>NC_091967.1:5000000-10000000 GCF_036711975.1 Onthophagus taurus
AATTTTTGAATTAATGAAGTTGATTAGATAATGAATTGACATCTTGACTTCAAAACCCTTTCATTATGTAGGTGTTAATCGTTGCTTACTGTATAATAAAGGGATTCTTGAATTTGCATCAACGCCGATGTCGGGCGATGAATTTTAATCTGTTCTAGAAAACAACGCGAATAAAGTATCGCAAATTTCCGAGAAAATCGCCTGGAAGCTCTAGCGAATTTGTGGAATATTCAACAGTAATTTATTGTTTTTACTTAGGATGTAACGTGTTTTATCATTTTAGTAAAGTTATTGAATAAAGCAATTTTATTCTTAACTCAAGACTATTACGAGTTGTGTTTATATTGATTGAATTAAACAAAGAATTTTTTTTATCTCACGAGTTAACGTCAAATCGTTACTTCCTTTACAACATCCCTTTTAATTTCCCTGTGAAAACATTAGCTTACCTTTTTTACAAGCTATTTGCTTCACTCACATAAAACGAAAATTGTTTTACCTACCTCTTTATTTAACCTGTAATAAACAAGATTCAGGGTAAAATAAATAAAAAAATAAATTGCCTCATTCATAGTATATTTTTAAATATTTTTAAGAAATAAATACACACAATAACATTTTTAATTAACATTTATCATTTTATTGGCGAATCCCAAATCCTAAACGATCCGGATGAGATCGATTCGCTCGATATCTAACTCCCTCACAACTTGTGTCAGATGAAGAACACAGTTGACACCGACAGCTCGCAGCTTCTAAATACTCGTATCTTGCCGTTGATGGTAAAGCATCTTCATCGCAATCTCTTAAAAACGCAACCGATTTAGTTCTTGCGTAGTGCACACAAACTGGATGTGATGATTTTTTAAAAGGAAAACGATAATCTGAAATCTAAAAGAAATGTTTTTAACCTTTCAACACTAGTCTAAAGAGTTAGGTTTAGAGAGAATTACCTCTAAATTTAGAACTAGAAACATTCGGGTTTAAACCCAAATGTTTCTAGTTCTAGGTCTAGTATTAGTTCTAGTGCAAGTATTAATTCTAGTTTTAATGCTATTGTTAGATCTAGTTTTAGTTGTTTCGCAAATATCTGACTTTCCAGGAAGGTTAAATCTAATAATTATTAATCAAAAAATTGTTTTAAATCCTTGTAAAAACAATGAATATTAAATAAGAAAGTTGGGAGTCTTCGACTTTTTTTCCTTTCGCGGTTATAATCTAAAGTTGTGGAGGATGAGGTTTGCATAAATGAGAAAACAATTTGATGCACCGTTACCTGGAGACGTGTCCTCTTTCCGGAAAAGTTTTATTTTCGTGGAAAATTGGGACATAAATTAAAAATTGTATTTTAGAAAATTGCCGTTAATTGCAATTTTAAAAAAATCTGTTTACAACGCGAAAACAAACAGTAATGAAACGAAATCAAAACAGACCGAAAGCGGAACGGTGCTTTTATAATTAAATAAGAAAAAAAATTTAATTTGTGGTTTTAAAATTGTCTCTGGAGGGAATTACCTTTTATCGTTTATTTGTCTTTTTACCATATTACGAGCTAAAGCTTATTCACTGTTTGAACTTTGCGGAAGATAATTTTAATTAATTCTTTCCGATTTATGAAAGCTAACTGAAATAATTTAATTTTAAAAAAAATTTTCTACATTAAACAGTTCTCTATAGAACACTTTTTAGAATCCTCTCCTTTTTCCACGTTCGCCTAATTAATTAGTTAAAGTAATTATCTACTCATCTAATTCAAACTTATCTTTCCCTTAAATCCACCCCCCCTATTTAACACTTTATTCATTTCATTCAATTTTGCGTTTTGACCCGATTCCCGAAGAAAGCTTTCGTCCCGGATTAAAATGGAAACTTTACACATCTAAACCCGCACAAGATCGCTTTTACAATTATCGCAAAACCTGTATTAAACCTCCACAAAACTCTACGAGATCGATTAAAATCCGCATTAAGTCTGTACCTATCCTGTATCCTTCTATCTTTGAGGTATTTACTTTTAATTTATACTTGTCGATTAATTAAGAAAGGAATTTTGAATGTTAAGAAAAAAATTTTAAATGAATTTTCTTACATTAAATACTAATTAAGTTTGTAATAAAATCCTTAAAGATTAATATCTTTGTGTGTGACATCTATGATTGCGGTTGAAATCAAAAAATCGTAGGCTTCAAATTTGAATTTGTGAAGATATGATCTTTCTCTTCAATTTGCTATTGAATGCTTTTTATCACATATTGATATACCAATTAGTTCATGAGATATGATTTATTAAAAATTGACATCTCACAATACAACATCTACAATTGTGGTTAAATTAAAAAAATCATATGTCCGAAATTTGAAGTTTCGAAGAAATGATTTTTGTTACATAAAATAGCAATTAAATTTGCTATAAAATCCTTATTATCTCACGTCGATATCTCAATTAGTTCCTGAGATATAATTTGTTAAAGATTAATATCTTTGTGTGTGACATCTATGATTGCGTTTGAAATCAAAAAATCGTAAGTTTGAAATTTGAATTTGTGAAGATATGGTGTTGAGCACATTAATTGCAAATTAAATTTGCTATTGAATGCTTTTTATCACATGCTGATATCTCAATTAGTTTCTGAGATATGATGCATTAAAGATTGACATCTCTCAATACAACATCTACGATTGTGATCACATTAATAAAATCAAATCTCCGAAATTTGATGTTTTGAAGAAATGATTTTTGTTACATAAAATAGCAATTAAATTTGCTATAAAATCCTTATTATCTCACGTCGATATCTCAATTAGTTCCTGAGATATAATTTATTAAAGATTAATATCTTTGTGTGTGACATCTATGATTGCGTTTGAAATCAAAAAATCGTAGGTTTGAAATTTGAATTTGTGAAGATATGGTCTTGGGCACACTAATTGCAAATTAAATTTGCTATTGAATGCTTTTTATCACATGCTGATATCCCAATTAGTTCCTGAGATTTGATTCATTAAAAATTGACATCTCTCAACACAACATCTACGATTGTGGTTAAATTAAAAAAATCATATCTCCGAAATTTGAAGTTTTGAAGAAATGATTTTTGTTACATAAAATAGCAATTAAATTTGCTATAAAATCCTTATTATGTCATGTCGATATCTCAATTAGTTCCTGAGATATAATTTATTAAAGATTAACATCTTTGTGTGTGACATCTATGATTGCGTTTGAAATTAAAAAATCGTAAGTTTGAAATTTGAATTTGTGAAAATATGGTTTTGAGCACATTAATTGCAAATTAAATTTGCTATTGAACGCTTTTTATCACATGCTGATATCTCAATTAGTTCCTGAGATATGATTCATTAAAAATTGACATCTTTTAATACAACATCTACGATTGTGATTAAATTAAAAAAATCATATCTTCGAAATTTGAAGTTTTGAAGAAATGACTTTTGTTACATAAAATAGCAATTAAATTTGCTATAAAATCCTTATTATCTTACGCAGATATCTCAATTAGTTCCTGAGATATAATTTATTAAAGATTAATATCTTTGTGTGTGACATCTATGATTGCGTTTGAAATAAAAAAATCGTAGGTTTAAAATTTGAATTTGTGAAGATATGGTGTTGAGCACATTAATTGCAAATTAAATTTGCTATTGAATGCTTTTTATCACATGCTGATATCTCAATTAGTTTCTGAGATATGATGCATTAAAAATTGACATCTCTCAATATAACATCTACGATTGTGATTACATTAAAAAAATCATATCTCCGAAATTTGATGTTTTGAAGAAATGATTTTTGTTACATAAAATAGCAATTAAACTTGCTATAAACTCCTTATTATCTCACGTAGATATCTCAATTAGTTCCTGAGATATAATTTATTAAAAATTAATATCTCTGTGTGTGACATCTATGCTAGCGTTTGAAATCAAAAAATCGTAGGTTTGAAATTTGAATTTGTGAGAATATGGTTTTGAGCACATTAATTGCAAATTAAATTTGCTATTGAACGCTTTTTATCACATGCTGATATCTCAATTAGTTCCTGAGATATGATTCATTAAAAATTGACATCTTTTAATACAACATCTACGATTGTGGTTAAATTAAAAAAAATCATATCTCCGAAATTGGAAGTTTTGAAGAAATGATTTTTGTTACATAAAATAGCAATTAAATTTGCTATAAAATTCTTATTATCTCACGTCGATATCTCAATTAGTTCCTGAGATATAATTTATTAAAGATTAATATCTTTGTGTGTGACATCTATGATTGTGTTTGAAATCAAAAAATCGTAGGTTTGAAATTTGAATTTGTGAAAATATGGTTTTGAGTACATTAATTGCAAATTAAATTTGCTATTGAATGCTTTTTATCACATGCTGATATCTCAATTAGTTCCTGAGATATGATTCATTAAAAATTGACATCTTTTAATACAACATCTACGATTGTGGTTAAATTAAAAAAATCATATCTCCGAAATTTGAAGTTTTGAAGAAATGATTTTTGTTACATAAAATAGCAATTAAATTTGCTATAAAATCCTTATTATCTCACGTCGATATCTCAATTAGTTCCTGAGATATAATTTGTTAAAGATTAATATCTTTGTGTGTGACATCTATGATTGCGTTTGAAATCAAAAAATCGTAGGCTTCAAATTTGAATTTGTGAAGATATGATTTCGAGCATATTAATTGCAAATTTAATTTGCTATTGAATGCTTTTTATCACATTTTGATATCTCAATTAGTTCATGGGATATGATTTATTAAAAATTGACATCTCACAATACAACATCTACGATTGTGGTTAAATTAAAAAAATCATATCTCCGAAATTTGAAGTTTTGAAGAAATGATTTTTGTTACATAAAATAGCAATTAAATTTGCTATAAAATCCTTATTATCTCACGTCAATATCTCAATTAGTTCCTGAGATATAATTTATTAAAAATTAATATCTCTGTGTGTGACATCTATGATTGCGTTTGAAATTAAAAAATCGTAAGTTTGAAATTTGAATTTGTGAAGATATGGTGTTGAGCACATTAATTGCAAATTAAATTTGCTATTGAATGCTTTTTATCACATGCTGATATCTCAATTAGTTTCTGAGATATGATGCATTAAAAATTGACATCTCTCAATACAACATCTACGATTGTGATTACATTAAAAAAATCATATCTCCGAAATTTGATGTTTTGAAGAAATGATTTTTGTTACATAAAATAGCAATTAAATTTGCTATAAAATCCTTAATATCTCACGCCGATATCTCAATTAGTTCCTGAGATATAATTTATTAAAGATTAATATCTTTGTGTGTGACATCTATGATTGCGTTTGAAATCAAAAAATCGTAGGTTTGAAATTTCAATTTGTGAAGAGATGGTGTTGAGCACATTAATTGCAAATTAAATTTGCTATTGAATGCTTTTTATCACATGCTGATATCTCAATTAGTTCCTGAGATAAGATTCATTAAAAATTGACATCTTTTAACACAAAATCTACGATTGTGATTAAATTAAAAAAATCATATCTCCGAAATTTGAAGTTTTGAAGAAATGATTTTTGTTACATAAAATAGCAATTAAATTAGCTATAAAATCCTTATTATGTCACGTCGATATCTCAAATAGTTCCTGAGATATAATTTATTAAAGATTAATATTTTTGTGTGTGACATCTATGACTGCGTTAG
Organism: Onthophagus taurus; assembly: GCF_036711975.1. Taxonomy (NCBI): domain Eukaryota; kingdom Metazoa; phylum Arthropoda; class Insecta; order Coleoptera; family Scarabaeidae; genus Onthophagus; species Onthophagus taurus. The sequence goes on from NC_091967.1 coordinate 5,005,733, forward strand.
AAATCAAAAAAATCATAGGTTTGAAATTTGAATTTGTGAAGATATGGTGTTGAGCACATTAATTGCAAATTAAATTTGCTATTGAATGCTTTTTATCACATGCTGATATCTCAATTAGTTTCTGAGATATGATGCATTAAAAATTGACATCTCTCAATACAACATCTACGATTGTGATTAAATTAAAAAAATCATATCTCCTAAATTTGATGTTTTGGAGAAATGACTTTTGTTACATAAAATAGTAATTAAATTTGCTATAAAATCCTTATTATCTCACGCCGATATCTCAATTAGTTCCTGAGATATAATTTATTAAAGATTAATATCTTTGTGTGTGACATCTATGATTGCGTTTGAAATCAAAAAATCGTAGGCTTCAAATTTAAATTTGTGAAGATATGATATTAATTGCAAATTAAATTTGCTATTGAATGCTTTTTACATCATGACGATATCTCAATTAGTTCCTGAGATATAATTTATTAAAAATTGACGTTTTACAGCACAATGCAATTTTGCAAGATTTCCAAAAATTGTGATGAAGAATCATGATGATACACTTTATTTAAGAGTAAATAACAAACGTAGAAAATAAATCTCGGTTTATAAGATTTAATATATAGCTTTCTATGGACTATACAATTAAAGAATATACACCGATAGTCGTAACACGTTCTCATAAAAGTGTCGAATATTAAAAGAGATTTAAACGTACAGCACGAATCGTTGCTTCACTTTATTGGTTATACACTAAAAAGTGAAATAAAAAAATTGTTTCGCATTCCCACTTTATTATTTTAAATTAAATTTGTTATGTTAAGAATAAATTTATTCTTTCAAAAATGTATTTTTTATTTTATGCTGATTACATTTTTAAATTATTTTTCATTTTTGGAGATATCGATCAAATGTTGTGTTTGAATTGCCATATTTGAATAATGACGAGATTAAAAGACAAATATTAAATTAGGTCAATTTATCTCCAAAATTGATAGAGTACGATTGGTTTATTTTAACCCATTAAACGATTTATCAAATAACCCAAACTCTTTTTATAAATATATTAAATTAAAGATTTCTTTTTTAAACGTTTCATTTTTTAAAGTTAAACTTAAAAATTCTTAAATAACTTTGTCTCTGTCTCATTAAAAAGTATATTTAACTACTTACTTCGTTAGAATCGCACCTTCCCCAACACGCCCAAACTCTTAGAGTGTCCCTGCATTGCCTTCCATTAACATCCATTTGACTAACTTTGTAAGTATACGATCTCCTGTGACACTGTAACGTGTCCACTGGGTCCATACTTTCCAAATCGGCATCAATAACGCTAAGTTCTTGCGCGGCGATGCAAGTGAAAGAAAGTAATAATACCCAAAGAACCATTTTTCTTTTCAAACCTTTAAAAATGATTTATTTACCCAACAAATTTAAACATTAATCATTTTAATAAAGTTAAAGTTAGTTACCTTTGGGAATATTTTTTTAAATTTTCTTCTGGTTTGATTTCTTTGTAGCTTCTTGTATGTTCTTTTTTTTGTTGGTTTTGCTTTCTTTTTTTTTCAGTATGTTGTACGTTCTCGATGGGTGTTAAGATCTTTGGCAAAACTCGCGCGTTTCCATCGCGATTATACGGTGAGTGAAGAGACGCGCAAGCGCCGCGATGCCAACAGGTGGAGTCACATAAAGTTTTTTTGCATTTCGAATACATTTACCCTACCTGTTGGTAGCACATTTCACGGAATTAATTCAGGTCGTGGGGGTGTAAATCCATTGCGTGTTGCTGATGATTCCGAGATTTTTGGTGATTAATATTAGTTAGAATTCCTTGAGCTGAAAAATTTTCTGTAATTACCATGCAGGTAATTGTACTGCATCCAACAGAGAATTCAAAATTGATATACACACGGTTTTCCAATTTTAACGAGGTAAACAAACACAATCGAAGTGATGAAACTACAATTTCAAAACTCTAACGAAAATAGAAACATTTCCTTTAATTGGATTCTTAATTAGAACAGTTTGTCACTTGTTGAAATTATACACAAACTTTAACTAAAAAATTTATTTGAACAGTTTCACATTTTTTCTAAAAACTTTTTATATCAAGTTATTAAAGTCATAACAGCTGCGTACAATTCAATTTATCTTGGTGCAAACGTACAGGAAATTCCATCCAGTAAAGCTGCACTTTAGGGTAATTGAAAAATATTGGATGCTACAAAAATGTACGAGTGTAACTTTTAACTTTTACCGCGGCGGTTACAAGTTGATTTTCTTTATTTGTTGTGTTTGTTTTTGTTTGTTGTTAGATCGAAACCAATGTAATGCCAACACGGTTTATCGGGGATGTAAGCTATACCCTTCCGGGTAAAGAGAATTCCGAAAGCTTTTATCGATCGACTCAAAAAGTATAGGTATCAGTAAGACCTAACAAACAGAGTTAGATTTAAAAAATCATAATGGAATATAAGAAATTATTTATGGCACATTAACTCTTCATCAAATTTGCTTCAAAATGTTCTTAATTTCGTGATGATATCTTAATTCGTTCTTGAGATATGAGCTTTTAAAATTAACATTTTATACTTCTAACAAGCAAATATGCAGAGTTGAATTTAAAAATGTCACAACAACGATGTTTATGGAAAATAAGAAATAATTTATGGCACATTAAATCTTCATCAAATTTGCTTCAAAATGTTCTTTATTTCATGATGATATCTCAATTCGTTCTTGAGATACGATTTTTTAAAATTAACATTTTATACTTATAACATAACAATCAAATATACAGAGTTGGATTTAAAATGTCATAACAACGATGTTTATGGAAAATAAGAAATTATTTATGGCACATTAAATCTTCATCAAATTTGCTTCAAAATGTTCTTTATTTCATGATGGTATCTCAATTCGTTCTTGAGATATGAGCTTTTAAAATTAACATTTTATACTTATAACAATCAAATATGCACAGTTGGATTTAAAATGTCATAACAACGATGTTTATGGAAAATAAGAAATTATTTATGGCACATTAAATCTTCATCAAATCAGCTTCAAAATGTTCTTTATTTCACAATAATATCTCAAATCGTTCTTGAGATACGATTTTTTAAAATAAATATTTTATACTTATAACAATCGAATGTGCAGAGTTGGATTTAAAAATGTTAAAACAACGATGTTTATGGAAAATAAGAAATTATTTATGGCACATTAAATCTTCACCAAATTTGCTTCAAAATGTTTTTAATTTCATGATGATATCTCAATTCGTTCTTGAGATACGATTTTTTAAAATTAACATTTTATGCTTATAACAATCAAATATGCACAGTTGGATTTAAAATGTCATAACAACGATGTTTATGGAAAATAAGAAATTATTTATGGCACATTAAATCTTCATCAAATTTGCTTCAAAATGTTCTTTATTTTATGATGATATCTCAATTCGTTCTTGAGATATGAGCTTTTAAAATTAACATTTTATACTTATAACAATCAAATATGCAGAGTTGGATTTAAAATGTCATAACAACGATATTTATGGAAAATAAGAAATTATTTATGGCACATTAAATCTTCATCAAATTTGCTTCAAAATGTTCTTTATTTCATGATGGTATCTCAATTCGTTCTTGAGATATGAGCTTTTAAAATTAACATTTTATACTTATAACAATCAAATATGCACAGTTGGATTTAAAATGTCATAACAACGATGTTTATGGAAAATAAGAAATTATTTATGGCACATTAAATCTTCATCAAATCAGCTTCAAAATGTTCTTTATTTCACGATAATATCTCAAATCGTTCTTGAGATACGATTTTTTAAAATAAATATTTTATACTTATAACAATCGAATGTGCAGAGTTGGATTTAAAAATGTTAAAACAACGATGTTTATGGAAAATAAGAAATTATTTATGGCACATTAAATCTTCACCAAATTTGCTTCAAAATGTTTTTAATTTCATGATGATATCTCAATTCGTTCTTGAGATACGATTTTTTAAAATTAACATTTTATGCTTATAACAATCAAATATGCAGAGTAGGATTTAAAAAAGTCATAACAACGATGTTTATGGAAAATAAGAAATTATTTATGGCACATTAAGTCTTCATCAAATTTGCTTCAAAATGTTCTTTATTTCATGATGATATCTCAAATCGTTCTTGAGATACGATTTTTTAAAATTAATATTTTATACTTATAACAATCGAATGTGCAGAGTTGGATTTAAAAATGTTATAACAACGATGTTTATGGAAAATAAGAAATTATTTATGGCACATTAAATCTTCATCAAATTTGCTTCAAAATGTTTTTAATTTCATGATGATATCTCAATTCGTTCTTGAGATACGATTTTTTAAAATTAACATTTTATGCTTATAACAATCAAATATGCAGAGTAGGATTTAAAAAAGTCATAACAACGATGTTTATGGAAAATAAGAAATTATTTATGGCACATTAAGTCTTCATCAAATTTGCTTCAAAATGTTCTTTATTTCATGATGATATCTCAAATCGTTCTTGAGATACGATTTTTTAAAATTAATATTTTATACTTATAACAATCGAATGTGCAGAGTTGGATTTAAAAATGTTATAACAACGATGTTTATGGAAAATAAGAAATTATTTATGGCACATTAAATCTTCATCAAATTTGCTTCAAAATGTTTTTAATTTCATGATGATATCTCAATTCGTTCTTGAGATACGATTTTTTAAAATTAACATTTTATGCTTATAACAATCAAATATGCAGAGTAGGATTTAAAAAAGTCATAACAACGATGTTTATGGAAAATTAGAAATTATTTATGGCACATTAAGTCTTCATCAAATTTGCTTCAAAATGTTCTTTATTTCATGATGATATCTCAAATCGTTCTTGAGATACGATTTTTTAAAATTAATATTTTATACTTATAACAATCGAATGTGCAGAGTTGGATTTAAAAATGTTATAACAACGATGTTTATGGAAAATAAGAAATTATTTATGGCACATTAAATCTTCATCAAATTTGCTTCAAAATGTTCTTTATTTCATGATGGTATCTCAATTCGTTCTTGAGATATGAGCTTTTAAAATTAACATTTTATACTTATAACAATCAAATATGCACAGTTGGATTTAAAATGTCATAACAACGATGTTTATGGAAAATAAGAAATTATTTATGGCACATTAAATCTTCATCAAATCAGCTTTAAAATGTTCTTTATTTCACGATAATATCTCAAATCGTTCTTGAGATACGATTTTTTAAATTAAATATTTTATACTTATAACAATCGAATGTGCAGAGTTGGATTTAAAAATGTTAAAACAACGATGTTTATGGAAAATAAGAAATTATTTATGGCACATTAAATCTTCACCAAATTTGCTTCAAAATGTTCTTTATTTCATGATGATATCTCAATTCGTTCTTGAGATACGATTTTTTAAAATTAACCTTTTATGCTTATAACAATCAAATATGCAGAGTTGGATTTAAAATGTCTAACAACGATGTTTATGGCAAATAAGAAATTATTTATGGCACATTAAATCTTCACCAAATTTGCTTCAAAATGTTCTTTATTTCATGATGATATCTCAATTCGTTCTTGAGATACGATTTTTTAAAATTAACATTTTATATTTATAACAATCAAATATGCAGAGTTGAATTAAAAAAATCATAACAACGATGTTTATGGAAAATAAGAAATAATTTATGGCACATTAAATCTCCATCAAATTTGCTTTAACCTGCTTTTCATTTCATAACAATACCTCAATTAGTTTTTGAGATACGTGAGGATTAATGTATAAGGTTATGTAAGGTTGCGTACGCATGTGCAACCATAAAATACAATTTCCAATTAGTTTGTGCTTTTAATGGTTCGAACGGTCAGACTGGTAGAATATAACTTTAAATTTATAAAGCTGTAAACATGAAATAAAAAAAATTGATTTTCATTTTAGTTCGGTTCAGGAAGAGATTATTGCGTTAGTTTTATTAATAAATGCATTTAATAAAAAAACAATTTCCTCAACTTGTAAATTAGTCTTAAAATAGGAACGTGTTATGAAAATCAAAGCTACTAATATCTTGAAGAGCGTCATATATAATAAGTAAAATTGTGTCAAAATACATTTAGCCTTATTTAAACAGCAGTTTTAGAAGAAATTGCTCACTCAGTTATAACTGATGGTGCTTTAGATTAAATTTGATGCTGTTTCCAGTGAAGATGACTAAATTCTAAATGTAGTTGACAATTCACAGAGCCTATAGAATTTAATGCCAAATAGGGACTCTTCTGGGACACAGACTGTTAGAAAGTCTTCACAGTTCTGTGACTTAATAGTGCCAAAAGATGGAGTTACAAGTAATTTATTGGTAGTCCAAAATCATTTCTGTAGTGCTTGTCCATCATACCCTGAAATATTATTACGCCCAGAAGTACCTAAATGTCATTCTGTCACTTGAAGCTCACCCACTTCTTGACCGGATACTGCAGCTTGCATAAGCACATGTTTCCATGGAGCCAGCTTCATGTTCTACATGAAGATTTCATGTTCTACATGAAGCTGGCGAATATATCTCTCTGTAGAGGGTGTGAAATGGAAGACGAGACGATAATCCAGGATCAAGGACCTGGATTTTCTTTCTGCCTTTTCTATATTAACGTTCATTAAAACCTTGGGTTGGCTTTCTGACCACCAGTCCTAGTCCACTTCAATGATTGTGATTTTGATTAAATTTGCTGTTTCCAGTGTAGATGACTAAATTCTAAATTTAGTTGACAATTCACAGAGCCTATAGGATTTAATTCTCTCTTCTGGGACACAGGCCCGTTAAAAAGTCTTCGCAGTACTGTAACTTAACAGTGTCAAAAGATGGAGTCATCTTTTCTTAGTCATCTTCTAGTTTCTGTATCTTAAAAACTTGCATTACAAGTACCGGGTTATTCTTTTTTGTATAATTCAACATTTTTATAGTTATAATTAAAAATAACTTAAAAGATAACTCATATTGATTAAATTTCTTTGTTGAAAAACTATTTGAAATAAAATTTAAGTTTATCGTATCCAATAACGATGTAAAAACATGGAGAAAATTGTTGAGAAGTTATTACATGGGATGTTTGTGTGTAGAAATTAAAAAATAACGTCGAAATGTTTACCACATCACTCCTTGGACAGCAATTGATTTCAAATGAGAAGAAAAGTCATTGGTTTCTAAGTAAATGATTACAATAAATGTGATAATACGATTGTTTCTTTATAATAATTAATTAAGTAGTTGGAGTAAAATCTACATAGATGTCGGTGAATTTTTTACCGATGTTTATCCGGACAATGTCAGAAGACACGTAAATGTCACATTGACATTCTCCGGTCAAACTCCAGTCAAAATTACACGCATATACCCAAATGTCCGTCCTTTTACATCGGCCTCTACGACCCGCATCCCGGAGACGTTGAAGCCGAAGAGGCGTTTGGTGGTGAGTCCTTTTAAAGACGCTTCCGTTGGGCGTTTCGACGCTCCGCACGGACGCTTAGTTGCCCGGCAACAATTCTTTTTTTCTCTAGTCAAATTATCAAATTTGACTTTTAGAATCCATCTCCTAACACCTCACCATTACTAAATTACCCGTGAAGAAGTTGACGACAAATCCCTTAGTATTAAGTTATGTATCGGTGAACGAAACTGGCCGATCTTGGTGAGATGACCGAATCGGAGGAATCCGAGAAACTTACCATTGGCGGTGGACGGCGTATGAGCGTTCAGGCCATGCAGTCGCTCTACGAGCTGCAGGAGAATAATCAGCTTTGCGACGCCACAATTTTGCTGGAAGATGGTACCAGCATTCCGGTACATAGGGCCATATTATGCGCCTGCAGTACATATTTTAAGTAAATTTTACTTTCAATTCAAGAATTATTTTATTATTAAACCATTTTTAGGGCACTATTTACAACTACATTACATGGAAAAAATAAAACAAACGTTTTACTTCCCGGCGTTTCCTCCGAAATGATGCACGCCCTTCTCTCCTATATTTACCTAAGAAAACTGAACGTAAACGAAGATAATGTCTACAAATTATTAACAACAGCCGATTATTTGAGTATCCTCGGAGTTTTAGAGATATGTTGCGATTTCCTTGAATACAAACTAAATCCAACGAATGCAATAGGAATTATGTTATTCGCGAGATCGCACTTTTGTCGAAAACTGGCAGAATCGGCTTGGAAATATATAATGCGTTTTTTCGTTCAAATCGCAAGCCAAAGCAACGAATTACTTGGCTTAAGTTTAAATGATTTACAAGAAATTATCAACGATGACGAGTTAAACGTGAAAAGTGAAGAAACCGTTTGGGAAGTTATTTTAAAATGGATTAACCACGATCCGGAAGATCGCAAAAAACACATTGTTTCTCTTATGAAATGTATCAGATTAGGTTTATTGGATACACAATTTTTCTTAGAACACGTTAAAGATCACCCATATGTAACGAGTTGCGAAGAGAGTAGACCCATGATAATTGAAACATTAAAATTCTTATATGATTTAGAAACGATTTCTCATCGCGACGGCGAAGTACCAACTCCAGAAATAGCAAGACCAAGAGTTCCACACGAGGTGTGAATTAAAACCTTTCTTACTCTACCCATTTAATATTTTTTTTAAATTAAATTGATAGGTTTTATTCGCTATTGGTGGATGGAGCGGTGGTTCTCCAACAAATTACATGGAAACTTACGACACCCGAGCCGATCGTTGGGTAAAAGTTGAAGAAGTCGATCCTATGGGACCCAGAGCTTATCATGGAACTGCCGTTGTCGACTTTAACATTTACGTAATCGGTGGATTCGATGGAATGGACTATTTCAATTCTTGTAGGTGCTTTGATGCCGTGAATAAAATTTGGAAGGAAGTTGCTCCGATGCACGCAAGACGTTGTTATGTTAGTACGGCTGTTTTAAACGATCTCATTTATGCAATGGGTGGATATGATGGCCATCATCGACAGAATACCGCTGAAAAGTATAATCCGAAAACAAATCAATGGAGTTTAATTGCACCCATGAATATGCAAAGGTCTGATGCAAGTGCTTGTACACTTAATGGTAAGAAAATTCTATTTCAATAAAATTAATCTTTATATGTTAAAGCTAGGAATTTCTCCACCATGCATATTTAATAATAATAACTTGTACCGGACCACGTTGTACAAGTTCAATGTTATTTAAGTTCAAAGTTATCAAAGATAACTAAAGTTTTACCTATTTATTTCCGGAATAATCTAATTACTTAAACTTTGGTTAAATCACCATTAAAGTAAAAGATCTTCAGCTTCACTCTTTTAGCCTCAGCTTCCTATTGCATCTCAAATCGTACTTTATTATTATTTTTTTGTTTTTAGGAAAAATTTATATAACAGGTGGTTTTAATGGTCAAGAATGCATGCATTCGGCAGAAGTATACGACGCAGCTATAAATCAATGGTCATTAATAAATCCGATGCGTTCCCGAAGATCTGGAGTATCTTGCATAGCATACCATGGACATATATACGTAGTGGGCGGTTTTAACGGTATTTCGCGAATGTGTAGCGGTGAAAAGTTCAATCCGGCGACGAATACTTGGTCGCAGATTCCCGACATGTACAACCCGAGAAGTAATTTTGCGATTGAAGTAATCGACGATATGATCTTTGTTATTGGCGGTTTTAACGGGGTAACGACGATTTACCACGTTGAATGTTACGATGAAAAAACGAACGAATGGTACGAAGCGACCGACATGAACATCTACAGATCGGCTTTATCGGCTTGCGTAATAAGCGGCCTACCGAATGTGCGAGATTACATTCATAAGCATCGGGAGAAATTGATGGAGGAGAAGAGGCAGAAGATGATTGCTTTGGAAGCGCAGAGAGAGGCCGCTTTGAACAATAACGACGCGCTTCAGGTGCAACAGGCCCAGGTACAAAATGCGCAAAACTTACAGCAGCTAAATATGTTGCAGCAGCTAAATGCCAATTTGCACAACAATAATCCAGCGTTGCCGGCCAATCCACATCCGCAACCGATGGACGTCGTCGAGGACGTCGAACCAGCTCAAGATCAATAATAAAAAATAATTAAATTAATAATAAATAAAAATAGTGCTTTTAAAAATCTTCTTTCAAGGAAAAAGGCATGAACACTTTAATGATTAGACTGAGTACTTAAATAAAACGATGCAAAAATTAAAAAGGGAGAAATGAAGGGGTTTGAAGAGTGAAAAATCTTTGGGTGGTACCAAAATTAAAACATCTAATATAAGCTGGACGAAGAACTTTTTTGTTAATGACACGTCGCTGTGGCGCATTGATTTCCCCTATATTGCTTAGTATTAAGGATTTTTAAATAGAAATTTAAATAATAATAGCCACAAATCAACCAAGCACCTTGTCTTTCAGCGGTTATGTATACATTAATATATAATGTAAATATACACATTTACTTTTACATAATGTATATGAAATAGAATAAATAAAAGTTTATTATTGCCATGTTTAATATTCATCTAATTTTACATCATTTACATAATTGTTTTTGAATTTGTGATCTTTATGAATCTATGAACTTATTTATTAGAAATCACTATCTGATATCTTCACTATCTAATGGCTTAGATATTAATGAACAGTTTAGTTTAGCCTTCAACAAATTATCTCGAGCCCAACTCGTGTCACCGTCTCCTCCGCCACATTTATTGACTTTGTGCTTTTAAATGTAGATGCTCCTGTTCTTGAATCGAGTGTGACAACTATACATAACATTGCTGATCACTCACTTGTGTTTGTTGCCTTGTCTTTTGATTTGCATCGTTCTACAATTAAAAGCATTACTTATAGAGACTTCAGAAACTTTAACTCTGAACTTTTTCTGGATCAGCTGAGTGCACCTCCTTGGCAGGAACTTTTGCAGCTGTCGAATATTAACGATAAAGTTGATTTTTTTAATTGTCAACTTTATTCTTTGTCCTTTTTAATCTTTATGCACCTATCAAGACATCGGTTCTACATAAGCATTAAAAATAAGTGTAGTTATCTTGGTTATTATTATAGATGGACTTTTTTACAGAAAATTTCATGACGAAGCAGACGAAGTCAAAAAAACAATTTTTTCGGTTTTAGATTTTGACATATTATGACAATTTTCGTTTTTTTAAATGGAAACAACCACTGATTATTCGCTTACTAAATTCGTTATTTTTTTCTGATTACAAAAATATAGGGTTTTACAGGTCTATTTCTTATTGTTTTAAAATAAAGCTAAAAATAAACTTTTCTTTAAGTGTCATCAAAGAAATTAAATTTACAGTTTCCTGTAAATTATAACTAAAAATTAAAAAAACATATTTCTGATATTTGAAACAAACACATTTGTTGAACTATTTAATTTATATTTGATTTACACAAAAGTTGGAATAGTTGGATTTCACATTTTTTATTAATATTTAATATTATTATTAAATGACTTAATAAATTATTGATAGATGGCGTTCACATATTTTTTTATTTTATTTAATTCAAATAAACATAGCAACATTTGTTTGTATTCAAAAATTTTCTGAAGTGTTAAATTAAAAATCCTGTTTTTTAAGATGGATTACGAAAATTACGAAGAGTTTAACATGTTAGAATGTTTATGTTTATTAGAAAATAAAGTAAATTTTATATAAATTTTTAGTCGAATAATTTTTAGTTATAGTATCGTAATTTACAGGAAACTGTAGATTTAATTTTTTTGACGACACTAAAAACCTTATTTTTAGCATTATTCTAAAACAATAAGAAATAGACCTATCTAACCCCATATTTTTGTAATCAGAAAAAAATAACGAATTTAATAAGCGAATAATCAGGGGTTGTTTCCATTTAAAAAAACGAAAATTGTCATAATATCTCAAAATCTAAAACCGAAAAAATTTTTTTGACTACTTCATCAAATTCTCTGTAAAAAAGTGTCCATATAATGTCTAAGTTATAATACTCCACTTACAATAATAACCAAGATAATTGCACTTGTTGGGTTTACGATATTTTCAATTTTGGCCTCTAGGGGAAAAACAAAAGACGATAGCGCTTTGAGGTTTTTGGCATTAGCAGTTTCCCGAAAAACGAGATCATGACATGTAAGCTACTTTTTTTCTAACTCTTATAGTTTCCGAGATAGAAAAAAAATAAAAAAAAACAATACAATTACAATTCTCGCTTTTTTAAATGGCAACATCCACTGATTATTCGATTATTAAATTCGTTATTTGTTTCTGATTACAAAAATATAGGGTTCTACCGGTCTATTTCTTATTGTTTTAGAATAAAGCTAAAAATAAACTTTTTTTTTAGTGTGTCAAAGAAATTAAATTTACAGTTTCCTGTAAATTACGGTAATATAACTAAAAATTAAAAAAGCATATTTCTCCAATTCAAAACAATGCAATCCATTAAATATTTCCGTATTAACAGTTGATGTAATAAACATAATTATTTGTTTTTAAATACTAGAAAAATAATACCCCATAATTTACAGGAAACTGTAAATTTTATTTCTTCGACGACACTAGATTTTAGCGGTGCTTGAAATTTTATAAAAAAGAGATGTTTTTTTATTAAGAAAGGTATATTCGACGAATTTTCATCATAATTATTTAGTTCCTGTAGCGGAGTTTCGATATATTGGTGGAGTTTCAAAGACCTGCGGGTTTTAACATAATAAATTATTATTATTATCACGAATTTTATGAAACCTTGAAAATTTTGTATTGGCGTTGCACTTGGGGTTGGTGCTGGGATGGGTTTTTAATGTAATTTCATCTAAGACTTTCGAGGGCAAATGAAAACATACTTTCCTTTGTTCAATTAATTTTTTTTTTTGTATTACCCTTCTTTTTTTAAAGTATAATATGGGGTTAATAAATATTATTATTATTTTGTGATTTATTATAAATTAAATAAAAAAATCAATGTTTTTTCTAAGTCTAATTTATTTACAAATTTATGTACATTGATTTTAATATACATTGATCTTAATACCTTTCCTCGTCTTAAGACCTACACTATTATACATTCAAATAAATACAGAAAATTAATAAACATGAAGGCACAGTACATCGTTATACACAACGTAAACGACATAAAATCGGCTCGATTCTGCGTGTCCTTGCAATCTACATTAATCGCACGTCACTGAACACACCATCAGGTAACTCCTAAACATTAACATCTCAAGCAACGACGGGTTCTTGCGTTTGCATGTTATAGACGACCGTTGAATACAAAACGCCGCCATCCCACAGCGTATTATCCTTGTGTTCAATCACCAGATCGTCATTCAAGACTCTCATCGTCCACGTCACGACCGTGAAACAAGCCGCGTTTACGGGGAAAGCTCTTATAATCGCCGGCATCAACCCGCGAAATAAAGATCTATAACCGCCTTGTTCAACGGTTTTTTTTAAACAATCCATTGAATTTTTGTACTCGTTTATGCCGTTCATTCCGTCGATTTGCATTCTTGATTTTATCACATCGATCGGATACGAAATGATCCAAGAGATAACGCCGGCCGTACCTCCGGCTAAAATCATCGTCGGCGTTGAGGTGATTCCATCTTCCATTCGTGATAAATATTCGTAAGAAGCAAAATAAGAACCGAACGCTGGGATTTCCCTCATTACCGTGATGTTTAACCCGCGAAAAACGCCTTTAAAACCTTCCGATTCAAAAATTTTTTTTATACACTGAGTAGCACTAACATTTCCTAAAATTTGTGCTCTAGATTTAGCTAATTCAACCGGCCCAGTTAGAATACTTTGGCAAAATCCAGCCATTCCACCGGCGATGAAATGAGAAAAAATGCTGTTATCTTGACTTATGTATCTTTGCGTGATACCGTAAACTCCGAAAATTATCGCGTTTATTCCCGATACTCCAACAAGGGGACTACTCATCCCTCGATAAAGACCTTTAAATCCATCTTTTATGATTATTCCACGAAGACATTTATAAGTTGTGTTGTATTTTGATGTCGGAGATTGAACTTGTAAGTGAACTTTGACTGTATCTAAAGGATGACCTACGATTACCCCAGCACAACCTAAAATTAAAAATAATTGATTTATTAATTTGAAGCATCTTAAAATTAATCTTAAACAATAAGGATTTTATTGTAATATACACTATCGTTAAGTCCAAACTTGTTTACGACCGATTTATCTTGTTTTCCACTCATTTTCATTGAAAAATATTAATTATTGTTTTAAATAAAAACGATATAACCTCAAATGAGTTGTTTATGATGAAGGTTGTCAATTTTACGGTACCAATTAAACAAAATAAAGATACTAAATTTGAGAAAACTTCTAATTGTAAGATTTGAGATTATGTTGAAAGTCAATTAACATAAAAATAAATAATATAATTAATATATGATATAAAAATGTAATTAATTTGAATTAATTAAAAAAAATTATTTAAACTTAGTGACATTTAATCATTTCCAATACCAACCTCACGATTTTTAATTTTTAGTTGTAATTTACAGGAAACTGTAAATTTAATTTCTTTGACGACACTAAAAAAAAGTTTATTTTTAGCTTTATTCTCAAATAATAAGAAATAGACCTATCTAACTCCGTATTTTTGTAATCAGAAAAAAATAACGAATTTAATAAGCGAATAATCCATTTAAAAAAACGAAAATTGTTATAATATCTTAAAATCTAAAACTAAAAAATTTTTTTTGACTACGTCATCAAATTCTCTGTAAAAAAGTGTCCATATAATGTCTTAGTTATAATACTCCACCTATAATAATAACCAAGATAATTGCACTTGCTGGTTTTACGATATTTTCAATTTTGGCCTCTAGGGGAAAAACAAAAGACGATAGCGCTTTGAGGTTTTTGGCATTAGCAGTTTCTCGAAAAATGAGATAATGACATGTAAGCTACTTTTTTTCTAACTCTTATAGTTTCTGAGATAGCCTATTCGGACATCGAATTTGAACCACCCTGTACAGGCTATCTCAGAAACTATAAGAGTTATAAAAAAAGTAGCTTACATGTCATGATCTCGTTTTTCGAGAAACTATTAATGCCGAAAACCTCAAAGCGCTATCGTCTTTTGTTTTTCCCCTAGAGGCCAAAATTGAAAATATCGTAAAACCAGCAACTGCAATTATCTTGCTTATTATTATAGGTGGAGTATTATAACTAAGACATTATATGGACACTTTTTTACAGAGAATTTGATGATGTAGACAAAAAATTTTTTTCGGTTTTAGATTTTGAGATATCATGACAATTTTCATTTTTTTAAATGGAAACAACCACTGATTATTCGCTTATTATATTCTTTATTTTTTTCTAATTACAAAAATATAGGGTTCGAAAGGTCTATTTCTTATTGTTTTAGAATAAAGCTAAAAACAAACTTTTTTTATAAAATTTCCATCTAGTGTCGTCGACGAAATTAAATTTACAGTTTCCTGTAAATTACGGTACTATAACTAAAAATTATTCTACTAAAAATTTATATAAAATTTACTTTATTTTCTAATATGTAACATTCTAACATGTTAAACTTTTCGTAATTTTCGTAATCCATCTTAAAAAACAGGATTTTTAAAGTGACACTTCAGAAAATATTTGAATACAAACAAGCGCCATCTATCAATAATTTATTAAGTCATTTAAGAATAATATTAAATATTAATAAAAAATGTGAAATAATGCAATCTATTCCAACTTTTGTATAATTACATATATAAATTAAATAGTTCAACAAATATATTTGTTTCAAATACCAGAAATATGTTTTTTTAATTTTTAATTATAGTACCGTAATTTACAGGAAACTGTAAATTTAATTTCTTGGAAGACACTAAAAGAAAAGTTAATTTTTTGCTTTATTCTAAAACAATAACAAATAGACCTGCTAAACCCTATATTTTTGTAATCAGAAAAAAATAACGAATTTATTAAGCGAATAATCAGTGGTTGTTTCCATTTAAAAAAACGAACATTGTGATAATATCTCAAAATCTAAAACCGAAAAAATTTTTTTGACTACGTCATCAAATTCTCTGTAAAAAAGTGTCCATATAATGTCTTAGTTATAATACTCCAGCTATAATAATAACCAAGATAATTGCGCTTGCTGGTTGTACGATATTTTCAATTTTAGCCTCTAGCGGAAAAAGAAAAGACGATAGCGCTATGAGGTTTTCGGCATTAGCAGTTTCTCGAAAAACGAGATCATGACATGTAAGCTACTTTTTTTCTAACTCTTATAGTTTCCGAGTTAGCCTATTCGGACATCGAATTTGAACCACCCTGTACATCACAAGGTGAAAAAAGTCGATATGGTTAAGAGCCAGTTATTTAGAAAAAAATCATGGTACTCGAGAAAGCTTGGAAAGTTTATTACAAAGAGCGGTAGCTCATTGCTCAAAGAGCGAAGTTAATTATATTAGCTAGTCCAAGCTAACTCAAACAGCGAAGAAATTTGGTTGGCAGCCATAAAATTAGAATCAAAAAATCACGAATTAGCAAAAGCTCAGGGTTCATCTCTAACTCCTAAGAGTTATGATGAAAAGTTCTAAATTAGAGTGCTTTTGATCTCTTATTCGAGATAAATAAATTGAAGTGTATGTATATAT
Source organism: Onthophagus taurus (assembly GCF_036711975.1). Taxonomy (NCBI): domain Eukaryota; kingdom Metazoa; phylum Arthropoda; class Insecta; order Coleoptera; family Scarabaeidae; genus Onthophagus; species Onthophagus taurus. The sequence continues at coordinate 5,022,485 of NC_091967.1, forward strand.
TTAGATCAATTTTAATTTTAATCTTACCTCCTAAACAACCAGCTATAAAATCCATTGTCACCTATCGTCTTCACCGTACAATTCAAGAAAACGTATACTTAAAATAGTTATACTACAATCCATGTATCTAAAATTAAAAAAAAAATATTTAAAAAATAACTAATAATTTCTTATTTAAAGTTTTTTTAACTTTGATTTAATTACATCACTGTGTTCCATGATTATTGATATTCCTTTAAACGTACTTAAATGAAAGTAAGTCTTGACAATGAATGATAAAGTTTTCGTAAAAACCAGTAAGAAAAGGTATTTATTTAGTAGTTAGACTATTGATTATTTTTTAAACGACTCTTAATGTTTATTCGAGTTTTTCTTAAAAAAGGGATTTCTTACAAATTAGAAGAAACAAATATTTGGTTTAAAACTAAAAAAAATTTTAAGAGAAAAAAACCAAAATTAATAAAAGTACCGCATTATGAAACACGCGCCGATAAGAATTTGATTATCAAAGACCTATTGACTTTTCCACGTATAAAATAAAGATTTAAAAATTTCCGAGTTTTATATGTAATTAAATCAAAATTTGATTAGTAACAGTATTTTAATTAATAAATAATGACGAAATTAATAAGTTTACTTTTTGATTGACAATTTCTGTAAACGTTTCTCCACACGAGAGGTTGTTTTGAATATTAATTTAAGATTATGTATCGATTCGTTTATTATTGTTATTCGCACGAGACCTTAAACTTTATAAACAAAAACGATGAACTTTTAATATTGTTTTCTTACGTATATTAATATAATATATACTAATTATGTACATTATATTATTTTAATCTAATAATTTTAGTAGAACTTAATCAACTAAATTAAATAAAATTACCTTTAAAAATAAAATTATGAATAAATCGATGAAATTTGGTCACAAGAACGACACAGACTGAAGTGTCCAGTCTAAATTCTTTCTTATTTGGGGATAAGGGGTATCAGAATCACGCACTCATGAGGCGGTATTCTCTTAGCAAATAGCAATGTCATAGGTCACACCGTTATCTATTTAAAATGATGATAGTCGAATTTTGATGTAAAACCAACAAGGAAGACTGTTTTTTCTTAAACGGATAATGTTGGTGATAGAAACGAGAAAAAGCTATTATTATAATTTTACTCAAAATACTCCGTTTAGTCTCGATTTAGTTAGGGTAAATTAGGAAAGAAGACTTTGGAACCGATGGTGCAACAAATTATTTGGATAAAGTTATTTTTCTGTTAAAAAGATTGAACTGTTGAAATATACTTAACATTTCTCGTGTTACATATATTATTTATAATAGATTATTCTAATAAATATGTAATTTTATGCGCATAAAATTACGCACGATGTAATTTTTGTGATTATACAGAAAACTACGTCAATTTGATCAAAACCAATATTGAATGATAACTTTAAATTGCGTTTTAAAGTCTCATACAACATATGCATAAATTTAATAAAGTTTTTAATTGCGATTTCGTTAATTAATCAAAGATTTCTCTTTATTTGTTGTTAACTCAACATTTAAGATAATGTGGGGTAAAAGTAATCTAAAAAAACAACCTTTTTTCCTTACGATAACTAAAAGGATGTTAAGTAATGTATATATATAGTGTTGGAATTTGCCATTGTAGATACATTATCTATTTAGGTTTACATGGAACTTTTCCTATATTTCGCTTGTTTAAATATTTTGAAAAGTGTAATCAAAGTAATCAAGACAACAACATAAATATTTAATTTTATTTCAAAAAAAGATTATTATTTTCCTAAATAAATGTGATTAATTTTAGATTTTTGTAATATGTTCCGAATCTCGTGCGCTCATCAATATTATAAAATCATGGATCTAATTTCCACAATTTGTAAAATTGGTTAAAAAGCAAGCCAATGAAATTCTAAAAAAAAAATTAATCAAATCTAAATCCTAAAACGCTGAAAAACAACTCAATTACAAGGCCACCCAATACCAAGACAACTTATGCAACAAACGGTAATTGTTTGTTCGAAATTAGTGAATCAGTAGACTTATTTTATAAAAATATCAAAAAATGTTATTAAGAAAAGTTCTTATAAAACTAATTTTAAGCAATTTTTATTTGAAACATTTTTCGATAAAGTTGATAATTACCGTTTGTTGAAAATTAGTGAATCAGTGGAGAGACTTATTTTATGAAAATATCAAAAAGTTTTATTAAGAAAAGTTGTTATAAATTTGATTATAAACAACTTTTATTTAAAACATTTTTTTGATAAAATCGTTTTGAGAATTAGTGAAGCAGTGAAGGGACTTATTTTATGAAAATAACAAAAAATGTCATTAAGAAAAGTTGTTATAAATCTAATTCCAAGCAGTTTTTATTTGAAACATTTTTCGATAAAGTTAATAATTACAGTTTGTTGGAAATTAGTGAATCAGTGGAGAGACATATTTTATAAAAATATCAAAAAATGTTATTAAGAAAAGTTGTTATAAAACTAATTTTAAGCAAGTTTTATTTGAAACATTTTTCGATAAAGTTGATAATAACCGTTTGTTGGAAATTAGTGAATCAGTGGAGAGACCTATTTTATGAAAATATCAAAAAGTTTTATTAAGAAAAGTTGTTATAAATTTGATTATAAACAACTTTTATTTAAAACATTTTTTTGATAAAATCGTTTTGAGAATTAGTGAAGCAGTGAAGAGACTTATTTTATGAAAATATCAAAAAGTTTTATTAAGAAAAGTTGTTTTAAATCTAATTTTAAATAACTTTTATTTAAAACATTTTTTTGATAAAATCGTTTTGAGAATTAGTGAATCAGTGGAGAGACTTATTTTATAAAAATATCAAAAAATGTTATTAAGAAAAGTTGTTATAAAACTAATTTTAAGCAATTTTTATTTGAAACATTTTTCGATAAAGTTAATAATTACCGTTTGTTGGAAATTAGTGAATCAGTGGAGAGACTTATTTTATAAAAATATCAAAAAATGTTATTAAGAAAAGTTGTTATAAAACTAATTTTAAGCAATTTTTATTTGAAACATTTTTCGATAAAGTTGATAATAACCGTTTGTTGGAAATTAGTGAATCAGTGAAGAGACTTATTTTATGAAAATATCAAAAAGTTTTATTAAGAAAAGTTGTTATAAATGTAATTATAAACAACTTTTATTGAAAAAATTTTTTTGATAACATCATTTTGAGAATTCGTGAAGCAGTGAAGAGACTTATTTTATGAAAATATCAAAAAGTTTCATTAAGAAAAGTTGTTATAAATCTAATTTTAAATAACTTTTATTTAAAACATTTTTTTGATAAAATCGTTTTGAGAATTAGTGAAGCAGTGAAGGGACTTATTTTATGAAAATAGTAAAAAATGTTTATAAGAAAAGTTGTTATAAATCTAATTTCAAGCAGTTTTTATTTGAAACATTTTTCGATAAAGTTAATAATTACCGTTTGTTGGAAATTAGTGAATCAGTGGAGAGACATATTTTATAAAAATAACAAAAAATGTCATTAAGAAAAGTTGTTATAAATCTAATTCCAAGCAGTTTTTATTTGAAACATTTTTCGATAAAGTTGATAATTATTGTTTGTTGGAAATTAGTGAATCAGTGGAGAGACTTATTTTACAAAAATATGAAAAAATGTTATTAAGAAAAGTTCTTATAAAACTAATTTTAAGCAATTTTTATTTGAAACATTTTTCGATAAAGTTGATAATAACCGTTTGTTGGAAATTAGTGAATCAGTGAAGAGACTTATTTTATGAAAATATCAAAAAGTTTTATTAAGAAAAGTTGTTATAAATGTAATTATAAACAACTTTTATTGAGAACATTTTTTTGATAAAATCATTTTGTGAATTAGTGAAGCAGTGAAGAGACTTATTTTATGAAAATATCAAAAAGTTTTATTAAGAAAAGTTGTTATAAATCTAATTTTAAATAACTTTTATTTAAAACATTTTTTTGATAAAATCGTTTTGAGAATTAGTGAATCAGTGAAGGTACTTTTTTTATGAAAATAACAAAAAATGTCATTAAGAAAAGTTGTTATAAATCTAATTCCAAGCAGTTTTTATTTGAAACATTTTTCGATAAAGTTGATAATTATCGTTTGTTGGAAATTAGTGAATCAGTGAAGAGACTTATTTTATGAAAAAGTTTTATTAAGAAAAGTTGTTATAAATCTAATTTTAAACAACTTTCAGCTTAAGTTTGTTCGTTTTAAAAATAATATAATATTTTTAATATATATATATTTTTATTATAATATAACATGATGATCTGTCAGATGGGAATAAAGTTAAGTAACAGTGATATCCACTGATGAAGAATTGATGTTAAGTGTATCAAAGCTATTTATTAAATATTTCTTTTTGTGTTCAAGTTTTTATTTGAGATGATTTTTAAACGAATTAAGAATCAAATTTCTTATTAGTCATCAAAATAAAATGCAACATGAGCTTAAATTAGATAAGAATTATTTCAATCGCATTCACTTTCAATACTAGCGGATATAGTTAACGTGTTCTAATAAGTAACACCATCTATATTTGAATTGCTCCAATTAAAAATCGACGCCTGACGACGCCCTGCGTCGCCTCACATCGGTACCGATTTCAATCAACTCAGCTGTTCGTCATCATACGTTGGTAAGAAAACCTCTCTTCGTTTAATCTATTAATAACCTTCAATTAGTATGAGTCCAAAGTTAAACAATAGCGTATTTTTCTACGATTTAGACAAAAAATTTCGGTAAATTTATTCTGAATGGTGGAAGATTTTAGAGGAAAGATAATGGAAGGATTTTTACGAGTTGATCCAACAGCGACCACCCTACCAGGTTCACCTACAAATTCATTTTTAACGGATGAAGTTGCTTCTACTTGTCCTTTATTAACACCTTCTCCACCCACAAATGATCTAATCAATCCTTTACCGGAAACCGATCAACCATCATTCGTTATTGGCGAAGAATTAGCTAATAAATTACAACATGTTAAAGGTAGGGTTGTTATAAATTAATTTTAAATAATTAGAAATTAAATTTTAGATGATGATAAAGCCGCCGATTCCGTATCATCAAGTTCTTCAGCTTTAGCTGAACCAGCATGTACAACACTATTGAATCATAAACATAACAATTATCACCATATCACTAAAGATGAAAATAGTGCTTGTGAAGTAAGATAAATTCAAATTTTTAAATCCAAATTTAACAAATTCTTTTAGGAAACAATTGGTAAAGTCCAACCCCTTCAATTAACATTTAAAAAACCACCACAAGATTATTTTTTTATGACCTGGAATTGGCCATTAATTCGTAAAATTTCTTTATGGCTTTTTCTTTCGGGTTTAGTCGCAATGTTGGGTTTAGTTATAGCAATGATTTCATCACTACCAAAAACTTGTAACCCACAAACCGAGTGGTACCAAGGAAGCGTTTTTTACGAAATATTTCCGGCGAGTTTTAAAGATTCCGACGGCGATGGAATCGGTGATTTTAAAGGGATCTCCTTGAAAGCGAGTTACTTAAAACAGTTGAATGTACGAGCCGTTCGTTTAAATTCAATTTTTAAAAGCGAAAATTATCCGGAAGATTACAAAAACTCGTCGAGCTTAATCGAATTAGCCCCCGAATTAGGAACGTTACAAGATTTTAAATTATTGGCGATCTCTTTACGTTTAAACAACATTTCTTTAATACTCGATTTACCACTTTGGCCCCACGTAAAAAAGCTACAATCATTTCCTGAAGAAATACAACCAGCGAACGAAACAGATCATAACGGACCTTCCATCGAATTTTTAAAAAGCGAAAACTTAATTTTATCGAATCAAAACGACGAAATCACTCAAGCGATTATTTATTGGATTCGACAAGGTGTTGATGGGTTTTATTTAAAAGATTTAGAACGTTACGTTCACGATGAACATTTTACGGCTTCTTTAAGGAGGTGGAAAACGATTTTAGGGGAGGGAAAACCGATTATTGTTGATTATAACGTTTTTAAATTAGCTCCAAGTAATCTTAAAAACGTTATTTTAAACAGCGTTGCTTTATTAGACGTTCAATTGCATGTTGAATTAGGGGTTGATGCATTATCGAAAGAAATCGCGTCTTTACTAAATGGTACTTTATTCTCAACGCAATGGGCGCCATGGATTCATTGGAACATGGGAAATGTGAATTCAATTCGTTTAGCGAATCGGCTAAATCATAGTAATGGGACTTTAGGCGCGAGTCTTCTCCAAATGATGTTACCTGGAACATCTTCGATTTTTTACGGCGATGAAATTGGGATTAAACAAATTTCCGATCCACATGGTGAAAGAAAAGATTTAGAAAATCTCCATCAATTAGCCGCGATGCTTTGGGAACACCCAGATGTTAAATTTACAAGGAAAGAAGTTCTTCCTTGGATGCACGGAGATCCCATTGAAGTGAATTTTCGCCAATTTGATTTAGTTACTAAAATGGTTCAATTAAGGGAGGATTCGCCTTCGATTTATATGAGAAGCGTTTTTAAAGACGGTGTTAGCAAACCGAACGCGGAAATTAAATACTTTCAAAACGATTTGGTGGTTATTCAAAGATGGTATCCGAGGAGAAAGAATTTCGTTGTTGTTAGTAATCTTGGAACTAATCATCGATCTGGGGATTTATCAAAGAGTTTGTATGGGGGCGAAATCGTTGTTGGGCCTTCAACCAATTCGAAAATTGAAAGCGTCTCGTTCAAATCGATTTCTTTATCGCCGGGGGAATCAGTTGTTGTTGTTTTAAATTAAAAGAGAATTTTTGTGAAATAAATATTGTAATAATCATAAAAATAAAATGATTTGAAATAAAATAATAAATAATATATTATTTTTTAATGTTTTGGAGTTCCTTTACACGCAGCTGGTTCACATTTATTTTGCGTCATCAATTTCACTCTTTGTTTTTTCAGTTCCGGGTCATCTCTCGGTTTAGGAACTTCGTTTAATGGTTCAGTTACCATGTGTTGATAAACAGGTATCTAAAAAATAAAAAAATTATAAAAAAAGAAATTATTACAAACAAATTTTACATATGAAAAAGTTGTATCCAATTCAAATTCATGTCTGTGCGTTTTTCTTTCTGGTAAATGATAAAAGTTGCCGAGAATTGGATCCTCTAATCTATGCCCGTAAATCCCTTTTGTGTAATCTTCAATATCGACAACTTTTTCTTGCATTTTAGCGAGTTGTTTGGCGGTTAATCTGTGTGGGATATCACCACCCATTAAAACCTTTTAATGAAATTATTATTAAAATTAATTTGTTATTTCGAACTTTGATTTACTTTAAACGTTGTCATGCTTTTTACTCTTGAAATATCTGGGGGAATTGTATATTCAAAATCATCACCTGGAGGAACTTCCGGATCTAATGGTTTCCATTTTTTAAAGGTGCCTAATGTGCCTAAATATCTGCCAGATAAAGTCCACAATCTTGCACTATAATCTGCACTGGCACTATAACAAAAAGAAATTTTTATAAATTGATTCTAAAAAAACCTAAAAAGATCGTTCGAGTAGTAAAGAAACCAATCTTCGAAGTAATCTCTCAACCCTAAAGCAACTCAATTCCTAATCTAGGTAACATAACTGCACAATAACTGAACTGTAAAATCATTCAATACTAATACAATTTAACTACTAAATTATCCAACACTATATCTCGCCACTCTGTAGCAACCCAAAAGAAGCCAATTAAATCCTGAAGCAACTCAAATAGAAATGAACGTAATGGCACTCAATCCCACTCCAAAGCAACTTTGCTAGAAAGTAACTAAATCGTGCGCTATGTAATTAAAACCCAGAAATTCTTAGATATCATTTAAATTCATGAATACACTTGGATATGGAACTTGGAAATTAATGGAACTCATTTCAATGGAGTTTCTTCTACATGACAGGAAATCCTTGTAAACTCCTAAGATGTGCAAAATCTAATTGCGTCTGGTATGAATCAAGGTCAACAAATTTAAGTAGTCCACAGATGAAGTCAGTGACTCAGCTAGAAAGTAACTCAGTCCATAAACAATCCACAAGCAGAGTATCTCAACTATAAGGTAGCCGATCCCTAAACTAACTTAACACGTTCGCTACCGCGCCTTCTGCAGCAGTTTTCCCGTGTACCATTCGTAGTTTCTTTGATTTCTAGATTCAGGTTTGTGTTACACAACTACACTGTAATTCGACCACAAAGAAGCCAACGAAACCCGATAGCAATTCAACCTTAAAAGCAATTAAAAATCAATTAACTCTACCCAAGTCCAAAAGAATTCAACAAAGTAGCCCAACCCCATAGCAACTCAGCCACAAAGAAAGACGTACACCAACTAATCCAAGAAAAGCTAGACTAAACCTCTGCATCGATGCTTTTTCGCTCTGCAAACTCAAATGCAAAAACTAGATAACTCTTGGCACTCGTTGGTGCCTTTGCCGAGACTCTTAAAGTTGGCTAATGCGGTTTCTAATGTTCATATAGGTTTGTGCAATATTTGCCGAATAGAAGCTCTACTAAGACTGGATACAACTTGAAGCTCACCAATAAAATTCTAAACTAGAACTTAAAACAAGCAACTAAAATCTAAAGTATACAGCTACAAAGTTAGTCAACCAATCCAATCCCAAAGCAACTCAACCATAAAACAACCCAACCCCGAAGTAACTAATCCTCAAATCAACTCAATCATAAAAGAACTCAGCCGAAATATAATCCAAATCAAAAGCTTCAACTCCAAATATTAGAATTTCAAGAAATTTACTGAAAATTTTCTAGAAATTTATGAATATGCTTCGCAAATTGTGCACTATGTAATTAAAACCCAGAAATCCTTAGATATCATTGAAATTCATGAATACACTTGGATATGGAACTTGGAAATTAATGGAACTCATTTCAATGGAGTTTCTTCTACATGACAGAAAATCCTTGTAAACTCCTAAGATGTGCAAAATCTAATTGCGTCTGATATGAATCAAGATCAATAAATTTCAGTAGTCCACTGATGAAGTCAATGACTCAGCTAGAAAGTAACTCAGTCCATAAAGAATCCACAAGCAGAGTATCATACAAACATACAAACGGGTTTTTACATTATTAATATTTGAGGTTTATCCATAAAAGCTAATGCAGAAACCAACATTCTATGTCCTCTGTAACTATTTAAAAGAGTAGCTTTTTCTTGACCCCTATTGGCTCGTTTAGCTTTTCCCTCCCGTTTATCTAGGTTCGTGCAACATTTGCCGAATAGAAGCTCAACTAAGACTGGATACAACTTGAAGCTCACCAATAAAATTCTAAACTAAAACCTAAAACAAGCAACTAAAATCTAAAGCATACAGCTACAAAGTTAGTCATGTCCAAAGCAAACCAATCCAATCCCAAAGCAACTCAACCACAAAACAACCCAACCCCGAAGTAACTAATCCTCAAATCAATTCAATCAGAAAAGAACTCAGCCAAAATATAATCCAAATCAAAAGCTTCAACTCCAAATATTGAAATTTCAAGAAATTTACTGGAAATCTTCTAGAAATTTATGAATATGCTTCGCAAATTGTGCGCTATGTAATTAAAACCCAGAAATCCTTAGATATCATTAAAATTCATGAATACACTTGGATATGGAACTTGGAAATTAATGGAACTCATTTCAATGGAGTTTCTTCTACATGACAGGAAATCCTTGTAAACTCCTAAGAGTTGCAAAATCTAATTGTGTCTGATATGAATCAAGATCAATAAATTTAAGTAGTCCACTGATGAAGTCAGTGACTCAGTTAGAAAGTAACTCAATCCATAAACAATCCACAAGCAGAGTATCTCAACTATAAGGTAGCAGATCCCTAAACTAACTTTTTCCCGTGTACCATTCGTAGTTTCTTTGATTTCTAGATTCAGGTTTGTGTTATTTACATGTTTGTTTATTGTATATGGCGTTTTTGTAAAAAAAGACTTGATCCAGTTTACTGGACTTTGAATTTCTAAGTTCTGTAACAGCGTTCTGCCACATCCGAATTTCTTCAAAGTCTCTACTTTTTTTTTTCTAAATACAACGTAATGTGCTATACAAACCAAAATGAATACTACGGCTACCCCAAAATATTACAAAACATAATTATTGTGCACTGTGCCAGATTCTGAAGCATGGATCTATGCATAAACCAGGGTTTTCTGGACATATCGGGCTGTTGTATCTGGATTTCTTGTAAACTCCACCTCTGCTACACTGGCGACACCTTTTCATCGCGGATTTGTCTTTCTGTATATCCATCATTGACCTGTAGCCACGAAAAACCTTTTAGTCCAGTAGACTGGACGCCGATAGCGAACGTGTTAATTACTAAATAATCCAGCACTATAGCACGCCAACCTACAGCAATCGAAAGCAACCCAAAGGAACTCAACCACAAATTGACTCAACCCAACTCCAAAACAACTCAACCAGAAAATAAGCCAACCCCAAAGCAACTTAACTACCAAGTAATTTAATTCTATAGCAACGAAACTACTCAACCCAACCTCAAAGCAACTAAAATCTAAAGTATACAGCTACAAAGTTATTCATCTCCGAAATAAACCAATCTATCTCTACAACAACTCAACTATAAATAGCCCATCTCCAAACCTAACCTATCAAATACCACATCAACTCTATCATAAAGCAACACAACCACAAAGCAACCATCTACGTAGCAGTTCCACCTCAAAGTCACTCAACCAATAAGTTATCCAACATCAAAGCTAGTCAATTTGCCCAGAAACCAACTCAATCAAATTGTCAGGTATCATTTTACTGGCAGAATTTTTTATTTGCTATATCTGGCAAAATTAAACCAATTTAACATTCAACATTTCACCATTATAACCAATTTTTAAAAAATAGTCATATTAATACATACAAATGAATTTTTACCTTATTAATATTTGAGGTTTATCCATAAAAGCTAATGCAGAAACCAACATCCTATGTCCTCTGTAACTATTTAAAAGAGTAGGTTTTTCTTGACCCCTATTGGCTCGTTTAGCTTTTCCCTCAAACAAATCCCTCCACATAAATGGAAATTTTACTCTATAAAGTGGCATGCATACTTTAACATCCTCCCCAGTACAATAATCTTTCATTAGCCAAGTTTTAATGTAACCACTTGTTGTGCCTAAACAAAATTTTCATTTAAATAATATAAAAAAATAAAAAATATTAATACCTGTAAATAAATATTCATCTTGTTCATCGGTACACATAGAAACAACATAATCTCCACCTTTATGTATAGCATAAAAAGCGGTGATAAATCCCCCGCTGTTATGATGAGACCAAACTTGAATTGCTCCGTTTTCTAAACTAACCAATAAGGTTCCTACATGGGGAAGCATTGGTCGTGAACTTAAAAAAGTCATAGCTCTTATTGCTAAACCTCTTATTGCTATTGTTGTTTTAGGCATGAGAACAACTGTTAATCTTCGAGCTTTTACACCTGGAATCTTTGATGTAGCCGTACTAACTGCCGCCGTTGGATGTTCCATCGTTTTCGCGGGTCCTTCTAAATGCACAACCAAAGGTTTTTTAGTATTAGCCTTTTTAAATTTTTTTGATTGTTTCTCTTTTGTGTAATGCAATTTAATTCTATGCGTAGGATCGGTAACGTTGTATCTCTTATATGCTTGTCCGGTTTCTAATTGCCACATAACCAATTCTCCAGTATAAGAACTGGTAACTAAAGTTTGAGGAATTCTTGCGGATGAACATAAAACGTCTTCAGTGTGATTCGTCTCCCAGCTTTTACTGAACGCTCCACCAGGTCCTGCGTGACCACCACTATCAGCGAATTCTGTTACGTGCCTATTCCAACCGATCGCTAAAATTCTTCCTTTAATCCAAACAACTCCGGTGACTTCGCAGTTATCTTCTATGCGCATATTTCGCATGCATGTTCCGGTATTGAAGTTCCATGTTTTTAAGGATCCATCATGGGCTCCTGTTAGAAGAAGCTGATAACCAGGGTCGAAAGTTGCTGCTGTTATTTCTACGGGGTGGACTTTGCCGTGTAAAGTTCTTATGTGAGCCTCTTTTACTACGGACATTCGCCTTCCTTTCCATGGATCCCAAACTATTATGAAACTGTCTAAACCGCATGTTACAATCACCTGATTGCAAAACAATAATTATTATTAATTAACACAAGGATTAAAATTTTACTTCAAATAATGGGTTGTATAATAAAACAGAAATAGCACTACAATGAGTATTCCCATCGGTGTGTTCACCACTTTGCGTTGGGCATAATGGCACAATAGCAACCATAACCATGCCGATTAAAAGTTGCCGAGTATCTGGGTTATACAAAACAGTTAAATCCGTGTGCTCCCCAAGTTCCGATGGCAAACCAGTGTAAGTTTGCAAACAACACTGCGCGGCAACATCCCATACTTTAATACATTTATCAGTAGAAATCGAACAAAGAATTTTTGCATCATCTTGAAACACAACGGAAACAACTCCGGAATGATGACCTTGGAAAATTACGCTGGGTCGTCTCGGCACAAAAATATTCCAAACTTTCACCAAACAATCCGGACTTCCGGTTGCCATGAGATGAATACCATCGGCGAAAGTAAAGCAATAAGCTCCTCTAGTCATTTTATAAATATAAATTCCTTTATTTTCGTTAAGATCGCGTAATTGCACTGAAACTTTTGGGCAAACAGCACAAGAAGCTATCATCGATAAACCCGGGTAATAAGAAACTTGTTGTACCCAATCTGAGTGGACGTTCTTGAACTCAACAAGTCGAAATCCCGGTACTACACCCTTCACTAAAGCATCATACCTTAAAATAAACAAAAAATAAACACTCGATTTTAATAAAAATTTTAATACAAACCTCGCCCTCATTAAAGGTTCACCCAATTTACTTTTAAACGGCCCCCTAGCGAGTGAATTAAACAAAATAACCTTTACATTTCCTCCCATATCGCCCAATAAAAGCATTGATTCCGATTCCGCATCTTTAGCAATAACATAATGCATTGTACAAACAGCGTAATCCAACGAACTAAAAATTACCCTAATATCGAATTTTCTAGCGGAAGTATCGTAAAATCGAATATCTCGTTCAGTACTTGATGTACAAACCGCACTAACATCCGGTAAACACACCAAATCGGTTACCCATGTAGTTGCAACCTTTAAATCTAAACATTTCGATTGCACGGATCTCTCTAAGCTAAAATCCAAAGACCAATAATTAATATCTCCGTCTCTGCTACAAGTTACGTAACTTCCATCGGAAAAATTAACACTTCTATCGGGTTTCATGTTGGGACTGAAAGTGATTCGATTTATCGGATGGCGATGATAACTTTTTAAGATTCTTGGTGGTTTCGAAATTGGGGGATCTAAATCTTGATATTCCGCAACGACGTCTTGATTTTTAAAATTGAGAATTAAATGAGATATAAACTCGTCCCAGGTAACTAAACCGTCTCGTTTTATATTGATTTTTCGAAAAACTACTTCGAACTTATCGGGGTCAAAATCCAATTTAGCAACATCGTGAAGCACTTGCTTCAACTGATTTATATCCAATTGTCCACTTTCTTCGCGTAAAAAGAATTTGTGAATTCGCACTAAATGATTCTCATCTAATAATTTATGCAAAGCGTTTTCGTTATCTCTTTTAGAGGAAGAACTATGTTCCATGTTTTAAAAATTGGCGCCTCTTGACGGCGCCAAACGTCAAAATCGATTGCGTTGCTATAAACACTAATGTATACAAACACGATATAATTTAGAGAGCAAAGAATAAATGGATCCTTTATTTAACGCTTTAAGCCAATTTCGGCGAAGAAACTATGATAAATGTGTTGATTTATGTACGGAAATGTTAGAAAAGCAACCGTTAGATCAAGCTGTTTGGTGTTTAAAAATGAGAGCTTTAACTCAAAGGATTTATGTGGATGATTTGGATGTTGAAGATATGGATTCTGATGTTTTTGAGGAAAGTGTTGTTGCTAGTGCACCAAGACCTGGAACATCAATAAAAAATGGGAATTTATCGAAAAATACATCAACGTAAAAATCCCCATTTTAATTTGATTATTTTATTAATATTTCTTTTTTATTAGAGCAAGACCAAAAACAACCACTGGTAGACCAATATCTGGTATGGTTCGACCAAACACACAAAATAGACCTGGTTCTGCTTTGGATCGATTAAAAACTGCAAGACCATTAACGAGTCAATCAGCAAGATCAATAAGATTAGGCACAGCAGTTATGCTTTCATCAAAAAGTGGCCCATTCATTCAAATTTCTCGATTAAATATAACGAAACACGCTAAAGATAAGAATTTATCAAAACCACTTTTCGAATATCTTTATTACCACGAAGGAAACGTTCAAGTTGCGATGGACTTAGCGGTACAAGCGACACAATTCTGCGAATTTAAAGATTGGTGGTGGAAAGTTCAATTAGCAAAATGTTATTGTAGCTTGAATTTGATTCGGGATGCCGAACAGCAACTTAGAAGTGCTTTAAAACAACATTATCATATAGAAACTTTTATACGTTTAACAAGAATTTATATCAGACTTGGTTCGTAGAAATTTTTTGTTTAACTTTTTTTTATTCATTGTCTTTTAGACCAACCATTATCTGCACAAGACGTTTGTAAATCCGGTTTAGAAATATTCCCAAATAACGTTTCGATCCTAACGGAAATCGCAAGACTTTATGAACTCCAAGGAGATATGCAAAGTTCAATCAAGTTTTATCGAAACATAGTTAGCGAAGATGCGATGAATGCTGAAGCTATAGCTTCGATTGGTGTTTATCATTTTTATAATAACCAACCTGAGTTTTCTTTAAGATATTATAGGTATTATTTTTGTTTGTGTATTACATTAATTTAACACATCATTTTTTTTAAGGCGGATTTTAGCGATGGGTGTTTATACAGCGGAACTTTTTAACAACTTGGGGCTGTGTTGTTTATATTCTCAAAACTTAGATTTGGTATTGGCATGTTTTCAAAGAGCTTTAGATATGGCTATTGATCCATTAATAAAAGCTGATGTATGGTATAATTTATCACACGTTGCAATTGTAAGCAAATAATTAGAAGGAAATGAGAGGGAAAATGAGCGTTTTTTGAATTGTGTTGGCAATCAGCATGTGTTTAAAATTGGGTATCAAAAACGGAAGAGGTGATAGCTGTTAGGCTAACTTTATTGAATAATAATATGATATCCCAAGGTCCGTTGAGTATTGGTTATAAGTAGGTGTGAGTACTGGCTGTACAAAGTTAAGGACCAAAGAATTATCGGGATAAGCAGCCGGTGTGGTAGGTGAGAGAATAAACCTCCTTTAATCATTGGTTATAAATAAGGTTATCCAACTCAAACATATTGACGTTGACTAGTGTTAGTCATCATGTTTGAACTCATTTTAATGTTTTGTTTTAATAAAGAATACATGATAAAAGAACACCATGAAGTTATCCATTTGTCTATTATATGATAACTAACTTCAGATTTAAAATTTCAACCTCAATTTTAACATATTTGTAATCTTTATTAAAAATCCTTTAAAATGAGTACAAACACGACATAGTTACCTTCAATATTAATAAAGTTATGGTCAACTTCCGGTTAGAAATGTTAACGTCAATTTTGACATATTTGTAATTGTCGTGAAAAATCCTTTAAAATGAGCCCAAACATGATACGTTTAATTCCAATATTAGTCGAAATATAAGCAACTTCCGGTTTGAAATGTCAATGTCATTTTGATGAATTCTTAAATTTTATAAAATCTCTTAAAATTTATCACAAAAACAAAAGTACAATAAAAAAAAATTAAAAATTAAGGTTGGTATTAATATTTAACAAATAAATTGCTATCTTCATTGTTGCTAACTTCGGATTTAACGTTTTTTATTCTAGCTTTTTTGTTTTTTGAGATAAGTGCGTCATCTTTGGACTCATTTTAAAGGTTTTTTAATGAAGATGACAAATATGTCAAAATTGACTTTGACGTTTCAAACCGGAAGTGATTGTATTTCCATTAATATTAAAGTTAAATATGTCGAGTTTGGACTCATTTTAAAGGATTTTTTATGAAGTTGATAAATATGTCAAAATTAAAAGTTGAAAGTTCGAACTTTTTGGTTTTTTGCGATAAATATGTCAAGTTTGGACTCATTTTAAAGGTTATTTTATGAACATTACGAATATAATAATAAAATTAAACTTGACTTTGACAACTGAAAGTTTTTATCACGACTAAACCTAATTACGACTAATTCTAGTTTTAATTGTTATTTAACCCTAAATTCTTGTACAGGGTGGTTCAAATTCGATGTCCGAATAGGCTAACTCGAAAACTATAAGAGTTAGAAAAAAAGTAGCTGACATGTCATGATCTCGTTTTTCGAGAAACTACTAATGCCGAAAACCTCATAGCGCTATCGTCTATTGTTTTTCCCCTAGAGGCCAAAATTGAAAATATCGTAAAACCAATAAGTGCAATTATCTTGGTTATTATTATAGGTGGAGTATTATAACTACGACATTATATGGATACTTTTTTACAGAGAATTTCATGACATAGTCAAAAAAAAATTTTCGGTTTTAGATTTTGAGATATAATGAGAATTTTGGTTTTTTTAAATGGAAACAACCACTGATTATTAGCTTATTAAATTCGTTATTTTTTTCTGATTACAAAAATATAGGGTTCGACAGGTCTATTTCTTATTGTTTTAGAATAAAACTAAAAATAAACTTTTTTTATAAAATTTACAGTTTCCTGTAAGTTACGGGGCGGTAGGTAAAATCTAAAAAGTTAACAATTAAATACGAAGATAACTTCTAGTATTTAAAAACAAATAATTTTTTAATATGTAACATTCTAACATGTCAAACTTTTCAAAATTTTCGTAATTGATCGTAAAAACAGGATTTTTAAAGTGACACTTCAGAAAATTTTCGAATACAAACAAATGTTGCTATGTTTATTTGAATTAAAAAAAAAACATATCAGCGCCATCTATCGATAATTTATTAAGTCATTTAAAAATAATATTAAATCGTAATAAAAAATGTGAAATAATGCAATCTATTCCAACTTTTGTGTAAAACATATATAAATTAAACAGTTCAACAAATATATTTGTTTCAAATATCAGAAATATGTTTTTTTAATTTTTAGTTATAATTTACAGGAAACTGTAAATTTAATTTCTTCGACGACACTAAAAGAAAAGTTTAAAAAAACGAAAATTGTGATAATATCTCAAAATCTAAACCCGACAAAATTTTTTTGACTACGTCATCAAATTCTCTGTAAAAAAGTGTCCATATAATGTTTTAGTTATAATACTCCACCTATAATAATAACCAAGATAATTACATTTGCGGGTTTTACGATATTTTCAATTTTGGCCTCTAGCGGAAAAACAAAAGACGATAGCGGTATGAGGTTTTCGGCATTAGCAGTTTCTCGAAAAACGAGATCATGACATGTAAGCTACTTTTCTTCTAACTCTTATAGTTTTCGAGTTAGCCTATTCGGACATCGAATTTGAACCACCCTGTACATTTTAATTGATCTAAAAAAAATTTTTTTTGATTTAATCCACTTACCTTGCTTATAATTTCATCCATTTACCCAATTTGAATTAAATACAACCTTTAAATCCAATTAATTATGTGTTTTTCATTAAAAAAACTTAAATTCAACGTCAATTTTGACAAGGAACTACAACATTTGATGATCTTAATCACCATGGTAACCGAGTCAAGTTGGATAACCTTAAAATAATAAAATTTTATACCGATTTTTTTATCAACTCTAGTCTAATTTTTATTAATTTTAAAACAATTCGAATTCTTTACGATTATCTGGCATTCATTAATATTTCGCTTGATATAAAAAGAGTTGGATAACCTTATACAGTATGTTTACTCAACGGACCTTGATGATATCCTAATACATGCACCCCCGAGTTAGGCAACCCAAAGTACACAACATTAGGTTGTGTTGTATATCAGTTAATGATGACATTATAAGATTTGTTACCGGAAATACTTTTCATATTTTTCCAAACTGCAGCATTTTCTGTATTATGCGTTATGGAAGACCTGAGTTACCTAAGGTACGTGGAATTAACGTTTTGCGTCCTTATCATCGCTCTACAATTACAGACATATTTGTGGGTGGATTGTGATGCAACAGGGATAATTAATGTTTGCCAATTAAAAAACATAGACATCTGAGGAGACACAATTAACAGCTCAAGTGCGTAGAATGAACTGGACCTTGCAGAGAGATGTGTCATTAACCTGTACTGTCTAGTAATCTTTGAATTATCTCTGCTGGAGCATCTTTAACTACTGATTAGCAGAGAGATAAATCGTCAGCACAATTATTTCGCGCTGCTGTAACAAATTAATGATAGCTAATCCAATAGCCAACATCATACTCAACATTCATAAATCATCAAAACCGTTTGGTTCTTAAATTAAACATTGTCCAAAATGCTCATTTTTACTCTTACAATTAGTGAATAGTAAACTCACTCTATTTAATTTTTTTTGTTTTAGTTTGCTGGTGATCTACAACTAGCTATATATTGTTTAAATTTATGTTTATCATGTAATCCCAATCATGGTACAGCATTCAATAATTTAGCTGTATTAAATTATAAACTAGGAAAAATGAATTTGGCAAAAACTCATTTAATAAGTGCAAAAAATTGCGAAGAGCATTTAGAAGAAGCTGAAACAAATATTAAACTTTTAAAAGAAAAATAAAATAACTCGTTTTTTTGTTGTACTTATGCTTTATTTTGACTGTGGCAGCACCATACACTTGTTTGAAGCGTTCCTATACGATTTTAATCATCTGACAGTATCAAAAAAATAAATAAAACATATTGTTATGTTCTAAAAAAAACAGTTGAGCAAGTGTATACAATTTAATGATAAGATGTAGTTTAACGTACTGGTAAAAATACTTCTTATCAAAAACGCTATGTACATGTACTTAAGGGGTAGAACAGAAATTGAAGTCGAGCAATCGAAAAATTGCTTTCATCATCGATTCTTTTTTCAGAACCGAAAAAATTATTATTTTTCGATTGCTCGAATGTCTATTTATTTAAGTAAAATAAAAAAAAGGGAGAAAGAAGCCTAAACATCTAAAATTTTTAAGTAAAAAAATAATATTGCATAGATGGCACCCTGAGTCAACGTCGTAGTTGGATCACTTTTACAAATTTTACTTCTTTATTTCTTAAATTAATACAGCTATTAATTTATCGTTTACAATAACAACATCAAATTGTTCATCATCAAACAGAAAATCGTAAGAAATAAACGCAATAAAAGATTGAAAAGTGTAAAAGTGGATTATTTCCAACAAATTAAACATATTAAAAGGAAAAAGTTCTATCATTGGAATGTAATAAAAATTTCTCTTATAATGTAATCTTCGTTAATACCTTTTTTATCATAATTTTTTTACGATTGGGAATGCATTTTGTGTTTTAACCTCGGATCGGTTAATACGTAATTATTCGGTGTGGCTCTGGGAATGTTTACTTTTTCCCTCGGTAATTCAGGTAGTTTATCCCCTGGATGTCGATGACTAACGGATGGAGCTTTTCTGGTCGGCTTATTAATTCTCGTACTGCTCAAACCGGAAACTGGATACTTGGCCTTCGTTGAACTTGACGGCATCCTCGGGGTTAATTCCGTATGATGTTTCGGCATTACAAAAGCTTTCGTTTGTTTAATCAACGACCTGTCGTTGCATAAAGCCGAAATAAGCGGCAAATCCATTTTTTTGCTTTTCTCGCGTAACGTGTGAATGTCCATAGCTTCCTTGGAATCAGTGCCATCTTTTAATTTAACGAGTAAATCGGGACGTTTTTCGGGTAATGGAGGAGGCGGTGGAGGGGGAGGTTGTCTTCTAAATTTTGGGGGTTGAGGTGTTTCTAATGAATTTAAAATGTTATCGTCGGATCGTGTTCTGGTGAATCTACTAGGTGGTCTGGGTGGTGGAGGTTCAAAACTTCCATTTGAAGAAATGCTGGGTGCTCCATAAACGGGAAGCTGTACGTATGTGTCGGAAAGGTTTTGAGATGATGCGTATTTTGGAAGATAAGGGGTTGATCTGTATAAAAGTGGGGGGGTGTGTGCTAAAGCAGCTAATAAAGAACCTTGCTTCGCTTCGAGGTATTCTTGTCGACTGATCGCCGGTTCTTTTAAAGGAAAAACTACGAAATCTACGTCACTATACATCTGTTGTTGGTATTGTTCGATTTGTGATTGCGATAACTGGCTGGTGTAAACGGTTGCCATCGGAGGTGGAGGAGGGGGTTGTCTCGGAGTTTGAGGAGGCGGTGGTAAGAAACTATAAGGAAAAATCAAACTACTAGATTTTGTTGTGTTTACGTCCAAATAATTACTTCCGTGATTCCGTGGGAGTTTTGGAGGAATTGGCGGCACCTGGGACTGATTCGGACTTGAGTAGCTTGGTGTAGAACTCACGACACAAGTGTGAGCTGTTAATATACTTGGCGGTCTTGTTGTTATAAACCTCGCCGCTGCTTCTTCCGACGGATATACCGGTGTCGGTACTGTCGTAATATTTTCCGGATACGGTGGTGGATCTTTCATACCAAAATCATGACTTGATGTTGCACTGTACGGTGGAGGTGGTGGTCGAACCCCTCTCGATTCGACACTATCAATTCGTTTCGGCGGTATAGGTGCGTAACCCAAATAAGTAGATGGAAGCGTAACATAATCTGAATCAGAATCTAAAGTGTTGCTTACGCTTTTACAGAGTGGATACCTTCCTACAATTAAATCGGATAATTCTTCGGCTGTTAGAAGAGACTGTTTATTATCGGTGGGATCGCTACCGTCGCCGTGAAAAGAACCGGAATTGCTAACGTTCGAATTGAGACGATCTCGAAAAGGACCGTCAACTTGATCAGGTGAAAATTCGCTAGGAATCGCGTATTGTTCGTTTAAAGACGTGGTATACTGCTCGCTTGATGTCAAAGTGTACACGCCGCTAGTGTGGCTGCTGGGGGCCGGGCCGGCTGTGTAATCAGGCTCGCGGATGTCATCCAGCTCGGTGCACGTTGCGTCGCTCACTGCTGAGTTTTGGGCTGTATGGGAATAGCCCAATTCAAGGCTGCTACTGGTTGAATGTCTCCGTTTTGGTTCTAAACACAAAATAATCAATAAAAAAAAATTATTTATAAATAAATAATCTTACTTGTTTGTAATGGAGAAACAACGACAGTTCCAGAAGACGAGCTGCATTGCGAACCAGCGCATTTAATGCTAGTGGTCGTCTTCGTAGAACTTTCGCTATTATCCTGCTTGCTACTCTCCGATTCCTCGTCTTTTAAAGAAATGGAAGCCAGCGCGGCAGTTGCGGATGCCGCTGATGTTCGACTGCTGGCGGGGGCGCTTTCAAGAAGATGAGCAAGAGCTAAACTCTCGGTAGAAGGCGCCGGGGGGCTGGTGATCATGATCTCGAGCTCGTCCTCGGAGTGAACACGATCGCTAACGATACCCGAAGTCGTGTTTGACGAGGTGCTGGAGATGACGGAGACTCTTTGGTCGCAATCCCAGCGCTGCCGTTCTTCCTCTTCCTTCTTCGCCTCACTCAACCGTGGAGCGACGGCCATACTGAATTGGTGGGCCGCTTTGCATAAAGCGAGCAACAGTCGCGACTTTTCATCCGACGTCGTGTAAAGGGTTAGCTTTTCGTGGTTGGTACGGATCTCAAACTTTTTCCTTTCGAAGCTTAATTTTGCAATGGAACTCCATAGGAACGTCGACGGTGGGTTATTATCAGGGCACACGCGAAGTCCCTTTGCGCACACTGCTAACATTATAGATCCGGGGGCCACCTCGGCTTTCGATGCTCGTAGTCTAAAGACATGAGCGTTTACGGGATCTTGTAATTGACAAACTTCCGCTATAAATCTAAAAGGATAAGAAATATTTTAAATCATGTTGAATGTTGAATGTCTTTTTTTACCTATTTTTAGCTTCATTTTTGGATAAATTCCTATAGTTTCTGTGGGCGTTCTCGATGGCTCGAAGTGCAGCCGGTTCCCGAAGTCCAGGTGGGACATAGTCCTCCGGCCGAAAAATGGTATTCTCGGTACGGTCGCCGAGGTCGACCTGAAGGGCAAGCCCTGCGAGGCGGGTAACGTGATCCCCCGCAGCGCCGGACGCGGCGTTAAGGCGCAGCTGGAGGTAGTAATGGTGGCGGGTTGTCTCGTCCCGCAGGAGCAGGGGACTGTCCACGTAGAATTGGACGCGGAAGTAGAACGCGAGCGCTGGTCTTCCGTTCGCATCCAGCCCATGACTGTGCGATGATTTCCAACTCTTTGGCGCATACTTTGACAACTTGTTATCGGGTTCAGCAAAAAGATATTCTCCATCTAAAAAATAAAATATATAAACTATAATTGAGATTAACACTATTTTTAGTAGCAAATCTTAAGTAATCACATTTATAGAACCACCTCCTAAGATTTTTGTCCTTTAGTATTTTGAAAATAACATCTTTTGTAAGTAGTATCTAGTCATCTGCAAACAATATCTAGTCTTCTGCAAGTAGTATCAAGTTTTGCACAAGCAGTATTTAGTCTTTTGCAAGTAGTATTTAGTCTTCTGCGTGCAGTATCTAATTTTCTCATAACAATATATAGTATTTTGAAAACAATATCTAATAATTTTAAAAACTATGTAAATTTTACCATTTTATCAAATTACAATCGGATTTTATGCAAGTAAGCAATTAATTCAAAAGTATTAAAGTGTGACTCCCTTTATTACGATTGACCTCCAAAAGTTACGTAGAAAGCAAAAAGTCGAGACGCAAAAGTGACACGTTAGCTCACATATTTCGTTACCGTACGTAAGGCTGGAAGCAAAAAGAAGGTCCGAATGCCATCGGTATACGCGCGACTGGCAGCCGTAGTATGGTTGGGCAAAAAAAAAGAACGGGGAGCAAAAGGACGACGATGGACGACGTCGAGAAAGAGAGAAAAAAAGGTCCGAGGGGGAAAAAGGTAAAAACCGAGGCGCAACAAAACCGATGGAGGAATGAAAATGGAAAAAGGCCCAGGTGCCCTTCGGGCAAAAACCGAACGGACGGCAGCCGGCCGGCCGCTGCTGGAGGATCGTGTGCCCCGACGGGAGGAGGCACGAGGAGGAGAGCCCGCCGGAGGAAATGAAAGAAAAAAAAAACAATACACTTCGACGGCTAAAGACAGGTAGCTGGCGGACGCAGGACCAGGGGGGAGATCATTTGTATACTTGGGGAATGTGCCCAAGCGGGTACATTCCGAGCAACAAATATCCATCCAACGAAGCGCTTCGAACGAGAGGAGATCCCCAATATACAGTACCGTATTTAGTTAAAAACTAACAATCAAATTAAAAAAACACTTTTCCCTCACCAACAAAATTAATATTCAACAATCAGAATTCACAAAATAATTATAACTTATATTTAAAAATCAAATTTTATTAAAACGATTGTTTCAGCTCACTAATAAATTTATAATCAAAAAAAAAAGTATAAGAATAATTTATTATCCAAATCCAACCCTGTAAAAAACCCCTTCTCCTCCTCCTTTCATAAGCACGCCAAGCAAAGGTAGCATCGGTTGCGGCAGCAGGAGCAGCAGCCTTGCGGTGTGGCACCACGGCGCAGCGGAGAGGAGCAAAGAGAAGAACGAACGAGAGGAGCAACACGGCCAGCAGGCCTTTAACTGGACGCATTCTTGCCGAGATGAATCCCGTTCAAGGTCACACAAGGTTGCTCACGGCGCAAAGGTGCACCGAAAATTCCGATCCGGATGACTATATACCCGGGACGGACGCTAATTTTTCATCCTCCTTCGTCCTCCTGCCCATATGCGTAGAGGAAAGACCTCCATCCGATGGCAGCAGGCCAAATCGACCAAACAACCAACCGCCGAGGGTTGACAGGATCTTCGGACCACGAGAAGGATTCGCATCGGAATGCGGCGTTTTAATTATTTTCCTATTATCCCCACGTCCCTGGTATAATTTCGAACCGAGCAAGACGAAAAAAAGGGTCAAAGTCAAGCAAAAAATAAACGTGAAAGAAATGGAGGTGAAGTTTTTTTGCTGATTTTATTATTGAGTGGGTCTGTTTACAAGATCAATTCATTCATAAATAATTTTATTGTAATTCTTTCTAGATTTAAAACATTTATTATTATTTAATTTGTTAAAATACGGCGAATAACGTTTTTAGTTATCTTGTTTACTATTTACTTTAGATATCTCAAGGTTGTGTAAGTGTGTTAGAAAATTAATTTAAAAAGAAAACATTTTTTATAGCTACTTTAAATCGTATTAACTTGATTTTTAATATTTTAATGAGATGATCACTCCATAAGAGGCTTTGTCAAAGTTGTTCTTTTCCAGTTAAGCTTAATATCATTTAGTTCTTGTTTTTCTTAAATTGTAATCTCACTACCTTCCTTATTTTATTATAAACCACTATTTACTTTGTCATTACAAGCTCTATTCCAATTTGAAAAATATATTACATTTGTTATCTTATCCTAAGGTAATTCCTCAACAAATTAGTTTAGTGGTTCTTCAAAGAGTAATTTTACTGACTCTCATGAAAGTCTTAAACCTTACGGCACCTCTCAGTGGCTATCATATTTGTAAAGAATATCCTGGAACTGTATCTGAAAAAGTCTGTGAAAAGCCGTTACAAGAGGAAGCTATAGACCAAAACTCCGAAACTCCAAAATTCCTGGGAAAAGCAAGCGTGACCAAGCTCGAAACGAAGGTTATAAGCACAAAATCAATTTTCATCGATTTAACTAATCCAGAGTTGTTCGAAAATGTTTGAAAGACAAAACTCATAATGCCAAGGAGTTCTTTAATACTATGTTGAGCAACATATATTGCAGAGGGCCTGCGGCCGAAGTGCTTTGTGTCTCGGCTTCCAGCGACCTCGGCTAAGTTAATGACACTTGCGCTTATAAACTAATTATAAGCATTAGCAAAGTTGATAAGAAGATGCAACCTAAGTACATGATATCACAACCTTTTTATGAGATAATAACAAAAAAATTTTGATTCATGGGGTTCTTTGGTATCAACAAAACATCGGAAAAGAAGCCTGAACTTGAGGTTGCTCAGGAAAGTCTATTGTTGAGGTGGAAAGTTTGAGGTAGGCAAAAAGTAAGAATTGAAAAAAATAATTGGAAACACAATAATACAAAGCAAACTAGCAACACTACTAAAAATAATATATTAACGCAAGAAATTTAAGAAAGTGATCAGAAAAATTTTGCCTCAGATTCAGTTTTGAAAAAAATTCTTTACATCGTTTTGGAACAATTTTGGTATTCATTACTACATGTATGCTGCTTCACAGAATCTTGCTTCTTGTGTTGCAAGCGCATATTTTTTTTTTCAACCTCCTCCACCGAATAAAATAAAAACATTAAAACAGCTTGTACCAACCACTGATTATTCGCTTATTAAATTCGTTATTTTTTTCTGATTACAAAAATATAGGGTTTGATAGGTCTATTTCTTATTGTTTTAGAATAAAGCTAAAAATAAACTTTTTTTAGTGTCGTCAAAGAAATTAAATTTACAGTTTCCTGTAAGGTATAACTAATAATTAAAAAAAACATATTTCTGATATTTGTAACAAATACATTTGTTGAACTATTTAATTTATATTTGTTTTACATCAAAATTCGAATAGATTGCATTATTTCACATTTTTTATTAATATTTAATATTATTATTAAATGACTTAATAAATTATTGATAGATGGCGCTCATATATATTTTTTTAATTCAAATAAACAGCAACTAAAATGTCAAACTAGAAATCGTGTTTTTTAAGATGAATTTCGAAAATTACGAAAAGTTTAACATGTTAAAATGTTACATATTAGAAAATAAAGTAAATTTTATATCAATTTTTAGTAGAATAATTTGTAGTTATAATTTACAGGAAACTGTAAATTTAATTTCTTTGACGACACTAAAAAAAGTTTATTTTTATCTTTATTCTTCTAAAACAATAAGAAATAGACCTATCTAACCCCATATTTTTGTAATCAGAAAAAAATAACGAATTTAATAAGCGAATAATCAGTGGTTGTTTCCATTTAAAAAAACGAAAATTGTCATCATATCTCAAAATCTAAAAACGAAAAATTTTTTTTGACTACGTCATCGAATTCTCTGTAAAAAAGTGTCCATATAATGTCTTAGTTATAATACTCCACCTATAATAATAAGCAAGATAATTGCACTTGCTGGTTTTACGATATTTTCAATTTTGGCCGCTTTGAGGTTTTTGGCATTAGCAGTTTTTCGAAAAACGAGATCATGACATGTAAGCTACTTTTTTTCTAACTCTTATAGTTTCCGAGATAGCCTATTCGGACATCGAATTTGAACCACCCTGTACAATAAGCTTTTCTGATATGACAAAGATTTCCAACACCTAATAAAACGATCATTAAACACATAAACCTATTATTACAATGCATTGTTTGAGTTGTTATTACCCTTCTCTATGTGTGGCAATAAAAAAGTGTTATTAGGTGAAATCAATTTAATCATAAATCTTAAAAGTGTTATTCTCAATAATTTGTAAAATAATTTTTATGATGATAATTAAGAATGTTGCGGTGTTGAGTACCCATAAATATGATCTGAAAATTCTTGTGAAAATTACAAACGTCTAAGTAATGGTCAATTAAACTGCAGTATTTAAATTCAAGGAACGATCTATTCATGAATGCATATTTCAAACGTTATGTTACGAACGAATCGATTAGTGTTGAATGAATAAGAATAAATCCGGATTTGATGGTTGTTTTTAAAGTATGGCATCCAAGAAATACCGTAATCGAAATACACGTCGATAATAAACCTTTAGAAATCTTTGAAAATTTTCAATGGAAATTAGAAAGCTTTTACGATTATATTTTTTATAAACATTGTTATTTCTTGGATGTTAATAATTGTATTTAGAAATAAATTACTTAATTAGTTTTTGAATTCGCATAAATGGTTAGTAGTAATAACGTTTGTAGTAATAAATATTATATTAGCATTCCATTACTAATGAGTAACGTTCCAATTTGTTCCAACGTAGTAACATTTCTAAATACATAACCGAATCGAATCTAAAAACGGGAAATATAATAATACAAAGATTACTCAACTCCATATTCACCGTTCGATTCGTTTCATTTCATTGTAATGCGGTTCTTTATTTATTATCTTAGTATATAAAAAGTTGTATTAATTAATAAAGAAAAAATTTTATTACAATTATTTAAATGAAAAGTATTCCGGTATCGTACACGTAAATAAAGCAATAAAGACGATGACGTAACGTCGAACGTATTAAATACCAGTCGGAATTTCCTCAGATGTCCTAGAATCGTAGGAATGTCGATTCGATTCTGGAAAAATTCTTCGGCTTGCACGGCGGTGGTGAAATAACAACGCTCGCGGTTTATATTTGGCAATAAACATCTCTGGGCGATTTTATCATTACATTACTTTAATGATTTAAGGTTTTCCACCAAAGTAAATTTCAGCTCGTCGTTAAATGGCATATTATCATAAATATGCGAAATACCGAGACTCCCATTTACACACCACTTTAATTACTAATTTCCTCTACACACGAAGAAAATCGTTCAAGTATTTATTAGTAACGTGAGAACTTGAGTATAAAAAGAAATTATTTTTTAATAGAACTCACATAAATAATGGTTAAACAATAGGATATAACGATACATTAAAAAAAGTCAAAGTCAAAGTAATTTTTTTTAAATTCATGGGTATTTAATTACAACTTTGATTAAATCATAAAAGTTTATTGTTTTATTACACTATCGACAAGATAATAAATAAATATACAAGTGTAATATCTAACGTTGAACCTTGGCACGATTATGCTAATTGAGTGATTAATGCTTGTTTCACATTACTCTCTCCGGCGTTGATTTTAATTCGCTCGATTTGACGTATTACGTTTTTCTTCTTTTATAAATCCCACCATAATAATCAATAAGCGGATGTTAAGACGCTTTTAAGCGATTACCAGTGATTATTAATAAGTTGTGCTTTCGTCGATTAATTACGTCGGTCCGAACGATTGACTCCCATCGTTTAATACGAGGACAGGATGTGTAAGTGACGAATAAATCGAAATGAAATTGTATCGATGTCCACGTTAGGTTTCAACAAATTCCTTTATTTTTTTTATTTACCGCCAATTTTGGTCGGGCAATAATATTATTACTTTCTAGAACGATACTTATATAACATACAATATATGTAATATACAATATCTTTAATTGGATGACTCATAATATGGTCTTGTTTAAAATGTAATCGTAATGTTTTTGATATAGAGATAGTGGCGACATTTTTTTTTAAGATTAAATATGGTACAGCTTATAAAGTATTAATTTAAGTAACTTACACAAAATAAAATTGAATCGAGTCTATTTTATCAATAACTCGAAATGTATTCTCTAAGATCAAGAGTTTTTTACAATCGTGATGATGACGAAGTGATACTTATCAATGATGATGACACTGATGACTTGTTAGAGAATGTTAATTCGATTTAGCCCAAAAAAAATACTCAAGTGCTTCATAATAGCCTTTGCTTAAATTCAATAAAAATAGATTTTGTTGTAAATGTGATACAACCATGCTTAACTCCTTAGCATACAATGACGTTTGGAAGACGTCATCCATTTCCTGTGTAGACTTTGATATCTTCGAGATGTCTCTAACGGAAGCTGAAATTATGCATCGATTCTGATTTATTTAAAATGTTCAAGATGTTCTCCTCTCCTTTTTTTGCAACAGTACCTTTTTGATTCGGCAAAAATGCCAATAAAGATGCCAAACACTGTAAAAAATGTTTAGATCCTCTACATCTTCTAAAATCCTTTGAAA
This sequence comes from Onthophagus taurus, assembly GCF_036711975.1. Classification (NCBI taxonomy): domain Eukaryota; kingdom Metazoa; phylum Arthropoda; class Insecta; order Coleoptera; family Scarabaeidae; genus Onthophagus; species Onthophagus taurus. The sequence goes on from NC_091967.1 coordinate 5,051,603, forward strand.
TGATGACCCTACCAGGATTAATAAAGCAGAAGAAATTACTAACACTCTAATATATTATTACAAAATCTTCCTAGAACAACATGTACAACAACAAATTACATTTGCAATGAAATTTTATGAAAAGGAAGGATTGGAAGAGTCAATATGCAGTTTTGATGTAAATATGACGCAATCTTAATGGAGAGTTGACTCCTTACAAACTTGACTCGATGGAAACATGGCAAAGACTTTATGCAGAGCTGACGTAGACTTTATATGGAGTGGTATCGCTGCAGAATGAAGAGTCGATGTAGACACGAACATACATTCCTAGACGCAGTATTAATGTTATAGTAGAAACCACGAGAGCTGGCAGTGACAGATCGCTTAAAAATGGTATGAATCAAGATATGGACGTACGACTTAGATTATTTCACCACATACATTTAAATGTAGGTTATGTTAGTAATGGAGGTTATATGTCAAACATTGTCAAAGATATTATTTAATGATTTTCCTTTCAAAGAAAACATTTTCGGCTTGTGAAAACACTAACAGATTCATGACAACGCTCACAAGACGTTTCGATTTGAGGTTATAATTATAGAGTTATATCCATAGAAAAATTTATATATATTATGTATATAGAAGGTCATCTCCCCACTATTTTTTGGTACATTGAGCGCTCCCAAGGGGATTGTGAGGGAACTAATTAGGTTAAAGCGCGAAATTTAAATATAGGTATTTCTATACCGGTTTATACCAATACTTTATTTTGAAGAGGTCAAGTACATTTTACAAATAAATGCAAAAAAATATGAATTTATAGTTTTTCCAAGATAAAATTCATAATTTTAAATATAATATATGTATATTGCTCTTATTTAAGAGCGCCAATTTATCTATCGGATAAACTTATGAAGAGGTGGTAAATGTGGCCCTAACTTATTTAAACACTTAACTAAAGGATATAAAACACTAAGGCCCACTTTTACCACCTCTTGATAAATTTAACCGATAGATAAATTGGCGCTCTTAGCCAATGAGAGCGCTTAAAACCGCTGTAACCATGGTAATTATCTATCGGTTAAATTTATCAAGAGGTGGTAAAAGTGGGCCTAAGCCAAAGGAAAGTAAGAAAGAATATACACTGGGTTATCACCAGTTATCACACCAAACGACAAAACAAAAATGTGACATTTGCTGTCACCTTTGAGTTTGACGGGTTTGACGTGACATATAAATTTTTCTATGGTTACAAGCGCTTTGTTTGTGTAGATAATGCAGATTGCCACAAATTCAGTCTACAACGACATCCAATGGATTGTGAGGGTACTAAAACCTGGGTCTACATTTTTATAGTAGTGAGATTGCACACCATGGTTACATCCCTTGGAATGCTTGGAAGAACAGACGTACTTTTTCGACGTGGCCATTTGAATTGTACAGCAGACATATTAAACTAATGCTATCTCTTTCTAACATACATTACTCTCTATCGATTTGTGAACTACGTATGGCATTTCTAAGAGCGGAAAACGATGATTTACTGCCAGCTCTCGTGGCGTCTACTATAACCGGATATCAATATGATACAGATTAAAGACTGAATGCACTCTTGATAGAGACAAAGCAAAAACTTGATCCAATAATAAATAGATTTGATAGAGACATAATATTCATCTACATCCTAAACTGATACAGTTTGTATGCAGACCTAATAAATAGATGATAAAGTCTTGCTGCACACTTGATGGTGCGATTAATGCTTCTTCATTTCATGGTAAGCATCTCTGTTAATATGGCAAACAAGGTTTTAAGGAATATCTTAATCAGCAACTTAAACGTCATAAATTTTAATCCTAGAATTATAGAATCGAGTTCTTCATCTCTAACTATAGCATCCATCAATATTATAGTATTGGAGAGTAGCAAGTTAAATGTGAATTTGTAGTGAATTTTACTTAAGATGCAATATATAAAAATATTTCCATAGAAACCAGGCTAATTTCGAACCAGTTTCTGAAGAAGGTTGCAACATGGCATCCGAAACGTCAAACCTTTTCTTAAAAGACTGGGATACTGTAATAGCCAGTGTTAAAGAGATTTCGTTTCTGGGTTGGAAAATAGATCCTGGACTGTCTTGGGCCAATCATATTGGTTTCCTTGCTGGCAAGATCATTTCTCATATGCCATTCGGATTATTTCCAGATCAGTTGGCATTGAGGCAGCATTCCTCAATGCCTTGCTAAGATATGGAGGTGTCTTTTGGGGTCGTGGTGTTGGTATAGATAGAATCTTCATACTACAGAAGAGGTATGTAAGAGCAATCTTTGGTGTAAAAAATATTGAATAACTACTAATTTTTCAAAAAATATGAAATATCACATCCTAGAGACACACGCAGGAAGGTGAACTGCTATCTAATGCCACCAAAAACGCACCACCCAAGCTCCACAGAAGTAGAGGTAAAAAACAGCCTTAAAATCTACACTGATGGTTCAAAGAGACGGGAAGGAACTGGAGCCGGAGTCTTCTCGTACGATCTCCGACTCCACGTATCTGAACCTTTAGGTATAAGTACCACCGTCATACAGGCGGAGTTAATCGCCATACAATTTGCCGCTGACGTTATTGTCAGATCCAACTTGGTAGGTAAGACTTTTACAATTTATACTGACAGTAGACAAGCTATTTTAGCCCTGAATAGAATAACAATTACCTCAGGACTTGTTATGGGTTGTCATCTGACATTGGAGAAGGCCGCAGTGCATAACTGTGTCATACTTCAATGGATAAAAGGACACTCGACTTGTTCAGGTAACAAGCACGCTGATAGGCTTGCCAAAAGGGCTGCCAAGCGAGCGCCATGTTCGCCTGAACCGATAATCGCTCCGTCCTTATCAACTCAGATTGAGATAATTAAAGATTTTACCCACAAAAAGTTCATGAACTGGTGGGATAGGGTTAAGGGTTGCCATCTGTCTAAGGAAGTGTTACATTATCCTTCAGCAGAGGCAGCCTTGTCTTTCGTAAGGCTTGGTAGAAACGCTCTACGAACTGTAACGGGACTCGTCACGGGTCACTGTAAGGTAAACAAGCATCTTTATAACCTTAAGCTTGCTGTTAGTCCTCTCTGTCGCCTCTGTAAAGAGAGCGAGGAGACGGTCCGACACATCTTGTGTGAATGCCCCACTCTGCAAGACCTCAGAATGAGAGACTTCGGAGAGGAATGGCCGACCACAGATGGCATCAGGAACACACCTCTGAGCTGTATCCTAGCCTTCGGAAATTCCTTAGGCTGGTTGATGTAGCCGGAGACAGTGTAGGAGGATGTACAAGGGGCCCGTTGGGGCCTAGGTGCTGTGTGCATAGCATACCCTCCGCTTTCCTACATACATACATACAACGCACCTTACTAAGATTCAGAAGACGGCTCTGTATCAAGATCTACAATCACATTTCGGAGGGTATAAGGATCCTGCCAGTTCCAAGATTCCGGAGTAGACTGAGAGTTATTATCACGGAAAATCCGATGTATATCATTGACATGTTTTTCCAATTTAATGTTTGAATTTAATTTGTATTATATCACAATGTAGTTATTGTTAAATTGACGCACTTTACACCTTTTTGGTAAAATGGAGGAATAAAGTATTATTATTATCAGTGTTAGTTCCAGTTTTACACTAGCACTATCACTAGAACTAACACAAGACACTGAACTAGAATCATTCGGGTTGGGTTGGGTACGGCTACCTCTCTTCAGATGACTGATAGGTGGTAGGTAGCGCTAGTTAGCATAAAATATATATGTTTTATACAGGATAATTCAAATTTGACCCCCACAATTCTCAGAATCTCAGAAACCACAAGAAATACAGAAATGGTTAAATGGGGGCAGTTATAGGCAAAAAACGAAAAAATCATTTTTTGTTTTTCGACCATATTTTAAAAACTAAACCGGCTAGATTCAAAAACTTAGTTGAAACAAGATGAGCTCTAAGATACGCAACTTTGCCCCCATTTAACCATTTTGTGTATCTCTTATGGTTTCTGAGATCTCGATGGTGGGGGTCGAATTTGAATTATCCTGTATATGCACATTTTTATTGAACTAAAAGTAGAACTACCACTAGACCAAGAACTAGAAACATTCAGGTTTAGACGTCTTTAGAGACGGGAGAAGTTGCTATGAAAGATAGTTTGATGTATCATTGTGTTAGATTATTTAAAATGTAAATTTATGTTGATCTGTTTTTGCATTTGTAAGAAATTGGTAGTCATAAAAATTTACACCCTGAAACTTTAATATAGTAGAAACCACGAGAGATGGCAGTGACAGATCGCTTAGAAATGGTATGAATCAAGATATGGACGTATGACTTAGATTATTTCACCACGTACATTTAAATGTAGGTTATGTTAGTAATGGAGGTTATATGTCAAACATTGTCAAAAATATTATTTAATGATTTTCCTTTCAAAGAAAACATTTTCGGCTTGTGAAAACAGTGACAGATTCATGACAACGCTCACAAGACATTTCGATTTGAGGTTATTATTATAGAGTTACATCCCTTAAAAGAACAGACGTACTTTTTCAACGTGGCCATTTGAATTGTACAGCAGACATATTAAACTAATGCTATCTCTTTCTAACACACATTACTCTCTAGTGGTTTGTGAACTACGTATGGCATTTGTAAGAGCGGAAAATGATGATTTACTGCCAGCTCTCGTGGCGTCTACTATAATTACTAATTCATTGTAAAATAATCAATTTTGAGATACGACACAATATGAAATTTTAAATAATAGAATTGCACACGCGCACTTACACGCACACACATACACACCAAGAGAAGAGCTACTAATTTGTCCGGCTGTAATTGGTCTTGATTAGTGTAGCGATGTTATCGGGGCGATGTCGCAATAGTACCGAAGAGGACGGGCGGCGCGCCGATCCGCAGGGGGCCGCAGGCAAAGAGGGGGACCTTAGGGGGGCCGAGGCTCGCGCTCGCTGGGGCTTCGGGGCCGTGGTGGCGGCGGCGGCGGCCGGCGACGGAGGGGCGCGGCGCCTCGGAATGCCGTCCAGCGCTGCAACATTCCGTAGCGGTTGGTACAGTCGAAGCGGAAAACGGGCCTGTCCGGGCTTCTCTCGGTAGGAGAGAGCCCATTCAAGGGGATCTCCTCGAGAGGGGACTACTACTATACTCTCTCAACGTGTGCCCTTCCCAACCGCCGCCGCGTCGCCGTTCTCCCGAAACGGAGGCCCCCCCGACAAGAAATGGCGGGAAATCAAGAAATGTTTACATTCAGTATTAACAAAAAATTAATAGATAATAAAATTGATACGATAAGGTGATCTAGGTGATTCATTCTTATCTACTCAAGTATGTTAATGTTTATTCTCACTATCAATTATGATAGACAGCTTGGTACCCTTTGTTTCATTTCAAAGTATAACTTTCAACACTTTGATTACTATTTTTTAATAGATCAAATATTCATCATCACAGCGCAAATTTTAAAGTTAACAAACACCGCGAATTTTATCTGGGTGATTTCATTTAAATCAATTGTTTTGTTGCTACTCTTAAAAACATGTTTATACTGCCACATCATCGTTTAGTTATGTTCACAAATGTGGCAATGTGTTTTCCGCATTCTTTCACAAACACCAAAAGTACCTTAACAAATCAAACTAAAAAATAATATTGTGTAAGGTTAAGATAAAAATTCAATTTTTCTTTTTGTGAATAAACAATTCTAACTTGATTAAATCGAATGAATTACTTTATCAATGTTGTTATGCATTGATTCGATTTATTCTCGCGTTCAATTCAATTCTTCGCGGTAATAATCGAACGATGGTTGTAAAATAGATGGACGGACGGATCGATTGGAGTTCTTTTCGCACATCCACAACAATCGAACGCAATTAATCACGCCATTCTACTCTCTTATTATCGAATAATAAGCATAATTAAATTTTGCGCGCCCTCTCTCCTTTATACCGAGAATATCGCGAAATCAACGCGTGTACTGCACGCGATTATCGCCTCTTTTTACTCTCGCCTTTCGACGAAGACGCCATGTGAATTAACATTCCGACGCGAAATGGCGCTTAATTATGAGAATATGCTGAATTGCTGTGTTTCGTTATTTTTACTTTGATACGTTTTATCATAGAGTTACGTCATTGTTAGATGTATAAAGAGAGCATTGTATTTGTGAATTATTTACATTTTGATAAGAACAAAAAAATCTCTGTGGTGTTGAGAATGATTTATAAAATTGTATTTAAATGTTTTTAATTTATACTATTAATAATTGGACATCACTTGACTAAGCGACATTTTATCGTTTTTAGAGATTTTCATGCTGTCTAGGTAGGTATATACTTATCTTCAAAAAGTTCGAACTTTCAACGTTTAATTTTGACATATTTGTCAACTTCATTAAAAATCCTTTAAAATGAGTCCAAACTCGACATATTTAACTTTGATATTAATGGAGATACAATCACTTCCGGTTTGACACGTCAAAGTCAATTTTGACATATTTGTCATCTTCATTAAAAAACCTTTAAAATGAGTCCAAAGATGACGCACTTATCTCAAAAAACAAAAAAGTTAGATAAAAAACATTAAACCCGAAGTTAGCAACAATGAAGATAGCAATTTAATTTTTAAATATTAATACCAACCTCAATTTTTGTTTTTTTTTTTTTAGTACATTTTTGTTTTTGTGACAAATATTAAGATATTTTATAAAAATTAAGAATATATCAAAATGACATTGACATTTCAAACCGGAAGTTGCTTATATCTCGAGTAATATTGGAATTAACCGTATCATGTTTGGACTCATTTTAAAGGATTTTTCACGACGATTACAAATATGTCAAAATTGACGTTGACATTTTTAACCGGAAGTTGACCATAACTTCATTAATATTGAAGATAAATATGTCGTGTTTGTACTCATTTTAAAGGATTTTTAATGAAGATTACAAATATGTCAAAATTGAGGTTGACATTTTAAACCTGAAGTTAGTTATCATATAATATAAGTTTTATAATCGAAATTAATCTAGTGTTAGCCACTTTTTCGCACTTTCTTTTTATTTTTAAAGTGTTATTAAGTGTTATTAAAAAAAAATTGTCGATTTTTAAGCCACATGATGAGTTTCTTAATATTTCTGTTGTTAAAAAAGAGCGTTCTTAAATTTTAACCTCTAAACTTGTAACACTTCGTCCTTAATTTCATTTTACAACTTTTTAAACTTTAATTTTGTAAATTAGTATTTTTGATGTGATCTTTTTTAACAAAAGAAAAAGAAATATTAAGAAACTTGTTTGTAAAATGGATAGTATGAGGGATGTTAATCTATTTGAAGAGTCTCTGAAGATGGCCAAGGGCCGAAACTAGTTAGACTTAAATTCTATATAAAATAGAAACCAGTTTAAAAGTACAAAATCAAACTCTAGATCATTTTCTTCGAAAATTTTTACACGAAGTATCATTTTTTGACTCTAATATTTGTTATTAAATTTATGCCACGACTTACAGAAACGTCCTGTATAATCGTAAAACGACTGACCAAGCGGATTCTGTGCTTATGATGGCTGTCATCAGTGTTCTGTGATAAAATATAATGTCTTATATTTTTAAAGAGATGAAAACGAAAATCCCGTTTTTCTCAACATTGTTCATTTGTCGCTTAGTCAAGTCCAATTAATATATTAATGCAGTAAAATGCAACATAGCGTAACTACCCAATGCCTGGGGTAGTTTTGCAAAGGAAAAATTTTGCTTGGAAAAGGTTTTAAGAGACGTGCAGCTAAACCAGAATGTTTTACACTTGCAGTGTTACTAGAAGACCTAAAACTAGAATCATTCGGGTTTAGCCGTCTTGAGAGACGTGCGGCTAAATCCGAATGTTTCTAGTTTTAGGTCTAATGCTAGTTCTAGTGACAGTAGTAGTAGTTAGCGCTAGTTAGCATAAGATGTTGCATATTTTTATTTAACTAACACTAGACGTAGAACTAGAAACATTCGTAGAACTGTTAGTTCTAGTTTTACACTAGCTATGTTACTATACCTAGAGCTAGAATCATTTGGGTTTAGCCGCAAGTCTCTAAAGACGGCTAAACCCGAATGATTCTAGTTCTTGGTCTAGCGCTGCATAACAATTAAAAGTAGGTCTAGTGTTAGTTCTAGTTTTAGCTCAATAAAAATATGTAACATAGTAATATTTTATGCTAACTAGCGTTACCAACCACCTGCCAACCGTCTTAACACGTTGACTGCCATGAGAAGCGTAACTTGATGCACGGCAAAATTTCCACAACAGCCACGAGAAGCACCAGTTGATTCTCATGAGTATTTAATTTTAATTTGTTCCGGCCAGAATGGATAGACTTTCAGTGACTATTGCAGGAGTCAACGTGTTAAGAGATATACCGCTAAACAGAATGGTTCTAGTTCTAGGTCTAGTGTTAGTTCTAGTGTAAGTCTACTTTTATGTTATTCATCAATTATATATTTTCATATATTGCAACTTAAGTAAAATTCATTGCATATAAAAATTCTTGATATACGAGTTTTAGATTTTGCGCAATAAATTTAACGTTAGGCCATCGACTTTAGCGCAGAGTATATGTGTGTGTGTGCTTTGTGGGTTCGTTCGCGTACGTTTCCGTGTGTGTATGTCGCGCACGTTCTTGCGACCAGAGAGTCATTGTTTAGTTTGGAAAGCGGGCATTAGTCAACATAATAGATCGATTGGGCAACGCCGCATTCCAAGCCGCGTTATATCACATTTTCTAGCGCCGGAGCCATCAGTCAATGCGGTTCCGATTGCGTTACGAACGACGGTATTTAAATGCCAACCACGCGGCCCCGCTTGTGCTCCTTTAAAAAAAAACACCGACAACACACAGCGACCGAGAGAACCCGGAGTCTTTCGCTATAAACGAAATCGTATATGGAAACAGTTCATAAATATTTCAATATTTCACTTTATAACTTTGCTTATATGATATTCCTGAAGATAAACTCAAATTCGAAATCAGTAAATCTATTTCCAGCAAAAAGTCATTAAATAACGGGTAATAAAATAAATAGAGATTTGATACAGTGACAATTACAAAGAGAAAATAATAAAGATTTACAGTTTAAAAATAGCGTTTTCACCACATTACAAGATTTTATTGGTTTAAAGACAAGTTAAATGGTACCTTACTCGATCTAAAGAAAAATAACGCAACAAAACCGCAAAAAACGCGAGAGATATAAGGTAGTAAAAACGTATAAAGGAAAGAAATGGAAATAAAAAAATGATGTCTTCTCCTAAAAGCGCTACCGAAGAAAATTTTTGTTATTATTGTTCGACGACGACGTGTAGTTATTACGTAAAGGGTTAACGCCCGCGTTAAACATAATGGCACGATCATTTCTAATCGAAACGAACGAAACTTCTCCAAGGCGATTTTCCGGAACGCCTTTAACGGAATACGAATGGACATTCTCGCGTGTTGAGCGCGATTTATCTGGCTACAGCGATTCGATGTCCCTTTCTAAATTCTTTCGGTAAAGATGGAAACATACATTGGAAGGTGTGGTTTTATATTTCAAATCATTAAAAAAAATCAATAACTAACTTGTATTAGGCTATTTAAGATTACTAACTTACCACAGATGAGTGCTAGACCAAAGAGGTCGGTATCGAGCATTCCCTGTTGGGCGAAGTGATGACATGTTTGCTGGTAAAGTTCGCGAACCCTGCTCTTAACTTGTACGATAAAGTAGAGCGTTTGCTGGTGCAGCAGGTGGAGCGCCAAGAAGCGGGCCGCCGGTGGTAGCGTTGCTACGGGGCTGCACGCGGCCAATGGGGCGCTCACCGTACACAAGCCGGGGCGCATGACCCGCGCATCTCAAATGGGGGGCTCTTCTCGCTCACCTAAATACCAAATAAACATAAACATCGTTTTATGATACAATAATTTTAATTACTACTATTAATTTTAATATGTCACTTTAAAATTAGTAATAGAAATAAACAGATGGCGCTATCTCACATATAATTTGACAAATACATAAAATACTCTATAGACCTAGATTTTAATTGGAAGTCGTATAAAAAATAAATCTCTCCCAGAGATTTTATCAATTAAAAACATCATCATTATAATACCATATAAGAAATGACATATATTTTTAACTACTTAAACTTTCACTAATTGATAAACTAACATTAATTAACTTTGAGGACTTTTAAAGAAAAAATAAATTATAATCAAGAAATGAGAATTGAATACGTGCTCAACGACTCAACGTTGTTCGGTAAACCATTAAATAGTATAAAATTAAGTTCGATTCGTTGGCAAGAATAACTTTAAATAAATCAGTCGTAATACTTGTATCTGTGGATTTTTACTAACAACTTAAACATAACAGTAAACTGTTACAATACTTATGACTCTAAGAGGAACGATAAAGATTGTGGTTAGGAATGATGTTGAAGATGATGCTAAAGGATGTGAAAAATGTCGAATCAGATACTGCTGGAAATTGAATATTGGAAACTGTTTGGGAGGATGTTGAGAGATGTCCCAAAAAAATTTGACTATAATATCTAGAATGGTATAATAAGGGCTCAAATTTGACTGCTGTCTAAGACGAGGTTGAATCCCGTCTACAATGATGTTAACTGTTATCAGGGGCAATATTGTATATTATAATGATATTGGGAGATGTCCAGGTTGATATTAAGAGATATCAAAAGCAACAATGATTGTTGCAGAGAACAATGTTGAGCGCTACCAGGGATTATGCCTAGAACGATTTGAACTATTAATATTAAGATATGATTTGGAAGCAACTGGTAGGTTGTTGGGAGATGTCAAAGACAACAATGAGTGTTGTTAAAAACAATGTTGGGGGCTACCAAGAATGATATTTTCTTTATATTTACTGTTATCAAATAAACAACATTGGGAGATGTTTAGGAGAATATTTTTATTAGATTTTGTTTAGATGTAATGATTTTCTAGTGATAAAGAGAAAATCCCCATAATGTTAAAATTGAGTACTTTTGTTATCAAAATCGATTATTACTCAAAAATTAATTGTGATGGAGATAAGTTTTTTTGAAATTAATTGTTTATTATGAACTAAAAAGACATCATCCATAAACAGATTTGGTTTAGTTATAATGATTTTCTAGTGATAAAGAAAAAATCACCAAAATGTCAAAATTGAGTACTTTTGGTATTAAAATAGATCATAACTCAAAAATGAAAGGTGATGGTGAAAAGTTTATTTGAAATAAATTGTTTATTATGAACTAAAAAACATCATCCATAAACAAATTTAGTTTAGGTATAACGATTTTTTAGTGATAAAGAAAAAATCACCAAAATGTTAAAATTAAGTACTTTTGGTATTAAAATAGATCATAACTCAAAAATTAAAGGTGATGGAGAAAAGTATACTTCAAATAAATTGTTTATTATGAACTAAAAGGACATTACTCATAAACAGATTTGGTTTAGTTATAATGATTTTCTAATGATAAAGAGAAAATCACCGAAATATCAAAATTGAGTACTTTTGGTATTAAAATTGATCATAACTCAAGGATGAAAGGTGATGGAGAAAAGTTTTTTAGGAATAAGTTGTTTATTGTCAACTAAGAAGACATCATCCATAAACAAATTTAGTTTAGATGTAATGATTTTCAAGTGATAAAGAGAAAATCCCCAAAATGTTAAAATTGGGTACTTTTGGTGTTAAAATCGATAATAACTCAAGAATGAAAGGCGATGGAGAAAAGATGAAGAAAACCTTGTCGTCAAATAACTTTATAACTTTGTCGTCAAGTTTGACGTACAATTTATAGCCAACTACTAAATTTTCAGGGATTATGCCTAGAACGATTTGAACTATTAATATTAAGATATGATTGGAAGCAACTGGTAGGTTGTTGGGAGATGTCAAAGACAACAATGAGTGTTGTTAAAAACAATGTTGGGGGCTACCAAGAATGATATTTTCTTTATATTTACTGTTATCAAATAAACAACATTGGGAGATGTTTAGGAGAATATTACTAGTTGGGTTGGGTTACAAGAGATGATATTGAGTGCCAGCTACATTGAGAGTTGGGTTGGATCTGATTACACACCCAGAAAACTATATTGTTAGTAAAATTTTTTTATTAATAAATTATTCTTTTAAGAGAACACATCATCAGAAAAAAATTTCACGTGTCTACAACAAATTCTACTAAACTAAAATAAACGTATAGTGGGCGAATGAATTAACACCATTCAACGTTTTGTTTCCACAAGAACCTACACATTTAAAACCGATCGTACGTATTTCGAATTAATAAAGTCAACATAAATCTTCGCCGCTGCGTAGATTTCACTGTTTTTGTAATGTACACATCGTATCTTTTAAAGGTTATTTACGTTTACACATATTTGTCGCCAACGTTTATTTATATGCTCATTCCTGTATGTGTTCAAACCAATTATAAATTTTTTATTAACATATTATGGTTAATTGTAGAATCTCTTACTTTTAAAATTGACCATGAATCGTATGGTGTTAAAATAAAATGAAACAGGAAGTTATTATCTGTTACTGTGGTGTTTAATTAAAAAGTTTTTACGATCAAATAATAATAGAATTTCTATTTTAATTAAAGGTTAATTATTATAATAAATATAGGTATTGAGAAAAAAAAATGATTAACTGGCGACAATAATAATAATAAGTACTTAATTTAACTATCAATCATAACGGTCAATAATATGTTTAACGAGCTGTAACAATTTTCTTCTATCAATAAATAATTAGTTTCAGTTATTTATTGTATTTATGTGTTCAATCTGCGACGTCTCAATGTCGCAAATTTAATAGCTTAACGTTTATACATTTTTTTTTACTTAATTGGAATCAAAACATTTAACCAATTAAAAAAATTGCGGGTTTAATTGTAAAAACTTATTTCTAAGACAATTGCATCTGAATAAAGCTGTAAATTTGGTCTTTGCTAACAAACTTGGGGATTAATTAAAATTATAGTGACGTAGTCATTTAAATCAATATGTCATAGGATTCCGTAACGTTACAAAGAAGAGACGGACCACCACCGGTCACTTTTGCTTATTTGCGAATTGAATATTCATGAGATTGTTACTTGTTGCTTTAATAGCCTCTCTACAGTTTACACACTCCAAGCGAAGACCACAAAAAAAGATATTTTCTAGATCGCAGCGAATAATTAAAAAAGGAAAGAATTTTAAATTATATATTTCTTTAGTTTTAACACATTTGCATACTTGATCACTTAGGTTGTATGCTTTAATAATTACTAAATTAATCACTCAATGTAAAACAGTTTACAAGTACTAAGGATTAACGTTTCTTTTTGTTCGATTCGTTTACTTCATGAATCAGCAGATTATTAATTTTAATTAAACTCTAAATTAATGAATACGAAACTATTCCTTTTATTGATTCTTTTATTTCGAATTTGTTTCATTAATATTTAATAAGGAAAAATAAAATAAAAATTTCATTACAAAATACTACTATGTATATAATTATGCGGAGTGATTCCAACGTTTTAAATAACATGTTAAAATATATAAATCAAAATATACAGGGTGATTCACATAAGAACCGACACAGAGCAAGGACATGTAGAGGACAATAAATTAAGATGATTTAACGCAACTTATCTCTATACCAAGTTGGGTCTTAAATTTTTAAAACAATGAATATCTTCGTAATACATTAAGCTAGAAAAACCAAATTTGGTATACGTTATGAGTGTACCGAGGGTATTAATTGGTAGCAAGTTGAGACCAATTGAGGCATTTCAAAGGGTTGTTTAAGGGTTATGATTCCCTAAATTTTGACAGATTTTTTTAACCTTTTTGTGGATTTAATACATTATTACCTCATTTCATGTGGAATTTAATTCTAAAACTTTTTTTACTCTTACTATTTTTTAAAAAACATTGTCGTTTTCATAAAAAACTCAAAAAACTAAAGACGCGAATCTTGTTAATGCTAATTAAAATCATCGAAAATTCAGTAGTCGGCTGTGAAATTGTACGTAATTTGAGAAATAAACTGTTTATTATGAGCTAAAAAGACATCATCCATAAACCAATTTAGTTTAGGCATAATAATTTTCTAGTGATAAAGAGAAAATCCCCAAAATGTCAAAATTAAGTACTTTTGGTTTTAAAATCGATCATAACTCAAGAATGAAAGGTGATGACGAAAAGTTTTTTAGGAATAAATTGTTTATTATGAACTAAAAAGATATTATTGATAAACAGATTTTGTTTAGATGTAATGATTTTCTAGTGATAAAGAGAAAATCCCCATAATGTTAAAATTGAGTACTTTTGTTATCAAAATCGATCATTACTCAAAAATTAATTGTGAGGGAGATAAGTTTTTTTGAAATTAATTGTTTATTATGAACTAAAAAGACATCATCCATAAACAGATTTGGTTTAGTTATAATGATTTTCTAGTGATAAAGAAAAAATCACCAAAATGTCACAATTGAGTACTTTTGGTATTAAAATAGATCATAACTCAAAAATGAAAGGTGATGGTGAAAAGTTTATTTGAAATAAATTGTTTATTATGAACTAAAAAACATCATCCATAAACAAATTTAGTTTAGGTATAACGATTTTTTAGTGATAAAGAAAAAATCACCAAAATGTTAAAATTAAGTACTTTTGGTATTAAAATAGATCATAACTCAAAAATTAAAGGTGATGGAGAAAAGTATACTTCAAATAAATTGTTTATTATGAACTAAAAGGACATTACTCATAAACAGATTTGGTTTAGTTATAATGATTTTCTAATGACAAAGAGAAAATCACCAAAATATCAAAATTGAGTACTTTTGGTATTAAAATTAATCATAACTCAAGGATGAAAGGTGATGGAGAAAAGTTTTTTAGGAATAAGTTGTTTATTGTCAACTAAGAAGACATCATCCATAAACAAATTTAGTTTAGATGTAATGATTTTCAAGTGATAAAGAGAAAATCCCCAAAATGTCAAAATTGGGTACTTTTGGTGTTGAAATCGATAATAACTCAAGAATGAAAGGCGATGGAGAAAAGATGAAGAAAACCTTGTCGTCAAATAACTTTATAACTTTGTCGTCAAGTTTGACGTACAATTTCATAGCCAACTACTAAATTTTCTCTTATTTTAAGTAACATTACGAAATACGTGTCTTTAGTTATTTACGTTTTTTATGAAAACGACAAAGTTTTTTAAAAAATAATAAGTTTTAGAATTAAATTCCACATGAAATGAAGTAGTAATGTATTAAATCCGCCAAAAGTTTAAAAAATTTATCCAAATTTAGGGTACCATCACCCTTAATCAATCCTATGAAATGCCTTAATTGAGTTCAATTTGCTACCAATTAATACCTGTGGTACACTCATAACGTATACCAAATTTGGTTTTTCTAGCTTAATGTATTACCAAGATATTGAACTTTTTAAAAATTTAAGAGCCAACTCTGAAGGCCTGTAACTCCTGAGGTGTACAACTTAGTATAGAGGTAAGTTACGTTAAATCATCTTAATTTATTGTCCTCTACATGTCCCTGCTCTGTGTCGGTTCTTATGTGAATCACCCTGTATATCATTTCCTCTAATTAATGGTGTTACAAAATAATTACACTTTAAATTGACTTTAAATTGATTGAAAAGATTTCCTTGAAATAAATTTTATGGGAATCATTTGAAAGTTTCTGGAAACACAAAAAAAATCCATGGAGATGCATAACATCAAGAAATTTTTGTTAATCTTTAGTAATACTTGAAAATCTCCATAAATATCTTTGTGTCCTAATATATTTTTCAGAAACACCTTGATATTTGAAATAGTAATCTTGAAATCCTTTGGAAACAATTAGAAACTTTTGAGAATCGTTAAGAATCCCTCAATATCTTTGCTAAATCGGATACAATCCCTAAAAATCCTTTGAAATTCCTCCATTCCCCTAGATGCCCTTGAAAACACTAAGAAACTGTTTTGAAACCCTTGAAAATGTTTTGTTAATTTCCAGCAATTCCCAGAACTCCCTGATATGTTTTAATATCCTGAATATTATTATAGTAACCATTATATCGATTTTGGTGGAACTGGCTTTTACCTAGAAAACCCTCCACATCTCATAAGAATAAAGCAGAACATCCAAGAACAAGTCAAAACAAAATACATCAAATGCACGCAACCTAATCTTTATTAGCTAGCAAATGAATCACCTCAAAACTCTCCTTAACATTCCCAACACTCTTATTAATCTCCCTCCTATATATTTCACATATTGCATCTGGGTTAGAGTTGCTAATGTGGACCAAATGGGAGAAGTTCTATATACATGGGTGTAATTTGCTTTGGATTCAAAGCTGGTAGGAGTGCGAAGAACGTGATAATTAAGGTAATGGATATTGTTGCTGGATCGTTTTTCTGATTGATTTGATATTAGCGTATGCAAGATTATTTTAGAGATAATAAAGTAGTAATTCAATTGGAGCAACGGTGGTTATCTTGGATGATAGGTTGGCAATCGCGGAGATTACCACTTACTCTAATAGATGTAGTCATTTAATGATATGCTTAATGGTAGAACAGGTTTTTGAAGACTTTTGTCTTAATATTTTCGCAATTCTCGGTATTGTTAGACCCCAGCGAATGATATGCTGATTACCCAAGCAGTTGGGGTTGTGTGTTCCAATAAACAAGAAAACAAAGGAATTCAGGGCATCATATGAAACAACACATAATCAGAGAAACGACTTCTAGAAAGACCTCTAAAGAGATGACATCAATACCTCAAAAGAATTGATAATTAGGAAATTACAGGCCTAAGGTCTACAAAATGTGGAATAAGAAGTCCTAGAAGGGAGTTGAACAGATAGAAAAGGTGTACTTTTGTTATTCAACGTTGAATAATATCGTTACTGAGTGGTAGATTTTGCTAAATTGGTTTTAGATTTCTTTTTCAGTAAGTGAGTTCAAATAATTTATACCTTATTAAGTACTAGATATAAATCAGCTTCAAAACCGGTTACTCAAATTATTTGATTTGCAAATTAACCGCATTTTATGTTTGACGGTCTCGATTGTAGCGCCTCGGCCTCAAGAAACCTCGACAACTAGATAATTACGTCATTAAAACACATCTTCATGGTTTGTACATACAATAACCGATGTTTTCCATTAAAGACATATTAATTAATTGAACTATAAATAATAATAGAGTTTATTTAGTTTAGTATAAAAAACCCAAAAGAAAATAAACTATAGTTTTAATTATATAAATTTTTTAACGTAAGTCTTTACAATACCGTTTTTATAGCGCTTGTTGTTGAATGAAAGTTGTAATAACTCATATTATAATCCATGAAACAACTAAGTAATTGCATAGATTATAGATATTATTTACAAAGTACATTAAAATTGTATTCATGACGTATATACGCACGTGTTAGTCGTTAACGGCGATTTAAATGTATTTTACTGATAACGTATTCTCAAATAAAAACAAATTTTTATTTTTGATTTATTTAGAATTTTATGTTATATGATTGAATTTGTTGGGATAAAGGCGAAAATTGTAAAAGAATAGAAAAAAAAGTGGGTGATTACGGTTTTAGTAACAGGACTGGATGTGTGTTCTCGTTTTCACGAGAAGCCAATTTAAAACGAAGCACACGTTTAAATTTTTTTTAAACTAAAAGAAATAAAAATACAAGAACCGTACCATGTGTTTTGATTAAGAATCCAAAATCACTCGGAATTGCGTACCCATGATGTCTCATTAACTGGGTCCCGACGATGAAACAAACATACTTCCGGTGCGGAATCAATCACAAGATCACACACTGCAGTCAGGTCGTCTCGAGGGGCGCGATGTTTAGCGTTTTAAATTCTAAACCGTAACTTAATCGGCCGATTAAAAAGTAAATAAATAAAATTGGAAGAAAAATTTAAATTAACAACAATTTTATGTGTAACGAAGACGACTTAGGAGAAGAAATAGAGAAGGGTTTTGGGTGTTTCGTGGGGCGCACGTGTCTCACCGCCTCTCAAACATCAGTCCCGTACACCGGCGTTGATATTTTTCAACTAAACTCTCCAGCCTTCAATTCTAGCGCGGTCAGGTACACTCTTAAGTAAAACATCGTTGGAATGCCAGCGGACCAAACGCGTAGTGGTCGAGATGCGGCGAGTGGGGCGCGCCATGTTAACGATTCAACTGGCTCGTAGGTGTATACAGTCCGGGTGAGAATTTTTCCGATTGCGACGGTATGCGAGCCGCATTTTTACGATTGCGCCGACCCAAGTTACAGACTGTACCGGACTCAGGTGTGTTTGGACGTCCCGCACAGAGGCTACATTCCGACGTTGCCGTCGTTTTCTTCGACGGCGACGTCACGACGCCACCCGTCGTCAATATATTCATTCCATATTTTCTCCAGATAATAACAATCATATTTTAAAATTTAATTCTCAATAAAAATACACTATTTCATTAATTTCTTTCGTGGCGCCAACTAAATTCATTCCAATTAAATTATATATATCCATTCGATTCGCTATGTTATAATTGTATCTATCTTTATCGAACTCGTTTTCCCCCGAAGCTCCAAAAGCAACATTTTGGAATTTTTCTTTTCATTTCCTACTGATATATCTGTGTAAAAGGAAATCTCATATAACTTTATGTTCTTACAAGTAATAATCATATTATGACCACCTTTACAGCTTAATCGCAAATTATCCAATTTCGACTTGATCCAAAAATGTTAATAAATAGAAATTAAAAAAATCCATTCCTTTTTTTATCTTAATTTTTTTGTACTCCATTTGCGCCCTTTAAAGTACAATTTCGTGTCGGCGTTTTTGTTTACGCCGCGCCGGATGATGTATTTCTTTAAATATGCTCGTTAAACGACCGACGCGCGGTGAAGAACTTATCCTTGCATTCCACCGCGATGTGGCATCCCGAAAACGAGCCGCAAGTCATTGAGATTTTTCCAGGAGACGGAATTTTATCCGACTAAATGCTGACCGCAATAGGAATGGGAGGTTATACGCTCTTAGATTCGATATCTTTTTTCACATTCTTAACAACAAACAATTTTTAAACGTTAACTTAATATACCATCTTCATTTTTAATAACAAAATTTTAATTCAATAATTGCAGTATTCCTTAGAATTTGTGTTGTTTCTTCTTGGAAATATCTTGATACGCTATAATTGAATTAATTTAATTCTAATTAAAACATACATATATGGACAGAAATCTTACATCTCATCAACTTTTAAGCTCACCGTATCGCCCTCTTTCATCTCTTTGTATTAAAGAGCACAGAAATCTGTTCGAAATGCTCTTCTTTTTTGTTATATTGAATTATCTTCCTAAAATTAATTAAATTTTATAATTATATGAAAAATTGTAAATTTTTGACGTTTCATATGTCAATTTCTAAAAAGTAATGCCACCTTAAATTGAAAAAAATTATATTTATGGTAATTTAGATTTAAAAGTGTCTCAATACGCAACACTTAAAGTATTTTAACTCCTTAACGCACAAGCCTTGCAATTTTTGATTTAAAAAAAATTTATATTAAGGAGTTAATTAATTTTGTTAAGATTCAATTTTTATGTGCGCCATCTATCCGTAACAATCAATATTTCGCGTGAAATTAGATAAGATATGATATTTATTTATTTATTTTTCATTTCAATTAAAAACTATTTCATTAAATTAAATTTTAATTACTTTGATTTAACATTTTGATGTAATTTAAAAATAAATTCTATTTTACCGTCAATTAATGACATTAAAACATAACCTACAAAAATAACTGATTTGTCAAAACTTAAAATTTTATTACCACTTTTTTTTTAAATATTACATTACAAGATATATTAATTTAGATTTAATAATGGTTGGTGTTGGAAGACCCTACCTGCCGCATGAAGAAAAACAAATCGTTGAATACATATTTGATCATCAAGGTTGTGCCCGATTGAAAGGTAACACTTTTTGGAAGGAAATGGAACCACACATGACCAATCGTACTTGGCAATCATTAAAAGAACATTTTCGTAAAAAGATTTATCCAAAAATAAATTTTCCACGATTTGGATTAACAAGGGAACAAATTAATGAGATTCAGATGTGTTATGATACAAAACGAAAGATTAATCAAAATGAAACTGATCAACCACATGCATTGCCAGATTTTTATGATGAAGATAATATGTAGTTTAATAAATAATATTTTTTTTGTAATTTTATAGATTATTTTGCTTATAAGCTGTACTTTTTAAGTAGTAATAAATTATTTCTTAGTACAATAGGAATTAAATTTTAAATCCTTAATCATTTAATTAGTCATTTTTAGATTTTCAAATAATTGTAGGAAAAATTGATAAAAGAAAACAAAATTAAATAACAGTATCCTTATCTTTTTTATAAAATTAAAAGGGCAAATATCTACATAATGTAATATTCTTACAAGACTAGTATAATTAATTCTAATTCTGTAACTGCTGTAAAGTATCACAAGTATCCATCATAAGTGATGCTAATTCATACTCAATTTGATCTTCATTAAAGCACCTCAAACAATTTGATATTAAAGACTGTATTTTTGGTAATGTACTAGGCGCGCACCAATCAGAATCCTTAAACAAAAATAAATTAAATTTTATACAAAATTACTTTTACAAGTAATGTTCCTACCAATGTACTAATATATTGAGTAACTGCTGTACTAAATGCGGTAATTTTTTCCCCTAAAACTTCAGATAAAGACAATTGATGCTGTAAACGTTTTCCAACAACTTTTAATAATTCAGGACCTAATTTTCCCAAATCAGTAACAGCTAAAATTAATTCTTCACCAAGACTATCAAAACCGTTAATGTAAAGATGCGTTACTTGATACTGTCTTAATTTATCAACCTCCAAATTCCATAATCTTGCTAATTTTATACATCGACCCATCCATGTTATATGATCAGTAAAATAAATATTATCGTCCGAAACCGTTATAGTTTCTATTGTTGCTAAAATTAATTTCATTAAAAAATTCATCCGAGAATTATTCGTTTTCGATTCGGATTTATGCCAAGATATTTCAACTTTTTGTTGCAAATCAATAAAACATAACGGTATCACTAACGGATCAAATAAGTTATTAATAAATTTGGTGTGTTTAATTTGAAATGTTGTCATCATGTATAAACACATACTTATTTGATAGTGTAATAATACTAAGTCGTAATTTGCGTTGGAATGATTCAAAGCTAATTTTGATAGAGGTAGTGTCGTTTCTTCTTCCCAAATTGGTTCGTGATGTAATATTAAATCCTCAGATTCATCGGATTTTTCTAAAGAAATAATGAAACCGTCGAAAAATTCCGTACCAATTTTTGTAAGTTGAGTTATTTGGGTGTCGCTTAACGCCGTATCTTGGCGACATAAACGTTCTTTGGGTAATTTTCCAACTTTATTGATCAATTTACAAACGATTTCAAATAATTGTTTTAAATGGGTGTTCCAAAAAATTTGATAAACTCCCGTTTTAAATTTTGGATTTTTTATTTCCGAGATGCAGCGAATACAAGCTTCTAAAAGATTAATTTTTTCAAGATCTCGTTGCCAAAATATCGCATATTCCCAACACATATTCGCTAAAAGAACATCCGATTCTAAACTATAAGGAAATTGCTTTTTTAAAATGTTAAATTGTTCAAAAATTTTCTCTGACTTAACACGATTATAATCTTCTTCGGAAATACCATAAATTTCAACGTAATTTATATTATCTTTACTTTGATTTTCATCAAAACTATTTAAATTAATAATTTGGTCATTTAACGGTAATAATCTCGGATTTAATCCACTTGAAGTTAACCATTTCGCAACCAATTCACTAACAGATCCTTTCCCCCTTTGCAAAACATACTTTAAACTAATCACTTCTTTTTCATGTTTCAAAATCGGAACGTCGCCAACACTTTTATTCTTTTCATTCGATAAAATTATATTTAACAAAGAAACGTCCTCTAATTTACCAATTAATAAAATCCATTCGCACGCTTCTTTCGAAAGATCTTCCCACACTTCAAAATCATCTTCACTTTTCTCTAATCGCACTTCATCTTCAATTCTTTGAGCAACATTTTTACATATTATGGCAGCCATTAACGCAGGAAATGAACGCGAAGAATTCATTAATATACTACGAATTGTTGCCCAAAATGGAGATATTTGATTATAATCTACAACTACTTCGGTACTAATCGCGTTTTCAGCCAATGCGTATACAATTGAGCTGAAATTTTCCATTTGATTTTCTAGGTTTATATCAATGTTTAATGCTCGATTTTCCCAATAAACAAGAAGAAGGTGGAATAAGTCATCTATTAAAATTCTTGATGATTTGAGATTTATCTTAATTAAAAAAAAACTCGTTATTATTTACATTTTATAGGTGACATCATATTTTAAAACTAATTTGGAAAATTTGACGAGCTGGCGACAAAGAGTGGAAGGAGTCATGGGACTGGAAGATTTGATGGATGTGGTGAGGGACGCATTCTGGGAAGGAAATGGTGGAATGGAAAGTGCAGGTAGGCAAGGAGAATATTAAAGCAGTGGCGGAGACGAGAGGTTCTGCTGGACAGTTACAAGGAGGCGAGAAGAAGGTACAAAGAAAAGGGAGTTGAGGTTGAGGAAGGCAGCAAAAGAAGGGAAGTAAGAGAGCAGTGGAGAGATATAGGGAAATCAGCCTACTCAACCCTTCATACCAGATTTATGCGAAGATACTGCTAGGAAGATTGGAGGAAGAGATTGAGATGTTGCCGGATGGACAGGCAGATATTAAGAAGGGTAGAGGGGCGATTGCTAAATTTTGCATCTTAAAACATCTGGTGAATAGAGAGTTGGACAAGAAGGGAGGGAAGTTGTATGCCATAAATTTGAAGGCGGCATTCGATAAGGTGGATATGGAGAAGTTGTGGGAGAAGATGAAGAGGAGGGAGTCACGGAGGAGCTGAGGAGGAGGGTAAAGGTGATATACAAGGAAATGAGCCTAGAGTTAGAGTAGCGAAAGCGATGACCGTTTTGGACAGGGAGGGGTCTGAAACAGGGGTGTCCACTGAACCCTAGCCTTTTTGCTCTGTATACGGCGGATTTGGAAGGCAGGTTGGAGAAGGGGTAAATGGGAGGAGTGAGGGAGAAAGGTTCACGTGCTAGCGTACGCGGATGACATGGCGGTTAGGTTGGGTTGTGGCGAAAATAAGACAGTTGGTGAGACACTTAAAGAGGTATTTCAGGGCGAAGGGGTTGGAGGTAAATGCAGCAAAGACAAAGATGATGAAGTTTTGCAAAGGGGGAAAAAGAAAGAGGGTGGACATAGCTGGGGTAAAGGTTCTGGGAGGATACCAAGGAGGGAGTACATGTGAGGGAGATTGCTAAAAGGGCGATTAAGGTGATGGGGCAGGTCTGGGGAAAGATTATGTTTGATGTGTTGGTGGGGAGTGCAATGATGTACGGGGGTGGAAGTTTACGGAATGGAAGAGACAGGATATTTTGGAGAACGTACAGAATCGGTACTGGAGGTGGGTTCTGAGTCTGGCGAGAGAAACACCGGGGTGTGTTGTGAGGGAGGAAGTGAAGGTGGATGAAATGAGGGTAGAGGCGGGCAGAAGAGCAGTTAAATATGAAGAAATGATAGATAGAAGACCATACTGCGGGATCCAGGGGGAGTATTGGAAGGAGGTTAGGGAAGGGAAGATTAGATATGGTAAAGGAGAGGCAATATTATAAAAGGACGGGTTATTTGGAGACAGAGGTAAATAACAAAAGAAGGGAAGGGGCGATGACGTGGGGAGAGGTACGTCCAAAGACAGGAGAGAAGGGCGCAGATAAGAGAAGGAAGATACAATGAAAGATATGGGGACATAATGACGGAGGGTTTTCCAAAATACTTGATGAAGGGAGTGAGGAAAGGAAGAGGCTGGTAGCCAGATTCCGTTGTGGTAATGAGGAGAGAGCGAACAGATAGTGGGCGGACGATGTGGAGAGTTGGTGTCGGCTGTGCAGAGCGAGCTGAGAGAAGAGGAAAGGAACCGTAGGCAGTATCTGGAAGAGGGGGGAGAAAGCTGGGGATAGATGAGGGAGGTGGTTATTAGGGGAAGTTGAATTTGGTTTGTCATATACAGGGTGTCTCACGTAACTGGTTCGTAACGTCCGGTCTACCGGAAGTAGACCATAACTTCGTTATTTTAAATAAGACGCTAAGGTTTTTATTGCACCGTTTAATTGTACGTAAAAAATATGTTGACTTTCATAAAAATTATTCGTTTATTCAAAAAAGCTCTAAATTGGCACGATTACTCTTTAGATGCTGTCAAATAGATTGTCATTTATTGTATCTGAGTATCTTACACAGGTTGGTCAAAAATTGTATTATTGTTTCTCCATATTTAATGGAGCGAAAGTCGAAAATTTAAATGGAATTGTAGTTTGTCTCATATTAAGAAATTTGTTAAAACATGCACGAAATGCATGTTTTCTTATTAGAAAGCTATGAAATTTTGACAGTTTTTGGTCCATGTTTGACAGTCAATGAACATCATGGCAGACTATTCCAACGCCGGTATTTGAATTTATTTTGTATTGATGGCGAATGTAATAAATTTGTGGACAGTACGCGTCGAACACTTAACGAGAGATGCCTCAAAAACCTAACGCCCATCACAAGGTAAAATTTCAAAAAATTGATAAAGATTTTCTTAGTTTTGGACATATTGAGACCAAAAGAAACCGCATATTTCCGGTCACCAGTGATTCAAATTCAAGTTAATAACAAATTTATATTGTAAATTTATATTTTTATCCAAATCTAATTTTTGTCATTAATTTTTTCTTTTAATTGTTTCATTTATTTGATCTTCTGTTTATTATTTTTGGTAAGTAAAAGCTAGTAAACTAAAAGATTATTAATCGTAGCTAATTAATAGAAATAAATTAAAAAAAACTATCAAAATGTCATGGCGTTCTAATAAAAATACAAACGATTTCCTGTATTTCCTGCATGTTTTGATAAATTGTACTAATATGAGAGAAACTACAATAAATAGGTATAAAAATGTTTATAGATAAATTGTAGATAATAAAATTCGCTTTCAGGTAGGATAATAAAATATGGGGCGTTCCATTTAAAATTTTCAACTTTTTTGCGGTTGAATATGGAGAAACGGTAATACAATTTTTGACAACCCTGTATAAGATACTCTGATACAATAAATGACAATCTATTTGACAGCATCTAAAGAGTAATCGTGCCAATTTAGAGCTTTTTTGAATGAACGTTGGCTGGGATATGGGGTTTTAAGGAACATGGTGAAATTTGCCAAAAAAAAACTTACAATCAAAATAACTCGAAAACGAAAGACGCTAGGTACCAATTACTTTTATGAAAGTCAACATATTTTTTTACGTACAATTAAAAGGTGTAAGAAAAACTATAGCATTCCATTTAAAATAACGAAATTATGGTCTCCAAAAACATACGTAAGGCAAAAAGAGAGTCTTGGAGGAGGTTCTGTGAGGGAGTGAAAGACACACCCAGCAGTGCAAGAATTCACAAGATTCTCGCTAGAGATCCGGCACTACCCCTGGGCTCACTTAGGCGGCCTGACGATAGTTTTACGGACTCTAGCAGAGCCTCGTTGGAGCTTCTCATGCAGACTCACTTCCCAGGAAGCCTGATGATGAGGGCCGATAATGCCACAGCGGGCTATTCCTGCAAGGCAAAGCGCCCCTCAAATACGGATTGGAGTGTGGCTAGAAAAGTCGTCACTTACACATCCGTGGACCAGGCAATTCAAACGTTTAAGCCGTTCAAATCGCCTGGAGAAGACAATATCTTTCCTGCTTTGTTACAGCAGGGGAGGTCTTTGTTGTTGCCAATTTTGGTAAAAATTTTCAGAGCGAGTGTCGCCTGGTAGTATGTGCCGGCAGAATGGACTAAGGTACGGGTATCTTACATACCCAAAGCGGGCCGTTCGGTCGCTACTCCTAATGCCTTTCGACCCATCAGCCTAACGTCATTTCTGCTGAAAACCCTTGAAAAAGTTCTGGAACGGTATATCCGTACGGTGCCATTGGTATCTGGTCCACTGAGTCGCCACCAGTATGCTTATCAAGCGGGAAAATCAGCAGAATTGGCTCTACACAACTTAGTTGGTAGAGTATCCAGGACGCTGCAGGATAAAGAAATCTTGGTTTGTGCGTTTCTGGATATAGAGGGAGCGTTTAACAACGCAATACCACAATCTCTTGAAAGAGCCGCTCTTGACAGGGGAGTGGAAGCAACTATAGCGGGTTGGATCCGCAATATGCTAGATAGTAGAATAGTTTCTACTTCACTCCACGGTGATACGATACGCTTCAGGCCGGGAGGTAGCTGCCAGCAGGGAGGGGTGTTATCTCCCCTGCTTTGGTCCATCCTAGTTGACGATCTGATTGCGATAGTCGAAGCCGTTGGTGTGGAAATACAAGCTTATGCTGATGACATTGTCGTTATGGTCAAAGGAACCTGTTTGCCGAGGATATCTAAAGTCCTCCAGGTGACCCGAGATACCATTTGCGCTTGGTGTAAGGGAGAGAACCTCTCAATAAACCCGCAAAAGACAATTGTTGTGCCCTTCACCAGGAAGCGAAAGTTGGATGGATTAATCCGCCCAACTATCCAAGGTGAAGAAATTCCTTTCTCAAAGGAAGTCAAATATCTAGGAGTAATCCTAGACAAAACCCTGTCATGGAATGGACATTTGCAGGGAGTTTTGCACAAAGCTAGACTATCCTTGTGGACTTGTTGTAGTCTTTGTGGAAAAAGTTGGGGTTTTAACCCATGAAAGACTGTACTGGCGCTATGTGACTGTGGTTAGACCTATGATCACATACGGAGCAGCAGCCTGGTATAGGAAAGTCCGACAGACTTCAGTTATCAGTAAACTTTCACGAATTCAACGAGTAGCTGGATTGGCAATCTCTGGTGCGATAGGCACAACGCCAACTCTAGCAATGGAGGTTCTGCTTGGCCTATCTCCTCTGCATTTGCATATAGAGAAAGTGGCTAGAACAACCATTTACAGATTTAAGCAATATGCTCAAAACTGTTCCGACATGTCCTACCAATGGGCTGCGGAAGACATTATAAGCACTGATACTGTGCTATCAATGCCGTCAGATTTGGCGGTATCACTATCAGTGATTAATGCTCGATACCAGATTGTACTGCCTGAGCGGCAGTCCTGGATCGAAAATGAAAATTCTCTGGTTCGGGCAGACATTTGCTTGTACACAGATGGATCAAAAACGCCTGAAGGGGTAGGAGCAGGAGTATACTGCCAGACACCTCGAATTAAGCAAGCCTACAGCCTGGGTACGTACTGTACTGTATTCCAGGCGGAAGTATTTGCTATTGACATGGGTACTAAAATCCTTCTTGAAAGAGGGGTGAAGAACATGACAGTACGAATTTTCTCAGACAGTCAAGCCGCTCTCCAGGCGCTGCAAGCCGTGAAAACGGTGTCGGCTCTGGTTAATGATTGTAAGAGAACATTAAACACACTGAGTTGTGATAACAGAGTCTCTCTGATCTGGGTCCCGGGTCACTCTGGGGTTGCTGGCAATGAAGCGGCAGATAAGCTAGCACGAGATGGCAGCGCTGAAGCGTTTGTGGGACCGGAACCAGCAGTTGGTGTATCATTTGCGATGGCCAAATATAGGATTGGACTGTGGGCTGAAGAGAGACTTCGCCTACTGTGGACCAGTTCTCCTGGAATGAGACATGCTAAGGTGTTTATTAACATCGCCACTGTCAAACCCGGGAATATTTTAGGACTTGCCAGTAGTAGCATAAAAGTTCTAATGGGTGTTTTTACTGGGCACTGCCGATTAAAAGCACACCTCAACTTGTTGGGTTTAGCCGACGATGTTGAATGCCGACTATGTGCGGAGGAAGCAGAGACGGTTGAGCATGTTTTATGCCACTGCCCTGCCGTTAACCGTATCAGATTCTCGATTTTTGGGTCGCAGTTTATCTCCTCAAAAGATCTGAATGACCTTTCGCCGAGCAAGGTATTAATGTTCGTTAAGAGCATTGGACTGCACGGTGAAATTTGATAATGATATCTATCGGGGTACAATAGATCCTTAGGGTCGCGGTGCAAGGTTGATCCGCCTACCCGATATGTATTCTATGTAATGTAATGTAATGTAATGGTCTACTTCCGGTAAACCGGAAGTGACAGCCATCTTGAAAATATTTTAGATCGAAAGTTCCAAATAGTGGAACCTAAAAAAGTTCTAATGAACTAGTTACGTGGGACACCCTGTATTATCATGGAAAAGATTGTAAATTTTTAGTTGACAAAAAAAAACTCTTTACATACATATTTATACATATTTTAAAACTATAAACGGAATTGGTGATGATAAAGATCCAGAGCTTGACAAATAGTGGTGGTGATTGATATTTTTAAAATATGACATCACAGCTAATTGTTTGGTTATAACTTACCTTTAAAATAGAAGAATCAAAATGATGTAAAACATATTTTTCAAAAATAACCTTAGCAGTTTGAAAAATTAACGTTTCCTCAACATCCGTTTTTAAAGATATATGCTCGATATCGTTTAAGTTAAAAATTTTAATAAAATTACTTAAAATATCATGCCCATTATCTTGAAAGCTCACTTTTAACACTGGACTTTTAAAATTATTAATCGTACTCAAATCTAATAATTTTTGTAAATTCGCCATATCTTTTTCGCTTAAAACTCGTGTTGTATCGACAACTTTTCCTGAAGACACATTATTTCCATTATTATCTTCATCGTTATTATTATGAACGAACACAAAAAAATTCACTAAAGAACATAAATTCTCGCAAAGAATCTTGAGAGATTTTAAATCTGGTTCTAATTCCGCTACATTATTAACGCTGATTTTTTCAATAAAATAATTGCAACATTTAAAAATAATTTCCGGAAACGTCGATTTATTATTACTTAAAAACTCAATCAATTGAAGCTTTACTTCCGCCGTTTTTAACTCTGAACAAGTATTAAAACACTCCGTCAATAATTCTTCTTCGTTATAATTCCCCGTTTTCGCAAATTGTTTTAATCTTTTATACAAATGCATATCTCGCGCTCGTTTACTATTACTTTCAGATAACGCGAAATGAAACGGAATTATAATTTCTTTTATAGAACCATCAGGATCGATAAACGTTGTCGCATATTGACAAATAAATCTCGATTTCGACATCGATTGAAATCCCATTAAACCATAATTCGCGTAAAGTAATTTGCTATTTTTCGAAGCGGTAAATGTCGCTATCTTCGTGCCTAATTGGGTTAAGAATATTTCTAAAGTTCCTTTTTTGGGTGAATAAATTATTAGGAATAAAGCGATCGCTTTTGTACGAGATTTTGATTTTCTTTCATCAGGGACTTGAATGAATGCACATTGAGCTTCACGGTAACCTTTAAATATTCTTAATGCAATCCCTTTATGGGTATCTACTAAAATAACTCTTCCTAAACTATCAGAAATTGCAGCTAATTTTTTATCAGGCGATAAAATAACATTTGTTGCAACTCGACGTAAATCACAAAGACCAAATCTACAGGCCATTGATTCTGATGGCAGTAATGTTACTGAAGATTGCTTATCTACGGTAGTTTTTGTACCAGTAAGCCATCCTCTAATTTAAAATTAAATTATAATCAAAAATTTGTTTTCTTAGACACCTTTTGTTACTTACGGTAAAGCAGATTTAACTTTATTAGCTAAAGCTTTTGCTACATCACTTAAAACAGGTTGAGCTCCCCCTTCTAATGCATAATGAAAACCAACATATGGTTTATTACCAACTCCAATAACCAAGTTATTATTAGGTGGTACAGCCCTATACTTTGTATCAAATCCACCACAAGTAGAAGCTGTTAAAAGATGATCAAAAGTGTTTGATAAATCTAACCCAACAACAGAAGCATCAGCAACATTATTTTGTTCGACAAAACCCCACTTTTTTGGATTCATCGCTATATTCAAAGCCTCTGAAGGTGATGATATATTTTTAACTCCTTTAGCCAAATAACTTCTGCAGTTTCTTAGTGTTACAAATAAATTTTGACCATTAATAACACAAATGTTAGTTGAATATTGAACATAAATTTCTTCTGGTTTTAAATCTCCTGTAATATCCGGTCTGGGACTATGTTGAGATTGACATTTAATGCTGATTACAGCTTCATTATGAAATTGTTCTTCTAATAAAAGCATGCAATCTTCTGTGTAAAATCGAATATAACCCGATTGAAATCCCACAGCTATACATGTCCAATCGGGCCCTACCTAGAATTACATTAATTTTAATTTCATCAATTTTACTTTAAATTAATAGCTTACCTGTGAACTAGTTTGTCCATGTGACACAACTGGCAAACACAAAACGGACGTAATAACATCATTTTGATCATTCTTCAAAGAACAAGAATCATAAAAATTTGTTAAAGAACTACCAGCGTCCCATTTTCCAGTCAAAACAAGCAGTCGTTTATCATGCGCGAGTATTAAAAGATCTCCGCACGGCGATAAAGAAATTTCGCACGAATTTAACCAATTTTCGCCCCCTTTTCAGTAAATAAAAGTTGATCAGACCAAATTTGATTCTTAAACAATATGGTACATACCGTTTGTCGATTCGAATGGAAACAATATTGTTCTTATATCTAATTGATTTACTATGTTTGCACTTAATTTTATTTGGCAAGCCATAATAAATTTTACGGTTGACAAACTATTTTTAACATATTTTCAAGGATTTCATAAACAATGCAAGAATACTATTTTGGCTATTTTGACATTAATGACAGATGTTTAGGGAAACGTTCAAAAATAATATAAATGTAAATTATTAAATTAATTGAATTAATAAATTATAATGTTTTATAATGTGATTGATTATATAAAAATGTTTTTTATAAAAAGTAAATAATCATCGAAAAAACATCCGGATCCATTCCGATATTAAATTTGAATAATTTATTTTAAATCATTCATAAATAAGTATGAAACGGTTATTATTTCATAAATAGACCAATAAACTATGTAATTAAACATAAATAATTTATTATTTAAACAAAATTTATTTTTATTGTATTTGATTGACAGTTGTAGTAACATGTGTCACCGTTAGATAACGCCACATAACATAGCCTATAATTTATGCAGCTCACTCTTAACTATTTTTTAATCAAACGGGGGTGTTTTATTACTTTATTCTACAAAATTGGCTTCACTTTACGCTAAAGTAAGTTCTAAATCGTCTAACAATCAATTACCAACAATACATTCATCATTTTAATTAATTTTAATCAGTTACAAAACTCATTTTCAATTTCACAATGTGACAGTACAACTTTTTAAATATTTATTTATACATTCAATTTATTTATCAATTTCAGTATATTCACTTAAAATTTGCAATTTGTAACCTTCATCATGTCCGAGTTGATAAGCACTTTGGTTGACATGGGTTTCAGCGAAGCTAAAGCGTACGTAAAAATTGTATTATTTTATTGTTACTTTATTGATTTTTTATTTTTAATAGTAAACTAGCTATAGAAAAAACGGGTAGTACAGATATACAAGAAGTAATGGAGTGGATATTAAGCAATAAAGAAGAACCTGATGACCATCGAGAAACTCCCGAAGCTGGTGAGGTTCCTGATTCAATTTCAACACAAGAAATTGTAAAAAAAGAAGAGGAAGAAGAGCAGGTTCAAGCGGCGAAATCAATTAAATGTGAAGAATGTGGGAAACTATTTAAAACTCAAGAAGAAGTTGAGTTCCATGCTGTTAAATTTGGCCATGGAAAATTTAGTGAATCTATGGATGAAAAGAAACCGTTATCTGAAGAAGAGAAAAAGGAGCAACTAGCTCGTATTGAAGCAAAGCTAAAACAACGTAGGTTAGAACGTGAAGCGAGAGAAAAACAAGAAGAATTAGAAAGAGAAAAGAATCGAATTCGATCTGGTAAAGAAATGTTGGAGGCAAAAAAACGACATGAAGAAATGGAAATTAAAAAGATTGTGGAACAACGTAAAAAAGAGAAGGAAGAGGAACGTTTAGCAAAACAGAGAATAAGAGAACAAATCGAGCAAGATAAATTGGCTAGGAAAGCTAAATTTGGGGGACAAGTTGAGACTCCTGCTGTAATACCTCAAACCCAGCCAATTACTCAAGCCACACCAACTCAACAAAATTACACAGATGTTCGATTACAAATTCGATTAACAAATGGGGGCACTTTAACACAAACTTTTAAAGCCACTGAACCTCTACAAGCTGTTAGGTTATACATTGAACTGAATCGTACTGATACTACCGGGCCCTTTTCATTAATGACTAATTACCCAAGGAAGATTTTTGAAGCGGAAGATTATGAAAAACCTTTAAGCTTATTGGGTAAATAAAAAATAAACGATTTAATTTTTGTATAAATTTTTTTATTTTTAGGTTTAGCACCGTCCGCTGTTATTATAGTATCCAAAGTTCAATAATTAGTCATTGGGGAAAATTAAGAAATTTCGTCCTTAATTAAAAAAATTGTTTTTTTACGCATATTTATATAAAAAAATATAAGACAACTTTACTAAAAGTGCTTATAACTATACATGTTTGTAATTTTGACGCATTTAGAAGATATGGAAATATAAATAACTTACTAAAATAAAGCTTTGTTTTTATTTTATTTTTAATTACCAATACTTATGTACAATACAGATTTTTTTAATAATTTTAAATAATAATTTCAGTATCGCCTAATTCTTCATCAGATGGTAACTGAATTTTCTTGGGATCAACCAAGTTTGCATCAACCAAAGGTAATCCTAATTTCTCCCTACGACGCAATTCCAAAAATGCTTCCCTTTGACTCCAATCTCTCAAGTTATAATCTGGTGTATAAGCCCAGAAGAAACCCCCGAAAACTAAACAAAGTGTTACCGAAAAGAAGAATGTTGAATGCATTCCCCTTCGATCCTCCGCTTCATCTTTTCGATCAAAACCATAGGACACCCAATTCTTGGTCGTCACAGACGTAGTCGACTTAGATTCAGCATCAACTGTAGCTGTATCGCTGTTCTTTTTTGATGTCGATATGCATCTTTTGTTTATTGTAGGCAAAACTCTTCGAACAATTGAATTTTGAAGGCGAATTACGGCCGCCATCGCTTTTGATCTCTTTTTAAGAAAGTTTTAGAGGTTAGGTTATGTTGGTTATGTCACCTTTTAAAATGGAGTGGGGATGACGTTTTTAACACAGAATCGATTAATGTAAAAAAAAATTTGTTTTAATTTATTTATGTACATGTAATCATTAAAAATAATAAATAAGATCTACTTCCAAGAAAAAAATAAATAAATAATAAAGGAATTAAAGTCCAACTTTTCTAATCATCAAGTTTTGACATAAGATAATTCATGAATCGGTATTGACTCAGCTCCATATCGTCTTTTTGCTTCGGTAAGAAAAGCGGTTTCCATTTGTCCAACTAAAGCGTCAAAAAACATATTAGCTAACTTGAGATGTAGCGTTGATTTGAAACGAAAATCAATGGAGAAGTCAACGATACTAGATTGCGGATTGCTTTCAATTCCTTCACTGAATTTCCAATACGTTTCTAAATAATCAAATAACCGACCATCTTTGCAAACTGCCCTCACCATGTTAGGTTTGCTCAAAGTAACATCAGAAACATAGCTTTCAAAGATTGGGGGAAATCCAATATGTAACACGGCTTTTAAATTTTCGTCACTTTCGCAAATGATAGTGGAACCTTTACAAAATGGGACAAATGATTTATAATTAGCAACATCTGAGACAACTGTAAACATTTGTTCCATCGAAAATCTAAAATGACATTAAAAAATTAAATGACACAAAATTTTCTTAAACATTTTTTACCCCACTAGTTTCCTTCCATGGTGTTTCTTATGCTCATCAGCTTTACTAAAAAAATACCGTATTTTATCATGTGATTTTCCAATTGATTGTAGTAAAGAACCATTTGTACGCCTTAAAATAAAATTTTTATAAAAAATTAAATAATAAAATTTACACTTACAATATTACATTATGTAACACTCTTGAAGTCGTCATTATTATCGATATAATTATCTAATATTATTTTTTTTACAGGATTTTAGAGGATATTGTAAAATTATAATACAATTGAGGTTATGTTTCAACTTTCTACTTTTTGTGACTTTCCATACATGTTTCATTAACGCAATTTGATCAGTTAACGTTTCGAACTAAAGTTCTTCTTTTTTAAAAGTGTTACACAATATTTTCAACCTTTTTTAGAGATTTTGATTACATGGAATTTGGATTGTTTTCAAATTTTGTTTCGTTGTGTTTATTTCCATTAGATGGAGACACCGAATATATCATTATAAAGTGACGTTAAAAATGTTTACAAATAATAGATTTCTATAGAGACTTTATAATTATGGTTAAATTGAATATAAAAATATATATGTATGTGTTAATTATTTTAAATTAATAATAATCAATAAGATGTTTTAAAATTAACTTGTTTTGTTGTCACTAGATGGCGCGGGGATGCATTTATTATTGTTTTTACTACAGCAGTGATTGTTGTGAGGTTATAAAAATTTCATAAAGATATACTAAAAACCGCCGAATCTCTTTACTAATTCTTTTCTTAATATAAAATGAACGTAAAAAAGAAGGTATTTATCAATATTTTTATTAATTTGCTTGTATAACCTAAAAATCTAACCAATTTGTAGCCCGATGTTCGAAGCTCTTCAGATAGTTCTTCTGAAAGTTCATCAGATTCATCGAGTAGTAGTTCATCATCAAGTGGTTCTGATTCGAGTGCATCATCGAGTGATAGTGACAGTTCCTCCTCTCAAAGTAGTAAATCTCCGTCAGGGCCTGAACACAAAAAGACTCCCATTGCAAAAAATCAAAGAAAAAGCACAGAGAATAATACAAGTACCAACAAGGCAAGTGGAAAAGTGGTTGAGAAAACTATAAATAAAGCAAAACCCGCTCCGGCGCGGCTACAAAAACATTTAAATAATAAAAGCAATAGTAATAATGTTACAACTGTGATTTCTTCAGGAGATGAAGCTGTAAATGGGGCTAATAAAAGCGGGGAGAAGAAAAAACCTGTAGGAAAAAGTGGAAAAACAACCACACTCAGCGGTGTGGTTGTTAATAACAAAAATAATGGAAATAGTAACAATAAGGTGATCTCAACAAAAGTAGGAGGAAATAAAACCCTCCATCAAAAAAATTTGAATAAAAGTAACATTAAAACAAACTCAAATAGTAAAATAAACCAAAATGTTAAAGTTCAAGGAAAATCTAAAGATATCAAATCAAAAAAGCCACCCCCTAAATTTGATCCAAACAAAAAAAAGAGTATTTTTTCACCAGAAAATAGTTCAGAATCGGATAATGAAAAACAGGTGAAACCAAAATCAGTTCCTGCTAAGCCTCGCCCGAAAGCAACTCCAAAAGTAATCGAAAAACCCAAAGAGGTAAAAAAGGAACCAAAAGTTCCTAAATCTAAAGAAATTATA
Organism: Onthophagus taurus; assembly: GCF_036711975.1. Lineage (NCBI taxonomy): Eukaryota > Metazoa > Arthropoda > Insecta > Coleoptera > Scarabaeidae > Onthophagus > Onthophagus taurus. The sequence continues at coordinate 5,087,394 of NC_091967.1, forward strand.
AGTAGTGCTTCTTCGGCGACTTCCACGTCCGAATCAAATTCGTCAAGTAGTGATAGTGACAGTAGTGTTGATTCATCTTCGAGTAAAAAGACCAATTCTGCTAAAAAAGTGAATAACAAAAAATCAATGAGTCCTAAAGATATAAGATCGGATTCGGATGGTGAAACCCTTACAAAACATGTTACAAGGAAATGGACACGATCTGCTAATGTTAGGAAATCTAAGCATATCGTGGGTAAAGCTTATTCTGATACTGATTCTGATGGGGAAAGTGTAAAAAGATCTCTGAGTCGATCCCCTGTAAAAAGGGCTCCTGTTGTTACTAAAGGAAATTCAAAAAATAAAAAGGTTGATAATAAAATTAAAAGTAATGAAATTATTGAGGAAGAAAGAAAATGTCCAATTGAAGGTTGTGATAGTTTGGGTCATTTAGGAGGAAAACTAGATAAACATTTCACAGTTGATGCATGTCCTTATTACCATAATATGACTCCAAATGAATGTAAAGATTGGGTAAGTTATTTAATTAAATATTTTATTGCTTTTTAATTTATTTAGATTTTAGTTTGACAATAAAATATTTAATTATCTTTTTTTTTTAGCTTATTGACAGAAGAAAACGCGAAGAGCAACGTAAAAAAGTATTAGAACATAGTCATAAGTTTCCCCGAGGTCATTTAACTCAAGAACAACGAAATTACGCGCAAAAAATTAAAGAAATGCGATCGAAATTCATCCCTGACAGTGATGATTTGGTGAAACCACACACAGATAAAAATCGAGAACCAAATTTACACAATTTCGTGCCTGAGTACGATTTGAAATTATTTAAAGAAGCCCAAGCCATATCCAGCGAACAAATCGAAGAAGAACTCAAAACCCAACCCAACACCAAAGGTACTAAATACATTGAAATGGGAAAATTCGAAATGGAAGTTTGGTACCAAAGTCCGTATCCTGAAGATTATGCAAGATTACCAAAATTATATATTTGCGAATACTGTCTTAGATATATGAAATCGAGAACTGTTTTACTTAGACATGTTCATAAATGTGTGTGGAAGCACCCCCCTGGTGAAGAGGTGTATAGAAAAGATAAAATTAGTGTGTGGGAAGTTGATGGGAAGCGATACAAATCGTACTGTCAAAATTTATGTTTGTTGGCAAAGTTTTTTTTGGATCATAAAACGTTGTATTACGACGTGGAACCGTTTCTATTTTACGTAATGACTTTAGTTGATAATGAAGGGTGTCATACTGTTGGATATTTTAGTAAGGTAAGTGTAATTTATATTATTAACCTTTCAATAGACGCGATTTAAATTTCTAATTTAGCACTAGCGCCATCTGTTGTTTGTTAGCTGTTTCAAATGACAATTTTTAAATGAATACAAACATTCGATATTGTTGATAGACAATAATAATAATAATGTTTCTATTGCCAATTGCGGACCCACAGTTTGCCGCGTGTGTTTTGGAAGGGATTAAATTGAATATTTTTTAAAATACTCTGTTTTTTTTATAACTGTCAATTTTGAAATTAAGTGTCACATTGACGTTTAAACTTTCGATATTCAAAAAACAATTCATTTTGCGATATTATAATTATACTTAATATTTTAATTTAATACCTAATTACCAGAGCCCGGACAGTTTAGGAAAAGTGCGCCCCTCTCCACGAAACGAATTCCATGACAACGACGTAAGTACGTTGTTGTCACTTTTGACACCTTTTAAGTTACTCTTCAAAATTGAATTTCGAAGAGCGATGAGCGTACCAGGAGCGTACCTTAGCGAAGAACTTGCAGTGCAACATTAATTAATGAATTAATAAAAATAATATAAAAATACGCACTGAATTATTCATTTTTGGTTTTATTAAATTTACAATTAATAAATTAAATATAAATTATAATTTATTTTGTGACATAAGGTATGACGTATCCGACAGCTTCGCACGCTTCGATTGAATATTGAGACTGGAGTGGGAGGCGTTTTAGGATAATTTTCCTAAACTGTCCGGGCTCTGCTAATTACTTTCATTAGTTCATAGCAGGTTTTTTTACAATAAATTTTATGTATTTAAATCAGATAACATCATACATTTTTTAGGGACCCTAGGTAATACCAACTTTAAAAATTTGACCTGTCAAAGCCAATCATAGGAACTTGTCTAAATCATCTGAAATCATCGAGAGTTGGTCCATAGCAATTTCAATTTGTTCAAAATGATTGGATTTAAAAACTTGTCTAAATAATTGAAAATTGGTTCGTAACTAGTCAAAGGTGTGAATAAGACTAGAATCTTTTTTGATCTGGGTTGTTGCAATCTTCTTTAAAAGGAAGTTCAAAAGAAGTTTTATGGTTATTAAATGCTTATTTAACTGAGTAAGCAAAATCAGTTCAGTTAATTCAGAACTGGTTGATAGCTATTTTAAGATAATTAATTAATTCATAAATGATTGTGTTAGTTTTTAGTTGTTTTAAAAATGTAAAGTGTTATAAAAGTAGTATCCCAGTTTTACAAAAGGTGTTAACCGAAGTAATTGAGCACATAAATTAATTTAGCACGCCAGCTGAGTGCACAATACGTCGTAAAGCTCATAGGAAAACCGTTTGATCTCCCCTTAGGCTTTAAAATCGCTTCCCTCCCGTATTCACTTTTACCACGACCACACCCTTTTTACGCCCTTTCCCAACGCGTCGCCCGTTGTTGCTTTTGACACATAAAAGCCGGCGGCTTCCTCGTTGCGGGTGCTTTCGTTTTCCCCTTTTTTCGCAATTTCTAGTGTCCGGTCGTCTTTGGACGCGCCGCGACGCAGGGCGTACGCATGACGCGCCCCATACCCTTCGCGACCGCGCCCCGCGGCCACCCCGCGCCCTGCAGTAGTCTGGTCGGATCGTCCTCTTGCAGCAGCGGCTGTCGCGGCCCCGGCCAGACGCTCAGGTCGACGACCCGCGGCGAACCGCGTCGCGACGCCACTGCAGGATAGGCCATACCGACCGTCAGCATCCGCCCCAGCCGAACCCCCGATGTGATTGACCCTGGGCTAGACCAGAACGTAGCTCTCCACACCATCATCCCTTTTCCTACGTCTTCCCAATCTCAATCTAGATAACCAGAAACAAGTTTATTTTTTTAATATCAAATTCTTCAAATTACTTTTTTCAAATTTAAAATATTCATCAACACCTTTAAATTGACTTCAAACTAGTATATTTCCCATAACTTTGACAAACAATTTAATTTTGTCAGAATATCACGCGTTCTGGCGTGCAATGTGCCCATTAAACAGAAAATATTCAAACCGCCTGAACGCAAAACCAGCCAAGACCTATTAATATCACCATTATGAAATGCAGTTCGACAAATTTCGAATAATTCCATGCGTCTTTTTATTAATGAAAATCGTCCCGGAACGTGCACGCAACCATAATAAACCAGTCGTCGTAAAAAAAGACACGATTAAATTCCGAATCTTTGACCCGGCCGCAATTATCACTTTCTTCTTTTTCGAGTTGATAAACTATTCATTTCATTACATTTCAAAATGTTCTTTTCTTCCTTCGTTGACTCACACCTTTACAAACGTCCTTAAATCGTGTATACAGGATATGACACACGCGTCTTGTTGCGTCATACGAATGACTGGTATCTGACGTCACGAGCCCGTTCATCTGTATTCGCTTGTAACCTGTTAGTGGGTCCTTATCGGCTACCGTCGAAGAAGACAATGCGAATTCCGAAGTTGCGTTCCAAGGGAGCAAAACCGCTTTGCCATAAGTGGTAAAATGTCACGGAAACGGGTGACGCAGTTCGCTGGGTGGCATTCAATGCCGCTGCCATAACCGTATAAAGAGTGAATTAGTGTTATCTTCGAAGATGTTCGAATCAAAATAACATTTATTTCCTGCCACTTGAATAAAACATAACTGTATTTTTTCTCCTCATTCATTGCAAACATCCTTAATCATAAATAGCTCCCATCCATACACCTACAATTTTGATCCGTTTAAAGTGCAATAGAGAGTTCGTTTTCGTGACCTATCACGCATCAGTTTCCTGAATTTAACGGTCCCAAATTCTAGCGTTAACGATTGATGAGACAATTTGGTATTCAAATTTTTCAAGGAGCCGTGTGTTCCACGAATAACCACCGCTGCCGTTCAGACTTAATGATTTCCGGGACGTACCTGTCCAACGGAAGGCCGTGACATAGAAAGATCGTGCACCAGATAGACGGGCCGCCGAAGAAAACCCGTTGGTTAGTTCGGCCGATTCGTTGCTAATCGAGTTCGTGTTATTTTTTTTCAGGAGAAAAACTCCTTCCTCAACTACAACGTGTCCTGCATCTTAACGTTACCGCCGTACCAACGACAGGGCTACGGACGCCTGCTAATCGATTTCAGTAAGTACACCCAACCCCGTTCATATCTTTTATATACCTTAATTAAAGCTAATTACTTTGAGGGGTTTTGCTTCAAAAACCATCTCCAAGTTAAGTAATTGACCGTTCCGGTTATAAAACCCTTTGCATTTTATTAAACTCATTCATTATCCTTTTAAAACAATCCAAAACATTTTATGACCACGTATTTGTTTATTGATGAAGTGCGTCTCCCCCTAAAAGAAAATAAAAGTCGGCCCGAAAAAATTGAGGGATACAATAAAAGTAGCTTTGGGTGAAAAAGCGCATCGAGTGGAGTCGGGGAGCTAACCCCTGTCGCTAATAATTTCGCTGCCATTAATTTAATTCGAATGGAACGTGTGCGGGGGTGAGTTTGTCGGTGGACAGACGACATTTAAATTCGAAAGGGGGCTGACGACCCCGGACAAAGCGAAACGTGGGTGTTGACTGGCTCTCTCACCCCACAAAAACGATCCCTAACGGCTGTACGCGTGTGCATATACCGCTCAGGTGGTTCCAGTAATTGTTGCAGACCTAATACAAAAAAGGTTACATTTACTTTTATTTATTATATACAGGGTGTGTCAAATGTCTGCAATATAGCCAATAACTTCACCATTTCTGGTTTTAAAGTTGACACTCTATATCATTAAAAGATAAATTAATAAAAATAAATATTAAGGTGCTCCACCTAAAGGTACTACACCTATATATTTACTAAAAACAAAATTCATTCTGCAATTGTTATAGTCTAATTAAATGATTGATAATAGTTATTTAGTAACTCGTGTGATTACACGACTCGGTCTACGACCTCGTCGTGCAATTCTCCACACTCATACTGTAATAATGTTGCTAGCCCACGTGTGATATACAGCATTTTATCTACGACTGCTAAAAATTACTAAAAAATCAATTTCTTTAAAAAAGTCTATTTGACATTTATAAAAATATTTTGAAATGATTATTGTCAATTTTGAATTGTCAGTTTCAACATGTTTACTCATCTGGAATAAGTGTTTTGAAATGTAAAAACATAACAATTAATGTTTATAATAAATAGTATTGTTTCTCTCTAAGTGGATAGCACTTTTTCTTTTGTTTTGTTGCTCGTTTCAATAAATTAAGTCTGTTCTGATTAGGTTAAAAATGCGTTACGTAATGAAACCAGTGCGGTAATGAACTTCATTACGTAACTCAAATCACCTCAAATGAGTGCGGTAATGATGACTTATCCAAGCAGTCGTAGATAAAAACAATTTACCAGTGACGTTCTCAACCTCGACTACTAAATAAAAAAATTATTAAACTATGCACGCTTATAAATACTCCAAAACTAAATAGCAATAACTAATAAATTAATATTTTTTGTTTTTTAATTTATATTTGTATCTATAAAACTTGTAGCACATTTATTAAAAACTGTCCACCACTCATCACACTTATCTATACTTTTAATTTCTTCCTCCGATCTAGGCCAAACCATGCCTTTAAGTATACATATTATTTTCCAACCTACACCTCTGCTCAAATTTGTTTTTACTTATACTCCTCGAAATTGCCATGACCAGTAATTAGCTCTACAGTTTCGGGTTTTAAAAATCTACCAACCATACCAGCTCTTGGCATAAACTGATAAGTCATTATCTTGCCATTCTTTCAACATAAATTTCTTGATCTTATTTTTTACAGATCTTTTAGAGATCACATTAAAATCAATATGTAAGGCCGGGTTTATACAGACGATTTAGCTGTAAATTTAAATTTAAAAATTTAACTGTAAGAGTTAAATGTATTGAAACCCCATGTATCGTTTATACAAGGCTGTAAGATTTAGCTGTAAACGTAAAGTTGGTTAACTTTTCTAAATTTACAGCGTCACATGCGCAAGACGACCTCAATCAGCTGTATCCAATGATCGACTGGTGTAAATAGCGTGTTCTAACCTAACCTCAACTGTTGGTAGTACATAAGATATTGGTAGAAAATGACAACACAAAAACCAGTAATATTTTGTTTCTTGAGGTTGCAATTCTGTAAATCTTAAATTCTGTATAAATCAATTTTTTTCTTAAAGCTAAATAAAATCCTTAAATCTAAATCTTTAAATTTAAATTTACAGCTAAATTCTGTATAAACCCGGCATAAATCTTCACAGATCGAAGCTTCTTTAGCCAATTGATCCGCTCTTTCATTACCTTTGACTCCAGAGTAACCCTTAATCCTAAAGAAATCTAAGAATCAGTTAACATTCTTTAACCAAATTCCAAGCGTTCCTTTGCAAAGTAGATGGTTTTCTCATGTTCTTTAGGCCTTTTAAAACTGAAATGCTGTCACTATATATTTCACATTTACCTATCTTTTCTTTAATTACATATTGAACTGCACTATTCATTGCCAATAAAGCAGCACCAACACCATCATGATTCCTTGCACCATCCGTAAAAATTTGTATTCTTTATACAAAACAGTTTTCATTGTTTTAAAATCACCGTTAGCAATTTAGCCTCTTTCTCTATTCTCGATTACCCATATTTTGCCAAAGAGCAATTTCTTTAAATCCTAAATCTGCTGGTAAAAGCCCTGATAAAACACCAAAAGCATCATTATCAAAAAGTTGACAGCCGAAGACAGCTACCTCAGCTATATCATTAAATTTCGTAATTCTTGAAACTGCCTTTTTTTTGACATTTAATGCTGTCAACGGCGTTATTTCGGCGCCTACTTTGATTGTAATTTGCTAATTTAATATTTTCAGAAAACGCATTTTTTCTTGAATTTATCCTCTATTAAAGTATGCAAAAAGAATATGCATCCCATTTAAAATAACAATGTTGGTTGCCATAGCAACGAAAAATGCTACAAAAAATGCGCCACGATTAATAAAGAAACTTGTATTTGAAAAATTTTTCTTTAAAATTACAAATGGCGAAGTTATTGGCTATAGTCTAGACATTTGACACACTCTGTATATTTAGCTCATTCAAAAACTTCTTGCTGAGGCTACAACATATCTATATTTATAAAAGATTACTTTATTTCACAAATAAATGTCTCCATTTGGAATGCCGAAATTGAAGAAATAAAACGACTCGCCAGCAGATAAACATTTAGTCTCTCTTGAACTCTATGTTTATTTCAAGCATAGTTTTATATATTTTGTCTTCCCGCCGTTAACTGCAAACCCAATTCATCTTGATTCTTCCTGAAACTGCGCAAAGCTCTCCACTAAGTCCTCTTCTGTCCTTGCCAGCAGATCAATATCATCAGCATAGGCTAAATAATGCGCTAATCTATTCAGTAATGTTGCCCAGGGTTAATACTGATCTTTTTCGCTACTCTCGCCTGGGCTAAATTAAAAAGTACACAAGCCTTGTTTCAATCCACGACTTATGGGGAAATCCCGATATCATTCTTCTTCAACTTTCACTCTGATTTTGGAGCAACATACACATCGAAATAGTGTGAGCAACAATATACTCAATAGTATGCGCCGTATATGCATAACGGAGGAACCAATAAGAACCAGGACGACATTCAAGAGATGTGGCCAGAGTTGGTTATCTTCGTCTATAGAATGAAAATAGGCAAGACAAACAGCCACTACGTCTAGTCGAGCGAAGAAGTTTTTTCTTTGTATGTTTTTCTGTATGGTTTAGTATCCTTCGTTTTTCCATCAGCATCAAGATTTCTTTCGTCATCCATGATTTGTATTTCCTTGCATCATCTTTGAGGCATTTGTCTTTGATATACATTGCTGTTTTTATAGCGGGTTTTGCATGAAATTTGCTAATATCAATTTTATTAAGTGTAAATTCTTTATCTTGCACCATCATTATCATCATAAGTTTGCTGAAACAAGATACCTTCAGTTCTGCCCAGTGTTGATTTCTTTAAATTTGTTCTTTTATCCGATAAAGTAATTATAACTTTAGAGTAAAATAGAAAGAAATTCTTATAAAAATCGTTACTGTATAATTTGGTTAAAAAATGTTGTAGGAAATTTGGGAAACCCCCAGGCAATTAGAATCCTCGAAGGCCAGCGACCCAAGCGCGGACAAAGCCCTTGCAATCCCCTCGAGTCCCCCCTCAGCAGCCCGCAGCGGCCGTAACCCTGAAAACGAGCGAACGCACCGTACACGCACACTAGTCAGGTGGTGCCGGGGATGGTGAAGGCAGACGAGACGCTCACCCTCGACGACGGGCCGCCGATTGGGGTAGGTCCGGGGCGTCCCGACGGCTTCCCCGCGGCCAGACGGATCCATAGTAGCGGCGGCGGTGGCACCGGTCCCTGACCCGGCGAGACGGCGCGGCGGCCCGATCTGCAAGCTCCCCCGACCACTCGCCATCATCCGAGCCCCCCTTTCATCCCTCGAGCTTATTTAGCCCCGCATCGCTGCAATATTTCGCTTCCTATGTGTGCGCGTCGAAGGCTAGACTTTAGGACCTTCTTATCCCATACCAGACGGTGGTTGATTTCCTGCTGTAAAAACCGAAACGGGGGATTATCCTCCCGCCGTCTCCGACCTGGAGGTAATCTTTCTCCCGATCTTAAATAACGAACAAAAATTTTTCTAGGGATATATTCGACGGTAGGACTAGACACTATTTTATCGTTACTTTGCCAAAAAAGTAAAACTTTGTAAGTAATCTTACAAGTAAATGGACCAAACGTGTTTTCCAAATGGAATGTCGAGATAAGGGTGAAACTAAACCGTTTAAGTTACATTTCTTTAATTGAATTGTTGGATTTCTTAAGTAATCTTGGAATAATTTTTTTTTTGTGAATGGAAAAACATTATGCATCATGTACAAATGTAAACTACGGAATTTGAAATAAAACCGACCGCTCCGCATAGCAGTAATGAATTTTTCACCGTATCCGTAGTAACCGCGCGTACAAATCCATATGAAAGGCGATGCAGCAGTCTGCAACAGTCTGCAATACACACACATACGAAAGTATAGTGTACACGCCCACGGAGATCAGGCCGACGGTTTGGGTTTTGGTGCAGGCGCAGATTCGCAACGACCTCTTGGACCTTCTGCAGATCCCCGATAAACATTAACCAGACGATTCGATCGTGTGTCACCCTATCGATATGTTTATTATAACTTCACCGGCACGGTCTTATTTATCATTATTACGGCTATTACGAGGAATCAGGATAAATCGATATCACGTCAGAAATTCTGACGTCTAACTTGACTCTTACAAAGTGGAATTTACAGCCATTATGTTTCTTAAGGGACACTGAAAATGATGTATGTATACGAAATTCAAAAAGGATAAAAAAATAATATTATTTTATTTTTAATCAGATTTGAAGAATCGATATAAAATGAAGAAAGAAAATTTCAGTATCTTTAACATCCTCTCATCTTTTTGCTTAATACGGTGCGTGTGGTGGATTAAAAGGGTGGCGCAGAAGGATGGTGGAGGGCGTCGCGACGCCGGGTTCGTAGGGTGACTACGGCAGAGGAGTGTGGGGAGGGGATATTGACCTCGACGCGATCGATACGACCGTCTGGCGGGACCGACGCCGCCGACGGGCGTACGTAGAGCGTCGCGGCGGCGTCAATGAATGACGTCACGGCGGCGGTTGCGGCGACAGCAGCGGGTGTATCGACATACACCACGCCCTTCCTTTGCGACATTTTCGCCCAACAGAAATAAATACAGGATCGGATTAAAAAAAATGTTTATAACTCGATAGAAAGAAATATCGTTTTAGCAACAACACAGTGGGGTCGCATAGAGTAGTAATTGTAGCCTAAATAAAGTTCGTACAAAAATGAAAAAGTTTCTCACTATTTGTATGAATGGAAATTTTAAAATTGCGGTGGTGACAATCACTGCCTACAACGTTTTCGTTTTATAGTTTTTAGCCTACGTCGTCGTACTATTCACATTGAAACCGTCTAATGTAAGAGGGGAAATACGTGATGTAGTACTACGTCGACGTACTATGAATACATTTTATGAATAGGTTGAGGACGATTGATTTTTGTCTTTTTTAAAGAACACTTTTTGTTAATGAGTACGTAAAATATTCTTATCGGTATTTGGATCACCCCAGAGAAATTTATGGGCACTTTTCGGCTCTTTACATTACCGGTTCATCGCCTCTTACGCCGCTAAAAGTGAACTGCTCCGGAAATTCCAACAATTTCAAGAGGCTACCCAGAGGTGGCTTTATTCGAGCGCATTGAACTTCATTCTTCGACGTTCTTTAGACTTTACTCTCACATCAAATACTGTAATACGTCAGCAATTAAAGGATACGTTCCAGTTTGTAACCAACATTAATTTTCATAAAACTACTATTCGTTTAAAAATAACGCGAAATTTTACAATTTACAATGTGGAGAAAATATTTTTATCGAGCATAATATAACTGTTAGGTCAAGGGCTGAAATAATTCAATTTTGTACCAACACTGCGCACGCGATGGTTAAGAAGAAACGATTTGTGAGAAATAAATCGAATAGTTATCATTCTTTGCTAGTAATTTACGAAATGCTTCTAGTTCCTGTTTTAACCCATTTGACTTCCATTTAGAATCAATTTCACAATCACATTTCAGCGAAATTGCGACCTCGGCAATTTGAAGCAATCGATATAACGTTCCTGATATATCTTGGTAGAGATACAAAATTTATTATAATTAGATATTTACCCTCAAACCGTCAAAGTCGTTTCCGGGCTCCAAAGTTGACAATTACGTATCACCACAAATCGTCAGCTTTGGAAGCTTCTAGTCTAGCTTCTAATCGTTGCTGATATATCTTGGTGGAGATACAAAATCTATTATAAGAAGATATTTACGCTCTAATTGTCGAGGTCGCTTTCGGGCGAGGTGCTAGAATTTTCCGAAACTGATGATTTTGTGTTGATGTATCAAATGTAGCGTCTCGGCCGGAAGCAATATATATATCTTGGTGTTGATACAAAATCTCTTATAAGAAAATATATTATAATAAAAATAAATTTAGTGATGTGAAGATTTGTACATTTTGGAACAAATACTTTTTGGGAACGTGCTACATATTCCCCTAGTTTTAGGTCATCGATAATCTCTGGTCTGAAAACGTGACCCAAACAGAGGAAAATCTCACCCTCCCACAATATATGTTCACTAAGGGTAAATAACCCTTCACACTTTGTCGCCAATTCAACCCCTAAATGAACATCGTGTCGACGTTAGCCCGCATAAACACGCTCCAATTAGTTTCTATTTTATAAATAAATGTATTTTTTATTTAATCTTCGCCTTGTCACATTCCATAACCATCATCATTCACTTCGTCCTTCCATCTTATTTATAAAGCTGTATAATACGAATATTCGATGTAGTACAATCAATCAATCTCATTTGTGGGATTCTTCGTTACAGGCTACCTATTGACCAGGGTTGAAGGAAAAATAGGGTCGCCTGAGAAGCCCCTCAGCGATTTAGGTTTAATCTCGTACAGATCTTACTGGAAAGACGTGCTGCTCAACTACCTGTGTAAGACAGCTGGCACCCAGTTGTCCGTTAAAGATATCAGCCAGGAGATGGCCATTCACTCCTACGACATCGTCTCCACCCTACAAGCCCTCGGCATGATGAAGTATTGGAAGGGAAAGCATATTATATTAAGGAAACAGGACGTGTTGGACGAATATGCGGAACGAGTTAAACGAAGAGGGACGTTACTCAAAGAAGTCGATCCGGAATGTTTGAGATGGACGCCGTTCGTTCCACCTCAACAAAACTCCTCTCAAAAAACGTAAATATAATTTTTGTAATAAAGAGGGTGTGTATTTTGACAATCACATGAATATTGAATTGTTTAATTTTTAAAAATACGAACAATAATAAAATTAAGAAAATAATCTATTTAAATTTAAGATTTTACTTAATTTTTAACATTGTACATAAAATCTTTTAAATTATTTTATGATGCTCAATATCATAAATTGTATGTATTTTAACTTTGTTAATAAGTTGTATATAAAATTGTAAGTATTATACCCAATAAAATCTATTACAATTAATTTTATAGCAATATTCAAATTTCTTTAATACAAATAACTTGTTCGAGAATATTCATCAACAATTCGCGTATGTAAGAGCGTAGGCGCTTGTACGTCATAATTTTCTCCGCTGACGTGGCAAATAAAACATGGAATATGTCCAAGAATAATCGTTAACGCTTAGTCTGGGAATTACAATCTTTTCCACAAACAATGACATTAGAAAATTACCACTTTTTTATAATATCCGAGAATGGATTAAACGGGTTTTGCATTAAATACTTGGCGCCGTATTTTTTTTAATGAATCGGGTCAATACATTACGTACTTTTCAATGAATCAGCCGGATCTTAATCATTTGCTTTATGGCTGTAAATGTGATTCATATATTTTGGATGTGTTTGTAAGTAGAATGTTTTGAAAGTTTGAAATTTTATTATTGTTTTCGATAAATTCATTTTAGACTTTTTACAGTAAAGTTATTTTCGAGTAGTACTAATACACATAATTAAAAATACACGAATTATGTCTGATTACTAGTAGATAACAAATTCTTATTGTATTCCTAGTAAAAATATGTTTGAAGCGTTAGATATTTTTAAAATTATCTAGGAAATCCTTTGATAATGGGAATCGTTACATATGTGCTTATTTATTCTATTATTAAAATTCTTAGATATCCATAAAAATCCTAGATATAGAAACTTAAAATAATTATCACATTATCCTTGAAGATCCTCATAAAATTCTCTATAAATGGCTGCAAACAATCTTTGAAATTTGAAATGAATATCTTTAAATTTGTCATGAATATTAATTCCACTAAAATTAAACTTATTTGTTTAAGAAATAAAGGAAATTCAATGTTAAATCACTTTTAATATCAGAATAAAAATCCCATATCACATATAGTTCATTTTTTTTTTCTGTAATACCTGTCAAATTGTTGTAAAGTTGGCAAAATTAACAAGGAATTTTGTTTTATCATGTTTTGAAATAGATACGTCACACTGACATTTGAGCTTTCGTTATTCCAAAAGAAAAGGTGCATAAAAAATGTTGTGAGGTGTTTATTTGCCATTTACTTACCTAGAAAAGGTGTTTTGTTCTATTTAATTACTTTTTAGCACGTTTTTACAATAAATATGTACTTCGTTAAAATCGTATTTATCTACAAATTTATTAGTATTTTAACCTCAACTATTTAGTTACTGAAAATGTTACTAAAAATCAGGAAAATAACGTAAATTTTATAAGGGTCCTAGATAATACCAACAGAAACCCTAAAAAATTTACATTGACAAGTATTATAGAAAAAAAACGAACTATATAAAAAAACCGAGCTGTATAATTCCATCAAAAAATAAGTGAGGTTATGTACGTTCTAATTGAAATGTCAGTTTAAAAACGATCATCTCTAACCTTTATTGACTCATATCTACTTGGTAGCAGTATTAAAAGGCATTAAGAGTGTAAGAAATCATTGAAAAATCATTCAGATCCTTTGAGGAGATAAACTGCGATCCAAAGGTCGAGAATTTGATACGATTCACATCAGGGATAAAACGGCATTCAACATCGTCGGCTACACAAGTAAAGACACCCATTAGAACTTTAATACTTCTACGAGCAAACCCTAAAATATTCCCAGGTTTGACAGTGGCGATGTTAATAAACTGGTCCATAGTCTTTGATTATATATAATATGGATTGAGCTAACTGAATATATCTACTAACAAAAATGTGGCTCAAGGTGAATAGACGCAGATGGAAAGCGATAATGTGAAAGTGTAACAAAGATAGACATAAAACGGTACTAAACAGACGGACGCATGCGCACAAAAGTGTCAAACCTCTTCCATTTGACGTTTATCGTTTTGTTGTGTCACAGCCAGTCACACCGTTATGTTTAAAAATGTATTGTTTCGTGTGCAAAGTTCGCGATAATATAGTTTCACATCACCTGTAAGTATTATAAATAATAAGGAAATTTTATTTTATTTTATTTTTTTTTTCTTTTTTCATTTATTAATTTTGTTTTAAATTTACCGCCAAAATTAACGCACGCCCATTATATAGCTTTGTTCGTGGGGACTGCACTACTTGCACTATGCAGTTTAGTGCAGATGTTGTGTGTTCGTTGGGGATAGTGCAGTTTAGTGCAGTTGCACTCATATTGTTCGTTGTTCCAGGTGCAGTGCAATGTAGTGCAGCCGGTGCAAGTTAGTGCAGATTTTGTTGCACCTGCATTCGATTAAGTTCAATAAGTGCAGTGTAACTAAAGTGGCGGAATATTTGAAAACGTGTTTTGTAATAATTAATATTAATATTAAATATTAAGAAATAAAACCTTATAATAATAATTAATATTTGTTGTATTAGAGAACACAGTATATTCAATCCCAGTGGAGGCAGTAGAAAACTACCCCTACTTTTTTGGAATAATTTAAAAACTACCCTGTCGATTTTGGCGGCATTAAATACACTTATAGTACATTTAAAAATATTAATTATGTGTTTTTTCTCATTTAGGGGTGGCTGGGGTTAACTACCCTCACCATCCCAAATTTTTTTTTCAAGTACTGCTTATCAATTTTGGTGCAATTTAGCATGTGATTTCTTTATACGTTAAGTGTAGTGCTTTTGAAAGAACTAATAAGGGTTAGTAGTTTGGTATAGAAAATATATTTCGCTAATAATTGAAAAAAATAAAAAATAATAATAATAATTGATGAATACTAAAAAAACGCTACTAAAAAAACATTCTGCGATAATTTTTTTTATAAAAATCTGTTCGTTGGGACCACGGTTTATACACTTTTCTGACCTGCACTAAGTTGACATGACATTGCACTGACTTACACTTCATTGCACTATGACGTCATACGAGTGCCATGTCGTGCAGAGTAGTGCAGTCCCAACGAACAAAGCTTATGTCAGTACGCTTCTATGTCTATCTCGGTTCGATCACCTTGCGCAAGCTATCTCTCTCGTTGGCTCAATCCATATTATATATAATCAAAGTCCATAGTAGACGAAGTCTTTCTTCAGCCCACAGTCTCATCCTATGTTTGGCCATTGCAAATGCCACTGGTAGTGATCAAATCTGATGCCATTAATAGCAGTTTCTCTATATGCAAAGGAGATTTGCCAATCCAGCTACTCGTGGAATTCGTGAAAGTTTACTGATAATTGAAGTCTATCGAGGTTTCCTATACCAGGCTGCCGCTCCGTATGTAATCATAGGTCTAACCATACATATCACTCATAATACTTGTCAAAATTGAAAGACAGTGAAACTCGTAATAACAGCAAATTTTTTGACAACTGATTTAGAAGATATCGTTTCTTTAAAATTTTCCATTCTGTATTTATGTTAATCTTGGTATAATTGACCTCCAATTATAAGTTGTTCAGTTGAGTATGACCACGGGGAGAAAAACGTGGCGTCCTAGAAAATATAAACCGGAAAACACCCATTTCCTCTATTTAATTATTTATTATTTTTTTAATAAATTATTATTTTCTTGAAATAACATCAAAGGGTATTAATTACGTTTTAATTAAGTGAGCAATCAAGGTCTGTTAGCGACGCATCGATCAGCGGGTTTGATATCGTCATCGAACTTTGTCATTTAACTCCACCACCTTCGACGGGGAATGGGATTCAAACTCTAAAACCCGAACAATACGAATCAATCAAGCGCCGCCGAACCTGCTGCAACGGCTGCTTTACTATATACATTTGCGTCGCGACGCACACAGGGCACACTATAGTGCGCGCGTATTGATCCAGCTACGCTGAAGAGAGTTTGGTGGCCAAACCAGGAGAATCCTGCAGGTCGTGTGAATGACACCGCCGGTAAACTTAACGTTGAGATCAAATAATAATTATCATATCATGATGTACACATATAAATATATGAGTTATGCACAATCACATAGTAGTTTAGTATCCGTGTTTTAGATGTTAGATTTTCTTTAAATTAATTAATTAATCGAGATGCACCGATTAATTTAATACCGGCATTTTTAATTTCCCCTCGGCGGGCGTTTCGCGTTTATAATTGCGCGCCCGTCGAGGGGGACTATTAAGCCTACTATCCAGTGCATGACGGTCGGCGAGTTCCTTGACTTCTTCTCGTCGGAGATGTCTGAGCGATGACCTTGTTTGTTACCAAGGCTGCCTTTGTACGTTCCGTTCCATGCTGCGCCGCCGCCACCGCCGCCGTCGGTTGGGGCCCTGGTATTTCTGCCATCTCTTTCTCTTCGTGTCTCTTCCATAGATTTTTCGACAAACCCTTTTTATCATTCTCAATTTTGATGATTCTAAGATTAATCATACCTAATTCGTAATGACTCTATGAATTAAAATTTTTTCTGCATTAATTTGAAAAAGAAAGAAGTAGATGTGAAAGGAAATTGTACTCATTTTTAATAATTGATATTCATCTCGCCGAAAATCACCTCCAATTATTTAAATTCCACTTTAAAATTTACATCACGTATTATAAATCTCTCGCTACCATATTTAAATTATCATAATTATAAGATCCTTGCTAGAGTATAATTTTTGCAAAGAAATGAGTGGTTATGGTTACATTGTAACTTTACAATTGGAGTAAAACAATTTATCCAAATTATATTTTTTCTAAATTTGAGTAAAAAATTTACTAACATGTATAAGTAATTTACCAGGAATGCATGTAGTCCGCGGTGAAACGAACCACACGATGACGCATCATCTCCACGATGACGAACTCGCGTTGTATGGCCGGAAATGCTTTTCGAACCGATTTCTACTGACCTCACTAAACCTAGAGTGAACTTAAGATGTTTATTTTTATTTACAAACAGACTCAAGTTAGATATACAGAGTGTTTCTGTAAGTCGTGGCATAATTTTAATCACAAATACTATGTTGTATATTTTTATTGAACTAAAACTAGAACTAACACTAGATTTGTTAGTGCTCTTTTAATTTAGCAATATTTCCGATGAATTCGAAGAAAACTATAGTAAGGCCGATTTATAAGAAAGGAAATAATAAAATTGCACTAATTTCTAACATTACAAAAAATTTTGAGAAGCTTGTCCTGAAAAGACTAAAAGACTACGTTACCAAGAACCAAATACTTAACCAGTCCCAAAACGGTTATATATATAAAGGCAAATCTGTAACAAATCTGAGCAATTTGCCAGGTATTAGAACAAATTCAAACTGAAATTAATAACAGCAATCTCACCAGTTGTATAATGGTGGACCTAACTAAAGCATTTGGTTGGTAGCTTAGATATTACTTGTCAGAACGAGAACAGCGGGTGGTCTCGTATGGTCAAACTGGTGCTAAAATTACTTCAGACTGGACAAAGGTTCTGCAAGACATCCCACAAGGATCAATATTGGGACCTTTCCCGTTTATCCTATACACCAATGATCTTCCAGAAATGATAGAGCATCTACTAATCCTTTTTGCTGATAACTCCACTGCAGTATTAACTACAAAAACTGAGAAATAAATGTTAGAATTGGTTCAGCTCAATCTAGGTAAACTGCAAACTTGGTTATACCTTACCTGGTCATCCATTTTAACATTAGTATTTGTGATTAAAATTATGCCACGACTTACAGGAACAACCTGTATAAATAGACTTCGACGTCTCATTCCTTAATTTCAATAAATACGGCTTCCAGGAATCTTTAAAGTAGCATCTTTTTTGACACTTTTAGGTTACACGAAAATGCAAGTTTTATTTCAACATTTTTTTTCTCAATATTTTTCCAATCCAACCCAACAATTATTATACATTATTTTAAAGAGAAAGCTTTGAGCTTTAATTTAGAACAAGTCTTATTCATTAATTTCAATAAATACGGCTTCCAGGAATTTTTAAAGTAGCATCTTTTTTGACACTTTTAGGTTACACGAAAATGCAAGTTCTAAGTCTACATTTTTTTTCTCAATATTTTTCCAATCCAACCCAACAATTATTATACATCCTTTTAAAGAGAAAGCTTTGAGCTTTAATTTAGAACAAGTCTTATTCCTTAATTTCAATAAATACGGCTTCCAGGAATTTTTAAATTAGCATATATTTTGACACTTTTAGGTTACACGAAAATGGAAGTTTTATTTCAACATTTTTTTTCTCAATATTTTTCCAATCCAACCCAACAATTATTATTATACACCATTGTCAGAATTAGTTCAGCTCAATCTAGGTAAACTGCAAACTTGGTTATACCTTACCTGGTCATCCATTTTAACATTAGTATTTGTGATTAAAATTATGCCACGACTTACAGGAACAACCTGTATACATAGACTTTTTGAATAAATAGATCCAATTAAAAGCTTTTTGTATGTTAAATTAATCGCGATTTAAAATTAATTTATACACTAAGCCTATATTTATCACCTTTCTCTTATTATAAACAAAATATATGTACTTTTAGAGTAATTAAACTTTTTATGGCATGATAATTACGGGAATTTAAAAATGTAATATTTTAGTAATACATTGTATAGATAATGATGCACGTTTTAAAAATTTACTGTATTTGGTTCTTTTTAAGCAATATGAGAAGAAAAATGTAAATAGAATGATTCGAAGAATTTTTGTTTGTAGATTAGATATCCCTATAATTAATTTATATTTATTGATTCAACATTGAAACGAAAACAAAGAGAGGCAGCGACACCAAAAACAAGGAAAACATCGTCGCCGTGGACAGCTATGTCCCGTCGTCGTTTGTTGTATTTCTAAGAATCGGCAGGAGGAGGCCGCTTGCTACAGAAACCAATCAACGAACCGTCGGCCAATTAAGGAGAGAGGTCGATTCGAAATCGGTGGCGTAGGAGAAGTCTGGCTCGAAAATCGCCGAAACACAACGACAATAACAGAAGAAGATGCCTTCGCGGGGAACGTATGGCGGGTGCTGACTGGGGGCCCCGCATCCTTGGCTCGGCTGACGGCCCCGAGGCACCGTCGGCGGCGAAAAATGCAAATGTGTATAAATAGAACGGCGCAAGGTCGCCAATTTCAATGTCACGCCCGGTCCCTGTGAGCAAAAATTTATACGTTCCTGGAACGGGGACCGTGTGAGTGTGAGAGACCGGCACCACAACCGTACGGGGCCACGGTCGACGACGGGGCCGTCGCTGTCGACGCCGACGCATCAATCCACATCGGCCTTTGTCGAACAATAAGACTGTTTGTTAATCGCAACAGTAATTGTCCTGTTTATATTTAAAATTAACATGTGATGGTGTTTAATAACAAAAACGTCTGGATGGTGATAAATATTGCTAAATTCACCAATTTTAACATTAAATTTTCCTCAATTCAAATTTTTTGGTTCCAACATGTTTTTACACACTCAAAATTGCATGTAATTTAGATATAACGTAAGAAATAAAGTGAAACCGCCCTATTACTACAACCTAATCGAAATGATCGTAAACTAGCCACAAGGCATTGTGTGTGTGTGTACAAACGTCTTATTTATTACAGCCAAGGACAAACGTAAACCATTCATCGCATAAGAGAGCTTTCGAAATTGGCAATTATTTTTTTCTTGATGTTCCGCAATACAGGACTTATAATTTGTTCCTCTAGCAATAAGAGGTACTTTCTACACACAAAATTAATACATATCGCAATTTTTTAACTCTTCCGAAATCTGCTTTAAATTTTATTTCAAATCCTTTTCTGAGAATCAATACAAGATTTACTTTATATGTTTATGTTCACAATACTAATTGAGTATAATGTCATAAGAAATGTTTAATGTGGTTATAGACGTGCTATAAAAAATTTTGACTTTGTTATATATTAATTTTGGGAATATAATAGTAATAAATACTATCAACACAAAACTCTTTATTTATTACAAAAAAAATAGGAACATTTTGCAATGTTTCAATTATACGCGTAATTTAAATTAAAGTAAAATTAGTGTAACTTTTGTTGTTGCAGATTAGATGACAAATAACATATGTTTAACAAGATGTTACTTTTAGCAGAATGCATGCTGAACTGGAGTCATCTGTCAAACGGTTTCTAATCGAGTCTTTAATGTTATTTATCTCTGAAAATAATGACTCATAGGTTGATGAAAATATTTTTAAAATAGCATGAGCGTTTCTTGTACTTTCTACTATACAAGAAAGAATCAGTATAAAAAATGACACAATCCGCACTATAGGGTTTTTTGATATATTTAAACTTATTCGACCAGATGTGAGGTTAAAAGTTTAGTGAAAAGTGGTGTTGTTGAACTTTGTTGTTCAAAAAGGTATCTCTTTGATAAATGATTATTGGGTGCAATTATTACAGATCATTTTAAAAAGAAAACATTGAGCTTTAATTTAAAATAAGTCTCATTCCTTAATTTCAATAAATACGTCTTCCAGGAATTTTTAAATTAGATCTTTTTTGACACTTTTAGGTTATACGAAAATGTAAGTTTTATGTCAACATTTTTTTTCTCAATATTTTTCCAATCCAACCCAACAATTATTATACATCATTTTAAAGAGAAAGCTTTGAGCTTTAATTTAGAACAAGTCTTATTCCTTAATTTCATTAAATACGCCTTCCAGAAATTTTTAAATTAGATCTTTTTTGACACTTTTAGGTTATACGAAAATGTAAGTTTTATATCAACATTTTTTTTCTCAATATTTTTCCAATCCAACCCAACAATTATTATACATCATTTTAAAGAGAAAGCTTTGAGCTTTAATTTAGAACAAGTTTTATTCCTTAATTTCATTAAATACGGCTTCCAGGAATTTTTAAATTAGCATCTTTTTTGACACTTTTAGGTTATACGAAAATGTAAGTTTTATATCAACATTTTTTTTCTCAATATTTTTTCAATCCAACCCAACAATTATTATACATCATTTTAAAGAGAAAGCTTTGAGCTTTAATTTAGAACAAGTCTTATTCCTTAATTTCAATAAATACGGCTTCCAGGAATTTTTAAATTAGCATCTTTTTTGACACTTTTAGGTTATACGAAAATGTAAGTTTTATATCAACATTTTTTTTCTCAATATTTTTCCAATCCAACCCAACAATTATTATACATCATTTTAAAGAGAAAGCTTTGAGCTTTAATTTAGAACAAGTCTTATTCCTTAATTTCATTAAATACGGCTTCCAGGAATTTTTAAATTAGCATATTTTTTGACACTTTTAGGTTATACGAAAATGTAAGTTTTATATCAACATTTTTTTTCTCAATATTTTTCCAATCCAACCCAACAATTATTATATATCATTTTAAAGAGAAAGCTTTGAGCTTTAATTTAGAACAAGTCTTATTCCTTAATTTCAATAAATACGGCTTCCAGGAATTTTTAAATTAGCATCTTTTTTGACACTTTTAGGTTACACGAAAATGTAAGTTTTATATCAACATTTTTTTTCTCAATATTTTTCCAATCCAACCCAACAATTATTATACATCATTTTAAAGAGAAAGCTTTGAGCTTTAATTTAGAACAAGTTTTATTCCTTAATTTCATTAAATACGGCTTCCAGGAATTTTTAAATTAGCATCTTTTTTGACACTTTTAGGTTATACGAAAATGTAAGTTTTATATCAACATTTTTTTTCTCAATATTTTTCCAATCCAACCCAACAATTATTATACATCATTTTAAAGAGAAAGCTTTGAGCTTTAATTTAGAACAAGTCTTATTCCTTAATTTCAATAAATACGGCTTCCAGGAATTTTTAAATTAGCATCTTTTTTGACACTTTTAGGTTACACGAAAATGTAAGTTTTATTTCAACATTTTTTTTCTCAATATTTTTCCAATCCAACCCAACAATTATTATACATCATTTTAAAGAGAAAGCTTTGAGCTTTAATTTAGAACAAGTCTTATTCCTTAATTTCATTAAATACGGCTTCCAGGAATTTTTAAATTAGCATATTTTTTGACACTTTTAGGTTATACGAAAATGTAAGTTTTATATCAACATTTTTTTTCTCAATATTTTTCCAATCCAACCCAACAATTATTATATATCATTTTAAAGAGAAAGCTTTGAGCTTTAATTTAGAACAAGTCTTATTCCTTAATTTCAATAAATACGGCTTCCAGGAATTTTTAAATTAGCATCTTTTTTGACACTTTTAGGTTACACGAAAATGTAAGTTTTATTTCAACATTTTTTTTCTCAATATTTTTCCAATCCAACCCAACAATTATTATACATCATTTTAAAGAGAAAGCTTTGAGCTTTAATTTAGAACAAGTTTTATTCCTTAATTTCATTAAATACGGCTTCCAGGAATTTTTAAATTAGCATCTTTTTTGACACTTTTAGGTTATACGAAAATGTAAGTTTTATATCAACATTTTTTTTCTCAATATTTTTCCAATCCAACCCAACAATTATTATACATCATTTTAAAGAGAAAGCTTTGAGCTTTAATTTAGAACAAGTCTTATTCCTTAATTTCAATAAATACGGCTTCCAGGAATTTTTAAATTAGCATCTTTTTTGACACTTTTAGGTTACACGAAAATGTAAGTTTTATTTCAACATTTTTTTTCTCAATATTTTTCCAATCCAACCCAACAATTATTATACATCATTTTAAAGAGAAAGCTTTGAGCTTTAATTTAGAACAAGTCTTATTCCTTAATTTCATTAAATACGCCTTCCAGGAATTTTTAAATTAGATCTTTTTTGACACTTTTAGGTTATACGAAAATGTAAGTTTTATATCAACATTTTTTTTCTCAATATTTTTCCAATCCAACCCAACAATTATTATACATCACTTTAAAGAGAAAGCTTTGAGCTTTAATTTAGAACAAGTCTTATTCCTTAATTTCAATAAATACGGCTTCCAGGAATCTTTAAATTAGCATCTTTTTTGACACTTTTAGGTTACACGAAAATGTAAGTTTTATTTCAACATTTTTTTTCTCAATATTTTTCCAATCCAACCCAACAATTATTATACATCATTTTAAAGAGAAAGCTTTGAGCTTTAATTTAGAACAAGTTTTATTCCTTAATTTCATTAAATACGGCTTCCAGGAATTTTTAAATTAGCATCTTTTTTGACACTTTTAGGTTATACGAAAATGTAAGTTTTATATCAACATTTTTTTTCTCAATATTTTTTCAATCCAACCCAACAATTATTATACATCATTTTAAAGAGAAAGCTTTGAGCTTTAATTTAGAACAAGTCTTATTCCTTAATTTCAATAAATACGGCTTCCAGGAATTTTTAAATTAGCATCTTTTTTGACACTTTTAGGTTATACGAAAATGTAAGTTTTATGTCAACATTTTTTTTCTCAATATTTTTCCAATCCAACCCAACAATTATTATACATCATTTTAAAGAGAAAGCTTTGAGCTTTAATTTAGAACAAGTCTTATTCCTTAATTTCATTAAATACGGCTTCCAGGAATTTTTAAATTAGCATCTTTTTTGACACTTTTAGGTTATACGAAAATGTAAGTTTTATATCAACATTTTTTTTCTCAATATTTTTCCAATCCAACCCAACAATTATTATACATCATTTTAAAGAGAAAGCTTTGAGCTTTAATTTAGAACAAGTCTTATTCCTTAATTTCAATAAATACGGCTTCCAGGAATTTTTAAATTAGCATCTTTTTTGACACTTTTAGGTTACACGAAAATGTAAGTTTTATTTCAAAATTTTTTTTCTCAATATTTTTCGAATCCAACCCAACAATTATTATACATCATTTTAAAGAGAAAGCTTTGAGCTTTAATTTAGAACAAGTCTTATTCCTTAATTTCAATAAATACGGCTTCCAGGAATTTTTAAATTAGCATCTTTTTTGACACTTTTAGGTTATACGAAAATGTAAGTTTTATATCAACATTTTTTTTCTCAATATTTTTCCAATCCAACCCAACAATTATTATACATCATTTTAAAGACAAAGCTTTCAGCTTTAATTTAGAACAAGTCTCATTCATTAATTTCAATAAATACGGCTTCCAGGAATTTTTAAATTAGCATCTTTTTTTGACACGTTTATCATCTTTCCTTTCTTATTCATAAATCTAAGCAATTACTAAAAGTCGTGCCTGTAGGTTGAATCTTGTATATTTATATTTCTTTGTCTATTTTGTATCCAAATAATAACGAACGAAGATTACGGTAAATAATGCCAAAGATATAGCAGAGGTGTTCTAACACAAAAAACTAGGAAGGTTGAGATACTTGCAGAAATCTTCAAAATCATAGGAGGATAAGGAGTGGAAATCATGCATTTTTACTTTCCTAATATAATTGATAATATAATACTTTCCGACCAAGAAATATAAACATTTATACAAGAATTTGTAATTTCAATCGGGATAACATTAATTTTAATCAGCAAGATTAAAGGTCATCCTTCATGTAAATAAAATAGTGCTAGATAATTTGAAATCCAACTAAGAAATCAAATGCCAAGATGTTTAATAAAAAATTAATGAAAGTGTGAAATATTATTATGCTTTTCCTTTACTCATGTTTACAAGTGAGTGATAACAGCTGTGCTTTACATAACAACATCACTTTCAATGACATTTTACTACTACCAGATTGCGACGTACATAAATTCATCGTGGGCCGTTGTTTACGAAACTTTAATTTCATTGCGAACCTTTTAAAGTTTAAGTAATGGTAGATTATTACTCGACTTAATAAGTTATTGGGAAACTTGAATATGTATAAATTACAAGATTTCTATTATGCGATGTAAAAATAAAGAGAATTGAAAATTTTAGTGACAACTCCCATGTATTTTACTGATTTGGCATCGATCTTAAATAAACCTTAAGGCGGCGCTAAATCGCACAAAAAACGAGGCCAATTGGCAACAATTCCTTCAAGTTCTCGAAAGCATAGGAATTTCTATTTTTATAACCTGGCGTTGGTGGCGTCGTCCGGTTCGCTATCTATCCCACTATTTTTACGAAATCGACGAGTTGCTGTGGCATGGTCGTGGAGCCCTTTTCCTGGCATACATCCACGTCCTGGCGCAATTTCTCTGCGTTCACCCAAGATTTCTAATAGCGAAATATCGCAAACAACAACAAAACCAGCTCAACCCAAACGTGAAAAAAAAAAGGAATTGTAGCTGCATAATGCCGTGGCATATTGAGAAACTCTCCGTGCCAAAGAGAGTAATTGAGCGTCTAGTTTATCTCGGTCGATTTGAAAATCAACCGTAACATTTAAATTCGTGTTATAGAAACAATAACGATCTCGTAATTAACTCGTAATTGATTCTAAATTCAAAATTTGAAATGATCAAAAACTTCTTGTTCGATTAAATGGTAAATTATTCATTCAGGTATTTTCTTTGTTGTTAATAAAACCGTTTAGAAGATGGTTTTGATCGTTTCGATCCCGTGGTCCAGGTAGTTTGGACAAAGGATTCAGTGTGCGAGAGAGAGACCCACCAAAAACGGATGACTTGTCAATGGTCGAAATACCGCACATCAGAACCGACTGACCCCGAACGTCAAACAAAGGACGTGGAAATTTCAACATCTATAGGTAACCTTCTGACAACATGGTGCTTCTTTGTTAGAATACGACATCGTCGTTCAAAACTTAATTAGACGGGTAATTTTATTAAATTACTCGTACTGTAACTTACGCATTAATGACATAATTTAGATTGGCCAAATCACCTTTTTGGTTCCTCTACGTTAATCCCCATCGTTATCTTATCAAATTTCGATAAAAATTATTTTATTTAAGTGGGAGTAATAAAAAAATCTGTAATGAGCTTTGAAATTATTTGAGACTGTGTATTCTTAAGTCGTCAATCATTTTTGTATACAATTTGTGGGATCAATCCTGTCTATTTATCAAGATGCACTCTCAATTTTTTACTATTCGATACAGACATTACAGAAGTAATGTCATTAGGCTTGTTTTGGTTTAAGAGTTTTGTAGTTCCGAACTTTTCTATAACTTTCAGCTCTAAAACTTCTTAAATAAATTGATTCTGATAATTGAAATAATCAAAGTGATCTGAAATAATTGATTTTGATTCGCTCTGGATTACACACGAGGTAAGTGAGTTATTTTTTTAGAAATGGTATATCGAAAATAAAAAAAAAAATCTTAACTTCTTTGGTTTTACTTACAGATGTTGGTGGAATTGATTGAAATCTTGATTCCTCCCTGGTTTGAACTGCTCCTTTTTCCCCCTTGGTGGAATGTGCTGGTACCCCCTTGGTGGCTTTCCGGAAAAACTATTCCGATGTCTTCTTTCCCAGGTTGGTTATCGTACTCTTCTTAATTAATTTTAGCTTCTTTTCTTCTCCCTCAATTGTGAATTTCTTTGGTTATGTTTTTTCTTCAGAAATTTATCTTCGTAGGATTTCACGAGCGTTTCGAAATAGATGTTTACTCAATGATGATCAGGAAGCGAATCTTAGCGTCCTCGTTATTCATTTTTCACCCTTTTTTCGGCAAAAATCGACAAAAACTTCTCTTTTTTGTCCATCACCCTCTTTGATACCACAAGAAAAAGTGTAAAAAATTTGTATTTCTGAGCGCCATCTCTTATTGACATTTGGTTTTTCTTCCAAATTTTCAAAAATTACTTTTTAAATAAACTATATTTATTGAAATCCTTCAATGTCTGAATACTCTGAATTATTTCATTCCCCTTTGACACAATTTTTCACATTAATTCTTCTTTAATTCCAAAATTTATATTCCGTTTCTTTCAAAATCTTCACATTTTTAATTTTCAACATTTCGGTTTTAAACTGATTAAAATCACTTGAATCTGATGTAATTCATTATAAGCTTTATGTTTTTAGGTATTTCAAGAAGTTTTTTGGCTGTAATCACCCATAAATTGAATACTTTAGATTTGGAGGTTATGTTTCGTTTTTTTTTTGTGGCCTCTTTTTTTAACTAAATACAAGAATATTTCTTAATCTACGACGGAAATACGAACGGATTTATCATTGATTAAAACATCTTTACAAATAACGACGAAATCAATGAGAACTATAACAAACTTTTATGAAATTTTTCAACGATCAGCTTTAACTATCCTCGGTATATCAACTTTGATATCAATACGTGAGTTGTTCTTTATATTTTAATTATAATATTAATTTGAACGATTTGAAGAAGTACTAATAAACTCTCTAGGCTCTCGATTTACAAGGATTTTTCTACGGAATGTCATTATTTCCTCTTTATTGTAATTATTTCTTATAACAAAACTATTGTTTATTAATTAATTAATAAAATTATGAGTGGAACCCAATATTAATACAATATCTAGAAAACATGGAACCACTCGTCTTTATAGCATTACCTGCCATACTTGCGACTTCCGCCGACTTGTATGCGATAGCGTCAAGTTGATTACCATGATCAATTCGAACTTTGGAGCTTAATTCTGCCATCTTCACGTGTTCTTCAAGCCAAACATCACACATAGACATGAGAGACATGGTACTGTCTTAATGACTTTCTCGCAATAATATGAAAAGGCAGCAACAAGACATAACGCCTATTCAATGAAAAAACAACAAAAAAGTAGTAAAAAGATTAAAACATAAAAACTTAAGTAGCCGAATCGTGTCGATGCAATCTGTTTATTAGTTCCAGTAGATGAGAGTCGTACAATAAATGAAGACAAAGAGATAAGATAAATTTTTCAAAGTATTTTGAATGTTAAGTAATTACTGTGACACAA
The DNA here is from genome assembly GCF_036711975.1 of Onthophagus taurus. Lineage (NCBI taxonomy): Eukaryota > Metazoa > Arthropoda > Insecta > Coleoptera > Scarabaeidae > Onthophagus > Onthophagus taurus. The sequence goes on from NC_091967.1 coordinate 5,115,571, forward strand.
ATGCAACCAACCGATGAAAAACTTGATGCACACGAAATGATTTGAACACAATCGTATGTTATATACAAATTAACGGAAAGTTGTGTAATGTACCGTATTCCTGGGAAAAGGTGATGCCATTGAAAGCAGGAAGATGAAATCTTCTCAAAATGTAATAAATCTTGATGAGTTCAGTCTAAAAATTAATATCGGTTGTAATAACATTAAATTAAAAAATCAAGTAGTAGATTATAGATTGGGTTTCAAAAATGTAAAGTTCAGGAATGGGGTGGGGTGGTGAGGGTCGCGACCCGTGGTCCTTCCGACGACCGTACACACCCGGCATAGTTCCCCGGAGGCATAGGCAGGTAGACAGACCCCAAGCGGGCCAACAGCAAACGAACCAACATTCAAGAAAGAAAGAGCGCACGTTATATTGCCGGGTGCACATGTACTTCGCACCAGTGCGCTCTCTGTCGCGACGTCAGACAGGTCACCCCACCCATTCCGCAGACGACGACGACGTCGGACGCCGGAACCTGCGTTGCTATCTCAACGGTTGCTAAGCCTCTCTCCGTTCTGTTGACGATAACACCGCCTCTGCCATTCACCTCTCTCCGATCAAAACGCTTGCGTCGGACAGAGATGGACGTAAAACGGGCATGCGCCATCCGTCGCTGGACAGCTTAGAAGGACATGTGCTTGCCGAATTCTTTCCACTTTAGTGCCGGCTCCAAGACCAAGAAGTATTATACGAAAGTGTTTTGTGTGAGTACAGTGATCCATGGATCTCAAAGGAGTAGCGACGAGTTTTTATAAACAAATTGAAGAAAAAATATAAAACTAAAAATTGGTGAGTAACGTAACGTAGGTGTTTTCAAAAACGCACTGGGGATTAATCGCAAAAATGTTGACCTTCTCCGTGGCCATAGACCTGTTACGGTCGTGGACGTTTCCTCTTCCCCTGCGTTTAAGTACTTAGAGTATTCATGCCACACTATACAACTGCAATGAATGAATGCACTCTACGGTGTAGTGTTTCTATTTATAGAACAGATCTGCCAGTATCCACACATACATACATTTGACACGTAAACTGTCCGTATAAATATAATGCGTTACGTTGCCGTAGTGAGTCATTGGCATGACGCAATTTTACATCGGCACTATGCGGCGTGTCGCGACGGATGTCTCACTACGTAGGTTTGTACATAATTATTTAGTTACAAATGAATATGTATTATGTTCGATACGTTACGATCCTATTACAAACCCTTTTAGCGATTATCGACATTCAGTCACGATTTTTCGCCAAACATTTCACTTGAACACTATTCAATTCGGGTTACATTTAGGTTTCTTGGAAATATTTTTTTTAGTTTGTTAGTTCAAGTATTTGCTTTCAACAAACTTATCGTTGTTTGTAATGATTCATGGGAATAATCCAATAAACGTTATAAATTTTTAGTAGTTGAAAAATTTGTTGAATTCTAACCAAAAATTTAAATTATTATATAACTGTTGTTAAAATATTTTCAATTATTAGTCATTAAACCAAGCACTATCTCATGCTGCTTGTGGTTATGGGTTTTACTTTGATAACATAACTCCAAATAGTATATATCATTATTTTATAGTGTATAAGCTTTTAAGTTTTGAAGAACGTTGTTTATATTGTAGTGTTATTAGTCGCGTTTACCACTTTACAGCGGTTGTAACTACAAAGTATACAAGCTGCTTAAATCGTTACTGAACTATAATTTTTTAGACCTTGAGCGCCACTAAAAATTTGCCGATTTAACATGACCTCAACATCTGTAGTTGCTGTATGGTTGAGTAACTTCAAAATCCAACTAATTGTGTATATATTCATTTTCATAAATTATTTTTGCAATACTTCAACATCACAACGCGAACTAAAAAAAAAAAGATAATTGTTAGTAGACAAAATACATCTTCTTGATGAATTACAAAGACATATAGATATAAGCACAAAACCTAATATCTCAAGCTGCTTCACTCTCAATAAGATAGCCTAATAGCTCGTCAAGAAAGCAGTTTATTAATATGAGAATTGTCTTAATCTTGAAAAATGAATACCTTTTTTGTCAAGTCTATAAAATGTTTCGTCGATTGAATTAAGCTAATTGCGTCCTCTGTTGTAAAGACTCTTAGAGCAATACTGTCGGTGCTACAACATGATCTTCTAAGTTTGTTGTATATCGAATAAAATCTAAATAGGCAACGTCGACTGTCTTCTTGGGTTGCTTCTGCGAAGAATATAGGCTTCAAAAGTAAAAAGGTGTATAGTATAAACATGTTCGGAACTTCTGTGTTATCAACCCAACCCAATTCGAGGCTTGGTCTCCTCAATCTTCCACTTCCATCCATATCTGTCTTTTGATGCTCATTTTTAGTTTGCAACTCCTAACATGTTCCGCACCTCATCCTTCCTTCGTTATCTGGGTACCTAAATCGGTCTCCTATCTTAAAGGTGTTCTTGTTGTGGTGACTTCTGTGGTACACTATCATCCGGCATCCTCTGGACATGTTAAGCTTTATAATCTCTTCATATAGTTGTGGTTCCCTGATTGATCCCATTATTTTGCTCAAGATTTTCCTCTCCACTATCCAGTCTCTCTACGTCAGTTGTTGATCTTCCAGCCCTCGTACCTGGTACTTCCCCAATGTTTTTGCCAATTTTCCTAAACAAAAAATACATACTTTTATTATCTGCTATAATGAAACTAACTTAAATTCATAACCGCTTTTAATTAATCGAAACATTCAGAAACCGATACATCAATTTATCATCGACATTTGAATCTCTTAGTCATAATAAGCGTTAAAAATATGGTTCCGGGAATTTTTAATCATAACACATAATTTCGATATCGTATAATTTACACTGACGTGTCATAACGTAAAATTAAATCCAATTACAAGTAACTCAAAACTTTCTTTTTTATGATATCATTAAACTAATATCTATCCATTGATAGACATAAATAAAACGATTTAATTATTTGATAACTCTTATATAGAAAGTCGGCTACAATTTCATCTAACGCCACTAGATTTACATTCGATTTTGTAGTATAAATACGAATTTATTGCCCACCGATAGGTGATAAATGTGACATGACCAAGTTTCCGCCCCGTTTAAATACTTATATCTATAGGCCCGAAGCTTAAATTGGCCATAAATTCATTTATAACGTTTAAAAGCACCGATCCAATCGACCATTTAGTAAAGTTGTAAAGACCGTTTTGGTTTGGACTTTAGAGGAAGTGGTAGTAGTTAAATCGAACAATTATCGGTTGGTCTATCTGTGTGTATGTGGGTATGTAAACGTGTTTTGTAGTAGGTATAGAACGTGACGGGTTTTATAGTCCGGATATAAAACACGTTCCCCGAAATACAATCTTCAAGGTCGCTTTATTTACAACTACATATAATTTTTTACGATTGAACTAAATGGTCGATAACCGAGGTCTTTCATATTTTCCTATATTAAATTCTAATTGAATGAATTTGTCTTTGTTATATAGTCATTTTATCTTAATACAACTATACTCCTTAAATAGCTGGAGATTCATAATTGCTATCTCGTATATAATGATTCTAAAATAATTACTTTTTAAATCACTTGTCCACTATGGTAGCAGTCCACAACTTGCGTTTCCACTGCTATTCTTCAAATTTAAAATCAATTGTATACTTTTAGAGTCCAGAACTACTACTTTTCTATGTGTAGAAACTTGGATATGTTGCAGTTTTATATCCCAGCTTGGCATTCCTTCATTGGAGTATGCAAATACCTGAATAATGAAATTTCGTATCGTTAGATTGACCATGTTGGTGCGAATAACTTACCTTTATTTATTTGGCCGTCTCGACCACCTGACTTAACGCCTTGTTATTTTTTTCTTTGGGGGCACATAAAGGATTTTGTTTACGTTCCCCCACTACCAAACACATTAGAACTCAGGGAAAGGATTAATGTTGCAGTGACAGGATGATGCAACAAAATCTTGGTTGATTTTAACAGAACTTTAGTTTTGAGTATGATGCGGATTATCACTGATCAGATTTAGTTTAAATTAATGTAATTATCAAAATACATAGCATAGCACTTTGTTTGTGGCAAGATAAAACTTGTGTTCTTGTGACCAGTTAGAATTACAAAAAGTTGTAAAACACTTTAATTGAATTGTCTTACGACAAGTACTACTATTTAAATCTTTAATACGTCAAAACGTATTTTAAAAATAAATCAAGTATTGTTTACAATTCTAATTTTATTTTGTACTGTGGCTCCAAGGCAACTACGCATATCTAGATTACTTCGATGTTATATTTGAAATGTGACACTGCTCTTAAAAAATATATAGTACTTCGATGTTATTAGTATCGGCTTAGGGTAAGGTATCGAAACCTACCCTAGGTCGTGATACTTTTGCTCCCCCTAAAATGTAATAACTAGTAAGCATTATACGGCAGTTCTTTTGTGCCCATTTCGTTTCTACCTGAACGTGAGAGATCTCTCCGCATTTACGAACATTTTACATCGCGTAGTTCCTTCAGTTTTCTCCCCCCTAACGACTGTTACGTGATGACAACAAAGAAATGCGGCATGAGATTGGAATTTGTCGGTTGAGTCGGTTAAAGGTGTGGGATTGTACCGACATAAACGTTCTTGTTTTACAAATAAGGGTTTATTGTTTCTAGTGATTTGAGTTATTTTTTGCCTTTTTTATTCTGACAAGTTGAAAATGAATTTGCAAAAATTAAAATAAATAAAATAATTTGGCGTCGTGACGCCAACCATTCCAAAATCAGTACTGCAAACGTCGACGTCGACCTTCCTCGAACTGGAACCGGTTGCGCACATCTACTTCCGGTTGCACGTCCGTAACTGCGCCGTGGCCTACCCCAACCCCTCCGTCTCCGTCCCACCTCGTCGGTTTTAGCTTCTCCCCCCAAACCGCCCTCGCCCCTCACGTCTAGACGTCGCAATGGCCCCCAAGCGCACGGCGCAGCACACATACAAGCCCTAACGCCAGAAACCTTCCAGAGTGGAGTTCGACACCCGAAGGGTCGCGAGTCTTTCATCTTCCTTCAGTGACTCCAGTGTAATCTCTTCTTTCTTTAATACTTAGGTACTAATAATTCTTTTTGATTCTATAAAAAGAGATTCGGCAACGTTTTCGAGAGTTTTCCACGTCCTATTCATCGACCCGATCCGACCCGAGTCGACCCCGGGCCGGCCCCTTCGGTACGGATCGGTTGTTGGTGCGCTTTTAACGTCTAGACGTCTCCGAAGAAGATCAAGGACAGGCGTCTCGACGGTACTCAAATGTAAACGCCCTGCATTGATGTACCAAAATTTATATCATGCTAAATAAGTGAATTTTATTCATAAATTAACCAACTTCATCAATTTTCAAGAAATAATGTGGTAGGAAGATTTTTGGAGAATGTGTGGTGATTTAATCATTAAATCTTCATGTATGTAAGTAATTTTGACTTTACCTGCTTGACTTTTCGATGCAGATTTTTTTTTGTATTCTGAAATTTCATTAAACCCCTTTTAATCAGCACTGCGGTCTTCCCAACCAGCTTATCTTAGAGGCAAAGGCCAACATAATCCGGATTTTACCCAAGCCTATCTCCAAAAAAGGGGTCCCTAAGATCTTGAAGAACCTTTCTGCTGAGGTTTATGTAACCTAAAGAATTCAAATTTTATTTAAAATAAAGTTAACTTTAATTAATTTAATTATTAATATTCCACAAAATCGATTAATTTTAAAAGCTGATCTATCAGTTAATTAATCAAGAACGGTTAAAAATAAAACTTGCCAATTATATACGTATACCATCTGCCTTAAACCGTCATCACAAGCGATTAAGGATCTTGCTTATCGTGATACACGCAACAATAACCGTGAGGTATAATATTGGTAAGCGATGTTCATTTAATCAGAATATTTATTTATCAGCTTGGACATCTTAAAAAAATTAGGCACAAATTCAACGATAAGAAAAGAATTGTAAATCTTTCGATAAACAAAAAATTTATTATATAATTTTATTAATAAATTTTTTATTATACATTTGCGGTAATGTAAGTCATTAAAGGTGCTTCAACTTATTGATAACAATTTTAATAGACGACAGCTTGCAAAGTGCTTCTTATTGGTTAACGTGTCGAGGTAGTGGTTATTTGCCACCATCTGCTACACGACGAAGCCCTTGCCTCTCGAAAGAGCTTTTACGGTATTTCTATTCAACACCTGTGCAATTTTCGTGGTAAATTTTAATACAAACCGTTAAGAATTTTTTTCGTTCAAAGTTATGTAAAGCAAAAAATACCTGAGCAAATTCTTTTTTTGCAAATTCTTAGAAATTCCCAAGGTTAATAGTTTCTAAGTTTTGGGTCATTCAAGAATAACAACTCAGTCAAAAATAAAGAGGAGAGATAATCGCCGGTTCTGATTAACTGTAATCTACCAAGGCCGCATTCCCGAAACCGGCGAGTGTACTTTTTTCTAAGAAATCTTATTTATAAACATTTTCAATAATAATTTAGATTATAGGCTAAAGGCGATCATGTAACAATACTCCTTCAAGTCACCTTGATTGATAATCAATGCAATTGTATTCTAAGAATAATAGAATATAGACACCAAATTATTAAATTTTAGTAACTTACACAAAAGTTTTTATGCATTTCTACATCAAAGCTCGTAAATATAAATGACATTCTTCATCCATATAAAACTACGTAGATAAAAATTCTTTACAGATTACTTAATGAAACAGATTTTCACTCATCTTCATTTAAGAATTAAACTTATGTTTGCCGTTAATGAATTAAATCCATCAATTTAAACGTAAACAAACCATCTGATAATTCACATTAACACAACATAACCTCAACTGTCAGAAAAGCGTAAATTAAAATTTATATCAAACTTAATTTATTAATCAAAGTTTAATTTAATTTTTATAAAGCGGTTTAAAAGTCATAATTAATAAAAATTAGAATAAAATTACTACAAAAATTGCGTTAAGCAAATAATTATTTAATAATATTATTTTTTAACGTTGGCGGATGTGAAAATCGGCCATCTTGGTCAAATTTAGTATACTTTGCCGTGAAGTTGAATAAACAAAAATTACTTTTTGAACGTCTTTAAAAACGTCAAAGTAGTAATTAAAATTGCATTGATATTTAGAAATGAATTGGATTCTTTAACATGCAATAAAATGAACCTAAACGACACCCAGAAATCATTTAAACTTGTTACAACTACGTAAACAAAATTGGTTTAAAGATTACTTAATAAAACAGATTTTGGCACATCTTCATTTTAGAATTAAACTTATTTTTGCCGTTAATGAATTTAATCAATTTAAACGTAAAAAAAACCATCTGATAATTCACATTACCACAACATAACCTCAACTGTCAAAAAAGCAATCGTAAATTAAAATTTATATCAAACTTAATTTATTAATCAATGTTTAAATTAACTTTTATAAAGCGGTTTAAAAGTCATAATTAATAAAAATTACAATTAAATTACTACGAAAATTGCGTTAACCAAATAATTATCTATTATTTTATGTTTTTATAGTTGGCGGATGTGAAAATCGGCCATCTTGGTCAAATTTAGTACACTTTACCGTGAAGTTGAATAAACGCCAAAAGTGACTTTTAGAACGTCATTAAAAACGTCAAATTAGTTATTAAAATTATCCGAAACAATACTGAGAAGAGGTTATAATTCATGTTTGTGTTTGAAGAAGGTTGGAATATAAAACACTTCTTTTTTTGAGTTGAGTACCAAGCAATAACTGTCATGAAAGAGACTTCAATACTTTTTCTAAAGCAGACCACAATGTGTCATAATTGCCTACATTATTGTTTTAGAACAAACCAGAAATGAATACATCAAGTGCTTTAGCTTTGAAAATTTAAAGAAAGAGTTGCTTCGATGATGACGACAACGAAGTCGACCCAAATCGCAAAAGGAGGCGACTGCTGCATACCGTTCTTAAGAATGCGCCCGACGCGATAATTCTGTGACTGATTGAGTCCTTCTTGCGACCTTGAGTCGAACGGCGGTGGAGGAGCAACGGCAGCGCGATCGTTTCAAAGAGACCAGAATCCCCTTAGCAACCGACCAGACCGTACGGGGGCGTTACCGTCATCGTCGTACGCGAGATGATGCGCTTTTGTTTCTGCAACTTTCGATTATTTTTAACAACAACCGGTTAAAAGAAACATTTTCGAGGTAAAATCTAAAATTAAATTAATAAAATTGTACAAAGTTAATTTCGCGGTACGAATAAAAAAAAGTGAGATGACAAGCACGTGGTTATCATGAGCTAAAAGTGTTTTTACTTTATCAAACCGGCGAGACGATAGCAACAAACCGCCCAGCAACAAACTTTTTCCTTTATATTTCCACCTACTTCTAGGGCCCATATCTTTGTTATTTAGAAAGATAGTGAAAAACTAAGCACACGGTTGGAAAGCTTGGTCTTTTCTCTATCTTAAACCGAGTTTTCGTCCGCCGATATGTTGATAATAAGAGCAAGAAAAAATAAGAAACGTCGCACTGCATTCAATTTACCTTAAAATTACCAAACTTCACGGCCTTGTGCAGCCGTTACCAGACGAAAATTTAATAAATGGTTTACATATTCGGAAAGAGCTGACCTTGGACTATCTTATTCCGAGTTTTCGTCCGTCAATATCTGTCAGCGTCTGTAAAAAAAAAACGCTCCTGAAAAAGAGTCTACAGTTGGCAACAAACTTTACCTTTGTATTTCCATCTACTTTTCGGACGGATATCTTTGTTACTTATAACGCTAGCGAAAAACTAAGCACACGGTTGGAAAGATTGGTCTTTTCTCTATCCTAAACCGCGTTTTCGTCCGCCGATATATTGATAATGAGAGCGCGAAAAAAATTAGGAAACTCGCGCTGCATTCAATGTACCTCAAAATTACCAAACTTCACGGCCTTGTGCAGCCGTTACCAGATGGATATTTAGTAAATGGTTTACATATTCGAAAAGAGCTGACCTTGGACTATCTTATTCCGAGTTTTCGTCCGTCAATATCTGTCAGCGTCTGTCAAAAAAACGCCCCTGAAAAGGAGCCTACAGTTGGCAACAAACTTTACTTTTGTATTTCCATCTATGTACTTTTCGGACGGATATCTTTGTTATTTATAACGCTAGCGAAAAACTAAGCACACGGTTGGAAAGCTTGGTCATTTCTCTATCTTAAACCGCTATTTTCCTCCGCCGATAAGTTGATAATGAGAGCAAAAAAAAATAAGAAACGTCGCGCTGCCATGAATTTTTGCCGCGGCTAAACCACGCTTGGGTGAATAACTCTCTTATATGACGTGGAGAAAACTCTAGAACTATATTCATCTTATGGGAAATTTTCTGCTCTTTTCAACGGTATATAATACATCTCAATCACACGTTTGCACAATCGTTTTTCAGCCCAGCAACAAACTTTCCCCTTGTATTTCCGTCTACTTTTCGGTCCAATATTTTCGTTATCTAGAAAAATAGCGAAAAAATTGCAGCCCTTATTAGAAGGAAATTCAACAAATGGTTTACATATTCGAAAAGAGCTAACCTTGGCCTGTCTTATTTCGAATATTCATTTACAGACGCCGTCAATATCTGCCAACGTCTGTAAAAGAAACGCACCTGAAAGACAACCTACAGCTTGCAGAACGCAATCACTTTTTAACCTAACTTTCTTATATGATGAAGGAAAAATTGGAACAAAGTTTTACCTGAGAGAGAATCCTAACTTCATTTCATGTTGACAGATAATTTTTCATTCACTCTTAATTTATTTAAAACCGTTTAAAAACATATAAGTACGAAGGGTTTCACGGCCGGTGTTAATAAAACTAAAACTAACACTAGTACTATCACTACAACTAACACTAGACCCAGAACTAGAAACTTTCGGGTTGAGCCGTGCGTTTTTTGAAAAAAATTTTGACGTTTCGGGTGCCAAGTTGCAACCTTCTTCAGAAAACAAGTTGGAAGCGAACCCGAAAGTTTCTAGTTCTAGGTCTAGTGTTAGTTCTAGTGATAGTGCTAGTGTTAGTTCTAGTTTTAGTTTTACGTTTAGAAACATGTTAAACTGTTCAAAAAGGAAAGATTATTTCATGTTACACCTATTTTATCAGAATCTGGAAGAATTTGAGTGATTTTAGACTTGAATTGTTGAATTGTGTTTTGATGGTTTTGAATCTGGTAACGTTACCAACTTTGCATTTTAACTCAGTTCATCAATTTAAAAAACGCGTATGCAAACGCGTAAGCGAAGTGCGTCGGACACCGTTGGAAAGAGCAGAAAATTTCCCATAAGATGAATATAGTTCTAGAGTTTTCTCCCCGTCATACAAGAGAGTTAGTTATTGACCTAAGCGTGGTTTAGCCGCGGCAAAAATTCGTGGTTTAGGTAGTTCATAGTCAGAAAAAAGGATTGTGCAAACGTGTGATCACGGTGTGTCACACATCGTTGTAAAGAGCAGGAAATTTCCCATAAGCTGAATATTGTTGTAAAGTTTTCTCCCTGTCAAATAGGAAAGTTATTAGTGCAAGAAATATTTGCGTGTTTTTATCGGTAGGGGCTTTTTCAGGTGGGTTTTTTTTACAGACGCTGATAGATATTGGCGGACGAAAACTCGGAATAAGATAGTCCAAGGTCAGCTCTTTCCAAATATATAAGCCATTTATTGAATTTCCATCTGTTAACGGCTGCACAAGGCCGTGAAGTTTGGTAATTTTGAGGTAAATTGAATGCAGCGCGACGTTTCTTATTTTTTCTTGCTCTTATTATCAACATATCGGCGGACGAAAACTCGGTTTAGGATAGAGAAACGACCAAGCTTTCCAACCGTGTGCTTAGTTTTTCGCTATCTTTCTAGATAACCAAAATATTGGCCCGAAAAGTAGACGGAAATACTAGGGAAAAGTTTGTTGCTGGGCTGATAAACGATTGTGCAAACGTGTGATTGAGATGTGTTATATACCGATGAAAAGAGCAGAAAATTTCCCATAAGATGAATATAGTTCTAGAGTTTTCTCCCCGTCATATAAGAGAGTTATTGACCCAAGCGTGGTTTAGCCGCGGCAAAAATTCGTGGCAGCGCGACGTTTCTTATTTTTTCTTGCTCTCATTATCAACATATCGGCGGACGAAAAGTCGGTTTAAGATAGAGAAACGACCAAGCTTTCCAACCGTGTGCTTAGTTTTCCGCTAGCGTTATAAATAACAAAGATATCCGTCCGAAAAGTACATAGATGGAAATACAAAAGTAAAGTCTGTTGCCAACTGTAGGCTCCTTTTCAGGACCGTCTTTTTTACAGACGCCGACGAATATTGACGGACGAAAACTCGGAATAAGATAGTCCAAGGTCAGCTCTTTCCGAATATGTAAACCATTTATTGAATTTCCATCTGGTAACGCCTGCACAAGGCCATGAAGTTTGGTAATTTTAAGGTAAATTGAATGCAGCGCGACGTTTCTTATTTTTTCTTGCTCTTATTATCAACATATCGGCGGACGAAAACTCGGTTTAGGATAGAGAAAAGACCAAGCTTTCCAACCGTGTGCTTAGTTTTTCGCTAGCGTTATAAGTAACAAAGATATCCGTCCGAAAAGTAGATGGAAATACAAAGGTAAAGTTTGTTGCCAACTGTAGACTCTTTTTCAGGAGCGTTTTTTTTACAGACGCTGACAGATATTGACGGACGAAAACTCGGAATAAGATAGTCCAAGGTCAGCTCTTTCCGAATATGTAAACCATTTATTAAATTTTCGTCTGGTAACGGCTGCACAAGGCCGTGAAGTTTGGTAATTTTAAGGTAAATTGAATGCAGCGCGACGTTTCTTATTTTTTCTTGCTCTTATTATCAACATATCGGCGGACGAAAACTCGGTTTAAGATAGAGAAAAGACCAAGCTTTCTAACCGTGTGCTTAGTTTTTCGCTATCTTTCTAAATAACAAAGATATGGGCCCTAGAAGTAGGTGGAAATATAAGGGAAAAAGTTTGTTGCTGGGCGGTTTGTTGCTATCGTCTCGCCGGTCTTTATCAATGATGTTTTTGTGTGTATGCAAAAGATGGCGTAGGAACTGAAAAGAGTATCAGCTGACGTTAATAAAAGATAAATAGTGAACAATAAAGTTTATAAATAATAGGAGTAATTTAACCTAATAATTTAACCTTTGATTAAACGTATATATTTATTTCTGGATTTATAATCTGAACTTTTTCAATAACCTTTTTATCAAAAATGATAACTAAAAATTCTTTTTCTAAAAGAACTTTAGAAACACTCGGTATAATATGATTCAATAATCAATAGGTCAATCGAGAGGAGGTGGTAAGTAACCTTTAGTAAAACTATTTTAATGCGGTGCAATAAGTTCGCGTCACGACATCAAGATTTTTTTTTGTCTCAATCTTATTCTTATAAACATAACTAAATTGCAAATAGATTTCTCGAGAAAGCGTGCGTCAGAATTTCAAAAATTCCTTTGCTTATGAGTCATGCATAAGTCAGCGTTAATCTTGTCTGAATCAACTAAATTGCTCCGTCATGGACCACTTTTTAATATTAAAATGTTCGATTATAATTATCAACTTTCAAAAAGAACTTTTTTCCATTGTATTTTATAGTGTAATAATGAACGTTTTCACATGAAATATTGTGAAATTCAAATATTTGGTTCATTAATCAATTTTCTATATACAGTGTGCGGCAAAATTTACAGTGTGCGTCAAAATATACAGTGTGCGGTCCATATTCACTTATTTACGCAGTCATTTGTTTTTAAGTCGTCAATATTGAATTTTTTCTATAATTTTGCCGCACACTGTATATTGCTGTGGTAAATTTTGTTTAAGAAAATTTTGGGTAACTTAAAATTTATCTGATTCTTTGGCTCTTTTTCGTTGTAGACTGAAAAAAAAGGGATACGAAGAAAAAGGATGAGAGGAAGGAAGGGGAAGAGAGTGAGACGGCCGCCGTCTCGGTAGTTAAGTTAGGTTAAGGACCCAGACAGACCCGACTCACACTACTAAACAATTCAAGGAGATTCGCGAACCATCGGATTCGGTCGCTATTCTGGACGCGGAGCCGGATTCTTGATTGGCCCGGCTTGCGGCATACACACACACTCGCACACACCGCACCGGTTTTCCCAATTCCTGCCTTCATCGGCTGCGCTCGGCTCACTTGATTTCGCGCACCGTGTTAGTGCGGGTCAGTTCGAATCCAGTCGTCTACCAGTTCAAACCGAACACTTGATACGATGAGTTGTTGATGAAATTCGATGAAATCCAATAAAATTAATTCAAATAAAATCCAAACCGGTCGGTTCAGTGAAAGTTTTTTTTATAATTTTAAAACACTCGTTTCGGGGAATTACCTTGTGCATAAATCGTGTAAATTTAAGTTTGTATTTTTAGTGATAAAATTTTTTATATATAACATAATTTTTGGTTGGTATTAGTAATACCGGCGGCGTGTTGAGCAAAAGTATTTCAAGGTTCCGTTTTGAGTGACGTCATCAACCTTGTTCTCCATTTCTAAATTTGAGTAAATTCCGTCCGGATAAAGGAGTGAAAGGTGTTATTTTTAGGTTTGTTCCAGTTCAAAATAGAAGCATGGGCGAAAAATAGAACTTCAATAGGTTTTTATGAAGAGTTCGTGCGACGCCGGTACATATCTGAGATTCCTTTCTGACTTTTGTGCGCGCTACCTCGGTACTTGGCTTCGTTTAGGCACTTATGTCCAGTCAGGTACCTGAAGTAGCGCGCGCGACGGTTGGTAACAAAACGACAAGAAATATTTAGTCATTTCACTACAATATATTTTAGGTTTTTTTTCTATCACATGTCTATTGTACTTCATCAGGTGCTCTGGTGTCTTTTTCTCCCGACACCTGTTGGAGTGCACTAATTATGTGGTTTTTATCTACAGGGTGATTTATTTAAATTAACTTATTAATATTGTTTGTACGTATGTGGTGACGTAGTTAAATTGGGATTCCCATTTTACTCATAAAGTACCCAAAAAAAGATAAAGTATAAATTAGATTGTGTATACGATTTCTTGGATTTTCTTTGTTTATGGATAATGAATATTAAGGTTTGTGTGTGACCAGGTGAGACTTATTCTAGATTTCAAATAACTAATTTTGGATTCAATGCAAACGGACTATAATAAAACAAAAATGGAAACATAATGGACGACAAAAGTGAGTAATTTTTTCCATAAAATCGCCCAGGAATTGTTGTTCTATTTTTTCCTCTTCTTCTTCCTCCTTTCCTAATAAATCATCAAATCCCAGTCATCAAAAAAGCTGAAGAGATTTTTGCTCTTAACTTAATCGCTTTCTTTTCTTAATCTTCTCTGTTATATTTACAATTGTAATTAGCTCTCCTTTCCAAAAGTCTTCTTCAACAGCTTGCTTTACGGGGGTGTCAATTAACATTCTTAATTTTTCCTTTATTAGTAGCTCTCCTTAGGCACTACTTTAGGAAAAGGATCATTCGCTGTAGATAATCTGTCACTGGCGAATACTGATATTATGGTGATATCTTGACCCCTTTCTGCTGATATAAACCCTCTATTTCCTTTATTTCCTCAATTCTCTTAGACCCAATACAGGCTAAGAAAGTCTCATTAACCAGTTGAGATGTCAGCACTTAACTGGAATCCCTGAGGAGCACGGAGATGAGGACGCCCAAGAAAGACGTGGAACAGAATTGTTGAGAAAGAAGCAATGAGAGCCAGGATGTTGGGAGAAGTAAGAAAAGATGTTAGCAGAAAAAAAAATATTTTTACACTCAACAGAATTGGTGGCTTTAATAACTCCTCCCAATCGCAATATAGGTTCCTCTTTAACAAGTAACCAAGAATTGTTTGTTAGTGTAATTTTAAGATTAATTCTTTGACATTTGAGGTTAAGTCGTTGTTTTGAATTGTCAATTTGTGAGATTACATCTAAATCAAACTCTAAATATATAAGTATATTTTACTTATCGCCTATTAATATCGAGTTCTACTAAGTAATAAACATTTATTTTTAATTATTAATTAAAAAAAGTGTTTAAAATTAAAAAAAAAGGCTTTAGCGCCATCTTTTGATTTTATTTCAAACACCTACCGCACTTCGAAATATTTCCTTATATCCCTATAACATCTAAATCTCGCCGTTATCCAAATAATAAAGTAAGTGCCAAATAAATTTATTTCTACAATCTTATTTTCATATATATAACGTATTTTTCTTATTTATAAATTTAGGCTATGTTTCACTTCTCCATATGTCAATACGTCACTAGCACCAACAGAAATTTTTCACCAAAAAATTTTGTGATTATAAAAAATCTTTTTTGTTATAAAAACAATAAATAATGATGTGATAATAAAATAATTACACTTTTATTGTTATTAAGGTTTACGTTTCACTAAGTGACAATAAAATAAACCAAATTAAATCACCAAGTAATTTTATTATTACCACTGCTCGTTTCACGCTCCTTAACAAATCCTTGGGACAATACTAAAAGCAATTAGCTTTCAAATTAAGATTTGACCTCCCAGGTAATTTATGAGGTTGTAAAATCACTTGTATTTTAATTAACAAATTTATGAAATTTAACATAATGAATCACAAAAGAATTTTAAATCAAATAATTTAGTTAATAATAAAGCTAATAAAATTAATAATGTAGTTTTTTAATTGTATTTAATTATCAAATTCGTTAAAATAGGAAAAAAAATACGTGGTGCCATCTCTTGTTAAATTTTTTATTAGAGTTTTCTTTTAAACTCAATACACCGCCATCTATTCGCTTACATTACAATTAACTTGACGTAATAAAGATAAGGTTATCTAAAAAATAATACGTAACATATTTAAATAAAATTTAAACAATGAAGTCGTACATCTTATATATTTCGTTTTTAATAACTCTCTCAACTGCAGACAAGTAAGTTTTTTCACCAATATAGTTAATAAATTATCTGAATCAACTTGTACGTTATTAGTATCATAGATGTGGACTGGGATTACCTGATCTTTGTTGAGCGCTGGCCAATTACCGTATGTATAGAATGGCACGATAAGAACGTAAAAAATAATTGTACAATACCTGTAAATAACGTACAATGGACAATACACGGAATTTGGCCAACAAAAATAGGTACGGACGGCCCCTCTTTCTGCAATAAAGCATGGCCTTTTAATGAAACAAAAATCGAAAAAATCGAAGATGAACTGAAACAGTATTGGACAAACATCGAAGAGAATACTGGATTAATATCTTTGTGGAAACACGAATGGTTAAAACATGGTACTTGTGCGGCTACATTAAACTTACTTGACAATGAGTATAAATATTTTAATCAGGGTTTAGATTGGGTTAAAAAATATTCTGTAGGGGAAATTTTAAAAAGAAAAGGTATTGTTCCTAACAACACTGGATATACAATTCAAGAAATTAACGATGTTTTAACCCAAGAATTAAATACCACGGTTATAATTCAATGTGTTGTTCAAGCACACACAAAAATTTCACTTATTAGTGAAATAAGAATGTGTTTTGATAAATCTTTGAATTTAATTGGGTGTGATTTTGATACCTTAAAGTATTTATTTACAGATAATATGATGTACAATTATGAATCATCAGGTATTTTTACTAATTGTAACTTAAAAAAGCCTGTTATGTACTTAGATAGTATTCCAAGGGAGTTGCAAGAAAAATACGATCAAGTTGATAACTTAGAAAAATTGATTACATTATATAGGGTTATTAAATTTTTAATATGGTATACACTTTAGTTTAATTATTATTAATTTAGTGACTTTGGATGTAATAAATTTAATTATGAAGACTTAAATTATAACATTCCTTTTTAAAACAATGACAAATTTAAAACATGTACTTACTAGCCTTAATATGTTTTAGTTTAAAAAAATATATTGTAATTATTAGAGTAATTGCTATTTGAAAATTAATTAGACTTAATTAAGGCAGAAAATTTTGCACAGCACGCATATTTTGTGTCTTTCAAGATTGTAAAACGAGAATCTACCTGATTTTTTGAATAATAAATATCCGTTGCATAACTAAGACTAGGACCTATTTATTAACTGTGATAAACGTTTGTAAAAATTACAACTATTATCTCTGAATTGTGTGATTTTCATAATAATATTTATTTTTTAATATATTACTTATTTAAAACAACTATGTGTAAAAGGAAATGTTTCAACATATACTATAAATATTAATTAAATGAATGAATTTGTATTCTTAACAACTTATGTTCCTAGTTATTGTTGCTGTTAACTGGGTTAACCAACAATTTAAACTGTACCAGCGAAATATGTAAATGGAATTTATAAAAATTTGCAGCTTCATAAATATAAATGACTATACAATTAAAATCTGTTTTATTTCTCTTTTTAATAAAATAAGTCTTTGTCAATGATCAAAAAACTTAGAGCTTTAGGAATTCAAAGAGCACTTTCTGGTCACTCCAAACAGAAGATTGTTGGTAAGTACCCAAAGATATGGGAGCAAAGAAGGGGTGGTGAAGCAGTTGAAAAATTCTTGTAGTTTGTTTCTACCAAGTTTTACAACTAACTTAATACTTGACATTGTATCAGAATTGCCTCTACAGGGTGATTCACATAAGAAGCGAGCAGGGGCATGTAGAGGACAATAAATTAAGATGATTTAACGCAACTTATCTCTATACTGAGGAGTTATAGGTCTTCAAAGTTGGGTCTTAAATTTTTAAAACATTGAATATTTTCGTAATACATTAAGCTAGAAAAACCAAATTTGGTAACCGTTATGAGCGTTTAATTGGTAGCAAGTTGAGACCAATTGAGGCATTTCAAAGGGTTGATTAAGGGTGATGGTCCCCTAAATTTTGACAGATTTTTTTAACCTTTTGGTGGATTTAATACATTATTACATCATTTCATGTGGAATTTAATTCTAAAACTTTTTTTACTCTTATTATTTTTTAAAAAACATTGTCGTTTTCATAAAAAACTTAAATAACTAAAGACACGTATTTCGTTAATGCCATAATTCGTCAAACTTGACAAATAGGTTATAAAACCTTCTTGTCAAATAATTTTATAACCTATTTGTCAACTTTGACGTACAATTTCATAGCCGTCTACTGAATTTTAGCTATTCGTTATTTAAGTTTTTTATGAAAATGATAACGTTTTTAAAAAAATAATAAGAGTAAGAAAAGTTTTAAAATTAAATTCCACATGAAATGAAGTAGTAATCGCCTTAATTTATTGTTCTCTACATGTTTCTGCTCTGTGACGGTTCTTATGTGATTCACCCTGTATATGATCAATCAAATTGGCAGTCTTTGCAAGTATTGAGAGACTGAAATGATTGAAAATCATAAATATGATATAACCAAGAACACCATTAGATATCATAACAATATAGTCATAGATATCATTAAATAGGGCTAAAAATCGTAAAAATAATGTAACGCATTCAAAATCATAAGATATTTTCAAAATATTTAGAAATTATAAGATTGTTTTTAAAAAAGATATTACTTTACAATTTTACGAGTAGTGTTTATTGTTTCTACGAAAATATAATAAAAATAATACATGGACCAAGATAATGAAATACGTGTTGCCTAACAACGAAATGAATATTTTTAAAAATAACAATTTAAGTGATATTAACTTTAAATTATTTATATTAAATTAATATTGATATCATCTTCATCCTTTTATAGAATTTGTTGTATTTAAGGTACATTGAGTTTGAAATATAAATAAATTATAGCGATAATACAGATTCCTGTAAAAGGTTACGTCATTCTGGATGGTTTGTTGGTTAAAAAAATGGTAGTTTATGTTTTCACAACGTAATGTTTATTTGATAATCGTATCTGTAAATTATATACGCAGTTGGTGTGCGCGGTCTTTGAGTGTAAGATTACGTATGACGTCATCCTGACAAGTTTTCATTTTGACCTTACCATTTAGCTACACTAGTTGTCGCCGATTCTATTGATGTCATCGGTGGAGATTCAAGGTTAAGTTTTGAGGAACGAGTGAATCGATTGCGCGTCCCCTTGAATTTTAAAACGGAACCGTCCCGCCAAACGAGCCCCGAAAACTATATCGAAACCCGTTTAAAACGATGACGATGCAACAGTACTGTCTCAAGTGGAATAACCACCAGCCCAATTTCATCTCGGTCTTCTCTAGTCTGTTGAATAGTGAGTCGCTTGTCGATGTCACACTTTCTGCTGAGGGTAGGCATGTACAGGCTCATAAGTTGGTGCTGTCCGCATGTAGTTCTTATTTTCAGGTAAACACGTTTATGTTAGTTAATATTATTGTTTTAGCGCTTTATTTTTCAGTCTCTATTTACAATGAACCCATGCCAACACCCGATTGTAATTCTAAAAGATGTTAAATTCACTGATTTGAAGGTGATGGTTGATTTTATGTATTATGGAGAGGTTAATGTATCTCAGGAACAATTGCCCCACATTCTTAAAACGGCTGAAATGTTAAAAATTAAAGGTCTTGCCGAGGTTCCTATGGAATCGTCACTTTCAAGGCATAATAACTCTTTAGATCGATCTGAAATGTTACCTACAAATGAAGGTAAATGGAGTTCAGATGGTCAGAGGCAATCTATGACACCTTCCCCTTGTCCTTTATCACCAGGAACTAAGAGGTAAATTTAAATAAATAAATAATAAATCTTTATTATAGTAAAAATTAAATTTTGTTAGGAAACGATTAAGAAAATCTTCAACTGGTTCAGGATCAGGTTCAACAGAACGCGTTTCTGAGGAACAACAAGATTGTAATTTAACCTCACCAACAAATACTATGTTAGGTACGGTTATAAAACCAGATCCAGGGGGGTTTACAACAGAACCTAGTACACCACAACGAATAAAACAACATAGTAGTGATTTGGAGATTCATAGGAGTAGTTCTCATGAAAGTGAAAATGAACCTACACATCAAATCACATTGGTATGAATGATTAAAAAAAAAGATTTATGTTTGATCTCAAAATCATTTATGATTTTTTAGCAAATCCCTCAACAAGATGTAAATGTACAACACAACATAGAATCATCAGGTTCTTTAGACATGACGGGACCTTTTTCATCCTCTTCTCAAACTATCTCAGGTAAGTTTTAATTACAAATAATGATTTTGTAGAATTTAAAATTAAATGAATTCAATTTTGATGAAAATGAGTAGAAAAATTTGGATTGTAGCAATGTAGTGTTTGTGTCTTAGTGTAAAACAATTCATTAGTGAGTGTTTATGAAATTAAAAAGAACCTGGATCAATAGCAAGAGTGAACGTAAACGACCAAAAAATTTCGCGAAATAATTCCTGCACAACCTACCTAAATAAACCTCTACCCCAAAAAAAAAATCCTTTCCCCTCCATTGACACGGCTCAACTCAATTCAAATTCATTTTCAAACATTCATTCATTTTTAATAAAATATAAATTATGACCCTGTTCATGTTCACAATTGCCGTTGAGCCGTTGTCTAAAATATGGAGAATTAAGTCCAGTGTTGTTTCCTTCGCCTTGCAGGATTTCAATGGGTCGACCATGGTTATTCGGCCCATTTCGCTTCCTATCAACCTGGGATGTCCACCCATAATGATGTTCAGTACGCTTCAGCCACAGTTAACACTACAAATTCAAGTACAGTATCAGGAATTCAAGGAGGGAGCTACAACTCAGAACAGGTTCATTTTGTTCAACAACAAAGTGATCATAATCAAGAAACAAAAGTCATTAATAATTCTCCAGCTCAAATAATGAAACGAAAACGAAGTTTAAACCCACAGGCGGACGAAAATTTTATAAGAGCTTTAGAAGCAGTGCGATTTGGTGGTATTGGATTTTGTAAAGCTGCGAGGATTTTCGGGGTTAATAATCGAACGTTGTGGTTGGAATATAAAAAGAGGGGTTACCCAATAAATCGATTATCAATTAAAAATAGAAAAACTAAAGATTTTCATAGCAATCAATCGGTTGAGGGGAATCAACAAGAAAGTGACCAACCGCAAAATCAGCAACAACCACAAAATCAACAATCCCAAAATCAACAAACCCAAAGTCAAACTATCGTGCCAACTACATCATCTGCAACAACAACAAGTTCTCCAACACAAGAAACTACAGAAGTTATTATAAGCAATCCCATTGCTATGATAAGTAGTGCTTTTTTGGAAGGGAGACCTGTTGAGATTGCGCCCGTTTTTCCAAGATCGAGATATTTCGACAATAATATAGTTAATGGGCAAAACATAAACAATTCAGGAGTGAATTTTGAGATTTAAAGTTAATTTTTTTCCTTATAAACGTGCCATTAATTACGTAATTTTAATTCTACTACTTTAAGTAGCATAAAATAAGTATATGATACATATATTTTTTCAAAACAATAATTTACATTTAATGGAATATTATTAAAATTCCATTAATGTAATGACGCAGATCTGATTTAAAGGATGAATTAAAAACAAGGAATCAGAATTTATTAAGATATGTATGATTAATAAAAACCTATAATATAGAATTAATCAGTACTACTAATTAATCGAGAAGCCATATCATTTTTTTCATTTTTGTAGTTTTGATTTTTAAAGTTAATTTTGAATATTATTGTTAATCGTTGTTTTTTTTTTATATAGAGCTTAACTGATTGTTTTCATTTTTATTATTAATTTGTTATAGCAGATTTTAATAAAATTATTTGTAATTAAATACAAATTTTCAAATAAAACCACTTTCTTATACAATTTTGTTTGTTATTTGTTATTATCGTTTTTTGTTAGATTTGAATTAACCAATTATTGTAATTATTTATTGTTATAGAACGTCCAACAATAACAACCCACGCTCAACTACCGCAACAATCAATTCATCAAAATCAATTGGGTACAAAACGAAGTAGATTTTTGATACGACAGCCGAGGATCAAACGCGAAAGTGACCCAAGTCAACCGATCGAATCCGACCCGCTCTCTCCTCATTATCTAACGGTACCACACGTGCGCGTCGAACGACAATGTTCAGATCCTCTTCCGGTACATTCACCACCCCCTGGGGCGCTTTTAAGTGTTCCTGGAAACGTTTTGGTTAAGCAACACTCTCATCCGCTACTACCTAGTCAAACGCAACAGGTAAATCGAGATCGTTTTAATAAAAAAATAATAAAAAAGAATTTTGTGTGTTAAATGTTTAGTCGCAAACTCCTCCTGCTCCGCTACATATACAACTTCTCCCTCAAACGCACTCCAGCGAAGGTGAGCGATCTATTAGTCCGATGATCATCTTTTCGGATCCACTGGCGACGTCACCCAAGGATACCCCAACGAGATCAGAAAGTTTTCCAACGGAAACGACGGCTACGTTGCGCGTTAGGACGGATGAATTACGTAGGAGTGCCTCATCACCTCAGGTAAAATACAATTAGAAATTTTTTGGAAATTTATCTAATAGGAAATGAATCAAAAATTCTTTGGGATGAAGTTTGAATTTGAAATTCTATGTATAATTCCCATTAAATCTTAAATTTGTTGGATGGTGTCGGGATTGCGGTTTCTGTAGTATCGTTTCGAGCTTCCTTCGTGTCTCATCTTATTTTTGGCCTCCAACAATGTACTTCCATCCCATCTAGAAGATTAATACAAAATGATCACCAATTAGATAATACGAGAAATCATAATCATGCTAACTACAATAGATTGTTTAAGTTAGCAACGAAAATGTTTGGAGTTGGAATAAGCTCCGCCCAGTTCTGTGACGTCAAGACTTAGGTTGTCTATTCTAGAATGATTTGAAACGGGCACCATAGAAGGATTCACGAAGCAAGAGGGATGCCGCCCAACACATGGTCAAGAGGAGTAAAGACGATGATGTCAGAGTGGAAGCTAACTGAGAGGCATTGAAGTTCCATTTCTATATCTGCAACGTTTCGTTTTCTATTAACTCACTGTATGTTTCTGTTTGCTGCTTATTATAAATCTCCTTCCAACAATTTATTCTACTATTTGAACCATATTTGTTTTACTTCCTCTTGCGACGTAAGTATCATTTCGTTCTCGTCTTTGATGTATCTCTGGCTTGAGTGAGTTTCCTTTAAAATGTGCCTCCATTCTATGTCCAAAACTCTCCCACATCTGTTTTTTGAGCTACCTTGATAGCTACCTCTGTTCTTTCTTGTTTATATTTTTCGTAGTTTTCACAATTGGATGTTCCCAGGTGTGAAAGAAATTCAGAGCAAACCATATAAGTCTAATGGGAGTTGTTTTGGTGTTATTTATTATACAGTGAATTTTACTTAAGATGCAATATACAATAATATATTTCCATAAAAACCAATGTGTACCTACTTACTTTGTCCCACATAAAATGCAACATGTCAATATAATTTGACGTTACAGTAAAACCTCAAAGAAAACTAGACTAATACTAGCACTAAAACTAACACTAGGCCTAGAAGTAGAAACATTCTGTTTAACTGTGCTTCTTTTAAGATCGCTAAACCTAAATGTTTTTAGTTCTAGGTCTAATGTTAGTTCTATGTTGCATATTTTTATTGAACTAAAACTAGAACTAACACTAGACCAAGGACAGTAGAATCTAACAGGACTGAACAGAATCTACATCCATTGTTGTGACAACCTACCCGCAAACTACGTCACACCATTTTCCACGACCAGCTGTTGTTATGGTCTATGCGTTTGCTGTGTATTTTTAAAGGTTATATGCTAGACATATTCATATTATTTTTGAAGTTTTATGCTTTTAGACTTATTAATGTCTATCATATAACCTCTAAAAACACAGACAGTTACCAGGCGTGGCAAATAGTGTGACGTAGAGTGCGGGCAACCAACCCGTAGTGGACTACAAAAATACAATGGATGTAGCAGTCCTGTTAGATTCTACTGTCCTTGACACTAGACCTAGAACCAGCCCCAGGGATCTTAGATAGGAGAACTTGGGACTGATTGTATGTCGAAATCCCACCGTAAGATGGCATTGGCGTCTATACTGAAATAATTTAATTAAACTAACAATTTTATTATTAATAGTGGGAATGATGAGAGACAGCAATAACAATTGTTACCAGTATCATTCTTTTAATTTAAAAAGTATAGATTCCAATTCGTGTTATATTTTTAAATTTGTCGCTAACTTCAACTTTTAAAAAGTTGAAGTTTGTTCAGAATGACAGATGGAAACGTCATTTTAAAGTGATTTTTTGGTAATAATGGTATGATTAAATAATTAGATTATAATTGACATTATAGCTTTGTTTCAGCTAACGTTATAACTGGTTGGAAGCTCGTCAGATGCAATCACATGTCATATGATGCCGTGATATTCAAATGTGGCGGCATTATTTGACAGGTGTAATTTCCATAGGTATTGCATCTGAGGAATTCTCAACCAGTCGGAACGTTAATTGGAGCAACATAGTGGCTCCAAACAGTTATTCTGTGGTTGAAGCTTTTATATATAAACCCGATCCAACCTGTATTCTAGTGGTTCGGTTCTTAGCTGAATAATTACAAAACATCCCCAACAGATGGCGTCACATGCGTTCAATTTTTTAGTACGTAGTTTTTGTTTAGAGAGTTACATTTCTATGAAGCTATTTTCTATGACCTAGAACTAGAAACATTCTATAACATACTAGACAGAAACATACTATCTAGTTCTAGGTCTAGTGTTAGTTCTAGTTTTGTACTAGCACTAGAACTAACAAAACACTTAGAACTAGAATCATTTAGGTTTAGCCGTCTTGAGAGACGTGCGGCTAAATCCGAATGATTCTAGTTCTAAGTTTTGTGTTAGTTCTAGTTTTACCCTGTTACTAGAACTAACACAAGACTTAGAACTAGAATCATTCGGTTTTAGCCGTCTTGAGAGACGTGCGGCTAAATCCGAATGTTTCTAGATCTAAGTCTAGTGTTAGTTCTAGTTTTGCACTAGCACTATCACTAGAACTAACACAAGACTTAGAACTACAATCATTCGGGTTTAGCCGTCTCGAAACACAGAAAGTGACATAAGGACGTGACCTTTTCCAAACAAAACTCTTCCTTTGCAAGTTTGTTGAATTTTATCTGGGAGAGTACAAGTGCACAGTACTTTCGCAATTATGGTTACTGCATTCATATATTGCGAGTTATATGAATTTCCAGATATACTCTGTTAATTGTTGATGGTACCACGCTCATAGATGCATTATCTCTCTGCCCCTTGTAAGATTTGAACCCGAGTGCTCGTCTAATTGCGATTTTTGACACAATTAGAGTCCAAGAAATGTCTCTAATCCTTTCCTCTTCAGCGAGGCTTTCTATAATGTTACAATAATTGGAAAAAAGTCATTTTCCAGAAAATTTTCGACTTTTTAATCATCGTAATTACCAAACTTAACTTGCATCAATCGCAACATTCATAACACATAAAAAGAAATAAACGATTTTATTATTTAATCCATATACATGTATTTTTTTAATAATTATTAATTATGTTCTGATAACCACTTTTGACATTTAATTTTTGAGTAATCTAAAACGTCTTGAGATGGAACAGACGGTCGATTTAACCAATGCGGTTCAGATTGATTATAAGCATCGTAATTAGGTGGAGTAATTTCGAACTTTTTTCCTTCACAATGTTCTTTAACCATATTCCAAAATCCCGACATGTAATCGTAGCTCATTTCTGTCGATTCCGGTTGGACATCTTCAACAAATTGAACTAAACCAGGCTCGCTTAATATCTTATCTATTGATTCAATAGTTTCGGGAAATAAAGGTTTCGGTTCTTTCGGGGCCTCAAGTACTTGAATCACATCTTCGTATTTTTCATAAAACATGTTGTCGCTAATTTTTAAGTCTTGTACGATACTTTTATGCAAATCGGTGAATTTATTCATTGATTCAACATCGAATTCATGTTTTGTTAAAGGTTTTTGTCCGTTTTTTGGCGGATTTAATAAATTATTTGGATGGATTTCTTCGAAAGGGTCGCTTATATCACTTTCAGGGGAACTCAAATTTAAATCAATTGTGGAAATTGGTTCTAATAATGCTTGTATGTCTTCGGGTGTTTCTTGACGTGGTGGTAAGTTTTTTTTGTGCATTTTTCTTGGAAATAAGCGACGTTTTCGTTTAGTTTTTCTTTTCGGCGACATCTTTTTTGTATTATTGATCAAACATTCAAGTAACTCTTCTCCTTCTTCCTCTTTTCGCCCTATATTTCAAAATCACCTAGCGTTAAGTAACGAAAATTGTACCATCACGACTCCAAACACAATTTTTTCTAAATTATTCTTTAAGGCGGCACATTTGAGAAGCACGATGCTGCGTTAGATCATCCTCTATAATTACACTTGAGTTTTTAAGTGATTTCTATAATAGATTATTAACTTACAATATAGTAATAAATATTAGAAGTCTAGTGAGATTTGTGTGAGACTAGTGAGAGAATCTAGTGTTAGTTCTAGTATTGCACTAGCAGTATCACTAAAATTCAATTCAGGGCAATTCAGGGTTATCATAAGGATGTCACTTTTTTCCAAGAAAAACTTTTCCTTTGCAAAACTACCCAATGCTTGTACTATTAAGCTATGTTGCATTTTATGTGGGACAATGCAAGTGCATACTAGTTTCGTAACTATGGTTACTGCATTAATATATTGCGAGTAATATGAAATTCCCGGTATAAATTTATTTAATTGTTCTTTTAGACTGGAACGCGTTCAAGTCATTGTCCGGTAATAAGAGCAGGTGCAGCACTTGGTTGTAATTATTGTTGGAACACTGTGGATACCCACGGGCGAATATTACGTCGAAAAACCAAATATCACTGTCCGGAGTGTCGAACGAACCTCTGTATAGTGCCGTGTTTTCAAGAATACCACGAACGTCAAGCGTCCAATTTTCAAACGGACCCGATGTCGTTAACGACATCGGTAATGAAGGCGTTCCCGAAGACATCGTCGATATGATGATGAGGTTTTGGATTCGTGGAACTCCTGCCAAAATTGATCTGTGGTAAACTTGTGATTTGACTTTGACCCATACTACTACTCCCGTAATTTTTATTCCGCTACACCTCGAATAAGTTAACTTAAGGTGCAGATTATATCAAACAAAAAAAATATTGGAAACAAAAGATATGTTGATACGTTTATGTTATAAACAAGTGAATTGTATTATGTAATATTTGGAGTGGATGAATTAATTGAAGGTGATGTTTTGAACAATACATGTATTTTTTTATTGTACGCGTTAACTCTTAAACGAAACTAACTTAATGTACGTAATGTACTTAGTTATTTAATGAGATTAAAGAATATTTTTTTAAAAAAACTTGTTATTTGAAATGAAGAAGAAGAAAAAAAAGATATTTTCTTCTTTTTGTAATTTTTAAATCTTTGTCAATTCAAAGAAATTGGTATATTAAAAACGGATATATTGAAAATAAAAGGAAATTGTAGTTGTAAGAATTGTTGCGGGGAAAAAAATAATAATTGCTAAACGAGATTTTATTACGGCAGAAATTTATAAAAAGGAGAAACGGATTTTCAGAAATATTTTTAGAAATTGCGATGTTTCTATTAACGCGACAAACAAAATAGTACAATGAATCGACCGTCTCCTGGGTCTTTATATAAACGTGTATGTATCATTCCTAAAGCTTAATAAAAAAAATTGAATTGAATTTAAAGACGAACACAGAATTTGTTTCGATTCGACATAAAAAAAGATAAACTGTGATCGTTTTTATTATTAACCATTGACATTAAAACAAGTTTGTATCAAATAATTAATTTTAATTCGACGTTTTTGGACTCTTAATAGGTTAGTTTAGCAACGTTTGATGTGCTCACTTAAAAAAACAATTTAAGCTTTAAGTGGTAAAGAAAAAAAGAGGATAACGAAACTATATAAATACTATTTTTATGATGGCACATAAAGAATATATTTTTGATGGTTTTTTCTCCCATAATTAATCGAAAAAAAAAAATATGATCGTCGGAGGGCGTCGATGGTTGGCAAACGACTTTTTGTGGTATTTTTTGGTAGTTGCGGAACATCGACGACCACCCGAATTTGTTGTATTGTAAATATGTGTATCAAGTTACCAGTTTGATGTTAGATCGGTGTGATAGTTGGTACCTGTATCAATTTTTCAAAAGCATTTTAACTTGTTGACAATTAAAAAAGAACAAAATGTTCATATCAGAGAGACATGAAAGATAATCAAGGAAATAAACAAAGAAAACGAGTTAATGCTAAAAATTAAATTTAATAAAGTGCTTTTTGCGGAGAAGTTCCGCCTCTTATTAAATTTATTGAGGCTTAAGTTTGTAAAATGTATATTTATTTATGTCTATTTTGTTAATGATGAAAAAAATGTTTAATTTAATATTGTAACAGAGAATTAATAAATACAAAACCAAAAATCATTATTTATTTTATTTTCTTTTCTCATTAAATTAACAATT
Source organism: Onthophagus taurus (assembly GCF_036711975.1). Lineage (NCBI taxonomy): Eukaryota > Metazoa > Arthropoda > Insecta > Coleoptera > Scarabaeidae > Onthophagus > Onthophagus taurus. The sequence continues at coordinate 5,144,214 of NC_091967.1, forward strand.
TTATAAATAATACTTTATTTATTTCTTTTCATCTCCTTTTTTATTAATTGGAACTTCTTCAGAAGCCGGTAAAGCCCTCCTGAAATTTGGGAATTGTTCCCAAGGTGCAGATAATTCAAATTGGCGGAATTCCTGTGCTAACTCCAATGGTTCACAAACAACACGTTTCTTCTCATCATCATATCTCACCTAACACAATCACCTTTATGATAAAAACTACAAAAATAAAAATTTTTTACCTCAACATAACCACTTAATGGGAAATCTTTTCTAAATGGGTGTCCTTGAAAGCCATAATCAGTTAAAATACGCCTTAAATCAGGGTGATTTGCAAAGAAAACCCCGTACATATCCCAAATTTCTCTTTCATACCAATTAGCAGCTGAATAAATGTTATTGCAAGAATCAATTGGGGTTAATTCATCAGTGTAGGTTTTTACACGAATTCTTGAATTAAAACGCAAAGATAAAATGTTGTACACAATTTCAAAGCGATAAGGTCGTGTTGGTACATCAACAGCTGTTATATCTGTTAAATTAGAAAACTGAGCGTTGTGGTGATCTTTTAAAAATTGCAAAACCGGTAAAATTCCTTCAGGAACAACCAACAACTCCAACTCATTTCCGGCGGTGATTTGAATTTTTTGAATAAACTTTGGAAGCAATTCAGCACAGTATTTTCCAAAATCTTTTAATTGCGAACGTTGCAACTCATCAGGTTTACGAACAGTCGCTAAAAATACTGGGTAAATAACAATATAGAATATTGCTAACATTCTTACGTCTCGTTTCCTCTTTCGCTTTTTCAACCGCTGTGGATAACAACCTAATCCCAGTACTAGAAACTGGATTTAACGTTAAATATCAGAAAATTATAGGATTTTTGGGTTTACCTCTCGATTGAACGACGGGTTGCTTTAAAACCCGCGTTAGTTGTCTTAAAATCGATGCCATTTTTATTATTTGGCTCGTTTTTAGTTAAAGATTACCTAACCAAAAACAAAACGTCAAATGTCATAATTTGGTGCATTCACGACCACGACATCTAGCGTTAGGATTTGAATAAAATTAAAATTATAACAATTTTTTATCTTATTTATATAATTTTTGTGTAAATATATATTAATAAATAATATAATTTAAAAAAAGCATATTAATTTAATTAAGTTTTAAATTTCTTTTCAAATTTCTCTTCAAATATTTGACGAGGTTATTAATAGTAAAAAGTACTACCAACTGATTTTCGTTTTTTAGTTATACTGCGTTTTTCTTTTCTATAAAATGTCAAATTGCTGTAAAATTGGTAAGATTAACCGGAAGTTATTTTCAAATTAACTACGTTAAAATTTTATAGAAACCGGTATAAATTTTATAGGGACCCTAGGTAATACCAACACACACAAAACAAACAATCATAAAGTAAAAAGAACTTTTTTACTTTTTATTTTTTGAGATAAATGCGACATGTTTGGGCTCATTTTAAAGGTTTTTTAATAGAGATCATGAAAGAATACACCATGAAGTTGTCCATTTGTCTATTATATGATAACTAACTTCAGATTTAAAACCCAACCTCAATTTTGACATATTTGTAATTGTCGTGAAAACTCCTTTAAAATGAGCCCAAACATGATACGTTTAATTCCAATATTAGTGGATATAAGCAACTTCCGGTTTGAAATGTCAATGTCATTTTGATAAATTCTTAATTTTTATAAAATGTCTTAATATTTGTTACAAAAACAAAAATGTAATAAAAAAAAATCAAAAATTAAGGTTGGTATTAACATTTAAAAATTAAACTGCTATCTTCATTGTTGCTAACTTAGGGTTTAATGTTTTCTATTCTATTTTTGGACTCATTTTAAAGGTTTTTTAATGAAGATGACAAATATGTCAAAATTGACGTTGACGTTTCAAACCGGAAGTGATTGAATTTTCATTAATATTGAAGTTAAATATGTCGAGTTTGGACTCATTTTAAAGGATTTTTTTATGAAGATTACGAATATAATAATAAAATTAAAGTTGACATTGACAACTGAAAGTTGAGAATGAGAATGATTCTAGTTCTGGATGTAGTGTTAGTTCTAATTTTAATTGTTATTTAACCCTAAATTCTTGTACATTTTATGTGATCTTTAATCCACTTACCTTGCTTATAATTTCATCCATTTACCCATTTTGAATTAAATACAACCTTTAAATCCAATTAATTATGTGTTTTTCATTAAAAAAACTTAAATTCAACGTCGTTTTGACAAGCAACTGCAATATTTGGATCTTAATCACCATGGTAACCGAGTCATGTTGGATAACTTTAAAATAATAAAATTTTATAGCGATTTTGTTATCAATTCTAATCTAATTTTTATTAATTTTAAAACAATTCGAATTCTTTACGATTATCTCGCATTCATTAATATTTCGCTTCATATTTTAATATTTTATAAATAAAAACATAGATATGTCAATTCTTCCAATGACGTCACAGCAAGGCCTTTGTGGTGGGATACGTTCATAACGAGTTGGATAATCTAATATTCTTCTTCAACTTTAAATGACACATTAAAAAATGAATTTGTATAAGAAATAACACCGCAACATCTTTTAAAATTGTTTTGACACATTTAATTGTTAATACCAGTCAGTACCAACCTCAAAATAAAAAAAACTTCACATATTTGATTGTCTAAATTTAAAATTAATGTAAAAAGTACATTACTAGGTAAAAAGTAATAATATTAGAAAGAATGAAATAAATTCTAAATTGATTAACAAGCAAAATACAAAGTCAATTAAAATGATATATTTGATAAGAACCTTGGCTACAAAATATTCACAAACGATTTCACATAAACTATACTATAATTCTAACAAAAAAAAGTACAATAATAAATACAGAAAGAATAATTTATATGTATATCAGTGCTTCTCGGCCAAGTAACGAAACGAAAAACAAAAATAAACAAACAGAATTGTTGTTCAAAAAGTGAAAAATTATCGATTATATCGATTAAACGTATAATTTAGAACTTTTTGATTTTTTAATGTTGATTTTTCGTTGCGATTTTAGGCCGAGAACCGAAGTTCTGATGATGCAACAGTCAAAAGTTCAATAAGTTATCGAAAAGCAAGGCACAAACGTACCGACGACGAAATCCATCGAAATCGTAATCAAAAAACGATCATATTCTAAATTTATATCAAGACAAAAATAGAACGTTCAATTATTATTAATAGGTATATACAAAGACACATCTTCGCCAATTCAGAATAAAAGAAACAATAAGAGAGATAGAAATAGAGAAGAATTATCGTCTTACAAATGTACACATATATTTATATTAAAAACAAAAATATTTGCACATTGTCTTTTTTAATTTTTTGATTATAGACACTCTTTTTATAAATCGTATTAAAAATTCTTTAAATCGGTAAAAATAAATGAATAAAAATACGGTTTCACAACGTATTTTTATGTCAATATTACATCGAAAGCTTATAACGATTATAGAGTAATTTATGTTATTTTTTTAACCTTAAGGGCAGTGTAGCCAATTTGTTCTAAGTACACAGTCGAGTTTTTGTAATAAAGAAAACACAAATAGAGAGAAAGAAATAGAAAAAAAAAACAATATACTATAATTGTCCACTTTACACATCAACTATATAAAAACTAAGAACATCAAGTATACAGTTGAATAATAACTATTTTGAATCGGACGTCTAACCACTTATAACATAGAACGAAAAGTACAAAAGGGACGTTAAAATGGTCCAAAAAAAAATCGGGTGGGGGTTTCAAGATTCAACCTTACAAAGTTTAAAATGCAGGTGGTAAACACGGTTAATAATGGAGGAGGGAAAGGGCACGTTAACAATAATAAATAAAACGTAACTATTTCGATAGTTTACTGATCACTCGGATTAGGGCTCCGTTTTCGTCCTTTAATCGTTGCACTTCCGTTTTCAACACTTCCATTTGCTAGAAAAAAAATTAAATAAATACACAAGAAATTTTATGCTAACAATAAAGGACGGATTATGAAAATTTGGTTTATTTTAAACAAAAATTATATTTACTACACAAAAATAATACACTCTAACAATAAAATAAACCATGCAATCTTCATCAACGTCTTTAAAAACATTAACCACCATCAAAAAAATAACAACAAACGAAACACCAGAACAAGCTACGTTCCTAAAACAACAAAAGCAAAAAAGAACAAAAAATATTTAAACTCAAAAGCGGTAAAATAAAATTACACTACATCAAAATAAACAATTTCATCCTCATTGAGTGCTTTCAACGTTTTATTGAATCAAGAAAATGTTAACGTTAACTGTGAGATAGAGACAATAACAAAAATAGACTAAAAAACACTTAGATGCGATGAATAGAAAGTTGAGACATTTTTATAAAGACACGTGGACGAGACTAAAAACAGAATTGGGAATAATGAGTGCGACGAAAAGACGCGGAAGTAAAGAAAAAAAATTGTATTGTTTACCATTTCTCTTAATTAATTAATTAATTAAAAAAAAGAGCGGGGGTGCGGGGTAGCTGGTGACGAAGTGTTACCTATTTCTCTGTGGCGATGCTGAGTTTGTTGACGACACGTGTCAGGGCCCTGTTTTCGGCCCTCAGACGTTCATTCTCAGCTTTGAGCTTTTGCAATTGCTATAAAAAATAATAATTTTGATTTGTGCACCAATAATAAATTGAAAAAAAAAGTGAATCGATTACTCTCATTTTTTTGAGAAATTTTTGTTTCTTAATCTGTTTTCAATGTTTTTTATAAAAATTTATTTTGTAAAAAAAAAGTAGTCACTAGTCGTAAAAAGGTGGAAAAACAACTTAAGGAGCAAGCGCTAGCAGCATGAGATCTACTTAGAAAAAAAGGAATATAAAAAAAGATTATTAAAAAATAAGGTAGAAAAACTATCACTATCAAAAAAAAATTGAAAAAAAAAAATAATAATAAAATAGAGAGAGACACGTAAATGTCAAACTTATTCCAATAACATCCATCCAACCATTGAGTGAGAAGGAGGACATAAACAAATGGATTAAAGAAACACTTACCTTGAGTTCTTCTTCCATTTCGCTTAACTTTCTTTCCATTGCCCGTTTTTCCCTTTTTTCTAACTCCGATAAAGAGTTTTTACTCGTCTAGAAAAAAAAGCAGATAATAATTTTTTTTACAAGTAGATTTATTTAAATTAGCTATTAACAAGTCATCAAGCTAATATATCCACTTTTTAAGATGATACCAACAAATACAAGAATCATATGAGGAAGGAAATCAGCGAAGTGGAAATAACAATTAGCAGAATACCTGTAGAGTCACCGAAATCATTAATGAAAGAGCTTAAGAAAAAAACAGACATCATTGTTCTACCAGCAGACTTTATCTGCAAGCCACCATGGTTATGATTTGGATCCAAAGAAAATTTGTACAGGCTTTAGTGGGCACAACCATACATTTTCTTCTGTACCAGTTGATGAAGCACCTTACCAAGTTTTCGTCTCCCTTTACAGGTTAATCAACAGGTTAATGGCGAGGGAGACTCCAGGATATGTAGTGAGGGAGGAGGTTAAGCTGGATGCAGTAAGGGTGGAAGACAAGAGCAGTGAAGTATGTGGAAAGCATAGAAGGAAGACCCCATTGCAGGATTCTGGGAGAGTGCTGGAGGGAAATCAAGGAGAGAAGGTTGGAAGATAGGGAAGGATATTATAGGAGAGTGTGATATCCACTAACTGGGATCGACAATAGAAGAGTGGATAGAGGTGAAATGTGGAGAGAACTGAGGGATAGGGACAGGGATATACAGATGCAGGAAAGAAGGTCACAGATACAGGAAGGGAAATATAAAGTAAGGTATGGGGAAATAATGGCAGAGGAACTGCCAAAGTATCTGTTGATGGAAGGGGATGAGGAAGGGGAGTGATTGGTGACCAGATTTTGGACGGACCATATGAAGAGGTGGTGTAGGTTGTTTAGAGAGGATTAGGAGGCGCTGGAACACATACTGAGAGGGTGTAGTAAGCTGACGGACGATGTGATGGACAGGAAGCAGGTTTTGGCAGAGGGGGTGAGGGCAAAAGATGGATAGAAAGGAGATAGAGGTTGTGTGTTTGCGGGATTGGATTAGTCTCAAAAAAAGAAACCTCTATCTCTTATAGTTTCTGAGATACGAAAAAAGTAGGTGCCAGGTCCCGGTTTCTTTTTTCGAGACTAACCCAATCCCGCAAACACCAAACCTCTATCTTCCTTTGGTTTTTAAGTTATAGCCAAAAAGTCAAATTTTCGTGATTTCAAAAAATGTTCATATTTCGTTTATTTTTGAAATTAGAGAAATGAGGTTGATACGTTCTTAAGACACTTTTTTAAGTAGAATATACTGCCGTTGATAAATTTTAAAAATATTTGATGATTTTTGAGATACAACACAAAGTTGTATTTTTTTAAATACAAACTATACTTGATTATGATGTTAAGAGGCCTACCTAGCTGGCGAAAAATTCGAAACGAGATTCCCTCGTGAACACGCTTAATGCGGCAACACCGCTCCATGTGTACTCGATCGGGCTGGCGCGCCAGGCCGATGGCGACTAGGACTGTCCGATTGTCGGGTAATTCCCCGACAATCAGCGACGTTGATTTTATTCTTAGTTGAATGCATTTGAATACGAGTCGGGGCCGCTTTTTGGAACATAGCTGTTATTGCTAGTATTTTATTATTATCGATTGTTAGTTAAAATTATATATTTTCACGAAAAGGGATGTTGGTGGATGCCGATCTTATCAGATTCCTCATTATAAAATTGCACAGTATACCAAATTTTATCAGTATATGACAAATCATTGAAATTATTACAGATAATCTATACCTTAGCCATTTATTGATTTATACAGGGTGATTTATCAGCTCACCATCAAACTTTGACATATGATAGCTAATCCAATTACAAAAAAAAATGTTAATGAACATATGTCCTATTTTAATTAATTACGAAATTATAACACTTTAAAGTTTTCATTTTTATATCATAATTAACTGCTACATTATTTTTAAAACACATAAATATTACAAATATTGTTCAAAATAGACTCCTTCTGAAGAAGGAATACATGCTTCACAATGACGAATTAAAGAGTTCTTCAGCCGAATTAAAATGTCTGGTTGATTTCTTGTTCCAGTAGCAGCCATTTGTATTCTGTTTAATGACTGTTTTCGTGTGTTAATTTCCACTTGATACACAATTTGTATCATATGACCCAATAAGTAGAAATCTAATGGATTAAGGTCGGGGGATGTAGGTGGCCAAGCAAATGGACCATTACCAATCCACTTGTTTGGAAAATATTGATTTAACCACTCGACAACTATTCTTCCGCGATTAGGGGGGCATCATCGTGCTGGTACCACATATTTTGAATTACATACATTAAGAGGTATATCTTCAAGTAAATTAAAAAGTGTGTTGTTCAAAAAAATCTGTAGTTTACAGCGTTCAAACGTCCATCAAGTACATGCAAATCTAGTAAATTGTTGTTAAATAATCCACCCCAAACGTTGATGCTGAAACGTTGTTGAAATTTCCTTGGTCTAATCGCATGCAGATTTTGTAATGCCCCGATATGTTCATTATGGTAATTATTTATACCATCTCGTGTAAAACATGATTCACCTGTCCAGCGATCATTTGAAATGAAGTCATTATTTTGGGCATGTTACTACAATAACCATTCACAAAATGCTAACCGTTGCTGATTATCTCCTGGCTGTAGAGCTTGAACGTTCTGTTTACGATACGGATGAAGGACTTGTCGATTCAATACGCGCCATGCAAAATGTTGACTTACATGTATGTTGTGTGCTATTCTTCGAGTGCTGATGGAAGGATTATCAATGACAGCATTAATTACAGCTTCTTCGTCCGCTACATTAACTACATGCGGTCGAATAGGATTACCTGTTTCTCTAATATGGCAAATAACGCTGTGGAAATCTTTCTTGATATTCTGATACTGATTGTCGACCGATTCAATCGCAAAAAAAAAATACACGAAAATTATATCAGCATACTCTTCAGTGTTATAAGCGTACATTTTGAGTTTCTTCTTGTATGTAATAATTAAACCTTACAGCAAACTGATATGTTACAATGACAACTTTGTTTTTGTTGAATGTTTGATTTTACTGACTATTAATAAATTCGCTGCAGAAAACTTTAAAGTGTTATAATTTCGTAAATAATTGAAATAGGATATATGTTCATTAACATTTTTTTTTTGGTAATTGGATTAGCTATCATATGTCAAAGTTTGATGGTGAGCTAATAAATCAACCTGTATTTAAAGATTAAAAATGTTTAGACTAGCTGTCATAATTTTTGCTCTAGCAGTATATGTGGTTGAAATTATGCCACCACTTACAGAAACACCATATATTTTATATAGGGTGCCCATTATTTATGGAATATAGTATATATCTCGGTAAATGTTGACTTTATAAAAAAACATTTTATACAAAAGTTGTTTAATATTTTATTTGCCATAATAAGACAGCATTCAATTGTTTATATTTCAGAAAACAAATGAGCAATGAATAACACTTGAATTTTTTTAAATGGCAATGTACCCTTTCGTTAGGCTCATTTGATAGAGATTGTTTTTCTCTTTACGATAACGTAAAATTTTAGTACCCTTATATCAGAAAATATTTGAAAATATTTAAAAATTGTTATTAAGAAAATTTTTAGTTTTTTATAAGTGAATATATTTTTTTATTATTTATATTGTATTATTTATTTTAAAATATACCTTTGGTGCTTCTTTATATTTTTATTTTGTATTTATTTTAATAATTAATCTAATAGTAGATGATCAGATAATTGTGCAAATATTCTCATTATTAAAAATGTATTGCCACATTTAGACATTGTTTTGCATTCTACGTAAATTAAATGTTTAAATTTAAATTAATGATATACAAATTTTTTGATCTATCCGAAAATATTAATCGCTTCAGGTTTGTTTTTCTTGGGAGACACTACGCCGACGTCTCGGTTACTGAGAATACCGAGCTCCACTATGTCTCGGGCAATGTTTGGGACGGAGCAATATTTGCGATGTTGCCGTATTTATACTCCACAAGCAATCAAAACGGACTACACGTTTTAAACCCATTTTATTTAAATTTGCTGCATTTAATAAAAAAATTGAACTCTTTAAATATGATTTACTTTACATTCCACTACCTCGTGATGCATTCCGTTTTTAAAAATTTTTTAAAACGTGATTTTAGAAACGTTACGCGACATTTTTTGAAAAAACTAAATGCATCACTAAAAACTATATAAAAAAATAGAAATTTTGATGTAACAAACATATAAAAATTTTAAACGATGGCTGAATAAAATGGTATTCGTTGTTTTTGCTAATAGGTTATCCTCTTAATGAAAAGAGCATATTTTTAGCTTTCCAATGATGTATCGCAATGATGTATGGTGTATTTGCGGAAAATAAGCGTTAATTTTCAATTCCAAAATAGTAAGCGCTAAAGTTAAAATTTTAATTATAGTAGGCGGGTTCGGACAGTAATTACTACCTAATTGCTATATGGTTTTGCACAAATATGACAGAAAGTTGCCCTTGTACCATTGTGCAGGATAAAGTTGCTTTTGTACCAATGAATAAAAACTTTGAAGAGTTGATTTAAATTTCTCAGTATCTTATCCCTTACTTTGTTCACCAATAAAAAATGATTTGTAGATAAAGTTTGTTTATTAAAAATACAAGAAACATATTAATTAATGAATAATTAAATATGAACAACAACTTCAGGAACTAAACAGTCACAGACTATGTCATCTTCTTCTACTAAACTTACTGGTTGTAAGGTTAGAACAGTTGGGTATCAATGAATGAAATCTTCGGTAGTATCGTCCCTGTTTTCCCCAACCAGATTTAGAAGTTTTTTCATATTAGCAACCTTTTCTTTTGAAATTGGGTGAGATAGAGGAAGATTAGGGATCATAAACTGGGCAGCGGACTTTCTATTGAAACGATGTTTATATGGTATATGGAGCCTTATCTATCATTTTCAAATTTTATCGCTTAATGTATTTAAAGATAATGAGGAATTTTTAAGCGGGAAACTCGTTTCGAAAAATTCATGAATGAAATGATCAGTAAACTCACGTTACTATAGTAACTAAGTGGTATTTAACGTTTTCCTCGCCTACTATAATTAAAATTTTGAATATTAATCTTTAATATTTTAGAATTAAAAAATAACGCTTATTTTCCCCAAATACACCATGCGTGCAATACATCATTGGAAAGCTACAAATATGCTCTTTTCAGTAACACCATAATCTATTATAGTTTGTATTTAAAAAAACACAACTTTGTGTTGTATCTCAAAAATCATCAAATATTTTTAAAAATTTTCAACGGCAGTATATTCTACTTAAAAAAGTGTCTTAAGAACGTATCAACCGCATTTCTCTAATTTCAAAAATAAACGAAATATGAGCATTTTTTGAAATCACGAAAATTTGACTTTTTGGCTATAACTTAAAAACAAAAGAAGATAGAGGTTTAGTGTTTGCAGGATTGGGTTAGTATCGAAAAAAGAGACCGGGACATGGCACCTACTTTTTTCGTATCTCCTATAGTTTCTGAGATAGCCTATAATAACACCCAAATTTGCCCACCCTGTACAGATTAATCAGAATCATATATCAGACATTCCACACATCTTGTGGAATCAATCAAAAACTGTAAAGACAGATCCCCAGAGTATCCTGGTAAATTTCGTTGTGGTAGTTCTATTTAGCTGCATCATCGACATATTTCAGCTGATAGAGAGAATTCTACGAGCAACGTGAAGGGGGAGACATGGAGATATTTGAAGAAGAAGCATTACGGAAAAGACTGTACAAAAAAGCTATGGAATTCTGGTAAATTGTGAAGAAGTGGGGTATAAATTGATGACTGTGTTTATATTAATTATAAGTATTAAAAAATGATAAAAATAATTTTTACTTACAACAGTTTGTAATTTTTCTAATGTCTGTTTAGTATCTCGAAGTTCCTCATCGGATTTTCTCAATTTATCTTTCAACCTATCAATTTCAGTAAGCGATTGCTCGTACAGCCTCTTATAATCGATTTCGCCATTTTCACCCCTTAAAATTAAATCGCTTGAGCTGCTAACGCGCGAACTTCTTCCCGATCTTTCATTACCACTCTGGAAAATATTAAAAAAAAGAAATAAAAACAAATTCCGTTGTTAAGCTTAAATCAATTAAGTCATTAAATTATAATTAAGTAACATTAAAAATTGTAATTGTTTCACAGAAGATTCTAAGAGAAAGAACTTTTCTTTTCCCATTTGATTACATTAGTAGTTCAAAGACTCCATCGTCTATTTTAGTTCGGAGCTTTCGCCCTCCAATTATACGAATAATTAATAATAGGCGCGCGTTATTCCGGGAAGGGCGTAAATATAGGCTAAACGCACTGGTAGACAGCGACGGCGGCGGAGTTGGCGGCACGCGCTCGCAGTCACGGTATAAAATTGGTTGTAATGTTTATTATTCGCTTCTATTTAAAAGCGACGTGTGCCAACACCGCAACCATCAAAAACTGGCACGTGCAAACCAAAAAACTATAAAACCACTTTTAGAAAATAATCATCACCCAAAAAAAAATTACTTACAATATAACCCTCTGAATTTAATGAAGTTAAACTATGCGATCTTGAACCCATCCCACTACCCAGAGCTTGTAAGGCATTTTGAGCTCTAGTTAAAGAATTTTCTCTTGTAAAACTCCCCGATCGGCTCATTTGCCTTGACGTTCGTCCTCCACCACTAACATATTCTCTACTATTATCATAAACCTTCGAATAATTAGGTGTGACCACGTTAATGTTGGTCAGGGCTTTGGCGGGAATTGTTAAACTCGCGTAACCGCTTGGAGAAGATCCGCTTCTATAACTATTTTGATAATACGGGCTTTTATAATTCGATGAGTAACTTCCGTAATTCTTATAAGAAGAAGTCGGCGAGTAATTTGTATAAGGAGTATTTGACGGAATAGCGGCTAAAGCCGATGAAAACGGACTACTATGCGAACCCATGTAACTTCTCGGTCTGTTATAATTGGTGGATGAGCTGGTGGAACCGTTTCGAACGGCCGAAGATGATCTTCTTCGAGCCGGAGGAACGGGTTGTTTCGATCTGAACGACATTTCCCTCAATGAGAAACCTAAAATAATTCTTACACCGATTATGTTGTTTTTTTAGCGCCAATTTTACTATTTGAAGAAGAAATTTTTAGTCACATCACAACCACAAATTTAAAAAAAAACTTAATTTATTTATTAACATTTTCTTCTTCAAACGCAAATAAGTGAAAATATTTACTTTTTCACCACACCTATAGAAAACGAAAACAAACCGAGAGAGAGAATACGTGTGAACGTTCAAGGCTCGAGATACGTTTGAAAACTGGCAGGAATTCTACGAAACAACCAATTTATGTAAGTCCGCGACGGTCAAACGGTGCCAGCGTTTCTAAAACATTTAAGTCCCGATATATTGAGAATCTGTCGATAATACTTAAGGTCGAACATTTCAAATTGTAGGACAGGTGTAAAATGAACGTTGTTGCCAACGAACAGAGGAAGAAGTTAATGTCCATTTGGTGCCAAATCTTTATAGTAAAATCGACACCAACTTAAATTACTCTAATCCTTTACTTAAAATAAATGGTTTAAAGATAGAAAGAGAAAGACAATATCGCAAAAACAGCTTCTAGTTGTTTGGAAACGGTCCAAAAAAAGACTTTATTATCGCGATTAGAGCACGCCTCCCCCATTCAAAAGATGCAACGGGAAAACGCGACAGAAGGAAGTCGAAAACACCAGAAATAGACGAGGGGGGAACACATTACGCGCTTTATTCGCACGGTCTTCAAAATGTTCTGCGGTTTACACCGTAACCATTGCGACACCTTTGGCACGGTTTTTACGGTGACAAAATCTCACATAAATATCGTTTATTTCGGTGTGCGTTTGATTATTATTGCCTTTTAGGTAGCTTTATAAAACTAAGACTTAAAATAACACATATTATAAATAAAACTTGATTGAAAACGTGATTCAAAATTCGTAAACTTTGAAATGTCCGCGTTTGAAATAAACTTGAATTAATTACACAATTAACTCTTATTAGAGAAGTAGAATATTCTAAAATTATACTCGTTTACCCCGGAGGTAGTGACTCATCTCTTAAATAATTAGAGCTTAAATTAATTTACTGCGTTTTTTACTCAATCTCGAAAATCTATAATCAGATTTAGTTGAAAAAATAGAATTATGTTTTTTAGAGTAAATAATAATCAGTGAGAGTAAGAGTAAGTTAGCACTCGCAAAGTGACCTTTGAAGTTTGAAACTTTCCAAAACCGAAATCATAGAGTTTATTGATTTACGTAATTTTTGCGTTACGTATTAAATAAAATGTTGCGACTACTAAAGAAGGTGGATAATCGAAAAGTTTTGTGCGTCATCGTGAGTTTGATAAATTGGAACCTTCGAAAACTTGCGACACTTCAACGACCCACTTGGTTTTTCGAGGTACGGATCAAGGTGTAGGTCCGCCAAATATACACATCGCGTGCCAATTTTTACCCGCCTCCACGTGTCGAGAACGAATCTACCAAATTTAACAGACTTCTCAACATAACAAACAATCCAAATATACCCATTCATACGATTTAAAACACACTTGCGGTCCTCAATCAAACAAATCAGAAATAATTAAGTTCTTTTCCAACAATACGTTCTAATTGATTGGAAATTTATTTATGTCAAATAATGTATAGTGAAATATTTCTTACTTTGTGGATGTCATGCATACAAAATCCATACAAAGCATCATTGTGAAAAGTTAACGTGCCATAGTAAAGTGACCAAACGTTCTAGACAGCCGTTCTCGGCACCAAAACATACTCTAACATGTTGCTTAAGCATGTTCTGACTCCTAAATTAATATCCCAAAAATCAAATGTTCTCTGATTTTTTGAACATAGCAGATTATTTAAAAAAAATTGGAATAACTCGAGAACGGCCGAATCAAATTGTAAAAAGTAAAGTTATTCATTAACCTTGAAAATAGACAAATCCAAATATGTAAAAATATACAGGCTGTTCCATTTAAACAAACAAAGTAGGGTGCGTCATCTTCCGGTTATTCCGGAAGTGCTACAAATCTGAAAATATTTTAGTCAAAGAGAACGCAATTGATAATACTTAAGTCTAAATTCTCAAATTTTTATTTTGGGCAGTACCCCAGAAACGTCTAATGACCGGTCTCGCTGAGACACCCTGTATATTTTTAGACACAATTGGTGGTATGAATAAAAAGCGAGCATATGCTCTTAAGTATAAGCAACAGCTATAAGCTTATGCTGAAAGTAAAAGGTCCGAGTATAAGCATTTGCTGAGATTTGTATGAATAATGATTTGCTTTTACTTATGAGCATCTGCTTAGATCAAATGAGGATTTGCTCGTCTAACTCGTCGTGACTTGTATAAATCGGTGCCGCAGTTGTTATACTTACGCTCTTAGTATTTGATGTTTGTGTTTATTTATCTAACCTAACATACTGAATTATACCCTTAGAAGTTTAATGCTTTGTATAAACCAGTAATTTGTAAGACAACAATGTCGGCAGAAGAAAATGGTGACGATGTATCAAGCAACAATTTGCTAGTAGCATTGCAGTTGCAAAAAAGGCCGGAAATTCTATGGAAAACACAAATTCCGCAGAAAAAAACATTGGAAGATGAAGCCTTGATGAAGAAGACGATCTTCTTCTAATTCATATTCTTCGCCGTTATTGAGATTTTCTTCATCATCATCATCTGGAAAATCTGCATCTCCTAAATATTTGGCAATGTTGTGTAGTACAATGCAACAAACAATAACGGAAGGGACTCTTTCCAATTTAACACGGCACATATATTTTAGAATTGGAAATCTTCGCTTAAGTTGGCCGAAACATCTTTCGATAATCACCCTTTCTTTCTTAAACAATCTGTTGTAAGTTCTTTCAGATTCGTTATTTGGGTTCCGAAATGGTGTCATTAGCCACGGTTCCAAACCATAACCGTCATCTCCTAATAATATTGCACCAGGGAATTGTTGCATAATCAAACGTGTTTCAGAATTTCTCCAAATTCTAGCGTCATGCACAGAACCCGGCCAACTTGCATCAACACTAGTAAAGATTTCTTTGGAGTTGCACGTTGCTTGCACATTTAAAGTCGCCAACCCCTTTCTGTTGATGTATTCATCACCGTGATGGATAGGTTTCAATATTTGAACGTGTGTGCAATCAATTACGCCTATCGCACATGGAAATTGAAATGTCTCCTGCCACCTCTCCTGTGCTTCGTTTACTTGGTTCAACGTTGACGGAAATTTGATCCATAAAGGAGCTTTTTCGAGTATTTTGTTAATCACGTACGTAATTGTTTTTGATACTGTCGACTGATGAATTCCCAATTCTTCAGCAACACCAGTTTGGAAACCAGGATTGGCCATATACCGTAAAAATATCTTAATTTTAAGGTCCGACGAAAGAGCACCTCCTCTTCTTTCGTTGTTCTCGCCCATAAAGTGTGTTGCAATGTAATGCAAATTTTCTTCCTCAAACCGGTAAAGTGATTTAAAATCTCGGTTATCAGCTCCTC
The DNA here is from genome assembly GCF_036711975.1 of Onthophagus taurus. NCBI lineage: Eukaryota > Metazoa > Arthropoda > Insecta > Coleoptera > Scarabaeidae > Onthophagus > Onthophagus taurus. Next base: position 5,159,998 of record NC_091967.1, read on the forward strand.
TTCGTACTTTGTAATGTTTTTCTGCCCGTAAATTAATAAACTCTGCCATTATTACCGACCACTGAAAGGGTGCATCTAGTACTGAACTAGATGCACATTTTATCGAGCATATGCTCAAAATGTGAAGCAAAACCTCCGTTTTATTCATATCAATCGGAGCATATGCTTAAAAGTAAGTAGATGCTCATGCTCAGAGGAAAGTGTTGAGTAAAAGCTTTTACTTACAGTTTTATTCATAAAATATGTAGCAAATGCTCGAAATTTTGCGAGTATAAGGTTTTACTCTCCTTTATTCATACCACCCAATGAAAGTACTACTAGGTTTAGACATTTACAGCTGTAGAGAATAGGGCAATGGGGCCAATATGATAGGTAACTACAAAAACAGATTTCAAATATAAATCCGAGAGTTATTTGTTCGTAGCTCCTGTCACTCTGTTAATCTTGTTTTAAATGATGCTGCAGAATCAAATATAGAAATGGTCAATTTTTTTGGAATAATACAAAGCTTGTATTTTTTTTTTCTGTATCCACTTATAGATAGTCTATTCTTGTCAAACATCTGACTAATTTAACATTAACATGCGATAAGGCCCGTTAGATTTTTGTCTCGTCACTTTTTGGTATTGTAGAAGATACGTCTTTGCTGGATTCTCATGGAAATAATACTAAAGTAGAAGCAAGCAATATATTAGAGAAGTTAAATTATTATGCATTACAATAATTTGGTATAAATAGCAATGTATGCAATGGACTTTTAGATGTTAAAAGAGTAAATCTTCTGCTAGGAAGCCCAAAATGCGCAGTTTGTGCAGCAGTTGAAACCATTGTACAGCTTGCAAATAATCTAAAAAAACTAAGACGTGACGAAGACTATCAAAAATTGTTAGTTATAGCGTCTGAACTTCAAATTCTGCAAACTCAATGAATGTACAACTAAACTTTACAAAAATTAGATTAAGACGTCGAACTTAATTTCGTTTAACATTCGGATTTTTGCACAATTTTACCGAGCTAAGAAATTGGGAAAAAGAAGTCGTCATAAAGCAAAGCATGAATTTGGAGATTACTCTTACACATAACAACAGAAAAGACATTGACGGCATTCACCTGGCGGAAGAGTTGAGTTTTATTTAAAAACTTTTAAACCCATGTGATACACCTTATGAAGTTTTGAAATATATTTTAAACAACAACTTAATTATTATATGCATATCCAAATCTTTATATCGCTTTGAAAATCAAAAAAGGCGAGAATTTTAACAAATTTATATTTGTTAGTTTGCAATTTGCAACTTGTTCAATAAATAAACAGAAATAAATCAAGTGCATTTTTGAAATGACACTTTTTTTAAATTTTTATTTAGGCAACCAAATCCATTTTCGCCTGTAGCGGCCAAATCTAGCGGATAATGATAGAGAATATTAACTAGCAAAAGAAAAAGAACCGGTTAGCAGCCTCCAAGGGCCTCATAAAGATTTAGGATTTTGCAAAAAGAGCTGTATAGTCAAAAAGTTCGTTCTTTCTTCTCTTCCCATCACTATTCTCCATAAAAATAAATTAATTAAGAAAATAATTAATTACAATCTTTATTTTTGATTAAAATCACTTACTTCTTGATGATTCACTTTGGTGGAATCATCAAAATCACCACCTCCACCTGTCGATTGATCTTTTTCCGATTCCCCATCTTCCATATTCTCCAAAGTAACCACACCAGTTGATCGTCTTTTGGGTCTCCTTCTCCGTTGTATAGCAGCTTGGGTAGCCAAAGTAGCTTGTGCATTTCTAGCATCGTTTTCTTTATCTTGTTCCAAAGCGACTAATAAAACGCAAAAATTACAAAACGAAACATCACAAAGATTAAATTCTTACTTTTCTCTTCGGTAGATTTAGGTCTTCGTAACGGTAAAGTTACGGTTGTATCCGCAGTTTCTACAGGAGCGGACGAAGGTCTTGGAAGAGGATTACTTTGAAGGCCGCTCCTTCGAATGTACGATGGAGTTGAAGGTGGTTCTTCCGGTTTGTTCACATCCTCAAGTTTAAACTAAAAAAAAATAAAAGAATCGAAATATTTATCGTTGAAATTAATATTGCGTTTTAAAAAAGCAACCAATCAAACGAACGTCACGATAACATTAATTGATGAGATTAACTCATCATCTGATTCAAATAAGGATAAAACACATTCGTCAAGGTCATCAGGTTGCTTTTTTAAAAAAAGAATAATCATATATCACAAATTTGTAAATCTAATAGGAATGTGTGTTACGTAAAGATAGATTTAATTACGTGTGAAAAAACGTTTATTGAAATTATTTATAGGTGTTGAATTACACAGAACGAAGTTAATAAGCTGACACCGAATTAATTATTGTTCATTATTTATAATTTTTTCTACAAATAACAAAAACCTAAAATTAAAGTGTTTTCCTTAATTAAACTAGAACAAAGGTAAACAACGCAAATAAATTATAGTTAGGTAGATTAACAAAAGCAACGTCTCTATCTACACAAATAAAAGTAAGATTTATGAAACAAGAATAATAATTAAATGAAATTAGGTAAAGGAAAGCGTTATGTACATACTAACTACAAACAACTATAAACTACCAGTAAAGTGATAAGGTAAAATATGTGTACGAGAGGGTGGCACAACATAAATAAAGAAAATGCTAACAGAAAGGTGGCTTCAATCTGAAAAAGAAAGAAAAACAAAGGTACGACGATTGTTAATTTGATGCAATTATATGGTGTAGTTAAACTTATATAAACCTACCTTTATTTTTTAAAAAAGTATAATAAAATATAATCAATTAACATCACATGCAACAATGACCTTCGTTGACATCCAACAAATTCAATTTAATAAAAAAATCGTCCGTTAAGAACAAAAATTCATCCTTAACATAAAAAAATCCTTACCTTGCTTCCATTATCGACCCGCAATCTCCACGAGGGCCTCCTTTCATGCGTTGTAACAACCGGTTCTTCGGTATCCCTTGTAATAACGGTTGGCGTAGCTGTGGTGATGGTGGCGGTTACGCTGACGGTAGTGTTAGAGTCTCCGTTAGCCCCCGACTGTTAGTTGAGTAGAAAAGCGTAATAGAAAAGCCAAGTTATCGACATAAATGATAAAACGAAAAATTTTTCTTTTTTATTTTGTAATTTAAAAGGGGGATAGATAAACATGAATGAATTAGTTAGTAAAACTAAATTATAAATAAAACGAAATAAAAAAATAACAAAGAAAAAAAATTACCTCTACGTTATTGTTGTTATTATTATTGTTCGTAGTTTGATTCTTCATCTTAACCAGTTGTTCGGCGGACTTGATTTCTTCCAGAGTCACCCCTTGCGTTGATCTGCGCGTCTCCCGTACTCTCTTCGCGTGAGCCTTTCGTTGAGTTTCGCTCTCTTCATCTCGAACGGGCGGAACAAAAGACCTTCAAAAAATATATTCGTTTATATAATATTAAAATACTTTTTTTTTGATTATTTAATGAAAACGAAAAAATTCCAACCAACCAAATGTCTTTTTTTGATCTTGGAAGATATGTATTTTGTTAACAAAAAAACACACAAATTTTTTTAAGTCATTTAAACCACTCAAAGAAGACCATTCAAAATCATACTTGAAGAAGTTTTTGATCATGGTGAGCCTGTTGTTTCCATTGGATGGTGTAGTGGGGGTTGGGGGCGTTGTAGTCTGAACACTACTAGTGGGTGGTGTGGCGCTTGCAATCGCCAACTTCAAGCCACTATGGCCAAAATTATTTTTTTATAATTTCAATTTGATCCATACACAACAAAAAGTAATAAAAAAAAACAAATAGTACAACAAATAGGAAGCAAAATAGCAACAAAAAGCTTACATACCTCCTAATAGGTACAACATTTGGCAGTGGACTACTAGAAACCGTTTTTGTCGATGGCGTTGTTGTAGTGGTGGTTGTTGTATTAGTTGTTGTTGTGGTACCAGTGATTTCGGGTGTGCTACTTGTCGCGTCTTCGTTTTCAATTTTATTAGACTTGCTACAAAACGGACAAACACAACACGTAAAAGAGACAAAAGGTACACCAGGACAATAGACGATAAACGTACATTAAAATATAAGAAAGAAAATGTTAAGAAAATAGAAACCCCCTTTAAAATTTTATTCTAATTATTAGAAAAAATAGTAATTCTGATATTTAGTAACTAACAGATCAATTTTTGTTATATAATATAATATTAAATAAATAATATTTCGGGGAGATTATTTCTTTCCTCTATAACTATAATTATTTCTATTTTCGGTTATATCGACGTGAACAGTCAGTCAGTGTAGCATGCAAAGCCAGCTATGCAATGCCATTCACGTACAAAAAAAAAACAATAAAATTTTTTTCTTCAGACCCACGGGGTTCCGTACTTTAATTGTGTTTTTTTAATTTGAAGCTACTTTTGTTAATATCTACAAAAAAAATTAAAAGAAAGAGAAGAAGTAAGATTTTTTTTGAAATTATTTAGTCTCTTTGCAATCTATCTTCATTTAAACAAACGATACAACAACTTCACTTCGTTATGTTTATACAACTTACTCAAAATTTTCAATTTCTCCATAAAAATCGCCTTGAAAGCAACACATTCTTAGTGTATCACCAAACATTTCTGTTTATACTTAAATTTGACTTTTAACACGTCAATTTTAACATAAATGAAGTAAATGAAGTCGTCATATCGTTTATTTTTTTTTTAATTTTAAAACTCGTTGAATATTATTATTTTATTACTTTCAAAAGTGAGTGAATGCGATATTATGTTTATTAGTACTAGAAAATTAACGATGACGTATTAAAAAAAAACTAACGTGCATACCTGAGCTGCCGCTGGTTTGAGTTATTGAAAAGGGGTGGGATAAAGGTTTGGAATTTGTCCTTGTTCGGGGGATGGTAGTAACACGGGAAGGAATTAGCCTGGATGCGTGAGCGCAGCTCCTGATACCGCGCGTAGAACCTAAACATGCAAGCAGCAGTGTCAGAGTGCTGAGAACGCGGTCGCCTATCCGGGGCCCTACTACTTTAGAATGGGCCATTTTGATACATTATGTTTATTTAACCGTCAGCAACTCTTTTTTTATTCTATGTTATTCTCGTTTATTGACTAAAAATCAAGTTTTTAAATAATTTAATTCATTTTAGTTGTTATGCTTAAGTTATTCCAAATTTATATTTTTTTTTTACGTTTATATTGCAAGGAATAAACTGTTTTAATAAAAAAATACAGTATCTTAAAATTATATCTAGATATACATGTAATTATATATAACCCAACATGCTTTGTATTAATGCACCTGGTTTAAGATACACAAGTTTGAATACAATCAAGATTATAGTTTAATTTTTATCACTTGAGTGCACCCTGATGTTATAACTTTAAAATAACACAGCTTAGAATCCTATGAATACATCTGAAACTATCTTTGGAAAATGGTTGATATTATCTTGAGATATTGCGTTATATCATGGCTTATACCAACATCAATTTAGAATAATACATGTTGTTTTGATGTGATTAATAATACAAGATGAAAGTTATATATAATTTTGTACATATTTGTAAAACACTAACAACAAAACTTGCTAGTTTATTCCTTGCATATTTGAACTTTTGTTAATTTTTAAGCAAAAAAAAACCACTACTCCGTCAAAATCCACTACATCTAATCTTTTAAATGTTGGTTAATATCGCTTTCCGAAACACATTCTAAAGTAGTAATACCTCGTACAGGAAACAAAATAGTAAAAAAAAAACGAAAGAAAAATATTAATTAAAAAAAAAAAAATTTAATTCATCTGCACGCGATATTTCAACATAAATTTTCTTTATTAATTCATTAATTTTGTTTATCTGTATGATGCGTGCAAATAAATTAAAATAAAGATCCTCCCTTGCAAAATGAAAGCAAAACGGTTATATTTGCGAATGATCATTTGTTAATTTTTGTTAATTCAATGGTTTTTAAACCGCCAAAAGCGACTCATATTGCCAAGGAGTTACATTTAAATAAAAAAATTAAATAAAATTAAAAAAAAAATCTACTTACTCTGGGTCGTTTTGAAAACTGTGTATTCTTCGAATAGTCACCTCGTTTTCACCGTCTTTTTCTCCTAAAATAAACAAATCTAAATAAGAAAATTCCAACAAAAATAAAAAAATCTTACTAAAACTATTAGGTCTGTGAGTTTGTCTCCTCCACGTTGGAGCGCTATCGTCGATATTAACATTATCAGGTGGGGGTTGTTTAGGTGGTAAGGACGGAGGCCCTTTAACTTGTTCAGAGGCTTCTTTAACAGCTACTATGTGTACTGGAGGTACGTCGTTGTTCATCGTATTTACTTTGTTCTTTATTTCTGTAAATTTTAAATCATTCAATATATTTCAAATTAAAATAAATTCATTTTCATGCATTTCATTCCAATTAGATGTAGTTTTTTTTAGTAGATGTTAAAAAATAAAATCATAAAAGATACTAATGTCAAAAAAATTAATTCATTTAGTTGTTAATTTTAAATAAATTTAATAACATCGATAAATCCAAAAAGCTCTCTTGTACTAATGAAGACTTTACCGCTTTCCGAATCATCCGATTCCGAATCATCACTCGCCGAATTCGAGTCTGTACCACTCGAACTAGAAACTTCCATTCCTTTAGATTATTTTTTGTATGTTTACAGAGAAGCGGGATGAAAGAGAGAAATAGAATAGAACAAAAACACTCAATCAAAACTTGATCATAACTATTTTTTTTTTTAGTTTTATTTTTATACGATAAAATCGGTTCAAATACTCACCCACTTCCGATTCCTTCTTCAAATTCTCATCTTCTTCGTTACTTTCGATTTTCACCTCAACACGTTTAACCTTCGTTGGCATCTCAACCTCCGTCGTTCTATCTTGTTCTGGTCGCTTCTTACCCAAACCGCGCATTGCTTCGTCTTTTACTTGTCGCTTTTTTAACATGTCCAAATGAGGTAACATGTCGTTATCACATACGTCAAAAGGTGTTTGCCCCTTAATACAAAATTATAAATTAATCAGATATCAAGTTTAACTTCTGAGACTTACAACAAAATTTTGAGCGTCCATATCAGCCATATTATTAGCTAATAATTCCGTAGCTTCCATTTGACCCCAATGGGAGGCCGCATGAAGTGGAGTCCATCCATCATTATCTTGTTTATTAACATCCGCACCGCATTGTAACAAAACCCTAATAAAAAAATAGGTAATATAAAATAAATAAACCACATTAAAAAGATCTTTAAGTTTCCTTACTTAATTACTTTAACGTATCCTTTAGCAGAGGCTACATGTAAAGGTGTAGCGCCAGTTTTGGCATTTCCAATGTCAACGGATGAAGTTTTCGAGCTTAACCATTCGGTGGCGTCCCTTAACATCAATCGTTCTTCTTCGCTGCGCGCTTTTTCACAATCGATCCCTCTGGCTTCCACCTCGGATTTTAACAATTCTTCCATCCGTTCACTCTCAGTTATGTCAAGGGCGAGTTCCCCATCGCAATTAACCGCCGCAACATTTGCACCGTGGTCAATCAGGTACTTGGCTATCGAAAGGAAACCGCAACTGGCGGTCGCATGAAGCGGCGTCCAACCCTCGTTGTCGCCACGGTTTACATCCGCCCCATGCTCCACTAGGAACTCCACCATATCTAAGTTGTCGTCGATACATGCCTGTAAAAAACATAAATAACATAATAAGTGGCTCCTCCGCCAATTTAGAAAATGAATTTGATTTGATAAAGGGGTATCGAAGAAGTTCTAAAATAAGTAGGCGTTCCCTTGAACCGACGTGTTTAAAAAAGTAAAAGGAACCGCTCGGTACCTACTTTTGTAACGGTCGATTCGGGATAAATCTAGGACGGTCCGAAATAGACGTGTGGCGGTGAGCACGCGATCGAAATCTTGGACGCGGGGTCCCCTCCCGTTTGACAATGAGAACGGATTTCGAAACTTGAAACGTGTCAAAGACGACTCTCTCTAAGTCAATTGGCGTAATGCGGCGAAGACACCGTAAACAAACAACAGGTTGAATCCCCGAACAATTTCTTAACAACATTTAAAAATTAATAGAAAAGTAGAACATTTTATTTGCATTAATACAAAGAATGAAGAAACCCTGATAACTGTTATTGTATCATTTTAAAACCTAACTATGCGTGTATTAGACCACATCCGTTAAAAAACGAGTTCATTAAACTTAACAGAGTATAAAAATAATGTAAAATTTATTATAATGAATTCAATGTTAGTTGTTTGTGAGTGAATAAGGTGTGCAATATAACTGTTTTTTTTATTATTATTTTTTTACATCTCTCTCTCTCTTCATTGGTGTTATAGCCCTAATTAACTTTTTATATTTTGCCCCCAACACTTCCGATCAAGAGTAACTTTTTTCCAGGTTCTGACACTCATGAGTCATGTGCATTTTGCTGCTTAAGAGCCTTTTTAGCATTTTATCCTCGTTCATTTGTGTCCTATACTACCCAATTGTAATCTCATTGTCCCAATCTCCCTTAAACAGATGGTTTCCACGTTGTATAGCCTGCTCCATGTCTATTTCTCCGATATTAGAACAAAGATTTTTTTCAAAAATCAAGGTACTGCATAGGGGTAAGTTAAGTAACCAAATATCAGTCAAGACAGGAATAAAGCAAAGATGCCCGCTATCATCCCTACTCAGTATTCAATATTGTACTACATTGGGTTCTGAAAAATGTAAATTTTGCAGAATATGGCATAAGATAGAACTTCCTAATCAAACTGAATGATTTAGAGTATGCAGAGTTCTGTGATGGTTTATAAGCGCTTGTTAGACGAAAATTATCACAGGTTAACTTTCTCGGGATGTCATTCTTAGAATTTGGCAATATGTTATTATTGTAAAATAACTCTAAATTACTAAATATAACATTATAAACATTTTTATTTTGTAATCATGATATATTAACATGTAAACACCAATACAATAATATCTATTACTGTAAATATGTACTAACTAAATATTGATGCATCGTTATTTCGTAAATTTTCTAATTTCTTAACAATGTAAAACATATTGAAAAAATAACGTTTTGTTTTGTAAATGTTGACTCATAAAAGATATATGAGAAATATTTCCTATATTCGTTGTGTGGTTTGGTTTTTTTAATAGGAATTTGATACGCTTAGTGATTAACATGGCCAGACAAAATAGTTATACAATGATAACCAATTGCGGCGTCAGCCGACGGCCAAAACCAAACCGATAACGAAGTAGTAAAAATAATTGACGTGTCCGAATCGAAAAACATAAACCTCGTGGAATGGTGTTTGATAAATATTTAATATACATGCACTTTGATAAGATGATAAGTGCTATATTTATAAACTCGAAAATTAATTTAACAATTTTAAGGAAATTTTTGAAAATTGTCAATCAAATTTGATCTCAATTATAATAACATTTTGTTACTATTTTTAGAACACCCAATAAATGTCCCTACACCACATATACCTGCTAATTTATTAGGTAATATCTTTTAAGCGCTGCTTGAGTATGACATCAGCGTCAACAAGCACAAATGCCATAATTGCATGAGTAAACGTGTTAAATTAGACCTTTAATTTAAAATTTCTTGTTGAGTTAAATACTAAAGAAGTGACATTCTTTTATGTTACAATTTTCTTTCATACAAATAAAAATAAGAACAAATGATAGCTTTTTAGAGGATGATTCCGACAGTTACATAGTGCATTGAATTTGAAAACACCCCTCCGAATTAAAAAATAGAGTATAGAAGAGGTGAAAAGATTCAAATAATCAACTTAAAATCAAGCAACTTTTCTCTCTCTAAGTCCGTCTCCTCATTTCCGAGGAATCGTGACTCTATGGTGTTTAGGTGCACTAATTTGTGATTTGATTCCACCTGAATCGGTCTTTAGCTTCTCTCATTGTTATTTGTAAGCGCTTCTCTATTATGAAAATCCAAATATGGCAACATAGAACCTCTAAACTAAAAGTACAAATCTTAAAATTTGCAATTAGATGAGAAGAAAGATGAAGCTGGAGAAGAGACACCATCGAGGTTCTATCTCCCGACTGTATCTTGCTGATGATGGAAGGCGTCCTGTTGGGGTCTTGATTAAGTTTTTACATAAAGTTTGGAGATACCAGACTTTTAATATCGAATAATTTTATATTTATTACATTATTGAAACAATTTTTAGTACTTACTTGTACATATTATCTATACAACAACAACAAAGAAATAAGCTTTTTCACACAAACCTAATATTTTTCATAATTACTCCTTATTAATAACGTTTGATTTAATTATTATTAGCATTTGTGGTACTAAGTATTTGCTTCAAAGTAATTAGTTTTTGCAAAAGCTAAAGATTACTCATTAAAATGTTGATTTGAAAAAGATATTTTTTGCAAGATAAAAGATATTTCTGTTTTAGAGGAGGAGTTGTTGTATTAACATAGATTTATAATAAATTAAATTTTCGTAAGGTTTATAAACATGAAATAAAAAATATCTTTGAAGAAACAATAAAATTTTATTTATATCCACAAAGAGTCAAGATTTGCGTAATAAAAATCTGCTTAAGCCCACTTTTACCACCTCTAGATAAATTTATCTAATAGATTAATCCAGCTCTTAGCAAATGAGAGTACTTAAAACCGCTGTAACCATTGCAAGTATCCCCTAAGATAGTTTATCAGGAGATTCTGACTTTTATATTTTAGTAAGAACCTCGTAATCTCAAACTTGTTACAAAATCGTAAAACGTTAGAAAATGTGTAATAAGTTGATGAAAATTGTTAGAAACACGTGAAAGCACAGGAGCAGTATCGGTTTGATTAGTAATTGGACCTTGTAGGTGAGGAAAAGCGGGCGGTTTTCTACACGTACACATATCTCAACGATTATGCGTCCCGATTAAAAATATTCAATGAGTAATCGAAGGAAAAATAAATTATTTATAACGTTAGTTTTATAATAAACGAATTGTATGTTTTAATCTATTTTAACTTGGAGTGTTCATTGACATGTTTATATTTAGAGAAAAAGTCGGCGCGGACTTTAATTTTTTATAGGTTATGGTTTAGTGCGCGGTAAAAAAAAGGAAATAGGGGTTATCGGTTGGTGGAGGGCAATGACACTAATCAAAGAAAATAATATATTAATAAATAGAGATCGTTTAAAATAAAATTTTTAATTTGTATATATATGTGTGGCGTAAAAAACTCAGCTGTGCAGTAGCCATATTGAGTGATTTACGTCACTTGAATCGCGATAAAGGTTCTCGAAAAACTGGAGGAGGTAACATACCTGATGTAGGGCTGTCAAACCATCTACGTTGGCGGTATCAATGTCGGCCCCCTTTTCCAATAATCTAAGCACTTCGTCTTTTTCGCCGGCAGCACACGCCGCAAGAAAAACGCATCCAGAGGAAAACTTTATTTTCCTCGATCTCTGTTTAGGTGTCACTGGTTCGCGATTGGTATCCGATTCCTCCCAACGTTTCAGCTGCTCGACCCTTTTGTGCAGGGCGGACGTGGTGCGTGTCTCCACTGACATCGTCGTTTAGCGGTCGTCGCGCAGCCACGCCACTACGGATTCGCACTACTAAAAATCGTCGTTGTATTCGTAACCGTCGTCGTCGTCGACGTCGCAATCGTCATCGTCGCAAAACTCCTTTTTTCGCACACACTTAACCGAGGGTGCGGTTTACAAAATAAACTTTTTGTCCGACACACACAAACACTGACATCTATTTGACAAACACTCAATCCCACCTCGTGTAGATGGCGTAACGTTTACGTAATAATTGGTCCGAATCTATTCGCGACGTACGAACGACTGAACGTCCCGGGACCGAACCACACCGAACACTTTTAGTTCCATTAATTACCACATTATTTTCAAACGCCTCGCTCTAACATATAAGTTAAAAATGAACTTTTAAAAAATTGTTTAAAACGCAATTTACCTAATAATATTTACAACAATAATTATCCTTTTTATTTAAAGAAATTACTAAAAAATGTTAAACTTGATAAACTTGTGAATAAAACTTATTTAATTTTACCTAAAAATAAATAAATAAATAACTTCCGTTTACAAATGAACCAATTATCAACCCATCTAATTTTATAAAATCAATTTTATTATTTATTGGGTAAATTTAGAACAAAAAGATTTATAATAAAGTCATTTTTATACATTACTTACATTATTCATTAATCTTAAGATAAATTGGTACATTTATACTAGAAGAATTGTCATAAAATTTGGCAACACACTTTTATAAAAGAATTTTCTATAATAAATAACATAATATATTTTGCTTATATTCCAGTTTCTATTTAAATAAATTTGTGTAAAACTGAAATCGTAAATGTAATAAAGACTAACAAACATTTATTTCTTCCTTAAACCTTATTTACAGTGTTGCCATCTAGTTACAATCTCTAAACCCGACGCCGGTCGGCGAACAACGCCATTTTGACGTGATCATCAGCGTGCATCGTCACGCTTGTAGTGTTCTCCAAGAAAATTTAAATTCCTATGAAATTACATCGACTTTATAATTTTGAATTCTGTTAATATTGGTAAATCAATTAATTGACGTCAAAGGACTCAAATTGGTAAGTAAACTCATAATATTAATAAATTAAAAAAAAAAAACCACAACGCCGCCATTCCATTTTCATGGCGTCATTCGGCTTCTGTCATAATTTTCCGGGTTCATCGTGTTTTTTCTCGTAATCACACGTATTAAAACACGTTTCTATTTCAGTAACACAATGAGTTACTACCGACCTAAGTGAGTACAACATTTCATCGGCATCAATTAAAAACAATAATTTGTGCACGTTTTTTTTTGTTTTTCTCCTTTTCTTGTTACAGCTTTAGCCAAACCGCTGCGATGTCTCGTGGTCGTGGTTATTCATCATCAAGAGGTAGTAGTTATCGTGGATCGAGTCGTGGAACTTCGGCATGGGGTTCTAGTCAACGTGGTAGCTACAACAATAGTAGAGGGTCCGGAAGCGGTGCTCGATTTTCGTCATCGTCATTCAATTCGTCTTTTGACTCTAGATCGAAATATGGGTCGTCGTCTGATCGGTACTCAAGGCCAGATGACTATAGAAAATCGTCCTATAGACCGGTAAAATAAATAAAATTAAACAAAGATAAAAAAAAAATTTGATATGTCTTTGTGTTACTTGAAGTTTACATGATGTTACTTTGAGCGTCAAACGAGACTAATATTATTTTATAACTTATTTCCACAAGATGTGTTTATTTGAGTATATCTTACTATAAATAAGTTACACTTTTTTTTTTAAATATTTGGTAGCATTTTTGACTTTTTGTTCTAGAGCTTTTTTTCTCTCAGAGCTAGATACTATGTTTATTCCAATTATGATTTGTGCTATATGCACACCATTTGTGAATGAGAACTAAATATACAAAATTGTTAACAGACCCTCCCTTTTCCCTATTAATCCATTATATTGAGGATTTACTGTACTACTGAATAAATAGTACTTTATATGCTACATTCAGAAATGATGTAATGTTTATACCAAGGTCCATAAAACATATTGTATCAGGGTGGCCAGAGGTAATAGAACGCGTTTTAGGGAAGGGAGGGGGTTAACGTCACGAGTTACGACGCAGTGGGAGCTACACTGATTATAAATGTTATGTATTTTTGTTTTTTATTATTTAATTACATAATTTTTATACTTTAAATAGAATACTTTTCTCTTAAAACGCTTGTAACGTGTGAGGGTTGTTCACTTTTCATAAGTTGATGCTTTATGGACCTTGGTTTATACTTCAAACAAAAAGAAAATATTTAAATCAAAAATATTGAGTCAAAATACCTATTAATGATATTACAAGGCGCAAAATAATTGCTAAATACATTTTCTTTTTGTTTTTATAGGACAGTTCTAGATATTCTGGCAGTGAGCACCGTGGGTCTCCAGACCGTAAACGATTGAGAACTGAGGTATGTAAAGGATTAATAAATGTTCTAATATTTAACAGCACAGGTTGACAAATACTGGGGGCTGATAATCAGACACCTATAGAGGGTACACGATTGATCCCTTCACAAAGAATAAATCAAATAGCGAGAGAATGAACGCTGATTTAATAGAAATACTAAGAGAGAATGCAACCAAATTTTGACAAAAATGATATTTAAACTTGTTAAAATGTACGTCTCGAGAGATTTTATTCGATATAGTAACAAGTAATAAACAGATAGATAATAGATTATACCCAACGATTTATTCATCGATTCTTAATTTTTTTTTAATAAACTGGAACTGTAAGATTCGGCGGATTAAAAATAATTTTATTACTTGTTATTTTTTTGGTGATTTTAAAACTGTATGTAAACGTTTTTTTGGATGGTTAAAAGCCATGTTAAACTCGTATCAAATCAATAATAGATATTTTGTAATACCTGACCTGATAGACGTGAAAAGTCTGAAGCAGGTCAAAATACTTAATTGAATCGAACCTAATAAATAGAAATAAAATAAAAAAAAAACCTGAATATGCAAATGTGTTATTGTTGTTATCCAGTCTCTTAGCTCGCGCCATGATGGCTACGGTGGATCAGGTGATAGCTACGGCAGATACGACTCTTCAGGGAGTGCGTCTTACACGGATAGGAGAAGTTTTTCGACCGACAGGAGGCAGTCATCATTTTCTAGGCGCGAAGAATTCCGAAAGCCGGCTCCGCCCGTTTCCTCTAGCCCTCGCGGGGGTTATAGGGGTCGCATCAGTTCAAGGGGTTCGATGCGATCAAGGCTAAGAGAGAGGCCGACGCGCCGCCGTCTCATTGAGAGCTCTTACGTTGTACGGAGACGCACTATCAGACCGTCTGACTACACGAAGAGATTAAAAATGGCCCGTATGAGGAGGTAATTAAATACAAAAACCTTTCTAATAATGCCGAAATGAATCAAAAAAATTATATTATATTGGTGTCGATGTCCCGCTTTCCTCTTCTTCTCCCAATATAAAAAAGGTTTAAATAAAAAAATATTGTTGAGGGTCACTTCTCGATAATAAATTAATAATTGCGACGTTTGGGATATTTTATGGAGGTCGCATCCGAATAATGTGTAAAATCGACACATAAACAAACAAAAACAAATTTCTTTGAGTTCACAGGGTTTTCAATTTATTTTTATTCAACGACGACTGAAGATTTTCTTTTTTTCAAGAGTGAATAGTGCAGACGAAAGTTGTCGACCGTTAGATTAAAACGGCAGATGACTTGCTTTTACACCTTCTGCACGTTCAAACGCACTGAATCAATCAGCCGAATTCACGGAAGAAGAAAATGGAGAAGTTTTTGCTACAAAATGAAATGTTTTCGAGTCACATTGCAAGTTGGTGTTGTTGCACGTGTGACGTGGACTTATCCACGAAGAATTTATAATTTTTTTTTTATTTGTCTGTTTTAACAGCAAACTATCATTGCAAATTGATAATTTTAAAGCTTTTTCACATTCAATAATTTCTGAGGCAATTTTAGTTGCTGTTACAACATTTTCCACAGAAGCACTAGCACTTTTAATCCACCGTTCGGTTTTATTTCAATGTTTTTAGCGCCGTTGTTCGTCGTTCCATTAAAAAACCGAAGAGTGACGATGAAAGCGGAAACGAAAAAGAAGAAGAATCCGAAGAGAAAAAATCTAAACCGGAAGCTGAAGACGCGGAAGAGGAGAAACCCGGGAATGACGGTGGTGAAGATGATGACGAGGACGATCGTCAAAGTGAAAAGAAGGAGAAAACACCTAGTAAGAAAATAAAAGATGAAAAAGATGAGAAAAAAGACAGCGATAGCGGCGATAAATCGCCGTCGCAAAGAAAATACATCAAATTGGTTTGTCCTCATTGCCAAACTAAATGTACTACGTTTGTAAAGTACAGTTTACATTTGCAAAGTGGGCGTCATATTTCGGCGATGCGTCGCGTTGCTTTGAAACAAAAAGCGATTTTGAGCCGGATGCGTTTGATGCAGAGGAACGCCCAAAGAGAACTTGAAAAGACCACAGACGACTTGGCATCAAGAACTAGTTTTTGCCCATTGTGCAAATTGAATTATAAACAGCCTAAATTAACCCATCAGGCTTCTGAGTCTCATAAAAACATGAAAAAGTTTTTGATGCCATATTGCAAAACTTGCAAGATAACTTTCAAGAGTCCTATGTTGTATGAGAGCCATTGTTGTTCTATTGATCATATTAAGGTTTGTAGATTTTGTTTTTTTTAAACAGCATTAGAAGAGAAAACTCGTCTCTGTGTTACTTGAAGTTAATTTTTAATTTAACTTTGAGCGTCAAACGGGACGGATATTAAAAAGATCTTGTTTTCCACAAGGTGTATTTCTTTTTATATAAATTCATCTTACTAAAAACAAGAAACAATCTTAGAATTATTAAAAAAATTGGAATTTTTATTGATTTTCTAATTTGTTTACAGCGTAAATCTAATTCTGATGACAAATCTGATAAAGATGAAGGATCTGGAGCCGATGATAACTTAGAAAACTTTATGACCATTGATTCTGTAGGCGATATGGACGGTAAGAAACGCAACAAATTTTATGTTGCAATTGTTGTCCTTGTGTTACTCAATAATAACCTCAACTATTTATTATTGAGCGTCAAACAGGACAAAAATAAACCTATCCAACTTATCCGAAAAATGTTCTCATAATAATGGTAACAATTTTACCAAGAGTGGGATACAATTTTATTTCCTATAATAAATTTTTATTGGCCCATTTGTGGTTAAAAATACTATAAAATTCTTGGCACTATCACTAGAACGAATCTATATAGTAGGTACTATAGTGTTAGTTCTAGTTTTAATACTCCCTTTGTCCCAAATTAGGGTATATATTTCTCTAAAATTTATGGATTAAAGAAGGTTTGGAGAATTAACGAGTTTTTATCTATTTAATATAATATAAAGTAATCTAAATTTAATTAATGAAAGAAACTAGAGTTCTGTTTGTCAAAGGTTAAATCAAATCGATGTTTTGAGGATATGTGCGACTCAACGCAAGTTAAAAGGTCGTACTACATAACGCTGGACGAAGCAGAATCAGAAAGGCGCTGTAAAAGCAAACGGTTCATAACTAAAGTTATGATTATGGCTGCAGTGGCCATAAACAGTATTTCAATGGCAAAATAGGACTTTGGTCTTTTGTTTATAAAGAACCTGCTAAAAGAAACGGCAAGAAGCGGGTAGGAGGAGCAATGGTGACCAAAAACATCGAGTCTATCAACGCAGCAGAATGCAAAAAGATGATTATTGATAACGTTGTACCAGCCATTAGATCAAAGTTGATTGGTAATTGATGATAATGGATCAAGATAATATAATTCATAAGCAATACCACCATATTTATCTCAGTTTCTTATGCACAAGCCCACAATATCAAAATTGACAATCATCTTCATTAATATCTGTTATGATTAAAAAACTGAAAGTGATAGAGAAAAACGTTTCCCATAAAAATTAATGATAATGAATTAAGATAACATAATCCATAGTCAATGCCACCATAGATATCACCATTTCTTAGGTTCAAGCCAGGAATTCTCAAAATATGAAAATTGACAATCACCTGCGTTAAATTCTGTTATAAGTAGAAAATTAAAGGTGATAGAGAAAAACGTTTTCCATAAAAATTAATGATAATGAATCAAGATAACATAATCCATGGTCAATGCCACCATAGATATCACCATTTCTTAGGTTCAAGCCAGGATTTCTCAAAATTGACAATCATCTATGTTAATTCTGTTATAAGCAGAAAATTAAAGGTGATAGGGAAAAACGTTTGCATAAAAATTAATAATAATGAATCAAGATATTATAATTTATAACCAGTGCTACCATAGATATCACCATTCATGAATAAAGAAAAGCTTCGCCATGAAGGGCGTTTACATTGAACCAGCTGAATTGTGTTTAAATGTGTAAAATTTTCATTAATGTATCTTTAAATTAAGTTACAAATTGAATTACTAATTTTGCAAACACAATAAAGCAGTTTCCAAAGTTTTGTACACCATAATTTGAGACAAATTGTAAAGATAAATGTATACCATAATTTGGAACAGAGGGAGTAGTTATTAAGCGCTAAATTGTCTATTTTTACGGAAGTAAAAGTAGAACGAGGGCTAGATCTAGAACTAATAACTAGAACGGAATGACTCCAGTTCTAGGTATAGTGTTAGTTCTAGTTTTACACTTGCACTGTCACTAGAACTAACATTAGACCTAGAACTAGAAATATTTGGGTTTAGCCTGTCGTCTCAAGACAACTAATCCCGAATGTTTCTAGATTTATCTTCCTAGTGGTCAATACATCCAGGAAAGGTAATGATTCTTTCTATTATTATCCACGAATGTATTATAATTATAATTTATTCACCTGTATATAACAAAAAAAAATTTGGCCATTTTATCATTTCTTCTAAATGATGCAAATGGATTAAGTAATAATTAATTTTTTGTTTTAGAAGAAGAACGTGAAAAGAAAAAAGAAGGTGAAGACACAACAAAACCAAAAGAAAGTATAAACGTTGGCATAGAACACGTAAAAAAAGTTGAAGTTTATTATTGCGATTTATGCAGTATGTACTTACCGCGTCGTGAAGAATCAGAAATGCCGAAAAAAATTGCAGAACATTGCAAATTACGCACTCATTTACGACGTTACGTTAGTTACAAAGAAGATAAAGAGTTGGCTAAACGAGCTGAACGTTTACAAAGGCGTGAAACGTTGGAAAAGGAGAAAGAGAAAGAAAAAGAAGAAATTAAACCCGCTGACGATTCAACAATAAAATCTGAGACTGGTGGAAAAGAAAATGGGGAAGCTAGCTTGAATGAAGATGAAGGTGATGAAAAGCTTTGGGCTGATGTTGATAAAGACTTGGGGATTATCTTGGCGGAAGCTGAGTCAGGGAATAAAAGTTCTGATGAAGATGAGGATGATTCCTTTGTGGGTGGGAGATACGATAGATTCAAGACTGGCGAGAAAAATGTTGACGAAAAGAAATTGGCGGATGATGGTAAAGAAGATGAATCGATGGAAACTGAAGTTAAAGAAGAAGAAACTCCTGAAACTGAAGCTAAATAAAGTAGTAATGAGTTATGTGTTGGAATTTATCGATTTACTAATTTCAAATTGAGTTTTTATATTTCCATTAGTTTTATATTCTAATTAAGTTGAATACATTATAATAACGATACTTATAGATGGTTAAACAATGTGTGTCTCGTGTTATTTTGGATAATCTATTTTGTGGTTGTAAATAAGTTTCTTGAAAATTAAATTAGAAATAGATGTTCAATCTCCAAATTATTTGTTTTATTTGTGTTCATTTCACGTTAATTATTTCGTTAGTTAAATATTTCGTAATAAAATGAATACCAGCAATCCTGGGTGGTATATTTCAAGTTTACAACAACAGTTTATTATCTCTTAACTCATATCAAGATTATTAACAGCCCTCTTAAGATGGTATGCAGTCTCAGCTCCTTCTGGCAATAAAACAATCTCATCAAGCACCGCGAAGAAAAGGAACACGTACAGTTGTATAGCAATAAAACCATGAAACTGCATCGTATTTCATTTTGGACAGTTAATTGAGATGGAGACTGCTTTCTGCGAATTATATATAAAGATTTATCGCTGTACAATCCTTTAGGAGACAATAGATCGCTCCGAGCGGTCACAAAATCAAAGCTACCGACATCAAATTTTGATATTTATAGTAAGAGATGAAAAAATTTTATGTGAAACATTTTTAAGAAATTAACTGTTATCAAAACTTTAAAATCTTTTAGCATAACATTCACCAGTTCTTCTGTATATCTTATTTAGATCATTTTTGTTATAAAGGCAGATTCTACACTCATTCATGAACAATATTTTTTTCCACTGTCCAATTAATGTGTATTCGGGCAAAAAGCAAGTCTAGATCTTTTGTGAGTTGCAGTAAGGTTCTGTAGCTAGACTGCAAGTTGTTAAACCACTTTCTCTTAATGTTTGACGTAGCGGTTTGATCTTTCATTGCAGAAATTTTCCAACACCTGCTTACACAGAGTTTGTAAATTTGAGCAGAGTAAAGTTTTTGGCAATGTCATTTCCTACTTCTTTGGAAAATTAGCTTTTCTTACATTTTTACTCTTTTAGTTCTGAAGTATCTAAAACAACAAACATGGGGATAAATAATTTTGCCATTTTCTATTCTTTATAATAACCAGTTTTCCTTCAATTTTTGTAAATCTAGTGTTGAACAGAATTTCTGATCAATGTAATTAGAAGTGCATCTTATTTCTCATCATCTCTAAAGCAGCAAAAAAGGAAAAAATGGTTTTTGCCGTTTCATATTCTTTTAAAAAATCGGTTTTTCTTGATTTTTTGCTAATTTCGGGTTGTGCAGAAATACCTGAAACAAAAAACATGGAGATAAATATGATTTTTATTATGTGTATCTGTAACTTTACTTCGGCAATAAATAAAAATCGATCCAACAAAATTTATCGTGTTTACCTCCCCCCCGTATACAACAGGCAAACAAATCAAACTTCCCTAACACTGAAAAAACACAGAAAAAGAAATAAATAAACAATGTTTCAACATCGTCCCCTCCCTTATTTTTCTCGAGATCTCATTCCCTTTGCCCTTTTCGTGGATCCATCCCCTTAACGTCGTTAACGTTGGAAACTACGGCGTTTGACGGCTTCGTCCCCACTTCGACAATTCAAGCGATTTCGATTCTTACGCAAACCTTTGCTAGGGTAACAAATCGTATGCGCGGGTCGTGTTTTGGGGGGCGAATGTTGCAGCGTAGGCGAAACGACGAGGTGGGCGGGGTTAGGGTTCCGAGAACAAGTGAAAATCAGAACCCCGCTAACTCAATCAGGGCGGCCGAATTTTCGGGGCTTTCCCCTGGTGCTCGACGGATGTATAACGAACGACTTGTGTCGCTTCTAGAGGAAGAAGAGGAGTCGAATTCCCCCCTGCTCCGGTTGTCTCACAGCGTTTCCACAGTAAGTAATGCTTCCGATAAATTACCGTTCTCTCTCTCTTTTCTTTCTCTTCAACACCCGGTTCGGTATAAACGTGTAATTATTTCAACGTGAATTATTCGATGACTACCGGTAGCCGATTGGCCAATTGAATTTCTGATTAATATTCGATGTAGTATACATCCGTTGGCATCCAATTAGACGAAGTAATGATGTACTTCTATCGCAATCTTTAAGAATAATATAGTTCACGTTATTTATCATTATGATTTGTTACACTTCTACTAAAATATAACTCAATTATATTAAATAATAGAACAATTTTGATGAAAATAACCGTTTATTAGTCGAGTTAAATCTGTCACAACACGTCCGCCTTCGATGCAAAAAAGGGGATGCTGCCACCCTCATCCATATTCTTTTCGCCCTTAGCTTGTAAAGGGTGACGTAATCGTCGTCGATAATTTGGCCTTCGTCGGGCAATAGTCAGCACAATAGGCGATCAGGGTGCGTCCAGGAGGCTGACCGCAGAACACCGCCAACGTAAGGGTTGTTATTACGTCCCGTCCCTAGGCAGGAAGGGAAGAACTGGTTATTAGGCTCCGATTGATATGGTTATGCAATTACCGACTTTGCCCTCTAGTCTCAATAAAACTCAACCCATCCACGCGCCTACTCTTTTATCTAATTATATACTTACAATAGAAGTTATGACAACTTTAATTTTATATATATTTTTTTTTTTTTGTTGATGAGTACATAAGTATTGATTTCTATTTCAGTATATTCGAAAATTTGTAATTCCCCCAGCGAATAAAACAATAGAATTAGTTCCCCTCTTATAACCGCCGCCCCCGATGGAAACTTCACGTTTGACGATCCCGTGTTAAACGAATCGAAAATAACTCGCGCAATTGGATTCCTGCACTATTCCCGTCTCTTTCTTTCCACGCTTCTAATTATACGAAACCAGACCGCATTAGTCATGGTTTTAAGCTGTCCCAAAAAAAAGATCTTTCTACATTTCTTTTTTGTTGGTGACGATTCGATTTAAATAATGTGACGTTGATCGATCCGTTGCGAAATGCGTGAAAGATGTATCGATTTTAACCGTTAGAGGGTATCCAAAAAATAATGCTACTAATAAAAATGGTGAACTTAAAAAATTGTATTTTTTGCAAACTGTATTTTTGTGGCAGGTGCAAGGCTTCGCAAACAAATCAATCTTTTGTTCAAGGCACTTCTCTCTGGATGGTGATTGGTTGATGGCAGAGGCGTGGCAACTAGAACTTTACGCTCCTCCCTTCAACTCCCCCACTTATTGTTTGTTACTGTATGTATACACTATGTACCAGCTTTTTCATGTAAATATATATAAATTATACATTGTCAGAATGTGTAGGTGGTATAGAATGTAGTGGTATAGAAATATTGATCTTGAATATACATTTCAGATGATATTGTTATCCCTCAAATTTATAAAGTAAGTAATTTATGTACTACAAAAGAATGAGGTACAACTAAAATTACTAATACCAAGTTATGTCATCTTTTATTTTGTCTGCTTTTATCTGTTTTTTACAAATATTATATGTATATATATTTCCGATTTGTCAAAAGATAGTGAAACATTCTGATGAATGTGCATTAAAGAGAAGCAGTATGACACTATCAACTTGGGCAACCTGTGTTGAAAATCATCTTACCACTCTGCATTTATAAATCGCTGTGGTGGATAAGTAAGTATCTGAAAAGTACTTTAGGTCAGTTAGGTTTTAGTTGAGTTGTTGTGTTATTGAGTCTGTAGAAGCTAAAATTATGGGATATATTTACTTTCTGCACCAATTGGTCCATCTCATCTGGCATCACTGAGCCTCCTACAAAAAAAAATTATTTTATTTGCTTGGCAGAAACTGTATCTTCTACAGATTAAGTGCAATGGGAAAACTTTGACTCATAAGCTGCCGAAAATTCTAAAGAATGTTGAGCAGAAAATTATTAAGAGAAAACTGTACTTTCTCGAATATTTATATATACTAAAATTTTAGTTTTAGCCTGCTACAAAATTGTTTTGCAAATCTAATTTTTGCTATTTTGGTTAGTTCTTGGAGAATGCTTCTTAATATCATTTAATAAATTGTTACCTCAAGGTATTTTTGCTTTTGAAACAAAAGAGTCTTTAGATTTGGTTGTTGGGAAGTTGTTTCCAACACTTGTCCAATTTCATTTAATCAGGATTTGATAAAACTTATTGTTGATACATGCTGTATGGGATCCAAAATGAATATCCGTACAACAGGATACTTAGTACACACTTTTTTCTATGGACCAACACTACCATGCAGATTCAATTTATACCGATGTCAAAATGGTGTTTAACTGGGTTAATCATAACCTTTCGATGTCTAAATTTCATTATTTAGGAATCACGTCATAATTATTTCGGAACAGAATTCCAGAAACTCTACCTGTTAATTCGAAAATAGGTCACCACCGTTTCATACTAGACCTAGAGCTAGAAACATTCGGGTTTAGTCGTCTTGAGAGACGTACGGCTAAATCCGACTGTTTTTAGCTTTAGTTCTAGTGACAGTGCAAACGTAAAACTAGAACTAACACTATACCTAGAACTAGAATCATTTGGGTTTAGCCGCACGTCTCTAAAGACGGCTAAAATGATTCTAGTTCTAGGTATAGTGTTAGTTCTACATAGTAACAGTGCAAGTGTAAAACTAGAACTAACACTGTACCTAGAACTAGAATTATTTTGGTTAAGCCATCTTTAGAGACGTGTGGCTAAACCCACAAGATTCTAGTTCTAGGTATAGTGTTAGTTCCACATAGCAACAGTGCTAGTGTAAAACTACAACTAACCCTAGACCAAGAACTAGAATCATTCGGCTTTAGCCGTCTTATGAGACACACGGCTAAACCCGAATGTTTCTAGTTCTAGGTCTAATGGTAGTTTTAGTGACAGTGCAAGTGTAAAAGTAGAACTAACACTATACCTAGAACTAGAATCATTTGGGTTGGGTTGGGTTGATTCTAGTTCTAGTGTTAGTTCTACTATTATTTGTTATACTAGATTAAAGATTCTGCATTTTTTGTATGATTATGAAGATTTTGACCATAATTGATGTTCACTGCAACCCAACAAGAGATATCTCTTGTTTTTCTCTTCAAGTAATATTGACTTCAAGATGTAGAACGGGTAACCGTTGTTGAAAAGTGTTGAGGAACAAATGTTGATGATAGCTCTGCAAAAAAGGGCACCATATCAAAGAAATCATGCTTTGTGCGGTATATAAAGTCTCGGCAAATCCAAAGACTTCATAGTTTTTTGAAATAGCTACCCCTGTAATGTAAATTTTTTAGGGTTTCTGTTGGTATTGTCTAGGACCCTTATAAAATTTATGTTGTTTTCGTGATTTTTAGTAACATTTTCAGTAACTAAATAGTTGAGGTTAAAATACTAATCAATTTTTAGATTAACACGATTTTAACGAAGTACATATTTATTATAAATGGCAAATAAACACCTCACAATATTTTTTAAGCACCTTTTCTTTTTGAACAACGAAAACTAAAACGTCAGTGTGACATATCTATTTCAAAACATGATAAAACAAAACTCCCTGTTAATTTTGCCAACTTTAAAACAATTTCACAGGTATTATAGACAACAAGTAATACAATGGCAATGAAATGAAACGAAATTTTTGATTTCAAAAGTGATACGTTTGCAAGTCAAGATGAAAATATCAGGAGTTCTAACATTTGATGAATTTCTGTGGAAATCTTATTAATTACACTTCATGCTTTGATTATATATAATATGGATTGAGCTAACTGAATATATCTACTAACAAAAATGTGGCTCAAGGTGAATAGACGCAGATAGAAAGCGATAATGTGAAAGTGTAACAAAGATAGACATAAAACGGTACTAAACAGACGGGCGCATGCGCACAAAAGTGTCAAACCTGACGTTTATCGTTTTGTTGTGTCACAGCCAGTCACACCGTTATGTTTAAAAATGTATTGTTTCGTGTGCAAAGTTCGCGATAATACAGTTTCACATCACCTGTAAGTATTATAAATGTTACTTCTAATTGATAGTTTTGTGTCTATCTCGGTTCGATCACCTTGCGCAAGCTATCTCTCTCGTTGGCTCAATCCATATTATATATAATCAAAGACTTCATGCAACTTAATTCAGTTAATTTTAATTTAAGTTATTAAGTTAATTCTCAAATATCTTTTAATAAAAAAAAAACCTTGATGTGGAAAATTTTATAAGTTGGCAACATTGAAAATTTGCCCCCTTTATCTGTCATACCTCAAAATTTGGAGGTTAGAATTAGTAAAGTTATGTCAAATTTTGACATTTTAGGTTATGTCTTAGTAGTTTTAAATCACACCGTATATTAACACATTATTATCTTAATTATTTTAATGTTACAAGTGAAGTTCTTTCTTTCCTTTATTCAATGCAGATTATGCCGAAAATCCGGGGCATTTATCTCTTATCGTCGTTTTCTATAGCTTGAGGGTCGACGTGATCCGGTAATTGGTGCTCGAGTTCTCGAGGATTTAAGAGTTCCGCTTGAGGCCGTCTGTAACCTACGAAGAGAAGAGCGGAGAACGCGCGCTGTCCCCGAATCAGTACGACGAATAATGCGGCCGAATAATCTGGCGAGCAATTAAAAGCCTTTCTGATTTAAGAACCGGGCGGTGCGAGCGCCCCGCTGTAAATCAGAAGACTCCGACGATAATGCGCCGGGGGGCGCCGGTGGCTGAGTTGCTACTTTGCCGCTGCCGAACTCCCCGCGGCATCGTGCGATTTACAATCGACGCTTCACCGTAAAGTATCTTGTCAAGAAAAAATTTACTCTTTATTTAGAACAAAAATATGATTTGAATGTTTAAAAATTTAACCTTTAAAATCCATTTAAGGTGGAGAAATAAAACTTCGAGTTTGGGACGATAACGATAACCAGCTTATAAAATGCAGATTTAAACCCTATTTAAAACCGAACCATGCGAAGAGAATCTTAAACAGACTACATTCGTTATTGTCCCCATTGCCCTACGAATAAATCGTGCACCACTCTACTTGTCCCGCTTTATTCGGATTCCATCGAGAGCAAAAGGAATAATACTAGCTTTGAAACGGCTCCTTCTAACTTGATTGCGTTTGAAATTTATCAGTTTCCGTTCGCGTCCCAGTTCGCGCGTGATTCTCTTTCAGATTATTATTCAACTTCGGGTTCGTTTGATTGTTCGGATCCGCGGTCTGATTTAATTCCGGTGATACAGCGACGACGTCTTTGATCGAATTTGCGCCCGAATTTATTCGAATTTTAAATAATTTTTTTCGAATTTAGTTTTTAAAATAGTGCCATTGATAAGTAAATATAAATAAGTGGTGTGTTAACATTTAGAATGTAAATCTGTCGAAACGGTGCAAGTTTCCGCTTCACTCATCTGTCGACAGAACTGGGCCGCAATTGAATTTAGATCAAAGCAGTGAGGTGGTGGATGAAGGAGGTGAAATTCCACCCCATCTCTTGCGGATTACACGCGTTCACACAGAGAGAATAAGAGAGAGAGGTTGATTTTGGTTGTCGAATTGGACTCCGACGACAGATGTGTAAAGGATTTGCGCGAGGCGACACCCAAAATGGATTACAATTACACGGTATTACACATGTCGTACTGTTTGCCGTTCTACTATGTACTCAATCGATTGTATCAATAGTTTCGAATTGAAAACCAACAAAGTATTTTCTATGAGTACGAAGACTTTCAACATCGGTATTAATTGAACTAAAACTAGAACCTAGAAATAGAATTAATAGTAGATCCACAACTAGAAACTTTCAGATTAAATCAGGCGTTTTTTGATACATTTTTATTGAACTAACACTAGATCTTAAGAGACGTATGGCTAAGCCCGAGTATTTCTAGTTTTAGTTCTAGTGATACTAGATAGTGCTATGTTGTATATTTTTAATGAACTAAAACTAACACCAGACCTAGGACTAGTGCTACTTACTAGACGTAGTAAGTTAAACTGAATCTCTTACATAGACTATGCGAGGAAAAAGGACATTATGGCTAACCAGATCTGCCACAGGCTTCTCGGAAAGAACTTTTAAACCACGAATGGCTCATTATTGGGCCTACGTAGCAATAATCAGACCCATGATCTTAATATAACGGGTGCAATGAGATCTTGTCCGACAGCTGCTCTTGAAGCCCTACTGGGTCTTGCCACTTCATTTATATACAGGGTGAGTTATTAGTATCCCGGCGGACGATAGTTGCTAAACCGTTTGAGAAAGAAAAAACTATTTTCTACAAAAGTTGTTTGACTCACCACTTTCTATTGCGTAAAATTATTTTCACTTATACAGGATGTTCCAGTTAGACGTAACGGAGAGTACGTAGATTTTTTTAAATGGAACATCCTGTATATTTTATCATATTATGAATAGAATTAAATTTGTTTATACAGCCGTATATGTTACTAATTCATAACGTTCATAGTTCTTGAGATATCCAGTTGTTTTTCCAAAAGTGTTTTTCCAAAAAGTGTTTTTCAAAAAGTTTTTCCTTGAACCTGTGTCAGATAATAGTCAAAGCCAGTAGGTAAATGATAGTATCCAAAGATATTAGATACCATATACAGCGTGTTCATAAAGCTTAGTTACTTTTGATGTTTTTTTAATAGCTTTTTCTTAAGTTTTGGAAAATAATAATGGAACATCCTGTATATTGTGTGCTGGTTGACTTGCCTATCAAGTTACCTTTAATTAATGATAAGTATGTCATATATCTAACTTTAGTAGTTTTCCTGATATTTAGAATTTAAAGAATAATGTGTAATAAAATATGCGGTATTGTATTTAATATATAGTAGATACCAGCCATATACTAGATTTTAATGCGACTTGGTACTTTATGAGATTTAAAAAGATGTAAGTAATGAAATATGCAATTGTTCCGCGATATAATTTACGTCTTTAGAGAAAATAAGATGCAGATGTTAAGAGATACTTCAAGGTCTTTTATACAGCGCTTTAATGCTTGTAGAAGAGAAAATGGGCGGCATTTTGAACAACGTCTAAATATTAATTAAATTAATACCTACTTGTTGAGCAACGTTTAGTAATTTTTCATTCAAATAATTTAGTAATTAACAAAGGGATTTATTGTTCTGCCATTTAATTGTATATTTATCACGTTTTGATTATTTAATTATTAAAGTTTTTTCTTCAATTGTATTTTAATATAATATTACTGATTTACAAATGACAAACAAAAAAAGGACAGAATATATAACATTCTTTCACTTTTTTAAGTACAATAATGACATTTTATTACACATTTTTCTTTTAATTCTAAATATCAGGTAAACTATTAAAGTTAGACATATGACATACTTATCATTAATTAACGAGAACTTGATGAGCAATTCAACTAGCACACAATATACAGGTTGTTCCATTTAAAAAACTTAAGAAAAAGCCATTTGAAAAACATCAAAAGTAACTATACTTTATGAACATCCTGTATAGTGTATCTAATATCTTTTAATACTATCATCTACTTACTGGATTTGACTATTGTCTGCCGTAGTTTCAAGGCAAAATCGGATAAAATGTCGTTTTTACATTGTTTTTAAAAAGATCCTGTAATGGGCACATTTTGGAAGAACAATTGAATATCTCAGGAATTATGAATGCTGTGAAATAGTAACATATACGGTTATATAAACAAATTTAGTTGTCTTCATAATATGATAAATTAAACAGGGTGTTAAATTGAAATAAATTGGCGTACTCTCCGTTAAGCATAAATGGAACACCTGTATAAGTGAAAATTTTTTTTCAAGTTGTGAAAACAACTTTTATATAAAATATTTTTTTGTTTTTCAAACGGTTTAATATCTATCGACCGCCGAGGCAGCTTTAAATTCCTTATCACTGAAAACAGACTCTTCATTCAGCTGATGCAGGGTAACCTCAGAAGACACCTCGAAATCCTCAAGGACCCATGTCTAAATCACTTGATTGAAATTAAAATGGAACCGTATACCGATAGAATACAATTTTGACCAGCAGTATCAGGCCATATTTAGAAGCAGGGATGATTAAACGAAGGGGGCCCTCAACTAAAAAGAGAAGCCTTTGCCTGGTATACGGATGCTTCAAAGACAGTTAGATCCGGAGTAGGCATGGGCATTAGTGGACCAAATAGCCGCATTAAATTATCACTCAGCTCGGACATAAACATTTTCACAGACAGTTACATCAGAGAGTGTATCAGCAACCTGAGAGAATTCGCTAAGGGCAATGATGTTACTCTATGGTGGGTTCTAGGTCACAGAGACATTGAGGGCAATGAGAAGGCTGGCCAAAGAGGCAGCGAAACCGCCCTTCATTGGACCCCAGCTCGGTGGTAGACTACAAAAAAGCCACCTAAAACAAGTAATCAACAGTTGGGAGGCCTCAAAGGTAACCTTACGCAGGAAAGAACTTCCAGGTCACAGACAAGCGAAGAGTATGATAACTCCGTCGCAAAACAAAACCAAAAAGGTTTTATGCCTCAGCAAAGGAGATCTAAGGACGCTCTCAGGTTAACCTAAAATACCACCTCTTCCACATTGGACAAGTTGAGGATCAAACTTATCGAGTTTGCAACGACGAGTCAGAAATGGCTGAACATATACTGTGCTGCGATAAAGCTCTTTTGACACCTACCAACATAAAGAAACAAGACTTTGGAGCAATACTAAGGTTGGTCACAGTGACGAGAGGGGTTGCTCCCCTTAGCCCGGCAGCAATAATAATAATAATAGACCTAGGACTGAAAAGTTTCGGGTTTACCCGTGCGTCTTCAGACGCAGTTTTATTTCTAGTCGTAATTCTAGTGTTAATTCAAAAGTATTTTCTATTTTTTTCTTTACTATTACATAAAGTTACAATTCTAGAATGACATGTAATTGTCAACTTAAATTTTAGTATAACCAAAATATATTTATATAACCAAATGTTTCGTCGTATAAATCAAACAATATCCGAACGCTGCGAAAGCGGTTTTTGCACAGTAGTTGCTCAAAGATACGTTGTCGCTTTTATAATGTGTCTCAATATCACGCAATTTAAAACGTTATCGCTATGCTATGAGACATCTTTATTGTACCTAATCGATTGGGGAGGAACAAACACTTCTAATTTAACTACAGATCCAAACGCCATGTTTGTAATCAACGATACAATACCCAGTGGAAGTCTCTGCACCGAATCGGCGGTGATGATACCGTATTCTATGATAACCTCCCAAATGGATTTTGACGCATTGTTTATGTCAAATAATATTTATTGTTATACGTTATTAATTACGCATCTCCCGGTGGGGTTAACGTGTGATAAATTAGGTATTAGGAATTCAATTATTGCTTCATCGATTATTGGTGTTTTATTATCCAGTACTTATCCTACTATATTAACAAAAAGTAATTCGTTTGTGTTTCTAACACATAGAATAGCTCAAGGTATTTATTATTTATTATTACATTTTAATGTTTCCAAATTTGATTTTAGGGTTATTAGAAGCAATAATCAATGTAGTAACTGTGCATTTAGTGTCGCATTGGACCACGAAAGACGAATACACAATTGTGTTAACGTTGTGTAATGCGGGCGCAGCTTTGGGTGCGTTATATCATGAAATATTAACATATGCTTTACTTTTCGTGAGATGGGATATAATGTTTTATATTATTTCTGCGTCGTATGCCATCACTTTGTTATTAAATATTTATTTTGTGTACAATAATCCTCTACAATCGCCGTTTGCTAGTAAAGAAGAGAAAGATAAGGTGATGCAAGAATTGGGGGAAGAATACCCTGAACGTATTCCGTGGAAACAAATTGGCCGAGATGGTTCTATATGGGCGTTATTACCTGGGCAATTAGGAACGGATATAATGAGAATTTTTCTTTTCGTCTATATTTCTAAGTATCTAAGATTGGTGATAGGAATAAATATTTTTAAATACTATTATTACATGATTATCTGTCATATCGGAACGGTGTTTATGCCGATGTTGTGGTGCTTATTAGCCCAGTACTTTATTAATAAGAAGATGATGCCCGTTTTGTATGTAAGAACATTTTCAGCCGGATTAGGAAACATTATGCCGTTTATTTTCGTGATTTTATCGACATATAGTGGCTGTTTAGCAGAAAGTATCATAATTTGTTACACCGTGGGCTCAATCATCCGCGATCTCTCTTTAGTTGGTACAGCAGTTAATGTGTTAGATATAACTAGATATTATAGTGGATTAATAGAGGCTATCACCCACGGTATTGGACGAGGAGTTGGTGGTCTCATCGTATCGAAAATGTTGTCACATGTGCGATTAGAAACAATAAACGATTTTCGATTAGCAACATGCGCTGTGGGTTCTGTAAGCATGTTTCTTACAATTTTATATTACGTATGGGCCGATGCAAGTAGAGCGAAATGGGATACTATTGAAACGGAAGAAGATGTAATCGGGTTAAGACTACATAAGAGGTTAAAATTATTTAACAAAAAATGTCTAATAATGAATTAATTCTTCATTTAGGCAAATCCAAGAAAATCCTAATATACATAGTATTCAGTTTTAAAGATGTTTTGAAATACGACGAACGATAATTCATCTTTTTTTTTGTATGCGTCGGGTATCAATGCACCATCGTTCGCCTCGATGAAGAAACCTAATTGGTCTTTCAAAGATGTAAGGTGGCCAAAGAAATTTTAGGTAAGAGGAACGTTGTGGATCCAGTGGAATGTTAATGGTCCATTAAGTTAACGAGAAGTGGTATTTACATGACAATGAAATGTTTACAAGTGATTGTAAAAGTAGCTCATTGAGTATATAAAAAAATAGACTTTGTAACTAATCGGTAAACTATTTATTTTCCTTTCCCCGCTGTTCATCACCACGGGAATCAAAAAAAAACATAACTAACCGGGGCGATAATAAAAAATGTATGCAGATTCGGGCGAATTTCAAAAGCGCGCCCCTCGAAAACAGCGCGTCGGCTCAATTATCCGGGACTCTATCATGTAAATGAGACACCCCGCGGCCCCGTTTTTACGCGTTGCGTTTTTTGGGGGGTGGAGGCGTCGGTTGCCAGGAATAGATAAAAAAAAAGGGAAAAACGTGGATACCGAGAACGAACGGACGGACGGTCGAATCCGGGAGGAGATAACTCGATTCGCGTAATGAGGGGCTGAATGGGTAGCCGAGCGTGCGTTTCGGGGCGCCGGGCGTTGAGGGGCCCCTTTCTCGGGTAACTGTATTGTCCGAGCGACTGCACCGGGATAATCCGTTTACGAGGATCTTTGTACGGGCGATTTCACGGGTCACGGGATGTCTTCCGCCTCGGGGGCCTACGAACACCCCACAGAATTTCAAGTTTCTTAATTGAGGTTGTTTCTTGTGTTGGTTGTTTCGAGTTTCTTCAGCTTCATAAACTTTTTTTGTTTTATTGATAACTTTACTCTTAATTTTTGTTTAGAAATATAATCTAAAAACTTGAAAATGATTTTGATCTAATCCATTCGAACTTCCACTGCAGCTGATATTGTCGTTCATGTCTCTATATCTCTGTGTTAAAACATTAAATGAAAATGGGGCTTCTTGGGCTTCCAAAAGCACTGCTTCCTTGGTTGCAAAAGTATGGCATATATCAAAAGCAACTTTTTCCAGATTTGATGTATAAGAGATGATGGAGAATGAGATACAGTTCAAATTGAGTTGATGAAAAATTCTGCTCAGGTTGAAATTTAAGGAAAAATATTTATGTAAAAAAATAGGGACTGCAAAAAATAGGTTTTTTTTTTAAATATTTGTTGCTATAGGCGACCAGGAATACGATGTAGGTTACATTAAGTTGATCAGAAATTCTGTTTAACTCGCAATTTGTAAAAATTCAAGAAAATCCAATAAATCAGGAAATGTCAGAAACAATTTTCTTTACATATATGCTTTTATAAATAAGAAGGAATGTAATTCAGCAAAAATTAAAAGAATTAGAAATTCTGTTCAAATTAAATTTTTCAAGAGTTTTAGAAAAGCTGATTTCCAGAGAAGCAGAAAATAGTAAAAATAAGTTTCGTTTAATGTTTACTGTTTTATACATGATGAAGAATATGATAAAGTTCAAATTAAGTTGATCAGAAATTTTGTTCAACCCAGAAATTGCAAAAATTCAAGAAAATCCAGCTTTCCAATAAACCAGGAAATGTCAGAAACAGTTTTCTTTATATATTTGCTGCTATAAACAAAAAGGAATACAATGCAGCACTAATTAAAAGAGATAGAAATTCTGTTGAAATTCAAATTTTTAAGAGTTTCAGAAAAGCTGATTTCCAGAGAAGCAGAAAATAGCAGAAATAAGTTTCGTTTAATGTTTACCGTTTTATAGCTGATGGGGAATATGATATAGTTCATATTAAATTGATCAAAACGTTTGTTCAACCCGGAAATAGCAAAAATTCAAGAAAATCCAGGTTTCCAATAAACCAGGAAATGTCAGAAACAGTTTTTTTACATATTTGCTGACATAAACAAAAAGAAAATAGTAAAAATAAGTTTCGTTTAATGTTTACTGTTTTATAGATGATGGGGAATGTGATACCATTCAAATTAAGTTGATCAGAAATTTTTTAACTCTGAAATTGCAAAAATTCTAGAAAATCTAGATTTCCAATAAACCAGGAAATATCAGAAACAGTTTTCTTTACATATTTGCTACTAGAAACAAAAAGGAATACAATGCAGCACAAATTAAAAGAGCTAGAAATTCTGTTCAAATCCAAATTTTCAAGAGATTCAAAAAAGCTGATTTCCAGAGAAACAGAAAATAATAAAAATAAGCTTCGTTTAATGTTTGCTGTTTTATACATGATGGGGAATATGATACAATTCAAATTAAATTGATCAGAAATTTTGTCCAACCCAAAAATTGCAAAAATTCTAGAAAATCTAGATTTCCAATAAACCAGGAAATATCAGAAACAGTTTTCTTTACATATTTGCTACTAGAAACAAAAAGGAATACAATGCAGCACAAATTAAAAGAGCTAGAAATTCTGTTCAAATCCAAATTTTCAAGAGATTCAAAAAAGCTGATTTCCAGAGAAGCAGAAAATAATAAAAATAAGCTTCGTTTAATGTTTGCTGTATTATACATGATGGGGAATATGATACAATTCAAATTAAATTGATCAGAAATTTTGTCCAACCCAAAAATTGCAAAAATTCAAGCAAATCCAGGTTTCCAATAAATCGGGAAATGTCAGAAACAGTTTTCTTTACACATTTGCTACTATAAACAAAAAGGAATGCAATACAGCACAAATTAAAAGAGTTAGAAATTCTGTTCAAATTCAAATTTTCAAGAGATTCAGAAAAGCACGATTTCCAGAGAAGCAGAAAATAGCGGAAATAAATTTTGTTTAATGTTTACTGTTTTATAGATGATGAGGAATATGATACAGTTCAAATTACGTTAATCAGAAATGTTGTTCAACCCTGAAATTGCAAAAATTCAAGAAAATCTAGATTTCCACTAAACCAGGAAATGTCAGAAACAGTTTTCTTTACATTTTTGCTACTAGAAACAAAAAGGAATACAATGCAGCACAAATTAAAAGAGTTAGAAATTCTGTTCAAATTCAAATTTTCAAGAGATTCAAAAAAGCTGATTTCCAGAGAAGCAGAAAATAGTAAAAATAAGCTTCGTTTAATGTTTACTGCTTTATACATGATGGGGAATATGATACAATTCAAATTAAATTGATCGGAAATTTTGTCCAACCCAAAAATTGCAAAAATTCAAGCAAATCCAGGTTTCTAATAAATCGGGAAATGTCAGAAACAGTTTTCTTTACACATTTGCTACTATAAACAAAAAGGAATGCAATACAGCACAAATTAAAAGAGTTAGAAATTCTGTTCAAATTCAAATTTTCTAGAGTTTCAGAAAAGCTGATTTCCAAAGAAGCAAAAAATAGCGGAAATAAGTTTCGTTTAATGTTTACTGCTTTATACATGATGGGGAATATGATACAGTTCAAATTAAGTTAATCAGAAATGTTGTTCAACCCTGAAATTGCAAAAATTCAAGAAAATCTAGATTTCCACTAAACCAGGAAATGCCAGAAACAGTTTTTTTTACATATTTGCTACTAGAAACAAAAAAGAATACAATGCAGCACAAATTAAAAGAGTTAGAAATTCTGTTCAAATTCAAATTTTCAAGAGTTTCAAAAAAGGTGATTTCCAGAGAAGCAGAAAATAGTAAAAATAAGCTTCGTTTAATGTTTACTGCTTTATACATGATGGGGAATATGATACAATTCAAATTAAATTGAT
Organism: Onthophagus taurus; assembly: GCF_036711975.1. NCBI lineage: Eukaryota > Metazoa > Arthropoda > Insecta > Coleoptera > Scarabaeidae > Onthophagus > Onthophagus taurus. Next base: position 5,195,585 of record NC_091967.1, read on the forward strand.
CAGAAATTTTGTCCAACCCAAAAATTGCAAAAATTCAAGCAAATCCAGGTTTCCAATAAATCGGGAAATGTCAGAAACAGTTTTCTTTACATATTTGTTGCTATAAACATTGAAATGAACAGAAATTCTGCAAAAAGTACAAAATGCAGAAATAAATGTCGTTCTATACTTATGGTGTTTTCTTGATATGTTTTATTGAATTAAAACTGGAGTTAACATTTGGGTTTAGCCATGCGTCTCTCAAGACTTGAGATAAATGTGTGTTTTGAAGGATTTTCAAAATATTTCCAATAATTTCAAAGAATTCCAAAGAATTTTGGGATTTATTTGGATGCACCATCAGCTCTTTTATAAGATAATCCAGAGATTTTATTTATTAAATGTATTATCTAACCATCCCCTTTTAAAACGCACGTGTTTCTTATCATTCCATCAAAAATTCAACTGAGCGTATAAAACACAACATTGAAAAGATAAAAACACATTGTTAGAAGTACGATTTTCTATGTTGTAAATCACCTCACCGTACTTATACTAGGTATCCAAAAGCTACGCCTCTTCTCGCTATCGACGTTATAAAGAGAGAGAGGCGTCGTTTCCATGGTGACGCCAAACAAGGTCGTCGCGACGCCTACAACAGCTTCCGGAGCAGAGCTTTGAGTCCGCAATCATGTTGATCCGGGTTCCCGTACTAAAGGGGAGAGGCTGCAGCACCGGGCACACTGATTTTCATTTCAAAATGTTTTGCGTTTAATTGCGCCGTATTGTATTCGAGTTACATGTTTTAAAATAAACGTAAAACGATAAGTTTAATGTAATTAATTAATAATGAATATTATTGGCACATATTTTTTGTTGTTTATCTTATTTGCGTAATCCCTTTCTATGGCGCGCTTTACGCCACCGACGCATTTTTTTCTCTTATTGAATCTGCAGCGAAGGTTTAATCACTAATTAGAACTAATTTTACTATTGATTGCATTGAAATTATTTAGATTTAATTTGTTGTTTTATGTGACACGTTATTAATCTAGTTAATTTTGATTAATTAATTTTTGTGAAAGGTACCAAAGATTTTCTTAATTTTATTTCAACCCGTATGATATTCGAACGATGTTGCTATATCTATATGCAGATAGCTTGTAGTTATTGTTATAGACACACATACCATTAGGGCGATATTTCATTTTGACGCGGTTCCATTCCTCACCCATGGTTCCTATTCATTCGTATACTGCAACAAGAAACCAACAAGAAAACCGTCCCGGTACAAAGTCGGAGCGACGACCTCCGAGGAGGTGTTTATATACGATATTACCAGGTACACGATCACATCAAACGCTTCATTAATCCACATATTCGATAGCCCAACAATACCGATAACGAATATCTCCTCTGTTGGTCCACGAAATGAAAGCAATTTAAAATTCCGATTGGTTTATCGATAACGACGCTTTCCGCTTCCTGTTACTTTCAAATTAGGTTTTTTTTTTGAAGTCGCCCTTTTTTATTAGCCAATTTTCTCCCTTCCTTAAAGTCAAGTTTAAATTCGTCAACTCCTCAATGCTAATGAGGAAAAAGAAAAGTTAAAAGGAAAAAAATGAAAAGAATGTGATGAAATCTTTTTCGTAAAATGATAGCTAGATTTTAACATGGCCGTGGGTCGGCGGTTAACTTAATGAGTTAATAAAAATTCAATGGGGCGAACGCCTCAATAAAACAAACACGGGGCGCCGGCGCCTTTTAACTTTTTCGACAATAGATCGGTAAGTGTCATGGTTGGGCTGAATTATGGCGGATTTTCAATGAATAACTTAAAACGAAAAGCGGGCGCGCTGCTGTAAACATTATGACACGGGAAGAGCCAGTCGTACTTACTCATCCACCCATGGTATCTTGAGTATCTTCGCTTCGTTTTAATTAAGTCGAACAATGCATATTATTATCATTTTTTACCCTACTAATTGACGTACTATTTTATGTAGAGCGGCCTCAGATGATTTTTTTTTAATAATTTATACTTTTATGGCCTATTCCATAAATGTATCAAATAAAATATATAATATAAAATAAAATCTGTGTGGGCTGACCACATTTTATTATCATAATTAAATGTGGTACAAACGTCTCACTTATCGATTGAAATTACAACTACAACACATTAAATTCCTGAAAACTTGCTTAAGAGAAAAACTATTTCCTAACTTCACCAATAAAAATTATCCAGAACACTTACATGAAAATAAAATAATATCCTTGAAAACACAGCACATTAAAAAGACTATAAACGGACACTACAATAAGATCAACTTAATTAATATAGAACTATATTATTTGTACCAAACAATTAGTAAACAAGTACACCACATCGAACTAGAACAAAGCATTGAAGATGCCAAGAAACACGATAACAATTTATTAGAAGAAATAAATAAAAAGAAAAGAGAAAAACTACACAAACTCAGAGAAAGAAAAACTAGAGAAATAGATGAATAATTCAAAGACATTAGCACACATAATTTTCATCCCAGAATCACAAATCTTACAAATGTTAGTTTCAGTCAGGAAGAAGAAGAATTTCTGAACAAAGGACAGAAATTTGCCACAAAAACAAATCTTAATTTACCCCTAATTGCCATAGAAATACAATCCACTCTAAAAGGACACAAAGATGAAGAAAAGATAAAAAAGGATATACAACAAATACTTTTGAAGGAGGAAAAGAATAGAAGACATAACAACAATACCGAAAAGAAAATGATAAAAAACCAATCAAGAACTATTAAGAACATTAAACAGAAAATAGAGGAAAACAATCTAATAGTCACACCAGGAGACAAGAACGCTGGTCTAATAATTCTAAAAAGAGAAAAATATATCTCCAAAACGGAACATTTCATGAAAGATAACAACTTTGAATTAATAAACAAGGACCCCACTAAAACCTTTCATAAAGAAACAAAAAATACCATTAAAAAATGTGAAGAAACACTTTATAAAATAACAGGTAACAAAAGAACGTTGAACATAATGAATCCTCAAATCCCAAAATTATATTCACTCATAAAATTACACAAAGAAGATCACCCCATCAGACCTATAATCAGCTGCATAAATTCCAGTACATATAACTTATCAAAAATACTAGTTAATTTTTTGAAAAACTACATAAACTTTCAACCCAAACATACAATCATCAACCGAAATCAACTTATCTCCCTAATTACTAACCTACGATTACCCAATAAATACAAAATTTTATCATTTGACATTAAAAACTTATATACAAATATACCAGTTAAAGAAACCTTAGAAACAATTAAAGAAATTATTCAAGATACCTTTACAAAAGAAGACGACATCAAAAATATTTTAACCTTATTTAGACAGTGTACAAAACAAAATTTTTGCCAATTCAACAACCAGATCTATAAATACAATGATGGACTTCACCTCTAAGCAGCATTCTCGCAGATGTCTTTCTTAATAAAATTGAAACAGAAAAGATTATCAATGACAACAACCCCTACAATAAACACATTCTTTTATGGACCAGGTATGTAGATGATATTTTGGTTGTCATTGATGATGAAACAAAAATAAGTGATCTGCACAACTATATAAATACTCTGCACAATAAATTACAATTTACGGTTGAAATTGAAAATGAAAACAAGATAAACTTTATGGACCTCACGCTTTCCAGAAATAATAACACAATAGAATTCTCCATTTATCGCAAACCTACACAAACCGACTGTATCATACCCTACGAATCTCATCATCACGAAAACCAGAAATATGCTTCTTTCAGAGCATATATTTGGCGAGCCTTAAATGCCCACCTTACCCAACAAGAATTTGGAAAAGAAATTAATATTATACAACAAATAGCCCAAAACAATAATTACCCACAATATACCATACACAAACTGATTGATAAAATACAACAAAAGACCACTTTACTCAATATAACTTCTATGAGCAACGATAACAATACAAATAATAATATTATTTATCGTGCCATCACCTACCCAGGAAAAATTTCCCATAAAATTCAAAAAATATATAGACAATATAACATCTGTTTATCCTTCAGATCTAACAACACCACCAAGAATAAAATAGTTAATAACAAAGACAAAACAGACTTTTTACAAAAAAGTGGTATATACCAACTAGAATGTGACACTTGTGGAGCCATATACATAGGAGAAACTGGTAGAAGCCTTATCCAGAGAATCAAAGAACACAAAACTAGAGAAAGCTCAAATTTTGGAAGACATCTTATGTTTAATAATCACAACTTTGATGAAAGGAAAAATAGCAAAATAATACATCAAATGAACAAGAGCCTCCACATGGAACTACTAGAACTCTACGAAATTAATAAGTTTAAACATGACAACGCAAACATTGAAATACTAAACGAACAGATTTTACCACAAAAAACACCACTATATTGCTGTTTAAAAAACCCATTCCCAAAATAATGCACTTTTCTCATCAAAAGAGAGAATCAAGTTTGGTAGCGACTCGATTCCTTCGAATGTACCTCCCATGTTAATTCTGTTTCATTTTGAAGATTTATGCATTTTATAGTTTATATGAAGAAAAGATAGAATTATTTATTCCATTTTTGTGATGTTTGGATGTATTGTAGATGGGCAAATTTTGTCGTTTTAACTTTGAATATTGATTGCGAAAACAATAGTATAATTTGATTTGTTTTATCTCAAATTTTATAAATTAAATACAGATTCCTATTTTTTCAATTGTTCATAACCTAGAAATAACTCATTTGCCCAACTTGTCACACATATAATAGTTGGCGAGTTTATTTATTAATATTAGTTTTTGTGATAGATAGTTGTAGTTTAGTGCATGAATAGATATAATAATAAGCAAACATTCACTTCCCAACGTTTATAGAAACTAGTTAACGTAAGTGTTTTTTACAATTAATAGTCCCTCTTTTGTTAACCTATAAAATATAATTATGAATAATTTTTATACTTACCTTTGTAGAGGTCTCTGAAGACGGTAATGTAACCGAAACTAGTAAGACAAATATATAAATAATCACCATAGTATATAATTTTAATTAATATTTACCTTATCATAATAAAGGTAAGAAGAAAAACTGAAAATCTCTAGGGATCACCGATGTGGGAATCTTACTTACTTTAAAACATGGGCTTGTAGAATCCGTCATGGAAAAGTTACCAGTAGTCAAAAAAAAATTTTCGGTTTTAGATTTTGAGATATTATGACAATTTTGGGACTCTAGACCAAGAACTTATACAGGGTGTCCCGCAACGATTGTACAAAACTGCATCAGCGTATTCTATGATCAAAAATAAACAAAAAAAGCCTAATAAACATAGGTCCGAAAATGGACCATTTTCGAAATATTCAAAGATTTAGTTTCATAAGTTGATATTGTTAACATCATGAATTTAAATTTGAAAACATTAACAAATCACCACATTTTAAGGGAGCTCTTGCTTTATCCTTATCATTACAACAACGTTCAAGCTCTAACAGAAAAGGATGGCGAAAAGAGAGAGATTTTTTGTAGGTGGGCCATACAGGAAGAAGTAGTAAACGTCGACTTTCCCATAAACATTGTATTTACGGATGAAGCAACATTTACTCAAAGCGGAATTTTTAATATTCATAATGCGCACGTTTGGAGCGATGAAAATCTCCATGCAATACTAGAAACTCATCATCAGTGGCGATTCAGTGTTAATGTATGGGCTGGAGTTATAGGTGATCAGTTATTAGGTCCATTTTTTCTTCCAAAGAGATTGACAGCCGATGCCTACATACATTTTTTATAAAATGACCTTACAGAGGCATTTGATGAATTACCTCAACAAATTCTAGAAGATTGCTACTTTATGCACGATTATGCACGCGCTACTCGAGCATACTTAAATAACAGATTTGGCAATAAGTGGATTGGCCGAGGAGGGCCACCTCGTTCACCAGATTTAAATCCGTTAGATTTTTGGTTTTGGGGACATTTAAAACAAATTGTTTATTCTGAAGACGTTCAAAATGTGCAGGATTTGAAGAATCAAATTAGTAACGCATTTGACACAGTAAAACAAATTCCTGGTATCTTTGAACGCATTAGAAGTTCATTTAGAAAACGTATCCGTTTGTGTTTAGAAGTAAATGGTGCGCATATTGAACATTTATTATGACATGAATCTTTTCCAATTTGTTAAATATTCGTTGTTTTTCATCGTAACCATGGTAATCATATAATTACTGCATCTAAATCGTTATAATTAATGATGTTTACAATAGGTCAGCTTATGAAACTAAAACTTTGAATATCTAGAAATTGGTCCATTTTCGGACCTATGTTTATTAGACTTTTCTTGTCTGTTTTCGATCAGAAAATACGCTGATGCAGTATTGTACAATCGTTGCGGGACACCCTGTATATGACCTTTTAAAATCTTTTACTTAAAGAATCTAAAAAAAATCAAACTTTGCTCCAGTTGAGCAAAATTTTTTCCTTCTAGTAAGAGTTAAACATGTTTGATTTTTAAAATAAACCATGAAAGCGGATTATCATCATCTCAATGAAGATAGATCTCAATCCCTCTTTCCAAGCTAGACGACATCGTTTTAGGAGCTTTTAGATGCAGTGCAACACGACGGGCGTTAAGGCAATATTTGCATTACGAGGAGAGTTCGCGCCCCAGCGCATCAACGTAGCCAGTCACGTGTCTGTTGAGGGGAGACCCCCTTTGTGACCCATTATACCCAACTATACTTACTCAAGGTTCACACGTGGACGATTACCTACAGAGTTCCCTAATCAAAATTATCCAAAATCTTACGTTAATTTCTATTTGAATTGAGTTGGAATGAAAAAAGAAGACGTTTCTTCTTTTAAAAAGTATCTTTGTGGACATTTTTCGTAATTGGATAGGAGGATGATCGGTGATGTGTAATTTAGTAGGCGTGTGTCCATTGTGGTCGATTAAAGAGTCCATCCAACCTATTGGGGTGCTGAGTTCAATTCTTTAACGTTGAATGATGACACGTGACCACGTAGAGGAAATGTTACATTAACGTGGAATTAGCGATTATATAATTTGGTGAATAAACTCATTGACTTGGAGAGTCTTTTATAAATTTTCTAGATGATGAAATGTCGTGAGATCGTTTTTATTTCCCTTTTCCATTAATTTTATTAGAATTAGAAAATTTTTTTATTCTGCCCACACGCAGACAAAAAAAATATAACGATATATCAACTGTTAGACAGACGGACAATCGAGTACAACTCATCGAAAAGTTGAGCACCAAGGGGTTGAAGAGCGGGGGATTGAGGGACGCAACACCGCGCGACGAATTCAACCTGAATACAAACAGCCATAATTCAACAAATCGGTGACAGCGCGGCACAGAAGGTCTTCCACGACTATACGTTATGGATACGGGACGTTTCAAAAAAGCACGCAGCGTCTTCTGTGCTTATTTTTTTTATTACTGTTATTGTCAACTTTTTTTTTTGAATCCGACACGTAACCTTGCTCTTATATCAACGTTTACCTTTGAGACGTCGCGATCTCTGTGACTTATAGGTACCATTACACGAACCAGTTTATGATTGTATCCGAAGGTTGATTAATTTAAAACTTAAAACCAGGAAATGTTGGATGTCTTGAAAAAAAAGGCATTCCGAATTGAACGTTTAAAATTTATTTATATCAAAAGTTATTCCAAATGTTCAGAAAATGCTTCTAATGTTTCAAAATTAATGCCAGAATTTCTAGATATAAATCCTTGAATATCTGTAAAAATTTTTGCAAAGCCTTAAAAGTCTTTGGACATTTTGATGAATTCCAGAAGATGTCCATACGAAAATAATACAATTAATTCTTCTCGGCTAATCGTACCCGTGTCGGAAGTCTGGATTTCCCAATTGTGTGGTCAGTAATGGGTTTGAGTTTCAAAGGAGCTTAGATATCACCTGAACTAGAAAACGTTGTCAAGGTCCAGTACCATATACCTAATCAAAGCGAAGAGCACACATCTATCGTATTCCGCACGCTATTCACGATTTTTACCAGACCAATGTTATGATATTCACGTAATCTGCATTGATAAAAGAGAAAAATTATTTTAGAATTTAGATTTCTAGTTTAAAAATTATTTCCTAATGATTAGCGTTGCGTCTCAACATGGCTAAACCAGATATCAGTATTTTGGGTGTCTTTAAGTAGTATTCTGAATTGATCCCAGTGTTCAATGCAAAACTCGATCAAGTCCAAATTGGCCTTACACATCCTCCACGACGCTTTTTTTGTTAGAGTATACACTTGTTTTTTGTCCACAGTGAGATGGAAAGTGCAGATCTTTATTATTATTACTCACTCATACAGGGTGACCATTATGTATGGAATTATAGCATATATCTCGGTAAATGTTTACTTTATAAAAAAATATTTTATACAAAAGTTGTTTAATATTTTATTTGCCATAATAAGACTGCATTGTCAATTTTAAAATTAAGTAAACACTTTCGAGACACATTCACTTAGTTCCAGATTGTTAAAAAAATTATCAAAAAATATTGTATGGTTTTTTTTTTGTTCAAGACCCTCAGAAAACTTGTACACAACCCTAGAACCTAGGCTCTGTCCCATAAGTTAATCCTGGGATTTTCCAAGATAAATATCGAATTTCAAAGAGCATCTCGACTTATCGCAGAAGTTTATAAAGACAATACTTAAAAGCTTTTTCTAAATGATCTAACAACGGCCATACTTTATAAAGACTATAAAAATATTTCGAATCACTATTAGGCATAGCAGAGTAATGATTGATATGCAAGTGTCCTAATAGCCAAGCAAATCTTTTTTGCGTCATAAGAGAGCTAATGTAAGAATCACGTAGATCTGGTGCACTGGACCAATAATCTTTGTAACTTAGCCAATGCTTGATCCTCATAAGTAAATTGATTCCTAAAAAGGCACCGCACGTCGTTCTCCTGTAATGTTTTCTAGTACGCATTTGTTCTTCAAGTTTGCCTGAAAAACCTAAAAATAGTTGAAACAGAGAATATGGTGTCGGATTTGAGCTTAAACTGTTTTTTTAATTCTTGCTTGAAGTACAGATAAAGTTTTCTTGTCATCTATCACGTATTTCAATTGGTGGTCTACATTATAAACCATTGGGTGAAAATTTAGGTGGTTTATTTTTTGTACCACTGCATCAGTAAGAGTTAAATGATTTACTTATATAACTTTTTTTTTGTTATTATCAATACATGTTGTTGTGTTTGTTATGGTTGTTTTTCAATTTCATCATCGTCGTTATTTTCGTTCGTCGGGTCGCGATATTTCATACCCGATGAGCCCCCGGCGAAGAAACTACACCGATCGCGGGCGGCTAATTGCTCTGTCGGCGAGAGAAACGGAATGAAATACTGCGGGTCGCGTTTTAATTGCACCTTGTTAACCGCGGTAGTTGGTTACCCGAAGGATTTGGAAGTCTCAGAACCGCCTTAAGGTAAAAAACCGTTCATCATCCACTTCATATGACTACACACAAGTCAAATTGAATCGTCTTTGTAGAACTAATCAAATAGTTATTATTTTGGTTAATTTTTTTGTTTTAGTTCTTTTATTTCGATCCTTTAATCAATGACCGTGGCAAAACGAAAAATGACGATCCCAGTCTCTTTAACCCCTCATACTAATAATTCCGACTTAGTTGGGTCTCCGAAAAGTGAGTCCCCAAAAGGAAAAGCCGCGGTAATAAGAAAAACGACTTAAAAGAGTAAAGGGCTACGTCGGGGCGTTGACGTATTCGGTGCATAAATCGGTCCCGACGAAAACGGGCTTCAACTGAATCGCCTGGATCCCTTCTGTGATCCGCTGCCGCCGAGCTCTTTCGTATACCAACCTCTTCAACGTTAATAAATAATAAATATTAATAACGGTGGCGGCGGCGGGGCGCACCAAGACTCTCCATGGTGATTTGCGGCCAGGCGGGACCGGGAGTTCAGACTTTGAAAAATTTATCGAACCGACCCAATTAAAACGTTACGCAGATGGCTTCCTATGTTAATTCTTTTTTTATATTAATTGATCATATTAATTGGATTTTTTCTAACAAATATAAGTTAACAGTTAACCAATAAATATCATTCCTAACATTCCATCACTTTCTATCTTCTCTCTGCTGGTTGATCTATCATCATTTCCAGGAAAAGTACACATAGTTATGTCAGTTTCTATGACTACTACTTCCCTACGCAGGCACCAGCACTTTAAATCCTTCTCTTCTGTGATATGCTTAAAACAGAATCTCTCTCCATTTAATCCATTGGGAATTTTGAGAAACTTTTTATTTTGACGAACTATTCGTAGTAAACGTCAATTGTGTTGAATGCACAATTGCAAATCATATTGCTTTTGTGATTTACTCAACTTTCTGCTCAAGTGGCATAATTGCTAGTACTGCTAAATAATTGTGGACAGTTCTGCAACTAAAGTATTTAGCATCTGTGGAATATGCCAAATTGTTGGGGATCTTTAGACGGCTAAAATAACAAAATTAAATATCCTAAAAAATCAGGCTTGTCAACATTTTATATGCATTGCAATAAGAACTGCATGGATGTCAACAAACAACAGCAAGCAGGTTACGAGATTACTTTACAGAGCTTCAAAGTATAGTATCCTAACAACCACGAGTCAGTTCACATGCAAGGCGAGGTTATGTAGCTAATCTAGAAGACTATGAGAGTTCGGTGTGAAAATATTTGTTTTAAAACAAGTAAATGCTACTTTGGTGTGGTCGAGACTTAACGTATTCCAATTATTTTTGAAGATATTCAAAATGTCGCCCTGCAACATCAGCACAGCTTCTAATTCTGCGTTAAAAGAAAGCCCGGTCTCTTACTCAAACTTTTTAAGTAGCCCCATAAACAAAAATCTGCGTGATTCAAATCTACAGATTGTGCATGCCATGAAATGAAATTCCATCTCCCAAGAAATGTGTTATTTATATCTCTGATTTAACAGCTTTAAAGTTGGTCCTAACAACCTGTCTCCTATGATGCCTAACCAAATGTTTAGACTAAAACGCTTTTCTGGTGAAACCAGCTTCATTAATGAATAGAATGTTAGTTAAAAAGTCTGGGCGTTCAATAACTTCCCGTAGAAACCATTGACAGAATCTCTTACGAGGTAATACTGAGGAGTGTGAGCTTGCACATATTGAATATGATACGAATAAATGACCTGCTCGTGGAGAGTTCTCCAAACATGTGCTACAACTTGAACCTAAATCATACTAGTTTTGCAAAATTTTTGATTTCTTGGTGAATATCCGACGTCATTAATATTAGTCATATCTATGGGTGTATTGTATATTTATTTTCTTATATGTATGTGGTTTTCTGGCCATAGAGCCAGCTTGGCTATCACCAGCAGTCTGCCAAAGTCATCAAAGTAAATAGTATTAACAAGTTGCCTGCACTTCAACTATGTGAAGCACTTTGATGCGATTATCACAGCCACTCCCTAATTGAACTGTTGGATAAGCTTCACATTTAACCATTTTACCGTTCTGCTTTATTTTTCAATTTCTTGCCATCTAACTTGAGCCTAAATCATACTAGTTTTGCAAAATTTTTGATTTCTTGGTGAATCTTTAAGGTCATTAATATTAGTCATATCTATGGGTGTCTTGTATATTTATTTTCTAATATGTATGTGGTTTTCTGGCAATAGAGCGAGGTTGGCTATCACCACCAGTCTGCAAAAATCATCAAAGTTAAGAGTATTACCAAGTTGCCTGCACCTCAACTATGTGATGCACTTTGATGCGATTATCAAAGCCGCTCCCTAATTGAATCGTTGTAAAAGCTTTATAATTAAGCATTCTACCGTTCTGCTTTATTTTTCAATTTCTTGCCATCATTCTTGTTTCTGCTAAATATAGAAAAGATGCAGAATTAGAAAAGTATTCCACAATATTTTTTCTTCCGTATCTTATTCTAAATCCCTTTTAAAAAAACTATCATCTCCGTGGTAGTCGAGTCCCCACACTGTTTCGACTGTATATCCACCAGAAATAAAACCCATAGGAAAAACAAAAAATTGCTCCTCCTTATATTGAAGAGAGGGGATATCCAAAAATCGACATTGCCAACAGAACGAAATAAAACAAACATATAGACCGGTGGCTGCGTCGAAACGAGGCGTGGTTTCATCGGCACGCCCAACACATAGATGAATCAGGGGAAGCTTTCCAAACGACCAATAGCGTTTTGGGATTGCCGAAAGGATTTCTATATGGGGAGTAGGTTTCTTCGAGGTCCAGTTGAATCTTTGACGTAGAAGCGAAAGCATTGATTTCGTTACAATCAATTTAAAAAAAAAAACTAATTAGTAAGCTTGTAAATAAATAATAAAATAAAAGTATATTCATAAAACTGTAGTGAGTGACGAAGATCGTGGGTTTTCAGTGTAATTAACTGTTTCGTGAAAGCTAGATGAAAATAGCGCAACCATCTCCTGTATAATGAAGGCAAGTTTTTTTTGTATATATATTTTTTTGTTTTCTAGTTCTTTTTATGATCGCAATAAAAGAGACAGTGAAGTCTCGTTGAAATCCTAAAACCCACGCAGTATTTACAAACGCCGGTTGATTTTCGATCGTAATTTAGGTGTCGCCGGGCTCGTTTTAATCCCATTTAGGTGCCGGCGAAAAAGGGTACCAGCCGATTTCGATGATTATGCACATATTTATTGGGTAATTTGCATATTGAGTCGCAGCAGGACGCCCGGATTTATTTCCACGGGATCTATTTAGGCCGGACTTTATCGAGACTGCATATAAATAAGCGGTATAAATAAGTTCAAACAAAAGTAACTAAAATAACAACCGATCGGAAAATATTACGCGCTACATAGCAATTTATTGGTATTAACGTTAGCACTCCCATTTAAAACTATGTGTCTAAAGCTAAATAGGAAATACATAAATTTTAAAGTATATTAGTTACTATAAATAAACCTGGATAATTATTTATAGTGTCATTTTAATTTTAAGGGCTAATTATTTTACATTATTGGTAACTTATAGAAATAGAAAAATTTCCTAGGTTAGGAAATATCTTGATTGTGTATTAGCATTGATCTCCAGAATATTTTTAGATTCGTTATCTTTTCCTCTACGATAGACATCGGTGACTATTTTAGTAATTTTGACAAATTTAGTTGAGATATAGAACCTTACAAGAAACTTATCTATACATGTTCTCTCTACCAAAATCTGCAGAGAAGAGATAAAAACAATTAGGAATAAAAGTCTTGAAAAGATATTATAAATTTGAAATTGTCTCAATGCGGACCACGTAGACAACATGATTTGTGCGTTTATATCTTGCACAATTTACTCAGTTTATCCTATTATATGAAATGTATTCATGTAATGTTTAATTTGGAGACTTGCAAATAAATTTTGCTATTCCTAGTCTAACAGCAAAATTAATGTCTCGTTTTGGACATAACAGATTTTTTGCCTATCAATCTGTTTTGTCTACTTCCAGATGCTTTGTTCTTATTCAGAATTATTTTTCACTTCTTTATAGATTTTCTGTCATCTTCTAGGTTTTGCCTTTATTCGACGTTTTATTACATTCAGATTTTTCTCTTCTTTCTAATCTTCTAGCTTTTTCCTCCGTCAAAATTGACTTAAATTTGTTGCTTGTTTCTGGCTTTCTTTCCTCTTTGTACTATATGGTTACTTCTGACTTGTTTCAGCTTCATTCCTTCTGATTTCGTTCAGGTTCCTTTTGTATACTTTTCTCTCTAAAAAATATGACAGCACATTCATTCTAATAACGTTGGTAGTACAAAAACAGTTATTCCATCAACGTCAGAATTATATACATACAGGGTGTCTCAGCGAGACCGGTCATTAGACGTTTCTGGGGTTCTGGCGAAAATAAAAATTTGAGAATTCAGACTTAAGTATTATCAATTACGATCTCTTCGTCTAAAATATTTTCAGATTTCTTGCACTTCCGGTTATACCGGAAGTCGCCACCAACTTTATCTTTTTAAATGGAACACCCTGTATATTTTTACATATTTGGATTTGTTTGTTTTCAAAGTTTATAAATAACTTTACTTTTTGCAATTTGATTCGGTCGTTCTCGAGTTATTCGAATTTTTCTAGAAAAATCTGCTCCAGCAGACATTTGTTCAAAAAATCAGAAAACACTCAATTTTTGGGATATCAATTTAGGATTGAGAACATGCTTAAGCAACATGATGGTGTATGTTTTGGTGCCGAGAACTGCGGTCTAGAACGTTTGATCACTTTACTATGGCACGTTAACTTTTCAAAATTTGGAAGTACCATAACTTCATTTTTTTAAATGGCACCCCCCATATTTTATTTTTTAGTCGTCTTCAGTGTCTCATTCTACATCTTTTATATCCCATATGGCCCATACCTAATATTAATAGTTTGGGAGATAATTAGGGTTTTTTGAAAAATGCACACATATCATATGGATATGTAGCCTAGCGTGCTATGAAAAACAAGCCTTCTCAATGAGTTCTTGTCAATGACTCACTTGTTTACGTCACTTGATGCATGTGAGCTAATAATTATCTGTTATGTCCCTTAATATTAGTACTGAAACGAGTTAAAATCGATAACAATAACGAAAGTAATATTTACACAAATCAAGAAATTCTTAATTTATTTTTTTTGCATGAAAAGCGCGACAAAGTTCATAGTATGATTCCCAGATCTTCTTTGGCAGCTCGAATTGAGGTGTTGGGACTGGGCTCGAAATAAGCCAAGGTATTCACCTCTTCCGTTGCATTATCTACTACATTTTTTGGTCAGTTTAACACGTGATTAATTCGTCCAAAATGCAAAAAATTTGCTTCTATTCCTCTAAATTTACCTTTTGTCATCGGAGATAAATGTGGATAATTTTCATTAAACATTCTGCAAGTTCTACTAAGAACTTTGTCGCACTTTTCGTGCACAAAAAATAAATTATGGATTTCTTCATTTGTATAAACATTATTTACGTTATTAATATCCATTTTAACTGGTTTTAGACTCACAAGCATCAAACAACCTAAATTAGACTTTGACGTTTGTCAATAAGTCATTAAACATTTGTTTTCCATGGCACACTAGGTTAATATCCATATGATATATGAGCATTTTTCAAAAAACCCTAATTATTTCTCAAACTATTAATGTTAGGCATAGGACATATGGAATATAAAAGATGTAAAATGAGACGCCGAAGACGACTAAGTAATAAAATATGGGGGGTGCCATTTACAAAAATGAAGTTATGGTGCTTCCAAATTTAGAAAAGTTAACGTGCCATAGTAAAGTGACCAAACGTTCTAGACAGCCGTTCTCGGCACCAAAACATACTCCATCATGTTGTTTAAGCATGTTCTGAATCCTAAATTGATATCTCAAAAATTGAGTGTTCTATGATTTTTTGAACAAATGTCCGCTGGAGCAAATTTTTTTAGAATAATTCGAATAACTCGAAAATTGCTGGTTCAAATTGCAAAAAGTAAAGTTATTTATAAACCTTCGAAACAGACAAATCCAAATATGTAAAAATATACAGGGTGTTCCATTTAAAAAAATAAAGTAGGTGGCGACTTCCGGTATAACCGGAATGACCGGTCTCGCTGAGACACCCTGTATATGTACATATAATATTGTTGAGGTTGCTAGTACAAAGGTTGTGGTTTTCCTCAAATACTTTGCAAAAAGGTACAAACATTAAAAATTTAATCAAAGCCATAAAGACTTTAAGCGTTGATTAACTTTTGCATAGCATTCTTTAAGGACAGTAGCCGAGTAGCTGAATATATTATACTCAGCTTGTATAGCTTCTCTTCTGTCAAATTGGCTTGTTTTAAGTTGCTCATCAACTCATCATGTGCATCGCTTGGATGCTTTGAGAGTTGTGTTGGACTCCTATACATATATCATTGTAGACATAGTTAAATGACAATCCAAATATTTGTTTTTAAACCTTCTTTGACTATAATGGATTTAAAACGTGGAAATCTAAAATGCCATACCTTCAGATGCCCAAATCGATCGAATTGAATATTTATCGAAAACTGTAATCACTGATTTCCAACGTTTCTCTTACCCCTATACTTAAAATACAATATTCTGAGAATCTTTATTTCCGGTGTATTTCTTTTCATTAATAGCCCCAAATTTGTAGTGTGCTACAATTTTTCTACAACTTTTCTCAATAGACGTTGCTGTTATTCGTGATTAGTCTGATACCAAAAATTTGGGCATACCTGTTGAGTACTAGAGGTTGAGTGCTTTGTTGTTCTGCAACAATATATAGAAAAAGTTGTTCAAGATATATGGTACTAGAAGTTTAGACGCGTATTACAAGCATTAGAATGTAAAAGATGACTTAATGCTGGATTTAAAATAATTTCGACGGTAACATTTCGATGTTATATATTTCTTTAATTTTGTCTCTAAAATATTACCATCACTTCAAAGGTTTACCAGCAATAAAGTTCGAATTTCTGCCTTAGCATCAAAGTTGTAAACCAACCTATTCATATATCAAAGCGGCAAAAACTGTGCGTTTCTTTAATACCAACATAACTGGGATGTATCCAGAAGGATGTAACTTATTGCCGAGTAAACATTTTTACAGAACTTAATTCTAAAGACACATAATACAATACCCATTTAGAAAGCGTAACATCACCTTTATATATGTCAAGAGTTCAAAGGCAATCAAAGAGCGAGTTGAGTTAAACGTTAAAACTTACGCATGTCATAAAAACGCAGAATGAAATAATCACCAACTTCCTATAATAAGACTTAGATTTCAATTTTTTTTCGAAAATAGCAATTTGGCAGAATGTCTGCAGATAATTTGTTAACTAATAATTAACTCTGCAAATAGCTGTTGCATTAGAGAACATAGATTGTATTGATACTCAAAGATACATGATGTTATACCGAATTTGATACAAGAACATTTTATCTTTTAAATTTTGGTGTTTTACCAAAACTTGTTAAAGATAGCAATCATATTTGTGATACGAAGTGTTACGAAATATTAGGAGTAATTAAAATGTTTGCAAAATACTTCAATATAAATCTTATTATACAGGGTGATTTATTAGCTCACCATCAAACTTTGAAATATGATAGCTAATCCAATTACCAAAAAAAAATGTTAATGAACATATGTCTTATTTCAATTATTTACGAAATTATAACACTTTAAAGTTTTAATTTTTATATCATAATTAACTGGCAAGGTACACGAAGTACCTTACATATAAAGTTAATAAAATATTGTTGGTTACATAAAGCTAACATATTTATATTTATCAGACAATATTTTAAGTTTACTATCAAACTAACTTTAAAACTATTACTAATAAGTAATAACTAATCAGTATTCTAAAATCTAAACAAAAATAATCCGAATTTGTTTCCGTGAATTCTGATACTCGACGATCACTACTTGCAAAATCATTAAGAAAAAAGTCTCTTGACAACTTCATAATATTAATCTTCATCAACTTTGAAAAAACAAGAAGATCCCAAATCATCTTTACGAATTACCATTTTCGAATCTATTTATCCCACACACACGGCCAATCAAATATGAAGATTGAATATGGTTCATAAAACAATACCCTCACCGATCCGTTCGTGTCTAATTCTTCACTCCACCAACTCTAATCTGATCGGTGAAGATTATCATATCACGTGTACGTGCAGCATTAGAGACACACCTATACCTCGATTATAGAATTAAAGGTACCGCGCGAAAATCCGTTTACACGAATAAATCCCACGTTGAATCGATCAATAAACTCTCATCGTTCTCTCTACTCGTCGCAATATGCAAATTTGAACAATTCCCATTGTGCTTGCACCTATTCGTGAAAATCCGGAATTTCAGTTTTGATGATGATGCAGTTCTGGTGGTCGATAAAAAAAGGTTTATACAAAAAAAGTACTGGATATTAACCGTAAATTATTGTAGTTGGTTTTTTTTGGAGGTAATCGGTAATTTTTGTGTAATTTAATATTAATAAAAATGTGTAACCATAGTGTAGTATTAAACCATAGTATGTGTATACAGATGGGTCGACAAGGACGCGAACAACGTTCAGCTGCCGCCGGCGAACGGAGATTGGTCGACGGGGGGCCCTTTGTGCACTAACTGCAGGGGCCGACCACGGCTTGGCCCCTCCGGGGCGGGACTCGCGCTCAATGCCTCTCGGTTACATATGTTATCTGTTCCGAAACGGCAACGTAACAAATCGATCCGAATTTCGCGTACGCCTTTTTACGTCAAACACTTTTCCCTTCCTCTTTCTTCACCCTAACCCAAATTCAGTAAACCCCCCATGTCCTCCTATTTGTTTTTCACATGATGGATGGATGAACTCTCTCTTTTTTTAGGCATGATAAAAACGGACTTGGACACTAGAATCCTGGAGATGAACATAAAGTTTATAGGTTTTAATTGCTTGTAAACGACTTTAGAGAGGTATAAACAGGTTGTAAAGATGTGTCATAAAAAAGACCGGATTTATTTTTTGTGTCTTTTAAGAATTTTTAGGATGCATACCAAAATTGGTGTAAAAATTAAAAATTTAATGTAAATCAATAAATCAAAGTACATCTCGGTTTCGATATAATGTACAAAACTTAACCACGCCCTAATTTTGAATGGGGCGAAGTCAAATCCGTTGGTGTGTAATGATGCGTGGTTCTTTCACTACAATGTGAAGAACGGAGTCCCGAGGGTCGGAATAACAACGGTGTTAAAAGTCGCATGGACACCCCTCGAGGACCCTCCGCGGTTTGAATTCCATTGTTGAACCAACCCACAGAATTATTTCCCACTTACCGTTTGTTATATCGAATACCTTCTTGTTATTTCCAAAGTTAGATTTTTAAAACGGTTTCGATATCGAAGATTATCATTTTAAACAAAAATTCATTATCAGGGTTGATGTGGTGCAAATATTTCCTTCTCATGATTCGTCTTCAAGTTTCTCGGGTCAAAGTTCACAGCTTGGGAGGCCTTCTACAGATAACCCTTTGTGTGTCGATCAACAATAGTTCGATTGTCGATGATGCCGCACCGTGGTCAAAATATTATATACTCCTATCTTATATTTTAACTTTGATTGACAAGAATGTTAAATCTATTATTTTTTTTTATTTTCTTGAAGAGTATAAAGAGAAAATTATATGTAATCGTGCAAACTTATATTATAAAGCGAAAACGACGTTGGTCTTTACGAAGAGTTGGTTTTACGAAGCTTCATTACTAACATTGCTTTGCTATACAGGTAAACGTCGTTTTACGCCCGGGTTCCGTTCCCAGAGACACCGGCGTAAACAAAATCGGCGTAAAATGAACACAAATATAATGGACAGTATAAGGTTAGGTTCCTGTTATGTTTATTTAATACATATCCTATATATATTCAAAATAAATAATAATCTCTTGGTATAAATAATGAATTTTTTTAAATAAATAGTAACACACTAGTTCGTCGGTACTAAATTCAAGTCTCACACTTTTTTGAAAAAAGCATCCAGTTTCATTTGCTTTGATTGTTGCTTCCTTTCTTGCAGAAGTATACCATAAGGTCGAAGGGCAGCTATGACACTTCTTTTAACATTTGCGCTTCGATTGTAATCCTCATCTATGTCACAGAGGTCACCTGTTAATCTTTCTATCCTTTCCTTCCTTTCTATAGAGGAAAGGATACGAGTTAGATAGTCCGTTTGCAGGATTTTCCTATCATTTTCTTTCTCATCCTCCTCTTTTTCTTCGGGATTTTCTGATTGAGGGCGATCATATGCCTCTATCAACTCTTCTAATTTGAGATTGGTTATTCATACACGTCTAACAGTCCGGTCACATCTTCAGTTTTGTCAAGACCTCTAAAAGCCCGTGGATTCTGGGAATGGTACACTACCATTGGCTTAAGTTTTAAAGAACCAGAAATATTTAATTCCAAGAGAACAGTCAGTCTATCCTTGGCGACTTTAAATCCACGAGCACTACGTCCTTCTCTCGAAATAAATGTTCTCGATGGCAACTTCTTCCAATAAAGGCCTGTTTCATCAAAATTGAAGATGAGATCTGCAAGGTAGTTCCCTTGTTCCACAATTTCTTGAAACTTTTAAAGGTAAGCTGCGGCTGTTGCTACATCAGCGCTCGCCGCTCGAGGTTTGAAGGGATATTGGTTCGAGATTTGAATCTCGTGAAGCACCCAGTGCTTGCCAAGAAAGTTTCGTCAGTGATTTCTTGCGCGAAAAAATCAACAGTGCTTTCTCGCATATATTGCTTGTGTTACAGGAATATTCTTTTGATTGGCATCATCAACCCACAATGCTAACATTTTTCTATTTTCTCTATATTTTTTTATTATCGTCTTATGTCAGGCGAACCGGGGAATCCCACGCCAGCACCAACCGGCGTAATTGTGAATCGGCGCAAAACGACGTTTACCTGTACAGTGAATTTCACTTAAGATGTAAGAAACCAGGGATTACCTACTTACTTTGTCCCACATAAAATGCAACATGTCAATATTATTTGAAGAACATCGATATAACGGATCAATACTAAATTATTCTACGAGATGGCTGATTCTAGTTCTAGATCTTGTTAGTTAGTTCTAGTGATAGTGCTAGTGTAAAACTAGAACTAACACTAGATCTAGAACTAGAAACAATCCGTTTAACCGTACCTCTCTTAAGACGGCTGGTAGGTAGCGCTAGTTAGCATAAAATATCACTATGATGCATATTTTTATTGAAATAATACTAGAACTAACACTAGACCTAGAACTAGAAAGTTACGGGTTTAGCCGTGCGTCTTCAGAAAGATGTAAACTAGAACTAACACTATATCTAGAACTAGAATCATTCGGGTTTAGCCGTCTTTACAGACGTGCGGCTAAACCCAAATGATTCTAGTTCTAGGTATAGTGTTGGTTCTACATAGTAATAGTGCAAGTGTAAAACTAGAACTAACACTATACCTAGCACTAGAATCATTTGGGTTTAGCCGTCTTTAGAGACGTGCGGCTAAACCCAAATGATTCTAGTTCTAGGTATAGTGTTGGTTCTACATAGTAATTGTGCAAGTGTAAAACTAGAACTAACACTATACCTAGCACTAGAATCGTTTGGGTTTAGCCGTCTTTAGAGACGTGCGGCTAAACCCAAATGATTCTAGTTTTAGGTATAGTGTTAGTTCTACATAGTAAGAGTGCAAGTGTAAACTAGAATTAACACTATACCTAGAACTAGAATCATTTGGGTTTAGCCGCACGTCTCTAAAGACGGCTAAACCCAAATGATTCTAGTGCTAGGTATAGTGGTAGTTCTACATAGTAATAGTGCAAGTGTAAAACTAGAACGTCCAATAAAACTAGACGCACGTCTCTAAAGACGGCTAAACCCAAATGATTCTAGTGCTAGGTATAGTGGTAGTTCTACATAGTAATAGTGCAAGTGTAAAACTAGAACTAACACTATACCTAGAACTAGAATCATTCGGGTTTAGCCGTCTTTAGAGACGTGCGGCTAAACCCAAATGATTCTAGTTCTGGGTATAGTGTTAGTTCTACATAGTAATTGTGCAAGTGTAAAACTAGAACTAACACTATACCTAGCACTAGAATCATTCGGGTTTAGCCGTCTTTAAAGACGTGCGGCTAAACCCAAATGACTCTAGTTTTAGGTATAGTGTTAGTTCTATATAGTAAGAGTGCAAGTGTAAACTAGAATTAACACTATACCTAGAACTAGAATTATTCGGGTTTAGCCGTCTTTAGAGACGTGCGGCTAAGCCCAAATGATTCTAGTTCTAGGTATAGTGTTGGTTCTACATAGTAATAGTGCAAGTGTAAAACTAGAACTAACACTATACCTAGCACTAGAATCATTTGGGTTTAGCCGTCTTTAGAGACGTGCGGCTAAACCCAAATGATTCTAGTTCTAGGTATAGTGTTGGTTCTACATAGTAATTGTGCAAGTGTAAAACTAGAACTAACACTATACCTAGCACTAGAATCGTTTGGGTTTAGCCGTCTTTAGAGACGTGCGGCTAAACCCAAATGATTCTAGTTTTAGGTATAGTGTTAGTTCTACATAGTAAGAGTGCAAGTGTAAACTAGAATTAACACTATACCTAGAACTAGAATCATTTGGGTTTAGCCGCACGTCTCTAAAGACGGCTAAACCCAAATGATTCTAGTGCTAGGTATAGTGGTAGTTCTACATAGTAATAGTGCAAGTGTAAAACTAGAACGTCCAATAAAACTAGACGCACGTCTCTAAAGACGGCTAAACCCAAATGATTCTAGTGCTAGGTATAGTGGTAGTTCTACATAGTAATAGTGCAAGTGTAAAACTAGAACTAACACTATACCTAGAACTAGAATCATTCGGGTTTAGCCGTCTTTAGAGACGTGCGGCTAAACCCAAATGATTCTAGTTCTGGGTATAGTGTTAGTTCTACATAGTAATTGTGCAAGTGTAAAACTAGAACTAACACTATACCTAGCACTAGAATCATTCGGGTTTAGCCGTCTTTAAAGACGTGCGGCTAAACCCAAATGACTCTAGTTTTAGGTATAGTGTTAGTTCTATATAGTAAGAGTGCAAGTGTAAACTAGAATTAACACTATACCTAGAACTAGAATTATTCGGGTTTAGCCGTCTTTAGAGACGTGCGGCTAAGCCCAAATGATTCTAGTTCTAGGTATAGTGTTGGTTCTACATAGTAACAGTGCAAGTGTAAAACTAGAACTAACACTATACCTAGAACTAGAATCATTCGGGTTTAACCGTCTTTAGAGACGTGCGGCTAAGCCCAAATGATTCTAGTTCTAGGTATAGTGTTGGTTCCACATAGTAACAGTGCAAGTGTAAAACTAGAACTAACACTATACCTAGAACTAGAATCATTCGGGTTTAGCCGTCTTTAGAGACGTGCGGCTAAGCCCAAATGATTCTAGTTCTAGGTATAGTGTTGGTTCTACATAGTAACAGTACAAGTGTAAACTAGAACTAACACTATACCTAGAACTAGAATCATTTGGGTTTAGCCGTCTTTAGAGACGTGTGGCTAAACCCAAATGATTCTAGTTCTAGGTATAGTGTTAATTCTACGCAGTAACAGTGCTAGTGTATAATTAGACCTAAAACTAGACATACGCACGGCTAAACCCGAAACTTTCTAATTCTATGTCTAGCGTTAGTTCTAGTATTAATTGTTATGCAGCGCTAGATTGTTCTATGTTTTTATTGAACTAAAAATAGAGCTCATACTAGACCAACAACTAGAATCATCTGGGTTTAGCCGTGCGTCTCTTAAAACGGAAACTCAAAGTTATCATAAGGATGTCACTTTTTCCAAGCAAAATTTGTTCTTTGCAAAACTACCCAATGCCTGTACTATTAAGCTATGTTGCATTTTATGTGGGACAGTACAAGTGCTGTTTTACAATTTTGCTGGTTATATGAAATTCCCGGTATACAGATTTATTAAGATAGTTTTATTTAATTTCGGGTAGCTTTAGCTCTTTTATTTGCAAAGTTAAAGAAAAAGAAAATAGTTGTCAAGATCCACAAATTTACAATCGTATTAGGTGCTCTCGCACAATCACAGTCCAATAAAGCACGTTTTAGAATGCCGCAGACGCATAAATCAGTCGTCCACGTGGCATTATAGCCTTCTGTCACCATTGTCCACCCTCTTCACACCCACCACTTCGCGGTTCGTATACTAAACGAGATTTACTCGCCACTGAAGTCGCATCTACTTCATGCAGACCCCGAAGATGAGAAGAAGCAACAATGTGACCGCGAAATTTGTTGTCCTGATGGATCGTCCATTGTACCACTGTAGAGAATTCGCGATAAATCCAAGCGACCATAGAAAAATATCAAGACAACATAAAATACATACTTAGATAACTTATTCTTATTTATTTGATGTTGATGATTACACATCTCTTCATTTCATTTTCAGTTTTCTTTTTTTACTTTTATAAACCCAATGAGTGGAGTGTCCTCATGTCACTTGACGTACGCACAAGGGGGATACGTCTTCACTTGCGGTCGAGAATCTACTTGGAAAGGAGTTAACTTCGTCTGGCGGGGCCACTTGAGCGGGTCCAATGGTCTTTGTGGCGGCCTGACAGCGCCAGAAAGAGGCCCCATTGTGGTCCATCGGACCGTCGACGTTGTGGTTGCCTTCTCCTCTTCGGCCCCGGCACGCAATCATACTGTTTGTTTATTTAATAGATTTCTACGTTCTTAGAGAGAAGAACTTTGGTTGTTGAACGGTTTCGATAGAATAAAAATAATATTAAATATAATTGTTAATGATTTTTATTATAATAAATCCAAAATTACAACTCTAAATCAACCTCAATTTTCCCACTATAACCATTATCAGGGATTTTTTGTAACATATTTTGGTATTCAATCGGCAAACGAGATTCTTGAGCACCCAGTATGATCGTTTTTAAATATTGGGGTGACGGTCTTCTATCTTTCGGTAAATCCTCTAAGTTCATAAAATGTTCAGTTTCATTGTGCATTCTATAAACCCGACAATTCGTCACTAATCCATTCTCATCTTGAACGTTAACTTCCATCGGGTAATAAATCTGTTTGTCGACACCCTCCTGTTGATCGAGACTCTTTAAATGTTCAATTCCGATTTCCCAAATCGCACCCCAAACGTGTTGCCCTTTGGCTGGGATGATGGTCGCGACAGCTCCCTTCCATCGTTTTGAAAATGAAGAAAAATCAAGACCGTAATCGTCCAATCTTCCAAGACCAAGACGTACGGCACTAGGATTTTTGATGTGGATGCGCCTCTGTAGCAGATTACTGCCGTAGGCAAAGTAGCTGAAGGTAGATGACATTAAAGGCCGCTGTGGATGAACAGCAGGAGCTCTTCGTGGGTCATCGCCATCAGGTCCGCGGCTGACGGTAGCGGTCGTTGTTCTTGCTGTTGCTGCTGTTGTTGATTGTTCTTTGGCGTCGAAGGCATTACGAGAGAATTTCAAAAATACAATTTTATCTGAAGTTTGACAATCTAAAACATTGCAGTTGCCAAGGAAAATTAACAAGAATAAAAATCGCGTTAACATCGTGCCCATATTATTTTTTTTTAATAGCTACACAATTGTTTGCCAAAAAATGTTTTGTTTTAAAAAAAAGAACGTTTCCAATCTGTGTTTCAAAAACAATTTTCCATTGTGAATATGTCGAGACCATTACTGAACAACAAAAGGGTTACGGCGTTAACCGGTGAAGACCACCGTGGAGGCTTCGGACTAATTACGTCAGGTAATTAATAACGGCATCGACGTCGTCCGAGTTTCGGGGGAATAGGACGCGAGGACGTTTTTTTCTTTCGAAAAGAGAGAATGAAAACGGGTCGCTATAGGAAGTTAGCGCCGCACGGTCGCTGATTAACGTCCGCATTTATCTCGCGCGCTATCAAAATTATCTCCGGTAATTGGCCGCTTGAAAGATACAAATAGGCGCTATACGTTAACCGGTGGTGTGCCCCAACACGAAACTATCGCCTATGAATTAATAACGGCGGCATCGAAAGAATCGCATTTCTCGATGGTGAACGGCGCTTTGCGTTCAGTATGTTAAAGACTTGTGTGTCTATGTTGTTTGCCCGATCGTGTTTTCTACACAACCTGTTACGTTGTTGGTTACATGTGTTATAGGAAAGTTGCTGGTCGTATCTCTCCACGTAATCGACTTGATATTTTGCTTTATGTCATTACAACATATTGACTAATAGTTTTATCATTTTTTATAAGTCTGCACAGATTTCAATATCTTTAAACTTCACTCTTTATTTTAAAAGTTTTGAATCGTTCCAGAAACGAAAGATAATAACAACATCCATTAATAGTGCAGAACCTTTCAAAACAGGTACTATTTCTCGTGTGCCTCCCCACTGTTTCTATCCAATTCGAGCGAGTAGGCGTTGATTACGGAAGTGTATCATCTCGACGCGGTCGTCTCTCATAATAAATTAGTTAATTAACCTTAGAGAACCCCCTATCGGGGCAGTTAACGCCGTTCTATCGAAGTATTTTTGCGTAAAAAAATGTTGATGTGATACCTCAAGATGATCGCCGCGGAGTCGGTTGTGTTTTTGAGTGTGCGGGTCAGTGGCAAGTATAGGCAAAAGGTAAACAAGTTGTAATATACTCATAACCGGGAAGGCGGTGGTGCGAATGGCCCCCAACAGGGACTAAGAGGCCGACCGCCCACTGGGGGCGGCCCCGCGGGGGCTACGCGCGCCCATCAATTCAAGAGGCTCCTCCGGAGACAGCAGAAAGCGTGAAAAATGCCAACACAGATCACGCGTCCCGCCGCTGCGATCGGTGATATATCGGCGAAGTTATCTTTTGACGGTTATCTTCACAGAAAAGACGACGCCCCGCTGAAGAAGAACATAAGAAAATTTATTTAATAAAAAATTCAGCAAAATTTTTCAAAAATTACTAAAGAAATGTGTCGATATTACCTGTTACTATGTAAGTTTTTTTAGTCATGTAATGTGTCCAATAATGGTATATCATATATCAAATAGAAAGCAACAAGAAAATGCCGACCAGTGAGAAGCAAACAATCGGAAAGTCGTAAGACGAAAAGAACAGAAGAGGCCCCGCCTGATAAATGCCTCCTGTCGCAGTATATCATTCGCCGTCTCTATAAGGCCTTAGCTTGTGCCTGACTGTGTGCGATGCCCGTGTGCGTGCTCTCTACTACAACAGAGTAGGTACAAATCGTACCGTGTTCAACAACCGGATTGCACCCGAAAAAATTATTCAACATTTTTAATCAAAATTGTTTCTTTTGAAACAAAATTTTAAATTAGTACATAAATTAACCTCAGAAGTAATTATGTTAGATTTTTCATTTTGACGTCCAAGGCAATATTGTCGAACATTAAGGACACTCTTGAAAGATGTCTTAAAATATATGAAACAACTTGGTACAGAATTATAACTCGTTTATGTAGATGAGAGACCTGCTATTCGGATCTTCCTAAGCCAGTATATTATTCGTTATTGTGTGAAACCCTGTCCATTGAGGCCCAAGAAACACTACTCTAGCTTAAATGATGTGGACTATAAATTAATAGACTGCTAATACTCCACAAGGGAACATGAGTTTATAGCACCAAAGTGAATCCTTGTTTTGCAGAAACCTCTCTTAAACGCCGTGTAGGACCACTAATACATAACATACTGTAATAATATAAGCAATCATAAGTATTATTTTGGGGATTTAAAGACTTATCGATTATCAATTGCGTTCTCTTCGACTAAAATATTTTCAGATTTCTAGCACTTCCGGTTATATCAGAACCCCAGAAACTTCTACTGACCGGTCTCGCTGAGACATCCTGTATAACCCATGTAAAGTCGATACGAAGTAATTTTAAAGACCCTTTGACAGATAGATAACCTCAATTTAATTTTTTCTCAATTTCTTATTCAAATCCTTATTTATCCGGTTGGAGATTGTTATTGAAAATGATAAGCTTAACATAGTAAAAATGAAAAACAGCCGTCCGTTGTGATTAATGAAATTTTAGATGAAAATTCATAATCTCAAGAATTGAGCATTTTGGGAATTTTGCCGTTGAGTATAGAAGAAAATGATCAGATATCTGAAAATCAATTTAAAAAAGCTTTAAAACCACGAGATTTCATACATAAATTTAGTTATTAAAAAAAATTAAAATAATATTTAATCAAATTAAATTAGTGATATTTCAAATGTTAAAGTTGGTAATATCAAAAAATTTTAAAAACGAATTTCAAGTAATGGAATTTTATCGATTATCAATTGCGTTCTCTTCGACTAAAATATTTTCAGATTTCTAGCACTTCCGGTTATATCAGAACCCCAGAAACTTCTACTGACCGGTCTCGCTGAGACACCTGTATAACCCATGTAAAGTCGATACGAAGTAATTTTAAAGACCCTTTGACAGATAGATAACCTCAATTTAATTTTTTCTTACTTTCTTATTCAAATCCTTATTTATCCGGTTGAAGCTATTAAAAATGATAAGCTTAACATAGTAAAAATGGAAAACAGCCGTCCGTTGTGATTAATGAAATTTTAGATGAAAATTCATAATCTCAAGATTTGAGCATTTTGGGAATTTTGCCGTTGAGTATAGAAGAAAATGATCAGATATCTGAAAATCAATTTAAAAAAGCTTTAAAACCACGAGATTTCATACATAAATTTAGTTATTACAAAAAATTAAAATAATATTTAATCAAATTAAATTAGCGATATTTCAAATGTTAAAGTTGGTAATATCAAAAAATTTTAAAAACGAATTTCAAATTAATGGAATTTTATCGATTATCAATTGCGTTCTCTTCGACTAAAATATTTTCAGATTTCTAGCACTTCCGGTTATATCAGAACCCCAGAAACTTCTACTGACCGGTCTCGCTGAGACATCCTGTATAACCCATGTAAAGTCGATACGAAGTAATTTTAAAGACCCTTTGACAGATAGATAACCTCAATTTAATTTTTTCTTACTTTCTTATTCAAATCCTTATTTATCCGGTTGAAGCTATTAAAAATGAGAAGCTTAACATAGTAAAAATGGAAAACAGCCGTCCGTTGTGATTAATGAAATTTTAGATGAAAATTCATAATCTCAAGATTTAAGCATTTTGGGAATTTTGCCGTTGAGTATAGAAGAAAATGATCAGATATCTGAAAATTAATTTAAAAAAGCTTTAAAACCACGAGATTTCATACATAAATTTAGTTATTACAAAAAATTAAAATAATATTTTAATCAAATTAAATTAGTGATATTTCAAATGTTAAAGTTGGTAATATCAGAAAATTTTAAAAACGAATTTCAAGTTAATGGAATTTTATCAATCAGGAAACACTATTTTTCAAATTTCAACATTACACAAACGAAAATTAAAAATTTTAGTGTGATTTTGAACTTGAGAGAGAATTTTATCTCAACGAACATCATCACCAACGTTTTAGGTTATGTAAAAAGATAAATGTTGACATAACCTCAAAAAAAGTAATCAAGAATTTGTCGGATTCAAAGAAAAAAGAAATGAAATAATAACCCTAATGAAGAAACGTCATTTTGGTTCCCGTTCCTGATAATCTCGGAATTCCGTACCGTGGACTTCTTTATCCTACAACTTTGGTGAAGAGACATCAATTTGGTGTCTTGAACTTATTTATCCTACAACCAACAGAGTAAGCTAAGTGTGTTTTCTTTATATTTATTCATATTAATTTAGTTAACTATTCACTTACCTTCAATACGAAAGATAATTCTGAGATATGTTATGGGGTTATGTTGTTACTATTTAAACAAGTTATTTTCCTCAATTTGATGGAGTAATAAAACCATTAATCTTACCTCGTATTAACTAAAATTTAGGAAATTTGTTATCGTTTAATCACAGTTAATTCGTTGAATTTTACTTGAAAGATTTGTTTACGAGTTAACTCAACCGTATGAACCGGTATTACTCTGACCTGAACAGTCTTTCCCGCTAGATTAGACTTGACAACGTCGCTAGTTCCGTAATTAAAATTTCATATTATTGTTTATTTCATTGAGTTTTCAAATTTTATAGATTAAATTTAATAAAATTGTGAATTTTCATTTTAAATATTTTTAAATAAACCCATAAAAAACATTACAATATCTCAATAACATTAGGTCTGTTCAAGAAACGATTTAGGATACTATCAAGTATGACAACGAGGAGGATCGTAGACCAAGTACGATGTAAAATGATCATAAAGAAAATTGTTTTTATTCCTTATACTTAATAAATTACATATAAACCCATATTAGTACAAATAACACTTTATAAATTGGTATTGTTTCAAAGAAGCTCGCGGTTCCTGCAAGCCGGGATTAAAATCTATAAGGAGGGCCACAATAAGAAACTCGTATACGCTTTTATAAAGTAAAAAAAAAAAAAACTTAAAGGCGACTTCTTAAAATCCCGTAACGGCGCGGTCGCTTTCCCGACGGAGGACAATAAATACGTCACGGGCATTACAAATCGCGGCATTAAGAAGGAGCAGGATCGTCCTTTGAGAGGTCGACCCGCCTCGGTCGCGTCCCGCCGGCGTTTTTGATTTAGGAGCACGCCTTCGCGCCGCGAAGATTAACCGGAGTATATAAATTTCGATATTAAAAAAATCGTGCGCTCCGCCGCCGCAGCAACCCGACCCCGGACTCTCTCTATGCTCCTTGAGACCGCGCTTCCGAAGCACAAAGGATCTGGAATCCACCACGTGGAATTTTCGGAGTCCATTTATCATCTCATCCTTTTCGTGGACGATTATGTACCGCTTAAAAACGATAGTGTCTGGTAAAATCTTTTCGTAGTCCAACCATTAAGTAATCACAAGCAATATTATTTAACAAAAAATTTGATTAACCTAAGTCAAAACTGTTCATTATCTTTTTTTCAGTTTTGCTTACAACCATTGCAGAAACGTCTCTTAGAAGATTATAAAGAGTCACTTATGAATGGTAGAAGCGTGGCAGAAGTTTTTGAAAAGTTATACTGGCCTGTATGAAATTAGTTTCTGGGAGTTTTAGGATATTTTCTGGACATAGTAGAATTATGTTTGGGTACAAGCAAGATAGAAGCTTCTAGTAAAGTTAGAACTGAAGCTTCTTAAAAATGTATGCTAGAAATTCCTGATAGAAGCATGAGTGTAACTTTGTGACATTTTCTAGTTACTACCAAGCTGTTGAGAAAATACAAACTTCTGCTAGAAGCATTGCAGATGTTGTTGGTAGATGATAGTAACATGGCAGAAGTTTTTGATCTTCTTATGGGTGCTAAAAAAACTAGGTAACTAGTTACAAATTAACTTTAGCAATGGAATAAAATAATCGGTGACTTTGTTTGGCAAGTCACTATAACTGCGTTCAATGTATTGTAATTTCCTCTACTATTAAGTAATTATTCATTATAAACCAAGAACTAATGAATTATCTCCATAATGCTAAGGCAAAAATTGTTAGCCTCTTACATCATAACCACAAATAATACTGATTACTAAGTTAATTATGGGAGATTTTTCGCTCGGTGTACAATAATTTCAATTTCTGAAATTGAAAAAGTAAACATTTAAAATCACACTAACTCCAGGTAACACCTTTAAGCTGCTCAGCCGAGAGGGTCATTCGTCCGGTGAAAAATACCAAATAAACTGCGGTATTATTCCGGGCGATTTACAACCATTCGACCCGGAGAGATTAATACGTTTTCGCCATTCATCTCCGCGATACGCCGTGCGGGGGGCGTGGGGCTCCACTTGAAAAGCCATTGTGGCCGTATTCGGAAAACACGCAAAACCGTCCCGTTCCTATCTTTTGTCACCTACACGTTGTCATGAAGTGCCCTTTTTCACCCCAAAAATGTGTTTGCGAGCGAAAAAAAGGCCCATTGTCGTGCTCGTGCCCTCTCGCCTATTGTCATAATCGGATTTTAAGTGACTCCCATAGTAAAAGCTTTAAAGTCCGGCGATATTTTTCGGTCAGTTGAAATTTGTATTCGGTGATGTTAAGATGGGGGTTTCTTTGGTTCTTGTGGTGAGTATGGTGTTAAAAAAATGATAATTATAAGACATAGGGATCCCTGAGAACACTTAATCATTATTTTGTATTAATTTCTTTTTGCGTTAAGGTGTCGAACGCGAGAGATGCAAAAGGCGTCCCAACAGGCGGTTTTTGTTTAAAGTCGAAGGGGCTTCTCCCCGATCCCGTATTGTGGGCCCCCCGCTTAGTCGATAATTATATTATGGCGTTAATTAAAACCGTGCCCGGCTGGGTCGGGCGATTATTAACAGTTTATTGGCTGTTAACAGCTCGGGCGGACATCGATACATCGTGCTAAATGATTCTTCTTGCAAAAGGTGGAGATTCTTTTTTTTGTTTAGAAATTGGATAGATTTATATTGAGAATTCAACCGTCACCTTCCGAACGATTTCACACTGAGAGTGAATTCAGGGAGTGTGCCCGATAATCCGATTAGGAGACGGACTTTAGCTTAGCGACAGATTACAGACGTCAGCCGGTCGAGAGGAAGAGTTCTTACGCTGCGGGATGTTCTTCGTTCGAAATCGTGTGTTGGTCTCTTATCTGCGGTGTACGGTTTTACCATGTTACACGTCAAAAGCTCGATTAATTTATATGTCTTAAGAAGGAAAAGGTTTTATTTATATCTATTTATATCAAGATATAATTAAAATATTAACTAGTTTTTTTGTACAAGACTTTTTTTAAAAAATATGAAGGTTAGGTCTTGCAAAATTTCTTCAATTGGCGATGAAGAGGTACAAAACGCGTTTGTATGGAACCTCAAATGGATCTTTACGCGCGTTGAATCGGTGACAAATCGCTGAAATCTGTCCCTTTCAGCGACGCGCCGTAATCGACTCCATAAGTCACCTTGTCGAAGAGTTTCAGCGAAAGGTTTCGGTGCGGCCACCTACGGCCGCGACCCTCGTGAGAAATGCCTGTTTTGACCCTGACGGCAGTCAATAATGGGGGGCCCCGAGACGATGGGACCCGAAAGACTGACAGGTGCCGGATTCCCGGACTTTATTATTATATTTGTACACGCGGTCAAATAGTCGATGATCGATGATATACGGAGGCCGTTAATCTGTGAATACCATTTCCAAAAAATATATTAAATTATTTTCTCTTTGTGTTTCAGACTGAATTTCGGATTTGCTCAGCTTGCGGAGATCCAATCAGCGATAAATTTTTGCTGGAAGTATCTGGAAGAAGTTGGCACGCTCGGTGTCTTAGGTGTTGCGTTTGCCAGTTACAACTTGATCGGCAACCATCTTGCTTTATACGAGATAGAGCTGTTTATTGCAAAGCTGATTATGCAAAGTAAGTAATGTACTGAATCATCTATAAAATAATTTCTTAATCTATACGATGTTATTTAACTGTCTGAAGAGTAATATTAAATAAATATTTATTTAAATGGTAAGAATCGAGACACAAGAAGAAACGCGATGACGAGATGGATGGTGCATACGTTCCACGGTATGTTTTCAATCACAACAGAGCCCCGAGCATATAAAAAATGGTTAAAAGTCCATCGTTTATTATCTTACGCGATCCCCGTACCGCGCAACGCATACAAACACACTCGAGGTTTTTCGTCTCGTGGCCGCGGCCGAGACGTTGAGGAATCTACCACACACACACGTACCTTTAGGGTGCACCAACGCACACCACGTTGGTCCACAATGGCCGGTGTGAGCACATTGTGTCGCGGTGACTCGCACTTCTTTACCTTTCATTTGTCATCCGTCGGAGACGCGCCAGTGACATCTGACCGACTCATCTCGCGTATTATTCCCAGACGAACTCCTCCGGAATCATCAACTTAAAAAAAAATCTCTAGTGTCTAACAGTCGTGACTTTTCATAAGATTGTTTAAATATTATTCGGAGAATTCAATGCACACCTTTTCTTTTCAAAATTTCTTTTTTTATGCTATTCCTGAAGATGACTTCGAAACCGGTGTTATCAGATTTTTGCTATTTCTGTAAATAATTATGATATTATAAAACGGTTACAAATCGTGGAGGATGAGTCGTTGGCGATATTAGCAGCAGAAGAAAAATTTGAATAAAGGAACTATTAATTCGCCAGGCTGCAATTCATTACAATGTTCCGTGATATACCTTATAAAGAAGAGTGGTTGAGAAGAACAAGATATTGTGGCAGAAAATGATAAATATCTTGGTCATTTGATTTCAGTCATGGTAATAATTTAGATCGATTTAGATTGATGGGTTTTTGCAAAAACACAAAATATAGATATTATTATAACCTCAAATCAACTTTAGCCACAAGGTGCACGACACAATAATGCTTCATAAAATTTAATCCTCTCTAATCGTAATTTTGTAAGATTCTCAGTGTAATTTAAGGATGAAAATACATAAAGAAATGCCCAGTAACTTCTATTATAGGATGCTTTTGTAATCATTGACGTATTCTCCTGAAGATGCTATAATTATGTGGCGAAACCGGTGGAGAAATAAAAATAAAATATCCATTTAAAGTGCAAAAACGAATTTTATTTACATAAAAATATTGGCCTTAGAAAATAGGAGGCAACATATTCTGCTAAAGAGTATAATCGTGATGCCATTCAGAGTTTTTGCAACAACCTTTATTATTATTATTATTATTGCTGCCGGGCTGAGGAGGGCGACCCCTCTCGTTACCGCGACCTATAAGATCTATTGTAACTTTAGCCCTCCAAAGGTTTAGGGCAAATGTAGGTCCTTAATGAACCTTAGTATTGTCCTGAGGTCTTGAACCTTTATGTCGGTAGGTAACAGGGGAGTTTTACCGAAGACGTTGTGCCTTAGACGTCGTCTGGCGACGCAATTGCACAGTATATGTTCAGCAGTTTCTGACTCGTCGTTGCATAGTCGACAAGTTTGATCCTCAGCTTGTCCAATGTGGAAGAGGTGGTATTTTAGGGGCACATGGCCGGTTAGGTAGCCTGAGAGCGTTCTTAGATTCCCTTTGCTGAGACATAAAACCTCTTTGGTTTTGTTTTGCGACGGAGTTATCATACTGTTCGCTTGTCTGTGACCTGGAAGTTCTTTCCAGCGTAAGGCTGTCTTTGAAGCCTCCCAGTTGTTGATTATTTGTTTTAGGTGGCTTTTTTGTAGTCCACATCCAGGTTGGGGTCCAATGAAGGGCGTGTTTGCTGCCTCTTTGGCCAGCTTGTCGGCCTTCTCATTGCCCTCAATGTTGCTGTGACCTGGAACCCACCATAGGGTAACATCATTGCCCCTAGCGAGTTCTCTCAGGTTGTTGGTGCACTCTCTGATCAGTGCGGAGCCACACGTGTAGGCCTGAATTGCCTTTAAGGCGGCCCGACTGTCTGTGAAAATGTTTATGGATGCACCTTTTTGTCCCTTCTGTAGGTTCAAAGCGGTGCAGAAGTTTATAGCAAGAACTTCTGCTTGGAAAATTGTTAAGTCCGAGCTGAGGGGCAATTTGATGTGGCTATTTGGTCCACTAATGCCCATGCCTACTCCAGATCTTACTGTCTTTGAAGCATCGGTGTACCAGGCTAGGGCTCCTCTTTTTAGTTGAGGCCCTCCTTTCGCCCAATCATCCCTGCTACTAAATATGACCTTATACGGTTGGTTGAAATTGTATTCCGTCGGTATAAGGTCCGTTTTAATTTCAATCAGGTGATTTAGACATGGGTCTTTGAGGATCTCGAGGTGTCCTCTGAGATTACCCTGCATCAACTTGAGTGAAGAAACTGTTTTCAGTGATAAGGCACTTAAGGCTGCCTCCTTTTGTATATATATGTGGAGCGGTGTGAGACCGAGTAAGGCTTCCAAAGCAGCCGTCGGACAGGATCTCATTGCACCCGTTATGTTAAGACATGCTAACCGCTGGATTTGTGCCAGCTGTTGTTGAGCTGTCTTATGTTTTGTTTTTGGCCACCAAACCAATGAGGCGTAGGCGACCATGGGTCTGATTATTGCTACGTAGGCCCAATTCGTGGTTTGAGACCCCAGTTCCTTCCTAGGAGCCTGCGGCAGATCTGGTTTGCAACAACCTTGCACTCTCTGCTACATCCTGCATTTCGCCATTCTTCTGCATTCTTTCATCCCTCTTCCGGTAAGGCTTGATCAATCATAGTTTATTTAATCCAGAATATATTTGATACCTACTTCTATGTTGAGGTACATATCGAAGAGGTCTTTTTGGCCATCGGTTTTTTAGCATCCTCATCACATGCTCATACCACTGCAACTGTTTGGTTTTGCACCTCATCAATTGTTCCAGTCTTGATAGTGGAAGAACAACTATCATAACTGGATTCCGAAAAGACTGGGATACAACGACATCTTCTACGTTATCTCATCGCATTCCACCATTAACAAAGAAAGTTCAAGAGAAGAAATCCTTAGAACGACCAAAAAGAAATTATTGAAAATAATGGAGAGAAATAGAAAAGAAACTTAGCAATAAATAAACGTTGACTTTTGTGTTGTAAAGGTGTTTTGAAAAGTGATGGTGTACTGAATGAGAAATTAAAAATTTTTGTCGCATAAACGATGATATCAATGAA
Organism: Onthophagus taurus; assembly: GCF_036711975.1. Classification (NCBI taxonomy): domain Eukaryota; kingdom Metazoa; phylum Arthropoda; class Insecta; order Coleoptera; family Scarabaeidae; genus Onthophagus; species Onthophagus taurus. The sequence continues at coordinate 5,231,903 of NC_091967.1, forward strand.
ACCGCGTATCGATATCTGTCGACGTAAGCACCAAAACCGTGTCGAAACGAGCGGTTTTAACGACATCGCAGCGGCAAGCGTCTCCGTATATTATGCGGCCGTCGACGCCGCCAACAAGAAACGCGTGACGGCTCCGAATTTATACGGCGCGCCTTTTACGGTGACTTCGGCAAAATGAATATTTATAAGGCGATGTGGGCCGGGATCGAATCCCCTCTTTTCACTCTTTCCTCCCCGTATCACAATCCTTCTCCCCAGTCCCGTCGTTATATACCCTTTGAATCAAATTAAATTGTCACCGGAAATCGCGAACTCAGTTTGACTCGATAGGGTTAAAATTATAGTCTTCGCTTGCAGGCGAAGATAGACGTAGAGATAATTTCGTGTTACCTGTAATTAAGTGAAAGTGAAGTTTTGTTATTAAGAAATAACGTTTTATGCAAAAAACAATAACGTGTCGGAAAAAGTAGGTTTCTCGTGTACGCCCCTTTGATATATTATTATTTTTTCTTGTGTTGGTTACGAAGCAAACGGAAAAATAATGGCGGTAATGAGGTGGTATTGAATGAAACGGCGGCCAATGGGTCGGTCGACGAAATTCCGACAAACGGAACAATGCCCCCGGCTCCAGGGTATCGATATCGTGGATCGAATCTGGGACCTGTGTTTGTACACAGCGCCTTACCGGATCATGACTGGCGGGTTTATTAGAAGAGTAGACCTCCGCGAAGAAGTGTTCCTCAAGAGTACAACGTGCGTGTTTCTGCTCGATCGTGTGGAATGAATAATGATCCCAACATTTAACTATCAGACCTCGACTTATAATAAAAACCTTACTTTACTAAAAATATATTTCTGTTTCTTTTTTATAATACCTGTCAAATTATTGTAAAGTTGATTAACAGATAATTTTGTTGTGTCACTTTGACATTTAGTGTTTCCATATTCAAGCAAACACAATAAAAGCACTAATTAATTATTACATCACAATTAACAACTAAGAAACTGTAAAATAAAATAAAATAATAAAAAATAATAATTAAACCAAGAACGAAGTAAAATCTTAAATGACTCACCCGTGTTAAGTTGGCGTCAAATGAAATGTCAAGTTATACCAACGCAGATTTGGGGGAATTAAAAAAACACTAAATAAGTTAGAAACGATTCTTTTTTCTATAACGACGAAAATGATTTTCAACAATTATTGTTGATATTGTTCCAGCCTTAGAAGCTTACTAAGCGATACATCGAGATTTTTTTAAAATTCCCATTTAGATAAAACTATAACAATTCCAGCAGTCTTGTCGATGTCGTTTCCTTTTTTCCATCGTACATCCTTTTTTTTGTCCACCGTTGGTCAAAGTCTTTTTGTCCTTTAGCCGGCGAGAAATATACGTTTATGTAAATCGGTCCCGTTTTAAAACACATCCGCGGCCGAATGCACAAACCGTGTTCGGTGGCGTAGCGCCTTTGAATATTCATTCGGGCAAGAAGGACCCCATTGCGGTTCATCGGGTACGAAGAATCGTCGGGCTCATTCCAGATCCCGGTGGTAGAGTGTCAATTTCGACCCACACGCTATTTTCGGCTCCGCAATCGGCCCGTGTATCGGTTAATGAGGGCCCTAATTCCCCTAATTTAGTGGTCTACGTTATCTGGGGGCCAAACGGCGAGGGCGCGCGAGAAATCGAAGGTGGCCGTTGCGCGGTAATCGATTAATTAAAAGAAAACCCGGCGACCGTTAAAACGTGTTAAAAAGGATTTCGGCTTCCTTTTTCTTTATCCGAACTCAGTCACTTTTATCCGAACTCTCACCGACTCAAGAGTTCGAAATATTTATGATTCTGTTGGAAGTGAATCTCAACAAAGATTTTAGATGATTTTTTTTCTAATGATTTAACTTTGTTCCAGAAGTTTCGGTGCCAAATGTTCAGTTTGCTCGAGAGGAATATCATCAAGTGATTGGGTAAGAAAAGCGAGAGATCACGTTTATCATTTAGCGTGTTTCGCTTGCGCCGCTTGTCATCGGCAATTATCAACCGGTGAAGAATTCGCCCTCCACGAAGACCGAGTCCTTTGCAAAGCGCATTATTTGGAAACGCTTGACGGTGGAACGACTTCTTCCGATGGTAAAATTAAATAAGTAATAAAAAAAAATAAACAACCTCACCCAATTCATTTTCTCCATATAGTTTTATTTTCGATTATAATTAACCCCTTAAATTAAGTCTTAAACACGAAGGTCTCTGCCGTCAGATTGACATCTAGATATGCTAAGTAGACGCCGACGCCACCACACTTTTTTAACAGTCCTTCCGAAACAATCGGTGTTGAGTCTTTTTTGTGGGGCGTAGTTCTAACATGTTAATTATTATTTCTGAAGCCTGTTGTTTGTTTTGCACTCACACGTTTTCTGTTAGCCATTTTGTTGTAATTCAATTAATAATTTTACCCTCGAGGAAACTTTTGACTCGTCTCCTCGTAATTTATTCGCATGAACTAGTACGTGTACGTTTCGTGAGAATTTTAATTGGATCAGTAACCGCCGACGAAACCTGAAAGGGGCTGAACGTTTATTGTTTTCAGACTTTATGGTGTACGTGTTTTAAGACGTTTTATCATTCACGCACTGACATGAGAGTGTGTATGAATAATAATAAAGTAATAATGTTAGTGTGCGGTTTCGTGGAAAGATAATGAAATTGATTATATACACAATAATATCTATGACAGATAAATTCATTTTAATTAATATCTTTATGAATTATTTTTATTTATTTTTATTGTTTTTTTAGACGGTTGTGACGCAGAAGGTTACCACAAGAATAAAGCAAAAAGAGTCCGAACAACATTTACAGAAGAACAACTCCAGGTGCTCCAAGCAAACTTCCAATTAGATTCAAATCCCGACGGTCAAGACTTAGAAAGGATCGCTCAAATAACAGGGTTAAGCAAACGAGTAACGCAAGTTTGGTTTCAAAATTCGAGGGCGCGTCAAAAGAAACACATGCACACTGGAAAAGTGAAAACGCAAAGTAAGGAAATTTTTTTTCTTTAAATTTAAAACTTTGAATTAATTTGTTGTTTAGTGCACAATGGGAGAGACGACAGTAGCAACTTTAGTAGGCACATAAACCTCCATTTAACGTACTCGTTCCAACAGAACAGCAACAAGAGCTCGCCTCTCTTCAATCCAGCTGGTAAGCCGTCGTCGGAATCGGAGGCGACGCCACTTAAATGGTTGTGTCTTGCAGATTCCTCGCTGGACGAGCTCTCTCAAGAGTCCACCATGCACTGTATGCAAGGGGAAGTGTAAAAAAGACTATCGTCAGATTACAAGCTACGAAAAAAAAAACTTATTTAGGATAAGAAACTAAATGTATTGGTAACCCTCCAATATATATCGTGATTCTTCAGTGTACTATTTACTATTATTATTTCTTTTTGTTATTTAGTCGTATTTATTTATTTTTTTTATCATAAGCATAGACAACAATTTATAGATAAATAGAATGTAAAAAAATAATGTGAAGAGGCAGGAATTGTATTATATAGAAGTATTGTATATGTTAAAAAAGGTTAATTATTACTGTTTTAAGTGTAATATAAACGAATTTAATAAAAATATTTACTTGAATATCAAATATTAAATTTTTTTGTTACATTTACTTTTCCTGTTATCATAATTTACCTGAATGACTTAATAATATGTATTGTATTGCATAAAAATGTCCAAAAGTATAGCAACAGTGCCTTTCATTATTAGTATTATGGATTGAAGTTATCTCCAAAATTCAAAATGCAACTATCAACTTCTAGCAAAAAAACTACAATAATTATAAGAGTTGTTGTAGAAAATAATTTAGAACATTACCAACTAGATAGGCAAGAAATTGGGAAGCCTAATGTTCCATGAGATTCAAGCCCTAATGAGTTCTAATATCTTGGCAGTTGCTACAAATTATTGGAGAAGCAAACAAGGAAGAATTGTGCGAGCACGAATTTAAAACCTGTACGAAAAAGAGAGTAGGAGAGGTTCTGGTGAAGAAGAGTAGAAATAATACGGAATCAAGACGGAGTCAAGAGTTAGAAAGGATTGCTCAAATAACAGGGTTTAGCACTATCATTAGAAATAACTCTAGAAGTAGAAACATATGGGTTTAGCCGTGTGTCTCTTAAGACGGCTTTTGCTTCACCTTGTCTAACTAGAACTAACGCTAGACCTAAAACCAGAATCATGCGGGTTTAGCCGTCTTGAGAGACGTGCGGCTAAATCCGAATGTTTCTAGTTTTCGGTCTAGTGTTAGTTCTAGTTGTACATTAGCAGTATCACAAGAACTTTAGGGTTAAGCCGTGCGTCTCATGGAAAACGTGTTAGGCTCCCGCTCCTTTTAATATGGTTAATTTGTCTTTGACCGTCGGAGGAGCGGTTTGTATTTTGCTGACGGTACCGTATCGTACTACGATATCATTCTTCTTCAGACACCTCACAATTTGCTCCGTCACACCTGAAACATAAGGAAGGCAGATAAAACCGGCTGGTGTACTTACCGAGTCTTCCCTCTGTTTACGTGGTTTAGTGGCTCGTTGGATATCCGTCTTTGTATAGCTTTTCTTCTGCAGTACATCTCAGGTAGTTTAGAAATTCCTAGAGTCGCTCTTTTCCGTGTTGCCAGATTACGAAACTGTCATCGACGTAACGGAGCCATAGCTTCGGGGCCCACGGACGCTTCCTCTTCAAACATCTCCATGTAGATATTGGCGATCACAGATGACAGAGATGATCCCTTGCATTGCTTGTAGAATTTTCCTTTCCAGCTAAAATATGTCGATGATAGGCAATTCTCCACCAGTCCTGGGACATCCTTCGGCAAAACCTCCGTTTCAGTTTCAGGCGAAGACCATCCTCGTCATCTTTTTCCACGTCGAAACTTACCAAGATATCCTGGGGTCTAACTTCATACCCCTGATTAATTCTAAAAAATGTGTGGAATCTCTGACATATTCTGTTTTACCTGTAAAAGGAAACTTAACAGAATCTTACATTTATTTATTCTTGAAAATATGTAGATGAATTCAAATATTGCGAAACAAATCGAAAACACAAAGACATTCATTCCAATCAGAATGTGCTATTACTCTTTGATTGGCACACATGCCATATTAGTCTTAACAATAAACAATGCATTGCATGATTGTATTTGGTTCAATAAAGACGGTGTTGGTTGATTACCAAAAAACAAATTTGAGGATCTATATAATCTAAAGAAACACACGTTGGAATGTGCTAATTATAGCAAAGTTCTTACAATAAATAAAGTTATACGAGTTAAACAAGCCGTTAGTCGTAGAATGACAGTTTCACGAAATGTCATATTCACTGATCGAAGCAAAAACCGGATCTAAACATTTTAATTTTTTTTTACTTTTTTAATAACTTGATAATTATTAAAAAATTTATTAATTAAAATACGTTTAAGATCTTGAATTATCTCCCTTTTAACTTAATTATTTCTTTTTAATTAAATCCTTTAAAATAACATTTTAAACCCCAACCCTTTCGATTGCTTTGATTTGATATTCATAGATGTCACCACTATACAGCGGACAAAATACGATCGCAGTGTCCTTCCCCTGTTTTAATCTACAGGACGCGTGCGCACATCGTCTCCCCAGAATGCCCGGTAATTCGACCGGCGGCCTCTCCAGCGGCCCTACTTCATTTTGTCGTCTCGTCAAGTGGATACTGCATCCGTTTAAAAACGTGAATTAACCCAAGTAAGTACATTTCCAATCCTAATATGTATCATAAACGCGACGTTTTTAACGAACCACTCGCTGTCAATCGGTTTATTTACATCAAACTCAATTTGCGTTTCCACGGTTACGTGTGGCGTTGCAAAAAATACGGCATCGTTTACGTTTCTATTATTGATTTGTAACGGTTATTATTTTTAATTAACCTTATTGTTATCGTTTATATTGTTTTGAATTGAGTGATTCGGGTTATTAGGGGTTTTTATTTCGGGTATGTTTTCGTAAAAAATAATTAAATTTAGATAAAACGTTTTATAAAAGTATTTTTGGACACCTGTATAAGTAAAAAGTAGTTGGAACTGATTCAAAATTGCATAGTGCAACTGTTTAAGATATATAAATAGAAATTAAATAGCTTTTTCGCCTCCCATACCTGAAAGTAAATCATATCGGCCCTAAAAAAATAACTGAAAGTTAGATTTTCGGCCCTTGGGATTCTAAACTTTGAACGTCCCTACTTTATAGTTTTTCATCACAATCTAGTTAGTCTTCATTGACATTTAAACTGCAAACTGTAAACGTCAGTTGAAATTAAAACTGCGACAAAATGAACGAAGAAGCGGTATTGGAATTTGGTATACCAAATTCTAGTATTGCTATTCACAACTGTGCGGAAGAAATAATTAATATTAATAATAATTACTACAATGAGTAAGTTGTTCCTAGTGTTTTGTTAAATTCTGTTACATACTAATAAAATTAATTGATTTATAAAATTAGTTTTATTTTATATTTTTGCAATTTTGTTTGGTTTAATGGGAGGCGAAAAACATTTGTGTGTCACACGTGCAGAAATGCATTAGCAGCCCTTATCTATTAGCTCGGGTTGCTAATGCTTATTTTCTGCCCTTGAGACACAATATACTATAGAGACCTAAAACTATATAAATTTCCAGGACAAAATGAAGTTTAATATATCTTATCCGGCGACTGGTTGTCAAAAACTGTTTGAAATTGTGGATGACCACAAAGTAAGAATATTCTTTGATAAGCGCATGGGTTCTGAAGTACAAGCAGATCCATTGGGTGATGATTGGAAGGGTTACATCTTTAAAATTACGGGTGGCAATGATAAACAAGGCTTCCCAATGAAACAAGGTGTTTTAACCAACGGTCGTGTTCGACTACTTCTTTCCAATGATCATTCTTGTTTTCGTACTCGACGTGATGGCGAACGTCGCAGAAAATCCGTTCGTGGTTGTATTGTTGATGGAAATTTAAGCGTCCTATCGTTGGTTATTGTTCGTAAAGGATTAAAAGATATCCCTGGATTGACCGATTCAAATATACCGAGACGTTTGGGCCCGAAACGAGCCAATAACATTCGTAAACTTTTCAATTTAACCAAACAAGATGATGTTCGTCAATATGTTGTTAAGAGACCGTTACCTCAAAAGGAAGGTAAAAAACAGCGGTTTAAAGCGCCTAAAGTTCAGCGTTTAATCACACCGGAATCTTTGCAAAAGAAACGTCATCGTTTGGCTTTGAAAAAGAAACGTTGTTTGAAACGTAAGGAGCAGGTGAATGTTTATAAGAAGTTGTTGGCTCAAAGACATAAGGAGTCGAAGCAGCGCAGGCAAGAATTGAAGCGGCGTAGATCTGCCAGTTTACAGGAGAGCAAAACTAGTTTGGACAGTGCTTAAAAAAAATTATATTAAAACCAAGGACCTATTTTGTTTTGTTTAAGTACTTCTTAGTAAATCAAACGAGTACTTAAAATGTCTGTTTCAAAAATGGGTCCGTATTTATAGACTGACTATTATGGTGGTAAATCCACCATTTTTTTTCGTGTTTTTGAATAATTTTTGTTTTTGAAGTAAATGGTCATTTCTTTAGTGTCGTAGAAAACATGGCACTCAACTATAAACGTTTTTCTGCACTTATACTTTTAATATAATACTCCGTTTAGAATCTGAAGATATATATTTTTTTTTGTCTCAAACCAAAGAAAAAAGTAATGATGTGATGGAAATTATTTTTGTGATGTTTTTGTTTTGTTTATAAAAGAAAATTATAAATGGAACAAATTATATATTTATAATCCAATTAATGTTCGGATGTTTGTTATATTGTATATTTTTGTAATATGTAAAAAAATCCCAGTACAAATGAACGAAAAACTTTCGACTATTATAATATAACCATATCGTTCGTTTTGAATTCGATTTTTCTACGTTTGAAATCAAAGAAGATAGATATTTTTGTGCCCCTTTATTTGTAATATATTATTTGTTATTGTTTGATTTTGTGTTTTTTAAAGCTGGTATATTTGTTCAATAAAGTTGCGAAAGCGTACATTTAGCTGATTTTTTTAACTTTGTTATATATACATAATAATCCAATCTCAAAATTTTCTCTCATCTACAGGGTGATTCAAAAAACCGCTAACAGACTTCTAAAGTAGATAATACATGAAAAATTAAGATACATGGGGTCGCAAATGCCTCCTTGGCGAGATATAGCGGATCAAAGTTTCGTTAATCTTAAACATTATCTGCAATAAAAAGCACTTTTTTAAAAATATTGTCTTGTAGTAGCCGTGCGTAACCATGGCAACCAATTGTTTTGATTTAAAATTTCCTAGTGTCAAAATTCGATTTGAAAGAGTTTATTGTGCGTTAATGAGATTATTTTGAGTAGTATTGTGGAGTTTCTTGTGTTAATTGTTGTTATTCATTGTTATTTGTTGCTAATAAGTCGGATTGAGAGTAAATTTCGCGAACTTGGTCGGACGGACCGGACGTCCGTTGGTCTTAAATGAAAACCGTCAATTGGATGTCCTGTTAAGTGTAGAGGAAAATCCGCATTCAAACATCTCCAATATTGCTGCAAATTTAAATACATATAGAAGCACAATATCAAGATTTTTTAAAAGAAAAAAATATCACCCCTAGAAAGTACACTTGATGAAGTGTTGCTCTGATGAAGCAACATTTTGTTTAAATGGCACCGTCCATAAGCAAAACTGCCGTTATTGGGCAGTTGAAAATCCCCATTGGAAAGCCGAGGCAAATACACAGTATCTCCAAAAGGTCAATGTATGGGCTGGAATAGTGGAGAAAAGAATTATTATTTCTTTATTGGAGCAATAGGCGATGAACAGTATTTGGATTTTCTTCAATTAGAATTAATTCCAAGTTTAGTTACAATTTTTCCAAATGCAGAAGATCCAAATTCACTACATCCCAGAATTTGGCTACAGCAAGATGGCGCGCCTCCTCATTATGCACTAGTTGTACGAGAATACCTCAACCAAACATTTCCCAATCGGTGGATTGGCAGACGCGGACATATGAATGAAAGATCGCCTGACTTAACCCCTTTAGATTATTTTCTTTGGGGTTATTTAAAATCTAAAGTTTATGTTAGTAAGCCTGTAATCTAGAAGATTGAAGCAAAATATTAGAGAAGAATTTCAATTAATCAGCCCGGATATGATTCAAAACATTCAAGAAGCGTTTGTCTCCCAATTAAGATATTGCCTTGCCGCTAACGGGCAGCAATTTGAATTAGTGATATTGTTTTCTATCTTTCATGTTGTTGTTTGATGCAACAAACTATTGCTACACATTGCTACTTTTGTATCTCAAATACAATAGTAATAATTAATTTAAATAAATAATTCAATTCAATTTGAATTTTGACACTTGGAAATGTCAAATCAAAACAATTGGTTCCTCTTTCATTATCCTCTTTCAAATTCAGATACGAGAGATACGCATTTTGGTTCATTATACTGGTCCAGCAGCTGAAAATAATCCACACCATCACAGATCCCCTACCATATGTCACAGTTGGTCTTAGGTTTTTTAAATGCAGCTTCTCATTTTTTGATCGCCTTTCTACCATGTAATTTAGCATTATGGAGCATGTTTCTGATGGTTGACGCTCTAGCTTTTTCCCTAGTTCATTCTCAGCAATAATAGCCACCTTTGCTGCGCTAAGAAATGGATCCATTTTTTTTACGGCGCTTTATTATATCGTGCACTGTAGAATGGCTTCTGTCTACAATTTTTGCAATTTCTCATACCGATTTTTCTTGCTAGGAATGTTTAAGCACTAATTTTCTAATTTCAATAGTCGTTTGGCTCTTCTTCTAGACATTTCGAATAAAAAACTAGATTTCCGCTAATCAACTGTTAAAGCTTCTACATGAAATTGTTTATAATTTTTGCTTGATTGACTTTTTGTACTGTTTTCGTTTATTTTTATATTTTTTTGTTACAGTGAATTAATTTTTGTATTTCGTAAAAGTATTATTACTCTACTGTTCAAATTTGGCTTAAAACCATCGTATGTCTTCTGTATTCTCAATCCAAATTATTATGCTTTAAATAACCTTGGAATGATTAAAATAAGTTAATATCGTGAATAAACACACAGTGCTACTTTAAAAGTGATTTTATTTTTCAATTGAATTAAATGAATTATTGCACTTAATACATAAAACTGGCTACAACATATAGGAATCATAAAATTAATCAATTTAAGAAAATAAAACTATTATAAAATCGGCATATGAGAATTACTTAATATATGTCATCACAAGTAATAATCCCAATACTGAAGATAAAGATAAAAATGTAAATCAAGAAAAGTATCGATTATAAAATTGGGGTGTGTAATTTTAAGATGATATGAGACTCTTTAATAAACCAGTTAAGATAATAATTTTTCTAACATTCAGAATATAACTTTTCATTAAAGATTTAAAACCTCAAATTGATATGGTTTTTAACCATTATTGAAATTTAAATTTACTTGTACAAGGATATACATTTTTTTGTCAAACATTATATTTAATTACATCAAAAATCTTCGTGTTTTTTTCTAGACATTTAAAATAATACTTTCAGAAAAAAAAACTTATATATTCGGTTTACTGCTCCAACAACGTGGAGATCTCGGCCTAGATAGTTTTTTGCCAATAGTCTGGACATGAAATCCAATCTCAATCAATTCTTCATGGTTTAATATTTTTCGACCATCAAATATAAAAGCAGGTTTCATCATACCTTTGTAAATGCGGTTATAATCATAAGTCTGAAATAATAATAAAAAATTTATAAATTAAACTAGCATTAACACTTTAGGGTTTAGCCACACGTCTCTCAAGACGGCTAAACACGAATGATTCTAGTTCTAGGTCTTGTCTTAGTTCTAGTGATAGTGCTAGTGTAAAACTAGAACTAACACTAGACTGAAAACTAGAAACTTAAACAATTTATAGATTTGTTGTACCACTTACAATAAATTCATCCCATTCTGTACATAAAACTATAGCATGAGTTCCAGCTGTAGCACTATAAGCATCTTCAAATATTTTCACGCGACTTTTAACTTGTTCTGGGAACTCACAAATACTTGGGTTAGTTAAATCATCAATAATTTGAGACTTTTCAACCTTAAAAGACAATAAAATTATTTCAGCAAAATCTCTATACAGGTGTTTCTGTAAGTCGTGGCATAATTTTAATCACAAATACAAGAGTGAAAATGATTTTGAAAAATTTTTTGATCTAAATCCATAAATGGCTAAGACATGGGCCTTCATAGTTCCGAAAATTGTCAAAAACCTCAAAATTTGGTTTTACTTTTGGATTAAACATTTTCTTAAATATACATTTTCTATTGTTAATTAGGGTTAAAGTCCCTAGATTTACAAAGTACCGCGGTTCATGAAGCCTGTTTTTGAGCCAAAATGGCGGTTTGACAGCTTGTCATTGCATCTCACCACTTATGTACAAAAATATTGCCGTCTTGTTACCTTTGGAGTTGCAAAAATGGCAGTAAGAAGGACTTTCGACTCTTCAGAGTACCACGAGAAAAAAAGAAAGGAGATTTGGCGTAATGTTATCAATAGAACGACATAGTTTTAAAAACCGCGGTACTTTGTAAATTTAGGGACTTTAATTAGGGTTTGAACATCGCCACATCTTTATATCAAAGTAGGAATAAGTAGTAGTATGAAGTTAGATACGTAAAATTAATCTGAAGTTGTAACACAATCTAAGACAGTCCTAGGGATCTTTGATAGTATTATCACCGTAAGATGGCATTAGCGTCTATAGTGAAATAATTTAATTAAACTAACAATTTTATTATTAATAGTGGGAACGATGAGAGACAGCAATAACAATTATTACCAGTATTACTCTTTTAATTTAAAAAGTATAGATTCCAATTCGTGTTATACTTTTAAATTTGCCGCTAAGAATTTTAAAAATTGAAGTTTGTTCAGAATGACAGATGAAAATGTCATTTTAAAGTGATTTTTCGGTAAGAGCATAATAAAGTAATAATGGTATGATTAAATAATTAGATTAAATTGATATTATAGCTTTGTTTCAGCTAACGTTATAACTGGTTGGAAGTTCGTCAGATGCAATCTCACATGTCATATGATGCACTGATATTCAAATGTGGCGCCATTATTTGACAGGTGTAATAGACTGCCTAAGTCTGACGTCACAGAGGTGGGCGGAGCTTATACTGACTCCAAACAATTTCGTTGCTAAGATAAATCGCCAAAAAATGTCATTTGAAATGTCACCACTTAGTTTATTTTATTTTAACACTAATGGAAAATTGCATATATAATATATATATTGGAATATATATATTGGAACGTTAATTGTTAACGTTAATTCCAAACAGTTATTCTGTGGTTGGAACTTTTATATATAAACCCAATCCAACCTGTATTCTAATGGTTCGGTTCTTAGCTGAATAATTCAAAAATTTCCCCCAACAGATGGCGCCACATGCGTTCAATTTTTTTTGGTGATTAAAATTATTCCACGACTTACAAAAAACGCTGTATACTAATTATTAATTATAATTACTTACTTTTGGGTCATAAATATTAATAGAAGCTCCTTCATCCAATAAAGTTTTAGCAACATGAATAGCAGGACTTTCTCTAGTATCCCCTGTATTTTTCTTAAAAGCAAACCCCAATAAAGCGACTTGTTTTCCACTAACAGTATTAAAAAGTGACTCAATCACTTTCGCTGTAAATCGGGATTTTTGATACTCATTCATATCGATAACCTGTTGCCAATATGCGGCCACTTCAAGTAAATTTAAACTCTCGCAAATGTAGATCAAGTTTAAAATGTCCTTTTGGAAACAGCTCCCACCAAAACCAATAAGTTAATGGCAATAAATTTATTATTTTTATGTTCTATCTTATGTTTGCTTTATCATTACAAATAAGCTTTTTTTATAAACTTACCAATTGAGGCTTGAAGAAATTTCGATCCAATTCTTGAATCTAACCCAACCGCTCTTGCTACTTCTGATACATCAGCTCCTGTTGATTCACAAACAGCCGATAACGAATTTATGCTGGATATTCTTTGAGCTAACATTGCATTTGCAGCCTAAAAGCAAAAAAAAAGATATGATTTATTTCTATATTGTTTTTCTAGATTAAAGTTTTCAATTAAATTTTGGGATTAAATGTTTTAAAACAATAATTTAATCTAAAAAAAAATGTTTTATCTTTATTAGAAAGTGATTTCTATCAAGTTTATCTATCATTTTTGGGATTTTTTGGTTAAAAACAAATAATTTTACCAATTTTGATAATTCTGAAGACCAAGTATTTGTAGTTAAAATATTTTTTCGCGGAATCCAATGTTCATAAACAGAGCAAAGTTCTTCAATAGCAGCTCTTCCTTCGGGGCTATCTTCCCCTCCAATAAGCACTCGATCGGCGTGTAATAAATCATCAATAGCAGTACCTTCACAAAAATTTCAAATAAAATATCCTTATTGTATTTTTAATAAAAAATTACCTTCTGCTAAAAACTCTGGATTAGAAAGGATTTGATAAGAAACACCCGGACGTTGATTAGCACTCAAAATGTTTAAAATACTTTCAGCAGCTCGTACCGGAACTGTACTTTTCTCAACAACTATTTTATTGCTTTGTGCAATATCTGCAATCATTCGAGCAGCCCCTTCAACATATTTTAAATCTGGGGCTCTTCCCTAAAATTAAAACAGAATTATTTATAAAAAAAATTGTTATTGAAACAGGATATAAAAAAAATAGAAGCTAATTTGTTGAATCAACTAACTATAAATAGAATTTAATTACCTTCCCATTTCCAAACGTTTTAGTTGGTGTATTCACAGAAATAAAAATTAAATCTGCATCTAAAATAGCTGTTTTAATATCATTGGAGAAAAATAAATTCTTTCCTCTACAAGCTTTAACAACATCATCAAGTCCAGGCTAAAAATAATTAATTTTTATTCAAAATTAACTTAATTCTCTTATTTTACCTCATAAATGGGTAATTTTTCGCTATTCCATTGTGCGATTCTTTCTTTGCTTAAATCAACAACCGTAACCTTAATTTCGGGACATTTCCAAGCGATAACACTGCATGTTGGCCCCCCAACGTATCCGGCACCCAAACAACAAATATTTTTTACCACCATTTTTAAAAGAGTATTTTTTATTTAGTCGAATTAATAAAAAGTTAAAATGCCGATCAATTTTGAGGTTATGCTCGAACCGCCTCCAAACACCTACTGAATTACTGAATTGTACTGAATCTACTGATACTAGAAATTGGAAGTTGGGTGATTAAAACGCGTGGAAAAAATACATCCTGTGTAAAGACGTAAAAGATAAGGAAGATTTGAGTACAAAAGCTACAAATTTACGCCTTTGTATGAACCATAAAATAATTAATAAAAGTAATTACTCACCTTTGTATTTTAATATTTATTGGTATAGTAAAAAAGTTAAACTTTTTCGATTGAAATAACTAAAGATTTTAAATATTTATTTTTTATTATCCTTGAACCACTACGGTGGAAACGATGGGTAAAGGACCTTGCCTCATGTTTTTATATCATCACAATGGTGTCATTGACGTCTTTCCGAAGACGTCGTAACCAAGCCTTGGTATTGAATACTTAAAGATTTGTGAAGTTTTCTTTTTAAATATAGTATTGAAGGCCATAGGATTACCCTCATTCCTTGTAGAATAAATATTTGGTTTATATAAGTTTATTTTGAGTTTCTAATTAGTGCAAGGACTATTTTTAAAATATTTTTAGTTTTTTGATGAAATTACATTTCAAAAAAGTTAGGTTATTAATTTGATGATTGATTGTCATCCGATTCGGTTTTAGAGTTGGAAATCTTCGTTCATATCATGCTCCAGCTATGTATGTATATTAAAAAAAATGCGAGATAATCGTAAAAAATTCGATTTGTTTAAAAATTAACAAAAATTAGGTTAGAATTGATAAAAAAATCGATTCTAAAATTTTATTATTTTAAGGTTATCCAACTTGACTCGGTTACCATGGTGATTAAGATCCAAATATTGCAGTTGCTTGTCAAAATTGACGTTGAATTTAAGTTTTTTTAATGAAAAATACATAATTAATTGGATTTAAAGGTTGTATTTAATTCAAAATGGGTAAATGGATAAAATGATAAGCAAGGTAAGTAGACTAAATCAAAAAAAAATGTTTTTCGATCAATTAAAATGTACAAGAATTTAGGGTTAAATAACAATTAAAACTAGAACTAACACTAGACGCTAGGTATCAATAACTTTTATCAAAGTCAACCTATTATTCTACTTACGATTAAACGGTGTAATAAAAACTATAGCATTCCATTTAAAATAACGAAGTTATGGTTTACTTCCGGTAGACCGGAAGTGGCAACCATTTTGAAAATATTTAAAATCGAAAGTTCCGAATGAACAACCCATGCTACCAAAATTTCAAACCTCTACGAATAGTTGACATTTGTAACCGAAAATTGACCATAACTTCATTAAAATTGAAGATAAATATGTCGTGTTTGTACTCATTTTAAAGGATTTTTAATGAAGATTACAAATATGTCAAAATTGAGGTTGACATTTTAAACCTGAAGTCAGTTATCATATAATAGACAAATGGACAACTTCATGGTGTTCTTTCATGATGTATTCTTTATTAAAAAAACCTTTAAAATGAGTCCAAACATGACGCACTTATCTCAAAAAAGTTTGAATAAAAAAACGTTAAACCCGAAGTTAGCAACAATGAAGATAGCAATTTAATTATTATATATTAATACCAACCTTAATTTTTATTTTTTTTTATTGTATTTTTGTTTTTGTGATAAATTTTAATACATTTTATAAAAATTACTAATTTGTCAAAATGACATTGACATTTGAAACCGCAGGTTGCTTATATCTCGACTACTATTGGAATTAAACGTATCATGTTTGGGCTCATTTTAAAGGATTTTTCACAATTATAAATATGTCAAAATTGACGTTGACATTTCTAACCGGAAGTTGACTATAACTTCATTAATATTGAAGATAAGTATGTCGTGTTTGTACTTATTTTAAAGGATTTTTAATGAAGATTACAAATATGTCAAAATTGAGGTTGACATTTTAAATCTGAAGTTAGTTATCATATAATAGACAAATGGACAACTTCATAGTGTTCTTTTATGATGTATTCTTTATTAAAAAAACCATTAAAATGAGTCCAAACCTGATGTTGCTAGATATCACTATGTTGTTTAAATTTTTTATTGCACTAAAACTAGAACTAACACTAGAACCTAGAACTAGAAAAATTCGGGTTTAGCCGCACGTGTCTAAAGACGGCTAAACCCGACTGTTTCTAGTTCTATATCTAGCGTTCGGAATTCGAGGTACTTGACGATTTCGGATATCTAGATTCATGTTATTAGTTAAATTTTCTTAATAAACAATTTTTAAATTTTTTTCAAACATATTCTGATATATGATAGTTTCACTTCTTGATGTTTCACGTGCTTCAATCGTTAAAGCATTTGTTGGAGAAGATATCAGGGCACCCAGTATAGCTCTATAGGCTTCATAGCACGTTACCTGAAGTTTATTCATCATAATTTTAGGAATAGGCATTAGTATCCATAAACCATATTCAATTCTGGATCTGACTATTGCTCTATTATAGAGTACTTAATGTTATAGGATCCCATTTCGAGTTGGCCGAGGATTTAATTAAGTTAATACCCCCTTTACAAGGCTTAACTATTGTATTGACTTGTTCTTTCCAACTTAGTTTCCCGTTGAAAGTTAGGTTATAATCAAATTGAAGTATTTAATTTTATTTTAAATATTAATAAAGCTAAGAAAGTAAATATATTTTATTTAATTTCTAATAAATTAAAAAAAAATCAAATTAAGATTATAATTGCATTTATTTTAACTTAATTAATACAAAAATGTTATTGTTGTCGGTTTCAAATAATTATTGTTTAATCTTCACTACACCAATCGATACTGAAAATCACATAAGCTGCAATACTATTAGTAATTAAAAGAATAGAAGCGGCAAAAAGAGTCCACAGTAAACATTTTTCCTGTTTACTCATCTCTTTAAACAAATTTGTAATTTCTTCTGTCAAAATTGCCATTATGACATTCTTATCTACGATAATCTTTTAAATCGTTCAAGTTAATTAATTAATTTCCCAAATTTCTTTTGCGACGCAATAAAATTCGTAAAAATTCTTGATTTTTCGTTATCTTCATTTCGTGCTTGTATAATACTCGGACTTCTCATTCGATCCAAAACAATCATGACACTAATTACGATTACGATGCCGATGAAGACAATGGGCGTCATTGGATGGTAATAATCTTTCTTACCGTAATCGATTTGAATTGGCACAGGGACGATATTTTGAGTCACGTGACTACAATGTTCGTATTTACCGCAAGACATTTCGAATTAAACGAGTTAAGTTTTGGACAGGATTTTTACATATATACGTTTTTAAAAGATATGCTCTGGTAATTTTTTAGCATTCTTTTGAATTATTTGAGTAAGGTGCATAATATAACCTATTGTTTCCGCGTTTTTATTAGTATTAGTAGATTAGCGAGTTTATCAGAGCTTATTATTATCATTGTTTGATCTAACAATGACAAAGAAATTATATAGATATAATAAGGTTTTAACGGTTTTTTTTGCGTTTAGATTTTAAGTAATTTTTTTTGTTTGATGTGTTGAGATTAGAAAAAAAGCATGTTACTCTTAAAAAGATATTGTTTAAAGATAATGTTTTTCTTTTTTTAAGTTTGTAACATAAAAAGGAACCTAACCTATCTTATTAATTATAGAAATTTTATGTCATTCAAAAAATTAACATTAAAGATAATGATATCTTATGTTACAAATAAAACTTCCAAAACTTTCAAAGATATTCAAAGCTGGGAATGTACGGATGAATTTTTATTAACAGCAATTAATATTTCTGGAATAATAATTTTTGGATTCTTTCTCCTTTTGATTTATTACATTATTGATTTGTCAAGTAATTGGTTAGATGACTAAACTAGCAGAAACTCTGTGAAAATCGGGTGCTGAAAAAAAATTGTGAATATTAAAATAGTGCTATGTTTAAATACAAATAAATGATTTCAATAACATAATTGGAGTTTAATTCTTAATTACATAGTAATTGTCAAATTAGCTGTCAAAATCTGTTATTTGGGTTGCCTATATATTGATAACAAATTATTTTGGTTATAACATTTTAAAATAATTTATTACAAACAATTATTTCAATTAAAATAGAATTCTCATTACAAATTGAGCAAATTAAAGATTATATAAGTATTTTATTATAATCGAATTTAAAATAAAAGATGTTATAGATATTGTTATATTCTCCATAATATGCTCATAACTAACCACAATTTAATTTAGTTAATTTCCAAACAATTTTTTTACAATTTCCAAAATAAGATAAACTCTCAATAATTAATAATTATAACAAAAACAATTAATTAATAATTTTGATTATTACATTTCCTTTCTATTAATTTTTCAAACCACTTTATAGATGGTTAAAAGGTCTATGACCAGAAACGTTTTTTTCTGATTAGGTTATGTTTACAGAGAAGTGACGTGTGCTTTCGTTTCGTTAAAATAAACATAAATTCCTTTTATTTGAACGTTTATGGTGACTCAAGAATGAATACTTCCGCATGTTAAGACACAAATCATAAGTTTGCAACCGTGAATTGTAAAAAAAACGATAACGATGCGTTTAAATATTGATTTGAATGAGTGTCTTCGTGATTCGCCCAAATTTAGGTCGGTTTTTTCTATACATTTTTGCTTGATTTAATTAAATTGGGTGTTTTCGGGTTTTAGAAGTATATTGGAACAGGAAGAGGCTAATGTGGATCAATTAGAACAAAAATT
Organism: Onthophagus taurus; assembly: GCF_036711975.1. Classification (NCBI taxonomy): domain Eukaryota; kingdom Metazoa; phylum Arthropoda; class Insecta; order Coleoptera; family Scarabaeidae; genus Onthophagus; species Onthophagus taurus. The sequence goes on from NC_091967.1 coordinate 5,250,968, forward strand.
AGATAAGATAATTAAGTTATGTGGGAATGTTGTTGATTCTGGTAAAGCTTATGTTGCACAACAAAGGTTTTAATTTTTAATCATTTTATTTAATACCAAATTAATTAACGAATCTTTTTAGTTTATTCGCTAACGGGTTATGGGATCTTAGTGCTCACTTTAAAGAAGACACCTTGGTGTTGTCTTCGCTTAGCAAATTAATACATAATTTGCAGGAAATGAACAAATTCCATACAATCTTATTGGATCAAGCTTCACGAACAATTTTGCGCAACTTAACATCATTTTGTAAAAGCGATATCAAACATGTACGCGATTGTAAACAACACTTTGAAAAGATATCTCAAGATTTAGATACGGTGTTGGTTCGTAACTCTCAAACAGCTCGAAATAAATCGCCAGAAATTGAAGAGATTGGTAATCTTCTGGTTGCAACGCGGTCATGTTTTGGTCATCAGGCTATGGATTACGTGTACAGTATAGAAATTTTACAAAATCGTAAACGACATGAAGTATTAAGTACTGTAAGTTGCAAAAAATTTTCATTTGCTTTTTGATTTTGAGTGTTTTTGATTTGATTTTTTTAGCTATTGAGTTATATGCATGCTTGTACTACTTATTATCATCAAGGATCGGATTTGTGTGAAGATTTAGAACCTTTCTTAAAGAAATTAGCTGAAGAGGTAATTAATTAAGGAATTTCTTGTTTTTTTTTCTAGGTTTATTTATAACTATGCAAGTACTGGGATTTAAACAGTAAATCATGTTAAGGACAAGTTGTACATATCATGCCAGTTTGTCTTTTACATCTATGATGCCTTATAAAATCTTATACTGCTCTCATTGCAGCTTTGCTTTTGCAATTCTGCTCATTGGTCAGTTGTCAACGTTTTTGTAAATCATTAATTAAGGGACTATACCAGTGTTTTTAAGTATTTATCATAGTATTTATCATCATTTACAATAATTTTTTCATAGAAAAATAGTAACATTTGAGCGATTTATGCGCTATGTCCCAAAACTGAGTGTTTTGGGAAAAAGGTTCCTCCACAGCTGCAGTGATAACAGTCAATTCAGTACCTAAAATGAAAAAACAAATATCGATGTTAAACTAGAAGATATTGTAGTTAGGATTTTAGAGAAATATTGAAATTTTACAAAATGGCGGAGTTTTGAAAAAAAATTTAATTTTTGTCTAAAAAATCGCCGTTTTTTTTATGTCAAATCGATAGTGTTTATCCAATCAAAAATATCTTAGATCATGTACTTTGTCCACGACTACTATTGGGATTGATTCTATAAATTTATTTCGTTAAATAAATTTTTGAATAAAGGTTAAACGTCAACGTGACACAAATTCAATGTTACCAACTGTAACCAACTTCACAACAATTTGTCAAAATTAAATGTCAAGTTTATGAAACGTCATGTTTTTTTTTACGAAAATTAATTAATTTATGCTTAAATCATATGAAAATAGTTATTTTTGATACAAGATAGCGAAATGACAAACGAATTTCGCTGGATTCTAAAGTTTATATATTAATAAAACGACCAAATTCATTATAATGACATTTAGAATTCATTTAATGTTATGTCAAAATCTTAACGTCACATCGACTTAACCTCACATATTGAACAAATGTACTATTATAAATTTGCATTTAAACATAAAATGAAATAATAAAACAATTAAAGGTTGATTATTTTGTGTTTATAATTTGTTCATAAAAATAAATTAACAATTAATAGTATCAAATTCTTTGATTCTGGACGTATTCACTTGACAGGCTAATAATAATTATTTGAAACGTTAAAACTTCAAAAAACGTCAATTTAATTCAATTTTTTAGGAGTTTCTAAAGGTTTGATATTAAAAAAACAAACAAATTTCTTATTTCGTATGATTTAAGCATAAATAAATTAATTTTCGTAAAAAAACGACGTAAAAAAACTGACATTTAATTTTGACAAATAATTGTTGTGAAGTTGGTTACAGTTAGTGACATTGAATTTGTGTCACATTGACGTTTAAACTTTATTCAAAAATTTATTTAAAAACTTGCTACGCTCGTGACATAAACTTAAGCTTAGTGAATAATAGCCCTCATATAATAATATACTATTTTATAATTCGTGACGGTACTCAAAAGGGTGCTGTAATGAGATTTTAGTAACATTTTATGGAACCAGTTCAAATTGTTCTAGTTGTCAATGTGACAATTTGCATTGGAATTTATATCTAGTAAAATTGAAAATTATTAATAAATTGAGAAAGTAGTGTTTTAATAGAAACATGAAAAATTTTTTTCAGGTGAATACATTTTGTGTTTTGACATTTTCTAATTTCCAGTTCAAATTTCTATTTTCAAATGTCACGGTGTTACCAACTGCTACATACTTATCTCCCTACATTGTCAAAATTTATTTTATTTTTGTTAAAAAAAGGATAAAAACGCGAATTCCATAAATAGCATAAAAAACACATTTCATAAGACTTAAAGCACTCATTCATTAAAAACCTCGTGGCTTCGCCACTCGTTTTTGAACTTGAATTTGTGCATTTCAAGCGTGTCTTCCAAAACTAGTTTTTTAATATACTATTATAGCACTCTGTTAAAATTTAAATTTGATGATTGTCTTTGAGTTAGAATTGCAACAAATTTAAAAAATACCGTTTTGAGAAAAACGTGTTTAAAGTTTTAACTATCGATAAAATGATATTTACCATAAGAAATGTCACTCGAAAAAATATCCCCTTAACTTTTATTTCAATTAAAATAGGTAGCAACAATGCAAGAAGAAACAATAACGATCGAAAAGAAATTAGAAAATAGGCATAGTTTCGTTACAAATAAAGAAATAATTCCGAATTTAGCTAAAAGTAAAGGAGGTCCGATTTTAGAAGGATACCTCTTTAAGAGAACTTCAAACGCATTTAAAACGTGGAATAGACGTTGGTTTTGCCTTAGAGATAACCAATTAGTTTATAGGTAAATATCAAAAAAAAATCTGTTGAGTCATACTAATTAAATAAAAAAATCAATGCAGAAAACGATCTGGGGATGATAATTACACAGTAATGGAAGAAGATCTTCGTTTATGCACCGTAAAACCAGTAGTAGATACAGAAAGAAGATTCTGTTTCGAAGTCGTATCCCCGTTAAAATGTCACATGTTACAAGCAGATTCAGAGGAGATGTTAACCGCTTGGATCTTAGCTGTACAAAGAGCTGTTGGGGTTGCATTTCAAAATCATCCAATATCGTCCGATACCGACACTAATAAACCCCTCGAAACGGCTTTTAATAAAATCGCCAACGAAAAGAAACGAAAAAAAGGTAGAATTTGGGAACAATTGCTTCGAATACCCGGAAATGATAAATGTTGCGATTGCGGCGAATCCAATCCGAGTTGGGCAAGTATTAATTTAGGAGTTACGTTGTGTATAGAATGTTCGGGTGTTCATCGAAGTCTTGGGGTGCATTATAGCAAAGTTAGATCGTTAACTTTAGATGATTGGGAACCGGAATGTATTAAAGTTATGGCCGAATTGGGAAATACTGTCGTTAATAAAGTTTACGAGGCGAATGTTCCCGAAAATTACATCAGGGCAACACCAATGTGTACAAAGTACGTCTATTGAATAAATTGAATGTAAAAGATTTTTAATTTTTTTGTTTAGTTCAATACGAGAAAATTGGATTAAATCTAAATATGTTGAACGCAAATTTGTGTACAAACTCCCAGATATCACGGAGAGGGCTTCAAGAAATTTAATGAATATAAGAAAATGGAGTGTGCGGAGATTGCGAAGAAGACCAAGAAGTTGCGATAACTCAAGAAAAAATGTTGTGTCAAAACAACAACGCGATAGTGTGTTAATGTTTGGAAACGATCTAGATAAACCTATTAATGAAACGTTTGATATTAGTAGTGATCAAGACTCTACAGGTGGTGAAGATAATGATACACCAGGTTAATACATATATAATAATGCATAAAAATTATTATTTTTAAAATTTTTTAATAAAATCGTTTTAGATGAAGAAGATATAAGCAAATTACATCCAGATCGACTTCTATATAAAGCCGCTTTAGCTCATAATTTACCAGTTATGTGCGAGGCTTTAGCTTTGGGGGCGAATCAACAATGGAAAAATGAGGATGATCATAATAGAAGTGCTATTCATGAAGCAGTACTCAGTGTATTTATCTAATAACAAATAATACAATAAGAACAGATAAAAATGTTTTAATAATTTTAGGGTTCAGTAATGTCTTGTGCATATTTGTTATTGAATGGTGCAAAAATTGATTTACAAGATGATCGAGGTCAAACTCCTTTACATTTAGCAACTCAAGGTGGTCATACCGCTCAAGTTTGTCTCTTATTGAAACACAGGGCGGATCAGCATTTAAATGATAACGAGGGACTTTTGCCATTAATGATAGCCGAACAAAAAAAGGACGCCGATATCGTGACTTTGTAAGAAATCTTAATTTGATAAGAATTTCATTTTATTAAAAATTTTTTAGATTAAGATTAGGTCGACTTAATGAAGAAATGAAAGGATCTGATATGGGTGTTTGTGGTGATGATACTTTTAACGACGTTGTTAGAGATTTCTCCCAAATGGCTTGTAGTCACCCAGAGCGGTTACAACGAACTAAAAATTCTGAATAGAGAAATAAGTGAAATATTATTCTTTTTTTTTTTTAATAATTGTGCTTTAAATCTCTTTTAACAAATGTCTTTTTAATGTTATTTGTTACCAAAATACTCTTTTTTTAAAAGATGTGCCTTTGTATATTAATTGAATCTAAACCATTTTATGTTTTTACAGTATGTATATTTATATATTTAATCTATGTATAATTAAAATTTAAAAAGACAATTCTTTTTAGTAGTTTTTTTAATCACGTCGTTTTTAACCTTCTCACACTGGAGTTCAAAAGATCTGAGCAAGTTTTGTGTTATAAACTCAATTCCATGTTGTTTGAGTCCTACGTGACCTACATGATCACATCAATTATAGAGTATTTTGATAAAATATAGTATTTTAGTACATCAGAAGCCCGAGATTATCATGGACTTTAACATAACAAAGAGGCCGCCTCGGCTAATTAGATGTTTCATACAAATCTTTTGTTGATATGGTATTAGCTGTAGCGCCTCGGCCTCAAGTGATCTCCCGAATAGAGTAAATTAAGCATTTTGTCCATTAAGAGTGTAAAATAGTAGCTATCAACCCATGTGTGTCGAAATTTTGATATACTATAAAATAAATAAAAATAATATTAAAGTACCTTTCTTTTTATTGAAATAGAGCAGTGCTAGAATTATCTATCGTACTTATTTACCAATACATATCAATTAAATTTAAATAGTCACCGTCTAAGAGTAAATATATTAAACTATTATACTAATTAGAAAAACCATAACGTCAACACAAAAAGTGTTGATATACGTGCGGCTAATCCCAAAAGTTTCTAGTTCTCGGTCTAGTGTTGGTTCTAGTTTCACACTAGTACTAGCTGAATAACTATTAAAACTAGAACTAACACTTAACAGTTTTAATAGTTATTAAGCTAGTACTAGTGTGAAACTAGAACCAACACTAGACCTACAACTAGAATCATTCGGGTTTAGCCGTCTTGAGAGACGTGCGGCTAAACCCGAAAGTTTCTAGTTCTTGATCTAGTGTTAGTTCTAGTTTTACACTAGCACTATCTGAATAACAGAGCTGGGCAGTAGTTAACTACAAAAGTAGTTGACTACGTAATCAACTACTTTTATTCTAGTAGTAGTTATACCCGATGATTTTAGGCTGGCATAAAATATTCGCAAAAAGTAGTTAACTCCTCACTATTTTTGTTTATTTTAATTTCTTTTACGTAATTAACTACTTTTAAGACAGTTTAAGTACTTCCAAATATCCAGTATGTACATACACAAGCCGCGTTAGAACCTATGGTTAGAACAAGTCTGTGCTTTTCATTCCGTAAAGTACGCCCTTGCTTTAGAAGTACAAAAAGAATTTGGCTTTTAAGCATAATTTATGTATAACACTTCTAACAGTTGTTAACTACTAACTAGAAACTTAGTTACCTTTAAAATAAGATTTATATAATAAAAATATGTTTATTGTACTTTGCATTTATTTATTTATTATAGTAGACCTTTTTATGCATTTTTGCAGTTGTAGGTACGGCATTGGGTTTTTAGGCCTCAAAAGTGCATTTTATTATGTAGTTAACAAAGTAGTTAGATATTTAACTACTAACTACTTGGTAGTTAGTAATCTAAGTTCCATATTTTAAAAGTAGTTACTTTGTTAGTTTTTTCTCCACTACTTTTTTCAAATAGTTTGCCCAGCTCTGCTGAATAACTATTAAAACTAGAACTAACACTAGACCTAGAACTAGAAAAGTTCGGGTTTAGCCGTCTTGAGAGACATGCGGCTAATTCCGAATATTTCTCGGTCGAGTGTTAGTTCTAGTTTTACACTAGCACTATCACTGGTGCGTTATGTAAGATGTCCCAATGCAGTTTTCACCAACTTTGTGCGCACTGAACATGTTGACTGTAGCGCCTCGGCCTCGAAGGATCTTCCTGAATAGAGTAAATTAAGAATGTTGCTAATTTAAAGTGTAAAATAGTAGTGTAAAAAGGTAATCCCGGGATGTAACAGTCCCTTAGTGTAAGTGTCTTGTAACTAGAACATATATGCAAGGTGCAAAGGTGAAAGGAATAAAGTTTAGTTATAGTAAATAAAATAAATAAAGATAATATTAAAGTAGCTTTCTTTTTATTGAAATAGAGCAGTGCTAGAATTAATCTAATATATCATACTTATTTACCAATACATATCAATTAAATTTAAATAGTCACCGTCTAAGAGTAAATATATTAAACTATTATACTAATTATATCATTTTTTTCTTTAAATAAGCTTCCATTTATATTATATATTATTATATATAAAACCATAACGTCAACACAAGAACCTCAAAAATCATAATGAAGCAAGATAGTTTTTTTTATACTCAATAAATTATATAGTAACTGTTTTAAAAATAAAATATACACCATTTTAATCGTAACTAGTACTTCACTATCTACATTTCTTTTTTTTTTAATTATTTTTATTTCATTTCTGACTCGACTAGTAGCCCCAAAAAGCACAAAAGAAAACAAAAAAAAAACGTTATCGACGTTTTTAATTAAAAATCGACCATTTTTTCAAAATGCCTATCGATTTAACTTACAGCTTTACTCTTAAACACTAAGAACAAAAATGTGTATATTATGTATTATATTTTTATATATTAGTAGTCGTAGTTATAGACGTTTAAAAGTCAAAAAATTATCCAAAACCAAATATTAAATGCAAGTAGTGCTAAAGAACGTAAGCTGTTATTTAAACAATTTTTGTAGATCAAAGATTCACTAGGCAAGGATATTAATTGTGATGTAGTAGCATCCTAATTTTATTTTTTTTAGGATTTTTTTAGAATAAACGAGCTCGCTTTTTAAGCTCGTTACGACGCCACTGGGGTAACCTATAAAAATCCGCCCGTACACATTGGAATATTGCTTCAAATTCCGTATCAGATAGATGCCTCTAAAGTAATAAATAAAACATATTAATTAAAAATAAGTTATTTTAAAGATGTAGTTATTGTCACCTCTAGGTTTACTCTATCAACATCTGCGGGCAGTCGATAATTATTCGTTAACAGTAAATGGTAAGGGTAAATCTTCGCTGGTTCGTTTATTAACATTGTGTGAGCCATGTTTGGCAGGGATCGTCTTACTTGAGACGTGTACCCTCCTGGGGATCTTCCCAGTGCTGAGTAAGTCGTGGGTACGATCATTTCGGAATTCTGAGTAAAAATAATAAAATCAAAATAAATAAAATTAATATTAGATAACTTTAAAAGTTTAAGCTAAGTAAAAATAGATATAGTAATAAGATAAAAGAAATTGTAGATTTAGAATTCGGAAGATTTTTCTATGTTAGAAAAAGTCATAGTAAAATTAAAATTATTATAGTTATACTATAATTATTACGTACCAAAGCTCTTCTATCAACATCCGTCATTGACCCGATGGAAACTAGAGAAACAGTTTTCGATAAGTCAGTAACAATTCAACAAATTCAAAATTCATATCATAAGTTATTATTGATTAATTCTTATTCATGTTTATCATCGTTTAAAAGCAAGTTAAGTCGTGCACAAGTTTAAGCAAGTTAAAATAATAAAATCAACTCAAATTTATCAAAAAATAATAATAATAACAACCATAAACAGCAATCATACGAACTATCACAACCGCATCTTTCACCCAACAATCCATAATGAAGCCAACAAACGTATAAAGATAAAAGTGTTAATTACTTACTGTCCGATTTGCCGCTACTAAAATCCGTGCTATGCGTTTTTACTCCCATACCGCTAAACGAATAATCTCCCTGCGAAGTACACACACATGATGATTGTTAACAAAAAGACCAAAAAAAATTAAATCAAAGCGAATTCATTTTTTATTTTAAACTACTTTTACTTTAAGGGAAAATAAAATCTATTTGAGTAAAAATTAAAAAGGGAATTTTTAACATTATTTAATTTTTCACACAAAACAATCACTTTCTTAATTAAAAAAAAATGCAGCTAAAATTGATTAAATCATTCTAATTTATGTTTTTGTTATAAAAATATGTTCTTAGTAAATTAATATTTTCTAAGTAATAATCAAATCATATATAGTTCGTTTTTTTCTATAATACTTGTCAATGTAAATTTTTTAGGGTTTCTGTTGGTATTATTCCTGATTTTTAGTAACATTTTCAGTAACTAAATAGTTGAGGTTAAAATACTAATACATTTTTAGATAAATACGATTTTAACGAATTACATATTTGTTGTAAAAACGTGCTACAAAGTACTTAAATAAAACAAAACACCTTTTCTAGGTAAATAAATGGCAAATAAACATCCCACAACATTTTTATGCACCTTTTCTTTTTAAATTATGAAAGCTCAAACGTCAATGTGACATATTTATTTTAAAAGATGATAAAACAAAACTCCCTATTAATTTTGCCAACTTTACAACAATTTGGCAGGTATTATAGAAAAAAAATGAACTATAATTAAGTTGGCAAATATAATTTGACTTTAAAATAGAGTCTTAATAAAACAGGAAATGAAGCAAATTAACTTAGAACAAGAAATGGTTGATATAAATATAAAGGTTTTCACGGTCGGTGTTAATTGAACTAGAATTAACACTAGCATTATCACTAGAAATAACTCTAGAACTAGAAACACACGGAATAACGGCTAAACCTGAATGTTTTTAGTTCTAGGTTTAGTGTTAGATCTAGTTTTACACCAGCACTATCACTAGAACTAACACAAGACCTAGAACCTGAATCATTTGGGTATAGCAGTATTGAGAGACGTGCGGTTAAAGTCGAAACTTCTCGGTCTAGTGTTAGTTCTAGTTTTACACTAGCAGTAGCTGAATAACTATTAAAACTAGAACTAACACTAGACCTAGAATTAGAAAGATTCGGGTTTAGCTAGTTTTACACTAGCACTATCACAAGACCTAGAACTAGAATCATTCGGGTTTAGCCGTCTTAAGAGACGTGCGGCTAAACCCGAAAGTTTCTAGTTCTTAGTCTACTGTTAGTTGTAGTTTTACACTAGCACTAGCTGCACAACTATTAAAACTAGTGCGTCTTTAGACGCACAGCTACACCCGAATGTTTCTAGTTCTAGTGTTAGTTCTAGTTTTACATCGGCACTATCACAAGAACTAACACAAGATCTAGAACTAGAATCATTCGGATTTAGCCGTCTTAAGAGACGTGCGGCTAAACCCGAAAGTTTCTAGTTCTTGGTCTAGTGTTAGTTTTACATTAGCACTAGCTGAATAACTATTAAAACTAGAACTAACACTAGACCTAGAACTAGAAAGTTTCGGGTCTGCATTATTAATTTAATAATAACTATAGCTTAATTTAATTTATTATTATTAAAATCCAACTTCAGTTTCTCGCGTTTATTTTAAATTTCCTCGGTACCGATTTCGACACTATATTAGGCATCATCAGCTGAATCTACAATTTAATTTAACTCAACCCAACCCAACTATCCCAAAACTGTATGCCTTACCTAAGCTTCATAAACAAAATATACCAATAAGACCTATAACTTCCTATAATAACTCGCCTACATATAAACTAGCATATTTCATGTTAAAAATTATCAAAGAAATGAATTTTAAACCAAATTATTCTACAGGGTGCCCATTATGTATGGAACATCGTATACAGGTAGACCATTATGTATGTAATATAGTATACAGGTGTCTCAGCGAGACCGGTCATTAGACGTTTCTGGGGTTCTGGCGAAAATAAAAATTTGAGAATTCAGACTTAAGTATTATCAATTACGATCTCTTCGACTAAAATATTTTCAGACTTCTTGCACTTCCGGTTATACCGGAAGTCGCCACCTACTTTATTTTTTAAATGGAACACCTGTATATTTTTACATATTTGGCTTTGTCTGTTTTCAGGGTTTATAAATAACTTTACTTTTTGCAATTTGATACGGCCGTTGTCGAGTTATTCGAATTTTTCTAGAAAAATCTGCTCCAGCAGATATTTGTTCAAAAAATCAGAGAACACTCGATTTTTGGGATATCAATTTAGGATTCAGAATATGCTTAAACAACATGATGGAGTATGTTTTGGTGCCGAGAACGGTTATCTAGAACGTTTGGTCACTTTACTATGGCACGTTAACTTTTCAAAATTTGGAAGTACCATAACTTCATTTTTTTAAATGGCACCCCCCATATATTATTACTTAGTCGTCTTCGGCGTCTCATTCTACATCTTTTATATCCCATACCTAACATTAATAGTTTAGGAGATAATTAGGGTTTTTTGAAAAATGCACACATATCATATGGATATTTAGCCTAGTGTGCCATGAAAAACAAGCCTTCTCAATGAGTTCTTGTCAAAGACTCACTTGTTTACGTCACTTGATGCATGTGAGCAAATAATTATCTGTTATGTCCCTTAATATTAGTACTGAAAAGAGTTAAAATCGATAACAATAACGAAAGTAATATTTACACAAATCAAGAAATTCTTAATTTATTTTTTAGTCATAAAAAGCGCGACAAAGTTCGTAGTATGATTCCTAGATCTTCTTTGGCAGCTCGAATTGAGGTGTTAATTGAATTGAGGTGTTGGGACTGGGCTCGAAATAAGCCAAGGCATTCACCTCTTCCGTTGCATTATCTACTACATTTTTTGGTCAGTTTAACACGTGATTAATTCGTCCAAAATGCAAAAAATTTGCTTCTATTCTTTTAAATTTATCTTTTGTCATCGAAAGTAAATGCGGATAATTTTCATTAAACATTCTGCAAGTTCTACTAAGAACTTTGTCGCACTTTTTGTGCACAAAAAATAAATTATGGATTTCTTTATTTGTATAAACATTATTTACGTTATTAATATCCATTTTAACTGGTTTTAGACTCACAAGCATCAAACAACGTAAATCAGACTTTGACGTTTGTCAATAAGTCATTAAACATTTGTTTTCCATGGCACACTAGGTTAATATCGATATGATATGTGAGCATTTTTCAAAAAACCCTAATTATTTCTCAAACTATTAATGTTAGGCATAGGACATATGGAGTAGAAAAGATGTAAAATGAGACGCCAAAGACGACTAAGTAATAAAATATGGGGGGTGCCATTTAAAAAAATGAAGTTATGGTGCTTCCAAATTTCGAAAAGTTAACGTGTTATAGTAAAGTGACCAAACGATCTAGACAGCCGTTCTTGGCACCAAAACATACTCCATCATGTTGTTTAAGCATGTTCTGAATCCTAAATTGATATCTCAAAAATCGAGTGTTCTACGATTTTTTGAACAAATGTCCGCTGGAGCAGATTTTTCTAGAAAAATTCGATTAACTCGAGAACGGCCGAATCAAATTGCAAAAAGTAAAGTTATTTATAAAACAGACAAATCCAAATATGTAAAAATATACAGGGTGTTCCATTTAAAAAATAAAGTAGGTGGCGACTTCCGGTATAACCAGAAGTGCTAGGAAACTGAAAATATTTTAGACGAAGAGAACGTAATTGATAATACTTAAGTTTGAATTCTCAATTTTTTACTTTGGCCAGAACCACAGAAACGTCTAATGACCGGTCTCGCTGAGACACCCTGTATATCTTCGTAGGTATCAACTTTATAAAAAAACATTTTATACAAAAGTTGTTTAATATTTTATTTGTCATAATAAGATAACATTCAATTGTTTTTATTTCAAAAAACAAATGAACAACGAATAACACTTGAAGTTGTTCAAATGACAATGTACCTTTTCGTTAGGTTCATTTGATAGAGATTGTTTTTCTCTTTAAGATGACGTAAAATTTTAGTACCCTTATATCAGAAAATAAAAATTGTTTATTATGATTTTTGATTTATGACTAGTTTTAATTATTCTCATTTAAACAGGATGTTTTGTAATTCAATTAAATTGTAGATTCGACTGATGATGACCTAATATAGTGTCGAAACCGGTAACGAGGAAATTTAAAATCTAATTCTTAATTTAATTTGTTTCACTAATATGAGTTTACTTAGAAAAAATCAATTTACCAAGATTAAATTTCATATATTTTGCCTTTCTTAAAAAAAAATAAATAAATAAAAACAACGACAAAGAAACAAAATTTCATGCATAATAACTTTTTTGTTTGATATTTGAAGACCACGTAAGTCTCAAAAAACTTACGGGAAGGTGCGTATAGCTACCGGCTGATGAGCTGAACGTGTGCGATCGAGGGGCAAGGCCGTAACCCGGTTTTGGAACGTGCCTCAATGCGCTGACGACTACCAAGGAGGAGGAGGAGCGTTTAAAATATAATTTTTTTTTAATCTTTTACTAAAATTTCGGTCAAAAATCGATTAAAAGTGATTGCCAGCATTAAAAATACTACTGTAACCTTGATAAATAAATGCAAGATGGAAGGCGAACCTTAACTTTCCTATGAAAAGGGCTAGAAATAGGAAGATTGATCTTAAATACTTACGTAACCGTTTCTGGTGGGTAAAGTTGACGATTTGAGACCGTAACCTGGCCTAGGAACGTGACGTAACGAGGAAACTACTGTTTGTGCGTGTACAGGCGACACAAAAACGATAAAAAAAATTAAATAAATACAACAAATAAACTAAAAGTGAAAATAAACGAAGTTAAACACATCATCTAATACTTATTAACTTGATTAGGTTACATTGTTATTTTCAAAACTTAACTATTTATATATTTTTGAAAATCAAAATATAATTCTCAATAATAAAAATTTGTGCTTTAAAGAGTGTTAAAACAATTAAATTTCAAATTAATTATTAACAATAAATAAAAATCGCCATGCAATCAAATTAATTAATAAATTTGGTTCCAAATTTCACAAAAAACACAATTAATTATAGTCTCACCTGTCAAAACCCCTGCGGGTTTATAAAATGCCAATGTGGCTAAGATTTCAAAGCATTTTTAAAAATAAATAAATCAAATTAAAATCAACGGAAATTTAATTTAAATTTAACCAAGCCGATTGACCAATTAGAAAAATCCAAAAATTTTTTAATTAATAGAAATAATAAAACAATCTTACCGTTATAACTAGGAATTTGTCCAATTGATCTTCCCATTGATGATCTACAACTATTTGAACGATCGAATTCTTCATCATCAAACGGTTTTGGGTGGTCTAAGTTTCTTGATGGGCTCGCACCGATTGGCGATTCGTATCTTAATCTATAAGTTGGTTCTTTTGCAGCACTGGGAGTTCTAAAAATAATAAATTATAAAAACAAAATTAGCAAAACTAAACAATAATGAGATATGAATGAGAGAAAGATTGTTTATTGAGGAAAATGAATAAAAATAGAATGTATCAAAATTTATACAACAGCCAGTAATGAGTTAGGAAAATGCTGCAGAAGCAAAATCGCATAAATTAAAGAGAAACAGAAATAAGCATAAGGGGAGAGGAGGGTTCCGTCCAATCGGAACAGATGGTGCGTTCCAGACAGTACGTCGCGCCTTTATTTTACCTACATAAAGAAATAAGGCGCGACGTCTTGTCTGGGGCGCACCATATGTTCCGATTGGATGGAACCTCCGTTACCCCGCAGAGCTTATTTTTGTTTGTCTTTAATTTGTAACTCCATTAAATCGCTCTTAAAAAATTAGGAAGTTCTAATTTTGAAAAACTGATAACGAAATCCAACAACCGACATTATTTGACATATTTTGGTCAAATCCGCGAGGAAATCCACCCAACCGTTTTTGACATAACGGCGTCTTACTAAACCGCGATTTTCTGCGAAACTGTATGGAAAATCGAAAAAAATAAAATATGCCACTCATTAAGAACACATTAGGCTATCACCTGTTCAAAAATCAAATTTTTTCGTACGACAGTTTTCGCGAAAAAAAATCGCAAAGTTGACAAAGTTGCCGGTACCGTAAAAAGTCGGGTACTTTTTTCATTTAACTCGCGATAAAAAGAAAACCGTGGATCCGAAACTTTTCAAATTAACATATGTTACGTAGAAATGTTCAGTGATCACAACAAACTTTGTCGCAATTTTTTTTATCGAGCGGTTGCGAAGATATCGATCTCTAAAGTGATCCTTGACTTTTTGCACGGATAGTAGAAGACAATAAAGCCCAAACTCAAACAAATTAAGTAGGAATAACCTGGATCACAGAAATTACAAGTACTAAAAGAACAGTGTGATGGCGGCGATGGAAGAAAGAGGAGAAGATTCAAGTAAGAATCTGAGAATCGAAATTGAGAACAAAGTGTTAAGGTGCATTTAAACCAAACGAACAAAGAGCTAGAGCTAGAACAAGAGCATTCTTTCTTGATCTTTTAGTGTAAACGAAATCGCGTTTTTAGCGCTTACACCAAAATATCAACGAGCAAAAATGAGAATCAAGAATCAGAATTCTTGCACATAGATGTTTAGATCAGCCGAACGAATGCTCATTCAGCTAGAACACAAGAACGCTTTGAAGAGACCGCTCCGATGAGCGAGCACATCCGAACACGCAAGAAGGCTCTAAGTAATTGTTCGCACGCTCTAATGCCGTTTATATCAAGCGATCGAACATTCCTAGAATATTTTCTAGAATCTTTGAGAACATAGACAGAACAACGAAAGAATGTTCTACATCTGTTTACACTAAAAGAATATGATAGAGTGGGGATAGAATGAGCATTCGCTCGTCTGATGTAAATCGGCCCTTAGAGCAGGGTGAACACTAAAAATATTTAGGAGTTACAACAGTATTATAGTTAGTTAGTTATACAGTGTGTATCTGAATGACTGCAACAAACTTCAAGGGGTGATTCTTTAGTGAATTTTAAGGGTACTTTCATATATGAACCATGGGCGACTTCGGCTTCCCTAAGGAGCTACACCCCTCCAAAAATGGCGGAAAATTTTGCTTTAATTTTTTTTTCTCAAAAACCGTAAACGATAGGAAAATGAAATTTGGTGAATATGTTTAACTCATAATAGGGCACGTTTTGACCCTATTTGTACTTTCAACCTACGCTTCTAAACTACTAAACGTAACCACCCCCGTTCAATTTATGCCTAGATTTTTTTTATGAAGATGATAAATACATTGGAAAAATTTCAGTTAGATAGATAAAACTATTCTAAAACTTTTTTGTCTCTCTAATGTTCTTCGAAAATTTAATAATTTCTGAGAAAAAAAATAATTAAGCAAACACTAACTGTTAAGCTGTAGGGTTGTTAATCGAAAGTTGGAATGAATTTTTAATGAAAAAATCTTAGTAGGCTTTGCAATCTTTGTCATAAATATTTTTGACGTTTAAATGTCAGTGGTTTTCGTACGATTATTATTGTTTTATTTAAAAGTTTAAAACGTCGAGTGAACGAGCGTAAATGCGAAAGACCTTTATTTAAAAATTAATTTGAAAAACAATAATAATAATAAGAAAAACACTGACATTTAAACGTCAAAAATATTTCTGACAAAGATTGCAAAGCCTACTAAGATTTTTTCATTAAAAATTCATTCCAACTTTTGATCGACAACCCCGTTGTTTAACGTGCAGTGTTTGCTTTATAATTTTTTTTCTCAAAAATTAGTCGTTTTTGGAAAAATTTTAAAGAGACAAAAAAGTTTTAGGATACTTTCATCTACCTAGATAAAATTTTTTTCATGTATTTATCATCTGCATAAAAAATATATTAGCAAAAATGTAAAGGGGGTGGTTACGTTTAGTAGTTTAGAGGGGTAGGTTGAAAGTACAAATAGGGTCAAAACATGCCCTATTATGAGTTAAACATATTCCCCAAATTTCATTTTCCTAGCGTTTATGGTTTTTGAGAAAAAAAAATTAAACCAAAATTTTCCGCCATTTTTGGAGGGGTGTAGCCTTAAGGGAGCCGAAGTCGCCCATGGTTCATATACCAAAGTACCCTTAAAATTCACTGAAGAATCACCCCTTGAAGTTTGTTGCAGTCATTCAGATACACCCTGTATAGTTATAGAGTTGGTGGCGACATCTAGTCAGACTAAAAAAAGAACGACAAGAAAAATAAGTTTGGGACATTCATGGATACAGATGAGAATGAGACAAAAGAGAATCAAACAGATTTGTTCATTTGTATTGAAATAATTAATTAGAATCAAAAAATTATTTTTGTAAACTAAATCTTTGAAGTCTCTATATTGAGATAATTAAAGATAATTTAATTCTAAACTGTAAGATTACATAAGAACTTAACGAATTGAGATGCCAATTTTCACCATAACGATAATAAACGTTACCTTGAAGCGTTTCTTGGATCCAAATGAGCAGCCTTCCACAATTTAACCTTCTCCCGTTCCTTAACTTCCTTCAAAAACACCTTCCCCATTCCACTATCAATCTTAGCCAATTCCTCTTGTTCCTTTCTCAATTGCACATCTTTAATCTCGCCAGACGAATTTTCAATTCCACCTCCTCCATCGACACCGTCTTCATCATCCGAGTTTGAAACGCCCTTATACGAATCAGACCACCGTTTACGCCGTTCTGGATCCGTGTATGGATAAGGTGGCGCTGGAAAATCATCCCGCTCAATTTTCGGTTTTTCACCGGGTTTCGGAGGTTTCGCCCCTGGGTAATGCGATAATTCTATTGGTTCCTCGTTATTCATGTGCGGCGATTTCGGGCGAGGTGTTTCTGAACGGATTGAATCAACGAGAACTTTCATTGCGGATTTAGAACCATGCCGAGATTTTCCTGTGCTACTTCTCAAAGAATTTTGCGCTTTAAATAAAAAATTTATTAATTATTTTTTAATATAAATCATTAAAAGTGTATCTTACAGGTTGGTCGATGGAAATGTGGTGATGTGGGTGCTTTATCATAAGGTTCTATCGGTCTGCGTAGGTACCCCAAGGTGGGTTCTTCCGTTAGATAGCTGTACGTGTATATTCGTGAGATATCATCGTTTAACGTCGCTGATTTGCTGTAATCGCGGAGCATTAAACCAGGAGATGGCGTGCGGTAGCTAAATTGCTGTTTAATAATTATAAAAATTATTAATTTTGGGTAACACAAATAAAAATCTCTAATAAACCTTTAACGCACTAATAGTATAATAAAATAGTTCTTTGTGATTCAAATGTGAGGCAATACTCGGAAATGTGTATAAAAAGTGTGCGTTAAGGGGTTAATAAAAAGTTTTTTTTAATTTAATTTTAAAAAAGAAAAACGAAAAAATAAACAAACAAACCTTTCTAGACATGCTGGTTGGGCTATACAAAGAACCGGTCAAGCTTGGGGTTCTAGAGCGCATCGAAAACTGTTTTACGTGCAAAAAATAAATCAAAAAATAAAATAAAATCACAAACATTAGCATACAAAAATGAAAAATAAAACGTCGTAATAATAAATCGAGCAAAAATGAAAATAATAAAAACTTCTTGGTTTTATTACTAAAGAATTAATCAAAATAATCGATTTGGAGAAAATTTTTGAGTAAACCTAGAAGTTTTAGGGCTATGAAAACCTACTTAAACAAGCTAAAGTTGTTTAAAAAACTTACCTGCATCTCACTAGCAGCTGAACAACTTATCCTATCAAAATCTCTAGCTGAGGTATCTGTATCGGTGCAATGCCCATTTTCAGCAGTACCATTCAAAATTTGCCCGTTCTCAGTAGGTCCAGGTCCGCATCTAGGATGCCAAATAGCCCCCCCTTGCAAATACATCTCTTCGCCATCGCCAAAGGGGTCGCCGCATTTTGTACAACGCGCGCACGTCGGGTGAAAATGATGGTTATCACCAGCCTAATAATAATAAAAATAATAAAAAAAAACTCGTAACAAAATTATTTTTTTAACCTGTAAAACTTTTCCGCTTATGTATCGTTCGCAATAAGCGCATTTAACTCCAAACTGTTTATGATAATCTTTCTCGCAATATGGAACGCCTTCTTTCCCCATATATTCACCGTGAAGAACCATTCCGCACTTTCCGCACTTGAAACACCAAATGTGCCATTGTCTTTCCAACGCGACCAGAGCTTGCCCTTCTTTTAATTCTTGACGGCAGCCGGCGCATTCTGAATCAAAACATTCGAAGTTAAAAGAAAAAAAAAGGGAAAAAACGTCAATTTCTATTTTCAGTTCCCCAAACGAATTTATATCTTTACACGGTTACAAATCGTCCCCTTACGACGTCAAAAATAGAAAGAACGCAGACGTTATGGCGCTTTCAACGTATGCGCCGCGTGTTTATTTAGTCAAAACAAGGGGGCGAACAAAAATAGAATTTTCCAAAAATACGTTTTCAAAAAAAAAATTATATAGATTATATTTATACGAAATTTATTCCATGAAATTCTCACCGTTTGGATTTTGCGACGTCGGGCTTGTTGCTTGAGGAGTTACCGTTTGTTTTATAGGAATTTGAACGCATTTTTGGCATAAAACCTCTTTTCCAGTATAAGTGACTTTTTCTCCGGAAGGAAACGCCTGGCGACATCTGGCACATGTAAAACACCTTTGATGGTATGTTTTACCTAAAGCAGTTACGACCTAAACACAAAATTAAAAAATTTTAAATTAAAAAATACATTTAATTAAAATTTTTATGTCAATACTGGATGTTTTGCAAATTTAACTTTTCGCTAATAAATGTAGTTTTTTTTTTATTTTTTCGTTATCTTTATTACACAACCGCAAGAAAACATGATATTGAGATTATTAGTGCACGAGTGTTAATTAAATAAAATCTGGAATAATATAAATAGCGATAAAGAAGGGACGTTAAATTAGAATTAAATTGAATATTTTCAGTATTTCTGATTTGTACGTCATAATTACTTTATTGGCTATTAATAACAGGAAGAAACATTCAAAATTTAGTATTAAGAACCTATATCGACGACAATGAGCAAGGTCCAAAGAATTATCGGATATACAAGACCTGTGTCCGGCCTGTACTTATGAGGCCGAGACTAGAATAAAAGTAGCACCTCATAAAATATATGATAGCAGGACTGATCTATATTTTAGATATAAAGGTTACAAGAAAAACATGACTACATTGCATAAAAAGCATAGTTGTTTAAATGTGGCTTTTAAGAATTTAAAAATCCTAATTTTTGTTACACAAGGTTAGAATTGTGTTTGCTGAAATTTGAATGTGGTCATATCTCACACAAAAACGTACCCCACCTTTAACTCTTCATATGGAATGGATCAACATATATCGACATTTCGAGAAACGTGCTCAAATACAAACCGGTTGGGCTTAAAAGTCCCACGTATGTTTGATGATGCTTAATATTTATCTTTCGATCACGTAACTTTTCTTTAAACTCTAACCTGCAAATTTTGTCGAATAAAAAGATGAAGGTCAAATTTTAGTCAATATTCCAGTAATTTTATTAATATTGAAAATTCCTCAATACGTAAGGTTAAGATTATTATAATTATTTTGAATTTTGTTATCTTTTGTACTTGTTTCTGAAGGTAATTAGACAATAATATAAAATAAAGTATCAATGAGGTAACATTGTATAGCCTCGCCCTCAAGCGACCTCGGCTTAATTACATCAAAAATTTTTGAAAACTATGTAGTTTTATATCAAAATGACATCAATAAATAGCAAAACCTCCACTACGATGATACCATTGATGAAGATTCAAAACAAATAAATTTAAAAAAGATCACATGGTAACCAAGGACGTGTTGGCCCATAATCATATTTTACTGCTCATGTTATTCATACTGCACACCCGCCTATAGCTTTATCTTTGATAAACTTATAGATTAGATGAATCTAGAACATTTAAACAGCAACCTTTGGCAACGAACATCCTTCACTACGTTATGCACAAAAGATAACAATTTAAACTAGACCGGGAACTAGAAACATTCGGGTTAAGTCGCACGTCTTTCAAGACGGCTAAACCCGAATGATTCTAGTTTTTGGTCTAGTGTTAGTTCTAGTTTTAATAGTTATTCAGCTAATGCTAGTGTAAAACTAGAACTAACACAAGACGTAGAACTAGAAACTTTCGGGTTTAGCCGCACGTCTCTCAAGACGGCTAAACCCGAATGATTCTAGTTCTAGGTCTTGTGTCAGTTCTAGTGATAGTGTAAAACTAGAACTAACACTAGACTAAAAACTAGACTCATTCGGATTTAGCCGCACGTCTTTCAAGATGGCTAAACCCGAATGATTCTAGTTTTAATAGTTATTCAGCTAGTGCTAGTGTAAAACTAGAACTAACATAAGACCTAGAACTAGAAACTTTCGGGTCTAGCCGCACGTCTCTCAAGACGGCTAAACCCGAATGATTCTAGTTCTAGGTCTTATGTTAGTTCTAGTAATAGTGCAATACTAGAACTAACACTAGACCGAGAACTAGAAACAGTCGAATTCCACTTTTTGTAGAAAAAACTTAGCGTAACTTCGCCATATAAACTTCTCAATTCCTTTTGAGTTCCTACTGTTGTGTAAACTGCATTTCCAAGACATTTTTCCAAATGTCTTTACATTTCCCCCTATTTTTTAAGTAACAAATTCACTATTCAATTTTGCGGAATTTTGTTAATTGGCTTAATTGTGAATACTCCTTTAACAGTGTCAATGGGATGTTAAAAAAAACTAGCCACAGTGCTAGCATATTGATCTAACCAAGACTAATTAAACTTCCTGTGCAAATAGCCCAGGGTTTTTGCACCAACTTCAACAGCTGGATGACTAACTATATTCATTGTCACTTCCAATGAAGTTGCAGCGATTTTTTTTAGCTGTCTGTCGCTAAATGGATACAAAATTGAATTAAAGTTCAATTGGCAAGGAATTCAAGAAGCATTCTTTTCTAATAAACTGAAAAATGTTAATTTTTGATAAAATTTTGATATTGTGAATACACATAAAATAAATAATACTTTATCAACAAAATTTTAACTGTACATACGCGGCTAACATAAAAGAAATATTTTAGAGTCTTTTTCACATAAATAATTAATCATAACGCTTGATCTAAAATAGCTAGAATAATAATTTAATCTATCATTTGTTGTTGAAGCTAATATTCGAAGAAAAACTTATAAATCATCCAGCATACAACATAAATTTTTTAAATTTTATTTAAATTTAATATAAAAAAAATTACCTCTCCCTCAACATAATCTTGACATGCCGCACATTTTGTTCCAAAATTTTTCTGGTAATCACTGGTACAATAATAGTCACCATTTTTAGCAAAAAACCCACCCTGAGCTAGGGAATTCTGACAAACTTTACACTTAAAGCACTGGGTGTGAAAATATTTATCTTGTACTCGTAGCACCTCACCGGAACACTTTTTCTTGCACACTTGACAAAGTGTTTTACCTGAAAATAAATTAACCACATCTTTATAAAGTAAAAAAAAAAGTCAAGTTGCGATTCAAGCAAATGAATGATGTCACTTTGACCCAGTGAGTTGGGTTAAATGTAAAAAATGCGGTCATCTCATGAATAAATGACTCACATAATTCGATTTAAACCGTTTGGTTATTCAAATCGCAAGATTACTTAATCGTTAATGACCTGAAAATAAATATAAAAATTCTTGATTTTGAGAAAGTAAAATTGTTTTATTATACAACATCCGCAAAAAACCCGCTTTTTTTTATTCTGTCGTAATAGCTAATTTAAGAACATTATTTGTGAACGTAACTGGTTCGTATTTACACAGAAAATTTAATGTTTGCTTTGAAAATAATCAGACTATTTATCACCTAATCATTAATACATATAGGTCAAATAATGTAATCTAACCTCAAACGAAGTTTTATTTGTAAGTTAATTTTTTTTATTGCGTTTTATTTTTACATTACACAGAATTGTTTTAATTAGACTTTTATATTTATTGCATAAATATGAGTAACTGGAGCATAATGAAGCCGCAAAACCGGCCTTAGAACGGCGACCCGTGATGCAAATCCCAGAACGTTTTGCATACTAATCAGATCACGTGAAAGGAAAAATGTACTTGTTTACAGGTCACTGGGGCGAAATACTTTACAAAAACCAATTTTCTCCATTTACTACTTTATTATTTTTAAACTATCTTAATCTATAATTATTAGATAATTGGAACTAACACAAAATAAAAAAACTTGGTGTTTTTTTTTGTGTAGTTTGATATCAAACTTAATTAAAATTAACTTTTACCAAGAATAATTGAATATAATTTTTTTTATTCACCTTTACAAAAGATTTTTATCAATTCATCATTTTAAAATTATCTTGAGATAAGATAAACTTTGTACTTATTACCCACCGATAAATAAAAAAAAATTAAAAAGACTTGAAAGGTTGCATAATTCCCATTTCAAAGGATCTCACCTTTTTTCGATTTCTTTTCGTTTTCGTTATTATCCAATTTCCTTTTATCAAGTTCTTGATCGTTCTGCTCGTTAAGAATTAACTGTTTTGAGGCCGCTTTGGTATCAACTTTAAGTTTATTCTTTTTCTTAAACATTTTCCCCCAAAAACTTTTTAAACACTAATCAAAAATAAAAAAGGTGCGCTTCACCCACAACTCTTAAAAGTTAGACTGACTAAAATTCCAGCCGTTAACGGACACTTTCGGCTCGGTATTAAACACAATTGTCTATAAATAGGCTTTACGTCAGATGGTCGAACCGCAAAACACCTCTATCTAGACACATACATACATACATACAAGTTTTTTTTAACTAACACACAGTTTTCTTTTTAATTAACCTTCTTTTATAAGTTTAATCACAGAATACGCCTTCTTTCCACGGTAATTTTCGATATTACGTAATTTAAAAAAATAAAAAATAACAGTAAACCGTCGAGATTTCTATTTATATACAAAGATTAAAACGAAAGCGACCGATCTCAGCGAGCCACAAAGACGAACTGAAATGATTCTAAAACGTTGTATACTGGTTGGTAAGGAATAAATCGGGCGCTGACTTTGAAATCGTATTCGGCGCCTTTATCTTTTAAAAAACACCCAATAGGAAACGCTCCTCAATAATAAAAAATATCCAAATTGTTTTAATCATTCCGTTAATAAACCGGAAATTCGATTAACGGTAAAAACGTTCGGTTTTTTAAACGTGTCTTTGTTTCTATTCCTTCCGCCCTTCTTTCATCGGATGGATAAGTTCTTTGACCCAGGAAACTGTTTAAAAACGTAGAAAGTCGAGCGAAAGTGATGTTTTAAAAGCGAGCGTTAACCTTAAAAAGAAAATATAAACACCTGCTCTTCAAATATAGTATTTCTGTTGTTATGTAATTAGAGATGTTTATTATATTTACTTGCAAATAACAGCTTAAAATTAAACATGACTTTAAAATTAACATTATTTAAACATACATAATATATAAAAAGGTTTAAAATAATAAATAACATTAAAAATGACAATACTCATCGAACATAACCTCAAAACACCACCCTGTCATATTGATTATTTTATGACAGGCAAAACCAATTAAAACGATTTAAATCAATTTAAAAATAAATAATTATCTTATTTTTATTATTAAATGGAGAATTACCCGTGATAATGAAGAAATTAACCTCTAAATTGCCGATTAATTGTTAAGAATGAACCGGTTAAACTTACCCATTGCTTTTCTATGCCGATTTTCAATTAAATTACGACCTGACAGAACACTAAAACACTAAACACTTAATCGGTACGAACACTAGCCGCTAATTTCGCGGAAAAATCGCGACAATTTTGCGATAATTAATAATTATCAGTACGCAATGTCAACAAAAAAACTAGAACAAAATGGTTGACGGCACTTTACTTTATAAGTTTGCCGTTGACGTTAGTGGCGCCACTATTTAACGTGAAGTTTACTATAAAATTGTTGTTTTATACAGAGTGGTCTTATTACACAACTGATATCTAATATTTAAGTATTAAATAGAGTAGCAGTCGTTTTACATTCTACCGTCTTTTGTAATAGTGGCTAAAATTAACGTTTTAATACAAGCAATTTAAAATTTTAACTTCGCACTAGCGCCATCTGTTGTTGGCTAGTTGCTTTGAATGACAACATTTAAATGACAATATATTTGAAGGCGCAGAGCTAAGCACGAATGTTTCTAGTTCTAGTGCGTAGAAAATATAATTTCGAGCACTACTAAGCATACAGAGAGCCTGATATTGTTGCCTTTATAAAAATCAGTCAACAAGGTATAGGGGGCCACAAAGACAAGATATAGATGACACCCAAGGCATCATCACTTGGAAAAGGATATCTTATAACAAATCAGAACGGTGAACTAAGCTGCAATAAGCCAAGACTCACAGAGGGTTGTTGGGTCATTAATGATAGTGTACAAAAATTGCAAATCAAACAGAAATCATAAGATCAATAGCTTTGGTAAAATTAGAAATATAGTTCAGAAATTATTTGGATAATTTTAAATGGGTGTAAATAATACTGTTGAAGTAACACAATTTTTATTTATGGATTTATTTATTTAAAGTGTTTTGTGTGTATTTAAGTACAACGAACGCTTTTGTATTAATTGTAACCTGATAATTATTTTAATAAAAACACGACGTTAAAAATACTAAGTAGTCTTGAAATGTCTTAAAGATTTTTTTTTAGAATTTATTTTCGTCAGTGTAACATCGGTTCACTTTTTACCAATTCTTTTAACCAACTAGCTTTATCTTTAAAGGTATTTTTTAAACTTTGAATTATTTTTGAAAGCGTCCGACAGAAAATAAATAAATAACAACAATAACGTTATATTATTGCGTATTATAATTAAGTTAATAATATTATTATGTAAAAGTAATTTAATTAATATTTTAATTAATTAAAAAAAAAAGAAAATATACAACATCCCTTATTCTTTTCTTGTATCAAATAACTCCATCTCCTGTTGTCTAATTCATCATTTTTTGTCTCTTTTGTACACTTATTATTTATATTATCTACATTATGTATATCACATTCTACACATTGGGTGTTAAACCCATTCATTTTTTTTTGTAACTTAAACTTGAAGCAAAACCATTTCCCAACAAAACAAAAAATAGATTTAAAACTTTTAACGTTTGTACTTGCTCTATTTTTAGCTATTTTTAGACGGATTTTCAATAAGTTTTTGTAAGCTTTTGATGAAAATTTACTTGCTAAATGTGTGTGTCAATATATTTACCTATATACAGGGTGACGCATTTTATTTTGAATTATTGCACTCACATCTTTTTTCCTAAGACTATTCAAAAACCAACTAAAACCAAATTTTATAATTATAACAGTTTATAATTTTTCAATGAAAACAACAAAAAGAAAAATGCAAAATTGCAAGCAAAATAATAATAATTAAACAACAAAATACCTATTAAATCAACTATCAAAACATGAAAAAACTCGAGTAAAGATAATTGTTGTTGTATTATGAGTAAAATAATCGATTCCAAACAGATTCTTTCGTAAATCACCCTGTATTAAGCTACCGATTATTACTCCTTAAACCCCGTTTTAAAAACTCATTTTTTATATACCAGAACATCTGTAAGTAGTTTGTAACATTCTTTGAGAAATGAAATGTATAATAAAATAATAATAAATGAGACTATTTCGGGTGGCCTCCACCAAGCCTAAGAGGGTTGAGTCTGCGTTATTCATCATCTGTATCCCCTTCACTAGAATAATCTTGAATTGGTATCGGACGTACAAAAGGTGCTGTAGTCATTTGCCTATTTAAAACAAAATGTTTTAATCTATTTTAAATAACATTAATAAATCTTACATTAACCGCCTATAATGGTTCAACCACTCTTCCACCATTTGAGCCACTAAAAGCGGCCTTTTATGCAAAAACTGTTGAGCTACCAAAATTCCACCTTCAGTTTCACATACATCCAACCATTGTCTTAAGATGGTTTCTTCTCTACCAAGCTACATACACAAATAAGTCTCAATTTTGCTAAAAAAATAGAAATTAGAAATACCTCAGATTCAACTAGAAAATGAATAGGTAACAATTTTCTGTCTCTATCAACTAAAGGAAGATAGGTACTGTGTAGCTGATCACTTCCAATGTTATTCGAATGTTGCGTGTTCTGTCGCGAATTGAGCACAGATGAAGAACACGGCTCGATTGAAACAAGGGCAGAAAAGTGTCCCCGAGTGTAACCTAAAGCTATTGGCGTTCGAATGCAGAAGGTTTGATCCCATAATAAAGGCAGATAAACACCTAAAAAATCGATTATATTACAAAAATAAATAAAGAAAAATAAATTAACCTTCAAATCTTGCATAACCCAAAGCTTCGCCCCTAAAACTCTTCACATATTTTACCCCATACACAATAATGGGACGTCTCAGAATATGCGCCAACGCAAAAACGTGTAATTGCTCTAAACTTGTACCTGGTTGACTCGCCAGAGACAATAAACTTGTCCAGTCTTCTTCCCATTGTCCCTCTTCTAATGAGTATTGTAGAAATGAGGCTTGAGAGGCTTCATATTCCTTCCATCGGGGATAAAACCTATCAGTTAGGAATTGTTTGTTAGATCAGAAAACAAAAGGGACAAAAAAAAAGTTTTATTTCATTTACATGTGTCCACCTTGACTCAAACTTTCGGCCAACGCCCGTCGTAAGGTATTGTCACGATCGAAAACACCCCAAGTTGCCTGCATCACTGAATCTAACAGACAATCGCCGGCCGAACGATTCCATAACGCATATAATCTCGAACCCAATCTAACTGTTAATTCTAGGGACCAATTTATAACCGCCGGTTCAGATTCTAATTGTTCCTGGGCGTCTTTGTCCAAGAGTTCAGTGAAAAGTTGTTCTTGAACTGGTGTTGGCAATAATTCGATTTCTAAATAAAAAAAAAATTGTTATTAAATTAAGTTACTTTCGAATATAAACAGATTTACCTGCTGGTAATGAAAATGTAGTTAATTCTGTAACAAAATTACAAGCAAAGCTGCCTTTCCGTTGTCGAATCGTCGACGTAACATGTCTTCGTATATCCGCGGCTAAATCAGGTGCTACATAACTAGGTACTCGTTTTACTCCCGAACCGGAACCTTCAATTTGCGAGAGAAGAATAGCGAGCATATCTTCACGTTGAAACCTTATCGCCAGATGAACTAACGTGTGTCCCACATCAAAGGCTGATGATCTGTTTAATATAGCGACTTCGGAAGCGGTTAAAGTCCTCGCGGGATCTCCCCCGGAGGACAAGTATGCCTCAACGGGATTTGGATCGCCTTCAATGATCCCTATACAAGCGTTTAACCAATTCCAATCGGCTTTACGACGCAAGTTTCGTATTTTACGTTCATAATCACAATTATTGGGATTATTAATGGGACTTGGTGATGTGTCTAAAATATTTGGGGAAGCTCGAAAACGATCATCCTCATTTTCTGATGGTTCTATTATAGGTTCTTTTTCTGGTTGATGGTTGTTGGTAATAGTTCCGCACATTGCGCATTTTGAAGATTTTGGCCAATTCTCATAGGTACAAGTAGGACAGCTCCATTTGGAATTTGGAGGGGCTTTTTTTGAGTTTTCTATGTTGATTATACTTGCTGGGGGACTGTTATTACGAGATCTAAAATGAAAGGTTTAAATTAAACTCATTAATGATGATTAGGAGTGCTTTTTACCTTGATAGTGACTGAGCCACATCAGAATGTTGACTTATTTTTAATGGTTGAACATGTTCCTGGATGTTGTTGGTGGAAATGGGCGCTTGAGACCCACATTGTATACAAACACTGTCCCTGGAGTGATTGATGTAAGTACAGGTTTCGCAGGACCACGAATTTCTTAACGCAAGACGTTCACAACTACTTGCAGACGTCCCTGTATGCGTATTTGATGATGAATGATGCGTCTTTTCATCATTTAATTTGTAAATATTTTCGCTAAGGAAAGGTTTGGGGCCTCGACACATGGTACATTTAAGGGATGATGGATAATTTGCGTAGGTACAATATTCACAGATCCATTTTTGTTCGGAGTTGTCATTCATTGTTAGCATTTTTTATAAGCAATTAAAGTTTGTATTATTTGCTTTTGAAAAGGAGCACTTTACGTCTTGTTAAAGTTTTAGTTTAACTTTTGTTTGTCATGAATTTTTAAACATTTTTTTTTTATTTTTTTGGTGGTGGATTTTTATATTTCAAGTAAGATTTTTTTTAAAGCAAAGACATCCTTTTGTGTTTCATACCTAAAAACCAACAAATGCGAAATTAAAAAATTAATAAATAAATAAAGATGGAAAATGAGGTTGAAGGTTTTTTTGTTGAGGGTAAAAGTGTCAAGGGTCTTACCTTCGTTTCTAAGATCGTGGACAAAGTTACGTAGATAAAGGCACAAGTTAGTGCTTGTTAAATCGCATAAAACAAACAATTTAGATACCATTGATACGCAAAAATCGATAATCTAGACGTCAAGACGGTTTCTATTTTCGTTGGGAACGTCAAAAATCCTATTTTGACGAAAATGTCAATTATAACCTCAGTCGCTAACTTCATACGTAACACTGATTACCAACAATACATAATTATCTCCCTAACCAATATTTATTTTTTAAATATAATTTAAATTCTTATTAAAAAAATAATTTATATGATTTAAATCAGTTTCTTGACATCAGAACTTTACTTAATAATATTCTTAAAAACTAGTAAATAATTTTTAGAGTCTTTTATGCCAGCTTCTTTAAAACGTCAATGTCAAAGTAAACTGTCATTGTGATAACATAAATACGATATAATTATTATTACAGCAATTTATTAAAAATTCATCGGAAATACAGCCGTAAGTTCTATCAATAACCCAAAAATAAGCCTAGAATTCCGAAATCTAACATAATTTTAAAGAATACCCCCGCTAATAATGGAAAAGGCCGAATTAGTAGAGGATATTGGTCACCCCTTTTTGTCAGAACAGGCATATATGGTACAAGCAGATGATATCGATGGTAAATAACGAATTACAAATAAAATAAGTAACAATAAATTTTTTTTGTATCTCTAGAAGATGGGGAGCAAATAACTGCAGAAAATACAGATGATTCTAACCATGATGGAGGTGATAAAATTGGAATCCCTTTGAGAGAACAAGATCGATTTCTACCCATTGCAAATGTTGCCAAAATAATGAAAAGGGCGATACCAGAATCTGGAAAAGTAAAAAAAAAAAATAATTAAGCTACTCATATTTTTGTTTTTATATCATTTTAGATAGCAAAAGATGCCAGAGAATGTGTTCAAGAATGTGTATCTGAATTTATAAGCTTTATAACGAGTGAAGCAAGTGAACGTTGCCACTTAGAAAAACGCAAAACAATAAACGGCGAAGATATTTTATTTGCAATGAGTTCTTTAGGGTTTGATCATTACGTGGAGCCGTTAAAATTATATTTACAAAAATACAGAGATGTATTTTATTTCAAATTAATTTACAAGAATTATTTAGATTAATAAAATTTTATTTTAGGCTACTAAAAGTGATAAGAATCTGCATACAAATGAAGTTTTATATGAAGAATTACCTGATGATAATTACAGTAAGTTTCAGATTGTTATCAATTAATAATAATTAATCTTTAAATGTAAAAGTTTTAGTGAAATAAATTATCTTTTTATACATTTTTCTTTCTTTTTAGACTCTTCTATGAGCGGTAACATTATATCAACTGAAACTACAACACCTGATACTGTTATATTTACTTATCAACCTGAAAATGTACAACAATTTCAATTAAATCACATTTAATCCTAGTTATCACAAATTTTCCTTTAATTTTATATTATTTAAAAAGTGAGGTTAAGTCGCTTTTGATATATTTACTTTATTTAGGAATTTATGAGTAATAATGAAACGCAAAAATAATTTTTAAAACGTTTATTATTTAAATACAAACAGTTTTATGTGGTAGTTTTACGGGGGGTTGGTTTTCCGCCTTCACGAAAACCATTACGGAAACGTCTACGAACAATTTTCAAGTAACGGCAACGACCTGTTCCGGTGGTCTTCCTCCTTTTAGCCTTGATCGACCAATTGTCTACAAAATAATTAATAAATCAATACAAAACGTTAGATATTTTTAAAAATCTACTTACAAGACCTCATTTTTGCAGAAGGATACCCGCATTGCGCACATTGACTTTTCTGGATATGATATGAGGATCTACCACATCTTCTGCACAAAGTGTGGGTTTTATTCCTACGTTTACCAAAACTTGAAGTACCTTTCGTCTAAAAAATAATAAAATTAAATTGACAACATAACCTCACATAACCTAAAATAATATTTAATAGAATAGTTTCAATGAGAAAAGTGGAACTAATATGTTGATTTGAAGCATAAACGCGTCGCTGATTAATTTTAGATGAATTTGATCGTTTAAAATAAAGGATGATGAAAATAATTAAAGAAATATAATCGAAAAATAACTTTGACGTACCATGTCTGCTGAATACTTCGCTGAAAGAGAATGTTGGTATTGGTCAATCGGTAAAGTAGATGACGTTTATTTAGAAAAATTGTGAATAAACGCCATCTATTGATTGGAGAGTTGATTTTGTTGATATTTGAAATTCAAAAACCAAAAATATTTTTTAAATATCACTGAAAATTGGTTTTAATGCTAATATCAATAAATATGATAAATTAGAAATTGTTTAAATATTGAGGCAAATCAGTTTTTTCTTATTTAAATGAAATAAAATCATTTTTTTCGTTAATTTCTTCGTTGTGGTGTCTAAAAATAATAAAAAGCCGTCGTCGAGAGTACCACCACCACCGTTTTCTCTCCTCCGTAATAAACACACTCGGCATAGTTTCGGTCAAAATAGAATTCGGTCGAATGGGGAGCAGTAGATGGCAGAATTCGGTCGAAAAACGGATCGAACAGGCGAGGACGCGTTCGCGGCACCCCGCATTAATAAATTTTTCTCGCAACGATGGACGAGAAAGAACCAGTAAACGCGCCGCGTTTCATGCCCTTTAAATCACCCACCACCCACAAGAAATCTTAATACTCAACACACAAAGTACAAAAAATACCGGGCAAAAATAATTAGGTGTTGTGCGTGCGAATTGTCTTAAAAGTATAAAAGAAAAAATGATGTTCACCGGATCTCATATTATTAAGAAGAGGAATAGTTCTCAAAGCAGCGGCGGCGGCGGGGGCGGTAGTAATGGTCAAAGGAAGTACGAAAGGGTTCGCGCCACTTTAGGGGAGGTGAGCGAAACTAACTCAAAAGTTTAAACCGGAACGAAAATAATTATTATTTTGTTAAAAAGTAAAGGAAAAAAGAAGAAGAATAAAACGGCACAGCGTGCTGCGTGCGTTTCTGTTTAATCACGCTTCTATTTTCGTCTCGACACATGTATGTATGTTTGTACGTAAGGGATGCGTAACTACGGTTATTCAGGAATCGGCGTCGTGGCGCTTTTTACGCGCCAAATTTTGAAAATTATTTCAAAATTATCTGAATAGTTTGGGATCTACCAACTAATAGATAAATAGCATTTTCATTGAAGTTTTTCTAGTTTATTTTTTCTATAATATCTGTCAAATTTTTGTAAAGTTGGTAAAATAAACGGGGAATTTTTGTTATATTATGTTTTGAAATCAATTTGTCTCAAATTGACGTTATTTAAAAAAATAAAATTCAGAATTTCATATAACTCGCAATATATGAATGCAGTAATCATAGTTACGAAACTGCTATGAACTTGCACTGTCCCACATAAAATGCAACATAGCTTAATAGTACAGGGTGTCCCAATTTCGATGTCCGCATAGGCTATCTCCGAAACTAAAAGAGATAGAAAAAAAGTAGCTTACATGTCATGATCTCGTTTTTCGAGAAAATGCTAATGCCGAAAACTCCGAACAGCTATCGTCTTTTGTTTTCGCCCTATCGGCAAAAACTGAAAATTTTGCGAAAACGACAATAGCGAATATCTCACTTATTATCAAAGATGGAGTATTATAAATAAAACATTATATGGGCAACTTTTTACGAAGAATTCAGTGGTGTAGGAAGAATTTTTTTCCGATCTTTTATTTTCGAGATTTTAGACGTAACTTTATTTTTTTAAATAGAAACCATAGTTGGCTATGACCTAAAATAATTTGTTATTTTCTTCTGATAACAAATATATATAGTGTGTGGGGCATATTTCTTATAGTTATTGAATAATTAACAAAAATTCATTTTGTTCTATCTAAACATAATGTATGTATTTAAAAGTTAATGTTGCTATGGTGATAACCATACATACTATGATGGAACATAATGTATCAAATAATTGCCAAAGTTTGTATTTAAAAATTCGATAACTACTCTTGCATTATGAGCTGGTATGATGCACCAGCATGTTAGGTGTCAAAGTATAACAAAACTAAATAAAACTTTACAATGAACTTCGAAAATTATGAAAATGTAACATGATGGAATGCTATATGTTATCAGATAAGAATGCGACGTTAGCCGCGGAATTATATTTCACAAGGTATTCGGAAAGAAGACAACCGCACGTAAGAACCTTCAGCCGGTTAGCAGAAAATTTAATAGATTTTTGGTCCATCCCCAAACCACTTGCAAAAACATACCAACATGGCCTGCAAGAGGATGAAGTCAATGTGTTGGCTTCACTTGCGATAAATCCATCAACATCTTGCAGAGAAATTGAACAAGACGTCTGACCCAAAAACCGCTGCTTCCGAATATGAAAGAAAAATATGTATAAACCATACAAAGCGGGCCTAACTCATTATTTACGTGCAGGAGATGTCAATCTAAGATTAGAATTTTGTAGATGATATTTAGAAAAATTAAATAATCTGCTGTTTGTTCAAAATGTCATCTGAACCAATGAAGTCTCTGAGTGTTCAAAGAAGGTTGAGGTTCAATGTATGGTGTGCCCTTTTAGATAATAGAATGTTGGCATATAGTATCTACCATAAAAACTTAAACTCAGGTAATACCTCAATATATCAAGGCAGCACATTGTGCTTTGGGCCGACAATTTGCCATTAAATAAGTCTCAAATGATATATTTTCAATATGACGGAGCACCAGCACATAATGCCAGAGTTGTCAGTGAATTTTTAAATACTACTACAAACTTTGGCAATAATTCGAAACAATGGGCCCGTTCAGCCGGTGTCAACTGTTAAGTTGCTATATTAGCAGTCGCGGCTGAACGATATGCTAAGTCAGCGCTGTTACGCAGCAGTTTGGTAAATATCTCAGCGTAAGTAATCTGCGCTTAGTTTGTCAGCGGTTGTGAAATTCTAGGTTAGGATTAATATTTTTTGTTTCTCCCCTTTAATTTTGAAAACTGGCAGAACTGTATAAAATGAAATGAGCCTTAAAATCAACATCATCATCCATTATCTCTTGTAATAACACAAAATTTTCAAAAATATTATTGTTGGCCATAGTTTTAGGTTATGCTGAACTGCTAATTCTCAATTGCTTGTTCAGCCGATTTCGTTCCGCTGTATTAAAGCTCATACAACTAGCTGACTGATTTAATTCAACTGTTGACACCTGCTGAACGTACCCAATGTTTTCCATCGTGGCATTGTTATCACCATAACAACATTAAGTTTTAAATACATACAATAGTTTTAGAAAGAATAAAAAAAATTGATATATTATGTTCCATCATAGTATGTATGGTTATCACCATAGCAACATTAACTTTTAAATACATACATTAGTTTTACATAGAACAAAATGAATTTTTGTTAATTATTCAATAACTATAAGAAATATACCCCACAAACTATATATATTTGTTATCAGAAGAAAATAACAAATTATTTTAGGTCATAGCCAACTATGGTTTCCATTTAAAAAAATAAAGTTACGTCTAAAATCTCGAAAACAAAAGATGGGAAAAAAATTCTACCTACGCCACTGAATTCTTCGTAAAAAGTTGCCCATATAATGTTTTATTTATAATACTCCATCTTTGATAATAAGTGAGATATTCGCTATTGTCGTTTTCTCAAAATTTTCAGTTTTTGCCGATAGGGCGAAAACAAAAGACGATAGCTGTTCGGAGTTTTCGGCATTAGCATTTTCTCGAAAAACGAGATCATGACATGTAAGCTACTTTTTTTCTATCTCTTTTAGTTTCGGAGATAGCCTATGTGGACATCGAAATTGGGACACCCTGTACAGGTATTGGGTAGTTTTGCAAATTAAAACTTTTGCTTGGAAAAAGATGATGCCGAATGTTTCTGGTTCTAAACGAAGTTTGAAGTCTGAAGACGCATGGCTAAACCCGAATGTTAAGGTCTAGTGTTAGTTCTAGTTTTACACTAGTACTGTTACTATATAAAACTAACACTATACCTAGAACTAGAATCATTTGGGTTTAGCCGTCTTTAGAGACGTGCGGCTAAACCCAAATGATTCTAGTTCTACGTCTAGTGTTAGTTCAAGTTTTACACTTTCTTGGTCTAGTGCTACATAACAATTAAAACTAGAACTAACACTAGACATTTTATGTGGGACAAAGTAGGTACGCCCTGGTTTCTATGGAAATATATTTTTGTATATTGCATTTTAAGTGAAATTCACTGTATACCAATAAATGAAATAAAATAAAAAATTTTTAATTTCAACTACTAATTAATATTTAACTACGAAAAATGTCACTAGAAATCAAAAAAATGACATAAATTGTTTATGGATTCAAGGTAATACCAACAGAAACAAAAACAAAACAAAAAATAAGCTTAAATTGTTGATACTATTTCGAAAATTCATGGTGGGTTTACATGTAAATAATACGCATCCGTGTTTTACTTAAGGAGCTATGCCTCTTTAAATTAAGTGGAAAATTTTAGTATTATTTTTACTTTCTCGCATACTTACGTAAGTGTAAAATCTTGAAAAATGCCCAACCGTAGGTAAAAACTAAAAGAATCGATGGTGATAATACAATAATGAAATCTTTTTATCACTTAAATTGTGGCTTTAACATAAAAATGATTAACTTTATCAAACTTTTCGTTTTAACGCCAATTATTAACACAGTAAATGTCAAATTCAATGTCAAATTTGATTTTCAAATTCCCGTTTTGATGGTTAAGACACAATATTTTATGAATTCCATTTGTGACGTTTAACTGTGAATGTTCAAGATACATGGGTAAATTTCATGTTTACGATATTAATTTAAGTTGAACTGTCAATTTTGACATTTGTCATTAATCATTAGAATGTTTTCAATTAGCTACAGATATACAGTGACGGACAAAAGTCTACATACATATAGCATTATATTATAAGGTGAAGTTATATTATAATTAAGGTTGAAGCAACGCAAATTGCTTCAATATAATAAAAATTAAAAGCGTCAAATAGGGACTTCCCCTACTTATTTTTATTTAGTGTGTTTTGTCGCTGTACTAACTGGTTGAAAAATGTTTATTCAAAAATGTTGATCTTCATATTACAAATTTGGCGCAAAAATACGCACCAATATGTGTCAATATCAATCGAAAAGAGAATTAGGTAGAAGTTGATTATTTCAGTATTTAAGTAATGGTAGAAGTATTTGATAGTTTCCTCCCCAAACAATGAAATACGTTTTTCTCGCCTTCCTCATGTCTTCGTGAGAGTTCGCCATAAAAGTTTCGACCGATTTTTTGTTGGATTTCTTTTTCTAATCTATAACACTTGAGTATAACACAGAGCAATAAAGCGGGCTGCCAGATGATCATTACTACCATTACAACTTCCAGAATTATTGTGATTATTGAATTTAGAAAGCTCGTTTTAATCTTATTTCAACTGAATAACTGTTGGTTAGCTGCATCTGATTATTGCTTGACAATCGATAATTTCTAGTTTACAACAAACCTGTCCATCTAGTTTTGCTCGAATTATTACTGAACAAGTTTGAATGTATATCTATAAACAAGGGTAAAAACTAAGTATACATCTTTAAAACACTTTTTAATATTTTGATCTATTAAGTTGTATTATTATTATTATGTACACTTATTTTGTCTTTTAATTAAATTTTATTTAACAACATTTTATGATATTTACCTTTGTTTCGTGGTCTCGAGATAAAATAGATAAAAATCAAGACACACGCTGTGTCTTAGTTTAATTATGTTGATTAATATTAGACTAGACTACTAAATTAATGTATTATCAAATTTTAATCTAAATATCTAAGGAAGTTCCAATTTCTTCTAGTTTAATACCCTTATTAATCGGTGAGTTATTATTAAGTTTTAGTTTACATTTTAAAGGTACAAGTTTATTTCCGGCAGATTTGCCACTAAATTTAGTCCGGTAGCGTGTAATAGTTTGAGTCAAGTGGCAGGAATGTCGAACTCGACTCTATTTTTAGTTTACGTTACGAATCTTTACTTATTACGAAATACAACCAATTTTTATTGACATTTTTTTTTGCAGAGTAAACCAAGACTTCCTAGGCAACCACAAATGTTGAGAAGTGAGGGTTCAACTAATTCCACAACTTCATTGCTAACCGTTTCAACGATAGACTCGGATCAAAGCGATTTTAGTGACGGTTTACAACGATCTAGAGGAAAACAGATAACAAGGAGAAGAGGAGCTGTTAAACATCAAAAGTAATTGCAATTCTTAAACCTCTAAACATACATTCTTATTTAGAGTAGGTGGTGATTTATATGTTAAGTGTTGCAAAACAATTAACATTTCAAATTGAATTGTTAGTGTCAAACTGTTAACAACAAATGTTAGAATTAAAATTGTAGCTATACAAACGGTTTATATAGAAAATTTGCATTGATAATATTTTCAATATGATGACTCATTCCGAGAAAATGTATTTAAATTGACTTATGGCATCATGCTTATACAGGGACTGCAAAAATTAGGGTTTTGAGTCATGTTCTACTTACATAGTCGAGATTAATAAAAAAATTGATTAATAATGTAATAATAAAGTATAAAACTTGTTTTAAATTAAAATATATCTTAAACCGTTTTCCTTTTTATTATAAATTTAATTCTTATTTTTTTAGAGTTCATGACGTCAAAGGTCACCAATTTTTAGCAAAATTTTTTCGTCAACCAACGTTTTGCGCTTTTTGCAAAGACTTCTTATGGGGGTTTGGTAAACAAGGTTACCAATGTCAATGTACGTTTAACTTCCTCATGTTTGTGATAATCTAACATACAACAGGCTTGTTTTCTTTTAATTTCTAGGTTGCCAAACTGCCGTGCACAAAAAATGCCACGATAAACTTTTAGGGAAGTGCCCCGGTTCTGGGCGCGATTCAGAAAGCACAATAGTAAGACCTTTTTAATTCCTTTTCGTTTCAGATTTATTTTTAATCTTTTCTTTTGTAGTATTTAAGAGAACGATTTAAAATCGATATACCGCATCGTTTCAAATTACACACGTTCATGTCGCCGACGTTTTGCGATCATTGCGGCTCATTATTGTATGGCATTTACAAACAAGGTCTGAAATGTGAAGGTAAGTATTGTTTCATATTATTATTATTCGTTCCGTTAAAGAGCAAATATTAAAAAAAAATTTTATAAAACGCAACTTTATTTACTTATTTGTATGTTGGGTTGCCTATGCTATGAAATTTAAAGTAATATTTGTTAGTTTAACTTTTTATTAGCACATTTATGTAAAATGGGAATCCGAATAACGAGTTTTTAAATAATTAAAATTAAAATTTCTTTTTTTATATATAAACAAAAAGTTATTTTTGATTTTATTAAAAGTTTAAACGGTTTAGTTATTTGGTGGGACGTGACTTAAAATCTTAAAACGCAAGAGTTCTATTAATTAAATTTACTCTTTAAACTCAAGAACAATTAAATTAACGTATACATCCGTAATTTACGTTTGCTTTAAGTTTATGTTTAAACCATAGAGTGTAATTAACTATTCTAATTAGTACAGTGTCACGAGTAATGTCTTATTATTTATTGTCCACGTCCATATTTATATAATTTGGTGAAGATTTATAATCATCAGGTACGCTAATAAATTAAACCATAAATCGATTGACAATTAAAAATGTACCTAAACCGTAAACTGTTGTGGTTTAATGTCATATTAATTTCGAAGCGAGTGTTTTTAATTAACGATCGAAAATTTGGCACAGAATTTATTTCGAATACCACATGCGGGTTTAAATTTAGTCCTTGACACGTTCGAAAAGTCAAAATAATGGTTTGTTTTCGTGCTATTCTCAGTTTAAATTCTCGCACGCTTAAAACACGAACAAAACCGCTTCCAAGTCTTTCTTCTTTATTTTCGACCATTTAAAAAATTAAACCTACCATTTCCAAACCCCCATTAAACAAATCGATACCAATTAAACTTTTTAATTAACTTAATTCACAATTTGGCACCAGTTTAGAATACTTTCAAAACGATTATCAGAATTAATCGAATTTTTTTTTAACAAAATAAATTTTATACTTTATAACGTCGTCATGAAATTTTCGATTGTAATCTTAGCGAAGTTAGAACCAATATTTCATTATATTTTTGCTAGCGTGTGTATTTTTACGTGTGCTGCAGTTTAATTCCTACAAAGACAACTACAGTGTGTTAATTAAGTATCGCACCCGACGTCATCATTGCAAATATGCAACCAATATCACAATTTTGGTATTGCAATACGCGATTTGCGATATTGGTTGCATACTTTTAATGATGACGTTGGGTACGATAATTAATTAACACTCTGTACATATGTCCCCTATGTGTCTAGATCGTAGGTAGATTTCCATTTACTTCTTGTTGGCCTGCTCGGTTTTCGACCGTGCCAAACAGATCTGATTGGATGGGTTGAAGATATTGGCGTAATGACAGAGTGTTTTGCCAATAGTGTCCTTTTTTTTGCAGTTTAGTTTCTGTGCCGACGTCGTGGTTAGTTCTGGTTTGGTGGTTTAGGAGGTATGATTTCTAACTTAGGGTTTGCGATATCGTCGTTTAGGAATCGCCGAATGATTAACGAGACTAGCACTACTTGTTTTCTGGTGGGACGTGGTCAACTAGAGATTAGGAAGTTCATCGTAGTAAGTGTCAATACAATCTTCGGTAGTTTCTTCTCCATGACCTCGTAGGGAAAGTTTATGGCATTTGATTTGTTCGTGGTCTTTGCAAGTACTCGATGGTTGTCAAAGGAAACTCATACACTAATCACTTCGATGGCAGTGGTTAATGTTTGAGCAAGTAACACGCTTACTGGATTGCTAAGTCAGTTTCTGGTAGTCCCTACCAGAATATCTTTTCTCCTGGCATCTGAATGTCGATTCCCAAGATTTCTACAATGAAAGAAAAGTTTAAAGCCACAAAATTATTGCTGGGTGTTAGGTTGAGTAGGCTATACTGTTCTAGAGGCTCGAATTCAACTGGTTCGGCAATTTAAATAAAATAATTAATTTCAAATAGTAATGATTTGGCTGGTGTACCAAAAATTAGATTGTTTGCTGATGGTTGTGGTGGCCAAAATAAAAATAACCATATAATCCATCTATTGTACTGGTGGCTTTACACGCATTCACCACGTAACCTTAAAGATATCGAAGTAGTTTTTCCAGTGACAGGCCATTCGTATCTCCCAGCAGATAGGGTCTTTGGAAGAGTTGAAAAGGAGTTAAGAAGGCATGCACAAATTCTTTTACCTGAATATTACCACGAAATTTGCAAAAAATTTGGAATAGATTGGCAAACTTATGATAGCATTGCTGGATACTCTTAAAAAGGTTGAAGGACTAAGCGAACAAAAAAAAGATGTTATTCAAGAAATTTATGAACCATAAGCAAAAAGTTACAACTTTTTTTTCAAAATGCAACATATCCAAGGATCTTTTTGGGAAATCTTAGCGATAAAGCATATTTCATGAGTAATTATTTGTGTCTAAAAAGACTAATGCAATAACTAACATATAAAAAAGAAAATAGCTGTTTTGGCTTTCTCAAAAAACACTTCGTGTGACTTGTTGCGTTTTGTAAAAAAGCTCCTCAAAACTGTCACAACATATTATATTAATACTTTTTTCTGGTTATTTAATAACTATTAATTGTTTGATTAATTTTTCTATGCTAAATACAATAACGTAGGTGAAAATATGGATGAAAATAGAGCGCAGGTGCGTTTCGGACGACTTAAAAATAGTATTGTTTGGCACAGAGAGTACGGGTTAGAGTTAACCATCGCTTCTCTCAGTTGATTCGCGATCCTTGACTCGAAACCCGCTACTCGGTTATACCACGTGCCTGGACGTTTTACCTTTCGTTTTGGTATTCTCACGGTTTGCCAAAAATCGTCAAAAATGCCTCTCTACGGCGACACGAGTCTGTACTCCTCCTCCACATCCCAATCGCCATTAGTTCCGTCCTACGCCCTTTATTTGAGCAGTCCATACTCAGGGCACTCCTCTCTAATCGGTTCGTACACGAGACCGCCGAGTTTCTCAAAACCATCTTCATTGACAAGGTTTCATAGGAATTTTGCGCCACATTTGGCTACGATTTCTGAAAATCCAGTGACTAGTCTCAGGCGGAAATATTCACCGCAATTGAGAGTGCTCAATTCGAGTAAAATTATAGTACCAAGACCCATTAAAATTAACACAGCGGATATTGACGTTTCCGCAAATAAATATCGACACCAACCACCTAGGACAACTCCGATTACTACGGTTAAAAAGGAACCAGAGGAACAAAGTAACGAGGTAAAAAAGGAATCTATTAATAAGCCGATTCGGAGGGATAGAGCAACAGTTCGCATTCACACAATTCATAAGGATAAAAAAGATAAAAAATGGAGACAAAATTTTAATTCGTATGAGTTAAATACAGACAAAGAAAAAAATGCTAAAGAATTAACAGACAAACAGGAAATCGATGAAAACGAAGAAGAAGAAGATAAACTTCAAGACGAAGTAATAAACGTCGAAACTCCTTCATTGCCAAAATCGCCAAGTTTTCACGATATTTGTACGGCGATTTCAACTGACTCAATTAACGAAGAGTTAAACCCTGGTCAACCTTTGGATGTAGTCCGGAAGCAAAGCAGAACATTTTCGAGTGATGATCTTTTAAAACATTTGCGACGAAACTCCACCGAAATCCATAAAGAAGACGTTAAAAATATCAATACAGAGGAAATCAACAATAATAAGGAAGAGTTTGAGTCGAGGGGAAGTGTTCGTAAAAAAAGAAAAGTGATAAAAAAGAAAAGTAACCAAAAACTAAGCGATGAAAATAATACAAATTTATTTCCAGAAAAATTAAATCAAGAACATCCGTTGCAACGGCGGCAAAGTCGAAAACTTCCGGTAAGAGATATATCTAAAGTTGAAGTGGAAGAGATTCGTATTGCAAAACCGAAACCGAAAACTTTATTTACGGCAACGGTGGACATCGAGGAAACGAAACCGAGCTTAAAACTGATCGTCGACGACGTAAAAGTTGAAGAAAAGGTGAAACCTAAAAAGTTTAAATTAGACGTAACAGTCGAAGTTGAGGAAAAACCGAATAAAAAGGACTTAAAAACGAAAGTCGATGATAAAGGTAAGATGTACATTCCTAATTCAAAACCGGCTATAATTACCGATATTAAAAAGAAGGAGCAAAGAGGAAGCTTAGGAGATATTTGCGAAGGAATTGCAGAAATGCCCAAAAAAAGGAATATAGACACAAAGAAAAAAGATGAAACGAAAAATGAAATTAAAAAGAATAATAAAGAATTAATAAAGTATGAAAAAATAAGTAATGTTCCAAAGAAATTCACAGAAATAAATCAACTTAATAAGAGTAATGAAGAAAACAAAGAATCAAATTTAAATTTGAAACAACCTTTACAAACAAAAAATAGTAATCAAATTAACGAGGAAGAAAAGAAACTTTCAAACGAAACCAAATGGTCATCGAAATTAAGAAATTTATCGACTTCCGGTTCAGAATCAAACCTTAAAACCCCCATTTCACAGGAGACGAACTTGAAAACATCCAAATCAGATTCAAAACTAAAACAAGACGTAAAAGTTGGTAACGATAAATCTTTAAAAGAAAACAAAGAAGTTAATTCAATTCCAAAGTGGAAATTGGATTTGAAAAAATCGAAAGAAGCCAAAGATTTAAAACAACCTCAGCAGAAAGAGATTAAGTCGA
Source organism: Onthophagus taurus (assembly GCF_036711975.1). NCBI lineage: Eukaryota > Metazoa > Arthropoda > Insecta > Coleoptera > Scarabaeidae > Onthophagus > Onthophagus taurus. Next base: position 5,293,812 of record NC_091967.1, read on the forward strand.
TTATTAAAAGTTCTTCGGACGAAAACCAAGAGAAAAAAATTGGATTTAAAAAAAGTGTTTCTATTGAAGAAAAGAAAAATGATGATAATGTTGAAACGGAAACAGTTGGTGAGGATAATGAGTCAACAATGGATTTTTGGGGGATTATTGGTTCAAAATCTTCGGTTTATGAAAAAAAACCGGTTAAATTAAAAAATGTTTCGTTAAAAAGTAGCTTAAAGAATGACGAAAAAGCTGGAGAAAATCAAAATAATGAAGTAAATCAAGATAATGAAGTAAATCAAGATAATGAAGTAAATCAAGATAACGAAGTAAATCAAAATGATAAAGTAAATCAAAATAATGAAATAAATCAAAATGAAGAGTTAAAATCCGAAGATAACGCATCCGCAGAAGATTCCCCATTAAAATTAGTGAGTAAACGTTCTTTGGTAAATAGAGTTTTAGCAAATCAAGATCAACTTGATCTTGAGGAATTTGTTCAACCTCCAAAACCTCCCACACCTGAACCTCAACCTGAACAATTCGTTCCTTTACAGTCCAACAGACTCTCGCATTGGATGCATCCGTTTAAAAAACCAGAACAGTTTGATGAGTGTCCCGTTGAGATCTACGCGACGCCGAAAAATATTCGTAGAAGGCATTTTCCAAAACCTAGGCAAGTACAAGAAGAAAGCGAAGAAAGCACAAGTGACGACGATGAAAGTAGTGAGGATGAAGAAGGAGATGTTGGTAAAAGTACGTCTTCAAACGATTCGGGTTTCAACTCATCTCACGGCCAAAAACGAACGAAAGAACGAAATTTAGGTTAGAATATTACCTAACCTAAACAATGTTAGTTTTAATTAACACAAGAATTAATCAATTTTAACGTTTTTTAGAGAATTTATAACTGTTTTAATAACCTGTTTGGTGTTTCGTGACGTTTTTTGACATTTAAAATTTGACAACTAAATAATACCAATCAATACCAACATAAAATTTTAAAACTCATTTACGTTAAATTTTGTTTTCATTTAATAAATAAAAATTATTAATTTATTGTGTTAAGAACGGAAGATTAATTTTATTTATAACATTTTGTTTAAAATTATTCATCAAAGGATTTAGGTTCTAACTCATCTCACGGCCGCGATCAAAACTTGAATTAAATCTCGTTGGATAAATTTAGTCTAAAATATTAATTAATTTATTTTAAAAGAAAAGTTAATATTTTTTATTTAACTATATAAAAAGATTTCTTTTATTTAAAATTTATTAAATTGATTTGATTGATGAATAATTTTGAATGTTTAAGTTGGTAATAAATACGTCAATAATAAAACGGTTGACCAAAAGGTTAAGAATGTCAAATTAAATTAGGTTTAGTGAATAACTTTTTCTTTTTAAACTCTTTGAAATAATAAAAAGGGTTTAAGGAAGTTAAATGAAGAGTTCGTCGGTAAGATTAACCACCGTACGTCAATCGTCGGTTAAAAAATAAATATTAAAAGAGAAAAATAGATTTTAGATGGCGAAAAATAAACCGTTAAAACCCCGGGAATTGCTTCGTTGGTTCACGAATTTTTAATAAACTCTCGGTAGAAAGAACTATTTTCGGAAAGACTTTTACCTACGTAAGCATCGATCCGACACGTTCACACTGCGACTATTATTAACTTCGAATTATTATTAGCAAAACGTTTAGGTCCTTTTAAGAGACCAATAATAAAATCAGTTAATCAATTTATTTAAATTTAAATGATTTATAATGCTAATAAATTCGATGGTTATTTTTAAATAAATGACATTAATTGCTGTAATTGGTAATTTTATCAAATGAAATTGGTAATAATAATATAAATATTTAATTGGAAATTACCACAAATCGTAGATTTAAATCAAAAAATAAACCAGTTTTAATTAAATCGTCGTCCCCACAACGATTGGAATCAGTAGTGATGAATTACAAAATAGCTTTTATTCGTTACATCCCTTTTTTCGATAAAATCACCCAAAATAAATTTAAATTTCTATCAATTTTATAAATTTAACTCATAAATATTTATTTACCTCACTAATATTTATTACCGTTTAACAAATAAATTTCTTAATAACAAAAACCCTATTTCTGTAAAGTATACATTCTTTCTTAAATACAAGTCAGTAAATATTCATTCTATACTCTGCTTATTCGGGAATGTATCCGCTTCGGAATCGATTTGACTATCGTTCGATCGCTCCATACATTTTTTGGAACACGTACTCGTCTTTATTGGTCTCTCATTTTCAGTTATTTTTACGATAATAAATCTATGTTTTCTACAATTGTTATTGATTCACATTCATAAAACACACGATTATAAAAGGGAATCAAAATACAACTGATTACAGTTCTAGCTCTACATATTAACAGTGCTAGTGTACAATTAGAACTAACAATAGACCTAGAACTAAAAACAATTCGGTTTACCCGTGCGTCTTCTGAGGACGAAACTTCGTATATTGTGAGTTATATGAAATTCCAGTATATGATTCAATTAGAATGACATTTCAAATTGTTCTAAATTCTCTGGCTATTATGTTTCTACTTCGCATCTATTTTGCTTCTGTCCAAATCATCATTTGAGGTTATACATTTCTACAACACTCAAATTTACCAAGTATTACTTTGTTGTTATTTGGCTCTTTAACTATCTTCGTCTTAGAAGATCAAGAAATTGAAGCTTTAGAGGGATTTCTGCAGCAGAAGGGTTATGGAACTAGATTGAATGGATATTCTTTGGGAAAAGAAATTTCCCTCAATTTTGCTTGTAAGCGATTAATTTACTTGGAAGATTAACTTGGACACCAATCGAGTAATTCGTGTCTTGATCGATGTTGACGTACTTCCATCATTATCTCCATTAGGATCTTAGATACTGACTTTCTATCCGTTGGAACGATAGTGTATTGGCAGAAATTTTTCATGTCCTCTTGCGTGTGTTTCTCTTCTTGGAAGAGGTTATCCGAACTTACCTACCTCCGGAAAAATTAAACGAAACTAGCAAAGTTTTGTTTACTTTGGGTTGGGTTGGTTTGGTTTGGGGTTGAGTTATTTTCGTTGAAAAAAATGGATCTACCACGTCTCCATGATTTATCAGTACAGTACCTCAATCCTTCTATGTTTTGCCTAATAGCTACATGACAAATTTCTTTATTTAACATATGTGAGTGTATTCCTCACTGACTGATCAGTATAGTCTCATATATCTTGCTTTGTAAAATCATCTCCTATTCGTTGAGTTGCATCGGTTGGATCTTCTCGATGTAGGCTCCGATGTTTTTAAGTCTGAAGCTATTGATGTTCATCTTCGTGGTCAAATAGTAGGCGATAATTGCTTTCTCTTTCCTAGTAAGGACAACCACAGATAAGATAGCATAGAGATGAATTGCTATGAACCTCAAGATTTCTATATGAAGATTAGATATATAGATTATCAACTGAAAGTTTTCTTCCTTACTTCTATTTCCTTACTTCAGCCCAGAAAACGTTTGGAAGCTTGGTGGCAAGTCGTTCTGGATCCTCATTTGCTAGGTTCGTCATTGTCAGTCGAGCGAATTTTGCAGGTATTCCTAATTCCAGCATTATGTTTAAGGGCCGCTTTACAGTATCGTTTCATCATTACTGTCGTAGGTCTGCTTAAAATCTACAAATATCTTGTATTTGTCCAGGTTATATTGCCAATATGTTTCCCAGTTTATTCCAAGACTCTAGGATCTTAGTCAAGACTTTGTAAAACATGCACAACATTGAATGCTGATTCCAAACCGTTACAGCGCGTCCAGAGCCTCGTTCTCAACACTCATCATCAAATTTTCGTTCCTGTTTGGTTAGGTGTTATAACCTATGACTTTTGCTGCAGCAACCTCAATCCCATTTTTGATGGAGAGCCATAAATATAAGCTAAAATGTCTCTCTAAAAGTCTAAGTGTATGCTGCTTCGACTCTTAATTAAGTTTATTGCTACCAAATCAGCAATACATTCCACAAACAATTAAATTTTTAGCAATACTACAATTACATATATCACATTACAATACAATACATTTTATTTCCTATCCTACCCCTCCCCATCTCCTCCCCGCATCTCCCTACGCTGCCTTGTCGCCACCACCTCCCTCATCCATTCTCTTCCCTCTGCCCCCTCCACCAGCACCTGCTTCCAGCCGATCACCTCCTCTCTTAAAGAGCGGCTACACTACGTCAGATCCGCGCCGATCCGCGCCGATTAGATTCGCCCCGAATTTTTGTCAGGTGGCTACACTACTACCCGTCGGCGCCGGAATTTTTTCGGAAGGTTGCGCGTAGCGCACATTTGTAATAACTATATACCTCGGGTTCGCCTAAATGATTACTTAGTTATTGGCAATGGCGGAAACTACTTCGTGTTCAAGCTCCAGCACAGATGAAGAGTTTCTCTTTATTTGCTTGGAAAACGAAAGAAAAAAAAAAAAAAAATGGGTGCATTCAGTAAATAAAAAACGAAATGTAAGAGCATTATGTTTTGTTAAAGTTTTAAAACAAGTAAATATTATAAATGACGTCTATGATTAATTTGTAGGACCTTGGGGAGTTTCACCACTTATTCAATGACCTCATAAAAGATGATGGTAGATTTTATGAATATTTTAGGATGACCTATCCCACTTTTTGTGAGCTACATAGTCTTCTTCACGACAGTATTAAAAAAAAGGACACCCGATTCAGAAGAGCTGTAGGAACTGAAGAAAGATTGGCAGTAACTTTGAGGTATAAATTATATGTATACAGGAGTCCCAATCACGTTCTTAAATAATATATTAACCACAAGTGGTACACGTATAGCCATTATATTATTTAAGTACAAAGGTTTTCACCGTATTATATTATTTTGGTAATAATTTCTTTTTTAACACATGCACGCAATAAATCTTTATTTAATAATATACAAAATAAAAGTATTAAATATTAATTTTCTTTGGAAGAGGTATTCGACGAGTTTGATTGAACGTCTGGGTGCTGTTGGGACGACCATGCAGTCCATGGATTCTGCATAGGATTTTCTACTGGATTTTGTAATGTCTGTTGGTTAATAAATTGGTTAGTGTTATAGGGCCGATACCGTTGGGAATATTCATGTGACTGGAACGTGAATGTATTTGGTTGTGACATCTGTACTGCTTCCGCCTCTAATTGGTGTACAAACGTGCTTATTTTAGTCTTTGCCTGAATTTGTAAATGAACAGGTAATGTTCTAACTGTTTCTTCAATGGAACGGAAAAATTTTGCAATATGGTCATCTTCTTTTTTTGAAGTACTTTTGTTTTGTAAATGTTGGCTTTTACATTGGAAATACTGTTCCATCACATTGCTGTATGATTGCTTTTGTTGCTTCTTTCTTGATTGTTGTTTGGTCGAAGATCCAGAAGTTGACGGCTCCGAAGGTGTTTCAGTACATGGAGAATCTGGTACCGGACTTACAGAAACAGATGTCGTGTCATCGACAGAAATCGTATCAATAGTCTCTTCATCATTATCGGGTAGATTTGAAAGCTGTGGTCGCTGTTGAACAATGTGGACGTCCAGGAAGCTCAACTCCTTCTCAAATTTTACTTTCTTTACTTTACCTCCAGCATCTCCCGTTGTGCATTTCGTGGCCTTCAACTTGGCCTTTCTATAATTTTCCCTTAATTGTTGCCAGCGTTTCTTACAATCTTCACCTAAAAGAAATACATAACGTTATTTTTCAGGTTTTTTGCGACAGGAGACTCATTTCGGACTATCGCCTTTAGTTATCGCTTAGGAAGGAGAACTGTAGCCAATATAGTTTATGACGTGTGTAGAGCGATGTGGAAGATTTTGCAACCTATTGTTATGCAAGAACCTACAATGTCGAAATGGATGGAGATTGCGGAAGAATTCGAACGAAAATGGCAATTTCCCAATTGCATAGGAGCTTTGGATGGGAAACATGTTATTTGTGATAAGCCTGCTGGTAGTGGATCCATGTTCTTTAATTATAAAAAAACATTTAGTTTAGTTCTACTTGCGCTTGTCGATGCGAACTACAAATTTATAGTAATAGATGTCGGAGCCTATGGAAGAAGCAGCGACAGTGGAATTTTTCGTTCTTCTTCGTTAGGAAAAAAGTTTTTTTCAACACTTCGTACCACTATTGAAATGTTTGTTTTTGGTGAGAACAGTTAAGTATTTAAGAAATTAAGTATAGTCATAAAGGTAACCTAACATTTTAAAATAAATTTATTTCAACTTACCAGAGGTATTCATTTGTTTTCCAATCTCTTCCCATATGTTTGATCTCCGTACATTATTAGAATATCTTGAATTTGTCGGATCGTACAATTCTTCATATTGTTGCACTAACACAATAAGTATTTCGTCATCCATATTTTTTTTATAAAATAACCAAAAACCATAAGCAATAGTTTAAACGAAGTGCGCAATTAACAGAGACTTCATTATTTGTAAAATACGCGTTCTAAAAAACACCTGTGACAAAACAGTCCTTTAAGGGACGAAGATCGCCATGTGCTACGAAAATCCACGAGGGTATGCGATAACAGCCGATCGACGTCCGAATGTACGGATGGATGCCCTGTCGATGATCTATCCGGCCGGTCGGACGGTCGATTCGACGCGGAGCGGAACAGTGTAGCCGGGTACATTTGAAAACACAGGGAGCATTCCATCGGAATACTTTCTGCGCGGATCTGATCGGCGCGGATCCGGGTAGTGTAGCCGCTCCTTTAGCTCGTCACACTCCCTCAGTAGGTGCTCCAACGACTCCCACTCCCCCCCACATAGCCTACAACCCCTCTCCTCATCTCTCATCCAATACCTATTCGCTCTCTCCTCATTGCCGCATCTGAATCTTGCCACCATCCTCTTCCCCTCCTCATCCCCCTCCACCGACAGGTACTTCGGCAATCCCTCCGTTATTATTTCCTCGTACTTAGGGTTGTACCTGCTCTACCTTATCTGCCCCCTTCTTTCTTGCCTCTGCTCTCCAGCTCTTTCCACATCTCAGTCCCTTCCCTCCTTCTATCATCTACCGCTTTCACTGAGTACCCCACCCTTCTGAAATATTCCTCCCTCCCTCGTTGCCCGTAACCCCCTTTCCCTGCCTTAATCTCTTTCCAGCACTCCCCCAAAATTTTACATTGAGACCTCCCTTCAACCCTCTCCTCAAAACGTACCGCCCTTTTACCCGCCTCCACTGCTTCGACTCTTAAGAGGTCTCGAACTTAAGTATGGATTGGTGTTTTGAAGAACAAGGTCTATTTCGTAACGCCCAAATTCTTTGGTGGATGTCCCAATGTGGGAAGCACGTTGAGCATCATCATGATTGTTGTCGTTGTCGTTGCAAATAGTGTGGAGACTGTACTTTTCGGTTGATATCTCTCTCTTCAACCATCGGTTGTCCACTCTTGAATGAAAGCGTTTTTCATATGTGGCCACCTCAAACCATCTGCTTCCCTCGTAGTCTGCTCGTACTGCACTTTGTTATTTTTGGCCGTCACGTCACCTTCGCTGTCTATCTAGCTCTGTCTTGTTTGGCTACATGACCCACTCATTGCCCTATTAGCTCGGCTACTCGTGCTATTATGATATTTTCATACAAACCGGAACTGTAATTTGAGATAAGTTATTCTAATGTTGTATAAGTCTTAATAATCATGATATACAAAAGATTATAGAATAGAATATTGTTGGTCCATGACTCTAATTAATTAAAAGGTATTAAGTTATAACGTTATAAATAACGTTAAAAACAATAATGTACTTATAGTTAAAATTTTTTAGTTCTTTTCGCGTTTATGAATTTTTTATCATGGATTTTAGATGAGTTAAGATCTAAACTATTTAAGAAGTGATTAGCAAAATTTACCTCAAACTAGTTTCCTTACTTCTACTAATAATCATGAATAATAAATATCTGAAGTTTACAATTTTGGTGGTTTCAAATATTAATCTTTAAATTCAACAGAAATGCATTCGACTATGTGTGACATGACATCCTGAATGGATCCTGCGTATTATTGCCTGTCAATCAATAATTTTAATTCTACTATTACCAAGTTGTGATGTGTTTTGTACGATTAGTAGAAATCGGGTTATTGTAAATGTTGATAAAAAAGGAATTGATTTTTAAATCAACTTGGTTAAATAAAAACTTTTTTAGATCTACCCAAATATTTATCCTGATTGAACTTAGTTTAAGCAACCAAAATCTCTCCCATTTTGTGCTTTATTTCGGTTATAAATCTTCACAGAAGACTACTCATTTCGTGGTAGAGTGTATAAGATAAATATTTGTTCGGCCGTGTCTAAAATTGGAAAACTTTTTCGGCTGTCTGTTTGCTCTTTAAATCGGAACGAATTGTTTTAACTTTTTAAAATTCTTAATTAATTTCGTTTCTGTTAGACTGTGACGTTAACATTCATAGAAAATGCGAAAAGTTGACCGCAAACTTATGCGGAATCAACCAGAAGTTGATTGTTGAAGCGATCGAGTCGGTGAAAAAAGGTAAGATCTATATCATTTATTCTCTCTAATTTCATCACCTCAAATGGATTGTCACGCGTATTTAAAACGTGTATTTAAAAATGACCATGCTGTAGTTTTAAAACGTAAATCGTTTGGCACCTGAGCAAAAATGTTTGTTTAAGCAAAACGTTGGCTTGCGGTGCACTCTCTCAACGTGTGATAATTGTGAGAGTTGAGATAATTTTAGCATTTTAGTTCCCACGCATTTATCTTGTTACAATTTTTAACAGAAAAATATTTTTGAAATGCCAAAACAAACATAAATACATGTGATATCTACTTTAATGTTGAAAATTTAATAAATATAAACTACAAAAAATCTAAAAAAAAATCTATGTTTATCTTATAAAAAAAGATTTGATATTCTAATCCAAATTTAACTTTCTAAAACTCCCTTGAACACCAAATTCAGTTTCGACGTCACCACTAACTTTTTTAAATTCATGCGGAACGGGTCCGTTCAATCGCATTTCTCCTCCCATCTGTAGGTACTTTTCCCGAAACCCTACTACTTTGCCTTTCCAATCCTCATTAATCTCCTTTAGAGGCCTTTGAGGTCCGCCGTAATCACCGGGCAAACATTTCAAAGGCACAAAGTCGCACAACTTATCCACAGACTTGTGAAAATAAAACTAAAAAATATACGAACCAAAAATGAAACGAATCCCAGATTTAAAACTTTTAACGATTACGAATTATTAAACTTACCCTTTTAATTAATTTATCCTTTATCACGGTTTTTAACACGATTAGTATATTTTGTATGAAGGGAATACTTGAAATAACGTGAATCGATTTTATACGAACCGGATACATATCCAAAGCTAAACTAATCGCTTTTTTTGTAGTGTTCGATAAAAATTTTGCTAAAATTTCGGTTGTTGCTAAAGAAGCATCAATTACAAACACTTCTCCCGCTATTAACGTATCTTCATGAACTTTTATATCGGCTAAAACGAAATAATTAAGTACGAAGGCTTTCATGGTTGGGTGTTAATTAAACTAAAACTAGAATTAATAGTAGCACTATCACTAGAATTAACACTAGATCTAGAACTAGATAGTTTCGGGTTATGCCGTGCGATTTTTGAAAAAGTGTTTGATGTTACGAATGTCATGTTGCAACCTTCTTCAGTAACAAGTTCGAAGTTGTTGCAAGTGTAAAATCTAGAACTAACACTATATCTAGAACTAGAATCATTCGGGTTTAGCCGTCTTTAGAGACGTGCGGCTAAACCCAAATGATTCTAGTTCTAGGTCTAGTGTTAGTTCTAGTTTTACACTAACACTATTACCATATAAAACTAACACTATGGGCTAAACCCGAAACTTTCTAGTTCTAGGTCTAGTGTTAGTTCTAGTTTTAATTGTTATGTAGTACTAGACCAAGAACTAGAATCATTTGGGTTTAGTCGTCTTAAGAGACGTGCGGCTAAACCCAAATGACTCTAGTTCTAGGTATAATGTTAGTTCTTGTGACAGTGCTAGTGTAAAACTAGAACTAACACTAGACCTAGAAATAGAATCATTCGGGTTTAGCCGTCTTTAGAGACGTGCGGCTAAACCCAAATGACTCTAGTTCTAGGTCTAATGTTAGTTCTTGTGACAGTGCTAGTGTAAAACTAGAACTAACACTAGACCTAGAAATAGAATCATTCAGGGTTAGCCGTCTTTAGAGACGTGCGGCTAAACCCAAATGATTCTAGATCTAGGTCTAATGTTAGTTCTTGTGACAGTGCTAGTGTAAAACTAGAACTAACACTAGACCTAGAAATAGAATCATTCGGGGTTAGCCGTCTTTAGAGACGTGCGGCTAAACCCAAATGACTCTAGTTCTAGGTCTAATGTTAGTTCTTGTGACAGTGCTAGTGTAAAACTAGAACTAACACTAGACCTAGAAATAGAATCATTCAGGGTTAGCCGTCTTTAGAGACGTGCAGCTAAACCCAAATGATTCTAGTTCTAGGTCTAATGTTAGTTCTTGTGACAGTGCTAGTGTAAAACTGGAACTAACACTAGACCTAGAAATAGAATCATTCGGGGTTAGCCGTCTTTAGAGACGTGCGGCTAAACCCAAATGATTCTAGTTCTAGGTCTAATGTTAGTTCTTGTGACAGTGCTAGTGTAAAACTAGAACTAACACTAGACCTAGAACTAGAATCATTCGGGCTTAGCCGTCTTTAGAGACGTGCGGCTAAACTCAAATGATTCTAGTTCTAGGTCTAATGTTAGTTCTTGTGACAGTGCTAGTGTAAAACTAGAACTAACACTAGACCTAGAAATAGAATCATTTGGGGTTAGCCGTCTTTAGAGACGTGCGGCTAAACCCAAATGTTTCTAGGTCTAATGTTAGTTCTAGTGACAGTGCAAGTGTAAAACTAGAACTAACACTAGACCTAGAAATAGAATCATTCGGGGTTAGCCGTCTTTAGAGACGTGCGGCTAAACCCAAATGATTCTAGTTCTAGGTCTAATGTTAGTTCTTGTGACAGTGCTAGTGTAAAACTAGAACTAACACTAGACCTAGAACTAGAATCATTCGGGCTTAGCCGTCTTTAGAGACGTGCGGCTAAACTCAAATGATTCTAGTTCTAGGTCTAATGTTAGTTCTTGTGACAGTGCTAGTGTAAAACTAGAACTAACACTAGACCTAGAAATAGAATCATTCGGGTTTAGCCGTCTTTAGAGACGTGCGGCTAAACCCAAATATTTCTAGTTCTAGTGACAGTGCAAGTGTAAAACTAAAACTAACACTATACCTAGAACTAGAATCATTTGGGTTTAGCCGTCTTTAGAGACGTGCGGCTAAACCCAAATGACTCTAGTTCTAGGTCTAATGTTAGTTCTTGTGACAGTGCTAGTGTAAAACTAGAACTAACACTAGACCTAGAAATAGAATCATTCGGGGTTAGCCGTCTTTAGAGACGTGCGGCTAAACCCAAATGATTCTAGTTCTAGGTCTAATGTTAGTTCTTGTGACAGTGCTAGTGTAAAACTAGAACTAACACTAGACCTAGAAATAGAATCATTCGGGGTTAGCCGTCTTTAGAGACGTGCGGCTAAACCCAAATGTTTCTAGTTCTAGGTCTAATGTTAGTTCTAGTGACAGTGCAAGTGTAAAACTAAAACTAACACTATACCTAGAACTAGAATCATTTGGGTTTAGACGTCTTTAGAGACGTGAGGCCAAACCTAAATGATTCTAGTTTTAGGTATAGTGTTAGTTCTACATAGTAACAGTCTTAGTGTAAAATTAGAACTAACACTAGACCTAGAACTATAAACTTTCTAGTTTTAGGTCTAGTGTTACTTCTAGTGATAGTGCCACTATTAGTTCTAGTTTTAGTTTAACAAAGTAATTAATTTTTAAATTTTAATAATTAACATTTTTATACCAATTCTGCTTATATATCGGTACGTTTTGACCAGATCAAAACGATCAACGTTCGAATCAGTTAATTTAATTATAATCACTCTATATCCTTCAGGTGTTAATCTGGGCATCATCACAGCTGAACTGTAAATTAAATGAAAATTAAATTGGATTCAAAAAGTGTAAAATTATTTAATTATAATAAATTAATTACATGAACTCGGTCGCTTTCATATCGTCATTTAACGAACCGATTCGATTTCCCAAAAACTCCGAATTAGTACAACATGCGATAAAATACGTTTGAATTTTCTTTTTCGTCTTTTCCAAATCATGTTTGCAACCCCTTAAGAATGTTGTTAAGATGGTTTCATCTAAAATAATTATTGTGTAACAACATTTATTTCTTAACTTTCTAAAACAATCTTACCATATCCTTGAGGTAAATAACTGTTATATTGAATCCATTCTTTTAATAACTTTAACTTATTAATTAATCTATCCTTATCTTCGCCTAATTCTTCGCGTATTTTGCCTTCTTGAAAAATATCGGGGGGACATAACAATTCCATCCTAATAAACGATTTAAACCGCACCAAAGATCTTTTTCAGTCAACTTACGGCTGGCTACTGAGTGTCCGGTTACTTTCACCAAGTGTTACGTTTAGTTTTTTTTTGATTGAATAACCACTTTTAAATGTGGCCGGGTTATTAAGTAACTTGAGGATGTAAAATTATATATTTCGCGTGCGAAGAATTCCGAAATGATATAACAGTTATATAATTATTAGTTTTAAATTTAAATTAAGGGAAAACAATAATAAATAAGAAATGTTATTAATAAATTAAGGCCCACTTTTACCACCTCTTGATAAATTTAACCAATAGATAAATTGGCGCTCTTAGCTATTGAGAGCGCTTAAAACTGCTGTAACCATGGTAATTATCTATCGGTTAAATTTATCAAGAGGTGGTAAAAGTGGGCCTAAGTAATAAAGTTTTATTTAATTTTTGCGTTGCAGCTCCGTCGGATACAAGAGATTCGCCGACTTCGAATCCGGCCCATAACCCTGCGTTTGCTTTGGACGCTTTCGATGGTGGCAGCGAAGATTTTCAAATGTCGAGCACTTTCGCTAGTTTTCAAAAAAGTGGTCGAATTACACCGCCGGCTACTACTATACCAAGGTTTAGAAAGTACACAATAGATGATTTTAATTTCCTTAAGGTTTTAGGGAAAGGAAGTTTTGGAAAAGTAAGTTGCAAACAAATAAATTTAATATAATAAAAAATCTAGATATAACATTTTTGTATTGCTACAAATAGAACTTAACCTTTATTCCACTTTTTCTCAATAAATGGTACACTTTGTGTAGTTATATGCAGAGATTTTATCTCAGTCTTGGGATTGTATTGCCTTGGTTTTAAGTGGCCTTTCTCTTGATACGTTAAGGATAAACCTTTCGGTCGTGATTTTCCAAGTAATTAGTAATAATTAATGGTTAATATATGAAATTAAAACGAAAAATACAAGATGTAGGGGCATGTTTATGTTATGCAATCAGTTTTGAAGTGTAACGGTTGATAATCACCAGCGGAAATTAGCAGAAAAATAATCAGAAAGATTACGAGATAAAGTAATTTATGCAAACTCACATGGTTGTAAGGTTCCAACCAACGACATAGTGAATATTCTAAACGTTTTCCGTTTAGTATTTAGCTCCATAGAAAGATAGGGGTAGACACGGAGGTAGTTTAGATGAGGATGTAGAAGTGTAACACTTTCTGCATTTGACATAAAGTGATGGAGAAGAATCCAACTTGCTCCAACGCAACCTAAATCCTCCGTCATATATGGACACCAAATCAGAACATAATTTAGGATGATATCTGAGATACAAAGTATGATGAGGCAATCTAAAATGAAGGACAAATTGATTTGCACCTCGATCATTGGAAAATTCTTGCCAGATTACCATTGAGGAACTTGATGGTACTACACAAATCTACTTAATAAAGTACAAGCAAAAGAACACATAATGTTCAGATATGACATAAATCAGGAAATAATATCAAGGTCGTAATAAACTACCATAATGGCTCAGGAAGCAAATTTAGTTGCTTACATTGAGAATGTGGAACATTTATGGTTTATGAAATAAAAGAATACATGTTGGACATTGATTAATTTTATCAACGAGAGATAATATTTTTGAAATCTTTCGTTTTTGATAATTTGTAGCTGCAGAAATCTGTAGGAATGTTTTCCCGTAATTGTGGATTTCTCCTCAGTTTGTTTGCAAACACTCCTGAAATAAAAGGTGTCCCCATAAGAAGTTGAAATTTGCAGTGCAAATTTAGTTCTATGAAAAATCATCTATGAAAATGTGGCAAAACACCCAATCATATCTTGATACATCTCAACATAACCGAGCAACTCTTCAACCGAGATAAACTCATCTGGTTTCTTTTAGATTTTTTGAGAGAGAGTGAAATTGTAGAATTTGGTTTTTCCAATATGTTCATAAAGACACACAGCAACATACAAATCTGACCGATAATAAAAGTAATAATCTTCTAGATTTTTTATTATTTATAAAATTAATGAATTAATAATTAATTTAATAATTCTTTTTATTATTAGGTGTTATTAGCTGAATTAAAGGACACAGAATATTATTACGCAATAAAATGTTTAAAGAAAGACGTGGTCCTGGAAGACGACGACGTCGAATGCACATTAATCGAAAGGAAAGTGTTGGCGTTGGGCACTAAACATCCATATTTGTGTCATTTGCTCTGTACGTTCCAAACCGAGGTAAGATAACAGACTTCAATGTCTGTCGTGAAATTACAAAAGCTTCAAAAATAACTCGAATTTCGCATACATTACGCATAAAAATGGGCACTCACCCAAAAACGTTCGCAATATTGTGTGTGCGTAAAACGTTTCTATGTATTATTTTTTTTTTTAACGGGCATTAAAAAGAAACCAGTTACAAAGTTTTCAAGTATCGTAAAAATAACTTTTATTTTCAATGAATTAATTTAATTTTCAGTCACATCTCTTCTTCGTAATGGAATATTTAAACGGAGGCGATTTAATGTTTCACATTCAACAATCGGGACGATTTTCGGAACCCCGAGCACGATTTTACGGCGCCGAAATCGTTTCCGGACTAAAATTCTTACACACTAAAGGAATCGTTTATCGAGATTTAAAACTTGATAATGTGTTGTTAGATTTTGATGGGCACGTTAGAATTGCTGATTTTGGGATGTGTAAGTTGCAAATATTTTTGGATAGGATGGCTGATACATTTTGTGGTACACCAGATTATATGGCACCAGAAGTAAGTTTATGTATTAATTTTTTTATTATTTAAGTTTTAATTTAATAAAAATATATAACAACCTAAAATATACTATAATGCTGAATAATAACTAAAACTAGAACTAATACTAGCACTAGAACTAATACTAGACCTAGAATTAGAAGAAACATTCGCGATTAGCCGTACATCTCTCAAGATGGCTAAACCTGAATGTTTCTACATAGTTAGTTTTACATAGTAATAGTGCTAGTGTAAAACTAGAATTAATACTATACCTAGAACTAGAATCATTTGGATTTAGCCGCACGTCTCTAAAGACGGCTAAACCCGAATGATTTAGTTCTAGGTATAGTGTTAGTTCTACATAGTAACAGTGCTAGTGTAAAACTAGAACCAACACTAGACCTAGAACTAGAAAGCTTCGGAAACTGGAAAACTGTAACTAATATTAGACCTAGAACTAGAATCATTTGGGTTTAGCCGTCTTTAGAGACGTGTGGCTAAACCCAAATGATTCTAGTTCTAGGTCTAATGTTAGTTCTAGTGACAGTGCAAGTGTAAAACTAAAACTAACACTATACCTAGAACTAGAATCATTTGGGTTTAGCCGTCTTTAGAGACGTGCGGCTAAACCCGAATGTTTCTAGTTCTAGGCCTAGTGTTAATTCTAGTTTTACACTATCACTAGAACTAATACAAGATCTAGAAGTAGAATCATTCGGGTTTAGCTCTATTTAGAGACGTGCTGCTAAACCCGAATGTTTCTAGTTCTAGGTCTAGTGTTACTTCTAGTTTTAGTCCAATGAAAAATATTCAGCAATCTAACTGTAAATAACAACTAAAACTGGAACTAACACTAGCATTAGAACTTTCACTAGACCTAGAACTAGAAACATGTAGTTCTTCCTCTAATGTAGTCTTTCAAGACTACATTAGAGGAAGAACTTCTACATAGTAACAGTGCTAGTGTAAAACTAGAACTAACAGTAGACCTAGAACTAGAAAGATTCGGAAACTGGAAAACTAGAACTAACATTAGACATAGAACTAGAATCATTCGGGTTTAGCCGTCTTTAGAGACGTGCGGCTAAACCCAAATGATTCTAGTTCTAGGTCTAATGTTGGTTCTAGTGACAGTGCAAGTGTAAAACTAAAACTAACACTATACCTAGAACTAGAATCATTTGGGTTTAGCCGTCTTTAGAGACGTGCGGCTAAACCCGAATGTTTCTAGTTCTAGGTCTAGTGTTAGTTCTAGTTTTACACTATCACTAGAACTAATACAAGACCTAGAAGTAGAATCATTCGGGTTTAGCTCTATTTAGAGACGTGCTGCTAAACTCGAATGTTTCTAGTTCTAGGTCTAGTGCTACTTCTAGTTTTAGTCCAATGAAAAATATACAGCAATCTAACGGTAAATAACAACTAGAACTGGAACTAACACTAGCATTAGAACTTTCACTAGACCTAGAACTAGAAACATGTAGTTCTTCCTCTAATGTAGTCTTGAAAGACTACATTAGAGGAAGAACTTCTACATAGTAACAGTGCTAGTGTAAAACTAGAACTAACACTAGACCTAGAACTAGAAAGATTCGGAAACTGGAAAACTAGAACTAACATTAGACCTAGAACTAGAATCATTCGGGTTTAGCCGTCTTTAGAGACGTGCGGCTAAACCCAAATGATTCTAGTTCTAGGTCTAATGTTAGTTCTAGTGACAGTGCAAGTGTAAAACTAAAACTAACACTATATCTAGAACTAGAATCATTTGGGTTTAGCCGTCTTTAGAGACGTGCGGCTAAACCCGAATGTTTCTAGTTCTAGGTCTAGTGTTAGTTCTAGTTTTACACTATTACTAGAACTAATACAAGACCTAGAATTAGAATCATTCGGGTTTAGCCCTATTTAGAGACGTGCTGCTAACCCCGAATGTTTCTAGTTCTAGGTCTAGTGTTACTTCTAGTTTTAGTCCAATGAAAAATATACAGCAATCTAACGATAAATAACAACTAAAACTGGAACTAACACTAGCATTAGAACTTTCACTAAACCTAGAACTAGAAACATGTAGTTCTTCCTCTAATGTAGTCTTGAAAGACGTACGACTAAACCCAAATGAACTTCTAAATCATGCAAATGAGTTAATTATTATTTTTTTAGATAATAAAAGGTCAACATTATAATCAATGTGTGGATTGGTGGTCCTTTGGCGTTTTATTATACGAAATGTTAATAGGACAATCACCGTTTAGTGGTTGTGATGAAGACGAACTTTTTTGGTCAATTTGTAATGAAAAACCGGTTTTACCACGGTTTCTTTCTACAGAAGCTAACTCCATTTTAAGCCAAGTAAATCAATCAATTAATTTAAATCATTATATTAACCATTATATTTTAGCTTTTAGAAAAAGATTGGAATAAACGATTAGGTTATAAACTAAGTCTACACGGTGATATTCAAAGTCATCCATTCTTTGGACCTATTAGTTGGGACCTGCTAGAGTTAAGGCATTTAGAAGCACCTTTTAAACCCAATTTGGTAACGTCACAAATTAAATTTTATTATATTTTTAATATATATTTTTTTTTTCAGCAACATCCACTAGATACACAATACTTCGATAAGACTTTTACGGTTGAAAAGGCGAAATTAACGCCGATAGAAAACAACATATTACAATCAATGGATCAAACTCAATTTCAAGGTTTTAGTTACACGAATCCGAACGCTACTGATAGATAAATATCTAGGTAAAAACGGTCGTAACGTTCCTATTTATTAACTTTATATAAAGAGTATTCTGTACCTGAACTTGAAACACATCAAAGAACTTTGCTAAAACTACTAATTAAAAAAGCGAGACCGTTTAAAGCTTTGTTTAAAGCTTTGTCGAAAGTTTAAAATGCTTCGTTTAAAAAAATTTTAATATTAATTTTAATATTTAGAATCTAGTCAATATATTTTAGTTTGTAAAATATAAGTTTTAATATAAGCAATACCTAATGATTATTTATATTTGTATGGTCATTATTGTAAGTTGGAATATGAATAAAATAAGGAATATTCAAGAGAACTAATTTCGTTATTGATCTCATTTTGATAAGTGCAAAACTCCAATTTTTTTTTAGCCGAACAAAATTACGAGTTAAAACCTGTCAAACTTTCAAGCCATTAATTTGTAACAATTTTTTTTAGTTTAAATATTCAATCCCAAATGGCGAAACAATCAATTCTCTATTTTTCTGTTGTTCCATCGGGGTTATCTAAAAATAAAACTTTTATAAACAATAACACTTTTTAAAACATTAAAATTAAAAAGTTACTCTGTTAGATGAAACAAAATTGATATTTCTTCTGTAAACCGTTCGATTTTTATCAAAACACTTCGGAACCAAGCTCATATCGTGCCCACCCCTCTTCCGTTTTAAATTCGCATCCCTTTGCACCCGTTTAAGCTCCTCCTTTTCCATTCTCAACATACACCAAGCTCGTATTACAAAGTAGTAAACGATTTCAACGGCTGAAAGTAAACTAAATCCGAGGAAAAGACCGGCTATCCCACCAAAAGATACCAAGAGATCCACCCAACCAAAAAGAACCTCTCTTTTGTATCTAACCATCGGCCATGAAACAAACTCTGTTTCTAATGAAGTCGATTCCCTAAACAATAACTATATATAAAGTTCGCCAAGAAGTCAGAAATACCTGTTTATCTTTTTGGTTTCTGAAATTTTGTTCATCCCGATTTTTTGTTGTAAGATAAAAATTAGTTTATGTTTAATAAATCTAGAATCTTTAAGCTTCAAATTAACATACATATCACATCATAATTCTTAAAAATACAGCTAGTTAAATTGAACGATCGGGATGAACATCAGAAACGTAAGTTCCATAGAGCCAAAAACAACAAGGTTTGCCGACTTGTTTCAGACACTGCATAATAAATATCAATAATACTTAATTAACATACAAATTTTCGTTAAATTTCTCCACTTCATAAACGGTATTTGAACACCCCAACAAACATAAACATTTATCAACGTTTTGGATATCGTCCGAATTTTCTTCAACGCATTTAAGTTGTTTTAATGTGCAATGTTTAAAGTGATTATCAATTCTCGGATAAAAATGAGGAACGCAATTGCAGAATTTCATCGAATTTCTCATTCTACACTCCCTCGTGCATGCGCTAAACGTGTAAATATGATCAATAAGTAATTTTTGTTCATCTTCAAACACGCAATGACGCTGTTTTGTTGTTAATTGCCTCGCGTCTTCTGTTGTGTAGGTTTGTTTAACTGAAAAAGAAATTTTGTCTACTTTTCCCGTCCATAAATGTTGCCGTTTAATTTCTAATCCGGGGACTTCATCCGAATTATGAATAAAAATTGGGATACTTGATGAATTCGTTGGTGGTTCTAAATTAAATTTTAATGACCATTTAATATCGGTTTCTTTAATGTATTTTTTGTCGAAATTAATAATTTTAGATCCATTTCTTAATATTAAAAAGAAAAGAAAAGTGCCAATTAATTGTGACGCAATATATTTTAAATGGCATTCGAAAAGTATTTACCGTTGAACATTCATTTCGTAGTGACGAGAGTTAAAGGTGTAGCAAAATCCAATTTCCGTAAAAATTGGAAAAAAACCATCGCAACAAACGTAACTTTCTGACTTCCAGATGCACTCTGTGAACACGTTCTCGCACGACTTCACGAACTAAACACTCAAAGAGGCGAGAAATTAAATTTACAACCTTTCATCGATTTATTTCCAATTGTAAGGTACATACTTGCATTGCAAAGTCTCTTAAATCCATCGAATCAGAAATAAAGATGTCACCCGTATAAAATTCATCATCAAACATTTTCAACTCGCTGTACGACGTTTTAATAAAGTTCGTAACAAAGTTAATAAATTTATCTTGATTTTCTTTCACTATTTCGTTACTGAAACGGTTTTTTTTGTTTTAGAAAAAAAATATAATGAAACTTTTGCTGTTTCGTACGTTTTAATGTAGTTCGTTATCGCTTCAATGTCGATTGGGGCACTTGGACAGACTGTTATAGCCGGAAAAGCTACTTCCCAATCATGAAAATCCGTATCTAGACCTGTTATAGTTGGATTCGTTTGAAATTTTTCCCACAAACTTACTATTATTATCGTTGCTGTTACCGCTGCAATTGCAACGCATAAAAACCATATTATCCTTAAATAAAATTATATATTAAAATTATATCCTAGAAAAGTAAACTACATTGTTGTGTTGTATTGATGAAAAACCATCGAATGTTACGTCTGGATGAAGAATTTAGTGACTTAAAGCGTATTTAGGACAGATTAGCACCCATACTCATTGATCTAAACACAACCTTGATAAAATCTGTCTCAATGATGAGATATGCAGATAACCTTAACATTTTTGGCAGATCAACGTAGTTGGTGAAGTGTCACAATTGGTGGATAACTTCGGCTACCTGGGTAGCAATGTATAACGCATGTCAGAGATACGTGCCGTAAAGAAAGTGTTTCGACAACCAGAAGAAAATATTTTCAAGATGTTAATGGTAACATTCGGGAATCGGAGCATGTTACAAAAAAACTTTTGGAACGAAAGTTGTAGCTAATTTTATTCTTAGCAATATTGTTCTCTTTGGTTTTTGCACTCAGATGCGTCAATATTGAGAAAAATACAAAAATATGAAACTTGGATGAATTTGTTGCTTTTTGAACTTGTTAATGATAACATTCAAGAAACGGAGCATATTACAAAAAGACTTTTGGAACGAAAGTTATAGCTAATTTTATTCTTAGCAATATTGTTCTCTTTGGTTTTTGCACTCAGATGCATCAATATTGAGAAAAATACAAAAATATGAAAATTGGATAAATTAGTTCCTTTTTTAAGTAGTTAATGATAAATGATAACATTCGGGAAACGGAGCATGTTACAAAAAAACTTTTGGAACGAAAGTTGTAGCTAATTTTATTCTTAGTAATATTGTTCTCTTGGGTTTTTGCACTCAGATGCGTCAATATTGAGAAAAATACAAAAATATGAAACTTGGATGAATTTGTTGCTTTTTGAACTTGTTAATGATAACATTCAGGAAACGGAGCATAATACAAAAAAACTTTTGGAACGAAAGTTGTAGCTAATTTTATTCTTAGCAAAATTGTTCTCTTTGGCTTTTACACTCAGATGCGTCAATATTGAGAAAAATACAAAAATATGAAAATTGGATAAATTTGTTCCTTTTTTAAGTAGTTAATGATAAATGATAACATTCGGGAAACGGAGCATGTTACAAAAAAACTTTTGGAACGAAAGTTGTAGCTAATTTTATTCTTAGCGATATTGTTCTCTTTGACTTTTGTACTCAACTGCGTCAATATCGGAAAAAATACAAAAATATGAAAATTGGATGAATTTGTTCCTTTAAGTTGTTAATGATAAATGATAACATTCGGGAAACGGAGCATGTTACAAAAAAACTTTTGAAACGAAAGTTGTAGCTAATTTTATTCTTAGCAATATTGTTCTCTTTGGTTTTTGCACTCAAATGCGTCAATATCGCAAAAAATACAAAAATATGAAACTTGGATGAATTTGTTGCTTTTTGAACTTGTTAATGATAACATTCAAGAAACGGAGCATATTACAAAAAAACTTTTGGAACGAAAGTTGTAGCTAATTTTATTCTTATCAATATTGTTCTCTTTGGTTTTTGCACTCAGATGCGTCAATATCGCAAAAAATACAAAAATATGAAAATTGGATGAATTTGTTCCTTTAAGTTGTTAATGATAAATGATAACATTCGGGAAACGGAGCATGTTACAAAAAAACTTTTGAAACGAAAGTTGTAGCTAATTTTATTCTTAGCAATATTGTTCTCTTTGGCTTTTGCACTCAGATGCGTCAATATTGAGAAAACTACAAATATATGAAAATTAGATAAATTTGTTGCTTTTTCAAGTTGTTAATGGCAATACTCGGGAAGCAGAGCATGTTAGAAAAAAACTTTTGGAACGATAGTTATAGCTAATTTTAATCTTATCAATATTGCTCTCTTGCAAAATAAAATAAAAGTAAAGATGAAAAAGAAGAAAGATTACAAGTATGTATGTAACGTTGAACTGAAAATGAATTTTTATCATTTTGAGCACGTCATAGTCATAAATGAGTTACTTTTAACCATTACAACGAACCTAAACGAAGTAAAAACCGCAACTTTATTACTTTAAATTCATTAATTTTAAACGAACCAACTCGCAATCTCTCATTTCCATAAACTTGTATTACCTTTCTGAAAGAGGCCGTCCTTTTTCTGTTAAATACTTAACGCCGTGCAACGTGCAATTCTGAAAGAATAACTTGGCCTGAACCGTCCAACTAGTCTCAAGTAATTTCATCGTCTTGCAAACACTCTTCGTTTTCTTTTTATTTCTTTTAACGGTTCCTGCTAGAACAGTATCCATTGTACTTTAGTTTAATTTTCTATTTCTCACTTTCACGGTGGTATAACTTGAGATTATCGCCTCTAAAACTCTCGACCCATCGTCCCCGGACTCTCAGATAAATTGTGTTACATAATCTTTTGAAATTTAACTACAGTGGACGTCCGAAATAAAAAGATAATTAAAAATTAATTCAAGGGTTTTTCTAGATTATTATTCAGTTACGCAACTTGTTAGTTTTTTTATTAGCGTTGTAATAACCGGGGTTAATTCGATTTTTCGCTTATGCCTCTGTTGTTGGGAAAACACAAAGGAATCAAATGTGTGAGCGCGAAGAGCTTATCGAATGGTGGGTGCGGTTATCGGCCCCTTTCCTTAGACTATTTTTGGGGTACTTTTCCTCGTTTAATCCCGAGTTCCAGTGAACCCACAAAGCTCAGCCAACTCTCTCACAGAGTCACGACCGATTATTTCTCCACGCGTCGTTCCAAGCTCAAGATTAATCTTGGTTTTAGTGGTCGTAAAGGTTCCTAAAAAATTTTAAAAAAATATATTGTGTGCTGATATAAAATTTATTAAGGAAATTAATCACCAATTAATTTTGTCAAAGTTTCCTCCATAAACTCTTTTCTAAACAAACGCAATTAGATTCGTGGCAATAACCGTCACGGACACCGTTCAAAAGCCTCGAAACTCAAGAATATATGGGAATTTAATTAACGCCCTCGGACGTTCCAACTTTAATCTCACGCTTCGTACTACTTTTTACAACACATTTTTTCCCCATTTTATGCAAGAACTCACAATCTAATTCGAAACCACACACAAAAAGAGTAATAAATGTTTCAGATAATGATATTTCAAACGCATCAATCCTATTGTAGGTTTTGTATAGAAATGAGGACGATAAAAAGACCATCGTGAGGGATGCTTTTATTCCACCCTTTAATGAAGCAATATGTAAACGAACGACTACAAAAGCACTATTATGTGGTATTACCTTGGACTGTATCAGTTACAATCTATTTTTTATGTTTTTTTTATCATTATAATCCCGTGGATAGGTAAATGTACAAAGAAAATTTATAAAGTTTATTACTCCAAAGAGTTATCCCTTTGCATCTTTGTAAACTGAACAGTTGCTTTGTTAACTTTGTAGCTCCAAGTTAGAAATCGTACGCATTTACACATTTGCGTTTAATTAACCGCGTAATAAAACGTTTCCTCGAGCGTAATTCGCATCATCAAAGCCTCTAAAGCTTCCCAACAAAGCACGACAAAGCTTTCAACTACCATCCTATTAATTTGCAAAAAAAATTAAAAATGGAACAACAATTCACGGTCGTTGTAGACATGAAAATACGACCGTAGTTGTCGATAACAGAGTTTTATTTTATCTTTGATTGAAAGCGAAAAATTTCAATTTTTCTCATCACAATGCACCTATTTACACTTCACCGGGTACAAAATTTAATATAAAAATGATTCGAGGGAACGACAGCAACCTGAGGGTTTAGGAGCCTCTTGTATACCCTCGCCAACGATCGAACTCCAGCGAAAGAGTTCGCACCAATTTTCAATTCAAAATAATTGCGTTGGTAAGGTGAAGTTGGAGTTTAAAGTCCGAATAGTTAACTAAATGCTACATTCTAGTTAACAATAACTATTTTATTTATCTACTAATTAGCTTCATTCTTATTTTGATTCAAATCTAATAAAGTAGACTTTGCAGAATAGTAAGTCTATGAAGAACTAAAAGTTATAGATTGATCAAAACCAATCGTAGATTTCGATGATGTCATTTCCATCCTTTAAAATATCGTATTTCAAGAACCATTAGAGATGTAATGACGAAATTAATACCATTTTAAAGCAAATTTAATACAAATTCAATGTGCCATAAATAATTTCTTAATTTCCATAAACATTGTTGTTACGATTTTTTAAATCCAACTCTGTATGTTTGTTATAAGTAGAAATATAAATTTTAAAAAATCGTATCTCAAGAACGAATCGAGATATCATCATGAAATAAAGAACATTTTAAAGCAAATTTGATGAAGATTTAATGTACCATAAATAATTTCTTAATTATCATAAACATCGTTGTTATGATTTTTTAAGTCCAACACTGCTTGTTTAATTGTTGTAGATATAAAATATAAATTTTAAAAGGTTGTATCTCAAAAACTAATTGAGATATCGTCATGAAATAAAGAACATTTTAAAGCAAATTTGATGAAGATTTAATGTGCCATAAATAATTTCTTAATTATTATAAACATCGTTGTTATGATTTTTTAAATCCAACACTGCTTGTTTAATTATTGTAAATATGAAATATAAATTTTAAAAAGTTGTATCTCAAAAACTAATTGAGATATCATCATGAAATAAAGAACATTTTAAAGCAAATTTGATGAAGATTTAATGTG
This sequence comes from Onthophagus taurus, assembly GCF_036711975.1. Lineage (NCBI taxonomy): Eukaryota > Metazoa > Arthropoda > Insecta > Coleoptera > Scarabaeidae > Onthophagus > Onthophagus taurus. The sequence goes on from NC_091967.1 coordinate 5,318,990, forward strand.
CCATAAATAATTTCTTCATTACCATAAACATCGTTGTTATGATTTTTTAAATCCAACACTGCATGTTTAATTGTTGTAGATATAAAATATAAATTTTAAAAGGTTGTATCTCAAAAACTTATTGAGATATCGTCATGAAATAAGGAACATTTTAAAGCAAATTTGATGCTGATTTAATGTGCCATAAATAATTTCTTCATTACCATAAACATCGTTGTTATATTTTTTTAAATCCAACACTGCATGTATAATTGTTGTAGATGTAGAAGATAAATTTTAAAAAATCGTATCTCAAAAACTAATTGAGATATCATCATGAAATAAAGAACATTTTAAAGCAAATTTGATGAAGATTTAATGTGCCAAAAATAATTTCTTCATTACCATAAACATCGTTGTTATGATTTTTTAAATCCAACACTGCTTGTTTAATTGTTGTAAATATGAAATATAAATTTTAAAAAGTTGTATCTCAAAAACTAATTGAGATATCATCATGAAATAAAGAACATTTTAAAGCAAATTTGATGAAGATTTAATTTGCCATAAATAATTTCTTAATTACCATAAACATCGTTGCTATGATTTTTTAAATCCAACACTGCATGTTTAATTGTTGTAGATATAAAATATAAATTTTAAAAGGTTGTATCTCAAAAACTAATTGAGATATCGTCATGAAATAAAGAACATTTTAAAGCAAATTTTATGAAGATTTAATGTGCCATAAATAATTTCTTAATTACCATAAACATCGTTGTTATGATTTTTTAAATCCAACACTGCATGTTTAATTGTTGTAAATATGAAATATAAATTTTAAAAAGTTGTATCTCAAAAACTAATTGAGATATCGCCATGAAATAAGGAACATTTTAAAGCAAATTTGATGAAGATTTAATGTGCCATAAATAATTTCTTAATTACCATAAACATCGTTGTTATGATTTTTTAAATCCAACACTGCATGTTTAATTGTTGTAGATATAAAATATAAATTTTAAAAAATTGTATCTCAAAAACTAATTGAGATATCATCATGAAATAAAGAACATTTTAAAGCAAATTTGATGAAGATTTAATGTGCCATAAATAATTTCTTAATTACCATAAACATCGTTGTTATAACTTTTTAAATCCAACACTGCATGTTTAATTGTTGTAAATATGAAATATAAATTTTAAAAAGTTGTATCTCAAAAACTAATTGAGGTATCATCATGAAATAAAGAACATTTTAAAGCAAACTTTATGAAGATTTAATGTGCCATAAATAATTTCTTAATTACCATAAACATCGTTGTTATGATTTTTTAAATCCAACACTGCATGTTTAATTGTTGTAAATATGAAATATAAATTTTAAAAAGTTGTATCTCAAAAACTAATTGAGGTATCATCATGAAATAAAGAACATTTTAAAGCAAATTTGATGAAGATTTAATGTGCCATAAATAATTTCTTAATTATCATAAACATCGTTGTTATGATTTTTTAAATCCAACACTGCATGTTTAATTGTTGTAGATATAAAATATAAATTTTAAAAGGTTGTATCTCAAAAACTAATTGAGATATCGTCATGAAATAAGGAACATTTTAAAGCAAATTTAATGAAGATTTAATGTGCCATAAATAATTTCTTAATTATCATAAACATCGTTGTTATGATTTTTTAAATCCAACTCTGCATGTTTGTTATAGATATAAAAGATAAATTTTAAAAAATCGTATCTCAAGAACGAATTGAGATATCCTCACGAAATAAAGAACATTTTAAAGCAAATTTGATGAAGATTTAATGTGCCATAAATAATTTCTGAATTACCATAAACATCGTTGTTATGATTTTTTAAATCCAACACTGCTTGTTTAATTATTGTAAATATGAAATATAAATTTTAAAAAGTTGTATCTCAAAAACTAATTGAGATATCATCATGAAATAAAGAACATTTTAAAGCAAATTTGATGAAGATTTAATGTGCCATAAATAATTTCTTCATTACCATAAACATCGTTGTTATGATTTTTTAAATCCAACACTGCATGTTTAATTGTTGTAGATATAAAATATAAATTTTAAAAAGTTGTATCTCAAAAACTAATTGAGATATCGTCATGAAATAAGGAACATTTTAAAGCAAATTTGATGCTGATTTAATGTGCCATAAATAATTTCTTCATTACCATAAACATCGTTGTTATATTTTTTTAAATCCAACACTGCATGTATAATTGTTGTAGATGTAAAAGATAAATTTTAAAAAATCGTATCTCAAAAACTAATTGAGATATCATCATGAAATAAAGAACATTTTAAAGCAAATTTGATGAAGATTTAATGTGCCATAAATAATTTCTTAATTATCATAAACATCGTTGTTATGATTTTTTAAATCCAACACTGCATGTTTAATTGTTGTAGATATAAAATATAAATTTTAAAAGGTTGTATCTCAAAAACTAATTGAGATATCGTCATGAAATAAGGAACATTTTAAAGCAAATTTGATGCTGATTTAATGTGCCATAAATAATTTCTTCATTACCATAAACATCGTTGTTATATTTTTTTAAATCCAACACTGCATGTATAATTGTTGTAGATGTAAAAGATAAATTTTAAAAAATCGTATCTCAAAAACTAATTGAGATATCATCATGAAATAAAGAACATTTTAAAGCAAATTTGATCAAGATTTAATGTGCCATAAATAATTTCTTAATTATCATAAACATCGTTGTTATGATTTTTTAAATCCAACACTGCATGTTTAATTGTTGTAGATATAAAATATAAATTTTAAAAAGTTGTATCTCAAAAACTAATTGAGATATCGCCATGAAATAAAGAACATTTTAAAGCAAATTTGATACTGATTTAATGTGCCATAAATAATTTCTTCATTACCATAAACATCGTTGTTATATTTTTTTAAATCCAACACTGCATGTATAATTGTTGTAGATGTAAAAGATAAATTTTAAAAAATCGTATCTCAAAAACTAATTGAGATATCATCATGAAATAAAGAACATTTTAAAGCAAATTTGATGAAGATTTAATGTGCCATAAATAATTTCTTAATTTCCATAAACATCGTTGTTATGATTTTTTACACCTAACTTGGTTCGACGAATTTGTACTGTAAAATAAACTTAATGATAATTCCGTCTTAAGTTGAGTTGTAATTATGGTTTAACCATTTATGTTTTAATTTTAATAATAAATTAACTAGTAGGAAACGTTGGTAACAGTGCCGTTTTACGACTTTACGACTCGGATAAGTCATAACAAAAAGGGAACCCCGAGCAGGAAGGAACAATTTTGCACCGGAACAAGAAGTAATTTTGCTCAAATAAATTTTCTTAAGGTAGACAAAGGATATTACGCGAATTTTCGTACCTAGTGGAAACGACAGAGGCGGAGACAATTCGTTTGGCTCTTAGTTTTAAGAAAACTAAAAGAGGAAATATTAGAGCGAGATAGAAAAAAAAAGTTTTTAGTTCAGAAGGAAAATTTACAGATGTATTTTCCGTTCGCGGAAAAGTACGCTCGTAAAAATTTTCGTGTTCGCCGGAAGTGTGTGCTTAACCTACTAATGTGTCGTCGTCGTCGCTTCTTTAAACGTTCAAACCGCACCGGAAGTTTTTAAATTGCTCCATAAAAGGGCGAGGTAAGCGATTATCAATTGGCGAAGGGCTTAAAACTCAGTTAAATCGAGAACAACATTTTTCAAGGGAATTTCCCCCACATCGAAACAACTTAATATAAACTATAAAATGTCGAATTGGCCGCGTTTAAAACGCGGCTATTGTACCCGAGGTAATTGTAAATATTAAAATCGAACTCTATTTTTGAAAAATCCATTAGATAACATTTTTGTATATTACTGTTTGCGCAAAACAAATAAAAGCTTCGTTCATTTAGTAATTTAAAAAAATGGGCAAACATAAAAATATCCAGTGTTTAACTAGTAAATTCATATCAACAATTAAAAAAATTTTAATTACAACGTACAGATTTGGTTATGAAACTTTGTGTGCTATATATCATCAAAAACTGTCAATACTTAAAAAAACTAATAATATCAAAAAGCGCCAAACAATGTGGGAGCGTGACAAAATGAAAAGTGACCCAATATTAATGTCAAAAGTGAGAAAAAGCTCAACCTTTCCCTGGGTCTATCCACTCTCTTCTAGTCTCTGTCCACTTCGAAAAGTATTTCCAATTTCTGCCGAATTCTGCATCAACGTCTATAATTCACTACACTAGGTCAAATAGGTCAATGTCAAAAAGTGTGAAAATGTGTTTAGAAGTATTTAAATGTGTCAAATAGTGTCTAAAACTGTCAACAATAAAAGCCTATCAATAATGCATACCAAACGATGTCAGTAAGTGGCAAAATGTGTTAAAAACTATTGTAAGGTGTTAAAATCTACCAAAAGTTATCCATAAAAAAAGTTTTAAATAGATCGATTTCAAAAACGATTTAATGAAAGAAGAAAAATTTTTCCTCTAGATAAATCTCGCCGGAGTAATTTTTTTAATTGGTCTATAAGATCATAATTCTCTGCTAGATTTTGTGTATGAAATTTCACATGACTGAGGTGTTTGGCAAAACCACTCCTTATAGAAAAGCAGCACTCTACTTTTATTTTTTAAGCAACTATTACTATAAATATAAGCAACACACAATACATTAATCTGAGTCCAGTGAGAAGTTAGATGTGTTCTTATTCGCGCAGATTGAGCTACTGCGCAATGACAATTCTTTTTAAAGATTAATTTCGTTACAACACTAAAGAACTATTATTAAAACATAAAATATAAAACTAAAATTTGGCGAATTTAACACAAGGTGTTTCAAAAGATTGTAAGACGTCTGTTGGGAACGTCACAAAGCCTCGAATAACTCAGTTTCTATTTTAATATCGTTGACTAAGCGCCTTTATGAATAAGGGAACGCGTGCGAAGTAATTCTATTTCATCTGATTCAATCGAAAAATCTGCGGATTTCCGACCGGAATTCTTCACGTGACGCCTTTCTCGCGTTTTTCGTTGAATTTTTTATAAGCTCCACCCTTTGCAGGAATTTGAACGAAAGAAATTTCACCAACCATAAAACCCCGGTGAAATATAATAAGAGAAATTTTTAAAAGTTTTTGGAGTGAACTTTTTATTTTCTAAATTATTACCGTCATATTTACTCGAAAAAAGAAGAAATAATAAAAAGAAGTAACATAATAATAAAAGGGTTATATTGTCATGGTTGAATTAACATTATTTAATTAATAATAAATTATGCAACGCCACCTATGGGGTTACTATGTGTTCGCCGAACTATAACCGTAAGGCGCGCATCAAGCTCTTTGGATGGATTTCAGTTCAGTTGCTTTCAGACCGCCGAGTGCTAGAGATGTCCTGAAACAAGCCGTTTTATCGGGTTTTAACGGTGAAATTTGTAATGAATAAACAATAAATTAAATAAAAAGTGGTTTTTCTTTGTTTCATAATAATGTTTCATTTATAGTTTTATTAATTAAAAAGAAACTTTCAAAATTGACTTCATCAAATGGTATTATTTAAGTTGAGTTTGCAAGTTAGGTAAGTTATGTTTTAGATTGTTAAAAATTATTTTTTAATATTATCGAATGAAATCAAAACAAGTGTATTGTTAGTGTAAATTCAATTCCATTTATTGGTATCGAGTTACGTTTGAAATTAATCGTTGATTTCATTTAACTAAAACATGAATAAACTTTCAATAAACAATGCCACAAACCGGGTGAAATTTGTTTATCAATTTAAAATAAAATTATTGTACGTTTATACCATCCAAGTTTACCGAAGCTTCACCAAAACCAAATGTTTACATTCTATAGATATAACAATTAGACCGTATCCTAACGTTTCTATCGATCGTTAACATTGTTAACCAACGTGTTAGTTTTCAAATATTATAATTTAGAAGTCCTCTTTATAACAATGAAATAAAATAAAACGTTTCAATCATTCTTCAAAACTTTTATAGTACCTAAGGAAGTCTGGGTGAAGTAACAGATGTCTTTCATATGGTTCCCATCCGTCTACTTAGAACAGATTGAGTGTCCAGACTGATTCAACTAATGGTTAAAAATATTTTTTATTTGATTACTTAGAGAAAATTAATTAACTGTAATAGATAATAAATTTAATAAAATTACATTTTACCTTTGACGAGCATCAATAGTTCAAAGAATATAATGACAATTAGCAGTTGAATTACAGAATCAGGAAAAAGGGAGTTTGAAATGTTGGAGTCGCGTCACCCCAAAGACTAAATTTATCGCCGGAGAAAGACATTGATTCACCGTTCGCGAACGGAAATAGCTCACTCACAAAGACAACGACGAGACCACGCTGTAAAGCTTTCCAGTTAGCCATATTCTATAACTCTTGAAAATCTTTTAGTTTTCATCATTATTATTTTCCTATTATATCATTCTCTTTACGTCTTTTCAAAGAAAATTTCTTTTATTATTTAAAATATTGGCATCTCCTATATTTTTATTATGTATTTCCCCCGAGACATAAAATATGTATAGATTCAATTTTATTTCACATGCAGAGATCATCTATTTTCAATATATGTTTTAATATCGAAATATATAATTCAAAAACATGTAAAGGTAGCTTCATAAAATAAACAGCTCTATTAAAGTTTATTTTATAAAGCCTAATTGATAATAAAGAACTACTTTAAACACCAGCTTGATGTCCGGTTTCATCTGATTATAAACAACAGTATTATTTTATAAACGTAATAAGATCTAGTTGTGTATTACGAAATTACTTTTGTTATCTTCTTCCGTTTCACTCACAGTTTGTTAAAGATATATATCTTTTATATTTAATTTTTATTTAAATACAGGATAATTCAAAAAGTCGGTGGAAAAAATATTTTTATTTGTACTACTTCAATCGTTTGGATTTAGGTATTTATACAGTCCGTAACTGTTGATATTTAAATAGATTTAATTAAATGGTAAATACGGGATTTACGATATGACACCGACCTACATGGTCGTTTATCAATCACAAAATTAGCATCAAATTCGAATTTCTCATTTTAGACAACCTAAAATTATAAACTATCAGTTAAAAATTTTAAAAATATTAACATAGTCAGTTTAAATCACCATAATTTAATAAGTAATATTTATAGTTTTGGGATTTTTGTTTCTACCGGTTTCGGAATCTTAGCACCATATCATATATATGTATATTAAACTAGATTTTACACAACTCTTAATGTTCCTCTTGATTGAAAAATTTACTTCACTTAGAATATGTAACGTAGAATATGTAGAATACGTCATTTTTAGATATTTAGATTGACCAAGACTGTTAATGAACAATTAGACACTTCTAATAGAAGTCTAGATACTGCTAGCAGAAGACTAGATGATGAAGGTAGAAAACTCTATCCTTCTGCCAGAGAAGTACGCCAGGATGGTTTCGACAACCATAAGGTAAACTTGTTTTGATGAATACAATCCGTCAGGAAGCACATTTGTTTGATTTTAATGGTAGTGCTTCCGCTCATAAGTCTTTGATCAGTAAATCTAACCGAGCTACTCGGCTAATGTTTTGTAAGAAACATCGATAAGCTTGGGGGGGTCTTCAATTCATAGTAAGCTCAACGCTGAGACATACTGCACAATTTTAAATGACAATGTGCTTCCTACGCCCATCATTAGAACCTTTCTGTTTCTTCAGAAACAGAAAAAAGACTAATTAAATTTAAGAAATTTTGTATTATGGATTAGGTAAGTAGTTACGTTTTGTTATGATTTTCGTTTAGATTTAAGAAAAATTAGGGCGATGTACAAGAAAAAGGTAATTCATTGAAGTCCATGACCTTCAAATTTGACCTTGTCATTTACATTTTTGACAGGTATTAAATTTTAGCAACTTTTCAGACGATTTTAGACTTTAAAAACATGCGAGATCGATAGATTGTATCGATTTAACCCATAGGCCGCAATTCCATCCATTTCGGTATCATTTTTTATATCTAAATTCCAATTTTTCATTTCCAAACTTCAACATCAAATTACGACTTTCTCGAAGGAAATTGACATCCGAAAGCGCGTTTATCTAAAAAAACGAAAAATTAGCAAGAAAATTACAAAATCTTAATCAAATTTAAAGTTTATTAATAATTTCGAATATTTTCAAAATTGATAGTTATTTTCTTTAAAAAAATCAATTATTTTGGCCAACCTGTGTAATTTATAATTCCCGCCACTTAATCAACCAATCAGAGAGCCCAGATTCAAACTGAGACGATCAAATTTGGATATCCAAGATGCCTTTGTCCAAAAAGGGTATATAAGGCCGCGCAAATTGACATCGAAGCACACCGAAGAGAGTTCAAATTTTGCTAGAGCCAAGCGTTGTCGAATCTACGTAAAATTAACCTTAAATTTTCTAACCTAAGCCTTGAACTACGAAGTAGTATAAGAAGATAAAACGTTGTGGCTCTGATGACAGCGCTCCGGTGGCAAAACTGTAAACTAACAAAAATTAATCTGTTTAGGTTAGGTCGGTTATTTTTTAGGATTAGGCAAGTCTAATAGAAGACCAAATACTGGCAGTAAAAGACTACTTACTGTTGGCAGAAGTGTAGATATTACTAATAGAAGACTAGGCACTCCTAATAGAAGACTAGATACTGAGAAAAAAATACTTCCATTGTAAGACAATATTCTTCTTATAATAAAACTAGATACTACTAAAAAATATTGCTAATAGAAGACATTTGCAGGCGATTAGGCACTCCTGGTAGAAGACAAGATTTGAAAAATAGACGACTTGATCCTCCTTATAATAGACCAACTACTTACTGATGACAAAAAACTAGATATTATCGTGGTATAGATTCGAAAAGCTTGATTCAATTTGTTCATTTGTTGTCGGTAGCGTTTAGAATTAACGGTTTCGAAAGGTTTTAATTAATCATAATATATCTTTGGTTCAATTTGAATTTTTTAAACTACTCAAAGTGATTTATCAAGACCACGGATTACGGTGAGAAACCTTCGACAAGCATTTGATACGAATCTGCAGCAGTTTTTCTTCAAAGGATAACAGAAAATCAATACTCTCCACATTTCGTAACTTCAAAGCTCAAAATCGACGTAATTATAAATTATGCTATCGTATAAACCTTACCGTTGTGACTTGTAAGTCTTTGTCAAATGTTAATAAATGGAAATACCGCCAATAACGCGGTTTGACAGTAATTACATTGACAACTAGGACCATCTCTGAGCAAATTTCATATTTACACATTTCGTAGATTGTTAGATACTGCTTACACAAGATAAGATTTATCCAATGGAAGACTAAATCACGTTTCTTATTTCCATATAATCTGACCATCTCTATCTAGATTTTGGATGTTATTGATTTATGAGTAAAGTTATTTTCGAAAATATACATAACTCAATATTAAAACAAAATATTAATAGCAACTAACAACACAATTTAAAACGATAACACTTTTTCAATTTATATTCTTATTTTTAACATTTTTTAAACAAAAATCCCTTTGATGCTAAAATACTCGAACAAACATGAACGCGTAAATCGGTTTAAAATAGTTAATGTGTAAACAAGAAAATAACAAAACGATTAAAACGAACTAATCTCAGTTGAATGGTATGTGGCTTTATGCGACGTTTCCACTTTTGATACGAAATCGGTTTATTTCGCCCTATCCAGGTAGTAGCTACATTTTATAGCGAGCCGAGAGTGTTTTCCGTATTTCAACCTGCCATGCCCGAGTCCGCTTTGTTTTGGCGCCTTCGTGTCCGTGTTATCTGAGCTGGAATAGCGCCTCTGTGCTTCTAAAAACAGTAATTCAGATGCTATCCAATCTTGTGGAATAACATTGTCGAATGAAAAAATTAAAAAAAAATAATAATACGTTTTTAATTTTATCCCTGTTAATTAGTAGTGTTACAACTTAGTGTTTCAATTTTAAATTTAATCAGAATTCTGTGATTTGCACATTCTATTTATTCGCGTTTACCTTGGTCGAATTATTATTTGTAGCTTTTTAATTAAATTATTTTTCGTTTTTGTAATGAGAAAATTTGAATAATGGTACATAACGTAGTTTTGTGTTGGTTAAAGTTTTAATTGCCGCTCGACGCCGATTATAATTTGTAATTTAAACGTGATTGTACGCGCTGCGAAACGCTTCCGAAATGGAGCTAAAACAACGAGTGTAACAAGTTTGACGCAACAGAAAACACAAAGCAGACGTCCGTCGTTGCTTGAGTTCTTAATTACTCTCGCTTGAGAACAAAATTAGCGAGCGAGCTCAGCTAATCCGCCTGAAATGAGACCAAATCGAACGAGAATCGACTGATGAGAAACGTCGTTTTAATGTTGGAAATAGCATCAATACCAAAGAAGACAGTGTTATTGAACCCTTTCAACTTGACTTTAATATAATCCAGACGCGGAAATTTAACAACAATTTTGCAGCACTTTCTCAAGTTTTAATATGTTTTAATGGGATTAAATTGATACCAAACTCACATCAAGTAAAATTTTCAATTAACGACTTTAGTTAATGAAAATCAGTTTAATTATCAAACTAATACAACTTTTAGATAGACTGAACTAGTTGAGATACTTGCCGCTTGCTTTTCATGTTGCAACATGATTGATATCTTTTTCAATACCTAAACTAAAAACTTTTTAAAGTGTGCTCTAATATTTATAAAGGAAAACGGTGAATATTTAATTCTTCAAAGTTTGAATCTAACGTCTCGTTGAAGCGAGTCAACATCGCGAGCTAATATTTTAAAATCGATTTTCTGAGGATCCTTAATTAATTTTAATTTCGTTTTCTTTAAGATGTGCTATTAAAATAAATATTTCGAACATGTTTCCGTTTGTTTACAAAGAAAGGTTGAGTTTGAATTTTTTTTTATATAAGAAAGCTTCTTTTTTTGTTGTCCGTTTATTCGTTATCCCTCTTTACTTCGGTGCTTTTAAAAAGAACCCAAAAGCTTCTATCCGCTCACTCACTCAGTCGGACGCTTTTAGACACAATAAGAAAGGAAAATAACTGTGGACGAATGTTCGAATACTCAAACAAACACTCATCCAAAGGCAAAATATTTAAGAAATTCAACTTGAAATGTGATTTATTGTGTAATGGAATTTTTCTTTTACAGAAATCCCAAAATGAATGGAAATGTCTTTACAAAATTGGTTTAAATTTATAAATACTAGAAAAAGATGAAACTTTGGAAGGTTTTAGCAAGAAACAGTCATGTTTATACGAATCATATCACTCAAAGTAATGGAATGGAATTATATGGTAAGTTAATTGAAATAAAATAAGATATATTATTCAAATAATACATTAACATCTCTGAGTATCTTATTTTAAGACAACTCAAACACGAAAATTATCCTATTCCCTTTCATCAATTCTTCCTTTTCATTTTTTCGAATACACTTCACGATGTGTATTGCATCAATTATGGATTTTCCTAATTAAAAACTCGCTAGGTTTGGAATTCGCTTTCCTGATGATAATTAATAAGCGATTTTAATCATTTAATCTCAGATTAGTATTATTTTTAATTCACATCATTCAGTGCTTATATTCTTCAAAAAAGTAAGAGTTGTTCATTGCCACGACATTACAACTTTGGCAAATGTAGATGTAGATATGCACATTACATTAACACACATGGAATAATGCAGAAGTCATGTCACTCTTCTCAACAGAGGTGATGAACGCAACATTGAAAACTATCATCAGTCTCTTATCAGATCTATACGAACTGTTGGCCAAGATTGTTACAAACAGAATACAACCTACTTATATACCTGATATTCCTAGACTTCCACAAAGCATTTGATAACAGCAAAACCTGAGTATTCCTGCAAGGATTGACTCACGATACACAAACTTATTTCATATTTTTAACGCAACACATTAATATAACAATCCAGGTTATCTACCTCTAGGCATCTTGTAATAGAGGTTGTTGATGATCAACCATAGTATAGGTCAACTAATTTCTTCATCCCAGCAATATAATTTCCTTTAGAACTTAGAAAATCTTAGCCATAAAGTCAAAAGTGTAGCCAACATAACACAGAGGAACACAACGTCCTTTAATAAATATATATATACGTATATATCACGTATATGTAAAAGTAGAATAATAACTTTCTTAAGTTTTTATTTAATCAAACATGATATTACGTATACCGGTTAAGTAGACGACGTTGAGGTTTAAGTTTAAAGTTGAAGAGGTTGTTGGCACCTCTAGCGCATCTGTGCAGGTCCCAAAATAGACGTCTAGATGTCGCGGGGTTTGCTCCTCGCTTCGCCCGACTGCTGTAATTAGTGAGAAATTTGCGAAATTAACGTCGGTTTCTGTTATTAATGTCAGAAGCCACTTTTGGTGATTTACAACGGATTTGTGTACCACTATATGGCTCGTGCATATGACGAAGCAAAATAGGAAATAAAACAATAACTTCAAAAATGAGAGTCTCACTATACTGAAAATGGTGTATTAATTGATGGTGGGTAATTTAAACCAATTACGATCTTAATTGAAATGAAACGAACCAATATAAGTGGAGACACTCGAAATTGAGTTATCGGCAACAATGAACGATATCTTTTGGCAATAAAATAATCGATAACTTGAATCATTTATTCACCATGTTGATACAGTGAAGTAGTTATTTCGTTATTTTATCGTTGGTCAATCTTAAATTTTTAATTTATCAATTTACCACCAATTTAATGTCACAAACGTAACTTTAAATTATATTTTTTGTTCGAAAACTATAATTAAACTAACTATTTTAGTTTGCAAAATGTTTTTTTTAGATACTTAGAGTTTATGTGTCATAACTTTAGCTCTAAATTCGGTTCTAATTCGGATGCGCGATGTCTCTTAATTTATGAGCGCTTTTAAGAGCTATCTGGGGAGAGAGTCTCTATTTCCAACTTCTAAGTGGCCCGGTCACGGTGGCTAACAACAATAATAAGCAGCGAGAAGACAACTAAATTACCGTGAAACGACAAATATAACTGTCGTCATAACGTGCAAAAAGTAAAAAATAATTACGTAAAATAGAAAATAACTATTTGGTAAGTTTTAAATGAAAACGACCCGGTACTACCAACTTCTTAGTTCGAAAACTCTCCCCAAACACTTGAATTTCAGACTAAACTTTCCGACTAATGTCTTTCGAAAGTTCTTCAGTTTTCAACACAGTATACTATTTTCTATTATTATTACTATCGTAGAGAATATTAAACAGTTATTTTCTAAAACATTTTTTTATTGTAAAGAATCTGTAATGAAGATAGCTATTATTTCAAACTGTCAAATGAAATGTCAAATATTTAGAGTATAACCTCAAAATGATTTCAGCAAGATATTAATCAATGTTGATGACACCTTGTGTTTATTTGTTGTTTTTACGCATGTAAGAAATAAAATCCACGGGACAGAAAGTTTTAAGAACAAGGAGCCGAAGAAAAAATACAATACAACAAGAGTCAGTGGAAACTCAATAATCTCAAAATGTTCATATTATTGAAATGATTCAAACGTTTTTATTTAATCCTTATTAGTAACAAAGAACAACAATACGATTTTATCTAAGTGATCTTTCAGTTGCAACAAGTTTATGTTGCAGGTCTTGTATTTTTATGTATACTATGGTATGCATGTAATAAATGCCAAATAAGAGTTTGATATGACCTGCGAGGATAGCTGAGCAAATTAAAGTTAATTGCGTTTTTCCCAAAAGCATAATTATGTTATTAATAACTCCCAAAGCACTTTGCTTCTTAGGATGTAACGAGACAATTTAAGTCTGAGTTTTATTATCTTTTTGATAAAATGTTTCACCTCTATGCGATGTTAATGAATAAAAAATTTAATTGAAGTATATAAGTTAAAGTTCAAATTGGATATTACTTATCAAGTTATTAAGTAAATACTCTTGCAGCTGCATTTCAAAACATGGAGGTGCTTTTTCCAGTTTCATCAATTTTACCATTTTCTCCTAGGAATACCTCAATAAGAAGGCAAACTTCATTTTTCAAACGAGGTTGTGTTTAAAAAATAATATCCCAACGGAGATTTTTTTTAGAGTTGATTTTCTCGTTCAGGAATTGGTCTCGTTCAAAATCGGATGTAATTCCGTTTAACAAAAAAAATACTTCACATCGATCATTAATTTTTTTTATTAAATTTATACTTTCTGGTTTTGTAATTTTTTTCTAAAAACACATGATCCAAGAACATATGTTAAACGATTATAAAATTTTATGTCCAAAACATCTGTTGGTTGAGTTAGTTTCTAAGCGATCGTACTTAGTCCAACATCTTATAAATCTTTTTTAAGAGCTTAAAAGATAAGAGAAAAATACAACGACCAAACACTTGGGTTCTTACCGTTATCCATCGAGACACTTTTTTCACACTGTCTTTTCTAACAAAATTCGGACACGTATCATGAGCATGGCAGTCATAAAACCGCCAACGTTATACGAAAACGGGCCGGGGATTTATTCAAAATTTACTAACCGCGTCTGCAACGGCGAACTTGGTCGAGAAAGCGGCGGGTTTTAAATTTTTATCGCCTCCACAGCAACGGCATAAAGACACCCTTAAATTTATAACTAAAATCCAATGCCTTCAGGATTTTCATAACTTAAATGACTTATATGTCAATTTTCGATTGATCTGGAACTACTATATATTTATGAAAGATTATATTTATGAGAAGATAATATTTTTTTAACAATTCAAATAAAAAATTTAGAACACATCGATTTTCACTTCTCTTATCATTTATTTATCTTCTAATTGCTTAAAAGACTCCAATATTGGATTACGAAACGGCTTTAAATTTCAAACATTTGTTAAAAGACAAAAAAGGTTTAGGGTAGGTCTACTAAAAACATTCAAAACCGTTCAAATACGACCTAAAAAAACTTGAAAGCTTTTGGGGCGTGGAGAATTGATTAGTTCGAGCTCCAACATGTGTAATTTATCTTTCTTTTCGTTTTGTTCACGTCACACAAATTAACTGCTAAGGGTAATGATACCGCGTTGTTTTACGTATCTCATTATTTTTGTTTATATTGATTGTTTTCTTTTATGTCCATTTAGAATTCAAATCGAGATCGCCAACGTTTTCCGAAGATTCTGGAAAACATTCAGGAAACAGTTTACACGAAACTTTACACCAGAATTCGTATTTAGCTACGGTTCAATTGAGAAGGAAACCTGGGGAAAATTTGGGAATTATATTATCATCAGGTACGTATAATTTAGACCGAATTAAATTAAACAAAACTTTCAAACTAACTATACGTCGAACTCAATCTGTTGTGTAAAGTTTATTAACTCGAATTGAAACGATTTGAATTTAAAATTATTTAATAACATGCAGGAAACGAAAAATAAACCGAATAAAAATTGAAATGGAAATATAAAATCAAATAATAGCCAAAAATTCGAATATATTTAAAGGTTATAAAACGTTTTTTATCGAATTTTGTTTGCAAAATACGTTCTTTATAACAAATTGGCATTTATTAGGGGTGATTTACTTTGTCCTCTTTGATCCCAAAAATATTTGTGCAACAACAAATGTTTATACTTGAACACAGTATTGTTTATCAATTCAAATCTCTTCCATTGCTTAATTTGTTTAACATTGTTATGAGTTACTCCCAAAAAGTGTGGATTTGAGAAATGAAGCTATTTGGGATTATAAAAGAATGTTTGAGGTTCTACTGGTACAAAAGGGATATCGACCCATCAAATATAGCACCTCTCATCACAAATCCAACCCATCGAATCTTTAAAATCTCCAGTAAAGGTACTTGTATCTCCAGATTATCGTGATTGATTCCAGTATCTAGTGTACGATTCCAGTTGCTCGTGGGTGATATCAATATCCAGTTGATTACACAGTGACTAGAACCAAAATCTAGTATTTGGTTGGTAACAGTATCAGGTTGATGATTCCAGTATTCTATGAATTATTTCAGTGTCCCAAAGTGATTCAAATATCTAGCTGAGAGACGCAGGTCGCATAGCGATTAGTTCCAGTATCTAGGAATTAGATGCAATTTCCATAATAGCTAAAACCACAATCTAGTAGTTGTTTCCAGTAAGCAATGTAAGATTTCAGTGTGTAATAGATGACTCCAGGATTTGATATGATTTATTTCAATATCCAGAGGTTAAATTTTGTTTTTGTAATTCGCGACGATAATGAAAGCTATAACAGTACTCAAACGGGTGCTGTAATGAGACTCCTTACAGCATCCGATGCTGTAATGAGATTTTAGTAACATTTTATGGAACCAGTTCAAGTTGGTGACATTGGGTCATTAATTTTTCTAGTTGTCAATGTGACAATGTTTGTCTATGGATGTTTAAACGCGTTTTTAGCATCGAATACAAGGTCCACAATGATGAGGACATTGAACTCTGAGCAATTTCTCTTATTTTGGGAGGTATACATGAAACATTTTTGTCAGGTGAATATATTTTGTGTTTTGACAGTTTCTAATTGTCAATTCAAATTTCTATTTTCAAGTGTTACGTTGTTACCAACTGCTACATACCTATTTCCCTACATTCTCAAATTTATTTTATTTTTGAGAAAAAAAAAGGATAAAAACGCGAATTACAAAAAATAGCATAAAAAACACGTTTCATAAGACTTAAAGCACTTGAATTCGTGCATTTCAAACGTGTCTTACGAAACTTGTTTTTTAATATACTATTATATGGTTATAAGTAGTAAAATGTAATATTTGATTCCAACATCCACTTATTGATTGCGGTATCCATACAATATACATAATAATATAATAATTAGATCCAACATTCATTGATTGATACCAGTATTTAGTAGATGAGTTGTATGAGTAGTATTTGTAGTTGACATTTGAATAGAATGGGTGAAAATAGATTGCCAAAAAAGGATCTGGCGGTGTATCAAACCAGGAAAGCATAGAAGAGGGCGACCCCGAAGAACATGGGCGCAGGGTGTCAAAGAGGCGATGACGAATTATCACAGAGGATACATAGAATAGAAAAAAATTGCGTGTTGGTTGCGAGAAATCTCGCATGCTGTATTGAACCGCTATAATGATGATAGTATTGAGTATGTTTTTGATAAAAATTTAAAATAATATCCCGAATGAAGTTATAAGAACTCAACTACAAATATAATTCCGTTTACAAGACGAATTTGACCAATAATATCAAAACAGCAATATCATCCTCGTTCTTGGATTATACATTCAAAAAGAAACTATTTTCGATATAAAGACTTCTTTTATTCACCGTTTCTGTAGTTTATTTATCTCACTCTATCACACTAAGTTTTCATTTCTTTTAACGCATTTTTTACTAAATTCATGAATGAAAAGAATTGGTTGAAAAGGTTACGATATTTAAGTATTAAGAATTATAATTAAATTAAAAAGGGAAACGTAAACACGAGGACAGGTGCTGATGGTTATTATTGTACGTGCGTGTGTTTGCGGTGTCGAGTTATAAAAGCGATCTATTTATAAATGTAAAGCGAAGAATATCCGGTACGAATTTGTCACTGCTCGTGAAAGGGAGACCCGACACAAACCGAAACTTAAAATTATTTTTAGCTTAATACAATCTTCTTCTAGAAGTTACTCCTCCACAAATGATCAGTGTCCAAAAACGAGCTTAACTTTTCTTTCTTTTTCTTCGTTTGTTTACTTTCACTTTGAGCATCGATTTATTTAAGATTTATTTGAACCAGTTCGGAGAGCATCTGTTCACCTATTTTTTCGTTTGTGTTCGCTTCGGCAACTGTAATAAAACAGGCATCCATAAAACGTTTTTGGAATGCGAACGACCGTAGTTTTACTTGTTTAACTACATTTTATCTGGTAGCATTGTCATAAACTTTAAACTCAAAACACAATATTTCGGATAAAATACCGTTTTTTGAAGCCTTTTAGTACGCGTTTGGGATATCTGTATCTTACGTGACACGAAATCGGGGATGTTTCAGTAGAGAAAACGGGAAATCGTGATTTGCATTTAAATAAATTCACGTTTAGATACTCCATTTGAATCCAATAACGATCTAGTTAAGTGATTATAAGGACTATCCAATAAAATGAAACATAATCGAATCGAAGCCAAAACCTAATTAAACCGAAAAGCCATCGAATAAATTTTAATTATGTACCTATGTATATCGGTTTGGTTTTATTGTAAGCATCTCTACGAGTGTATCTACGTTTGCGCTGAGGATGAGTTTGCGTACGCAACTTGGTGAGTTTAAAAATAAACCTTCTCGGATCGAGCACGAAAGTGTCTACGCGGTGCGGCATCGCGCGTAAGTCGTAAAAGTGGTCCCCTTGGCGCCGAGAGTGAATTTGAAAATCCTCGAGACATCGGCGTCGAAGGGAATATGTTCTCTTCTTTTAAGCTCCCCGCCAGCTTAAGACCGCGTTCGAAGAGTTTATCCTCGACGTCGCAAGTCGGCGGGAAAGGATCGGTAACTTTCATGAGAAATTCCAACGAAAACTTGGCTCTTTGTACCAAATTCAAGAGTAGTTCCATCGCCAGATCACCTAAACAAAGAAAACACAAAAATAGTAAGATTTATGTTTTACGATTTTTAAAAAACTTTAATTATTCAACGGTGAATAACAATATATCAAAATAAGTTTATCAAATAACAATAGCTCTTGAATTTATAATTACCAGACAAAACCGAATTTCCAAAACAATTGAACACGTACAATATTATTCATAGTGAGTTATTAGTAGATATTGATTGTATTTGTATCTATCCCTATGAAAACCCTGAGGGTTCGATGCGGTCCATAATATCTGTGAAAGGGAGTTATTTAGAGACTTTATAATGACTGCATAATGATGAATAAATATCAATAATAACACAAACAGGTAATTAAATAATTATCCATAATATTACAATTTTTTATTTATAGAGGAAATAATAATTTGTGCACATCAAATTATAACAACCAATACAATAATGTATTCAATAAAATACCCAAAATCATATAAACACAACTTCTGTAATAAGATAACTGTCAAATTGTTGTGAAGTTGGTAACAATTGGCAAAATTAACAGGGAATTTTGTTATATGTCATGCTGACGTTTGAACTTTCGTTATTTAAAAAGAAATTTTTTTAAATATTTTTTGGTTTTATATGTTTTCACAAATAAATGCAGTGAATTTTACTTAACATGTAATATACTTATTTTGTCCCACATAAAATGCAACATGTCTGAATGTTTTTTTTTATAGTTCTAATGTTAGTTCTAGTGACAGTGGTAGGTAGCGCTAGTTAACATAAGATATCACTATGTTGCATAGTTTTATTGAACTAAAACTAGAACTAACACTAGATAGGGTTAGATACGGCTAAATCAACGGAAACAAAAAATCAATATAAATTTTAAAGAATCCTAGGTAATACCAACAGAAACCCTAAAAATTTGACATTGACAGATATAGAAAAAATATGAATATGATGCGTCATTAAAACCATGTTAAATGAAGCAAATTAATCGTTAGAGGCAATAAATTGCGATAGATTAATGCATTATGCATGGAACGAGTCAATACCAAACACGACGTTGATGTTAACGAAGACGTATCCGGTGGTAAATTAAGTGATCTCGCAATGGTTTAGGTGAATATGACACCGAACATGTTCCCTTACCGAAAAAAAATCGATTTAGAACAGTACAAATACTAAAAAGTCCTGTTGAAATAACCCGGTGATAAATGGGCAGAGACAGTAAATGTCACCGTTTCGAAAACTAACGACAAATAACCTGTCACCTCATCCTTCTTGTTTGTTGTGTATTACAAATGACCCAACTTTTAGTTAGAACAATGCTTTTCTTATAAATACGTTTAATAAGCTTATTGTAGAGAGTTAATAAAGAAATTTAAAAAACTTAAATTTGACGTAAAAATTTTAGTGATTTTTATGATTTAAGTTGGTAAATAATATTTAAAATGTCAAATTCGAAATGAAAACGTCAATATAAAATTTTTCATCATAAGTGATAATATTATGTTTGTTTTGAACGAATATATTATAAACGTTTTGTTATTGCAAGCAAGTAAAAATGATCTTAAAACTGATTTATTAGCACCAAGCGTATCAACACCATTTGCAGATTGCAAAATTCCAAGATGGGAGATTTCTGAAATACGTTTGTACAAGAGGTGGGAGTATAAAACAAATAATTGAGTCGAAGAAGTTGCTATTAATAATTCTACAAAACGTTAACACGACGTTGACGAAGCGATTAGAAATGGAAGGAACCGCAACTGGCTTCGTAACCAATGTTTGCTTTGAAACACAGACAATTTGGAATATAATCCTCAAGTCCCTAATCTGTGTCAATCCACAAATGAAATTAGCAAATTAATACTGGCAATAATTTTAACTCGTTAATGAATGACAATACTTTATCACTAAAAATATGTTGATTAGATCTTAGATTTTTCAAATGATAGGTAACCAGTACCTGGTACAGTACACCACATCATCGGCAAAAACTCATAGTTCAAACCGCACTGTTGTTCTTTTTACAATCCCATCCATTCTGACAATAAACAGCACCGAACTCAACACCCCTTGTCTCATTCTACTTCTGGCAACATCTATTATACTCCACTTTTCTTTCACTTAAGAAGGAGTTTCTACATCCTTCTCCAACTTCAAAGCTTGTTAATTCTTGCTCTGAAATATCTTGCTCCTCATTTTCTCCTGGCACCGTCTATTTAAGACGTTTTTGAAATATTCTCTCCATCAACAAAGATAATAACCCAATATTTTTCCTTTCTTGTCCCTTCTTTGTTTCAAGTACTCTTTTTTTTCCACTTCCAAAACTCTTTGTGGTCTTGGAAAACAGCTTGTCATTTCCTTTTGTATTTCGCCGAACTTTAGCCAGCTATCTCTCTTTGTGTCCAATACCATAGCATCTTGTTCTTCTTTATCTCCCCATAAATTTTGTCATTTCACCAAGCAGTTCGTTTCTATCTTGTATTCATTACTTGCAGACTGCAAAGTTCTAAAGCTAGTTTCCTTAGATTTTCCCATCTTCGTTTTAGATCCTCGTCACATGGCTTACTTGCAGCCAGCGCTTCTTCCAATTTCTTATCATGTTGCTCTAATGTCTTCAAACCTTCCTATTGCTCCTCAATTCTTTTTCATTATATTGATTATAAGTTAAGTTATGAATAATGCCTGGAAAATGACAGCAGTGCACTAACTACAGCCATTTATACCATTAACTTTTATGACATCCAGTTAACTTAATCGATTATTTTTTACTCAAATTTTTATGGTGTTGTTAGCACAAACTGGCAGTTATATTTGGGATAACAATGATTGTCGGTTTAATTTTTGGTTATCCGGCCTTGATTATTAATTCAATATACATCCGTGAAATAGCGAAACTCGCAATATATGTAAATAATAAATTCAAGACGATTTGATGTTACTGCAACAAACTTTATATTAATAGTGTCAACAAAAATTTAAAAATAAATTAACGACTGTGATTATAGCCTGTGAGTTGCAAGATTTAATTTTATTTAGAAAATAACCATAATTTTTATCTGGATTAACTCCTCCAATTTCCACGACCCAATTCCTAAATCTAAAAAAACGTTTATTTAGGCGGACTTGTCTCGCTTTTAAAAATACAAGCCATTTTCGAGCTTTTAAAACACTCCAGATACATTAATCGGGGTTAATTGGGACGATTCGGGCCCGCGTTTCTGCTTAATTTGAGTTATTTTCACCTCAAAGAGATCGCGGGCGCAATCTAAAATTAGCGCTCAAATGGCGTTCATTTAAACCGTTCGGTATAAAATGATTTGAATTGATTTTTCTTTTAGGGCACTCCGAAATCGACCAATGTCCGAGCATCGCTTCTTTACGTCCCGGATCGGTGGCTTTAACAAGCGACCAACTTGTACCAGGAGATAAAATACATTCTATTAATGGCATAAATACGTCGAGAATGCGACCGGAAGATGTTACCACACTGTTAGATAACGTTGATGGAAATGCTTTGTTGGAAATTGAGTATTCTTTACCTAATTTTGGTAAATTAGATTTATTAAGTTTTAAAAATATGTTTTATTAATTTATTATTTTGGGGTTAGTCTCGGAAAATTCTCTATGTTTAACTTCGAAAATTGCTGAAATTTCTATTGAGCGTCTTGAGGGGTCTTTAGGAATTACGTTAAGAGGCGGTACGGTTTTAGAACAACCCCATTTAAGCAAACCTTTAGTCATTACTCAAGTTAGAACAAATGGGCCAGCTTACAGGTAATAAAACACAAATTATTTACATAGTTATTATTTGTTATACTCCGATTTTTAGGAGTGGTTTAATTAAACCCGGTGATCGTCTTTTAAAAGTCGATAGTCAACCACTTATTAATAAAACATTAATCGAAGCGCAAAAACTGCTTAAAGAGGCATCTCAAAATAACGGCCCATTTACCAATTTAACGATTGAATACGATGTAAATATTATGGAATCGGTTAAATACGCGACCGGGCCGTTACTAGTCGAAATAGACAGGCAAATGAACGAGGATTTAGGATTAATTTTGGGAAATTGTTGTGATTTAAATTCAACTGAAGACATTTTAACCGCAGGTATTTTTATTTCTAATATTATTCCGGCCAGCGTTGCCGACAGGTGTGGTGCTTTAAATGTTGGCGATCAAATATTAGCCATTGATAATATCACAATGGAAGAGTTTAACGGATCAAGCGAAGATGCTGAAAGTTTGCTTAGGGATGCGAGAAAACTTCAAATTTTACCGTACCATACGTTTCAAAGGGTTCCCTCGAGAAATTATCTTTCAGGTGAGTACAAATTGAAGTTAAGGTCGATAAAAAGAAATGTTCAAGGTTAAAAAACTTAAAATTTAAATGATTTTTATAGGTCAATATCCAAATAGTCCTAGCATATCCGGATTTAGTACGATTAATTCACGAAGATCGAGAAATAAGGGAAGATTTAGACAGAGTTCGGTTCCAAAATCGTTGGAGATAGATTCAGGTAAGTTCTCGTTTTGATTAAGAAACATTTTTATTTAATTTGAATCAATTAGGTACCAATTTCTTGTCTTATACGCCAAATTTGGCTGTTTATCACACCGAAACTCTAACGATTACGTTAATCGGGGAACGAGGTAAAGGTTACGGCCTTTTCGTTTCAAATACAACGAATAACGATCACGGTGGTGGTGAAAACAGAACGGGAGATATAGTTATAAATCGAATTGCACCTGATACGCCGGCTCACAGGTATTCTTACATAAAATATATTTATAAATCGAAATTTTTCTCTTTCTTTTCATTTTATTAGATGTGGATGTCTTCAAACCGGCGATAGAATTGTTTCAGTTAACCACCAATCTAACTTGACCGTTCAAGAAATCAATTCGATTCTTGAAATGGCTTCGGATGGAAGCAAAATTATTCTACAAGTAGGATTTGATGTTGCTGATACTATTGTACCAAGTAGTGGAGTTTTTACTGTTAAATTAGTTAAAAGAGGTGGTGGTTTAGGTATAACAATAACAGGTATGCACTAAAATTCAAATACTGTAAATAACAACTAAAACTAGAGCTAGCACTAGAACTAACACTAGATCTAGAACTAGAAACAATCGGGTTTAGCCGAGCGTCTCTTAAGACAGCTAAATCCGAATGTTTCTATTTCTAGGTCTAGCGTTGGTTCTACTTTTGGTTCAATAAATGTATACAACAATCTAGTACTGAATAACAATTAAAAAATCTGTTAATTCCATGCTATGTTATAAACAATGATTAATATTTTTAATTTTTAAAGCATCAAAACATCGTCCAGATGAACCATTTATAATTTCTGAAATACGTCGTGGATCAATAGCGCATAGAACCGGAACCTTACACGCAGGCGATCGTCTCTTGGCGGTGGATAATCGCCAATTGGATCGTATGTCAATAGAAACAGCTTTTGATATCTTACAAACGTCCGCCAACGATATCGTAACGTTAAAAGTAGAAAAAACGGAAACGGATAATTCGAATTTGTCCTTGGATAGTGTCGTGTACACCGTGGAATTGGTGAGATACGGAGGCCCTTTGGGGATCACGATCAGCGGCAGCGAAGATTGTTCGGAACCGATAGTCTTGTCACGATTGACGGAAGGTGGCCTAGCCGAAAAGACTGGTGCTTTACACGTCGGCGATCGGATTTTGGCAATAAACGGGGAAAGTTTGGATTTGAGACCGTTGTCCGATGCGATTCGGTTGTTGCAAAGCGCCGGCGATCGGGTTCAATTGAAAATAGCGAGGAATTTAAATCAAAATGGTAAAAAAAACTTTTTAAACCATCTATAAACTACAAAATAAACAAATAAAGTTTAAAATTGTGATATGATTGATCGCGTTTTAAGTTTCTTAAAAGTTAAATATCTTTAGTAGGTGTTTTTGATTGATATCTTTTCCCTTCAGATATATTGACTGATGATTCAAGGTGTACCTATTCGAGTCCAGGATTGATGAGTTTAGATAGTGCCGTACACTCTTGGGATAGCAACCAAGGGGAAATTTTAGATAACGGTAAGTTTTATAAAAATAAAATAATGATTACTAATTGATTCCAAAAAGGAATTAATCTTCCTTTGATCTTGTCGTCAGCCTTTGAATCTTCCCGGAAATCCATTTTATCACTGAAAAAAGAGACTTTTTAATAACTCGAGATAGCCTACAGAAAATCAGGTGCAACCCGGAAACGAAATGCACGCTGTGCGTCGACAATCGATTTACCACGACAAAAAGTATTCGACGGGGTTGCAATTAAAAGCTAATCTTTAGAGAATTGAACCTGTTAGAGCTTTTACGAACTCATTCAATAAAATTATTTAAAATTTAATTAATTAATTTTTTATTATTTAATTGCAGATTGTATAAACCCCGTTAAAGACCACGAGAGCGTAATAAGCGAACCGATTTCAACGACGTCCTCAACAACCCATCAACAACACCAAACCGACGAAAACAACCACCACTCATCGAAACCACCATCATTGCACCGTAATAAACACGACTCCCAATTACAATTTTATTCGGACGCTGAAGAGACCACGTTCTGCCCAAGCCCTTTACCGTTACCCAATTATAATTTTACAAACACCCTCAAATATGACACGTCAATTTATCGTTATCACCCCGAACAACAGCGTTTGAAAGGGACGTTTTCAAACGAAAGCATATTAGATAATGAAGTCTATCACGTGACGTTGTACAAAGATTCGGTTTACGACGATTACGGGTTTAGCGTAAGTGATGGTTTGTACGAGAAGGGGGTCTACATCAATAGGATTAGAAAGGGCGGTCCGGCTGATATTGTCGGGTTGTTAAAACCCTTCGATCGAATCGTGCAAGTGAATGAGACCAAGACGGTCGAGTTCGATTGTTGCTTAACCGTACCGTTAATCGCTTCCGCTGGTGATAGAATCGAATTAATCGTCAGTAGGAATCCCTACGTTTGTTGTAGTAGTCCCGAAAGAACCTTTAATGATTGTTTGGTTGGAAATGGGGGGTTTTTAGGTAGTCAGAGTACGATCGTTAAAAGTTTTTAAAAAGCTACAAAAACTATTCGATTACATTTAAAAATATTTTAGATTATTTCTTTATCAAATTCCATATTACTGAAAAAAGGTGTATTTATTTTGTATCTTTTAAGTTTTTTTAAGTTTGTAATTTAATGCCAAAAGTTATTTTAATCAATTTTGATGGATAACTCGTGGTATTTGATTACGTCATTTATAAGTTGAAATAAAGATATTTAAGAGCAAAGCAGAGTTCCTCTTTAATTATCTGAACCCTCATCAATCCGCTGTGCAATATAAAGGCAGCGTCTACTATGACGTCATCATTGCAAGTATGCAACTAATATCACACTATTGGTATTGCAATACGCAAATCACGATAATTAATTAACACACTTTACTAAGTGAGTGGAAACCTAAAGAGAAGGGAAGGTGAGGGAGGCCACAAAGGACATGGAAGATTTATGACGACGCGTTTTGAATGATGAGGGAGGTTACAGAGGAAGATGAGGCGAGATAATAAGGGGGGCCAAAACCCACATAGGATTGTAGAGCCAAAGGAAGATGAATCAACAAGGAATTAGTAGAGTTTCATAAAAAAAAATCCACACAAATTCAACGAAAAATAGTTCTTTTTAATTTTAAAGCCATTGTTGATTTTTTTAAAACGTTCGAGGTTACCTTAATAAAATAATAATACTTTTAACCTCATCTTAATTTCTTTTTTTCCTGACAATAGTTAAAATAAATAATTTTCCTATTTTTTATTTACAGAAAAAGTTATTAGATCATTAATTTACCTAAACAAATAATAAATTACTATTTTTCTCAATTTTAAAACTTTGAGAATCTTTTAAATTCGAGCCATTCGCTAAAAAACCATTGCTTAAAGGTTTATAAAGCAACGTCCCGTTACCATGCCAGGCTTTTTGCGTCATTGGCAACAAAGTTTCCTTTTTGGTTTCCTTTCTGGCGTCGTATTTCGCCTAAAAAAAGGTTTATACAATCAATTCACACCCTTTATTTCATCAACACTCACTTTGTTGTAGTAAAATACACCAAAAATCGCCAAAAACATTCCAAAAACATTACTCAAAGTAACTGGGTTTCCCAAAATAAATAATGACAAACCAATTACGAAAATTCTTTTGCTGGCATTAGCAACGGCGTAAGTTAAAGGTGTTACCAAAGATAAAACTGTAAATGCTATGATGTTTTGTAACCAATTCAGCAATCCATCCAAGAATAACAAGCTCAATATTTTGTAATTGTTAAGAATCTAAAAAGGCACAAAAAAAAATCAAGAATTCAAACTTTTTTTTTAACTAACCAAATTTGAATGTTGAAATAAACTACTCAAATCAACAAAACACCAAACCGGTAAAAATAAAAACAAGGCCAACCTTCCTAAGACATGTAATAGTCTTAAATGATGAATACCAGTGTCATGAAGCACTTTTTTGGAAAAAATGTGTTGTAAGGAAAATCCCATTGTAGCCATTAAAGCACTTATCAATCCAATCATATCAAAACTTATTTCAGTTACTGTTGCTATTGCTACTCCCGTTATAATTGGGATTAAACTTAAGTAAACTTTGAAGGTTTGCTTTTCCCCCATTATAAGTCTAGATAAAATCACAGTAAAAAGTGGCATCGTTGCTTTTACTAAAATAAAAACATTAATTAATACTAACATTAAAAAAGTTTGACATTTAACATAACCTCAAAAATTTAAATTTTTTATCCCTATATTTAAATTTTTTTTAATAAAGCATAAAATAATAAATAACCACATAAAAAATTCGAATTAAATTTAAAAAACTAAAATAATCACGTAGAAATCGCAAAAAAATTGTACCATATTGACGTTTAACATAACCTCAAAATTGTTATTATGATTTTTTGCCTTACCCGTATGAGCATAAGAAACTGGTACCTTCCAAATGCTAACGTGAGAAAAGACAGACGCGAAAAATTTCCCAAACGCCAGTGGAATAACCAATTTGAAATAATAGCGCCATCCGATGTCCACGTATTTTCTAACTCCATACAGATTGAAAAACGGTCCGCTGTATAACGTTATAGATAACAGCTGGACCATAGTCATCGTCATCGGATACGGAAATTCGTTAAGTAACGTTTTGCCGATGACATTATTACTGGAGCTAACCGCGTACCACAAAACACATAAAAATAAAACGGTTAAAACTTCGCGAGTGTGTTTGCCATTATCGGCCATTATACACAACTGTCAACTTGACAGTTCGTCAAATCAAAAGTTAAAATAAGATGAATGTAGATTTCTGAATTAGCGAGCACGACCGACCGTAACAAACATTCATTTCCAACTGATTTAGAAAAAGACCAATTTTTGTTTGTAAGTAATAAAGAATGTAATTTGCGATAAGATTTATTGAAATTCGGCAAAATTAAAGTTATCTCAAGAATGTAACGTGATTAACAGGAAAAACATGTAAAACGATAACTTTATACGAAAGTCGTAAAATGATTTGATTCTTAAAAATAATCAGAAATACTTGTAATTGTTATCAAATTCATACGAAATTTCTATCGCCTTTATTAATTCTTAGGTTGGCAACGATAAAATTAAACGCAACTAAAACGTTTTAGTTGTCAAACAAACAAAAAAGATGGCGGATGCTGCCGCGAGACAGCTTCAATACGAATATAAAGCCGTAAGTAACATTATTTATTAATTGCTTTTATCTAAAATCGATGAATTACTTTATTTTTTTTATTTATTGGAAATACTCAATCAAAAATTTTAACCCTAAACCTTATAATTGCTAACTTAACTTCAATCGAAACATAACCTAACATTATTTTTATTCGTATTTTTTAGAATTCAAACCTTGTATTACAAGCTGATGTTCGTCTTATCGAACGAAGAAGTAGAGATGAAGCTACCGGTGAGGTTATGTCCCTTGTGGGAAAGCTCGTTGGAACTCGAATGGGAGATCGCGCTCAGAGATCTCGTCCTGGAAAAGCGGAAGAGCGTAAAGTGAAGCGACAAAAACGTGATGAAGCTCAGTATGATTTTGCTCGAATGAAAGGTGCCACTTTATTATCTGAAGGTGTGGATGAAATGGTTGGAATAATTTATAGACCGAAAACGCAAGAAACTCGACAAACTTACGAAGTCCTTCTTAGTTTTCTCCAAGAAGCTTTAGGGGATCAACCTAGGGATATTTTATGCGGTGCGGCTGATGAAGTTTTAGCCGTGCTAAAAAATGATCGATTAAAAGAGAAGGAAAAGAAGAAGGAAACAGAGATGTTGATTGGAGGGTTAGCAGAAGAAAGATTTGCGCTTTTGGTTAATTTAGGGAAAAAAATAACAGATTTTGGTGGGGATGAAACAAAAATTAGTAACCCAACAGATGAAAATATGGATGAAACATATGGAATTAATGTACAATTTGAAGAATCAGAGGAAGAAGATGATGAAGACATGTATGGGGAGGTTAGAGAAGAAATGGATGATGAAGAAGGTGAAGAAGCTAAAGAAAGTGGTGCCATTCATGCTGAAAATCTTGGTGGCGTTGAAGAAATGAAAAAAGAAAAAACATTACATCCATTAGACATTGATGCTTATTGGTTGCAAAGAAGATTATCAAAAATTTATGATGATGCCATGGTGTCTCAAGCGAAAGCTGCGGAAGTTTTAAATGTTTTGAGCGCTTCCGGCGATGATAGAGAATGCGAAAATCAATTGGTATTATTATTGGGTTACGAATGCTTTGATTTTATAAGAATTTTAAAACGACAAAGACAAATGATTCTTTACTGCACATTATTGGCCAAATCACAAAGCGATTCAGAAAGGCAAAAAATTCGCGAAAAAATGTCCGGGGATTCACACCTAGTAAAAATTTTGCAGATTTTAGATACCGGAAAAGGTGATGATGATGAAGAAAACGATGAAAACGATTCCTTAAACCACAGTTCCAGGCGAAAAATGAATTTAGACGATCAAATTCAAGCAAATTCATCAACTCAAGTTTCCGGTTCAAGACAAATAATTGATTTGGAAGATCTTGTTTTTAATCAAGGCTCACATTTTATGGCAAATAAACGGTGTCAACTCCCAGATGGATCGTTCAGAAAACAAAGGAAAGGTTACGAAGAGGTTCATGTCCCAGCTCTCAAACCAAAGCCATTCGAAGATAACGAAAAGCTTGAACCAATCGAACAATTACCCAAATATGTGCAACCTGTTTTTGAAGGATTTAGAACATTAAATCGAATACAGAGTCGAATATGTAAAGCTGCTTTAGATTCTGATGAGAATTTATTGGTTTGCGCCCCTACGGGAGCAGGTAAAACAAACGTTGCTCTTCTATGTATGATGCGAGAAATTGGAAAACATATAAACGATGATGGTACAATTAACGCAGATGATTTTAAAATAATCTATGTGGCCCCCATGAGGAGTTTAGTACAAGAAATGGTTGGAAATTTCTCTAAAAGATTATCAAGTTATAATTTAACCGTTTCAGAATTAACAGGCGATCATCAATTAACACGAGAACAAATCGCTGCAACTCAAATTATTGTTTGTACCCCTGAAAAATGGGATATAATCACGCGAAAAGGTGGTGAAAAAACCTTTACAAGTTTAGTCCGGTTGGTTATAATTGACGAAATCCATTTATTACATGATGAAAGGGGTCCTGTTTTAGAAGCCCTCGTCGCCAGAACAATCAGAATGATCGAATCCACGCAAGAAGATGTACGATTAGTTGGATTATCAGCTACTTTACCCAATTACCAAGATGTCGCAACTTTTTTAAGAGTTAAATCTGATTCAGGATTATTTTATTTCGATAATAGTTTTCGCCCTGTCGCTTTAGAACAACAATACATTGGGGTGACAGAAAAAAAAGCAATTAAGCGCTACCAAGTAATGAATGAGATTGTTTATGAAAAAACGATGGAACATGCAGGAAAAAATCAAGTACTAATTTTCGTTCATTCAAGAAAAGAAACTGGAAAAACCGCAAGGGCCATCCGAGATATGTGCTTAGAAAAGGATACTTTGGGACAATTCTTAAGAGAAGGTTCTGCGTCGATGGAGGTTTTACGAACTGAAGCGGAACAAGTAAAAAATCAAGAGTTGAAGGATTTGTTGCCGTATGGATTTGCGATACATCATGCTGGAATGACAAGAGTTGATAGGACTCTAGTTGAAGATTTATTTGCTGATAGGCATATTCAAGTATTGGTTTCAACGGCTACTTTAGCTTGGGGTGTTAATTTACCTGCCCACACTGTTATTATTAAGGGTACACAGATTTATAATCCGGAAAAGGGACGTTGGACAGAATTGGGTGCTTTGGATGTTTTACAAATGTTAGGTAAGTTGCTTGAGTTAATGACTCTTAACATGTTCAGTGCGCATGACGCTTTGGTGCGTCTAAGTCTATATGAGATTACATCTTAGGCATATTATTACCTGCAATGTGATAAATAGGTTCAGTTTTATTAGTAGTTTGCGTAATTACAGAAACCGGTTTTTTTTTCACAGTAGTGTTGTTTATTTGTTAAAAATGAGTGAAGTTAAGAATGAGTACTCTTCTGGAGTTAAAAACCTAAAAATTCAAGTAAAAGACGCGTTTTAGACAATCAAACTTTTCTGATGAAAGTGAGGACTTGTATAAAGTAACTGAAGACGAATCAACTTCAGAAGACAAAGGTGAATTTTTGAAGCTCTTTCATTGAACATACGTAAAAGCAACAATTACAGAAATGGAGGATTATTACCAGGAAGAGACTGGTGATATTTGGAGTGAAAACTCTACAATGAAAAATATACCATTCAAGAGAACCTCTGGTTTACTTGATAGTATTGGTGCAGATACGAGTCCATAGGAATATTTTCGCTTATTGGTGGATGATGATTAGTTGGATCTTATTGTAATGAAAACATCACAACAGTCGCGAATAACTCGTTTGAAAGATGTTAGCAAAGAAGAGTTGTTACAATTTATTGCTCTTTTATTCCATACAAATACAATAAAATACTACGTAGTAAAAGATTATTGGAAAACACATTGGTTTTTCGAGTCGTGATCGTTTCTTTCTAATTTTGCGGTGTCTCCACTTCGTTGAAAACCCTACCGATGAATACATGAATCAATGCTTCTTTGGAGAGGAAGACTCGTTTTTCGTCAATATATTCAAAACAAACGGCACAAGTATGGAATGAAATTGTATATGCTGACAGAACCAGATGGTCTTGTCAAACAGGTGGATTAGGACACACGGGAAAGGTTGTAATGGACCTCATGGGTGATTACCTAAACGTTGGACATTCCTTGTTTATGGACAACTTTTATGATAGTTATAGCTTAGCTAAAAATTTATTGACACAAAATATATACTACACAGGAACATTACGTTCAAACCGAAAGGAATCTCCGCAAAACGTGGTTACAAAAACTTTGCTAAGGAGAAACTAAGGCAGTGTATAGAGATGGTGTTATGAGTGGAATATGAAGGGATAAGAGGGATGTCTTATACAACATCTTCAGAATTTTCCAAGGACATCGTCGAAACTGTAAATAAAAGACGTGAACCCAAAATCAAACCTAAGCCAATTGGTGGAATACAATAAGGACATGAGTGGGATCGACCATATAGATCAAATGATATCCTATTACCCTGTTGTACAAAAAACACTTCGCTGGTATAAAAAACTTGGAATACACATATTTCAACTGTTATTATACAGGCTGGGTTAAATGTCTGGAATATAGCCAATAACTTCGCCATTTGTGGTTTTAAAGAAAAATGTTTTAAATAAAAAATTCTTTATTAATTGTGGCGCATTTTTTTGGCTATATTTGCTTGTTTACGTTGTTTTTTCTTTCGTTGTTATGGCAACCAACATTATTATTTTAAATGGGAAGCATAGGTTTTTTTTTGCATATTTTGATAGAGGATAAATCCCTCTACGCAATGAACATATCAAATCATATGGTTGTATAAGAAAAAAATCGAGAAAAAATGCATCTCTGAAAATGTTGAATCAGCAAATTACAAGCAAAGTAGGCGCCG
Source organism: Onthophagus taurus (assembly GCF_036711975.1). NCBI lineage: Eukaryota > Metazoa > Arthropoda > Insecta > Coleoptera > Scarabaeidae > Onthophagus > Onthophagus taurus. The sequence goes on from NC_091967.1 coordinate 5,351,819, forward strand.
AAATAACGCCGTTGACAGCTTTAAATGTCAAAAAATTGCCAGTTTAAACAAATATGGCGCAATTAAGCGAACGACAAAGAATCTAAATATTAATGATGTATGGGTACGGTGATAGAAAACGTACTCAAAGTGAAGTTTGTACACTGTTCAATCAATATTTATCTGGATACACAAATTACACAACCCACAGTATCCAAAATATCAAACAAAAAATCTTTAACACCAGAAGTGTTAAAAACCTTCCAAAAAGTGGGCTACCAATGACGAAACTACATTATTAATTATTCATAATTGTTGAAACTGTCATTTTTTGAGATTTAAAGTTGTCAACGGCATTATTTCGGACCTATTTTGATTATAATTTGCTGATTTAATATTTCCAGAAAACGCGTTTTTTCTCGAATTTTATCTTATACAACCATATGATTTGATATGTTCGTCGCATAGAGGGATTTATCCTCTATCAAACTGTGCAAAAAAAATATGCATCCCATTTAAAATAACAATGTTGGTTGCCATAGCAACGAAACCATAAACAATACAAACAAGCAAATATCGCCAAAAAATGCGCCACGATTAATAAAGAAACTTGTATTTGAAACATTCTTGTTTAAAACCAGAAATGGCGAAGTTCTTGGCTATATTCCAGACATTTGACACACTCTGTATAATTCGTTTTTGTTATACAATAAACATTCCATGAAACGCATATTATACCACAATTTTTGTGTGGCGGTTATCGAAGAAATACTTCCTGAAAATCATTTTCCTGAGAAAATTGAAAATACGGGGTCAGAAGGTAGAATAATGAGAAACCGTTGTAAAATATGTTGGCGAAATAAAGTAAGGACGGATTAAGCTTATTATTGTAAAAAATGTCCTAATGAACCAAATCTCTGCGTTGGAAAATGTTTTGAAGTATACCACAAAAATATTTAGAAAGGCCATTTCTCGAATTATTATTTAATTGTATTTTACTTGGGTGTTACTTTTCCGATATAGATCTAATTGTATATTAGTATTTTTGAGTACAGTTTGTTTATATTTCATAAATATTGTTTTATATGTGCTTCTGTTATTTAGAAGTAAGCCTTTTTGTTGCCCAAATTTTATGATGGTGCGTATGACGCACTGGTGCGTCGTACTGCTAACAAAGCCCAAACTGGTTTTTAAGCCTTTTCATTATTTAAGACGTCGTAGCTGAATAACATTAGGACTGTTTACTAAGAAAAGATATCTCTAGCCCATTACAAGATTTCACCAACTTTGTTCGCACTGAACGTGTTAAGTGCCAAAAATCAAGGCCCCTAAATTTAAAAATCGATGTTGTAGTAATAGTTCTAATTTTACAATTAGTTCAACAAAAATATGCAGCAGCCTAACGTTGAATAACAATTAAAACTAGAATCATTTGGGTACAAGTCGTCTTAAGAGACGTACGGCTAAATCCGAAAGTTTCTAGGTCTAGTGTTAGTGCTACTTTTATTTCAGTAAAAGTATTGAGAGACGTGCACCTAAACCAAAATGTTTAGCCGAATGTCTTTCAAGGCGGCTAAACCCGAATGTTTCTAGTTCTCTCTTCCTAGTCATCAGATTTTATATAAAAACTTATTTTATTCTTGTAATTTTTTTAGGTCGTGCTGGAAGACCACAATACGATACAAAAGGAGAAGGAATATTAATAACGAATCACAGCGAACTTCAATATTATCTCTCATTATTAAACCAACAGCTTCCGATTGAATCGCAATTAGTTTCAAAATTACCAGATATGTTAAACGCAGAAATTGTTTTAGGATCAATACAAAGCGTTAAAGATGCGGTGACTTGGTTAGGTTACAGTTATCTTTACATAAGAATGTTGCGACAACCCACGTTATACGCAATTTCTCACGATCAATTCAAACAAGATCCGCTTCTAGAACAACATAGAGCCGATATCGTTCATACGGCTGCTTTGCATTTAGATCGATCTGGTTTAATCAAATACGACCGGAAGGTCGGTCAATTTCAAATAACGGAATTGGGAAGAATTGCGTCTCATTATTATTGTACCCACGACACTATGTCTACTTATAATCAATTATTAAAACCGATGTTGAGTGAAATTGAATTGTTTCGGGTGTTTTCGTTATCAGGAGAATTTAAAAATATTACGGTACGCGAAGAGGAGAAATTGGAGCTACAAAAATTGATGGAAAGAGTTCCGATTCCGATTAAAGAAAGTATGGAAGAACCATCCGCGAAAGTAAACGTGTTATTACAAGCGTACATTTCTCAATTGAAATTAGAAGGTTTCGCTTTGATGTCTGATATGGTTTATGTGACCCAATCCGCGGCGAGATTGATGCGAGCTATTTTTGAAATTGTTTTGCATAGAGGTTGGGCTCAATTAACTGATAAAACTTTGTCTTTGTGTAAAATGATCGATAAAAGAATGTGGCAATCGATGTCTCCTCTAAGACAATTTAGAAAAATGCCCGAAGAGATTGTTAAGAAGATCGAAAAAAAGAATTTTCCTTGGGAGAGATTATATGATTTAGGTCCAAATGAAATTGGAGAATTAATCCGTGTTCCTAAATTAGGGAAAACGATTCATAAATACGTCCATCAATTCCCAAAATTAGAACTTTCCACTCATATTCAACCCATAACCAGATCGACCTTAAGAGTTGAATTGACGATAACCCCAGATTTCCAATGGGATGAAAAGTTACATGGAGCTTCCGAAGCGTTTTGGATTTTAGTTGAAGATGTTGATTCGGAGGTTATTTTACATAACGAATATTTTTTGTTGAAAGCGAAATATGCCGCCGATGAACACTTGGTGAAATTTTTTGTACCGATTTTCGAACCACTTCCGCCTCAATATTTCTTACGAATCGTTTCTGATCGTTGGATAGGCGCGGAAACACAACTTCCCGTTTCGTTTAGGCACTTAATTCTGCCCGAAAAAAATTTCCCCCCCACAGAATTACTAGATTTACAACCACTTCCCATAACAGCATTAAGAAACTCAAAATACGAATCGTTGTATTTAGAAAAATTCCCCCAATTTAATCCGATACAAACTCAAGTATTTAACGCTGTTTATAACAGTGATGATAATGTTTTTATTGGGGCACCGACTGGGTCTGGGAAAACTGTAATAGCCGAATTTGCCGTTTTGAGACTTTTTCAACAAAACTCAGACGGGCGATGCGTTTATTTGGTGCCAAAAGATGCTTTGGCTGAGTTGATTTTCGCAGATTGGCACAATAAATTTGGGCAATTATTAGGGAAAAAAGTTGTTTTATTAACGGGGGAAACCGGTACTGATTTAAAATTATTAGCGAAAGGACAAATTATTATAACAACGGCGGAAAAATGGGACGTTTTATCCCGTCGTTGGAAACAAAGAAAAAATGTCCAAAATATCCATTTATTCATCGTTGATGAACTCCATTTAATTGGAGGAGAAGATGGACCGGTAATTGAAATAGTTTGTTCGAGGATGAGATATATTTCATCGCAAATTGAGCGTCAAATAAGAATTTTAGCGCTAAGTGGTTCTTTGACTGATTATCGAGATGTCGCTCAATGGCTTGGTTGTAACTCGAATTGTACGTTTAATTTTCATCCGAGTGTTCGCCCTGTGGGGTTACAACTTCATGTGCATGGTGTTAACATCACTCATAACCTCTCTAGATTAATTGCGATGTCAAAACCGGTTTATAACGCAATTACTAGACATAGTCCTCATAAACCAGTTATAATTTTCGTGCCAACAAGAAAACAAGCACGCCTAACAGCAATCGATTTATTAACTTATACTTCAGCAGAAGGACAACCAAACAAATTTTTCCACGCTGAAGAAGATGACATAAAACCATTTTTAGATCGTATGAGTGATAAAACTTTAAAAGAAACCCTTTCGCAGGGTGTTGCTTATATGCACGAAGGTTTAACAGCGAGTGATTTGCGTTTAGTTGAGCAATTATTTGATTCCGGTGCGGTTCAAATCGCCGTTGTGACTCGCGATTTATGTTGGGCTGTAAATATTTTCGCTTATTTAGTTATTATAATGGACACGCAATTTTATAACGGAAAAATTCACGCTTACGAAGATTATCCCATTACTGATGTGCTTCAAATGGTTGGTAGAGCGAATAGGCCGTTAGAAGACGATGATGCGCGTTGTGTTTTAATGTGCCAAAGTTCGAAAAAAGATTTCTTTAAAAAGTTTTTAAACGATTCTTTACCAGTTGAGAGTCATTTAGATCACCGATTACACGACCACTTCAACGCTGAAATCGTAACTAAAACTATCGAAAACAAACAAGATGCAGTTGATTACTTGACTTGGACGTTTTTGTATCGGCGATTAACTCAAAATCCGAATTATTACAACTTACAAGGGGTTACTCATCGGCATTTATCCGATCATTTATCAGAGTTGGTTGAGAATACATTTTCTGATTTGGAACAATCTAAATGTATTAGCGTTGAGGACGATATGGATTCTTTGCCGTTAAATTTAGGAATGATTGCCGCTTATTATTACATCAATTACACAACGATAGAACTTTTTAGTTTGTCGTTAAATAGTAAAACGAAAATTCGCGGTCTTTTGGAGATTATTTCATCGGCGGCTGAATATGAAGATGTTTTAGTACGTCATCGGGAAGATCATGTTTTAACTAGTTTGGCTCAAAGACTACCGAATAAATTAACGAGCGCAAATGGTGGTCAACCTAAATACAACGATCCACATATCAAAACAAATCTGTTGTTACAAGCGCATCTTTGTCGGTTTCAATTAGGGGCTGAACTTCAAGGAGATACTGAAGCGGTTTTGAGCAAAGCGATTAGACTTATTCAAGCATGTGTCGACGTGTTAAGTTCAAACGGATGGTTAAGTCCCGCAGTGGCCGCTATGGAATTAGCCCAAATGGTTACCCAAGCAATGTGGAGTAAGGATTCGTATTTGAAGCAATTACCTCATTTTTCTAATGAAATTATTAAGCGATGTACTGAAAAGGTAATTTGAATTAAAATTATAACCTTTTTGTTAATTATTTTTTTTTTAATAGAATGTAGAAACTGTTTTCGATATAATGGAATTAGAAGATGATGACAGATCGAAACTCCTTCAATTAAGCGACACCCAAATGGCGGATGTCGCAAGATTTTGCAATCGATACCCGAACATTGAAATGACATATGAGGTATTAGACAAAGATAAAATACATTCGGGATCGTCGGTTCAAGTCGCTGTTCAGTTAGAGAGGGAGGATGAAGTCAGTGGGCCCGTTATTGCACCGTTTTTCCCACAAGTAAGTCATTATAATGTTTAATGATTATTCAAGTAATGTTTTTGTTACAAATTAATAGAAAAGAGAAGAAGGGTGGTGGGTGGTGATTGGAGATCCAAAAACGAACTCGTTACTTTCAATCAAAAGGCTCACTTTGCAACAAAAAGCACGCGTCAAATTGGATTTTGTTGCCCCACGACCTGGACACCACAACTACACCTTGTACTTTATGAGCGACGCTTATTTAGGTTGCGATCAAGAATACAAGTTTTCTATTGATGTTGGTGATTTTGAAAGTAGTGGTAGCGAGTCCGATTAATTTGGAAATATTAATTTAAGTTTAATGTAGTATTAATTAATTTTTTATATACATAAAATATTGAACGTTTATAATTTTAATGTGTGTTTATTGAAATAATAAATACTGAAAGCATAGAACTAAATTATCTTTAATCAATCTGATAAATATGCCAACAAAAAAGCGTTGACCCAACATAACCGGAAATGCCCATACATCAAAATGTTTAATTAGTTCCATAATTGAGTAAGAGATGTCGCTCAAAAATGTTCTATAATTATGTATTCTTTTAGACAATTTGATGTGTATATTTTTACCTAAAAGGTTATTACATTAAACTTATTATTTAAAGCATATAATAATAAGATTAATATCTTATTATCTATAATTCATACAAAAAAGAATATCATTTTAAGCGCCATCTCACGGCTATAAACGGTCTTATCGACATATATAAAGCTGTTACATGTTTGTATTCCCAACAAAATTACCAAGATATTCAAGCTGTCAAGACCTATTTCAACTTAAAAAAAGTTAATGATTAATCGATTTTAGTTTTTTTAACGGTGTATTATCGTGCTCCGATAAATTTGTTCGTAACCGGAGCATAAGGTGATTGACCTATAAAAAAAATTATGACGCATTGCATGCAATACAACATTTTTTTTTTATAGGTTATGTATAGCTCTTCCGGTTTGATTCCGGCCAAATTTTTGATATTAATTGCTCACTTTGCCATCTGCTCAACATTAATATGGAATATCCAAGCGAGCACCAAGCTTTGTTTGTCGGAGAAATACGACTCAATGGCCAGCGATGTGCTTCAAAATCAGTGAGTTTTTTGATGAAAAAATTTTGAATAAAAATTATTTAGAATCGTAAAGAATTATAATTTTTAAATATTCATTTAGTTAAACAAAGGATGTTTCACAATGATTCATTAGGTTTTATCATTCTGATTCATTTAACAAGAAAGTTAAAACAATAGGTTTTAAATAACTTTTTGAATCTTAAAAAAAAAATAATCAAACGAAGGAAAAATAAAATTAATTTCATTCACAAGTTGTTAAATTAAGATGATTTTTTCATCTTCCTTTAATCTATTCTTAAATAATCGCGCAGTTTCTTAGTTTTTGTTAATTACAAAAAAAGACTACATAATAACGCTAGGTAGGTTATTTATCTAATTATTTTCAAAATAGCCGACTCATCACAGTTTTTTGAAACATAAATTTCTAGGTTAACCGCTGGACTTTACGCATCAATAGGAATGATTGCGTTTGAATTGTTGGTATTTCTGACTGGGGTGACCATGTTTAACACCACTACTGCATTCACATGTATCCTTAACATGATTTTATTTAACCCATTAATCACATATTCTTTAGCTTTGTTCCAACAAAGGTTCCAACAAACGATTTGACTGGTCAAATGCAATCGCACAGTTAAATAATGCAATGAAATCCGCTGAAATGAAACGACATTACTTGACATGTGCGAGTTGTTGGAACAAAGCTATTATAAATAGTATTTTTTCAATTACTAACCCTTGGAAATCGGAATGAACATGGTATTTTTTGACTTAACCAAATTATTACAGCGGTTTTATGCCACGCGAATGCTTGCTTGTATTTAAGCTATTTGGTTTTTGATGGTTGGCAATGCGAATGGTTTTGGACGGTTTTTTGCACGTGTTCAGTTGTACCAATATTGTGTGATGTCATTACCATCGTAGATGTTTGCATTAAGAGAAAATATTAGTGAGAAGACTTAAATAGTATTAAATAGTTCTAAATTAAATTATTGATTTATTTTTATAATAAAAAAAATGACATTTTTTACATTTCCTATGTGTAGTTTAATTCAATAAATTGAAATATATCTATAAAATATCAAAAATTCGCCGATAATGATACATAGTTTTGATAAAAATTGGAAAACACCTGTAAAAACGATGATTATGTCGCATTGGTGAACGAAAAAATGTCATGTGCGAATTTATTGTAACTTATACAGTGAATTTCAATTAAGATGCAATATACAAAAATATACTGCCATAGAAACCAACTTTGTCTCACATAAAATGCTAGAATGTATCTAGTTCTAGGTCTAATGTTATTTCTAATGATAGTACTAGTGTAAAACTAGAATTAACACTAGAACTAGAAATATTCGGGTTTAGCCGTGCGTCTCTTAAGACGGCCGAAAACTCATGGTTATCATAAGGACTTCTTCACCTTTTTCCAAGCAAAACATTTCCTTTGCAAAACTACCCAATAATGTGCCTAGCTATGTTGCATTTTATGTGAGACAGTTAGTTTCGGAACTATGGTTATAGCATTCATATATTGCGAGTTCTATGAAATTCGCGGTATAAAATTTTAATGATTTTTATTTATTTAGTAGATATCGGCAAAAAATTACTTTGACTCACGCTAAAAACGTATTTTCATGCAAAGCAAATTTAGTACTTGTTTGCCAAAGTCATGTTTGTATGATTTGTTATGTTACCAATCAGCCTCATATTCCTACTAATGGTGGAGTCATCAGGAAGCAACACTGATTGCGTTACAGTAAATTTTATCACTTCCTTGGTGACTCGTTCGTTTCAGGACTATCTGAATATACTCCAACATGCGTCGTTTCTGATTTTTCCTATCCTTTCGAGGCTGATTTGGTTTTTTATAAGGAGCAAATTGTTGGTCTAGCCGCCTCAACCCTTCTTTTTTATCTGGGCCACTTTAGTATTGACCAAAGATTAAGCTTTCAAATAAAATTAGTAGTCAAATAATACGCATCATTCTAAGGATTTATGAACCCTACATAATAGATTTTATTCATCTTTATAAATTAATTTATATTTTTATGTACACATTGTCAATTTATGCGATTGAATCCTAAAAATAGATCCATTCTTTCCAACGTGCCGAATAAAATGACTCTATTACACCGATTTATTACACTCTAAAAATAGTAGGAGATAAATACAAAATTGTCGTTCTGACGTCAAAGTTGTAAATATCGTCTTTGACACGTGCTTGTCTCTATCATAAAATCTAAATTAATAGTACCTCCTTTTATAATTTGATTGCTTTTAATTTACTTCTACCTTAATCAGTTGGTTAAAGTAAATTGATAGGAAAAGGTTATGATTTTTAAAGAGGTAAACATTAAAAAAATGTTAATGGTAATAATAATTTTGTGTCTGTGTCAAATTTAATTGTATTTCAGCGTTGGGAAAATCACATTTTTACTTTTCAGCTTTTTTTTTTTTAATAAAATCGTCATGGAAGAATAGTTTTTCTCATTCGATCTTTGATTTAAGTCTAAAATGTTGTTGAACGGAGGTAATTAGCATGTTGATTTTTAGGACGAGAAAAAATCGATCGAAAAGTGCGGTGGTCGTGGCTGGACGAAATTATTGATATTGGCCGGTTTTTCGACCACGATAGGGTCGTCGTTGCCCGTAGGCTATAATATTGGGGTTGTTAACTCACCTGCCCAAGTAAGTTCGCCGAGAAAGTCATTTCCGTCTTATTATTATCCACTCCCCACTCACAAAAAAAGTTACTTTTCTTCTTCCTCAAAAAAAAAAAAAAACCGTTTTATTAGTTTTACGTTTCAAGTGAAGTGTGATAGTGAGTTTTCTTATAATCCAAGTAAAGGAAAAATTACAGAAAAGATAAGAACAGTTTTGATTAAAAAAAAACGTACGTATATTTTTACAATTTAAGAATTATAAAGATCGTACGCCGAAGATCGTTATTTATGGGATAAAAATTAATTAAAAAGTGCAGTGGATAAAAGTGTGATTTATGATTTGTGAAAGTGAATTTGATACTGTTTAATTCGTGAAGTGAAAAGAATCCTTTCCACTCACCCTCTTTTAATAAAAAACATTTTTTGATTGTGTTTTAGATTCTGAAGAGATTTTGTAACGAAAGTATGTTTGAACATTATGGGTTCGAAATGAGCCCAAATCAATTGGAATTATTATGGTCGGCTGTTGTCTCAATATTTTTAGTTGGAGGAACAGTTGGATCACTAACTGGTTCTTGGTTAGCAGATAAAATGGGGCGAAAACGGGGCTTAATCGTCGCTAGTTTTCTACTAACTTTTTCCGGGATTTTATTTTTAACTTGTAAAGCTGCGTTATCCGTGGAGATGTTGATTCTTGGCCGATTTATTGTTGGACTTGCAGCAGGTAAAAAGAAATAATCTGAGTTTTTGCATTTAAATTATCATTTTATAATTGAAGGTTCCATAACTTGTATAATGCCAATGTACCTAACCGAATTAGCACCAATTGACTTAAGAGGCGCGGTGGGAGTTTTATGTCCTTTAGGCGTAACATCTGGAGTTTTATTGGCTCAAGTAATTTCGTTACGAAACGTTTTGGGAACGGAAATAATGTGGCCTGTATTATTATCGTTCTTTCTCGTTATGGTTATTATATCTTCGTTGATTATTCCATTTTTGCCCGAGAGTCCTAAATATTTATTTGTTATTAAAAATAACAGAAATTTAGCTTTAAATAGTAAGTTAATTGGTAAAACTGATTTTTGATTTTAATATAACAATTTTTCTTCTTTTAGGTTTAGAAAAGATAAGAAATAAAAAAATATGTGATTTAGAAGAGGAAGTGACTGAATTAGAGGTTGAACTTGCGGATGTAAAGAAGCAAAAAACCGCCGTTGGTTTTTGTGGCGTTTTATGTGATCGCACTTTATTGTTGCCGTTATTATTGGTGTGTAGTATGCAGGGTGGTCAACAATTCAGCGGAATTAACGCCGTTTTTTATTATTCGAAATCAATATTTCAAAACGCTGGTTTATCCGAATCAAATAGTGAATTTGCGACGGTAGCTGCTGGTGCAGTTAATTTAGGAATGGCCATCGCTTCGATTTATATTATGTCAAAATTTAAACGTCGATCTGTTTTTCAACTTTCCACATCTCTCTCTGCATTATTTTTAATTCTTTTAGGAGTTGCAATCACTTACATGGTAGTAATTTTTTTTTAATTAATTATAAATTTGATTTTGATTGATTTACAGACAACCGTTTCTTGGATGCCTTACATTAGCATCGTAGCTGTATTAGGTTATGTTTTCGCATACGGAATTGGTTTGGGTCCGATTCCTTATTTTATAGGCTCAGAATTATTTGAAGTTGGCCCAAGACCTACTGCTATGGCTTTAGGGAGTATGGCAAATTGGGGTGGAAACTTTATAATTGGAATGACATTTCCGTTGATGCAATCAACAATCGGACCAGCTTCGTTTTACATTTTTGCTGTTACTACATTTTTATTATTTTTATTTACACGGTAAGATTAAATTTTTTCTCGTTCGATTTTATATAAAACAATTCTTGTAGACTATATTTGCCAGAAACCAAAGATCGAGATCCAATAGATGTCGCGCAGGCGCTACGTAAAGGTTTTGGTCCGCGACCTCTAGCTTCGCCGGTCGGATCTAGCGCTACGGATGAAACTTTTGCATCGGATGATTTAAAATAATTCTTTTTTTTTTAATAAAAATGTCAATATTAGAGTACAAAAAAATTCTTATGTTAAATAGGGACTTTTAGATATTTTCTTTTTGTGTTGATAACTCCAAGTTTTCTTTCATGATCTCAATATTATTGTAACCCTAAATTAAACTTTTTAAATTAGTAATGCAATCCAAAATGGCTTCAGAGTTAACTTTATATCTTTAAAAAAATTCTTTAATAATAAAAAGGAAACCAATTGCATACTAAGTAATGCCTTTATTTACAAAACTCCTTTTTTTATTTCAACTCGTCCTTAAAACAACTTTGTGTCAGACGTAGATGAAGACAAGGAGCTTTTTTCGCTTTCTCTCAACCAAAGAGATTCTGAAACTTGATCTATTGTAGCTCTTTGGAGCGGATTTGGTTCTAAAAGATATCTAAAGGGAAAGAAAATGCTTTCTTTTATCATGATATTAATTAATGGCAGGAGTTTAGGAACTATGTAGCTCTAAAGATGTGCTTTTAATTAATTAGATAATTATGGCATGTGATATATAATAGGCATGAAAATGATGTTTTAGTATTAAAATAAAAAGTTATTTTACGTACGCTAATAAATGTTTGAGATAATGACAACTTTTCCTCCAATGTCGAAACGTCGCGATGCATAACGAACGATTTAATTGAGTTTTCAACATCTTCTTTATGTTGGTATCGTCGAAAGGCATCGAAGCAGTCAACATGATGTATAAAATACAACCCAACGACCACATATCATACATTTTTGGATCGTAAGCTATTCCCTTTAGAAATAAAAATCAATAAAATAATACTTTTATTTATATATCTAATTTCTTTTTGAAATGATTTTTGTCCAATAAAACTTATTTATAGGACTTAAACGATTTCAAAAAAAAATTAAATTTGTCTTTAAAGAAAACCTGTAGAATTTCAGGGGCTGCATATGCGGCAGATCCGCAAAACGTGTCGCTGAACTTGTAGCAACCACAGTCGTCGACACAACGTCTAGCAAAGCCGAAATCACCGAGTTTTATGTTATTGTTGATCGTAATGAAGACGTTTTCACATTTTAAATCACGATGAGCGATCTCCAAATCATGAAGATATTTTACAGCGGACACCATTTGCCTAAAGAAATTATTGTTTTCATTTAATAGTTATAGTTGTATTAAATATTGCGTCAGAAACTGAAAGAATTCTGTTGGCGTCTATTTTTAAGAAATATTTCACCACGTGCTCTAAACATTTTTTCTCGCGCAACCTCACGTTTATATTGCAGAAGATCTATCCCAAAAAAATGTAAGTATAATTTTAGAATCATTTAAATAACATATTATTGTATGTGCAGAAGTGATTTAAAGTTATAACTAATGATGATTAATATTGTTATCTATATTTATTGAAACATAGATAAATATTCATTTCATTTTACTCAGCAACTCTTTAATTTTTTAAACGAAGGCCTTGTCTTTAAGTATGGCTTTTAATAGAACCTGCCAAGATTTATACAGCTATTTCTTTTATTTATTGCTTGTTGGGTTTATTGAAATTTACAACATGATGATAGGCATTACAATATAATGACTTGTGTTAGCTTGATACAAATTTAATCATTAAGGCTCTACCGCAAGCAACCTCGGCTTAATTAATCAAAGATCTACAACTTCAGGTTGCTAGAATATTAGTCTAGTTTGAGGTTGGTAGAATATTAATCACTAAACCTGGACCGCAGCGACCTTGGCTTAATTATTCAAAAGATGTACAACTGCACTGGATAAAGCCGAGGCGTCACAAAGTGATAACTAGCTTCAGATTCATAGAATATCAATCACTGAGCCTCGGCCGCAAGCGATTTCGGCTTAATTTGTCAAAATATCTGCAACTTCAGGTTACTAGAATATTAGTCTAGTTTGAGGTTGCTAGAATATTAATCACTAAACCTGGGCCGCAGCGACCTTGGCTTAATTAGTCAAAAGATGTACAACTGCACTGGATAAAGCCGAGGCGTCACAAAGTGATAACTAGCTTCAGATTCATAGAATATCAATCACTGAGCCTCGGCCGCAAGCGACTTCGGCTTAATTTGTCAAAATATCTGCAACTTCAGGTTACTAGAATATTAGTCTAGTTTGAGGTTGCTAGAATATTAATCACTAAACCTGGGCCGCAGCGACCTTGGCTTAATTAGCCAAAAGATGTACAACTGCATTGGATAAAGCCGAGGCGTCACAAAGTGATAACTAGCTTCAGATTCATAGAATATCAATCACTGAGCCTCGGCCGCAAGCGACTTCGGCTTAATTTGTCAAAATATCTGCAACTTCAGGTTACTAGAATATTAGTCTAGTTTGAGGTTGCTAGAATATTAATCACTAAACCTGGGCCGCATCGACCTTGGCATAATAAGTTAAAAGAAGTACAACTGCACTGGATAAAGCCGAGGCGCCACAAAGTGATAATTAGCTTCAGATTCATAGAATATCAATCACTGAGCCTCGGCTCAAAAGATCTGCAACTTCATTCTATAAAGCCGAGGTGTTACAATATGATGTCTCGGCCGCAAGCGACCTCGGCTAATTATATATGCTATGAAATGATTGTTGTGTTTGTATGTTGGTTTCTTTGTAAAATGTATAAAAACATCGTAGTCAATGTAGAAGCTGTTCATAAAATTGAAACAATTAATTTAAGAAAATGGTCGATAGATTGAATGCGTTTCGATTTAATTCTATTACGAAATAATGTCATTTCATTGTCAAGCTGAAATAGATAGCCGACCTATTTAAAACGAATTTGGCATCAATTTTAAATTACACTCATCTATTTTTATCAACGTGTCGAAATGATGCGAATAATAATTAATTTACTTACCGGAAATAATGTTTTGCTTTAGACTCTGTTAAAGGCCCGTGACTTTTAATATGCTCCAACATATCGCCGTTTCGACAATAATCCATAAAAATGTAAATTTTTGAGTTGATTTCAATGATATCGTGAACGGTTACGATGTGGGGGTGTTTTATGTATCTGATAATCCTTAATTCTCTTGGTAAAAATCTTTTTATAAAATCGACACCTGCGCACTTTTTACTAATAATTTTACAAGCGACTTTTTGTTCTCCATGATCTGTTTTGACGGTGGTGATGTGCACTCGGCTATAAGTTCCCTCTCCAATTTGTTTTTCAATTTTATAGCCCAATCTTTGGAGGATTTCCACATCGTTTATTTGCTAGAAAAAGATTAAAAAAAATTAATAAAAACATATTTCTAAAAAGTCATGAATCAAACTTCGTTTTTCTGTTTTTTAAAATATTTCACCACGTTCATTTTCTTCGGGACTCTCTTTCAATTTTCGTCCCAACCTTTTTATTTATAAACCCACCGAATCAACTAAAATTTTCGCATTCATCGACTATCTAAGAATAATTATTTCGTTTTAAATGTATCTTTATGACTTGATCATGTCAAACGTCATTTTACATTCATATTTTTTAATATCAATAAAATAATTTTGATTTTTTTCTAAAATATAATAATATAAGTTTAAGTTCAAAGGAGTATGACCTACATGATAAACGTAATTTTAATCTTACAACCAATTGAAAGAGTCGGACCCACAAACATAAATTTAAAACGCCTTAACAGTTTTAAATTGGAACTATAACCGCTAACTTTTAACGGTCATGTTTCTTTTCTTTTTGGAGACCTTAGAAAATAAATCTACCTGCTTTAAATCGAATTTAAGAAAAAGAAGCTAACCTAACCCAATATTTATCAATCTGTAGCCGCATATAAAATGTTTTGAGTTGCTTATCTATTGAATTGATAGATATTTTTGTGTTCAGTGTTAATAATTTATTATTAGCCTAAATAGGTGAGTTCTACCCAAACAACAATGTTAATTAATTCAAACAAAAGTTATAAATCACCATTATCATTTTATAGATAAAAAGTTTCACATTAATTTAGCTTTATTATTATGTTTGCCTACTTAGCCGTTAGTACTTTAGGTTGAAATCGTAACAAATTCGACTCGTTTTAATTAAAAACGTTTCGAACGCCATGGAGTTCGCAGTGGGTGGTTTAGCGGCTGTTGGAGCCGGCTTTTTCACAAACCCTTTAGAAGTAATCAAAATACGAATGCAACTTCAAGGAGAATTAGCTGCCAAGGGCAAGTATACAACACAGTACAAAAACTTTGTCCACGCGGCTTACGTCATAGCGAAACACGACGGAATCGTAGCCTTGCAATCCGGGTTAGCGTCAGCTTTATGGTTTCAATTCTTTTTAAACGGAGTTCGATTAGGTAATAAATTAAATGTAACGAAAAATCGATTATAATAAATATTTTTTGTTTCCGGTTACAAAAAAGGAACTTACGATGTAATTGCAAAAATGGGTTTCATCCGTAATAAAAACGGCGATTTGGTTTTATATAAAAGTGTTTTAGCGAGCAGTTTCGCTGGGGTGGTTGGTAGTCTTGCGGGAAGCCCATTTTTCTTGGTAAAAACACACATTCAAGCACAATCATCGAAAGAAATCGCGTTTGGACATCAACATAATCATGAATCTACTATTAAAGCATTTGTTAATATCTACAAACAACAAGGAGTAAGTTTTGTTTTCTTTAATTTTGTTGTTTGTGATGTATTTTGTAACAAAATGTTTATTTTTAGATAAAAGGTCTTTTTAGAGGATCAACATCATCAATCCCAAGAGGAATCGTTGGATCTGCAGCACAATTGGTTTCTTTTGATTATGCAAAACAACTCCTAAAGAAAAACGATTATTTCAATAACTATCCGTTATTGCAAATTTTTATGGCCAGTATGATTGGAGGGATTAATCTAACATTGCTTTTCACCCCTTTTGATTTGATAAGCACGCGTTTATACAACCAAGGAGTTGACGCGAACGGAAAAGGGCTCTTGTACAGTGGATATGGAGATTGTGTGAAAAAAATATTCAAATCCGAAGGATTTTTAGGATTTTATAAAGGAATAGGACCCCAATATGTTCGAATTGGACCTCATACAGTGTTGTGTTTGGTGTTTTGGGATGAATTAAAAATGATCCATTCTAAATGGAAATCATGAGTAAACAAGAAATTTTTTCTCTCTGTGTTCGTATACATACAAAAGATTTTCTGGTGTTCTAAATAAATAAATTTTTAAACAATGAGGTTTTATTTTTAAAACCATCACACCACATCTTACCCTCTCTTTAAATCATTTTTTATTTATATCCGAAAACGCACGGCTAAACCCGAATGTTTCTAGTTGTAGGTCTAGTGTTAGTTCTAGTTTTACACTAGCACTATTACTATGTAGAATTAACACTATACCTAGAACTAGAATCATTCGGGTTTAGCCGTCTTTAGAGACGTGCGGCTAAACCCAAATGATTCTAGGTCTAGTGTTAGTTCTAGTTTTAATTGTTATGCAGCGCTATACCAAGAACTAGAACCATTCGGGTTCAGCCGTCTTTAGAGACGTGCGGCTAAACCCAAATGATTCTAGTTCTAGGTATAGTGTTAGTTCTAGTTTTACACTTGCACTGTCACTAGAACTAACATTAGACCTAGAACTAGAAACATTTGGGTTAAGCCGTACGTCTCTTAAGACGGCTAAACCCGAATGATTCTAGTTCTTGGTCTAGCGCTGCATAACAATTAAAACTAGAACTAACACTAGACGTGCGTCTGAAGACGCACGGCTAAACCCGAAACTTTCTAGTTCTAGGTCTAGTGTTAGTTCTAGTTTTATTTCAATAAAAATATACAACATAGTGATTTTATGCTAACTAGCGCTACCTACCAGCCGTCTTAAAAGAGGTACGGCTAAACGGAATGTTTCTAGTTCTAGGTCTAGTGTTGGTCTAGTTTTATTTGTTATGCTGTTCTTTGTTATGCAGCGCTAAATTGTTGTATATTTTTGAGCTATAACGAACACTGCGTTCCCCGCATAGATCCACTATATTGAGGTTTTACTGCAATGTCAAATTATATTGACATGTTGCGTTTTATGTGGGACAAAGTACGTATGCCTACTACCTACTACGCCTGGTTTCTATGGAAATGTATTATATATTGCATCTTAAGTAAAATTCACAGTACATTATATTATAACAATTAATTTTTAAATGATCAGACCACATTTTACCCTTTCTTTGAAACGTTGTTATTTATTTACATCCGAATGTTGGCATTGTGCCTAAAACCTCCAACGCGAAGCCAGATGATACACAGAAGGAGTTTCGAATCGTTTTCTGTCGGTACGAAAGTCCATGGGGCTAATTTTAAAACGCCGCTGTCAAGCGACTTTTTGTTTGGGGTCGGCTTTTGCGAATCATCAGTTCGCAGCAAGTTTTCGCCTGAATAGGATCACGCTGCATTTAGGTACGGTTAATTTTCGCGAACGATGCTTCTTATTTATTTTTACAGTGTACCATATCGAGAAGTAATCACCGAATTGAAACATTTTTCGATATCCACGTAAGCGGACGTTTTTTTTACTTAAATTTATTTTTTAATACATATTTTTTAGTCTTTGATAATGGATTTTATAATAGCTGGTTTAGCGGCTGTTGGTGCAGGGATTTTTTCGAACCCCTTAGAAGTGATTAAAATTCGTATGCAACTTCAAGGGGAATTACAAGCACGTGGTGAACATCCCGTACATTATCGGAATGTTTTTCATGCCACTTATACAATTGCGAAACACGACGGGTTACAAGCTTTGCAAGCCGGTCTTGTTCCCGCTTTGTGGTTTCAATTTATTTTAAACACGTGCAGACTTGGTAATAGTGTTATTATGTTAATTGGGTTGCCTATAAACCGTTTGTTATGTTTCAAAAATAGGGGGATATGATTATGTGATAAAAAAGGGATACACAAAGAACGAAAGGGGCGAAACGATTTTTTATAAAAGTGTTTTAGCTGGGGGATTGGCTGGAAATGTTGGGGCTTTCGTTGCTAGCCCTTTTTTTCTTGTAAAAACACACCTTCAAGGTCAAGCGGCGGAACAAATAGCGTTTGGGTATCAACATCATCATGCGGGGATGTGGTCAGCTTTTAAAAAAATATTTACGGAGCATGGAGTAAATTTATTAATGTGGTTTGATAAAAAAATTAAATGTTTTTATTTTATAGATTCAGGGTTTATATAGAGGATCAACATCGGCGATTCCTCGCTCATTTTTAGGCTCAACAGCTCAATTAACAACGTTTACGTACTCAAAAGAAATTTCGCAAAAATATAAACTCCTCACAAATTATCCACTTCTTGAAACATTCATGGCCAGCATGATTTCCGGCTTATTTTTAAGCGTTATGATTACCCCTTTCGATTTAGTTTGTATCCGACTTTACAATCAAGGTAATTTTACAACCAATCATTATTCTGATTTTATGCAATAATTTTCTTTTAGGTGTTGATTCAAAAGGAAAAGGTCTCTTATACAACAATTTCTTAGATTGCTTCTTAAAAGTTTCAAAATCGGAAGGTTTTTGGGGATTTTATAAAGGGATAGGCCCTTGTTATTTGAGATTAGGTCCTCACACCGTGTTAAGTTTGGTGTTTTGGGATATTTTAAAAGACGTTCATAAAAATATCGATCAAAAAATTTCTTTGGTGCACACAAACTAAATCAACATTCAATATTTTTCATTCAAAAACAGTTATTTAACTTTAATAAATCTGTGATAAGTCAATATTTTAAAATAATGTTGGAATGTAAAAATGTATATTTGTTCAAACGAGTTAATATTATTCTGTTTTGTTTAATAAAGATTATCGTGAGTGTTTGTTGCGAGTATGTAGCACGTTTTCAGTTGCTGGCAGTTTAAAATCAAGACGTATAAATAGACCCGTGTGTAAATGTGCACGAGTTAAACGCCTGATAACAACAGAATTCAATTTGAGGTCCTTGGCGGATATTGTGTGATTTGTACTAAATTTAAATTAAATTTTTTTTAAAATATTTATTTGTATTTTTATAACACTTTCTTATTACATAACTTATTTCTTTCCTAGCCGCTTTATTCTTTGTTTGTTGAAGACCCGAAACCTTAATAAGTGTTTGTTCACACCGTTCCCGGTTCTGGGTGGTTCTGGTGCACGTGCAGTTCTTCACGTAGACCATCCGTTCACGTTCACGCCTTCATAAATAACCCTGAACGAAAACGGAGGTCCTTTACTATAATATAATAATTCTCATAATCAATCGAAGAGAATTAAAAAACGTGACAAATCCAACGTACTCTCGATTTAAAATTTACGAAAATGATAAAAAATTATCGACATTAAATCAATTCAAAATGAGATTAAAATTTTACAATATCACGTGCGTAAAAGTCGTATAAAAACTTGGGTATTTTTAGGTTTATATCATTCGTGTTTTGAAATAGAAGATAAAAACAAATCTTATCGGGCTTTGAGTTCATTTTTCGATTTGTTTTTAGATAGATATTTGGGGTCATAATTTATAAATAAACATTCAGTGAGATTTTGTAAATCGTAAATTAATTTTGAATGTTTATTAATTCAATTAAAGATAAGGATTTTTATGAAACGGTATCCTTAAAATCACTTTTACAAAGAAAAGGTTATAATTGAAGTTATTCGCATTATTTAAGTAGATAAATACTTAATAAAATCAGTTTTATTTAATCAGTTAAAAGTTGTTTGTTTGGAGTTTATTTGGAGATAGTAAAATTCATAAACAAGTTTCAAATTTTCAGTTTCAAAAATGTCAATTTGGGTTTAATCTTTATTATGTCTAATAATAGATTTTAATGATTCACTTTTTAATGATTCATGTTTTGAATCTGTTCTGTCAGGTTTTGAAAAAAAGCAGACTTTCATGCATCATTTACAAAGAAAAATGTGGACTGTTGCAATTATTGTGTTAGGTGCACGTGTATACGGTTTTTAGATTTATTGTGTTAAGTATATTCCAGAACATACAATGTTATTATTTATTTATTGTTATTAATAAATCATATTGAAAAATGATTACTGTTAATGATTATACTTGCAAGTATTGTGTTAGGTGCACGTGTATGCGGTTTTTACATTTATTATTTTCACTATTTTCCAGAATAGTATTACAAAAATGATTGAAGAGAAGTTGAAGAAGAAGTTGTACTATCTATTTTGATTACATTAGAATCAAAAACATTTCTGGAAAATTGTAACGAAGAATACTGATTTTAGTATAGTCTCTAGTTTAGAATTTGGTTTTAAATTCTTCAATAGGTCGTTTTGAAACCAGCTTTCAAACAATGCCGCGTCCATATCTTGATGGTAATCAGTAAAGTAATGTCTGATGTTTCTTACAGACACTAACAGGGCATCTTTTGTGAAACCATTTTCTCCGCCTGCATGAAGAATAATCACACGCTTCCCTCTTTGAACATGGAGTTGCCAGTGCGCATTTCTGACTTCCACCAGATAGAGCTTTTTTTAATACATCGTGAGTGTCATACCAAGTTTCATCCAGATAAATTATGTCCCGCTTCTCTTCGCAATATTCTCTGATTTTTTGTATAAAGTTCTATCTCTATGTACTTAGTCGCGGAGTTTCCATAATATGAGCACACTTCTTCACAATATTTCTTGCTACTCAAACAAATATGTAATTCAGTTGAAGTAACTGATGTTTCTTCCCATGGTTGATCTTCCTTTCAATAAGTATATCTTCCGAAAAGTAAAAGAATACTGACGACTAGAATACTACAAAGAATTTTTAATTTAAAAAAACTAATTAAAAACCACTTAAACAACAGGGTATTAATTGTTTAGACTCTAAAAATATAAATTTGAAATACATTGAAAAGAATTATGTACGCCTTAAAAAAAAAGAAAAAACACTTAAACAGTATTTAGAGTACTAATTATTGTTTACATTCGAAAAATACAAATTTTAAATAAATTGTTGTATTTTCACACAAAGTAATGGTATTTATGCTTTTAATAATATTAGAAAAATCGGAGACTATAAACAGCTCCACTGCCTAGGCAGCATAGCTGCATCTGCTTCTTAATAATGGTGATGTATTAAAAGAAGTTGTGCTACCTGTCTTTTAGTACTTGAACTATTGCTTCGGCAGTACAGATTTGGCCTCTTAATAACGATGATGCATTGAAAGAAATTGTACTATCTGCTTTATAGTATTAAACTCCAAATAATGCATGTGCATTGCAAACAGTGTTACTTATCTATTTCTTTTTTGAATAATTAGACCACTGATTCGGCAGCATAGCTGTCTCGGCTTCTAAATAATACATACATTGCAACATGTATGTGTTTGCAAACAGATTGACATTTCAAAAAAACTAACCTTACCCAATATTCTTTCAAAACTAGGCTATCCCAACATATACCATGATCAATATCAATATATCAATGTAAAATGGGTCAGGTTGATTGCGCCGGGTGATTAGAAACTCAAAAATAATAAATATAGCAACAGAAATGAAATTATTGAACTTAAACTGATTAATTGTTGAACTTGCAAAGATATATTTAGTGATGCAAAAAGGCAAAAATATAATTAGTAACCACAACAAAGTAATAATTTCATTGTAAACATAAAACTATTGATAGATTTTTTAATATGTGCACATAAAATGATTGTTCTCGAATTTTACAACGTATTATAATTTTTAATTGGCACCATTACCAACGAATTTAATTAGTTCAAATAAAAAGTTAGGTTAAACGTCAATATCAAACGTCATTTAAAATATCTAATTAATATTCTGACTAATCAATCATTAACATTTTTAATTCAATTTACTGATGATATTTTGGAATATATTATAATTTGATATTCTTAGATCGAGTATTAGATTGTCGCGTAGTATTTGGAAAAATAATAATTGCACTTTGTACCTTATGCTATAACTATAACATTCATCAAGCAAACATTACCAATTTCACGTAAATTACAAAGTTCATCGATAGTAATTTATTTAGCAAACAACGTTATCAATTACGCGAAAAGTCTCGTCTTTTCCTTTTTGTAACAAAAATTTGCAACTAAATTAAAATAAAACGGTTAATATTAAACAGTATGACCCCGAGGTTCATTGTCATTCAAAAAATCGAGAACCACCATTCGAGAAATGATTATAAGGAGGAGTTAAAAGCGTCCGTTTCACAAAGCACATGTTACTACTACTGTTTATGTTTACATCCTAGTGTAAACAGTACGAAACGATAAGAGGGGCCCTATTTTAACCGGGGAGAACGCATAAATACCACGCGTACGGTTCGTTTCGAATCATTCCGAACAAAACCGGCAACAACGACGTTTCAAAGAGAAACTTGCAAGTTTGCTGACTATTGAGTATTGAATTAAAGTTTCATTTTATCTTTTTGTTAGTGGTTCTGTGCGCGAGGTGAATACATATATTAATAGGAGAGAAAAAAAGAGAATTTTTTAGTTGTTAAAATGGCATCGTCTAAATTATTCGCAAAGTTTAATATTACGATTAAAAATTTTAATCGAAAAAATGGACCGAAAGTTTTAATCAATATTTCATCTACGCATAATAGAAAATGTAAGTTTTAAAAAAAATTATTGAAACTTTTTTTTATTGAAACCAGTCTGTTAATGATTAAAAAAATAAGAATAGTGAGTAAAATTAATTCGTTTTGTATCAAAATCGAATTATTAATTTGTTATTTTTAAAATACACTTTTTTTTCTAAGTTTTTAATTCTTTATTTAACTTTCACTTAAATTTCTTGGGGTTTTTCGTTAAAAAATATTATTTATTGTTGTTTGCTTTCTTCCAATTTGATTTCTTTTTTTAATTTGATATGTTAAATTCTTGTTGGGTGATGATATGTTACATTTAATTCTTCTTCGGGTTGTGCACATCAAGTCTAGCGGTTCTCTCCTCGACATCCACGCGACCATCGCATGATATAACCAGTTTCACACGGTCGCAAAACTAACGTATCTCTCGCTCTAACATTCTCCATTCTTCGATCAGCGAACAGAGCCGGATACCGAATTTTGCGACTCTAAAAACGTTCTCACTTCGAAGGTCACATACCAAATAAAAAAAAAAAATAAACTGCGCACTAAAAACATAGTTTCTTGATTTCAAATCACCTTAATAGTTACATGTATCTCTCAAATAATATTAATTTTGCTTTAATTTTCAGATTCAACGCGTTCAAAAATTATTGTTGAAAAACCAGTCGTAGAAATCGGCGGAGATGAAATGGCCAAAGTTCTATTTGACCGTGTAAAAAGAAAATTAATAATCCCCTTTGTAAACTTAGAACGAGATTACTACGATTGCAGTTTAAAAAATCGTAATCGTACTGAAAATGAGATCGTCGATGAAGCGATTCAAGCGATTAAACGACACAAAGTGGCGATTAAATGCCCAACTACAACCCCCAACGAAAAAGCTATACGCGATCAAAAATTAAAACAGATCGTTTTTCCCAGTCCTAATGTAATGATAAGAAACGCTTTGAGTGGAACGCAAATTCGGGAGCCGATTATTTGTAAAGGGGTTACCAAGTTTGTGCCGCGTTGGAGGAACCCCATTGTAATGTGTAGACACACTTTTGGGGATCAATATGGGGGTAAAGATATTGTTTTGAATGAACCGGGGAAGATTTCATTGCAATATACAACAGAATCAGGGGAGAATTACAAATATGAATTTGAAGTACCAGGAAAAGGGGTTGCTTTACTTACATACAATACGCAAGAAAGTATTGAGGCTTTTGCTGAATCTTGTTTCCAAATTGCTTTGGAAAGGGATTATCCCTTATTCTTTACAAGCAAACACACTCATTTAAAAAAGTATGATCAAATTTTTGTGGATACTTTTAACAAGTTATATAAAAAGTAAGTAATTATTTATAGTATAAACTCACCGTGTTGTCGTTTTTGCTTGAATCACCTATTGTTTTACACTGAAACGAACTTTTAAGGTAATTTTTTGTTGATTTTATGAAAGAGCAAACTGTCAAGCGAAATTTGAAGTTCATTTCTACCAATATTAAAAAACAAAAAAATCAATTTATAATTTAATTTTATTTAAAAAAATTAATTAACTTTAATTATTAATTAATTTACCATTAAACAATAAAAAATTTAAAATCTTTAGAAGTTGATAAATATTAATATATTTTAAATACACTTAATTAAATCCAAATACATTTTGACATTTCATAACCTAAAAATTAAAATAATATTTTATTTATTATATATTTTATTATTTATTATTAAATTTAAAATTTTTAGGAAATACAAGAAAAGATTTGATGCAAAAAATTTATCATATGAACATAAATTAGTAGACGATATGGCAGCTTATGCAATTCGTTCAAATGGAGGTTTTGTATGGGCCTTAAAAAGTTATGATGGGGATGTTTTGTCCGATATAGTCGGGCAGGGTTTTGGTTCAATGGGAATGATGATGAATAGTCTCCTTTCGCACGATGGACAAATGATTTTAACGGAACCGGCTCACGGGGTTATTTCTAGACATTATAAGTAAGTTTCTGTTATCACTATCAACGTTATTAATCATTCGATTTCTCAATGTTGTTGCGTCAATAAATATTGATAAAGTAAATTTATTTATTAATACGAATTTTAAAGTTATCTAAAGAGGTCATCAAAATTGTAAACATAATGTAATCTAAAATGTGGTATTTAAAGAACTTTATTTTGGTTTAGGAAACATTTAAACGATGAGAAAACATCTACGAATCCGTTATCGACTATTTTTGCTTGGACAAGAGGTCTTCAACATCGAGCGAAAATTGATAGAAATTATGATTTGTTGCATTTTGCGGAATTATTGGAGAAGTGTAGTCGGCAAACGGTTGAAGAGGGCCATTTAACCAGGGATTTGGCTTTGTGTACTTATGGCCATAATTTCCATGACAATGTTTGCATCAGCACCGACGATTTTATTGAGATTATTGCCGAAAAAGTCGAGGGACACTTTGTACAATTGTTTATTGAAGAAGAAGTTGAGGTTAAAAATTAAAGCTTAAAGAAAACAATCTTAATATTTAAGATGTATTTACATATTATATTTTTTTATAAAAAATAATTATTTCTATATAACATATTAAACTTTTTTACTTATCACTTTTATATTGGTTTTTCTTATTTAATTCATTAAAAATGATAAAGCTGGTCGAAAATCTTCTTCTGGTTCTACACTACTTAATAATTCCTCTAACTTTGTATTCACATCAATCATAAATGGACGATGTGGCTTTTCTTTTACGCATAATTCGGACATTTTAAATAATTCCTCATCAATGTTTATATCATTTAAGGACCACGAATCTA
The DNA here is from genome assembly GCF_036711975.1 of Onthophagus taurus. NCBI lineage: Eukaryota > Metazoa > Arthropoda > Insecta > Coleoptera > Scarabaeidae > Onthophagus > Onthophagus taurus. Next base: position 5,377,271 of record NC_091967.1, read on the forward strand.
CTTTTTTATCTAATATCGATTTAAAACTACCGTTTAAGATCTCTTCACTTACATATGTTAACTAAAAAAATGCAATTAATAAATCAAATTAAATTTATTTGGTAATTTACCAAGTCGAAACTACTTCTTTCAGGATCAAATGGTTCGAGCCCTGTTAATAATTCTAACAGAATAATACCAAAACTGAATGAATCCAATTTAACCGAAATATCACCCCTAAATAAAAAAAAAATAAAATAAATATATTACGTGGAGTATTATAAATTATAACCTTTATAACTAAGATTATGACAATTTTCGTTTTTTTTAATGTTTAAACTAATTTTTTGCTTATTAAATTCGTTTTTTTTTTTCTGATTACAAAATTATAGGGTTTGCCAGGTCTATTTCTTAGTGTTTTAGAATAAAGCTAAAAACAAACTTTTTTAGTGCAGTAAAAGATATTAAATTTACAGTTTCCTGTAAATTACTAAAAATTAAAAAACCATATTTCTGATATTTGAAACAAATATATTTGTTGAACTATTTAATTTATATTTGTTTTACACAAAAGTTGGAATAGATTGCATTATTTCACATTTTTTATTAATATTTAATATTATTAAATGACTTAATAAATTATTGATAGATGGCGCTGATATATGTTATTATTTTTACGAATTCAAGCGAACATTTGTTATCAAAGCAATATTTGTTTGTGTTCAAAAATTTTGTTCAAAAAAGTGTCACATTAAAAATCCTGTTTTTACAATGAAGTATGAAAAGTTTAACATGTTGGACTACATTTCTTTGACGACACTAGATGGCGGCCATGGCGGCGTTTAGAAATTTTATTGAAAAAGTTTATTTTTAGCTTTATTCTAAAACAATGAGAAATAGACCTGTCGAACCCTATACAGGTGGTTCAGTTTTTAATCGGAAAACTTTACTAGGACGTAGTACTTGCCAAAATAACACAAGTTCTTTTATATAAACGTAGGGTTGTTTGTTTTCGAGTTATGAGCTGTCAAAGTTGAGCAAAAAATTTACATTATAGCAAATTAATAACAATTAAAGCTCGAACTAACACTAGAGCTAGGACAAGAACAATTCGGGTTTAGCCACACGTCTGTGAACACGGCTACACCCGAATGATTCTAGTTCTAGGTCTAGTGCAATACTAAAACTAACACTAGTCCAAAAAATTGAAAGATTTGGGTTTAGCCGCATGTCTCTCAAGACAGCTAAACCCGAATGTTTCTAGTTCTAGATCTAGTGTTAGTTCTGGTTTTAATGCAATAAAAATATACACAATAGTGATATCTTATGCTAGCTAGCGCTACCTGCCACTGTCACTAGAACTAACACCAGATCTAGAACTAGAAATATTCGGGTTTAGCCGCACATCTCTCAAGATGGCTAAACTCGAATGATTCTAGTTCTAAGTAGGTCTTGTGTTAGCACTAGTGATAGTGCTGGTGTAACATTAGGCCTAGAACAAGAAATATTCAGAGATGTTGCATTTTATGTGGAAAAGTATGTATACAGGGTGACTGGTACATAAAATTGAATATTGAAATACGTTGTTCTAGAGCTCATTTGTAATTGATTAAGCCAAATATGCCTTATGCAAAGGGGAATAGTTTAGGAGTTATTTCAATTTTTTGTTTTTTGTACAAGTTCAGTACATACTCTTACAAATCTTGAAGTTTAGAGAGTAATAATAGTTTCTTTGGCAATGTATTGACTTCTCTAGATAGATTACACTCTAATACACACTTTAAGTTGAAAAACATTTTAAATATTTCGATGCTTTAAAAATATAGGGTGTGAAATATGTAATATTGTATATAATATTTACCTAATTCCTTCTGGTGACATATATGGATCAATTCGTGATATACTAACAGAATTTGTAGAACTATTTTTGAAAAGTTTTCCAGTACGAATCTAAATTTACAAGAAAATAATCATTTTAAAAAAATTAATTCATTTAAAAATATGGTTTTTATTTACCTTTATAATATTTTTTTGATCTAAATAAACATTAACACTTCGGAGATCACGATGAATATGACTAAAATTATGTAAATAAGCTATAGCCCTGCTGATTTGGACTGCAATTTTCAATCGGTTTGCACAACTTAAATTATTCCGTTCATCACGGAGTTTATTTTGTAAATTATCTGCATCCATGTGTTCATAAATAAAACAATAATACGGATATTCACAGCAATAACCTAACAATTCAACTAGGTTTAGGTGTTTAAATTGGCAAATTTTTTCAATTTCTTCTTTAAAAGAGTATAAATGAAAATCGTGGTAAATTGGAGAGTGCCCATCGATGGTGATTTTTTTAACTACATTCGTTTCTGATCCAAAAAAACCCCTACATAAATATTCTAAACTGTTAAACTCAGATTCCTCTTGAAAAATTAGGTTAGATTCATTAAAGTTATTGGTTGATTTAATGAGAGATTCAAAAGAAATATGAGGTAATATTATTTGCTTATCATTGAGTAAATCTACTAAGATTTCTAATTGATCTTTTACATTCATCATGAACGGTCGGTCCGCTTTTAAATCTTCAACGCATTTTTTACAGATTTTATATAATTCTAAACCAAAGTTAATGTTTTTATGGGTCCAATCCCCTGCTTTTTTGTCTAAAATTTCTGATACATTTTCGTTGTTATCTTTTAATAATTCGCGAACAAACGTTAACTAAAAATAAAAGAAAATTAATCGAAAATTTATATTACAACTTTTTCTTACTAAATCATAACTACTTCTACTGTGATCTAAAGGAGGCCAACCTGTTAATAATTCCAAAAGAACCACCCCAAAACTAAACGTATCTAATTTAACAGAAACATCCCCCCTACAAAAAAAAAATTAATTATTTTCCACAATTATTCATTTTTTACCTTGTTCCTTCTGGAGACATATAAGGACCAGTACCGATAACGTTAACAGTATGAGATGTGGTGTGTTTTGATAAACGAGCAGTTCCAAAATCGCACAACTACAAAAAAAAGTATGATACAAAAGCATTTTAATATTACAACAATATTACTTTAGGTTTCTTTTGAGCATCAAGTAAAATATTGGCTGTTTTAATATCTCGATGAATAAACGGTTGTTTGGGATTTGCTATATGCAAATAACAAACGGCCTTTGATATCCCAAAAGCGATTTCAATCCTAGTCTTCCACCCAAGTTCATCTACATTGTTTGCATTTAATCGATTATTTAAATTTCCACCAGGTATGTACTCATAAACTAAACAAATACTTGGGCCATCGCAAGAATACCCTAACAATCCCACCAAATTATCATGTTTAAATTTGTATAAATTTTCGACTTCAGTTTTGAACGAATTTAATATGTGATCTTGTAAATTTATCATTTGGCCATCGAGTGTAATCTTTTTAACCGCAGCGGTTGGTTCTTCTTTTAACCCTAAGGCTAAATAAACAGATCCATAACCACCAGAACCCAAAAAACGTCCAATATCGCCGTTTTCTAATTTTACAGTTGAAGGAGTTTTATCAAAATTATTGGTTGCTTCTTTTAAATCATGATAATTAAAATGTCTTAATGGTGTGTTTAAAGATAATGATTTTCCTGGGGCGCTATCAGAACGATCTCGACGTACTCCTGGAAATGGGTCCATTATTGTACCTTCTAGACACAAACTTTTCAAATTAACATATTCTTGATTTGGAATTATCACACTTTCATCTTTAGTGTTAATACGATCAAAATCAGGTAAATACATTTGATCTATTGATGTACTATTATTATCCTCAGTTGATGTTGAAACCACATCAGAACCATTTTGTAAGGTTTGTGGTTCATTATGACTACTAATCCGCATTAAATTTGATAAATCGGGTATATTTACACTTTTATTTTCATAAGGGGTTGCGTTTTCTATTGAAAAGGATGGGTATTGTAAATTTTGAATTTCAGAGGTAATTGAGTCACTTTCAATAATTCTTAATTCTTCCGTGTTTAACACAACTGGAGCAGAAGGACCTATTGTAGGTCGCCTAGTTATGTTCTTATTTAACAAAGATGCAATGTATTCTGTTGCTTGACGCATTTCAAGGGTTTGTACCAAATGAAAGAGATGCCCCAAAGTGGGGCGAATCCGTCCTGAACTGCCCCATTCTTCAAATAAGACGTCTGTTGGTGCCCGATTTGAATCTTTACTGGCTTGTTCTATAATTCTAAAATTTTTACACAACATTTTTATCATTTTAAATAATTCATAATCTTATTTCTTACCTGATATGATCAGAATTATATCTAGGCAAGTTGTGTTCACCTAAGGAACAATGATAATGATCTTTTCCTAATAATTCTGGAATGTTGGACATCAACATTTTCCAATCGTCTTGATTTTGCAATATGCTAACCAATTTAGAGCGATATTTCGGTGAAAGTTTTCGTATTTCTAATGATTCTCTTAATTCCATTTCAAATGCTTTTCAATTTTAAGTTGATTAAAGGCAACAAGTGTTTTCGAAAATTTGACAGGAGAAAATGTGAGGTTAGAAATTTTATTATTAATTCACATTTTTATTATTTTTTTTTATTTTAATGATATATATAACATTTTAATTAACATTGACGCTCATTCAATATTCTAACAATTTTATATTTCACTAATTTTCAGTCACAAAATTTTTAAATTATCCATCTATCTATAGTAAATTAAATTAATAAAGTGCGGTAATTTCAAAATATCCTAACAAACGTTTTTGAACTATTGTAGTTATATAATTTAATTAAGTTTTAATATCTAATTAGTTTCTTAAATTATCATAACGTTAAATTGACGATAATTAATTACTGTTAGTGTAATATATTTTAACAATCATGTTAATATTAAAGTTGGTTAAAAATGTTTACAACAGATGTCGCCATTATATTTATTTATTTTTTAAAGAGATATAAAGACATATTTATTTTTCTTTTTTAATTCAATTTATTTTATTTTTTTCACTGATTTCTTACAAAAACCAAAATCGCCACCAACTATTACAATTAACTCTGATGACTTGGTGGTTTAGACCAATCAACTGTTAAAATAAGATGATCATAACCATGCCCATGTAAAGAACGAATTGCTTTAGCTGCATCATTCCTAAATTTGAAATGAATGTATGCGAATCCTTTGCATTGTCCGGTTTGTTTGTCCTTGGCCAAAAACAGTTTCTGAATAGGTCCAAAGGGCTTCACCAAATCTTCCAGATCCATATCGGTTGTTGATTCACTCAAATTTGAAATTCGAATTGCTGTGGCATCTTCACGACGAGCCATGTTTGAATTATCTGTACGTTTTACCGCTCCTTCACGAAGATTTGGTGGAACGTACTTGGAACCACCAGGTTTATTGCTATCGGCGGTTGTTGTAGTGTTAACTGGTCCTTTTTTCTCATCTGGTTTTCCTCCGGCTAATACTGTATCTTTCCAAGGACATTTTGTAGTCCAATGGTCACCACTACATGTACGACATTTCACAACAGTTTTTTCACCCATTGCTAAAAATTCAAAAAATTAATACCACAATTAAAATGATCCTCAATAACATTTACCTTTTAATTTATCAATCGCGTTTTCTTCGTCCTGCTTATTATCTTCCTCCTTACTAGTAACATACTGCATATAAACCTCTTCAGCAACAATGGTAGTTGCAGGATTTGGCCCTGGTTTGTCATCAACGGATTCCCCGAACTTTTTCCACGTTTTCCGCACAGCAATGCTTTTTGAAACGTTACGTTTTTCGATCTTGTACGTTCTAACGATTTTTACCTTCTTGTCGTCTTCGTTATACTTATACTCGGTGACGATTTTAAAACCGTTTTCGCGAATTTCCGTGGGCGGAGGCAATGAGCCTCCTTCTAATTCGACTTCATCCGCCCAACTTGATTTAACTTCTTCGGCCGACGGCATTTTTTAATTAATTTCAATCCGGCCGTATGGATAACCTTAAAATGACTGATACGTCAAAATGGAAACGTTCAGTAATGCCACTCTTAAAGTAATGTTTTTTTGTGGTTATTTGTTTTATAATTATTAATTATCAATGAAAAGGAGACTTATTTAAAACAAAATGTATTTAAAAAAATACATATATATGTAATTAGACGACTAATATAAAGATCTTTTTTTTTAATTTGTCTTGATTTGACAGATAATTAAGTTGGTCACACAATTGACAATTCACTGATTTTTCAATAAATTTAGTTTATTTATAAATCCATACAAATTTCTAAAAAATTGCTTAATTATCTGACTTTATTATCTTAACCATAAACAGAGTATTATGGGATTTAACGTATTATTGAATTGATAAGAGGCGATTTTCTAACCTGCTGACCAATGAGTAGATCACACTGTTATCGACATATTTTTTTTAATTACGATGTAGTTTACAACAATATTATTTGTATGTAACAATAATACGTAATACGTCTGGCCGGCCCGTCGCATACACAAAACAATAATGGAATACACAGCAGAAAACTTGGAAAAGGCAGTATTATTATTTTATAGAACAGAAGCATGTCAACAAGCAGAGGCTCATCAGTGGTTAACAGAGGCACAACATTCCCCACAAGCTTGGAGTTTTGTTTGGGATTTACTCCACCCTCAAAGAGTAAGATTCTAATCCATTTAATCGTTTATTTTCCCTCAAAGATTATTTCAAAGTTCCTAACCTCACTTTTTTGTAGGGCTCTGAAGTACAATTTTTTGGTGCTACAACTTTACACACCAAAATTTTGAAGAATTGGAACGAAGTGCCACAAGATCATTATGAGATTCTCAAGAAAAAAATACTGGATTCAATCATTAGCTTTGCGATGGGTCCTAAAATCGTACTCAATCGATTATGTATAGCTGTAAAATAATTTTTGATATAGCGTTTTTGGTGTTTTTAAGATTTTGTTTTGTAGTTATCCGCTTATATCATTCATACTGTCCCAGCACATTGGCCAAAAGCTTTTGAGGAACTTGTCGCTGGGTTTCAACCTCAGCATTTACCCAATGTTGAACCTGAAAGAGTTATTTGGATATTACTGGAGATTTTAACTGTTATTCCAGAAGAGGTATATTAAATTGTAATTAATGTGATAAGAATCAAATATTTTCGTGGAAATTTTAGTTTCAAAGTACAGCTTTAGCCACCAGCCAAAAAAATAGAGTAAATACAGCTTTATTAAATGTGTCAAAAGACATCTTAAAAGTGGTTGAAATGTGTTTAAAGCCAATTCCGAATGTAAAGTAAGTAACAAAACCTATATTAAAATGCAAATATAAAATTCATTGAGTTTTTAGCTTTGATATTTCAAATTTGACAACATATTTAAATGCAGTGAGATGTGCTTGTGCTTGGATACAAATTGGTGGGATTAATATTGAAAATTGTAGCCATGTGATGGAATTATTAATAGATTTAACTTGTTTTGTTTATTGGTAAGATACTCAATGATTTATTAAATTAAATATTAAAGTTATCTTCAGGCATAGATCTGACCCAGAAGGTATGAGTTCAGAAGAAATGGAACTTGCGGAAGTTGCTTTAGAAACTTTAACAACAATAATACAACACCCACATACACATAAATATAAAAATCATATTATTAAACACACTGCAGATATGATGGAAAAGTTTAGTAAGATTTTAGAAGCTGAAAGAAACGCTTTGGACCCAAATAAAGTAAATTTAACCTCACTTTATTGTAATGTCAAATAAAATTTGGGTTATTTTATTTTAGGATATTTTAGCTACGATTTATTTATTACTAACTGCAATTGCTGAGGGACACTCAAAAATATTTATTAGTTGTTTAAGAAATAGAAATACTCCGGAATGTAAAATAACAGAAGATCTTTTAACTTGTTTATTAAAATGTTCTGATCTCCCTGGATCTTATCCTGTTGATGAAATCAGTAGTTCTATAACTTTTGCTGTTTGGTATACGTTACAAGTAATTGTTAACTTTTACATGTAATCCAATTTGACTATTCTTTTTGTTTAAGGATGATATTTTAGCATTAGGAACAGCTGAATGTGCTGAACTTTTACTTTTAATAAAACCTTATTATCGCGAATTGGTTTGTATAATGCTTCGAAAAGCGATGTTCCCGTCATCCGATGATAACCCATCTTGGTCTGCAGAGGATAGAGAAACCTTTCGTTGTTACCGACAGGATATAGCTGACACGTACATGTACTGTTACAATGTTTTAAATATAGAAATGCTCGATATTTTAAATTCTAAATTAGACGAGGCGTTGGTAAAATGTTCTGTATCAAGAGAGTATTGGAATATTGTTGAAAGTTGTCTGCATGCTTTTGGGGCTGTTGCTGAATGTATTGAAATGGAAAATCTCTTCTTGCCAAAATTAATGGGCACTTTAAAAGAAGTTCCATATTCTGACCTCCATTTCAAAGTGTTATCGAGTTCACTAGAAGTGGTTGGGGCATATTCTGAGTGGTTAACCAATCACCCAGAAATGTTGGGAAATGTAATTCCATTAGTGGTATCAGGATTATCAAACACTGAGGTCTCTTTAAGTGCTACAATGGCTTTAAAAGATTTAACATTGAATTGTCAAAAATATTTACATCCATACGCGGAACACATACTGGGTACATGTCAAACTGTTTTACAAAGTGGTCAATTACGTTTACCCGAACGAACGAGACTGATGTACAGCGTTGGTAGAATATTGAGTATTTTACCAGTAAACAACATTATGCAATATCTCAATGTGATTTTATCACCATCATTTGAAGAGATACAATCGTTGGTTAATAATGAGCCACATTCTTCGACAGCTACGATTTTGGTGACTCGTTTAAAAGTGATTAGTTCGTTATTTGCCACCTTACACGTCGAAACAACTTCAGAGGGTGCAGAACAACCTTTATTATTGGTTGTACAAAACACGATGGGGTTGTATAGTATGATTGGAACTAAATATAGCACAAATACTGAAGTTATTGAGGTAAAAATTATTTTTATTAGTGATGAAATTTAAAATTTTTTTGTATGTAGGTTTTGTGTGGATTATTAAAACATGTCGTAAGCACTTTATTGGAAGGCTGCAAACCCTTACTGAATGATATATTGCAGTTAATTGTGAATATTTATAGAGAAATTCCTCAAGTTAGTGTTTTAGAATTATCCAAGACTGTAAGTATTTTTATGATTAATATAAATAAATTTATTAATAACTTGAATTCTTTTATTAGGTAATGTTTTTATTTGGTCCTGATAGAAAATATGTTCCATTAATGCAACAACTTTTAAAAGAACTGTGTAATATAACCCTACAAATGTGCGCTCAATTAACCAACAATAATCGATTATCTGAGAAGGTTGATGTGATAGAAGCTTTTTTTCGAATGTTGATGCAAGTATACAAAAAGGTTCCTTTACTTGTCCAGTCTGAAAGTGGTATTGACGTTACCGCTCTTTTTCAATGTGGTTTGTAAGAATTTTTTATTCACTTATTGGATTGACTATGTTGTAAAAATTTTTTAGCTGTGATGTGCCTCAGTATGCCCGAACTGAACGCCACAAAAGTATGCTCAGGGTTCCTAGTTCACTTTATAACGCAAAGTCGTGAATCAAATCAAGCGGTTGTTGTGCAAACATACGGCCAGTCACTAGTTTTAGCAATTCTAATCAATATTGGTAAGAAAACATTTTTATTAATTCATTAAGGAATCACATCAGGAGGTAAGGTTTGCTAGAGGAGGATGAAGGACTATAGGACGGTCAGAACAGCGTTGGACGACGAGGTTGACGTGGTTTTGCATAATTTAAATTTTGAAATAGTAAAGAGATGGGATAGGAATCAGGAATTAATCGAACACTATGTAGTAAATGGTTAATGATAAAGTATAAACTATCACTTTTAAGTATATAACTAATATACATATGATGATAAATGTTAGGTATAAGAAAACTTTAAAAAATTGTTATTTTACTTACTATTGAAAGTACTGGAAGTAGATAAACTACTTGGAGTAAACAAATAGTTCTTTAAGTACTACTTATGTCAAACAAGTAACAAGTATTCAGTACATTTTAAGCTAAATACTGAAAATACAAGTATTAAGTACTTACAATTTGGCAGTAAACTACTTAAAGTAAAAAAGTACATTTTTTACATTTTACTGCAAGTAGCTCTGATACTGACAAAGATTAAGAGAAAATGTGGAAGGTTTGCGAGGACTGGGAATTCTAGAGAGAAGTTAGAAGGGTTGCTTTGTTGTTAACAAATGTTAAATAATCTCTGTTCCAAACCTTTGACCTGAACGAATCTTTTCTAATGAAAATTTAATATTATATTTTTGGTGTCTTATTTTAGGTGGGGCTGCTCCTCGAACTTGTTCGGACGTACTTACCGACCTCATTTTAGTATTGAATAAGAAGTACTGTGATAACCTTGCTCGTTGGTTGCACACGTTATTGCCTCAGGAGGGTTTTCCTTCTCCTCGAGTAACCATGGACCAGAAAGAAGCGTTTATCAAGTCAGTGTTAAGGTATAAAAACAAAAAAAAAAACAAATTTCTTTTAAGATTAAAAAAAAATTTATGTTGCATTTTTAGAGAAAAAGCGAATAAACGAAAACTGTGCGAAATTGTAACAGAATTTATGCTCTTATGTAGGGGAATTTTAAAAGTTGGAAATTAAAAAAACGAACAGCTTTATTTTGTAAAGGTAAGGTATTATAATTATAAACTGTCTTGCGCCCCGTATTTTTCCATTAATTCTTGTTTCCGTCTCTTAAGTAACGCTTGTTCCACTTCTTGTTGAGTCGGAACTGGAACATGTGCAGTAAAACGTTGTTTTCCATCCCAATCAGAAGTATCCATTTCATCATCAGACTATTAAAAAAAAGTTTTATATTAAACTCCACTTTTATATTAGAATTACATCTTACTTTTGAAACAGCATAAATATCCTCTTCTTCTTCACTAGACTCCTCATCATTTCCTTGTTCCATTCGTTTATCTTTATTTTCTTTCCATTCCGACACGGTTTTTTGAATAGCTAAAAATAATTATTAAATTTTGCGGAAATTTTAATCATATCAAACATACAAATTTTCTCAGCGTTCATCTCTAAAGGTATTAGAATCCCGTCGTCGTCGTCCATGTAGCCGTAATAGTCAGCGTCGATGTCCTTCATCATTTCGGCACGCGTCTTCCTTGGCGGTGGCGGGGGTTCCTGCTCAAACAGCTCTCGAACACCTAAAACAAGGAACAATTATTTAACTAGTTTCACTACATTAAGACTAAAACTAAAATAAACTCAGAATAGATACAATTTAAATAGAATTATTCGATTACATAGAATTGTTCAATTTAAAAAGGAATGTACGATTTTTAAGTGACTCTTTAAAAACTTTTTAAACCTTTATAGCGCTCAAAGTAAATCAAAAATTTCTTTTTATTTCATATTAATTCGATTATAACTCAGCTTAAATCTTTTTTAATGAGATGTATAAAGATTAATTCTGTTTAAGTTAGTGAAAAAAAATAATGGTATCCCTCCAAAGAATTTAAAAAATATAAAGATGTATAACTTTACAAAAATGCTGTACATTTACATAACAAAATGGATTTGTAGTTGTTGTAACTTATTGTCCTTGTCAATATATTTTACATTCATCTCATAAAATTGTTTTGTTCACCTGGTAATTCCTTAGCCGCTCCAAAATATTTGTACCCACGATTTCCAGGTACTTCTTTTCCTTCGTGATCCAACATTCTCGGGCCTACCCTTTGATAATCAGGACCCCCCAATTCTTTAATTTGCGCCTCCCAGTGTCGTTTTTCCCGCAACAACTTATTAATCTCATCGTTTAAATCGCGAATACGAAATTCGCCTAACCCGGCATTTTGAATTTGAGCCACCTTTTTCGCTATTTCCCTGATTATTTGCATACGCCATTTCTCACAAGCGTATAAACTTTTACATTCAGAAGCTAGATATGGTCTTCGTTTCTTGTGCTTTTCATTTTCACCCAGTTGAGCTGCTCGCCAACGAGCCAAAGTTGTCCTAAAATGGGGTATAGATTAAAAAAAGCTTATTTTTGAGGTTAGAATACTTACATTGCCTTTTCAGCGTTCCTAGCCTAAATTTTTAAAAAAGAAAAAGAGTCGATATTAATGTTTTTGTGGGTTAATGATGTTTATGAGATACTTACCATTGTGAATTAGTTAGCTAATAATTTTCGAATTTGTACTAAACATAACCTGAAACATCGAAAATTTTATGTTTCTTGAAAACATTGAAAGATGGCGCTGTTACATATCTTGGTATTAATGAAATAATAATAGTTAGAAATAAGATTACAATTAACAACATTAATATTGTAAGGGATTATAAATTAATTATGAAAATGTGAAATAAAAAATAAAACAAGTTAATTAATTATAAATAATTTTAAATTTGGCGCCGTTGTGTTGTTATCACCTTTGAATAACAATGGCCGCCGAAAGGTGAGTCTTCCACAATAAATTACTTAATTATTAATTGTGTTTATCAATCAAAATAGGAAATAAAATGTTCCGATTAATTAAATTTATATAGTGCATAAAAAAAGTCCTCAATTTGTCGAAATCAATTTGAATCTTGACGTTTATCGAGTTGAAATGAAAAGACCTCCACCAAGTGGTCCAAGTAATACTTAAAAAGTGTTAAATGTCCTCAGGTTCAATGTAATGTCTCCTACGGATAGTTGATAGCGGATAAGATACTGAAATGGAAAGCGTTATTGATGGACCCGGACGTGAAGCCGTTTCTTTGGCAGTAAATGGTATGTCTTTGGATACATCTTGGAGTTCGCAAGATGCCAACAATCAAAATGTCTTGTATATCGTAAGTTTTACTGTTTATTAATCATACAATTAATGTAAACGTTTTTTTTTTACTAATTAGGTTAGTTATGTTAAAGATAACGAATTTAAAGTGGACTCAGAAAGCGAAGTTCAACAAAATTTCACAGAATTTGATCAGCATGTTAGCCCATTGGATCCAAATATGTGTTCAGTGGCGCAATACAGCCCAGTTTATAGCTCGGAAAATTCCATATCTTATAATAACCCAATAGTTTTGGTTACTAACAATGAATCTCAAGAAATTCTTTCTATACCTTGTTCTATTCCTCTTGTTGAAACTGAATTACTCATAAATGAATCTGTTGATGATCCTGATGCGCAGACTGTAGTGGAAGATGTTGGAAATGAACAAGAAGTTGAGTTATTAATAACAGATCAGAACACAGGGATCCAATACACAGTTACTAAAGAGTATTTAGTAGAAAGATGTTTAGCTGATGATCAACATTTATTAGAAAATTTAGCGCCTGATACTTTATTAGATTCTGAGCTTTTAGCTTTAGATGATAACGTTTTAAAATCACAATTTTCTGAAATTGTAGTTGAACCGACTCAATTATTGAACGGTTTAGTTAAGGTTAATAAAAATGGAAACAAAATAGATGATTCAGATGAATTAGATAAAATTAAAAATGACGATGAATGTAGAAGATTCTTAAGAAGAACCGATTGTTGTCCCGATCCAGAACAAGAAATGTTATGTTGCGTGCGCCCAATTTCAGATAAACCAGTTCCAACGCGAGCTTGGGCCACCCTCCCAGAACCATATTTAATCATCCAAAACATTTCCGAAACCGAAGTCGGCGTTTTTGCTAAAAAAACCATTCCTAAATTAACCCAATTTGGTCCTTTAGAGGGGACATACATCGAATCAAACAACATTAGCGATTGCGGAATAGAATTTTTCGTTCAAAATCAACTAAATCAAGTTCTAAAAATTGACGTTTCTGATGAAAACAATTCGAATTGGATGCGGTTTGTTCGACCGGCTGTAACATTTAAAGAACAAAACTTGGTTCTCGTCGAGAACGAATCTTTGTTATATTTCGTTAATTACGACCCAATTTTACCTAAACACGAGTTGAGAGTTGGTTATAGTAAATCGTATGCGCGAAAATACAATTTGAAGGTTTTACCACAAACGGTCGATGAGACGAATTTATGGCCCTGTTATGAGTGTACAGAAAAGTTTACTTCTTCGGAACTTTTACAGAATCATTTAGATGTGCATGATGATAAAGTTGATATTAAAATTAAAAAGAAACGGAAAAAAATTGTTCAGAAGAAAGAAAAAGATGTTTTGGGTTGTAGTGATGGTGTCAAGGTTGATGATAAAGAAAAACATAATATAGTAAGGTAAATATTTTAGTTAGATATTGACATAAATTACAAAAATCTTTTTTTTTTTAATTAACCCATTAATGTGTAATGTCCCTTAAAACTGGACGTCAAAATTATATTTAAAGCTAATGTATTACTAGCGACAGTTAATTTGCATGTGGAAATAGCAAAAAACCACTGGCGCCAATAAATTGGTACCAATAATCATAGCGCCAATAAAGTTGACGCTAAAATGAACAAATCCGGTAATAAACCGTCCAAAAAAAGGACATGAGAACAAACAGTACTATTTCTAGAAACGTCTAAACAATATCCTTGTTTGTGGAATCTGAAAATTCCACAATTTCAGGACCGACTGGCATAAAATGAAGTTGTCAGAAGGATTGTTGAAATTATGAAGAAAATAGTTCCTAATTCTGGCAAACATATATTACAAGGATGTAAAAGAATCCCCAGAGGCCAAAAATATTAAGTTGCTTAAACTTGCTTACAGTTTTTAGTTGTTTTTGTATTTTAGAGGATACTTCCCTCAACAAAAACATGAAACTCTCTTCAATCATTCTTAAATGATTAAAAAATGCTTCCTGATCTTCATGGTATAATTCTCTAATTAAAGGACTAAACGCATCTAGCTTATTTCTACATGCAATCCAAACCCTTTAAACCCTCGCTTTTTTTTTGTTAATAACGTGTACAGTTCCAAGGAGCACATTTGGACTACCACATTGATGCCAGCGCGAAGCAAGGTGTATATATTAAAGGTTGTCTAAGTTCCTATGGTGCAATACTTTAGTTTGTGGGCACAATCTCAGAGTCATGTTTAGCGAGAGTTGAAGTGTCTTCTCTAGTGTAACATAAATCAATTACTACTTTAGTTTCCCTCAAAAATTAAGTTGAATTGTTTTCCGTTTTGCTACCGCTGTTAATTATATACCACACTAAATACATAAGTATATTAAATTAATTCAATTCCATTATTTTAAAAATTGGAATTATTTCCCGAATTATTATTTGTAGCCAATGACGTAAATGCGCAGTATGGTTGCGTATAAACCTAGACAACCTCTTATATACAAACCTTGAGCTCGAAGTACATCACCAAAACCCATCCGCCAAAAGGCTAAAAAAATCTCAAAATTTAGGCTACCATCAACCCTTTGAAATGCTTCCATTGAGTTCAATTTGCTACCAATTAATACCTTTGGTACACTCATAACGTATACCAAATTTGGTTTTTCTAGCTTAATGTATTACGAAGATATTCAATGTTTTAACAATTTAAGACCCAACTTTGAAGGCTTATAACTCCTCAGGGGTACAACTTAGTGTAGAGATAAGTTGCGTTAAATTATCGTAATTTATTGTCCTCTACATGTCCCTGCTCTGTGTCGGTTCTTATGTGAATCACTCTGTATAGACTACATATTTTATGAACTGCATATACTACAAAACGGTTGATATCTCAAGTAGTGTTATACAGGTGTCCCGTATCTTCCAGCTCAGAGCATTATACGGTGAAATGATACATTATTCTGAAGCGATTTTTCTGATAAAAATGTTTATAATAACCGCACGTGAACTGTTTAAAGTCATAACACGGTGCTTTCTATACCGCCCCTAAAAAGCACTCCATGCGATACGAACTGTTAAGAATTATATACGTATTGTGTTTAGATGAGCGCTTATTGTTAGACTACATCGACAAGGATAATGATCATATAAACATATAGATTACGCTACCTGATGACCAGGGAGCCAAAACGGATGTGGATAGTGATAAATCGGATGATGAACATGTAGGTGTTATCGAAAGGCATCCTAAAGCAAAAATATGATGTTGGGTTTCATGGATCTGATGACGATTTTGATGAAGGCTTCCTCTTCAACATCAAAATCATCAAAAGCGGCAAAAGAAGAGCAAATGGCGTGACGATACCACTCCATTGTATTTTTGCAATGTCTCAGTCAGGAAACATTCCAAAGAAGCCGACCAAGCAGAAGATCCATTGGATTATTTTAAATTATTTTTTGATTTTCTATATATAAAAAGTGGTACTAAAAGAAATGAAAATAAGTTTGGACTTAGAGGAAATGTCATTTTAGACCTAATAAATAAAGCTGGAATTGGAGGAAATGGGATCTATTTTGATAATTATTTTACCAGCGTTGGTTTACTTTGTTATCTGCAGGAGAAGAAAATATGTGCAATAGGTACAATACGCCCAAATCGACCAGAAAAATGTTTTTTCACCAATACGATGTTTTGGAATAAATCATGCAGAAATTAAGTATTACTTGTTCAATGAAAAGATAACAGAGTGGGTTAAGATAGAGTGGTAAGCAGAGTGGTTACCATGGTTACCAACTTTCAAGGAAAAATCTGTATCCTGTAGGACACGGTGGTGCAAAGAAAGTAGGTTTTATAGACTCATAGAGCAGCCAGAAATGGTAACAAGTTATACATAAAGGAATGGGTGGGGTGGATAAATTAGATGAACATGCTGCAGTATATAGAGCGCGAATGAGGCTTAGAAAGTGGTACTGGCCAATCTTTTCATTTTTGTTGGATAACCTAATAATATAAACTGTTCTTCATTTCGCCAATACATAGCGCTCAGAATCAGCGCTCTAAATACTGTTTTGAACGTTATCATACAAAATAATACTAAAAGTTATATTTATTATTCCTTAACATTTTTTTGTAATTAATTACATGTTTTTAAATTGTTGTATTTCTGTTATAATAAATTTTCATTAACGCAAATATGATTAAGTGTACCCTTTTAAGAAATGTGTTGCAAAAAATATTTTTTTTCCAACAATTCTGTTTTGATATACATATATAAAAAGTTGTTTTTGATCAAAAAAATAACATCATGTGTTAATGGGTAATATTAATTAATTAATTTTGGTATTATTTTTAGATCTTTCAAGTGTCGCCAATGTAAATTAATTTTCGAAACAGAAGATGCATTAAAAACCCATTCCTCCCAACATTTACAAAACAATCATATTTGCGAGGTTTGCGGAATGTCGTTCGGTTCAGTATCCCAACTTGATTACCACTTAAACATGAAACACGCAACATCAAAGAAAAGCGGTAAAAAATCGTTTGATTGCGTGCTTTGTAGCAAAAGTTTTGCCACAATCGAACGGCGTCAAAAACACATGTTGGTTCATGGATCCGAAGAATCGAAACCTTTGCAATGCGATAAATGCAGTCGGCGTTTTATTAATAACAGCGCGTTAGCGTATCATTTAAAAACTCATATTGTTGGTAGAAAACAGTTTGAGTGTCCAATTTGTAAGGAGACGTTTGTTTATGTGTTACAATTAAAGTTGCATGTTAAACAGCATTGTATTGATGGTCAATACACTTGTCCGCATTGTCAAAAATTATTTACTAAATACAGTATTATCAGGAAACATATTAGAGCTTTGCATTGTGAACGCAAGCATGCGTGTCAGCAGTGTTCGAAACATTTTCCAACGCTCGATAAATTACGCATGCATCTATTGAAACATTCAGATCATCGAGAATTTGGTTGTGCTGAATGTGGAAAGCATTTTAAACGTAAAGATAAATTAAAAGAACACTGTCAACGGATACACTCGGAGGAGCGGGAAAATGCAGCCCCAAAATTCGTTCCAAAAGTTGAACCAACCGATTATCACCGATTTATTTACAAATGTCACACTTGTATGGTTGGATTTAAGCGACGTGGAATGTTAGTTAATCATTTGGCAAAACGACATCCGGATATTAGTCCAAATTCTGTACCTGAATTAAATCTCCCAATTTTAAGAGCCACAAGAGATTATTTTTGTCAATACTGCGATAAAGTTTATAAAAGTTCGAGCAAAAGGAAAGCTCATATCTTGAAAAATCATCCTGGTGCTGCTTTACCTTTAAGCAATAAAACTCATTCATCTACAGCAGATTTACCAAATCCCACTTTTTCACAAACAGTGGGTAGTGTAACAACTCACCCTCATTCTTGCGAGTTTTGTTATAAACAATATGCTAGTAAGGCAAAGTTGTTGCAACATTTACGAAAGAAACATCTAGATTTAATACAAAATGTAGCACAAAATGAATCGAAAGAGATTCGAAACGATGAAGGGGAAGTCGAGAAAGTTCTTGACGATGAGATTTTAACACATCTTGGTGCTGATTATCAATTAGTGTCAATTGAGGAGTTTCCACAAGGGGAATCGGATTCGAGGTTGTATCGACTATTGACTACTACAAACAGTAAGTTAAATTTAGACCTAAATAAATCTCAATTAATTTATTTATGGTTTATTTTAGATATGGTACCACCACGTTGAAATATAATTATAAGAAAATATTGTGGTAATTTGTGAAAACCCTTTGTTTTAATTAAAAAAAGGGTTTAAACCCGAACATACGGGTTAAATAACAATAATAATTTCTGACAAATCAAGTTTTTGGTTTTATGTACCGTGGGATGAACCCGGACGGTTTTCTTCTTACGATTTGCTGTTTCAAGTCGTTTCGATCGACAATTTTCTTTGATTACATTTGGATTTGATTGTTAATGTGTATAAAAAAAAATTGTTCACATTTAGAACAAAAGCGTTTGTTTTCTACTAACATATTATAGTTTTTAAGGAAGGAAAAAAGAAAATTATGTATTTTATTATTGGAAATAATTGGATTTAACTTGTTTATAGAAAAGTTAAGTGCCTCTATCAATTGGGTTTTTATTTTAAATTAAAAAATATAATCTCGAATAACTAAAAAGATGAATTAAAAAAATGTGTAATAATTAATAATGTTTAGGAATTTTTATGTAAAGCTTCCTTAGAAGAAAAAGATATGTAGTGATTTGATTTTAAGTAGGGTAAAAAATTGTAGGTTATGTGTAAAGTTAAGAGTGTCAAAATTCAAAACTTAATTTATTAATTTAAATAAAAAATGCGTTTTACAATAAAGATTTTAAGCTTATAAATATTGATTTCTTTTAAAAATCGCAAAAGAAAGCGAGCAACCAAAATTTTGAAGAAGAGGTCCTAAGCCCTTGGGCACTGCATTAGCTTCTTCTAAAAGAACGGTGGTAAACATTTTGTTGCCTTTATTACAATACCGACTTCCGTCCAATTTAAATCTTAGTCCAAGTACAATATTTAAAGCGGAAGTATCGGAACTGTGACAACCCGAGTATCTATATTGAGGATTTTTATCAAATCGAAAAACAATAAAAAAAAAAAAACAATTTGTGTGGTTCTGTGCCATGGAATTTCAACAACATAATAAACGCGCCAACTGGTAGAGTGATACAATAAATAAAAACCATATAAAAACTTCTAACTTGCATTTATTAATATAAAGTCGTACTAGTTTCGGGTTACCCCATCATCAGCGACAAAGTCAATGAAGCTATAAAAGGTGCAGACTGGAAATCTGGATAGCTTCTCTTATCTTTCTCTTTATCTTTTATAGCTTCATTGACTTTGTCGCTGATGATGGGGTAACCCGAAACTAGTACGACTTTATATTAATAAACGCAAGTTAGAAGTTTTTATATGGTTTTTATTTGATCATTATTCTTGCAACATGGATAACTCTTTCAATTGATACAATAAAGTCTAGATACAGCCCGGAAAATGATAATATCCCAGCTCCCTAAATGTAATTCAATGAAATTTTTTAACAAAACGTGTAAGAAATCCATATTATTTCTATATTGTACATAAAAACTGTATAAGTTATTATTAATCAAGGGGAATACAAAACATAATCATATCTTTAATTCAAAAAAGTCTACATAGTCAAAAAAAAAGTCTCAGTGTCCCTTATAGCACAATAAAAATATACAAGTATCTAGCGTTAAATAACAAATAAAAGTAGACTACACTAGCACTAGAACTAAAAACATTCCGTTTAGCCGTGCGTCTCTTAAAACAGCTAAACCTGAATATTTCTACTTTTAGGTGTAATTTTAGTTCTAGAGACAGTGGTAAGTAGCGTAGTTAGCATAAGATATTATTTTATTGCATATTTTTATTGAACTAACACTAGACCTGGAACTAAAAAGTATCTAGTTCTAGATCTAGTGTTAGTTCTAGTTATACACTATCACTACAACTAACACAAAACCTAGAATAATTCGGATTTAGTCGTCTTACTATTTTATTATTGGAAATAATTGGATTTAACTTGTTTATAGAAAAGTTAAGTGCCTCTATCAATTGGCTTTTTATTTTAAATTAAAAAATATAATCTCGAATAATTAAAAAGATGAATTAAAAAATGTGTAATAATTAATAATGTTTAAGAATTTTTATGTAAAATTTCCTTAGAAGAAAAAGATATGTAGTGATTTGATTTTAAGTAGGGTAAAAAATTGTAGGTTATGTGTAAAGTTAAGAGTGTCAAAATTCAAAACTTAATTTATTAATTTAAATAAAAAATGCGTTTTACAATAAAGATTTTAAGCTTATAAATATTGATTTCTTTTCAAAATCACAAAAGAAAGCGAGCAACCAAAATTTTGAAGAAGAGGTATTTTTTATATGATTAAATAAAGAAAATGGGGTCATACACGATTTTTTTTTTATTATATTTTCTGAAAGTTTATATAAAAATATAGTTACCGTTATTTTTTTTTTTAATATTTTCGAACAAAGTCATTGTTAAAAAAATTATTGAAAATTTATATACCCATTTGCGCTTTTAAAATTCCCGCGTTGATGACGTACGATTCTCACTTTTGCGTCCCCTGCTCCCCGCTCAAATGCGAGAAAGAGATGAACGTCATTTAGGTTGTATTGAAAAGAGATAGAGTGTTTGTAGGTTATGTTTATTATGTTTTGTTCATGGCTGTAATAGAGACACTCTATTACATCCATGGTTTTATTTTGACACTGTCACACCGCAAGCGCTATCTAACGGACAATTTAACTTGTTTTAGGCAGTGCGGTTCCTACGTCACAGAAAAGCCGCGAAATTATTTCGTTTGAATATTTGCTATTTTTCACTTCAAATTACGCAAAATATAAAATTGATCAAAATATTTCTTTTACTTTGTGTTCATGCATATACTTGCATATATCGTGTGACATAAAAATTTTCTCTAAATTTAATAAGTGTGTATGACCCCATTATTACATAGAAGAAAATGTTTAATTTTCACATTAAATTATTACAAAACTAATATCACAAATCGTTTTGGTCAAAGTGATACAAATCGAGCTGTTGCGATCAAAAAGCGTCGACTATTGAAGTACGTCCTTCTGTTGTGGTATTTTGTTCTAAGCCCTTGAGCACTGCATTAGCTTCTTCTAAAAGAACGGTGGTAAACATTTTGTTGCCTTTATAACAATACCGACTTCCGTCCAATTTAAATCTTAGTCCAAGTACAATATTTAAAGCGGAAGTATCGTAACTGTGACAACCCGAGTATCTATATTGAGGTTTTTTATCAAATCGACATCCGCCAGATTGCGCCCCAATCGGAATTATGCAATCTTGAGTGATCGCGCATTGTACCCACGGTAACATAACCTGTTTATGATTACTTTCGGTGTTGAAAATGAGGAAAATTTCGCCAGACATCATTGGAACAAAAAGAAAACTCTCCGCGTCTGTGTGGAAGTATTCAAACATTTTTTTATGAGTGACGCTTGACACGGGGATCTTTGAGACCATTGGCCAAGCTTGAACTCCATCACCTTTTATTGTTGTTTCAAAGAGTTTTGTGAGTTTTTCAGCAGAAATGTTTTTACGGAAACGTCTGTTACATTCCAAAAAAAATACAGCCCCCGTTCTTTGTAAAGCATCCTGAATAATTAAGGGCCGATACGCGTGAAGACTGTCTTCTTGAACATGAGAGGGATAATTATTTAAACTAAAAGTTATTACTTGACATCGAGTGTTATTACAATAATTTAACATCTAAAAATTTAAAAAAATCATTTTTGAGGAAGAAATTATAATAATTTGCTTACAGTTCTTAAACCATAATTTCCTAATCCTAAATTATATACAAGTATGGTGTTGTTCGGTAATATTCTTGTAATGTTATTGATCATTCCAACAGCTTGACTTTCTTGCCCCTCCATAACATAGGTAACGAATACAGGTAAAGAGCTGTTTGGCCATACATTCTGGGGATATAATCGAGCATTTTCTGATAATCCTATAGGGGTGAGATATTTCGAATCAGACACAAATGTTTTCGAGTCTCGATCTCTCAAAGTATCCTTAAAAGAAAACGTTTTTTCAATGAGAATCAAAGTGTTAAAATTTAAAGCTATATCCACCTTTGTAAAGTTTTTAATTTGTTGATGAGTAGTATTGATGATATCCTGTAAAGAGGCCGGTTTTTGTTGTCCAAGGATAATCAACACTAATACGGTGACTACACTACATAAAAATAGAAGAAAACTTTTCGTTCGCATCTTCTACAGCTCTTTTTTTCACATTTTTACTTCATGTAATCACATCATTCCTCTTTCTTATTTATTTAAGTGCGGCGGAATTTTATCCGAAATATTTCGGATAAATTTGGATCACAAACAGATATGACAAGTTCACATAGCAACGAATATAGTCACAGGTCAAGTTCAGTGATTTTACCGATAATAATTTTTAAAAATATTATTTTTATATTGTCTTTTATAATATTACGTTAATTAATATAATTTAAAGTTTAATTTCAACAAATTGGTTCTAAACGATTTTTAGTGTAAATAATACACGTATAAGTCTATGTTTGAACTGACTAATTTTAACACAATTTTCCTAACTTATCTAATCTTTAAATAAACATTTTTTTCAACTAAAAACAAATAATTTTTTATACATTATATATGAATATCATAAACGAGTTTTAGTTTTAAAATAAATAAAAGGATTTTTTTTTAAATTACACCAAATCTTTTAATTCAAATACTCAATAGATGGCACTCCTTTGAAAGTTAATAATTAAAAAAAATTTATTAATTAATTTATTTCTATGATAATTTTATAACGTGTTCTTAAAAATAATCGAATTCTAATTATTTTAATTAAATCCACTTAATTTAACCTTACTTTCTCATCACACCTAACCTTACTTTAAGGCAAGGTAAAAGTTAACCTAAAAATTGTGATTTTGAAATGTTTCTTACTTATTATAGTTAATTGGAAGCATGTTTTATAAAAAGAATCTAATTTTAATTACTCTACAATACTTAAGATCATCGAACATACGTTATCTATCAACAAGAATCCAACCAAAACAAGAAATTGAAATTAAAAGATTTAACGACTTACTAAAAAAGTATCAAAACTCTTTACTTTATAGTGATTACATAGAAAATCAACAAATTAAATTAGGTTATCATCGTAAATTGGCTTTTATAAGCAAATACAAAACCATTCAACAAAACGATTTTATTAAATCACAACAAATTCAGCCTGTACCTTTAAGTTTAAAATTTATTAATCCTAACAATGAAGAAGCTAATCCAAATGATTTGGATCATCAAAATAATGAATCTGAAAAGGAGCTTTTTCAACTTCCTTATAACAATTCAGATTTAAATATACAGTTCTCAGATGTAAAATTAAAAGAATCAGCAAATGAAGATGATCCTGCTTTGATGGCACAAAAAGAAATTGAAATAAGATATAAAAATTGGATGGTTGATTATGAAAATTACGCAAAAGATGATGCAACTAAAATTGTTACAGAAGAAATTGTAAAGAATGTTGAAATTAATTATGGAACTCCAGATCCTAAATCAAATATAAGTAAAACTCCTTGTGGTGGATGTGGGGCTTATTTACACTGTAAAGACATAAAAATACCTGGTTATATCCCATCAGAAATTTTTAAAAACTCTAATCGTTTTGATGGGGTTAGTTTAAAAAGCATGATTTGTCAACGATGTTATTTTTTGCGCGAACATAACCTTGCTTTACAAGTTAGAGTTTCACCAAATGATTATCCGAAAATCTTAAGCACCATTCAACAGTATGATAGGGCTTTAATAATTTTAATTGTCGATTTATTAGATTTTCCATGTTCGATTTGGCCAGGAGCAGCAGATTTAATCGGCCGTGGACGCCCCATTTTTGTCGTCGGAAACAAAATCGATTTATTACCTCAAGATGGAAAAATTTTTTTGGAAAGAATCGAAACAAATCTTAGAAACAATCTAAAACTACACGGATTTGCCGCCAAAGATATTGCACATGTTGCTTTAATCTCGGCGGTGACCGGTTTTGGAGTTGAAAACTTAATTAGTAAATTACAAAGATTTTGGGGATATCGCGGAGACGTTTTTTTAATTGGATGTACTAATGTGGGTAAATCAAGTTTATTCAACGCAATGTTACGCTCGGATTATTGTAAAGTAAACGCGGTTGATTTGGTGCAAAGGGCTACGATCAGTCAGTGGCCTGGAACGACTTTGAATTTATTAAAATTTCCTATAAATCGGCCGTCTGGTTATAAAAATTATGTACGAAACCAACGGTTAAGACAGGAAAACAAAAATTTGTCGGAAGAGAAGTGGTTACGTATGGAGCAGCTTAAAAAAACGAAAAATCCTAAATATGCCAATTTAATCGGTCATGTTGGACAAACGTTTCTTTACAAACAACCAATGGAAGGTGGTGATATTTTTTCGGTTACTGTAAAAGAAGGTGTTGGTGGAGAAAATATTGGAATTGATGAAAATGATAGAGCTTTTGCTGGTAGTAAATGGTGTTATGATACTCCAGGAGTTATTCAATCAGAACAGGTAACATTTTTTTGATTTTTTTGTTTCTACTGTCATTTTGGTGCAGCTTTTATTCTGTGTAACTTCAAGCGTTACCTTTATAGGCCCCATATACCTGCAAATAATTGCGCAACAATCGCTGTTTTGCGAAAATTGTGTAGTGTATGATGTTGGTTGATGCGCAACCAATTGCATTGTGTGTGGTGTTTGTGCAATAACGACAGTATTCCTTCCCTCAATATTCCTTCTCTCAATATTGTGTCTTGTTTTTGTACAGGGAAATTCATATAACTCGCAATATACAGGCTGGTCCATTTAACTTGAGACAAGCGATTATCTCGAAAACGGGAAACCATATGACGATAAAAAATTTGACCTTGACCTTATCTTCAAGGTTATATGAAGGTCACGACCAATTTTTTAAATTGCACCCTATATATTTTATTATAAAATCTGAATCTGTGGATAAAAGTAAAGTAATTAAAAAAAGAAATAAAAAATTTTACCGTGTGGTTTTGCCCAAGTTTTACCAGTACAACGGCTAAACATCTTTTGAAAAAAATTGAAACTTCTTCAGAAACAATGAACTAACGTTTATAATCTAGCAAGAACAAATAAGATTTATGAATTTTAAAACATTTTCCTACCCGCTCCGATAAATTTAGTTCTTAATTCTTAGAATACTATTTAAGAATGCTCAACAAAAAAATCCAGAAGAGTGGGTGACCTGGCTCGTCGGAAATACCTTTGGAAAGAGGTCTAAAAGGTTCCGACATTTCTACGCATTTGTCAATTTGATAATAAAATAACGCATAAAAAACAAGAGTTCGTGGAACTGCTTATGTCGGTATTTTCAGAATATTAAAAACTAAATTTGCATAAAAACTGCTTGGCAACAAATTCTGAAACATAGTCATTAAATCATGGATACTCTAAGTGTGGCAGAAGAAGTCGAAATGATTTTTATTTATGGAAAAACTGGCAGAAAAGTTGCTGATGGTTTTCCTGATCGAAATACGCCTTCGAGAAGTACCTTTTACAGAGTTGTTAATGATTTCACTAACACTGGAAATGTGGAATCAAGAAAAAGAACTCGACGAGCAAGTGTAACTATGGAAGAAAAGGAAATTGCGGTATTAGCTAGCGTTGAGGTAAATCCTCAAGTTAGCACTCGACGACTAGAACAAATAGAACAAGTCAATAGACATAACGTGCACTATTGGAGCGTTGAAAATCCAAGATGGTTGCGTGAAGTAGAACATCAACGACCTTGGTCGGTTAATGTTTGGTGTGGCATAATTGGTGATAAATTGATGATATGCTGAAAGGGGAGAAGTACCGACATTTTTTAGATGACGTCTTACCACCGTTACTTGTAGATTTGAGCAGGGAAGAAAGACAAAATATGTGGCTGCAAAATGATGGGTGTCCAGCACATTTTTCACATATTGCACGTGAAGCTTTAGATCGGGAATATACTGGGCGATGGATTGAAAGGGGAGGTCCAATTTCCTGGCCCGCCAGATCACGTAATTTAACACCTTGATTTTTTTTTTGTGGAGCGTCCTTAAGGATAATGTTTATCGCGAAATACCGACTACGCCAGAAAACGTGAAAGAGCGGATAAGAAATGCATGCAGAAATAGTAGCAAGAAAACCTTTTAAGATGTAAAGAAAGTTTTAGTAGAAGTTAATAAATGTATTGAAGTGGATGGGGAACATTTATTATAAATTTTATACGTGTTGCTGATTAATAATATAGTTTAATCATTTTTTATAAACAAACAATATTCAAAACTATTTGAATAAAAAAATTATTCAGATTTTGTCTACAAAAGATGTTTCGCCATTGTATTGGCAAAACCACACGGTATTTTTTTTTATAGTTATTTTACTTTTATTTATAGATTCAGATTTAGCAATCAAAAACATAGGGTGCCATTTAAAAAATTGGTCGTGACCTTCATATAACCTTGAAAATAAGGTCAAGGTCAAAAATGTTATGGTCATATGGCCCCCCTTCGCACAGAACAACTTTTATGTAAAATGAACCGTTTTCGAGATAATCGTAATAATATTTCTGACAAAGGGTTGTTGTCACTATTTGACTCTTCGTCAGTGTCGCTATCACCAATTGTGAAAGTACGTCCTTGATTTGTAATTTTCGCCATAGCTTCCACTTCAAGTTGTCGACCATCCAGTTATTGATGTCGTTGCAGAAGTCTTCATTGCCGCTATCTTCAGCACCATCATCTGGAGGAGTGATAAAAACATTAGGGGCCTAAAAGTCCTCATCTTCTATTACTTGAATGAGTTCTGCAGTTATGAGGGGTCTGAAATTATTAAAAATCTTTATGGACCCGTTTAGTTGTGGGACAATAATTCGTCAAACAATCAGTCTTACTAATCAACATGTTTACTAGAAATGTATTGCTGCCTTCAAAATTGTTGTGACTAACAACAAAGTGTGGAGGGGTGAAAAACGGGGTTGTTTCATTATTGGATGCGTTAATGCATTTTATTTAAGTTTATCATACATCATTAATCTAACAAACAAAACAAAAAACATATTTTATTTATCAATTAAAGTCCCTCGAACCCTCTTCATATCTTGAAGTTGTCTTCCTTCTTGTTTTCGTTTACTCATTCCTTTCCTCTCAAGTTGCTTTTCAATAATTCTTGCATTATTAGCATAGCTATCTGCAACTTCGCGAGCTTCAATCTCATCCTCTTCCTCATCAATTGTTGAAACTGTCACTGAACTAAATTTACCCATATTTTTGGTATGTTTTGTAACCATAACCTTCTTTGGTTTATTCTCTGTAGTCACTTGATTGTAAATGTCTGTAATAGGTCCTTCATTGGTCGACTTAATCAAAGCTCCTTTTACAATGAAGCTAACATGACTGTTCTGTTGGTGTTTATAATATAATAAAAGAGCGCATTTTTTGCATTTGTATCGATGTTGAGCTTCAATTCCTTCTGGTCGTTTTATGTAAACCACTTCATCAGTGTCAACAATTATTTTATGGGCATGAGTGGAACCATCGAGTACACGAGCTCCATCTCGTTTTCTTAATGGTAACTTTTCAATGGAACAGTCTAAAATTAGCGTCATTTGTCCACATAAACAATAGTAGATGTTTAAAGGTTTTTCATCACATTCTTCTTCATCTCGGGAATCAAGACATGCAATACTTCTTGAAACTACTTTTGGCATTGTATTTTTTTTTTTTTTGTAGGTGTTACACTTATTAACAACAGAAGAATTAATTCAAACACTTCCAAAAACACTAATTAGACCAAAAACATTTTTAATCCAACCTGAAACTACAATCTTTATTGGTGGATTAAGCCGTTTGGATTTCATAAAAGGTGAAAAAGCCACAAAATTCACTGTGTTTTGTTCCTCTCAACTTCCAGTAACCATTTGTCATACAAAGGACGCAGATGAAATCTACCAAGATTTTTTAAACACAGATTTCTTTGGAGTTCCCATAAACGATTTAGATAGATTACAAAAATGGCCTGGTTTAACAAAATCGAAAACGTTCACCTTCCAAGGCGTTGATAGAGAGATTTCTTGTGCTGATATAGTTTTATCAAGCAGTGGATGGATTGCAATCACCCCCGAGGTAGAAAAAGAAGTTGTAGTTCAAGGTTGGGTTCCCCCTGATTGTGGAATACATCTACGAGATCCACTTTTATCAAAATCCGTTAAGCTACGAGGAAAGAAAATTAGAGATAGTGTTAGTTATTTTAATAATAAATTTTATATACCCAATAAAAATAAATAAAATTAAAATAAATTAATTTACCTTTTTTTTTTTTGAGGTTAGACTGTCAAAACATCATAAACAAAACTGTTCGGCATTAAATATCCCTAAATCAAAATCGAACCAACCTTAATAAAACAATATACATTTATAACTAGATGTCGCATTCTTTATTTTAATAATAAAGTATAATTTTAATTAATAATAGTTATTTTATTAACTTTATTTCCTTGAATAAATAAGATACAATACCAACATTTAAATATCAAATTTTCCTATATTGCATTGAAATATCATCTACCAACGTCAATGAACGTCAACGAAATTCATAAAATAGGTTAAGTTTCAAGGACGTCAACCTTTTTTTTATCGTAATTCTTATCAAAAAGTCAAGTGTCATCGAAACCATGATATGCACTTTAACACGGTGCTTGTGACGAGATCAAACGTGTGAAATGGCTCTACGAAAGTTAACGGACGCGGAATGCGGGGGCCCTAACGCCCTCGTCCATCTAACCTCACATTTTACCAGGGATAGAGCATTCGCGGAAACTCATGGTCATGCCTTCCCGGCGAGTTCCGATCAACTGGTGGAACAGTTCTTGGCGGAAACGAGGGCTGCGCCCCAAACGTTTCGAATGGATGGTAAGAATTTTATGAAATTTTATGTCTGGTTTTTTTAATGTTAATTATTTATGTAGATTTGATGCGGGAAATGCATGAGATTGAGTCCCAAAGAGCTGCAATACCTCCAATTCCAGCTTCCGCGGTAAAAGAGCATTTAAATGATGATGCATGGGCCTTACAATATCTCGAAGATAGTAGACAATTTAATGTAAGTATTTCTAATTTGTTAGTTATTCTAAGGTAATAATTTTAACTTAATTTTTAGCAACATCCCGACCACGAAAGAATTTGGAATGAAGTGGCACAAGAAGAACCTCAAATCTTTGAAATGACCCCTAATTGGACGGAAGAATATTTTCAAGAACATTTGGAAAACGTTGAAACACAACAAAACGCGTCTGAGTTAGCAGAGAAAATGGGAAACGACCCCCGGTTTGAATATTCCAAGGTACAATGATAATTTTTAGTGAAAGTGGAGTTTTTACATTGAACAATTTGTGCAGTTCTTGAAATTTATGAAGCAGGTGGGTAATGGTGAAATGAACTTGCAGGAACCACAACTACAGGACGAGGCAGCTGCTTGGAGTCAAGAATTTCTAGGACAGAGTGCTAAAGAGGATCCTGATGGTTTGGCACAATCTTGGGCGGAAGAACATACCAAAACTAATGGTAAGTAAAAGAAAACCATTTTTATTATAACTTAAAGGTACTTACCAATGTTAAGCAAATCAGATCAATCAATTCAGTTCCATTTTAAGTTCAATAATAACTAATTCATAAATAAATTCGAATTTTTGAGGTTATGTATACATCATGAATTTAGTCACAAACGAAATCGCTGTATTGCCGACTTTTTAGTTTATATTATTTCGACTAGATGGAGCACTTTTTTTTAAATAAAGCTATTTTTTTTTAGAAGATGCGTTTAATAATAAATTTTGGAATAATTTACAAGAAGAATGGAAAAAATTGGCTGATACAGAAACTGAACATACTTGGGCGAACGAATTTAACGATGAATATTATGACCCATACAAAGAATACAAATTTTCGGATGAAAATCCATTAGCAGATATAGAAAATCCTTTGGAAAGAGGCAAAGAAATGCTTGAAAAAGGCGACTTGCCTAGTGCCGTTCTATGTTTTGAAGCAGCTGTTAAAAAGGAACCTGAAAACGGCGAAGCTTGGCTTTTATTAGGAACTACACAAGCTGAAAATGAACAAGTAAGAACTGAACCATAACAAATTTGTTTATAAAAACGCATTTAATTGTTTTGTTTAGGATCCTAAAGCAATAGCAGCGTTAAAGCAATGTTTAGCAGTGGATCCGACGAATTTACCTGCTTTAATGTCGTTAGCGGTGAGTTACACAAATGAAAGTTACTATAACCAGGCCTGCCAATCGTTGGTTACATGGCTGAAAGAGAACCCGAAGTATCGCGATTTAGTCGCGCCGGACTTTTCAATATCTGGGCAAGTTACAAGCTTGTTGAATCCGTAAGTTAGTGGCTTTGGTGGGGCGCTTCGCTTCCTTTTTCTTTCAACATAAACTTCATCTACACTTGTTTTCTTCTTCATCACTTTATGTTCAATAAAATAATTCAATTTACACAATACAGAACACTTAATAACTTTTATTGAACATACTTTATAATCATTTGTGACTCTTATTAAATATTTTCCAATTTAGCTTTCGGAAACTCACCGTTCTCACCAAAGGGCTTTTCTTGCAATTTTCTTTGTTAGTTTATAGAAGACTTTAACACACGCTAACACCTTTCTATCGATTAATAAAAAGAAAAAATGGAAAATAATATTTTTAACCTATCTTTTAATAGGAATCATCACAAGATTGTACAAGATCTTTATATAAAGGCGGCACAAAGAAACCCCACCAACGTTGATTATGAGGTTCAATGTGGTTTGGGAGTTTTATTTAATTTATCTGGTGAATATGAAAAAGCTGCAGATTGTTTTAAAGCTGCTTTAAACGTAAAACCGGATGTAAGTGATCACTTAACTTTAACAAGATAATTAATAACTAATTACTCATGTAGGATGCTAGATTATGGAATAGATTAGGTGCAACTTTAGCTAATGGAAGTATGCCAGAACAAGCTGTTGACGCATATCATAGGGCTTTAGCGTTAGTTCCCGGATTTATTAGGGCGAGATATAACGTTGGAATTACTTGCATTAATTTAAGTGCTTATAAGTAAGTAATTAATAAAAATCTAACCATATCTATATAATTTTTGTTGTTATAAAGGGAAGCAGCTGAACATTTTTTGATAGCGCTAAATCAACAAGCCAGAGGGAAAGATGTAACTAATTCAGGTGAAAAAACCCAAATGTCCGAAACGATATGGTCGACGTTGAGAATGTGTGTTGCGTTGATGAACAGGCTCGATTTAAAACCGCTCGTGGACCAACGCAACTTGAAAGCGCTAAGTGATATCCTCGAGATACATGACTGAGGAACAAGAATATAACAGAAAAAAGATGAAAAGAAAAAATACCATAAAATAAATTGAAGAAGATGTAGATAATTAGTTTTCTTTGTATGTATATAGGCACCAAAATATAAAATTGGGATTTGTTTACATTAATGATATTAGATTTTTCTTTAAATCAAAATAAAAAGGTTAATTTGAAAGCGACATCTGTTAATCAATAGTGGAAGAACGAAATATTAACAAATAAGTTTTTTATGCAAAAAAAACTACGTTTATACGCAATAATTTTATTTATAACTTCAATAATAACTGTTGTAAACGTATAACATAAAAAATATATTTATAAAAGTGCAATTATATAAATACTATACACTATTTCATTCTTTTTTGTTGGTAGTAACAGGTGTTCAAAAAATATTGTCCAAACTCTTTTTTTTTTTGCTGTAAACTTAAAAAGTAACATTTTCTTTCACTATTCACAGTCGGTAATAATTTTTGAACATTCGTTACAAAAGGAATGCAAGAACTGTTGAAATTAAAATGTCTAATATGATTAAGAAATAGTAAGAAGGCAAAAAATTATGTCTAGAAAAAATCTTATTTTTGTATACAGCTGCTAAATATAAATACTTTTTAATTTGCATATAATACTATTAATAACGTGTATTATTTTTATACGTTAATATTACTATATTTTTTAATAAGAATGATTAAGAGAAATAGGAATAGTAGTAAAAAGTACAATTAATTGATAGCGTTTTATAATAATAGCCCTGTTTAGCACCCTATGTATTCCTTTGGCATAAAGCTACATTTTCCTTTAAAAAGTGATGGAGGAAGAAATGTGTACTATTTAATTTCATTTTTATTGTTCAAAACTATTTTATAGAATTCAGAGAAGAAATGCTGGACAATTTCGTTTTTTATCAACTCTTAGGCACTCGTTTTTTTATTTAAAAAATTTCAGTCCACTTTTTCCTCATTGTTTTCTTTCTGCACTATCAAAAAATAGTTGAAAAAGCAAACATTATTATTATTATTTTATTAAAGGCACCTATTATAAATCCACGAAAAAGATATATTGACTACGTTCCATTTTGGTTTTGATTACTTCAAGTAATTAACTTTTTGTGGCCGGTTGATTTACGTTATTAGTTTTTTTTTTCGGTATAAACAATTAATATACCACCGCTTTTTCGATATTTTACAACATTTTTCTTAATATTAGTGTAATAATAATAATAACAGAGACATAAAATAATATTTGTCCATGATTATTACAAAATGCACTCATTGTTTATGATTTGATTGAAAATGAGTAGATTTTACATTATTCGTGGAAAAAGCGTTGAATAATATGGTTTCTTGGGGTTATTTTTCATAAATATATATTTTTTTTCAGTCTAAATTAAAAGATTTTTTTATAGGAACAAAATAAATTGTTGAGAGTATTAAAAAATTCTCTAAAGCCGCCATATTAATAATTATTCCCTCCTTGTAATTAGAAGAGAGTATAAATAATTATTTTATTAATTAATACAATTTACAGAAAAATAATAAATTAAGATGTAGGCATTAAAGTGATGCTTTTTCGATATCGTTATTTAAAACGATTAGTAAGAACATTACAATTTAGTGCCTATGTTAGGTGTTTTCTAAGTTCACTTTGTTACTTTAAATAATGTTCATAAACATTCCTAAAGTTAAAAATCAGGGATCAAACGAATCTCTCTAAATATACAGATAATTTAATCACTATCAAAAGATCAATGTGATTTGTGTGCAGAAGTAGACCTGAAAACTAAGGAGGTTAATTTTAATAAGAGATGTTAAAAATTTGTTCTGCAATTTGATTAACGAAAGAGCAAGTAAGGATATTGCCAGTGCAGTATATGAACTTTTAAGTAGAGAAACTACAAAGAAATAAAAGCCTAAAAAGAAATTTTTGGCTGTTTAATTGCTGCTTTACAGAGGACAAATTTTAAAGGTTTCAAATTGCTTTCTTTCGCGCAATGATACCGTTGGTGATCCAAATGGCGATTTTAAAGAAGTTTCACGGTACAGCCCTCATATTGGACACACTTTAAAGTAACAAAATGAACTTAAAAAACACCTATATATTGTTGCATCATATAAATACCAATACAATCAATTATTTATATCAAAGAAAAAAAAATTAACAGTTTTAAAAGTAAATAACAACGTCAACAACAAAATCAAAAAAAAAATAATAATTAAATTAAATAAAAAAGAAGTAAACATTAAAAAATAAACAGGTTTAAATACTGTTTTTCTTTTGTGTGTGACTAATTAATAATTAGTAAACTAAAAAAATCTACATAGATACTTACATTTTAATCACCCCATAAATTTATTTTCATTCCTATTCGAGTTACTCCTACAATTTGCTATTTTCTTCGTTGAATTTTATTTTATTCAGTAATAATTTTATAGGAAGATTTAAAAATATTCGCCGTACCTCAAGAAAAAGCTTTCGGCCTCCTCTTCAAGCTGGCGTACTTTTGTCTTTCATCGACGGCACTTCTCACAACTTCAAACGGCATCACCGAATTTTGATTAATTTCTTCCGTTTCGTCCGAAGGAAAATCTTCAAAACTCATGTTACTAAAACCCGCTTGGTGATGACTTTTCGAGGACGACTTATTATTAATCTTTTTCACCTTAACCCCCTTTTTGGACGCCTTCAATTTTTGATGCGAATCATCCGAAGGGGGAGTACCCTCATCAATCAAACAGTACTTAGTTTTCTTTGAAAAATCTTTTTCTTTTTTACGCAAATCTTTTTTATACTTATAATAAATTTGATTATCGGATTTCTCTTCTTCGATAGAAACATTTCGTTGTTCTTGAAACATGACGCGAGGTTTAAATTCGAAATTATTTATTTCAAAGTCATTTTCGAAGCGGCTTATTTGAGGTAATTTAACGTTCTCGTAAATTATTTCTTGTTTTTGATTTTCGGGGAAATAAACAAATTGTTCTATTTTCCCGGGGGTTATTGGGGTCGATGGGAAACTGTTTGAGTGGAGATTATTTACGTTTTGATTTGAATTGACTGTGACTGTTCCGAATTTTGAGGTGCTTTGTACCACTGAGTTATTAAAATCATTTAGGAATGGATTTAAGTTCTTTTTGGTGGTTGTTGTTGTTGTTTCTTCGAAACAATTTAATTTATTTGGGGTACTTTGAAACATTGGAGTTTCTAATCTTGGAGTTTCATCGTTGATTTCATTAAGCTTGATTTTAATTGATTTTTTATTACTGTTAAAAGGTGCCATTGCGAAAACATCATTCTTTTCGTCAAAAGAATTTGGGGGATTTATCCATAAATTAGTTGGTCTTACAATAACGTTTTTCTTTTCGATTTGGGACCATTTTATTTCGCAATCTGAGTCTAACTCGTCGTCTAAAAGTAGTGGTTTTTCTCCGTATTGGTGTCCAACGAATAACATGTCTTCTTCATCTTGGATTTTAATTTTTTCTTCCTCTTTTAATTTAACCCTCACAATTCGACTTGTTGCATCTTCTTCGTGCGTTGCCATGCTTTCGCATTCAGCGTGATACGCCGAGGAGCCGCAGGTTCTAATACTTTCGCTTATTGTTTCGCTAATCGCGTCGTTTTTTAATACTTTTACTTCCGCCTCTTCACCATCTTCGGTTGCCCTTAAATCGCTTGCCGATCCGATTGAATCATCCGAGTCAATAACATCAACTGAAGAGGACCGCTTTTTTTCCTCCAATTTCTTTTTATTTTTCTCTTTTAAACTTTTTAACTCGATGTTTTTATAAATATTTTTTATTTTGCGCTTCTTTTTTAATTTATCCGATTTATTTCCGCTTTCTTCATTCGAACTGTCACCGGATGTGATGCAATAACCACTCTGTGTTAATTTCTCGTATTTAGATCGATCCTCCAACGGTGCTTTAATAAACGGGGGTGACGTCGCAAGCTCCACGTCCGGGTTTTCTTCCGGATCTGTGCTATTTATTAAGGGGTCTTCACCTTCCGAGGAAAAATTTTCGAGTTCTTTTGGGTGTATTTGAACTGGTGAGGACTCAAATAATGTTAATTTGCTTGATTGAGACGCTGAAATTTAATTTTAACAGTTGGTATTTTTTAATTTAATCAACAAACACATCACAACCACCAAAAATTAAAATTGCTAGTAAATTGTTAGTATAAAAATAATAAAAAACAACAAATAAAGCTTCTAAAAATAAGGCTGTAATATACAGAAAGTGGGTTAAAAACTAAAAGCGGCCTAAGAGTGCTGGAACAAAAAATCTAATTAAAAAGAGGATTAATTAATTAAAACAAGAAAAGTGTTTTAAGAAAAAAAATTACCCACCACCTGTATATATGGAACAGCCATTTTTAGAAGATATAGTTGAGGAAACAGGAGAGAGAAAAATAAAGAATTTTTATAAACTGAAAGCAACGCTTTATTGCTTACAATAAATTTCACACAAGTAGAGTCACATTTTCTTTTTAAATAATGTTTCCATGTTTACATCATTATTTATAGAATAATTGATTTATCTCAAATTGAAACAAAAATAATTAGAGGAAAAGAAAAATAATATCTTTGAATTAATTAAATGAAAAGGAAAAAATATCACAATTAATCATTAATAAATTATTGAGAGTTAAAAAAAACGGTTAATGTTGTCTTTTTGGATTTGAAAGAAAAGAAATTCTAAAAATGCTGTTCCACAAGAATTAAAATAAACAAACAATCTAGAAATAAAATTTTAAAAGGATTATAAAAACAAATTAGAAGAAATATAGGAGAGCGGAAAACAAGAAGAAATTAATTGGAATTATGAAGTGATGAGCATCTTTTTTTTGGGGGAAATAAACGTTTTATCACAGCCATTTAATTTTAATCAATATAAATAAATCAAATAACGTCTTATCTTTTCTTCAAACGTTACAAGAAAATTAATTAATATACTTTTACAGTGCGTTCTATTTTGTTAATAAAATTTGCAGCTAAAATTAACACTAGGTCTAGTGTTAGTTCTAGTGACAGTGCTAGGTAGTGCCATATTGTATATTTTTATTGAACTAAAAGTAGTAAATAAGTAAATAATATCTAGAATAAGAATCATTCGGGTTTAGTCGTGCGACTACTAAACCAGAATATCTAGTTCTGTATCATTTCAAGTTCAAATTGGCACTAATCAAACTCAAAATGGCAATAAACAAAACCAATTCGGCGAGTGTCATAATCAAATTAGCATTAATCAATTACATATTGTCACTGTTAATAAACTGTCTACAAAATACCTTGTAGAGAGTGTTTTTTTAAGCCAAATAGAACTTACGAAAGGGTTAATTGTCATACTGCGCTCAGTTTTTGACATTTATGATCAGTATATTCTGGAAAATCATCATGAATAATATAAGAATCTTTAATATAGGAAACAACCTTACGAAATAGCAAAAATCGACGAATCACTTATTACCAATGTGATATCTGTAACGATGTTTGTGGTCAATGGATAAACTGATAAAAGGTGACCAAAGAGCTCCTCAAATTACAACAATGTAATAAAGGATGTTGAAGAATTTTTCGAAGCAAAGACTAGACATACATTAGATAACGTGTTTATAAATTACAAATAGTTATGAAATCAATTATAGATTGTGATGGAACAATAGATAAAGTGCTTATAAATAAGGTAACATTTGAAGAAAAATAATGTTAATTGTTAAACATTTTTATAATAAATTAATAAACAAACAAACATTAATAAAAGATTAATGGAAAATAAAGGAAAGTAAAAAGTGATAAGAAAATCTCAAAAAAACTGATTGAAAATGAAAAAATATCCTTTTTGATAAAGAAACATTCAGGAAACAAAAAAGCTCATCACTTCATATTAAAATAGAGCAAAAAAAAATTATTTCAATATCAATACAATTACATATTAAATTAAATATACTTAAATTTAACGTTAAATTGAATATTTTTTTAATAACAATATCGCTATAGGTATTAATATTTGGGGAAATTATGTTTTCAATCTCACTCGATTGAGTTTGAATAATTCAAAAAATGTTCTAAATAATAATTCTTATTTTAATTATTTTTTTTTAGTAACTAATGGTGCTTTCCAATTATCACACTCTCTTTTTCTTTTATTGTATCACTACTTACTAATGCAAAAAAAACATTACTACGAATTAATTTCAATCTTAAACGAAATAAAAGAATATATTTTTATATTGATGTCATCATAATTTTAAATGATTTAAATTAAAATGGAAGACAATCAAAAAGGAAGAAAAATATTTCTTGAATAATCATTAAAACTTGGACCATGTGAAAATTTAATAAAAAATTAACAGAAAAAAATTACGTATGTTGTTGACTAGCATAAAAAAATGGTCCTGTTTTTTTTAATATTTACGGAATGATCAAATTGTTTAATTTTATCCTTCATTTAGCCATCCTGAATAAAAATCGATATTAAGTACCCATCTTTTTTTTTTACTTTTTCGCTTGACAAAATATATCCTCGCTTTATCTACCCTATTCTATTTTTTCCCTGGTCTACTCTCTTACATTTCCAAAAAGGCTATATACATCTAAAAAGCAAATCTCTAAAGCCTCAAGAGAAATCCATAAATCTGTAAGCTTTTTCTAACTTTTCAAATTTTATTTTATTCTTGTTTTAGCTCAGGATAAAATATATATTGTCAATGGTTATAATTTTAGTTTTTGAATAAGTAGCAATAATAATAATACCATTTAATTTTTTAATAATCTACAATGATTATCGGAGAATTTACTTATTTCTTTTGGTTACTTAATTGTTATGTTTTAAATTGTAATGTTGAAACGTTTGGATATTATTCATAGGTTTATTCGTAAGAATAAATAGACGAACTATTGTTTTGGACGAATAAGTCCCTCCCAAAACGTTTTAATTTTTATTTCTATTACGGATTATTATTACCTGAGGACTGTTGTAGACCCGTTGTTTTCGGACGCGATCTTATCGGAAGACTAAATGGCGCTCCGCTAAATGGATCTTCTGAAACGGACATCACTAAACTCTCACGAGATTTAACACCTTGTATACCTATATCAAAAATGATAAACACAAAAACACATTAAGAAAATATAACATACAATAACGTATATATATAATGTTAATATTCTAATTAAAACTTACTACTTTGACTTCCACGTCGAATCTTATCAAATTCTTGTCCGAAAAGATGATCTTCGGTCAGTTGACTGAATGGCGGTTCTTCAAATGGATTCCAATCGGCGACGTCGGCCGATAAGGATCGGCTATCTGCTACACCGATGTTATGAGAAACATCAGTGGTAGAAGCGGAAACTCCTAATGGGACCATGGGCATTTTCGTTAGGTTATCTCCCGTTGGTGAAGTGACGTCATCGTCTTGTTTTGGTTTTTTTGATGATTCAAAAGGTGCCAAGAATTGTGTTGTTTCCGATGCGTAAACTCTATTAATAATGTATAAAAAACAATTTATAACTTATTTTTAGAAGATTTAAGAAATGTCTATGTAACTTAGGCCCACATTTTTATAACCCATTGATAAATTTATCCGATAGGTAAATCCAGTTCTATGTTCTAGTTAGGCTACCTAAGGGATTATTACCACGGTTACGGCTATTTTACGCGCTCTGATTGGCTAGTAAATAAGATAAAGATAAATTTAACTAAAAGATGGTGGTAATGGACCTTAGCCAATCAGAGCGTTTAAACCGCCGTAACCATGGCAACTATCCTGTAGATAGTTTATCAGGAGGATGGTAAAAGTGGGCCTTAGGGCCGGTTTATCAATGTCGAGTTAAATCTGTCAGGTAGGCAACTGATGGATCAACTCCTAACAGTTAACCTCAGTGAAGCGTTTATTCATCAAGTTTCTATCCAACAGGCAGTAAACTACAAGATAGAAAATAGATGGTACCCCTGAGTGCTAGCTTTAGAATCGGAAATGAAACGTCAATTCATTCCCGTGTGCTTTCGGTATTGTGCGTTGTTTTCGAAAACCTCTTTTATAATGGAATTCCTACATGAATATTTATTAGACAACGATGAAGATGAGGATATTGTGCAACTCTTAAATTATACACGATGGCCATTTATTACAAAAGACAGACAAAACCACCTTTGGTTAGTTGGACGACCACGATTTTTTTGTTAGATTTCGGTTAAAAAACGACACAGATTTGTCAATCTTGGTTAAAATTGAGTCCAGATTAGAATACCAAATATAAGAAATGTTTTAACTAGGTATCACCATAATTGGACCTCGTTATGCCTCTGACTAAGCAACAAATGAATAATGTTGAGAAAAACAGGATTTTCATCTCTCTAAAAATATAAGACTTCTCAAAATAGACAGGCTCAAACTATTAAAAATTGTTTAGTGCCTGTCCATTTTTATCACAGAACACTAATGACAGCTATCACAAGCACAGAGGGCATACAGGTTGTTTCTGTAAGTCGTGGCATAAATTTAATCACTAAAACTAGAGACAAAATGATGACGATTCGTGTAAACATTTTTGAAGAAAATAATCTAGAGTTTGATTTTGTACTTTTGAACTGGTTTTTATTTTATATAGAATTTAAGTCTAACCAGTTTCGGCCATTGGCCATCTTCAGAGACTCTTCTTAAGGAGTATCTTAATATTTTTTTTGGTTTTGTTATATGATAACTACCTTCAGGTTTAAAATGTCAACCTCAATTTTGACATATTTGTAATCTTCATTAAAAATCCTTTAAAATGAGTACAAACACGACATATTTATCTTCAATATTAATGAAGTTATGGTCAACTTCCGGTTAAGAATGTCAACGTCAATTTTGACATTCTTAATTTTTATAAAATGTCTTAATATCTGTCACAAAAAGAAAAATATAATAAAAAAAATAAAAAATTGAGGTTGGTATTAAAATTTAATAATTAAATTGCTATCTTCATTGTTGCTAACTTCGGGTTTAATGTTTTTTATTCTAACTTTTTTGTTTTTTGAGATAAGTGCATCATCTTTGGACTCATTTTAAAGGTTTCTTAATGAAGATGACAAATATGTCAAAATTGACGTTAACATTCTTAACCGGAAGTTGACCATAACTTCATTAATAACATCATCAATTTTATTATATTAGATATTGATAAACCAGCCCTGAGGCTCGTTACTACCATGGTTACGGCTATTTTACGCGCTCTGCTTGACTAGTAGATGGGTTTATCTATAAGGTAAATTACCCAAAAGATGATAGTAATGGACCTTAGTGGACCAATTTTTCCAGTCCCATTATAGCAATAAAATAATGAAAAATAAATGTATCAAAGCTATCAAGATAATTTATTTTGAACAGTAGTATTGATTAATTTCTTTTCCATTTAACGAGCCATTCGATTTTTTATAAAAATCAACAATTCTTACTTGTTAAAAGCTGTAGTATCACTCATATTGCGTCTATGGCCCTTAGAAATAGCATGAGACGGCGAACTTGGAGGTGTATCTGATGAACTAACAATACACTGGCTAGAAGATTCGATCAAACTATGCTTCTGATGCTGTTGTTGCCCCCTAACGTGAGCCATCAAATTACGATCGGGCGATATCGGAGATGACATCACCTGTCCTTGTCCTTCCACCTCAAATTCAACTGGATTCTTAACCGGAACGGATGGCGATGTGTTGGAATCATCTCGAAAGGGGTCTGGATAAATGGAAGACTGGAATAGGTTCTCAAAGTTGTTTCGATCTTGGGGGCGATCCTCTTGGTTTGGTGATGGGAAGAATTGTGGTGGGACAGGAAAAGCGGAAATCGCTGATGATTGTTGCTGTTGTTGTTGGGGAAAACTTATGTAATTAGATGTCGAGGAGGAATTGGGGTTGAAGTTTTGTATTGGGGTTAATTTGGAATGAGTAACAGGGCTTTGGGATTTTTTAACAGTCGTTGGACTTGGACTAAGTGTTAATGGGATGTTGTTTAAAGTTAATGGTTGAGTGGAGTTACCCTTTGGACGTTGACGTGGCATCACACTTGTTCCTTCTACAATCGGGGTACCACCAGCGTTTGGTTTCATTGGGAGTTTTATTTGCGTTTTCTTTGCTTCTGATTCAAATAATGGAAATGGTAATTCATCTAACGACGGTGTAGGAACGTTCTTAAAATGAATTTAAAAATTAAAAAGTGAGGTTAGATTAAAAAAAATTGTTTACCAATAAATTTACTACGCAATTTTCTTTTCCTAAAAGTGGAAAAGCAATGCTTGATACTTGATAAATATCTGGTCTACGATCAGGATCTGGTTCTAACATGTATCCTACAAAAATTTAAATAAATACAATTTAATTAGTAAAAATTTGATTTAATTTACGAATTAATTGATGTAAGCCTCTTGAATAACGAGAATTATCTGGAATGTAAA
The DNA here is from genome assembly GCF_036711975.1 of Onthophagus taurus. Lineage (NCBI taxonomy): Eukaryota > Metazoa > Arthropoda > Insecta > Coleoptera > Scarabaeidae > Onthophagus > Onthophagus taurus. The sequence continues at coordinate 5,419,584 of NC_091967.1, forward strand.
AGACGCCACTTTGAATGGCCAAACTGCTTTCAGCAAAAGGTAATGTGAAAAAACATAGTTTGTAAAGTAAGCAACCGAGAGCCTAAAAAAAAATTATGTTTTACTAAAAATTAAGATAAAGAAAGAAGCAAAAACAGTACCCATATATCAGATTTTGTCGTGATTGGTTTTCCTGAATACATATCAACCATCTCCGGGGCTCTATAACTAAGGGTTGTGTATCTTTTAATTTCTTCCTCAACCGCTGTAGCTCCTTGCACCGCCGGATTTAAAATACGTCCCGTGGCCGAACCAAAATCACATATCACATAATTACCATTATCACCAATCAAAATATTTTCTACCTAAAATACATTTTTAAATTAAAAAAGCAAAATTCATCAAATCATGGTAACCATGGCAACCATTGATTCAAAATTTTAGGTTATGTCAATTAACTTAAATTCAATTAAAATCATTTTTAGACTAATTTACCTTTAGATCTCGATGAATGATTGGAGTTTGGCAGTGGTGTAACCTACAAACAGCTTCGCAAGTGTCACAAAAAATAGTTAAAACCTCTTGTTCGGTAAAATTGGCTTTTCCCCTTGATTTCATCAAACCCAGCACACTATTTTGACAGTAAGGCATTAACAAAAGCACTTCATATACCCCACCCCCGGTTGCTGTTAAACTACCATCTATATAACCAATAATATTTTTATGACCACTTAAATTACTCTAAAAAAAAAAAAAAGTCTATAACCCAAAAAATAACTTAAAATAACCGTTTAACTTACAGCTATTTGAATTTCACGTTTGGCAACATTAAGGTCTTGTTCATTGTTGACATACATTCGTTTCAAGGCATATTTACTGCCATTGTTTCCCTTTACAAGAAAAACTATGGCAAATCCACCTGAACGACACACAAAAACGGATAAGATAGAAATTTTTTTATGTAATTGAAAAATGAGGTTACCTTCCGCAAGAACTTCTTCAACTGTCACCGTATGTCTTCCTACCGTAAACACTTTTCCGACGAAATTATTGACCTCTTTGCCCGTCGTTTCTATTTTAGTTTCAATTTTGGAGAACAACTTTTTCATTTTGAGTGGGTAACAGATAACGAACTGGTCATTAGAATAAATTGAAGAAAATTAATTTATGCGCGTATCACTTCGTGTTTTTTCGTTATCTTATTATTATTACTTTTACGGGCGGAAATCGAGGCGATGAGTTACATAATTTTATGGGATACCGACCGTTTTTCTTAACGTTTATATCGAACTATTAAGAATCTTTTTGCATGTAGGTGAGCGATGTTAGTATCGATAATGACATTTCTGAGGTGGAATTGGAAAGTGACATTTGACATTTATCAGTATGAAGTTGGCCACAAAGGATTTTATAAATTAAAAAAAAATCTTTAATTTATTGTTATTTATTTATATTATTAGGTCTTAATAATTATTCAAAGAAAGTGTATTACATCGTTAATAAATAATTTGAAATATATTTTATTAAATTAATGTTTTATTAATTTTAGAACGTACCCTAATAAATAGGTTATGATTCCGTTCTTGGATTTTACTTTTTTTTTATTTAAATTGTTGGACTAATTTATTTAGGGAATTTGCAGCTTCTTTGATGTTATTGTTTGAAATGTGCATATTTTCACGATATTTATTTGATGATAAATAAAATTTCTTTTGTAGTGTGGAAACTATAACAGGCATTTGCTTATAATGAATTTTCTCGTCTTTTAGATAAGTTTGGTATATTGAAACACATTTTGTGGTTCTTTGGAGCAAACTGATGATATCTTCTCTTCTCCCATACATTAGGAAATTTTTACAGAGTTCGCTAATTAACCAAGTTCCATCAATGAAATCTCTAATACTTACGTTTCCTGTAATAATTATTTTAAATAATTCGATAAGAAAAAAGTAAATAAGTTACCCTCAACAGTTGAGTAATAAATAATTGTATCTGATGGTAAATTATAGATAGGAAATATCAATTCATTCGTTTCATGTTGTATCATGTTAGTCTTTATATCATCTACCGTTCCTTTGCAAGCTTGAAAAATGAACATCTTTGGTTTATTTTTAAATGGAACTGAAAGAGGCTGAATTACATCCATTACTTCAATGTGCCCATCCCTAGTGTATAAAACATTATTTTTATCACCATGCGACATAAATATAACAATTAGGGAGTTTGAATGTTCTGTTTCGTAATTTTCTGCATACACTAAGAGAATGGAAGAAACAAAGTATGTGTGGTTAATACAGCCGAATTTGCATTTATTAACTTACTTTTACAAACATCTTGAATTTGTCGACGTCCAAAGTCTCGATGGATTGTTTGCATCTTGACATTAAAACCCAACTTTAAGAAAGTCTCTCTCAAATTTGCTTCATCTTTGGATGTTCCCGCACGTTTAGGAAGGTCAATATCAAAAAATTCTTGATTAAAAATAATGACCAACCCTTGATCTCCGCCTGGTCTAGAGTATTCATGAAAATCACAGTGATCACTTCCATTGTCTTGAAAGTTCTCATGGGTTATTTCATATCCTTATCAATAAAACATGAGATGTTGTTTAATTTACCTTTATACATAAATTTATTATATCTTACGTTGTCTTAGGTCTCTCTCAAGAGGTGTTGCTAATTCTAATGTTAAAGGTGACCTCGGTGGTAGGTGATGGTCTAAAAAAAGTATATTGTTAACAAGAATGTTAATGTTTAATTATTTCTGTTTTACCTGGTTCTTCACTAAAACTTGATTTTGGTATTGATAAACGTGAATCTGTTGTTAAACGTTCTTGTTCCATTATTTTAAGTTAAATAATGTTAATAAGCTGATTATATAGAAAAAAGTAAATGATTAATTTTGAAATTTATCTTATCATTTGTATCTCTAACAGCGCTTTTAATTTTTTTTACAATGTAATAAGTACTATTATTGTTAAAATAGTTTTATAAAACGAAAATAAAGGTTGAACTATCTACAATAAAAGAAAGTAGTAATTATACTGATAATAAAACGCAAGAATATTATTAAATATTAAAGATTTTAAAGCATAAGAAATGCTTACCTAAAACACACACTAACAGAATGATATCGTAATGTAATCTTATCTGTTACTTTATTTATGTGTTCTCTATCGAAATCTTTTTTTAGGGTGTGTCCACACATTGGGCGGCAAGGTTCGCAGTTCACAATTCTGCCGCGCGCCAATTTGGACTAAAGAATGTTTGCGCGGCATATGTGTGGACATCCTTAAAAGAAAAACCTTGGGTTGTATAATAATACCAAAATTGTTCAGATATTTTTTAATAAATACTTTATTTAAATCTAAAAAAAATTTTTTAATTTTGACTATTTTATATTCTGAATTTTATTACTTAGTTATAACTTGTTGGACTACATCGTTGAGTGATTTAGCCACTTCTTCGATTCTTTTATTTGTATTATGTATATTTTCACGGTATTTATTTGATGACAAATAAAATTTCTTTTGAAGTGTGGAAACTATAACAGGCATTTGCTTGTAATTTTCAATAAAAGTGCAATCTTCTTTTATGTCACCTTTGAGCATTGAAACGCACTTCGTGGTTCTCTGAAGCAAACTGATAATGTCTTCTCTTCTACCGTACATTAACACATTTTTACAAAGCTCGCTTATAAGCCAAGATCCACTATATGAATCTCTAACGGATACGCTTCCTGTAAAAATCATTTTATTAAAATCAATGTGAAGAAGAAAACTATTATATTACCCTCAACGGTTGAGTAATAAATAATTACATCCGACGGTAAATTATAAATCGGAAATATTAATTGGGGTACTTCGTTTTGTAACGATTCCGCTACAGTTGCTTTACAAGCTTGAAAAATGAACAGTTTTGGTTTATTTTTAAATGGATTTGAGATTGCTTCAATTAATTCCATTACGGTAATTTGTCCGTCCTCAGTGTACAATATATTATTTTTATCACCATGTGACATAAATATTACAATTAAAGAGTTTGACTGTATTATTTCGTTATTTTCTTCAAAGTCTAAAAAACAATACCGCTATATCTCTCATTAATTGCTTATTTTCCAGGAGTACCTTTACAAATTTTTTGAATATCTTTTCGTCCTTTGTTAATGTAAGGTGTTTTTACATTAAAACCCAACTTCGAAAATGTCTCCTGTAAATTTTGCACATCGTTTTTACTTCCAGGTCTGAATTTTTCTTGATTGAAAATAATTACTAACCCCTGATCATCACCCTCTCTAGGATATTCATCAGAATCGGAGTAATTGGATCCGTTATCGCGAAATTCACTACCACTGATTTCGTACTCTAACAAACAATACATATAATAAAGTGTGTTTATAAAATATCTAATAATGGAACGAGAAAAGCTGTTAAAACATCTTTGTACTTACGACGTATTAGCACTTTTTCATCGGATGTTGCTATTTTTAAGGTAAGTGGTAGTGTATTTTTTGCTAAAAAAAGAGAAATTTTATTTGTTTACTATTTTTGGTATTATTTTTTATGTACGTGGTTGGACAGTAACATTTGGGGGTTGATATGTGCGTGAATCCGTTGCTAACTCCATTTTTATTTAGAATTTTGATCGACTAAAAGGTTTTCTCGATTAGATGTACCGTTCGACAGAGAAACAACTAAGGCCCAATTTTACAATCCTCCAAGTTGAATTAATCTATCAGATAAATTTATCAAGTAAAGGTAAAAGTGGGCCTAAGTAAACTACATTGCAATATGATGTGGCTTAATCTAATCTTTTAAATTTCCTTTATCGAATAAAAGTTTTTAATGTACCGGATGTTTATAAATTAATGAATCAAAATGAAGTGAATTGAAAGTACAGTCATGTTTCCATATTTATAAGGATAATAATAGATCGGTAACATAATAATAGTAATATATATTATATAATAATATAATATAGTAATATAGGTATAGTAATTGGTCAATTATCGGAGTTTAAACTACGACTTTTCAGTCATCCCCTATTTTATTTAACCAAAGGAAACAAACAAAAAAGCGTTGTATGAAAAGGCTCTTTTATAAAAAGATGTTGTGATGTATTTGCATCTAAAGTAGCGACAAAATTGGAAAGCACTGTCGCACAACTGTTTGTTTACAGTAACATACAATATGCGCCGATGTTGGTAAATGAATCTATATTTGAAAATAAAAATTCAAATAGCATCTAAAATATTTTAAAAAAATGACGATTATGTATGTATGTAGTTTCATGTGGGGTTGAATTCCTTCCCAGCACTTAGGCCCCAGTGGGCCCTTTGTACATCCACACAATTTACAGTTCATTCAGGGTTCAGAAAACCAGCCGAAGCTTTTAATGAACGTTAATATAGAACAGAACAGTATGTTCTTTATGTACCAAATTTGGGGGCATGGTACGCCAAAAATGGATCCATTTCACACCCTCTACAAAGGTGTGCGTTCGCCAGCTTCATGTAATCTTTAGTGTCCGGTCATGAAGTGGGTGAAGAGCTTTTGATTTTCCCAGGAACTGAGTTCTTCCGGTTTGAGTGAAGCAATATCTTTGAAAAGACATCTACTGCAGTCTAATCCCATCTATCGCAAAAAGCTCGATTGGAGATGAAGTTGATCAGCTTTGATGCTGTATTAAAAGTTAGCGATACAAACGGTTCAGGGTAAAACCGGTGACTTCTTATCCATCCGTTTCGCCATCCTGTCCCTTATTTCTGGTATATCCTTTTCGATACTTTATCCTGACGTTATTATAAACATTAGCCTCCTCAAGTGATTGCAGACAGGACTTCACTAAAAAATGATGTAGTTCGATGCCTACTAAGCGCCAGCATAGCCTGTCTGCTATCAGTGCAAATTACAACTTTTTTGGAGTCGACGACAACATTAGCTGCTATATTTCGGCCTGAGCAAAATATAAAGGTGCAGCTGGTAATTGTACGAGCAGAATCCCGCTCCAGAGCCTCCAGCCTTCTTTGATCTATCAGTGTAGATGTTCACCATTTTAAAGTTGCTCTGTGGTATCGTCTCGATGCCAACGTGTGGTCTGCTTAAGAGAATAGGTGTGATGTAGTCTGTTTAAGCTTCAAGGAGGGGTTGTTTACGAAGCCTCACTCCAGAGTTCGCTCCAGACTACGACGGATTAATATACTCACAGAAGCCAGACTATTTTTACGAAACATTCAAACGATGTGTTCGTAACAGTTCAAAATTGTATAATCTTTTCAAATTCCATTGAGATGGTTCCATATATGCAGGTTTAATCATGTTCAAACAAGTTCAAGCAACGTCCTTCACAAATTTTATTATTTAGACTATTTTATTATTTATTATAATAAGGATAACAGGTTAATAAGGATTATATTATTAAAAAATCACTAATAAATTGCGAACATTTCTGACCATAGTATCTAAAAATATGACCTACAGGAACGATTTTTAACATTTTCAAAAATATGTATATTACAACTTAACTAAGAGACATGAATTTTTTTTATTTTTACCAGGACAGGTGTGGGTTGGCCTCTCGCGCGGTACCCGCTTCGCGGTTAGTTTCGGGACATTTCAGGACCTGTATATACAATTTGTTAAATACCAATAATTGGATACTTTAAACACAGATTTTCATCTCCAAACTTGACATTAAGATTTGCTTCTGTACAGTTGTGTGGCCCTATCTAAACCGAGATACCGAGTTCTTTCAAGAACTGAAATGAACCCTACAATAATCATAATTAATATAGCAGAGGAATTTGTTTAAAGTTAATGTTGACAACCAAAACATAACCTAAAAATTAAAATTTTATTCAATAACTTTTTAAGGTATATTTCAGTAATTAAATGAAATAATAATACTTAAATAGAGATACTTTAATTAGTGCACACTAAGTATGTATTTAATTGTTAAATATGGAATTCTGATTTGTATTTTGGATCGAAAATAACATTCAAAATTTAACGCGCAGTTTTTAACGCGCATGCTCATCAATAACTTCTATTTATAAATTCCACCAAGATTAAAGATAAAATCAGTTGCAACAAAATCAAAAAATCATCCCTTTCCCAAACATTTATAAACTAAATAATAAAAAATATTTATTTCTCATAAAATCGATTAAAAAAACGCAACTTATTTTCATTTTAAAACTTTAATCTTGCTTTTAAAAACTGTGGTGGAATGAGTGCTTGTCCCAAATCGTAATACGCAAAGAGGGTGGGGATAACATAATATAAACCGGCTGTTCAGAACCGACTTTGTTTATAACGTTTAAAACACAGTGACATCTCGTTTCGCGTGAATATGGCTTAATCAAAGCCTACTTTAAACTTAATAATAACTAGTTTTTCTTAAATCACAATTTAATTTTAGTCGACTCAATCTCAGGGTAGATTAGTCGGTCTAAAATCTAAAAAAACTTTTATTACTTAACCAGTGCACCAAACCAAAGAACCAATCACCATCAAAACTTCATTACTTCGAGACTAATTCATTCTTAAGGTTTTAATCGTCTTTACGCAATGTCAGTGTGCGCCAGTCCTTACGATTGCGAATTTGGTCCAAACAATTCGACGTTCGGTTGTTTTTACCAGGAGATGATCACCGATTTGTTACCTGGATGGATTTATGGAACAGAGGAAAGATTACCATGGATTGGGGCCACTTTTGGTTCTCTTCTGGTGGGACTTAGCGGAGTTTTACCGTTGTTGGTTATACCAATAGATCAATCGGACAATCTTAAACAAGGAGGTTAGAAAAATTGTGATTAAAAATTAAATAGAACAAAAAAAATTACAGGAAACTGTAATAAAAAAAATTTGTAATTAACCTTGAAATAATTATTGTTTATTTTGATGAGGTTTTTAAATTTGATTAAGTTTTTATGATTATAAAATTTTATTTTTGAAGTAAATCAATTAAAAAGTATTTATGTGGAGGGAAAAATTATTCGGGGAAGATAACAAAGAAAACTGTAATCAATTGTGGAACATAACCTTGAAATTTATTTGTCACTGTCAAATTGAGGAAATTACTTTCTGATTTGTTTATAATTTGTTTTTTTGCAGTTATTATCTCCTTTCGGACTGTTTTTAATGCTAAAAAAGATGTTTACGAAAATATTTACACTTTATATTATTTATTTAAAATCTAAGATAACCTATTGAGTTAGTATGTCATGAAAAGTGTAAAGTTTGCATGCATAAGTTTAATCTGTCGCTAAATTTGAATGATTTTACGGTCGATTTCAATACTTTCTATTAAATTATCGAACTATACGGACGAATGAGTCTAAATTTAAGAATTACAAAATCAATGCTTTGTCTCCAATTTTTTTTTAACGAATTATTGAAGATTAACGAACAAAAATAACCAAACAAAGCAGTGCGTTTTCAGATAAGGGAAATTTGTTGTTAATTTCACAATTTTAGCTATAGTTTACTTATTTATTTTCGTCACAAACTTACCGCGTTATCATTCAAACGATTAAGTTTTTTGCTTGCTAGAAAAGAGTCATTGTAAATTTATAGACATTGTTATCTTCTCTAAACTGAGCTCCATAAAACACAATGCGCTCAAAGTTCATTTGCCTCTTTGGCACAATAGTTAAACCACAACGTCGACATTTGCTCGTGTATTCAGAATTTATTTTTATCTAATGACTATGTTTTCTTGCAATATATTAACTAAAAGGAAATTTACAGTCAATTAAAACATTAAATTTTAACACGCTTTTTATTTACATATAAAAAGAATTAAAAAATCTGGTATAAATAGATAAAGAAATTTAAGATTTTGATAAAATGAATAGCTGTACGCAAATGTTATTGTTATTGAAACTGTAAATGTAATTGCGTATCAACGCAAGCATCCAAAGTGCAACAACAGTTGAGGCGATATCCTGCTGTTAGCAGCAAAACTATTTGTCGAGTGTCCTTGAACGACGTCAGAACTTGGTTTCTAACTGCAGGATAAATAGAGATTATTGAAACCAAAATATAGTTATATTTAAAAAAGATATTTTTGATTGATAAGAAATGTTGTAAGAATAATTCACGAAATTGGGTATATTTAAACTGAAAAGTTTTAAGACAACAACATGCCAAATTATTTTTACAATATTTAAAAATATATTTTCTTTATTTTAACTTTAAACTTATTTTGGCAACTCTTTTTCAGATCGTGCAAATTTATTAAAAACCCTTTTAAGTTTCGCTGTTGGGGGACTTTTAGGGGATGTTTTCCTACATTCCCTCCCGGAAATATGGGCTTATGACGTCAATGCAAACGGTAAGTTACTAAAAAAAACAAATCTACTTCAAGTCCCATCGAAATTTTTAAGATCTTTTTGTTAATTCGATAACCTTTCGAGATTATCCCCAGATTTTTTCTTTTGTTAATCCATTTCTATCTCTTCAAGTACGTACGTGATTGCGATGATTATATTTTACTAATCACCCTTTAATTATCGATTAATAATTTTTTTTTACGATTATCAAATTTTAATCTGTCTTTACCTGTCTCGTTTACCATGACAAATCGATCGTATTCGTGACTTAGATAATGATTTGAGAATAAATAGGAGTGTAATATTGCAAAAATAAAATTATAAAAAAAAATTGAACAAAAGAATTATTATTATTGTTAGAAATGAATTGATTGAAATCTATACGTGACTATCACTAAATAAAGAGATTACGAATTAGGATTTTTTTAAAATTTTATTTGGAAACAATGATTTCTTAATAACTTCAAATCGGGACTGTTTTTTTAATTGGAATACCAAGTATTTGTGTCTGCGTGATAAAATATCGCATTACTAAGAGCTAACGTCATCGAAAAACAGCATTTGGTTGATACAGTGATTATGATTGAAGTCTAAAAAGACCCGGTTTGAACGAGTTTTTGATTACGTTAGAGAAAATCGATAACTTTATGCATAAATTCATGCAAATTAATAATAGTAAACTTTTTTTTAGTTTTATAATTTTAATTATGACATTTTGTTTGACATTTAACCTAACCACGAGCGCGAACTGTCAAGCAATTTAAATTTCATACTAGCGCCAATATGTAAATGATAAATAACAATTTTAATGAACATTAATAATTGTTCCGCAAATAGCTGAGCTTATGATGCAAATGGGTTAAGTTATATGGATTTAATACAAAAAAGTAAATAATAAAATTCGGATAATAAATTTTACATCTAACTAACGCCATCTTTTGACTGACGCGTAAAAAGATTAAAAAAACTGAAACTATTCAAACATCAAATTTGACAAAATCAATATTCAAAATTATTATTTAAAGCGTTTAATTTGATTTATCTAACATCAAAATTTATATTTAAAATTTAATAAATGATGTTTTAAATCTAAAATAAATCAGATGACATAACCTCGAAAATTATGACAACTAACCTTAAATTTTGACAACTAACTTTCAAAACTGACATTTGTAAACTAAATTTAGATTATTAAAATAATTTAATTTATTAATAGGAGGTCACCCAACCATTGGAACAGGACTATTAATATTAAGCGGTCTCATAATATTCGTCGTAGCTGAAAAACTGTTTTCGGTTATAACAAAATTGGAAGAGAATCGTCAAGAACAGTATGAAATCGACGAACAAAACAACGAAAAACGCACCAAACCTTACGACCTGCAAAAGACTGACGATGACGGCGAAAATAAAAAACACGTAAGTTGAACCATCTCATACAAACAACGTAATTTTTAATTAAATAATTTTTTTTTTGATTTTAGATCACAGGTTATTTAAATCTTTTCGCCAACGCCATCGACAACTTTACCCACGGCCTTTCTTTAGGAGGCGCGTTTCTCGTTTCATTTCGATTGGGCTGTTTGACAACGTTTGCGATTTTAATGCACGAGGTGCCCCATGAAGTAGGGGATTTCGCCATTTTGCTCAAATCTGGTTTCTCAAGGTGGGACGCTGCTAAATTTCAACTTATCACTGCTGGTGGGGGACTCATCGGATCGATGGCTTCTTTAATTTTTAGTGGAGCAAGTAATTCGTTAGGTAATTCATCAAAAATTGAAATCTATTTTTCATTTATTGAAACTACGCCGTTGAGTCATAACTGTTTTTTCCAACATTCATTTATAAATAGATTATGTTAAAATATTGTTTGATTGAAACATGCTGATTTCGCCTTGAATTATTAATTATCAAAGTTCAATTCGTAAACAATGCTTTTATAAACATGTTGTTTAAATTTTTGCAGAAGCTAGAACGTCTTGGATTTTGCCATTTTCTGCAGGAACTTTCCTCCATATTGGTTTAGTGACCGTTTTACCGGATTTATTGAAGGAAGAAGATCCGAAGGAATCGTTAAAACAACTTTCATCGTTATTGTTGGGTATTCTTGTCATGGCTGTTGTCACAGTCGGTTTTGAGTAATGTGGATTTGTTATTTTTTGCTCCATTTATATTATAGATTATTATAGAAGTTTTTTTTTATTATTACAAGCCAGTTGCCATATATCTAGCTCAGTTGTTATCTTTATTACAATTTTGTTTCCTTTTTTTTCTTTATTATTTTGTCAAGAATCATCACAAGATTTTTTTACAGTATTTATACTACATTAAGAGAGCTTTGTTTTGTGTATTATGAGACAATAGCAAACGCTAGATTAGAATTCTGTTTATATGTAAGAAACCATGAATTGAATTTTTTTTTTGGAAAATATTAAAAATAAAAAGTAAACATATTTTTGTATGGAGAAAAGGAAGTGAGAAATTTATTTTTTAATTATTAAAGTTGAAACTAAACTGTAAACTACTTTTTCTATTAAAAAAAGTTGTGATATTCTATTTATAGTTGCCCCTTTAATGTTATATATATAAAAAATAGTTAAAAAATAATAGGATAATAGATACTCTTTCGTTTTTGTAATAAATACAGTACTTAAAAAGTGCTATTATACGGTTTTTACAAGATTGGCTGGTTATCACCGGAAAAATCTATGCCCAAAATGTATATAAATGATCTATGAAAGAAAACAAATATAAAATTCATTATTCTTTAAAATTTGACGTTTTTTTAACCCATTTTATATCACATCACAGTACCTAGAAGTGTTAAGAAACAAAATTACTTTGACATTTTTAAACCATCAGAGATAATCATGTACAAACACGATAAATGTATAACTTTAGTCACCACAGCTTCTTCATTTAATCAAAATTTAGCTTTATTAAATGTTGACGAGGAATTATCCGCCGAAGCTTTAGCTGTAGTTCATGAAAGTTTTATCAATGTTATTCCCGTTCTTTATCCCCATAGAAGAAGCAAGTATGTTCCTCTTTGTGATGGTGAAGAACGAGGAAAAGGTTTAATAAAACAGGTAAAAATAATAAATTTTCAAATCCCAAAGATTTCCTATGAAGACTCAACAAGTTATTCTTAAACTTCCCCGATTTGTTTAAGGTTAAATGGGTCAAACTTAATGGAGAAACATATTTCATTGTGTTATCAAACATCGGATTACAAGTTTACGATGCCGAATTGATCGAGCTAAAATATTTCCATGCTTGCAATGAAATTGGAGATGATAAAAGTAATCCACTCACTCTTTAAGTAATTTCTTTTAAAAATTTTATTAATAACTTAGATTATACAATTGGAATATGTGTAATTAAAGACGAAATACTTTGCGTTGGTACCCATCTCGGTACCGTTTGGATGTTTCGCCCTAACGAAAACAACAGTTCCAAATTTAACGTTATCAGTCGTTTTTACGCCCACGATGAGGCCGTATTGTTAATGGACGGTTACGAAGATTACATGGTGACCTCGTCAGATATGATGACCTATATGTGGGTGCATAAAACGAAAGGATTTGATATTATAAGAAAATTACATGTTCCAGGGTAAAATAATTAATAATTGCGGACAAAAAAATAAAAAGATTTGTATTGCAGTTTATTTTCTAAACCTTCATCATTAAAAGTAACAAATTGTTTAACATTTATGGGTTACGACAGCGGCGAATTTTGCATTTTCGATTTTTTCGACGAAGATTATTTATCTCGCACTATTGGGCATAAATTAAAAATAACCGCGATTGATTTTTCTGCTTTAACTGGTTACATTTTGACTGGTTCTCAAGATTGTTACATTAAAGTGTGGAAATTTAAACAAAGTTTACCTGAAGTAACAAATATGCTAACTTAAATATCAATTTAATTGTAAATAAAAAAATTATTTCAGGCTCAATTATTATTTTCAGTACTTAATGAAGATGGCCCGATTTGTGGCGCTGCTTTTTTAAATCATACTTGCACCCAATTTTGCGCTGTGGCAGTTGACGCAATTAATATTAATGTTTATTGTAAATTAGAGAAAGAAAATGACACAAATGTTGTGGATGTTGAAGAAAATGAGATTGAAAAAATTGATGATTTTCATATTATTGTTTAAAATAACTTATTTTTGTTAACTTTATAAACAATATAACGTTTTTATTGTTCACAAATTTTTTATTAATAATTGCAAGATTATAACTTAATTTTCTTCTTTTTCGATTTTGCAGCTAATGGTCCTGGTATTTTAAATACAGTACTAAAAAAGAATAAATTATATAATAAATTAAATAAAATTTAATTAAATTTAATACTCACTGACAAGTTGTGCATATTGGGCTGAATTTACAAAATACTGAAAAGAATTTTAATTAATAAAGCATTAAAAAAATCAATTTTATTAAATACTTGATAAGCAAACAGAACAAACATATCCAACGTCGATGAGTTCACGATGGCAAAAACATGCTGCTCGATAATCAACTTTAACTGGAGGGGGAAGAACTAATTTTTGTCTTATTGGAGGCTCTGGTAAAAACACCCACTTCAAAACAAAATTATTAATAATAAATCAAACATAAAAGATTTTTATACCAATAAATATTGTAATAATCCCTGTATTTGTGGCACCTTCAAATACAACCCATTAGTTATATCGCAACCTTGCTGTAACAAACTTAACTGTTGATCTAATGTGCACACATCAATTACAACCCCTTGTTTTTGAGCAGTAAAAAAAACATTCATGTAATTCATATATTGTGAAGCAGAGTTTCCACTTCCTGTTATAACCAGAATTCTACTGTTCACTTTACACCCTGGTGGTTTAATTCGTTGTATCCTTGCAATATAACACAAAGCCATTGCAACAGCTCCTGACAATAAACTTTCCGAGTAAATTGTAGAACTCTCTGAAGTTAATACTTTAGCTAAATTTTGCTTAACAGTTTTCTCTACAAGCGTAAAAACTTCGTATTGACCATCCACTTGACGTATATCTAAAGGTTTTCCAGGTACCGGATAAATAAATTCACTACAATTTCAGTCATTAAATTTCTTTCAATGAAAAAAAAAATAAAGCGTTACCTAACTCGTGAATGACATGCCATCACTGCTAATTTATTGTGAGCTTTTTGCATTAAATGTGCGTTAGCAAACGCTATCACCGAATCGGTGTATTGAGTCAAAAAGTGAGGATTTTCTCTTAAAACCCTTTGCCCTGGATTTGTATCCAATATAATCACCAAAAGACTCGTTTCGTCCAATTGTGATAATTCCGAGCTTGTATCCTTATTATTCGGGTCCAAATTCATGATTAAATCTAATTCTTTGTTAAATTAAGGCGAAAAGAAATTCAAACAGGATTGTTTTTAACTTTTTTATAGGTTATGTTATTGCCAAATTTGACATTTATGAGGTTATGTTTTATGAATGTGTTTGCGAACAAAAAGGAAATTTTAAATCTTATTGTATTGTTATCGTTTTTAAAAACAGTTTTATAGGATATTGTTTGAATAATAATTGCGTTTTATATGAGTTGAGTAACATTTAGCTCTCTCAGTTAGGCAACCAGTTGTTCATGCTTAACTTATTTAAACAGTTTTATGAAGTTGGTAATGTCAAATTGTAATTATTTTATGTGCGTTATTTTTTGTATATTGTTGTTCTTTCACGTAAATCTTCGTTTAATAATTATTTCTTAATATTTTAATTAGTGAATCAAATTTAATATTTATGACTAACTTCAGGTTGAGTTAAATAGTGAAGTTGTAAACTGTCATGTTAGAGTTAGACATTTCCGTTTTTATCAATCTTTAACCGTAATGTTGATGTAACAAATAGTTTTATCAAAATAATTGCATCAAAAATGGATGTACTGACAGGTAAGCCTATTAATCTAATATATATTTTAATTTGTAATCGGCACCAATCGTTAAATTTAACGCGTTAACCTCACATTTTTTTTATAGAAGTCTCCAAAACTTCAAAGCCCTTATCGCCGAGTGGGGATACCCCAAAACAAAGTGATGATGTAGGAAAAAGATCTAGATCAAACACTCCTGATAAATCTATTAATTTATCGAGAGAAAGATCAAAAAGTCGCTCAAGATCTAGATCTAGAAAATCTGATCGTTCAAAATCACGTAGTAGATCACCAGGCGGGTCAAGATCTAGGTCTGGAAGTTTAAGGAAAGGTTCAAGGTCAAGAAGTCGTTCCGGCTCTGTGCAATCTGTAAGAAGTAGGTCGAAATCTGGATCAAGACAGTCGAGATCAAGATCAATATCTGGATCAAGAAAATCGCGTTCAAGGTCGGGTTCGAGGCATTCCCGCCATAGCTCTGGATCTAGAAAGTCAAGATCAGGCTCAAGGAGGTCTCGCAGCAGATCTGGCTCTAGAAATTCGCGACCTGAATCGAGAAAATCACGCTCAGGATCTAGAAAATCAAGGTCAAAGTCTAGATCGAGATCAAGATCAGGTATAAAAAAATATTTTTTGATTAGATTAGATTAATTTATCTAATTTTTTTTGTTTAGGTTCAAGAAAATTTCGATCAAGATCAGGTTCAGCAAGATCACGTTCAAATTCCCCAAAATCCCGTTCAAGATCAGGATCTAGAAGATCACATTCCGGATCGCGATCAAAATCTCGGTCTAAATCGCGATCGAAATCTCGTTCTAAATCGCGATCAAAATCTCGTTCTAAATCGCGATCAAAATCCCGTTCTAAATCGCGATCAAAATCCCGTTCTAAATCGCGATCAAAATCCCGATCGAGATCGCGATCAAAATCTCGTTCGAAATCGCGTTCAAGATCTAGATCAGTTAGGTCTCGGTCAGGTTCGCGATCACGTTCAAGATCAGTACGATCAAAATCACGTTCAAGATCAAAATCACGTTCGAGATCGAAATCGCGTTCAATATCAAAGTCACGGTCAAGATCGAAATCGCGTTCAAGATCGAAATCGCGTTCAAGATCGAAATCGCGTTCAAGATCAAAATCTCGTTCAAGGTCGAGATCTGGATCGGCAAGATCTAGATCGGGTTCGAGAGCGTCTAGATCAAAATCGCGTTCACATTCCAGATCGCGTTCAAGATCTGGATCGCGAAAAAACCGATCAAGATCGCGATCAGGTTCGGCGAAGTCTCGATCTGTATCGAGATCAAGAAGTCGATCCAGATCGACTTCAAAAAGGGGTTCAAAATCGAGAAGTCGTTCTAGGTCTGGATCAAGAAGATCGCGATCTGGGTCTGTTAGATCAAAATCTAGGTCAAGATCAAGATCCGAAGATGAAGGTGGTAATTTTAAGTTGTGGATATTTAAGATTATGAAGTAATATTTTTTAGGTGTAACTGCTCGAAAACGTCGTTTAATTGATAGCGATGAAGAAGAAGGCGCTGGACCAAGTAAAGTATCTAAACCAATTGAAAGTGATGATGAAGCAGCTGGTCCCTCTGAAGAGCGACCCGAAATTCAAGAAGGGCCTCAAGAACCAACAAAGGCATCATTGACAGACTCAGATGATGGAATTGATGATAACCGTGGAGGGTAAGGTTTCTTGTTATGAAAAGCTAAAGTAAATATAAACTCCATTGTTTGATGTTGTTTATAAAAACATTTTTTTAATGGTTTATATGGTAGAGGAAGTTGATAAGGAAAATTTAATAGTGTACGTGCTGTATAGGTTTTCATTTTTCCATTCGCGTTTAAGCGTTTGATTAGCTTTGGTTGATTCATTAATTGTTTATGAAATTCCATTTGAAATGAACTTTATATTGTGAGTATTGAGATAAAGATATTTACAACTTTGAACTTTTTGAATGATTTTTTAATTTGGAATTTTGTCTGAATTTGATACAAAGTTAGAAACTTTTCTTTATCAATGCATGGTGTATAATTGCATACTAATCATGATTTATTCTTGATATGTCATTATAACTATGTACCAGGTGCCCCTATAATAGTACTATTCTTTTATATTATGAACCTTATTAAGTACAAAACTAACAACATTACAAAACAGAAATAAAACATTAAACATTTTCTAATTCAAAGTGTGAAATGGTTGTTGCCTACTCATAACTAACACTTGATTTAGAACTAGAAACATTTGGGATATAGCAGTCCTCTTAGATTCTACCTTATCAGGACACTTGATTATAAAGTGACTATAAGTCACCTAAGTACAAGTTTTACAATTTCAAACAATGTAGAAATATTTATTTTAATTTTTAAATGATAAACCTTCTTGGATTGAAAATAAAATTAAAAAATTAAATACTCCAAATCTAAAACTATTTTTTTGTGCTAACAAAGAGATGTGTATCCCTACATGTAAGTAACAATAGTTTTTACCATTTCCTCCTAAAATAATAAATAAAATAATTTGGGTTTAATTAAAAAAACAAATTTAATCATTACAGGAATTTGGATGGACTATCAGATTTCGACATTATGTTACAACGAAAAAAAGAGGAAAAATCGGGACGTAGAAAACGCAAAGATATCGATATAATTAACGACAATGATGACATAATAGCCCAATTATTAGCGGATATGAAGAATGCGGCCGAAGACGATAGAAGACTGAATCAGAGTAGCCAGCCGGCAACGAAAAAGATTGGGATGTTACCGAAAGTAATGTCTCAATTAAAAAAGCACGATCTTCAATTGGCGTTTATTGAACACAATGTTTTGAGCGTTTTAACAGATTGGTTGGCGCCAATGCCTGATAGATCTATGCCGTCTTTACAAGTTAGGCAGGCAATTTTGCAGCTATTATGGGAGGTATGTATTTAATTGCTGCACTACAATTTTCCTAAATAATAAAGATATTGTAGTTTCCAAGAATTGATCAACAAACATTAAAACATTCTGGAATTGGCAAAGCTGTTATGTATTTGTATAAACACCCAAAAGAAGTTAAAGAGAATAAAGAGAGAGCTGGGAGATTGATTAGCGAATGGGCTAGACCAATTTTTAATTTATCAGCTGATTTTAAAGGTAAAAAAAAGTTCTAATTCGACCGCGTTATGCATCACTTTACTAAGCGACAAATGAACAATGTTGAGAAAAACTTATATTAAAAAATATGACTTCTCAGAATAGACAAGCTCAAACTATTGAAAATGGTGCTTACAACTGGTTTCTATTTTGTATAGAATTTAAGTCTAACTAGTTTCGGCCCTTGGCCATCTTCACAAACTCTACACATAGATTAACATCCCTCATCCTATCCATTTTACAAACAAGTTTCTTAATATTTCTTTTTCTTTTGTTAAAAAAGATCACATCAATTTACAAAATTAAAGTTTAAAACGTTATAAAATGAAATTAAGGACGAAGTGTTACAAGTTTATAGATTAAAATTTAAGAACGTTCTTTTTTAACAAAAGAAATATTAAGAAACTTGGGAAAAATGCAAGAATCATCATGTGGCTTGAGAATCGAACGAAGAAAGTGCTGAAAAGTGACTAACACTAGATTAACTTTAGTTATAAAACTTCTATTATATGATAACTAACTTCAGGTTTAAAATGTCAACCTCAATTTTGACATATTTGTAGTCTTCATTAAAATTGCTTTAAAATGAGTACAAGCACGACATATTTATCTTCAATATTAATGAAGTTATGGTCAACTTCCGGTTTGAAATGTCAATGTCATTTTGACATTCTTAATTTTTATAAAATGTCTTAATATCTGTCATAAAAACAAAAATATAATAAAAAAAATAAAAAATTAAGGTTGGTTTTAAAATTTAATAATTATATTGCTATCTTCATTGTTGCTAACTTCGGGTTTAATGTTTTTTATTCTAACTTTTTCGTTTTTTGAGATAACTGCGTCATCTTTGGACTCATTTTAAAGGTTTTTTAATGAAAATGACAAATATGTCAAAATAGACGTGGACGATTCAAACCGGAAGTTGCTTATATCTTGAGTAATATTGGAATTAAACGTATCATGTTTGGACTCAAGGACAGTAGAATCTAACAGGACTGCTACATCTATTGTATTTTTGTAGTCCACTACGGGTTGGTTGCCCGCAGTTTTTAGGTCTTTCGGTATTCTGCATTTTTTCTAAGATAAGTTACACCTTTACCTACTAGACAGCATGAAAATCTAAACGATAAAATGTCGCTTAGTCAAGTGATGTATAACGCGGTCCAATTATACTCTATTTTTTAATTCTGAGGAGTAAATGAAAAGTCACGTTTATAAAGTGTAATTTTTCAAAGCTATTTTTTGGCGGGAGTTGATGAAAGGGTAATCATTTTTCAATAATAGCGGCGAATAATCATTATTCATGGGTAATCAACTTGACAGACTAATAATAATTATTTGAAACGTCAAAATTTCAAAAAATGTCAAATTAATTTAATTTTTTAGGACTTTCTAAAGGTTTGACATTAAAAAAACGTAAACAAATTCCTTTTTCGTATGATTTAGCATAAATTAATTAATTTTCGTAAAAAAAAACATGACGTTTCATAAAATTGACATTTAATTTTGACAAATCGTTGTGAAGTTGGTTACAGTTGGTAACATTGAATTTGTGTCACATTGACATTTAAACTTTATTCAAAACTTATTTAAAAAAATAAATTTACAAAGTATAGTATCTAGTTTTACACCAGCACTATCACTAGAACTAACAAGACCTAGAAGTAGAAACAGTCGGGTCTAGGCGACCGGCAACATCTCGAATTTTTCTGGTATAATTTTTGCTTAAAAGTGACCAATAGCAACTCTTCTTTTTGGAGCTTCAATTTGAAAACACTCCTCCGAATTAAAAAAATTAAAAAATAGAGTATAGCATCAAACCATTTTTTAAGCCATGAGTCGTGAAGAGCGCATGCAAAGAGACATTGAGCAAATGCCAAAAAGAAGACGTGAAAGTGATACATCATCTTATTCGGAAAAGAAAGATATAAGTAAAGCGTTTAATGAAGAGGGAAAGTACGTTTAAAATCAATTTAAATTAAACTAACCAGTTTATTAATAAAAAAATTAATTTTTAAGGCCACTTAGACCAGGTGATAAAGGATGGATTGGAAGAGCCAGAGTTCCTGTCCCATCAAATAAAGATTACGTTGTACGACCAAAATGGCACACAGAAGTCGATATAAGTAGGGTATGTATTTATGATTTTTTAAGATTTTTAGAAATCGATATAAACAAATAAATTAATGTTGTAGTCGAGTAAGAAGCAAATGAACCGGTTTGAGAAGCATTACAAGAATTTCATTGACAATAAAAGGAATAAATCATCGAGGCGAGCCGTTGAAATTTCTATTGAAGGAAGAAACATGGCGTTGTAAATGTGCTGTTGTAATATTTATAGGTTATGAAGTTTTAATTTGTATTTTGACGTTCTTCGTGTTGGATTTACGAAAGTTATCGTAGGATTCATTTTTTTGTTCTTTAATTATGATAAAGAAATTTAATTTTTTTCTGTAGGATTGTTCCTTTGTATAACGATACGAAAATGAAGTATTATCACAAATGTTTTTTGATGAATTATTTGAAATATTTTGTCACTGCTATAATAATAAATAATAAATACAAGAATTAATTTTATTTTAATAAAATTACAAATGTCCCAAATGTCACTTTTGACAGTTAGTTGTCAAAATTTAAGGTTAGTTGTCATAATATTAGAGGTTAATTTGATCTTTTTTATTTGAGGTTAAAACATCATTTATTTATTAAATTTTAAATATAAATTTGTCAAACGTTTTAAATAATAATTTTGGGTGTTGATTTTGTTATATTTGATGTTTTGCTATGTGTCAAGTTTGAGAAAGTTCTTGATAAAATTTGTTATTATTATTTTTATTTGAGCAATTACATCTTTTTATACCAATTCTAAACCTTTTCTTATCTTCCGTTAGACAAAAAAATGTTGTAAATTTTATTTTTTGACGTATAAAACTCTTTATTCGCTTAATAAAAGCCGCGAAATCAGTTTTCGTTAACAACTCAGCCAATATTACGCCACTTTACCAAGATCCTTTGTACTCGATAATGAAATTGTTTGTTACATGGTCTAAATTGAAGGGGCGCCTGAATGTATTCATTGAAATTCGATTAAATTTTACGTGCTGTAACTAATTTCGCCAGGACAACCAGCTCTGAAATGGGGCGGATTTAATTCAGTTTATGGGGCCGTTCAATTTTGCTGTGTAATTAGACTTAATTGTGGTTCACCTCGGATATTTTCAGTATCAAAATATATTTTATTTTTAACAGTGTTCCAAAAAACTTTAATGATCAGTAAAGGTTTTACATTAAAATGAAATGACCTTGACCGGATATACTGAGCATTTATGAGGGTGTGTAAAACCCAAGGAGTTAATTACGTTACCCAAAAACCAATAACTGCTTAAAAGAGGATTAGAAGCTGTTTATAACTTCTATGTCATGATAGTATACCATTAATCTGTATCAAATTTGCTGTCAATAATGCATTATCGAAATTAATTCGAAAATTTTACCAAACAAAAGCAAAATTGTTAAGTTTAGGATTATTTCGTTATAAAGGTGTGTTTCTGGGATATATTCGTCATTATTGAGTCATTTCCTGAATCAAATTGCTACTTTTCTGAATAACATTTTATGAAAGAAATTACAAGAACATTATGTAGCTACGATTCTCAGGAAGAAAAGTACTATTGTTGAATATCAGTATGAATATGAATGAAGGTGTCGTTTATTAATGTGGGTATTTAAGGATATATTGGAGAAAGTTGGTCGAGTACAAAGACCGTCGTATCGTCCAGTGAGAAGATGGTGAACTTAATAAATCTTTCCTACCTATCACCTGCCCGTTCAAACGGAAGGGAGAGTTCACTGCCCTCTGCCATGCAGTGAAGCATCTTTGCATATGCTAATTTACTTTTAACCGACCACAGAACCATTCATTTTACAGATTTTTTTCCCTTTTTATTAACTCGCCACTTGAATCTCGTGCACAATGCAAATATTTTAATAACCAGAATTGTTTTTAATTATCAATTAAATACACGTTTTGTAAAGTGAGTGTTTTAATATTAATTTTAATATTCATAATTCATAATTTAATATTCAGATTTATTCAGAGGAG
This sequence comes from Onthophagus taurus, assembly GCF_036711975.1. Taxonomy (NCBI): domain Eukaryota; kingdom Metazoa; phylum Arthropoda; class Insecta; order Coleoptera; family Scarabaeidae; genus Onthophagus; species Onthophagus taurus. The sequence goes on from NC_091967.1 coordinate 5,442,050, forward strand.
GTGTTTCTTGCAAATATTTTCAGTTTCTTTTAAAACCAAATTAGTTACTCTTAATAAGCTGAGTAATAAAAGAAAATATAATTATTTTATAAATAAAAAAATAATGTTATTTAAAAAAAGTTATGGCACAACTTAATTCACTTAGAATCTTTTTTGTGTTTAGCTTTCAGAGTTTTATCGTGTTCCGAAAGCGGAAAATATATTTCTGGCACAAAGCTTGCCGAGACCCATTGCATTACTTATTAGGCAACAAAACGCGACCTGTATCGACCAGGCACTTTATAAACGCAAATGTTGTTTTGCAGTATTTTTTTACATTGTTATTCGCAATTTGGTCAAGAACAAATTTAGTCATTCGGTATGCTAATATGATTACACCTAAGCTGTAGTTTTAATGCTGTAATTTAATGTTTTTTCTCTATAATAGTAATCATTGTTATGTTTAATTTACAATACAAGCACATGAAACAAGAACCATAATCTCACTAACAATAAAATAAATGTTATTGGCAACGAAGCCAAAATATGTGTAGAAAAAATTGACCAAAATAGAATTAATCTACAGAAGTAACGCAACGAGTCTCTATCCAGAGAAGCTTGGGAAGCACGGAAAGAAAAGTTCGCGATGGAACTGATCGCGAAATTATCAGCATATCATTCATTTTACCAGTGAAATGTAAATGATAACTAATTTTTTATACTTCCACTTTCTTTTTTGGCTAGTTTCGACCTAAAGCCATCTTCAGAAACATACGTTAATTCTATTTATGGTTTATTCCTCGACTCGTCTATGATTTTTCTAGTTCAAGAAAGACTTATCACGAAGCTGATAAAACCATAGAAGTCTATGAGCATAAGCTGTAAGTTACACCATGTTTCCGAAATTAATAATAATAATCATAGGTCTATTAATTCTGTTTGATGCATTTTTTGTAAATGATTTTCTTTTTTGTTCTCCAAATTTTCATAAGATATAATAATAAAATAAGAAATATGTCGTAGTAAAGTTCATCAATATAAATTATAAATAGTATTCGTGCAAATGCGTTTTTATTTTTGGTTAATACTAGGTTCGTTTACCAGTTGCTTAAAAGTATTAGCAAATTTGCAGGTACAGCACGTGTGTAGTAACGTAAGTACGTCCACAGTATGTAAGTACGGCAAATGGGGGTGGTACATATACCTTATAACCAATGTAAGGGGACCAGTAACGGTTCGCGTGCATAGCATGGGTAGGTGTCGGAATAAGAAGTAGGCCGCAGAACACCAGTTCGGACCAACCTTACGCTCGACCGCGAGGTGGCGCTCACGTCGCGCCTGAAAAACCTCGAATTTTCATTTCGCACAAACCTGAAAAGCTCGTTCGGTTCTTGTTGCTGCTGTTGTTGTTGGTGTTGATGTTTCGGGTGGGAATGACGATTGTTATCGTTTCGTTTACCACGAAAGATGACTTTGAAGTTACCGATAAATTTTTGATTTTTGGTGTTGTGACGGTGAGCGAATCACACCGGTTTTCGGCGCTTCATCGCCCATCATCAAAAGAGGTAATTTTACGTTCGATAGATAGGAATTTTTTCGTTGGATTTTTTTGCATTTATGCGGCAATAAGAAAAATGCTCTGTGACGTTCTTTTGTGTTGTGCCCTGTGATAATTTAAAACAGCTTATAAATATTAATGTATCGACCCACTGATAAAGATTTTAGAATGAACAGAATTTACCAAGAGGGTCGTATTCTTAAGCGTTTGCTGATTACAAAACTTTAAAGATAATTCCAATAAAAACCTACTGTCTTATCTACAAAACATAGCTGTTAACGTGTTAAGTAGAAAACAGAAAATAAACAATTTATTGTGTATCTGTGCAAAGAATCTCTATAGTTTAAGTATTAGATAAGGATTACACTTGGTGTGTGGATGCAGGATTAAATTTGCTGTAAAATCATTTTTATTTCATCAACTTTTTGAGATATCATTTTTTTAATTTAATCTTTTTTCATCACACATTTAAGTCAGGAGGAGGTCCAATTCAACACCGTACTTTAGACCGATTGTAAGTTACGGTAGTGAATCATGGACGATGACTCAGAAATCGGCAGAAATTGTAAATATTTTTGTAAGAAAGATATTAAGGAGAATGATAGGGCCAGTACAAGAAAATAATATATGAAGATCAAGATACAACCATGAATTGTATCGTGTTTATAAGGAGCACGCCATTATCGGAGTTCATCAGACTCCAGTGTTTACGATGGGCTGGTCATGTGATTAGAATGGGTACTAATTGGTAGAAAAATGAGATGAGAAGATGCAGTCGATCTGGACACTATCGGGGGAAGAAGCTGGTGGAGAGAAAATTGGAGGCAAACGTTCGATTTTAGCTGTAGAGCTGTTCAATTAATTTTCGCCATTCCGCCCTCTCCCAACATCTCCCTCCAACCAAATCGTTGTTGGTCTCGTAAGGTTGGTTTCCAGTCAAGTACCCTTTTTGGGGTTCGGTTATCACTCATACCCATGATATGCCCTAGCTACTCTATTCTACGAATTTTTATGAATCTGACGATATTAGCTTAGCCTTTCTGAGTGATGCTTCTATCCTATGTTCTGTTTATCAATAAAGCGAACTACAGGGTTTTCCAATAAGAGGTGTTATTTTGATATTCAAAGAAAAATGCCATTTTTTAGTATAAATGATCGGATGTTTATTTCATTATAAAGAAGAAGATATGCCGTTAATAGTGGAAAATAACATTAGGCAAATGACCACCACGACCACGCTTACAGGACAATATCCTTTCCATGAAATTTTCCATAACCAAATTGCAAAGCGGCTGCCCTATGTCGTCAATAGCCTCACGAATTCCATCTTTGAGGTCTTGAATCGACGCTGGGCTGTTGGCGTACACCTTCTCTTTCACGTGGCCCCAAAGGAAGAAGTCGCAAGGTGTTAAATCACAAGATCTCGGTGGCCAATTGTGATCACCTCTTCGAGAGATAATACGGTCCGGAAACTTTTCCCGTAAAAGATCAATGGTTTCGTTGCTTGTGTGGCACGTGTAGCACCGTCTTGTTGAAAGTAAACGTTGTCCACATCAATACCATCCAATTCCGGCCATAAAAAATCATTAATCATCTCTCGATAGCGCAATCCATTCACCGTAACTGTTGTTCCAGCCTCATTTTCGAAAAAGTAAGGTCCAATGACTCCGCCGGACCATAAACCGCACTAAACAGTCACACGTTGAGGATAGAGAGGCTTTTCAACAATAACTCTTGGGTTTTCCGAGCCCCAGATGCGACAATTTTGCTTGTTGACGAAGCCACCGAGGTGGAAATGGGCCTCATCACTCAAGATGATTTTTCGATGGAATTCCGGATCATTTTCATGCATTTCAACGACCCAATCAGCAAAGACACGACGTTGTTGATGATCGGACGGCTTGAGTTCTTGTGTTAACTGAAGTTTATAAGCCTCAAGACCCAAATCTTTATGCAAAGGTGTAATGACGTTTGTGGAATGCCTAATTCCAAAGAACGACGAGGAATGGACAAACCTGGGTTTTCTTCAACACTTTCGGCTGTTCTTGAGCGACGTGCACGGGTTTTATTCTTCACATCACTAACTTGTCCCAAAAGCTCGAATTTTTCCACCAATTTCTGTATTGCGGCCCGGCAAGGTGCTTCACGATGACCCAAAAATGTTCTAGTTTTACGAACCGTCTCTGCCAAAATTTCACCATTTTTATAGTGAATTTTAATAATTTCAATGCGTTGTTGAAGCGTGTATCGTTCCATTTTTATTAATGGCGTACTTTCTACTTGTCAAATGTCAAAAAATGACAGCTTCAAAAGTGACATCTACCGAAATAACGGGCTATTCAAAATAACACATCTTATTGGAAAACCCTTTACCAGCGTTCATATAACTCATCAACAACTATCATATTATATTTACTTTATTAACTAACAGTGTACACGACTATTATAATTTTGATACAAGTACAAGCAAGTACAAGCGAAATGCGAGTCTCTCTTCTTGTTGTCTTGGCGGGAACGTGCCAACAACATCAAATTGTTCCGATACCAACATAAATAATCATAATGTTACTAATTTATATAACACTTCTACTACCAGGTCGAATAGCATGGCAGATAACGCATCTGCTTGTTTGACACCAGTGTTGATATGGTGAGCTACTGTATGTTACTGTCTCTACTGCCTTAGATCCAGCCATGGTCATGTTAATGAGTTCCACTAATTTCTTGAAGATTTCGAGTAACTGGGAGATCGCTTTGCAGTTTATTTCTATTTGTTGAGCGATTTGGGAACCCACATCGAATATAGGCCATGTAATAGTTCTCTTTGCGCTTCAGGATTAGTTGAATTGATAAAACATAAACATGTCCAAGTTAAAATAATGGCTTCTTTTTATGCAAGTTTTACTCGAGTTAAACACGGAAGGTAATTGCAAAAGGGTTTCATTAATGCATTAATTAATTCTTTTAAAAGAATTTGCTTAACCTATATTTGCTAATATGAAATTAAAAAAATCAATTTTTTAAGTTTATTTTAAGTGCAAGATTCGCCTTGAAAAAGACGAATAAATGTGGGTGAAACGGTCGACGGATACTCTCTCTGAATGAACCGGAATACAGCTCGCATATATTAAGCTAGAAAATCGATTCTCTACTTTGCTAATAGCGAGTAATTGAGTAGGTATTAGCATTGCGAAAGACCTCACATTTTACTCTGGTACCTATTATTCCATAGTCATTAATCAACGTGGTAACTAAACGAAAATTATTCGAAATAAACTTAAAATCAAGTCGAATCGATCAAATTAAGTTAATTAAGAAATACAGGGTGATTCACATAAGAACCGACACAGAGCAGGGACATGTAGAGGACAATAAATTAAGATGATTTAACGCAACTTATCTCTATACCAAGTTGTACCCCTGAGGAGTTATAGGCCTTCAAAGTTGGGTCTTAAATTTTTAAAACAATGAATATCTTCGTAATACATTAAGCTATAAAAACCAAATTTGGTATACGTTATGAGTGTACCGAGGGCATTAATTGGTAGCAAGTTGAGACCAACTGAGGCATTTCAAAGGTTTGATTAAGGGTGATGGTTCCCTAAATTTTGGCAGATTTTTTTAACCTTTTTGTGGATTTAATACATTATTTCCTCATTTCATATGGAATTTAATTCTAAAACTTTTTTTACTCTTACTATTTTTTAAAAAACATTGTCGTTTTCATAAAAAAATCAAAAAACTAAAGACGCGTATCTTGTTAATGTTACTTAAAATCATCGAAAATTCAGTAGTCGGCTGTGAAATTGTACGTAATTTGAGAAATAAACTGTTTATTATGAGCTAAAAAGACATCATCCATAAACCAATTTAGTTTAGGCATAATAATTTTCTAGTGATAAAGAGAAAATCCCCAAAATGTCAAAATTAAGTACTTTTGGTTTTAAAATCGATCATAACTCAAGAATGAAAGGTGATGACGAAAAGTTTTTTAGGAATAAATTGTTTATTATGAACTAAAAAGATATTATTGATAAACAAATTTTGTTTAGATGTAATGATTTTCTAGTGATAAAGAGAAAATCCCCATAATGTCAAAATTGAGTACTTTTGTTATCAAAATCGATCATTAGTCAAAAATTAATTGTGATGGAGATAAGTTTTTTTGAAATTAATTGTTTATTATGAACTAAAAAGACTTCATCCATAAACAGATTTGGTTTAGTTATAATGATTTTCTAGTAATAAAGAAAAAATCACCAAAATGTCAAAATTGAATACTTTTGGTATTAAAATAGATCATAACTCAAAAATGAAAGGTGATGGTGAAAAGTTTATTTGAAATAAATTGTTTATTATGAACTAAAAAAACATCATCCATAAGCAAATTTAGTTTAGGTATAACGATTTTCTAGTGATAAAGAAAAAATCACCAAAATGTTAAAATTGAGTACTTTTGGTATTAAAATAGATCATAACTCAAAAATTAAAGGTGATGGAGAAAAGTATACTTCAAATAAATTGTTTATTATGAACTAAAAGGACATTACTCATAAACAGATTTGGTTTAGTTATAATGATTTTCTAATGATAAAGAGAAAATCACCGAAATATCAAAATTGAGTACTTTTGGTATTAAAATTGATCATAACTCAAGAATGAAAGGTGATGACGAAAAGTTTTTTAGGAATAAATTGTTTATTGTCAACTAAGAAGACATTATCCATAAACAAGTTTAGTTTAGATGTAATGATTTTCTAGTGATAAAGAGAAAATCCCCATAATGTTAAAATTGAGTACTTTTGTTATCAAAATCGATCATTAGTCAAAAATTAATTGTGATGGAGATAAGTTTTTTTGAAATTAATTGTTTATTATGAACTAAAAAGACATCATCCATAAACAGATTTGGTTTAGTTATAATGATTTTCTAGTGATAAAGAAGAAATCACCAAAATGTCAAAATTGAGTACTTTTGGTATTAAAATAGATCATAACTCAAAAATGAAAGGTGATGGTGAAAAGTTTATTTGAAATAAATTGTTTATTATGAACTAAAAAAACATCATCCATAAGCAAATTTAGTTTAGGTATAACGATTTTCTAGTGATAAAGAAAAAATCACCAAAATGTTAAAATTGAGTACTTTTGGTATTAAAATAGATCATAACTCAAAAATTAAAGGTGATGGAGAAAAGTATACTTCAAATAAATTGTTTATTATGAACTAAAAGGACATTACTCATAAACAGATTTGGTTTAGTTATAATGATTTTCTAATGATAAACAAAAAAATCACCGAAATATCAAAATTGAGTACTTTTGGTATTAAAATTGATCATAACTCAAGGATGAAAGGTGATGGAGAAAAGTTTTTTAGGAATAAGTTGTTTATTGTCAACTAAGAAGACATCATCCATAAACAAATTTAGTTTAGATGTAATGATTTTCAGGTGATAAAGAGAAAATCCCCAAAATGTCAAAATTGGGTACTTTTGGTGTTAAAATCGATAATAACTCAAGAATGAAAGGCGATGGAGAAACGATGAAGAAACCTTGTCGTCAAATAACTTTATAACTTTGTCATCAAGTTTGATGTACAATTTCATAGCCAACTACTAAATTTTCTCTTATTTTAAGTAACATACGAAATACTTGTCTTTAGTTATTTACGTTTTTTATGAAAACGACAAAGTTTTTTAAAAAATAATACGGGTAAGAAAAGTTTTAGAATTAAATTCCACATGAAATGAAGTAGTAATGTATTAAATCCGCCAAAAGTTTAAAAAAATTTGTCCAAATTTAGGGTACCATCAAAAAATCATTTCACCCTTAATCAACCCTATGAAATGCCTTAATTGAGTTCAATTTGCTACCAATTAATACCTGTGGTACACTCATAACGTATACCAAATTGGTTTTTCTAGCTTAATGCATTACCAAGATATTGAACTTTTTAAAAATTTAAGAGCCAACTCTGAAGGCCTATAACTCCTGAGGTGTACAACTTAGTATAGAGGTAAGTTACGTTAAATCATCTTAATTTATTGTCCTCTACATGTCCCTGCTCTGTGTCGGTTCTTATGTGAATCACCCTGTATAAAGAAAATTAATTTAATTTTTTTATATTTAAAAGTAATCTAAGAAAAACATCCAAAAGACATCCTTAATTAAAGTAACCAAACTGAAATACTGGTGACACACAGTGCAGTATTTTTGTACCGTGACGAAAATCTGTACAAGCACGCAGGTTTTAAATGGGTCAATAACCCAATCTTGCTTAAAAGCATCTCGAAAATACATCTATGCATTTTTAAGCTGCACCAAGATTTTATTACTTCCTTTTTATAGTGATGGAGAAACTTTAACAATAATTTTAACACTACATAAATATCTCGAAATAATTACTGCTATTAACATTAACTGTATCTTTTTAATATATCTTAATTGCAGGTTTAAAACAAAATCCATAACCGTGTAAGATATTAATATTAATAATTAAAATGTATACACAATGCGCATATAATATCAATAAATTGAAATAAAACGGTGAAAGCTTTTTAGTGTATGCTTTATAGTTTTTCATGTCACATCGATCAAGTTGTTAACGAGTTAAGTGTTGTTTCGTTGGGAAAATCGTGTGAAAATATCATTCAGAGCAAATTGAATTTGAAAGTTTTGTAGTTATTCCAAATTGATAGGCTTCGTTTTTAATTTTAAACATAATGTCTCAGTTACATTTCGTGTAAAAATGATCATGAAATTTCTTGCAAAAATTTTTTAATTCTGTTGGTTTTAATAAATTATTAGAGAAAATTCGATTTCTATTCTGATGACTTAAAGATGAGCTTAGATGAGCTTATGATTGCTTTATAAAATAAGCAAAAGCAAAATAGTTTATAACATCCTCATGATAATGTGATTTGAAAGTTTTGCTGCGAATACCATCCGGATATGTAACGCGTTATTATTTTCTGTTACTTTTTGTTTAACTAATACGTTTGTAAACGCTCGAGGAAAACAGATTTCTCTTTTAATGTGTTAAAGATAACCTTGTGAAATATAGATTAGAAATGCAGAATATTCAGAAAGTGCAAAAAAAGAAAGTGATTATTGCTTAAATCTAAGATTTTGAAATTATTAATTAACGAAAAAACTACATGACTATATGTAATTGTTAGGAAAATGTAAGTGCATTTAGAAATGAGGTAGTTTCACGATCTAGTTGCAACATTGGTAAGGTGTATTAATAATCGGCATCGGCCGCGAATTGTATAGTATGGAGTGGTTCGTAGACGTTTCCCCCGCAATGTTTACGTGTGTGGCCAACGATTGTGACTAATTATTGGGGTATTATTACGTTTCCCGAGATGTGCACTAAGTAATTGCGGTTTCTAATTCTGGAACGGTACGTTCGCTCCGTGTCGCGATCCAGTTCTTTCGGGAAAAGTTTAAGAGACGGTCGCCAACGGAGCGACTTCACCAATTTGTAAAACTTATCAAAAACATCTTACATTTAACGTGTTTTTATCATCAAAAATAATAACTTAAGATTTACATTAAAATTAAAGGAATATAACCTGTAAGTATTCTTTAAATATTTAATTAATCATTTTTAATTTGTTTATAAGCAATAAATGAAATCTAAAAATAATACAAATTTAGTGTTAAATAATACTTTATTGATTGAGAATTATAATTATAAGAAAAAGTATTAATAAATAATTACTTTCTTTTTACAACATGTAAAACCATGCTAACTAACTAACAGTTAAGCAATCACCCAAAGATTAATTATACAATATTGTTGAGAAATGTAGATAATAGATCTTACTTAGAGTTCTTCATTACAGGTTACGAATTGCATAACAGTACGCACTATACAGTACGTGCATATTTTTAATTACTCTCGTTTCACTCCAGTAACGTTTAATTAATACTATTTTATTATACAATTAGTAACACTATTAGGGTAATTTATTCTAAAAGGAATTGCTTTTTGTTAGTAAATTATTTCGAAGACATTTACGAAAGCTCTCCGCGTTTTTTGATTTACAAATAGGGGACAAATTTCAAGTAAAGTTTTCACAAGAACAACAATTAATAACTTATTAAATTTTCCATTCTATAAAGAAAAGTCATTTTGCAAACACTTTTGTGTCATATTGTCTTTGGATGGCTACATAACAGTTTGGTTTATCACATGATAACAAAATGCTAAACATTACTTTGAATGCCAATTAAATACCAAAAAGACTTTTAAGTACTGGAGGCAAAAGATAAAGGAAGTCAAGACTTAATTTGGGCTGTAGCGCCATTGAGGAGTGAGAGGGGAAGTCCCTACTGAAACACCAACTATTTCATCCAAGTTCTACTTGATTTCTTCAATTCAAATACATTGTATGTAGACTTTTGTCTTGTTAATTTTGGTGTTGTATGATGAATTTTTGTTATTTAGTTATTGAAGCCATCTGGGTTTTTTTGGTGCATGAGGCAAGTCACAACAAGTTTTGCCTCCGAAAACAAGTAAAGTGTTTGATTGAGGACATTTCATTGTATCAGAAAAGCAAAGTAGTTCTAAATCTTTACAAGTAGTTAATCATTAATGATGAACACTCAAAAGTACAAAAGCCTGATATTGTGATAAAATTGTTGAAGAAAGTTGATTGGTTCCAAATTGATGATAATGGCTCAAGATAACATAATTCATAAGCAATACCACCATAGTTATCTCAAATTGTTATGCACAAGCCAGGAAATCCCACAATATCAAAATTGACAATCATCTGCGTTAAATCCTGTTATAACTAGAAAAATAAAGGTGATAGAGAAAAACGTTTCCCATAAAAATTAATGATAATGAGTCAAGATAACATAATCTATAGTCAATGCTACCGTAGATATCACCATTTCTTAGGTTCAAGCAAGAAATTCTCAAAATATCAAAATTGACAATCATCTAAGTTAAATTCTGTTGCAAGTAGAAAATTAAAGGTGATAGAGAAAAACGTTTCCCATAAAAATTAATGATAATGAATCAAGATAACTTAATCCATAGTCAATGCCACGATAGATATCACCATTTCTTATGTTCAAGCAAGGAATTCTCAAAATATCAAAATTGACAATCATCTGCGTTAAATCCTGTTATAAGTAGAGAATTAAAGGTGATAGAGAAAAACGTTTCCCATAAAAATTAATGATAATGAATCAAGATAACATAATCCATAGTCAATACCACCATAGATATCACCATTTCTTAGGTTCAACCAAGGAATTCTCAAAACATCAAAATTGACAATCATCTGCGTTAAATCCTGTTATAAGTAGAAAATGAAAGGTGATAGAGAAAAACGTTTCCCATAAAAATTAATGATAATTAATCAAGATAACATAATCCATAGTCGATGCCACTATAGATATCATCATTTCTTAGGTTCAAGCCAGGAATTCTCAAAATATCAAAATTGACAATCATCTGCGATAAATCCTGTCATAAGTAGAAAATTAAAGGTGATAGAGAAAAACGTTTCCCATAAAAATTAATGATAATGAATCAAGATAACTTAATCCATAGTCAATGCCACGATAGATATCATCATTTCTTAGGTTCAAGCCAAGATTTCTCAAAATATCAAAATTGACAATCATCTGAGTTAAATTCTGTTATAAGTAGAAAATTAAAGGTGATAGAGAAAAACGTTTCCCATAAAAATTAATGATAATGAATCAAGATAACATAATCCATAGTCAATACCACCATAGATATCACCATTTCTTAGGTTCAAGCAAGGAATTCTCAAAATATCAAAATTGACAATCATCTGAGTTAAATTCTGTTATAAGTAGAAAATTAAAGGTGATAGAGAAAAACGTTTCCCATAAAAATTAATGATAATGAATCAAGATAACATAATCCATAGTCAATGCCACTATAGATATCACCATTTCTTAGGTTCAAGCAAGGATTTCTCAAAATATCAAAATTGACAATCATCTGAGTTAAATTCTGTTATAAGTAGAAAATTAAAGGTGATAGAGAAAAACGTTTCCCATAAAAATTAATGATAATGAGTCAAGATAACATAATCTATAGTCAATGCTACCGTAGATATCACCATTTCTTAGGTTCAAGCAAGGAATTCTCAAAATATCAAAATTGACAATCAACTGCGTTAAATTCTGTTATAAGTAGAAAATTAAAGGTAATAGAGAAAACCACTTTCCATAAAAATTAATGATAATGAATCAAGATAACTTATTCCATAGTCAATGCCACGATAGATATCATCATTTCTTAGGTTCAAGCCAAGATATCTCAAAACATCAAAATTGACAATCATCTGCGTTAAATTCTGTTAATAATAACTAGAAAAATAAAGGTGATAGAGAAAAACGTTTCCCATAAAAATTAATGATAATGAATCAAGATAACTTAATCCATAGTCAATGCCACGATAGATATCATCATTTCTTAGGTTCAAGCCAAGATATCTCAAAACATCAAAATTGACAATCATCTGCGTTAAATTCTGTTATAACTAGAAAAATAAAGGTGATAGAGAAAAACGTTTCTCATAAAAATTAATGATAATGAATTAAGATAACATAATCTATAGTCAATGCTACCGTAGATATCACCATTTCTTAGGTTCAAGCAAGGAATTCTCAAAATATCAAAATTGACAATCATCTGTGTTAAATTCTGTTATAAGTAGAAAATTAAAGGTGATAGAGAAAAACGTCTCCCATAAAAATTAATGATAATGAATCAAGATAATATAATCCATAGTCAATACCACCATAGATATCACCATTTCTTAGGTTCAAGCAAGGAATTCTCAAAACATCAAAATTGACAATCATCTGCGTTAAATTCTGTTATAACTAGAAAAATAAAGGTGATAGAGAAAAACGTTTCCCATAAAACTTAATGATAATGAATCAAGATAACATAATCTATAGTCAATGCTACCGTAGATATCATCATTTCTTAGGTTCAAGCCAAGATTTCTCAAAACATCAAAATTGACAATCATCTATGTTAATTCTGTTATAAGCAGAAAATTAAAGGTGATGGGGAAAAACGTTTGCATAAAAATTAATGATAATGAATCAAGATATTATAATTCTTAACCAATGCTTCCATAGATATCAGCATTTCTTAGTTTCAAGTCAACAATTCTCAAAATATCAAAATCGCCAGAAACTATGAATGAATTAATAGATTGTGTTAAAAGTGCCTTCGACGCATTAACTAAAGAATAGTTAGATAACATATCCTCGACACTACAAAAGTGCATGGAGTCAACCATGATGGCCTCAGCAGGCAACAACTAGCAGATAATTGCAGTCAATACTCAAAACTGCATTGTATAAGTCGGGCAGGTTAGCTCTTTTGAAATAATATTGGGCGCGTTTTAAAAATAATATGAAATTGAATAAGAATAGGATTACTTCGAAGAGGCTTATGAATTAACATTAATACTAATAATGATACCAGGACAGCTGTCACTGCAGACGATGATAATAAATATTAAAAAAGTTAGCAAAAATCACCTACGATATTATTAATGCATACTTTCTTAAAATATATAATTATTTTTTTAATCAGAAGATTAATTAATTTCTAAAAATAATTAGAGTGTTAGAAAGCGATAATTTGTTTTGGTAATTTCACTTAATTTATATCTTTAGTAGACGAATCATTACATTAGTAACCATGTGCAATGTTATTTTATAGGAGTAAATTATCTCAATTTAACGGTCTCATTCATTTTACTTTCCTTTCATAAATATGAAGAATATTTAGTCCAAAATTAATTCTCCTTTTGCCCCTTTCCTTTCATTTATTTTCCGGATTGTATTTATAAATGTCTCAGGAAAAGAGCATCTGTGACTTAGTCTTATACGAGAGAACGAGTATCTATTTTGAGGAGACGTTATTATTGTCCCTATGAGATAATACGAGGAGTCAGGTCTCTTCCGCCCACGGTGAACGTTAATTTTGTTACAGGGATGTTGTCTAATGAGATGGGAAGGAGGTGATCGATGAGGGCATCAAAAGATGTGAGGCTCTCAGTTGAAACCGATTGGTCACGATGAGATCGCCTGAACATAAAAACGAACCGCGAACAGGAAGAAGGTATGAAGAGGAACTTTCTGTGAAGTACCTTTCTCCGGGTGCTTTTACCATCCTTTCGCCACAAGATTATGGTGTTAATCCTGATCCACCGTCTGCTCCGGCACAATACAGGTAAATTTTATTTTCCTTTTTAAATTTTTATTTTAATAAGTTAATTTTTAGATTAACACCAAATAGTAGTCGTCGAAAAATCCAAGCGTTTTCGATAATAGCAGAGGCTTCCAGTAATCCCGGATCAAGAAGTCCTTCGCCGTCAGGAAGACTTAGTCCTTTCAGAGGTAGAGGGTTTAATCCAGCGGGGTCACGTCATGCATCTCCAAATCCATCGCCGCCTCCAGATGATTCAAGACAATCATCAGCAAGTAGAACCAGCCTTGATTCGGTTCGATCACCGAGAAGATCGCAAATTCCTCAACTCAAAACAAGAGGAAGCACTGGAAACATTTTTGGTGAAAAGGTGACACAAGATGCAAGTACACCCCGTAACAAAAATCGATCGAAACTTAGTCCTCAATTAAGTCAAAGTTTAACTAACATAAACAGTAGGTATGCTCTTAGCAGATCCATGAAACGAAAACCTGCCTTCGAGCAACTTTCACCAATAGCTGGGAGTTCGCCGGAAACTGGTTCTATTAACAAATCGCAGTCTTCCCCATCAAAAATTCCACTTTCGTATCGAAGTCAACCTTCAAGCAGGAGATCATCTCCTTCTGGAAGCAGATTGCCTCATAACCATCAAGTTTCGAGGCAAAATTCTTCAAGAAACATTTCTAGAAATAACAGCAGAGATGCAAGTCCCTCAAAAGCATATAGTAGAATTCCGATTGCTGGAACTTCATCGTATAAAGAAGTTCCGCCTAAAGTTAATACGTTCAATAAATCAAAGCCAAAAGTGCCTCCTAAACCAGAAGAACTTAAAAGTACTACAGGTTCTAGAAGTAAATTAGTTAAAAAATCTAGCGAAACAAAATTGAAGAATACAGTTAATGGAAAAGAAACAAAGTCATCCGGAAGTACTCAAAATAGTAATGGTAAAAAAGGAGATTCGAGAAATAATAGCGGTAAAACTAATTCAAATCAGGGTAACAATAATAATAGTACAAAAAATAAAAATAATGGTAACGCAAAACTAAAGAAGGGAGATGAAATAATGGTTATGGAAGACGTTGAAACAGAAAAAATTGAAATGTCAACTAAACCCGAATTAAAAACTCGGGAAAGTAGTACAAAACTTGTTGATATTCCAACCGCAACCGTAGTTTCATCAACAACAACCACGGCAGTTCAACCCTTACAAATCGAAGAGGACTTAGAAAATATGTTAAAAGAAGAATTAAGCAAAGTGAGCGGTTACACGAACGATTCTAGAACTTTAAGTGCGACAAGTGTTTCTAGTGCGATGAATAAAATGAACGATACCGTGTTAAACTCTCAAACGTTACTTAGGGATCATAATTTTCCAAAATTGTCGCCGGCGGCAAGTGCTATTATATCACTTTCGAACGATAACAAAGCGTTAGATACTAAAAGTGCTACAAACGCCCTGCCAACCATCGAGTCTATTCATAAGAAAATCGACGGCGTCGGCCAAAACATAAATAACACGTTCGCGGACTCAAATAAAGTGTACATGGAATCAATCGAAAATAGTGTTAAAAATAATATGAGCAAAGCGATTACTCCGGATCATGTGAATACTTTTGTACAAAAAGGTGCACATGAGAAATTGTTGGATGGAAGAACTTTAGTTGCGCCAGATGTAAAACCAATTAAAATTTTGGTTAAGGAGAAACCATCCGATATTGAAGTACAGAGTGGAAATATTCGATTACCTTCTAGTGCCACTAACGGTCTTAATTCTTCACCGAGGTAAATAAAATTATCCATTAATTATTTTTAATTTAATTTAAATACAGAAAAATTTTCTTCGATATAACGGATTTCAAATCTAAGGGATAAAATATTCTATCTTAATAGATAAATTCGGGGTATTCCTAAAAAAAAAACGATTTTGTTTTAAAAGTTGTTTATAAAAACGTTTTAAGTGCTTAAAACTGAAAATATGAGAAAACGTCAAAAATTCAAACATTTAAGTTTATAAAAATTCATAACTTATTTAATAATCGGTGTGAAATCATGAAATTTTCAGGAATTATACTAAAAAGTATGCAGATTCGATTAAAAGAATCGAATTTGTTCCCAAAATTGAGATTAAAATGTTTTGGGTGATTAAATCCAAAAGTATCGAAAATCCACGTTTCTTGTTAAAAAAGATTATAACTTTTTTAAATATCGAATTGGAATCTTCATATTTTTAAGGAAAGCTCTAAAATGGACGTAGATTTAAATAAAAAATATAATTCTGTTCCAAACGTTGTTTATAAACATTTTAGGTGCTTAAAGTTGAAAGTGTAAGAAAACGTCTAAATTCAAACATTTAATGTTGTAAAAATTCATAACTTATTTAATAATCGGTTTGAAATCATGAAATTTGCAGGAATTATACTAAAAAGTATGCAGATTCGATTAAAAGAAGCGAACTTGTTCCCAAAATTGAGATTAAAATGTTTTGGGTGATTAAATCCAAAAGTATCGAAAATCCACGTTTCTTGTTAAAAAAGATTATAACTTTTTTAAATATCGAATTGGAATCTTCATATTTTTAAGGAAAGCTCTAAAATGGACGTAGATTTAAATAAAAAATATAATTCTGTTCCAAACGTTGTTTATAAACATTTTAGGTGCTTAAAGTTGAAAGTGTAAGAAAACGTCTAAATTCAAACATTTAATGTTGTAAAAATTCATAACTTATTTAATAATCGGTTTGAAATCATGAAATTTGCAGGAATTATACTAAAAAGTATGCAGATTCGATTAAAAGAAGCGAATTTGTTCCCAAAATTGAGATTAAAATGTTTTGGGTGATTAAATCCAAAAGTATCGAAAATCCACGTTTCTTGTTAAAAAAGATTATAACTTTTTTAAATATCGAATTGGAATCTTCATATTTTTAAGGAAAGCTCTAAAATGGACGTAGATTTAAATAAAAAATATAATTCTGTTCCAAACGTTGTTTATAAACATTTTAGGTGCTTAAAGTTGAAAGTGTAAGAAAACGTCTAAATTCAAACATTTAATGTTGTAAAAATTCATAACTTATTTAATAATCGGTTTGAAATCATGAAATTTGCAGGAATTATACTAAAAAGTATGCAGATTCGATTAAAAGAAGCGAACTTGTTCCCAAAATTGAGATTAAAATGTTTTGGGTGATTAAATCCAAAAGTATCGAAAATCCACGTTTCTTGTTAAAAAAGATTATAACTTTTTTAAATATCGAATTGGAATCTTCATATTTTTAAGGAAAGCTCTAAAATGGACGTAGATTTAAATAAAAAATATAATTCTGTTCCAAACGTTGTTTATAAACATTTTAGGTGCTTAAAGTTGAAAGTGTAAGAAAACGTCTAAATTCAAACATTTAATGTTGTAAAAATTCATAACTTATTTAATAATCGGTGTGAAATCATGAAATTTTCAGGAATTATACTAAAAAGTATGCAGATTCGATTAAAAGAAGCGAACTTGTTCCCAAAATTGAGATTAAAATGTTTTGGGTGATTAAATCCAAAAGTATCGAAAATCCACGTTTTTTGTTAAAAAAGATTATAACTTTTTTAAATATCGAATTGGAATCTTCATATTTTTAAGGAAAGCTCTAAAATGGACGTAGATTTAAATAAAAAATATAATTCTGTTCCAAACGTTGTTTATAAACATTTTAGGTGCTTAAAGTTGAAAGTGTAAGAAAACGTCTAAATTCAAACATTTAATGTTGTAAAAATTCATAACTTATTTAATAATCGGTGTGAAATCATGAAATTTTCAGGAATTATACTAAAAAGTATGCAGATTCGATTAAAAGAAGCGAACTTGTTCCCAAAATTGAGATTAAAATGTTTTGGGTGATTAAATCCAAAAGTATCGAAAATCCACGTTTCTTGTTAAAAAAGATTATAACTTTTTTAAATATCGAATTGGAATCTTCATATTTTTAAGGAAACCTCTAAAATGGACGTAGATTTAAATAAAAAATATAATTCTGTTCCAAACGTTGTTTATAAACATTTTAGGTGCTTAAAGTTGAAAGTGTAAGAAAACGTCTAAATTCAAACATTTAATGTTGTAAAAATTCATAACTTATTTAATAATCGGTTTGAAATCATGAAATTTGCAGGAATTATACTAAAAAGTATGCAGATTCGATTAAAAGAAGCGAACTTGTTCCCAAAATTGAGATTAAAATGTTTTGGGTGATTAAATCCAAAAGTATCGAAAATCCACGTTTTTTGTTAAAAAAGATTATAACTTTTTTAAATATCGAATTGGAATCTTCATATTTTTAAGGAAAGCTCTAAAATGGACGTAGATTTAAATAAAAAATATAATTCCGTTCCAAACGTTGTTTATAAACATTTTAGGTGCTTAAAGTTGAAAGTGTAAGAAAACGTCTAAATTCAAACATTTAATGTTGTAAAAATTCATAACTTATTTAATAATCGGTTTGAAATCATGAAATTTGCAGGAATTATACTAAAAAGTATGCAGATTCGATTAAAAGAAGCGAACTTGTTCCCAAAATTGAGATTAAAATGTTTTGGGTGATTAAATCCAAAAGTATCGAAAATCCACGTTTTTTTGTTAAAAAAGATTATAACTTTTTTAAATATCGAATTGGAATCTTCATATTTTTAAGGAAAGCTCTGAAATGGACGTAGATTTAAATAAAAAATATAATTCTGTTCCAAACGTTGTTTATAAACATTTTAGGTGCTTAAAGTTGAAAGTGTAAGAAAACGTCTAAATTCAAACATTTAATGTTGTAAAAATTCATAACTTATTTAATAATCGGTTTGGAAATATGAAATTTGCAGGAATTATACTAAAAAGTATGCAGATTCGATTAAAAGAAGCGAACTTGTTCCCAAAATTGAGATTAAAATGTTTTGGGTGATTAAATCCAAAAGTATCGAAAATCCACGTTTCTTGTTGAAAAAGATTATAACTTTTTTAAATATCGAATTGGAATCTTCATATTTTTAAGGAAAGCTCTAAAATGGACGTAGATTTAAATAAAAAATATAATTCTGTTCCAAACGTTGTTTATAAACATTTTAGGTGCTTAAAGTTGAAAGTGTAAGAAAACGTCTAAATTCAAACATTTAATGTTGTAAAAATTCATAACTTATTTAATAATCGGTTTGAAATCATGAAATTTGCAGGAATTATACTAAAATGTGTGCAGATTCTATTAAAAGAAGCGAAACTGCTCCAAAAATTGTAATTAAAATGTTCTGGGTAATTAAATCAAAAAGTATCGAAAACGAACGTTTTTCTGTTATAAAATGTAATAACTTTGGGAAGCTCTAAAAAGGGTTTCGTAATTTTAATTGTTATTCAGCGCTAGATTGTTGCATATTTTTGTTAAGCAAAAACTCGAACTAACACTAGACTTTTTGGGTTTAGCCGTCTTGAGAGACGTGCGGCTAAACCCGAATGTTTCTAGTTGTAGGTCTAATGTTAGTTCTAACGACAGTGCCAGGTAGCGGTAGTTAGTACTAGATACCACTATGTTGTGTATTTTTATTGAACTAAAACTAGAACTCACACTAGACCTATAACTAGAAAGTTCGTCTGAAGACGCACGGCTAAGTAGTAAGTAGTAGGTTATAGGTCTAGTGTTAGTTCTAGTTTTACATTAGTACGATCACTAGAACTAGAACACAAGACCTAGAACTAGAATCATTCAGGTTTAGCCGTCTTGAGAGACGTGCGGCTAAACCCGAATGTTTCTAGTTCTAGGTGTTATGTTAGTTTTAGTTTGAATTCAGTGCTAGGTTGTTGTATATTTTTATTGAATTAAAAGTAGCACTAACACTAGACCTACAACTAGAAACATTCGGGTTTAACCATCTTAAGAGACACGTTCTAATTCAAAGTGTAAAATAATAGTTGTCTACACATATGTGACGTCACGAACGGGCCTTCGAGCTATGCACCTGTTCGGCATGTAGCAGTCTTCTTAGATTTTACATTATCGGGACACCCAGTATTGTTCATTTGATTATAACGTGACTATAAGACTAGAAAGACACCTAAGTAGAAGTTTTACAATTTCAAACAATGCAAAAATGATTATTTTAATTTTTAAATGATAAGCTTTCTTGGATTGAAGCTCTTTTAGTTATAACGAGGACACCCTTTTCCGTATTAGTCCGTTATATCGAGGTTTTACTGTATGTGGGAATTGTTTGAAACTTCTCCAGATTACACCAAATAACTATGTGCTAAATCAGAGTTAGTTAGAGTTTGCGTTAAGTACAACTACAAATTGCATTGTGTAATTAATGCAGCATATTCTACATTGTTGGGAAAATACACATCATCTGCATATTAGTTGAATTTCACTTTGCAAGATTTAAAATAAGTAATAATTTATCAAAATCCTTGGATAATAAATAAAAATCTTAATCCAATACGTTCTCCTCGTGCTACTTATGGAAATTTTTATGTCTCGTATTTCACGCCGACAAAAAAAAGTAAGCCAGAGCAAAAAGGAAATGGTAAGCAGCGGCCGCTATCCTTTAGGAAATCCATTCGCGCCGAGCTTTATTTCTGGAAACAATTATGCGGATTCTTTTATCGCCATCGGTTAACCTAAATTCAGCACAAAAAAAGAGACGATTGGCCTTCATGTGAAAACGGAATTCGATGTCTGGGAATGACTCAATTTATTATAGAATTCTATTTAGCTTCAATCCGTACATTTGCGTTTGTTTTTATTATTCCTTTTTAATGTCAAGTCGTTACCCGAGAAATAGTTATCATCATTCCTATCTTTAACGTAAGTGTTGGAGTTCAAAACCTTAACTTAAACTTTACGAAGGTCATATGACTTGGTGGTCAGTGATTATTATGATACTGTGAAGGGTCACGCAACCAACAAACTCAGTGCTGTACAAATGTGTTAGTTTTGTTGTTTTACATTATTTAAGGAATAATATAAAGATTTAATTTTTTTAAACGTGAGGAGTGTTTGAAATAAAATTTTTGAATGGTAAAAAAAGTTTGTCAAAGGTTTATTTTTAGATATTGCTCATTATAAACGATTTATCGTGTAAGCTAAACACAATCCAATCTTATCTTTGGTCAATATTTTTGCACGAACCGACATGGAAAGTGTCCCGAGTAAAGCTGTATACAATGGATATAAGTCTACACGCGCTCGGCTTGAACTCTTGGCCAACAACTGTGAAATCTGGGTATCGATTAGAAACTTGCTTCCTTACTTCTAAAATTCCACGAATTGATTTTTTAATTACACCCGAGATACAAAGAAAACAAGAAAATGCCATGGAAAACTGTTACTTGCATGCAAATGGTAGATTTAGTAATTATTATAATTTTTGTTTAAAAATACTTTTTCCATCAGATATCCATAAAGCTTACAATTAGATATAATTCAACAGTTGTCTTTTATAAGTTCCAATATCGTCTTAAAATACATACATTATGAAGTAGACTCATTATCATAACTATTAAGTGGGTTCATTATATTCATATCAACTCCTAAACACCACACTCAATTATAGGTTATATTCACCATCCATCATTATTTCCAATTATACTCATCAAGCAGAAATACTACTTTTCATTTCAACTCCAAACGACGTCGTTCGTTTGGGTAATAACTGATTTTTTGCTCATCTGCAACTGCCAATAACCATCTATTTTTAGGCGAAGGTAATTTTCTAAACACCCACCTCTCGACCTCCACTCCTTGAAATAGGGTATCATTCCAAAGTCGTTATGATTGAACGTAAATGAAAGTGCCTACGCTTCGGGTCTATTATTGGGGCCGCTTGCAATTTCGATAATTTCAAATTATTGGGTTTTGCGATGTTTCGTTTTAATGAATCTCGTCGACCTCAACCCTGACATAAATGGGTGGGATGAGGTCGCCGCCATAGAAGAGGCAATAAGGGAAAGCGAGGTTGGCGCATAAGAATATTATAGGCTTGAACGGGTCCGTGAAAATGAGGTTTATTAAGTAGGCAGGGGTGGATTAGGTTGCATTTTACAAGGATATCTAAAGTTTTGTTTTTATCATTTCCAAAAATATTTAGGGATTTCTAACAACATTAGGTATTTGGAGGCATTTTCAAGTATTTGCAGTTATTTTTCGAGGATTTTAATGCAATTTGTTAGAACTTCCAAGAATATCTAAGGATTTTTAAAAATATCAAGGAACTTCTAAGAATGTTCACAAATGTGCAAAGGTGTTTAGGAATTTTTGATGATTCTTAGGTTTGATAACGATATTCCGGCTTGAATCACGGACCTCTTCTGCTGTGGCTGGTGGTGGGATTAAGCCTGTATGTACTTATTAGTATGCGTCTTCTTTCGATACACTCCCAGTTCCATGCCCCCATTTGTCATCCTAGTGACCAACACATTCAGGAATAATAACTGTTTGGCAGTTTCTGTTTCTATGGTAAATTTTATCATGGGGTGCTATGAATTGAGGTGGTCTAGAAATTCCTGGAGTTGCTCTTTTCCATGTTGCCAGATCACGAAAGTGTCATCGACGTAATGGAGCCATTGCTTCGGTTTCCACGGATTCTTCTTTAGCGCTTCCTCCATGTAAAAATTGGCGATCACAGGTGACAGAGGTGATCCTATGGGTGCCCCTTCGCATTGCTCGTAGAACTCTCCCTTTCAGCTAAAATATGTCGACGAACCCTCCAGGATGAGTTTCTGGCGAAGACCGACCACGGCGTCTTTGACTGGTACTCTGGTGAATAGAGATTCCACGTCGAAACTTACCAGGATATCCTGAGGATCTAGCTTCATACTCCTGATTGGTTCTACAAAATGTGTGGAATCTCTGACATAACTCTGTTTTACCTGTAAAAGGAGACAGAATCTTGGCAAGGTGTTTTACTAGCTGATAGGCGGGAGGCACTGGTAGAACGATAATGTCTGTTTTTTTTTGCCTTATCGTTCGTAGTGCTCTTCTTTCGTTCACTGTTATGTTAGATTTTGGTGGCTTTGCTGTTTTTAGCACTCTAGCTATGTCTTCACGAATTTCTTCTGCTTTCACTGCAGGTATTCTGCGAATAGCCGCCTCCACTTCACATATAATTTCATCTTTGAGAACCCTCTTTGGAGCGATTGCATAATTTAAGCCTTTGGCGAGTACTTTAGTTTCGTCCTCTGTTAATGGAACGCTTGATCGGTTGTTCTTCTTCTTGTGGGTGCGGCAGTCAACGATTCGAATTTCTTAATCTGCTTATCCCGATTTCTTTGGAATTTCTCGCTCAGCCTTCGCCATGGTTATCCTGTCTATTTTGTCCTAGTCTTCTCTTGCCATAGAATTGGAAAGTGAGAGGTGGAGTCGTAGTAACCTCTCACTTATGCGCTGCAAATCTTTGCAGCCTATTCTATCTTAATTAAGATTCTACGTGCTGTAGTGGTGTCGATATGGTGCTTCACTCTGAGTGTTAGGGATTTCCAAAAAATTTCAAGAGTATCTAGGATTTGAATATGCATCTAGGAATTGTTAAAGATTTCTAGAGGTGTTTGTATTGATTTCCAAAGATATTTAAGGATACCTAACGATTGCCAGAAATGTTAAGGTATTCCTAGGAATTTCTAAGACTTTCTAGAAAGTAATTCCAAAGGATTTTCAATAATATTATGACCATTAGGGCTTTCCAAAGATTTACAGGGATTTGAAGAACCATATTCCAAAACATATTCTTCGAATTTTCAACAGTATCTGGTGTTTCAATATGCATCTAAGAACGTATAAAGATTTCCAAAGGTTGTGTATGGATTTCCAAAAATATCTAAGAAAACCTAATGATTGCCAGAAATCTTTAGGTATTTCTAGGAATTTCAATTTGATTTAGCAAATTAAAGGAGATAATTCTGCACTAAAATGTAATAATCTTCATTAAACATTTATGTTTATGAAGTTATAATATGATTAATTTTTGTAATAATTCAAAAATAAAAGTGAATGAAGTAAAATGTTGATAGTACGGCACTGTTTCCAGCTAAACTGGTAAAAGGGGTGTTTCGCGTGATTTATCGTAAGAACTGGTCAGCAAAAATGGCGTGCCCACACGCGTCATAGACCTATACCGGACAAAGTCGATACAGCGTATGCAAAATAGGACCTAAACAACCCCCGTTTTCAGTCTTTTCCGAGCCTGCCGCAACGGTTGCAACTCGCGAAGACCCGTTTTTCATTTCCCACGTTTCGCGAGCTTTCAACGCACTCAACGAAAGTATCGGTTTTTTTTTCACAGTCGTCTTCAAGGACAATCGCATAAACGACGCCAAAGAATTTTTATCTTGATATGAACAGACCAATCGTGTATTTCTCGTGTAACCGCATTGTGTGGTTCTTTGGCGGAATAACGAAGAATATGTTGGTTATAACTTTCAGGTGGTTGTAGATCATTAACGAAGAATTCGTGTAGAAATGTTTACGTATTTGCTGTTGGAGAAAGATTATTTGGCTGTTATGTACTGGTTGAGTTTGAGTTGTATTACTGTAATTTCTTAGTGATATTTTCTAGGATGACGTACATCTATGTTATGCCGTTACACGAAACTTATAATGGTTATGGATTAGTGGAGAATGGAGGGTAATGAGTTTTCTAGATGTTATCTCAATATTTATTGTTCAAGTTCTCAGAACTTACCTATTTATTATAATTAAGCATTTTACAGCATTTGATTGATTCAAAACAAATTTATTTTGGATTATTAGTACAACCTATTTTATGATGCGGCCACTTATTAATTTAAACCAATATCATCAATACTTATTGGGATCCTATTTTGACCACCAACGTTTAATTCAATTTCATGTAAAGTTTTGTTACGATCAACAATTATTTTATGAATACCACTGTACTTTAACACATCTTTTTCATCCATTTTCATTTTAACATTCATATTTTCCTTATCTTTTTCGGAATTTATCCTTTTATCCATTACACTATCAATTTTTCCAATTATTTCGCAATCAAAATGAGTAAAATGACAAATGTCATTTAATCTTCTGACTAGATTCTACATTTAAATTTTTTTTAGTTTGCCACCATCTCAACCAGAAACCCACGAATCTGACCATGAGGAGGAAGAAAGAACTTCAGCCAAAAAGAACTGTTGCCTTCGATTATTTTCAAGATGCAAATGTAAAAAACCGACCTGTAAAAAATGGAAGAAAAAGAAATCCGATTCAACGACGCCAATAAAAAAAGCGAAATCATCGATAAGCTGTTTTAGTTGTAGAAAAAAGAAATCGGAGCAGGATAAGGGATCAACGAGCACGGCCGCTGTCGGCGAGGAAAATAACGAAAAATGTGGTTGTTGGGACAGACTGAAATGTTGTAAATCGAAGAAAGTTGCTGATACTGCGTGGTGTTCGAGGGAAAAGAAAAAGGATAATTGGGTAGAGAAACGCGAAAGTGTCACCACGCAAGAAAATGTACAAAGGTAAATTTAGTGTGAAGTCGTGTTTAAAAGTAATATCGTTAATATTCAGAATGATTCTTATAATTACGGTTTCATGTGTTAACTTTAAAAATTATTTTAAATTTTTTCAGTAATATTAGCTGTAAGAAGAAATGTAAAAACGCATTTAAATCGATTTTTTGCTGTGGGTTGTGTTGTAACAAAAAGAAATTTGATGATGATCAGGCATTTAGAAGAGAATCGATGATAAGTAAGAAGAAAAGTTTAACACCACAAGCTCTTCCTCCACCGGTATAACAAATTTTAATTAATTACGTTAGATTTGTTACTAATTTTGTCGTTTTAGGATACTCGACCAAAAATTGATATTAGCCTGGTAGAACATACATCTCTTATGAGAGGTGCTATACCAATTCTACCTGTACCTATCGCTTGGATCTGCCTTATTTGTAACATATTTTTACCGGGTATTGGTAAGATAAAAATTTTAATTTATAAATAACTTATTGATACTAAATAATATGTATATGTTTCTTCCTTAGGTACTTTACTGAGTGGTTTATTTTGTTTGTGCCTTGGAAAACCTCGATTTTCCCAAAACGATGGTCCCAAACCTCGAATCGGTGCCTTCATTATTGATTTGATTATTGGCTGTGGACAACTTTTTACGGTCCTATTCTGTCTAGTTGGATGGGGTTGGTCTATATGGTGGGGTGTAATAATGTTAAAAGTTGCACGTAAACTCATCCAATACTTTCCCATACGCCAATAATTTTAATATTCGCTAATAATTTTTAGGGAAACATAAACGAATACGATTGGTGGAGGAGCGAGCTCAAGCACCACCACCCGCTCTTAATCATAATTCACGGGATTTGGAACGAGGGTCTTGAGAAATCACACGGGAAGATCATTTTCGTTTTATATCTGTAGTTGTAAATGATTATTCCTAAGACATAATTTGTATACAACTCTAAACAACGACCATGTTTTTATATTGTTGATAAGAATTTTGGTAAAAAAACGAACTATTGGTAATTTAAGAAAAAATTAAAGACAAAGTTACTTTGTGTATGTATTAAGAGAACATATAAGAAATGCTACATGTAAAATAAATGCTTCCACATTTTAAAAACATAAATAATACTATTTTTGATAGAAAAGAAGAAGAGTAATACTCGATTGTTACTTACCTCGGTGTAGATAAAGGGCGTTTATCTTCTTCGGCGTAGATCACTCAGTTAGCCAACGCTATTAGACTATACAAATTTAAACTAATTAGCGTTTGTAATGTCATTTTTGCGGGACAAAAATGATTTTCTGCATTTTTGCACTTTTTGTAATATCAACTCTAGAATGTAAGTTATTTGTATAACATTTATATAAAATAATACTTAATACTTTTATTATATTTTATTCATAAATAACATATTCGCTTTAAATGAACAAAAAATTATAATTTTTATCTACAATTGTTTGTATAACGTCTGGTTGTTTAATTCAAAATTTTAATAAGAATACAATATCGAAATCATTATCTTTAACATGTAGTGGAAAAGATTATTTCGTGTTTTGCCTTAGGACTCATCATTACTTTTCATTTTAAAGTTTATTTTTCTTTCTACGATACCTGTCAAGGCTAAATTTTTAATCAATTCAAATTTTTGTGTTGGTACTCCTAGCGTCGCTATAAAATTAATGTCTTTCTGATTTTAATTTACTTCTGTAAAAATTTGCTACATATTAATAAAAGTAAACAATTATTTACCAAATTTCAATTATTTAAGTATAATTATAAAATTAAAAAATGAATCTTTTTGAATATAAAAAGTTCAAACGTCAATGTGACATAAAACATATATAGTTCGTTTTTTTTCTATAATACTTGTCAATGTAAATTTTTTAGGGTTTCTGTTGGTATTATCTAAGACCCTTATAAAATTTATGTTGTTTTCCTGATTTTTAGTAACATTTTCAGTAACTAAATAGTTGAGGTTAAAATACTAATAAATTTTTAGATAAATACGATTTTAACGAAGTACATATTTGTTGTAAAAACGTGCTACAAAGTAATTAAATAGAACAAAACACCTTTTCTAGGTAAATAAATGGCAAATAAACATCCCACAAAATTTTTTATGCACGTTTTCTTTTTGCATAACGAAAGCTGAAACGTCAGTGTGACATATTTATTTCAAAAACATCATATAACAAAACTCCCTGTTAATTTTGCCAACTTTACAACAATTTGCCAGGTATTATAGAAAAAAAATGAACTATACAGGTGTCCCACCTAAGTTGCCTCGATCCATAGCCGAATTATGATTGAGTTTTTCAAAAGATGTTTCAGATAAAAGTTGAATCGAATCATATTGTACATATTTTAAAATTAGTTTCAGTAATGGCGGACTTTCCCTTCTACCGGAAATGGATATCAACCTTGTTATTTTAAATGAAAAAATAATCATGTTCAATAAATCATGTTCGGATTCTTTACTTTAATACTAAATAAAATAATTTGTTTCATTTAAAGCGAATTTGTTTTTAAGATTGATTATTAATCATTTTTTATTTAAAACATAATTATTTTTATTATTAATAATTTATTTAAATCAAAAATCAAAAGAAAATTATGAAGAAAAACACTAAAATTGTGTTTTGAATTAATTCTGTTTGTAATGTGGTTCGCGTAAAGTGAAACGTATATCTTGTATTTTGGCGAAATATGTATGTATTTCAGAAAAATGAATTACAATAAATTATACTATTATCTAATAAATTTTGTCGAAAAACTTTGTTTAAAAAAAAAAAAAATAAATAAATAATAACACCCACGACAATTAACTAATGAAATAAAAAGATGTCATCAGGTACTTAAAAGAAAGTCTTTAAAACAAACAATCCTTTTGTCATAGATTGAGATTAAAATAATAAAATAAAGTAAATCAAATGATATGAAATACTTAACATAAAACTTTGATGTTAAAATAATTGATATTAATTTAAAACAATAATTACCTAGAATAATAAATTAATGTCTTTTTTCTTACGTGTTTGGGAACTCAATGAACATGTCGTGTGTTTTGAGTGTGATATGTGTAGGTGGGAGAGTGTATATAAAGTGCCTTTTGTCTCTAAGAAGTGCCCGTGTAATCTGGAAAAAAAAACGAAACGAAATCAAAATAAACTAAATCATCTTTTCAATTTAGCACAACAATTAAGCACACAAAAATTTTACCGTTTAATTTGTTGTAAAAGTTACTTAATTTTTTGGATTTGGGATGTTACAGTTCAAAAACACATATCTTATTTTATTTATGTATAATTACTCAGCTCAATGAATTATAACTTATTTACATTATTCAAAAAACGAATTGACTTTTTGTTTTTTTTTTGTTGTTTTTAGTTAATAATACTTTTCCCGGGAATTTTGCACTTGTAACCAATTTGTTTTAAAACCAATCTCGGCGAGGCTCGAAAAACGGGAGAAAAGAAACGAGAGATCAGCCGGATTTATTTTTTAATATTAATATGCCTAGGAAACGAGTGCAGAATCCCGGCTATATTTGGCATACAATTACGCGTTTATTATATAATCTCTTTTTTTTTCATTTTTTTAATAATTTAAGTATATACACATAGCTCAGAAAATACATACATTTATATTATTTTTTTTAAATTAATTAATTTATTTAATGTTGGTTGTGTCTCATGTCATTTGGTATATTATGTATGTATTCATGTTATATGTATTTTTGAACGTGTAAGCATTTGTAGGTGTATTGTTTTCCTCCGTCTTCGCAACATCAATTAATTATAATTAATTAATGAGTAAAACAAAAAAAAACTGAAGAAAGATGTCTTTTATAATTAATATAATTTCGCAGCAACGCTTGTTATTTTACTTTTTACTAAAAAATATTTTTTGCCATCAAAAAATATTTACTCAATTAAATCGATTTCGCAAACTACATCGTTATAGCTAAATATTAAATTTTTACATCACTTTATTTTATTTTAAGCTTAAGTTAAAGCGATTTGCAAAACTTTCCGGCAGCTCTCTATAATCTTAAAAGAGTGTTAATTTCTAGGTGGTGTTATAATAATGTTATAGGGTGTTTATATATTTTTTTTTGTAGACAACTTTCAAAGCAGTTGCTTGGTCCCTTCTGTCATAATACTTCAGTTCTTTCTCGTGCGAAATACATATATGTAATAAGTTAAAGCAAAAAGAATCAGATAAATTGGTTTTCCTTTAGTTTATATTAGTAATGTTGCGAAAACGAATGGAATGAGAGACTTTTTGGAGTGAAGGTGTGATAGACACAGAAAGACTACCACTGGCTAGAGGCACAGATAATTGACTCAACTAAGTTTTCTTTCTTACAACAATTATATTAATTATATGTATATATAGTTTTTTTTATATATACGATGCAGAACCTGCAAACACTACAAATAAGATAACACACAGGAACATTTGACATATAGCTGTGTATATTACTCGTTGATTGTTGGTTTTATTTTGGATACTCAACCTTTGTCATCATGGTAATTACGAGTATAAAACGATCGATGAAAAAATAAAACACGTAATATATCTTAAGTAGTAAAAAGAAAACGACTAGAATTAGAACGAGCTAAGAATAACAAAGAAAGATGATATGATAATCACACACGTACAATTTGGAGATTGAGTATACAATTTTTTTCTTTTATTTCTCTTTTGGCCCTACGGAATATAACAGTTTCATGTCATCTTGTAATATTTGAGCCGATGATTCACGAAAGTATAATTTAAACGTTAATGAAATAACTAGGGTGAAATCGAGAGGAATAGTTTTCTTTAATATGATAAAACTTAACAAAAAGATACACATTAATAAATTTTTAATATAATATAAATAAGAAGACAAGATATTGTGTTCATAATAATTTTTACGAAACATTTCTATTTTTATTAAAAACCTTTTTGTGATACTAATTGGTTAACAAAGACCATATTATTTTAATTATTACGATTTGAGTTGCATCATTAGAATCAATAAATCAATTGAATCATGTAGTCACCAAAGATGATTTTTCTAGAGTGCGTTGAAATATTTATGAGTTGTTGAGCACGTGAAGTATGTGAGGAAAAAGATGCCTTGATATTGAGGAGAATGGCAGTTGTAGTTGGTAAGGAATGGGGTGTAATTGGAAGAATGCTTGTGAGAGAAATAATGCCTGGATTGATGCATGAGAGGAAGTTTGAGGTGAAAGTTTAAGGTGGAGAAAGTGATGGTCGTATAAGAGTCAAACGGAGAAGTGAGGAACATCTATGGAAGTACTTCTCATTTGGTATTCCTCCAACGTAATATAAACCCTCAGCGATATGTGGATGAGATGGTAGAACCCCATATTTCCACATTTCATGATATTCCTTGGTTTTTTATTATGGTCAATCCAGTCTCCAGATTTCTCGCCCATCAAATATGTTGAGACATTGTAGGGAGGAAATTGAAGAACTTACTACATCCTTGCAGTCATTGCAAGTTTTGCAGCATGAATTACATGGAAGTTCTGAATGATAAGATAAAGATGGTTGGCAGTTTCGTGCACTTGAGTCCCTGTTGTATAACAAAAATTTGGTCAGAAAATAAATAAAGAAGATAGTGTATGGGATTAGAAACATCTTTAAGTTACCAAGAAAAGTCAAATTAGTCCTATACAAGACCTTAATACGACCAAAATGGGTCAACAACCTCAGTGTAGAAAGACAAAGATTCAAGGGAAAATAAAACAATATTTGTTGCTGTTCAAAGAAAGAATTAAAGTGCAACGGTTGAGATGGATTAGCCAGAATGGACATAAAAAGTACCATAAGAATTATATTTGACCGTTGTGGATCTATGGGTACAAGATTAGTTGGGAGGCTGAAGAGACGATTTGTGACGGATGTAGAAGAGGACCTAAAAAGGATGAAAGTCAGAATTTGGAGACAAAACTTGTAGGATACACAAGTTTAATCCTTTATCGGCCAGCCTTTAAATAAATAACATACAATATAATGGTATAGTTACTAAATTACTCACTAAATTCAAATGCATGAATTTTAAAGTTCTATAATAATCAGACAGAATAATCAGTGTGGTGTTGGAGGTGAGTTATAAATAATAGCTTTGTCGAAATCTGTGCATGATCTACTGCTTTTTCTTTAAAAACTTCTACAAAACATGGAAGGGGTCATTTGGATTACAAAGTTGATGAGGAAAAGGACTAATCACTGTTAAGTAGTACTCTGAGGTTCCATAAAAATGCTAAAGCCTAAATGTTGAAAGACCTGATTCCGCTTCTAGATTTGATAGCTATGGTCATTGGCCAGTACATACTACTAGGTGTAGATGGAAGCACAGTGTCAAAGGTACTAATCGTCTAATGGGTGAGAAGTGAACAACAAATAAACATTATAATGTATTTTTTTATACTTATAAATAATATGTGAAGTTGTAAATAGAGCGTTTTAATAGATTTTGTAACCAAATGGTTATAACCTGTATTTCAATAATTGAAATAGTAGTTATATACAGGGTGTCACACAAAAAACGCCCCAAGCTGTAACTCTGTCATTTACATTCCGATTTTCATGAGCGGGTTATGAAATGAAATGGTTTCATGAATACTATGATTCATGCTACAAATAAATTTTTTCCAAGGCCGTCTTCAATTTTAAGCGATTATTAACTTTTGCTTTTCAAATTGGTCTATATATTTTTCTTTACGTCATTGGATAGAGATTGTTTTTCTGAATCCACTGATGTACAATACATCCATTTTGAATATAATTTTAGTAGAGAAAAGACACCTGTATATACAGGTTGCCACACAAGAACGCCGCTAACTGTACCTCTGTCATTTACCTTCCAATTTTCATGACCTAGCTATCAAATGAAATGGTTTGATGAATACTATGATTCATGCTACAAATAAACTTTTTCCAACGCCATCTTCAATTTCTAGCGATTAACAACATTTGATTTTCAAATTGCTCGGTATGTTTTTCTTCACGCTATTGGATAGAGTTTTTTTTTCTGAATCCATTAATGTACAATACATCAACATTAATTGTAATTGTAGCATAGAAAAACATTAAAATAGTTTCTGAACATTCTCTTAAAGTCACTTGTATTATACTGTAGTGTGCCATGGGATAAATGAAAAAACAACTTATAAGTATCATTTACAACTGCTTCGGGCATTGACATAGCATTTAATGACTGTTATCAGTTATTTTTTTCCATGGCACACTGCAGTATTACAGAAGTGACTAAGACAATGTTCGGAAAATGTTTTAATTGTTTTTCTCTGCTAAAATTACAATTAATGTTAATGTATTGTAGATTGATGGGCTCAGAAAAAAATCTCTATCCCATAACGTGAAGAAAAACATACCGAGCAATTTGAAAATCAAAAGTTGATAATCGCTTGAAATCAAAGATGGCGTTGGAAAAAGTTTATTTGTAGCATGAATCATAGCATTTATCAAACCATTTCATTTGATACCTCGTTCATAAAAATCGGAAGTTTAATGACAGAGTTACAGCTTACGGCGTTCTTGTGCGACAACCTGTATATACAGGTGTCTTTTTTCTGCTAAAATTAAATTCAAAATGGATGTATGCACATCAATGGATTCAGAAAAACAATCTCTATCTAATGACGTGAAGAAAAATATATGGAGCAATTTGAAAAACAAAAGTTAATAATCGCTTAAAATTGAAGATGGCCTTGAAAAAAATTTATTTGTAGCATGAACCATAGTATTCATCAAACCATTTCATTTGATGCCTCGATCATGAAAATCGGAATATAAATGACAGAGTTACAGCTTGGGGCGTTTTTTGTGTGACACCTGTATAATAGTAATTATTACTAATGTGGTTATAAACAAAACAATCGTGTTAAATAATCAATAGTGATTCTAAAATAGCCACAAGTTTAGTACACCCCTTTAAAAGTTTGCCCATTAAAGGAGTACAAAAATCATCGTAACCAATGAAAGGTTAAAAGGAACTGCTAAGGTAGGCCAAGATTCAATCAATGAGCTAGATCCACACATGATGATGGTAAATGTGACTTTGTAATACTCAAAGTAATTGAGTCATTAATATTTAGTAATAAAGACTATTTATTTAGCCTCTACCGATTTCATCATTATGGCATCTTCAAGAGTATTTTTTTAAATACTTATTTCAAAATCGTTTAAATATAACGATAAAATGAACATAATATTAAAATCAAATATTTTACAGTAAAATTTTTCAAAGATCACAGATTACTTTCTTATTGTTAGTTTTAAAATAAAATCGTTTTTGTTCGTTTTCTGTATCCTTTCTTCTTAATCACATTAATACATTCAGGTACAATATTTAAATAACAATTTCCTCTCGATTTCGTTCGAAAAAAGTTAATTTTAATTTTTTTAAAACTTTTCTAATTATATTAATAAATCATCTGCTCAAATTGTTAAACATTATAATAAAAACATCACATTTCTATTTAAGTATTTTTCACTCGAAATAGCCCTAAAAAGTGTCTAAAAACCTACAAATTATTTGTATACGATAACCTGGCACCGTGGTTATTTGTAAATTCGTTTTGAAAAAATTTTTTTTTAGTTTGGTCCACACTTTAAAATACGGAATTAGAAAAATAACAGTCAAAAGACTCTGTGTTTTCCGTGTCCGTGTGTTCCGACGAATATAATAAGTAAAAGGTGAGCCAGGTTAACGTACTTTTTGTTTTTTCTTTTTTAGAATAGTCGAAAGAAAAATAAGTAATCCTTAAATATAATAAGACTACGGTACAAATATTCTGTAATACTATATGATATGATATACCTATGTCTTTTATGAATCAAGTTCAGCAACGGGAATTGCTATTATACATACTTAATAAGTACAAAATAAAACGGAAGAAAAAATAAAAACACAACAAGAATAGAACGAAAAAATTTACGTTTTTTTTAAAGCGTTATTGATGCACAAAAAACATCGACTGTTCACAACATTTATGTACTTTGAAACGCTTATTAAAAATTAACATTTTTTTTCTATTTAATTTTTTTTTAGTTCTTGTTATGCAACCTCTGGTTTATTGCACATCGTTTTTTCACGTTATATACCTACTCTTTACAGCACACTGTTTTTTTTTTCATTTAAATTTAATTCTATAGTTACAGTTTGGAAGGTGTTTATTAAAATAAAAATTTTAAAAATCACCTTCTCAAATTATTATTATTGACATCGACAAGTAGACGATACTTGCATCTCAATCTAAGAATATAACCATAATATTTATCATAATAACATCATCTCTTATTTTCTATTATATTCGAAACGTTATCATCTTGTACTTTTCGCGCGTTTGGTTATTACAATTAAATTGAGACGCAACTAGCCCGGAAGACGAGTAACGAAAGCAATAATTTCTTTAAAAATGGACGACACAATTTGTGTTTGTGTTTCGTTGGTACCGAACGAATGTTAGCCTTTTTTTTATTTCGTTCGTTTGTTTAAAAAACTTGCACCGTTTTTACTTCTCTTTATAATGTTAAAATAAAACTTTATGGAAAGGGTTTCGTTTAATTTCATTAGACCGCGTATTTAAAAAATTATTTATGTAGTGTAAGTAATAAGTATATTATGTACACATTTAAGAAAAATCGTTTTGATATGTGTATCAATATGTACTGAATTATTTTTATTTAGTCATAATTGCTTTCTTGTCAGTGTTTTAAACGAATTCGTTTTCTTTTAAGAATTAAAAACAAAATTTTCATTGTATTTTGTTTCGATTATATACATTTTTTAAATTTAAATGATATGTAGAATGATCTTTGATTCATTTTTGATCAAATTAAATCGATTTAATATACAGGATGATTTAAAAGTAGATGTGAAAACTTAAATCTCATGATGAATACTTAATTTCTCTTAATTAATGATGAAGCCATAAATAAGTATTTTCAAGTAATAAGGAGCTAATTTTAAATTTAAAGCTCATGTGGTGTTATTATCACAACTAATAACTGAAAGCAATTGAAGTCGCAGATGATACTTGAGTTTGACCACATACTAAAAACTTATGAAGTACTGCAAAATCGTGCAGGATGTTATAAGCTGCAAAAATTCCTCTAGAATGAAGTGTAAATTTTGGTCCAAGACATCTTAGAGGCTTTTTGGATGCATTTTAAGACAAATATTGGAAAATTCCTGGAATACAAGGTAGATGTATACATATCAGCTATTCGACTTCAGGACTGTATAATGATAACATAAATAGAAGCAAACTAATAAAAGCTATGATCAGTTTTGGAATCCCTGGTTAGCTGACAAAATTGATAGCGATGAGAGCTCGGTAGATACAAGAAAATACTTCACAAACTTTCGAAATAAACCACGGGGTGTGACAAGAAGACCAATTGACTTGTCAAATAACTTCCGGAACAAAATGTATCAAATCAGTCCAACTTCTGGGATACGCAGATGATATTGGCATAATAGGCAGAATTTTTGCAATGATGAAGGAAACTTTCGGGAGTATAGAGGGGAAGGCAGCAGATATGGGTATCACAATAAATGAAACAAAAACAAAATGGCTACAGTAGGTAGTAAGGATTGTGAATTGTACAAAATATATAGCGAAGTGGAAGTAGTGAAAAGGATAAAAATTGCAAGACTAAGATGGGCAGAACATGTGATGAGGCGCAAAGAAGCAGATTTCACGAAGTGTATCTTCCAGCAAAAGCCAGAGACCGAGAAAGAGATGAGCCGATCTGGAAAGCAATGGTCTTGAATCGAGACAGTTGGAGGAGACAACCCAGAACGGATTGTAGAGTCAATGATGTAGATGAAGCAACAGTCTCTTCTACGCTGCAATATTGAGTATGAGTTGAATGTTTCAGAAGTTACGAAAGAATGCAACGCGTAGAGTGGAAGAAAATACGAAGTGATATTTCTTTGATGCAGATATCAAAACCTAGAAGATTTGAATTTAGAAGCAATATGAATCAAAATTTTATCAACAACATGGTTCCAGTATATCTACAAACCGATGATGCTGACAGAATAGGACTAAAAAAAGAAGGAGAAACTGAAACCGGCAGAATTAATAAATAGATATCATTATTACAAATTAATATTGACTCATACATGTCATGAAAAGACATTCAGTTATTGATTTGGTGGCTATGAAGGCTGGCTCCACGATCCAACCCTATTTGATTCATTCATAAAACATCACATTATGATGAAAACCATGATACCTCCACACTATTAAAGATCATAAACCATGAATGTAATTGAGGTTCAGCAACAAAATATGTTCTGTATCTTTAATTTAAAATAAATCTTTCCATATGAGACTTCAATTTTGTAATCTACTTTAATCATCCTGCAACATTTACCATAGACTCAAAATATTAATTATTTTTAAAAATTTAATTTAAAATTTCGTTTTTAGATATGTAGATACTCCAAAAGGTTTTATTCAAAAATCATTGCAGTTTTAATGAGTATTGATTTTGTTGCAATAATAATAAAGAAACGACAATTACAAAAAAAAAAAACGTACACTATTAAAAGCTCAAAATGAAATAAGTAATGGCAACGAAATGAAAATATTAGAGCTTAATAGAAACATTGAAATGAATAAATATCAAAATAAATTAATGAATAAAAAAAATAATTAAGCATCTACAATTAGAAAAAGAATAAATAATAGGATATGAAACTAACCTGCCAATGTGTGTGTGTTTATGATGATTTTGTTTCAGGAAACACATGCAGAGACGGACATCGCTAAACTCTCCCTAAAAAAATCTAAACAAAGTATAAACTAGAGCTTAAAACTTAGCGCTACTCGTTGCTATAATAAAACGTCTTAAAATTGCACTATTATAATTTATACTGAAGAAAATAATGTCTTACGCATCGTTTCTTTTTAATTCTTGTGTAAGATTTTTTACGTTATACTTGGTGATATGTACCTAGTAAGTTAATTTTTAAAAAGATGTACATGTAATTTGTGTACGTTAAATATGGAGAGAGAAATTAGAAATTCTTACGTTAAAATTTATATTATAAAAATACCTAATCAATTTGAATCGCATCGTGCTCCTCTTTGTCTACGCTAATGTTCCAACGAAACTGACGATTTTTAAATTTTATTTAAACAATTTTTTTTTCGATTTTATTTTTGGAGAAATTCGTTTATAGACAATCATCTTTGCGGAAGTCGTTTTCCCTTTCATTTCTTTTTTTTTATCAAACAAATAATATAACAAACACTGGAAAAATTCGATCTTTTTCAAAAATGTACAAAAACTCTGGTCGCGGAAGGGCGGGTAATAACTTAAGTAATAATAACTAAAATATCTTAACACTAACAAAACGAAAACAATCACGGGTCAATTAGTTAATCGATATCATTATCGGGGGCATATACAAGTATGATACGTCCACTTGCAAAACTTTTCCTTTTTTTTTTCTTTCAAGGTAATAATAAATATAGGTGTGGATAGTGGGATATGTATGGGGAATTTTGGGATTATGTTTAATGTTACTGGAGAGACGATTTGTTTTAATTTTTTTACTGATCTTGTTCCATACGCCTCTCTCCCGTACCATTACTGTTGTTGTCTCCGTTGCGTATCGTCATATTACGCGATGAGGAGAAGCACAGTTTCATTATAAAGGGAAATTTTGTACCTAAAGAAAAATGAATAAATAAATAATTACATTAAGATAATTCAATGAATATAAAATTACTGTTCGTCAGAAAACTATAAAAATTCCGTATCAAATTCCAGATAATGATGAACGAATAGGAGCGCTATTGTTAAAACTCTTACCGGGACTCTCGATCGCCGCGTGATTGCAGGCCATCACAGCTGCGACTGCTTCCGTGGTATTCTCAAATTCTAATAGACCGGAACTCGATCGTTCCGATTTCATAGGAAACAATTTTACAGCCTTCGGTGGAACGACGTCGTAATCTTTGAACACTCGGATCAGTTCCTCTTCTGTTACCTGTGGTGGTGTATTGAAGAAGTGCAAAATCTGCAAAATATAATTTTATTGATTACATCTTGATCACTAATAATACCAAATAAAAAATAGTGATTGAATTTGGTTAATATTGGATATGTTTGATTTTGTATAATGCTGCGATGTATAGACATGCAAAATGGATCAGTTTCCCAGAGGAGAAGCACGAGGATGAAATCACAAAGGGAATATCAATCCGTACAACTAAATTAGTGAAATTAAATTTCGACCATCCGTTCATTGGGGAACAAACTAAATAAGTTATAATGCTGGATCTCATTTTGACGTTTGTGTTAATTGCCTTATAAAACCTGTCTATCGAAAAATCTTTTTGTTTAAGGTTTATAAAAGAAAATATATACTAAAAAATACAGTTCTATTCTACAAATCTGCCCGTCATGAAACCACTCCGAGCTCGTCGGTGGATTTGTCTTCGTGAAAACGTCAATTTCAGAAACGCAACAATATAAATTGCCCTTAACGGTATTGTGAGACACCGACGTAAAATCTACGACGTATTTCATAAATAAAAAGGATAAAGTAGTTTCTTTCTAAGAAAATTTTAATTAATTTATGATTTTCTTGCAAATAAGTCACTAAAATGACTCATAAATAAAGCTAGGTTAATTTTTATTAACTATATACTCCTTGTTAATCAATAAACGAGATATAAATAAACGAAGGTGGGCTTGAAACACAGCCATTCGTAGGAGAACTACAACTACCAAAACTGCTCTAATGCAAAATGAAGAATGATCAGTCGTGCAAATGATGCGCCAGGTAACAGATAGAATGGATGAGTTGTCATATAAATTTGGGCGCATTGAAAAACATGGCAGAAACGATCTGAGAATTGCCATTTGGTGCGTTAGCGGTGTCCGTGCGTTAAAGAATTAAATGGATATCTTTACAAAATTAACATCTTCCTAATATTAAAGAAATTTGGAAAAAAGGACGAATTAGATTTTAATTTATAATATGGTAATAATACCTTGCTGGGCGGTTGAATACGATTTTTGCTGGCCATCGCAGGATTCATGAACCTGTTGTTCTTGTTCGTGATGTACTCTTTGTACGAGGGCGACTTATCCGGAAGTGGGTACGGATTGGTAACTTCGCTCAAAAATGGCTGCTTACTGAATGCGAGTTGCAGTTTATGTTCGGTGATGTCGTTCGTGTTGGAATTGGAGTTGTGTGTCAGTGGTGCGGCTCCCGTTAGGCCAACGTTCACGTTATTCAAATTTTGTACACACCTTTCCACAGCCACTCCATCACCCATCTGGACCATCGCTGTTCCTTCTTTCGATTTCAGAAATTTTATCTACAAAAAAAAACATATTTTAAAGATTTTTAAATCAAACACAAAAGCATAGATTTATTCTATTTACGTTCAAACACAAATAAAACAAAAATATGATTTATGTGATGTAATCATTCTAGTACAAATTTCTTGTTTACTTCAGTGGTTTATTTCTTGTAGCGTACCCTCGAAATAATTTTAATAGTTCGCCGCACACCAACACATCTTCCGCTCTAAACATTTAAGATCATGATATGTAGCCGCAACTCAGAAAATTTATCGTTTTGAAGTGAGGCCAAGCTTTATACTCAAGAAACACATTAAATTTAATATGCAACTTTTTTTAATAAAGATTATTTACTTGATTGAATTTTAAAAACAACAACGCAAATATTTTGATTACGTAATAATTTCGTTGGTATTGCAAGCGGAGATATACCTAAATTTAGCTTATAAATGGAGGTGGCGTCACGTCAAAATAAAAGCCCGTTTAGTGGAACGAACGTCTAGGAGCTTGACGCGGTATAGCGTCGACAT
The DNA here is from genome assembly GCF_036711975.1 of Onthophagus taurus. NCBI lineage: Eukaryota > Metazoa > Arthropoda > Insecta > Coleoptera > Scarabaeidae > Onthophagus > Onthophagus taurus. The sequence continues at coordinate 5,482,210 of NC_091967.1, forward strand.
AAATTACGCTGTCACTTCAAAGATCAGATGGAAAGTATAAAACTTTCAAATCCGCTTTTTAAAGTTTAAATGACAAATAAGATTATGGATTATTGCAACTGGGACATCCATCAATGGGAGGATTTGCTAAAAATCTTTTTGTTTAATAAACATTCGTCTAAAACGTTCATAAATTTGTTATACAGTGAATTTTATTTAAAATGCAATATACAAAAATATATTTCCATAGAAACCAGGGCGTACCACTTACTTTGTACCACATAAAATGTAACATGTCTGAATGTTTCTGGTTGTAATTCTAATGTTAGTTTTAGTGATAGTGGTAGGTAGTGGCAGTTAACATAAGATATGTCAACTATGTTCCATATTTTTATTGAACTAAAACTAGAACTAGAATTATTCGGGTTTAGCAGTCTTGAGAGACGTTCGGCTAAATTCGAATGTTTCTAGTTCTCAGTCTAGTGTTAGTTCTAGTATTGCACTAGCACTATCACTAGAACTAACACAGGACCTAGAACTAGAATCATTCGGGTTTAGCCGTCTTGAGACGTGCGGCTAAATCCGAATGTTTCTAGTTCCAGGTCTTGTGTTAGTTCTAGTGCAAAACTAGAACTACCTCTTGAGAGACGTGCGGCTAAACCCGAATGTTTCTAGTTCTAGGTCTAGTGGTAGTCCTAATTTTAATTGTTATTTAGCGTTAAATTGTGGTATATTTTTATTGAATGAAAACTAGAACTACCACTAAACCTAGAACCAGAAACATTAGGGTTTAGCCGCGCGTCTCTAAAGACGGCCGAAAACTCAGAGTTATCATACGGACTTCACCTTTTTCCAAGCAAAACTTTTACTTTGTAAAACTTTGCAATGCCTGTATTATTAAACTATGTTGCATTTTATGTGGGACAGTGCAAGTGCATAGTAGTTTCGTTAGTTATATGAAATTCCCGGTAATAGTTTATAATTACGAGGAAAAAATAGTGTTATGATTTTATATTCGGAATGATTGTTATTGCTCATAAAGTATTTTTAATTGCTTTACATATCACATTCGCAAAAAAAGAAAAAACGTGGAGGTATTTTTTCTGAATAGAAAAAAATTATCGTGCCTATAAATTTCAGATGGGATTTAGCGTTATCTTTTTACAAATAAAACACGAACAAATCGCACTAACTCATTTACTTATCGGACAGAACTCGAAACGTAAACGCTTAATGCGTACATTTTCAACATGTATCCAAAAAAACATCTTTAATAATATTAGAACGTAAAATAAAACGAAAAAAATTTGTGTAGGCTTCGTTTACATCCGCGAAAGAGATGAGTATATTATTACAGCTGACTTTCGGATCATTACCGTTGTATTTCCCTGTTGGAGCGTTGAAAATTCCCGCATTCAATATAACCCCCTTTGTCCATAAAAAATTCTCCAACAGCGTACATACACGGTTGGGGGCCATTCGAGACGCAAATTGTATATAACTTATTTACGATACAGAATAGAATAGTAAGGGTAGTATTGACGTTCTCCCTTAAACCCGGGATGATCCTCCAAAAATGAAACGAATTGACTGAAAGTTTCCTTGGTAATGATATACTACAATATCATTCGAAAATACGTTCTATTAGATAAGGAATTTAAAAGTAACATCAAATCATCCATTTAAATCGAAACGTTTACTGTAATATTCTCAAACGTTATGTTACACTCACGAAAACGCCTTAAAATTCCCGAAAAGTTTGCTCTGTCAGCAGACGTAGCTACTAAAGGCGAAGGAATCAAGTAGGATCGATTCCCTCAAGGGAATAGATAAAAAGAGTCTTTCGATGTGCGAAATCTGGATGGACGTAGCGCGATGTCTTTGTTCGTCCCCTTTACCTCCATGGAACGTTTGGTTTGACTTACCCGGGCCACGTTTCCGTAGAGACACATCAGATTGAAGAGTTTGTCAGCGTTTGTACGCAACGGGTCCAAACCGTAGACCATGAGAACGGCTCCAGGTTGCTGAAACGGTGTGCTTCGCTGGTCTCGGTATTCCGTCGTCACCGGAGGCGCCCCTTTTCGGTAGCCATCCGCTCCAAATGGCTCCCCGTAGCCCGGTCCCGGAATTATTTCTTCGTAACGTTGCTCACCCGAATACGGATCTAAAATGAAATGAAAAAAAAAAGAATAAATGTAATTGAATCGTAAAGAACTTTATAAGGATTGAAATTGGTGTTTGAATGGAGCTATTTTCATATCAATATAAAGACTTCTGATGAAGTATTATTTGATTAATTAATAAAAGTGGTTGTAAATATAATAACAAATAATAATTTAATAAGCCGAATTTGAAAATTGATAATTAATCTTTGTGATTAATTAAAAACGTCAGGTGTATTTAATTAAAACTGCTTCGATTTACTGTTATAACAGCAGGCGTATTTCTATATAAATTTAAAATATCTTACGAGAGAGGGAGAAACCTCTCTTTGAGATGTTTTATTGCTTTAAGCCAAGTAATAAAGGTAAAAAAGGGGAAAGAAGTTGGCCAAGTTCATCTCTGAAGGAGAGAAATCAGCGACTCATTGTTAAAGTAAAAGTTGATTTCTTTTCGAAATCAGTATCAATCCGGTTGATTAAAGTCGTTAAATTATTTTTAGTTTTTACAAATATATTATTAAATTTGTTATTTGAAACAGTTTTGATTTACTTTAAACATTTAAACTTTTGCGTATTTCAGCTAGTAAGTAATTAAAATGCTTTCGTTTCTAATGCACGGATGAATACTTCTTGGGCCTTTAAACTCTTTAATTACTCAGCTTAAGATGCACTTTTTTCAACTTTTAATTGCTCCAACTTCGTTTTGAAAGCAATACTACAGATAATTACTAAAAGTGTCGAATTTTCGTTTATTACATCCATTTAATATTGCGCTTATGTATTTAATAATGAAAAAAATATTTATTTCGTATACAATTTGTTGCAAAATAGGTAATAAATCATTTATTTCAAAGTGTACAATCGATGACATTAAACTACAATGCTCATTAATCGATGGTTTGACATCCTCTTGTCTTTGACACCAGTTCTTGTAGCGATAAGCCATCCCGCAGAAATTACACGTAGAGAGAAGCTATAAGAGGGTTGGGCGGCCTCATATAGACACTTGACTGATTACTGTGAACCGTACACAGAACGCGTTGAGCCATGAATACGAATACCTCATTAGTGCAGCACGATGTAAATTACGACGCCATCATGACGTCGCGTCTCCGACGCAGATCAGAAGCGCGGCTGCTGATGCCGTCTGATGGCGTCTGTTTGAGGTCGACCGACGAAGGCGTAATCACGACAACAACGACATCCTAAAAAGCTTCCTCCGCGAATTTAGCGTTTAGAGAGATAGTTAAGTCAGGGAGGGTCCTTGAGGTTATGGGGGAAAGTAGAGAAACGAAAAGATAAAGCCTTCACGCGATACCTCGCCCCAAACGAGAACATTTCCGTAGTGGAGCGTCATCAGTTTAAGTGGGAATGTGGTAGTTTTGTGAGATTGAAGTTTGTAATTCAATTAAGTAAAATAAATAAGAAAATTATTTGATCCGGCTCCTCCACCATTTTTTAAAATGTATTTTTAATCAATTTTCATGACAAATTTCCTAGCAATAATTCAGTCGGAATTAATAATAAAGTCTTATCGTCGAGAACGTTTCGAATCGCTAAAGAGAAGAAGATATTGAAAAAGAAGTGTCATCGTCCTCCAAGTACGATGCATCAGGTGTGACCTTATTAATTTCCGGGACAACGCCTCGCAATGGAATTAGGGGCCGGCATAATATCGCCATTTGCGCCGGATAGATATTATAAATCGTCTTAGGGGTGCACGTGGCAGACGTGATTAACGTCACGAGTTTCGCTCGAAATTATTTCATACGTTGCCGAACGCAAACCGGGAGGCGCAATTATATGTCACGTTCGTTTATACGTGATGCGACGTGAAATGTGTTCAAATTAGGAGACCACCTAAACGAGATTCCTATTTGTGTGAGGTGTCGGCGGCCGCAAAATGTAATGGGCCAATCGTGTACAAAATTAAGATAATTATTGGTTGGAAAATACATGTTATCGAATTTCAGATTATAATCATAGTGTTCAATTCTTCACCCCTTTGTAAACGTACAGTAATTTGCAGGAACTATACACCACCAAGAACGTAATTGCATTAAATAATATTACTCACATAATAATGATGTATCTACAACCACCAATATTGATTTCTATAATTGCAGACTAGATAGAATCAAATTACTTGCACAATTGAGGTTGTTATCAATCTAATAATTATAATTACAATAACATTTGTTTATTTATTTATTTGTTTAGGATACATACAGGGGTGTACTCTTAATCTAATTAACGTGTATTACTACGAAATTGAATCTTACTATACAGATAGGATCACTGCTTAAACTCATTAATTTTTCGGCAGAAAAAAGTGATGATGCCTACACAAAGTACTAATTACTGCAAAGATTTATAACGTCACGCTAAGTTTCAACAGTCACATATTCTTTGTAACTCTGCCTTTGGTGAGAACTGGGTGGATTGAGTAGCCCAGTGAACATAGATACTGGTCTTAAGCTTGGCTAAAGGAGGAGGATTGAAGGGTAAGGCTGCGGAAAAACCAGAAAATGCTTATAGAACTGTCACAACAGCGGACGGATTAAATATGATGAGAAAAACGGAGAGACGTTAGAAAAGGAGCACACTCAGAATTGGGATCTGGAACGCAACATTATGGAACAGTAAAGATCAGGAAATCATCCTAGAAATAGAAAACCACATTTGCTAATACGAGACGATCTGACTATTTGATCACTTATAGAGCTGTAGAACCCAGCACGCATACTGACTTCGGCAAATGCGAGATCACAACATGGTGTGGAATCAACATGGAATCTCCTGAAAGATGACTAAAGGTAAAAATGTCAATCAACATTGCATAAATAAAATAAAGAAACACAGAAATTGCATGGAATAAAAAAAAATTATCATTAACTTAATCAACCTCAACGAATTTTTAATTTTTAACACAAAAATTTGAATTCAAAAGAAGTACCTTAAAAAAACTGAAAGTAACTGTTGAAATAGTTAACCGTAACGTATCGATTCGACACTTCACCAAACAATAGCCTCTTTAATCTGGTGGTTAAAACGATCTCAACAACTTAAAGCGAGGTAACGTTGTAATATCTTTAATCTTGTACTCCCCAAACAACGGAATACAATACAATGATTCAAAGCCGATTATGTCTCAACTGCCTGAGGGAAGGAATTATCGAATTCCCTTTAATCCCAAATCGTTCGGCGGTACAGGTTCATTTAACTTTTTTTCGTTGAACTTAAAAAATGATTGACGTAAAATTTTTCATTATATCAAGATTAATTTTGCAGGTGAAGTTAACGCATTTGCGAACTCCAATAACTAAATTATTATCAACTTTAAACCTACATCTCATTAGCTTTTATTACGAGTTTTAGGGGTATAAATAAAGTTATTAGTGCGAAATGATTGAGAAAAGAGACGTGAAAATCTCAACGAGGTCAATTAGGGAGCTTTTTTCGCCTTTAATTAGGGTCCGTTTACGTGGAGAGTACAGAAAGTGCGTGGTCGCCATATGGAAACCACGTTTTCCCAGTCAAGCGCAAATTTGACGGGAGTACTGTACGGCTGTGGTTCAGTGAATTATAAACGTTCCATTGTGTTAGGCAGTTCCGCCTATTTTGTTGCGAGGTGCGCGATCTCGTCACTTCACCATTTTATCATTGCTGTCTAAACCGACGAGAGAAACTGATATATTGAAACATCGTCCAGCTATTATCTGTAATCTGAGTGGTACATGAACCAATTACGCTGCGAACAGTAAATCCATTTAACATGTTTTTAAATCCAACAGGCGGTATCCCGTATTTAACGCCCATAAAAGTTAGTAATTCTATTAAAAGTACCATGAAATTTGCTTATAAATCAGGTAAATTGTAAATGAAGATATTAAATTTTTAATACCACGTTAGGTTAATTAGTCTTATGCAAGTGTTTTGTACTCTTAATTACTACTAACGTAAGCGTGTAACATTGATATGCAAACAGATTCATGAATAATGTCTCTCATTGGTTGATTGCGTTTCAATGTTTCAATGTGCATCACTCCAGATGGGCAAACGCGTAATGGATGTTTCAGCAAGTAATGGCAAGTTGTACGATGCGGAAATAGCAATATTACGCAACCGGACCTACATGTGTAATTAAATGACCAGTATGCGCAATTACATACGCCACTAGATATAAACGCGCAAGAGGTTCCTCTAAATGTCACCTCTAACATTTTAAATAGAAAACTATTTTCGGAGCTTTCACCCGTTTCTCCAACACCTCATCGCGTTAATTACTACAATTATTGGGCCTTTATTATACGTTAAAAGACCAAAACTTTCTCGATTAATTATGAAAGAACAAACTTTCAATGTGCCAGTTTAATTTTGGAACTTTATCAAAGAGCTACCTTCGAATATAGGTTACTATGAAAAAATAGATAATACGTTAACTACTCCTGCGTTATTAATTAAAATCGATATTGTAGACCGCCTGAATTCTTGAATTAATAATTATAGAGGAGGAGTAGTGTTATTCAATGTGGTTCTTTCAAGTTACATTAGCAAAATTATTCGAACAAGATAAATTTAAAACCAATAACGAGAATTGTGAGAAATTTCATAGCAAATCGTCGTTCTTTGATAAATACGTCTTATAGATAACTTTTATTTCCTCTTTGATACCAACGGTTGTTGCTTAGATGCACTTCGCTCAAAACGAGAAGCACTCGAAGTACTGGTTCAAACTTGCGCTCATTATAACTTTTACAATAAACATGCGGAGCGCAATTGTTGATATTTATTCAGAATATAACATTTCCTTCACTTTGAACACCAATTACGAAAGAACGTCAACGTTGAAGTAAGATTTTTCATTGTTAAAAGTCATTTAATTAAAATGTTATTATGTTATAAATGGTTTTAGTATTTTTAGTGGTAACAATTCAAATAAAAATTGCAATACAGCAATTTAAAAAAAAATTGGTATGCGTAATCATAAAAATATTGTTTAAAAAAAATGTATTGAGTGTTCTTTTATGTGACGTTAACATGCGATGGTTACGAAAAACTATTAAATCATCTGCTTCGTATCACGTTTTCTATTTAGCCACACGAAACCACCAATGTATGCGATTCACGGCAAGAAAAAAGAAACGATAAAAGAAAATAGCGTCACATAACAACCACATAAAATAGAAATTGATACAACAAACAGAAATACCCACGTAAAATCCGAATACGATATGAGAGGGAACGTTCCGACGTCCTACGAGGACCGTATGGTGTCTATGCATGAAAGCTGAATCCCACAGCAAACAAAGCACAAAATTATTTCACCCGGCCTCAATAAAACTCGAATGTCCCTTTTTTACTTGAAACAATTTATAAACAGCGTCTCTAGTTTATGTAGATTATAAAAGATGTTTATTCGAAAAACAGTTGTTGTAGAAAAAAAAATTTTAGATGGAATTTTTAACATGATCCTTATTTTTTCAAAGATACATGGGTAAGAGATACAATTCGGAATAAGAATCAGAGATGATAAAAACTGATTGGCTACATCCAATGATTTTTAATGATCTCATTTTGAGATATATAGGAATTCACCAGTTTCTGGTTATTCAAATTTAGTACAAAAACCTTATGATGTAGATGTTGGCGTAGGACCACAAAAATGAATCAAAGCGAAAATATTTATACTATTGGCAAGCTTTAAAACTTCGACGTCAGATGAGTGACGGAACTGCAAAAGTTACAGAAGTGAAACCGCATTTTCATATTCTCTTACATTCGATCTACTAGGAACCACATTCTAATTTTGTCGCCAGCAGTAGTGGCACAGTTTCCTTTAAAACGATTTTCTTTAAGTTCCTTCTACTAAATGGAACGTGTTTGCGTAACGTTTCAGGTTGAAAAGTGAACCATTTGTGCGACATAAAAGTATACTATGCAGCAAATTACCTATGAATAAGCTATGTGGGAGCTTTTATTCTAGCCGGCGGCGCACATTTGTAAAGCTCTCATTCACCGGATAAAGTTTCTATCCACATGCAGATATGGGTAGTGGTCATTTTAATCTTCTATACAAGCACGATATAAGAATAATCACTGGGCGATATTAATCCCAGAATATCATCAACAACATGATTATCGTTACAAACCACTTCTTAGCATTACAACATATTTATCTCATCATTTATTTTGAAAACTAAAAAGCATACTGATAACAAGTGTTGTATACTATATATTTAATTGGAAAACTGTTAACTGTCCGATAAACGACAAGTTTCAATTTACAGTAGATAAAATTGGTTTACTAAAGCAAGTTCGTGTAAACACATTGATCAACAAATTGATATAATGTAAATAGTATACGAAAATCGCATACGCGAATTCGCGGTTTGTTGAGTGATACAATAACCGACCAACTATGAGTCACGATCTGGCGAGGACGTCGCGTATTTACCGTCACAATATATATTAAGCCATATATTATAAAGCAAATATGCAAGCAGTGGCACTTCCACATCGCATAGACACAAAAATATTTGCCAAGTGTTTCATCTGATGGGATTGCACCGTTTATCTCGCTATTTAATGAGATGACTTTGGCGTGGAATTAGCAGTTAATAGCGTTTCGCGGTTGCCAGTTAATTTTTACGATATCACGTCGACGATGGAAACTAGTGAGAAGTTGGTTAATAATAATAATCTCAACGATTTCTGAAATGGTTGATGGACCGTAAAGCTTGATGAGCACTATTAGTTGTTGATAAACTTCGGACTGTTTTCATAGCATTTAAAAAGTGTTATTATCGTAAACAAAGGTATAAGTTAATTTTAATAGAGTTATGAAAAGTAAGTCTGTTTAACGTTAGAACTTCAAATCCAAAACAAACACAGCATATGAGTAATATAAAACCTTCTGGTTTAAGTGATTAATGTGCTTTGGAATATTTTGAGTTGAAATTTTAATGTGGGAAGGTTTTGTTGAGTGTGCATCAAAAAACAAAAAGTACTCACACATTTGATCGGCTATCTTTTCTTTATTCGTTTTCAATTCTAATGAAAACAGTCCTAAAACAAAAAATATATGAAAAATATGGAAATTACTTATTATTATTGAATATCTTATATCCTGTTTAAAGAGATGTTAGCCGTTCGCATTGATTAAAGGTTTAATGCCGGTTCCATTCTGTGTTTACATAATCCATACGATGCCAATATCGCGCTGAAGTCAACGACAATTTGCATACCGGAACCGGCTTCGGGATGTGTGGTAAAGCTCATTCTCGATAAAGTAGAATTTATGATACGTCAATTTAAATTGTGTTGAACAACCAGACCGACAATATAATAAAAATTTATGATGAAAGAAATGAAGAAGTTTGTTTGCTCTCCATAAAATTCGCACCTCCCTTTACAATACATAAAGTATCGTCGAAGAGAAATTCTTATCTTTCCCCGGTTACTTATTCCTGGCAGTGTCCCTTATATTTATGTCAGAATTAAACTGGTTTTGGCGGCGACACGCGGAAATTGATTAACATTTTCTTGGCGATTCATCACTCAAATTGACAATGATGAATTTCGAGTTCCTCTTATGTAGGGCACCAAACAGACGTGTCTTCTTAAATAAGTAAAGTGGGTCATTTTGGAAAAGGTTGATATTTCAACGGGAACGACTTTTTCCTTCAAGATAACTTCGTTATGGACCAAACAATTACTCTCCAAAAGGACTAAAAGTTTTTATGCCAAGATAAAATTAATTGGGTTAAAACCTTGTTGATACATTAATCTTATGTACTTCAAAAAGTAATTAAAATTAATGAAACTAACATGCAAATCATTAAACAAAATAAATATTAACCACAAAAAATTACATCCAAAAAATCAAGGTTAAAACCTTGTGCGTGTCGAATATCGTGTGTATATCATAAATAAATACCTGTCAGTTATGACACGATTATTTCCATAACCAAGCTGCGTGCTTAGCATAAAATCACTGTCAAGATACGTGTTAGTGTAACCAATCGTCAAAAATGATTTTTCAATCGAAACAAATTTGAATCTTTAATCGAAAATAAATTGCATAAATACATAGTAATTTAATTATTCTATATTAAATTCTATCGATTCCAACAATTTTGAAAAAAAACAACTCAACACTTATCCTGTGCGGATGAGTAAAAACATGATTGTTAAAAGCGCGAAGCGGTTATGCAAACAACAGGTTGATGCATCGTCCATATGAAGCGTCAAAACTCACGAAAAACTGCTAATTAATGACGTTAAAATCATTTCAAAATCAGATTGTAGTAAATATTCTACGCAGATATTAAAAATGTTGAAGTTTATTGCCAATACTGTATTATTCACTTTGTGATTAATTTTGTATAAAGCGCAATCAGTCCAACAGTATTAAATTATTTTGGACTCCAAAAACCTTGGATTCAAGAAATGGAAACAACCTAAACTTAACTAAATATGACTACTAGATTTATCATATAATTGTTTTAATATCTGGTACTCCAAATACCTTCGAAGAAAGACATCCTGCAGATTCAAATCTGGCAACCTCAATGATGAGAACTCGATGTTGAGATGATGCAAACTTTATATGGAGTTATCTTGATGAAAAAATTGATGCATTATTAGTCAGAATTGTATAGATATTTTATGCAATATTAAATAAGCCTTGAAGCACATCTAGATCCTATCATAATACAGCCTTGATGGAGACTTGATTTCATACAAACTTGACTTGCTAAATCCAAGATGACAACTTGATGTGGAGGTGTCATGGACTCAGACGGTTATCTCGTCTCGATTCAGACTTGATAGATACTTTATACAGAGTACGCTTTTTATTCATGCTTATATGATGATTTAATAACGGCTTGATTTACGTATTTATCTTGTGCTGAATTTTCTTTTATACACTAAATCTTGTCGATATTTATTAATAACAGTACTAAAATCCTAGACATCTTATTCTCCAAACTAAACTTATTTTGTAAGAACTGACGAAGAAAATGGACCAGAATAAAGAAACTTCCACTAAGGCTAGAGAATCGTGCAGGATCAGAAAACGATTTAAATAAAAACACAATACCAGTATAAATTGAACGGCGAAAAAACCAGTAAAGTTCTTCGTATTCTCTATTTGGTATTTGCGGGAAAACTTAACGTAAAATCTTTTTTGTCTTTTCCCAGCTTCACATAACTTAACAATAAAACTTTTCCTAAATGATAATAATTGTATAAAAAATTGTATAGCATATAAAATAAAATTTGTCTATTTTGTATAAATAATTGAATAAATCATTCAGGGCGACACGGTGTAAAAATATATATTCGATAAATATTTTAAACCGACATGGTTCCAACATTTTTTGGAAATCATTACGTAGAAATTCACGTGTTCGCCGATGGCCCATTCCGAGTTATTTAATGTCACTGGACGCAAAATTGGTGGAGACAAAAGATAAAATAGCTCGAGCACTAATTTTATTTCATAAAATGATATATCAGCTTGTCAATTTGCACACAAGTTTGCTATGCACGTAATTGGTGTAATAAAATAAAGTTGATTGGCTTAACGTTATTATTAATCGAGAATAACGTGTTTTGATTGTGCTTGCGGTCATGATGTATCGAATTTTCATATTAATTAATCGCAGTTTGCCGACACACATTGTTTATACTACTAATTTTAAATTGTTATAATATCGCAAAGCTTAAATCAAGCTTTAAACTCATTGTTATAAGCAGTGATAAGTAATCTTTATCTTCTACTATTTGACTTTCTTTACTATCCAAACAATTTCAAATGTACTTATCTTAAAACAAACAATCGTTATATGTGGAGTAACAGTATAAAACCCCGAAAGTGATCTCTTTGGAGAGATAAAAGGGATAGTCCCGAAGTTAAAACGGAAATGATAAGAAATAATATAGAATTTTGCGGGAACTGCGAAGCCAGTAAATGCGAGAGTTACATAAACAACGCCGTAGGATCCAATTATTTTTCCTCTGAGTTTCATTTAACGTCATTTTACATAAACCTGATTAGGCGGGGTTCTTTGTTACCCTTTCTCTCGTTTTCTCGTTGTGATTGATGTGTCAGCGGACGTATAAGATAAGGCGAGAACGTCGAGAAAAACGGATTTCCCTTTTTATGAGGCCGATTTGATCGTAACTTAGGAAAGTGTGAAAACTCCAACATTGTTCCGATTTATCGGTAAAGCTTTTAGGTCGATACGAGGGCCGTAAAACGAACTGAAATCGAGGTATAAATCTAAATCATCGCAAATGAGATATAGATAACGTTTTCGTAACGTTAGATAATTTATATAAAACCTCAAACTGTTATAGTTATAGTAATTCTTAGGTAGTTAATTCCATAAAACCAAGCCGTCAGTAGCATGTTGATGTATTGGCTGCAAGGAGCTTGTAGTACGCAGTCATAAGCAGTGAATTATAAGTCAAATAGCCGTAACGAAACGATCTCGGTTACTGGTTTCGCATCTGAAAGACAGTTGGCAACGACTTCGAATATAAATTTAGTCGTAATTGTTCTTTAATATAGTAAAACGCCCCGGTGGTACTTTACTTAGGTATGAGAATCTTGGTTGATGTTTTACCACTCATGTTAGTCATGAACGAGTTATGGCGTTCTTACCAAAGCGTAACGATATGAATTATTACCCGACGCGACGTAACATAGATTTCAAAATGGAACGACGGCAACAGACGGATTCGGCCACTAATGGAATCGCGTTTCCCGCAATTATTGCAGATCGATTAACGCAATTCATGCAGTTCGGAACGCGTATGCCATTGTGAATTCAGTACTACGAGTTTGCCATGTTATGAACTTTTTCGGTATCCATTGTCGACAGATTTATCGTCCGCTTTAATTAAAATTTTATTACCCTATTATTCGTATTCTATTAATTTGTTAATAATAAAAAATTAATCTTAACAGTACTTACTGTAGGGTTGTGGTCTGGATCCGTAATGTGGTTCTTGCAGGAGTGGTTGAGGTCGACCGTTGTTGGTGTTCTCTTTGACTGAAAAAGTAAACGCGTTAGTAAATTTCTTATAAATTTCAAATAGGGCGAAAACTAAGATGCCTCAGAAGGAGAGCGAGCGCAGCGCCGCGATGTTTAATTATTCAACAACCGTATTAGGTCAAAGGGCGTTCTCCAATTTGAGATCGCGTAACTGCTTTGTACCTTCATAATTTACATTTATGAAGGGCGAACGTAAATTAAATTAGAAAAGAAATTAATGTTGATGCGGAGTTGTATCGCGAAATTTTAGCAAACTCGAATGGTCATTTTATGTGGTACCTTTGAGACGCATATAAAACTCGAGGATTGTAATATTCGTGAATGATATAAAGTGAAGTGCTGAACCTAGCGTTAACTAGGACGGTTACCAGTATTAAACGTGATCATAAACGGAACTATTGAAGTAATCAAACTATTTTGGAACGTACTCTAACATAATAAACTTCACATAATGAGTTATAGTTTTATTTGAAATAAAGGATTATACAGTGAATTTCTCTTAAAATGCAATTTACAAAAATATATTTCTATAGAAACCAGGGCGTACAAACTTTTTTTTCTTCAAACGTCATTAAATGACAACTTTGTTGTCGTGTTTACTCGCGGTAGAAGTAAGTCATTGTTGCATAACGACGGTTGCTAAGATCAACATAGCAAAAAAGTACTTCAGCGTTATGGCGCTAAAGTAAATTTCACTTTAGCGCCATAACGTTGAAGAACATTTCACTTTAGCGCCGTATTATTTGCAACGTTTGAAGAAAAAATACTATGTTTTATTCGGAAGAGAAGCAGATTCGTTTGTGGCTGGTCCGTCATTGCCGGACTCACTTCGTTCGTCCGGCAAACTGTCGGACACGCCACAATTTTAACGGCTCATCTGTCATTAGCGACTCACTGCGTTCGTCGCTAAGCGACAGACCACGCCATAAAAAGCACTGCTTCTCTTCCATATAAAACAATATACTATTTGTCCCATCCATATAAAATGCAACATGTCTAAATGTTTCTGGTTTTAGGTCTAGTGTTATCATTTTCAGGACGTCATCTTTTTCCAAGAATTTTTCCTTTGCAATACTACGCAATGCCTGTACTATTAGGCTATGTTGCATTTTATATGAAATTCCCGCCATAAGCAAATTTGTTTTCCAATAATTTTTGGCAAACGTATCAAATGGAAAAATAAACCTTTAAAGCTGTACGATTTTCCCTTAAAAATTTGTTAAAACCGAAAGTATACGCAGAAATGAAAAGAAACGATTAAAAATGCAAAATAACGCGCCGGCACAAAACGTTCCGAAAGCACACTAATGAATGACTGAACAAAAAACCTTAATTTAAAATGCAAATAAATGGCGTACATCTCTCTTTGTGCTAGGTATTTTACGAGTTAAACCACATTCCACTTTTTACGCTTAGTGAGCAACGTCTAATGAACGTTGATTTGCATTAGATTTACAAAAGCGTCATGGTGCAAATTACTCCAACCAGATATGTTTTTTAAAAAAATTTCTGAGATAAAATACTATTGTTTTAAAGTGAATAAATTGAAACAAAGGCTTATTGGAAAATACCGACGTAGTTCGCCTATACATTCATACGTTAACCTTCAAAGTTATAAGTCCGAGTTGCAAACTGTCCAATGCCATCCGATGGCTAAGAGTTGGTTTCACTTTAGATATATCTTCCGCGCGGGAATATTGGAAACGATGGAAAAGTAAAAAGCCACCGCCCAGTTCATTCTGATCCATAAATCCGGTGAGTTTCAAGTTTGGAACTTTAATCAATCCCGATAAAGTTCTAGAGAAACGACGGCGGTAAGCAAACGTAGCTGTAACGACGTTCCATGCAGAATAAGGCCCCCCGGATCCGGAAACTGTGTCAGCACGGCTAGCTGGTTGCATTTTATGCTACTGTGCGCATAATAAATCCAACGATGCCGCTCTTGGATGCAAACGTGATCCTTTTATAACTGTCCATATGTTTAAGAGAACTGACGTAAAGAAGATGGTATCACGTTCAGCTAATTTAAAGGGATTAAATGCAAACATAGTAGCTGGTTTAACTAGTCTTATTTCATCAAATTTAATATTAAACCGAAGTAACTTTATGCAGTAAGCGGATATTAGATTTTTATTTCCATCTTCTAACGCTAAAACCGTTTAGCGTGCGGGTTTCTAAAAGGCATGAAACTACAAAAAGAACCAAAGAGAAAACCTTGAGTCTAGAAACTGTAATTACCTAGCAATATTTATCTGGAAATGCTGTCAACTAAAACGACGTACATATTTAACTTAGCTATTGAAAACAATATATCATACCATGTCCAATTTTAGTAATAATTACATTGCATGCTCGTTATTATTCTTGATTACAACGTACTATTGCATGTTTTGATTATATAGATTAATTAGAAATTGTTCAATTCAAATAACATTCATAATAATCAAATAAATAATTCCTATACTATTATTATACAATGCATTGAAAATTAAAATGTTATGAGTATCGTAAATAATGATTAATATAGACAAAAATAAATCGTCACGTATGTATTATGCAAATAAAAGCTTATAGCAGACCTCGGCCAGTGCCAAATCGATACTTCCACATTTGATACCCAACTATATGTTTGTAATACCCTGCGGCCCGCATTGCAAATTTAAAGCATCCAAGTTTATTTCTCGTAATAGTATAAATCGCTCTTCATTGCAGTAAACGCTGTTTAATTGCATTAAACGCTTGAGTTAATCGACAAAGTGACACGTTAGTCTGACGGCAATTTATTGTGCACCCACATTGACGCTGAATAGTCAACCGCCGCTAGTCTAAACGGCGACGTTACATCAACAAACACACGTTAATGTTTAAGTAAAGTTAAATTTCGGTTACATAACCGATTCAATCTGTTACCTACCTATCGCCTAATCGATTCGAGTTGGTTACAAACGAAGAAAGGAAATGCATTGTAACGAATGAACGTTTTGAGTTCGCGTGATCTTGGAAATTGATTATTGACTAGTGACAATTCAGGGTCGGTAATTGCACGGGTACCAGGAACAAACACAATTAAGTATTGTACTGGTGTTGACAGATCGAAATTACGTAGAAATTGTTACGATAAAAATCAAAGTAACGAAGTTGGTGATACTGTAACACAAAGTAGGACTTATGTACTTGAATGAGAACAGCGTTTACAGCTTACGAGCTGTAAAGAACAGTAAGTCTTAAAAGTTTTAAGCACCATCTTATGATTTATGAAATCTTGCGAATGCAGCAGTGTACTTATTACTAAATTGTAAAAATAATTTCAAATTAGGGTCCACAGTTTTCTTTTTCAAAAAGAAAATTTATGAAATTTTGCTTTAATTAATTAAAGCCTATTTAACTGGGTGGGTGGCGGTTATTAAGACAGCAATATTAAGCAGAACTTAATACTGAAAGTATTATGACTTCCTGAAACATAATATTGCGTATTCTAACGAGGCTATAAATGTATACTAAGATGCACAAATAAACTACATCACTCGGCTTGAAAATCAGTTTGTTTTCAAACTTGTGGTTTATTTATTTTTTTTTTCGGCACTAGGAAAGAACTTTAATACGAGCCGGGGGAAAGAACCAATCTATATTCTATGCAAATGCGCGGAGGCAGGTGGATGCTACGTTTAACGTTAATGTAGGTATAAGAGGGCTTAGAAAAATAGATCCCGGCACGATCGTGGAGTTCATTTGTGCAGCTTGAATGCTGGAGTTTATATTCATGGTGTGTACGTGACACTATCCTCCAGCGAGCACCGATTGTGCACCACTTTTGCAAAAGACGCGACCTTACTTATTCAAATATTCCACGTTCCTCTCCAAAGGTACACATATTGTTCGTATAAGTTCCATCACCATGGAACTTATATGTGATGGAATACAAAATAGCCATGTCATTTGTTAATTGTGTGAGAAGATTTCAAAAATCGCCTCCTAATTTTCATGCGTGTTTTAGTATTCTATTTCTAAAAGGGGTTATGAAATTAAATTTCATTTGGTACTACTAATTTCTTAGCATTACGAATCACAACACAATTTTCCTAAGCGAACAGTTTAAGCAACTTAATTGTATTCAAGCTGGAGGGTAATCCGATAACTAACTAGGATGAGCTGAAATATTCCATAACGCTCACATCTAAATTAGATTTTCTTGCAAGTTAATTCTTAATAATCATCCTTAAAAATTTACAAACAAATGTATGAGTATAAAAATACTAACTAAAAAAATTAAGAAGGCTTGCTTGTAAATTTCATCAATAATTACTGGTTTCTTGATATAATTCACTCAGTTTAACAAAAATGTCAGTTGTTATTCAAAACACGTTCACAAAACAAGCAATTTAAAGTCAACAGTAAAAAGTTGGAAACGATCCAATTAGTACAAAATGAACGAAGTACGATTTATAAAACTCGTCGGAATCGACAAAATTATGGCTGTTTTGACAAGATAAAGTATGGTCGGCCACAGGATATTTCTTACAAGCTGGGTCAAAATTCGAATTTACCAAAATTACTCACAAACAAACGACTGATAAACATGGGCGGATAATTTAAACTGTACCCTATTTTTAATGTGTCGTTGCATGCGTATTTTGTATGATAATAATACTTTGTCAACAGTTATAAAAATAGGTATGCTGATATGTTTAATGGTTTTATTTAACATTCCTGCGACTGTTTCTTTTTTGTATAAACAAATATTGCTAAAGTACAACGTTTACAACTAATTGGAGCAGTAATTAGAACGCATATGTGAGCTATGTTGCGAATTGACATGAGTAATAGCTTATCATAAACATCTGTATCGATTTCTAACCACATGTCCTTTAGGTGTTGTAGTGATATAATATGACACATACATTAGCACATTTGCAATTATTATAGCGCGTTGATGAATGATGTGCTAATTACGAAACTATACAATTTTTCCTATGTTGATATAAAAGTCTTTTTATTAATCTAGAGTCCTATCAAATTCTTATACGTTAGCTAAGAAAATAAAGCTGCTTTTATGGAATCCTTTCAACGTTCAATGACGTTTTATTGGTCAGTTTATTGGTCTCTTGTGAAATAAACGCACGAGGGCGTCCTTCGGACATCAATATAGAAAGGACCACAACAGAACACTCTCTATCCGCGTTCAAAATTAAATTGGCTCCGCCTGTGAGAGAACGTAATCGAGCATTGCGGTCAGTGTTGCATGTCAATTTGGGATCATAGGGTAGCAGGGCATCTATGCAGGTTTGCCAGCAACACGGGAAACCAAAGCCAATGAAAAATCATGCGGGTTCGATTTGTGATCATCATTCTGGACGAGATGTTCGTTGCGTAATGTTCTGTGTAGAGAGATTTGACCTTTTAACAATTAATGGAACGTTATGGTTACGGGTTGATTGTAGCAAAATTCCACCTCACGTGTCGCCGCATCTGTATCGGTCGAATGTTTACCATCGATTTCCATAAAATCTGGTGAATTTCCTGCAGGCTAAGTATAATTACAGTTAGACGTGAGGGTAAATACATCGATCGTTAGTAAACAGATTGTCGGTGATAAATTATTTATTGTATTGTTTATACTGTCAATAAACATAAATCCTGTTTAGGAGCAAGTATATCTTAATTGTTATTACTAGTAATAAAACGGTTTTTTGATAACATTGAATCTAGAAAAGGATTTGAGACATTACCATAACCTGACGATATAGTAAAATATTTTAATTAAGTATATCAACTAAAATTGCATAGTCTGGTTAGTGATTTTATTGGATTTAGAAGAGTCTAAATTGGCAGTACAGTCGAAGCATGAAAGTGGGGCTGGCGCGCCCCAATTTCGACCTGAATATTTAACTGCTATTCGAAATACGTGCTCGCTTCTCGGGATGGCAATATTCAACAGGACCATCCCGCTGTATTTCAATTAGGGTTTTATCCAGCCACCTAGGTTACCAAAACTGTAATGAAACTGGACGATCTTCCGTTCCATTTGGATTGCAAATACTGTGTTATTGTTTTCCGCTTTATTTTATCGAAACTGATACCTGAAACTATTGAGTCAGATTTGCTTTTATTTATCAACATTCTAAGAAATAAATATAATAATACTAATAGCATTAATGTACGTATTGTAAGAGTACATATCTAATACAAAATGAGTTATGAACCCATTATGAATCCAAACACAGCTATTGTTTCACGAATATTACGGCATGGTTAAATACGGCCGAAGGTTCCTTGTTCGCATTAGAACGACCGTCGATTCATACTATTCATCGTCGTTGTCCGCAGACACAAACAAGGTCGCATTTATTTCAGAATGCCATTTATTCCATGTTGCCGAACAATGCCTCCGAGACCAGTATGAATTTGATAACTTTCAAAGTGCACTTTCCACGGATAATTAAGTAAATGTGCATTACTCGGGGCGTTGAGACGGTAATTAGCAAGTTAGAATAAGATTAAAAAAAAAAGAAAGCAAAGAATTAAGTAGAATTACTGATATAAAAACGAAATCTTTCTCTGTAAAAAAAAATAACCTAAGAAAAATAGCTTTTATACTATCAAGATTTTCATTGATTTTAACGTCCTCGCTTCAGGATTCCATTTAAATATTAAACCTACACAGAACGGCACTACATTTTCCAGTAAATCCGAAAACCGCATCCATTACTCTAAATACGATTTAACCGGACGGTTTGAAAAGGTATAAAGTACAAACAACAGTACACAGAGTTTTAAAGTAGCCCGCCGAACCGTCTATAATTAAAACGAGTCGACGTATTTAACCCGGGAAATAACATGCAGGTCCGACCCTATTATAAATACTACGTGATTAATCGACACGGTCATTCTGTCTCATTAGTTGAGCGTCATTACAAATATATCAACTCATATTGTTCCACAAGGGCTGTGACAAGAACAAAGAGGCTTGTTATGAATTTCGCAATTCTTTTACATAGCCATGGCGGCGAACAATTACTACAAGTGGCGAGCACTTGGTTTATTTAGAGAGGCGCGGGCGTTCTATTTAATTTGGATGCTCATTTTGATGCTAAATTTAATTTCTCCCCCTCGTGGTTTTTATCTTGAAATGTACTCGTATTGATGCAGTTGAATAAAAGAATTGAAAAACCGAATGATTGTTATTTTACGTATCGCAGTTACGCAAACACAGCGATGTTTACCATACATAGCGAATATTGAATAATAAAAGGTATTGAAAAGCAAGTTTACATTTCAAAAAATGTAATCACTCTCGCACAGTACCGTGTTTTCCCCTCATAAAATGTTCAATACATTTTTCTCCCTCCAAAAGAAGACGCCTTAGCAGATATTTATTCAGGCGTTATTATTATTGGACAATGATTTATGAACGTTGTAGTCTGTCAATAAGAAGCGTAAGCAGTGATAAATTATATTTTGCTCCGCAATATTTTCAATTAATAGATAATTAAAATATATTATACACATTTATGTATTATATAAAAAATTTTGTATAATACACAAAAATCACCCAATATTCACATCGTATGAGTTACGATGTCAACGTTTCCTTAAATCGTATCGTATGAATTGAAAACTTCAAATGGATGAAAATATTAAAGGAAACAATAATTGAGGTGTGTACAAATGCCTGAAGAAAATCAGACAAGGCCATAGACCATATACGAAAGTTTGCAGAATAAAGAAGGTGAGGTAACCAGGATGACATCAAGAACATATGGAAAGATCATTTAAATGCCAGAATAAAACAGCCATAAATTGTGTACGAAAGAAACGAGGAGGATGTGGATGGAAATAAAACTGAAGAAAAGACCACGGCAGCACCAACAGTTACAGAATCAAGAGCTGCAATTAAAACCCTAAGAAACAACAATGCCCAGGATATTCATTGATGACATTCCTGCTGAAATCTTCAAGCACGAAGACGAAGAGCTGATCTCATATCTCCACTTACTAATTATAGAAATATGAAAAGAACAAAGAATTCCCAGGGAGAGGGCGAAAAGTGACATCTGTCCAATATACAAGCAAGGGGACAAATTGGTATGCTCAAACTACCGTGGAATATCACTGTTATGCACTAGATACAAGATACTGACCTGGATCATAAACAAAAGGCTCAAACCGAATACCAAAAACATAATACCAGGCAGGTTTCAGAGTGGGGGGATCGATCACAAATCAACTATTTACAGTTAAGAAAGTGCTAAATAAAGCCTGGGAGTACGATATTAATGTTTAGAACATATTTGTTGTCTTCCGATAGCCATA
This sequence comes from Onthophagus taurus, assembly GCF_036711975.1. Taxonomy (NCBI): domain Eukaryota; kingdom Metazoa; phylum Arthropoda; class Insecta; order Coleoptera; family Scarabaeidae; genus Onthophagus; species Onthophagus taurus. Next base: position 5,503,730 of record NC_091967.1, read on the forward strand.
CGATTCGATTAGCCGAGAACAATTGTACTAAACTTGTGTTTAAACGATTTTAAGAGAATAATAGGAAAATTAATTTCTGTCGATGAGGTCAGCTAATTTTAGACTCGATTTCCATGTGCTAATTGATTTTAATATTCCGTATCTGGTTCAATCCGGATGGCAGTATGTTACGTTATTAATTTTAAAGTTTTAATTAAATCGGCCGACCGCAAGGCGCCTGCCGTAACGGCTTTGAAGTTACTCCATCAGAGGGCCCGATTAGCCCACTACTACTTGGGGGCACTGAATTTGCGTAATCTATAAAAGATTTTTCCATGTTGCTTGGTACAAAATCTTGTACTATCTTTAATATCTCACTCAATGTCAATACCTATGCATCGAAAAAGCAAAAAAAAAAACATATTCAATTGAGCTTATTTTATCGACATTTTAGATGCGAGCGGCACTTTAATTTCCGCTTTTATAGCCGTCCAAGTTAAGTTGCGAATTATTAACATCGACAGTGTGCCACTCGCTCGACGATCCTCGATCGTTTGCCCCGTTAATGCTTCGTGCGGGAGACCTGCCGGAGTGCATTATTCATTTTCAATTTGTTTTTATGTCTTTTTAGAGGTGGGAGATAAAACGAGAAGAACAGAACGCTATTATTCTCGTCCGGACTACTCTACTCCAACTCCAACCAACGCAGAGGTCACTCATTCAAACAATGCTTTTACAGAAATTTACATAAACTTTAATATTGTATTCTGCAATATTGTAATTACATCGAGTGGGATGTTACTAATTAATTTAAGCGACGTAACGTTACAAATTAGACACATGTTAATTGTTGAAACTTGACGGAAGACGACTCTGATCAAGGCAAGCAAGAGACCAACGTAACGTTGTATTATGTACGTGCAATCTTGTTGCGTGAATATTGCAGGGGTAGTTTCATCTGTAAGCCGTGTGTAGTTGGAAAAGAAAGTTTTGTCTTATTTCGAATACTTCTTAGATAATAAAAATAATAAATAATATACAGGATGATTCAAGGAAAGTATAATTTTTTTTCAGGTTTATTATTAATTGTGAATCGTAATCAAAAAGTGATTATTCGATACAATCGTGTATGGATAGAAACCTAAGTAACTTGACGTTGAAGTGAATAAATCGGGGTAAAATCCCAGGATACAATGTGGCTTTGAAAACATGTTATTGTATTTGCCGGAGTGTAATTTGCAACAGAATGGTACTTCTGAATTAGAGGTTTTCAATACAAACATGCAACACGGCCATTTCACTAACACACATTGTTGAAATGTTTCAAAATTCGTTACTTAATGAACCAAAAAACTGATGCGTATGATTATTTTTTAACGTATTAACGTAACTATACAATACGAAATAGATTGGTTCGATATTTCGAAAGATTGAATGAGATTAGGTTTATTCAGAGTATTTTTGAGGTTGAGTGGCAAATTCAAATGGTATCAATATAAAATGCGGTGGTATATACGGAAGTGCTTTTTGCAAGATGATGTACTTTTCCCTCCGAATTTTACATAAAGCGATTTTCAGACTGAGATTATCCACACATCTTTTCTCGGAACGCCCTTGCTATTACTGCAGACAAAAGAGTGCATCAACCCATTTCCTCCTATAGTAAAGTAACGTTTGAGATTTTTCATCGAAATAGATGGGTGTTGAAGGCGATCATTGCTATAAAAAAATAATTTAAACATGGAACAAGTTATATTCGAAGGTGTAAAGTGAAATAGTAGGTTGTATTAGAAACGCGATCAGAATATCAAATAACGAGACTTTTGGATTGTATAGGGGGAAGTGCGAAAAAGATATTACATTAGACTTCAGAAAAACCCTTTTATCTTCGATACTGTTCACGTTCGAGCCCTGAACATGTTGACTCGGACGGCATTTGCAGTGAAAAATAAGTATCGCCTGTTCAATATGCGCACGCGTAGCTACAAATCTCGTAGCGTGTAGATATCATCAAAGTTCTTGGTGAACAGAGAACCGACCATATATATTCCGTCGTAACGTATATAACAGGTATGACATGTAAAACGTTCGGAATTCGAATATTTCGTATCGAACACTATTCTACGAGGAATAAAGTGTTTCATTCCATTTATTTATAGTTTAGTTTATTTAGACGATTCATGAACTAATTAAGCAAAATAAACTCGAATATTCACATCAATCATATTTAGTTAATTGATCGATAGTACAAGTAATCTACTTGTAGATTACAACATCTCTTCAAATAATAAACTACCACCAAGCTGTCGAATCCAGTAGGTAAAGTTGGTAGGGGCTTTCGGGTTAATTAAGCTCTCAATTACCGGTCTTCAATTGTTGGCTTTCCCGGAAAGTAAGTTAATACTCCAAGCGCAAATGGAAAATTTTGTGGGACCGCGCGAACATCTTGGGGAAAGGCGGAGGAAATTGAAGTTTTAGCGCGCCTTGGAGCATTTCCGTGCGCACAAACGACTCGATATTTTCGAGTAATTTATAAGTCGATCGACCGAATATTTCTTTACTATTCGGATGCCGTTAGTAGGTGGAAGTTGAAGGGGGGAAGTCGTTTGAAAAGTCCATTGGGAACATTTTGTTTCAAACGTCAAATATCGAACACAAAGTGTAAACTTAATACTATCCAAGTACCCCTATCCAAGTAAAATAAAACTTGTTAAATTCTGTCAATAAAGAAACTATCTTTATAAAGTAAGGTTACAATTACCATAACTGTAACAATAATAAAACCTATATCATGTGATATATCTTAGAGTAAGGATATTGAGTTCAAGGTGGAATCTTATGATTAAGCGCTAACATGAAAGAGGCGAGGTATATAGGTCGTTCGAATGATTTAGAGATCTCGTGGGATAGAATTGCAAATGAAATTAGGATAAGCTTTAGTAACGTTAGATGACGTGATAGTGGAATATCTGACAAAACCGCTACTTAAATGCGATTATACCCGTGAATTATTAGTATTAAATCAATGTTATAAATATTGCGGTTTTAGATTAGGTATATCCGAAGATCGATAAACTTACTCACGAGCTTTTGTTAAGTTAGTGTTAAGCTAAATAATTATAAATTCATGGAAAAAGCTCACTGTAAATTACTATAGATTTGTTTTAATTAATTTAGTTTGCTGTGACGTTAACTATAAATTGATTGCGTTAATGTATTCATTAAAATTTTTAAATAGGACCAGCAATCGATGAAAAACTAATTACTCCAATCCGACGTTGAAGGCTTGGATTATTTGATTTATATTATGGATAAATACTAATTCAATCACAATTTTACTAAAATTAATTTGTTTTAAATTATAACATAACTTTTATCTCATTGTTCTTATAATTTCTGTATTAACTTACGACTATATTTGGCTTCACCTTTAAAATTAACATTTTACATTAATATAATTTTGTACGCGAAAGACACAATTATGAAAATGTTGACCTAGTTACGTTCGTACTAATTAGATGCATATTGCAATGACTGCCAAACGACATTACCACCGGGGTTACCGTAAGCTTTCAACTCTAATTTCCGTCCTTATACAAACGTTCAGAGTAACATCGTTAAAATGTAATCTCGAACCTGTATCGAGATTACCCCTTCAAAAGTTTTTCGATGCTCGTTGTTCTATCAATATCATTTTCGAACGGAAATCGCTGTTTGCTAGGCACCATGTTAACAGAATCTAATTTTGGGTGACACAACTTTGTAATTGACTTAATTTGTGATGATAAAAACCGCAAGACCAACATTAACATTATAAATTATCTCATTAAATGAAAATACACGACAGAGAAAATTATTAATTATTAATAACCCTTGTTAGATTTGGAAATGCATAAAAAATTGTATAAATTATGTAATAATACTTAAACGAATTTAAACTTACCACTGACAAGTTGCTATGCAGGATGAGGTCCCAACTTTCCGCCTCGAATTTAGTCATTATACCATCCGTATGACCGCAGAGAATTCCCAATTGTTCCAAAAGCCGTACGGAAAGTTGGCGGCCCTGATTGAGTGACTATCCTATCCGCTGCGGCGACCTGCACACAGACAGAACAACCACACGTGAGCCTCTTGAACTTGGTGAACTCTTGTTGTTAAGTCTTTGTAGGTGATGTGCATGTTGTTTGTCTGTCTGTATGCAGGTCGCGCTATGGGCGAACATAGCATTTGTCAGTGTTGTACTGTGATGGTTAATTTATTAATATATAATCCATTAGCTCTAATCGTATTTTTTAATAATTACACTCGCATTTATGTATGATGTGGTGTCCAAACATCGTTGTGTATCACCACATCGTGAGGTGGTCAAAATCCGAGTGACCAGAGCATGCAACTAACAGGTAAAATACGTAACTCGCTAATGTTCATTTGTGCACTGTAGCAGTGTAAACGGATATGTTTAACAGAGTGTATAATGATTGTATATCGTGCCAACATGTTTGTATAATGTAAAAAAATATTTTTATAATACGTTATGTTTAGGTTAGTAAAAGCAAAATCCCAGAGATTAATACATTCTGAAAACTTAAGAAAAAACAACCTGGCATTACTTATCGTGAAGTTTATTTTTAATGCTCTTGTAGTCGTGGATTTTTACGCTTTAAATCGTAAATATTTTACGAGCAATCCAGTAGGAACTCCTATCGTATACCGAAATAGCTAAAATATTTGAGTGGCCCTAAATTAACACTTGCATTAATCTAAAACTGTTTTTAAATGTGGTAGCGTTTTAAACAAACTGTAAACATTAATAATCTTTTTAAAAGATGGATCTAAAAAAATCTTTAGGCAACATTTATACATAACACCTCCATATTTAACAATGTTCATCGTCTGATATAAATTAACTGTTTAAACCATCCTAATTTACGTTCAAAAAATTGTTGGAAAATAAAAGGAATTACCTGGCCTTTATGAACTAGGTAATCAAAAAATTTCCTATTATTCAGAACCTCGTAACTGGCTCATAAAACTGTTTGCGCCCCCGAGGTAATCCATATACTATAAGCTGATAAACTAAATCAACTATTTTCAGTATACATGTAAAAACTATAAACTGAACCAGTAAAATAAGTTAATTTAAACTCATTTATAAATTATTATTCAATGCAATGAAACGTATATTTACGTTGAAAAAACAGTTGGATGATATTAACTAATGAATGAACAAACATTTATAAGCCAAGTAAGTAGACAAATATTGATGTTTATTTTTCGATTAGTGCTTTTTTCAGCTCAATCTCGATGCAATCAAAACATAAGAACGTATTTACACGACAAGTTAGTTGGTTTGTCCAAGTAATTACGATGGCGGGACATGTATTGTACGGAATCATGTAACTTTGGGACAGTTCCACCAGGTAAAGCAATTAGTAATAATTTTACCACAAACGTGGACGGACAAAACGTATATGCACGATTCAACTTTAACCATTAAAAGTTTCCTTCTGGTATTGGTACTGGGACAATTAAGTTTATTACAGCTTTCCCGGAACATGTACGTAAAAAGAAAACATGTCAAATCGTGCTTCACAATAAATTGGGTAATTTAAAAATAAATCTTTTGTAGAAAAAATTTTACGTAACCTAAAAAACATATCATTAGGTGAATTTCAGGTGATGGAAATAACATAAACAGTATTAAACGTAAGTTTCTTCTATCTGGCCTTGCTAACCATTAAACTTTGTACAGCGTCCGTTGCGGCGTACCGGAGCAATAAAGTTTCGTAGAGGCGTAGACGTTTGAGTAAAAGTGTGTTTTACCATCTACGTAAAGTCCGCTAATACTCAATAAGCTCAACTGTGTCTACATAGATAGAACCTAACATTTAGGGTACTTAGGTAACATTAATTTTAACGTTTCAACATACTTTTAATTCCCGAAATAAATCTGCGGTCGAAGTTTCTGGGGGAGTGAAGCGTTTCTAAGTGAAATAATGATGTCGCTCTTTCGAGTTAAACCCTTAAACTGCTAATTGTGACACCGTTTCTAAATTGCTTATCATTAATTTAAACGGATTTCTCTCAAGGTAAGAATTTTCGAAATAGGTATTTCTGGAAAGTTACAAAGCATAATTTGTACATGTTACCGTTATGTGGGTCCTAGCTCACGTTGTGGAATAGATAAGTACTTAAATATTTAATGATATTAAATATTAACTTGACCACGCTACCTAATTTACTCTGGAGAAAATGGGAATATAGCTGTGTAATTTCAAAGGGTCTGTTATATGATCACTCCAAAATAAAATAATCAAGAGGAATTCTTTAACCGTAACTGTTCTAGAATCTCTTTGATGACAAAAAATTACTTAAACCGTATTCGATTGTTATTGGAGGAATTAGAAACAAACGGGACTGGTTTCTTAATACTTCGTTGGTATTTTTTGTTGTTTATTATTCGATTTATTTGTTATTCAATTTTATAAAATTTCTCTTTTTTGCTAGTTTCCACGCTGTAGTGATTTTGTTTTCCGAGTTCTTTATAACTAGAGCATTAATATAACCTGTTACATCAAAATCATTGGTCGATGATTACCTAAACTTTATTCCTGAGCAAATTATTTTAGACAATTACAAGTGTATCAACCATTTCGATATATCTTGTTAAATTCGTTCATGCGAAAAAAGAAATCTCGAGTGCATCATTTATCTAAATCTCGTGTAAATTCGAATAAAAATATCATTTACAGAAGTAACAAAAACGATGACATATTCAACATTTCATAACCACTAAATGTGTTCAGAGGATGTAAACATGGTACTTCACACGTCCAAGGTTCCTTGCTCTTGGGTATTTTGGCAACGATCTTGTGTACAATGTACCCTGTAAATTACCGCGAACAAAAATTATTCACATTCTTACGATTGGAATGAATACATTCTGAAATTTAATTTAACATTTGACAAATGATTGTATTTCGTATTAATTCACATAAAATTTAACTGTGTAATATCCCACAAAACTCATGAAAAGTATTTCCTCTCTAAAAATTCGACAATATTTAATATAAACCGTGTCGATATCGCTAATAGTGTTTACATATTAAAATATATACCCAATATTTTTAAATGGCACATAAAAAATGTTTTGCATAGGTTTACAAAAGCGTGTAAATACATATCTAATATAATTTGAAAATATAGGTTTGGCAACTGTTAGTGCGGTAGTGAATTATTTTTATTCGGAAAAACAATATTTGAATTAAAATGCGTTGTAAAAATGCACGCGCGCATTCGATTTAAATTCAACTAAAAATCAAAACGTATATTTTCCAGTATTTACATGAATGAATCTCAAAAATCCACACGATTCTGTTCAAAAGAATTTTTTACCAATCCTATTTGCCACACCATATTTAAATAGGGGTTTTTCATCAAAAGTTTTATATCCACCTCTTAGCTAATTGGAGGCGTTAAATGGATCATCCTTGTTTATTTAACTCCACAACACCTGGCAGTTAACAGCTTCCGTTTTAACATCTCTAATGATTTACAGAACCGTTGGCGCGGCACATGCGGTTATTTAATACTAATAAATCATGACCATTTGATTTATAGTTCACAATAGAGCTAAATTATGTTTTTTTTTTCTTTATGATTATTTTGGATGTTTTAATATTACAATAAAAATAATAGTCTAAATTTATAATTAAACTTGTATGCATGAAACCACCTCAATATATCATTTTTGCATTTTAAAGAAATTTTTTGGTTAATACTATTATAATACAAGCGATAAGGGGTGACAAAGACATGGTGGTATTCGGTTAGAATGTCGACGTAGCGTTACTCCCGGAATTTATAGGGGTTGTCAGGTGAGCTCATTTCCTCCCCTATTGTGTAGAGTTTATTGAAATAAAATCAGACACTTTGCATCGTGTATTGTTTCGGCGCCGGTAATGATATTATACTTCTTTACCTATACGTTTTCACTTTCTATCAATCTTTCAATACGAGAAAATTTTTTATTTCGTAAATTAGTGCAAACTAATTAGCCTAACGAAAGTTGGTATCGATTGCAATTAAATTAAATTGGCGCACAATGGAACAATTTTACAAAACGCTGCAATCAACACAGTAATTATGTCTATTGCATTATACGCGCCAGGAGAATAGAGTTAGTCATCGTACCAGAACTAGGTAGGTACTAAATCTAGTCCGAGCGTCAATTTCAATTATGAACTTCATAAGGTCCCAGGAATACTACCAATAATCCCATAAACGTATTCATAGCGTTCATTAATGACCTCATGAATAATAGATAGTATCGTAATGAAACGAACATAGCACGGAACCGATGTGTTACACCTTTCAAGAGACTGAAAGCAAAAATTAGAACAATTAGAAATTATATGAACTAAAGAGAGCAATACACATAAACACGATAGCTTCGATTGAGAAGAGTTCAATGTAAATATTATTTTGAACCATTGACAACAAAACAATTTAGCCTTCGCCGTTGGGTTTTCGTTAACCATCATTCAATCATAACTTCTAACAGCAAGTTTGAGCGGCACTTCTGTGCACTGCCCACAACGCCAACAAGGAACCCATCAAAGACCACTAGCATCGTTGTAACGATTTTATCTTGAACCAAGAATTCTGTTAAGCGCGCCTTCTTCTTTTACTTGTACTTTGAGAAAACTTGAAATTGTCAAATAATTTCATTATCTGAGATGCTTTACGTAATTATTAAACTGGGTCATCTATTTAAATTTTCACGACGTCGTTGAAATTAGCAGTTGTTTTTAGACCAAAGGTAATTTCGAGTCTCTCTGACCTTACACTTTTAAAAGTACCCGTAAAAGGTTTTAATTAATGAACGGAATGAGCACTAATCGCTCTTGTACAAGCTATAACTCTTTTATAAGTTTTAATAATTATAATTTTTTTAACATAGTGTTACAATATAATTTTATTCAGAATGTGTTTATTTTCATTATCCAATGTTGTATGGGCGTACATAAAATGATTGAAATATGCCAAACACAAGACTTAGTGTAATGACATCTGGAAAATGTTGTAGGTGTGGTACACTCAAATAAATAATAGTTATTTACGTACTGTTTGATGATGCGTAAAGTTGCGTTTTACGAGTTTATAACTTTCGTGCCTCCCATCACTCGGTACGGAACGCGATAAAATCTCATAAAACGTATCCTACTCACGAGATACAAGATAACCCTGTTAAACTCTCATGATACCTTTTTGCTTATAATAGCCATAATAATTTAAAGAAGTACTCTACAAATCTTAATGCGATAAAAAGCTGTGTTTTTTAGCAATCTCGGTCGTTACACCAAGTTGAAATAAATTGTAAGATAAATACTTTAAAACCACTGATCCTACAAAATTAATGCTTCATTTAACTCAAACAAATTTCGACAATAGCTCGCGCCAGCTTAATAAACGACACTATTGCCCGTAACGGGAGCGATCTTTCAGCTGACGGTTTAAAAGGGTCAACAAAAAGTGACACACCCGTGATTGAACGAGAAACCAAAAAGAGTAAAGTCGCCCTGAGGGATACCAGTAACCCCGATAGAAATCGATATCCGGGCTATACCAACGGTTGGCCTTCGATCAAATCGTCCCACAATACCTCGACCAGATAAGTTGAAAACAAGGCAGTTGTCATATCAAATATCGGTCGAAAGCATTCGAATTCCACTCACCACCTACTACTATGGAGGAGACTTTCAGGAGTCAACTGAAAGTTTTCATCTGTATAGTGGCCCGCTTTCGCCCGGGAGCTATTGTGTGGATAAGGAAGTCGAGGACGTCTGCAAGTGCTGAAAATAACCCCAAGTCTGCAAAATTGACCTTAGCCCAATCGATTTGTGCAAAGTTTTACCCGGATCGCACGAATAACAGAACATAAGATGAAGCAACAAGGATGCCGCAAGAGAAAACACCCTCGTTTAATTTCCGGCTGCCTTGTAAAAGAAATTCCGCCTTTGAAGCTCATTCAGGAGCATTAAAGTTGAAAGGGTAAAGGATTTAATTCGCTAAAAAAGAACATAAGAGTAACTAACAAAGATAGTATAATGCTTTATTATCACAGATTTAATAAATTTAACTGTTTAAAATGATTAATAATAAGCGAGATTAAAATAATTAACTTTACAAAATTTCAAAAACTTAATTTACCGTAAGTTTACGTGGAAGTAAAATTTTACGGTACATCATCAACCAGGGAGGTAATCATATTTTTAGCTTATACCGTGAAGTAATCATGAAATATAGAAGGACTTCAGAACTACCTTTAGCAACTCTTCAACCTTAAGTAAGCGTTAGCTTGCCGGGTCGAAGAGCAAAGCTGAGAATTTCCGACTCCTGATACCGGACAACGCTGTGTGCTACGATAAGCAGCATTATTGTCCTCATCTCTCTTTTAGTCTACTTCCCTTCGCCTCGTTTTAGGCGACAACCCAACAACCACCTCGATAAATTCTTACCAAGTAACGGTTCATGCGCATTCGATTTTATTAAAAAGCGAGACTAATACAAAGAGGAATTTACCGGAACGATTTTCCGAACGAATCTCGAACAAATTAACGAATAAGGTCTTTGGAATAATAGCAGAAATTCAATCCGAAATATGAAATTATCTTTTAAGTAATCCAATTTTTATATTGCAGTAACGGTTTGAAGCTATAAATTACTAAAGAAACCATTTGATGAAGATTTATGATCGTGTAAAGGTATTTAAATGAAAATACATATATCATGACAATAAAAATAAAATCCAAAGTAGATTGAAGAACGAATGTGTCGTAGATTGTAGAGTAGTGAAACATAAAATCGATGCACAGTGCACATTGGCAAAGATTTAAAGGCGACCTGCCGTGGCGAGCTCATAACCATAGGAAAAACATTTTTGGCATACACGAGGGTCTGTAGTTGCTTTTGAAGCAGCAAATAAATCATCGCTTGTCGCACGGTGGCGTTCTCCGTTTAATTTTAACAGCACTAATAGTGAAAACAGCTGCAACGTAGTCTAATTACTCAGGACGTAATTGCACATAGCGGAACAACAGCCCAATTCTAGACACTACCTACCGTTATGTAAAAAAAAATTCCATCATTCATTAAGAATTATTTATATTTAAGAATCTAATTAACTTAATTTCTATTACAATATGACGTTAGAAAAACAAACTGGATTAATTTGTGTCAGATATTTTATGATACCCCAGAAATAAAGGCAGATAAACCCCGTGGGTACCACCAAATATGTATAGTAATGAAGCGTAAGAGCGACAGCGGTGATTGATTAATTTCGACTATCGAGGGATAGGTAAGAGAATTCCTCACGGTTCCTATAACACATGATGACGAAATTAGATCCGGTGGGTCTAATTTAACCTACTCTATCTCTTACGTTTCAAGGTCCCAGTAGTAGATAGAAAGCCCTGTATAGTAGAAGATAATGCAGTATATGGCATACGGGTACACAGCTCATCAAACGAAGTGTGGCTAACAATAAGACTTAAGCACACATACATCAACTTAAGTAGGCATATTACGTCGCAACGTATATTTAAAAATAGTAGGATGAGATGCATTTGTATTATCTAAAAACAGAGCGTTTCAAAAGGAAAATTTAAATGAAGTCCATTAACATTCTGACATATAGCCAAATAATATTTAAGATGATTTGGAACTGTACCTCATCTTAAATCACATTTATACGACAAAAGTGATGTATGCTCTTTAACAAATTGAAAATCAATGTTTAGCTTAATTTATTTTTTTGTAATGCATAAAATATAGGAAATGCAACACAAAATAAATATAAAATATCAAGGTGAAAATCATATTCATCCGAATACATCAACTTAAATTAAATTGGGCAAGTCGAATGCTAATGAGTAGGTATTGTGCGAAATTTTATGAATAGAAAAGACCTGACGGAATATGGAAATATTTTCTAAAGGCCCCACGAAGATTCTTTTACTGTCCGGCATTACACTGCCTTTGCATAATGGATGTCCGCGAGATATCAAAAAAGTTTCTTCGAATGCTTTCTAAATGATCACACGGAAACAAAAAATAGTAAGAATATTTTAATTAGCTGGCTTTAAATTACTTCTTACTTTACGATATTCCAAGATTAATTAAGATAAATTTTGTAATTACGTTAATGACCACCGCTATTACAACAACAGCATTATCAGCAGATAAAAAATTTCGAAGCATCACATAAATAAATAACTTTCGCATCAACTTCACCAATAGTAATATTCAATAAAAGTGATGACGTGACATTTTGCACAGATGGCAAAGACAGCAGTGATACGAACAGATAATCGCTGGAAAATACTGCAAATAATACCCGGACGCAGATGTCTTCGATTTGAACATTGACTCTCTCCAGCGAGTGACATCTGCACTTCCATATAAGTAGAATTCGGAGAAACAGAAGGCGCACGACCATTTTGAAGTTTAACGTCATAAACATTAAAGGAATTCCCTAACTGTTACCATTTTAGTTTTTGGGTAATCGTAAATGGAAAATAAAATGGCAAAGAAATACATTTTACAATGATTTTTATGTTTATAAACGTTTTTACATCAAAAATTAATGTATCTTTCTATTAGTAGTGTACAATCAAGAATTAGCTCTCCTAAAACCTCGAGAGCTCAACGTTTATTTTTATAATCTCGGTTCGTGCGGGAATCTAAATTTAACAAAGCAGTTGCAGTAGGTGACGTCAGAAACGCGAATCCCATTCATAAATGACCGGTGTTATTTATTTACATTGAAGGTGTGTATTGGCACTAATACCGGTATAGCTCCCGGGTAAAACTTGGCTGGATATCCGGATTAAAGTGTAAATTATTCCATTACCCGGCGAGCTAAATGTGAGATGTAACTTGTAATTTATGTACCGTATTTATGTAGATTAGATTGTCAATTTGAAAACTACCACTATTTTGTTAACACAGTTAATTATAATGTAAAACTAGAACGAAATATATTTTAGTATATTGCAACTTAAGTGAAATTGACTGTATACCCAATAAGCAAACAAGAGTAAATACTCTCAAAAGAATACATTGGAAGTTACGAAGCGTTTTTAAAGGATTTCGTTTCTTGCCGTAATAATACTTAGCCCCGAGGTGAAAAACAATATCTGCGGAATTCAATTTTTGATGTAACCAAGAATTCAATTTAAAAAGGAACTTTCGCATCTTCTTTGTTTCTCTACCATCCCCTTGAACCATTCGACTCTCGGAAAATACAGGCAGTTACAGTCTAAATACCTGACCCAATTCCACCAAGTACAGCGAAAACATTTTAAATGATCGCAACTTAGAAACGTACCGTAACAATTTGTGTTTATACCCTCTTTAAACAGATTGAAAGAAAGAGCAAATATCAAGAACCGTTTATGTTACACGAGAATTTTCAAGTGTAAATCACGAGTTACACTTTTTGAGTTTAATTGACGTGTTTCGGACAATGTTTGAATTTTAATTGGTTACTATCGTATGTGCCAGCTGGCTAAGTGTACCTACTTCAGTTTGTGGTAAAACACTTACAGTTGAGTTTCTTACTCAACAAAATTCCGGGAAACACCTAGCATGTGGTGCATCATAACTTAATTTAATAATATCTATATATATACTAACTGTAATTAATTTTATTTTAGTAAAATAGTTATTTTTTGTGGTGACTACAGCTTATATTCTAGGTGGTGAAACGGATGTCACCTCATCATCCAGCTATAGTATTCAAATATATTGTCTTAGCTATACGCAATCAATTTCAATATAAGAGCATTGTCATAAACACTATAAATAAAACATAAATATTTCTTATTTTTAATATTGCCAAATTTTTGAGATTTTTCTTCTTCAAAGTTTCAAATAAGAAAATCATAGGATACGTGAACCTGTAATGTAATTAGGAGAGAGCAGAAACGAAATTACACCATTTCAAAGGCCAGTAACCATTCGGACAGCCCCTCTCACAAGAAGAAACGAGGAATCGAGGATTGTCCGCAAACTGGCTCAAAGGGGGAGAGAAAAGGAGTCGGGGTTTTCTATCGCCAAAAGTATTCGAGAAACGAGGCTCAAATTAGATTTCTTGGGTGCCTGGGTCGGAGTTTATTTACTGATCAGCACGATTTATAGTTGCTGCAGTGTTCTGTTCACATGGTTATAAATTAGCACTTAACTCCTGAAAATTATTCATAAACGGAATAATGTGGTTATTTATTTTATATGGGGAAGTAACTACATGATTAAGAAGTAAAGAAATTTTACTGAAGTAAAATATAGACGTTATTGGATAACACATGTGCGTAATCATTTGTTAATTGACCTTATACGCTATTAACAAAGTAAACTGAACTTTAGGTAAACACATTAATCTCATGCCAAAAAAAAAACAAATCAATTAGAATTCTTTAGCGGTTGGAGTATTGGCCTTTAGTGCTGCATGCGCGGATATATATTTGTTCCCAAAGCAATTAGTAAATATTTATTCGTTCCTATATAAACATTTCTCTTGCCGTTTTCGTTTCAATAAGGTTGAACACTGGCGTGCGGCCAAAGTATTCGGGAACCCGGAATCACCTTTACGCCGACAGTAGGTATTTCTCCCGGGTATTGATTGAACTCCTGTTATTGCAAGTCAAAATGTCTCTGTTATATTTTCTTTGGATGCTACCAAGTTTATATTCCCCAACGAAATTTGCGGAGAAACGCAATATCGGTAGCAACAAAAAACAAAAATACGTTACAGCCATAGATCATTACGACCTACAAAATTCGATTGCTATTTGCATATTTCCGGCGTTTATTAATAGAAATTGAAACAACACAATCGTTCGGAACGACGATGTTTATTGAATAACAAAGCGGTACACACTTCTACATAATAAGTGGGAATCCTGGTCCCTAGATACTTCGGGGAAACATTTACACAAATTTACATCGCGTTTATATTCGATTAGGGCATGCAGAAAGCTTTACATTCAGGTTTAACTCGTAATAGCACCAACCACATTCCATTTACAATTCAAACGTGTTATTTAAGTTAAAAAACTTCTTATCCCCGAGAAAAGCTATCAAATTATTTAGATCCACATATAAACTGCTTATTAATGTAACATATGGTATCTGCTGAATGATGTGATGGTAATATACCGTTGCCAAAATATGACACAATCTCATAATTTAAACGACAATTTCATAAATGATGTAAGAATTTTCAAATTGAAAATATTATTGGCACATTCAATCAACGGTTCAATTGATACATTAACGTCAGTAAATATTGTCACTCGACAAGTACAGGAAATAGTATTCCAAACCAAAATATTTCTTTACACTGAATGAAACTGTTTATTACTAAGACTATAAATATCCGGCGTATACGTATACACAACGCGCTGCGAGTAGCCAACATAAAACTGATAAATTTGACATTACACAAAATTACTTTTAGTGTAAAATGTGTTTTATACTAAAAAAATCCGAATACAATTTAAAAAGGTCATAAAAATGAAGTGGAACAACTAACTCTAAAATATGGTTTTCTGAAACAATTTTTCATGAATAGAATTCAACGTTCAAAGAAATTATACAAATGGTAAACTTATATACTTACACAGGGGATACAGTTCACGTTAGAAACATAATCCAGCTCCATTTAAAAGGGTCTGAATACCTCTAAGGACATCGGTTCCGGTCCAATGTCCCCTAGTTAAACATGCTACTTAACGTGACGTTCTGAAACACGACGACGAAAACGAAAAAGTCGTAGTAGTGGATGAGAGGTGACAACTGGACGGCGACGAGTGATTTGTGGGTCGGGGGATTATGGCTTCGCTTAGAAGGCCTCAATTTGCCCCCCGCGAACAACTTTGCTCCGTTTGCGTCCCGGAAAACCGAAATGATCCACCGGCGGCAACCGTCGCGGCTCGAACTCTGTCGGCGGTCTTTACTGTCCATCTATTTTGGTCTGATTAATGTTTTACGTCAGTCACACCCAGAAACAAGAATCCCTCACTATTTCGAGGAGACATAATTTTACAGCTTCCAACTTTCAATCGTCTAGCATAAGAGGACATATTTACCATCATTATTCACGCACGTGTAAACAATACTGACGAGACGAACGCGATATTTACGACGTATGAACTTTTCTTTGTAAGTGAAAAGCAAATCTAACATACAAAAATTTTCATCGTCACAAAACGTCAACTTGAACAAAAGATAAATCTCTACGGCAAATGTTGGCTTAAGCCTCGGCAAGATAAAAACTGCATTTTTCAGCAAGTAATATTTCTCCGCAAACTAAAAATGTAACGCGGGGACTGAATTCGGCATTGTGGTTGTAAGCGAATTAACAAAGAGAACGTACCATACTAATGCTCAGATTGCAGAACCGAACATTGTAGGAACTGAAACGAGCGACGTCCTGTAATAAAGTCTGGTACATAAAAAGGGTGCTGCATAATTTATGTCTATTCACTGCACGGTTTCTACTAACACCCACTCTAAAGGAACATGGGAATTCATAATCAGCACTATTATAATAAATGAATCAACCTTAATCTTCTTATCTGTTTGGGCCGAATACATGATTTTAAATAAATTAACTACGATGCAGGTACCCATATATATCTGGATTATTTGTTACGAATAAAAAATGAACGGAATTAAGTAGTGTTCTAGTTGACTTTTCAACACGTGTCAATTAAGTAGAGTTCTATTTTAACACCTAGTCACTACAGACAAAAACAAAAATGCAAGCTTTGGTTCAGAGCCAGGCGACACTAGAGTATTTATAGGAAAACAATGTGAAAGCTTCGGCATTGAATCGCTGCAAGTAGTCTAAAGACATAATTAAATTTGAAATATAATTGACTTTAGTTTTATTTAAACGAGTTATATTTCACTATACATATAGTTAACGTTCTTAATTTGAAACAACGACAAATGCAAATCCAACAACTAAAAGAAGAAGGTGCTACTTTACTGACTTTAAATAATCTCATAACGGAAAACTTTTCTCATTACGATGCTGTTTTAGCTACCTGCTCAGTTGGCAAAATCTAAAAAGCAATTATAACTACGTCAGTATAAATTATTCGATTGCATTACTTGAACTGTTATTTAAATGTTAAAAATATAAAGATCTAAATAGTACATAAATTAGGAATCACAAATCGACGAAATAAACAAATCAAGTAATCTTTATTTTACGTTTGAATCACTTCACAGTAACGTTGGTACGTCTTCCATTCGGTTTGGTTTAATAATGTTCCTTTGGGGAAAAGAAAACTAGTCAGAAAATAGCATCTCCTTTTGGACTTGTGCTGCTCATTATTTATTTAAGTGACTATCGTTTCTGGTAGACTCTCTAAAAATACTTCGTTTCACGCCAGCTGCAATTCTCAAACTATAAAATCACGCGCATAATATGCGCCATAAACGTTACTGCGAACATAAAATCAGGGTGTTGATGACGCGCTACAATATCTTTTTTTGGGCGTCAAAGAGTAAAACGATAATTTGGAGCATGAATTTCTTTACATTTTGATTTAAACGTGAAAAAAAAATGAAGATATGAACTATAAAAGTTTACAAGAATAGTAATTTTTATTACCACTGACTAAGACTTTTAAAACTAAGCAAATTTAAATAAACTTAAAATGAAAGATGTTTAAAAAATGTTAAATATTTGTTTAAGTAAACAAACCATTAAGAAGTAAATAAAATCGGCATAAACTAAAGTACAACTATAAAATAGAAAAATTATTTTGAATTAAAACATTCAGTTAAGGTTGGTTAACAGTTAATGATAATGTAAACAGATATATAAAGAAATCCACAAATATACATCCACAATCTTTCCGGGAAAAGTAGGAATCAACAATGCATGATAAGAGGTCAAGATCAGAAAGAAGAATGGAAGATGGTCTACAAACGAATCAATTAAGATGGTTTGGTCATATCCAAAAGATGGATGAGAATCGACTTAACAAAAAAAATTTTAAACTGGAAACCACGATCATAGAAAGAGAGGAAGAACAAGGACCAGCTGGATTCATGACTAGATGAGAGAGAGGAAAATCTAATAAATTAATACCTGGTAAAACAATACAAGGTTATTTAAATATTACGCGTTGATCTATTTTTATTCCTCAAAATCCTACTACATCACTATCGATTAGTTTTTAGTACAACGGATAAATAGAAGCGAAAGGTAATCTAAGCTATATCCCGTTGTGAAAGATTCCGGGATCAGATTCGGAAAATGGATATCGCTTTAAAAGGATTTAGAACGTACACGGTGCACTATCACTTTAATCTACAAAACACCTATAGAAAAGTCAACGGGTACTATATCGACAGGTTAAAAATCATCAAGTGATACATATATCACATTTTCTGGAATAAATAGAAAATTGTAATAAAAAAAGATTAAGAAACACTTAAAAAGAAGAAGCTTAATTTTGATAGATATATAACAAAAAAGTAAATTTCTATTTATATTCTGCCACACAACATTTTACTATTGATTTTCTTTAATCCCACTGGGACAGAAGCAACGTTCGGTAATTGGTGTACGTAAATTTTGAAATCAATATAGAAAATATAGGTCACCTTCGGTAGATAGTTGTCAAACTTCACCTTTAAGTTATCAATTTATATGGTTTTATAACCTTCTTCGTACGACATCTATTTTTTTTGAATTAAATTCCTATTTTGATTTTATTGTTAATAATAAATAAAAGTGTGATTCAATAATTTTTCGTTTAATGGTTAAACACGATAGTGAATCGGAGTATCGAGAGCAAATGTTAGCATTTCTTTTTTGTATAATGTGTATTGAGTAAACACAATTCGCATGGATTAAAAAATAATAATAAAAAAACTATTCACTCACTCATTGAAACGGTGTAATCCCAACTTTCCGAGTCGTTCTTGTGGACATTCAGCTTCTCCGGCTGCAAAGAGAAAAAATATATAACAGTTTTAGCACGATCGATTTCATGAGACTGGAGGTCAACGATGAATCAAAAAAATTGTAAATCTCAACGTAAAAGGACCGAGATTAAACTGAAAAGCGGATGGATATTTCATTATTCTTTTGAACTCGGCAAACGTATGGAATTGGTTTTGTAGCGGTATGTAGACGACGATAAAGGTCAAATGCGGGATGTTGAATGCAAAAATTAATTAAAACAAACTGAGTGTCGCAACCCGTAGGCGCAATAATTGGCAGCAACTTGTACGATATTAATCCGAAACAATCATCTGCAACGCACATATGGTGGTGCGAACTGTTTCACGAGTTTTAAAATATACAGATCATTAAATACAACGCTTTCTGCTTTTGTCCTATACAAAATATGTATAATATTTCGCTATTATAAATTATTATGCAATATCATTTCGTTGGGTGTTGAGTTTTGAACGAAATTAATGTGTACATGAAAAGAGATTACTTAATTTAACCACTATTCTTATAATATTTAAAAAATTTATTCTCCCACTTTGTATGCGCTAAAAGAGACCTGACATTTGGCAAGGTACGCAGACGGTACTCGAGCTTGCCATCTCACGGGCTCTTGCGATCCCATATCGATAGGTCATTTATCATTTTAATTAGCTCTTATACCACCGAATTTATCATATGAGTCCTCTGCCATAAATCTAACCCAGAAAACTCAGGTCAAATCAAATGAAACATATAAAATGCAATTTTGCAATTTGTTTGATTGTTGGAAGATCGCAAATTGCTTTTGAAATAAGCCATTAAAATTTAAATTTGTATTTTCAGTGATTTTCTTTGGTTCGATCACTAGTTGTTACTAATACTTTCGTTGAAATTTCAAATGTGCGTGTCAAAACCGTTCTAATTAGCGTGTGTTGCATGCGGCTCTTTAAAAGTTCAGGAAAATATTTCGAAGCAGTGCCGCGGTTGAGTCATAAACTTGGGCGAAAAACTACGGGAACGTCGCCAAAACATCAAAACCGCCGGTTGAATGAATGTCATAAATATCGCTGGAATCGCAAATCAGCCTGTTGAAACTAACTGCGCTTTAGAGGCGTGTTTACAGCAGACCAAACACAATTTATCATGTAGTAATCACAAACATGTTATACCCAGACACATTTGTGTGTGTTGTTCATACATTCGCAAGTGCCCGTAAAATTATAACTATTTCTTAACGTAAAAGCGCCGAGCTAATGTATAGCAGAATTAACTTTTTATGTAAGTTAGTTACGCAACGAGGAGTGGTCCGACACCAAATTATACCGGCATTTGACGTAAGTTCATTCGCCAAAACTCAACCTCATAAATATGCAAAACTCTTTCTCTTAATAGCATTCTCACAAAGTGCACGTCTCCATTGCATATTCTAGTAGTACTGTAAATAGAAATACGGAATTAACCGCGTGCTTTTTTGAGACAGATCGTTAATTTGCAAATGCTTTTTCTTATTTTATTGAATCAGAATAATATGGTGATTAAATTACATGGTCTTTGTAGTGAAAAAAATGATTGAAATCCATAATTACTATGTAAAACATTTTAATATTAACCGCAACGAGGTGTAGTGCAATGCGACACAATTGTCGGATTGAAAAGTCTAGAACAACTAGAGGATACCGACCACTATTGAAATGGGAGTTTCAATCGGTCGATGCGGAGAGTTTAGCATAAAGAGACTTTTCTGCCGTATTACTCGATGGTTGTTGAGATACTTTATTGAAAACTTTATTATATTTAAACTTATACATATTACAGATTCATTCAACGTTTTTTAGAGTTTGTTGACTTTTGATAAATAATTTCAAAAATCATGATTAGTAACATATTGAACCTTCTTCTTCCCGATGGAATCTCCGTGGGGAAGCGAATAAGAGCAGAAACATAAGTGATCGTAAACAAAACATACTAAAAGAATATGCACCTACATGGAATTGCAAAACAATGGCGCGAGAGAATGGAAATCGACATCATGGGGGTGAGTGAGATGAGATGGCCCAAGGCTAGCCGCTGTGACATAAGAGGCTATAAGAGAATATACTGTTGCGGATCAATCCATGGAAAGCATGAACACGGAGTGGGATTAATCGTTGATTCATATTTCAATATTATATTTCGGAATAACCTAACCAATTGCCTAAATCTTTATGTAAACACGTTGTGAATGAAATTATATTAATTATAAAAATTCACTATTAGAATGCGCCGGTGAATATCCGTGCTAAAAGACTAAAACGAAAGGAATAAATTACACCTCGACCAACAGCAGAGAATTACGCTACCGAGGTGGCCGTGCGGATTTTAATAATCCTCATCCGCTACGCGAAGGAGCCGGATGTTTGTGTCAACATCGTCGAGTGCCGGGGGCATAAATCTTCGGTTCAGATGCCAGAGTTTGCGTACCCCAAAATTTCCTCTCGCTGTTTATGCTTTCCTCGGACCTGGTACACAACATAGCGCAACATTAAATTAGACGCAAACGCCGCATCGTAAAGCGAACGACGTACATTACATTGAAACAAGAATTAGAATTCTGCTCTCCGACGGAAGGTGATAAATAATAGAATGATATTAGAATTTTTCGAAAATTTATGATGTAATATAATTCTGATACAATAGAAATAGAAAATTCGTAATCTATTTATAAAAGAGGTGTGTGTGGCACTATCTGTCTCCCATTTTTAAATTAAACCGCCAATAATCAACAAAATCATGATGGGCACGTAGCAATTCAATTTGACACGTTGACCATTTCGGCTACCATTGATATTCTAATTTGAGTCGAGTTTCGAATCCAAAGCGTAAAATCGCATTAGTTTACGTTTGCGCACGACTGTACACGACGCCCTTCATAAAGCATTATTCACACGAAGACAAGCGTGTTATTTTTGATCGGCGCTAGAGATGCACGTATGCACAAGTAATGCATATTTTATGAGCAGCTTCAAACGCAACGAAACGGAAGTTAAATTTATGGTCGTCCGTCTTTGTATAGATGTTAGATATTTGTTGCTAATGTGGAATCACAAATGTACCTATCATATATATATATATTCATCAATTCATTTTTAAAACTACATTTTTGTAAACGGTATTCGCTAATTCAATCAATAATCATTCAGCTAAAGGTTAAAGTGAAAATAAATAAAATGAGAAAAACTTTCTACAGAGTTTGCCAACTAAAATGGATAGACCTAGTTTTCACAACGTACACATTAAGAAATCAGAACCTTAAATGGAAAATTGACCTATGATCTATTCTATAGAATTCCATAATCGGAAAATTTCTCTTCCTTCTGCAATAACAAGAAATCGAGAATTAAATACAAGCTCATTTTGGTGAAAATAATAAAATTTGTTTGCTGTTATTTTTTAATAGAAAAAATAATAAGAATTATTGGCTTCATTTCAAATTAATCAGTTCACAACTCAATACTATTAAATATTAATAGCGATTATATCCGAATTTATAGATAAAGCCCATAATAAATTAGTAATTATTAATGGCCACATGATATATTTCCAATACTGTTCAGAACAATTTTGCTATTAATAATTGGCCATTTAATATTATTTAATTGATGATTGTGCGGACAGAAAGTTACGCTTATATCAGTTGTGGTAAAAAAGTTATTAATTTAAATAAAAGGGTTTATAAAAAAAGCGTGTTAATTTATAGAATAAACGGCCACGGTTTCGGCATTGGGGGGCCCATAAGCATACATTAAATTGTCGCGAAAAGGGAAGGACGAAATGGCAGGTAATAAATTTCAAGGGAGATACCACACTCCTTGAATTTCGAGGTTAGTTGTTTATCGATTTAGCAGTTATTCGCTTTATTACCCTCACGACGAGAAAGTTGGCCGGTGCTAAACCTTTTAAAACTTTGTCACTTCGAGTGTTTTATAGCTACATCAGGATTTATTGATTCACCAAAACATTATATTTCAACATAATAGGCGCAGAATAGTTTCAAAACTGAGAAATAACAGAAGAAGATCTGAAGACAGCGTCTAAAAGTGAACGATAAAGTTTGAACATAAAAGTACATCCAGCAAATTTTTTTTAAATTGTGTAGTAGAGCTAGAAAGAACCATTTAACTGTATTACATTGAATTTAATATGTGAATTATCGTAATTCAGGTTAGTTTTGCAATTTGATTATTTATTTAACAAAAACAAACACTAATTAATAGAAAATTAAAATTAAATAGAAGCGCTAATAGCTGTACCACACGCACACGAATACCAAGTACCTTTAAATTTGTAATGAAAATAAAATCGTTTTTGAACCGTAATATAATTGACATATATACATCAAATTAAATTCAAGACAAGGAAGTTTAATTAAGCCCTCGCTGCTACTAACTACGCAAAACATCCATCCTACTCCCTAGATCGAGTTGTAAATTCAATTTTAACTTTACTAGATTTCAAAGGAATAAGAATTTTCACATTCATTAGTCGAATTACGAATATCAAAAGATTTTCTAGTTATGACTTTTTTGATTTTAAAAGAAATATTATAAGTTACATGCAATATCTAAGTGAAGGAGAGGTTACATTGCAATGATAATGTTACAGTTTAAATCAACCGAGCAGAAACTTTGGTTAATTAGTCGGCAAATTCACATCAACGAACGTGGGGAGTGGGTAAGTGTCTTCTAATCTAATCCATCGCTCCGGGATACCGAGGGACTCAGCGTATCATAATGGATAGAACGTTAAGGTTGCCAGCCGACGATATTTCCATCAATAAAAGGGTTGAGTGATAATGTGAAAATCAATTCGTCGTTGCAATAAAAGACGTGGGTGTAAATGAGAAATGTGGCCGAGTTAATTCGCTTGAATCTCGGTAGATATTTCAATTTCTGGCACGGGTTCAAGTAAACGTCATACAAATTTTAATTTTATAGACCGAAATTAACTATATTATTGTTAATAGTATAACTAAGGTGAGAATAGACAAATATGTTAACTACAATTCAAAAATGATATTACTTAATAGCCGAATGTGATAAGAGACACGATTCAATAAAATAAAGTTAGGGTTACCCAGGTTAGCTAGATTTTGTTCCACAAACTTAATAAATAAATACACATCATTGTGTCATATCCTAAGTTGTAAAAAAAAGGGTAACCTGTCACTTTAACACCTACTAACCCACTTAAATCTGGTTACGCACTAAGTTTATGAAGGTTAATAACCGAGTTACAAACCCGTTTGAGCTGCTCACGTTTCCAAAATGCGACCATCTTACTCGATTTAGTTAACGAACAGTGTAAGATTAACCTCACCGTGACCCGGCGTGCAGGATCGGTTTCCTAAAGTGCCTTTTATATCAAGACGATAAAACTGTCTGATAAAATCAGTCAGCACGTTGCATATTATTTTCCTAGTAACGTGTTTAAATCACTTTAAAACAAACTTTTTTAATTTTATCGGTTCTAAAACATACATATTTAACTGGACATGATATTGAATTTTCACTACGCAAATAATGAAAACGTGTATTCAAAAACGTTTTAAAATTGATTTTCACTACTGGGAATGAGATTCGTGTTGCATTTGAGTTAAATGGTTGAAATTGAAAAACATTTGATGTTTCCGGTTCATTTAGGATAAAACTACTATTATTAGCCGAGCTGGTCTGCATGAGCAAAAATAGATGCCCATTAGTTATTTGGAACCTATTGTGTTGTTTATTGGATTTGCGTTTCTCTACAGATGTAACAAATAATGAATGTTCAATCCAATCGATTATTAACCTAGCGTTTCGTCATAAACAAACTAAACTTAACTTTAAATCTAAAGTCGCGTTTTAAATTTAAAAGTGTTTTCGTGCAAAATTTTAAACTAGTTTTTAACTTAAATCGGTTTAATTTTAATGGCAGCTATTAAAAAGTTCTGTTTGATTAGTTTAGCCTGAGGTCTTTCTCACTAACCTAAATTTGTATAATAAATTTACATTTCCTCTCATTTCTTGTTTGTTCCTCCCACATAGTCGATTATTCCTATTTCACATTCAAATTTACAATAATGTCCTTTAATTCATTGCCAATTTTCTTCAATATTTTGTTTTATGCTTTAATTTTGTCATGAAGTGAAAATACTGCAATCGGTAAAAATAACAAGTTTTTAAAGGCGTGATTATTTCCCCAATTTTTTTTCTTTATATAAATCTATAAAAATCTCGTTAAGCGAGAACCACGTTACATAAAAAACTCAACGAAAAACGTTTCAGGTCAATCCTTAGAACTGAAGAACGCCCACCATTTCTATCTGCGCGAAAAGGGTCGTCCTGCGGCAATGCAATTGCTTTCGTTATGCTTTTTTTGTTATTACTATATTTCTATCATTACAACAATAAATGAGAATGTGAGACAACCAGAAAGATACAATGTTAAAAGAAGTATTTTTAGAATTCTAATGTTGGATTTTTATAGTTTTCAAAATGACAATCCATTAGCAAATATATACACAATAAAAGTCAACACCTTACTAAAACATTTGGCATTCGATCAAAATACAACAATCACATAAAGAAGTAGATTTTGTATTTCCGCATGTATTTTTGTTTTAAAAGAAATAAAATAAGTCAAACTGAATATCTCAAAACGAAAACTAAATACCGTCTATTCGACCACATATCACTTCAAGAATATCAAGGGAGTTGTATATCAATGGAAACGTAGGATTTTCCAGTGCAGGTCCGCTGCGAAATCGGAATTTTAGATTGCACCCGAAGAGTTGAACTTGAATAAATCGTGCGCGATGAGAACGTGTCCACTGACAAAGTGTTTACGATATAAATAGCCTATGTGATCGCGGATAGATAAACATTACCAAGACATACAATAAATGCGGAAATACGTGTATTGTAAACGATCAGATGCAAAACAAGGTTCTATTACGACGGCTTCCGTTAAGCGCGTTTAAAGAGCATTATGCGGTTTAAATATAGCACATCAATCGTAAACACATTATGATGTAGTGAAGCACATGCCAGCTGAGGAAGGTAATTCGAGATTGGTTTAGCTTAAACAAATATACGCAATTTATAATTTATGAAAATGTATTGAGGTATTAATACCAACTTGGTAACTTGCACTGTTTATAAAAGATACAATGTTATCGGCACAAATCTAACATTTTATGTACTTTAAATGTGACAATAAAATCAAAATTTTAATTATAAATTAAATTGAACGGTCCTACAAGCACTAATCCCCAGCAGGACGATTTTTTTTATACTAATTAAGAGTTAATTGAATCTTGGAATCCCTACTTAAAAACTTTAATTAGTCAGATAAGTAAATACTACCACCGATAATGATTATTAGAAAGTTCATAAATTTTCAGTTTAAAAAGCTGTTATCTCACGATTTTAATAACTTTTCTTACAAAACTAATTACAACGTTTAATCAAGCGATTAATTTAATTTATAAAACTTTATCAATTAAAAGTAAAAGAGCTTACACATTAATTGGTATGTAACTAAAATTTTGTAAATATTTAACAAATTATTTTGATTAAATCACCGCCATACAAGTAATAAAATACCATCATGGTGAGATATTAAATAGTTTGATACATTGCACTACATCGCATCGTAGACACAGGTGAAAAGTGATATATTTTATTACGTTTTAACGACTTACGGCGAGTAATAACACCTAGTTTACGACCACTACCGTTACATACTGCCGAAAATATGGGGTGTGAGTAAAATATAACCTGGCAAATATTTACGAGAAATTATTGTTTCTGTTTTTATAATTAAAATTAATAATATCTGCAAGATTTACATTTTGAACATTCAAGTTATTTCTGTGTTAGATATATTCCCTTTTAAAAAGTTAATTAACGTTACTTTTAACGTAACGCTGAGTCAAAGCAACGGGACAGATTGAACAGTTTAGTCCAGCGGGGTAGACCATAATCTAACGGGAAAGTTACTAAGATTACGTGAAAATTGGATAAAATTTGATTTTACGCTTCACTGGACGACTTGGCATAAATATCGAAGGAGGTTACACATTTTTCCATCGTGAATTCCATATTCTATCCTATTAACCTTTCAAATCGCTTATGTAAGAGAAAGGGTTTATAGCCAAAATCTTTTCCATTTCAACCATCTTTAATGGAAAATCAGAAATCCTACAGAATCTTTAGTCAAATTTAAGGTTTTGATAACAAATAATATGTATCTAAAAACGATAAGTAAAATTCTTAAAAAGAAGGGAAAACAAGAAGAACTGGCATTGGATAAAGGAGAATGGCACAGATTTGTTCATTCATGTTCATTTATTTGTTTAAAGGTTTATAATACATAATATCTATCGATTATTGAAACTACACAAAAATAGTAAATAAGAAATAGTAGATATGCTTTTTGAAGTTTGTTTGAAATGGAACGATTCAACGTAAAATATTTATTTCAAATGCAGTACTACGCGAACTTACTAAAAGAAAAGTGTCACGAGAAAACAACTTCGCAACAAGTTCCATCGTATGTGAGCAGATACATAATGCATTCAGTGTAAGAGAGAGATTTATTCCGGACACCGCTGCACGCGAGTTCGTTAATGTCTCCTAAAATATTTACAAGTTAGACAAAGGTCGCGGCATAGTAAAGCCTTTAGAAGCAATGGTTGCATTGCAGGAATAGTTCCTCTCTCCGCCGGTTTGTCTTTATCCTCTTTCCTACAATGAATCCCCAAATCTACTGCAAAGCGCTTGTATTGCTAGTTTGCTCTAGATAACATGGACGCAAACTAACTCGCGTATGCACCGTTAAAGTTGTAAACTAAGCTAGGCTGTTTTTTGGAAGAGATCGCTAAAAACACTCACTTTTAAGCACGGCAAAAGCATTGTTTGTTCAATCTGTTACAAAAGTCTTTTTCACGGAATTCCTCCACGTAATCCCAACCCACACAAATACTAATTTTACGTCGGCAATAACTGACAAACATGATTTAAAACGCATCTGGAACGACGTTTCATTCGAGTGCTTTGAAGATATTCCCCGAACGATTAGGTTTAAGTCCACATTAACGTGGCAAGAAAGAACAGCAAACAATTCAGATCCTTTCATATTCGTGCACAAATGAATTTATTTGCTTTTTTAGTAAAAACTCAGAAATAAGTGAAAAGATATGAAATAAAATTATTTGTAGGTATACAAGTTGATTACAAATTCAATTGATGTCAACTTAGAACGAAGGATGTTGTTTAAAGTCCTGTTCAATTATTACTATAACGATGGTGTAATTTACTTCTTCGTCTCTTTCTAACCATAGTAAGAATTAAACTTGCGTGTTTGTAAACAACCTGTTTCCTATTACTTTGAGAAGTAATTAAATTAATTGAAAGACGTAATCAGTAAAATAACAATTTTCAAACAATATTCTTCCTTTTTAACGTTGTTCTTAACATGTTCCTTGATTTATAATTTACATTTTTTATATATTAAAAATTACAAATTATTTAATTGCACATTTATCAACCCTATCATGATATCTAAAATAGCATTCCAAAATGACCGCTCAATTCTATTAAGTGCTTTACGTGTCGCCAATCTAATTTGATTAATGTACCCGGAGGAGATTCGACGCAATTTACTATTGAATTCCAACTTCGTTGAACATAAAACCGGGAACCGCGGATTGCCGCCAACATTCAATATTAGATTTCAATTTCTGCATTCATACTACATTTGACAACGAGCTTGTCCTGTTTTTAACCAAATCGATCAATACATACACGATATAAACATTCCCAATAATAACTAGAATTTCACATAATAAACTAAAATATTGCAACAAACACATCAAAAATGTTTTATTCATTTCCAGCGTTTTCACTCAAAATAGCTCGCTCTAATTGGTAAGAGCGTGCAGCAAAGCGGACAAAAACGCATTGAAACTCATTAGAATCAATGTCTCTACGTGGAAAGATGGTATCTGCGTATACGTTATAAGCGCACCGCTATCAGATTGACGTGCTTAGAAAACCGTCACTCCGAGTATAACGTCGCGATCGGGTTAAAGTTACCATTTTACATGTTAAGCATAGAAAAGTCAACATTTAAGAGCCGAGTGCATCGCAAGCAAGAAAATGCTATCGATCGTCGAGTCGAGGACGTGGTTAATCCGGTCAACACATATCTAACCTCATCGAGATTTGCATATATGATTAACGATTTCGGAAGTATCTATTCAGCAAATCTATTATGCAGGTATAAATTTCCCAAATGCTTTTAAATAAGTTATTGATTTACTATTTTGTTATCTACTAAGAAAACAAATCATCACGGTAGTTTCATCACGAAGATTTACCAAATCCTATTAATACTTGCTGTTATATACCCGAACACCGAACATGATGGCCTCCTCATTGAACTATTAATTAACATCGATAGGATAACAAACCATGATAAGCGACTTACGTGTGTTGTGGATACGTGTTCGAGATTGACAGACAATAACAAGATTGATGACGACGTTAATGATACCACCGTTAAGCTTTATTTAGTACAACAAACAACACGAGATTCCCGGATCATTTTTTAAAAATTATATGTACAAAAAACATTAAAGAAAGATATTATGAAGCATTATTCAAAAGTATGATCGGACTGAGTGAACCGAAAACAAATCAACCCTTCAAAAGATAAAAGTGGATTAATTAAAGTATAAACCGTTCGTAGCTGGCAGCTATAGCGTGTATAATATTGACAAATGCAGAAAAGCTAAGATATCAGAATAACTGATGGCAAGACTTTCGTTGAATTTTACAAAGTATCGTAGTTTCAATAAGGTAGTGTTTTATTTTATAATAAGAGTCTTACGTATACAGCAGAAATTGAATAAGAATAAGTTATGTAACGCTATAATATAACACGCGTAATATAACAACGGCATAAAATCATAACAAAGTAATCGTAACGAAAAGATAAACGATAAAAGAATCAGCTTTTAAAACACCTTTCATATCTTACAACAAAGCGTCGTCTTACTTCTATTGTTGGCTGTTGTTTAAAGACGCATAGATCGCATTACTACAATTCGACCTTCCAACTTCATATTTATCATCGCATTTGCGCGTTGATTAGAAATTGCGTTATTATAATTGAAATGGAATCATTAAGGTTGTGTTTTAGTGCGTTTCATGTCTTTGTTTGTTTATTTTTTTCCTCACATTCTCAATGTTTGTGTTCTTTCTTCGATTTTCACGTCTTCACGTTCCTAACTAAAAATAACTTTGTTTTCTTCTTTCAACAATTCTTTAATTTAAAATCTATCTGATCTTTAATTTGAACTTCAAACGAAGTGTAGTAAATGTATTCTGTTTGACACTCTGCTACTTGTTGATCCATGACATAACAATATTATTCGTGCTTTATCTAACAACAGTTGAATGTCTCCATATACTGGGATTGCGAATATCAAGTTTTTTTGTTGCCGTTATAAAATGTGATTAAAATATTTTTTATTATTCTCTAAATATTAAGAACTTAGATAGTTTCGCAAAGTTTGCTTAGCCATATTTTTTATCTGTGTGGGTGTTATGAGCACACATACGTATCCAAATATGGTCCATCATAATTTGGGTTTAACCAACCACAAGCTGCAAACCAACAATTTGAAAAACAGGAATCGATAACCACACTCAAATTATTCTTAACCATAACAAGGTACTCCGCCTATACAGACAATTTAAATTTTAATCATGTATTGATTATCCCAAAATAGATATTTATCTACCCACATCGCCCCCAAACTCAGTAACGATCGTAGTTTATGATGTGTTCACTAATTTTAAGTTTTTTGATTATCAAAAAATTTCAACAATTAATAGTAATTATTAACACAAAACAGTCTAATGATGTTGATGATTCTAAAATTAATTAGAGCTAAATCTAGAAAACGGATGTCATCAAGAGGACTAATTCGGAGTAAAAATTTGTTGGACGTTTCTATTTAATTATTTGGTGTGCATCCAAGAAGAACACAGAGCAATATTTCGGGTTTGTGTTTTATTTATGTCACATACAACTTTTTTTATATATAATGCTTGTACTAATGTGTATTTTATTTTCCCGCGGAAGTAATTCGTTCCAGTTGGCCAACGCGACGGACAGAAATATTTTGCAGCATCTCCAACAGTCCTATCATAATGATTCACATACATAGATTTATATTCCTGTTCACACAATACTATAAATTACGAGTGTCAGTTGGGAACGCGATGATTTGCTAGTGCTATCATTACCATTAACGAGAACCATCCTTGGTAAAACATCCGCAAAGCATCGTCTAATAAGTCGTGTACGGCCAAAATAGCTAGCGCAAATGTTCTATTGCCAAGGAATGTGCGGCAATCTGTGTCATGTAGGCGCATGGTGTCACAAGACGGAACAATTACCACAATGCATCAACCCTCTATCAACATGAATAGATGTACAAGAAGATAAATAAAGAAATAGAATTTTTTATATCAAAACATAAGACAAGTAAAACCAAGTATATTTAGATAAATATTCACATTTCGTGCTTTAGTACAATTAACGTTGGTTTGGATGAAAATGATGGGCTGGGATATTTCACAATTAATGTTAACTGACAAGATAAATTTCTTTTCATATTTATTGTTATTATTTATCGTCTAATAATTTATTTCACTTTTTGGTAATATTCTATAGTTTTATATATATTATAAGAGAATTATATATCAACAGGTACCATGCAACAGTTAGGGAAAAAGTGCACAGGCCATTTACGCATCGGGTCAACAATCCTATTATGCAAATGTAGTCGTTTACCGTTGACCTTGTAGTCGATCGAATCGGAAGAAAACAGCAGGCAATAATTCGCAACAACAAGCGTGAGTCCACGGCAAACGTCCGTGTTAAAGATCGTTGCGCGATTAGGGCGAACAGCACGCGTTGCTGCCACTAATTTCACGGTCTCCAAATTATTTAATTTAAAAATAAGCCATCGCTAGTCACGCACGTATATACGACACATTCTCCCAGCGCAATTCAAAAAGTCCTCTGTATTATTACGACTTGGAAAATTAACGGGGGAATTCTTTCAGACCTCGTCGAGTCTTTAAATAATTAATACTTTTGTTTTCTATATCACTGTTATAATAAAATTTATGCTATGCTTTTACTTAATTCCTTGCCATATAGGAATTTAAAATATTTACTTATTTCTGATGAGTTTAACGATCGAATCGTGGAATCATAATTTACTTTTTTGTATCTTTGTGACACCAATTGATTTTTCAGATCAGTCATTTCAGAAGTTGGTAACCAGCAAAGCAATAATTATTACGTCTGAACCATTTTTAATTTTTTTTCTGACAATAATTATATTTTGATTGATTGATTTTGAATTAAAAAATTACTTTTTTATAACTATTATTTTATTTAATTCACGTCGCCAGCCTTCTTAAAGGAGAAAAGTCCATTTATCTCCCGTTATTCAATGCCAACATGTATTTTACAGCACAGTAAGCAGGAGATTAAACCAGCGAAACCCGCATCTTATGAATTTTAAACCAAAACTGGCTTCGGCGCCACGAACCCATATAATAAGAAATTATTGGGACGTGAAATGCTGCTACCGCTAACCTTGACATCATAAACGTTTAAAAACAGTTATAAACATATTAAGTTATTCCATAAATGAAATCAGTTCCTTGAATTTTTACTTGGAATCAAATTCAATGTTTTGAATGTATCACGACGCAACATAGCAAAGAAAAATGACACAAAAATATTAACTGTTGAATGCTATACGTGCAAACAACAAACAGTTGGCACACAGTCAAAATAAAACAACTTCAATTAGTGACACGGGAAAAAATTGTATGATAAAATTCGTATTAAAGTAGTAATAATAAAATACTTTAAAAATATAAGGTTCTGTTACATTTAATCTCAAGTTATAAAATCAATATAGTTTCCTGGAAACACAGAAATAACGCTGACCTAAAGGTGAGGTCGCTACAGCACCGCAAACCATGCAGCAATTTATCTTAAATAATCAATCGTAAATTTCTCTATTCTCGAGTAATTTCATTTTGGTCACGATACAATTACACGAAATTGTTCGTGGAGTCTAAACACGAAAAAACTAGTCTAAAAAGAATATTCAGATAATAATTTTATAAAATTATTGTTAAAAACATAAACATAGAACTGAAAAATTAATATTATTTAATTACATTAAATTATTTTCTAATGTAAATGACTCGTTGAGGTTTCATCTCTCAACCATAAACAAATTGGTACCCTTTGCAAATGCTTTTACCTCAGAAACATTGAATATAATTAAATATTTGAACACTTCAGTTAAAGGTTTCAAGTTGAAACGAACTGTGAAGCCCTAGTAATGACTTTTAGAAGTTCAAAGGTCTAACAAATTACAGGAAGGTATAGCAGTTGACACTGGAAACGTGAAATGCTAAGCAAACTACTACAGTTACATTAAAAAGAAACATACTACTCTGCGTCATTTGTACCAACAAAGGAACGGTAGTTAAGAAGCCGAAGTGCGTTACCGACAAGTTTTTCCTGTTGGTACGCGTTTAAACGCATGCACGTTTATGACATTAACCGTCCCCAAAGACATATCTAATTGCTCACAAACGATTTTACGGAGCCGTGGATGTGCACTCTCCTTTAAGATCGTTTACGGCTCTCGGGAGACATCGCGAGCAAGTCACGATCGTGCCGAAAATATAAATTCACCTTTCAGGACTTTTCCATAAAAATATTTCACCACGCGGTTTCCGAGATGATATTTGCATACCACTGGTTGGAACGTAAATAACTACGACCGCAAATATTTCGCAGGTGAAATTCTAGGGCACTTTTTTGAATAAAACTGCAAACGTACAAGGTGATTTAAAAGTTGATTGTAAAATTGAAATTCCAGGTACAAATGTCAAGTTTATTAAATAGAACACCTGTTGGATACATTATACACTCTTAATATTACAATATATACCCCAATTATGTTTTATCGTTTAAAAAAAAAATTAATTCTTTCAATTTACCATAATTTAATTATTGTTCAATTTATATTTCAATTTATTATCTAATATTGGGTTCCCTTTGTTAATCACGATAAATTGTAATTCATCGCGTAATTCAATTTTTTCCATTATGCGTAAATTGCCACGATAAACCAATTGCAACGCAGCCGAGGTGTACAAAAAAAGCGTTACATTACTCGGCAGAGCAAAACGATTCAATACTGGTAAATAACGATTCGTGAGGATAAATTTCGAAATAACGGAGAGTTCTGCCGGTACGGCCAAAGTTCACTTATGTAACATTTCACCAAAAGCATTAATCTAATAGGTTACCTCATCAGAAAATGTCGGAATCGAGCGAAGACTTTCACGAGATATATGGTATGCATCGATATCGTGAAGGTTAACATGCAACAGAAACCACAAGTAATCTGCTTTTACCAATAATTGAAATTTATCGTGGTGTATACTTAGATGAGATGCCAAATTTCCCAGTCTATATATCAAAATTACATAAATACAAAAAAATAATGAAAGCATAGAAGTGGAAATTCAGTTATTTGCAATTATATATCATCGTGTTTAAAACCTGGACTGAAAGAGTCAACTCCACATACATAGAAAATATTCAATTTTTTCGGAAACTGCAAAACAGAAGTATTTATATATTTCACGAGAAAATATTTTTAAAGGCAACGAAATCATGGAAACTATGTTGTGAGAAAACAGCAAAAATGAGGTTCAGTTATTTTCTTTTATTGTTAAAGGTACGAATTACCGCCAAATTTTAGAACAGCTATTGTGTGAGCAGATATAGGGGCCTAAAAGCATTCCGCTTTTAACAAACAAACCTATATAAAAAGACGCGGTTTAGCTAGCGTTGCAAAAAGCTGGCGCGGATCCAGATTTTTTTCTAATGAACGGATGTACACACACGTATCCCATAAGCTATAGTCGCCCACAACAAGGAAAACGTTACGGTAGGTTAGTCACACTTTAGATCGCGCCATCGAACGCCCTCTTCCCGCATAAAAAAAGCTCCGAATGCGATATCGATGCAAAGACGGTTTCGCAATTTCAATTAGCAGGAACAATGGGCGTACAGAAACGATAGTGGCACCAATATGCGCCACTACTTCTAAAATTAAAATGGAACGTTCTCGTTTGTTTGAACCTGGACTACGGTTGTCCTCGGTCAGTTGGCAATTGTAATTTAATTGAATTTATTGCGCTGCCGCGGCGCAGCCCCTGCCGATAAATCCAGCCTTTGGGACGTGCCCTACGATCAGATCCGCCAGTTAGCGATGATATAAGATGCGGTATGGCGACGAATGCATTGACGCGACACTGCCATTTGGCGGAATACGTGCCAAAAGTACGCGACAAAAAACAAGGACACCTGTTGGCACTCACCTTAGCGAAGTCTATCTTCAATGTACAGCACCCGGAGTATATGTCGGCCCCATTTAGTGTGTCTTTCGCTCGAATTGCTGCTTCCACACTGTCAAACGTACGTAATCATTAAGGAAACTAGTTGGGTTGAAACTTGGTAAATTCAAAATTGAACCGTGCATCAGTAATAAAAATTAGGAGAAGAAATAAGCTTTCTTCTCCCAAGCTTTAAGCATGATATTGTTAAATACCAAATTTTGAAAAATTGTAATAAACGACATGTACAATGACTATAATGTAGCATTAACCTGCCGTTAGTTATTGATTTAAAAGTATTGATTGTATGCAAACAGTTAAGTAAAAGTAATTGCATTAAAAGGATATTCCACCATAGCTTGGACGCCGTTCTTTTTGAATATGACGATTCGCAAAACTTGCCCACTGGATTGGCAAATAGTGTGAAGAACATCCTGTAACAAAAACAAATTAAAGAATTAATAACGTATATTTGTTTTATTTTCTTAGATTATTGATATCTTCATAAAATCGGGTCATTCCTTTTAAATAACCTTGTTTGTCACATACTTCATAAATATAACTACATACTAGTACAGATTAGTTTATAATCCTAACAAAAGTTGCAAACAAAGTTTTCTCTCTCGTACGCTGCTACAAAGTTAACATCTCCTTTGCTTTGATCTATACCACGCACAGACAATGAACAGGAACAAAAGGCTTCTCGT
This sequence comes from Onthophagus taurus, assembly GCF_036711975.1. NCBI lineage: Eukaryota > Metazoa > Arthropoda > Insecta > Coleoptera > Scarabaeidae > Onthophagus > Onthophagus taurus. The sequence continues at coordinate 5,539,984 of NC_091967.1, forward strand.
TTCTAACGTGAAGCCATGTTTCAATTAGCGTTTACAAGAACGTACGTCAACCTCGATAGACAAGTTGTACTGGGTAAACAACGTCGCGTCAACGACGTATTACTAATAGAAAGTTTATTTTGGTCCCGTGATGTATTACGGCAATTTTGAACTGGTATTTATAATGAATCAATCTATGCTTCACCTGCGCAGAATTAGGGCCAAATTTATTTGATAATGTTTGAAAGTGAGTTTGGGAGTTTTCTCAAACACGTCACTAATGAGAATCTTGCATCCTGGATTCTTAGTATGAAAATGTCGATTACGATAGTGTAAAATCATAAATATTTAGTTTTGAGGCTTGTGTAGTTTATATAGTACATTTTTGTTAAGCATAGAGCGATTTATATTTTATAATAGAAATCAAAATATTTATTATTAGAACGGGTGTAACATTGTTTCGAAAGTTATTTTTTTATAGTGAAACATCGAACAGTTTGTTATTAGAGGTATAACATGCTGATATAAGCTGAAAGTATGAAAACATGAGAGACGCTATTCTAAACCCCTCCAAAAATATGTTTTCTTGGTAGATTGTAAGAATCGAATGGAGAAATGCGACTTTCATACGAATTCCATCCAAACAAATATTACACAATCCCCAAGGAACTCGAAAAGGAAGGTCGGTTATATCCCTCTTCATTCGTCACTATCTCTTTTGGAGGTTAAACATTCCCTCAACGTATTTAGCCACGACAAATAGCAACGTTTTCTGACAGGGCATCTTTGGGATTAAATTTTACATAAACGAACGAACGATATGTTTCACATGGCGGGCTCCGTAAACTAATATCAGTGTCAGGTTGCATGCATGTTTCATATTTAAGCCCCAGCATAAATTTCATGCATATATCGCGCTGGTGTAACTACTTGCTCTATATTTCCGAAATGTCACCACTTCCAAACGAATTCAAGCAACAACTTGAACTTGATGTACAGTACGATCCATAAATGTATGGAGTTACGGAAGAAGGTGTAATTAGGTACATGTTAGCTAACTAACAACTACATGGCGACACTTAAAAAATACGGCACGTTTTTAGTCACGCTATTTTACCGTTATTAACATATGAGAGCGACAACATGATTGATACAATATGTTTTGAAACACCGTCTTTATGTTGAAATTAGGTAGGTAACATAAGATAACATGGATTCAATCAAGGATATTGTGAAAGATGTGACACATAACACAAACTTGAGTGATATCTAAAATAGACATTCGAAAACATTAAATTTGAAATCTGTACCTCGACTCGGTCGGATCTGTTAGAAACAGGTGTCATGCGCTAAAAGCATGATTTGACATGACACAACCACACATCCTAAACATAAATATCCATACAGACCACAATCCATGTTCAAATGTATAGTAAGAGCGGCCGTGATGTATCACGTCATGTCGTAGTGTGACCGATTCACAAACTACGCGAGCTACAAAAATATTTTTCTTCCTTGATATCGAGCCGAAACTATTTATAGTAACCCTGTTTTAGTAAGAATTACATTTCAACACTAAACGTTTTTTAAGAGACTAATAAGTTAGTGACAAAAATACAAATCGATAAAATCAATTAAGAAAACTAAAATACCACTTAACTTGATACACTATCAAGTATCGAAACAAATTTTATAATTTTTGTAGATAAAAATTTTAAGAAAAATGCTTCGTCACTTGTTAATTAACGTTCTTAAATCAACGATAACGATCCGGTAACGCGCAAAACTTCAAATTATTAAAACAGGGAGTGCCATTAATCTGCATGATAACTGCGTAAAATTGAGGGCGATAAATAAGAGTGTCCTAAAAAAACGAACTCGAGATCGTGCGACGGATATTTCTGTGTGAGCACTAATTAAGCAAGGTAATTTATAAGCTGGAAAATCGGTGGTGTAATTTCATATAGCCTACTCGTTTAACTGAATTACCACAAGACGGTAACCGTGATGGTAATTAAAATTAGCCAATCTCTGATTAGTCTAAGTGACATAATTAACTTTCGAGGAGGTGTCGGATTACCAACGGCGTTAAGTTATATTTACCACGGAATTACATGGTGATGTGCCCGTGCTCATCTATTTTCAACGTACCAAGAAGACTGCGCATGTTGTTACATTTTCAATTCAAACTTTACAGAAACTGTCAAGAGGTTAACTTGTTACTTTGAAGCTCATGTCTTAATAGATTAACGTTTCCTTATGTTTTAATTTCCCGTTGAAATTTTTATTTGTTTTAAAAAATATACTCCAATTAAAAAAATAGCCACAACATTCCATTACGAATAAAAATCAATAAAATATCGGGGATCGTTTCCTTATAAGTACCAACATATATCCAAAAGGCAATTTCCAAGAACATGTTCTATGGAAGCTTTACGATAAAGGCTTCTGGAGATATACTTAACCTGCTCATCGTCTTCGAGCACCCCAACGCTTTAATAAAACTTCCGACGTATGATATTTCAAATCAAAATCCTTGAGATATTGGCGTTCAAAAAGAAAAAAACGACATCACATAAAAACTAAAAATAAATTTTTGTAAATTAATCAAACAACTGCAATAAATATCAATAAATAAAAACAACAGCAAAAAAAAAGTAATCTAGGACAACCACACCTACTTTTGACCCACCTTTTCGCTTTTAGATCACCTTATTACCACCAACAATCAGTAAAGACCATATCATACAATTATAAAATTTTATTTAATACGAACATAAAAGCTCCACCACGTTCAAGTGAAACGTCTTGTAATTAGGCGCATAAATCTTCGTAATGCTACTACATCAAGGTACGATAATGTGTAGGTCCGTTATCAATTACTTGTCTTAATGTAATGAAGGTGTCGCAGTAAATATAGCACCAGTTACACCTGACACCATTTTACTTAGCATTGCACTCTTACAAAACTACATGCTTGAGTATTTACGGCTAACGTAGCTGTCCGCGGGAGCCCAACCTCGTATATTGCTTTCATGGACATTAAAGTGCCTCGTGTATTTACCTTGAACATTTAACAAGCGTTTTTGTTGATGTACATGCAATGGATTTCAATTTCATTTCATTTCTTGTTACACGCGTTACTTCAAACGCAAGAAGCCATAATGCTAATGAAACCTATGCATGTCGACGAAAACAATTATTCATTTTTGTACTAGAAATATGAAAATAAATTTAATTTTCACCATCAAAATAAAAGAGATATATTTTTTACTATAAAAAAACTTTTGCTCTTTTTGGAATCCCTTGAGTTTGCAATAAATTCGAGACAATAGCAGGTATTAGTGAGACTATTTCTACAAAGCCGGGGGTTGCGAGTCTCATTTAAAATAAACACTGGTTGGTTGTTAGAGTTAACGAACGGGAGGTAGTTGTAACATAAAAAGTCAAAGTAGCGACGAGCAATTATAGCCGGGAAAATCGTTTCAAGAAAATTATACTGCAACCAGTCAGGAAAAGGTGTGTAATTCGATTTAATCACGGATCGCGTACAATAACATAAATTCCTCGTCCGCTTGTGATTCAGTCAGAACAAACCCGATTTGTACTTAGGGTAATTGGGTCAAATTAAAATTACAATTCTATAAAATAGACTACAACACGTATAAAATAATGTTAGTCCTTTATGAAATTTCGATGGAATTCATTTTAATTACAGCTATTTGAAAATCGTCGAAACTTTATTAGTTTTCGTTGAATATGATCGCAATTATTACATTCGCGGTCAAATAATTTAAATTGAAAAGGTAAAATAAATTATTATGAATGTGTGGGAAAACAAGTAAGCATAACATAAACCGCAACATATTGCACATTTCAGCATAAATTTATAATTTCAAAATCCACTTATTTGTATATATATATTTTCTATATATAATTATAAATTTAATAACATTAAATAGTTACATAAATATTTACAATAATATTTACAACTGAAATTTGTACTAAAATAAACACTCTTCGTACGGATTAGTACCTCCTTTGTTCTAGAAAAATCTTGTCTACTTGTGTGCAACATCGTTGGGCGTCTTATTCGAGAAAAATAAGGCCCCTCAAAAGCAAAGCACGTACACGTAACACCTTTCTCGTACTTGGACAACCGTATTTCTCTTAAATAACCTTAAAGCTCAATGAAAAGAAAACATCCAAGGAGGAAGAATCCCGTCAAGCAATAGTATCATTTTTCTTCTTCCCGTTTCGGTTCTGTATCCATATAGGTCGCAGGCGTAAAAACAACATGGTGCGATTATATAACCGTGCAGCGCGGCTTCTAGGTCCTTTTCAAAAATACTGTTCTATGACCAATACGACCAGACTGCAACGGCACGACCCTTGATGAATTAGTTATGACGCTTTTCATGGTCGTTCCATTAAAGGTTTCTATAGAGAAACTCTAGCGAGTGTTTGTGACGGCGAACCATTAAGAAAAAGAACGACATTTGAAAACCTTTAAGTATTACGTACGAATTGCGAATGTTAATTACCGATGGTTGCAGTATTTCAATTTATATGTATATTTCAAAAGGTAAATCGATAAGCTGAAAAATTATTTTAAAATAAAATATGAAAATACTAAAATTTGCATTAACAGAATTCAATGGCGGTTTTCATTTGGTTCAAAAATAATGGAAGAAATGAAAATACCCAAAATACGAAGATGGCAATACATGGAACTGCAAACATTGAAACTCAGACCACGTAGCTATTTAGTACTTCCATTGCGGTTTGAAAAATACTTTGATTTGAAAACTTATTGTTACGAATACATTTGTAACCTCAAATAAACACAACTGTGAGTACAAAATGAAATTATCAACTCTGAACGGCACGTTTATGCGACATATGAGAGGAGTTTAAAAGACTTCTTAGATAGTTTAAGTTAAGCGATTCTACTTAGGGTTCTACTTACGACATTCTTAATACCGAACGGATGGATTTGTAAATGACTTGGAAAAGGGCAAACATCTTCATTTGCTATCTGATTTATCTATAAGATGCAAGAAGATGGCAGCAATAGAATCATCTTCAAATAAACTGGTATTATAAAATAGAATTGTTTCTTTGTTAACACGTAGTTGGTACTAACACTAACCAAATCAAAACGATTTATAAATTACCAAATATTTCTTAATATCCGTTACGATATTTTCTATTAGTAATCAGAAAATCGTAATTAACCGGTTGATTTTCATGCTTTCGATTTTTGTCATAGCCGAGCGATCTACTAACATTCATGAGTCACCGTAAATTCGCACGATGTGGTATTTGAAAAGGTTAAGGTTTCGTTATTAGAACTATAATCGCCTCATTTCTGTACAACACGATTAAAAGATAAATAGTAACTTGCATAGCTTTTAAAATATGTGACAACTTGTTTTGGGATTATATCTAATCCTTATACTCACCGTTATAATTTATTTAAGTTATCCTTTAAAGTTATTTAATTGATTTCCTTATTTTTAAAGAGATTACTTACCACAGTAATGGGATACATTGGATTGATGATAGTAAATAGTAACACATGATTTGGCTTAGATTCTTCTTGTCGTTTCCTACGAGGTTCTTCTGTTGCATAATTACTGGTATGAACCTAAAACAAAAATATATATTAAGTATATAAAAAAAAATTCTTACGGAAAAGGGACAATAATTAAATACTTGTATGTAAACATGTTTGCAATGCAAACTATTTTAAGATCAAGTAACCCCTAATAAAACTCACACAACCGCTAATCGAGTTGCGGTTTACTCACGTCAGGTTTAATTACTAACTCTACCTTTTTAGCTACTTACGTAAGACTCATTCATCGATAACTTCTTGAATGATGTGAGATGTACTACTTTATTCACTTCTTAGAAAAGTAATAATGTTGAGAGAAATTTTATTAATATCAAAAATTTTAAAAAATGGTTATGTTGCCAAGGTATTTAAGTAAATAAATCAAGAATTCTCAACAATGATAAATGATCCGGTTAAAGTCGACCAATTATCGTTAAACCAGCATAACAACACCTGCGAGGAACTTTTAAGAAACATCAAACTTCTTTAGAATGCATCAACTGTCACAGGGAACGTCTAAAGTTGTTGCCACTGGACAAGGTTGATCCTTGCAAAAGCTCGCAAGCGAAAAGTAATTTTCTGGTCATTAAAGTGACTAATTGCATCTCGAATATGCAAAGGTCCGCCGGGCTATATATAACACTCTAATTTAGTCGCAGTGATTGACAGCCACGTGATCGAGCCGTACCTTTGCGCTTAAAACACTAAAAATGCATCTAAAATTAGATCAAAATGTTACCCGAACGTTTTACTTTACAAGTCTGGCCAGCCCAGGGATACAGTTGCATTAGATAAACATCGAAAAATAAACACTTAAAGAAATTAAATAAAGTTAGAACATTACATAATTTTATCCAGTGTGTTATCACAATTTTAAATTACATGAAAACTGTATTACTTTAATTTAAAATTAGTTGCATCACAGCTCAATATCAAAAAAACATTTCACTTAGCGATAAACAAATCAATATTTTCTAGCGAACATAATTGCTCGTAAGCACATTTATTCTCTGATTGCAGTCTACAAATACAGATTTATCAAGTTCGAATATTTTATGGCATCTCAAGTGTTATATCAATAAAGTTATCGGCATTATGATAGGTATTCCTGGTACGATAACTACTCACCGACAATAACATAATATAATATCGGAGAAATGAGGTCGAATAATCTGAGATTATAGCAGATAAAAAACGAATCAATTTCGTTCCGGTTCCTTAATTAATATTTATTGTATGAATATTAATTATTAATCGCAATTAAGATCCCACTTAGTAAAAAGAAAAGTAATACACGGTCAACGTGATACAGTTGCTGCATTCACCGGGTGACCTTTTACTTACTTTCACAACCAGGCGTTACCAGTTCGTATTTCTTTGTTGTACCTACAATAAACCAGCTTCTTTTTCGCTCTTTTTTATAATCCTCGGATATTGGATGACTGGCCAATCATGATGCCATCGTGGATTCTTTTTAACTACTCAACCGTAAAAATCCGTGGGAACCAGAAGCAAGAATTTAATTTTAATAACTTCAATAAATTAAACGTATTTAACATTCATTTAATTACCATCTATTAAATAGAGATCTGTGATATCAATATTAATGCGTTTCCATCTATACATTAATTTCCGATAACACATTTCACTATCTATAGCAATTTGTTTCGTTAGACACTATATATTTTAAAAGCTAACTTTTGTTTTCTCAACAGATTTAACACCAAAACCAAATGGATTATTTAATTTCACCCAGATCCAATAAACTTGAAGGTAAGTATTAACATTAAATTTGGATTGATGCCAATTTGTGTTCAAGTCTGGTTTGCTACCGCGTGAATGAGTCATTTTGATTTTTAGGATTGCACGCATAAATTCTTCAAATGAATAAACTTCTCAATTATAGATTTTTTTGTGAAAGGTAATAAAATTATAAAAAAGTATAACATTGAACTAGACATAACATATAAAGAAATCTGTACTTATATATATAGTTTCACGAATGAATAATTCAGATAAAACTTATAAATTCTTACTTCTTGCATGTGCTTCATGCAAAGCGTGGGTTCAAATACCTCTATAATTAGTTATAAAACACGTTGTAATTTACATTTATAAAACCATTAATGAGGAATTTTTAGATACTATTGGTATTTATGTTTTCTATTATCAAATCTCTTCAAGAAACACTTAATTAAACAGGATCTAGTTAATGTACAGGTTGAATCAAAAGTTTCTATTTCATAATAATAATTTTCTTTGATCGTTTGAGGCAAGCTTTGACTCGTACACCAAGATCAGTCACTGTACCAGACGAAGCTGGTACAGTACAGCCGAAAATACCGGTTTTTGCTCAAAAGGTACCACCAGTTAAAAATGTTTAAAAACCAGTAAAATAAATGTAGAAGTGGGGTGAAAGATTCACTTGTAACAACTTGTTACATTAATTGTACAGCAGGTACAATGCGATCTCGCACATCAGGATCACAACGTTTCAACATTCCAACTATTCAAGCTATAGCTACAACTGTTGTGTCAAAGCTTTGAACTTACAATCCCTAGGTTGCGTTCACAACGCTTACTCGATTCACCCAGGTTTAACCCTAGTCGTTCATAATGACATCCATGTGGACAACATATATAATAATGGATGTCATTATGAACGACTAGGGTTAAACCTGGGTGAATCGAGTAAGCGTTGTGAACGCAACCCTATAATTGTTGCTATCCGAAGGCAAAACAGGAAATGATTCAAGAATTAAGTCGAAAGAGTAGATGGTCAAATGACTTGGAGAATAAGGAACGGCAACGCTTCAAAGCGTAAGAGATCTGAAGGTTTAAAGAATAATTGTGCCGAAAGAAGTCATAAGTAGAAAAAAAGTGATGAAGAAGGACATCAAATAAAGAGGGCAATTATATAAAGTGCTCGAAAGAACTTAAATGATTACAACTTAAAAAAACAAAAATAATGGATGTGGTTGGTTAGATAAGCCATCTTGTTACTTTACTATAAAGTAAATGTAAAATTATTGAACGAGGGCAAAAAGAAATTTGTTTATTACGGGAATTTATACCTGATTGAAACATTTCCCAAATACTGGCACTGGTGTTCTATCAATACATCTTTTTCATACACCTGAACATCATTTATGCCATTTTGATAGTAAAATATGCCACAAAATAAATTTGATAAGCCGGAGTTACTTACTAGGAGCAACCACTACCACCAACGGATGACCAGAAAAATGTATCGTTATAAGAATAACATCAATAGAGAGGATGGTATGAAGCTTAGCAGAATCACTCCACGCCGAACATGGAAAAACGTTTTAAAAAATTGTAATGAATTAATTTACTAAATATCTCGAAAACCAAACGAATTGAAGATATGAACTATACAGAAATGTCCACAAAACTCGGGTCAAGAATAACTCCATTGTATTATTCATGCCCGCAGACTTTCATTCATTGCAATCTTTTCATACTCGTACAAAGTTTTCACGCTGTTGACGAGCTTAAACTCGTTCATTACGGTCTTAACAAGTCCTCGCTTTTCTAATTCTCAACCACTACGATCACTGTTTCAGTAAATTAAAGGGATTACTTTTCATTAAGCCCAGGACTTCCCACTTTGATGAATGTATCCATTTAGATGTGCTGATTTGGACTCGGATAATTTTTCAGTTTTCAACACTAGCGTCGTCACCTATAATTCCGGTTGAACTTAAAGTTATAGATGGATTAATTTTCAGGCACACATAAACGTCAATTTCAAATCTACTTAAATCAACATTTTAAATTTTAAGAAAACTTCGTCGATATATACAACATTAGAAAAGAAATAAATCACAAAGGTATTTGAAATAAAGTTCAAAGTAAAATCAAGGTAAACTTCAACGCAAAAATAACTAACCCCAATTTGAAATAATAACAAACATATATTATGACAACGTTCCCAGTTTTTGAATGATTATTTGTATTCAGCAAAAGCCTCTACAGAAGATTTTAAAATTTTATTTGATACATTCTTCCTTTTTATGTGAAAATCATTCCCGTCGCATAATAAACTTTGGCGTCGAAGCATTCTTATTCTTTAATGAATCTTAAATAAACTACAAAAAAAATTAATTATAAAAGCAGTTTTTATTTTATTTATTTATGTTTTTATAGAAATCCATTATATGTATATTTCACTTCAAATAAACATCGCATATAACTCAATGATCTTTAGCATGGTACAAGATATGTAGTTAAAAAAACGATAAGGACTTAGCACGAAATTTGGCTAAGAGCCAAAATTACACATGCAGGTACTTCACGATGTTACGAAACATCGAAACGCACTGTTTACGTTTTAGAAAAATAAATTTAGTTGCTAATTTTGAAAACCATTTATCGCACTTTTTAATACACTTTTTTAAACTTGATGGCATTCGTGTTAAAAATAGAAAATCACAACCTGACGTGAAGTGCATTGCATTCTTGTTAGCCTTGATAGGTCATTGCCTAGAAAACAAACTCCGTATGCAAAGGCAAAGACTACAGAGTTAATTTACTTACTTCCACATCTCCGCAGATGAAGATGTAACTCCTCTAATAGATGTGCCGTTTTAAAAGAAGAACGGAGCGAAAATAGCGGGATTATTAAACATTTTTGTATGGAAAGTATCGATATTATTGGGAAGATGTGGCAACTCTTGATATTTAAACTCAAAGATCGATATTCACTAGCTGTCAAAACACCGGCTGTTTTTGTATTAACTTTTAAATTATCAACTTGGAATATATCGTAAACAAAACTTTCTAACACTTGTCACGCATTATAGGTTAAAACTAACGTACCCCACATCATTTTAACAACGAACGATAACCAGTCACATTAAAAAGTAATTGATAATTCATCAAAATAAGCAGGAGATAATACAAAACAGTGATTGGAAAAGAACACCCGGCAGTGACACTTAAGATACCGTCCTCATAAACGGATTTTTTTAATTTTCGGAATCTTCGAACGTTTTTGTAACGCTAACAGGAATACTTACTCTGTTATTAGATGAGTCCACATCCGTTCTCTGTCGTTTATTCAGCGGTCCGTCTCCATTGAACGCCATTTTGATATAACCGAGCATACGAAATTCAACCTACCGCTACAACGGCACGCGCAGCACTGTCAATTTTTTCAGCGTCGGCCGATGCGATGCGATGCTCGCCTGTTGTCCCACTCTGACAACGAAAGACAACGCCATCTCTCGGTTATCACGGAAACTGATATTGAATGCAGTTTTCGTTCGAAAATTTTATTTAAATAAAATCAATAATTCACCACCTGCTACTGAATCTACTAAAATCAAGATATTAGAAATCTATTATTGCTATGATACATTTAGAAATAATTTTTTATTTGCTACTCTGCCCTGAAAATTTAAGTTGGCTACACAAATTTCTAATGAACAATCTTAATTTATTATAATTAAAATAATAAACACAGTAATTGCTTGGAATTTTATATTGATTTGATGTAAAATTAATATATATTTAATCTCATTTTAATTTATCTTATTTTTATTTTAAATTTGATATTTCAATGGCACCAACACTAAAAAAATTAAAAAAAAAATCATAACTTCATTTGATTCAAACTCTAACTTGTTAGTTTTGTAATATTTATTGAAGTTATTATGTTAGATGAAGATTCCATGGTGTTGGCAGAATGTCATGGGATAGTTTTTAAAGTTTCAAACGTTGGAAGTTATGCTTAAAGTGAAACAAATATACTGCATTAGTTTTGATAACCACAGTCAACGAATGTTGGTTAAGTCTAGTTAAGGAGTGTTGGGTAAGATTATGAACATTGTATAATGTCATGGATCAGTTATGTTTACTAAAGTTAATAACCTTCAAGTAAGAAATGTTAGGAAAGGTTAATTTTTTATAATGTTGGGTAGGGTTGAGGAACAAGATTAGTCAAAATGATTACTCAAATGTCCAGGTTAACAATTTTCGAAAGGTGGCAACACCTTTATTAATTTAACATGAAAATACTAACATTTTTTTGTGATAAACACTGGCTATTTAATTGACCTTTTCTGTTCTTAGAATTATCGGATCTTTACCAGACAAAACCGCAGTATTACCTGCAAATTGCATGTGATATTTAGTGGAAGAATGAGGAAAGACCTTGAAATTCTTTAACAATAAACAAAGAGCAACTTTAGTTTGCATTACACCAAATCTCAGACCTACAAAAAATAAATAATTTATATATAAATCTTTATTTTTACGTTTAAATTACCAATACAAATCCTTGGACCTTCTCCAAATGGTAAATATGAATACGGGACAATATTATGCTTATTTTCGTCTGAAAATCTTTCTGGGTCGAATTTTTCAGGATTTGGGAAATACTCTTTATCTTTGTGCATTCCCAAAACGCTTATCAAAACTTTTGTTCCTTTTTCAACAAGAACTCCGTTTGGAAGAGTACAATTTTGTGTACAGCGCCTTGGAAGTGTATGTACTGGGGGATATTTTCGTAAAGTCTCGTTAATCACTTGCTCTAAATATTTCATTTCTGTAATTCCATCATAAGTAATTTTACCATTATTTTCCTTTATTTTTGTTCGAATTTCCTCTCGTAATTTATCTTGTATGTTTTGATGACGTGCTAATTCGTATAAACAAAACGATGCGGTGGTTGAAGATGTTTCAAATCCAGCTGCGAAAAATACAAATGCTTGAGCGGCGATTTCTTCGGTTGTCATTGGCGCTTTTCCTTCTGCTTTGGCAGAATCTTGCATGTTTATTAAAATTTGCATGAAATCATTCCTGGTGATATTTTCTGTTCGTCGACAGTTGATCATATCGTTTACAACACCCATAAAAAAATCCGTTACATCTGGTTCGACTATATGTAATTGCAATAATTTTACAATACTAGGTGGAAGATTAAAAAGTCTTCTTAAAGTAAATTTTATATTTGGCGTTAAAACTTTTTTCCCATAAGTTCTAAATTCAGCGTTTGGATTTGTAAAGCTATTACAGTCTAATCCGAAAGCACAAGAACCAATTACGTCAGTGGTATAACACGCCACGGTATCTTTAATATCTAAGGGTTTTCCATTTTCGGTGCATTCAAAAACAAATCTTTCAAGTTGCTCGCCGCAGTCTAACATAGTTTGAAACATCATCTTCATTTTTCCAGATGTAAAAGTTGGAGTGAGTTTCACTCTCATATCACGCCATCTTTTTCCTTCTAAATTGAATAAGTGGGCCAATAACGGTTCTTCCTTTTCGTCGATATTGCTACCGTGGCTGTTGAAGCTTTGAAATTGTTTGTTTACGACCGTTTTAACAGCATCTGGGTGAGCTAGTAATAACATTGGAGTTGTCCCCGCATAAAAACCACCATATTGGACACGCATAGATTTAAATGTTTCGTACATTCGTACCATTTTTTCGATGCCTTTTCCATCGAATGGATTACCAAGATTTCCAAAGGGAATTTTTGGTTTTATTGTTACTATTCCCTTTTTTTCCCAGTATTGATACGATTTTTTATAATACAAGTATAGCAACAAAATTATTGTTGGAATTACAAACCAAAAAATTTCCATCACTAAAAACTTCTTAACACAAATAATTTATTAATTTCACCTCAGCGTCTAAACGTCGATCTTTACTTAACGTAGTCTTCGTTATCGCAGAGGTTATTATTCCAATAATGATAACAATAAAATTGCGTTATGATTGCGATAAAAATATATTTATATGTTTTCAATTAGATAACAATTGATTCACTCTATGGTGACATTCGGTTAATTTCTAAGGAGAAATTGCTCAGTCTAAATGACACTTCACTTTCTGAACAGCCCGTTCGCTGTTTATAAAGTGTTTACTGTTATTTGTAATTATGATAGTGCGCAAATTGTATCTTAACTTGCATGAAATTTTAATGTATCCATCTTTGGGCTAAAAGCTGTGTACTGAGCATATTTTCTTATACCTCTGTAATCAATACTAAAATTGGATGTTCGAAGTAATAACCCTACACGAGTTATTACTACTTCACCAGCTCTCACACAGATAGTCAAAAAAATAATAACACCTTTTTCACATAATCAAAATCACTATCAGCTAGTTGGTTTATTAAAAATAAAAACATGTATCGCAAGTCACGATTACAAGTTGATCATTAGACAAACAACAATGACCTCGGCGTAAACCACGCTACGTTAAATACAGATCAACGTTCAGAGGCTGAGCAGTGTTATTAAGACATTGACCGTGTAAAGAACAACAACTTAATCCGTTAAACTTTTAGTGATGGGGATTCTTTGGTTTGTAATCCCAACAATAATATTATTGTTGTATACGTACTATAAAAAATCATTTCAATATTGGGAAAAAAAAGGAATAGCAACAATAAAACCTAAAATACCCTTTGGAAATGTTGGTAACCCATTCGATGGCAAAGGAATTGAAAGAATGGTGCGTATGTACGAAACATTTAAATCTATGGGGGCCCAATATGGTGGTTTTTACGCGGGAGCGTCACCAATGTTGTTATTAATTCATCCAGACGCAGTTAAAACGATTGTAAATAAGGATTTTCAAAGTTTCAACAGTCACGGTAACGTTTTCGACGAAAAGGAAGAACCGTTATTGGGCCACTTATTCAATTTAGAAGGAAAAAGATGGCGTGATATGAGAGTGAAACTAACGCCAACTTTTACTTCTGGAAAAATGAAGATGATGTTTCAAACGATGTTAGATTGCGGCGTGCAACTTGAAAAGTTTGTTCTTGAATGCAACGCAAGTGGAAAACCGTTAGATATTAAAGATACCGTGGCGTGTTACACCACTGACGTCATTGGTTCATGTGCTTTTGGATTGGAGTGTAATAGCTTCACTAATCCTAACGCTGAATTTAGAAATTACGGGAGAAAAATTTTTACACCAAGTATAAAATTTACTTTACGAAGACTTTTAAATCTTCCACCTCGTATCATAAAATTATTACATTTACGTGTACTTAATCAAGATTTGTCTGATTTTTTCATCGGCGTGGTAAACGACACCATCAATTATAGACGGACACAAAACATCACAAGAAATGATTTCATGCAAATTTTAATGAATATGCAAGACTCCGCAAAAGCAGAAGGAAAAGCAGCGATGACCACGGAAGAAATTGCTGCACAAGCATTTGTTTTTTTCTTAGCTGGGTTTGAAACATCATCAACCACCGCATCATTTTGTTTATACGAATTAGCCCATGATCAAGATATACAAGATAAATTACGCGAGGAAATTCGTTCGAAAATAAAAGAAAATGGCGGTAAAATCACTTATGATGGAATCATGGAAATGAAATATTTAGACCAAGTTGTTAACGAGGCTTTACGAAAATATCCACCAGTCCATGTCCTTCCAAGACGATGTACCGAAAATTGCGTTCTCCCAAACGGAGCTCTTATTGAAAAAGGCACAAAAGTTTTCGTAAGCGTTTTAGGAATGCAGAGAGATGAGGAATATTTTCCAAATCCTGAGAAATTCGATCCAGATAGATTTTCCGAAAAAAATAAGCATAATATTGTTCCTTACACATATTTACCGTTTGGGGAAGGCCCAAGAATTTGTATTGGTAAGTTTGATCCCAATATAAAGTTTTTTTACTAATTTATATTATTTTAGGTTTAAGATTTGGAGTGATGCAAACAAAACTTGCTATGTGTTTATTATTAAAAAATTTCAAGTTATTTCCTCATTCTTCCGTTAAATATCCCTTGCAGTTTGATAGTAATTCTGTGGTTTTATCTGGAAAAGACCCTATTATTCTTACAACCGAAAAAGTTAATTGATAACCATCACTAATCACAGAAGTCGAAATTGGTTCCCATGGACTCTGGACTGGTAACAAAAGTGATAGAAATAATAAAAACTTTGTTATTAATACTCTTTATTTATTAGAAAATAAACTAAAAAAAATTATTTTTTTCGTAATTCATTCAACAGCACTTCTTCACATTTCTTAATATCTTCACGTAACTTCTCATTATCACACTCCAACTTAATTTTCTTCTTAGGTTGTTCAGTATAAACATTCTGTTCATTACTATCATCGATTTCTATACAAATCTGATTTCCTTTCGTTTCAATTAACTTGTCTGTACATGCTTCAGGTTCACTTTCATTCGCATTGCATTTATTGCTTGTTTTGTTAAGTTCTTTTTTTAATAATTTTGCTTTAAACATCAAATCTATTTTGGTAGTATCTTTCTTAGGACGTCCGACTTTTCTTTTTGGAGGTTGTTTCTGCGGACGATTCGTAAACGTCCTAACAGATGGTTGAATTCCGGACATAATTGCCGGCCATTTAAATAAACTTTTTAACCGAAAAGCAAATTCTTCCTGTTCCGAAACAATTAAATTCCGAACGATAGGGTCACAAAGATTAATTTGGGCATTTAAAGAATTTTTAATCATATTTTTAGCAACGGTAAAACTCGTAGCATTCATTGTTTGCGTCAATTTAGATTTACATCTTTCATAATTTAATAATAAACCTCGCATACCAACCAACGTGTTTAAATTAGGCGGTAAAATCATAGAGTCAAAATGTTTAAATTCAACTTTAATCACTTTCTTTTGAGGGCCGTTCAATTCTTGCGAATGTTGAGCGTAAACGTTTTGAAATACGTTTGTTAATATTTGTTTATCTAATGAATCTAAATTTGAAATCGAGTTTAATTCTGTTTGGGAGGGTACAACTAAAACCGCGCGCATTATCGCTAATAAAGATTTCACTGTAGCGCAAATTGTCGTGATATTTGAGCCGGGAATTTCTTTAGCCGTTCTTAATCTGTGGGTACTTTGAAAATATTGAATCAACTCATCATCGACCATTGAATTTACGTAACGGACTTTAGCTTTTCTTCCTGGTTTTACACCATTTGTTCTTATTTTTTCCGTTATTTCTTTTAAAGTTGGGATTGTTGTACTTGTTTTGTACATATCCGCTATTTTTCGGATTAATGTAGTGTTTAGAGTTGATTTTTTAGTTTCATCTTTTCTAGGAATATTCTCGATTGTTTTATTTTTATTGCTTTCTAACCATTTATTTAAGTGATGGTATCTGTGTCTAAAATGAGCAGCATTTCTTGTAGGAACTTCTTCAACAAGAAGTTGCCACTTTTTGGGTCCATGACATTTTACATGTTGCATTATTGCGTTATCTTCTAATAAAGACCAACTTCCGGTTTTCATAACTGAGTAATTTAAATAACTAGTGTATCTATATGACACTTGTATTTTACTCCTATACGGGATATATTCACAAATGGTATTATAATTAGCCCCAAATTTCCGTACTAAAATCAATAAAAGGATGTCTTCCTCCAGGGTAAAGGGACCCCGTTTTTGGCATTTGGTTTTATTTAAATAAACGGTATATCGGTTATATAATTGTTTTTTAAGTCTATTTGAAAAATGTTCAGCAACTTTCGTCCAAGGGATATAATTACCAATACGATATGCGTTTACAGCCCTAATTAATTGCGTGTCTTCGTCGACATCAAATCTACCTACATCAACTGAATTCATTAGCTTTTCACGAAATTGTATGCAAACTGTATACGCTGATCGATTTGTGCCCAATTCCTTTGCTATTGTATCCCAATCTTGGAATTCGTGTGCTTCAGCTAATTCATTTAATTTTTTGTTTTCAGAATCTGTCCATTTTGCACTTTTATTAATTGAAGGATGTAAGAACATATTCCACATTCCTTCACATCCGTGTGATGAGTGCTTACCTAATTAATATTTATTTAATATCTTTACACATTCAAATTTTTCATAATTACCTGCTAAATCCTGAGTTGAAATTAGAAGCCAATCAATAATGCCATTCTTCAAATCAGGGACACTCACATTCTCATTCTGTTTCAATGTCTCAACTTCTTTCTTCAAATCATTAATTTTCTCCATAATTTTATTCACATCAGAACCTTTGTATTCCTTTTTTACTCTTAATAAGTCAGATATTTTCTTATTAGTCTCTTTAATTTGATATTGATTATACTGAAAACATACGGCTCTTTTAAGTATAGTTTGATCTTGAACGGTCCATCTTCCTGAACTATTAGTTAGATAATGATTTGTAATTTTGCGCCGTTTAGCATCTTCATTAAGAGTACAAGAATATTTCATGCCTGATTTATAAAAATATGGGTGGTGCATTCTATTTTTGGGTACACCTTTGTACAATTGTTTCTCTTCCCTTTTAACACGCGCCTCTTCGTTTAGTTTTGTTATATGCCCCAAGACTTCTTTGTAGGACATGTAAAGCTTGTACAAGATTGATTTTAAATTAATATTTTTTGCCCGATTTAAAACTAATAAATGCTTTAATTTAGGATTTTTACATGAATTGATTACATTGATTTCTTCGCTTGATAAATGAGGCTTAATTACATTAAAACTTTTGCTTATTTTGAGACAATCCACAGCAAGATATTCTTCTTCTGCTAAATGGAGTTTATCTTCCGATATATTCTCAATGGTTGTTAAAGACGAATCACTTTCGTATCCATCAGACTCCTATAAACAATTTTTAAATCATGTTTTAAAAACAATTAGTGTTAATTTTTACCTCATCTTCATCGCTGATGTTAAAGTTCAAATCAAAATCTTCTTGTACTTGTTCTTTTTCTTGCTCAAGGACAGCTTGTAATTTTCTAACATCTTCAATGTTAGTATCCATCATTTCTTTATCTTCCGCAACCGACCCAGCCATTATATTTCTTTATTGGAAATCAAGAACAAACTTTTCTACACTTTTCTAATCGACAAATCGTAAAAAGTGAGGTTAAATACGTTTATTATGGGTAGTTTTCAAATTTAACCTTAAACTTATGCAACCCAAATAACACCGATGTGTGTCAAACGTCGTTTAGATTTTTGAGGTTAAAAATATGATAAAGTAATTTTATTGAAAATGAAAAAAAATTGTGGTTTATGTGATAATGAAGGAAAATATAAGTGTCCCGTTTGTGTTATTGAATAGTTGGTCTTTTTTAATTAATCATCAAATTTTGTTATTTATACGAATAAATTTTAGTTGTTCCTTGAATTGCTTTAAACAACATAAAGAGAATCAATGTAATCCCCACACAAAAGTGATAGAAAATAGTGTACAAGAAGATAAAACTAATCTCAAAGAGAACGAATTTTTTACCCAAGATACTGTACCTGCAGAAAAACTTCAATTATTAGGCAAGTACAAGTTCTTGATAAGAATATATTACATACAACAACACAATTCTTTTAGGACATGATAAAAATGTGCAAGCGCTGCTTCAAAATAGACACTTAAGAGATTTTCTAAAAGAAATTGATCAATCTTCTAATCCTGAGCAGATCATGCAAAAAGCTATGATGGAACCAATTTTTGTTGAATTTGTTGATGCATGTTTATTAGTTGTTGATAATCCTAAACAATAGTTGTAGATATTTAGACTGTACACAATGAAATAAAAATATTCAATATCTCGAATTTTTGCTGTTCCATATCTTGCCACTCAATATTTATGTGTGATATATTAGCACTAATTGATATAAATAGATTATATACAAAGTCTCCCAAGTGAAGACCAAGAATTAAAATATTAAATATCTCGAATTTTTGCTGCTCCATATCTTGCCACTCAACCTTTATGAGTGATATATTAGCACTAATTGATATAAATAGATTATATACAAAGTCTTCCAAGTGAAGACCAAGAATAAAAATATTCAATATCTCGAATTTTTGCTGTTCCATATCTTGCCACTCAATATTTATGTGTGATATATTAGCACTAATTGATATAAATAGATGATATACAAAGTCTTCCAAGTGAAGATCAAGAATTAAAATCGTCTTAATATTGTTGGAAAATACAAAAAAATGTTTGTTTGTATAGGAAAGTTTAAGCCTTGAAAATTATGCTCACAATATTTACAGACCATAAAGTGTTATCAATAATATCTCATCAAATAAATAATTTTGTATTCATAAAGATACATCTGGTAATAGAGTTCAAAGTCTAAGGTGCAGCGATAAAAATTCCGTCTGATTAAGAACATCTCAAATAACTAGCTTAATATTTTTATATTATACAAGTCTCTTCTAATGATGTAATTTCTTTATGATAAACAGTTAAAATGTTAATAAATTAAAAGTTTATTGCAAATACTTTTAAATTTTTTCTTTATCAATGCTTGTCCCAAACGAAACGTTATCTAAAAAACGATTCGTTTTTTCATCTCGATGTCGTCCAGTTAAATGACATCAGTTTTCAAACGAAACATAGCTTAGTCGATTGAGTAGGCTTGACGAGTCTGGATTTTACCCAACTAATAAAACACCAGTATCATCATGTCGGTGCTAAATAATATAATCAAAATTAACAAATTATATTCGCGTAATTCAGGGGTTTTGAGAACGTATCTTAGATATTCTAGCTCTCAAAGTGAATTTTTAAGATCTCCTTTTCCCGATCTTAATATTCCGGATGTTAATATTGTGGATTATGTTATGCAGGATTTTGGGAGATGGCCCAATAAAATTGCTTTGGTAAGAAAAATATTTATTATATATCTCTATATTATTAGAAGTATTGTATATTTTAGGAATGTGGTATAACAGGAAGAAAATATACATTCGACGATGTACGAATAAAATCAAACAAATTTGGAATGGCTTTGAAAGAAATTTTAAAACTTAAAAAAGGCGACGCTTTAGCTTTAGTTTTACCGAATGTCCCAGAATATGGGCTTTGCGTGTTTGGTGCTATGAAAATGGGAATTACTATAACAACAGTTAATCCAATATACACCCCAGGTAATCTTATTAATTCCAATTTATTACTTTTATCAAAATCATTTAAAAGTTTTTTAATATATCTTTCTAGCTGAGGTTGAAAGACAATTTATTGATTCAGACACAAAAGCAGTGGTGACATTAGGAATGTTTATTCCACTTGTTAAAGCAGCCACAGCAAAAATTAATAAGAATATCCCTATAATTGCTATAAAAAGTGATGTGAGTTTTTAATTAAAATTGAAAGAAAAGTTGGTGTTTAATTTTTATTAATTTTTATTTTGTTAGCCAAATGAACAATTTCCTGAAGGTACAATTATATTTAATGATTTATTGGGGGCAAATGCTAATTGCAAAGAAGATCCAATTTTTGGGGATGAAATTGCGGTTATCCCTTATTCAAGCGGGACAACTGGTTTGCCAAAAGGAGTAGAATTAACCAATAACAATTTAGTAGCAAACGTTACTCAATATAATTACGACGCCGAACCAGGTAAATTAACACAAAGAAAAATCGCATTGTTAATTAATCATTTTTTCAGAAAGAGAACACGATATTTTACCAAGCGTTCTCCCGATGTTTCACATTTACGGTTTTACAAATCAAATTTTGGGATCTTTGCAGAAAGGAATCAAATTGGTTACTCTTCCGAAATTTACACCCGAACTTTATTTATCAACGATTGTAAAGCAAAAAGTAACAGCACTCATGCTGGTACCACCAATTGGTATTATTCAAAAACATTTTTATAAAAGTCCCTTTTTTTCTAATTAGGTTTAATGTTTTAGTTTTATTTTTAAATTCTCATCCAGCCGTTAAACGAGAGCATTTACAACATCTTCGATGCATCGTTTGTGGAGGGGCACCATTAAGTGCAAATGATGAAGCTAAATTTAAAGAAAAAGTGGGAAAAAATATACCAATATTGCAAGGTAAAGAGTTAATAATAAATAATTTGAGTCTTACAGCTGGAAGAAAAAAATATCTAAGAACTTGAGAGTATTATTTCTTTTTATAACGCTTATTTATATTTAGCTTTACATTTCTTTGCTTAAATTAAAAAAAAACTTATCACAAATGGGGCCGTTACCCTCAATCGATAAACTAAGTAAAAATCGAAGGATTGGCTAAAATAGTTTAATTTTTGCAATAATTAATATTAAAATTCAAAATCCCCTCTATAAAAGCTTTGGTGACGTTTACGATGTTTTCGCGTAAGATCAAGAAGACACAAACGTGCATCGTTCGGATCTCTTCTTCTAGCGCATAAGATTCTCGTGGCATCTCGCTCATACACCTTTTATGGATTTTTATTTCAACCAACCGCGTGCGAAACGACGGTGACGTCACCAAAGTTTTTTTTTTTCAAATTTTCAATATCTTTTTTTGGAAAAACTAAAGCCCAGTTTGAAAAATACAAAATTATAGAAATCTTCAATTTTGCTAAACTATCGAATAAGTCAATAAAAAAAATGTGTAACTTAAATGTTAAATGTTATTTTTTTTAGGTTATGGTCTCACAGAAACATCACCACTAGTTCTAACTGTTCCAGAAGGAAAAGAAAAAGATGGTGGAATGGGTTATGTTGTTAATAACACTATAGTAAAAGTTGTTTCAATAGATGATCCCGATTGTAAACATTTAAGTCCTAATAATGTTGGAGAATTACTTGTGAAAGGACCCCAAGTAATGAAAGGGTACCATAATAAACCTAAAGAAACAGAAGAAGCATTTTGGAATGGTTTCTTAAGAACGGGAGATTTAGTTCGTTACGATGAAGATGGAATGTTTTATATTTGCGATAGAATTAAAGAATTGATTAAAGTGAAAGGTTTCCAAGTTCCTCCTGCAGAATTGGAGGAAGTTATTAGAAGATATCCCGGTGTTGGAGAAGCCGCTGTTATAGGAGTTCCGCACGAGAGATATGGAGAAGCACCTAAAGCTTATATAGTTCAGAAACAAGGAAGTAAAATTGATGTTGATAAATTGGTGGAGTTTGTTAACGCAAATGTGGCACCATATAAACAACTTTCTGGTGGAGTTTCCATTGTAGATAATATTCCCAAGAATCCATCCGGAAAAATATTGAGGAGACAATTAAAAATTTTATATGAAAAATAAAATATAATAAAAATTTTAATAAAATTACTTGCAATATTTATTAATATAGGCCACCTAATAAACAATAATGCTTGATGTTAAGGCTGACGATGAATTCAGGAAAACTTTGAGATATCGCGAAAAGTATTATTTTCAGTGTAAAATGGCGCTTTCCAAAGTAACAAGGGCTTTTTACAAAACTTTTGCAAAAAGATGTTTAAGTACTAAATCTGATTTCATCAAATCCTCTCTACCAGATGTGGATATTCCAAGAATTAGTTTGGTTGAGTATGTTATGAAAGATTTTGGAAAGTGGGGAAATAAAGTGGCTGTGGTAAGTATTGTAAACAAATAAATAACTCCAGATGATAAACAAAAAACATATTTTAGGAATGTGCAGAAACTGGAAATAAATATACTTATAATGATATTCAAACTAAATCCTTTCAATTAGCCAAATCGCTTAAAAATATAAAATTACAACAAAATGATGTGATAGCCTTAATTCTACCCAACATTCCTGAGTTTCCTATATCCATCTTAGGTTCAATGTTGGCAGGGTTAAGAATAACCACAGTTAATCCATCTTATACCTCAAGTAATTTAATCCTTTTTGTATCCAACAATATGTTATAACAAGAATATTTGTGTTTTTAGCGGAAATTCAGCGACAACTTTTAGATGCTGATGCAAAAGCTATTATAACTTTTGGAAGTGTTGTTGAAAATATTCAAAATGCGGTCAAGACCACAACAAAGAGAACTATACCAATTATTACAATTAAGTCTTCAGTAAGTACAATAAGAGTAAGTCTAATCTATAAAAGTAAGTAATTTGTATACTTAGGCTAATGAGGCTTTACCAAACAATACCATATCATTTTCTGATTTATTAACTGGTAACACAAAAGGTTTTTCTGAAAATTTATTGGGTTTTGATGACATTGTAGTAATGCCTTATTCAAGTGGTACAACCGGTTTACCAAAAGGCGTTGAATTGACCAATATGAATTTGGTATCAAATATTACTCAATTTCTTTCGCCTGCATATGGATATTTAGAGGAAGCTAGTGGTAGGTACATTCATTATCCTTGCGTTACATTAATTATTAGGTTCATTTTAAAATTATAGAAACTCATCAGGATGTTCTTCCCGCCATTTTACCAATTTATCATATTTATGGATTCACTTTACAAACTTTAGCATTATTGATGAAAGGGTGCAAAATTGTTACATTATCAAAATTCACCCCAGAATTGTATTTAAAGTCCATTGTTAATCACAAAGCAAATATTTTAATGGTAGCACCTCCAGTTGGTAATTACAAGTAATAATAATAAGGAGATTTTATGAAACTTTCTTTTTAGTAATGTTCTTAAATTCTCATCCTTCTGTCAAAAAAGAACATCTTCAACATATACGTTCTATAATGTGTGGAGCTGCTCCATTAGGTGCCAGTGATGAGAATAAAATTCGTGATAAAGTCGGTCATAAATTAAGCATATATCAAGGTAGAATAAAATCATTATTAAGCTTAAATTATAGAGGTTAAAGAAAAAAAAAATTTAGGTTTAGGATTAACTGAAACTTCTCCTGCAATTATAATGATCCCAGCCCATCGTGAAGGTACAGTTCACGGAAGTATCGGCCACCCATTTCCTAACACAACTGTAAAAGTGGTTGCTTTAGAAGACAATAATTTAAAACATCTTGGACCAAATGAAACCGGTGAATTATTAGTTAAAGGTCCACAAGTTATGGCTGGATATCATAACAACCCCAAAGAAACTTCGGCAGCTTTTATTGATGGCTGGTTTCGCACCGGAGATATGGTTAAATACAATGAAGATGAAATGTTTTTTGTTGCTGATAGGATTAAAGAGTTAATAAAGGTGAAAGGGTATCAAGTTGCTCCAGCTGAGTTGGAAGAAACTATACGTAGTTTTGAAGGAGTTGCTGAAGCCGCTGTAATTGGTGTTCCGCATCCTAAATTTGGTGAAGCCCCGAGAGCGTATATTATGCCTAAACAAGGTGTGAAAATTGATTTGAAAAAATTAAATGATTATGTTAAAGCAAATTTGGCTTCGTATAAACAACTGGAAGGTGGAGCGGTGATCGTGGATATGATTCCGAAAAATCCATCAGGAAAAATTATGAGGAGGCAACTCAAGTTAAGATTTGAAGAAAATGGATTTTAAATAAACACATTTTTAAGTATTTTTGATATTATAATAAAAGCATCTTTTATACTCCTAACGTATTAAATAAAACTGTATAATTTAATAATCAATTCTTTATTTAAAACACATAAATATCAACTCATTAAAATTCACAATCGGGAATGATCGTGTGTATTTGTATTAGCGGATGACATTGAAGGCCTTATCAGCATTTGCGTTGTAGATCGAATAGTTGAGCGGACGGACTGGTTTTTATAAGTATGTATGTTTAACAGGTTTCTGGGTGTATAAGATTTTATAAGTATGATGCAAGTACAACGTGTAATTTTAAAGATAAGACGAACATCACGTGAGGTTTATAGACAATGCTACAACGCGAGTGATAATTGTATGCGATCGGATTTTGAAAATATTGTCGTTCCAGACGATGTTAATTTCGTTGAATATTCGTGGAGAAATTTTAAATATTTTCCAAACCGTATAGCAACGGTAGGTGTTTTTGTTTTTTGTGATCGTATAGGCTTCGATATATCAAAATATATTAAATAATAATTTCATAAGTTGAGATAATCGTCATTTCTTTTCGAATATTCTTTTTTAATACATCCAGAGACGAAGGAGTGTTATTGGATATCCTTGATTTAAGATGGCCCCATAATAAGAAGAAATCTATTGGTAATAAGTCGCGGCTTTGTGTCGGCTAGTTTATATCTCCGCGTCTGTATATCAATTTTTCAAATGATAAGTACAAGATTACACAAAGATAGGTTAAGACTGCCATATTGCTTTATAGCTAAAGTCACCTTAAGTTCTTCGGTTGGTCCCCAGTCTTCTTAATCCTCAGTATTGTTCGAATAATATGTCATTATACAATTTATAATAAAATGTTTTAGGAATGCGCACAAACTGGTAGAAAATACACATTTGATGATTTACGCAAAAAATCAGAAAACTTAGCTTTTACTCTTCAAAATAATTTGAAACTTCAACGTGGTGACACAGTTGCGTTATTATTACCGAATGTCCCAGAGTACCCAATATGCATTTATGGTATGATTTTAAGTGGTTTACGAATGACCACTATAAACCCTACTTATACGGCTGGTAGATTTTATTTTTCTTCTAAATATTTTGTAATTTTTTTAAAATTTTGTGTATTTTTTAGAGGAGATTGCGCGTCAATTAGAAGATTCAGAATCTAAAGTAATTATAACGTTAAATGATTATTACAAAACGTGTATACAAGCTATTGATTTGATTAAAAAGCGGTTGGATGTGTTTATAATAAAAACTTCAAATGGAGAATCAATTCCTGATAAGACTATAGATTTTCATGATTTCATTAATTGTAAGAATGAGTTTAAAGAACCTAATTTAAAGAATGAAGATGTTGTTTTTCCTCCGTACTCAAGTGGAACTACAGGTTTACCAAAAGGAGTTATGACTACAGCAAAGAATTTAATGTCAGTTATGTGCCAAGTAGATACAAATGATGTTAGATTTTATGTACCAACAACGGGTAATCAAGAGATATTTTCCATAATTTTTATACCTTACCTAGCATTTTTTTAGAAACTCATCAAGATGTTATTCCACAAATATTACCAATGTTTCACATATACGGATACGCTATATGTACGATTTCTACGTTACAAAGCGGAGTTAAACTAGTTACAATTCCAAAATTTACTTCGGAATTTTATCTTGAATGTTTAGATAAGCATAAACCAACGATATTAGGGCTTGTTCCACCTTTAGTGTTGTTTCTACATTCTCATGAAGCGGTAAAACCAAAACATTTCGACAAGTTGCGTATTATAACAAGTGGAGCTGCTCCTTTAGGAAAATCGGATGAGGATAAATTTAGAGAAAAAGTTGGAAAACCGGTTAATATTATGCAAGGTTACGGATTAACTGAAACATCAGGACTTGCGTTGAGTACACCATCATCAAAAGAAGGAAAATATCCAGGAACAATGGGACATCCAATTCCAAATTGTAAAGTTAAAGTTGTAAATCCCGAAGATAAAACTTTGAAACATTTAAATCCTAACGAAGTAGGAGAACTATTGATAAAAGGACCACAAGTTATGAAAAGTTATCATAAACGACCAGAAGAAAACAAAAACAGTTTCGTAAACGGTTGGTTTCGAACAGGTGATTTGGTTCGTTACGACGAAAATAAAATGTTTTATATCGTTGATCGCATAAAAGAACTTATTAAAGTTAAAGGATTACAAGTAGCCCCCGCTGAATTAGAGGAGGTTATAAGAGGTTTTCCGGATGTTGCTGAAGCAGGAGTTATTGGAATTCCTCACAAATTTTCCGGCGAAGTCCCGAGAGCTTATGTTGTTCCAAAAGTTGGTCGGAAAATTAATTTGATTGAATTAGAGGAGTATGTTCGAAAAAAAGTTGCTCCCCATAAAAAATTAGCTGGGGGTATTGCTGTAATTGATAGTATTCCAAAAACTGCTTCTGGAAAGATATTGAAAAAACAATTAGTGTTAAGATACCAAAAAGAACAAAAATAAAACTAATTCCTTTAATTTTAACACTTAAAAAATAATTTAATGTAGTATATTTATAGTATTTTTATTCGGTTATTATCAGTATAATAAATATATAGGAGATATGAATTTATATGATAACGGAATTTCTAATTATAGGCAAAAAATGATCGTTGTTTGTAAATTTATTGGACGTCATTTATATATTTTGAAGATTATCATAGAACTTTTCCTTTTACGCATGTTTTAGAGATAGTTTACATTAAAATGATAATTTTATTCGTGTTTTTTTTTACCTCCTTGCGATAAGAAATGGTGTAAAGGTGGGGATAACATTTTCAAATATTAGTTCGTGGTAGTCGGCAATAACAGAGTTAGTTAACGTTCTAATTTAAATCGAACGCCATGTCGCTTCTAAAACGCGCGGTAACTAAAAACTCTCAATTTTTGTTTACGGTGTTATATAGAAGATTATATGGTGCCCAACATGATTATCTCACATCATCGTTACCAGATGTTGATATTCCTAGCACAAATTTTATCGAATACGCTTTAAAAGACTTTCATTTATTTCCAAATCACATTGCAACGGTAATAAATATAAGAATAAATCTGGGAGAGATTTTAATAATTGAGATTTTAGGAATGTGCAATCACCGGGAGAAAGTATACTTTCGATGATTTAAGAAAAAAGGCGGTAAATTTAAGTAAATCTTTAAAGAAATATTTAAAATTAGAACAACAAGATACCGTAGCGGTATTGTTACCAAATTTACCTGAGTATCCAATTTGTATGTATGGATTACCTATGGCTGGAATACAGATAACGACAATAAATCCAATGTACACAGCAGGTAATAAACGGTAAATATTATTAAATCGTCAATTTATTATGTATACACTTTATCTATTATAATTTTCAGAAGAGATTCAACGTCAGTTAACCGATTCTAACGCTAAAGCTATTGTTACATTAAATGAAAATTACACTACGGTCATTAAAGCATTTGAATTAATGCAAAAGAAGATTCCTATTATTATAATTAAGACAATAGTTGCAGAATCAATTCCTTCAGGATCTGTGGATTTTCATGAACTAGTAAATCACAAAGTAGAAGGTGTTGATACTAAACCGTTAGAAAATTCAGATACATTTTTTTTACCTTATTCAAGTGGAACTACAGGATTGCCGAAGGGAGTTATGCTTACTGGCAACAACATTATGGCTTGTTTTAGCCTAATGAACGCTCCAGAGGTTAAATTTTTTAGACATGCAATATTAGGTCAGCATTAATTCCCAAGTTATTACATTATTTATTAATTTGATGCATTATAGACGGCGAACAAGAAATTTTACCCATTGTATTACCAATGTACCACATTTATGGATTTTCCATCGCCACTTTAGTACTTCTTCAAAGTGGAGCTAAAATTATAACAATACCAAAATTCACGCCGGATATCTTCCTTAATTGTTTAAAAAAACATTTTCCTACATTACTCATGTTAGTCCCACCTTTAATTATCTTTTTGCATTCTCATGAGGCGGTGAAACGAGAATACTTTAAAAATTTACGATCTGTGGTATGTGGAGCTGCTCCTCTTTCAAAGATGGATGAGGACAAATTAAGGGAACGAGTTGGACATCGGTTTAAAATGTTGCAAGGTTTTGGGATGACTGAAACGACAAGCATAGTTTTGGCAACTCCCGATTCTAAGGAAGGTAAATTTCCTGGAAGTATGGGACATCTCCTTCCAAATACAATATTAAAATTAGTAAAACCAGATGATCCCGAATTAAAACAATTAGGACCAAATACTGTTGGGGAAATGTTAGTAAAGGGACCTCAAATCATGAAAGGATACTTTAACCGACCGGAAGATGATAAAAACAGTTTTGTTGATGGTTGGTTTCGTACCGGAGATTTAGCCACCTACAACGAAGACCAATTCTTTTACATCGTAGATAGAATAAAAGAATTGATAAAAGTAAAAGGGTATCAAGTGGCACCTGCTGAACTCGAAGAGGTAATAAGAACTTTCCCTGGGGTTCTTGAAGCAGGCGTGATTGGAATTCCACATAGATATTATGGAGAAATACCAAGAGCGTATGTTGTACCAAAAATAGGATGTAAAATCGACAAAGTTAAATTAGAAGCATATGTTAAAGAAAAAGTTGCTCCTCACAAAAAATTACTGGGAGGAATTGCAATCGTGGAAAATCTTCCGAAGAGTGCAGCGGGGAAACTGTTGAGAAGACAATTAAAACTACAATATCAAGACGAACTTGCCAAAAAGTAATTTAAACTAAAAATTCTTTATAATAAATTTTAGAAATCTTATTCAGTTCCTTTTCATTTCTTAAAAAGATTTATGTAAATATTATTTAAGAGATAATAACTTAATAAGATAATAAATAGCTCTGTCACTCTCAAATAATATCAAAGGTCTCCGCGTTGATTTTTTTTATCCAAGGTCTTTTCATGTTCAAGTTGAACTCGCATGAAATAAAACTTTAGTATATCAACGCCGTATTTACGTTTGCGTTCGGAAGTGGGGATATAAAATATATGATAAGCGAGCGTAATAAACGAATTCGATTACTTCTACAATATTGCTTCACTATGAGAGTTCTTGGACGATTATTTTCAAAAAATAACAGATTTGCGTTGGAATTAATACGCAGGTGTCATAGCGTTGAATATATAAGTTCACAGTTACCTGATATAGAAACAACCAGTGATAATGTAGCGGAGTATATTATGCGAGATTTTAGTAAGTGGACGAATAAAACGGCGTTAGTAAGTAAATTTGCTCGGTATTCTACGCGTGCTTAACATTTATTTTCAGCACTGTTTTGTTACTGGAAAAAAATATACCTTCGATGAACTAAGAATAAATTCACATAACTTGAGTAGATCGTTAAGAAAAATACTTGGTTTAAAAACTGGGGATGTTGTAGCAATTTTATTACCAAATAGCCCACAATTTGCTGTTTGTACCTTAGGGACTTTACTATCAGGATTGCGACTAACAACACTAAATCCTGTTTATACTGCACGTAAAAAACATTTAATAATTCATAATTACTTACATTATGCTGAGATTTCTTTAGATGAAATACAACGTCAACTTGTTGATGCGAACGTAAAAGCGATTTTTACCATCAATAGTGCCGTTAATAACGTACAAGAAGCTTTAAAATCTGCTCAACTGAAGATACCAATTATTGTAGTGACATCTACGGTGAGTAAACAACTGCAATTTAATATATCTGCGCATTGCGATGATATATAGGGTATTTAAGTTTGAAAATTGGATGCATGGATAAATTGTGATAAGTATCGGAGTCAAAATGGACCTCCGATATATCAAACGCAACTACCGTTGAAGATGAGATTGCACCATTCACACTAAACTGACTGCCGCCTATCCAAATGATAATCTCGATACACTCAACAGTCGGGTTTCGAATGAATGAATTCGAATACTGATTCCAATGCAATGCAACGTTGATAACACATATCATGATTTAGTATATTAAAATAGTCGGTTAAGATTTGTTAAATTTTACTCTTACCTATAAATTACTTTGATATAACATAATATTTGCAAAATATCTAGCTGGAAATTATCTTCCCTTTTAATAGTTACAAAGGTTTATTGGATAAATATAAAAAATTATATATGATAGATTATATTTCCGGTTAAAATTCAGCAGCAGTATATAGTTTTTTATAAGTAGTAGAGTCTATTCTTCCATAAGCAATATATAATTTTCTGGCAGCATTGTCTAGTTTGCTACAAGCAGTAACGGGTTTTTTATTAACACCGCTTAGTGTAACGGTATCAAATCTTCAACCAGCAGTTTTTAGACTTCTACATGCAGTACCTGGTATTCTGCCTTCTACTCGAATTATCTTCTTCTCGGCAAGCAATATGTGGTCTTCCGTTAGTAGTATCTGGTTCTCTAGCAGCCGTAACCAGTTTTCTACAAGCAATAATTAATCTTCTGCAGCAGTATCTAGTCTTTTATAAGTAATATCCAGCTTTTTATTAACAGTGTTAAATCTTCTAGTAGCAGAGTATAGTCTTCCATTAGCAGTACCCGGTAATTTATTAGTAGTGTAACTAATCTTTTGCTAGTAGAATCTAGTCCCAGTTTTCTATAAACAGTATCTAGTCTTCAACCAGCAATTTGTAGACCTCTACAAGCAGGACTTGGTCTTCTGCAAGATGACAGGAATTAAGAGGAATACCATAAATCTTGCGTTCTGTCTCTAAGCCCTAATTATGATGATTGTCGTAAAATTTTATTTCAGCAAAATGAGTCTGTGCCGAAAGGTCTTATAAAATACGAAGAATTAGTTAATTTAAAGTCCGATTCCACCCCATTAGAGCAATTGGATAACGATGATTTTTGGTTTTTACCGTATTCAAGCGGAACAACTGGTCTTCCCAAAGGGGTAATGTTAACCAATAAAAATTTGACTGTAAATATTGCTCAATATCAAGCATTTAATTTTATGGAAAAAACTACAGGTAAAGAATTATCTACCATTTTTACAAAAAATTATAATTTTATCTTTTTATAGAAAATTTCCAAGATGTCTTACCACTAATAATACCAATGTTTCATATTTATGGTTTTACGATGGCAACAGCAACTGCTTTACAGAACGGAGTTAAATTAGTAACTTTACCAAAATTTAATCCAAACGATTTTTTGCATCTTCTTAAAGAAAATTCTCCTACTTTATTAAAATTAGCTCCGCCGTTATGTAAAATTAAAAAACAACTTTGGATATTTAAATAATTACAAAATGTTTTAATTGTAGTAATTTTCCTAAATACTTATCCTGATGCTAAAGCGGAGTATCTTCAAGCAATAAGAACTGTTCTTTGTGGAGCTGCACCACTTGGTAAATCAGACGAAGATAAATTCAGAGAGAAGGTTGGAAAACCAGTAAATATTGTACAAGCTTATGGATTAACGGAAACTGCACCTTTTGCAATGAGTACTCCACTTTCGAAACAGGGTAAATTTCCTGGAGCTATGGGTGAACCAACATCTAATACATTAATGAAAGTAGTTAAAATCGACGATCCTAAAAATAAACATATTCCACCGAACCAAGTTGGAGAACTATTGATTAAAGGTCCTCAAGTCATGAAAGGATACTATAATAAACCAGAAGAAACTAAGAAATCGATAACACCTGACGGTTGGTTTAGAACGGGTGATATGGTGCGTTACGATGAAAACGGAATGTTTTATATTGCCGATCGAATCAAGGAGTTAATTAAAGTAAAGGGTTTTCAAGTACCTCCTGCAGAATTAGAAGAAATCATAAGAAATTTTCATGGAGTAGCTGACGCGGCGGTTATTGGTATAAGTCATGAAGTATCCGGTGAAATTCCTAGAGCTTACGTAGTTCCAAAACATGGTGTTAAACTTGATCCGAATCATTTACGTAATTTTGTCGACGAAAAAGTTGCTCCATATAAGAGATTATCTGGAGGTGTTGCGATAGTTAATGAGATTCCTAAAAATCCTTCTGGAAAGATTTTAAGGAGGATATTAAGAGCGAATTTTGAGAAAGATGGGATTTAATTTCTGTATCTGTTAAATATTGAATTAAATCTGTAATTATCTTTAATAAAATTTTTTAAAAATAGTGTAAGCAATTCATATCATTGACGTCATAATAATGTTACAAAATTTTAAGGCGACACTTATTTTTTTTTCCTTTATCTAAGGTCATAATATTCAAAGCGTATTTTTATAAATTCTATTTTTAATTTTTATGTTCATATCAAAGTAATCTCTGAATAACACGTTAAAATCTTAGCATATTCTCCGAATATTTATTTGTGATCATTATGCAAATTTTAGCTAAATTTTTTCGGAGAAACTCAATAGTGTTAACTCGGCCTTTTCGCAGAAAGTTTTCTTCCGCGCAAGAATACCTCAAATCTACGTTTCCTGATGTACAAATTCCTAAATTAAATATAGTAGAATACGTGTTTCAGAATTTCGAGAGGTGGCCAAATAATGTGGCGGTGGTTCGTTTAAAAAAGATTATGTTATTGTGTATTCGATTAAATATATTTTCAGGAATGTGGATTATCTGGGAAAAAATACACTTATGATGAAGTAAGGTTAAATTCAATTTATTTCGGGAACGCTTTACGAAAGTTATTGAAGCTTGAAAAGGGAGATGTTGTGGCTATTCATCTTCCTAATATACCAGAATATCCTATATGTGCTTTAGGAATCCTTTCTAGTGGATTAAGGATAACAACTATCAATCCGGCTTATACTTCGGGTATTTAGTTACTTCTACAGTAATTATTTTAGTATGTTAAACATTTTTTAGCCGAAATAAGAAGACAAATACTTGATTCCAACGCTAAACTTATTATAACATTAAATGATGGTTATCGAAATTGCAAAGATGCCACATTGAGTCTCAAGACAACTATTCCAATCGTTATTGTGAAAGATAAGGTTTTAATATAATTTTAGTAATACTCAAAGAATTGTTATTATAGTTTTCAGAATGAGGATTCAATTCCCAATAAGTGTATTAACTTCCAAGAGTTAATTGATTACAAATTTAAGACCGAAGAAAATATCGCGCTTGATTACGATGATGTTGTGCATCTTCCATATTCAAGTGGAACCACCGGAATGCCAAAAGGAGTCATGTTGACCAACAAAAACATTGTTGCTAACATTGAACAATTCCACGCCCCGCAAATAAGATTTATAAATGAATGTTCTGGTGAAATTCAAATATTGCAATAAATTAAAATCATAATTTTTTCTTACAAATTCAGGTTCTGATCAAGACGTGGTTCCATGCGTTTTACCAATGTTTCACATTTTCGGCTTTTCGTTATGTATGTTAGCATTACTTCAAAAGGGTTGCAAGATGGTTACTTTACCCAAGTTTACACCCAACAACTTTTTAAACGTTTTAAGTAACCATAAACCACACGCAATGGAACTGGTTCCTCCCATAGGTTCGTAATATTAATTAATTCTCCAATTTATAATTATTATATTCTTAATTTAAGTGGTGTTTTTAAACACGCACGAAGGCGTAAAAAAAGATTATTTCGAAAATCTTCGTACTATTTTGTGTGGAGCCGCCCCATTAGGTGCTTTGGACGAAGAGAAATTTAGAAAAACCGTGGGAAAATCTTTAAATGTTTTACAAGGTTCAGAATATTGTTATTGATTATTATGAACATAATTATTTTCTCTTGTAATTATAGGTTATGGTTTAACTGAAACTTCTCCGAGTGTAATTTCAATGCCCGTAAGTCAACAAGGAAAATATCCCGGAAGTATAGGGCACCCATTACCAAACACCGCATTAAAAATAATAAAAATTGACGATCAAGAAGGAACGCATTTAGGTCCAAATAAAGTTGGCGAGTTATTAATAAAAGGTCCTCAAGTAATGCAAGGTTATTTCAACAAAGATGAAGAAACGAAGAACGCCTTCTTAAACGGTTGGTTTCGAAGTGGAGATTTAGCCAGATACAACGAAGACGGCATGTTGTACATCGAGGATCGAATTAAAGAATTGATTAAAGTAAAGGGATTTCAAGTACCTCCTGCTGAACTTGAAGAAATAATTAGGGATTTTCCCGGAGTGGCGGAAGCTGCAGTTATTGGTGTGCCTAATAAATATACCGGTGAACTTCCAAGAGCATACGTAGTTACAAAACCAGGACACAATGTTAATATTGCAACGCTAGAAGAGTTTGTTAATTCGAAAGTAACTTCCTATAAAAAATTAGCTGGTGGTATCGCTTTAGTTAATTCTATTCCAAAAACCGCATCAGGAAAGATTTTGAGAAGAGAACTAAAACTTTTATTTGAAAAAGATGGAATCTAAAACATTTTTTTTTCACAACTGCTTCGAAATCAATTTATAATGTAAAATAAAAACAGTTTCAAAAGTGTCTTGTGATATTTCTTATCAATTTTATATTTCTGTCTGTTTTATTTGATATTTTCACAGTATGATTTATCTTATGTTAAGAAATAAAATATGTTTTTAATGATGTTGTTTAAGATTCGAAATCATAACTGGCAGGTGGTTCACAACGTCCATAATGAGTTATAGCGTGTACTAATATCGTTGCCTTTTTCGCAGAGCGCACTCCAAATACCACGGCTGAATTCCTTTGAGCACTGTGTACGCGTGATCGTAGTACATCATTAACACTAACTTCGTACCCTATTACCAGATTATTGCACGGTTGTGTCCATTTAACTAAAACACTTTCTGATGATATTCGCGTAACTTCTTTAATCGATACGATCGCTGCCGTTGGTGCACATTTTCCGCACGGACCAGGCGGCGGTAGTGGTGTGTTATTTGGTATAGCATTTACAGAACCTGAATCGGGTTTTCCTTGTAACTTGCCTTGCATTTCTTGAATAATTTTATCTTTGGTTTCACATTTTTGTTGAAGGCTTTTTAATGAATTTTGAAGATCCAGTATCTTCAATGGGCAAGGAGGTGGTGCTGGAGCACTACCAGAATAATGACATGCAGCATCCACTTCTGCACTGTCGCATGAACAGCGAATTTGTTCCATCAGAGCTTCTAGTTCTTCTATTTCCTTCTTTCGATCTGTATTATCAGGAGATGTGTTTTCCTGTTTTGCACTTTTCTGGCAATGTTTACATTTGCAACCAGCAACATTATCTTTGGATTTCTTTTTTTTGCGCAAATCATCGTCTGTAGATTTACTCCTTTGTTTTTTTTTGGAAGGTCCACAAGAACACGCTCCAACACATTTGCAAGGCCGACTAGATTTCGACTTTGATTTGTGCTTAGATTGTTTAGATTTATCCTTTGGGGCGCATACAGGACATTTACAACCTTTTCCGTGATTTACTGCCAACGGACCACAAATTGGGCATTGACATGATGGTCCATGTTTATCTTCCATAGATTGACTTGATGCAATATTCACATCAGCGCATGGTTTACACAGACATTGTGGGCAATCACACAATGGTCCGTGTGGGGCAGAGACTGGAGAGCAAATGGGGCATTTACAACTTTGTCCATGTTTATCCGTAGGTTGTGGTTGTTTAG
Source organism: Onthophagus taurus (assembly GCF_036711975.1). Taxonomy (NCBI): domain Eukaryota; kingdom Metazoa; phylum Arthropoda; class Insecta; order Coleoptera; family Scarabaeidae; genus Onthophagus; species Onthophagus taurus. The sequence continues at coordinate 5,576,360 of NC_091967.1, forward strand.
GGCAAGGTTCGCAAACACACTCGGGACATTTGCAACCTGGCCCATGCTTCGGGTCCATACAAGGAGCACAGCGACATATGGGGCAATCGCAATCTGCGCTATGTGGTTCTGGCATATCTTTTTTAAGCTTCTCCAATGTGCGTTTAGTTCGAAATATAGGATCGTCACAGGGATCACAAACACACTTATCACAATTACATTCCTTCCCATGTTCCTTCTTCTCGGCTTTATTTTTGCTGCCGGAGCATGTACAAGACGTACATGTGCATTTTCCTCCATGTCCTGTATTAAGAGAACTTCGAAAGGGATCTAGTTTGCAAGGGTCACACGCGCAATCGTGACATTGACAACCATTTGGCTGCTGGGAAGTCTTTTTAAAAGCATCTTTTAACGGACTTAAATCTGGAATATCTACTTGATCCCAGTTTTTAAATATTGAAGATATGGGAGCATTCGTAATTGCTCTAATTTTAGGATCCTTACACGACTTGCACATGCAAAACCAGCAATCACATAAATCGTTTTTTTCAGCACCAGTATCACAAGCTTTAGCCCGTTCTTTTTTTTGCGCTTCTATAACATCATCAACACAAGGGTTGCATTTACATGATGAACAATTACAATCGACAGGATGTTGGGATACTACTTCATCCTTTTCCTTTCCCTTTTCCACTTCTGCTCCTTCTCCACCGGCGTCTCCTTCTTTCTTTTTTTTATATAAACAGTTATCACAAGTAAAATTCTCGTCACAATCACATGTAACTCCTGCTTTCTTCCCTAAACAATTTTCGCAAGTAAAATTCTCATCACAAACGCATGTAAGGTCCATATTTTTATCCCTACAGGGATTACATTTACACTGCGGGCAATCACATTCGGGACTATGTTGTGCTTCAAATTCACGTTTCTTTCGGTTCATGTTTTCATCAGCGCAGTTTTCGCACAAAAAGTCTTCGCATTCGCAAGGGGGAATATCAAGACATTTCTCGCAATCACAGTCTGGAGTGCATTTACAATCAGGGTGACGTGTCTTTCCAGGACCTAATGGTGGTAAAGAATTTTCGTTCGCATCAAGTTGTTTAGATGCTCCACTTTTACTCGCATCGTCTTGGTCCATTGGTTCACATCCACATAACTCACCTATTTTTTTCATACCTGGGATAGGTGCATCACCTTCGACAAGATATTGTTCAAATAATTTATCACCAGCATCTTGACGTTCAGCTTCTGGAAACTTTTCTGTGTCTCCGCATGGTGCGCATACACACTCAGGACATGTGCATGGATTCGTTGGAACATTGAAACGAGCACATCGAGCGCATATACACTCTGGACAATCGCAATCTGGCACGTGTATGCATTCCTCGCAAAGACATTCTGCACATGTGCAATCTGGATGATGCGGTGGAAGACTTGTAGGGCAAACAAAGTTCTTAGTTTCATCAGCACAGGGAGTACACAAACATACTTGGCAATCGCAAGGAACTTTGTGTGCATCTTTAGGGCCTTCTACTTCTACAGAAGTCTTTAAAAAGCCATTGCTGGGATCACATAAACAATCTACGCAAACACAATCCGGAGGGTGTGCTGCATCTCCAACGGTACTCCTATCAAATTTGGATGGATCACAAATACAATCAATACAAGTACAATTGGGGGGATGTTGATCTGTTTCACAAACTGGTTCCTTGCACTCGCAAATAGCAATATTGCATTTTTTACATTTACATCCAATAGGTGCACCAGTAGGAGTGCCGTCTGGTCCTAATGCTCCCATCTTCGCCAGATCTTCGCCCATAACCGGAGTTCCATCGGCCGTCAACATATGACCTTCTGCGTCTAATATGGGTTGACCACTTGCATCCAACTGTACCCCAGGCGGAATTACATGGCCGCTAGCTGTTACCATCTGACCTTCTGCATCCATTTGTACACCTTCTGGTAGCACATGACCGCTTGTAGTTAACATATGCCCTTCTGCGTCTACAAGTGGTTTACCACTTGCATCTAATTGTACACCAGGAGGCAATACATGGCCACTAGCTGTTACCATATGACCTTCTGCGTCCATTTGCACACCATCTGGCAGCACATGACCGCTTGTAGTTAACATATGCCCTTCTGCGTCTACAAGTGGTTTACCACTTGCATCTAATTGTACACCAGGAGGCAATACCTGGCCACTAGCTGTTACCATATGACCTTCTGCGTCCATTTGTACACCTGCTGGTAACACATGACCGCTTGTAGTTAAAATATGCCCTTCTGCGTCTACAAGTGGCTTACCAGTTGCATCTAATTGTACACCAGGAGGCAATACATGGCCACTAGCTGTTACCATATGACCTTCTGCGTCCATTTGCACACCATCTGGCAGCACATGACCGCTTGTAGTTAACATATGCCCTTCTGCGTCTACAAGTGGCTTACCACTTGCATCTAATTGTACACCAGGCGGTAATACATGGCCACTAGCTGTTACCATATGACCTTCTGCGTCCATTTGCACACCATCTGGCAGCACATGACCGCTTGTAGTTAACATATGCCCTTCTGCGTCTACAAGTGGCTTACCACTTGCATCTAATTGTACACCAGGCGGTAATACATGGCCACTAGCTGTTACCATATGACCTTCTGCGTCCATTTGCACACCATCTGGCAGCACATGACCGCTAGGTGTTACAATATGACCTTCTGCATCTATTTGTACCCCATCTGGTAATACATGACCGCTGGCAGTTAGCATGTGACCCTCCGCATCTAACATAGGGTGTCCGCTTTCATCTAGTTGTACACCAGGAGGTAATATATGCCCGCTAGGTGATACAATGTGACCCTCTGCATCTATTTGTACACCATCTGGTAATGCATGACCGCTGGCCGTTAGCATGTGACCTTCTGCATCTAAAATCGGGTGTCCGCTTTCATCTAATTGTGCGCCAGGCGGTAATACATGACCGCTAGGTGTCACGATGTGACCTTCTGCGTCTATTTGTACTCCCTCTGGTAGTACATGACCGCTGGCCGTTAGCATATGACCCTCTGCATCTAAAAGCGGGTGACCACTTTCATCTAATTGTACACCAGGCGGTATTATATGGCCGCTAGGTGTTAGGAGGTGACCTTCTGCATCTATTTGTACACCCTCTGGTAGTACATGACCGCTGGCCGTTAGCATGTGACCCTCTGCATCTAAAAGCGGGTGACCGCTTTCATCTAATTGTACACCAGGCGGTATTATATGACCGCTAGGTGTCAGGAGGTGACCTTCTGCATCTATTTGTACACCCTCTGGTAGTACATGACCGCTGGCCGTTAGCATATGACCCTCTGCATCTAATAACGGGTGACCGCTTTCATCTAATTGTACACCAGGCGGTATTATATGGCCGCTAGCTGTTAGCATATGACCTTCTGCGTCCATTTGCACACCTGCTGGTAGCACATGACCGCTAGGTGTTACGATGTGACCTTCTGCATCTATTTGTACACCCTCTGGTAGTACATGACCGCTGGCCGTTAACATGTGACCCTCTGCATCTAAAAGCGGGTGACCGCTTTCATCTAATTGTACACCAGGAGGTATTATATGGCCGCTAGGTGTCAGGAGGTGACCTTCTGCATCTATTTGTACACCCTCTGGTAGTACATGACCGCTAGCCGTTAGCATGTGACCCTCTGCATCTAAAAGCGGATGACCGCTTTCATCTAATTGTACACCAGGAGGTATTATATGGCCGCTTGGTGTTAGGAGGTGACCTTCTGCATCTATTTGTACACCCTCTGGTAGTACATGACCGCTGGCCGTTAGCATGTGACCCTCTGCATCTAAAAGTGGGTGACCGCTTTCATCTAATTGTACACCAGGCGGTATTATATGGCCGCTAGGTGTTAGGAGGTGACCTTCTGCATCTATTTGTACACCATCTGGTAGTACATGACCGCTAGGAGTTAGCATGTGCCCATCTGCATCTAAAATTGGTTGTCCATTTTCGTCTAGCATTACACCCGGTGGTGGTTTCTTGGTTTCTTCATCTCCTTCTTCAATCGTACCTTTACTTGAAAGACGACGTCTTTTTTTGCAAGTAGGAAGGGAACATGATCGTCGAGATGCTGCTCGACCTTTTTTACAAGTTTTTGGAGTACATGTTCCTTCAACATCCTGACTATCACCTATCGACTCCGATTTAGATGGCGTCATTACACTTGCATCGACTGTCGTCTTACCACATATGGTTTTAGCACAAATCGGTAAACATTCAAAAGAGGGTTTACACATTGGGGTTTCTTCTGTATCAAATGAACGCATTGTACTTACTGATTCTTGAATGCAAGCACAGGTTTTGAGGCAATCATTGCTTCCATGAGGTTTATCTAAAGTTTTATCTCTTTCTTCGCAGGTGCTCGAAGTACACGATGGGTCTTCTAAAATACTTTCTGATGCTGGAAGTTTTAGATCTAAATCAACGGTCTTAATGGCTGTTGACTGTTCAGAACAGGCACATCCAGTAAATTGAGAGAAAGGTTGGCTATCACCATCACAAGTGCATTTGCAATTTGAACATTGTTGTGGTGGGGTGTCATAGGCCGTACTACCATCTGAGCATGTACACTCTAACATAGGCGAAAAACCTCCCTCATACTTAGAGCTTTGTTCACTAAATGGTTGACTGCCGTTACAAATACAACGTCCACTCGGTCCTGTTGAAAGATCAAACTTTAAACTTCCTCTGCCTGATGAAATTCTCTGCGTGCCACCGAACGCGGTACTGTCACAACAACACGGATTTCTAGTGTTGGAACTGACTAAGGAGCGTTGCCCGCTGTCACCGGATAATGGTGTTGTACGCCTACTTCTTCGACAACATACAGAACCTGTACCTCTTACATTTATAGGCGATATAGCAGCGTTTACAGTACTTCGACAACATGGTGCTCCACATGTGCACTGTTTATCTCGATCTCCTGGTACACCTTGTTCTATATCCCGTGAAACTTGAATTCTCACGGGACATGTAGATGCATCACACGTTGATTGAGTATAATTTGAAACAGCATTCCTATCTGAAAATACGTTACCGCTTGTAGTTCTTGATCCTTTAAGTCGACATGAACAAGACTTTGAACTAGTTTTTCGGGCTTCTCCTTGAGACGTTTCTTGAGGCGTTTCTTGGGCATTTCCTTGAGGTGTTTCTACGGTGCTGGTTTGTTTTGAACAAGAGCAGCAAGGTCCTCTGCTTTGTCTACCATTAGTATCTGATGAATGTTCAGTCATTCCTAATTTTACCTTGCTTTCGACCAATGTATCTACATCTTTATTTTTAGCAATTAATACGGGACAAGTAGGAATGGTACATATAGCTTTATCATCATCCTCTAAATCGTAATAGTTTTGTTGAATACCAACATCACCACAATTGTCTGCAGAAACCCCTTTAACACTTCCTGATTTTGATTTGATTGCAGAAAGATTGTCAACAGAATTATTGCTATCAGATTTACTTGAATCGCTATCGTTATATCTTGTTGTGCTTTTGATAACGCAACATGGTGGATCACACCGGATCGTCACATCCAATTGGATCCTTGAACCTTTATCATCATCATCTTTATTAGCACATTCTGAACATAATGTACTTTTGGCTTTCCCGCATTCGCATTTCCAGGGACCATCACCTCCTCGTTCTCCACTAGCACAAATATCTGGTTTACAAATATGCTCATCAGCTCCAAGATCTACCTCTTGATCGTCCACCTTTTCTTCTTCTTTTTCTTCTTCACATTGACATTCTTGATCTGTTGCCGTGCATTGACAGGCTTTATCAGATTTACAAACACATGGTTTTTTTACAACGCTTTCAATTTCTGAAACTTCTTCAGGTTCCTCCATTTCACAGATAGGTGGAATAGATTCGGGTGTGCTTTCTTCATCAGCTCCTTCCTCGGTCGCTTCACTTTCCACTTCCGTTGTTTCTTCTTCTGTTTCCTCGCTTCGAGCGACATCTCCTATCGCACCTTCATCAATTTCAGTGTGTGCAGATTCTTCTGTAGGTTCACTAGTTACGTCGGTTGGTGCTAAAGATTCTTCATCAATTATTTTTTCTTCTTCGAACTCTGTCATGTCGGTATGAACTTGAACATTACCAGAATCGGTCAATTTAACAGTTGTATCAATTAATCCTATGGGTCCTTCGGTTGTAATGTGTAATTCACTCCCAGAGGCTGTTGCGGTTGTAACGTAATCACCTTCAGTTGATCTGCTGATAATTTTCACGGACTCCGCATCAGGACTCGGGAGAATATCCGCTGTTGTTTCTGCTTCCGGTAATGGCACCAACTCTACATCTTCATCCACGATTTCACATGGTGGTCTAACTGGTGTTTCTTCTAAAATTGTATCATCCACATCAATTGCACATGGTGGTTTGCCAAATGATTTACAAGTAATTAGGGCGCCGGTTTCATCAAAGAGGCGGCCAGAATCATCAAGTAATGGTTTTTCTTGATCAACTAACATTACATCTACAGTTGGTTCTCCGATTTCGCCAAGAACTTCAGCTTGTTCGTCTAAGGCGACATCTAAAATTGGTTTCCCGGTTTCGTCCATTTCAGATTCTGGTACATCTAAGATTTCTCCTGCTTGCTCATCCAAATTAATATCACCTTTCTCATCTACAACTGGTACACCTTCTTGGTCTAATTGTAGCTCTTCTGGAGCTACTTCTTCCTCTAAAAGTGGTTTTTCTTGTTCATCTAACACCACATCTGCTTCACCACCTTCAAGTAATCCTGCGTCTTCGATTACTTTTTCTTCGATGGGTTGTTCTCCTATTACTGGTAAGGCTGCTGTTAATACATAGTTTGATGGTATTCGATGACCATTCATATCTAATAAATGTCCAGTTTCATCTAACTTCGGTTTGCCATCGTCCCCCATTAATACGTTTATTGGTCTTCCATCAGGTCCTATTGCAAGAACATCTTTTAAAGGTGGTAACTTCTTTAAACAAGGAGGTCCGTAACAAACTCTTCTCCGCTCTACAACTTCTGGTACTTCCTCGACGTCATTACAAATTTCTTCGGGTTGAGTTGCCTCTTCACCTTCTGCATTTGCTGTGTCTAATGGCGCAACTTCTGCGTCTATTGTGTCTAATGGAGCAACTTCTGCGTCTATTGCGTCTAATGGAGCGACTTTTGCATCTGTTGTGTCTAATGGTACAGCTTCTACATTTTCTTGTGCTTCGTCTCCTTCTCCAAGTGCATCTCCATCGCCTTCAATTCTATTTAATAAAGCACTAAAGATTTGCAACAACAATAATTAAACTGATAGTTACTAACCGATCGATAACGTCTGAGACGGGTTTTTCCTCTTCTCCTTGCGCCTCTGTTGGAATACTTTCCTCTGGAGGTATTGGCACACTAACTTCATCCGGTGTAGGACAAATACATTTTACTTTAGCACCTAGTTTCAAATTGACTTGTAAAAGTAAAAAGGGAAATATTAATTTAATGTTGTATACTTTACCTATTTGAGTATCATCTATTTGTGCATCCAAATAATCTAATAAAACAGACAATATCTCCTGCCCTAATATTTCATCTTCTTCACTTATTACAACCGGTGGTTCCACATCCTTTGTGGGCACTATATCATCAGTAACATCAATACAAATTCCATCTTCAGCACATTCGCAGTAAGGTAAGCTTTCGCTACTGGGAACGTGTACTGTATCAGGCACATTTAACATATCCACCAAATTCTTGATATACTTCACCGTGTCTACTAAATCAGAGTCAGTACATTGACACTCAGCAGCTTGACTTAATAAAGCCTCCAGATTTTGTGCGATTACATCTAATTCATTTTGACTTGTTCCCCCTTTTGGTTGTCCATCTTTGCCAGGGCATGGTCTATCTTGAGGGCACACTTTTATATCGGACAGATCCTTACAACTTATTGAAAGGCTTGAACTTAAACTTGAGGATCGTCGGCTACCTTTATGACGAGGTTGAGGTCCTCCACCACCGCCGTCCCATCCATCTTCGTCTCCACCATCCGAACTCCCTTTAGAGGGTTTCTTTGGAATGCTTTTCTTATCACGGCGTTTTTGAGCATATAAGCGACTGATTGTATGTATTTCGCTTAATTTTTGATTGATAATATCGGTTTGCAACTCACTACATCGACAGTTTAACATGCATAATTCTTCTTTTAATCTTTTATTTACCATATTTAAATCAGCTAGATATTGGTTGGCATGTTGTAACTGACTTTGAAAAAATTCAAATTCTTTTTCTTCTGCCATACGTTTACATTCTGCACCCCCTTGTTGACGTCGAAAGATTTCCTCCAAATCTCGAATTTTTTTCTTTTCAGCTTCAATTTCTCTTTTCATTGGTTCTTCTACATTTTCTTTGAGATGTTTAATATTAGCTATGGTCTCTTCAATTTCAGCTTCAAGGTTATTATTATTTTCTTCGAGTTTTTCGTTTAATCGTTTTAAATTAAGTATTTCATAATCGCCACTACCACTTGTACCCGTAAGTCCTTGTGTTTCCTTAACTCGCCCTTCGTAACATTTTTTAGTACGACCTAAATCATCCAATTCTTTACCTAGCGTTTTTTCGTTTTCCAACATTTTTCTAAGTTTTTCTACATATTCTGCATCATCTTGGCCTACACTAATATTATCAGGTAATGAAGAGCTATCCGATTCTTCGCACGAGCAACTCTCATTATCCTTTTGTAATGTATTGCATGGGCAAGTAGAGGGGTCTAAAGGACAGGTTTTGCATTTACAATTATTTGAATTTGATGTTTTTGTAGGTTGTGTTGATTCATTACATTGGCATGGAGTTTGATAACGACTATCAGCTAATGGACATGGATCACATTTGCAAGCATCGCTTATTGGCGGCTTAGAGGGAATGGTTTTGTTTTGTGAAGAATTGTAATTTTTTTGAGAAGGTGCTTTTCCTGTTGATTTATTGCATTGGCAGGGAATTCCATAAGAACCGTCAGCTAATGGACACGTTTTGCAAAGACAACCATTGGGATTTGTACCCTTTTGCATATTAATTTGTACATTTTCTGAGGAATAACTACAACCGCATTTTTTTAGTGCGCCACGCGCATTTATGTTATCTTTTACCGGTTTTGGGGTATAATCAGTTTCCTTTTTTGTGAAGGGTTGTGGAACATTTTGTGATTTAGTACATTGACAAGGAATGTTATAAGAAACATCACCCAAAGGACACGTTTGGCACGAACAAGGATTTATATTTCCATTTTGTGCGTTTACTTCATTATTAATTGGAAACGGACAACCGCAATTTTTGACCGACCTTTGCAAATTCGCTTCATTTTTCGTTGGTTGCGAATTGTTAATCGTAGCTGCGTTTTGGCCAAAATTGCCGTTTCTTTGTATTGGTGGTCCAGCTTGTGCTGTTTTATTACATTGACAGGGAATGTTATAAGGGACGTCACCCAAAGGACACGTTTGGCATGAACAAGGATTTATATTTCCATTTTGTGCGTTTACTTCATTATTAATTGGAAACGGACAACCGCATTTTTTGACCGACGTTTGTAAATTCGCTCCATTTTTCGTTGCTTGTGCATTTTGACCAAAATTGCCGTTTCTTTGTATTGGTGATGAGGCTTGCGCTGTTTTAATGCATTGACAGGGAATGTTATAAGGGACGTCACCCAAAGGGCACGTTTGGCATGAACAAGGATTTATATTTCCATTTTGTACATTAACTGCATTTTTTATGGATGGAGTACCGTTAGGTTGTGAACCTCCTGGACCTTTAATACATTTGCAGGGAATATCAACAGCAACATCACCCAAAGTACACGTTTGACATGTACATGAATTGAGGTTTCCATCGTTTCCCGGGGTAGAGTTATAATCTAAGGTTCCAATTTGAACAGAATTCTCATCTATGGTATTTTTATTTTGCTTACTTATTTCATCATTCGGCTTAGGACAACCGCATCTTTTAACTGAGCCCTGTACATTGTCATTATTTTTCACCACTTTAGGATCACCAATTTGGGCGGAATTGTCACTATTTTGGGTGGGTTGTTGAACTTTAACTTGTTTATTGCATTGACAGGGAATATCACAAGGAACATTACTCAAAACACACGTATCGCATGTACAAGGGTTGGTGTTTCCACTTTGCGTATTTGCTTCTTCCGTCGCCGGTGTGGGACAACCACATCTTTTCGACCGAGATGGCCAATTTTGATTTTGTACGAGAGGATACGTTTGAAAAGTAGTCTCCATACCTTCCAGGCGTTGCTTCATATTTGGGTGGATCTCCAGTAGTTGGGCATTGCGTAACTCATTGTGCCTACACTGCCAGAATTCTCTATGGGAACTTCTCTGAGCCGGATTTCCCATGATTACGGAATGTGGTAATTTTGGCGATAACGTGAATGAAAGATATACACATAATTTTGTATGGTGTGCTAAATTCTTTGCGATATTGACGCTGAATTTATTTGACAATAAATTTCATAATTTCTGTTACTATGATTACGAAGTTATAAAAAAATTGTCGAACGTTTTCTAGTCACATTCAATATCACTAACATTTTAGACAAAATAAAAGGAATTTGTTTCGTTATGTTATTAGCATTTATTATGTCATTTTTACAACAATAGAGTAAATCACAAATATTTTATGTATTAAGACAGATGTCGACAGAAATTAGCGTAATTCAACAATATCAACGACTACTACCGCAGTTTGTTAACTATACAAATAATATTCCACTGGATACAGATATTGTTCACAAACTCTTCTTCTTCCTTATTTGAATTATTCGCATAAACTAAAACAAAGATTAATATTAGACATTTTTGTTAATTAAATTAAAATTACTTTGTTTACATGATTTGCTCAAGTTGATATTAAGATCGATAAAAATAATTGATTTTACGCCTTTTGATTTTTTGACTCTGAATACACTTGTGATAGATTACTTTTTTGTTGTTTCCTTCTTTTTGCACGTGGCAAGAGTACAATACCGCTGAGTCGCACCAGCGCGCATTTTTTTACAGGTTGTTGGAATACAAGATTTATCAATCCCTTCTCGGTATGTTTTGGAATTAGCTCCCATAGAGCTACTACATATATTTATAGCACAGTCTCGAACACATTTAACTGGTAGACAACTCTTGTGGTTCTTATCAAAAGACTGCATTGTACTAACTGATTCTTGCAAGCAAGTGCAGCTCTTAAGACATTTCGAATTATTATCGGGGTTTGAGCTCTCCAATTTATCACGTTCTTCACATATAGTCGAGGTGCATGATGGACTAACTAAAATGCTTTCTGAGTTGTTAGATTTACTTATGCTGGACTGATCGGAATACCCAGCACTATTATCGCACTTCTTTCCTGGGGGAGGTCCAAAGAATGAGCCTCCACCAGCCACTCTTTGAACAATACATATTCCGCAAGGTGCTTGAATTTTTCTGTCCTCCTTTACGTTTCTTGAAGGTTGAGCTAATCGGTTGCTGGGCATAGTGCTGGCATCTCTTGGACATGGACAGCAAGTTGTTTTAGTTAGTTTGTTCTCTACAATTGAATCAACCCCCTTCTCTTTGTACATAATGCGTTTACTAGCACCATTGTTTCGACTTAATACGGGACATGTACTTGTATTTTTGCAAGTAACGTTGGTACATCCAGATTTAGATTGATCTGGTTCATTTAAGTCGCAGAAATTCTTTTGAATGCCAATATTTCCGCAGGTATCCGCACAAACCCCGCGAGAAACCCCTGATGTCGTAGTCTTACTTTCACCATCCTTTGATTTTAGCTTGGTTGGTTGTTCGCAACTGATTGTAACATCTAACTTAATTTTTGAACTTTTCTTATCACGCGGCTGTTTAGAACATTCATCACATAGTGTTGTTGCTTTCATGCACTCACATGGCCATGGTGCATCACCTCCGCGATCACCACTAGTACATATATCTGGTCTGCAAATTTTTTCATCGCCGGTCAGGCCATCAGCACCATCTTCAGTTACATCTTTATCGCGATCCACATCTCCAGTGCTTAGATCAACACTTTCTTTGTCACCGACTCCAAGATCTATTGGTTGGTCACCTATCATTTCTTCACCTGGTACTTCTCCTTCACCTGGCACTTCTCCTTCACCTGGAACTTCTCCTTCACCTGGCACTTCTCCTTCACCTGGCACTTCTCCTTCACCTGACACTTCCCCTTCACCTGGTATTTCGCCTTCACCTAGTATTTCACCTTCACGTAGTGATTCATCATCACATTGACATTCCTTATCTCCCGCTGTGCATTGACAAGCTTTATCAGATTTACAAGGGCACGGTTTTCTTTCACCTTCCATTCCTAATGCTTCTTGCGAATCTTCCATATCACCAATTGGAGGCATTAATGTTACCACTTCTTCATCACCTTTACCACCACCCTCAGAAATTTCTTCCATTTCACAGACCGGAAGTATTGATGCTTCACCTTCTTCATCACCTTGCCCAGCTTCTTCCATATCACATACCGGAAGTATTGATCCTTCACCTTCTTCCTCACCTTGCGCAGCTTCTTCCATATCACCTATTGGAAGCATTGATTCTTCGCCTTCTTCCTCACCTAGGGCAGCTTCTTCCTCTCCTAGGGCAGCTTCTTCCTCTCCTAGGGCAGCTTCTTCCTCTCCTAGGGCAGCTTCCTCAGAAGCTTCTCCCTCAGATATTTCTTCTAATTCGCAAATAGGTGATAAAGTCATATCAATTCCTTCAATTTCACCAAATTGATCTTCTCCGTATATGGCCTCATCTTGCTCACTTGCACTTAACTCCAGTTCCGATTCTCCCTCTTCAGAGCCATAGACAACCTTTTCATCTGTAGTGGGTTCTTCAGTCTCTTCACCCTCTAAGTCGGTTGGCGTTAAAGATTGTTCTTCTATAGGTTCTTCTTCTTCGAACTCTGTCATATCTGTAAGAACCTGGAGGTGGCCAGAATCGGTCATTTTAACAGTTGTGTCTATTAATCCTGCCGGTCCTTCGGTGGTTACGTGTAAAGCATCCGCAGATTCAGCTGCAGTTGTAACGTAATCACCTTCCGTTGATCTGCTGATAATTTTCACAGATTCTGCATCAGGGGTAGGCACAATACCTGCTAGCGTTTCCGCTTCAGTTATTGGGACTAAATCTGGTGGTGCTGCCCCAGGTGCTTGATCTAACATTGGTCGTCCAGTTTCATCGACTGGTACTCCAAGTTCTTTTAATCCTTCGGGTGGAACTCGATCCGTCGGAGCGCCATCAGCTGCTACAGCTGGCGCTATAGGATGACCTTGTTCGTCAACAATGGGTTTACCCGTCGCATCAACTGGAACACCAGCAACAGTTGGTGTGGGACCAACATCTAGTACATGGCCACTGGGGGAGACCACGTGACCCTCTGCGTCCATAATCGGCTTACCAGCCGCATCTATTGGTGTCGGTGCAGCATCTAAAACGTGACCGCTGGGAGTGATCATGTGACCTTGTTCATCTACTAATGGTTTTCCATCTTCACCTAACATTACTTCTACTGGCTTGCCAGTTTCGTCTACGGGACGACCTTGTTCATCAACTAACATTCCTTCTTCTAATATCGGCTTTCCTTCAGCATCCAAAATAGGTTCACCATCTTCACCTAACAATATGTCTTCTTCCATTTCACATGGTGGTTTACCAGTAGGTTGACTAATAAATTTCATTCCACCACATTCACATGGCGGTTCCTCGGGTGGTTTATCCACTGGTTCGACTTCTGGTTCGGGTTCTGGTTCGGTTTCTGGTTCGGGTTCTGGTTCTGGTTCGGGTTCCGGTTCGGCTTCAGCTTCACCTTCTTCTTCTTCAACAGGACTTACAGGTTGCTCATACTCTTCTTCGAGTAATTCTTCAGGATAATACTCTTCTTCTACGACGGGTTCCTCTTCAAGACTTATAGGGAGCTCCTCTTCAGCTAAATATATGATTAAATCTTATTTACACTCCACTATAGGTGCAGCCAACAAAATTAGCAAATCTCATATTTGCCCGTTTTGTCAAATTTTTAATAGATTTATTAAATTACCTATTTCCTTTATGATGGGTTTTTCGGGCTGAATTACGGGTTGAACAAGTTTCGAGCATGAACATTTTATAACTAACAAAAAAAATTTAAATAATAAAGAGGAAAGAATTGTAATTTTTATTTTACTTATTGGTGTCGGTGCCTTTTCTGGTGTAACAGATTCCTCCTGTATAGTACATGAACATTCATCATCTAATAATAAATCAGCTTGTTTATCTAATCAAGAATCTACAATATTTTATTAATATTATACCTGGTGATACTGGTGATGGTCTTCGAACTGGCATCTTTGGAACACAAGGTTCATTCAGCCAATCATCCATACAGGAACATACATCATCATATGATGAAGTTTCTAACAATAAGGTAACAAAAAGTAGTCATAGATTATATGCAAATCATTTAACTTAATAGCATACCATCACGTTTAGTAGGTTCTTGTTCGACTTCAGCTTCACCTTCACTTTCGTTCCAACCTAACTGAACGTCCAAATAATCTAATAAAAGGTTTAACAACTCCCTACCAACGCGATCATCTTCAGCACGGAAACGTTGACACTCAGATGAACTCCCAAAAGATAAATCATAAACCGACTCCTTTTCTGCTACATCTTCCTTTGCAGCATCACATTTACAAGGATCTAAGCTTTCGGTGCTCGGAGTGGAACCTTCATCAGACTTATTCAACATCTGTATCAAATCTCTGATATAAGTTACAGTGTCTATTAGATCGGCATTAACACATGGACATGTTCTGTTATCAGTAGCTTCTGCTATTAAATTGGTAAGATTTTGTGCCATTATTTCCAAATCATTTGGACCCTTCTTAGCTGGGCATGGTTTATCTTTAGGACACACTAGTGAATCGGATTCACTTTTCGACGATGAACGATACGAACTTCGAGTTGTAGATTGTCGACTTCCTTGACGATGTCTTATACCGCGTCCACCTTTCCCGCTGTCATCACCTCCATCAGAACTTCCTTTCGAATGTTTGCGTGAAGTTTTTTCGGCAGCACGGCGTTTTTGAGCAGATAATCTACTGATTGTATGGATTTCACTTAATTTTTGGTGTATCATATCGCTTTGCAACTCTTTACACCGACAATTTAACATACACAAGTCTTCCTTCAATCTTTTATTTACCATATTTAACTCGGAAAGATATTCTTTAGCATCGTTAAGCTTTTTACGAAAAGCTTCGATTTCTTTTCTTTGAGCTATTTGTTTCAATTCTAAACTTCCTTGTTGGCGACGACGTTCATCATCCAAATCGCGGATTTTCTTCTTTTCCTTTTCGATTTCTTGTTTTATTGGTTCTTCCATGGTTTCCTTTATGTATTTTATGTTAGCTATGATATCTTCAATTTCAGCTTGAAGGTTGTCGTTGTCTTCCTCTAATTTTCCATTTAGGCGTTTTAATGTTATTATTTCGTAATCGCCACTTCCACTTTCATCGGAATGAGTATGTTTTATAAGCTTTTTTTCTGTACGATCCAAATCGTTAATTTCTTTATTTAATTTTTTTTCATTTTCTAATAGTTGACGAATTTTTTCTACGTATACTGCATCATCTTGATCTACGCTGATATTAGGAAATGAAGAATCTGATTCGGAAGAAGTCTGATTATTCTTTTGAGATTCATCTATGAATTTTAAACTATCTTTACTTTGTTCACATTTACAACCAGATTTCAAACGACTATCATCCAACGGACAAGTTCCGCATTTACAAGGTTTTTTTTGTGCATTTTGTACATTCATTTTGTTTTTGAGTGGTATAGGAGACTCACTTTGGGACTTTATAGGTTCCTTACTTTTCTTTCCTTTACGAACGTCACCCATAGGACACGTTTCGCGATTACAACTATTGAATTTCCCATTTTGCACATCTACTTCATCCTTTTCCGGGTAAGGACAACCGCATTCCTTCACCGGTTTCTGATTGTAATCTATGATTCTACTTTGATTTTGCACATTCTGTGCATTTCCAACCAAACAATTACATTTTTTTACAGGCACTGATTCATTATTAGTATTTCCGTTTGCATTTTGAACATTTGCATTACGGTTGTTATCCATGGTTCTATTAGGTGCAGAATTATTAAAATCTTGATTTTGGACATTTAATTCACCATTTATCGGACAACCACATTTTTTTACAGCCCCATTATAATCGATTGTTCTATTAGGTCCAGAATTATAAATGTTTTGATTTTGGGTATTGACTCCATCATTTTTTACCGTTCCAACTTGTACAGCTTTTGTACCATCTATTGGTGTTTCGCATGGGCAGGATATATCAAAAGGAACATCACTTAGAGGACACGTTTGGCACGAACAGCTATTGAGGTTTCGCTTTTGCCCGTCAGCGTCTCCTACAGCTTCGGCAACTTTATCATTTGTTTGTGTAGATTGTGGTGCATTTGTTGATTTAGCACATTGACAAGGGACATCAAAGGGAACATCTCCCAAAGGACACGTTTGGCATGAACAAGGTTGATTAGTATTCACGTTTTGATTTTGCACTTTTACTTCATTATTCTCCGGAATAATCGCGTTTGTATTTTGTCCGAAATTATTGATGTTTTGATTCTGTACATTTGGATCATCTTGTTTCGGGCATCCGCATTTCTTTACAGAATTATTGACATTTTGATTTTGTAAATTTACTCCACGATTTTTTTCTGTTATCCCAACTTGGCCAGCATTGAATTTTGTTGATGCAAATTTTGTACCATCCGTTGGTTTAACGCATTGGCATGGAATATCATAGGGAACATCAGTTAGAGGACACGTTTGGCACGAACAACTATTGAGACTTCCATTTTCTCTTTCAGCGTCTCCTACAGCTTGGGCGGGTTGTGGTACATTTGATGAAGGTTGATTAGTATTCAGGTTTTGATTTTGCACTTTTACTTCATCATTTCCCGGAATAGGGCAACCGCAGTCTTTTGTCGTTTTTTGGACCTTTACTTCTTCTTTAACTGGATTAGGACAACCACATCTTTTGAGTGATGGTTTGTTGTTATCTGTAGGTTTACCAGTTGTAGGTAATGAATTGTTATTCTTTTGTGTGGGTTGTGAACCCTTTGCTGATTTAATACATTGACAGGGAATATCATAAGGAACATCGGTCAAAACACACGTTTGGCATGAACAAGAAGTTTGGGGGTTTTGATTTGCGGCTCCAGTTAGGTCAGAATTGTCATTATTTGATCCAGGTTGTGCAGCATCTAAATCTTTAATACATTTACAGGGAATATCAAAAGTAATATCAACCAAAGTACACGTTTTACATGTACACTTGGTATTTCCATTTTGTACATTCAGTTCATTTTTCTTCGGTTCAGAAGCTTGCTCGTTCCCTGCAGGTTTAGGACAACCACATCTTTTGAGCTGTTGGGGTGGCCAATTTCCATCTTGCACAACTGGTAATACTTGAAACGTGGCGTTCCTAGTCTTAAGACGTTTTTTAATATTTGCTTGATCACTCAACTGATAACTATTATGTTGGTTGTTTTGGGGTACATAGGTTACATATTGCCAACATTCTTTGCTGGACCTTTTTTGGTTCGGATTGTGCATGATACAGTAGATTCGTAAATAACGTGAATTAAAGTCTTACACATAATTTTGAATGATATTGTAAATTCTTCGAGAATATTGAGGCTATATTTGACAATAAAAATTTGGTAAATTTGGAGTAACCATGGACATGGATATTTTTTGACAATTGTGTCAAAATTTACAGAATAATAGTGCTACTCTTAACGAGCAGAAGTGGAAACATAATTTAATGACTTATTTTTGTATATTTATTCAGTATTTATTCAAATGAAACGATATTACATAATCAAATACCAACCAAAGACTATCTATGCAACATCTCTAATACAACTACAAGATGTATCTTGCGAGCTACCTTGCGCGCTACAATTTAAACTTCCCTCTTGAAGTTTATTTATAGCATCGATTTCATTCATTTTTTGTTGTATGAGAGCTTGCTCCATCTGGCCGCATTTATACTCTAAAACTAAAACTTCCTGTTTGATACCATCATTTACCAAAGCCATATCACCGATGTTCTCTTGTGTTCGTGCTAATTGTGACTTTACTAACTCCAATTCATCCGATGATGAGTCTACGTAATCAGGACTACTCTTTGTAGCTATTTCAGCTTGTACCTGAACATACTTTTTTCTTATTCTAGAATAATATACACAAAACTTACATTAAGGATCATATTTTTCTACTTAATCATTTGCTTACCTATCTAATTCTCTATTTAATGGGCCTTCTATTTTCTGTGTTAGTTGATCTCGTTCTAAACGTAAATCTTGAATTCTATCGCATAACGTTTCGTGTAAGCTTTGTAACTCCTTGTTCAAAGAGCGTAGCATTCTAGCGTTATTACTGGCTGGTTTGTTTCCATTTGTTCCCTGAGGTGATGAACTTGGTCGCCCCCCGTTTTGTTCTATAGCCTTTTTTAAAGATTTTTCTTGGGCGGTTAGATTATCTAAATCTTGTTTTAGGTCGCAATCTTGCTGAGTTAGCTGCCGCACCTTTTCCAAATATTTTGCATCCGTCGAATCTAGTGAGAATGCACTCATATGGTCACTTTTAGCCGAGTTTATACTGCAGGAGCAGTCATCCTTCAAAACAAAATTAATAAGATATTAAAAAAATAGTCAATTATAAACTTACTGCGGCATTAGATCTGGGTCCTTTCACGGGCACTTCAGTGGTTAATGAATAGCATAGGCAACCGTTAGTAAATTGAATGTTGGCATATGGGTTATTAGGAGTCGTAGTAGGATATGGATGACGATTACTTTGGTATGTGCTGTAATTATCGCAATGGCACGACGATAATGAAGAACTACTTTTTCTCATACTACTGCAACTCTTCGTAGTTCTGCTGGCACAATGTCTGCATGTACATTCTTTATGTTTTGACTTTCTGTGGGACACACATGAGCACGAACTTCCAGAACCACTTTCGTGTCGTTTCAAATCCCCACTTGGTCTTCTGCTTCCGTGTTTCTGTTCTTCTGATGTGCATCCTTCGCGATCTTTTGTCCTGTAACATAAATGAGAACATCGACATGACCCCGTCAACGAACTATTGCTAATTTTGTCTTTCATATCGCTTGAAAGTCTTCTACTGCCCTCTTTAGAAACATAATCAGATTTTTCATACACGTTTTCCGGATACTCATCCGTACACCCTTGACGGCTGCTTGTTCGATGACATAAATGAGAACATCGACATGAATCGTTGTCTTCCGCATCAGAAGACTGCCTTCGTCCTTTCGAATCACCAACATTACTTCTTGAACGAGATGATGAACATTTACAAGTTCTTCGATCTGTAGAACTTTGTCTAGGTTCACCATTTGATTTTTTCATTGAGTACGGAACATCTTGGGAATAAGGATAAGACATTTTTCTAAATTCTTGTAAAGAACCTTCGGTTTAAGACAAAAAATTTTGGCTTTTATGTTATCAAATGTTAAACTGCGTGGAACCTTTTAACAAAACAATTTTGGATGTATGTGACTCATGTCAATTTTTTTGTGATGTTAATCGTGAGTGACAGTTTTATGTTGTATTGATCGTTAATAAATTCGAGGATGTCATGAAAAGTTAATGCTTTTTAAGTTATATACAACAAGACAATTATATACATATTTAAAAAAATATCACATTCTAAGCAACGGTCTAAATATGGCATATCTTGATTTAAAAAGGCAAAATTAATTGGATTGAGTTAGGTTGGGTTAGATTCAAGTAGATAGAGCTCAAGGGAGTTCAAGGAGGCTATTCTAGATTCCCCCCGTGGATCTCGTGGTAGAAGGAAGAACAAAGCTGCATAATTACGTATGCAAATAACTTGAATTAAAAGGCAATAATAATTTGATAGAAGATTGGCAAACAAAGTGAGCCAACCAATGGAATGGATGAGGTTGCTAATTCCGAATATGAAAGGTAGATTATTACTTGTCATATGCTCTGACCATACACGCAATTTTTAAAACTTGGTTTTGGACTTGTGCTGGTTTTGCAACTTGGACGATTGCTCTACTTTCAAAACACTTAACTAAGTTGCAGAATAATTTTTGTTTTTAATGATTTTTCATGTTATAAGCTCAAATACTTAGGGAAGTGCAACACTCAGAATTAGTAACCTAAAATTTTCTTTTAATAATAATCCAAATTTGATTGCGATGACGACCTATCGATACCGATACTGTTTTTGACAATTTCCATTTTCTCTTTATCTAAAAGTAGATGTTTCGTCGAAAATCGCTCGTAGAGGCAATATCATGTTCCCGGTTGTTGGTGCGCCGTCGTCATAGGGATCGGCGTCTCGGCTCCACCGGGCAACCCCAACTTTCCAGAAGGTAGCAGAGACGAGTGGGTGCTACGCACGTGCTGGTCCGTCACCGTTTCGATTGATCAAACACCGAACTTCCTCGTGTTAATCGTTTTCGTCATACAAAAAATCTCGAAAAATTTAAATACCGTCATCATATCCGTCATTTTCGACAAAACGTTATCCGTGCATATCATTTACATACTTAAAATATCTATATAAATTAGTGCTTAATTAATGTACTTAAATATTAAAAAAACATATGTTATTAACGTGACGAAGAACCTTTTAAAGAAATAGTGATTTAATAATAATTAAGATTGTTGTGTTGACTATTAGTGCTTTTCGTGAAAGTTATCTTAGCGAAGTTGGTAAGTATATTTTAACAAATACGTTTGTTGTATAATAAATATTGTTGATAGATAAAGAATAATTGTAAAATAGACACTAATCAAGTATAATTTCTTTACTTTTACGTGTAGTCGTCTACAAAGCTGCAGATTAAAACCCATAAATACACTAAATCGATAGGAACTTATTTCGCGGGCAGTAAATTTTCCGACTATAATCTTTTGATGCCATTCGTTATTGAAAGCAATTGTAACCTCTGGTAACGATTGTAGCCCTTTATTCGAAAATGAGTTTCTCTCACTCCAATATTCGGACGCTATTTTAGACATTACAATATAGTTATTATTCAAGTCTATATATTCAAATATTTTTGTTCAAACTACTACATTTTATCATCAACATTTTAGTTCTATAATAATACATTTCTGCCTTACCATACAATCAATGTTTCATATCCATTAGGTTTTAGTAACTTAAAATTCGTTAAAATTATAATGTAAAGCACCCAATATTTTTAAATTTTTCCGTGTAGGAAGAAAGGTTTTGCTAATAACGGATTAATTATAATGTATCAGGACAGTGGGTTGTAACTGAGAATCTAGATAGCAATATAGCATCGTGGAATTCAATTGTCCGATTACGCTTGGTACACAAGGCGGAATCTGTGTGTACATGCCTCCGCCATTGGTTTAGAACGGAGACAGGAACCTAAATTGTGTTATCTCACAGAATTGATATTTTAAATTAACCAGCTGAGAGAATTGAATTCGCTAGCCACCACCGATCTATACTCAAGAGATTTACGCCAGCTGCAACATAATTATCCAATGTACTTGTGAGTTTCAATATCTAATTTTGGATGTTGATAGTTATTGTATAGTATTGATATTAAACATAGCATTCTGAAGAATTATTAGAATTGGTATTATAATTTATTGTTTAATATAGAAGAAATTTAGTCTGTTTACAACATTTTAATAAATGTCAACGCAACCACAAAACAAAGCTTAATATATGGTGTATACGGTACATTTTAACGCGATGATTATTTGTAGACCAAATTTCAAACATGCCTGACATTGTAATTAATCAAGGATTAATTTAATTATACATGGTACCTTTTTTACCCATTTCTATTATTACAAACTAACATTGTTACACTTAAAACAATATGGTTTAAGTTTAGTAAAAAAAATAATAAAATTTATTTTATCTATGTATATTATTATGAGATAGTAAGATTTAATTAATTTCAAACTTTGGGGGTGGCCTTGTCAAGGTAATCGCATTGCCTGCATAATCGCGTAACTAGCTTACAACTTTCGAAGTTGTAGCTAGAAACTAAAAGCTAAGAAGACGCTTACCGTACATGACATTTAATTGGGGGAAGACTCTGAGTTTAGAATTTACCTAAGAATTCTTAGAATGCATTAATAAACTTAGACAATATACTATTTATTACCCCAATATCAGTAAATTGGCGAATTGGATAAAGATCCAATACTGATTTTATGGTTTATATGTACGGGCAATATGCGTTCCACAAATAATAGAATGCTATTTCACAGATCGTTTTAGTTTTATCGTCTGCACAGTAATCCATGTAAAGTCGTAAACTGAAATTTTAGGATGGCAACTTCATCACTTTAAATTTTTTAACCTGTGGTAAGCGGCCAGGTACACTGCTCGGCGAAATTCGGCATGAATCCAACAATTTTAACACGCAATTCAGCTGTAATTCGTGACTGATTACGACATAGTTAACCAGAACTTGGAATAGCTAATCCGCGTTATTTATAAAAAAACTGAAGTGTGTTCGAGATCGATATGGTAGGTATCCACAAAGCAAAAGGCTTCTGGTCTTTAGAAGACTTCTCTTACATGCAATGATATGAATGTTTGCTCCTCTACAATTGGCTGATATACATGAGCAACGAGTTCCTTTTTTTGATCTTTGACCCTTCTGTCTTATTACGAATATCTTTTAATATGAACATCATCCTATTCAAGTATTTCCGGAAACATTCCTTAGCAACAACAATTTCTTTTATTTTTGGTGTTGTAGATGTGCAGGTATCTACTGCTTTTTCTATCCAAGTTTTAGTGTTGACCATAATGTGTTGGGGTCGTCAGAGTATTCTGGTTTTGACATTGTTTCTTGCTGATTTTATAGTTGCTCCGTCGTTGGCGCATTCATTCTTTTGTTTGGACTTTTTGGACGTTTATACTTTTAGAACTAACATTGTTAGTAGGAGATTATGGCCCGAACCACATATTGCACATGATTTTATTTCAGCATGTTCTTCCTCTGCTTCAGATCAATGTATATTCAATTTAATTGTTCTGTTTACTATCTGGGCAAATCAAGTGTTAATAATTATCGTGGGTGGTGCACTCCTCCACCATTTTGATCTTTTTTGTTCACTTCTTGTTTAGTCGCGTCCGTTGTTAACAAATTGGATGATATGTAAGTTTCTTGGATTAACATTAAGGGTTTCATACTCAATTATTCTGTCGTTTATCGTGTCGTATGCACTATTTTTATCAAGATATTTATTAAAGGAAATCAAATCAATCATATTTTAATTAACAAAGCGATATAATTTAACATGATCTTATAAAATGATCTGAAAGAATGAAATAAATGTGTTCCTTTAGGAGAAAGGAATGGAGAGAGATAACTCACGTGATATAGAACTCATATTGCGTGCTGGTATGAATTAAGTGCGGTTTCAACGTTTCATTATTTATTGCGCTTCCTATATTAGTGCCGCATTCTCTAATGGTAATATTCGTAAATTTAGGACGACGTGGCACCTTAACCTGTTAGCCACGCCATTCTTAGGCCGAGTACCTTTATGTAACATGTTTTTATTTTATAAAACATTTTATCTGACCTCTTTGGGCTAAGGAACACCGCAACATATATCTTTGCCACGGTAATAATACATTTGTGGGAATATATTGTGCTTTTGTTCGTTAGCCCGTGGTAAGCTCAATTGCTTCGAGGAAATCACGCAATGGCTATTAGGATAAGACGCACAACTTGTACACAATGCTACTTGGTTTATTTCGTTTATATTAAAACGATGTCATAAAATATTCAAAATCATGATAAAGGTGCGTAAGGTTTTAATGAAGGGTAAAGGAGGTAATTAGTAGAATTTAAAAAAGTGTTTGAAATAAATCTTTTCAGAGTTATGCAAAAAGAGCTTAAACCTTATTATTTAGTTTTCGGTTCTTAACAATGATGGTAAGTGTAGCTAGTTGTAGTGAAAGCTGAAAAGAAGTTCGTAGAGTAGGCGTTTATCTCAAAAGCTCTAGTGCCAAGGTAACTCTTGGTTACGTGGGCGACTGCTCGCAGCTTTTTAATCTTTTGTAATATTAAACCGCGTTAGATGGAGTGGGTCCGTAACAAAGGCTAGACAACGGAGTGCAGGCCTTAGCGAGATGACACTTCAATTAATACGTTTCGCGGTATATAGCAGTGCGGTGGTGCTTCACTCGGCTTTGTATAAATGTCAAATGACGGTGGAATTCTCTTACCCTGTTAAAGGTAACAGCTACCGCTCGACCTGCTTACATTTCAAAAGAATATTGCAGTTGAAATAAATCTCTATTTGATAACACTAATATTTACTTATGAGTGATTTATAATGGGGTGTGTCTCGGACAACTCGTCAGTTCGTTGCTTGGTGAATCTGGCGTCCTAAAACGATTATTTATGGAGTGTCCATGAAGATGATTTTACGGTCGCCAGGCTCAGCACATGTGATTTACGATTGAGTGTGCCGCTCACCGTGTTAACCGAGCACGCGTGCTCGACCAATGATCGCTCTTGCTACAGAAGAGTTATAACCACGATCGCACCGGTATGTGTTATGAGTATGCAGATCGTATGCCCAGATTACAACAGAATTTATGCGAATCCCCTATCAGGAGTGATGCATTAATTGCCACTAAAATATTATCGTCAAGGTGATGTATGTTAAACACCGGCGGAAACGGGAAATTTACAAATTCAATAACGCTTAACCGGAGCTCTACATTGCAAATCAAGATAAGATAATGATTCATTTAGAATTGTAAATAATTGTAAATTGGTGGATGCGCCGGAAACACATACTTATTTCATACATAAATGAATAATTTCATTTAAATAAAGGGTAACAACGAATCTGATAAACCAAATGCGCTGTTCCCATTTTTGAAACGTGATCGTTAATAATTGAGGTGTTAAGCGTAAAGTATAGGTGAGTGGGAATTTAATAACGTGCATCGTGTTGCTTCTGACATCCGCACTCCACACTTTTACTTCGCTAATTCCGTCCGCTTTCACGTGTTCGCAGGCATGGAACGTATCGTTGATGGCGTCGCCTTGATTAATGTCTAATCGATAAACAGGCGGACTTAAATCAATGTTTATTTGCGACCCGATCGACCGTACCGCTTCCACCTCGAAGCACACAGTACGTTAAACGTGTTGTACGATGCACGTACGTATATCATGATTTCATAGGTAATCATCGTTTCGAACGACTTGTTTCGATAAGATCGTTATGGCCCCAGCGGTTATTATGTGACAAGAAATAAAACCATACACATAGAAACATTGATATCATATATATATAGGTCAAAGATAATGGTGATACTTGCATATACAATCGGTAAAGTCGAGTATAATGATTATGAACGCCATTTGCTCATTTAATTAGCAATAAAATTAGCGCTAGCTTCATAAAGGAAGGTGGAACGTTTAATTAAACATATAATTAACCCTGTAAGTTACCCTGAAGTTACCGCCGTAAATTCCGCTTAAGTACGTAAATTAAAACACCGTGTCGCTAGATTGAATAACGAAACAATATCGCGCTTTTTGCTGAAAAAAGAAACATTCGTACCGTTACTTTAAGCGGCTTAAAGCGTAAATAATTAAAGTACTTAATTTAACTTGTCGCACTCGACACGACAAACGGACGTTGTTAAATATTAGGAAAGTGAAGTGGGAAACCCCGGACGCCATTTGTGTAAGCAGACAGTTCGCCCAAAAACCATCATTTCGTTTTTAACTCCCTTCCTGCGTTCGGTCAAAAGTTTTCCTCGAACTTTTAATGCTTCTCCTGCAAACAAATTTTACACTTTGTGTACTCAGTGATTAATTCTGAAAGTTGTTCACGGCACTACCGGTAGACGGATGCCGTATAACCCTCCAAGGGACAACGTTTCTATTGTTTGCTTATTTGCGTAGACAAATCTTCTTTGTGCCCTTGATTAATTGCAAGTGTCCGAATTATTACCAGCTAATTATTAATCTACATTAAGTACATTAAAATTTCCAGGCTAATTCTGTTTAGTTTAAAAAATAAATTTTATTTTTCATGAAGATGACCTAAAATAAATCGGTCGATTCAAAACAAGACTTACAAAAAAATTAACAAGTAACAATAGTTAGGGTTTTTGAGGGATATGTTGCATAGATTCGACCCTGTATGTTTCATGACTCTCATGAATGAATGAATGGAGATATCATCATGAAATAAAGAACATTTTAAAGCAAATTTAATCAAGATTTAGTGCCCCATAAATAATCCAACTTTGCACGAAATAAAAAGCGATTTAAAGGGGGTATCCAATCAATATTGGGGTAATACACAAGCAGTCTGAAATGTCATTGAATATCTGGATCAAATGGGATTTATACCATTTGATTGGCAAGCACTTAGTCCACACATGAATTACATCAAACATACCTCGGTTGAGTTGGGAGGACGTATTTGAAGGCAAACATCAACTCGAAGAATATTTAAACTTCGTATAAAATGTAAATTTGCTGTCTTTTGAGATTATAAGATTAAAGTGAAGAATTAAAAAGAAATAACAATTTCAATCTGACCTCAATTTCACTCGGCATACTTACTTATACAGCATGTCCCGTATCTTCCGCATCAGAGCATTATACGGTTGTAGGATACATTATTCTGAAGCGATCTTTCTAATAAAATTTTTTCGAAATGTTTATAATAACCGCACGGGAACTGTTTAAAGGAACTGTTTTTCGTCCAATCAGCAGATCGCAAATCAGACTCAGGTAATCGGTGCCACCCTCGGCCGGTCCGCTACGCCGATGATAACTTGTTTCCCACGTGTACTCACCAATAAATTCGTCATGGAAAGAGAAATAAACTTTTTCGATGAATCAAAGTTGTCCGTTATTGGTCGTCGTTAAACAGTTCCCGTGCGGTTATTATAAACATTTCGAAAAAATTTTATTGGAAAGATCGCTTCAGAATAATGTATTCTACAACCGTATAATGCTCTGATGCGGAAGATACGGGACACGCTGTATAGGCGATACCACGAGAAACGAGAATGATTCATCGATTTCCGTTAGTATTTTCCACATACAGACGTGTGTTAGAGTGAAATGGCATATCATAAATGTGCTATTTAACGTTTTCATGCGATGAGTCACTCACACTTTTGGTACACCTAACTAGATTCACTGAAAGAATTGTTTAATCTCAATTTATGAATATTCTCATTACTTACACGTTATGAGTTCGATATCGAATAACCGAAATATTCCATCATAATATAAAGTTGTATGTGACAACTTTCACAGCTAAATATGATTGGTGAGCGCTGTTGCGCCATGGTTATGACCTACCCCAGGACCCCACGCGGTCGTCTTCCCGTTACTACGGCAACTGCGCAAGTGTTTATTGGCGATATCACAGTTTGTCGGGGATGCGAACAGCTGCTTGTGACAAGTTTAGTTCACGAAAGCATTACGGTTTACCACCCCCAGGCGATGGCGACCCCATCCTTGCCGCGAAAGGGACGTCCCCCCCGACAGAAGAGAAAATCCTTCTTCGACCACGTCTCAAACGTTATAGACAACGGCCTGTTGTCACTACAACAATTTGTAGTCGAATATATCACATCGACGACACACTTTACAGCATAATGGGCTGTGAAACGGTTTACGATACGCGCCATTACGTGGAACGAGAGTTTGTGAACAAAATCAAATTTGCAAAATCAACCATTTCTTTTTGTATTTTTTCAAATGAAACTTATAACACTAAACTCCCGATATCGGATGTAGACTTGCAAATATTCCGAGTGTCTTGTAATAGACTCTGCAACCGCACTGCCTCCATATCCACATAAACTTTATAACTTTGCACTTAAGTCCAAACTTATTTAATTAAATTTTCATAGATATTTCAATAAAGCTTGCAGTCTTGCATTCAAAGTATACATAGTGTACGGATTCATAAAATATGAGCTTAAAAGTCACTGATTAATCTCTCAGTTTCTATTAGATATCTCATTTTCAAATTAGATGGAGTAATTACGTTTGAGGCGCACTATATATTTTTCATCTGTATGGGTCGTATTTTAAAATATAGAAATATTTTTAATATTATTTTGGACCTTTAGATAAGTTTTTCAATTAAACGACCTGGAAAATAAGACCGAGGTTATAAAGAACCCCGCATGTAGCTACCGTTATTATTTTTCTCTAACGAAAGACCTTTGACATAGTTTATATCAAAGGATCCTACTAAAGATTGGATCCCGTTTTTAAAAATTTCTTCACAAACGAATCCGGTAAAAAATTAAGTTCTAAAATGTAAAATGAATCTTTTAGAACCGAGCGTACTACTTAACAGTAATTAATATTATAATACAACTTAAAATAAGGTGATTTAATACGTTTATTTATAGCTTATTTAAGCTTTACTTTTAACGTTTTATTTAGGATACTAACCATTGTAAGAATAAAGGTTGTAAAACCGATCTGCGTTGTCAAACTTATATTGCCATGGTAAGGTTACAACGTGTCACTCGTAAAATTTTATTACACGCCACTCCGCTGGAAGAAAATATAAAATAAAAAGGAAATATTGACAAACTTCTTTGAAGGTTATGTTATGTATAACTCTATAAATCAAAACAATTTTTGGTAATCTCCGATACTAAATCATTTTAAGCTGGTAAACTTTTTAATATGACATGACTAGATTTAAGCTTCCATGCAACGATAAGTACAAATGTCTGGAGCATTTGATTATCGAAGTTTCTAATAGGAAACAGCGTTACATCTGCACAAGTCCCTACACATCGGTTTCCAATTTACTGTTCTATGCATGTATCCTGCACGTTCAAGGCAACGTAATTAGAGTTCTGCTAAACACATTTTGAAACTGATATCGAAGTAAAATGGAACTGTAAGGTTTAAATTACCCACCATAAAATAGTGTCAGTAAAAACTAATTTGAATTTAAATTTTATAACGTCGGATTTATGTACAAAATAAAGCACCATTACAAGTTTGACACAGTTTTCCGTTTAACATTATTATAATAGAGGAGTTATTTTGATTAGGATTAAGAAGTTTCGAACCGTAAGTAATTTAAACATTACGTGAGTGTTGATGCGTTGATAAAATTAAAATACATATTATAATGCGATATTTGCTAGTAAACAATTTAATGAAATTGAAGTACTTGCATCAAAATAAGAGTAACCTTAAACTTATTTCCACTAAAAGTTCAGTAACAATGACCTGATTCGCAAGACTTATAGATTTCATTAGTGGAACGAATGGTGCCTGTTCTCGACAGGCAACTAGATAGTTGTGACAGAAAACTTTTCCCGACATTGCACGATTAAACGTGAGAAAACTACGAAAACGAACTGGTCTGCCAAACTCAATTTTAAGCACTAACTCTGTCCGCGATAAGTACCCCAACTGCAAACTGTGCACATAAATAAAAGAATAATACATTTAGTTTTTTTAGTATATACATCAAAAACATTATGCTTTAAATGGTGATGATGTTAGGCGAATTCTCGCTTAAATGCACTGTATACACATAAACACTAACGGCGAGAAGACCCTTTTATTAACATTCCTTCGTTCTTATTGTACCACTATAAACAAAACTTGGAGATGATGAAAGTGCATATTATGCGACTAACGACACAGTATAACATGAAAGGGGAAACAGAGAAATGTACTACATCTTACAAAATAATAATAAGATGCCTTGATACTTAAATTACTGTTATTTTTACAAATTCAATCAAATCGGGCGTGCGTCAATACTTAGTCATTCCGAGCAGAGAAAAAAAAAGACTGGGGAGAGGCCTGTAATGAAAGAAAGAGGTTGGAAACAAAAGGAAAAGTCTTTACAGAATAGAAATAGATTAAACAAACACTCAAATGAGAGAAAAATGCTGGAAAAAAGAGAGCGAGACTAGAAAGAGAGGAAACCTCAAAAAGAGACTAGGCAGAGTGGAAGGAGACTGGAAAGAGATCTGTATAGAAATAAAGTACAGAAGAGAGTAGTAGCGGAAGAAAGACTACATTTAAAGACAAGAAAAGAAAACTACTGAGACTAAACTAAGACACGAAAGAAAAACAAAGATGCTGGGCAAAACGGGAAGACGAATTCTTGATAGAGACTGATACTAAGAGAAGAGAGTGAACCGAGAGAGTAATCGTAAAAAAGAGAATGGGCAGCGGATAAAGAGTCTGAACAGAACTGAGGTGAGAGTAGTAATAGAAGAAAAGATGCTGGGCAAAATAAAAGAAGACTGGAAAGTAATTATAAAGGCACTAGAATGAGATAACATGAGTTATAAAAATGTAGAATGTGTAAAAAGGAACGAGACTGGAAAGAAATTATAATAGGAGAAAGAGTCTGGCTAGAAAGGGCGAAGACTGAAAGGAGAGGTAATAGGACTGGTCAAAGAGTAAAGAAACTGAGCAAAGACTCAAAATAATAATAAAAAACTGGTTACATGAAGACGTTCCTGATGTCGTCTGTTCTCTTCGAAGAACATCTTATTTGCCGTTCTTTTCACAATGCCGCTTGTTAGCTTGTTTTCTTTACTGCTAGGTTGTGACTTCTGTCTTTACCTCTATCCTCCTCGGAATGTTCACGAAGCTTTTGTTTGTGCTTTTGCTGTTGAAGCCTAATATTGCATCCGTCTTCTGTACATTAAATCCAGTTCTGCATCGTTTGCAGTATTCGAAGCGCCGCTTGAGTTTTGGTTCGTACTGCCACAAAAGTTACCTTTAGATCGACCACTATCCTTAGTGTCATCTGCAAATGGAAAAATGTCTGCCTCTGAGTATCAACAAACTTTATGAAAGTGAACTTATTTCTACGATCTTGAACATATTTTAAATCGAAAGATTTTAAAATTTAATGGTGTATTTTATCACAGTAGAATTTTGAGTAGATTTTATTAGATATTTATATTTCAATTAAAACAGGTGACTCCTCTCACTAGAATATTCAATGAGTTAAATATTCCCGTTTATAACAGGCTGTTCCAGCGGCAAGTTTAATAAGCCACCCAAAACCCATTATTTCTCTTGTGGTGGTAGTATACATAGTCTCAGTGGAATTCCTACCACCATAGAAATATGAAAGGCGAACTAGTTATGGCCAGGTAATGACAATAACGTGGTCAATTATGTGCATCAGCACTCAAAGTTCTCAACTATCCGATATGCGACCGTATACGTATATTGCAAACTATGTCAATATTAACCGCTAGTTAATAGCATCTAAAGAGCTGTTACCGCCACGTGACCCAAATAATTCTAATTCCACAGCAATTTACAATTTACGTGTAGGCATTTATTTTTGATAAATTGTTTTAAAGCTTCTCCACACATTTAATTCAGAATTGACACTTTTTGTTGTATACGGCCTCGCAGTGATTGTCACCTCGAAGGGTGAATTTTGATTTATAGAAATAATACTCTGGGGTAATCACAAGGGGCTACCCTCGCCAAATCCGCGCGGAACGAGAAAACTCAATAAATGGTTTAGGTTTTCTTGGCATTTTGTGAAAAGCTCTACTAGTATCGAAATGAAATTTAAATTTAATTTCTTTTCTCTTTATCTTTACAGCGACGGTAATACGGCAAAACACCTTTGTTTAATTTAATTAACATACCTTTGTTTAATTTGCCTTCTAATGTCTTAAGTACGCTAATGTGTACTTAATTAAGGCGATATAGTGAACGAAAGCTCGCCAAAATAGCTGTCAGCATTGCATGCATCAACTCGAGTGCGCGAGAACTAATATAGGAAGAGAACTATTTAACTCCGCACGTCAGTCCTTTACATAAAGGGCGCTGTATCTGCGTCAACTTGGAAGTAGAAGAAAGTCGGAACTGGTACAAACAGCCAAGTTGTACAGAGCAAATACCGAAAGCGGAACTTAAGTCAATAACTGAATTTTGCCGCGACGAAAGTCGACACAGTGTCAAAGTAGAGCATCGAGATTTATCCTCTAAAATAGAATATTGACACAAAACGTTTTACATTGTTTTAAAAAAATTTCCAAATAAAACAAGTGATTTAAAAAATTCTTTTATCTTTAATTTCGTTTAGGTTTATTACGTGTACAGATGGTTTCGAACGAGATGGTATAAAGTCGAAACAAGTTCGATTATGTTTTGAGAGAAAACGGTAACGGCGGCGCGTCAATCTGTTCAATGAGTTTGAAGTTTGCCGCAAAGTATCCGTAAATTGCGAGAAAGTTGCTTGAACGGGCACAAAATCGCTTCCGGCTCTATACTCTTTATCAACTTTCGGTATTCGTTTGGCATTAGTCGATCGCGCCTCGACCGGAACGTGCACCATACTAGGAAGTTGTAACTTATAAAAGTGTTCGATACTGTAAGAAGCAGACCGAGTATATAGTCAATAAATATTTCTTATTTATAACCTAGAATAGTTCCGAATACCACATCCAAGATTTATTTTATTTTCCTTTTTTAAAGCAAACTTTGTTATACCGGGAATTTCATATAACTCGCAATATATGAATGCAGTTGCACTGTCCCGAATAAAATGCAACATAGCTTAATAGCACAGGCATTGGGTAGTTTTGCAAAGGAAAAGTTTGCTTGGAAAAAAGTGACGTCCTTCTGACAACCCTGAGTTTTCGGCCGTCTTAAGAGACGCACAGCTAAACTCGAATATTTCTAATTCTAGGTCTAGTTCTACTTTTCGTTCAATAAAAACATACCACAATCTAACGCTGAATAACAATTAAAACTAGAATTAACACTAGACCTAGATCTAGAAACATTCGGATTTAGCCACACGTCTTTCAAGACAGCTGAACCCGAATGATTCTAGTTCTTGTGTTAGTTCTAGTGACAGTGCCTGTTTCTAGACCTAGAACTAGAAAGTTTCGGGTTTAGCAGTGCGTCTTCAGACGAGAGTAGGTTCGCTCTGGTTTCTATGGAAATATATTTTTGTATATTGCATCTTAAATAAAATTCACTCCATATAGAAAAATGGTGGAGGTGCCGGTTAAATTAAATTTAACTAAAACACCTGCATTTAATTAAATTTATTTACTCCAACTAATTATTTGAAGTACATAAATGTTACTACGTCCACTGTTTATTAATCTCCTATTTACAGGCTATTAATTAAAGCGCCATTAAGTTTCTTATGAATATTCAATAGCTGTACCTTCCACGACCTCTGGACGTAATTTTCGAATGAACCTGCACCACTAAAGCTTCGGTCGAAAAACCAACCTGTTCTACTATTAAATAAGCAACAGAGAAGCTCCAATTTCTGAAACAATAATTAATTAACAACAGCTACATTATTGTTATTATTATGTATATGTTATTTACATACAATATATATAAACACAAAATTTAATGGAAAATCGTAATTAAACAGTTTGCAAAGTAAACTTTTAACTTGCTTGGGTGCGGTACAACCGCAATGTTCAAACCGTTTTTAATTAAAGGAAAGAAAAGCGTAGATAATTATCGCGACTTTGTGCCCTACAGAATTACGAATTTACCGCAAAACCGGCTGGGACGTAAAACCACCATTGCCAGTCAGAATCTACCTCTTTTACCGGGGAATTTACACTGTTAAACTTTTAACATTTTCTCGTAAACTTAAATTCGAGAGGCGTAAAAAAATTAACCTAAAAAGAATCTAAACAAATTTACTGATTAAACGTAATTATTTGTTATACGATTTAGTTACATCAAAAATTACGAGTCGTCAAAAAGTTATCCGCTCAGGCTGACACAGGCATTCGTGAAGGGCTTTTATGTAAAGAGATAAAGGTTTAGATGTTTGCAGATGACAACATCATTTTCCAACCTACCTGTGCTGAACGAGATAAGCTGAATTCACAAGAATAAACGAGATAAAAGCTGTTTCCAACTTACCTATTTCTTTCCAACAAAAACTTTTTCTTTGTTAATTTCAATTATTTTCAATTGCTCAATCAACAAGGATCAGAAACAAAAAATTCTTTCTCGTAATACGTAAAAGGAATAAAAGTATAATAAGGATTCTGTTTTGGTACGTAAAGGTGGCTCTCTCAGAAACTTTTCCTCCTGTACATACATACAGATATTGATCCCCTTGGGAACGGTTAAAATTCCCGAGTTTACACAATGGTAACCTAAATTAACTGAAATAAAAAGGTTAAAATATATACACCTCCTGAATTCTTGCAAATTCTTATTTCGCATAAACTTTTTCATTTTAATTTCAATAATCTTAATTAAACTTTAAAAAGTCTACTTGTATTAATCGTCTTGAGAATCAACATGATGGTAATTTATAATTTCCTTGTTTACGTTTATAATTAGCAATTATAAAGTACGCCGATCGATATTCGGCGCCGTATAATACGGGCCATAGATTTAATTATATCACTGGTAGTACCCGAACAATCATACGCATTTGGAACCATAAATTCCGAGCATCCACACAATCGTCACGAATTGTTTGTTACGGCGCCGCAGGCCTTCGCTATTTGCAAATTTCAAATTAACGGGTCAACAGATATTTGAATTAAATTACATAAATAGGCAGAGCCAGTTCCGATTTAATAATTGCATTTTACAATCGCTAACTGCAATAACAGACGCATAAAATTCATATGCTTAAAATTTGCGTGCTATAGGGTGACATAGAATTGAATACCCCTTAAAATTTTAATCGCAAAAATAGTTAGGTAACAAGTAACAGAAAAAAAAGAGAATTTTTGGAAAAGATATCAGTTGGTGGTTTCAAAATAATAAATCATAACAGACCTAATTTGATGATATAGGCCTTAATTATATCACAAAAAACTCTGTTGAGCCTACCCCCTTTGCATTAGCCCATTTTATATAGGGAAATTTTTCAAATCATAAAACTTTATGTTTGTTTGGTCTGCGAAACACATCATAAGTAACGGCGTTGTATTATTAATGTCAGAAAGCTCTCAATTTCTATCAAAGACACTCTTAAGTTCTTAATCTTTCTGGACACACTAAAACAATACAAGACGAATTTAAGATCAATACTGGAGACGAAATGGCAACGAGATTGACGATGCATGAACACAAGCAAATAATCCGTCAAATAGGCGATTTTGGGAATGTAACCAACGAGGAGTCACCCACCCGAGTATGACAACAAAGGATCTATAAGGAAATAGAGGACTTCATATATTTGGGCCAATGGGGTGAAGAGAGATGCGAGAAGGATTGGGGGTGCGACCTAGAAAGCGGTGGTCTTGAAACGAAAGAATTGGATGAGAACCCTAGAGGAGGCCAAGACCCAGAACGAGTTGTAGAACCAAAATGATGATGATACTTACCTAATGGCATATGTAGAATGCTGGATATCCTCAGATATAATTCTTGTTGTGCATTCAGCAGAGGATTCTTTTGTTGTCGATGATAATTATCAACCCTCTAAATTGCATCTAGCAATACATCAAGACTTTTTCAAGGTTTCATAATATTTATACAATCGTTATTGAATCTGCATTAATTTCTTTAATTCTGCATCAAATCTCCATTACACCATTCGACTTGATAAATCCAGTAAGTAAGTCTGCATCAAGTTTTGATCATTTCTTCATCAAGTCATCACCATGCTTTTGCTATGTCAAGTCTGAACAAAGTCAAGTCTCCATACAGGCTGAATCTTCATCATATACTCCTTCAAGATTTCATAAAATCTCGTTATGGTCATTAAATCTGCATTAATTCTTTGAAGTCTCCATCAAATCTCGATGATGCAGACTCAGATGGCATCGTGACTGCCAGTTAATAATATACAGGGTGTTCCGTATCTTCCGGATCAGAGCATTATACGGTTGAAGGATACATTATTCTGAAGCTATTTTTCTAATAAAATTTTTTCGAAATGTTTATAATAACCGCACGGAAACTTTTTAAAGTCGTCCAATAGCGATTCACTTCAATAGCGGAAAAAGTTTATTTTTCATTCCGTGTCGAATCTATTGGTGAGTACACGTGAGAAACGAGTTATGAACGGCGCGGCAGACCGGCCGAGGATGGGATCGAGTCTGATTTACGATCTCTTATTGGACGACTTTAAACTGTATAAACAGTAGGACATCGTGTATATAATAATAAATAAGTTAATTACTATTAAATGTTCAAATTATTAACTTTCTGCAACAAACTTTCTCAATTATTCATTCTGACAACAAACATCACAGTCATTACAACATTACCGCCACTCTATTACGTCATTTTCCTGTACGCACTCATCTCGAAGTACTTTGGGCAGCGAGACGGAAATAATGCTGCCGGATTATCATGCCGTTGATATTCCTAGTGCTGTAAGTTCAGCCGGACGGTAAAAACTTGGGAACAAAAGGACGTAGTATGCGGCAGCTAACTTCCCTTCATGTCATACAGCGCATCCGTATACGTAATTCTATTTCGCTTTCAGCTAAAGTTTGCCGCACACTCTCGTTGTCCTCGTCGTCGACGCAGACCTACCGGTACTATTGTTGTCGGTCTCAAATTAATATCGACTCGTTCGGAACTAAAGCGAATAATGCACTGACCTGTGTTACCCGAATTTGGAACGTTTACCCAACTTCGATACATACACAATTTACGTTCGTCGAAACGGTCGTTGAAAATTACCAATGGTGGTATGAAACGAATCTGCTACATAAACCGTCCAACACTAACTCGTAGTAAAGTTGTTATTGTTGGCATGGTTTCCATTTCAAACGTTTAAATAGACCATAAACGTCAATCGGTACATTTTATAGGGTGTTCCAATTTTAATAAAATTTAAGAATAAACAAATTAATTTTAAGTAAAAAGTTATTAAAAAACTAATTGTAATATCATAGCGTAGATGTGCAAGCAGTCGAGGAATATGGTGTGTGTAATTTTGAAAGATTTTTTTGCTCGTTAGTCGTCGGTTCGTGATTTATGAAAACGTGACCGCATTACTAACGCTAGGTTTGAGTGAAATGCGACGTAGTCTACTTTGGCAAAACGTGCATAGGGTTTACTTACCGCAACTACGTCAATTATGTTGTTTCGTACCTCTAGACATAAAAGGCTACCACAACGTAATAGAAGACGTACAATTTTATTCGTTTGTTGTTTCATGTGTATTGGACATTATCAAACACTTCAACCTCACTATGCCAATTTTTAGCTTTTTAAAAACTTACTCGTGTGTGAATGTTTCTAAAAATAGGATGGCAATAGGGTATTAAACGTACTAAATAATCCTAATTTAATACAGTGAATGGAAGTGACAGAAATGCCTATATTGAAATGTACTGTTAGTAAGGATATTTAATGTAAATATTAAATGAATATGCGTGGATGCGTATAATAGGTAAGCTATTAATAATAAACGTACCTTGTTCATTGCCTAAACTGCTAATAGTCTACTCTGTAGTGTGTTGCAACGTGCAATATTAACTACACAACACAAACTTTCTACATGATAACATACGACGGTAGATGTTCGCAAACATATGAGATAAGAGACAAAATTGTTGTTTGGTTCTTAATAGGGTAGTATATGTAACAACCCCAGTTTAAAGCGATATTATGCAAGGCATGGCTTTGTAATGTATTTGTAGGTTCACTGTTATCGATTTCTCTTCTATCCCGTAGTGCTCGCCTCGTTGTATAGGAATAAACGATTGAACCGTTGGCTTTAAAGCACTTGCATACGACACGAGCATGGTCCAAATTAAAAGGTCTATACAGTATGTGAACCATGTTTCAGACGTGTGCGTCAAAATATAGTCGTATCATAATAGAAATTTGAAATATAGAGTTTAATTTATTTTTATTGTGTCTTTTACGGCGACGGCATCGATGGGCCTTTTCGAATTTTATACTGGAATGCACTTTAGGACGGCCTTTTATATGGTCACTGTTCCTATTAAAATGTATAAGGGTTAAAGAACGTCAGAGCGGGACCCTTTCGAAACGAACCTTTGTATGCCTGTCTTTGCTGAATATAGATGAAATATAATTTACATAATTTGAAGCTGTATATCGCTAGAGGGATGCCTCTCGACTCCAAACTTCATGGTATACCGCACCTTGCTCGGGGTAAAAGCAGATATAGGTTCCCACTCTTCAATTTGAAAGGCTGTACATGAAAACAATTTTATTATAAATATTAATAAGCACAGAAAATTCTTAAAAATACATATTAATGAATGTTGAACGAAAATTCTATTGATGTTGAAGGAATAAATTGGTTATTATTATTCTTAACGTAAAATAACGGTTTTTATGTACCAAAGAAAATGAAAAAAAGTACAAAATAATGAAGAAGTAAAAAGAAAAGATGTGAAAAGATAAAGGAAAACGTATTTTATTCTATTTTTATTTAATCTTCCGGTTGGTAGGGTTTTCCGAAATCACGTTCCACCGTTAATTTTGTTGGGTCACGCTATTATAGCACCGCATTGAATATTTGGACTCGAGCACCAGTATTTTAAGTTATTTTTATTACTTTTTTAAACATTTTATATTCTTATTAATACCACCATAAACTTTTATAGATGTTTTAACAATAACTTTGTATAAGATTGCGACTTAATTAATAGAAAATTTTTAATGATTTTTTAGTATATATCCATAAAATTACCTACAGTAAAATACAAACGAGTGCACATCAGTCACGTAACGGCGCATATTTTATTTTCCATATCTAAAAGCTAGGTAGAGTGGAGACGTGTCGAACGACTTGGATAGGAGTCCTGCAATAAATATTTTATGCTTACGTACGTGCCGTTGATCTAAGAGAGCTCATAAAGGCAAATGCGTCAAAAGGTATACGTGATCCAATAAACCCACGTATTGTGTTAACGGGCTGTTACACTCCAGACAGATTTTTTATCCACTTTTAATGCTTAATTTATAGCTTTCTTAATTTTAATTCAATATTTAGTTATTTAAAACAATTAAATTTTACAAATCATTTATGATATTCACTCAAAAAATTTATCTGTTTCATACAGAATATGCCCAAACAATTTCAACAATATCCAATCAAAAAAACGAAACAATTTTTTCTTCATTGTTTGTTTCCTGGTGTTATTTAACTTTTCCACGAGGTTTTGAAACTGCTGATCGATGGGCTTACAGCCAAATCTTTTCGTGTGATCGCGGATTGAAGTCTGCAATTGCAGGATCAATAATGGAGACGAACATCAAATTTGATACATTTTTAATTGACACCATTAAATTTTCAGACAGGATTGTCAATCCTAAAGTATAACACACATTACTCCTAAAAATAAAAAAAAACATAGATCCAAATAAATAAAAACGTTTAGAAAAGAAGAAATTCAACATGCTAATTACCACAAGAGACGCTTTAAAATAAATTGACGAGATTCGAGGGTTCCTGAAGATGGTTTTATAAAAAAGCCCGAAACCGGTAGAATTTTAAAAACAATAAAATCCATTTTTAATAAAAGTACAAAACAGAAAAAGTTTTTATTTTATTCAAGAATAAAATGGAAAGAAATAATGATCACAACAATATCATCTTTAAAGACACTATTTCGAATAGTCTCTGCAGCGTTTTCTTTTCCACTACGTTCCGCTTTAAAGCTTCCCAGAATTTTGATAGTTCTACTCATCTCTGATTCCATAGAAAATCCCATAGAAAGTTCTTATATTACTATTAGTCCAGCTGCTGAGGTGTCGCCTTTTCAGTAAGGTGTGCCTGCAAGGCCTTTTCCAGACAGCTTTTCAAACAATTTCACGACGACAAACGGAGGTACAACGGATTACAATTACATACACAATTTTGCAAAATCTGTTTTTAAGAATTTCAGGAATTTATCACAACTCTACAAATCTAGCAATTTTCTTCAACATCTATGAGTATTGGGAGTAACTTTCCATCCCAATTGCAATTTGCTTCGACTAAGAACTTCGACCGAGTGAATAACGACGATCTAAGAAGAAGAACGGGAGTGACTGATGTGGTCAGAACTACAGAACTCAAATGGAATTGGGCAGGGCACGTGGCCCGTTTGAAGGATGGAAGATGGACAAACAAGTTGCTTGAGTGGAGACCGAGAACGGATAAGAGAAATAAAGGAAGGCCAAGAATAACGACAACTTAGATACAGAATTTGGAGAGAACTGAACAAAAATAAAGGAGGCCTATGTTAAGTAATGAACTTTAAGAAAATGTGTTATCCTGCTTGACTTGGTGAAGTCGCACGTACTCAATGAGGTGGAATCAATCATCTTTTTTATAGAAACATTTTTTCATGGTTCTCTGTACGTTTACTTTACGAGCTTTTGCACATTATACACGATTTTGCCTATTAACGAGGTATTACATAAACTTGCATGATTTATAATTAAATTTTATTTTCATCGTAACAACTCGTGATAAATTGCTATAGAAGTTTTTCTGCTACAATCGATTTTTTTAAATGTTCGCATTTTGATTCGCAACTCACAGTTTAAATTGCGCTACAATAACAATACAATTGGTATTAAATCGATGAATGTAGCGGTGCCAACGGTAATGACGAAGCAAAATAACTACAATTGCCTTAGGCACTAATAGGCTTTTGATTCGGTTAACCGGGTAATTTGGTTATCGATTAGTCTCTAAAATCGTTTACCTCCAACCGGCACTGCACTTAGGCATTTCCATCCCTTTCGCATTCCTCTACTTGGAAACAAAACTCAACCGGTAAGCTTTGCTGACATCAAGATTTAACCAAGAAGATTTATTTGTGTTATCCCATAAGTAAGTAAACAGGAAATGATTACGAAGGACTAAATTATATATATTTTTTTGAGTAATAAATTCAAGTTTTATTTAATTTTAAGAAAAATTTCAGGAATTTGCTATTTGGGTGTTTAATGTCACAAGGGATTTTAGGGATGTGCGGAAGTTTCGAAAAAAGAAAAGTGAAAGTTCGTAATTTATTTCCGCTTTAGAGAGCACGCGGAGTGCACGGCGATAGAGTTAAATTTAATTAGCGAACGCTTTTGCACAAAATCGCTGTACGCCATCCAGGCGAAATCTTGCCGCGGTAATCTATCTGGGTGTTGGACGAGTTGGGTTCGGCTAAAGGGTCGAAAGGTCCGCTACTTTCGAACCGGCCAACTAGCCCTGTTAAACAACGAGCCTTTTTCACATACGCGAAGTGAGCCCATCCATTACATTACTTTGCGCCTCGAAGTGACAGGTATTAATTTAGTTTGGTCACAGCAATTAATTTCCTTTAACGAGTTTCAGCGTTACTTTTTCCATTAAATTTGTTCGCCTATAGCTTCCAGGTCCAGCGGAAACTCCAGATATTACCTAGAGTACACTACCCAGAACGTCATCCTATTTATTTAATGGGTTATTAGAGGTATATACATTGAGAGAACATTTTTAAATTAATAAAATGTCCAAATATAAGTATAAAGATTTTAATTAAAAATTAAATTAAATATGTTAATTAATATGTAAATAGATTATTGATTTAAGTTTGGATTAAATATTTCCAAATAAACACCACAGCTATAATTTGTCGTTATAAATCTACACACAGCATTATGATCTAAATGATTGGTTAAAATGAGTTATGTTCCCAAGAGACCCACATTGCTACCGGTCGCAGCGCTAAAAGAAATTGTTAGCAGAAATTTATAGCGCCCCGTTGAGCTTATATTAGGTCTCGCTCTGTACATGAATCTTCCAAGTTTTATGTAACTCAATTTTTATTATTTGCCAAATTGATATTATAACGTTGTCCCCGTGTGCAGAAAATTACAAATTCATCTTCGTTTCTTGTTCAAATTATAGAATAGTTTAAACATTGCATACATTACGGAGCGGGGTATGTGTTGGTAACCCGTACTCGTATGTTATAACAGCAAACAATAAGTTTACGTTACATTTGATGGCATAACTTGTACGCCCGTGAGATATTTATCTGAAAGTCCAAACCACAACGACCCAAGCAAACAATTTGTGGAATTTCGTTTTAGCAAGGCGACGGGTAAAGGACAATATGCAACATCTGGTTGTCATCACCACAACAGAAATTACAGTAATCCTTTTTAGGGGAATTTCGCTTTTTATTTGTTTCAAATAGTCATGTTGTATTATTGTGTTAAACTAGTGCCAACTGGCGTTGGGGATTTAGACGGTACATAGAAACAGAATCAATGTCGGATTTACTAATCACCAAGTTTGATAATCACCTATAAATTATTCTACACACTCGTGCCTATCCAATAATAATATTGAACATTATCATTCACGTGCAGGAGCTGCGGGGCGCGCCCGTTATGGGAATAACGACAGTTCTCGTGGTTCAAAACGTTAACGAACGTCTGGCGGGGTCGTTAACGAAATGTCATCGCCGGTTTCCATCGTTCCCTGGCACCCCCGACTGCTAAACTTTCGTTTTAATTGCGCCCCGCGGCACTCCGTAAATATTATACGCTCACGATATAATTCCGATGTAATCTCATCTTTCCCTAGGTTTTTACGCACGAAAAAGCGACAAATATATCCGTCGTAAAGTTTTTTCATAAAAATTAAAAATTTTCTACTTTAAATATTAAAACACAGTTAATATACTACTTAGGTCTTCAATAGTCTAAATCCTTTGTTAATATAATAGTTCTAATTTCAATTGCAAATGAAAGTTTCAATTGTGCTTCAATATCAGGAAATCACTTTCAGCTTAAAGTTGTACGTTCGAGAATATCGATTTGTAAGGAGCTAGTAACAGCAGCAAGTAAGACACTCGTGCTTTGGTTCGCACTCGATGCACCAGCACTCAGTTGATTATCCCCCAGCTAGTAGCTTGTTTCACTCTGCGATACGAACAAAGGGCACAGGAAGTTCATATCTGTGATTGCCAATGAGAATAAAACAATTCCATCCTTGATTTCTGATAAGCATTACTTAACTTACATCGTACCTAAGAATAATGCCTTTAAGTAGATGCGTTGTAATATCATAGAGATTTATGGAAGCATAAGAACCTCTAAAATGTTTTACGTGCTGTTTTACCCATTAACAGCCATTAATAACGGTTGCCTCAGTTTGCTATTGGAAATCATTCGAGTGCGTTATCTTAATATAGACGACCACCT
The DNA here is from genome assembly GCF_036711975.1 of Onthophagus taurus. Lineage (NCBI taxonomy): Eukaryota > Metazoa > Arthropoda > Insecta > Coleoptera > Scarabaeidae > Onthophagus > Onthophagus taurus. The sequence goes on from NC_091967.1 coordinate 5,619,667, forward strand.
CGCCGATCGGAAGTATTTCCTGGTCCCGAAAAGTCGATGTTCCATTTGCTCCCCAGGCGATACGAATGTAATCCGTAGCAGTGAACTGGTAGCTGGTCTCAAAAGGGAGGAAGACGAAGAGAAAAAAGAACGTGTCGAAAGGTAACTTGAAGCGCGGCGATATAACGAAGGTAACGAACACCATTTATCCGGAGGATTTATATTCATTATAAGGTCGAAACCGATTCGTATTTAACGGCCGCGCTAATGCTGTCACGTAATAGTTAACTCAAAGAGGTAGTTTCACTTTACGGCCAACGGCAATAAAATCGATTACCTGTGACCTGTGAGAACAGAAATTGCAGGGGAGTGCGGTTTATGGAAGTACGCTACTGGAGAAACTCTCCGGTGTATTATTTATGTAGGCACCGTTGTTATCATTTACCTTAAACCTTATACATACCTTATATACAATATCCCTTGTTTGCTTAGATACAACGTTTCCATCGCATGATAAATCAATACCCATTTACTTTCCATATAAATAAACTGCTACAATATGCCAACTAAAATTCCCTTAATGCTTATAATTGCTAAAGGCAGTAGAACATAAGATCTTTCCCATAAGACAAGATGTGCTATTTCATGTGGTTATAGAGCAATTAGCGTGATGGTATAGAGTGCAGGCGGTGGTATGTGTAATGAGCTTTGAATTAACTGAAGAGCTGGCAATCTCAGTCGCCAAACACGGCCGTACTGTTAGGTCATATATTAACCATTAACTATGATGATTGTGTGCTCAGGTGATCTTCAACCTAGTAACCACCTATGCTGACCCTTAGAACCCATTAAGTATTGTTGCAACTTATCAATTTTCATTATATCGATGACCCAAATTGTTATAAAGAATTTACACCGTTCAATCCTTGTAAATACACCATGTTTGTTTTAAGGGAAAAGAAAAACATTTCATAAACAATTTGATCAAAGAAAACCTATTTCCTGGAGTTTATTCGGCCTACTTCTAGGAATTTGCTGTAAGCGGCTGCGGTCGATAGATGTGCAGGAAGGGTCATGATTAAGGGACTTTTTTGTGCATTATTTTTACACAGGTGCAATTAAGCGCCAGGTCTTTAATTAAACGCCCCCATTTCTGTGAAACGTACGAGTGTAATTGCATCGTATCCTGATTTCTTTAGTTGTGTGTACTTTGCACGATACATTTCCTGATGAAATTACGAATAAAATTCATTACACATAATTAAAGGGAAAACTTGTTTAGATTTGTTATACACATGTTTTTAGTTGGGTAGCTATAAATAACACCCCTGAGAATGAAAGTATAAATACCTACCCTACTTCAATATTTGCGTTTAATTAAAACGAAAATGCACAAGGTAATATAGAGAACCACGTAAAGGCTATGCGTTACAGCATTGCAGCAAATTCGAAGCATAATTTTAATATATTGTCTGACCGAGCCTGCAAAAGTTATTTTCATTATATGCAGCCCGTGTGTCGCTCGGTATAGGTAACGATAACTAGCCAGTAGTTCGTCCCTTTATAGCCTCCCTCAATTTATAAATCAAATGGAACGAAACATGTATACGCCAGTTCGCCAGCCGTTTCGACAAGCGTGAACATACACACGGTTTTGTTTGTCAAAAATAATTTCCGCCTGTGCTCAATTTCATTTGTAACTGCCGCGCTCCTCTCATTTACCAATGTCCTTTTTTTTTTCGTTATACATATTTATTCCAATCGATATAGCCTCTAAAAGCCTGATGTCACGTGTCATGTACAACAACGGTCATATTTTTTGTTTATTAACTTTTTTTTGTTGGGATTTCGCATATATTTTTTATGCACTTTGTTACGACAGTTTTTCATTAAAAATATTAACGGTATCATTTCAAGTTTTTATTAAATTTTGTTTCAAATGAAAAATTGAAAAAAATTCTAAAGTCAAAGATTTAAACGCCACTTAAAGCTTGTTACATGCCTTCACATCATGACCTTCGAAAACGCCCTCTTGTCCCTTCCAAATATGATGTATTTGTTTTTGCCGTCTCTCTGGTGTATTATGTGTGGAGTCGTTTCAACATAAACTCCATGCCATATGCACCCTGTGTTATAATTGCTTAGTCGCCAGCCAAGCTCAATGTGCAGAAATGTGTTAATCGGAATGCCCATACCTTGGCACGATCTCGCCTATCATAAGCCTACAACTAAGCTTTGCAGCTGGTATCTGTAAAGCTGGAACATTATATGCTTTCAATGAACTTGTAGTGGTACCTCAAACGTTCTGAATCTGTTTCAAAACAAAACTGACCCATCCTAACATTTCTTCACGCTATAATTGCGGTTTCTTCACGCTATAATTGGGGTTTAAAAGAAAACCGACATTCCTTCACGCTATAATTGGGGTTCAAAGGAAAACCGACACTTCTTCACGCTATAATTGGGGTTCAAAAGAAAACCGACATTCCTTCACGCTATAATTGGAGTTTCAAAACAAAACTGACCTATCCTAACATTTCTTCACGCTATAATTGCGGTTTCTTCACGCTATAATTGGGGTACAAAAAAAAACCGACACTTCTTCACGCTATAATTGGGGTTCAAAAGAAAACCGACACTTCTTCACGCTATAATTAGGGTTCAAAAGAAAACCGACATTCCTTCACGCTATAATTGGAATTTCAAAACAAAACTGACCTATCCTAACATTTCTTCACGCTATAATTAGGGTTCAAAAGAAAATCGACATTCCTTCACGCTATAATTGGGGTTCAAAAGAAAACCGACATTCCTTCACGCTATAATTGGAGTTTCAAAACAAAAATGACCTATCCTAACATTTCTTCACGCTATAATTGCGGTTTCTTCACGCTATAATTAGGGTTCAAAAGAAAATCGACATTCCTTCACGCTATAATTGGGGTTCAAAAGAAAACCGACATTCCTTCACGCTATAATTGGAGTTTCAAAACAAAACTGACCTATCCTAACATTTCTTCACGCTATAATTAGGGTTCAAAAGAGAACCGACATTCCTTCACGCTATAATTGGGGTTCAAAAGAAAACCGACATTCCTTCACGCTATAATTGGGGTTCAAAAGAAAACCGACATTCCTTCACGCTATAATTGGAGTTTCAAAACAAAACTGACCTATCCTAACATTTCTTCACGCTATAATTGTGGTTCAAAAGAAAACCGACATTCTGTCATGCTATAATTGGAGTTTCTAACATTACCCAATATTTTTGTCAGAGTTGATTGACATTTGTAAACAAAACTAACCTAACTCAACTTTTCTTTTCTGGAAAGCATTGCTCTTTTTTTTAGTCTTACTAGATTAAAACACATTCTTTTATATTTTGCTGGAACTGCGTAGAACAATCAATATAAATTAATTTCAATAACTATATAACCAGTATGGGCAGTATGGTCCTTTGATATTCGGGGAACCGCATTTTTCGACCTCGATTTAAATTCCGCCATCTTTAAGAGGGTGTCCTAACGATTAGGCAACATCGCTCGCCAACGATGTTTGCCAGATCGTTGAGGAAACCAAAGACACACCATTAACACATAATAACCAGAAATGACACTGACGGCGATTATGTTGATGTTAGCGGCGCCTCATTTTATGACCTCAATTTAAAAATCCGCCATCTTATCGCGAGTTACCAAAGGCATAGAATACACTAGTCACTTCTGGTTATTTCGTGCCATTAACAACAAGGTGCACCCTCTAAAACATGGTGTCGCCGCACAGACAGAGTTTTGCGACGCTTGATTTTTAGCTGACCACCTATGGACTCGTACTGTATATACAGTCAGTATATACAGTACGCGTCAAAAATAAGTTTACTTCCAGAAGAATCACTACTACAATATCGTCGAGAATTTCTTGAATATGATAAAATTACTAAACATTAAAATCGTATATATTCATTCAATAGCAAATCATGTATTGAATACGTTACCAAAACCAGACCACATCGGAGATGATTGGAAAATATTTTTTCATTTTCTATTATTTGGGTCATGTTCATTTGGCAAATTACAATGCATACACAAGTGCAATAATAAACAGATTCATATATTATCAAAAGATTTAACAACGACCTCGCTTAATTTCAAAATTTAAGGACCACTTGATGGAAGGGCTCAAAAAAAGTCCAATTTATTTTTATTAACAATTCCTACAAACCGATTTGTTTACCTTACGAATAATTGTTCCGTTATCTAGTTTCAGTTTAGTTTTGTTTATCTAATCGACAACAACGTGAATATGTGCGCTGATGTGGTGTTTAATTTGGTTTGTGGTTTTTATCGTGTTATATAATTTAATCGGAATAACTATGCCTAGAAGTGACATGTTTAAAAATAGGAAATTCATGGGTAACCAATTTATAAACTTTGATAGATTCTCTGCAAAAACACCTCGTCCTAGGCTAACTCCTTAAGTTTAGAAGGACAAGCAAACTAACTTCGTCTTTAGAAAAAGTTTCTTTCGGGTTGGCTTGCGAGATCAAATTTTTTAAATATTATATTAATTTATAGTTTCTTTAACCTGATAGCTTTTGTCAATAACTATATAACTATAATATCATATTCATTCTTAAGTACTATCTCTAAAAACTTGATGGCAGAAGTAGTTGAGGAAGCTGTAGAACAAAACTCCGAAAACCTTACCCAAGGTAGCAAGGTATTCAACATCTTCTCTGATAATTTTTTCTGATTTCCTTCTCAATGTTTTCAAGTTGTCTATCAAGCAGTATATGATAAAGAGCCATATGACGAAGAAATTGATAAAATGTTTGGGGGTGTTATAAGAAATAGATCTCTAATAACATAATCAATAATAATTCTAACAACTAATTTTCTTGTAATGCTTTTAGTATACTTGTAATCAAGATGCCAAGTTCATTTCATCTTACACACATAATAGAACTTAAAGAAATTACATGTTGACCGAACCGTTGGATTCTATCACAAGGAAGCACCCTTTATTCGTCCGACAAAGCCCGAACCTCGGCGGTCGGCGAACTTTGGAACGTCAATAAAAGTTCATCGCGACCGATTTTCCAATCATCGAAACTTTATAAAGACTGACATGACAAATTATTTATTCAGCGATCGGTGGCAGTTCATGAAGCAGCGAGGTAAAATTAAATTTCTCGTTGCCGAGCCAATTTAACGCTCCCTTAAACCGTTCGGTGGTTTAAAGTGCCAACGTAAATATGTTATAGACGGGATCACGTGACTGGTTTTAGTGTGCAACGCCACGACGTTGTCGCCGATATTCGCGCGAATGAACCAACGAACAGGATATCGAACCCACCCGAAACGTGCTTACATAAGCGTTAGTAGACGAACAGTCCGACTAAATCAATTTCTTGACATCGGCGAATAACTTTCCTTCGCTGGTCTGCTGACTTATCTACTTTGTTACAGATCCATAGATTAAGTAAGCAACCCACGTTTCAAACCGTAATGATATTACTTATAAAATTGGGTCCATCGATCAAAATAATATAATAAAAGAATTATTTACTTACTAAATAAGAAAATTTTCAATAGAGAGACAAGTTAATCAAAACAACAGAAACTATTCAAAACTTGTAAACTTATAGTTTTTAGTTTTCTTATGCAGTAAATCAAAATATTATGCAGAAAACAAGGGCTGTTGGGAAGAGGAGACGGAAAAGGAGGGGGCTTTGTTTCGTTGTGTATGCCGAGCCACCGCCTTTAGCCGATAAAATCTGAATTGCCGCAGCCCTCGCGTTAACTTTAAACTAAAATAGTGAGCGAGGGGATCGGTTGGTCTGCCACCGCCGCGCCGCCTTTGCCACAAAGTTGGGGGGCTTCAAGGGGAAATTGGGGATTCGAACTGAATGCCGAATGCACATGGACGTAGATGACCGAGTAAAGTTTATCACGCCACACCATCTGTTTGAGCCCGGTTTGGCTCCGGATGCTCCGCCATAGACAGTCGACATTCTCAAGTTTTGCATATATGCAATTTGCACACTGAAATACGCAACACGTTTTGAGAACTCGTTAAATTTTAGGTTCACGTTTATTCTAGCGTTTGTTTTAGTTCGTTCGAAATTTTTTTTCATCCGAAAGAATGGAATTAAATTTTTCTTAACAAATTATTTATCAATAAATTTTATCTGACACGGTATCTATAACCGTAATTACTTTAATTAGTTGAGTAATTCACTTGAAATTCGTTAATTAAACCCACCCAAATGGATACATATATCATACTGGACCACATCAAGCTATTGTTACATGATTGATTATTCATAGACCATCGTAATCACACATAGGAGCTGTCTGCTTGATTTCAGCGTTTCATATGGTAAACGTACTATACTATTGTACACATCAATTTACGAACTTAATTAACTAATAGCATTAAATGTAAAATTACCGACGTTTATTTTAAATTTAAAAATTAATAAATGTATTATCTACTCAATATTACAACTTGTGTTTTCCTATGATAAGTATTACCATGGAATATAGCAGGTTGTAGACGGTTGGCGTTTCAGCCACAACGAAATGGTTGGTTGGACGGAGACCGACATTTTCTGATAATATAACAGACCCTAATCCGGTCGGGCAAATTGCTGCCATAGCGAGGATTAACCAGGGCCGGAGCGTTCATGTTCCCTAATGACCCCCTAGTCCAGAGAGCGGTGCAGCTAGGTACGTTTTTAGGTACACGGCTGTCTGGTTACATTGAACTGAAAGAGAAAAAGAGGTGGGAAGAAGAGGAGGAATTAATTATTTTAATTAAAAATTGCTATCCATCGTAACACAGGCGTCAAGTATTATCGCTACACCACATCGCATCATGTTATGCAATGAGAATATGAATATTACAATTGTTTTATGAGTTCTTATTTTTTTTTTCTAGATAATAATTTATCGTTGTCGACAATCTTTTCAAAATAAACTTAGATGGATGAGCGGGTTCTTTTATCCATCATAATAACCGAAAATCATCATTAAACAAAAATCACGCCCTACAAACCCAATCGGAGTGTTATACTTACTTATTTTTAAGACGGTTAAACTTTGTCAATTCAATTAATTTATTAATTAATTTTAGTTAAACTAAACAGCTTCGGAGAAGCCTTTATATTGCGATAAGTAAGCATAGCAACGCCGCTCAAACTTATTAAACTTGTGCTAATTGAACCGACAAACTAACCTATAACCGGGAAACGATAATTGCGTGCTATTATGTGTCCGAACCAGAAATTAATTAAATTTTCTTATGACGTAATCATGGAATGTTATTTGATGTGATAGAATGTTATACCGGGAATTTCATATAACTCGCAATATGTGAATGCAGTAACCATAGTTACGAAAATACTATGCATTTGCAATATCCCACATAAAATGCAACATAACTTAATAGAACAGGCATTGGGTACTTCTGCAAAGAAAAATTTTTGCTTGGAAAAAGGTGACGTGCTTATGACAACCCTGACTTTTCGGTCGTCTTAAGAGATGCACGTCTAAACCCGAAGTTTTCCAGTTCTAGTTCTAGTGCTAACTACCGCTACAAAACACTGTCACTAGAACTAACACTAGACCTAGAACTAGAAACATTCGGATCGCACGTCTCTCAAGACGGCTAAACTCAAATGATTCTAGTTCTAGGTTTTGTGTTAGTTCTAGTGATAATGCTAGTGCAATACTAGAACCAACACTAGACCGGGAACTAGAAACATTCGGATTTAGCGGCACGTCTCTCAAGACGGCTAAACCCGAATGATTCTAGTTCTAGGTCTTGCGTGAGTTCTATTATTAAGAGTTTATTGTATACAGTAATTTTGTTTACAATTCTTTACATTATTCAAGTATTACTTTCACTCTCTACCCTCTTCCTCCATTTCCACGCCCTCGGCTCCTCGGCCCAATCATCCCCTCACCCATCCCTTTGTCTCCTCACCCCCATCACCATTCTCATCCATCGTTTCCCCTCTCCCCCCTCTCCTAAGATCTGCCTTCGGTCCATCTCCTCCTCCCTCAACTCACTGCACCCATTCAGCATGTGTTCTAACGTTTCCCATTCCTCCCTGCAGTATTTGTTGGCTCTCTCCTCGTTTCCACAACGGAACCTAGCCACCAACTTTTTCCCTTCCTCATCTCTTTCCAATAACAAGTATCTAGGCAGCCCCTCCGTAATTATGTCCCTGTATCTTTCGTTATACCTTCCCTCTTTTATTTGTGTCCTTCTTTCCTGTCTCTGCACATCTCGGTCCCTGTCTCTCAACTCCCTCTACATCTCCCTACCCACCCTTCGTCTACTATTTATCTCCGTTACCGAGTAGCCCGCTCGTCTATAATAGTTGTCTCTGTGTCCTTTCCCATATCTGACCTTTCCCTCTCTAATTTCCCTCCAACACTCCCCCAGGATCCCGCAGCTTGGCCTCCCTTCTATTCTTTCTTCATATTTCACTGCCCTCCTACCCGCCTCCACCCTGACCTTATCCACCTTTACCTCTTCCCTCACTATATACCCCGGTGTTTCTCTCGCCACCCCAAGCACCCATCTCCAATATCTAGCCTGCACGTCCTCCAGCAGTCCCTGCTCCCTCCATCCCCATACCTCTGCCCGATACATCATCACACTGCTAACCAGACCTTCAAACATAATCTTCCTCGCAGCCACATTCCTTCCAAAGACTCTCTTCCCCCAACCCCATACTTGTCCCATCACCTTATTCGCCTTTTTTGCCATAGCTATCACATGCGACCCCTCCCTGTTATCCTCCCTAAACACATACCCCAAGTAAGTATACTCCCTAACCTCCTCGATCTCCTTTCCCTCCCATTTCCAGTTTTCTGTTCTTTTTCTCCCACCCTTACAAAACTTCATCATCCTCATCTTCCCCACATTCACTTCCAGCCCCTTCCCCCTAAAATATCTTTCCAATGTCTTTATCATCTCCTTCATCTCCACCGCTTCTCTCGCCATGACCACGATGTCATCCGCGTATGCTAACATATGCACCTTTCTACCTCCCACCACCAATCCTCCCATCTGCCCCTTCCTCAATCTTTCCTCCAGGTCGGCCGTATACAGTGCAAACAGACTTGGGCTCAGCGGACATCCCTGCCTCAGTCCCTTCGTAGTCCAGAACACGTCGCTCTTGCGTGAGTTCTATTGATAGTGCTAGGGTAAAACTAGAACTAACACTAGAGCTAGAACTTGAAAGTATCGGGTTTAGCCATGCGTCGGAAGACGAGACTAGCGTTAGTTCTAGATTTAGTGCAATAAACGATTACTCTTTAGATGCTGTCAAATAGATTGTCATTTATTGTATTAGAGTTTCTTATACAGGCTGGTCAAGAATTGTCTTACCGTTTCTCTATATTCAACCGCAAGAAAGTCGAAAATTTTAAATGGAACCCCCCATATTTTATTAGCCTACCCGAAAGGAAATTTAATTCTCTACAATTTATCAAAAATTTACCAAAAAAAATATTTTTCGGAATCGAAAGTTCCGAATGAACAACCCATGCTACCAAAATTTCAAATCTCAATGAATAGTGGAACCTGAAAAAGTTCTAACGAACCAGTTACGTGAGACACCTCCATATTGATAGGAATGTATTGGTACCTAAAAAGGTTGTAGACTAATTAAGTTGAGGTCGGTTGTGGCTGAAGTTCAGTGATTAGTATTAAATCAACCTGAAATTGATCAACATCTCGTAACGTTTATCATATAAAGTAATTATGAAAACGAAATTATTGCATAATCAAATAATTTTCAGTTAGAAATTTGTACTCAATTCGAAATTTTCAAATCTTACGTTATTACATATACTATAAATTAAATACAAATTCTCTCAAATAGATTTAGTTGATGCAAAAAATTTAACCGTTTACTGATTCTTCAACGGAGATCTAGAATAAAACGAAACTACATAGAACGAGCACTTTAGCGCGACAGTTTTATTGCACCTAAACAAAAAACGAAGCAAAAAACGACACTTAATTTGATCTCAAAGTTGATTTTTGTTTATTTGTGCCCCTATAACTAGTGAATGTTGGAAACTGCAACAAAAAATTCCAACAAAAAAGAAATAATAGTATATATTTATTGTAAAAAATTCGCAAAATAGTAGTCAATGGTTTAGAATATCTTTTATAAGAATTGAACACGAACGGTACAAAAACAGGCTGTTATTGGTTAGTAGGAAATACAGTATTTTACACATCACCGCAGGAAACAAATGTCGAATTTTACATTTGAGTGGAATTTAAAATCAAAAGAGTTATAGCCTCGATTGTGATTTTAGTTGAAATATGTCGAAGCGAAATTTTATTGATTTTTCCTCCACTTGTAGGTAGATGCATGTTTTATGAGATAAATGTGTTTATAGGGATGAATCAATTTCATGGGTTATAGACAAAAAATTTGGTCTATTTGTTATTTCAACAATACAGATAACAATATAACACAAATACATATCACAATAATAAATAGTGACAATGGATGAAACACAAACATTGAAAAAGGGTTTGTGCAATCAATAAACACAGTGTAAACTAGCCAGAATGTATCCTCAAACCGCCGTTATTAACGGGCATAGACATCCACCAACATGGTAAACTGTCAACATTACGTCGCGTCGATTGGTAACGCGTACAATCCCCAGATATCGATACCGAAACTATCATCCCTCAATGTTTAACAAATTCCCCTGTAACAAACGCAACTCCAATTCGCTTTTGACATTCATTCTCTATATCTTCTATGTCGAATTTATTTATTATTCACTGATAGAGTGTGCTTTAATAATCATTGCTTATTGTTTATTTATACCATCGCGTGAATATTTGAGATGGGACGCGAGGATTGTCGCGTTATTAGTCCGCCGTGTGTGTGAAGGGTTCTCGTAATAGGGTAATTAAATCCCGCATCACTGTGTTTGCAATGCAAGTGGAAGCGAAATTTAAATTTTCGACCGGATGGAATATTAAATTTTTAATAAATGTCCTAACATCCTACGCCATAAGTGAATAATTGCGGGAATCTTGCACCAATCTTGTTAGTTTCAACAAATATTAATAAAAAATTGTCATACAATTTTTATTACGTGAAAGTAGTTATTTTCAACAGTTTAACTTTTAAACCTTTAAAGTAGTAGTCTCTGTAATAAAAGCTTAAGTAGGTACTTCACCCAAAAAGATTTTAGAAGAACTCCAAAGATATTACTTCCCTCGTAAGATAAAAAGTCTTAAGTTATGGTTTAACCACTTCCCTTAGTTTTTTATTCAGTATTTTTATAATTATTAAATACTTCGCACTTTTATTTGAAAAAAAAAATAAGTTGTCACAGACATCTTTATACATATATAAAAAAATATTTTTTATGGAATATCATTCTCACCTTTAAGGTTAAACCTGAAAAGGTAAGATGGTCATAAAAACGCCGTAACATCATTTTATGATCCGCACCGTGGCAATCTTGTTAGATGTTTTCGGCTTAAGAGGCACGACCCCCTTCGCTGTCGTGAAGTAGACGCTCTGACAGTGTAGAAACACAGAATCTCAAATATCCGATAACCATTTATCACCCAGGTATTGCCGTTCTCGACATGTATGTCGACATCCCAATTTTAGTAAACCAGCTGTCGTCATAAAATAATAAAACTTGTTTGTTTAAAACTAAAACTAGCACAATCACTAGAAACTTTCGAGTTAAGCCATGCATTAAAAATTAATTCGTTTTTTAGTAGTTATTCAGCGCTAGGTTGTTGTACATTTTTATTGAATTAAAAGTAGAACTAACACTAGATCTATAGAACTAGAAACGTTCGGGTTTAGCCGTCTTGAGAGACGTTCGGCTAAACCAGAATGTTTCTAGTTCTATAGATCTAGTGTTAATTCACGTGTTAGTATTAGCTCTAGTTTTACTGTTATTCCACGCTAGATTGTTGCATATCTTTGTTGAACTAAAAGTAGGACTAACACTAGACCTAGAACTAGTAACATTCTGAATAACAACTAAAACTATAACTAACACTAGCATTAGAACTAAAACTAGACCTAGAACTAGAAACATTGAGGTTTAGCCGTCTTAAGAGACGTTCAGCTAAACCCAAATGTTTCTAGTTCTAAGTCTAGTGTTAGTTCTAGTTTTATTTTAATAAAAATACAAAATAGTTATATCGAGTGCTAACAAGCGTTATCTAGCATTTGGCTCACAATTTCTCAATCAAAAAGCGGGAATTGAATTTATTATATATTACCTTTTTTATATTGAAAATATTTATGCCCCATCAAACCTTATTTCTATTTGCTTTTATACCAAACTCAGTTTTAAACACCTGCTACGTTCAGTTTCGAGGAAATAAAAATAAGAATTTTATTAAATGAAGTGTTGAATTCGTATTTTGCTCCTTACGAATATATAAAGTGAAGGAGATTTGATATCTGCAACTAAATTGAAACGCAACAGATCGTAGCGTTTATCACACTAAAATTAGCTCATTGAAATGTATCTACCGGGTACCGGTATGTACCTGAACATATTCAATACGGAACACATAATTTATATTGTTATCGATTGTGGAGATATAGTGCTAATTCTAAATTATGATCACTTCATTACGCTTTAATAAGCAAATATTTACATCAACTAATGCCATGATAAAAAAAAATCGAATAGAATATTAAATTTCAAATATTAATAATTATTTATAACGCTACAGGTTAGAATATAATTTATTATTAATGGTTTTGATTGGAATGTATGAAATAATTACATACAATTAATCGAAATTTGTTTAATGCGGAAGCCAGCGTTTTGCGAGATATAATAATGTGTTCATCGTATATGCATAATAAATACAATGCGAGTTTGTATATATTACATCGTCACTCTCATTAAATAAAATTAACCAAAATTAGTTAATATATAATGGTAAAAATAAAATATTTATGAAGTTATTATTCATAACATCGTTACTGATTAATTAACAGAACATTTCATCCGTATCCATGCTATTTATTAACTTAATAAGAAATGCAATTTGCGTTATAACGTGCTAAGAAAAACGTTAAACTGGATCAATTACGATTAAATCACTGTAATAACAAACGGTTTTGTCGTGTATTTTGGGTCAATTCCTGTCAACGACCGGAATTACTACTTTGAATTATACATTGTGATTCAGTAACAACGGTCGATAACTTATATAACAAAGAATGTTGGTTAAATCAAAATTTGGTGAAAAAGTTAAATTTGAAATCATGTTATTTATAATTTCCTGATTGAATAAAAAATCATTCATACACGATAAAATCTGTCAGGGTTGATTTAAAGAACGTCCATCGATTTTAAGCTTTCTAAACGGATACCTTCACCGCCGCCACAACTTGAACCTTAAAGGATGATATCACGTGACACGTTGCGTCGGTCTCCATCCCATCGATCCGAAATATCCGGAATGCCTAAAAGGGGCACACTCCGTTCGCAAGACCACCCTAAAAAGGGGGAAACCGTCAAAAGTGGAGCAGACTTGTTCGTCGGGTTATTGTGGATCTCCGCTAATTTATATTATAATAAAATGAATTGAATGTTTAAGAAACTAATTTAAAGAAATTTATTTAAATCAAATTTATGTAAGCATACAAGTTTTAAGTACGAAGACATTTTCAGAAAAACTTCGATAAAGGCAAAAATTTCAAGATAATTGGATTATAATGGATTTAATTAAACATCAGCACTAAATATTTAATTAATTTGTGAAAAAATGTTTTATAATACAATTAAAAAGCCATGTCATATTGCACGGATTATTAAGCATGAAGTTAATGCAGTTATTATTAGTCTGATTACTTGGTAAAGGCTAATTTTATCTCATTTTCCCCTTAACAGAATTATCCAGATTAATTTCGTTTTTATCTTCCATCTCCATCCTTCATAATAGTTATTCTTACATCATTAAATTCTATTTTACATTCACCGTTTTAATGTTAATATTAGTGATAGAAAGGATATCCGGCAACTATTCGGTATCCGGCCTATCCAGATATTTTTTTAAATCCGGTCGGATACCGGAGAGTTATCAAATATCCGGCTTTGGCCGGATATTAAAAACCTATAACTTAGTACTTCACCATTCCAGGAATTAGTTTTTCATTGAATACAACTTTATTTATATCAGATTTGTCATTAGCAACCTCATTGTAACAATCCCAATACGATATATGTATAAAATCTCTTGTTGCAGTTTCGTCTAGTTTTCTTCTCTTCGCTTGCAATTCATCATCACATTCATTACTAACAAAACTGTCTCTGTTATCACTTTCGATTATTAATTACAGTAACCTCTTTTTAATGCAAAAAGATTAAATTTTAATAATTCGTATAAAATCGATTTCTTGGCATATGAGTATGAAAATTCCCCAAAATGTTAATAAAAGTGTCCTCTTTCCAATAAACCAACCCGTTTTGAAAAATAACTTTTAGTTTTTGAGAAAACAATATTTGAAGTTTTGATAAAATTTTCGATGTTGCAATTTTCATCGATAACATTCAAAATTCGCTATAAAATTAATTTCTTGAAGCATCCTTGTAGAAATATTCGCAATTATTAATTATTGTATCCTCTTTTTAATGCAAAAAGCCGTTTTGAAAAATCACTTTTAGTTCTTGAGAAATAAATTTTTAAAATAATTTTTTTGAATTTTGCAATTTTCGCGGATTAAGTTTTAAAAATTCGTATAAAATCCATTTCTTGGAATATGAGTACGAAAATTTCCCAAAGTGTTAATAAAACAGTCCTCTGTCCAATGAACCAACCCGTTTTGAAAAATAATTTTTAGTTTTTGAGAAAACAATATTTGAAGTTTTGATAAAATTTTCGATGTTGCAATTTTCATCGATAACATTCAAAATTCGCTATAAAATTAATTTCTTGAAGCATCCTTGTAGAAATATTCGCAATTATTAATTATTGTATCCTCTTTTTAATGCAAAAAGCCGTTTTGAAAAATCACTTTCAGTTCTTGAGATATAAATTTTTGAAATAATCTACTAATTTTTTAGAATTTTACAATTTTCGCCGATTAAGTTTTAAAAATTCGTATAAAATCCATTTCTTGGAATATGAGTACGAAAATTTCCCAAAGTGTTAATAAAACAGTCCTCTGTCCAATGAACCAATCCGTTTTGAAAAATAATTTTTAGTTTTTGAGAAAACAATATTTGAAGTTTTGATAAAATTTTCGATGTTGCAATTTTCATCAATAACTTGCAAAATTCGCTATAAAATTAATTTCTTGAAGGATCCTTCTGGAAATATCACCAATTATTAACTAAAGTATCGTTTTTTTAGAGTTGCTTCGTTAGTTAAATCAGCATCAAGAAAGATTATTTTGTATCTTGGATCCAAATAAGTTGACATATCTTATCAACTTTCTTATTAATTTCATTTTTATTCAAATATCACAATAATGTGGCAATATAGAGTATCACTTCAAAAATGCACCAGAAATTATAACCATATTGGCCGGATAGATATGCAGGATAACCGGATATCCAGAAAAAGGGGATGCCGAATATACGGTATCACTAGTTAATATATAAAATGCGGTTAATATGATAAAAATTCCTAACTATTTTCAATATCTATGGTGGTATAGTGGTCATTGTTAGAATTTGACATGACGGGAATGTCGACCAACTTAAATCTCGCATACTTTCTCCGGTGGTTTAATTAAAGTTGGTTGGTGTCGCTGAATGCCGGGGCGTGTTAAGGTCGAGGGTAGTGTCATGGACACCGTCATTAAAGACACGCTGAAATATGCCTATAACAAAATTCAATTACGTTTATTTCAAGTGAACTTTAATATTATTTTCATAAAATTTTGCACAGATTTAACAACTAATATGGTATAGCGTAGTTTATCTTGTCCCCCTAATTGTGTATTTCTCGCGCCCTCTCAAGTGTTCAGTGTACAACATAAATACGTCAAAATTGTACTGAGGGTGTTCCCCCAACTATTAAGTCGGCTCTTAGCTTTCTCCGCAGGCATTCACCGTACGATAAAAGGACGCGGAATAAGGACGTCTTTGAACATTAGGGTTGGGCGTGACTCATGCTAGATTGCAAGGAACGACGTGTTTTAATCTACCAGTTCTTTCCATTTTTATTTTTTACCGTTCGTTTTCATTTCAGTCGCTCGCTTGTTTTATTAAATTGTTTTTAAACTAAATTTAACAATCATTTTAAACCGTGTGTACACAATCCCAGATTAGTATTCTTTATATAAAGACCGGATGTATGCGGAAAGCCTTATTAAAACTGCACAATACGATTATGATGCGCACGTGAGCGTTGTACGATAGTAATATTAAAGGCGTGCAGACATTTCTTAATCCAATTGTTGGATTATTACGTTATTTTCATAAATGTAAATTGTAACGTTCATTTTAATGATTAAAACATTTTTACTGTTTCGTAAAATTACATAAAAGTTTATATTAAAAGTTTCTACAACTTCGAAACTTGATGAGACAGTAAACTTTAAATTATCAAACCGAACGTCTCAGGTTACAGTATTAATTTGTTATTGATAAACATAAGACATCCTTTAAAATAAGATACGAAATCAAGGTAAATTTTAGGGAGAATTTTGAACGTGCCAAATTAGTAAAATAAGAATTAAAGGTTAATGTAGTTCTTACTAATAATTTCGTAACCATATGCAGACGTTACTACAATGTGTAAGGGATGTTGCCTATAATCAGTAAAACGATATAAACGAAATGATATTTTAAAACGTTTCATTTTGTTGCAACATTTTACACTAATTCTGGTAGCTATTCATTAAATAACAAGTCAAAAAATAGGCTTAATAAGGAATTGGTGCTGTTTTCTTCTTTGAAATCTTTGAAATCTCAATGGTTATTTCGGCAATAATCAATCTTAAATCTGGTTCTTGCTTATTTTTAGAATTTGTCTCTTTCACCATATTTTAGTGTAAAGTACCAGTACACTTATACTCGGCGATCGTTCGATGTACTGTTCAATTTTGGCGAATTCAATAACAAGACAATAACCCTATTAAAATAAGAAATCATTCAATATAGTTTAAAGATCACAACCATTGCGTTATCAACATCCTTAGGCGCCGGATATGATACAAGCTGTGAGCAACTGCATGCTCACCTACAGTGCAAAGCCTCAGGGTCTTGATATCGTCAGATGAAGCTTAAGGTCACTCAGGCGAATTCAAAATGTCTTTAGGACTGAAATAAGGAGACTGGAGGCTGGGTGTGACATGTACAACTCATGCCAGAAAACGTGCCGCAAAGCCAGATGCACGTGTCGCAAACGTGTTTCTTAGGTAACCAAGAGGAAGACTCATGGAGAGTAGACAAAGAGCAAGATGAGAAGATAACGTAACAACTGTTTGTAACATTGCCCTTAATAAACATTCTTTTTGATTTCATTACAAACATCTTGAAAGCTGATTGTGACTTAAAACATTCTAATACGAGATATTTCAAGTAACCTTCCTTAGAATCGTTAAGTTTTTACTCATGACGTTGTTAAGCTAAATAATAAAATACTAAAACGAGGTTTTTATAGTTTGTCGTGGTTTCGTCGGGTTGGAAACAAATCAGTAAGTGAATTTGCATAGAAAGTTGGCAATATTTTACAGATAGTGAGGTGGTGGACGGGGTCGACGGCAAAAGGAGGGACAAATGCAAACGGCAAGTGCGGAGATGTTACGTTCGGTCTAGCATGAAGTCGCTCCCGCACCGCCCCTAGTAATGCTGATTCATCCCGGACTTTTCCATTTAAAGGACACGGACCCTAACAAGGCTCCTGCATGAACAAATTCACGTGGATAGCGCACTCCACACCAACGCGACGTTAATCGAGTCAGGTTAATTTACTCATTTTCTTTTTTATCTAATCGAAAACATATCAAAAGTGTTCAGAGCCAAGTTAAAAATTAATGTAGATTTTGTATTATTTTAATTACATTTTTTTAATTGTTTAGTAAATCTTTCATTTACGAGAAAATGCTATAAATTACGCGGTCATGTTTGAGACGTCTGCAAGGGAACATTGAACTTTATAAACGATCGATGGTTAAAAAAAAAAATGTAAAAAAGCCACACCTCCACTTCCAGTCCTGTTTTACTTAAAAGACCAAGCTTTTATAATGCAGTTTAAAAAGGTACCCTAATACCATTTAAGTACTTTTTTGCAAGAGAATTAACAATATTTTAAAAGTGGGAAATCCATTTATCACGGAGTTATTAAGTAAATGATAAAATACGAAATTTTATTCAATTTGTTGTACTGAGACGTCGTAACATTCGAAAAGAAATTGTCGCATTGTAGTAGTTTAAAAAAGTTAAACCAAGGTAAGGATATAAGCAATCCAACCGTTTTATGCTCACATAAGGGGCACACGAACTCTGTGCTTTTCAAGTATTGTTCATAAACTCGCAATGGCAAAGACCGCGTATGTATGTCAGATGGGTCACAAAGGGCCGCTCTGAGAATATTGGATTTAAGAAGGGGTAAGTTGTATCGCGTTGGGCGTATTGATTTTTCCTCTTAAGAAAAACTCATGTCAAGTGCTCTTCTTAGAACTCGAAGTTCAGTTCAACTTCTCAATAGCGAACAATTCTTCCAGCAGTTATTGGATGTACTTTTAAAACCTCTGTAGAAAGGTAGTTATGGAACTACTCTGGATTTCACTGGGGAGTTACCAAATTTGTAGATTAATAAAACATTACTTATAACTTGTTAGTAAGTTACAAGTAATAGGAGGAGTTTAACACCAATTTCTTCAAAATAATTTGTACACAATAAGGTTAGTTATAAATGGATGATTGTAACGATGATAACATTTATTGCTTAATTAGTATTTAGATAAAACATAGATACTGGTAATGCAATTAGAGGTTTTTGTGAGACCATACTAGAATTGTTGCGATGTTTGGCCCAAAAGAATAAAATGGAACAACGACAACGGATAACTCGACCGAATGACCTGAGGGAGACTGTGGTTGAACTCAATTCCACATTTGTACTTTAATTTAAAATAAACTAGTTTTGACTTCTGGGAGAAAAATTCCCGGTTACTTCAAGATTTAACGAACTGAGGATGTGCATTATGACCACATAAAAAACTTTCTGTGTATTAAAGTTTTAAATAAAATTGTTATGTATACACGGTGTATTTGAATAACATTCACAAGTTTTACGAGGTGAAACTTTTTTATATCAGTTCTTAAATACGCGTTCTAATTGAGGGGAAAAACTTTCCGGAGGAAACTCTTTACGGTAACTAAAATTAGCTAATTAATTTGGCAATGTTATTTTAATACATCCTGTAAACCAAAAAATTTACAATCTGTTGATTACTGGGCGTCTCAAGCAGAATTTGATACACTCCAACCAGTTACTGAAATTTGCATACTTATTTGCCTAATAATATAATTTACATTCATATTTAACACGTATGTATGCATATTTATAGTGTCTTCGGTACTGTACAACGTGACATAACGTGACTGCTTATTTGCATATTCGAAGAACTGTACCATATTGACTTTTGTGCTTATATTTCTGTAAACCAATTAAAATCCTTATTTAAACTTAACAAATTTGATACGCATAGCATAAAATTGTTATGCGCAATTTTTGTTATTTTTCAAAGCGGCTCGTACACAGGAATTTAATACTCGAATTCGTAAAGCAGAGAAATTGCGCGCAACATTTACAGTGGACAATTGAAAATTTATGATGTCAGATTTTACAGGGCGTTTTACTGGGAAAGAATGCGGTAGCTAGTGGTTTTCTAATAACTTTTAATGTGTGCGTTAAAAGATAAATTTTTCCTTGTTCTAATTGAAATTGCATCGGAATGCTCGTTTAAAGACTTTTTTATGAGCAAACCGTACAATATTAAATAATTCGTATTACGTAAAATTGTGTATTAAACAATAATAATAGTCTTCCTTTGAAGACGTAAATCGTTGCCCTCCGTGGAATTATATGCAAATACATAGGTACTGTTGGTTGATAATCCCAATGAGATTTGTGGTACAAGCTGGCAATTACTTAGTAAATAAATACGTAATGAAAACATTGTTTTAGTATTTGCAGAGAGTATCTTGTATATTAAAATATTGATATTGCAGATAATATGCAGCATAACTCACATTTTCTTTTGTTTTCTTTTTGCTTTTTGGGGTTTATTCATTTATAGACCGCCTGCCACGTACACAAAACGACGCCCAATATGAATACCATTGTGATTCGGGTGAAATTACGTTCTCCATAGTATTATTTATGGAGGAAATCCGTTGATTCCTTAAAAATTCTCCCGAAATCAGTTGATTTTCTATTTCCTCCATTGATCCACTTCGAATTTAACGCCAATTTATATCGTACGAAACTTGCTGTACATACTTGTGGAAAATGTTCGGCTACGAGAGAAATGAAATATAATTTTCGGTTGTGAAATCCGTCTATGGTTTCACATCAAATGTTTGATTAATTGACGATAAATTACATTAAAGGGGTTGTTAATTGAAACTCACGATCAGTGTTAATGGCACGTACAATTATTTTAAAACTGTGGAAGTTACCGATACGTAAATTCAAATATTCAGTTTACATCAATTCTCGATGGAATGTGTATAACAAGGTTTTTAAATTTCAATTCGCGTTTATTAAATAAAAAAAAGTGCGATGGCCGGGAATCGAACCCGGATCAACTGCTTGGAAGGCAACTATGCTGACCATTACACCACCATCGCTTGTACTTTTCCATAAAAGAAGTGAAAGTTTGCAATTAATGCTCATTCTTAAAATAAAAGCAATAAATATAAATATTTTCAATGCAGAATATATAAAATAACAGAGGTAATATGTACCATCGCTTTAACTTTGCTGTAGATGATTTTCTGCGATTTTCTGAAAAATATAAGTGATTTGACAACTTTTGTCGCGAATATCTTCGCTAAAGCAACCAAACATAAAATTTATATTAAAAGGGTTATCATTTTAAACGATATGTTCCAACAAACCCAAGTCGCCAAAGTCACCCTTTAGCAAATATGTTGAATTTGAAACCTAGAAAGTCTTGAAAAAAATGCCTAAAAAATTACTGCAACACCCTGGGATTAGTCTATATTATTGCATTAGGTCCTCTGGTATCCTTTTAGCCAACCAGCACCACCAGATTTGCCGTAGGAGTCGAAGGGTAAATTTTTTAATATTCCTCGTTTTCAATAGCAAATTTAAATATTATTTTCTCAATAACTAGAGACTGAAGCACCCTGGGACTAGTCTCGATTATTGGATTGGGTCCTTTGGTATCATTCTAGCCCACTCACATCTACAGATTCGCCGTAGGGGCCGAGGGGTGAATTTTTGGATATTCCTCGTTTTCAACTGGCATGGTACAGATTCGAATATGAACCTAACTTCAGCCACATGAAAATGTTCGGCTACGAGAGAAATTAAATATAATTTTCGGTTGTGAAATCCATCTATGGTTTCACACCGAACGTTTGATTGATTGACGATAAATTACATTAAAGGGGTTGTTAATTGAAACTCAGTATTAATGGCACGTACAATTATTTTAAAATTGTGGAAGTTACCGATACGTAAATTCAAATATTCAGTTTATATCAATTCTCGATGGAATGTGTATAACAAGGTTTTTAAATTTCAATTCGCGTTTATTAAATAAAAAAAAGTGCGATGGCCGGGAATCGAACCCGGATCAACTGCTTGGAAGGCAACTATGCTGACCATTACACCACCATCGCTTATACTTTTCCATAAAAGAAGTGAAAGTTTGCAATTAATGCTCATTCTGAAAAAAAAGCAATAAATAAATATTTTCAATGCAGAATATATAAAATAACAGAGGTATAAATATGTACTATCCTTTGATTATATATAATATGGATTGAGCCAACGAGAGAGATAGCTTGCGCAAAGTGATCGAACCGAGATAGACATAGAAGCGTACTGACATATAATGGGCGTGCGTTAATTTATAAGATAAAAAACTATCAATTAGAAGTAACATTTATAATACTTACAGGTGATGTGAAACTGTTTTATCGCGAACTTTGCACACGAAACAATACATTTTTAAACATAACGGTGTGACACAACAAAACGTTAAACGTCAAATGGAAGAGGGTTGACACTTTTGTGCGCATGCGCCCGTCTGTTTAGTACCGTTTTATGTCTATCTTTGTTACACTTTCACATTATCGCTTTCCATCTGCGTCTATTCACCTTGAGCCACATTTTTGTTAGTAGATATTTTCAGTTAGCTCAATCCATATTATGTACTATCGCTTTAACTTTGCTGTAGATGAGTGATTTGACAACTCTTCGATGACAGATCTCAGAAGGCGATATTTGTATGTTTCTCATAATATCTCCAAGATATTCCAGTTTTATGTCGTTTTTATATTCATAACTGGATCTATGTACCTATAAAGATTGAGTCAATATTCCAATATCCACGGATATGTGTTCTACAATTCAAAATACAACATAAAAAACAAATAAGAATACTAAAAACTCCAAAACTAAGCCGCTTTCAGGTAAAATAGCAAGGCCCTGTTTGTTTCAGAGATTTACGGGTTTTTAAATTTAATCGATTTCCCCTCACACAAGGCTAGAGTTGCTATAGATTTACGATTTTGTCAACTACTTGATAATATCTTGTGATTTGTATTCGTTTTGATAATGATACATATTAATTTAATATTTAATAAGTTATTTCCTCATATTTTTATATGAAATTAACTGTTATTGTGTACATAAACAAAAATTGCAAAATACAAAAATTTTAGAAGTATCAAACAAGATATAGTTTTACAAAAAAAATTACTTTATCATAATCGTTTCGCATTCGTTACATAATAATCTAGTATTTAAATAAAAATTTTCTAATTTCATTATTTGTATATAGAACTAAAAGTAAAATAAATAAAATTTTCTAAACAAATTGAGTTTTGTTTAGATTCATCTTATTTCGTAAAGACGCTCCCGAGAATATTATGTCATTGGCATCATAAGAAGTTCCGCCCCCGCTCGACCGATGGCGCCACAACGGCACAGCATGTGCATATGGCCGCTACCGAATCGGTGTTGTTATGTGGTGGTGCGATCCGTTTTTTAAAATAACCGCTAAATTTCCGAGTTAATAAATTCCTGGTTCCGTTGGAAACTATTTTGTGTAGTGCTTGACCGAATTGTGGCGATACCGTTTCGATTTTTTCACCCGTCGAACAGCACGAAAAGGTAAAACGAACATATTTGGTTATGTCGACTGTATTTTGTTATTTTTATGCGACATCCAGCACTCTGTGACATGTTTATATTATTGTAAACATTTCTAAGGGATGTGTTGCATCAAGTCTTGAGACAATTTTTACGTAGGAAGTAAGAATAATGTTATATTCTAAAAAAAAAGTTGACATGAACTATAAAAAAGTTGGTTCTTTAAGAAATTGTTTATAAACAGTATTGTTTATCTTTTATTTTTTGGCGCGTTTATCAATTGTTTTTGTAATGTGTCGTAGGAAGAGAGACAGATGATTCATCTCGTTAAAATAAATCGACGTAAAGTGGAAGAATCTCAATGGTCTTTGTGAAATCTTTATATACAGCTAACAATGTTTATAATTAATTAATATTTATGTCATAATGTCGGTGTTTTAATAAGAACTACGTTCGCGATATAAATTAAACGAATGGGAGATAAAATTCTTTCATACCCACGGATTTCTAAATATTTCCACGCCTACGATACTTGTACATACAATATTGGATTGCATTGAAACACGACTATATAATATAACAATTAAATAAAATTAAAAAATTTTTAAACATGTTTTTGTCATTATTTGAAAAAACAGCATCGGTTGCTAATGGCAACGATTAATGTGCTTTAACGCTTACGTGCAGGATTAAAAATAAATAATTTAAATACGTTGCACGTGATCAACTGAAACGGGCGCAACTCATATACATGATTAATCATACAGACTGGTATGAAATAAAATTAAAATGAAATATGGTAAAATCCTCATAAATAATTGGTATTTCGTAAGGTTGTAATTCGTAACTGGTAAGCTTACTCAATTTAACTTTCAATCCATCGTATGTATATCGGCAAAATTGCGTATAGAGTCCTAAACTCCTTTTGTCTACAGTGTTTTTAATAATTGCATTCTTGATGTCTACATGGAGTGTATTTTATTCATAACACGATTTTAGTACGTCAATTCACAGAAAATACGAAGTACTCCGATTACCTGTTTATTGATCGATGGCACTGTAGACAAATCATAAGATTTATTCAGAGGGTTGCTGCACGTGATGTATAAAGTGGATTTTATTTAAAATTCTGAAAACACTATAGTATGTCAATACTAAATATCTCACCCATATACAATTGTACTCATAATTCAGTTGTTCTCCACATCTAAAATCCTTAGTTCTCTCTCTCTTCAATCGTCCGATTTCAGACATCGTGACTCGTTCATGGAGGTTGTATCTTTACTTGGTCTATATATCTTGCCTCTTGACCTTTTGCCATCAACCTTCCCCTACATCATGAATTTTTCCATGCCGTCCTTCCGTATTAAATGACCGAAGAATTTAAGTATGCTACGCTGGACTCTTGGTAGTAATTATCGCGTATTTTTAGTTCTTCTAGAATGGATGCTTCAATCTTCCTTCAGTATATGCTACATTAGAAGTCTTGATTTACTTTCTTTGCGTATATAGTGGTAATCAGTCTTCTTTGCCATTTCGATTCTTCTCTTTATTTCTCGTTCTGAGTCGCCCCTATTTGTTATTTTCCTGCCCAGATAGATGATCTGATCCTTAACCCCTATGGCATGGATTAGCTGCAACGGTCGAGGTAACATACCCGCTCGATCTATAATCATCAAGTAGCATTAGTACAAAATAATATAAATTTGTTCAAGGATAACTAACTATAAAATCTTCTGATATCCTTGGTCAAATCAGAAAAACAAAACACCGACAGGATTTTACAGAATTATATACGAGTACGTATGTAGGATGTGCAACACACAAATAGTCTGGTTACACCAAGCATGTCAAGGATTTTTCAATTTTTTAATGCCATCTATACTCGACCATTGCTAAGGACCATAATTTTGAGATCTAGGTTTTTGACTGCTAACTGTAAGAAAACAGACTTTCGATTAAAACACTAAAACTCTCTCTCCCTTATTAGAACATTCAGCCGTATTTTTTTCTCCATAGTTTTCATCCGTGGTAGCTACGGGGCTACAGTCTTGCTGTGAAGGTTGTAAGAACCATCATTCTTCTTTGATCTTGCATTATTACGCATCAACCTCATTTCTTTCTGTATATTAAGTCTGTTTTTTCAGACAATTATAAAACAAAAATTTTAATTATATGCATAAATATAGTATAGTATATAGTATAAAAATAACTTTACGATAACGGCTAAATTGTAATTGTGTTAAAATAATTTATTCACGTTGAAAATGTGTCAACTTTAGAAATATGCAATTATGACGCCGTCATTGGTACAAATCGAGTCCATCAGTTTTGGCTTTATTCAATTATATTCGCATAAGAGCAGTGAACGGTTTTTTTACTTGCCCACCACTTTCTCTTAGCATACCATTTTTGTACATCTTTTAATCCTGCTCCCACATATGGCAACGCAAGTTATTGCACATTATTATATATAGTGTATTTCTCAACAGCTATATTAACTGACATTTAGATAATTCTGCACCTACAACACGTATTTTTAATGTCAATTCAATAACTATTCAGTTCTGCTCTTAGGCAGATCTGTAAAGAGTACTGTGCTATCGACCAATTTTTCCTACTAATTCCTTCCTTGATATACAGGGTGATTCAAATTCTTTGTACACATTGACGTTTTGTTCTTGTGTCAATATTAAGTAAACAATCTTGTAAATGTTGACGAAGTAACTTCACACAGGGTTATTGTGATTTCCAACACCATCTGGAAATTTCGCACACCGCATCGACATTTTTAAGAGCAGTTCAGGTTATTAACTGTGAATGTGTCACCTTTCGTTGTTAGCGCAGTGCAATTTCCCGGTCGCTTCAACCGCACGGTTATTACTGGAGTAATAAAATTTTACGTCGGTGCGAAAAAGCTCGTAAACTCCCGTTTTTAATATTGGGGTAATATGCAAAAGGAACTCAATCCCCCCTCACTCGAGGAATCGAACAGCTGAAAGCCATTTCTAAAGATGGTTATTTTCAATATTGTTTATGGTAACGTATTAACAATAAATATTGTTTTATTTGATTTGGAGCTTGTTTTAATTTTATGTGGTCTTTGTCACCTCTTTTTACTGTTTTACATTTATCATTTTGACGCCATCAACACTGACCATTCTTTTATAGTAGGCATCATTAATTTTCTGCTATTCATTTGAACGCGGGTTTAGAAAAGAGCTCGTCTTTATTTATACTTTCTTTTGAGGTCTCGGTTATTGATTTTATGTATCCTTCATAAAGTATTTGTGGAAAGATTTATTTATATGATATAGCTTATTAATAATTTAGAAACGCTAGAAACTATGTAGTAATACTATACATTGCGGCGTGGTAAACTTTCCGTTTCGTTTAATTTTAGGATTTCATATTTCATAGGGTGTAATGAAGCATAACGGATTTTAGCCGACATCATTTTTCGCTTCCATGAACCTGATTGAATATCTGCGCGATATTGTATATGTTCTTTTGCGTAGGCGCATCTTTTGAGAGGATACGAGATGAAACGAGATTCAAATGTGATTTCTCTACGTCTCTTTAAGTACATAAAGAAGGATTATTAATTCGAGTTATTAATAAGTTAATAAGAGTACTAGATAAATGTTGGAGGACTTTTTTAATTACATATCCTGTGGGGTAGTTTTATTACGGTGAATTCTATAAACAATCTGCATTTATGGTACAGTTATTCGGGCACCCTTCCCCATTCTTTAGGTCGGTGTTAAAATTCCCACGAGTGGAGAGCTGTTTAAATAGTGATTTATTAAGGGCGATAGAGGGTGCAGTGCCAGAGGTAATTTGCTCTTTTTTTCAAGCCGTTAAAGCTTCGCATGTAACTAGATAGCGCTTGTGCACGCAGGTTTATCTGAGCATCCAGAAACTACCATGCTTCATTTGTTTTGCTTATTTAACAATTGAGATTCTAATTAGTTACCTAAATACACTGAAAACTTTGCTCAGTTTACTTTAAGTGTATTTATTATACCGTTAGTTTGCATTCAAATTACAAAGGAAATTAACATCACAATGTTGCAAACAAGACAATTTAGTTTTTATATGATAATTGTTTAAATTTACCGATTTCTCAACCCGAATCAGTCGCGCAGCTGCCGTTAAAGTGAAAGAATAGGGCATCAAATTGATTGATTGTCGCGGAATGACATGCACTTTTTTACTCTTACGATAATGGCATTGTTCTGTTTTCGGCGCGTGTTGTTGTTACGCAGTTTAGATAATTTTCCCCATTTCCAAACTGGCATTGTACTTACCTATATGGTAACGGCATCAGATCAATATTAACGGATCTGCAGTTGACAGGCTGTTCGGTACAAATTATTTAAACACAAAATCATCTAGTAATGGCTCAAAAAAAGACGTTTAATGTTATGTTTTAAGGCTTGGAATATGTAAATTACAATTGACTTCAGCGAATTTTACACAGATTTGAATACTTCATAATTAAACTTGAAACGAAACACTGCTTGTGCGAGCTTTAACATCCGATCAAGCTAATCTTATTCCTACAGGGGGGTTCTTTGGTCTTTAAAAGGAATAATATACCCTTGTAAATTTCCGCTAGTGACTCGTCGCTTACTCTAACATGCCTTAGGCTAACATCCGCTCTGCAGGAGCCACGTACAAAGACCTGGTTAAAAGGAAATTGCAACACAAATAAAAATGAAATTGCTTATGTATTCCTCGTGCGGTAAACATGTTTCTACTGGCAAGTAGTTCAGGGAAATCTATGTATGGGTTATGGATAATTAAAATTATTTTAAGATTTTCTTAGTATTCCATTTCTGCTTAATTTGATCCAAATATTTTATGGACACTTTCGTAATGTCAAAAGGTAGACATCTAATTTTTAACAGTGACCGGATTCATCCTCGATTTTTCAATAAATTGGTCGTCACGTGATATATGCCGCTGCGGCTCGACTGGCAATCGATGCCTTCTTTCATTGTATTTTTCAATTACATAGATGGAAGAATTTTCAATATAAACCGGTGGCAAATAGAAGTTCTGCCATATTGATATTAAACTTTTAACTTCGCATCGACATTTTAAAGCAGGAAAGAAGAGATTTGTTATTATGAACACAGTAAAACTTTTAAGAGACATTTACTATTGATATAGTTTAAAGCTTTTCGATTAAAAACTTTACGGCAATATTTTCGTTTCCCCGATTTTCTTTTTTGTTCAGCTAAACGATGTTAAACGTGAAGAAGAAGACATTTATTACGTGATAAACACTCGATTTATAGCAAATATAAATTTGGATCATGTCCAAATAGGACGTGGTATTACTCTTTGTTCGCTTGAAGTTTGGTTTTCTATGAAGTAGGTTATATGATTCAAAACGTTTATTAGGTTAACCTAAATCTACATACTGTTACTATTTAACCCTGTCACTGCTCTAGATGGATATATCACCAAAAATTTTCTTTGATACTCACACTGAAACCGCATTCTTACGCAAAACAAATTTAGTAAGTATCCGTAGCTTATGTTTGGTTGGAGATCAAATTCTTCCCTTCTGGTTGTACGTTCAGAGCACGTTTTCTGAATGCTGCTTCTAAACAGTGAAGTCTGATTGCGTCTGATAATCTGTGGTCGTTTTCGTTTTAGTGTAATTAATCAGATATTGGTTTGTAGCCATTCTCGGTGAAACTGCTGTGAGTTGATTCTGAAGTCTCTTGTGCATGAGAATTGTTTCTATTTAATTGAAAGTGAGATTAGAGAAGGAAATTCGTTTCTTTGAAAATTCCAAGAGTTTTAGATGAATATATTTTCCCGAAAAAAAAACTACTTTTAATTTAAATCGTTTTTATGGTCAGCTTTCAGCGAATGTGTTCGTGCGTCGGCGCACGTTCCACTGAAGGGAAACCGACCAAAACGTGCGCATTGGGGACCATTCCCGAAACTAAATTCATTAACTTTTCGACGAACCTCCGTTCTAACCCATCACACACGGCACATCGTGACAAAGAGAGAATGAAATGGAGAAGGGCCGATTGTAAAGGGTAACAAACTGGTAAAAACGCAGGTGATATTTCTCGTTTGATTAAAACACGACCGGGACTATAGCAAGTGGTGAGAGAGTGGTGAGCAGCGTAAATTTAGTTTGACCGGCTGTTGGCGTTACAGCCGTGTCCAATATTCGGAAAGTGTGTGTGAAATTCAGCGGTGGTCCGCCAAAATCGAGCGTCAGCTGTGAACCCCACATCAACAGAATGCGTCGCTCACTTTATCCTGTTTGGTTGCTAGTTATGTGTACTTTTTTTAACTAGAATTTAATCGCATCAAATTTTCAGGACATTTCTGACGTAAAATCATAAAACTTGACGAAAATAGAACGTGTGTAATCTGTCGTTTCTTGACATGGTCAACGTTCTTTATTAAAGCGTCAATATCTTCGGTGGATAACATAGTTTTCCTTGGTTTGGTAGATTAAGTAACTCGCCGCTCTTCAGCTGACATTGATGGATCCTTCTCATGTTTACCTTTAAAAGTTATCGACGGCGGTAATTTTGCGAGAGACAGCTTTGTTTAAGTTTCAACAAATATTCGACAGACAAAACACTGTTAATAATCGTAAACGAGATCTTTAGATCCATTTTATCTCGAAATTGAAACTGCTGTAACGATAGAAATAATGAAACTTCGTGATTTTCTCTTAGTTTACGAGTGAATGAGTGTGACGGAATGTAATAAAACAAACTCGAGTTGCTGAGTAATTTGAATTTGTTCATTGTTGCAAGTATTGTGGCCTAAATACGGCTATCGAGTAAGCGTTAACGATTATTTATTATACAAAAAAAATGAGGTATTCATCGTGACAGTTCATTAGCAAAAAACTTTAATGTACATAATCGATTTTCGCTTATCGAAGGCAATAAATTCAGTTCGGGTATTAAGCGGAGTTACTGAACTAAATCGCCAGAATTTTCTTTTGTCCTTCATATTTGCATTTCCTATAATGCGCTGTTATTAAATTGAAGTTGTACTGATACAAAATTGATTTAATTTTTCATTATTTAAATACATTTGATAAAATGCATAGAAAAGCAAGATACGTGTATTTACAGCTAGCTAATACATTGTGACGCATTGTATTCGCTTGTAAGATACTCTCTATGTGTATGTGAAGCTTTAGTATTCTTGCTCTTTATACTTTGAACCGGGTCTTTTATGACAAGAGCTATTATTATCACAACTGCAGTGCAGCGCACGGAATAATTATGAGAAGAGAAACAGTTAAATTCAGACTATCTCAAATAGGGCAAATTTAATGGCATTACAAGTCAATAATTTTGAAAAGTTTTTACTAATTTTACTAATAGGATAAATATCTCAGTATGTAATTGTATGGATGCAATTTTGCCTGCGATAGGAATTCTATCGTTCGTTTCTAACTCGAGCGTTTGTCGACAATTTCAAAGCTGCCATCGTTTGACAGATGAATACTCTCATGACGAAATTAATACCATTCTCGCTGACGTTTAATTATGGCCCGTTCCCTTTAGCGCTTCCCAATTGCCGATCGCGGCAGTGTCTCTCGTTTTTACTCGCTAATTTATTAAATAATTAACTCGGATTCTACAAAAAAGGGAGCTTCGAAACAGTGGCTAATTGGATTTTGAGTTTTATAGCTCGCAAATATTTAAATTCTACTCTCACGAGTACAAAAGAAAATTCGGATTCATTTCGAAAAGTACCCCTTTTTAGATTAATTGTTAACGTCGACAAATTTAAAACGAACAATAGCTTTATTTATCAAATCGGATTTGTATTACAGTTTATTGTTGACTACCAAAATTTTATATAAAATTTTATATTATTAAATAAGTGAATTTTTGTATCATATGACATAAACATATAAACCTTTTAAAATATAAGCTAAGCGCAAAAACATTTCATTTAGTTCTTGGTTCGTCGGGCAAGGAAAGCCCATCTTTGCTCCACCGTTCCTCGCGTCGGGAAAGATGTAATCTTGATCCAGTGGAAGGAGTGAATTCAGAGAAAAGGGTCCGAGCAGCCTTACGCCCTAAGAGCATTAGAAATTTAATTTATTTTACTTAAGCTTCCTAACGGACACCCGGAATTGCATCACCAGCTGCACTAACGTAACAAGGTTTAAGTTTACGCAGGGTGAATGAAGAAAATATTCTACATATTCCCAATTAAAAAAAAAAACTAAATTAAAAATTTTCTAAACTAACAAAATATAATTTATAAGTTAATTTTAGTTTTCATTCTCACCGGTTTTACATGTTAACATATTTATACCTAGTTCTCACTAAATTCACGTAAACAGTTTATCTATTCTGAGGTTGGTTTATTTAACGTTCATCACCTTCTCTAATGTAAGCTTATCAATCGCCGGAGTATACTAATTTAGAATGTTCAAGTATAAACATTACCGTTTATTTCGTTTCTTATAAACATTATCCTAATTTAATAACATAAGTCTAAAGTGGTGTTGATTAAATAAGAAAAGGAATAAATATTAAGCCTGACCGAGAAATTAGTTGAATTAAAAAGGCATCTACGAAAATTTTCTTGCCAAAGTTTCTTCATCGCTTTCATTCATTTCTACAAACGTGCGTGGTTTTCCTTCATATAATATGGAAAGGTCGAGCGAATGGGGGAAACTTTGGAAAGTTCATTATGATGATCAAATCCTCATTTTCATTAAACATGTCAAGTATTGTTTGACAAAAAGTGAGACTTTGTTGGTAATCCTGCTTATTCAACTGTTAGACTACCATAATTTTATATGGGTGTAATCGTAAGTTTTTATGTAAAATTCGCTGCACAGTGATCTACATTCGCTGGTGTTCTGCCTGTTCTGGCAAGGTTTCCTTTTCAATAACGAACCAATTCTATTTCCTTTGATGGTGATCCCTAAATTTCATTGCTAACTGTAAGAGTGATGCAGATATGTCAATTATATATAGTCGTCGTAGACGTGGAAACTTACTCAGCTCTAGTTATGTCATGCATTACTCTAATTTCGTACACCACACAGAGGATAGAACTACGAAGATTCATACGTTGATTTTGTGATTAGTATATTAAAAAATTGCTTGACATTTCGTGTGATGTTGGATCTCCTTTAGAAGAAGCATCAGAAGTGTTAAAAAAAGTTTTAAAGAGAAAATACTTTTGATTAAATAAAACTTTTTATATCAATTTAACGTAACGTTAAAAATTTATAAAATTTCCCATAGATTTAACCTATCTGATGCATAAACGAATATAAAAAAAGAATAAAGTATATTGGAAACAGACGAAAATTCAATTTCCGGTTTAGTGATACAAAAGGAGGTATATGCTAGATTAATTTTGAACATCGCGAATAGTAAAATCCGCGAAAGAGGTGGGTATGTGTTTCGAGAGGAATCCAGTTGCCGATATCGATTGGCATGTAAACGTCATGCTTATATCTTTTGCTTTGTACCCGGAATACCGAACCGTGCCGTGGAACACGTTTTCCATTTATTGTTTAGGCCCGACGGGTGATGCTGGTTTACGTCTTCGGGCATTCCACCATGCAAGAAAAGCTCCTCCTGCCTGTTTCGGGCCAACTAAAATATGTACGGCTGCAAATCGTGCCAGTCTCGTCCAGAGACAGAAATTGCTGAAAATCTTATAGAAAAATACACCCTGACATCTCCGCTTGAAATAATTATCGGTTGCTTTGATGTTGGCAATTTAATACGATTTACTTCGATTGATTCGAGTTATTATTAGTTAGTTCTAATTGGTGGAAAGTGTTTTAATCAAATAATTTTTGATTTAATAAAAAATTATAAAGAAAAGATATAAAGAATTGGTTACTTAATTATTATTGGAATTTCCAGAGAATTTCTCATAAGCTTGAGGACTGTGGATGACTAAATATGTTAAATAGAGTCAGATTACATAAAGGAGTACTATTTTTTAAAATACTCGTTGATAAGGTTCCGGTATATTTACATAAAAAAATTAGATATCGTACTGATATACATAATATAAATATTCGGGCTTAATAATTAAATTTAAGGGCTTATTGTGTGAGCGGCAGTTCGGTCAGGGGTAGTCATCTTTTTAGTAACGTTTATAGTAGTAGTTTTTGTTGTTGCGCATACTATTGTATTGAGATGTATTTTGTTTCTTTATGAGGGGCTAGCGGTAGAACAGGCTGCATTTCTATGTTGTCTGAGTTGGCCCTATTAGCTTTTGCTATGTATATAGTACACATTTTTTTTCTTTACATTATATTCAAAAAAAGGCTAGTAAAAGTTATTATTATTATATTAGTATTATTAATAATTTTTTCTTTGATTTTCAGGTATCGCGGTCGTGTAACCTACATTCATATCACCTGTTTCTGGTAAACGGTAAGTTCTACAAATTCTCTTCCGTACTTCATTGATCGGTCCCTTAATATATGTATTAGAATCGGTAGACGATTGACAAAGACGTTTCTTGCACGCGATCCATAAATTTTTAATATTACACAATTTTGAATTTGATATCGGATTCAGCTAAATCTTTTGATCAGAAATCTAAAAGAATTGTTTTAATAATAATTTTAATAAACGGTTCCTCAAATATGCTTAGACTATAAAATAATTACTTAGTTCCCTTTCGTTTGCAATCTGTGCTAAAATGTCCACATGAGTAAATAGCCTAACGCGTTTAGATGCATCGATAGTGGTGGAAATGGTAAAAGGCATTAAAAAAAATAGAGAAGAGGACGTGGATTTAAAAGTGCGGACGGTAAGAGTGATTATTTTAACGCATGATTACCAACAAGCTAAGAGCTTTGGTGTAAGAAGCTTTGGTTTTTATTAAACGTATTCTTAACATAGAATTTATGATCTAGTGGCAACCATATCATATACAGTGTGTTAATTAATTATCGTACCCGACGTCATCATTGCAAGTATGCAACCAATATCACAGTACTGGTACCGCAATATGCAAATCTCGTATTGCAATACCAATACTGTGATATTGGTTGCATAGTTACAATTATGATACAAACAGCAATAATTCTATTTTTTTTGTTGTTATGACGTACGAATTATTAAATTAACTGTTATTACGCTATTTTATTTTCTAGATAATATTAAAAAAAGTTGAAAACAATGTAGTTTATTCTGTCAATATTTTCCCGGTATCTCTCTTTACATATTGCATGCTGTCATAACCACGATGATGATTCGTACGAAGCCCGTTTCTTTTTGCTATCCGTCTGGAGTTTCATCGAGGGTCGTACAGCCACCGAACAGTTTTACGAGGGACATCCAAACCCGCACGTTATGTTACGTTGCAGACAACGTGCACTATGGCAAATCCGCCAGTGAGGATAGATGCAATGAAATATTTTCGAATATACTCGCGATTCGTTGACAGTGGGGCGCAAATTTAGCGTTCACCGATGCCCGGTTTTATTCTTTCCGCGCTGGGCTCATAGTTCGGGAAATAAATAAAACGGTCCGATTGTGAAATTGCAGACATTCGGAAATTCCGGTAAATCGACAATGGAATAAAATTTGTTTTTGTTTTCAAGCGGAATGTAAAGTGGGAGTTTTTAAAACGGGTATTTGTGTACGTCACGTTCAATCCGTTTAGTGGCAAATAAAGTGTTAAAATTTTTTTTAGGTTCCTTTTTTTTTTAAGTCACTTTTAATGATTGTTTAAATACATATGTGACTCCAAAAACTATTCGCTCACCATGCGTACTGGCACTATTAGTTTGATAAAAATAAATCTTTTCTTGCTAATTTCTTATAAAGACATTACAAAGTCTTTTTGTATTATAATAAATGTTTTCTATTGTAATTTATTTTATTTTTATCAAACTAATAGTGCGAATACGCATGGTGAGCGAATAGTTTTGGGCCACCTTCGTTTTACCTTGCATATATAAGTGTTTGTAAAATTTAGATTTGTCCTAATTTATAAAAAACAGTTTGATTAATCAACACCTATAAAATTATTAAGTGGATTGAAACAAAAAAAAATAATGGGGTCAATTAAAATCCATCGGGTTAACTGTGGTCGTTGCTGAGGTGGCACTAAAATCTCGACATGGGAGTAATTCGGAAAGGGTGGTACGGTTTAGAAGAAAAACGCATTGTTTTTTTGGGAAGGATTGCCAAGCCGAACCGTGCACTGCTATTCCTCCCTACCAGTTACAAATGTTACCTGTCAAACGCACCTCCGGCCCCCTCTATTGATTTAATACAACGCTTTTAGCGATTGTGGGGTACTCTTTTCGAACGGAAAATATACACCACGTTACTCTACCAGATTTCGATAGTGTTAGTCAACGTATATGTACGTTTATGAAAAAGGAAATTATTATTAATATAATGTATTATACTATATTTTTTAATTGGGAGGAATTTTTCAAAGCTATTTTTTTGGCGGCAGTTTCAAAGTCAAGGAGGATTTTAAGTAACCTGTACTTACGAATTTAATTAGTTATTTATTTTAACTAAAAATATATACTTTTAATCTGTTGTAACAAGGACTTTTCTACGATTTATACGGTAATAGCTGTTGCAACAATATGGCTGTCGGCAACATGTAGAATTTTCCTAGTGTAATATTTTCCGAAAACTGACCAATAGCAATCCTACTTTTTAGCGCTTCAATTTGAAAACACTCCTCCGAATTAAAAAATAGAGTGTAGCTACTAAAAAGGTAACTGTTTAACAGCTTCCGTTTCCATAGTAAATTTGTTTATGGGGTGTTGCCAATTTAGGTGGTCTAGGAACTTCTCGAGACGCTCTTTCCCATGCTGCCAGATGACAAAGGTGTCAATCACGTGACTAAACCATAGCTTTGGTTTCGCTTTTTCCATTGCTGCTCCTTTGCATTGCTCGTAGAACACAGTACTCCACTAGTACTGGAATGTACTTCGGTAAACCCTCCGGAATGAGTTTCCGGAAATACCATCTACGGCGCTTTTGACTGGTACTGTGGTAAATGAAGGTTCACTTCGAAACTTACCAGGCTATCCTTACCAACTTCATACTTTGATTGATTCCAGAAAATATGTAAAATCTTGACAAAGAGCTTCGCCAACTGGCACGTTGGAGAATTTATGGCACTGACAATATCTGGTTTACGAATTTTAGGTGGTCCTTAAATTCTTGGAGGTACTGGAACCTACAAAAAGAAACTTCTCTGTCGTGTTGCTGGAATTTTTCTAGATTTTAGCTTCATAATTTTCTTGTAGCTGGCTGAATCGAAACGGCTCGTCATCTTATCGTTGTCATTCATTTAGCCCTTATCGTCCGCTAGTTTATTATAATTACAATTTACACACCGGTGTATAATAAAAAAGGTTTGGTCCAATTCGTCATTTCTTCTGAATTATACAAATGGGTTAATCTAATTGGATTGTTTGTGTAGTATAGGGAAATCAATACGGGTTCTTAGTTCTGTTATTTTTTCTGTTTCCTTTTCTTCTTTTCCTATTTTATTTCAACCAGATATATTGTAGTTGATCACTTTGGTGTTAGGGGTTTCTGACAGCAATAAATTACATTTGTTTAATTGTGACTAATTAAAATCTTAAATCCTACTTATTTACAATACTGAATAGTTAATTAATTTAATTTGAATTGATAAAGATTTTGACTTAATAAATCTTATCATAAAATTTTGTGGGGTAATAAAGGTATGAAACGCTTTGAATTTATGTATAAAATTATAAAACATTCTTGTAATTAACTGCGCCTTCGCAAGTAGGTATGCTTACGGAGTACTTTGAAAGTATCGATACAAAAGTGTTACAGTAGTGTGCGGGGTCGTAAGAAGCTTATCGCGGGTAACTATCGCAACTTCCTAATTAGTACGTTAGTCCTGAATGTTATAGTTGTCAAACACGTTCCATGCCTCGGCGTTACTACATTTTCGACTTGCGGCGTCTTTGCTGCTAGCGCTCGATAACGACCCCGACGTCATGTGCAGGATATTCTGGGGTTCATGAGAGAAGACCTCGTCACGGTTCACTGCAATGTCGATGTACTCGCTTTTCTACCGTATATACATGCATTTGTTCCCTCCCAACACACATACATAAACGAATATAATAGTTGGTATACGAATATTGATTGTTTGTCGGGTCATTACAACAAAAGAGTAAAGCTAATTATATTCTGATTATCTTCTATTGAAATGTTAATGTGGCGCCATACTCGTACGCATCGTGGAACTCATTGTTTGTACTACACCAAGCGATACGATCATAAATATACAATTAATCGACAAAAGCATTTGTGTTGGAAAATTTTTGCGGTTTGTGGCATCTAATTGATGAATTGCATTGGTTTATTTAATTAATTCCTACTGACCAATTTGTTTTAAAGGACATGTTGTTAATTTCATCAACGTTTGGTAAACTAACTTTTAAACAGTAATAAAAAAATTCATGTATTAATTTTAATGCATTGAATATATTATTAAATTTAATTATTAATAAATAATTGTTGAATACAAATCTAAACAATTTTGTCGTTTAAAATTTCGCTTTATAAAACAATTTTTTTTAACCTGATATTCTAATTACAAAGATACCTAAGACAAAACCACTGTAAGTTTAAGAACGGCCCTGCGGTGTTTTATCGCTAACGCAGCGTGGAGTCGAAATCTTAAACCAATAAAATTTATCGCCCACTGTCTCGTAAACTTGATCAAAATAGAAAGAGGGTTGCAATTACAATCTACTTCGTGTTCTTGCTTTAGTTAAATTGCGGTTAAAATATCTTTGCTCTCATTATTTTTAGTTATACGAATATATTTTAGGACACGCTGTATGTTTATATTAGATTTCTTATTACTTTTAATGTATTTTATTTGTTAAATTTTTTTAAATTATTTATTTTAACTAAATATTTTGATATTATCATTTAAACCACCTGTAAATATAGTAATTTAGAGCCTGATTTTGATTTAATCAATACCGCTATGGATCGGTAAAGTAGGATTCTGTACGATGAAAATTAAATCGCGCACCCTACCGGTTTGTAGCAGAACCAAGTAGGGAACTAGTCCTGCAGCTTCTGCAAATCAATAAAGCACTGCTTCCAACTTTTACCACCCCTGCAGAGTTCTACAGCGAGCGTTCCTTATTGATTTTTCAAGTTAACCTGTAAGCTGTAACATGTTTTTAGTTCTTGAATCCACCCTTGTAACTCTTACTCACCAGGTGGCTAAAAGCTCAGTATTGATTTTACCCTCACAGATTTCATCCCTTCTAGCATAGAGGACGCTCTATGTTCTATTTGAGATGTTAACCTCTCCGGAAAATCCATACATTGGCCTCTATGAATGTGTGAGTTTAGGCGATGCAAGTAACATGGTACGTTATATTTCAATAAAATTGTGTTAATGCATAAATGCTGTTTTTCACAAACCTTTTACAAAACATTTTAGGCAGTTAAGATTGATCAATAAACATTTAACTTTTACATTGATGACTATCTATTTTTATATTATATCAATTTCCACTTTTTAATGTTTAATTTACATAAAAATTTTGTTTTTACAATATTTATTTGCTTACATCAATTATGAGAAATTATTGGAATTGTCAGGAATATCTAGAAATGTTACAACACAATAATATATATAGATATATAGGAAGGTATATGGAGGGCTTTACATATTTAAATTGATAATATGCAAATTTCGCGTTAATCCGATCTGCAGTAATGGATTTCACGGTAAAAAGCAATAAAGGGCTGCCGATGCCAGAATCCTGGTTCTACCACTACGTTGACTGCTGACGTTCCAGCCAGATCGAAATAATTTATTCATATTTATATTAAACAGAATCGACGCTCTTCAAGCTTGAGCTGCGCTATTTTCTCGGCAGCCTTTTATGTTTTTGCAAAATAGGAGCATCCCCTAAAGGTAACATGAATACGCAATGATATTATTCTAAAATTTATTGATCAATTCTACAAATGAACGTATACGAATATCATTTTCCAATTAAAATTCTACAGTTTTCATGTTACACATGTTTCTAACGGTTTTGCGCCAGTCGTGAATAAACTTTTAATAACTCGTCTATTTTGTAACTTGTATTTCGAAATATATACATACGGTGCAGCTTGTTTAACGATTATTTGTGACCGCCATAACGTAAAAGTCTAGATAATCGTGGGACTCTGTACGTTGCCGTCGTTATCTTAATAATTATAAATGTTTGTTGCTTGGCCTCATCGTTTCTCTGCACGCTACAGCACTTTCTTTGTTCACAATTTCATTACCACACTTTAAACTTGAATGCAATATTTCATTACGAATTAATTACTTCTTTATTTTTAAATTATTTTTCTTTAGAGACCGGGAGTGTCCCATATTATTTCGGTTTGATCGCAATGCTATTATCTGAATGTAATTTTGGTTCTTTTTCGAAGTCGTCGTAGACCGTACGAGCGCAAAAGCATTCCGTAAGGACATTTATCGTTATACAGACAACGAAAAGGCGACAGGAGAAACCGAAAACTGAAAGATAGTCTAGGTAGTGGGACGGGTTGTCGTTGAAGAACAATCGAATACCATGGCATATAAAGCATTTCTGACACACTCGTCGTAATACTTCGTCTTAAGACTTTTGGATGAAGGAGAAGGCACGTTCCTTTGACATCGAGAATGGATATTGAATAAACGAATACTTTAAATATTCCACCAAAAACTATTTTAGTTCTTTGAATATTTAATGTTAAAACATTTTTGGTTACTTCATTTGATGACCGCGAAAATGTGTCTGAATGAGTACCTGTTGGTGAATACCGTAAATGGCAATTTGCTAGGGAGCTTGTGGAATGAGAAGTTGCGTTCAAGCTACTAATGGAGTATCATTACGCGATGCAAACCTATTAGTTATAATAAACGCCAGCAGTAAAAGCTTGTTTTACGGATAATTACCAAATGTTCCTCAAATAATACATGCGGCTAATGCACCCCGGTTGTAGAGCTTTATTAGCTATCATGTCCTATAAATATTTTACCTTAAACCATACACTATTGGATCGTTTAACTAACACTAAACGCGTATTTTCCTCCTACATTGATAACATTTAATATTAATTAAAATTTATGGTTTTAATCAGTTAAGAAACGGTACCTCATCTTTAATATTTGTTAAATTCATCAAAGCTTTAGAGAATAAATTATTAAGGAATACCTGCAGTCTTTTGATGGAACGACATTCAAAATTTAGGCCGATAGGGGACAGAGGGATAGAAATTAAATTAGTAAAAGTATTGAATCTCTGGAGCGGTAATTTAAGTTAAATTGGTATT
The DNA here is from genome assembly GCF_036711975.1 of Onthophagus taurus. Lineage (NCBI taxonomy): Eukaryota > Metazoa > Arthropoda > Insecta > Coleoptera > Scarabaeidae > Onthophagus > Onthophagus taurus. The sequence continues at coordinate 5,660,358 of NC_091967.1, forward strand.
AGTGGAGGCTATCGATCGTGAGTACACAACCGGGATGGGGATAGAGTCGCTGCGATTGCGATGAAATATTTAGAAGGTGGCCATTTTCACCAGGATGTACGCCACCATTACGTAATTGGGGCACATCATTTAAAATTGAATCGGTAACGGGTTAATTAAATTAGTTGACTAACGTATATCCATGCCAAATCTATTTTACGCAAGCGTTTACTTATTTCACGTTACTTACATGCTTTCGAAAAGTAAAAAAATTTCCTTGGTTTTCAATTAATTTGTAGTTTACGTACATATAGGTACAGTACTGAAATTAATAGGTCATTTACAACATTTAAATACAAGTGTACGATTTAATTGGAATATCGGTGGTAACTGAACCCCATGCAAAGTCCACGCTAACAGGTTTGCCGCATTTGGTTGCATGCGTTGCCGTTATTTTACGTAGCCCGGTTGCATCATTAGCCGGAAACGAAAGCTATTTTACCGTCAATTATATTAATTAATTCGATAGAGTCGATGGATAAATGTACACGTGTACGATTGCCAAAGCGAAGCACGCACAGCTAGTCCGCACGCTAAACATTGCCGCGTCCGAGCAACCACAGCACAATTATCGAAATGTTGTACTGTGTAGCTCTGTTGTAATCTGCAACCTGATTTTACTAAAATGTTGGTTTAAATAGCAATTCATAATGTCATGAACAGAATTCTGTTTCTACTAACCTCCGACTGTAAACTGATATAGCCGAACTCATACTTTTATGATAAATTGTATAACAATATGAAAATTATCTTCCGTGTGTTCATTATCTCGTGGGAGATTATAAAAATGAGTTACACGTTAAAGCACTATCTTTAATCCCGTATGCATAGTTTCTGTACTGGTTAAGTAAAAGCGGGTTGGAAAGTAAGCATTGTCTTATTATCAACGGAATACTAATCGGATAGGAATGGAGCGCGTAGTGAGGAGAAGTTCAGGGAGACTCCAAAGGTGGAGGCGGTACGAAGTGCGGCTGCGACGACACCGCCTCCAAGTCTTGCCTAAAATTAACGCGCTCATTTGCATTTTAGTGTGTTGTTAACCCCGTGTAACTTCAATGCATCCCTAATTCACAATATTTGTTAATGCACTCGAAACGGAACTTTATCGTGTTCGGAGTTCCTCCGCTCTGGGAAGCTTTATAATGTCCCAGAAGGTGACCTGGCTCGCAAATGGACCATTCCTTAAGTTTACATTAGCGAACATCAAATTCCTCTAATTTGAATATATTTTATTTTCTCGATTTGTAAGTCTTATATTAGATGTCAGGTGAAACAATTTTGAAAATTCACGGTGAAAATTGGTTAAATTGTTTCAGAGATTTACACCTCATTACCGTTATTGGGACCGGTGGTGTGGCGGATACGAAAGGATTTAGTTGTCAATTAGTCCGACGAACCAGACCTTTGTGGTGCAACTCGTTAACTGAAAAGACCGGAACAGCACCACAAGACAGTTGTAATCTTGCAGGGCGTACGTTGTTTAGTCTGGCGTTAAATGGTCATCTGGTTAAGGAAAGGTTTTCCTTCGTTTGCACCTGTTAACCATTTACCCAGCTCCCATGCCCTAACGCTCCAATACCACTAACAATGTTTGCAATATTCCACTTGATAGGGTCGAAATGGATATACAACAACGTTGACGATTCTTTCTATAGCAGAACTATTATTAAAAAAACAAAAACATACTAACATTATCTTTTAATTAAAATCTACATGTTTTTTAATTCGTTTATCTGTCACGATATTATGTGGTTTATAGATTTTCCCTATGTGGTTTTTGTTGGTCATCTATCCTTTACTGCTGAAATTTGCAAGTGAAATCAGTAACCACTCCCCAAGTGGTACTAAGTATTAATCGTCGTATCGTCGCCAATACGGTAGTCTGCCTAGTGCATTTAGTTTTTGTCCGTTGGGGATGTTCCGGACTTTCTGGAGAGGCGGGAGGTGGCATGATTTAGGGGGTTTCGTCGGTCTAGAAACAGTGTGAAAAACGAATGGAAGGGAGCACATGCACGACATTAAGCGGGCTCCTGGGCGGCTGGTAATGCATGTAAGTGTTTTGTAAGTAGTGGGCCGCGATCCGGACGCCATACTAAGTAGCCGTCGAGAGATGGCGGCAGTCCGCGGTCGTAGGTGGGGCCACTGCCGCCAGGGGGAACGGGGCCGGGCTGTAATGGCGAGACTCTACGCCATCTGGATCCGGGGTTAAGTGCTCGCCCGGGTCCGGCAAAGGAACATCCATTCATCTTGATGCGTTGACTTCTCCTATAAGTTAACTAGCCGACCGAGAGAGAAGAGACACTCCATACCCATTTGGCCGTCCTCGGACCGGACGACCGGATGGGTTTCCTAAGGGATGACACTGCACCACACCTCCTCCTATTCCCGAGACATGATACATTGGCGGAATTGCGGTAGATTGGAACAGGAACCGCTCGGTTCGCGATGACGAGGTCACCAAGAGGATCGAGAATGCGAAATTGTACATTTGCATTCTGATAAAGGGAGTTTCATTACATTAAATCGCAATGGATAAGAAATTAATTTCATTATGCAATTAATTTTGATAAATATTACAACTTTATCAAATTCACTTTATTTCTACTTTATTATCTACGAACGTATTAGTTAAAAATACATATTAGGAAAAATTGTTTTTTCTGGCATGCGTAGTAGGTAATAGGTGATTACCAAGATCAGAGAAATTATTTATATCAGATCGATGTCAATTACGCTTCAACAAGACTCTTACAAGAGACATTCAAAGAAACATGATACGAATGTACATAAATCATAGTGTACGTATATAGACTAAACACTTATCATTATTATGGTTATTTCTGTGAATAAATCTTTGAAAATGACATCACTTTGTATTTTGTATGGTTAGCAAAAGGCCATCTTGTTATATCATTTCAACATCAATTACCGTGGACGGTTACTAGCGGTATTGCAATAGGTACCTGTAGTGCACTTCTCTACATTCATACATATTTACGAGTTTCAAAAAATGTTTTTTAACGGCACCCGCTTCCATTTGTCGTCCAAGCTATGGAACGTTGTGCTTACAAAGCGCGCAGAATCGACTGGTGTCGCTATGTCCACGTCTGTTCCCGCCGTGGTATTTATTACCTCTATTTTCAGAGCCGGCTCTCTGTCATTGCGTAAAATGGAATTTTGCTGCAAATGCATAGATTATCGCTTATATGATCAGGCCGTGTGCATTCTCGTTCGGTCTCTGTGCTGTACACGGCATTGCCATTTACCCGGTTTCCTACTGGTCGGAAGTTGAAAAAATTAATCGGATATCCAAAGGATGCTATTTACCAATATATTTTATCGTTTTCGTTATTTCTATGTTTGAATTTGTTAAAAAGATTTTTCTTTGATTATTTGAAGTTTTTAAGCCTAAATTAGAATTTGTTTGAAACTGAACATATGTTCTAAACTTTTAAGTAAACTCTGGGGGCACAAAGAGCACATGTGTTCCATTACGAAAATGAAACATTTTTCAGAGACCCCATCAATGTTCACACGGACGATATGTAGATGTAAATGTGGCGTGATCTATTCGGGAATTTCAGTTAAAGGGCTGGACCCAAGAAAATATATGACCGAGAAGGGAAATCCGACGCACACTTTTCTCACATATAAAGTGATATTTGATGGAGCGGCAATGCGTCCGCTTTTTCCTTTTTTTTTTTTGATTCATTGCAAGTTTTTCCATTTTGAACCACAAACGCCGTTGCTTCGACGAGCATATGATTTATTTTAATGACGACAAGCCACAGAATGATACGTCAAATCACTTTCGCTTCATATATCCTTTTACAAACGCTCCCTTACTTTTTCGCATTTTTCTACCCCATTCAAGCGATACAATGGGGTGTGAAAAATAAACGTCAATAATTTAGGTATATCGTTTATTAAAAGATGTCTCAAAACATATCGAATTTGATTGTCTAATGTTTAAATAAAATGTATTATCGAAATTTTAGATGTTCTCATTCTTAGTTTGCCTTTATATGTCGACGTTGGGGATTCAAAGTTGCACGCAGCTTAGGTAATACACCAACAAATACTGTGTGCGGACATAGCGTTTCCGGTCCGTAATGCGGCAGTTCACATTCACGTGCGGTCCCGAGATAACAACACGCACCCAACGGGGCGCGTCTTTGTTCGTGGAATGGTAAAGGTCGATTACGCCGGTATAGTATCGACGAAACCGGGCTATGCTCCAGTTTATTACTTGGCCACAAAAGGCTGCGGATTTGCGCGTTTGCCGTAGGTAGATACAACAAGGCTGATAAACTTGATTTAATTTCGCGGCGATCAACGCTGGACACCCACGCTTGATCTTGTTTTACGTGCTGCTCGGTGTATTCGTTTAGCTGCCTAGGTTGCAAACCCCTGACGCTTTACTTTGTGAGGTTTGTGTTATGTTCGCCACACAACGGATACGAGACCGACGCACGCCCGGCAACGTCGGATAGTTTGTTGCTTTAAGGCCTGCATATCGGTTTCTGTTATTGGTTTTAGTCGGCGAGCTCCCGCCGAGGGACATTAATCCTAACTTATCTGGTTGCAGGGGCAAAACCGAACGAACCCCGCGCTTATTTGTCTCGAATTGGTTGACGTGTGATTTACGGCTAAACTGGATTCTATTTACTTCTAACTCTTACAAAAAACATGCGGTTTGTGGATATTTAGATTCGAGAAGCTCGTAAATTTACAAATTCTGATATCTCGCTTATAAGGATTTCGAAATTTATGTTGTACAAGATTTTATAACAAAAAAAGAGATAAATCATTTTTGAAATACGTTTTAATATTAACTATACGAAACTTTAAGTTTTGTTCAAGTGTTTTATTGTTTTTACCTTAATGGTTTTAAAGTTTTAGAGGTAATTTGGTTCATTTTAGTAAAACTCTACAATTCGCAAAGATTAATTATTTATTAGTTTTTTCTTTAATGTAGATGGTGAAAGAAGCCAACAAGAAAGTTAATTGTTCGTATCCCATTTTACTTTTTTTAAAAAGCTTTACTTACCGGGTCAAGATGGCGAAAATGCCCCGGGAAAAATACATCATGCTGTCAAGATTTAACGCCTGGTCTGACTCCCTAAGGGAACATCCGGGGGTGCTTTTTTCGACCTTATAATGGTTTAATTTACTTAGCTCCGCACATCGTTTGAACTTTACGTTATCCTGTGGTACCTGAAAATATTAATAATTCCTTATTTATTATTATGTTCTTATTTATTATACATCACACATTATTCTTTATTGTTTTGATGAAAAAGTTTTATATATTGTAGTAATTCAGGCTGATACGAGTATCTGATTTCATTATTAATGAAAAAATATGACTACATTTTTATCTGTCAGTTGAGAATCGATATTCTTCATGAAATTATCGATAAAGACTTATTTAAAACCATATTGTTCCTGAAATGTAAGAAATTAACCAACAAATCGATACAATATCATTGATAATCACCATTTTGGAAAAACGAAAACATTTAAAATATTTTGATCGACATTGTATGTCGTTCCGAAATTCTACATAAATTATCTTTTGACGTACCTTGTATAACCAAAATTTTAATTATTTTTGAAATAATCCAAGATTGTCAGTAGCTTAGTCCCTATGCATTTGATAAAAGATTGAAGAACCGACGCTTAAAAAAATAACAATAACAATCAGAGTTGAATCGTAGAAGAAGACGCATCGTTTTGCTTTGAACGTGTTCGACAATGAAAATATACTCAAAAAAAGAACGTAACCCCGATCATAGTGAAGAAGAAGAAATAACCTAATGTGAGTTTGAATATAAAAAAAAACTAGAACTTTAAAAAAAACTAATTTAATAAAATTTGTGACAATAATCAGAATATAAAAAGGAAGAATAAATTAAAACAATCGATTTGGATTTGGACATCTAGCGTGAGAGTGTGGATCTAGCCGAGGATTTAAGTTGAGATAGAGGAGGCGTATAGAGAAACCATTGTTTGAAGGAGAAACAAATTACTTCTAATTAAGATAAGTTTGATTCATTTTTGTTGTTCATTAACAATTCGAATTTTGAAAATTTAATTTTGCTTTAGGATATTCAGTCCGAGTTAACAACATCAAATGATATAAAATTTAAGTCCGTATTAATAATTAAATTGGTTTTTTGAACTGAATCCACAATTGAACCCTGAATAAGAACTTTAATTCATCGATATATATATCATTAAAAATCGTTCACCAATACAATATGTATTAATGAGTAAGGACGTGGGTTAGTTGAAAGCGTCACTCAAGTATAATCTAAATGTATATCCGGGACTTAGGGTGAAGAGCAATTAGATGGCTAATCAATTTAACGTTCCTGCATTTGTCAAGGCGATACGCCGAAGTCTCTCCATCAGTTATACTTCCAACTGTTGAACGTTGGTGTACGATCATCGAAGCCCTGGCTCCATATATCACAGGACCGTCACGTACGGCATTGGAGAGGCGCATTTCTCCTCTCCTGTTCACCCTCTTTGTCCGACCCCTGACCTGTCAAACGCGCGTGCCGACTGCTGCCCAACCCGTCCACCAGGAAGAAATATGACCGTCATTAAACCTATTAATGATCAGGCTAAACATCGATAACCAGTGAATTAATGAACTAATATTGCGAAAATTTGACTGGCCGTCAATAACTTGTGGTGCCTAATCTAATGTGGGAGCGAAGTTAAATTACGTTACACTAAACGGTACTCAATTCTAAACCAAAATTACACGTTTCATCAATAAGCGATTAGAAATTCCATACAGATAGAGTCATCACTTACGATTATTTAGTGCGTTTTCATTTTTGTATCTATTTTTATATTGTTTATATTGCGCACTGATTACCAATCATAAAAATGCATTGTTTGTTTAGACGGAAATAGGTCGTGATACGTACACAATCGTTCGAATATAATTAAAAAGTGTAACACATGCTTGATTCAAACCAACTCGCAGGTGTTTTTAGCCGTACCGGCTATTAATTACCAAAACAAGCGGATTGTTATCAAAGCAAACAGTGCTATAATTGTTGCAACGGCAGCGTTAGGTTCAGAATTAATTTGTAATTTGACTTATCGTCGATGTGAGATCTTCAGTTAATTTAGTTACTAATAATGACTATTATTAAATACGAATACGTGTTAAAGCTCTCATCGTTATGCAATAGTTTCGCTTTGATACTTTACCGCACCAAGGTTTTTTTTGAATATATAAAGAACGCCAGGATCAATTTATAACCGATGACGTGAAATGATCAATTTTAGCATGACTCTGTGCATCGGCGGTTTCATAAAATCTGGTGCAATTTTCGTCATCCATAACGGTATTAACGATGCCGCCGCCGTGAACTTCGTCCTTGCTTCCAACAGGCGCATTCAAACTTCAATTAAAATTGCATACTTTACACGACAGTAGTGCTGGGGTTGACAGCGTGTCACGATAGCAACTTTATTAATAACAGGTGCCAAAGTAACAACGTAGAGAAGGTGGTAACTTGACGGTGGCTACACCGTAGGCGTAGATGATAGGTAGCAATGTGTGAGCACATCATTAATTAACGTAAGCCAATTATCCTCTCTGTGCAAGGCTTGTCAGGGGATAAGTACACCAGGTGGTGTGGCCGTGTATCCGCTTTCAAGTTTCTGTACTATATATAATAAGAATTAATTCGTTATCCCCTTTAAGCTGATCATTAATATCTGTAAAGCTCGAAGAACTATATATTCTGGAGATACTACGCCATCTATCACAAAGTACAGCTATATATCTGCCTTTTACCATAACCAGAATAAAGTAATGTAAGAATTATTTCCAAATAATAAACTGACAAGCTTCAATTATAAGTTATATAAAAGCATCTTGAAATACACCAAGTTATGTGATAGCACTTACGAAAAATTGGATAGCTTTAAAATTCTAGCCATAATTCACTTACTCCCCGCCGACGAACGTGCGATTGACTATCGGTTCCCATTTCATTAGTTTCTCCCTTCCTCCGAGAAAGTGCCACTTGACTTTAACGTCTTTTTATGCCGATGTTTTATTTATAGGAAACACATCAAAACAAATTACACAAATAGAAGCATGCACTATATTTAAAGACATTCAAATAACAACTATTGGATTAGTACTTAAATAAAAAGTATCCACTATGTTTTTATCGAAATTTCATCAATAGTTTAGTGATTTAAATATAAACAAATCACTTTTATTTCTAGTTTACATTCATAGATTATAATTTAAAATTTTTCGTTTTTCTCTGGATGTGTCCATATTTTAATTTTTCCTTGTGAATGAAATCTGTTGTAGTCTGCTTTGTTCTTCAGCTTTAGCTCCCTTCTCTGACAGCAAAAGCAAAATTACCAACATCCAACAGAGAGCCCACCTCATTGTTTAGAAAAGTAATTACGCAGGTGCGCGGATTTGATTAGAGAAGGTGAATTGTTTATATTCGTATTTTGATGGGTCATTTCCATAATTCGAAAGGGAATTCTAATTTATTCGTTCAACAGTAGGTGCGCGTCTTGCCTAGTCGTATAAATGCGAACGAACTGTGTAAAACGTAACGGAGATCGCGTGAACCCCAGTTAACTCGCTTGGTGAACAATTTAACTTTTCAACTATTGCCGCCGTTTGAGCGGCCGCCGCTTGGAGCGTATTCAAGTTTCCAACTTTGGCGAATTTGCGTTCAGTAAGAGTGTTGATGGGAGAATTTAATAGTCGAATTTATTTTAGAATAGTACTGCAAGTATTCCGTATGTGCATAATAAAACGTACGACACGAAATGTCTCATTTTCATGACTTATTTTAATTGAAATATTTATTATTATATTCCAGAAGATATTCTTCATTAATTCGTTGTAATCTCTTGGGTTCTTTGGATTGATTTCATGGCTGGTTAAGTGTTAAAGCAATTGACTTGGAAGCAATAGCACCATATCAACCTCATTAACTATTATGATATCTAAACCTGCAAAATCTACCTTATCAAGTCTTTTCTTGTCCAGCTATAAGCTTTCTTTCTGCCAGAAATCTTATATTGTTAACCCATTTGTGGAAGAAATATAAATATCATCAAGATCATTTTTGTAATGTAGAAGCCTGCGAAACCGTAGTTTGTAGCACGATTTATATACAACTAAAGAGTAGCTAAGATTTATTCCAGATACATCGTATTCAAGTATACCAGACATACCAGCCTTTTATTTTTGACAACTAAAAAAGGCAGAGACGCAAAGACCTTAAATTGGAAAGTGGAATGTCGAAGATGAATGAAGTTTCACGTTCTTGAGAAAATGCTACTTTCAAAGAACTGAAAACTTCAATACGATACCAGAAGCTCTTGTTGGTGATAACAGTGTGGATTATAGCCGCAAATGAGGTGTGACTTAAATATTAAGTTTTACTCTGCAAAGCAGCCCCACTAACGTTTTTTTCAAGATAAATCTTACAAGGTCGCATTTGGATCAAAGATTATTTGAGAATTATTACATTGGATATCTCTACCTCAAATTATGATTAGTCTGCACTAAAGAAAATTAACTGAAGTGGACCAAGAAAGTATATTCACATGTTATGCATAAATAAGTAATGAAACATGCAATACTCGTCCATGAAGTGTTAGTTTTCGTGGTAGCATATGTACAACACATGTTTAATTATAATAACGTAATGAATGATAATTATATTTCCGTGGAATTGCATATTTAAAAAGTAGGCTATATTTTAACGTCACAGTAAGGTATAATGGTGATAATAATGTCTCTTTCAAAAGTACTGGCGTGGAAGGCAATGTTACCTGATACCTATCGAGAAATTTAATAGAACGCGCGACGATAAGATTTAATAAAACAACTTCGCTACCTGCACATATACAAGGCGATACGATCAATACTACGCAACGTTGTAATTTAATACGTAAATGGTATCGGCGGTACATAGTGAGTTGGCCGAAGTTGTAAGGTAGGCGAACTCGTCTTTTTATAGCATACTCTGTAAAGTTGTCTTATATAACTTTAACAATATTTAATTTTATTTTTACAATACAAGAGTTGCTACAATATAGTTGAGTTTATTATTTCAGTACGTATATAATTATGGGGTCGATATGAAACATAATAATAACAGGTTATATTTTGATATCGTAGAAAATAACAGGTTAAACAAAGAAGCAATGTATCAATTTTTTTCAAGGCCTTGTATACACAGGTTTCGTACCGTACCATTTTCATCAATATTGGTGTGGGCGGAACTGAGTTTTCGCGTACAGAAAGTACAAACGTATATGTAAGTACCGTGGTAAAGTTCTCGCCTACTGACAGGTTGAAAATTTGCACGCGGCAATATCGAAAACGTAAAGCGCAGAAAATGGAGCGCCAGTCACCGGCCCCCCGTGTGGTAGGTTTGTTTTTTCGCAAGCTTCGTACCAACGGCGCGGAACTTCATCGCGAAACTATATTTTCCGGTCGAAAACCAGTTTAAAATGGGACCTATATTCACGTACCGTCTCACGTGCTCGATGTTCTGCTTCGAACCACCACCCCAAGTCGCTACTATTCGCACGTACGCTTGGTATATACGACTTTTACGTGGCAAGGAAGTTACCCTACCGAAATCAATTTTTGTTCCAAGTATTTAACTTTCACAATATATTTTTCACCAACTCGATTCTACGTTCCTCGACATATCTCTTCAAACAATTCAGGTTGTATATATTTTGAGAAATATCTTATATTTAGTAAATTCCACAAATAAACCATTTTCTAGTTGGATGAACTTTCTATAAAACCGATCTTAACCAAATCAAAATAATACGTTAAAAAACTTACAAGTGTTACTCCTCGATTGTAAAACCCCACCATAAGTACGGCATTATGCGGTCTAATGCAGTATATCCCTTAAGTAACACTTAACCGATTTGCCTGATGAACCGATGTACCAACACGAGGAAACTCATGGATGCCATTATCCGATTTGGAAACGGATTCCCTTCCATTTACAATTAAATCAACTTGACCACCGAATGCACTCTCCATCCTTGTATATATTTGAAAATATTATTCAATAATATTAAACAATTAAATCATTATAAAGATTAAATTGTTACATTGTTATATACCAAGTAATACACCTTATATTATAATTACAAACGATCATGAGGAACTTATATCGCGGTGATGTTTCAGTTTGACAAAGCTTAATTAACGTTTCTGCTCTAATCATTATACATGTGTTATACGACACTGGGACCTTATCTCGTCGACCCTTACTAACTACAAGCTTAGCCTATCCGTGAGTTAAAGCGAGAAGGATGGGTATGAGTGTGCGGGACTAGAATTTGAATATCTATCGTGAACTTGTTAAACTTGTCCCCTTCTCCGCCAACAGATCCGCCCACTGCGCCGCCATATTTCAATAGTTTAATTAAACTATGCGCAATAATAGTAGTTTTTAATTAAGACATTGCAAATGGGAAGTTCCGTTCAGTGTTCATTTAAATTAATAACGGGATTTGTGAAGCAAAGTCCAGGTTATTGCCGAGTTTTTCCCCGTTCGTCCCTTTTGTTATTTACATAACCGGATACTGTTCCGTAATTATTTAAAGAAGTTGAAAGAGTATTTGCACTGGAACCCTCCCGTTCTTAGGTATCTCACAGTTCGCTAGGAATTCCGGCTTATTATTTACCGCCCTCTTCCTCTTGTTGTTGGGTAGTTTACTTTTTTGGAGATTTAATATAATTAATGTGAGAATATTTCCTTGGTTTGGTAATAATAATATTAAATAATGTATCATCAATTATTATTATGATTTAACTACAAAATCACATCAACTAACGTTCTATTTTCACTGGTCCATTGCTTTGATATTCAAACATTCCGCCCCATAAAATTCTTAATGCGTTCCGAAACGCACTACACCATGGTGAAAATCTAAAATATATTACCCGCCTATCTAGAAATGACAAATGTAAAGCACTTCCGTTTATCAAGTTCGTTATATTTCGCATGGACGTGTTCATAAACTATCCTCGGCGAGCAACGACCGTCGCGGGTAAAAAACTAATGGCGACAGTGCGGAGAACGTTTTCATCAAGTGAGTAATTGCCAACTATAAAATTTTGCAATAATCTCGGGTATAAGGTCCGCTCGGCGGCTAGAAAGAAATGAAAGATGATCCGGACATATTTCACCGGAGACTAAACTGGCGCTTCATCGTTTCTAATGACGTCACATATACTTTTTAACTTAACGGTCGACCCACGACCCTACCAGCTACTCTCTCTGATCTGAGATCCTGATTACTGGCCATAAATCCTGAGCAGAGAAGATGTCCACCAGTAATCCTATGAAGAGTGTCTACGAACGGTCGATGGTGAGGTCGAGTTGGGGAAAGCCGTTCAGGTCTTCAATTATCCCCAGGAACTTGTCATTTGATTTTCAAAGTACTTCTCTACGACGTAGTCTCCTAGTTCGGATTTCTGGAGAGAAGTGCTCGATTTGCATATGTCTAATAGGCCCTTCTCCATGAGGTTTTACCACTTTCCGATCTTGTACAGCTTTTGCTAACCGTTTCATATATCGATAGAAACAGATAGCTCAATTACTTTAATGAAATTGAATTAAACAATCCTCATGAATTTAAATTGAGCGTTTGTACACTAGAACCCTAACAATCTGGATAAGATCATAAACAATGATTACTCGATATATTAGACCCTCTCGAAAATCCGCGTATCGCCCTTTGCGTATCTATCACGTAGAATTTGGGGGAGTAATCTCATTTAGCGATAGCCCTTAAATGGACCCACTTAATTATTTATCGCCCATAAGAGGGCACGTAACGGCGTTTTTAAATTTTCCGTCCTCCCGTTTATCGATTTTGATGTTATTCCTGGTACGAGCTACGACCATCGGCATCAACGAACGCATTTTGTTTCATAAATCAGAAAGGATCAAAAGCATGGTCGACCACTGTGAACTCCCGTAAGCATTGGTAAGTGGCTCCGCCATCCATTAAGTGAATCAATATGTCTCTTACTCTCCAGTTACTTCATTTCTATATTGGCCAGGTAGATGACTCGGACTCTTCAACTCCCTTTTCCATAAAGATAAAAAGCTTCCCGATGCAACAATGTTTACGGCCACCGCTGTGGCTTTCACGTATATATTTTTTCAAAGGTAATTAAAGTGCGGATTGAAAAGCGTATTATTTTTCCTTTTTGTGGTTGTTTCATGTAATATAATTAGCAAACCTATTATTGAACTTTAACCCTTTGTGTCCCGACGGTACTTTAAAGTACCGGTAATTTTAAACTGTAGTTATCTATTCGGCGCATTTAGAGCTGTCTGTACTTTCTACTATACAAGTGTATACAAGAAATAATCTGTATAAAAAACGTCGCAAACCGCACTGTAGGATTTTTAGGTACACTTTAAACTTATTCATCCAGATGTGAGGTTAGAAGTTTAGTGAAAAGTTGAATTTTGTTGTTCAAAAAGGTATTTCTTTGATAAATGGTTATTAGGTGTGATTATTACAGATCATTTTAAAAAGAAAACATTGAGCTTAAATTTAAAATAAGTCTCATTCCTTAATTTCAATAAACATGGTTTCTAAGAATTTTTAAATTAGCATCTTTTTTGACTCTTTTAAATGTAAGTGTTGTTTCAACATTTTTTTTCTTAATATTTTTCCAATCCAACCCAACAATTATTATACATCATTTTAAAGAGAAAGCTTTGAGCTTTAATTTAAAATAAGTTTCATTCCTTAATTTCAATAAATACGGCTTACAGGAATTTTTAAATTAGCATCTTTTTAACATTTTTAGGTTATTCGAAAATGTAAGTTTTGTTTCAAAATTTTTTTTCTCTATTTTTTTCCAATCCAACTCAACAATTATTATACATCATTTTCAAGAGAAAGCTTTGAGCTTTAATTTAAAATAAGTTTCATTCCTTAATTTCAATAAATACGGCTTACAGGAATTTTTAAATTAGCATCTTTTTAACATTTTTAGGTTATTCGAAAATGTAAGTTTTGTTTCAAAATTTTTTTTCTCTATATTTTTCCAATCCAACCCAACAATTATTATACATCATTTTCAAGAGAAAGCTTTGAGCTTTAATTTAAAATAAGTTTCATTCCTTAATTTCAATAAATACGGCTTACAGGAATTTTTATATTAACATCTTTTTAACATTTTTAGGTTATTCGAAAATGTAAGTTTTGTTTCAAAATTCTTTTTCTCTATATTTTTCCAATCCAACCCAACAATTATTATACATCATTTTCAAGAGAAAGCTTTGAGCTTTAATTTAAAATAAGTTTCATTCCTTAATTTCAATAAATACGGCTTACAGGAATTTTTAAATTAGCATCTTTTTAACATTTTTAGGTTATTCGAAAATGTAAGTTTTGTTTCAAAATTTTTTTTCTCTATATTTTTCCAATCCAACCCAACAATTATTATACATCATTTTAAAGAGAAAGCTTTAAGCTTTAATTTAAAATAAGTTTTATTCCTTAATTTCAATAAAAATGGCTTCCAGGAATTTTTAAATTAGCATCTTTTTTGGCACTCTTAGGTTATACGAAAATGTATGTTTTATTTCAACATGTTTTTTTTTAACATTTTTCCAATCCAACCCAACAATTATTATACATCATTTTAAAGAGAAAGCTTCGAGCTTTAATATAGAATAAGTCTCATTCCTTAATTTCAATAAATACGGCTTCCAGGAATTTTTAAATTAGCATCTTTTTTGGCACTCTTAGGTGCCAACGAAAATGTAAGTTTTGTTTCAACATGTTTTTTGTCAATAATTTTCCAATCCAACCTAACAATTATTATACATCATTTTAAAAAGAAAGCTTTGAGCTTTAATTTAGAATAAGTCTCATTCTTTAATTTCAATAAATACGGCTTCCAGGAATTTTTAAATTAGCATCTTTTTTGACACTTTTAGGTTATACGAAAATGTTAGTTTTAACTCAATACTCGTTTTCTCAATATTTTTTTAATTCAACCCATCGATTGTTATACATCGATTTAAACAGAATTGAAGCTTCAATTTAAAATAAGTTTTATTTCTTAATTTCAATAAACACGGTTTCCAGGAATTTTTGAATTAGCATCTCTTTTGACGTTTAGACTATGCGAAAATAGGGGGATTGCATATTTTGCTAAAATTTTATTCCAAAGGCCTTTACTGAGTGTATTTTGATAGCGTTTTAATTCTGTCTGATTCTGTCACAAAGTTTTAAAATGTTTGACTTCTTGGGACACAAAGGGTTAAAAGAAAAATGAAATAAAATGGCAGTAGTGGCCACAAAATATATTAAAGAAGTAGATATAATACATTGCCGGAGCTTATGGAATAAGTCTTGTTCTATTGAGCGGAACGCTGAATTAGAAATGATGATAAACAGCTTAATTATAGTTACTTCTTACCCAATTACGGGGTACGTTTCTGTGGCCCAAGACGCTTAATAAAATCCACGCAATTTATCAGCTCGCTCACGAACAATTCCTCGACGAGCCCTCTCTTTAAATTAGGGATTTGTGACGCGGAAACTATATAAAACAAAGTGCCACTTAACGGCCTCAGTCCTCGGTGACTTGTAACATTATTTCTAGAAATATGCGGATCCGTAAATGGCACGGCCAATGACAAGGCTCTTAATGTGCGGAAGTTGGAAAAGCCTATAATTTAAATCGGATTAAACTTAAATCTATAATAATTATGACGCTTCTTGCAAATCCTTTACGATGCAATCTCTTTTTGTTAATTACTACTACTTAAAAGAAGCTTATTTCACAGAAATAAATAATATTTTATATAAAGATGTTCATCGATTAAGAACATAATTATTATGATGAGAAATTTCTTGATTTAACTTGGGTCGATTAGCGTTGAATTTAGTTCAGTATTGTTGTACAAGAGACAAAACGTAGTTTTCATTCGCAGGGGGTACCCGTGTTTACTCACGAGGGATGTTAATTAAGGCTTAATAGTGTCGCGATACAAAAACAAATACCATAACCACTATCTCTGCGTTAATTTATCATGCTCACTCCCCATTCTGTTTGCGAGCTTTTGTGTTCTGACCCTTTATCTACGTGCTGATCTATTATACAGCAGGTTCTTATCACGATTGATTGTTATTATTCTACGTTTTTGGGTACTCAAAAACGAAATGATGCGCAAATGTATTCTAATAATTGAATGGGATCATCTGAACATTTCAATTATTTCTCATAAATTGTTAACAGGGAATTCATTTTAGGTAACCCGTCCGTATAAATACTTCATATTGAATAATAAACAATGTGAAAATTAAACATATTAACGGAAAAGTGCTTTCTCTACTCAACAATTATTTAATTAAGCCTTTCCAGCAGTTTTCAACGAACGGCTAATTATGACACATCTCTTCAGTTATTACGGTCAGAAATTGTTTTCCTCCGTTTATTCGTATACATCACGGAATGAAATAAAGGGGACGAACGATGAGCTTTTATCCTTCCGGTGTTTACAATCGAGACGGTAACAAATGTCTTGAATTACCAGCTCTGGGCGCTTTGTCTATAAATTGCCTTGTAATTCGCTCCGGAGCTGTTTGCCGAACACATTTTTGGGTCGCGGCGCACAACGAATATTTGCATTTACGATTTCGTGCGGAGCCGTCAGATGTGGCAACAAAAACTAAAACCTTCCGGTTTGTTCGACCAGCAAACCTACAGACGACCCATCCTCATACTGACAGAGTCAACAAGCATTATCGATCACCACTTGAACGTGCACCCCTACTGTGTTGACCCAACGCCGGTAAATGTATTGTTTGACGCGACCAAAAGCGCAAACACAACGTGCGTCAGTCACGAAGTCTTCAACAACATTATTTCCTTTTGTATATTGTATCTCGTCCACATATGTATATGGGGAGTGTGGATTGTTATTAAACATTATTAGCTGATTCAAAATTAAGTTAAATGGTACGAGTTTGGATTGTTTATGAAAACCCACGTTTAATGGCTATCACATGAGGGTTTGTTTGAGGAGTTGTTAACACTTGCCACAGTTTGCATTTAGGAATATGCCTTCTTTAGCAGGATTCTTCCAAACAAACTACTCAGGGTTCTCAGAATGGTCAAATCTACGTTTGTTTTGATATTGTTGCTGTAATAGATTTTTCTATTTCTTCTACTTCAGTCTGTGAAGCATCAGAATGACAATTCATAAATTAGAAGATATTCAATGATTGAATATGCACAAAATAATCTGTATCGTGATTATTATAAATCAATCTCGACGCAATTTTAGACAACTATAATTAATAAATCTAGTGGGGAATATTTATGTCAATGGTATCTGAACGGGATTTCACTGTCGTTATCAAATTATTACTTCTGCAACCAACCAACTTTATGATCGCACCGGCAGTTTCCGAACGATAAACTTTTTCGGAGGGAACCACTAATTACGTCGTAATGAACTATTGAATACGTCCAAGTTAAGACGTAATAATACGATGAAAGCGAAAATAATCTCGCAAGTTCCAGTTTGTGTTCAATTAAAAATATCTATATACCAGGAATTTAATATAATTCGCAATATATGAATGCTGTAACCATAGTTATGAAACTACTATATACTCACACTGTCCCACATAAAATGCAACATAGCTTAATAATTTTGTAGTTTTGCAAAGGAAAAGTTTTGCTTCGAAAAAAGTGACGTCCTTATGATAACCCTGAGTTTTTGGCAGTCTTAAGAGACACACAGGTAAACCAAAATGTTTCTGGTTCTAGATCTAGTGCTAGAAGGATTCTAGAATTAACACTAGACCGAGAACTAGAAACATTCGGATTTAGCCGCACGTCTCTCAAGACGGCTAAACCCGAATGATTCTAGTTCTAGGTCTTGTGTTAGTTCTAGTGATAGTGCTAGTGTAAAACTAGAATTTACACTAGACCTACAACTAGAAACATTCATTTTCATTTTATGTGGGACAAAGTAAGTATGTACAGGGTGGGCAAATTTGGGTGTTATTATAGGCTATCTCAGAAACTATAAGAGATACGAAAAAGGTAGGTGCAATGGCCCGGTCTCTTTTTTCGAGACTAACCCAATCCCGCAAACACCAAAACTCTATCTTCTTTTGTTTTTAAGTTATAGCCAAAAAGTCAAATTTTCGTGATTTCTAAAAATGCTCATATTTCGTTTATTTTTCAATTTACAGAAATGGGGTTGTTACGTTCTTAAGACACTTTTTTAAGTAGAATATACTGCCGTTGAAAAATTTTAAATATACTTGATGATTTTTGAGATACAACACAAAGTTGTGTTTTTTTAAATACAAACTATACTTGATTATGATGTTACTGAAAAGAGCATACTTTTAGCTTTCCAATGATGTATCGCATGTATGGTGTCTTTGCAGAAAGTAAGCGTTAATTTTCAATTTCAAAATAGTAAGAGCCAAATTATTCAAAATTTTGATTATAGTAGGCGGGTCCGGACAATAAATACTACCTAGTGGCTATAATATGACAGAATAAAAGTGGTTTTGTACCAAGGACAGTAGAATCTAACAGGACTGCTTCATCTATTGTATTTTTGTAGTCCACTACGGGTTGGTTGCCCGCACTTTACGTCACACTATTAGACACGCCTGGTAAATGTCTGTGTTTTTAGAGGTTATATGATAGACATTATTACGTCTAGGACGGAAAACTTCAAAAATAATATGAATACGTCTAGGATATAACCTTTAAAAATACACAGAAACGCATAGACCATCACAACAGATGGGCGTGGAAAATGGTGTGACGTAGTTTGCGGGCAGGTTGTCACAACAATGGACGTAGCAGTCCTTTGGTTTTGTACAAGGACTGTAGAATCTAACAGGACTGCTACATCTATTGTTGTGACAACCTGCCCGCAAACTACGTCACACCATTTTCCACGCCCAGCTGTTGTTATGGTCTATGCGTTTGCTGCGTATTTTTAGAGGTTATATCCTAGACGTATTCCTATTATTTTTGAAGTTTTATGCTTTTAGACGTATTAATGTCTATCATATAACCTCGAAAAATACGGACAGTTACCAGGCGTGGCAAATAGAGTGACGTAGACTGCGGGCAAGCAACCCGTAGTGGACTACAAAAATACAATGGATGTAGCAGTCCTCTTAGATTATACTGTCCTTGGGTTTTGTACTATTATTCAGGATAAAGTTGGTTTTGTACCAACGAATAAAAACTTTGAATAGTTAATTTAAATTTCTCAACATCTTATCCCTGACTTTGTTCACCAATAAAAAATGGTTAGCAAGTAAAGTTTGTTAATTAAAAATACAAGAAATGTATTAATTAATGAATAACTAAATATGGACAACTTCAGGAACTAAACAGTCACAAACTGTCATCTTCTTCTACTAAACTTACTGGTTGTAAGGTTAGCACAGCTGGGTATCAATGAATGAAATCTTCGGTAGTATCTTCCCAGTTTTCCCCAACCATGAGATTTAGAAGTTTTTTCATATTAGCAACCTTTTCTTTTGAAATTGGCTGAAATAGAGGAAGATTGGGGATCATAAACTGGGCAGCGGACTTTCCATTGAAACGATGTTTATATGAGATAATATGGAGCCTTATCTATCATTTTCAAAGATTAATTTTTTAATTTTATCGCTTTATGTAGTTAAAGATAATGAGGAATTTTTAAACGGGAAACTAGTTTCAAAAAATTCATGAATGAAATGATCAGTAAACTCACGTTACTTTAGTAACTAAGTGACATTTAACGTTTTCCTCGCCTACTATAATTAAAATTTTGAATATTAATCTTTAATATTTTAGAATTAAAAAATAACGCTTATTTTCCCCAAATACACCTTGCGTGCAATACATCATTGGAAAGCTTAAAATATGCTCTTTTCAGTAACACCATAATCTACTATAGTTTGTATTTAAAAAAATACAACTTTGTGTTGTATCTCAAAAATCATCAAATATTTTTAAAATTTTTCAACGGCAGTAAATTCTACTTAAAAAAGTGTCTTAAGAACGTATCAACCCCATTTCTCTAATTTCAAAAATAAACGAAATATGAGCATTTTTTGAAATCACGAAAATTTGACTTTTTGGCTATAACTTAAAAACAAAAGAAGATAGAGGTTTGGTGTTTGCGGGATTGGATTAGTCTCGAAAAAAGAGACCGGGACATGGCACCTACTTTTTTCGTATCTCTTACAGTTTCTGAGATAGCCTATAATAACACCCAAATTTGCCCACCCTGTACACCCTGGTTTCTATGGAAATATATTTTTGTATATTGCATCTTAAGTAAAATAAATTGTAGCATGTTTACCTAATTCCCCATTCTAATTATTCGCTCATTATTTAGTAAACTTTACCCTGGAGATTAGTTCAGTATTACATCGGTAGGTCATCTTTAAGTTAAGCTTATTATATGGTCGAAGCATACAACATTTACAGTGCTCCTGGTTCACTTCGAATACAGTCACGCGTCGAGCTCATAGCGTCACGTCCCCAAGCCCATATTGTAATGTAAACGTCGATATGTTTATACAACGGCGCGGAGTCGACTTCATACACCGGTCCCAGTGAAAACTCGGTCAACATAAATAGAAAACATATATGCACCGGCCCTTTTTACCGGAACACAACGCAACCCGAGTCGGGAACGGGTTGATGGCGCCTCGCCTAACAGCACATAAGCTTATTTCGTTCGCACCTAACGTCATCACGAATGTACAGAAGCCAAACAGCTATTTTCTCGCCGGGCGTGTCGGGAAAGAGTAATAAGCTTTCAACACAAACCAGCATTTGCTTTTTTCTTTCACTCAGAACGGAAAGGGCCATGATTAAATTCGCATTTGCAGATATTTTCTATCGTAACGTTACGGATTCATTTTTAACATACTAATGCAACTGATTTTATTTTCAACCACCACTATTTTACGTAAAAGGCATTTTAATCTACATTATGAATGTGATTGAATTTCGGTGTTGCGACTAACCTTCAATACAACGTTTTACCATTAAAACATCACAAAGTATCTCCCTAAAATCAGCATGATTTATTTGACGATACCCACGTCCCGCTTACGTAACAGTTTTCACACGTCTTCGGAACCGCGAAGCCGTAGAGACGCACCCGAACCGCAGATTAACTAAACTGACACTTTGCATAATTTATTGCAGACCATTCCGCCAGATTGTCACCTTTCACCTGTCTCGCTGAATCATCCGTTAACCTAAATTGTACACCCCCGCGTCACCCGCCCTAATCTATCCCGCTTGATCCTCATCCTATTTCCGGAGTTGGCCCAGTTTATGTGGGGATGTGGAATTTTAAAATCGATTTTAAAATTGACCGACATAATTGACGTAGGTGTAACACTTCAAAAGATAAACTCAACATGGAAAATAAATCTAGCCTCTGCCCACGGTAATGGTGCTGTCAAAAATATAACTTTCTAATTATTAGTTTTAATAGGATTTAGCAGCAGTGATGCGGACATTGAAATAGATGATTGAAGAAGGCTAAATTAGAAATTAAAATTAATAATAATGTTTTAATTCAATCGAATAATAATAATGAAAGTAGATAAGCGGATAAAGAGTTAGATAAAATCCACTCGTAAATTTAAGGTTTTAGGGAAAAAGCACGTTTTGACCTTACACTACACTAAAAGGGTGACGTAATGAATAGAATATTTACTGAAATTGCAAATCCTTGTAACGCTTTTTTGTTGCTTTATACGAAAAAAACTTTTTACGTCAACAATACTGCAGAGTATCAAATAAATATATTATTTTCAATTATTCTATCTCATACATGAAATTATGACCTATGCAAACTTAGCTATTTTATGCCCCTAATTAGATAGGATTTTACATGTATAGGCCAAAGATTAACCTTTCGAATGAAACATTGTTTATCAAAATCGGTTCTCTTATAAAAATACTGTACATGTAAAATCTTATCTAATTGGGAGCTAACTTCGCATATGCATACTATTTATTTAACATATCATAATAAACTGTGAGATGGTATACTAATAAAAATTAAATAAGAAAATTGTTTTATTTTCCTGTCATATATTAATAATGGCAATGTTATTAAAAGTCTCATTACCATCCGTACCACGAACCGTTGTTGGGTAAGAGGACTGAATTATCTATCACGGAGGCAGAGAGTAACCGACTCGCTCACCGTACATGATGCGAAGTTAAGCAAATATATCCGAGTCGTTTATCAACTTTTATAGTCGCGACGGCCCCCAGCGTGTATCTTAATTAGTTGGAAAACTTCTGCAATATATCCTGGTCTCCCGCTGAGAACGAGCTTCCCATCCGCGCCTCTAAAACTACCAACTACTTAATAAATACAATCAGACAAACTCCCTTTTGCGTATCCATTTGTTATAATTTTCTGTAGACGCGTGCGCCCTATGGTCGTTTTTTGATAGATGCACGCGTACCGTCTTGATACTAAAATTGTTATTTAGACATGTCACGGACTAACAAAGTTTCCGGCTTTCAGATTCTAGCAGCTCGCTCTTTAATTAAATTAGAAGAAGATGTACCACGAATAAATCTACCAATTTCAGTCGTCTTTAGTAATATGGATAAAACATAATAAACTATAAAATTAATTAAAGCGTCATTATGATCATAAAAATGAGCAATTAAATTTAATTAACATATCCGATAAAATATAAACTCAGTTGGAAAACTCTTCTGCAGCTATAGTTTAAATAAACAAATTAGCGTCCATCTATTCGTAAATATAAATTGGGCAATGCAATTAAAGCATTTTCAAAATGAATGAAAATTGGATAGCAAGATAATTTAAATACATTCCGGGTGATGCATTGATAGCAAGTTTTAAATACAACACGATAAATAAATAAAGTGATACAATTATGGCAATTAATCAATAATGAAAATAAAATAAATAGTTGAAAATGCTCTCAAAGGCATTATGCAAAACGTTCAATGAAAATTGTTTCATTATAAATTGTACCAATAATGTGTAACACTACAAAATGTGCATTACATGTATTATTTAAAGGTTACATTTAAATTATCTTGTTAACTTTTAACATCTTACACTTCATTGTTGTATATGAAAATCGCATAAATACCGAATCATGACATTATTATTGTTCAGCTTTAGAACTCAATCTAAGATGTAGATTCCGTTCATGGCCTAGCTACTAAATCTTGTATTTTTATATGATTTCTCATGTTTTATCTCATCGTATCTAATCTCAGCAGTATAGTCTTTTACAAGAAGTTTCTAATCTTCTCTGAACAATGTCTTGTCTTTTGGCACCAATACATATTTTTCTTCAAACAGAATCTAGTCTTTTTCTGACAGCATTTAGTGTTCTACAAACAACATTTAGTCTTCTGTTAACACTGCTAACTAACTAGTCTTCTTTCACCAATATCTAGTATTCCATTCTACCTACCTTTCTGCCAGCAGCGTCTAACCTTTTTCCAGCATTATCTGGTCTTCTGCAAGCAGTGTCTAGCCTTCCTTAACAGCATTTACTCCATTGTTTATAGATTTAGTCTGCTGGATGCGATGTATGACGAAAATTAAGTGAAATATCTAAGTTGGAGATTGTGCTCGCACAAGAGATCGTGCTTAACTTGACATAATGATGTATCTTGCTTACAATAGATGGTAACTATAGAAATTTGGATGTGAATAACCGTTAAACAACTATCCCTTTCTATCGCTAATTAATTTATTATGACGGTAATTTTATCAAAGATACTCTGTATGTAGTCTATCGACCATAGAGAACAGTATATGCACATTACCGATATAAGTTTACCGTGTCCGGTGTTGAGCGCTCGCCATTGTCCTCGTAAAGGCACCCGTTTATATTTAATTGGAACAAGCTCTGCGGTATTACGTGCCCATAGCATGATCCATCAAGCCATAAATGCAAAGCCGTGTTTCATTGGACAGGCAATGGAGGGACGAAACGCGGTATAGATTGAAACTATACATAGTTCCCCATATCACCAACTTAATAATGAAACAATGCTGGGCGCTAGACCTTCACCGAACATACAACATACGTTCCATTCACATTTATCGTACCCCGTCACGTGTTGCACACATGAGCAGTTTACGGCATTATTATAACCCTACACTCCGGGTTGAGTTTATCGTTAATAATTATCTAGCGCCATAGAAGTTATGGTTCCGTGCCGAATTTACTCGCCGAAATGCGGCCCATCAAAACTGCGGAAATTTACACTTTCCCCATATAATTTCTACCGAACGTGATGTCTGTTTTACGGCCAATTTGAAGATGCACTCGTCATTAAACGGCAATTGATGCTCGTTTCAGCTTACGGCTATCCATTAAATTAAGCGGCTACGTGAGAAACTACTAATAGGAGAATAAAGCTGAACTTCATTGGAAATTCATCACGACTAGATTTTAATGAAAACACTGAAATATGCTGATAATATTTAACTCTATTATCATACAGGTTAAATTGTATTAATGAAACAACAAACAATCAATACGTTCGTTCAGTTTGTACATTACCATTATAACGATCGCCGCGAGAAATTTGAATAATATTTCGGTAATTTCTCGTATAATCGACATTAAATTCATACCATAGTCCAGATTAAAATGTTAAAATATTCCGAATATAAATGAGGGTCTTTCCTCTAAAGCCCAAGATAAAAGTTTTTGATACTTTATGGGCTTTAATGTTAATATTGGTATATATTTTATTTAAAATTAAATTATTAAGATTATGTGTAGAAAGATTAGAAAGTATTATCTATACTTATAAACAGTGTCAAATGAAACTTATAATACTATAAATATATACTATATTTAACTTGAGGCAACCTATATACATGTAATATATTCGGAAAAGTTTTCTGTGCGAATTTCCTCGACCGGTCGAAACTTTTCTAATAATCCCGCTAGATGAAAATAGCCCGCGTCGGGCATAAATATGAACAGCGGCTAGGGAATAACAGAAACGCCTGAGGGAATCCCGTTTCGTGCAAACTCTGGAGTCAGTCTTGCCGTGTTCTTCTTAAACACGGGACGTCGCCGTCCTAACTTCTGAGCCGGATCCGACTCAGAAACCCGGAGATTATATTTAAAGCCTAGTTTAGTGCCACTTAACGTCATCCATAAGCTAAACCGATAGCACAGATATGAATCGCTAAGAAGCCGGCTATGAAGATAAAACTCGCCCAGGAAGAATTCCTGTCCCATAGATGCTAGAAAGCCGAGATAATAGTTTTGCTTTTATTATGTAACTCCACTAAGTGAGAAAATATTAGATAAAATATTAGTTCAGTTAAGGAAGAATAATTAAGAAAATTCTTTGAATAACATTTTTAAGTAAATTAATAAATGTGGTTTTATTAGAATATGTTTTAGTCTCGAGAGTATAAAATTTTCACGGCGACATCACAACCATTTGTTTGCTACTTTCCTAAATTACAGCTGCCGAAGAATATGGAAGTAGCTCGAGATAAAACTCTGCGACCCCTAAGCCGATGGCCAGGGGTTGGAGGTGAATGGGGTTCGAGTTGCCTGCGCCTGTGAAGCCCATTAAAGCATTTTCTGGATTCATCGAACAATGAACGGTGTCCCCGATTTTCATCTCCATTTTCTTACACATTGTTTTCATTTCCTCTCATGATCTTATAGTCTTACATTCTTACTACTACAACTTGTACATTTTACTAATAACACAAAGAGGTTTTTGGTTAATGTCTATAAGTACACGTAGCGAGGCGTATTGTGTCTTAAACATAATACCCTTTTAGGAAATTGTTTTTTTTTCTAATTTCGATCCTTTATAACACGCTTCCGCGTCTTTGTCCTCGACGATATTATCAGTGCAAAAACGAATTTACTTAAGAATGCGGCGCATTTAGATTTGCCTTTGCTGAAAACGCTAGATAGCCCTATTAAATTATTGGAGAACCCCTCTTCCTTCTTTAAGTGAAGACGTTCCGCTTAACTGCTTCCCTGTACTTTAGAAACAACGGCTTCTGTGTGTATCAAAGAGGAAAGATTAAATTAAATGAGAATTTGTACAGCATAATAATGTCCTACTTAACAATGAAAATACTTTACGAAAGTTGTACTGTTTTTTTTTTCTTGAAAAATAATAATCTTACACAAAAGTGAGATGGAATACTTGTCTGAATTGTAAATGTCTGTCATTTACAATTCTTGAGAAGTAATAACAGAGAACTTTTAGCTTAAATTGCTATTTATATCGTAATAGAATCCCGGATGATATTGATAATGTTATTTTAAGAAAAAACAGACTTTCATCATAATTTTTTCATCTCTACACTTCGCCTGGGAGAGGATGATAGAAGACGTCAGATTGTCACACGGCAGGTGTTCACTGCACTAGAGCCGGTTGAAGATATGCGGTAAAAGCATCGTTACTAAATAATGATCCCTTAACCTGTATTATTAACGTTTCCTTAATGTACCGCCTGCAATCTCCTTTCAGGAAAGATGGCACATTTATTCTTACGGACGGCAAGTAAACTTTAGGTATAGAAAAGTTATGGCTAAAGCTTCGAAGAAAATCGATTTTTAGGATATTGCTTCGAAAGAAATTACACATAAACTTTACATACGCCCTTTTCGTTTATGGGGTATAATATAATTAAGTGTATTAGATTTTTATTTTTGTTATGGGCAAATTTAAAATTGATAAATTGTTTTTTGTAGGACTAAATAAATAATCGTTTGATAAAAATTCATTACAAAATCATCACTAGGTCTACTTTAAATAAATAGGTTATATTTCACGACGTGCACCTTCATAAAATTGTCGCCATAAATCTTAGTTCTTTAGTAAATCGTGAGCGAAATCTCCTGCCGTTAGGCCAAACTGAGCGAGGAGCTTCGAACTGCATTTGCATACTGGTTGCCGAGAGGTGGATAGCTTTCATCCGGTAAAATATAAGTGGTTAATTAAAAACTTAGCTGCCAACTCAAACTTTTCCTTTAAGAGTGAGTTAGAACGAGTTGGAGTGGGGAATAGCGCCACAGTAATTTAATTCCTTGCAAAGTGCTTTGAAAATCAATATCAGTAACAAGTAATGTGTTTATGAAACATAAAAGCATTCGCAATATTTTATAGCGACATGAGGATATTTTATTTTAAAATAGATTTTAAATAGAATGTTACAAGTGATAATGAGGGTCGGTAAAGTTGCGAAACTACGACCTTACGATTAGCTCTTCAAATACAAATACGAAATATCAATGAGAACTGGAAACTTAAAGATGCTGATTAAATTTCCAATTACGAAGTTTTTCCCGGCAAGCATCGGGAAAAAGCAGAGGAGCGCGGAATTAAAACTAACTACGTTCGAATGTGCTTAATTTGAAAAAGCGGCCGCAAAGAGGTCGCGTAATGAAAAAAGTTTAATACCTTCGCGGGGCTCCGGGGCCGTACACCCACTTTCGCAGACTATCAGTAAAACGGGCGCAATATTCTTATGAATTTATATGCAAACTTGCCCGAGCGAAGGTCCGCCAGGATAGACTTCTCCGTTGGGACGCAAAATAATTAACCGCTTTATATTAAAATCACTTTTTAATGCGCCGCTATAAACAAAAGATTGTCTGGAATAAAGTGAATTTAAAAGAGAATTATTTACTTGGATGAAATTTTCACAGCATTTTATCATATACTTGCTTTTTGAATACTTTCGTTTTAAAGGTTTTTTTTTTTACAAATTTTTGAGTATTATCACAATAAATAATCGTACATTTAGACGGACTAGATGAAATTGTTACCTGTAGTACAGCTTACAGAGCGTAATAATTAAGGAAATCCATAGGGGTTTAACCACAATACGCTCTAATAAGCAGAAGTATCTCTAATTATACTCCATCATGCGGTCAATTAATTAGACAATCTATTTGTAGGTATCGTATTCCTAGATGAAAAGTTTATATTATAATCAAATCATTTCCAGGATTCCAACTCCACTGTAAACCATGTATCCTAAACTCCCCTATACTATTTTATCCTGGTGACCCTAAGTAGAGACCAGACACAATAGATGCCAAAAACACTCAAATGATGTCATGGATAGGAAAAGACCCAGGTGCTTGCTTCACTTTTGTTGCCACGATCCAAAGTCTTTTATGATCCTTCTACGTTCAATCATAGATGGCCATCGACATTACATTCTGTCGGCTGTATAATTCACTATTTCATTTTTCTCATCACTATTCATCGCTACTTATCACTCTTTCATGTAATACTACTGTATATTACTCAAAGGTCAGTAACGTTCAGTTTTTGAAGTCATGCGTTAAGCATACAATACTGAATAAAATGTTGCGTATAACCCATTAGATATACACTTGTATGTAGTTTTCTGACACTTCAATTTTCATAAGAACTATGGTATATAATAATCGTCAAGCTTTCAACAATAAAAAATTATAAAGATATATTTGAGTAAAGTTTGTAGTAATTCAACTAGAACGTTTCATAACATAGATAGAGTGTATTTTAACTTGAAATGAGTTAGGGAATCCATCTACTTTAGTTACGGGCAATATTTAACATTTTCCAACTATGATTACTGTTTGAATTCTGTTAAATAATATTAGTTCGAGAACTGGGGACAGCCACTGGTTGCATCGGATGTTGATTTAACAATAACACAAACAATTCTTGACGGTATTATGCACAGTAACTAGCCCACGGGACCCATGCACCGTAGTTATACACTATCGTATTACGTTTCGTATTATAATATAGTGAGTAATTGATGTGGAAAGCAACGAGATAATTACTCATAGATGCTAGAGGCGTTCTATTAATTCAAATGTAGTTACATTCACTGATATCGATTTGAAGATATATCCTCGAATTAATAAGATTTATTTTTGTTGCAGAAATTGGCATCGCTATTTAAAGTGGCGTCGTCATCATAATTGGTACGTATATTCTTAATCAATAAATTAAAATTAAACTAAGATTAGAACTAAAACTAGAACTAACACTAGAAACTTTCGGGTTTTGCCGTGCGTCTTTTAATAAAAGGTTTGACGTTTCGGATGCCATGTTGCAACCTTCTTCAGAAACTGGTTCGAAGTGACGAGATCAAAAAATCGGTAACTATATATAAGTCGGAAAAACTAATTAATAATCAGTTAACGCTAATTACAAACTAATTAATAACTAATTGCGTCGCGTCCGGTGTGAGGCGGGAAGAGGTAAGAGGTCTTCGTGTTCACCACCATCTTCCATGTTCTGCTAAGCTCCCAGCCATCCTCTCTGTTGACGTTATTTTTATGTCGGTGAATCTCTATGGCTTCTCTTGTCAGTCTTTGGTAGTATCTGTTGTCCCTAGCCAGCACCTTTGTTTGTTCGAAGTCTATTTGGTGCCCCTCTGCATGGCAATGTTCCGCAACCGCCGACTGCTGGATCTTCTTCAGCCTTACATCGTCCAGTTTGGCCAACATAAACCTTCCCACAACTACACGATAGTCGATAGACTCCCGCTCCTTTTAATGGAGTTAGTTTGTCCTTGGCTATCGGGAGTGTGTTCCGAATTTTGCTGACCGTGCCGTACCGCACTACGATGTCGTTCTTCTTGAGGTGCCTAGCAATTCGTTCCGTTACACCTGAAACATAGGGAAGACAGATAAATCCAAGTGGTTTTGTACTTACCGTGTCCTCTTTCTGCTTTCGCTGCTTGATGGCCTGGTTGATGTCCCTCAAAGTGTATCCATTCTTCTGCAGCACGCCTCGTAGAAAGTGTTGCTCCTTCTTCAAGTTCTCTCCTTCACATAGTCTCGCTGCTCGCTGAAATAATGTACGGATCACGGACCTCTTCTGTTGGGGATGATGATGTGAACATGCCTGTAAATACCTGTTGGTATGGGTCTTCTTTCGGTATACACCAAGTTCTATATCTCCATTTGTCGTCCTGGTGACCAACACATCTAGGAAAGGTAGTTTTTTTGGCAGTTTCTGTTTCCATGGTGAACTTAATCATAGGATGTTGAGAGTTCAAGTGATCCAAGAACTCTTGGAGCCGTTTTTGACCATGTTGCCATATCACAAACGTGTCATCCACATATCGGAGCCATAGTTTTGGTTTCCACTGGCTCTTCTTCAAAGCGTCCTCTTCGAATAATTCCATGTAGAAATTAGCTATAACTGGCGATAGTGGAGATGCCATGGCTGCCCCTTCGAACTGCTCGTAAAATTCTCCTTTACAGCTGAAATACGTCGACGATAAGCAATACTCCACCAGATCTGGCACGTATCCTGGTAAACCCTCCGGAATGAGTTTTCGGCGAAGACCCTCTACCGCATCCTTAACTGGTACCCTAGTAAAAAGGGATTCCACATCGAAACTTACCAACATATCCCCAGCATCCAGCTTTACACCTTTTACCGATTCCACAAAATGTGTAGAATCCCTGACATACGATTCCGTGTTACCTGTGAAGGGGGACAGAATCTTTGCAAGATGTTTAGCCAGCTGGTATGTTGGGGAGTTGATGGCGCTGACGATAGGGCGGAGGGGGACGTCTGGTTTGTGAATCTTCGGTAGTCCGTACATTCTTGGTGGTACCGGCGCCTGCACAAACAAACATTTCTGCTGTTCTGCTGGAATTCCTGTAGATTTTATCAGTTCCTTCATTTTTCTAACGATTTTGTCTGTGGGGTCCCTCTTGATCTTCCTGTAGGTGGCTGGGTCCAGTAAGTTCATCATTTTGTCGTCGCAATTAGTTATTAATTAGTTTGTAATTAGCGTTAACTGATTATTAATTAGTTTTTCCGACTTATATATAGTTACCGATTTTTTGATCTCGTCACTTCGAACCAGTTTCTGAAGAAGGTTGCAACATGGCATCCGAAACGTCAAACCTTTTATTAAAAGACGCACGGCAAAACCCGAAAGTTTCTAGTTTTAGTTCTAATCTTAGTTTAATTCACACCGGCCGTGAAAGCCTTCGTACTTATAATAAATTAAAAGATTATTATTCACCTTGTGTTTCTATTTATAATAATGCGCAAATGGAAGCAACAATACTCTTTCGTTTACATTTTATATTTTGTCCCTTTTCATTTTCCTTCAGGTTAAAGAACGAGTAATCTTGAATTTATGGAATGTGTCCCTTTTGGATCCTAAGCCGTCCCTTGCTAGTTATCGGGAGTAAAAGCACTTCGCTACAGAGATTATCGGCAACAACTCGGTTTCAGAAAACAGTAAACCGAAAATGAAATTATTTTTTATGAGGCGAGGGGTAAATCGGAAAATTTTCGCCCTACCCGCGTCCGGTTATAATCATAAAAAAAGGTCTCTGAAACCTTCAAATATTTTTATCGCTTGCGATCGGTTGTCCCACAGATGGTCTCCAAATGAATATTCGATATCTTTCTTTTTATTATAAAAAATATAAGTATATCAAATATATGAATATAAGTGTGAAAAAGAAATAAACTGAATCATATTAATTTTAATTCACTTTTCATGTTTCATCTACCAACACGTTTAGTAAATAGCAATTTAGTGAATATGACTTTCATAAACGAACTTTAAGAAATATGTTAACTTTGAAGCAACTAAGATAAACATCACAGTTTCTGAATTGCGTCCGTCGAAAGCATTAGCGAAATTGGTTGGGAACTGGAATCGTAGCATATGTCGGTAAACCTATTTAGTAAATTAGTTGAATTTAAATTAATATAAACTAAAATATTATTTTATTATAAATACTTAAAATCTTTTTATAGTCGTTAGCAGAAAACAGTCAAAAAAATAAAATGAAGAGGTTATAATCCATATTTGAATACGATACTCAATATGCAGCATCACAACATACAGATAAGGTATTCGATTTGCTGTACCAACTGGTAATAAACCGGTAAAATCGCAAAAACTCGATCGTTATCGACGGTTGTTATTTCGGATCCCTATTGACACCCATTACAACAGGATCGAACTCGTTTTCAAACTACCGAAATCGTTCGCGCCTGCGGAAAGTCCTGACAAAGTGGGGATTTAGGATGGTTTCTAAACACTTCTCCGACATCGAAAAGAACGAGAGCTGCGACGAAAAGAACTGAGGAGATGCGAACACCGTAAAACGTGAGTGTCGCATTTGCAATTTACGGATTTCAAGTAGATACGGATCTGAATGAAGTTAAGCAGTCATCATTTTGTCCGTAGACGGTTGCGAAGGATAAGGGAAAATCGACGTGCCGGTCTCTCATTGTGCGAATTTATCTCCCTTGCAACTGACACATTTCTCAAACACAACAGGTTCGTTCCCGTTCGGCGATAAAATCAATTTGCCGTGAACAATTTTTTGATGGACAACGTTATAACGATGACTGAGGACCTCTTACAAACATCATCGTAGTCGCTTATAACGCATTACACAATTTTTAAATACATATAAAACGAAATATAATATATTATTTTGGAATTATATAATTAGTGACAACAAGTTTCTAAATTATATCCCTTGGATATTCACGTAACCTTATTCCAATACCTTACCGGTTCAATAAACTGGTATCACCCTCTTCAACTAACCGAAATTATGCAAATAATTGAAATTTAATCCGCCGTATCTATTTCCCGGTACAATCCTTGTCGTCGTCGAAATGTATTTTGTCTCTGTTCGCCTTCTGAGGGTTCCGTTCTCTTTCTACAACGTAATTTTAAACTATACGAACTAAAAGGTTTCGTTCACATAGAATTATGATCGAGATTAGAATTCTCTACTTTGGATATTCCGATATAATAATTTTGCTATGGGTTGTTGGGTATTTGTAATTGATTACTGTTATGCACAGCAGCGATTACGATTTAATTGGATACGTTTTCTTGTTCTCTTTCTTTGCCAAACCATAAACCTTGATTATACTGCAGCGATTTCATGCAGATCGGTAGCTATTGATTGAATATTGATGCAACCGTAAACTATTTACTTTGTTAGTTCAAATTAAAATATATATTCTGGTAAATATATATTCTTTTTTAACACTTTGTGCTATGCGTACAATGTATTTTTGAATTGTTGAGGAAATTACTTATCAGTGTCAATTACCGATAGGACATCTCTAAAGATAAGATTCGCACAACCAGAGGCATTGATTAAATGTTAATTTTAGATTTGATCTAAGAATGGGATGTTAGTTTAGATAGGCAGTTGCTTTTGGGTGAGTTTATATCAATAGTAGCGGTATGTGTACTGTACAGAATAGCATAAGCAGGGTAGTAATGGAGGAAAGAAGTTGGAGCTCGGGCCGTGTCGTAACAACACTAGCAAAACCACAGTAACCAATTAGTAGAGATCAAGACGAGAACACTTGATGTACACAAACAACGACTTAAGTCCTTTTGAGGACTGCCTAAAAAAAAGGTAAGTACAGGGTGTCTCAAATTCGTTGTTGCATAGGTTATCTCCGAAACTCTCATTAAAGTAGTTTCAAAGTACGAAACGTCAAAGTATAATAAAACTTTTCAATGAATTTCGAAAATTTTGAATAATTAACCTTGATTGACAGCCGTAAACAAAACTAACCTTACCCAATATTTTTTTCCGGTATGATTGACAGATGAAAACAAAACTGACCTATCCTAACATTCCTTCACGCTTTAATTGGGATTTCTTCACGCTATAATTAAGGTACTAAAGAAAACCGACATTCCTTCACGCTATAATTGGAGTTTCTTCACGCTAGAATTGGGGTTCAAAAGAAAACTAACCTTACTCAACATTCCTTCACGCTTTAATTGGGATTTCTTCACGCTTTAATTGGGGTACAAAAGAAAACCGACATTCCTTCACGCTGTAATTGGGGGTTGAATAGAAAACTGACCTATCCCAACATTTCTCAATATTTTTGTCAGAGTTGATTGACATTTATAAACAAAACTTACCTAACTCAACATAAAAATGCTAAAAGTTCCTAGACTCGAGAAAATGCATCGTAACTCTTGACGGTGCTGTTAGTGCTGCTATTAGATCCTTGACCTAAGTTCTTTTGCTGTAAGCGTTAGAAGTAAAGCAACGTTTTACAGATTGAATGTATGCTGTAAACACTGGAGAAATGGATGGAATACGCAGAAAATAGAAATACTAACGAGCAAAGATGAAATCACATTCCTAGGTGGTAGTGTAGCGAGAAGAAAAACAAATAAGCTATATTTAGGAAATCCTGAAAAACCAGAACAACAGGAAGAAATCAGAAATAAAATTCTGCTTTCAGCAAGGAATACTCTATACTAGATTAGAATGTTGAATAAGAAAGTAGTAGATTATGATAACTTTTATGTACGAAGTACATAAAGTAAAAAGTCTTATTAGTTATATTATTTATATAAATTAAGCAATTTTGATAAACATTATTAATGACACAAAGATTTAAATAAAAAAGAACGAATATGTTTTGAAATAGTTTTCATTGTACAAAATAGCTTACATTTGCTGTTATTTACCACATGAAGTTGTGAATGGAATAGTAACTCTATGAATGTTAAAACGAAATGTCGTACTTACGTATGAGTTATGTAAATCTCATGTATCGATTTTCTCACTTATATAGCGTTCGTGTTTGTAGCCAATTCGTCAATTAACGTAATTAGCCGCCATAATGAAATATTTCTTTCTTCCCCAAGCATTTACTAATGGACCCTGCAATTATGTTTCCTTTTAAAGGAAAGGCTTATTCCAATTAATTGAGTAAACTCACGTTTGTAAAAACCTGCGAGGTTACAGGCTTAATTTCGATTGAATACAGAACGATACTTTTAATTATTTCATGGTAATTGAAGAAAATAGTTTTACGTTGTAATTTGTTAGATCGCAGTTTCGAAAGTTAAAAAGGTACCTATAAGGATATGCTGTGGATAAGTTCCAATTGAATTCTCAAAAGCTCATGTTGGAAACTTCACACTAAGGTATAATAGTTCCCTCTAGGACGAACAACTTACTAGTTTAAAGTTTTAATCATCCCGACTATTTTCGAACTGCTTCTAGAATCATCGCATCGGCGTCGTAGGCAAAGTTAGTCTGCAATCGAAAAGCAATTGATGAAAGGGTACCTATTCATATTGAAACTATTTATCATTAAAGGTTTTAAAATTGTTATTTCTTGTTTATTTTCTTATGTAAAGTTTTAATAAAAATGTAAAGCAAATTTTACCAGAAAGCTTTTCAATTAATAAGTAACTGACGTGTAATTTCGTTTTATATCAGAGTGAAGGAACGTCAGTGTTTGAGTATGTGAAACAGGGTATTAATCTCACTCGGAAAGTCGGTTCATTTATCCAGAGGCGCAGCTCTTGTCTGAGTCAAAGTTGCGTGCATTCGTACGCGCTACATGTTTACTCTCCAGAATATTATCCGCCGAACATATTGCCGTTTGCAATTTCGACGAACTGTCTGAGAGACGCGGTGCTGTGGGCTTCCGTTCAAAAGGCAGACGGACACTGTATATAAAACAAACTTAGATTTTGAAATGTTCCCTCGGCGAGCTCGCATCGTGGAACAGTTTGAAAGGGCCATTCCGTTTGCCCGCTGTAACGGCCGGATCTGAAACTTTTGATGTGTATTGGCCCGAAACATATCCGTTAAATTTACTTCCAGTCTCTGCGGACATATTGTATAAATAAGTTAACTTTTTCAACGATAAAAATTTGTTACACTTCCATTTACCGGCGACGAGTTATGTTTCGCCCAGAACGCCCGTTTTCTCCTAACGATATGTGCAAAACTTTGCTAATCTAAATAGTTCGAAAACGGGCGGAGAAGTCATTTGTTACTCAAAGCTTTGGAGACCCCATCGAAAGAGGAGAGGACCATTTCAAACCGACGAGATCGTCGTTTCCGCTAGACGCTCGACGTAGTCTCCAGTTTCTGCGACAAAAACACCCGACTATAAGAGGATTACGTTTCGAGTCGAATCCCCCGCTATTTGCTACTAATTGACTATCTAACGGAAATTCCTCATCCGGTAAATGCGATTTACATTTATCACATTGTCGCTTTCCTTATCCAATCCCTTTTTATGGTTACACACTCAATTGTCTTTCACCCATCGTCATTTAATAAAAGAATTAACTGGATTAACTTTATCGCAAACATTTAAATTCAGTGCTGTTCAAAAGTTCTATAAATATTGATTCATAAAACGTAAAATAAACGAATCAGTTCAAACAACCCTACTTTTTAATTAAATTTCATCACTACCAATTACATTATACATCAAGATTATCAGAGCTACACACTGTAAAATAAACACAAAAATTTGTTCGCCGAACTGTTAAAAAGTTTGAAACGTTTCCATTCGTTCAAGATCACTGCAAGGGAATGTTAAAATTACTTTTATCGATTCGCCGCCGGCTCAACTGCTATCAGGCATCGTTAAAATAATGAACATAATGCGGGGCGATAAATCGTCAAGATCCCGACTCGCGAACTACCGTAATATGAAATTATAAGACATCAAACGGTTTTAATAATATGTTTGGGCCCGAGGATCCAAGTTGGCATCGCGTGCACCAAACTTTTCCACTCGAAACATGATGCCAACCCACCTCTGGCCGTCTGCATGAACCGACCGTTGCCCCTTACTAATCATTTACATACGATATCAGATGGTACAAAATAAAATTTATTGCACCCTATTCGTTGATCAAACATTCTTCTTATTTTGAAGGAATCATTGTAATTAAAATCAATAGAAAACGTAATTTATTACGGTTAACTTTTATAGTAGCATAAATGCAAATAAAACGATACGTTTATTGAAAGCTCAAAAGACATGGAGGTACTTTCTTAAATAAAACTCTACCTTTAAGTGTTTTCGGCCATAAAGGCGCATCGTGAACGAGAAAGTACTATTTGAAACCACACCATTTTGTTGTAAGAAAATAACAAGAATTTTATGTGCTGTGATTTCTAGTGTTCATATTTTCTTCTTATATGTATATGAAAATCTATAAGAATGCTTATCGGATCTAGTCGACTTCGAATCGCAGGTATTTATGTATCGTGTCGTTTTCCTGGAATTTTCATAGCGTTCTACGTTGAAATTGGAAATTCGTGACGGCTACGGCTATATTAAATGTAAATTTTTCGTTGGGCGCTCCCAGGCAGTTATGAAATTATTAACATCTGGATTAATAACGCTGAATTTAAATCAGGTCGCATCTGCATGACAATGAGCTACCGATGAACTGATGCCCGGGCAGAAGTTTAAATTAACAAACTGAAATTTATCACAACGGACGATTCAAACAAGGTCCTGCCTCGGGTGCCACAGAACCGTTGTTGTTTCCCGCGTATATGTATTTTGTATGCGCCCGTTTTCTATACTATATTTGACATTCATTTCAAACCGACCGCATATCACAGCGGGTTAGGGTGAATTTTAGTGAGAGTTCATGTGAACCACCGTGTGTATGCCACTGTTACTCGATTTTTTGCCATTTAACATGTAAATCCAGTACATAAATAACCACAAACCCATAATTTCTCCCACCTCAAATGATACATAACATTTGCATCCAACCATTATTCCGACGATGCATTATTTAGTTAATACGTTTTTACGCAAATAATTTACAATTATACGTTTTATTCAATATACGAGGATGTATTATAAAATAATATGTATAATAGACCTAAAATATTAACCAGTGGTATTGTGGCGCCTTTTTAAATTCAAATAAATTTAATTTAATGATAGTAGATATCATTGAATCATAATATGATTCAATACTTTTAATGTGTACCTCTATATGCTGATTGGTTAAGAAAGGAAAAGTCTAAATTTCTTCTTGCGTTGTAACGTCCAAGACGGCTGAAAATCAAGCCTGAAATCTCAGTGGACTCACCGAACAGTCATGGCAACTCCTCACCAGAATACTGAACGGCTCGTTTGTGACCATGCCAAGAAGGAAGATATGACCCCGAATGAAATGTTGAACGTGTGTCTTTCAAACACGTACACTTACAACAATAAAAATCCTTGCTCCCTGGGATTAGGTCCGTTTTTCTTTTGCCAACGTGGGTTTCGTGGCTATTTACTAACCACACGATAATAACTTCACAACGTTTTATTCTACATGTTTAATAAAACATTGTATTTATTTTTTAAAGTAAATTTTTGTTTTGTATAAAAATATATCATCCTCTAAAGGTATGACAAGAGTCGGTTATGGACTGATGAATGGTTCCTCGAATAGAAAACGTGATGACATTGTGGCCAACATAAGGCCTGTAATTTCTTTATTTCGTGTTTCAAACAATAAATAGAATGGTGTGATTTTAAGGAGAATAGATTCGATACTGCATGGATAGAATGCACGCGTGGGAAATCGACATGTGATTATTAAATTGATCCGGAATAAAATACAAGTCCAATTTATAGGTAGTTTCTTTTTTCTTCAAATATACTGACCGCAATGTAGATTTTTTAACAATAGATCAACCTGCGAAATCGAATTTACGTCTGTAAACAATGACCGCCGCAGAGATGCTTTCCACTTCAGCTTTGGGTTAAAACCGTTTCAACCCGGACAAACGTTTGTCAATTCACTCGGTGGTCCCACTTGAGCAGCAGGTTAGAAGTCCACTATTATTCCGCTTACAGAGCTACGTTGTTATGCCCCCTCTAAGGTAATTGAAATCAATTGAGATGGGGGGCAGTGGTGTATGCTGTCGTGCGGTTTTGTACATGCAAGTTCATGGTGCGTGCCCCCGAACAATTAGTGCTTGATCGAACAAGGGTCGTAATAATGAACTAACTGTTCTAATTTCTTAGTTGTGCTTAGATCAGCCATCACACAAACAACCCCCCCCCCCTTCCTTTTAGAACTAAAGTCAATAATATAGCATTTATGTCATAGGGTCGATTTTTAATTACAAATCAATGAATTAAATATAATTTATGCCTACGTAATATCAGGAGAAGATCTAAATAAAAATTGTTTTTTGCAAGGCAATTGTGTTTTTTGCTTGGGTTGCAAACAGAGGACAAAGGGTGGGAGGGAATAGCGTTTTTGCTGTGTGCATTCATTATTTAAAATTAATTTTCAAGCTGGTAGTATAACCGGATACCGCTTTTACGCGCGGCACCAAGTCAGTTTATAATTAAAAGCTCGGCGAACGCGAGACTAAACCGACGAATGAATACCGCCCGCAATTTAATTACGGAATTAATAAAACGGAAAATCTTGACTGATTTATATTTTACGCTTAAATGCAAGTTAATTATGATGGTTTTTGTAAGGTCGGCCGGCGAAGGCGAATCCTTTTCGAAAAGAACTGAATTTCTGGCGGGGACGTTTGTTGAAAGTGGCTGCACTTTACTGGATATGGTGAGCCTTTCATTCATCTGGTATCCAGCGAATTTTAGAGATCCACTACCGCCGGAACTAATAAGCTTACGGTATTTGAATTTGCTGTACTTGGCACGCTGGATTGCATATCTACCGTATGGTTTGTAATAGAATTTACGCAGAATGAACTAACATAATTACAGGAACCCTCCGGCGCAGGATAGCAGGTTGGTTTGAGACCTTTTGTACCATAGCCTGGAGGTATTCCACATTGATTGTCTACTGTTCACAGTGTATTTGTAATTAAAAATGAAGCGGGATTAATAAAGCGTAACCATAATACACAAACTTATTTCATAAAAAATATTTAAAATTCATTATTGTCAAGTTAAAAAACTTTTGCAACTCTCGCAAAATTTTGTTTGTAATAAAAGTAAACGGCATGGTTATACCCCCAAAAGAATTTCAAAAGCTTAAGAATATATTAGCCCGTAGTTCAATATTCCAAGCACAATTTAATAGCTTGAACCCTCGGAAACATTGTAAAATCCAAGTAAGCTGTTAACGCGCAAACGTCTACACTTGGAAACTGTTAAACGACGCCGTCGTTGTAAAAATATTTTATTGCTCCGACAGGCGAAAAGGGCTTTTCAAAAAGATTAAAGATTCATTGTTCCGAATTTTATAGCATTGTTTCGTCGCCTTCGCGAACCTGTTTCAACACGACAAAGAATCCCGAAAAGTTGTGATTAAAGTAACACCTACATACCGTATCAAATACGTTCTCATCTACGAAAAACGATCTTTTACTTCTCCAAAGTTGATGGCATCGCCAAAATGCAATACTGCACAGCGTTCTACAGAAAGCGGATACCGTTGACAGGGTGTCCACTTACAAAAGGGGTTCTCATTCTAAGCTGTCAAGATGGCGTTCTTGTAAGGAAACTTTCATTATATCGGATCCTTTGTTTGACCCTAACAAATTTACGTGTAATTATCCGCGGTGTTTGATGAAATGGTTGTCAAATTCGAGAAATGTTATTAAAACTTATTACTGGATTATTCTTCATATTGCAGTATACAATTAATTAACACTAATTGGGGTTTAAATTGCCTTAAAATTTACAAAGAATGAATCTTCTCACGGAGCGTTTTACATCAACGTGCGCATTTTCGATTTGGCTTCCGGCAATAGGGTAGCAATTAGAAAGTAACATATTTGAACCGGGAGAATTAATTAAGCATTTTCCGTACCTGCGAACACGCTCACATAAATTTCGGCCTGACTGATTCGTACATGTTTGCATCTAATAAATGTTTATATATAACGGTGTACACGGAATGGGCGGACTTCTCTATTTGCGGACATAGGAGTGCGGCAAAAGCGTACGAATCGACCGGAAACTATCCTCGAATACCCTTTTTATTTTATAAAATTCTTGGAGTGATCCTTCATTATTAAAATAAGTTAACTACTACAATGCAATTATGATGTTTTTAATATTAATTAAACTTTTCTAAAATGTTTGGCAAGAATGCAAAGATATAAAGAGGAAGTAATAGACATTCCCATAAGTATGAAACGGAAAATTTTCAATCAATGTGTACCCCAGTTTTAATATTTGGGGCTGAAAATTAATAACAATACATCTGTTAAAAAACGAATAACGAATGTTGAGGTCCATGTTGGGGTTACGCTGAGAAATCCTATCTATAATGAAGAAGTGAGAAGAAGAACGTATAGGATATTATTGTGGCTAAATTGACAGAGTCTTGACACTTGAAGAGCAGTGGCTATTTTATCATGCAGTTAGATCTAGTTGATATCTCAAATCTATCCCATTTTGAAATAAACTTCGAATTATAACATATTGTGATGTTTTACTTGTGTGTTTTTACACAAGTTATTAAAATATAAATTTGGTTTTCTTTAATTTTAAGAGACTCTTATTAAAAACTCAGGGTTTCGGGCAAGTTCAGGTTCAAAAGAATATTAATCAGGTTCGACAAAAAATTCATTTAATTAAACACAAAATCAAATTAACTCGTTTTATGAGTAACAAAAAAAAAATGGTTTTCCTAAATTTACTTTAATAACAATGCTTATTTACGAGAGATAAATTTTTAAATAAAATAGATAATTGCGGTTATCGACTGAAATATCGATATTAGAGAGAACC
The DNA here is from genome assembly GCF_036711975.1 of Onthophagus taurus. Classification (NCBI taxonomy): domain Eukaryota; kingdom Metazoa; phylum Arthropoda; class Insecta; order Coleoptera; family Scarabaeidae; genus Onthophagus; species Onthophagus taurus. The sequence continues at coordinate 5,702,035 of NC_091967.1, forward strand.
CGTTTATTATTTGAGAGAGAGAGAGTAGGATAAAACTCGTTAGAACCGTTCTTTGAAAAATAACAAATGGCCGATGTCTTAAGTTGTCATCAAACTCGTTAAAAAAAAAATAGAATTAAATAAATGAACGTTATTCAAGAAAACTAATAAATCTTTACCCACAAGTAAGTATTGATCAAAATTATAGGAAACTCTTGTGAGTTGTTCTTTGAGTTTGATTTTTCTTTTTGTAGGTTATGTTAAATAACAAAATAAAATTATCATCCTACTCACTGTGAAAAAGAAAGGATTGGAGTTCAATGTGGTATCTGGATTATGGATTGTCTCTTGTGTTCGGGGCACTAACTAATTTTCTGGATTGTCTACAGGATTCTTCCTATGGGAAATTGAACTGTTTGTTCTTCGTAAATAGGGTCTTGGATAACCTCGAAGAAGTATCAATAGTTCTCGGAATAAGTTGTAGGATGATTCTCTTCTTATTTTAATATCGTACGTTGATTTGACTTTTTAAAAAATTATCTTAAATTTTTGAGGTTATCTCTTGAGATTCAAAATTTCTTCTATCTGACGACGTGGATTCGACGCTGGTCCGACGACGACTCTCTCACTACCTGTTCGCGATCTCCTTATATACCCCGGCACTCCAACTGTTTTTTCCTCGTTTCTGATTGGCTCTTAGCTTCGCGCCCTTTTCAAAATTCAAAATTCTTGCTTCGAAACTAGCGTCATCTCTTGATTTTTCTCGGAATTAACCGTCAAAATTTAATTCTTTTTTCGTTGATTTCTCCCTTATTCCTTTATGAAACGTAATAAAACTTCGTATTCAACGTTGTCTTTTCTTGTTTTTAGACATACATTGGAGTACACGCCAAATTTCAACAATGAGTAAAGTTAGAAAAATTCAAATTTAAATCAAGGATTTCTTCCTCAAAATAACGTTAAAACCTCAAACGATGGATGAAAAATATGCTTTAGGAGCCGAACTATAATAATTGATACATTTGGAAGTAAACAAAACGGTTTAAGATAAGATTTTCACCAACAAAAAATCTCTCTGTCACAAATTCTAGGTTATGTTCTCTCGGTGAACTAAGAGAATGTTAAAATTATCACAATATATTGTATAATACACTGATCAATAACAGTGGAAGCAACCGGATGGGTTTTTAGCTGAATAGGTAATTTCTGTTTAACGAGATTTTCAGCTACGGAATGTAAGCAATTCCCGTATATCCAACATAAATATTTGATCCCTACGTTTTAGAACAATTTGCAGTATCCGCAAATTTTGGGATTGCAATTAATCTGGTCCAATACAATATGAAGCGATTTCCATATCTATTGAAGGTAGTGCCGGCAAAATTTCAATTAAGCTTACGATATGATCAGTACAAGCGGACGACGCGGTGCCGGCACTGCATGAAATTGTTGGTGCACTTTAAATATCGGTGCGCGAGCCCGTACCAATTTTAAATTAACGGTGTTCCCCCGGCGTTGGTTACGCGGACTGAGTAAAACCAAGGTTTCGGTTTATTCCATCAAAGCGATAACGCGAACGGGGATCGTGACCGTCCATTTGAATATTTATTAACCGAGCGTTATGGCGCCCCTATGAATAAATTCGAATTCTGTTGATCGAATTTATTACCACTGTTTCGTATCACATCGGGACATCTGAAACTGTATATCATGCGGATCCTTGGAGCCACATCCCGGCGACCAACTTCTCTGCCCGAATATTCGGTGGCCATATTTCACTTTGCTTATTGAGAGTTATGATCGGTGAACTTTAATGCATACAGCACGTCGATTTCGGCCGCATTCTCGTTTCGAACGAGACAAACAGAGATGGACGGGTCGTGAAAGAGACTTTTTCGAAGTATACGTCCTGCACCCACGTTACTGTCAACGAAGATATATGGAACCACTGCACGTAAATTACCCACTAGTCATAAATTACCATGTTTGATTTTTGTGTTTTTACGTTTTTTTTTTTGGTTACTTGTACAGAAAACAATTTCAGAAAAACTTATCCATCCTTAACTCTACGCCAAAAAGACCTCTTTATTCAGAATACCTACATGTAGAACGTCACTTGGATTTGAATAAAACCGTATGTAGCCCACTGCATGCACTCGTATTTGGTTGCTATCTATCTTTCATCATGGTCCCCTTCCATCAAATAATTGTGCTAATTAGCTGTTCTTACGAGTGGTCTGCCACTCCAAAACCATTACCGCTTGCAACCCGTATTAGCGGTACATGCTCGTATTTACGTGCAAATTGCAGAGCTGGAAGCCACGAGCTCGGACCGTTCTACCTCATGTATAATAGTGACACGATTCTTGTGCTGCAATTCACAAAACCATTCAGACTCGCATGTATAAACTATTTCGATTGTAGAAAAATTATGAAGAGGATGAGTTTCAATAAACAACAATAAAAAATAAAATTGATGTGGGGTTTTGCTAATAGTATACTTAAACAATGCTATCTCGTTCAGCTATACGAGTACATAGAGTAGAGAAAAAGTTAAAAATGGGTCTGGACAAAGCGGATTACACAATCATGAAAAAATAATTTCACATAAACCAGAGGTTTTCTGCCTCTCAAATATTGCATGCAAAACATAACCTATTATTGACCTATGTATTTTTTATGATCAACATTATTCGTTGGGGCTGAAGCGCGTATTAGTTACATACAACAAATAAATGTTGGGTTCAAAATATTAATGATACTCCACAATGCGTTGTTAAAACAAATAATTAAAAAAAATCTCCACACAATATTTAATGGTTAGAACAACTGTGTGCGTTGTATTTTTTTACAAAACTATTTTTGACTTACACATAAAACAAAGAAAAAATAACTATAATTTTCGTCCGTCCCAAAGCACAACGGATGCGATTAACCTCCGTAAAAGCAAACAGAAAAAGCACCTTGGGATTATACTTTCGGTCGGGTGGAGCACTCTATTTTCACCGCTAACGAAAATTTATAAAGACGTTCCATCGAAGATTTATAAACTGCCGCGAAACAACATTTCCGCAACTAATACAATTTCCGGCTTTCCGTACAAGAGAAATACAGGGTTGCCGACAACGGAACAGACCGCCATACGTTTCAATTACTGAAAACATGACGGAGCGGATATTTATCTCCCTTTATTAGGTTTAAGTTTTGTTCTCACTTGGTGGACAAACAACATTGGCAATGCAATTTCAAGAGTTGTTGCTATTACTACTTCAAGCGATTTATTATAGTCTATAACCTATAGAGGCAAGTGAAGACGAGTAATTTCATAAATAATAAGCAGCTTTAACAAAACAACTTTATTTTAAAGCACGAAATTTATTTGGGCCAAACTTTTGCGCGTCGCTGAAGTATTACCCTGTTAGCAACATCTGGAGTCAAAAACCCTTTCGGACGGCGACTCTCCTCGTTCAGTTATAAACGATTTCAAAGTTATTACAATCACCACCCCGAATTATGTCAATTAAACCGACACGACGTCCTCGTTTAAATTAAAAACAGACAGGGAAATTACTAAACCGGCTCCTCCACCATTTAATGAAAAGTAACACGGAAGTTGATAAGACTCGTTTGGAACTACTCCTACTATTAGTAACTCAAAGACTTCGTATCATAAAGGTAATTCAGTGTTTCCGCTTCAAAGGTACACATAATTATTTGAAAGCGGACGAGTAACGTTAACACATTTTATTGCAATATTAACAGACAAACGCTTTTCATTTACCTGTCGATAGACACCACAATTGTTTCGCAATTCATTGTCAAAGACACTCATCCTTACATAATAGGACGATCGTTTCGTAACGTTTCATCACGTAGATAACTACATCAAAGGATCACACGACCACATAATCCACCCTGTGCGCAAATAATCTTATTGATATAATACTAAAGCTCCGAATCCTTGTATAACAGTCGATCGTTTAAAACTCTTAACTTACCACCAACTGTAATACCATTCAAGTATGAAATGGCTGCTTATTCTATTACGTTAATGCACCTAATACTCATACATGCATAGTTTGAATTTATCAAGGCATTTGTTGCTAATGATAATAAATTAAGTGAGATAATAAAATTATCTTTGTTGTGAGACTAATTTTGTACGTCTGAGAAAGAAAAATGAAAAATCATTGACATTTAAACCATTAAGTTAGAAGTCGACGTCCGGCCAACATCGAATCGGTAAAAGCGCAAATGCTAAATACCGCGATTTAAATCATTTGAATTTAATGTCCGTTGTCGACGTTCAAATGTCACCCGATAACTCGATTTGAACTGGTCGACACGTGGCGTCTCTTGCAATTCTATTTTTCGCAGTGACAAGGGGCGATTGTACGAAGGGTTGAGAGAAGGTGGCGGCGGCTGCGCCGTCGACCGGTAGAACTTTTAATAAAGCGAGCCGCCGGTGCTGCGTCCGAAACCTTACAACAATTGCGAGATTACGCGGAAAAGCAAACGCTTTTATTAAGCCCCGGCCCTGTCGCCTTGATTCCTTCGCCCTTCTTTCTCGCTCCTTACCTTGGCGTCCGCCTTAGTTGTACCAAGGTGCGCTTCGGAGTTTTGTGGAGTTTAGCCTGACCCTACTTTCTCGGTACCCGGTTTCGTAATACTTTAAGCTCTGTAGCTATTGTCACACGGTGACCCGCAAAACTGGGAATCACCGATGCGCACTGAATTCCTAGTGTTCCTTCACCATACACATCACGTTACATCGGACATTGATTTTTCAGATTGTTTCTTTGTTATTATTAAGTAAAGGAGATTCAATTCTTAAGGAAAATTCTAAGTATAAGAATTTTTTAATATCGTTTACTTTATAAATTTTATATTCCAATTTTGCGTTGTAGTAGAATAACAATTTCTTAAAAATACACAAGTGCACGTGGCAAGATAGCACAGAAACCTCCTTTGTTATCCATACGACAACTCGGTAGAAATGAGATACATTAAATATAGTAAAGTGTCTTCTCACGCGGTGAAATAACGAGCAGGCTGTCTTTGAATAAGACAAATATCGCCCAAGGGCTTTAAAACGTTCACACTTTATCTGTCTTATAGACGCAGAAGTGTTGAAGCTAAATTTAATACCTCTTATCATTTTTCTTTTCTAATTAAAAAAGAAATTAAAGTGAGTTCTGTAAAAAGTTGTATAACAAATGTGTGATAAATTTTTTCTATTGACACTCGTTTTTCCGGTTGATAGGTGTGTGTATTCAGCAGAGACCCGAATCTTCTACCGTTTCAAAAACAAACTTTGAAGTTTTCACTGGTTCGCCAAGTTTCTATTCGATGGCGCGGTAAAGATACGATTGAGTGGCGTGGCATCGAGAATATATGTCCTCTTACAGTTTGGAGCATCCACCTGTTTTAGGTCACAAGTAATTGTCTGGGGAAGTGCTCCAATTACCTTAAAAGGCTTTACGTTTTATTGTGGTCTAGTGCTATTTAATGGTTTCTGAAAACAAGGAAAACTAACAAGAAGTAAAAGGAAATAACACTGATATATTTAAAAAAATCCCACTTAAATTTAATCTGTAAGAGACGGTGAAATATTTGCTCTTTGAAAAGTGAAAAACGAGTCCATTCTGTAATAAATATTAATACCTCCGACAGGAACGATTGTTGTTCTTTTGTGGTAGCCGCATAATGCGGATCATACTACACACATTACAGCTGTTAGCGTCAGCGCGAATGCAAAATCGACTATATTTCCTCCTTAACGTCGACGGGGGCATGGCACTTTCGTTGGACGGCGAACAGTGGATGTTTCAGCACCATTAGCAAGAATGATAAAAAATTATCGCCGCACATGCGAACCCATGCACTGGCACAATACACAGAACCGAACCTACCTGCCCACGAACCTACGTCGACACTACATTAATGCGTTCCTCATAATTATACATAATTCACTGAACGACGTCCTAGTTTGACATACGACCACGTTTGATACTTGGATTTTTTTTTCAACGTATTCTTTTCTCATTTCACTATATTAATATAAATTATTATTAACAAAAAATTATTAATAGCTACGTTCTACAGTTTAAATTGGCTAATTTGTGAGTTATAACCATTTTTGTGTAACCAAAAAAAATAGTTTAACTTGACCTTACTTATTTACAACTCATAATGACTTTTCTAAACATTTTAAATAAAAAATTAATGAATCTTATTGTGTTGGTTGTGGCCTATTTGTTCTTTTATAAGCTGAAAAGTCGCTTTGATTAATTAATTATATTACTGGGCGTAAAGACTTTTCAATTCAGATATTCAATTAAAGTAGACCTATGTTCTATTTTGTGACTGTTTTGCCTAAATTATAACTTTAACTAGTCGCTATGAATACTGGAATCGTGCGCAAGATACTGGAACAAAGGAAAGTATAGTTAATGTCCGTACTTTAGAATCAATCATCGTGGATTCTACACCTACGTCTGCGTAATAGAATCATCCACTGCATACTGGAATCACTACGAAAATTAATTTCTGAACACTAAAACGAATCATTATAGTTACTGCCATAAATGAGCACATTTGTTAGGTACCGGATTCATCTACTAGATACTAAACTGCTTACTGGAATCAACCGCTGTACACTGAAATCATTGACTGGATACTGGAACCAACCTCTAGTTGCTGGTTCAAACTGCTATGGAAGCTATGTCTAACTTCTGAACACTGAAATCAATCACTATGAAAACTGGAGTCAATCACTGATTTGACTAGATACTGGAACCAATCTCTAGGTGCTAGTTCTAATCACTATCGAAACTGTATCTAGCATCTGTATGCAGAAAGAAATCACTGCACCCATAAACTGGATATTGGAATCAACTGCTGTGTACTGAAATGATCCACTGAATACTGCAAAAATGATAAATACGGTGAAACAACAATTTTCCGCTCAACACGATTCAACAGCGAGTAGACAAGAATCACAGTGGAGGAATCTTGAATGATCTTCATGATAATACAGTTGTACTTTTTATAACGTTTTAAAATTCCACTTGTTGCAGCAATTCCGAAGCCCATGAAAAGCATGGTGAGCACGTTTTAAAACTTTTCATTTACATCATAAATTTTTCAGTGTTGCAACCATAATTTTTGTTATATATTAATATTGTGATTGTGTATTAAATATACATTCACTTAAATGATAACTGATTGACTGCCACAACACCCATTACACTTACCTAGCCTATATTCTATTTAACGAGCCTTCAATTAATGATCGAAGCCACGGTTTATCGAGATTATTGTTCTAGTTACTATAATAAAGTACTGGAGAAATAGGACGTTTTTGTAATTAGTTATTAACGAAATACTTCGATTAATTTGTGTAAGTAGATACATACCAACACTATAAGAAATAAATTAATCGATTTCCACAGGGCTAGCGTTTGTAATCCATTTGGTAAATTTATTATACGGTCGTTGGCTTATATTACATAGTCGTTTCAAAGTGAAACGTGTAAGTTGTACGTCAGGTATACATTATTAAATAGATGTGGCCAGAAAAAATTGTTTTTCGTTATCGAAACTTCGTTCCTTGTTAAATATAAAATTACCCTTAAAAGCTTCGGTGTCAATTTCTAAATTGTAAAATTTCAACTGAAAAGTAAGACTTTTCAACGAAGTTAATTGATTTAATTTAAAATGTAAATTATAAAAAAAATATTTTTATTTCTTTTATAAAAAATATTACTAGCAATTTAATATACCCAATTTATTAATCTTAAAAGTTTTCTATAAATGGTAATTCGAAAACTCTACAATTTTCTGAATTATTAAGTACGATCTGTTTGACTTTACGGCATAATATAAAATTCAAATCGTCTGGCGATCGATGTTCTGAACATAGCTGTCAAGTATAGCTCTACGCGGAAACAATGGTGCGATAGTTAATGTAAAAATTTGCCTGAGAATGGTTCCCCGAGGAACGCGAATTCTCGGAGGTCTTTTATTGAGAGTAAGCTCGTCTGCAGTGCTGAAAACTCGTGAAAATAAAAGATCGACCTACGCTACGGAAAAGTTCAGGTTCTCCTCTGCGGCTATCTGTGTATGTAATAGATGCTTTTTATTAAATCGCCGAATACACTTGGTATATCGTATTTCTTGAAATATTTTTCATTTTAATGGGATTCGTGATTCCCGAATGGTTTTAGTTGTATGTTTCTCAGTTCGTAACTGCTGTATTATTAAATTTTCCTATAAACAACTTTTTAATCAAATAATTCTTTCTTATAAATCAAGATTTTATTTTACTTTCGAGTAAACAGTTTTATGACATATATGGGATATTTCAGGTCTTTAAAAAGAAGACATTGTTCAGAAATCGCGATTGCAGCTCCAACGCCAACCGTGCAGTTAATTTTCCGATATAGAGGACAACAATTGTTTCGTTCAATGGACTCATCCGGTGTGTAATATCGCATCAATTACTGTACTCTCTTCGGTGAATCAACGATCAACCGCTGAAAATTACCGGACCGTTTTACCGAAATTTCGCTTTATATCCGGCCTTTTGTTTTCGAATATCGAAAATAATATTACTTTTATTGTTGGCTTTATCAGCATATCTTTTGCGTTTCCCGGCTTTGTAAATATTTACTCTCATTGGTTTTTATTGTCAAATATTCCAACTATTTTTTGTTGGTTTATATTTTTAATATTACACGCGGAATCGTATAACTTTATTTATTCGATCGTTTATTTTTGAATAAGATTTTGGTTATTTGATTATTATTTTCCATTTTATTTTTTCCTTTTGTTACCTAGCGGATCATAAGTTATGGGTTGTTAGAAGACATTTTGGCGACTTTTGTCAGAAAAGATTTTATCTCGACATGTACATCAGAATACAATGAGAAATGAAAAAATTCACATTTTCATTTCAATAAATCATCAGTTCCAAGTTCCATCGTCTTGGAACTGATAGAATCAGATATTCTCTATAGTCATTCGTCAATCTCTAATGGATAAATTTTGATTTTGTGTATTATAGGTAAGCTATAAAAAAATAAATAGTTTTGTTGTGAAAAAAAATGATGATTACAAAAACGTCAATTACTCGGCAAGCTTTTAGCTAAAAGCAAAGTGAGTTTGTGGGAAGCTTGGAGAAGGTATAAAAAATCAATCTAAATTCCAGCACTAATGAAAAAGCAACTAATTATCGTAATTACACAGCAGATTGGTATATTAGTGTACATTAATTAAATTACACGTCAGGGGTCGATGGGTCGTTGGACAAAGGAGGTTTTCGCTTTTTTTTACTACCCCTCAGGATTCGTTTTCCGACCGGTCCTATTATGCAAATTAATTTTTGCGCAAAAGACATTGTTTGGAAAATAGGTAGCGAGCCACGATCGCACTCAAACCCCAAAATTGCCGCAATTAGAAAAGTCCGCAACAAAATTATTTCATCGTAACAGTTTTCGTACCGTCGCTGTTGTGGTGTGGCTTTTGATTTTTTACTGTTATTTTTCGCCGTTCACTGTTTTAGAGCTGAAAAGTTAGCAACCGCGTGACTGCAATCGAGCGTTGGCTGTTTTTTACCCTCAACTTGTTGGAAACTTTCGGCGGTATGATAATATTTTAACGGGGGATTATAAAAGTTCAGTTAATCCCGGTCGTCTCGCCCAGACTAAATACGGCAACCTCGTTAAAAAACAACGCATACGAAAATAAATTTAATGGAATATGTTACATTTTCCGCGTGTCGCGGATTTTCATTACTGCCTCTTTAAACTATGTATTTCAATATTAAACTATTATTATTTTAATCACATAAAAGCTAACTGTTGAAACCAACAGTTTATTAACATTTGTTTTTTTTTTTTTTAATTAACAATAGTTTTCGAAACTATTAACACAATTTTGATACAAACAATTTATAATGTTTCGTAATAACTGTTATAAAGCTTTTTATAATTTAATAACGCATAAAAGTCAATCTATTAATTTGTTGTGAGTTTCGACAATAACTCAAAAACTACCGTATCGATTTTAGCGTTGTTCGGTATGCCTATAATGCGTTTAAATATATGAGCTACGTGTTTTTCCCAACATGCCTCGAAGCAACCCGAGCAAAGTTACGAGAGCTATTATATACGCTATTTACCTGGGAGTAATATGATCAAAGTGGTAGGTATTAGAGAATACTAACGTAAATTAGTCGCATAATAAGGTTTTTCCGCTAGCATAAGGCATAAATGTTATATAGGGATTATGGAGGTTAACTACCCCATTAAAAATTAATAATCTCACAGGTGTTACTCGCCGATTTCCATTAAATTTGGAACAGGTTTTTTATGAATGCTGTAAAAACCTTTGGTAAATAGAGAAAATGCGGAAGAGGGTCTCACACCTAATAACCCCAAAAAGAAATTGCGTGGATACGAATAACACAAGATTATATCATAGGAATTTTTACTTTCTATATTTGGATTTTCTACAGGGTTCATGTCATTTTTGAGTATACTTCCTTTTAATTGTAAACTTAGGATTTATTTTCTCCACGATCAGGGAGTATTCTGAAGAACTCCAAACAATAAATGTAGTGGAATTAATGCAATTTGTAAACTTAGAATTTATTTCCGCAAAAACCAGAAATTTTGCCATCTTAGGTTTACTCTAGATACTTTGAATAGGGTCTTTAGTACACTCTATGTCTATCCGCAACCCTACAACTCAACCACCTTCATTTGAGAAAAACCCTTCAATCTCCAGCAAAACATAAATCTCTGGCATCTGACAGTTTAACTTTTTGAACACATCGGCCATACATTCGCTGTACACTTTCATAGACTGTTAGCACAAGTATGGCTTAAACACATAACGGAACAGTGATTATAATATAATCACAGTGTTGTTGGAGATGCCTTGTTTTGCCTCTGAGATGGTTATACGAGAGTCGCAGCTGAACCTGAAAGAGATCACTGGGAGAGCGCAACAAGAGGTATAGGAAGCATTCATCAACCTAAAGAATCAGAAGAGTTCAAATAATGTTGAATAGACCAGTCGAAAGAAGAAGACGAGGGAGACCAAAACTAAGATTTCTTGATGATATAGAAGAAGATCTAGAAGATCTTCTGAATCAGCATAGGGATCACCCAGAGCTGTAGAGCCATAAATAATAATAAAATTTTGAAAAAGTTTTTAAGCTTTGGACGAACTTGGTTTTCCTTAACTACTAATTACATACAACACATTTAAAAAACGATATTCAATATTGTTTGTGTAAACAGTAACACAAAAACTTTCCGTTTTATACAATTTAACTTTGTTAATTATAGCAAAGAGCAGGAATAATACTTTAACTAGGAGCAGACTATTCCGCTGGTTTGAATAAAATTGTCCGCATACGTCGATAACAGGATTTATTACGTGCAATTTCACTAGCGGCGGCGTAGCATAGTAATCCTGGGTAAAGGTAAAACCGGCGAAACGCTTTGTGTCCCTGCCCTATTGTAATGTAAACCTGCGAGCAGGTAAACTTGGTCCAAAAATGTCTGTGTACTTGGAAATGTAAACAAACGCAGGGACCCGCTAACGTACAGCATAGGCGCTCGACAATTCCCGCCAATTCTAAACCGTTGTTCCTCTTTCGCCCTCCGCACCCAAACGTGAGCAAACAGCATCCAGTCACGTGATATACCCCCATCGGTCCTTCTACACGTCTCGTTCCATCTTCTTCCCGCATATACGACAACCATTCTGTTGTTCACCGGTTTATTCGTGGGATGTTTGTTCTACTTACTAACTGCTCTCCTTTTTTTTGTAAGCCTCGGTTGACGTAGTGTCAATATTCTTAAGAATTGGTGTAACTTTATTAGGGACTATCTTTTTTGTTTGTAAGTAACCTAAGTAAAATTGATGTAAAATCCTAATTTAGGTTGAAATCCGTAAAGAATTTTTTTTGAAAGATATAACAGATAATAAACAACGCATCTATAGTAATCTTGTAGCTATGACTTATACTCGCCTATTAATATCGCCTATTAAGTATAGTAATTAAGCATAAATTTAAAATTATTCTGCGCATGTCAAAATGTGTTTGCTACTTTTTCATTTAAACTCTATTTAGAGGATAATAAACCAGTAAATAAAAGATAATCACTGAGCTTTGAACAAAAATGTTGTCTATTTTTATACGTTAAAATTAGCTCGTGGAATATTTCCTTCCCTCCCCATACATAGGCCAAGTCAACAAAACTCACCTACATTTGAGTTGGAATTAAAAAGGGTTATAAAAACGCAACTTACCTCGAGCATCGTTCCGTCCATTTCTGGCTCACTCGTGCTGCGTTGTCAAGAACTAACACTCACTCGGCATTCCTCCAGTTTTCCCTCGAATGCAATGCAATTCATAAGCTGAAGGTAACAGAATGGTATCAGGTTCGCGATCAAATAGTCTACTCTTTGCGGGGCAATCTTTGCATCTGCACGGTTTTCCGTAAGGCGAATTCTCGTGCAAACCGCGCACACGCCGACCACAGAGGCGTCGCGACGCTTCGAAAACCTGCATGGATCCAGTAGTGTTCAGAACACCAAACCGTAGACGCACGCAATTGCTTTTAACGTAAGAAATAATAAACACGTGAAAATGAGGCCCTTTGAGTAGTTTTAGAAACCGTCCTTCAACTGGCCTACAGTCGAAAATTTAATGTTGGTCTAAGAGATATTTATTAAAAGCAAAGTAACCGGGTGAAGCCGTGAGGTACAACAAGTGATCATGTGATGTTCTTAAATGTAGTTAATATCCATGTTCGTAAACTATGGAAAAGTTCAGTAGAACTAATAACTTCATATCGAATCATCGAAAGAAATTAATTCGGTCGTGTCGCGCCATTAAATTAATCGAACAAATCTTTTAACCATAAAATAATTGTTGCTTCCATCTGTCGTATTTAACAATTTCATACATATCTGTGATTTTATCATTCTATATAGATAATAAATAATTTTTATAGTGTTAAACAATAATAAGCAAATAAGTGTTACCTATTACAAACTCTTTTAATTCATTGTGTAACCTTTTATCCTTCATCTAAACGTATACCATGAAGAGGATGTCTCAACGAAACGGTTTGCTATAAAATTTCTTTTTTTATATTTCCGATACAGGTTGATGATGACAGCCTGTGGACGAAAGGCGATGGTGTCAACTTGGGCTTGCCTTTTGCTACTAGCGACGGTACAAGTCTTCGCTTCCGGTAAGTTTTCCAATTTTCTTTTACCTCTATTTTTGCATGACACGCCCAAAATCATGTGCATGTACGTTTTTGACATCAAAAAATAATATTCGAATTGTCGCGACGCGCTTGTCTTGAGCGTATACTTAACGTTTCAAAATTAATTTACATTTTAAATATTAATTCATTAATATAGCCGTTATTATTAATTTTTTGTTTCACATCAAGAATACTTGTCAATTATAAGAAGATTAATAACGAAATTTCTTGCCAATATCTATAATGATTTTCAAATGGTTCTTTGTTTAATGTAATGGTAAGTAATGTTTAAATACTATTTTATTTAAAAATGAAGATAGTGTAAAATTGGTCGCATGTTCAGCTACTTTATAACATGTGCAACTCGTTAGCGATTTTTTGCCAATAAAATAATTTTTGTAAGCTATTTCACCATTAAAATTATTGTTACGAAGTACTCAATGTTTATAGCTGTCCTATATTAAGTAAGCTTTGAGAGAGTTATTTCAAATGTATTCTTAAATGCGATTAAGTATTTTTAAGAAGCCATTGGAATCTCGGGAAACATTATAATAAGTGTGCAAGTAGGACAGAAAAAATCTATTGACATATATCAACTGTGGCTGGACTTTTGAGTTCAAATTTCCATCATGTGTTAAATATCTCGTTTTTCTAAGGTCTTATTTTGGAGTCATAGATTACCATGCACGCATTTAGGTTTTCCAGATAAATTAATTTTCTTTTTTATTCTCCATTTACGTCTTTAGAGAGAAAAGTACTTTATTTTGTCCTTATTGAAGTATGCAAATTCTACTGGATTGGTGTGGGTTGCGATGTTTTCGCTTATCATCATTACCGTGATTTTTTCCGTGTTTGTAATATCCAATAGTTCTATCAATTCAGTTATTACCATTTCTGATCTCATCCATTATTGCAGGAAGCAATTTCTAAAAAATTTTGAAACAATCTTGGCCAATTTTCGGTCTTGAATTTTTTTGAAATTAAGTTTTTCAATCTGGTGGTCTCATACATGACATGATGGACATGATTGATTGGAATTTGTAACATTACTCCATAAATTATCCTAATTTTCACCACCGAACTAAAGAGACATACTCGGGAACGTAAAAAAAACGTTTGAAGTTGAACAATAGTATTAATATAATTCTCGACATATTGCAACGGACAACTCACAAATTAAATGTTAATAATTAATACTAATGCAAATTTCCAATTAACTTGAAATAAACAATTAATAGTACTAGATGCCACTAAAATTATCAATATTATCTTGGTTGAGATAGATTGCATAATGCAATTTTCGAATTGAAATGCCCTAAAACGTAAAATAATATACATTTCGTTTAGAATTTTATTGCGCGTATTCTATGGTTTTAAATAGACATCAGATAATAATGATATCGACGTTGTTTACATTTTTCCATATAACAATAAATAACTGAATGAAATAAAATCCGATAGCATATTAAATTATAAAACTATACCAAGGTTGGTTTTGGGTTTCGACTCTGCTTGGTTGGGAAAATAATGTTGGCTTGATGTACCTAGTCATGCGAAATTCAAAAAATATTTTATTTGTTTACGGATTTTGACACGATTCAATTTCCATCGAATGTGTAGTTGTTGAATGAATAAATTTAATTAAAATGTCTGTGAACTTCGGCATATATACGATGATTAATCAAATTTATCCACATCATCCTTCAACGGTACCGATCGTTTTCATCATGCATTTATAGTAACCAGATAAACTCATTTCGATTCGTTTTTTATTGCTACTTAAAATAATAATACGTTACTTAATCGCAGTAATTTATTGTTCCGTTATGTATGAATTATTTTATAAAATTATTCCTTTGCCAATAAATATTAATTAATATTATACTGAAAATTTTTGTTTATATTTTATTCAGCAACTAAAATAATGCCTATACCAGCAAGTTTTATAGTGTAACATAGATTGTACGCTATAAATATAATATTAGCAATATTTATGAAATATTGACACAAACAATTCGTGCAATAAATAATTCAAAATGAGATTAAACGAACTTAACACATATCGTTATCGCATATTTTAGATCAAATATTTTACAGAAAAATCTTCTTTTTGTATGAGACACACCAATGAGAAAGACTTATCGAGTAATTTTTCACTCTCGTGTCATCTGAACCTCGAGTGCCATTTAAATTTATAATTGTGTAATTAATCATCCGCGATAGTGGTAGTTTTCGCGTTCACTTCAAATTCCGATCACCGAGAAAAATCCAATTTATGAATCAAATATTGGGGGCCCTTTCAACTTTAACTTGGCCCAGATACACAACATGACATTAAATATACAACATCATGACCGATTGCAGCTTTTCTAAATTGAATAATTCAGTTCCCGCTGACGTTCGAATCATATGAACATTATGTTGTACTTATTTCAAAGAATTTTGTTATTGTTTCCTTGAAACTTTACAATAAAAATTAGTATTGATAGTTTGATTAATAAATAGATAGTGAGTTGCCTAATGTTTAAAAGCTCCTAGGTGTCTGTCTCTCAATCAAGCGGATACTTAATAAAACATTGGTTCCGGAGAGCAAAACCGTGTCAACCGCGTTTAAATTTATACATAATGCAGATCCACATCACGTGTCGCGGTGGTAGAACCATCGCCCGAGTTTACGTTTGGCCGCCAACGGCACAAAACCGGCCAACAAAACAACATGGCCCCGGATGAAAATTTTAATGCACCCGGATTTATGAGAGCGCGAGAATCGGAACGAGAACGAACGGTGGACAACAACGACGTCAACGACGACGAATAGACTTCGATAGAAAAAAAGCAGAGGAAGTTTAAACCGGTGTAAGTAGGACGATAGACCAGCCACGGTTGGTCTAGCTTAAATAAAATCGTCTTAATGGTTATTTCAGTGATGTTCGTGGACGCGAGTTGAATTTTCAAAGCTTTAGACGACCGACAGACATCGTCGTTGGCCCCTGAATAACGTTGCGGTTTTAATATACTGAAAGCGGAGTTTGTTTCACACTAATGCTCACGAGACGGTTCTCATTATGCAAGAATAATGTACATTGTGAAGTTTTTTGTTTGCTTCTGTATAAAAACAACGTCCATCATCAAAATTTGTCTGCGGCTGTAATTAATACGAACATAAAAAGATTGATTTTTCTTTTAAACCTTTATGATTTATTTTTTAAACGAATCTTTTTTAATCCAACGAAAGCGTCTCACGACATAAATCGAAACAAGCCGTAATTAAATCTAGTTCCAATGATTGGCAATTTGCATGAGAACATTATTTTTCCCCAGTAGGAAATTGTTTCATTTGTCTTTATCTCTGGGATCATAGGATTTTTCAGGCACTGTGAGTAGTTTTCAATTACAAAACAAATTAAGATTAATGACGGATCGAGACACAGAGAGGGAACGTTGCGCAGGAGGGCCGAGGCGGTCCTGGAAATTCGAAACAACGAAGCCAAACAACGAATTAAAGTAAAGTAGTACTTTTCCGATAGACAGCATTGCTGCACAATGGCACTTTTGCCGGCTGCCTTCGTTTAGTTGCCACCCGAACAAAGTACCATAATTACAGGCCGTAATTTTCAAAAACGACCCTGCTTTCAGTCGACATTAATAAGAGAGGAACGAAGAGCTCCCGTTTTTTAAAGATATTGCATTTGTATGAAAGTTTACTGGCGGTTTTAATTATTTGCCTGTTGATTACTATACGAGTACATGATCGAAATTTAATAGTTAAATGAATACATCATTTTTTCACATACAATTTGCATTTTTTCTTTTTCCCGTAATCTCGTATGATTTTATTGCTAAATCTAGAGGTTAACCTTTTAATCACAGATCAAAATCAAAAATGGTGGATTCAATAAACATTTCTGGTAGAAAATATTTCATACATCATAATATGGCATTAACTTTCAATTAATGAGAGAGATCAAATATGACCGAGTTCGCAATATGTATTAAGCGCAAGTATTAAACAACTTTTATAATAGAACTACTTCCAAAATATAATTTTGAGCAAGTAAGGCTGTAATACTGTGAATTAGCGGACGAGATAAGACTTGTTAATGATCATGCCGTAAATAGTAATGCTTTTATCACCGTAAGGATGATGTCAAAAATTAATTACCAAAAAAGTTCGAACAAGTTTTGGTGGATAAAAGAAATCTAGGAATGAAGCACCATATAAGATATGAATTAGATTTATCACCTGGAAATATTAGTAAATAGCTAGTAAATATATCCCTTTATCCCTTAGGATCCTTTATCTCCTTAATCGGATTGAAAGTGGCGATGATAGTAGAAAGTAGACTACTTTCCTCTTCTCCTTCCTATGTACAGTTCTGATTTTGTCATTATTTAGATTGGGTTAAATTGTACTTGTAAGAGACTCCGAAGTGGTCTGGATGGATGCGGATGGACCAAGAAGACTAAAGATATATTGACTGATTTAGTTTCTGCAAACTCTTGCTCTATCAAGTCTTACAAGTTTATACAGCGCCTACCAGACAAGCTGAGTTGATTAACGTCCTCTGCCAAAACCGGATTTGTATAACTACATGTAGAATGCTTAAAAATCGTTGTTAGATTTATTTGAATCTTCCATGCCATTAGATCGCCCACGACATAAATCTTTCGCCTTAAACAACCAAGTAAAGAAACTCACCCCGCGTCTTTGAGTAAGTTTACAACAGTTCTTTTATTTCAGTTAACCGAATGAATTTCTTCTAGTTTATCTTTAGATCTACAGCAAAGCTAATTTCTTTCAATTTACCCAAGTGCAGTCCATTCGCATCAGCTCATTAGCTAATTGCTTTTACGTGAAAGTACTGTAATTAATTTGTTTAGTACGTCTAAAACGAGAATAATTCTTTTACAATTATCTCGAAATGTACTTTTTAAATAGTATGTTATGTCGAGGAACTGAAACACGGAAACGCTCTTTGAGATTTTATTGAGTTAAAAAGTATAAGTTTTTTGTATTAAGGTGTTTAATTTCATCGTAAAATCGTTGATCAACTTATCTCTCCTTCAATTTATTAATGAAGTAATTTGGTACGGCAATAGGATTGTTTGCACTGACCGTTAAGCTGCTCCCTTTTGCGGCAACGTTTTATGTCCTGACACGATCGCTATATCCGAACCATAAATTGCGTTCTTCACAGGCGATATTAAATATAAACGAAAATAGGGCCGTTAACTTTTAACGATCTTTCAGGTTATGGACGGCGTAATTAACTCTATCGGATAAAAATACAAAGAAGGGACTTGGTACAAACTGTCTCATTAAACAACAATATGGTTCCATAATAATTATTTGTTTGAAATAATATTCCGTTTTTTTCGTTTGAAAACTAGAAATATAAGCCCTATCATTTTCAGGTAAACTTATCCGACTTTAAGAAGGATTAATCTATTAGCATATTAATGGTTTCTCAAGAAAACCCGGGCTAATTATTCATCCTACGTTCTAACTTTTTGAATAGAGGTTAATCGTATTCAACGATTATTTTGTATATCGTCTAAAACATCTTATCTAAGTAAAAAAAATTAACCAAGTTAAAAATTTGTTTTCAGATTTCTACTTGTACAAAGATACCAAAGGGTCAACGAGAATAAAACACCAATTCGAGAGGGAAAAAGGTTGCATTTTCGATTTAGTTTTATTGGGTTCGGTTTGAGGCCTAAGATGGTGGTCTCTTGTTTTACCAAGAAACCGACTTGGGTCGGAACATTTATTTTTGATGTATTTTATAGGCGACGTTGGGAAACTTGGGCGTAGAAGACAATAAGTTTTCAGAAATCGTTAAAGAGGCTTTCCTTAATACATTAAGTTTTCTAAGTAGTTTGTTGTATGTAGCTTTAACGTAGATTTTCTTTTATGGTCGATATAAAGTAATTTTCTAATTGACATTAAAAATTCACCAAAAAGTATTTAGATCTATATTTAACGTGTGGTTACATTAAATATTAATCGGATGTCATTTTGTGCACACAAATATTTATTTATCTATAAAGGAGTTATTTCAATAAGGTATAATTTGAACGATTAAAAAGAAAACCACTATATTCAAACAAAAAACTTTAAAAGAATTAGAAACATAAAATGGGAATTTTGGGTTGGATTTACCTCCGAAATGGAAAATGATTAAATAGAGTATAAAGAACGGTATACTCGAAATAGTAGAGTATATACAAACATAACAAAAACAAATCGATAAGTCCCACTGGAAAATTTTTTTTGAGCAATTGTACATGGATGCTTCGAAAAGTAGTACTTGGTCTAGTTGCAGTAGGACCGGATTGTGGTAAAATGCTAGCTCTGGCAGCGTGTTGAGCTGGTGTGGAATCATCAAATCCTTCACCAAGATTATGTCCAGAACGTCTGATGTTCCATTTGTTGGGTTGATCGATGGCTCCTGCCACTTCTACTTCCAGATTAAACATGTTGGCGAAACGGCGCAGTGTTCTACCAGCTGCGTAAGACGTGGAGTGCTTGCTGTTCAGATCTCCTGCCAGGACGATTGGTCCTCTCTAAGCGAAGATCGTGGTTAGATCGTCATCCAGTTCATGTTGTCTTGGGTTCGTTGATAAGAATTACGTTTAGCTAGTGCTGCCGGGCGAAATCTATCAATTCCTGCTTGCGCGACTTCGAGCCGTTTGCGTTCCAGACGTTGTCTCTAGATGTTCCGGTCATTTTTGTCATCTACCAATTGCGGACGAAGCACGTTCCTTCATGTCTCCGACTACATAGAAGATATTCTGTGTTGGTGAGGCCGGGGTTGGAGCTGGAGCAGGTGTTGAGGTAGGTTTTTTGTTATTAGCATTACGTTGCTGTTTGATTTCTTGAAAGTGGTGCTATTGGCAGTTTTTTGTTTGACGTTTGCGACTTTAGGATTAGTCTCAGGTTTAGGTGCAGTAATTTTTGATTTTCAAGGTTTAGGAACAGGTGCTTCGGAAGAAGTGTTCAGCTCGAGATTGCAGGGAGGCCT
Organism: Onthophagus taurus; assembly: GCF_036711975.1. Lineage (NCBI taxonomy): Eukaryota > Metazoa > Arthropoda > Insecta > Coleoptera > Scarabaeidae > Onthophagus > Onthophagus taurus. The sequence goes on from NC_091967.1 coordinate 5,722,334, forward strand.
CTTCGCCGGTTTGTTATGCAACGTACTTGGACAAGCCTTAAAACTGGCTTTGTAAGGTCCTCTACATAGGACACATGTAGCAGTAACGTTATTTGGCGTGTCAGTTCTTCTGTTCGTGTACGTAGAGTAAGCAACGGTGACATTGTGTTGTGAAGGTCTTTTGCATGTGTTTAGATTCAACACAATTGCTGATTCCGCATATGCTTTGAATGTGAAAGACGTTCTTTTGGTCCTTACAGAGTTGGACTTGTCTTGCGCTAAAGACCGGAAACATTTGTTGCGTAAATCCTTGGAGATTCGTTCATACAATATATGGAAGAGGAAGAAGGATTTTTTTTAATTCAATTACTTTTAGGTTAGTATAAAATCGAAATAATGTTTTTTTTAAGTTTTAAATAAAAAATTTAATGCGTTTCCATCACCGGATTATGAAAATTTCAGATATTTCAGTATGTCAGTTCATTTTAGCGAGATGTATGTATCCAACTAAAAAGCTGGACGATGTTCGTTCCCTATCGACCGAGACTTTATGGACTCACGCCAATCAAACAGACTCGAAAATAACTTGTATTTGCTATTTGATCCACACTAACCTAGTTAACGTTAATCGCATCCTTTGATACAGCATTTCGAGGTTGTTGAATTATTCATTGCACGCGGTCAACGATTGAATTTCATCCGATTTTCCACTAAAAATATTTTCGCTGTAAATTAAAATTTTTCGAAACATGTTGCAATAAAAAAGCGTATACAAAAAAATGTCACCCCATTTAAATTATGAATTGTGAATAGCTACCATCCACACCTATACATTCAAATATCTTCATAATTAACGCTTTTATATTTATGTTCGTTACACGGGTATTATTATTGTCGTTATTATATAAAATAAATACAAGTATTTGTTCATGTCCCTATTTCGTCACCTCATATTTTTGAAAGCTCTGCATTTGACATGAATGAAACAGGTTTGTTGATTGGGCCAATATAACCAATGTTGTCAAATCCAGATTTTTCATTTTTAAACAAAAAAAGTTAAAAGTTTATTTCAACGCCCCTATTAAATTAAAAATTAGGTTAATAAAGTGTATGGTTAAATTTTAGGATTAATTAAAAGGGGTGCTATCACTGCGTGGGTAATAGAAAATTTAATAGCGTTTGCGGGAAATTTCTTTGAAGGACGAAAATATCCGCATTATCCGGCCTTTCGAAGTTGTTGCGTGAGACCTCGTAATTTGTGGCACATTTATGCACAATTTCGAGCTGCCGCGGGTCTCACGGTATTAACTTTCCTAACGTAACTAACAATTACATTATAAAACGGCAACGGAGGTATTGGGTGTACAACTTTAATCATTATCGGATAATAAAAAAGTTCCTACTTTTTTCTTTAATATAATGATAGAATTTCTATGTTGATGGAGATCATTAAAAGGCTGAAATTATGCCACTCCTGATCGATCGGACCGGAACATTTCAAACGTACGTAATAGGAAATTTCAATCAGAGGACTCACCGCGTCCGTACAAATTAATCAGTTTAAAGTTAAGCTTCGTGATTCATGAAGCGTCCAACCGGCGACGCCGTCAGTTAGTTACTGTTAGCGTCATTGACGCTGGCTATGATTAACCGAGCAGTCAATATTAATTTGAAGGAGCATTGTCATGAGACGCCGGTCTATTTATCATGTTTATTATGATATAGGTTAATGCACGCCGAACGTATATCGCACCCGGGACGCGCGCTTCTCACGAGATGTACACGACACCAATGACGCCGACGACGACACCAACGACAGTATCAGGTGGCGTATTCAGACTTGGTATATGCATGAACACTGAATACCGGGATAATAATTCAGCTGCAAACATCTCGCGTAAAAGGCGAACGTAAAACAAACAACTGAACCTTAGTGTACCATAAAAGATAACGTCCTTTACCTGCCCCACTTATGTAAGCTTTCATAAAAACATTACTCTTTATCAATATCAATATTAACATCAACCTTAAAAATGCTTTGTAGTTTTCCGGCTTGTTTTTAATTAAACATGTATAATTAAGTTTAGATAATGGCTTGCAATTTTATTTTTAAATAACCTAGAAGAGAAACGGTTTAAATGTAGATAAATCTGCAATCCGTTGGATTGGACTTGATGCAACTCAAAACTTTTAATTGGGTTAGAATGAATGCGATAGAGTTTTTATAATGAGTCTCAACTCGGAGATGGAAAAGGTTGATAGTGAAATTAAGTTAAAAAATAATGTTCGTAGGTAATTCTGAACAGTTATTTAAAATAATTGCGTATGTAATTTGAATATAAATTTAAAATATTAATTCTTATTTGTATCGTCGAGAGATAAACAATAGTATGTTTATAAAAGGGAATTCTCAGTAATGACCAAAACAAGAGGAAGAATCTTCCTAGAACAGAAAAAATCTGTTGTTATTGTGTATTTTAATGGACTCTAAGCTCTTTTCATAAATATTTCTAAATAAATATTTACCTGCATATTAATTTTAAATTTACGACTTCTTAGAATTCAGTCTAAACCACAAAATGATTTACGATCCGGATCCGATAGAAAGTAGGTTTCAAAAGTTACCAATTCAAGGTGGAAGCTTTTCATGTAAAGAAACTACCCATAGATTTCTTCAACTCAAAAGCTAGATCGGTGTCATAACTTCACAGATAGTGAAACAAATTTAAAATAAAAACTGTTTACTTTAAAGATGACATTAGCCAAAAAAATTAGAGTACTATATGAAATATGTACATAGAAAACAAAATTTTGAAATCAACTGAAAGTTAATTTCTGAGCACTTTGAAATTACTTTGAACTGTCATTAGCTGGAATTAATGAAAACGAATACCAAGCCGCCTCCCGGCAGTCATCTCCATACTTACCAGCGGTTTTAATAAGACCGCAGTAATCAAATTCAACGGGCACTTAGTTCTGCCAGTCGGTAATTTGTTTTAATAAGTGTCTTTAAGAGAAACTGGTCCCCCGTTGAAGTAGAAGTCTTGGAAATTAAATAATTTATTTCCTTGGCTCTTTGTCTTACCAAAAAGGTGAAAAATAATTTTTTTTTGTAACCTCTTGATATCTTTATTTATTTATCAACAAAGATACATTGAAGAAATACAGTGAATTTCACTTAACATGCAATACATAAAAATATATTTATACCTTTGATTATATATAATATGGATTGAGCTAACTGAATATATCTACTAACAAAAATGTTGCTCAAGGTGAATAGACGCAGATGGAAAGCGATAATGTGAAAGTGTAACAAAGATAGATATATTATATGTCAGTACGCTTCTATATCTATCTCACTTCTATCAGTACACCCATTATATGACAGTACGCTTCTATGTCTATCTCGGTTCGATCACCTTACGCAAGCTATCTCTCTCGTTGGCTCAATCCATATTATATATAATCAAAGATTTATACAAATTCGACCACTGACTACTAGTAGATACGTGTTCATTATTCCGCACATAGAATATCCGATGGTTATCATAAGGACGTCACCATTTCCAAGCAAACCTTTTCCTTTGCAAAAGTACCCAATGCCTGTACTATTAAGCTATATTGCATTTTATGTGGGACACTGCAAGTGCATAGTAGTTACGTAACTATTGTTACTGCATTCATATATTGCGAGTTATATGAAATTCAGGGTATATCTCTAAAAATTCGAATTGGGTGTGGTATAAATTTGAGCTGTATTTGACACTAAGACATATATTGTACATAACAGGTAAACTTTATAGATTCGAAACACGTTATGGTACTGAATCCATCGTTTAATATTATAATAAAAATGTTATTTTATATCCAAAGGGATTCCGAACGTTTTTTATGGGAATTGTATTTTATAATAGAACGGAGGCATCATAATCCGTTTTACAATAGCTATCAGCCCCATTCACTCGCCCTTATATAAATTAATCTTTCCGATGATGACTTTCTGCGCGGAAGTTCACGTCGGTGGCGTAAGAGGGAAAAAAACGTCAAGGGTCACAAAGTTAAAGATCGCGAAAAAATATAATCCCGGTAAGAGCAACATAACTGTCATTAATCACAAACCTTATCTCCTCTGTGATGTTGGTGACGTCACGAAGGCCAAAATATGACGTGGGGATTTAATGATATAAAGGTTTAACGCTTAGGGGTTACTCTTTTTTATGATGGCTATATTAACGTATTTTTGTGACAATTATTAAAACATCATTTATATGAGAAAAAAGCGAAATAAAGTTGAAATCGTCAAGATTGTTTGTGACTCGTTAAGGACGTGATGAAACGGAGGAAAAAAAACTAAGCGTCGAGAATGAGCAGGATTGAGAGGAGGCGACGGTAATTAGGGGTTGAAAGCGTTGTCCGGGTCAAGTGAAGGGGACTACGAGGCCACCGAGCGTGTCACTCTTTAACAAAAATCACTGGATTTGTCATCGTGCAAGCACAGGAAAAAAAACGAGAGGATGTGGTGGAGGACGTCGCCACACACATCGGAAGCGTAAAAGAAAAAATCAATACGAGTGCAAATTATGGTCGACCGAAGTGACGGCCGGACTGTTCCGAGCTGGCCACAATGGAAAAGTGCCCAATATACTCTCTCTACTCTTCTTTCGTAATGTTTCATTCGACCTTCTCGCTTCCATAAGGTAGAGACATTTCGAGTTAATTGACAATTAAGAAAATCTGGGTTGCCACATCCGGATATTACAAAAAAAAAAGTACTTTCATAGTAATATCTTTGTTGCTATTATTTGTTTCTCCAAATTACGAGTTGTTAAATTAAAATCGAATAACGTTTTTATTTTTATATTTACTTAAACGGATGGGTGTAGTATATAAAAGGAATGCACATACCGGAAATCGAGGCATTCAGAGTAAAAAATTCGGAAAATCCGAGGGTCGACCACCGAAGTACCAATTTAAGAGTTCGTTCCGTTTTTTTATCGAATTTAATCCCCAAGCGGGGGAATTCGATGGTTGTACGGTGGCCATAATCGCGGGCCGAGTATAGTTTTGGATCGGGCAGGAACGTAATTGCGGCATTGAATTCGAACGGGGCTTCTGATAGCTCCCGCTAATTAAATCCAATTTATCCTTAGTTTGAATGCGGACCACGTACCCGTGCACCTTTCAAATATAACTTATGATATATGGCAAGAGGATTGGTATGGGTCGGTTGCGCGAGTAATTATACACCAAAACCTAAGACCCAGTGCGCAGCGCCGCGTGGCGTTGCTGCGAGCGTTGGGGACAATGAATATTCATTACGCTTCAAAACGGCGTATACCGTACGTTCCCTAATGCCTGAAGGCTATTGGGTGGAATAGACATAGACAGAATATCGACAATGTACGTGAACCCTAACACTACACGATACCTATTTTAGATTAATTATTAATTAAATAATCTACTAATTCACCTGTTAACCTTTAATACAAGATCAAAAGTAATTTGTTCGCACACCATAATGACATAATAAAACAAAACTTATTAACGGTTAAATGACAAAATATATTGAAAGCTATTTTTTATCGAGCACATATTCATTTATAGCGTTGGCGGCGCGATCTATCGACAATTTTTTCACCTCGAAATCATAAATCGTTTATGACCTTTATTCATGCTTGGAAAGGCGGGAAGCGAGCATACTGAGGTACACAAGCAGAGGCAAACTTCCAGCATCGGCCCGGAAATTGTTTTCAACTCAAGCCCTTTTTTAGCTGACGGAAGTTCCACACAGTGGGAGCGCTCTCTTGTCAACTTGACTGATTTTGTGGATAATACAGTTGCGTGCTGGGCTTTGTAAGCATACCTCTTGATATGTCTCAAGAAATAAATCATATATGAATAATTTATTCATATATGATATATAAATTATTCATTATTGTCAAATATTATTGATAAATGAGGATTGTTTATCGACATGAGCTGATTAATCAATATTAATCTGTCCGGCTACAAAGAAAAGAAGCCGAATTAATATATTCTGCGTCATCTCTTTTACCCATCTTCTCCATATACAGCCTACTTGATGTCCCCTTTGAGTTTTGATCAAACGAGTCTGTCACGTTACATTTTGAATTTAAATTATCTTGGTATATCTAAACCCGAAAATTTATTAAGGTGTAGATTTTTTTTTATAATATTACAGTTAAGGCTTCATGTACTATTGATTCATTATTTAAAAAGTTGAAAATTGAAATAAATAAATAAGTTTGGATCTTCAAGGTCAAGGTTGCTCAGTGCGATTTTAACCTTATGGTTTAAGAATATAAAAAGAGGATCCAACATTACGTTGATCACCTTTGGAGTCATGTAATCAGGAGTACAATGGATCTGAAGAAACAACTACAACTAATATCAATCAACCCAAATCAGATCAATATAAGGCTTTACAATGAAAAGCAAATGTGAGCAATACATTGCTACTTCTCATTTACAGCATCACTTTGATAAGAGAACAATGCCTCTAAAGAACAAAGCTGAAATCTGGAGCATCGCACGCAAGCGACCTTGGCTTATAATTGAATTTCAATATCTTTAGTCTTGATGCACAAGATACAAGATTAGTGGTGGAACGGATATCCGGCAACTATCCGGTATCCGGCCTATCTAGCCATTTTTTAAAATCCATCCGAATACCGGATAGTTACCTAATATCCGGAATTGGTCGGATGTTAAAAACCTTTTGCTTAGTACTCCACCATTCACAGGAATTAGTATCTCTTTTAAGTGTTGGAAACTGCACATAATAATCAAGTTCAACCCCAATAGGACTTTTTTCATAGAATACAACTTTATTTATCATTACCAACCTCATTGTAACAATTCGAATACGATATATAAAATCTCTTGTTGCAGTTTCGTCTAGTTTTCTTCTCTTCGTTTGTAATTCATCATCACATTCATTACTAACAGAACTGTCGCTGTTATCCCTTTCAATTATTAATTAAAGTATCCTCTTTTTAATGCAAAAAGCCGTTTTGAAAAATCACTTTCAGATCTTGAGAAAAAAATTTTTGAAATGATCGAAAAATTTTCGAATTTTACAATTTTCGCCGATTAAGTTTTAAAAATTCGTATAAAATCCAGTTCTTGGAATATGAGTATGAAAATTTCCCAAAGTGTTAATAAAAGTGTCCTCTTTCCAATGAACTAATCCGCTTTGAAAAATAACTTTTAGTTTTTGAGAAAACAATATTTGAAGTTTTGATAAAATTTTCGATGTTGCAATTTTCATCGATAACTTGGAAAATTCGCTAAAAAATTAATTTCTTGAAGGATCCTTGTGGAAATATGTACCAGAAATTATAACCAGAATGGCCGGATAGATATGCTGGATATCCGGCCGAATATCCAATTTTCGCAAAATCACTATCCGCTCCATCACTAACAAAGATGTGTTTGTAAATCTGGATATATAACCAATTTCTTTGGTGTGTTCTATGGCTCAGTAATATGAAACCCCATCTACGAGGTTTATCGCATTTTGTAGTCTTTATGATCTTCCTTATTTTTCAAAATGTTAATGGCGTACTGGACACCCCCAATTTCGTGCTCAAATTGAATTTTATTGTAGCACGACAGCATCATACACCAACGTTGCCTTTCATCTTAATGTATCTAACACCAACCTTTATCAAAACTCGCCATTTGGTTGAATTTTTAATGTATCCTTTACGTTTCGTTACCCGTACTAAGTAACGTATTACGTAATTACCAGTACTTAAGTAACTCGGTGTGTATTATTTCAAGATTATTATTATATTAATTTTTGTTAATGAGATTGTTTTGTTGACGATATCCTCTCTATTTGTATACGGAATGTGTATCAAATAAATAAACGACAACAACTCTGCGTCAGAGAGGCGCTAAAATCAAGTCCGATATTTAAATATTGGTTTAATTTGTTTGGATAAATGTAAAATTTAATTTACATATTAATTAACATAGCTTGTTTGTTGTGCGTTAATTAACAAGTAAAATACATTTAAACACCAAAGTAATTAATTAATGATAAGTTTTCCACGTTTGTGGAAATTGATTGAGTAATTGTAATTGACTCGTTGAAGAAAAAAACCGTAAAAAATGCTAAACTTTATTAATTAATATCATTTAATGTGCTGATTAAACACATACCGAGGTACATTGAATCGGAAATCATGAGTAATTCTATTATACACTACATAACGATGGTGGTTGACATTCTGTACGTGCATATTGTAGGTGTTGCCCTCACACATCGTGCAACATTCATTTGCAACCGCGAATGTGTAAATCGGTCTTGCACGCAGAACAATTCACATAACATAATGGACACAGATCCAACCGCAACACCGGTAATATGGGCAATATACAGATGCCGCCGTTTACCCCTATTTTTTCAGTGACATTGTCGGATTGATGTTATGTAGTGCGGTGCGATTGGTATGCAACCACGAGAGGGTCCATCCGTCCAATTTCCGGTCTGGGTTTCCCATTCCGGCATTTAGCGAGACATCTACTCCCTACTTGCGGTGATTTTCCTCCACGGAGTCGAGGAAAAGCTGGCTACAGGACGTTGCAGGAACGACGAAGCCGGGTATTGCAGGAACTTGGAAGTTTCGCACTTCCCGCTCCGTCCAGATAAAGCGGCAATAACTCCAAGAAGTTTACGCCAGATGGCTGGCAATACGGTGTCGAGACTTGAAAAATTACTTAATTTTATTATACGCTCTCAAAAAATTTTTATATTGAGTTTTAATTGATCCTTTATATATTTTTACTCGATTATTTTTCTAGCTATTGTAACGGATCAAACCAAAAACAACCGCATTTGGAAATTACGATGACGAGTTTGAGCGGTGTTGGAAAAAGTTTGACGCGTTCTGAACATAACGTACCAGTAGCAGGCACCCAAATAAAATTGATTTATTTGTGTTCGCTCGAACGCCATATTTCACTCGTGAGTGTCTCTGTTTGTACATATATCTATATGCATATACGTGATGTATGGAACCCTACTATACGTCCCGAGTCGAGAACTGGGGCCATCGCGAATACATTCGTCACAATATAGAGTGTGGAAGGTACTTTCTATTTTGGAACACGAATAACATTCTTGAATTTCAATTACGAGGAGCGCAAATAACGTGTTCACGATAAATGAACACTCTTCACATCATTTTGTTACGATTGTCATTGAGAATTGGAATTTTCCATTGGCAAAAAAATCCATAGAATCATTTTTTATTTCAATCCTAAATTATTATTAAAGATAAGTATTTTAATAATCACGATCGTTATAGACCGCTTTCCAAAACGTCTTTCTAAGCTTTCTTTCATTTTCTTTTTATGTTGGGAGCGCGAGTCGTTTAAGGCGTGCAATAAATAATTTATGGTTTCATTACACCGTAAAATACCACCCTTACGACGAGAACTGGGTGGTTAAAATAAAAGTTTTCAGTTCGAGGCAATTAGTGTCCATTTCATGGTTAACGAGTAGATAGAAATTACCCCGAAGAAAAGTTTCATTTCCTTTTTAACATTTTACCACGTTTCACGGCAAAAGACTGCAACACCATTCATGATTTAATTACGACAATTTGAATTGTGGGTGACTAGAATGAAAAAAAATATGTTTTTCAAAAATTTTCAAACCTCGTTAATTATCTTAGTAACGACGTATAACAGAAAAGTAAGATAAAATACATCTGGGAATTGTACGTGTATTCCCATTTAGGGAATGGTTCAATAAAACTAAAACAACTTCATCTCTAGGACTGTCTCATTTACTACATTACATAATGTAAATTAATTACTCGATGCAAATAAGTCGAGAGCAGTGCAAACAGTGGTGAGGAAACGAGGTTTCGCAACTCCCGGTTCGTGTTCCTCCAACTAAATGTACCAATTGCGGAATATGAAAACTTGTCTAGAGTCGGTGATTCCCCCGTGGTATTTCCTACATCTCTAAACAAAGCAAGTTATCTATATCTGCACAAAACAAAATCGAAAATTTCTTTAAAAAAATTAACTGAAAGCTTTGTTTTTTTAGTGAGTTAAAAAATTTCAAGCTTTCACAAACCAATCAAATGTTACTACTGGAAATAATGACGTGCGTGGCTATAAAGCGTTTATATTGTCTATCACGACATATTTTCATCCCGTATTCGAATGGTGGAAATTTTTAGGGGTTCAAAACCTTCCATTCGTATTTCATACACAATCGTTCAATTATTGACAGATAATCGAAACAATACGTACGAAACCACCGATAAAAAGACGCATTTGCAATCGCATTGGAATCGAAAAAATTTCATGTCCCTCCCAATTACCGTTGTGCGTTCAACTGCCATTTGCCTTTAATTGAGGAAAGGCAATTCGGATGTGGATTTTGTGTTTTACCCAATTTTTTCGAAATTTTGTTTGGAGTCAATTGAAAAGGTATTTAGGAGATTTAATACCATCATCCAATTAGACCATTTTTCGTTGTGTACATAAAATATCTTACCCAAAATTTTTAATTTTTGTGCTTTTATCAGTGGTACGATTTTCTAGATTTTATGAGATTAAAAAAAAATAAATCGATTGAAAGGCATCAATTTGGCCGTATCATTCTCGCCACCTTTAAATATTCATTTCTAGCGCACCGCATTAATTTCATTGAAGTTTACACAGCAGATAGATCTCAGGGCACATTTACATTTACATTTTAAGGAAAAACGGTTTCGCAGGAGCTTCCGATTTTTACTGCACCGTTACCCGGACAAAGAACGAAAACGTTAAATCGACGACGACCGAACGAGAAAGAAGAAACTCGCAGAGAGAATGGAGGGGTTATGAAATTTAAATTTTATATTCAAATGTTTTATCTCCAAGTCCGCTGGCCCCAAGGTAAACATATTAAATAACTGCAAAAGCTAGGTGAACTTTTGCCCTAAGGTGTCGTGGGGTAATTTGCACTGAAAGGGATTTCTTGTCACCCGTCAACTTGACGCGGATCATCTTATATTTTAGGAATAAGTTCGAACGCGATTCCCATCCCATTTTTCTCTCTTTTTGTTCTTCCTCAGAACGTTAAAAAAAGACGATCTGAAGACTTCGGGGTGATGTTCCGTAAATGACGGAGTTATTGGAAATATAATATACGTTCACGATGGATTGGATTAACTGCAGCACCTTCCGAGCTGTTGAATAATAAATGTGGTTACGGTATTGGATGATCAATCAACGGAAAAGGGGAAAGGAACTGCCATAAAGAACGTTGTTGTTTATTCATAACGTTGGCAAAGTACATTACTTTAGTCAGAGCTAATAGATTGAATAAACCACCGAAAAAGGCATTCACTTTTTTATTAAATACAACAACCAATCTTATTCTATTTCTATTTTGAAACATTCCAATTACATTCAATGTAATATTATATAGAAAACTAGTTAGTGAAAGGATTAGGTAGATCTAAGTATTTTCGTTATAGAGTCGTCCATTCAATTCGATTCTGTTCGCCGGCGGGAATGAAAATTGTATGCAAAGTGGACAAAAAGCGAGTGGGAAGAATGTGCCATCGTGATTTATTGTTACGCCGAGACGAATAGCAAAAGAAACTCGTCGTGGCAGTTGACAACGGGGAAAAGATTTAAAAAGCCCGACAACCGGTGAAAAGGGGTTCGAAGGGGAAAACACATTAATTTGCTTTCGAGGGGCAGAAGGGCAGCGGACGGAACCAGAAAGACGGATTATTCACGAACAAAACAAAGGATTTGCTTCTCGTAGTAACTGTTTGGGTGTGATTTTTAAATTGAAAAAGTCTATCGAAAATTCACAAAGTACGGTGACGGTGGCAAAAATACGCATAAAGACGAATTATGTTGGAATATAATCAAACTTTATTATTTATCAGTTAGTTGTAAAATCTAATAACTGGAACGAATACAGCACATTTGTTGACGGTATTTTAGCACAAAGGCACTTCAATGTAGTGCAGATCTCGTTTACCAATTTTCGAGGACGAGTTTTTCACGAGATGGTCGTTATCATTAACCTTTGTTCACTTCCTCCCACATTTACCTGTACTGATTGTTACCTACGCGTTGCAAAATTTACGTTTCGAGCCAGACGATAATGTTCTTCTAGCGTGCAGATTGTCTATGCAAATTTCCTGACCGCATTATTTTTAGCCGTACTTATTGTAAAACGTTAATGAGCCTTTTTTACATCGCCACGCTTTAGACAGGGATGATGTCAATTTGAACATATTTGATAAGAAACCGAAATAAAATTATATCGATCAACGTATGATGTGTGTGTGTGAAATGAATGAGTTGCATAGAATGCACGTTAGGCACGAACTGTACAAAAACAGAATTTTTCGCGGCATAGCGTTCCGGAAAAGGAAATCTTTACTTACTTCCGTTGCATAGCTGGGCAAATAGTGGCATGACCTGGCGGCGATATTAAATTTCGGATTGCAAACACGGACTCGGTACATTTGCAGCGCAATTCTAAATAATGCACCCAAAACTTTTAGCTTGTGAAAGGTTTATTTCATGAATATCTAAGGTCCAATTTATTAAACTGCCTTCGTGGAGCCACTCCAGTGCAAACTTTCCTTATTATTCAGTCATAATATAAAATGTGCTGAAAATTGAAAACGCTAAGAATATCCGTGTTTTATCCGCTGGAATGGAATCACATTCATCTTAGAAAAATATTTGCAATATTATTTACGTTCAATTTCCAAATCGTTCGGAAAAGCTTTTAAACCAATATCTCAATAGTTTTACTATTTGAGACATTATTTTAAACTGACAACTTATTCAATTCAGTATACAACTTTTATCCATTCCCGTAAATATTTTTCAACGATTTAAATAAAATTCTGTTTATATTCAACGGCGGTATTCAACAATACGATACAAAGTGCATATATAATATTTCATATTAGATCCGAATTTCATACATAAAAGGCGGCTTGCCTACCGGACGTTACGACAATAAAGATCGACTTACGCGCGTATTCGCCACACGAAATATTGCTTTTATCCATCCACCAGAGGCCGTATCGGACAAGCTAGAGCTTATAGAACGGCGGTAGTTTCGATCGTATCCACCAATTTACATTTTCCACCTCGTCCACCTGAATTTTTTATATGCTTTTTCTTTAATATGTCAATATTAATAATACTGTATTGCAACTTCCCCAAAGGAATATTCCTGAAAATGATCCCCTTGTGGTCCACAACTACGGTTGCTTCCGTTCATTAGTATGCTATCCATGGATATCGAGTTTCGTGCGAAGCTGTAACCCTTTTCTAGTACGGGTACGTTCCGGAACAACTCATATTTACTTTATCGGCGTAATCTACCTTTAACGAGTCGGCTCCGGAAACAACGGGCCTACAGGCGTTCGTCCACCAACTAACAACGGCCACCGCGGTCGACCACTGACCGTCTGCGTCATTCTTGTAATTGCACCACCATACAATAGATAGTGTTCGTATAAATCAACCGGCCCTATAATTGGCCTGTATACGTGTTGCCTGCCCTCTGCGCCACGCAAGAATCGCCTTGCCCACCAAGCGGAGTTGCAGCATAGCGAGACTACCACAATTCTAATTATAAATACAAACGGACATGCAAATAACGTTAGCACAACGATGCGGAATGCTTACATATTATTCGAATTTATTATCCATATATCTACCTAGAACATATTACCTATACTGAACTCCATTCAAAATTAATCCTGTTATTACAGTAATGTGTAATTGATTTTCTAATGGTGAACGCACAACATAGAATTTGATTGTAAATTGAGTTTATGCTTGTCGTTAAACGTTGGGCCATCTAAAAATCGAAGATCGAACTTTAATCGAGATTAAGTTTATCTGAGAAAAGTTTCGTCTTTTCGAACAGCGCGAGCAGCAAAGCACATGGTATTTCCGCGTACCTTTTTCTGTTCGGGTTCTGAAGAGATTACTTATATAGTCGAAAGTTTTAAGGGATCCCGACTCTTCCAGGGGATTTGTTTTTAACCGGTCGGCCGTGACGTGATTCTGAAGGCACAGGACGAGTCCATATGTGACGCTCGTCCCTAATAACAAAGAGGGGAAAATGGATTCCGAAAAGTCAATGTTTTCGTTTCTGCACGAAAACACGGACGTTATTTTTGTATTTTTCGATGTTTTATTTTGTTATCTTTGCTGGGGGTGAGTTAAAAAATTCAAAATGGATTCCGCCGACTTTTGTATTCTAATTTTCTTTCGCGCCAACGTAACGAAAAGGAAATAATATTGTGATTGTTGCGTGAAAGACAATGTATTTCACTTTATTCTTTAAAATTTATGGCAACATGAAGCAATAATGAGTTTACGGCAAATAAATACGTTGACGTTTAAAATTCTTCTTTAGATTATTTACTTTTACAAGTTTATAGTTTCATTCTAATAATAAGCTTTTGTAAATAGAAGTAATGCTATCCCGAAATAATACACTTGGGAACAAGGAGTCATCTCCGTCGTTCCCTTTAAGGGAAACAAAGCAATTAACTCTTTTAGAGTAAAAGGGAAAAGAGGGTTCGCTAAAAGTCGCCATCGAGTTTGTACTTTCTTTACTTCGAAGCACCAGGCATAAATTCTTCTAATTACTGCAGTTTTATCCAGACATTGGAAATTAGAGAAAATTGCGACGTCAAAGTAACAAAGTACAGGTATTCTTATTTGTAAATTTGATTCTCAATCGAAATGATGTTTTATTATGAAATTCACTTTTGAAGTCATGTATTAATGTAAAGATATGGATGGATGAAATAGTGGTATAAAGAAATTGGGTCATAATCGCATAAAATAAAACATGAGACCCGCAGGGTTGATACATTAGCATAAATACATTCCGGTTCGGTTAGTTTTGTCTACCCCAGAGCTTTTAGAGCTTGTGCTGACCGAGACAATTAATAAATCATGCTACACTGAAATATCAAGGAAATTATTCAATAAAATTATTCCATTACAATCAGCAACTATTATTCTAACTGCTAATAACTAACAATCTAATAAAAACTTGTTTAAAAATGTAATATTTGATTACAAAAAAAACATTTATTTTATACCTTGTTGATACCTATACGCTCAAAACAACATTTGAAATAACTTTTTTCCACCGGCTAGGTTTAATTAAATAGTTTACCGTTTCCACAAACATAGTCGTTCACAAATTCATGGAAGCATTAAATTGAATAGTACAAATTGAAAATTTCGTAATGTTCCCACTACATTTATCTATAGAACAATGAGTGTATTAACTCAAAGCCCTACGAGCATTAAATTATAACAGAATTTAAAACACTCAATTTAAAGCTTCCGTAACAATATTAATATCAAATCCATTTATTCTTTTATTATTATTTCGATGGAGTGTTTATTTTTCTGTTTTACTGAAACGTTGGTTTGAATGATAACTGGTTTTCTTTGTTTTTTGAACTTGAAAGGTGCTTTATCGACCAAGCACAGTAGAATCGGGTAGAATTCGACGTGTTTGACCGCGGCTAACCTACTCAATTAGCGTGCCGGGAGCGTGTGTGTAAAGTGGCATTCGTGCAAGCCCAAAACACGAATTTTCTGCCAGCTACTTGAACCAACAGCTATAAGGTAGGCTAGAACCAGGACACGGAGAGAGGTAGCTGCGGCCGGGAGTATAGGAAACGTGACGTACATAGGTCGATTCTCGCTTCCGCCAGCCATACTTTCAAGGCACGCTATGCATCGTTCTTGAGCGCCGCTACGGCTGCCGCTCCAAGTATCGATTATAATACAAAACTTGATCAATTAAGGGAATTTTATTCCGTAATTACGGGGCGATAGTGTGCCGCAAATATAACGACCTGCCGTTGCCTCTACACGCAATTCTGTTTACCATGATACCTTCGTCGACTTTACCTAATTTTTCCGGTTACCTGAAAATGCAGCAACTTTGCTTTTCTACCCTCTCGAGTGTTCAATCTTATTGAAAATTGTTATGGAAATCTGGCTCACTTTTAACGGATCGCTCACAAGGGTTCGATCTCTACAGCCATTCTATTAAAGGTTTCAGGGTAAGTATAAGGTCTTTGTAACAAAAAACTTATTGATTTATACAGTAAAACCTACTAGTTTTTAACATAGAAAATAATTTCTAAGAAACTTCACCTTAAGAATTAGGGTTATCAAATGTCTAAGCATCGAGGATTAAAAGAGAATCTCTAGAATTTTAAAAATTTTCTAAACCTATAAGTTTCCATGTAATAATGCTAAAGTTTTAGCAATACTTTTAAGTCTCTCAACAATACACAATGTTATATGCAGGATTGTGGATAATTTCCTTATACTTTCTTCAGAAAGTTTCTTTAGGTACCTCAGTAAGTATGTAGGGTACTCTTAATGAGTTCATGAAAACGCTAGTCTTGTTACACTATGAGCATCAGGAATACCCAGAGTCTATCTCTAGATAAAGCCTACCGAAAACATCGCTGGAAACTACTACTTTGTCAACAGTCCATAAATTATCCGCAGATGCTGCAGCACTCCTTTCCAAGGTAGAACCGACAATGATAGCATCAATTGGCGAAATCAAGTCCTCCCACACCTTATTATTAGGCATTGCCAAGTGTGTATTAGGCCAAGGATCATATACGAAAACTTCTACAAAAGTATCGTTAATTGTATGCCTTCTTCCATGACCGAGATTTGATTTGCTGTCACCAAGTTGATGGTCAAAAAGTCTTTCTTGTTTCTACCTTTGCAACTGGCGCTCATCTTTACCATCTACTAAAGGGCAGACTTAAAGGGCCGTTTAACTTCATCGGACATAACATCAGAGATAGATGTGACACATTCGTAGCGATCTTTTCTATCCAACCTCAGAAATTAGCATTGGTCACTGCGTTTACTATATCTCTAACTCGTCCAGCGTCTACTTATTCCGCCTCAGCGTCTTCATTCCATGTTTCATCCAATCCTGGATCTATGTCTGGCGGTACTATTTTAGAACTTTTCTTGCTGATTTATTGTCCTCTACATACACTACATAGTAGGTAGCTATGTACATTTGGACTTTTTATTAAAAAAAAATATATACTTTTTAAAGTGTATTGGTACATTTATCCTAGTTAAACTGGTAATATAAGAAGTAATATAAAAGTTACATTTAAGAACTTAGTAGAAATACTAATACTAAAAGCAATTGTTCCAATTCCTTTTGATTCCTAATACGTACCTGGCCGCACAAGAATTGTTCTTTAAGTCCAACCGATAGAACATTGGGTTTGTTCCCAGCAAACAATAAAGCTTAAAGCAGTAAATTCTCGATTTAATTTTAAGAAAGTCACAATCCGCCAAGATTTTTCCTCGCCGAGTCTACTAAAGCCTATAAAACCATTTCGTTGCACTACTGTAATATCGTACTGTTCCTAGTATAACATTATTTTCTACGAGTGTAAAAATAAATCGCATAGTTACGGATTACGAAGGAATAGTGTTAATATTTTCGAACACAGTTGAAATTAGAATTTTTTGTTTAGTTTTGTATTGATTCTTTTTCGATAATGAGTGGTGGTAAAAAAAGAACGCAGATGTGGTCGAACAAAGGTATAATGATCACGGCTGTTTTTCGTAGAACCCAAGAGCAAACAGCGAGCTATCGGATTCCCTTAAAGAGCGGTTGCCTATTTTATAGTACACCGAACAGATCGGATTTCGGTTTGATGGGAAAGATAAAACGGGAGAGATCTGCTTCATCTTTCAGTACAATTAGTAATGCATAGAATTAATAAAAAGAACATCACCCTGACCTAATTTACTGAATGTTTGAATTAACACATTTTCAACTGACAATATAACATTAGACTTTTTTTTTTAATAATTTTATTTTATTCATTTATTTTTTTTCAGGTAAGAAAAAAATTAAGTAAACCGTGATGAAGGATCGGAATTGGTGGATCTTTATCACTCCTCATCGAAGGAAGGTTAAGGATCCACCCTTTCCAGTTAAAACAAAGAATCGCTATAGAGATGCGAAAAACGTACGAGATACTAGGGAGTCAGAGGGAGAAAATAGGAAATTACGTTAAGGTAATTAGGTATTTGTTTAACTGGCGGTGTAACTGGAAACGCGTGTTACGAATGTTACTACCCTCCTCTTTTCGCTGTTTCGTGCTGTTCATCTCACTTTGTACTGGTCTCCGGGGAAGATACGATATTGTAGCCGCCAGTTTTATTTCTCCCAAACGTTCTAAATGTATTTCCGCATTTTTTATAAGAACGAATCCGAAGTGGTGAATAACAGTTACCACCTTTCACCCTCTTTTTAATAAAAAGTACACGTTAAACGACAAAAGTTTCAGTTTTTAAGTCGTCAAATAAGAAGAAAAGGGAAGTAATTGTACCGGTCGTATCGAGTTTTGTGGCTATAAAATTTTACGGCTTGAAGTCCGAGTAATTAGAATCTGAAATTGCATACTCCAATTAAGTTTTGAAGAGATTGGCAATTTCGTTTATTTTACTTGAAGAGCTTTTTCAATTAATGTTACAAGAAATTTACGTAATATGTTACTATATTGACTATTTTTAATTCTTAATAATGCCACAATAAATAATTAATGTCACTCAAAAACAAATTGATGTAATTTGTAATAAAATTCAATTAATATACTCTTTTTTGAATTAAAACACTTACATTTATCATAATGTGTACATATATTCTCGCTACCCGACATAATATACGCACACTTCCAAATTGACAGAATTATAAATACATTTTAATTACCGCTCTTTGGCGTAACAATTCGAAGCGAACAAATAATAAATTAAGCTGTGAGGACCACATTACGCACTTTTTTTATGATGCCGGTTTGAATTTATTGCGGCTCGTCCGTTAAATTATATCTGTGGCTCGACTCGTTGTAATAAGTTGAACTAACAAAATTTGCAACTGACACAGATTTCCTGCACCGGACCGTAATTAATGCATTAATGGTTTAGTAATTGCCGTTCGTCAATTTTGCGTAATCAATTACAAATATTATTAGACTCGTTATATGGAACGATCGACAAGCTACCGCTCGTATCAACCTTTCTCTCTTTTCCATTCGTATCAACATTCAATTTCATAATCAGTTATTTTAAAATGGATTAATTATTATTAAGAGAAATATTTAGGTTTATAATGTCATTCTACATATAATTATATCAATAATTTAATTAAAAGTAGAACTAGAAAGTTTCGGGTTATGCCGTGAGTTAAGTTTCTTCAGCGACAAAAAATGATACTCCTATAAATTTAGATATGCAGTAATGAAGAACAACTGCAAGATACATAGTAAAACGCGAGATAATCCTGAAATATTCTCATTTTTAGCCAGCTTCTAGATTGCCGAGACGTCATTAATAGCATTGTAACGACCAATCATGGTACTTTGTTAGTATCTCCTTGGACATCTACAAAGAATCCGTAAAGCCCATAAGAGGAAGACTTTTGTAAAACACTTCGGTGTGAGAACAGACCAACATTGCGATTCCAAACCCTTTTTTTATAAAGTTCCAAGTCGGTATCAAATTCAGTGTTTTAGAACTAAACACTAATTGGATCAGCTTCCCAGATTTACTTTGATTTATATAACGCAATTAGTACATTCAATTTATTACATTTTTGTGTTTCTATTTATGTAAATTGTGTATTATATAAAATTATAGTTTGTAATATAAAAATTAGGTGAAATTATAAAGGATCAATACAAGTCCAGTTTAGATTTTAGTCGAGGTTTTTCCAAGAAAAGCCACATATTCGAAACTTATTCCCAGACGATATCGATCCGGTTACCACTAGAAACGAGACATTTTCTATGCGACACGGTACGTTAAATAAAGCAGTACTTATCTCTGGTAGAAAAAAGATTACCATTTTTACCTTTTTTCCGCACTAAATTAACTTTGATCTATTTTTATTACGTTAATTCAAAATATGTTGAATAGTTAATTTCGGAAAGCTTGGAAAAGAAGGTATGTTGGAAATGCAAGTCTACGGCAAATGGAGAGATATTAATTTTATTTTCCAGGTTTTATTATGCAGCACGGTCCTAGCGACTCACTGGAGACCTCCGCAAACATTACCGAGTTTATGAACGTAAAACATGTTTAACTTTCGCGTGTATTCACATACATACTTGCGCTGGCCAAGCTAATATAGGAATGGTATGTCCGTTTCGAAAAGTACTACCTTCCTACCCATAACGCAAATATAACTATTTTATCCATTTCACGGTCAATATTTCCCTACCTGACCAGTTAAATATCTCCTATCGTTTATACAAGGTATTTAACTTTGATGATATATTTGATATTCTTAATACTCCATCTAATCTTACTGAAATATTCGTATAATTGCTTAATTACGTAAATAAATACTTTAGACGAAAGAAATAAATTGTATTAAAGAAACTTTGAGAAGATTCCGTAAAATTGGATTTATCTGCTTAGATATGCAGATATATTTTCGAGATGCAACCGTTCAGCGGGTAATCTTCAGAAAACGCTACATGTGGTGCCGTTATTGCATATGTCCATATTATGATTGATCGCCTATAATATCGTTTTGATCTGGTACAATCTCGTTTCACCTACTTTTCACGATCGCCTAAAATAAACATCTATTTATGTCTTTGGGAGTTTACTTTTTTATTTTTTCGGTGTACGCTGCTATTTTCAATCCTAATTCTGCGGGGGATTCATTTCATTACGCCCACCCACGATGGAATAACGCTGTCCTATCGAGTTCCATTCAGAATGTCTATTGTGTCAAAGGTTTTGTTATTGCGGGATTCATAAACTTCTAGTTCAACCAAACGGAAGTTTTTGAACAGATGCCCCCCATTTTTTTTCTTTCGTCAATGGATAACACGTTCATAATGGACGATCGGTTTTTCGTTTTCCTCTCGGCCCTTCTCTCTTCCGGTCTCTTTCCGCACGTTCGTTCTCGCCTAGTAGATGTAGAAGGCCCGAGAAGTAAGGGTAGGAAAGTCGTTTTGCTGTAATGAAAAATTTTATATCGCCCGCCTTACATCGACTCGCTATCTAAGGCGGCTTCGCCCAGTTTACTACCCTGCAAATCATTCCCGACAGATGACGCTCGGAAGCCCTACTCCGATAATGTAATTTATCAAAATTGTTTTTATATAATAGCTGTTTATGGACGCATCTTGGAAACTAGCACACTGCCTTTGGGATTTTATGTTATATTTGAAAATCATTTTTACAGTGATTTCGTTTCCAAACTTATATTTTATATTTTGTTGGATTCCATTGGGTACATTAACCAGGAATCAAACAGAGACCATATCAATGATAACCTCAACAACCTATAAAAAAGACTTCCAAACCCTGCTTGACAGACAAGAGGAGAAAAAAATCAATTTCAAAGAATGACGTTTCGAAAGAGACAAAGGGTAGAGGTCAAAAGGAAACTAAAAGATACCCGGTATTAATAACCTCCCCCCAGAGCTGCACAAGCTAGCTAACACTACTATGTACAGGTGTCCCGTTAAGCGTACGGAGCGGCTGTATCTCTAGAACGGTAAGGCCAAGAGGTTTGGGAAAAAAATCCTTATAAGCAAAGTGACCAAGAGAAATAGCTGGAAATTATTTTGAAGTTCGTAATTCGACCGCTAAGGGGCGTAACTGCCATTGAGAAACGTAAAGTTGCCGCTATCTCAGAAACTTAGACGATGAGCTATAACTTTGACATCATTTAATAGCTTGGATAATACCGCATCGCTTTTGTTTTGCGATATTTCTCATATCTGTCATAATAAGGGAGGGGGAGGCCAATGCGTTTTCATATGTTTACATTTTAATATCTCCTAGACCATTCAACCGATTTGAATGTTTTCGGTGTTGTTTGAAAGAGTATTTTATGCTCTTTTTAAAGATATTTTCAGTAAGACCGTCTGCTTTAAAACAAATGAGCTAGAGGACGTTATCTGCAGCAATTACATATTTTTGTGATTTTTGAAGAAAAGTTAAATGGAACGATACTATTTACTTCACAGACCCTTAGTCACCTTAAAATTTGCTAAATTTTAGTGAAAACCGCATCTCGATATCGCCACCCATTCTCGATTTATAGAAGAAAATGTTAAAAACTCGAGTGCCATCAATCGGTTTCAGTTACCTCATCGAGAAAAGCAAATCGCATTACCATGGTAACTGTAAACATGTCATTTACTAACGCAGAAGCGTATGATGATTTATTTTCAATGTTTCGAATACGATGTAACTGCATGGCAAAAATGTGCAATACAATTACGACAAAGAAAGACATTTTTCTCTAGAAGTGTTTTTAAGATTGACTTCGCGATTACGGAAAACTGACAACGTGTAGCCCATTCAGACATCTCTATGAATTCGTAAATCACATTAGTGCGCAATGTGATCCCACATAATCTGGGAACTCCGAAAACAATTGTCCACAAGAGTTCTCAAGAGAATAATATCTCCACCACGTTGTTTTACATCAGGCCTTAACAGATACCGATTATGATAACAGACTGAACTATTACCATTGACTTTTAAATATGATTTGGGCAAATCCAAACCTTTTATCACAAATGCTATGGATGCATGAAGCATCTGTCCACAAGCTGATGTAAACTTGCATAATATGCATTATTGGTTCGAGAAAAACCCACATTGCTTTCACCCCTTTATCTATTGGGTAGACTAAACGACCTGACTTTTCAAGAAAAACCAATAACCAGGGAAAATATGACAAAACACTAAATACCAGTAGAAACGTATCTAGGACTTAAGCAGCGCTTTTTTTTTCGTCGAAACTAGATTAAATAAATGCATCGAGGTTTATGAAAGGCATTTAGCACATTAGTGAGTTATTTTTGCCAAAAATTTAAGTTATTCTAAGTGTTTTGGTTTATTTTGTTTTATTATCATTGTTGATGTTTCACTGATCCGTTGGCTTTTCAACACGCCTCAAAAGTAGTTTTGAAGCAGTTCTAAGCTTGGATAAAGTGTTCTAGAAGGTTCTAGATAATAAAATTATTGTTCTCTCTTATTTGTTTCCTAAGGTAACTTGATCCGATTAAGATATACGAATTTTTAACATTTTCTTTTATAATTCGAGAATGGATGGAGATATCGAGATGCGGTTTTCACTAGTATTTAGCAAATTTTATGGTGATTAATGGTCTGTGAAGTAAATAATACCGTTCCATTCAACTTTTTTCCAAAAATCATAAAAATATGTAACCGCTGCAGATAACGCCCCCTAGCTTATTTGTTTTAAACCAAGCGGTCTTTCTGAAAATATCTTTTAAAAGAGCATTAAATGCTCTTGAAATGCTCTTTCAAACAAGACCAAAAATATTCAAATCGGTTGAATGGTCCAGGAAATATTAAAATGTAAACATTTGAAAACGCATTGGCCTCCCCCTCTCTTATTATGACAGATATGAAAAATATTGCAAAACAAAAGCGATGCGGTATTATCCAAGCTACTAAATGATGTTGTCAAAGTTATAACTCATCGTCTAACTTTCTGAGATAGCGGGAATTTTATGTTTCTCTATGGCAGTTACGCCCCCTAGCGGTCGAATTACGAACTTCAAAATAATTTCCAGCTATTTCTCTTGGTCACTTTGCTTATAAGGATTTTTTTCCCAAACCTCTAGTCCTTACCGTTATTGAGATACAGCCGCTCCGTACGCTTAATGGGACACCCTGTACAGCTTATCACAGATAACTTAATCAGCGAATATCAAGCTGGCTTTAGAAAAAGAGTTGCAAGGCTTGCGAAAAGGACATAGATGTATACGTTTTCGTGGATTTCATGCAGGCTTATAAGACGAGTGGAAGAAAGAAGAAGAAGAATCCATCATTTATTGATAACAACAAAAAAAAATGTCCCACTTTTAATTCCGAATAATGGTTGCCAGGAAAACTATAAAGCACGGATCAATATTCCATTATAACTATGTATCACCAACCCTGAATGTACGTGGGAAAGAGGTGTCCCTGCGAAGCAATTTGTTAGAAGCGATGCAGTGTGTTTAGCGTCATAAACTTGTGGGTGATGTCCGTGTGTTTGCTTTTAAGTTTATACGCGCAATAGTATATCGTCTCAAGTCATGCAATTTGTACTAACATTATTTTTAAATCGACTCACTTTGAAAATAACTCAATGAAAAGACACAACATATTATAAACAATAATAAAGTAATTTTTTTTTTAAAAAAAGTTGATTCATACTTTTCGTGAGGACGAAATTATTTTTACATGCGCTTAGGTGATGGTGGAAAGCATCGACCGTTATTTCACGAGAGAGAGATTGGTTAATCTCTGAAATGGTTCTGCATTTTTTATGATACATCGATATTTATTTTCTCCGATAAGGGAGCATCACCGAAACCATCACTTTATTACGCTACGTGAGCCGCAAGGTTGGTGTACACGTCTGTGTTTGAAAAATATAAATCCTTTCCAGGTCTAGTTATTGTCGAAAGTAAGGAACATAAAAATCTTATCACAACACAGCATTTATGTCTTTTTTTTGATATCGCTTATAATTTTTTATTCCATTTTCTTCTTCTACCTTAATTTTGTTTTCTATCTGTTTTTACATCAAGTTTTCTATCAGAAACTTATGTATGCCTTCTATTGTAGGATATTTCACCAATTGCCAAAATATCACTTTGCTAACGGACGAAGGTATGTGTAAGCGTTATGCGAATGCCCTTCGTTTAAAAATTTCTGATACTTAATTTAAAATTTAGTTTGTGTTTTTTTTTTCTTGCACACCGGATATTTAATAATCGTTTTCGTTTTAATTAGGAACATACTTTGAATATAAAATAAGGAATATTTTATCGTATTTTCTAGCACAGCATGAGCTTGGTTAGTTTATTTTTTATATCAGCACCAAACAGCACAGTTCGGACATCGTAGGATCGGTTAGAAAATATATTCTATCCTAGAGGGACACCAGTGGTGTGTTTTTCTGATGAAATGTCACCTCGAATTCCTTACAGCTGCCAACACGAGATGTTCACACGCGTTGATGCATATATGCATGTGTATCCGTTACATCTACACCGATACCACTCACATTTTTCCCTTTCGCAAAAAAAATATGCTTAAGATAAAAATAGAATGAAAATATTTTTCAACGAATTTCATAATTTATCAATTTCAATTCAACATAATTTCAAAAGTTAAACTAGGATTATTCATTTCCATAAAAACTTCATTAAACTGTAATCGTCAAGTCCATATGAACAAAATGAAAGAAGGAAATATGAAAAGGAATGCAGATGGATTCAGAATTTAGTTCGCGGTTTTACGAAATTTGAATTACATCGTTAGAAGGAAACTTGGACGACTTTTAATAGCCCCATCTTTCGGGGGACGGCGTGCAGTTTTCCTTGCAGAGCTTTTAACAATAAACGTTCCTTTCCACGTAATGGTACATTAATTTAAAACTGCCGGGGAATCGTAATCGTTTCTCAGTCACACAAATTTTTAGATATCACGAAACCCTCTAATAACCCTCAATTAAATTCTCAAAAACATTTTAAAACAGATTTAAGTTATAAAAGATTTATTCAAGCGCGGTCATGTTACATAGCTTTTGTCAAAGCAATTATATATGCACGAAACAATTTCACAACACCCAGTTCTCGAACTTCGTAACAAAACTAAAGCGACTGCGCGAAAACGTTCGTACATTTACGAAGCTTTGGCCATATTACCAAAAATTATTATTGCAGTTCCGGAACCAATTTGGCTTTTATTGGACAAAATGAAAGTTTAATCTCAATATTAGTACTTTTGGAATATGAATGAGGTTTCTATTTAAAATTCATGTGTTTGTGTTTCTATTTTTTATTAAATAAAATTTTTAAATTATTTTTGTTTTATAAACCTGCGAAAATGAACTTGTTAAGATACAAACGTGAAAATTACGTAGATACCTAATCATGTACCACAGTCACATCTGTGATCCCTGCTGACGCCGCGAAAGTATATTAGCGGTATGTTTACGAGCAGGAAGGTCTGGGAAATTTCCGGGGTTCTTGGAGTAGGGCGTCGTCGGTGAATACTACAGGCTGCGACAGACCCTCTGGTTGCGAGGAAATGTACGGGGTACGGTTTCGGTGGCCAATAGAGGTGCCTCGGCGGAATAGGTGACGGGTCTGGGTAAGTTAAATGAATGACGACCGCTGAACCGCCAGATATTAAACCCTAACTTCGAGCCGCATGGCAAATAATGTACACTTAATGCTCCCTGGAGTTCAGTTTCGAGCTCTTCATTCCAATCTGGGCTGCGATATGCGCAAATTGCTCTGACCTGCCATCCGCTGCGCCGCCAAGAGTAACACTTTGGCTATTGTGTAAATATAACCAACCACGTTTCCCACTATGGAATACATTTGTAATTATTTCGTACACTATGCTTGAATATTTATATTTACATTTTCATTCTACGCTTTATGCACTTCACTTTTTGTCTCAACATTTGTAATTTCTTCATAGCTAACAAATCGTTCAGTTACAGCAGAAAAGACACGGAAGATTATTATCATGAATCACACACACTAAAGAATAAATTGACAATGATTTGATAATCCCAAATAAAAATGCTTTAAGATTGACACAATACACAACTTTGTCTTTCTTGGGTTCAGCACTTACTTGTTACGATCATACGCAAATAATTTCCTTCAGAATTTGCTGCTAAAATTCTGTAGGAAATGTGTTATTACTAGATGGTCCTGAAAAGTGAGACCACTCACTGCCAATAAGGTTGGCAGTATTGATTCAGGTCACAACTTACACTGATGCTAACTTGAATAGCTACAATTGCTAATTAGAGCTAAGTTAGACTCTTGAACTAGAAGTTCCAACCACCCAGCTGACTTCTCTATTCATGTTGTGCCAAGGGATCTTTATTACCTGTCTTGTCATCCTTTGGTAGTAATTTTCTGCTCTAGTTAGCAGCTAAAACAAGGCTTGGATACTTGACATCTGTGGATTCTGATCTGTGGATTTTTACGACGACCTCATTTTGACCGAAGCGATTTAGATTCTTGACATGAACTTACTTCCTTTGTTTAACGTTTTCCTCAGTTTCGAAAAAACTTTCGTTAGTATCATTTGCCTAACAAAGCGAAATCTTCTTATGTTTTTCAGGATGTTTAAAAATAATTAATGAAACAGATATTATTAAAATTATATTTCAAGTACTCAATTATATTAAAATCTTATTTATCAATGTTCTTGCGTAATAAGAGAAAGCTAACTTGGTATTTATAGGTAGTATGCCTACACACTGACCTAAAATTATAGAATAAATCAGAGACAATACCACAACGATTGCATATATAATTATGTGTTAACGAAATTTATTGAGTATTTAAATGTTATTGGAGATTAAAATTAACGCAAGTAGTTTTACGAATAAGTTGTAATCTGTTATCAAGCAGCTTTGTAGTTGAACTTCTATTCAACGAACAGATTTGTTTGTTGACGTGAAGTGAGTCGGTTTAGTTACATGACAACCTATTGTTAGTCAATGGCAATTGAAACCTAAAATACTTACTTTCCGGTCGTTCTCGTCAGAGTCGTTGTACGCGAGGAATACTAATGTCGAAACTCCCAACGGATAAGTACTTATAACTTTATCCCACAAACACTTTGCGTTTTGTTTAAAAAAAGGTTCATTTCAAGTACACCACTTCCATCTCTCGGTATCACGTCTATAACACAAAGTGTTTTCAAAACTTAAAAGTGTTGTGATTAAAATTTTTTAATAATAACATTAAGTGTAAAATATATAATTTAAACAAATTGAATTGAATTAAATGAGATGTCAACGCATAGTCCATTAAAAATTAATATAATATTCATGTAGTCATACAATAATAAGTAGAACTAATTAGTGAGTATATATTGAGAATTTATGCAAAAATTTAATTATCGTCATTTACTACATTATTGAATTTAATTGATTGTTGGTTTATAGTATAAATATAATATGGAATAACAAAACAGTTGCCCCGTTATTATCAATATCATCACGTAATTTCAATTTACAAAATACCTCGCCAATAATAATTCTAATTGAATAACTTTATTTGTTACTATCGGGCGATTATAATTTTTTGCAGCATTAGATACAAAAAACGATTTTATCATCATTAAAGCGAACAATTTATATTGTGTATATGCAGTGTCTAAGTTTGCAAAGTAGAAATTATTCCAAGTCGTCTATTACTTTAACTTCTTTGGAAGTTGGGCAACTCACAACAACAGTAACTCCGACAAAAACACCAACTTTTCATTCACACCGTTCCTCTTCCTTTTTTATAACGCTTCAAAACGTTCCAACAAATCTTGTGTAGTAATAAAACGTCGTAGAGTTAATTCAGTTTAAGTGAGAGCAAATCTGAATTATAGAACGTTTTAGGCTTCGGCTAACAATACTGTGCTCCCCGTGAACCATATTGAATTTAATTCAGATTAGGGATGAATTTGGGCGCCCTTTGTTCCTCGTCCTGCCAAAGATTGAAATTAGGATATCATCAATTCTTGGGCATTGTTATAAATTGCCCCATTACCCTGGTTCACGATTCGAAATTGAGAAACCGAGAATGGGGGCTTAGTGATATAACGGGAAGTATGCAAAGTAAAATTTAGGCAATTTGCTACGCTTTATCAATGTTATATATAGAAACGAATTTAATGATTCTTATATAGTTGGTTTGGTCAAACTATAGACGTAAGTCAACTGGTTACACCACAGCAAGGTAGTTAACGTAATTTGCGGAAAATTCAAGATTGTTCCTCACTCCTCGTTTACGTTTATTAGCCTCCGCAGTGCAATGAAGGAAGCTAACCGAAAACCGCAACAACTTCTCGTATACGACACCGCCGAGTGCACGAATGTTGAGTCCTATCCTGGGGCCATTAAAGCGATTCTTATTTTCGAAATTGAAATCTTCGAGGGACGACACGTACACTCATCATGCCGGACACGATTCCGAACGACTTTGGACAGAACAAAGATAGAACCTTGGTGGAAGTCCTTGGAGACAGAGATTACGGCTACATCATGGATCCGCCGGAGCGGGTGAAGATTAATGATGGTACACAGAGGGACCTCTTGACATGGAACCGTAATGACAAACAAACGTGGAACGTTGTAAGATTCGTATAACCACCGTTTATTCCATCGAAATTGTCGATGTCATTTGTGTGTAATGTAATTAACTTTTCACTATTAACATTCAAAATCTGTTAAGCACCAAAACTTCGTTAATAACAAAAATGAAGATCATTAAATTAACGAGAATACATATACATTGTATATAAATGTTTTTATATGATTTAAAAAAATTAATATCTCAAAACCTTTTTTACATTAATTAATTTTAAAAAAGTTGCGCTAATTGCAAAGAGGAACCCAGATCATCAAGATAATTTTTAATAAATCACCTCCATCGTCGTCCAGCTTTACGGTAAAACATTAAAAAGTCTGGAAATATCTAAAAGTTCGCAAGCAGCAGCCGCTGTATTACCACTGCAGGAAATTGCCACCGTGAATTGAAATAATTTTATATGGACGTTTAATTGCCGTCCAGTTGTAATTACTGAGACCAGGCGGAGAGATCGCGATTCCAATTAAGGGTTGTTTTTAAAACGGAAATCCGACGAGAGAAAAAATCTCTCGAATTTCTACAACCCGAAGGTATGTCTCGAAAACTGACCGATTTCGAGAGTTCTTTGTCCAAACGTATTCTTTTCGCCAATTTAACTGGGTTCTTTCTAAGAAATCCTACTTTTTCGTAATTAATTTAACTCGAGAAGTAAATTAATTAGTTTTGTTTTCATTTAGTTTACAAGAAAGAAACATGCTTGGAATTTTGAAGCTCCACTTTACCTTCCTTATAGACTGTATTATACGAAAACCTTTAAAAGAAAAAACGAATTCTTTAATTATCTGATGTTAATTCCCAAGTATAAAAAAATCTACACATTTATCAAAGTTTAAGATGAAAATTCAAAGATGAATGATGTTATTACATCACGATGAGGTTTCTGCTTGAATCCGAAGTCTCTCTTCCTAGTAGAATTTTCCCTGTTGATATATAGTCCCATAAACGGACCACGTTTATTGCATCGCACATCCCACAGACCTAAGTATTTTATTATATAATTTGTGTAAATGATGACCGCTCCGTTGGCCGATGTAGCCAAATGCGTCCACCGCAACTAGTATACACCGAACTAGCTAATAATTATGATATAGTATCACGTACGTGCTGGACACCAACGGACCTCATAACAGTTCTAGAATAACGTGCTGGCTTAAATTAATCTATTGTGTACGTTAACATAGCTTTAACGATCCTCCTCAACTTTTAGTAAGAAAATTATTAATCAATGTGGTATGGTTATAATACGATTTCAATATTTTCAGTTTCAGAAACGACTATTTATTATTCATTAGAATCAAGGATGATACATCCCAAATAAATGACTCATCTCTGAATTCGTACTGATGCCAAACAAACGGGGAGTTATGATATGTAGTGTCTACAGAACCATCAGCCTCATTATGATATCCAGCGGAGAATACACAGACCATGCGAAATGTTCTGTCTAAAAGTTTTCACCTGCTTTGTCGACTATAAAAAGACGTTTGACAAGGTATGACACGAAAAGATGATGGACGTTTTGGAAAACATGGGGATGGACGACGAGGATCTCAGGATCACTAATGGTACCAATCAGGTACCATTAACATTAATGAAGATTGGAATCATTCTCAGGAGATAAGTTGCAAAATAGAGAAAGGATGAGCCGCCTTCAATCAGATGAATAAACCGTTCAAAACTCAGAACCTCGGAATCGATATCAAAGACACTAATCGAGAAAACATAAACGCGACTGAAAGCTTTCGAAATGTGGCTCTATAGAAGAGTACTCACATAGATGGATGCAGTAACTGAATGGTCTTGCGTTCGTTTCTATGGTATTTCTATAGGTAAAATACATTCCGGATGATACAATATTTAATGTCATATTATTATATCAAATTGTATTTATGAAGTTTTGCAATTTCTGTACATTGACTTCATTTAAATAATATGGTTGGTATATAAAGTATCTTCATTTAGTGTTAAATTAAATTTAGCGCCATACCAAAATTGTGTTTTAAGTAGCGAACAGTTAGAAATAGTAATATAAGAGCTACGCTAAATTTTCAGCTCAAATATTAGCATAAATTTTAACTGCAGTAAAGTCGACTACAGCTCGGCCCGGGGTAGTCGTATAATCCAATTAAAATCGGCCGCGGGAGACCCAATGTGCTACTGTTATCTGGCCTAAGCCTTGACTATTAATAATACAGCCGTTCCACGTCGAATTTTCTACAGGTTCCAAGCTCCGTTCGTTATCGCACGTGTTGGTCGGCATTAATCCTATAATTTATTATCCGTACATTTTTTGTTTTACTGTTTACGTAGTATTAATTGCCAAACAGATTGATTATACTATGCGGATATATATTTAATTTCAATTTATTATAAATTCGTACTCAAAATGAATGTTTTATGTTAGCACGATATCAACGCATTAAAGTTACTTTTAAAACTATGATTATAATGACAAAGTTTTGCTAAAGTTACTATTATATTACGTGACGGTTATTATAGTTTAGTACAATTTGAATTAATATTTCAGTTAATGTACA
The DNA here is from genome assembly GCF_036711975.1 of Onthophagus taurus. Classification (NCBI taxonomy): domain Eukaryota; kingdom Metazoa; phylum Arthropoda; class Insecta; order Coleoptera; family Scarabaeidae; genus Onthophagus; species Onthophagus taurus. The sequence continues at coordinate 5,754,138 of NC_091967.1, forward strand.
CACTGACTAACGACACCAGAGCAGTGTACCAATCACCTATTTTTCACTGTGGTTAGTTTCGATGATATCTTTTCCGTGGTTTTTATTATGTACTATAATGACGTGCCTCTCATAAGCGTCACTCCGTCCACGATCATAAACGTTAATGCAATGTGAAATATCATAAGTGAAGTACTTCCTTCGGCCATTAATGGCAGTTTGTTTTCCCTGTGAAACCGGTCGTGTGCACGTAGCACACACCACGTGTGCATGTGTACAACAACCTAAGTCGTTAGAGACCAACAGGGAAAACAACAGAGAAACCGGCTGGGCGGTCGCTTTTGAGGTTATTACGGCCGTCGACTGATAAGCGTTTATTACTTCCATTTAAATGCATGTTGAGCCTCGTCCCGTGATACATAAGGGGTAATAGATTCCGAGAACAACGTGGAGACTTTGAACAATGAACGAGAACCACCCTACCGGCGTTTAACGTCTGCCCTGCCGGTCAACAGGGCGCGGGTGCACGCGATCGATCCCCTTGAAGAGATAAGCTACTTTTCCGGTGACGGTGTCGATCCAAACTTCCAAGGCGTTTTCGCGAACTTGTCTGGCAACGATCTTTTTATGCTTAATATTTTCTTTTTTACTTATTATATACTCGCACTTATTATAACTCGCAATATATGAATGTAGTAACGATAGTTACGAAACTACTGTGCACTATCCCACATAAAATGCAACATAGCTTAATTGTACAGAAATTTTTTTAGTTTTGCAAAGGAAAGGATTTGCTTGAAAAAAAGTGACGTCCTTATGACAACCCTGAATTTTGGCTGTCTTAAGAGACGCATAGCTAAACCCGAATGATTCTAGTTCTCGGTCTAGTGTAAAACTAGAACTAACACTAGACCGAGAATTAGAAACATTCGGATTTAGCCGCACCTCTCTCAAGACAGCTAAACCCGAATGACTCTACTTCTAGGTCTTGTGTTAGTTCTAGTGCAAAAGTAAAACTAACACTAGACCGAGAGCTAGGAACATTCAGATTTAACCGCACGTCTTTCAAGACGGCTAACCTAAATTACAAATGAACATCACAGTTTCTTTGGACTTAAAGTTGAAGAAAATTCTGAAATCACACTTAAGTAGTTGCAAGAAACATTACGATGAGTTTCAGCTTAATATAAACAAGGAGTGTATTCGATTATGGCCTTATGTTTACATTAAAACAAATACGTTTTGAACCGGAAAGAACCAACACCGTCGAAGTGAAAACAAAAACATCTGAATACATAAGAAGATTGCTTGAGCTTAAAAGTGAAAACATGCCCATTATCTATTTAGATAAAACAAACTTTAATTTCTTTATCTCGCGAAGTCAAGGTCGTTCAAAAAAGGGAAGTCGTTGTACTTTCATTGCTGCCAGTAACCGCATTGGGATTGATTTATCATGAATTAAGAAGGGGGTCATTTAAAAGAGAAGAGGCTAACGAATTTGTTAGGCAATGCTTAAGGAGAGCTCAAGATAGCTAATGATCAGTGGCTTTAGTCATTGATAGAGTTCCTTGTCATTATGGTATTGAACAAGTGTTGAAGAACAAGAATTTCTTCATCATAAATTTGTAAGGCTAAGTCATTACAGTCCAATGCTAAACCCAATTGAATACTCTTGGTCAATTTTGAAAGCAGGTGTAACGGCGCACAGTGGTCCGAGCGGTAAGAAAACCCGATCGAAAATATTATTTTGGTGTTAGCAATTAGCTAGCTTTATGAAACTTGGCATATGATTATAAGACCAAAAGGGTAATGTTGTGTCAAAATTTGAATTAAATTCGTCAACCGGAAGTAGTACTACGCAAGCAGTACTTTATTTAAATTCATACTCATTTTCTTTTCATATAAATTAGCACTTTAAAGAAGAATATTACTATAAAATTTTGTGCAAAACATTAGACGTATATTACTTCACATTTTTTTGTGTAATTACGTGATCGCAAATTCCTATCGAAATTGTTTTATAGAGGACCTATACCGGATGTCTCACGTAACTGGTTCGTTAGAACTTTTTTAGGTACCACTATTCGTAGCAGTTTGAAATTTTGACAACATGTCGCCACTTCCGGTCTACCGGATGTAGACCACAACTTCGTTATTTTAAATGGAATGCTATAGTTTTTAATGCACCTTTTGATTATATTCGACAAAATAAGTTGACTTTGATAAAAGTTATTGGTACCTACCATTTTTCGTTTTCGAGTTATTTTGTTTTTAAGTTTTTCTTTGGCAAATTACTTTATGCTCTTTAAAACCTTATATCTCAGCCAACGTTCATTCAAAAAAGCTCTAAATTGGCACGATTACTCTTGAGATGTTGTCAAACAGATTGTCATTTGTTGTATTAAAGTATCTTATACAGGTAATTACGTAAGTAGGTATACGTAAGTTTGAAGCCTACTTATACTAGAATTTTCCCATGATACTAGAATATAAAATATTTTGTTATATTCACCAACATAACAAAATTTATCTCAATTTGTGGGAGTCTTCTTCATTTTCTAGATCTTGTTCCTCTATATTTACTTCTTCATCATTATTGTCTTCTTCTTCACTTTCTTCATCATCATCATCTTCTTCTTTACCTTCCTTTTCTTCTAGAGACTTGTCCAGTATAAGTAAATTTTTCATGTCTTCATTCATATTTTTATATCTTTCTGAACATTCTTTATAAAAGTTACTAATAAATGGATCGGAGCTCAGTAATAGTCTTTTAAATAAATCTTCATTTGTTTGAAGTCTACCCAAAATAGAAAAGATAAAAACCAAAACATAGCAACAAAATAACGAAAATCATAACAAGGATAAATAAGATCCACAATTATGTGTTAAGTAATCTTTGACTGCCAATTTTTTGGTTAAGGCGCACGTTGGCGCAAGATTTCCTTCTTATGCTATGTACACCATACCTTCAGCAATAAAAAAATGTTAGCTACAATTGTTCGATTTTGTTCGCTCGCAAGATATTTAATTTAAAAGATTGAATGGTCAAAAAATATAAGTATTTATTGACGTCAATAGAAATGGTTGTAATTTTTTTCAACAAACATGTTTTGAAATTTGGAAAGTCGTAAAATGACAATATTTTCAAGTAGTGATATACCATCTTTTTTGTTTTCTAAAGTTGTGTCGTTTTCTAAAAAATTTCCTTATACAAAATAAGGTAATTGTAATAGCAATTTATTTCACGCAGTAGCTATTATAAAACACCAAAGACTTCATAAACTTCACTAAGAGTCTATTAATAGTTAAAATATATGTAACATTTAAAAAAACAACGCTATAAAATTTTTTTTTAATTGATTGTCGATCGGGTTTTGAGTGTTTTCGGACCACTGTGCGGCGGAATGATCTAACACCACTGGATTTATTCTGTTAGGAGTTTCTGAAAAGTAAAGTTTATGCAACAAAACCAGAATCAATAAATAATTTGGAAGATCTCATATTTGAAGAAACCACCAATATCACTAGGGATATACTCCTGATGGTTTATGAGCGTTTGGGTCATTGCGAGACCGAAGAAGGATGACAATTTGAACATGTATTATAAAAATCGTAATAAAAGTGCAAAAAAGCATGAAAACATTTTATTTTCCCATTTGAAACCTGTATATGATATTTATTAATAATGAATACAGAGAATACAACCAATTAGTATTCTAGGTATGAATTTGATGTTAAATGTAAATCAATTTTAAAAATTTTCCAAATGAACAATTTCAATTAATTATACTACAAAGGTAAAATGATGAAAATGAAAAAGATAATTATTTATTTTCCCTGAAAAAATTAACGATGTTTGTAAATTGAATTGAGCAGCGAACAAACGGAATTGATGGTCACGCATCAAATTGGCGAATACAGAGAGAACGTACTATCCCAATTAACTATATTGATCAATCAATTAGTAAAATAAAGTGACGTTATTATCAAACAATACAACAAATACATCTGTACATGTTACCGCAAGGTTCGACGTAAATAAAATTTATAGCGCATAACCCGAACGTTCGCTCTGTATTGAGTGTGCTTTGTTCGAATGCTTTTGTTACGTTACATTAATATTATTAACCAAAAAATTTTAATTGTACCTATAAATTTCAACTAGCCCGTAAATAGTATTATTATAAAGGGGATTCCATACATTATGACCATTATATTATTACATATCGTTATTAATTTTAACAATTTTACTGAATAATTTGATGATTTATTCGCACATCTTAATTATGTAATAATTTATTATTTCAAAATGAAGAAATATGATACGTGTTAAACCAGGGGATACCTCAAATATACAAGTAAACACTAGACTGGCTCTACATCTTCCCATTAAAGGGGTTACTTCTAGGGGGCGGGTTTTAATTACTCTTATGTCTGTTCCTCTCGGCTGCTCCAGCGTGAAGGGGCCGCTCAAAAAAGGCGTCGTCGCCGTTCTCCTCCTCCATTTAGCCCATTTTCACAGTTGCACTGTTCTACCGTCATCCCAGCTAGGCGCCGGAAGTGAACACCTCTTGTTATAGTTTGCTCGTCGTTGTCGCGCGAAGAGCCTTGGCGACAATAAGACAATATGCACGTGACGCGGAACGGCTTTAAAATGAACTACTACTACCTTCACAGCCCGACTATTGTATGTATTCTCTTCCTCGATACACACGCGCTGAGCACAATGAAAAGAAAGAAATAACATGGAGAAACAAGCAATTCAACTTCAGGCTCTGCTATTAGTCTCATTTTCTTAGCATTACTATTATGTAAGTTATATTTGGGCTTTAAAGATATAGATAATATTTTTATGTAGAGGAAAATATAATGAAATAACTTTTTGTAGGTGCAGTTATTTTTTTTGTTGAAACCTTATAAATTTTAATTAAAGAATTCCTCGCTTTAATAACGCTTGTTTTGTACGGATGCCAGTTTCGTTGATGTAAATGTGGCTTCCTGTTTCGTCTAGCCCTTGGTTTCAAAGCAATTATCTAATTATTGAGGGAATAAGATCTAGATTCTAGCGTACGATATTATGTTACAAACAGTGCGAGTTTGGCAAGTTACACAATAATGCGAACAAAGCGATATAAACCCGCGGATCAGTGTAAATACAATCTTAACTGTTATTGCCATTCCAGATACTGTTTGTGTGTGAGTTACGTAATCTATCTTCACCGACAAACGAACGTGTGTAGTTACAGCTCGGGAATTCAAATTTAATTACTTCACATTAATTCTAATTAGGAATCCCTATGTTTATTATTTAAATATTACTTAATTTTGATTAAAATACTTTCAATAAATTATCAATAGTTTTTTAAGACAGTTTCTCGTCTCTTTAGAAGTTCACTCCATCGAATAATTTAATATACTGTCAGAGTTTCCCGTGTACAAATAATAAAATCACGTGTACAACATCCATCTTAGGTATGCGCTGTCGACGGCGCCCGCGGACGGGTTGATTTCTCTAGGGACTTATTCGAAACAGCGCCGTTTAAAAAGGTCCATTAGAAATTATGACCTTAAACTTTTCGACGTAGACGTCGAGACGCCGTAAGCTACCTAGGACCAGGGGCGATGTCCCGATTAACTTACTAGCAGAGCATTATTCATCAAAGCATTAATTATAGAAGAAACCCCTTGAACATCTTTAGAGGATTCAATTTTTTTAATTGAAATGAAAACGTATTTGTTTAATTGGAAACGTCTAAAATCCCACGACTTTAATTTCTATATTAAATAATATATGCAAATATGCAATTACCATATGAAAGCAACTTAAGTAGAATTCATCAGTGGAAAAGATCACGTATATAGGTTTGAAAACGCAAAATTGGATAGGAAGAACGGAAGTTGACGGGGTCGCACTTCTTTGGGGCAAGGAAGCCCAACTTCTCGAGAAAATATCTATTTTAAACTTCTCTTTCTCCCCAGTAACCTGATTATAACTTTATCCAATTGCGTTTTCGCTTCGTGATATTCCGGAGATAACTGGTCAAGTCAAGTTCGAGTCGGTTTCCCGGGCTTCGCATTGTGTCCGGGTCTCGTTCGACCGTTCGAAACTAAATTTCCTTCGGAAACTAATAAAGAAATTGAGTAAAGAATACGACCGTCCGTCCATCCTACCTGAGGCGAAATATAGTACATGGGTAATCTTATATTGCTATCGGTATAAGAATGTGCGAAATACCCTCATATAAGAGAAGAATTGATTTACCCATTATAATCTTTTATGTAAGATGTTTTGTCCGCACATAATAAATTCATTTAGTTACTTATTTATTCATATAAATTTATTACCTCTTATTTCCTAAAATAACCGGATATTAAAGTACATTGAACGGTACAACTCAATTGGATAGCGAACGTCATTAAACTCTATTCAATAATTCACTATGCTGATTTGATTTTCCGAGTTTCTACTGCTCTGCGCCACTCCACTTATTCCCTTGTGTTTGTCGATCGTACACTCTATTCCCTAATCAATTTATTTCGTCGCCATTTAAGAAAACTCACGAAAGTGTACACCGTAAGGGTACAAATTGGATGTTTTCAAGAAATAAGTATTCTCAATTCAACTACAACTGCTTGGTTCAACTATTCATTTAAACTCGATTAATTGTAAAGTAAACTGTAACTTAAAGTTATGGTTTGACATCTCTATTTTAATATTCTAACTTTATTTCTATAACTTTATAATATAGTTATATTGGGAGTATTGTTAATTTAATTTATTATTGACAACATTGATTACGAATGGAAACAAAATTTATTTCTATCTTGGACAATTATACAATTTACCACTTGGTTTTTTCTTTTGCTTTTGTTATACATCTGATTGAAATGCTTTGAAAGTCGCTTGCAAGGAAGTAGATTGTGGCTTTATCTCTTTCAATAGGGAAAATATCCTGTTTTGCTTAAACGAAATCATTGCTGTTAAGAAGAAACAAAGTGTCAGCTCCAAATTATAAAGTCCAAACTGTACAAGATGTAATGCTGTAACTGTTTCGTTTAAGCAAACAGCATAGTTTAGTACATGAATGACTGTGATGAATTACAAGAATATTTTATGGATTCTCCCTTACTAAAAAGCGTCAGAATCCCAAAACATAAAACATAAGATAAACCCAACCTCACCCCAAAAGGTATCAACCTAAATTAGCTTACTTCCTTCTTTAAACAGGATCGCTGACAAAATTATCATTTTTCGAGTAATAGAATAAGAGGAATTCAAGCTCATCTGCCCATGAGTGGAGCCCTATTCCTAGACATGACCAAAAGATTCAATGAGACCATCTCTATATGATTTTGGTTTTCACTTTCCCGGCATATCATCCCGCATAGTAGAGCTGATTTGTTCATTCACACACGGAAGAACCACCACTGCGGGGTGGATCGAAAGATCTACAAGTTGTTATACAGATAATGTAGGTGTGATAACAAACATGGAAAGTCCAAATCAATCGTGGTAAAAGCATGGCATTAGTTTGCTTGTCCGATAATGGTTAGTAAGTTCATCCTCAGGCGCAATTTATTAAACTGACAGTCATCTACAAGTTACTCAACTAACGCATAATATCGGTGGGACCAATATGATGAGGAATATGTTGTAGAGGCTTAGAAAGTTTTTGGCAATAAAAGACATTTTTTATTTGAAGTATAAATAATGCAGCGTTAGTTAAATTTGCTAGAATAATTGGAGTTTAAGATATAAAATACCTCACGAATAATTTTACACACGCTTTAAAACAGTGAAGTTTGGTTGCCCAAATTAACCACCCATGATTAAGTAGCATTCTGCTACATGTCCAAATATCAGAAAATATCAACTAACTAATTATGTTTATCAAGTACTCAAAAATAAACCTGTTTGGTCATATAATATTTATATTTTACTTAAGATCCACAAGGACTATTTTCTCTTAAATTTTCAAGCAAAAGTCTCCACTCATGCGTTCATAACGATAGCTGAATGTAATATACAAGGCTTTACGTTTGCAAACAAATGAAAAACCTTAGCTTGCTTACATTGCTTCCGGGGCTTCGTTCAATATCATTAAGTTGGTTTCTTTGTGCAAAGTTTTAATTTAATATTAATACGAATAACAGACACACCATTATTAAAATCACTGAATTATATTTTTAATAACTTATACTTATTATTATTATTAACAGCATTCTCGGAAAAATTCTTTTGAACTGCCATAAACCAGGCCATTTATTTTACGTCAATAAATAATTGCGTGCGGCATTATTTTTTTTCGTCGTTATCGGTATGTGCACGCTTTAAACTGACGAATTTAAATGCGAGTGACGTTATCAAGATACGGTAAAAATAAAATGCTTTTCGATTGTGTCGATATTGAAGGCACGACACCGACAATCATAAAATTGACAGTGTCTCGTTTAATGGTTTCACGAATATTGAACTGATGCATTAAATATATAACGGCAATCAATTTAAAAGGAAATCAACTTAATGGACTGGGAATTGCAGATTACGTTATATTGCGTTGTATACCCAATCACTCGATCATTCAGTTTTCATTTTTATAGTTTCTGCGTCGAATTTATTGATAAAAACATTTCGTAAATAATATTAATATTATTAAATTTCTTCTTGATATAATTTTTGTGCACCACTCGTGACGATTATATTCATCGAAGGCTGTGTAACGCATTCAATATTAACAGCAATCCACTCCGTCATTCATGGTGACAGAATACATGTATAAATCTGCTTAAGTAATGGAAAAGCACGATTGTATTGAACCTACTACTCCGTAAGTAGGGTAGTGTGATGGGGTGTATAGTCTCGAAGCGAAACGTAACTAAACCTGTCACCGCACGCGGTACGCATGAAAGCTCCGCGTAAATTTGCATTTCCGTCGTCTGCAAACGCCAAGTGATACAATCGCTTCTTTCCGGCGAGCAGAAGCAACTTTGACCCCTAGCGTTCGTTTCCCTGCCAGACTTGCCTACATCGCTGAAATTAATTTGACGTATGCACGGCATTCCACCCTCTGGCGTTGTACTCGTAACATCAACGCCGCAGTATATCAACGGTTCTCCCCGAAACTTTCCTCGTCACTGGGAATTACACTTTGAAGAATCTTGCTGCAATTACAGATTTTGGAAATAGGATATAATCAACAAAACACTAACTAAACAAAAAATAATTAATTTATAGGAGCTTTATTTAATTTTATCGATTTAACCTGTTAGATAAAGATAAAAATTCTATAGAAGCGATACGCTTGCTGATATTTAAAAGGGGATATCAAATAAATTTCGTAATCGAAGTATACGAGCGGTTGAAATTGGCGCCCCAACCGACCAATGTTGGGATAAAATAAGGGTGTAAAAGGAGATAGAGAGAGAGAGAGAGATTCAACGTCGGTCGATGGAAGCAATGCGCCACGGCCGGCCTCACGCCGGATTATAAAATTCTCCTATTTATTACCGGAGATGTATTCCGATAAACTACGATCGTCGGACAAAGATAAATTACCCTTCCCCGATCACAGATTATCGGTTCCAGTGTCGGAAAGCTGTGGCGTATTCTACAAAGCCCGCCGCTTTGTCACAATTAAACCCAAATTGCGAGCGGTTTTTTCCTGGACGCCACTGCAGACTCGTTTAAATGTCCAACTCCACCGACTCCCAACAGGCTCAAGTACTGAAAGGTGGATAGTTGCCAAAACTTTAAGTTCCCCGGGGTGGCATAAATTTTAACAAAGTTAATAGGAAAATGAAAATCATAAATGAGAGATAAGAAAATAATCAAAACCACCTGTATGAAATTTAGTTTACGGATAAACATAAAACGTAGCGTCCAATTTAAAACGCCGGGAGTCACATTCGTTTCATCTAATGTCTTCAGAACAAGTGGAAAATATCTTTATGCGAAACATGCATTTTACAAGATGAATGCTTAACCCAGTATATCACACGGTTCGCAAACCCCCAGCAACATTCTCTCGTGAAAAATGCCGACGTCGGAATGTGGTTGTGTAAATAATAGTTGCGTTAAACATGATATTAACATCGTATCCGATGAACTATATATCTTCGTGAGGGTGCACGCTTCAGGATAATCCGGGCAGAGTTTTTCCTCGCCACAAAAAGCCATCCGGTTCGGCTGTTTGCATATTTTTAAAACCTAATATCATAAATCTAGCTCTGCTGGATGAAGTGGTTTGAGGAGCTCATTCATCATGGGCACCCCATTCTGGCCAAGCTGTGTGCCAGATACGGCAGGTAATTTTAATGACGCGCACTTTAGTATTAAAGGTCCGCAGGCCGAGCCCTATCTATTAAATTTTCCCGATCGTCGTCAATCATTAGCCTTCCATTTCATGCGTACATAAATAAAAATGAATATTGATCTCCACAACAAGTACTCATTATAGCTTTATCGATTCAAAACAAAAAAAAATTGGTTTGCGCTAATTTCTCTTGTGTTTGTTCATTACATCTACGCTTCTAACTAACGCCCAAGGAACAACTCAATTACACCTAATCAAATTTTCGACGAAGATTGTCAATAGAAGGAGTTCGAGGTATATCTTCTTAGTAGGTAAGGTCGTATATATACCTAAGGAAATATTACAAAGTTTGTATGTAACCCAATTCGGATGCGCTAGTAGGTGGTAGCTATGTTTATATTAAAGGCTTACTGATTATCTTATCGAATATACAACTAAACAACTTACACGTATTAATGAAATTTATAGCTTCCTATTTATTACGGTAACGGCCTATTACCGGTTTGACAAGGAGTTATTTACCAACTTTGAACACTGTTGTCGGTAAGTTCAAATTACGTGTACTCGATCGTATCAGAACACTATTAACTAACTTATTTGACACATTTTTTTGCGTTGTCCCCACCGTGTTAATTTGTTTACACAGTGTCTTTTATACAATGAATTTCATTTAAGATGCAATATACAAAAATATATTTCCATAGAAACAAGGGCGTACCTACTTACTTTATCTCACATAAAATGCAACATGTCTGAATGTTTCTAGTTCTAGTGACAGTGGTAGGTAACGCTAGTTAACATAAGATATCACTATGTTGCATATTTTTATTGAACTAAAACTAGAACTAACTCAAGACCTAGAACTAGAATCATTCGGGTTTAGCCGTCTTGAATGACGTGCGGCTAAACCCGAATGTTTCTAGTTCTAAGTCTAGTGTTAGTTATAGTTTTAATTGTTATTCAACATTAGATTGTGGTATGTTTTTATTGAACCAGATGTAGAACTAACACTAGACCTAGAATTAGAAACATTCGGGTTTAGCCGTGCGTCTCTTAAAACGACCGAAGACTCAGGGTTGGGTTGGGTTGGGTTGGATTAAGCTATGTTGCATTTTATGTGAGACAGTGCAAGTGCATTGTAGTTTCGTAACTATGATTACAGCATTCATATATTGCAAGTTATATGAAATTCCCCTTATACAGTTTTGTTTTTTGATGTTTACGTAATTGAATTTGCATTATGTTAGTAACAACGAAATATACATTTTTTTCATGTGACAGTAAAAAGGAAATTCCTGAAGACTCGAGAAGGGTCAAGGTGGATCGCACCTTGTGAAGTGGGCTACATTATCGGACATCAAAAACAAGAAAGACTACATTTTGAATTTTGCATCCGAGCTATATGCACCTGATGAATCTAAACTAAGGAAAACAGCAAGTACTGCAAAAGTCAAGCACTGAAAGATGCTGTATATTTGTGGATTACCAAGAGGTGTACTTTGTAAAATTTGTCTTGCAAAACCTCAATTTCATGGCATTTCTCATCCAACTTCTTTCGTTCTTCCATGAGCATCAAAATTTCTTTCATCATCCATGATTTAAGTTTCCTGCCATCATCCTTGAGGTATTCGTCTTTATGTTTAATACACAATACTTGATAGTGATTGTTATTAATCGTTTCCAAATTAGATGAATGGGTATATAAATGTATTAACGCACTGTACAAACCGACAAGTGGAATAGGAAGTGTAAGATTTGGGTTGAATACCATAAACGTTATGCAATATATTCGACGTTTAATAAACTGGTCCGAGGATACAATTGAAAAATTTCCCCCGGATCCATAAGCAATCTTGGCTCGCATATATCAAGCTTCTCCGCGCTGGTTCCGTCTCTGCGTCTCTGCGGCGCCTTTATAATCTGAATATTGAATTATGGATTTGCGAAACGATCTAATGCAATACTGGCACCGGTGTCGGTGAGGTCATATATACGCTATTGTGGTGATTTATATAATTTAATCCTGAACGATAAATCGGTCTGGGCGTTTATCTTCGGCCCGTTCGGGCTTACCGATCGAATATTTGACAGCCCCTGTCCGGGCAAATAACATACTTAAGCCAACCGTGCATAATAAATCATTCTCGGCGAACGAATCGTCCATTTTCGGTTCACGCGATATGTTTGCGTACTGTTAAATCGACGGATTCATTACGCAAACGTATCCCATGTTTAATTGCGCTATACATTCGCCTATGACTGTCCCATAGCTCGTGGCTATGGCACGGTACCACCAGCCATTCCACAATCCTACCTGATCCATGTTTGTCATACTGACAATTTCTGCGATATGTTTACATGTTACACTCGTATTGGTTTATAAGCAAAATAATCATTATATTTCTAAGTAATAAATAAAATAGTAAATTACACGAAAGAAAATGACTTTATCTTGGTCTAAAAGTTACGAGGTAAACACGAATTGCGAAGAAATACCGACTCAGGTGACACGTTAAAAATTCATTGGAGGAAATTTGCTTGTTGAAAGCAAAAACGAAGGTGTAGCGTCAGTATTGCGCGACACACAAAAAATCAATTTGAAATTGCTCCCTCCAATACCGCCCACGTTGAAGTGGGATAATGCATAATTAATGGAACACTTTCGGATGCCGATGAGATTGGGGCTACATCTCCCCATTCGTAAAGAAATAAACCATAGTTTGTACACAAAGTGACATTAAATTTATTAATAGTTTGTAAAAACAGATCAATCAAAAACTCGTCTATATCCATCATCTGCAAAAACATTTTAATATGATTGGAGACATTAAAAACTTTTTAATTTCATTTAACTAATACAATTTCAAACTCGTATTAAAACTGAACGTATGTTTTAAAATAAAATTTCTGCATGGCTTTTAAATGGAAATATTTGATGTATATGTGTAGTAGCATGATGTAGAATAATTTTTTATAATAATTTAATTATTATCTCATAATTGACAAGTATTCATTGTTTTAAAACAACAATAATTTACTTCGTGATTAAGTATTGTTTTATTAACCACTGGTCTAATTTAAACTAGGAGTGAAACCGCGTTTTGAACTTTCATAATCAGCCTGCTAAAACAATGAACACCGTGCGTGTTTATACTTGACACAGTTCGCAAACAACCGTCGTTAATATACCCTCAAAACAGAGCGCGATGACGCGACTATATGGTCCACGAAATGAAGTATTAAACTTGAATTTCAGGAGGGAACTACTCGGATTTTCCTTATATCCAGTATTTAACACGTAAGTTAAGTTCAACCCAAACGGAGTCCCACTCCGAGAGATTTTGTAACATTCAGAGTCCAAACTAGACTCGGTATTGTTACCAACACGGCTTTGTCCCGGTCTTAAACTGCTTATTAACTTGGTATTTAACTCAAATTGTGTGGACACTGCGATGGTATCTTTCCTAGATATACGATATGTTTATACAAAATGTCTTTAATTTAAATTTTAATATGGCAAACTTAAGATATCCAATAAAATCGAAAAAGAAAAGATAAAGAACGTTAAAAGTATCCAGTTTCCTGAAGCCGAAGCATCATTGCGATCGATTCTTGCTGCTCGGAAAAGCGGAACAGGGCAACTGTCTTGTTGTTTTTGGGTGTTCCACCTGTGTAAGTGGGACGTGCACCTATCACGTTACTGTTTGATCTAATACGAGATCAAAGAACAAAATGTTTTCCCGGTCGTATATAATTACCACCTAGTTAAATGTTGTTTAAAAACAAACAATTTCAATGAATACCACATAATTTAAAAAGTTTTATTATCGTTAGAAATGTATGTAAACATGTTATCATTAACTTTAAGAGTCTAGAAAATAACAACTAATTTTCATAACCGCGGGGTTCAGTAATTTTTCAGACTTTAACTGATTGAAAACCTTGAACACGGTTAACTGGAATCTGAAGGAACTTCCGCTGTTTCTGTCACGCAATACATATTATTCTAAAAGTTAACCACCTTTTAATACCAAGTAACACCATTTTCATTGCAGAATAAAATTTGTAATTGCCACATAAATCACAAAGCCCTAATCGCATTATTAATCGTAAAAGTTACAGACTTTTTGAGATATTCATACATCTAAATAGTTTTGAGTACCCCATAGAAACTTATCGTGAAACCGTACAGTTCACGTCCTTAAACCGAACTTCATATTTACATTGGAACAGTTTTCTCCTTCAGCATACATTTCTTTACCTTAGACCGAACTCGAATTTCGGATTCGCAAATGCTGAAAGGAGGACATTTCGAGCGATTCGAGATGTCTGCCAGATCTTAATCCTAGACTTTGTTTGCAGATCCGCCTGAAATAACGCAGAGACCGAGGAACCAGCAAGTCAAAGCTGGCGGAATAGCGTCTTTTTTCTGTGCCGCACGGGGAGATCCAGCTCCCGTTATTCAGTGGAAGAAAAATGGAAAGAAGGTGCCGGGTAAGTATTTATTTTGATTAATCTTTAAAACACAAAAAATTGTTTTAATATAGTTTCATATACATTGTACGCTTTAAGATGCGATAAATTTCAATAAAAATGAAATAAACCCAAGTTGTTCATACTGCTATTCTTTGTTATTCTTAATTATATTCATTCGATTAGTTTAATAAAAAATATATAACAATCTAACTCTGAATAACAATTAAAACTAGAATTCAGATTTAGAGACATTCAGATTTAGCCGCACGTCTCTCCAGATGGCTAAACCCGAATGATTCTAGTTCTAGGTGTAGTCTTACTTCAATAAAAATATACAACAATCTAGCGTTGAATAACAATGAAAACTAGAACTACCGTCCTTGATTTTACATGGTATAGACAGTAGTTTTACTGTACTAACTTAAATTAGTAATAATAGTTATTTATATTACAAGTGGGCTAGAAACATAATTACTGTACGAGTGTGGAGAATTGTACGACGAGGTCGTAGACCGAGTCGTGTAATCACACGAGATATGCAGATATACAGCATTTTATCTACGACTGCTAAAAATTACTAAAAAATCAATTTCTTTAAAAAGGTCTTTTTGACATTTATAAAAATATTTTGAAATGATTGTTGACAATTTTGAATTGTGAGTTTCAACAACATGTTTACTCATCTGGAATAAGTGTTTCGAAATGTAAGAACATAACAATTAATGTTTATAATAAATAATATTGTTTCTCTGTAAGTAGATAACCTTTTTTCTTTTGTATTGTTGCTCGTTTCAATAAATTAAGTCTGTTCTGATTAGGCTAAAAATGCGTTACGTAATGAAACCAGTGCGGTAATGAACTTCATTACGTAACTCAAATCACCTCAAATGAGTGCGGTAATGATGACTTATCCAAGCAGTCGTAGATAAAACCTATTATTATGATTAAATAAGTTATGTTTCAATATGTACTTCAATATTTCCTTGAAATAATCTAAACCAATTCAAAAACTCTTTAAAAATTCTTTAAAACTTTTTCCAAGAACATTATCCCACTTCTAAAGTAATCTTATAGAAGTAACATTTTATTACAAACTCGTACCTTGAATCATCTACTTTTAAATCCTTTTAAAAGGAATATAACCCTATTAAAATTATGAAGCTAAATTATTACATAAAAGCCAAGTTTTATACATTTTATAGTTGAACGACCTTTAAAAAATAATGATATTGAATCGTTAACTTTACCAAAAAGAATACGTTTTTACCAGTTTTAAATAAACAAACATCTCTAATCAAATTTTGTGCTATAAAGTATCAAAGCAACAAATTGTTTTTATTCAGAATGATTGAGGTACTCCAGAAAAAAATAGTCTAGACGAGCAAGAAAAGTCCCCCGTACGTTATAATAGTAAATCCCGTCAAAACAAGTTACTTTAACCACAATTCCCTTCTTGCCATCGACTGTCACTTCCCCGCTTTGATCTCAAACATAATTTAAAAGAACTAGAAAAAACGTTATAAAGAATATATTTTTAATTTGTTCCTTAATGGTGAAATATGTTTCCTTTTACGTCTAAATAATTACAAAAATGTCAGTATTAAATTGGAACCTAAATTGAACACTCGACGTACCTTTGTAATAAATTTTTCTTGCACAAGTTGCGGTACTGTTATACATTTAAAATGTCGTCGTAAACCACTTAAGCACATATATTAGTCATGTTTACACGAATTAAGGTGAGCAGGTAACAAAATACGTGCTTAAACGAACATGTTGTTTAGATTCCGAGTATAATTTCATAAATGGAGTGATTAATTGGTCTCATACGGTTAAAAGCTCGCGGTGGCGTGAATTCCAATTAATTGTTCATTATTGATCATGACCAATGTGTGCGTATGACCAAACAATGTTACTCTGAAATTTTCATCATATGCAATGCGTGTTCGCGTTTGTACCGAACTCATTTATTGACCATTACATTTACGGTCCCATTTGATTCAAATTTGTCCAATTTCAATTAGTAATATTGTTTTATTGAAAGAACATTAAATATATAGAACATCGGCTTTGATGTCACCAAATCAGTAACAAATCCAATTTCGGACTTTTTATTAAAATCAATCATGTTCAAATAAATAGATAATTTGCGCAGAACAGTCAAGAATATCTAATCTTCATAAACCTATATGATCTAATTTTATCGTCACGCGTGCCTCATTTATCGACCTATCGGATAGCAGATGTCGGTTCCTACAAACTCCCGACACTAACCCAAAAGCACTTCATTCGCTTTGTTACCGTGTCATAGTCGTAGTAGCAATAGCAGTACGTAGTAGTAGTGATGGCGGCAGTTCCACCGTCGGTTCCTGATGGCTGTTCTATACCTGTTGAAATGGATCCTTCCAAGCATCGAATGTAATAGTTTCACGACGGAAGTAGTGCTCACGATCGAAAGCGACCTCTACCGATCCGTAAACTCTGCGGAACAATCTTTCGTCGCGTTTAATCAAATAAATGGTGGCTTTCGCCGTTGAAACGTCTTTTGGATATGTGCCCGCGTTTCTGCTTGGCTCGCATTCGATATCGTTCTTTTCATACAACTTATAAACTACACGATTACAAACCTTTCAAAACATAGAATAGTTATCCAAGACAATTTCTACATCTCTTTAAAACCCTTTTTTTACAATCATATAATAAAGTTTTGAGTCATTTTACGTTAGTAATTTAATCTAATTGTGTTGATGCAGATATAGTAATACGTACACTATCACAGATTGGAACATCTATATTGTTCTCTCATTGCATGATATAGTATATTTCAACACTATAATAGATGGACTCTGATTGTCTATGTAACGGAGAATAGCTACATATAATATTAATCATAACCGATCGATTCTAATTTGTCAAAATTTGATGTGTTAACTAACACCAACTCAAACACAAAAAAGGAATTTGAATGATTATCAAGAAATCTGAAGTATGTTATTTCCTCAACTAATGCGTTATATCGACATGTCGCACTACACCATAAAATCCCCGAGCAACGGGCACTTTGCTAAACTACTCTTTTTGGAAAAGCATTCAATTAACTTCGCGCACAAAAGCTTACCAAGTGAAAATTGAGAGACGGTATTACCGCTAGTGCTGCGCTCAATTCCGTAGCTTCTTTGTACTGCAACGAGCTACATCCACGAGCGAATATTTACTCATTTCTGATGACCTTGAAACGGAAAAACTACATTATGGTTGTTCACTAACATTTTTAATCGGCTTTTTTTATTTAACATATAAATTATTTTTGCGATCAACATGATTTCCAAGCAATTTAACATCTAAACGTTCGTTTAAAATAAATTTACATAGATCATTTGCATTAATTGAACAACTTTTCCCGGACGCGATTGTAGAGTACTACGGTAGAATCCAACTAAATTCGCAAAGTTAACATTTTCATGTGTAAAATTCGTGCTTTAATTCAGAAACGTGCCACATTGAACTGTTAAACTGAAAAGTTAAAAGTTGTAACTAGCAAAATTGCAATCTTAATTGTGAACTGTGACAGAATACATTGCGACCGTGAGCGGTAAACCAAATATGCAACAGCGAATACGACCCGAGTTATATCTTTACTCTAAACTCGGAACTGAACGACGAGTATTCGTAGCGAACCAAAACGTCGAGAGATTAAACCGATCCGGAAAACGAAAAAGTTTAATCCTCGACTTCCTTCTCGGCAACTACTGGCAATTGAGATTTTAGAAAATTCCACATGAGCAATGTGGATTAAAAAGAAAACGATTACTGCAACATATAAGTATTACATTTTCAAAGTCAAAATTGTTTTTTAATCTAATTTTAGAAGCAAAATATTTACAATTTATGAAATTGAAAAGTTACATGGGTGTTTTCATTAAATAAATTCTATGTTTCTAGTTTCAGGTCTAGTGTTAATTCTACTTTTACTTCAATAAAAATGTACAACAATCTAGCATTGAATAACAGGTAGACCCAGAACTAGAAAATTTCAGATTCCCGTTACTTTCTAATTCTAGGTCTAGTGTTAGTTCTAGTTTTACACTAACACTATCACTGGAACTAAAACAAGACCTAGAACTAGAATCAGTCAGGTTTAGCCGTCTGGAAAGACATGCAGCTAAATCCGAATGTTTCTAGTTGTAGGTGTAGTATTAATTCTAGTTTTGCACCAGTACTATCTCTAGAACTAACAGAAGACCAAGCACTAGAATCATTCGGGTTTAGCCGTCTTGAGAGACGTACGGCTAAATCCGAATGTTTCTAATTCTTAGTCTAGTGTTGGTTCTAGTATTGCAGTAACACTATCGCTAGAACTAACACAAGACCTAGAATTAGAAACATTCGGGTTTAGCCGTCTTGAGAGACGTGCGGCTAAATCCGAATGTTTCTAGTTCTAGGTCTAGTGTTAGTTCTAGGGATAGTGTTAGTTCTAGTTTTAGTTGTTATTCAGTAGTAAAATATATATAAATATTATATTTTCGAAATCAAACTTGTTTTTTAATGTAATTTTGGAAGCAAAATATTTATACTTTATAAAATTGAAAATGTGTATGAGTATATTAATTAAACAAAACCTACCATAACGGTGGAATTAAATTACATGCATGCTTGTGGTATTGCAATAATTGAATTAATAACAAATAACGAACATACTGCAAAATATAACATCGGATCGCGGTTAGATTTTCTGCAAATGATTATAACTGTAAATGTATTAAATTAATAATCTGTTTATAGTCAACTCTATAATTTAATAAGCAGCTACTTATTATCTGTCTAAATTTCAACGGATTTATTTTAATCTATGCGTTTTAATTAAATGTAAATATGTATATATTACATAATAGTTCCATTGGTGTAATATGTTAATTAAATTAATTATACAACAATTAATATTTTATAAGTATCATCATTATTAATGTCCAAACAACAAAATTTTCGAACATAATATTAAAATATCTTGTTTACCTCGAATTAAAAACACTTTAAATAATTTTTAAAAAATTAATTGTTTGATAAATTAATTTGTACAACCAATTTTCTAAACGAGATCGAACACGATTTGAGATACGGTCAACATTTAAAATGTTTTTGAGCAATTTAGAAAGCTATGTGTTTAAAATAGGTCAGGACGCGTTTAGTAGTGTGTCTGCGGTAGATTGGGAAATGTGAGTTTAGCAGTTTCGGGGGGAGTTCGTTTAAAATCCGACGTTGTATGTACGGGATTTGGGTCAGTTCTAACACGGGTTTCGTTTTCAGGCTCGCAATCTCGCTACCAGGTGAAGGAATTTCCAGACGGCGGCGCTCTGCTCAGGATTGAACCCGTCAAAGCCTCCAGGGATGATGCCACTTATGAATGTGTCGCCGAAAACGGCGTCGGCGATGCTGTCAGTGCCGAAGCAACGTTGGATGTCTTCGACCGTAAGTAAACTCTTCCAAATTGTCACTGTGTTATAGGGATTTATCGCGTCTTCTACTCCATTTTCAAATTCCCTTCCTGAGTAGTTGACAAAAGAAACAAATTATAATGCGTTTTTCGAATGCAACATTTATAGTTTTAAAAAACATTAGTATCCGATATATAAAGTGTTTTGTTTAAAGTTTTACAAATTTTGATTGCTTAAATTGTATGCTCTTTTTCGCAAAAGAAAGTTTCCTCTTTCTGGACCGTTCGATCGAGGTATGCATATTTCATGTGCAGGGATTGAAAGTTACAGTGCAGAAAAGCACAACAGAGCGGCGAGCGGCAAGGTTACATTGCTATATTTACTTTGTGCGCGGGCTTATGCAAATTATAGTAATCACATAAGGTGGAGCTGTTTTGTTCTGTTTTTTTCCCTTTCTATTCTCGTTGGTCTTCCTCGTCTACCTTTGAAAGGATCTAAAAAAAACTATAAAAGAAACGAAATGGAGGTAACATTGATATATACAGTGTGTGCCAAAATGGCAGCAACGTCTTGTTCGTTTTAAAAACTGGTCATCATATTGATGCGCCTCGGCTGCAAACGGCCTCGATTTTATCAAGTGAGGCTTGTGTATGATTTTATCTGATTAACCCTCCACATACGAGGTTAGATATCACATACTCCAGCTTCAGGAAAATTAAAAAAATTTAAAAACAAAAAAGACGCGTGCGTGAGAGCTCGTGTTCTATGTAAAATTTTATAGAAATAGTATTTTATTTCCGGGGTGTGTCAAAGCTCGTATGCGGAGGGTTAAGTCGAGGTTGCTTGCGGCCGAAGCTCGGTGATTAATGTTATTTAGCTTAAAACTGGTCATTATATTACTGCACCTCGGCTGCAAACGGCCTCGATTTTATCAAGTGAGGCTGCCTAATTTAAGCCAAGGTTGCTTGCGGCCGAGGCTCAGTGATTAATGTTATATTAACCAAAAACTGCAGTCTCGGATTTAATTACTACGTATTAATGAAACCAAAAGAAGTTGTTGACTTTTTGGCACACTCTGTATACACATAAAACTTTTATAATTCATCTCGAATTTAAACTAAAATAATTTAAATATATCGTCAAATTATCACCTACTTATATTTGAAGTAGAGAAGTTGCTCTTTTAATTGCTGTTGGCGGAGCTCTTGTAACGCAACATAACGAAGGCATTAATTTTTCAGCAATATCGGCTTTGTATAAGTGTCATAAGTGCTCGTCTACTTTACACCACCCTAAAGAGAACTTTATTTACACGTTTGAAGTGTCTCTTTGTGGCGTTCTTTTTATTTGAGGAGTTCTTAACGTTAATTTCAAGTTGAATCATTAAAAACAATTATTGATTACTGTTACCCTTAAAATGGAAATGGTCAGATGTGACCCATCGGGTCAATTAGTAAATTTATGTCACATGGATCGTATCGTGGACCTCATGACCGGTCACGACCTCCAGGCATTATTCATTCTTCAGGTTCCGTTATTAGGACTTACTTCCTAATCCCATTTACCGTATAATTTATTTCTTTTTTGTATTTGTCACATATTCATTGTAGGTTAAGAAAGTTTGTTAAACTTGAATTTCAAAGAATGGGAGAAAAATGTATTTTTTTATTAAAATATTTTGTTCACTTTCTCCAACATATTTCACCGAATCAGACAGCTAATTTTAGATATTTTAATATTTATCTCTACCATATATATTCGTCAACAGAAGACAGGATGCCGTTATTAACTAATTAATATGTGTCCAGATAAATTCCGCGAGATACTGTGGTCGGGCATGATTTAAGCGATGTAATAAATACAGACAGCGCCGGGTTTATCGGACGGAAAATAAATTTACCCACCCCACCATGAACTTCAATATATAACAACATCGAAAAAAAAGAGGCGAGAGCTCAGTAAATACACAACAGGCTGAAGCAAATCACGTACTTTTGTTTTTTCCAATATGTTGACGATTCAGGTCGATATGAAGTTTTCAATGAAAAAGTTAATACAACGATTAAATATTTGTGTGGTATTCCTAGATTGATGGAATCTGAAATAAAGTGCTTTTCACGTTCCAAAAGTAAATTTAATAAATTTCAGCTTCTCCCACTCTCATATTAAAAGTGAAGCGAATCGCTCATAAAAAATTTATGAATTCGTGAAGTGGAGTGTTGAACCTGCAGAATGGTGGCATAAATCCTGTACACTATTTGCGAGTACTCTAAATATTGTCGGTGCAAAACATCATGAGATAACTCAATGTGTTAAAATGCTTAACCAAAAGAATTAATGGAAAAAAATGACCCAAATCTAGCTCATCTACAGTTTTATTGCTAGATGTGTTATGAAAGTAAAATCAGAAAAACCCTATTTAATTCAGAACTGTATACATATAATATCCTCTTACATCAATCAGAGTTGATAATCTAAGGGTAGCTATTTCAATGATTAATATATCTATAGTTTCGCCTCATCTCATCCCACCAACACATCTTTAATACGATCTTAAAGATTTATTCGAATTTGTAATTTTTTAACATTCCACATTTTTTAACGTCGCCATTTGTTTTTTCAACTTTATCTTCATTTTGTTTATCCATCAGATAGCAAAATGCTTTACTTTCTCTTGATTTCCAGTCTGCACCTTTTATAGCTTCATTGACTTTGTCGCTGATGATGGGGTAACCCGAAACTAGTACGACTTTATATAAATAAACGCAAGTTAGAAGTTTTTATATGGTTTTTAAAAGAATTAATGGCAAAAACAAATGACCCAAATCTAGCTCATCTACAGCTTTATTACTAGATGTGTTATGCAAGTAAAATCAGAAAAACCCTATTTAATTCAGAACTGTATATAATATCCTCTTACATCAATCAGAGTTGATAATCTAAGGGTAGCTATTTCAATGATTAATATATCCACCTGGAATACGACTTAACACATTGAGCCCCGGGTATAATTTGATGTTATCATGGAATCTTGAAATAGTACGCTTTTAAAAATGTACTAGAAATGTAAATGAAATTTCTACACTTACTGTTTATTAATTGTGAATGAATGCGGGTAGTTATATCTTTATATAGAACGGTATTAGATAAGGGCGTGACTCTAATTTAAAGTGCGAGATAAACCAAATGACACGTTACTCTTTCCTACCTGACCGTACGCGATTAACTAAGCCATTTCGCAACAAGAACAATTATACGGTACCGTCCAGCCCATGTAAATTTCACCGGCTTAATAAAATTCTCGGCGCGTAACAATGGGGGTTCCGGCCACAATCTATGCCGGGCCACACGTTTGCCGGCGGCACAATTTAAATAATTATTTTACTTAAACGCAATTAGAGTTTAAATTGAGATAGCTGGAAGTGGAACGCGGTAGAAGAAGTAATGCTCGATCTGGCCCCCGGTTGGAGATAAAACAATAAATCCCGGGCAAGTATTTCGGTGCGGACGTACCCACGACCGTTACACATACCTATTGTACTATGTGCAGTTGAAAGCGCAAAGTGCAAAAGGGCTCCTTCCGTTTCTTATCCTACCGTTTCTGTCTATTTGAGAAACGAAGAGGGAGAACGAGATACTCCCCGCGCACTTATAATAATTTATCACGATAACGCAATGGCGGGCGCCCCGACCGGAACTTCCTATGAATAACGGCGATAGCGAATCGCATAAATCCTACGGTGAAGAATAATAATTCTGTGCCTGGATTATCAGCAAGGTAAACTTCGGCAACTTGTGCGATTAAAATCGATCAGGGTACGATAATAATAGCCTCAAGTACTAAACTATCAAAATTAATTTTTAATAATTTTACTTAATAAATTCTTGAGTAATAATGTTTTAATAACAAACTATAATAATAATATAATTAGAGGAATGATCGATCTGTTCGTGACATCAATTCAAAGTTTCATGTTATTCTCTACTTTAGAATGGTATGGTAATTGAGTTTCAAGTAGTTTCAAACTGTGCTCAAAATGACCACTTGCGGACGGCATCTTCATCATACAAGTTATGTAACTGTAACGTCACTTTAATTATCAATTTCTACTCGAATAAATTTCATATTTATATTAATTGCTTTTTGATTACATTTTTGTTTCAATTAAATTCCCTCGAAACTAAAAATACAGTGAATTTCGATCCAATATATGTACTAAAATATATTTCCATAGAAACCATAAAATGCAACATGTCAATATAATTTGACATTACAGTAAAACCTCGATATAACGGATTAATACGGGGAAGGTATTACATAAATAATACTAACATTTAAATTATGTGTCAACCGATTACAAGTTGGAAGAACAATTCTAGAAATCTCTTTTACCTTTTAGTTTTAAGAAGGTAATCGAAAACCTGGTTCTCCAATTATTTTCAACAATGAGGATAAAAAGCTGAAAGAACCCGTGAAATTGTTGAATTAGAATTGAAGAGTTCTTGAAGACTTATTTTAAATAAGTGATAATAAATTAGAATGTTAGTAAACATAAAAATGTTTAATTAATTTAAGTTTTAATTTTTATGTGGTGTCACAAATTAATGACTACATGTAATTCGAGTTTATGGCACTTACTCGAAACAACGCCAATAGATTAATTCGAAATAGCTTAATATTAGCAATCTGCTGTATATCCTATCGTTAAGCATTTACCGCTTCCATTGATTCGGACGGAACGTTGTTTAAGATTTACATCAGTTATATTGGCTCCTAAAACGGGTTGAACATTCTGCGACCGTACCGAACTGATTCGATAATGTCTGCAATCAATTAATGCATTTACGAGAGAGTCCTCAGTGGAAATTATAACGGAATGCTCGGCTCGCCGGTTACTAAACCGTAGAACCCCGGGAATAGGGACGGTTGCCAACTTCGACCCTAGACAACTTAACTTTGAAAACAATAAGATGTGTATCTAACTCCGCGCCCCGGTTGCATTGGTATGCTGTATGCTCGACGACATTGAGAGAGAATCGGTGACCGGGAACGACCAATTTAATACCGTAAGTTGGTCTCTTCTTGTTCTAATGGTATGGGATACTCGTTTAAAACCCTTGAGGTGTGCACAAGATTTGAAACGGTTTTGGATGGCGAAATTTATTTTCAGCAACTAAAACATATTATTTCTAGTTTTTACACAAAATAAGAAAAGACAAAATTCACATCTAACTTTGAAACCAAAACTAAAATGTAAAGAAACGTCTCCCAAAGCATGTACATTTTTACTTAACATTCATAAGTGGCGAAGGGCCAGTATTTCAAAAACGTCGCGTACGTGTGTCGCCAACTCAGCACCGCGTGTTTCATTTCATAATATAATCTTTCATGCAATTCTATTCGAATTTACGTCGTCGTCCATTCCTACAATCTTTTTCTCGCATTTATTTTCGCAATTTCGTTTATCTTTAGGCAATCGTATATCTACAATTTAATTACCTCAACTCCTCATTGTCCAACATGGGGGAGTGATATAGTTCAAGTTTCAATGTTATCCGTCCGAAATCTTAACGATCCAATTTCATTGAATCTCGAGAACGCGATCCTTCAGTTGAACTTGACCCTTCTCATAGAGAATACTGACGTTTCCCTCACACAGAGCGAGAGGTGTTACGATTCTCTAAAGCCCACGATATTCCAGCGAACCACATCGTTAAGTACGTCGAGTGCACCTCAATACCTGGCTAATGCCACAAAAGGTACCTATTTCGTATGCAGAATGCTCTTTCGATGTAAAGTGGCGCGAGGCGTGCATTTTGGTCCGTCCGCCAGGAATATAATGATCTTTGGTAAACGATCGCGTTGAACCTGACTTTAAAGGTGCACCGAAGGGAAAAGCGCACACTTACACCTCCGAAAGTTAACGTTTCAACTTCAAATATGTTTACAAATAATAACCAAAAACGTTTTTTTCAAGTAACAAGACCAATTTCTTTAAATTCTCAAATGAGAATTTACCAACCTCAATTTCGAGTCTACGAAATCTTTTATCTGTGATTTTTACGGTAAAGTCACAAGTACGAATAAAGCCTTAGCGTTCTCCAGCGTCGGCCTGCGAGTAATCTCTGATTTTCCCCGGAAAATTGGCAGTAACATTCCGATTTCGTGCATTTCTTCCCCTTATTTCATTACCCTCTAACTTAATGTACAAGCTACAGGCCGATTCGCAAGACCGAAAATCTAATATTTGTGCATTTTTCTCGACGGATTCTAATATCATAGCGGAAAACGGAACTCCACCGGCGGTATGTAACGGTTAAAATTGAATCTTGAGGTTCCCACCGTTGCCTACTCTCCAGGGAAATAAGAGTCGATGGAAAGAGACGATGATGAAAACAAAGCGGGGCTCTGATTTAAGTGAAACTGTCATCTCTCGAATGAAATTATTCGTTGGAAGGACCTAGTACTGGAAAGGATTGCTGACCTTTCCTCGGCAATTTCAACGATGCGACATCTACCAGAAGTTCGTCGAGAAACATGGAAATTACACAATTTTCAACACAAATTACCATAATATTTTAAATTATTCTACATCTTATTTGATATAGTTTTATGGATTGTTTTAATTATGATTATGTGTATAAATATTTATTATCGATTGGATTTGATTTCAATTTTAACGATATACGTAATAGAGACGTTTCTGATATTTCATTTCTCGCGGTTTAATGAAACGATAAAACTGGTGGCGGCTGTTTCATGTTGTAAATTTTTCATGTCCAAATTAAAGCCATTTCTATAGCGGATACGGCAGCTACGCGATTCTGCATCAGTTTCAACTTTTTGCGACGAATGCGTACCTATTCGTCCGTTCTATTACGTGCTTTAAATTCCCCTGCAGTTTTACTAAAACGATTCGGTCGAATAGAAACGAGGCAATAAAGCCTAGTCTAAAAATTTACCGGCCGTAAATCGGTGCACGGAATTTTTATTTTACAGTTATTTTCACCAAAATACATTTTTAATAAATTCGAAATTCTAATTTTTGCAGTCAAATTTTTCTAATACTTATTATTCCTAACTAGAGGGGGAACTCAATTAATCACGATCTTAGTAAGTATCGAGCCCGAGCAGTTAATTAAATTTCTTGCAGTTGGCATCTCTCGAGGAGGCTTAGAACTATTTATCACGGTTGTGTATACCGGTGCGCCTAATAAGGACGATAGCTTACGGTTTTGACCGGATCGGCGCGTTTACTCGGGTTTTGCCTCTCCAACCATTATATCATTCTGATTAAATTATCCCCAGCCGATAAGCCGAGTAATTAAGGAAACGATGGGCACTTCTTCGACCGACAATCACTTACAGATGCCAGATCTGCATCAAATACGCCCATGTTGTCACGACAACTTCGAGTCCGAGTTTCTGCTTGTGTAATTAATCAGAGTCAGTACCATTTCTAGGGCAAAAATAATAAACGTAAAAGGAATAGTTAATCCTTGAATGATTTAAACATATACAGATTGGAAGAAATTGATTAATTTTTACCAATACAGAAAATGACACTTTTTAGGACATATTTGACATCTCTTATGGACTTCTCCTACTTAATCAGTATAATCAGGCATCTATCGGTGCATATTTGCAAACGTTGTTAATTACCAAGTGTTACTTTAACTATTTAGGAATATGTTAGGCATGTTCAACATTTTGTTTTTCTCCGTTTATGTAAAATAATTTTTTAATCTTTGTATTTTCATTCATTTGCTATTAATTTTCCCATAAATAATAGCATAATATAACAGGGGGTTAAATCATTTGGGTTATAATTCTGGACGACAATAGCAGGAGTCGACGGAGAAACCTCGGAGGGCAGCCAAAGATTTCGCAACCGGTGATTTGTATCGCCGCCTCCGTTGCCGTAGCCGTCGTCGCGGTGGCCTGCAGCACCACAGTTCAAAGCAAATGTTACAGTCGGCCAGAGCTAAAGCCAAACGCTGGCCAAGTTAGATACAAAGAGGTCCCAATGACAATAGGCCGTGATAAACCTATTGTAACCGCACAATAGTCTATCAACATGACACTCGCAGACGACCGACCTGCGGTGCTTTGCGGGTCTCTGGATTTGTTCCTAAAATTAAAGGGAGGTCCTTATTCACCGGCACCCCCTTCGTTCTCTCTCTCTCCTGTACCTTCCAACTACGTTTCTCTGTAGAATGTACCTAAAGGACTACAGTTCCCGTCCCTGTTTACCCCTTGTTCGTGTCGCGATGTACAATAAATAAGCCGGGATTTATTGCGTCGCTTAATTCTTTAAGGTGTTGCGCGCCCGCGCACTTTCATAAGGCAACCGCTATTTATTTTACTTATAAACGAATTTACGGCAAACGTTTAACTGGATTCTCTACCTGATGCGGTTACACTATACGAAAAGACGTCTGCCCTCTCGCTTTTGTAATGCATTGCTATCAAAGAGCCGCCACCATTCTCCCTGCTTTCTCGCCTCCAACCGAAATGTTTAAAAATTTAACTTCATTTAAAATGTTTAGTTTCTTAATGGTACCAATTCGTTTTCCTTTTGCGTTTTTTCCAAATGGTTTTACCATTTAATTCTATTATTCTTTAAAACCCAAATATTCTTTAATATGGTCCTATCAAATTAATCAAAGTAATTGTAATAGCTTCATAATGGTAAAACCATTTGTGTTCATTACACGAAAATGTATGTACTGAAATAGCATTTTAATAGTAAAAACAATTTGTATTAATGAAAGTAAGCGTAGTGCTGCGAGTCTTTTTAGTATTTCCCACCAACATATTCAATTTACAAAGACTAAACACATATTTGTGCAATTTCATGATTTAAGAAAACTTGTGCAATATTAATTGAAATGTATGCCTTATTTATGGACAAAATTAAATTACTCCACTGAACTTTAACCAACATTTTATTATTGTTATTGCTGCAAAATATTTTTTTTTATTTAAACCCCTTCGTATTTGAAATACTTAGTTGCTAAGAAAGTTACATTATCTGGAGTCTACTTAGAGGAGAGAAGTGCAAAACTATGCACCACCTTCTAAGTTAATTATATTTTTCTTAAGTTCAACCGTAAGCGAAACTATCTGGATTAACGTAAAACTTTAAAATTAAAATCGTTAAATAAAACTGTAACGTATTATACTTGCAACATTACTTGCAATAATAATCATACATAACAGATTTCACATTTTACCAATGATGATTCATGTCTCTTGTATTAGGGATCAATTTTTTTAAATGGCTAATTAATTTGTTATATTCTAATTTTAATCATTATGAAAACCTTTTTCTTAGAACCCCAATTAGGTACTAAAATCAGATATTATCTAGATTTTGTATGGACCACAAAATCCACTAGTAATTTATCCTTTTGCTTTTGTGTTTGTTATCCTAAATATTCGAGTATTTTCAATCACAGGGATTGGGATAAATCCTACTTATCCGTTGTAGGGCTTCAATAGCCTTTCGGGTTTTCCACGTAAAAGATGCTGTCCTGTCCGGATTCAGATTACATGGGCTGCAAGAAATTTTATATACTTCAAACATCATTTCAATAAACGCACAACTAATCTCAAACTCTCTCGTTTTATTTCTAAATCATAACATATTATCCAATGATTATTTTATTTTCTATTTTTATAATCAGTTGAGTTAATGTGTAGTATAACTTCACATTTTCACTTAGGTGAAATTCCGTAGTAGACTCGATACGCAGAATTTAATAAACCCGACCCACGCCGTGCGCCGTAATTCTGTCGTGTCAAATATTAAACGCCATAAAATTTTATGACAAGCTTATGCCGTGCATTCATTATTGCTAAACCTGAGAATATGCCTCTCCTAACTCTTTAAATTACGCTATTGTAATCTATTATGGTTCCTTTTTTATGTTAAAGCTCTGACTACTTTTGATAATTAACCAGTTTTAGTGAGAATGTACCATCGTAAATGTCTACTGAAATTAATTTGAATAAAAAGGTTCCATTTTTATTTTAGTTATTTTTATGCTATAAATTTAATTAATAAAAAGTTTAATTAATAGTAGTTTAATAATCTTTAAAAGTATAAAAATGTATTTAACGATAAAAACTCCCGGATGATAAGTTGTTTATTTGACGCAATTTATCACCATTTTTTTTTGTTTGGTGAGCACTGCCAGTGGAACCTCAGCGGAGGTGAAAAGAAAATGATCCCTATTTAAGTAGAGTTGTCCGGAATGACGCCATAAATCAGCAAACAAAGGCAAGCAAATTTCACGTTTACCGCAATTTAGACTTATTCTCCCCATATATCTCGGGCTTTTATATTGCGTTCCGGAGGTATTCCTCGCGCCCACAGCTTTAATGTGAAATAATTGCAATCATGTTGGCTGACGGAACATTTCTTAACGCTTCTGCTACCAACTTCACTGGCGCCTCCGCCAACATCGCGATGGAAGTAACTTCCTTCTATTACGCACTTTCAGACTATTAACAATTTATGTTTAGATAAAACATGATTTATTTATTTTATTTTGATTAGAAATAAGTACATATTAGATGATAAAACTTAAAATATATGAATTGTTCTCTAAAACGAAATTCAACAAGAACATGGTAACAACAGCAACCTTGTTGAAAATATAAATCAGAGAACACGGAGTCTAGTATTGTTCTAGGATAAGGGACGCCATTCGTTACTTCGTTCTCGGACTTAACAGGTTTTGCCAGCCGGGCACCCGACCAGGAAAATACGGACAGACAAGCAAGCAAATAAATATATAGCCGCTACTGTGCCGAAAACTCTTTCGGTCTTTGTTTTATTCGCGTATTTTTCTTTCCCCTACAGTTTCACCTTTGCGACTTTATTTTTTAAGTCGTACAACAGATAAAGAAATCCTTTGTAACAGCACTTTAAAATATGTAAAGTGAAGCTACGAAAAAGTTAAAACCTATTTTTTATTCTTTCGATTTATTGTTTCAGCGGAAAAGTTACCAAACGGGTTTCCAACTATATCTGTACATCCACTAACTAGTAAAGTAGTAGAAGTCGGCCACAATGCCATCCTTTCATGTACCGTCACCGGAAACACTCCGCTCAGGATAACTTGGCTCAGAAATATGCTTCCTATAGACACTAGAAACAATCCTAGATATTACATTAGAGAAGATTCACCAGGTATGTAAATAAAAAATTAAATGAAGCTTACTCCTAATTAAATTATCTCAATTACACTCAATATAATACCCTAAAAGTATCGATCCTGTTTTCTCGAAAACACGAGGCATATTCCGCATTCTGCACAAACCCGCTTCGCTGCCTCGATGTACCTCTTCTGTTATCATGCACCTGATCCTCTCCAGTTTAATATGCAGGTATTCTCCAAACATGTGGGCATTATGGGACCGCACATGACTAGCATGTCGAGCGGATTACCTGTCATCGCTACCGAACACTGATATTTTACAGTGAACGCGTGATTTGAAAATTTACATGATACAGCGTTTATCGAAACATGAAACTCCTTGCAGTAATCTCCTTACTTAACAAAAGAAAAACAAAACTGGGAGTGTATTTAAAGAATAATTTTGATTTATAATGTTTTTAAAGGTTCGCTTCAAATTAAAAGCAGTGACGAAAAAGATCAAGGAAAATATGAATGTGTGGCTGAAAATTCTATCGGAACAGAATACTCTAAATCATCCCAGCTTTACGTTAAAGGTTTTTTAATTTTATTTCAAACAACAATTTTTGGATAACATTACTTTTTTTAGTTCGTCGAGTTCCACCACAATTTTCAAAACCACCTCCAAGTTTAACAAAAGTGATGTTAGGGGCTGATTTAAACCTGACATGCGTAGCTGTTGGTTCTCCAATGCCCTACGTAAAATGGCGCAAAGAACCCGCTCAAGATTTAACTCCCGAAGACAATCTACCTGTAGGACTTAGCACACTGCCCTTAACCGATATTCAAGAGTCCGCTAATTACACTTGTATTGCTGCTAGTTCGTTAGGGGAAATCGAAGCCGTTGCACAGGTTAAAGTCGAATGTAAGGATTTAAAATTAAACTTACAAAGTTATCTTAATAATAAACTTTTTTGTAGCATTACCTGAAGCACCAACGAACGTAAAAATATCAGAAGTAACAGCAACTTCAGTGCGTTTAACGTGGTCGTACAAGGGACCTGAAGAACCCCAATATTACGTGATACAATTTAAACCCAAGTATGCCAACCAGGCCTATAGCGAGATATCGGGGATTATTTCGATCCATTATGCGGTCAGAAACCTAAGTCCGTACACCGAATACGAAATGTACGTGATAGCTGTTAATAATATAGGCAGAGGACCACCTAGTGTACCAGCCATAGTAACGACCGGCGAAAAAGGTAAATTTTATACACCCCAATAAAGTTCATTTATGAAATAAAAGAAAAGTACGATCATTTTTTTTATTAAACGTCACATAACTTTTCATACATTTCTTTTTAATTTTTTTTCTCATGGATTTTGTGTCACGGATTTTACGATTAAAAAATAAAATGTAAGTTTTTTTTTGATGGTGTGACTCACAACTAGAGCAGCTTTTAGTTAGACAAACGAAAAGCATTTAATTTTTTATAATATACATGGAAAATGAATTAAGCTCAGTGTTTCAATTATTGAGTAATCTAGATTTTTATTTTAATGCATATATTAATTTCAAAGCTAATAAGCTTTTATTGTCAGAAAAATTTCAAATCAAAAAGTTTCTTCAAAAATGACGGGTTGATAAAAGTTTTTCAAACATAAATTATAGTTAGCAAACTTGAAATTAGTTTAGTGGGCAAATATATTGGAAAAACATAACAAAAATATAATGTATCCAATCCACGTAGGAAATCTTATTCAAAATCGTAATCTTTTGTACAAGTTGGATTTTCTTTTCAAATTTGGAATAAAAAGCTTAATATAAAGTTATAAATTCGATTTTCAACATTAAGAGACGCAGATACTTAAAGGTGATAGATGTAGAGTAATGAGTATGCATTAGTTGCGATTCGATCATCAGATTGATGAGGTAACGAAATCGTAGGATATCCCATTTCCGAATGTTTGCGGATGTTTCCAGTACACTTCGTGAAATCGGCGTAGTTCCTAGCAGAACGATTTTATCCGCATGCAGAAATGAACAAGCTGTTGGAGAAGTGGAAGCCATTTTACAGTCGGTGGAACGTAGTTCAACCATTAGTATGGCGAACATTGCGTCGACAGAGATTGCATCCATATCATATTCCATGGATGCAGCACCTCCAGGAAGCAGATGAAATAGACTTTTTTTTCTGTATCTCGTTACCTGTTGAGAATCGAACGTTCAGATCAATAAATCTGAAAAATCGAAATCTTGAAAGTAAACTAATTTGAAAACTTTGTGATTGTTAATAGATTAATTTTTTTTGTGAACGTCTAACTTTGTTTAATTAGTTTATAGAGAATGATTACATTAATTCTCCCAATTTAATTCAATTTAACTAATTTAACACAAAGTTAAATAAACCTAATTCGATTCTTATTTAGTATGATTAACTGAGTAAGGCTCATTTTCCATATCTTTATAAATATTTTCACTATTTTCCCTCGTTACCCCATCTAATTAGTAAATAGTTGTAGAAAATTGTCCACCATGTTTGTTATGTGTATCCGTTGTAATTTGTTCTTAAGTACTTTAGAATTCCAAATTAGAAGAAATTAGTAAACTCTTTTATTTTCTTTATACTGACATCATAAATATTTTACCAGCTGACTCTTTTCTTGGAGGAGCTAGTAAGTTAAAAGAACCGTCCGTATTAATAACGTTAATTTCTAATTCCGTTTAAAAATTATCTTTATATAGCACCAGGCACGGCACCAAGAAACGTTCAAGTACGACCGTTAAGTTCTAGCACCATGGTTATACAATGGGATGAACCGGAAACCCCAAACGGACAAGTGACTGTATTTATAAGTTTTATTTCTTTGTATTAGATAAATTTATTCCATAAAACATTTAAGGGTTACAAAGTTTATTATACGGAAGAACCTAATTTATTAATTTCTCAATGGAAAACTCAAACCGTCGATAACAACAGACTTACGACAATCAGCGATCTTACGCCTCATACAATTTATACTATCAGGGTTCAAGGATTTACATCTGTTGGACCAGGACCATTAAGTGCTCCAGTACATGTCAAAACACAACAAGGTATTAATTTATTTCTTAAATATATTAATTTTGTGGTTTATTTTTTTCGTTATTATTTTTCGTGAAGGTGTTCCTAGTCAACCGAGCAATTTGAGAGCATCTGATATTGGTGAAACATCCGTAACATTACAATGGAGTAAGCCGGTGCATTCCGGAGAAAGTATCGTAAGTTATGAGCTGTATTGGAACGATACATACGCAAAAGAAAAACATCATAGAAGAATACCAATAGCGGAAACGTATACGTTGACGGGATTATATCCAAATACGTTGTATTACGTATGGTTGGCGGCGAGATCTCAAAGGGGGGAAGGCGCGACAACCCCACCAATACCAGTGAGAACGAAACAGTATGGTAAGATGTAAAAAAAGGGTTGGTTTTTTTTTGATTTGGATTTGGTCAATTTTGGACATTTTTGACAAGTTTTAAATAAAACTTTTAAAAAGATGCAAAGTAACATAAAGTGATCTGCAAGGTGCGAGGTGTTTTTTCCAGAAAAAGAGTGTCTGCGTGTGCGTTTGGAGTGTGCACTTTTTTATCATTTTATTTATTATTATTATCTACTTGTAAATGCATTGCATGTAGTAATTTTAGTTGTCAGTGGATATTAATGTGTCAATAAGCACTGCATCACAGTACCTATCGCTTTAATGATACAATAATAATATATATTATTATTGATTATTTAAATCGGAATGTTTAGGTGCCAAGTAAATGCACCATTTATAATGTTCAGTTTTTGTTTTGTTTTATGATTTTACAAATTTCTTTTTTTCAAATTTTCTTTTTGATTTTAATAAAATCTAAAACGTTCGTTAGTTTTTCAGTTATCTTCATAATTTGACCAAAAGTATTAATGATTGTTAAACTAACGAGCGTTTATTTAATGAATAATAAGTAATAATAAATCTGTAGGTGATTTAAAAGTAATGTTCTCTTCTTAATATCCACTAAGAACAATATAAATGACCATCGTGCTTTTGGGCTTTTAAAAAATTAAAATGCTAACGCCACCCTAGTACCCGGCGCCCCACCGACCAATGTGACTGGCGAAGCGGTAAGTCCTACGTCGATCCGGGTTTCCTGGGAACCACCGCCGGCTGAACGAAGTAACGGCAACATAATTTACTACAAGCTGCAATTCGTCGAGGCCGGACGATCGGATAGCGAGGCGTCGATTATTACCTTAAACAATACTAGCTTTACTGTTGACGAACTAAAGCGATGGACCGAGTATCGAATTTGGGTATTAGCAGGAACTTCGGTAGGGGACGGACCGTCCTCGTACCCGATCACAATACGCACCCACGAAGATGGTACGTTCTCATTCTTATTTCATTTAATTAAAATAAGTTATTATTAATGAGATATTCAAAATTTTATTAAGTATTTCAAATTCGAGATTAAATCACACATCTAAGGATTTTTTTATACTTAAAATAATTTTAAAATTACTCCAACAATGTAATTTAAGGATTCTTTAAAATTCCTTAGCGATGTGATTCATTATATAGAACAAACTTAAATAAATATAAATATAACAATACAGGTGCAGGTCAAGAAAAATATGGGCTCTGATATTCCAGTTACTGTATAATCCTAACCTAACGTATCCTTAAATGTTAAATTGTTTAGTTTAGTTATTTCGTTCATATGTCACAGATAAATCCATGCGATAATCCACTTGTTGAAAATAATATTTTAAAAGAACCACAAATTTTTTTATGTTTGTGTAACCAATAACACATTTTCATTAGTTAATATAGTTTAGGATGAGTCACAAAGAGGAAATCTCTGTATTGTAAATACGCTAAAATATGATATAACCAAAAATGTTCGAAGCTGTGTTTTTAATTTTTTGTAACAGGTTTCAAGTTTTAATATCGGTATTGCAGTTTATATAAAATTTGAAACAACTCTGGGAAATTAAATAATATCGAAAACAAACACGATCAAGCTCTTGACTTCAAAAGGTTATCTGCCATTTCATGATTTGAAAAAAATTCTGCTATATATATATATTTTTTTTATTTTAAACAACCGGTAAAATAAGTTTCATTAAATAAAAAATGCACCAATAAAAGTAGCGTTAATTTTGGTAATTTGTATATTCAGTTTAAAAAATGAAGCTTTTTTTACCTAACAGGTTTCATTTTTTAATCTTCATTTATTCATGTCGCGAAATAGGATCTTTAACATTGCAGGGGATATGTTTCCTGCACATTCCCTAATGATAATCTCAAGATGGTTGATATTCCGAAATGGTCTGTGTTTATATACATCTTTCTTAACGTATCACCAAAAAAAAATCGCAACCTGAAACTAGTTGTCATGTTGTGGCCCCTCGGCCTCAAGCGGTCTCGGTTTTATGAAGTAAGGTTGAGTAATTAAGCCGAGGTTGCTTGCGGCCGAGGCTCAGTAATTAACACTATATCAACTTGAAACTTGTCATCATATTGTAACGCCTCAGCCGCTTGCGGCCTCGGCTTTGTCACATGAAGTTATAGATCTATTAATTAATTAAGGTTGCTTAATTTTTATTAATTAATAATAAAAGTTATTGAAAATTAAACCATTACACCACATGTTTATTAATATGTATTGGTTTCACAAAGGAATTTTGAAAATATTTAATAAGTGGATTGTTGTAGTGAAAGAAAATATCTGTTTCATTTCCAATTAGCATATTTTTGACATATCCAAAGTGATATGTGATTATCAACAATTTTTTTACTATTACAGCCCAACCCAGGAGGATTTTTGAAGCCTGCGTAATAATTTTTTTAATAAACAAATTTTCCGCAGCATTTTTGACACTCCTGAATTTTTTCCGTGACCCGATGGATTGTTGTTGACTGTATTTTTTAATATGTTTTTGTAAACCTAATGAATTTTTTCTTCTGTCTACAAAAGCGTTTGCAGGAGACCGACTTAACGAGGTTTTTTAAACGATTTTTGCTCTTTACCGTTTTTTTTTATATATTTTTTTTCGTTTTATACATACATTATAAATGTATATTTTTTCTACTGCGTAAAGACGATTTCATAATGGGAAAATAGTAATTTGTACATTTTTATTTTTTCGTTATTCGTTTTTTCTTTGTCAATTATTTAGCTACTCACGTTCACATGTAATGATTGCTTATTGATTTTCACTGGCACAAAGATGCATTGCAATGGCACCATTTTTTACACCACAATGGGCACTTTTTTGTATGTTGATTTCCGGTTTCTTTTCGTTTTTCTGCACAACTTTTTTTAAAAAAATACTCTAGATACTACACCTAGCATGCATATTATCTCTCTATAACATATAAACCTAATCACGAAATCCTTTTTAAAAAAAGGAGTCGTAGCCGGGTTTGGGTACGACTTCTTTTCCTCAAAACTCCTCGAACCAAAAGCCTTGCTAGGCGGCACAAACTCACAGTAGAATGATATGGCGCACTAATATGGCACTAATATGATCATATCTCACTGTGTGTGTAAAATACACTTGCACCTTTTTCGTGTGTTCGTATGTCTGAAGTCAGAGTGTGTTTGTGTGCGAGCGCGCGTTTGTTTCAAATTTATTAACAAATTTACTACATAAATTGCCACTAATTTTCTAGAGTGTGCATCATATAATGTGATGATTGCTCTACATTTGAATACCAATACCTACATTTATTAGTATTATGTAGGTCAAAAACTATTTTTTTTATTTATTTATAAGTCTTAAAAGCATGTTTTGTTTATTACCTACCTTTTTATATCTATGTGAATTTTATAAAACTATTTATGAAAAACATAGAACAGAAAATTTTCCTCGTAAACTAAAAAAAAATGTGAGATATTATTTTTAAATTTATTTCCTTTTATATAGAATTGATTTAATTATTTCAGGTAGCCTTAAATCATATTACAAGAAATGTAAGTGTTGCTTATTAACGTAATTTAATCAGAAAGAAATGTTTATTTATGTTAATTTTTTTCTATACTTACTAATGAATAATATTTTTTATGTAGTTATTGCTGCTTACGTGGAATAATTAATCGTGGTTTTGACAAAGTATGGTGCATACAATCCTATTTGATGTTCCATCATTATATCCATATCAGCTTAAAATTAAAATAAGCATAAATGAATCGAATAAGATTGCATGAACTTTACCACAAATTCATTAATATTTTAACATTTTCAAAATTATAATCGAAAACTTTAATGGGAAATCACTTAATTTTGAACTACTTAATTGAATTAATATAGTAAAACCTCCATATAACGGATTAATATGGGTACTAAAATATACAACAATATGATATAAAAATATACAACAATCTAGCATTGAATAACTAGTAAAACTAGAATTAACACTAGAACTAGAAGTTTCGGGTTTAGCCGTCTTTAGAGACGTGCTAAACCCAAATGATACGTCTGACGACGTACCGCTAAACCCGAAACTTTCTAGTTCTAGGTCTAGTGTTAATTCTAGTTTTAATTGTTATGCAGCGCTAGACAAATTTATTTAATTTTTTGTTTTCTTAATGAATTTGTGGTAACTAATAAATATTATAATATCCCAGTTATGTAATAAAACTTACAATCTGCATGATATGATATTTTTAAATTAACCTAACTCGATTAAAACTTTAAATAAATTCTAATAGTATTCCTTCCATACAAATACCCCTAAAGTAGTGACAACTGTGGTGTGCGTGGGTGTTAACACGAAAACCCCCAAAGACAAGATATATACACACTTTTTCAGATCTCCATCCCCTTTCTATACTGTTTTTTACACCATCGCCAATCAACTTCAACATTTAGTGCGTACTCATTGTACGTCAGTCAGTAATTTTTTTTTCGAAGGATTTTTTTAATCAGTACATGTGTGTGAGTACATTTTTTTCTTTTTACACGAACCTAGCCCGGACAATAAGGTACATATACCAATAAAATGAACAAATTTTTTTTTGAAGATTTTTGAGGCATTTTTTAAAATACCTACAAGCATTTTTGTAGCGAAGATAACAACATTTTTTGTGTAATGTGCTGCTTTTTGAAACTATCTGTGTGTCCAAACTACAGTCTTACATTACTATTTTTCTTTTTTAATTTTTTGCATTGACATGGTGTTCCACAGTATACCGAAGTGAGTATAAAAACCTTTTGTGTGTTGGTAGAGATCTTATTAGAAATTGTTTTTATTTTTGATTTTTAAAAACCATACAATTTTTTTGTATTATTTTCAACGTGTTTAAACAAGCTACAAAGATTGGTTCTGAGGATTTGCTTCCATTTTCTTTTTTTATAGTTTAAAACACCTTTCAGGATGTGCAGCCGGATGAGAGTAAAAACACTCCTACAAAACAAAGCGTAGATTTACTTATTATTCTTACCATTATTATTATTAGTAGATTTTATTGTGTGTTACGTTTAGCCGTTGGAATGAGGTAACTATTCATCTTGTACATTATACAAGTGTTGGTATTCAAATGTCCTCACTAAAACGGTGGAAAAGCAAAAACATGTTATTTTTAATAAAGATACCTTTAAATTAAACCGAATGGGTTGATTGCATGACGAAAATGAAGAATTCTTCTAGTTCTAAATTGTGATGATTTATACGTTACATTTCCACAGTGCCTGGTGATCCACAAGATGTTAAAGTTGCACCTGTTAATTCAACCACTATTAGAGTCACGTGGAAACCACCTCTTGCCAAAGACAGAAATGGAATTATTCACGGTTACCATGTTCATGTACAAGAAACTAAAGAAGAAGTACTTATTTCTATTATTTTCACAATTTATCATAAAAAAAATACATTTTTAGGGAAAAAGTCTTTTAAATGAACCAATGCGTTACGACGTTCTCGGCGATTCCATCTTAGAACTAAACATAAGCGGGTTACAACCTGATACAAAATACTCAGTCCAAGTGGCTGCTTTAACAAGAAAAGGAGACGGAGATCGGAGTGCACCAGTTAGTGTCAAAACACCAGGAGGTGTTCCAAATAGACCGGGCTTAACATTAAAGTAACATAATACAAAATCAAAATTTAAAAAAAATTATTTTATTTACTTTTACAGGGTGATTGAAAGGGAACCAACTGTAACTATCGAACTAGATTGGTCGAAACCAACACAAACCTACGGAGAACTTTTAGGCTATCGTTTAAGATTCGGCGTCAAAGATCAAACGTTAAAAGAAGTACCTTTAAAAGGAATCAGCACGCATAAATACAAAATACAGGATCTTGAACGTGGCGTTGAATACGAATTTCGAGTGGCCGGTTTGAATCACATCGGTATCGGTCAAGAGGCGATCAAATTAATGCACACACCCGAAGGGCCACCAACTGGACCACCAACGAACATAAGTTATCGATTTCAAACTCCGGATGTGGTTTGTATAACGTGGGATCCCCCAACCCGCGAACATCGAAACGGGAGAATCATCAAATATGATATTCAATTTCATAAAAAGTCGGATCATAGAAATTTTGTTGAACGAAATGTTACCAATACTAAAGCGGTTTTTACTAATTTAGAAGAAAATACGGAATACGTTTTTCATATAAAAGCGCATACTAATCAAGGGAGTGGTCCCTTTAGTGAAAAAATCAGTTTTGAGACTGAAAGAGATATTGGACGAGCTCCAATGTCAGTAAGGGCTGTTGCTACTAGTGAGTCTAGTGTAGAAGTTTGGTGGGAACCTGTGCCTTCTAGAGGAAAAGTTATAGGTAAGTAAATACCTATATAATCAATTTGAAATTGGTCATCATGCTTTTCAACCTAAGTTGTAATATAAATAAATTTGATCTCGTTTTAGGTTATCAAATTTTTTATACAATGACTGCAGTTGAAGATTTAGATGAATGGCAGCAAAAATCAGTTGGCCTAACAGAATCAGCGGATTTAATAAATTTAGAAAAATATGCTGAATATGCAGTAGCTGTAGCAGCAAGAACTAAAAATGGTCTAGGTAGATTATCTGAAAAAGTAACGGTTAAAGTAAAACCCGAAGACGTGCCTTTAAGCCTTAAAGCACACGACGTTACAACTCATTCAATGACTCTTTCTTGGTCACCACCGATTCGATTGAATCCGATCAATTATAAAATTTCTTACGACGCCATAAAAGAATTCGTTGACTCTCAAGGAATAACGCAAACTCAAAGTATACCGAAAGTTGAAATTACTTTAAAACATACCGTTAAATCTCATACTATAAACGATTTATCCCCGTTTACTACTTATAACGTTAATGTGAGTGCTATTCCAAGTGATTATACATATCGTCCACCGACTAAAATTACGGTTACTACACAAATGGCGGCACCACAACCGATGGTGCAACCTGATTTTTATGGGGTGTTGAATGCTGAAGAAATCCAAGTTATTCTTCCGCAAGCGTCTGAAGAATACGGTCCGATTAGTCATTATTATTTAATAGTCGTTCCTGAAGATAAAGCAAACGATAAACATCCTGATCAATTTTTAACGGAAGATTTAATCAATAATAAGGGTCAAAATGTAAATACTCCTTACATAGCGGCGAAATTCCCACAAAGAAACATTCCATATACATTCCATTTAGGTGCTAACGATGAATACGAAGGATACAAAAATAAAAAATTGGAGCGAGGGAAAAAATACAGAATTTTTGTGCGAGCTGTTGTTGATACCCCACAAAAACACTTGTATACAAGTAGTCCATTTTCAGAAAGTTTAGCTTTGGATATGCGAGAAGTTCCACCTGGAGATCCCCCACTTAGACCCGATCCAAATACATCAACAGACACAAATGGCCCAATTGTGACTAATCAACGAAAAGAAGCCGGTATTTTATGGGTTATTTGTCCAATTATTGCTGCGTCGGTTTTTTCGATCATTTTGGTATTGTTGTTTATTATCAGAAAGAGACGTCAACCGTGTAAAACTCCAGATCAAGCTGCTGTTACTAAACCACTTATTCCCGCGGATATTAATAATAGTACAGCACCGAGTGATCCAGTTGAAATGAGGCGATTAAATTTCCAAACACCAGGAATGATTTCTCATCCACCTATTCCTATTGGAGAATTAGGTAACTTATAAAAGATTTATTAAAAAAAAAATTAATTCTCATTTGTTACAGCAAATCATATCGAGAAACTAAAAGCAAATGATAATCAAAAATTCTCCCAAGAATACGAAAGTATAGAACCAGGTCAACAATTCACGTGGGATCATTCAATAATGGAAATTAATAAACCTAAAAATCGATACGGTAACGTAATCGCTTACGATCATAGTCGTGTAATTCTTCAACCTGAAGATGGAATACTCGGTAGTGATTACATCAACGCGAATTATTGTGATGGTTACAGAAAACACAATGCATATGTAGCCACACAAGGTCCTCAACCACACACCTTTTCTGATTTCTGGAGAATGTGTTGGGAATTGAGAACAGCAACAATCGTAGTTATGACTAAATTAGAAGAAAGAACACGGATAAAATGCGATCAATATTGGCCGAGTAGAGGAGCGGAAACTTATGGTTCCATGACCGTTTCAATCACGGATGTCCAAGAATTGGCTACTTATTGCATTCGAACCTTTCAATTGCAAAGAGATAAATATTCGGAAAAACGTGAAATTAAACAATTACAATTTACAGCTTGGCCAGACCATGGCGTTCCAGATCACCCTGCGCCGTTTTTACAATTCTTACGAAGAGTTCGAAATATGAATCCATCCGACGCTGGACCGATTGTAGTGCATTGTTCCGCCGGCGTTGGAAGAACCGGTTGTTTCATTGTTATCGACTCAATGTTAGAAAGAATAAAACATGAAAAATCTATCGATATCTACGGGCACGTTACTTGTCTAAGAGCACAACGCAATTACATGGTTCAAACCGAGGACCAGTACATTTTCATTCATGATGCCCTCCTAGAAGCAGTTATTTGCGGTCAAACCGAAGTACCGGCAAGAAACCTTCATCAACACATACAAAAATTAATGCAAGCTGAATTGGGGGAGCACATAACCGGGATGGAAATGGAATTTAAAAAATTGAGTAACATGAAAACCGATTCAACGCGTTTTACCACCGCAAATTTACCGTGTAATAAACACAAGAATCGATTAGTACATATCTTACCCTACGAAAGTACCCGAGTTTGTTTAGCACCAATAAGAAATGTGGACGGTTCTGATTACGTAAATGCTAGTTTCGTCGACGGTTATCGTTATAGAAAAGCATATATTGCTACTCAAGGTCCATTATCGGATACTGCCGATGATTTATGGAGAATGCTTTGGGAACATAATTCCACAATTATTGTTATGTTAACGAAATTAAAGGAAATGGGGAGGGTGAGGTTTATAAAATAAATATTTAGTTGTTATTACTATATATTTTTTTATAGGAAAAGTGTCATCAATATTGGCCAAGTGATCGTTCAATAAGATACCGTTGTTATGTAGTTGATCCAATCGCTGAATACAACATGCCGTTATATATTTTACGCGAATTTAAAGTAACTGATGCTAGGGATGGTT
Source organism: Onthophagus taurus (assembly GCF_036711975.1). Classification (NCBI taxonomy): domain Eukaryota; kingdom Metazoa; phylum Arthropoda; class Insecta; order Coleoptera; family Scarabaeidae; genus Onthophagus; species Onthophagus taurus. The sequence continues at coordinate 5,798,124 of NC_091967.1, forward strand.
CATCGAGAACGGTGAGGCAGTTTCAATTTACAGATTGGCCAGAACAAGGAGTTCCAAAATCCGGTGATGGATTTATTGATTTTATTGGGCAAGTTCATAAAACGAAAGAGCAATTTGGACAAGATGGTCCAATTACCGTACATTGCAGGTAATTTTAAGTTCAAAGTGTTACACAAAAAACTTGGCGCTGAAACGATCATTAGACGTTTCTGGGGTTCTGGCCAAAATAAAAATTTGAAAATTCAGTTTTAACTATTAATAATTCCGTTCTCTTCGACTAAAATATTTTCAGATTTTTAGCACTTCCGGTTATACCAGAAGTTGACACCCACTTTATTTTTTTAAATGGAACACCTGTATATTTTTACATACATATTTGGATTTATCTGTTTTCAAAGTTTATGAATAACTTTACTTTTTGCAATTTGATTCGGCCGTTCTCAAGTTATTCGAACTTTTCTAGAAAAATCTGCTCCAGCAGACATTTGTTCAAAAAATCGGAGAACATTCGATTTTTGGGATATCAATTTAGGAGTCAGAACATGTTTAAGCAACATGATGGGGTATGTTTTGGTACCAAGAACGGCTGTCTAGAACGTTTGGTCTCTTTACTACGGCACGTTAACTTTTCGAAATTTGGAAGTACCATAACTTCATTTTTTTGAATGGTACACCTCATATTTTATTACTCTTCGGTGTACATTAATAGTTTGGGAGAATATTAGGGTTTTTTGAAAAATACACACATAACATATCAATATTTAACCTAGTGTGCCATGGGAAACAAGCCTTCTCAACACTTCTCAATGAGTTCTAATAAAAGCTCACATGCGAGAGAGTGAGAGTGGGATAAGAGTTAAAATCTAAACTTACCTTTTGTCATCGGAGGTAAATCCACATTTAGTTTTCATTAAACATTCTGCAAATTCTACTAAGAACTTTGTCGCACTTTCCATGCATAAAGAATAAACCACCAAACAACGTAAATCAGACTTTGACGTTTGTCAATAAGTCATTAAACATTTGTTTTCCATGGCAACCATGAAAACAACCACTGATTATTCGCTTATTAAATTCGTTATTTTTTTCTGATTACAAAAATATAGAGTTTAACAGGTCTATTTCTTATTGTTTTAGAATAAAGCTAAAAATAAACATTTTTTTAGTGTCGTCAAAGAAATTAAATTTACAGTTTCCTGTAAATTATAACTGAAAATTAAAAAACATATTTCTGATATTTGAAACAAATACATTTGTTGAACTATTTAATTTATATTTGTTTTACACAAAAGTTGGAATAGATTGCATTATTTCATATTTTTTATTAATATTTAATATTATTTTTAAATAACTTAATAAATTATTGATAGATGGCGCTCATATATATATATTTTTTAATTCAAATAAACATAGCAACACTTGTTTGTATTCAAAAATTTTCTAAAGTGTCAAATCTGTCAAATTAAAAATCCTGTTTTTTAAGATAGATTACGAAAATTACGAAAAGTTTAACATGTTAGAATGTTACACATTAGAAAATAAAGTAAGCCTCGCTAACCACAATGCCTCCATGAAAGTACTAACTCTCATTGATATCAGATATGTTGTATGCGCAAGCCGAATGACTCTCATTCTATCAGCGAAGAGAGTCCATATCAAAGGATAAGTTAGGCAAACACTAAAATAATACTATTTTAATATCAAATTATTTTGCACGAATATTCTATTTATATGTACATATGGAAAACTAGCAGCTTAAGCTATATAAGTGATCAATATACTTTACACGGTAAGAGACTGGTGTACATTTGTAATGTACCCTTGGAACTGAACCTAATGGGAAAGCTGAATCCTTAGCCAATACGAAGGCGGAAATGTCCGATCTCAAAATTTACTAATTGCCTACGTACGGTAATTTAAATTCCTCCACGTATCTACCGACTGGAAGTCTAGCCCCCAATACGAAAAATGAGTAGCGTTCAAATCGCGAATTATCCCGATATGTTTTGGTAAATTAATAAAATTGAAAACGACTCACCGAATGGATGTTGTTTCCCTTGGATTTTACTTCGAAGCTCAGCTGGAAAGAAAAGATAAATTAATTTTAAACTAAAATTTAAAATATTTATCACTTAATTCACGTAATAAGTTTTATTTTTCTGAACTACATTATCACCCTTCAATGCCCGCACATCAACTAAAATGCGTTATTAGCGAATCAACTTTCAAACATCCCCTCCTTAATTTATTGTGTGAAGAAGGAATACTGGAGGTGAATAAACAAAAAATGTAAAGACGACGGGGCGAAGCGGTTTTAAATCGTTTTTTGGTTTTAAAACTCAACCTTTCAATAAAAAAATTACTCGTTTTCTCGAAATATTTCAAATAAAACCTACGTCATTGTATCAAACTAAAATGCACTAATCGAATTTCAATGTTTAACACTTCTTGCAAAAGAATCAGGTGCCCAATAAATTATTAAAACGAAGCAGCGAAGACGTTGGATTATACATCATCCCTTATTTTTTGTGTCATGAAATAAAAATCGAGTGTTTTCTGATCTTTTGAACAAATGTCTGCTGGAGCAGATTTTTTTAGAAAAAATAGAAAATACTTTAGTTGAAGGGATCTCAATTGATTATACATAAATTTTCAAATTTTTATTTTGGCCAGAACCCCATAAACGTCTAATGAACGATCTCGCTGAAACTCCCTGTATTAGAACACTAGACCTAGTGATAGAGTTATTATTAGTTCTAGTTTTAGATCCAAATTCTTAATTAATGTAATTATAATGAAATTTGTTACTTTTTAGTGCTGGAGTTGGTCGTACAGGTGTATTTATAACGTTAAGTATCGTATTAGAAAGGATGCAATATGAGGGAGTTGTGGATATATTCCAATCAGTGCGCATATTACGTACACAAAGGCCAGCAATGGTTCAAACAGAGGTAATCTTAATTATTTATTTATTACAAATTATTAATGAATAAATTTTTATTTTTAGGATCAATATCAGTTTTGTTATCGCGCAGCTTTGGAATATTTAGGATCTTTCGATCATTACACCGATGGTAACTAAAAGGAAACTAATAAAAACAGAAAAAAGAAAAACGAACGTTTAAATATGCTTGTTACGTAGTTTTAATTTTTTCTAAAGCAGACAATAACTGCAATAGAATTGTATAACAATGTGCTATATTTGGTTTTCTCCGTACAAATACTGCCAATTGAGTATAAGTTAGAAAAATGAAAAAAAAAATGAATAAATTAAAAGAAAAACTGAAAGGACACTGATGCCGTGTTAATCCTGGATAGAAAGAAAGAGAAATATGAGATAAATATAAGAAGAAAAATTATAATTATAGTGAAAACAAAAATATAGTGTGCAAATGTGTGTAAAAAATGTGCCTAGATATAAATATGCCCCCGAAGAGATGATGAAAAGTTGATGAAAAATGTCACAATAACGTCGACAGAATATGAATCATGTAAAAATTGTGTGTGCACAGCCATTGTGACAAGTTGATATACATTTAAGATTTTATATTTTAGAACTCAGAATTTGTATAAAATTTCGACCGAAAAATTTTTTTGTAAACTTTTTTATTGTACCTACTACATATTTAAGTTTTTTTCTACCTATGTATAATTGTTAGCGTCTGATACTCAATCTAGTTAATTAAGGTAACCGAATCATTAATTGTATATCATTCGTGTTAATTGTAACTTTCCAATTCGATTTAGTAATCTGTATATTAACCTCAGTAAATGTAGTAATTATGAAAAGAATCACGAAAACGTGCACTGTTATCTCTCTTATTCGTCCCCCAGTATATTTACTAAGTGTACTAAAATAAATTCTTATGACTTCCCTACAAAACAAGAACAAATATATTTAAATATTACGTTTTAAATCGGATCTCGAATATCGTTCGATATTATTAATTTACAGAAACTGGAATGTTATTAAATAAGACAACATTGTTAAATACATAAATTAGATTTAACTTTATATTTTTCTATCCGCATATTTTTCTTTTTTTTTAATTACGGAATGCTGTCCTTGTAAGCACAGTATTTGGACTGATTTGTACTCTTTTTTGTACTGTAACTTTTTCATTTGTAAAAACGTTATTTTAAGCTGTAATAATGTTATATTTTTTATGACAACATGAACACACTGTTGTAGCACAGAGGAATGAATGATGAAAATAAAGCTATAGATTTTAATTATTGATTTTTCTTTAAACATATTTATTCTCTATAAAGTGATATAAAAGCAATTTTAATCGATCACAGTATTCATTTTCATCCGGAAGATCAAACATAAAAGAATTTTCCAAAGGGATATTATTTTTAACATATTCAACTAAATTTGGTAGCATTTCCACGGGGGCTAATAATCCTCGAACTACAGCAATGGCGATCCATAAACCGTAAAAATTGTGTTTTTTCCACTGTTGGTTAAAAATTTCTTTTGGATACAAAATTAAAGGATCTCCTCCCATTTTAAGAATTGAATCCGATAAAGAATTATAATAAAATGTTAAATAATAATTTAAATTATCTAGAATTTCTTTCGACGCTGTGTTGGTGTAAATTAACGCCGCCACGTCGAAAATAGGAGTGTTGACGCACCACATTTGAAAATCGATTAATTTAATATCTTGAAGAATTTTGTTATCGTCGTATTTAAACATTATGTTGTTTCGCCAACAATCTTGATGTATAATTGTTGAATAATTTTCTTGGACCAACAATCCATTCACGGCTTGGATAACAAGGTTTTTTATTTCGTCAAATTTGTTTAAAAGAATTTCATCTTGATGGGGATTCAAAGATTTTTTTAAAATATCTAAACTTTTCATTGTAACTTTTGACAAACCAAACTTATCGAAGTGTTTTTTGAAATAATTTCGTTCAAATTTCTTTGAAAAGTCTTCGAATTCATCTGGATTTTTTAATTTTATCATAAAACCACAAGCGTGTAATTGACTATAAGTATGTAGCACCGTTAATAATTGATTCTTATCAAAACATTTTGATTTGATCAAGTTGTAATTTCTTTGTGATAAATTTTCTAAAACAATACACTCTTTAAAGTCTTCATTGCAAGTGTAATAACAATCAGGAAGAAGAAATTCTTTTTTGAAACAATCTTCATACAAATTTTTCATAATAAAGAGTACTTTCGAATAAAAATAACTTTCTCTTTGAAAAAGATCTCTTTGAAACATATGCTCCCTCATTAAATTATTTTTTGAGGCCATTTTCATAAAAATATGTTTTATTTCATCCTCAAAATTAACCGTTATCGAAGCTGTTATTCCTAAAAAACCATCACCAACGTTTGATCCCGGTTCAATTTTATAAGAAACATTTTTCTTATTTTGAAATATTTTAAAAATAACTTCTTTGATGAATTCTTCAGATGGCGGTGTGTCCAAAGTCATTTTTTATAGCAAAATATCTAAAAAGGAATTAATTTACAAAATGTTGTGTAATGTTTTTAAGCATTCTACATACCTACTAAAAAATTACACTCAATGTATGACGTTACGTTCTATGGGCGATTTATCTTGATTCCCACTCATTAAAAGAGAAAGATGGGTACAAATTAAAGTAACTAATAAAGGAATCTTTATTTAAGAAGAAATCTTTCTCGAAACACTGAAATTACTTGTAAAAAAAACTAGACGAACGAAATGATGACGAAAAAGTAACGCAGCACAGAGTATACTCTGTGTAACGCAGTCAGTAAGACGCCACTAAGCTATGACGTGCTGCGCAGAACGCTTAAAAAACGAATCATGATCGAATCCTTTCGATTATACCTTGTATTTTTATACCATGGTTTTCATCTCACTTTGTTAACTACTTTTTTCGGCATTTTTCGTCTTAAAAAACCAATAATTTTCTTTAATAAGCAATTCACTACATACCACACACTCTCTCTATAGATTGACTGATTAGCTTAGAGCTATTATAGCTTACAGCATAATACAAACCATGGCTTGAGACTGTAAAGTGTTATATATTGAATTTTATGTTATTATTAAGTAACTACCTACAAAATAAAATAATAATAACAAGTTAATTAGTTTGAAAATTTTATTAGAAACAAAAACAGTTTCACCAATGGTGTAAAAAAGGTTCAAATAAAAATTAGCTCTAAAGCCCCTATTAATTCTCTTATAATACGATTAAATATAAAAAAAACATAAACCTCAACAAAAATGGAGCGACATTAAATATTGTATGATTGATAAATATATTATATTCCAAATAAAGGTTATGTAACAACTATCAATACCAACAGCTCAAGTGCAACAATGTTTATTATTATTACAAATATTTTTTCAAGACTACCATTTAATCATCTTTTTTGTCCCCAGATGACAAAATAGTCTTATGTAACTTACTATGTTCTTCAGCCAATCTATCATACTCTTTATGAAGATTTTCAGATTGTTCCTTCATCGCTTTCTTGTCTTTTCGTTCAAAAACAAGCTTGGTTTCTAATTCTGTGATAGTCTCTCTTAATTCTGCAATCTACAATAAAAAATGTATAATCAATAACTAATACAGATTTTTCTTAAGTTAAAATAAATTCATTACCTCTTTATCTTTGCTAGCAGATTCGTTACTTTCGTTTTGAGCCTGTTCCCCTTTTCGCTCTAACAATGTTCTAGCAGCAGTTGAAGCACTTTGCGCCTGTCGCATAGCGGCTTCAGACTGTGCCAAAAGTCCCGCTTGAGAGGAAATCAAAGTAACCAATCTTCTAATCACCAAAGATAGGAATAAAGCAAAACCGGAAATGTAAAAGTTTCTTTGCGCGCGGAATAAGCGCATATTCTCTTGCATCTCAGCTTCTAATTGTTTATGTTCATGTTCTAAAAATAAAACATAATAAATTAATTAACTGAGATATAAAATATTTATAAATTGACAATCAATTTCGATTGGACATTGCCCCATACACTCAAAAACCTCGAAATACTCACCACTCCCATGAGAATACTTTCTCATCTCCCTAATAGCGTCCAAAAGGAACAAGAATAGAATCGCTAGCAAAATCATAAAATAAATGCTCGCTTGTCGTTGCAACCCCTGCAGAAATTTCGATTTGAATAAACTGTTCCATTTCCTTGGACTGGCAATCGGCAACACTAAAAGAAGCACCGCGGCGATCTCGAAATACAAGAAACCGGCTATGAGGGTCCACTGTAAACTCATTTTAATCTTCTCAAAAACTGGCTAACAACGAAAGATAAACCGGTTTTTAGTAATCGCTATCACTTTCGGCTACGTGTTGTTTTATAGTACGATTAGACCCTCGAGAGAGTATACTATTTATAGAAATAGGTCTTATAAGCTTCAACTTGCATGAGTCACGAAATATTTCGTTTGACTGAAATTTGACATCTGACGTGGTGTATAATCTCAAATTCTAACTAATTTCATAATATAAACAATTTAACCTATTCTAAGTATTGGTATCACTTCAAATGTATTAATAATTAATCGAAATTAAATAAATAAAAAGGTTATCTGGAAAAAAATAATTTTTATAACTTTATCAGTAACTAGATACAATAATTGAACGCAGCCAGTTAAGAATAAATTCAATTATATATCAATTATGCTTATATAATAAATAAATAAATAAAGCATAGAAATAAAGTTTTAATTTTAAAATCAATATTATTAATAAATGTGTTATCATGTTTTTAAATTTAATTTTGTTATAATTTCTTTTTAATTTTCTCGATAATCTTTATGTTGGTAATACAGTTATCTTTATTATAATTATATTCTAATAATATATTAATTTATGAAAGTTTTATACTAAAACACAAATTCATTAATATTCTTTATAATATTACAATTAAATAAAAAATTAAACTTATATTTAAAAAAATATTAAAAATATTTTAATTTATCAAGAAACATAACCTCAATTTTTTTGACATTTAGTATCATTTCACGTGCGTGAACTTTAAAGTGATAAAAAATGGGCAAATTTAGGACAAAATTAAAGGGGCAAACAAAGGGGAAACGATGGCCAAAGGGACACAGTTCGAGTTCTAACCCTGAAACAAAGAAACATCGCGATCAAGCTAAAGGACGATTTTTTCAGCCGAATATAGGTTATATTTTTAACTTTTAAGCTTTCTAAATCAAAATAAATATTTAATGTGCTTTTTAGGTTCTAGTACATTAACTTTAGAAGCTTTACGACGACATGATGCCGTTCAAACATGGACAACAAAACCAGAAAATGTTAAATCAGAAGAAATGGATGAAGGAAGTGTTTCGAGTTACAGTTCTTACCAGACGATACAATCTTTTGCTTCAGAATGGTCTGATTGTAGTAATATGTCTTATAACAGATTTTTGAAGGTGTTTAGGTCTGATTCTGCTTTGCATAAAGAAATGCTGGCAATTTTAGCTGCTATCGCCGAGGTTATTAAACAGAATGGTGGTACTGAAACAAGCACTGAATATTATTGTTCTTTGGTAAGGGTTAATTTAATAAAATTTGTGATAATCATGATTTATTTGCGTTTGTAGTGGACTACTTTAGAAACAATATTGGAATCTGATGATAAGAACGATATGCAAGTAGCTGCTACTTTAGCATTAATTGATATGGGTGTACGTCAAGTACCTGTCGCAGTGTTAAGGAAAAATTTTGAAGATATATCTGATGCATTACTCCAAATTTTAAACAATTACATTAGAGAAGATAATAACATTATTATAAAATCAACAATCGGCATTGCTTGTGCTTTATTAAGATCTTTAGATTATTTATCATGGAATCAAGAGAAGCCTCAAAAATTATTTGATACCTTAATCAACCCTTTTAGTATTCACAGCAAACCAAAAGTGAGCAAAACAACTTAAAAATCAATAAGATTTATAAAAATGTTCTGTTTTAGTGGAGAAAATCAGCTCAAAAAGCAATTTCTTTAGTGTTAATGTCTGATTGCTTTCAAAATGAAAAAATTAATTATCCAGCTGAAAAACTCGCCGAATTTTGTGAGGAAACTTTAAATGGTTGTTTAGGAGGAACTTCAAGTGTAGTTTTGGTTTCTTCACTTCAAAGTAGTGAAACAACAATTTTACATAGTTTAGGGTTACTTAAAGAAACGATATCTCATTTTTCAAAGGCTCACATTAAGGTATTAATTGTCAGGCCTATGACCAAAAAACTTTTTTGAAACTGAAAGGCGATCTTTATTGACTTTTGGGTGCTGAATCCGGGAAAAATTTCGTTGAAAATCAGCATTTTCTTATTTCCTTTGATTATAATAAAAGAAAATAAGACAATGTGTGATGCTGATTCATTCATAAAATTATTTGTGAATGAGTCAGAATGCTCATCCACTGCAGTCGTTTTTGACCCTCACCCTCATCCCGCCATGAATGATACACTTGTCTGAATCATCTCTTCACAAACACACTTTCACGCGCTCATTTATGTGTTGTTTCCGCTCGTGTCAACTTGTCTTCTAGCTAATTTTAGCTACATTTGGGGTGAACTTGTCATTAAAAAACACCATTACAGACTTTGTTAGGAATACTCCTATTTCAGTGTGAGACTTGGGGACCAGGACAAACCATGGGCACCTCACAAAGTGTGTTATATTTGTGTAGAAAATCTTAGGAAGTGGTCATCAAGTAAAAAAAAATCATTCAAATTTGGCATTCTGATGGTGTGGGGGGGAACCAAAAAATTACTGTAATGACTGTTATTTTTGCTACTACAATTTTAATGGCTATAACTCTTAACTTAATGGTTATAACAACCTTCCTTCTGCATTGCAACCTATAGCTCATGGACCAGATATGCCTGTACCTCAGCCTCCAGCAACACTAGGTTAGATGAGCTCTAGTGAATCTGATGTGAATGAAGATGACTGTGGTTTCCAAGATTCTTCAGATTATGCCACCCCACAACTTTTCGATCAGTTTTATTTGGTGAGAGACTTGGAACTTACCAAGGAGAATGCTGAACTCTTGGGTTCTAGACTAATACAAAAAATGCTGCTGGCTGCTGGAACATTTTTTTATCAGTACAGATTTAGAGGTCGTAAATTTACTGTTGTAGTGTTCCTGATTTTGTTCAAAAGAATTGATTCATTCACTGATTCTTCAAAAAGAAGCTCTTCTCTAGGGCATTCTGTACACCTCAAAGAAAATTACGAGAATTTGAAAGAGATGCTAAATAAAATTAAATATATAGATCATAACTGGATAGTTTGTGGTGATCTGAAAGCTTGGGTCATGATGCTTGGTCTGCAGGGAGGAAACACTAAGTACCCATGATTCATTTGTGAATGGGATTGCAGAAAACTTGGGTAGTACCAGGGTGAACGTTTCCATCAGCATATTAAGGTCATGGCGAGGAGATATCAGGGTAGTTGGAACGTCAGTATGATGGCCAACTACTGCTGGTCACTTCATTGAGGGAATCCAGGTGTTACTCACAAGAATAAAAGTAACAGTCATATTGCTACCAGTTAGTTTCAGATTATCGTGTTGAAATGCGGAAAAACGGTTGTCATTTTCGGATTCAGCACCTCTCAAAACTGCTAGATCACCCTAAATAATCTAAAAAGTTTTTATAAAATCAATTTTTGCAGGCTCTTTAAAAATAATAATTATTAAAAAAAAATATTTTTAGAAATGCTCTGAAATAATTCTACGTCTTTTCAATTTACACAATCACTTAATCACATCGTGTGGTTTACAAGTTTTTCACTCATTATTTTCAACTCAAAAAGCTGTCGTTCCTGCTAAATTAAACGCTCAAATAATAACTGCTTTATATGATTACAAACCGCCTTTAACTGATGTCCAACCCAATTTAGCTTGGCTTGTTGTAATGAAACAAGCCCACATTCATCTAGCTGAGTGAGTTTATTACTTTGAATATTAAATTTTGATACTAAAATCGATTTTTTAGTGTTAATTTGAATTTATGTATTGAAGTTTTACCAAAACTTTTTTCAACGGTCACTCAATTATGGCTCAGTGAAAAACCGGAAATATTAACGGCTGTAACTCATAATTTAGAGGCTTTATTACAAGATGCGGTCGCTCCAATGATGGATAATGAGGGGTTATTAAAAGAACAACAACCTAAAATTGCGAAATGTTTTGAAACCATCGAAAATTGTTTGGGTTATCAATATCATACCGCTTGGCACCAAGTTTTGCATGTAATTGGGATTATGTTTGAAGTTGCTGGTAAAAATTGTAGCGATTTATTACTGAGTTGTTTAAAATCTTTATCGGAATTGAGAGATTCGTATAAATTCAGTTATAATAGTGAATTAGAACACGCTATTGGAGCTGCAATAAGATCGATGGGACCTGAAATTGTTTTAAATGTAATTAGCTTAAAGGTAAATTATTTATTTTGTTGAACTAAAACTAGAACTAATTTATTATGAGTTGTTTATTAGAGAGAAAACGATGAATTGAATTTAGATCGTTCATGGATCTTACCAGTTTTAAAAGAAAACATTAAACAATCAACTTTAAATTTTTGGATTAATGGAATTTTACCTTTGGCTATCTATTGTAATCGCCGATCGATGATGTTGGCAGAAAAAAATGATGGTATTGGTTCTCATAGTTCAGAATTATTATATTTGCAATTGTGGAATTTATTACCAAGCTTTTGTAACGCTCCTACGGATATTAAAACAAATTTTAAGGTATAAAATTGGTTTATATTAAAGTTTCGAAATTTAACCATTTTTATTTTGAATTAGAACATTGCCAAAGTCTTAGGAACAGCTATTTCTGAACGCAAAGAACTAAGATTATCCGTAATGGCTTGTTTAAGAAAATTAATATCTTTTGCCAGAGAAAATGAAGATAAAGGCGATTTAAACGAGCTATCCAGGTTTGATAAAAATTATCTTCCGATACTTTTCAATGTTTACACAACTAAACCAATCGGAACTGACGAAGAAGGGCAACGTTTAGCTGCTTTAGACACAATAAAAGTGTATTTATCGATTTCCAAGCCGGAATTAAAACACCAACTCTTTAAAAACGCTTTAGAAAAAATGGAGTCATCAAACGATCAACCAGACCAATCCTTTTTAAATGAAAGCATCATGGATTTGATTCGAGCTCTTATCCCGTATCAAAGTGTAGAGGAGATAACAAATTTATACGAAAATTATATCAAAAAATTACCGGAAATTAAAAATAATCGAGAGCAGAAGAAATTGTATCGCATTTTAGAGGAGATTTGCGGATGTGAAAGCGAGGGTTGCAAAGAATTCCTTAAATCAAACCGAAAAACGGTTCAAAGCCTGTTAAAGAAATCGTTAGATTCCGCTGCTGTTTCAAGTAAAGCGGCGAGATTGAGATGTTTCAGTTATTTAATTCAATCCCAACCTCAATTAGACCACGAAAGCGGCTTAATTAAAACCGTCGTACCTGAAGCGATTTTATGCTGTAAAGATATAAATGAAAAATGTCGCGCTACAGCGTATGATCTATTACGTACAATCGGTTTAATTCTACAAAATCACGATCAATTACAAGAATTTATAAACATGTTAATTGCCGGTTTAGCTGGAACAACAGAAATGATTAGTTGCACAATTTTAGCTTTAACGTCCGCGTTACATAACTTTTCCGGCGCTTTAGGAAAAGATAACATCCAAAACATTTTAGAAAACATCTCTATATTAATGACATCAAAAACCAGAGAAATCGTAGCTTCTTGTTTAAGTTTTATTAAAGTCTACACTTCCACATTGCCAAGCACTGTAGTTGGAGCATCTTTAGGGGAAATCGTTAAAGCTTTATGTAGCATGACCGAAGATTGTAAACGCCACTTCCGATTAAAATTAAGAGATATTTTCGATAAATTCGTACGAAAATACGGCTGCGATGCTATAACTCCTTTCGTACCAGAAACCGATACGATTATTTATAAGCGATTAAGAAATCTAAGGAAATTAAACGCGCGGAAAAAGCGAATGAAAGACGAAGCGAAACGAAAAGATACCGAGGAAAGCGATGAAGACGAAGAATTTTTAATCAAATCTAAACCGAAAACTGTCGAGGAAATTTTAGCCGACTCAGATTCCGATTTAGACGAAATCGAAACCAAACCGAAACAAAAATCTTTGAAAAAGAAACCAAAACCAACGTGGATTTCTGAAGACGTTGATGATATAATTGATTTTAAAGATCCGAGCACTACCAGTAAAATAACCGCTGCGAAACCGATTCAAAACGATAAACAAATCGTTCAAGAAGAAAAGAAAAAAGATCGCGGATTTAAAACATCTTCAGATGGGCGATTATTAATTACCGATGACGGTGATTCAAACAATGAAAAAAAAACTTTCGGATTTAGCTCAGATTCCGATGAAGATTCTGACGATGATAAACGTAAAACAGAAGCTATTTTAATTGGGGGTCGTAAAAGAAAACGAAGCGAAGCTGGAAGTGTTAAAAGTGGAGTTAGTTCGATGAGTCAAATTAGTAAATATAAACCAGGCGGATCTGGAATACATAGAGAGGTTAAGGCAATTAATAATCCGGGATCTGAGTATAAAGCGAAAAAAGCTCGAGGAGATATTAAGAAAAAATCAAAGGTTGATCCGTATGCTTATTTACCGTTAATGCGGAGTGCTTTAAATAAAAGGTAATATAACAAACATTTTATAAACACAATAATTTAATAATTTTTATAATAGGAAGAAGATGAAAAGTGCTGGTAAATTCAAAAATATTATTGGAGGTGCTAAATCTGGCGTTAAAAAAGGTTTAAAGGCCAAGAAGAGAAGTAAATAAAATTAGGAAATATGAAATACGGAATTATGATATATAATTGTTAATTAATTAATTATTGTATTAATTAATAATTGTTAATATTACATAACATTTTTTAATTTATATTCATTCGTGTGAGAAATAAAATTTGACTTTTCAATTTGACATTCTAGTTTTACAGTAGCACTGTTACTATGTAGAATTAACACTGTATCTAGAACTAGAATCATTTGGGTTTAGCAGTGCATCTGAAGACGCAGAGTGACCTGCGACCCAGATCAAAGAAACTCTGTTATCACAACTCAGTGTGTTTAAAGTTCTTTTACAGGCATTAACCAGAGCCGACACCGTTTTCAAGACCTGTAGCGCCTGGAGAGCAACTTGATTGTCTGAAAAAAATCGTACTGTCATGTTCTTCATCCCTCTCTCAAAAAAGATTCTAGCACCCATGTCAATAGCAAATTCTTCCGCCTGGAATACAGTACAGTATTACCCAGGCTGTAAGCTTGCTTAATCCGAAGTGTTGGGATAGTAATTAAGTTACTATTATTTTAGTGAAAAATAACGTGATAGTTTTATTGTCTAAGAGTTTTTATTAAAATCCGTTTAATATTATTTATTTATGACTTTGAAATGGGTGGTGCTGCGTCATCAGATGAAAACATATTTTCCAAAGCATGTGCTAAATCTAGACTAGATCTTTGAGCAACATCCACTGACTCTGCCGCTTCATCATTATGATTTTCAGCGGTTTCAGCTCCTTCTAGATTTGGAATCGGAAAACTTTGCACCTGTTTAAAAAAAAATAATAAATTTATCAATCCCAGCAATATAAAAATACTAACCCTAATTAATTCAGCAGAAACAAAGCAAAAAATAAGAAAAATTGTCGAAAACATAGCTCTCGTTTTATTTTTGCGTTAATGATTTTAACTACACAAGTTTAATACTTATTTATTGAGCATTGTTTTCGTGTTTTATGATGAAAAATTTACATTAAAATTTTAATTCAATGAAACAATTATTTTTAAAAGGTTTTAAGTTAAAAACAAATTGAGTTATACTAAATTCAAATTTATTTTATTAATCTTAATTTTTAAAACATTCGTCTCGGGGCGAAAATAACTTGTATAAACCAAGTCTTAAACCGTATAATTGTAACCGTTAAATTCAAATTTATAACTTTCTTAACTAAAATAAATTTTTACGTATTATTTATGCTTTCTATTTTAGATCCAACAAATTAATTATTAATAAATACTTTTTAAAATATTATTTAAAAAAATTTTTAGGGAAATTTTATATTTAATTCGATACTGTGTAAATGGCATTTTAGATCTGGAAGTAACGTGAAGTTAACTAACCTATCTTCACGGTGTTGTTGCCGGAACGAGCTTTTTTTTATTGCGTATCGCTAAAGTTACGAAATGGCTGCCGTAAAAACTGATCCGAATATCGAGGAAAACGAGGATGAAAACGACGAAAACCGAGAAATAGAGGATATCGAAGGAGACGCTGTCAACAGTGAAGCCGCCAAGAAGAAAAAAAAGAAGAAGAAGAAAAAGAAAACCGGTAAAGCTTTTAATTTATTGAAATTTCCGCGTGGATTTTTTATTTTTTACAAAAAAATATCCAAATATAATTAACAATTTTATGTAAATTTGAAATGAACCATTTTAAATACATCACTTTTAAGTTGGTACCCATGTTTAAGCACTAATTTAATTATTTAATTTATGCTTTTTTTTGTTATTGTTAGGTACAGATGATGCATTATCTGAAAAACAACCAGAAACTAATGAAGAAAAATCTCATGCAGAAAACGGTGTTGAATCAATTGACACAAACGAAAATGAAACCGAAGGAGATAAGAAAAAACGTAGACGTAACCGTAAAAAAGGCGGTGGTGGTTCAAAAGGTGGCCAAACAAATCCACCTTCAATACCAATCGTTGACCTTTTCCCAGATCAAGTTTTCCCCGAAGGGCAAATAATGCAGTATGCTACTAATAAAGATGATCGTTCAGCTAAAGATCGTTTCACATCCGAAGAAAAACGTGCCATAGATCGTCTTAATAATGACATATACAATGAAGTAAGACTTGCAGCGGAGGCGCATCGCCAAACTCGCCAGTACATTCAACGTTGGGTTAAACCGGGAATGACGATGATCGAAATTTGCGAAGAATTAGAGAAAACCGCTCGAAGTTTGATTGCAGAAAATGGTTTAAAAGCTGGATTAGCTTTTCCAACAGGGTGTTCGAGAAATCATTGCGCCGCGCATTATACGCCAAATGCTGGGGATGCTACGGTGCTTGAATATGATGATGTTACTAAAATCGATTTTGGGACACATATCAACGGACGGATTATTGATTGCGCTTTTACATTAACTTTCAATCCAAAGTATGATAAATTAGTTGAAGCTGTTAGGGAAGCTACTAATACAGGAATTAAAGCTGCTGGTAATTTATTAAATTAATTTTTTAATAAATAAATACTTATTTTATTTTGTGATAGGCATTGATGTTCAACTTTGCGAAATTGGCGCTGCTATTCAAGAAGTTATGGAGTCATATGAATTGGAGTTGGATGGGAAAACTTATCCAATAAAGTCTATTAGAAATTTGAATGGGCATTCTATAGCTCCATACAGTAAGTTACATTACTCTACTTGTATCAGCCATTTCCATGCTATTTATTAACACTAAACCGGGATGCTCACATTATTGCCATAACAGAGCATTGGATGACAGAAGAAAAAAATAAAAGCATTATTGCAGGACAAATACACCCCCATAGGAGTTCTGTTTGCAATAAAAAAAGAGTATTAAGAGTATCTGTAGTAATACTCAAATTAAAATTTATAATTATGGTGGTCTACCACTCTCCCAGTGGGGCTAAAGAGGAGTTCAGGCATAGATTGTATGATACATTATATTATAAAGGCTGTCTGATATGTATGGAAACGGCTGGTTATCTCCTAAAGTAAGATAGCTAGCAAAAAATGTTAAGATACAAAAGTTTTAGTGTTTTTTAAAATCTATTACAATAAAGACAAATTAAGTATACAGGGCCAGTCAAAAAGTTGTGACGAAACAAAGTTGTGTTTTCCTTAATGGAACATCCTGGATATTATTCCATATTTTGAAATTCTAAACAACATTCATGTAGCACATCATAAACCTAAACTTAACCATTTTCGTGATATTGAACTTTGAAAATCACTCTTATAAATTACACAAAAATATTTTTGTCGAATATGTTCATAATTCATCAAGTTATCTTTGAAAGTTTCTCATCTTCATAGCAACGCAGTGACATAACACATATCAAAAATACAAAAACAGTTTGAATAATTTGCTCCCAAAGATAAATTGTCACTAATTAGATAAATTCGTAAATTTTTAAAAGTTTGATATAACACTGCTAACTACCTACACTGCTATAATTCAGCTTTTCTTGAAATCATAACAAAAGAAGCAAAAATGAACTGTAAAAAATGGGAAACAGAAACATTAAAAGAAAAAATCATTGGATATACAGGTGTGTTAAATGTCTGGAATATAGCCAATAACTTCGCCCTTTGTGGTTTCAAATAAAAAATTCTTTATTCATTGTGGTGCATTTTTTGGCTATATTTGCTTGTTTACATTGTTTTTGTTTCGTTGCTATGGCAACCAGCATTGATATTTTAAATGGGATGCAATGTTTGTTTTGCATATTTTGACAAAGGATAAATCCCTCTACGCGATGAACATATCAAATTATATGATTGTATAAGAAAAAAAAACGAGAAAAAACCGTTGACAGCTTTAAATGTCAAAAAAATGACAGTTTAAACAAATATGGCGCAATTAAGCGAACTACAAAGAATCCAAATGTTAATGATGTGTGGGTACGGTGATAGAAAACGTACTCAAAGTGAAGTTTATACACTGTTCAATAATATTTAGCCATATACACAAATTACATAATCCAACAGTATCCAAAATATTAAAAATAGTTATTTATGTACCAAGTCAGCAAAGTGATGATTTATCGTACGAGTCTGAGTTTGCGAGCGAGGCGAGTTAC
This sequence comes from Onthophagus taurus, assembly GCF_036711975.1. Classification (NCBI taxonomy): domain Eukaryota; kingdom Metazoa; phylum Arthropoda; class Insecta; order Coleoptera; family Scarabaeidae; genus Onthophagus; species Onthophagus taurus. The sequence continues at coordinate 5,816,021 of NC_091967.1, forward strand.
TACCTGTACCTTTTTATACTTTTTTTTACATGCACAGTTTACTAGACAGTAGCATAAACTTTACTGCCGCAAATTGATAGCATAAAGTACGGTTTTGCTGCCGGTTGGCGATAAAATTCTTCAACACCAGTGTCTAAAACCTTCCAAAAAGTGGACGGCCAAAGACAGCTATCAATGACGAAAAATTAAATCAGTCACCATACCCATACATTATTAATTATTCATAATTGTTGAAACTGTCATTTTTTTGACATTTAAAGCTGTCAACTGCGTTATTTTGACGCCTACTTTGATTGTAATTTGCTGATTTAATACTTTCAGAAAACGCATTTTTTTCTCTATTTTCTTCTTATACAACCATATGGTTTGGTTGTGTATAAGTGTATAAGTATGCAAAAAAATGTATGCATCCCCAAGGACAGTAGAATCTAACAGGACTGCTACATCCATTGTATTTTTGTAGTCCACTACGGGTTGGTCGCCCGCACTCTACGGCACACTATTTGCCACGCCTGGTAACTGTCTGTGTTTTTACAGGTTATATGACAGACATTAATACGTCTAAAAACATAAAACTTCAAATATAATATGAATACGTTTAGGATATAACCTCTAAAAATACACAGCAAACGCATAGACCATAACAACAGCTGGGCGTGGAAAATGGTGTGACGTAGTTTGCGGGCAGGTTGTCACAACAATGGATGTAGCAGTCCTGATGGATTCTACTGTCCTTGGTGTGACGTAGTTTGCGGGCAGGTTGTCACAACAATGGATGTAGCAGTCCTGTTAGATTCTACTGTCCTTGATGCATCCCATTTAAAACAACAATGTTGGTTGCCATAGCAACGAAACAAGAAACAATACAAACAAGCAAATATCACAAAAAAATGCGTCACGATTAATAAAGAAACTTGTTTTTGAAACATTTTTCTTTAAAACCACAACTGGCAAAGTTATTGGCTATATTCCAGATATTTGACACATCCTGTATACGAATTATCAACAAAACTCTTAAAAGAAGTAATAACTTGTGTCTTTAAACAATTAGCAGATATTTTCAATAAATATATCAAAGAGGGAATTTTTCCTGAAGAACTAAAGTACGGGAGAATTATACCAATACAGAAACCTGGAGATCCCAACGACCTGAATAATTACCGTCCAATCTCTGTTCTACTTGCAATGTCCAAAATTTTGGAAATTGTCATAAAGAAGAGCTTACTTAAATATTTGACTTATGAAAACTTTACTTAACGACTTACCAACACGCTTATTAATCAGATAAACCCACTTCCTTCATAAACGTGGAAAAGGATATTGAAAAACTTCAGAAAAAAACTAGTACAAGCTAGGTTGAGGCGGAAAAGTGGTTCAACTCGAACAAATTACAACTAAATAAAACTAAAACCAAGTTACTCACGTTACAAATCAAAAGACTAAATTCCTTGGCGTGGTGTTTATGGAAACCTTGAGTTGGTCAGAACACCTCTCAGCTTAAAAAGAAATTAGCAACTTCAATATATTGTTTAAAAGTAATGGTAAAAAACTTACCATTGGCTGAATCACGAAATGTGTATTTCGCATACTTTCGCAGCATGGCGGTGTATGGCATAGCAATATGGGGTGCTTCCAGTGACCTAAAAGACGTTTTTATACAACAAAAGAAAGCGATAAGAACACTAGTAGGTCTAAATCAAAATCAGAGTTGTAGAGGTCATTTTAAAACTCTAAAAATACCGACATTACCATCTTCATATATACTTATACCCCTACCAATGGGATCTCAGAAACCATAAAAGAGATACAGAAATTGTTAAATTTGGGCAAAGTTGCGTATCTTAGAGCTCGTCATTTTTCAACTAAGTTTTTGGATCTAGCCGTTTTAGTTTTTAAAATATGGCCGAAAAACAAAAAAATGACCTATAACTTCTTTATTTTTCATTTGATGCGTATTCAATATACTTATTATTATTTAGGAATTCATGCTGGAAAAACAGTTCCGATTGTAAAAGGGGGCGAAGCAACTGTAATGGAAGAAAATGAATTTTATGCCATTGAAACTTTTGGTTCAACCGGGCGAGGTTTAGTTCACGACGACATGGATTGTTCTCATTACATGAAAAATTTCGAGATGTCATATGTCCCATTAAGGTAATAGAAAAGTTATTCATAAATTCTTATTTTCATACTTTTTTTTTATAGATTACAATCTTCAAAAGTCCTCTTAAATACGATCAATAAAAACTTTGGAACATTGGCATTTTGTAAACGTTGGTTGGATAGAGCTGGTGCGACTAAATACCAAATGGCCTTGAAGGATTTATGCGATAAAGGCATTGTGGATGCTTATCCTCCGTTGTGTGACATTAAAGGTTGTTATACTGCTCAATTCGAACACACAATTATGCTTAGACCTACTTGCAAAGAGGTTGTTTCTAGGGGTGATGATTATTAATTTAATTAGTAATTGACATATTTTGTAAAATCGTTGCAATATTTTTGATGTTGTACACTTTAAAGTAACAATGTGGTCTTTTTTTTAATTGTAATCATATACACCATTTAGTTTTCTTTTTATAACAGGTTAAAATGATGCTATTTCCTTTTTTCTTTGAGTGTTTTTTTTCTTTTCTGAATTATACCTTTATATGGTGCGATGTTAATTTTTATTGTTAATTAAACAAAAAAACTCGGTTAATTTGTTAATATAAGATAACACAATTAAAATTAATAACAAAACTATAAAAGTATCATCTTCTTTTATTATAATCCAAATATTAATTAAAATTTATACATTCAAAAAAAGCTAATAAAGTTTCAAATACAAAAAAGAAATTAAAAACAAACAATGGTTTAGGAAAGTAGAAAAGGAAACGTTGTTGAGAAATTGTAATTTATTTCATCAATATCTTAAAAGCTATATTTAAATTACAAGTAAATCTATCTTACACTAAATGTAAATTTTATATAACTTGATAAATACAGTGGGTCCAGACTGACTTGCAAATACTTTACATCTTTCATAAAATAACATACTAAAAACCAAAAGAACTAAACGAGAAAAATAATGATATTGACCATCAGGCCAATTGTAAAAACCTCCAAATCAAGCCAAAGAGTAACGAACAACTTAGAAGTCAATTATTTTTAAGGTTTATTTGTCCAATTCTAATGCTATGTACTGCTCCGCCGTCACTTCAGTCATCATTAAATTTCCATCAGGCAACATTAATACCACTTTTCTTGTTCCACCTAAACAAATAAAAAAATTAAAACAAAAATATAATTTGAACTTAACAATGAAGAATTTTTTTTTATCATACCTGGACTTGGTGGTTGTGCACTAACAATTTGTGCAACTATTTGGGACTCTTCTGCACCATCACTTTCTGGTTCAGCAGCAACAGCAATCGGTTCAGGTTCCATCACCTCTTGAATAGCGGAAGTACTAGGTGCCGGTTCCGCTTCTAATAAATCAGAAGCACTTTCGGATGTAACCAGCAAACATTGCTGTTGTCCATCTGCGTCTTGAGCTATTAAAATCGTTTGGCCCTCTTCATTTTGTCCGGCTACTTGATATATCGTCCCATCTTCCCCGGTTATTAAAAGTGGTGTTTCCGATTCCAAAGTGGCAACTTCTGCCGTTGTCGCTTCTTGTTGTGCCGGAACTGTTGTGATAATTTGATGTTGTGATGTTGAAGGTTGCTGTTCGATTTGATCCTGTATTGTGGATGTTGAAGGTTCAATATCCGCTAAAAGCGGCATATTAATAACCGATCCAGACGATACTTGTACCATTGCATTGGTGATTTGTATATCAGCAATTTGTCGTCGTTGTTGTTGTTCTAATTGTTCTGCAGTTGGTGAAGAACTTTTGTTATAAATCGAAGTATTCCCAACTTTTCTAATAATGCTTTTGTTGGAGTAAGTTTGCCGAACGCTGGTTTTTGCGAACGTTTGTCTTGGAGATGATGACACAACCTTTTGTTTTTGTACAATTTTTCTATTTACAGTGCCAGGTGTGATTCTTGTAATTATCGCTTGTGGCGCTGGTTTCGGTACAATCGTTCGATTAATTATGCTTCGATTCATTGCGGTTTTTTGCTGCTTAACTTCATGTTGCTCTTTCTTATGAGTAATCGGCGTCGATTGAGACGCTGGATTTGGAGTATTTTCTATATCAGCGTTTGAAATAGCTGTACTTAAAATCGATGACGTCGTGGCCGATGCTGTGATGTCATCGTCTCCATGCATTGCACTTAAAGTTTCTTCTATAGAACGGGTTTTTTCTTCCACCATTTTTTCATCTTGCTCAATTTTTTCCGTTGGGTCATTTAATATATCCGCTGCCGCTAAATTAACCAAATTATCCAAAGATTCGGTGGGATTTTCTTGTTCTTCGGATTTTTTTTGGGTTTCATCCGCCGTGTATTCTTTCCCAACAATTTTCCCTGTCAATGGACATAAAGTGAATTCGCCCGGTGGACTTTCTGGTTCTGGAAGTGGGAGATCCGTCGGGAATGGTAATTCTTCCAAACCATCAGATTCATCTTCGGATGCTTTCGTTTCAAATTTAGCAACATTATCCGGTTTTTTAACAACCGTCGTAATGGTCGCGGGTTTTCTGTGCGCAATAACTTTAGCCCCCAAAGGTTTAACGCCCGGTTTAAATTTCGTATTCAAAAACGTCGGTCTTGACCCATTTGATGGATCTCTTTTAACAACCTTAATACTCGTTTGCCCTATTTTTGGGGCAACCTTTATAACTGCGTGGCCACCGCTCGTTGCAATTTTCGATGTGTTTGAGTCCAATTTGATGATTCCTGCCGTTTTTGACATTACGTAAACTCCCGAACTCAAAGCGGGGAGTTGTTTTTGATCAATCCTCACCACACCTTGCGCATCTGGCACCAAAATGTTGCTTGGGAGCGGTTTTTTTGTTCCAATTCCATTAATGGAAGATTTTAACACTTTTCGTACGGTTATAGGGCGATGGTCATCTTCAGAGTCGGTACTTTCATCCTCAAGCTTAATTTTCTTCTCAAACGAATCTGAATCGGAGTCGCTAAACGCTCGTTTTATGCCGCCTTCATCAACATCAGATATGTTTCCGCACCATGCTTTTACTTGGTTTAAAGCTTTTTGTTTACAAGTTCTTTGTGGCCTCCTAATTGGTTAAAATAAAAAATATTAGAAGATATGATTGGTTGCATTAAAAGTTTATCTAACCCTGGTCCAGTACTTTCTAAAATCAATTCTGGTGTTCTTTCAGGTAGCTGTTTTCGGTAAGGTCTGCGTTGCACCATTGAACCTTTTGGCAATTTGGCAGCTTTCAATTCAGCAAGATTACGGTCGAATTCATCCACTAGAACTTTGCATTTTGTGAGATGAGCAACAGGTTCCCAAGTATTTTGATCCCTTAAATTAATTGAAGGATTAATTAGGAATTAAATTGATGTGGTTGTGAACAAATTAACTTACTCAAGCAATGATTCCCATTTAATAAAATATTCATGAGTTTTCTTTCCTGGGTTGTATCTCTTTGAAACTATTTTCTCAACATTTCTTTCTACCTTCTTATTAGTTTCAGTTCTCAGCGCTCTTTGAGTGCCCTAAAAGTACAAATTAAAGTAAATAAAAAGTTTGCAACCAAGTGGTTTATTCAAATTTACAGAACCAGCGTCTTTATTTAAAATAATGGGTTTTGAAACTTTTTGGAGTTCCCCATTTTCAACTTTGGTCTCTTTTATCTTCCCTTTTCCAACTGATTCATCTAATTCCATGTCTGATTCAGTATCACCCAAAGGATCATGTTCATTTTCAGTCCCTATAATATTCAAAAAAGTATATTATCATATTCACTTTTCCTCTAAACAATTAATTTATTATATGGTGTGACAGCAAAAAAACTTCCTTTATTTTAAATGTATGTTGTTTAATAATGGTTATCACATTTATTGATTGGACCACAACCACTGAATGCATGTTATTGGATTTATGTTAAAAGGAAGTTTTTTTGCCACACCTTGTATTAATAAAAATGAAATTACTTTCAGAATCATCTTCATCATCCTTCATTAAATTTTTAATTTTTTTTTGCTTCCCAATATTTTTATTAGACCAAATTCCATGTAGATTTTGCAAAGATTTACCAGCAGCGATCCAAGTTTCCTTTTGTGGTGTTTCTAAATTACACCAAAGCTGATAAACATTCCAAGATGATGGAGGAGATTTTTCATCCGGATCGAGAGTTTTAAATTTAGAATTTTTCCACAACATGAACCCCCAAATTTGAATATGCTTATCATTTTGGATGTTTTCAATTAAAGTTGAATCCTTTGAGCATTTTTCACTTTTACGATGTTCAGAAAATTCTTCTACAAAGTGGAAAATTTCGTGGCATTCACCACAAACCAAAACATCTAATTTAGATAACTCTTCTTTTGCTAAAGTAAATGACAAATTCATTATGATTTAGATTGACAAATTAAATTTAAATATAACAAATACCTTTTGAAATGTCTTGTTCTTTAACATCCTCCAAAGGGTCGAGTTGTTGAGGTTTTTCTTCTTCAACCATCGTTTTTACCTTTAAATAATATCAAAGGAAAAGTTAGGTTAGGATAGAATGTGATGGGCTTAAGTATCAACAACAACTTTCTAGCGGCGAAAGCGTATTTAATTAAGATAATGATAATATTAAAACAAAAATGGAATTTGAAATATTTCATTAAGTTTTCATCACTTTTAAGCGCCAAAAGAAACTATTTCTTCTTCATTTTCAAAACGAATTTAGTCAGGAAATAAAGACAAGCAAAAATATAAGCACAGACAAACGCCACAGAATGCGTATTGGTCAAAATGGCGGGTTACCTAAAATACCGATTTTCACTTAAGAAAAACTTTGAATTGTGATTTTTTCGATATGACGACGATAATTTTAGTTTTAAAAAACTATGTTTGTTACAAATGTATACGTACAGGTTTTGGGGAATGTTGAAAAATGTTCACGGCTTAACCTGGAAGGTCAGCGTCACGTTCACATGAAAACATTCGTAGCACAGATACGAACCAACTGCAATTTACTAAACCGACAACTACGGCGTCTCTTGCCAATAGAGCAATTGAGTTACCTTAAAAAACCGTGTAATCTCAATAAATCACCGTGAATCATTAAGAATAACACTTTGTAAATTAAAAAATTATTTTTGACACAATTACTTTTTTAATGATCTTTCGAAATATCTGAACGAATTTTTTGTTAGGACTGTAGATTAGGCGGGAAATTCAAATCGCTACTTTACATTACAAAATATTAAACGACTTTTTCGATAATTATTTTTTCTGTTCGATCATACTTGCAAGTTAAGTCTCCTAAAGTCATTTTTGAGTTTTTTATAAGTGTAATTAATAAAATTATTAATTATCAAAAAAATTATGAACGTTTCCAATTTACATGATCATTTTTTTGAGGTTATCTCTTTGAGGTTAGGTTAAAAAATGAGCGAATTAAATGAAAATAAGGAAGAAATACAAGAAAATGACGTTATTTTGTTACCCCAAAAACGGTATTATCGGCAACGAGCTCATTCAAACCCAATCGCAGATCATTGTATAGACTAGTATGTATTAAAAAACAATTTTTTTTAAAATAACATATTTCTTTTAAGCCCTTTAACACCAGATCATATGGAATGGGAGAAACTTTATCCTAAATATTCAAAGGACACCAATGTTGTTAAATTTGCTGATATTGGATGTGGTTATGGAGGTTTATTGCTTGCCCTATCGAAAATGTATCCAGAAACATTATCGTTGGGGATGGAAATAAGAGTCAAAGTTTCTGATTATGTTATGGATAGAATTAAAGCGTTAAGATCTCAATTTAGAGATGAATATGAAAATATCGCTTGTCTTAGGACGAATGCTATGAAATACTTGGTTAATTATTTTAATAAAGCACAGGTTTTATTTATTTTAAAAAATAATTCTTGTACTGATTTTTTTCTTTTTAGTTGACTAAAATATTTTTCTTATATCCAGATCCTCATTTTAAAAAAGCTAAACATAAATGGAGAATTATTAGCAAACAACTTTTAGATGTTTATGCTTACGTTTTAGCTATTGATGGATTAATTTATACAGTTACGGATGTTAAAGAATTACATGAATGGATTGTAAAACATTTTGAAGAGCATCCTTTGTTTTTAAGGGTTGAAAAGTGTGATTTGGTATTTTTACACAAATTTCATATTTTTTTGTGATATTTGAAAGTTGTTTTGTTTTAGGAAGATGATCCGATTGTTGATAAACTTTTTGATACCACCGAAGAGGGCCAAAAAGTAACAAGGAATAACGGAGATAAATTTTTAGCTGTTTTCAGGAGAAGAGTGGATTCGTAAAAAAGAATTTTAATAAATATAAGTATAAAAAAATCTTAATTATTTGGTAAATTGATTTTTAAATCTTTTATCATAAACATATCCCTTTTCTTTTCTTTGTCCAGGTGGTGTTCCCAAGTTCATATTTTGATGTAAACCATTAAGTAATACATTTCTGAGTGTTGTTGCAACAATGGGTCCTTGACAAGGATTTAAACCCTTTTTTACTGTTGCTACTTTTGTTGAATCCACTTGTGAGAAATGAACATCATCATCAACTTGAAATTGAATATAAAAAGGAGGATCACTATATTGTTGCGTTTCCAATGATCTTTTAAATATTTTACTTTCCATTGCAGTACTAAAATTAATGCTTGTTAACACATATTTTAGTTTTTATAAAAGTAGTTACAATATTAGACATTCCATGATATCTTTAAAAAAATCAATATCTAGAAAAGGTTCGCTATCTTCTTTATTTTGTGAAGACACAGTTGCTGAATCTCCTTTACCATCAATTTGTTGCAACGGTGCTTTAGCAAGAGCAGGTACAGGTGGTAATTGTTTTTCATTTGAGTACAAAGAAGCTACAGCTCTTTCTTCGTTTATTTCCAAAAAATCATGTGGTGATTGTTGTAATTGTTCCTCAGCGTCCATGTGTAAATCAATATCGAAAATGCTTACACTGCTTAAACCAAGAGATATAGTTCGATAAAAGTTTTTTGGAAGTGGTGCTATAACGATATCGTTTTCCTTGAAACAAAAATATTTTTAAAAAATAATAGAAAACATTTATAACATTTCTACCGCGTATTCTTCCCCTTTTTCAGTTATTGTAAATTGTTCTTTTACAATTTCTTCTTTAATGTTATATTGAATCATGGTTTTTTTGTGTCGAAAATATTTGGTGTGATTTAAAAACTTTCCGATAAAATTCATAGTAGTTTTTAATGGCATATCATATGTTTCAACGTAAATTACAATCGTTGTGACTTCGTTGGAGTTTAAAATTCCTTTCGGGGCAAGTGCTCGAACTTCCATCATTCCTTCAATCCAATTTCTATATATATAAAAATCAAAAAAGAATTAATAATTTTTATATTATTATTTAGTTTCGCTTTAAAGTGTTTTTAGCAAACGTATCTATATTGGTTTTAGAAGTTTATCAACCAAGAAAATCTAATTCATTAAAACCTTTGCAAAAATTTGGTATGAAAGTTAAAATCTGTGTATATTTATACGTTGTACTCTTGATTTCTCTAATTCTTCTATTCTCTTTTTGCGTTTTTTAAAATAATGTTTGATGTTTTGGATGCCATGTTATAACTTTTTTCAGAAATCGGTAGAAAGTAATTTATTATTTTTTCACCTACACTTTCACTATTTAGCATCTATTTGCGATTGATTCATGAGATGATGAATGCAGTCCTAAGGTGTTATTAAGAATTCGTGGTTTGTAATGCAACTTCTTTTTTTGATTGTCTTTCATAGTTGATTGAATTTTTATGCTGCACGCTAAGATTTTACCTTTTCATTGAATACCCAATAACATCATCAGTATTATTTTTCATAAAAAGAAGAATTTCAGTACAACTCCAAGTTAATAATCGATTTACTTTAATATAATCGGTCGTAAAACTAATATCCGGTTCAAAAAATATGCTTTTTGAAGCACAAATTTCATGCGTACTAGGGTTTGATTCGATTTGGTTACTTCCAGATGACTGAATTGTTAATTTATGTTCTAGTTCCTCTTTATGCCCCATTAATAATTTTATTAATATCTAGAAATGAAATAAGCTACATTAAAATTTTATATTTGAACGATTAGAAAATATAAATACGTTGTATTTTTTAAATGCAATAGGGTGGAATTGGAAAAATAAACAGTATAGTTTATTAGGGTTTAGTGTAGCGACTTCCGCATTTAGGCATCGAATTATTGGTAATCCTCGATCGTAAAGTGATTGATCCAGGTGGGATTCATCTAAACCTACTGTTACTGTATTTGAAGATTGATTATAAAATTGAAAAGCCTAAATTTTGAATTAAAATTAATTCGTTTAAAAATAAACGCATTGTACTTACAAAACAAGCTGGTTCTTTTTCATTTAAAGCCACAGGTGGTAATAATATTATGTTACCATTATCATATTTGGATGGTTTATCAATATCCAAAGGTAAAATTTTAAATGAAAAATAAATTATCAACGTTCTTTCTTCAGATAAACTTAAAATGTAGGACATAGTAACGTTATCCGCATAGTTATAATGTACTGTAATTTTTAAAGTTTGGGTGTCGTCAGTCTTATAAAGTCAGTCGAAAATAATTTGTTAATATTGTTAATTATAATTTGTTTTTGTTGATTACCTGAAAAACGTTTCCCGACAACTTGGCTTCTAATAAAAGTCTGTGCGGACAATTATACACTGTTTTTCGTAAAGAAAATGATTTATCTACTTTAACGATTGGGCAATCGCACAATTGGTTTCTTTTGAAGTCGACTTTTAAATCGAAAAGTGTCGTGTTTTGTATAATTAATGTTACGGAAAATGGTTCGTCTGAAACTTCACAATCCGGAAGACACATTTCAATCGATTGCGTTTCTCCCATTTTCAATTCTTTCACATCCTTGTTGAACCTAAGATTAATATTTGTTGTTAGAAAAATAGATTAAAATGGAGGTAAATTTACTTTGTAATGTTTAACATTTTCCATAGCATTGTTTTACTAAAACATTCACCATGAGTATAATCAGATATTGAAACGATCTAAAATAAAATAATGATATTTATTTTTTTTGCTAGTTAACCCTTATAATACCATAGGGTCCCCAAATTTAAAAATTTCGTGTGTCTGTAAAGTTATGGTACACTTTTAACCGATCACAGCACAACAACGAAGCAAAATAGAAATGTGAAGTCTTCACCAAATAAAAAGAAAACTCTCCAATTTTCGCAAAACAGCGATTGTTGCTTAATCTGTTTGCAGGTGTATGAGGCCTATTATGAACTGTATTTCTTTGTACGTTCCACATCTGATCCATTGCTGCGCAGTTCGTGGTATTGCGTCATCACCTGTGTGCGAACAACCTTGCACGAAAACTTGATGAGTTTTCTTCGTATTTGGTAAAGATTTGACATTCCTATCTTACTTTGCTGCGTTCTTGTGACCGGTCAAAAGTGCACCATGACTTTATGGACACACTGTATTATTACCACCTATGATTTAGGAAGTGAAAATGAAATATAAGGAATGCTTTTGGCAAAAACCGGACGATATTTTAATTAATGTATTCTATTATTATTATTAAGTAAAAGTCTGGTATTATAAGGGTTAAAAGAGAAAATAAAAAAGAATTGTTTTACTTGTAAAGATGGATATTCAGCTGAAACAACGATTTTAATTAATAATTTTGGTTTCAATTCAAGCATTTCCATTGAATTCTCGTGAATTCTCACTTTATAGCAAATATTAAACGCAAATTCGCCACTTTCATTACAAGTGATGGTGCTTACAACGTTTTTATGTTCTCCGGGTGCCACCTCGTTCAATTTTGGTGTAAATGTTATGTATTTTCCTAATCGTTCAGACTCATCCGGATACACAACCAATAAACTATGTATTTTTGCTTCACCGAAATTAAAGATATCAAATTCTGACGTCATTTTTTGCCCGACACGAACTGTGCCTAAATCTATAACGCTTGGTATAGCACATAATTCGGCGTAAATACATTTAATTGTGACTCGAACAGGTATCTGAACTGGCGCATCTGGTTTTCCACTAACTCCATATCGACTCAATTCCATTATAAATTCTGAATGGCAAGCTCCGCTAGGTAAACAACTTCCTTTACATTCTAATGTTGTTTCTTCATTAGCAATGAGTATTCCTTCAGTTTTATTGAAACGTAAATAATTTGCGTTTGGGATTTTCAACCGATACCTTGAAAATAAAATGAATTTTTAATAACTAAATAAAATAATTAATTCAATTAATATTACATGGTGTAATGGGTCGAAATATTCTTTATAACAACCGGTTTCACATCGTAACAACCAGGAAGAATGTTTTCAAATACTATCGTGTTATCTTTGTTCAATAAAAGCTTTGGATATTCTGCGTAACACGAAAATATTATAAAATTACATTGATCATCACGACCGTTTAAAATAATCGACCATCTTTCCACGCATTCTTTATCGTATAAATCCACCGAAGAGAATTGTATTGTAATTATATCTTCGTTTAAAATAACACCTTGAGATGGTTTTAATGTGTACCTTGAATTTTTAGGTGGTACAAATCGATAGGAAACCGGTAAATTCCCCATTATTTTTATTTTAAATGTTCCATAACTCAAACTGTTTGGATACGTTGGTTTAATTGTAACTTTTTTAGGATAACTAGTTTGAGGTATCCAACATTTATTTATTGGAAAGCTTGAGCCCATCACACGCAGATAAATACACACCGGGACAATAACATCGTGTTTATCATCTTGTTCGTAGCTCCAAAATACTCTTCCGGTCATTATATAATCATAAAATCGATCGGGCGCATCCGGTTTAAATGAACACTCGAGTAAAACTGAGTTGTTCGGTGGAATTGTTACCAAATGTGGATTAATATCGAAGATTTTTCTTGGGTCATCATCCCAATAAACAGTGATTGAGTTGTAATTAATGTTGTTGGTTAAAGAGGTGACAAGCGTTCGGACTGATGACGGATTTTGCGTATTAATTTCCATCCCTCCAAAATCCAAACTGGTATCGGTTAATGAAAATAGAGGTGGCATTTCGCAGATATCTACCACGTCGTTTAAATAACCAGAGAAGCCGGTTTTACAACTCACCGGGAGATAATACATTTTGAACACGAGGTCTTCTTCGTTTTCAACTGGTTCTTTTGTATAATAACCAATCAATGAAATTCTTCGTGGTTTCTAAAAATAATAAAAATTGAATTTAAAATTCTTTTTTTTTTAATTTCATTTACCGAATATAAAACTAAAAGATATAAATCGTATAAATATTCGCCATACTCTTTCGGTTCAAATGTAATTTTTACATAAATTTGTTGTCTAACTTCAATCACACCATGGGTGATATCAATTTTAAAACAACCCAAAGTTTGGTGTTTTACATCAAATTTAAACTTAGCCGGAATTGTTCCTTTGTTTTGTAGTTCAATGGTTTTCGTGAGGACTGGTTCAGAATTATTTATAACGAATTTCAATTCGTTGGAAGACATATGAACTGAAGCTCCAACACAGAACCCTTTCAAAATCAACTTATAATGTTTTCCGTTATGATCCTGAATATACAACGAGTCGAAATTATACCAATTTTCCGTGTTAGGTTTATACCAAATAATGCATTTGAAAAGGGATTTTTTTGGAACAGTACGTTGGTAATGAAAATCGTACGCTTGATAAATCTCATTTGAATCAGGATCTCTAGTGACCATATATACCAATTCATCCTGAACAAATTTCATCTCATCAAAAATAATTTTTCTGATAAATAATAAAACTTACATTTGTATCGTTTTTAATTACAAAAACTTTCTTAACTTTTTCACCTAGTCGAACTGAACCAAAATCAAATGTATTACACTCCGCAGATATTTCTTCAGATTTTTCAGATCTATCAAAAGAAAATTCACTTTTTGAACATGGTACAACACATTTGCATTCCATTTTAACTTTGTTATGTATAATGACGTCTAGTTGTTGTCATAAATATGTAATGTCAAAAGATACAAAAATGAGTCTCAATAAATGGGTCTCTTGTTCTCGTTACTGCCATTATTGCAGTTTTGCTAAAATTAATTCGCATGACTTGAGTAAAACAAATTCGAGCCTGTATTCCCCCTTATACGTCACACAACGTTTTGTCCTATTCTGCCTCAAGTTTGCTTTTCTTTTGTTAATATTCTAGCTTCCGTCCAATTTATTCCTCTTTTTTCTAACGCTTCTCTCATGACTTTGTCTCATGTCTGTCGTGCTCTTTTCCGGAGAAGTGCATGGTGTGGTATCAACTGTAGCGCCTCGGCCGCGAACAACCTCGGCTTACTTTTAAACTGACTCTCTGGCTTCCTAAAATTGTCGGTCCATTTCTATTCATTCTTTGTACGTGGCTCCATCAGCTTAGCTGTTTTTTCTCAATGAAGTCTAGTATAGATTCAACTCCTAATTCTTGTCTTATACCTATGCTTCTCATTCTAAGTTCTTTCGTAGTTCAGTCTCTTGTGTTTTGCTTTTCTTCTGTCTTGTTAACACCCATGATTGATTTTTCATTTCCGTGATATTTCTGCTTTGACCAAAAAGTTAAAGTTCATGCCATGGTAAATTTTTAGTGCTTTCTCAATTGTATAATTAATATCTATTTAATTTTTGCATTACACCGTATTGCCACTCGTAGATATTGAAATGGTGTAACCTGTTCTAACTTTTTCCTATACCACAACACCTTGGTTTTGTGCTTGTTGATTTTCATTCGATGTTGTGTTAATGTTTTGTTCCAAATTTCCAAAGTTTTCATTCTGCCAGTGTTTGTCATCAAAACCACCTCTTTGTAGATTTTCAAGCCCAACGTATAATTTGAGCATCTCATAATTATTTTAACCATGAACATTATAAAGTATTTATTTATTATTAATACAAGTAAATTATCCTTCTTATATTTTGTTTTTAGCTTAACAAAAGACTTATTGGGTATCAGTATAGAGACAAAGTTTAATCATAGGACCGAAGGGGATTTGCAATTTTTCAATTAACCAGCGATCCATTAGGACCCTTCAATAACGAACGGAGAGCCTGAAGCCGTAGGCCTACGCTTGGTTCTTATATCTATTGGAGAGACGCGCATCGGATCGTTATTTATGAATGAGTCCCACTACCCTACAAGGTCAGCAGCAATAGACGTCGGAATGCCTTTTTAATTGAATATTAAATTAGCTAAGTCCGTGCGGGGATAGATATACGAGCCCCCTAAGGTTACGGCCGCCGTACCAAAATTTATGATCACGTCACGAGGATTGTCGGTACAGGAATATTAAGTGCTTCGACATTAAAGCTTTTCAACGATTCGTCGACGTATGGTTTCTTATTGATGTTAAATTGTGATTCGGAGTGTTTTCATTATTATCCAAAGTTTTTACAAAAAGAAATCTAAATTTTCTATTGTCTAATAAAAAAGTGTTAATCGAATGAAAGGAATCTTCTCTCAACTAGTAATAGCGGACAACCCTATCGAATCATTTTGGCACCGGATCGCTAAAGGAGTCGTCGCAGCGGGTGGCGCGCAACTTTTAATGGTGCCTACACCTCGAAGGACAGCGGCATTAATCATTATACTGCCACAGAGAAGGGACCACAAAGCCCGGACCCGGACAAATCGTTTAATAATAACATTTTTCAATTTAACAGTTGACGTGCGAGATCTCCTCGGTCCTTTTATTCGCCCAACTCTGTCCGGTATACTATATGACAAATCCCGCTTCCAGGTATCATTACCATAAATTAGGGACTCGACAAAGGCCGCGCCATATCCTCCCGACCGCTCTCTTTGTCACGAGGTATGTGGCGCATTCAAACTGTGAAAAAGGACGTGACGCGAACGCCAACATCGGGATTAGGATCGACCCGGGCACCCATAGGCTATTATGTCAACTCTTATTGCGTTTGATGTCCGTCGTCAAAGCAAAACCAGTTAAACAATTATCATTATTAAACAAAAATAGTTATCAATGTTTAAAAACATTACGTGATGGTTCATAATAGAAAAAAGTTCCGTCTGACTACGTGCTTCTTACTAATCCGATTTCCCAGTAAGCAAAGCGGATTTTCCACAATTAAACGTAGTGAAAGCGTGCGGCGGCTCATGCGTTCAAAATCACTTGTTATTCATCCATATTACGCTTAGATAATATCTAACAAGTGACTATGACGTGAATATTTGCGGTAGGCATTTATGATTTAAGCAAGAGAAGCGCTTAGAATGGTTAATTTGGCGGAGATTAAAGATATGAGAATGATTCGGATGCAGGACGCGATGGAGTGTGGAAAATTCGCATTATGACAAATATGACCCGGATGGATATTAGTGGCGATGATGCTAAAAAAAAGAATCTACATATCTATATAATTCTATAAAAATTTTTTTTATTTGGCTATTTTAAAGTCACTTATAATTTTGTCCAAACATACCCAGACGACAAGGATGTTGAAGTAATAAAAACAAAAATGTTAAATAAACGTATATTTAACATTCTCTACTACAACAAGGTTCAGTCGTGAAAAAAAAACGATTGCAAAAAGCTCTCGTCTAATAAAAATCTTTTGGCAAACCGACAAAGACACGCCATGTCGGAGGCTCAGACTCATTTATAATAACGATGGTCGCGATCAGATCGCGCCGATGTCGTTTCGAGACGGTCGTATTTTCGCGAAAATCTACTACTAGATATCTAAAAATTGTTTGCTAAAGTGACCCACCCGAACGAATGGAGAAGATAAATAATTCTTGATGACAACATATTTCAGTCCTCGCAAATTCGCGTATAAATTCTTTTAATTGAACAGATCGTCTCAAAGCGTGTGACATAAAAATGAACGTAACGATTATTTATAGGATGGTTAACTTTGAAGTAATCTTTAATGTTTAGAAATTAGTAAATTAACGATACAAAGTCATATCGATTATGTAGTAGTCTCATTAGAGGAGGTTATCGTAGCGTTTAATGAGATACATATGTTTTTAAATGGTTTTTTGTGTGCCTGGATAAAACGGATATTAAAAAATGTATTAATATCTTACTAAGTTTTATAACATGGATACTGAGCGGCAAATAAATTCGATTTTTCTGCTTTATGGACATTGCAAAAGAAGGAATAAACTTATTTTGTGACTTTTTTTTTATCAAAATATTCCTAGAGGTAATCCAAGGCCTATCCAGAATAGGTCTTGGAATGGAATTTCAACCAAAACTATTAAAGCTGAAATTTTTTTGGTTATTATTGTACTGTAATTTTGACGGTTATTTTGGGAATAAAAATTGGGAAACAAACAGAAATGCTAGTGCACAGTCGCAACGAGATCCGTATTAACTGAGCAGAAAAGCGCTTTTGGAACAAAAGAGCGCAACACAGAGGTGAGACAGCAAACTTGCAGTGTATTTACGAAATTGACGAAAGATTCTGGATTAGCAGATTAACTGTAAGTATTTATACAGTTTCCATTGTGTAAATCTTCAATTGCAGTTTTTTCGACACATTCAAATGAAAAGTGATTCAAGTAAAATTTTCAAATTGGTTAATTTGTATTTTGGTATAAAACGCCTACATATACTGTTCTGTTTGGTAGACTGGACGTGTGGATATAATACAGCTTGGTGAATACAATTGATGTTTTGTCGGTGGACGTATTGTGTTCAATTTATTTTTGAAGAACAACGTCGTTGATGGAGACCGCATTGAGTAAAATTGCCGAATAGGCGCCAGAGGGCTATTTGTAAGCGGGACATTGCTCTGGCGCCTGTGGTTAATTTAAATTTCGCATTTGGCATCACGTCGTATGTCAAGCAACAGACATAAAGTGATTTCGTATGGAAATATTTTGCAATTCGACATACATTTCTTCCTACATATTACGGAAATAATATTTTTTAGGTGCAACTTAAGATGCGAATTTAGAAAGCTCTATGCACATAAAAGAGAAAGTACATAAATGATATACCACTCACAATCAGACAAAATCTTTGAATGCGGTGGTAATTGAAACTAAGTAGACAGTGTAGAATAGGAAACATTTGGTATATTAACCTGTAAATTCCTGTTTCTTTTATGAATGAAAACACTGCGGTGGGTCATTTCTAACGTTCCCTTTTTTACTACCACACCTGTCCCAACTTAAATGGTTAGTTAGGAAGGGCGTAAAGAACCGAAAGAATGTAGCATATTCGCACTGGGGGCTCTGGATCGGCCGCTTCCGAAAGCCGAAGAGCATTGCCGGAAGGCCGTGCAGAGGCGTTAAGCGCCAAGGTGCGAAGTCGAAGAAAACGGGCGCCGTCGTCATCGTCGGCGGCTTTTTATTTCCGAAGATAAGCGCGGCCTCGTCGGTTTTTCACGCCGAGGAGCAACGCGCCCACCTCACCCACACCTTTCCACTTGATGGGGTCAACAGTCTTGGAGGCCGCCCACGGATCAAGAACCAGCGTCGTTGCTGAAGAAAAAGCCGAAGAGAAAGAAAACAAAGAATCGCGCTCTGCTCCGCTGAATGAACGAGATTACAAATGATCGGTTGGCCGCGAAGAATCGTGCCAAAGAAGCCATCGTGTGGGAGTACACGCTGAATTAATTTAAGCGAACGTTACATTGGATAATAAGTAAGAAGTAAGAAATTTAGATGTAATTGATTTATATTAAATTTGATTAAAAAATGTGTGCAAAAATTAAACTAGTCGTCGAATCTAGTCCATGAATGGACGGGCTTACTTCGTAGGAATAAAAAAGCGAATCTGACCGTCTGTGAGAAGAAAGTCTTGTGGAGCAATTAATAAATAGTCGTGGCGGTCGCTTTGGTCGCAAGATGTCGTCGGGGGCCTGCGAGGGAAGCAGCTTTTACGTAATAAATACAGTTAGTTAGTTAGGCTGCTCACTAATTAACGCCTATCGAGATAAATAACCCGTCGCGAGTAAATCGTACGCGCTATTAACATACTACGTCGTTTAATTACAAAATATTTGCATGCGCCGACTAATGGGCGATATTACTGCTGTGGAAATCTCGGATCGTTTCTATTAATAACCAGATAGGGAAATGCGAAGCGATAAATTACGATAGCGCCAGGTATCGCGTAGGAGTCGAGAAGCGGCAGGAGAAAGAGCTCCTCTTTAGATTTGCGTTTTAGACGTCGCCATCTTTATATTAACTTTATTACTTTTTGATTATTTTCTAAAACCTTTTTATAGAAACTCTTCGAGTAATTGATTCTGTTACGGTGATTACTTTTGGATTTTGTAATCCTAATCGAAACCACTCCGAGTTAATAATTACATTCGGACTTGATTTCTTTTGTCAGAGAGGTTTTGGTTCCGTCTCGATAGGTATTTACGATAACGGTGGCTAAGGCGACGACGTCTTCGACGCCAAAATAGGAAGTAACACACCCGATATGGTCTCAGTACGTGTACCACGCCAGTCAGCTTCTTTTAACCAAACTCACTTTGGTCTAGACACCTTTTTGCGGAACCTATCTTGGCGATATTCCCTCATATATCTCTTATTTGTGGGAAGTGATTAAAACATTTCCCGATCTTACTAAAGCTATAACTCAAACTTAAAAAAAGGTAAATTTATATACATGAGTAAAACATCTCGAAATCTTATCTAACTCAACTCACCTCGCCAAATCGTCTACATTCAATTGGCAGGAACAATATTTACAACAAGGTCGACATGGTACCTACGCATTACCTGCATAAGAAATAATGTCTACATATATAATAAGAAACACAGGTATCCTGGAATAAATTCACAACCATCCATCATCACATTCTTTAATCAAGATCTTATGCCATCTTACATCTTAATAATCTTAATCTAAACGTCTTATAGTTACGACAAGGAACAGCAAGTGTACTTCCGCAAACACGGCGGTGTTGAAGTTTTACAATGTATATCGTCAAGTCGAAATGCGGGAGGTAACGTTGGACCCTAGGGGCAAAGGCCCGCTCGACGAGATTTATCATGTCAAACGGACTGTAAGCTCCTAGATGTCGTCCTGGCACGCAGCTGGCGTCTAATAATGACCGGCGAGATCAAAAGGGGGCCGTAGTGGTCTTATTGTTCGGCGCGAATCTCGCGGGGTTAATTGGGACGCCGACTCTCGTATGAGAAAACTATATTTTAGGAGTGTCCGGGCGTCGGTTTATTAATTACCCACGAAGTTGTGACTCTCATAGAACTCGGAATTATATGACAGAATTTAAACATAACGTTGAGTATATTTGATTACCTTTTAGACAGTTCACAAATATACAGAGTGCTTCAAAATTTATTCCTAAATGTATGTATTCAATGAAATCCATAAATCTTCGGTGTTAATTGTACAAACAAGTTTTTGTGATCTTGCGGTAGAATATCCGTATCGAGTTAATTAGGTTCTTCATTGTCTTAACTATTTGTCCGTGGGATTAGTAATAAATTTGGCAACATTGCAAAAGTATCTCCAAATTTTGTTTAATTCTAACAACTTAATTACAATTAGGCATTTCCATACATTTGTTCCACTATATAGATGAACGTTGTAAATAATTAATGGAGAAATGTTAAGTTTCGAAGAAAATATTTTTTAAAAGTAATTTTGAATTTGATTGACGATTACCATCTTGAAAATAGATTACCAGTCATATCTTGAGGACAAGAACGAATGGTCGCCTTACTTCTTACATTGCAATGTGAATCAGAGGAGGCAGAAACTCCTTGATGAAAGGTCGACTTTCATACATTATTTTCTTATTTTATGCAAATTTTTTTTTAAGTTTTAGTTGTGCTAGTTTTCATATGCTTTATCATCCTTAGAAACAAGACTGTTACTTCTATGGTCCTCTAATGGATTTCACAGTATCAATAACGGTTCAACTGAATGACGACATAACATATCGTATAAGATAGGATATGAGAAGATTAGATCCATTAAGAAGGAGTGGTGATTTCTTCGGCAGCACCCACACGTAGACGGTGTTAAATACGTACAAGAATGGTCTTGGTGTTGGTATCACTGGGCGGTAGTCGGCGTCGTTCGATAAATGCCATTAAGTTGGCGTTGGTCGCGCCGATGACTGTCGAACCACTAATTAGTGTCATTGGTACCCAAGGTGCACTGGCTGCCACTGGCCATTTCCTGGTCTCCAACGGAAGACAACCATTGCGGCACGCAAAGGCTGTTTTGTAGCAGTACAAGACAACGTCGCATCGAGGCGCCACCAACTGGCGCGACTATGACAACCCTAACATAATTTGTAACAGGAAATGAAATCTTATTGTTCCTTTGATTGATTTTAAAAAGAAAAGTAATACTCGTACTACAATAAAACCTGAAGAATTTTGGGTGGTATTGAATTGATATCTTAATGATACCTTTGAAGATCATTCATGCATGGTTTCAAGTATCATACGTATAATCTACCTAAAGGACGGTTGTTCTCTGCGGTGGCGCCCCTCTCTTCTTTCTTTCTTTCTTCTCTTTCTTGTCGCTCCACAGCGGCGCATATATCGTCGTATGTTGAATGGCTGTGGAATTTCGCTATTTCTCAGTTGGGTCGCAGCAGGCACCGCGATCCGACCGCCACAATGGCATGAATGAGAGACCGTGGCGCCAGCTAGTCGGGACCCGGATCTTTTGTCGATTGTCACCTACGTTGTCCGACGTTCTTTATTCGTCGTTCAATGAGACGAGAGGCCGGAGATTATCTCGCTCTTTCATCGCCGCTAAGGCCCTCTTTTAGTACCGCAACCCTCCGGAGGTAATAGCCATAATGGCCGTAAAGGCGGTAATGTCCCTTCTTTATCCTGTTCGTTCATACGATGACGAATAGTTCTGATTGTTGATTGTTTTGTTGACAAGGAAGTTGTTCTCACGCAATTCCTATAAGATTATTTTGATTTTCATTGAGAAAGATTTCGATCTTTACGTTATGTAATAAGGCTTGGTTTATGAAAGTTTAACCACGCATCTTGGTAATAAGGTGCTAAAAGATAAGAATGGGGTTATCACATGCATATGCCATATAGGTGTGCATTTTGCCGAACACTCCCTGGGTCATATAAGTGTGCACACACATACTTGGACACTATCAAAATGTCAGCATCTAAGAAAAGGCGCGGAAGAAATATGGCTGGCCATTACCGGGTCGTTGTTGTCGATTAATTGACACACTTGTAAGCTTGAAAAATGAACTCCCGCTCGAGTACAATACCGACAAGGATACATTTGGACTTGAAGGTACGCGTCCTAGTTTTCCTTTTATATCATTTTTTAATATCCTTCGAATTTTGAAATTTATATAGCGTTATTCAAACAAAATTTCCAAATATTTGTTTCGTATACATTGGAGATTTTCAATATGGTCTCTTCCTCCGGGCGAAAATATCCAATATCGACGTCGCGCTTTAAGAGTTCATCCAGTCGCCCACGTCGCTTTATGGCCGACCGGATCTGCACAACGGCGACGGGCGCCAAAGGAAAGACGTCTTCGAGCTATTATATACCAACCATATTTGGCCAGACTAGGTTTGCAGGGTCTGTTGCCTCGCTGTGCTTACACTTTACAAGGAGAGTTAGTTCTTTAACTTATTTTCTTTGCTTACTTTTGCGTAGGAATCAGTGAAGAAAGTACACTTCTCTTCGTTTCTCTATTCCATTAAATTTGTAGAAATTCAAAATAATGGGTGACATCATCAATTAAAAATTTCAGATGAACGACCGGCGCCTTATTCGCCAGTTATGGCTATTAGTACAAGCAAGCTTTTAGTATTACGAGTCTTTCTAGTGTGATTTTATGGTCGGGCCGATTTCGGAGCTAACATTAAATTATTTTTTGTGGCTACGAGAGGCTGTCGAGAGACGTTACGATACAGTCGTCTCCGAACCAATTACATTTATGACGCCGTAAAAAACACTCCCGGTCGATTTTTGAGGATGCCTACTCCGATCCGCGAATTAAAACGTTCTTTTCGCACCCAGTTCGATTTCTTACTCCAAATAGAATGTCAGAGTAAAGTAAACATTTCCTAAAAGAAATAAAATATTTTGTTGAAAATGAAATTGGAACAGTTTTGGTACTGCCGCTTTACTGTTCGCCCTAAAAGATAGTGGATCTGGTTTACACATGTAGAGGCCCGTTTCTGTATGTGTCGGTGAAGGGTTGTAGGTTCCTCGAATAGTTGGAATAACAATGGTTTGACGGCGCGACGACCGGCACATTCCACAGATGGCCGATAAACGCAGATCGCCGCCCGAACGGAATATGGCTGGAAAAATGCCTCGGAGCCGCCGCTGCTAAGAGATACAATATGATACGAAATTTACGGTGGGCCCGACGTGATTTGTGACCCGGTGCTCGTCCATGGCCGTCGAAACGTTACACCCGATGGAATCTGACGATTTTATGCAGGCGTTATACCCTACGGAATTCAGGAGAAGGCGACGATAGGAAGGACACCTTCGCGGACAACCCAAAAGCGTCCACCCAACGTTCAAGTCTGAATTTTAACTTTATTTAACTCGATAAACTTTATTTTAAAAAAATGGTCTTGTTTCTTATATTCTCTATAATTACCTGTTTCATCAACAACATGGTAATGTAGGGATTACAATATTGTTAAAATGAAACTAGAACTCACACTAGCACTATCACTGGAACTAACACTAGACCTAGAAACTTTCGGGTTTAACCATGCGTTTTTGAAAAAATGTATGATGTGCCATGTGAACCTTTTCCTTTGCTTTCTTGGAACAAGCCTTATGCCAGCAAGCAGAAAGGATATGTGATAAAGAGAACCTGAGAAAAAAAGAAATATTCCTAGAAGATGTATTGCAGAAGAACAGCTATACGATGAGGGATATCCAATAAGCCACCAAACCACACATACAGAAGGATGACTCAGTAAGTATGACACCAGGCGATTTTATCTACCTTCCTTATGTTTCAGGTGTGACGGAGCGAATTGTGAGGTGTCTGAAAAAGATACGGTACTGTTATCAAAATACAAAACGCTCTTCCGATAGCCAAAGACAAACGAACCCCATTAAAGGTAGCGGGAGTCTATCGGCTATCGTGTAGTTGCACAAAATATTACGTTGGCCAAATTGGACGTAACATTGAATACCACATAAAGGAACACGAGAGGGATGTCCGACTGACTAATATCCAACAATCTGAAGTGGCAGAGCATTGCCACAAAAGAGCACATAGGAATAACATGAATAGAGAAGACGGTTGGGAACTCAGCCGCACATGGAAGATGCTAGTTGATATTCTTCTGAGGTTGAATCGGATCAACCAATTGACACCCGACCTCAGAGCCACATATCCAGCCCATCTCCCTTTTAGCTTTGCGATGCGCAGTGATGTCCTCTACGGCTGTTCTTTTTCTCACTTCTTCGTTATGAATCCGATGACCAGAATATTTATATTAATTTAAGTTTTTTTTTAAATGATTTTGAAATTATCATTATTTGAAAATGTGAAGTTTGAGAAAGATGAAGTGAATAAAACACACCCTGTATGTGTACTTGAAGACGTAAAGACGATATAGTAATGACGATGTTTCAAATGAAGTCGTAAGTTGAACAGGAAAATAAACTGCGTCTATCTCGCAGCTCGCATCTCCTCATAGAATACATTACATACATCACGCTAATTGTGCCTGTTGGAGATGAAAAATGCATCCCGCGTTGTTTTGCCACGGATTAAGCCATAAACAACGTTACATGAACGCGGCGCGCGTTCGTCATTAACGTCGACGCGACGGAACGCGGGCGTATAAACTGCATATGTTGCATAAGTACGTTATTTATCGTGTTGCAAGCATGATGTTTGCGATCTCTGGCGGCGACAGACCAAGTTCCAAGTTCAGACCGTAACTTCGCACCCTACGGATGCAACTTCTTCTTTTTTCGGTTGGTTGCATCTTCCATGGCGCAGTGCGTCCCTATTTTTAACCGTCTGGAATTATTTTAACTTACCGAGAGTCTCTAAATTCTACAAAATCTAATTCACCAATTTCGTAATGAATAATTCAATTTTCTTAGTGTAAACATGTACGGTTTGTAGTAAACAATCGCATTAGCGGAACCGGAGTCCAGATTCTTTATCTTGACCTTCTGGGGCTGGTCAATTTGCATACTATGTACACCGCATCAGTAGGTAACGCGATCGAGGTGAGCCTTATCGACAACATAAAAAAGGACCTCTTCGCGACGATGGTCGTTTCAATCGCCACCCACGTGCGTATTCCATCGTTGGGGCAATTTTTGCGGCCTCCGCCCCCGTTCGAAGGCGCCGGGCGCCCGTCGCGTCGCCCCGATATGCAAATGAGTGCCTTTCCGGATCCCCCCGCGGCGGCCCCCCGGCCTCGCCACTCTCGTAACTGGATTCTTATACAAACGGTGAATGGAATAAGTCGGTTCTGATTCATTCAGGTCCGCGCGTTTTGCTTTTTTACCGCTTATTATTGGGACATATAGCGGCGGCCGGATTATCTCTTCGAAAGTGACTCATGCTAAGGAGACTGTAAATTCGGACCAAAGAGTTTTATTACGTCTGTCGTGGGCTAAGACGTATTTTCTAATGTAAATGTTTAAAAATGAAATGTTTAAGGAGTAAAGAGTGATTCGATTGGGTGCCATAAGGTTCTATTTATAATTAATTTAAAAAAACTTCAAAGATGATTTCGTTTGATAAACTACTCTCCTTCCAAAATGATCTGTTGAAGATGTATCGTTTACGTTTAAAACAATAAAAATAAAATATTGCTTCGTCCCAATTCTTTTCCGGGTTAAGATAGTAAATTTGAAACGCAGGTATAACGTAATAATTAATCTTTGATCTTCCTGACGGTAACGGTACAGTAAATATTCATTAGGCGCGGCTGAGGGGAACCTCAAAAAGATCTCTAGGCGATTTTAAGCTATTTCGAAACGGGCTGCCGGCGGCTTTGTTGGCGTCCCAGCGCGCCGACGACGGCGTCGCGACGTCGACTCCCACGCGCCATCCCATTATTTATCGCCCTGTATTTCAACGTTTGTTTATGCGTCTCGAGAAAGAAGCGAGCCGTGCCGTTGAGTAAATGCCGTACACAAATCGACACCAAACTGGTTATTTGGACGTTTGCGGATTACCAATTTTATAAACAACTAAGAACATTATGTCCCAATTTGATTTTTTTCTCTATTAGTCACTGTTTAAGTTTTATTTAATGTTAAGATCATGATGGATTCAATTTTAATTCTAATACTGAATCATCATAAGTTTTTCTTCCAATGAGTTAACACTTAAATATTATTATAACATCTGTGGAAAGTTGGAATACGCTGAAATCTGTTTGAGAGTATTTTTATAAAAAAATATAAGATGATTCAAAATATAAAAATGATAATGAAATTTTTGAATACCGCAGTTGATGCAAATAAATATCATAAATAAATGAAATGAACTCAGCATATTATTAGCTTAGAAAAATCTGCGAATGCTACTAAACTAACAAATTTTATTCGTTAAAGTGTTAAAACTTATTAGTACCTTCGCAGATAAAGTGAAATAATTGACGCTGTCCTTTTTAAATTTTATATTAAAATTTGGCAAGCAAAATTCTTACTTTTTTGTAATATTTAAACAAAAAGGTAAGGTTTAATAAGATATTATAATGGTTATGTAAATTAAAACCAGTTGGAGAATGTTTTTCCTTTTATATAAGGTTTTAAATCATCACGAAGCGATGGTCAGTAAAAACTAAAAAGAAGATTGAGAAAAGTGTTTGGAAGGAGGGAGAAGAGGCGGTATAATTTGTCCTGTGACACGAACGACTACAAGGGTATTGTTGTTTTGGCACCTCTGGAATTTGTCGGCCGCAGCATCGTTTAGCGCTTTTTGCTCCTTTGTGGGGCCCGGGCGGTAATTGCCTGTGTCGAAGTCGGTCCCACCGGCCATCCGTGACTCAGCTACTAAACAACGACCGAGAGGCGATAAGATCGGATTAAATTTGCGCGCGTCTTTTCTCAAAATATTATTCTGTGTGTGAGGTTTTGGCGCCCGCGTCGCGATGTATCGGAATTATAATTAGTGTAATTCAACGGTGAATGTCAGCGCCCAAAATAGTATACTTACAGTCTATTTGGGCGCGATTCGCCGTGAAATATTGGTGACCTCCGGGTGCAATTACGGGGGTCCCGACGGCAAATTAGCGCGCCAGACGGAAATACAACAGCTTTGAACTTGTATTAAAATTGGAACTGAACTTGCGTCTCGATCGATAACCACTAGTATAAAGACTATCTGGCAACTTTAATTTATTACATCTAAAATTTTATTCTAAATTGAATAATTTCAATGACAACTGAAACTAGAACGACTTAAAGCAATATCGTAAAAAGTGAAAAGTTTGGTTTATATTCGATGGGAGAAAAGTGTTCGATCGAAAATGTTTTGGCAACGCCATGTAACCGTTAAAACTTCCTCTTTGTCGGCGGTTGGAGGTAAAATTGAAAAGCGTCCATCCGTCCGTTCTGAACCGGAGGTGCGTTGATTTTTTCCCTTTGATCAAAAGGCGGTTGCGTGGCGCCGATTCACGTCTTGCGAACCGTACCGATGACCATTTCGAGAGCGAGAGAGGCGGCGGTGTGGTGATTTGAAATTCAGATAGGCCGCCGAACCGCGGTGGTGGCGACGGCGTGAAACGTGACCGGGCCGTCATCGTGAGGCGGTCTTTGCGGCTCTTGCCGCGCGTCCGACGCGCCCCAACACGTCTTATCATCGAGGTCCCATCTGCCGCTATATGTAATTGTGACGCCGAAAAGGCGCGAGCCCACCGGCTATCGGTGTCGGTGTTTCGCCTCCTTTGTTGTATTCAAGATCTTGGACCATATGCTTTTTAGTCTCAGACCACCATCACAACTCTTGATGAAATTGCTTAACGTCTCTTATCTTAATGAAATAATAAAAATTTACCAGTTGGAATCGATTTTATTAATCAAGCTTCTCTAAAAATTGGAATCTAAATTAGACCAAATTAAGGATTGATTAAAGAACCGATTTCCAAGAAAATATCAGCCCAGAATAGAAAAGATAAACAATCTCTTCAAGAAGTAGGAAGGGTAAATTTCCATTTTTGTAATGCAGACCTAAAAAGAAAAATAATAAATGAACAAATGAATAATCCAACTATTCGACCAGCAAACAAAAATACACTATTTGTATTATACATTATGTATTAAAAGCTAAATATCTCTGTGTCCCACCCACACAGAGATATATTTATATATACTATATTTGTTCCCATATACAGGATGATTCTCAACCTATACGCATAAATTTGGGAATTTAGTTCCTCCTGACGAATAATGACTAATAGGCGAAAAAATTTGTAGTAAAATATTTTCTGTTTCATAGATATCCGTGATATTTACTTTCAAATTAAGAACACTTAGAACATTTTAAAATAACGTCACAGCAAGTGTTCGTAGTTATTTCCCATATTTTCTATCAATTGAGCTCCCCGAATCCACGATCTCCCACTAGCGTCGTTTAAACCAAGGTGTTGGCGGAATATCTGGGCAGCAGCATGTATCTGATTTTGCAACATTTGCTCAGTATTAACTTCCGTGGCGAACACTAGCTTTTTAAGTGACCCGAAAAATAAAAATCAAGAGGATTGAGGCTGGGCGATCACTGTGACCAGGCCATTGGATCATCTCGACCTATCCATCTTCCAGGAAATCGGATATCTAGGAAACTAAAAAACTTTTTCTACAATTTTTTCATCTAATAGTCTTTATTTGTCCTGAGGAATAAATTCCTCAGTTTATGCGTATAGGTTGAGAATTACCCTGTATTAATAAAATAAAATATTAAAATTCGGATGAAGAATTATACAGGGTTTCCCAAAAGTAACGGATAAATTCGTTAAAATAACTAATAACAGTTTATGGAAAAATTGCTGAGACAGGTCTAAGAATTTAAACTTTTTTGCTATTTTTTCAAATATCAATCTCTCATTTTTATTATGGAATATGAAAGAGGATTTTTTTTCTGAATTTGGTACCGCCAAAATTAATATTAGCTACATAACAAAATTTTCTTAACGAAATATTGTCTTACAGTTTCATAATTTCCCCTTCATTGGAGGTAGAAAAATAGCAGTAGCCATACGTAACCATGGTAACCAGTTGTTTCACATACTTTATTAAGGCAATGATTAATTTTTGATATCTGAAACTGTTGGTTGCCATACTTAGCTACTGCTATTTTACTATCTCTCCAGGAATAACAACAAGATCAGTTTTGTATCTATACTAATTCCAGTCCAAACTATAACAGATGCCCGAAAAAATCTATCCACTTCCAGTATAGTAGCGGCTGCGTAGCATCCACGTCTATAGTATACAGTATACACGTACTCGACTGTCGCAACGAGTTAAACGAAATCTGGACTCGTCTGTAAACAGTACAGGCGTCCAGTGACGAAGTTGCCAATCTCTATGATCCAGAGCATACCTCATTCGTGCTGCTTTGTGATGCTGTGTAAGGCGTGGTGCGCGGACAGGTCTCTAGGTTTCAAATTAACTTCTTTTAATCTGTTTCTAAGAGTTTGATCAGAAATTTCTATTTCATGTGCTCGTCTTAGGTCATTTAGGAGGATTCGTGCTGTGGCAGAAGTCGTACGTAGACAGGAAAGGACAAGAAATCAGTAGTTTTTCGATTTCGATCTTGTCCAGCTCTTCTAACATGTTGGCCAGTCTCCTGAAACCGATTCCATAAACGCTGAATAACAGAAGGGGAAACTCGAAGATCAGTGCTAACATGTCGAACAGAGTAGCCATGCTGCAACTTGCACTTCACAAAGATGCCTCATGACGCGCAGGACATAGAGATATTTAGTTTTTAATACATAATGTATAACACAAACAATGTATTTTTGTTTGCTGATCGAAGAGTTGGATTATTCATTTGATGATTTATTATTTTTCTTGTTAGGTCTGCATTTTGCTGTATTTTTAAGAAGACATGATGTCCATGTAGCCAGAAAAAATTTTTTTTGCCTACTTTAAACGTAAAACACATCTAGAACAATTTGAATCAGCAAAGTTTGAGTTATTTTAGGTTGTTCTATGTGTATTAATTCTTATTGTGTAATTTAAAGCCGCTAACGCCAGAATTACTGAGTGAAACTTCCAAAAATTTCAATTTTCAAAGAGTAAAGTGTCCTTTATAGGTATAATAAGTATGGAATTAAAAATAGCAAAACTATGGTCACAGCAATCAATTAGACATTTCGGCAGCCAAACCTACTTTAAGTTATAACTTCGTAATGCTGTATCCCATAATTTTGATTTTCTAGAACAATAACTAGAACAACCCAGAATAACAACGAAAATCTGTCTTTTCCAAAAATGGGAGCCTAGTCAAACAATTTTCTATTTGCCGCTTTCGAACAATGTAAAACAACTCTAGAACAATCTCGAACAACAATGAAAAATTCAAAAATCAAAAAATGGAGTGCAAACTTCCCGCACTCAATTTTCTAATCTCTTAAATAGTTAATCTTCTATTTAGTAATTTTTTGTTCGTTGTCATCAAATGTTAATTGAATTGTTTAAAATAGTTAGCACTGTGTCCCTATTGTCGCCAACCTAGCAATTTCCTGTCATTTATCGACATTCCCATGCTAACCGCACCTTGCTGCGTCAACTAATGACGTCACAATAGTGGTTGATGTGCAAAAAAAAAATTAGTTCGCAGCGAAAAATAGCATCATTAAAGAATAATTTTTATCGGGCGTTACAATGAATCTTTTTTCATCGTGGTCGTCGCATCACGTCATTCTAGGTTGCGTAACTATAATACGACGATTTATTAAATTTCGCACTTCGTTCGAGTGTCCACACACTCTCGAATCAACCCAATTTCTAAAAATGGCACCGTTTCGGCCGCGATCGGTGGGGCTCAATTAAAGTTTGAAAATTAAAATGGTTATTTTTCCAAAGAAGTAATTAGATTTGATTGTGGTCAGTAAATTTGAATTTCTATCGCCATTTCTTGTTTGTTGTTTTGCACAGCCGGCAGCGGGAGTAATTGTCAATGGTATGGGATTCTGGTTAATTGCGTTGAACGAAAATTTTTGTAGTAAACACCATAAATAACTGCCATATACGCTGTTTGCGTCTCTCCGGTAGTTTAACTTCGTTTAAGAAGGAATTTCGAATCGTTCCGAAAATGAAAATTGTCTGGTGAAGATTTTGATGTCTTTGACCTACCGATTCACCGCGCCTCCATCACGGCCGAATTTTTATAGCCGCGCTCCAATTTCTTTTTAAAAATCGCCAGAAATACGACAGCAGATATTTTTAATTTTTATGTGTTTTGTCTGTAAAGTCGTGAACCACTCGCTATATCCCTTATATAATGACTCCGTTTTCCGTTATTTACCAAAACACAATGTCGCGTCATCGGTTTTCGCAAGATGCAAAAATTATTCTTTTTACTCGTGCGATATGGTGCTATGCATCTGTTGTCACGAACAAGAACATCCACTTACAATTAGACGGGGCGCAAGGGTACAAAATTGATTATGGCGCTTCTATTTCGAATCAAATTCCATTTTCGAATAAAAAATTCCCCCGCATTCCTTTTATCCACGTAAAGAGCAAAACCTTGTAACCATCTTCGCGGTCAATGTTACATTAACTTTTTGTTAAGAAACAAAAAATAATGATACATAGTTTGCGTATTATTAATATCTCCTAGAATTAGATCCAGGTGGACAACATTTGGCTTGTGCGTACAATTTACGATTTTCGATAGTTCCAGACTGTAAACTTAAGTAATCATTGACGTTTTCTTGGAAGACGGGACGG
Organism: Onthophagus taurus; assembly: GCF_036711975.1. Taxonomy (NCBI): domain Eukaryota; kingdom Metazoa; phylum Arthropoda; class Insecta; order Coleoptera; family Scarabaeidae; genus Onthophagus; species Onthophagus taurus. The sequence continues at coordinate 5,848,049 of NC_091967.1, forward strand.
TTTTAGGATCACTATATCTTCCCAAATGGCTGTGGTGAAACATTTCGCTTCATAGTTTTGATTACAAAAAGAGAAATACTACACTAAATGCTCATTTATCTCAACTTTTATATGTATATACAATATGTAGTTTATAGTGTTTATAGTGTTATAGTGATATAAGGTTTGGACGAGGATAAAGTTGAGTTGCGTTATTAAGTTGAGTTCTGATCAGGTTTAAGATTTGGATTTTGGAAATAGGATATTCAAGTTGGGTTGGATTTGTGTTGAAATGGGGTTGTGTAAATTATTATTGATTGGGTTGAGTTTGGGTTTAGGTTAGAATTTTTAAAGTATTAACTTTAAGTCAGAATGGAATCAGGTTGACGTGGGGTTCGGGTTTTTATGACTATTGATTGGGTCAGATTTGGGTTAAGTTATGTTTATGTATAGGTTGTGAATTTCAAAGATTCATCAGAATTTCGTAAGAATAGAGCTGACTTAGGTTGGGATGGATTAGGTCGTGATTTGAGCATTATTGGATGCTAGAACAGATTTCACACTCTTTGTAGCTCCTTTAGGCCCAGAAAGGTGAGTGACAAATTTCGAGTCGTTACTTTGCCATGTTTCTATGGCACGTCAGTATTTCATTTGTATTCACGTCTTCTATACAGTTGACAGTTTTTTGGTTTTATTTGCGCTTTGTTCACTATTTGATTCTACTTGTATTTCTAAAACATAAATATCATTTCCATCAAATAATTCATTATTATCATCATTATTTTCCAGTAGAAGCCGCTTTGTGGCCGAGGCGCTCAAATATTGTATCTATATATTATCAATTGTAATATCTCGATCGCAAATGCCCTTGGTTTGAATCATACTTCTGGCTAACCTCGATTTAAGTTAGTCGCTTGCAGTGGAGGCTCTGTAACTTGAATTGTCCAGTACTGTATTAAAGTGGTATAAATTGTAGCGCCTCGGCCGCAAGTGACCTTGGCTTTATGAGAACAGACATATATTATCTTGTATTAAAGCAAAATTTATATTGATATTACTAATTATAGCGCCTCAATGAAGACAGAAATATATTATTTTGTTGTATTAAATCGAGGCCGGTTATGGCCGAGGCGATCTAGCATTTAGTAGTGCCTCGGTCGCAAGCGACCTTGGTTTAAATCATATTTTGTTCTAAATTAAGCTGAGGTCGCTCTGTAACTCGAGTTGTCCAATTCTATATTGAAGTATGTTATCTATCGGTCGGTAAAAAAGTATTCTCTCTCCTTTTATTAAATGTTTGTCTCTTTCTTGTTACTATCTTCCCAATGCTTTTTTTTATGTTTTCGGATATGTTTTCTACTATATATTATAGGATAGTTATTTCTAATACTATTTTCGCATGTGGAATTATTTGATCAGTAATGTTTAAATATCGTAAAATCAATAAAATTGTATTAGTTTTGCTTTGAAAATTTGAACGCAATAACCATTTAGATACGCTCTATTTTCGTCTAAAGCAATTTGTGAAACATAGAAACGCGACAAAATCAAAATATTGTCATAGCAAACTTATCTTGTTTTTCACATAGTTGATACATCGACGTGTTTTCTGGTCGAAACATTTTTTTTTTGTATAAATATAAATCGAAAGTTTCTGTGTGTTTACCAAAAACACTGCGTTGCACATACCACAGTTGAATTACGTCAAATTCAAAGTGCGAAATTTGTCATATTATTATAACACTAATAGTGTATCGAATTAATAATTTATGTGATTATTTACAAATAATTGCGGGGCAAAGAGGAGAAAAGGCGCCTATAATTAATTGGAAATCAGTGATCCACTTAGTGCAATCTCTTGCTCTAGAATCGACTGGACGGAGAGAAAAAAATTATTTCGATATCATGTAAACACTCAACTCAACTGTCTTTCCAATAAATCACCGAGCTCGCGAAGATATGTCGCTTAATTGAATTTTGTTATTAAATAATAACGGCTCTCGTATCTAAATGAAGTTAGCGTCAATCTTTAAGACCCGTTTGATAAATGATAAATTTATTTAATATATATACAAATCGATCCAGGAGTTTCAGACTTTGACGTCTCTTCTATATAAACTTGAAACCAAAAATAAAATTTTTAAATAAATGTATTAAAAAAGATTATGTAACTTATAAGGATATTGTTATTGTTTCTTTTTCAAAATCTATTTTTAAACCTCTTTATAATCACACGCAAAAAAATAAATTAAAAAGGTGATAAGATGTAATTAGATTGTGATTTAAATGGCCCCTGGTATAAATACAGTTTAATCTCTTACACGGCATTGACAATAAATTTATAACCGAGCAACGTTTACGATGCGAGATTATCGCAAGATGTTTGTTGTTAACATCATTATTATAACCGCCGTACTATTAAATAGATTAATCCGCCAATTGATGGCGTATTGTTTAGGTCGTTTCTCTGTTAAACTGGTCGTTAAATTGCCGTACCCGACAGTACGGACTTAGTTTAACATTCATTACCTTCCGTTATGCATCAATGAATACGTAATATACTGTGTATAGATTGACGGTGATCAATAATACTGAAATGGTTCACTTATCTTATTTCAATTTAAACGGTTAATATAATATTTTAGATTTTCTTATTGCAAAAAGTTTTTTGATTTTATTTGGTTTCAAAATCCTCCAGAAGATGTCCATTTATCCGAAACTTGTTAATAATAATATCTTTCAAAAATTCTTTTCTAAGCGATATTTTGAAAAATAAATTTAAATTTTTAGTAGCAAAACACGCAGGTAAAGTGTAGTTTTAAATAAGCAATTATATCCATAGAAACTTAAGTAGAATTTGAAACCACCCATTTTAAGCGAGACTCCATCGAACCGAGCCACCGTCCGTCAGTCCAAACAAATTTTCATTGTCAATGTCACGTCGAGCCAAAAGCTCAGCTTTTGTACGCGGTACGCTTCAAGGTATTTGCCGTGAATAACGCCTTCAAACTACTTGGAAGGATTAAGATAACGCAGCGTTAAATGGGCAAAAAAAACGAAAAATCGTCTCACACCTTGCTCAAAACACAATGGCCGGTCCATCGCTGGGTCCCTCTGTCGCATTATCTCGATCTAATTTTAATTGACTAGAGAACGAACACGAGATTAAGAGATCGTCCGTTTGTTTACGAGATAAATTAACTCACTAAATAATACCTAATTTTAAAATAGTATTAAAAAAAGTATTATTAATTAATTACTAAAAAAAACAAATGCATTATAATCGTTATTGACAGTTGAAATGTCATCGCCCCAACCGTTTTGATTTGTAATCGCAATATGAATATTCCCTCTCATAAATATGCAATCGATATAATAAATACTATGCGATAAGTATACAATTGAACTTTCACAGATCAATCCTACACACTCGTTCTGGTGGTATGGTGACGGCTTTTGTCAATTGAGGTTATGCACATATCAACTTGTTAGACGTGCGCATAAACAACAATATTAACGATGTCGTTGTAAATGTTAACTCGACTTATAAATACATGGACTAATTACAGTTTAATCTAATATATGAAGTGTTTTTAAATGTCTGCAAACGAGTTCAAGTTATTAAAACTTTTTATAGACAAGTATAACTTTACTTTTAAATTGTTATAAATCTTATTTTAAATTTATTGTATATCTCATACAATTCCTCGTAATTGTTTATTTTTATGAAATTCTCTTTAAATTTCGTCTTACTTCATCACGATATCAGTTTATAAAATAGGATTTATTACAGTTTCATCTTCATTAATTTTATCTATATTCATTATTAAATTAAAAAAATTGTATCAATAAGATTTGAAGAAACGATTTTTAATGTATTAAATATTCATTAATTTTCCATTAAATTGCTTCTTATTTTACGGCGATATCTCAATTAATTTTTGAGATACGATATCTCAAAGTTTAATCTATGTCAACGTCCAATTTTATTAAAATTAGTTTTGTTTCAAAAATCATACCATCCAGATTTACGAATTTGAAGAAATGATTTTCATCACACTAAATTAACATAAAATTTTCTTTAAAATCCTTCTTGTTTCATCCCGATATCTCAATTAATTTTTAAGATACGATATCGTAAAGTTTGATTTTCATCAACATTCATAATTATTAAAATTAGGTGTGTTTAAAAAATCATACCTTCCAGATTTATTAATTTGAAGAAATGATTTTTATCACACTAAATTAGTATAAAATATTCTTTAAAATGCTTCTTGTTTTATCCCGATATCTCAATTAATTCATGAGATACGATATCTTAAAGTTTCATTTTCATCATCATTCATGATTATTAAAATTAGTTGTGTTTGAAAAATCATACCTTCCAGAATTGAAGATTTGAAGAAATGCTTTTCATAACACTAAATTAGTATAAAATATTCTTTAAAATGCTTCTTGTTTTATCCCAATATCTCAATTAATTCATGAGATACGATATCTTAAAGTTTGATTTTCATCAACATTCATAATTATTAAAATTAGGTGTGTTTAAAAAATCATACCTTCCAGATTTATTAATTTGAAGAAATGATTTTTATCACACTAAATTAGTATAAAATATTCTTTAAAATGCTTCTTGTTTTATCCCGATATCTCAATTAATTCATGAGATACGATATCTTAAAGTTTCATTTTCATCATCATTCATGATTATTAAAATTAGTTGTGTTTGAAAAATCATACCTTCCAGAATTGAAGATTTGAAGAAATGCTTTTCATAACACTAAATTAGTATAAAATATTCTTTAAAATGCTTCTTGTTTTATCCCGATATCTCAATTAATTCATGAGATACGATATCTTAAAGTTTGATTTTCATCAACATTCATAATTATTAAAATTAGGTGTGTTTAAAAAATCATACCTTCCAGATTTATTAATTTGAAGAAATGATTTTTATCACACTAAATTAGTATAAAATATTCTTTAAAATGCTTCTTGTTTTATCCCGATATCTCAATTAATTCATGAGATACGATATCTTAAAGTTTCATTTTCATCATCATTCATGATTATTAAAATTAGTTGTGTTTGAAAAATCATACCTTCCAGAATTGAAGATTTGAAGAAATGCTTTTCGTAACACTAAATTAGTATAAAATATTCTTTAAAATGCTTCTTGTTTTATCCCGATATCTCAATTAATTCATGAGATACGATATCTTAAAGTTTCATTTTCATCATCATTCATGATTATTAAAATTAGTTGTGTTTGAAAAATCATACCTTCCAGAATTGAAGATTTGAAGAAATGCTTTTCATAACACTAAATTAGTATAAAATGCTCTTTAAAATGCTTCTTGTTTCATCCCGATATCTCAATTAATTCATGAGATACGATATCTTAAAGTTTGATTTTCATCAACATTAATGATTATTAAAATTAGTTGTGTTTGAAAAATCATACCTTCCAGAATTGAAGATATGAAGAAATGCTTTTCATAACACTAAATTAGTATAAAATGCTCTTTAAAATGCTTCTTGTTTTATCCCGATATCTCAATTAATTCATGAGATACGATATCTTAAAGTTTGATTTTCATCAACATTAATGGTTATTAAAATTAGTTGTGTTTAAAAAATCATACCTTGCAGATTTATGAATTTGAAGAAATGATTTTTATCACGCTAAATTATTATAAACTATTCTTTGAAATGCTTCTTGTTTCATCTTGATATCTCAATTAATTTTTGAGATACGTTTTTTTAAAGTTTGATCTACATCGGCGTAAACATTAAGATTATTGAAATTAGGTGTGTTTAAAAATTCATACCATCCAGATTTGAAGATTTGAAGAAATGCTTTTCATAACACTAAATTATTATAAAATATTCTTTAAAATGCTTCTTGTTTTATCCCGATATCTCAATTAATTTTTGAGATACGTTTTTTTAAAGTTTGGTTTTCATCAGCGTAAACGTCATGATTATTGAAATTAGTTGTGTTTAAAAAATCATACCATCCAGATTTGAAGGTTTGAAGAAATGCTTTTCATAACACTAAATTATTATAAAATATTCTTTAAAATGCTTCTAGTTTTATCCCGATATCTCAATTAATTCATGAGATACGATATCTTAAAGTTTGATTTTCATTAACATTCATGATTATTAAAATTAGTTGTGTTTAAAAAATCATACCTTCCAGATTTATGAATTTGAAGAAATAATTTTTATCACACTAAATTATTATAAACTATTCTTTAAAATGCTTCTTGTTTCATCCTGATATCTCAATTAATTTTTGAGATACGATTTTTTGAAATTTCATCTTAACGAGTTTAAAGTTAAGTTTAGCAAGTTTATTGTGCTAATTTTTAAAATATAACATTTAGATAGTACATTTTAAAAGATTTTTGTTCACGCCGTCTGAGAAAACAGCAAATAGATAAATATTTATCTAGTTGTTTTGCTCATCCTTTGAGTAAAAAAAAAGATATAACTACCTCGTGTAACGCCCGAAATAAATCTCGATCTTATCTATTTGCAAGAGCAACGCTTGTCCGGTTTACCTTTAGAAAAATAAACTGCGATTAATTGCACACCGTATTATCTAATGTAAACTACTCTAATACGTTATCGAATTTGCGAAGGCCATATAGATAACACCTAAATCGGCTCCATCTATCGCACCCGATTTCCTATTTTGATTGATGTTTTTGTTATAATTTCGTATTTAAATTTACAATACATCACCTGATAATAATTTATTAATCAACGATTTTTTAATCAATAATAATTTTTAATCATTAATGATACAAAAGTGTAATTGTATCAACCAAAAATTTAACTATACTATCTTTGCTGTTGGGATGATACCCGCTACTTTCTCCATTTCAATCTCTAAAATTTTAATCCTTTCCGCTATTCTATCAACTCGTTTTCTCATTTCCAAAAGGTATTCTTTTTCTTGTTGGGATTTCGGACTCAAAGGATAATTTAGAGAAATGTCAGAGGATGATAAACAATGATCATCCTCGATGTCGCTGAGACTTCTTTTTCTTTTACCTAAAGCAATCATTGTTTCATATTTGATTTAATTTCAACTAAAAATTTGTCATTTTTTGACTTTCAAAACAAATTTATAGAAAATATAGGTTGGATTAAAGGTATAGGCAATGGGTTTTACCAAGTTTTTATCTCCAATACAAAAAGAAATTGGATTTTCCCTTGCCTTCCAATTAATTGTTTATTTTTATTTCATTATGCCTTTAAACAGAATAAGATTTCTCTGTGTTCTTTTTTATTTTAAAATATTTGTTTTCATGGTTAATTTGTCACACTAATTGTTGTACTTTAAATAGCAGAATGGGTGGGTTTTCCCTAGATCTTTTGATTCCGGTAAAAAAAATGGGATACCTCCCATTTTTTTAATCGTGTATGATTCATTTTTGATTTATTGTTAATAAAAATGTTTTTACAATAAAATTTCTCGTAAAGAAGAATGATGAGAAGTTGATGGGAAAAGATCAGAAGGGAATGAAGAGAATATACTTGGTGATCGAAGAAGAAGAAGAAGAAGAAGGAGAGGAGGAAAAGGACCGAGATAGAGTAGAGGCGTGAGAATTAGAGTAAACGGTCGGCACACGGTGTCCGTTCGACGAGAGTCGTCGTCGTCGGGCGCCACTTGCGACGATTATGATCGCAAAAATCGATTGATAACTTATTGCCCGTTGCGCTGTAATTTTTCAGGCGGCCGCACAGATCGCGCGCCGCGGTTGCGACGACTTCTTCACCATCTCGCTCAACCAACGCGCGAAGACCTCCTTCTTGCTCGCTTCGTCTCCCGCAACACAGCCTCAATAGGGACGAAACGATGCTTTCAGCGAGGATACAACGAGGTATCGACCCAATTTGCAACATAGTAGTCCGGCTATTGAGTGGAGACCACCTCTGCGTCAAAAACGGTTATAAAATGTTTAAAAAATGATAAATAAATTTCAACATTTTCATTTTATAGTTTTTTATATTATCATTTTTATGAATTTATCAATATTTTCTTAACTTTATTACGTTTTATTTTGCACAATCTAAATGAGACAAATAACAAAATAATATAAATTAGAAAAGTTTAGAAAGAAAAGAGCGAAGTATATATCAGATCCTACCTCAAGAAGCTACTAGGTATGACAATATTCCCAATTAACAAGCAGAAAAGAAAAAAATAAAAAACGCTTACAACGCTGATGCTTTCCTTCCAGATCAGTTCCACCTTGATGAACACAACGAGTGAAGACAGTGGCAATTATCTAGATGATCCCAACGAATTTCTTAATAACCTCGAACGTAACGTCACACTTTAAGCTGCAGACAAGATCTTCTAAAGCCGAAAAGGATATTCTCTAGTTACCAGTGGTTCGTTAATTCTGCGCTGAAAAACTTTAAAAATGCTCCATCTATCTGGGACATAATCAATAAACGAACGGGCAACAAATTATCCCATTGCTAATCCACAGTAAAATTTGACTCTGACTATGTTTCCAAACTATACAGTTCGAAGAAGAGGTACACTGTACAATCGAAGAGAAAATGATAAATTTTTTTTTGGCAGCCGAGGGTATTCAAGAAAATGGAGATGCAGATCCTTCTGATCACTTCTAATTCTAGTCTATTCAACGCATATAAGTTGTATAAATTTTTATTCATATTTTCAACATCGACCTAGTGACTAGAATACAAGTAAACCCAAGTTGTTTTGCATCGATATATAGCGGTTTACAGTTCAACCGCGATTCTGTGAGAGGAATTTTTGGACTTTTAATTTGAAATTCTTTCCATGCAGAATGCAGATGAATCAGAAGCTACGGGAACTATTTTAGCGAAAAAGCTTGAACTTGTTGTTTGATACCATTACATTGACATTATTACAAAGGATGCGCATTCGGGAGACCTCAAATTCTTGGAAATACTTCTGTCATAGAGTTAAAAACTGTATTTTAAAGGATGAACCTAAGTGATAAAATTCTATTTCAAAAACTTTAAATTTACTTATAATTTACAGCATTTAGACTAGACATTCTTGCAGTCAGCATTTAGGTGCAGTACACTGTTATTGATCTTTTCGCAGCGATTTTGGAGATGAAGATGGTAGTGGAGATATAATAACAGAAGCAAGAGATAAATACTGGGTTAAATTGATCAACTGTACAGAGTGTCCAAATTTCGATGAGCTGCTTTTTTGTGAAACTTACAATGGCGCAAACCAAATTTTCATAGCCCTCTTCCTTTTTGATATACAGGGAGTGTTTGAAATTTACGATTTTCAGACACTTCCTGTATTTCGGCTATCCGGAAACTTAGTAAAAAAGTAAAAACTGGTTCTAATAGATTTTTTCACGTGGAATCCAATGGTGCACGTAGAATTTTTCTAGTCATCACGGTTTTTGAGTTATAAACACAACTCAAATACTGAATACTCAACTTCTAAAATACTTAACTCTTTATAACTCAAAAACCGTGATGACTAGAAAAATTCTACGTGCACCATTGGATTCTACGTGAAAAAATCTATTAGAACTCGTTTTTCGTTTCCGGATAGCCGTATATTAAAAACGAAGAGGGCTATGAAAATTTGGTTTGCACCATTGTAAGTTTCACAAAAAAGTAGCTCAGGTTCGCGAAAGCCGCAACTTTCTATCTTTCATAATAACAGAGATGGGTTTGCAGGGTAACCCATCGAAATTTGGACACCCTGTACAATGTGCACAATATCGTTTTACTATAGCGTTGTCTACAGCACACAATAATAGACGAGTAAGTAGGAATGAAGAATTAATCAGTAATAAGTTTAATTATAGCAATATCAACGCTGACTAACCCAACCTAATTCATACATTGAAAGATCGTGCACCCCCCATTACACTATTACTAAAGTGAAGAAGTTTTAAACGTTCATAAGCAAACATGCGAAAGTATCCAGAGTAGGAAAAGTATTTAGTAAGCTTGTGAGCACTGATAGCAATAGCTATAAAAGAATCACACCCGAAGATTTTCGAAGAACGGAGGAAGATTACCAAACTATTTGAAATAAAGAAATTGTTGCAAATGGAGATAACAGCAGATGCGAGGAATTTATCAAAACTATCTGAGGTGTGTAGGTGCATGGATGGTGTTCATACAGAAATTTCAGGATTTTCCATGAAGCCTTGAAGGTACAAAAACTTAATTTTAGTAGCCCTACTTAAGATTATCTTCGAGATAGTTAATCTGTAATCCAAATTTGACCAAATCTTATTATTCTTATGATTTAATCAACATTTTTTTAAGTAATCTGACTGAAATTATAAAGAATGATTGAGTGATATTGGAAATAATGTCTTCTTAGAAAATACTTTTACAATTAGAATTATTCAGATTATTATCGAGTCTACGTTATTCTAAGTATTACTATTACAGGAAAAAAAAGCAAGGAATTTTTTATTTAATTATTACAAAAGTGATTGAATGTTATTTTTGTAAACTTTTTTGTTGAATAAGATGATCAAGATTTGTAAAGTTGCTGATGTCCTGGCGCAAGGCCTCCCGCCACAATCGGAGAGGTGAAAAGCTCGTTTCAGGATTGGTCGGTTTACTGTCGGTGGGTAGTCCTTCGTCCTTATGCCTTAGGGGTGGAGTGTTAGGACCAAGAAAGCCTTATCCTTGAACGCCTTTGGCACACACCGGTCCAAAGCGGCGTGAGTAGAGGGAGCTATATACAACGCAACACACACACTCTCAGCACACGCTCGACGGCGGGCAGTCAGTGTTCAGTCGATCATCAACGGCGACCGCGGCTCATTCACTTATAGAGTCACATGCTAATCTATAATAAACCTCGACGCGAGTTACATAAATGTCCGTTTTACAACTATCCGAAGAAAATGCGGTGATACTTTTTATACGGACCCCGCAGATTGTACACAAAGAACGATCAAAAAGCAAATAAATTTTTTTTTTGATCCAGTGAATCCGGGAGATCAGTGAGTTTTGATTTTCTTGATCGTAATTCTTTACTTTTATATTTTAAAAGTTATAAAATATAAAAGAGTTAATTTTTTTTAAATCGAAGTAATATTGAGAGATTGAAAAGTTTATCGGGGATGAAAATGACGCTGACGAACAGTTTTTGCTTCGATTACAACGGTTCCAGAATCGCCTCCAGGTCGATTCTGTTAGTGCTCTTGTGTTTTTGCATCTTCTTCTGTGTCGACGCCAGAGGCAGGACACCGCTCATCGAAGATCCCAGTCCCAAGATTCGGAATAAAGCTGCAGGTTCGTAAATAAATGTTTTCTTTTTACGATTTAAGCACGGCGATTTTATCGGCTCGTTTATATAAAAAAACTATTTTTATCATGTAATCTTTCGATACGAACCTAATCTTTCAATTCTCAATAGGGAGAGAAGTTATCTGACTGTTTGGTATAGATTTTATTTCACGTGGTATAGATATATTATTATTATTATTAAATTTTAACTTAAATTTAAAAAAAATAATTTAATTACTTCCTTTTTATAGTAATTTTTATAATGAAGCAATTAAGCTCTTAGCAAAGTTTGCAACACAATTAAGTTTCACCTCCGCGGAACGATTAACACTAAAAAAATTATGTTACATTTGCATAAGCAGAATGCGAACACAATTATTGTTATCGCGTAAAACTGCGTTTTATTATCGGCGCGTCCTGTATTTCTTGGTGCGAAAATCGGATAGGCTAAAGTATTAAAAAAAATAGTAAAATCACTATTTTATAAATAAATAACCTAGTCACTACAATTAGTGGCGTGACGTCACTCGAACGATTCCAATTAAACCGTTTAACAATTATATTACGTTACAACCGCGTGTCCATTCCTAGATTTCAATTTCACAAAAAATAATAATTAATAAAAACATTCACCGAAACGTGCCTATTAGAGGTTGCATCATAATAATTAATTTAAAAAAAGTTTTATTTAGTGGGCCTTAAAATTTTAAGCAAAAATGGAATCGAAAAAAATTGTTACCCACTCAAACTTGCCTTAAGCAAATATTGGTGCACGTTGGTATTTTATTTTATCAAGTGTTTGGTACACGATAGACAAGTTTTACGTCTGATGTGTCAACAATTACAAACTGCTAATGGTTGAATAAACAATTCAATATTTCTTTCAAATTTGCGATTTTAGAAATTTAAAAAAAAAACGAAATTTATTCAAAACATATAAACAACAAAAAATTATTCTTTAAACCTCATATCACATAAATTTTTTTTCTAAATTTAATTCCAAGAGTATATGCCAAGCTCTTAACGGTATATATTTCACATTTTAATACTTTGTTTATAAACAAGAGAAGAATTTTTATTCGTGGGCGTCTGTTGCGAAACCCGAACGCCATTAAACCTTTATTTACATCGTAGTACGAGCACGTAAAAGTATAGGAACCAATAAAACATGATATATGATTTGTTCTCAACCGAGCTTTCGGCTTTCAACTTGATCGAGGAAACCTTATTTCGCATATAAAGTAAATAGACGCTTTTAATCGGCCCTTTTTTTTAATGTACGTCAAAATCTTTCGATTTGAAATCGTCGTATTTACGCGATCGGATCGCGCGTGAAGAGATGTTACGATCCTGTACACTGCAGCCAGTTCAACAATAATAGCCAAGCATTACTGAGACAGTTAATGTGCGTCGAGACGCTGCCCGTTCTATTTGGGTAAGTCGTCGTTCGCTATTGAGGTCATCTACCGACGAGACATCCACGGACGTCGTAACAACTCTGAGTTACACCGTTCTGATCAAAATCTGCAAACTTTTTAAAATAAGAATAAAACAAAATTTTTCATGTAATTAATTCATCATAATGTTATTTAAAAATATAGTTTTTATAGTTAGAGCAACTTAAACGATTTTAACAAATAATTTATCATCATCAGGATATCTAATTATTTTAAAATTAAGATAGAATATATGTATAAAGGTTTTGAATTTGATTTAGACGTTAAGATGTTGAGATATGTAACTGAAATTATTACCTATTAGCTCAAAAAAGATAATTCATAACCAATTTGACCACAGCTATAACCAAATTTTAGTTACATTCAAAAAAGCCCAAAATTTTAAAATAACCGATTTGATTTACAAGAATTAATTATATCATGGAAACTAATAGCGTTGCAGAAAAACATTCTTATTAAAAAATGTTCATGAGGAGCCACAATGCATATTCTATATAATAATTTTAATTTATCACAATTTATTAGCAACCTCACACACTTGAAGTCATAAAGATTATCAAATTGAGATTTTGGATATTAAATTAAGTTATAACTCAAAAACTAAGGTGATGAGATATACAGCTAATCTCGAATGTGACAGTGCTGGTGTAAAACTAGAACTAACACTAGACCTAGAACTAGAAAGTTACGGGTTTAGCAGTCTTCAGACGCACGGCTAAACCCGAATGTTTAGAACACTAGACCAACAACTAAAATCATTCGGGTTTAGCTCTTAAGACGGCTAAACCCAAATGTTTCTAGTTGTAGGTCTAATGTTAGTTCTAGTGACAGTTCAAGTTTAAAACTAGAACTAACACTATACCTATAACTAGAGATATTCGGGTTTAGCCGTACGTTTCTTAAAACGGCTAACTAACAGGCTTGAAATTATAAAGATTTCCAAATTGAGATTTTAGACAATAAATTGGGTTTTAATGCAAAAATGAAGGTGATAGGAAACATAATTTAATTCCTCCGCAATACAAACCGAGCGGAAGTAAAGAGTCTAAAATCCTAGAAATTATGCTCATTGATTTTTTTAAGAGGAACCAGTTATCTGATTTCAGACTGTTTCCAAACTCATTCACTCACATTGGATTCGATAAATACTCATTAACCCCAGTCATGATTACACATCCGTCAAGTGATCAGGAAGGTCATTCTTATCTTTGTTATTATCGCCCGGTAAATCTTTGAGTTCTTTCCATCAAGATTTTACATATTTTGAATGTATCAGTTAAGATACATTTTTTTACGACGTAAGCAACTAAGTTTATTCATCAACTTCTGATCGATATGTTGTAGAACTTATGATGTTGGCCTTGTGTCAGTTTGATTTTTCCTAAACCACATTTGGTTGTAATTTCATGTTTTCAGAAAACCATTTGAATCTTCATTGATGACCCTTGAAGACAGATTTCTTCCTTAAACAATGTTGTGTTATGTGTGTTGCCTACGTTTTTGTGCGCATCTAGCCTAATAGTTGCAGATCAAGAATATTCAAAGAAATAATTCAAATCTTATCTTCCTGGTTGAATAATAATAATAAACGAAGCAGTGATCTTCTAATTAAAAGAAAACACTTAAAAACAACTTGCGATTTTTTATGAATTTCGATCTAAAAATAATCTATTTATTAAGCTGTAAAAGATAAAAAAATTGAAGTGGATGTAGGCGCCAGTTGAGGAATACATATGTCTTAATTAAAATAAAAGGTCGTTTTTCAAATTACAAATGTTTGGTTAAAATTTTTTATAAACTTAAATGTTTTCTAATCATTTTAAGAGCTCGACAAATAGATTAAACTGTGTACAATGTTGTCGTTATTGTTTATTTTCCCGGTAGCATGTATTAAACGTAAGTATTTGTTACGATTAATACTGAGAATTGATTCGTTTTGATTGATTTATTAAGACAAGTGTGGTTGTTACGTGTATAAATTAAAAAATACTGCATACAAACAGAAGAAACTGTATGTTCGAACTCAACCAGCTTTCTATAACTTTCATTCATTTTTCCATTGCCTTATACAAAAGTAACACTTCCTTTCATCACAAAATATATAGTTCATATAAAGAATTCTTTCGGAAAAAGAGAGTCGCCATCTGTTTTTAAATTGTTCTGCTTCTTAGTATTAAAAGAAAATATGAAATTTTCTTAAAAATCACATTAATTACGAACACAGCAGTCGAAGACAAGAAAAATCGCGAACCAGTTTAATGGACGGTCATAGTTTCCTGTATACGGTTGGGCCACCGTGACGGCGACTACCACCTTTGAGAGAGAAAAAGAAGGTTTTTAAGAAAACGTGCACGAAACGGGAGGTATAAAAAAATAATAAAATAAAAAGTTTGATACAGGACAGGATGTACAACAACATGATGGTGGTATAGAAATTAATGTATTACCAAGAAAATTGTGAATAAATAAATAATAAATACGTTCAACCTATATCGTATCGACCTGACACCGAGTTTATGGAGTATTTATTGTATTATACACACGTAATCTTATCACCTGTTTATCATGGAGAAGTTTAGAAAAGTAACGTTATAAATAGAGTACTCTTGTCGGTACGGTTGTTATCTTACTTTTACGAATAAGTTTCCGTACCTTTTCAAAGTGTATCATCATATACCTGTCTATGGTCACATCATCATTTTTGTTAAAATGAATCTTGTGAAGTAATGTCAATATTTTAATCAATTATTTAATCATATATTTTGACTCTTTTAATACTTAATTTTAATCAAATTTAAGTAAATATTGTATTTTGAAGAATCATAATATGATATTTATGTTAAATTGAAGCTTAAAGATTCTAGATTATGATATGATATAAAAACTATAAAACTATATTATTAATATTTCCTGGAAAATATTGTTAAAGAAGATATTGCTAAATGTCTAATTCAAAGTAGTACAAAATTTTGAAAAAATCATATTGACTGTACTTTTAAGAATCATGATATGATATGTATGATAAATTGAAGCTTAAAGATTCTAGTTTATGATATGATATAAAACTTACAAGGCGATATTATTAAAATTTGCACGAAAAAATTGTTAAAGAAGATATTGCTAAATGTCTAAATCAAAGCAGAACAAAATTTTGAAAAAATCATATTGACTGTACTTTTAAGAATCATGATATGATATGTATGATAAATTGAAGCTTAAAGATTCTAGACTATGATATGATATAAAAACTATAAAGCTATATTATTAATATTTCCTGGAAAATATTGTTAAAGAAGATATTGCTAAATGTCTAATTCAAAGTAGTATAAAATTTTGAAAAAATCATATTGACTGTACTTTTAAGAGTCATGATATTATATGTATGATAAATTGAAGCTTAAACATTCTAGTTTATGATATGATATAAAAACTATAAGGTTATATTATTAAAATTTCCAGGAAAAGATTGTTAAAGAAGATATTGCTAAATGTCTAAATCAAAGTAGTACAAAAATTTGAAAAATCATATACACTGTATTTTTAAGAATCATGATATGATATGTATGTTAAATTAAAGCTTAAAGATTCTAGTTTATGATATGATATAAAAACTATAAGGTAATATTATTAAAATTTCCAGGAAAATATTGTTAAAGAAGAAATTGTTAAATATCTCAATCAAAGCAGTACGAAATTTTGAAAAAATCATATCGACTGTATTTTTAAGAATCATGATATGATATGTATGATAAATTGAAGCTTAAAGATTCTAGATTATGATATGATATAAAAACTATAAAACTATATTATTAATATTTCCTGGAAAATATTGTTAAAGAAGATATTGCTAAATGTCTAATTCAAAGTAGTACAAAATTTTGAAAAAATCATATTGACTGTACTTTTAAGAATCATGATATGATATGTATGATAAATTGAAGCTTAAAGATTCTAGTTTATGATATGATATAAAAACTATAAGGTTATATTATTAAAATTTCCAGGAAAAGATTGTTAAAGAAGATATTGCTAAATGTCTAAATCAAAGTAGTACAAAAATTTGAAAAATCATATCCACTGTATTTTTAAAAATCATGATATGATATGTATGTTAAATTGAAACTTAAAGATTCTAGTTTATGATATGATATAAAAACTATAAGGTAATATTATTAAAATTTCCAGGAAAATATTGTTAAAGAAGAAATTGTTAAATATCTCAATGAAAGCAGTACGAAATTTTGAAAAAATCATATCGACTGTATTTTTAAGAATCATGATATGATATGTATGTTAAATTGAAGCTTAAAGTTTCTAGTTTATGATATGATATAAAAACTGTAAGATAATATTATTGAAATTTTCTGGAAAAGAACATCTTGACATTAGATTGAAAGGTCAGGATGAACAATTCAAAAACTTACTTTTTTGCTGTCACTATATCAGAAAATAAAAATAAAATTTCCGTGTGAAAATGGTTAATTAACGTTTGAATTTGCGACTATATTAATGGATGGAAGTCAAATTCCAGTCTATACACGGTCCTTATGTAATGGTGGCGTACGGTGGTATGCAAAGAATTCGCGCTTAGTGTGGAATACCTTTAAATAGGCAACGTTTAGCGCGCCGACTTTCTACACAGTCGAGGAGAGCTCGTTGAATAAGAAAAACTAGGAACATTATTTAATACGTCAATTACTCGAATTCCACGTTCAACATGATAAAGAATGCACCACCTCAACTGAATTAACGTTTTAGCGTCTATTTTTAAAATCCGAATCCAACGGGATTTAACTTTAATTATCACAGAAATAGATTTATGGCTAAATAAGTTGAAAATTGATTGCACTTGTTGAAAGAAATTGGCGCTTGGGGCAATGTAAAATGCAGAAAATGAAAGGACGCGAGTTTTCTCCTTCGTATAAGTAAGCGTTTTGTTAGCGGGGTGAATGTCGATCGAATTAAAAGATAATCAGTAATCACTGATGTGTATACTTTCAATGTCATTATGAAAGTTTTCTTGAGGATTAATAAGTCCCTACTTACAATCGTTTATCCATTTTCTTTTATTTTCGAATGAAAAGCAAATTTTATTTATACATAATCTTTCTAGTTTGAATCTTTGAATATAGCGGCTTAATTAAGCGGTTTACGGAGTTGAATGTACAACGTACTAAATCTCACTACTTGGTTGGAACTCAATTATCCCGTATGTTACAAACACATCGATTAGCGTCAATTAAAAGTGCATTTATGCAATTTTTTTGTCATCCATAATCATGTTCATATTTATTGAAGTAATTATTTAGTTGGAATTTAGTGTTTTCTTTCAATGTCATTGAAATAAATCCAAATGTTTTTTACTCATGTTCTTAGTTACCACATCAACTAATACATAGGACTGAAAAAAAATCTATTTTTGAAAAATTTCCCGACGAACCCGTCACCGTTCAAGGTCATTCCGTGGGTCAACTCCCGTATGTTGGCACCAGTGGACGTGCGGACATCATTAGAAAGTTAATACGGGCACTGCGACTAGACGTGAGCTATTTCAGTAACTAGACAACCGATTGGATTTTTTTTTAACCTCATACTAACTCTTTCGTACAACACGAGCAAAGCCACAATTCTTCGTTCCAATCCATTTGATGGTCGGTTTGGTTCCCGCGCGAAATAAACGCAACCGCTCCACTATGGTTATTTTCGACGTCGACGACGACGACCACATTTTCGCCACCAAATATGGACCACGATTTACAGGCAACGCGGCGTGTCATTCATATTCTCCTTCGGGGCCGTACTCGGATACCTAAAGCCGGCTCTTTTGTTTTTATTTGGAAGGTGGACTTTACCATATACACCAACCGCACGACCTCAGATGTGCTCGGAGAGGCGATTTTTTCTCGTTTCCCGTCTCTGTCGGGCGCCGCGACCAAGCCATTCTCAAGGACCGTGCTTCAATTAGGACCGACAAACCGACAATTGACTGATAGACGTAGCCCCGGTGGCAATTTACCCTTTTACAACCCAAACGTGTCTTACTCGACTTCAACGTTTCACTTTATTTCCACATTTGCCTACCAGATGTCCATTTTTTACCTTCTTTTACCAAATCATTTTCAATTTTCATTCCACTCTTTGCCTTTTATTTTTTCTTTGGTTTGGACGCTATGCAACTTCCTTCTTAGCATTTTCATTTTAAATTTCCCACTGGACGTCTTGCGAGACGAAAACAGCATTCCATTGTTTTTCGAAGTGCATGCAATGGCTGGCGCCTGTTTATTTTTAATCCGGACGTAAACAGTCTCGACGCTGAGATCTCACGGTATTTCAATCTCGGCGAATCTGGTTCGTATTAGAACTATCGTCGGAAACAGGTTACGTTTTCCATTTGGCGGCCCGTAACCACCAAAACTTACGCGAATCTTACCCGACAGACGTCGAATTTATCATCACCAAGCTTAGTAATATTTTCAACACAAACATAATTACTTACTTGTTTGTGTTACCTCTTTAAGTTTCCATCTAAGTTAATAAAAGAGAGTAGCAACTTTTTTTAAAACACGCGCCATGTTTCAATTTTAATTAAAGCATCATCAGTTTTCTCTCAAGTTATATGCAAACATTATTTCACTCTTTAAGATTTTCTAATAAAAACTTTCTAGTAAAAGGATCTATTAAAACATTCTAATCACCAACTGGTTTACTATTTTCTTGTTGTTTGTATAAGTTTGTTTTTTCTTAATTTTTGTCTTAATCGAAGACCCTTTTGAAAATGGAAATTCTAAAAATCGTATCTCAAAAACCAAGTGAGATATTCTAATGAGATAAGATGCATTTGAAAGCGAATTTAATCTACTTTTAGTGAGTTTTAAATAATTTCTTAGTTTTCACAAACTTGGTTGTTTTGATTTTTTGAATCGAACTCTTCGGATTTAATGATAATTGAGAGTATATTCAAAAGATGAAAGTTATAAAAATTGTATCTCAAAAACTAAGTGAGATATCGTAATGAGATAAGATGCATTTAAAAGCGAATTTAATCTAGTTCTAGTGAGCCTTAAATAATTTCTTAGTTTTCACAAACTTGGTTGTTTTGATTTTTTGAATCCAACTCTTCTCATTTGATGATAATTGGGAGTACATTCAAAAGATGAAAGTTATAAAAATTGTATCTCAAAAACTAAGTGAGATATCGTAATGAGATAAGATGCATTTGAAAGCGAATTAAATCTAGTTTTAGTGAGCCTTAAATAATTTGTTAGTTTCCATAAACTTGGTTGTTTTGATTTTTTGAATCCATCGTTGTATAACATCAATAGGTTGATATGCTTGATATTAAATTCTTTTTGGAATGAAAATGTTATGGTCTAAGAAATAAGTCTTTTTGAGGTTATAAAAGAAGAATTAACCTATAATTTGGTGAAAACGGTAATTATCTAAAACCTTTTGTTTCATTGAAAAGCATTTTTAAACTCTACATAACCTAAGAAATATCAATTGGTTGACATCACTAACGTTAATTCTATTTGGATTGAAAATGTTATGAATTAACAAACTAGTTTTTTTTTGAGGTTATAAAAGAAGAGTTAAGCTATAATTTGGTGAAAACCCTAATTTTCTAGGACTTTTCGTTCTATTGAAAAGCATGTCTAAACTCGACATAACCTAAGAAATATCTATTGGTGACATCCTTAATATTAATTTTTTTTTTAATGAAAGTGTTATGAATTAACAAACAAGTCTTTTTGAAGTTATAAAAGAAGCGTTAAGCTATAATTTGGTGAAAACGGTAATTATCTAAAACGTTTCGTTTCGTTGAAAAACATTTCTGAACTCTACATAACCTAAGAAATATCAATTGGTTGACATCACTAACGTTAATTCTATTTGAATTGAAAATGATATGAATTAACAAACTAGTTTTTCTTGAGGTTATAAAAGAAAAGTTAAGCTATAATTTGGTGAAAACCCTAATTTTCTAGGACTTTTCGTTCTATTGAAAACTATGTCTAAACTCGACATAACCTAAGAAATATCTATTGGTAACATCTTTAACATTAATTTTTTTTTAATGAAAGTGTTATGAATTAACAAACAAGTCTTTTTGAAGATATAAAAGAAGAGTTACGCTGTAATTTGGTAAAAACGGTAATTATCTAAAACCTTTCGTTTCGTTGAAAAACATTTCTAAACTCTACATAACCTAAGAAATATCAATTGGTTGACATCACTTTAACGTTAGTGATGTTTGGATTGAAAATGATATGAATTAACAAACTAGTTTTTCTTGAGGTTATAAAAGAAGAGTTAAGCTATAATTTGGTGAAAACCCTAATTTTCTAGTACTTTTCGTTCTATTGAAAACCATGTCTAAACTCGACATAACCTAAGAAATATCTGTTGGTAACATCTTTAACATTAATTTTTTTTTAATGAAGTGCTATGAATTAACAAACAAGTCTTTTTGAAGATATAAAAGAAGAGTTACGCTGTAATTTGGTAAAAACGGTAATTATCTAAAACGTTTCGTTTCGTTGAAAAACATTTCTAAACTCTACATAACCTAAGAAATATCAATTGGTTGACATCACTAACGTTAATTCTGTTTGGATTGAAAATGATATGAATTAACAAACTAGTTTTTCTTGAGGTTATAAAAGAAAAGTTAAGCTATAATTTGGTGAAAACCCTAATTTTCTAGTACTTTTCGTTCTATTGAAAACCATGTCTAAACTCGACATAACCTAAGAAATATCTATTGGTGACATCTTTGAAAATGAAAATATGAATTAAGAAACGAACTTGTTTGGGGTTATAAAAGAAGAATTAAGCTATAATTTGGTGCAAACCCTAATTTTCTTGGACTTTTCGTTCCATTGAAAAGCATGTCTAAACTCGATATAACCTAAGAAGTATCTATTGGTGAAATCCTTAACATTTTTTTTTTGAATGAAAGTGTTATGAATTAAGAAATGAACTTATTTGGGGTTATAAAAGAAGAATTAAGCTGTAATTTGGTGAAAACCCTAATTTTCCAGGACTTTCCGTTTCGTTGAAAAAATTGTAAACTCCACATAACCATAATCAATTGATGACGTCCTCAACATAAAAATTTTTTTTTAAATGAAAATGGTGCGAATTAACCAAGTTTTTTTAAGATTATAAAAGAAGAGTTAAACTTTAATTTAGTAAACTACCTCACTTTCTAGGAGTTTTCGTTTCAGTTTTTATACATTTTTCCCAAAACTGATTAAACCCAGATATTAAATTGTATGCATAAGACGAAGTAAATTAAATGTTAATATAAGTACTACGCCAAAATGAAGCATCCGTGTTTACTATCGTCCACGAAATCCAGCCAAGATACGTCGACACTTATAAACATTTCATTATCGTTACAAGTAGATTAGACGTTGATTGAATATATACACTTTTCAATATATATAAGATGTTGTAACATTAGATAGATGTTTTAATATTATTAGGACACTCTTTTAAATAGATTTCAAAAATAATATTTAGATTTAGATCCTCAATAAAAATATATTTAATTTTATGTTACTATCTTTAATTTTACAATGTTGCATTTGTTAGAAATGTCTTAATATATATACAGACTGCTCGACGAGAGGGACTAAGGCGAAAATTGACCCAATTACAATAAAAACACCGTAAATCCAAGAGAGCAAGTCCAGAATAGAACAGGGGCCGCGGCTTCTGTGACAATTATGCGCCCGCTCCCAGAATAACGTGCTGTAAATTCCACAAAGATATTAGAGTGGTAAATATAGTACGCGAAATGACTATGGGCTCCATATACCAACGTCATATTGTTTTCCGTTCTACGCGAGGAGACTGGCCGGAGACGCGATGATTTGGTGAGATGTTTTTAAAAAAGTTACTACTACTACGTTTACACTTAGATGAGAAATTAAATTGCTAATTTCGCGCCGATACGTAATCCAAGGCCGGACGGTTCCCGTGGACTAATTACGCACATTCCACGATTTTAATTAAACGCTATATGGTTAAAAACCGGCGAACGTTTATCGATTTATAAAAATCATTATACGCGTTTGAATATCAATGCGAATAGGTTCGCGCCGTTTGAGTAATGAGAGCGTTTCAATTATCCACAACACCGTGTGCTGTGCTGCGTTCACAAATTTCTATCCATTTCATTTTTATAATTGTCTTGTCGTAATTGACTTATTGTTTTTTCCGTTGTACAACGCAAGAATGTCCAGCGTCGTAAATTACCACGCCGTCGTTGAAACCTTGAGATGTGACAAATTGATCTACAAATACCAAGGAACTGTACGGAGACCTTTTCATGATGCACAACTTGCATGTTGTCGTAAATTTCATTCATCCTTTTTAATAAAATATCAACGATACTTACATCAGTCACGTTTCTCGTATAAGTAGTTATAAAAAGAGGATAATTTCAAACGCTTATTTGCTTCGAGTCTTGTTATTTTTATTTATTTCCTTTTTAAATATCGCGCTGAACGAAGGCTGCCAGCTCGTCTGCAATTCCTTATACTCCTATTGATACCAAGAAATTCCATAAGATTAAAATTCAAGCTAAAGACTTAGTGGTACGAGGTGAATTAGAGATTATGAAGATGGGATATCAAAATTGACAGTATAGACAATCGAATACCTGGACAAAACCTTTCCAAGCATACTAACGTAATGTTAACATCTCTTGGAATGTCTTTGCGGCTTGTTTCTTCTCTTTTATTTTATTAACCCAAATGTTCATGATGCAATCCGTTAAAAATTGCCAGAGACAATTTTAACACCTACTCCTCGGCTCCTCCTAAACCCACTTTAACGTTTCCGTAGATGATATCATCGGTTGTCTCATTTTCGTCAACATCACGATCACCCAATTGACACAAACGGGACCGCGACCGCGCGCTCCTTTTTAAACAATTAGCAACAAAATGAACTAATTCTTCGTTTTCATCTCAACTTTCATAATCACCAGCTAAACCGCGTCAGTACTTGCGTCAACTTTTTCTTATTTTAGTTTATTTTTTATACTTGGCGTTTTTTTTTTCGAGCACAAAACGGATGACCGCCCAACGAGGAGATGAAAAGCGAGAGTGGAACAACGATCCGTAAAAAGTAAAGCGAAGAAACCGTTAACTTCGCGCGACAATACGAAATGCCAAGAGTTCAATTTGAACCGGTGACCGGCCCTTCCCGCGCTAACATATTAGTCATGTTATATTAAGCTTGGCTTTTATTCAATGCCGACACACCTCCAAGTTATACATATATCGGCACTGTTCGAGCCTTTAATACGTAGTCCAAAGACGACGGTGTAATAATAGCCACGTTGTTTGTACGATGTACATGGTTTTATTCGTTTATTTCTTAACATTTTATCACATCGTGAAGATCAAAAACAACAAACATTTAAAGTAGAAAGAATGTTTCGATAAAATTTGTAGAAACGAAGGAAACATTTTGGAGTATTGAAAACAGATTAAATTTGCTATAAAATAGTTTTTAAATCATCTTGATATTTCTATTACTTTGTGAGATATAATTTATTTATTTAAAATCAATTTAAAATCATCTTCAGGATTCTGAACCACCTAATACATTCAAATCAATAATACCGATTATATTAATAATACTAAATTACAAAAACATGTTATGTCACTAATCGCTAAAACGTAAATTACTAATTCTACGTTAAAATAAATTCAAAGTTTATAGAGTTAAAGTTTAGACATAACCATAAAAATAACAACATGTTTTTGTAACTATGTTTAATTGGTGTTATTGATTTGAATGTATTAGGTGGTTCAGAATCCTGAAGATGATTTTAATAACAAATCGAAACCGGTAGATCCGAAAAATAGAAATAAATCGATCCATCAAAAAGTGGAAAAATCGAGTTTTATTTAATTCACACGATGGAAAGAAACAATGATAATAGCAATAAAAATTGCCTAAGCACAGACATTAATCCACAAACATTTGTTGATCTTCAATCAATAAAGTTGATAGATATATATACTATGACTTGAAGTCCCTCCTTTCGAAGAGAAATCATTTTATACAATTCACACAATTTCAAATCTTCCAGAAATTGATGTTTCGTATTCACATCTATGCTCTTTGATTCATTACGAACAGATTTGATCCTGTTCAAAGAAATGATTTCGCAATCTTCTTGAGAACAACACGAATGTGCTTCTATCATCTTCAGCTGAGTCTTAATCATTCACTGAGATTTGGATCAAAATCGCAACATCGATTCTTGTTTGATTCGAATATTCAGCATTCATTTTCTGTTTTAAGAGAAGCTTTATTTTTTTTACTTCTAACAATTAACTCCTAATAGTTATCAGAAATGATTTTGGCAATCATAATCTTCCAAAAATTGTATCCACTTTATTTGAAGAAATTTAAAAAATGAAGTATGTTCAACACAGTGAATTTCACTTAAGATACAATATACAAAAATATATTTCCATAGAAACCGGGGCCAGTTCCACATAAAATGCAATATATCCATATAATTTTATATATAATACATATATCTCTATGTTGCATATTTTTAGTAGACCAAGAACTAGAATCATTCGGGTTTAGCCGTCTTAAGAGACGTATGGCTAAACCCAAATGTTTCTAGTTCTAGATCTAATGTTAGTTCTAGTGACAGTGCAAGTGTGAAACTAGAACTAACACTATACCTAGAACTAGAATCATTCGGGTTTAGCCGTCTTAAGAGACGCATGGCTAAACCCAAATGTTTCTAGTTCTAGATCTAATGTTAGTTGTAGTGACAGTGCAAGTGTGAAACTAGAACTAACACTATACCTAGAACTAGAATCATTCGGGTTTAGCCGTCTTAAGAGACGCATGGCTAAACCCAAATGTTTCTAGTTCTAGATCTAATGTTAGTTGTAGTGACAGTGCAAGTGTGAAACTAGAACTAACACTATACCTAGAACTAGAATCATTCGGGTTTAGCCGTCTTAAGAGACGTATGGCTAAACCCAAATGTTTCTAGTTCTAGATCTAATGTTAGTTCTAGTGACAGTGCAAGTGTGAAACTAGAACTAACACTATACCTAGAACTAGAATCATTCGGGTTTAGCCGTCTTAAGAGACGTATGGCTAAACCCAAATGTTTCTAGTTCTAGATCTAATGTTAGTTCTAGTGACAGTGCAAGTGTGAAACTAGAACTAACAGTATACCTAGAACTAGAATCATTCGGGTTTAGCCGTCTTAAGAGACGTATGGCTAAACCCAAATGTTTCTAGTTCTAGATCTAATGTTAGTTCTAGTGACAGTGCAAGTGTGAAACTAGAACTAACACTATACCTAGAACTAGAATCATTCGGGTTTAGCCGTCTTTAGAGACGTGCGGCTAAACCAAAATGATTCTAGTTCTCGGTATAGTGTTAGTTCTACATAGTAATAGTGCTGGTGTAAAACTAGAACTACGTCTTCAGACGCACGGCTAAACCCGAAACTTTCTAGATCTAAGTCTAGTGTTAGTTCTAGTTTTAATTGTTATACAGCGCTAGATTGTGATATATTTGTATTGAACGAAAAGTAGAACACTAGACCTAGAACCAGAAACATTCGGGTTTAGCCGTGCGTTTCTTACGATGGAAACTCAGAGTTATCATAAGGATGTCAAGCAAAACTTTTCCTTTGCAAAACTACCCAATGCCTGCACTTTTAAGCTATGTTGCATTTTATGTGGGACAGTGCAAGTGCATAGTAGTTTCTTAACTATGGTTTCATATATTGCGAGTTATATGAAATTAAATACTTACATAATAATTTGCTAAAAAAAATAAGTAGATATTTATTGATGGACAGAATACATCATCATACCTTTACCAGAATCATAGCTCACTTTAGAATCTTGGCAAGAAAAAGCTATGTGTATGTATTTGCAGGTGTTAGAGATTATTTTGTTATTTATGTTCATGTCAGGCTATAATAATAAAGTATTTACGTTCATCTCAAGCTATAATAAACTAAAGTATTTTATAACTATTCAACGTATTTTATAAAAAAAATCGAAGGACGACCTCGTTTCTGTTTTATACACTTTTCCACACTTTGCGAGTTAATGCAGCAGAACTAACAACATTGTGATTAGATTGTATTGGGTATAATAGATAACTAATTATCTGTATAACAGGTTATAGTGATTATAATAAACATTTATTGAAACGTAATGCTGGTGATATCACAAAAATTTGTTTATAATTCTTGGTTAATCTTTGTTATTAATTCCAAAACGCACAAGTAGCGAAGTATCAGGTGTGAATTTAAAGCAAGTGGTTATTATAATTATTCGTAACTGGTTAAAAAATAAAACCCACGTGCTCATTATGGAGGTTTGGCAGGACAAATTTTGTCTTGTGATATTGCAGGTGTTTCAATCCATATAAAGTCCAATAATAAAATTCAAATTATAAATAGTTGTTTATACACCACATTAAGTTTTATTTATATATACAAATTTTTTTTTTCAGAATGTATATTCGGAAATGAAGTGAGAGAATTGGGATCAGCGTGGGTTCCGGACTTAGGTGTACCAATCGGAGTACTTTATTGCATGAAATGCGAATGCATACAAGTAAGCACCTATTTAATTTATTTACACGGTTATATACGCAATATTCTCGTTGCGCAACCCATAATCTATTTATGTTGTTTATTTTGATGCGATTGTCTTAATAAAAAATGGAGGGCGCCAGATTTTAGAAGGACGCGACATATTTTCGAACTAATTCAAGAATATGTTTACGATATTGCGAGAAATGTTTTGAAAATTTTTGTTACTTTAATAAGTCGGAGAGAGGATGATTTTCTGTACAGATCGTGAACAAATATGTAATATAATCGACCTTTGCAAAGAGACACAGACTGGCGCCCGTCCCGCATACGGATTGATAAACTTGCGATTTTCATAGACGGCGCCTCCCGTTTCGCTGTTTACAATTTTTTTTAATGCCACGTTCGCAAGACGACAGCTACTTATTGTTATTGTTTTATTATCGGTGTTATGTTCACTTTGTATTGCAACCCAGACATTATTTAGATTAATAATTTAATTCAAAAATTAGACCACTATTGTTTCTAATTTCTTTATTATTGGTAAAAATTGCAATTTTCATAGAACTTGGTTTATGGCCTACACACACTTTCTCCATGACGCCCGAACCCATTTGGCACCGCTTAAAGTCGCCCAACATAAGGAGGCGCGGGCGTCGGTGTTAGAGGTCACCGAGGTCGCTGACCGGCAACTGTTTCACGAAGATCGCCATCGTGTGATCTACCGACACCTTTTGCATGTTCTTCTCACCTACACTCCATATTTCACCAACCCCCATATGCTAAAGACGGACCTGATCACGTAGCACTCTCTTATTCCAGAATTTAGATCCAATAGATTTTTCCTGCTTTCACGAAACAGTTGCTAAGTGACTATTGACAAATCATTTCATTAAACAGTCAAACATTTCGGTAAAAATCACAAAATTTTCCGTAAGTCGACGATTGCAGTTTCCAACGAAATTTAATAACTAACAAGAGTCTTTATTGAAATGGATTTCTTATTAATGAGGTTAATTATTTGAACTCACCATGCCAAGATTGAACGTCAAAGCTGAAATCGACTGTCTAACTAAGGAATTGGAAAAGCTCGACGCGAGAAAGTGCTGCCTGGAATCGAACGCCAGAAGGATTCTCAAGGAAATCGGAATATTAACCGATCAGATCGAAAAAACCGAATGCGAAGCCGAAAGAGCACTTCTCGACAAACTGGAAAGAGAATGTCGCGAAAGAATTCAATGTGGAATAGAAAGACTGATACAAGAACAGAGGTCAGCCCAAGCCATCCTATGTAGGTACGAGCAAAACCTTCGATTAAAATTCAAAATGTTAAAAGGATGTCAACACGACAAGCAAATATGTTTGTGTCAAGTTCCAACTTCTTGCAAGGATAGCGATAATGGGGAGTGTGATGATGGAGGAGGTGATGATAGCGATGATTCCTCGGTATGTTGTCCACCTAAATGTGGTAACTGCAGCGACGATGATTAATTACTATTTCGGTTTTGTCTTTTATCGTAAAAATTGTGGTAATCAATTGTTGCTGAAAAAAGTCTCATGTTGAGATTTTTAAATAAAAATTATTGTTTTAAAAAATTCTTTTTATTTAATCCAAAAAAAAGGACTAAAAGATTTTTAGAGTAACAATGTGAAAAAATTGGCTATTATGACTTATGATATTGCTGCGATCTTTTCTCCGCTACTTTGCCTTCTATAATTAACCTAAGAAGGTTAAGCTTTTTTTCTTTGATGGTTTTCAAAAGCTCCATATCTTTACCCATACGCTCTAGCATTTCCCCATATTTTGAAGCAGCCTTATCTAACTCCTTTTATGATCGCTCTCTATTCTGATGTCTCACCATTCATTTGAATTTTAGCGATTTGATTCCAATATAACCAGCGATTACACGAAGATTTTCCCCGTCCACTCCCACAGATCTTAGGATCTCTGCAAGCTTTTGGTGTTGTACGCATCGAAAACGTGAACACTAAGAAAAGAGGATGGATTGAAGATCGAAACTTTGGACAAGTTACTCCGAGTATCAAAGACAGGTTGAAGAAGCTAGTTAATAGATCGTACATTAGCTACTTTGGACACTTAGCGAATTTGACAGATGGAAAACCTTTATAAGATGAACCTGGCTAAGGAAACAGATGGCGCAGAACTGGGAGGAATGGACCACAATAATAAATACCTAATATCACTTAAACTCTCTCAACGCTGGAAGGACTTGACGGCGGAGGTGGAAGAATAAGAAAAGTTAGTGCTGATGATTTTTATGAATCTTATCATAAAACTAATTCAAGTGCAGGTTCAAAGTTGTTTTTTTATTAACAAATGTAAATTGAGCTAAGAATGAGTAGTTAAATTTAAACCTATACAAAGTAAAATAATTTTAATAATAATTTTAAGATCAAAATGACGAAGATGTTTATAGTGATACTGAATGAATTTGACAAAAGATTCGTTATACTCTTGTTATTTCAGTTTGAAATGTATTCGATTTGAAAAAGCGAACCAGCAAAGGTGTCATTTGAAGCTCACTGGTCTGTTAAATGGCGGAGCGTAACGAAACGCGACACCGAACTGCGAGAATGAACGGTTGCGACACGAGTGGCGACCGTACAAAACCGCAATCGACTAAGGTTATGTACGTGAAATTCGACCACTGATTACTAGTAGATACGTGTTCATTATTCCGCACATAGAATATCCGATGGCTTTTTCATTACCTGATTATTAATTCCTCTCTACCGACATCTTTCTACTCTATAACTTTGTATCTAGCCTTTTTGATCGATTATATTTTATTAAGAGACTCATCCTTACACAGTGAATTTCACTGTTTGTCTCAATAAGATGCAGTATACAAATATATTTCCATAGAAATATCCCACATAAAATGCAACATGTCAATATAATTTGACATTACACTAAAACCTCGATATAACGGATGAATACGGGGAACGCAATGTCCGTTATAGCTCAATAAAAATATACAACAACCTAGAATAACAAATAAAATTACACAAGATCTAGAACTAGAAAAATTTCGTTTAATCGTGCGTCTCTTAAGACGGCTAAACCTGAATGTTTCTAGTTTTAGGTCTAGTGTTAGTTCTAGTGACAGTGGTAGGTAGCGCTAGTTAGTATAAGATATCACTATGTTGCATATTTTTATTGCACTACAACTGGAACTAAAACTAGACCGAGAACTAGAAACATTCGGATTTAGCCCCACGTCTCTCAAGACGGCTAAACCCGAATGATTCTAGTTCTAGGTCTTGTCTTAGTTCTAGTGATATTGCTAGTGTAAAACTAGAATTAACACTAAACCTAGAACTAGAATCATTCGGGTTTAGCCGTGAGTCTGTTAAGACGGTTGAAATCTCAGGATTATGATAAGAACGTTACTTTTTTCCAAGCAAAACTACCCAATGCCTGTACTATTAAGCTATGTTGCATTTTATGTGGGATAATGCAAGTGCATAGTAGTTTCGTAACTATGGTTACTGCATTCATATATTGCGAGTTATATGAAATTCCCGGTATAAATATACTTTGCATTAATTTTCCGAACGTTTCTCTCGTTATAGATTCAAAAGAAACGAAGGATAGTGGCTAAGGTGCAATGTAGAAGTATAAAAAATGAATGCCCGGAGCCGAGTTGTGCGGAGCCGGTCCTGCTTCCGGAGAGATGCTGCAAAACCTGCCCTGGGGACACATATCGTAAGTATTTTATTCCTTTCTATTATTATTTTTACTTTTTTTTAAGTATCTTCTTCTATAAATAACAAGAACAAATAAAAAAAAAACTATTTTTAATACTCCAATTGATGTAATGAATGTGAGAGTTACATCTTCGATATTTCGAGGTCTTTGGCCTACAGAAAGCAATTATTTAATTGCGAGAGGAGCCGCGCACGTCTGTAACTGCTCTTAAAGTGCATGAGGACATACATCATTGTTTATGTAACACATCGTTAGGGTCTGGCGAGAAGAGATTTCTTCGAATTAAGACAAACGAGTTCTGGATTGATGTCATTTAACAACGTTTGTTTCTTGTACTTATAATTTATTACTTAAAAGATTCTAAGCGAAAGCCGATTTAAAACTATATAACTTAATTATTTAAAGAATTCAATGTTGAGGATTAAGTAATATTGATAATTGCACATTAGCCGTGATAAACTGTCTGATTCATCCAGCAA
The DNA here is from genome assembly GCF_036711975.1 of Onthophagus taurus. Classification (NCBI taxonomy): domain Eukaryota; kingdom Metazoa; phylum Arthropoda; class Insecta; order Coleoptera; family Scarabaeidae; genus Onthophagus; species Onthophagus taurus. Next base: position 5,879,612 of record NC_091967.1, read on the forward strand.
AATGATGTTATTATAGCAACCATCTCGTAAATAGATCCGTTGTTTAAGCGAATTGCATTACATCCCGTTTCATAACGTTCGTTAAAGTCCAATGTCAAGGTCATCGTTTTCTAAACGCGAAATAAATTCAATTGCGAGAGATATTGTTTAGCGACCAATTAAAGAATATAAATAAATTGGTTGGCAAATGTAGTCATCATATATCAATAAAAATTAAGAACAAATATTGAATGAAAAAAATTGTTTGAACCTGATAGAAATAGATCACACCCGGTATCCAAGTTCAAGCTGAAACGAAAACGTTCGTTTCGTAATTGATGACAAGTGGCGCCAAAATCGTCAGTTACGTAAAACCAGAGGCGGCTCAACGCCGTAGCCGATATTGGTGGCGACGACGACATCGACGGCGACTTCCTTATCCAGACAAACTCGGAGAGTTTCCCTTCCAATTACGCGAAATGTCGATGAACTTCGAAGACGACGACGTCGTCGCCGTCCCCAGACGTAAAGGTGTGTCCAGACATTGCGCGGCATGCCGCGCGATGTTTGGACAAGACGCGCGCGGCAAATCTGTCACTCGCGAACATTTTTAATAAGTGTCCTGTAACATTGCCGCGCAAACATTCTTTGGTATGTTTAAACTTGCGCGAGGCAGAATTGTGTCCTACGAATGCAGCGTGAATTTTGCATCGGAGACTTTTTGTCCAGATACGGCCCTGAAATTGTATAAACACCGGTCGACGCCGCATATCTTGTTTGATTTTCGCTTTCTTAAATAGAAAAAAGTACGTTCGTCTGCTTACGCGAAGCTATCGTAAACACGAGAAAAAAATCCGTAGTAAACACGACGAGTTTTTTTCTCTCAATTTTTTTTTTCGATATTTTTTTATTATCGCTGAGGATATAGGCCACCTTGAATTGGTTTTTCTATCGCGAATTAACCTTCGTATCGAATACGATGATGATTCTCTTGAGGATAGAATGGAATTTTATCGCAGCGCGTTCGCTCTCTAATGTTTTTGTTATTTAAAACCGACCGCTAAAAATAGATTTGGTTCGCTAAATTTTCGGTTAATGACATTTATTCACTGGCGCCTATATTTTATTTGGGGACACCGGTTTTTTCTTAAAATAGCAATATTATCTGAAGCCGATTTTAATTATTATTTATTACAACGGATTAATTCAAAATTACTGTACCCAGGAGTATAATATCATTTCATTTTATATTTTTGTAAACAACATAATATTTTCATTGATAATATAAATTCACATGATTTAAACAACAAAAGTTTCTTGAGAAGGCTTATTTCGCTGAAAGATGAGTACTTCACTCATCTTAGCCAAGGTAATTCAGGAAAATACAAAGGAGGGTAAATCTTGACATTAACACATACATCAGGAATATCATCCACATCTGCCTAACGCCTATCTTCTATTGACCTCATTCTTCCACTCCACGCTTCTTCTTCTGCATTCACAATCCCATCGACCACTTTCTTAGCCTCACAACCCTCAAATATCAAGTAGTAACATCTAATACTCGAAAATATTCTCCATTTGCTTATACAGGAAGTTTCTATAAGTCGTGGCATAATTTTAATCACAAATACTAGAGTTAAAATGATGATGATTTGATTGACGATGCGTCTAAATAAGAAGAATATGCTGATATAATTTTCGTGTATGGTTTTTTTAATGGAAATGCTCGACAATCAGTAGTAGTAGTAGTAGTAGTAAATAATTGAAATAGGACATAATATGTATATGTTCATTAACATTTTTTTTTGATAATTGGATTGGCTATGATATGTCAAAGTTTGATGGTGACCTAATAAACCATCCTGTATATAGCATTAAATGATTTCTCATGATAACATCGCATTGTTTGCCAAGTTTTATCTTTCTAAGACAAAGCACATTGAAAGTCCAAAAATTTTTTACATGAATCATCATCATTTTAACACTAGTATTTGTGATTAATGTTATGCCACAACTTATATAAACACCCTGTATAATACTTCAACTTTAGATTCCTAATCCTTAGAGGTCTTGGAATTTTAACGATTCTGCCTCACAGTTCTATAGAACCATATCATAATCAGATTATGGAAGGGTAATCCATTGCGATGTGTCAAGAAGTCAACGTAGCACCTTGAAGTTGTATCCATGTTTCAAAAACTATATATCGAGTTTCCTCAATAATATCATATTTGTAATAGCCTCAAAAATCCACCACACTTCGTAATCTTCATCAAAAAATGTGTTTTGCACCACTCCTAGATTGATTTTTATCTAAAGACTGGGAATAAATCATGTTGGAAAATTCATTGTTTGTTTATGTAAACTCCACGGTTTTGGATTTGTTTTGTTGGTACACTTTCTGATTTTGTTCTTTTCACCCGGAGAAGATCTATGTTGCCACTGCCATGTGTTAATATAATGTGTTATCTTCTTATCCCTGAGTATGATTTTTTTGGCTTTCCGGCTTTTGTTCTTTATGAAGCTAATAAACAAAATAGTCTTACACTATTTTGTTTATTCTTAATCTCTATTTTTAAAATTTTTTATGACTATTCATGTTGATGTTGGCGGTATAAGCCACCATGTGCGACAACTTAAAGAGTAACGTCCCTTTAGTATTAATTGTGAGTTTTCTTATGACGTACTCAAAGCCAGGTTAGAAAGTGTAGATGCAAGCTCATCTTTCTGCTTCAGCTCGGAGAGCGTTTGGAAGGTTGGAAGTTCTGAATGTTCTCGATCCTCACTTAGTGATTTTAGTCAAGACTATTCGATATAATGCTTTTACACCAATCCTTTGGCAGTGTTTCGTATGTCCAAATTTGCGACACCATAGCTATAACCATAAAATTTTTGTATTTGACGTTATTATTGCATATGGCGTATTCAAATCTAGAACATATTTGATCAAGGAGCAATTCTGTGTTAAGAAGTAGTCTGGTGTTCATGGTGTTTTTTTGTAGTGTTTGTAGTTTGGAGGACTTTCACTACACTTGTACTTCTACGAATAGTTAATTGTCTAACTGTTGCGGATTTTTGTAGCATCATCGACTACTGTAGCGACAGCGTTATTGTAATAAAATATGCGGAGATCTCATTATTTCATCAAGAACATAGATGTTGTCCTGGATATTGCCTTAATTTGACGTCTATGGGGCGGAGATATCAGATGAATTCATGGTGATACGTTTTAGATTTCCTTATTGTACCACAGATTGAGTTAATTGAATTGACCTAAACTGGAAATACTAAAAAATTATGGCAAAAGCCATTTCGTTAGTTTAAAACTTTAAATATTCAAATTCAAAATGATAATCAAAAAAATTAAATAGAAATAATAAAAAAATAAAACAGATAAATTATTTTCATTCAAGATAAAAAATACCATTAAATTACATAAATGTCTTCTCTTTCCAAAAAGATAGTTGTCTATAACCGGATTTGCATCTGTTAATTATTTCATGATCGCTTCGATGTGGATCGTTAAAATTTGGGTATCTAGGTGTTTGGTGTTGTAGTTTTTTGAGTAACGTTCGATAGTTAAACGCGAGTCACGTTAGTGACGTCTTCTAACCTCGAAGATTGGTCAGATGGCGTCTAGGGACTAAAAAGGAAGAAACGGGCTGTCGCAACGCAAAACGATAATCGCTTGGCAGGCGGACAGACGGCCGCAAAGGAGAAAGCGTCCGTTCGCCTTTTTCAATAGTGGACCGCCGTGGCCCCGCCGAACCCTATAGGGAAGCGATTTCGCGACGAAATCATCCGCCGCGGGGCTGCTTACCCGGCGCTACAAATAACACTTATTGTGTTTTTGGTATTAAAAAGTTTTTTTAAGAAATTGATTTCTATTTAGTTATAATTATAATTGCTAAATTTGATGGTGAATAGACGTCAAAGGAAGTTATCATCATGTTACAACATTAAGGATGCAATTAGCTCGGCGGTTGACGTCGGTATCGTTGTTGGAAAAAACTACGATTTTTACAGAGTATTTGCGCCCGATAGAAAAGTGGTTCCTTGCCAAAACCGATCTGTTCGCCATTAGCAGGTGCCGATGCCAACGAAAACAATCAGCTCAGTCGGCCATTCAGTGTTTCCTCAAATAGACCCAGACGGGTGTCTCTTTAGAAAATAAATAAAAACCGCCAACGCTATATTTAAGTGGCGATTTTTTTTATTTCTTTTTACTTAACATTAAAAAATTAGATAACATTGTATTTAAATTAATAACTATATTTATAAATAAAATGATAAATTTTTGTACTTATTAAACAATAAATTAAAACAATTTTTGGAATTATATCAAAAATTAACTTTTTTAGTACTTTTTATCAATTTTATTATTTATGAATAGGTTTATATAGATTATCTTATAACAATATTTTTTTTTAATTAAAACATATCTTTATTCTTATATCTAAACCTCGTATTTACTTATTATCTGATTAAATATCGCGTTTAAATGAAATCAGGATGTTTAAACCCCTTTAATATAGGCAATTTAAATAACGCGGTGTTCAGTTAAGTTGCCTATATTTAGGCGTTTTTTTTAAAGAAAATTACAATCCGAATAATTTGATTTGTTTTATATTTATTCATTTTCAGTTCCTGATGTTATACAAGACGTAATTAGACATGACATGGTGGACGGGGATGATAAAAACGCTAAACGTGAGTACCAAAATCACGTCGAAGATGTCCTAGGTACATACCATCACTTATTTTAATTATTTTTAATCATTCATTCATTTTTCACCAAAAAAAAGTTTCTATAAAATTTTCCATTTCTCCTTTAATTCCAGATTACGCAGCCCTTTTAACGGATCGTTCATCGTTACAATTAAGGAACGATAATAATGAGCCGATCATAAATGACAATAAGAATAATGTTATTGCAACCGGAAGGTTTACTTTCCACAAGCGAAATCTTTATTATTCTTTTTATATATCTGATAAAGCAGCTCGGCCGAGAACTTTGCAGTTTGTGAATTATGAAGGGCATATTTTGGAAGAACATATTTTATCGGACGTTGGTGGACATGTCAGTAGTAGATATCAAAATGCGACGAGGAAAGTTTGTGGGGTGTGGAAAAGATTGCCGAAAGATTACAGGAAGATGTTGCGAGATGAAAGAATGTACGTGGTTTTGGGGTGGGGTTCAAAAGAACAAGCTGAGTTTACTTTAAGCGCTCAACTTATGAAATATGTCGCTTTGGGGACAGAATTATTCAGCTCGTTACTTGAACCCTCACCAGGAGCTGATATGAATTTAATGGCTGGATCTGGAGGGACAGCTATTGTATCAATTTCAACCCAACTCTCTCCATCAATACACATAGCCGTCGTTTTTAACGGGTTATTCACCCCAGAAGAAATCCATCAAGTACCTTTAAACATAACTTTAACTTTCGATGATCGAAAAGTTATATTAACCGAAAAAGTTTATGTGCAAAAACCAGCTACGGAATTAAATTTAGTCGAAATAAGCTCACCAATTTCACAAAGTGATTTAAGGCACTTAACTCGAGGAAAATTAGTTTTATCAATTTCTTCAGTTTCAAATCCAACAATTCTCAAATTATCTGGAATGATAATGACCAAAGCGACTTGTGAATTATTCCAAACGCCGTTATCTTCATCAGGTACCGAAGGAAATAAATTAGGTATATCCGGATTAGCTTGGGTTTATCTTAACAACGAAGGTTCTTTGGTGTACAATGTTCAAGTAGATGACGTTAACCCCGATGAAAAACCCCTTTACATCACCTTAAACGATATGACCGGAAAGAAAAGATTAGAACTGGAAGACTTAACGCCTAGTTTTAACAACGGTTGGGCGAATGGAACGATCGATAAATTAAGTCCTAAAGTTTTAGAACCTTTATATTCGGGAAATCTAGCCGTTAATGTTGTCGTCAACTCAGAAATGAATATTATTCGCGGTAGATTAACACCTAAACTCGTTGCGGATGCGAGAGATGCTTCCGCTCCGGTTCTTTTAAAACGTGAGGATAACACATTACCAGCGTCCGCCGTTGGAATGGGTTGGTTTGTTTTGGATAACGATTGTCATTTACATTATGACGTGACATTGACCGGATTACCAAATTCGGAAAAGAGTTTAGAATTGTCATTGAAATTTTTACCTATGAGTGTCCCTGGAGCTCCGTATTCAATAAGAGTCTTGGATCCAATCCAAGGAAATCAACTGGAAGGAGGTACTATTGAACCTTTGATGAAAGAGGAATTATCTAGATTGGATACGGGAGTTGTTTTCGTAAAAATTCGGAATATTAGTACAAAGGATATTTTACTTAAATCAACTTTAAGAGAGGTAAGATTCTCGTTAAATTGTGAACTTAAACCGTCTCATTCCTAATATTTTGTAGGTCAAAGTTCCAGTATCTTGTTTATCAATTCAAACAAATTCTTTACCAAGTGAAGGTGATTCGGGAGAACAACACAAAAGTTGTAATTACGATAACAGATATTATCAAGTAGACGAAAGATGGACTTCCGTTGATAATCCTTGCGAAATGTGTTTTTGTCAAGACGGAAAAGTACACTGTGATATTTCACCTTGTCCAGACAATCCATGTCCGAAAGGAATGAACAAAACCAAATTTCCAGGAGAATGTTGTCCGGTGTGTCGCAACGCGACAATACACGAAGACAAACCCGAATTACTCAGAGGATGCGTATTTAATGGGAAGTTTTTCTCGGTCGGAGCCGTTTTTCACCCGTTCCTAATCCCTACGGGTTTCGATAGGTGTACAAAATGCGAATGCGATGAATCGGTGGTAATAAAATGCGCCCGAATTGTTGATAATAAAATTTGCTGTAACAATTGTCAACCGCCTGCCGAATCGGAAAACGGAACATACGTTAGTGATCCATCTTTACCTGTCGTTATAGAAGCACCCATTTATAATAAATCGGTTACTAAGATTTCTAATGCTTCACAAATTTTAAGTGAAGGTGGATGTATTAATTCTTATGATGGATCTAAACCATATAAAAATGGACAAACTTTTCATCCTTACATAGAAGCTTTGGGTGAATACAAATGTGTAACTTGTACATGTAATGTAAGTATTTTGTATATTGTTGGTAATTTTATCTTATATGTATTAACTCATAACTTCTATTAAGTTGCATTATTTTTGCTTAAATGAAAAGACGTTATTAATCTTAATCATTGTAATTAACTTAAAATTAATCAAAATTTCCAAACAATTTTCTTTATTCTCTGTAACAATTGGGTTTTGGTACTCTTCTTTGATAGAATTTAGCTGAAGTCATCATATTCGAGCTTGCACTGGCGTTATCTTAACAGTTTTGACGATAAAACGCGCTTAGCAACATTCTCTTGGAGCTACTTGGATTTACAGTGATACAACAAAGTCCCAGAAAATGATAACATCTCAGCTCCTGAAATGTAATTCAATGAATTTTTTAAACGAAAGATATTAGAAGTGTATTTTATTTTAATACAAAGTTCAGTTCGACTTGCGCTACGAAGTGAAGGCTACAGCAGTAGATTTAGTCGCACGTCTCTCAAGACGGCTAAACCCGAATTATTCTAGTTCTAAGACTTATGCTAGAGTTTTAGTTCAATAAAAATATACAACATAGTGATATCTTATGCTAACTAGCGCTACTTACCACTGTCCCTAGAACTAACATTAGACCTAGAATTAGAAACATTCGGGCTTAGCTGCACATCTCTCAAGACTGCTAAACTTGAATTATTCTAGGTCTTATGTTAGCTCTAGTGATAGTGCTAGTGTAAAACTAGAACTAACACTAGACCTAGAACTAGAAAGTATCGGGTAAAAAAATATAAAATTCGATAAGTCTATTTCGTATTGTTTTAGAATATAGCTAAAAATAAACTTTTTTTTAGTGTCGTCAAAGAAATTAAATTTACAGTTTCCTGTAAATTACGGTACTATAACTAAAAATTATTCTATTAAAAATTTATATAAAATTTACTTTATTTTCGAATATATAACATTCTAAGATGTTAAACTTTTCGTAATTCATCTTTAAAAACAAGATTTTTAATTTGACATTTTAGAAAATTTTTGAATACAAACAAATGTTGCTATGTTTATTTGAATTAAAAGAAATATATGAGCGCCATCTATCAATAATTTATTAAGTCATTTAATAATAATATTAAATATTAATAAAAAAAAAGTGAAATAATAGTTCAGCAAATGTATTTGTTTCAAATATCAGAAATATGTCGTTTTAATTTTTAGTTATAATTTACAGGGAACTGTAAATTTAATTTCTTTGGCGACACTAAAAAATATGCTAAAGGTGTTAAAAATGTTAAAAGATGTTACAAAATTTCATTGAATTACATTTCGGGAGCTGAGATATTATCATTTTCCGGGCTGTATGTAGACTTTATTGTGTCACTATATCTAATAATATAAACAGAAATTTTGCTTGTTGACACAGCTGTGAAGGTATAAGCGGGAATTTCGCGTCATTTCGAATGATTTTCTTGTAAACGAAATCTTTATCTTGCATTTCTAACACCAAGTTAATGAAAGCATGGCGTTGTCCATGGTCAGATGGCTTCAATTCATCTGTTAGTTAGACTTTGGAAACTTTTCGAGCATGATCTTTACGCTATATACGATATCTTCTATATTTTTCATATTAGAAAAAACTTTTAGTATAAAAAATGTAGTATTCTTAACAATATTGATCTTTCCAGTTTTGCTCTTAGATGCGTTAAAATCGAGAAAAATGTGAAAATTTGATGATTTTGTGGTTTGACATTTTATTGAGGAAACTTTTAGAATAAAAGTTGTGGCAAATTTCATTCTTGACAACATTGCTCTTTTCTACTTTTGGTCTCAGATGTGTAAATATCGAGAAAAATATGAAAATTTGATGATTTCGTGATTTTACGTTTTATTGATATCTTTAATAAAATTTTTTATCTCTGGCTTTTCTCAACATCGTCTCTGGTATCAAATAGTTTCAGACATATGTTAATAACCCAACATGTCTTAAGATTGTGCTGGCTTTTTTTAGATTTCTGGCCATTTCTGGTCTACGAGGAATAAGTTGAAAAAACGATTATTATCTAAAAATCACCACAACTTACTCAACATTAAAAAAAAAACTTCTGATATTAATTTTTGTTCTCTTTTTTTTTTAGAATGGCAACATAAAGTGTCACAGATTTGAATGTACAAGAAAAATGTGTAGGTCGAGGAAATACTCAAATCAATCTACACAAGAATTATCCTGTTGCTCTTCGAACTTTTGCAGAAAACGTCACGGTAGAAGACGTAAACAGAATATGGGATATTAGCGCCCGTATAATAACTGATAAGTACAGATATTTTTTAAAATAGTGGGCAATGTGTTGGCCTCGTAAAAAGTGTGGAGACGCGAGTGCAGTGGCTGGACCCCTTGAGCTCATGTCACCGTTACCGTTAACTTACCAAAGAAGACTGAGACAGTAAGATTAGGCTGGGCCAGAAATTAGGCTGAAATTGGATCGCGCAGTTAAAGAATCGCAGTGGTATTTATTTCATTTTTTTTGAGTGCAAGCATATATATATATAATTAAAATCGTCGTCGATAGGTTTTAAGTTGTAAATATTATTAATTTACTAATTAGAAATTAGTTTAATTAGATTGGATTTGGAATTGAAAAAAAAGAAATTGTTTTTTTATGTTATTTCTTCTTGTTATCTTTTTTTTGTAACTTTTCTTTTCCGGTCAATTTTTGAGCAGTCAAACTTATTTATTCCTGTTTTATTCTAACTTTTAACCAGTTCGTAAGTTAATTTATTTATCTGGATATATTTTTGTGTTGTATGAAAAAGCAATTCCATTTTTTATAGTTTGAAGAGTTTGAAAATGATTAAGTATTGAAAATTTGCGATTTAATGTAGATAATTGAATTAATAATGTTAATTCAATTCTTTATATTAAAAACTTAAAGAATTCTTTGACTGCATTTTTTTAAAGATTAAGTAAAAGGTTTTTACTCATGATTGTTAGAGGTAAAGGCTGATATCGAAAATGATAGCGCAATGGAAAACGTTTTCTCCTCTTTATATGTATAATATTTATACCAGAAACAAAATCGTTTTCCGTTGTGGTATTGCCGCCACGATAAATGCAAAGAAAAATTTTGTAAATTGCAAATTTTTATTGCGTACGAGGTGCCATGTTAATTGATTTTTTATTTTTAATTTAAAGATTTTATAGTACTTATTGCAAAGCAAGCAAAATTTTCGAATCTCGCGTGAATGTGAGCGCCCAGTATTTTGTTTTGTAGAGATGATGTTGTTTGATTAATATGGTGATGATGTGATGACTGTAAATAGTATAAATAATAAATTACACGTAACCGTCACTGTTCTAATTAATATATTTAATAACGTTTAGATTTACGACGCATAATTACGCTTGTAATGTATAAAAGAAGTTATTTAAGTATATTATGCTTATCAAGTAAGCCCCCTTTATTATGTAGAATTCTTCTCCTCAATGATTCTGATCGAAAAAATAAAAAAGAAGAAAATAAGAAAATCGATCCGGATCGAGCTGCATTTTGTAATTTATTCTTTATTAGCATAGCGATTCTTAGCGATAACTGTCCATGATATATTTCTTTCTTTTTAGTCGGGTTAAGATAAAGAACTGACGTGCATAAATACTAGTACGACATATAAAACTTGTAAATAAATTTTTAATGCATAATCATGATTGTCTAACAGCTATTTCGACGTAATTGTACCTGCTAGCAAATTGATAATATACGCTTGATTAAAAAAACAACTTGTCGTTTGTAATTATTTATTTCTTCAGAAATTTTAATTACAATTTATTCATCATTTTAGTTTTTGCAAAGTTTAAAGATTCCTCAAAAATTTGCAATGTGTAGTCCACGTTACTTAACGTTGCATTATATCCCATCAAACCTATTCTGAAAACTTTGTCGGTTGTTGGTCCCAAACCACCACTTATTTCAAAATAGTGCCTATAAAAATAAATTAATTAATTATCCAATAATACATAAAATCAAATTAAAGCTATAAGCTTTTAATATAATCGAAATTTATCCTAAACAATACTGTTCTAAAGTTGGGGAAGAACTAAAAGTGATTGATAACAGTGATAACATAACACTGATGAGAAATTCACCGGTGCGTAATTGTGGTTGCGTATTTACAGTTACAGCGTAATTGTCGCTGTGCTTGATTCTGTAAAATACAATACATGTTAACTTGACATGTATCGATATTGGGGACGATCTTGATGATCTTGGTAGTGAGTTGAGATATGTTATGGCTATTTTGATGCCATAGATGATGGTAATAAAAGCAAAAACGAAAGAAAAAGATGTTGAAAGGACACAGTACAGTCGAGACATGTTAAATAATTATGATGATGTGTGTCATAAACTATTTTGATGGCATAGATGATAATAGGGACTAAGTTATGAGGCGAGCTTTGGTGATAGTAGAGATAATGTTGATAAATGATGGGAAAGATGTTGATACCGACTCAGATAATGTTAAAGATGTTAGGGATTGTGTTGTGATATTAATGCAAATTTACCAAATGTTGGGTGAAGTAGGATAATATATAGATATGTTAGGAATTATGACACAAAGTTAAGAGATGTCAGGCACAATGATTAGCTATAACAAAGACGATAGTGGTGGATGTTGGAAGATGTTGTGGAGGTGGCTTAGTCAGCATTGAAATATCTCAGGAACGATTTTAATATTGTAAACAATGCTGAAAAGAGTTAGGGGCAATATGGGAAAATAATATCTTAGGCGATCTTTAGCGATATCAGAGAGACCGTTTTGTGTTTTTTGATGATGTTGAGAGATGTCATTGACACAACATGATAATATTAAAAGGTGATAGGGATTATATTGAGTTATATAGGGACGATTTTGATGTCAGTGACGAGTTTTAACGCCAGCAAGGTTAATATTCAATGATATTGGTGATGATGTTTAAGATTATAAATAATGTTGAGAGATGTTATAGACATTGTCTAGCGATATTAGGATAATCTTAATAGCTGATGGGGTGAAATGACATTAAATGACCATTATTTTTCATTCCTTTCACTAAATTTTCGATTCTTTAAGTAGATAAACCATCATATTGTTTTCCTGTATACTCGTCTTTATACTATTTATCCATTCCTGATATTCCTGCGCATTTTTTTCACACCAAATAACGTTAAATATCGTTAAGCATTGAAACATTAAGTGTCAAGTCAACAAAGCCGGCTGCATTAGCCGCTTACCGGTTGACTGGCAATGAGTAATTAGAAAGTGAAGGAAGCCACAATGATTTCTAAACCGGATATACAGACTAATATCATTAGTACTGTAACAGAATTTGTAAAGGTTCTGTTCTAAAGACTAAAATCTATAATTATTAAATTTTAACTTGAACCTTAAACTTATTCTTATATCTTATTAATTAATAATTTACGTTTTCATGGCGTAATTAACAACATCTTTCCAATTAACTCCATCAGGAACTTTGATAGTTGTTACAGTAGGTATTCTTTTCTGTTTATCTTTGATAAACAACTCCAACCCCATTTTCTCTAAGCCATTGTATAATTTTTGAGAACATTCTTGATGTCTTTGAATCATTTTTTCCATCCCTTCATCACAAGCAATCGCTAGGGCTTCTCTTAAACCATACAACAGAGTGGCGGAAATTGTGTGATGATATCTAAAAAGAAATTTAATTATAAAATTGTTATATTGAAATATTAAAAAAATTTACACTCTTGGTCTTCCAAAACAATACCAGTAATCCCCTAAAATTTTCATGTCTAAATAATAAACATGACAAGGAGTTAAGCGAGTAAAAATTTTGTCTCTAAAAATAATTAAAAATTAAAGTGGTTATAATTATTTCATTTTAAGTATTTTACTGGGCTTTAGAACTAAAAGACATCGGTGTTATACCAGGGGGGGCACTCAAACATTTTTGGGATCCGGTGTAAATAGCATCAATGTTCCATTTATCCATAAAAACGGGTACACTACCCAAAGAGGCAACTGTATCCACAGCAAATAAACAATTGTACCTATAACACATCATCTTTTTTATTATTTAGTGAATATATTTAAAAATTTTAACGAACCTGTGACAAAGTTCGCCAATTCCTTCAAGATTTTGATAAGCGCCACTTGAACTTTCGCCTTGAACAATGAAGAACAAAACCGGTTTGTGTTTCATCAATCCCTGTTCGATCTGTTCCAAAGTGAACACGTTTCCTGGTTCCGTTTTTATCTGCCTGACGATGCCTCCGTATCTTGTGGCCATGTTCGAAGCTCTTTCTCCCCATATACCGTTAACGGCAATTAAAACCTTTTCTCCGGGTTCCAGTAAATTACACATCACCGCTTCTATTCCTCCGTGTCCAGATGCGCTAATACATAAAGTTAATGTGTTTTTCGTTTGAAATATATACTGTAAAGCAGCTTTAATGTCGTCCATAATCTACAGTAAAAGTTATTATTATTTTTTTAAATTTGTTTCGTGTGATGTATTTGCGTTTAAATCTTTAAAACTCGTTCCGTAAGGTAAAACGAGACGATAATATGAAATTTCAAACCAAGTATTTGGAAGAGAGAATATGTAAAACACATGCCGCGGATGCTCTTACATGGTTTTTGATTGTTACTGCCCGAAGGAATTATCTAGTTGTTATATTAATGGGGCTTTAAAAAAAATTTCGAATGCCTCGAAATGGTTACCTGCGTCGTTTCCGTGTGGAGATGTCCCAAAACCGGTTGGCTTAGTGCGTGTAACACTCTTGGGGAACAATTTGATGGACCCGGACCCATCATGAGTTTGTGTGGCACAAATAAAGGCCTCTTTAACGAAATTGGTGCTGAAATCTCCATGGTGTTTGTTTCAATTAATAACAGAAAAAGCTATTTCTATTTGCGATACAAACTTTGCGCGTTTATATATCAAATCGAATAGACCACAACTTGCTCTAGTTAAACCACAACTAGTAAGAATAACAAACTTATTTTGATGGTATCCATTTCGAAAGTGATTAGCCAGTGACCTTTGCGTTATCGTAATATTTCTTAAAAATGAACAACATCGTTATCAAAAATTCTAATGTTAATATGATTTTTATTTTGTAACGTAGTTTTCCATTATTATATTAGTTCTGTTATTCATTGTAAATTATATATAAACAAAGTATATGTAACAGCAATATTTGTTCATCATTTCACAAATTCGATTTCACGAAATTAATATTGACGCTAATGAAAATGTTAAATTATGCAAAATAAATCGAGAAAAATAAACCGGCTCCCACTCTGAATATTACAAATTTTATTTTAATTTTCCTCTTAGATTTTTCAAGATTGAAATCGGATAAAATACACGTTTCGAGTCTTAACACGTAAGTGTGAAGGTTTTATCACAGAATTTATTACGTTTTCTCTCGATTCATTTCATTCGGCCTCCTCGATTGCGATCGACTTTCATCAGAAGCAGTAAAATCTACGATGTGTTTGCTCTAAGGGCGCGTTCTCGAGTTAGTACTTAAATGCGGATAGAAGACAATTGTAGGGTCGATGACTTCTTAGCTTAATTAAGGACGTCACGAAACGAAACCACAACTAATGTACTGGGACGATACTGGCGCAAACAAATCGGTTATGATAATAATTGTCGATCTAGGGCACCAGCTGTGGTTCTACACTTTCAAACCAACATCACTTACTTAAATAACTTTTCAAATAAACAGAAATTTTAATCTAAAATAACTTCATTGAATTATCAATTAAAAAATTACTAACAATGAAAAAGATTCTTCAAAGCACTTTTAAAACAGCTTGCAAGATGATGTAAAAGTAAACGGTACAGTTCGGCAATATAACGAAATATTAATCGAAGATAGGAGCTGGGTGTGTCGAGGACGAGTCGAAGTCGGCGAGCAATTTTTTACATCCGTTTATCCCTAATTCGATCTACGGTAATAACAATAATATAGCAGACACGCAAACTGGTCGGTTTATATACGGTCCGCGATAGAGAACGAAAGTCGTGATGGAGGAGGTCGGGGAATCGGAGACGGAAAAATAAAACGAACAGGATCCGAAGATAACGCACGCAGTGGTGCGTACAAAGCGTTTACTAAAACTTAAATAATTATGGAGGTATTGTAAAAAGATTAAAAAAAAAGTATATCATTAAAATACCGAGGAAAATACCAGGAATTTTCACACATCATATAAAATAATTGCAATAAGATTAGTAAGGAGTAATAGGGTAACCACATTGGACTTAAAACCGAAGACGTTATAAATTAAACATTCAAATCCTTCTTTACTTTTATCTTTTTGTAATAGTATCCCATCTCACTATGTACTTATAAATCATTGTATTTGGTATGTAAACACGAAATTTGTCTGAATAGGTTCATATTATTATTAGGTGCCTATTTTGCACTTGTATATGTCACAGGTAAAGCGTGCATTTCAGTTAATGTACACATTAGCCAGTCAATGTATACATTAACATAACGTTTTAGTGAAAGTATTTATCAGTCAGAATGTATACATTTACTAGTGAATGTGTATATAAACTGGGCAGATGCTAACAATTGCTAACAGATGTTAGTAAAAGTTATAATAAACAAAATGGAAGTATAGTAGTAACCATTTTTTGGGTTGGGTTGAGTTTCGTTATGTAATATACTACTAAACGTACTTCAGCTTTAACTGGGCGTCATTAGTAATTGTATATGTTACAGTTAAAGCATTCATACCGTGAATGTACACATTGTCTAGTCAATGCATACATTAACTAATTTATCTGGTTAATGTGTATATAAAATACGAAATGTAAACTTTTACTATACTCTGTTTTTAAACCAGGAGGAGTATTTTAAATTTGTCACAAGATTGACCTTGCACGTGATTGATTGAATGCGAGGAAGGTTCACACACAGGCAATTTTGAATTTTGATTTTGAATTTGAAGGTTAGGTAATTGATAATTCGACAGTTTCGTGTCATTATTGTATATTTTGTGTTCTTAAACCCTATTTTATTATATTTTGAAATAAATACACTCATAACTTCAATGTTAATTTGTATGTATAGTGTTGACGATAACAAACGAAAATAAATACAATAATAAGTAAATAAATAAATAAATAATAATTATTAATTAAAATTTACCGCCAAAATATCTAGTGATATTTTCTGGTGATTTTTCCCAGTGTAAATCTGACTTTCGCGTTTACTCCTCCTGGTTTAAAAACAGAGTATAGTGCAAGTGTTAGTTCTAGTTTTAATTGTTATTCAGCGCTAAGTTGTATATTTTTAAGTTTCGGGTTTAGCCCTGTGTCTTCAGACGCTGAATGTTAGGTAAGGTTAGTTTTGTTTACAAACATTAATTATACCATGAAGTATTCTTTGGCAATTAGTAATGGCAATTATAGCGTGAAGTTTTCTTTTGTAATGTCAATTATAGCGTGAAGGAATGTTCGGTAAGGTTAGTTTTGTTTACAAACATTAATTATACCATGAAGTATTCTTTGGCAATTTGTAATGGCAATTATAGCGTGAAGTTTTCTTTTGTAATGTCAATTATAGCGTGAAGGAATGTTAGGTAAGGTTAGTTTTGTTTACAAACATTAATTATACCTTGAAGTTTTCTTTGGCAATTTGTAATGGCAATTATAGCGTTAAGTTTTCTTTTGTAATGTCAATTATAGCGTGAAGGAATATGAGGTAAGGTTAGTTTTGTTTACAAACATTAATTATACCATGAAGTTTTCTTTGGAAATTAGTAATGGCAATTATAGCGTGAAGTTTTCTTTTGTAATGTCAATTATAGCGTGAAGGAATGTTAGGTAAGGTTAGTTTTGTTTACAAACATTAATTATACCTTGAAGTTTTCTTTGGCAATTATACTCTGTTTTTAAACCAGGAGGAGTATTTTAAATTTGTCACCAGATTGACCTTGCACGTGATTGGTTGAATGCGAGGAAGGTTCACACACACAGGCAATTTTGAATTTGAAGGTTAGGTTATTGACAATTCGACAGTTTCGTGTCATTATTGTAAATTTTGTGTTCTTAAACCCTTCTTTATTATATTTTGAAATAAATACACTCATAACTTCAATGTTAATTTGTATGTTTAGTGTTGACGATAACAAACGAAAATAAATACAATAATAAGTAAATAAATAAATAATAATTATTAATTTAAATTTACCGCCAAAATATCTAGTGATATTTTCTGGTGATTTTTCCTAGTGTAAATCTGACTTTCGCGTTTACTCCTCCTGGTTTAAAAACAGAGTATAGTTGATGTATACAATTACTATTGACGCCCAGTTAAAGCTTAAAGTACGTTTACTAGTATATTACATAACGAAACCCAACCCAACCCAAAAAATTATTACTACTATACTTACTTACTTACTATTTGCATCAAATTTTCTTTGTTATAACTTTTACTAACATCTGTTAGCAAATGCATACACTGCTTAGTTTATGCAGTCATTAGTAAATGTATACACTCTATGACTGATTATTTTAATAATACTGGCCATAAAATCCTAAACTTATATGGGTTTCACATTATTTAATCTGTCAAATGTTAACCTTTTATTTTCAGCGGGGTGACTTTCTTCTGTTCTTTGCAGCTTCTCGTTTGCCTTGCTACACTTTAGAAACGGCAAAGTTTTCCGCTAATATCAACATAGAAGCTTTCAAGCACGATCTAATTGAAGATATCACCACAGTGCTAGCGCAAAACATGGAAGATGTTGATGGCTCAGATGTTTGCTGGGTAGCTATATCAATTAACACGTTGTTAACGGCAATAAGGGACTCTTCTTCTTCGTATTCCTTCACTCGGGTTCTATAAGCTAATTCCAGTGGCTCTAAAGTCGACTACAATGTTATCGGATCTTGCGTTGTAATGTGTTTTGATACTTAAATTCCTCCAGAAATTAAACCTGCTGCATCCAAACTCACTGGGAGAGACCTTGACCTTGGTAGGTTCTAGGGGGAAGTTCATCAATCGGCAAATACATACTACTATCCAGATTTGTATGCAAGGCAAACATTTTTGCTCTATACCTGAATTAAGATTCTTCACTTTTTGCACCTGTTGGCCCAAGCGTCATTTTTTGACGATTTTGTTTGCTATTATCTTTAATACTTGTTCGGGTTTTCTTGGTCTGCCCACTACAATGAAAAAAATGTATCAGAAATGCAAAAAAGTAACACAAACCGAAAAATATCAGTGACAACTATTCTTTTGACTCCAAGTCTGTTGAATTTAAGTATTAACACTGTTAGAATATTAAAATAAGTCACTAGTGGCAAACCACATATTGTATCTGTCCTTTACATAATGTCTGGCTTTAAGTTTGTATGCACGAGTTTGTCGAGCGAAATAGCTGGAGTGGTCTACACCCAAAATTTTTGCAATTTTGATATGGCTCTGATAGACTAATAACTTTTGATACAGTACTGTGTTCATTTTGAGAAACATCGCAACTTATGGAAATCCACACAGCATAAATAACAAGAAATTTTGATTAATTGCATGCCACTACAACAAATAATACAGACCAGGTCAACAGCATCATGAAATATTTGATCAACTCTGATTTTTAGAATAACATAATACTTGAGAATATAAATTTTAAAGAAAAATTTAATATTCATTATAAAAAAAAACGTACAAAGCAATCTTTGTACAGTAATTTTAAAGGAGTATATCTGGTTTTAAGATGAATAAGGTGCGCAAAAGCACACCTTCGAGTCGACTTTTGGATAATATCAATAATACCCAATAAATTCCATGGGGCCCGGACGTCACGACGACGGTACCCGATCATTTAGTAACGAACACTTCGGACTTGGTAATTACTCAACCGTGCCGCGGTAACGGTACATAAATCGGCGGCCGTTCAATATTGCGGCGAGCAGTCTCTCGTACGCTGCTTTTTTTTGCTCGTTTTTTGTCCAGTTTCGTGTTGTTCTCCACGTTTTAACCGAATCGAATCTAATCCGCCCTTCGTTGACTCTACATGAAACTAGGTGAAATAGAACCGTTAGGTACAGATTTTTTGTTTGTTTTTATTTTTAATTCCAAATAACATTTTTCTGTTAAAAAAAATAGAAATGCTGCAAAAATATTTTAGTTAGTTTTGTTTTTTTTTTTAAGTTTCATAAACTCAATTAAATCTTTTCGCAACACTTATACAATTAATATTTTCCTATTATGTCTTCAATTCCACAATGAAAGGTTTATTATCCTTGTATTGGTGGTGTCGTTTTACGACGGTTTAACCCCGACAGATTAAGATTCCCTTTCTGTATTTGTACATAACAAATAACACTGTTTTGCGGTTTAAATCGTCCGTATAATTTAAAACGGACTTTTCGTCCAATCGAAACCGACCGAAACGTGTATCCAGACCGCAATTATAATTGAACCGGAGTTACTATGCCATCCGTGTCCCTATTCTATTCCTGTGACGGTGAGGCCAAACAGCTAGCAGCCGAGAGAGCCAGACCAATGGACGAGAAGAAGAACCCTGCGCGAGCCGGGACAAACTGGTAGTTAGTACAGAACTAGAAGAACAAGAGTGGTAGGTACCTTGACTCCGGGGCTCCGAGGTTCTCTCAGTTCAGTCACAATATGGCCACCTGTAGCGTCGCTCGTTGCCTCTCTTTAAAACTTTAAAAAGAAAAAAAACGTGTATTAGAATAGAACTTTTTAACTAAAAAAACTTTTCTTTCGTTAATAGTTTGTTGTGTAAGTGTTTTCTTAGTGATTAAGTTTGTACATTTTTATTTTGTGGTGGCTGTGCTTTTTTGGATAACTCCTTTTTAAAATATTCATAAAAAATCCAAGAGAAAGGTAAGCGCCTACGCGTCTATAAATAATTTTTTTAAGTTAAATATATTTAATAGTTATCGATTTAATATATTAGCAATTTTATATCGAAACGTCCACGTTTGGAGACTCGTGCACAATAATAATTTAAAGTTCCGATGTTGTAAATGCTTTAATGTTTTGCTAAAACCGCAGACGCTGGGAAGCCGTAAAGAATGACTTTTATCGTCCGTTTTACTGCTTATTATATTTCGCAACGATCGTTCTTTTTAATTTACCAGTTTAATGTATGAAATCCGCAAGAAATTATAAAGAGGAGGAGACGTACAGAAGGCCTCTGGGTGGTGGTGACAAACATTTCTCTTTATTCTTATGGCAAGACACTCGTCCCCTTCAACATTTTCAAATTAATTCTTTATTACTTTAAGCGAGATTGTTAACGATTGTTAACGGTCGTTTATTGTTTACGCCTCACGCATTGATGTTTTCTTTTATAATACTGAAGCAGCTATATATTTTATATCATAAACAGTTTCTCTTTGTGATAATAATGTGATTTATTAGCAGAATTTTTTTGGTTGTAATCTGACAAACTTTATAGAACAATGGTTTTGATACAGGTTCTTGATTGCTTATAAACATCGTAACTGTATATGCTGCCATATTTTGTGCTGACGAGTGACAACGAGTCCATAGAAAAAGCTTTCATTTACTAGATCCATCGGGGATCAACAAATTGGCAAGTTACTTATGAAGATATCTTTCAGGTTGCCATATATTGTCCATGCAAAATTTATGCTTCTTTTCAATTCGCATGTCTGATTGCCTAACTCCTTCTTCTTTTGCAAATAGTGCCTCATCTTCTATTTTCAATATTTAATCATTTGCAAAAAGTATCTAACCTTTCAATTCAATATTTAGCCCTTTGCCATCAGTTTCTAGTCGTCTATTTTCAGCATATAGTCTTTTGCAAACATATCTAGGGTTTCATCTCACCATTTACACCTTTGCCAAGAGTATCTAAGCTTCCATTCCCAGTGTTTAGTCCTCTGCCAAGTATATGCAGTCTTTCATTTTCAGTTTCTGTCGTTTGTAGGCATATTTTAGCTTTCTTTTCAGCATGTAGTCCTTTACCAAGAGTATCTAGTCGTTCATTTTCAGTATTCAATCATCTTCTAAGAGTATCTAATTTTGCAGTTTGAGTATTTAATACTATGTCAACAGTATCTAATCATCTGCAAGTAATGTTTAGACTTCTAACTCTAAATATCCTGGGATTATATTGGCAAAACTGCATATTTGTAGGGGAGGTCTGGAATCACACTCAAGACGACTGGAATTACTTTGCCCAAACATCAGAATACAAGAAAAAAATCTGGAATTAGCCTGATCTGAATCTGGACTGAAACAAAAAGTTTATAATTGCACTGATTAATTTCCAAGTTGTAGAAAGAAGTTTGGACGATTAAATTAATTGTCATGCTAATTTGTGCTTTCTAATCTATCATCTTAAAACATCTTAAACATTTAGTAATCTTGTAATCTGCTTTCAACACGCATTATCTTTTTATTGCCTCTCCCACATCATATATTTCGATATTTTTTCTAATAATCTTATTCAAGACCCAGTAGAGTTGAGTTTAAAATTTATGTTCTCATCGCTTTTAGAACCCGCAGCTTTGAATTGTAACCCCTTCAACTTAGTAATAGTTGATTCGAGAAATGAATTATGATACGTATAATTAAGTACATAGTATTAATTAATTAAATTGAATAATACACCGGATGATTAAAAAAAATTATGATAGCCGATAATATCCCGTGGAATGTACTTGGAATGTGCGCTTATTAGTAATCTATTTATACCGGTTTTAAATGACTTCCTTCTTAGGAGTTTTCACATGATCATTTCATTAATACATTTAATCCCTTAATTGTACCTAATCAAAACGGAGAATAATTCTTATCAAGTGAGAATCAAATTAACAATTTCTGGAATCGTCCCTATACATAGAAAGACATGGAGCTTTACGAAAAGGAATTTTCGCAAAATCGAGCTAATAACGGTAGAACAATAGAAATTCGTGTTCGCGTTCGAGCTTGAAAAGTGCGCTCACGAATCGCCTTTTATAATTTTAATTGGATTTCTAGCGAGCATCGTTACCAATAGGTCGCCGGTGAAAGCCCCTACAGCTCTCGGTGCTGAAGGCAGGCAGCAACGCCGTTCTATTACGAAATACTTTGCTCAACACAACCAGACGCGCGTATCTGGCGTTTAAAATCGAAAATATAAATCTTGACTCGACGTGCCCGCTGAAAAGATCAAGCCGGAGAGCGGCGGCTCAACCCAAAAGGTAACTCGATAATTAAATAAACATCTGTCGTCGTTCCTATAGACTTTGTAGAGTTTATATGAAAAGGGGGGCCTTCAATGCCATTTTCACAATATCGCGCACCAACGAAAAGCACTCGAAACGGTCCTGTGTTGAGAGTTGAGACGCCGCCGTATAACAACCTGTGCAACGTTGCTTTATTATTGCAAATTTGAATTGCTCCACGGGGAATAAAGTCCTTTTCCAAGTTTCTCTCCAAATACTAGACTCCCATGGAGAGATCATATCACTTTAACAAAAAAATTACTAAAATAATTCAAATATAAAAAAAATCACCAACAATTTTAAATAATCTTTGTAGAAATACATAAGAAGTCTGTAGTTTTTGATGATTCACGTCCGTTTTATTTGAAAGCTCCATGTAACTTGGATCATAATGTAATGTAGATTGACTTAAATGCAACCTTCGCAAACCACTATGCGCCGAATGAAAAAACCAGTTTATGCTCTCGGTTTTTTATTATCTACTTCGATCTTAGTGAGTACCATTTATCGTTTATAAATGCCCTCAACTAATTGTAGTTGTAAGTCCTGGGGCAAACGTTTAACCTAATACACACCGGAATCAATAAAGTAAAAGGGGCGAAATTGCGCGCAGTTTTCGTTGCGTGCTTACATGGGGCGGCCTTAACGGTAACAGGGCACAACGTTAATTAAATGCAAAACCTCGTCCATGCTTGCGGTGGTCGTTTTAATCCTTTTGTTAGCTTTGCATGCAGCGTTTGTACACTAGCTAGGTTGGTCTTTTTGGTCGTGGCCGTTTCCCGTCCCCGCCGCCGGGGAACACCTCCAGAGTTACTAGTACTAATTGGAGCCCCGCTTCGCGGAGACAATTAATATGTAAGGACTAAAATAATTGTGACCCGTTAAGGGTATATAAGGTGTCGCGTTTGGTTAATTACGATTGTTTGCTTCCGATGTCTAAGTGTTGTCGTTTAAATGTTCAACGGAGGAAATGAACAATAAAAGTACAAAGAAAAGGAGAAGAGTAATTTTCCAGGGAACGCTTTTCAATGCACGTTATAATACTCTATCATTTACCTCAAGTGTGGTCTACTAAGTCTGCTAAGTTTCCGCTTGTAAATTAGAAACAATTTACGCTTTCATGGATATTTGAATCATTACAGACAAAATTTTTTATAATTTATAATGTTAACAAAGATTAAATCTTCAGAAATAAATTGTTTAAAATCGACGTATCTATGTAACTTCCTTTGCAGTTGGTCGAGGGAAACCTTCCCTCTATACTCAAACTAGAGGGTTAGACCATAAATTAGGGCTCCCAGCTCATTTACACCACTAAATTTGGGCTCAGCCCACAGCGTATGCCGCCGGAAAGGGGCGCTGTTCACCTGTTGCTTCTGTTCCTCCGGATCGAGACTCTTTTATGAGCAGACCTGTCCCATCAGGGTTATTTAATGTTCTCGGGTTTTTGTCGCCACACACAACGTGCACACACGTAATTAAATTAAAATTACGTTTTACTTCGGTCCCTTTTTTTCGATTGGCCCAATTCGCCTTTTCTTTGGTCCATTGTTTTTCCACGGCTGATTGCTACCTTCTCGTTACGGAGACGAAGACCTTTAATGTTCGCTACTAATGGGAAAATCGCAAAAAGGCTTCCTCGACGCGAAAGGATAATCAAGATAAACATATGATGATTTCTATGGCGCGAGCGCAGCAATAAAACCATATAGTCATGATTTTTAACTGTCGAGGTAAGTGCGGAGTTGGCCTATTGAACGTACGGGTTCCTGAAAGACACCATTATAAACCTCTTAAGTGCTTAAGGCAATAAATTACGATTAGGTTGGGGGGCTTATCTGAAAACAGAGAAAGTATTTTGTCCGGATTTCTCACTATGTTGGGCGGAAATCTTAATTTTTTGTTTACTTTTCTGTTTCGTTAAACAATCTTTAGATACCAAAATGTATTCAAGATATCGTGCGTAAGATATTTTCGGTACAGCCAAGCTAATTATTAATTCTTGCTTTAAGTTTGAACGGAATAAAAATTGGTTAAGTTCGTGATCTCTTCCCGTGGCAACTAGTACTTGTTCTCATTTCCATAGGCATACCACGGTTTACCAACTTCAAGACTAGGTTAAAGAGAAAGACGATTCAAGTAATAGTTTCTCAACGATTCTTTTAATTCATATCACGTCACGTTAATAATCCCGATGTTTTAATTTATTTATTTCAAAAAAAGAAATAAAACAGTTGAAAATAAAAGGACTAAAAGTCGTTTCACGACGCTTTCCGTCTCGGTCTCGTCGCTGTCGTTCTTCACCTGCTTTCGTCGAGTTGCCGCGCTGCCACAAAATTATAACATACATTTTTATTTGTACACGAATTGGGTGGTCGCTTTTTTTTGGCGAGAGTGGAGAGTTTCGGCCCACGAAGAAGTTCTCGTTCGTTCGGAGAGTACGTCGTTTCTCGACCGGTACGTTGCACTCTTCATTACAGGCGTGCTCCGGACTGCGGTCATTAGTTCGTGTTTTAACTTGTTGTGGGAAAGAGGCTCTCTCTGCTCAACGCCTATCCGAGTACGTGATGGATCGGTACAAGAGACTTGATTCGCCTTTTTTGGGAATCAACACGTTTCGTATGTCTGTATTTCAGTTCGATACCTTTTACTGTTCACTATGTTTATCCTTTGATTACAACACAATGGTTTCAATTGATCTATAAAATGTTTGAAAAGAAAAAAAAATTAATTGAGTTAATATTTGGAATAAATCCAATTTGGAAAAATCGCTTTTAAATTGTATGTTGTGAATTTCTGAAACGCATATTTTTACCATACCAATAAAATTAACGTCAATCTGACGGAGATGTGTTTGGACCATCCGACGTGTTTTGCGGTTGTTTTCTTGGTCATCCGGTTGGGCTAATATTCAATAACAACGCGCGCCGGCCATTAATAAGCGGTCTGAATCGGTTTTCGCATGAAGGTCGTCCAACGAAGGAGCCGAGTAAGAGAAGACCGGTCCGAACTTGCCTAGGTCGTCGCCACTTCACGAAACGGACCCGTTCGCTTCTACACCCGTCTTCTAAATTATAATTTATGTCCGTTCTGGACCCTCGGGCGAATCGCGAGAGACGCCGCCGCTCTAATGGTCCGCATTAAAACCGGATAAAAATATTAATTATTGTAATTTATTGACCTCGGCAAATCAGTATTTAGAGGAAAAGAAAAAAAATAATGGATGCTTTATCAACAATTTAGTTTGTTAGGATGGCGAAATTTGCTATATGGTTATTACCAGTTATTACACTAAAATCGCAGCTTATGGTTATGATGAGATAAGTAATATTTTAGAAAATTTACACTGCTTCGGTCGCAAGCGACCTTGGCAATGCCTGAGACGGAGAAATTGTGACTTCCTTTGAGTAAGCCGCGGCCGAAGCACTATAACTGATATTTTAGACTGCCTCGGCCGCAAGCGACCTCGGCATAACTTGGGCCAGAAAACTTGCAACTTTTTCTTAGTAAACCGAGGTCGCTTGCGGCCGAGGCAATACTAACTACTACCTTAGAAAGCCACACGCTGCCTTGGCCACAAACGACGTCAACAAAACATAAAATGGAGAAATTTTGATTTAAACACACACTGCTTCGGCCGCAGCGACCTCGGCAAAACTTAAATTCCAAAAATTTGCGACATTCTCTAAATAAGACGAGGTCGCTTGAAATGCTTTAATGAAACATAACCAAACAAAATAATAACTCAAATTAATCATATTTAAGGTAAGTGAAATTATAAATGAAAATTAAAATAATAAAAAAAAAACGAATCTTATCTTGTAGTTTACTGAAGGACTCTTCAAAGGAATCGAAAATAATGATTCTTGATTGGGTTGGAATAATTCTTCGGAATGGTATACTGGATTAATTGGATCAGAAACCAGTTAATTTTCTTTTTTATTATTAAAGGTGATTAATTTTAATTCGAATAATCTTCTTTACTTCTTGTTTAACTTATTAAATAATAAGTTTTCTATTTTTGAGGTTATGTCACAGTGGTGATTGAAATTAGCGTGCGCACCTCGTCTCGTTCGAAATCACACTCTAACCTACCAGTTTCGTTTGTTTATTGCAAGAACGTTTTAAATAACGTTTTCTGATTGGTTAAATTCCTCAACCTGAAATTCGTAAGTTAAATTTCTCCGGTATCGCCAACTTCGAAATGTCAAATGTCACCAATTAAATTTTATCAAAAATTATTGAAATTTCTATTTTAACAATATTTATGCATGAAATGTTGTAGTTTTTATTGCTTTTACTTTGTTTTGCTGATTTCGGAACATTTTCTTTTAGATTTTAACGTCCAGCTTCAAAAATATATTCAAATATTTAATCTACGGATTTTCATCCAAATCTTCATCAAAACTCCTATATAATGGATGAGGTTTTCGCTCTTGACATGCTAAGATTATCGTTTGCAATAGTTTCAACCGGACAAACATGAATTACAATAAAAAATTAATGAAAAATGAAATTTGAGGTTATGTCACTGTCAAAATTCTACAAAATTACTTCGTATCGACTTTACATGGATTAAATACAATAAAAAACGTAAACGGTCAATAATACATAATGAATTCTAACATATTTACAACATTTTATTAATACAAAAACAAGTTCTTATAATTATTATTCGTAACCTCATCCACGATTAATACGATTATGAACCTCGGCAATACCTTAGACGTAGAAATGGCGACATTCTCTGAATTAATCGAGATCGCTTGCGTCCGAGGCACTATAACTAGTATCTTAGAAAACCCCACACTGCCTTGGCCGCAAGCGATCTCGGCAAAGCTTGAAACGGAGAAATTGCTACTTCCTCTGAATAAGCCGAGATCGCGTGCGGCCGAGGCAGTATAACTACCATTTTAGAAACCATACATTGCCTCGGAAATACAGAAAATACAGAACTTAAAATATTTCAAAAGCACTGAACCCTTTGCACTCTTTAAATAATATAACAAGTGCGAATACTTATTTAATAATTTATATTGTCTGTTAAACTCTCGCGGAGATAGTTTTTGCAACAATTCTGTCCATTTTCATCGGTAGGATATTAATAAAAAGAGAGATACACTGAAAAAATAACTTTATTTCATTAAGCAGTTTCGGTGTTCTTCTAACGAACGTCGAGGAACGTT
Source organism: Onthophagus taurus (assembly GCF_036711975.1). Classification (NCBI taxonomy): domain Eukaryota; kingdom Metazoa; phylum Arthropoda; class Insecta; order Coleoptera; family Scarabaeidae; genus Onthophagus; species Onthophagus taurus. Next base: position 5,907,124 of record NC_091967.1, read on the forward strand.
GTAGTAGGTTTTCGGAATACTGCCGTTGTTAGATTTTGGTATATATTAAACTCAAAGGCTTTTTCATATAGCAAAAAGTTATTAATTAGTGCACAATTAGTGTGAGTTTATACAATGTGTGATCTTATGGTGAAATCAAAGTCTATTACTTAAATGTGAAACTGAAAATATTTTAGTTTATTATAGCATTATCGTTATTTTTTAATCCAACGATTATGCATGATTTGGTTATAAGGTTGGGTTGGATTGCAATCTTCCAGTTCAAATATTGACTTTCACTAAGCCGTCAAACAGTTCGTTGACGGAATAAAGGCGTCGCGTATCTAATCGAGACGTCATTTTTCCGGATGACGGAGACGACGCATTTCCTGGTGGTATGGCGTTTCGTGCCCGATGGGGCGTAAATTGCGCGGGTGAAAGTGTTACGTTAGATTGAGCGCGAACAATCGCCGCAATCTTTCTCTTTGCATTACTTCCTCTCTGTAAATCCGATGAATTGATCTTGCAAATTGACATCACGCAATCTTAATTTTCTTCAATAAGTTTCAAAGAAAAATACATAGTAAAACTTAATATCCATTTAATCTAGTCATCACCCGCTATAAACTATTTAAATTTCTTTCCCGAATCACATAATATTTCCTACAGCAACTCGTAAACGTCAAAAGTTTTACGATTGTGGGTTTACATACCACAACTATTTTAAATACAATGAAATGGAATTAATTGTAACTTTAATGTTTACGATAAATTTGTGTTTTAAATTGCAATGTACTTCCGGTATGTTTAAATCATTTATTATTACCGTTTATTAACTAATTAAAATATAATTCGACGATAATTAAATCATAAACCGTGGAAAACCAACAAAAGCTTTGGGTAAGTAAAATACAAAGTATACGGACGATGAAGGTTGTTGATTCGAAGCACAAAAATTTTCACGGTATTAAAAATCAATTATTATTATTAAGGTAGCATGACGGCCGGTCCTAGAGGCGTGCTTATCTCGTCTTGTCATCTTGTGAAGTCAGGAATTTATAGCTTCAGAAAGAGGGGAGGTGGAGCGAAGAGCTTCAACTGGCAGGTGCAAGTTTGTTGCTCGCCTCTTCTTGGTCAGCCAGCCACAGTGTGCTTCGGACCCGGCGACCATCGAAGGCCTGGCTAGCGGCGTAAAAACACAACGGATATTCTGCGTTATCCAGCAATCTCTCTTCTTCGTTGTATAACCTGTTACAAGAATCTGATCTAGCGCCACGTCTCCTCCCCAGTTTGACCAAGCTAATGTGCTGGTTAAATTGAAAATTTTCAATCAAACATATAATTAAATTTACGTTTCCTTTTTTTAAGATAAAATCCCAATAATAATTTTAAATTACTATTACTAAAATGTACATGTTATTCGTTTGGGCTTGAATTTAAAAATATTTTCCTTCTAAACAGATATAAGTTTAAAGTAACTCTGCGTGTTTACATTTGTCTCAGTGACAAGTAAAAGTAGTTGAACAGTTGACAAGGTTTTGAAATGATTCAAGAAGGCAGATAAAAATTGTCTACTATCGAGTTAAAAACGCCGGTTTTCTTTTGATGGTGGCGCATTAACACGCAAAAGCGTTATCCGAGGCAGGCGGCAAACGCAAAACGTATACGCGTCATTAATTTCAACGTTCCCCGAGGGCCATAAATCATAGAAGCAGAGGCGGCGCGTCGTCACCGACGAGAAGCTTCGTGGTCGAGGCAACAGCAGTAACTCCGTCTTTTCTAAAAATGACACTGATGCGGCGTAGAAATCCGAAATCCCGCGAGATCCGATGACGTAAAGAGGCGAAAGCTTCGTTTGGAATGTCGTAAACCGTCGCGGATCTCGCGTCTTGTCGCCGGTTGACGTTTTATCGATATGGAGGCCTAAATAACTGCCCTTCACTAGACAATGGTCCAGTATTTCAGCCAGTTTCAGTTCTGCCGCTGCTAATTGAGTGCAAGAAACGTTTCGGCCCGTTTGAATGTTCGTTTGCAGTCTGCTCGGCCTCTGTAAGTATTTAAGTTGTGTTTTAAGACTTTTTTAAAGTAAAAGGATTTAATTCTTTGAATCGTTTTTAAAGAGTTTTTTTTTGTAATTCGTCGATTTGCGAAGCCAGATGGTGAAGTGCTCACTTCTCTTCACGGTTGTGTTATTGGTTGGTGCATTCGGGGGGAAAACGTTAAGTAATTGCACAGCGCCAACGGGCTTAGAGAGAAGTCCGTATTGCTTTATGCCGCCTCCCTATAAATCGTAGGTTGGTACACGAATTCGCAATAACCGTATATCGGAAACAACTACCATCCCAATAAAAGTTAACGAACCTCAACGACTGTAAAGTCTAGCTACAAATAGTTTGCCGACACGTAAGTGTAACACTTTGACCTTTTGAGGCGGCTCTCTATTAATTTACTACGTGTACATGTACACTCAATAACATTTAACATCGATATTCCCTTTAGATTGCGTACAACTTGTAACACTTTTTTTAGAAATACATAAAAGAAAAGGGACAAGATATACACGGGTATTTTGTTGGCAAATGGTTGTATATTTAAATCGTTTTACGCGATTTTATTGGTGGTTGAAACAATCGGGAAATTTACAATACAATACCCCTCTTATTCGATATGCGTACATAATCCGATGTCCGGTCGGTTTTCGTGGATGTGACGAAATAAACCACCTGTCCGTGTCACGAAACGATCGATGTGCCCTCCAATGTCCACTACGCGGCAAACTGTCACGTCAAATTGAATATTCTCAGTGGAATACGAAGAAAAATCGATTTTATTCAACCCAACATAAATTTATTAAGTCAACGTTTCCAAAAAATTACATATCAGGAAAGGTAAAGTAAGTTGAGGACTTTTTTCGAAAACTAACAGGAATTGCTTAAATAACTACCGGTAGCAATTAATTTTAATTTTTTTTATTATATACTTCAAAAAACACCAACAATTCCCGTCTGCTTAGAAGCGAGAAATCGCAGTAAGATAGCGGAGTTGTCTAAGAAAATGCCTGCATGGCCTTTATTGACCTGAGAGACGCTCGAGGAAGGTTAAGTGAGGTCACGAACGTATCTGCTGCCATCTATACGGACCGTCTTTGAATCGGTGGGTGCCTAGTAGTATTTCACTACGTGCTAAACCGCATGGGAGCTTTAATATGTTAGAATTGTACACTTTGTCTGGATTTCTTCAACTTCTAAATGGATCTTTAAGTTTATCCTTATCTTCAGCAATAAATTAACGAAATATTTCTTTTTCTTGGAAAAGTGAAGTATTCTTTTGTAGTTCTTGTCAAAGTGAAGGACTTCACAAACTTAAATAAATCAGTAATTTGATAACAAGTAGCTATGCGTAAAAAAGTTTTTAAATATTTTAGTATAAAAAATTATTTATCACTTTTTGTTTTTCCGGATCAATACGGGGAACGCAGTGTCCGGTATAGCTCAATAAAAATATACAACAATCTAGCGCTGAATAATAAATAAAACTAGACTAACACTAGCATTAACACTAAACTTAGAACTAGAAACATTCCATTTAGCCGCACTTCTCTTAAGACATCTGGTAGGTGGTAGGTAGCGCTAGTTAGCATAAAATATCACTACGTTACATATTTTTATTAAATTATAACTAAAACTAACACTAGACCTAGAACTAGAAAGATTTGTGTTTAAACCCGAATGTCTAGTGTTAGTTCTAGTTTTAATTTCTTTGCAGCGTTAGACCAAGGACTAGAATCATTCGGGTTTAGCCGTCTTAAGAGTCGTACGGCTAAACCCAAATGTTTCTAGTTCTAGATCTAATGTTAGTTCTAGTGGCAGTGCAAGTGTAAAAAGGTTTTGTACTTGGTTGTTTAGTACCGTTTTTATCCCTTTATATCTATCTCACTTTTATGCTTCTTCCCTCATTCCTTGCTCTTCCAAGCCGTCCAACCCCCTCATTCACATTCACAGTTCTCTTTGTCCTTCTTATCAAAGCACCCGCTTTAAGGTTCTCGTTGTGGATGATATAGTTATCGCTCTATCTAGAATTCACCCAGTTTGAGAAAATCGCTTGCAGTTCTGCTTCATGCATGCATCATTCCAGTCTGCAATGACAATCCCTTCACTCAGTTATGCAGGCCACGCTTTCCTTGCAATCTCTGGTAATTTTCCTATTAGTCTCGCAATATTTCTCCACTTTTTTAGTCATATACTTGAGTTTGCAATTCTTCACCCACTCCTCATATTAACCTCAGTACCACATATTCAATCTCAGTTCCGTCACTCTTTTCATTCAAAACATCTTTTTCAAATACCTCCTCACAATCAATTTTGTCTACTGTCGACTCTAGGAAAATTGATGTAAATTTTTCCATTATAACTTTGTTGTTCCAAACACCTCTCTTGCAATCAGATAAATATTTTACACATGATAGATCAAGTTACGTTTAGGACTACTTTTAATATAATACATTTTTTTTACTATAAATGTTATTATTTAATTATAATTCTTATGAGAAAATATAGTTTTTAAAAAAAGAGACCTTGTGTTTTATTGAGAACGTCTGCACTTTATGATAGATGGGTTTTCTAGAGGCACGTCAAAAGAGATGCAAATTTATTATACGCTTTATTTATTATACTTCTTTCAGAAGCTTCTCCTTCCCCAATTACACATCCACTCTTCTTTCGTAGCAGCCGTTCAAGTCCCTGTTTTTTTCCCGGCAGAGTGCACCACTTAATTCCCTATTCAGAATTCAATTTGCTGGAGGCAGCAAGTGGCCCCCGTCGTCGACGTTCTAGGTCTTCCGCTAGCGCCGCATTTGCCGTGAATGTCCGCGCCTAGATATCGATGACTCTAGGAGCCGAACGCTTTCAACTCGTCTCTGAATTATTTCGTCGCCACTTAAATTTTTCAAATGGCCGGTGTGCGATCGATGTGCTGAAACACAACACGATTCCGAGGTCGTCTGCTATTCGGTAGATGTCCGTATTTTCCTGTTGTCCAGTGAAAAGGGACAACGGGAAAACAATGAATTATTCAGAAAACGTACATTATTTAGAATCCCGAGCAATAGAAGTTTGCCCCCGGATTCCAAAGCTTAAAGGTGAATTAAACAATTAGCCGGGAGCCACACACAGCGTAATCGCTGGGAAGAAATATCACTGCGGATACTTGGCGAGTAATTCGAGGTTTTTTGTTCGTCTGACGGGGATGGAATCGCTCACTAATGAAGTTAAGTTTACTCTTCGGCGAAACGCAATCTCTCTTTTATCCTCTCCACGTTTTATTTTTATTCTACTTTTTTTTAACTTCCAACATAACCAACCCACACCGATACACCACATAATTTGGAGCACATGAACCTTTTAAACTTTGTTCAGTACTTGGCTATATCTATATAGAGAAAACAAGGCATCTCGTTACGACTCCTTATAAATAATTAATCTGGTCGAACCGAGTTTACAAATACGACCGCCAGCGCACTCACACATCCAGGTACATCGACAACACGGATTTAATAACCGCACCATCAGATATGCATAGCGTTATTTACATTTTAATAATCGGAGCGGGTAATGCCATTTTCATCCTTAACAACATTGGACTTACAGGCGTTGTAGATACGATTGTCGCCTTCGCCACTCCTTAACACGGCCAATGCAAACGTGACATCGACAATATAAACATTACCATCGAAAAGGGCCCACACACCACCCTCCTTGCATACAATAGTTCATGTTATAATAAAAAGGAAGGTTCAATTTTAAATATCGGTCATCTATGAAATTTAAACTGCTACTATACATGAGTTTAACATTTTTATATATATATTAGTAAAATTGTATTCAAATCAAAGTTATGATATTGTTACAAAATACAGGCTGGAAAATTCGTTTCAAGCCAAGCAGTGCATTGCATATCATTCATTCTTTGCAACAAAATCACATACATCTTGATAATTAGTGCCACATTGTTTTTGTTACTTTTTACCACTTTATATAACTGCTTGTTATCAGTTCCTTCTAAACAAAATATTCCCAACTATGACCATGATGTTAGTAAATGAGTCTCTATTGGGATAAGAGGGTCTCAAACCCAACATTGACATTGATGAAGTCACATTAATAAAATTTCTAGCTACCATATTCCTCTTATAACAAGACTTCTGTAATGATCCAATTAACAAAAAAGCAGCAATAACCCAAATAGAGTCTCATTTAACTTCATCCCTGCCAATTCCAATGTAGTGCTTGCCATTCAATCTAACATTACCTTGCACATCATATGCCAATCCAATGGAATATGTTCCGCATTCAAAATGTTGTTTAAAACTTTTCAATGAAACATCTTTGTTACTATCTAAAATCTCCCAAGATCAATTCCATCTTCTTATTGCTCTATCATAATGCCTGATGGTGTTTTATATTATCCTCGACAGGGACTATAACCTAAGAGGTTATAACTAGGTCTTTGTCACTTTGGTGCACACATAAATTGGTTTAGCACTAACCTTTTAGATACCACTACACGATAGCTAATTTTCTTGCTTATTTTTGTTTTATCTAAACGCTTCCTCTATTAATTCCTCATAAGATAAAAGCGACTATAAATTCCAATTTGAAAATAATCACGGTGATAATCATATTAAAGTTATCATTTTGGTTCAATCTTGTCGTTATGTTTTCGTTTGTGGTTTACAAGTCTGATGGTTCAGCTAATTCCATTAATGTATCAATGTTAATCTCCTCTCATCGACATTATAACTCTCCCATAAAAAGTAATGAGTACTAAAATCGCCGATTACAATTATTTTGTCAAGTGATATGGTGCAACATCTGGGGCCACTGGGAATATAAATTTATTAGGTTATTTAACAGTTTTTTTGATTACTTGAAATGTTGTGGTTATGTGAAAGGTGTTGCATAAACTTCTACTTCAATTTGACTCTGCCAATTGGGTTGGGTTGGTATTGTGTAAAATTTTTTAAATCCGTATTTGATGTTACCTAATAATAACTAAATCAAAAATCAAGATCAAAGTGAATTATTTCACATTTTTCAGAGTACAAGTAATCAATGATCCGAAAATATGGATTTTCTTTTGACAGATGAGATCGTTGCTCCTCAACTTCCCAAACGCTTTTTCCGCTAGAGATAAAGCAATAAAAATAATTTTAATAATAGTATATTGTTTTATATGGAAGAGAAGCAGTGCTTTTTATGGCGTGGTCTGTCGCTTAGCGACGAACGCAGTGAGTCGCTAATGACAGATGAGCCGTTAAAATTGTGGCGTGTCCGACAGTTTGCCGGACGAACGAAGTGAGTCCGGCAATGACGGACCAGCCACAAACGAATCTGCTTCTCTTCCGAATAAAACATAGTATTTTTTCTTCAAACGTTGCAAATAATTGCAATATAAATTTTAATAAATTTAATAAAATGACAATTAACTTATTATGTATTAATGAGAAATCGAAGGACGTCATGACAAAATAACGTTAGCAACGACGACGTAAATTTGACAACCAATAAAAAAAAGTAAACAGTTTTGCGCGAATTTTAACTTTTAACTGTTAGTTAAATTTATTTTATGTGATATTAATTTGAGATGAAAATAAGAAAGCAAACAATTAAAAGGTTAGTTTCATTTTTTATTAATTTTTAAAATCTTTACTTAGCGTCCGTGAAGCAAAAAAATATCTTTTCCAATACGGCGCTAAAGTGACATGTGCTTCAGCGCTATGGCGCTAAAGTGAAATTTACTTTAGCGCCATAACGCTGAAGTACTTTTTTGCTATGTTGATCTTACCAACCGTCGTTATGCAACAATGACTTACTTCTACCGCGAGTAAACACGACAACAAAGTTGTCATTTAATGACGTTTGAAGAAAAAATATTTTCTGCTTATTGTAATCGAGTTTTTTTTTAGAAAAAATCATTTGATGTTATTAATGATAATAATAAACAAAATAATGGACTCAATAATATTGAAATATTCATAACTAAATATTTTAAAAGTTATTTAATATAAATTCCTAATAAATACATTCATTTTAAATGTAGCCTACAATATTAATATACTTGGTTAAATAAAAACGTTTGTACATGAAAATTCCAATTGCATACTAAAATTTCATTTATTCCGTTGAGAACTAGTTGAATTCTATTCAAAACACAACATCGAATTATACGCCATTTTCCTTTATTTGCCGTACAATTTATCAATTTATTCCCAACGTAATTTAAAACCGAACGAGTTTTACGATAAATCCAGCATCGAACGAAGAATTTAAAACCGGTTTGTTTCCTCTATTTGTTTTTGTTGTTGTTTGTTGTCGAACGATATTATTGTACAAAAAAAAAATGAAAGAAAACAACCAGCCCAATTTGTAACATTTTAACATGCAAATTCGGCGATTTTTTTGGGGTCAAATCGCCGATGGGTATCGTCGTCGTGGTAATTTATGCTAATTTTGCATCGCTTAAAATTCAATTTTCAACATTTCTCCTCGAAAGAATATTATACTTCACTCACTCTCCACACTCCAGATGCACTCCGAAAAAGAAACGTTCGTTCGTATTGTTAGTGCGCATGTGCCGTTCTCTGCAGAGCACGCTGTGTGTAGAATGCAAGACGCATTCTGAATCAGTCTTTTACGCCACAGGGCATGCTTTATATCGCTTCGCCATTCGTTTTGTGTACGCGTCTTTAAAGTCCACGTTAAAATTTTTTTCTTATTGTTCAAAAAAAAATAATAAACCGACCGCGTTTTGTTTAGTTTTCTTTTATTTTACAATTTTTTTGTTTACCCAGTGTCTTTTCTTTTAAGTTCGTTCTGTTTATCGTCTTCACCATCCAAAGCGGATTTTTAATTTTTATTTCAAGAATAAGTGTATGTCCACTTCAAAAACATCATTTTACGTAAGTTTTCATTCAATTTTGAGATTATAATATACATTTTTTTAACAATCTGCATGAATAATAAACATATAGATTTCAAAATTGAGACATACACGATAAACTGAGAGAAATGTTTGTTTGGGTTGTTGAAGAGTATTTGTAAACGATTTTGTTAAAGCAACCTTACAATATGACATGTTAAATACGTTTTCGAAAATATCGAGTAAACATAACTGAAATAAACTGGGCTGGTTTGGACGACGGCGCGGTTATAATTTTTTTGTTTTATTGTTTTTATTTGAAAACCGACACCCAGACGACCGAAGTTCGGAGGGCATCTGTTAACTGTATTATTTCCGTGGATTCACCTTGACAGTTGGAAGCCCATAAACAGAAGACAACCAGCCCTCTTAGAACTAAGGCAGGTGTTCAAAATTCACCTAAAATAAATTACACCCCAAAGAAGGTCGGACTTTAAATTCAGAGTCAGTTTTGACTGTTTCAAGGCGAAATAAATCCTATATTATTTATCGCGTATTGTCCCTTAGTTTAAACAGCCACTTTAACTTTAATTAAAACCTTAGGTAATTCTTTCATTAATTTTTTGTTGTAACTTATACTATTTTCGATTTACAACATTAAATGTATAATTCAAAACGTCGTAAAAATTAACGTATTAAACATTTAATTACAATTTATGTTTATTGTAAATTGAATTTAACTAGTAATTTATTTTTAATTAACTGAAAGTAATTAATAATAAATGAGAGGGATTAAACCGACTTTTTCTTGGTATTTTTTGAAGAATATAAGTTAATAATAAGTTAATACCATCTTTTGCTTAAAAAACTTTGATGGGTTTAAGATTTATCACCATTTAATATATAAATCTGAGTTTCCGAGATGCCATCATATTTTTTTCCTGAAATTTAGCAAAACCATCGAAATTAGGTAAATATATCTTTCTGGTATTGATACGCTAAGTATATTCTAACTATATATAAGTATATTTTACGCTTATTTACGCCCTTAAGGTAGTGGAGAAAGTACCATGCCAGTATTTCTTGTTCTTTGCTTTCACCATGTTTGTATTCCTGGAATATCCGTTGCTGAACTCAAAATTCTGTTTTTGAACTATTTGAATCGTTGAACCACTTTGAGATATTCAGCGAGGTTTTCTTCAATTTCTCAACGTTTACGTTACCAATTTAATGTATTAAGTGTCGCTTCAGTTTTGGCATATTCAGCCACGAAACTTCTAATCAGTTTGGCCACTATTCCTGTATCATTTGTTATTTGAGCAACTACCTAAAAATATATTATTAGCAGTTGAGAACGTAACTTGGGTTTACCTTTATCTCGCATCTTTATCTACCAGTCCCTGGATTTTAGGCAGGAACCTGTAATTCATATCAAATTATCCCTCCAGGTTGGTTTCGATCGTCTTTTCGAGAAATGCATCTTTCCAGACGGTGTCTTCTATATTATTTTCTATATATTATTTATGCGTGATGTGCACAGTACTGTTATCTGGGAACTGTAATAAGTAAGCAATAAAACCATGCCGTATAGAAAAAGAGAGGGAAGTTTTCAACAACAAAAAAATTTTCAAGAATCACAACTAACCCTCGAAACAAAAATAAAACATCTAAGATGCTATGTCTTTTCCACACTATTATACGGCATGGAAACATGGTTCTTGACAGAAACCACAACTAAAAAGCTGGAAGTTCTTGAGATGTGGCTCAAATTATCATGGACAGCGCACAGGACGAACAGGGATATGCTACAAAGAATGATGAGAAATTGGAAATCATGTATATATCATCAAACGCAAAAAACGCTAGTACCTGCGACATGTCATAAGAAATCAACACCAACATTCCCTGCTCTAATCCGTAATGCAAGGGAAAGTCAAAGAAAAAGAATCTCATGGCAGCGGAATCTTAGACCTTGGTTTGGAAAAAATCGAGCAGAATTGTTTCGAGCTGGTGTTAACAAAATTATAATTGCCAACATTCGAATGGGATAGGCATCTCAAAAAGATGTTTCTTTCTGTCATACTGAAGCACTTACTGTCATACTCACCATTATATGTATATTAAAAAGAACACATTAAGCTTTAATTTGATGTATAATTTAGTTCATAAGTCAGTATTAAGTAATGAGTAATTAATTTCAAAATTGGATTGAAAATAGTTTTTGAAGGAATAAATTTGCTTTTGATGTTTATATTATAATGTTGGCATATGATCGAGTAAAAAGCTTCTCAATAACAAAGCATCCCTACGAGTTTTGGTGTAAGCTTGGTAAAGTTTACGATAACCCTCATTACCGGAAGTTGGTTTGGTGCACCGCCTAGAGATAAGCCGTTACATCCGGGAAAAATGACAAACCGGCCTCTTGTTCCACCACAAAATTACCCTCCAGTGTTTCCTTGAATTATTTAAGTTAAGGAAGTATCTTGGAGCGCGCGCGCCATTAACCCGGCGTAACTTCGGTACTCGGGGCTCAGAGTGTAAAAGCCAGATAATACGCCGGCAACTGGGTCAATTAGCGGCTCGGGGTTCGTTTTTCATCCGAGAACCGGATTAGCGGTAATTTTTTTAACGAAATTTAAAACGGAAACGAAATCCAACCCGTCACTGCGTCGAAATTCAAGGCAGTCGCAACTTTACCGTTACCGAAAAAAAGTTTCGCTCTCTAATTAAATTTGTTTTAGTACAGATCTACGGCGTTCGAATGTTTCTCTCCGCTAGGTTGTAAACTGCTATTGTTGATAGGGTAAAGTTTCAACTTTTGCCCCGGCAAGTTTCAACGAGTTTTATGAATGACAAACTTTTAACGCGGTGTTTCACGACTCGGTTTTAGTTTTAGCACGTGCACTTTTTAGTTTGTGACAACCGTTTGCAGTAGCGTCAGGTATTTCTAAATTAAATGAGTCAGTTACGTGAGAAAGAGAGAGATCCAGATTGTTGTCGTGGTAATAAAGGGAAAACGTGCAAACATTTACCTACCAACCGAAAATGGTCAATGTTATCGGTACATGACAAAGACACGACCGCGACGTATGTATTACTCAAAACCCCACTTCGTATTCACGCACAGTATACAATTGAGCCCAACTGTGTCATAGCTTTCGCTATAAAATTTGTCAACGGCAACAATGACAAATGTGTTATAATAAAACGGAGTTTTCCAAATTTTAAGTTGTAATCCATTTGTTATAATCACTAATTATTTTCGCATTGATGTATTTCCATCCAATTTATTTTGTTATTTGTTACATAAAGATGATAATTACGTTAGGAAACATTATCATTATAGTTTGAGTTATTCGTATATCCTATAATCCCAATGTAATTTCACCAAATGAGTTATTAACTACCACTGGTAATAGCAATTTGCGATAGCCAAAATGGGAATCTGTATAATCCTATTAAATTGGAGATAAGTTAATTAGTTAAATGGACAACAGGAAAAAAAGGAGTTTTCATTAAAACTGTCCCGTTATTTAGGATATCAAACGATGCAATTTAATTTATCGTGAATAAACCTTTTTTGTAGAAAGAATGATATGAATCTGTGATGCAAAAAAAAACCGGAGGCAATTTCCCAAACAAATATCTACCATTAACAGTCGTTCCTCGTTTTAACCAGGCTACTTTCCTTTGGTCTTTCGCCCCCCAAATAATTCATACCGCCCTAATCTCCACTTTTCACCGCGGGGGTTTCAGCCATTGCGATCGCGCGAAACAAAAAGATTCGATAAACAATGCCCGAGGACTGCTTTATACATAGTGCTGGAGGGGTGAAGGCGACGTCCGGAAACCGCGTTTTTTTTGTAGTTCTTCAGAGGTATTCACTCGCGGGACCCCTCCTTTCTTTCGGTTAATGAACACCGGACGACAAGAGACTGGAATTAGCCTCCTTTGAGAAAAATAGGCTCCTTGAATAGCTCTTGCCACGCTTTCTTAGATCCGAACGCTTTGAGGTTTTTTTGTAAAATTTTTTGGGCAATTAATAAACGGGAAGTGGACGATTACGACTAAACAAAACTAGTGTATGGGTCGACCCAGGAGAGTGATTAGCGGACTAAAATTTTGAAACGAATAAGAGCAAACACACCCGCAGGAACAAGCTGAAACAGGCACCATCACCTCGCCGAGTTACTCTTGAGTATGGATGCTAATGTAACTAAAACAATGGAGATGTTTGCTTTGGACCGTTGTAGAAGTAGGAACATCGTTTGTGCCCCTAAGGGACCCTATACGCCCCGTTTTCCTCCCATATTTTTGTTGCATCTCCAAGAGAAACTTAGAATCCCGAGGGTCTAAGAACCATGTTACTATATACATTTCGGTTTAACTCTCAACAAAAGTATTTAAGAAAATCTGTATAAATACAACCTTATGTTATAGCTGTAGACCAAATACACTATGTATATAAGTGCATTAGGGAGGAATTATCAATGACGAAAATTAAGTCCAAAACAAAACAAAATCCTATCGGTCTAATTCTATATAAACAGGCAGAAACAACGGGCGTTTTTTATTGTTATTACATATGAACACAGACCTCACAGATGAATGATGGAAGAATGATAGCAAAATTACTCTAGTCTATGATTAGGTCTTCAGATTCAACAAGCCATGTTAATATGTGCGCTTTATACAATCTTATTTACTAGGTTCCAATAATGAAGAATGTCTTGCATCTTTCTTTGCTGCATCCTCATTATGCGATTCAGGATGTATTAGTATTAGAAGTTTACTCATGGTTACTACAAATACAGGAAGCTCCTTCACGCAGCCGAAAGTACCGAAATCGCTAAAGAATGGAGGAGCATCAGGAATAGACAACATCCCAGTAGAACTCTTCAAGTATGGGAAAGACTTAATTACAAAGGCTATACACAGAGGACTGGAAAATAAGTGTGATATGCCCCTGCGTAGCTAATAGTATGAGTAGGTTACTTAATATCTTCGGAATCTTCTTGGATACCTCGCTTAATGTGTGCCCGTGTCTTCATATGAGTTATCATGGAAGGTTGGTGTTGTGAAAATGTGAAGTTGTTGATCTAGATGCAACATCATTATTACAAGATGTTCTGAATCACACCATTTTGTATAAAATTTATTCTTTAGACTATGGAATTTTATCCATACATTCTTCGGCATTCGCAATAACTTTTCAAACTTTTGTTAGAACCAATCTGGCGTGTTACTTCACTTTATTACACCACTTAGATTGAAAATATACAAAGAAGATTCGTTAAGCTATTTTAATTATGGTTTATATCTTTCGCATAACAACAAACAACAATTTTCCTTAAAAACCTTAACTAACCGGAAAGCATAACAACTTATATACCTATGTTAGTTTTTGTTTTGTTAATAAGTTTGTTGAGGCCATTAGCGACAAGACGACCTCTTGAGAATTTACCGTCAAGTAAACAGTTTATACTCCATCCGGACAGTACATCAACAGTTTCGTAACAAAACGTCGTCTGTCATATGTCGATTCTCTTCACATATTTGAAACTAGGTCGGAAACAATTGACATTAGTTGGCCTGAGCCTGCTTTGCTCACCACGATGTTATGCAAGATACGGCCTCGACGTTGTTATATAGATATAAAACTGTTAGGAATGTGAAAGAATGGGATCGTGTTGTGGTACTTTTTTTAACCCACTAAAAAGGAATTATGATAATAATTATGATAATCTTATTAATTTAATTAATTAATCAATAAAATAGCTTTGTAATTTCCGTTATTAATATTTGCAACGGACTCAATTGTTGCATCAACCATTTTTGAACGCATTTGTTACTAATTGAATCTACGTCATAGTAATTGAGAAGCAACGTGAGCTTTCCAAGAATCCTAAAATTGCATTTTACTGCTAATTGCACGCAACGTACACAGTGGAGTGTAACCACCTGTTCTGTCATTCATGCCATAACGAGTCATTCCTACAATACCTTGTGCCGTCGTCGTTGTCGTTCATTTCTAGGTAATTGCTTTTATATGTATGTCTACATCGAAGAGAAGAGAAAATTATTAAATTACTACTCGAAATAGCAAGAAACGCGAAAGGTTGGTGAGGTATTATTTTGCTTTTGTCATTTCCGAGAAGTTCTGCTTTAAAAACCGAACAAAGACTGCGATGCAACTGACCTTTTTAAAGGGTCAAATTTCCATTTCAAGAATCAGGGGCACTTAGGCCGGCGATGCATTAAAAAACCCCATTGTTGGTGCCATCACGTGTTCCGGAATAGGGAACTTGCTTTTATTAATATTTCAGGTTTGCAAGAAATGGGCGCCCACTCTATTGTGAACGTTTCCCTCTCCCTCGTTTTGTCTGTCTGTGGGGGGTTGATTCGATTGTGCTTTACGTTCATTTATCTTCTTCTTATTTTATTTTCCACACGAAAAAAAAAATCTGTTCCAACCATTTTACACCACTCTGACTTGTATATACATACTGTTACATCGAGAGAAAGTTCTTTTTATTTTTTTAATACCGTTAAATTCCGAGAAGGACTTGAAGAGTTTAAACCGAGAAAAAATGTTTTCTTAAGCAAATTTTTTTCTATTATAAAGAAACATTTTTGGATATACGAAATACCGCAACTAAAAATAGTGGCGAACATCCTTTTTTTTCTAGACGAAAGTTACTTTTAAAAATATCTCTAAGTGGAAAGAGGCTTGTATTTCAACACTTTTAATTAAGACGGGCTGAGTGGAGGTAATTAAATTTACCTCATCACTCACCCAACCTTTTTTTCTTAATATTTCATAATCAAAAACCTTATTTTTTATTTAGTGTTTATAATTTATTTCATTTTAGGTAAATGTGGCAAGGACCACGTCATCATCAATCGCAGCAAAAATGTCTCGATCACCAGCAAATATCACTGCCGCACACTTTGGCCTGTCATCGTCAGTTTTCGAATGGTTCATCAGAAGCATCATCATCATCATCTTCTTCGTTGCACGGCCATCATCAGCCGCTTTTGCACTTTCCGCCTCCGCCCAATTATCCGCCTCCTCATCCTGTAGATAGAATGTCAGAGGATTTTTTAAACCTCCCAGGACCGTCTAGTCAACCCGACCCGGCCTGGGTTGGTCCCGGCCCAAACGATTATTCCTATGCTTATTACGAACCAGGTCCTCCAACGAGACACACTAACATTCCGCCCTGTAGATATCCGGGCGGTGGCACAGGAAGTATCAGAAGAGGTGGTTTCCGAGAAGGCTCTTATAGAAGTAAACATACTTACTTAACGAGGTATGGAACCGAAGAGAATATCTACGAGGAGATAACTGACGGGACTAGAGCGAGAATGAGGTCGTCCCAGCAAAGTATTTTCTCCCTAAACCAAAGATATGTGGAGGAGGAAGTTCGGCGAGTGCAAAGTGGACACAGAAGGGTTCTTGGAGAATTGAATCTTTCTGTGGAAGCTATGTTAATGCCGACTAATAATTCTAGAGAAGGTAGTGAGGACAATGATAGGGACGATGAGGTCCATGATCAATTGGCGGATTTATTGACTGTCGGTCCAACAGATGACCTTTTATCCCCAGTGCCCATGGTTGACTTGGATAGTGGTTTCAGTGGTAGTTCGAGTGGTGCTAGTTACAGGAGTGCAGCCGGAAGTCTGAGGAGAGGTCCTGAAAAGAAATCTATCCACACTGCAACTACTAGTAACGCTGCGAAAACGTCTTCGCCATCGAGTAACGAACCGAGCCCAACTAAAAGCTTTTGGAGCAAAAAGGCATGGAAGAAACTAGGGCTAAGCAATATTAGTTTGAATAAGAGCAATAAAGGTAAGTTTCAAATTTTTTTAAATTGAAATTGAATAAGAATTGATATAGACGAATTTTTTATTTGAATCATTTATATCTTGAGCGGGAGGGATGTTTCTTAAAACCATCAATTTCCTCTATATCCTCGCGGAGCAATAAAATATATTTTACGTTCACGTGAAACTAAACGTTCCCCGTTTGAGGACTTGCACGAGAAATACGGCCGACAGATGGTGCTTTACGATCTCGTGAATATTAAAGTGCACGTTTGCGCTGACAACAGTTTTTAATTTTAATAAAAGCCCGCACAGGTAGAGGGTTGGGGCGTAAAAATCAATGATTTTGTGAGTTTTAATATTAGTTCGAACATAGCAAAGAGAAAAAATAAAAGGGGTCCTTCAATATTCCATGTTGCTCTCTACGAATGCGTTAGTTATTGCACTACAACTTTATCCAATAAATATTTTGTGATTAAAGCAAACACTGAGTTAGGGGATATTGCTAGTATTAAAAATAAAAAATCTCAACGTAATCCGACGCAGCAGGAAAGCATCGCGGTAAAGGTGCACGGGTCGGTGCTCTGTGGGAAATGCGCTGAAAGTCGAAATACGCGCTCGTACGCAATAAATCCAGTTGACAGTCCGTGATGGCGTCTCTCGACACTTCCTGGCAAACGGGAGGTCGGCTCTTTTCTAATATTAAACCGCCAAGCCTCATTTACCGTTGATTACTTTACGCGCACGACGAAACCGAGATACTACAACCATCAAAAATGGGAATTTCGCCGTTATGGGACTTTCGACAAAATCTTAATAATCATAAAACTTTCTTCATTATGTTAAAGTTAAAATTTCAAATTTCCTCATAAAGAATGCAATCTAAATTCATAAATCACTTTGAACATAAAATAATCGATCCTATTCAATGTCGTAATAAATCCGTTAATCTAATATTTCCGTTAACTTTGACATTCCAAAGCAATTTATACCAATAAATTAAACGTAATAAATAAATTCAATGCTGAATGTAGGTTGGTTAGGTAATCGGATTTTTGCCTGGATCTTTCCTTTGATGTCTTCAAAAAGGAAATGTCTACTGAAAATGTAATGTGTTTTTTATAAAGCGGATATCGTTATTCATTCAATGGTTGCTCTAAGAAATCAATCTTATCTTTGTTTGTTCAATATATCAAATTAATTCAACGCCAAAAATAATTCGTAATAATCTAATGTTTAATAAAAATGTTGCGACAATATTTTAATCTACTTTAAATCAAGAATAACAAAGTTTATTTTATAAAACGATTCGTTAAAAATGGTCGATAAATTAGTACATAACATTACAATAATGAAATAAAGTCGTATAACAAAAAGGATTATTAAGTACATACGCCATTATTGAAAAACAAATAATACTGAAAGGTTTAAATTTTCGTTAAATCTCTATATAAAATGGATTTAATTCTGTTTTGTAAAGTTTGTATTCATTAGTAAACTTTGGGCAAAATCTATATTAACTCCACTGGTTTAATTTTTGAAATTTTAAACAGGATATTTCAATAAATTTTAGCAAATTTTCTAAACGTGTTCTAAACGGACATCATTATTAATTACCTGTTCTGATATTCTTTTGCGCCATACAGTCCTATATTAGCTGCTTCCGGGCTTATTTTGACACCAATCCTATCCATCAGTATCAAAACCATATTGAAATTTAATCTCCTGTTTATTAACCCTCATTCTATCCGATTTGCTTTATTACCGTAAGTACCAAATGGGGAGAAAAAGTACAACGTAGGTACCTGTGGAAAAATGAACAGTTTTTCAATTTAATTATAACTGTAAATAGTGTTTTTCTACTGCTACTTTTTTTCTTTTTATAGGTAACATCTATCTTGTATTTTCTTCTTTTATTTATTTTTTGATACATTTTTGTTGTTTGTATAAATATTTATGTAAGGTTTTATCAATTCTCTGTCTAACTGAAATAGAAATTTCCGTCTTGAATTCCTTTCCCAGTTAGGATTAGCATACTGCCACAACTTGTATGCATTTATAGCCGCAACGTCTCCTACATCAACAACGCCCTGGTGTCGCTATAATGCATAACGATATCAAATGATGTAGATACATTTTCTTTTGATTTATTATTTTGCTTTCATAGAAAATGAATGTAATTCTTGCATGTTAAGAATGTGTGCTGAAGCATAATCCTATAAAGCCCATATTTTAATTCGTACTTGTCTTGTTTGCTCGTCATGTAAATACATAGTGGGATTTGACCTGAAAACGGAACAATTTGAGTATTCCTTCATTACTAAAGCGTCATTATCAAATCAAAATAAATATTCTTTGCACTTAGCATACGTACTGATGATTAAAATATGAATTTTATTTATTTCAAATTAACTTGCCGTAAACACAAATGTTTAAATTTGTTGACACTTAACAACTGTCAGTTTTTACAAATAGTAATCTACTTTATCGACATTTCTTTTTTATTAAGATTAAAATAATAAATTAATTAATTAAAGTTTTTATTTTGTTCAATTTGGTATTAAAAAACTAAAAATAAGTTAAGAAATATATATTTTGTTATATATTAATTTTTTAGAAAGAATAACATTATTATTAAATTGATACGTAAAATTGGTTGCCTATAAAATTATTATAAAAAATAATTATCTTGTTAGTTGTAATAATATGGATAACTTTATCCATTTTCTCTTTATTATAGTAGAAAATCTTGAACTCTAACGGATTAGATGAGATGTAACTATGAGATTATTATGTTGAGGTCAAAATTTTGACATTATGATCGTGATTATCTTCACCTTTATCATCACTCTTCTTTTGTAACACTTTTGTTATCTTAAGTTATGTCTTATTTCAGTTAAAATTCAAACGCAAATTCTTTTTCTTCTTTATCATTTCCCCTAGATGCCATCACAGCGTTGGGGTGTTGTTGGGATCACTTCCTGCACACTTCCTCCTCTCTTGCGCACTCCATCCTCCCATTTTATCATTGGCCTGCCTCTCCTTCGTTTTCTAACTATTCCCAATTCCCATTACTCTTCTGGAAATTCTCTCTTCAGGCATTCTGACTAGGTGTCGATACTAGCTGAGCTGTTAGTTTTTTATTTCAGTTACCAGCTATATTTGTTCTAAATCGTCTCTTGTAGTTTTGTTTCTAATTCGATCCATCCTTGTTTTTCCCACAAACTGTTTTAAAAATGGTTGGTTATTAAAGCAAACGCAAATTCAATCAAAATTAGTCTTTAAAAATGATACAAAGATAACATATACAAAGATTTTACAAACATTCCCTACTTTAAAAGAGTTTTATCTAATGCAGAAACCCAGGAAGCGAGACCTTTCTGAAGAAACAGAAAGCGACGCGCGATCACTATCTCCAACCGGTCGTAGCTTGAAGCTGATTCGCATCTTGAAGTGAAATTGCGACCTTTCTTTAAAGCCGTAGTGTGAAACGTTCAATTTCAGTGGAAGCTAACATTAAAGATCAAACAATTTAAGAAGCTAACGGGAAATTGGTTGTGAAGAAGGTGATACAGTTTTTCATTTGTCGATAAATTCTTTTTTTATAAAAAGAGAGATATAAAAGCGATTAAAGGAGTTATAAGAAATGTTATAAAGTGGTTGTTACTTAATGTAGAGAAGCTACGAGTTGGTATTAAAATTCAAAACAGTGTCGAGCACACAACGGGTGGCCAACCAGTTCCTCTTCGAGTCCACTTAAATAATTATCTATATTTAATTTGTATTTTCTCGTTATAAATCGCCGTCATTAACCAGAAACAGGACGCGCTCGACGTAACAAGCTTGAGATCGCTATCTGGCCCGTCTGCGCGACTTCAAATGGTCCCCCATTAGCGTTCACAGACAAAATCATAGTCAATTCGACGCCTGAAAAACGCGTTGAAACGGCTGCATTATCATAGAAATAGTTCCAGCGCGATAAATACGCTATTACCCGTTCGCGACGCGATTTATTGCGCCCTCATTAATTTGTTTTTTTAATCCTGAATAGAAGAAACCAACCGTCAATCCAACCAGTGGAAGCCTCTACTAATGGCCCCATCTGGTCTACGCGTAACCGGCGGCGCTCAAAGGTAAAATTGAAAATAAAAAAGGGGCGACGGCCTTAGATCGATAACGAAATTAACAAGCGTGAATCACGAATCAATTTTTGTAATGGTGCGCTCCGATAGATCGAACATACGTTCTTTATCGAACGCACGTCAACTTTTCGTTCCTTCCTTTTCTGTACACCTATCCCAGGTTTTTTTAATAGTTACTTTGGCCTCGTAGCTGAACGTACGTAAAGATCTATGGCACCTTCTGACATGATAAACAACATTTATACCGAGTATGAATGTTGTGATTGCTAAGAAACCAGCTCGGCATTCCTTCTTTTTTTAATGATTAAAAATAGCATTTTATATGTTACTGTACATCAACGGATTAAAATTCAACTTAAATTGGAATCAAGCAGAAATTTATTCAGTCATTTTTTGTATAGTAAACAAATTGGAGCAAACGATCGAGGAACAACGAAGCGGGACAATATTTCAAAACGCGAACACGGGCACTGTGTCCCGGTACAAAAACAAATTCGAGGAATGAGTTCCGAATTGAGTACAATTTGTCCGAATGACAGAGCAAAATTCACGTTACGAGAAAAAAATCGTCGTTTATAGCTTATACTGTCCCGAAACAAGCTAAAACGGGACAAGTTCCGCCTCGATAAAGCGTTTAAAACGCGCCCGCCAGCAACGTCAGCTTTCTAAAACTTTTTAATATCGTCCCCGATGTTTGAACGGACAACTTTAACGTGGCCACGACAAAATAAGTTTGCGCAATATATCGACTGTCAATACGGACCTTGTTGGTTTTGTGGAATTGTTATCGCACACACCAAACATCAGGTGTGCGAAAACGGTGTTTACTTTTTCTCGAAAAATTCGACATGAGAACTTATTTTAAGATACAGAATCAGAACCTAAAGGTTGCATCATTTTTTATGCGAACTAAGAAAGTACAGGGCCGGAGTGAGGCGTAAAGGATTTCATTAGAAACTTGCGCCTTCCTGAGTGATATATTAGACGAGCGCGTGGCAAGGGGGTGAGACGAACTTTTGTCACATAAGCACTCGTTGTAAATTAAGCCCCAACCGGAAACGGGAGCTTTAACCCCCCTGAGGCATTCTCTTGTATTACCAACGAAGTCGGTAGGTCTGTCACGACTCGAGCGTTATTAAAATTCATAAATCAAAGGCGCCGACCCATGTACCGATCGCATGCAAAGCTCGTGAAATATTAACATCTTGTCGAGATGTAGTAACTTGTAATGAAATATTAGTGACGGGCCAACGCGCTCGGTACGGATCTGGGTATGTGTAATTTAACTGTTAACGTGCCTTAGGACAAGAAATCTACGTACGTGCATATTTAATATAGGAACATTTAATGATATACTGTTTAAATTTACGATTATGTAATCGTAATTACTTATTCCTTAATGTTACTTGAGTTACTGATAACATATTTGATTTAAGACTATAATTACTTTTTTTTGTATAAATAAATATGAAATTTACTTAATATTACTTAAAAGTTATTAGAATATTTAAAAAATATTTAATCTCCACATATTTCAGTCCGCACCAAAATATTTTATTGCACGACAATGGAAGCCTTCGAGGAAAACGTTTATGGCTCTATATACATGGTTTAAATACTATTTCCAATGTTCAAACTATATTTAAGCCTTTTTCGTTCTATTTGCATTTCTTCATGAAAATATACCAACAGTTTCTCATAGTCCGTGGGTATTCCTTGTAAATCAGGAAAACAAGAGGTAAAGATTTGGGCATCTTGTGTCCTAAAAAGTATTCATGGAGAGCTTAACAATTGATAAGGAGTATTTCCTATATGTTTTTCATTTATTATTCTTGCAGAAATCTTATTAGCTATTTAAAAAGTCTAAATAAAGCTAAAAATTTACCAAAAGAAGATGCCATAATCACACTAGGAGACTGTAGTACGAAACTTGGAAAAGAGCCAATATTTAGAGATAACGTTGGGAAACACAGATTATATGAAATCACAAACAACAACGGGCATCGACTAATACAATATGCTGCTATAAACAAATTTGTTGTTGTCAGTACTGGGTTTGACAGAAAAATATTCTAAAACGAATTTGGAGAATACCAGGAAGCAAAGACATTAACCAAATAGACCACATACAGAGATGGCCAACAGACGCAGAATATGTAAGAACGCTATGGGGAGCTAACACAAATTCTGACCATTTTTGACAATCGAACACAGAAAAGCTCAATGGCTCCAACATCAAATATAGAAATTCAGATTTTTTGGAAAAACTGTTCTATTCACAGAAACTATATGTATGAGGAAAGACAAATGCGGAGCTGCACACAAGCTGTGACCAATAGCAAAGCATTGTGATTGGTGGTAGATCTGTGATGATGTGGTGGACGGTGTCAGCTACTAAACTGGAATCGTTGCACAAAAAGCAGGACGTTGGTTGCTGACTAATCGTAAGTTATACGCAAGCAGGGAACAGTATTGAGCATCAAATTTACTAGTTGACTGGAATTTTCAATCTGTAAGCGGATTGTACAAAAATTTTACTAGGATGCACCTCACTGATTTTGTGTTTTTATTGTCATCCATTGACATTGAGCAGAAAATTGCGAAACGAGATACCACATTTCGGAAGGCAATTCTTGCTTAAGAAAGGCTGACTCTACGGTATCTGGCTACTGGCGATTCTTATTCTAGTCTTCAATACTTACATAAAATATCAAAGCAAGCAATAAGATTTTCATTTTCTCCCTCTTGAGGGCTGCTAAACAGTAGTCCATTTTCTTTTTGTATTCATTAATGGTCCTACCCATTTGTGTTACAATTTCCTCTCACGCACTGATACGCAACAAATGTATACCTTAAGACTTACAAAGCAGATTTCTTGGTCTTGTCGATGAACTCTATATTCCAGAACTATTTGTGGAACTACTTAGATAGCAAAGTTCGGAACCTTGCTGGAAAAATGGATGTGATTTCGGCTTTTCCTGGTTTTTATTGAAAACCGACTTATAATTGTTATAAAAACCATTTATTTAGACCAATATTTTATTGGATTATCTAAAGTTTCATGTAAGAACTGATCAACAACCGCAAACACCTTCGAATGTAAAAGGCAGAACTCCAATTAATTCTGTAATTTTTATGTAATCATTGAATTTCTATTCTATTTAATTTTAATATATGATGTTGAACACAGATCATATTCAAAAATGTTACAATTATGATGTGGAAATAAAAACGAGAGATTAAATATCAATTTATTTTTGTTTTTAAGACGTAAAATAATTTGCTTGCATTAATTCTCTTCACCTGTCCTTGTATTTTTCCTAACTATATTCAAGCGGATTTTATCACATAATAACCATCTTGGTGCGAAGAAAGAGCCCCTAACGTCTTCGTAGCAATTACCGTCTTATCTAGTGTAGGTCGCCCTTCGCCAACTTCGCCTCGACTAGTAGTAATAAGTCGAAATTGCGGTTCAGCGACGCGTTACTGTCCGTCCGGAGGGGCTCATTATTCGGCCTCCAAAGGTGTAATTTCGACCAGTTCCCATACACGTTTCGACGCCACGGACTTTAATATTCAATTAATCTCAACGACGAGGACGTCGCGGGGTGGGTTGTGAAGGAACGAATGGCGGATGAATCGCGCTCGGGGTTTGCCGTCTGTATGCAAATTTCGATTCGTACGAATGCCCGATTTGGCCGAGAGTCTGCTGGTTAGAGTTGTCGCGCGTCTACCTCTTCTCTTCGCCACTATAAATACCCGAGGGACCTCGTCGTCGGCGGTTTCTTTTAACGAGATTTGCCCTCCCGTATTTCCCGCCGGGAAGCGCCAGTTTTCAAGTCACCAACAAGCGACGAAAAATATTTTCCGTGACAAATTTCGTTACGATGATAAATTCTTTTTTTTTTTATTTTAATTCTTTTTTTTGTTGGTTAAGCATTCTTTAGTGTTACAAGCGGAAATTCACGCTAGATAAATTGCGGCGCACACATCCGGAGAATCCTCTACATCCAAACATAGAAGCTTTGCCCTAAATCATTCAAGAGGACCACCCCTGAAACGACGCCAGAACGGTCGCTTGTCGCGACGCGAAACGCGTGAAATACGAGCACTTTTTGAAGTCTTCGAGGCGTCTCCGAAGAGGAGTCGGTTGCGGCCTCCTCTAATTTGTCGGAACGACTCGCGGCCTGGGGCCTTCTAAAATTAATGGTTCCAATGGACAATAAAATTATCCGAATCGTAGGCGGGGCAATTTCATGAGACCCCCTTTGACTTGTTGTGATCACCCTCATAATAAATGACATAAATTTTATTTGTTAGAAAAAACAGGATCTATCTTTAAACATCTTCAATTTAATATTATTATCACGAAGCTTTCTTTATATTATACCATATTGTTAACTATGACGTTTTCTTCATAAAGTATCTTGGTCTAATAATCTTGGTTATACTGTTTAGTTTTATTTTTCAATGGAAGCTTTTACAAAAATTTTACAAACAATGTTTCAAGATTCAGATTTTTCGATTGTTTTGAAACATTTACAGAAAAAAAAGATGATGTTATTAAAAAATCTGGTTTAAATGAAATTAAAAATGCCGAAGAAAAATATTGAGTACATAATGATTGATCGTAAAAAGAAAACTGGTTATAAAAGAACATAAAAGAATTGAAGATATACTAAAGATGTATTGTTCTTTCTTGAGCCCATCGAAATAGGTGTCCATTAACCAATATCAATTGTGCACGAGTCAACGTCAGCTAATAAGGCCTTTTCTTTCACCGAAGTCTTTTATAAAGGATCTTCAATCATGTGCCAATCGGAGTTATTGCCTTTCAACTTACCACGCCGACGATTTTTGAAGAAACAGAAAGATTATTTATTTAATTTTTTCTTAAACACATTAAATTGTATTTCTGCGAATTGCGTAGTTGTTAAAAGTTGGTAGATGGTGTTTAAATGATTGATATCGTTTTATTTTGTTGCTAGATATTGTAATAATATTGGGTTCCACTCATAATTTTATTAATTAATTAATAAACAATAATTTTGTTATAAGAAATAATTACAATAAAGAGGAAATAATGACATTCCGTAGAAAAATCCTTGTAAATCGAGAGCCTAGAGAGTTTATTAGTACTTCTTCAAATCTAAAAAATAGATAAATACAATTCAATCAGATAAAAACAACAATAAAATCAGTTAATAAAGAAAAATAAATAATATAAATAAAGAACAACTCACGTATTGATATCCAAGTTGATATACCGAGGATAGTTAAAGCTGATCGTTGAAAAATTTCATAAAAGTTTGTTATAGTTCTCATTGATTTCGTCGTTATTTGTAAAAATGTTTTAATCAATGATAAATCCGTTCGTATTTCCGTCGTAGATTAAGAAATATTCTTGTATTTAGTTAAAAAAAAGAGGCCACCAAAAAAAAACGAAACATAACCTCCAAATCCAAAGTATTCAATTTATGGGTGATTACAGCCAAAAAACTTCTTAAAATACCTAAAAACATAAAGCTTATAATGAATTACATCAGATTCAAGTGATTTTAATCAGTGTAAAACCGAAATGTTGAAAATTAAAAATGTGAAGATTTTGAAAGAAACGGAATATAAATTTTGGAATTAAAGAAGAATTAATGTGAAAAATTGTGCCAAAGGGGAATGAAATAATTCAGAGTATTCAGACATTGAAGGATTTCAATAAATATAGTTTATTTAAAAAGTAATTTTTGAAAATTTGGAAGAAAAACCAAATGTCAATAAGAGATGGCGCTCAGAAATACAAATTTTTTACACTTTTTCTTGTGGTATCAAAGAGGGCGATGGACAAAAAAGAGAAGTTTTTGTCGATTTTTGCCGAAAAAAGGGTGAAAAATGAATAACGAGGACGCGAAAATTCGCTTCCTGATCATCATTGAGTAAACATCTATTTCGAAACGCTCGTGAAATCCTACGAAGATAAATTTCTGAAGAAAAAACATAACCAAAGAAATTCACAATTGAGGGAGAAGAAAAGAAGCTAAAATGAATTAAGAAGAGTACGATAACCAACCTGGGAAAGAAGACATCGGAATAGTTTTTCCGGAAAGCCACCAAGGGGGTACCAGCACATTCCACCAAGGGGGAAAAAGAAGCAGTTCAAACCAGGGAGGAATCAAGATTTCAATCAATTCCACCATCATCTGTAAAACCAAAGAAGTTAAGATTTTTTTTTTATTTTCGATATACCATTTCTAAAAAAATAACTCACTTACCTCGTGTGTAATCCAGAGCGAATCAAAATCAATTATTTCAGATCACTTTGATTATTTCAATTATCAGAATCAATTTATTTAAGAAGTTTTAGAGCTGAAAGTTATAGATTAACTTAAATGTTTTTTTTTTTTTAAACATGAGCAACTGTGTTTCGTTTACATGAGCCCTAGAAAACAAACCCTGAGATCGTTTACTTTCGTTATTTTTTTTTGTAGAGTCTCGTGTTAGATATTTTTTTTTCGATTCAATAATTTTTTTTTTGTAAAGTATTTTTATTCATTTTCGAAAGACGAATACACATATCACAATATCTAATTTAAAGTCACTTAACCTGACTTTATCGCTATTAAGAGTAAAACGCATCTCGGTGCAGGTCACGTCACGGTTCCCATGCGTTCACGACGTTCAAGTCGTAATTGATATATGGCTTCCTCTTGCTATCTCCCATCCCGAGTATAGAAATTATTAAATTGCACCGTTTCTCTTCACCCTCACCACAACCGACGAGTTATATATCCCCGGATCCAATTACCATTGCGCACTTTTTAACTTATAAACGTTCAAAATGATAGATTTAAACTTTAAATAGAGTGCAATTTAAAAGCTATTAAAGAGCTAATAAAAATCAATATAAAAGGTTTTGAGGTTCGATTGGATTTTTATAAGTGGTGCTTTTCAAACGCCTCTTTCCTGTATTTATTCGAACGGATAGGATCAGATCGGTTCGTATACACACATACAAGAGGGAAGAGTTTCGATAAATAATGCAACAGAGAATCGGAGACCCAGAGATTCGACATTTTATTGCGGCGCTCCAAGTTCGTGATTGCAGGGCTACTTTTCGTGTCCCAGCACCGGGTTGTGACCGCAAACTACGGTTCCACACATGGTGCGCCGTACGATACCCTTTTTAGAAGATCGCGGTTCGGCGTAAAACGAAACGGAACGCGAGAATGCGCTAAGAACGAACCCAGATGAAAAGATATCCGGTACTCTCAAGAACTACAGAAAAAGATGAATCACCGTTAGCTTTCAATGGAGTATACAGAGTTTATTCCTAAATCTATTTCCCTCTGAATTCATCGCATCGAAATACCTATACATACATACTATAAAGGTTCATGAAAGGAATTCCGTCAAATACAAATCAATACACTTATACAGAAATAGATATACATTATTACCGCGGTAATACATGATTATTGTGGATCGTTACAGTTATTACTGTTATATATACAGGTGAATAACCCTTTGAAACTTAACATTTATGTAGTAGCGGTTATAATCATCGTTTTACACAAAGAGGCGACTCAATATATTTTTAATGGTTTCGGTTTATGCGATTCATTACTAATTCGTTCAAACGATGTTTATTACTATAATTATTATTATTACATTGAAAATCTGCCAATAAACCAAATTGTGCATATAGTTAATTGGACGGACGAGTGGCTAATTAAAATTACCTGAGCGGGCGTTGCGAGTACAAACTTCAAAGGGAGAACCCCTTTCGGCGCTAATTCATATCGCGCTCATTACGGAGCTCGTTACGAAGGGGTTAAATGCCTCAAGGGAGCACCTGTCAACCCCTTCGACTATAATAAGCCGCGTATCAATTAGAACTACCCCGTCTACTTCCACCAGAGATCCAATACACACTCTCAAAGCTACTTCGCTCGTCATACTTCATCAAGAACATAGACAATACACAATACACGGATATCGCCCTTCAACATAACGTAGGAAACTCTTTTATTTTTGTTTTTAATCAATAAAATTTATTAAAAACAACAATAATATATATAATTTATTTATGTGAACAACAAGAGAATGTCTGAACTGATTTCGATGAACAATATCTTATTCGAAAACTTAATTCTTATTCAATATGAATGTGGAAATGCCTTATTCGACATCTCTTTCGAATTCCACTAAAACGCCAAATATTACGAAGGTACACGAAATTAACACAAAAATGGCCATTTTTATGTGGTCATAACTTGTAAACGATGTACTCGATTATCATGATCTATACGTCACTCGATTCGCCATAGCTTCTTCTATGGTAATTATAAAATGCCCGATCTAAATTCTTTCCCATTAACCTTGTACAGCCCTTAAAATAACACTGTGTTCGGTGTTTATACACATATAGAGCTCGGATTCGGAACGTTTTAGAAAAAAATTTTTAATATAAAAGTTGTAGCAAACTTGATTCTTAACAATATTGTTCTTTTGCAGTTTTGCTCTCAGATGCATAAATATCGAGAAAAGCTCGAATAGGTGAAAATTAAATGAAATCGAATTTTTGCATCTTGTTATTGGTTGAGCACGAGATTTGGAACGTTTTAGAAAAAAAAATTTAGTTTAAAAGTTGTAGTAAATTTTATTCTTAACAATCTTGCTCTTTTATACTTTTGCTCTGAGATGTATAAATAGCGAGAAAACCTCGAAAAAAGTGAAAATTAAATGAAATCGTGGTTTTACATCTTGTTGTTGAAAGTGAACAGGATTCGGAACGTTTTAGAGAGACAGTTTTAGTTTAAAAGTTACAGCAAATTTTATTGTCAACAATATTGCTCTTTTCCACTTTTGCTCTCAGATGTATAAATACCGAGAAATGTTCGAAAAAGTAAGAATTAGATGAAATCACAGTTTTACATTTTGTTGTTGGTAGAGCACGGGATTGAAAGCATTTTAGAAAAAAAGTTTTAATTTAAAAGATGTAGTAAATTTTATTCTTAACAATATTGCTCCTTTACACTTTTACTCTCAGATGCATAAATATCGAGAAAAGCTCGAATAGGTGAAAATTAAATGAAATCGTAGTTTTACATCATGTGGTGTCGTTTTAAGGGCTGCGGAATGGTAACGGCAAAGAATTGAAATCGGGCATTTTGTGATTTCGATAAAAGAAACTGTGGCGTATCGAATGACCTATATAACTTGACAATCGAGTACATAGTTTACCAGTTATGGCCACTTGAAAGAAGTGTTTTTTGTGTTATTTACAATATTTCGGAGTTTTAGCGAAATTCGAAATATCGAATCGGAATTTTATTTCCTCTTTTATATTGACCAAGGATTAAGCTTCCGAATGAAATATAGTTCGTCAAAATAGATTGAAAGCTTCTCATGTTATGATCAAAATTCTATCTAACTGGGCCCCAGCCCTGAAAACTATCTTCTCATATGGTGTTTAATTTTAAGAAAAATTATTTTTCATTCTAAGACATTGTTCCATTTAAAATGCGACTACAACCACTTGAAGAGATGTTACGGCTGAGATAATCCGTTCTCACGATTTGAGCACTCCACACAACCGGCTCTTTTCTTCTTCTTGTGTCGTCGTGGTCGTGCCGTTCAGGGGGGCTCATTCGAAAAATGCCAAGAGACGCGTAATGGCTTCGCGATGTAGATACTAATTGTTTCATTCATTTTCATGAGGTGGCTCGACGTTCGGACAAACCGATCCCGACAATCGTCCGATGCATATTCATTGACGCCCGAGACGCGCTGTCGTTGTAGCCACGAATTCCGAATTTTTCTCCACCCTGTGCAATTAAAAACTTTTTTCATTCGACTCAAACTCCCAAACGGGGATAATAAAACAGTCTAAGAAAAAAGGAATTGGACGCAAAAAGATGTTCAAAAATAAATGTACATTTAAAAACATTATTTTTTTTGAAACTTTAAAAGAATCCTTACTTAATGGTAATCCTTTTGGAAAACGAGGGCGAAGCGGGGTCCGTATGGT
This sequence comes from Onthophagus taurus, assembly GCF_036711975.1. Taxonomy (NCBI): domain Eukaryota; kingdom Metazoa; phylum Arthropoda; class Insecta; order Coleoptera; family Scarabaeidae; genus Onthophagus; species Onthophagus taurus. Next base: position 5,938,012 of record NC_091967.1, read on the forward strand.
TTCTTCGAGGCCTCGTTGTGCAATTTAAGAGTGGAATTTACACCGGGTGCATGCCCTGAACGATATTTCTCTCTATCGAGCACCGTCTAGCGGGGGGCGATTCGCGAAATTGATGCGATCGCTGTCCGACGGCCGTTTTCCAAGAAGACCAATTTACATTCCGTCTCGTCGAAAGCACCCTAACCTACGACATACGCTTTTCGCCTCCCCTCCGAGCCGAGATTGATGCCGATACCCGAATTTCTGTCCTCCGAAACCCTCATCTTTCTCTAATAATGGCCATCGTAAATATTTTACGTCCTATTCACGTTCTAAATCATCGTGTATTTTTTGAATCATCGTGACAAACGAAAACGGAATCTTGTTTTCGAATTGGTTCAAATAAATCATAACTTTTCCCGTCGATTCATATTAAGGTGTGGTTCAAAAATTTTCAAGATGTTGCATATTAGGTTGGCATTACCAACCAGTGTGAAGTAGGACATAAAGATGAAGAATGACAAGCTAAGTCAAGTGATAACGAACACTGTAAAATAAAATAATTCTAGTTTTGTTCAATAAAGTAGTAGTGAAAATCCTGACTTTTATTGACAGAACACAACATGCCGCAGTCAATAAACTTGAATCAATATTAATACAAGTACGCAGTAAAAAGTAGACGTAAAAAGCAAAAAGGAGCGATCATAACCTTAAAGTTGCTAAAAATGAGGGTGCTCGTGTTCCCGCTCAATTGTCGTTCGAAGAAAATGTAGTGGAGAATTTCAAAAAGTTTAAACAAAATTTTGAAATATACATGGCAGCAATAGAAAAAGATAAGAAAACTGATGCTACAAAAGTAGTAATCCTTTTGAATGCTATTGGAGAGGTAGGAGTGGACATTTACAATAATTTCACGTTGTCTGATGAAAATAAGAAGAAATACGATATTAACAGAGCAAAATCTTTAAATATTAAAATTAATAAGAATAAAATACAGTTCAAGGTTAACATGGTAAAGTACTTGGGACATATATTTAGTAGGGAGGGTATGAGGCCAGACCCATCTAAAATTAAAACTATAGTAGAGTTCAAGGCGGCAAGTAATAGAAAAGAATTACAAAGGGTACTAGGCATGATTAATTATCCCAGAGTATTAATTTATACCAAACATGCCTGAGTTGACAGCATCGATAAGACAAATTAAAAGACAAAATTATGTTTCAATGGTTAAGCTGCCATGATGAAGTTTTTAACAAAATAAAACAAATTCTATGTGAAGTTACGGTGTTAGCTAATTTTGATGAAAAGATTACGCCAATAATTCAAATGATGCATCCCGAGATGGTATTGGGTGTGTATTATTGCAGAACGGCAAGCCAATGGCCGTTAATAAACACAGAGTAATAGTACCAAAGAAGTTACGGTCAGAGATGTTACATATTTTGCATGAAGGACATTTTGACGTAACTAAAATTAAGCTGAGAGCTAAAGAAGTAATGTTTTGACCTCAGATGTACGAGCAAATAAATGACATGATACGTAAATGCACAGTATGTGAGAAATATAGACTCTCGAATACACGAGAACCATTATTTACCCATGAATTACCTAAATACACCTACCAAAAAATAGCAATGGATATTTTAATCATTACTTCAGTTACAATTATAATAGCATCTGGTGATGTAATAACACAAACAGTAATAATACCTTTTCATGATTTTTGCCAACAAGAAATTTGGTCAAAACACACACACACAGATACATAGTTACCGATTTTCGTCCATTTCGCTAATAAACGGTAATTGCGGTCCGTCCGTGTTCGGCCGGCTAAATTTAACGTTCCATTAGGCGAACGTGCGGATTTTAATTTGTTGCACGCGGACCGAGGGCCTTTATGAGCGCGTGCAACCCCCGTTAACGACTTCTTGATGCGGAATGGAGCGGTAATTGGATTTCTGGGGTAATTTCGCAGCGACAATGAACGCGCGCTCAGAACAACGCCCCCAAGTTCTTCGAAATAACAGTCATTAAGCCGCGACGCCGACGGCTCGGATGTTGCGCTTTAATAGCTTTTTAAATTTCACGGAAACGCACGGATTATTATTTACTTTTAACTAATATACAAGATAAATCATAGTTGGTTTACTTAACTAACTTAATTGCATTAATATTACAATCTAGTATGAAAATTAAATTTTGCTTAAACTTTTTTTACCGTTATCTCTTGTAGTTGTAGGAGTTGTAAGGAATTTCAATCTGAAAATAGCTGTCCCCGGGTAATAAAAAAAATCCTTATACCGCATAGTTTCGACCTCGAGAAAGCAAAAGACTATATTTACCCGGCTCTAACTCAACCGAACTGAGCGCTTGAAGATTTATCTTTCTCGCGCCGTTAATATCAACACAATAAACGCAGAGGCGTTCGCATAAATTTCTCGGAAAGTCGGGTATTAAGTGCGTCACTTAGCGGCTATCTTAATGGGTGGGGCTTTATCAACGAGGAGACAATAGCCTTGATTCTAGGAAAGCACTTGCGGACGGATGTGCAAAGCACAGTATCAAAACTACCTTGTCCAAACAAAAAATTCTTAATCATATCACAATATTTATTATAATGTTATATTTATTAACATTCCACACAAAGCTTAATGATTACTCTCTCTTGGACAATACTGAAAGCTTTAAGCCTGTGATTGCCATATTGTCTCAATCGCAGATTGCATCGGACGAAATACCACTTTCTATGTTTTTGATTGCAACGCCTCGGCCACAAGCGACCTCAGCTTTACACATTTAGCCGAGGTCATTTGCAGCCAAGACATAACAATGTATTGGGCAGCTTCGAGTATATATCACTTTACTTGCAACGTCTCAAGCGGAGATGACCAAGGGCGAAATACTAGTTTTTACGTATTTAGTTCTGCCGAGGTCGCTTGCCGCCGAGGCGCTACTTTATTTGTTAACAAAATTTTAGGTAGATATGGTATTAAGTAAGCTAGCGGCCCCGACTTAATTAAACGCAATTCATACATTGTGCTTAATACATTTAGCCGAGGTTTGGCAATTTTTTATCAGTTTCGAGTGGATATGACCACTTGCATCGTCTTAATCATAATACAAAAAATACATCCAATTTTGGGTAAATATGGCATTACCAATACACTAGAATTTTTACATTGAAACATTGATTTTATACTTCTAATTCAATCGTAATTATTCGAATACACATGACATAGAAATTGCGTCCAAGTAGTTTTGTCGACACAGCATCCAACTCAAGTGTCCCTAATTGATCATACGCAAACTTTCAATCTCAAATCTCATCGTGATGACGAGGCGACTCAGAACCCCACAGAAACTCATTAAACCAATTGATCGCTTTTAACTACTACCACGCCACTCTCTCTTAACAGCATAACTCTTATATGACATCATTTCGATGTTAGTGTAAATAACTAAACGTGAAAGTTGAACGAAATTTTATTATTATCGTTGTTTGTTTCCCCCCGTTCCGTTTGAAATTGACCGAATCGCGGTACAGTTCATGTAGTTTACACGTAATATCGATTACATTATGCACGTAACTACGTGGTGCATGCATATATACGCGGTTGAGGCGGTAAAATATTCATACTGACGCAGGACGTCGTTTTGCTATTACGTTGTGCTTTGATATGCGAGCTGCGTTCTGTATCGTAATAATTCCAAGTTTATCTGGTGACATACTGACCTAAAACTGTCTAAAGGCATAAAGAGATAATCGACACATATTTTTCTCTTTCCAAATATAATTTATTTAATATCTTATCAAAACATTTTTTTTTCTTAGTTATTTTAATAGGGTGAATTCAGCGCCATCTCTGAACCAGTTTTAAAATCTTCCTTTACTTGAAAGTTTCGTTAGATGGCGTTAGCTGCTTAAGCGAAGGAATTCTATTTGATAGAATTGTTGCCTATCTGGTAGGGATTAACATTTTTTTTTAACATTCCTAAATTATTTTACCATTATGACTCATTACGCCTACAAATTTTTACATATTTGTGATCTATGAATCATTTTCAAGGTTTCATTTAGTTTCCTCAAAATAAATTTTAAAGATTGTCCTCAACCGGGGTGATGTAATTGAGTCCGATGAGAAATATTGTTTTTGTCTTAGATTGGCACAAGATCGCTGAAGATTGATGTGTGTATAAGAGTTGGCAAGTTGGATTTCCTTGACTTTTAACCGGGAGAAATGCGTTGTTCTAACTCGTTTTTATTGGCTTTAAATTCCGGTGGTTTTATGACTCTTCGCAATTTTAATGTTGCCAAGCTTTAAAAACTAAGCTAAGGATTTTCAAAAGAGAACGGCGGCGAATATGATCGGAATCGTATTTAGCGATCTTTGAAATAATGTGGGCTGTAAGTGTGTGGGATAACTTGAAACCCGAGATCGATTCTTTTTACCGGATTAGATTCAGTATTGAAGTTATTGAGTAAATAGGTGGTTCGTTTTTTTATTGTAATCTATGAGAATTGTGACTAGGTGTTGTTGTTATGGATTGAGAGTTAATTGGTTTGAGAGATGCATAAAGGCAAATACCTCGTACAAGGTAATTCAGAATTTCTCATTTAATTTCAAAACTTCGGACGTGGGATTAATTACTGGCACTTTGTGGGTCAGCTATTCCCGCTGCTTAATGACCTGTGCCGACATGCTTTGGTTCGATTTAATTGGTTTATTGTCCGATCTGTTTATTCAGCTTGTAATTTGAATAGGTTCTGAATGGCACTTATGTTGAAACGAGGTTTCTCTAATAACCAAAGTTTAAATGCAACCAAATTTATTTCATTATCAAAAATGTTACTTGTATAACAAATTTAATTGATTAATTCAAGTAATATTAATCCTTTTATTTTCTATTCAAGCAGCTAAATAATTGTATATATTTCCTGTAAGTGACCTATTTTCAATACACACACCTTTTCCTGCAAATTAACTGAACTAACCCAACAAATAATTCACTCAACCCTCATCATAAATATTAATACCGATTTCACCCGCTGTTAAGTTTACAAGAACTTGAATCACAATTGAGTAAATCAAGTAGATAGTTCTGAAGGGTTGATGGTTATTAAAACCACCACCAGTTGGCGGAGGGTAAAGTTACATAACCCTCCGTAGGGAAAACACACTGCACATCGAATTGATTAACACCCCAACCTATAGGGAATTTAACATTTCTAAGATTCTATTTATAGAGAGACGGTTTCCTCTCGAAGAGGAAGCAACCCTCTTGCGGTCTGCTAAAAATAAGATTCTAGCAGCACGTGTACGACTTCTGTCAATTGTCAAAGAGCCCTGTTTCTAACAGCTTTTGCTGGTCGTATCCGGTTTTTTGGATTCGAATTCTAAACACAACGTTCGCGTATATGCAAATTCTTTTAACCTTGATAAGTAAAAGCTTTTGTGTATCGTCTCGGTTTTCCTTGCGACGCGAGATTAACAGCGCCCGCATGTGGGATTTGCCAAAAAATTTACATAATGTAATTAATGGGTTTGAGGAAATAGGGTTGTAAAGCGATTCTGTTTAGAATTTAGATTTAGAACAATGCGGGGAATAATCGTACAATAAAACCTTAACTTTAAAGCTTGATGCAGAAAAAAAAATAGAAAGCGAATAACGACTTTTCACTATGTAGAAAGTGCCAACATGTGAAAACTAGATCAAATTAAATGTAACATTGAGATAAATTAGTATAATAACATTGTGTATTAAAAAGAGAATTCTGTTTTATAAATCGAAGTTAAAAGTTTTTAAGTCGTATCTTTTTCGGGTCTAGTTTTTTTTAGTAAAAACTTAACCCAAACCAATTATCGACCATCTGCCTGTTAATCACTAGGGCTCCAACAGCTCTCATCTTTTGTTTTGTTACAGGTAAGAAAAGCTGGTTGTGGCCCTGGTAGATTTCGCAGCAGAAGAGTCGCACTTTCAATTTAAATCGAAACCCGTTGTCTGTTGTCCTATATTATTTATTTATTGTGAGCTATTTAGTCAATAAAGTGTTGTATATTTACGCCTATATTAGATAATCAATTTATCATTTTACGAACGATAATAATAAAAAAAAGATAAACAACTATTTCTATTTTATGATACCTATAATTTTATCCCCAGATTATTTTTTTATAAGAAGTAAATTTTTGTTAATAATAATAGCATCCTTAGAGAGAGATAACCTGGGGATACACATGTATGGTGCATTTTTCTTTCCAATCTCTTTATACGCAGTGGATTTCAACGAATGTAGGCTTTACAGCTTCATCCGGTTTGTTTACATTCAATGTGCGTGGGAAGCAGAAACAGCTGAGATTTTTAGATCATTCCCACCTGCTTGAGTTCTCGATACCTTACTCTCAACACCACACTCTCTGTTCTACTCTGGCTTACTTCGAACATATGGTTGTAAATTAAATCTACCCACAGTTTTACTACGGTATGATATCTTGTTGAATTATAAAGTAATTGTTAAAATAAGGTTAATGTTATTAAAAATTATCCTTTATGGTCACACCAATTTTGTTAGAACAATTAAGTTATTAAATCAAAATGTTAATTAATCATATACAGTAAATTTCACTTAAAATGCAATATACAAAAATATATTTCCATAGAAACTAGGGCGTACCTACATACTTTGTCCCATATAAAATGCAACATGCCTGAATGTTTCTAGTTCTAGGTCTAATGTTAGTTCTAGTTTTACATTAATACTATCACTAGAACTAACACAAGACCTAGAACTAGATCATTCGGGTTTAGCCGTCTTGAGAGACGTGCGGCTAAACCCGAATGTTTCTAGTTCTAGGTCTAGTGTTAGTTCTAGTTTCCGTTCAATAAAATGTTCAATAAAATCATTATACTAGCACTATGACTATCACTAGAACTAACACAAGACCTAGAACTAGAATCATTCGGGTTTAGTCATCTGGAGAGACGTGCGACACACCTTTTTCCAAACAAACTTTTGCTTTGCAAAACTACCTAATGCCTGTACTCTTAAGCTATGTTGCATTTTATGTGGGACAGTACAAGTGCATAGTAGTTTCGTAATTCATATAGCGAGTTATATGAAATTCCCGGTATAGGTATTATATTAATAAATATAATAATAATATTAACAAATTATTAGTTAAAGTGTTTCTAGAGAAGTCCTTTTCTTCTTTTATGGTTTCACTCCAACATTATGTGAAGCCCCAAACACTCATCATCAATCTTTACCTTTTCTCTATACAGGGTGTCTCAGCGAGACCGGTCATTAGACGTTTCTGGGGTTCTGGCGAAAATAAAAATTTGAGAATTCAGACTTAAGTGTTATCAATTACGATCTCTTCGACTAAAATATTTTCAGATTTCTTGCACTTCCGGTTATACCGGAAGTCGCCACCTACTTAATTTTTTTAAATGGAACACCCTGTATATTTTTACATATTTGGATTTGTCTGTTTTCATGGTTTATAAATAAGTTTACTTTTTGCAATTTGATTCTTCCGTTCTCGAGTTATTCGAATTTTTCTAGAAAAATCTGCTCCAGCAGACATTTGTTCAAAAAATCAGAGAACACTCAATTTTTGGGATATCAATTTAGGATTCAGAATGTGCTTAAACAACATGATGGAGTATGTTTTGGTGCCGAGAACGGCTGTCTAGAACGTTTGGTCACTTTACTATGGCACGTTAACTTTTCAAAATTTGGAAGTACCATAACTTCATTTTTTTAAATGGCACCCCCCATATTTTATTACTAGGCGTCTTCGGCGTCTCATTCTGCATCTTTTATATCCCATATGTCCCATACCTAACATTAATAGTTTGGGAGATAATTAGGGTTTTTTGAAAAATGCACACATATGGATATTTAGCCTAGTGTGCCATGAAAAACAAGCCTTCTCAATGAGTTCTTGTCAAAGACTCACTTGTTTACCTCACTTGATGCATGTGAGCAAATAATTATCTGTTATGTCCCTTAATATTAGTACTGAAAAGAGTTAAAATCGATAACAATAACGAAAGTACTATTTACACAAATCAAGAAATTCTTAATTTATTTTGTATGCATAAAAAGCGCGACAAAGTTCGTAGTATGATTCCTAGATCTTCCTTGGCAGCTCGAATTGAGGTGTTGGGACTGGGCTCGAAATAAGCCAAGGCATTCACCTCTTCCGTTGCATTATCTACTACATTTTTTGGTCAGTTTAACACGTGATTAATTCGTCCAAAATGCAAAAAATTTGCTTCTATTCTTCTAAATTTATCTTTTGTCATCGGAGGTAAATGCGGATAATTTTCATTAAACATTCTGCAAGTTCTACTAAGAACTTTGTCGCACTTTTCGTGCACAAAAAATAAATTATGGATTTCTTTATTTGTATAAACATTATTTACGTTATTAATATCCATTTTATCTGGTTTCAGACTCACAAGCATCAAACAACGTAAATCAGACTGACGTTTGTCAATAAGTCATTAAACATTTGTTTTCCATGGCACACTAGGTTAATATCGATATGATATGTGAGCATTTTTCAAAAAACCCTAATTATTTCTCAAACTATTAATGTTAGGCATAGGACATATGGAATATAAAAGATGTAAAATGAGACGCCGAAGACGACTAAGTAATAAAATATGGGGGGTGCCATTTAAAAAAATGAAGTTATGATAGTTCCAAATTTTGAGAAGTTAACATGTCATAGTAAAGTGACCAAACGATTTAGACAGCCGTTCCTGGCACCAAAACATACTCCATCATGTTGTTTAAGCATGTTCTGAATCCTAAATTGATATCTCAAAAATCATGTGTTCTATGATTTTTTGAACAAATGTCCGCTGGAGCAGATTTTTCTAGAAAAAATCGAATAACTCGAGAACGGAAGAATCAAATTGCAAAAAGTAAAGTTATTTATAAACCTTCAAAACAGACAAATCAAAATATGTAAAAATATACAGGGTGTTCCATTTAAAAAAATAAAGTAGGTGGCGACTTCCGGTATAACCGGAAGTGCTAGAAATCTGAAAATATTTTAGACGAAGAGAACGTAATTGATAATAGTTAAGTCTGAATTCTCAATTTTTTATTTTGGCCAGATCCACAGAAACGTCTAATGACCGGTCTAGCTGAGACACCCTGTATAACATGGTGTTTCTTTCATTAGTCTCAATATCCATATCGAGTGTTTGGTTCGGATGTCTTGCCATCTTGCCTTTTCTCTGGATACTTTGTCTGCATACTAACTGTCAAAGAAAACTTCTTTTCACCATCCCCTAACCTCTCCTGAACGTAACAAATCAAAGTTTAATCACGTCATAAAACAGATTAAAACTCAATGGATAATCTTACCTCTGATCTGGATGGTCAAAAACTTCTAGTACCCCTTTAGCATCGTTACATTCCTTAACTACTTAGTGTATAATATAGCTGTTGGTCATTAACAATAGTTGTTTTTTTATTGGGTCTATTTTTACCAAGTTTATCACGCCCAAATATTAAATCGCATTCAGAAGATTGAACACATCATCAACACTCTCAATCAGGCTTTTGAATCAAGTTTTAATTTAACGATAATTTCATATTTCTATGATTTTTCGTTTTATTAAAAAAAATCCCAAAGTCTATATAACCTGAAAGATGTCAATTTTTGTATATATACATATATTATTTCATCAAACTCATTTAAAATGATGTTTTATCGTTTTTATTTATAATAAATTAATCACCTATTTAAATCATATCCTGTAACTAATGATTACTACATAGTTTAAAAATTTTAATGAGAATCTGGGAAACCACAAATCAACTGTGATTTTTTTCAAATACCAAAAGCAAAAATAGAAAACGTCTTAACCGCTACGGTTACCTAAATAGTAAAAATAAAAATCAACGAGAGCACTAGGGCACATGACCTTCCTATGCTAGTGTTATGGTTGCCGGCCCCCAGGTTGGTTGTCGGTTCGGCTCAACGTTGCTCAAAGAGAACCTGGCAAAGCAAGCAAGCTGGCAGATTGTGAGCACCACAGACCGCCACAGCGTTCAGTGTTCGCCAGAGCTTCACGGTGGCGTGCCGCCATGTTCGACGAAGAAGAACAACACAAACCGCATCTATTTCGGTACGCGTCCTTCCGGATTTCTCAAAGTCCTAACGCGTACATAACACGCGCGTAAAGTTTTAATAAAACTTTGTGCTCGATACACAAATAAAAACCTCTATATAGCGGTTTTTAATGCATTTTTTCGTGCGTTCTGATCGAGTTATGGATGATATGCCCAACGGCGTAGTTCTTATAAAATGTAAGTTTTTAAAAAAACCATATTGATTTGGTCTTTTTTGTTGATATTGTTATACTATTTTCTTTTGGTTTATTGAAAAAGTAGTTAAAACATAAAACAAAAACAATAAAAGTGTTTGTGAGTGCACAAAAGAGATTTAAGGGAGTTTTAATCTTAGAGAGACAAAAGCTCAACCCTGAGGAACACCTGGCCCTTATTAAGCAACCAGAAAGAAAAGAACAGGTATAAATCGACTTTGTGAGTGCGTTTGAGAGAACTAGATTTACCGGTGAACAGCTGCCGCCCTTCTTCATTTACTTCTTCTTTTCCAAGAACATTATTTTGTTATTTTGCTTCAAAAAATTAATCTTATAATATTTGGAATAATCGATGAATTAGGGAGCGGGTTTATGATAACACATTTCCTTATCGTTTCCATAAATCAATATTGATTCGATAAAATCAATATTAAATTCGCAAAATTGTTTATGAATATGTTTTATTACAAATACAATTTTTTTGTCGTAACTGTGTTAATTGTAAATGAAGAAATCTTTTGAAAAATCTGTACACACATTGAAATTCCTGAGCAACAGCTGTCTGGCCACATGTGTCCCGTCCACAGGTTTCAGATAACACGCAGTGATAGGGCTGCGTCAAATTTGCAACGAGACAAAAATTAATTATCTGAAAATTGACCTAGATGCTGGTCCCAACCTCATCTTTCATGCTGGTACTAAAATTGATATCCAACAAACTAACAAAACTTTGCTAAAAGAAAATGTAACTCAAGATAAAATCAAAGACAAATTGCGATTAATTTAATTTAGGTAATTGTGCGTTATCTTAATTATTAGTGTATATAAAGCTAATATTATATTAATGTGGAAAAACAACTTGATTAATAATCGGTTGTAAGAATAAATAAAGGAGAGCCTGAATGATGAATCAGCAAAGAATTTATAGAAACCTTAACATTTTCATTCAAAAAGTTATTTCGATTTATAACAACGATATAAATATTTCTCAAAGTATAAACATCTAATGTATAAACTCCTAAAGTCAAGTTAAACGTATCCAATATAGATTTCGAAAGTTTTATTATACACAAAATAAATTCTTTGATTTTTCCCAGATTAAAAATAGTCCTTAGTATTTTTTGGTTAACTAAAAAATTTTATATTACCCTATTTAAACGATATAAATTATTCTATCTTCACAAATAGCACTTTCTCTTCGATTCGCGAGAGGCGTAATTGGATAGTGCGCATCGATGGTATAGAAAACGAACGTTTTCTGGGCTCATCGACCCGTTCAAAGAGACCACCTGAGAGTGAACGACATGTGGCGGGCTCGTTAAACCATGTTTACGTTACTCTTGGATTAGATAATCAAGTGCTTTCCGTGCTTTTCGGCGTCTCGTCCCCTACATCAACTAAAATAAAATTGCTTTATCTCGTTTAGTGACGAGAAACAAAAAGAAACGTCTGGTTCAAAGTATTTGTAACAGTTAAGTTGAACTTTAAAAATTAAAGAAATAAAATAAATTACGTTGAGGTTGAGTTTTATGATCGAAATGAAATTTCCCAGTCAATTATGAACCGTGAGCTTTGAAAATCTAGGCGAAACCTGGGCCAAGCTATTTAAGAGTGTGGGAATCTATATCCATGGGCTATCAAGAAGAGGGGCCGTGTTTATTTTCGTTACACATACACACCTAAGAACACACTCTAAAGAGTCTAGAGTTCGAGTGCTCACTCGATGGCGCCAACGTTAAACTTCCACAAAGAAAACATGGATTTTTTTATTTTTAATCAATTATTATTTATTTTTACCGCGATAATAATATGCAAGTATACTAAAACCTTGAACTGGTTTTTCGAGTACTACAATTAGGCTCAGGTTTTCGCCACCGTGTGCACGAAGAGTTGTTGCTGCTGCTGGGGTCACGCATGAAGGAACGTGAGGTAACCACCAGCAAAGTTATGCACGGCCACGCTGTGTCGGTAAGGTTCGTTAACCCCTTTTTATCTGGGGCCCCATTCGGAAATAGACCCAGAGCACACCGCTCCATGGGCGTTTCGCCATCGGCTTAACGATTGATTTTACGATCCTTTGTAAGGTGGCATAACAAACCGGCTGAAATAGAGCTTCAATTAAAAGATACGAGCCCCGGTGTGAGTATTAATTGGCCTGACCACGGTGGTGATAAGCTCAAACTCGTACCCCACTGAGGACAAAATTGATTATTGTAATCGTAAGCCGGTAAATTAATCTCTTTATCAATTCAATGTTGAAAATAAAATTATTAATGTGAAGATATAAGGATTTAATATTATGTTATAAGAAAAGACTTTTATTAAGCATTTTTCAAATCATATTTGTATATTATTATACAAATAATAAGATTATTTATTAACAGGCAGAACCTCTTTCTGAGTAACATTTATTTGTTTATGAAAACACCACGAGACGTTTATCAGAAACTATTATTACAGCTACCTCTCCTTATTTGGACAAGATGGGAATCAAATCAGTAGGAACAATGAGGACAATGCTTGAAAAAGCAATGAAAAAGAGAGGTCATGGCTCATATATTGAAAAATCTAGAAAACATTCTGATTGCGTATCAAAGCTTAAAAGACATTATCATAGACAGTTCCAGATTTTGGCATTGGATCTGTTTCTTGCTTGTAATTATATCATACGTTGATCTTCTGTTGGTGAGCTTTTCTTTTTATTTCTGCAAATTTTTTCATTTCTTCGTAAAACCATGGTTTAGCAGTTGGTGGTGTTTAATGGACATTTGCAGGGAGTTTTGCACAAAGCTAGACTATCCTTGTGGACTTGTCGCAGTCTTTGTGGAAAAAATTGGGGTCTTACCCCTGAAAGACTGTACTGGCTCTATGTGACTGTGGTTAGACCTATGATCACATACGGAGCAGCAGCCTGGTATAGGAAAGTCCGACAGACTTCAGTTATCAGTAAACTTTCACGAATTCAACGAGTAGCTGGATTGGCAATCTCTGGTGCGATAGGCACAACGCCAACTCTAGCAATGGAGGTTCTGCTTGGCCTATCTCCTCTGCATTTGCATATAGAGAAAGTGGCTAGAACAACCATTTACAGATTTAAGCAATATGCTCAAAACTGTTCCTACCAATGGGCTGCGGAAGACATTATAAGCACTGATACTGTGCTATCAATGCCGTCAGATTTGGCGGTATCACTATCAGTGATTAATGCTCGATACCAGATTGTACTGCCTGAGCGGCAGTCCTGGATCGAAAATGAAAATTCTCTGGTTCGGGCAGACATTTGCTTGTACACAGATGGATTAAAAACGCCTGAAGGGGTAGGAGCAGGAGTATACTGCCAGACACCTCGAATTAAGCAAGCCTACAGCCTGGGTACGTACTGTACTGTATTCCAAGCGGAAGTATTTGCTATTGACATGGGTGCTAAAATCCTTCTTGAAAGAGGGGTGAAGAACATGACAGTACGAATTTTCTCAGACAGTCAAGCCGCTCTCCAGGCGCTGCAAGCCGTGAAAACGGTGTCGGCTCTGGTTAATGATTGTAAGAGAACATTAAACACACTGAGTTGTGATAACAGAGTCTCTCTGATCTGGGTCCCGGGTCACTTTGGTGTTGCTGGCAATGAAGCGGCAGATAAGCTAGCACGAGATGGCAGCGCTGAAGCGTTTATGGGACCGGAACCAGCAGTTGGTGTATCATTTGCGATGGCCAAATATAGGATTGGACTGTGGGCTGAAGAGAGACTTCGCCTACTGTGGACCAGTTCTCCTGGAATGAGACATGCTAAGGTGTTTATTAACATCGCCACTGTCAAACCCGGGAATATTTTAGGACTTGCCCGTAGTAGCATAAAAGTTCTAATGGGTGTTTTTACTGGGCACTGCCGATTAAAAGCACACCTCAACTTGTTGGGTTTAGCCGACGATGTTGAATGCCGACTATGTGCGGAGGAAGCAGAGACGGTTGAGTATGTTTTATGCCACTGCCCTGCCGTTAACCGTATCAGATTCTCGATTTTTGGGTCGCTGTTTATCTCCTCAAAAGATCTGAATGACCTTTCGCCGAGCAAGGTATTAATGTTCGTTAAGAGCATTGGACTGCACGGTGAAATTTGATAACGATATCTATCGGGGTACAATAGATCCTTAGGGTCGCGGTGCAAGGTTGGTTGGTCCGCCTACCCGATATGTATTCTATGTAATGTAATGTAATGTAATGGTGGTGTTTATGTTAATTTTTCATTTCCTGTAGACTATTTTGCAGCTTCTTGTTACTGGTTTTTATTTGCTGCCAGCACTTCTCATCTTCTCCTTCTTTTCCACCTATATGGACTTCTTTTTGGTCTTGGTTCGCTGATATTAGGGCCCTCACATACATATATTCGCGCCGGGGTAATGATTCTCGTTGTTATTAGAAGTCAATCATCATAGATCGTTGTCCTTTGGTGTTGGCAGAGTTCTTGGCAGAAAGCCAACCTCACCTAGGAACCCTAGGAACATCTCCTTTATACAGGCTTGGGACTGGCAGTGGCAGTTGTCTCAATCCACCCAATTCCTGCAATGATAGTAAAATCGGATTATTATCGTTATAACCTGCATATAATTTAATTAATTTTATCAACGTACTTTTTGAGACATGTAAAAAATGACGGACGTGAGAGTTTTAGATTCTCGAGGGTTCGCTTCTTTGGTTATCTCCACTCCAAGTTTGTAAAAGTAATTAAATGTTTACCCGGGTTAATAACTTCTAAACAAGTTTTATCTTCCAAGAGATATTTTGTTTCGACTCTTTTGTAATCTTAGCCGGCTTTTTCGTGGTGGTGCTTTTAAGCCGGCCAATTTAAAACGAGATTTTCGAATTATTATTTTCCGAGGAATGAACAAAAAAGTGTTCCTTTAATATTTGTTACCTTGGAAAGTTTATCGTTATTTATTCGCGGAACAAAATATTTATTATGTATTTATCTGCCAGCGAAAGATCATATATTTGCCAAGCGCCAGAAATAAAGTTCAGCTTTAATTCTTCAACTACTGAAACATTGCCAAAACAAAAAGCTCACTTTAAATAATTTATCGTTTATTATTAATTCTCGCTTCGAATTAGATTGAATGAGATGTGATGTGATGTTTATTTCGTACCATGGCTCATTGTTGCCCTAATATTTTATGTTCGTGAAAATCGTTTATTATTTTTAACCACTCGATTGGGACCAAGTGACCAGAATAAATAAACGAATATTTTAGAAACCCGTGAAAGAAACTCATCACTTTCTGACACGTGCTCCTCAAGGACGTGATTTTACGCGGAAAATGTTTCAATTTTAAGCGAAAATGCATAGAAAGTTTGCATAATATAATAGCTTTTGTTGAAGTATGAGATATAAATTATCTAGGGTTAGATAAGCTTTAATTTATCTATGAAATTTTCGTATTCATAAATTCTAAAAATAAACGTTTGGACTAATACATATTTAAAAAATGATCTTATTAATTTGGCATTTGTTGAGAGTGGGGTTAAGAAAAAAATTATTTTCTTCCAAACGCTTAGGATTTAAGAAATAAAACTTTTTGAGGTTATTGCGGAATATTTGAAGTTGGGTTATACCAAATTATTAATTTCTAGAGTAAATCGAAAAATACATAGTAAATGCTATAATCGGATTAAGGTAAGTTGCCTGAAGCTAAACCACAAAAATCAATGGGATTAGATTGAAATTTTCAACTCATTTAAACCGGATCTCTTTCTGTCCGAAATGATGAAAGAAACAAAAAAAAATTAAAACAACTTAATCATTTCCCTTTAAACATAAAGTATTTTAAAAGAACGTCTTTGTTTCATGATTGATTTATTACCCGTCAAGTCGTTAGTAGGAAGGTTAGCAAAAATCCACATTTGAAAGCTACCCCGAAAACACAACGATAAAGGAAGTTCATTCGTTTTACGGGCAATAAAAGTTTGTAAAAATCAAAGCGAAAGGTCGCGGAGAGATCGTTTCCGAACCATTTGCGTTTCAGGCTGCGCGTTTACGGCCGTAAACTGTCCATTTTGAGCCGCGTGACATTGACTTTGATTGAGACGCTTTAATTTTGCAACGCGATGCCGTTTTAATTCCGCCCGATTCACTTCAAACGGCGAAAACCTTCTCGTGCTTAATTTAATTTTCGTTTAAAATTCCTTTCATTGATTGTTAAAAATTGAAACGATCTCGTCAGCGACGTAAAATCAAACATTGGGTGTTTATTGAAGGTTTCATGATGATTGGTAATGCGATATGTTTCGTTGATGGTGCCGACAAAACAACAATCGCATTGCGTAATCGCAACAATTTCGTAAGCCCGTTTAAAGGCAAACAGCTACGCCCACGTTAAATCCTTGAATGAACCGCTTTTGCACCACTTGCTGCTGCCACTTCGGCTGCTGCTGAGGTTGTTATTACCGTATACATATGAGATAACGCCCACATCCAACTACCTTTATACGAAGATAAACGGAATGTTGAGGGCACGACCTGACTTATAATGAGATCGGCTTCTTTACAAGATTTTAAATCACCAAATTTATTAATGAAGTAAAATTTTCTTGTTTCATTTTCGTTTGTTTAACCTTTCGGGAAGGTTAAAGAAGTCGTTGAACAAACACAGAATTTCTTTAAAGATCATATATCATTTCTAAACATTTAATAATAGAGTTGTAGGAAATAGGCGTATACACAATTCGATGAATTTGCGAGATAAAGTCGCAATACTTGGGTATAGAGCAAGCTTTCGAGTCGAGTTGCAACGAAAGGCACGACATTTACCAACATAATAACGTTGAGTGTAGAAATTGCATACGTGGGCTGCTAAACTGTCTTTTATTATTTATGGTGGCAATTGCGGTCATACTATACGATTAGTTTGGTATTTAAAAAGTTTATTAAAAATGTTTAGTAGGCAACCCATATTACATGAGTGTTAGAATTGTTATCTATAAGTGCATTTAAAATTTAAATTTATATAAATATTTATTTAGTTATAAACAATATTACTAAATTCAGGTACTCGACATGATTATCAACCTTGACACAACTTTTTAAAGATAATCTTATTGATTTTGTACTTGACATAAACGTGCCAATTTTGAATATTTAAAATAAACTGTTAACATTAAAAACTTAATATATCATGCTTATTAAAATAAGTACCTGTATATCAAATAATTACATCATTAACATCACTTTTTTATTGTAGTTATTTTTAATATTGCGGTTTTTTTCATTTTAATTTAGGTCTAAAGCTTCATCAAACAAACGATAAAACTAGATAAGGTTTAGATAAGACATGCGGTTGTTGTAGGGAAAAAAATGCGTTAAGATTTAGTAACACCTATGATATCATGATAGTTGTATACTCGAGTCCACGTTTTACTGTCTTAATTTAGCTGTTACGGAAAGAAATATGTTGGAAGTTTGTAATAATTGTGTTGAAATACCGAAACGTAGACGTTCTTTCAGTGGTTTAAGAAGACGAGGATCGCTCACTAAATTATATTTAAACGATACAAAAGGTAAAGATTAAATTTAATCATTAGAAAGTGGGAAAAGCAAGAAAATTTTAACAATACTTATTGTTTATTGTGTTTTATTATCTTGTATTTCTGTGAAAATAATTTAATTTTGTAAATTAAGAGATAAAAATTGTAATGTTCTCTATTTTCCAAGATAATGATAATTTTCGCATTTAGTTATTAACACTAAATTATTTCTTGTATAAATATAAAGTGATGCTTAATGATTTAGGATTACGAGATAACTTAGTTTTATCTCAAGATGGTTAAATATTAATCAAGTGCAATTCACTCAACTAATAACTGATTCAACACATTATCTTTTATTCAAAATATTGAATTTTAAACATTTTTGGTAATTCTGAACTCACCACAAATTAGTATATGTTAATTATGTTTATCATTTAAATTAGAAAGGCGGCGAAATATGGTTAACACTAATACGTGAAGTCACTTTTTAAAAATAACAGTAGTTAACTTAAATATATAAAAAAAATTTGTACAAAAATATTACATCTCATCAAATCCAGTCGGACATACCAGTTAATTTCAAAGTTTCCACACATACATACGTACAGACACGTGCCCCAGGCTTCATGGTGTCTAAATTTAGCCCCCTTTTTAAGACATACGGGCACGAGCAAAAAGTCCATGTCTCCGCCGTCTTATTATTAGTTCCCCCGTGGTAGTACCAGCAGTGATTAACTTCATTTTCTCACCCGGTTTGGTAAAATCGCCTCGCATTTTTTTTGTACTACCAAAACAAGAATGTAAAGAAAAAGCGTACCTATTTACTCTACGCCACATTCTAGGATTTAATTGAACTGCGTCTATTCTAAGTGACGAGGCCTCTTACAACCGGTGAACTTTAGCATCTTTAGACGCGAGCAGGAAGCAAACTCGTTGGTCCTCGGGGGCCGACACTGCAACGAGTGCGTGCTCGCTGTCAGTTGAACGCGAAGTCGGTTCTAGGCAACATCGAGATCGCTTTTCCTGCTAATGTAAAACGTGCGTTGTTTTAGTGCTTTTTAAAATGCAATTTTAAAATGTAATTTTAAAATACAACTTTAAAATGTATCAGTGATTAGTTATTTATAATAACATTGTGAAGTTTTTTTTTAACATTGGTGTTCATGCAATCTTTTTTTTTGCGTATATCAAATTTGTCTAGTAAGTTTTTTTTTATTATTGTTATTTTAATTTTTGTAATATATTAGTAATAATTATCGAAACATCCACAGTGATGACAATGGTTTGTAACAAAACCGCGTTTACGCATGCTGTGAAAAAATACAAGTACATCTGTTAGTGAGTAATTATCATGCTGATGTCGAATTGTTATCGATAAAGTCAATTTTTGGGCTTCTAACGTTAAAAACTCATTCATTCTATTATTATATTCTAAATAGAATAAATTACGCCAAATAGAAAAGTCGTAATAGTGAAGAACTCCAATTATCGCGATTTGTCATATTCCATTTATTGCTCTTGTTTATTCATATTTTTGGTTATTTATAATAACTCTAGTATGGTAGCCCGAACCCACTTTACCCAATCACTCCATTTTCGTGCAATGGAATATTTTCTGATCGCTTTCATGTTTATTTTCATCTTGACAAATAACGTTATTGATTTCTCGTTCTGAAAATAATACAATATAACTCAAGGCATTTATGAAATAGAAAAACATATGCCAAAAAATCCCAATACATTTTATTGTAGGTACTAAGAAGTGTTGTTGAGTTTAATTATTGGTGATGACAGATTTCGTTCGAAATCAGTTTTGTCGTTATAAAATCATAAATCATTAGAAACTTAGTATGAACCAATATCATCATAAATCATGTAAATGTCTTTGAGAATTTCTAAACATCATTGTCTAGAAATACGGGGGTTCCAAATGCTGGTCAGGTTGATGTTTGTCTCCATTGCCCAATACGTTAAATAATATTAAATCTGCTTTAATAATGTTATGCCAAAATTTCTGATGGTCTTAATAGATTTAGTACACATAGGTTGTATTATTTTTGCAAGTTGTCCAAATGGATGAACTCAAGTACTTATTATTCCATATAAAGTCTGAAATGCTGAAGACTTCCTTCATATGACAGTTTGGGAAAGGTGCTCAATCATATTGTTGAAAGAAATGTTCTAAATTTATGCATATGTTTGATATTTGGTCTAAAGAAACTGATTATTGTGATGAAATTCAAGCGAGGCCAACCTTTTTGACAACTATAATGATCGGACGGTGAATGTAATGTATTTGGAACACGAAACGACAGTTATAGCGGTCTACATCCTACACATACTATTATACTCAAGTCAACTTCATCTACTAAACAAACTTGAGGTATCAGACGAGCGGGTTGCAACCTTAGTATCCGAGATTGATCCAGATGCAGACTCTGATATGTATGTATGGTTCATATGACTCACCCATATGTTAGAGTTCACCGACGGGCGAGGCAACACTTAACTACAGGGGTGGATGCAGACCTCCTTCTATCCGTAGTAGATAATGGCAAGATGTCTGTTATTAGCTGTCTCATACAAAATGTTTTAGCACTCACCTAGCAATCAATTCATGATACACATCCTTATAAGCTTCTAGATTTTTATTTGGGATTTATGGCAAAAATAGAAAATATTGCTCAAGATTCAACTACATAGAAATAAAGCTGAAATAAAGGGCATAGCTAATTATATTAAAAGTTTACATTATCCACATTACACCATTCCCATCTACTTCAATATTAGCAACCTATTTCGACCTATTTCACACTAAATAAATCCCGTTGGTAGATTCTCCAAAAAACATAATTTTAGACTCTTTTAATTCTTAATAATATTATATTCTTATTAGTTATAGATGTTTTTGAGATTATTCAGATTTAGATTTTTTGTTTAAGAATCTACTAAAATAATTGAAATTTACCATTAAAAGCGCAACCACTGCAAAATTATAAGTCCATTAGCGAAACTATGTGTAGTTCATTATCGCAAAATCAATGTTAGCTTTAATCACACTCCGAAAATTCGAGTTTGGTATTATAATTAAAATTTTTTCTTATTATTGTGAACTTCAGTGAACATCTACAACCTTTTAAATGCAGTACGTATTAAAAAAAAGTATGACAATAGGTTTGTAGAGGAACGTAACTTCCTGCTATTGTTCTTTTTTTATTTATTTCTCATCCAACTGTTTTTTTTTTCTTTGTTTTTCTGTTTTTCGTTTTAATTTGATTTTTCCCAATTATACGTGGCAGTTCCGAGAAAATCGGCATTCATCTTGATGGAGAGATATTTCCGTTTCGATATTGCGCTGTTAAGGCACGTCGGGAATGTGTCCTCCAGGATAATCCCGTAAGCTTGGACGCGTCGAGACGCCAGCGGGAGATGTGTCTCCACGGGCTGACGGGAGGATTTCGCCTTAATTCCCCTTAGAAAGCGTGTAGGCGGATAAGAATTGATCAAGGACAATTAAAAAATTTTCTATTCTTTCGTCCCGATTTATTACGAAATTTTACACGACCCGCCACATGAGAAATGTCAAATGTTTAAATAGATTAATGCCTAGAGGTAGAAACCGACACGCACACACATAGCGGATGCTTGTGTCTACTGGTTATTTATAGATCTCTTCTCAGTCACTTCATATAGGGTGAAGTCGAATTGATGAAGATTCAAGACTGTCTAATAAAATAGTAAATTTCGCTTTGTTTCGTGAATAAAATAAATTTCCGAAGTGGAAAGACCCATCCTATTATTTCTTTCTTCCCCCCTTATTGAACAAACACAATGCGTTGTGAGGCGATTGACATGACTTGGCATGGATTGGGGCAAAACAGGAAGTCGTTCGTTTATTTTACCCTGCCATACTTCCCATCGCATCGTTGTGTACAACGTTTAATCGTCAAACTCTAAACTGGGCCAATTAAACGTCGAGCCGGTCAATTCACCGACATCATAATCATCATCCCGGTTCTCACATACAATACAGTTGCGGTTTCATTGAGCGGACTGAAAAGTCCAGAAACGACCAGTTTCCTCGTTACGAATATCTGCTGGAGACGATGTCCGGACCAGAGATCCCTCGTTCAAACGGGGATCATCTACGGTCACGTCAGTTGAGTAAGACGTGGCCTTTCGAGTCCAAACGGCCCCACGTTACGTAATGGCGCCGTCGCCGTCACGGTTTTGGCATGACCTGGATTTTAAACAGATTGTCTTCATCGATTGTATAATAAAAATCGAGAAGGTGGATTAACATATCTATTTAATGATATAAAAATAAAATTACGGTTTCAAATTACGCGGAATACAAATCAAAGTCAATTTCACTTAAGATGCAATATACAAAAATATATTTCTATAGAAACCTTATGACTTACTTTGTCCCACATAAAATGCAACATATCAGTAGAATTTAACATTACAGTAAAACCTCGATGAGAGGCAGTGTCAAATAAAACTAGACTAACACTATCACTAGAACTAACTCAAGACCTACAACTAGAATCATTCGGGTTTAGCCATCTTGAGAAACGTGCGGCTAAATTCGAATGTATTTAGGTCTAGTGTTAGTTTTAGTTTTAATTGTTGTTCAGCTAGAACCAGTGTTGTTAAATACCCGGCTATTTATTTTTAAGGGTAAATATCCTGGATATATACCCGTGGGTATTTACCCAAGATGGGTATTTTGAGGTATTTATAAATTTAATTTAAATTGAGTTGATGGCAGTTTTGCAAGCACTTCAAAAATGCAGAGTCACTTATCGACATACCAAACTTATTTATAACATCTACAAGAATGCTACAATGACGGTAAAATTGCATGAAAGTACTGAAGAGAGTAAAAGTAGTAAAGTACTGATTGTGAGCAAAACAAGGCGGGACACTGTTGAACTCAAATTGTTCATCACAGTCCTCAGAGTGCATTTAAACAACTGGATTGGACCCAAAAAGGCATAAACATTGATTGCAAATGCTTAAATAATTTGCGCTACGCGGACAATATAGTTCTTATATCGGATAGCCTTGGAGAGATTAAACTAATGATGAACGACTTAAAGGAGGTGTGTGCAAGAGTCGTGCTAAATATCAACAAGGAGAAATCAATCAAGTAATGAGATTGAGAGGGTTCACAGCTATGTATATCTTGGCTATGAGGTTCGTGTATCGAGAGATAATCAAACAAGCGAACTAAACAGAAGAATCTTAGAGACATCTTCAAGAGAAAAGGCCAAGAAAGGCTTTCAATCAATGCTTGTTTCCGGTTATGACATAAGGCTCCGAAACTTTAACATTAACGGTAACCACTGCCAGGAGGGTAGAAGTAGCGCAAAGATAGATGGAGAGGTCGATCCTGGGTCTAACTCTGAGGGACTACATACGAAATGAAGACCTATGAAGAAGAACGGTCATGTGATGCGAATCAAGAATGAGCAGTGGACAAAACGGTTGCTCGAGTGAAGACCGCGGGCGAACAGACGAAGTAGAAGTCAAAAGAATGACCAACAATTGGATTCAAACAGCATAGAATAGGGAAGGTCTATGTCCAACAATGGACGCAGAGGGCTGCTTGGTGATAATAATCATAATAACTTGATCTAATCTAAATTACGGCAGATTCGTCTTTGATTGTTGACAATTCCTCGTCTTCCTCTTCATTTTTATTGGAATCGATATATTTTTACTGGTATCACTTTTGCCCGGCCTAGGGTAAATACCCATTTTAGAAATACCTACCCGCCAGGTATTTACCCAGCGCCCATCACTGGCTAGAACTAATACTAGACCTACAACATTCAGATAACATAAGTCACCTTTTTCCAAGCAAAACTTTTACTTTGCAAAACTACCCAGGCATTGGGTAGTTTTGAACGAAAAGTAGAACTAACGCTAGACCTAGAACTAGAAACATTCAGGTTTTGTCGTGCGTCTCTTAAAACTCAGCCGAAAACTCAGGGTTACGTCACATTTTTTTCTTGCAAAATTTGTCCTTTACAAAACTACCCAATTCACTATTAACACTTTCGCGTCCGCTCAACATACAATTAGGATAACGCCAATGGCCGGCATCTTCGCTACGTATTGTTACGCCAGGAGCCGCAAGTAATGTCATATAAACGTAAAAATACGTGAGCGGCGCCTGGCTATAGACAATATAAAAACGTAAAAATACGTGAGCGGCTCCTCACTGATGACAATATAAAAACGTAAAAATACGTGATCGGTCACGAAAGTGTTAAGCTATGTTGCATTTTATGTGAGACAGTGCAAATGCACAGTAGTTTCATAACTATGATTACTGCATTCCTATATTACGAGTTATATGAAATTCCCGGTATAATTCATTGCTCCTCTTAATGTAGTCGTTTTGAGTATTGCCAAGTTACGCCAATTTAAAATGAATATCAATCCATTACATAGTTTTGCGAATTTATAACCCATACTTTATTTTCTCTATATTGGCAAAGACTTGCAAGTTAAGTAATATTTAAGTTGGAGTTTGGAACCTCTAAAATTGTTTGAGAGGTAATTTTTCATTTATATGTTAGAAATTAACCTAAATTATATTTTAATCTTTGAATAAATAAATAGGTATACGTTCTATTTGTTTTCGAGTAAATTCGATCATTAAAAATGACCTCTACTCAATAATCTCTAACCTATACTATCTCTTCAAGACAAGGTCACTCCTACAAGAACGCATTGTTTACTCAGATAGCATTTACAACTTATTATCACGTTATCTTTGTGCATCCTTCATTTCATTTCTTCCCACTCAATTCATCAAAACGACATCAAACGACCTCAACACCGCTTTAAGGCTTATTTATTTTGTGTGTATTTAAAATGGAATCTCCACGTGGTGCATCATTAAATTTTTTTTAACTCCTTGTTTAAACTAGTTCTAAAATGGATAAAGGCCGTTTAGATTTTGCAACAAATGCGTTAATTAACGGTGCATGTTGACGAGTTTTACGAGATCCCATGTGCAAATGAGACCTTGAACACGACCTTTGGAACGATCGGACTGATTGATTGCTATTGCAGATGTTTGCTAAGCAACTTCGGTTATTTTTGGGTTTGAGTGGTACGATCGAAACCGATCATATCCAATTCATTTATACCGACATGTATACAAATACGTAATTTTCCGATTTATTTTTATTTTTATTATTTGTTTTTTTTTTGTTTTAGATGAGCCAAAGGTTCGATCAGGAATTTGGGAGGACACATCATGTGATAGAAGAATGGCACCACCTATGGTTCACACAAGAAGTCTTCAACACACCAACTTTCAACGGAGTTCTGAAGATAGTTGGTGTTCTGCAAGCGATCCAGATCTTTCATCTGATGATGAAAGTGATAGAAGCGCAGCGTCTAGCACTAGGTATTTAAATAAAAAAAATTTATCTATAACAAACTACGACGTAAAAAAACTGCCTCATATACAACTGAATCATCATTACTTCATTACTTATATGGGAGTCGTAGAAGTCGCAGTAGACTTTGAACCAAAACAGTTTCACATCGATTAATTCCATCGACGTAACGATCCGATGTCGGTGTTTTTGAAGTCAGACTGCTTGGTACCTCATTGGATGATAACCAATATAAATCGGGATGTTAAAGGTTATCCGAGATTTTATAAGACCATGTCGTCATAGCGCCATATTATCACCGAACGGAAGATTTGCGCCAAGTGTAAAACACAAAATCAAGGTTAGGTTCAGTAACGATTTCGAATTTGAATAGAGAGAAGGCCAGATGATTATAACGGACCTTTGTCCGAACGGTTTTGTCCATATTAAACCTTTTTTCTTCAATCCGAATTTGGCATTCAAACGCGCCGACCGTTTATGCATTTTCCGCTATAAATAGATTATGTCGGCCTTAGGCTGTTAATAGTTGCAAACGTTAAAATTTTGCTAACGTATATGGATAATTGTTAATTACGGTGTAGTTAGTTGGGCATGTTGGTTACAAGCCGACAAAGCTTGAGGTCGATCTAATTTCTAGTTGTTGCTTTTCTTTTTAATTTTTTCATTACGTCAGTTAATTTTCTCGAATTAATGTGATAATAGGGGACGGTGACTTTGATATTTTACTTCCTAATAAAAGTATTTTGCAAATTAAACTCAATCGACATTTTTTCTTTTTCGAAAGATCGAGAGAGCAGGGTGGACATGACAAAAACGTCTTGCCCATATTGCAGCAAGACGTGCATTAACCTGCTGCAAAAGTAGGTCTTAAAGTATGGCACTCTGCCACCTCATCCCCATATTGCTGGATGTTCATACCGTTTCGGAGGAATACCAAGTGACCGACATCTACTCCCATAAGTTATTGCAATCCATGCCATCATACATCCTCAAAACAGATATTCTTCGCACTTGAACCTTGTTGAGGAAAAACACGCGTGTTTTTATTCAGATTTGGTGAAAAGTTGAATTGAATCAGAAGCACCCGCACTATTGAACTTATCACTCGAATATGTTATGAGAAGAACCAGACTCGACAAACGCAACATTGATGAACAAGTCCAATCAAATGATGGGATATGTAGAACACCTTAACATCTTTGGCAGAACAATACAGGTGATAAAAATACCTTTGGAAACCTCGAAACCGCTGGAAGAGATTCCTGATTCAGAGTAAGAGACGCAAATATCGCGTTAGGCAAAGTGTTACATTTAGAGACTACAACTTCGAAGTAGAGGACAACTTCAGCTATCTGGGCAGCAACTTAAACTCGTTGAGACTCGGGAAATACAAAATTTATACAGTTTTGCTAATTCTATATATATAATTCTATCATAGTGACTACAATGATTTTGCCGATCTCTTCTCTTTCGGTATTTGCATCTTGAAACTGTTTTTGCTACGTTTTGTAATCTGGTACGTGGTATATGGGGAAACTCCAAATACATTACCAGACTTTGAATTATAATTTACTTGTATTTCGTTATGAGTCTTCTTCGTTTGGAAAATATTAATTAATTCTTCAACTATTTATCAACTTATATTCCTAATTTATAAAAATTTTCCATTATAAATTGATTTCATAGAATGTATTGGTCAAATTTCTAAAAATTATCAATAAATCTAATTATTTTGAACTTATACTATCAACATATATTAATAATATGTATTCTAATTATTATGATAAGTCGAAAAACAAAATAACCAAATTGTGAAAACCTGCATAAATCTTTTCATAGCATATTATTACTCACGGATGTTTTGATAATATCAGCGCAAAACGTTTTATTTATCTAAGCGGTTAAAAAAATAAAATTATATTTAATCGATAACTTTACGCAGACAAAATTTTAAGAAATAAACTTTATCACACTTTTTTTTATCTTTTATCGTTTAGAAGCAGTGGGCAATTACGAAATACCATAAGTTCAAAAGCACGAACTTTACGCGACAAACTTCGAAGTAGCGGTGGAGCTGGTGGTGGTCATCGACTTTCTTTGGATTCGTCCATAGAAACGTCCCCGCAAAACCATGCGAATCAAGGTAGACTATCTAGATGGTTTTCAATCAGACGGGGATCTGCGCATCAATATGATATTGAAAATTTAGAAAATAATAGAAATCAAGGCAACGGGAAAATGCCGTTATTACCTGAGGTAATAAAATTATAATTTTTAATAATTATTTTTAGTATATTAATTTTTTTTATTTAGGTTGAAGAAGAAACAAGTTTTACACATTCAGCTTCTCACCGTCGGCAAATTCCACCATCCTTACCACCAGCTCCGTTAAATTTATCTCAACCCCAGTTAAAAAGGAGAATGATAGTCGCCGCAATTGTACATAGTGAAAATTCATACGTAGCAACTTTACAAAAATTAGTCAATGTAGGTCATTCTCGTCAAATCGTTTTGTAATATAATAATATTAATTTTTTATAATAGGATTACAAGAAGCCTCTAGAGGAAAGCAACCCACCAATACTAAGCGGGACCAAGATATCGACTTTATTCCACAAACTACCCGAAATACTACAGTGCCATAATTTATTTCGATTAGCGTTAGCGGGATACGTAAAAAATTGGGATAGAGATGAGAAAATCGGCGATGTTTTTGTCGCTTCTTTTTCGAAAGCCGTCGTTTTAGATATTTACAGCGGATTTATCAATAATTTTTCGGTCGCTATGGATTTAGCCAAAATGGAAGCTAAAAGAAAATCGGCTTTGGCCGATTTCTTTAAAGTTAAACAAATTAGTTCGCATGATCGATTATCATTTTTTGGATTAATGGTTAAACCTGTGCAGAGATTTCCACAATTTATACTATTTTTACAAGTATGCAAATAAAAATTTTAATAAGTGTAATTTTAATGTTATTTTTCGTTTTAGGATTTATTAAAACATACTCCACAAGGTCATCACGATCGAATGTCTTTACAATTAGCTTTAACTCAACTTGAATCTCTAGCAGAAATGTTAAACGAACGTAAAAGAGAAGCAGAACAATTCCAGGCGTTCAAAGAAATGCTGAGAAACATAAGCGGGAAGTTTTCAGCCCGACCATTATCAGATGCCAATAGATATTTGCTGAGAGAAGATAACGTTATGCAATTGGTAAGATTTGCATTCCAATTTTAACTAACTATTTTAATTAACTTTCGTGAATCTGTAGGAGTTTAATCAATGTGGAAGTGTTGCCAAAGCAAAAAATCGTCGACTTCTACTATTAAACGACTTGGTGGTGTGCGTATCGGTCGCGCCAAAGGCATCCGACGATTTCGGAGCCAGCGAAAGACTGAGTTTAAAGTGGACTTACCCAGTTTCCGAAATAGAAATTCAAGATACCAGTGCATCGCCGACTTTAAGCAGACTTTTAACGGCCAGCTTCAACAAAAGCGGCAGTCTCAAATCGAACGCTTCTTTCGAAGGTACTCAACCCCAAGCGGATAATCTCTGCACTGAAATGAGCAACTTAATGCACGATTACGAGGTTATGAGTAGAATAAGCGATCTAATCGGGTCGTTAAGAGGGAACTATAAGGACATCACGCTGGATAACACAAAGAGAATTCTTCAACAGATACAAAGTTCGATTCAACATAAAGATGAACAAATGGCTTGGGTCGATTCTTGTTGTCTTCAACTAGTCGCTAAATCTAAGGGGAAAGAGGAAGTATTCACTTTCCAAACTGATAATCCTAACGTTAAAAAAGAATGGATTACTGAATT
Organism: Onthophagus taurus; assembly: GCF_036711975.1. NCBI lineage: Eukaryota > Metazoa > Arthropoda > Insecta > Coleoptera > Scarabaeidae > Onthophagus > Onthophagus taurus. The sequence continues at coordinate 5,967,108 of NC_091967.1, forward strand.
GCGTTTGGCTCAATTGGCTTTAGATCCTAATAATTCACCAGCTTGGGATGTTCCTGAAGAGGAACAGAGGCCTTCTACTAAAATGCCTTTGTATGTTAGAGCTCAACCTGTTTATAAATCACAGCATCAAACAGAGGTATACATATTTATAATGATCATGTTAAGTTATTAATTAAATTATTATTATTTGCAGGTACGCTGTGGTTGTTTCTATACAATATCATCCCAAAGACCAACACGTCGCCGAAGCAAATCACAAAGTTACCTGTGGGTTTGTACAACAGATGGTGCAAGCAGTCATATTGCGATTTTAGCCCAAAATCATCACCAAGCCAGTCTTCTCCGCGATCTCTCCTCATTCTCCTTAGTTGAAACCCAAATTACCGCCATGGAATACGTAAAAGGTGCACCACCTCCATGTCCAAATCTAGCTGTTGATACAGTTTGGATGGGTACAGATAGCAGAAAACTTCTTTTATACGCAGCTGATGAGCCTGAAAAACAAGAAGAAGTCGCCAATACAACAGTACCAGATGTAATCACCCAAATAAAAAATCATTGCGGCTCTGTTTTTGTCGCGTTAAGAAATGGAAGTTTATTGGTGTATAGTAGAAATCAACACTCAGATGGAAGTTGGATTTTAAATAATCCAATTAAAATTACGTTAGGGATAGATCCAATTGCTTGTTTGTTACCGATTAATATGAGCATTTACGCATCATGCGGGTTAAAAGTGTTTGTAATAAACGCGATTAATATTGAAGTGCAAAAAAGTTTTAGCATCCAACCGGATTACGGAACCCAAATTAATTTAATGGCGCATAGCGGAATTGGGTTATGGATATCGGTTAAACAATCAAGCACTTTATGTTTGTATCACACCGAAACGTTTAAACATCTCCAAGACATCGACATCGCCTCGAATGTTTTAAGAGCAACAAATTACAATAGAAGCGACACGACTAATATAAATTGGTATCGTTCGCAAATGCACGTCACCGCGTTGATGGCTTGTAAAGGATTGTTGTGGGTTGGCACAGCTTTTGGGATATCCTTAACCATTCCTTTACCGCGTTTAGAAGGGGTTCCGATAATTAGTGGAAGAGTTAACATATCACATCATGCACATTACGGACCAATTACATTTTTACTCGCTCTACAACCAAAGAACACAAACACCCCAGCATCGAAATTAATCCGAGAAGATTCGAAACACGAAAACGAAACTATGGAAATGAACGAAAATCGACATCGCCCGAAAATCGAAAAACAACTTTCAGACTCATCAATGTCTTCTGTAGCAAAACTTAAACAACAATTAACCAGTTCACCAGTGGTCATCCGACGACGTCGATCAAAAGACTCAGATTTATCGAGATTAAGTAAAACGTTACCGAGAGGTCTTGGAAACGGTTCGTTTTCAACAAGCACGACATCTTCACAAGGTTCAGGCGATACTTGCGACGTATATGGATTATACATGGATTTAATGTACCCCATAGATTATGAAAGCGATGATCACGCTTTAACAGATACCATTTATGAATCTCTAAGGCGTAGTGACCCGGAATTAGCCGCTATACCTGGAAAAGTTTCAACGTTAGATCGAAGATTAAAAATGAAAGTTAGCCGACCAAGATCGTTAGATCTATCAAATTGGTCGGTGGATTCAAGGTCTTCTTCTTTATATACTTCATCGGGAAGCGAAGAAAGTATGGCTATTCGTGGTGTAGGAAGAAGCGTATCAAGAAATAATTCAAACGCAAGCAGGCAATTGAATGGGGTCTGCGAAAATAGTGAAAAAGAGATTCGACCGCAACCAACGAAAACTTTACCAAGGAATAACACAATCGATAATTCAAGAAGAACAGTGATTACTTTGATGGGTGGTCGTGGATACGTGAATACAAGACAGAGGTGTTGTTCGGTAGAAAAACTTAAAACTCCCACACCATCTAAAGAACCTAATAAAAACGATGCCCATATTGTTATATGGGAACTTAAATTGTGATTGTTAAAAAAAGAAAACGTGGCAAAGTAATTGATGGCCTAAAATAAAAATATTAAAGGTCTTAAAGTATTGAAATTCATAAATCAAATTAAAAAATAATCGAAGTAAAAGGACAAGTCTGATAATTAATTTTAGGACAAACTTAATTAGATTGTCCTAAATAAATACTGTAAGTTGTTGTTTTTCATTCCAAAATGTTTAAGATAAACGTTGTTAAAGTGGATTTTAAATACGATTTTTGTAAATAATTTTTTTTCTTTCTAAAAAAAAGAAAATCAAAAAATTTTCAAAAAAAAGAACACATCTGTTGGTACCTATACTATTTTAATAAAAAAAATTAAGATGTGAATTGAGAATGAAGAGATTTCTCATTTTAACTTTGTAAATTGTATTTATTCTAGAATTAATTTATTTTTCGAATCGTTAATTTTCTATGGACCACGTTAAGCTATATTTTTCATCCCATCGTTTGCATGTATTTGCCTTGAATATCTTCTTTTTGTATAGTATATATTTAATAGATCGCTGTGTTATAAACTATTATTAAAGAAGAACGTCTATTATACATTTATGAAATATATGTTGTATATAATATTAATATCAATGAGTTTTATTTTTTTTATATATAAATTAATCTGGGACAAACTTTTTCTATCACATCTATGATTTTTTATTAATGTCATAACAACACTTTCACCTAATAGGTCTACTACAATCTTGTTACCTTACAATTAATGTGCTTACAACAAACCATTAGATTTAAAAGTGGACGACCAAATACAGCCACAGATGACTACACTCAATTGGTGTGCTCTTGGCTCTTCAAGAACAACCTCAAAATTCCCTAAGAAATCTAGGCCAAGATATGGGAAAATCTGTTGCTTTATCATGCACAAGAACAAGTTCTTTAATAAGTCAATGATTAAGAAAAACATATTAAAGATTTCATTATAACAAATAAAGGGATTGTAAAAACATTAAACGAACAAAACAGAAGAACTACAATAAATGTTCAAATTGGGCATTCAATTCGTTGTTGTTCGCTTAATTGCGCCATAATTTGTTGTAACTGAAAATTTTTTGACGTTTAATGATGTAAACGTCATTTCAGTTCCAACTTTGATTCCAATATGCAGATTAAATAATTACAGAAAATTGATGTTTTTTCTAAATATGCAAAAGAACCTATGTATTTAAGATAACAATGTTGGTTACCATGCAACAGAGATATGATACATCTAAACACATTAACTATACCTTGCATATTCAAAAATTGTCTGAAGACGTACGGCTAAACCCGAGACTTTCATTCTTCACGTTATAATTGACGTTTCAAAAGAAAACTGACCTTACATAACATTCCTTCACGATATAATTGACATTTGTAAACAAAACTAACCTTACTTAACATTTCTTCACGGTATAATTGATATTTGTACACAAAACTAACATTCTATCTAAAACTGGTTATCATATTACAGTGTCTCCGCAAGCTGCCTCGGCTTTATCCAATAACACTGTAGGTCTGAACTGTTTATTAATTGTAGTGGTAGATCTTTTGACTAACATTCGAGTTAAGCCGTTCGTCTATTATTAGAGTGTTATTCGGGCTAAACACAAATATTTCTAGTTCTAGGTCTAGTGATGGTCTAGTGTTAGTCAATTCGGATAATAAATTTTAAGTTGAACAATTATTTTCTAGCGCCATCTATTGCCCGACGATCGTTTTTATTAGCCAATTGCGGACTCACACTCACAGTCAACCGAGTGTAACTATGTAAGTGCCTGTTGGTGCCTGTACTAGAAGGTTAATAATTGTTAAAAATGATAAATTAGAAAAATTATTAAAAAAAAAGCATTACCTTAAGTTATCTTTTCTTTATATTTTAAATAATTAAAAACTTTTGCTATTACCCCATAGATGTCGCGTAAAAAATTTTTAAATCCAATAAACACTGAACATAACCTTGCCAATGAATACACTCCATTCTCGCCATGTTAGAACGAAAGATGGATGCTGTTTCATCTCTCAGTAAGCTCGCGTCATTATCACGTCAGTGATAATAACGTAGTGATCGTGTGTGACGCATATAGTGAAGGGATAAGGCTCCTGATTGGACGGATAAAGCAAGTAAGTATTAATTTAATTCGCTGTCCCATATCTACAATAACACAATCAAAACAGTCCATTTAATTTTAATGTTCCTCTGGAATTTTTCGTGTTTTTATTGAAATTGGGTCAAAACTTAAATTGATTTCGAAGGATATTTTTAGTTTAGATTTTGAATTCAAAACATGGTAAAGGTTATCTTTAGACCGTGACGTACTGCGTTCTTTTTTGGGACTTAAACGTTCTTCATGGTTCAAGGAACAAAGGTAACGTTACACTTTGTATAGGGTAAGGTTGCTTTTTAAGGGACACCTGTTCTTAGGTATAAATGAGAATAGGGTTTGGGTAGGATTTGGATTTAAAATTAAAAGTAGGGATGGTTTTAAAGGAACAGGTGGTGTTTTTAAATTTCGTTTTTGGATTACTCACACTTTTTTGAGTCATATTTCATTAATTTGTCTGGAGTCTGCTTTGTTTAATAAACATTTAAATGCTGAATAAGCGAATTCTTTTCGTTTCCTCGTGATTGTTTTACATTCTATATTTCAACAATTTTATCACATGTTAAAGTTGAAATCACATCAAAACAGGATGTGAGAAAATAAATATTTTAATTGTTACAACAAACATTTTTTGACATATTATTTTTGGTTATGTTTAGAAAGCGCCATCTTGATTCACACTTTTATTAAAAAGAAAAAAAGATCAAAGTAGTTCAAGTTATGAGTCATCGTTATACAGATGTACATAAAAAAATCAATTTTATATCATAATCCATTTGGAAGGGGCTCGGAGCAATCTGTACATCCCCCTCAATGCCTATCCAAATGAGTCAGATTTTATTGTATGGGTGTACAGGAGATCCTCTTAAAAGGTATCTTTTTAATACTCTACTAAATGTAATTTAAAACATTAATTAATTTGAATATAACCTTTGTAACGTCAATTTACATTTTCCACCTTAATTTACAGGCATACATATATATTAATTTGAAGAAACGGCGGTCATATCAGTACGGATATTAAGCTTCATTAGCAGTAAAGTTCGGGCTTTGTTTACATACATTTTCTCTTTAAGGTATCCCTATAAGAAATAATCGGCGCTTCTCAGGGAATAGCTGATGGTGCCTCGACGGAAGAAAAGTTTCACAACCTTAAGTGATTGGTTTGCGATGTAGCAAATGGCTAGATCTTTTTTTTGTTGTTGCCGTGCTAAGGGAAGCGGCCTCTCTTGTCATCGCGACCTATTAGATCTATTGTAACTTACAACCTCCAAAGGTTTAGGGCAAATCTAGGTCCTTGATGAACCTTAGTATTGCTCTAAAATCTTGTTCCTTTATGCTATTAGGTGTCAAGCAAGAGAGCTTTGGCTACGCAGTCACACACAATATATTCACCAGTCTCTGACTTATCGTTGCAAAGTCGACAAGTTGATCCTTAGCTTATATTTCTCTGATTGTCTGATGACACTTCTCTGATTGGCAAGAAAGATAAATATACATTTAGTTTAGCTGTAGTCAACAAACTGTGTTGGTAATAACAATAATCATTTTAAAAATATGTGAGTTAATAAAAGGCGAAACAAATAAAATATGTTGTATATAAAAGTATTAAATTTAATTTTATATCCCCAGCAAATTTAAATTTATTATTTACATCATAACTTTTTTAAGTCGGATTCTTTACGAAGTCGAGGCACGATTTCAATGAAAACGCAACGTTTCATAAAATAAACACAGGACGACATTTCGGTTGGAAGGACTAAAGCAACAGAAACGGCAGCAAAGCGTCGTGGCCCCGTGACATTTTCATGAGAGAACGTGACCGTGCACGGTGCTCCAGTTCTTAGCCGTGCTAATGTTTTATTCACGGACTCTTGTTACGCGATCCGTTCGGTTCTTTGCACTTTGTCGCGACACCACCACTACCATCATCATCATCTCGACGTCAAAAAACAAAGGGACGGCCTCGTTTCGGCATTAACGACGGCTCTCTCACTAAAATAACGACGTTACTCTATACGGAAAAGTGTTTTAAGAGAAACAAACGAGTTTTATATCGCATTTTAACATCTAAACTGCCAAAATAAAAAAATACATGAGTGCTTGTTGGGACAAACTAGTAGAAAGGAACCATTGTTCGAAATGGAATTCGTGGAAGTGTTACCGCCTTCTCTAAAGCTGTTTAGGCGTCATAATATTTGATTTGGCGCTATTCCAGAAGCTTTTTAACTCGACCCCAGGAACAATAACCATCGTGTTGGAGCTTTTTGACCTCAAAAATCAAATTTCCGCTCGATCTTATTTTCTAGGCACATACTTCTATAATCATATTGAATAACATCTCAGTCTAATAAAACCCAAGTGACTATTTTATTATTTTTTTTTGTGTATTGACATAAAAAAATCTGTCTTAAAATTGATGTTTAAAGTTTAAATGAAATTATGTAATTTATACAGGAAATTGTGCGGACATTTTCAATTAGAGAGGAAGCTCCTAATAGAACCGCAACTCAGCTTTCGACGCTTTAATTTAATCGGGATTCTAGTTCCTGTTAAATTATCCAGTATTGTTGTGGTGTTTCTGTTGTAAAAGTACTGTTCGTCGTCGTGTTTTTTAGGGGGCTTCTCTTTTTGGTTATGGAGTTTCAAGACAATTCCTAATATGACCAAATCAATATTTTCTGCGGTTTAATTTAATTGAATTTCCGGATTCCGTGAAATTATTCGGATTCTGTTAAATTGCTGTCATTCCTAGCGTGATAATGTGGTTTCCAAACTGTGATTGCAATCTTGAAATTAATTCAAAAATTTACTAATTCAGATTGCTTACAGGAATGTGTAGTTTAGAATATGTATGCCAATTAAGGCGTTAACCTTTAAATTTTTTTTTTAAATCTGCAACTCTATAAGAGGATTCAATTAAAAAAAATTTTTTTTCAATAGAACATTAATTAACGAATCGTTAATTTCATGGAATCCCGAGCTTTTGGTTTTAATTATCCGGAGTTTTCCATTCGATGTAATTCTTTTAATGTCATTTTTTAAAATAACGAGGAACCCTTAAAATTAATTGAAAGAGTATTTTATTTCAGTAAGGTAATGCATAATTTTTGGCGTATTTTGTTGTTTTTCTCTTTTTACGATTAAGACACGCCCAAAACATTCGTCTCTTCCGTTCAAAAGCAGCTTGGAGCAATAAAACCGCCTCCCGCGTTCAAGAAATGTGGAAGGACCTTCATACGCAGACGTGTCTCCTTGTTATATTTTCGCCTTTGTGAATATTTAAATCGAGTTCCCTTTGAAAGGGCTTCCGCTTCTAGCACACAGGCTTCTGTCTGGCAGTAACAAACTGCGCGAGTGCTACTGCCCCCGCGCTAAGGCTCCCTGAAACGTCGTTTGCGCCACCACCAGACAAAGCTGCGTAATGGCCAAAGTGGTCCATTTCTAGAAGGGACGGATGCTGCAAAAGTTTTTGCGGTTTTAAATTTGTTGGGCTTTCTTTTTTTTAGAACTCTCTTCCTACTCGTGTGAAATACGAGTTTTGAAATAGAATTTATTTACATTAGAAATTGTCTCTAACTTGTTTCATGTTGTAATTATCTTTGTTTATCTATAACGTTTTTTTGGCTGGAAACATTTTAAAGTACAAAATAGCTTTTGTGTACGTTTTAAAAGGAAATTTTCTGGGGAGAAGCAGGCTAATTTCCCAATTTGTTTCGTTCCGTTGCGGTTAAGGCGCCCGTCGAAATAAATATGGTAATTTAATTACCAGTTTTAATTTGCAAACTTTTCGTCTCGACGATTCACCATCCAAAAAACCCTTCCGACTTTTTGCAGGGACGCCTTTTATTAAGGATTTGCGTCCCCCATTATTCTTGGCCGCCATTTGCATCCGGATTTCCTTCCTTTACTTTTTTTCTATAATTTTGTCAAGATTTTTTCCTTTTTTTGTTTTCAGACATGGCGTCCCCAACTACCACCATCGAAACTGTCACCATTACGAGACCACTAAAGGTAAGCTACATCATAATCCTTATTTCAGGAATGACAAAAAATAATTAAGCCTCTTATTAAGCCGATACACGTCGATCTACTCACCAAAACGGAATTACACTGCAAAATACCCGAGCTTAATCCGGTGTTTATTTTAACGCTTTTACTAGTTGTGCACAAACTAGGACGTTATGCAATAGTAATGCGGTTTTACTTCAAATATACGGCTGCATCTACAATTTCGTGTTTCTGCAAACGAAAATGATTAAATATTTAATCTGCAACACCAACGAAATTTCAGCAATAACTGGACTCCTTTACAGCTACACTATTGACTACACCTACAATTTTCTTATCTAAAACTAAAGGTTTAATTATTTCTAGTATCGATTCCCTTTTCCTTTCGGCATTTCTTCGACTGCAAGGCGTGGAAACGTGTTATCTCGTGGGGAAACTCGCAATCTCGACTTCCGGGGCGTTCCGGAATTGTTTAGAGAGGGGAATCGAGGGCTCTGGGGGAGCGCAGAAATAAATGGAATTACCGTGTGAAGGTTTCTTCCGCGTCTGCAAGGCTACCGTTCCGTTGCATTTCTCTGTCGCGCTCGTTTGCAGGTTGACGTCGTCGCAGCATTGATTAATGCAACATAGATGGCACATTATCGTTCGAGAGCGCCTCCGGCGTGTTAAACACAGATGTTTGTCTTTCTGTATGACAGCTCCCTGGAATGTTAATCGACCAGATTTAGTAACGAAACATGGCTCGAGTTATATACGTTATTTGCATATGTTTTAATTAAATGAAAAAACACGTTATTTATATCTCTATCGAATCAATAATTTATATATTTAAATTACAATATGTATAATAAAGCAGGAATAGTTTAACACAGTGACACAACCTAATTGTTAGTTAAGTCGAGGTTAATGGGGTGACATAACTTTATTGTTTTCAGTTAAGCCGAGGTCGCTTGCGGCTGAGGCGGTACAAGATGATACAATATTAGACAGAGCCTCGGCTAACCGCAGTTAGACCTCGGCTTGACCAAGCAAAATCATATATTCTTCATAGAACGTTATTTCGAAGTTTCTTGCAAGCGGGGCTTTTCAATATACCGGGAATTACTAAAAAACCATCATCACATTTACAATATTTTGTAACATTCGATATAATTTGCTTCTTCTTAGTAATACTTTTTGAATAAATCCCGCAAGTACTTTATTTTTAACGGTAAGTGGTTCTAACGTAAAAGTACCTATCTCTTAAACTCTTAAACATGTCCACCTGGAGCGCAAAATTTACGCCACCATAAAGACCAGCTCTTAAGCTCGGTACTTTATAGTTCCGATTAGGTCACATCGTATCGTCCTCGAACAATTGAAACCCTTTATCTGCAAAATTGTAGTCTACAGATTGTGGCTGCTTTACAATTGTGTCCCAAACGTTTCCCCTTTACGTCTATTTTATTGGATTAATTTTTTTATGGTGGTCGGTCGGTAGTGATTTAATTAAAGACTCTTTTTACTGTGGTACTTAATTGAGTTTGAGATGTAGGATTAGATTATGGTGTGTCAAGTGGGTACTAAATTGGGTCGTCCGGTCTCAAAACGTCCTTGAAAATTCAATATTAAACTAACTACCTTGTTAAAAGAAGCTTTCTCGTGGTAAATTGTGTTATGTGAACTATATATGCGCTTTTTATTTAATAGATGGTAAAACATAAAATTGAACACATAATGAAAGTGTATTGATTTTATTTCAGAAATAAATCACATCAACGTTTTCGAGCCCAGATCGGGCAAACATACGGAACTAATAGCTTTTAACAAAGTAAATACGTTCTCTCCAAGTAGAATGCACACGAATTTAATTAAAACTATAAAATGGCATAACATTTTTATTTAATTAAAAACAATTTATTTCAAAATTACCTTAATTAATTAATAAATCTTATGTTTTCGCACGCCTTACCAAAGCTGGCATACATTTGAAGTACTACGATACCATCCTTGTAACGAACACGGAGAACAAAGCGGATTGGTGCTTGTCGGATCGGGTCTAAAGAGAGAGATACAAAAGGGTTTACACCGAATGAACCTTTGGCATTAATTACACACGTCACAAAGGCTAGAAAAGTAGGACCTTCGTGAAACAACAAAAAAAGTAGGGATTAAAAAAAAATTGAAAAGCTAAACCGTGAGGCGCGGAATGCGCGAAACGCCGTCGCTAGTTGAATATTTTAGTTAGCGCCACGAAACGAAGCTCGCAAAATTGCCGGCTGCTTGGCACACTGCTGTTTCAAACGGGGGCGGCAGCCTCTACAGAATATGCAATCTGAACGGACGGTCAACTTTTTTAATAAAGCTCCCCGGGTCGGATTTATTCTCCTGCACCGGGGCGCTCTTTTATTATTGCTTGTTGCGCACCACACGTTCGTTAGTTTTATGTCTGGGTAGTGGATAGATAGGGGTATTACATTTAGAAAGACTTTTAAAAAGATTATACATCACAATTTTGTACTGTTTAAATAACATCTGGTACAAGACAAAAATTAATTTCAACATCATTTAGCGATTCAACCCAATAAATTTAGGTGGGTTTATGAGATGGATAAAATTTCATCGGCTAAATTGAGAGGGTAAACACAAATTCCATCCTGTAAATCACACTTATACTGTTCATTTATCAAGCTAACGGCAGTTCGGCCCAATTTATCATAGGTTGCACGCCGTTTGATAGGGCCGAAAGGTCCGGAAAACTAAAATTACGAAACGCAATGACACCAAAAAGTTCGGTCGGCTTTGTCCCATCGATTAAACGGGTTTCATTAGGGAAATTTATGACACACAGAGGTACATAGAAAAAAAATTACATTTATGACGTGAAAATTCTTCTATCTAATTTATTTTTGGATTAACGAGTACGAACTTAAAACAATATGTATTTGTACTCCAATTAAAATTGAGTGGGATGGCGTAAACTCTAAAAAAAACAGCGAGGGAGTTAGTTTGTGGGAGCTTTTGGTCGATTTTAATAACGTTTAACGTAAGGATATTCGTAAATCTTGGTCGCCCACGCCCCCATACATTACAGAGCGATAAATAACGCCTCAAAACCACAAATTACAACCTCCAGCTCCTGCGGATGCGATGCATCGCGCGCCCGCGTCCCCAGAGGTCGTTTTTCAGGCAAACCTCGAGCAGATCTAATCTAACAAACGGACAGCGGGAAACGACGGACGTTTCTCCTTCTATAAAGATTTTTATAAAAATTTCACACCATCATCGTTTATCTCTATTTAACATTAATTCACTTTCCCAGTTTAGTATAACAACAAGAACAATGTTGAATTATTAAGCTATATTTTTTATATAAAGCATTTGACGTTTTGGAATCCCATGTTCCAACCTTCTTCAAAAAGAAGTTCGAAGTGATGAAACCGGTTAGAGTTAGTTTGTTTTTAGGCATACAAATCCGGTTAGTACAGTACATACCATACCTGGCTCGTTAGAGTGTAACCGTTCTTCAGGAATACATTTTTCAGAAATACACTCCTAGTTCTATGCCCCATCTGTCTTCCTAGTGACCAAATCATCCACGGAAGGTAACTGTGTTGCAGCTCCCGTGATAAATTTAATTATGATGCGTTGGGAGTTCAGGTTATCTAGGACCTGCAGACGCTCTTTTCCATGCTGCCAGATCACTAAAATTTCATCCACGTAACGAATCCATAGCTTTCGTTTCCACTGACTCTTCCTAAACGTCTAACTCTGTTCCAGGTTCTGACGCTCTTGCCTTGCATTTTGCTGCTTAAGAGTCTTTTGGCATTCTATCTTTGCTCATTCGTGTTATTTGACTTAACCAGTCCATTCCAGTATTTGCAACTTGGCAAATTCTGAGATAAGGGCTTTTTTGGACAGATGGTTAAGTTTCATCTTGTGTCGCCTTCTCCATATAGCATTCTTCTTTCAAATACTTCTAACTTATTCTTTGCGCTCTCTGTTACAATCCACATCAAAAATCCTCATAGCCACTATAGGTTCAATTTTGTATTTCTGGTTCTTAAGATCCTTCTATATTAAGTTTGACACCCCGGTACGTAAAGTTACTTCGTGAAAAGGCACTGTTAAAAAAAAAATAATTTGGAATTACATAACTTCATATAGACATAACAACACATTTAAGCGTAGTGTTTTAAAAAAGTAAATATTTTATCTAACAAGATAATATTTTTCCAAAAAAAAAGAATAATCGGTGTAATATTTTCAACATATTTTATAGTTGTGTTTGTTTAACACGCCCTTCAGACAACTTTTAAGCGCCTTTTGCCCGGTACAAAGCATTGTCCATTTGGGGTGCCCGGTTCGTTTGCTTGTTTAAACTTCAGTTTCAACGCGTTAACACTCGTTATCTTTTATTCACTTTTGTGTATGTACAACAAATAAACCGCCCGCTTGTTTGAGGTTATCTTTTTCGTTTTAAAATGAATTTTAATTCTTTGTTATTATTATAAATGATATTATTTTAAATTAAATTACATGACCACCGAAGTGAATGTTAGTGGGAATCGATCGGTCCGGGGGATCCGCAAATCTATTAAATTCCTGAGCATTCGTGACTCCAATTACACTGCAGGTCTGCAGTCTGCGTCTAGAAAATGTCAAGCTGCAGAATCGCCACGTCTTAATCTGTATGAACAAATTAAAAGCGTGACTATTAACATTTTCTAAATTGCAAAATGGATTTAGATTATATATTTTTTTTTCTATTTAGGTGTTAGTTTAAGATTACAACAAATTCTTTATGGAAAATCGTGACTTTAACTTCGTGATTTCGTGAACTTGGATTTACCGTTAACATTTTCAATGGACTTTGTATAGTTGGAGATTTTGATCACGTAATCATCGTTTTTCTTTCTCTTCAAAACGACGTCGATTTGTAATCTTAACAGTTCCGGTAAGTTTGGAGAGTTTTTAAGGTCCGTGTTGAAGTGGAGAGCAAATCTTAAAGAAAAGCACACCTGGGACTTTAAAATTCACTCGTCCAAACAACCGACAGCACAAAGCGTCAACAAAGTTCAATAGATATATCCGACAACGTACTAAGGAATGTATTCAGTGTACCGTGAAATTCCTCCAGGTGATAAGGTATTAATAAAAGTACTACGGGCATTTTTAAGGGGTAGAACAGCTCGCGGGAGAAAAATAGCTTTGCAGCTCGAAGAAGGAAGCTGCGGAGGTATTGATGTCACGTTTTCTAGAGCATGAACCTCTTCGAGACTGGGGGACACAATGAGAGGAAGGTAAAGATTGTTCAAGACAAGAAAAGCTTGGGGCAACATTTTTTTTTGTAGGTAAAAATCACTCGTTTTATATTTTGTGCTTATTTTATCTCAACTGAATGGTAATTACCAACTAATTAGCACAGAATGTAATGATTGCTCCAATTTTGTATTGTTCGAATATCCCAACCCACTTATCAACCCTATTAATCTACTTTATCAGTTCACACCCCCATGGAATCATTTCGACTAATTATTCACTTAATCGATTATCAACGTTGGGCTGTTCACACCCCACTTCGATGACAGACCCTTAAAAAAATCTTTTTTAGTAGAAATTTTTTTATAAAAGCAATACATCGACGTCACTTTTAGGTGTAATACCGTGTCATCTTTGACGTTTGATGAATGATCGTCCTTTCATAAACTTATCTTTCCTGTTAATCCCCAGAAGGACACAAGGGTAAGTTGGAGTCCATTAGGAGGATTATGAAAACGAAGTCGATCGGAGGGATTTAGGTTGAGATGGAAAACTCTCGGGCTTGGCCGTCGCTGGGAAAGCTAATTGTCTAAATTTTAAGTGAATTACCGTTTCGCTTTTCCTTCGTTTCCGGTGAAAAGTTTACTCGCTGACCTTTTAACACTAACTGAATTTTCCGAGAAGGTTGTGCAAAGATTTTTAAAGTAGTAAAGAACCAATTGGTTAATTTAATTTACCGAAAACTAATTTAATCTTAAAAGGATTTCAATTAAAAGTCACATTTTTTTTTTTATTAATCTTGCATTATTTAGTTTTGTTAGAAATTAAATTAATATACAGAGTGGCACAAAAGTCTTGTTTCACGCTTCGATTTTCTCGAGAGCCCTCTTGTAACATCAAAGCTTCTTCTTCATGTTTCCGAGTAGTAATCAATCCTTTTCCTAGCAACTTAAGCATTCACTTAGATGAATCTCTATAACCTATATTAATGCACTAATGTCTATCATGTTGTTAAAATTGTATCTTCTTATAATAAATACGTGTTCACGCTGTACTTAACGTATCCATGCATCTTGTTTGAAAGATTGGGGATTCCCCAAAACACTACACTTTGTCACCACATTTTAATTGACATATATTGCTAATTGTAGCGCCTCGGCCGCAAGCGACCTCAGCTTAATCAAACACTTTGCAACCCTTCTGCTCCAAACTTACACATTTTTTCAACCTTGCAGCTTATTTAGGAGTTAATCCGACTTTTCCTCTATTCTAAATTTTAAAATACACCTGAATTTATTTTGCAAAAAGAAACCAAACTAACAAAATAACTTGCGATTCCTTTTTCATAAAGACTATAAAGAGGTAGTATTCAATGCTATGGAATGTAGAAATTCCTTCAATGCCACGCGAGTCTTGAGAATAACAAAAGTAAAAGGAAGATTTGAAAATCCTCAAGATCTATGAATGAAAAGAGAGACTTAGGATTAGGAATTAGTTTTGTTTAGGATTAGAAAAAATTAAATTAAATTTTGATTAGATCATTTCTAAACAGTTGGTTATAAAAGTAGGCACACAGCTTCTTCTTTACCATCTCCTACTTACTATTTTAGAGAAAGAATGAACGATTAACATAGCGACGGCGCAACTCTGATCGATTCGTAGAGAAGCGGTTGAAACTGGAGTGGGGGGCGCCGGTGGCGTCGGCGTCGACGTCGAGAACGTTGACGTCTGCCACTTGTACGTGAGCCCCACCGAACGCACGGTATATCCCCCCGTCCTACGTGTTCGAAATTTTGTGATACCGTTTTCCAACCCCCTCCTTTTCTGTCTCACTCAACAAACCAAACAAGCTTAAAAAAAAATATAGCACACCATCAACCGGTACATATCCCCCCTTTGTGTTCAGTGGATTTAACTTGTGACGTTTCTGCCAAAGTGATTCTATTCTACGACTACCGTTATAAACCGTCCTATATATTTCCCCCCAAAAATCCCACCAACAAATTTTTCTGGATTACAGAATCCAGTGTGGTTGTTAACCAGCAACAACATGTTTAAATTCGAGAACTTGTATAATGTGTGTTTGTTTGAATATTTAAATTTATTTAATTGAAAATTTCCGGGTTAGTTTTCGTTTTGATTGAGATTTGATTAGATTTTTTTTGATTCTGGTGAGGTGGTAAACGAAGAAGGGAGAAGAAAATGGGTGAAAATCAGATAGCGCAGGTAATGTAAAAAAAAATTGGAAAAAAGGACGTTAAAAAAATTGTTGAAATGGTTTTGGGGATAATATCAGGGATATCGTATTTTATTCGAGCTACTGAAAAAGTAGAATCGAAAATAAAAGGTAAACCCTATCATTGTTTCGGGATACGAATGCTATTGGAAAGGAACGGTCGATTATTTACGGTGTAAAGCCCAATCGACATCTCGTATTATTTTGGAAAAATTGTTTCCGCAACGCGCGCACCAAATATTTTCTGTATTTAATCGGATGAAACTACCGGTTGGTGTAATGGATTCAAATTTATTGCATTGTTAAAAAAATCCAGGTTTTTCCGTTGCTAACAGTGAATTTATTTTAACTTTGTGTTTTGTCAGCTGAAAAATTGTTATTTCACATCTACATTATTTAAATTTACTTTATTCTTTTAGGAACCTTCTTTTTTTGATTGCTTCAAAAATCAACTTTTTGAATTCCAATTGCAACACGATGCTATAACGAACCGAGGAAATACTAACGGAAGTAATTTGTGCGCTCCCGTTGCAGATGGCGCAGCATTTTCCAGAACTCGGCAACCCCGTAAGGACGCGATTAGGGTTAAATTGAAAACCGGTGGCCTCAAATTTGCAATTCGGACTGCCGATTACCGACAACGAAATTTTGTCTCTCAACCTCTATTTAGAATTGTACACATTTATAAATGACCGTATTTTAATCACAGTCTTAATCAATAAAATTTTAGTTATCAATTTTGATCGTCGTGAACTTTAAATGAAATAGAAGGTTAAAGTTGGCATTAAATTGCATCCACCGGTTGAACGAGTGTCGTCGTTGTGTCTTTCGCCGAAGGAGACACCATCCTCCAAAACTTTATTAAAGTTCGAGCTTGCGAGGCACTTCGGAAATTGGAAGACGCCAATCCTGATTATGGTATCGAAAAAAAAAATGATAACAGCAAAATCCGATATGGTTCCCTACAAATCTTTAAACTGCGATGACGAAATCTGATTCCGCATTTGGTGTCACGTGCGCTATTTCTGACATAAACCGGATGGATTCACATAACTGATTTGAATTTAAATGAAACCGCCGTGTCTATTCATTCCCGTCATCCCCGAGCCTTCAACGTTCTGATTCGATGCTTTTATCAATACAAATTGTGTAAACACGAATAGGTAGGCAACTAATTATACTGAGTTGAGTAATTACTTATATTGAGTAATTTATATTGATTTATATCAAATAATGTTTATTTATTTTTGACACTTATTACGAAAAAGATAGAGTAGTAACTTTAACCTCAATGAAGACCGATTTAAAAGATGTAATCCCATATGAGATTTTTCAAAGAACATTTTCTTCGCGGTTAATAAAATCCCTTAGTAAGATAATAACTTCTTTTATAGCCCCATTAATGGTTCCTCACTGTACTTCTTAAAACCCGCTGGCAATAATTTATTCTCACCCGATTCAAATAGGTTCCCATTTCGACAGTTGGACGAATTTAATGTAATCTAAGGATAAAGGTGAGCTATAAAGGATAATGTACGGCCTTATCCGAGAAATCCGAACCGTAAAACCTCAAATCTCTCTAGAGAAATATTAAATTCTTCCCTGTAATAAAAAAATAAAACGACTTCCGGAACTCTTTAACTATTTCTTTTGGAATGACCCAAAATTGATTTTTTTTAAATTACGTTAAAGTATGATGCAGTTTATCTATCTGATTCACAGAATAATAAGATATAATTAAATAAAAACAATTTTAGAGGAATATAAATAATAATTTTTAGAAATTCAGACAAACGAACCCTATATGATGAAGTGCTGATAACGGAGTTAAATAATGAAGCGTGTCAAAAGCTTTAGAGGAGTCAATTAGGGATGAGTGTACCATTCTGTCATCTATTTCACACACAGTATCGTTCCGTAATGGTCCAGCTATGAAAACGAGAACGAAATTTTTTTTTTTGACATTTAAATAAATATTTTTTGTTAATATTAATCATCATTAATTTTATGCACTTTTTTTTGGCAATATTTAAAAGCATTTTTGTATCAGTAATCGGATGTATTAATAATTACTACGTGAAAACTATAAAGGCATATCACTAATTAGCAAAAGTACTCACAAACATTGTTAAAGACAAATGGGAACCTTTAGCAAAGAGAATATTGAGAGAGCGTTCAGGCCTGGACAATTAACAACTGCTCATATATACGGAAAAACTTTGGGAATACTACATAAACATATTCCAATTATAAATCGATTTCAAAACAGCTTACGATAACATAGATTGTCGTCATAGATAGTCTCCTATCAATACTGCTAGACTTCGACATTCCACCAAAGCTGGTTAGAAAAATGAAGATAATAATGAGTTACAACTTTGAAATGGTACAAGACTTCATATCCCTAGGAGCAAAAGCAAAAGAGGTAATTAAGAGAATAAATGAGACTGGATACACTAGAGAAGAAAATCTTAAGAAAAATAATGGGAACGCGCATGAACCACGAATTGTACTAACTATACGAGTCTTAGATTATAAAAAGTTCAAACGGTTAATATGGGCAGGGCATGTCCAGAAGATGCTAGATGAAAGAATAGCAAAGAAATCACTACAAGGACAGCCTGGAGGTAGGAAACCAGTTGCGAAATATAAAACTCGATGGGGGATGAGGTGTGGTAGAATGACAGGAACATGTTAAGAACTGCAATCTCAATCAGAAGACGGAGATGGTTGGAAGAGGATTTAATAATGATAATGTTAAGGTGCTTTTTCAATTCACAATTGTTCTTCTATCAAATTATTTATTCAGCACACAAGAAATAATTGTGCTCCAAATGATGATTGTGTTAGTTAAATTTTTGTATCTAATTGATGTAGTATCTTTGCTGTGCATGGTCTATTTGTAGGAATTTTTGTGATAAAAATGATTGCAAAAATGGCATTCTTTCCGGAATCGCTTGGTCTAAGTGCACTATCGTAAACTGTATACGATCCATCTTCCTCTAGAGGTTTAATCTCGGTGGGCAAGCTTTCCAAAGTTAAGATATTAACTTTGGAAAGTTTGAATTTTGAGTACGGAATGCTAAGTGGTATGAGTAACGATTCAAAAATTCTTCTCGGTTTATCAAAACTTTTCTTCACTTTCTTTATTATCAAAGCTTTTCCCTAATTATTCGCACTGAAATAGTCAGATATTCAGGATGTATTCTATGTACAGAGCCTTTATAAGATTAGCAGTAATGGGACAGTGAGATTATTTTTTTCTTCAAGGCTTGAGGTGAACTTTTTGATTGACAATGAGAGTTAGAATAATTGGAGTAGTTGAAATAGTTGCGCTTACTTAAGGGATAATAGAGGTCCTTGGAGATCAAATTGTTCCATACATTTTAGAGATTCTCACTCAAATAGTTGAAATATCGACATTAATAATAATAGTATACACTCACATATAACCTAAACATACCTTAACTACTTTATGTTTTTAAATGTAGCTAAATTCCTTCCCGCTTCAATCTTTCCGCTTCCTACGAAAGACATTCATCAGCATATAAAGATCCAGATTTTTAAACTAGATACTTATCCCATTATATTTATTTTAAATATTTGCTCTTATTCCTTTCATCACCTTTAATAGCTGATGATCAATGAATGAACCGCATATCGCCGGCTTTGATTACATCAAAGTAAGTTATCCACGTAACAATGACCTACTATAATAATACACACTGTACAGCAAATCTCTAATAGCAGTATTAATCTGCATATCACTTGAAACAGTTGATGATCCGTGAATGATGCATATCGCCGACATAGAGATTATTTGCTGATATTCCCGAATTAAACCCTTTGCCGTTCAGCCAAAAGCGAAAATATTAAATATCATTTTAGAAGATGATATCGTACAAACACATTGAAATATCAAAATTACATTAAAATATTTTCGTGGTGGTTTATCGTATCCAGATACTGTTGAAATTTTTTCTATGATGTTACACATTTTAATTGATATCTATCGATCGGAACGGATGGACATGTGATACAGGACATGGGAGAATGACGAATGGTTTCCCGAAGGATCGGGGGGTAAAATTCAACGCAACCGATATTAATTAACTTTCTCCATGTTGGAGAGGGAGGACGTGGAGTTCGTGTCAGATACTGATCGCGGTTACTGTGGGCAACCTTCTGAAAAATCAATAAGCACGTGGTCCTTGGAAGTTAACGTCGCGAAGTTAGGGGAAGCTGGTAACCGAGACTCTCGGTCTTCTGCAGAGGATAGCGATGGCGTTTTCTTAGGGTAGAAACTTGGCTCACAACTTTCGGGATTAACCAAGCCTGAGGGCCGAAATTTGAAGTATGAAAATCTTCTCTTTGTTTTGACGGTGAACGTTGTATACACCGGATTAACAAGATTAGGAGGAGAAGTGTAGCCTCGACAACTTCTGAATAGCTAAAACTACCGTCATTTAGACAAAGCTTATTGTTGGACGAGCTTTAAGTTTAATGTAATAATTATTTTGGAAATCTACAAAGTTTGTTGTAAACGAGATGAAAATAATAAATCTTTGTATATTATTGAATAAAAAGAATGGTATTCGAACAGATACAAATCGATATATGTGCCCTTTACAGCACGTTTCAGTCGTCGTTCTTCCAGTTTGCCTTTAAAAAGGTTCTTGACGTCTCGACGTCTGGCGTCTCCGGCGGCGCCGTCGTCGTAAAATCATACATTACTCAGGGCCTTTTCGCCCGGATGGGCTACACCTAGACGGTTTATGACACCGAACGAAATTGCGATACCAATTTTAACTTGGCCCTACATCGAGTTTACAACTCGATAAGGGCAACGGCACCATTCGTGTATACACCACAGTAAAAGAAGTCTTCCTTCATCAAATTTAATAATCCATCAATTTTATTTCGAAATGAAATCAATGAAAAAATAAAGGACCTTAAAAGCCCCTTCCCTCGTTTATCGAATGCCTAATTTCCACAACAAACGGTTTCCGACCGAGATCCATTGGCGTCTAATGGGGTAGAAAACTGGCCTGGACGGGGAGCCTCTCTCGATATTCGGGATGCCGGGGACGTGACCCAAACCCTCCGATTTCTCATTTTCGACCCAGCGCGCTTTCGGGTGTATTACAAGGAAAAACTCCGGGTTTTCCGTGAAAAATGGCGTCCATTTCCTGCGTGTTTCCTTCTTCTTCTCCCCTAGGTCCTGCGAGATTCATGCAAATAGCTAACGTTGCCTAAGGTATAACGTCTCTAAGGAATGATAAGGAACATCCCTTTTTCCTTTCACTAAAAACCTCGACATTTTCTAAATTGTTTTTAATCCGTAAAAGGAATGTTAGTATGCAACTCAACATTCTAAAAATTGATATATTAGGTTGACTAAAATTAAATATTAAGTAAATATTAAGATATTTTGTGAATAATAATAAAAGCTAAGTTTAGATTGTTAGAAATTATTCATGCTGATGTAGTTGGTCACGAGTTTTGTTCAGGTATGTGTCATTAATAATTAATGTGATGTGCATGAATGTTTGTGAAAAGGAGATTGCTGCCATCTGCAGTCACGTCGGCGATTCTGTATGCACCACCAATATGGGAAAGAGCCCTACAGTGCAAAAGAGATTACTAGCAGCAGTAAATAGGCGTTTCATCGGCCTACAGGATTGTGTCGGGCGTGACTATCGAGGTTATCGCTGGTATCCCCCGATAGATCTCCTGGTTAGAGAGAGATCAGAGCATTACATGGAAAAAATTGATGATGGAAAAATTGATTGCCTTGACACAGAATGGACCACGAGAAGCTGGGGAGAAGGGGATTTTCAGAAGTTATTTTTTCAAGATAAAAATGTCGGAAACAACTTTTGCGATGTTGAACCCCAGAACACACTCTGTTTAAGTTATAGAATACAGAACAGCTAGAGAGGACTGCCAAAGGGTGCGTAAAATAGCGTTGGGAGATCACAATCCAGATGTTAGAGCGGGAGAACAAGTAGCAGACCATTCAGAAGATGATTGCCATTATGACGCGAAAAGAATTGCGCGAGGGGGAGGATGTGAGACGGGTTCGCTTGGGTTGGGTTTGGTTGAGTTGGGTTCGGTTGGGTTTGCAGCTTATTGTGCTTCTCCTCTATATTAAAAAAAAATTGGTCGGTTGGGTTCGCTGCTTGTTACACTTCTTCTGTGCATTCCCTGAATCCAAATTTATGCTTCGAGAGTAGCCTTTCTCTTCAATATCATTTTGTAGTAGTTCTAGCAGGTTTATTCCCCTAATTTTCAATAACCCGACTAATAGACTTGGTAGATGGGGTTCCTGTTCCTGGCTTGTGATGAATTTTCCAGCTAAATTTGGAACTGATTGCATTAATCACCGTTTTCTATCAAATTTACAATCTTGCACTATCAAGCCCGAATGCTTTCTTGACATCATCTTATTAAAAATATTATCGCTCATGCAAAAATCATTTTTGTTATTTTCTTCACTATATTTATAAGTTAATATTCGATTTAATTTTTTTATTGCATAGTTACAATTAACAAAAATAATTTGTAAGTATTCGTTTACAAAGTATAAACTGTTCAATAATAAACCATAAAAAGGGACGAAATGAAGGAAAAGCACGTTTTCTTATTGTTCCTGTACCATTTAGCGCAATAAAGAACCGTTGAATTACAATACGACAAGGGTCTGTGTAAACAAAAAACAAGGCTTTGTTTCATGTCTCAAATAATGGGTGTCACGTTAAACTTGAAACAATGAAAAAGGTAAAAACAATTCATCACATCATATTACTAATCACACTAATCGGTAAAAGATATCGTTTCTCTGAAAGCAGATTAATTACAATAGGGGATAATAACAATATTTTATTTATAGTAAACAATTGATTCGTAATTAATAAGCTTGTTGAGATTCCAATCAATTGCAAAGTTTTCTGCAAACAAACCTAATATTAAATCAAATATTTCAATCACATAGTCAATTGAAAATCAAGGTTATGTTATTATATATTATTAACTACATACTAATATTCAAAGCGTTGTACAACTTATTGCAACTACTATCATTATTAGCATACAAGTTAACACTTCAAAATCGTTCTCATTCCTTAAATTCATAATATCCCTACTAAACTTCTTGGGATACCATAAAACTTCAGTATAACCCAGTTACTTTACCTGTTTCGGAAATACCCATTTTTACCCCTCTTTAAGTTTTAGTCCTACCAATAGTCTATTTTGAGACATCCAGCCCCGTGTGTCGTTTTTTCCGTTCTCAAATTTCGTGCGTCCAACCGCGTGTGGTTTCTACACACACGATTAAGCTTGCTTTTACCACTCACTCGCTTCTCGCTTGTGTTCAATCGATGACTAAACCGACAAAAGAAAACCGTACGCGATAAAAGAACGAACGAACAATGGTATAGAATCTAACGAGTTTGCTGTTATCAGTGCACCTTCAATGAGCGGGGGGCTATTCCGAACCAGTCGAAGCCGTTCGATCATCCGGTGTGGACGAACCGCTCCACAAGAACTTCTTTAGGAATGTTGCGGCGAAAAGTGAAATCGATCGAGTGTTAGTGATAAAAAGTTAGAGCTGGTTTTTTTAATAGAGAAGTGACCTCCCGGAGGTTTTTAAGTTTTTGAATTTTTGTTTTCTTTGGTGATAATTATGGCTAACCAAAGGGAAATGCAATTGGCTGTTAGCACTGTTAAATATCGAAAAGTATGTTTGAATTTAAATTTATTATATTTTTGTTTGTTGGGTAATATGAGGTTGTTAATTTTCTAATGCAACGGTTATTGTAACGCAAGAAGAATTTAGTCATTTATATCAACAAATGTAATCTAATCTTACTAAATTCCTTTCAATTATTACTTATTTTTAAATAACGTTCATTCCTTTTCCAGGTCATTGCATTTATTTGTGGAATAATCGTAATAATCCTTATGATAATGGGATTGGTTTCCACGGATTGGTTGATGGCAGCTGGTTGGAGACAAGGTTTATTCATGCACTGCATAGAAGAAGGCGCCCCGCAACCTTTACCGTTTAACATGGTAAATCCTGCGGGATGTTATCCATCGAGAGACGCAGGTAATTACATATCTGATCTTAATAATAATTTGTCTTAAACTTCTCATAACAAAACTGAACTCTCAACTTTCGACCATGAACTAAACTGTTATTGTCGTTGGGGAATTGTCCCTTCTCTCCAACTGGCGAACTTCCGACAACGTTAATTTCACTTAAGTAATCAATTCCGGTACAGTTATAAAGACGTTATCTTACCTATAATTCTCTTTGAATCAAAAGATTAAGAATCTTATTAATCAAGAGGAAAATTATTAAAAAGTTAACGGTAATAAATATTTATTATTACTTAAAGTTGACGTTAAAACCGATAAACGCGATAATGTCGTTTGAATAGAACGTTAGATACAGCTGTGGGTGACACAAAGCATGTCCATGTTCTACACCATAACGTTATCGGTTTTTTAAAGGGAAATTATTGACACAAGTGGTTTTATGATTATTGGACATACTTAAAATATTTTTGTAAAAAGTTTTTCAAAATTATTTGCTACACTTTAAAAATTCATAGATTTTATTCGACAGAATTTCGTGTTCATATAACTTTAACAGCTCATAAATCGTATAAACTTTATCGATCTTTGAAAGCAATGTTTCAATCTAACCCCACAGATCCGTTTTGTCAAAAGATTCAAGAAACTTTATATTTTTCTAAACCCACTTCTGCAACGCAGCACTTCAACTTTGCTCAAATTGAAAGTTTATTTAATGTTAACGAATGATATGGAGCAGTATAATAACCCTTTTTTAGGTTTAATGTAGGAATTAGTTTCGTTTCAACTCAAGCTTTAAAGTTTTAAACAAACTTATAATTGACAATTAATAATAGTAAATAACCAACAACTAACTTCACTCGAAGTGATACCAACCTAAAACTTATTATATTCAATAAAATGAATATTTCCTTTTTTCAAATTAAGCTGCGATTGTAATGAGATGCTCCTTCACGTTTTCGAGGCGTTTAAATAGTGTTTCAATTTCAATTTAAGAGTTTTTGAGAATTAGATAAGAATTTTCATATTATAGTAGACGCCACGAGGGCTGGCAATAAATCATCATTTTCCGCTCTTACAAATGGCATACGCAGTTCACAAACCGCTAGGGAGTAATGTGTGTTAGAAAGAGATAGCATTAGTATAATATGTCTGCTGTACAATTCAAATGGCCACGTCGAAAAAGTATGTCTGTTCTTCTAAGGGATGTAACTCTATAACTATAACCTCAAATCGAAACGGCTTGTGAGCGTTGTCATGAATCTGTCAGTGTTTTATAATAAAATTTAATCTTTAATATCTTTGACAATGTTTGACATATAACCTCCATTACTAACATAACCTACATTTAAATATATGTGGTGAAATAATCTAAGTCGTACGTCCATATCTTGATTCATACCTTTGATTATATATAATATGGATTGAGCTAACGAGAGAGATAGCTTGCGCAAGGTGATCGAACCGAGATAGACATAGAAGCGTACTGACATATAATGGGCGTGCGTTAATTTTGGCGGTAAATTTAAAACAAAATTAATAAATGAAAAAAGAAAAATAAAATAAAATAAAATTTCCTTATTATTTATAATACTTACAGGTGATGTGAAACTGTATTATCGCGAACTTTGCACACGAAACAATACATTTTTAAACATAACGGTGTGACTGGCTGTGACACAACAAAACGATAAACGTCAAATGGAAGAGGTTTGACACTTTTGTGCGCATGCGCCCGTCTGTTTAGTACCGTTTTATGTCTATCTTTGTTACACTTTCACATTATCGCTTTCCATCTGCGTCTATTCACCTTGAGCCACATTTTTGTTAGTAGATATATTCAGTTAGCTCAATCCATATTATATATAATCAAAGATTCATACTATTTTTAAGCGATCTGTCACTGCCAGCTCTCGTGGTTTCTACTATATAAGTTATTTATATAAAAATACGTTTTTATTTAACTATTGCAGTGGTGCCTGATGACGGTTTTTAAATAAAACCGAAACAAATTTGTAGCACTGATTTAAATTAATACAGGGTGATTCTCAACTTATACGCATAAACTTGGGAATTTATTCCTCATGACAAATAATGAGTAATAGGTGAAAAAAATTGTAGAAGCAGTTTTTTAGTTTCCTAGATATCCATGAAATTTACTTTTAAATCAAGAATACATATAGTTCGTTTTTTTTCTATAATACTTGTCAATGTACATTTTTTAGGGTTTCTGTTGGTATTATCTAGGATTCTTATAAAATTTGTTGTTTTCCTGATTTTTAGTAACATTTTCAGTAACTAAATAGTTGAGGTTAAAATACTAATAGATTTTTAGATATACGATTTTAACGAAGTACATTGTAAAAACGTGCTACAAAGTAATTAAATAGAACAAAACACCTTTTCTAGGCAAATTAACACCCCACAACATTTTTTATGCACCTTTTCTTTTTGAATAACGAAAGTTCAAACGTCCGTGTGACATATTTATTTCAAAACATGATAAAACAAAACTTCCTATTAATTTTACCAACTTTAGAACAATTTGGCAGGTATTATAGAAAAAAAATGAGCTATATAAGATTTTAAAATGACATCAAAGCAAGTGTTCCAAGTTGTTTCCAATATTTTCTGTACACAATTGGGTTCGGTGAATCCACGATGTCCCATTAGAGCGCTCTATACCAGTATCTGATTTTATAATCCTTGCTCAGTATTAACTTCTAATTTAAAGATTTTAAAGTGAATTTTGAGGAAGTCAAGTTTCCATCTTGACTAAACGGGCCATCTTTAAAAATAACTTGCCAAGGGTGTTGTACTACTCCTTTATTTAGAAATCGTGTGGTAAACTTAATAGACATAAATTCTTTCAACCTTAACTCAACGAAACTAATACTATTTTTTTGCAAAACTAACGACTTTTGTTGTTTGATTTGTGACTGCTATAGTAGCATGGTTCATGAGGAATACATTATAAAAAAAATCACTATTAAATTGCGAACATTTCTAACCGTAGTACCTAAAGATATGATGTACAGGAACGATTTTTAACATTTTCAAAAATATGTCTATTACCACTTAACTAAGAGACATAGAATTTTTTTCTATTTTTACGAGAACAGGTATGGGTTGGCCTCTCACCCGGTGTCCGCTTGACGTTGAGTTTCGGGACACCTGTATATGTAAAGGAAAATATTTAATAAAAAACTTCTTACTTGCTTGTAAAATAATTATTATTATTGGTACCGGTTTCGACTATTATTAGTTATCATCAGCCAAATTGTCAAAAAAAGAAAGTGTAAAAGCATCACATGTGTTTAAACAAATTAAAACATTAATAAATATTATTAAAATGTTAAAAATCAAAACTGTCACGAATTAAAATTAAAATAAAACGGGACGAGCACTTCATACAAAAATGATTTTTGTTTTTCATTTGCTTTTTCTGACAATTTGGCTGATGATGACTAATAATAGTCGAAACCGGTACCAATAATAATAATTATTTTACAAGCAAGTTTTTTATTAAATATTTTTCTTTACATTTATCATAAAAGATGGAATTTCCTTTAGTTTAAAAACATACACAATATTTTCATAAATTTATTATTTTAGCTTATATCCATGCCGCTGCAGCCCTTTGCATAATCACCCTTTTAACAAACGTAGTAGCAACGATTTTAACCGGATTAGGATTGAGAAGTAAGGACCATCATACAAAATATAAATACTACAGATTTGGAGTAATCGTGATGGGATTAGCGTGTAAGTGATTTCGCTAATTTTAAAACCATAATTATATTTATTTATTTTGTTTCAGTGGTTTGTATAACAATAGCATTAATAATATATCCAGTTTGTTTCGCATTGGAATTAAATTTTGGTAATAGAACGATTTGGGAGTTTGGTTGGGCGTACGGAGTGGGTTGGGGAGCGGCAATATTTTTATTCGGCGGTGTGATGCTGCTAATGTGCGACAAGGAGAGCGAAGAAATCTACTATAAGGAAAGGAAAATCGTGCACGACAACGACTCGAGGGCCTAGTGGCCACAAAGTCTGCCCGATGTTGTTCTCTGATTGTAAGATACTGACGAAAACAAAAACGATCGGCTGCTCTCAGAGACTTTGAACGTGTCATGTGCGAGTGTGGAATGGAGTGAGTGTGATTTAAAATAAAAAAAAACGTTGTACGTGTGCCTAGTCAGTTTGGTTCTTGCGTTTGCGTTTTTCGGCCTCTCTGGACGGTTTTTTAAACGACCCAATTTGATTATAATTTTTTCGTTTTTTCTATTCTTTTAAGACTGATTAATTGATAATTATTTTTTTATTTCTTGTGGTAAAATGGAATAAAATTAAAAAAATTTCAAACTGATTAGGATTAAAAAAATAAAATGTGACGGTTCGTTTCTACGTTCATTTTGCTTGCCTGGTACTTTCACCAGTCAGCCAAGTTTTGTTACCATTGTATCGTTGGGGACATCGCCACGAAAATTAAGAAAAGGTTCTCGAAAATCTTATTTTGAGAACTTTTCGCTTTTTCTTGGTGATTGTACGGGATGAATGAGTGAGTTGTTTGACTGAGAGACAACCCGGGCAGGCTAGTTGTGCGTTATTAAGACTTAAAAAATATCCAAGTAGATAGATAAAGGTAGTAACGTCAATAATTATTATTAATCTTTTTTTTAACAAAAAATAGCTGTTTTTTAGTGAATTTGCGCAGCTAATTTTTAATTTATAAAATTTAAAACGATATTTTTGTATTTTGGTTAGTAATTATTTAATGCAGGGCATTAATACTTCCCCTTTTTTAACAAAAAAAGACCACTTTATAATCTCACAAACATATCTAAAAGAAACTCCTCTTTTTGGAAATCAAAAAAATAGTTTTTCTAGTCTTCTTCCAAAAAAACAAAAAAAATTAAAAGAACCGGACCAATTCTTTGCTGGACAAACGATAATTTTGAAATAATTAAATTTTAAAACTGCCATATAGTTTGTCCATTTATATCAATAAAAGTCCGTTTCGTTCTCTTTCTACAGAAATTCCATTTGTTTCTCATTGACTTCGCGTTAGTTATAATTCGATTAGATAATAAGTTTAGGTTAAACTTAAAAATCGTTTGTAATAAGACTTATTTATATCGAACATGTACATAATATGTAAAAGATATCAACTGAGTTAATTAAGGAACAAAAATGTTGAAAAAAGTAACAATTAAGATAAAATACAAGAAGAACCTAAATATAGACTACTAAGATGTTAAGTAGCTTGTGTATATAAAAACGTAATGGGAGCGGAGAGTGCGAGGAAATCTTAAACGAGACGGAGTATCGGCGATCGTCTAATTATATGTAAATTAAAAAAAAAAAAAAGGAAATTATAAGAAGAAAATTAAAAGGATAATGATAAGAATATAATTATTACTGTAGTATTTGTCGAATTGGTGATTTTACGATGATAAAAGATGATCTGAAATTTTCTTATCTTTTGATCTGAAACGAAAATTACTCGTTTAATTACAATTTATTTATGTGAGTGTTTACTAACACTATGTAATTTATCCATGAATATGATGGTATCAAAATTTTTAAAAATTAAGTGTTTTTTCTTTAATCCCTACATTTTAAGATCTTCTAATAGTGCTACAGCCCGCTCTGAGTCTGTATTAATTTATTTTTTTGTGATCAAACTAACAATTTTAGGAGAAAATATCAAGAGACAAAAAAGTTGTGTATTTGAATCCCTCAATTTAAATCAAGTTTTTAGATAGGAAAATGTAGACGCATTGAAAAGTTCTGATGCAAAGTATTATAGGGGTTGATTATTTCAGCTCCTTATAATAACATTTTTGGGTAATAAAAATCGTGAAAAGTGTCATTTTATTAGCAAATTAGCTGCCAAATTTTATCCTTCCAAATTCTTCCATGATAGATTTATTAAAGAAAAACAATAATAAAAAAACCTAATTTTCGAGGGCTGTAACTTGGAGGAAAAGTGGTTTTGACCAAAAAGTTATATGAAAGACCGCCCTTAATTTTCGTTGAAAAATCACCCCTTAAAATCTTTTGCATCAATTTAGATACACCATGTATACTAGGCCAACCACAGACCAACAATTAGAAATCCATTAACTGGAAACAGTTCTTTCCACACAGAAAGACAAATCCGCGATGAAAAGATGTCGCCAGTGTAGCAGAGATGGAGTTTACAATATCTCCAGATACAACAGCCCGATATGTCCAGAAAACTCTGGTTTTGTAATATTTTGGGGTGGCCATAGTATTCATTTTGGTTTGAATAACGCATTACGTTGTATTTAGAAAAAGAAAATAGACTTTTTTCTATTTTTGTTGACTGAACGTTGGTACAAAACTTAGAAATTCAAAGTCCAGTAAACTAAACTAGGTCTTTTTTTACAAAAATTTAGCAAAAATGTCATATACAATAAACCAACATGTAAATAACACAAACCTAAATCTCGAAATCGAATGGTACAAGGAAAAAACTACTGCAGAAGGCGCGGTAGCAAACGTGTTAAGAAAACCATCCTAAAACTATATTTCGACTCAGAAGTCTCATCTCCTTATCAATTCCCTCTCAACAATTGATCCTTAAATACTTTGACAGGTCTATTTGCTATATCATAAAAAAACTCTAACTTCACTTCAGAGTTTTACTTTACTTTCATAACAAGTTTTACAGTTACATAACAAAATTTTCGAGAATAATTGCCTTAAATTTTCATGATTTTCCATTCATTTGAGATAGAAAAATAGTAGTAGCCATGCGTAACCATGACAACCAGTTGCTTTAGATATTTTATTAAGACAATGATTAATTTTTGATGTCTGAAACAGTTGGTTGCCATGGTTACGCATAGCTACTGCTATTTTGCTATCTTAAATGAATGGAAAATCATGAAACTTTAACATAATTTTTCTCGAAAATTTTCTTATGTAACCAACATTAATATTGACTGTACTAGATTCATATTCCGTAATAGAAATGGGCTATAGCTATTTGAAAAAAAATTTATGACGTCATTACTCGTTTAAAAATGGCGGAAAATAATTAAAATCTATACCAAAAAATAATTTAAATCTTTAGACCCGTTTCAGCGATTTTAACGAATTTATCCGTTACTTTTGGGAAACCCTGTATATATTTGGGCATAAAAATTAATATCGCCAATAACATTTAGATCATTTCAAGTAAATAAAGTTTATTTCAAAATATCCACACACTATAACTCGTCAACAACATCATTACTTTCATTATCAACAACACAAACATCTAAAATGCAAAATTTAGCCCTACACATGGGACATGTACACTTTAAAGATAACCATTTATGTCTCTCCTCATCTTTTTGTCTTGATGCGAACCATCGTCCCATGCAATCTTTACACCACATAGGTCTACAATAACAATTTGTACAATTATTTTGATTTCCTTCATCATTCTGACATTGTTTTAATAATTTTACATAAGTGGTTCTTTGCATACAACCTATACATTGATCAGAAACTTCTTGTGTATAATATTTAGGGTTTTTATCAATGTTTTCATTAAAAACTTCCAAAAATTTCTCAATGGTGGTTTTCTTAAATTGCACATCTGGTAAAATATCAATTGATCTAGATATTCGATCTTGTAAATCTTGAAAATCTGTTGAGTTTAAACGAATTGTAAAAGGATCTATGTTATTTCTTCTTGATGTGACTTCTATGTTTATGTATTGCACTTCATCTCTACTATCTTGAGACATATAGTGAGTTTCACATCGATTTACAACAAGAGAAGCATCACTTTGATGGATTAAATAAATTGTTAAAGGGGTTATTTTCATAACCCAATTTTCAGTTGCTATAATTCTACAAATGCTATTTGTTTGAATTGCAATTTTATCAATACTCCGATATTCGGAGTTAATATCAGAAGCAACAGTGTTCCAATCATTATTGTTGTTATTTAAGAATTTTTTAATGTTCTTTGTTATTGGATGATCCTCATAATTATTTCTACACCAATTTAATAATTGATATACAGCCATTAAGGGCAAAATCACTGCTATTGCAAAAATACCTTGTTTGATGTATGAATTTCCAAGAACCCATACTTGATATAACTATGCAAAAAGGAGTATATTTAATAAAAAGTATTTAAAAATAAAACGGTTTTGATTACCTTGTTATCAGAGACAAAAGCTAAATATCCGAGGAAGTACCCCAAAGGAATAAAAGAATACACCAATAATGTTATACAAGATCTTTTGATATGATAATGTATAAATTGAGTGTGTTCTGAGCCTAATAAAAACGAAAATAAGTTGGGTATTGTTACCCCGGCGCTTATAAATTCACTTGGTGGGTAAATTATACAAACGGAAAGAATTAAATAGAGAATTGTGTAAAAAATGTCAGTATCCATGTTTATTAATTGTCAAAATTGACATTGGTTATAACCTCAAAATTTTTACTCAGATATGCAACGCCACCTATCAACTAATTTCTAATATTTTTTATTAAATAATTTTAATTTAAAGTTTAATATTGATTTAAACTTTAATTATAAATCAATAATTCATTAAAAAACAAATTAATACCAAAAATCATTATAAATAAGTTAAATCAGTTTAACACACCTGTTGAAGATATGACTAATCGTCATTAGATCAGTGAATATATCCATCTTTTTTTAACACCAGTAAAACTGTATAGTGCGTTTTTTTCTATACATTGTAAGCGTTTTCGTTTATTGAGGGAGTTGGTCATAATTTCGTCGGTTATGGGTGTGTTTTTTAATTAATAATTACATTTAACGCAAAAATGAAGATAAGCAAGTGTTATCAGTGTTTTATCACTGTTATTATCACCACGTTTCTATTGGTAACAGCAGGTTAGATAAAATCTGTAATATTTACCTTTTTTATAACCTCAAGCATGTTTCACCATAACATTCCATTTAAACTTAACTGTTATTATTATTCTTTTAATTTTTGATATTTTATTTTATTTATCAGCCCATTTGGTGACTAACAATTACATTAGTAAAGGTATTACACAATTAATCAATTAATATAGTCTCGAAGAATCAAACATTAAAACATTTATATTAACATTATCTGTTTTAGCTCAAGATTATGATTTTGTTAGAGGAAATTATGAGCTTATTTATAAAAGGATAGAATGGTGTACTACGAGTGTGTTAGAACAAACCAAATGTTTACATTTTTCCGAAGCTGTAGCAAGAGATCAACAAAATATTGTTAGAGGTTTCGCAT
This sequence comes from Onthophagus taurus, assembly GCF_036711975.1. NCBI lineage: Eukaryota > Metazoa > Arthropoda > Insecta > Coleoptera > Scarabaeidae > Onthophagus > Onthophagus taurus. The sequence continues at coordinate 6,000,106 of NC_091967.1, forward strand.
TTTTAGTTAATTGTACACAGGTAAGTCAAACATTTGTGTGTTAAGCCCTCTGTCCTAAATTATGGTATACATTTCTCTTTACAATTTGTTCCAAATTATGGTATACAAAACTTTGAATACTGTTTTATTTGTATTTGTAAAATTAGTAATTCAATTTGTAACTTAATTTAAACATACATTAATGAAAATTTTACACAATTAAACACAATTTAGCTGTTTAAATGGCAGTTTGGTTGCACATCATAGAAACAGACAAACGCCCTTTATGCTCAATTTTATAGTTGTTGCCTCCTAAGGCCATCATGGTTAACTCCATACATTTTTGTAGTGTCAAGAATATGTTATCTAATTTTTCTTTAGTTAATGCGCCAAAGGGGACTTTCAACAATCTATTAATTCATCCATAGTTTTCTCTATTTAGAAGCAGGGATGATTGGGCGAAGGGTGAGCCTCAATTAAAAAGAGGAGCCCTAGCTTGGTACATTAAACTGCCCCTCAGCTCGGACATAACCATTTTTCAAGCAGAAGTTCTTGCTATAAACTTCTGCACCGTTTTGAACCTACAAAAAGTACAGAAAGGTGCATCCATAAATATTTTCACAGACAGTCGGGCCGCAATAAAGGCAATTTAGGCCTACATGTGCGTCTTCACTGATCAAAGAGTATACCAGCAACCTGAGAGAACTCGCTAGGGGCAATGATGTTACTCTATGGTGGGTTCCAGGTCACAGCAACATTAAGGGCAATGAGAAGGCGGACAAGCTGGCCAGAGAGGCAGCAAATACGCCCTTCATTAGACCCCAACCCGGTTGTGGACTACAAAAAAGCCACCTAAAACAAATAATCAACAGTAAAATACCACCTTTTCCACATTGGACAAGCTGAAGATCAAACTTGTCGACTTTGCAACGTCGCCAGAGGCCGTCTAAGAGACAAAATTTTCGGTAAAGCTCTTTTGACACCTACCGACATAAAGGTACAAGACCTGTGGGCAATACTAAGGTTCATCAAGGACCTACATTTGCCCTAAAGAGAGGGGCCGCTCCCCTCAGCAATAACAATAATCCATAATTTTTGGCGATGTTTGGTGCTGCAAAGACTGAATAGCATTGAAGAAGCCAAGGTCGCAAATTTTCAAATCAGGACTATTCGAATCCATCTTTTGATCCTTCAGCGAGCAATTCTGCATCGTTTTCATAAGAATGCGGTTTTGCATTATCTTGTTGAACATAAATTGTCTTGGCTTTATGCGCTATTGGGAATTTGGATCTAATGGCTAGTAAAACGTTATCGATAATCATCTTTTTGCATTCTGCTGCGTTAGAGTTAATAGTTAACTCGATGTTTTTGGTCACCATTGTTCCTCTTGCCCGGTTCTTGCTGTTTCTTTTTCGCCACAGTCCTATTTTCCCGTTGAAATATTGTTTTCTGACACTGTCATTGCGTGGTCTGACCACTGCAGCCATAAACATAACTTAAGTTATGAATCGTTTGCTTTTACAGTGCTTTTCTGGTTTTGCTTTATCCAGCGTGATGTAGTATGACCTTTTAACTTGCGATAAGTAAAACCACCTAGTGTTAGTTCTAATTTTACACCATCACTAGAACTAACACAAGACGTAGAACTAGAATCATTCGGGTTTAGCCGTCTTGAGAGACGTGCGGCTAAACCCGAATGTTTCTAGGCTTAATTTTTGCTTAAAACTGACCAATAGCAACCCGTCTTTTTGACGCTTCAATTTGAAAACACTCAGAATTAAAAAAACAGAGTATACTCGGGAAACATCAAACTTCCTTGCAGCTTGGCCAATAACACAGCGCTTCAATTTGCTGTCTGCTTTGTGTTGTAACAAGAACTGTAAAATTCCGCTGTTCATGCATTAGTTGCTTCGTCTTTACGTCTCTATTGTACATTTCGTGACAAATATAGTTTTGACACAATGGATATCTTGTAATTGTTGGACAAATTAACATTTCTCAACTGACGCATGCTTAACAACTGAAATGTTTTTAAATATAGCCTAATACTTTATTAGAAACAGCGCATGTAGATTATATCAAATGGATAGAAATTCGTTAATTCTCCAAACTTTCTTTAATCCATAAATTTTAGAGAAATATACCATAATTTGGAACAGAGGGAGTATTAAATATTTTGTTTAATCATCTTTTTCTAGGCATTTAGTAAAGATGAATGTATGTCATTATTAGATGACGAAAAAGTCACTTTAACAACTTTAGATGCCGGTCAAGTCTTCACTGCAGGCCGTTTTCACAGCTTAGTACCAATTGCTAAAGAAGTTACTGAGTTAGGAGGAACTGAATATTATTCAGTCGCAGTTATAAAACGAAATTCGTTACAAGATGTTACATCACTAAGAGATTTAAGAGGGCGAAGAGCATGTTTTCCAGGAGTTGGAACAATGGCTGGTTGGGTTCTGCCAATACACATAGTACATTTTTTAGTATATTTCATTTCTGATTAATTTTTTGGTTAATTTTTAGTTAATAAAAGAAGCTGGGATGGAAATAATTGATTGTAACAATATTGTTAAAACAGCAACAGAATTTTTTGGGCCATCTTGTGCTGTAAACGCTTTAGTTGACGCTAACAACCCAATTGGCGACAATCCCGATAAATTATGCCAATTGTGCGTTGGAAAAATCCCTGGTGGGAAATGCACGGATGCTGATCCTTACGCTGGTTACGACGGAGCATTTAGATGTTTATTAGAATCTGGAGATGTTGCATTTTTAAGAGATACAACCGTATTAGAACTTATGAAAGGAACTGGATTTAGTATGTTATTTCTAACTGTTTTAAAATAATTATTTAATAATTTATTTTTTTGTTAGGTGGGATTTCTGCTGATAATTTTGAGTTATTATGTAAAGATGGCACCAGAGCACCAATCGGTCAAGCGACACGATGTAATTGGGGTAGAATACCCACAAATGCAATTGTTGTTTCTTCAGCAGCTACAATGAAAGAAAGGCTTTTATATCAACAGTTTTTGAATAAAGTTGCTGAGTTATACGCAGATGATCACCAAGGAAATGTAAATCGACCACCAAATGATTTAGAATATGATCAATTTGGGAATAGAGTTAGAAATAAACGCCAAAATTATAATTCTTATAACAATGAGAATCCATATTCCAATGATAACAAACAAAATAATTATGACAAAAAAGATCCCTTTGATAACAATAATAATAATCGCGAACGCGATCGAACATATGAAGATAGATATTTTTTGAATCCAAGCAGATTTGGTGAAAATATCGATCCTTATGGTGATTTAAGACCAGATTATAGAGGCAGCGAAAAGTTTGATCAACCAACAAATTTCCAGTATACAGATAAATATGAAACATTTTACTTATTTCAATCATCTCCTAAATATGGAAGACAAAGCAATTTAATGTTTCAAGTAACAAAAAATTCAATTCTTTAATTTTATATTCTATATATACATTTTTTTTTAATTAGGATTCAACAAAGAGATTTTTTGCCATTCCCGAAAATGAACAAACTTATGATGGTTATTTGAAAGAATTGGTTAGTGTTGTTGTTGGAATAAGGTCGTGTCCAGTTAAAAGTATGACTTTATGTGTTACTTCTGATGTGGAAATGGAAAAATGCATTAAAATGAAGGTATTGTATAACCCAAATAGGGTAACTCTAAATTGCCATAACGTGGAACGAATAATAAACGCTATTCTGTAAAATGTTCCTTGCTCCCTATGGTTCTAATACGGTTATGAAATCAGTTCTTGTAATTTCCTTTTTCTACCCTCAAAGTAATGGATGGCATTTTGAAGTGGGGTTCGCCCATTTTAAAACACGATTTCAATCAATAATTTAAGTCAAAAGAAAAAAGGAAAATAAATATATGTATACTTTATATAAAAACTAGTAAACCAAGCAACTAAAAACTAAGAATCAAAAATAATACACAGGGTGAATCACATAAGAACCGACACAAAGCAGGGACATGTAGAGGACAATAAATTAAGATGATTTAACGCAACTTATCTCTATACTAAGTTGTACCCCTGAGGAGTTATAGGCCTTCAAGGTTGGGTCTTAAATTTTTAAAACATTCAATATCTTCGTAATATATTGAGCTAGAAAACCCAAATTTGGTATATGTTATGAGTATAATGAGGTTATTAATTGGTAGCAAGTTGAGACCATTTCAAAGGGTTGATTAAGGGTGATGATCCCCTAAATTTTGACAGGTTTTTTTAACCTTTTGGTGGATTTAATTAATACATTATTACCTCATTTCATGTGGAATTTAATTCTAAAACTTTTTTTACTCGTATTATTTTTTAAAAAACTTTGTCGTTTTCATAAAAAACTCAAATAACCAAAGACACGTATTTCGTTAATTCTACTTAAAATCATCCGAAATTCAGTAGTCGGCTGTGAAATTATACGTCAAAATTGACAAATAGGTTATAAAACCTTGTCGTCAAATAACTTTATAACCTATTTGTTAAGCTTGACGTACAATTTCATAGCCGACTACTGAATTTTCGCTTATTTTAAGTAACATTACGAAATACGTGACTTTAAGTTTTTTATGAAAACGACAAAGTTTTTTAAAAAATAATAAGAGTAAGAAAAGGTTTAGAATTAAATTCCACTTGAAATGAAGTAGTAATGTATTGAATCCACCAAATGGTTACAAACATCTGTCAAAATTTCGGGTATTTAGGGGGGTCTTATGTAAATCACCCTGTATAAATAAAAACAAAAAGAAAACAATACTCAGGAATTATAAAATTTATATAGAAATACTAATTTTCTGGATTTTTCTACTCATTTGTGGACATTGACTCAATTGTGTGTCATTTGTAATGGACGAGCCCAAATGTTGTGAAGAATAACACAATTTTAGTAATTTCCAGTAATGGATATAACTTCCTAGCAGAAAATGGTTCCATTTTCGCCTCTAGCTTAACTATTAGTGGTAGTAAACCAGTATTACATATCCCTAAGTGTGTTGATAGCTTCATCTTTCTCTTCCATCGTCAATTTATATTTAATATATATATATTTTATATATTATAAATATATTTATATTTAATAAATACAATTAAATGGAAAGCATAAGTGCCTGTTTGTAAAATTTCTGATAAACTTGTATTTGAGACAGTGATTCCAATTTTTCGTCAAATTAACTTCCTAATTTCTTCCACACTTCTACAGCATCATATAGAGAAACACCTTTTTTGCTATTTGACAAATCCCCGGGATTTTGGCGTTGATATTTAAGTAATATTCTGCAGATCGTTTGGGTTCAATATTAGATACTTGGTATATTTTTGACAGTTTTTCCCATGGACCTACATGTGTTTGCAGACAATCCACCATACTGTTCCACCTCACATTGTTTAAAACTTTTCCATCAGTATACCGGGAATTTCATATAACTCGCAATATATTAATGTCCTACATAAAATGCAACATAGCTTAATAGTAAAGACATTGGGTAGTTTTGCAAAGGAAAAGTTTTGCTTGGAAAAGGTTACAGGCGCACGTCTTTTAAGACGGCTAAACCCGAATGATTCTAGGTGTTGTGTTAGTTCTAGTGATAGTGCTAGTGTAAAACTAGAACTAAGACTAGACCTAGAATTAGAATCATTCGGGTTTAGCCATCTTGAGAGACGTGCGGCTAAATCCGAATGTTTCTAGTTCTAGGTCTAATGTTAGTTCTAGTTTTAGTTCAATAAAAATATGGAACATATTGATATCTTATGTTAACTAGCACTGTAGTAACAGTAGACGTACCAACCAGAAACGTTCAGACATGTTGCATTCAACTTCCAAAACACTATATTTTTTCTTCCTCATAAATGACCCTGAATGATGCGTTCGTATTGACGTGAAAAGATCAAAACCAAGGTTAAAGAACAAAAAAAAATCGATTAAAATAAAGAAATCGTGATTTTTTCAGAATTCTTCCATTGTGTCCCTTAATTTGATGTTTTCCGTAGTAAAGATAACAATGAGCAATAGAATATATAAATACTCATAGCTTCTTCTTAGTGTGATTAAATTTTTGAAACACCTCATTATTTTTGTTTTTAGATAGCTTTAAAAGCACAACTATTAAAACCAGAAATGATATGCTACAAAGCTCACTCCCAAATCAAATGTATGGCTGCAATACAAAGCAGAAGTGCGGACGTGGCGGTTTTCGACGCCGGTGACATTTACACCGCCGGATTAAAATACGAACTTATTCCCTTCATAAGCGAACTATACAACTTAGGTTCACCCGATTATTACGTCGTGGCAGTAGCGAAAGAAACCGATCCCGACACAGATTTAACATACTTACGAACGAAAAATACATGTCATGGTGGTGTTAATACCGGAGCAGGTTGGGTTTATCCCTTAGCATTTTTGATTAGCAACGGTTGGATTCGACCGTATGGTTGTAATAGTATGAGAGCTGCAGCTGAATATTTTACAAAAAGTTGTGTTCCTGGTGCTTTAAGTAATGAATACAACACCGGTGTACCTTACGATAACATGTGCGATTTGTGTCGTGGTTCAAGTTTCCGATATTGTCGCCGCGATGCTTCTGAAATGTTTTATGGGCATACAGGAGCGTTTAGATGTTTAGTCGAAGGAGGAGGAGACGTTGCCTTCGTTAAACATACAACAGCTATAGAAAACACCGGAGGAAAACGAAGGGAATGGTGGGCGAGAGATGCTTTAATTGATGATTTTGAACTTTTATGTCCAGATGGAACAAGAGCTGAAGTTAACGAATACCTAAAATGTAATCTAGGTAAAGTTAAAGCGAACGCGATTGTAACGAGAGGTGGTTATGACTACAACGAAACCGAAGTGAACGCTTTCATCAATTTATTTTTGTATTCTCAAACTTTGTATGGAGGAAAAATTCCCGATGAGTTTAGTTTTAGCATGTTTTATTCACCACCACCTTACACCGATTTAATTTTCCAAGACGCCACGACTCAATTGAAGGTTATTCCATCACATCTTCGAGAATATTCGAAGTATTTAGGGGGAGATTTTATGAGAGCTAAAAGAATAGTTGATTGTCACGCTGGAGCCGAAAGATTTGAAATTACATTATTTACTTCAATTTTATCTTTGATCATAGCTTTATATGTTTTATAAGGTTCAAATTTTTTTCCGACTGATTTTTTTATCGAAAAAAAAAACAAACATGTAAATATTTTTTACCTAAAATTATGTTTATTAATTTTTTTAATTGTAAAGAATTGTTATTGAACTAATTTTAAATAGTGTAGTATATAGGGAGGATTAAATCAGAATATGAGGCAAAAAGTGAGTATCAAGTGCCTTGGTGTTAATAAGAATCTTTACGATATTATCCGTCCATTTTTAAAGAATTTTCTGTAAGATTTTTTATACTTAATACAATTTTATTTTTATTGGTTTAATAAAAAAAATCGAAACTTTAAAAACTTTTTTTGTGAACCCAAAAAACGGTTATTCGTATACTAATAAAGTATCTTAAAAGACTTGATTAACTAAACTGTTGAAATGAAGATTCCATTTGAATGAAACATTACAAACAAGTTCGAACTTTTTAGAGGTACGCGTGTATTACCTATACATTATTATTAAACGATTTAAGGCGGGCATATAAACGATTTATTTTCGACTCATTCATCTTAGGAATGCGTTTGCGTAATCGGCGAAAAATTCTCACTTTGTTTATACGAGATGAAAAGTTCGCCGAAATGAGTTAAAAGTCGATCTAAAAATACTAACTCCCTACACCTAACTACGTTACATTAACGACTTTTGGCCCGTTGTTAAGCAAAATCGAATTTTAATTTTACCAGAAATCGTTCGAAATTAAAATAGAGAGAGAAAGAAAGCCTTGGGAATACTTTAATAGGACAAAAACGCGTTTGTTAAACGACTTTAAAGTGAAAGTAAATTAAATTGGATAAGTATCAAAGCAAGGTAGGGTTTTTATTTAACAGGGGGGGACTTAAAATAAATTTGATGATGAATTATAAAAGAAAGTTTCATATTACTCGAAATATATGAATGTAGTATAACCATAGTTACGAAACTACTATGCACTTGCACTGTTTCACATAAAATGCAACATAGCTTAATAGTACAGGCATTGAGTAGTTTTTGCAAATGAAAAGTTTTGCTTGGATAAGGTGACGTCCTTATGATAACTGTGAGTTTCCCTCTTAAGAGACGCACGGCTAAACCCGAATGTTTCTAGTTCTAGGTCTAGCGTTAGTTCTAGTTTTACACTAGCGCTGTTACTATGTAGAACTAACACTATACCTAGAACTAGAATCGTTTGAGTTTAGCTGCACGTCTCTAAAGACGGCTAAACCCGAATGATTCTAGTTCTAGGTATAGTGTTAGTTCTAATTTTACACTAGCACTGTTACTACGTAGAACTAACACTATACCTAGAACTAGAATCATTTGAGTTTAGCTGCACGTCTCTAAAGACGGCTAAACCCGAATGATTCTAGTTCTAGGTATAGTGTTAGTTCTAGTTTTACACTTGCACTGTTACTAGAACTAACATTAGACCTAAAACTAGAAACATTCGGGTCGTTCTTGGCCTAGTGTTAGTTCTATTTTTAGTGCAATAAAAATATACAACAATCTAGCGCTGCATAACATTTAAAACAAGAACTAACACTAGACATTCGGGTTTAGCCGTGCGTCTTAAGACGGGGGCAATTATAGAACCATGGAAACCCCTACATATAGAAGTATGGGTCAGAAGTGTTGGTGAGAGACAAAGACAAAACTCGAAGATTGCTAGCAGCAGTTGAAAATGAGGAAATAAGAAGAAGAATGACAGCACAAAACTCAATAATAGACACTGAATGAAAAACAACTAAAATGGTATGAGAATCCCAATTAAGGTTTGGAACTGGGTGCCAGCAGAAAGAAACAAAAGTAGGTCTAGGAAAAAATGGATTCAGGATATGCAGAAGAGGAGAAGAATGGGTGAAAAGCGGCAATAAAAAATAGCTTCAAATAAATTTTTTTTTACATTATTTCTTAATCCCCTCCTGTGCGTCTATCTTTCAATTCCCCCCACTCCTTTTTAGTCAAGGCACTCTATTCGAATTCGTTCATATGTCAAGTGTCATCGACCAACATGGCAAATTACCGGACCGCGTACGCTTTTGCAAGGGAAATGCACCCAAAAACTGAAAAAGCAGACATCCAATATGGTACTTCAGGATTTAGAACGAGGTAATTTATCGTATTAAACTCGATTTCCCAGAAAAATAACTCCATTACAAAGTTAGGTTAAGGTCGCGGTAGGCCTCGATTATTTTTCAAAATAATCGTTTTTACATTCCAAAACCGACTTGATTAATACCGATTAACACGTTTTATTTACTGTTTTTCCCTAGGGCTAATAAATTGGGCTACGTTATGTATCGTATGGGATTATTGGCGGTGTTAAGGGCTAGATATAAAAACGGTTAGTATTAATTTTTTATGCGTTAAAACTTATCTTGACAGTTTTGTTATAAAGATAATTAATAGGAGTATTTTAGATAAAGATAAGAAATGTAAGAATGTAAAGGTAATGTTTTAAAACAATCTAATTGATTATTTCCTCCTTTATGAACCTAAAATGGTTTGTGTGATTCAAAAAGATCTTGCTAGAGCTATGAATCATTTCCTAAGCATGTTGAATCGTAAATTCTTTTAGAGGATTAATAAATTATTAATGAATGGTGTTAGTATTGTTACATTAATTTGTTATCTTTAGCAACCAATTAATGATTTGATTATCTATTTATTACTATTTATCTGACAATTTAACTTTTTTTCTAATTCAAGTTATTACATTTAGTTAACTGCCACTTTCTTATTATCAATGAATATAGTGATTGAGCATTGAATGTGGATTTTTAACTGACATTATTGTTGTATTTCCATTCAAATAATGTTGTTAGAAAAATACTATTTAATTTATCCCAACTACATAATTAATCAGTGTGATATATGTATAACGTTAATGGAACAATACGCATTTTTGTTATTGTGGTAAATAACAAACTTCTTGTAGCTGCTGTTATTGTTTTTAATATACAAAACATAACTTAATAAACATATCTCCTTCTAGAAAATCCTTGGATCTTCGAAATATACATGTCAATGTCAAATTTTTAGGGTTTCTGTTGGTATTACCTGGTATTAAATTTGTCATTTTTTGATTTCTAGTGACATTTTCGGTAATATGGTTGAGGTTAAGAAACGAATATAAAAATTTGTATATATTCAAACTAATAAAAGTAAACAATTAGGTATCAAATTTCAATTATTTAAGTAAAGTTATAAAATCGTAAAGTAAATTGTCTTTGAATATCAAACTATTATTACATTATACCAACCTTACAACAAGTACATTTTCTACAGAGTATATCAGATGGACAAACGAACGAAATGAATTTATTAGTGACATTTGAGCCACAAAATATCTTTAACTCCGAATAAAACATTTTTTTTTTAAACACGCTAAATATTTCAATTACTCACCTTAGTTCCGGTCGAGATCGCGTTCATAAATGGCTAACCCCATTAGTTTATTCTTATTAATTCGTTAAGCAGTATAGTTGTGCTCTTGGCTTCTTCAAAGTTCTGATGTTCCTTTTATGATCCTGTTATCTTCTTATTGTTCTTATGCTTAACATAAAAATAATGTTAATAAACATATTTTCTTGTAGAAAAGCGTTTTAACTTCGAGTTTTTTTTTTCAATGTCAATTTTTGAAGGTTTCTGTTGGTATTATCTAGGGTCCCTATAAAAATTATGTCGTTTTTTGATTTCTAGTGACATTTTCGGAAACTAGAAATTGAGGTTAACGGGTTTTAACGAAATACAACTTTACTGTAAACATCTGCATTAAACTAATGACAGTACACAATTAGGTATTAAATTTTAATTATTTAGGTATAATTATAAAAACGTAAAGTGAATCGTCTTTTTGAATATCGAAAGTTCAAACGTCAATGTGACATAATTTTAAAACATGATAAAGCACGGTTAATTTTACCAATTTTACTATAACATACGAGCAGAAAATATCTTTAACTCAGAATAAAACGTTTTTTCTTCTTTAAACGTGCTAAATATTTCATAAACTTAATAATTACTCACCTTAGTTCCGGACGTGGTTCCGTTCATAAATGACTAACTTCATTTCTAAAACGAGAAAATACGTCAGATGTCATTTAATGACGTTTGAAGAAAAAACGTCATTTTTTAAAATACTCGACATTTTCATGTAAACTTATATAAACATAAATAATATAATAAAAAATATATCCACTTGTGTATTTCTTCTCTTATTCTGCTACATATAGTAGCTTAGGTATAAATTTTTCTATCAAATTTCCATAAAGCAGGATCAGCAAGATTAGATACTTTATTATTATACAATGCTGTCTAAATACTCTTCAGAACAGTTTTAACTTATCAAGAAGTTATTAACTTAGTGTAATAACTATATTATTAATAATAAGATAAAATCTTTAATTTAATTTTTAGCAACAATTGGAGCAATGATAACTGCATCTCATAATCCAGAACATGATAATGGAGTGAAATTGGTAGATCCACACGGTGAATTATTAGAACAAAGTTGGGAGGAGTGGGCGACTAAATTTGCGAATGTTGGGTAAATTATCAAAATAACACTTAATTATGCATTAACTCTTATTATTTTTATAGTGATGATCAACTTGAAGCAATTATAGCTGAAATCATTAAAGAGTATAACATCCCAATGACTGAAAGGGTTCATATTTACGTTGGTAAAGATACCAGGTACTAAATTGATATTATTCTTAAAATAAAAATAAGTAGTTAACTATTTTTTTATGTAGACCAAGTAGTCCTAGTTTGGCAAAATCCTTAATGGACGGAGTTTTGGCTTTAGGTGGAAAACCGGTCGATTTCGGTATCGTAACGACCCCACAACTGCATTATTTCGTCGCCTGCAAAAACACGAAACAAGAATACGGTGTGGCTACCGAAGAAGGTTATTACAACAAATTAATCACCGCGTTCTTAAAACTTAGAAACAACGGATACACTAAAGGAAATTACGTTAATAGGATATTTTACGATGGTGCTAATGGTGTGGGTGCTAAAAAAATTAAACCATTTATTGAACGATTGGGGCAAACGTTAAAAATTGAAATGTATAACGATGAAGGAATCGGAACCGGAAAATTAAATCATTTGGTAAAATTATTTATTTAATTAGTAGAATTTTTAATTAATCTGTTTTATTAGTGTGGAGCTGATTTTGTTAAATCACAATTATCATTTCCAAACGGTGTCCCACCAGAGCAAAACGTTCGTTGTGCCTCAGTGGATGGAGACGCTGATCGCGTCGTTTATTATTTCATTGATGAAAATGGCCAATTTCATCTTTTAGACGGCGATAGAATCGCTACTTTAGTCGCAGGATATTTAAAGGATCTCTTATCAGATATTGGACTTGATTTTAATTTAGGTTTAGTTCAAACTGCCTATGCAAACGGTGCCTCAACAGAATATATTACTAAACAATTGGTGATTAATAAAAATGTTTTTTATTGATAATGATAGAATAAGAAATTTATTTAAATTACAGAATGTTCCTGTGGCTTGTGTATCAACAGGAGTCAAACATCTCCATAGTAAAGCTTTAGATTACGAAATTGGTGTATATTTTGAAGCAAACGGTCATGGAACAGTTATTTTTAAAAAATCTGTTAAAGATAAAATCAAAACAATCTTAGATAACGAAAATTCATCGGAAACTCAAAAAGAAGCCGCAAAAAGACTATTAATTTTAATCAATTTAATCAACGAAACTGTTGGGGATGCGATTTCCGATTTACTATTAGTAGAAACGATTTTATTGGCTAAAGGGTGGGACGTTAAAGATTGGGAATCAATGTACACCGAACTACCAAACAGACTACTAAAAGTAACCGTTCAAGATCGATATAGTATAACCACGAAAGATGCGTCTCGAATTTGTGTTACTCCCGAGGGATTACAAGCGGAGATTGATGCTTTAGTTGCGAAATATAATAAAGGAAGGTCGTTTGTACGTCCCTCCGGTACTGAAGATTGTGTTAGGATATACGCCGAAGCTGAAACAAGGGAAGATGCGGATAAATTGGCTGTTGAAGTTGCTAAGAAAGTGTATGAGATGGCGGGTGGTATTGGTGATATTCCCGAAATAATAACACAATAGAGAAAAGAAATTGAAGATAAAACTCAATTTTTGCATTTTACTAACCGCTTATCTCGAATCACGCCACAAAAAAAAATAGTTATACCTACAGGCTTCAATTATTCATCTTTTTTTTCTTATTCTTTATATTACAAAAAATTTTGAAATAATTTAAAAACAAAAAGAATAGTTTTAAAAAATCATAAAAATAAAATAGCATGGTGATGGTATAAATTCATTTTATGTCTGTATTAGGCTTTATGAACCCATCTGAAATTATTGGCCTCACGTGATACGAAAATGATTTTATCGCTCTGCCATAAACATTTGGAATCGTCCATAAAGTCCTAACTTATGGACACATTACATAAATAGCAACTTTTTTCTACTTTTGTATCTTTTACTAATAAAAATAAGGATAAAGAGTGCAATATATACACGTAACTCCTTTATTATCTATCTTGTATACAAAGCTTTCATTTGTGAGATAAAAGACCCCGAAAAAAAAAACTATGGTTGTATTTATTTTATAGTCTGTATATTTTAATGTTTATAGAAAATGTTTATTGTAATATTTTGAATAATTATGTTTTCTTAATTAAATAAAAATGGAATTAATTGAAATGATTCTTTTTAAACCTACTTTTAAAATCTTTATTGAAAGGTCAAATTTGATGCAAATTCCTGAGGATATACTATTATATTCACTAAGGTTAAGTTTATGTCACGAGCGTACTGAGTGGCATAATTAACCTGAGTGAATAATAGCTCATTATATGTGAGTAGAATACTATACTTTGTCTACGACTATTGAAATTGATTACTTTTTTGAATAAAGTTTAAACGTCAATGTGACACAAATTCAATGTTACTAACTGTAACCAACTTCACAACAATATGTCAAAATTAAATGTCAATTTTATAAACGAAAATTAATTAATTTATGCTTAAATCATACGAAAAAAGGAATTTGTTTAGGTTTTTTAATGTCAAACCTTTAGAAACTTATCCCTTATCCCTATTCCCTTATCCCTATTCAAGAATGAAATTTTTTGCGAAAAAAAAATCCAAAAGTGGACAAAGCTTTTTCAGTGATTTTGTGCAGTGATTACAACAAACTTTGTCGTAATTTTTTTTATGGAGCCGTTGCGAAGATATCGACCTCTAAAGTGAGGTGCCTCGACTTTTGGCACCAATTTAAAACGAAAAAGTCAATAAAGAGAGCTTGGCAGTTCGTTGGCAAATCAGTAAAAAAGCTCAACATATTTGGTGCTATGGTCAATCATGTCGGGAAAAGTTTGGTAAGGTTTGCTTTTTAAGAAATGTCAATCATTCCATTAAATAATGTTGGATTAGGTCAGTTTTGTTTACAAATGTTAATCATCTTGGGAGAAAATGTTGAGTAAGGTTAGTTTTCTTTTGACCTGTCAATCATCCAGGTAAAGAACGTTGAGTAAGGTCAGTTTTCTTTTGTAATGTCAATTATAGTACGAAGGAATGCTGAGAAAGGTTAATTTTGTTTACAAATGTCAATCATCTAGGGAATGAATGTAAGGTTAGTTTTCTTTGGTTTTCTTTTGAGCTTATCAAGAATGTTGAGTAAGAATGTCAGTTTTCTTTTGAAATGTCAATCATCTTCGGAAAGAATGTTAGTAAGGTTAGTTTTGTTTTGAAATGTCAATCATCCAGGTATAGAATATTGAGTAAGGTTAATTTTTTCAGCGGTAGATAAAAGTTAAGAAATTGAAAAGGAAGTTGTGATGATAAATGCATCTCTTGTCTTAAATGTAGAAATTGTTGATACAGAAGATTTAAAAGAACTTTAGAGAGAATGAATTAAACTTTTGACGAATCCAATACGGATGAAGAGGATTCAAATGTAGATATTTCTTCTAACACTTGGCTATCGATGATCCAAGCTTGGGATTTCCTTAGAGAGGTAGCTGTTAATAAACACCTCGACACAAAAATGGTAGAAAGAGTTGCGATAACTAACATTTATGATCAAGGTTATTCAAAAATTCATAAATCTAAGATTTGACAAACAACATATCTAACAATAAGTCGCTAGGCTTGCAACACCAATTGCTTAATTTGTTGAGAGTACAAAGAAGTAACACCAGATAAAAAATTCATTAAAAATAGCCAAAATTGATTCAGGGAAATTAAAACGTATAGTAAATAAAAATATCTAATAATAATTATGACAAGCTGTATTTGAATATTGCTTTATTTACATATTATAAAATAAGTTGTGTTTATTTAAATTTTTATTGAAGTTTTAAGAAAATAATGTTTGATTGGCATTTTGTATGACGTCTTTGAAGTTTAATTTAACATAATAAAATTTTAATTTTTCTCCTATAAACAATTTGACTTTAGAGTTGTCAATAATTAAAAATTTCCGTTTATTATTCAAATTAATCACTTTTATCATTCATTTTAATCTCAAGCGTCACAAAATTGTTTTAATACCTTTATCTAATAGTAAATTATTCACCATTAAAAAACGTATTCATACCTATTTCGTCCTAGAATAATTTCAAAGTCACTCTCTGAATAAAAATTTTTTTTCTTTCTGTTTTATCGTGTTTTTTATATTGATTTTGAGGATAAAGATTGCACCGATTAATATGCTATTAACTGGTTTTGTTGGTAGAATGGAACACTTTGTAAATGGAACGGAAATTCAATAAGGTGACTTTTGACCATCGAGTGATAATAAAAAGATTGTTTTTAAGCGCATGTAAAAAACATGATCCTTATTTTGTATGGAAATTAAAATAGCGTGCGTAAATAAATTTTGCATCGACAATAACGTATGCAAAGAATTCTTTAAATTGACAATAAATACGCATTTAAATTTTTAATTAAAAGTTCACATCCGATTTTTTATAACCTTAAGGTAGAAATGTACGCAATAGTATTTTGACGTAAATCAATGTCCATTTCTATAATTTAGGTGATCAATCAATAATGAATCGAGTTCTAATTATTGGCCTGCACGGAATTTAATTAGTTTGATTCCAATTTACGTATTTTATAATTTTTTCTTGATTAAAGTTATTATTATAATTGCAATCTACGTAAACTTCATTAATCATTACTGTTTCAATGTAATAATCTGTATCAGTTATCTCAAAGTTCCGACAATTAGTCAAAAAATAAACATTAAAAATGTTGTCCAACAAGCGAAATTTGTATCAAGATATTCTGAGATCTAATTTTGGTACGTAGTCATGCTCTGTCGACAGGAACTAGCCGAAATACAGAGGTCCCTATGAAGTTTTGCAAAATCATTGGATAATGACAGGTAGTATAAAACATTGAGGATATCTTTCCTTTTTTCGGATTTAACTCAAAAATTGAATTGTAATACTTTCTCTTTATATACCAACAAATTAAGTTACGTAGAGCTCTGAGTGTGCTCACAATTATGCGAAAATGTACTCGTACGATATTCAATGATAACTCAAAAATTTTACATTTCATAAACGTCAGATGCATCGGAAAATGAATTGCACTGAGTGGTCGTATCATCAAGATGGCTGGCGACTTCGTGAATTTAATTTCAAATGTGATACACAATGATGGACAAAACTACTGACGAGTTGACGGACTAAGAAGTTGAGGTGTGTCTTTAATCGGCAGTGCCCAGTAAAGACACCAATTAGAACTTTAATGCTGTTAGTAGCAATTCCTAAAATATTCCCGGGTTTGACAGTGGCGATGTTAATAAATGGTCCACAGTGGGCGAAGTCTCTCTTCAGACCACAGTCTAATCCTATGTTTGGCCATCGACTGCTAGCTGTGACCCCAGAAACGTTTTAGTCCTGCCCTCTCATGCTAGCTCATCTGCCGCTTCATTGCCACCAACCCCAGAGTGACCTGGGACCCAAATCAAAAAAACTCTGTTATAACAACTCAGTATGTTTAAAGATCTTTTACCGCCTGGAGACCGGCTTGACTGTCTGAGAAAAATCGTACTGTCATCTTCTTCCTCCCTCTCTCAAAAAGGATTTGTACATGCTCTGTACATGCAAGAATCATTCAAACAGTTCTAATAATAGACTTTTCAGAATAACATCCCGAAAAAAGTCGCTGGTCTTCAACTAGACTTTGCTCAATCTCATATGATTTAGGAAATGACTTCCTGGTCCAGGGTTTTGTTTACTGAAAAATCGAAGAACAATATTTTTGGAAATGATGGTTTACCAAAAATTTGGAAGAAACGAAACACTGCGATAAAGCTGAAAAATTTGTTACCAACACTAAAGCACGGTGGAAGGTGTGTCATGGTTTGGGGATCTAAGTAGCTCTACCAAATAAGGCCACCTTAAGGGACAAAAACACAAAACAACAATACACAACTGTAATTTCGCGATTAAGCAAGAGACCAAATCGTGACGGAACATGTGCGTAACATTATGTCTTTCCCCTCATTATTTGCAAATCAACTTTTAGATTTGTATTTTAATCAACAAAAAAGTGGCCTTATTACGCCTTTACTTAGAACACTCAGATACACTCAGAACCTGTTTGGAGCGTCTGATGAAATCCAGAAGAGACAATAAACTTAGTTGCTTCAATGAAATACTGAAAGTTTTAAAAACTACCATTACGTGGATATGCTATATGTAGATTTTTGTCATGTTAATTTTTGTGTTATTTGATGAAATTTTGTTATGTGGCTCTTGAAGCTATTTGTGTTTTCTTCTGCTGTGAGTAAATAAATTTCTCTGATTGCCCTGTAATACTAATTTTTTTGTTACCTCAATATGTTTTTCAAAACCTCACTATAATTAATTATTGCACAAATAACATTTAAATGCGTTTTTTGTATTATTTTAATTTAATTTTTTTTATTTCCAAGTTAACATCATATTTTTATGATGAAAAAATTACTTTCTTTAACGACTCATCTGGGCAGTATTATAACATAACTGTATCTATAATAGTTAAGTTCTGTAAATCCTCAAAATAAACTGCGTTTCCTGAATTGGAAATCTTATCTTGTTCGTATTCTGCACAAGCTTAAACTCTTTTTCCTTCTAAATATCATATTCAGTACAATTTGGATCAACGGAATTTTGGAAATACGTAGATTGCTTTTCATAACATTCTCTTTCTTGTCTGGGTGCCTCATACACTTCTCATTTCTGTAGTTATCTTGTCCTGTCCGGGCTGGAACACCTTAAATTTATTAATAGAAATATATTTTGTTAATTTTATTCTTATTATCTTCATACCATTAAATATTTTTGTGAATTTTTCTCTTGGGTATCCCTCCACGTGTTACACAATCGTGAATTTTCGTTAAACGTCGTAACCATCCCAAGTATATATAAGTAACACGTAGCCGATCCGCGAGGAATTTCGTCCGTTGTAAAACCAACCAACCAACCAGTAACGAATCGGACGAATCCGGGGCCCCCCAGTTGAGTCGTCGCCGCCGTTCGAGTTCGACCCAGAGCTTCACTCTCTCGATACATATATCGCCGGGCTTTTAATAGTTAGACGCCGTGCCACCCGCCAAAAGCCAACGCCTACGGCTCCATAGAAAAAAAAATACATTAACAAACACATCAATTTTAGCGGGTAATAATGTGTAAAAGAATTAAGAAGAAGAATCTAGATAAATTGTAATCCATAAATTTTATTATTTATACAAAATTTTCATCCAAAAAACGCGAGTGTATTGATTTTAATTGCCGGTGAAAAGGAGGGTTAAAATTATTCGTGATAAACCACGGAAAAAAAGTACTTTTTGATAATATTTTTCAAAGTGAAACAACCGGAAACGTTTTAAACAACTACCGGTTGTTTGTTGAGACGTTCAAGAAATAACGGAAAAGAAGGGTGTAGAAAGAATTTTAATTTAGAAAAATCGTGTAAAATCAATTAGTTATTTTAAAATTACACTTAAGGTGAGTACAACGTTTCTTTTTATTAATATTTGCTTTATTTTATCCATTCAATTTGATTTTAACTATGTTACGTTGGTGTTTAAGATAACGTGTAACTCGGTAACTGTAAAGTAAATAAAATACATAAATGACTTCTTAGAAAAAACGTTGGTTTATAAAAGGATTTAAGAAAAGAAAAAGAAAAATTTTATTTTTTTATAACTGGACGAAAGGAAAGAATAAAAAGGGTTTTTTATGGGAGGGTTTTTGACCGCACCCTTTATGCTGCAAACTACTTGGTCTATAAACCCTGTGTTACGTCATTACTACTGCCCTAGAAAGTGAAATAGGGTAAAATTTAAATAACACATTACACGAAATCTAAAA
Source organism: Onthophagus taurus (assembly GCF_036711975.1). Classification (NCBI taxonomy): domain Eukaryota; kingdom Metazoa; phylum Arthropoda; class Insecta; order Coleoptera; family Scarabaeidae; genus Onthophagus; species Onthophagus taurus. The sequence continues at coordinate 6,019,658 of NC_091967.1, forward strand.
TTATCCTGAATAAGATAGAATGAAATTACTATGACTCGTTTTACTCCTACCAAATCAACTGATAAATTTAATAAATGAGAGAACATATTTCCGATGACTCAGAACGATTTATAATACCTAAAAATGATAAACAATAATGGTTTAGTAATCTTCCAAATAACTTTTCCAAAATTAAAATATTTGTTTGTTAATTAAAAGCTTAAAAAAAATTCCTTTCAGAAAATTTTACCTGTCAATAACAATAACAAACATTTACGTCTAAAACGAAGAAACCGAATAATCGCACATGAATAATGAAAAATTACATTTACATTTTCTTAGATGAAATATTTTAAGAGATTTTGTAAAAATACCTACATTAAATTTACCACGTTTTTTTAATTTTTTTTTTTTTCAGAGATGTCAGTGTTAAATTTGGAGTGAGAATATGAGTTATTATAAAACGAGGAAAAGTAAAAGTTGCAACTGTCCATGAATAAGAATATATCAATTTAATTTTTTCAACCACTCTACACTCTTATTAGAAAAACACTTGCTTTATATAATATAGTTTATTTTTGTATAGTACCTGTCAAATTGCTGGTGACAGTTGGCAAGATCAACAGGGAATTTAGTTCTAATATGTTTTGAAATCAACTTATGTCACGCTGACGTTTGAACTAGTTATTTAAAAAGAATAAAATTAAGTTTTTGGTTTTTTATAATTATGCATTAATAATTGAAATAAAATAAAAGTATAAAAAAAGCGCAACTAACTGGGAGTTACTAAAAATGTTACTAGATAACACCAATAGAAACCCTAAAAATTTCACTTTGACAGGTATTTAAAAAAAAATTAAACTATGCTATATAATTTTATTCTCACCTAAATTTACAACTACATTACCTTACATAAATTATATATAGAATAGGAGAACCAACCAAACTTGCACCGCGACCTCAAAGATCTATTGTACACCGATAGATAACACTATCAAATTTCACCGTGCAATTCAATGCTCTTAACGAACATTAATGCCTTGCACGGTAAAAAGTCATTCAGAACTGGTCCACAGTAGGCGAAGTCTCACTTCAGCCCACAGTCCAATCTAGTGTTTGGCCATCGCAAATGATATACCAATTGCTGGCTCTGGCCCAACAAACTTAAACTTATAAATGATAGTTCTGACCACTTCCTCTATATGCAAAATTCAAAGGAGATAGGCAAAGCAGAACATCCATTGCTAGAGTTGGCGTTGTAGTTATCGCACCAGAGATTAGCTACAACGTTGAATTTGAGAAAAAATTTTACATAATTACAGATAAAAAATTACGTACGGTTTTGACTTTTGCAATTCAAGCTTGGATGTCAAAACGAAATTTAACCAAGTTTCACATTAAATGTCAACAAAGTACCTAGGTCACAACAAAGTTTTTAAACCATGCTAATGAAGTGGTCTTTATGACCGATGTACACTAAAAGTTTATTAAAATATATTTATTTACTTAAATTAAAGGGATATACGAAATTTGACAATTTAAAAATAAAATGTGCAACCTAGTATTAAGTCTATTTATTATTGCGCCATAGTTCCAAGTTGAAGGCGATCTTTTAAGAATTCCGATTAGGCAACACCGTCAGGTGTGAATCTTTATTTTAGAGAAAATAATGATTCATCTCTAAGGATTTTTCTTAATAATGTACCATCAAAGTACACTTTGTACTTTTCAGTACAGTTTGTTTAAGTGTGAACGCCACCTATTGATTTCTATTACGTACTGTATTGTTATGTACTTAATTTTAGTAAGTACAAATTAAACTCTTATTTTATTTTACCACTCAATCTATTTTCGTTGTAGGTAGACTAAAAACTGTATTTCGTAACATTGAATAAATAAAAGAGATAACATTTTTTGAATATTAAGAAAAAATTACAAAGATATCAAAACTTTTATTTAAGTACGATATAAAATTCTTAATAATATCGTTTTTATTAAATTTGCGTTACATAAATTTATTATTCGTGTTTATATAAAAGTAAACGACCGGTTTTTTTTATTGAATAGAAAGATGATAGCGTCAAGGTCATTGCTAGTTATTGAAATAACGTAAGTGTAGTGTATGTGCACCTTTTAGCATTTCTATGCTAAACGACGAATTATGTTTGCTGAAAAACATCGCTTACCTTCAAAATATGTATTTCCGCAACCATAAGAAACCAAAGAGTTTACATATTTACAAATGATGTAACAATCTTTGATTTAATGAAAAAAAAAAAAAAAAAATTTCGTCAACGATTCGCAAAATTATAGCAATATGTGTGTATAAGGTATTAACACCAACTTATTTGCATTACTTTATTGTTGGATAAAATGTAAATTTAATTTAACGCTATTTGCATTTAATTATAGTTTTAAACAAATTGTTGTCCAAACTTTAAGTAACCACAGTGTTTAAGTAAGAAAATGAAGTGACCGTTTTAGATCAATTATTTTAAATAAATGAAATGGTTTTCCCATTTACGAAAGGTGTTTACATCAATTATCAATATACCATCGATCTAAACTATTATATTTAGAACTGTACTAATTACACGTGTAAAGCTAGTTAAATTGCAATAGATCTAGTTTTCACGTGGAAATAATAAGATAATTCTAGACGACCTTTTAAATTAAAATTAATTACAATTAAAATCGGTATCGACTGATTTGCCCTATTTTATTAATTAAATTGTAATAAAAAACGTAATCTATTTTTAATTTTTCTATTTTTCTCAAAAAAAAGAAATTGTAAAATGGAACATTTTGATTTTGTCTTGGTTTAGAAAAGAAAAAGTAGAACGCAATCCGTTTAATTTATCTTCTTCTCCGGTGAAACTCTTAATTTTTTTTAAGTAACCCAAATTATTCGGCCAACTGACCATTAGATACACGAAATAGTCTATTTTTTTTGTTGTTGTTATGTTGGACAGTTTCGAAAGGAATCGCAAAGTGAACGAGATTGTTTTTTGATTGCAGACCACCAAGTGAAAGAAGTCCTCAATTCCATAAAAAATGGCACAACTCGTCTCAAATATTTTGGAAAAGTACCATGATTTAATGGATAATAGAAGTGGTAAGTAAAAAAAAAAAATATTATTCAACTTCCTTGCTTAAAACGAATTCGGTTTAATTTAAGATCTCAAATGTTGGAATTTAACCTCCTGATCTCTTCTAATAATTTATTATTACGATTGAGGGTCGTTTTTAGGTTTAGAAATAGTTTAAATGGGTCAGATTGAATTAAACCTATTTAAATAAGTTCGTTTTTAAATCTTAAATAAATTTTGTGTGGTAAAAGGTTTTTTGGTATTCAATACAGGAAGAGATTTTGTGACCGTTGGTTTTGCTTTAAATAGTATGTGGCGTGGTTAAATTCTTTCACGCTTATACTTCGGCCGATGAAAGAAAGAAAGTAGAAATCAGAAATTGGAATAGAAAAAAAATCGTAAAAAAAAATGTGTCGCTGGGGCACAATTTGTATTAATTTGAAAAATATTTTTATGCTATTTAATACATTTTATATCAAATGAGATTTATAGTTTTATTTGGGTATAAATATAAAAAAAAATTGATTTTTTTTTTTTTTAATAAAAATTTAAACGTCATTGTGACATTTCTTGCTAATGTTACCAACTGTTACCTACTTCACACCAATTAGGAGGTATTAAAGTATAACTCTTAATCGAATAATAACTGTTTTCTAGAACAATAACTAGAACAATCTACAATAACAAATCAATATAAAAGATAAAAGAGGCCCAATTAATTGATTGCAAACTATACCCAATCTGTAAATACGGTTTTCACGCATTCCGTTGGGATTTACATAATTCCAATACCTTACATTACACTAATTTACATTCCCACACAATGTAAAGGTTGCTTCATCGGTAAAACATATCTTTTTAACGAAATTGCCGCTATCTACAACTTTTTTAATCATTAGTTTTAGTTTTGAGGTACTAACAGGCACCGCTCGTTTTTTTGTGCATAAATAATAAACCAAAAAATGTTTTTTTTTCTATTCTATTCTATTTAGCGAGTACTTACAGCTTTTTTATTGCCGCTTCTCGCATCCCAACTGCCAGCGGTTGTTATGATTTTGATTACCTTCACCTTAGTTCTCTTCATCTCCACATTGATATCCTGGAACCATTTTTTCATCACCTCTATACTCTGTTTTTAAACCAGGAGGAGTAAACGCGAAAGTCAGATTTACACTAGGAAAAATCACCAGAAAATATCACTAGATATTTTGGCGGTAAATTTAAATTAATAATTATTATTTATTTATTTACTTATTATTGTATTTATTTTCGTTTGTTATCGTCAACACTAAACATACAAATTAACATTGAAGTTATGAGTGTATTTATTTCAAAATATAATAAAGAAGGGTTTAAGAACACAAAATTTACAATAATGACACGAAACTGTCGAATTGTCAATAACCTAACCTTCAAATTCAAAATTGCCTGTGTGTGAACCTTCCTCGCATTCAACCAACCACGTGCAAGGTCAATCTGGTGATAAATTTAAAATACTCCTCCTGGTTTAAAAACAGAGTATAACACATTTGTTAAATATCTATTTCTAGGACTTTTATGGTAACATGTTTAACGAAAATTTAAACGTCATTGTGACATAAATGAATGCCAAAACATGATATAACAAAATTTGCTGTCAATCTTACCAACTGTCATCAACTTTACAAGAATTTGACATGTATTAACTAAATTATATAAAACAAACCAAATTATTAATGCCCAAATCCCTGATAAATGAATAACTTTAATAAATAAATAAAAAAGAAAGAGAAACCTTGCGATTAACACCTCTAAATCCAATTACAGAAAAACATTTCAGCTTAACTGGATATGTTATAACTATAACATTAAATGAAAAAGATAACGAATTAATATAGATAACAAAGGATCCATATTACTTTTAGTCGGTGTATTAATAATACACACATCAAGATTCCATATGGATTTTACGACACTTTTAATAATTTGCATTACAATCAATTTTTTTCTAGAAACCTGAATTTTTGCAACTTATTCCACTACATTTTGACCTTGCCCTACTTTCAATGCAGACAACAAATCATTTACACTTTACTTAAATTATCTCTGAAAATAGAAATACAATGAATTTAATGTTTTGTAATTCAATAACATTTTATTGGACAAATTCGATGACTTTCCATAATCAAAAAATAATGTGTTTATTACGTTTAAGAAGTACGTTTCGCAACTTTTAACTTTCTTCTTGTCAAGAATCTTATATAATCAAGTAAAAAGTGAAGCGATCCGGGAGTCTTAAGAACTCCCCACAACAAGAGAAGTAGACGAATGAAAAGTATGTCATCGGTTTTGTTTATAAGAATCAGTTACGAAATCAACCATCATCACCATTAAGTTACGAAATACAAAAAAGGAAGAAAAATTAATAACAAAAGAATTATAAAAAATGCACATTCACCAAAAGAATTTTTATTATAGCTGACGTAGAAAAAAAAATTAGGTGAAGAGTATTGATTGCAGAAAACGACCTTCTTCACTTTTAATTTTAATCGAACCGATCTAATTAATTAGTTAAAAAATAGTCGGAAGGATAATCGATTATGTAAAATAGTGAGGTAAATTGGAAATTGTTGTTAAATAGGGCATTCGAGATTCAGGTTTTTTACGTAACACATTTATTAAAACGAAACACGGAAACTGAATTATAAAGAAATCGAAAAATAGGAAGAAAGAAAAAGTGTGTTTTCATAGCAAAGTCCGAAATTATAAATTTTACTTTCTATTTGCTGGTTAAACAGTTTTTTTTTCACGACACAATCTTATCGTTAGTAAAAGACTTTTTTATTATGAAATAAGAAGCAGCCTTGAAATAAGAATCAAAATGAAAAAAAAAACATTACATTTTCACACATTCCAAAATAAACACTTCTATTTCTCTTTATTTTTCTTTTTTGCAATCCAAAGTGAAAGTGAACATGTTACTCTTCTTTCAATTAATCTTTATTACGACAAAGAAATTTAATTTAATCATTAATTTTTTTTATTCATCTTTAATTAATTGACTTATGATGATTAAGTCAATTGATGATTAAGATGATTAACTTATGATGATTAATGAATAATTAATAGATTTTTAGTTTCTCAGTAAACAAGTCTGGTACTCATTAAAATGTTAGATGTTACGTACAAATCGTGTGTTTGCTATGGTTTTGTGTCTTTAATTATTCATTTAGCTTAGAATTGGTACTGAATAATTTACTATTTATAGTCAAATTAATCTGTTTTTTAACCATATCGGTGTCAACATTATTTTATTAAACATTTTCGTAACTTTATCCATATATTAACCTCCCAGTAGTGCTTACACAGTTACACTCGGCGGGTTGTGAGTCCGAAATGAATTAAAACTAGAACACTAAATTTTTCTAGTTCTTGGTTTAGTGTTAATTTCTATTTATTATTTTTTTTTAGATCCAAGAGTAAACGATTGGTGGATGATGTCAAGTCCGTTACCAACATTAGCAATATGCATTTTTTACGTTTATTTTTCAAAGGTTTTAGGACCAAAACTAATGGAGAATCGAAAACCGTTAAATCTTAGGAATGTTTTGATAGTTTATAATTTTCTTCAAACGGTGTTCAGCTTATGGATATTTTACGAAGTAAAATGTTAATACTTAAAGTGTACTTTAAGCTAAACTTTTCTTTTAAATTTGTTTTAGTACTTAATGAGTGGTTGGGGAGGACACTATAGTTTTAGGTGTCAACCTGTAGATTATTCTTACAGTCCAATGGCTTTAAGAGTAAAAACGTTTAAATAAAAATTTAAAACAAAACTAATTTTCCTTATTTTAGATGGCAAATATTTGTTGGTGGTATTACTTTTCGAAATTCACGGAGTTTTTCGATACGTTATTTTTCATTTTAAGAAAGAAAAATAGTCACGTGTCGACTTTACATGTTGTTCATCATGGTTGTATGCCATTTTCGGTTTGGATGGGACTTAAATTTGCTCCAGGTAATTCTTTTTAGCTCCTATTTATTTATGTATTTATTTACCAACATTTTGTTTTTATATTAGGTGGCCACAGTACATTTTTTGCATTGCTCAATTCATTCGTACACATCGTAATGTACTTTTATTATATGGTCGCAGCGATGGGGCCGAAATATCAAAAATACATTTGGTGGAAAAAATACTTAACAACGTTCCAAATGGTACAATTCGTCGCTATTTTTACGCATCAATTCCAAATTTTACTATATAAAGATTGCGATTATCCAAGAATCATAATGGTTTGGATTGCGATTCATGGAATTATGTTTTTATTTTTATTTAGCGATTTTTATAAAATTAAATATAGCAGAGAAAAAAAGGCTGTGAAAAATTCTGGTTTTTGTATGGTAAGTAGAGTTAATAAATATAATAAAAAAGTATTCTTTTTAAAAAAACGTTAATAAGCATAGACATATAGGCAACCCAAATGACACTAAAAGTCATGTCCGTTTACTTATTGATTATGTAACCATTAAAAATTTAATTTCGTTAAAAAAAACTCAAATAAGAAGTCAAAATTGATCTCCACAAAGTAGAATGATGCTGGAGGTGGTTGCTGGTTCATTCAACGATATTAATGACTTGACAAGGCAACCAAATTTCTGTATTATTTAGCCGTTTAATGTGTTCCCCAGGTTAGCCATCTAGGCCCTTTACTGTTTAATATTTATGTTAATGACATATTTAACGACTCGTCGTTAATTATGCCCAATGTTTAATGTACGCTGACGATTTAAAACTCTATCTCCGTATCTCATCACCTCTTGATTGCTCTAGATTGCAATCTGATTTAGATAATCTTCATGGTTTTTGCTTAAATCGCTTTTCATTAGCCACTTAAGCATCTCGAACGAGACCCTCTCGCGCATCAAATGTGTTCCGATTTGCGCTATCCCGAGAAAATCAATCCCTGGCATTAAGTGGTTAAACTTATCAAAATGTAAAAATGATATCCGCTGGATTTGTGTCAGCTGTAGTTGTGCTTTTTGTTTTTGGCCAGCAAATCAGTGAGGCATAGGCAACCATGGGTCTGTTTATTGCTACGCTGGCTCAGTGAGCCATTCGTGGTTTAAGACCACTTGCGGCAGATCTGGTTAGCCATGATGGTCTTTTTCCTCACCTTCACTATGTGGGAGATCCAGTTTAACTTACTATCTAGTACAGGGGTGGCCAAGCTCCTTGATACTAGCTTATTAAGTATTAGTAGTATATATTAAAAAAGGGGAAAAAAGGAACTCGGGTACATTTATCGAGAGCCAGAAATAATCCTTCAAAGAGCCGCAGTTTGCCCACCATTGGTCTAGTATGACTATTTCGATTTATTATTTGTTTGGATTAAAGTTGAGCCCATTGCTTCTGCACCAAGTGGCAGTAAGTAGTAGGGCTTTCTGCATTACTTGGGTTATGATTGTATCATATTTACATCGCATTGTAATTTGTGCCTCAGTATACAATAACTATTTATGTAATTACATCGTTGCTTGTAAGAATAAAACCGAGGGAATTCCTCGATCGCGTTGTATCTTTAAGCAACTTCACTCTCGGCCGCAAGCATCCTCGGCTTTATTTACCTGACAAGCAATGTAGTTATGATTATTGTATACTAAAGAAGTGAAAATATGTTTCTGCTAATTGAATTAATATTTTTAATTTTTAAATTAAGTTAATAATTTTGTATTTAGATTGTGGATACTGACGATAATAAGCAACATCAAAATGGTGAATCAAAGATGAATGGAATACAAAATAATTACATGGATAGTGAATTTTCAAAAGTCGCCTGTTATTCTAATGGAGTAAATAAAGGGTTCGTTACTCAAAACGGGAAAAAAATCGATTAGTGATTAGATAATAAATCAAATTTACAATAATTAATTAATTCCTCATTATTTTCTTTCTTAGTACTTGTTTTCTTTGTTCTTTATTTGTTGATGTGAAAGGTACAAGTACTTTTTTGTATAGTTTTGTGTAGATAGATTTATTTATTAGCGATTATTAAAAAAAAAATTTTTTTTTGTATGAACTCTCTTGTAATTTTCCTTTTTTTGTAGTATTTTTTTATGAATCACTCAGGGGTCTCCGTACCAAGTTATAGCTAAAAAACAATTTTTTTTGTAAGTTTATTTAATTGTTTAAATTTTTTTTGCCGTCAGTGCCTCTAAATCTATAGAAAAAATTAAAGAGAGAACAAAACAAGTTAAGTCTTAAAAAGTACTTATTTATTTAAAACAAAGTGGGTGGAAAAGTATTTTGCAATAATAAAAAAAAATAAATTAACGAGGATAAATACATTATCTATTAATTAGGTGCTCGGTTATTTTGAAAATTGTGTTAATACGGAAAAAGGCATTGTTAATTTTAAAGTTCTAGTTTCTTTTCTGTAAATAGAATAGTTATGTGGGTTATTTTTACAATTTCAGACAATCGATCATTATAATTGCTTAAAATAATTTAAAAAGTAACCCCGTAACTTAATTAAAATTAAAATTGTTTATATTTAAAAAAATATTATTTATAAGGTACTTTGAACGTGTATACTATTTTTGTAAATAAAAACGTGAAATTAAGCTTTATATAAATTTAGTTTCGAATTTCCCGCCAATTTAGTTCTTTTAATTCCCACTTAATTTGGAATCAAATCACCTTTGAATTTTGATAGAAAAAAATGAATTTTCCTGTTATCTAAGTAATCAAAAGTATGAGTGTATTATTAAAAGAAGCTATTCCTTTATTCCTTCAGGAATATTTAGGTCCTCCAGGTAAAAATTAAAATTTTTTCTATCATTTTTATCTTTGTTAACCAACATAACCTAAAAAATTCAATTAAAACAAACGTCAAGTATCTATCATAAGAAAGTGAGGTTATGTTTTAATTTTTTTAATTCTTTTTTAAAGATAACAGGGTTAAGAATTGGATTTTTCTAAATTCGCCGTTATGGCTTATTGGGATTTTGACCGTTTATTTTATCACTTTGGTCGGATTAAATAAATTGATGGAAAAGAAGGAAGGCTTAAAATTAAGAGGCTTATTAACTGTGTATAACTCGTTCCAAGTGTTGTATTCAGTATACATTTTTAAGGAAATTATAACTTCAGCGTATTTAAATAATTATAAACTACAATGTACCAATTACGATCCAAACCCAACACCATTAAACATGAGGGTAAGGAATAAATTTCAAACAAATTAATATTTTTGATAAAATTAATTATTTCTTTTAGATGGCAACAGCTTTTTGGTATTTTTATGTTTCAAAAATTATCGATCTTTGCGATACGGTAAAATTTTATCATTGATTTATATCAAAAAAGTTAAGTTAATTATCTTTTAGGTGTTTTTTGTTTTAAGAAAAAAGAGAAATCAACTTACGTTTTTGCACATATATCATCACTCCACAATGATTTTCAATTGGTATCTAGGCACGTTGTATTCACCAGGGGGGCAAGCGTTTCTCAGCGTTATGTTTAACTCATTTATACACATCATAATGTATCTCTATTATTTATTAGCCGCAATTGGTCCTCACATGCAAAAATATTTATGGTGGAAAAAATACTTAACACAAATACAATTAGTAAGTATTAAGTAATTCTAAATTTAAAATTAACAAATTAATAAATTTTTGTTACAGTTACAATTTATCGTAGTAATGGTACATATTTTAGTTGGATATCGTAACAATTGTAAAGCATCAAACTGGTTATCTTGGTTTACTGTAATTTATTTATGGACTTTGGTTGTTCTATTTGCAAATTTTTATTATCAAGCTTACAGAAAGAAAAGCGTTATGCCTTCTGAAACTGATATTGATGAATCGACAACGAAAAAGGTCGATTTTAAAGCAGGAGGTGATTTTAAAATTGATTGAGAATAACATTAAAAAAATTCTATGTTTCATTTAATTTGTTTTTTTTATATATGTATAATTAATAAAGTAATTTAAACTAACCTGAACCAATAAAAAATTTCCACAAAGTTAAAAATATTTGCTAACATAACCTTAAAAATACAAATGAAACAAACGTCAAATACCTGTCATAGAAAAATGAGGTTATGTTTTACTTTTTTAGTTTTATAAAGATAACATTGTGAAGAATAGGATTTTTCTAAATTCGCCGTTACGGCTTATTAGGTTTTTGGCCGTTTATTTTATTTCTTTGGTCCGATTAACCAATTTAATGAAAAAGAAGGGATAAAACTAAGACGTCCAGATAAAAATATTTGCTAAATAACCTCAAAAGTCACAAACGTGAAGCATCTGTCATAAAAAAATAAGGTTATGTTTTACTTTTTTTTAATTTTATAAATAACATTGTGAAGAATTGGATTTTTCTAAATTCTTAAGTAATTATAATGTACCAAGAAACCAATATAGAAAGAATCGCCAAGGAAAGGATTTTAAAGCAGACGATTCTAAAATTGATTGAAAAAAATTCATTGTTTCATTTAATTTGATTTTTTATAAATGTATAATTAATAAAGTAATTTAAACAAACCTGAACCAATAAAAAAATTCCACAAATTTCAATTACAGTTCCATTAATCGATCAGAATCCATTAACACCTCATTCATAACCTCACTTCCTTCTAAAACTTTATGATTATATCCAACAATACATCCTTTCAACTTCGATCCTGATTCAATAATAGCCCCATCGCAAATAATACAATTTTCAATAGCAACTTTTTCCTTAATAGTAACATTATTCATCACAATTGAATTAAAAACTCTTGAAAAACTTGACACTTCAGTATTCGCTCCAATATTAGCATTTTTAAATGATGTTTTCTCTGATAATTTTGCTGATTCCCAAATAATACATTTTTCGTCGACTTGATTCGATTTAATTTCAGCTTTTGGATCTATTTTAATCAACTCAAGTTTATCATTAATTATTCTTGGCCAACGATCAATAATTTCTTTATTTATTAACCAATAATTTTGCAAAGTGTTTACTCGTAATCCAAAAACGTTATTTGGAGCAATATGGGCGTAACACCTAATTGTATCACCATGATAAGTTGGTTTTAAATCACCAGAATGGTCGTTATAAGTAGCATTATTTCTAATTAAATGATAAATATCATTTTCTTTTGAAAAATGAAAAATATCATTAGCATCTTGAGTATTAACAACAGAAACATCCATATCAGAACATTTTTTTTGTTTATAAAGTTGTCGTTTTATAATATGAGGTAGTAATTCGCCTTTTATGGTGGATATTGATTCCTCATGTTTCAAATATTTTAAAATCCAATTTTTTATGATGTAAACGTGTGAATCTACGAGGTTGCTATAGGCTAATATTTGGCGATGTTTTGATAATAAAGCACGTTTTAATGGTACATCAGTTTCAAAATCACTAGCTGATGCTAAAAATATGATTCTGTTCGTTTTTGGGTCTAATCCAAAAATATCCTTCTCTAAAAATAAAAAAATATATAAACCAACTTAAATATTAACTAAAAAATTTTTTTTACCTGGTTTATATTTTGATTTAGGTCCAGGTACCAAAAATCCTTTTTCTAATTCTTGGGGTTGAAATAATAAGACGCAAATAGCGGCTTCATGTCTTCGATATAAATCAACAACTCGAATTAAGCTGGTGTCCGTAATTAAATCGCAAGATAAAACTAATAAGTCTGCAGTGATGTTTAATTTATCATTTAAAAATCTTAATGAATCTGCTGTTCCAAAGTCTTCGTTGGGGGGAATAGGAACATACTCAATTTTGATGGTAAGTTCTAATTTTTCCAGGTTATTTTGTATCTCAGCTTTTTGATTTTCATAAACAAGGAGGATTACATCGGAGAACCCCGAATTTTCGAGTTTAATCAAAGGATACCAAACCATAGGTTTTCCACCGATCGGTAATAAACATTTTGGTTTATTTTCCGTTAATTCGGTTATCCTAGAACCTTTACCAGCTGCTAAAATTACCGGTTGAAATTCTTTCAACATGTTTCTTAAGGTTATTACAAATGTCAAAATTAACATAACCTCAATTTTATTTTAGGTCGTCATTGTTTGAATCGTGAAATATAAAAGCGATTTAAAAGAAATTTTGTTTCTAATCTTAAAATTAATAAATAATTAATGGATTGGCTATTCGTTTTAGAATAAATAAAAAGAACTTTCAAAATAAAATTTAATTTTCTCAAACTTGTTGGATAGAAAATCCCTAAACGCTTAAAAAGTAAAAAGTACCCAGCATGTTATGTTATTAAACAATCCAACACTTTTCAATCGATTTAAGTCAGGAGGTTTTTCGTGATTTAAAATGGGTCGTAGAAAATCGAAAAGAAAGCCGCCATCGAAACGTAAAGCGATAGAACCTTTAGACCAACAGTTTAATTGCCCATTTTGTAACCATGAGAAATCCTGTGATGTTAAAATGTAAGAACTTGTTTTGTGTTCTAAATTGGTTTACTTTGTTTGTAATTTTAGGGATAAAGGTCGAAATGCTGCTCGGATAACATGTCGAGTTTGTCTGGAGGATTTCCAAACAACAATAAACTTTTTATCTGAACCTGTTGATGTTTATAACGATTGGGTCGATGCTTGTGAATCAGCCAATTAAATGAATTACATTTTCTTTTTACTTTAAGGTCTCAATATTAAAAAGATTTTTAAATTCGTATATTAATAAGTTTGGTTATGTCAAAAAAAAATAATAAAAGTAGGGTTATAATAAATGTTTTTTATAAAAGGTTTTATTTTTGCTTTAATTCAATTAACAAAAATGCATAATTACAAAAGAAGTATAATGTCGCAAATAAAATTTAAGTAAGAATAATTAGGAAGTAAGTAAATAATCTCAAAGGTTTTGGGGTGAATTTTTATAGGTTAGGATTTTTTAAGATCATTTTTTGCACCTTAAAATTAATTATACAACTATAAGTATTCTAAACTTTACCTAATCTGTACTTGTTCACTGTAGAATGTTTTTGTAATAGCACTAATATTCTAAAAAAGAAAATTAATTGATTTATTAATAAATCGTAATGAATTTTTGAACTATCTAAAATTATCACTGCTATTATTCATATATATGTTTAGTTTTAAATATAATAATGTTATTTATATATAGATAACGATATTTTAGGATTTTAATTGATTAAACAAGAAATTTATAACCAAAATAATGGAAAATATAAATATTCTTTAATATCTTATTAATTTTTAATTAATTACAGTTGACTAGTTGTTTTTAGCATATTTATAAATTAGAAAAAATTTCGCCACTTTGTGCGAAGATTTCATGAAAAAGATAAAAATGTTTAGAAAACAAAAAAAAAAAGATAAAAAAATAGGCCACAAAACCCAAGTTTAAACCTGTTTTTTTTATATGTAAATTTAAATTATGTATCACACCACAATCATCAACATTTTTTTCTTATTATTCAATATTTCTTATTTGCCATAAAAAGCTTTTTCTGCAAAAGGTTTTTGAACAAAATTATTGTTTGATAACCTTGTACAGTTTATTTTTAATATTTTTATCTTGTGTTAAATAGCTTACTTAATCTAATAGCAAAGAGAGGAAACCAATTACACAAAAAAATAATTAATCCAATAAAAAACAAAACATAAAACAGGCATAATTGTTAATTTTTTCCTTTAACGCATCCCAGATTTCGAATGCGCAATCAACCACTGCAGTGTTATATCGATGTTATCTTTCTCTTTACACGATATTGAATAACAACAGATTTCCCTATCTTGAATTGCAGATAAATTCCTGAAAAATAGTTTTATCATATAAATTCCCTTTGGTCAAAATGAAATCTAATTAATTGTACATACATTCTTTCAATTAACCCGTTTTCATCTAAAGCATGGGGTAAATCTCTTTTATTCCCTAAAACCAGAACCGGAATTCCAGCAACTTGCGGTTTATCTAAAAGATTGTGTAATTCGTTTCTTGAAGCTTCAATTTTTTCAGGATCAGCAGCATCAACCATGTATCTATATCAATTATTCATTTATATCATCAACAAGTTTTATGTAATTATAAAAAAGATTAAAAAAACTTACACAATTGCATTTACACCTCGACAATATCTTTCCCACATTGATCTAAACCTTGGTTGGCCCCCAATATCCCAAACTTTAATCGTAACGTTACCTTTCGTAATTTTTCTCATGTTAAATCCAACAGTTGGAATCATGTCTTCACTAAATTGACCTGACTGAGTTAAAGAAATACTCTTTTAAATTTAACGTTCTAAAATTAATTTAATTTTTAATTTTCACCGCAATAACGTTGACGAAAGTTGTCTTTCCGGAAAATTGGAGACCCACAAGTGTGAGTTCCATCTCTTCCTTCCAAAAGAGACTCCGAAACCAATCCAATATGCGATTCATTAGCGCCAACATTTTTAACGTTTAATGAGTTATTACTTATCTTGTTCAATTTGCTGATTATATATTTATTAGAGGAGAAATTCGCCGTCGTCCCTAACCCCACGGTTAAAACGAAATTAACACAATGACATTTAGGAACAAACCCAACCCGATGTGTCACTAACAAACTGTCAGTTTTATTTTCAAATTACAGCGACATCTAACGGATACTACTAAAATTAGTAACGTCAAATATAATTAATCAATATATTTTAGGTTTTTTTATAATTTATTTCGATCACTAAAAATGTGATAAAATTGTATTTTGTGTCATGTTATTATAAATAAATAATTCTTAAGATCTAACAGATTGCGCGTTATTAAAAAAATAAATTTACATTATTCAAATTGATTCAATGATAAAGTAGATTGTTAATTTATTGATGTTATTATGTCAATAATAATTATTTTTAATTATAAAATTAAATAAAAGAAACAAAAAAAGGATGATTTAAATAATATTTATTAAATATCGTAAAAATTATAAATAATTTCTTTTAGTATCAACAGGTCTTCATTATATTATAACTAGATGGAGTTCGTAACATATAATATAGTATCATATAAATCCGTCTCTTTTCAATTCATTGAAATTAATTGTGTAAAAAAGGATGGTACAATACTATTTACTAAGTTGGTTTATTTTTTCTTTTCAGATAACCACTTTACCGACGACGTCCGTGAAAAATAGGTTATATTTCAGTTTGTTTCGGACTGTCACGGTGTGAGGCTGCTTTTTGTTGGTGAACCGATTTTCCGCGCGTTAATCGTCAACGAGATGGCATCGGCTTTTAAGAACTTTAACAAGTTCGGCAGTGTCCTGTCCACATTGAAAAAAGTTTCTCCAAGGAATTATTACACTTACGTAAAAGAACCTGCCCAGCCGATCAAAGGGAAAGAACCGAAATGGTGTTCAGCTCAAGAAGCTTTCACAGATTTGCAATCAGGTAAATAAAAAGAATTCCAAATATAAAGTGTTTCTTTTAATTTAGATTAACATTTTGTAGTTTGAGAGATAAATGTGACGTACACTAAATGTAATTATTAGTTATGTATTCGCCAAGGTCATTATTATATAACTTTAAAAACAGGTTGGAAATTCTGTATTTTTTGAGGTTATGAGATGATAAAATTTGATTTTTTTAAGGTTACGTCTTTTTTTGTTGAATTTGTTTTTGAGATGGTGTTGATTTTAAAATAGTTTCGTGTCAATTTGAACTTTGATCTCTACGCGTTAACAAGGATTTGATTAATTTCGATGTTTGCTACTTGTAGCCTTAAGTTATAAATAGTTCTGTATTTCGTATTGCATTTTTGCTTTCCCTCTTCTTTAGGAGATGGAAAAATCAATAAAAGTATGAATGAAAATGGCACGAAACTTAACACCACAATTGTTATTGGAGGGGGCTTCTTTTGCGTGTGTTTTATCGATTTATTAAAAATAATAAGTTAAAATGTAACTTTTGATGCTTTAAATGTTTTGGCACGTTATAAAAATGATGTCTGCATAGTATTCTATTAGGATATGAAACAAAAATATCAAACGCCTGGCGCCCGAGTTTAGACTTTGAAAGTCCAAAGGACTTTTTTGACAACCTTTGCCAAGGTAAAAGTAATAGTGAGAAAAATTGGAGAGCGCTCAAAAAACACTCAATGTTACTAAAACACTTTAATTCTGAGTATTTGTTTATTGTAAATATTATGAAAAGCAAAAAAATGTTTTAAAATATGTTGTCTGGTTAAAGGTTTCATTTTCGGTACGATAAAAACTGTTCAAAGTTCAACGACGATAATAATTCGCATTGTTTAAGAGTTCTAAATAAATTTTAAGAATAAATTTACACTTTCAAATATTTATTTTCTTGAATGAAGAATTCGCGAAATAATTCTATTGGCGTTTTGCCCTGTTTTTGGCTATTTTAAAGGAGAGTGTCTAATCTAACGCCCCATTTGCGTCATCGATTCTTTAGTCGGTGTAGTCGAAGGGCAAAGTAGAGGGGATTTCGGGAACAAAGTACATACTTACGCACGATGCAGGTTTTTTGTTTAGCTTCGAAAATAGGTTATTTTTGAACACCGAGATCTGGGAAAATTCGAAATTCGCGGATTAGAAATAAAATGATTAAATTAGGAATGTTTGAAAATGCAATAATTTGATTTCAAATCAGTATTACCTTAAATACAGTATGCAAAAACCACCTCAATTAACCACTAAACTAGCGGAATCGATGCCGAGGTGTCTTAACTGCTGTTGTTAAGCAAACAGGCTTCCAAGAAAGTATTAGTGTTATTCCAAATGTATAATTTTCTTAGTTATTATTAAAGTTTGTACAGTTGGAATACGGTTTTTGCTGTCAATTGTAATTAAAATGTCCTTTACCGTTGTCGAACTACAGAGGTAACCAATATACCTATTTTTGCTTTTACTCCTCTTAAGTGAAATAAATCATCAAAATATTTGAAATTTGTACTACCATTTTTGAAGAATTCGTGATTTCCTAATATTTCGGAGGGTGTTCGAATACCGATTTTGCATACTGTTTGTGTAAAGATAAGGTATCAGCGATGTAACACAATTTTCGCTCCTATAAGGTGACACTTCTTTTTGATATGCAAATTTCAACTATTTCAGAAAAAAGAATTTTTAGAAAAAATTAACCTGGACTTGATAACATTGAACCCGCAATTGGTGCTCATTTTTAGAAGATAACTATCGAATATAAATATAAAAAACGTCAACATTTGTTTTAATTTGACATTTAGGTTATAACTCAAAAGTTTTTATCAAGTTCATGTGTCATAGCTGCCAACTTAAATTTTGAGTTTAATTGTCTTATAAATTTTAATTACTCTTTTAGTGTTTATAAATTTGAATTAATAACTGAAATTATTTGATGTTAAAAAGATTACAGACGCCGAGACGTTTTTTATTATTTTTTTAAAGCAATAACCAACCTTATTATAAATCCGAAATAAAAAATGAGGTTAAGAATCTGTCAATGTTTTGTCAAAGTTTTGCATCGAGATAAATTATAAATTATTTATTACATTATTTACACTGTCGAAGGGTTAAGTACGTTACAATTCCAATTAAACAGATAAAAATAATCAAGTTTATTGTCGTGATTATTAATAAACTTGTCGTATTCACCATTAAAATTTCGTAATGTAATTTCTGAATAATACTTTGAGTGGTTTTGAAACCATAATTTCTTCTGAAATCTAATTTACTACGTAGTGACAATGTCAATCAATTTAATCAAATTTAACTAATCATTCCAAGTTACCATATTCGATATTTTCGTCACGAAGTTATCGATAAGATAAGCTGAAGGAAATTAATCGGTGTAGCTTAAACCAAAATATGCAGAACGATATTGTAATTGAAATTAGATATGATGTGATTTGTCCTTTATCACAGAAAATAAATACTCTTTACATTTAAATGCGCCATCTTTTGATGGCAAGCCATTTCAAATGACTATTTAATGAATACAAGTCGATTGTAATAACTTCTAATAAGTGTTAATATTTGTGAAATGTATATACAAAACGGGTAAATAAAAGACTGTTTAGCCGTGCGTCTGTGTATTTTTATTGAATTAAAAGTAGAACTAACACTAGACCTAGAATTAGAAACATTCGGGTTTAGCCGCACGTCTCTAAAGATGGCTAAACCCCAATGTTTCTAGTTCTAAGTTTAGTTTTAGTTCTAGTTTTAGTCCAATAAAGATATACAACAGTCTAATGTTGAATAACAATTAAAACTAGAACTAACATTTGACCTGGAACTAGAAACATTCAGGTTTAGTCGTCTTAGGTTCGTTACTACCATCTTCTGGTTAAGCTATCTAAGGGATTATTACCACGGTTAGGCTATTTTACGCGCTCTGATTGGCTAGTAGATGGGTTTATCTATAAGATAAATTTATCTAAAAGATGATAGTAATGGACCTTAATAGACGAACGGCTAAACCCGAATGTTTCTAATTCTAGTGCTAGTGTTAGTTTTAGTTATTCTGCAAATATCTGTGCTTATGATGAAAGAGGGTTAAATTTAATAACTTCTAACTAACGCCATCTTTTAACCGACGCATGTAATTGTGTCTAAATACATAAAAATGTTAAATATTGAAGTTCTATAAATATAATTTTTCAGGAAATACGGTTTTTGTGCAAGGAGCAGCCGCAACACCCGTTCCGTTACTGGATGCAATGACGGAAGTTGGCAAGCAAAAAAAATTAAAAGACATCACAGTTTGTCACATGCACACTGAAGGAAATGCAGGATACCATGATAAATCCTGCGAAGGTATTTTCAGGTTTGTTAACAACAACAGAAAAATCAAAGGAAAAATTGTGATTTTAACTGATTAATATTAAACATTTATGAATAAAACTTGTTTTTAATTACATTCTACATCATTCTTATTTGCAGGTCATGTTCTTTCTTTATGGGCGGAAATGTAAGAAAACCGGTAGCTGAAGGTCGCGCGGATGCCATTCCTATTTTCTTATCAGAAATTCCTCTTTTATTTTATAGAGGAATCGTGAAACCGGATATCGCAGTTATTCACGTAAATAAAATCAATTTTTTTTTGTATTTTTTCTTAAAATTTTTATGTTAAGGTTTCTCCCCCGGATAGTCATGGTTTTTGTAGCATCGGCACCAGTGTTGATTGTGTCCGAGCTGGTATGATTCATTCCAAAATCATTGTTGGTAAGCAAATATCAAAAAAAAAAATTTTTATATTAACATAATTTTTGTTAGCATTGGTAAATAAGCAAATGCCAAGAACATTTGGAGACAGCATCATCCATATAAGTCACATTGATTATGCTGTGAAACACGATGGACCTTTACCAACGCACGGTGGTCGCCCCCCAAGCGACGTCGAAGCCCAAATCGGTAAATTAATCGCTGAAAATTTAATCGAAGACGGCGCTACCCTCCAAATGGGTATTGGAAACATCCCCGATGCCGTCCTTGCTCAATTAACGAACCACAAAGACTTGGGGATTCACTCCGAAATGTTCGCTGATGGTGTTGTTGATTTGGTTAAACTTGGTTGTGTGACAAATAATAAAAAACAAAAACACCAAGGAAGAGTTGTTGGCTCGTTTTTGATTGGGACGAAAAAGTTGTATGATTTTGTTGATAATAATCCTTTTGTTGAAATGCTTAGAGTCGATTATGTAAATAGTACAAGTATGTAAATAATTAAGACATACATAAATGTTTTTTTTAATTAATTTTTTTAATTTAATTTCAGGAATTATTGCTGAACAACCAAAAATGACCGCGATAAATTCTTGCATTGAAATTGATTTAACTGGACAAGTTAATTCAGATTCAATCGGTACAAGAATGTATTCCGGATTTGGGGGACAAATAGATTTTATTCGAGGGGCCGCGGAATCTTTAGATGGATTGGGAAAACCAATTATTGCTTTACCATCGGTTACTAATAAAGGAGAATCTAAAATTGCCCCCGTTTTAAAGCAGGGTACAAAATTTTTTAATAAAAAATTTCGTTTATATTAATAACGTTTTTTTTATTAGGTGCTGGTGTTGTAACAACTCGTGCTCACGTTCATTATGTTGTAACCGAACATGGAATTGCTCATCTTTTTGGAAAATCATTAAGACAACGAGCTCACGCTTTAATCCAAGTCGCTCATCCCAATCATAGAGAAAGTTTAGAAAAAGCCGCCTTTGAACGTCTTAAGTGTATGCCAACTCCTTAAAGTAATCGATTAGGTATTTTATTAAAATTTTATAAAGAAAAATTAACAAATTAATGATTTAATTTTTGTTGTAGGTACAAAAATCAGTTACATGTTTCGAAACATGAAGCTAGGTATTAAAAATATTGTTATCAGGTTATCTTCGTAAGCACACATACCATGTGATGATGAAGTTTTATATCAATATACACAGGATTAAAAAAAAAAGTTTTAATAGCAATTAATTAAAGTTGGACAAATCGAACGATTTTTAAAGATGGTTTAGTGTTTAAAAAAAGCCTAAGGAAAAAATTTGGTTATTTTTATTGATATTTTATCATAGCATTTTATATGTACATTGATTATATTTGTTATTTTTATTTGTTTTCATTTTATATACCACCAAGAAGAAATTTTCGTCATGACATAAAAAGTGAATATATCATAAAAATTTTATAAAATGTCGAAGTTTAGGTAAATAAAAATTAATTAAATAACAATAAAATCATTCATTTAAGTCTTTAAGAGTTTTATTTATTAATTCAATACTCCACTTAATGATCTTAACCATCAGCTCTTTGAGTCAGCTTTTAACACAATTCAGTAAAATTCAAAATTTCCAAACATATTTCTCCAATCCAAAACAATACAATCCATTAAATATTTCCGTATTAACAGTTGGTGTAATAAATATAATTATTTGTTTTTAAATACCAGGAAAATAATACTCCGTAATTTACAGGAAACTGTAAATTTCATTTCTTCGACGACACTAGATTTCGGCGGCGTTTAGAAATTTTATAAAAAAAAGTTTATCTTTATTCTAAAACAATAAGAAAAAGACCTGTCGAACCTTATATTTTTGTAATCAGAAAAAAATAACGAATTTAATAAGCGAATAATCAGTGGTTGTTTCAATAACCAAGATAATTGCACTTTCTCGTTTTAAAATATTTTCAATTTTGGCCTCTAGAGGAAAAACAAAAGAAGATAGCGCTTTGAGGTTTTCGACATTGGAACTTATTTAAAAAAAGAGATCGAGACATGTAAGCTACTTTCTTTCTAACTCTTATAGTTTCTGAGATAGCCTATTCGGACATCGAATTAGAACCATCCTGTAATTATTTCCCAATAATAATAATTATTACAATTTAAATTGATTTTACGATATTGTATTAAAATAATATTATTATATATGCATTTAATTTAAATTTAAAATAATTCCATATATTCGGTGTTGTGATAACACCGCCATCTAACAATAAAACCCAGAATATAGGATCAATAGCGAGAATACCCCCTGCTTTGTATGTGACCTTGATAAACGTTATCGGCAAGTTTGACATCTGATTTATATTGCCAACATTATTATTCCAATAAATCAAATTTTTTTTATTCCACTATCAGCGTGTTTACATAACTTCTTTTTAGATTTTTACATTATAAAAAAAAACGATGATTTTATATTATCAATAAAATTAATAATGACCCGATATCTTTATTGATTTACCATCGATAAATTTATTTTTCGTTAAGTTGGTATCACCTGAATCTATAGTTGGTATGAATTATCGCCACTTTATCTTATTTGTTCTGATAAAGCTGTTAATAATTATCAGTTTTCGCCCCAAAAGCACCTAGGTATGTGTGTTTTTTAAATTTTGTGAAGTCAAACTTAAAGCACATTGAGAACAATGTTTAGTAAATCGAAGAAAAAAACTAAAGAGTAAGTTATAAAATAATTTATTATTAAGATTTTTCTTAATTTTCTATAAAATGACTCATTCTTTTGTTGTTACTTATTTGTTAACCATTTATAGATATTATTTACTAAGTAGATAAAAGTAATCTTATCTATAATTTTTTTTATTTTAGAAATTCTTTAATGCCATTTAATACAAGTAGTTTTACTCAAACTCAAAACACTATTACAACTACGACAGGTGGGATTACAACAACAACGCGAATTGAAAGATCTTCATTTCAAGAATATCGTTCAAGTTCATCTATAACAAGTTCCTCACTCAATTCATCAAGTTCAGGATTCACTCGTTTATCCAATGATCGATCTTCATTGCCTAAATCGGCTTTTGGTAACCCCATTCATAATTACAATGCAAATACAAAAAGTGTTCCACCACTAAAATATAATTCCAATGAACTTCAAAAACGTATTGAATATAAACCAACAAATGATGCAAAACCATTTCCAACTACGAATACTAGTTTTGGTTCTCAACTAAATCAAATAAAACCGAGTGCAAGTAATGTTTTAAACTCTAGTAATTCAAATAATGTTCCTTTATCTAGATTTCAATTAAATCAAACAAACCCGAAACCAATTGTAACAACTTTCTCTAATGTAAATCAATTAAAATCCAATTTAAATGATTCCAAGAATGCTTTTAACAATGAATTGAATGAAAAATTAAAGATAAAAGTTAAAGCAACTGGAATTTATCTTGGGGATGGTTCGAAAATTCCAAGTTATGATACAAGATCATCAAGAAATCGTGGAAAATTATTATTAATTAACAACATTGATTTTAAAGACGAAAAGAAAAAGAGGAGTGGTGCTGAAGTTGACCAAGTAAATTTAGTAGCAGTTTTTAAACAAATTGGTTTTGATATTTTACAATATAAAAATAAAACTAAGGCTGAAACTGAACGTATTGTAAAATCGTTCGCTTCAGATTCAAGTTTAAAAAAATATGATATGTGTGTAACTGTTATTATGAGCCATGGTACAACAATCGATGCACAGACTGTGATCGAAACTACCGATGAAAAAGAATTACCAACTGAATGGGTTGTGCAACAATTTCATGGAGATATTTGTAAAGGAATGAATGGAAAACCGAAAATTTTTATATTTCAATGTTGTAGGTAAGTCAATAATTTCATTTTTTGCAAAAACCAGATTGTAATAATTCTTTTAAGAGGTGACAAATCAAATTCTGTTCTTCACACGGATGCAAAACCTTTTCAAGCGCCACGAAAAGTACAGGATATTCTAATAAGTTATTCAACTTTACCAGGTAATGCAACAAAATATTCTTTTAAATTTAATAAATGAATATGTTTTCTAGGTTTTGCTGCTTATCGTGACCCAACATTGGGTTCATGGTACATTCAAGGATTGTGTAAAGTATTTATGGAGCATGCCCATGATACCCATATAGAAGATCTTTTAAAAATTGTCGATGATGAACTAAAAAAAGTAGATGCTGGCCCCAATCATCGACAAACTAGTAATTATGACAATCGAGGTTTCAAAATTTGTTATTTAAATCCTATTAAATAAGTATTAATAATTAATCGAGAGAAATCTTAATATTTTTATTTTATTATGTATTGATTTATATTTGGTGTTTAATTTATTGTATTTTTATAAAAAAAATAAATAAAACTAAGTAGATTTAACTTTTTCTTAATTATTCTCACCACCTTCTCTGTGGTCAGTAAATTACATTACATTACATAGATTACATATTTGGTAGGCGGACCAACCCAAGGTTTATATATTAACTTATATATAAACCTTGGGACCAACCAACCTTGCACCGCGAACCTAAAAATCTCTGCAACCCGCAATGTTCTTAACAAACATTGCACATGCCTTGCTCAGTAAAAAATCATTCAGATTCTTTGGGGAGATAAACTGCGACATAACATGCTCATTTATGTTCTAGTCCTCCACACATAGTCGGCATTCAACATCGTCGGCTAGACCCAACAAGTTGAGGTGTGTCTTTAATCGGCAGTGTTCAGTAAAGACACCCATTAGAACTTTAATGCTGCTACGAGCAAGTCCTAAAATATTCTCGGGTTCCATAATGGCGATGTCGATAAACAGCTCAGCACGTCTCATTCCAGAAGAACAGGTCCACAGTAGGCGAAGTCTTTCTTCAATTTTATGTTTGGCCATCGCAAATGATATATGCCAACTGACTTTCGTACTAGCTCATCTGCCGCTTCATTGCCAGCAATCCCAGTGTGACCTAGGGCCCAGATCAAACAAACTCTGTTACCACAACTCAGTGTGTTTAATGTTCTTTTACAGTTATTAGCCGGAGCCGACACCGTTTTCACGGCCTGCAGCGCCTGGAGAGCGGCTTGACTGCCTCAGAAAAATCGTACTGTCATGTTCTTCACCCCTCTCTCAAGAATGATTCTAGCACCCAAGTCAATAGCAAATACTTCCGCCTGAAATACGGTACAGTACGTACCCAGGCTGTAAGCCTGCTTAATTGGAAGTGGGTGGCAGCATACTCCTGCCCAGACACCATCCGGAGTTTTTGATCCATCTGTGAACATGCAAATATCTGCTTGAACTTTGATCCAGGACAATCTGGTATCGAGCATTAATCACTGATCAGTGCTTATAATGTCTTTGGCAGCCCGTTAGTAGGACATGTCGGAACAATTTTGAGCATTTTTCAGAACATCCATTGCTACTCGTTGAATTCGTGAAAGTTTACTGATCACTGAAGCCTATCGGACTTTCCTATACTAGGCTTAATGCTAAATGTGCTGATTCTGGAATCGAAGCGCTTCTAACTAATAAGTCTGATTCTATTTATGACTATAAAGGCTTATGTATTGAATTATGAAGGTATTTATCTCAGTTTAGAATGACTTTCTATAGAAAAAAAAACATGGTATGTAATCAGATAAAGTGCCATTTCCGATTACGGCATCTGATTGAAATTTAAAGGAACAAATACAATTGTGTTTCCACATATTCATGCATACACACATTCATATAATCTATGACGATATAAAGATGTTAATTTCGATTATAAATTATTTTTCAGTTAATGTTTTTTTTTTAAATTCATTCTTATTCTTATATATAATCATTTCAAATGCAATGATTAGATTATAAAAGTCGATTAAAAAAGCGATAAGATATAAATTTTGCTAAACTGTTGATTCACTAGTTAATTTATGTTTTATAGTCATTCAGAAATTAGTGAAATTTTCCTATAATGTAAGTAAAAGTCAGCTACATATATGTCATTATTTTGTATAGGTTATGTTACAAATTTAAAAAAATCTAATAAAATTGATCATTTCTAAAATTATTAATATACAATTATTTCTAAATTATCCATTTAATTGTTGCAGGCCAAATCCAACCAATACAGGTAAGAAAAAAGTTAAAAAAAAATTTTTGTAATAAATTTGGGAAGTTAACTTTCTTATTTGAGGTTAGAATATTACCCTAACCTCAAAAAATTAGGTTTTATTATAAAGTTAAGTGTTGATTATTAAAATTTATATCCTTTCTGGTTAGCACATATTTTTGTTTTATACTTGTAAAAATATGTACAAAATAATATTTTTTTAATAAAGGGAACCTTGAAACCGATTCTAAGGTGTGGAAATCACCTAGTAATCCCCCAACCGACTCAGCACCAACTCCACCAACTACAGAAAAGATCTCGTCTTCTCAACCAAAACGGAAATGTGTAATACTTTAAATATTAAGATAGTTCCTTTTATTGTTTAATTAAATTTGATAGTTATCACTAAAATGAAACGAAAAAATTAAATGTAACATTAAATTTTATTACTTAAAAAAAGCTATTTTTTTCCTTTAACCTTATTTCTCATTCTACGGTTTTTCCCTGGCCTTTTATTTACTACTTTCCCTTTCCCCGTTTTTTTGCCTTTTCCACTTTTACCACGATAATAATCATCCATATTTGCGCTACTTTCCTTTGAATTTTCTTTCAAGCCACGTTTTTTACCTCCAAAACCAAACTTTTTATTTTTCATGTTACGCTTTTCCAAGGCACCCTTCCTTTTGCCACCCTCCAAAAAACTTGTATCATTCGTTAAACCTTTCCTTACTTTTTTCACCTGATTTAACATGTCTTTCTTTTCCTTTTGTCGTTCAATTTTTGCTTGGGTTTGTAATGCTTTACCTTCCTTTCGTTGCATTCGTAATTGTTTTACTCTTTCACTTTGTTGTTTACCTGCTTGTTCTTTAAGCAATCGTTCCCTAATTTTTTGCATATGTTCGTCAGTTTTAACCATTTCTGCAAAGTAATCTTCAGGTCTTTTTGTAGGAATTCCAAAAGCGTGTAATCTTGGAAAACATTGTAAAACAGCGCCTTGAGCTTGCCTTTGAAATATTAATTCTCGTTTAAACTCATTGATAATGGGATCTTCGCTCGGATCATATTGAGGCAATTTTCGATTGTTTTTTAATTGGTTTTGACGTTTTTCTTCGTGTTCTGTAACACGTACTTGCATTTCAGGTGCTATAGGTGCTGGTAAATTTACACAATCTAAAGTTTCAAGCCATGGTAGATCTAACGACATTTCCTTTTGTTTTTGCAACAAACCTTTCTAAAACAAAGATGAAACAAAATCACCCAATTTTTTATAGATTAATTCAGCTTACTGTATCGTTTGGGAATTGCCGTTTTGATTCGATTTTATTCAAACCAGGTTTTAACACACCATGTGCCAAAGCTTCTTGTAACTGCAAATTCAATTAGTTAAAAAAGGCAAGGTAAATGTCTATATATTATTTAAAACGCTTACATCAACATCACTATTATCCGTTTCGGATTCACTCGAATTAAACTCAAAGTCACTCATTTTTAACAAATTTTGATTAAAACTAAACAAACCCACGTGTTGTCTTGTCCGGTGAAAATATCGACAGTTTAAAATTAAGTAATCATTACATAGATGGCGTTTATAAGTATATCTAAAAACCTTAATTATTTATCAATTTTAGTCAAAATCTATGTACTCCTTAACTCGTTGGGTATTAATCTAAAAAATACATTATAACATATATAAATTAAAAGAATTTACGAAAAAAACCACATTTAATTTGTTAAAATAATCATGAAAATAGACGCGATCGTATTTACCAACTTCACATCAGTTACATTTAATTGTCATTAATTTGTCGGTCGTGCGTTTTTATAGGTTATAAACAAACGTGTTATTTCTGATAATTTTAAAAATGGTTAAAAAATCGCAAAAACGGAAATTGCAAGACACCAAAGTTGAAGAAATAGTTGCGCTTCCATCAAAACGATCATCGGATGAACCAATACCGAAGAAAGTAAGTTGTAGGAAACATAACCTCATTGTTTTAAACCAGCAATTTTCTTATAGGTGAAATGGATTAATAAACAACGCGTTATGGTTTTTGCTTCCCGTGGTATTAGTTTTCGGGATAGACACTTAATGGAAGATTTAAAGAAATTGATGCCTCATCATAAGCCAGAATCAAAAATGGAAAGATCAAAGACTTTATCGGTAATCAATGAAATGTGCGAAATGAAAAACTGCAATAAAGCGGTCATGTTTGAAGGTCGAAAAAAGAAGGATTTGTATTTATGGATGTCTAATGTTCCGAGTGGTCCTTCCGTAAAATTTTTTGTGGAAAATAGTGAGTTGATTAATAATTTCATTTTAAACAATTATTAATATTTGTAATTTATTTAGTTTACACAATGGCTGAATTAAAAATGACTGGAAATTGTCTACGAGGATCCCGTCCCTTATTATCATTTGACCCAACTTTTGAAGAAAAGCCCCATTATTCCCTTTTAAAAGAAATTTTATCACAAATATTTTCTGTTCCAAATCATCACCCAAAAAGTCAACCATTCTTTGACCACGTTTACACTTTTACCATCTTAGACAACAGAATCTGGTTTAGAAATTTCCAAATTTTATCTGAAGATGGTGCTCTAGCGGAAATTGGGCCCCGTTTTGTGTTAAATCCCGTCAAAATCTTTTCGGGTAGTTTTGGCGGTGTTGCTTTATGGGAAAATCCCAACTATATCAGTCCAGCAAAGTTCCGATTACAATTTAAATTGAGCACCAAGAATCGCTACATGAACCGGTTACAACAAAAGGTTCATGCCGAAGCCACAAAACCTAAAGAAAGTTATAAATTCCATCCATGGCATGGAGATACCAGGGAAATTGCTCAAAATTTAATGGAAGTGGAAAATGCGAAAAATGAAAATTGCGAAAACGAAGGGAAAGAGGTTAAAAATGATGATGGTGAAGATATTAAAGAGGTAAAACGGGTTAAAAAAGTTGGGAAAATGACAATAAAAAAAGATGGAGTTAAAAATGGAAAAATAGTGAAGAAAAAAGGGGTTATTGTAAAGAAAAATCGTGTGAATATTCGAAAAAAAGTAGGTGTTAATAAGAAGAATGCTAAAAATGTTAAGAAATAAATAAGTTGGGTTAATTAAGAATAAAACTGAAACTTAATAAATAATTAAATTCTTTTAACATGAGTTTTTAAAATTGTAGGTTAGAAAACTGTCAAATTTGAAATATAAAGCTGATATAAGAAATGTTAGTTATACAGAGTGTATTTGAATGACTGCAACAAATTTCAAGGGGTGATTCTTTAGTGAATATTAAGGGTACTTTGATATATGGACCATGAGGCTCCCCTAAGGAGCTACACCCCTCCAAAAATGTTGGTTTAATTTTTTTTTCACAAAAACCATAAACACTAAGAAAATGAAATTTAGGGAATATGTTTAACTCATAATAGGACACGTTTTGCCCTGTTTGTACTTTCAACCTACTCTTCTAAACTACTAAATGTAACCACCCCCGGTCCAATTATGCCTAGATTTTTTTTATGAAGATGATAAATACATTGGAAAAATTTCGCTTAGATTAGATAAAACTATTCTAAAACTTTTTTGTCTCTCTGATGTTCTTCTAAAATTTAATAATTTCTGAGAAAAAAAATAATTAAGCAAACACTAACTGCAAAGCTGTAGGGTTGTTAATCGAAAGTTGGAATGAATTTTTAATGAAAAAATCTTAGTAGGCTTTGCAATCTTTGTCAGAAACATTTTTGACGTTTAAATGTCAGTGGTTTTCTTACTTTATTATTATTTTATTTAAAATTTTGAAACGTCGCGTGAGCGAGCGTAAATGCGATAGAACTTTATTTAAAAATTAATTTGAAAAACAATAATAATAGTAAGAAAAACTGACATTTACACGTCAAAATATTTCTGACAAAGATTGCAAAGCCTACTGAGATTTTTTCATTAAAAATTTATTCCAACTTTTGATTGACTTTTGATTTTTATATTTTTCTCAAAAATTAGTCGTTTTTGGAAAAATTTTAGAGAGGCAAAAAAGTTGTAGAATACTTTCATCTATCTATGTATAATTTTTCTAATGTATTTATCATCTGCATTAAAAAACAATTTTAGAAAAAATGTAAAGAGTGTGGTTACGTTTAGTAGTTTAGAAGGGTAAGTTGAAAGTACGAAAGCACAAATAGTGTCAAAATGTGTCCTATTATGAGTTAAACATATTCCCCAAATTTCATTTTCCTAGCGTTTATGGTTTTTGAGAAAAAATAAATAAATAAACCAAAATTTTCTGCCATTTTTAAAGAATATACACCTGTATAACCATTTAAAAGTTGTTGTGCTTAGTAACAGGCATATACTAAAATTTCTCCTAGTTTAAAGAAGATTGAGTAAAAAATTCGCAAAATGTTGAGGTTAAAATCAAGCATGATAAAAATCTCAAGTTTGATTCCAATACTTTCTCTTTATATATGAGAAAGTAAAAAGTGTTATTCAGAAAAGATGTGTTTATTCTCTATAATTTTGCACAATGAATTTTTGATCATTAAACATTTACAAAAAATATTAACTTAAAAAGTAATTGAAATGACAGCTAACTTTGACATCTACATTATAAATAAGACCAAATCGAGTTTTCCACGTTCAAATCAATCAAAAAAGTAGAAAGAAAAATTCTATGATCTATTTTTATTGCCTATATGTTTTATTTTTGTACAAAAAAGAAAAAAATCGCTTCTTCCTTAAACATAACCTCAAAGGTGTGACAAGAAATCATATGAATAAAAAGAAAATGTTTCAAAGTACACTCAGGGTTTTTAAGACGGTAGTCATTAAATTGTTTTTTTTTTAAATCTTAACCATTATAGGCGCATAAATTAACCGATAATTAAAAAAAAAAGATGCGTTAAGTCCGTTAAGTTTCTGTTGAACTTGTAGTTTCTTTTTCTGATTCTGGTTTTGTGGTTTCAATGCTCATCTTCCTTTGCTTACAACTAGTGGTCTGTTCACTTTGCACACGATCTTGCAACAGTTTATGCAACCGCCCTGTATCTTCTATACTAGCCATAATTAAAAACACTTTTATATCTCCCTTACTATCCATTGCTGTTAAACGAATACTTTTTGGACCTGCTTTTTGTATCATCATATCAGCCCAAATCTAAAAATTATTTAAAAATATTACTCAATTAAAAGAAAAAAATCTTATCTTACTTTTGTGTTCATTAAAACTCTTAAGCTACCAGATGTACGAAAAACAAGCCGACTTTGTTTAAAAGTTTTTTTATCCTCAACAACTTCACGATCATTTAACCGTAAATTTCCTCGCCCACGTTCTTGCCATGATAAACTTGTACTGTCATAAGCAAATAATTTACATGAAACATGCGTAATATTTGTTTCACCTTCTTCACCAGTTATAACCTCAACTTCATCATATTTTCGTTTAACTGCTCGACTTTCTTCATATTCCCTTGCAGATTCACTTAATGATTTTCCTTCTTTTGATGATGTCCCAACGGCTTCAATGTTATTTTCTTTTATAGCACTACTAAAAAGTGATTCTGAGGTTCCGTTAGAGTTAGAACAACTTGTTGATGGGCGACAATCATCAGCTATTACTCGTTCTTCTAAATTTTGACCAAAAACAAAATTTGTTTGAATTGGCTAAAATAAAAAAAAATAAGCTTGGGAATTATCTTATGAGAATTATATCTTACTTGGGTTTGAGTACACGTTGTAGTAATTGGTTTAATAATTTTGTCACTATCCTTTTGTTCAGATTGAACTAATGGAACAAATTTTAATCCCTCTCCATTAGAATTTCCACTTTTCCCAATATTATTTTCATTATTTCCATTCTTCTCATCATCAACTTTATCGAAACTAGTGACAAGATTTAAGCTGCTTGGTTTTAATTTGAAACCACTTGTAAATGTGGGGGGTTTTAAAATCGATTTAGTACGAGCGGGAGAATCTGTTCCTGATGTTTTACTTAGAAATGCATCGTTTTTCAATCGTGGAGGTGTCCCAGAATTAAGTTGTTTCGTGACACCAGGCACTGAGTACGAACTACCAAAGTGAGATTGGGTCAGAATTGGTTTTGAGACTGTGGGCGAGCAAATTCTTGGAATTTCAACTTCTTTACTTTCGTTATTTGCATTTTCTTCGCTTACATTTGAGGGTTTTGTTTCTTGATCATTAGTGGCGGACGCTTTTTCGCTATCTATAATGTAAATAAATGAAATTTATTGTGATTTTCTTTAAACATATTTATTGATTTAAGAAGAGGAACGTTACAATTAGGGTTTGTTTATGGGGAAATTATTGATAAATGTTTTAAAACAACAATAAGCATACCTGTGATACCGTCAGCCATTTTTTGCGATTCACTGATTGTTGCAGCATCTAGCGGAACTAAATGAACTAATTGTTTGACAGTTTGTCATTATCTCAATGATATTTTAAATTTTTTAAATATTGTCTCTACTAAAAACTTTTATTAATAAACTCCAATAGAGGTCCAATTTAATTTTTTGTAAATCAATTTTCTTTTTGATGACTTCGAAATTAAAAAGTATGATACAAACTAAAGATGGCGCTGTACATTCTGTATCGACATAATTTAATAATTAAAAAACAACTGAATAATTATTTTAAATAAATAATTTTCAAATTTTAGATTGACTTATAATTATCTTATAAAGCAATAAATTTATTTAAAACAAATTTAATAAACTAAACTTAAGTTATTTTACCTCTAGATGTCGCTACTTATTAATATTTGTTAATCATACGTCAAAAAAAAATTAAATGGCGGTCGATTAGTGTTTACAAACATTCAATATTTTTTTTCAAAATCGCACAAAAATGGGTTGTTGCGACGCCGAAAAGGAGAATATCGAACAACAAACGACCGTCCGATCGTGTACTGACGTTTTCTGGTTGTTACTGTACGTGGTTTTCTGGTTTTTCATGGTAAATTAACCCCGCCTAACCCAAACATAACCTCTTATACATACTAAACTCTTTTCTAGGTATTAATAGCGGCTTTTTCGTTTGTGTACGGCAACCCAGTAAGAATAATAAATGGATACGATTCATTTGGGAATACTTGTGGGTCAAAAAATAAACCAATTGGAAATCTGGAGTTATCAGGCCAAGACACAACAAATAAACCGTTTCTTTTATTCTACGATGTACATGAATTAAAAACGTCTTTAAAAGTGTGCGTGGAAGAGTGTCCAAGGAAAAAATTGGAAAAATTGGATGATATTTATCAGTATAATAAAAATACTCGAGTTGAGTTGTGTAAATATAATTTTCAATATGAGGATATTAAAAATAATACTGTTAAGCATAAAGAATCTATTTTGAGTGGGTCTTTAGGACCATGTCCATCTTTACCTATTTACGAAAGGTGAGATGTTTTTAAAATAAAATTATAACCTTAATATTTTTTTTTAGTATTTCCGTTTTAAACCGTTGCGTGCCGAAGTTTGTAAATGACGTATCAGAAGTAGTTTTAAGCAATTTTT
The DNA here is from genome assembly GCF_036711975.1 of Onthophagus taurus. Lineage (NCBI taxonomy): Eukaryota > Metazoa > Arthropoda > Insecta > Coleoptera > Scarabaeidae > Onthophagus > Onthophagus taurus. The sequence continues at coordinate 6,053,549 of NC_091967.1, forward strand.
ATGATCTTTTAAATAATTGGGATACTCTGGAACAAATTTTGGGTGATCTCTATATCACATGGAGGGAAATCCTTTGTTTAACATTTTTAGCACTTGGTAAGGCTAAGAAAATCCTGCATTGTTGATGTTTTTTTTATGTATTTTTGGTTGCAGTAATTTCATTAGCGACGATTTGTATATTGCATATTTTAGCGCACATTGTTTCCTATGTAATAATGATTTTAGTTAGTGTAGCTAGTGTAGCGGGAACTAGTTTTTTATGGTATACTTACATTGAAATTAAGTATGACTTGAATAATAAAATGGAAAATGATAAAGATAAGATTTTATTAGAATCTATTAGAAATGGCACTGCTTTTTTCTGGTATTCCATAATAGCAACAATAATCACCGTAAGATTTCTGTGATGAAAATTAAAAGATGCTAAAGATTTTTGTTTGTATTTTATAGGTTATACTTTTAATTTTAATCATTTTCATGAGGAAAAAAGTCGACTTTTTAGCTGAACTTTTCAAAGACACTTCAAAATGTTTATTGAGCATCCCCGCCTTATTTCTTCAACCTTTAATAACTTTTGTGATTTTGCTCGGATTTTTCGCTTTCTGGGTTTTTGTGATTGTAATTTTCCTTTTATTTTTATCTTGTAAACCGGTGTTAATCTCATTTTTTTAGCTTTGTCTTGCAACTTCATATTATCCAGGTGTTAATGGAATTCCAACGAAATTTATGCCCGGACCAAACGTTTCTACAAGTGAATTAGCTACTGAAACTAGTATTCCCAGAGATATACCCGCAGAAACAAGCAGTAAAATCAAAAATTCTAACCTCAATATTTATCTAATTAAAAAAATGTTTTAGAATTAACAATTATTGAATATATTGATCCAATTTGGGTGAAATATATGTGGTGGGTGTATTTTGTAGGTTTAATATGGACGTCAGAGTTTATTATGGGGTGTCAATCGATGGTGATTGCTGGTTCTGTGGCTCATTGGTTCTATAGGTATTAATAAAAATATATAGCAAATTTCCCTTAAGATGCAATATACAAAAATATATTCCCATATATACCTACTTATTTTGTCCAGCATAAGATGCAACATGTCAATATAATTTGACATTACAGTAAAACGTCCATATAACTATAATTTCTTGTATATGGAGGCTTTATTATTATTTTAATATATGAAATATGACACCAATTTCCTCCTTTAAAATGTTTATTTGTAAACCATTACAAATAATATATCAGTCTTTTATAAATTTCTTACCTAAAGTAACAAATAATTACATTTTTACACAAATAAAAAACAGATTTATTTTCTTACACTTAAACCACAACATGCAGAATATGATTCTTACCCAACAACTTTTCACCAATTTTATAATTATTGATCATTTCTTATTATACTTTTCTTGATATAGGTATGCATCTTAACACGTTTACAAATCAGGTCTTTTTGGTAATTCATAACAAGGTCAATTGCAATTCTATTCTTTGTTGGAAACCTGTTTTCATCTCCCTTACTCCATCATATAAGTAATTTATTTAAAATATCCGCATAATACGCCCCTAGTCCATATAATGGATTAATACTGGGAACGCAATGTCCGTTATAGTTCAATAAAAATGTACAACAATCTAGGGCTGAATAACAAATAAAACTGGACTAACGCTAGCACTAGAACTAACAGCATTCCGTTTAGCTCTCTAGTTAGCATAAGAACACGTAGTTATTATAAGCATTTTATTGTTTTTTAATATTTACACTTTTCCCTCCTACTATACATTCTACTATACAGGTAATTTAAATTCGACCCCCACCATAGGGATCTCAGAAACCATAAGATATAGAAATGGTCATGGGGGCAGTTGCGTATCTTAGAGCTCATCATTTTTCAACTCATCGTCCGCCCAGTCCACCTATTCCCCCTCTCCTCATTACCACAGCGGAATCTGGCCACCAATCTCTTCTCTTCATCATCCCGCTCCATCAACTAATATTTTGGCAGTTCCTCTGTCACTACATTCGTCTCCACATTTCACATCTCGATCCCAGTTAGTGAGTATCCCGCTCTTCTATAATATTCTTACCTGTCTCTTTGCCCATAGATCAGCCTCCTTTCCTTAATTTCCCTCCAGCACTCTCCCAGGGTTCTGCAATGTGGTCTTGCTTCTATCATTTCCTCATACTTCACTGCTCTTCTCCCCGCCTCCACCCTTACTGCCTCCATCTTAACCTCCCCCTCACTACATACCCTGGGGTCTCCCTTACCAACCTTAGTACCCATCTCCAATATCGTGTTTGTATATCTTCCAGTAAACCTTGTTCTCTCCATCCCCATACTTCTGCGCCGTACAGCATTGTGCTCCTTACCAAGCCATCAAACATAACCTTTCTTTTTCCCACGTCTCTCCCAAAAGTTCTTTCTCCCCATCCCCAAACTTGTCCCATTACCCTGTTCGCTCTTTTTGCCATCACCCTCACGTGCGCCCCGACCTTATTACTTTCGGACACTTACCAATTTTTTCACACGTAGGTCTACTGTTAGTTCTAGTTTTACACTATGACTAGAACTAACATAAGACCTAGAATCATTCAGGTTTAGCCATCTTGAGAGACGTGCGGCTAAACCCGAATGTTTCTAATTCTAAGTCTAGTGTTAGTTCTAATTTTAATTGTTATTCAGCGTTATATTGTGGTATATTTTTATTGGACGCAATTTAGAACTAACAGTAGACTTAGAACCAGTATTATTCTGGTTTAGCCGTTCGTCTCTTAAGACGGCCGAAAACTCAGGATTATCATAAGGACGTCACATTTTCCAAGCAAAACTTTTACTTTACAAAACTACCCAATACCTGTATTGGGTAGTATACCTACTATTAAGTTATGTTGCATCTTATGTGGGACAATGCAAGTGCATAATAACTATGGTGACTGCATTCATTTTCATATATTGCGAATTATATGAAATTCCTAATATAATAATAAAATATATTGCGAAAACAGCGCATAATCAATTTAAACCGGTTTCTATATTAATGTGCTATTTTCAAAGTGATAAGTAAATTTTAATGCTGTTTTTGTTTCTTAGACATAAATATAGGGACAACTCGCATGTTTTGTACGCAATATCAAAGTTAATTAAGTACCATTTAGGTTCTGTGGCTTTGGGTTCTTTGTTAATTACAATCGTTAAAATACCCAGGTTAATTTTAATGTATCTCCATGAAAAGTGAGTTGCTGATTTGGTTTAATTGCAATAAAGTTAATTTTGGTTCATTTTGCTTTTAGGTTAAAACGTAATAAAGATAAAGGAAGTGAATGTGCTTCTTGTGGATTAAAATGTTGTATATGTTGCTTTTATTGTTTGGAAAATTTTTTAAGATATTTAAATCAAAATGCTTATACTGTTGTTGCTATTGATGGGGCTAATTTTTGTGCAGCTGCTAAAACGGTGAGAATTACATGAATTAACTATATAATAATGGTCTTTAAGATAATTTTTTTTTAATATTTTAGGCTTTTGAAGTATTAGTAAGTCACGCATTAGAAGTTGCAACAATAAATTCGATAGGCGATTTCATTTTATTTTTGGGAAAATGTTTAGTAACGGCCGTAACTGGAATGGTGGGACTTTACTTTTTCCGACAAAATCCCAAGTTGAATTTTTTTGCTGCCCCAACATTAATTGTTTGTATTTTCGCCTTTTTTGTCGCACATTGCATTTTATCCTTATATGAGGTAAGTTGGATAATAACAATGAATAGAAGCAATAAACATTTTTTTAGACTGTTTTAGATACTGTTTATTTGTGTAAATGTGAAAGTGGAGATAACGTTGGCGAAGGTTTACAAATGCAAAACTTGGAGGGTGTTACAAATGGAACTCAAAATCAAGAGTTGCAATCTCGATGAAATTAATTCAAAGATCTGCTTTATTTATAATCTATTTTATATTTAAAACGAATGTTGATGTTAAAATTAAGTGGAAAAAGTTAAAGTAAAGTTAAAATTTTTCACCAAAAACGATTTTTAAGGTTATATTTACAACAATTTTAGTACTTAATATTTAATTAAAATGGTTTTGTATTTTTGTACGTTTTATATTATAATACACAGTATTATTAACTATAATTTTAATTCAACTTATTATGTGCAATCAATGCTTGTGAATTTGATAAATATATCAACAAATTATATATTTATAGCACAAATTAATCTTAAACATTAATATTTTAATACTCGAAATATTTTTAATATTTGTAACTGAATTATTTATTATTTTTTATAATAAAAGCACAATGTAATTAAAATGTGTCATTTTAAAATTATATTTAGAAAAAGTTATGCAATCCCAACATCTTTTTAAAAAATCCCACTTTCTAAAATAATGTAGGTAAATTTATTCAAAAACAATGATTTATATTAATAGTTCTTTTATGCTAAACGAATAATTCTCTCACATCGATTAAAATGTAAATTTACCATCATAACCTGAATGCAACCTTCAGACAAACCGTTTAAATAAAGAGAATTATATTAATAATAAATTATTAATGCTGTATTATTATTACTATTTGTTTATATTTATTTATTATTAAAAAAAATTTTACGTCTTTTTTAGAGATCTCCTTTCTTCATGTTCTTCTTGGCATCTTTGCATAAACATTGCAGGGCGACGCCACTGCAATGCGCTGTGACGCCGGGCGTCGGTTTCAACTCATCCCCCGCGCAGTTTCCACCCGTCAACCCCCTCGATAATTCGTCGGGGGCCACGATGGCGCCACAGTATCCGATCGACAACAACGAAGTGAACGAAGGTGGTGGTTATATTTTCACGGGGAGACAAGAATTAATCAACAAATAGGTAAGTAATTAGTATTTAATTAAAAAAAATCTTTTTTAATTAAAAGAGCTTTATAAATAAATTAAAAATCAAACATAAATATTAAATTGTTTATACAAATATATTTTTTAATCCTCTTACTGTGTGAGAAATGATTCCCTTAAAGTATACAAATAATAATCTCGTTATTTTTTCTTGATTTTAATTAATGATGGCTCCATTAATTGTGGTGAATTTCTGATACGCAATAGAAACTTAATTATGACGATGTTCATTACCGGTTTGGTTGAAGTATCGCATTTTTTTTGTTAAAATTGCTACGGATGTTGTTTGATGTGGGTGGGTAGTCGAAAGAGAAAAAGGAAACGGTGATGTAAAAAAAAAATAGTGACCGGTTGTGTTGTAAAGAGAAAGAAGGAGAGAGTTTTGGCCAGCTTCCAACTGGGTTAGCAGCCCCCTTTTGGGCGCACTCTCCTTTCATAGTCGAGGTGGTTCGGAAATCTCTTTCGGTTTTCGGGGAGACTTACTATATTGCGCGGTAAAAAAGATAATATATCGATTTTAAATATTTAAATTACTATTAATGACTAAAATTTTAGTTAAAATATTTTTGGTGGATAATCTTTCAAAATATATAAAATTTTCTTTGTTTGAAAAATTCCAAGTTTCTTTATGCAAAGAGATAAAATTTTATAAAAGAAATTGTAATTTATTTGTTTTACAATGTTTTCTAGAGTTTCAATTTCCTTTCTCTTTGTGTTAGGATTCGGGAAGTCGTACGAAAAACACCGTAAAAAAAGTCTTGGTCGTCTCTATAGCAACGTTTGGACCAACTACTGAAGGTGGTTTCAAATTCACCCCCTCATTTTCCATGGTAGGGGATCGTCGACGGGAAAACGACGAAACAGCGGAGTTCGGCGCCAAATGTTTGCAATCTGTAAACAAAACCTAGATTTTCTTATTCTTGAAGATTGACGAAACCGGAAACCCACAAACAAATAAAGCAAAAAGGAACCGAAATCGAATAAAATTTCTAATAATAAAGAAAAAACCTCGCTCATCGATTTTTTTAGACAAATTTTTATTATTTTATTTAGGAAATTGTACGTGAATGGCCAGAATTTGTCGGGTACAACTGTGTTGTACTCAGGAATCACGAACGTTACGTCTACTGCTGTACTCATGACGACGGTAAGTTGGTAACAATGTAGCTCGTTAATTTTAATTGCCTTTTTGAATCAAAAGAAAAGAATGGAATAATAGCAGTAAACAAGATGCGAGAGATTTTACGAGGAAATGGGGTGTTCGTTTTGTTTTAGCAATTATTCCGTTTTAAAACGCGAAAAAATTCTTGTAATTTTTTTTAGCGGTATTCATTAAATTTGCAATTGAAACGTTTAACTCGAGTAGTTTGTGGATGAATTATAAATAACATAACCGAAGCGCATTTCGCAGATTTAAATCGATTGTTCGTTTAATATTTGTTTTATCGCTTTCATCGAATCGAGAAATGAATGGAAGAGATTGACTTACGTACGAATCTTAGTACTAAAGAGGATTGAATGTATAAATATAACATCAATTATCTTAATCTATTAACGCAATGCAATTTTAATAATAATTAATTGTTTTTTTAAGATTTCCCAGCATAAAATAGCTTGTTGATGTTCTTGTGGCAAACGTTTAGTAATGAAAGAGGTAGAAACGTGCTTGAATGCAATCTAAGTAGACTTTAAGAACCCTTTTCTTTGTAATAAAGGTTAAACCACAGAATAACTAGAAGAAACGACGTCGGTTGCTTTCATGCCAAAAGAACCGCATTTTTGTAATAATTTATAGGGGAACAAGCACTACTTCATCAAAAGATAAGAATTCTTTAGGCTCAACAAAATGATAAGATAAAGCATGCCTTTTGAAAAACTTAATTTCGTATTCATCACTTAACTTTTCAGTTACTTGAGCGACATACTGCCTCATTATATTATACTTACCCACGTCAATGATTTCTCTATCGTCCTCAGATTCATTTGAAGAATTTAAATTGTCATTAGAACTGTCTGACTTCCATTCTTCACACTGCTCATCAAACGATTCATCATCCAAAACTTTCCCCGTTGCTGTATCATTTTCAAAAACTTTCTTCCTTGGCGACTTTTGGTTTTAATGTCTTACGTGTCATAATACTTTTCCTTGTTTGAGGTGTTATGGGAAATGGGCGAATATCTTCAGATTCCATAAAAGGGTTTTATCTAGGATTACTCCTAGAGATTTGACTTCCTTTGAGAAAGGGAATTTAAATAAATTAAGTTTTTGCTACATTTTATCACTTTATAATAAAACTTTTAAAGCTCTTTATACATTATAAAATACTTTTATTCTCCACTTTTCATTTTTATATTTTTCATTTTAGAACCATTAAAGAAGTACTTTGCATAATAAATCTCGCATCTGCGTCATCTCGGATTTTATCCCCGCGAATTTTTATGACTCTTTTACGACCCCCACAACATGCCGCACATGTATATACGGAATATTGATTTATATTTTGCTCAATTTTAAACAAATCCATTTTTTGCAGCAAATTTTAGTGAAAAGTTGCGATGGTGGTCACGTGTGTCATCCGCCGAAGGAATGTTGTAAACAAGGATGTTGTTATTTGCCGGATTACAACGTTTACAAACCTCCGGTTATTCCAACCGGAAATATGTTTAATCCCTTATTTTTGGGTCATTGGTATTTTTGGGCGGCGATTACGGCGACTTTAGCGGGAATAGTATGCGCTTGTTCGTTGTGGAAACGACACAACAACTCTTCTGGTTGTTGGTTTTTGTGTTGTCGCGATTCCGGGAGGGATGAACGGACGTCTCAACCAGATTCGACTGGATCATGTTATGCTCCGCCTCAATACAGCAGATGTAGTAGTTTTCATCAAGCTCCTCCACCTTATTCAGAGGTAATTTAAAAAGAATTGAGTTAAGAAGTGATTCTTAAAGATATAATTTTTTAGGTTGCTTCAAAACCGGATCTTTATCCTTTGGTGATAAGTTACAATGGTGAGCCAATAATAAAAAATAACGGACAATCAACTGGTTATTTAATGGTGCAATATTTTAGAAATTTCATTGTTAGACCAGTTGGTAATATTCAGTTCAGATTTCAAAAATGATTTAAACTTTAATAATGTTGTTTTAGGATCTCTTTCAGCAACGAGTACAATTGACTCCTTAAGCTCTAGCTTTATATGTAACGCAACAAATGAGGCCAATAGTATAATTCCACCTCCGTATTCTTGTACCGGGAGTTTAGAAGAGGTGAATTCGATAAATAATCATTCGGTGGTGACGCAAATTCCGGTTTCGACTACATCAAACGATCTTCGGCAACAACAACCAAAAACGAGTCCAAGTGTGCATTCATACGCAACATCAACAAATTTCGTTTGTACTTCTTCAACTTCAAGTAATAAACCGGAAGTTACGTCATCAAATAAAGGATTAGCAACGACAATGGGAAATAAGTCTGATAATTTTCAATCGAGCACAATTCAACAGCAGCAAGTTGTAGTCAATAAAAAATTGCATATTAACGGCGGTATTGTTAAGAATTCGAGCGTTGACTCGGAAAGTCAAGAAGATGATCATAATTTCTCCGATTTACTTAATTTATCCGTTTGTTTGCCAAGTAGTGTTATTCATTTACCATCTGGTATGCAATCGAATGCGATTCATGAACAAAATTACAGCGTAACAAATAGCATGACAAGTTCCGATATAAGTAGTTTAGCTAATTTGGGGACGCCGGATTCGCCACCTCGGGCAACATCTCCAACGGTGGAAATGCGCGAATTATTAGATAAAATTCAACAATTACCGCAACACAAAAGCCCCCCGCTCATACCGGAAACCCCGTTTCATCAACCTCGGATGAAGTTATATTTTAATCGAACGAAAGCAAAAACTCTTTATATGCCTTTACAAAACGGCACTAATAACGTTTTTCAGACGAAGATATCCCCAAAAACAAATTGTTCGAGTTCTTGTGGGATCTTTTCAAGAACTTCGTGGCTTTCGCGATCAGCCCCAAACACACCGTGCGGAAATTTTGTACCGAGTTTTTCAGTACCAAAAAAACCTGGGAGTCATAAAGGAAGTAAAGTAAAAATTAATAAAGACGGAAGTCCACTTTTAAGAACTAATAAAGAAGATTCGGATGAGGATAACCAATCGTTAAAGGACGAAAGATTATGATCATTTAAGGGGGTTGATTTATTATATTATAATAAAAACAATAAAATTTTTTATTTATTTAGCTACGTGTAATAATAATAAAATAATATTTTGGGTAAATCTCAAAAAGAAAATGCTAAAAGTGTACTTACGAATCAAAAGAAATTACTGTAAAAAACGAATTTGAATGCCCCCAATTTAAAATATTAAAAGAAATCAATAAAAATAAATTTGTGTAGATGGAAAAAACTCAGTACAAAACTACGACAGGTTGAAGTTATACAGCGGAAGTTTAACATGAAAATAAAAGATAAATAATAAAAAAAAACCTTCGGAAGTCCTCGCTATTTTTTGTTGGTAAAATGAACAAAAATAAAAAAAAAAAACAGGTTAGTTATAACGTGAAGAAGAAAAAGATGATTGTTACGTGTTTTAACGCTAAATGTAATTTTTTATTAATGATGTCAAAGCGTTTAATAATGTATTAATAAAAATTATACAAACGTATATTAACAATTTATTTAGAACCTAACCACACTAAAATCCCGATTCAGTATTAAAATTTAAATTTAATTATAATCAATTGCGTTCTCTTCGACTAAAATATTTTCAGATTTCTAGCACTTCCGGTTATACCGGAAGGAACACCCTATATACTTTTACATATTAATCACAGCATCCAATGCTGTGATTAATGAGATTTTAGTAACATTTTTATGGAACCAGTTCAAGTTGGTGACACTGGGTCATTAATTATTCTAGTTGTCAATGTGACAATGTTTGTCGATGGATGTTTAAACACGTTCTTAGCATCAAATACAAGGTCCACAATGATGAGAACATTGAACTCTGAGCAATTTCTCTTGAGATGTACATGAACCACTTTTGTCAGGTGAATACATTTTTTGTTTTGACAGTTTCTAATTGTCAATTCAAATTTCTATTTTCTAGTGTTACCAACTGCTACATACCTATTTCCCTACATTGTCAAAATTTATTTTTATTTTTGAGAAAAAAAAAGGATAAAAACGCGAATTACAAATAATAGTATAAAAAACACGTTTCAAAAGACAAAGCACTCATTCATTAAAAAACTCGTAACTGTATAAGAAGTAAGGCGGCATTATCGTTTAGAAAATTCAAATTAAACTAATTTAAGTAATAAGTTCATTTGTATAATTGCAAAGGACCAAAAGGGATTACAGGTGAAGAAATTATAATAAAACCCTCAATTGGAAAAATCTAAATTAAGCGATGCGTCGATGTTTTAAATATACAATTATTTATCTATTCCTTTTCTTTTTTGGATACGGTGATAAATTCGAAGAATCCGATTCAGATACAACAACACTTGGCGACGCATTCACTTTAATTTCATCTTCCCCTTCCGGAATACTTTGCAAACTATAATTTGAACAAGTTCAAAAAATAATTACAAACATTTATTAAAGAATTTACTTCGTTTCAGCTTCTAAGCTGTTTAACAATTGAAACCCAGTTTCTAACGATAACAGACCAATTTCACCTTCCAACGTTGGAAAATGCATTTCTGGATTATCAAAATCGCTTGTATCTTCTTCTTCTACTTTAACTTTTACCATCCTACAAATTAAGTTTAAAATACTAAATACAGATAATATTTAATATTATTACCTATTTAATTTATCAACAGGGGATGAAGTCCTTGGTATCAATAATTGGGTGTAATAATTATTGAGCTCTCTACAACGTTTTTGCATCACCTCAATATATTTAATTACTCTGTTTTGGTAGTAATCATGAAGACCTTTGGTTCCACCAAGTCCTAATTCAGTTAAAACTCTTTCAATTGGATTCTTTAACAAATAATAATAAATTAATACAGAATTAAAAGGAAATTTTATTACATACAGGAAATCCACATAATCTTCCTTCTTTTTGATCATCGATAGCAACCCTTAAATCTTCTCCTAACTTCAATAAAAACGCTTCTAAAATTTCAGTTAAGAAATCTAAAACACTTTGATGAGTTGTTTCAAAACCAATATGAGCGGTTAAAACAGCTACACATTTAATTAGAACCTGTTTGGCTCCGGCATAACTTATTTCAGGGACATCAATCTCTTTCCCTAACGAAAATGCCCTAAAAATAATCTTTAATAAACTTATTACATTTAAAGTTTACAACATACGTAAATCTTTTTGGTATATAATTTAAACTATTTCGTGAATGTCTTAATATAAGGTTTGGTTTATCTGGAATAGGAGGTATTGCATCTTCCGGTGGAATTAAATTTGATTCAATAGCTAATTCGGCAACTCGAATCATCTCCGTCATATCATTAGCATGTTTATGTAAGTTTATTGTGTACATAATTAATGGATCCATGTTTTGTAGACTATAAATAAAGATATATAAGTAGTTTAAGTCAAAATAAAGCTTTTAAAATTACGTTATTTGTTCCGTTTTATTTAGGTTATGTTGATCTTGATTTGCATCATATTCAGCTAAACAAAATTTGTTCATCGATCTTTCAACATCGGCCGTTATGTCTGGAACGAAAATATCATCGTTTTCACGTTCAATTTCACCCCAATGAGTAATTTTATTCATTTTAAAAGTAAATAATAAAAGTGACAGGTTAATTTAAAAAAATAGGTTATGTTTATTACCAAACCAAGATTACCAACTTAAAAATTTAAAATAAATTATTTTGAAAATAACTGATTTAATTTAAAAAATTATAAAAATGTTGTTAATTTTTTATTACAAATTGAATCTAATTAAAAGTTATTACATAAATGAATTACTTAAAATGTTATATTATAATTTATTTTGAGGTTATGTAAATATAGTTGTTTTTTGAGGTTATGTCTTCTAGTCACCACATGTTTTGTGTTTTCTTTTCTTAAGAAATTAAATCTTAAAGCAAAATGAAGCAAATTCATGAACCTGAAGCGAAAAAACAAAAAGTGTTTTCAATTACTGATTTTCGACAAAATTTGTATGGCAATTACAAAATATCTTGTAAGTTAATTTTTTTTAATCAAAAACTTTTATTAAACTATATACATTTTTAGATTTGCAACATTTTTTAAAGTTATGTGCCGAAAATAAGCACAATTATATCTTGGAATATCTTGAAAGTGGTGGAAATTGTTCGGAAATATTACAAATACTTCAAAATGATCCGAATGCACCTCCAACATTAATTCTCGAGATAATTTCCTATGTTTTATTAGAAATAGTGGCTCGTCACCCTAATTTACATAATTCTGAGCTGAAAACATGCAACTTATTATTAAACCAACAAATTACAACAATTAACAAGATGTTGAGTTCAACATCAAAACCATCGGAACGTAAAATTGTGTTAAAACTACTCACTACCATCGTTTCTTTTTCTCCAAATCTCGCAAAAGATGTTTTAATTCACGTTAATTTTAACGCTACCAATATAAAATTATTAACAAAAACTCCTCAAGATTCAGAAAAGGATTCAGTTCGTAAAGCGTTTTTAAATTTTTTGTGCGCATTTCTAGTTGATGGGCGATTTCCAACAATTTCTGCTATTTTGGGAAAATCAGCTTTGTTAATGAGTGTTATAAACGGATTACGCTTTGATCCAGTTGAGAATGTTTCCGTTTTTTTGAGTGCTTTGAAAAGTTACGTTTTGGAAAATACCTCTGTCACGAAAACAACAAAAATGAAAGTGTTTTCAACGCAAGTTATTAGAGATATCGTTAATTTGTATAATTGGAAGGGACCAAAAGGAATTACTGGCGAAGAAAAGGTAATAATTTTTTTAATTTGATTTTAACCTAAAATAATTACATTACAGTTTCCTGTAATTTCATAACCTTGAAATGTCAAATTTATTTGATTTAAACCTTTTAGGCAAATCAATTGGAAAAATCGAAATTAAGCGAATGCGTCCACGATTTTTTATTAACATTATGCACAACGAAACACGGCGTTATTTTTAAAGATCCTGAATTGGGTTTTGGAAAAACTTTTCATAACAATCTCATTTTAACGGTTATCGATAGTCTTGAAAGACCTTGGGATCATTCTTACGCGAGTGAATTGGTTATAAAAATATGCGGAGCGTGTCCTGATTTAACAAAGGCCGTGTGGTCGAATTTATCCGATTCATTAAAACCGAGAGATACCGAGAATTGGTTAAAAGCTGTTCAATTCGTAAAGAAGTTAATTGATGAATTACAACCTCAAAAAGTTTTAAAAGAAGAAATAGCTAAGAATTTTAATGTTCCACAATTAGTTAAAGTCACTATAAGTTTAAACGCACCTAATTCAGCGATTAAACCGCTTAAATCTTATTTAAATCAAGATGAGGAGAAAAATGTTGAGGTTATGCGAAATATATTTGAGGTTATTTTGAGTATGTTGAAAGGAATTGATGGTTATTTGAGTGTTTTAAAGGGTTATTTGGATTTAAAAACTTTTTTGGAGTATAAAAAAGGATTAAATGAATACATTCTTGGGGCTTTTCCTACAATTAATATTAATTTAATGGGTTTTGATGAAAACATCGATTTTTCTAACGTTATTTTGAACGTTTTGGTGATTTATAAAAAGTTATCTCCCCAATTACTCGTTGATTTAGAAATCGACGAAAAAATTTTTGATCAATCTAACTCTATGGTTGAATCATATAAAATTAAAGTGAAAATAATCGATTTGGTCTTAGATAGGTTCGATTTAAATTCGAAATTATTTCCTCGGGTTTTATCGCTTTTATTGAAAGCTTATTATTTTTTGAAAGATAACGAAACTTATCGTGTTATTTTTCAGTTATTTTTGAAGACGAATCTTTTTGATTTGAGCTCACAATATGAGATTGATGTTTGGATTAATTCGATTTTTAATGCAAAACGATGTGATGATTATTTGTGTGAATTTATAAATGGTGTTTTAAAGACAACTTCGATTAATTGTGTTGAGTATACAAAGAAATTGGTTGAGATTAATGATTTAATTAAAAATGAACCATTTAACGATTTTGACCTAAAACAATTTTTGACAAATATGAACGAGAATAGTTATAAAAATGCGATTTGTCATAATCAGATGAGTTTATTAGTTTTTGGTTTAATGGATTGTTTAGAAAATGTGGATAAAAAGAAAAGTGTTAAAGGTTATGTTAATTATTTATTGATTAATTTGTTGCATCAGCAAACACAGCCGAAAATGTTTTTGAAATATTTAATGGGGGTTATAAGGAGTGGGAAAATTGATCTTGATGAGGAAATTAAAGATTATTTTATTGGTTTTGATGAAAATGCTGAGAAAATAATCAGTTTTGACGTTTCCAAAAGAAGTAATTTGGGTTGCCTATCCGATGTCAATAAAATTTTTTTTGATGAAAATGTTGATTTAAATGACGATTTTTTAGACGAATTAAGCCCGATTTTTTTAAAACGAGATGTTCTGTATATGCTAATCTTTTATGTTAAAAATTTGCATTCGAAAAAGTTATTAAAAAAGAGACATTTGAGGAAATTGCAACATTTAGCACACAAATCAGAGGAATTCTTGTTGTTGGTTTTAAAAAATGTGTATTTTTTGGAAAATTTTTCAATGTTAAAAAGCGATTCACTTAGTTTGTTTATTTTGAAATTAATCGAGCATGGGTTAAAGATGGAAATTAAAGACTTTGAAAGTTTACTTGAATCGTATCGAAGTGCTGTTTTAAAGGATATTTTGGTTATAATTAAAACGAAAAATATTGAGGTTGATTTAGAAAATACATTGAGCGTTATTAAATTGTTTGATTTAAAACGAGAGCAATGCTTTTCAATTTTAACTGAGACCAATTTTGATTTAAACGATTTTGTAACTAATGAAAGAAATTTATCTATAAATTACCATTTAATTTGTTTTTCTTTAAACAATTTATGGTTAAAAAGTAAAAATTATGATTCAACCGAGTTTATTTTAACCCAAAAGAACGTTAATTTCTTATTGGAACTTTACGTTTATTTATTGGAATTTAACTTAGATTTGAGTTTCTTAACAACGTCTTTATTTAATTATTTAAAGCTGTTTCCTCACTTAATCAAAAATGATTCAGAATTGTTTATAAAATTGATTTTGAAAGATTTAACCAAAGAAAACGTTTCGTTAATTTGTTTATTTTTAGAAAAAAATCCAAAATTAATTGATATTTTAATTAATAATTTAGAAAAAATTAATTTAACCAAATCAAGTTTAGCTATTTTGGACGTTTTAGTTAAAAACAAAGTAAAAATTGATGAATTAAAACTTATTTATGAAAAATTTGAGGGTATGTTGTTAAAAAATTTGGAGAAGCCCCAAAAAGCCGGAAAATATTTCGAGATTCATCAAGCTTCGGTCGGCGAACTCATAAAAATGTTTTTAAAACCCGAAATAGCAACAACTTTTATTTCAAAAGTTAATAAATACGATGTTATCGATCCATTTTTGGGTTATTTATTGAATATTATTTATCAAATTGCGTTTAAATGTGATGAAAATAACCGTTTTCTTTCAAATTCTCTTTTGACATTCATTAATTTGTTATGTAACGTTTTCAAAAAGGATCAAGATCTTCTTAAATTAGATGAGAACGTAGCCAATTTTAATAATTTCTTAAATTTTTTGATCCAAAATAAAAAGGTTATTAACACCCAACAAGTTTTAAACAACAATTTAAAATCTTTAATTAAATTCTTATTAAAATTTGGTTTATTAAACCGTCCTAAATTACTTAATTTATTAAACAATTTGATTCAACTCGTCGAGTTTCCCAAAGAAGATTTAAATAATGTTATGGAAATGTTAACCTCGCATTCGGAATTTATGGATTTAATCATTTTGGAGGGAAAAAACACACAAAAATGTGAAACTAAACTAGAACTATTAAAAATCCTTTTAAGACTTTTTCAAAAGAACGAAAATTTGATTGAGCCTAATTTTGTTCCATTAATTTTATCGAGTTACGAAGCAACCAAGTCAGAATCGGATCGAATTTTACTTGAAATATTAAAGATGTAAGTTAATTATTTATTTCCTCATTATTTTGATTTAATATAATTATTTATAGATTTGAAGAGCACCCACAAAGAAGTAATTTTTACGAATACAAACCATTTTTATGGGGAAAAGCAGCAGCTAATCACTACTCGATTAAATCCAACGTTGAAACATCGTTATTTCGACAACCAAAAATCTCAACAATCCTAGATTTATTAGAAATTGAAATCGTCCTAAACACAATTAAATACAACGAAACGCCATCAAACAATTTGAGTCCAAGAAAAACGATTTATGATTTAAACTTTTTCTTGCCATTATTCTCAAATTTATTACTCCCCGAAAATCCGATTCAACTCTATCGATTTACTAAATCCGGAGCTTTAGCATTAACAATTTTAGGATTATCAAGTCAAGATGCACATCAAAGAGGCTCATCTTGTTATGTTCTCTCATTATTTTACACCCATTTAGACGCTAAACGTTCTAAAAAAGATAATTTAATATGGATTCGTTTCGTTGAAGCAATTTGTAAAGGAATTTCCGCATTAACAGACGACTTAAACAGCGATTTCGAATTAAACAACTTCGTTTCTGTTTTCTTATCACGAATGGCTCTAATTTTAACGAATCCCCAACATGTTATGTACCCACCTCTATCGCAATATTTAACCGCAAAATCGGTTTTAGACTTTAAATTAATCCCTGAGTTATTAACATTTTTACATTCGCCCGATGTGAATTATAAGGAACATAAAAAGTTTATTTTGCAGGTTATTTTCGATGGTTTAAAAACGAAACGAGATTTTAAAGCAGCCTTAAACTCAATTTCTTTTAAATTAATCTTGGAAAGTTTTAATTCTTGCTTGTTCGACCGCGAATGTAAACTGTATGTGATTAAAATTGTCGAAAAAGCTTGCAAATTAGATGTTGGCACGAAGTTATTGTGCGAAAATTACGGATTATTTTCTTGGATTTACAATTATGTAGAAAATTTTGGTAAAGAAAACGATTTCATTTCTATTATTTTAGACATTCTTTCGCATATAATCAGTTTCAAAGAAGATTATAGCCAAATAAACGAAATTTTAATTTGTTTTATTAACATCTTAAATTCGTTTAATGAAGAAAATACAATCAAGTTATTAAAAATTTTGTGTTCGCTAAATAAGTTTAGGTTAAAAGAGAACATGTTACGCCATGTATTTAATGTTTTAAATAATAAGGAATGTTTATATTATTTGAATCATCTACAAACGATTCATTTAGGTGATGATCATATCGAAAATGTTGATTTTTATTTGAAATTGTTAACTTCAAAATGGATATTGTCTAAATAAAATATTATTTTTCGAGAATATCTTGGTTTTTTATATATTCAAGACATTTCTGAGAAATAAGTCCATATAATACAACACCTTTTGATACAGTACCAAAAGAAGAAATAGGGAAAACCTTAAAAGCGTGACATACAGTTATTTCTACAAGTACTGTTATACTGGAGTGAAAATTAAGGTTGGTATTAATATTTAAAAATTAAATTGCTATCTATTGTTGCTAACTTCGGGTTTAACGATTTTTATTCTAACTTTCTTATTTTTTGAGACATCTTTGGACTCATTTTAAAGGTTTTTTTAATGAAGATGACAAATATGTCAAAATTGACATTGACGTTTCAAACCGGAAGTGATTGTGTTTCCATTAATATTAAAGTTACATATGTCGAGATTGAACTCATTTTAAAGGATTTTTAATGAAGTTGACAAATATGTCAAAATTAAAAGTTGAAACTTCGAACTTTTTGGTTTTTTGAGATAAATGCGTCAAGTTTGGACTCCCTTTAAAAGTTACTTTATGAAGATTACGAATATAATAATAAAATTAAAGTTGACATTGACAAATGAGAGTTTTTTTTTCACGACTAAACCCGACAGTTTCTAGTTTTAGGTCTAGTGTTAGTTTTAATTGTTATTTAACCCTAAATTCTTGTACATTTTGATCTAAAAATGTTTTTTTTTGATTTAATGCACTTACCTTGTTTATAATTTCATCTATTTACCCATTTTGAATTAAATACAACCTTTAAATCCAATTAATTATGTGTTTTTCATTAAAAAAAACTTAAATTCAACGTCAATTTTGACAAGCAACTGCAATATTTGGATCTTAATCACCATGGTAACCGAGTCAAGTTGGATAACCTATAAAATAAAAAAATTTTATTCCGATTTTTTTATCAATTCTAACCTAATTTTTGTTAATTTTAAAACAATTCGAAATCTTTACGATTATCTCGCATTCATAACAAATTCGTTAATTGTAGTTAATTTAAATCGATTCTAATTAAGAGAAATAAATTAAAAATATCTTTTTTTGATTTAATCCACTTACCTTGTTTATAATACCCTAGATAAACCAATTTTGAGTTAAATACAGCCTTTTAAACCATTTAAATAAGACTTTTTCCTTAAAAATACTTAAATGTAATTTCAATTTTGACAACCACCTGCAATATTTGTATATTAACCATTTAATCACCATGGTAGCCGAGTCAAGTTGGATAACCTAACAATAATAAAATTATAACCGTTAATATTTCGCTGTATATTTTAATATTTTTTAAATTTTATTTTATTTTTTCTTTTTATATTTGTATTTTTGTTTATTGCTTTTTAAATGAAATACACTGTATAAATAAAAACATAGAAATGTCAATTCTTCCAATTACGTCACAGCAAGGCCTTTGCGTTCATATATTTAGGCAACCAATTATACTCTCAAAACACATTGTCAAAAATATAACCTAAAAAACGAATTTATTTAGTAAATATATTAATTATAAAAAATGGTAGCAATTTCAAATAAAGATAACACTTTAGTGTATAAAGGAAGTGCTTGGTTTAAACAACGTTTAATTCTATCAATATTAAGCGGAAAAGCAGTAAAAATAATTGATATAAGAACGAAAGATGATGAGCCGGGTTTAAGAGAATACGAAGACAAATTAATACGATTATTTGATAAACTAACAAACGGAACGATCGTTGAATTAAACGCAACTGGAACAAGTATTTATTTTCAACCTGGTTTATTAAACGGGGGTGTTATTAAACATGATTGCGGAACGGAACGATCTATAGGTAACTTAACCTCCTTAAATATCCGTTTATTTTATAGTTTTATTTATTTTTAGGATATTATTTGGAGGCTTGTTTAATGTTGGGATTTTTTTGTAAGCAACCTGTAAATGTAACGTTACAAGGTGTTACATCAAACGTTATAGACCCATCTGTTGATCATATTAAAATTTCTTCAATACCTGTTTTAAAAAAGTTTGTTGTTGATGATGAAGGTATTGAATTAAAAATAACTAAGAGAGGTGTTTTACCAAACGGAGGTGGTGAAGTTGTTTTTAAATGTCCCATTCGAACTAAATTAAGACCAATTCAATTACTTGATTTTGGAATGGTTAAAAGAATTCGGGGGACGGCGTATGCGCTAAGAATGTCGCCTTCAATGGCTAATCGTATGGTTGAATCCGCGAAAGGAGTACTTTTAAATTTTTTACCTGACGTTTTTATAAGTACTGATCAACGGAAAGGGAACCAATCTGGTAAAAGCCCCGGTTTTGGGGTCCATTTATATGCTGAAACAACAACAGGGATTTTTTACTCATCAGAAGCTGTTTCAAAAGTATTACAACCAGGCGATACGCCTTCGATTCCAGAAGATGTTGGGGTTATGGCTGCTCAAAGGTTATGTGAGGAAATTTTGAATGGAGGATGTACTGATTCCGCATCTCAATCATTGGCGATTTTATTTATGGCTTTAGGACAAAAAGATGTTTCAAAAATCGTTTTGGGACCACTTAGTGATTATTCAATTAACTTTTTACAACATATTAGAGAATTTTTTGGGGTTACATTTAAAATAGAAAATTATCAATGTGAAGATGATGAAGTGGAAAATGATAAAGTGTTGTTAACTTGTTTGGGAATTGGGTATAGTAATATAAGTAAAAAAACTTTTTGATAGTTTACTTAGGAATTTTTTAATAATAAAAATAAAGTTGAAACTCTATTCTAAACATTTATTAAAATTTTTCTTACAAATACACATACACATATAAATTTTCCACATTATGCTTTGATTAATACTCGATACAGATGGAATACACCTTATAAATAGATCCTTATAAATACTTTCTTCTTTATGTTCGTATATAAAGACTTAATTAATTTATTCAAAATTGGAATCATAATACAATTTATCATGTAAATAATAACAACAAGGTATATATTTATATAAAAACATATATCATATAGTAATAATATAACAAATCGATTTTTATTTTTAGTTGTAAACATCATTTACCATTTTTTTGAGTTGGTCCTTTTTTAAACATAACTTGTACTTGTACAAAGTCTTAAACGTTACTAAACAACTCGAATTATCTTAATAATTATCCTAGTTTATTTTTAACTTTGTTTTAATGTATTAAATTACGCTTACGATCCGATTTAATTTAACCTACATACCTTTTTGACGTCTATACAACAATTAAAAACGATTATTCGAGGTTATGTCAATAATATGTAAATGCGACCACTACATTAGTAATTAATTTATGAGTACGTGAGCTTTATCAATTTTTTTCCATTCATTTTCTTTTGATTAATTTGTTAGTATTAAAAAAATTTGGTTAATAACGTTCAATCGCATTGTTACTCCCATTTTCAAAAGTTTCCGAACTGTTAGCAGCGCCATCCGGCGCCTTCTCCTACAATCGTTCCGTTACGTAAACCTTTGTACCTTCGCGCATAGATGGCGATCGAACCGCGTAAGATACCAACACGCCCAGTGCTACCAACGCGGCACCCAGTGCATTAACAATTATCCCTTCTTCCTGCCACTCGGAGTATTTTGATCTGGTGAGTTAAAAAAAATCTATGTTAAGTAAGCACAGTTAAGAGATGGTTAATAAAGGTTAAGAAAGCAATTCAAATAATAAAAATAGCCAAATTTTATTTGTCATGCAAGTTTTAGTACAAAAAAGCATTTAACCTCAAAAAAAAAATTCAAAACAAAAAAAACGTCAAAAAGCTGTAAATATGGCCGATTTTTTTAAAGATCCCCGGACCGTATTAAAATATGAGCGCGAAATCGAAATTCATCTCGTTGTAATATATAAACCATCACAACTGCCAAACCGATTAAAGACATTCCGATCGAATTAACGATGATCCCTTGAGAGTCCCAGCGCGAATACCTTGATCTGGAATAATTCATCGAGAAAATAATATTATGATTCATCCAAAATGACCTTATAATCATAAATGTCACTATAGGTCTCAGGATGAATTAACCTCTTAATATCCTTTTAACTTGATTAATTAAGGAAAGATGTTTTTTTAATAGCAACAAAAAACACTCACAAAAATCGTAAAACTCCAACAAAATGGGTAATAAGAATAATTAATTAAAAAAAAAAACTTACTCAAGTGTCCAAATAACTTTTTCGGTTAAACCGGTGAGGCACGCTGCTATGGCTAACATGAATGTGGTAAGTCCAAAAGAGGCGTGTATGGGTACCAATGACGCTCGAAAAGCTGCTGTGGCTCCTTCACAGCACAATAGGACTAAGAAACTGAAGAATCCCACTACAAACTAAATATATTAAAGATTAAAGATGCTTAATTATTAAAAAGTTGCAATTTATATTAATAGAATGAAGAGGAAATATGTCTACCAAGCTCTATATAATATAATAGGTATAGCATCTATTGCTTAGGAAAAACAGATCATGATTTGCGTTTCAGAAGATATAGAAGGTGGAACGCAGTACCAAGCTCCCTTCCAAGAACTCTTTGACAACTGGATGAAATTAAATATAGCATGTTGGTTTTGTAGTTAATAGGTATCCAAGACTTTCTAGGGAAACAAGAGCTTTCTTTGTGTCATTTTAGACATCGCAGGTACATATAAGTCTTGTGTAAGCAGTAAGTAATACTCTGCAAGCAGTATCTAAGCCTTTGCCAACAATTTCTAGTGGTTCATAAGTAGTAGAAAGTCTTTTGCCAACAGTATCTAGTTTTCTATTCGCAGCATCTACACTTCTCTACACTCAGTGTTTAGTCTATAAATAAGACCTACTCTTCTATTGGTATTATTTTATCTTCCACCAGTAATATCTAATCTTCTGCAAGTAGTAAATATTATTCAGCAAACAGTATCTAGGCCTTTGCTAACAATATTAGTTATGTGCCAACACTATCTAGTGGTTTGTAAACTGTAAGTAGCAATCTGCAGACAGCAAGTAATCATCGGCGTTCAGTATCTAAGCCAATCAACAATATCTAGTTTTTCGCCAATAGTATCTAGTGATTTGTAAGTAACAGGTAGTTTTTTGCAGTGGTATCTAGTTTTCCATCAGTAGTGTTTAGCCTCCTATAAGCAGGACCTACTTTTTCATTGGTATTACTTTATCTTTTATCAGCAGCATCTAATTTTCCGCAATCAGTAACAAGTATCTAATTTTCTACTACGAATATTAAGACTCCAAGTAGAAAAATCTCTTTTTATACTCTTACTTCTAAAACTATTCTATCCCACCTCCCTCATTCTTATTTTACTTCTGAAACGTCTACATACTTAGAAAGCACCTTAGTGCTTTTTTAAACCATCTTTATTGTATGTATGTATTAGTTATTGATTAATGTTGTTATACTTCATCCTCGTCTGATGCCCGTTTGATTCTCCGTTAATATATTCTTGTCTTATTTGCAGTTTCAGTACTCTTTTACTCTCGTAGTATATATTTCACATAGGTTACCTAACCAGATAATTTACCTACCTGTCACGGCGACTTATTACCGCAGTATTTCGCAGCGGAGCTATAACACTATAGCATATGTTAAAGCTCGAAGGGAAAAGTGTTTTATTTTTATGTTTTGAAAGTAATTGTCACATGATTATATTATTATTATATTATTTTATGCGTGTTATTAGCGTTTATGTTAAATGTAATTAAAATCTGTCAAGGTAGTATTAGAATATGAACAATAATCTTTTACCTGAATAGCAAATAAACCCATTGTAACAAGTCCAATCCAGCTGTGGAGTGAATAAAAATTGGGAATTGGCGGTGTTTTAAGGTTATGATAATCTAAAACGGCTAAAAATCCGATTGCAACGCATGGAATGGCGAGGGCGTGAAACACCGTGTGGAGCAGTTTAACATATATCCTTCTGCAACATCTACAGATGCGGTAAAGAAGAATTGCTGGAAAAGATAATAAAAAAAAATAAATAAAAGAAAGTGAAGAAGATAGCAATAACTTACAGAAACCGCTAAATGTAATAAATCCGGCCACCATAAGCACCGGATGCAAATTGAACTGTTTGTTTCCGTTTTCACGCCACGCGAATCCATTGTGGTACTGTATGGTCCAGTATAGGGTAAGCGCCAACGAACCGAGAAGTAAAATACTCGCCAAAACAACCACCAGGGTGTATTCGAACCAACTACCGCAACCCCATTCGTTTTCTTCCTCATAATGTCTGTGTCTGTCAAAAAAAAAAAGGTAAAAAATTAAACACCAATTTTTTTTGGACTTCAAATACATTTAAGTTTTGAACTGTCACTTAGTAAGTTGTCATATTTTACCAACTTAAAACAGTATAAAATAAAATAACTTTTTTAATATATTTAATTTGACATTTCAAGAATGTTAATGTTAAATAATAAATTTAGAATAATTTTCAATCTTATAGATAATTACGAAAAAATAAATAAAGAGAGCGAATTAAAAAAAAATCGATTCTCCTTTCTGAAAGACGGTTCATCGTGAAGACTTCAACATTTGTTTGAAACTAACGGAACGGTTTTCTCTTCTCACACGTCGATAATGACCTACTCTAGGAGAGTTCAGAGAGAGTCTATTGAAGCTGGAAGCTGGGTGATCTCTAGATGTTAATACGTTAGAAAAATCGCGCTCAAATAAATCCAACTTTATAGTAAACTAGTTTTGTTTACATTTTAAATTAGAAACGATGGCATTAAATGATTTGATTTCGTAGAAGATTAATTTGACATTGACAGGTAAAGATACCAACTTAAAAGTTAAGTTATTTTTTAAGGGAAAAATAAATAAATAGATGGAAGCTGACGTTTCTTACTTTCGCACGGTTATTCGAATAGCTTTATTCAATTTAAAACGGGGAATTATTCTGTTAAGGTTCGCAAATAACCATCTACCCACGCATTATACTCTTCTCTGTTCGCGCTCAACTCAAACTAAAAATTCTAAACAAATTTTGAACCAACCTAAGCTAACGATTATAAATTTGATTACAATTATATATTATTTAAATTTTATTCTATTTTTTTCATATTTAGATGGTATAAAGCAATAACCACCTGTATATAACAAAACAGATATTTATATCCGTTCAGAGAGAGAATGACGTTTAGTGATGCATTTTAATGAGTTTGTACCAGAGGTGACTGTAAAGTGCGCGGACACGGAATTGTGTGCGTAACTGTAAAAATTAACGATTTAAATGAAATACTTTGGACGAAGCGTTACATTCCGAAAGAGAACCGTAACCAGATCCTCTTTGAACCTTTTAAAACATCGTCGCTTTAGGTTACATAACTCTCGCTTCCCACCACGAAAACGTGCATAATCCTTAAAACGTAAAGCGTTGGCCGTTTTATAACAACAAAATTGATCGTGTTATCACCCCAACTTATAAACTGTGGGTAATTTGCAAAAAGACCTTGACTGTTCATAATATACGTCTATCTCCGACTCTGTTGTATGTTTCATAAATAAATGTCATTTCCTACTAGTCGTTTTGCAACACCGCGCTCTGGCAAGAGTATGGTGTATGCGACGAAAAGTGGAAGGAATGTTATATAAGGGGTTTTACAATTATTAAGGTGTGGTGTGAATACTTTTGTAATTTTTAATATTGACACTATACAATTTATTATATTAGAAAATTTAATTTTTAATAATTAATGATTAATAACTTTTTCGTCAGTTTCTCCATTATTCGTCTAATAAGAAAACTGATTTCTAATTATATGCAATGAACAATTAAACATGGACATGAAGCATGGTAGTTCTGTGGTATTATCCTTGGCATCTTTTTTGATGGTCCATAACATCCTTGCCCTTAGTCAAAATCGCTTGATATTCTTTATTTTTCAACATATGGCATCCCTTTACACTACCTCAGCCATCACCCAACATAATCCTCGACTATTTCTCACTACTTGATATCTCTGACGTCTTCCTCAACATTATCTATGACATCAAAATCGTCAGTGCAAGTGCATAGTAGTTTCATTACGAAGGTTACTGCTTTCATACATTGCGAGTTATATGAAATTCTCGTTATATGCAGTGGAAAGTAAGTGTGCAAAAATTTGACCTCAAAATGTTGATGCATCTATACGTTTTTAAAGCTACTGCATCCATTTCTATTATGATGTTGTATGTAAACAATGATTCAAAAACGTAATTAGCTGCGAATACAAGCTTTCGTAACCGGTTGTTTACACTTAACGCGGAAACTTGAATCAACTGTGGAGAGTTAATTCCTTTAACCGGAAGTGGCTCTAAACCTGAACACATGTCGAGACATCAATAAGAAATTTATATCTTAAAAACTTAAATACCGCGATGTAAAATGTTTAAAAATATAATTCTAGAAATATCTTGAATATCTACTATAAAACTTTTAACGTAAATTACACTGACATTACTTTGAATGTATAAACATTTTTAAACACGTGTTTCTGAATATCATGTCCTTTTGTAAAATTGTTGTGAAATTTAGGTGGATTAAGAAAGGAGGAATTAAAAGGATAAAAAGATTTAATTTATTTATTAGATTAAGAAAATTTAAAAAAAGATTTAAATTTTTATCACGGTGCGATGACGAGTTATTGTTTGAAAAGAATTTATCAAATTTTCTAAGTTATAAAGCATTTTATCAATTTTCACATCCTAATTTACCGTCAACAACTGCAACATGACTCACATTCCAACCATTTTAATTGCTAATAATTTCCACTTCCACAACTTACAAGTACTATATACGGCAAAGAACTCACTTAATAAAATTTAAAACCATAAAATTCACGAGAATTTCTCGCTTTCGTTTGTCATAAGTCATAAGAATATAATTTATTATATTAACTTAAAAAAAGTATGCGACGCAATTTCATTATTTGTTAAATAAAATAAGTAATTAGAGATAAACCGGGTATAATAGAATCATCCTGTATATAGGTAGGTATTTTTTTTTTAAAGCAAATAAAAAAGGACGCATATAAATAAATTGTGTATCCTTGAAGATGCGGCAGCAAAATGATTATACAGGTTGAATGAGGATCGGTATATTATCGTGAAGTGAATTCATTTGAAAAGCCGCGCCTCGACTTCTCTTCTTAATTAAAAAGTCGGAGGTGACTTTACGTGGGGGACTGTTGTGTAACACGAACCCAACGAAATTTACACTCCTTTTAACGGGAGAATTTTCTTTAACATATGCAACATTACAATCCCACATCATACAACACTTTTCATTCTTATTAAATTCTCATTATGCAAACAAATAAGTAGGTACATATTTAAAAAGTGACAGTTATTATTATTAAACAAATTAATAATTTGGAGTTAAATATAGTTTCAGCTACTACCCGCTAGAAAAATTAGAAATTCTTTAAAAACAATTTGTAAATCTTTTGAACTCAGCGATTTGAAACCGAATCGTTGATTACATATCTTGGTAAAGATACAAAGCCTCTTATAAGAAGACAATTCGAATCGACGAGGTCACTTACGGGCGAGGCGCTAGATCTAGATAAGGGACTTTATATCTTTACCAAGATATGCAGTCAAATATTTACCCTCAAATGGCTGGGGTCACTCTTATAAGAAGAGATCTATCCTCAAATCGCCGAGGTCGTTTGCGGGTGAGGCGCTGGATTTGATATATCAATACCAAATCGTCAGCTTTGGAAGATTTAGCGCCTCGCCCGCAAGCGACCTCGGCGATTGGAGGCGAAGTCGTTCATTACACATCATGGTAAAGATACAAACTCTTTTATAAGAAGAGATTTATCTTCAAATCGCCGAGGTCGCTTGCGGGCGAGGCGCTGGATTTGATGTATCAATACCAAATCGTCAGCTTTGGAAGATTTAGCCCCTCGCCCGCAAGCGACCTCGGCGATTTGAGGCAAACTCGTTCATTACACATCATGGTAAAGATACAAACTCTCTTATAAGAAGAGATTTATCTTCAAATCGCCGAGGTCGCTTGCGGGCGAGGCACTGGATTTGATGTATCAATACCAAATCGTCAGCTTTGGAAGATTTTAGCATTCATTACATATCTTGGTTAATATGCGGTCTCTTATAAGCAGACATTTACCTTTAAACCGCCGAGGCACTAGATTTTAGGCGCGAAATGTAGCGCTTCGCCCACAAACGACCTTGGGCGATTTGATACAAAAGGACCAAAAAAGAAGGCTTACCACAGAGAATAATCAAGAGCTTAGATTTCCAAATCAGAAACCGATGAAAATTGGATTCTCTTTGAAACCTTTCTACTTGAATCTTTGGAATCTAAGTAGTCATTTAAGAACGATTTATAAAAATACCTCAAAATCTACTGTTTTGTTTATTACTGCGTGATTTTTCTTTGGGCACTCATCTCGGTGGAACAACTCAAAAATTGCAAAATTTAAAAAAAAACTTGTTTCAAAGATAAATAATTTTTGATTTGCGATAAACGTTAAATGAAAAACTCAACATTGCATATAAACAATATAAAAGTAAAAACTTTTAATCTAAATGTAAACATCAAAGGCGCTTTATAAGCAATGGACACAATCGAAATGAAATCATTATCATTAGGCCTTGAAGTATAAGGAGAAATGAAACAATTAAAAGAAGTTTAGAGTTTATAAAATAGGGATTGTTTACAAGTTACTAATCTTTAATTTTAGCTTTATACATGTGTAATTAGGACGTGAGGTATTTTATTTAAACGTTACGTAACTAATTGTGACGTATTCTTTTTTGTAAACAAATCTTATTGTTAAAAAAATTGATTGTAAATTTAATTAATTATTAATAAGGGTGCAATTTACGATGAAATGAAAACTTTTTAAGTGAATTAAAAGGGTCAACGACATTTCAAAAGAATCACCCTCATGTTTCATTTTTAAAAGTTCATCATCAATCAAACTCCAACCCCCCTTTTTAAACCCTCTGGCAATGACAACATACTATCTCTTTGTCCTCTTTTTCAGATTTTATCATCGTTTTATGCACTCGCTTCACCGTTTATATATATATATACTACAGATACATAAAACTTGTCCGGTTAAAATAGTATTTCCGTTTATCACGCTATTAGAAAAAAACAACGACGATTTTAATCGTTTAAAAAAATTAATTACAATTTTAAGTAAACTTTTGAAAACTTATTACTTACGTGTGCATTTTATTTTTACCCATTTTGGTTCAAAACTCCAAATAAAGTTGATTCGATGAAAACAAAAACTTAATTAAGAAATGTATTAATTAAAAACGACACCAATTTAATTTGTTTAAATGGCACAAATTATCTAAATGCGACCGTCACCTAAGAAATTTTAAACGCGACTAAAGAGAATCGACACTCGACGGTGAAACAAGTGAAGGGTCATAACCAGTCGCGGCCAACTGGTCAACTAAAAAAAATAAAAAAAAAACTCGGTAATAGTTTTCAAACTCCGCGGTGTGCAACCTAGGGATATAGCGCCATCTGTTTGGAAATAGCGATATTATAAATTAAAGATTTCTATTTTTAATAACCATTTTAAAATAATTTTTAATTAATAATTATTAATTATTATGATTTTAATCGGATTTGTGCTTTTAACAAATTTATTATTTTATGGTTAAAATTTGAAATCGGGTACGAAACGTTTATGAGAGTGCAAAACTATTTGTTCAGTTTATGATATGTTAATTGCGTAAAAGATGAGGCCTGATTGTTCTTCCTTATTGCGCTCGGAAAGCGAGTATATTGGTCACATCCTATACACTATTTAGATAGTAACGTAATAAATAAGACCAACAGAGAACAATAACCCAACTATATTTTCTTTTCTAAAAATTATGTAATTTTTTTATTGTGCAGAATTGGCTCATTATGGACGACTTTTTTCATATATCGTAATCATTCTATAACCGTTCGAATAGAATTGCTTTGTTTAACTCTGTTAAACGTACATCCTAAAATAATAAACTTAATCTCCAAATTCCCAATTTAACATAAAGTAAATAAATTTTCTTGATTTTCCAGGAAACACAAAAACATTCATCATAATATCATAGCGATTAATGTTTGATTTAAACATCATGTTCACAGTGTAAATAAGGAAAAAGTAACCATATTAGCGTTTATGGCAACGGTGATATTTTGAATGATTACAAATAAATAATAAATTGCAAACTTTTACGAAAAGTAAGCTTATTTGGAACGAATGTGGAATTATTAAGAAGCCAAATTCGATTGGCAGGAAAAGCGCGAAAGGAATGAGTTGAGATTAGATGATAAATTTTTGGCACTCATATTATCAAAGGAAAGCAGTTCAGTGTACTACGGATTATACTTGAGAGTATTTCTGGTAATAAGAAGGAAAATGATAAATACGGATTTACAAATGTGGATTTCTAAGCTTAAAGTAAGTTGAAGTAACTAAATTGCTTTCTAGTGAATAAAGTTTTTGCTCACCCTAATTTTTTTAACTGTAGTACAGAGAAACAAAATCTTTGGCTAATAAATCATGTTTAGGGAGGCCAAAAATATTAACGGAGTGTGGAGAAGGTATAATTGTAAAGAAAGTTATTAAGTAACAGGCCATAAGTGCCAAATGAGGAATCAGACAAATAAGGAAGCGAGAATATCAGGCTGCCTTAGAGATATAATATGGCGCAACAAATACATGGGTGTCGAAAGCAAAGTCCGAATATACAAGGCGTTTGTGCGATCAGTACTCACCTATGCAGCCAAAACTAAAGCCAAACATTCCACATAAAAGCTATAATGAGAACTACAAAAATGAGAATTTTAAGAGGTATAAAATTCATTACAATTTGGAACAGAGTACCAAATGTGAACATAATAGGTGATCTGGGAGTGCAGGACATGGTGAGATGGACATGAATACGACATCGGCAATGGAGGGACCACGAAAAACACAAAGACCAGAAATCAAGTGTCTAGTTGAAAGACCACGCAAACGCTGGCAGGAAAGCTTACCACAAGAAGAAATGAACCAATAGCAAGAAGAAAAAGAATCATATCCTTAATCACACTATTATTTAAATATTCAACCTTTTTTCTTTTTTGTTGCTCTTAGTAATTCATTAAATACCTAAGATATGAACCAACAATGATAAGAAAAGTTTTTACCTTTTTTTTAAATTTTATCAAAACCCACTTTGATAAAAGAAAATCGTTTAAAATCAATAAAATGACGATCATTTCTTTATTTCAAAGAATAGAACGGAATGAAGAAATATACCAAAATTTCTAAAATATTAATTAAAACCAATACGATTCGACATATCATGAAACACATCAATAGTGGCCGGGTTCAATTGATGATTAAAAAATTCATTAAAAATGCCGTCAAGGTTCGTTAGTATTTTTAATAATATAAAAACCGATCGAAACTTGAAAAGTTTAAAATAAAACTATTTCGTATTCTACGCGAGTTAAATTTTGCGTGTGATTCGTTCGATAAATAGATTTCTTCGAAGAAATCGAATTGAAATGGGTGAAAATGTATAAAAAAACTTTCACATTCTTCTTTAGGTATGGAAAAAACATTAATAGGTACTTACTTTTCGATTTCTTCCTCTTTCTTTTCACTTTCTTTCTCCTTTTCCTTCTTTTTCTCTTTCTTTTTCTTCTTTTCGTCGACTTTTTTTTCATCACCCCCATTGGCGACTTCTTCTTTCTTCATTTCCTTTTCATCGTTGATGGTTACCGTTGTTGATTGGGGTGGAGGAGGTAAATCTTCCATTTGAACTTGTTGCTCGTCAGGTGGCGTTGGCGGAGTCTTGTCAAATTCGGCGATCGGCGCCATTTCACCACCACCACCGCTCACCATTTCACTACTTGACATCGGCGCTATAGAATTATTTTCCATTATAAATTTTTATTCGGTTATTTTTAAGATGTTTTTCACTTCACTTGTTCTTTGGTTACTTTTTTACGTTTTATTTCATTTTTGAAAAATTTGTTAATAGTAAGTAGTCGAAGATTCACAGCCAACTAAAATCCAACCGAGTTTTTTGAACGTCCGAGACGATCTGAGTCGACTTGATTGCGTTTGCGTGGTTAAAAGCTTAGAGTTTCGATAGATGGCGTTGAAATGCGCTTTATGTTTTTGAGTTTAGTGGAAATTTTTAATGGATTTTCGCTATCTGAAAATTAAAAATTGTACAAAAATTTGATTTTTGTTTATTCAAATTACTTAAATTGTTTATTTTTAAGTAAAATTTTGTTGGTAAAGCCGTTACAAAATGCATACATATTAATTTTTGTAGCCCTTAAATTCAGCGCGCGTTTCCTGTCTGTGGTCAACGGTGTGAAAAGTGTGAGTAATTACGTTTGGCGGACCGTGAAAGGTTGAGAAATCGTCCGGATGGATTTAAAAATGAAAAATTTTCGTAAAAATTAATATTAAATTAAGTGCATGTGGAACAAAGAAGGTCATAAGCTTGCGCATTGGCGGGAAAACACTCCCAGATTTTCAATATAATATCTATACGATTCAATACGATGTTAAAACTAAAAAAAAAAGAAAAAAAATTAAAACAAAAGTAAAAAATTGAATCGAATCGGATCTAAAAGATATTATTAACTTAAAGAAAGTTACTCACCT
Source organism: Onthophagus taurus (assembly GCF_036711975.1). NCBI lineage: Eukaryota > Metazoa > Arthropoda > Insecta > Coleoptera > Scarabaeidae > Onthophagus > Onthophagus taurus. The sequence goes on from NC_091967.1 coordinate 6,085,589, forward strand.
TCTTTTAAAAAGTAGTTTTGAAAAATAAAATTTAAATTGGACGGTTGTTGTTTATTACAAATAGCGTTGTAAAAAAAATAATTTGTTCCAATTTTTCGTTTCGGATTTTCGTTCCGGATTGGGAGGATGGATGCACCGGGGGAACTCGAGGTCACACAACTACACCCTGTTTTCGGGTCGGTCCGGGACACCAAAAGCGCATACTCTCGAATCGAGCTGTTCCCATGGAGACAGGTCCTGGACTTCCCGTTTTCCATCCTTATCACTTCTCCCCATTTTACATCTCCGTTCAATCCCATATCTCGATATCACTAGAAATAATCTCTATTTATAGTGAGCTTGTTTAGAAACTCACACTTTATTTGTTTTGTTAACGAAAAATTGTTTTAAAAATTTTGTAAATCAATCAACAAGCTTAAATATACCGAGAATTTCATATAACTCGCAATATGTGAATGTAGTAACCACAGTTACGAAACTACTATGCACTTGCACTGTCCCACATAAAATGCAAGATAGCTTAATAGTACAGAGATTGGGTAGTTTTGCAAAGGAAAAATTTTGCTTGGAAAAGGTGACGTCCTTATGATAACGAGCGGCTAAACCCGAACGATTCTAGTTCTTGATCTAGCGCTGCATATCAATTAATACTAGAACTAACACTAGAACTAGAAAGTTTCAGGTTTAGCCGAACGTCTCTCAAGATGGCTAAACCCAAATGATTCTAGTTCTGCTATATCAAGTTCTAGTTTGATGGTAGCACTGTTACTATGTAGAACTAACACTATACCTAGAACCACAATTAATTTCGGTTTAACCACACGTCTCTAAAGACGGCTAATATTGATCCGTTACATCGAGGTTTTACTGTAATATCAAATTATATTGGCATATTCCAAGGACAGTAGAATCTAACTGTTAGATTGAAAGACTATTACGACAAGTACACCAAATTTGTCAAAAGAATTAGGAGCTGTAGCATAGAGGCATTCTTTATAGTACGCAAAATTTATATTTATGATTTACATCAAAAAAGTTTTGTATTCCTAATTTTGACGTTTATGTAAACATTTAACCTTTTGGTCCATTCGCTATTGACACGAAACCTTCCACTTCAGGCGAACATATTCGTTTGCTAAGGTTCGGTTTTCAGAAAGACTTAGAAGAGGTAACACGGTATTGGAAATCTCTCCTACGCAACATACAGATAGAAGTGGTGGAAGATATTATCAGATGGGGACGTAAACGCAGAACAATAATGGTTTAATTTCATAGCAAATAACACTATCAAGATCGTTGCATGAAAATATGTTGTTATTCGACTTGACCTTGACTTGTTCACAAAACGTTTGAATCGATAGCTCGCTCTTCCATCATGCCACAAATGCAGTATTTTAGATAGAAATAACAAAAAGAGGGAAAAAGATTGATGTGGTTATAAGAAATAAGATACAAGAAACATAGTATCTAAAGTGAATCACAGTATTGACCACAAGAGTTCAAATTCAGTTAAGGTGATACAATATGAGTATGAATAGCAAGGACTTTCTGACTCTAAATAGCTATCCCAACACAAATTTTGCACCTTTCATTTAAATTATGCAGACATTTTTTTTTGGAGCAAAAAGTATCAACTCGGTGTTGCCAACCGGAAATTTCGAACGAATTTATCACTAGAGTATATAAATTTGTGTTTATTTTGGCACATGGTTCGTGAACCCATTCCTTAAACGATTTATGCTGAAAATTCTTAGTATAAAAACGAAAGAGGAGTGGGGAGATTATAGATCCTTGGGGATAGCTAGTACTGATTGAGACGAATGTTGACTTCTTACTGTTGGCAATTACAGAATACTATCTACATAATCAGATAGAAAAGCCATCCTCTCATCATTTAATAAATGTCTTCTTATTAATTTCCGTTAATGAAAATTTCCCTTAAAATAATTAAATCAAATTTAGATACCTTTAATAATGATGCAAAACTTTTCTTCATATTTGCTCACTATAATTTTTGAGTAATATATGAAAGATATATGTCTAAAATATACTGCAACCCAAGTCTAAGTCTATTATTGAATACCTCCATAACTTAGGAAAGTACCATTTAAAAAGGAATAAATAGAATTGGAAGGTAAAATAAAACATACACTGCAATGATACACATAAATACATTTTACTAATACCCCTGTCTCATTTTCATTTTTTTAAGAGATAAGGTTTCAGTACATCAAATACTCGTTTATAATTTTTCGTCTTATTTAATCATATTTCGCAGTCATTAGCTTCGTTATCATCTAGCTTAGCGCCTTTAGTAGTTTTACTCCCTTATGTAATTTGACAAAATAGACGTTTTTATATTTTGTAGACGTATTTTTTCTGTTCCTCTCCTACCCACTCTTAAAATATACATAACATATAATATATATCTTTTTTCATTTAATATATACTTCTTTTTTGATCTGTTTTACATAAAATCTCTTTATCTTTTTAAATATACATAGTGATCTTTAATATTACCTATATAGTAGAGTCCTTTTAAAACATTATTTTTATCGTGTGGGGCCTGTTAACTTGAATTTTTTCTTCAAGTTCAAAAAATTCGAGTTAAAGGTTACAAATAAAATAAAATTTTAATAATTTAATAAAACTTTTAAATAACAGATTGTTTTTCGAGGTTCATTTTACTTCAAGAGAGGCTGGTTTCTTGTTTTGAAAACAAACCTCGGAAGCCAATTTTTATGTTCCTTTCAGCGTGTTTTAATGTATAGATTAGAGTACTTACAGCAAAAAAAGGTCTCAGTTTTCACTTTATTCTTAAAACGATTAACGTACATGTACCCCATCGATATCGCTTCAGAAAAAAACGGATATGTAAAGCTTAAAGATTTCTAAGCTTTCAACATTGAGGCTGGTTTCAATGTTGAAAGCTTTTAATTAATTTTTTTTCTCCGTTTTTACTTAACCTCTTTATCCTTTTCCTTTTCTTGTATTGGTGCTGGAGGTAAAGCTTTTAAAATAGCATGAACCTCCTCAGCAACCGCCGTTAGCACAAATTCAAATTGTTGTTTGGTTGCAACCATCTTCGGTCGTTGATCTCTCAAGTGTTCCAAAGTTGCCGCGATATCAATTTCTTTCGCCCCTTTAGCCATTCGGCTAAGTACCATGTCGATTAAGCAATATGTTCCTGTTCGTCCTGCCCCATCGCTGCAATGGACTACTATCGGGCAAGATCGACCACGATAAGACTTATTCACTTTACGTCGAAATTCTAACAAAGCTTTTGTTGATGATGGTACACCCGATTCCGGCCAGGATAGAAAATGAAATTGGGTTACGGTACGTGTTTCACCGGTACGAACATTTTTTAAGTAGAATGAACGTACCAGGTAATCATCGCACCAAATATGCTCGCTTACCAAATGTACTTCATAAATGTGGTAGAGTTCAGATCCTTCTTCAGGCCAATATCTAAAAAAAGTATATATAAATATTTTACTTATTTTTGCAAGTATGCAACCAAATACGCAAATCGCGTATTGAAATACGAATACTGTGATATTGGTTGCATACTTGTAATAATGACGCCGGGTACGATAATTAATTAAATGGCACCACATAGTAAATGTCTAATGATTTAATATGTAAATTTGTTACCTATGACACATCGCAGCTCCTCCTTCAGTTAATCTCGTCAACATAACAATAACAACAGCTCCCTGCTCCCATATTAACTGCCAGAAATCAGGTGCAGTATGCGGTAATGGTCCTTGAGTGGCAATATAAGCTGGATTCCTTGGATCATGATCAGTAATACTTGAAGCGTTAATATAATCAGATCCATTCTCATTTGATAATTTGTTCAAAACAACTCTGGCATGATCATAAGGTAATATTTCTGGATAACGATTCTTTTCGCAATTATCTTTATTCAAAGCAAGTTTACATTCACTTGGTTCCGCCAAATAAGCACACAAAGCAATCCATTCCTGTTCCAAACGATCTTTATTACGCAAATGATCCTCCATGTAAGTGAGTACCATATGTCCGGTTGAAATATCCATATTGTGAAGGGCAGGTTCTTCGCTCCATGAAGAAGTACTTGATCGGCTTGATGGACTCTGTTCGGATTCTTTTGATAATGAAGTAACTCGTCCTCCGTGAGCTGCTGTTTCCGGTTGCTGTTGTTGTTTGGTAGCCATTCGAGCTCGACATAGATCTTGGTAATCTTTACTTGCCTCAGTATCCGGTCGCGTTAAACTGTCCAATTTTTGTTTCGAAACGATGTGTTTTTTGATTATTATCAAAATTATTGAACCGATTATCAACGCGGCCAAAATACCGCAAATTGTAAAGAGAATTACGTAAAATTGAGCCAGTTTTTCATTTCTATTGATTATAACCGAACCCATTTTTACCTTTTTTAATAAAACAAACTTCAATTTAATCATTTTTTAAAAAGAATTTAGTTGTTGAACTTGGAGTACAGTTTATGACAATGATTCTAATCTTAAGTTGTTAAGTTAATTACAACTTCATTTATTATCAAGATAAATTCAAATTATTAAAATAAGAATGATTGTCGTAAACTGTAATGTTACTCAACTTACCTTGTCACCAACCCCCAATCCAATGACGTCCAAACCAGTTTTAGCTTTTACATCATCAATTAACACTCCAAGTCTTTTGGCAACTTCAGAAGCATTCAAATTGTGTTTGTTTGCCATTACTTTGAAAGTTACCTCATTCACCCCAACCCTTCCATCGCCCAAAACACCATTCTCAAGCTTTAATACCTTTGATATATTTGAAATTACCTCTTCGCCTTTGCGCCAATTTTCAATTTTTTGTTTAAATGTTACGTAAACGTAATCCGTATCAACGTTGAGTATGTCGTGAGATGGATTTGGGTGCGCTCCACGGGGTTCTTTCTTAACGACATTAAAATTTTCATCGATGGTATCTATTTGAGGTGTATTTTGGGGCAAATCGAATCGTGGTCCAGGTTTTTTAACGTCCAATCGTTCCGGACGTTTAAAACTTGAAGTGTATTCGGACATAAGATCAGAGAAATCTTCATTTTTAGGGGTTTCTAAAAATATAATTACATTTTAGGTTATCAAGGAATGAAATTTTAGGTTAGGATTAGGTTTGTTTTGATGTTGAAGTAAAAATCTCCATGGTAACTGATTAGACGTAAGGTTGGTCAACGTTAAAAAATAAAAATTTTTCATGAATAAAAATACATAACCTCAAATATTAAAAAAATTTTTTTATATATTTAAAAAATTAAATTATTTACCAAAATCCATTTTAGAGTCATAAACAACTCCACCTTCTGTGTATAACCCAGCTTCTTTATTATTTTTCCGATTATTTCCAATAAAATCTTCTTCTTGAAGTTGCTTCAATTCCCTGAAAACATCCCTGTGATGATCATTTCCAACATTTTTCAATCCTTTAACCGTTTTAAAAAGTTCCCCACTTCCATATTCCTTTCCATTATCCTCATCTTCGTCATAATAAACCCTCGATTCCGGAATTTCATCCCGATTTTGCCCATTTTGTGCGTTAAATTCCGATTGAAATGAATCGATTTCCATCGGCACGTTTTGATCAAAAAACTCATCAACGTTAATATCCTTTGGACTTTCGATATTATCAAAATCCTGAGACAATTTTGAAAGTGTTTTAAATTTTGCCGAGGTTGGGAGAGTTTTAAAGCGTTCAGTTACATCTTGTAATTGAGTTAAGTAATCGATAATTGGGTAAAATTCGGCTAATTCGACGTTGTTTTTGGATTCAAACTGATTTGGATCGAAAATATCTCTGGTTTCTTTACCTAAACGAAAATTTTTTGGGGTGTTGTAATCTTCGGTGAAAATTTGGGTTAATTGGGAACGTTTATCGATGTCAAAATTAGCTAAAGGATCTTCCATATCATACACTAAATCAAGAATGGTTTAAGTAAATATGAGAAGTGAATAATAAAGAGGTAGTTACAATCTTCGATGTTATCTGGTAAAATTTCCTTTCTAGTTTCCATTTGTTCATTTGAAACAGGTGGATAATAAACTTCATCTGCGTAACGTCCGAAAGGATCATTTTTACTCGGCGAGAACCTAACGATGGCTATTTGATCGGGATCTGGTTCATCTTCTCCTTCCAAAGCTCTCAACGCACCTTCTAAGTCTTGATCGACCAATTTATAACATAAATCTGGTTCGAAAGGTAATCTATGTAATCAAAGAACAAAAAATTATTTCGAATCAATTTTTGTATTATTTTTTTCCATACTCGTTTTGAATGGAATACAACATCCCTTGAAGCCTGCACTGCGTGTAAGTATGACTCCATCGATACCCCAAAGCAAATAAACGTTTCAATTCGGTACTTAATTTATGGAGGGTTTCCTTCGTTAAATCGTGCCTGAATAATTCGTCTTCTTCGATGTTTCCCGTTTCCGGGAGACATCTGCCGAAGACGTTATCATCGTAACAAAATTCAATTTCTTCCAAACACAAAGATTCACTAAATAAACACCCTAAAAATAAATAAAGATATATAAATGGCTTCATTTATTTATTTATTTTTAATTTGTGGTACTTCTTACCTACATATCCTTCAGCTTTGGTGTAATGTGGTGTTAAAATAACGCCGAGTAATAAAAGGATAAAAGTTAAGGGCGTATCAGGCCACGGCATGGCCTGAAAAGAAAGCAATAATTATTATGGAATGGGAAAAATGTTGATGGTATAAAACGCGCGATTGTGTGGTAATAATGGTATTTCTCTGTTTCTTGGTAGGAATGTTGAGGGGGAATGGCACATCAGGGGGTTTATTGAGGCGGAAATATATCTTCATAGAAAGCGGTTTCTCATTAAGGTCTTTAATGTAAATGAATTTTATTTTAATCATTTAATTAATTTTTTTTTTGCGATTTCACGTATCTATTTTTAAATCTATTTCCATACCACGAGTATTGATTTTTTTTCATGAACTTACTCGTTTCGATGTGTTTTTATTTTCATAATTTTTTTCCCGTTTAATCGCAATTTAATCATACTATGCAATAACCTTGATTATTTTCAATCACAACACCAATTCATTACTTATAATCCCTCATTTTGAACCGTCAACAAATCAATATTTTCAATCTTCCAGAAATGTTCCCAAATATGATTTAAATTCATTTCGAAAATTACATAATGAAAAGACATACATACATACTACATCCAAGTAAATAAGCAACAATTCAGCGTAAAGTTAAAAATTAATGCAAAATTATCATAAACAGGTGAAAAACTTGTAATCTAAAACCGTTTACGGAGTCAAACAGGTGGGCGACGCCATCGATCGCCGCCTGAAAGACGTCAACGACGCTGAAAAATTCGAAAAGTTTGACGTCTTCAACAATAATTTGCCTCAAAATTTTCAATCCTCTCAAAATGTTGTTGATTAATTAATACTACTATATTTTTTAATAATTAAAGAAAATACAATAATAACAAATAAATACCTGTTGTTAAACCCTGAATTGGTTTAAAGCATGATGTTTGAGTGTTGTTGGCGTCGGGACGCTCTTCAAAAAAAAACTTGATGACAATTGTTGTTGTCACACGATCTTTGACGTTTTATCGAAGATGGGTTTTAGGAACCGTTGACGAGTGCTCCGGGATGGTTGTGGGTCTGCCCTTTGGTTGGGATCTTTTGCTGGGGGCGCGTCGTAATCAACAGAACGGCGCCGGCGTCGCGCCTACGTTTTTCGACGTTGTGGAGGCGTCCCCGCGCTACGATCGATTTCTATGACTCTTTTCTCCAGGGGGAACCAGCGTAGGACGTTTTCATCCAAAAAACTACCACCAAACGATCACCTTTGATATCCTAAAAATATCCAAAGAATTACTTCTGTATTGATAATTTATATTTAAGAAGTTAATATAAACGGAATTTTCATGAACCGTTTTTTAACCGGATACTAACAAAAGTGGACTAATGAGGGGAAATGGACGTTGGCGATAAGAATTCGGTTGAGGGGGGATATTTAATGCAATCAGAAGCTGATAAAAACTTGTAATTTTACTAGGTTCAACATGTTTGCGGTTTGTTGCCACAAAACCACACTAAACGCGTTTAACCGGTTGATTACTCTTTGCGATAATTTCACAGGTATTGATTTGTGTATTGATAACAGTTATAATGAGGTTATTAACTTTAGATTATTTAAATTAAAGATTTAATTTAAATTAAATCACAAATATTACAGAAACATAAATAAATTTCAAAATATTTCAGAGAAAAGAAATTTTAAAAAGTTTAATTTAAAATTACAGTTTCCTATAAATAAAAGTAATGTTTAGAACCCGTTTATTCCGTAAGATGGCACAGCATTACTTTCTAATTGAAATTTAAATAAATTTTTACAAATTATTTTATTTATGAAAGAATTTAAATAATAATTTATATATTTTTTCGTTTGGTTATATTACAGAAATTTGTGAAAAGAACTTGTATTTTTATCTCACGCTAACCTAAAAATTACTCACTTCTAATAAATGTCATTTTGACATTTAAAGTTAGGGTGTTGCATCATTTATCATTAATGACAAAAATAGAGCTAGTACCAAGAAAGCTAAAAGAAAAATAATTAAAGTTTATTCTAAAATACCTTCATTAAAAGTCATTTGGTGAATTAAAAAGTATTCTTTTATACAGCACAAAAAAGTTAAATTTGGGATGTTACCTGACAGATTTAAGTCAAATTCATGGCATCATGAATCAGAGACTATATCCTTTTATAAGAGGATTAGAGCAAACATTGCGCTGAACACACATTCCGTTCCGCAATAAATGTTAGGCTATTTTATTTTGTATCATGCAATTTGGTAGGGTGGTAGGCGTAGTTGATTATAAAGTTGAGCATGATGTGACAGATAGTTTTATTCCTGCGATGTCTTTGTGGTCATGAACTGGGTTAGACCATGCCTCTTGTACAGTACGTGAATGTTATTACCGTGTGGTATCTTAAATTGCACAAATTTCCCGTAGAAACTGACTGTGGAGGGAAGTCACCTCCTCAGTGTTTGACTAAAGCGGTCCGACAACACGCATAACAGTGTTTTCGTTACATTTAGTTGTCAGAATGAAAACATCGAATTAGCCTAAAATACACTCAGAGGTACTTTTCTAAACTATATTAACTCTTCTAACTATATTAAACAATACTGGAGATAAGTGGTACGAGGTATGACGGCAGACATTACGATAGGCATTGCGAATGACAGGTATGATCAATATCGTGAAACACAAATGGGGATGTTTAACACCACTTTTTTATTCGCTCGACTTATTGGTTAATAATTACGAGCTGTAATATTTGCCTCTTAATTAGGTTAATATCAAATAGGTGGACAATATAAAGAAGGTAAGCACCAATGCAACCCAACCCAACCCAAAAGTAAGTAGAGGCATCAATGAAAACTTGACCAATTATTTTATTAAAACCGAGTAGTTTTATTATAAATCCAGGGCTTGAAAATAATAATGTGATTAAATAATAATATGAAACAGGAAACTTCAATTTAGTATAGGAGAGTGCGAGACACGTTTTCTAAAGTTGAATTATTTAAATGCTGAAAGTGATAAGAGATATAAGACTGTTTTCGTGATCGATTGAAATGTGAAAGAAAAAGTGATGCAACAAGTCTCTAGTCTCGAGTGAGTACTACGTAAAGACCATCTTGTAAATTTTGTAAGAGTAGTACACATGGAAGAGCATTGTGTAAACTCGAATATATTTGAAAGGTGTAAAATAAATTGAATGAATTTTTTTTTATTACCTATTCGTTTTATAACGTAACACGTCTTCCGTCTCCTAAGCTTCTATCCTCCATAAAATTGTATATCTCCTTCTGCCAATTTTTCTCGATCTACCAGGTTTCCTCCTTCCTACAGGTTTCCAGTTGATAACTTGTTTTTAGATTCTTCTTTCAGGCAATTTTTGGAGATATTCGTAAAATATCAGTTGTCTAAATTTTATCTCGTCCACTATTGTATGGATAACGTTCGTTTTGATTCGTCTGGATTTCTCCAGAAATATTTACTATTTTGTTAGTGTCGAATTGGCGAAATACAGTGTATAGATCCATAGGAGACGAGTATTCCTATATCCCTAAATTTTTCCCACTCTTTAAGAACTTATTCCAAATATATCTTGAACAGTGTTGGTGAGAAGTGAGAAACAACACCCTTGTTTCAGACCGTGAAAATGCGAGTTTGAACGCGTTTTGATACAAACACGTTTAACATCTTTACAAACAAGCGCAACCGTGTCATGGGAGTATTTCAACAATGTGAAAATGTGTTAGTTCAATGCTAACATCATCGACCTATATTAACGTCACTATATTCTAATTGACGCAAAGAGAAATGTTAACGAATTAGAACATTTTTAATCTTTCTATTATTGTATTTAGTGTATTATTTTTGCCTCTATATTCAGATCAATATTTATTTTAGTTTGAAATCAATATTAAGTTGTACTGTTTGTTTCGTATGTGTCTTAAAATAAATAAACTTATTTTCGTTTGAATTGAAATCGTTTGCCTCATGTTAAAATTATTGCCTCGAATGTGTGTTATTCAAAGGAATAAATTTTAATGCGCTAAATCAATTATATCAGGAATTCTAAAACTTTTCTTTTATCATAATAAAAGTGGTCATAACCTAATTTCAGATAACTGATAAATTATAATAACCTATTTAAAAACAAATTGGTTGTAAGAAAAATACCTTTTTCATGAAACACATCGTGGCTTGAAATCGATTGATTGATGGCGCTTGAACCAAAAGAACATAAACAACCAATACAAAAATAGATCGTATACCTGCAAAATACACAATTTCGGTTGAAATGTTAAATCGAAATTCGAAAATAGAATTGAATAAATTCGCCGTACAAAAACAGAGGTTTATTGAGTTGTTTTTTGTGTTAAAGACGGAAATACCAACAATAAATTTAAACGTGGTAATCATTTTATAATTTGGGAACTATAATAATCGATAAAACCACCATTAATCATTCGAAAAATTATTAATTTTTAAAAAATAACTTTAAAAATCTAAATTGCAGTATTATATTACAAAATTATTTTTTCTATTTGCCATAAACATGATTTTTAATGTATACTTTTTGGATGTTTCAGAATGCTTCAGGTCACTGTTGATCGTCGCCGACGTTTTCAGGACGTCTGCGCAACAACCAGAGAACACACCTGCATGCCCTTAGTTTGTCAAAAGCCATCAATCGTTCGCTATTCCCGATTCATTTCTTCAAATCGTTCCTCTTAAAAATCGTCGCCACATTCTCACATTGATTCTAAAAACATGAAAATAAATGTGTTAATAAAACAAATTTTTGTACGGTGAGTTTAAGGTGCCGTTTAAAGTGATTTTAATAAGGCCAAAGAAAATACACGAAAGGGATTAATAACAATAAAAAAAGTGATTTTAAAATAGATTACAACATATCACCTGATGATGTAAATTGAAGGAAATTGGGTAAGTTTTAAAAATAATGTTCTTTTTTTGAAGGATAATTAAATGAATTGATCGATTTTTGTTTGTAACGTTGAATTCTTATTGTAAAACCCCAATTATATGTTACAATTTAATTAAAACAATCTCATTACAACTAAATTTATCCCATATAACTCAATACCGTTCCATCAGCCCCCGAAATTTCTATAATCTCCTCCAAGATTAAATTTTAGCTAAACCCAAACTCAAATTAGTCCCCAAAAGTTATCTAATCTAAATTATTTTATTTCATCCGTATTCTTCCTATATATCTTGAAATCAAATCAAATCTAATTTTAATTTTTTTCCAATAAAACAAATTTTTTTTGTGACGAAAGAATTACCAGGAAAATTACACTCAAAGAAAGAAATTAGATATCGAATAAAAGGGTATAAAGTGTATCGAAACTGCATACAACATTACAGAGTAGGTTTTAAATAACAGCTTTAACCCCATAAAGTACGAAATATCGGTTTCTCCGTGAATAATAATTTAGACTTGAGGAGCCCGGCAATTTTGAATAATTTATCACGAAAAATTATAGGTGGAGAATCGAGAAAATAAGATGAAAATAAAAAAAATAGCGCACATTTATTCGAGACCCCTTTATAAAAATACAATACAATTAAAATAGCAACGAGATTGTGAATTTCCTTTTAAAATGGAGTTTAAAAGGCGATTTATGTTAAGCAATTGTGGTTGGAATCTTGAATATTCAAGAATCGCGTGACCAAACTCCGTTTATAATTTACTATTTCATTCTCTGAGACCTGCTGCAGACTGGTGCAATGGTGCAAAAATGTAAAAATACACCGTTTTCGATCGTTTAAACCATCATCTCTTCGTTACCACCTTCGTTTTTTAAATCGATCAATATGAAACATAAAACTGCTACCAAAAGGGATGTTTCAAAATTTACACAACTCAATATTGCATAATCGCGCATTAATTTACATATTTTGCATAGTAAAAAGTAATTAAAAAATATAATGGGAAGATATTGATAAAATGTGAGTTAATCTAGTTATAATGGATATGACATGATGATGTAGGAAAAATGAATTCGAGTAGCCAAATATTTATGAACGTTCGATTTCCGGTTGTGGAAGTTAATTTAACGACGGGGTAGTAATTTATTAATAACTTCGCTTCGTTCCACGAAAAACCGCACAATTAACTGTATCGATTGGATCGGTAGGCGTTTTTATCATGGTCAATAGGCATTAAACCATGATAATGTTATATTTACATGTGAAAATATCTTTTATCTAATTGATAACATAATCGATTACCAACATATTTATTTATTTAAAACAATAAGCCATCAGAAAAGGTATCTTAAAGCAACCTAAGTTTTCCCATTAATTTAATCATTTAAAACCGCATCCTGATTCAGTCGAGAATCTAATAAAACCCAATTAACCCCAATTTTCTAGGCTAGAGAATTCACTTTAAAACTTCCCCTCTTAAATTGCATAATTACGTTTAGATTTCGAATTGTGTCGGAAACACTAAAATATATAAAGGGATACATTTTTATAGGTTATGATTGATTTTTGTTGTTTTCGTTTCTAGATAAATTGAAAAACCAATAACCGATAATGTAACGCGAAAACATGGAGTTAGTAGGAAAAATGTAACGTTTTTTCATTTGAAACGTTCCAATGAGTCCGAACGACCCAACGGCACGATGTTGGGTGGTCAACTCTAACCTCCAATTAATATGATAGTTGTTGTCGTTCTGCTATTATATTGTGCCCAAATAGCCGGTAAGTTCACAAAAAATTATCTTAATTATTAAACTGCATATCTAAAATATAAAAAGAAATATAATAACCAAAATTATTATTTTAACCTATAAAACATTAATTGACAGACAACACTCAACGTCAAAATTTTGATTAATGTTTTCAACTATACCGGCATAAATTCAATAGTTCTCAATTACCATTTATTCTGTTTTTATTAAAATTGATTGTTAAACGATATTCATTATTTTAGTTTATCATATTTATAATTTTAATTTTTTGATTTTCTTTATATAATTGTAATTTGTATGTATTTAAAAATTTTAAGTTGTAATGTTACCTATTATACCAACATAAATATTTTTGTACTTTTTAATATTTTCAATTTAGTGCATATCAATAATATTAAACATCCTTTATGTAAAGTTACTCATAAATTTCAGCTATAAAGCTAAAATGGAAATCGTTAGTTGTAACGGAACCATACGCGTCACTTTAGTGTTAGTGAGCTATTACTTGCCTTAAGTACTCATAGAGGGATACACTAGTATTCAATTTTCAGAAGATTGTTAAAGTTAAAAGGGTTTAAGATGGTTCAAAAGAGGCAATAAATTATGTGGATCATCATAGCAGGAAAAATAAGTTGCTTAATATTTAAAACTTTACATTAATAACTTGAAAAACTATTATAGCTCTTTTTAGATCGTTTGGGATTTGTGGTGCTAAAGCCCAATTAGTTTCATCGAATTGTAAGTACCAGATGATAAAATATTATCCTGTTGTAAATCAATTTTAACGAGATTTCCGATGACATTTAGTTCCCTACATGTATCATATAGTAAATTTCTGTGTTAAATTCAGTGTGTCCTTATTAGTGGAACAATGCCTGGTTGTACATTTCCTAAAATTGATTATAATCATTTAAATAAGCATATTTCCGGCTTTCCAGAATGTGATCGTTTTGAGGGAAGGACTCTACTATTGATACTATTGAACCCCATAATATTAGCTACAGTGGATTCGAACAGATGTTATAAACATTAATATTAGACACGCAATATCCTAAAATCGATTCAAAATCGTTCTCTTACTTCATACCTAATCTGTTAAATAATGAAATGTTATCGACCCTGTTGGAATTTGTGCGCCCTTTAAGATGAATTTTAAGCTAAAATTATGTCGGAACAAAATGGAAATCAAGTATTCATACTTAGGGTATACCTTTACAGTTGCTGATGTCTAGTTATCTTCATTCATATTTAATTTTTTCATTGTCCCAGCAAAGCAAGTTCGTTTTCCCCTTAGCTTTATCTTGTGAGAAGTGCAAAAACTGAGTAAACCTGTTTAATTAAAACAAAATTACATCCAGATATGAAAAATGTGACAATGAGTGAAAAAAATATGTTTTGCAGAGGACACGATAAACTAAATTAATTGAAAATCGATTATTCCATAAATAAAAAAGTTCTTGTCGCTGGGATTTATGAGTAACTTCAGACTTAATCCTTCAGTTTTATAGTTAATTCGTAAATTTATAATGATTTTATTTAAAGTTTCAATGCCCGTTGGTGCGGGCGTCCCGGAGAACATAACGCTTACGTTTTTAACACCAACGTCGTTACGCGTGTCCTGGGATACATCCGTGGATCACGTGGATAAATACGACGTGTCTTATAAACCCACTGATGCCAGGTAAAGTTTTTTTTAAGCAATTATTAAAGTTGGTTTTAAGTTAAAAATGAAATTGCCAATTAAATTTTTGTTATTTCACTTCATTTTCCTTTATATTTCTTTTATTTTCTTATCCGATCTCCATTACGCTCAGTATTATTAGTTCTCCTAAAACATGTCTTTAAGTTTATGAGATTAATTAAAAAAAGTTTTGACTTGAATCGTTGTAAGTATTTCCAGAATAAACGAATGCGATAGTTACAGGGTTGTTGCTATGGTCGCCGGTAATTCGGATGCCGTCACCCTCAGCGGATTAAAACCGGACACCCAGTATCAGCTCTTTGTTATAGCGGTCTGGAACGGCACCAGATATAGAAGTAGACCGATTGTCTTCCGAACGATGGGTAAGATCTATTACAACATTAACGTCTGTATATTCAATGTAAAGCGATATCCCACATCATTGTTTCAAAGTTTAATTACTTGACTTGATGGCCAGTGTTCTTAATGCGCTTCCTGAAGTTTGTAGTTTATTCAAGGAGGTCATTATGAAACTAGAACGTACCAGAAATACGATCGCGTTAAAATTTTTACTAGAATATTCCAACGTGCCATTCTAAAGCAAACAAAATTTAATCAAAAAAAACTTTTAAAATACTAAATCACACAACATTATTTCCTTTTCTTCGAATTTTTTTCATGCTTTTTCAGAGTTACCAATGACGACAGTCACGAGCACTTTAGCTACTGAACCGTCCACAAATCCAACTCCGACGAGCAACGAACCGTTCGAACACGTAGAGTATCCGCAAACAAGTTCCACGGCAAGTATAAAGAAATCAATTTAAAATAGATTACAATCTCTTCAAACTCAGCTTTAACGAGATTATTTTAAAAATGTTCAATATATGATAAAATCAATAAAAACAATTATACACAAAGATTGGTTTCAAAGATAAAACGGGAACACGAAATGAGGGAAAGGTATAAAATGAACTCTTGGAGAAACTCTTGGGATTTTCGAACTGTTAATATTTTAAATCTTCGAATTCCCTTATATTTCGAAACGGTCAAGAACCCTTAAAATCACTTTAAGAACCTTTAAGAAATTTCCAGAAAATCAATAATAATGTAGAATTCGAGATTCTAAGAAATCACGTTTTTATACATTTGGGTTTAGCCGTCTTAAGAGACGCACAGATCTAGTTAGTTCTAGATTTAGTTCGATAAAAATATATAATAACCTGATTCAGACTAACCACTAAAACTAACACTAGCACTAGAATTAACACTAAACGTAGAACTAGAAACGTTCGAGTTTAGCCGTCTTAAAAGACCCGAATGTTTCTAGTTCTTGGTTTTGTGTTAGTTCTAGTTTTACACTAGCACTGTTACTATGTAGAGCTAACACTAAATCTAGAACTAGAATCATTTGGGTTTAGCCGCACCTCTTTAAAGACGGCTAAACCCGAATGATTCTAGTTCTAGGTCTAGTGCTAGTTCTAGTGATAGTTTAAGTGTTACTGTTAGTTCTAGTGAAGTGTTTGTTCTTAGACACCAAACAAAAAGTTGAATTTAAATTAAAATTTTTCTCTGTATTTTTTTTAAGGTTCGTGGTGTAGAAATAGGCATAGTTCTGTTGGTAATGGCCGTTTGGGTAGCCGCAATAGCATTATTTTTCAATCGTTGGGGTAAAATCCGAATGTTATTACCTTACCAACCGGATTACAAGCAGGAACAGCTCAAAGTGCCCGGAACTGCAGCTTGTGCGGCAGCCGTAGCCGCCGGAAACACGTGTATTCATCAATCTAGGGAAAAAGTCTGTTCTCAAGTAAGTAAAAGTATTAAATCATTTTTATTTCAATTTTCATTTTAATCTCAATCTAACGAAGAAAAAAAAATTGGTGGAATTGAAATTGTTTTAATAATTGAGTCAATGTGAATCAAAAATGTTTGTACAGTTTTCTGACATAATTTTCTCATAGCTGGAAACTCGATAAACATTTCTGACTCACTCTCTTTAAAAATTAATACAAATGGTTCGGTTCCTATCGATAAATCAATCTATCTCATGGAATTGTGGTAGAATTTGAACGATGTCGAAGCGATACTGAGATGTCGAATTTCAATTAAGAAAGGTATTTGTCATGTTCTAACGAGTTTAAATTGAATTTAATATTTAAATTGAAAATTTGAGCGGGGAGTTTCCTTTTCTCTTTAAATGTGAATTACGGAGGTATTATTGGTTGTTTTTGCCAGGACGGCCCGTGCTGTGGCTGGTGTATTCGTATACCGAGAAAGACGAGGGAATCAAGGGAGTGCGGTTGCCAGTTCGCCCTACTGCACCGTGCCGATCCGGACGGTACTTAAATAGATCAACTTTTCAACGTCTTTCTACGGCATTTCGTAAGTTTTCTCTTAAGAAAAAAATGTCGGTAAAACAGGAAACTAAAATTTTGTTCCAATTCTTATAAAAAAACATTTCCGAAATTCACTAAGAACACTATTTACATTGCTTTATTATAAAATTCACATTGGAAACTGATAATTTTTATACACAAACTTTTTAGGTTATGTTGCATTCAAAATTCAAACTTGTCATAAAAAAATAAACATAACCTAAAAAAAAATTGAGGTTATTACCAAAGTGAATTTGAAGAATCACGCTGTTTTTAATATTTTTCCTCTTTATTACTCAATTGTGATCACTTATTTAGATTAAAAAGAACAGATAAACCTGGCACAATCACCAAAATCCTTTAAAATAAATTAATTAATAAAAAGAGATTGTTTTTGACAGGTAAGTTAACACTTTTTAGTTGTCCATTAGAAAAAGAAGGTATTTAAATTTGTGCGTACGCTAAAATTAATTATTTATAATTCTTTACCTTTTACTTATTTAATATGTGTGTGTTATTTCACGAATATTGCACAATAACGCACCAAAACAGGGCCGGATTATCCTAAAACATTAACCTACATAAATATTATATAACTTTGACGAGGATAAGTCTAGGATTATAAAATTGATTTCTTTGAGTAAAATAACCGAAACTCCCTTTTACATTTGAAAAAAGAAGTCTCCATTAATATAAAACTAAGTACTGATCAACCATCATTATTTGTAGGAAAATGTTGATACTTTGTTGTCTTATTATACCTTCATTCATCTATAATATCTTTAATTACTGTAATTAATACTACGTTTTTCTTTCTTGTGTCTGGACTAGTTGTGATACTTCCATTAATCAAAATTAAAAATCAATCACCAATTGAGGGGTATTAAGCATTCTGTCAATTCGCTTCAAGGTCATTAAAAGAATAATTGCAATGAAGTGAGATCTATTAAAACTAAAATTTTTAATTAATTTTAATTTTAATAGTCTTCAGTCAAATTTGTCAACTTCATTTCATATTAGGAACATGCAAATGGAAGAAATGTTATATCTCAATGTAGTCAAGATAAATTTTTAAATATAAATATTTCCGCATCATGTGGATTACGATGCTAGTCCAATTAATTTGATTAAAAATTCAGAGCAACCCAAAATTTGCAAGATTTCCAGCAAAATCGCTTTTCCACAAGTAAAAAGTGGCAAGTTTTTTTCATATTTGCTACTAAAAATATGACAGACCAATCTAAATTAACCAGAAATTCTGAACAATCCGATATTTGCAAGACTTCCAGATAAACTGCTTCTCCAGAGTATTAGAAAGTTGCAAAAATCAATCTTTCTCCATATTTCCCGATGTAGATGGCTAGGAATATGACACAGTCCAGATTAAATTGATCAAAAATTCTGCTCTAACAGTGTTTCCCACTAGTTTACAAGCTAAAAAAAAAACTAAGTGGACGCAGCTATGAATCCTTCATATACCTACCAATTTACCAACAGTATGCATAAGCCACAACCACATGCATCACTTGATACAGTGCGCAAAATATATAAACAACGTAAATAAACAACCAATTACCATAATATATATAGCAGTACTAAATGATCAACCTCCTTTAGTTTCTAAAGTTTTTCTCTTCCCATAGTTAGACAAAAACAAATGCAGATTCATTGTTTGTCATTGAATAGATAACTTTTTTTCCACAATTGCTCGATCAACGATACGATGTAAGATACGCTGAAGGATTCCAGCTTAGAGTGCATCGGTAATTAAAGTTACGCGGTCACTTTAATTACGGGTTGCTTAACTTCCTCGTACATCGAAACAATCCTGAATGGTTGTGGTATGGGAGAAGAGGTACCTGAGGGAGATGTAACATTCGGATGCGTTCCGAAACGTTGTGGACGTCGTTGGACTCTGGGGGAATATGGCATATCACTGGAGTTGAAATGAACGGATTTTGAGTTAGTTCAAGTAGAGAATGAGGTTAAGGATGATAATTAGGAACTTCCTGAAGATGTTATTACCGCTAAACAAAGACATCTTTCAAACTCATTGAGTAATCAGATTAGTTAAAGTACTCTGGCGACCTTTATTTTCAAACTACACTCTCCTAATCACTTCTAAAATATTCTAGTAGCACGGGAAAATATAAATACATTCTCGAATAATGATTTAATCACGATGAGAGTCTGAACATGCTAAGTGCCTCGTAATGGTTTAATCCGGCCCTGATCAATAACAAAACAGCTTTTACAATTCCTATTAAATCCATGAAAATTAAAGGGTATGAATTAAATGTTATTAAAAAAAATTTGATTTCTTTTTCGTTTTAGCCTCCAAAAAACCATCGAGAACGTATAAATTCAGCAATTTTCGTATCTAATAGCGGTCCAGGTTTCGATTCGAAAGAATTCTTCAGGCGTCACGGTTCCATTTCGAGATTGTGCCGTCGCGCGAAAAGCGTCGATAATCTCTCCGTGGACGACGACGACGACGAACTTCATTTTGGCCTTCCGATGTTGTCCATTTCGGGTCCATCTCCGCCCGATCGTGATGACACCGACTGTGAAACGGACAGGTTCATCAAATAAATATTCGTATTTCAAGATTTTCCCCTTAAATGTATCAAGTGTGAATGAGGGAAACTTAAAACGATTTTTAACCTTCCTAAATAACATCACTTTTTTTGTTTATTCTACTCGTTTCTACTTTGTGTTGTTCACGTGTTAGAAAAAGAAATGATTTTATTAGTTCCTTATTAGCTATTGTGCCAATTTGAGAGACTATTTGTTTTGTTAATGTTTAAATGCACGATTTTTAAACGTATTTTTAATTAAAGTTAAAGGTAATTTAAGGATTTTTAAATATAGGTCAAAAGAACTGTACCAAATAACATCAACTAATTTTTAGTCGTATGCGCACAACGATCTAAGTTTATAAATATAAACATTTTTATTTTAATCTAGGTGAGGTAAGATTTAAGAAAAACTATATTAATAAGTAAAAACAGCGTTATCCACGATTATGAGAAAATGTACAAGAACGTTCACAGTTTAATGGTTGTCCACAATTTAAGGAACACGCCAAATTAACGGTTTTATTTTTGTAATGGGTACATTTTATGATAATCGTTGACAAAGCATTTGAGTCGCGAATCATTGAATAATGACTTATTGAATAATGTACTGTTATCATTAAAAAACATTAACAATTTTCCTCTTAAAAATGTTAGTTAAAGTAAAAGTAAAAAGAGTTAAAATAGGGACCATAAAACATAAAAATAAATTGAACATTTGTATATAGATGTTAAAAAAGCTGCTTTAAATTATAAATCGAAGCTTTACTGAATTGAATTGAAAGTCTAGAAACGTACCAAGATCCTTCCTTTTTTTTTAATTTAAAAGTTTTAAATATCTTAATAAAAACAATGTGTAATATTAACTTAAAGTAAAAATAAAAATATTTATCTAGACTTTTGATTCACACCCGTTTCATTATTTGTCAATCTATTAGTGACGTTTTTACACTAAAATGTGTCAATTAAGACGAGTTTAATATAAAGTAATTGCCTTCTTTCGGGTCCAAGTCTCGTTCTTTACATATCCAATTAAATTTGTGTTTTTAACTTTTATCTAATATTCAAAAAACCTATTTTGAATTTTAAAATGATTGGTATATTAAGAAAACCTTGTATGTTTTGTTTTTAAATATATTACTGTGATTCTAATGCCTTCATCTAAATAAACAAATTACAATTATCGGTTATAAACCACCAACCAAAAATGTATTTGGTTTATAAACTCCTTTACTATTGTAATATACTGTAAATTGCGGATTATTCACCTTACTTCTTTTTCTCATTGTGTTTATGGCAATGCAATAAACGATTAAAATACCAAGAAAACGTTTTTATACAATATATGCATCCCATTTAAAATAACAATGTTGGTTGCCATAGCAACGAAACAAAAAACAATATAAACAAGCAAATATCGCCAAAAAATGTGCCATAATTAATACAGAATTTTTTAGTTGAAACATTTTTCTTTAAAGCCCCAACTGGAGGAAGTTATTGGCTATATTCCAGACATTTGATACACCTGTACATCAGTGAATTAAGCCGACGTTCTGTTTTGTTTGATACCAGTTTTGAGTTGATATGGTATCAACTGTAGCGCCTCGAAAAGACACTGAGTCTAGTATAAAACTAGCAATAACGGAAGGATCTTGTTGGAATTCTGTGGGAAAAAGTATTTTGGTATCTAAAAGCTATCCCAACTTTAGGTTTGTGCTGGAAGAGGGCAAAAGAGCGTATCGGCTGAATTGATGGTGACATAAACACTACTATAGTTAACGTAGTCTATTATTCCAGATATTTTTTGTTTTCACTCGTTTCTTTACCATTTGCAAAACTCAAAGATTTTTTAAGTCAATTACACTTTGTCATATTTTCCCATTTCTTTGCTTTCGTACTTGTGACTATGTTTCAATATCTCTCCTGGATCTCCTCTACTATCTTATATACCTTCTACCCCATTTTTCGGTTCCATACATTACCACACTTCTCACCAGAGCATCAAACATTATTTTTCGCCTTTATTATTAATATAAACCGATTAATTAAGTAGTTGAACAGTAACATATATATTAATAGATGTCATAAATCTTTAATATTCTGACACTTTAACCATTTCTAAATTTGCAGTGAATTTTCCTTTTATTAGTTTTATTAACATATTCATCATGGTAAAAAGCAATGATAGAGGGCTAACGGAACAACTCGAAAAGGAATTTAGATACTTTAAAATTTACGACAATTACAGGCCCGATTATCATAGTAATTTCGATGTAAATTTCTAAATCACCATTTTAAATTCGTGACTTTTAGAATCTGCGGTAACATCTAAATTTTATTCTAAATATGAAGCGTTGGATTTATCACTAGCAAACGAAGAGTTGGTGAGTACAATAAAAAAGTACAGAGATAAAGGACCCAAAGATAAATATGATTGGTATCCAACGGAAAATCAAAGGTTTGTGGCTTCATTTTGCCGTTCTTAAACAATTTTTATTTATTTTTATCAGTTACGGTTGGTTCAACACTCCATTTGTACCGATTAATAAAATGGATGAAAGATATTATCATGTTAAAGTTGAAAGTGATTTTGTACATCACGCGCTTTTGTTGGCGAAAGATAAAAGCATGAAATTGGAGAAGTTTGCAGGAATTCCATTTAAACTTCAATAAAAATTCATTTTCATGCTTTAAGAAGATAAAACATCATATAAATACATATCATTTTTCTACCGCCATCTAGCGAAATTGATTAAAATTAATAAATTGAACTAACTTCACTTCATGTTGTGACAGTTATAGGTTATGTTAATGTGTCGAATATACAGTTTAAAATATGATTCCACAACAAACATTATTAAAACCTCCACAATACGATTTAATGAACGACTTTAGGAATTTTATACGTGGTGCTACAAAAACTGGAAAATGTAATCCATTAGATTTAACAAAAATCGCACTTTCATTATTAAGGAATTTACCTGCTTCTCGAGATGCGGTTTTAATGCATTTTTCATCGGTTTTTGATCGAGCTGCTGAAAATTATATTGTTGCTACTGAAGTAAGTAAAATAAATATATTTATTTAGGATTGAATTATTTGTATTTATTTTTAGCAAGAAATAACAACAGGAAAATTACCACCCCCATCTGAAATAGATGAAGCTATCGTATCTGAAATTCACACAGTTCTTTGTAATTTCGTTTCGGGGAATGCTGAAGCATGGGCTCCAATTATAAGTACTTGGTCGCTTGATTTATTAGGTAGAATATCAACGAAATACGCCGGTAGGGCTCATATATCATCTGGTTTAAACGAAACCTTACAATTATGGATGAATTGCAGAGCTACAAGAACTTTAATTGATATAACAACTCAATGCCTTCAATGTTTAATGCATTCTGATACGGAAGCTTGTATAAGTGCTTTATTAGGTTAAATATTAATCTAATTTCTCTTAAAAGTTAATTATTATATATTTTATTAATTTTAGACACCTCTGTTGAACATTCACCAAATTTTGATTGGGTTGTAGCTCATGTGGGAAGTTGTTTTCCAAATACGGTAATAACAAGGGTTTTAACATGTGGTTTAAAAGATTTTTGCCAAAATAAATCATACGAACAAGGTTGTAATTCACCAAAACTAAAATCGGTTGTTGGTATTTTGGGTCATTTAGCCAATAGTCATTGTGATGATATTCATATTGCTTTACGTGATTTATTTAAATGGAGTTTAATGATTAATGGACAAGATAATGATTTGACAAAGCAACAGAAAAAAGCCACCGTTCCCTTTTTGTTGCACCTATCAAATTTATCCTCAATTTTATTATCGACAGTTTGTTGTAATTTAAAAGAAATAAGTACGAAGTTTATTTAAATGGAATAAAATTAATAATTAAAACATTTTTTTTAGTGTCTGTTGAAAGAGTAAGAATTTTATATAATTTCACTGATGGTTGGTTAAAATATTTTGGTTCTTCAAATGCTTTACAAGATCTCCTGGTTAATTTAATCTTAAAATGCGAAAAAGGTGGTTCGCAAATCATCAAATTATTATTAGATTGTACATTTTTAGAAAACACAACAACCATTGATGATGAAATGAAACGAAACGTAAAACTTGCAAGTCGAGACGTTTTAGAATTTATTTTACAAGAGATCGATTTTTCGTTAAGATTTCCTTCTAAAAATCGACAAATCAATTTATTAAAATCATTAACGGAGGAAATACATAACATCCATGCACTATTAGTGAGTTCGGAGAGTGTTAAATCGCAAACAGCTGCGAGGATTTTGGTTTTTATCGGACATTCGAATCCCGATTTATTAATAAAATCGGCAAAATATCTTTTTAAACATGCAAAATCCGATCAACATTTAGCTTTATTAGTACGGATTTTAACCGATGAGTTAATTGATAAAACTTTACAACCGTATGTGAATAAAGGGGGTTATTTTTCCGCCGTTCTTGAGCAAGTTTTGAACGAATTTAATCAAGAATATGTTTTTTGTGAAGAAAATTTTGATGACGGTGAAGATCAACTTCAAACATGGATAAATTTGTTGATTCTTTTAAAGTAAGTAATATATAATTGTTTTTATTGTTAACTAAAAGTTCATAATTTTCTGTACAATACATGACAAGCCAAACTTAACTTTCCTTATCTTCATTCTCTCTAACCCGTCCTTTTGTAATACTCCTCTCTCCTTTGCCATATCTAATCTTCCCCTCCCTAACTTACTTCCAACACTCCATCAGGTTACTGCAGTATAGTCTTCTATCTATCATTTCTTCATATTTAACTGCTCTTCTGCCCGCCTCCAGCCTCATTTTATTCACCTTCACTGTCTCCCTTACAATCAGTGATGGGCCCAGGGTAAATACCCAAATAATAAACAATAAAAGCGATACCAGTAAAAATATATCAGATTCCAAAAAAAATGAAGAGAAAGATGATGAGAACGTTGAAGACGAGGTATTGTCAATAATCAAAGACGTATTATCATTAGACGAATCTGTCGTAATTTAGATTAGATCAAGTTATTATGATTACTATCATCAAGCAGCCCTCTGGGTCCATGGTTGGACATAGATCTCCCCTATTCTGTTTCATTCGACTCTATTCTGTGCTGTCTGAATCCAACTGTTGGTCATACTTTTGACGTCTACTTAGTCTGTTCGCTCGCGGTCTCCACTCAAGCAACCGTTTTGTCCACTGCTCATTCTTCATTCAAGCTTTGCCACAATGTTGATCACATCATTTACGCCAGATCTTCTTCATAGGTCTTCATTTCGTATGTACTCCCTCAGAGTTAGACCCAGGATCGACCTCTCCATCTATCTTTGCGTTACTTGGACCTTCCTGGCAGTGGCTAGCGTTAATGTTAAAGTTTCGGAGCCTTACGTCATAACCGGAAACATCCATTGATTGAAAGCCTTTCTTGGCCTTTTCTCTTGAAGATGTCTCTAAGTTTAAGCTGCCCATACGAGTGTGATCCTTCTGTTTAGTCCGCTTGTTTGATTATCTCCCGATATACGAACCTCATAGCCAGGATATACTTAGCTGTCAACCTTCTCAATCTCATTATCCCTAATGTTGATGTCGTAGTGAGGCCGCCTCTGAAAGATCTCGACCTTTGGTAATACCGCTGCCACCAGAAACAGTATTTCGCGCTTTCTAATCCCAAACATAATCTTCCTCTTTCTGGTGTCCCTTCCAAATACTCTCTCCCCCATCCTCAGACCTATCCAATCACATTATTTGCCCTTTTAGCCATCTTTGTCACATACCTCAGATATGCGCATTCTCTCACTTCCTCTAACTCTCTCTCCGCTTTCATCTCCATTCCTTTCTCTTCTCCCCTTTTGCAGAACTTCATCATCTTTGTCACATTCACCTCCAACCCCTTCGCCCTCAAATACCTTTCCAAGTATAGCACGCGAATCTTTCTCCTTCCTACAACCACTCCTCCCATTTGCCTCTTCTCCAGCCTGTAAAAAGTAAGTAATAAATTTGTGGTTAACCCTGAAGTGGTGACGTCAACCCTGAAAAGTCGGTTCATAGACCGAGAGTGTCTGTCGGTCCAAGAGACTGGAGGGAAATTGGATTAACATTATTTTTTTTTTTCTATTTAGATGGGAAAAAACTTGTAAAGTCCAAGTATTAAAATCGCAAATAATAACACGAGGATTACAATACAATTTAATAACGTTTACATCGATTTTTGCGAAAAAAAATTTTCCGAATACAATTTTACACATAATGGCTGAAACTTTGGAAATATTAAACGTTCCGTCTTATATGGTTAATGGACTTTCTTTTAGTCCCCCAATGCAAGTTATTTTGAATTTTACAAATGGAATTGTTAACTATTTTTTTATTTGTTGTAAAGAAGCCGGTTTGTTATAAAAAAAAACATTTAATTTTTTATTGTTTAATATAATTTATTTGTTATTTCAGATACCGTTGCGAGACTTAAAGGATTCGAAAGGACAATAGAAATATTAAAGAAGCTATGCACTCACTCGAATATCGCCAGAATTTTAGCACTACGAGAATTGCTGGAAAAATCTTTATTTTCAAATTGCAAGTCGTTGTTTGGGTCTATTGTTAAACATCGTATAGAAAATGAGCAAGAAAAATTGTTATTAAAACAAAATAAAAAATTGGTTAGTTATTTAAAAAGTTTAATTTTTAAATTTTATTTTTATTTAATTACAGAGTAAAACAATACCATTAACAAAGCATTCATCAGTTTATAATGGTGGAATAATTGGTACTGGGAAACGCAAATCAATTTGTTCAACAAATTTATTATCAAACAACATTTCAAACAACACCGAGCAACTAATTCGAGTGATAAAATCGTGTTGTTCAATACCAATGGAACCAGGAAAACAAACGGATGTTCTTCAACAAAGCATCGTTCACGTTTCATTACTTCTCGTGCATTATGTAAGCCCCGATGTTATGTATAATGGACTTCCATGGCCTGAGGAGGAATTTTCAAAAGTAACGATCGAACGAGATCTTTACATAAATCGATTATTTACCACCACTCCGTTATTATGGGAACTTTTATCGATGGTTGCCGTTTATAGACCCGCGTTGTGTTATTGTTCTGTGTTGATTAGGGCACTTACAGCAACATTAATACATCAATGGAGTAGTATGGGTGATCAAAGCAAATCCTCCCATACAGATAGTTACAAATCTTTAATAGAAACTACTGTAAAGGTGGTTGAAGTTATGTCTTTGGGACAATTATTACCACCACCTTTAAGTGGTATTCGTGATGTTATTGGTTATTTTAATTCGTTCGAGGTATTTTAACTTAATTAACATAAAATAAAAATCTAATTTTTATTTACTTATTTAGATTGTGGCTATTTTACGTGAATGTATTTGGGCTTATATGCGTGATCATATTCCATCACCAACATTATTTGTGGCGGATTCAAATGGGTTATATTGGAGAGATCCAACCATGTCTCGTCCAAGCGAAGTTTACACAAATACTTTGAGGATTATAATGCAGAGGAATATTAAATCTGTTGGGCATTTATATGCTCAAATGTTCATTAATATTGCGAAAAATGAATAAAAAAAGAGTACAATGTATTTTTATTTAACATAATTAAACTTTAGATACAAAATAATCACATTTCAATTTGAATTAATAACATAATCAATACAAAAACGGCTCCTTATACTGTCGTATTTGTACGTTATATTCTACCGTTTATCAACTAAATTTTGATTAAAACATAGGTTTCGTATTTGAGCCTATCTAAAACGATTTTTTTATAATAAATTAAATAAAAGTAAAGTTGATGTAAACTTTGCTGTTTCAAAGCAATTCTAGTCAACTCTGTGATCAATAAACCATCTTTTATTCTTTAAATTTTCACTAAGAAATATTAATTTACATTTGTATAAAGCGTTTCATTGTAGAGATCTAATTCGAGATTTTTAAATTCTTTATCTGTCATAAATTTCCATTTTTTACCCCCAAGAATTTCTTGGACTTCTCTTTCAACATTTTCGTATGATTTTGAACTCATTTTTAGCCATTGATAAAACTCATCCGTCCATTCAGGACTTTGAGGCCAATCGCATTTCTTAATCACCGCGTTTCCCCTAATGTAAAGATGTTTTAAATTTTTAGCGGTGCGTGCTATGAGGAGCACTGTTGATGTAGAAATTCGTTCGGTAATAATCTACAACAAAGTTTTTGTTTCTTTTAGATTAGTTTTTTCCTCAAAAATACATCTTACCAGCATTTTTATTTTTGGACATCTTCTACACAACAATAACAACGTAGAATCGATTCTATCATCGAACGATTTCGGTCTATATCCTCTTGGTAATTCTGTATGTCCATAAACTAAAATGTCTTCTTTGTATTGTTCTATTATAGACATTACTGAATCGTATTCAACCTAAAAAAAAATCGGATATGTATGTAAGGTAACTTAAATTCAAGAATTTATAGTTATACCCCCATAGAAGGTGTATGATACAATATACTTTTAACAGGAGCCCCAGTTTGCCACAAAATATTCTTTGGCTTCTTACTTTCCAATTCTAAATGAACATTTAAAGTGGGATTATTTTTCCTGCACTGTTTCCAAACTTGTTCCAACGCAGGTTTCACTATGATATCATCAGGAGAGAATCGATTTTGAACGATATGTAAATGTTTTAATTTCGTGTGACCAATCATTTCGATAACGTCGTTTCCCAAGTTTTGAGGGCTAATTTTCAAAACGTTT
Organism: Onthophagus taurus; assembly: GCF_036711975.1. Lineage (NCBI taxonomy): Eukaryota > Metazoa > Arthropoda > Insecta > Coleoptera > Scarabaeidae > Onthophagus > Onthophagus taurus. Next base: position 6,114,342 of record NC_091967.1, read on the forward strand.
AAATTTAAAAATACCCCAACATGTAAAATTTGATATTGAATCCTAGTCGCGTTTATCAAAATCAACGTTTTTAAAGTTAAACATCTTAAAACGCACACTTCGTCTAAAAGATGTTGGGCTTCGTTCGAGTCTAACATTAAATCGATTAATTCTAGGCGTTTCAGTTCTGATAAATTAGCCATTAAACGTTTTAAAGCCCCCAAAAGTCGACCGCCAGTTCCAAAAAGACGCGTCATTTCCGTCTCGTCTCTTGAAGCCATATCCATATCGCATGGAAAAGTAAATTTTAATGTACGAATTTTTACACCAACACCATCATATTCCGGCATTGCTGTATGTTTATCAGATTGCTCAATATACCAAGATATCATATTAATAAATTCGTACAGGTTATAAAAATTTAACATTGGCTCAAACGTTAAATGTTTAATATTTTTACCAACAGCAGAAAGACACATTGACGTTCTTAAATGATCTAAAACATACTAAGAAAATAAAACCTAAAGAATCATCGTTTTACTTATCTATTTTTTGCTTTTCGTTTTGCTTACTTGCCAACCAGAATAATAATTAAATCTCCCTCTCGTTAATGTATCATCTTCCAAAACAAATCTAGACCACACTTTGGGAAAATGGAAAGCTTGATACCAATTTTTACAAACTAAACTGGCGTAATATCTTTGTCTAATCGTGAGGTAACCGAAAATTTGCTCTAAAACTAAGTCGGGTAATTCGCACCATTTCGAATAAACTTTATTTTCGTCTTCCTCTTCCCGTTCTTGATCTAAATCTATAAAAACGGCTACAAATCAAAACACAAAAATTAGTTTAGCTAATGATAAAGTTATAAAATTGTTCAAACTACAAAACTCCGAGGATAAAACAGTGCGTTTTCTTCTGAGGTGTTGTATCCATTACATATTTCTTCATTAAATTCACTCTAAAACATGAAATTCCTTGCACGGAATTATATTTTTTATAGCGTAAGAGCTCGTTTTGATTTAATAAATTTTTAAGTTAAAAATGTACATTTTTATTAACTAAAATGATTATGCAACCGAATATACACCAAACCTGCATATTTTTATGGGTTTACACCTTGTTTTTAAACTTTAAACAAGAAATTTTATTTATAACATTAATTGATTAATAAAGAGATTAATTTTATTCTATGTATTATTACAAAAATCTTCTAAACGTAAAATTAGTAAATTTTTGGCAGCCACCTTGCGTTGTATTTGTGAATTAACTTGGAAACAATTTTGAGGTTATGGTTATTATGTTATGTTAACATTATTTATGTTAATCTGATTAACAACAGAAACTATTTGTTGGTCTATTTAAGAAACATATATATTTACCAATTAACCTGTTATCATTGTTAGCTAGCCGGTAGTTAACCGGCTAATCTAGCATTTCAGATATATTTCATGTTATTTAAAATAATTAAGTACTTGTGTTTGTTGTTTTTAGAAGAAAGAGGAAAGTATTATTGTATACTTTAAAGAGACAGTGGAAACTCTGTAGCTGGAGCATGATATGAATGAAGAGTTTGAACTCCAAAACCCAACCGGACGTCAATCAATCATTCCCTGATATAAATCTCTTAAACTGAAATTTAGGGATTAAAACAAATTTATTTCTTACAAGTAAAATTTAAAATGTGAAATATGATTTCGCGGACTTACTTCTTGTTCGGTTGCCCAAAAAAAGATATTTTAAATAAAATTAAAAATAAATCCTGCACGTTTTAGTGCCAACATTAATTTCTGAGACTGCGGGGTTGGATTATTTAAAGTCTTGTAATCATGTAAGCATTTCTTTTTCTTTGATGGTATTTCTTAGCTCTTTGCCAAGTTTAAAATGATAGTTTAAATGGGAGGTATCCATCATGATTTTTGTAGCAAAATTTAAAGGTGATGTTACAAGATTATTTGGGGATTGAAATTTTAAAACATAAAAATTATTAAAAATAAAAATGTACATTTTGTTTTATTGATATTTTTAATTTAATGTTGATTACCCAAAACTATGCAACCAAACATACACGAGCACCCTCTACTATTTAAGAATCACCTGTATAATAATATAAATAATAAGTTTTCTTTTTTTTACCCTCACAATTTTCCATTGATTTAGACACAAACGTTATTGTAACTGAACGATAAACCTTTACTATTGTTAAAGATTTGATCCGTGTCCAATTTTAGGTTGTTGTGCGTGCGCAACTTTTAATTAATTTTATTTAACCCAGCATTATCCTTAGGAGGGTTATTTTGAATTTTAAGCCTTAATAATAACTAATCAAAATAAAAATAAGCTATCTTGAACCAAATCAAAAAAATAAAATCATGTAAAACATAAAAAAAATAACCAGATACCTTTAAAATTTGTTGATTTTACTTGTTTATACAATTCAAGCCATTTCGTGGGATCAATTGAGTGATGTCTATCACCCTTAGCCCAGAAAAAACCTACGACGACGTTAAAATTTAAAATAATAACAGTTACAACAACAAAAACACGTTCACCGTTCTATAGGTTTTTAATAAAAGAAAATACTGAATACAATGGATGATAATGTTTTTTGTTTTGGCGCAAGAAATTTCAAACCAACAACAAATGCAAAGATAGTGCGCGATTTGGGTTAGTGGCGAAAAAAATGCGTACCAAGTTATTAAAAAATCGATGGAGACAACAACGTTGATCGATTTATTTTCGATTTTTTTTGTACCTTTATCATCATCGTCCAATTTCCAACTACCGGGGTTACTCATGTTTTTACACACCGAAAATTCGTAGCGGAAACCGGTGGTGCGCGTCTTACATAATTATTGCGGAGAAATTGCAACTAACTCTGGCTAAATATAACGTGGACTAAAAAAAAGTTTCGGGAGTTGCCCGACTTTTCTCCAACGTATTTTTAGATTTTAGTTCGTCTACATGATTTAGAAACTAAAAAAAAATATCATTTATGTAACAAAGCGATTAAGTTATATATCTTTTTAAAGCAAATTTGCTTCAACAAACGGATTCTCAATAACAAATATTGTATCATTTCCTTAATTAGTCAAATTTTATTTAAATTTGGTACATAGAGGATAATCCCATCAACTTTTGCGCCTAGAAATCTCACTTTTACATAAAAATTATTAATATTAACAATTTTTCAGTATAATTGGTAATTTAAATCACCAAATCCTTTTAGTATTTAATTTTTTGCAAGTACACCATAATTTTCTTTTAATATGAAGCATATTTGGTTGCCTTATTTTATATCAATTAATTTTAAGAAAAATTCAGATACAACATAATTTTTTTTATTAAAAAACCATCAAAAAATTAATCAGAAATTTACACATTAAACCATATCACAGCCTAAATATAGATTAAAATCATGAAAAAATTTTTTTGAGACAACAAGAACCCATTTTTTGTCTTAACATACAACAGAATTACAATTAAAAACGTGTACTAAACTATCCCATCCACAATCAGCAAGTTCCCCTTTTTTCAATACATTCCAATCCAACCCATACACAAATTCAGTGTGGTGATTAATCGTTTCAATGGCTTCTGGGCATTTATTGAAATCCCAAATTCTTGTTGTAAAATCATAACTAACAGAGGCTATGACGCTTAAATTGTGAGGTGAAAATTGGACTCTTCTAACCGCATATTCACACCCAATTAATTGAAAAATTGGTTGATTGAGATTTCGTAGATCCCATCCTCGAATTAATCCATCAGAACCTCCCGTTGTTAATAAATTCTGGTCGTATTTACACCAATCGCACGATAAAACTTCAGCATCATGTACTTTGGTGGTGATTGGGGTACTTGGACTTGAAATATTCCATATTTTAAGTGTACCCTCTCCAGAAACTGACGCAAAACAATTCGCAACATGCGGCGACCACATTGCATTATAAACAAGTTGATTATGTCCGGTAAAAGTTGATAGAGATGTTTTTCGATTGGGATCCCATAATTTTACTGTACAATCCCAAGAAGCGCTTATTATTAATTGTTGTTGGCGAGTCTTAGACCAATCAACCGAATAAACCTCTTTAGTGTGTTCATTTAAAATAACAGGTGGTGTATTTGCAAATAAATTCCATATTTGTAGGCTACAATCACCACATGCTGTCGCCACAGTTTGAGGATCAATTTCTGACCATGTTACATCAAATAAACCGTCTGGCCAAAGATAAGTACCAACCTCAACGAGATTTCCTTGATTTCGTTCTAAAAGAAACAACGTGCCGCCTCCGGTCAACCCATAATATTGACTGGTAGCTACTACCAATTGGTCAGGGTTAAATGGAGAAAATCTCACACTGTAACCGTGTCTATTCGGGGTTAAAAACGTCGATTTCATGGTTTTACGTAAAACTGCTAAGTCATTTTTAAGTGTTTTTATTCAATCTTGATAAGTTCTAGGCCAAGTTTGAAGTTTATCTTTAATATTTTTTTACTGAATATAAACATATGTTGTTGACGTTTAACTGTCAAATTTTGCGGTTCGATATAGTGAGGAGATTCAAATTTATTTTATTAATGAAAATGTTTGATTTGTAAGAAGTTTTTGATGTTAACTAGTTTAGTAAGAAACTATAAATGATAATTAACGTAATTATATTGTAATTATTTCTCGAAAGTTTTCTAGTGAATTTGACGTATAAAAGAAGTGTTCGATTCGATATTTTATTATAAATGATTATAAATAAAAACATTTTCATGGGATTTTTTGTATTATTTCGAATAAAATTTAGTCTTTTTAAGTTTTGAAGGATATTTTATTAATTAAACAAAAATGTTTCTTTAATCTCAATTAAACATTTGATTAGGGCGCCATCTAGCGATAAAATTATACAACGTTTAAAAACTGATGATAACCTCTACAAAATTAACGTTTATTATATATTTAACAAGAGGATTAACATAAAATTACTTAAACTGGTGGAACCTGAACTAATTTAAACCAATACCCACACTCGCATCTTTTAGGAGCATCCTTGTGTAACCACATGTAAGTAATTGAACAGGATTCACATTCACAAACGCATCCAATTATTCTTCGATCGTAGGCGGAAGGTATTTCGTGGGGTTGGCATTTGGTGGCGGGACCCCGTTCAAGCATCAACAGGCAAAACGGGTTTAAATTTCCGGCCAATTGGGCCAATAAATAACGCTTTTCTAGGCCTGTTGCAATATCGACTGGATCACCAATTGCAGTTTTTTTGAAACGTTTTTGACCGAAATTATTTGAGAACGGCATTTGAAAACGCAAAAATCTTTTTAAGATAGCATTCATTCTTTGACTTTGACGTTTTTTATAATATGATTACGTGTTGTTATGGTATTAAAAAAATTAAAAATTTGTCCTCTATTTTTGACAGTTGCTTAACAGGGAATTTTGTTTTATTATGTTTTGAAATCAATTTATGTCACGCTGACGTTTGAAATTTTATTATTTAAAAAGATCAAAATGTAGTTTTTGGTTTTATAAATATACAAAATTAATTGAAATAAAATAAATGTAAGAAAAAAGCGCAACTGATGGGGAGTTACTAAAAATGTTACTTAAATTAACTTGACAGATATAAAAAGAAATGTTGTATTACCAACCATAAAAAAATTTGAAAATTTTTAAAAATTTGGATTCACGGTCGTAACCACCGTGATAGATATCTTTTTATCGTTATCTTACCAATAGCAATTAAAAATATAATTAATTCGATAACTAAACATGAACTTCAATCATTTTGGTTTTTAATTATCACTAAAGTAAAAATGTAACAAAGAGGTTATCATTTTGAAGATAGTATTTTCACATATTAGAACCACTAATCTAATCGTAAGTGGTATTGTACGAAGAGTACAAAATGAAATATATCTCTCTCTATGTGTTCATTCTTGGTGTGTATTTTTTCAAACTTATAACTTTCCTACATAATGACTTTTTTTGTTCTCATTTAAACTAATTAGCTGCAGTTAGCGCAGAAAAAAATCTTATTGTTCAACTTGAAGATGGTTTGGTGGAAGGTTTCTATGCAAATTCTTATAACGGACGTAAATTCGCTTCATTTGAAGGAATTCCTTTCGCTGCAGCTCCTGTAGGAGAAAATAGATTCAGGGTAAATAAGAAATATATACCGAATTCGTTGATTTTATTTTTTTTTAATTTTAGCCTCCGCAACCAACACCAAAATGGAACGGAACATTAAAAGCAAATCAAGTATACACTTGCATTCAGTTTTCTACAAATCATGTATTAGGTACAGAAGATTGTCTTTATATAAACGTATACGTTCCGAAAGAAAAACTTAACCGCGACGATAAATTGGATGTTGTTGTTCATATTCACGGCGGTGCTTTTATGGTGGGAACTGGTCATGGTTTAGCAGGTCCATCAAAAATTATGGACCGCGATGTAGTATACGTAAATTTTAACTATCGTCTTGGTCCATTTGGTTTTTTAGCAACCGAAGATGACGTTTTTCCCGGAAATTATGGTTTAAAAGATCAAGTTCAAGCTTTACGCTGGGTTCAAGCTAACATAGAACACTTCGGTGGGAATAAAGATTCGGTCACGATTATTGGATTATCTGCAGGAGGAGCAAGCGTTCATTTACATTATTTTAGTTTGAACATTGATGAGGTTTTATTTCATAAGGGTTGGGCTCAAAGTGGATCAGCCATGAACCCTTGGTCGTTAAAAATAGATTCTTTAATAAATGCAAATAAATTAATTACCGATGTTGGGTGTAAAGATGAAGATGTCAATGTAACATTGAGATGTATGCGACAAAGAACAGCTTTGCAAATTGCCGAAAATATAAAAGGGACTTATGCAACACCTTTGTTACCTTTAGTACCTTTTGGGCCAAGTTACGAATTGATGGATATAAATAATAAGGAGCCTTTTTTGACAACAGCGCCTTATTTACAACTTAAAAATGGAAAAGCTTTGGATCGCCCATTTATTATTTCTCAAACTACAGAAGAAGGACTTTTACCAGCTGCTTGTAAGTTTTCAAACAATTATTTTGAGCATTAAAATAATTTGTTAAATGTTTTTAGTGTATTATAACAACTTAGAAGATCTTGATAGGGATTGGAATGAATTAGCGCCGTATATGTTGGACTTTTATCATACGCCGCGACAAGATTGGCCGATAATTTCCGAAAAAATTAAAAAATACTATTTTAAAGGAGAAAATATCACCAAAACTAATTTTAAATCGTTCGTAAATCTTTGCAATCAACGTCTATTTCATATGGGGGCCGAATTATCAGCTAAAGTGCAAGCTAACGTCTCTAATTCAGAAGTTTACTTTATGATGTTTGGTTATCCTGGAGCTAATTTAAACTTAACAAAGATAATTTATAAAGCAGATGTTGGTGAGAATTTAATTTAATTATTTCCGATCTTTTTTTAATATTTTATTTTTGGTTTTTAGAGGGTGTTGGGCACGCTTTCGATGCTAACTATTTTTACGAGTTTAATATGTTTAACGGCGTCAGATTAACAGCTGAAGAAGAAAAAGTAAAAGATATAATGTTGGATTTTTTGGTTTCATTTGCTAAAACCGGGTATGTTTGAAACCGAATATCTTAAAACATTTACATTATAAGGAAGGTTTTAGGAAACCAACTTCAAATGGAATTGAATGGAATCCAGTTGGGAAAGATTATAATTTAAAATATTTATTGGTTAAAAATCCTAAAGACATTGTAATGAAATCGAAGAGTCTTTCGGACGCTGAAGAGTTTTGGAAATCATTAGGAATTAAAGGAGAATATAGTCTTTATTAATTTATGTTTGCAGGAATTGATTGTATTACCTTACTTCTCTTCTTTCTTGTTGTCCATACTCCCTCACCAAGTACTCCAACACTCTCCCAAAATCTTATAGTCGCTCGTCTGCTCCAGCTCATCCTCGTACTTTTTTATCGCATTTCTGAATGCTTCCGCCCTCATCTTCAACTCCTCTCTAATTATAAATCCCGAAGTCTCCCTGCTCAACCGCACCTCTAATATCTCAGAGGATCTTAAAGATTACGAATTAACACGGACGTTGGTAGATTTATGAATTTGGTAGTGGAAAAGTTGATTAAAACGAAATATTTTTCTTAATAAATACAATTTACTTTTTTACAAATTCAGCAACTATATCACGTATTGTAGCATACATTCCAAAAATAAATATACCAGCAGCTAAGATAAATAACACCCCATTTTTTCCAATTTTAATCATTTTCTTCAACCAAACCGTTTCTTTCGGATAAAACAAGACCATATCCATGAACGCTGGCAAAAATAGTGTTAAAGATGTACTGCATATAGCGCCAACTAATGACATTATCAAATGAATAAATGGGATTACTTGACCTATCACAACTGCAAAATACATTTCGTTATTTAAAACGATTTAAATGCAACAACATTAAATAAATATTCTTACGAGTAAATGAAACAAGTAATGTTCGGAAACACAATTCGCTAAGAAGCGGTCGTTTAAATGGACCAAGACGTTTTGTTATTAATGGCCATATTATTGTTACTGGAATATACATTTGTACAGGATATGTTAATATTACTTGTACACAAACTAACATTATTAATGCTTCAACTGCACTGTAAATAAAAAAAAAAAAATAAGAATGTTACTTTATGCATTGTTTTGTGAGTGTTCTGAGAAATCTTTAAACGTTTATTATTATGTAACAGAGTTGTTTTGTAACAATTATTTATTTAGATTGAAATGGTGAGCACTTTAAAAAATTAATACAAAGATTTCTTATGATTTAATGAGATGTAATGTTTCATTTTAAATTGTCATAAAAGTAGATAACGTAAAATCTGATTAACTGTAATAATTAGGTAATTCAACACAAGGTCGTTTTAAGCAATTGTAGACGTCTAGAATTCCAACGATTTTAAGTCCATTTTACACAATTAATAACCATCCAATTGTCATTACGAATCATTATGATTCAAAGCGTAAGTAGTCGCTTAATTGCATTAAAAAAATTACTTACGTGGTTTCTGGCAAATTAATGAAGACCGTTCCAGATATTGCATCACCATATTTCAAATAAGTTAAACATCCCATTAAAATAACAAATGGGGTAATCAAAAGAAATCCAATGTTTAAAACTCCGAATGTTCCCACCATTTTTTTAGGATTCTCCATTACATTTCTTAAAGGAATAATCTAAATCAACTTTAAAAGTATTTCTTTATAATTTTGTTTTAATCTTACCAATGCTATACATTCATACGTGTACAAAGCTATACCAAGATAGACGGGGAAGCTTCCAATTTCACCCACGTATTTCGTAGTTGCAATGTTTGGTAAATCTTGACAAACAAAAAATAAAGTTGCAACAATGATGCTTACCAAAAGAGCGTTTGCGAACATAGAAAATGGTGCGAGCACTTCTAATTTTGTTATTAATGATAAAAGCCACATTGGAATAACTGATATGAGCATTAAAAGATGGATATCGATGTCTATATTAAAATAACCTAAAGCCTATATTATAAAAATTAAATTTCTAGATTTTACTCGATAAAAATCATACTTTTGTCATATTTGTTCCTAAAAAGACAACATAAGTGCAGCAAAACCCCAAATTCATCGTACATAATCCTATTACTATAAACAATTTCATAAGCTTTGCTAATTTAGCATTTGCTTCTGGTGATTTTAAAACAGAAGTTCGTTTAAAAACCAATTCAGTTAATTCTGCGTAACTATATTGTTGTTTTTTAGGTGAATTTTCTTTTTTTAGTTCTTCTTCATCTTGTAATTCTATGTGTTCTACAATTCTTACCTATATTTAACAAAAACATTGTTTAATATAATTATAATAATAACACAACCAAAGTTACCAATAACGAAGCACAGTGACAAACAACAACACCCATTATCGGAGTTAATATTAAAGCAATTATCATACCGGCTTCTTTAAATGCTACACCCATTGAAAATATTCCTGCGCCCAAAATACCTTTTATAAGGTGCATCAATGTTTGTATATAACTAAAATTATGAAACTAAAGAATTTCATTAAATTTCTTTTTGTTACTTACTTTGTCATTTTCGCGTGGTTTTTTTTAGTTAGGTTTAATTAAATGTCGTTCTCCGTACGCGGTTCATGTTATACTAAAGCTGGCACATTCGTTGTATTTCTGTATATGGGAAAGGCATAACTCGACGCAAGGTCGTGGAAAGATTATGTTTATTATGTGTTAAATTAGTAAATATTTGGTATCAACTACTTCCAGGGTTCAATTAGAAAATAAGATAATTCGATTTTTTGCAGGAAAAGGCTTTAATCAATTTTGATAAATCACATATTTGAAATACTTTTAGAGTTTTATTGGAAGGACTATAATAATGGATATATTTCATTGTGGTTTTCGTACAGCAGGATTTGTGTGTATTTGTAATCGATTTCTTTTTTGCTTAACATATTGATGACTACATTAACGCTCTCATAAATATGGCGGAAATGTTATTAAAAATGTTTATAAACTGTAAGTATTAGGTTTTAAATTTAAGTTCTAATTCTTCATGTATTATTAATTCTGTTCATTCCTTTAACCATTTTGTAACTTTTTCTTTGTCGAAAAAAGGAATTACAAGTAATCTTCATCTGAGATATATCTTCAAACAATTGCATGAATTAAGAGTAAAGAGAAATAAAACTTAATGTTATTCATACTTCCTTCCAAGCCTACGGAATTTCTTAAATGTCTTGAAAAACGACTGCCAGTCGTTCCATTACTCAGTTAGCTGCTTTCCTTCTCAACTCAATTTGCATCCCTTCCGGGCTGCAAAATGTTGATTTTTGCTGACTCTTTCGTTGTTAGGTAATCTGGTGTTTCTTCTTGGTTTTCGTTAACGCAGTCTCTCTGTGCTACTCCATCCACCTTTTATCCATGATGGCAAAGTTAATATTATTATTGTTGTTATAATATTATTAATATTGTTTCATTTATTTATTATGAACAATTTTGCAATTTAAAGTCGTCAAAGTTTCATACAAGAAAAGAAAAGATTTCAAAAAGTGTTTTCTTTTTTAAAATTATTTTATTGCAAAGGCAGTATTAAACATATTTGATGTTCGGGTTGTCTACCCTAAAGGAGTATAATTTTAATTTTACTAAAATAAGTTATGTTAATAAAAAAAACATAATAAAGTACAGTTTTATAGTGGTGGACAATGTTTATATCATTATGTGTTGTTTAATGATGCCTAAAGATGTTTTATTAACAAATTAGAACAATCAGTAACCAGAACAACAATCTTGTAGTAAACACCAACAAAAACATTAAAAACATTAGTGATACTTAATTTGCAATCAAAATAACATGACATCCAGTGTTAAATGTTCTACAGTAGCCTAATAAGATTAGCATGTCTTGTTTGAAGTATAATAGGTAGAACAGCGAGTTTGCAATCGAAATTTCAAATTTAAAATTTAAATAATCACCGATTACACTCAAAAAGCTGTTTTACTAACATTAAAATTAATATATATATGCATATGTATGCAACCAATATCACAGTATTGGTTGCCTACTTGCAATGATGACGTCGGGTACGATAATTAATTAACACACTGCACATGTTCCATAGAAATTGAAATTACAAGAAAAGCCGAAGATAATTAAAATTGTCACAAATTTATTTATAGAGTAGTTTAAAAGAATTAATTGAACAATTTTTATGTTGTGCCAATGTAATATGAAACTTGACATTTTATTTGACAGCATCAAAATATTAAATTCTTAAAAATATATTGTAAAAATACAAAATAAAATTATAAATTATAAAAATCGAGTTAAATAGATTAGTATTTCCTATTTCTTTGCAAACTCCTCAATTATGCTTAAAATTGTGGCATAGATTCCAAATATAAATGTTCCTACGGCTGATAAAAACAGCATTCCATTTTTTGTAACTTTAATCGCTTTCTTGAACCAAACCTTTTCTTGGGGATAAAACAAAATCAAGTCCATAAAGGGTGGTAAAAAGAGTGTTAATGAAGTACTACACACAGCTCCGATTAGTGACATTATTAAATGGATAAAAGGAATTATTTGACCTATTACAACTAGAAACATTAATTTAGAAAGATTTAAAATAGTATTTAAAAACATGTTCTTACGAGTAAATGCAACTAGCAATGATCGAAAACACAGCTCACTGAATAGTGGTCTTTTAAATGGGCCAAAACGATTTGTTACTAATGGCCACATTATATTTACAGGGATATACATTTGAAGTGGATATGTTAATATTACTAATATACAAACAGAGGTTATTAATATTTCAACTCCACTGTAACAAAAAAAAATATAAAAATAATTCGTGTTTTGAAAAAATTATTTTTACGTTGTCTCAGGTAAATTAATGAACACTGTCCCATGGATATCCTCACCATATTGCATATAAGACAAACATCCCATTATAATTACGAAAGGTGTAATTAGCAGAAACGCCATGTTTAATACTCCAAACGTTCCAACCATTTTTTGGGGTTCTTTCATATCATTTCTTAAAGGTACAATCTAAATCGCTTTTAAAAGTATTAGTTTAGGGAATCAATCTTACCAAAGGTATACATTCATAAGTGCATAAAACAATGCCTACAAAAACAGGAAAACTATCAGCATCTCCCACGTACTTTGTTGTTGTAACATGTGGTAAATCATGGCATATATACCATAACGTTGTGATGGTGGTGCAAAATAAAATTGCGTTTGCAATCATAGAAAACGGAGCTAATATTGCTAATTTTGTTATTAATGATAAAAGCCACATTGGAATGATCGCTATGACCATAAGAATATGAATTTCTATGTATATATTAAAATGCCCTAAAACCTAGATTAAGAATTAAATTATTATTTAAGATTTTGAATTAGTTTAAAATTGAACTTTAGACATGTTGGCTCCTAAAAACACAACATAACAGCAACAAAACCCCAAATTCATCGTACATAAACCAATCACTGTAAATCTTTTCATAAACTTTGCTAATTTATTGTTGGCTTCCGTTGATTTTAAAATTGACGATCGCTGAAAAACAGTTTCTGTTAATTCTGCGTAACTGTATTGGCGAAGATTAGATGAATCCGTTTTAGTTTCTTCGTTTAATTCTTCTTGGTCTAAAATCTCAATGTATTCTGCAATTCTTACCTGGCAAAGCAACAAAATGAATATTAAGTAAGAAATATTTCTGAATCTCACCAATAACGTAGCACAATGACATATTACTAATCCTATTATCGGTGTTAAAATCAAGGCAATTATCATTCCGGCTTCTTTAAATGCAACTCCCATCGAAAATATCCCTGAACCTATGATGCCTTTTATCATATGCATTAATGTTTGTAGATAGCTATTAAAAAAATTGGATAATTACAAGCTTAATTAATCATCAAACTTACTTTATCATTTTTAATACACGAATGCTTCATGTTGTGCAAATATCAAAATATTCATTTAGTTTCTCCAAATACGACTACATTGAAAGCTATAAAGTTTTTTTTATTGGTTGTCAATATGACTAATTTTTATTGTTGAGGTTAAAAATGTATTTAAAATTAAACACTTTATTAATAATAAAAATAGTTTATTCTTAAATTCTAATCGGTAAATCATTTCGTATTATAAAATTTACCTATCTATCACTGTACACTTAATATTATAAAAGAAAAAAATCAACAAAAATAAATTATACATCTCATTATCAACATCTACAAAAAGGAATCTATCACAGTTTGTTTCTGAACTCAGCTACCCTCAGCGACGAACTGATTAACTATACTGTGCAGGCTTTCGTAAGTCCCTGTTACACATCCTAATAATCCAACAAGTATTATCACACCATCTTTAATAATAATCCACGCGGTTAATTCTGAGATGTTATAATGCAATACTATTTCGATGATCGGAGGGAATAACAAAGCTAAAGTTGTACTGCTAACAGCGCCTACCAACGAAATAAATAATCCTAAGTAAGGAATAGCTTCGGCTAAGACAACTAAAAAAAATCGAATTAGTTAAAACAAAAAATTATGGATAAATACATACATGTTACAAGAACTAAGAAGATTCTAAATGTATATTCCATCAAAACGGGATGATTAAATGGACCGAATGTTTTTATTACATTCGGCCAAATAACATCTACTGGGATATAGAATTGTAAAGCATAAGTTAATAAAATAGCCAAAGAAATCATAATTTTGACAGATTGAGCTAATCTAAAATTAATTAAACTCAGATTATAATTATATCGAATTTTATTCCAATTAACTTACTTATCAGTTTCCGGAAGATTCAACGTAACACTTCCCATAACATCTTCTCCATATTTCAAGTAACTAAGAAGTCCCATCATCATATAAATAACGGTAACAACACTCATCCCAACATTTAAAACTCCCAAAGGTTTTTTAAATTCATCGGGTCTCTTCATTTCGTTTTGTAATGGTAAAACCTTCAATAAACAAATCACTTAATTAATTATATGCATATAATTAAAAATTTTGCACCATACCAAGCCGATTCCTTCAAAAGCAAATAGTGCGGTTCCAAAAAACAAAGGTAACTGATGTAATTCGGCTACGTATTTCCTTTCGCTTATCGCTGGGAGATTTTGGGTGTTATAATAAACAGTAATGGAAATTCCGATAACCATAAAAACGTTAGCCACAGTTGATAAAGGTGCGAGAAACTTTAAATTTCTAATCAAACAGCTGAGAAGAATTGGAAGGAGGAGTATTGCCATATGAAAATGTACGTCGATTATAAGACCGTAATAATCCAAAACCTTAAAGAAAAACAAAAAAAAATTAGAATGATTATTAATAATTAAAATTAAAAAGAGAAATTTATTACTTGTTTTAAATTATCAGCGATGAAAACAAAGTAAACACAACAGAATCCTAATTGAGTTATACACAAGAACAAATTAACGATTTTCCTCATGTACGTGGCTGCTCTTTTCATTGCGATCGTTCCTGTTTCAAAACATAATTGGACTGTTTCTGCAAAATCCGGTCTTACTTCGGCACCTGTTATTCTTGAAGCTCTCTTCGCGCATGATAACTGGAACAAAAACACAAACATTCATTGTATTTAAATTTTAATTTAAAACGATTTTATTTAATTGGTTGGAAAAATAGTTTACAGGAAGAACATTACAATAGGTTATGAAATTAACACGTTACATAATTTTTATTATTCTCATTAGCTATCCTTGAACTCTGAGAAACAGATCAGATGAAAACACCATACGTGTTATTTTCCACAATAACAAAATATACCATGATGTATTATTTATTTTAAAATTTATACTTTGCTAATCAAATTATTTACAAATTATGTTTATTGGATAATAGGAAAACCAGATTTTATGCGAGTTATCTTAATTAAGTTACATGTTGTTTAAGAACTCAAACCTTCACTATGAAATTAGTTAATTAATTTTGCAATTTTCTAATTAATTGGGCAATTTCGTTATTTTCCGTGATGAACATTGATAAATTACTAGATTAATATTGAGGTTTGTGACGTCGTTATGAATAAAATTTATTTAAAATTTGTTGACTTTTTTGATGTAGAATCATAGATATATTTTGTAATAAGCGAATGATGGATAATGGACCGGTCCAAAAATATCTTGTTCGTTTCCAGAATTAAGCGCAATTGAGTTTTCACTTCTCACTGCACATGTATTTCAATTTGTGAAAGGTTGCCCATGTCAGTTATATTCTGCATTTTATCTTAGCAGTCTGTTTTTCTTTGTCTATCCCGATAGCGTGGGATTCGTTGTCTATGGTAAACTTCGTCTTTAGCCCCGATCCTCTGGCTGCGCTGTATTTAATTACAGCTGGTCATTATGACGATATTGTCTGCAAATTGTGGATAGTTTAAATAGGTCCCATCGATGTTAATGCCTTTGGCTTCCCATGCTAGTGACTTGAAGATGTTTCTTTCGAGTTTTGGGAAAATTTCGGACTTGCTGTTTCTTTAAAAAGAGATGTTAAGGCAGTACAGGTTTTCCTTGTTTAGATAGTTTGCCAGCATCCACGTTTGGTTCTAGTACCAAAACCGAAATTTCCAATGTTTCCTGGCTTGGTTTTTTCTCCAATCTTGAGTCTTGTCAATCATGTCAACTTTTTCGTTTAACTATCTATCTTTTTATTAATGATACATGCAGTGTGTATAAAGTTAGATTGTTCTGATCATGGTAAGGAAGGAAGACACTGGACATATTTTAGACAAAATGAGTTTACTAGGTAATTAGCTATTCTTAGCTATTTAATACAATATAAATTTTATACTCACCAAAACATGCATACAATGCGTACAAATAATACCTAAAACTATTATCACCCACGGTCCAATCATAATCCCCGCATTTTTAAAACCATATCCCATAGCAAATACCCCAGATCCGACGTTTCCTTTAAATAGATGCATCAAAGAGTCTAAATATCTACAACAAAAAAGAAAGATGAATAAAATTAAATAAAAAATATTTTAACTGTCATCAAAGAAATGTTTTTTTAATTCAATTTTGCTATTAACCTAGATTATAATTCTATATTTAAGCGAGTCTTTGATGTGGATTGTGAAGTTGCAAAATAAGTATAACCACAAAGCAAGGACACTCTTTGAAAATAAAAAGAAACGATTTCGCTCGCAATGTGTATTTGGGGAATTCTCGAAAATATTGTTTAAAAATAGCAAACGTGTTACTTACGTAGTCTGATGCGATCCTCCAGAACCATGAACGCCTCCGCCTTTCTCCCTCTTATCTTCCGTCGAAATGGAGATGATTGCCTCTTTAGACTGAAATGTCATATAGGAATCCTCATTTCTAGAACACCATATTTGTAATATTACATTCAAAACGTTTGGTTTATTTTCCTAGCTGATCTCGATGGATGAAAAAAGTTAGTTGGTGATATTACAAAAATTATGATTGCTTCTTTTAATGTTTTTTTGTACTTACCTACTTCCATTTGTAATTACGCTAGCGTTAGATCCGTACCATGGATTTGTCACCCCCAGGGTGTTTTGGCCTTTAAATTGCATCTTATTTAATTCCATTCTGAAAAGAGAAAATAATAAAATTATTTATTTGAATCTAACTAATGTCTGTTTAATATCGTAATTCATTGATGAGAAGCAAATGTGTATAATTTACATTCCTCCGCAAATAGATGGGATAGGGCGAAACCTTCAAATTTTGACCGCTAATTTTGGGTCTAGGTTAATGGAACCACGCAGCGTTTACTTTTCAATAACGACTTCCCCATCAATTTCCTGATGGTATTCCAAGTGCGTATGAATGCAATTAGGGGTTTGGCATTGCCAAGTGCCAAGATACATAAATGATTAGAATCCCGAGAAATCATTAAAAAAGTTATTCGTATATTTAATTGAATTAATTAATCGAATTAATTTAGAAGGATGCTTAAAATTTTCCTTATACGATAAGAATTTGGGTAAGAATGAAATTATGGGAGTGATTGATATGAAAAGACTTTCGATTTCTTCGAATTTTGGGCAATACCCAAATATGCGAGCGATGATTAAGTTTCGAAACATAATCAAAGTTCACGAAAATCATACTACAAGGTAATTTGTAATATACAATTTGGCAAGAAATTTTGTACCATTTGCCAAAATTCCTTTTACTTACGTGGCATATTCGTATGGTTTAAATATAACGACCTTAAATCAAAAGTCCTTAAAGAAGACATAATTACTTTTTCTGAAAACTGCTTTTATAGACGAATTAGGTATGCACTTAAATCGTTTAAATTTTTTTTTAAATGTATCTAATAATATAGCGACTTCGCCTCGGTTACTAAAACTACCAAAACTATGACGTTTCAACTTTGATCAGCGGATATATCATAGTCGAGTGTACCTAATGTTTAACATCTGCAGGATATATTGACTATCATCAGCATCACACAGCTTCTAAAGTTCGCTGCAGGAGGTAGGTCTCCCCTCCCTTGTTTGCTTCCATAACTCCCAATCCTCAGATATTTGCATCCAGTTAGTGTGTATGCTTAATCGTCATGCCATATGGTTGGAGGATCACCTCTGGTTCTAAAAGAAGGTATATTGTTTTGGTCTCCATTCCTTAATTTTCTTGGTTTCATCAATCACGTGTATAGAACATGACGCATTTTTTGCCATGCCGTTTTTTCTCGCATACTAACCGCCACATCTCAACACTCCACGATTTTTTAAACGAATAAACGTCTGTATATGGCCGGCTATTGAAGACTTTTCTCTTCAAACATATCTAAAGTGCGATTTTGAAATCGAAAGTCGTCCCACAGGTTTGTTCAGAAGCCGTCTTTGTAACATTGTCTGATCTTTCTTTATGCAGTCGGATATGAGGACAACGTTCTCCGCAAATCGTAAGTGGCTCAGATTTTCGCCACTATGTTTATGCCTAACTCATCCCTTTCTTTCTGTTTGCACATATACTGGAGCAAATTCTTAAACAATTTTGGAGAAATGGCGTTGCCTCGACGAACACCTTTTTCTATGTTGAAGCTGTTAGCATCTTCATGAAACCTAACACAAGCTGTGGCACTAAGATTAACGGTTTGTTGTATTCGATCGATTTCTCAACCATGAAGTTTCTAATACTTAATGTCTTTGTTTTGTTTTAAAAACGAGGTTAAGAAAAAACTTTTTTCTCCAATACCCTTTAGAATGAAGAAACGAAACTTTTTGGGGTTACCAAAGAATATTTGAGGTTAAGTTATAGCAAATATTAAGCTTACAGGGTAAGAGGAAATTATCGTACATTAAGACTTGTAGAAAGCATACGTGGAAACAAGTTCACAAACTCTAACTATGTGTAAACATCTCGTTTAAAAAAATAAATTATAAACGGTCATTAACTCCATTCGAAAATTGTTGTTTATACAATTACGATTTAAAACTTTCCTAAATTGCCCTGTTTTTCAACAACACTCAATCAGTTCTTATACAATTTGAAATTATGATAAAAAAAGTAAACCACATTGACACCAATCTTAAACAGCTTTAGAAAATCTTTCTGCAAACTCATTCTCTATATCTTTTTCATACAAGTCTCTCCACTATTATTCCCAGAACTCTTTAACATATTTTAAAACAATGACCAAGCCTCTTGTTTGCATGTATGATTAATTTTTTTGAATTTATGCATTAATTAATTTGTAATCAAAGATATATTAAATCAAAATTTTATCTGACGTAAATACTTCAGGTCATCAAATCATTTTTATGATTTCAATTGTATAAATTGTCCATTGTCATGAATGGGTGAATACAATGGATGGAATCACGTAGACGACGAAATCAACCTCGAAACGTGCTTGTATTAATCGATATAAATCGATCACCGGAAGCTATTAAACTCGGTTAAACGTACTTTAAAACGTGTTCGAACCCACGTTTAATAATACTGCTGATTTAAGTGCGTACGATTGGTTTAATCAAAGACACCACTCTTAAGTTCGCGCTTTATTTAAATGATTTCGTAACATCAATTTGCACGTAAGCGCTCCTTTATAGAACTAAATATATCTGAGGCCGTGGCCGTGCTTTATTTTAAAATAAATTGGCTAGGTTACGATTGTATCATAAATTTGAATGTAATTTTTATGTTCTTGTATTTACTTCCTGGGTTGGTTTCTAAGTTGTCCTTGGAAGATTTTAAAAATGATTTCATAAAAAAAACATTAATAACATCCTGGATCTTATAAAAACATATTTTTAGGAAGTAAGTTATATTTTAAGGCGATTTTATGTTTGTAGATATAAATAATGATTTCCTGATAAAAGCTCCAAATAATTTTTCTTTATAGTTGAGTGTTGAAAGCTTGACACTTTCCAACAAAAAAAAACTTGAGCGTAAAATAAAAAATAAAAATAGAATATTTTATGAATGAAAACATTTACATTGAAAGAAAAAATGTGAAGGACTATAGAAAAAATTACGCCTACACCGTCCATGGTGAACGGTTTAGTGGAAAATTTTTAACATGATTAACTGTGACACAGAGATTTCTATCTCTTACGTCAATACTCGCTTAAAATTAGGAAATTTTTGGAACAAAGCTAACAAAACGATATCTACACGTAAGGCTTTTTAAGACACACCTCTTTATTTTTGGAAATTGGCATGAAATTCTGTTACTTTTAAATGCCAAATAAAAAAGCAAACGTTGGAACGTTTAATTTACTTTGGGGATTTTCCTATAACTTTTTATTCTTAATAAAAAAATATATAATTCGGTTTGATCTTTTTTTTATACACAAAAGTTTATTTTACTTCACTTTTATTTTAAATATACTTAAATTTATGTCGTTTTTGTTTTGAATTTCCAAATAAATGTTGCAATTGAACAAAATGCGGCTCTAAAAGTAATTTGAACAAAATACACATAAAAAAAAATACAAAACAATCGTTTAAGAAAGCTATCACGCAATTCCAAGTACAATTACCTCAATGTTCCATGCTTGATATATTTTTACATTAATCCTTGAAATCTAACCGCCGCATTAATTTCTTGGAATTCTAAGGTCAGATCACAATAAAGTAAAGTAATGTAATTAGAAAGGATTTATTTAATAAATTTTTTTTTAAATAAATGTTTTGCTTAATATTCATCATCTTTTCTTAGTAAAATCCTTTAATTACTTAGGTATGTATGTTTCTTAAATAACTTTATTCACGCAAACTCTTACTAAAATAGTTAACATACAAATTTAAGTGAGATGTTATTGCCAAACTGTTAATGTATATTTGTACAAAACATTTGGCATTTCGGGGCACAGTTCATCGTCAATGAAGTTATAAATGCTACTGATAATAATACACCTTTCTAATACATTCTCTGTAAGAACTACTTAGTGACTGAATACTGACTTAATAAATAAAAGAAAATTTGTCTTCTTGGTAACGAATCTTAATATATGCTTTAATAATACTTTTTAAGAAATTCCATTATTTATCTGATATTGACCTCAAATAATTTAACACAAATCATTAATTGTCAATTTGTGTTAGAGATGTTAGTGACTTGCTAATTGGACCGGCTTTCCTAATAAATAGACTTATTGGCGAGATGTACCGTAAATTGTTAAAAGAGTTATGATGGCTGGCACACCATCGTCCTTAAATCACACTTTCTTCTGGCCGCGGTTGAGTTAGATTAGTGTTCGATTTACAACAATTTACAAGAAACAACTTTCAAGAAGGTTCAGAAACAAGTACGTGCTCCATATTTGATATATAATGTGTCAATTTTATAACCGCGTAAGTTGCTAAAGACTTATCATTAAGTCAACCTCAGTTATTACATTCAAAGTTAAAACCAGAAAAGCACATATTCTAGAAAGTGAGCTCCGAAAAACTGAAGATGAGACCGAAGCAGAATCACCGCGTATAAGATAAGTCGCAATAATGAATCTGCTTACCAAATTTTTTGTTTATCGGTTTCAGAGTAATGATTTGGATTCTGAACAAGGAGATTGAGATTAATGGCAAAAGGAGAACTCCATGTATCCAAAAAGGACTAAACACATTCCAATATTCCATATTGGTGCCTTGTAATAAATAACGCAGTGATCATCTCTCGCCTTTGGACTGCTAGATTTGTTCCTGCTCTTTGATGGAGTTAGGTTGAACCTACTCAGAACTGCCGAAACTGTCTAAAGTCTTATTTTAGATTCTGATCAATGAGGTTGAGGTGGAAATGGGGACCTGTTCTAAAGGGAGACGGCCTCGGACAAGCCGTGTGGCCGATCGTGTCGAGGAGAAACCATCAACAACGACATGGCATTTCTCTGCGTTCATTCAAAGAATTTGGACGATGATTTTCATACAAAATTTCAGATCGTTCAATTCAGTTGTGCCTGAGAGAAGTGCCTGATTTTTTCCAGAAATTGATCAGCGTAGAGGCACATTTTCACCTCTCTGAATATGTAAACAAACAAACCATCAAATTTTGGGCAACAAATAATCAATCCTCGTGTTCTTCATGAGACATCACTCCATCCACAAAAAGTGATTGATATCGGACCATGTTGAACGAGTTCTTAATACCTAAACTGGATGAGTTGAATTTGGAGGATTTGTTGTTCTAGCAAGAGATATTGATTTTGATTAAATTCTATAAATTTGATTAAAATCGACATTTCTTAATTTTAAGACGCAAGAACTAAATGTGAATTCTCTTGGAATCCTCCATGATTAATTATTAATATAGAAAGAAGTAGAAGACGATTTCGTGCTTCTAATCGCTTCAAGAAAAAAAAACCCACGCAAGAACTCGATTTTGTGAATGAAAAAAATTTCCTTCATTTTTTTATAAATTGAAAAGAATAATCATTTTGGTGATCTTTTAGATTTGTTTTTATCTGTTTATTGTTAAACCCATTTAAGAAACCTCTAATAATAAATGACAAAACGGAAAAATGTCAAGTTCGACCACCACGTGGATTGGTGTTGCGGGGTTGCGTGCCAAAACTCGAGCAATTCTAGTTTCTATTTTTATTTTAATGTTTAGGTACATAGGACATAAATCCGAGACATTCACCCACTTATTTCGACACATCTGTATCTTTATTCTTGTACGTTCGCAGCCAATGAATAATAATTTATTTGTTCGGTGGTAAACACGTGCGCTTTCTTTATTGAAATTTAAATTGTTAAATGTCAATCATCTTTATATTAATCAATATTATATGTAAAGAATATTTAAACATTCGCAACTAAATTGGTTTTGATTTAACACCTGGTAAGATAATTTGTTAAAGAGACACGTTTGTTCGATAAAAAAATTATGCTATTTTCCACACGCGATCGCGTTTATGTTAACGGATTTAAAAATAATTTAGAGTTGAAAGAGTGGGTTTAAGCTCGGTTGAACCTTTAAAATGAAAACTGGATAATTCCGGCAAAAATAAGCGAAGTTGTGGGCGTTTGTTCTCTTTAAAATTTTTGTTTGAATATTCACAAAAATTTTGCCAAGTTTTAGGAAGCCGTTTCTAAATAATATCTATATTTACTAGATGTTTTGTTTCAATTAATTCATATAAGTTTTTTTTTCTTGAGCTGCATTACGTCTTTAAAACAGGTTATTTCCAGTCGTTGGTTCATTAGTATTCAACAATCATTAGATAACAATATATCTGCTTGTTATATTACTTTTTTTGTATCTATAACTATCTTAATTTGGAACAAATAGTTATTGGAAAATCACAAGGTCGTTTAACCGCAGCACGATTATTAACTGGTTATTA
Organism: Onthophagus taurus; assembly: GCF_036711975.1. Classification (NCBI taxonomy): domain Eukaryota; kingdom Metazoa; phylum Arthropoda; class Insecta; order Coleoptera; family Scarabaeidae; genus Onthophagus; species Onthophagus taurus. Next base: position 6,137,705 of record NC_091967.1, read on the forward strand.
ACACTTTCATTTTTTACGGTTTAATAGATTTAATGTAAATATTAAACTAAATTTATTTGAACTAAATTGTTTTTTGTGACATAGAGTGAATTTCACTTAAGATGCAATAAAAAAAATATATTTTCACAGAAACCAGGGCGTACTTACTTACTTTGTTCCACATAAAATGCAACATGTCAATAAAATTTGATATTACAGTAAAACCTAGATATAACGGATCAACACTAGCACTAGACCTAGAACTAGAAACATTCCGTTTAGCCGTACCTCTCTTACAACTAAACCTAAATGAAACTTTCCGAAACTTTCTAGTTCTAGGTCTAGTGTTAGTTCTAGTTTTAATTGTTATGCAGAGCTAGACCAAAAACTAGAATCGGATGAAATTCTCAGTAAGTTTTTCTAACTAAACCAACTTTTTAATATGTTGTTGTTTAAAGGTGGAAGATTTTTTTATGCAAACACATTAACTTAGCTGCTTATAAACAAGTATCAATGTCAAAGGTTTACGTAAGATCTTACGACAAAATGAGCGCAATAAAAGCTCAAATTGAATCTTCATAAAAAATTCTGTTGCTATTTTAAATGTACAATGAAAAAAATAGTTCTTAAATTTATGCCCGGTTCCATAAACAATGAGATTAGTACGTGTTAGAATCGTACAAAGCAATGAGAAATGCAAAAAATAGAGTCGTAAATAAGCGAGGGATTATATGAAACAATTAACTACGCAAAAACGAAAACCTAAAGTTTAAGATGTAAATTTTTATTAAAGTAACAAATATAAAAAAGCACATTCTTTTAAATAAAATAAAAATATGTTAAAAACAACATATTTTCAACAAATTGTTTGTCGTTTGTGGAATTTAAAAATGTAACCACCTCATTATGCATATTTCTATTCCATGCGTTTGTGACATTTATTTATAAATTATATAGATTGTTTTGGTTTGAACAATCGTATTTTGGTTAAATAATATATATCACGTTTTGTGCGGTTAAGTTCTTTTGGTATCATTGTGATGATTATCACGCACGTTTATCATTCTCATACGATTATGTGACACTCTCACTGACACCTGTTTATAATTAATGCACGGTCACGATTAACACTTTGTTGTATCGCAACACGGAACTGCACACTTCCGGAACAACAAAAATTATTCTTTAATTAAATAAACAAAGTGCCCAATATCTATTATTAAAAGATTAAGTTTTCGGTAATTCCCCATTTAAATAAAAAAAAAGAAACTTAAACTTAATTAGTTGATGCTCTTAACATTTTATTAGCCCATTTTTTTTGTTAATGGAAAGCTTAAACGAAGGTAAACTTCTACGTCAATGCAACATCCAGAAATTTCTTACCAAAATCGAACAAAAAATCGCAACCATTAATTTAAATTCAAAAATTAGAAAAAATAAATACTTACTTTTTGTCTTTTGATGCCACCTCCTTAAATTGAAGTGATTAAAAGAAAGAAAAAATTTTTTTTTTACTCGATAACACTGATTTATTAATCAATTTTATAAAAATTTTTTTCTTTCTTTTTGGGAAATTGTTAAAAAATGGAATATACGTGTGCTGGACGTTGGAACCACTGGCTACCGTACACACACACCTTCGTTACGTTTGACTTTGTGAAGATAAAACGAGTGTTAGTCGCCGTTTAATATAATTATCCCTACCATTGGGTTGGTTGGCATTTTTTGGCAAATTGTCGAGTGCAACGGGTACATAACGAGAGAGTTATGACGACGCCAGAGGCGCCTTTTTAACATTCGCGGTCACTACCGTAGACGCCGAACGTCGCGACGCCTCACCAAAACGTGACGCCTTACGAATCGCCAACCAAAACGAACCAACTAATAAACCAACATTTTCTATACGCGAAATCGAAGTCGATTTATTTGGTTTATTTTCGATTTTATCCCGAAAATCTAAAATTAACTCTCAATTTATACGTATACATTGAAATTTTTGAAAATAAAACTTAGCTAAATAATTTATAAATTCTTAAAATTTATGTTAATATTACCATTTAACAACTACATTATTAAATTTAATTCAATTAAAATTCGATGTATTACAAAAATACCGATTGCAAATTATTCAAGGTTAAGATACCGACTGAAAGTTAAATGAAATAAGAACACGTCGATTAAGAAATTATGAGTATACATTTGCGGTTTAGCGTTTTTTCGTTTTTACCCATTTTTATTACATTATTGTATTTCACAAAATATCTACATACGTCAATTTAAATGGATTCCCATTATTTTTAATAATTATTAGTTACTGTGTATTAGAAAATACAAAGTATCATATTTTTAACGTTTAATGTTAAGTTATTGAAAAATTCTTTTCCGATTATCATGTTGAAAAATTCATTAGAAACAATTTTCTACTAATTCTCTTTAGAAATATGTTACCTTTTCTAAGTTTGGGTGTGAGTTTTGCAATTTAACTTACTCCAAAAGCGTAGATACACCTTAACCACGTGTAATTACTAATACCTACATACAGGTACAGCAATAATACTATTTTTATTTTTACTTGTTATGCAAAAATTGGTAATTAACACATTTAATTAAACTAAAAAATATATTTACGTAAGCACATTTAATAAGAACCTTGAGGCTTGAGGAAAATCTTGATTGGAACAAAAATTGAATGCTAGTAATTCGGGGAAAGATGGACCAACTCTTTATTCTGCCACAGGCTTTTACTAACCTGAAGATATTATACGTGGCATCTCATCACTTTTATGTTTTCTGCCAAGTGAGGTAATGCTACTAGGGGTGAAGCCAGGTGTGGTGATAGTGTGCTTATTTTTTTTTGATTTCTCATGGAGATGATTAGGTTCGAAAAAGCTACTCTGCACATCTTTTTGTTTTAAGATTGGGCGCAGCTTAATGTTCCAAGTTGGTCATCCCGCATCTGGTGCATATTTAATAATCAATTTAAATAAAGCACATTTAATAAGAAACTTGAGGCTTGAGGAAAATCTGGATTGGAACAAAAATTGAATGCTAGTAACTCGGGGAAAGATGGACCATCACTTCATTCTGCCACAGGCTTTTACTAAACGAAAGATATTATACGTGCCACTTTTATGTTTTATGTTAAGTGAGGTAATGCAACTGGGGGTGAAGCCAGGTGTGGTGTTAAAATGGAGCTACTCTGCACAACTTTTTGTTTTAAAATTGGGCGCGACTTAATGATACAAGTTGGTCATTCCGCCGCTGATGCAGAAGATTAAGTTTGTAAATATGCACATCGAATCAACTAAGAAGGAGAAGGTGCATGGGAACAGAAAGAAGTAAGAAAGGAAGAAGGAACTGTTGTAGGAGGAGAAGCAACTAGCGTTTACAAGGAAAGGTCGCAATCCTCGGTAGCCACTGAAAAGTGGTGTAGTTGTCTTGTAGTGTATCTTGGATCTTGGTGGTTTCTGTGATTCCATAAATGTTTTAGAAACCTACAGAGCAATTTGTCTAGAAACCTTCCTGGATGTAAGCTGTAAGCTAACTTATTAATATCATTTTCTTAATCGATTAATTAAATCAGAAATTAATATAATTTATTAAAATCATTGAGTGAAATAGAAAAAATCGCTTGTGTAAAAGTAGAAAAATATTAACTTTAAAATGTTCCAAGTCTAGACAAGCTGATATACTGATTGTAGTGTAATTTCTCATTGAGAACTCGTCAAGTTAAAAAAAAATCCGGTCACATTCCTCACGTAGCAACCGATCAATATTGAAGTACCATTAACATTAAAGTATCTTTAACGATTTCAACAACTTTGAACGCACGATGCATTGCACTCGCTAAAACAATAATAATTCAATCGATCTTGTGCGTCATTTATACGTTTTATTAATGTTATTACGCCTTATTGCTGGTAACGCTAAGATTTCAGCACAAAAAATATCCATAACTCTTCTTTTTTCAAATACGACGTATTTCTTTTATTGAACATAATTTCGTTGGAATGTTTAATGGAAAATTTTCCACTTTTTATTGTGTGTGCACTCGCAACGTACACAACATTAATACGGGGAATAAATTAACATAACATTAAAGTTGAATGAAATTGCTTGGTGTAAGGAAGGTTGAGGTTATATTAATTTGTTTTTTATTAATTGTTTATTAGTAAATATAAATAGTCTATAGTTGTTTATTTTTCGATAGTTTTACGGACGCACGTGCTATTTCGGCGCTGAGTACAAACCCGTGCCATATTTTAATTTTAGGTCACTTCGCATGACCACTTATTTTAATTTTACCATCTACATTTTGTACCACCACTATAACCGGACGTTCTATCACCATTCCAGTTAGAGTGCGGCGCCGGATTCGCGAATAAAAAGGCCCAATAAAGTTCAATTAAAATCCTTTTCAATGTTATAAAAATAGATTATTCATAAGTCGCAGTTTCGTTTAACCGAAAATTTAAAGATACAACACCGACTAGAACGCTCAAAGTCATATCAAGACTTAAATTATCTCATTCAATGCCAAAAGAAAACTTTATGTGAGCTATATATCAAATTTTATACATGTAAAATATATAAATAGTTTAAAAAAAGACCAAGAAATGTAATAATTCCAGGTATTGAACACGGGAAAAACATTACTATAAATCGATCATAACACCACAAACACGATATCTAATTTAAATAATGATTGCACGTACTATTTGGTTTTTTTGAAAATTATAATCTGAGGGAATCACATAAAAATCCAACACAAGTTCATGTTCTAAATAATTCATTTTCACCGTTTTTTCCTTGTTTTTTGAATTAAACACTCGTTGCATACTAATAAAAATAGTTGGCCTGATTGTATATTTATCTCATATAAATAAAACATTACTAATCGATTTAAATAAAAATTATTGTAAATTTAATCATCACTCAAGTACATCGGCGTAAATTTGGTTGCCTATCTTTACTGCTCACAAATCTTAACCTCAAATTTTTTTAGAATTCCCAATCCTGTCAAAATACCGACTAACCTATAAATGATCTATCTGTGCGTTTGAAATAAACTAAATTTTAAATGAATCCAGGAAATTACAACAACGACGATGAAGCCCGCAAATTACCACCGGGCCAACAACAAAGAACCATGGCCCAGGTAAAATGAGATTTTAATGTGAGGTTATGGAGAAAAATTACTCAATAAAACTATAATAATGATTTTTATTTAAATATTAACATTTTCGATATTATTTTTAGTATAAATTTAGTCCAGAAGAAATGCGGGTAATGCGAGAATGCAATAAAGAGAGTTTTTGGCAAAGATGTTTACCTCTCGGATCAGCTTTAGGCGTTGCTGCTTATTTAGGAGTTCAGTCAGGTAAATACAGACAATAGTATTAAATATTGATCAAGAAAAGCTAAACTATTTTATTAGCTAGCAATTTTGGTTTGTTTGATTCGTTTTCTATCGTCCATTTCAACATGTGTCTTGTCTATCAATCTTATTTATTTCTTCCTTTTCCAATTATATAATTATAACATCATTTTATTATTAATTTTTTTATTCTATATTAGGTTATTTAAAAAGGCATCCAAGATTTGGCCCAGCTCCAAAAGTGGTAGTATCAGTAATTGTTGGTTATTTCGTTGGAAAATTTTCTTATCAATCCAAATGCGCGGCAAAACTCATGCAATTACCTAACAGTCAAATAGGTGAGATGTTAAGACAAAGAAGAAGAGGGAATTTTCAAGAAACGTAAGAACTAAATACATTTCTTAAATTGTTGATTTAAAATCTAAATTATTACAGAATTGATTCTGGTTTTGGTCCTGGAATGTCTTTAGCTCCATTTAGTACCCCCACTGAAACTTACACAGACGTGCCTCCATCAAACAGCTTGGATATCGACACCACCAGACCACAATATGATGGTTTGGATGATAATTTTAGACCTTCTCTCGATAGTAGTAATATATTAAACAACTTTTGCGATCACTCACCTATGGTTGTTTGTTTTTAGATCCTATTTACGAAGAAGAAATGCCTCCAGAAACAAAATATAGTACTTCTTATGATGAATTACGAAAGAGAAATCGAGATGAATACCAAAATGTTAGAACTGGTGGTTATAACAGGTACATAAGTTATGTTTTGTAATTTTTTTATTGAATTGTTTTTTGTATGATAGAATACAAGATCAAAGATCGCAGCAATCATCTGCCCAAGTTCTTGCGAAAGATATGCAACCAGCAGAGACCCCACAGCAAACAATTAGAACTAATAAATATGGAGATACATTAATTTAAAAAAAAAATCAATGGTGTTGTTGTAAAAGAAGGATTTTTTTTAGTTGTGTAAATAAATGCACATGTTAGAAAGGATTTATATACTCTTTATTAATTGATTAAAGATATCTCCCATATTTTAGAGTTTTTCTTGAAACAGAAAAATTTTTTAACCTTGATCAAAGTCACATACAAAATTGAAACAAAAAATAATTTGTCAATTGTAAACAATACAGCTTTATATAACATTTTTTTTCAATTTTCATTGTTATAATTTTATTAACAATGTCGAGCGCTACTAATGAAAAGTTAAAGCAATGCAATATGTGCCATACAGTTTGTGGCAAAGGAAAGGTGCCTGAAGAAGTTGTTCAAGAATTAGATGACGCTTTTGAGTGCTTAGAATCGTCCCCTATCATGTCACTATTAAAAAAACATCTTAACAAAAATGTTTTCGACGAACTTAAAGATTTAATTACGCCTTATGGATCAACTCTTTGGGATTGTATTAAATCAGGTAAAAAATATTGAAAACTCAATCCAATTTTTAGTAATTTCTTTTATTTTTTTATGAGAATATAAATAACGTTTTATATATTTTTTGACACATTTATCCATTGGTATCTAGTTGTAATAATTTTTCATAATACGATATTTTAATGAGTTATAATGGCAAAGAATTAAAACTAATCATATTTTATGGTATTAAATATAAGTGGTCGAGCAGCAAAAGTTTTCCAGATTAGCCTCGTCGTTAAAGAGATAAATAATTTGCAATTTCCAAATGCCATCTTGCCGGAATTTTAACGTCTCGTAATAGAAAATTTATTGCGCCATAATCTGAAATGTCCCTGCAACCATTTTGTAAATATAAACTGTGTTGTAATATTAAATTCTGAACTGCTTTATAAAATTCATTTTAATAAGATTTAGACTGTTATTGAAATCAATACCCAAATAATTCATATACCTTAATTGGCTTAATTTTTCAAGGTTAATTTTTTATCAATATGGAAATCAGTGTGTTGGATAGTTTAAGGGATGTTAGGATTTTGATTGGGCGAATGATTTTCGTAAGGATTCTGATTTATTTGGGTTGAATTCCATTTTCCCTTTAGTGTGTGTACGTGGCGGTATCGTCTCCGGATGTAGCCAGTTTAGTTTGAGGGATTTTTGGAAAGTCTCGCCTCTTTGAAGAAATGTTAGGATAGGTCAGTTTTGTTTTGAACCACCAATTATAGCGTGAAGGAATGTCGGTTTTCTTTTGAACCCAATTATAGCGTGAAGGAATGTCGGTTTTCTTTTGAACCCTAATCATACCGTGAAGAAACCGCAATTATAGCGTGAAGAAATGTTAAGATAGGTCAGTTTTGTTTTGAAACACCAATTATAGCGTGAAGGAATGTCGGTTTTCTTTTGAATCCCCAATTATAGCGTGAAAGAATGTCGGTTTTCTTTTGAACCCCAATTATAGCGTGAAGAAACTACAATTATAGTGTGAAGAAATGTTATGATAGGTCAGTTTTGTTTTGAAACACCAATTATAGCGTGAAGGAATGTCGGTTTTCTTTTGAACCCTAATCATACCGTGAAGAAACCGCAATTATAGCGTGAAGTAATGTTAAGATAGGTCAGTTTTGTTTTGAAACACCAATTATAGCGTGAAGGAATGTCGGATTTTTCTTTGAACCCCAATTGTAGCGTGAAGGAATGTCGGTTTTCTTTTAAACCCTAATCATACCGTGAAGAAACCGCAATTATAGCGTGAAGAAATGTTAGGATAGGTCAGTTTTCTTTTGAAACCCAATTATAGCGTGAAGGAATGTTGTGATAGGTCAGTTTTGTTTACGGCTGTCAATCACCCCGGAAAAGAAAGTTGTCGGAAAAGTAATGATGACCGCTTCTCGTGACACAACGGATTTTGTCGTTTGGGTATAAGACAGTAGTGTTGATCTCGATTTTCTTCTTTGTTAGGTAACTGTGAGTCAATTTGATTAGTTGTGGGGGATATTGTGAGGTGATCTTTTTATATTTATTCAGACAGTTTCGCAAGTTTTCACCAAATCTAGGGATACTAATTGATTCGGGTGATTTGATGTATGATGGGGCCACTATGAAAATGTGAGAATCGAAAACTTGGGTAGGAGGGCTATGCGTTAATCTTTTTAAGCATGATTTAGACATCATTTTTGCGGATTCGATGATCTCTAATTAATTTTTTTTTTAATTTTAATTCTTTTTGTTTAGGTGTTGTTAATCTAGACTCAGGAGTAGGAATTTACGCTCCAGATGCTCAAGCATACCACGTTTTCGACATACTCTTCGATAATATCATTGAAGATTACCACAATGGATTTAAATATACAGATAAACAACCGTTACCCGATTGGGGGAAAGTAAGCACTCTGCAAAATCTTGATCCTCTCGGAAGATACGTGGTATCCACGCGAGTTCGTTGCGGTAGATCCCTAGAAGGTTATCCATTTAATCCAAAAATGAAGGAAGACGATTATGTCGCGGTGGAAAAGAAAGTCACCAACGCTTTGAGAGAATTAAAAGGCGATTTAAAAGGGGTTTATTATCCGTTGGCCGATATGAGTCCTGAAGTTCAAAAGAAATTAACCACCGATCACTTATTGTTTAAAGAGGGTGATAAATATTTGGAAGCTGCTGATGCGAATCATTATTGGCCGGTTGGTAGAGGAATTTTTCTTAATAACGAAAACACGTTTATGGTTTGGGTGAACGAAGAGGATCATGTTCGGATTATCTCGATGAATGAAGGTGGTAATTTACCCAAAGTTTATTCTCGTTTGGTTGAAGCTGTTAGACAAATTGAAAAGAGATTAGCTTTTGCAAGAAGTGTCCGATTGGGATATCTCACATTTTGTCCTACGAATCTTGGTAAGCAAAATAAACTTTATTTTCTTTGTTTTAAGAATGCATTAGCGTAAGAGGCGTGTTAAATAGTAATTATTTTAAAGGTTATTTTAAATGCACATCATTAAAGCAAGCTAATACCTTCAAAGTCATTTATCAACCCTTTACGTTATAATGGAAATATTTTATCCGTTACATTTTAAATGGATCGTTTTTATTTTAACTTTAAAAACTGTTTCAACTAAGAAATTATCGTGTAAACTTCTCCGTGTAGAGTAACTAACCGCCCGCAACGATAAAGTTGCCAATTTCGCTATTTTCCTGGGCATTTCGCCCCGTTATGATTAATGGTGTCGGAGCATTCGCTCCGGCACCCGATTTACTTGCTGTTAACTCAACGATCCGTGAGAGACTTCACTTGGATATCAGACTGCAGCATAACTCGAATTAAATCTTTGAAAAATGAACCGCAACAAATTGACCCGCTCAGTTTTATTAAATTAAAATTAATTAATTAAAGGGATGTGTAAAAACACGTTAATTCGTTATAGTTTAGTTTTGGTAATTAGTTTGTTTAAAGTTAAATTGGGTTCCACTATGTTCATATTTTATTTTCGGAACTTTGTTAAACTACGTTTCAAAATCTCAAATGTACTCTTTGTGTTGGGATATTTCTTGTTAAGTAATTCATGTTGTTGCTTAAAGTCTTTTAGAACTTTCCTAACTGAAGAATTAATAAATGATGCTTAATTTGAAATTTTTGACATAAAAGAGAATAAATGAAGAATATTTAGTTTGAAATTGATTATTGGTCGATAAATTTGTTGTTAAGTGATATGACTAATTAAACAGAGAGCCGTTTCATATAACATGAAACGACGGGCAACACAGTAACACACGGTGTGGTGCATTGCGATTAGATAATCAATCACGATAACCACGCCGGTAGTAATGGGATCTCGTTATACGACTAGACCCAAACGGTTACCAATTCTCTCCGGAGTGTGTCAACATCAATTCGTAAGTACCCTCGCTCTTGTAAGCCTCCAAAACTAGAACTGCGGTTCTACATCCATTTGACTATAAACCGAACTCATTGTTTATGTTTGGTAAACAAATACCTAATTGTATGAAAAGTACTTTTTGGGATCGTCAAAAATTTCGCAATTATTTTATAGCAAAAAAAAAGGTGGAGGTGCCAGTTAATGGACTAACATTAGTTAAATCACTGTCGACGACGTATTGTAAACTTTTCCAACATTAAACCATTGTTGATATTAAGCTTTAACAGTATACCGAGATAAAGAAAGCCCGATTCACTCTTGAAAAACGACTTGTTAAATTAATGGGACAACCCTACCGAAAGAGGGAAAGAGAAGAACTGAGCAACGACGGGGTGTGAAAGAAAGGACGTGAAAGTTCGGGGTCAGGTCATCTGTAAAAGTGGGACGTGTAGTTCAAAGTTCCCTTTTCACCCGCTCCACTTTGCGTCTTTGTCAGGACTGCCGCGGCCGCCGTAGACTCAGCAATTGTATAAGCATGCAGATCGATAATGACGTGTGGAAGTTTATGTTAAAGTAAATATTTTCTTAGAAAACGAAATAGTAATAAAGTGGAAAAGAGACGAAGGAAAGCGGTTGGAATTTATACGAAAGCTTAAACACGGCGAAACTCGGATTCCTATGTATATTTTATGGATGGTTTACAATGTGTTCTCATGTAAATACTGAAAAGGGGGTGTTTTAAATTTATTTTGTAAAACGATTTTAACTTTAATCGTTTATAACAGTGATTCACAAATAAATTTCAAACTATCTTAAAATTAAATAATCATATAAAATAATGTTTGTGACAATAACATCAACATGGTTATACCTAATTAAAGGATTTCATTACCTTAAAAGATTATATATTAAATTTAACTTTCCAAAATTAATTAATATTTAAATTCAATTTGTTTTAGGTACGACAATCAGAGCTTCAGTACATATTAAGCTACCCAATCTTGGAAAGGACACAGAGGAACTTGAATTAGTCGCCGACGAATTTCATTTACAAGTAAGAGGTACAGGTGGTGAGCATACCGAAGTAAAGGATGGAATTTACGATGTGTCCAATAAGCGGAGAATCGGCTTGACCGAGTATGAAGCTGTTAAAGAGATGCATGATGGTGTGTTGGAATTAATTAAGAGAGAACAAGAATTTGGGGTTGTAAAGAAATAAGCAAAAATATAATTGCTTTTGATTTGAATGTTGACGTTTATTTGTTTGTTCTTTTTTTGTGATTGGTTAAAAATAAAAGAGATTTTTTTTTTAACAAATATATATATTTCTTAATGTTAGAGTTGTAGTTCATGGCATAAAAAGGACACCACGAACTACGGTGCTGTGGAAGGCACCATTCGCAAATGCTGATGCCCTCTTGAGTTTTTCATATTTTTGTTAAAGCACAAGAGACCACTAACATTAGGTTTATTAACAATTATGCAACCGGTACAGTAACTATATGTTAAGCCATAAAGGTATAAAATTCTCTACACGTGCACGTTTTATTTTAATTTTTTTTCTTCAGCAATATTCATAACCGTTTATTTTAAATTTTATTTTTAATCAGACGATTTTTCAGTTTTTGAAGCAAATTGATATGAATTCGTTTATTTTGATTCGCGTTAATATTTTTTTCATTTGAACACCAATCAAGAGAAATATCGAAATATTTCTCTTGTAATTAGATTTTATTAAAATTAATTGGTCGAATTAAATTAATTGCCATCCAAATGAATCTTCACCGAACCAGAAAATTGGTTCATAGTTTGAGTTTAATTAATATCAAATTATGTATGTAAAAGGGAAAATATAAATAACTTATATCATTTGAGTGGCAACTTTTTTGAGCTTTTACGTCTTACCTTTTACGCGGATGTAACATGGTAATAAGACACACTATATGAATTTGATATAATTAACTAAGGCATGCACTCAGCTCGTGTTCTCTTTTTTGTATTACGTGTTTATTTGTGTATAATAATAATTGTGTTATCAGTAGTATAAAACTAATTAACTAACTAAAAAACTAAGAAATCTATAAACTAATGGTAAAAATATGATTATGTATTACCTCCTCTTTCGTTTACATTTAACTATAATAATTATACAATTCATATTAATAACAGTAAATATAATATGTATATAGGTTTTTTTTCTGTTTGATATTGGAAATAAGAATACCGGTTGGGCTTATGTATATACAGTAACGTTTTATCAAGTTTTTATCATTTTTTATAGCAACTCAATACATTCTAACCCTTACCTAATACTCAAAAAAATTACCGATTTTAGCTACCGATTAAATCGTTATTAAAAGAGAAGAAATAATTTACATCTTAATAAGAGAGAAAAGAATATCATAATAATTGATAAAACGGCACTGCGTATTCGCCCAGGAACACAGTAACGCTTCGATTTTCATTATTCGTTTAATATACAAGTTCTGACTAAAGCTTCGCAAACGGAGTATGGATCACAGTTGGACGATGGCCTTCTGTCTTCTAGGTAACCTTTTTTCTGCTCGGCACATCCACGTGGAATACGAATACTTGCACCACGATTTGCAACACCTATAACAATTACAATTCAATGTAATATTCTTGTGAGTGGAAATGAAGAATTCAGAATAGATCGGAAACATGGACTTTAGTGCAGAATGACCAAAACGGACGTAAAAAGTACTACAAGAACAAAATAAAATATTTCCAAGAAATAATTTTCTTTCCTTTCATGTATACATTTTACCTTATCCTCAAACTCTTTATAAGAACTCGAACAAATACCATTATGTCATACCACATAAAAGGGTATTATTACAACTCTCTCGTTTCAAATTGACTGTCATCAATCATCGGGGTATGTATTTTGTATCGATTGTAAGGTACGTATAAAAGACGCATTGTTACGTAAAAGAAAATAATAGCGGTAAAAAATATAGATTGACTTACTTCTGGGGCAGATGTTGAAGAGAAACGTGTGTCATAAAAATTCGTTCGATATTTTTTAGATTTTTCAATCAAAGAATTTCCATCAAATTTAACTAAAGTTTCACGCATCTGCTAACGCTGACAGGTAGTCATAAATTATCGAACTCCGGAAGGAAAATGAATTTTGTCATAATCTATCTTAATGTGTCGACCACGAATTTAATATAATTTTATGAAATTGATTCTATTTTGAACAAAAATTTTCAACCTAATATCAAATTAAGTACAACTAACCCCTTTTAATAATGGAATAATTAATGAGATTGAATACCTCGCTTGAATACTTGCGGTCGAGAATAGAAATCGTCACGGTCCAATTGAGACGTTGTTATCTGTTCTAATTAACTAAGATATTGTTTAAGTAATCCTTTTCATTTCTACACTAAACTTGTAATTGGGATTTCAATTTAACTTTGGAATTGGTGTATTATGAAACTACTATTTAAGTTAAAATCTACTTCCTTTTAAATCTCTTTTTCGTTGAAAACCGATGTTGATAATTCAAAACACGAAAAGTTTTCTAAAAAGTTTAAAACCTCCCAAACATTTCACATTATTTACAATTCCAATGGTTCAATTTACTTGTCTAAAAGTTTTTTACGTTATTTTTTTTGCAAGCTCGATTTAGTTGCCAAGAAAATGAAATTGCGGTTTCAACACCAGATACTCGTTTTTTTAGACTAAATATCTATTACAACCTTATTACAAAAAAGATTGTAATATAAAATTACTTATTTTTTAATCTTTTTAGAAAATAAATCCTTAATTAAACATGTATGATTCAGAATTAGCAAACCATTCTCTCGATCCACTCTTCATCGTCGCATATTCATTATTCGTGCATTGATTGGAACGTAATTAACAGCGTTCGTACAAAATCGCTCGATAATTCAATTAAAACCATTCGAGAGATCGTTAAATTTGAACGAGGGAAAGGATTTTCGTGCGAACAATTCGAGCATTACGTACTCTTGCATTGTAGGTACATCGAAAAAGGGATTTACTCACCGGCGCTGAAGTCATGGATCGAAGATGTTTCGTGTCTTCCGGTGAGACGACGTTCGTTGTCCTTTCCACCTTTTGGATCGTAGGCCTGGATATGTCTCAGGTGGTTTCTGCTCAATTTGTCGATAGCCTTCTCAATTTCGCTATAAAAGAAGTGAAAGGTAATGTTATTTTCGTAAAAGCACCATGCATTTTTAAACTAATTGATGCTCGAAAATAAAAGGTCGTGAAACTTTTATTACAGAGACGTTTTAAATTAAGGTTTCTAACTTAATCTAAGTTTTAAAATTAGTTATAATCCAAAACATTCCAAAAATAACATTTTAAAACAACTTGGTTGTTTCAAAGTAGACGGTAATGAAGAATGGAGAAAAAGTAAAAACGTTTTATTTAAAACGAACCAAAATGCACATACAAATGAGTTTGCAGCGAGTTTTAATCGGTCTTAATTGAGGTTTACTAGTCGGTTGACCGTCGTAAACAATAATTATATAATCAGCTTGTGTTAATCGGTATACGTACTGGACAATTGTTACAACAGCAATAATTACAGGCTGTCATGTGATACGGAACGATGTGAAAAACGTTCCACGAACTCGTATATAATTTTATCCGGTAATACGGAAAATATTAATAATGGTAACACTCGTTAATTTATTTCCTACAGGGAATCGTGCGGAATTTATTGCTTTAAATTGATCGAAACTGTACAAATTTCAAATTCAATAACACAATAAATCAACAAAATTTAGATAAATTCATATAAGTGCAATAATTTTTAGATTTTACATTTTCATTCTGCCAAATTAGTGCTTTGTTGTGTATAAGCGATCTGCGACACGATCGAAGTCGTTATTTTTAGATGGATTAAAACGGTGACCGCATTCTGCAACGAAACCGCAGTTCGCGACACGGTCGATCCAACATTGGATACGTTCATCATCCGCATGGGCAGACATCGTTTCAATTGATGTAATCGCTCGATAAGGGAGAACTCCAATAAACCGTTAGATTCCCTCATTTCCTGTTTTTCAAAAAAACAACTGGCATATGCGCTAATGAGGATATGAGCTTGCATGTATTTTTTCTTTTTCCGATTAGTAGTAATTATTTTTTCATTAACTCAATAATTAACTCTCTTTACATTATCTAGTATACGAAAGATGCTACTTTTTCTTTCAAAATTATTAAACATTTTAGAAGTGGTTAACGTTTTGCTTCAGAAATATTCAGGTTTAAAATAACATTATGTGGATACGTTTGTGGACTCAGGTTATTGAACAAAATTCTAGGAATATGACTGAGAAAGATTAATATTAATCTCAAGAGGTTTTCAGAGAATTGATGGTTGTTTTGCCAACAATCATAACTTAGTACGTCTGCGAGGAAGCTGCATGACAACTTTTTGCTTGCATGCGGTATTTCGTCAATTCCTCCAATGGTGTGTGAAAAAGTTTCCAAATACATCGCCTTAACATCCTACTCTACGTGGTGAAGACCAAAGCTACTGGAACTAAATTTTTACGTAGAATCAGGTCTAGTGCGCAACCCCGACTTGGTTTGCGATGATCCATGGACATGAGATCATTATTTCCACTAAGTATGCAAATGATGAGGTATTGTAAAGGTTAACGAATGACATTTTTTTTCTTTAAGAACTATTCTTACTTGGAGGCTATCTATTCGCATCAAATACTAGCTCAGATAATTTTAGCTATATTGTTCCAAATTTTATGAAAATTGAAGACCAAAGTGTCAATATCCAATTAAATGGTTTTAACAATAAGCAAAACAGCAGGATATGAGTTACGAAGAATCTAAAAGAGTTTGTTGCGAATGAACATTGAAAAAAATTAAATTGAAAGAATTTATTCAATTAGATTTCATTTTCCAATTTTATTTACTATCTATAAAACATAAACATTGTTTTTTTAATCACAAAGTTTCTTAAATAACAATCAAACTTTAAACTGAATTGGCAAAACTTCAAACGAATAACCCGATTGTTCTTTTTATCTCACCGATTCGTTTGGGGTTGGTTCATGTAAGTTTTATAGAGTTCGTAATGGTCTATTTGAACTCAATGAAATGAAATACTTCGGCATCGCAATAAACGCGATAAATTTCTCTTGATGCTTACTGGTCTTTGGTGTGATATATAGTGTAAAGGTGTCATTAAGGAAACGGGGCGAAAAGATTAAGTGCCGAAAATAAAAGCTTAACATTTTTAAAAGGATTTCAAGTAAATGTAATTGTTTAATATTTTAATTTGTTTAAATGATAAAAAGCAAAGCGGTGTTGGGACCTCAACTAAACCGTTATGTCTTCATAAACCCGCATATATCAACGAACAAAATTTGGCGAGCAGTTTATTTACGATCTAGAATACGGGCGAAGTGCTCGTTAAAAATGGAAATTTGCGTTTGCCGTGGTGCTGAATTTACCCCTGTTCATTTTTACTTTACGTTCAAAAAGGAAAAGCGTAGCAAAGAGATCGTCTAAAAAGCGAATCTCATCGTCTCTTTGCAAACATCCTAACGACCTTTGCTTTTACAGGAGCGATTTCACGGAATGTGTGCTTTTCGAGTGGACGATAGTATCGTAAAATGGTTCAAATAAGAGACTTACATGATGCCATTTTCATCTCTCATTGCTTTCGTGGAGAAATTAGTGTGAGCTCCGGCTCCGTTCCAATCTCCAGGCATTGGTTTTGGATCTAAAGTTGCGACAACTCCAAATTCTTCAGCGACGCGATGAAGGATAAATCTTGACATCCACAGTTGGTCACCAATACTGATTCCTTCGCATGGACCTACTTGGTATTCCCACTAAAAATAAAAATTTAATAATAAAAATGTTATTTTGAATAAATTAATAAACTTACTTGTGCTGGCATAACTTCTGCATTACTACCAGCAATATTAACTCCAGCGTAGAGACATGCTCTGTAGTGGGCTTCAACGATATCTCTAGCGTAAACTTTGTTGGCACCCACGCCACAATAATATGGCCCTTGCGGTCCGGGAAAACCATTTTTCGGCCAACCCAAAGGCCTCAAATCCATATCCAAAAGTGTATATTCTTGTTCGATTCCAAACCACGGTTCGTGATCTTTCGCTGCCTCCATAGCCTTTAGACATGAATGTCTTTTGTTGGTATCTGAAAAATTCCATTGAATAATATTTAAATATTATCAACAATGACCTCTCAAGATCAACTTGTTGGTTGCTAGGTATGAATAAATATAATTATTATGAATACGAGTATTCGAAAATTTACATATGTGCTAAAGGCAATTGTTGTGTTAATGAATATTTATTATTACTCATTATGTAAAATTCATGATATTGTTGTTAATACTCAAAAATGTGGTGTTGATATTATAACGAAAACAATTATTGTTATCAAGTGGAATGTAATTCTTGATCAAAAAATTGCATGAAATTTTTATAGATATTTTTAACACATAAATAAATGATAAACAAGAAATATATTTTATAAATGAAAAAGTTCCCCAAGAAAATGAGACATCTATCTATCCAATCTATTTCTATCCTCAAATATAGAAAGAAAACACGTTTTCCCATCTCAAAAGGATGTCATGCACTTTGTGCACACATAGAAGGAGACGCATTGTCGGTTAGTAAAAGAGAAATTGAATCGTAAAGCACAAAAACTAACAAAAGCGTTCTAAAAGAGAGAAGATGACCTTTTTGCAGTGTATGGCCTTATCTGGCTAACCGGAAACTTTTTATCAAGAAAACTACTAAAGCTTACACATTCAAAGGTCGTGCTTCGCAAGGGCATTGCCTCACGGACTTACCCACTAGTTCTAAATGTCCACCTCTAACGTCTGTGGAAAGAAAACAGGCGATCGTTAAGATCAGGCAAACATGCAATTCCCTACCTCAAGTTTCTTTTTGCTCGTTGTCGACATCGTTCTATGTCGAAATTGCTTTCAAATTGACTTACTTTCGTATCGCATTGTAGTGTATTGTACGTTAGAAACAAAAATTATCTTTAAATTAAATTATAATGTGATTAGTTAGGTTTATTATTTTGGTGGAGGAGCCGGATTATTTTCTAATTATATTAAATACAGTAAAACCTTGATTTAACGGGGGAGGGAGTGTCCGTTATAGCCAAAAGTTCTTAGTAATTGGTATTAAATTTTATTGAAAATTATTGGAGCTTAAGTACTAATTGAGTTGTCGTCATAAAACAACAATTTATTGAAAATCATTTCTGCAAACCTCGTTGACATAATTTTTAATAACAACTCTGTATTATTAATGTATTAAGGTTAGATTGATTTTTAAATGATCGTATCTCAAGATCTAGTTGAGATAATGTTATGAGATAAAAAGATATTGAAAGAAAATTGAATTGGCATTATATTTTATTGAAAATTATTTCTTAATTCCCGCAAACCTCGTTGCTATGATTTTTTAAGTATAACCTTGTTCCTATAATTTAGTTATTGAGATTAGACTGATTTTAAATAATCGTATCTCAAGAACTAATTGAGATAATGTTATGAGATAAAAAGATATTGAAAGGGAATTTAATTGGCATTATATTTTATTGAAAATTATTTCTTAATTCCTATAAACCTCGTTGCTATGATTTTTTAAGTATAACCTTGGTGCTATAACTCAGTTATTGAGATTAGACTGATTTTTAAATAATCATATCTCAAGATCTAATTGAGATGACGCTATGAGATAAAAAATATTAAATCGAAATTTAACTGGCATTAAATTGCATTGAAAATTATTTCATAATTCCTGTAATCGACAGCTTAGTTGTAGTGTTACTTCTAGTTTTAGTTCAATAAAATTATACAACAATCTAGCGCTAAATAACAATTAAAACTAGAACTATCGTCTAGTCGTTCTAACGATGTCCGTTATATCGAGGTTTTACTCTTGTTTTACTGTATTTTTATATCTTGTGTACATTTTAAAACGAATTTTATAACTAAAACATTTACAGTGTAAAGGGAATATAAATTTACCCCACCGAGAGAAAAGTGTAAAAACTACCTTTTTAATTTTAAAAGAAAATAAATTACCATTAAGGATAAGATCTCAACAGCGTTAAAATTCGCTTTACCTACCTAATTTTATATACAATTGTGGTTTTTGTCTTTTTTTAACTCATTTAGATTTAAATTTTTTATTATAAGATACATGCAAAGCCCATCGAAAAAAGCTGATAATATATTTCATACATATTGATTAAAAGCAAAAATAAAATTCAAACCTTGAAAATATCGAGTTCTATAGAAATAGCAAACGACCCCTTCAGGGCATGCTAGTTAACATAGTTTTTAGGAAAATGATTCAAACACACATTTAAGAATCCCGTTCGAAAACGTTTCGATATAACAGCGATATCTTAGATGCGATAAAATGCACTTTACGAGCTCGTGCTTGCGGCGTGTTCGAGCGTGTTTACCTGTGTAATAGTGCCCGTTATGGTTTACAGGATCTACAAAAATAAAATTCACGTGTATTCACCGTGCAAAATTAAAAACAAATTTTTCGTTTTCGGTTATCTGTTACTTTAAAAGTTAAATGAAAAGGGTTCAAGTGTTATCCGCCTAAAGCGAAAAAATTAAATTTATTTTAAGGGCGTGACGCGGTTTATCGATTAAACATAATCTGTATTATGCAAATCAAATTGTGTTTTAATTAAGTTTTATTAACTTTTTTTTTATTGTACCGCAATTCCAAAAAAAAAATAATGACCTATTTTTATGCCATATAAAGTTCCTCAATTTGCGGATTAATTAAATTGCTCTCATTAAAATATTTATGGCGTTTAAAAGTAAACCGAGTCATTAAGATTAGTTTGAATAAATAAAATGACGGCGCTAAACACATAAACTCTTTGTTGCTAAATAGAAATTATCAAGGTTGTTTAATAATTACCATTTACAAACAAAAGTACCTTTATGAAAAGGTTACCATTTCAAATTATAATCTTGAGTAATGTATCTGGTGGGATGAATTTTCTTATAAGACATCGAAAAAGTGAAGTGGAAGGTATAAACTCTCTAGGGATTATGCCATAATAACTTTCGGAATTGAATACATGGTCTTTCACTTTTATCGTGTTACGAAATGAGATACGTAACATCAATTTATTATATCGTTATACTATGATCAAGACAAAAAATCTAAACCATTTAAATATTAAGTTGAAATATCTTGTGAAATCTAATTTGCAATTTAAAAGTAATTTTCTAACATTAGCATCACGTAATTTATTGCAAAGTCATTGTAAATCAATTATGTATTTACCTCTTTGGAATATTTATATTGTTGAGACAAAAGATTTATTAATCTAGAATGTTTTATTCAATTATTTTTTTCCTTTAAAATATGAACAAGATTTTCATTTTCAGATTAGATTAATTTTTAAATAATTGGAGCTTAAGTACTAATTGAGTTGTCGTCATAAAACAACAATTTATTGAAAATAATTTCTTAATTTCTGCAAACCTCGTTGACATAAATTTTAATAACAACTCTGTATTATTAATGTATTAAGGTTAGATTGATTTTTAAATGATCGTATCTCAAGATGTAATTGACATAATGTTATGAGATAAAAAGATATTGAAAGGGAATTTAATTGGCATCATATCTTATTGAAAATTATTTCTTAATTCCTATAAACCTCGTTGCTATGATTTTTTAAGTATAACCTTGTTCCTATAATTTAGTTATTGAGATTAGACTGATTTTAAATAATCGTATCTCAAGAACTAATTGAGATAATGTTATGAGATAAAAAGATATTGAAGGGGAATTTAATTGGCATTATATTTTATTGAAAATTATTTCTTAATTCCTGCAAACCTCGTTGCTAAGATTTTTTAAGTACAACCTTGTTCCTATAATTTAGTTATTGAGATTAGACTGATTTTAAATAATCGTATCTCAAGAACTAATTGAGATAATGTTATAAGATAAAAAGATATTGAAAGGGAATTTAATTGGCATTATATTTTATTGAAAATTATTTCTTAATTCCTAAAAACCTCTTTGCTATGATTTTTTAAGTATAACCTTGTCGCTATAACTTACAATTAGTTATTAAAATTAGACTGATTTTTAAATAATCGTATCTCAAAAACTAATTGAGATAACGTTATGAGATAAAAAGATATTGAAGGAGAATTTAATTGGCATTATATTTTATTGAAAATTATTTCTTAATTCCTGCAAACCTCGTTGCTATGATTTTTTAAGTATAACCTTGTCCCTATAATTTAGTTATTAAATTAGACTGATTTTTAAATAATCGTATCTCAAAAACTAATTGAGATAACGTTATGAGATAAATAAATATTGAAAGGAAATTTAATTGGCATTATATTTTATTGAAAATTATTTCTTAATTCCTACAAACCTCGTTGCTATGATTTTTTTAATTTCAAACCTATGTATTTAATATAGTTATTGAGGTTGAATTTAATTTTTATTAATCGTATATCAATAACTAATTGAGATATCTTTGTAAAATATGGAGAACAAAATTGATTTGTTAAAAAAATCTTAGAAAATATTAATTACACGTGTTACACAGATAACAAATTTGTATTCATTTTATACAAAATGTTGACCTTGTAAATTGATAACCAAGTATTAAACAATATTTGTAAAACCAAAATGAATCATGTGATTCTGCATTATCAATTTATTAACCAACATGCAACCAAAATGAAACGATACTTTGATAATGTTGTGTTATATTATTTCTAAATAAACAATAAAACAATAAAAAATGAGAGAAGTTTTAATAACAATACCCATTCTATTCAATAAAATTGAAAGAAGAGAACATCAAATGTTGATTTAAATGTAGATGTAAACACAAAACACACATTCGAGAACATATATTTTTTACATTTAAATGTTGATGATACCCACGGCAAGTATAACACATTTCTTTTTTAATGCGACACATGATACACAGATGATGTTCTCTTACCTTCCGGCCGTAATGAGGATATGCCGTTTTGATGTATACCTGTTAAAATAAAAATTTGAAACTTAAACCTTAACAAAACGTACTTTTTTGAGCCTTTATATGGTGTTGTAGAGCGTACTTGCATTGGCATTGATTTTATTGAAAGTTACAGCATCTTATTTAGTTATTTATATTAATGGAAATTTCTCGTTTTAACTTTGAAGTTCATGTATTTATTCATGAAACAAATCAGCTTAATCCAATCAACAAATACGAGTATAAATTGAAATGTTAATTTGAAAGTGGAGATAACACTTGAACTCCCCTTTTCGTGGGGGAAATACGTAAAAAAAGCTTAATTAAAAAAAAAAACGATAAAATTAGCCCCATTTAAAACCCCATTCCTATTCGACCATATGTTTTCAAGGTATACCACGTGCCATACATTCGCCACGCGTCTGACTACAATAACCTAATCGGTTTATTTCTGGTAGGCACAAAGTTTAATGTTTCGGTGCGTAATAATACAAATTCATCGTAAAAATTGTTTCATTTATATTTATATATAATTTTAAAGTTAGTTTTGGCCGAAATCCCATTTAAATACTTATGCTAAAGTTTTTTTTTGGGGAATATTAACTTACCTGCTGGTTTTCCGTTGGCTTTGTACGTATCGCAAAGAACCAATTTGTTGTTTCCTCTACGGAAAGGATCATTAAAGATTGCTACCGGATACAAATACATGTCCGAGTTGCCTCCTTCGGCTTGGTAACAGGAACTACCGTCGTAATTCCAAATTGGAAGGTCTGAAAGGAAGAATTGTTTAACGTTAACAATGAATTTCGATTAGATTGTGTTTGTGCTGGGTATATTCCCGGAAATTAAATTAGTATCGATCATAAATTTCATCTTAATATGTGAAAGGTATTATGCCTATCATAAAATATAAAGATTTATTTATATTTATAAGTCTTAAATTTCATCAGATAAAAATATAGGTCAGTTTAATTTTGTAACAAAAACAAAACCTTTAGTGAACCTATTGATAATATCCACTATCTCATAGACAACTTAAATAATAATCCCCATTTGAAACTGTTTGAGAAATCATTAAAATTAAAGAAATTAAATTCCTTTTCTTCATCAAATAGAATTTAAATTTAAAAAGTTCCACTCGATTATTAACAAGTTACTTTCTCATTAAGAATTTGTGCTTTGAAACTTGACCCAGTGGAATTTCGCCGGTGTTACAGGTTTGGGAGGCATTTCATGAATAGACAAGCTTAACCAAAAGCACTTAGCACTGGGGAACGTTAACGAGGATCGCGCCTAAAATAAATAAGTTAATGTAAAGTGACGATAAAATATTAAAAGAAAGCGACGTCAATTAGCCCACTCCATCAAACGTTAACAACATTAACAAGAAAGTGAGGAATTAGTAACAAGTTCAAGACGATCGCGTTTCACGGCCAAGTTCATAGATGATATATTCAGTACTCGTCAAGGCGAACGCGGCTGTTGATCGGCCTTAAGGTCATTAAGGTAATTAGAAACAGCTGTTTTATTAGCAAGATTCACTTTACCGATGTTTGGCACGAGCTCACTGTGTTAATTATTGCTCAATTAAACGATGATTAATGATTTAATTAGAATAAAATCAAAATTATTAAGTAAATTAATTATAAATAGATAAAATTAAAATGTTTCAACTGAAAGTTGAGGACTATTATAATAACAAAATGGGATTTTGATGCAAATGAATTGTGCGAGCAAGAAGAGAGATTTTCACTTAATTAAATCGAGTTGTGCAGAAACGACGATAAAAATTTACCGTTAGAAAATAGCGAATCAAAATACAAGATTTAAGACAAAATATAACCTAGTTGTTACAACAAACTCTAAAAGTGTCAAACTTAATATACAGTATGTCCGTAAAGTCATGGTACACTTTTGACCGCTCAAAGGAAAGCAACAAATTAAGAAATGTGAAACCTTCACCAAGTAAAAGGAAAACTCTCTAAGTTTTCCCAAAAAATCCTCGTGCCTACGTTGAGTACGAAGCCATATCCACCACGATCCCTGCAATTAAAGAAAATTCCAGGGATCGTCCAGTAAAGGTCTATACATTGATGAATCTGGGAGCAAAAATGTTACAGAGCATTGTGTTTAGAGTATAATTTGCTACAACTTTTGTTATAAAAGTTTTTCTGTATTATGCTCCGGATACCGATTTTTTTTAACACTCTTCTAATTTTCATATTTTTGAAAAATTCTCTACATTGATGCATCTGGGAGCAAAAATGCTACAGAGCATTGTGTTAAGGGTACAATTTGCTACAACTTTTCTTGTAAAAGTTTTTCTGTATCATGCTCCGGATACCGATTTTTTTTAACACTCTTCTAATTTTGGATTTTACTGGATTTTTACTTGTGGGGTTATCTAAAGCATGTGAGTACAACATTAATCATTTAAAAACACTATGTTACATGTGTATGGCAACAATTGGAGACCACATCGAACTACAAAAAACAAGATAGTATGAAAGTAGGCGAAGTTTCCTTTTATGTGGTGAAGATTTCAAATTTCTATCTATAATATAATAATAATAAAATTATTGTTGAAAAGAGTTTTATGATGATGATATCTTATTGGAAGCAGCAAGCGAAGAAGATGCTTAAGGTATTCAGCAAAGTAAGACAACGACGCTGCAACCAATCGGATTCCATTCAAGGAAGAGGTCCAGAATATCTACCAAAATTGTTATCTAAAGAATTATATGTCAAAACGCTTAATCTAAAGTTAAAGGCAGTGGCCTAACTTAGCCACGTTTTTTATAAACAGGAAAAGGCTGGTTTGCAAAAATATCATTTACCCTTTGAGATAAAATACTGACTACACACAAAACAGATCTTAAAACTTTTTTTGAAACCATTTTAAGAAACACCATGTACATCTTAATAATGTAACATTAATATTAGATATTTTTTTCTGGTAAACTTTATACTTTTCAATACTGTAAATGACTTTCATTATTTATTCACCTGGCAATGCGGGAAGCGGAAAATTTATTGATGCTTCACACGCAGTTTTCTACACTAATGGCTTTTCGAGAATGTTTGTAACGCCGATACGTCTGCACTATTGATCGGCAATAATTTAATAATTCAAACGATTCTAGCTCGATACTTTTAACATTTCAAACAAATGATTGCTAACTCGACGATTATTCATTAATTGTTCGTTGCATCTAAGATGACATAACCGTCGATTGATTCAGTAGTTGTTATTGAAGATGTTTTAATGGTTCTCGGAATAAAAAGTATATTTTTTTCTCCTTTGAAACGGTGATTTTTATGTGTTGTAAGACAAATCTTTGTGTGCGATAATTCAATTTAACGCCAAATACATACCACTGGGATCCTTGGGGATGAAATCCAACGTTCTGGTTTTCGCTCTAACATTTTCTCCCGTTCCATCCACCCAAACGTACATGGCCTGAATTTTGCCTTCCGGAATTGGCAGGTCCATATACTTTGGCAGGATTGTCTTATTCAATGCCGCATTGGGCGACGCTTCCAACGTTGAATTCGGCATCCCGTGCTGAAAAATAAAAAGAATACATTTTAAAATTAATGAAATCATTTCATTGAAATAAACAACTTGAAGTAATTACGTAAAGGTTGTTTAAAAGGTTGCGTAACAATTTATTATCTCATTTCATTCGTTAGAAACATAAAAATGAATTGTAATAATAATATTGAAATTAATATTTGCTTTATAACAAGTTGTGGACATAATAAATGTAAAATAATTTATGCTAAATTAGAGAAGTTTACATTTCAATTGAAAATAAATGGAAAATTAATGCTCAAATTATTTATAGCGCAAACTTCGAGAGTTTAACAAATATTTTGTTGTGAACTCGATGATAACAGTACACACATGTTGTTATATCGACAAGATCATAAAGGAATATGTTCTCATTTACAATAAATTACTTATATATAAACGCTGAATTGCAATAAATATTTTTTTTTAAATGACGTCAATCGAGGTGCATCGAAGGAACACAAGAAAATTCCATTCACAACAAGATTTACATAGGATGAGTTGGTTTTATTGAAAGGGACTTGAAAACAAAGCCAATGTTTTATAAAGACAAAGAAAGTCGCTTTTTAAACAAAGAGTGAATTATCTGTTGAGTACAATTAAACAAATTTTATCATTATCGATTACATTCTGTATTGATACAATTATAATCTAAATTGTGCATAACGAGTGTATATTTTAATTGCAAAAAGTTATTTATAAAAATAACCAAGGCAAAGGAAAGTTATAAAAGAAAATTAATTAAAAACAAATTAATTATTAACTTATATGTTTAAAAAATTTAAAAAAAAATAATTACCATTACACAATGAACTGGTCACAAAATATAAATTGAAATTAATAAAATAAAAATCAAATCACTGGTATGACGGTATAAATTTCTTGTGATGAGTATAATATAACGAACGTTTTATGATACATGTGAAACTCACTATAGTCTGGGGACTAATGACAATAATCGTTCCGTTCTCGCGTATTTATATGAGCGAGCTGAATTATCTTGAGGTCAACGAGAGAGAACTCAAAAATAAATATTTATACATAAGCTACCTTGTTCTAAAACGAAACGGACTGCGAAAAACAGCTGATCGTATACACCGGGTCTGCCTCTGCGAGACGATTTTTGAAATTAAAAATAAAATTTCCATCAAAAAGACTTGGCACCTACGCTTTCGGAAATAAACCGTACTTTGAACTCGCAGATTCGCCCCTGCTAGATTTTTTTAATTTTATTTATTTGGGCTTGTTGTTTGAAATATTATTGTCTGGTCAGTGCATACGGAAAATTCCCAAAGGTACTCGTTGGCATAAAAATATTTTTAAAAATTTCCCAAAACGTTCGTATCGACATAGAAACAGTTGTCTTTATTTTACACGATCACGTGAAGTTTAATTATACTGATATGGTTTCGATAAATTCTCACTGGAGAATGCCGTGAAATTTATTTTAAAAAAATGATGGATTAACTATAATTGATAATAAATTTCCGTGTTTTTGTAATATTTTAATTGCTAATGATAACATTGTGAGTAATATTAATATAAATATCTATTAATAATCGTTATTATCTATATAGAATTTTTATGGGGAATCATTAATTTATATAAAACACAACATCTTAATAAACTTAAAATAGCCAAATTTAACCTTTATTTGCTGTTTTGTTTTTACAAAATATGTTTTTGTGTTTAAAAATTGTTTAGATCATGACTTTCTCGGCAAATAAACATCATTTATGAGAAAAACAAATTTTTATTAATAAAACCTCTACGTTTTACTACTTCAACGATAACAACATAAATAAATTGTTTAATATGTGAGAGATGCTAATAATAAAATAAATAAATATTAATAATTGAAAACCAATTTTTTTATTTCTCCACAAAATAAAATGGAACATTTTTGTGCCTTTGTCTCAATAATGGAACATATTATTGTGTCTAGTTCTGGTTAATATTATTTAGCATTTAAAATTCTATTTATTTCATTTAGTTTTTGAATCATAACCTGTTTTATCGCAGAATTTTTAACTTTGGGTTGAATTGGGTTCGCTAAATTACTCGATGGGTTATAATTGTATACTGAAACTGTTTTCTGGGTCAATACGGAACGTTTTTGATTCAAAAGGTTTCTTTCTATCTCTTTTAGTGTTTGAGGCATAACCTGTTATATTGTTAGAAACGTAAAATCGCAGAATTTTTAACTTTGAGTTGAGTTGGGTTCGCTAAATTACTCGATGGGTTATAATTGTGTACTGAACCTGTTTTTTGGGTCAATACGGAACGTTTTTGATTCAAAAGGTTTCTTTCTATCTCTTTTAGTTTTTGAGTCACAACCCGTTATATTGTTAGAAACGTACAATCGCAGAATTTTTAACTTTGAGTTGGGTTGGGTTCGCTAAATTACTCGATGGGTTATAATTGTGTACTGAACCTGTTTTCTGGGTCAATACGGAACGTTTTTGATTCAAAAGGTTTCTTTCTATCTCTTTTAGTTTTTGAAGCATAACCTGTTATATTGTTAGAAACGTAAAATCGCAGAATTTTTAACTTTGAGTTGGGTTGGGTTCGCTAAATTACTCGATGGGTTATAATTGTATACTAAAACTGTTTTCTGAGTCAATACGGAACGTTTTTGATTCAAAAAGTTTCTTTCTATCTCTTTTAGTTTTTGAGTCTCAACCCGTTATATTGTTAGAAACGTAAAATCGCAGAATTTTTAACTTTGAGTTGGGTTGGGTTCGCTAAATTACTCAATGGGTTATAATTGTATACTAAAACTGTTTTCTGGGTCAATACGGAACGTTTTTGATTCAAAAGGTTTCTTTCTATCTCTTTTAGTTTTTGAGTCACAACCCGTTATATTGTTAGAAACGTAAAATCGCAGAATTTTTAACTTTGAGTTGGGTTGGGTTCGCTAAATTACTCGATGGGTTATAATTGTGTACTGAACCTGTTTTCTGGGTCAATACGGAACGTTTTTGATTCAAAAAGTTTCTTTCTATCTCTTTTAGTTTTTGAGTTATAACCTGTTATATTGTTAGAAACATAAAATTACAGAATTTTTTATTTTGGGTTAGGTTGGGTTCGCTAAATGACTCATTGAGTTACAATCGTGAATTAAAACTTATTAATTTGATTAATTAAGAATATTTTTAACATCTCATCCCGTTTAAAGATTTATTAACCTTAATATTTTTCTCATTTAGCAACATGGTTAGCATCAACTTCAGGATTTCTTAATTTATATCATTATATCACCTAACTTATTTGTCCTTTTCTAAATCGGTGATTATTCAGCAATATTTTTATTGCGAAGAAAAACAAGAAGAATAAAAGCAATTATTTGGGATTAGTAACAGATATTGAAATGTACCGGTTTTTGGGAGCTATTCAAAATCAATGAGAGACATTAAAACGCATCAATAGCTATTAAAAACGTAAAATATTACATGCAACCGCGAATTTTCGACGACAATATACCAAAATAAACTAGTAATATACAACAACAAACTACCCAAAATAATATGAACCATTGTATTCTATATAAAGGGGTGTAAAAGTTATTTATGGCCCTATTACAAATGAAATCCCTCCGCTTAAATCCTATAATTACACCCGTACTATTGTACAAATAACTATGAATTGATATTTATATTTTCGAGTTTATGATTTAAGTTGGAGTGAACTCCGACATTTCATAGTAAAATGAGAAATTGATGCTAATTTACTACCTTTAACATGATTATGGTATGTAAACAACATCTTTTCATTCACCCAAAAATAATTTTATACATTTTTTAATTATAAAGTTGTCACGATGACCATCAATCTTTTATATAACAAAAATTACTCAATGTGCGTGATTTTTATTTACAAAATATTTGACACAATTATCATTACTAACGAGATGGGCGAGTTAATTTTAAAATTGCGTCGAAAGGAAGTCGCAATTTACTTAACGATTTTGGGTTCAAAAGTCCTTGCGGTAAAATGCCCCCGCTTTGACCCATTTATCACAATTGCCGCACGTGATACCGTCCTAAAAACAGCGTATAGATAAGTTTTATTTACAAAATTAAGGCTATCGTCTAGACTTATATTAGCAGATCTCCGATGGATTTCGCCTCAATCGGTATAAAAATCGTAATACCGGTTAAGATATTAGCACCTTATATTTATAAGAAAATTTTCCATCTTTATAATAATAAAAAAATTTATACAACATATTTGTTGATATATTTGTAAATAAAGTGCACTTATCGTGAACCATTTAATGTGTATTGCAAACTTGATAAGATATTATTAATAGGACACTCGAATGTTGTTCAAGAACAATTATCTATGCACGAAAAATCTTTGAGAAAAACTTCGAAGTTAAAGTACGTATTCATAAAAAATTCATAGAAAAAAACATTTACGTCAACATTTAAATATAAATAAATCGTTTTAATCAACAAATACACTCCGTGCCAGGCACAACGCCAATTTAAAATTTTTGTGTCTAAATTTTAATTAATTCTTTTCAAACCGTTACAAAAAAAAGTTAAGCATTTCCCCTACGGAAAATTCTAATCACCTGATCTAAAAGAACAGCACAGGTGATGAAACTAAAGAAGGCAAAAAAAAACACCTGCACGTGATTTCGTACCAGGCACAGGTGAGTTTCACGCGATTTTTTCTAAAAGCTGACCTTAACCAATTTTTTTTTTCAATCACCTAGTTGTACATAACATCCATCATCTAAAAAAAGATTCGATTCAAACCTATTTCCTCCATTCCAATACAAAAAAAAATCATCTCCATACATTATCATATCACCTGACACTTGATACGGCTCTGTTGTACATTATTTGTAACGACGCGAAAAGTAAATGCATAGCGATCACGTGCCGCTCACGTTTTTCGCACGAGCCGCATGCACACTCAAATACTTGCGTCCGTCTGTCTGTAACGGCGTGAACCACACACGAGAGAGATAGATGGTTTTATCGGACAAAGAAAGCGAATATGCGCCAGAGTTGACAATTTAGATTGGTCTGTTTATCATGTCAGCTGACGAACTTCCGGATAAAAACAGTGAATAAACTGTATTCCAATGTTTTTTTTATTTATTTTGTTGTCTTTTTTTTGTAACAGGATGATGCACTACTCTAATGCGATTTTTAACAGCTTTTATTAACATTTACAAAAAAAATAAAAGTTGTATGTAGTTGAGACAACTTTTTTGGTCACAACACCAATATATTAGGCTAACACATAATTAGGAGGCAATAAAATTAAACGTCATTGCAAAACAAATGGCATTATTGACATGCAAAATGGAAATTGAGAGAGTAACGATTAACTGTGTGTACTTGATATTGATATGTTATAATCGTTAAGCTGTTTGGAAATAACGATTTAAAGGGGAAGAGAATCGTTGTGTCGCTTCTGTTGAATAATTGAATGTTCGTCCATTCCAAGAAATTTATAATAATTTTGATGGGTTTCTAAACATTCTCGGTGATATTTTGAGGTTTCCAACTATATTTAGCCATTTAGTAACATCCTCCAAACATTTGTATTATTGTATTTAAAAATTAATATCTCGAGAATTAAAACGATTTTTTTAAATCGATCGCTGGAGAGCTTTTAATTTGAATTATATAATATATGCTTCAGTGGAGATAATTCTTCTAGAAAAGAACGTGTTGTGTTTAACAATTAATATCTCAAAAACTAAAAGTTATTTTGAAAATCCGCTTCTTTCGTTGGAAAGCTTATAATTTGAATTAGATATGCTGATAATTTCATAAATATTTATTGAAATTTCGATTTATTGTGATTTTTTGAAAATTTTGTGGAGATAATTGTTCCACAAAAAATGTGTTGTGTTTAACAATTAATATCTTAAAAACTAAAAGATATTTTGAAAATCCGTAACTTTTGTTGGAAAGGCTATAATTTCAGTTATATATTTTGATAATTTCATAAATATTCATTGAAATTTCGATTTATTGTGATTTTTTGAAAATTTAGTGGAGTTAATTGTTCTAGAAAAAACGTGTTGTGTTTAACAATTAATATCTCAAAAACTAAAAGTTATTTTGAAAATCCGTTTATTTCGTTGTAAAGCTTATAATTTGAATTATATATGCTGATAATATCGTAAATGTTTATTGAAATTTCGATTTATTGTGATTTTTGGAAAATTTAGTGGAGATAATTGTTCTAGAAAAGAACGTGTTGTATTTAACAATTAATATCTCAAAAACTAAAAGTTATTTTGAAAATCTGTTTCTTTCGTTGGAAAGCTTATAATTTGAATTAGATATGTTGATAATTTCATAAATATTTATTGAAATTTCGATTTATTGTGATTTTTTGAAAATTTAGTGGAGATAATTGTTCCACAAAAAATGTGTTGTGTTTAACAATTAATATCTTAAAAACTAAAAGATATTTTGAAAATCCGTAACTTTTGTTGGAAAGGCTATAATTTGAATTATATATACTGATAATTTCATAAATATTTATTGAAATTTCGATTTATTGTGATTTTTTGAAAATTTAGTGGATATAATTGTTCTAGAAAAGAACGTCTTGTATTCAACAATTAATATCTCAAAAACTATAAGTTATTTTGAAAATCCATTTCTTTCGTTGTAAAGCTTATAATTTCAGTTATATATGCTGATAATATCGTAAATGTTTATTGAAATTTCGATTTATTGTGATTTTTTGAAAATTTAGTGGAGATAATTGTTCTAGAAAAGAACGTGTTTATTTAACAATTAATATCTCAAAAACTAAAAGTTATTTTGAAAATCCGTTTCTTTCGTTGGAAAGCTTATAATTTGAATTAGATATGCTGACAATTTCATAAATATTTATTGAAATTTCGATTTACTGTGATTTTTTGAAAATTTAGTGGAGATAATTGTTCCACAAAAAATGTGTTGTGTTTACCAATTAATATCTTAAAAACTAAAAGATATTTTGAAAATCCGTAACTTTTGTTGGAAAGGCTATAATTTGAGTTATATATTTTGATAATTTCATAAATATTCATTGAAATTTCGATTTATTGTGATTTTTTGAAAATTTAGTGGAGTTAATTGTTCTAGAAAAAACGTGTTGTGTTTAACAATTAATATCTCAAAAACTAAAAGTTATTTTGAAAATCCGTTTATTTCGTTGTAAAGCTTATAATTTGAATTATATATGCTGATAATATCGTAAATGTTTATTGAAATTTCGATTTATTGTGATTTTTTGAAAATTTAGTGGAGATAATTGTTCTAGAAAAGAACGTGTTGTATTTAACAATTAATATCTCAAAAACTAAAAGTTATTTTGAAAATCCGTTTCTTTCGTTGTAAAGCTTATAATTTGAATTAGATATGCTGATAATTTCATAAATATTTATTGAAATTTCGATTTATTGTGATTTTTTGAAAATTTCGTGGAGTTAATTGTTCTAGAAAAAACGTGTTGTGTTTAACAATTAATATCTTAAAAACTAAAAGTTATTTTGAAAATCCGTTTATTTCGTTGTAAAGCTTATAATTTGAATTAGATATGCTGATAATTTCATAAATATTTATTGAAATTTCGATTTATTGTGATTTTTTGAAAATTTCGTTGAGTTAATTGTTCTAGAAAAAACGTGTTGTGTTTAACAATTAATATCTCAAAAACAAAAAGATATTTTGAAAATCGGTTACTTTCGTTGGATAGCCTATAATTTGAGTTATATATGTTGCTAATTTCATAAACATTCATTGAAATTTCGATTTATTGTGATTTTTTGAAAATTTAGTAGAAATGAAAAAAAAACGTTGTGTTTAAAAATTAATATCTCAAAAACTAAAAGATGTTTTGAAAATCAGTTTCTTTCGTTGAAAAGATAATAATTTGTATAACAAGTGCAGATACTTTCATAATGATTTATTAAAAATCCAATTTGTTACGATTTTTTGAAAATGGGTGAAAATAGTTGTTTCACCCGAAAAATGATTAAAATAAATATCCTATGATGTCTAAAAATTAATATCTTTGAGAACTTTGGAAGCTTCGAACAAAAAAGGAGCTATTATCTAGCTAACATGTTTCAACAAATTTCTACAAAATCAATAATCGTACAACGTTTAAGCAATAATAATGAAATAAGAGATTTATAATAAAAAAATTGATTTGTATTTCTATTTTTAAATCATAAAACCCGATTTCAATTATAATTGGAATTTACGACATTCCGGACTCGTTTATTACATTGATTGTTACAGAATACAATTGTCGAATACAAATAAGTTGTTATTTATTTTTTTCCACAACCAAAATGTTTACTTCAAGTAGTTACGTCAAAAAGAATTGCGTACGTAACGTTAAGTGCGTGTTATTATTCACTCTTTTAATTGGAATTTATAAAATCCAGATCATGTTTATGCTACGCTTTAATTAAGTATTAATAAGAGCAGTTGTGACGTTGTTATGACGATATGAAGAATTAAAAAATATTATTTAATTGTGAAATAAATTATTTTTTTATCCAAATTTGTAATAATAAAAAGATGATTATGTTTGGAGTACTTACTTAATGTTTCTTTAATACATTGTTTAGAAATTATATTATACATTGTTGTAACTAGCAATTTGTTATTAGAATCTTATTTGAAATACTTTTTGATTACTAATACTACTCAGAAATTATTGTTGCCACAACTTCTTTTACGCGACATAATATCATTATTAAAAAACATAATAATATTTCCAAGAAGTGTAAAGTAAACAAAATCGAAGAAATAATTATAAAAAAACCTGGTATTTCTTAAGTATTATCTAACGAAAATAAAACATAATTTTTCTTTATTAATAGTTTTTACAGAAACGCTTTAAATTGTGTCCGAGATACATAACATATTCACTAAAAAAATTGTTGGCACCTTTTTAATCTCTTGATAACTCGAAGTAATAAATAAGCTACATAATTTAATACAGGCCGTAAATATAACCGAATGAGAAACGTTAATCGAACGTTTACACGTTTTTTTTTGTGGCTGCTTATCGATATGGTCTCGTCTCGGCTGGTTTAAAATTAGTCGATAAGAGTAGCACGCGTGTATTTGCATATGGAAAATAACCGAATGGGTAATTCTATTCTATATATAAATTGGATGCTGCAATCTGCGCGAGCGGCCGATGACGTTTTTAATACGATAAGTTTTCTTTTGCATGAACTTTCGATTTATTTTACCTACTTTCAAAATAATATTAATAGAATAAACATTATTTAATCTTAACATATTTTATCGTTAAATAAAACTTATGAGTCGTTTAATAAGTCAATATACCTTAAATGTAAACTAATTATGATTATTCATCATCCGAGGATAATCCCATCGTTTCGGGGTATTACGAAATCCGGATTTAAAATTTTTGCTTGCACAATATTCGTCGTCGCTGGTTCGTTAATCCCATTTACGCGGAAAAGGGTTGCCGTTAATAAAGCAAATCCCTGAAGCGACCGCTTTTATTTTACACCGCAGCATTTTCGCGGACGGTAGGCGCCATCCGTCGGGTTTTTGGATGTTGCATGTTAATACCAGGGCTCGATTTATTGCCTGGAAGGTACCCTAACCCTTGTCGTGTGTCATCCCTTAATTGGGACGCCTTTGTTCTACTTTTGTGGCGTGAAATAGAATTTTTTACATCGGAAAACGTGTCGCACGTATAAGGACATAATTAGTGTATTCCAGTTTGTTTGTATTCTCAGATGTGGTAAAGTTAATAAAAACGAAGTAGACAAAAAAATGCTACCTCTTTTTTAAAAATGAAATTGAGCCGATTCAAGAAAAATAACCATTTCAAATAGAAAATAACAAGGTTGTATTATGAATGTAAAAGGAGGGAAT
Organism: Onthophagus taurus; assembly: GCF_036711975.1. Taxonomy (NCBI): domain Eukaryota; kingdom Metazoa; phylum Arthropoda; class Insecta; order Coleoptera; family Scarabaeidae; genus Onthophagus; species Onthophagus taurus. The sequence goes on from NC_091967.1 coordinate 6,173,380, forward strand.
ATAAGAATAACGGTTTTGAGCATTTTGTTTCCTACAGACAACTCTAAAAAGGATTCCGCAGTGATTTCGGAACTGGATGCGTTCTCCGTTGGGAAATCAAAAGAAGCGAACGTGCTGAGTAGAACTTGTTATTGTAATTATAAATTTATAGAAGCTGAAATCATGAATATCGTTTATCCACGCCGAATAAAACATTTAAACCACCGTAGTAGCCAAGGATTAAGGGATTGTTTATCCTGAAATAACCAGATGTGAAATCGTATCGAATTAAGGGTTAACTTAATTTCTTTTATTGCAGTATTCATTTAAATCCGCTTCATGTAAATGGGTTATACGAAATCATAAAGTCGATATCACGCCATCGCTATGGCATGTTAGTTCATATTCTCGCATACGTAATATATTCCACCCCACGACATTCTCAGCAAATTAACTCTCACAGTGCATTGTGAAATATATTTCGAATGTGTTCAAGCAAAGTAGGAAACCGTGAAAATTACTTCAATGACACACGGAACGTATTGCTACTTGTATTTATGTCAGTATTACATGGTTAGATACTATGCGCTAAATAAAGAAACATTTAAATAAAGATAAAGTTTAAAATAATAATAAAAGAATATAATTTATGCGAAATGGTAAATCTTAGAGAACAATTCCATTAATGTCTTGTGGAGAGCAAACTCGACGTATAAATTAAACATAAGCCAGTTAACGCAGTTAAACACAAAGTAGTTCACAGTAATATCAAAACAACAGATTTATGTAAACAAAAGTTTGAGATGTCGCATTAAAAATTAATAATATATTCATGGAAGTTTAAGTTGGTTATTGATGAAAGAAAAGTTTTAAATAGAGGGGGCTAAAAATATCATCTATTTACTTGCAGATGAAGGTGGTGCCTCTGTGGTTCAAGTTTAACGACCAACTTATTGATAACAAGGCATACCTATAAGTGTCCCAGAGGAACAGAAAAATGTGCGAAGGGAAAAGAACAACTACTAAATGATGTAGTACTTCAAATGAATAGAACAAGGAAAAGAAGTTGTAGATAACAGATAGGGAATAGTCTCACTTTAATAGTGAGACATGGAGTTATTAGCAAAGTATTAAAAGGAACAAGAATCCACAAACTGTTGTACAAGATGACAAACTGCAAATGTGTTATAAAAGTACAAGAAAGTGATATACAAATTGAGAAAAATCGAGTTCGACATTCTCGAATTTCGGCAAATTTTCTTTTCTCTAAATCAAGTTGCGATTTTGAGCTACTAGGTCCTCCAGGTAGTTAGCAATTAGGATTTCAATTCATTCCAAGAGTCAGAGTTCCTTATTTTTTGAAAGATATATAAGCAAAAATAGTCCAGTCATCAAAAGACAGTTTATAATTTTCAGTTTTTGGAACTACGTTACTACTTGCTCCAAGATCAAGTTGGTGGACTAGACGTTCAAAAGATCCAGTATGAAAATCTAAATGGTAGCGTAAATATCTTTCAGCATTTTTTTTTGGCACAAGCTAAAATCGATTCATCGGATTAAGTTATAATGTCACCTTTGAATGTAAAGGCTAAAATTTTCATCAAACTTATTTTTACATCCTCGAGTAACATAATGTACCAAATATCAATAGTTGACGTTTTGACTGGTTTCATTAATTTCCGTCATGAAGCAATCGTTCGATCCCAACGCCATTTCATTTCTAAATCACATAGTTTTGTTAAAGCGATAACCCGTCGGCACGAGCGCGTTTCGAAACGCGTTCAGGCCCAGGACATGTCGATCGGTAAACATTGCATAATTAACTGCAGCAGAACACAACAACTGGGTGCACCGAATTGCCCCTATAATTCAAAACGACACATACTTTTCATGCTCTATGTACCTATCCTGATACGTTGGTGTAGTACCGTTTATGGTTACTTTACAATATTTGTTGACAAATAGGTACAAAATAAAATAAATATTGTGGAAATTTATTATGGGTTGGAATAAATTGTGGAAATGTTTATACAATTTGTTTGCTTTTTATTTAAATTGATCAAAAAAAATTTAAGATATATATGTAGTGAGTGTTAGTTTAAATTTTTATTTCACATTTATCATTCATTTTAGCACGATATAAAAGAAATAATACATACTTTTGTTATCAAAGTCTTTGTTCACTACTTCGTAAAAAATTCAAAAAGCATTATTCCATATCAACAATATTTCCTGATTCATCAAGTGTGATTTTTATTATTGATTTCTTTAAATTTCAATTAAATTATATATTATAATATTCAAACAAATATCAATGATAATATATGTATATCTGACTCACCTATTGTAGGATATTTCTACTACAACTTTCTAGTCTTAACTTAACACAAACTATTTGGTGTTTGTCGTCTCACAACTATTATCACCGCGGGATAATTACATATAAATCACCTTGCAAATAAGTATAAACACGTGTTGTAAACCGAGCTGTTCAACGTCGAAAACTGAACTATTGCACTCCAACTAGTGAATATCGTTTTATATGGAAACTCCTTCTAAAACAACGCTCGTTTAAAACTAATTTAATCCGAAGATTGCGCTATGTTTATTATCAATTGCTACTTAACGACTGATAACATTATTCTTTTCTATTCAGGACTGTGATTCTGGTCGTGGGTGTTATCGGTGATACGGAGACAAATATTTTTTTGTGAGGCGCCTAAAAACGGTTTGCACGAGCCTATTTACTGATATTATTGGTTATAAATGCGTGAGTTCGATGTACCAAGAGCAAACAATTATTTGTCGACGGAGAAAGACGCTTTAATCTAAACACAATTCATTGTTCGCTTGGTTGTTATGATACGGACTCATTGTTTGAATAGAATTTATCTATAACAAAAAATATGTATAAATTCACAATATGTTATTAGATTATTTTCCGTTGTTCGCGTTTATCTTTTGTTGCTAGATAAATGTGTTGATGTTTTAGGTAATTGAAACAATTTAGGAAATGAAAACATGATAAATAGGCAAAAAATTAAGTGCGCTTTAGAATAAATAGTTATAAATCATTACTTCAGACATAAAAATTCAAATAAAACTAAATATCAGTTAAGTGGTACTCGATTTATATTAGAATAATGGGACTAATCTGAAAAAAATGATAAGTACACTTCGCAATTTCTTTGGAAAATTTTTCTTAGAATTTTAAATGTATTTTGTTTAATGGAGTAGTTAACCTTGAAGTAATCAAACTTATTTGCTTAAAATACTTGGTGATTTTCTATTTTTTATGCTTAACAAAAATCTTTAATTAATACAATCTTGTATTAACTTATAAATAAAGTTTAAAAAAACCTTATTTGATAAAGCCGAGGTGCTACAATGCGATTACTAGTTTCAAGGCGATATAAAATTAATCACAGAACCTCGTCCGCAAGCAACCTCGGCTTTATCAGGTGAAGTTGCAGATCTTTGACTAATTAAGCCAAGGTCGCTTGTGGCCGAGGCGCTGCGACACCATGGCCAATTTCAACTTGATATAATATTAATCACTAAGCCGAGGGTTAATTAGATTTACAATTTCACCTCATAAAGCCAAGATCGCTTGCGGCCGAGACGATACAACACGATAACCAGTTTCAGGTTGATACAATATTAATCATTGAGCCTCGGCCGCAAGCAACCTCGGCTTAATTAGTTAAAAGATCTATAACTTTACCCGATAAAACCGATGTTATACGATCCTGTATAATTACAATTCCTAAAGATATCATTTAATGAGAATATTTTAAATTGATAAGAAATTATGTAAAATTACTTACAATTAAATTATATTAAAACAGTTGGTAATGACTAAAGTTGAAAAATTACAATTAAAAATGCAAACATTCATTTCTTTCTGGAAATTATTCAAATAACTTCCTCAACTCACTCATTGTCACGTTTTTTCACGAGAACGCTTGACGACTTCTTGAATTTTTAACCAACATTGATTAAATTTTAAAATTTTTAATTTTCGTGAAAAACATAATTTTGTTAAATAAATTTGCATAACTATTTGTATACAATTAAAGTTAAATTTTCCGTTTTTAACGTAACGTTTCGCTTTTTATTGGCCGATCTCCAAATTCGTATAATTTTAAAGAGAAAATTGTGTCAGATGCACCTGGATTCTAACAGGAATTGATTGACCAATTACAAACTTAATTATAACACCATATTTTACATCAATTTATTTTGTATTATATAACAGGGAATGAGATGAAGTAATTCCACATAGTTAGATGAGAAACTTTACTAATTGTAAGTGAAACTATATAATTATTATAAATTGCATTATTACCGCTAATGTTACTTTTCATTTTAGAATCTATTCTTGTTTTATTAGTGAATGATTACATAGTAAATTTAGGTCTCCTTTCAGGCTTATCGAAAAGTGTATCTCATTCAATTCTGAAACGCTGTGAGGTAAAATGGAGTCGAAATTTATTTAGTCGATACCGCTACTCGAGTACAATACATCTATCTACCTGCTTTCATGGTTACTCTAAATATTAAATGAAAAACTTTTTACTCCGATAAATTCTATTCGAAAATAAAGCTATTATGTAAATTTTTTAGAACATTTTAAAGGTTAAAAAAACTTTTGACCATGAATGTCTTAAATGTTCTCATATTGATCCCTTTTACGTTTTAGGTTGACGGGGTCAAAGAGCGATATAAAACCTCGACACGACAGAAACCAATTATAAACGCATTACGTTCTAAATGTGTGATATGTTTTTGCACCCGTTTGGAGCTGTTCGTTATTCTCGGAAACTTGCTGGAAACTATAACAGTAATATAAAGTGATAGTCGGTAATTGTTATATAAACACAGCGAAATTGTTTGCAGACGCAAAATGTTAGGTTATTGTTCAGGAATGGCTCTCAGCCACCGTTTCCTTTCAATGAACCATTTTCTAGTTTATTATGTTTATAAACAACTTCTTTTATTCTATGGAACGTAATACTAATTAACAAGTCGTTATCGATATTACATTGAGTTAAAAGAGAAATGTTTACAAAACAAAAACGCTTTTATGGAATTTTTTTTCTGCTTAATAGTTTATTAAATATAACGATTATTGTGTATTAATCGTGATGTTTTGATGTTTACTTACATTCCAAAAATTAAATTTAAACCAGTTAGAAAGTTGTTTAAAATGAGTAAATATATTAACGATTTATTTCATTTTTTTTGTATTAATATTTTACAACCTATATACACAATAATAGTAAATAAAAGTACACCTATAGGAAATTGACTTTTATTTTCAATCTCGAAATCCTAGAACCTCAAACATTTATTATAATGCCCATTCGTTACAAATTCCAGCGGTAAAATACCTTTTAAAATCAATTCATTTACCATCACAAAGTTTATCAAAATGCCAGAAAACCGTGTTAAACCAAAATGGGATTAATTAATCTACTCTGACGTAGTAATTTTTCACCTGACGTGGAATTTTATGTTCGGAATTAATTTTTTTATGATAGTCTTATTTAAATATATTTGTTTCTAACTTATAACAAAATCTATAATATATTAAGTTTGATATCGAATCCCATGAGTAAAATAAAAAACCAATGTTATCAACCACACTTTTCTATCTTTAATTCCATCTGTTCATTTTCTACTTAAAGAGGCCATTAAGGAAATAGAAATGTCTAGGAACAAGATTTAATATCAATTAGAATACAACGACACATTAAACATTATAGATATATACGACGGTGATCCCAAGGTGATAATAAGAAGTATTAGTATCAACACAAGCCATGATACTATCTAACACTAAAGAACATCTTGTTCTTCTATGGTGTCTTTCATCCACCATACCAGTTATTTGTGGTTTCTTCTTGCAATTGGCAACCAAGACCACCATTTGAGTGCTCCATCCTTCTCCCCAAGCCAATTGATAGGAATTTTGAGCCGCTGTATGAAAGGACGGTTACGGGATATCCAAGTCGTGTAAAGACTTCTGTATTTATGGGGATACTGTCTGCTATATCTGTGAAGAGTTCATAGGGATGATTTTTCCTGAATTAGTTTTTGAGTTGAGTTGAAACATTTTGAGTACTAAGTGGATATGATAAGATGGTGACATTGTCACAAATGCAATTTTTTTAGGCATTCAAAGAATTCCTACTGTGTCATCAAATTTTGATATCATTAAGCTTGCGTGTTGGAAGCAGAACGGCAACTTTTAGTTAGTAGAGTGTTTGGATTCCTTCGCTATAGGAATTTGCATTAAGAACGTATACTTGAACACCCTCGCTGAAAATCCAATAAATCCCCTTTATGGACAGAACATGGTTCGCCGAGAATGGCAGGGTATGACAGACGCGGGAACAAGGAAATCTCAGGGTTCTAATCCCAGGCTAATAACATCATTTCGAGAGATTTTTTGCGAAGTATTATGCTTAGCGGGCAACTCCTCGTTGATTTTTCATTTCATACATCAAGCAAAAGTACGTTGTAAGCCAATTATTACCAGTCTAAGATGGATAAGTGGGATGGTAGTATTCGAAACAATTTATAGCTTCTAAGTTTTCTAAGATTTATATACAGCGAGAAATAAAAATTTTTGAAGAAGATATAGTAAGCAGTAAAAATGGCTTTTAATAAAAAATATATAAAAGTAAATAATTTCACGCGGTCGTTGTTCTTAGTCTCAGTCTTAAAGGTATGTTGAGGGAAGTAGGATCGATATACCCAACTAAATATATAACTTCCATATTTCAAAGCAAATTTCACATCGATCCGTTTCCTCGCTTCAAATAACCCATGAAATAAATCTTTTTAAACTTACATATTCTGGTGTAATATTTTTAATCCCAATATAAATTTAAAAAGATATATTTTAAATTGTTAATAAAGTCGCGTTTTATTTATTTTGTTTTGTTTTGACCAAAAACCTATTCAAATAATTCAGTGCATAAAAGTGTGAATTTAATTTATCTTTTTATATTGCACAATTATTGAAGGTATACAACATTGTGTGGTAAATCAATTATGAACGCTTTTAAATATGTACCATTGTTTTAAATATTTATTAGTGAAATCGATATTTGACCTGTTATTACAGGTTTATATATTTGTAGATAGCTAGAATAATAGAGAATATTTAACAAAGTGGTATACTTAATGTTAATTTGGTTTATGTTTATTTTTAAACCGGAAAAGAAAGTAATTTATTAATTTTAACGGGAAACAGATAAGATGATAAGAAAAAAATAATAAATTTAGCTATCTTATAATAAACGAGTCACATGCAATTTGCGTTGACGTCTAACGATAAACTTATAACAACTCTCTTTAAAAAAAAACGTTTTTTGTAGGTCACTAGTTAAAAATAGGTTTCACTCGAATTGTTTTTTTTTTAATTTACGATTCAATTGAAAAGCTAATAAAAAATATTGTTATCAGACTGTTAACACAGACATAAATAAAAATAAAAATGACTGAAAGTCGATTAAACATTAACGTAATTAAGAAAGTCTGTAGTAAATTCCTACGATATGATCACACCTGTAATTCATTATTAAATAATAAATTACAACAAGAGTTTGCTACATAAATGTTTTAATATATATGTTAAAACATAAAAATTGTTATATCTAACTGATTTAAGTATTTTATTTTATTTCTTAATTAATTTGTTTTATAACCATTGCTATCTTACAAATATAGAAATCGTACAATCAAATAATGTCTTAATTATCTGCTTATTAAGAGTCACGCGGATTCACTTTGACGTCTGCGGATAAATTTAATAATAATTTCTTACTAAACACAATTCGGCAATAATTACTTTATGGCATACTCAGATTAATATTTCTAATTCCCAATGTTTGATTTATGATTCAATACAGATATCGATACAAATATCTTTCCAATTCAAACAATAAAGTTCAACGATTAAAGTTGTAAACGAAAAAAAAAAATTAATCATCTAAAAATGTTGACAAATAATATATCTTTTTAAATTGAACATTTTATATGCACTGTCAATAAATGGAATGTAAAAATTTAGTATTTTTCGATTTCGAATATGTTTCCCTTTGTTTTTTCGAGTCAATTTTGTAGTTTGCTTTTGGTATATACAATGCATATTACATCCATATAACATTGAACAATACATCTTAGACCGCAAGCGAGCTCAACTTAATTAAATGCAATCTTCATTTTAAATGAACCCTTATTAATTAATATATTTTTTAACATTAATTAAAAATTTTATTCTTCCCAAAACATATAACATTTTTAAACAATAATAAAGTCACATGGATACCATTATTGGGGTCAGAAATGGCTGGTAGTTACGTTATTTTGCTACTCTACTTACAATAGTATGTAAACTATTACAGGAGTTCTGAGGTCGATTCCGGCCGAGGAGCTACAATACTTGCTACATAGACATGCAAGTGAGCTTAACATAAGGAACGAAGAGTAAAAGATTTTACCTTATTAAGCCGAGATCGCTTGCGACCAAAGCAGTATATTTGATACCACATCTCAAATTCGTCAAATTTAGACAATATACATTGTAGTTAAAGATTTTAACAAAGTAAAAATGTTGTCATAAAACATCACATTTAGAATTGAATATTTTGTATGCACTTTCAATGAATGCAACGTAAAAATTTAAAACTTTACGATTTCGCGTATATTTCCATTTGTTTATTCGGGTCAATTTTATAGGTCGCTCTTGGTATAAATATATTCAGTTTTATTCATGTCCTTCTCTTCCGAAGAACGTTACCCTACTTTTTCCCTATAAACTCCAAGTCTTCAGTTGACACATTTCCATCAAACGCGCGAAATTGGTTTCCTAACAACCGTTTCAGATCATGGTTACGATCTTTCTCGTTTTCCTAAGACATTATTTAAGCTGGTGATGCGTTTAAAAGGATCATGACAATAAAACGGGTGGTACAGCCTTTCAACTTGTTCTTTCTGGGTTGTTCTATTTTTAAATATAGTCGAAACGACGAAGGACTTGTCGAGTGGTCGTTGTAAATAAAGCAAAGGTTGGGTTTTCGCCACACGCCGTGAATCTTTTTTAGAATGAAGTAGGTGTCTCCTTGGATGTATCTTTATTTATTCACCAATTGTTTGACTATGCACTTGTGTGCGTTAGATAAGGAGAATAAATAAGTTGTTGTAGGTGTTAAATAGATATTTCTTTAGGAATTTATTGTTTGTTATTTCTCAAGAACCACACCTTTTGGTGTCGATAAGGTAAGTAATCTCGTGAGTAGTTTGTAGGGTTAATTTATGCATTAGTGCTAAGAACAGCGGGTATATTAATCAACAAGAGGGCGTGAATCAATTATGTAATTACAACAGGTAAATTAACACAATAGCTGTTGGTCGGTTGAATTGGGGATACATAATTTAGGGATGAATTTCTAACCGAGGGTGATATTAAGGACAAACTACACGCAACCGAACGACAATGCGAGAACAATGAGGACTGGGTGAATAGCTGAGTTTTAATAAAATTAATAACATAATAAATTTAATGAGTAATTTTATTTTATGCAAACTACCCAATTTTAGAATAAATAGCCGCATTAGTTACAGTTATTTTCCACAGGTCATTGTTACTGTCTAAATACTTCCTTGATATATTTTCGCGATGTTGTAGCAATGAGAATCATGTTTAAGTGAGCCAAAAAGTTCTTTTTGGCAAAATGATTAAAACGTTGATGTTTGCCAACAAACGCATCAATCTATTGTACAATCGCTAACAATCATACCTCGGCTAACTACGTTTCATAGGAAAACTTCTTGGTCTTCTTTAAAAACACAAAACTTACCACCATCAAAAGTCAAAAGTACACCACAAATGTAGCGCAAAAAAAATCCAATCAAATAACGATATCATACTCCCCCAATTTTTTTTTCAAGTACCGATCCAATCACTTTCAAAAAATAAGAGAAGCAAAAAGTCAATCAATCGCTCTTGATTTTCATAAAAAAGCTTCAAAATAGGGTAAATTAATATTATAACAAATTTTTATATCTAATTTAATTAGATTATAAAGACAATGAACTTCGATGTTATCGCCCACATGTTCCATTTATTATTCACATTCAAATTAGAATTTTGAACACAATATTATGAAAAGTTTGTTGTCGGATGCGTGTTGTTGTTTTGCGCAGCACGCACGCGACTATTTCGTCGAAACAAGGCACACACGTGACCAAAACTTGGACGCTTCACGTCGCGACGCCGATTTCGAATAGTTAAACTGTACGACCGACGCCCGACGTTGCCGCGATGGTTTTGGCGCTCCGATGAACTAAACACGACTTGACTACCTGGCGTCGCGACGTCGACGCGCAGGTCAACCAAAAAATCTATTTGAAAATATGTAATATTAATTAAAAAAAATAATAATGTGGTGTGAATGTTTCATATATTCAGCTTTTTAATTATACTCGATTCCTAAAAACTTCTGAGATTAAATTGTTTAAAACAGTTTACCTACGATAATTAAGGTGTCGATTAACAAAGATGTGTTATGAAGTTATGAAGTGGGAACTTGATGCTAGAATATGATTTTGACAAAATTTTTTAAAGTTAAAGCTTTGATGATCTAATGTAACAATTCTAATACAATGGCAAGTGAAGAGTTCAGATCTCATTCTCCAGTCAAGAGATTTTACACGAATTGTTGAACCAATATTTATCGAGAGGTGTTATTTATATCAAGTCGTCTACATTTTCTTTAATCTAATTTAGTGTCATCATCTTTATTTATAATAGAATTCCTTAAAATTTCCTCATCCCATCGCAATAGCGTTCTAGTTTGTGTAAATTCGCTCAACCTCGCTCAATAACAGATTGCATTGTATAATTTCTAACTTGTTCGTACTAGTTTCATATGAGAAGTAATTAAGAATGATCTACTTGTATGAAACGTATCTTAAGGGAAGTAATAGTGAAAATTTTTCTGTTACGGCCGAGAGGGCCACATTATATTACTTACAAGGAGGCTGTCACGGAGTTTTCAAGCCAAGGTTGTAAAGTGACATGAATATATTCTCCCTTGTGATCTACTCCAAGAAGATTGTCTGGAAAAAGGCAAAACTTATCTTGATTTTTAATACCCATAGAATCTGCGAAAACACGACCTATCATTCATTTTTGAATTTAACATAAATTTTGTTTGTTGAAACATGAGAACATGAGCTGGGATTAGGCTGTCGTGAGGTTATTTTTAGGCTACTAATAACTAGTTGTTGTGGTAGTAATCCTACTTGAGACAAGAGGAACTCGATGTGAACCTATCATCTTTGGGATTATATCTGAATCCTATGATTTTCTTAGAGTTCCCTTGAGTACACAACAGAGAACTTTGGTATAACGCTAACCTCTTCCAGGGCTATACCTCTTATAATGCTATTCTAGTATAAATAAAGAACTTAGAATTAGGACCATGAAATTATCGACAGTAATCTTTTGGTCAACATTTTTTACCTGGACTACGACGTAAAGTCAATTTCAATTTATGGATTCACATACTAAATCATCTCAAGCAGCAATAGAAAATCCAAAATAGTAGCAAATGTTATTTACGGAAGACGTCGATTTACAGATTGAGCGTTATTGGAATTAGTTGATGAAGAGTTTACCCTCGACGAGCTGATTATAATGCAGCAACACAATGGTACGAAGAAGAATCCATTTAATTCGCACAACCGAAAATAACCCAAACATTGCAAAATTGATAGAGGGTGATAACAGCAGATATAAATATGCACATGCGATATAGCATTATTAAGAAATTTTTAACTGAAATTATTTTTAAATTTAACTTTGTTTCTTTACAAAAATATCACTTTACACTTTGGTTAAACAATTATTTATCGCGTTCATTAATTAATTTTAAAATTTCGTGATTATTAATTAGTATATCTAAAGAATGCGGATTAAAAACGCATTTGCATTAAAATATCGGGCGACTACGCCACATATCAAATTATATTGAAAGTTACATTTTATGTGAGACAAAATGGTTTCTATGGAAATATGTTTTAGTATATTGCATCTTAAGTGAAATTCACTGTAGAGTTAAATAAAGCACCACTTTAGAAACATACTCTATATAAAACCATTTAATTCAAAACCATCTTATTTTGAATGAGTTGCAGTTCGTTTCGACTCGAATTAAACATCACGTGCAGTGGGAATTATTCTATTCCATTAATGAAAGTGGAGAATTTAGTATTAGCACTTAAAATTGCTACTCCATATTGTATTAAGATAATATTTCTACTCCTATTATTCATTTTGATGTAGCTTTTTAATTAAATAGAGTGGTATACTAGATCCACACATCTTAATTACAATTTTATCTAATAATGAATGTGAAATGTTTATTGAGACACATCATGTCATTAACTAATTTTATACCTTAATCTTTGTTTGAGTAAAGATAAGTTCCTAAAATTGTTATAATTGTTTATTACAATGAAACTTTTAGTAAACGTGATTCATACAGGAGGTTTTTGCGCTGAAAATTTATAGACCGTCGTGTGTTTGGAAGCATCTCAAAACACACAAAGGGATTTAAATTTGGAATTCTTACAAATTAATTTGGCGACGTTTTCGGAATCGGTCAACCTTCAAATTTAAATTACTCATATCTGACAATTTTCTTTAACTAAATATAACTTTTTATTAGTTTAATCGTATACTCACCACTTATAAGGAGAATCAAAAATAAATCTTCTTAAATCCTGAAATAAAAAAAAAATAGAAAATTAATGAAATGATTAAGGCAAAAAAATATTGTTAACATATATTATGTTAACCAGGTCTTGATAAAGAGTATTAACGTAATTGCTTATCTAGTGAGAGCGAAGTGGTTTAATTTTTAACAAATTTATCACACTTGTGACTCCAGATATGAACTGCAACGTTACATTTATGACCCCAACATCAATCACTGTATTGTCCGTTATCATAGGATGGCAGAGATATATTCTATTGCGGCACATCAAAGTGTAATTTAACATGGTAATCATTGCTAATGGTTTTATATAGATTAAGGTATTTTTTTAAGGATAACATTTTTCTCATTAATCTTGGAGAAACGAGAACAAATTGAATTTCATTTAAAGAAAACGATTCCTTAAACATATTTTAACCGTGCAAGGAGATATAGGACCATAAAACCACCTTGAATAAATTTGTTGAATCACCTCCATTTGATTTTATTGCTCGGCAAGATCTACGCAAACATTAAAAGGAATCGATTGAAACGCTTTTTTACTGCACTCTTGGGTGAAATTCTTAGTAATATGTAGTTGTAATGTCACCGGACGCTTTCGTTGTAAAAGATTTATTTATAGGTTTTTCTTCTACATCACTCTTGGCAGAGACTTCGTACATGACCGAAATTTTTCGGGTTCAGGTCACTACACCGGAACACAAACTGAATCACAAAATATCTCTTCCAAATTCGATTTTGAACTGCGCTCGAAATTGGAAAATAAATTTTAAATGATTTATCGAGAAAAGTAATCCTAAGTAAGAGGAAGTAATCCTATATTGTTTACGGGTCAGTTATACGAGGAAAACTAACGTATATTTTAGTGTTCTTTCTAAACCTTCAGATGCTTCAGAAAGTTTCTAAAATATGTTACCTTGGATTATAATTAATAATAAACTTAGAGCTTATTTTCAATAATAAATTGACCAAGTAATTACTTAATTATCGGTTAAATTCAAGTGGAAAATAAGCTCTTGATGTAATTTGGCTTCAAGTTTTTATTAATTTGTTTAATTAAGTTATTTGTTAAATTATGATTTGTTAATTTCGAGAGAAAATCGATAAATGTTTTAATTTTAAGTTCATGACGAATTATTATCGTAATTGTGCTAAAACCACCATTGCGGTTCATGTGGGGAAACACCATTTCAGATTCATAGTAGAGATAATTAACTAGGACCTTTTCACTTTAATGTATAAATTTATGCAATTTTACAACTAATGCTACTTCGTGGAATCTCTCATAATCGAAAATTAGTCTAGAAACGAGAATTTATTGAATAATATATAGATTTGCAGCGTTTTTATCTGCTCAATCTTCAGCTCTTCAGTGTTAACCCTTGTTTGCAAAAACTAACAGGATTCTTAGATTTGTTACAAAACCCTTTCTTTGCATTTTCGTGCAGTTTGAAGTTTCACCAGTATATCACAAAACATTTTCTTGCAGTTGGGCATTTAGACAATGTAATTCCTGATTTCTTGTTGAAGTCTGGAGTTTGATTAATTCAATTCCGTGCAGTTTTTTGCAATTTAGAGTTTAGACAGTATGATTCCTGACATTTTCTTCAATTCTGGACTTTTGCCAATGTAATTCTAAAAATTTTCTTCTAGTTTAGAGTTTGTCCATTATTACATTGGACATTTTTTAAATGTTGGGCATTTGCCAGTGTAATACAAAACATCTTTTTACAGTTTAGAGGTTTTCTAGTGTAATACTAAACTTCTTTTGAGTTCAATCTAGGCTTTAGGTCATTGAGATTGGTGCTGCTCATCAGATTTACTCTTCTGTATTTCTTTGGGATTGTGATTTATTCAATGTTGTCTACTAATTGCCTCAGCAGAATTTCCTTTGCTTCAATTCTTTCCTTAAATTCTATTACTCATTAAATTCTAAGCATCATAAGCCCTTCGACCTTAATTTTTAAGTTACTCGTTAAACATAAATTTTATATCTACGTTTGGATCAATATTACTACTTATTAGTAGATAAAAAGATTCGGTTATAAATTCAATAAAATGTATGGTAATACCGAAAAAGAAATCAATTTGTCCAAGAGTTCCTATCCAAAGTGATTTTTTCGGATGATTTCATTGAACGGAATCGTATATAAGGTCGAAAAACGCAAAAAATCCAATTTCGCCATTTGGACCGTGAAGCAATAAAGCCCGGCTTGACGTTTTCATCCGCACCTTGCGGAAAATAAATATAAAATTCGACCAGCTGTCCGTCTCGGCGCCGACGCCTCCGTCGTTGTCTTTTCAGGTGACGCAGCTTGTGAAGGTTTATGCCAGGTTCGGCTTTTCGAATAAATATTAAATATCCTAGAAAGTAACAAAACTTACGATACTTTTGGGATGTCTATAAAACGCGGAATCGCATCAAAGAAAATGTGCATACGTCGAATTTCTAGTAAAATAGAATATTATGTGACTTCGTATATCTAGTACACAGTTTTGTGTAAGTTTGTTGAGAAAACTTTTGGACTTAATTTCAACTTCATAAAGTGACTTCATAATTTGTGACGCCGACGCTTTGCGCCAAGAAGCGCAAAAGATTAAGTTTCATCAAACTCTGCACATTTCGGGGAAGGTAAAGATACATTTCCTGTACTCCGCGCAAATTGAATTAATGTATAAAGTGAAGGAATACAAAGTTGTCTTTGAAATCGTGTCCTCCCTTCATTACCCTGGCTACTCCTCCTGCACACCTACGAGGCCGTTCAGAAAAACTTTCCACGCCGGGTAAACAAGTAAATTAATTGGAAATCTTAGAAGTTCTTTCGCAAATGAAATTTCACGCGATCTCCGCTAACTTTGCAAACACGTCTACTTAGTCGTCGAGAAAAAGATGGGCAACAGTAAAAAAAGAGTTATTCACAAGGGAAAAATTATTGCCGTAATGTCTCTTCAAAAAGAAAACTTTCTAAACTAGAGATAAAAGAAACAAGAAATTATAAAAGAGGCGACTTCATCGTAGCTTCTCACTAAATGAATACTAAATGTAATAAGAATGTATTAAAGTGAAGGTACGAAAACTATTAGCATTAATATATCTTGTATTACTGTTGCTGTTCATTACTTATTCATTAAAGCGCTTCATAAACAGAAATGTTAAACCTTTAAGCTAAATAAAATTTTATTATTTAATAAGGTATCCTCCACATATTAAACTGTTTTCGAACAAAATCAAATAGATTAAAAACTGACGCAAATGCCTAAATAGTTAATGATTGACATTTCACATGGTCACATTATTACACAAGAAAGGTCAAGAAAGTTCCATACAGTTTTTGCACTATCTTGGAAACAAATTAGTCTTGTTTTTCAAAGCGAACGTATTTATCGTTTATGATTGTTAAGAGTCTAAAGATGCAGTTATACGCGTAACAGGATCGCGCATAGATAAGCCGCGATCTCTATTTAGTAATAACCCTTCTTACTTCACAAACGATTTCGGCTTTTTCCTTTCATTGCGATGTTTTTTGACAAACATATTAATTCACATTTTGATAAAAGTAAGGTCATGGCTGATAATTCCGTAAACGATTATAGATTAATTGGAATAAAATGATTTTTTTTTAATTGTATTTTTAGATATGTAAAGGAAATAAAATCCGGGTTGAACGTAAAATTTTATCAGCACATGAGTAAGACTTAAAGAGTATTTAAATGTTTACATCCGTTTGTATTTTTATACAGGGTGCGTAAAAAGTAAGTTGAGAAACTATAAAATTCATGTAACTGATATGCTCAATTTGCGTTCAGAAATGGCAGAGGGACGTGAGAGCGATACCACCTTCTTCGATTGAATATAAAAAGGAAAATAGCGGGGAAAAGATCTGTAGGGACATCAAAATGTCATAACCGGCAATTGGATCGCCAATCTTCGTCCAGACACGGCGCAAGAAGAAGAATAGAACTAGACATATCACTTATACCGGTGTTGGTATAAAAAGAACTTTGGAGACTAAACCAAAGAAGACCTAAGGAAGTCCAAAAACTGCTTGGGTTAGGTTGGGTTTGCTTGGGTTGGGTTTGTGACAGAAGATACGATGTGGAGTGTATTTTCTTTGAATGTGACAGATGACATAGAATCAAAACAGAAACGCATGTAAGAACGCAAGATCAAGTGGAACATAAGGAAGGTTGTTCAAACCAAGGTGAGAAGAAAAAGGTGCTAAACGGCTACACGGGGAGAAGAATTGGTTTACTTCTAAACATTGTGTCATTTAGTATTTATTATCCTTTATGTTGTAATTTTTCTTTGAAGTAGGAAAGAAGTAATCAAAGAGATTTTCAAAATATTCCCAGAACATTGCAACACACAAAGAAAAAAGAAATGTTGCGTGTTACAATGAATAACGTCGTAGTTAGATGATAATTTCAATGCCATAGCGTGCACTTATTTCTGTTAAGAATCAGTTCAATATTAGTATAACCTTGCAATAAAAATTAGAAAAGAAACGCAATTTTCTGTGAGATTACATAAACTTTAAATAATGTGTATTAGGAAATAATTAGGGGGAAATATGTTACAAGGATTTATTAATCTATTTAAATAGATAAAAAATAGTTTGATCTAAAAGGGTTATTCGCGAATTATGTATTCCTACAAGGTGGTAATTTTCAGACGTTATCGATCGTTCAAATTTTTCTCGACGGTCTTTCAAATCCCTTGGATATTTTACAATTTGCAATTTAAATTTTCTCAGCAATGAAATCGTTAAGAACATTTTTATTGTACATCTATTTTTGGAACATCCAAAATGTCTATCATTTTATTTTAATCCCAACAATATTTTCCGTCAATTTTCTATTCACAATTTCAAATTGAAATTCCAATAGCTGACAGCTTTAATCTTTGTCCAGTAGAAATCGCATTGTGCACCGATCTGTATTATTGTCATTCTAGCCAGGAATTAACCGGATTTTATCTCCATATTCGAGAAAACAATATAGAAGTATGTGTATTATCTCCATAGACAATGCTATTTCACAACAAGAGCGAAGTGACTACAAAAGATTCTCCCGTAAATTTAGGTGTCACGCGGAAATTTATTCATTAAAAAGGTGCTCGAAATAGTTAAGATCGAAATCGATTCAATTTAATTTAATCTGGATTAAGCTATTATTGTAAAGGATGATAAGCATTCAATTAGTTCATGGGAACTAATATTTTAATAAACACTTGTAAGATAAGAAAGTGGATTAAGAGGTAAGATCGATGTAGGTTTAAATATTTTAATAAGTCTGGATTGGGAATTATACAATTTTGATTGATTGCACGGCGAGATTAATTTTATGGTTCAATCGGATTAAGAAAACGAAATCATTTATGATTTAATTTAAAAAACTTTAAAAGAGCCGTTAAGATGATCTATGTGTTACATAACAAAAACCAAAACAACAAGAATTACTCATCATTGATGTAACAACAACATAAAATACTTTATTATTCTATAAATATTTCGAATAAATTAAATTTACGTAACAATAATTATTTAAAAACAATTTACTATGTTAACTGAAACATCTAATCTGGAAGTATCATAAACCAACAAAACTTCGAGGGGTAATTAAATGCACATCGTAACCCTTCATAACAAAACTTTCCCATTATCGCCATCAAACATAGACAACTTTCACATTAAACCAAATTAAACTTCCCTCTCAACGCGGAGTCGATACAAATTTCCATTTGACGCTCTTAACAAAATTGTTAATAACTCTTTTGAAAATTTAAAGTTAAAACCGACAATTCACTTGTCGCTAAAAGGCAACCCGAAACCCTTTTCAAATATGTCAAAACGGATAACCATATACAACTATATTTCCTCTCAGTGGATCAATAACAAACATTACTCTACACCATGACGTCGCAACACCGAAACAACATCCCCAATTCTATGTAACGAACACTCGTTGTTATGACAGTGCGGACAGATAAATTATAATGCTAATTGATTCTATGTTTCGACTTAAACGCTTCTAAATTTGTTTTCGGCAAAATTAAAAAGTAAAATTGATAAATTTCTTTATTAAAATTTTTGTATTTTACACCTCTCCCATTTTTACTTTTGAAAGCATATAAATTCCAACAATCAAACCAAACAGTCCAATTGCACTAGCAAAAATCTCAATAATAAGAATTTTAACAAATAAATGTGAATGTGCAGCGTCCGCTAAAGCTCCCCCAGAACCAACAATACCAACTGCTGCGCCACAAAATAAATTAACCAATCCAACTGTAATACCAGCTCCAAACATAACATACCCCGCCAACCAATTTCTTGCACGAATATCTGGGGTTAAATTCGCCCAAGAAAAATCTTCTAGATAACCGGCTAAAACGATCGCGGTTATTAATCCGTATATAGCGACGGCTTCGCAAAATATAATCGAGATTAAGTTTTTGGTTTTGATGTGGGGTGCTTTAATTCCTCCGCCCATTATACTTGTTCCCGTTGTGTGTATTCCTAAAGCTGCACCCACTACAGAGAATGACACAGAAAATGATATTCCTAATGTACCCCACATATGTGGGGACGATTCTTCTAGAAACCATAGTCCACTTATTCTATATGCCTTACCACTTAGAAGATTGTAAAGAGTTACTATGATAATACACCAAAATCCAAATATACAAATTATTGAACCTAAGATTTTTTGCTGTTTACTTAACATTTTTATAAAATGTTTAATATTAAATATATCTGTCAGATTATATATGTCAATATAAAATCACTCCTAAATTAATAAATAAAATCCCTATATCTGGCAAAAAAAAGGAAATTAATTTATCTCAACACTTATTTCATGTTCCTAACTTCTCTCTACTTTTTAGCGCCATCTCACAAATCTAAAATCAATTACAATTAATAAATCTTTTCTTTTTAAGGTTGGCAAATGAAATGATAAATAGAATCGAGTACAAAAAATTGTAAAAGTTTGACAAAATATTACGATAAATGATTATTCTGCCAATTTTTGTTTCATTTACGTTATATATTTTAAAACTGATTTCAAGCCAAGGTCGCTTGCGGCCGAGGCGCTACAATGTTTAGTGTTGAATTTTAACTGTAGCACACCGGCCGCAAGGGACTTCGGGTTTATTGGGTGACTAAGTAACTAAAACTAACACTAGACCTAAATCTAGAAACATTCGGGTTTAGCCGTGTGCCTCTTCAGACGGCCGAAAACTCAGGGTTGTCATAAGGACCTTTTTCATGTATACTTTTTACTGCCTCTCTTTTCTTTCTTCATATACGAATTACATCAACAGAAAGTTTTGTTATTGTGCAAAAAATCGATATTTTTAGGATTCTGAATCCGATTAGATTTTTTTATGTTTGTGGGTTTGTTTCTACGTATCATGTATGTGTGTAAACACGATAATTCACAAATTCAATTAGCGTTGGTGACGAAAATTGGTATATGGCTTTTACACTAAAACCGTAGATCTGTATCAACGTTTGGGCTAAATCTGTCAACCGGAAATAATACTTCATCTGAACACATCGAATATCTTACATCTGACTTTATGAAATCATGAAATTTAAAAATATTTTTTAATTAAAAAAATAAAAGCTGCGGATAAGAATGTTATCAATAAAAATTGTTCGTAATAAATTACAAAAACATAGTCCATAAACGATTTTTCTCCAAATATTTCGATTTTTTTTGTTATAACGCATAACATTTATTATAATTCGAAAACGAGAAAAGTTTGCAGAAAATTCTATTCATGAAAATCATGTGTTTTCAACTTATTCATAAAAATCTTAATCATATGCTTCCAGAAAACCTTGACTACGATTAATTATAGGCTATTAACTACATTTAACCATTAATTTTCCAGTTGTGTAACTAGAAAACATATAATTACCGCAAGAAATTAATTATTTTTGTTTATACATTCAAACCAGAAAGAAAAAGTAAGAATAGAATCAACAAGTATGGATTGAAAATGAAGCTGTATTGTTTAGAATTGATATCATTGAGTTTCCATTTCGAAATTCTATTAGTGTAATTGAAAGTTGAGCAAACGCGAGAGATGTCAACTGTAGGTCAAACTCACTTACTCGATTGGTTTAAATCTAATTTGGCGAAGGGTACTTTACTACCGGCTGACTCTTCAGCGCGGTTACAAACACAGATCGGAAAATGCAATTGAACTTATTAAGTCGAAACTGCATAAACACCGAGTTACACGTGGTCTTTATAACCTTGAACGAATATATACATAATATTATTTATCATTAAACAAAGTATCTCCCAAACAATTAGGATGTCAAAGAACTTTTAAAGAATTTTTTTCTGAAACATTTCTTACCTTTCAATGTGGAAATTTGAAATAAAGAGTTATTTTGAAAATAATCGTTGTCAAAAATCAAAGTAATTAATTATGAATGGTAAATAAAACACACTAAACACAAGAATCGGGTGGTAGACTGACAACAAACTAAGCAGACGTTTGGGTTTTATTCAACACAACCCCACTCCGTACGAAGTCATGCGCGGGTCTCTTTCGATCAAAATCAAACCATATCATCATTAGGGCTAATTTGCTGATACCGTTCTTGATGCGAACGACTCGTTCCACCACTTGTTTGTCGGTTACCTCGTTAGAATCGAGGACAGAAAAGTGCTTACCGTTGCGTTCTCTCCACCCTTAAAATTCCACCAACGGTTTTCGAAAATGCCTTTGGGAAAACGACAGTTTCCGAAATGAAATTATAACGGACAAATTTGTTGTGTTAATAAGTGTGTTACTACAAGGGTCATGAAAATAATAAAAAAAATTGTCTAAAAAGTTTTCGTGCGAGATTACTACGTAGAATAAAAAAACCCACACACGCTATATCATTAAACCGCTTATTTGGGATGATTTTTTTATTATTTCAAAATTGTTCAATTCAACTATCATTTCCGTCATTGACGATATCCGTTTTTCTGTACCTAACGAATTTAGTCCAATTAGAAAAAATGTTATTTCACTCGATATTTCAACAAGAACCACACGAAGCATTATGAAACAACTATGTCACGCAAAGTAGTTTAACAAATATTTGCTATAGCTTAACATTTTATAAATATAAAAAAAATTAAAATAATCTTTTAATCAAATCAATTTCGATAAAAAGTAAAAAAGTTTTGATTCATGAAAAGTAAATTTCGATTTCAATTAATCGAAGGTAACAAATTACCCGATCACGCTATGTATACTCCAAGGGATGCATTGTAATTAAAATTGAAACGAAATTTGCAATTCAGATTGAAAGCGAACAGCGGCAAAATCTCATAAAAAACCCCCGTCATTCATACACAGTTCGTTGCTGGACTGTTGAAACGCTGCTGAAATGCGGTGGGTAAGGAACTTGAATATTTATGACTTTCAACAACCGTGCGCGATGGATATCTATAGAAAAAAGGATTTTTTTTAAATTACAAACCCCGATCTGGATGTTACAACACTATTATTCGCGGATTTTCAATTTATCATTGATAAATACATAATGATAAATAAGTAAGGTTCTTATCGAATTTATATTATAAACATGCCTTTTCGTAATCTTAACTATTAAAGTTAATGATGCGTGAAGAAAGCAAATTATCTATTAACTAATACAACATTTCGAAATATTAGAATCATGCGTAAGTGGTGAAGTTGGTGAAAAAGTGTCACGTTCCTAGATTTTAAATAACATATAGATTAATTTTTTGTTATTTAGGAGTCATAAAACGTGATGAAATTCAAAATATCTATATCAAAACTATCTACATACAATATCAAAATCTCATTTTATTTGCGTTAAATAAAATAATAAATCTTTATTTTTAATTTGTATTGGTTAATCGTAAATATCTAATTGCCAAAGAGATTTCACATTTTTGGTAATTTCTGATAATTCCACCTATACGTAACCAAAGCAACAAGTTTAGTGACAAGTTTAGTACCTGTTCCTACATTTAGATAAATTACATATCGGGAAGGCGGACCAACCAACCATCTATTTACCTCGATAGATAACGTTATCAAATTTCACCGTGCTTTCCAATGCTCTTAACAAACATTAATACCTTGCTCGGTGAAAGGCATTCAGATCCTTTGGGGAGACAAACTGCGACCCATTAATCAGCAGTGCCCAGTAAAGACACCCATTAAAACTTTAATGCTGCTACGAACAAGTCCTAAAATATTCCCAGGTTTGACAGTGGCGATAGCACAATATCAGTGCTTATAATGTCTTCCACAGCCCATTGGTAAGACATGTCGAAACAGTTTTGAGCAGTCTTTCAGCGGTAAGACTCCAATTTTTTCCACAAAGATTACTACAAGTCCACAACGATAGTCTCTCCCTGCAAATGTCCATTCCATGAGAGGGTTTTGTCTAGAATAACTCCTAGATATTCAAACGTGACCACGAAATAAAAACTTCTTGTAATAGAAATACCTGCATACTGAAACATTCAGAGGTAATAGACGAAATGAAGCAAAAAGACATAAAGACTAAAGAATCTCAAGACTTGTTTGTGTACACCTGCGTCAAAAATCGAAATAAAAAGTAATGTAAGTTACACGCCGCAGTAATAAAAACAATTATTCCCTAAAGAATTCTAATGGGTTGGCCGTGAAACTCAGCAAAACGTTCTTTCTTCCCACCTTAGGGTATGGAAAAAACCTATTATAGAGGATATCAACTCTTTCCATCTCACCATATCTCATTATCGAAGAAAACATGCGCCGAATCGTTTATATTTATCATCAGATATTTCAAGCCAAGTCATTATCGATTCTATTACTCATATATAGTTTATGAGTTTGTTAACTTATGATAAGTGGTCTAAAATGTTTAAAATAATTCCATTTTCTAAGTACTTTAATTACAATTAATACAATTATAATTATCTATTATCACTGATATATTCGATAAGATATTTTAATGTAGATATGATTTTGATGCGTTAAAACGTTTTTACAACCTAATAGATCACACCATAACATATTACTTATCAAATTGAAATCACAACGTTAATACGATAATGGAGTCAATTTGCTCCCTAAATTTTAAACTATTAGGGCTAATTCGAACGCGAAAAAATACTTCCTCTAAATCAACGTGTGTTTATATGTGTGATATAACCATGTTGTGTGAGATCTTCTTTACAATCCGAATGTTAAATTATAATAGTCTCTCATTATCGTGGTACAATAATTTAGACAAATTGTAGTGTGTGCTAGAATACACATTGTAACTGTTGTTTCCTGTTCACGCCATACATATTTAAGCAACTGTTACGAAATACTTTTGGATAGTTTTAAAACGAATAACCAGAAAAGCTTACCTATAATTTTAGATTCGAGAACGTTTACTACATTTGAAGTCACAATAATTTAAAATTTTAAATAATTAAAATATATACAAAAAATTACTTTTTCACTTTACATTTAGTGCAACAAGACACACCACATGTTAATACTAAATAGCTTTTCTTTCATTTCCTACTTTGGAATGTTCTACTAAAAGAACCAGTTTGACGACAAGAACATGCTTTTGAAGAAATTTATTTTATAAAAATCTGAAAATTTCTTTAAATATCTTTTAAAAAATCTATATTAAACAATATCAATTTAAAAAATGTTTATTAAAAGTTAATAATAATCAAATTATGTAATTTTTTCAATTTTCAAAAAATAATTATTGCGTCATCTATTAGCGACTAGAATAAACACAATAATAGTCATTAAATTCTTTTTTCTTTCTGCAAATAATTCAACACAATTAATTAAAGAAAAGATACATTTATTATAATTTAATAAACAAATTCACTCAATAAATTTAAGATTTATCTTTATTACTATTGAAATTATATAAATGATTTTCTTACTTTAAAAAAAGATGTCGCTGCAAAGCAAAACATTACAAACGTGAAAGATAGGTTATGTCATAACCTCACTTTAATTTTCTTAAAACTCAAATAATTCTTAAAATTAATAATTTAAAATGTTAAAAGTACTTTCGCCTGATATAATATTAAAATATAACAGTAAAACTTTATCGAAACGATTACTTTTAACAATTTCTTCGTCACGGCAAGAAAAAAGGTACAATAGCTTTAGAACGACTGAAACAAATCCATTAAATCACACTACGAATCATCTTGGTCAATTTTATCGCATTTCCCACGATTTAGAACAGAAAATTTTCCATCATGGTGGTTTACCTAAATCGTTTCAAATACAAAGTAAAACGTTTACTGAAACGTGTTTAATGGTTCGAGAGCCTTATGTAGATATCGTAAATTGTATAAAGTCTATGGATTTTTCGAAACCTGCGTTAAGATTTGTTTTGTATGGTAAAGAAGGAAGTGGAAAAACATTAACAATGGCCCATCTTTTACACTACGCATATTTATCAGATTTTCTTATTGTTCATGTCCCATGGGTTGGAAATTGGATGAGACGATGTAAAGAAAGCAGTGCTTCATCTACAAAAGAAGGTTACACAGACATAAATTTAGATGCAGCGTCGTGGTTGTTACATTTTAAAACACAAAATGCAACTTTGTTGAATAATCCTGATTTTGTTACTTCAAAAGAATATATTTGGAGCAAACGTGAGAGCACTCCAAAAGAAGTGTCACTTATAAAATTAATCGACCATGGCATTAGCAGGGTTAAATATGCTTCTGATTGTGTGGTATGTTTAGCGGAGGAAATAAAACATTTATCTAAAAAAGGTTTATGTAAAACTTTCGTGGCCATTGATGGATTTAACGCATTTTTTTATCCGAATACTCGCATAAAAACCGAAAAGAAAGAAATTGTTCATCCTTCTAAAGTCGTCGTAACAGAAGCATTTTTAAATTTGACTAGATACGATTGGAACAATGCTGTTTGTGTGGTTACTGTTGATCAATTAGTTCATGCAGAACAGGATAAATTATCTTATTTACCAAAATATTTATTGGGGAAAGATGGTTTTGAACATTTAGATCCTTTCATACCAATTTGTGTGTCTGGTTACTCCAACAAAGAATTCACAAGTTGTATGGATTATTATAGAGAAAGAAAATGGGTTCCAAGTTTGCCTGGGATGGATGAAGAATTAGCTTTTCTTAGTAATTCTAATCCCTATAAGTTAATGGGATTATGTGGTCCTTTATAATTTATGTGATAGCTTTGTAAAAAATTGATAAAATTAATAAAATATAAACAATATTCAAAATAGGTTTTCTAAATCAACACCTCAGAGATAAGGTCTATGTATATTTGTTTAAACATTAAGTCCACTTTCAAATCTCTCTTCTTA
This sequence comes from Onthophagus taurus, assembly GCF_036711975.1. NCBI lineage: Eukaryota > Metazoa > Arthropoda > Insecta > Coleoptera > Scarabaeidae > Onthophagus > Onthophagus taurus. Next base: position 6,199,508 of record NC_091967.1, read on the forward strand.
ACAATTTCAAGTTTGTGGCTTAACATACCTTACCCTGAGGAGCTGAAATATTATATTTACATTACTTTTTAGGTCTAAAAGAAACTAAAACTAGAAAGATTTGAGCTCGTTTTGATTGGAAAATATTAATTATTCTTGAAAATAAAAACGATATAACCTCAAATAGATGTTGTCAATTTCATAGTACCAATTTAAAAAAATAAATAAATAAAGGTACTAAATCTGGAAACCATCTAAGTTTTGAAATTATGTTGAAACCAAACGCAATTAATATAGAAATAAATAAATAACAATTAATAACAAAATTGAATATAATACTAGTATATAGTGTAATTAATACGAATTAAAAGAAACTTAAAAAAATTATTTAAACTTAGTGACATTTAATGAATTCCATTACCAACCTCACGATTGCAAGGTAGTCTTCAACTGATTTTCTCAACTACTTTTTTCGGCATATTTCGTCTTAAGAAACAAATAATTTTCTTTAATAGCCAAACAAAGCGTCTTAAAAGGTATAAAATAAGAAATTTTGATTTTTTCTGAATAATATAGGACTAAACTCCTCGTTTTTAGCGAATAGAAAAGTTTTGGCGACCACTTTGAAAATTGACATGCACTTTTAATGAAAATTTTACATTAAAAAAATAATTTAACTCATTTCGAGTTTCAAGGTTGGTAGTAACAACAGAAATTCCCTGCTAAATTAGTTGTCGAAAAAGGTTATGTATTTATAATTAATAATACTTATAAAAATAATTGGAAATAAGTAATTGACAAACAAAATTAATGAAATAAATTTAATTTATTTATGTTTTAGATATGTTAGGAGCCGATTATTTAGAAAAAAAAATCATGGTGATCGAGAAACTTTGGAAAGTTTATTACAAAGACCGGTGTTAAAAAATAACTTCTCTTAGAATCTATATACAAGGGATGCATCGAGATTTTACTGTAATTTTATAGAGTAATCTATTTTACCGACAAAATAAGTGTTAGTACCTGTACCCGTTAGATAACGCTAGTATACAAAAATATTTCTACGACAGCTGATAAGTCGATTTACACCGTGAATTTATATAGAGAAGACTGACTTATTGTGTATAGGAGATAGGAATACGCGGTCGATTTATAAGAATGAGTGGGACAGACAGTAGTGAGTAGAAAATGGCAGCTGTAGGTACTTCAAATTTTGATTGTTTAGAAATAAAAACCCGTAGTATAGAACAAACCCTGCTACCTCTGATTAAACAGGTAAAACAAAATAGGATTTATGTGGTTTTGTACGCACGTGCATTCATTTTACTCTAATATTCTTTAATTCCGTGCGCTCGCCGCCTTTTCGTTTTGTGTGTAACGCCGCTTACTCATGCCGCAACGATTTTGTAGAATTTCTTTTTGGCATATAAATGAAAAAGATTTCTAATACAGTGGTACGCTGTGTTTTCAGTTGTTGGCAAGGTTGATGCAGTTGCATAGAGTAACATCGGCTTTGATGTTCGCTGATTACCAGCTTTCATGTAACTCCCTTTTTTTATTTTCATTTGCAAAGCAAGGTTATGTTTTTGTTTATTTAGTAACATGTGCGAATGTTGTTCATACGCACGCGTTAAATAACTGATGTATTATTGTTTCAATGTTTTAATATTAATCTTGTGTGTTGTTTTTATTTGAAATCGGTTTCAAAACATAATTTTATTGAGAAAATATATTTATCATCTATTCTTCAAAGATAGTTGTATCCGGAAGGTATGGGCATTTGTGAACCAAATAGCTGCATTAAATTGCTTCTCAGGTTGGTCATAACCGTTCTTGCTATAAACTTCTGCACCGTTTTGGGCCTAGAAAAGGGACAGAAAGGTGCATCTATAAACATTTTTACAGCCAGTTGGATCGCCCTAAAGGCAATTCAGCAACATGAGAGAACTCCCTAGGGGCAATGATGTTACTCTATGGTGGGTTCCAGGTCACCGAGACATTGAGAGCAATGAAAAAGCGGAAACATCAATAGCTTTGAGGTCTCAAAAGATAATCTTTCGCTGGAAAGAACTTCCAGGTCACAGACAAACGAAGAGTATGATAACTTCGTAAAACAAAATCAAAGATGTTCTATGCCTTAACAAAGGGGATCTAAGGTAGCAACCTTAGATAGGCGCCCCTAAACTATCATCTCTTCCACATTGGACAAAAGTTACAATAAGTTACAATAGATCTTATAGGTCGCGGTGACGAAAGGGGCCATTCCCGGCACCAATAATAATAATAGTTTTCATCGAAAGCAACATATTTTATATGGAAAATCAGAATTTGCAATAACAACTAGGTATACCAGTCCAATTAATATAACAGAATTGTAGTCTATTTCTTGTGGACTAGATAAATTGTATCCGCATTGCCCTTTCTGTCCCCTCCTGTTTCAATCTGGCCTCCAAATCCTCTTAATTCATTCCCTTCCCTCTATCTTATCACCCCCTCTTTAACTTTCTGCAGATCAACCACCATTTCCTAATCATTTCCACACAATCTACTAATACTTTTCTCTTTTCCTTTCTCTACCTCCTCCAAGTAAATCGAGGTGGTTTAGAGTTAAAACTCTTTAATCGACGTTATTAAAGAAAAAGTTTAAGATAAATATGTGTTCTAGTTTATGTATTTACAAAATATTCTGTGAAACTGAGTATGAAATCGATTGGGTATCGAATTCGTACTTTGAGGGTTGAAAACGGTGCATTATTTTATATGATCGTCAATAACTGCAGGATCTCGTTACGAGTGCTTCTCACTTTCACGAATTCAATCGATTTCTCGCATTGTGTACCCGAAATAAAATAGTAACAGTATTTTTTAACTGCCATTTTTTTCTAAGAGAGCTGAGTATCGACATTCATTTTGTTGCATTCACCAATGCAACAAAAAATGGGGTTCCTATTTAAAAATGTCAACTTAGGTATGGTATTTTAATTTTGTGACATCTGTACATTTCAATTTTATCCAAAAAAATGCGCGTTAAAAAATATAACATAGATTTCTAAGGCTGTTCTACGGAGTTCCAGTAAAATATCAAAGGATATGTTTTAACATAGTAAGATTAAGGAAAATAAGCAATGACTTCCAGAAAAGAAAAATTGAGTTAGGTTAGTTTTGTTTACAAATGTTAATGAACTCTGATAAAAAAATTAGGTAATGTTAGGATAGGTCAGTTTTGTTTTGAACCACCAATTATAGCGTGAAGGAATGTCGGTTTTCTTTTGAACCCTAATTATAGCGTGAAGAAACCGCAATTATAGCGTGAAGAAATGTTAGGATAGGTCAGTTTTGTTTTGAAACTCCAGTTATAGCGTGAAGGAATGTCGGTTTTCTTTTGAACCCCAATTATAGCGTGAAGGAATGTCGGTTTTCTTTTGAATCCCAATTATAGCGTGAAGGAATGTCGATTTTCTTTTGAATCCTAATTATAGCGTGAAGAAACCGCAATTATAGCGTGAAGAAATGTTAGGATAGGTCAGTTTTGTATTGAAACTCCAATTATAGCGTGAAGGAATGTCGGTTTTCTTTTGAACCCTAATTATAGCGTGAAGAAACCGCACTTATAGCGTGAAGAAATGTTAGGATAGGTTAGTTTTGTTTTGAAATTCCAATTATAGCGCGAAGAATGTCAGTTTTCTTTTGAATCCTATGTTTGGTAATGTTTGGTAAGCTTAATTTTTCGAAATTCATTGTAAAATTTTATTCGGTTTTGTTATACGGTTTGTTAACGAATTTGGGACACCTGTACATAACTTACATCTGGTTGCGGCGTTTGGTGGCTGGCTGGGCATCCCTCAGAATATAGCTGTTGTTCTGGAGGTACCCTTCTTCTTTTTCATATTCTTTCCGTCGCATATCCTTTCTGTTCGCTGGAATAAGATTTGATCTTCTTCCGATACACTCCTACCCCAATCTGTCTTCCTAGTAATTAAAACACCCAGGAAAGGTAACTGTTTTGAAGCTTCCGTTTCCATGGTAAATTTAATCATGGTGTGTTGAGAGTTCAGGAACTTCTGAACCACCTTTTCTCTAACTCTCTTCTTCAAGCTGTCGGATCATAAAAGTGCCATCCACGCAATGAAGCCATATCTTTGGTTTCCACGGACTATTCCGTAACGTTCTTTTCACTATGATGTGAGTATGCAAAATACTTTGAGAATTTGATTTAGTAATTTTTTTTAATAATAACCTTTTAATTAAATGTTTCAATTAAAGTCCTTAATGTAAAATAATTTGTAGATGTATCTAATTAAACAGCGCTGTAACCCAATGAATACAGTTATGGTAATATCAAGATACGTGATTTACATTTTAGATTTAAACGTTCGTAACCGTTGCCATCTTACGAATCCCATTTAAGTTGCGTTGAATTTAGCTTGCCAACTATAAATTAATGGCACGATTATTTCGTGTACATACACAAGCTGTCGCGTTGGGTGGTGTCATTCTTTTTTCTCCCATTTATAATCGAATTGGAATAGAGTTTTCATTAAAACAAAATAATTATGTGTCAGAATTGATTTTATTCATTTTATAACAACTAAATTTTTGGCACATCAACAAATTATTTAGTTTTGAACTAAACAGCGTGTTTCCACTCAAACCGCACCGATATAGATATAAATAATGTGTGCATCTGTTTGGCATATTTCTCTTTTTTGAATGTAATGAATCACTACGTGCGGGTGTATTTTGGATAGCGCCGGGGAAAAAATGTAAAACTAAATGTTTTAATTAAAAAATGTAATGGGGTGTATTTTCCTGTTGACACGTTATTTTCAGAAATAAAAGTTTCTATTAAATTCACTTTGTGGCGCTAAGTGCAATTCTAAAAGTGAACTCAAAAGTCAAGAGCGAAATTCTACCGGTCTGGCAAATACACAAGTTGAACGAACACGATTGCGCGAGAGTAGTACTCTTCTATTCAATATTGTGTTTTAAAAAGCTTTAAAACATTAACTTTTTTTATTTCTTTTCTAACTCAACGTTGAGAGCGTGATGAATTACTACCACTACTAGAAAACGGAAACTTTTAAAAGTGGATTAAATTGAGTACCGTTAGTTTTCTTTACGTCGGGTAAATTGCTTAAGGATAATTAAATTAATCCTGCTCTTTTTAACATTCAATTACATCTACAAATTTAATTAAAAAACTAAGCAACAAATTATCTTTTTATTTTTAAGTGAGATATATATTTTCTAATTTTAACAGTTATTTTAAAAATTCTTTTTAACGAGATTAAATATTGTAGGTGTATTCGGAAAACGAGCAGACATTGTAAAAGTTCTAATCCCATTATGGTTTGAAAAAAAATGTTTCCTGCTACCAGTTTCATTTAAATCAGGATTTATAGTTTCCAGTGACATGTTTTCTATTTACACTGCGTGTACACATACAAATTCGAGGGGTTTATTCGATTTCGATCTACGCTCAGTGAATAATTTTGACTCGTTCGTGTTGTCGCCGGTTCGATGGTTTAAAACCGAGAGTAACGATAAAAACGCAATCCCACGGGGAAAATATTTCAGAGTCACGTTTCGCTGTTAAGTTATTCATAGGTGTACTGGGTTTGCGATAAAACCTGAAATGGAACATTAAAGATTAACTTTTCGTGATTCGCTCGCCAACACAATATGTTAATATGGCGTGTTAATTGTTCCAACATTTAAAATATTTTTATTCACCACCATTTTATATATTGTTGATTGAGCAACCTTTTGTAATTTATTTTTTTGGCATGTATTGATTAATCTTCATAACGTGTGACATTTTGGACGTTTAGATAATGACCCACCTCGGGCAATCTGAGGTTAATATACCTATACAGCCAATGTGTCCTCAGTTATTAATACGTGTAACCAGTGTGCAACCGCGAAACCTCATTTACAACACGAATGGGTACGCAACGTCGATGCTATGGTTATACATCAGATATAATCTAAACCGATAGGAGTAATTTCCGATGGCAATACACGCGACCCTGTTGCATATATACGACGATCCACTCGCCTGCCCCATTTCCAACGATTGTATCTCGTCGAATACCATCTCGAATTCCTACGCGATGCGTACTGTCGTGAATCCGGAAACTGTTCTATAAAATATGATCGAAATCGAAACGGAAGCTAGAACGGAATATTTCGTTAATGGAATTTCCAAAATGGGCAAAAAGAGAAAATTCCTGCGATAGTAGATTTTAGTTTGGAGAAATGCCAAGAATTTGATATTATTTCAAACAGTTTTGATTATCGCGATTTATGACAAGAGTTTCTAATTTTTTATAAGGATCTAAATATTGTAGTAAATATTAAAGAAGAATTAATGAACTTACAGCTTTAAGAACCAGACGTATAAGGAACTATCAAAGATGATTAATAATAGCAAGGAAGGTTACCATAATCTTCAAGAGCTCCAAGGAACGCTATCAACCTACAAAGCAAATCAGACAAGGCTATATAGACTAAATATCAAAGTATACAGAAACAAGGAAAGTGAGATAACCAGCAATTTGAAAGACATCAAAAACACATGGAAAGCTCACTTTCAAGATCTTCTATATGTCAGAACGCGAGAGCCAAAAAATGTGTACGAAAGAGAAGGACGTGGATGGCAATGAAAGTAAACTACGGCTGTACCAACAGTTATAGAAGTAAGAGCTACAATACGAAACAACAAAGCCGAGGTGGAGCTGTTCTCCTGTCATCTGTCCAATATACGAGAAAGACGACAAATTAATATATCGTGGAATATCTTTGCTTAACACTAGATACAAGCTTAAACCAGTCTCTACGGCTAATCCCAAATGTTTCTAGGTCTAATGCTAGTTCTAGTGACAGTGCAAGTGTAAAACTAGAACTAACACTATACCTAGAACTAGAATCATTTGGGTTTAGCCGTCTTTAGACACGTGCGGCTAAACCCAAATGATTCTAGTTCTAGGTATGGTGTTAGTTCTACATAGTAACAGAATCATTCGGGGTTAGCCGCACGTCTTTCAGGACGGCTAAACCCGAATGATTCTAGTTTGAAGTCTTGTGTTAGTTCTAGTGATAGTGCTAGTGTTAGTTCTAGTTTTAATTCAATACAAATATGCAACATAGTGATATTTTATGTTAACTAGCTACCTACCACTGTCACTAGAAGTAACATTAGACCTAGAATTAAAAACATTCAGACATGTTACATTTTATGTGGGACAAAGGAAGTAGATACGCCCTGGTTTCTATGGAAATATATTTTTATATATTGCATTTTAAGTGAAATTCACTGTATATACAAATATATGATGATGTTTTTTGAAATAAATACAACTTGTTTAATTACAAGTACATCCAAAATAGCTTAAATTAACTACATTTATAAATTTCTAATCAATTTTCATTTAGTAGTTATTGGACTGAAAAAGGTTCCATGTTATTTATTGCCGTGAAAACCTCTTCAAATGATAATTTATACGTACGCGTACAAGCTCTCATGTTTGTTCAAGGTAATTAGTAGTTGGATCGTTATCAAGTACCGTCCCCGATACAATAGTCGAACATGCATTTATCAAGTAATTTAGATACAATTTGTATACTAACTCAGTAGTTTGATGTACAGTTAAATAATTCTATACCTTCCATCATTTCCAATGAATTTGTATTATTTATCACTCTGCTTTATTTATAACTTTAATAAGTAATAAATTGCTAAATTATTTAGTAACTATAGATTGAAATACATCTTAAACGATAAATAACTCGTACAAATCTAAAATTAAAGGTCTACTATTGATTATTTAATGTCTAGGCCGAAACAATCGACTACCCGGATAGTAAATATAAAACGACGTTCAATTAACGACCGGGGCGAGGCGCAAAGAACACAAATCACTTCTATGTTTATAGTGAGCACGAACCTCCTCGTGTCAGTTATCTGACCGAAATTCATTAAATCGGCAGCTCTATTTTCGTGCTGCACAAAAACGCCCCACTAAACGATTATTGTAATCCGGTCGATTATTGGAAACTCGCACTGAATCATACTTAAGCTCCTTTTTCATTCCATTCGGAATTCTATCAATTTGAGTATTGGCAAAAGTTCCAATATCTATGTTTCATCTAGTAATCAATAATTCATTCTATAGATATTACGATTAAGGTTATTCATATTAAATTAGGTCTATTTATGAGTATTGTGTTTGGATAAGGTGACATGACATCGATATTTATGTATGATTTGATTTAGTTAAATTTTGATGATTTTCACTTGATTTTAGCATTGGTTCTATTTTTAGAAAAAAATCTTTATAACCTTTATGTAACAACAACACACTATCTACACCGACATTCTCTCATCTAGTACAGAGAGAGGAACATGAGAGAGGAACGCGTATAGGCATATCTCGGAACCAGAAACAATACGAGCTACTTCCACCATCGCGAGTAGGTTTGTGTAGAGATAAAAGGGCAACATACGAACAAGTGGTCGGCAAGTTTTAGGCTCGCGCATCTCGGAACCATTCCGTATTCCCCTCATTTTCAAATAGTTCCGAGTTAACTTCAGTTACTGTAAACACCAACTCCATCCTCTTTCACGCCATCGTACAAAAAGCTCTTTGGCAATTAGTAGCAAAGGAATTCTCAGATGATGAAGGAAGGAAACGAAGAATGGATTTTCTTTTTTCCTCGTAGTTTTTTGTTGGCTCTCTGGTGAACGAGAGTCAAAACGCGTCGAGAATTGCCGTGCGCGCGTCTTCGCGCCAATTACACAAATCGATATCGGGGTCCAGGTTCCAGGAGTACCGCCACTGCAGTCTTCCCGGTTCCGTGGCGCGACCCGGTCGCTCTGTTCCACTCGTGCCACTTTGACCACATTCCAGACAAATCAAAATGTTCTTCAATTAAATTTGACACCGATCGCCCACCTTTTAACGGCTCTTAACCACCGAAGACGACCGCGACGGACGTGAATAATAATTTCTAATTTATCATTTAAAAAAAATCATCTCTCTCCTGAACGAGCTTTTATTCGCGAACGTAAAAATCGAAAAACGTTAAATAGTTAATAATCGAAACGTTCAATATCGTGTAGATGAAAATCAAGAAATAGCGAGAAAAAAGAATTGTGTAGGCAACATATCATCGAGTTACGACGTCGAATACCACTCGAAACTTAGTTCAAAAACGAATTTACACCAAAAGATAATAAACTGTACAATAACTAACGTAAAGAAAAGAATAATCGAAAGATTTTAGAGAGATAAATTTAATTTTCGTACATTGAAGTATTTTTTATTGTATAAAAATAATTAAAATATCGATCGATTGTGATCCGATGTAAATTAGTAACGAATACATTCGTTTTAGTGACACTATGAGTTCATTAAGGTCGTCACTTTCGAACAGGCACGTTAATGGAAAGGTATGATCTCACTTTATTAATTAGATTATAATGTTTCGCTAAAAAAAAATATTTAAATATAAATAAAATATAGATATTTTATAGATAGATGATATTCGATGTAGCACTTGTAGATATACACCGGAAGAAATAACCTGTTGTACCTTTTGGCAAGGTTTGCTTAATACGAAACTAAATCTCTAATTTAGTAATAGAAACGCGAACTGAATATTATTCGTATCTTATTTTTTAATTTATCGATTTTATTTTAAACGATTTACAAGTTTCAATTGCCGAAAAAAGTAAATCTCACAAAGTTGTTATATTTGTAAATTAATAAACGATACATAGTTGCTTTCAAGTTGAACAAATAAACCTCAATTTCTTCTCGTAAAAGTTTCAACGCGGTTATAAATCTCAATCAAATACACGAACTTTCGATATACTGGGAAAGATAAATTATTGTTTCTGTTATAAAATCTCTTTTTATGTTTCCTATATTTCACTTCAAGTCAATTTTTAAAAATTTATTACTGTATTAACAATCTCATTAGAAACTTTAAACTAACTTTGTCTAAAAAAACGGTAAGTATAAAAATGGGGCAAGTTTAATGGGTACATTACTTGTTAATTAAGTGTTTCAAAGTAGATCGAGTTCGTAAAAAGAGATCTTTAAATTTTAATAGGTTTTTTTATAAACATGCTAATTACTGAGGACGTCACTGGTATAACTTTTAGTTCTTTAATACACTTTTTTCTCTACTTGTAACAATATAAAATAACGGCATAAAATTGATTTCACGTTTCACATTTTCGTTTTCATGACACAAATTTTTGAGTTATTTCTCTTGAATTCCTTCTGATAAGGTCCCAGTATGTTTTCCACATAGAGTATCAGTCGTATATTATTCAGAGTTTTTCAGTTTTTCGACATTATACCTTGTTATCTTTGTTTCTACCTTTTCTTTTCTTGCATTAGATATTCTAGCTACGAATATTCATGGATGAGGCAAAGTTTACAAGTCTGGTTCCGTTATGATTATACTCTTTGTATAAACTATATGGTCTACTTTTACATTATTTGTGCTCCCTTTTAATGTTATAGGTACTGGGGTTCTTTAGAGCAAATTTTGGAACTATGGTTTTAACAATTTGATATTCTATATGAATTTCTGTTATGCACAACATTGGTCTGAGAGCAACGCCAGCTTCTTGCAACAATACCGCGACAAGTATTCCTTGCATTAGTCATTTTGAACCCATCTCTTGTTTTAGAGTAGATCTTAGAAAATTACTGCGCGTTTTTAAATTCCATACTATATTTTTCTTAGTTGTTATAATATTCGAGATCTTCAATAATATTCATATTTAACAAGCTCATCTTGTACAAATTGAATATAGTGGTTGCACAAGTGCCCTCTCTTGAAATCTATTAATACTAATTTTTTACACTAATTTACACTTTTTATAAAGTAACAAATTTAATAATAATTTGTTAATGTGTATTTCATAAGGTAATACAAGAGAACAATTCGTGACATTTCTTCCCCATCCTGGTGTTCGGTAAATTCGAGAATTTCAATTTGGTCTTGGTGATACAATCTCGAGAACGACCTAAGATATACTGCTTCCTCCAGTTCGGGATCGATATTTATATCATCTATTCCAAGGATGTATTTCCATGCGAAGGTTTTTTTGTGTTCCGATTCTATTTCTCTGAAGTAATTTGAATTTTAACGTTCCTTTCTGTACTTGCGATCGTTATTTCTACAATTATCTTCTACGTTTTGTTTCTGTTTTTATTTTCACCGACCGTGTTTTGAGCGAGAAATGAAACATTAAAAAGCAGTTAACGATTTGAAACTTTTCCATATTGATATACAATAATTAAGAATTTTTACAGCTTTGATGATTAATGACTTGGAGAAATATTGAATGAGTTGGGAAAAATCTCGAGTCTACTGCTCTTGGTTAAAAAAAATTGGATTGGTGCCAAAAACTCGTGACATTTTAACCAGAAGGTGCTTGTAACTTTGCCCCTTCTGAACTATTTAGTACAATTTTCGATTTGATTAAAAACCCCATCAAAATTTAATCGTCTGTTTTTAACTTTTTAAATTTTTTCTTCAGCCTTATGAAATACCAAAAAAAAAGGAAAGTTTTGTCCCTTAATATATTTAGGAAGGATTTTGCATTCGACAACTCCCAGATTTGAACCCGACAAACTTTGCGAAAACTTTGAATTGCTTTGAAACTGAACACGCCGGGGATAAATCCGCTTTTAGTTCCGCGAGTTTCTGATGTTGTATTCGCAAAAAGTTTCTCCACGTTAAGAGATCATCTCAGTGGGTCACCTAGCGGCTGATTCGGGTTTTAGATTTGTTCGAGAGTTATTAATTTGTTTGAATGAATCGAAGAGTTTGTCGCGGATCTCAATTTATCCTTTCGTCACAAATAAGATTACAAAAACTCTTCTTCAATCTTGGTCGTTAATTGGATTTTAACGTTACGTGAAACCATAGTAATCACATTTAGATCAGAAAATTTGTGTTATTTGTACTAATCTTGTATTGACATTAGGTAAAGTTTATTTTATATTCCAGTACTGCAATTGCTACACATTTATGGATATTGTCCTCTAAAAAATCCATATAATAGGGTTGGCGTAGCTTTTGTAATATAATCTACGGTCATAATCGGTATTTTGTTTTGTAGCACATGCGACTAACCGGGAGATTAGTATTAAACTCTATTTAACGTTAATACCACGGCTTTATGTCGTACACAAATTCCAACATGTTTAAATGACAGATTTTTAATTTCATTTTTACTTTAGTATATTTTCAAAATGCGCAATCATTAATTTTTTTATATAACGAGATTTATATATAAGTAAGCATCTGCTTAGACGTAAATTTCTAATATTTTGCATAGCACCTTGAACTACGCTTTCGCCAAAGATTTTGAACATTTTTTGTATTCAAAAGTATTTCAAAAATTATCAAAGTGATTATTGAAACTTTGCACATGTGTTGCGCAGAGACAAAAAAAATCGTTGAGTTAAAGGACCACATCCTTTATGCCTGCCGTCTTGAATCTGCACAACGTTGAATGCTTTTTTCATTGTTAGGAGTTACAACGATATCTAAGATGTCGTTTTTAATTATACATATAACAAATTCCACGCTTCCAAAGGACTTGAAATATTTTTAAATGCACGTTCAGGTTCACCTAATGTTTAGATTTCTGTATCGCTTTTTATTTCCTAGATTTTGTTGATTAGATTTTCTTCTGCAAACTCGTCAACTTCTTCTTTTATTGATACGTCTAGGATTTCCTCATCGTATTCAGTGATCTTCCATCTTCAGGCTCTGTTTCAAAATGGCAAAAACGACATTTACTTGATTTCCTAAGAAATGCGAGAAATCGTATTCAAATAGATATTTGCGAAAACTTTAAACCAATATTGTAGGCTATGCTGCTTGGATGCGTTGGATGCTCAAAACAGAAAAAGTGACCATTTTGGCGTTTATGTCGTTTTGGGTTGAGAGCGACGATATGTTTCTGTCACTAATTACGTAGAGTTTTGATGATTTAATTTATTTATCACTTTTTGTATTCATGGTTTTGGCGTTGTTTCCTTATTTTCGTCAATCTTCGTTTTAATATCTGATAATTCTTGAAGTTGTTCGTAATGTTCTGCTAATTCTTCTGCATATCTCGGCATCTATATATCAATAAGTATTCTCTTCCACCTTGCAATTGCTGTGGCCACTGCTTTTCTCTTCTAGATGTTCTGCACATAAATAAGTCTCCAGACTTGGGTTGCTTTTTGATCCTGTCGATTGTTTGATCACAACTTTTTTTATTTTCCTGATTCATTTCTCTTGCCTTCTATGTTTTTTCTTTTTATCTTCAGTTACTATTTTACTGTTTACTATCTTTGTGTGATTTTCTTTGCTTGTCTTCGTGTTATTTGTAGTTTTTTAGGTTTTGTTATATATTCGCCTGAATAATATAGAAAGAAAATATCAAATGGAATTGATTCATTTGGCATTAATATATGGTAAAATGAAGTTGCAGATACTCCATTCGCTATGTTTTATAAATTTTCTCAGTTTTCTACAAAGCAAAGAACGTTTGAAACTCACTTTGCATTGCAAATCTGGAAGTTTATAGCTTCACGATTAACTTCGTTTGATATCATGCTTTAATCGTAATAGCTTAATTAGAAATTTAGAAAAAAATTCAGAAAATTTTAAATCGTGAAAAACGTGATTGTTACGCAACAAAGTCTTGTTATATTTGCATAACGTTTACCTAGAAAATCCGCAACGGGCGAGGGTGGTTCTGTGTTTAAAGCTGAGGGACCCAGAAATGTTATCCTTTAACTTCGGGATATCCCCTTTTGGACGTTCGCGGTGTCCTTTCGCCTCGGGTATTACGCCACAGTCTTCTTTTAACAATGTAGATTTATTTTTCTTAATTCTTACTGCGGAAAATCTTTTTCTTGGGTATTTTGTATTTTTACAAAAATCTATTATTTAAATTTACTTCAATTTTTTATTTAATTTAGTCTTTCAGACATTCTTTATTTCGTTGAATACTTTTGTGTATGGCTTTTTAATGATATATCTTTGTCTGTCTATTTTTGTTAGCATCCCTTTTATGGTCTCATTTAAATTTCAGTCGCGTAAAGGCTATGGTAGAATTTTTTATGTAACAGATGTTCTCCAAAACAAAATTACTTTGGCAACATTTCTTTGGTTTCCTTTTGTGGTGCACACATGTACCATTTTCTTTATGACACAACTACGTAATGTATCCTTTGAAGATATTTGGATTTAAAATTGTTTTCTTGTAAATAAAAATACATAATGAAATTAAAATAAGCAAAATTATCTAAAATAAAGCAGAAAATAATGCATCGGCCGGGAATCGAACCCGGATCGCCCGCGTGGCAGGCGAGCATTCTACCATTGAACCACCGATGCTGTTGAGAAACGATTTATCTTTCCAAGTTTAGTTGAGAATATTTTAATGTTATCAACATTCTTTAAGATACCTTACATTCTTTTATCTCATATCTGATAAGTTTAATATACCTACTTAGAAAAAATAAAACGTCGATGAGAAATAAAAACCGTGTAGAAAATCTGCTCGGAGCAACCGTCAGATGTAGCTGAAAGTTAACAGACACATCGGAAATTGTTCGATCCAAATACCCCGTGAACGTCTTCCGCTCCCATTTTCCAATATCTTCGATGTCCCACCGAGATATGATTTATTGAAATTTAACCGTTCAATTAAATTGAATTGTTTTCTCTTCGAAAATCGAAATCACCAACCCTAACCCAAATCTAATAACTCATTTACTCCTCTTTTAAATCATTTCCGTCTCTGATTTATTATTCACATCATCAACTTCATCATCAGGCTTAAATACTCATTATATTTTTGTCGCCTGCGTTTGCGATTATTTAATTAAAATGATTAATTATGGTCGGGGTTCGTTAGAGTGGTGGTAAAAAGAAATATTTATTGTGTTCTTATTGATTTTAACATTTTCTGACTTATATTTGCAAACGAGGCGGTGAAATGCAAACTGAATTAGATGACCATTATCGTCTGTTTGCTAAAAATAACGAATCTCGCAACTTTAACGATGACTTTTCAACACAATTTAATTCTTTTATATCTTTTTGATACTTTAAGGAGTTTTTAAAGAAGAAAATTTTTATTCGTCCTATTATAATTGTCGTTATCTATTGGTTGCAGATATCTTCTTTAGTTGAAGCTCATGGTAGCGTGGGAGCATTGCGGTCGTCGGCGGTTGCAAGAGTTGGTCAAGCAGTTAATGTCGCCGTTGAACGATTCGTCACAGTTGGAGAAACTATTGCCGATGACTACAGTGAAGTCCGCGAGGGAATGTATGAAGCCTGTAAAGAGGCGAGACAAGCCGGTAAGCCCCGAGTGATAAATGATGTCTTTATTAATGCCGACGTAATTCACTGTAACGTCCAAACTCTAAATCGTTCCAACTGAAATATGGAGTGCAATTTTAAAATTATTATTTAGGAAAGTGCAGTGTAGAAAACTTAAAGTTACATAAACAAAACCATACATTTTATTTAATGTCTCTATTTAGAAACGTTCCGCTTTCATAGAGTCCAAATGTGAAGCCATATACATTTCAATGCAAGCTTTTAACCCAATTGATTTTATGTTAATTTTGGATTTGTTTATGCAATTAAACAAAATAACTTAAGCGCGTATTAGAGTGAAAACGTTATTGGACAATTTACCACTAATAACAGTAATACCTTGGTGACCCTCCGTAATATGGCCATAGTTTCACCCAGGTGCCCCAAGAAAAATGTCCTTCATCAAACATGTTTCTTGATGACTGAGGTTCGATAGTTCTATTTGCTTGGTGGTTAGTCGGAAAATGTTGGGCATATTTGTAATCGCCATACAGTATTCTGATCATAGGTTTGACATTGCAAAAATTCATAAATCCACTGTCCACTGGTGAGTATAGATTTAGTATGGCTGAATCTTGAATGCAAATAGTTAGCTCAACGGCGTTCCATCTGATGGTTCCACATCATCTATCTTCAATGTTGCCGTTATCTCTTTCGGATGGAGAGCGACGCATTTGGTAGGCGTAATTCCAAATAGATCTCGTAAACAGCAACTCGTAAAGTTGATGTTCTTCCAGACTTCAATGTATGTAGTTTAATCGGATTTAGTACTCTAAAATGTGATGTAGTTAATTTTTTGCTAATAAATATAACCAACATTCTTTGAAAATTATTTACAACTATATTACTTTACAAGTTTAAACCTTCATTCATTATAGTTAGTTTCGTTTTATAAATTAGAAGGTTTAATCCACTTTCTAGAGCCGATCCTTCAGCTAACCTCTCCCAACTGCTAACGAATTCCTCGCCCAATATTTATGCAAAGCTCCGCCACACTGTGTGAAGTGCACTTCATCGTAATTAACTGTCCTCAATTTCAGGATAGCTTTATGGTTGTTCCTTTAATGAACGGGATTCCGGAAGATTAATTTGGGACGATCCGGTAACCAAATATGTAGGGGAAAAGTTTATTTTCCATTAAATTTATTTTGCTCATAGCATTCGCGAGTCTGAGATTCTATGAACTCGAAACGATATATTATATAAGGGGAAATTTTCAAAACCGAATCACACCGAGGACATTAATAACGGTTGACCCAGTTGTGACGTTACAAAGTGAGCCCAACAGTGGGGGAATCTGCACAAATGCTTGAACAACTTGTCTGAGAAATCGTAAAAATATATTCTAGTTTACTGGGCGGTGAATGTAACTTTTTGTTCCGCCAAGTTAAGTTATTATAGATGTAAGATTTTTTTTGTTTTCAAGGAAAATAAACATCGAATGTTGAAATGATCGTATTCCCTTGTATCTCGTACAGGATTTTCCATTTTCTCTCTGGAGATCTACTGCAGCATGATCTAACCCAGATAAAATCCAGATTTGTGTTTATCGATGACGCAAATCTTTTTACCCGTACATATGTAGGTGGTTGCTTTTAGAAAATATCTTGTACTAAAAATCACATTCAGAGTTGCATCGCATCCACTTTCTTATTTTGCTTAAAAACATGATCGTAAAGAGCTACTGAAAATACTCAGATCGGCTTTTATAAATTTACATTTTAAAAGGAACCGTAACTGAAATCCTTTCAAAACATTGTAAACACAACTATTATTCGTAAATACGACTTCTAAATGCCATATATTTTTCATTTTACGATTCTGGAGTAAGTTTAAGAGTTTAGAGTTTGTTTTGAAAGAGAACATTATATCTCCAAGTGGCATTACACCGACGTCGTAATGAAGTTTAGGAAACTAAACTGTTAAATTTTATTCTGTTATTCGAGATGTGAGTTTAGAATACATAAACGATATCAAAATCTAACTATATTATTATGTTTGTATATGGTGGTAATAATCTCCACGTTTAATCTGTAATCTAAACGGTATACATAAATTTGTTGCAGGAAGTGCTATCGAGCGGATATGTGAGGAAGCGGAAGTGGATGATGCAATAGGAGATAGAACAGCACTTGTGAGAGCATCACGTTGTCTTCTTGGAGCAATTACTCGAGTCCTTCTACTGGCAGACATCGTTGTAGTGAAACAACTCCTATTGGCCAAAGACAAGGTCTGCATTTAGGGGCTTAGTGTGAGTTCGTAGGCGTAACGAATGATATAAACGAACATTATAAGCATTATAATATTCCCGCGTTTTGGCAATAGCTAAATTAAGTAGTTAAGAAAGTAAAATTAATAATTTAAAATTTACCAAGAACTCATAAATTAAGTAATTTATTTAGATTAAGAAATAAATTTTAAATAGGTAGACTAAGAAAGAATCAGGATAATATAGATGGTTATCCGGGTAATAATTAAGTTGACAATATTTCTATTCGGGTTGTTCCAGGTGGAACGCAGCTTGGACAGATTAGAGTCAGTGAATAACTTTACAGAGTTCGTAAAAGCGTTCAGCCATTTCGGTTCCGAGATGGTAGAGTTGGCACACCTGACCGGAGACCGACAAAACGACCTCAAAGACGAACGGAGAAGAGCTCAAATGGCTGCTGCGCGGCAAGTTTTAGAAAGATCTACTATGATGCTTCTTACGTCGAGTAAAGTAAGTTATTAAATTTTCCACGAATACAATGATATAACCTAAATCTATTTTAACTTTTAACTTCATAAATTTTCTCGAAAAAAGCGATTGCTAAAGAGAAACAAATTTGAAAATTACCGATTTTCTCATAACTTCGTTAACCGGGAATAGATTGATCACATAAAGTAAATTGATAGTAACCTAATTAAAGAGTTTGTAGATGGGTATCGTTTCGATACTATTCCACCTATACAAAGTTAGAGTGTTGCGAGTTGAGAGGATTTCCGCATAAATTTACTAACATCATACTTGCAAAATAGAATAGGAAGAGTGCCCTTAATGGGTAATCTGTTTAACGATACGTCGACAAAGGAACTCTCTGTTTTTGGGTCATTTTTTTATAAAATCCACCTATGTTGTTAAAAAAATTGATGGTCTTAATATTATCACTGTGTAAGCAAAATGTTCGCAAACATACTCGATAAACCTATAAATTGCTGAAATTTGTTCTCGATTGTAAACATTGAATTTCAAAAGCGCTATCATAACAGCGTTTACATCCAAATCGGTTTAATTATATATCTTGATTTATTCGTTGACCTTAACTGAAAAACAACATGAACATTGCACAATGCCACTTAAAATTACCATTTTCATAAATTTTACTTTTCAATTACAGAACGTAGTAATATTATCTCGCGTTTTATGTATGGTAATTGAGTAACATTTCACGTCGGCGTTTGCTCGATATTTTTCATTTCGCATTCTACAAAATCTAATTTCCACGATAAATTACTACCTGTTACTTTTATTGCAGCATCTTTTATGTAAATTTATCGTAGAGATTATATTAATTTAAGAAAATCACATTAGAATATACATATAAGTACATGATAAAGGAGTTTTAAACATGTTGTAAATTTTTATTTTTTTGCTGCTTACCTTGAAACATGGTTAATCGTGTCAGCTAAATTACTATTTATTTTAGTGAGGTACCGTTCGTGCAAAAGATTGCTTTTGGGATAAGAAAAGCCGTCTAGTTGAAATTTATGGCTTTCGATACGACTAAACAACCATAAATTTAGAAGTGAAAAGCTTATAATTCGTAAACTTAGAGCTAGCAGAAGTTATAAAAGTATACGAAAGAAAATTTTTATGTAGAGATAAGATGAAATAGTGTTTCCTCGAATATAAGCCGATTAAAACCGGTTTGACGGTTTCGTTGAGGTCTTAAATCTCATGCGGATTGTAATCGTGTGGGGAATTGAGTTGAGTTAATGTTTGGATTTTAGAAAATATGTATAATAAAAAAACTACTTCGTTATTACTTCGTTCCTATTCGCTGGAGAATCGGGGTCAACTGTGTAAATATTATCTTCTCCAACATATATTTTTGAGATAGAGTTTCTTACTGCCTGCAAATACTGGGCAACTTTTACAACAGAACTTTCTTATTTTCTGATTCTAAATCAGAAGTTGTAATACAATTTAAATATTGTTGTTTCATCTTGTTCTCAAATGGTATATTAACTCTTTACGTAGCGAAATTTCAGATTCGCAATTTTGGCACGAAAATATTTAGCTGCTGTTATAATTACACTTCTTCAACGGTGACATGTCATTGTCTTTTTTGGCTTCGTTCACTTAAAGGGATCAGAAATATACAGATTGTCGTGCAAGAGGAACACGAAAAGAACAGAAAAAACAGAGCATTGCCACATAGAACGATACCACAATATACATTTTGATGAGATGAAGATACTTGCCAGGAGGAGCCACAACTACCACAGGATGGCCAGAGAAGCCATAGAAGTTTATCATCATAAGAATAAAATCAGCAGAGAGGATTATATAGAGTTGAGCTGAACCAGGAAGAATTTATTGGACGCGATGAAAGATTTCCCCACTCTACACCAAACTCGGCAATTAGTTACTAGTGTATATATTGTTAACTTTCCATCGATTTTGCCACTTTTGAACTTGTTTCTCAAGAATCTTGGTATCCGAAATATCAAACAATATTTTAATGAACGCACGGCATAAACCGGAAGTTTCCAGTTTTAGTTTAATTCTGGTATTATTTATTTTCAACTCAATCCTGGCGCAACCTGTCTCATATCGTTTCTTTGCAAACCTACATTCTCACCTTTTGTCATCCTGGAATAAAGCGCAAAGCCTGTCTCATTAATTTCAGGAAACCGTTCTCTATTCCGGGTGGTTTTCTTTTCAGTACAGTTTCAAATTTTATCCCGCCGGCATGTACATCGGATAATTTTAAAAAAGATGCAGATTACATTCGTATAAGTTTTCAGGAAATACAGTATTTGAGAAAAATTTAAAAATAAGTTAAGGATTTTAAAGGATATTATCAACACTTCCATTTACTGCCACTTCAAATTTTTTTTTCATTTAGTTTCCTTAAAATCCCGTGTTAATTGACTAGAATAAATTGTCCCGAAATTATTCCCTTGTTTTCAAACTTTTTCAATTAAAACTTAAATTAGAATTTCTCATTAAAAAAATGCACACATCTACCTTATACAAAAATCATTGTTCTATTTTTGTCTACTATTTTTTTTGTACTTTATTTTCGCCTCTAAATTTTTAACCATCATTATTTTTTATTATTTAAGGCATGTTTGCGACACCCCGATAGTGGAACGGCGAGAGAAAATAGGGACACCGTGTTCTGCCAGATGCGACGGGCGATGGATTTAATACATTTCGTCGTAAAGGACGGTGTCCTGAACTCGAATGAAGCGAACCCTCCGCCACCGTCACATAAGGACGCGCTTGATGCCGACAGGTCAACTGTTTATTCCTGCATGAGGAACCTGCAAAATCTTTTAGAGCTCAGCCGCGTCACTTTGGACAGCGCGTGCCATGACACTCTGCCAAACGCCTTAGAAGCCGTTTTGGAACGAACTCAGGACTTTACTGATAGTGCCTACACCAATCACGAACATCGGCAGGCGATACTTGATGGTACCGAAAGACTTAAAAATGAACTCGATCATCTTTTAGGACTTTATGCAAATGTGGTGCGTTATAAAAATTCTAAGTAGAAATTGCTATTAAAAACACATTTATTTCTTTCTTTTCTAAGATTTTCAATTTCACAGATTATCGCAAAAACGTGTGACATAATAACACACAGGTTATTACAGCGGTTATTGGGTAACTAACAGGGAAATTACAAAAGCTGTGGTGAACATTCAAGCCGAAAATGCTGTTAGCGGAAATATTGGGATTTTATCAAAATATAAATACCCCGCGCTTCGCGTAATTATGCTGCAAATACTTTTTCACTTTATATATCCGGCTTTAATATTAATATTTTAAATTAAAAAAATTAAAATATCTGCTAAATTGTATTTGATTGTTCATTATTTCTTTAGATCGGATTTGAAGGTGCTGCAAATTGCCCGGAGTTAGAAGCGTGCGTAAACGCAACGGTGACCGCAGCTACAGATTTAGCAAGAAATTTAGCACAAGCAGCTCTTCAACAAGCGCAAGAATTGAACACGGCGACGAAACAAGGTCAGGAACTGGTATCTACTGTAAAGCAACAAGCAAGTTTAAGTGATATGGACAGACTGCATCACACCTCCGAAGCCTTTCACGATTCAATCGATCACATTTTAGAAGTAAAAAATTTTTTTTGTATAATAATCGATAAAATACTTTTTTATTTTTAGGTGTGTAAGTTATTAAGACAAGTAGCGATATCTGAAACACTTCAAGTATCGGCTAGATTTTCAGAAATTAATTTGAGAGTATATGGGCCACAGGTAAAAAAAATCTATTCGATGTTTATGGAAGATTTAGATAACTTAAACGGTAAATTTGTAATACGTTAGGTAATTACGGCCGCTAAGACTTTGGCTCAGTATCCCGGAAGTAAGATAGCACAGGAAAACTTAGACGTCTTCGCTGATATGTACCAGTGGTTGGTTTCGGACGTAACGGCCGTAGTAAAGGGAGTTTTGGACGCGAGCCAATCGAGACCTGAAAAGCAAGTGTACATGTCCTTGCCAAGGCCAGGGGTAAAGATACTTTTGAAAGCCACTTTGGCATCCAGATTATAAGGACGACTTGTTACGAATTAAAATACGCTTCCATTTGCCTATAGAAACACGGAACTACCTCGAAACCTCTCAAGTCGGTACGATTAGATGTAGACGAACAGGAAAAGATTGCCAAGTCTGGTTTGGAAATGAAACTTATCACCAGTGAAATGGATGCGGAAACGGAAAAATGGCAAGAATCAAGTACACAACTTGAAGTAAACAATTCATTTAAATGAAATCTTTTTTTTTAACCCAAAATTATTTCAGGAAAATAACGATATAGTTAAGCGAGCGAAAAACATGTCGGCAATGGCATTCTCAATGTACCAATTTACAAAAGGAGAGGGAGCACTAAAGACAACACAAGACTTATTTACCCAAGCTGAATATTTCGCAGAAGAAGCGAACAGGTTGTACAAAGTTATTAGGCAATTTAGTTATCAGGTAAAAATCATAAAATCCAATTTTTAAACTCAAATTGATACATCATTATAAACCAGGTTCCAGGTGGATCGAATAAAAAGGAGCTTTTGGAACACTTAGACAAAGTGCCAACGTTCGTACAAAGGTTACAATTTACAGTTAAAGATCACACGGTCGGAAAGGCAGCCACTTTCACAAAAGTGGATAACGTCATTCAAGAAACGAAAAATCTTATGAATGTTATTTCAAAGGTCGTAACTACATGCTTTGAATGTGCTACTAAAGTAAGTTATTTGTTTAGTAATTATTAAGTATAATTATTAGTAATTAAGGCTGTGATGTCATTTTTAATGAGTTGAGAGAAATTATAAATTGTACTATTTTATGAAAAAGATATATTTGTGTTTTCAGGACGTAATTGTTTTTTAAACTTAAATAATAACTTGATTTTCACCTATTGTATGGTGTTTGCAAAGGAAAGAAGTTGTATGTTCCAAAACTATAAAATGCAAATACTGTCTTATGACTTAATAACAAGTGAAATGATCATAAATATAAGACAAATGGAAAATAGCATTCTTCTGAATCTAAATGACGAGAAGTGAACCTATCAGGAAACTCAGAGAAATCAAGTCTGTATTATTCAAAGACTGTTGAGATTATGTTAGGGACGATTTTGATGTCACAGATGCTGTTGTAAATGATTGGAAATATGAACCAAAATAATATTGACAGATAATAGGAATTTCTTTGGCAGATGTTCAACAGTGTAGGATGCAATAGATGATTTAGAGATAAGCAGTGACCATGTTAACAAATATCACCACATCATACTATAAAAACTTGGCGAATTTTCCTTTTATTTGGTGAAAATTTCACATTTCCATCTTGCTTTGTTTTCTCTCAACTCGTTAAAAATAATTTTCAGTCTTAACATATAAAATAATTATATAATTATTATTTACTTGAATAATTTTTTAACTCATAGTTCAGTGTTGCAATGCCTCAACGGGTTAAATTACCATGTGTTTCATTAGATGGTATACATTTACCATCGCAAGTGTCTCCGCAAAATTTGAATAGATACGTCACCTTTTCTGATTATGCAACAATGCCAAGGAAAAATCGGTGATTTTTAAATATTTTCATTTCTATATTGCATCGTTATTAACAATTTATAACCATTAAGGAAGTGTTTTCAATGTTATTGTTACTAAAACCGAAACTAATAATAATGTTATTTTTTTTTTGAACATGAGAGATTGTGAGTTTTTGTGTTAAAAATAATTAAAACATCCGCTTTAAAAAAGTTTTTAAAATTACGATGAAATATTTTTCGTATCAATACAGATATGGAAATGTCTTTGACGTCTCTAAAGCAATATTTATGAGATCTGGAAACGATTCGCAATTTTCTTTCTATTACGACAATAATTGAAGATTTTCTTTAAGGTAACTCCGTTTTGAATTCATCACCTCTCAAAGTTCTTAATCAATAAAATTGAATAAATCGTCGATAACATCTCTAATTAAATCAGATACATTAATAACTTAATATTATTTTGTTTCAGGATTTATAACAAAACTAATTTAAATGAATTTTAGTGTTTCAAGTCTTTAATTTTGTTATTAATTTTGTTTTAGTATAAGCTAGAATTTCGTGGAAGTGGTGCTGGAAATGGACGGGGATCAGGTGGTGATGGAGGCTCCTCCAGTGGCGGAGGAAGTGGAGCAGACAATAAGGGTGGAGGAGCAACCGGTCAAGATTCAAGTTTATGACAGTTGGGGATGTCCAGGCGCAACAAAGGAGACTCGAGACGCACTCGGGTCTCCTTCCTGTTGTTCTAGGACATCTATATCCAATTGCTGCCGGTTCATCCGTGTTCAAAAAAGCCGTTACGTTTTGCGAAATCATCCGTTGTTATACGTTTAAAAAGAAAAATAGTCGGAGAGGCGTTCGTTTAGTTTTTTTGAAGATGAGAAACGGTCGAGACGTTTATTTTGCAATCGAAACAGGTGTAAAGCATGTGATAATTAATAAAAAGTACTAGATTTTACGATGAATTGAAACAGAGAAATTAATAAATGTTAAAATAATTAAAAAAAAAAAACTGTTGTGTTTATAGAACTTAGATGGAAATAAAAACATAAACTGATAACACCAATAATTTTAGAGCCGATTTTAACACTTAATCTATTCCAATAAATTGAAGATTGAAAGAACGTTTTTGTAGATTTCAATTTATTTTTGTTAATGAAGTACTGCCATTAATTTAGATAAATGTTAATAATTAATTTATTGGAAAAGATTAACTGTTTATTTAAAAAAAAGCCATGGAAAAAACATACTCCTCTCGCCCGTTCTGATATATAATTATCTCTGACTATTTAAATTACACCGACGCATGGGCTTCTCATAAATGTCTTCCATTCGTAACGCGACATATAATGTGCTGGTAAATAGAAACCCACACAACAATGAAAATAAAAAGAACAAATTTCCATGGACTTATTTACTAGAAATGTCGAAAGAAGATAAAAAAAAAAAACAATCAAGTGAACATGACTGTGTAAAATCATCTTAAGCTGTAATAATATAATTCAAAAGAAAAAGTAATATGTAACTAAATAAAATAAATAAAATAGATTCAGCGATATTGTTATGTAAATATCGACGATAATAGCCTTTTTACATTTTTTGTACCTACTGATACGTAGAAACCCAATGTGATCTCTATTGAGCGATCATTAAAATAAAAAGGAATAAACTAAAAATAATAATTTTGGTTCAACTTATTTTAATGATCATTATTAATTATTATGCGTTAAGTTATCCATTTCATCTTTTCTTTTATAGATTAAAATAATTCTCTCGTGTCATTTTCACATTAAATTTAAATCTTAAGACGTTAAATACAAAGTTAATAATAATAAACCGTGTATCTGATGTTTTATATCCACTTGAGTACTCGGTTATAAGGATTTTAGTGCACTAGACGAAAATATTCGGTATTTGGTGGATATACATAATTGTGATGCATTCATATAAATAATATATTGATAATACCGAGAACAATAATAATTAGAACAATATCGCAGAGTATTATTTTTACACGGGGCAATAAATAAACAAATATTCGAAATGGAAGCCAAACAGCTGGAATATTTTTGTCTCGTAAATTTGTATAGTATCTAACATAAATTGTTGTGCCTATAAAAAGCGAATCATAAAGGTAGAATAGGCGAAATTAAATTTGTAGGATGGATGTTAAGAAAAAAGATTGGTTATTATGTTATAGAATATTCTTATTGTAGATATTAATAATAAAAATCATTCAAAATTTCTAAATTAATACAAAAACATCGCACAATATTAAACATTTTTAAAGCCTCATTTTATCACGAGCAATACTCAAAATTTATTCAAAAATCTTTGTGATAATTATAATTGTCAAAACGACTTAGGCCTAATACCATTAATACGAATCTAAAAATTGTTATTAAACATATCATCTAATTATTTTTTAATCGCTTATAAAGCAATACTTAAACAACAAACACAAGCAATATTTAACTTGTTAAATCCGAAAAAAAATATTGTGCGATGTTTTCTTTTTTGTACTATAATAATTAACCGTTACGACGACAACTATGTGAAATTTTAACTTATGTATAGCAATATATTGATGTTCTAGTTGATGTGTGCATCTTTGGGATATCTTTAAAAATGCGTTCAATATTATAACTTTTAAAATGCAAAATTTCTTGTAGCACATAATTTCTTCGATCGTTTTCCTTAAACATATTTCGATTCTCGAGAAATAAACCATCGTACGGCGCTCGTTAAGTTTTAATCTTAGTTGAACCCAAGGTTTGTGAAGTAGATTTTATATAGTTACAAAGAAGAATATTTTCGTGAAACCAGTAGAACCTAGATTTTGTACCTCTTACGATAAAAATAAGAAAAAAATCAAATAAAACGAGTAATTGTTAAAAACATGGTATGAACTTAGCGTGTAAACAAGTCGATGTAATTTAAGGACGAAAAGTTTCTATAATATTTGTGTGGTTTTATGTACGGTGATTGAATATATGATACTAAGCAATTATATCTGATAATCTGTTTAAAGTTGTTTGTATTTTCTTATGCAATGAATAGTATAAAAAATCCCGTAGTAAATATTATTTTGTTTTGATGCAAAATTATTAATTAAAACAATCTAGTAATTTCAAAATAAAATTTTTTTTACATATTATGTTTGTGCAAATTGTTTTGAACATTTAATAGTTTGAAAATATCACTCGAATATGTTATGAGAAGAGTCGGAGTTGAATTAACCGCAACCTTGAAGTAAACAAGTCCGTTCAAATGGGATATGCATATGACAAGGAAACCTTGAAAGTGCTTGAAGAGAGGTTGGACTAAGGATCAACGAAGACAAAACTAAAACCCTGATTTAGAGTAAGAGATGGAGATATCATGTTGGGCAGAGTATAACAATTGGAAACTATCATTTCGAAGTAGTGGACAACTTTAGCTACCTAGGCAGCAATGTAAACACAGAAATCATGAGATTCTGAAACATCCACAACCAGATGAAGATATAGTGAAGGATACGACACAACAATCAACTACATGAGCATACAAAGAGCCCCCTTCACAACACACATAAAATAAATGCAGCTCCACTGGGCGGGATAGTACAACGCATGCTAGAGACACAGGCAGCAACCGAAAGTGTTTTTATACGCATGGCTGGTAGACCAAGAATAAGATGGGAATTCAACGTGACCATAGATGCTCAGGAGATTCTCGGGATGAGAAGCTTGAAGAGAGTGGCCGAAGAGCGAGGCGCTTGAAGAGAAGGCATCAAGGAGACCAAGGTTCGATTTGGGCTGTAGCGCCAGAAGAATTATATTTATCAGAGATAGAGCGGAAGATTTCAGTGGCAGCTGATAATGTGTAATCTTTTTATTCTCTTGCTTTGAATTAAGATATGCGATCTTATGTGTTTTTGAACTTCTATGAAGATTATTGCGTTAAAGAATGTGAGCTGCGCAGGTATCTATGGAAAATGTTCAAAATGTGACCAGTGTTGTAGTGGAATCAATGTTCGTTTTTTTTTAACAAATTTTGTGTTATAAGTAGTTGCCATGGTTTCAGGCATACGCTGTATAGTAAGCCAACCTCACTTGAGTTTATCCAGTATATTGCGTTTTATTTAATTATAATTGATACTTCAAGCAAACCTAGAACATCTTGAGGTTGCCTAAAGTCCACAAGTTCATTGCTGACGTTTTATTCGTTCTATGCATAAAATGTCTGGAGGTCTTATTTTTGCACAATTACAAAAAGTTGCTCGGTATATACTTTGTATGTCCGAGAAAGTAGAAACTTTTAGAACACGATATTAGAAACAAATATTTATTTCCAATACACAACGTTTTCTCGTGATGTTTAATATTAATTTATTTAGAGTTTTACAGTATTTATCTGCATGTGGCATTTTAAATGTTAAATTAGCAAGTTTTATTTCATGTATATGCAGTAGCATTACGATTTATAAGTAGAGAGGAAATATAGGATTTTCGATCCAAAAATGAAGATATATTTGGATTTATGTGTTGTAAAAAAATTATCATTTTTTGTGGTATTAATTTAAAGTAATTGTATGAAAGAGGTGATTCTTTGACATAAATTTAGGTAATACTTTTCTTAATGGAATTCATAAGTCAACGCAATTAATAATCTGTTTTATTATTTAAATTATGCTCGCATATCCACAAGATAAATTATGAACCTATATAACTATAGTTATAGTTGCCAAGTAATAAAACACTTAAATTTATTATTTAATTTTTATTATATTGAACAAAGATTTTGTTGTTACTCTAAGTAGTAATAAAAAAACATATATATCAAGGTTACTTCCGGTACAAAAATGTTATTAAAAAATTTTCATTGAACGTGTTGATACTTATCAATTTCAAACAAAGTGACAATTTATAAGCATATCTATCTAAGGTATACTAATTCGTACTAATTGAGTGAATTGATCTTGTTTTGTTCTTTAGAAAAGTTTCGCTCCCTCCACTTTACTTTGCATACACTGTGAGAGCTGAGATAGTTCTATAAAAGATTTCTGCAGAATCTTTAAAAGTTAGAGTTCGTTTGAACTTGGGGTACTAACAACTTCTTAACCAGCTTTGAAGATTCTTTACAATGTGGTTAAGATTGTTTTGTGTGATATGTTTATCTACATACGTTTCCACGCAATCCACCAAACCCAACATCGTTGTGATTCTTGCCGATGACATGGTAGGTTTTTGACTTTCTTTATTTAATGAAATAAATTAATTTCATAATTAACGAAATTGTCATCCATTATTATTTAATTTTAAACTTAACAGTTCACTTTATATATTTTTTTTTCAATCATGAAAAGACTTAATTATCATTATAATCCTAATTAGCATATTCACCGATTTAATTAATTCAATGTGTAATAACTAGTAATATAATGATTATGAATTCCATTTACTTTATTACAATAATTTTTCTCCGTTTTTCATTTACACCTAGAAAAACGTTTCTATAAATAATCTTATTCCCTTAAGTGATTTTGCCATTTTTCTCTTATTTTTGAAACAGATTCAAGGACGAATTAAGATGCAAAATAATATATTAACGAACGAAAATTTACATTAATGAGCCTAATGGCGCAATGAGACATCATAAAAATGAGATCATTAAAATTTCCAATTCGATTAGAGATGGTAATTAACATTATAAAGCACCGTAGGTAATTTTTTAAGTTGTAATATATTTTTTTCTTTGTAAATAAAGTTGTTTTTAACGTTTATCTTTTCGTAAGAAATTGGCAGATACGTCAATAAAAGTTTTTTTAGTCACCTTGAAACAATCCAAAGACACAATTTGGTATAAATATATCTAAGAAAATTGACTTTATGTAATTTAATTTAATAGGAAAACCCATTTACATTTACATAAATGTAAAACAACAACACATTTATAAATAATTTTTCTACAATTTTTAATATATTTGTTTAAGGGTTGGGATGATATCGGTTTTCACGGAAATAATGAAATTCCAACTCCGAACATTGACGCTTTAGCTTACAATGGTGTAATTCTGAATAGTCATTACACTCAAGCTTTGTGTACTCCTTCCAGATCGGCGTTTTTGACCGGAAAATATCCCATTCACCTCGGTAAGTTTTTACTTTAAAATATCATGTGAATTGTCTGTCGCATGTACTATATCTAATGAAGGTCAGGGATTATTTTTTTTTAAATTTTTTTACTTGAGAAAAGTAGTCATACATAAAGAAGTGGTAAAATTTAAATTTAAACAGAGCCGCTTAACGACATTGAACAAATCCCGGATAGAAATTATAATCGGTACACACCTACAAATTACTTTAACAAAATTAATAAGAATTAAAAAAGAATAATATTTATTCTGCTAATATAATAGGCACTTTACCTCCATAAATATGTAAAATGATTATTTAAAAAAATTGACACGCATACAACATGATAAAATCTACATAATAATTATATGTGGTAATTGCACAAAAACGTAACAATAAGTTCTTTACAGGTATGCAGCATTTGGTTATCCTTGAACCCGAACCATGGGGCTTACCATTGAATGAAACCTTGTTACCCGAGCACTTAAAAAGAAACGGGTACAAAACCCACGCTGTTGGAAAATGGCATTTGGGTTTCCACAAGAAAGAATTTACACCAACCTATCGAGGTTTTGACACGCATTACGGATATTGGCAGGGATTTCACGATTATTACGAACACACGATTAGAGCCACCGTAAGTTCACCTTGTTCTTTTTATTCTTCATTAGTTAGAAAGTACGCAGAAATTATTAATTTGTTGCCATTAAGATAATGTGTACATTGTAAATATTTTTTAAATAAGAATCACGTTTCTGTTATTTACAAACCCAAATTGAATCAAACTTGTTATTAATGCAATATTGAAGTTCTCAGCTAAAGATTTAGTTTATTTAAGACTAACCACTGTTTGTCGCACGATTTCTTTGTCGCGAAAATAAAGCACACACACAGAAAAAATCGTTATTCCAAGCGCGTGTTCCAATTCAAAACAAGGCGCTTTATTTTTGCGACAAAAAAGTCGTGCGTCAGAAAGTTGTAGTGTTTTCATTGATAATTCAGTAATTACTATGTATATAGGGAATTTCACTTAAGATGCGATATACAAAAATATATTTCGATAGAAAGTAGGGCTTTGTCCCTTATAAAATACAACATGTCAATATAATTTAAGACTACAGTGAACTCATTCTGTCTGTTATAGCTCAATAAAAATATACAATACTCTAGTGCTGAATAACAAATAAAACTAGACTAACACTCATACTAGAACTAACACTAGACCTACTACTAGACCTCTGTTTTCAACGTTTCTACACGAACCCCACTTTCTTTAATTAATTCGATAATTCTTTTTTGATTTTTTTGTGGTTCCCCTCGTTACTTACTTCATTATCTAGGTATCGTTTTCATGGCGACTGATTTGTTTTGGGTTTTCCGCTGCGGTCACCTCAACTACCTACTTCTTTCCTTTCTTTTTTATACATATATGAACAAATATGTTTTTTTTTAATATAGTCAAATTTATTCACTCCCCCGATTACTCGGGATTTCCCGAGTATTCGAGTTTTATCACGTTTATAACCAAGCACCTATTCAATCAATTTAATGCAATTTAATTTTGCATACATTTTCAGCTATAAAATATAACTAACATATATTACTAAATACATTATTTTATTTTTTAGTATTCTAATGAAACAGGATACGATATGCGTCGAAATATGAGTGTTGATTGGGATGCTAAAGGAAAATATTCAACAACTTTGTTTACAGAAGAAGCCGTCAAAATAATTAAAGAACATGACACAACAGATCCTCTTTTCATGTATTTCGCTCATTTGGCTCCACACGCAGCTAACGATTGGGAACCTTTGCAAGCTCCCGATGAAGAAATTGCAAAGTTTTCATACATTGAAAATCCAAATCGACGAATTTACGCAGGTTTGAATTGTTTTTTTGAGGCGTTATATAAGTTCGAATTAGAGAAATGGCCGAGAACAATATCCGAGCACCATCACCAAATCTTCGCACTTTCACAAAAGTAGTCTTGGGCTGGGCTAATAAACACATGTCATTCGAAATAAATGTTAATGTGTGCTTTCACTTTTTTGAAACACGTTCCATGGTCATTCTTGAAACGAAGGAATAAAAATCGAGAGAAATTTATTCCATAATTGGACTTTTCTCCTAAAAGACTAGAATTATTATGTTATTTTTATTTCTTATAGCTATGGTATCTGAAATGGACAAAAGTGTAGGTGAAGTTGTTACTGCCCTAAGAAAAAAACGAATGCTCGAAAACACAATTATCCTCTTTATGTCTGATAATGGAGGTGCAACAATCGGAATACATTCTAATACAGGCTCAAATTATCCATTACGAGGAGTATGGAGGCAATTAATGTTTAAAACTTAGTATGTTTAATTTAATTTATTTTTTTAGATGAAAAATTCTCCATTTGAAGGGGCTATGAGATGCTTAGCTGCCATTTGGAGTCCTTTAATTAAACAACCTAAACGCGTTATGAACGATTTGATCCATATTTCCGATTGGTTACCTACGTTTTATTCTGCTATAGGTGAGTATTGATTTAAAATGATGTAATTTAAGATTTTGTTACCACAGAATTTCTGCCTATAACCTTCTTACAATAATTTTCATTTTTCTAACCGATAATTAGGAAACTAAACGAACTGTACAATCTATTTCAATGTCATTGGGTATTGCTTTAATAATTTTGAACTAAATTATCATTACGTAGTAATTATAATTTTTATTTTTCGTGAAGGTTTAAATCAAACAGAACTCGGTGTGATTGATGGTGTCGATATGTGGGATGCTATTTCTGATGGGAAAGAAGGAAAAAGGTCGGAAGTACTTTACAATATTGATGATGTATGGAAATACGGCGCAATCCGAAAAGGTCCGTGGAAATATCTTTATGGATCAGTATCAAAAAAAGATTCTTGGTATGGTGCACCTGTAAATTCCAGTTATTACAATACCTACAGCATTGAAGATGTAATGAATTCTAAGGCTGGTGTTTCAATTTCTGGTACTTTCACACATCAGCAAATACACGAAAATATATTTGGGAAATTATTAGGAAAGGAAGAAGCTTTAGAGTTACGAAAAAATGCGACTTTGAATTGTACCCATAAAAAGGTAAATTATTTCAACAAAAATCAAACAAACTTTATAAACAAAATTGTTAATTATAGGGAAATGTTTGTAATCCGTCAAAATCACCTTGTTTATTCAACTTGGATATAGATCCCTGCGAAACTAACAACTTAATTAAAGAAAACCCCAAAATCGCCAATGAACTATTAAAATCTCTTGAGCAATATCGAAAAACCGCTTTACCTCTCATAAATATTCCCAGAGATCCAAACGCGGATCCAGCTTTATACAATGGCACCTGGGTGAACTGGAAAGATTACGTCGACGTTACTATCATTAAAAAAGAAGTCACTTTTAACGAATTATCTCCTTTAGCGCTAGTATTCATCGTGGCTTCTTGCATCCTAGTTATTATTGCCATTGCGATATTAGTGATCATATCGTTGACACGTGACCGACGAGATCGAAAAGGAAAATATCACGATGTGCAAACTTCTTTGAATGGTACAGATTAGGAACTTGAATGGAAAATTATGATAAGATAATTGGTGTACCAAAGATTGCGATGCAAAAATGAAACGAAAAAATTTGATTGTTTAACAGTATTATTTAGATAATACAAGTAATACGAATAAAGTTGTTTTGAACTTAATGTAATTAAAAAAATATACTGAATAAATTTAATAAAAGAAGTAAAATGTTAATTATATTCAAATTTTCGTCTATCATGAAAGTAAGAACTCTGTACGTGAGACAGATTATACCTAGATATAGTCAAATATAATATTAATTATACCTATGTATGCGTCAATCTAGATATTATTTCAGCCTGTTCCATTTCAGTTTTTTGTAAAGAATTAAGAAAAATTTTCAATCTTTCAAATTCCATTGATTTCTCACCAATTAAAGCCTAGAAAAGATAAAAATGTATCATAATACTTAAATTTCACTAACTTATGATAAATTTAAGCTTAGTCGGCTTAAAATTATAGCAACTAGTTGCGCCATCTATCGCTGACACATAAAATCACCATAAAAATTACCACACATGCAGAAATCTGTCATATAATTTAATCATGTAGCAATTTTATGAAACCAAAAAAATTACGACTTTAAATCATAAATAAATAAAGTAACAAAAAGGATATTAATCTGATTTCATACTTGTAATTGTTGTTGATTTGTTTCTTTATGTTTCTCCATCGTTTGTAATACATTTCTAGCTCCTATTGCATTAATTTTTTGTTTATCAACTTCTTCTCCTAGCTTTTCCACCAATGATATAAATCCATTAGATAACTTTTGAAACTCATCGATTTCTAAGAGAAAAATTTCAGTATGTGTTAAAAAATTAAATGAAACTTACTTTCCACATAAGCTCTGCATTCATCCTTTAAATCATTAGTTTCTTTTG
The DNA here is from genome assembly GCF_036711975.1 of Onthophagus taurus. NCBI lineage: Eukaryota > Metazoa > Arthropoda > Insecta > Coleoptera > Scarabaeidae > Onthophagus > Onthophagus taurus. The sequence continues at coordinate 6,233,788 of NC_091967.1, forward strand.
CAACATTAGGATCTAAAATTCTCACTTTATCCACTTCATCGAAATATATCCCGACTTTTTTAAGCGGTTCAGACATCGTCAACACTTTTATCGTTATTTCTTCTATTGCTTTTGTATTCAAAATACAGAATACGTTACCATGGAAACGCACAGCTGTTTTTCTGTCTCATAATATATAGCCATCTTTGTCGCTTATGTATTTAATGGAGTTTAATTGAGGTTAGGTGAAAGAGGTAAAGTTTGAGGTTAGGAATGTGAAATCAATTACATAGTCTTCCAAAAATGTATCATTTTTTCGCCAGAATTTTATTTGTAGTAGGAGTAATTTTAGGTAACTCATCGATTTTAGTTCCATTATAAAGTTTATTCATCTTTATATACATTTTTTAGGAATGTTTTTGGCTACGATAACTGTGATATTAACGAACAAATATCAAACTCCGTCCAAAATTTCGGAATTAACTAAATTTCCCAACAATTTCAATTATAATAAGTGGTTGTTAAATAATGGTATGCAAACAGAAAAGGTTCAAATGGATGCAATACGTTATAAAAATCATAATTATTTATTAGAAAGTGAATTTTTATATGATAAAGTTAAAGTGCTCTGTATTATATTAGTTAGAAATATGAGAAATGCTGAAGCTGCAAAAGCTACATGGGCTCAAAGTTGTAACGATGTGAAATTAATTAATTTAAAAGTAGATAAAAAGAAAATCTTAATTTCGATGAAGAAAAATAAACAAAGTTCTACATGGAGATTGCTTTGTAACAATTTATTGAACGTTTCGAATACTTTTGATTGGATTTTTGTTGTAAATGATAATACATTTGGGATTGTGGAAAATTTAAGATTGTTGGTTGCTCCGTTAGATAAATTAAAAGGTTACTATTTGGGTCATGCTGTTAATTTTTGGGGTTTAAATTATAATATTGGATTGGCTGGTTATGCTATTAATAATGCAACATTGAATGCCTTAAAAAATAAGTTGTTAAAGAATAATGATTCTTGTACAACAGAAATAACTTTTATGAACAAAGAAGATTTTTACTTAGGTAAAATCTTATCTTCATTAAACATATTTCCCGAGGATACAAGAGACTCATTAGGATTAACTACATTCCATTCATATAATTTGCAACAAGAATTTTTTGTGGATTTGAATTATTATAAAACAAGTATTTATCCAGTAGAATGTTGCAGTTCTGAGTCAATAACATTCCAAGTAAGTATGGTAAATACTATATTATGTTGTTTTGCTTTTTAATTTTAAATTTGGACAGTAATGAATTAATAAGCCTCTGGAGGATTTATATTATTGTATGTTCATAGGATTATATTAAAGGTACATATTTGACATGATAACAAACCGTATTTTTTGTGTACTGTATTATCCATGTTGTAAAGAAAGCCAAATATTGTAGAATAAATTACAATTTACTTTAGTTAATACTGCTTTACAAAGAATAGATTAAGAGAGTAAAGTTTGTGCAATTATATAAATGTTATAAGAGGATTTGTTAAAATTTGTTTAGATATCTTATAATACATCTGTCCTAGTCTTCATTTTGGTATTATTTAAAATGGTTATCAATTTTTTTTATATCTAACTTCTTCATTGAATATTTAAATTCTGAGGGTAATGGTTCTTTCAGTTTTCAAAGCGACATCTTATCTCTCATGTTATATATAGAACAGATCCAACTATCCATAGTTATATCCGTGCTCGCGCTTCGTTTGGGATCAAATATTTCCCTTCTGGTTGTACGTTAAGAGCTTTTCTTAATTTTCTTTACCGGAACATTTCTTCGATGCTGCGACTCTCTAAACAGTAAAGTCGTGATTACGCTTGGCTTATAGTTCACTGCCTTACGTCTGATAGTCTGTGGACGTTTTCATGAGAATTGTGTCAGAAGATGAGTCTTCTTCTCTTGGATTAGCACATATTGAAGACTGCGTCTCATCTGCTGTATGGGACACAGCTGAAGAAGCAAAGCTTCATCAGGAATAACGTGAGGGTCGAACGGATAGATCCCTGAAGCCACTCTGTATATAATTTACTGTCAAAGTTCTTATCCACACCCTAATGAAAACTACTCTGATATCATTCTTCCTTAAATTCCCAAATCATTACGTTATCGAGAAAATGTCATTTCATCTCTAAATATGTGATCTACATGATTTTACTCCGAAAATTGCCGTTTGTGGTTCATGACATCATCCACAATTTCAAATACGCAGACAGTTTTGCTTTTATAAGTTTCACATTTTAAGAATTTTCGAAAGTCTTTAACAATACTTTGTGGTTGAAAGAAAAATTTGAATTTATTTGTTCAGCGGTGACCTCACATATCACTTAAAGGTTATACTCAATCTATCCATGTCGTTGCGAAAATCGGAAATTGTGGGGAAAGATATTTTGCTATGACCGAAATTTATACGAACTTCAGTAAAACACAGAGTTGTTAAATCTAAAAGATAGATTTACTGGAAAAAAAGTTTCGTATGAACTTTACAGGTAAAAAGCAAAACTGGAACCTGCGTTAAAAACAATAAATACTAAAAGTATTAATTACTTCTCCTTCTTAGTATTTTTTTGTTTGTAAAAGGCAAACAAACTCAGGTAACTAAATAGTTATTTATGTACCAAATCCAAAAAATATTGCTTTTAGCACCAGCCTAAAGGTTTAATAATAATTATGAAATACCTGTAGCCCTGCCAGCTTAATTATAAAATCTTAAAACCGGCATTACAGCGAACGAGTTGTGTCTTAAGCCGGCAATAAAATTTCAGTCGTAAATAAGAATAGATTAGACATAGGGTCATTAAGCAAATATTTAGATTGATAAATAAACAGATTTATTTATATTCAGAAATTAATGGTAATTTTATCTTCCAGGCAATAGAGGCAGATAAAATGTATATGTATCACTATTTAATATATCGCTTGCAAGTATTTACGGCCGGTCATTTAGGAAACAAAACACCATCAACTAACGTTCCAAAAGATAAGGTAATTAAGAATAGACTAAAAATATATATTTTTAAATAAATTAATGTTTTTTGTTTTAATCTACAGGTATGGAAAACGTTTTTAAAAGAACGTGGAATCCCAGCTGATAATGTATCAGCGCAACAGTATTATAAAATTTGGGAGGATATTGTTCATGATCCATCGGAATTTGTAAAAGAAATGCGTCAATTAAAGTACGACTACAAGTAAATTGTGATCTGCGGTTGTTATTTTTTATCTTTACGTTTAGACCAATTATTTTTACAGGTTATTTTGTTATAATAAAAGAGTTGAGCACAAAACCACAGTTTTCTTAGAAACTATGAAACCATTGTCCTGATTATCACTCCATTACCAAAAATCCCCTCATAGCCTTGACACATAATTGTTTTATATTATCTTAACGACTCTTGCAATTTCGGATAAACCTATCAACTGACGTTTCCTCTGGTCCCAAAAAAAAATGTGAATCTATGTCACAAATTGCACGTTATCGTCTAGCCAGTCATCCGCAAATTGATTACTACTAAAATTCAGAACAAAATATGGCTTTGATACAACGGGGTACGAAATAAAACGACTTTTGATAACAAACTTATTGGGTGGAGAGGGAATTAGCAGTAGTATAAATGCTCTGTCCGTTCCTCTTCTGGTGTTTTCTGTTTTGAAAGAGTTGAGTTGAGGACGCAAAGATGAAGGAGTTGAACATTGCGTTCAGTTACCTTCTCCTAATTTGTGTTCTTGTCTCTGGATTCGATTCGTAAGTATTATACAGGACGATTTTGTTAAGTGTTTTTTTTTTACTTAAAATAATTTAAAAATAGACTACCTATATAAAAAATAACGTTTAACCGGCTAAACGTAATCTTTCAAAGCATACAAATTAAAAAAATTTTATATCTTATAATTTCAGTGATATCGATTATTTGATGAAAAGTCGTAGAGTATTTGATGATGGTGCACGTGGATATAACACAGGACAAAATAGGTAAGTTTCTGTTTCTTGTTATGTTTATAGAGTTAATTTTGTTTTGACAAGTATCTTTCTTTTTCGAATGTTGTTATTAAGAGTCGTAATTCAATATTGAAATCAAAGTTGTTTATAATAGTATACAAAAAGCAACTTTGTTATGATTATATCTTGTTCTTTATATTTCTCAATATTAATATTTTTTGGCCCAGCTATGAATGTATTTATATCATTAATATTAAGCTGTGTTGGATATATTAGTATATCCAACAAAAATATATTAGTATTGTTTTATCATATTATCATTAACTCACGAATCTTTCGTTACTAAATTCACTAGCTAAACGATCAAATTCCAGTATAAAACCTATTTCAAATAACACTATGGCTAGATACGCCTTAGGAGGCAAAGCGTTAGACTCCTGTTAAGAAGCTATATAAATTTAATAGACGTAATTAGAAAAATTTACTGAATGTCTATGGATGAGGGTGAATTTACTATGAATCATCTCTAACCATCACTAATAAAGTCCCAGTCTTCTACATGTAGTTCCTCGTAAAGTATTTTAAAGATAGTCGTAATCTCAAGGTGTTCAAATCGATTAATGCTATTTTGACACACACCAATAAACCTTTTCAACTGTTTGCTATCTTTGAAACACTTTCAAAACACACCCATACTCTAAAATCTTCGAATTTTCGGGAAACATTTTCTTTAATACTATTGACTTATCTCGCCTCCATAAAATAATCTGAAGATATTAGAATCGATTAGTACCATTTTGACACACACCAATATGTCTTTTCAACTTTTTGCAAACACTTTCAAAAACACCACAAACTTTTCTTTTTAATCTTTCATTCCCTAGAGGTTCATTCTAGAGATATTTGTAGTCGATTAGATTCACACCAATCAGTTTTTCCCATATTCTAAATCTTTGAAACTTTTGGAAAACATTCCCTTTAACTTCTTTAACTTCGTTCGTTTTTGTCAAGTAATCTCAAAACGTTTTCAATCGATTTGACTCATTCTGACACTTACCAAAAACTATTTTTTTATTACCTGATGTCTTTAAAAACAAATTTAAATCCACGAACTATACGATTAAAAATATATAATGGTTTTCACTTGAGTTATCGCTTCTCGCTTTGGTTATCGCTTTTAAATCTTCAAAAAAATTAAAATCCAATTCAATGATTTAATTTTCAATTAATACATAATTCATTATTTATTGTTTTTTGCAGTGGTGTAAAATCGTCTGGTTATACAAAAACAAAAACTTTTACAAAAACCGGTTATGGTCGTGCAGATCCTGAACCCCGTAGCTATGCAAAAACGTTTCAAAGGCCTAAAACGAATCAAGATGAAACCGAAACGTTTGATCCGATGTCGTTCATTGGTGGACATACAACGAATACAAAGTATAAAGGAGGTAAGCAAATTTAAATGTAAATCGAATAGATGGTATCTTCTAATTGAAGATGGGTATTTACATTTGCATATTGGACACAATTTGTACTTTTATGTTGTAGTACAAGTATGCAAATTTGTACTTTAATAGCTGTTTTTCCAAGAAATTCTGTTTATTTATTCTAAGGTGATAGGATTAAATAGGTTGTGTCCGAATGTGTATACGATGGTTATGTATAGCTTATTGTTTATTTAAATTTGTTAATTTTAGTAAAACAAACAATCTATACTTTATCTTGTAGTTATCTTAAGTAAGGTAATTACGTAATTGCGATAGTTGGAAGAATACATAAATAATTGCAAATCAAATATTTAAAACTGCGTGTTTCGTAATATTAAAATAATAATATATACTTAATCATTACTTAATTAACGGGCTGTGGTTTTGCGGTTTTTTGTTCCTGTTGGGAAGTTGGTTTTTTAATTAATGCGATAATCCTAACACCATTTTTTAGATAAGAAAGAAATTTTAATAATGTTTTATCGGGCGCAACATGAAAAGGATTATTTTTAAAAATTAAACTTTAATGAAATAAATAATAAAAACTTTTTAGTACAAACAATAACAGAAACGGGTATATAACATAACGAATATATTTAAGTTCTTTCTAGAGTATTTAGAATATTTGTTAATGTGGTTTTGTATTTAGAATATTTGTTAATGTGGTTTTGTTGCGTGATACATTGCTTCAAAAACGCAGTGTAGGGTGGATAGTTAAACGACTACTAGAGTACACAAAATGGGACACAAAATTTGAATAGTTGCGCTCGATGAAAAGTTTAACATATTTTCCTATTTCCATTCATATTAAATAATTATAAAGATCCACTATTAATTCAATCATCAATCCATTCTTCATCAGGATGTAACATAGAGCCAAAACCTCCTCTAAATGGAAATCTAAAATGTTCGCGCGTTACCGGTTGCAAAGGAACTTGCAATGTAGATCATAAATTCCCTAACGGCCAAACATATTTGTATGCTAAATGTATCAACGGACAATGGCATGTAGAAATGGACACTATAGCAAGAGATTTTTTTCCCAATTGCGAACGTAAACCTGTAATTTATGCGAAATGGTTTAAATTCTAAATGTTCTTCTTTTTCAGCGGTTTGTTTGCCTGCTTGTGAAAATAATGGTATTTGCGTAGCACCGAATCGATGTAATTGTCCGGATGACTTCTCAGGTCCGCAATGCCAATTTGAATTGAAACCTTGTTTAAATTATCCACCGATGCCGAAAAATTCAAGAAGAACATGTGGCCCCACGTAAAGTTAACAAAACTAATTAATTTTATAAATATTAAGTAATGATTTGTTTAGATCTTGTACAGTTACGTGTGCTCGTGGATATCAATTTCCTGATGGCTCATCAATACAACAATTATCATGTAAAAACGGAAATTGGATACCATCTCAAGATAAATTTGTTACACTTCCTGATTGCGATCGTAAGTTATAAAAAATAAAATTTAAAACAAAAAATAATTTTAAAATAAATTTTAGCAATTTGTGATCCACCATGTGAAAATGAAGGAAGATGCTTGGCTTTTAATACTTGTTTGTGTTCCAAATATTTTAGAGGCTCACAATGCCAATATTGTAAGTTATAAAAATTCATTTATAAAAATTAATTACTAAAAAGGTATTATTTTTAGCCACTGATCGTTGCACGCCAAAAGGACTTAACTTCAATGGGGGATACAATTGTACCGGGAATAACGAAGAGTTTACATGTAATTTAAAATGTGATGGTGTATTTGAGTTTCCGCCATCAACAACATATACCTGTCGTTATGACACTGGAGTATTTCTTCCAATGCCAATACCACAATGTCTTTATGGTAATACCAAGTATACTTTTTGATAATATTAACGAAAAAAATTGAATAATTTGTCGTTTTAGACCCCAGTTTTCACATTATAGGAATAAATAAAACCGACTCGTCGCGATTTGAAAACTCCTTTATACATAAAGGTTCGGGAATGCACAAATTTCCTGTTGGAAGCGATTTCTTGTTTGAAGATAACTTTGGGATTCCTGATATAATTACTGTTCAACAAAAGATCCCCCAACCTGGATCTTGTATAACATGGCGTGGCTCGCATTTTAAAACTTTTGATGGAAAAGTATATAGGTATGTTGAAAATTAAAAATCTACATCAAAATCACGTAGGTTATATTTTAATATTTTAGTTTTGATTCAAAATGTGCATACACGATGGTTAAAGATGCCGTTGATAATACATTTAATATCGTTGTACAAAACAACCCACATTGTGTAAACGATGTATCGTCGTGTTATAAAATTGTTACAATCTTCTATCAAGGAAAAGAATACACGTTAAAATGGGTTCAAGGAATTCCAGTTCTTATGAACAATAAAAAGATTCTTCCAATACCTACTCAAGTACCTGGATTAAGGGCAGAAATGATTGCACATTATATTGTTTTATGGTTGGATACTGTTGGAGTTAAACTTAGATGGGATGGAAAGGTAGAATTGCATTTCGTCTAATTTATGCGTGTATTTATTATATAACTTTAATTTTTAGGAATTCGTTCAAGTTGAAGTCAAAGAAAATTTATGGAATAGAACTGCCGGGCTTTGTGGAAGAATTGATGGATATGAATCAAATGATCTTACCACGAAAGATGGGCGAATACCTACAAATATTCTCACGATGATTAACAGCTGGCAAACTGATCATTTAGGGGGTACGATTTTTTAATTGTTGCTAGTTGAAATATTTAATACATTTATTTTATTTTAGATGAATGCAACTCGGTTCCTACAGAAGAACATGCTTGCAAATCTGTATCAAACGATAAAGCAAATGAAGCGAAGTCTTTTTGTGAACAAGTTCTTGCAGATAAACGATTTTCATCATGTCACAAGGTTTTACTAACGAATAAATTAAACTATTTGATTAATTAAAGTAAAACTGTTTTAGACAATGGATGTAGCCGTATTAATGAATGCTTGTCAATGGGATTATTGTTCATGTACCGATCTTGATCCTAAAACGTGCGCTTGTGACACGTTAAATGTGTATGTGCGGGAATGTACTCATAAAGGAATAAAATCATTAGCTTCTTGGAGGGATGATAGTATTTGCCGTAAGTTGTTTTATTTTGTGTTAAATTAAAATTGATTTTTGAATACATCCAGCGATGGTTTGTACTGGGGGACGTATTTATATGCCAAATGCTCCACCTGGGGGACAGGATACTTGCGGAACATCTATTGATAATGCTGGTGATGCGGATAATTTAGAGGAAGGGTGTTATTGTCCTAAAGGATTAGTTTTGCATGAAAATAAATGCATAACTAGAGATAAATGTACATGCAGATTAAGAGGGAAAGATTTCAAACCTGGTGATACTGTTCCAAAGAATTGTAATACTTGTACATGCGCTGATGGACAATGGGTTTGCACACAAGTATATTTCATATTATTAATTTTGGTATTGTTTGATTTATTTATTTGAAATTTGTTAAAGGTTTCTTGTGGTGCTCGCTGCTCAGCTTTAGGGGATCCCCATTACATCACTTTTGATGGAAAACGTTTCGATTTTATGGGACAATGTTCGTACTATTTAGTTAAAACTAATAATTTATCAGTTGAAGCTGAAAATGTTGCTTGTTCTGGTTCTATTTCATTGGTAGATTTATAAATTCAAACTTATTCTTTTATTACATTTATTTTATTTAAGGCGATGAATTTACCAATCAGCATCTCAACCGGGTTACCATCCTGCACTAAAACCGTAACAATACGTTATGATGGACAAATAATACATTTGAAACAATATCAACAGCTAACAGTTAATGGCAAAGAATTAAATCGGTTACCTTTTATTATAGGTGGAACAAAAGTTAGAACAGTTTCTTCGTTATTTACAGTTGGTGCGTTCTTACAATTATTTATTTTTTTCGTTTCTTAAACTTAACTTTTTTATAGTTGAACTTTTAAACGGCGTTAGTGTATGGTGGGATGGTTTAACAAGAGTTTACATCGACGTTCCACCTTCATTTAAAGGCACAACAACCGTAAGATTTATTTTTTTGTTAATGAATAGTTTTAAAAAAAAAATTTTTAGGGTCTTTGTGGTACATTTACTGAAAACCAAAAAGATGACTTTTTAACACCCGAAAATGACGTTGAACACTCTGTGGTTCAATTCGCGAATAAATGGAAAACTAGCGAAAAATGCAATGATGTACCAGACGTACTTAAGCAACACCCTTGTGATATGAACATTCAAAATCGAATTTTAGCTGAAACTCACTGCAAAAAATTAAAATCAGAACTTTTTGCAAGTATGATGATTCACTTAATTTGGTTATTTTTTACTTAATTATTTTTTTTATATTAAGGTTGTCATTTCTTTGTTGATCCCGACTCCTTTTATCAAAATTGTCTTTATGATATGTGTTCTTGCGAAGTAAAAGTAAGTTAATAAAACCAATTTTTGTTTCTTAAAATAATTTAATTCATATTTCGTTTTAATTTGTAGTTATCAAATTGTTTATGCCCAATGATAGCGGCGTACGCTCAAGAATGCGCTTTACAAGGTATAATAGTTGATTGGCGAAGTGATATTAAAGAATGTGGGGTTACATGCACCGGAGGTCAAGTTTATCAAGTGTGTGGAAACTCGTGTACAAGAACTTGTTATGATATTGCCACCAGTTCAAACTGCAAAGATAATTGCGTGGAAGGATGTAATTGTCCTAAAGGACAAGCGTTGGATAATTATGGCGAATGCGTGCCTATTACACAATGTCCATGTGAGTTGGAAGGATTAAGTTTTCAACCTGGATATAAGGAAGTTCGCCCAGCAAGTAAAGGACAAGAACTTTGGTAAAAATCGTTTTTAATTTACATACTTATTTACCATAACATTCTTTCTATTTTTAGCACTTGTAAGAGCGCGGTTTGGGACTGTAGATTGGCTCTAAAAGAAGAAATTAACAAGTATCCAAAGGCAAGTGATAAGAAAACTATGTGTAATGAGGCTAAAAACTTTGAATTTACAACTTGTGAACCACCCGAACCTCTTACATGCAAGGTAAAATTATTACTAAATAAATCAGTTAGTGTTCTAAATAATTTTTTATTTTGAATAGAATATGCACCGAAATGATTTATATAGCGCGAGTGTTTGCCACGCTGGTTGTAAATGCAAAGATGGTTATGTTCTTGACTCTTCTTCAAAAACTTGTGTAAAACCAATTCATTGTCCTTGTCATCATGGAGGAAAAAGTTATGGCGAAAACGCTATGGTTCAAAGTGATTGTAATACATGGTGAGGATTTTCACTATAATATATGCATTTTTTTTAATAATTTATTTCTAGTACTTGTAAGAAAGGTAAATGGGAGTGTACTGATAGACAATGTGCAGCTGAATGTACAGCATGGGGCGATTCACATTTTAAGACGTTTGATGGAAAAATGTATGATTACCAAGGACAATGTGATTATGTTTTGGCGAAAGGAAAACTTAACTCCGTTGATAGCTTTCAAATATCTATTCAGAACGTTCCCTGCGGTTCAACTGGAGTGAGTTGTTCAAAATCATTAACAATCAAAATAGGACCTTCCGACCAACAAGAAAAGATAACCTTAGTTAGACACATGCCAGTTCAAAGTCCTCAAATTTTCAAAACATTTACAGTTCGTACACTCGACTTATTTGTGATTGTTGAAGCTGCCGATTTAGGGTTAATTGTGCATTGGGATAAAGGTACTAGAGTTTATGTAAAAGTCGACCCAAGATGGAAAAACAAAGTTAATGGGCTTTGTGGTAATTATAACGACAATGAGTTAGACGACTTCCAAACGCCTTTTGGTGGAGTACCGGAAGCGTCTGCAAGATTATTCGGCGACTCCTGGAAGATGCAATCATACTGTCCTGACGCTGAAGAAATAACAGACACGTGCGAAAAACGACCTGATCGTAGAACTTGGGCGTTAAATAAATGCGGTGTATTAAAAACCTCAGTTTTTTCACCTTGCCATTCCGAAGTACCCGTTGATTTATATTACGACAAATGCGTGTTTGATTCGTGTGCTTGCGACGAAGGCGGCGATTGCGAATGTTTATGCACAGCTTTAGCAGCGTACGCTGAAGAATGTAACAGCAAAGGCGTCCCCATAAAATGGAGATCACAAGAATTATGCCGTAAGATTTAATTAATTAAATAAATTCCTTTGATTTAATTTATCTTATTTTAGCAATTCAATGTAGTGAAAGATGCGCTCAGTACAGCCCTTGCGTATCATCTTGTCCTCTTGAAACATGTGATAACTTATTGATTCAAAATCCTTTAACGAAATTGTGTAAAGAGGACTCTTGCGTCGAAGGATGTATTCCAAAGCCGTGCCCCCCTGATTATGTTTACGCTAATTCATCTTATAGTGAATGCGTTCCAAAGAATATTTGTAAACCGGTTTGTTTAGAAATTGATGGGGTCACTTATTATGAAGGGGATAAAATGGAGGAAGATGATTGTCATACATGTTTTTGTTCAAGAGGATCAAAAACGTGCAAAGGTGAACCCTGTACAACATTTACCCCGGTAAGATTAACAAAAAAAAATTTTTAAGATTATAGAAATTACATTTTTTTTTTGCTAAATATAGAAACCCACAACGCCAAATCAACTGGATTCTAAACCATCGTGCAAAACAGGTTGGACAAGTTGGATTAACCAAGATAAATTAAAAAATACAATGAATGAGGATGTTGAGCCAGTTCCAAATAACATCATTATGGTTTGTTGCATAAAAAACTTTGTCAATAAAAAACGTTATTAATTATATATAAAAATTGACAGAATCAATTAAAAGATGGTAGTCATTGTGACCCAAGTCAAATCACAAATATCGATTGCAGAACAGTATCAGGCCATATGCATTATAAAAAAACTGGTTTAGATGTTGAATGTAGCTTAGATCGTGGGTTAATTTGCAAATCTGATACAGGAAGTTGTTTAGATTTTGAAATACGCGTGTTTTGTTCATGTGGTAAACTTTAATCTACTATAAAATTATTTTTAAATATTTAATAAAACATTGCAGAAGATCAACCTGTACCAACTGAACCAATACCAACATCAGAGCCAATATGTGATAAAGAAAATATGTTTTCTGAGCACCCAAGCGATTGTCATATGTATTATAAATGTTTTGCTGGTGAAACTGGTTTGGAGCAAATTATAGAATCATGTGGAGACACCTTGTTGTTTAACCCCATCTCAAAAACTTGTGATATTCCTGAAAATGTATATGATATAAAACCGCAATGCAAACCAACCGGTATGTTTTTAATAATATGAGTCTTCAGAAATGTTTTAACTAATATCATTATGTTTATGCAGAAGAAGTACACCTATGTGAACCGGGTTATGAATGGAGGAATTGTGCATTAAAATGTGATAAAATTTGTGATTACCACAAGTATGTTGTAAAACAAAGAGGGGAATGTTTAGATGATAATCTTTGCGTTGCTAAATGTATTCCAATAGGAGATCCAATTTGCGAAGGAGATTATTTCTGGAACAGCGATGGGTCATGTAGAAAACTAGCTGATTGTGCCTGTCGTGCAAAAGACGGAACTATGGTGAAAGTATGTTGTGGTGTTAATCATATTATATGTTGCTTTAATATTTTAATTTTTTATAGCCAGGAAATGTTTATCAAGAAGATCAATGTACAAATTGTCAATGCATAGATAACGCATACAGTTGTACAACATCCGACGATTATGAATGTAATCATGAAATAATTGAAGTACCTCCACTTGAAATAACTGAACAAACTGCAACGGTCATCATAAGTACAGTTACTCCACCTAAGGAATGTTTACCTGAATAGTAAATACTGAAATTCAAAAATTAACTCCATATCTAATTAATTTATTTATTGTAGCTTTATGAATCTTATTCAAGGGGATCATCCCCTCCCTGATGACTCAATAATAGCCAGTAGTTATTATAACGATAATTATTTACCCAAATATTCTAAAATTAATTATGGTACTTATTAAAAATTTTTTTATTTACATAATCTAATAAATTTATAAATTTTAGCTGGAAGTTGGAAACCGAAAGAAAATGATAAAGAACCGTATCTCGAAATTTCTTTTGGTAGACAAGAACCAGTGTATGGTGTAATAATAAAAGGGAACGTTAAAGATGATGAATATGTCTCAAAGTATACAGTTGCTTATGTTCCCTCTGCCTTTGATAAGTTACAATTTGTCCGTGGAGAAGATGGTAGAATTAAAGAATTCCGAGGTTCGGTTGACGCAATAACACCATCCAAAGTACTATTTGATGTGCCATTCGAAGCAATCAATGTTCGAATTTATCCGAAAACATGGCATATTGCGCCATCATTAAGAGTTGAGTTAATAGGTTGTTCTGATGTCATCGGTACTACTCAAAGCTCTGTTACTACAACCGTTGTAAGTAAATATTTTGTATATAAATTTAAATTTTACTTATTTTAATTGTAGCAACAAGTTGATGTTTGTAATGATGAAATGGGTTTAAAGAATGGGTTATTATCGCTTGAACAAATTTCCGTTAGCTCTCAACAATCTGGTCAAAATTCAAAGGCTCAGTTGAAACTTGATAGTGAAGGAGCATGGCAACCATACACAAACACACCCACAGAATTTGTGATTGTAATTTTTATTTTAATTTTATGATTGTGTGGTGGACTAATTAATTTTTATTGATAGTTTGACTTTTTGGAACCGCGTAATGTAACCGGAGTAAAAACTAAAGGTGGGCCAAAAGGATGGGTTACCCAATACAAAATTAAATATTCCACTGATGGTAAACAATGGAACCCCATTGTTGATGAAGCGTTAAACGAAGTTATATTCCATGGAAATTTTGATCATAATTCCGAAGTTACTAGTCAGTTTCAAATGCCCATTCAAATGAGGTATTTAAAAATTGAGCCTGTAAAATGGGAAAATAACATTCAACTCAAAATTGAACCTCTTGGGTGTTATATACCATATCGTAAGATTCAACATAATAGATTCAATTTAAATTGTATTACAAATTCTTATTATTTTAGCTGAAATTGCTGTAACGATACCAACAGTTGAACAAACACTTTGCAATTATTGTCCTGGTGTGCCCGAGAGTACAAACAAATGTAATTGTGATCAAACGAAATATTGGGATGGAGAGAAATGTATTGATCGAGCTGAATGTCCTTGTGTTGTTAATCATATCACGTAAGATTTTTTTTTGTATTGATAATTATAAATTAATATGTTTTAATTCTTGTTTTTAATTAGATATAAAATTGGACAATCCTATCTTAAAGAAGATTGCAAAGAATGTATCTGTAAACTTGGCGGTGTTGAACATTGCGTTGAAAAAGAATGCGAAAAATGCAAAGACGTAAGTTGTGTTAATCATTAAAACAAAATATTTGGTTTTAATTATTTTTTATAATTAGGGTATGCAAAGTAAAATATCAAATACATGCGCATGCATATGCGCGCCATGTCCGGAAGACGAAATTTTGTGTCCAACAAGTAACGTTTGTATAAATAAAATGAAATGGTGTGATGGAGTTATGGACTGCCCTGACGATGAACTTAATTGTACTAAACCAACCGAACCAACGCCAACAACAACTGAAAAACCCAAGAAAGATTGTCCCATACCAGTTTGTTCACCTGGATATGTATTGAAAGAGAAAGCTGTTTCTAAGGGCCCTAAATACCTTGATTTCTTAGCTACTATCTTTAATAGAAAACCAACAAATCAACGTGTTAAAACAACTTATTCATATTCCAAAACAAAAACAAAGAGTAAACCAAATCCGCATTTTAAACCACCAACCAAGATTAACAATGTTGTGGAACAAGAGGAAGAAAAGTGTAAGGAATACGTTTGTGTTCCAGTTGTGGAAACACCTGTGTGTCCACCTGCTTCCTGCCCACCAGGATATACACCAGTTTATAATCCAGTTGGAACTGATATAGGATTTTGTGCAGGGTATGATTTGTTACAATCACTTAAATTTGCCTCGCATCCTAACAGATATTGAAGGACCTGATGATTCATGCCCTACACCATTAGTGGAACGATTATTTCTATCTTCCATTTCTTGGGAATCCTTTCTTTCTTCCAACAGTTTATGGAGTCTTCTTACTGTTGCCATTCCACTAATTTTTAGGATACAGCAATAATGTTATCTTCTGCCACCCTCTGTATCTTGCACTGCACTCTTACTTTAATCGTATCATTTCACTATCATATTCCATTCTTCTTCAATCCTTTCCAAGTACGGTGCCTCTCTTAGTGGTTGCTGGAAGGACTCTTTAGGACTTAAATTTATGTTTGTAGGTATAAATGTCATCTTCCAGACGCAATTTGTAACATTACTGGTAGAACATTCAATACATTCGATAACACGGAATTTAAATATGATATATGTAACCACGTTATTGCTAGAGACTTAGTAGGAACTAATTGGGACATTTCATGTAAGCCGAAAAATTTGATTTAACATAAATAATAAAACTACATTCATTTTAGTGAAAAAGAAATGTAATGATATCCGTTGTAACCTCAAGGTGCTCATCAATCACCATCTAGATTCATTCACGCTTTATTCTGATCTCAAGACAATAAAATATAACGATTACGATTATAATATCGACCAAATGGAAAGAATTAGTAAACAATCTCCGGAATTCTACATAGATCGTCTTGGTGAAATGATTCTCTTTTCTTCTATTAAATACGGATTTTGGGTAACGATTGATAAATTAAGTAACGTTAAAGTAGGCGTATCATCAGAATTGAAAACCCATGTTGATGGTCTTTGCGGATATTATAATGGAAAAGGTGACGATGACAAACGTAAACCAGATGGAACTTTGGCTAAAACCTCTGTTGAATTTGGTGACAGTTGGTCTTATGGAGATACCGCAGATTGTGTTGTTAAAAAATGTCCAGAGGAAATTGAAAAGAAAGCTATTGATATCTGTAATAGAGTGAGGTAAATATATTAATATTTTTTAGATATATTATTTTAATAAAACTTCTTTAAAGGGATCAAACTTTAGCTCCGTGTGCTAGTGCTATAAATATAGAAGCTTTCTTATCACGATGCTTAGAATCAACTTGTACTTGTCTTCAAGAAAACAAAGGAAATGCAACTGGGGAAGATAACTGTCGTTGCTCAACATTACAAGCGTTTGTAGTTGATTGTATGCAAGCCGATACAAATGTTGAAGTTGGAAATTGGAGAGCCCAACACAATTGCCGTAAGTTAATTTATCAGAAATTAATTCAGATTAAATTAAGATGAAATTTTTTGCAGCTATCGCTTGTGATGCACCTCTTGTACCACATGATTGCTATAGAAGACCATGCGAACTAACATGCCAAACAGTTTCTGATCCAAACGCATGTCCCAAATTGGACACGGTTTGTTTCCCTGGATGTTATTGTCCACCGGGTTTAGTTCGACAAGGTGATACTTGCATTCAACCGCCAGCATGCAGAGATTGCGAATGCAACTTATTACCGCATCTACAATATGTAACCTACGATGAGTCCAATTTTACCGTGAATGGAAACTGTGTATACGTTATGTCGAGGGATGTTTTGGAAAGTTTAAATCAAGAGCACAAATTCCAAGTTTTCGTTACAAACCATCCATGTGAAAATAAACCTAACAAAATGTGTATAGGAAAAATTACCATTTTGTTTGCTGGTCATAAAATTCATATATATCGAGATGAAATTAGAAATAGATTGAAGATGATTGTCGATTCAGAAAGGGTATATGACTATGCAGAAGTATCTGATTGGATGGATGTAAAAGAAACAATGGCTAAGCACATCAAAGTTGTTCTTAAAGCGGTTCAAATTCAAGTAAGTTGATTTTTATCTATTAATTTTTTTTATTACAAATATTTTTTTAGGTTAGTGTTTATTATCCATCACTTGGAGTATCCGTTAAAGCTCCATCTCAACAATATGCAGGAAAGATGGAAGGTTTGTGCGGTGATTGTAACCGCGATAAATCTAATGATATGAAATTACCAAATGGTCAAATAACAACAGATGAAGAAGATTTTGGTGCAAGTTGGTTATACGACAAAATTCCTGGACAATCCAAGGAAACTTGTGCACCTAAGAAAGAACCGCCGTGCCAATCAATACTGTCAGATGTTAATCCTTGTGACCAACTTTTAGACGTCGATAAATTTGGATTGGCAAGTTTACCTTTTCTAATAGTGATGATTTTTTATTATATTTTTTATTTCGTGTAGTGCCATCCATTATTAGATCCAGGAATGTTCTATGAATGGTGCAACAAAGATATTTGTACCGGAGAATTAGATCAAGCATGCACATCCATTGAGACATACGCAAAAGAATGTATGAGTACGAATATCTGCATTAATTGGCGCACCAATTTGTGCCCAATTAAATCTTGTCCCGCCGGTCAAGAATATGAACCATGTGGTACTAGTTGCCCAAAAACTTGCGAATCTCTTCAAGGGGGTCAAACGAATTGTCATGAAATACCAGTAGAAGGTTGTTTCTGCCAAGAAGGACAGGTACTGAAAAATAACACCTGCGTTGATGAACGAGAATGCACCGTTTGCGATGATGAAGGTCATCATCCTGGTGATACTTGGCAGAAAGATGCATGTACTTCATGTACTTGTGTTGGCACAAACGTGAATTGTGAAACCAAACATTGTCCAAAAGTGGAGACGTTATGCGAAGATGGTTATACTGTTATAAAAGTTCCTTCTGATAAGGAGGAATGTTGTGAAAAATACGCTTGTAGTAAGAATACTTTGATACTTTTTTTTGGGTATTTACTGCTTTTATTATTATTAATATTATTTTCTTAGTTCCAGTAGTAGAAGCTGGTCCCACATGCGAACCACCCCAACAATTAGAATGTAATGAAGATCAAGAAATGAAGCTTGTAAAGAAATCCGATGGCTGTCAGAAATTTGTATGTGAATGTAAACCAATTGAAGATTGCATTCCCATTGACCAACAGATGAACAAAACTGTTGAAGAAGGTTTTGAAAAAGTGATTAACAAAGCTGGTTGTTGCCCAAAGGTTACATACGTTTGCAAGAAAGAACTATGTACAGTACCTGAACAATGTCCAACATTTTATAACATGAAAAAATTAGAGATACCAGAAAAGTGTTGTCCAATTTACAGTTGTGACGCACCAAAGAAATGTATCATTGATTTGATTTATACCAGCTCGGAATTAGGCGGTGAGAAATTACGCAATGAACATGATAAACAAAAGCTGGTCAAGGAAGTTGGTGAAAAATGGCAGGATGGACCCTGTAGAGAATGTGAATGTTTAGGCTCACCAGAGCAAGGTTATCACAGTAATTGTTTACAAAAAAATTGTCCTCTAACTCAAGAGTCCGAAGACAACAGCGAATACGTTTTGGAGTATGAACCAATTCCCCATGTATGTTGTGCATCGATTAAACGAGTCGCTTGTAAATACGATGGCACCGAATACAAAGTTGGAGAAAAATGGCCAGTTAAGGATGATTACTGCGCATTTATGCAATGTGTAAATACCACAACCGGTGTACAAAGAACAACAGAAAGAACTTCGTGTGAAACTAAATGTGAATTGGGTTACGAATATGTGCCACCAAATCCTGAAAATCAAATGTGTTGCGGATTTTGCAAACCATACGCTTGCGTGGTTGATGGAACCATAAAAGCAGTTGGAGAGAAATGGTTATCTAGCGATTATTGTACCGAATTCATTTGTGTTAATGATAATGGAGTGGTGAGTACACTATAAAATATAATTATAAAATATTTTTGAAATTCCTTACTTTATAGATGAGAATAGACGGAAAAGTTGAAACTTGCAAAGATATCCCACAAGATCAATTGGATGAGTATGTTTATGAGTCTCATAAAGTCGATTTTGAGTGTTGCAAAAAACATAAACCCACAGCATGCAAAGTTGGGGAAACTATCTACAAGGTAATATTATTAATTGTATTATTTTAAATTATTTTATTATTCATTGTTTTAGATTGGAGATTCATGGCCATCACCTGATCTAGATAAATGTAAGACAATTTCTTGTGTAGAAACGCCATCGGGTGATTTACTCAAACAAGAAACGATTCAATCTTGTCACAAAGAGTGCTCTAAGGGATGGGAATATATAGAATCTAATAATGCTTGTTGTGGCGATTGTGTATCCGCATTCTGTGTTTTGGAAGATGAGTTACGCAGACCAAATGAAACATGGACATCAGAAGATAAATGTACGAAATTCACCTGTGAGAAACAAGGTGAACAAATGGCTATTGTGAGTCTACAGGAGTTATGTCCAGATGTTAGCGATTGTCCCATAGAGAATATTTATCTGGAGGGTTGTTGCAGCCGTTGTAACTTTAATACAACAGGCGTATCTCAAGGTAAAATATATAGTTTACTTTTTAATCAAACGAATAATCAATTTGATTGTAGTGAATTGTGCACCTGTTGAAATTCCACCTCACAAGACGGTAGAATTATTCAAAATAACCAAACCAGACGGGGTTGTTTGTAAAAATGTTGCCGCGATCGGTAATTTAAAAGAATGCCAAGGCAGTTGCGAATCATACACAGCTCTTAATATCCGTATGTATTTCCTCACTTCATCTCAAACCATTTCTAATATAATTATTTGTTCTAGATTCTTTATCATTTGAATCGCAATGTTCTTGTTGTCGCGCAGTCGATTTTCAAATGATTATTATTGAATTGTTGTGTGACGATGATACCGTTATTAATAAGGAGATTGATGTTCCAAATTCGTGCAGTTGCGAAGGTTGTGTTGCTCAAAAAATGAGTAAATTATTGAATCCAACGAAAAGTTTTACGAAGACGAAATATGATAGATATTAAGATTTAAATTTGTTTTACTTATTATTTTTTATTGACGTTTATGTTCAGTGCAATTTGACTTTTTTTAATAAATAGAATTAATGAATCTATATATTTATTCATTTATAAAGAAAATACCTTCACAATTTATGCTATAAATAAATATTTAAAATATGACTAATAAAATTAGTTAATTTAAATAAATTAAAAGTTATGTTTACCGAATATACATTAATTTTGTAACACATTATATATATGTAGAGAGCGTATTCCATGCGCAGCGGTTAGGCCCCAATGCTGATGTTCATATTCCTAAGAGAGTTGAGGATCTAACCGAGTTAACCCTTGATACATCTGATACCATTTGATAACATTGTTCGCAGTGGCCAAAGGTGCGGTTGCGGGTATTCCCATGAAGTTTATGTTCTAAGAGCGTGACCTTAACTTGGTTTCAAAACTCTTTTTGTACGGCTATAATTAGAGGCGAATCCTATATTAGTCCTTTTTATAAATGTAAAGCTTAATATCTCAAATGAGTTCGTATGTTACTTAAAGTATTCTAAAACGCCATTATAAGGGCAATGGTAATAGGTTGATAGTAACAAAGGGGCTCAACAGAAGCGCTAGTTGCTTGTAACGTATTGAAGATGGCCACGTGAGTACACACCGCAACGTTATGCCTTAATCTCTACATTGTAATGAGAGAATTTGTGGTTCACCGCTCCAAAGTTACGACAAACCTTAGTGGATTTAATTAGTAAAGTTAACAGGTTTACGACGTTGGGCAACGAACAAACGTTCCCTGTCTGCCCATTCGGTTCGACCACGTTCTGCTAGTATGATCAGATACTATAAGCGACCAAATATGTATAAGGATTACACGATAACCGCCGAGCGGCGTCTCCAACTATTAGATATTCCCAGGTCGCCCGGAAAGAGATTTCTGGTGAAATTTCGCCTCTACGAAGCTGTAACTTTGCTGCTCACCCAACGTCACGGTGGTATGTCACCAGAATAATAATAAGAGCTTTCCTTGAAGTAAATTTCACGGCGTTCTTTCTTATTTCAATGTTACGTCATTTTCAGATTATATTTTTTTCATTTTTTTTCCTTATTCAATAAAACAGATCTATAAATAATAAATTTTTGTACGGGTTCGGTTCAATACGTACCTTCTGACCGCAAATTTGGGTGATATATGATCACCGGTGATAAATTATTTTTTCGATCAAACCGGCAAAAGAAAGGACGTAGATCCTGGTGTAGAAATGCGAATACGCAAAAAGCCCCCCCAGTAGCAGCTCCTAGACACATTAATATCTGCCAGAAACAGCGAGGGAACTTGCCTATACGATCTATTTATAGGGATGCCGAGAACGGATTGCTTCTTTGAGTTTAAGATTGAGAGACGCAAGAGTCTCCACTTGTGTGACAAATAAATTGAAAAGTAGTTAATCATTCACAAAAAAAAGGTAACGATAAAATGAGCGGTTTCGACCGAAAATGACAAAGGGAAGAGAGCCAATAAAAGCGATCACAAACTGCATCCAGGAAATATAATTGGTCGTGTGCAAGGTGGACCATAAAATCCTTACGTTGGCGAATTTGGACACTTCGAGAGCTTGCCAAATGGTTATCGAAATCGCTGAGTAAACCGAACGAATTGTACTCGAATAAAAATACCAATCTAGCGTGAAAGCGGTCGATTTTAACTTATTTATGTTGTAATTTATCTCTTAAAAATTTATTTAAAACGTTTGTAATTTGAATACATTGAATTCTTTATCATAAAAATGGAAATTGGGTCACCCATGGGTTTGATCCCAGAGCTTAGTCGGGAAAGAGTTGGGTTGAAATCACCTCATCGGTATGCGAAATTGTGGCTCAGATGAAATCCTAAAAAAGACGAAGTTTTGTTACCCACCTCAAGTTGTTGAAGAAAATCCATTAAGGAAACAAGGCACGGTCGAAGTGAAGTCTGAACTTGACTAAAGCAACTTAAATATCGAAAACTATAACTTTAGTTACAAAGTTTTCGAACAGGGTAATTGATACCTTCAGTTTTAGAACTATATATAATAGCCCATTTCCTTCTAGTTTAGAATTTTTAAATTACAAAAATTTATACTAATATAATCAAACATAATTAATGGTCAAGAGAATTAAATTCGTCTCAGTTTTCGATAGAACATGTTAAAATCGGACGCGTTTACATTGTATTGTCAACGACAGTTCACTGTTATGAATGTGTCTATTCACGCATGTAATATATTACAGCGATTATAATGGAATTTCTCCATAAATGGTGTAATCAATCTTTCCTAGATATCATTCGTTGTTTGTTCCCGGCAGTATCTCATATTAATCAACATGAGACACAATGTATTTTTGATGTTTAAAGGTGAAAATCCTATCCGCTTTTTAAAATAGAAAAATATTTTTAATACTTTATTAAAACGCACAATAAATGTTCATTTAGTGATACAACAAATAGTTCAGAGCGATTTTATATATTTATTTATTTTCATTGAAAAAACTATTGAACCGTAAACTACACTCCTTTATGAATATTTCAAAAAAATTACAATAGAGGACACACAAAAAATGGGACAGAATCATCCGAATATTCATTTTATATTTTTTATCTGAACGTTTTATAATTGATTGATTTTAATTTAACAGCGATATTGTTTGATACTTACCCTTTGTATTCTGTATGAATTTATTTCTTCGTTCTATAAAATAAATACAATAAATAAACTTATCTACATCTATTAATTTTAAGGTTTTTGAATTACAGTTAGGAAGCAGAACATGCATTTATGGGTTAATTGCAAAGTGCACTTAGGTTTGGTATTAATATTTAATTATTATTCACATCCAACACAGTTTTTCGTTGGATAATCCAATTATATACTCTTATTGTATTTAGAAATTGGAAAAGTTGTTTTGAACCTAAGTATGATTAGCCTCTTTAACTGATTATGTCAGCAAATATCTGGGCGTTATCTCCAAATCGTCGGCCTTAATCTCATCTTTTGCATCCATTGCTGTATGATATGATACAACCATATTTGTCGTAAGTATTTTATCGTTTCTTTGTTGTTTATTAGCTGGTTACTTATAATTTGATTAAAGTAGCTACTTGTTTAAAATGTATGGTTCTTATTTTTGCTTATAACATTGCTATCTCAGATAACTGGCAAAACCAGATGCTGCACTAGGAACAACTTTCTATGAAAGAAAACATAAACACTCAAAACGTATTATTAAGTACATTATTAGTTGTTATTATCGATTAAGATTAGTCTTATAAGTAGCTCATGTTAATTCTAAAATTCAAACCAATTCCAAAATTGTACGTTTTAAATTAATCGAAGTACTTTGTAACTATTTGCTTTTTCTTATTTACGACTACACCTTTCCAATCCCGTTTTAATTTAAATAGAAAGCCTGAAGTACTAGTAGTGAATAAAACAGACTTGGTAACACACTAAAATGAACAAACTTCGAATACTTGCAATGAGTAGGTTCTTGTAATGACCTATTTTAACTAGACTAATCAAGTTAAAATATTTGTACCTTGTTAATACGTTCTCGTCGTATTATAAACTTCAGAAGATCAGTTTCGGACTTTGTTTCGTAGTTTGGTCGATCCATTAAAATCCTTTCGGCGGTGATATGGGATTAATCTGGGTTACTCAATTTACTAACCCACATCTCAAGTGTCAGGTCGATGTTGAAGTGGCTACTAAAATAGACCTGAACCCTTCCTGTGACTTCCAGCGCAGCCGTCAGCAGGATGTGAAAGGATGGACCCTCGATTTTAAACAATGGCCCTGTAAAGTAGCGCAAAAAACGACCATTTATCTAAATCGACTTTAACTGTACAAACCAAGATCGATTCGTTGTGTATGTGTAAAATTTATTAATTCTTTTGTTGTTAAGATGAAGAAATTTTAATTTAAAAAGGATCATTATTTTCTCGTTTCTAACTTTCGTTTTTTTGGATACTTCACATTTCCATATTCTTGCAAAGCATCGTCGGGATAACCCTTCCCAATCGATTTTTCTTTACTTGTATTTGGTGCTCGGTTGAATTCAATTGAACCCTCCCGAAAAAGAAGGGAGGTAGGTGGGTTTCCTTCGTAGCAGGGAGGTGCATTTACCACTCCGACGTCGGATATAATTCGAATCAATCACACCGAGGGGAGAAGTCTGGAGCAATCACCACGCCTCGCTTCGTCGGATTTCGTTACCGAGGATCAGCTCGATGTTCCCAAGATTTTCACTACAGATACGTATTCACCGGATAGATCATTTACCCTTCTGCAACGGAACAAGCTGTGTACGAGATGGTAAGTTCATTTCGGCGCGAATCGAAGCGATCCTTTATCGCGAAAGAATTCATAGAAATTTTTAAAGCGTTAAAATTACTCCTTTGTTCCTCAAAATTAAAATTTGTGTTCGCTGCTGATAAGGTATTAATTTATTTTTTCGTTTTCGTAATTTAAGGCGCAAATCTAATACCAGGAAGGGACCGAATAAATTGAAATGTATTTGCGTTGCTCTCCTGAGTCAAATTCAATTCTATTCCTGAGGAAAGAGCTTCGTCCAGCAACCGGACCATTTTGCGCACTCAAAGTCCACTTCAATGCGTATTCATTATAATATAATTTATGTTATCTGCGTTTATTGCTAAAGTTAAATTTATAATGGAGTCTAAAATTGGTTCTATTTTGTTGTTTTAAAATTGAAGTATAAAACAAAAATTAGAGGATAATTAACATCTTTGATAAATTAGCTTAGTACCTAATTAAAACTACTAAGATCATGCTTGATTAAGGTAAAGGAACAAGGCATATCCTGGATTTGAGCGAAACGAGATTCCTCGTAATTTCGTATTCCCGGAGAAACGAGCTCGACGTTCTAGATTCGTACCGACCCTAAACTGCAAGATCGTTATAAGACGGCATTACAGGTATTAGGCATTGTATAATAGCATTTGCTCGGTGCAACTCGTACGAATTGGAGGAATCTTCCTGCTTCTTTTCGCCTCAACTGCGCCGCTTATTTGACGTCTGTCCAGAACAAAATTGAATAAAGGAGTACCCGTCCCCGGACGGGGGCAATAACTCCAGCTGAAATAAATAAAATCTTCGAACGCGAGTAACTTCGCATCTCCAGAGAAGTATTTTAATGCGAAGTGATTTACATAAACATCTTATGCAAATTAGAGCCACCAAAGTTTTTGGTGGTTTAAAGAAATTCGCGATGTTTTAAATTCTTCGAGGAGTTTTTATTCGTTGTAATTTTCCCGGTTGGTTGAGTATAAATATCCTATGTGTTATCTCCGAGGTAATACATTCGGTTTTTATCACCCAGATAAAAACAGCGAAAATACAAGAGGGTATCGGAGAAATCACGGCTTCCCCGCACACTAACCGACACACGTTTTGTCCTTTTAAAAAGAACAAACATGCTTTTTCCGCTTTTCTACTCTGGCAGTAAATCAAAGTTTTTACGACAAGTTACACGTCGCTCGGATATAATACAGTTTGTCAACTTTGCACGGCAGCACCGAAGCGAATGGAGGGATAAAGGGCCTTTCAGAACACGTGATGGTGTAATCCGTTTATTAATTTAGGGGATTGAAACCGAAGATGTTTCGTCATCCTTGCGGATATCTTCCTATTACCTTTGAGGAATGTGACTGAAATTAGAGGAAGAATTTAATTAATCGTAAACCGAGACAACAAAACCACCACATTATTACACAACACAATATGGAATAATTTAATTATAACCCCATTAATTTTCAAAAAAGTTGACTTAACGATTTCGATTTTTAAATCAAAACTAGATATTTTGATTTCTACCGTTTTAGATTCAATCTTGTGATTTATCCTGCATGTTGGTAAAAATCCGGACATGAAACGCATTCGTTTTGGTTGGTTAGTCAGGGATTTGCACGCTCGAGCTACGGCTCCCAGCCAATTTGCTGTTGCGGTGACAGATAGGGTTTTTCTCCTCATTAGAGGAACAAAAATGGATAATCCATTAAACCCACACGTTTACAAATAGCTCAACGTTGGTATTAAGGTGATTACAGCAAATTAAAAAGTTTAACACCGAATCATAAAGTTATGTAAAAAAATAAATTGTAATATTCTCAAATTACTTCTAAGCTCTGATATGACTCGATTGGTAAATTTCAATCAAACGCAATGGATCAGAAACTTATCTACAACATTAAACACCAGTATAGAAGCACCCACTTTGGCAATATACGCCACAAGAGGCGTCAGTTCAAGGGCGAAACTCTGTATCAAAGCTACATCAATCCTATCATTTACGCTAGTTTAACATTGATGGAAACGGTTCCGTGATATCCGACATAAGATTGATATTTGAATTTAATCCAAATATCAATTTAAATTTTAAAGCTATTAAGTTACATTTGAGAAATTAATGCATTTATCATGTAGCAGAGACAATGTGAATCCATTATATCTAGTTTAATATATACAACTGAGTTACTGTCAACACGTCAAAACAGCAGATGGAACTTATTGATTCAAAATTGTCATGTTTTGGTTCTATTTACATCGCATTAATTTACCATAAAATTATGAATGTATAAAAAAAATTGTTCTTTTTTAAAGTTTTGTTGAAAGTGTCGAAGATTAACTCCGTAACATCGAGTTATAACACCCCGCTAAGTTTCAAATAGTTTTTAACATCAACTTTATAAGCGATTCGAAGTTAAAAGCACTTTGAAAAGTTATCTTTTAAATGAGTTTGGTTATGATTTCAAATTTTAATGATGTTTTACCCATTTTTTTCCTTTGGTAAAAGAAGTAATTCTTCTAAATATTGAACTAATTCATCAGTTAGCTGAAGTAAGAAGTTGTACATTCTTGTGAATTCGGCGGTAAAACCACTAAAAGTTTATCGCTGGAAGCGAACGAATCCAACGACGAGAAGATTCATTTATCAAGAACCTTAGCGGATCAATTGGGAAAATTGCGCTGTTGAACTGATCCGAACGAACCAATATACGACCGTGTACGAGGTTATAACCTTAGGTCCTCGTAACTTGTATCACTGACACAGGGAAGGTTTCAATGTACGTAATTTAGTCCTACTAAACTAGAAATTAGTTTCGAAAAGTATTAAATTTGTAGCACGTAGTAATCGTTAAATACTCATAATCCTCGTAATATAGGAAATGATAACCGGAAGGATTCAATAAGCTTAGATTTATAGAAGATAATTAATACGGTTTTGGTTCATTAATTAAATAAATGTGAATAAGTAAAGGAGTTTCCTGCATCATCCTAGTCAGCGTTCATGGTTGGCTTATCTATAAATTTGTTGGTTAATCAGCATTAAACTAGGAAATTTTAAACTTATTACGACAGGTAAGCATCTATATTTTAAAAGGAAATATAATTTGGTGTTACATATTGCATTTTTAACGTACAATTTTGAAATGAAATATTATTTATTGATTTAATAATTTTCCATTTTGTACTTTTTTCTCTTCGAAATGCAATTTTTTAAGCAACCACGCGGTCTGGAATTTCCTATACGTCTTTACAAATTGCACCATCATCATCATCAACTGCTGAACATAGTTCTACATCTTTCTATCCTTCGCGCTTTATATCCAATTTGATGTTATTCTTTTTATATACTTTACTCTTAGTCCATAGTCTCTTTCTCCATCTTCCACCTTTCAAACGGGCCACGTGCCCCTCCCAATTTCATTTGGTAATTTGAGGTATTTTTGATAACTGGAAAATGTTTAGACAAATTGGTAAATTACTTTTGAAGATATACTTCAGTTTGCCATAGGTTGCCTATGCAAGATTTATTCTTCCCTTCAATGCGGTTCTCTGATTTTCTCTCGAAACCTTTATTTCGTGCCCAAGGTGTATATACTTTTCTACGAGTTCCACCTCGTTATCTTCAATGCCGATTTTTCACTAGGAACTGCATGTAGTAGCTACATGTAATGGTCAATACACAAGTTGACCTTCACGTCTATTTGCCCATTGACCAACCTCCTCCTAGAATCTCAAGGTTAAGATTACGCAGTCTGACCGTGAGGTACCAGGACGAGGTTCGTCAATCAGCAAATACCTGATACTACTGTACCAATACCACCATCATGTATTTTGGTTTGGGTGTGTTGATTTTGAGCCCAGGCAAGAAGTAGCTACGACCGATACCATGGTCGGCAAAGAACAAATACGTTGATCAGGGTAAACGGTCAGAAATAATTCAGGAACAATTTTTCTATAAAATGCTTATTACAGTTTTTACATTTTTCAATTTTTGACTTAGCTTAGTTCTAGAACATGTAAGTTTATTCTAAATTTAATTTAACTTTATTTTTAATTTAAATATAAATTTTTTATAGTTGTTTAAAAAATTTTGCTCTAAAGAAGGTTGGATTAACAACCGAAATATAAGCATTCTATAGAAAAATTGTTCCTGTATTTTTGATCAATGTATTTGGATTTTGAGCCCCACACTGACACATGCTCGGAAAAAGCATGCAGCATTATGTCTATCTTCTTAAGATTCCCAATCGAGTTTTTTACATGCTTTTCCAGTATCATAATCATGTCGTATTCCTTTGCTCACGTGGAGTAGATCCGTGCTTTCACGCAGCACTGAGTTGGACGCATTTCTGTATATATTGTTAGCTTCTTATACTTTATCAAATACTTTATGGAAATCCACAAAAATCATAACAAGCGGCCTATCGTACTCATTGCCTTTTTCGTTCGTTCCAAATCCTCCCTTTGGCAATGCCATTTTTTGGAGTAAATATTTCGTTTCCTATGTTGTTTTCATCGTTTTGACTTGTGAATAGCCTTTTGTAGAAGTCTTTAGCTACCTTAGTGATTCTGTTAAGTATCCATTCCAGGTGAGTACTTGTTTAACAGATCTTGCTTTTAGGTTATTCTGGAGAACTACAATTGGTGTGGTGTATTTGGGACTGCAAATTATCTACTGAAACCGCCTTTTCTTGCTGGTGTATCCAGCAAAAGAAATCCGTGACGTTACAGGAGGATCTATTTTTTGATCAGGTTGTTGCCACTAGTTTGGGGCCTTCGCAGTGGTATCAAGAGAGAATGAAAGAACAAACTTAGGTGATAACGCAAATATTCTGAAATTGTCACTGGAGATAAGCCAATCATATTAATTTAACACTTTAACTTTCTATGAACATATGATATAATTTAAAAATATTTTGTTATTTAATATTTTTTTATTTGTAATTTGAGTTGCATAATTTCATTGCTTTACTAAGACATTTCAAAGAGTTTGTGGGAGCAATTCCGCACGAAGGAAATTCGTTTAATTGTAAAGATAGGGTCCACGTTTATGTTTACGTCGCGTTGGCCGTAAACGTCAGGTTGATTCTGTTAAAATAATCAGGACTAAACCAAGGCAAAAGGGGGTCGCCGACGGATTCACCGAAAACAAGCGTATTTCAACCGTTTTGTATGCTACTGAAACTGGGTAGATAGGGTAGGCCTGGGAAGGCTGCATCGATCGCCCCGAGCGAACCAGCATTCGGCGGCTACATAGCAGTTTGGCGAGTAGATCGTGACTGGCTCATCCGAACGGTACGGGTCTATGAGTCCTCCCAAAAATCCCTGTGACCCCACTGGTACCTTATCAATTCGCTATTGACGCTGAACGGATACGAAGTCGTCGACTCGATTTCGATCTGGTGATTCCTGCCTGGACTTAAACCGCAAAGAAATTTAACTTTTAACTTTATAAGATAAAATAAAACTCAGTTTCATCAAATTCGTTTTAAATGCTATTCCATTTAACAACTTTATTTAACGTTAATTCTATTAACCCTAAAAGATTTTGCTTGCAAACTTCATTCCAATAATTGATTGCTTCATGCATATTTCACCGATCTCTTTTGAACACTGTCAATTTGAATTTACATAAACGAATAACCATGTATGGTTGGGAAAATTGCAGTCCGTGGCAGAAAATAAACTGGGCATACGCGAAGTAAAATATGATTGAATTTTTACTGACAAGACAAAGAAAATGCGATGTAACCTAAGGGTTTATTTATTATGTATTCATGGAATTTATCCCACACTTCTTCGTTTAGATCTGACATAATGTCGAAAATCGCATGAAGTAAATTTTTAGATGAAAATCCATTTCAATTTAAGAAATTGTTTCGATTTTCTTGAAGACTTAAATAGAGAGTGACGTTCTAAAATATTATCAGAATAAGTTTTAAAATGCAGACAATAAAATATAACAATAATTCTCAATTAAGCTAACAATAAATTCTTTATTGCATAAAGATTAATTGGACCATCGGATTGCGGCGGTCGTTAGCAACGTTTCAACGAAGTAATCAATTAGAAAAGCAATCATTACATAAATTCATTCGTGAGATGAAATCGGTTATTCCTGCTGTTAAACCTGCCGCTCCCTGAAATTGACAATTTACATCAGTTAAGCACTTTTCATTTATATTTTGAAACGGTTATCACATATCCAACTCGACAGGTTTTACAAAAATTACAGGTAGAGTAAATAAAATTGTATTTAATTTTATTCAACAGTATGTTTGAATAACTTCATTGATTTCGTTATTTTTATGCTTATTCAATATGAATTTACTGGATATAAAGTTGGCATATTAAGCGGTTTATTTATTGACTTTTAAACTGGATATCGCTTCACAAATACCATATCTATACGGATATACCTATATTTACCCATTAAAATGTTCCAATAGTGTTGTAAACCCTGACACTATACGAGGTTGAATTTCCCCAAAAACGTGAATGTGAGTTTAAAGCTCCCAAGGGACCCACTTTTAGCGTGTATAAGGCTGAATAACTGGAAAATCGAAGCAGCCTGCTTTAAATGCCGGAAAACGTGTAGGCAGTTTACCTTCGCCCCAACGTAACACTTTTCCTGAATAAACCATGAAACCATTCAGGCTTATACAGGTGATACCCACCTATCCATGGCCGATGCAATCGAGACTGCGAGACAAGTCTATGACCGTCAATAATTGATTATTGCTGCCCTTGTTTACCAATTACAATACGAAGGATATAGGGGTAAGTAGCATTCTTCACTAAATTATTCAAAGGAGAATTCATTTAATCGTGAAACAAAAAAATCAATTGTGACGTGTTTCGTTTTGCCTGAGTGGAAGTATATTATTCATTACAACAACATTATTTACTCCTTCAGTATAGATAAAATTAATATATCAACCAAAAGAAAAAAATCCCATCCTCACTGAAGTTCATACAAGATGAAAAATCGCCAAACACCAAATAGGATAGGGATTGTAAGGACACAATTGTCTGGGTCCTATCCAATTTTTCACCAGAGAAAGTTTTTTTATTTCCATTGACAGGGGTACGCCACTCACATGGTTCGTTCGCTTCCAATAATCTCGAGATTAAATTCGGATATGAAGTGGCTTACGAAGAGATGAATCCTTCTTCTTGAGTTGTCACTCCTGATGTCAATATCGGCGCTATGCGTCTCATCCATATACATAATATTGAATTTTAAAACATTACCTTTCTGAACGCGTAGCTCTAACTTTAAGCTATGGTGTTAGATCGCGGAACGGAATAGAGGAACATCGGAAATTGGAGAGGCCATAAATAAAATGAGAACACGTCCAGACTCTTGTTCAATTGACAGAGACGAAGGATTACATAGGATTTTAGGGCAAACCGTAAAATTGGAGTATTGATTAGGAAAGTTATTTTGAAAAATAAAATAAGATTATTTATTGTGTATATAACATCAAGGTTGATTTTCTATTCATAAAATTTGTGGGGGAAAACCGTAATTAAGAAAGACGAATTTCAAAACTTTAATCTGATTAGTTTAGTGCCAGCAACGTTTCCCGGATTCTGTACAATTTATAGATGGGCATCTGTATTTGATTACGATGGACTTGGAAGTTTCGAGTTCGGTGACTTCGTTTTTGTTTGCAACTGAATCGAAGAAAACTTTTCCCGCTGCGAATTCATCAGATTTAAAACTAATTCGTTTACTGTACTATTTTACAAATAAGTTCGCTTTTAAAGTTTAAACTAAACAAATAGTATTCTTCAAATTCATATTGCACGTTGTTGTAATTAAATAAACTTGTTAGATTTAGTTATCGATTTAATTCTAATTCCATCAACTTATTCCATTAATTTAATTGGTTGTCTGTTTAACGTAAAAGTGTTTAATCGCATCGAAACAATTCGTTCATTTAGATTACCATATTTGATTACCAATAATTTTTTTAATCGTTGGTAATTTAACTAATTTATCTACTTTTTTAATATAAATGTAAATCGTCACTGGGTGCTTTCAAATTTCAAATTAGACATGGAATTAAGTAGAAAAATCTATCAGAATATCTCTTACTGACTTGGTTTTTCCCATTTTCTTCTATTTGGTGGTTATCATTTTCCTTGGCCATCTTCTATACAAAAATATATTTCCATAGAAAGCAGCATATTTTTATCGAGGTCTAGTGTTAGTTCTAGTTTTAATTGTTATGCAGCGCTAGACCAAGAATTAAATGTTTCTAGTTCTAGGTCTAATGTTAGTTCTATTGACAGTTTAAGTGTAAAACTAGAACTAACACTCTACCTTGAACTAAAATCATTTGGGTTTAGCCGCACGTCTCTATAGACGGCTAAACCTAAATGATTCTAGTTCTAGGTATAGTGTTAGTTCTACATAGTAACAGTGCTGGAGTAAAACTATAACTAACACTAGACCTAGAACTAGAAAGTTTCGGGTTTTGCCCTGCGTCTGAGGAAACTAGTACAATTCCTGTACTATTAAGCTATGTTGCATTTTATGTGGGATAATACAAGTACATACTAGTTTCGTAACTATGGTTACTGCATTCGTGGTATAATTTCCAGTGTGCTAATCTATATTCCCATTTCCTATACGATATCGGTATTCTTCCATCCTTGTTTTCTGACAGCATAGAATTCGTTTGGCTATTTGTTGAGTGCATAGAGCACCATTTAATTGTATGATACAATGTTTTTAAATTTTAAATAAAATTTATGGTTGAAAAATAACGTACGAACAGACTTCCACTCGACTTCCCAACGATATTCGAATGTAAACAAAAATGGTCTAGATTCTCCCGTCGGGCATTCATACTAAAATACATAAAAATATTGTCAAAGTGTTTGTCTTAAAGTAGCAGCGACATTGGAATTTTATTAGTTCCATTTCAGTTCACTCAAGCTTGTTTGGTATAAATTGATGATTCCTATAATATCGTTTATAAGTTATTTATTGAGTCATATTTTTAGTGGTAAATATTAAAGTTTTTGAATCAAGCTATTAAACGGGTTAATAACGTAACGCTGCGTTAGAGTTTTAATTTCAACAGTATATCTGCTGTTGCAACATAAACACAAGGGCATTTATTCGAGAAATAAGTAATTAAACTCGCAATTTCCTTGCTTCTGGAAAAACAAAGGAGGGTGAAATGGGAAACTTTATCTGATACATTTTTAATTGAGAATGCGGCCAGCTTACCATGACGGTGGGCTTTTTGCCAATGGAACCACTTTAACTTTTAATAATTAACACCCCTGATATTTCGACTCTGCTTAAACGAAGAATTGAAATCGTAGGATTTGAAATGGATAATTATGCTTTGGTAAAAAATTACTTTTGATAGTTGGGTAATAGGGAGTTAACACTGATATCAAGATGAAGTAATGAACAGGTTCTCAAAGATAATAATAGTAGGCCGAGAAGGGTTTGATAGAACAGAGGAAACTTGATCCGAAGTGGGCGGATGCTTTAGACGTTACGGACCACATTGTGGCCTTGAAGCCCTTAAAGCATACAACCTTCGTATTATTTCCACAAGTATGGGAAGCCCTCAGCTCTCTTGAACCTACCCTAATATATTGCTAATGGAGGCACGTACACGCAGTGGAGGCACACCCTTCTCAACCTTAAAGATCGTGACGGACTCTTCAATTTCTTTCAGTGAAAAATATCATAATGAACGTGTCGTTCGTATCCCTCCAACTCCCATCCATATCTGCTATAACCTCGTAAATTCTCCGTTGAATTTTTTGTCTGCCTTCTTGCCCGTCTCGAATGATCCGAGCGAAGCGCAAACGGCGTTAAGTCGTAGATTACGTTTCGGTCGTATATCAACTTTAGCGGAAATGACGTCCGAAAAATATGTCTTACGTATTTTCGTTTCACAACTTACCGGAGTTATGAGAACCATTTTCACGTATTTAACAAAACTTGAATACAAAATAAAAAAATATCAAAAACATCGAGTTCTTTGTATTACGTTCTCCTCAAACGAGTAATATATCACCGCTTTCTAAATCATAATGGACGAAGGGTGGAAAACTTTCCATTATGCCGCCACGAAAATCTTCATTATGAATGATATATACTCTTAATAACTTCTACGAGGATAGCGGCAAAACGTGGCTGATCTCAAACTTTTTAATGAATGGCGCCAACCTCGTTTTAGTCCGGCAATTTTGTTTAGTGGTTCATAAGTTGACGTCATTAATATGCACGTCATTTCTGCAATAAAGAGGATACCACAACTGAAGTATATTTAATTATTTTTCAAACTAATTTCTTTTAAATCCGATAATACCTAAAAATAAAAATGGAATTTATTAGAAGTACAGTAAAATCGAGATATAACGGATCTCGTTGGAATGGACTATGGATAAGGAGTTCGGTTTCTAGTTCTAGATCTAATGTTAGGTCTAGTGACAATGCTAGGTATCGGTACTTAGCATTAGATATCGCTATGTTGTATATATGTTGGAGGCAGATGACGAATTCGGCCCGTGGCCGATTTATTTAGACATATCCGCATATGTCTAAAGCTGTTAGGTCACATGACGAAAAAATGATACAATCGGGATCTGACCATATCAGTTTGAACACGTCCCGATATGTACATTTGCACAATGCGCCGATCCGATCGGAACTACACATAACCTCTGTTGGGATGTTTATGGGGGACATCACTTACGTGTAGTGTGTTTATTAGTACGTTTTACTGTTTTTAGCAGTTAAACATATCCCGAAATGTTAATTGTTGCTTTGGTCATATGAGAAACAAATGCAATGTAGGAACTAACATAATACTTATTTTATTACTTATTGCGACATGAAGTACTTGAATGACATTTACTGTTACATTTCAAGTTCTTTAATAAGCATTTGCACCTTTTATTACTGCACTGTTTACGACAGTTGCATCTTACAAACCCCTGGGAAGAATTTGATTCTTTTGCCGCCACCGTTCTCAAACTGAGTTTATTTTCGATGGGTACATCTGAAGATGTCAATGAGTTCGTTTGAGAAGGCTGAAAAGAAAAACCTTATTACCGTTTAAATATATAAAATATTAGTTAAGTACATACCTGGA
Organism: Onthophagus taurus; assembly: GCF_036711975.1. Taxonomy (NCBI): domain Eukaryota; kingdom Metazoa; phylum Arthropoda; class Insecta; order Coleoptera; family Scarabaeidae; genus Onthophagus; species Onthophagus taurus. Next base: position 6,269,676 of record NC_091967.1, read on the forward strand.
ACTCATTCCTTGCATATAGTTTTTCCAAGACGCCAGTTGATGTACCAAGTTGGTATAAATCATCTTTCTCGGACAATACAACAGCCAAAATGTTACGAGGAGCTAAGCGTCCTCTGTCGACATCAGGAATCTTAACTAAAACGTTCTGCCCAATTTCAATTTTTGGGAATTTGGAACAACTTTGCTGTAACATTTCTGTTGCTTGCTTTTTTAAACATGCAATACTATGAGATCGATGTTGATTTATTGATTTTAATCGGATTTCGTTGTTCCTAAAATGAAACATATAATAATAATAATAAGCAATGTAAATTCTCTGCGTTTTTTTAGGTTACCTCAACAATTCTTCCTCAACATCATCATTTTTGGAATAATTTATGGGAAAGCTTTCTTGTACATCTTTTTCATTTCCTCCATCACTGTTTTGAAATTCTGAATCTGATTTTTTAGATACTACCTGTTCTATGTTTCTACCAACACTGCTTTCTAATCTATAAATGTCGTCCTCATCGTGTAACTTCTCTACAATTTCAAGCGGAAGATTTGAATCTTTTAAGCCATTAACAAGTGGGATGCCAAACATAGCCTCGTATGGAGTACGTTGGATGCCTCGATGAAATGATCTATTCTTTTTTAATTGCACAAATCTTAGACCTTCTGCCCACTTAGTTGTCTCATTTTCCTGCATCCAAGTAATTAAAATGTCTCTTACATCTTGGTTCGCTCTCTCGATGGACCCTTGGCTTTGAGAATGACGTGGTTTACCATGAATTATTTTCGCTTCAAACATATCTGCAAGGCTAGTAATTACTTGATTCACAAATTCTCTGCCATTGTCACTATGAAGCAAGCAAGGTGCCCCGAAAACACAAATGTTGTGAGGTGGTCTTGGTAATTCATGATAAACTTATAAGGGCCATCCGGTTCTGTTTGCATATCAATAAGATCAATTTGTCCCCTTTTATTAAATCCTGTAGAAATTATTGGTTTTACTACTAATCCTTTCTGCTTCGATTTTTTCTTTAATTGACACATAGCACATAATTTCAAATACTCTTCAATGACACTTCTGGGAATATTACAATATTTCTTAGCAATTTCTTTTTCCATTCCTAATCTTTTATGGCCAGTATCTTTATGAACATTTTCTAAAATGCCGTATACCTCCGTAACATCGCAATAATACCTTATAGAAACCACATCATCATTCTTTCGTTTTGCAATAATTTTCTCTTTATCACCAATTCTTAGAATTTCAAATCTATTCAAACGCCTATAATCTTGACAACTTAGTCTTTCCTTCGTCTCTTTCTTTGACATGCTGTTCTTTACTTGATTTAAAATACTTAAATAATGCGCAACAGTTAGTACGGTGGTAAAATTATTAGCGCCACTATTTTCAATTAATTTAAAAAGCTTAGTTTCAAAAATTTGTTTTTCAACTAAATATTTTTCACTTTCCATATTTAAAGTCAACCACTTTATATTTAAAACTTTATAACTTCGGTAGCTGCTAAAAACAGTAAAACGTACTAATAAACACACTGCACGTAAGTGATGTCCCTCATAAACATCCCAAAAGAGGTTATGTGTAGTTCCGATCGGATCGGCGCATTGTGTAAATGTACATATCGGGACGTGTTCAAACTGATATGGTCAGATCCCGATTGTATCATTTTTTCGTCATGTGACCTAACAGCTTTAGACATATGCCGATATGTCTAAATAAATCGGCCACGGGCCGAATTCGTCATCTGCCTCCAACATATATTTAGGGAACCAAAACTAGAACTAACACTAGACCTAGAACTAGAAAGTTTCGGGTTTAGCTGCGTGTCTTCAGATGCACTTTCTAGGTCTAGTGTTAGTTCTAGTCTCTGTTTCAGGAGTAATACTAGACCTAGGACTAGAAACATTCGGGTTTAGCAGTCTTAAGAGACGCAGGGCTAAACCCGACTGTTTCTCGGTCTAGGTCTAGAGTTCGTTCTAGGGACAGTACTAAGTAGAGCTAATTAGCATTAGATAGCGCTAGGTTGTTGTATATTTCTATTGAAGTAAAACTAGACTAAGAAAACGCACGCCAAAACCCGAATATTTCTAGTTCTAGGTCTAGTGTTAGTTCTAGTTTTAATTGTTGATGTAGCGGTCCTCTTACATTCCACCATCCTTGGTATAAATATAAAGCCATGTAGACTAAACACAACGGTGTATATAGATGTCTGAATTTGTTGGCATTAAAATGATTCATATAACGAACTTTTGGCTATAACGAATACTTCCTTCTCCGTATTAATTCGTTATAACGAGTTTTTACTCTACACTATTTACGATGTAGTATTTTATTGGTAAGATGATACTATAAAATTGAAACGTTATAAATAATGAAGAGTTATAAAAATTTATTTTCTTGTAGGCACTTACATAATTTCGACTTATATCTAGTTTCATATGATGTATCTCTAATGAGGATGCCGTTAAAAGTTTTTCGGTGTATAAACTGTATAAATAAAAACTTTCATCGGCAGGCTTTGTGCAAATTCCGGTCGTTGCGTGGAATTTAAAGTAGTTTTTGAAAGTTACACCCCAACATGTTCGGGTAACCAAAATCGTCTGTGCTACCCGAAAACCGCAGCACGAAAGGGAGCTTTATACTAGGTAGCATTGAAGATACTACGTTTTGACCAAGGATTTTAACTCAATGTAACAAATTTTTTCAAAGTTTACAAATTGTGCTAAAGAGGCTCAAATAAATGTGAGATGCTTCACAATCGTGCAAATATAATTGGAAATAACATTCTTAGAAGCCACTTTTAGATGTTTTCGAACCGACGTAACTTCAAACAATTCAAATAAATACATTATTTTTACATATTTTAAATAACTTAGAAGTATAAATAGTTTTTTAACAAATAAAGTTATAAATTAGTTTTTTACATGTAAAACCTCATCCTTGCGCTAAAGTAAACATTTATTATTATTATCTAAACTAAATGTTTTACTTAACCTCGTTGCGCAAAGATTTAATTTAAACGCAGTCTCTAAAATAACTTCGTTTAAAATTGGTTAGTAACGTTGCAACAGTTCCGATGGAGTATACGCGAGGGAATTTCTGCAACAAAGTTTGTCTTTCGGCGCACAACAAATATTTTCGCTGCGCCTTCATATTCCCCGGAGGACGAGTTTCCGCGTTCGCAAACTTCCTAATTAGCCCCGTGCTTGTTACTTATTTTCCGATAAATCTACCGCAAGTAGACGACCACCAACTCATCTTGATTTATTTTGGCCTCCGAAATCTTGACATCAACTATTTGTTTCATTTAATTCTTGCCGTCGGTAAATTCATCACCTCGACATTGCGATCAACAATCCTTGGTAATCTTCGGTTTAATCGGGATTTTGTGGTTACCATCAACTGTCTTTCTGTCTCATAAATTCACCATCTGACAGTAGGATTTCTAATTAAACGCGATAATTGATCTTTGTTCCAACATCACCTTGAAAACTCATAATATAATTTCATTTTAAAGTATAATAATCAATTTTTATAGAATTGGTTTAAAAGTAATAAAAATTATTTATGACAAGTCTTAAACAGAAAGACATTCAATGTTGGGGTAATAAATTGGGTAAAAAAAGTGCGGATAGGTTAACCATTAAAGGTTTCCTAAATGTGATTTATGATTTAGTCGTAAATAAGAGTTTCAAGTCCATAAGCTCTTTATCGCATTGGGGAAAGCTTTCTATCGCGAATATAGATTAAATGCCATACAGTTCAAAATCGTTCGATCCTTCCATTTTTTCTTACTAAACTGTTACTGAAAATCCTCTCTTCGTCCCAATCCAACTTCAGATGACCTTTTAGGTCCGTCCCTCATACAAAATGTAAATCGTTCCGTCAGACAACCGACTAAATTATCAAACCCTGCCAAAAACGCTACGAAGCTTTAATACCTTAAGCTGCTTTTGCTTACGCTTACTGTAAATAATTGAGCTGTAAATGGTTGACAAGCGATGAAGGGTTATTCCAGTAAATTTTCCCCTTTTTTATTAATCTTAAATAATATTATTTATTTACACCTCAATTATTACAAATGTACCTTAAGGCGATCGGTTGGAAATGCAGAAATTACAAAGCGCTGAAAGTGCGCGTGCAAATTCACGATAGCGTATCCAGTTATGAAGCAGTTCGTGTACTCATTCTGAAATTCAATCCTTTGGAGAAATTACGTTTAAGCACCGTGACGTGCATCCCATAAACGGCGATTCAACTTAATGTGCGCGTAGAGGATTGCCTTTGGGAAATACATTTAAAGCTGGTCGTTACCGCAAGAATACGTGACCTGACGTGCCAAATTAATTTCAATTTCAAATTTATTAGTTTAATCATAATTTAAACAAACATTAAACCTATTCAGCGAATTTTGTTTTCACGTTAAAAAAACAAACAAAGTACCAATTAAAATAATTTACATTTACGTTAGTAAACATACAAAACTAACATATTCCGTGCGTTGTAAAGTATTCACGTAGAAAGTTTTTAGTACCTACGTATTTAACTTTAAAAACTTGAGATTTTTGCATAACTGTGTGTGGTCCTGCAACTTTTAGCTGAATCGTAAAACTTTATAACGACGTAAACGTAAAGTTTACCTCCATTCGTATTATACTAACAAGAATAGAAAAGAAAATAGCAATTTTCTTACATTATTAATTACCTCATATAGCATTAATTCGCTTACGGCGGTATACTCATACTCATAACCCGGATTAGTCTGAACTCAAACTCTGGAATAAGTCCTACTGAATTCGTGACTTCCGTTTACTTGGCGTAACGGCAATTATTCACTGCAATATTCCCTTCCTGCACTCTCCCTCTGACATCACAATTTACTGAACTAGTTGTATATAGGTCAAAAAAATTTGAAATGATCTTCATATGGCTAAACCCGGAACTTTGTAATACTATTTCACACTTTTAGAAAATTGCTTCCGCAAAGTGGAATCAATATTTGAACTCAAAAACTAATAAAACTTCAAAATATCTTATAATTACTTATTACAATTCCTTCGCTATGAAACACTAAATAGGGTACGCTGTAATTTGCAATGCCCTTTGGAACTAAAAGCAAGCAGGTTCGATCGAGTAGTCTAAAAGCTTTGGCTTTATCGGTAGAATGTCGTAAGCTTGGAATTTCGGCAGAAGTTTGGAATTGGAATTGTGTAGTTTAGTTTTGATAACTAAGCAAAATCGATATATTCGTAATAACACTGATTAGTTGGTGTTTAAAGCATAGAAACAGAGATAGTAACACCATATAAAACAGGAACACGTCCATCAAATTTGTATTTATTATACGACTTTGACAATATACATATTTCGATTTCATTAGGACAAAGTGTTGGTGGTAATTACGTGTAGTGCATCAAAACACAGAATGAAATTAAATCGACATTTCTACATACTCCTGAACCGAGAGATGTAGAAATAAAGTTCAAATTTTGTTTGTGGGGTTAAGAGAATATTTGCAAAACAGAAATTTTATTCAGAGATGATCAAATTGGTCATCATATACTGGTGCCTCAATCACAAGCAGCTTTGCTTTTATTAAGTTGAGTTATAGATCTTTTAATTAATTATGTCGAGGTCGCTTGAACCTGAAACTGGTCATTTTATGATGCTTTGGCTTTATCAAAGAACTAAAGTTCAAAGTCAAAAAACATCTTTTAACAAAGATTTGGCAAGCAAAACACTTTATGTCTCAAAAAGACAGCGCTCAGAAAGCATCATTCGAGAAACATAACAGATTCCAATTTTGGTGTCGCTTGTTTCGACTTCGATTGGTCTCTTCAGCTAGGGAAGTTCGTCAGGAAGGCCACATCGCCTCTGACAATCTTAGAACAAACGTGGTTGTTGAAAGATGAAAGCTTATTTTGAGCAAAATTCTAAAGCAGTTTGAATACGCTTAATTAATCGAGTATCACAGTAACACTCAATTCAAACCGTTAACTGTTTCAAAGTAAATGAATGATTACGCCAAAAGGATTTGTTGAACGTCCATAAAATCCATGTAATTCCACAAACATCTTGCATCAAGATTTTAACGGAAACAATAAGAGGCGAAAGCGAGATCGTAAATTAAGCCGTAAATTTTCCATTAATTAAGTTGCTTTGTTACACACATTTGCAGGTATTGTAATTTTTTTATTATGTAAATCCCGTTACACACCGAAATCGAGTTATTCAAACGACCAACAAATATTAATAATTAAATTAGGTGCGAGATTTATGGTTTTAATAAGACATTAATTAAATTAAACATTATATTAAACAACATTACATATTGAATAAGATTTGTATGATATTTTTGCCACGTGATAATGAGATTATAACGAAGCTCAGATTCTTAAACGTATGATAAAATTTAAGCAGCGTTGACGTGGCATCACAAACCAGGAGATGCACCCCGTTTCCGTGCGGATTAGATTACTTTGAACAACGGCAAATTGACCTGTAAAGTGCAGCTTTACTATTCGTAGTAACCGCATAACGGCCGTTTTGGCTGTTACCTGACATCAAATAGCTCGCTCCCTTCATAACACGGTGACGCAGCGGGATGTTTCGCTAAAAAAAACACACAACGTCGTTTACGTTTTAATCCCCTAAGAGATTTACGACGCGATCGTACCTCAAAGCAGAGGTCAAACGCATTTAAATTCTAAGCGATAGGAGAGGTTCGAACGGAAAATCAATTTACGTCGTGAAACGGAATACGTTATGAGCCCACACCAATATAAAACAACAGGGTGGTAATTTATACCCCTCAAACGCACCGTTTTCAACGTTTAAATTGAACGATTATTAAAATTTTAAATCATTAACTAAATTTATTATTAAGCTGTTTTAAAAAATGTTAAAATAATATTTTAAAATGTGTAAGATTTAAGTATGTAGACATTTAAATATTTTATATATACATTTTTTACTGAACCTATCATAAGCTCTTTGGCAAGAAATGTGGAAACTAAATTTGTTTTGTAGCTGGCGAATTAAGAGCCTGCGTTGAAGTAATTTTTATTTCTGAAATGTTTTGATCTTTCACCTTGAAGACCTTCCAACATAAAATATATAACGTTTCATTCAATTTTTGAAAATGATTTATATTCCTCCACGACAGTTCTTTTAAAACGAAAAAAATCTGTTATTAAAAACGTTTATTTGATTTTTTTGAAATTTTTACTGTAAACAAAACTATGAAACGCCTTGTCGGGCTAAAATTACCCTTGGCAACAATGACGAATCCCTAGCAATTAATTATAAAGTAGAAGACGAACGTTTTGGATCAATCTCTTTCACAATTGGAATTAAATCATCCGACTTCCATATCTAACGAACACTTTTTGCTGCGAGAATAAACGATCAAAAAAAGTTTCATTTCTGAAAGGAAGATGTGAAACTTTTTAGGTCTAAGTGAAATTGGCAGGAAAAGATCAAATTAAGGCACTCAAAACTTATTAATCCCATTGGCGATTATTAATTAGGAATTAGTCCTGGCGTATTCAGTTCCGGGTCGCAAAGAGATTCGCTCGAACTCTAGAAAATTAATTCTGAGTGAGAGGGCCGGATGGAAATTGCTCCGCGCTTTAAGGAAGCGACTTGACGCCACCGAAACGCTTCGCGTAGACGCTAATCTCCAATAAGCAGCGCTGCGAAGTGTAAGGGATTAAAATGTTATATATGGTGAATGAGGCATAACGCTTCAACATTTAAGCTACGTGTAATATTAGCTGTGGGGGTTGCATGGAAAATTACTTAGGCTTATGTTTCAAGGTGTAGGAGTGGGAAACATTAAATTTAAACGGTTTTAGCTTTGTAATTATTTTTGGATCATTTGTATTATTTACTGTAGCTAATACAACAAGCAATCATCGATGATAAACGTTATTGGAAACCAGTGCGGTTCGACAAAACGATGTGGTTTGTTTTCGTTTCGTCGTGTAAACTGTGGCAATAATTCAAACGATGGGATTGCTTCAGCACTGTATATCGACGGCATTCATCTGCATAGAAATTGTGCGTTTAATTAAAATAGTCCGCGGTCTAATCCATAATGCATGCACGAAAAGTCTATGCATATGCGGTTTGGTAACACCATGTTTTGTTGTTGACGGAACTCTAGGATTGCATATGGAACTTTTAGATGCTCTAAACTTGATAACCATCCGTAGTTTAATTACCTACACTGAATTTCACTTAAAATGCAATATACAAAAATATATTTCCATAGAAACTAGGGTGTACCTACTTACTTTGTCTCACATAAAATGCAACATGTCTGATGCCCGGTTGCACCGTTTACATAGTTGAGCATAACTTAGTTAAGCAGTTCTTATAGTTAAGAAGAACTTAAATTTTATGACTATTGCACCGACACAACATATACAATGCTCAACTAAGTAACGTTTAAGTATCGATTATTTGGCAACAACGCAATTTTTTACGGTTTTTCGTGTTGTCAAGTTAATGTCAGTTGAAAACTAGATAGGTTAAGTAATGAAAAATAGTTATTTGTATAATAAATTGTTTTATAAATCATTAAAGTAGTTATTTATTAAATTATCTCTTAAATAATGTATCCCATTATTGCCGATATTATTCATCTCCACACGGCCAGCCTCAATTTGAACATTTAAATCTGCTTCATTAATGTCATCTGGAAAAACAGCAACATTTTCTTCGGCCATAACTGTTCTGGTAATATTTTGTAGAACTGCCGTTGCTACAATAACCTCCATCACAGTGGAAATTTTCAAACGTAGGCCATATGCAAGGACAGGAAATCGAAGTTTCCAATTTCCAAAGAACCGTTCCACTGTATTTCGGGTTCTTATATGAACTTCATTATACAGTTCTTCTGGTCTTGTTCTACACTCTGTCTGCCAATGGAGTTAGAAAATACTCTCGCAGAAGATATCCGCTGTCGCCTAAAAGAACCTTATCATTAATCATTTGTAATCAAATAGTAATATGTACTATTTTACGTTAAGTATCAGTAACATATCCGACTATTATTAAATATAGTTGAATCGTGAACAGATCCTGGCCACCTTGCTCAATATCCATGGCTTCCAAATTTGCATTTACAATAACTTGTACATTAAAAGAAAAGTAGCCTTTTCGGTTCCTGTACACTTCTGCAACTTCGCCACCAGGAAACTGAATTTTTATGTGCGTGCAATCAATGGCACCTATAATCCTGGGAAATGCAGCTATTCCATAAAACTGGTTTTGTACTGCTAGAATTTCTTCGGTATTACTTGGCATTTTTATGTATTGCGGTCTCAGCATAGCAATTGCACGCGATACCCGCGATATAATTCTACTAGCTGTTGAAGTATGCATCCCGGTAAAATCAGCTACAATAGTTAAATGGCTAGCAGAAGCGTAAAATCTAAGGGTTGTTAGCAACTGGTTCATTGGAGACACACAGTTGTTTCTGTACAAAACAAGTAGTATTAAAATAATCTAAATTCAGCCTATAAAAGTATAATTTAAAATAATGTATACTACTTACTTATTAGACGGAAATTCTATAATTTCTTGTATTTGTCGTAGAACATACAAACAACTTTGTTTTGTTAGACGAAATCTTTAAAAAAAATTATATTCCTCCATTTCGTGGAAATAATTGGATCTTGTGTATATTAATTTTGGAAAACCAAAATCAATTATTTCCAAAACATCTAAATCGTCGTCGAAAATTTGCAGATCCATTATTTTATTTTATTACTTTTTTAACGTATAGGTTATGTGCAGTTATGTCTATTTGACGTATGCGCTTGAGAACAACTTAAGCACTGGATTTCAAATACTTATATTTGAGAACGTCTTATTGATTTTGAGAACGGGTTGCTTGACGGTGCAACGCAAATTCACTACTTAAGCATTACTTAGCCTTTAAGCAATGCTTATGTATTACGGTGCAAACGGACATGAGTGTTTCTAGTTATAGGTCTAATCACTAGAACTAACTCAAGACCTAGAACTAGAATCATCCTGGTTTAGCCGTTTTGAGAGCTATGTTGCATTTTATGTGGGACAGTGCAAGTGCATAGTAGTTTCTTAACTATGGTTACTGCATTCATATATTGCGAGTTTTATAACAATTCCGGTAGATTTCGTTAGCCTATAATTGCGTTTGTTAATTGTACTCAAAAAAACTGTTTAAGATTAAGATTGTAAGTACATATATTTTTATCCAGTTATAATTACGAAATGCGTATTTCTCTACCTTGATTATAATTTATCCGCACCGACAAAAAAGGAAATAATTATAGCAAATTGCGATTACAGCTTTGTATTTACGCAATTTTGGTCTTTAATTTTACAGGGTTTAAAGTCTATTTTCTCATGATACGAACGGCTTCAAATGATAGATATAAAAATACGTTTTTCAACATATTTCCTGAAATATTTAAAGAAAAATACTACATTTGTTTGGATGCTTTATTTTTTATCGAGACGTGATGTACTCGTGCGATGTATCGAGTAGGATTATAGAGATAACGTCACTGCATTGAGTTTCAATAGCAGGGTGTAGATATACCGCAGCTGAATCTGAAGGATTTTACGCATTCTGAACATAATAATGAAGCCGGTGATGGGTATAATTGATCAAACAGCCAGAATCACGCATACTAACACTAGTAATCCTCTATAGGGTATTCCAAAAATAATGGAATCCGATTGTATGTGGAGTTAGAAACTGTAATGGCGAGCGTAAAGGAAATAATTCAGTGGAGATAGATACTGCATCGTTGCAACAGCAATTAGTAAAATTCACATCACGTTAAGCTAACTAATTGTTGTATAGGTTTATAATTCTTTTAAAATAGTTTGAGTACTAAAATTATTAACTATTGTTTTGTAAGTTGCTTTTGATATCAAGAATAAAAAATCCAGGAATGGCAAATCTTGACTTGAAAAAGCAAAATGAGTTGAGTTGGGTTGGGTTGGGTTCTCAGAGGTTCCTTTAAGGGTGGTTACTCGGCCGCAAGCGACAAATTTTTGTCAATACTTCTACATTAGTATGGTTCTTTGTGCCACCATGCATTTCATAGCAAGTTGTAACTAAGTATCTAACTAAGTATCAATTCGGTTCTTTATAGTAAGTTGTATGCAAACATTTTAGCAAAGTTATAGAACTTTCCGACAATATCCTTGAGACTTACACATCGTTACTGAATTCAGTTGATATTGACCACATTATTTCGATAATTACTTTCGAATTCAATTTCACTTTCAATGAACATACGAAAACTTGTAATCGATTAAATTTTGATTAAATTTGCTTTAAAAATGAATAATTTTGATTGTCTTAATTTTATAACTATACGATAATTTTATTAGTTAAACAAAGTTTGCTTATTTCGAAGCGTGTCTACTGTTGTTATAAAAGGGGTTAGAGACAGTATGGCTTTTGAAATGAGGGTACCACAAACTAGAGTGGTTGGCTTATTAGTAAAGTTTCCCGAAGGCACTTTACCCAGCCTACTGCGGCAAAATCCTTTTGAAATTCAATCATTATGACAGGTACCTAGGGATACACTTTCTCTATTATTGTTTCTATTAATAATTTTAGGCTTTTAATAATAAGAAATCAGCAATTTAATATCGTGTTTATTGTGTCGAAATAAGCAGAATCTATTAAAGGTATGCGGTAAAACGAAATGGCTCGAAGTAATAAAACCGTTGCGGGAAATCTCAAAAGGGAGTGGACTCTTTAAAGGTGCAATGCGTTACAGACCGACCCCCAAGTCACCCTTTTCTTGCTGACTCACCAAGATTCGTCTTTCTCAGCAATTTCCTTTGAGTCTTTCCTCAGAGTATTTGTATGGCTTTCGACTAATTTATAAGTTTTTGGAAATTTATTCACTGCTAAAAAAGTTAAACTATTTCAATCTCCGTTTGTTTAACCTTTATTAAGAAATATTTACCGAGGAATTTTTTACGAAAATTACCCTGTCTTTGTTGTTTTTTACTCCGGATTCACTCACTTTACTACCACGTGATTCAACGCGAGAGTTTTTTTTCCGTTCTGCTTTTAGTTTTTATTCGTCAAACGATGGGGAGTTTGAATTTTTAAACGTCGTCCTGTGTCCTGCAACGCCCCGGGTACAATAATTCGTATGGCAATTTTTAATCTGAAACGAGATGGGCGAAGAATGTAACGAGGGAAATTTTTAAATTCATCTTGCTACAACACGAAAAATTTGAAATATGTGTGTTTTGTTTAATTTGAAAATTTGTTTTAATGAGATTTTAATAATCTATTTTTTTCTTGATAGCACAGAGAAGCTGGGTGATTATTGGTGATGTGAGAGTTGCGACGTCGCGACGCGCGGCGTCGCATCGCCAACGTCGAACAGTCACAGTTTGCGCGTCCGATCGCAGTGGGCCGCGCACACTGCGCCAGTGATACGCCGCCAACTTGATATCAACGACGACTTGCGATTTTAAGCACAACCGCACGCCGAAACGTTTGTGAAGTTGTTATATACAGTGTTATAAACACAAGCGTGATTTTAACGGGACGCGAATTATTGTGTGCGACTCTGTTTTAGTTCGATTGAAAAAAAAAACCTTTTCCGGATACAGTTTTTGTTTCAACAGCAAAAACTGTCAATAACGCGGATAATAAAGAAAAAATGAAAACGGTAAGTGTATTGGTTGCAGAAAAAAATACGATACGGTTTGTTAGTAGTTATACAGTTGCGGGAGGTTTTATCGAACTAAAAAAAAATCAAAAAAGTTCCTATTAACTGGAATAAACTGTCGAAATGTTTTTCGAGTTGACTCTGGTTTTGCAAGTTGAGATTAAAACCTGTACTAATAAAAACTTAAACACATAATCTTGAAGAATTTGATGCTATACTACATTAAGTATGACTTATTTATAATTTTAATCTTGTTATTGCTAAAAGAAAAAAAAAAGAAGAAATGATTCATTACTTTGATTTATTGTGATTTACTTAAAACAGTTTATTTTCTAAACATTTAATTAATCTTGACGTAAATATAATGATTTAGCCATGCAAAATGTGAAACCGCAAGTGTCTTAACTTTCAGATTAAACATTACAAACAAATTTTTCAATTTTATTTCTTATCAATATTTATTATTTTTTACGCGGAAATAAAACCGCAAATAACCTTAGAAGAACGATAACAATATCAATACAATTAAGTTTATTTTTGTGATTTTAGTTACAAAAAAACGTCATTTACAAAAAAACACCCTTAAAAAATCGTTATATAAATAATATCAACCCGGTGTTATCAATTTTAATTAAAAATGATTGAAGAGGAAATGTCATAAAATGTATTCAGTTCATATTTAATAACGTATTATTTATCATTATTATATATAAATATGAAATTATTTGACGTCAAAAAGAAATCTAATTTGTTATGATTTCTTGAAAAAGAATGAAAATAATTGATTAACCCAAAAATTGAAACTTAATATCTCAAAAACTAAAAGATATTTTCAAAATCGATTTCTTGCATTGGAAAGTTTATTATTTGTATAACAAATGCTGATAATTTCATAATGATTCATTGAAATTCCAATTTGTTATGATTTTTTATGCTTTATATATTTATTTTTATATGAAAATAACTGTTGATTTTGACGATTTGTACCTAGGAATTGTAACACAGAAACGAATTAAGTCGGTGAGTTTTAGCACAAAACATTTTCCGGGATTTAACGCTGAATACACGAAATTAAAATGATATGTAAGAAAACTTTATTCCATACTTTAACTTCTCACTAGTCAAAAGCTTATCATATATTATACAACAAGACGATCGAAAATACTCGATAATACGAGACGTATTGCCTTTTTAAGGCAATACGTCGAGAGGTTACGACCAAATAATCGCTGAAATACACGCAATTGACAGAAAACCGCGAATTCTTATTGATTGTTAACGTTATGAATGAAATAGTCTCTTTTGAACAACATGCACTTTCCAAACATGGGCTAAATACAACAATCTAATTATTAAACTGGGAGAGAGGTCATAAATCACAAAGATGTTGCTTCAATTCACCACAACGAATACTTTTATATATGGTTCTGCTATAAACTCCTACAACAAAGCGTTCTCACAGACATTTAGAACGGCGAGGAATATCAGGCAAAATGAGAGTATTTTGAATTGGATGAAATTGATTAAAGTGAAAGTTGACGTTGAGAAAAAAATGTTGAACGATATGAAGGACGATGTTTATGATATCAAGGTTTTAAGTTAAGGTTAAGGCATCAAATTGCCCCTCAGCTCGGACTTAACAATTTTCCAAGCAGAAGTTCTTGCTATAAACTTCTGCACCGCTTTGAACCTACAGAAGGGACAAAAAGGTGCATCCATAAACATTTTCACAGACAGTCGGGCCGCCTTAAAGGCAATTCAGGCCTACACGTGTGGCTCCGCACTGATCAGAGAGTGCACCAACAACCTGAGAGAACTCGCTAGGGGCAATGATGTTACCCTATGGTGGGTTCCAGGTCAGAGCAACATTGAGGGCAATGAGAAGGCCGACAAGCTGGCCAAAGAGGCAGCAAACACGCCCTTCATTGGACCCCAACCTGGATGTGGACTACAAAAAAGCCACCTAAAACAAATAATCAACAACTGGGAGGCTTCAAAGATAGCCTTACGCTGGAAAGAACTTCCAGGTCACAGACAAGCGAAGAGTATGATAACTCCGTCGCAAAACAAAACCAAAGAGGTTTTATGCCTCAGCAAAGGGGATCTAAGAACGCTCTCAGGCTACCTAACCGGCCATGTGCCCCTAAAATACCACCTCTTCCACATTGGACAAGCTGAGGATCAAACTTGTCGACTATGCAACGACGAGTCAGAAACTGCTGAACATATACTGTGCAATTACGTCGCCAGAGGACGTCTAAGGCACAACGTCTTCGGTAAAACTCCCCTGTTACCTACCGACATAAAGGTTCAAGACCTTAGGACAATACTAAGGTTCATTAAGGACCTACATTTGCTCTAAACCTTTGGAGGGCTAAAGTTACAATAGATCTTATAGGTCGCGGTAACGAGAGGGGCCGCCCTCCTCAGCCCGGCAACAATAATAATAATAATAAGGTTGATGAAAAATGGCGTAGAGATATGATAAACGATATTGATGGTAGTTAAGAATGAGATTGAGAAAAAATCGATATTGGACAACGAAGTATCACTTCGCTCTAGCTCGAAAAACGCTATCCAACATAATAATAGAAGTGTAGTTAGGGTAGTGACATTATTATGAATGAAAGCGAAAACCTGATAAATAAATAGTTGATAAGATAAATAGTGGAGTAGTGTAGTGGGTGTTAGAGGAAATTAGAAAACTAGAAAGTATTGTTGTTTCGATTAAACACCAGATTTCATCAAACATCTAATAATATCGAAATAGACACAGCAAGTGTGGAATTCTTACATACGATATATTTACTAAAATACACAATCAAAACATAAATTTTATAGTACGGCAGTTGTACGGAAGTGGTTATAAATATTTATGCTAAATTGTTTATTTTCTCAAAGAAATTGCAATACATGCATAATACATCGATGACTAATAATAAATTCACTTTAATACTTTAATCACTCACAATATTATATTGAATTGTCCAGCTACAAAATGGATGTAACTGAGCTAAATTTGATTATGAATTATGTATTCTGGTTTTTTTTGCAAATAATTTAGGTATATTTAAAATATTTTCTTTCAACACTTTCAGTTTTTGAGTTATGTCCAACTTCACTAACGAAATCCATCAACTTTAATATTTTTGGGTTTTCCACTTTCCAACTACAAAATGGTTGTAACTGAGCTAAATTTGGTTATGATTTGTGTATTATGGGGTCATTATAAACAAGTTTTTGAGTTGTGATCGACTTTATTAACGATAATAGTTCAATTTTCACTTTTTAGCCAGAAGACGCTCATGTATATAAGCATCTATGAAGTTGATTATGATCAAAGCTTTATTAAGTGAGACATTAAAGCATAAAAGTCATTGAGACAGCTTATTGAAACTTGAATTTATTTTTAAGCGAAATAATTATATACTAGGAACAAATAATTTGCTTGTGTAATTCCCTTATGGATAACAAATGCGTGGAATGGGAATGACGCAGAAAACTTTTATGGCAATAACAAGCGTTTGTGCAACATCAAACACGAGTACTTACGATTACTTCAATTATAAGACATCGATAAAACCTAAAATAACATGCGAATTTCCTATATGAATCAACTACAAGTGTAAATCTAAGAATAAACCAATGATTTATGTGTTTAGGCAGGACTTTGTTTTTTATTTAACCTTTATGGAATAGTTTTATGTCAAGTAAATATAGATATAGAAATGTACTATTTATGAGTATTATCCCCTAAAGGAATGCAATCGCAAAATGTTTCTGCTTAGTGCAATTTACAAACTTTGAAAACAGTAAGTTTTAATATTTTAAATTTCTAAAAATGTGTTTTCATCATTACTTAATGCTTTTAAGGTCACCAGACGCGCTCTTCAATAATGCTAGTTGAAGCTATCAACAGTTTTATACATTCTTTTACTATCAAAATTGGTCGTGGTGTATTATTCACAATTTATTAATTGTTAACCTCGAATAAATTCGGAATAAAATTAAAATTATATTTCTCAATTAAAACGTTGTTACAACAGCCATAAACAAACGTTATATAAGACGATGATATCACTACTAAACGTACTAAACTCTCAGAACCTTGTAAATCTAAACGTGAGTTACAACGATATATTGCAAAGAATCCCGTTAGAACGATGGTCCTTCGATAAAAATATAATACAACACTTGGCAGATGTAGTATTTTTATCTTTTATTTTTAACACTTTGGCAACTGTCGCGCAAATCATTTCTTTTTATTTTTCATTCGAAATTTCGTTAAAAACGCGCGATTTCACAGAGATAACAAACGGGCGCCTATAAAACATGTCTTTGGACTGTCAAAAAAGGCATCGGAATCAGTAAACAAGTTTATATTTAGGCGACATTAAAGACGGGTGGCTCACTAATCCGTGAAACGTCAAAATATGTGGAGCAGGGGGGAAATTTATAGTCGGGTCACTTGCATTAAAATTAGCACCCGAATTTTCCAAAAACACATACTCATGTGTCTATATCAGCATGCCCTTGGCTATATGTCATCTATTTGGCAATCGTACTCTTATAGCATCGTATATTTCATCAGCATAATTTTCTTAAAAGAAGAAATTTTTAAAATTGTGGGCGATATTTTATTTTTATCTTTGCGGTAAGTGGGAGTTATTTAAATTTTTCGGTATTACTCTCTTAATTCAGCTGGATGGTATGCAACGTTCCCATATCTACAATAACAAAGCGGCGTCTTTAGCATAAAAGTACAAGAGATGCAAGCGCTAACCAGGCAGGTAACGAGCAAAGCTTAAAGGTTGAAGTTTTAATGTAAAATGTCGACCATTTGCAAACCTGCAGTCTTTCCCGTTAACCCTAATGCGCCCTACTTTTAAATGTTTATCTCGAAAACTAAATATATTTACAATTCTTTAAATTAATTTAGTTTTCTTGATATTTCAATTTACAATTTAATACAATATCTTTCTTGATAGTATAATAAACGCAATGTCGTGGTATATTTCTCAACAACCCGCGTTGTTGGTAGAAACAGGGAGACGAAAGCAAATTACATTTCAATTTTAAGTAAATTATTGTGTAAAGTTTCTACCTCGCTTAACGTTCTAATCGAGCGAAGAGAAAATTGCATTGTTCGCATAATACACAATCTCAGAAATCTCTGTCTCACTTCTGTGCTTCTATTTGTTGTTAAGTCAAAACCATACAAGAATGACAGCTTACGGTACGAGTGGAATATGATTTCATTCGGTTAAAACGCAAAAATGACATTGAATGTAAAAGTGCTTTGTGCCTATATCTACTTCTATAATACATATTTGAGGTTTCGCGTTCGAGCTCATATACGAAGAGGATCAATAGCCGAGCTTCGCTACGAGTAGAATACGTGGCTTGAACAAATACAATTTTTGAATTTCTATTGCGATTTTATTTCTAGAATAAACGTATTTCTACATTTAATATTTTGTATTTTTTATTTATTTCTCATAATATTAGAAGTTGCTACGATTTTTTAAGCCTAACTCTGCATGCTTGATTCTTACGGTTACCAATAGCAAATGTTTAACAACTTGTATCTCAAGAACGAATTGAGATATAACGATGAAATAAAAAGCATTTTAAAGCTAATTTAATGAAGATTAAATGTGCAATAAATAATTTCTTATTTTCCATAAATATAGTTGCTAGGATTTATTGAACCTAATTTTACATGTTTGATTGTTATAGGTGTCAAAAGCAGATATTTAAAAAATCGTATCTCAAGAACGAATTGAGATACAACAATAAAATAAAAATCATTTTAAAGCCCATTTATTGTAGATTAAATGTGCTATAAATAATTTCTTATTTTCCATAAACGTAGTTGCTACGATTTTTTAAGCCTAACTCTATATGCTTGGTTCTTGCGGTTACCAATAGCAAATGTTTAACAACTTGTATCTCAAGAACGAATTGAGATATAACGATGAAATAACAAGCATTTTAAAGCTAACTTAATGAAGATTAAATGTGCTATAAATAATTTCTTATTTTCCATAAATGTAGTTGCTAGGATTTTTTAAGCCCAACTCGTATTTCAAGAACGAATTGAGATATAACGATGAAATAAAAAGCATTACATGTTTGATGGCTATAATATTATATGAATATTGTATGTATCTCCAGTATGTTTTGTAGTTTCAAGAAAAATGGGAGATATTAACTTCGACGTTGCAAAGTTGTCTATACAAGACTAGAAACTTATAATGCAACTCGTCTACAATAGACATACTTTCCAGACTTTACTGGTACTTTAGAATATGTAACTGTGACGAGTATAGAATTTATTTATATTCAATGATATTTGTACGAATTTGAATTTTAATCGATGTCAAGTAATCAATTATATATAATAATTAGAGTAATATCTCATGTACAATGCTGGACAATTTCTATATTTAGATTATTATATTGATTTTGTCGATGGCCGTTACTAGAAACTTTTCTTCTGTTTAAGTATAGATATAGAAATCACGTGACCCAAGGTCAGTATTGTGGCACCTGTGATCGATGATACGTTTACCTAAGTACTAAATTACCTTTGGTCTTAGAGGTCTAATTTAATGTAGAACCTTATCTTTTTTATAAGGTCAACTGCTAAAAAGATAGCTAATCTACGTAAATTATAATAAATTTAAGAATTGTTATCAGAAAATAAAATCAATTACATAACGAATAAAAATAATAAATAACGTTTATATAACTTTTTAGAAACGACATCAAGTTTGAAATATATTTATTGATTTCCATGCATACGGTAGCTCAGAACCACTTTCCTGTTACAGATTGGGGCAATTAGCCGATTGAGCTTTGAAATTGAAGCGCTTAACGGACTTCTAACTTCAATTACACTTCTACGAAGTTCATTGATGCTTTCGGAGTCAATTTTATGATTGAATGTGTACACTCAAGTTATTTCACTAATTAATTAACATTTACCTGACAACTTTTTTTAAGTAGATATTATTTTAAAATGATGAAAAAGTGAGTTGAGTGTCTATAGAACGACCAAAAGTAGTTATGTCAACTAATTTATAAAGTATTAAAGGGAGTATTTTAAAGGGATTAAATTTTAATAGAGCCCTTGTTCCGTAAAACTTATTATATTAACGAACGCTTAGAATTTATTAACACTAAAGTGCACCATCATAACTATTTAATGGTTAGATTCTCTACTAATGTAAGTCTGACACGTACAACTTTTTGATTACAAAACTAAGGGGATTGAAAACTCCAAATTTCTTATATTAATTATATAGTTTTCTTTTACTATTTTCACTATTTCCTTCGTATATGTGAGAAAATAAAAAACAAAGTGTAAAGTTTTTTTTTTGTAATCTCCAAACAGAGTTGCACAGAGAAAATCTTGCTTCGTGTTACATTGACACATAAAACCGGAGGCTGCAGTATTGAAGCAGGGATGAGTGGGACGAACCTTACCATCCCAGTTCTCGTAAATGTAACCCATCGTTATTCAGCATTAAGCTTAGTTTTATTGAACACAGACTTTACTATGTTTCTTACAACATGTTTTTTTTCCTTTTCAGAAGCTGGACATAAATGTTTATTTCAAAACTAGTGAAAAGGAGAATTAAAAACTGTTAAAGGAAATTTTAAGGAATTGGTGAGTTTTAAACAAATTTCAATTTTAAAATAAGGTTTCCGGTCTAAAAGCAAATTGCACGTCCTTAAGATTCAATTGATTTTCAGATTGATAACAGGCTATTATCGTTACCATTTTCTTTACGTTGACAAATATCATCGTCTTAAATACTAGGACGGGGGCAATAAAAATAATTGGATTTTCAGCACGTTCTCCGAAGAGGCTAGGCCATTGTTATTTTTCTTCCGTGCCTTTTGTAATCCAACTACCCGCAGTGCCCCGGCTGGAAAGCTGCAATTAATTTTTGTTAGCGTCAAGAGATGTCCTTGTGGAACAAAACCACCGGACTTACACGTTAAATCCAGTCGGAGCTCTTTTTTAAATAATTACATGTTTTGCGTTACTTTGTAATAAGAACAGTAATTATAATGGGTAATTAAGAAAACGAATAATTTTATTATTGTGTAGGTAGTTGCGTTTAAAAATAGAATCTGCAAGGTGAAATAGCTAACACAAAACTATATTGTTATCATAACTACAAGGTTGTCTATTAAAAAAACACTTTTCTTCAATTGGTGTATTAAACAGGAAATTGGAAATGTTATAATTGAATTTTAAATTGTTTCTTAATAATTATTTATTGCATTCGTACATACAATTTCAATTTTAAGTGTACTTAATAGGAATGAAAATGCGCACTCTTTTTAAAAGTTAACTTATTTAACGACTATGTTTTTAGTATACATTGTTTACAATACACAATGAGAACAAATTTTGATGAAGGTCAATACTTTCCAAGTTAAGCCATTTTCCGTTTTACTATATACAAGGAAATGCCTCCACCGTTATCATACTTTCCTGAAGGTTACGATGTATTACGCTTGACCTTACGTGCCGACGTCCAGTTAATAACAACGCTAATTTCCTACTTCTTACCACGATCGGCGTCTAATCTAATTTATAACGATGAATCATACCTACAAAATCTTTTTTATAGCGCACATGCAATATTTGAGTTATTGAAGTTGAACAATGCAGAACACGCGTGTTAATCACTGTGTTATTTACGGTTATACCTATAAATTCCAAATTTACAGATTACAATTCCGACAGTGTTTGGTGTTGATTGTTGAAAGTAAAATTTTGTGGTTTGACCCACCGCTTTGATGTTTAAGCAGGATTTCGTGTATTAACTTCCACCTATAAAATACACATAAAATTGTAATTGTTAAAAATTACGTAACGATTGTACAATGTCGGTAAGATATTACTCAGAAGAAAAAACATTTCACAGAAAAAAGTATAGTCATCATTTAATCGGTGTTATAAAAACATCACTTTCTGTACGAAAATTATTTAATAAAACGTGCTAATGGATCGTAAAAGAAAATGAATTCTAGATTAAAAATAATAAAATACGTGCCTAAAACATTATTTGAATTTCATAAAATCTTTCGATCAAAACTTTTTTATTGTTATTGTAGTAAAACCTCAATATAACGGATTAATACGACTAATGCAATATGAAACATTTTTAATTTGCACTTTAAAGACTCTGAAGGTGTATGTTAAATCAGAAACTTTCTAGTTCTACGTCTAGTGTTAGTTGAATGAAAAATATACAGCAATCTAACGCTGAATAACAACTAAAACTAGAAACATTCGGGTTTAGCCGTCTTAAGAGCCGTACGTCTAAACTAGAATGTTTCTAGATCTAGGTCTAGTGTGAGTTACACTTTTAGTCCAATAAAAATATACAATAATTTAGCTCTGAACAACAATTAAATTCCTTGATTTATACTACCTATATAGTATAAACAAGTAGGGAAATACCCTTTAAATATACTGTTTGTGTTAAATAGATTATATTAATAGTATGGTTTAAAAATATTTTGTTTGTTACATCGATGTTTTTTTGTACTTACATTTGCCACCTTCCATATAGCATTAATTTCCTTTTTAAGGAATGTATATTGTCCGACCTTGAATTATACTCCCACAATAACATATAATTTCCTAAGTATGTCTGGTTATTTTACAGACGCGATCATAACAATTTCCTCCTTACTGTGAAGGTTACGACACCAGAACGTTACCAGATGTGGCTATAAAATCTTCGACGTCGTAATGCGAAATTGATTGAACGTTCGTGTTTTCAGTCAAATAACAATTTTTTGCTTCATTTCAGTCAACAAACGATTACGTTACATGACACTTTCATTTTCTTTTGGTTTGCGTACTTAAAATTTCAATAAGTAGTTAATTTTACGTATACATCATTTACTGTTTTTAATTAACCACTTTAAATTAACTAGCTTTAATTTTTCGATTCTTATAAACAATTAAACTTGAACGTCAATGTTGTTTGTTATTTTTAATTTATTTTTTATTTGCAAAACGTAAACTACGCAAACCACGTAAACGAATCCATTATACATGTATTATGAATGAATCAATTTGTTTCATAATAAATAATTAATTTTGATTTAGAACAATCTATTTTTAGCATTAATGAACAATGATGGTTCCGGTACCCATTCAAAACTTAATTCTATGAGGCGGTTCCAAAAATAACCGCAAACGACAATAAAACTAATTGCATTTGTACTCTATTTGTACAAACAGCTTCATTGTTGTTTTGCTTCTGCAATGCTCGTATCCCATTTAGATAGTTTAACATCGCACAAACACCCACTTATCGCGATTAATTGGTGTTAGAATGAACCAAGTCTTCAGCTACATAAATGGGATCGTACATTTTTAACTTAATTATAATTACATCCGCGTTACGTCGTCCGCGCATTGTTCTGTATAATAATAGATAATAGTTCCTGGAGATAGTAGAGGATGTGAAAATTATATCTCACAATGTGCGGTAGTTCATTGTTAAGACATCATACATTTTTAAACTATTATGATGTAACTATAAAAGTGCTTTATTCTTGATAAATTTTTGAAACAAATAAAAAAATTACAAACTCAAATTTGAACCGTACAATCCAATATAATGAAATGACCATTGTTATGTATTGAAATCAATAAATCATCATTGATTGTCGTGCTTCAGATTCAGATAATATTATTAGTCGATCATGGCATAACCACATTCCCGACCTCAACAAACAAAGCCACAACTCATATCTGGAATATACAAACATGTAGAAACATCGGACGGATATATACAACGAAATAATCGGTGATATATTCTATTCAATAAATTATCAGCGTTTTCATCTTTAACGTAACTCTCTCGTCTTATAACAAATTAATATTTCATTGTAATGCGTTGCAAACCTATTTCTTGGCAATCAACTATATTAAGTTCATACCGTTTCTTGAAACTGTCATGTAACGTAATGTTTAAGTTCTCTCAATAATGTTCCTTAGATGGATAAGAAATTAACTTGTATACTAGATATGATATGATTTCTTGATACATATTGATTTACAAATTACCTACATACAGGTCAGTTTATTCGATTATATTTTATAATTGGATTTAATGGGTTGCCAATCCACACCACCGAGGAAGCTAACGAGATATAATAGTTTACATTGAATAACGTAGAAGAAATAAGATTTCGCAAAGATAATTTTTAATTGTTTGCTATTGTTGTTATATTAGAATTATATAATTTCCTTCTGTTATGAGTCTGTAATAATAAGTATCTTATCTTACATAAAATTTTACTTCTTACAAATGGTTTATTTCGCATGAAAAGTTTAATTTAAATTTTATTATCTTCCTAGTTCCAACTTATTACTATCCTCAGAGATTAAAGTCAAAGTTGAATAAAACTTTAAAATGGTTAAAATAATAATTCTTCCACAATTTTTAACGAAAAATGTTTGGTAATAAAGTCCACATTTTTTATTTATATCTTTATGTGTAATTCTCCATAATAGTTATTCAGATTAATAGAGAATTATTCAATAGGTCTTGATTAATAGGAGGTACTAATAATGAATTAGTTGATTATGCCACCATCGTATGAACAATAGATATCCTATTATCGAAATTTCTCTAATCGCATCAAATTGTATTATGATCTCATGGGTATTTATTTAAAACATATAATTGCTCTCTCAATGTATACATATATTTATTGTATGCAAATTGTAGTGGTTAGAGAGTTTTCAAAAACAATGTCCTTACTAAAATCTTTAGTGCGGACGAGTTATGCGGAAATACCATAAATTAAACGCTGAATTTGTGTCGTAAATTATATGCACTCCGACCGTTGAAATAGCTGTGGCTCCTCTCCATTACATTTCACGCGAATCAAACGAATTAAAGAGCGAAATATCTTTTCAAAGTCAAGTAGCGAATTGAAATTCGAACGTTTCGGTTTTTAGATTACTAAGAGCGTTTGGACGTTTGAGGAGTAAGCGGAAAATAATTACCCTATACAATCACAATTTAACGTGAACCTTATCTTCTCATGGCTTCCCCGGTAATTTATTGTTAAACTGGAAGCAGTTCCCCCACTAATTCTGCATTGTATGCAGGCACAAAATTAATTGCATTCATTTACGTTAATCTTAAATCGTTAATTACGAACGATACTTTTAAACAATTTTAATTAATAAAATAAGACTTCCACGCAATGATTTTAAAACACATCATGCTTTGAAAAACGCGAATCAATTTACGAAACATCCGTTCGTTTAACACATAATTTAACAAGATGCGTTTCGTCTCCCTACACCAAATAACCTTGTTTTTCGAACGAAAAGATTTTACGCAAAGAGTTTGTTTACGGACTTGTTTTTCACGTGGTTGGTCGTGCGAGGAGTTTCCGGTAAACGTGTTACTCTCGTTATTGGATTAAACTTAACGGTTTATGGAAAACTCGAGTGAGCGCGCGTTCTCGCACTCATCCTATTCTTCAGAGTCCTCGGAGGCTGAGGTTGACGTGACGGTTTTTAATCACGTTATTTGGGGCATGAATAATTCTAGTCTTTACGTTACGACCATTTCGAATCGGATGGCAAGTTTAAATATTAAATTGCCAAGTTTACGAGGAGTTGTGATTCTGTTGGAAATAAAATTATAGGATTCGCTGCTCGCGATGACGACGATGCTTTAATACTATTTATAGCACAATTACATGTGTTTACGTAACATGATTTATATTTTACGCTGATGTATCGAATTGAAATGATATTCTATATTTAATACAATAAATATAAAGTTATACAAATAATAATATAAATACAAAATAAAAATTATTTTTTTTAATCACTAACTAAGGTAGAATGCATCCCGTTAACTTTTTGTGACTCGTTGTATTTGTCAAGATATCTTGTTTAAAGAGTTAGAATCTTTTTTGCGTAATCGAACATTTTGGATCAAAAATACTATAAAGATCAGAACTTTGACCCTGCTACGTAGTATCTTCAAGCGAAATGTTGATCTCTTTGCTTACAATTCAAGTGTCAGTGAAGTGGCGCTTAGACATCCTTTTCTGGCCTACGTGCTGGAACATACGGTGCAAAAAAGTTGAGCTAACTTATTACAAAATTAGGTTACGCGAAGTGTTATTGCGATTTTTTTGGCAAATAACCCTGAAATTAATTATCATCAAATCAAGTAAATGGAAGAATACGCGCAAGTACCACTTTTTTGTTTTTAGATGGATAGCAATCTGAGGTCTGTCCAAAAAGCTGCCCAAAAGATCGACTCCTCCCATATGATTATTAGAATATAATCGCTATCACCTTCATAGTGTCAATAAGCATTATTTTCAGTAATTCTGCTTAGACAAATTCGTGAATGCAATGAAAATGCTTTTTTGTGGTCATAATCTTTGTTTTTGAGTTTAGCCTTGTTATACAAGGTGTTCTGAAAGGATTGGGTTGGGTTGAGTTGGGTTTGGGATGGGTTGGGTAGCATCCTATAAATGCTTCCGCCTGGACAACAGGTAAATATTTTTGTTAGGACCGGGAATCTTGATTTAATGGAATCAAAACCAGAAGCCTCGGATGTGGCAAGGCAACGAGGAGTTTGTCTTTCAGAGAAACTTCTTGGGTTGGATTATATCTGCGCCGTCCATGTAATAGCGCGGTTTGGAGAGACGCGGTAAGGATGGGTTGTTGTATTATATAATCAAAGAAGACGCAAAAATGAATGAATTTAATGGATTTCGTTATTGATAAAGTTGTGGAATATGAATAAATATTATATTCGATACAGTTACCTAGTTTAATTGGGCTCATCGCACAATGTTAAAGTTAATTTATTAATTCACAGAATTGAAAATATCTTAAATTTTTTGTTTAAAATAACTATGTTACATATTCTTCTGAAACTATAACTTAAAGTAAACATACTTAACGTAAACTTATTTGGAACTTCTTCGATAAAATTTTATAACAGTATCTAGTCCTTATTGGGCAGTTTGCTTAACCAAGTCGAACGTCGATTAAGTGTTATTCAGAAACAAGAAACTTGACCAGACTAAGATGCATAAATGTGTGATCATTACATATTAATCATAATAGTATTATAATTGTAGATATATTTGTTTAAAAAAATGATTACTTAACCCTTTCTTTCCCATGTTAGCTACAATATGGCTACCACATTTAAGTTTTTATTTCGACTTCCAGTAGTGGAATTAATTTGGGAAGAAAAGGGTTAATACCTACTATAAATAAACACATTATGTAAAAATTATACGAGAAAGTGGGCGACCATAAAAGATTATTCTAAATATTTTCTAGTATATTTTTGTATAAATGTATTCGTAAAATAAATATAGATTTCTTTAACCATGTTCTTTGTTTACATGAATTTGTGGGTTGACCGCTATAATAAAAGTGTTTTACGTTTGGTACAGTAAGTGCAGTACAACGTTATTTCAGTCTTTTATTGGTATTGTAGTATTTTCAGAATGATTTAACTCAAGTGTACATATCCAATTTGCCAAACTCACAACACGATTGCTCGCAATTACTTGATTATAATAAACAAATATCGCAATTTTCTGTTGTAATCGTTCATATTGTTCTCTTTTTGATAATTAGCTCAACACGGATCCTTGTCCTTCAGTTGCTTCAATATCTTTGCCAAGATGCGAAGCAAGTGAATGTGTTTCATTTGGGAATGTACGGTATACGTCAGATGTGCCAAATAGAATATCGAATACGTCGGGTATCAAGGTCTTGCCAGATGTAGAACCAAAATAAACTCCAAACATAAGTATTACTATCCATTAAATTTTATTTAAAATTGTTTTTCTTAGATTACCAAAACCTATTATTAACCTTTGTTGTGTTGGTCTTTATTTGTAGCTAAAACCAATCGAGATTAAAACGATTTCCTATAACGTTTATGTTGTCGTTAAATTGGCCGTTGTTAGCGAATCGGAAATGACTTCGTCATAATGTTTACCGAATCCGGACGGTGTGGCCGAAATGACCTTATCGTATGCGCGAGGTCATCGTTTTCCGCTAGCTACGATTTTCTGCAACATTGCATCCCGAGTATTCATCAATGCCGCAGCACAGTTACGCATACATATTTTGCAGGGTCGTAAAAACATTTAATAGCTGCGCGAAATATAATTTTTCGTCCTTGCAGAGAATATTACAAATTTTTCCCCAGTAAATAAATCCCTTTACGGGGTCAGAAATTTAACGATCAAAATATTTTTTAATAACTCTAAATTAAACCAAATAATTAGCTGTTTATGTCCATTAATTTCATTAATTCATTAATTTTAATGAGAAAACAATGTTTTGATACAAAATTGTTTAAATTTTTAATCACGAAGATACATTATTAATAAGTTATTCTTTTTTATTCTCAAAGCCGTGCTAATTAAAATTTTTAATGAGAACCAAGCAAATTTATGTAATAATATTTAGTAAAAAATCTCGTCCTTGGTATGAAAAGGACATCAAGAGAATAATGTAATTTAACACCTTAATGCCAGTTTATTTTGTTGTTTATTAGAATGTATTAAAAGTCGGTTTCTTTATAAACGTTATCAGATATATGTTACGGTATATGAGTTGTCGATAAGATATTACAGATTTGGTAAATCGAAACCTCACAGATGTCAACACATCACACCGCGAACTTTTCGAACAAGCGGAACTAATAAAAACCATTTCAATGGCGAGTACATATCGTCTCTTCATGGTATGCTACGAACATTTTTCCATATAGCGAGGTTTGGTGATTGTGCGTTTAGCCTTTTTGGAATGTTCGGGTTGTCCTCTCGTCGAACAAAACGGCGAAAAGCTGTCCATCCCTGTCAATATTGAATACGGCACCGCCACGTTACTGGCTCGCTTGTTTACGTTGTCGATTTTCAACACCTTTTTGAATTCTCGCTGGAAATGGCCTAGCGTTTCAAGCTGTTATTACGTTTTTCGTTGGACCTATTAAAAATGAGTGGAAGCAAAAAATTCAACATCACTGATCTTCGATTACTGAAATAAAAAGAAATTTTAAAATCTATAAATAGTTTTACAAAAAAAAAGTTTAACCTTGTATAAGTTAAAGCGTCATGGAAAGGGATTCTTATCACTTGACGACAGTCATTTTGTAAATGGTTTTTAAAGATTATGTAAAAACAAAACTGTTATCGAGCAAAAATATGCGTATAAACAGTCGACACATGAAAATGATTCAAAACGTCGGTAACGTTCGATTGAATCGTGAATGTCAATGAGTATCGATTAATAATTCATTACAGAATGCAATTAAAAAGAATGAGGCGCTTAATCATTCATTTAATATGCAGCTGTTGTATTGTTGATATTGAGTTTCTTTAAAATGCCTTGAATTATATTAAATTTTAATTATAACTTATATCTCAACAATGTACAATTCTCATAAGCACAATTTCATATCTACGAGATGTTGTGATCGTGAAATGAGTCATTAACTTTTCATCAACATCTTCTAAAGACTTATGCGACAGAGCGTAAAGTCTATTTAGAATTGCAAATAAACTTGGAGGGTACTTTATAGGAATAGCATCCTTGTTTACACTTCTGTTTCTACTTCTTTAAAATTGCACAAGAACTTAATCAACACTTAAATATTTATTAACTAACAAGGAAAAGGACCTAAGTGAAAAATTCAGAAAGACTTTAAATTTAGATATCTCAAGACATTCTCTTTTTTTATTTTCTGTTTAATTTGGTTCTTACAATAATAAAAATTGAGACATTTCATTCTAAAATCGATAACACGTGTAACTAGTTTATAGATAACTTAACAACAGTATTAACATAAATTTGGAATGTAAGAGGATATTAAACGACCGGTTTACTGCAAATAAACACCCCATCAAAAAAGTGATAAACGATAATAACAGTGGGGTTTTGTTACAGAGGTTGATTGAAACGTGCTTATAATCTATGCGGTAGTTTGTTTGAGATGGGCGGTAATGAAAATAAGCTAGAAGATGCGTTGAAATCAGTTGGAAAATCGGAGTGATTTAATTATAGAACGTGATGACGACCTTGGTTTTTATTGGCGACTAATTTTAATCTTAACTTCGTCGAGATTCTTATAATAAACTTTCGCGGTCCCGGTCTAGATGCGACTATTTTAACGACATGAATATGTCGCGCCATCAAACTATTAGCGTAACCACGCTGACATAAGAAAACGTAACAGGTTTTGAATTAGACTTTTGTTTATGAATTTGTAAGTAGCAACAACCTATAAAAACAATACGCTATTAGAATAAACAAATACGTTTAAACTCTATTTTGAATCTTATTTTGATTTGATTTGAACTAATTAATTGTTCTATAATAAACACAATACAACTATCTATTATTAATATAATAACAATTTTGTATCTCTTATACATGAATTCAATATCGTTTCCTTAAAAGGATCACGACATGTTATACAACGTTTTCAAATTAACTTTTGATGTTTTCAAAGTAATTCTTTTTCTTATTAAGTAAACGACAAGTAGATACGGACGTTTTCAAGAGAAATGTTCTGTACATCAAACGAATAACTAGAGGGAATGTTTGTATGTCCGATACAGAACGTTATCCTAGATCGGTTTTCAATAGCGTCGCTGAAATGTATGCTTTTCAATACACTCAGTTCTTGTTCTGAATAGATAGCGCTGAAATAAAAATTCGTTTGCACTATAAATTCCAACTTGGATATCTTTAAAAACTGATACAAAATAAACAATATTAAATCATTCTATATTCCACGTATATCAGGGCTCATCACCATAACTTCCTAAAGATCATTAGACGTGGAATTTAAATTTACACACACCACAACATGATTCTTAATGTTTTTCCTCCTATTCCATGTAGTATTTCCCATAATTGCTTCCATGGCACTTTACTTATTTTTCATTTTGCTGCAACATCTTTCCCGCTATTTGTTGGATTGTGAATTTGTTGTCTTGTATTATCCAGACACTTAGAACTTCATCTAGTCTTCTTTCAATTGTTGTATTATTCCTCTGTACTTTCTGCGGTCTCTTTTATCTTCTTTCTTATATATTGGCAGTACTAACGCTATTTGCCAGTATTGCCATACTTTATTCAATATATGCAGAAACACTCTTTTTGACTTGTTCCAATTCCCCCTTTCTTATCTGTTCATCTGATTCTCTTTCTATTCCTCCCCGTTGTTATATTCTATTTGTATTTCCATGCCCCGTTACATTTAATAGTTCCTCGAAGTGCTCCTTTCCTCTATCCATTATTTTCTCATCGTTCCGTTACTGTAGTTCTGAGAACTGTTCCCATTTTTTATTTACTATGCATGCTACACATACTACTCCTCCTTTTTAGGTTCAACCACGTCCCCTTTTTTCTCTTTTTTTTTTGCTCGTGACACCAACACTTTCCGCATATCCAATTCCTTTTTTCGTAATCAATAAATATCGGTAGATACGCATAGTTCTTCAATTTACTTTTGTTTCTGACTACCATTATTTTATGCTCCTGACAGCGTAAGGTTACACGCCTGAATCGTCCCCTCGGAGGCTTACAACCTATATGTCACAACACAATCACCAAAAATTACCTTTAAAACACTCTCTCCCAGAAAATACTATCAACAAAATGGTAATTTACAAATATAAAATGATGAACTTGTTAAACAACTCCAATGTTGTTTAACGATTTAGTTTCATTCACAATATTTGTTATTTTTTCAGCAGTATAAGGTGATTGAAACTCGACTCCTTGAACGTGTTATGAGAAACGGTTCGATTACTAGATGGAAAACAAATTGCCTGTTTATTGACCCAACGTGTTCTATACATATAATGAATCCATAATCAACATTTTCAAATAACGATATTTGTCTTTACCTCATAATTTATTATTTTTATATAGTTAGTTATTAATATTCCAACGAAACACGTTTTGTTATAGTTATATTTTTTTTCGTTCCATTAGAACAAAACATGAAAAGTAACATCTATACAGATAAACGAATATTAGTACTAAAAATAAATTTCCACACTATTTTTTAAACTTCAATTCTGTTGCTTATAACGTGAGAACGGACATCGTTTTGACAACATGTAATTGTCGCATGCAGCTTTAATTAGTGGAATGCGGGAGCGAAATGGTAATTGAGGAAAACACATCTACGTTGTTTATAGCAACCACGAAACCGTGAACTTGCAAATCTCTGCTCTTAAGTAGCGTGTTACTCACTTAAATCGTCACATCTATTAAAAAAATAATGCGTCGCACAAAACAATAAGTCACGATAACGGCCACTTAAAAGTAATTAATACGGATAACATTCCCGTGACTTATTCTCACTTGTAATTCATTCGCTACTTAATGTATTGTTGACTTTAGTGTTGGACGGTGCATAACTTACAGTTACCAACTTATGCGATTCATAATCGGTGACCTTCAATTTGCGATGATCACGATGTTAAAACTTTAAAAGTATATAACGTTTTGCTTTAAGATGTTTGAGTCTTATACTTTTAAAGGTGTATAATCGATATTATTTGTATAGGTTGGCCTTTTGGTTCATGAATTTTTATTGAGTACATGTTTGCTACCTAGCCGGTCAAAAATGATTGATTGATACTATACATCATTTACACAAGCATCCAGCTAGTGCACGTCAATCTCAATAGGATTTATTGTAAGGGTTCACTTTGTAACTTTATATAATATCCGATTCAGTTAGAAAAAGTATAAATTATAACATCTAAATCCACTTTTTGATACGAAAAATAGGATAAATAAAATGCGAGTGTGCTTGTGTGTTTTGAGTTTACGCAAAATAAATGTTTGTAAAGCACCCGTTCGATTTTAAGCTTCGTGTTTGCTGTAGTGCTAAAAAAATCTACCTCCGATATGGCTAGCTATAAATTCGAATTCCTGTTTGATTGTCACAATATATTTTAGGATAAGTTAATATAAAGATACAAAAAAATCTTGTTTGCAATAAAGATTTACTAAGCAAGTTAAGAGAAAGTTTTTGTAGTTTTGCTGTTTTAAAACTACAAACAAACCAAAGGATTAAGTCCACTAAGTTTGCCCTCAGGTCAGACGAGACTCCTTTTTACTTGAAGTTCAGCTTCAAAGCTGCATTTGGACTGTAATCCAGACCTATTCATAATGCATGTACCCTTGGGTCATGATTTTTTCATTTGATCTTTTACGTTTTTCCGGTACTTTCCGTGTGGATTCTTTAATATTTTAAGAACCATCTCGTTGGCGTAACATCGACTATTAGCGGTGTTGAACAGAAAAACTTTCTTTCTTTCTTCCGTTTAGCCAAATTTAAAAAAAACATCTCTTTAATCCTTCATAACTTGTAAATCACATCATCAATTTTATATACAACATGGTAAACCTTTTCGCATTTCTAAAAAATACGAATAACTCGAGACCGTACGAATGATATAAATAAACAGAATGGGCGCTTTTATTGGGTTACGAATACATTAAAACTGCCGCCCTGGAATCCAATTTGAGGGGGTAAATGTGCTGGAAAAATACGTACGCTTTGAATAGAAACGTTGATTCCAATTTTAGCACACATGAGATACAATAAACACATAAATTAAATCCATATCAGTAATGGTTGTAAAAGAAGAGATGACCAATCCAATGAATTCATGAATTAATGAATGAGCTCATTTTAACTTTTGTGTAGGGAAATTTAATTACGTTAAAGCAAATTATTGTAAATAACTCGATCCAAAACTGATTCACAATCAGATAGTAATTGGCTTCGATGTAGCTTTTATTCATATTGAAGCGACGTGTCAGTATTTATTTAATAATTTTGCTAATTGATGGTTTACATTTACAGCATCGCTACCAATAAAATGTATTCCGCAGAAAATCAACGTTAATATTCAGTATCTGCTAATGGTTATGATGGCCCCTACGTTTGATTCAATCTTATTTAATGCAATTAATTAATATTTTAAATTTAAAATGAATGCAAAACATATTGTCAATATAAATTTCAATTGAAGGTTGCTGAAGCAAAATCAAAAATAAGAAGTTGATGAAAAATATGCTGCATTGTTGTTCCAGTTAATAAGGTTCATTTAATTATCGATAAAACGTTTTATAATCTCGCCGGTTTTAAGTATGCACTTTTTTAGGCAATGAGGTGAATTTACTGTCATTAAGTCCGTTGTACTGATGCCAAACAGTTGAGATTTGGAATCGTTCCAAATGCTATTTGTGGTTTTCTGTAAATTAATAACACCGCAGCGAAATATTACAATATGCGACACTAGAACAAAGGTTTGTTTTAGGAATTATCTCAATATTATTACTTCTTTTCAATATTGCTTATACACATTTTGAAAGTCTTTCATTTTGCGTAGATGTTAGTTAAAGTAATTAAAGAAAGTTGACTCTTAATAATTAATTTTTTTAAATAATATTAGTTTACCCAAGTAATAGTTCTGAATTAGTATTTCGGATATATTTAGAATTGTTAAAACTACTTGACAACTATAGAATACAATTAGTTGTAATGTTTAGTAAGGTTTCCATCATGTTGTCAAACAAGTTTGATCGAAATTAAGAAAAGCTGGTCCATCTTCTGAACCAACTAAGTTTATCGACCAAAAATCTCAAATAAGTGTTATATGTTATCTAAATAAACTATTATATGAGCTTTGAGTCCTTAACACTCTCTACGAGTCTATGAGTGCCTTGCTTTATATCCAGATTAGCAATAAACTTATGCAGTATAGACCTCCTGATTCGTAAGTAGCGGGAATTAGAGATATATATTGATAAAACAGAGATAGAAAGGAAAAGTGCAATGATATTGATAATGAAAGAAATATTGTGCAATTGGAATTGCGACCGAAAAGAGAAGGGAAGTGAAAAATGAGTCTGAATAGAGTCTGGAAAGGGAAGAATTGAGAAGTGGAAAAATTGAATTGTCAGATAGGAAGCAGACTGGAAAGAAATTGGTAATAGAAGGAAAAGACTGGAAATGGCAAAAACAGGCTTAGTACACACTGGAAAGAGGAAAAAGAGACTAGACAGATAGGTTGGATACTTGAAATAGATTGGAAATAGAAAAAACGGTTGAGGAGTGACTGGAGAGACTAGAAAAAACTAATAATAGAAGAAAGTGATTGAATACAGACTGGAAAGCAGAAAAATGGACTAGGCAGATAGGAGCAAAACTGGAAAGAAACCGGTAATAGAAGAAGGAGACTTAACAGAGATTGGAAAGTGGAAAAACAGACTGGTAAGTTCTGGCTTTATCCCAATATTATCAGACACATTCCTAATTTCTATTAGTTTTATTTTTAGAGTTTTGATAAAAAAAAAACAATCAGCAATTCTCTGAAATGTCACTTAGGCAATATTTATAGAAGATATATATGAAATAGAAGAGATATTTCGATCGACAATTCGTACTTCGATATTTTATCTATATTTATTGATTTAAGATGTTTTGATTTAATGATTATATTTAAATAATAATGTAGATCTGTGGACTAATTCCAAGCTGCTGAAATATTTCATAACTTGAAAATATGCCGGAAGAAGGTCTCCAATGCTGTCTACCAACAAAATGTATGTCAAACATCCCAGTTCTTACTATATTAAACTTTATTAAATATTTGTCTTACTTTATTACAAGGACCGCGGTTTCGTAATATTCAATGAAATGCTAAATTGCGCTATTTTAATGGAATACGATAAATATTCCGCTGTCATAATTGGAGCGAGGTGCGCTAAAATTAAATCAGCGCTATGTTTTGTTCGAGAAAATTAATTGCTTCGTGAAGATGTCATATTAATCTCACGATAATAATATAAATCTAACGGTTCGACGTTCGCAACTAAAATATATTCCAGGAATCGTCGCTGAGTAGTTTTTTTACTTGGAATAAATTGGAGTGACAGAAATGAAATAAAAAATGTATTAGCTAAAAAGGGTATCAAAGGAGAATGTCAATTCCAGGTAACAAGAACGTTCGTTATTAAACGGAAGACATGGGTGAGAAGCAATATCTCTAGCATCTCTATTAATAGCTGAGAGCGTCCTTGACACCGATCCATCACAAGTAGCAGGAAATAAATTTCATTTTGCTATTATATTTTTGAATTTGAAACAAAAACCAAAAATATTGTTATAAAACGGTTAAATTTAATCTTTTTTGGGCACGTACGAAACGATATAAATTTTGAAAAGTTTCCAAGCAATTAAGGCACTTGTCTTACTTCGTTATAATTAAGATGATTGCGACTGGTGGCATCCGCCTCTAGCAACAGCAGTTAGCAATTATTAAAAGCGAGATAAAGGGGGAGGACTCTGGAACAATGCTAACCTACGTTCATCTTATATTTAACAAACTTCGTGCCGAAATTGACGCCCTAACCTAATCATTTAACGTTAACTCTTAACTTAATTGTCCATTGTGAGAAGACGACAAGATGCGAATTAAACCTTTATGTTTTACATATTTAAGTAGTATCATTGAAGAAGCAAATTAAGTTAAATGATGTGGTTTTTTGAAATATTAGAGCTTATTATTTTTGTGTTGATCAAAAGATATATTAATAAAAAGGGGTTACATATTTTGTTATTAAATACAGCAGAGAGCATCTTTTGCTGAAACCCACAGTTTTTATAACAAGAAGGTCAAAGACAACCTCTCACCTACTTTTCCTGTAAGACTCCATTAATATTTAATGAAAAGAGTGTCCGTACAGCTCTTAGAAGCACTTTACCCTAGTAATTACAAGAGAGGAAAAAATGAGTAAGTTTATTTTATTTACACTTTATATAATTTTATTCAGACCAAGTTTTTGTTACAAAAGTAATGGATTAGTTGAAATTAATATTTTCATCTTAAGATATTCTCTATATGATCTATAGAAGAACTTTGTTCATTTCGCTTTGATCGATATTATGCAAAGAGAGTGTTTCGGAACTAGTTTGCGGTGACTCTTTGTGTCAATTATGACAATCTTTAACATATTCACAAGCGAGCGCTCGGTAAAGTTTCCAATACACGAAGGTGAAGTCTGTTCTCCACGCAATATTAGTAAAACTCCGTTTACAAAACTTTGTTTCGTCGTTGAGAAACTACATTCTAAACTTCTAGTTAATACTCAAACCAGCGTGACTTACTAGTTCTCAGAATATTAATACTAGTCTTGATTGGATGCAGACTTTACTGGAACTTAAAATGAAATCCCTAATATCTCAAAAATCTAATAGAGATTTATGGAGAAGTATATTATGATAATTTAGTAAAAATAATTGCCCAATAAATAATGGTTTATTTGTAACACTTCAATTATGAACTGTAGAACTACCTTCAGTGCAGTTGAGTCGTCCTTGCGACTCATGATTGTCGCTTTTCATATAATCCCTAATATTCATCATTTTATGCTTACTACCAAACCTATTAACAATTAACCCAGTTAACATTTAAGTTAAGTTACAAGAAGTGTCGTTGCTTATAATTAATGGTTTTATTACACCAGTCGCGTCGTTGTAATGTATTTGCACATATTGATTTTCTAGTACTGCATTGGTCTGGGATATAATTTATAATTGCTGCTGCAGCAGACGTTTACTATGCGATATAAACATATAACATTTCGTGCAAAAATTAAATATCTAATGGATCAATTACAATACTGCATATTGTCAGTATTATCTATCACACAATTATTATCATTGATAATGAGTCTATTTACAGGTGACTAAGCTTGGCTTTACAAACCATTGAATCGTAATTAGCTAACAGAGATTACTCACATTTGTTACGGTTCTCTAGTTCTAATTAGTTCCGGGTTTCCATAAAGTGAATAAATACGCGATAGATAATTCGAAGTATATATCATATTTATTCTAGATCATTATATCACAATGTTATAATTTGGCTGCTTTTTTCATTTTTACAGTTACTCTGCTGAATAAGGTGTGAACAGATAGAGGATTAAACGTTTGAAAGCCGTCAAAATTAACCCGGTCGATACGAGCACCAAAATGAATCTGTATAATGGTCGGCGTAAAACATTTTTTCAATTACCGTTCACAAATTGGGGACGGCATCGGCCGAACGTGATTAAACTTTTATATTTGCGTTGCGTAAACAAACATGGTTTTCACATTTTCGTCACCTCTGCATCTCATCTGGTTGGGATAAAAAAATGTAATTTAGAATTCCAATTGTTCCCTGGAAAAGTTCAGACGATAACAATGCGAAGGTTTGGTGGTCCTTTTCTCCAGGGTTGCTTTGTGAGGTTCTGATTATTCTCTGTTTAGTTTCTTGTTTAAATGGGGTGAGATCTTTTTGCATTTCAGAAGGATTGAATTCGTTTCTACAAAATCAATGGAATTCAAATAATATTTCTTAAATGATGTACAATTTCACGATCTTTGTATAGCTCTTTCCCTCAAAATCGCTTCTACCCAGATCAAACGAAAAAAAGAAGAATAAATAAAGACTTAATTAAAATATATTTACTTATTAAATTCTTTCGTTCTTCATTCGAAGTTTTTCAAAGCGTTAATTAAAACCTAATGCAAATATTTTTTAATTAAGGAATCCTCGGCAATGAATATTTATCGAGTAGAATCAAAAGTCATCTTAATTGCTTCCATCATTTCTTTCGTCACCTTCAGACGGAAGTGCTTTTCAACCCTGACATTAAGCAAAAATTCTAAAGGTCTAGGATAATCCCTTAAATTGTATTCGTAAAAGCGAATAAGAACAAAATATACTAATTTCCTATTTTATTTCATAACATTCGTTCTTTAGACACTGAAAAATAGCACGTACTCTTTTAGTATAATTCTATGGTAATTACATTTTTTCTCGAACGGCTAAGTAAACTGTTGAAAATGTATCGCTTGCAAAGTGTGTATCTCTTTGTATAGAAGGGTAGTATACGCTGTTTATTCTCGATTTGCATTTGTAATGGGGCGGCTTCTGTTCGGATGTTGTATCGCGTGACTGTTAAGTTAAAGGACATAAAACCAAGTTAGCCATAACGTAGAGAGGTGAAATGCAACGTTATACCGTGGACGCATTGCGGATATGTTGGCAAGAATGTGATATGCATTTATTCTTTTCGGTATTCCCAACAGATACAAGGTAAGGAGATTACCCATGGGACTAGCGCAACCGGCCGGAGGAGTTACGTTACCATCGAGTTTCCCGTTTGTTGTTGTTTGTTTGAAAGTTGAAAGGTCTAAGCAGTGTAACTACAATCAATATTTATACAATTATTATGTACTTGACTTGTTGCTTAAAATTTACATGATAAATAACGTTGTTAATAAATATTTTGTATTTTTATAGTTACTTGACGTTATATTTTTTTTACAACAATTCGAAAGAAAAATATTACTTGTTACAAAAAAAACAATTAAAAATAATGAAAATGGACATTTCAGATCTTTTGACGTGTAAAAGTCCTTCTTGAGAGTCAACTTTCAAGCGAGCGTAACCACTCTCGGTCTTTACGAAAATAACTGATTCACTTTAGTACAGTAAGTGTCAGACATAAATTCCATTAAAAATACAGGGTGTATCTGAATGACGTGCCCAAACTTCAGGGGGTGATTCTTTAGGCAATTTTAAAGGTACTTTCTTATATAAACTATCAGCGATTTCGACTCCCCTGCGGATCTACGCCCCTTCAAAAATGGCGAAAAATTTTGGTTTATTTTATTTTTCCCGAAAACCATTAACACCAAGAAAATGAAATTTGGGAAATATGTTTAGCTTATAATAGGGCATGTTTCGAGCTTATTTGTACTTTCAACCTTCCCTTCTAAGTTACTAAACATAACCACCCCCGTTCAATTTTTGTCTAGATCTTTTTTATGACGATGATAAATACATTGGAAATATTTTATTTAGATAGACGAAAATATTCTAAAACTTTTTTGCCTTTCTGATGTTCTTCGAAAAGTTAATAGTTTCTGAGAAAAAAATTAATTAAGCAAACACTAACTGTTAAGCTGTAGCGTTGTTAATCGAAAGTTGGAATGAATTTTAAAAGAAAAAATCTTAGCAGGCTTAGCAATCTTTGTCAGAAATATTTTTGACGTTTAAATGTCAGTGGTTTTCTTACTATTATTATTGTTTTATTTAAAATTTTGAAACGTCGAGTGAACGAGCGTAAATGCGGTAGAACTTTATTCATAAATTAATTTGAAAAACAATAATAATAGTAAGAAAACTGACATTTAAACGTCAAAAATATTTCTGACAAAGATTGCAAAGCCTACTAAGATTTTTTCATTAAAAATTCATTCCAACTTTTGATCGATAACCCCGTTGTTGTTTGCTTTATTATCTTTTTTCTCAAAAATTAGTCGTTTTTGGAAAAATTTTAGAGAGACAAAAAAGTTTTAGGATACTTTCATCTACCTATGTAATTTTTTTTTAATGTATTTACCCTCTGCATAAAAAAATTTTAGCAAACTACAAATTAACAACACAAATTTTAGTGGTTACGTTTAGTAGTTTAGAAGGATAGGTTGAAAGTCCAAATAGGGTGAAAACGTGACCTACTACCTAGTTAAACATATTCCCCAAATTTCGTTGTCCTAGCGTTTATGGTTTTTGAGAAAAAAAAATTAAACCAAAATTTTCCGCCATTTTTGGAGAGGTGTAGCTCCTTAGGGGGGCCCAAGTCGCCCATGGTTTATTTATCAAAGTACCCTTAAAATTGCCTAAAGAATCACCCCTGAAGTTTGGGCATGTCATTCAGATACACTCTGTATATAGTATATTTTTATAAAATTATATATTATATTATATTAAATATTATATATTATGTAAATGAAACTGTATTGTGCAGAAGAAATAAAAACCCATTACTACGAAAAAATCATCAGTTTTCCTAATTTTCAAACTGCAAATTCAAAGTTATTACATCATCATCCAATTCTATATAATATAACTCTATTTCTACCCAATTTAAATATTTTCATCAATAATTTACTCAACCCAACCTAAGTAAACACAACCCAACTCTTTTTTATCTCTTTTTTTATAACTCCAAGTATAATGTAATAGACCCGTTAATAAAAGTACTGCTAAGTTACCTACTTACTCAAAACTCCCCCTCTTACTACACTTTTATCAGGATTTTTTTCATTTCTTGCCCTGTCTCCTACCCAACTTTTCTATTCGATACTCGGTGTGTGCCACGTTGTCAGCTGCGTGGCAGTATGGACAGCAGTCATTCTGACTTCCTTTGATAATCTGAAGATGCTGTTAAAAACAGCATCTTAATAATTAGAATCACCCCACTTCTTTCGTCGCCACTCTGTCATATTGCCAATTCTGGCGTTTGCATTCCATCTCGTCTGCCACTTTTGCAAGATACTCGCTCCTATCTTCTTTTCTTCATATTCCTTTGTCTGATTAGCCGCTTTCTTCTTAATTGTTAAATCAATCGGTGGCGTCACTGCTTGTAGTGTCTCACTGGATACCGTTCGATATGCACACGATATTCTTAAGAGCAGTTTCTTTCCCTTTATCGCATTCTGCCATGACTGGCAGGCATATTAGAGCTGTGATTAATGACCAACTTAACAAAACCCAAAATCGCAGATATTCGCAACCTTCGATATTGAACATACCACGCGTTAGCGTGGTAGCCATTTTATATGCTATGAATGTTTAGTTCCTAACAAGCTAACGTAATACTATCGCACCAATTTAAAAACTTTATATGCGATGATTGTTGATGATCTAAGTATGAGATACTAAAACGACAGCTGTTTGTTTAGATATAATGGCCTTGATGTGGCCTTTATAAGCTGCCTTATCGTGTTACTTATCTACAAAACAAGCCAAACTTCTCTATAACATAATTAGTAACTAAATATTAAGTTTGAAGATAAACGCATTTCATCAAGTGAACATCAAGTTAGATAAATCTTGTCCTTATATTGTTACCCATTTATTATTATCTTAATCATGTGTTAGAAGTTAGGTTTATCTAATTATGAAAAAAAAAATTATAAACGTAATTTAATAACAATCTCTTATCACGTATTCATGTTCTCAAAAAACAGCAACTACAAATGTATAACAAGGGAAATCTCGTTAATCTGTTGACAGGGAGATTTCATATTCTCTGACGTGTACAATGAGATAACTGCTACGAAAAGTTTGTGACACATCCAAACCAAGAGATTGTGGTTACAACTACAATGTTGTAGTTGATTTTCAGTGTATTAACGATTATCGCGCTTCACATTTTATATAACAAGTTGAACATATCAAATTTAGACTAATTTTAATAATTTGATTTAGGATTTACTGTTTTTATACATTGGAACGGAATGAAAGAAACCGAATAAAAAATTCCCACGTACTTTCATGTGTTCTACGTTGCGAATTCTATTTACTTCGCCCAAGTAGATTTATTCCCACACACCTCTGGCAGTGGTGCAACGTTCCATTACCAGTGAAATATAGTGAACGTTACGTATTCAAATTCGTGCTTGCACGCATCCGCACGCTGCGAAAACAAAGCTTTGTAACCGGACTTTAGTACTGCTGAAATGCAATGGTACGGTATTCCATCGGTATTATTTTAGGAGCTTTACGAGGGGTGAGCTAAGGTAATGATTTTGGCCAAATACATGAAACATCGTATACAAGGCCTGCTAATATTTTCATAAATTGTGTTTATTACAACGATAATCTTTTGTAATAAAAAATTATTGTTCAAAAATAATGTAATGTTTTTTCAATAATTGGAAATTTAACGCGAACGTTAAAAGTTATCGAACCAAAATAAACATTTTAAATAAATTATCTACCATCACAAAATCAGTACGCAAATACGAACCAATTTTGCCATTCAAAACATGATTTTTTGTACTTCGAATATACGACATCCGTATTCAATTCTATTGGTTGTTTGTTAAATTTATTGAATGAATTTAAATTATTTTAGGGAGAAAAACAAATCGTGAGATAAAACTATGAGGGGCTAATTATGTTACGAATATATTTCTAGTTTATGTACAGATTAATGTTATTTACAGATTATGATTATGTTTAATACAGATTTGGTTGGGTTTTTAAGTTGATTAATTAAATAATGGCCTGGCGATATCACGGGTGTGAGTACACTGCACAATTGTGCGAGACTAATTTAGTTATCGATCATGATACGTAGTCGAAAATAGCTTTTGATGTGTTACACGTTACCACAACACAGCCTTGAATACAAGCTCTTCCTCAAATTTACAACCGTGAAACGAGGCTGAATCAGTCGCCAGTTGCATTCGTTTTCCATTTTTTCGAACCCTGACCTTAAACTAATTATGTTTAAAATCGATAGATCGAGTTTCTAAATTTGTTTGGTGAATTTATAATGTCCAGTCTGTAACGGTAATGGAGTAAAACTTGACAATTAAAATATTAAATAAGTCTAGCCGAAACATGTTGCTAATAGTTTATAAATTCAAGTGAATAGGTATTAATGTAAATAATTTTGTGATACACAACTAGTTAGGAACTGCGAAATCATGAACAGAAAAGTTGTGGAAAAGAGGTTATGAGTAAAATTGTGAACTAATTGCAAGTTGGATTTGGAGCTCACGAAGTTGTTTTAGAAATAGGTATGCGAAAAGTTGTAAATTAGTTTTCAAGTAACCGGCTGTTAATTATATTTGCAAAGTAGATACTTTAGAGTTTGTTTTTCACCAAAAATTTTAATTCTAATTTTAAATGTATAACATACACTTCCTTTTGATATGATTTGATTTTAATGTATAATTTAATATCTTAAAACCATGATTGCCACTAACTTGTGCCAC
The DNA here is from genome assembly GCF_036711975.1 of Onthophagus taurus. Taxonomy (NCBI): domain Eukaryota; kingdom Metazoa; phylum Arthropoda; class Insecta; order Coleoptera; family Scarabaeidae; genus Onthophagus; species Onthophagus taurus. The sequence goes on from NC_091967.1 coordinate 6,313,331, forward strand.
TAACCATGACAAATTACTATCGGCAATCAAGTAAAATCAGCTAAAAGAAGGCAATTAAGAAAAAGTTGTGCGAAAAAGAGTCAGTAACAGAAATACTTAGTTTTAAACGTTTACTAATTCTCGCTATAGATAACAATATTGATATTAGCTTTGCTCCAACAACCGTTCATGCCTTACGCCGTCACATTTCGACAGATTTGATCGCATAATTTGGCAGGTTTCTAATCGATCAGAAACACTTGTTGGAACTAAACTATTAATTATTGGATATTAATTACGGTATTGTAACGCATCATCAGTTGCCGGTAGCGAAACCTCATTAAATAGTATTTAATATGTTACAAATGTTTCGCTGCTACAAATTACGTAAATTTTATCCATATTCGCCGTGCACTAATACCATATCCATCAACTCCGTAATAAAAAACATAATAAGAGTAGTAACAATGATTAACACAATAACACCTAGAGCAACAATAGTCTCACAACAAAGGAAGCAAGCGAACGACGTCGAATTGGGTATTAACTTAAGAACAAAGAATCGTTCCACTTTAAACTTGAGTGTTTACTCCTAGAATATGTGTACAGGTGCCCCGTTAAGGGTACAGAGCGGCTGTATCTCGACAACGGTAAAGCCTAGAGGTTTGGGAAAAAACCCTTATAGGCAAAGTGGCCAAGAGAAATAGCTGGAAATTATTTTGAAGTTCGTAATTCGACCGCTAGGAGGTAACTGCCATTGAGAAACATAAAATTCCTGCTATCCCAGAACCTTAGACGATGAGCTATAATTCGACAACGAAAGACATTTTTCTCTAGAAGTGTTTTTAAGATTGACTTAGTGATTACGGAAAACTAGCAACGTGTAGCCCATTTAGACATCTCTATGAATTCGTAAATCACATTAGTGCGCATAAGAATAATATCTCCATCCCATTGTTTTACATCAGGCCTTAACAGACGACCTGACTTTTCAAGAAAAACCAATAACCAGGGAAAATATGACAAAACACTAAATGCCAGTACAAACGTGTCTAGGGCCGAGACCTAAACAGCGTTTTTTTTTCGTCGAAACTAGATTAAATAAATGCATCGAGGTTTATGGAAGGCATTTCGAACATTAGCGAGCTATTTTGGCCAAAAATTTAAGTTATTCTAACACGCCTCAAAAGTAGTTTTGAAACAGTTCTAAGCTTGGATAAAGTATGAAGGAAGGTTCTAGGTAATAACATTTTTGTGCTCTCTTATTTGTTTCCTAAGGTATCTTGATCCGATTAAGATATACGAATTTTTAACATTTTTTTCTATAATTCGAGAATGCATGGAGATATCTGTATACATAGCAGGGACTATTTTGAGTTAGATTCTTACCAAATATTAATAATTAATTTGTTCGGAAATAAAATTGATTAGATTTATAAGTAATTTATAAGTAAATAATTTTGAAATGTTTCTTTAAACGAATACATGTATAATCATAAACGAAAGCTTAAAGCTGTTAGTTACTCTTATCCACCTATGAGATCTACAGTACGATTGATTATTCGAAATTTCAATTTCGCATCGCATAATGTAAGCTTGGTTAAATCTGGATAGGCAAAGCATTAGTTGGTTTCGAATTAATACGACTTCATGCTTCCATTACCGATTACCTGGTCAATGTAACAACAAATTTATTTTCCATAGAAACGTCTGTTAACAATGTCGTCCTGTCTATTGCATTCGGCATCGCAACTAGTTATTTAAGCGTGCACGATGATGACTTTCATGGTTTCCACGGGATAGATTTTCAACAGAATTGTTACTATTGCTATATGCCAATAAGTCAATTACAAACCCACTCGTATATCTCAGTTACGATTGCATTTACACGTACGCCAATCAATATCCTGTTGGAGTACACATCAAGTATTCTGTGTGTACTTAGGTTGTAATATCGATGTTTCTATTGAAAATGTTATAAATTTATGGGTATCAAGTTTTATTTTATGTAAACTTATAGTTGTTAGAGACTACAAGCTTAAGATATTTTATAAATAGAGGTAGGAAAGTTTCTTATAATGTGTTCTCGTAGACTTGGCAAAGTTCCATTTCAGTTTTAGGCTATTTGAATGCGAGGATATTAGGACATATATTTTTATGTAACTTTTTCTAAAACTACTTTTCGAATATTTATTTTATTTTTGCTTGCAAAGTTGTTTGAAAAAAAACTCGGAAATGCTAGCAGATATTATTGCATTGTGATTTCGTTGTAGGTATTGATTTTCTTTCTATCTCATTTTTAATTTACGCTACTTTAATTTCGGTCTGCTTCATTCAATTACGATTTAAATTTAATCGCAATTTTTTATTCATGAATTATTTAGTTACTCTTAAATTACTTTTTTATAATTTATACTAAATTAATAGTAAACAGTATTAAGATGGTTAAATACAAATATTTTTATTTAATGTGGGAATACAAAGAAAACTACATTAATGATAAATTTTAAAAAAATCGATAGAAAAGAAGAATAGGGTCAGCTTGAAAATGGAAACGGATATAAGATAGTCGTACCGTATCGGCGAACGCGACATCTGTCGGCATCGGGGGCCCTTTCTCGTTATCTCCCTAAAATTCAATTGCCTCTCTTCAGATCTTAGCGGGTTTCATTCAGGGAAACCAACTAATGTTATTGAGTTGAAATCCAAGCTTAATTCCTATTTGAAAAGTTCGGATTTAATTTAAGAGTTCCTATTTTACAAAAAGTAACGAATGACTTTTAGATAAATTTAATTCGTTTTAAGGATATTGAAACAGATTAATTAATTTATTTCATTTTGATTAATTTAGAATGTTTGATTTGAATGAGTGCATGTTGTAAACACGTTAGGATTACTTGTATTAACACATTTAATTTGCGCACATGTACTGTACTACAGGTGCGTATGGCTCGGTTTGTTTGAGCCCATCAACTATTTTATACGGCTCATGTGGATTGGATTTGATCGAAACGGCAATAAGTATCCATTATTGTGGTCTCTATGGTTTTCGAATATTTATGCCTTACTGGGAATTATGCTTTATATTTGCTTGATGTAAAGTTATAGGTTAATTTACTATTGAATTCGATACAAATGTTTGAAAATGCCTAATTTTCACGGAAATTAGTAGCTACAATTATATAAAATTTGGAATATGCTTGATTATGAATTATTTTCTCTTAAAAATCAGATACAGAATTATTCTGTTCATGGACAGCTTGGCAAATCTATCTTGCCCTATTAAGGTTGGATGCGCTTTAGCAAAGTTGACAAATTGCAAAATGATTACAAACAAGACATGCTTTGTTTACCTCAACCTCAGAACCAAAAAAAATCAAAAGTGACTCATAATATCACAAAATCGGTAAATTTTTCATCTCCACATTGTATATGAACAGATAATTCTCTTAATCTGCTTTATTAAATTAAACTTAATTATTTTGAAATATGAAAATTTATATGTTTTCATTGTCATGATAATGGACTCAATACATTACCAGTGGGAAAGGATTCTATTCTTTTGAGAATTGAAAAAATTCATCCCTGCCAACTCTTTGGTGGAAATCGAATATAATGGGACAAATCAATCGCAGTAATGCAGAACCGGAAATTTCATCCTGCGGGAAATCCAAAGGTCGTCTTTCTGAGCTTGCTTCCGATATTTCTTTTTCTTATCTTTATATTTAAATGATTACATTAACCTAAAAAAGTCTTTGGACGATTTAAAATTAGATACACGAAAAATTGAATGATGGAAAATGTGCGAAAACTTCGTTTTTTAATTTTGTTATCAAGTTATAATTTTGTTCACCGAGCATGAAATTGAAAATCCCCGAAGGGATTATTTCGAATTTTCACATTTATATCACACAATGTTACCCATTAATCTTTTACCCATTTAAAATATTGGTTATTTATCACCGCGTATATTTTTGTGCGATATTATATGAAACAATAACTATGTCGAATAAATGAATAAATAATTTACTTTAATTTATATTTTAAAATGACAATTTTGTTTGATTTAAGCTTTCAAAGTACCCCCGTAACTTATAAATAATTTACCATAAACTATAAAAAAAAACATGTTTATGATGATGTATTTATCGCTTTTTAATATCTATGCAAATGAGAAGTTGATTTGATTTCTCAGATGGTGGTATCTGACGTTTTGGGGTCGCTCAAGGACGGAATGTGATTTTGGGTTGATTAATTCCATGTCAATTCCGGAATGGTGTAGCTTTGCGTAATAAATTCGAAACTGTGCAGTCTGAATAGATAGCAAACCCGGTTTTGGCGCGGTACGACGGAAACGCTCCCCAAAATTTAATTTGCAACCTTGGTTACATGAAATAATATGAAATGTCACGGGAGAGACGTGATAAGCACAAACTTTATAATACAAAAGCGTACCTAAACTACTACTTTCGTTACTTTTCATTAGCTTCTATCTATGATTTAAATTTAAATAGTACACCACCCAGTCCATATAAATACCTTCGTGTTTGAAATCACTTCGATTGTTCCGCTGTTCCACCAAATCATGCAACCACCATTAATGAGGAAGTTCTTGCCGAATTCGTGCAGAAAAGTGTCCACAGAAAAGGCTTATGGTCACGAAAATCAACAGGAAATTTCTAGATAATGACTGTTTCAGGGTTTGTTAACATTATTAACATTCATTTAACCAATGTGTACAGATTATCAATACAGATAATAACCGTTGCCTTTAGATATAATTACTTATCTTTATATTGACCTATTGTACACTAATATTCCACTTAGCATTGTGGTATGCACACAATTTATTTAAATTGTTTACAAAACGTGTGTTGTAAATGTCTTTTAATATAAGGGTGATAGTACACAAAATTTTTGCTTTTCAAACTTTGCCAAACTATCTTGGCCACGTGCGACAAATTATTTATAGATGATATAATGAACGTAATAATATAACACGAGAGCGATGAAATATTCTCGTGACTAAGTAGTGTAAAGCGAATTTCTGGTAACACGATTATTCGTATTTAACGTTTAATACAAAATTAATTCCTGTGGCGATGATTCGGTGCTACATTAAGATTCTGATCATAACTTGCTGCATCGCATATAGTACCAATATTGCAAATATGTAGTGCAGTCATGAAGATAAGTGAGGGATAATTTAACACGATCAATACGCGTTGGTATAGATTCACTCGTTTGTCAAATAATGTTGCAATTACTTCATTAAAACGATTGTTTACCCAAGTTATAATTGTATTATTTTACATGTTAGTTTTTAATTGCTATAACCTTGAAAACGCAATTACAATTATAAACACATAACTACAAAGATGTTTACATATGAAATCTGACCAAGCATTAAATAATACCATGACCTATCAACAATGACCGGGTTGTCCTTTACAAAATAGGTATTGATCATGCGAATATATCACGTAATACTAACGAACGTCATCGCAACGTGTTGCGGTATAAATTACATCACGATTTACACAAATCCTATAGCTACTAGGAGCTAAATGATATCGAGAATTTAACCCTTTATTTACACCATCAACATAATCCATTAATATTTATTGCAACTTTTTTTTTAAATAAGACAAATTTAAATATTTTATAGAAGAGGCTTACAGAGGGTGTCACCAAAACGACCTCTCAAATATCGAGGTTGTTTACATGGGTGAAATGACACTTGTGACATTAACCTTTAAGTACCAACGAGACAAATCCACCACCAATGATGGTGGAACGTCCACATCATGTGTAATAAGAATGGTGGTGACAGTAGACATTACGGCGTGATATTTCAGTTTCAAGACAGTCTGGATTCTTCTTTTTATTGCGTTGTCTCCGACAAAATCCCATTGGCGATTATGACTTTTGGTTGCTGCTCGGAACAATTGTAGTCAGATGCCACCAAACCATCGGCGAAGATCTATTAGACATAAATTTTGACGTCCCTCTACAGATTTTTTCGCTTTTTGCTCATACTCTTAGCAAGCACTATCATGTCGTCTGCATAATGGAGAATTATTTACGTTGACATCGTTTATCCTAATTCAGCCTTGCCTAACTCCCTTTAGGATTGCTGTTTGTTCTGATGTCTGACCCTTCACTCGAACTTGTGCAGTTTGATATCTTTTGACCTTTTGGTGTTGTACGCAGACGATGGGCATCTACGTTCATGTCTTTACATTTCTGCGATAAGACATTAAGTCAAAATAGGGCTTCTAGTGTTCCCATGCCATTTCTAAACCAGAACTGAAGCTTTCAGGACGTGTGGCATGCGCTAAATATACGAGGGTGAAAGTTCATTTGACCCAATCATTTGAGATCCTTCCAGTTTCGTAGATAGAATTGAATAGGGATGTCAACGTGATCAGATCTTGATCTTCTGCATATGTTTGGTCTGAGCCTGTAGTTTTGCAAATTTTTTTGTAGGTCTTGTTTAACTTCATCTTTTGTAATTATAGGTTTCGGTGGTTTCTTTAGTCTGTTGTCATAAATAAGCTGCCATAAAAAAAAAGCAAGTCTTCCTGCTTAGCCTAAATATTATTTACGACATTCACAGATCACAAGAAAAAGGTTATTTAGTAGATTACACCTTTAGATCGCACTAAAATATATAATATTTGTAATAAGTTTAATATTAAGGTTTCTCTTGATCGTGTATACACAACCATAACCTAATATACATGAACAATACGTTGCGGTTAACATGGTTTAATAAAGTTTTGTTTGTCTATTGCAGTTGGATATGCTCGACGGAAATGGGGTTCCGATAATGAACGCGGTTACAAATCCAGCAAGACTAAATTAAATTCATCGGGAGGTATGTTGTAATTCCCTTTATATTTTTTATAATTCGGTTGAAATTAATTAAAAATAAACAAGCAAAAAATTTTAAAAACGTATTATGAGCTCTTATTTTAATTAAACACACTATATATAACCATCTGACGCTATATTGGTCGTATTGAACGTGTTTGTTGTTTGTCGACAAACAGACCCCATTGACTTATATACAAAGTGATCGAAATAGTAATCAAACTAGTCTACATTTCGAGTACCTAATATTGACAGAATATCCCTCTTTCGCTACGATGCAGCTACTAGAGGAGATAACCAAGAGTTAATTATCCAAGTTAGTTCTGACAAAATTGTTATTTCAGGTGTAATTGAATCTTCTCTTCTCAGCTTCGGGTTTCCCGAGAATTTCTTAATTTATACTTAACAACGTGACGACTTGTTAACTGACGACTTCGACCCTTCAATTTGTAGCCGGTGTAAACTGAGATCGTTTTGGTAAATTCCAGTGTTAATTGGCGGAGTAATAACGAGACTTGCTAATTGAGTAAACTGGAGGAGAAAATGAAGCGACTAAGCATTATATAAAAGCGGTTTGAACATCATCAACGCCATTCAGAGTTTAATTTTGTGTGTGTAAATGTTGATAAATATTGTGGAGTAATGTTTTACGCGGATAGAATTTCAGATTAATGTTTCGAAAAACTTGCGGTTTAAATAATTAAACATTTTTTTTAGTTGGTTTATCTACTCGTTGCCTTTATAAGGGTACATGAGACCCTTATATTTCTTATTTCATACTCGTTGGTGTGTAGTACTTTGTATGCGACCACTTTTATGCAGCTTGGGATTGCCTATGTTTTCATGAAAAGATGGAAAGGATTTCTCAATACGATTTTTCAAGGGGGAATTTCTAAACCGTAACGGAGAGATTTTTCGATAAACGTTCCTTGAGGTCCATTTCACGCCCTCTTAATTTCAGATTAAAATAGTAAGCAAAGAGGCGAAGAGTTGGGTTAGCTCCTTTACTACCCAAAAGTAATTGCGTGTCACGTTGATTAATGAGTTTCCGATTTTGGCAGTTTAACAAGATGTTATTTCACGGGTGCTACGCTAAAATGCTGATATCGACAGCTGTTTGTAATTAAAAAGTACATAGAAAGTTTATCCTGTCCAACTTTGATGATCGACAGCGATAGAAATATAAAGTGAACTCTAACTTAGTTTATATATATATTAAATTGTAACGTAATAGTTATGAACAAAATATATTAATCACGTAAATTATTGTGTGTCATAAATTCATATTCCAAAATTGAATGTCCAATATATTAATTAATAGTATTTATTGTTTAATTTGTTTAATAAGAGAGTATATTCGTCATTTATTAAAAGTTAAAATTATAAAAATTTAATGCTTGATGCAATTATATAAATCGACTACTTGTAACGCTTTTAAAACCATCCCCTTACTTTTTATGATACCTCGATTGTTGGTTGAACTTTTACGAAACCCATTACAACGTGTTTCACTACACAGCATTACTTTGGTAGTTAGAGTGAACTTTTCTTATTCCAGTATAAACGAACTTTCAAACACAAAAACTTTCCTCCTCTATTAATTAAAATTTCCATTTCATTCAATACCTTCGCACCATAATTACTTGTAAGATAACGAAGTAGACTGTGTTATATATTGCCAATTTTCTCTTGCACGTTTTTATCTAAAATGTTCCTTTCTTTGTTAGGAAAGGCTCTGGTTTTTCGAATCCTTGATAGCTTTGTTCGTGTTATAAATGTGTAGGGGCTCAAGAGATTGTTTTGCGATCGGGTTGTTTTTGCTCGTGGGAAAATAAAGGATTTATGGGTGAATTTATGTGACGGGAAAAAAATTTTGTATCTTGCGCCTAAAAAAAAACTTATTATATTTTATTGTATGTGTCGGAGATAAAAAGAGGCAAATAACCTACACATATATTTAAGTATACCTACAATCTTAGTATTTTCAAATTGTAAGAAGTGCTTTAAAAGTGTCCTGAAAAATCGTTGAATTCAGTAATCACAACCTCGATTAGTATCATATCAAATCGAACAATGAATGTAAGGATTCAAGCTGCGGTTATTAGGGGCCGAAACGCTACGATGTCTTGACCACCTTTGAAATAACATAGGTGACCTCGACTGAAGCCGGAGAAATCAAATATGATTATTATTGAGAGGTGCCCTGAACCGAGCAAGAACGTAATTATGTTAAAGCTTATTCGAATTATTCTTTGGCATGAAAATACTATCTGAGAATTCCTAAGGAGATGCGCCTAAGAATTATGGATATCTTTAGGAGAGTAGAGGCCTCAGCAACGAGAGTTGTGGTGACGATGGCGGAAGATAATGGGAAAGAAAGAATTTCGATGAGAAGATGAAAGAAATGGAGAAGAGATAGCAGATAGCTATCGAGAAAAAGATAGCAGGAGAGTTGGCGACCTGGAAAGAAGCAGGGGATAGAGAGTACGAGGGATACGCTAGAGCTGTTAAGAGGGGTGCGGGAAACGAAGTGGACCCGATCGGTACTGGAGGAAGGCAGGGGGAGAGAAAGGGCGCGAGCAAGAACATCATCATAGTGGTCGGAAGAAGGGGTAGCATTCTACAGGGGAAAAATAGACACTTGGCAACAGAGGATACAAGAGATCAACGGGTTGGAAGAGCTTACCCAGGTAGTGCGGGAGGCAATACTGAAAAGGGAGTGTGTACGTAGGGGGGACAAAGTGGGGAGGAACGACTGGTATGATGACGAGTGCAAGAAGGCGAAGAGGGAGACGAAGGAGGTTGAGGCTGTGGAGACGGAGGAAGATAGGGGTGGATAGATATAGGGAAGCCAGGAGAGAATACAGAGAGTTATGCAGTAGAAAGAAAACAGAATTGAGGGAAAAGGAGGCGGCAGAGATTAGGGGGATAACAAGGGAAGGGGAGGTCTGGAGGTATCTGAAAAAAGGAAAGAAGGGTAGGGAGACGAATACCAGCGAAATACACATGACAGAATGGAAGAGTTACTTTATGGGATTATTGGGAGGGGTTGAAACGAGGCTAACGGGGTTGGGAGGATATGAGGGAGATAGGGGAGAGGAGATAGCAGAAGAGGAGATGGAGGCGGTGCTTAGGAGATTGAAGAAGGGAAAGGCGCCAGGTGAAGATGGGATACATAACGAAGCATGGTTGGAAGCATCAAGGGTGGTGCGAGTGAAGTTGTTGGAGGGGATGAATATCGTATGGAGAGGGGGTGGGATTCCGGAGGGATGGAAAGTGGGGGTAATTTGCTCAGTATATAAAAAGGGTAATAAGGGAAGTGTACAGAGCTACAGGGGAATTAACCTACTAGACTCGGCATACAACGTATACACGAAGATACTGCTGGGAAGATTGGAGGAGGAGATGGAGTTGGGGGGAATTTTGCCGGATGGGCAGGCAGGCTTTCGGAAGGGAAGGGGAGCAATCGACAACGTGTATGTGTTGAAGCATTTGGCAGATAGAGAGCTGGATAAGAAGGGAGGGAAATTGTACGCCCTGTTTATAGATTTGAAGGCGGCTTTTGATAAGGTGGATAGGGGGAAGTTGTGGGAGGAGATGGGGAGGAGGGGGATAACGGAACACCTAATTGCGAGAGTGAAGGAAATATACATGGAGACGATGGCTAGGATAAAAGTGGGAGATAAGCTGAGCGACGTGTTCTGGACGACGAAGGGATGTCCGCTGAGCCCAAGTCTGTTTGCACTGTATACGGCGGACCTGGAGGAAAGATTGGGGAAGGGGCAGATGGGAGGATTGGTGGTGGGAGGTAGAAAGGTGCATATGTTAGCATACGCGGATGACATCGTGGTCATGGCGAGAGAAGCGGTGGAGATGAAGGAGATGATAAAGACATTGGAAAGATATTTTAGGGGGAAGGGGCTGGAAGTAAATGTGGGGAAGACAAGGATGATGAAGTTTTGTAAGGGTGGGAGAAAAAGAACAGAAAACTGGAGATGGGAGGGAAAGGAGATCGAGGAGGTTAGGGAGTATACTTACTTGGGGTATGTGTTTAGGGAGGATAACAGGGAGGGGTCGCATGTGATAGCTATGGCAAAAAAGGCGAATAAGGTGATCGGACAAGTATGGGGTTGGGGGAAGAGAGTCTTTGGAAGGAATGTGGCAGCGAGGAAGATTATGTTTGAAGGTCTGGTTAGCAGTGTGATGATGTATGGGGCAGAGGTATGGGGATGGAGGGAGCAGGGACCGCTGGAGGACGTGCAGGCTAGATATTGGAGATGGGTGCTTGGGGTGGCGAGAGAAACACCGGGGTATATAGTGAGGGAAGAGGTAAAGGTGGATAAGATCAGGGTGGAGGCGGGCAGGAGTGCAGTGAAATATGAAGAAAGAATAGAAGGGAGGCCAAGCTGCGGGATCCTGGGGGAGTGTTGGAGGGAAATTAGAGAGGGAAAGGTCAGATATGGGAAAGGACACAGGGACAACTATTATAGACGAGCGGGCTACTCGGTAACGGAGATAAATAGTAGACGAATGGTGGGTAGGGAGATGTGGAGGGAGTTGAGAGACAGGGACCGAGATGTGCAGAGACAGGAAAGGAGGACACAAATAAAAGAGGGAAGGTATAACGAAAGATACAGGGACATAATTACGGAGGGGCTGCCTAGATACTTGTTATTGGAAAGAGATGAGGAAGGGAAAAAGTTGGTGGCTAGGTTCCGTTGTGGAAACGAGGAGAGAGCCAACAAATACTGGATGGCCGATGAGGAGAGGTGGTGTAGGCTGTGCAGGGAGGAATGGGAAACGTTAGAACACATGCTGAATGGGTGCAGTGAGTTGAGGGAGGAGGAGATGGACCGAAGGCAGATCTTAGGAGAGGGGGGAGAGGGGAAACGATGGATGAGAATGGTGATGGGGGTGAGGAGACAAAGGGATGGGTGAGGGGATGATTGGGCCGAGGAGCCGAGGGCGTGGAAATGGAGGAAGAGGGTAGAGAGTGAAAGTAATATTTGAATAATGTAAAGAATTGTAAACAATTACTGTATACAATAAACTCTTAACAATAATACTATCTGAGAATTTCGTCAACGCTATAAACATTCCCTTTCTCCCTTGCAACATTCTATTCCTCCACCCCAACTCCACTCTTTCTAAAAATCTCTTCCTGTTGATCTCATAAAGGGCACATTTCTCCAGAAACTAGTCAACCGATTCTCTTCCGCTAAATTAGACCGAATTAGACCAAATTGATCAAAACCCGGTATGCAGATGTACTTCAGATGAGATACAGATCTCATCACACAGCTTCTATTTTCTCTCCAAAACAACTCCTTAATAACCTTTTCTAGTATAAGTGGCAAAGAATACGGTGTCTATCATTCAGCTTCGCCCTTTTCATCAATAAAATCACAGTTTTCTATACCTTAGGAAATCTACTCTCTTTCAAAGAGCGGTTCTACATTAGTCTAATAGCCATCAGTTTTTAACCACTTCTGCCATAACGCCGTCGAAATCGGCGGCATCGTCAATTCCAACACCTCAACCTCACACTTTCAACGAAGTGACTTCGAGTTAGTTTCTGAAGAAGTTTGCAACATGGCATCCGAAACGTCATACCTTTTCTTAAAAGACGCACGGCAAAACCCGAAAGTTTCTAGTGTTAGTTCTAGTTTTAGTTCTAATTTTAGATCAACCTAAGACTTTATCTTATTTTCTACCACAACTTTCTACAAGTCTTAAAGAGAGAATAAAACAAATTGTACTAAGCCTAATTCAAAATGCGATATTTACGTAAAAAAAAATTAACGGTGTATTTATCACCACAATACTGTAATTCCGAATATATGAGGTTTTTTATTCCTATTTAATTACGAAGCTGCTGATGCTGCTAAAATCGGTACGGGATGCTAGTAGGATACGCAAAAATAATGAGATATACGGAAGCTCTGTGCCAATTTTGGTTCGCTTTGCGGTTTATCCAATGTTTCCCTATCGCAAGTTATACCGGAAGCGGATTACACTCTCGTTCTGCGTGCATTAAAAAATCTCGCAGATTAATGCCCATCGTATTGTTCATCGAAACGCGAATGGGAACCTACTTTTTATTTTAATTTTCATTCGCAATTAGAAATCGAACGATATTTTCACGTACGATTTATCGAATCGAATTTTTTCACAGGGAATCGCTGAAGGGTTAATAATATATTTTCCTTGTAACAAAATTGTATTTCGATTGTTAGTCGAAATCGAACACGATGCAGTCCTCTAATACAGGTCACGCCGGACACGTCCGAAATGTAGTAGAGGACAACTGAAACGTTCGATAGTTTTACAGGCGATGACAGAATTCGAAATATATAGATAAAAGTTTACCTCGATTCGATTTTTCTTTCGTCACAAACTTGAAATTTTGAACGAAAATAGTGTATGAGATAGAAATATGAATAAATTGTTTATACAACGAAGAGACTTGCTTCAGCTTTCCACTTTTATTTGCAAAAACTTGACATGGGAATTGAGCAAGTAGGAGTTTCGAGTTTCGTTTGCGTGTCAATATGTACTAGTGGGATACAATAACCCATAACTCAAATATTGACAATTCTCTATAGCTATATTTCAAAGTCATATGCATGAAATTCTAAGGTTGAATTATAATCCAATCTTAACCATTCTTTTTTAATTTTAATGTAAAATATAGTTTCATTTTCTTTGATGTTACATCAAATTGATAAAATAAGTATAAGAAAACAGGCATCCTCACTATTATATGACCTTTTACAGAAAGCGCTTTGATCGTCAAATGAAATATTCCTTCACACAGACTTTGAGATGAAGTTACTTACCGAACATTCTGTAAAAGCTTTGGACGCTTTAAGTAATTGAAATATGAGCCATAGAGAAGAAACCCGGTTCGGTGCCGAAACTCGTTCCGGTCCTCTGAAAGAAATCGCTCCACTGAACTTCAGCGCGCATTTGTCATCAGCGAGCCGTACCAGCCAATAAGGGAACAATCGGTTTAAACTTTCTGTGGTCGAGATCTTATCCCCTTTTTCTCTTTTAAGATGTCACGAAATACTAAAAGGGCAATTATAGAAACATTCTTTACAAAGATATTAAACAGCTAATAATCACACCTTCAAGATCCATTAACTTTAATGCACATGTTTTCCTTCACCCTAATAGTAAGTAATTAAAGTCTTTATTACTCGTGGTTCCATTAACTTAATGTATCCATCGTCATACCTTAATTGCTACCCTTTGACTAAACTATTACGACTTGTCGCCATTAATCCGAAAGTTTCGCGTGAAATTTCGTTTCGGCGAAACGTGTTAAGCTTTACGGGATGAAAGAAAATCAAACCCTCTAATTACCTTATATGCCGAGCGCTTTTCATTTAGAGGAAAGTTCTCTCTCAACCGTAAAACGAAGGGGTACCCTTTCGTCAAACCTAATTGAATTACGGCCTTTGTTGTGGGGCGCTACGGGAAATAATGCGTATTCGAAGTTGAAAGAGAGACCTAAATTTGTTAACATCAACATGATATATTCCACAATACTGAACTATATAAATTTCATATCTGTGGTCGACATATTAAATCAATTCGTTTTAACGATGTGAAATTATTTTGTTATAATTTTATTTTATTTATGAACCGATTTTGTTGGAAAATTATTGAAACATTTTCGTAAAGTACATTCTTTTTTAATTAAATAATTTTCGGTAACTTATTACGCATTATGTTTTCTTGCTTTAAATAGGAAACCTTTAAGAAGTATTTTCTTGGCTTAAAAATAATCGGTTTTTCTTTTGGAGAGAATTCATTACTTTGTTATTCGTTTCATCTTGTTCTCTTATCGATTTTATTATTATAACATTTAGACGGATGGTGAATTACATCTTTATCAAAAATAATAAAATATCTCGAATAGTCTCGAATTTGTTCTCAACATTAAACAAATTTAATATTCTGGCGTGATCCAATTAAATTTGTTTTATTGGATCACCAAAATCGATTTCCAAAATCGTTCTCTTAAATGTCGGTGAAACCTAATAGTATACATAAAAGGTTTTATGAATAAAACGATGTATATGGCAATTAAAAGAACAGAAGAGCAGCAACCCAACCTAAGCTTGTCGATAAGTAAGGGGACGACACGATTCACTTGAAGACATTGTTAAACGACAGAGGCCGATTCGCAGAAGCAGTGACAGCAAGAGTCAGGAGAGGTAATTAGTGCTACTACGTCAAGAAAAGTCTGCTATGTTCAAAAATCTTCAGCAGAAAGATCAAGTTAAGAATGTTTAAAACACTAATTAGAGCTGTAGTAACCTATGTGGCTGAAACGTGGTGACGATGACGCAAAAAGAGCACGCTGAAAATGTTTGAGCAGAAGATATACCGTAAGATTTTCGTCCCAACCCTAGAGGAAGTCGCATACCATGATATAGTGCGTTTGGTAAATGCTATCTGACTGAATGAAAACCGCCAAAGAAGTGAACGCGAAGTGAAGTTTATGGACTATGCATGTTCAACGAAGGAGGGAGATTGCCGAGGACATAGGAAGATGGGCCTAGTTAGTACGCGAGGCCAAAACCCACATGAGATTGTAGAGCCAAAGGAAGGAGGAGAAGAATATATTGCAAATAAACTGAAATAAAAAAAGTTAGTACTCTGAGGAGGCATAAAATTTAGAAAAACGGCAAACTACTTAGCATATAAGTACTTAAAGATGTGGTTGTAGTGTACTTGCTCATGAGTACTTCTGGAATTTTGCTAGAAAGCACAAAACTAGAATTAAATAATTCGAAGAGCTCTTGTAAAACTCTTCTTCTATTCTTGTTATTTCAAAAAAAGCACTCACTCACTTGGCACTTACTTGCTGGATATCGTTCAAGTAGCCTTATTCATGGAAACTTAAAATTTGGAAACCCAATAAGTTTTATTTCTTAAATCTTAAGCGTTTTGAAGAAAACCATTTTTAATCCCCCAACAAACCAGCAGGTAGATGTTTATATTAGTTCATGTTACTTTATTATAGTATCGGTGTTTATAGACTTAAAGTTCACCACATTCATGACATGCATGGAAGCACGGTTTTGAGAATAACACTCGTCATCAACTTCATCCCTTCTGCAAACTTTAAACCACGCAACGACCTAGCAGGGTGCCATTTTCGGTTAGCACTTCAGCTAATGAGATCGTCTCCTCTTAACCCTGACATAAAGTCATGATTAACCAGGTTTGCCAAGAGTAACACAAACTTTAACAAGAAGTTAAATATGACGACGGTATTTAATTTTAAGAATCTGAATTTACATCAACTCTAAATAAAAATGTTACAGATAAGCGGTAAAAGTTTTCGAAATGAAAATCAAACCAAAATAATCTAAATTTTAAATAAATAACTACGCAATCAAAAATATAATTGAAATTGTGCAACGACACAGAAATATTTAAATTCTTTGAATTCAATGTTTTTTTTTTTTTAATAATTTTAAATTAAAATGCTCCCACAGTAACGGATGCCTGTTTTTGTCGGTAGCGGAGACATCATTTATTGTATATAACAATTTTATTGATTAGTCAAAATAATCTAGTTAGTAAAAGAGCTCAAAATTTTATATTAATTTAACTTTCATTTAACTGTTATTTATACAAGACATTTCTTGCAATATAGCTATAGGTACTAGTTTCAACATTCAGAGGCAAGTGTTAAAGGTCAAAAGAGATTATTAACATTTTTAAATGCCAGATAGTAGGTCAATACAGAACCTAATATGTTTTCATATCAGTGTGTTAAACAAAATTCAAGTAAATAATTATATTAAGTAATATAACAAAATTAAATGTAGTTAAATAATATTTTTTGTATCACAAATTAAGGTTGTTTATAAATAAACAGGGACATTTAGGTTTCATACTTTATTTTATATTAGAATTTATATTCAGCTTGGAACATTAATTATGTTTAATTGGTAATAAATAAACGAGGGGTTATAATTAGTAAACGTTCTGGAATCGACATACGTTCTTTCCCAAGCCGACTTTTCCTTGGCGGGGTTATAGATTTTTCATTAGGTCCTTACCTTCCAGGAAGGAGCAGAACAAAACGAGTGGTGCACTAATTAAAATCCGCCAATTTAGGACTGTACTCACGCGAGATTTAATTAGATCGCGGCCGTTAGCGAATTTTAAGAGTCGTCGACTCGTGACTTTCATCGGTAATCCAAAGTGTTTTGGAAAATTTAGAGGAATATAAAAAACCGTTAACCCAGATGAAGTCACGTTTGCCAACCATTGTCTGGCAAGCCACCAAATCTGATTGAATTAATACACCCTTAAAAACAAAAGTAACTGTATCCTAAGATATTGTCTGCACTGAAAGAATGTTCTTGTTGAAAATTCATGAATTTTCTTTGAATGGAAAAATCGACAAATTATCTCTGCCAACATAAAACTATAAAGCTCGATTTTATTAAGATGAAATTAAAACTCTCCTCACTAAAAGATTAATGATTAAAGAACAAACGGGTAATTACTGGACGAAATCGCTAAGACGTGAAGTTATCGGAAGAACTCGTTGCAGCGTCATCGAATGGGCGAACAATGAAGCTGGTGAAGACAAAGAACAGGGGCCACGTGTCAAGGGCTTAGACGAACGAACGAGCCGAGAAAAACGGGGGCGCAAAATGCCGACTAATCAAAATCCACCAGCGGGTTGTCATAAACTAGAATTAAAATCAGCTGAAGGAACTTTTCCCCCATTGGATCTTATAGAAACAAACAGTTATTAAATGATAATAGTAATAAAAGAAAATTTAATAAAACGTGTTATATGAAGACGACATCTCCCAGATACAAGAATTATAGTCATCGAGATCTGATTGAATAAGCGACTTTAGTTGGGAGAAACCTAAAACCATAAAATCCCACTCCCTCGACGCAAAAGGGTTTTAGCTTTGGAGGATTATTACCATATAATTTTCTTTTGAGAGAAATTTAATTTTAATAAAAGAAAGTTGTAATAAAAATGGAAAACGTGTATCTACTTACTTTATCCCACATGTCAATACAATTTCACATTACAGTAAAACCTAGATATAACGAATCAAGACGGGGAAGGCGCTGAATAACAAATAAAATTAGACTAACACTAGAACTAACGCTAGACCTAGAACCAAAAATATTCGGGTTTAGCTGTGCGTCTCTTAAGACAAAAACTCAGGGTTATCATAAAGGCGTCACCTTTTCCAAGCAAAACTTACTACCCAATGCAAATGCATAGTAGTTTCGTAACTATGGTTAGTGTATTCATATATTGCGAGTTATATGAAATTTCCGGTGTAAGTATACAAAAAAAAATAATAATAAATAAAAGACAAAAAATATATCTTTTAAGACACGCAACGAACCACTACGAAGGGAAACGTTGAACGAAAGTTAAGCTTTTGTGAACGTTTCCCCTTTATTCATCATTCTTCACACAACCATGTAGGTATATCGGAAAATTCTCCTTTTAAGCATTCATCTCTACTTGACAGCAAGACCTTTAATTAAGGGTTTTGTTAGAAAAATCTGATATATTTGATCTTATTTCATGAATTATCAAACGAACCGAACATTATTTGATTAAATCGATTTTAAGTGCACCTTTTAAATTTCAACCGGTTTTCTGGGTGGAACCAATTTTAATTAAAATTTTTACTAGAATAACGTGTATCTAATAATATTCCAGTTCAGAGATTAATTCTGATTGAAAAGCATCGATAGTATGTGCTTAAATTTAATTAAATGGCTTCATTTAACATTCCGATGTGAAATCTTCAGCTTGTACTATAATGAGAAATTGTCTAAAGTTGAATTAAAAAATTCATATCACCGGAAATTATGAAAACGAAGGAATTATTTTTGATTAACTTAATTTGTAATTAAATTTTACGTTGAAAGTGATAAAATTTACTTACAATTATTAAATTAGACATTATAACTGAAAGATAAAATGGAAATTTTATCTATACAATACCATGTTATCCCAACGTTATTGTGCTCAGATATGGGACTGCATAAGATGCGAAACATTCCAACATAACTGGTACAAGGTACGCAATTTCAAGGCTTCGTAATGTTTGTTGGACGTTGGAATACTAAAGGAAAGCTCGACTATCTGGTATTTTATTTATGGAAAGCGCCCCTTTAATGTCGTGAATACCTCGTACTATCGGCCGGTTACTCTTCGATCCTCGGAGACGATCTCCGTTGACTACCTATTGTCGTTTAGAACATAGTAAGAGCTGTGTAGATGGTGTAAATGTAAAGCCATTCAAAATATATTTTAGATAAATAATGGGTTACCACTCATTCTAGTAATTTTTCGATTAGCTGGTTATCTATTGAAAATTATAAAAGGAATATAAAATATTCGAAGCTTATCCATCCAACTTTAAAGGATTTCTTTTCGAGTAATAACCAAAGGGACACCCTCAGGCTATTCTAGGATTTCCTTATCAGCCGCCTTGCTGACAAGCCTTTTATAGGACTTCACTCGTCTCTACGTGCTTACTACAACGGAATTTATGTGTGAAGTTCCCCAGTACTGCTGTAAAAACGTTCTTTATCTCTGCAAAAATGTCTTTGAAGTGTTTAACGATTTTTACAATTAAACCAAATATTCGTATTTCATGTCCTTAAGCGATAAAATTAGTTGGTTAAAGTCATAACAATTTAATGTATTAATTGAGGTCAAAATCGAACCCATATATACCTTTATTAAAGTAATAAACTTCATTCTATATCCTTAAGTCTGCACCTCCCTATTACCGTAGAATATTAGAGCAGGTATTTATGGATGTATGCGGTTAAGTCTTTTCCGACACCAAATTTCCATATAAATTTTCTCTCCATAATTTACGCTCTCAATTTTCTTCTGAATATCAATGAACTCCTTTTAAGTACTTTAATATTCAAGTTAAGTTAAATTTTAATGCACAAAATTACCACAGTGAACCACTATATATATTCTGCTTGATTTTAATGATGATACACTGAAGTAGTGATACCGTAACTTTGGAAACTACCGTATAACCGACAGACATAGAGCAAACAACAGATGTAACTCCTGCACTCTAAATTAGAAAACGAACTGGGCAACTGCAATTTCGCGGACCGCATTCATTTGATAGAATGTTCGTGCTGAATTTGCTGTTTACTCATTGCCTGAGGGTATTTCAAAGTTTCCACTTCCTGTTCCAATAATCAATGGCATTGAAACACTACCACTTCTGCGGCGAATTAATAAATCTCGTTATGGACATGAACGTCTATATTTACAATGAACTCGGTGACTCAATGATAAGTTTTGCTAGTAGGTATATTTGAAAGGTAATCAGGCGAACAGAAATTAGGTCATTTCATCGATCAAAAAGGTTACTAAGTACTAATTAACCACTTTTTATGGTCACGAATCAATGTAATCAACCGAATAAAAACTAGGTAATTTAATATATCAAAACGTCACAAAACACTTAACAAACTTTACACTGAACTCTTAAAATCTCATCAAGTTGTTCTAGAGTTTCAAATCTCCAGAGAAATTGAATTCTCAACTTCTATGGATACGATAAGCCGTTGCAATTAAAATTACGGTCCTCGTTCAAATTAAAACTTCACGGAAGTTTTGCTCTCGAATGGTCGGTCGAACGTGTAGTTTGTACTTTTACTATGAAGAAGAAATTCGAGATTCTCGAATTTCGAAAGGATTTGTTTTTGATTTTATTTCTAATGGTGGTTTTTTTTTGTTTCAGAAATTTGTTGGTTCCTAAAATTGGTTGAAAAAATGACATCATTGTATCTTATGGATGATAATTCAATGAAGAATAAGATTTATTGGGACTGATTTAACCCACGGCTATTATGGATACCGTACTGACGAACCAAACGAACTGTACATCGTATAATTCATCGCCGCCGGTTGAAAACGAAACAGAATGGACGGGGTCGTTTTTGCTCTTTATCAAGGCGAGCATTATGGCGACCATAATAATAGCAGCTATATTAGGAAATCTTTTAGTCATCATTTCCGTGATGAGGCATCGGAAGTTGAGAGTGATAACAAACTATTTTGTGGTGTCGTTAGCGTTAGCGGATTTACTAGTAGCTATGTTTGTAATGACCTTCAACGCCAGTGTTCAAATTTTCAACCGATGGCTGTTTGGATTTTTTATGTGTGATGTATGGAACTCTTTAGATGTGTACTTTTCTACTGCTTCAATCCTCCATTTGTGTTGTATAAGTGTCGATAGATATTATGCAATAGTTAGACCTTTAAAATATACCTTAAGCATGACAAAAAGGGTCGTCGCCATTATGCTTCTGATCACGTGGATCAGTCCTGCCATAATCAGCTTTGTGCCAATTTTTCTTGGTTTATACACCACGGAAAAGAACCAAGCTTACAGAGAAAAACATCCGGAACTTTGTGATTTCACAGTTAACGGGTTCTACGCTGTCGTAAGCAGTTCAATTTCTTTCTGGATCCCATGTACTATTATGGTGTGTACATATTTGGCTATATTTCGCGAAGCCAATCGACAGGAAAAAGAATTGTATAGCAGACATGGGGCTGCGATGTTATTACATCAAAATAACACAAATGGAGATATGCTTTCAAATTCCGGGGGTTCATCAAAAACATTAATGCACGAAATCAATCAAGATTTGCATACAACACCAACCAAAGAAAGAAACATTATAAAAATGAAGCGAGAACATAAAGCTGCTAGGACTTTGGGTATTATCATGGGAACATTTATATTATGCTGGCTGCCATTTTTTTCTTGGTATATTATTACCAGTTTATGCACAACCTGCGCTAATCCCGACATTGTCATCACAATGGTATTTTGGATTGGTTATTTCAATTCGACTTTGAACCCAGTTATTTACGCCTACTTCAACCGAGAATTTCGCGAAGCTTTTAAGAACACCCTTCAATGTTTGTTCTGCAGTTTTTGTAGGAGGCCGCCGTCCAGTTTGGATCAGTACGACGTGAGGAGGTCTTCACTTAGGTATGATGATCGCACAAGAAGTATTTATTCCGAAACTTATATGAAACATATTGACAGGAGGCGAAGCTCCGAATTTGGATCGAGTCTTTGAGTAGACCTTACTAGCAGCAGATTGACAACTACCAGTTTTTAAATCGATTTCGATTAAAACCTGGTCACAGTTCTCAATTTGCTGCTAGTTCAACTTTTGTCCATTTGTTCTTTGTATGGCTCTCGTTCTATATGTGGTGCTATTCTTCTTCTAACACAAGCAAATCTATACATCAGTAATGGTTGAAGATGAGATTTTAATCAAATCGGAAGGAAAATATCAGTTCAAAAAAGAAAAACTTGGTTAAGTTGTGATGTCAATACTATTTTATAAAATACAATACTATCACAACTCGTCTTAAATAACAAAATGATTTTATAAATTATCGCTATAAAAGTCTGGGCGGAATTATATAGGGAAAAATAAAAGCAATTAACGGACTTTAATGTTAAATGGAAAGACCAAAGTTTTATTATTTCAAATGTGATTACGTGTGATACAGTATATACAAATGTAGGTAACATACTTAATACGCCAGTATAATATAATATTATGTAGATGTAACAATTAAGCAATCGGTACTACGTATTGATACTGTGCTCCACTATCTTGTAAACTACCCCTGTTGTAAATAAACTATGGTACCAAATAATATCCTGAATCCTATTCAACGTTATGAATATTTATTTCAAACATTTTTCTAATTTCTGATATATAAAGGATTTAATACTCACTAAAATTATTCTACTGAACTGCTTTACCTAAAATGATTTAAAACCATTTCAAGGTATAAATTAGACTTACCTAACATTCAAAACCTGAACCTAATAGTTCCATAATCCTCCTCTCTATTCATTTAATTTTTTTACTAAACTAATAAATAAGAACGAAGAATCCTCTAAGTACAAAGTACTCCAAGCTTCTTGTAATCGAGGTTAACCAAAACATTGGTTCCATTAAAGTTATTCAAAAGTTAATAATATTCGATGTTTTCCAGTATTTATTGAATAAAAGAGTCGCCGTACTTATAATGAGAATGACAAAAATTACTTTGTAGCGAAACACAATCATACTCTAGTATTCATGTATGTAATAAAACAAACTGTTGTACGTTCAATTAAGTAAATAATAAGACCAAATTCACGTAGCTAAGAGTAATAATAAATAGCATACGTACATGTTACAGGAAAACATACATCGAACTATTTGTTTAACACGATTATTTTTTACCTTACTCAATGCATACATTAAACATCGTAAGTTTTTGTTGATTTTTTTATTGTAGTCTTCCCATTCGATATAAGTGTTCACGTGTTAAAAACGACGGACATAACGTAGCGCTAGATGTAAAAAAAAACATAAATGTTTAAGTGTTTTGTGTGTCAATAAACAAAATTAAGAGTAAGCGCATTTTGTTTTCAATTTTCGGTTCTGTTTGTTCCTGTTATTTACAGATTTTAGGCGTATCTATATATTATTTAGAGATTAATGTAATTTTGTACATAGTTATGTGACAAACAAATTAGAAATTGTTCTGATTTGTCGTAGGAGATTAATTAAACCTAGTTTGTTTTCAAAGTGTAATAATGAATTTGGATATTTATTTTTTGTAATGAATAAGTGAGATTAAATAAACATCTACAAGGATATTTTTAGGTTTTATTTATTTTGATGGATATTGGAAATTTGTTGTACATATAATAATCTACTACATTATATTAGAGAGGCGTAAATTTAGTTATTCGATATCAAAGCATATATTAATTTTCAATTATATTGATTTATATTGAAATAGATAGGGTGGTCAATTATTGTTACAATTAACTTATTGCAATAAACCCAACATGAAATGGCAAATTTCTGTTTTAGTTCAAAATTTCCAAGTATTTTATTAAAATTTATTGTCTGGAAATGTAAGTTCAAACACTTTAAAGTCTTACCAGTGTCATTCTGGACTTTATAATGAAGTCTGGAACTTGCTCACGTAACATCGAAATTCTTCTTATAGTTTAAAGCCCTATCAGTAAAATTCCAGACTTTTGCCGGCAGTATAGGACCAATCGAGTACAATTCCAGATATTTTCTTAAAGTTTATAGTATTAGTCATTATAGAATTATGTCAGTGCAATTACAAAATTTTGCAATTTGGCATTAGACTAAATTTGGCACAGGCCAGAGTAATTCTTGATGTATTCTTATTGCCTAAAATCTCACTTGCCTCATTCCAAACTTTTCCATAATGTGTGGGATTTTGTCCACGTACGTAATTTCAGACTTAACACTCTAAAATTCTGCAAGTATGATTACAGACTTTTTTTTTAATTTGGAATTTGATTAGAGTGAGTCACAACACCTTTTTGTTCTATGGTGTCCAATCGTGTCCAAGCAGTTTAATTCCAGACATTTCCTTGCAGTGTGGCATCTATCCAAAACAATTCTAGACATTTTCATGTTCTCTTTGGCAACTTTGGCAGATAATTCCACTTTTTTTTTTGGTTTCCAAACTTTCTTTTCAAGTCTCCAATCTTGCCAGTATAATTACTTAATCACAATGTAATTCTAGATTTTTTTATAATAATAAAAATAACGTTTACTTATTAACAAAAGCAACAAAATAGATTATAGAATAAAACAATATAGTAACAAACTCTAAACTATAATAACACAAACTCCACCATCAGCTCATCTCCCCTTACGACCAAACTTACTAATCAATACTATGACGATATATTAATTCCTCGTAAATTCTCGATCATTAATTACTTGATGAAAACTAGGTATAGTATGGTTTCCAGGTAATAAGTGTTCTCGACAATACGAAGGCACCAAATAAATAACCTTACTACCGCTGTGGTTTTGGTAAGTAGATTGGATGTTCGCAAAATTAGTTCAAAAGTAGAAGCACCAATTACTTGTATATGCTCAACATACGACAATCCAGTTGAAATAGTATGCCTGAATAAGCCGAGGTTTTTTGTGGCTGAGGATAAATATAAATCAAGTACAAATAAGCTTTTAAGCATTGTATCTTTCAAAAATAAAAATGAATGTTAATGTGTAGGTAGTTATAGTCACGAGGTAAGGTTAGTTTTGTTTACAAACATTAATTATACCATGAAGTATTCTTTGGCAATTAGTAATGGCAATTATAGCGTGAAGTTTTCTTTTGTAATGTCAATTATAGCGTGAAGGAATGTGAGGTAAGGTTAGTTTTGTTTACAAACATTAATTATACCATGAAGTTTTCTTTGGCAATTAGTAATGGCAATTATAGCGTGAAGTTTTCTTTTGTAATGTCAATTATAGCGTGAAGGAATGTTCGGTAAGGTTAGTTTTGTTTACAAATATTAATTATACCTTGAAGTTTTCTTTGGCAATTTGTAATGGCAATTATAGCGTGAAGTTTTCTTTTGTAATGTCAATTATAGCGTGAAGGAATGTGAGGTAAGGTTAGTTTTGTTTACAAACATTAATTATACCTTGAAGTTTTCTTTGGCAATTATATGGCAATCTGTTTTTAAACCAGGAGGAGTATTTTAAATTTGTCACCAGATTGACCTTGCACGTGATTGGTTGAATGCGAGGAAGGTTCACACACAGGCAGGTGTTCTTAAACCCTTCTTTATTATATTTTGAAATAAATACACTCATAACTTCTATGTTAATTTGTATGTTTAGTGTTGACGATAACAAACGAAAATAAATAGAATAATAAGTAAATAAATAAATAATAATAATTATTAATTTAAATTTACCGCCAAAATATCTAGTGATATTTTCTGGTGATTTTTCCTAGTGTAAATCTGACTTTCGAGTTTACTCCTCCTGGTTTAAAAACAGAGTATAGTAGCGCATGAATGTTTTACACTCGATGTTATTTTTGTCAAAATAAATAAATAAGTAGATGTTTATTACAAAATAAAGTTTAATTGTTTCTTTTGTGTCTAGCGCTATTTGATATTTGGACAAAAATAACATCGAGTGTAAAACATTCATGCGCTACTAGATTAAAATGTGTGCTTTTTGATGGGGAAAGAAATGAATTTTTAAGAAAAACAAAATACTATCGTATAAAAAATGTTTTTAGGACCTCAATAATAAAAAAAAAATTTTGGCATTCCTTTGAAAAAGAAAAAGTTGACAGTCGCCATTTTGAAATAATTCTTCCAATTGAAAATGTGGCATCACCATCGTGTAGAGAATGACCCAAAACATATTACTGCCAAATATTTTGAAAGTAGTACCCATAGTGTGGCTAAAAAAAATAAGGCGCTTACTCTGAATCAGGCTGTATATGAATAGTTGTAATTATTCAAAATGTAAATAAGAGTAGTAAAACGTAACAACAGTTAATTTAAACGTCTTGGGGAAAATTAACAGAACAAATTATGTGAAAAAGAGTCTAAAATTATAGTCGGTATTTACGTCATTCGGGACGTTCAAAGACGATTAATTTAAGGATCCGCAATTTATCATAATAAAGTGTGAGCTAATAGTGCGGTTCCAGCAAGAGACACATTAATGTCACCGCTTTCAACGAGTGTCGCATTAACTGAAACAATGTTGTACTTTGGGCGAGTCATTTAGGCGAACCTTATGAAGTAAAACCTTGAAATAAATAAATTTTCTTGACAAGTTATGGATAAACATATACTTTAAAGTCTGTGAAATCGTAATGATTATGTTATATAATTTTAATTATTATTACTAATGCAAAAAAAATTTTATACAAAACTTTATTGGGAAGTTTGTTTCATCAATTCGAACTAATCTTAAATTCAGTTGGTTAATAATGCAATGCGAATCAAATCGTACTGCAGCACCTCTGCAAGTTCTCCATCTAATTTACTAATTGATGCAACACTGCACCTGTAATCATGCCATCTAAGTTGGTCTTTACGTCGAAAACTTCAAACTGTCTCCATAATTAACACCTTATTAAATTAATTCTGTCGTTTATAATATATTCTAGTGTATCAATCATATACTGCTGAAATTCAGTAAGTTTTGAAACTAGTTTAATTAAAGCTTTATTTAATAATTAAAGCGATGTGAAAAAATCAATCTATAAAACGGAGTGATTCGCTTGGAGTAATAAGATTTCCTTGCCCCCTTTGATCTTTTCATCAATTTTATAACTTTTCTTTTATTTTAAAATTCCAATTTTTAGGACTTCCCCACCCGTTCGAATCCTATTTAAGAGTTTTTGAAGCTTTCGAAGTCGAATGAATCTCGTTTCTTTGTATTCGTATAACTTTATACCGCAACTGACAACATACAACCGTAAATTCATCGAAGACCAATATTCCCGGGTGGTTTTATGATATTTTTATGTCAGAGGGAAAAATCTTTCCTGATATTACTCTTCTATTCTTATAAAAGAACAGCTGATGTCCCCAAATCTCATAATTAGATTCCACTGAAAGTTAATTATTTGTAGAATATTATGGACTAAAAATTCATTTAAACTTGAAAATGATGAGATTAATAAAATTAAAATATCGTATTTAAAATACATAAATCAAAACTGAAAGTAATGGTATTTAAAAGTCTATTTAATCATTATATTCCACTCCACACGACTGAATACAAATGATGAAAACAGTCATTAATTATATTCGGGAAGTCAGAGCTTAAGACAAGGGTTGAATCGTTATTTCTTGTCAAAAGTAACAAGTCATGACCCACAATGTAAATGATATAAAGTGTGTGGTGTATTATGACATAATATGAAAAGAAAAAAGGTTGTGCGAATACCGTGTATAATTACTATAAGGAACGCTGACATATAAAAATGCTATAAATGATTAATACTTACATTGTTGTGCCAAACCTAAATTTCAAACAACAAAAAACCAGTTCACTTTATTTTCGTTTGGTTGCGATTCATTGTTGGAATGGGCGAAACTTGTAACTGGAGTGTATTTTCTTGTCTCAATTCCAAAGTTAAAAAACGTTCGTCTTGGCTGAAATCCAAAAAGTATCATACGAATAAAATTTATCCAAACAAACTTAATGTAATACTTTAATGCAATACTCGATATTTGTATATCTAATTCATTTTTAATTTATTCAGGGTTTCGCATTTAACTATTCACCTCTATGAAAATGATTCAATATTGTGATAATATAATTAATATAATTTTCTATATAATTTATTGGGTGAGAACCAGAAACGATATAGTCGAATCAAAAATACACACAATGAAAAAATTCCCTGGGAGATAAAAATAAATAATGGTGTGCCCGTTAATCTGGCGGTATGTAAAGTTCCCTAAGCATGTGAAAAATGTAAAGGACGAGGGCGCAAGGTCAGGGTCACATGGTCCAACGCACTGCGTGTAAATTTATATCCAAGTAATTTCGATTTATAATACTTCAAATTAATAAGAATAAATTTTATTAAACTTTATTTTTTTTTATTAATAATCAGTACTGTTTAATAATCTGTGTTTCAATAAAAACATTTTAATCAAAAAGTTAAAATTTATTTCGTACAGCATTCTTTATTTACGTACCAAGAAAAACTTTAGTTATAACTTACTTTTTCCTTTGGTTTATAGATGGCGCTCGATGATAATACAAAATTTTACTACATTTCGAGAAATCTGAAATTTGTTTGTAGTTACCTTTTTCTATAGAAGATGAAATTCAGGTTACAACAGATATAGGGCACTGTTATTAACTTATTTAAAAAATTGTGAAGTGTAATTATGTAAAAAAAAAGTTGCGGTGCCTCCACCAAATCGATTACTGCTTAACATCTTTAATCATGTCATTTAAAACATCACTTAACAATGATTTCGGAAAGGACAATTTCGCACTGTCCCAATCAATGCAATGTCTCATTCCCTTTCGGGTAGACTTGCATTATAGATCACGACTGCCAGGTTGTGGCGGTCAATATTTTTCCAAGCAAATCTTTGATGGTTAGTTGATTTCATAGGTTTGTTAATATGAACTACCTACGTTCTTTATTCAGTCCAATAACAAAAAAATATAAGAAAAAGCATGTTTACGTGATGATCTAAAGAATCAATTGCAATATTCTGATTCTAGTGATTGCATCTGTTGAAAATACATTAAGGGTTGACCTGTAGAATTATGACGTAACCCAGTTCTTGTTTTCCATTATTACTTCCTCTTCCTCTTCTTCACCTGATACGTACTTTTAAGCTCACTTGAAAATAGGTCAGCTTTGTTGATTGCTTTTTGATCATTTTTCGATGTGGGACTTAAACATTGGGGTTTAGCCGCACGTCTCTCAAGACGACTAAACCCGAATGATTCTAGTTCTTGTGTTAGTTCTAATGATAGTGCTAGTGTAAAACTAGAACTAACATTAGACCAAGAACTAGAAACATTCGGATTTAGCCGCAAGTCTCTCAAGACGGCTAAACCCGAATGATTCTAGTTCTAGGTCTGGTGTTAGTTCTAGTTTTCGTGCAATAAAAATATGAGACATAATGATATATTATGCTAACTAACGCTACCCACCACTGTCACTAGACCTAGAAGTAGAAACATTCAGATTTTGCCGTCTTAAGAGAGGCACGACTAAACGAAATGTTTCTAGTTCTAGATCTAGTGTTAGTTCTAGTGCTAGACTAACATGTTTCATTTGTTATTTTAGATTGTTGTATATTTTTATTGAACTATAACGAACTATGCGTTCCCCGTATTGATCCGTTATATCGAGGTTTTATATTAACATTCCCTGGTTTCTATGGAAATATATTTTTGTATATTGCATCTTAAGTGAAATTAACTGTATATGTATACATATGTACATAAAAGCGAGTTATTTTTTAATATTTTAATATTGATTACATACAGATTTCATTTTCGAATAATATTATTGATAGAGCATTACAAGAAAAACAACATTATTGGAGAATTTCTAGGTAGTAACTCTTGCGGTGGTTTAGAAAAGGTTGTAAAATCCGCCGCATATAGGGTTGGTTGCAATCTTCGGCCGAAAAATACGTGGGGTAATATGTTGTCCTGGTTCAGAGCCAGCATATTGATTTAACCGTTGCACCAGCAGGACCAGAGCAGCAGGAGCAACGGCAGCAGTAGCCAGGCACTGGGTCAACAACTGAACTATCGGGCCAGAGACCTCACGGTCTTTTCGTGTCTCTTTCTCGCATATCGCTTCTGCCGAGTTTCGTCTCTCGCTTATAACGTCGCTCTTCGTCGGCGGTGCCCTACTTGTCCGTGGTTCTCGCAATAACGCGGCCCACTTTACGCGGGACAAATGTTTATTCCGGGAATTATATAGGAACACCACAACCGGATGACGCGGCGGACCGTATGAGGTCCCTCGTCGTTTCGGAGGTTAAGGTTAAGACCGTTTTTGATTGCCCATCTTTACCAAAAACCCAAGTCATTTCTGTGGGTTTAATCAAAAATGTCTTATGGAGAGCTAAACTAAATAAAATTCAAAATATGCAATGTTTCGGTATGCAAAAAGTCTAAAAGTATTTTTATCCATAAACGCAAGTCGAGTTCTGCATCTCAGGTCGAGGTCACAACTTAAATCGAAAAATATTTTCCCTCGGGATCGTTTTTATCCCTACATCGTTTAAATCGTAAACGCCTGGATAACAGTTTATCCGTAATCGCTTTACGAGATGGCAGATTAACGGGCATTCGTGTCGTAATCTTCCGTTTCTGCAAAACATACCGCAAGCTCAACAATAACGTAAACTCCCTAATATAATTACGTATCGTCTACCTAAAGGAATTTGCACTCAACGTAAAACCCTAAAACAGAGTGGAGATACAAACTGGTCATGTTTAAACTCAATTATTGTATAGTTCAAATCGTATAAATCCAAATTTAATTTTATAAAAGAATTTAAAATCATTTTGAGATTCTTCCTGTTACTTCAACAACTTTTATAGTTCTTTCATAGTTGACGCAAAAAATCAATAAAACTTTATATTATTTTTATGTTTCCGATATGTTTTCTTCCTGCAAACAATGTTTTCGTGATGGCACGGCGTACCTCTACGTTCGAAAGGGTCTATTTTAACACAAAGACCTTAACAAAAGGTGCTTTCGGGCGAACAACCGTGCTCGAAACATATTGTATTTCACCTTAACACCAAACTGTCTCCTGCAAAAATTAAAATTGTTATCAGTTTGTTTTTATTGTCCACGCAGCCCTTCGACCTCCACAATTATTATCGAAATCATGCTTCATTAAGCAACTACTGAAATAGATGTTTAGGATGATACCGTCTCCAATATTCTTTCATTTAATAAAATTTGTTGACTAAATTGAACTTGAAACTTCTCTATTAAAACCAAACCCAAAGGAATCTTTTTTATAATCGTAAAAGTTATTATAGAAATTGTTTCAACTCTTTTATTTTACCCGCAAGTACTATTTTGCGAAGACAAGCTCGTCATAACGGCACTGAGTAAGTTTAGTCTGGTTTGCATTCACGGTAACAACTACATTTCTGCTGCATTCAGTTGAAAAGGGTCAAAGGGTCGAAAGTTGGTAGTAACGTTGCAACAATTAGTTTCACACAGCTCTCTGTAATTATTCCACTTTATGATTAGACATAAAACAATTAAAACTTTATGCATATGTACACACGTTAGAATGGGTTATAATGACTTTTGCACAATTATCAAAAACCGCGGTTTTTTTAGAGACTGATAAAGTGATAAATTAAATTACAGAAAAATTATATGGATTAATCTCCTATCTCTTAATGATGGATTATGAGTGAGGGTAAGTATCATGTACATAAGTATACATAAGTAGCAGTCTGTTGGTGCAAAAGTTATTCTTTTCTTTCACAAAGTTAGTTAAAACTCGGTTCTTCTTCTATTCTCGTGCAATGAATAAGTTAAAAAAATAACAAATTTGAAACATAAAAACTTAAAATATAAATTAATCCTTGTTTATATTCAAACTGGACATACAAAATTATATTCTTCACTGAACATTTACGAAATTTTCCTTAACTTGCTTTAACGGCAAAGTAATGAGATTTACGAAAACTTAGCGAACGTGTCGGACATAAATCTCCGGTAATACAATTTGTGTGTATACAAAATGTTACCGAAGAGCTAAATTTTACCGTGAAAATTTACTGAGAGAGGGTTGGAAACTTCCTCTAATCTTTATGTTTCGATAAGATTAGATAGCAAGTAAAATTTATCTTTTGTAGCATTAAAAGTATAAATCTAATAATTTCGTTAACACGTCATAGATTACTTCTTAAATCAACATTTTCTTTTCAAACTAACGTCAATTAGAACGACGTATTTTCAACTCGTAAGCACTAACACGACGTTTCATGTCACCCAATTAAGGAAGTAAAAAACTTAACGAGAAAAATTAGTAATCAGATTAATAAAGTTTTTAACAGAAAGAAAAAGATTATATTTGACAATTACCTGTTCATAGTACGTAATTGACAAGGATTGCTGAATTGCTTGTCTCAAATTGCATTGTTAACTGAGATTCAACCACAGCAATTAAGGCTCTTCTGCTAAATGAAGGTGCCCCTTTGTACCCTATAACATCAAACGATAGCGGATAGCTCTTCCGGTCGATCAATTGACGCAAAGCTCTCACAGGTGCCTTATACAAACCCCCACAAATATTTTAATACGATAAGCAATTCGATAAATTGTATGTATAAAATTCTATTTCAATAACTCAATAATTTAATAAGACCAAAGATTCAAAAATATTCTAATCAAACTTATCGGTTATTTTTTGACGTTATGAGAAAAATTTAATCGGTAATCGACATATTGATTTCTTAGTAAGAAAACTTAAATTGGATCACGCATATACCATTGTAATTTAAAAGTTAGACTCTTCGTTGTTGTACGTCCAAACTCAACCACTTAAATTTCACCACATGAAGCTCTCCGTATCGTGTTACGTGGGCGGAAATTCCATAGTTTTCCATTCTCGCCAACTTAAAGTTTAACTTAATTGCGTCGCGGCACGTTAGTAATCTACTTGCAAATTATAAATGCAAATCGGCGATGACGCGGATCAATAAAGCAATTTCCAATAAATGTGCTAAACTATAATCGGCGAAAACATAAAAATAACAAACGCATTATCTTTATCGTTATACGTTTTATTGTTTACTTTTGTACATACATAATAACGTTTTGTTTGTTCATTAATACTTGAAACGAGAATACTTCCCAGATTTACTCTAATGAAACACTAAATAAACATCTTGAGTCGACGTAAAGCAAACTAAACGAGAACGTCTCGTATTTTGTCATTTTGATGTCTGCTGAACGAAGTTGAGCTAAGTTTCAATGAGCACACGTTCCGTTAATTACTAATTTGAGTAGACGAAGTTACCACATATCTAAACACGTTATTTTCTGCGTCTAAAAATTAAAATAACACGTTGTAAGTTAACCCCCTTATTGCTACATATTTTTTAGTCTTAACATATCAACAAAATTACAGTTAAATAAGTCAAGGAACTAACTTTATCCGAGCGGCCACTCGTAATTTGATTCCCGTTTATCTAATTCGAGTTGGAGAGTTAATAACGAACAAGTACGTAATTAGTAAACTAACGTTGTTACGGAAAATTGTAAATTTATTTGCAACTATCCATTAAAGTATCGTGTAAAGCTTGTTTATGCAGGTATCGATCGGTTTTTTTTTACTCCAACAATACCACTAAAAACAATTGTAATTTATTCTTAATTTTAATAATGTAAACAATTATATCAACTATAACAACGGCTTTTCACAGTCCAAAATGTAAATGCATTGATTAGAGAGCACGAAGTATGAAAGCTGGTAAGCCACATCCATCGTATTGACATTACCAAGACTTCGCTTAAATTGAAAAGCTTGAGGGTTATACCAGAAGTAAATTACCAAGGCAGAGGGATGAGAAGCTGTATCAAATGGAGATATGGCATTAAGGATCATCCCAATCTTAGTTGATGAATTTAATTGTTTCCATCGTTTTTAGCATTGTATTCAAACTCTCAAAAACAATATCATAATTAATTAGGAGGAATTTATCATATATAGAAATTATGCGCTGAAGCAATTATGAACGGAAACAACATAGTGAGCAGGTGTAGGAAAATACTAGTCGCAAAAGACCTCAATATCTTGGGCAAAAATAAATTATCATGTTCAGAAACAATATTATTGGCGAAAACAATATGATCATAACAAAATGTTATGAGCAGAAGTAAGCCATCTAGCGCAGAAGCAGGATATCAGACTACAGAAGCAATATTATGATCATTTGCAGAGCAGCCATAATATGCAGAAATAAAATATAGTACGAACAGAAGCAAAGTTTTAGAAAGGATACGTCGTTTGCTTTTGAAGGCGACTCGAACACATCGACAATTTTTTGGTATGGACATGATAACTCCCTTTGCGTCGCTATTTAGACTGTAGCTCAGTGAAGCAAAGAATTGCCAATTTTGACTCTTGATAAAGTTATATTACATATTAACACAAAAAATGCACAATGTATCATATTTTAAAATTTAAAATTCACTATTTATTTCATGTAGAGGGAATTTACAAGTAGAGATTTCAAGTAAAATGTTAGTGGGAAATTAATACACGAAGAAAATTAATTGGTATGAATAGCGCTAAAGCTCGATAAACAGTGAATTTCCCAATACTGCTGGTCATTGATACCTCAATCAACTTCCATCAGACCAACAATACGAAAGCTATTATTAATCAATATCCTCCGTTATCGTCGACTTATTGATGCGTCAAACAAAACAACCACGTCATTAAATTGCCCTCGAAAATTGATATTGAATTCTCTAAAAACAAACGATTACGAAACACTTTTTGATTAAGTTAAATTCAATTGATTGAACATTTTATGTTAAACTAAATGTGATAAACTTCATTAAAACTTGCACAAACATGGAAATAAATCGGCACAATGAATGTTTCTACATACGTATACTTTCATATAGTGTGGTATAAAATACGGTCGTTGGATTTAATTTCGCGGAAACGCAACATGGGCCCAATTTCGCATCTAAAAAATTGCTTTCCTCAGAAATTCGGGTCGACATCCGCAATTCGGAGCCGTGAAATTTATGTCCTCCATTAAGTCTAACGTTGTGCACCGCGCGAAACATGAAAAACGCGAGTGAAAGCCGGAAAAGTAAAACCGCTAGCTGGCAACCTCCGATGGCCCGTGACCCCGACCTTTTGGAACAACCATATTATAAGCATGCGAGTCAGCATGATTTTAAATGAATGGATTTTACAACAAGAGTCGAAACGAAACATCACGCGATTCAATCATTATGCGACCATACTTTACGTCAAATGAAGTAAAGAGTAGTAAAGGATAATGGATAGGACGATAGTGTGTCATTGAATTTAGTGGTTATACAAGGAAAAAGAGAGTAAGAAACGATAAACTCAAGGTATAATCTAAATCTCATTAAGTGCTCGTTAAAAGTGTTATGAATCCTTTTCATTTTTTATGTTGTGCTAAATATTATAATTTATGAAGCAATAAAGCTAAAATTTTTTTTTACCTTTTAAAAATGATTATTTAAATTGACAAATTAAAGATAAAGTTAGAATTGTGATGAACAACTCAAGGAAAAAAGGAACATTTCTCCATTGGGCTCCAGCAAATATACCTCAGGCTAAATTCCCAATTCTTTTCCTGTTATCTGGTAATTGAAAATAAATTGACTACGTGAAGCCATTACATTTCTTGTTTTGGTACCGATGTTTTCCGTTGTCTCGTATTTTTTTATGTAATTACTGTAAAAGCTGCATCAAAGTATTACAAAATCACGAAAGACAAACATAAAAATAAAAATGAACATTTTCAATGTGAGATAATTATAGCAGTGAAGATAACTTCAAATTGATGTTTGGTGGTAGCAGTGTAATTAGTTGTTAATGTACCTATTGGGCGTCTATCTACATTGTGGTGTTTGTGGAATTTGCTTTTATGCATTAATCTACTTACCGAAAGCTTATACCTGGTAATGTTGAGGCTAAAATGTACACAACCCTTGTTAATTATTAAAATTTCTATGGCTAGAATCGAATTTCAAACAATTTTAAAAATAAAATAGAATTAATTTTATCGATAAATCAATAACAAAGAATAGGTTTAAATAGCTTCGTATCAACATTTCATAATGTTAAAGTTTACGGTGCGTTCTTAAAAGTATTCCTTAACTTTTCTCATAAACTTAGAAAATTGAAGTATTCCGGGAAGGTGTGCTTTAGAGTTTTCTATACGATATTATTAAATTACTATGAAGGAAGTTGGGAAATACGTAAACTTATTTGAAGTAGTTTTTAAAAGTTTTGTTAACCAAAATCTTGGTCAGTTACTTCCATAGAGGTCAGTGTGAAATTTATATCAGGTGTAACAATGGGTTATCCTCTACAAGGTAATAATTTTCGTCTCCAAACATCGTCTGGCTTTTACGGTCTAGATACCCTTTTTATTATCAATTACTTTGCGTTTCACGAGGATCGTAAAATTCTCAAAAAAAACCGTCACCCTTCTCAAAGCGATGTGATATCTTGCTTATATGAGTCTATTTAGTTTCCAGATATGTTGTTGAATTGTCATAGTGATTTTATTGTTTATGGATTTTAATGATTTTTAAAAACTTTTGCACAAATTAATATATGTGAATTGTTATGAAATAATAAAGCATATCATTAAAATTTAAATATGTAGTTTCAACTTTATATAGGCGAATAATTATCAATAAATAAATAGTAACTACGCGTTATTTTTAATAATATTTTGTGAACGATATACAGCTGCTACAACTTGGTCTGTAGTTATGTATAATCATGTAATACAAAAATTACACTTTTGTAACCAGAGGTAACATTTTCTAGGAACCATATCTATATTTCTCTCAGAATAAGTTGATACGAATTTATTTTAAGCTTACTAAAACTTAATAACATTAATAAGAATATTTAATTTTTTAAAAACGTCCTGCTAATCTAACTTAACCCCACTCATCTGAAGGCAACCCAACTCAACCAAACCTAAGCAAATGTGCCCAAAGTTAACGCAATTTTTTATCTTTTTTTACTCAAAAATAATTTAAAACAAGTTAGATAAAAATAGATATAATATGTTTACATTGAAAGATGATTAAGGTATAAAATTTGAAACGTGTTCAACGTATTGAAACAACTGTAGAACATTCGAAAGCGCCAGGTCAATGGTCTATGCACAGAAGTTACCAACGCTTTTTTGTGCTTAAACTGTAAACACAGCTGTTTCCATTTTGAATAAAAATTCAAATTCAACTACCATCACTACGTCGTACAAATGGATAGGAGAGAAGCCGATTTTACGTAATTTAAAAACGATTACTTATGTGCACATTAACATTTATGTGACAGTCAGGTCAAAAAGTGGAAAGCAAAAATTTGAAAGTAATGCTACATGGATTCAACAAAAAAAAGGACTTTTTCCTTTTACATCGGTTTCTTTTTCTATTACGTAAGGATAGAAGAAGAAAGAATTTATTAAATGTAAGTTTTATGAACTGGAACAACGTTGAAAATTTTCGTAGTCAATTAGCTTTGAAGCTCCTATGCTGGTTACGAAAGGACAAATTTAATAAGGCTTCTTGATTTAAATTGCCTCTGCCAAGAACTTGATTCTATCGGAAGACACCAACGTTACTCCAGGAGCAGGTACTTCTCGACACCATTCACGACCACCTCAGGTGTAAATAAACGCCATCAGCAATAAATGGCTACTTAACGTAAATACGCTCCAGCAGGTTTTCAACCTACACAAAATATTTAAATATGTATAACTTTTATAATTTCTAGTTTTGATTAATATATTAAAAATGTTTTAACCTCATTTATCTTTGTGTTATTATTATTATATTCTATGGTCGATAAATTCTGACCTCCTCAACTTTTGAATGCGGAGAATTACAGGTCTATTTACGACTATCCTAAATTATGTAGGACACGGTGTTCGATCGTGTTCGCTGAGTTGCCGAGAAAACACCCTCGCAAATAATCAAAACTGCGACGTCTAGCAAAAACGCCCACTGTATTCGTTTATTTTTAACCGGAAATATTCCGGGTATGATAAACAGCCTCGTTTGCAATTTACCGCGGGACAGTAGGAATCCCTTGTGGCTCAACTACATCCATTACTCTTGTTTTAAGGCATCACAATATCTTTAGATAAAAGATGTTTTGTTTACATATAATAGTTATTTATATTACAAGTGGGCTAGAAACATAATTACTGTACGAGTGTAGAGAATTGCACGACGAAGTCGTAGACTGAGTCGTGTAATTACACGAGTACTGTAATTATGTTCTAGCCCACGTGTGATATACAACATTTTATCTACGACGGCTAAAAATTACTTAAAAATCAATTGCTTTAAAAATGTCTATTTTGACATTTATAAAAATATTTTGAAATGATTGTTGACAATTTTGCTCATTTTAATAAATTAAGTCTGTTCTAATTAGGCTAAAAATGCGTTACGTAATGAAACCAGTGAAAAAAATCACCTCAAATGAGTGTGGTAATGATGACTTATCCAAGCAGTCGTAGATAAAGATGTTAATATCTTTAAACGATATCAACAGGAAGATATCAATATAAAGATATAGTAATATAAAGGTTATTGTTATTTATTCTTAGAACATTATGATATTAATCAACCACTTAATAGAAAGTTTGTAGAACATAAATGATTGATATACGCTTGGAAGTCGTAGAGGGCATCTTACTATGACCCATATTAAGGGAGAAATGCCAAGTTCCGTGTTACCGAATTCGCGTCGCGTTTAGTTCGGGGTAGCGCAAGCGTCTAGACGCTCCAAATGGAGCGTCGGGACGCCGACCAGTCTGTCCACGGCCATCAAGGTCGACTGTCAACGCGAAACGACGCCCAGCGGATCATGTGTATATTAGTGATAACGTTATTGGACAATCACATTGGTGTCAAGGGTGAATCCACTAATGAACAACAGTTATCACGGACCATCATTGAAATGGATAGTAAGTATCAATACTGATAAATAAAATTTTTTAGTTTAAAAGATTCCTAACTTAACCTTATAAAATGTTTGTTGCAATGTTTACAAACTTAACACGTAAAGTTAAGGATAAGTATTTAATGGAGTTTTGAAATTACACAAAAGAAAATTATAAAAGTCTTGGACATAAGACAAATGTAGATCTAATAAAATCGTTGCAACCTATTTACTCATCAAGAATACTATTTTTCCTTCTCCAATTGTTATAATAAAGCCATTATTTAATCATCGCCACATAGAAGAAGCATACAAACATAAACACAATTATTTACGATTTATTATCTGTCGCCAAATGTTATTATACATTATAAAACGATCCAACTCAAAACTAAAACGTCATATATTATATACTGTTATTCAAATTTTTGTGCCAAGTATTAATGTAAATAACATGTAAAATAACATCTTTCAGTGTGTTGTTATTATGGAAAATAAATATATTAAAGCTGCTCGAAGTGTTCGATAGAGTGAAAATTGCAAGTTTGCGACATTTGCTGTGTCCTATTCGCACATACACTTCATTTTAGGTGAGTACTCGTGTAAATACGATACTCGACGCTTCAATACAGTTCGTTATTTTCATGGAAAATCAATTTGGACACATTCCGATTTTATTCGAACACTTTCAGACTCAATTAATTTATCCTTATCTCTATCACTTTTTGTCATTTATTTAGTATATTTAAATGGATTATGCCATGACGAAATCATTTGAATGTATGCGAATTTAAGTTAAGTCCTTTAAGTATTTCGGATTTACTTAATGCAATTTATGGAGAAACTTCCCAAAAAGCTCTCCCATGGAAAATAAAATAAAGCGGGCTTATTCTACATTGCTTCCTTCCTACATGAAGAAGTTAAGAATGTCACTTATAAAAGTCACTTCCCTCGAAAGTCGCTTAGCAATTACGCATTGGTAAAGTCGGGGCAGTACTTCGAAACAAAACGTTTACAAAGTTTCTTTAGCCCGACCAGAAATATGGTCCTTCGGTTCAATGCGTAATCTTGATTCACTTCGGTGGTTTTGAATACAGAATTAGCTGCTTTAAGGAGATTGAGTTCCTCGGTGAAAAGATTGTTCGCGGAACTTTCTGTTTTGCCGAAGTTGGACCGGAGACTCTTCCGCCGATGATTGGTAACGTGTTAGACCTAAGTTTGTAATTGAAAATTATTTACAAACTTTTAATTAAAGTTGATGGTAAAATATTAAAACTTTCTCGATTTATCTACCACTATACTTTATATAATAATATACTTTCTATATTGTTTGCTATCTATTTTTTCGAAATACTCACTTTGGTATAAATTGGCATTTAAGAAGCACGTCAATTCAATTCTCTTTTAATTTTTTAATATTTAAATAGAGTCGTTTGGTAGAACTCGCAGGCTTCTTAAAATATGGAATCATTCAAACAGCTTAATTCTTGGCATTTTCTGTAAGGTTTTGACTCTGACTGCAGTAACTTCAATCTTCGTTGCTATTTGGTATGTAGTCGTTGCAATTCCAGACTTTATTATGAAGTTTTTAGTCTAATTAGAGGAATTCTTTTTTTATGTAGTATCGTTTTGCGCTTGGAATTTTGCCCATATACATATTTACCGACTATATCGTGCTGTTCTGAATTCCTAACAGTTTCTCTCAAAGTTAGGACTCTGATTAAAGCAAGTTATTTCTGCTATTTGGTGTCTGATCGTTGGAATTCCAGAGTTTCGTTTTGATTTATCCAGAGCAAATCCTGACTTTTTTTTTAAGTCTAGAGTCTTGCTCATATATTTACAGACCACATCTTGCAGTCTAGAATCATGTCAATAGTTACAAACATTTCCTGCAGAAAAGCTGAATTCCTAACATTTTCTTTAAAGTTAAGATTCTGGCTAGAGCAAGTTAAACTCTTTTTTGCTATTTGGTGTCTGGTCGTTGTAATTCCGTAGTTTCTTATAAAGTTTCCAGAGCAATTTCATATATTTTTTGCAGTATGGCATCTGTCCAATACAATTCCTGACATTTGTTTTAAGTCTAATGTCTTGCCAATGAATTTACAAACTTCTTCTTGCACCCTAGAATCATGTCA
Source organism: Onthophagus taurus (assembly GCF_036711975.1). Taxonomy (NCBI): domain Eukaryota; kingdom Metazoa; phylum Arthropoda; class Insecta; order Coleoptera; family Scarabaeidae; genus Onthophagus; species Onthophagus taurus. Next base: position 6,354,438 of record NC_091967.1, read on the forward strand.
GAACATTTGTTACATTTTAGAAATTGCAAAGCAAAATTCCTGAAATTTTTGGTTAAGACTCTGACTAGAGTAGTTATGTTTCACAAATCGCTAATGCTCGGTGATCAACTAATCTGTCAAAGTTTTCCCTAATAAATATGGTCTAAAATATTTATACTGGCAACAGATTTGTGTCAGCCGCTAGACAAAAGTGCTCCAACAGCTATGATGTGGACTAACATAATAATTCAATCATTATCCTATAGAAATAGTAAAGATTTTTTTGTTAAATTGTTTTTAAAGCGTATAAGTTTCGCGCAAATCATGAAATATAAAGTATATTATCATTCCAACTTAATTTATATTTTAGCAACAACGATAAACTTTAATATTACTTAAAATAGCCCAATATAAGTTATTTGTAATAACAAGGTACACATGCACTAAAGAGTTTAAGTACGTGTTATTTTGATTTTGCTGTTGGTGGCAACAAGGGCACAACGATTGCGTGCAGATAAACACTCTTTACGGTGCAAGGTCCAAGGTATGAATCAATCCGTTCAAGGACAGACATTATGAAGTTTAATGGTCAATATCGAATTGCCTGACTTTGGTCTGATTGTCCCAGACATTACATACGCTATGGCAGTGACACACTTACTAACTTTACGGAGACGCCATTATATTAAGAGCTTTGGTAGTTTTATCGGATGCCAACAATACGAATTACCCGTTACGAAACCGATAAAGAAGCCACTCGTGACGGAAACTTAAAATAACTTACCTACGACTGCTATCTGGGTTGAGAATGTAACACAAAATCCATTGTATCTGATTAAAAAATATTTCTGGTAAATCTAGCGACGTTGAGATTATCACGTCTCACCCGATGTTAATCAGTTAACGTACAATAAAGCATTTATTATTGTCTGGATTTCATAAAAGGTCGTGATTTTAGTCCCCAAAAGCGTCACGTCCCAAAGCAACTTTTATTACTTATCCTAAGGTTTCGTGCTGCCCTTTTAACGCTCCAAGTAATATAACGCCTCAGAACACCTTCCAAGGACGAACGAGAAGCTTTAAGTACTTACAAGTTTGAGATGTCAAGGTGTAATAAAAATTCAATCCTATTGACTTCACATATATTCTAAACAAGATTCTATAAAAATAAAATAAACACTTTTATTTCTATTTTTTAAGTATCTAATAAATATTTAATATTTAAATAGTATTTATATCTAATAAGTTTTTCAGCAAATATTTAATGTATCTAATTGAAAGGAAGATGCGTAGAAAATCTGGAAAATTCCATTTATAAAAGACGACCCCCAAGTATTATTTTTACGATTTTCTGACAATGCTAAAAATATACCTTCCCAGCAGATTTTATGGCTCTATGGCTAAGAGTCACGTCGGAAATAACGATTGATTTATTGGCACAATTTTTCAACGGGAGTTTTAATGAACGACACAATCTATAACTAAGGATTCCACCTACTAGGTTTTTAGTTGAGATTTTTTATCATTTCAGCTTTACTAGCGAACAAAAATGTAAAGTTAAAAGTTGAATTTGCGATTATAAAAATTGCGAAAGTTTCATCGTAACCTTTGAAACGCTTGGGAGTGAAACCAGTAAAACCTGACAACTTTTCGGAAAATTTTGACCAGTTAAAATTTATTACCTTATCTAACTTCATGGACACCTGTCATTACAGTTAAAGATTTTTTTGTGAAATACTTTTAGAATGAAATATCTCTTCAAAATTTTCTAAAACGGACACAGTTGACTCGTTAGTTACTTCGTGTGACCCAAATACGTCGGGATATTATAGGACGAAATGAAAAAGTGTAAGAGCGGGAACGCATGCTGAAACTGATGAGGACTTGGTGTGGTACGATCGATAAAGACTCTAGTTAATATTCATGTCAAAACATTTCTCTCTCATCTCCCTTCGCGTCTCCTCTAGCCGCCACGGAAGTTGAGACCTTTTTCTTCTGTTTACCTCGTTGTTGAATTCGAAAAGTCGGTGCAGTCGCCGAGGGCGGGACTTGCGAATCATTTACATAATAATAGGGTTTTTGTCATCCAATTATTTGCCTCAGGACTGCTGATGCTATTAAGAGAATTATCGTGGTCCTAGGACAGTTTATTGCTTGCGCAATTTATCGTTAGGAAACTTTTGAAGGGTAAGTGTAAACTGTTTGCGGAAAACACTGAATATTCAGCGTTTTCACGTTTTGAATATTTACCGGTGAGATCGAGTTGAGATAAAGATTAATGTGAGGACCTGCTGAACAACATCATAATGCCTTAAGCCAACAATAAATTCTATGTAAAAATTTACATCTTTAACCGTTTGAATGATTGATAACCACATTTGAATAATAACTTGAACGCTGTAATACCTAATTTTAAATTTTAAGTTGAATAAACATGGAATTGATGAAAACTGATCGGTGTGACATGTGTATGTCAAGCCAATTAAAATCCGTTGATTGTTCCCCATCGGTGAGAGGCAATCAATGTAGTACCAATAGAATTTGTATGTTATTCACTTTTATTGTGTCATCATAGAAAATCAATCATTTTTTGATTAATATAATCTTAATTAAGTGTTCAATACGAGCTTCTATACTTTAGATCCGAAAATACATAACACATTACCTTTGTTAAAGTGAGATCGTGGGTGAGACAAAACCCCAAAGGATTCGAACTAGTAGCACGGTTTTGGCAATTGCATACCCCTTTCGTATGTACCTTTATCGCTTTATGTCGCGACCAGCATTATTCAGTAGGAACTGTTCAAAGGAATTTCTTTTCATCCCCTTTTTCGCAATTTTCTCTCCACGTTAGGAGGATTTTTATTTTTACCAATTCTACATTATACGTTATTTTTCATGTGCACGATATACATTTGAGTTAAATATTAAAGTTAAATATAGATGTTAAATATAAAAGTCGAAAATATCCGATTTACAATTACCACGAACGTGGAAGTACTTTATATTGATTTCGAAGAACTCTCTGCTGTTGAAAAATATCACCTCGAGGTAAATATAGATGGATGGAGGGTGATAGGGACGTAAGCGTTCTAGATCTTAATCAATTTCCCTCGCCGAGTAGATTTCACCAAGGGAAACGATAAGTATATCAGACTTTACTGCTGCTGGCGGTGGCATTAGAAACCCAGGATGGTTCACCTGAAAAGATCAAGCCAGGGGCTATCTGATGCGACAGTAGAACGTTGAAAAATAGTCGCAACTAGAGAGATGCGGCGTTACAGTTTTAAAAATCGACCGGTTAAGGTTCAAAATAAAAAAATTTTAGATTTTAAATTAAATTTGATATTGCTATTAAGCACCTAGATTTATGCCGACCAACAAACTGTATTTCAATATTTTCAATACACAATAATTGGACGTAATGTAAAAGTCAATACCCTATTAATGACTAACATGAATAGTACACAAATTCCATAATAATAATGTTAATAACTAAATAAACATGAACGTAATTAATTTATGCTTAGACCTCAACAAAATGGTTTCAACTCCATAAAATTACTTATTATGAATAACTAATTCAATTTCCAAAGTAAAGAAGTTTTGCACAAAAATAATTATTTTTATTATTATCGGCAACTTTAAATATAAATAGTAATAAAAGATTCAAATAAAGTTCAATAGTTCCTATTTCAGCAAGAACTACAGAATTACACAAACATTTTAATTCGCATGAAAGTATATGAAAACTTCTAATTTAATAATAGCCTCTAATTCAAATCAGGCCGGTAGTAATCAATTTACTCCAGGTAGGCGGTTTAACCATAGTCCAAATCAAAGCAATAGAGGTAGATCTAATAATTTTCAAGATCAAGGTCGGGTAATGGCTCAGTAGTTAATACAGTTAGCGTTACTCTCTAATCAATCTAATCAAAGCTAGTCAAATAATTAAATCGCATAAATTAGATTTGCGATTTTGATTTTATTGTAAAAGTTTTTATATAGAAAGGAACAATTTCGTGTCCAATCGAACATAAAAAGTTTCAAAGATCTCTATGCGTTCCAGTATAACAAGAATATGGTGGAGAACTGCATCCAATAGATGACCTCTGGTTTCAATTACCTTGCTAACTCATCTAACAAGAAATATTCTACATATAATCTCACTCATCTTGGAACAATGAGTGGTAGAAGTTTAGCAACTACTTGGACTATTCTTTCAAAATTTGAGTAGCGCAGAAAATAAGATCGTTATTTTATCGGATAATTCCTAGCAAAAGAATCGCTAGCAATAGAGAACCCAGTAAGTGATAATTGATTCGAATTCCTTGAACCAAATTCGACCTTTAGATAGAATGGGTACTATCTAGGGATCATATCAGGGATCAACGGAAGTTTATTCGCCTTACCTTTTCATTCAATGAACTACCCTGGAATTAACACAACGGCCAAACGTACTTCAACATTACATATAGTGATCAATAAAAGCTGTCTGCAGCATCAGCGATTCAAAATAACACAACATACATCAATACCCACTAGGGATTTCATTCCTACAAGTTAAAATTTTGTTTAGAACCCTTTTATAACAAATTAACGACAAAGATACGATAAACCTTTATAGTTATCTAGTGATTTTCAGTTTCTCACATTCAAATGTTATGTACTTCAAAACTTTTTAATAACTGCATATGAAACTAATTTTCAATGCTAATCTCTTAGACACTTCGAAGGAGCATTCTCGGCGAAAGCGATCTCTTTGATACTTAGAAGCCCTAAAATAGAGAACGACAGTGTTTAAAGAGCTTTATTCGAAACGATTTTAATTTAACGACGTCGTAATAATGCAAATTCAATAATATTCGCACATTCTAAGGTGATTTTATTGTTCAAACACCTTCTACGTGGATTAACAGTATTTACTTTTCCCTTGAAACTGTTAGTCATTAAATCGGTATCCCAATCAGGACGTTATTTCATGGATGTTTAAAGGTACATCAGAACCGAAGGGCAAATTGAAGCTAACTTTAATCGTCGAGTAATTTTTCGCTCCGTTGGTAACGTTAATAATCTATTTTTTTTAAAGGTTTTAGTTTTAATATCGTACTATTTATTTTTTTCAATACTTTTTGTTGTTGATATTTCAATATATATCTGACGATAGTACACACACTAAATTGCAATAAAAAAACGAAATCGTTTATAGCAATATTTCCGATAAAAACAAACAATTCATTTTAAATATGTCTACTTTTTGTGAAATACATTGTTTATTAAAACCGATTCATCTCAAATCTATAACTACCTAAATGCTAGTTTCGTGCTGAAATTGGTATTTATCGATTAATATATATAAGAATGGAAATTTATCTGTTAAACCTGAAAATATAGTAGCCAACAGTTCGCACGTCAGGAGGAGATATGACATGTTCTTTGTCAGAATACGGTTAGTCTTTGTTTTGTATGCGAAATTATAATAGCGTCACGCGTTATTAATTTAATCATCGGATGAGCGGAATTGATTTTCTAAAAATAACTTTTTGTTATATGCTGTAGAAAACTTTTTGAACTAGTACTGAACTCTACCGTTATTTATCTTCAGTAAAACGCGGAACGGTGAGCCGGACGTGCAAATTTATTACTTTTCTACATGTATTTTCATTAAGCTAAAAATGTCTCGTAACGTCCAATTAGAAGTGAATCTAAATATGGGCGCATTTTGATGATGTTTTAAAAAAATTATTGCTAGCGTAAAGATGGAAACAACAGTGATAATCGGGTCTAAACATATCAATCAAACCAGTTACGTTACGTTGTAGTTTAATGAAAAGTTAAGCGTGTTTTGTAGCACAAACCGATCTGAATACAGATTGCCAGAGTTGATTAGTATCCCACCCAGTGCAGTGCACGGTAACAACATACTCGTGCATCAGATATCAAGCAGGATTCACATTACACGCATATCTACAACCAGAATAATGTTAAACTACTAAATAATAGGTGTTCACTACTTAGAGCTTATAGTTTATGTACTTAAATCATGATATCGAAAATTACTTATAATCATTATACTTAATCACGTTTTATTTTTTAACCTAAAATTCTTACAAACGAGATAGAATCTTTAATTTTCCCCTATGAGGTAGCTATACTAAGGAGAAACCTCCACTTAATTAAGCTCATGGTTTACCGATGGAAGATTAATTACCAACTTGAACGCTTCGGGGGTTAATTATACCAATTGATAACAACCTAGAATGAAATCCTGCAATGTAATTGTTATAACAATACCTAAATAAATCGAAAAATACCCAGCAACAACATGAAAGATAACATTTATTAGGGATGAAATTCATTCAACTATATTGATTGTATTACGGGCAACATCGATGTTTGATAATCAAATGCAAAACAAGGGTGCTAGAGAATCTAATAACTAATATTATTCGAAAATAAATTGTCTTTTTAATTATTAGAAATCAGTTCGTGATTAATGTTGTTTACCCGGCGCCTCCACCAAAATTAGTTTGCCGAAATGGATTTAAATTTTTTTTATTTTTTTAAACCTCCCCTATACATATATCTTTTTATCTATTTGCCAAAAATACTTTTGTGATACTGTTTCAAGTTATCTTTAGTTATATATTTCTCGCCGTGGAACTGCGCTGTTACGTAGCTATCTGATACCACAGGGTATTAATCACCACTAGGGCGACAGTTATAATATCCTGAATCGAAGCACGTATCGTCCTTTAGCTTGGATTATAAAAGGGGCCATTTTCCTGTTGTTTACCATAGTTGTAAAGGAAAATATGCCAATGATTGATTTTTACGAAAAATAAAAAAACTTACATTATTTTTTATATTTAAAACATATAAAAAATTTTAGATTTTCTCAACGCAGGGTTATAATCGCTTACGGATAACGTTTTGTTGGTTTATTACTTATTGCAAACAATTTCCATTTACCACATTTTGTCCTAGCACTTATAGTTTTAGAGCTATAATAAAGAGTTTTAACCAAAAACGTCGATTTAGCGTTTTGGGGAGCTTTAGATGTATAACTAAAAATGCGAAACAGTTGGAAAAAAATCTTTTATATATTATGCTTTTGTGATTTATTAGGTGCAATTTTTATTTATATTTTTCTGATCCACAAGTTTTAATTTTCGAGTAAACCATTGTATAAACCTTTGTTATAAACCGTTTCATGCCATTTTATGAATATATAATAACAATTTTATTTGTTACTGATTTGAATTTCCTGCCCTGTTTCAAAACTAATTTTCCCTACAAACACTCGAGAAATTTGAAAGCTGGTGGAATTCGGACAAATAAATTCCTTCCGGTAATATTTGGTTATCAGCTACATTCCTGAAGCCGATCTTTTATAGTTGAAATGTCTATATTGATTGACATTTATACCATTATCCAGGTGATGTTGCGACGGGAGGTTGAGGTCTCAACATGTCATTTGCGGGCAGAGTAAAGCTCTGTCATTGTTGAGGTAACGGTTTATGTGGTTCTCTTATGGCCAATCTGCCAAATTGCTGCTACATTTGTGGTTTCATTACTGTAATTTAACTCTAAGTTTGCAGCTAAGATTACCATTGATTTGAATTTATTCTCTATCGATGTAATTCACAACATCTATATCTAAAGCAAGATTACCAAGTTTGTTCCATAAAACACGGTTTCACACAGTGCGAAAATTACGTGTCACAAAACGATATTATTCCCCAGAGTAAAGTAAAACTGGTCATATTGTTTGTGACAGGTCATCCAGATATAAAAATTTACGTGTATTTCCTGCTATTACTGCTACAGGTTATTGTTGATGTACATCGTTGTAACTTTTAACAATACCCAGTTCACGGGTTCCAAAATTAACTATCGATTTATATAACTGTTATTGGGACTGAAAATGAACATTTTTTATCTCTCGATCATTTAAAATTGATTGCAAAAAAAATTATGGGTGTAAAGAAAACGTTCACACATAAAAAAGAAATTCTCGAAGTCAGATCTGAAATGTGTATGCAAATCGAGCTTTAGCACTGTCGTAATATCGCAATGTGCACTCTATCAAGCGCACTGGTGCCCCGTTATTGTATTTGCATAATAAATGCTGAACTCTTCGAGCGTAAAAGATATTACTGGCGTCCTGTTCACAATAGCCGCAAAAGTAACCAAAAAAAAATCGACTCCGTCAATAAATTTTTGATACATCCCCTTGGGGATGAAAAAATATGTTCTGTAATATCACATATTATTTCGCATAGATGAATAAATACGTTAATGTAATGAATTAATTTTATAAATCAATTTTTTCACTAAATCTAGATAATAGTATTGATCTGAAAAGCTATTAAATTGAGTCCCAGTACTCGTAATTCTGTGGAGCAACATGGATGTGACGTATTTTCCACCAAAATTACATTTTCATGTTTTCACATTTCCATCAAGTACACCTTCGCGCATTGTAAATAGAAAGCACGACCCTGCAAATAACAGGGGAAGGATTACCTTCAAAGTGAACAAACAACTAAACCCTAAGTGAATATAGAGAAGCAGTTGCAAATTGTTTTTGAATTGATTTGAATTGGAATCGTAAAGTCAAGAAATTATTCAAAATATTATTAATAAAAGTATAGAAGTCACTTAGTTTTGAATAAAATCTCTTTCTCAATTCTTAGAATTTGAAGCTTTTTAAGTTTTTTAAAAATAAAATCGCGGAATTGATGTGTATGTAGCTTGGCGAGTAGATGTAAATTTACCATTCAGTTCGGGTCCTCTGCGGTTTCTTTGTGCTGACTCCTTGGGGTATTCACTTCGTCTTCTTGCAAGCAATAGCTAGTCGTAGTTAAAGCGGTCGATGGTGACAAAATCTCCAGAATATGTACCTCCTCAGAGTTTCTCCCATTATGTTATCGCCACAATATACCAAGAACTATCTAGAAAGAAATTCTTATGTAAATAAAAAAAAAATGCTTCAAACATATAGTTACAACAAATGTTCGATGTAATTTAGGTGATTTTGGTCCATTAAATCGTTATTGTGAAAACATAATTAAAAGAATGTGTTTTTACATTTCGCTGAGCCAACAACGTTTAATTACGTTTATTTGTGAAACTATGCGTGCTCGGTACTCCTTTGTTAGTGAACTAACCCGTAAAATAATTACATTGCTCATAGGAATATATGGGAACAATTATTTTTCTTGATTTTAATGGCCAAAATTAACAATTGTTTTTGTTACAGATAATACTAAAATAATGTCAATAACATCAATGAATATTGAGGTTTTAATGACTTAAAATTATTCAATGGATTTTATACAAGAAAGTCGTCCTGGAAAAAGCGGGTCTTATAAGACTCGTTGAAACAACATGATAGTAAATGCGATGGCTTCATTTTCAGCAACACTAACAGCAAGTACACATGTTCCGACGTTAATAAACATCACTAGTATCAACAACAAAACGAACATTACGAATATTGAAAATTTACATCCGGATTGGACTCAACTAATAGTTTTAGTAGTAAAAGCTTGCGTATTTGGTACAATCATATTGTGCGCGGTTTTTGGTAACGCTTTGGTAATAATAAGTGTGCATCGACACCGAAAACTTCGGGTGATAACTAATTATTATGTAGTGAGTCTTGCCATGGCTGATATGTTGGTGGCGTTGTGTGCGATGACTTTTAATGCTAGTGTTGAACTAAGCGGCCAATGGCTTTTTGGTGCTTTTATGTGCGACGTATGGAACTCATTAGACGTTTATTTTTCAACCGCCTCTATCTTACATTTATGTTGCATAAGTGTTGATAGGTATTACGCTATAGTTCGTCCATTAGAGTACCCACTCACAATGACAACAAAGACTGTTAGTTTTATGTTAGCAAACGTTTGGATATTACCGGCCCTTATTAGTTTCACACCAATTTTCTTAGGTTGGTACACCACAGAGGAACACAAAGCGTATAGATTAGAAAACCCCGATTCATGTGATTTCGTCGTCAATAAATATTACGCAATCATCAGCAGTTCGATTAGTTTTTGGATTCCAGGAATCGTCATGTTAACTATGTACTTAAGAATTTATAAAGAGGCTATTAGGCAACGGAAAGCCCTATCACGGACTTCCAGTAATATTATACTCAACTCGATACACCAACATAGAACATCTACTTACAATCCGAGATACACGGAACATTTTCTCCATCCTTCCGATGGCGAACTTATGACGATTGGCCAGATAAATGGGCGAAGAAGTACTAGTTCCGGTTCCGCTATATCATACGGAACCACCTCTGGAGACAACAGTAAAGCAGCGACAGAACTAAATATTAATGGTAAGTGATCATTATCTTTAATTATTTAACGTTACGCGTCATTGAAGCCATGTAGGTATTGTGTTCTACTGAACATAATGGTCATCCACAATATGAATATTAATTAATGGGCACAACACAATACATGAAAGGGCATTGATTTGAATACAGCCAATTAATTACTCTGTTAAAAAAAATTATTATTTATTTATTTAGATCATTCTTTCATTCAAAACGTTTATAATTCTATCATTTAAAACGGGCTTAATTGAATAATGCAATTTCCATGACGTACCAATAAAAAAACCTAATTCATGTGACAGGTGGATCTTCAAACGTGTTTAATTACCACATGTCCTCGTTCGAGTAATCCGAATAGCGTGGAAAATAGGTTTACATGATTATAAACGCGAATTGAAACTGCAAGCAAATTTGTAATTATTACAGGTGTTTAGAATTAATACAACGAATGAAATTTTTGTTAAGAGAAAATTAAAATATTAGTTACTCATAACTTCTTCCGTCTACGAACTTAGGATTAAAAATGAATAAGTATTCGCCAAAAGTAGAACACTGAAGAAAGCTTAGTGAACTTAATGGAAAAGTACGAACTCTTTGTTACTTCTCCAAAAGAGATTTTCAAAGTAGCTGGTTTCTGATGTTCATTGAATAATAAGAAACGTGGTCTTTCGTTTTTAACTTTTACTTCAAAACTGTTTTAATCAGTACATAATATTAAGAATGAATAGAATTTAATACCTTCGTTATAACACATTTTTTCTATTCATATACTACATAAAATCTCCTAACGTTGAAAAAAGTGAGTTTTCTTGGTTTGCCAGTGACATAGAGACGTGTTAAGTGATTCTAGGGTAAAGTTTTTATTATTAATGAGCACATATATTAGGTTTTTAAATTATTGTTATTGATATATTGCCAATATTTGATGGAGAGCTTTTCCCTTTAAAATAATCCTAAAATGTGTCCATATTTGAATTTTAATAATATCCCACCTTGGTTTCAAAATATTACTGTAAATATGTATTTTTGAAAACCAAATAAGTTGCCCTCGACTTTCCTTTGAAGAATCAAAAGCTATTCATTATTTCAATCCTGCTATTCATTGCCGTCCTCATTATCCGTTTCCTGGTAATTTAATTCATTACAGGTATACTCATCGTTTACAAACGATCCCGCATCGCTTTGAAGTAACTTATAAAAAACATGGTTTTATTTCAGGGGAGAAATACTTAGTACTGAATATAATTATTAATATTTTAAATTTATTCATTTCATATCCAGATGTGGGTAATTTTTTTTATACTAACTACAATAGATTTATTATGTCCTTTACAACTTATGTACCATTAACCCTAAAAAAGGAACACGATATCCCCCCGAGATAAGTTTTCTACTGCTACCATAAAAAAACCTGCCTCCATTTCATAGTCAAATATAAATCTTCTGCTTTAATTTTAAAATTATGTTTTAATTGAAAATTTTTCAAGGTAACTTTAATAAGTTTTCATTATTTACAATAAACAAATGCATTTTTTTTCTTAAATGTAATTCTTGTGTCATTAGAATTAAATGGTAAAGAATAGTAAATATGCTAAATAAAATATCGATTTGGATGTTGTATTTTTTGTGCAGAATGAAACAGCTGAACATTTATTTAGTTTTATAAGCAATTAATTGTTTTTCCATACAAAATAATATTTAGTTCACTCAGTACGGTACTGTATTATTGATTTTACTTTGTATATAGGTCAATAGGGACAAAACCTGTACAAGGGACGACGGAGGCTACGCGATTTGGCCACAGCCAGTATTCGACCATAATCTGAAAAGCAGGACTAGAATAGATATATGTAGTATATCCGGGTACTTAATGGTCTATGAAGATGACTTATTATTAGGTACAGTGTAGGTTGCAAATAAATAATTTTTAAAAAAGTTGTTGGAGATTCTTCTAGTAGATCATTTCTTACTCAAAAAGGTTGTTTAAAAAGGAATGATATGATTGATATTAATCCCTGAGTTGAAAATAAATATTGACCGGATTCGTACGACCAGAAATCGCCAACGGCGTTAAAGTAATAAAACTGTTTGCTCAGCTGCAATCGTTTGGTTCCACAATGATTTTAACGCTATTTATTGTGCTAATAATATGAAAGGATTTGTATTTGAACATTCCCCCCAAATTGTATCGCCAATAAATCAAATAATTTCTCAGCCAAATTTCCAAACATAAAAAAAAATTATTATTATTATTATTTCTTTTTAGGTATTTCACTATTTTGCATAAAACTCTTTTATTATGTAACTAACAGTTTCCTCAAGATAGTATTAAATTTATCCTTGTTTTAACGACGCCCTATACCTCGATAAAGATTCAAGAGCAATTTTCTTCAACGCGCTCGGAATATAATCGAACTTCGTTAGTAGAAGGTTAAGAGCAAAGTTTCGACTATTACGCAAGATGCCTTTGACAAGCTCCTCTTCATTATTGTCTTCCATTTTTACTCGTCTCGTTCTTTTAGTAACCGTGGCAATATCGGCTAAAACGTTTCGCGGAATAAACCAGCGTTGACGTCTTTACCATTACTTTGCGTTTGATGTTATAAAAGTCTAAAAATGCGACTTGTTAAAAGTTTTTAGATATTAAGCGATATTAAGATTTTCTGAATGTTGGCTTGTTATTTACAATCTGAATAAGCCGTGAAAGAGAGAAACAAAGTTTGATATATACGATTCAATTTTGAGAAAAATCCCGTTCATTTCGTGCTCGGCAGGTATTCAATTTCGAAAGCGAAACCGTAGTCAAAGTAGTAATTTTTTTCCACTCAACGAAGCTCGCAAAGACGTCAATCACACGAGTTATCCATCAACGTTTACTAACCCTGCGTACCAAAAGAGATTGGCAATTTTCGGTACACCGAGCTCCCTTTTCAATTTCCATTGATTTACAGAACAGGTCCGACGACGTGCCTCCTTCGTGATGCAAAAATGTAAAGAAGTGACCCTGACCTTACCATCACCATAGTTGACCTTATCGCATAATATTTGAATTTATTTGCATAACTTAATCGGAGGTACGTTAAAAATACTTGTGACAAAAATGAACTTCTTGGTATTGACGTGTCCAGTAAAGATAATCTTTATATAGACAATGTCAAAATAATTAATGTTAAATGTAATTACACTAATAGTAATAAATAAAGTAAGAAGTGTGTTCCTTTCAAACCTATAATTTAATTCCAATCTAGCATTAATGAAACGACTATGGAATAAGTTCAACCACCTCAGTGTAAAATTTAATTAATTTTTAACGTTAAAACTGCTGAATCGTAAACCAAGTTGCAACCAAAGCGGTCACGTTATAACTGACTGCATCTTGTTCTATTTATAGCCGCTCCGCTGCAAATTGCTTTTATATCGCTCACATTTAACCCTAGCGTTGAAACATTTATTAACCCTGTATGAAATTAATGAGTTTTTATAGAAACTATTATAATTATGTTGAGAAAAATTATAACCGAAGTATAATTATTTAACGTTTTCATTGCCGAGCAGATTCAAAGAGCTTTAACCCCTGCTTTGAATCCCCCACTATATGTGTTATTAATGGTAATCAGAAGTGTTGGACTGTCGGTGTAACGTCCCCTCCGAACGATACGTAGGCTCGACCCCTCAACGTCTGCGCCATTTAACCCCTCCTTTAATACTATCACAATGTTATTTTAACTTTATTGTTCACTTTTTTCGACCCATACAATGGGGTTGGGGTTATAATAATTCCCAATATCTTGAATGTTTTGGTCACTAGGAAGCAAGATGAGAACATTAAACTACGAGTGTATCAGAAGAAAACGCAAACGAACCGGTATCTATAAGCTTCATCCCATCAATATCTACAACAGAAGAGGTCAGTGATCCTTGTTTCGTTCTTGTGATATCCGTCGAAAAAAATTTGAAGAAAGGAGATGGGTCTCTGAAAGATGTAGTTCAGAAGAACAGCTACACTCTGACTGATATCTAGCAGAACCACCAAACGACACATGCAGAAGGAAGGCATGCAATAACATTGCCACACTGAAGGACACACGACAGATTTCGATAGGGCCTAGGTGCTAGCTAGAGCCAAGAGAATGACAAGAGAGGCCATAGAGAATGCACATGGAAAATGGTGGTTAACTCGACGAAATTTTTTCCTCAAAACATGACAAAAACACCAAGTTGATAATTACTAATTAGACTTAATTGATTATTAATTAGTTTTCTCTGAGTAGGTACTGTAATAAAGCATCCGAGACAGGTTTTACCTGAGAGAGAAACATAACCTCAATTCAGTTGACAGTTAATTTTTAGTTGCTCATAATTTTCTTAAAACTATTAATATCCTTTCTAAACCATCCAAAACGGGAAAATCGGTGTCAGCTACATCTAATTTATTAGATTCCGGAAGATTTTGGCTTTTGAAAATTGGATTTAAATTTGTAAGATTCAAATATCATTTGTGGTTGGAGAATCTTGAAACCTCCAATGAACGGTTGAAATAGAAACATATATGCATCAAATACGAAATTTTATCTAGATTAGTGAAGAATTAAAGAAGATATTAATAAAATAAGTTTCGGAAGTTTCAGTAGTTCGAAAGAAATCCGCTAGATGGCGTTTTCGAAGGATTTGAAATTATTTTAAGGGAAGAAATGGCGCGAAATTCGTCAGTCACTCAAGAGCGAGGGTTAAAAATAGAAGGAAGAATAATTTCTGAAGAAGGGGAAAAGGGTATAAGAAGAGGAAAAAGTTGAAGAAAGACAGTCCAATTTAATAAGAGTAGGAGGATGGTTGTTTTAATAAAAAAAAATCTAACCTAAAAAAAGTTAAAAAGTAGTTTCCTAACCTTAACTTAGATAATTCAATCCAAATTTCACGTCGAATCAAGATTTTATATAGCCTAAAAAAGAAAAGAAAAATTTAATTCAATAAATTTAAATTGGAGAAAGATTACCTGTGTTCCTGAAAGATTTCTGATGGCAGTTACTACACCAGATTCAAAGAAGTCCGATTGAAGAATAAATATCGGAACCGAAGCTTTCCGGATTCTTGTCCATTTTCCATTCCTAAGAGGAGTAAGAGGGACCTTCCAATTACAACATAACCTAAAAGTTATTTAACAGAGTGGGAATTTTGCTGTTAATTTTGATGTCAATAATTGAAGATAACTTACGAGTCAGTTGAAGAATCAAAATTACGCGATAACACTGTTACTTTCATTTTAATTGAGAATCTATCGATTATTATCGACAGAGTTAAATCTTTAGTAGTTTCTTAACGTAAACATAATAGTTTGACGTTTGACATCTGTCTTTATTGGCGTTGCGCTCTCTCAGATAACGAATTTAAAAGTAGAAATCTGTAATTTAAACTTTCCTTTTTGAGTCTGAATTCGCTAAATTATTATTTTGTAAAAAGAACACTGAGATAAGAAAACTCAAAAACTAAAATAAAAATATTTTTTTTTTTAATAAATGACTGCAGTTATAGCAGTTTAGTTATACAGTTAAACTTTGATATATGATAGCTAATCCAATTACCAAAAAAAAAATGTTAATGAACATTATTACTGCAACAGTTTTTTTAGTACACATAAATATTACAAATATTTTTCAAAATAGCCTCCTTCTGCTAGAATACATGCTTCACAACGACGAATTAAAGAGTTCTTCAGTCGAATTAAAATGTTTGGTTGATTTCTTATTTCAGTAGCAGCCATTTGTATTCTGTTTAATAACTGTCCTCGAGTGTTAATTTCCAATTGATACACAATTTGTTTCATATGACCCCATAAGTAGAAATCCAATGGATTAAGGTCGGGAGATCAAAGTGGCCAAGCAAACGGACCATTATTACCAATCCACTTGTTTGGAAAATATTGACAAAGCTGTGCTGTATTTTATTGTTATCTACCATATAAATGAAGAAATAAATAAAGGTTTTATTGGTAGATCGCATGCTAGATAATTTATAAGTTGATACAGTTCAGTAAACTTGTTGCATTACATATTTATATTTCCACTAACACCCAAAATCAAGCAAAACTAAAATATCAAATATTTGTTTTAATAACAAGCAATCCAAACAATTTAAAATTTTGCAACTATGAAATCACCTACAATAATTTCCCGATCATCGACGATGGTATCTCAGCTTCCATTGTATATTATTGCATCAGAACCAGGGGATGCATATTTAATAGGGATTAGTAATCGATCCGTGGATCCGATGTTGCTATATAACTAGATAAATAGCGACTGAATTTACTTTCAAAATGAAAAGGATTTCCCATTTAAAAGTACGATTATTCTTGGAGTTGACGTTTATTACGTTACCGGTTGGAGGGTGCGTAAAAAGCAGGAAAAGAAGAAAAGTGAAATGTCAAAACGGAGGACGTACGGGATAACGTGACGACTCATGAAAAATTCATCTCGTTTTCACGGAGCTTAAGGAGCTATGAGGGACTATGTTATTTACAGAATCGAGCCTTTGTGCACTGTATTTACCGGTCCATTTGAGTTTCGGGGCTCCGAGAGCTCTCGGCCTACATACAAATGGGGTCCTGTCAATATGTGTGCATTACGACCTAATTTGATGTATGCACTGACTTCTATAGAATAGCTCGGCAAATATTACTCTAACACGACGCCTGTGTATTTACAGATTTCTCGTCTATTAGATAGTATTAGATCGTATTTTATTATATTTATTTAGGAATAAACACTATCAAAATAAGTTTTTGTGGGAGTAATATTAAGAGAATTAGTTAAGTTGATTTTTTCTAATTAAGTGTACAATTTAATTTCATTCGTAATGAGAGTATTAATACGTCAACGTTGCTGTTAAATATTAGTCTACGAGGCAGTTTTTAATTACACTTCCCGTCAACTCGCGCAAGGATATAATGAAGTCGTAAAGTTTCGTGCATGACATACGTTTTGTGTTGTTTCATACAAAAAGAAATTCTAGTTACGTATGAACGAACGTATTTCAATGTTTGAAAAAACACTAAAGCGTTTCAGTAAAAATCCGCAGACTATAAAATCAAAGTACACGATACCATCTCTTGTTAAATTAAGTTCCTGTCATATTTATAGACTCGATTTTTACAAAGATAAATGAACATTACCGCAGGGAACAATCGAGTCCGATCCAGTTGATTGCTTCGCGAAGAAAATACCCAGACGTCTGCTTTAATTGAGTTTCCGATTTCGTATTAAAGTCCTCCGCAGGAATTGGATATCACCGAACTACTTAGATTTTTTAAATTAAAATTATTTTAAAGTCATATAAATCGTTAATCTGTAATAAGAATCTCTTATAAATGATTTAACACAATTACAAGTCATCAAAGTTAGCGATTTTAATAAGATGTCAAGAATTTTGAAGAGTCTTAACCAAGTTTAACGTCAAGAACATAACAAGACAGATTTTAATTTAAATCTGAATAATTCCGAAAATCATTTAGATTCGAAATATTTGTAGTAAAACATTTATAAATATAATATATATAAAGCTATATTAAACTAATTGAATTTTTCTTTTCATTCTATATAGATTTGGTAGAAATACTTTGATATCCTCACAATCTGATAAGTGGTGTTACGTATGGGTAAAAGCTTTGGCAAACTTAAGCCTGCTTATTTTGCACCCTTCAATATCGAATGTAGTAAAACCATAAAATCCTCTTCAAACATTATTTTCCAATATCCAACACAAAAGTGGTTTCATAGATATTTGCGATATATTGTGAATAAAGCCTTAAAATAATAATCAAACAATAATAAATATCTTGTAGGATAAACGAGAATGCAAGAAAACGTAATTCGTTGAGACGAGATCAAACTTCAATTGAAGTTTATCTTGACATTTATTCTCAATAAAATGCAACAAAGATCAGAAAGAATTGCGATGCCAAGCATTCTCGGATTTATTCCAACTGCCGATAGAAGAGGCTCGAAACGTAAAGTATTGAGGCAAAACGTCTTTCGGCCACTTCCGTGAACTTTTCCCTGGCTACGTAATCGACGCTATGGCCGACAGGTTGAACCCCGCCGGGAAAATCAATAGGAGAGGCCCCTTTTGCGCCCCGGGAACTCCTCTTGCCAAAACAAGCAGAATTTCGACTGGTGGCACTCTTACTTGAAACTTATTGTTGTTACAAGCGACGCGACGAGCCGCAACTTTGCACGTTAATCAGGCGCAGTTGTCAAAGTTTGAGGTTGCGCTTTAGAGTAACACTTCGCCAATGTAAGTGTTAATAAATTTTAAACTAATGGTAAAATTTTCCACGTCATCACCAACACTATGTGAAATGTGAAGTCTGATGTAAATTTACTTAAGCAGCTATCAGTAAGTTCATATTATTCCAATAATATTCTGGTCCAGCAATTCAATTCAGTAACTGTACATATCTGACCGGTATTTTGATTCCAGTTCAATGAATTCGTTACAGGCAGTGTTTGCCTTATGGACATAGTTCGATATTACTGGGTAATGACAACGTTATTAATCGCTCTTAGACAAAATCAAGTACAAATCTATTTAGAATATTAATAATTTTAGAATATTCACACAGTTCATTATTAATTGTGGTAACGATTGGGATGGACGACGTAGTTGAAATGAATCATGTAAAGAGATATGATGGGAGTGGTAAAGAGAGACATATTAAGTTACTGACCCATACAAAGCCTGCCAGTTTTTACTGCTTTCTTACGTTGGATAGTAGTCAATAAAAATATGTAGGCATCTAGGTTCAGCATCTTCTTGACCTTAATGGTGGGCGTCGTTATTCTTTCCATTATTAGCAAACAAACCAATTATTGCGTTTGATGGAATAGTTTAGCCTTGAATTGGATCAGTTCACCAAATAGATCAATGGACGAACATGGATTTAATCACAATCGAATCCTATCAATTGCTATCCAGCCATAAGCTTCTTTATCCTTAAACCTTTATCTTTATCGAGATATTTTACCTTGAAGACAAAAGTTATTTTAATTAACGTTAAATAACATAAACAATATTTAGAATTTTCCCAATTAGTGTGAAATTCACTCCTTTTAGCAAAGACTACTCCTAATTCTAATTAAAAGTTAAATATCAGGTCTACGAATATGGTTGGTCGCCGGGGAATGAGAAAATTCAGTTAAATCGGAGTTAAATTTGACTGCGTATTTCAGTACATAAAGCTAACGTCGTCGGAAATCGACACTTATAATTAAATTGAAGTCAACATCTAAGTGATCCACTTTTCAATCACCACTCGCATTAGACTTAGTAATACTTGGGCCCAACAATATATGGATAAATTTATCAAAAATGATTGATTTAGTGTATGTCATTTAGATTAAAAATTAAATATATATTACCTAAAATAATGCCGCGAAATACATCCTAGTTTTCTTATTTCTTTCAGGTACAACAATAAGACAGCAATCTAAAAGTTGGAGAGCTGAACACAAAGCCGCCAGAACTTTGGGTATAATAATGGGAGCTTTCATGTTGTGCTGGTTACCATTTTTTCTATGGTAAGTGAGCGCCATTTGGGCAAGTTAAACTAGTAAGTAAGTTTAATCCAGTTTCAAATTATAACTTTCAAAGGCATGTACTTGAATTACACGGGACGATATCACGTTACGAATTGAAGTGCGTATAATGATCTTGCTTTCCGTCATGATTCGAATTGGTTCAAATTTCAAACGGAAAGCTTGACCTTTACCGTTGGCGTTGTTTATGGGTGAAATGGCCGTAAAATTAAGGAACTGTTTCAGTACAAAAGATTTCTAGTGGAAAACCAACGAAGCGCGTTGGAGTAAAAATAGAAAATTCTCTAGTGTTTTGTCCATTTGTGACGTAACGTCTTCTAAAATAGGAACTAACACAAAATACTGTATTAAATCGCTGTTATAGACTGTTTTTGGATTATTATGGGGAATGCGTCTCTTTAGTTAACACCTATCAAAAGACTGTTTAATACGTTATGATTATTCCGATACACATGTATGCGTTCAAAATAATAGAGCTATCGATTTCTAACTAACGGTGTATATGAGGTTTGGCGTATAAATGCTCACGTCACGTTTCCCAGAGATTGCATACACCCAAACCCTCATTGCAACCAGTTTTAGTAGGATTCAAATTAGTGTTGTATTCATGACCAGCGTAGGATAATTGAAATTACCCGGAAACGATGGACAGGTTCATGTAAATATTAATATGAATAAACCAATTTTTTTTTGATGTTTTAATTAAAATAGTGAATTTAATATTTCATACAAATGCAGTTTTATAGTAAACATAAATTTTTATTTAATTAAAATTTCTTAAGAGCGTTCAATATTTAAGTACGTTTAATCCATTTTGTTACTGTTGAGATTACATATATCGGTGTTTAGCTTTCAAAATCCTCTCTGATCCTCGTAAACACGAGATCTTAAAATTATTAAGTTCTCGCTACTGCACTAAGTGAATAGATTACGTTGATTAAAATTTCATCTGGCTTTCGCGGCGTGGCTTCCTTGGTCGGTAAGCACAGCGCAGGAATCTACATAAGTAATTAGTTCCTATAGAACAAACAAGCAAAGTATCTTAGCTAATGTGTATTTAGAGTTTACATGTTTGGTCACTACGCGATAGCGTTAAGTAATTTGTGTCACTCATGGCAGGTACTTTAAAACTTAAATTATGTTATATTTGTAAACATGAAATTTTAGATGTAGTAAATAAGTAAAAACATATTGAGCTCAGCTTTAAAATTTTATTTTTTATGATTAATTATTTTTATCATTATAAAAAGCAGGACAGAGTTTCCAGGAAGTATGAAAAAAACATCACTTATTCTCTGAAGTCTAAAAGAGGAATTCTCCGAAAATATTTACACCATCCTTTGAAATTGATTATTCACCGTAAAATCTTTCAAATACTAATGAATTTCGATTTTCTGGAAAGAAATTATTGTCATAGGGAAATACAAGTGTTCCTATTTTCCACCCAGATTATGGGAGAATTTGTGTTTAGCGTTTAATTCATCTGTAATTCGTGACAAAATAGTTTGCGTATGGGTTTCAGCTAATTACATAATAAAGAGAATGTTTTTAGAGGGATAATAATTTTTTGATCTCCCCGTCTTGAAAATCAATTTGAGGCAGATATGGAACTGGGGGGAAAGATTATTTAGAAAGGATTTGTGTAGATGGTGAAGGAAATGCAGAATAGATATTGAAGGTGAGTCTTGGGGTTGAGACTTCGGAATATATATCAAGAGAGGAGTTGAATCTGAGAGCTGGAGAAGATGAGGGTGAACCTTTCTGATACACCAGTCTAGTTCCTGAATGGATGTGCAAATTCCTTTTTGATCATGCAAGCCACTCCTCCCTGCCCCAAGATTTTAAAATAAGTTGATTCCATACTCCTAAACTGTTCTAATTCTTAGCTCTTGTTTCTTACCTTTTAGATTTGAAGTGGCCACCCGTCGTGTAGCATCTCTCCGTTAAAAATCGACATAAAAAATGTTAGTAATTTTGTGAACGAACAGATTGAATTATCATTGAACGACTTTGTACGAATAATACATAGAACAGTCTCGTCCGGAGTAAAAGAGCAGATGGAATTTTCGACTGCGGTAAACTAAACTTTAATCCGATATCCCCGGAAAAGTTTTAGCCGAACTGGAACGCTTTTAATCGTATCACAATGGTTAAGGGAAACCATCGTTTCGACCGCCAGAAAAGTTAAAAACTCGATAGAATCAAATTTTTACTACCTCTAGGATCCAACCCAATTTCAACAAGACCGCACCTTACCACACTAATAATCCCCGCAGATATCGTCGTATTTCAGCGTTTGTATAAATAAGTTTAATAATAAACTTTATTATATAGATATGAATCTATAGATAGTGCGTATATTGCCGTATAATAATCCTTATTAGTCGCTGTTCTGTAATCCAGGCAATTAAATTAAAGTTTAATCAGTCGTGAACTCTTGTATGACATAGTTTCTGAACATGAAACGTACTTGATCTAGGTTATAGGAAAATTGATTGTTAACAAAGTTTTGCCTCAAGTAGAATTCAACAAATGCTTATTTTAAATGATTATGAATAATCATAATTGGTGAGAAAGTACCATATTTTCCAGGATATTTATTTAATAAGCTAAATTCTGAGTATTCGAAGCTTTCAATTAATAAATAAATTAATGATTATATTCATTAAACTGCTAGTGACACATTGACAAGTTGGGCGATAACAAAGCACCGCAAACGGCTTTGTTCCATGATTCCTTTGAAAATAGTCTACAGTATCTACAGTACAATTTAATAATCGACACCGCATTACGTGTTTGTATTTTTCTCGGAAACCGTTAGACCTTGGAAAACGTGTTTTCAACAAATTCATCCTATTAATATCAATAAATTGGTAGCGGTTAGATAGATATTAAACACTTTGAGATTATACGTTAACTTTATGATTTTATTTCCTACATTAAACTTAATATATTTCAGCTATGCATAGTTTACATGCTGCCAAAGCTAACATTCTTAGCTGTCTACATCAACTTTCCTCTTAGCGTGGTTATACTACATATTCATACATCATAAATTCGTAGATGCAACTCGTTCCTCACGTATTGCCCTGGCGAGCTGAATTATACAAGTTCAAGTAAGATTTATCGTTGCAGCGAAAACGATTTTGGTAATGCGAAGTGCGCCAAAGTTGCATTACGAATTTCTAATGTAATAACTGATTTTGGCATTCCAAATATAAATTTGCTAAATTTATTTTCCGTTTCGGTTGAAAACGTAACTAAAATCTATATTTTCTCCAACCCTGTTACGCAAAACAAAAGCCTCGAAGTTGAACGTACCGGTATTGTTCACCGTACTTAACGTATCTTGTTTCAAATTTCCAGTAAACTACATCCATTGTGTTAGAATTCCAGAACGAGTCAAGAAAAAACATTGTTATTAGCACAATTTTTTTAAACATTTTTTAATAACATTCATTTTAACAATTCGCCACAAATTCGGTAAAAAATTCATTTTTTTTTCTATAATTGAAATTGAAATTGCAAAATACCATTTCCACAAATTGTATTAATAAAAATTTTATATATTCAAAAATCGTTGTGTAAAAAAGTGTAAACAAATTGTATTATAAAATTTAATTATGGCTTGTGAATAATGCAATTTCAATTCAACTCCAAAATGTTATCGCACGCCAATAACCCCTCATCTAAAAATACTTCTAATTCATCACATGTTAAACTGTCCAGTTGTTTCGTCATTTCGTTTAAGCTGTTAAGGTATTCTTTCTCAATGAATTTTGTGTCCTCTGTTGGAAAAGATTTTAAATATTTTTCAGGTTTTTCATTTAACTTTTCGTTATTGATATTTTCTAAACATTTATCGATATCTCGAAGCTTTTTACGAGCTTCTTCAAACTCTAACATATCCTCCTCAACCTTATCTTCCTCTTCATTTTCCTCAGATTCTGACTCGGCGGAGTTTATATTCAATAGATCGTTATAACGCTTTTGGATATCATACAGCTTTGTTTCCAAATCGCTTAAAATCGCCACATCTTCGTTACTCAAAACGTTCGTCTCTCCTTTTTCATCAGATTGCACTTCATTCTTCATAATTTGATTAAAATTATTCAAACTCATCAACCTTCTTAATTCATCTTCTCTTTGAAGAAAATCCTCCAAGTAACTATTTATCACAACTCCGTTATTTTCGATTTTTTCATCATCAGTTATGTAATCTGAAGGATCGTAATCTTCGGTTATACAAAAATCATTAGTTTGTGAAGATGAAGTTGTGGGTATTTGAACAACTTTATTTGATATATTAATTGCAGGTAATTCTGTACTTACACCTTGAATGGTAACTTTATGTATGATTTTTATTTTGGTTATTGTTTAACTTACCAGGATCATCAACACCAATATTATCGATACATCCTAGTTTATCCATATTAAGGCCGTAGTGGTTAGAAGTAGCTGTAATAAATAGATAAAACAACGAATGACAACAAATTATGTGTAATGTTAGTAAAATGTCAAAGTGATTGATTTTGATTAAATTAACTATATTTATAATCATAGCATACTTTATAGCAGGGTTTAATTGTCATGTGAGAAATGCCAACCCTAATGTTTCTAGTTCTAGTTTTAATTGTTATTCAACATTAGATTTTGCTATATTTTTATTAAACGAAAAGTAGAACTAACACTAGACCTAGAACTAGAAAGTATCATACGTAAAGTAAGTATTCAGACGAACGGCTAAACCCGAATGTTAACAAAATTATTTTCTCTTGTTAAACTCTTAATTGTTTTAAAACAAAAAAGCAATCTTTAGGGAGATCCTTAGAGAACGAGATTTTGATGTTTTAACTTACAGAAATGTAGGATTACAGCTGTCATAAAAGATACGAATTAAAGTTTAACCGCGAAGAGATCATAAAACAGCTTTAACGGTGATAACAAGACGAATTTGATGTTTAAAAAGTTTTTTAAAATAATATGTATAAATTGATCATAATCATCAAAGCATTACTCATAATTGACAGGTTAACAAGAAACCTTTGAGTTATTCATTGAACTAAATTTATAAATCGATTTATCAAATTGATTACATTATGTTTGAAAGAAAGATATATGACATTAAAGTTGGTGTAAACTTTGATAATCGATTAAAGTTACACCAAACTACGACCTAATAGGCAAATAACAGGAAAGTTAGTAGATCGTCTTATAAATCGGAAATTATACTAAACTCGTCTCCTTTGATGTAGAGTAAAGACCCCTTCCCGTTATAAACAGAGTTTATTATCAATGAACGGCCACATTTGCCTGTTGTTGTTCGTTTAGGTGCCCTGAACAGGTTGGTTATTGGCAAAGCTCGCGGCACGTCGTAAAATTATCGGATTGCCATAAACAGCGATAACAGAGCATTTGCATACTCAGGTAGTAACCGGTCTTTATTTGTTACAGGTACGTAATATCGACTTTATGCGGCGGAGATTGCTCGACGCCGGGCGTCGTCGTCGCCATGCTTTTCTGGATCGGTTACTTCAACTCCGCCCTTAACCCCCTCATATACGCTTACTTCAATCGAGATTTTAGGGAGGCTTTTAAGGATACGTTACTTTGCGTCCTACCATGCTGTTTTGGATGTTGGAAGAATCCAGCCAGATTTCTCTAGCAAAAGGACGACCTTCCCACCACAAAAATTACCGCTCCTATAATAGATGAATCTCCGGAACGCCTTAAAGACGAAAGGTTGTAAAAAAACGTGTATTATAAGTTATTAAAATTAATTTTCATTGAGAAAATTATTTTCATCCAGCTCAAATTGATACACAAATTATAAACGAATTGTAGTATTTAATAAAAACGGTTGATGGATTTATTATCAATGATATAAATATTTCTTGTTCTTTCTCTAGCGAATAAAAACATTGCTATATTTCTTGCAATGAATCGGTGTAGAAATCTTAATAAGATATCTATATAAAAGGTGTTGATTTTTTTTTTATAAGATCGATTCGCTGCTTGTGATATAAATAGATATTCCACCTAGCTTAGTTTTAAATAATAGTACAAGGGTGTACATGACAACGGATCTCAAATTACTATCCAATTTAACATTTTTTTAATGAAGCAATTATTTAGAAACATTTTTAATTGGTTCATTAAATTGGTTTAGTTGCGTAATAATTTATAAAATCTTTTTAACAAACTATCTACATATTTGGAACAGTGGTTCTCAATCCATTTTAAAGCAATTTCGAAGCAATCGATATTTCTTCCTTGCAAACGTTCATTAATAACCTATTTAAAATTATGTACTTACCAGAAAATATTAGGTGGTATTTATCCACAAACTACTTTAAAAACGCTACATCCACCGATATCGATCAATTAAGTTCCGTTGCTATGGCTTCCTTATTTTTTTGTCCCCACTGTAAATAATTTAATAAATATAGAATGGTAATATAAAAGCTACAGCGTCCAACTTATTTTTTAATCATACTAATAGCAATAAAGCAAGACTTTAGCGAGCTAATCAGTTAACTAACTTACGTTAGATGCTAAATCTCATTATCCCAAACATTCCTAAAAACATTAATCTGCATATTTCTGTGATATTGCGCTAAAAACGATTGGGTATAAGATAAGATGGAATGTAAGATCATAAAATAATAAAAGGAAAGTGTACATTTCCAGACTTAAAACGCATGTATACGCAAATAAAAATTAAAAATTTACTTTATAAACAGAATTAGCTAATTGTTAAGTTCTTTTCTAAATCTGCGTGGTGATATCTGAAATGAATAGTAAATAAAATCGCATGTAAATAAAAGTAGCAATAAAATGTTTCTAATATGGTGCAAGTTACATATCTAGGTTAAGCTAATCGACTAAAATAACATGTATAATGTATAAAAAAATATTTTCTGTAAGAAAGACGATGAAAATAACAAAACGGTTGTACAAAATATTATTTTCGGTCTTCCCCACTTGATGCTCAAGTTTACCACGGAACTAAAAAAAATCCTACGTTGCAAAATACATCGCTGACTCTGCACGTTTTTTTTTAAACAAGCTCTACAAAGATATTTAAATGATATTAAAATGTACGTGTATTGTTATACGTATGTTGTATAAACAGACAATCGAGTAGGCCTATTTTGTATAAAAAAATAATATGATTGTGTCATGTAAACCGGATGTCTGACTAAGAAATGTATAAATTAAATGTTATATGTAATAAATAAAAAGCTATACTCAAACGATATAATGGAAAATAAACTGATTGTTAAACTGTTTGTAATTTTTTCTATTTATATTTTATCCCATCCAGTTAATATATGTATGTGAGAAAATTTAAAATTTAAGCTCAGCTTTTTTAATAGAGATATATCCGACATCTATGATCGCGCATCTAAACCTTTTAAAAAAAAATCAATAACCCTTAAAGTAAAGAATGATTATGAAGCGATTTCTAAATCTACCAAGAAATTACAGTTATCTAAATACGATATTACAGAAATCTATTTTTCTTGTATATTCGACATCTATGTTCATGTGGCAAACTGAATCTATTGAACAATAATTATTGTTGCTTAAAGATTTCTGACTCACTCTACGCAATTTCAAATTTTAATTTCGCACCACCACCATCTTTTGTTAACTAGCTGTTTTAAACGATAATATTTAAACGTATACATTCATTCGATATTGTTAACTGTATGCAAAGGTAAATAAAAGTACGAGTTTATTAATTTGTTCTCTTGGATGTAGCGTTTAGTTTTGTTTAGTTTACAGTATACCTTTTAAATAAAATGTTATGTTACAAGTAGAAACATTATTATACAGTGAATTTCATTTAAAAGGCAATATACAAAAATGTAGTATATGTAGTATCGTTGTTTACCCACTCAATGCTGTAAGCTTCTTAAGCTAAATGGATATACAGGTCATATCAGGCAAGTGACTTACTTCCCCACTACTTCATTAAGAACTACCAAACTCACCTCAATTTTTTCCATATCATTGGTGTTAACTATTCAATGCTGAATGCGAAGTACTATTAAGAGAATGTTTAGAGCAGCGAATTTGTGAAATTTATGTGAAATTCAGTACCCAATATTTTAAAGGTAGTTGAGGTCCAAAATTAATTTAATGATGATTTTGATGATTCATCATAGGCTTATAGGCTTTCATGGTTGTCAATGTTATAGCTATGATATGAGTAATCTGACAAGAAGGTGAACAATGGATTTAAGAATTCTTACATAATTTAAATAGTCAGTATCCAATTTTAACAATTACCACTATATTAATAATTAAGATGTTTCCTTAAAATAAATGTAACTAGTAATAAAGGAAGAAATAGAAATGCAAAATATAATGGTATCTAATTTTATGAAATATCCGGGTAGGAGTTTTAAAATGGGTCTTGGAGTGAAATATTTTATGAAGGGTAAGGTCGCGTGGAGAACCGCTTGAATTCTCTCAGACGTTTAATTTCGCACGAGTGACTCGATTTTGTGCAGAAGTGAGCGGATTATAGTATAATACGACACGGAATAAAATGTAGCCGGATTTATGCTTCGTACACACCGTATTTTATGTCGAAGCATTCGTTTTCCAAACAGGTTGTTTAACAATTTTAAATATTAAAATAATTTACCCGGATATCTTGTTAAAATAAGACGTTTGTAAGTTTACGTGCGTATCGGATTACCCAAAACGGACGAAATTTCTATTCATAAATTACGATCCCTTCCGAAAGGATCATACCAGCACGTATGATAACGAAGGAAATCGTACTTCGTCCTTATTGATCGTAAAACGGGGCGGTGAATAATACACATCCACGCCGGTGGTTGTAGTTGACCGGAAAATTGGTATTCCACTCGTACTAACATCCTGCCCCAATCAATTTCATACATTATTCATCAAATACAGTAAAGTATACCATAACTGAAGAAGACACCAAATCACTACATACCATTAGGATTTTTTCATAATATAAAGATTTCAAACTATCACCTACAATATGTAGGCCAATATGTATGCCAGAGTTATATCAGTTAATATAGCAAGTCGCAAGCGCAGAAAAGGAAGTCTATGTTTATAAATAAAGTTTGGAACGGAGTGGGATATATACACAAATGAAGATTAACGACAATATGTCCACTGTATAGGACGAGAGTGGCAAAAAGGTTCAGGGGAATAACTATGTCAAATGCAGAGATTCTTTCTTTTATTTCATATGAATTTAATATTTATCTCCTTTGTTTCTTCATTATATTTGTGCAATTCATTGTGAAGCCGCAAAATACTTCATTTCTAAATGAATGAAGAAGTGGTGAATTAACGTATTGTTAAACCGGTTAAGTATGAAGCATCGTATTAAACAAAAGGGGTCGAATGTCATCTGCCACGCCATATGGCTTTGTTCTGGACTTTCAGCCGTTTCTAGATAACGTGCCCACACTAATTGAACTCACGTGGTTACTCATGCATTGATTTTGCGAAGTTGTGAATGCCAACTTTGCGTTTGGGGAAATTTGGGGTTCGCGGAAGCCGTCAGCAATTTGTAAAGCTGACTAACGATTTCGTAGAAAGTATATGTTTTCAACGCCTCTTATTTAGTAACTATGATATTAGATTTTAGTTACGATGTACGGTTTGTCGCAAATTGTGCTCGTGTTGCCGGGTCTCTTTAGTAGTGTGAATTTGTATCACAGGCGAGGACAAATTTCGATTGGATAGTCGTGCACTTGGGAAAGCGGGTTAACCCACTGTTGACATTATCGAACATCCCCTAGGTAGTATATTGTATGCAAAATAGAATGGAATACAAATAGAATTGAAATCGTGTAATAAATCTTGTACTTTGAATGAATGAATGAGATCGCTTTTTTATTAATTTTTACGAATTACCATTTAAGACATATTAAGTAATCTGGATTTTCAGGTTACTCGTTCTTTTCGGTCTAATGAAAATTTACGCTAATCCTAGGTAACAAAAAGGAAACCCTAACAAACCCCTCTTTGTAGCAATAAAAGGATCAGGTTTAAGGGTTATATTAGAAAATAAAATTGATGTAAATGAACATCCTCGATTATTCATCCAACGTTAATTAAAAATCGCATTTTTTACGCTATTAGTACACGAGTTCATTTCGGATTCCATTTCGTAGATCTGTACAACTGCAAATTGGTATTGTTTTTTGCCGTTTGAAAACCCCCACATTAATTAGTGTGGAAAACTACAATCTCAGTTGAAGAAGTTCAGAGCTTCAACTGACATCAGAGGGATTCTAGCACCACTCCATATAGCGCTTGCTTTATATTTAGGTTTCAGTTTATTTTAATTTTGTTGGCCCCTTTGAAGAGCGCAGGTGTTATTAAAATGAGATCCGTTTACGGGTCAATGTTGCATGTAGGTACAACAGAACATATTACCACTTTTTAACTAATATAAATAAAAAAAATCAAAATTATAAACTAAATCGTGCAATTTCATTTGTAATTACACGTTTCTCGGTGTGAATTATTTATACACGACTTGCAAGCTGTCAATTGCACTGTCACGTACGTCCGATACGTGTTTAGTCAGAACACGTTCAATTCCCTTGTAGCTACTTGTAGACTATGGCTTCAAGGGAGTACCGAGTGACACGATTTCTGCTTTACATTCAAGTGCGCAACATTGGTGTAGAGGCACCTCTAAATTTTGATATTAATTTGAGGTGGAAATAGTTTGTAGATTTCTAGATAATTGAAAATATTTCAATAAACACGATGAGTGAAGTTTCCGATATATTCTATGCAAAATTGTATTGGTGGAATATTAAAGATCCATTTTGAGGAAACACAATATGGAAATTGAAAGCACACCTGTGAAATGTGAATAATTTCAGCAAGATATTTCGACGCTTTCTATGAGGGATAAGAATACAAAACAACCGTGCATAGCATACAAGATATTAAAGAAAATGTCGATTTTATTGAAATGTTGGTTCTCACTTAAAGAGAAGAGTTCTGATTTTTTTCTTAATTTTCTTTGAGAATGAAAGACTTCTTGTATAAATAATAAGAGTGCAAAAAAAGTTTTATTATTACTTTGTAACTATAAACTAATTCGAAATGATTTAGAGAAGTTTTAATGGCTTTGAATACTTTTGCAATGCCATAAAGTTATTTTGAATAGTTTTAGTATCAGTATTCAATCATTCTGAACAATTTGAAAGAGGTACGAACCAGTTCTTGAACATTTAGACAAATTTTCAATAATGACCAACTAATTTTCAATCATTTTGAACAATTTCAAATAACTCTGAACCAATTCTTAATTATTTAGGCAAGTTTCCAATGATTACCAATCAACTTTCAACGGGTTTGAACAACTTTACGTGTAGTCAATCATTTTACAGTTGTGCACCGGTTTCCAAGTATTTAGACAAGTGGTCAATATGATTACCAAGTAGTCTTCAATCTTTTTTAACAACCTCGAATAGAATCAGTTTGCAAACTTTTGAACTGATTTGCAAATATTTGTTCGATTTTCTAATGATTCAGAACAACTTGAAGTGGCCATGAACCAGTTTTTCATCATTGCCACTGATTACTAACATTAATATGATGACCAGTTTCAAAAGATCTTCACTCAATAAAGCCAAAGCCAGTATAATAACCAGTTTTAAATTGATCGCTGAGCCTCACTCTGCCGCAATCGACCTCGGTTTAATTAATAAGAAGATCTACAACACCTACCTGATAAAGCCTTTGTGGTTACACAAGTCGACTAAAATCTCACCTCGTTCGTGTATTACTTCTTCATTAAATATGCAAGTATAAGACTTTTTATAACTTTTTTTTGTAATTTGTTCACATTGTAAAGGATACTCTTAAAAGAGGACTTTTGCTGTCCAATCTATACGTATTGCTTTGTTAGGTTGCCCTACTTGCTTCGCAGCGTTATTGAAGCATGCAAATCGCTTTTATCGGTTCGAGATGCTGAAAAAAGAAACGTTTTATACAAAGTTCAACCTATATTTACATTTTACAACATTTCTTACAAATTACTTAAATCACTCTATGATTTTTTTTTCGATATAATCTTTACAAAAACATTTTGACAAATTAAATTATTAAAATATTGATCATATTCAATTTAACTTTTGGTTTGTGACACTAAAAACACAAATGAAAGTGAACTATTAAGAATTTTTTGTTAAATATAACAAAAAAATTGAGTTTGCGAAGTAGAACCCCGGCGGCCTTATGAACGTGAATGCAAATATTAGCAATTATTATAGTACTCGGAACGTTCGAAGTATTAATTGATGTTTACCTTATAACCTCGATAGTAAAATCGTATTACCTGGAGTTTCGTGTTATAATTGAATTTCGATGGCCCATGTTTCACATGGATGTTAGTTAAAAGGAAAAAGTAGAACGCACCTTAATTGTGTTTACATCAAAGTGCTTGTACTAAAACAGCCTTCCTACCTTGTAACAAGATGCTCTTAAAATTTAAAATTAAAATTGGTTCAGGCCCTTTTCGTTGCAATATCGTTTACCAGTATTACTCTTTTCGATTTTCCGGCTCTCGTTAGACTACATGGAATTGCTTTCAATGATACATATTTATGATCTCAAAAGATTCTATTTGGAGTAAACAGATGAATAATAACGAATGCGGGAAGGTAAATTGCAATTTTAATGTCCAGTCATGATACGCGCGACGTTTCAATCGAAAGAGTCAGGAAATACCTAAGTTTTTTTGTTACAAAAATATAAATGTTGATTTACTGTGAATTTAAGTATAAATAATTATAATTGAAATCCATTCTACCAGTTGTCAATTTTGAAGTAGGTAAATAATTTAAAGTTTGATTTTGTGCTAACTAGTTTCGGCCCTTGACCGAAAGTTTGACTTAAATTCTATATTAATTAAAAACCAGTATAAAAGTATAAAATCAAACTTTAAATTATTTACCTACCTACTTTAAGTATAAATGACTATTTCGTTAAAAAATTGCGTGTTTTTCAAATTTTCGACCATCGAAATTGAACCTTTTGTGGTGGAAAGGTATTTTTTAATAAATGTTGTTTCAGTGAGCTTCTAAATTTATCTGTGGGTTAGCGACGGCATCGGTAGGATTCCGGTAGGATACCGTACGAGGAGGGTCCAAAATGATTGATGGCACTTTTACTTTTGTAAAGTTTCGTGAAAGGAACCAAGAGATTGTTATCAGGATTTTGTGGTATTGTTATAGGTTTTGGGCCTTAAAAATTTATAACTTCCCGGATAGACACTCAAATAATATTTTTTGCTATAATTTATAGAGTTATCCCTATGAGACTGTAGTAGAAATTATCAAGAACCTGGGGAGGTTGGATATTTACATAAATGAATATTCGATAAGTGCCAAAGGTTTCGAACCGGAATGAGATCAAAAGCAGTTTTCAATTAAAATGTATGAGTTTTGTTAAGCGACCGAAACTTTTCTCGGTAAATTACACGTTTCTCCTTTTTACATGACATTTCCTTTTTGCCTTTGTATTTCACAATCTATATTTTTTTGGCTTGAATGCTAAAAATGCATTTACGTATTTTTCTAAAATGTGTCAACGCCGGAAAAATCTAAATTATTAATCGAGTCTGTTTCCTCACACTTCCTACAATTCAAATTCAGTCTCTCCTCCTTTCGACACTTCCCTGAATTAACTAATATATTTTTGTTAGATTTATTCTTCAAGTATCTTCACCCTTAAACCACACGCTTCCTAGGACTTCCATAATAAGTATGATCAAAAATGTTCTAATACAGAGTGTTCGTAAAATCACAGGAAAACAACAATGCTGAATAGAAATGTTTTCAAGTCCGTTAATTTCAGCCAAGAAATTGCCTATACTCAATCTATACTTAACTTAGAGAAGATGTTCTTAAGTGCACGGCGATGACGACTTACGATATACAAGGCTCTTAATTCTTAGAATACTATTTAAGAATGTTCAACAAAAAAATAGCTTTGGAAAGAGGTCTAAAAGGTTCCAACATTTTTCCGCCTTTGTCAATTTTGATAATAGAATAGCGCATAAAAAACAAGAGTTCGTGGAACTGCTTATGTCGGCATTTTCAAAATATCGCTTTCAGAGACTTGAATTGTTTTAAAATGTAACAGGTAAAACTAAATTCTCACGTTAAATGGACCACCCTGTATTAACACTTCATGCGAAATATGTTCAGTTTTAGTCTTAACGCACAATGCAAATTAAGTAAATTATTCAATGCTATTGCTTTAATTAACGAAAAGCCATGCTCGTAACTAGTCGCAACTTCATGTATAATGCTTCATAATTTTGAATAGCACTTCTATTGAACCATGAGGCACAATGTAATTATTATAACAAGC
Organism: Onthophagus taurus; assembly: GCF_036711975.1. NCBI lineage: Eukaryota > Metazoa > Arthropoda > Insecta > Coleoptera > Scarabaeidae > Onthophagus > Onthophagus taurus. Next base: position 6,388,770 of record NC_091967.1, read on the forward strand.
GCAGAACGTTATCCATTGTAGTATGCACTTCATTTAAGCCACTACAGTTTAGCCATGAAAACCTTCACCTAAATGAAAATTAACATTGATCATATTAATATTAGTCGATGTTAACGCTCTGGTATATGAGTGAATTTAGGTGGAACAGAAAAATTTCTGTTTCGGTACGTTATTTGTGTTAGCTTGTTTGATTAGGAGGTATACGCGGCTTTGTTTGGAAAATAACTTTGCGTTGTGTACATTTACTCAATTTCTAGGTAAATTCCTTTATAATGCAAAGCAATAGAGTCCTTCAGTTTTCATTTATTGAGTTAACCCATAACTCTCGATTGCTATTCCATTAATTTGATACCACAATGAAATGAAATGTATTCAACCATTTATTTTCGATTAATTATTGTTAATGGAAACCGTTCTCTATAATCAGTGCATTGCAAGTATTGAATAATATGTTTAATGCCGACTGTGTTAGCATATTAAATTTTAGATTCGTGACCCTACGCGAAACACGAGGTATTAAATATTGATGAATCGATAGGTAGCGTCTGGGTTAAAACAAAACCTCTGAAAACTCGACCGGATTAAATTTTATTAATAGAACGGTCATTACCGAGGAAAAATACCCCTGGATACCTAACACCGTGGTTGATTATTTTCGTTGAAATTAATCGGATCCAATAGTGGATCGGATGCAAACAATTCGATATATTTTAATCTCGTCGATCTACTGTTTTGCATGAAATTAGTATTGAAACGTGTAACAGTGATAATATCCGAAATTTCGATTGAATTAAACTCGGTTAAATTAATTCGACCGTTACACAAAATTTATTATGTAAAGTGTTTTGAAAGATATATAAAAAAGTAATCGAATAAAATAAATAAAATAAAGTATCGCCTATATTTAACACGAAAATAAGTTGTCAGATGCAATATACCCCTAGCAAAGAGGAGTACAACTTGTCACTAATTATGTTTAATCTTTATGTAGACTTTATGTTAGAGTAGAAGAGATCATGCCAAGGTATGGGCATTCCAATAAGTTTTAGTTAGATTAAGTGGCCGCTTGCAGCCAAGGCGTTACTTTTATTACCATATCAATCCAAAATTTATCTACGCATATTGAAGCGAAGTCCTTAAAATCATACGTTCTGAGCCCAAAATTTAACCGAGCTTAAAATTAATTAACTCATATTGCTACGTCTCATATTTATTTATCTAAAACCAAACCACATCATTATGAGTTAATCCATGTACTTGTAATGAAGTCGCAGAGCTAATTATAGAAGTAGATTTCAACATCAAGCATAGCGTTACAATTTGCCGAACGATAAACAATGCAGTTCTATTTATGAAATACAGATTATTAATAATACATAGAAAAATTTTTTCGTTGTAAGGTATAAAAAAGCGAGAGTGAAATAGCATTATCGAAAATACTGTTAAATTGACGATCGTTCATACAATTTGGAAGAGCTTTTCGGAAATTGGTATACAAAGCGAAAGATGAAAGTGGAGGTCACAAATTACCGCTTTGAGCTTTGATTTATGACGGGAATGCGATGCGAACATTTCTGCTTGAAAAGCGAACCAGTTAACTACAATTTCTGTTTCAGAAGATTCGATAATATCCATTTCTGTAAAATATATTTTTTTTTATTAATTTAAGTCTGTAACAATTTCTTTAATTACAAGTTTATGAAGTATCGTCTCATTCAAACGGTCTGTATAAATAAAAATCGTTTAAACGGGGACTAATTAAGAACTAAGATCAACCCAAAGCATCATTTGTTACCAATTAAAACGTAATTTGAATGGAAGAAGATAGAAAAAGTTGGACAATAAAACTTAGCAGACAATACAATTTTATCTTATAGCTTTAGTGTTTAAACCTGGAGTTGTTATTACACCGCTTTGGAATTTTAATAAATCCCTGTCTCCTACACAACACGCAATAACAAGTGGGCGTACTTCATTTAGAAGAGCTACACTATTATTAAATTTCCAACATGAAAAACGATCGAGTCGGAAGTTTGTTAGAAATAAACCGGAAGGAGTTATTGATTTACTGAATAAAATTTTATTGAAGCGTGTTAGTGTTCGTAAATTCATATTGCAATTTCATCTGTTATCTGTTAAGAATACTCGTATTTTGCCATTGTTTCCGCCTATTGTGTCCTAAATCCATATCATCCGTATGAAAGTTGAAACATTGGAGTTTGACCATGAACGAACATAGAACCAGTAAAACTGCTACGCCAAAAGTTTCAACATCTGTTGTCGAAACTCAAAGTTTTAATGCATTATCTACCAGTTGTGTAGGTACCGGTAAAACTTTCATATTGAATTTTCTCCTGGCGTTTATCCCCGAAAGTAAACTTTGCACGGCACAATCCATACATACCATTCATGTGTAAATACATAAATATTTAATAAAAAATACATAATATATTTTCTGTATCATTTTCTTTTGACGCCAACTTCAAAGTAATAGTGTTGGGGTCAACCTATTTTGATCATAAATGGCATTGGAAAGCTTGTAATGTTTCCTTTCGTATATATACTAAAAATAAATATAAGGGTATAAGGAGAATCATCAATCCTTATTTAAAAAAATCTACTTAGTTCTTTTTTTCTTTCCATTATTGATCTTATATTTATATTTTCAACCTTCAACTGCCACAAAGATCTTTGTCTTATTTGTGGAGAAAAGTTTGGTATTGATTTTTTCCACAAGACCCTGGTTCTAAGTGCCCAGCTACTCTTGGTCTACCTCAAACGTCGCAATTTATTATGTTCTTCTAACAATCGTTATACGGAATAATTAAATTTAAAATGGAATTAAATGAAAAATTAAAATAATAATAAAATGAGATATAAAGAAATATTTTAATCTAATTTATGAAATACAGCATCTCATTAAATTAAATGCAGGAAACTGGTATGAAATTTCTATTAATTTTTAATTTAAAAGAAAACTTAATGAAATTGAATTTCACTTCAATTTTCTATAGTTGATTCTGTAGATAAATTAATTTTTTCTCATTTGATTGAAATAATTTCTACTTGAAATTTAATCACCTTTAGTGAATTTCGTGATTACAGAAATAAAGAAACGGAGTAAAAAAAATCTTTATTACTTGAGATGTAGCGTTGACGCATCATTTCTGTTTTATATCTCAAGTGTTCGGTAAAATATGACCCACTCCAGAAAATTACTATTCTTACGAGTTGAAGAACACACTTTTATCACAACTACCTCTTCCTATACTTATTTATGTACAAAGTTTTACAATGACCGTTGTTAATTTTTATATATTTGCACTAAAAATGTATAATCAATAACTCAATTACCTTAATGGATATTTCAATGCGGATCATAAAGCGAATAGCTGACGTAGCAAAAATAACTCGCCGTTTCGGACCCAGCTATAATAAAATAAATAAAACTTAAGGAGCTTATTATATCTGCTCATAGCGTAAAATTGGCGGAATTACACTTACCTCATTCAAACATGGATATCACGTGTAGAAACTCAAGATACTCTTCAGACGTAAAGTTTTGAATTATTTATTGTATCAACTAATTTGATTCCGCAATGTACATAAACTTATAGTGAAGATTAAATTTATGAAGTGTATAGGTAATATATAGAATAATAATATATTCAAGCGTTTATAAATTCAATAACAAAACGTTTTGAAACAAAAATATATAACATAACAGAACATCGACGTCTAAAATTATCCCTTTTGTTTCATATAATAGCCGACGAGGAACGAACTTGTTCAAACAAATCCGTTTATCTCAGCCGTTTAGTTCGTATTAAACCTCATTTCCATTGCATTTACGTTTTTGTTAATGGAACGCAAATTCTGTAATCAAATAATCCGCTTTGTTTATATTGTTGGGGGATTCACTCTACATAAAAATAATGATAAAGTAAAAATAAAGGAAAAAATTAAATTGTAATCAGAAATTGCCAATAAATAATAAGTTTTATAAATAATAATATAGGTTTAATATATTTCGTTAGATGGCGTTGATATAGATTAAAGAAATGATTCAAATTATATTTTATTTAGTATTATTCAGTATCTAGATTCCTGCAAATAGTGACATCTTCTGGGAACATTATCTAGTCTTCTGCAACAAATTCTTAGCAACACCACCAAGAATAAAATAGTTAATAACAAAGACAAAACAGACTTTTTACAAAAAAGTGGTATATACCAACTAGAATGTGACACTTGTGGAGCCATATACATAGGAGAGACTGGTAGAAGCCTTATCCAGAGAATCAAAGAACACAAAACTAGAGAAAGCTCAAATTTTGGAAGACATCTTATGTTTAATAATCACAACTTTGATGAAAGGAAAAATAGCAAAATAATACATCAAATGAACAAGAGCCTTCACATGGAACTACTAGAACTCTACGAAATTAATAAGTTTAAACATGACAACGCAAACATTGAAATACTAAATGAACAGATTTTACCACAAAAAACACCACTATATTGCTGTTTAAAAAACCCATTCCCAAAATAATGCACTTTTCTCATCAAAAGAGAGAATCGAGTTTGGTGGCAACTCGATTACTACATTGATGAGAACCCATGCCCCAAATCCCCTTAATCTTGAATTTTCCTTCGAATGTACCTCCCATGTTAAATTTTGTTTCATTTTGAAGATTTATGCATTTTATAGTTTATATAAAGAAAAGATAGAATTATTTATTCCAGTTGGGTGATGTTTGGATTTGTTGTAGATGTAAACAATAGTATAATTTGATTTGTTTTTATCTCAAATTTTATAAATTAAATACAGATTCCTATTTTTTCAATTGTTCATAACCTAGAAATAACTCATTTGCCCAACTTGTCACACATATAATAATTGGCGAGTTTATTTATTAATATTAGTTTTTGTGATAGATAGTTGTAGTTTAGTGCATGAATAGATATAATGATAAGCAAACATTCACTTCCCGATGTTTATAGAAACTAGTTAACGTAAGTGTTTTTTACAATTAATAGTCCCTCTTTTGTTAACCTATAAAAATATAATTATGAATAATTTTTATACTTACCTTTGTAGAGGTCTCTGAAGACGGTAATGTAACCGAAACTAGTAAGACAAATATATAAATAATCACCATAGTATACAATTTTAATTAATATTTACCTTAATTCTACAACGGTGATATGGATAAACAAATACATAGAAATTCTTAGTACTCTGTAAGAGGCATCTAGTCTTCTGGAAGCAGTATTAGGCTTCTGTAGTAAGAATGTGTCATTTTGCAAGCAGTATATGATTTTCTTCAATCAGTGTGAGTCTGCTACAAGCTTCAAACGAAATGCAGTCTTCTGCAAGCAAAATTTAGTCTGCTACAGATAGTATCTAGTCTTCTAATAGCAGTCTCCAGTCTTTTTCGTACATTATTTTGTCCTTTGTAGGTAATGAGAATCGGGTTATCAGAGACGATCACGCCACGTACCTAAAAATTTAAAGGGGCGGATTTAAACAAAAGTTAATTTTTTGTTAACAGTATCCTTAACAGTGTCATTTGCAAGCAGTATATAGTTTTGGCCAACCTATGTGGGTCTTCGACATTCTTCATACAGTTGTACATTCATATTTAAACACTATCCATCTGTCTATTACCAGTATCTAATCATCTTCAAGCAGTAGATACTCTTCAACAATGATTATTTGGTTTTTGCAAGCATGCTTTTGACATGAGTGAAAAGATATGCATTAATTTTCAAGCAGTAATACTAACTACTATTACGTCCAACTCTGTAATATGTAATTTTTTAAAGTTTTACGAGACAAATAATTTATCATGAGCTTGTTATTATTAAAGACGTCGTATTATTCATAGTGTTTGAAGCCACAAATGTTAAAATATAAACATAAACATCAGATGTAAATTAATGTTGCTATCATAATAGTAAATGGAAATGGCGTTAAGATTTAGTGCAGCACGCGATTGCGAGTGTGCCAAAACAATGTTCAAGAGACACGCGTACTACTATTCTGATCGCGTCGGCGTTGTAGCACAAAATGAAGAGTCGCGCCAACTTGAATTACACCAGTAGACTTCGCGTGCTGGTCCAAAGCGGATGGAAGTGGAGAATGAAATCGACTCAGAAAGCTTCCGGGCGAGTACTAAACTAACTTTGTGTGCACTTCCACATTTATATAAAAAAAGAGAAAAATCAATTTTGCTATTTCGTATTACAAATCGGATAAGAACCTAAATAACTTTCCATAGCATCCGAAAACTTAAATTCAAGGTATGTTTAAGATTAATTAGATTAATGATAAGTAGTTAGTTAATGAGTTCATTTAAATCCTTGCAATTTTAAAAGTTCAACTAGACAGAAATTAAGAGTTAAAAATAAATATAATTTATAATACGGGTTCTATTCGGTTCCAAGTTAAACACGAAACTTACATTAGTGATGACAGTGTTGATGTATGATGCTTCAATGTGCCTGGTAGGTAACAATTGTCATTACCCTAAATATGCATATTGATTTTAATAAAGGGTTCTGGTTAGATTTCGAATTTTCAAACCGTATCCGAGTCTAGTTGGATTATTACAGTTCTTCTTTGAAATATCTCTCTCAAAGATAAATGCCTCCTTTTCATTTCCCAAGAGCTGAATATTAGTTCTTTTACGTCCCATATGACTCATACAAAGAAATTTAATCATGAATTTAGTGCTTAAAACTTGGACGTTTCTATTTACGTAAGGTAGTTATTAATTGTAAAACTTACGCAAAAACATGTGAAACGTTTACTTTAGCTTGTTAATTAAAAGTTTAGTTTAACATTTATAAAAAAAACTTATTTCCTTTACGAACAGGCGTGTAATGTAAACGTCGAAAATTAATATTCAAAGGATGCTGTAAACTATTTAATGTGGTTTCATCATTATCTCTTTTAACGAGTTTTACATTTTGATAAATGTGAAATGGTTACTGTAAAAAATGTACTCTCACGTTCTACAATGTAATCGTGGGATACCATTAATTATTTTTGACGTAAAACGTGTTGTGACCAACGTATAATTAAAAATTCATAAAACATCATCCCATTTTTTTATTTATATTTGTTTCAAATTATAGCTCGTTATTTTAAAGTGACCTGCAAATAGATTTAAAATTGGCTGTGATGTTTTTGAAAATAAATTATTGCTTAATAGTTAGACGCAACAACATAATGCCCCGTGCTTCATGGTCAATCGACGGAACCACGTGGAATTATTTAAAGCTCACTTTGAAGATCGATAAAAGGCAAACAATAATAACCATCAGATATACACTATGTGACCTTCTGGTTGTTAGGAAAAAAAAATCTTCCTTCAATAAAAAGATAACTTCATTTAACTGTTTTCTATAATATTGAACATAAATATAATTAAAATAAGTGGCCTTAATTTTCTTGCTATTTAAAGAGGAATCTAGAAAGTTTTTTTTAATTTTTGCCAATTTCGGGACTGTCACCTGGGAAACTCCGTAGGAAAGTATGGAAAGTTAGTTGAAGTTTGCAACTTTCGAACATTTTAATTTTAAGCTCAGGAATTAAGTTTTAAAATACTCGCTTGTATTATTATAAAATTTTGAATTGAGGATTACTACTTAAACAAATCAATATTCTTTAAAACTTTTTTCTAAGTTAAAAAAAAGCTTTTTCCGTCTGTGGATTAAAGACCCCAACGCTGCATTTGATCCCCGATGTGGAACCCCATCTTCCAGGATAAGCATCAAAAACTTTTTCAAAGTTTTCAATAATTTAATTTACCATCCACGCTCACTCCATTATATTTATAATATATTTTCTTTAAATATTGAAATTCAAATCTGATTTAGAAATTATTAAAACACAAAACAATTACAATACCTGACTTTATGCCTTCCTTGTTCCCGTGTTTTGTTCCAATTGCAGTCGCATGACCTTAATTCTAGTCATTATAGTACACGTTACATCTGGTTCCTCGTGTTTTCCTAGCAATTGATATAATTGTATCTGGGTCTCCACGTTCCTTTGAAAATCGTGCAAAGGACTTTCCTCTCGAAGATGAGTGTCGATGTCTCTCCTGCTAATTTTCCACGCCTCCGCCCTCGCAAATCTACACTGCAGTTTTTCTTCTAGTGCACGCTGGAACCATGATACGTAAACTCCTACACGATTTCGAAATTCTCTTTGCCGATTTCAAGATTCTCTCCGAGGTCATAAATGAGACGCATCAAGGTAGTTGCTATAATGACCTTCGATTTTTGTTAACTTATTTGTAGGTCGTAGCTTAATCTGTACTTTAAGTGAGTGCTGTTTAAGCTGCAAGACATGTTGAAGTACATATATGTCGCAATGAAGAAATTCCAACAAAGCGGAGGTAATGATGTTGGACATCAATTTTGTGGTAGACTAATTATTAACAGAATTTGTTTCCATTTGATTTCAACTCCTATTTTGTGGAATATAAAAATTGGGTCATGTAGCATCTCATTCGATGAAGCCAAAAAACGAACAGCGTTGAAATAAACAGACGCACCTGTATGGCAAATTGGCTCCCGTTGGCAGCGAAAACATCCAGGTGGACCCTCAGGGTTACTAAAACAAACTTTGCTCAATTTACCGAACATTGCTCGACCGCTTCTTTTTTATGGCTAAAAATGTTACTCAAATTACTTCTGTTACATAGTCAAACACAAAAGTAGTAACAAAAAAATAATTATTTAAAACACTAAGCTATTATTTTTGTTTGTTTCAGGGTTTAACCGCACATATTACAAACCAACCAGTTTCAAGAGCTTAATTTTCAACAATCATGAATAAAATAGATATAATCCTCGGTTTACCGACCACAATCGAAGACAATTTTACAAACGAACTTAATAAAACATTAAATAGAACCGAATTAATATACAGAAATGGCTCCTTTTATACATACACGACCAGTATCGCTGTTGATGGCGAGTCTTCCTTGAGAAAATCAATAGTGTTCTTTTTAGTAGCGATAAAAACCACTGTAATGATATTCATAATCATAGCAGCATTGTTCGGTAATTTATTAGTTATAGTATCCGTTATGAGGCACCGAAAATTACGTGTAATCACAAACTATTTCGTTGTAAGCTTGGCCCTAGCAGACATGCTGGTAGCTATATGGGCGATGTGCTTCAATTTTAGTGTAGAGGTGACCGGTGGTGTTTGGCTCTTTGGTTACTTTATGTGCGACGTGTGGAATTCTTTAGACGTGTATTTCTCAACTGCGTCTATATTACATTTATGTTGTATTAGTGTTGATAGATATTACGCGATAGTGCAACCCCTCGATTATCCTTTAATAATGACTACAACCCGTTTGGCTATAATGCTCAGTATAGTATGGTGTAGCCCCGCGTTGGTCTCATTTTTACCAATATTTATGGAATGGTACACCACAGATGTTCAACTTGCATTTAGAAAGAAAAATCCTCAAGTGTGTACGTTCACCGTAAATAGAACCTACTCTGTTATTTCATCCAGCGTAAGCTTTTGGGTCCCTGGAATGGTTATGATACTTATGTATTATAAGATTTATATGGAAGCTGATCGACAAGAACGAATGTTATATAGGTAAGTAAAAAATTATCATGCTTGAAAAATAACTTGTTTTATAAAATGAAGTACACGTTTCTCCTTGAACGCTTGCGGTTTACCAATTTCCTTGGTAGTACTTAAATGAGATTACAGCCAGCCTCTCAGCTTGAAAGCGAAAAGTCTCGCTAAATTTACCAGCATCGTCGCCTCCGTAAACCGTGCTGCATAGACACGGCAAGCGTCTGTACTTGATTATACCAAAAAGTTATTGAAAACTTCAGTTCTCGTTAGGGAAACTCTTTGGTGTTCATCACTGTGATAGACAAGCCCTATTATACCTGTTAATTTTTAAAAGGTTTCGTATGTACAAGAAATTACCAATCTAATTCTGTTACTATAAATAATAAAATCGAATGAATCGTTCTTCTAAAATTACCCTTTGAAAATGTAAGAAAAGATCACGCGTCCATCAAATTGATTAAAGCGCAAATCTGTTAGTTAAATATTTTAGTGAACAAGCCAATAATAGATCAACAGATTACAAATTAAACAACTATCAGTTTTATGTATACCAAACGTTTTGAAATAACAACGTTAAAGTATTTGTAAACTTTTTGGTGAAGATTCAAATTCAGAACATAGATTTTTGTTTAGTTATATACAAGTTTAGCATTTATTACGAAATAAATCGAGTTTCTAATATTACATTTTAAAAATGCACTCCTAAACAGTTATATCGCACAACAATAAAATTGATTAAAGGGCAAATGTTTTATTTGTACGGCTCGTTGACCTGCACTCAACAAACCGATAATAGGTCAACAGATTAAAAATTTAACTACTAGTAGTCTGTTCTATTGAGAAATGTACAATCTGTTTTAAATTAATTTAACTTTTTTGTTGTGTGTTGCATGATTTAAAATAAAAACATTGCATTATTTCTCGTTTCAAAAATAAGAATGTCATTAATAATTAGTAATAATAATATTATCTAAACAGTGATGTAGCTAAAAATCTCGTTTAGATGAAAACAAGTATTTATGGAAACGCATTTTGCATAAAACCAGGAAGTCAAGAATCGATGTAGAAATATTTGTGGAGAATAACACCATGTTTTTAAAGATGCGAATCATACGAACGGTTGATTACATACTCCAACAACAAGTAATACCAGAAGAGAGACTCGTTGTAACACTTAGGTATGTAATAAAAGACAACAATTCAATTCAAGGACAATAAACTTAAAAAGAATTGATGGTCATCTCCCTTATCTTCTTCTCCCGTGTTTAATATAGCATTGATCTTTCTTTCTTCCAACTCAGACATTCATCTTTGTACATCGTCTTCCTTATAGCAGTTGAAGAACTATGTGGTGGGGAAAACGCTTCATCCACTTCATCACAACCATCTTGACCAGCACTGCAGCCTGCACCAGTTGCAAAAAGAGGTTGTAAGATTCCTACCATAAGACTTGAAATAATAATAATAACATCCTTGGTACTCTCCATTAAAGTTCAAGCTTCTTCTCTTATATGATTTCACAAATGTCAATCATCCAGGTTCAAATGAAATGGAAAAGAAATTACCAACCCAATTTTTAATATTACTATTTAATATTATTTAGAGTTTGTATTGAAATAGCAACGATATCAAAATAATAACCTAGTTGGCGGACTGTCACAACATAAACCCTCATCCATTCCGCGCGAAAACTTAAAGTTTCGCACTGCGAGGTATAAAATACGGGGCACTAACTTTGATGAGTACAATGGAATTAAATTACACAGTTCGCGTATAAACTAGAATCCATCTCCGTAATTAGCATTAAAGTTCTCTCGAACCTTTCCGCCCAATGTTGGTCTCATTTAAGCATTCGTTTTTCGCAAGTTTGGACATTATTAATCATTACTTGTGATTATGACTTATTATTAATAAATATTGCGGTAATAAAGATAATACTACATTCTTTATATTGCGAACAAAGCCCTTTAATGTATCATAGGCTATAATAAACTCACATTTTTATGGTATACCTTGGAATAAAGCCAAAAGGAACCAGCTGTTGCTGAATTTGTATTTTTCTCTTTTCTGCACTTAATGCGATCTAAAAATATCTGTTCAAAAAAATTTCGTAGCAATTAATTACTACAAATCATTGTTAGTAACAAATCAATACTGAGTGCTTTAAAATAGTTTCTTTTCAATTAATCGAAGTGTAATTTTAAAACTGTTCGTTTTCAGGAGTAAAGTGGCTGCGGCTCTTTTAAACAAACATCTCCAAATCAATGGAATCTCTGCCGGCCTTACCACCCTTCCCCAAACTGTAGACATGAATTTGGTGGAGGAAAAATCGGTCGATCCCGGTGCAAGTAACAAGATGAAACGGGAACGGAAAGCTGCTAGGACTTTGGGGATTATCGTATCGGCTTTCCTTGCATGCTGGTTACCTTTCTTCTTGTGGTAAGAATAACTTATTTTGTGGTCGACTTTTATCAACAAATTCAAGTATCGATCTTTTTGAATATCAATTAGTTTTTATTATTAAAATGAAAATTAAATTTAGTTAACTGGAAATAATGCAAAACGAATGTATTGTTTTTAATAATCAATATGTAAATAATAAATTTCGGGAGCAAAATAAACAATTTTGAAATAATAATTCTTTTTTAAACTGTTTATTTATATGTTTATGACAATTAATTTCTCTTAGGTACGTGATAACATCACTGTGTGGTCCGGAATACTGCTACAGCCCTCCAGGGGTCGTCACGCTAGTTTTCTGGATTGGGTACTTCAACTCAGCTCTAAATCCCGTTATATACGCGTACTTCAACAGAGAATTCAGGGTTGCATTTAAGAAGACGTTACAAAACTGCTGTCGTCTTTCGCCGAGACTTATGTGTGGTTTAAGATGTAGGTCAAGAGGTGATCGGGGAAATTATAGCAACGCTTCCAGTGAAATACACCTAAATAATCATCACGTGAAACCGTTGGAACACCGGAAAACCAATCTTAATTTTCCCGGATCACACCCGGATATCATCCATCATCAAAGGCTCAGCTATAACATATCGGAAGGCGAGGTTATCACGTTGCAAAGCGAGGCGGTAATCTAAAAGCTCAAATAAAAGAATCATATTGGTTAGTGACGTTAGTGTGGAAGAAATGTGGTCCAAAAGGCAGTATTAAGCCGATGAGAATCAATTTAAGTCCGGAAGAACCTTTGTATACATATCGACCTTTATTGTTTTTACGTATATGTATTGTATATGTAAATGTCTTTCTGTGATATAGATCCAGTCAAGTATTGTAATCTAGTCCAACAATAAAATATATAAATATAATTATAGTTTGAAAAATATCTTGCATTTTTAATTCTAACAATTTTGGTGGAGGCGCCGGGTTTATTTTCTTATTAAATTATAATTTCACGTCAATTTTAATGATGCTTAGATACTCAGTTATACAACGTGTCGCAGCTATTTAAATGATAATTTAATATCGTTTGTGGTAATGCTTGACGAGGGTAAGACGATTTTGCGTGTCATTCTCGCTTACAGACATTTGGACTGATTCTAATAAATATCGAATTAAACTAAGGTGTTGCTCACCAATTAATTAATTTTGTTAATAAAAAAAATCGTCTTAATTTAAAAATTATCCCCCTATCGAAATTTGCATAATAAATTCAATTAAAGGGGAGCTTTCATTTCATCAAAGGTAAACACTAAATTGTTACAGGTAATTTTGGTGAAACTGTGTCAACGTTAGAGTAGATTAATGGACAATTCAGTTAATCAAGTCAGTATAGTTGGTTTCGCCCATAAATTTAATACCTCCACTCACCACAAGGATTTACATTATTACCTTTCACCTTCCTATTCTATAGTAAACATCTTTTGTACAAATCCAAACTAAACTTGAAATATAACGATTGAAACAAGAAGACCTTGTTGGAAAAATCAATACCACCAAATCCTACCTACAACGTCAGTCACACACACGACGATCTACTGATCTTTTGACTCGGAGATGCTGTCACGTTATATATAGCTCTCAGCGCAATCCACTTTATTCTCCACGTGTGCGACTATTTACGCGAGACATTTCCAAGAAAGTAAATACGGATTTTCATAAAACATTTATTAATCATTTCACGAATAATATGAACGTAATCGAGACATAACGAAGATTGTGCTGCACAAAATGCACACAAACCGCTGTTGAAGCGCTGTACGGATTATGGTTTACAGTGAATTGGTTATCAAAGGCTGGTTAAAAGCTGCATTGACGTAAAACAAAAATAAATTGCTTGATAAAACCCTATGTTACAAAATTCACCTCCATGAATCTAATTTTAAAACGAACAATTACTTGATTAATTTTATCTCCTCTAAGAATAATGTTTTGAGTTATAAAAGACATAAGGGAAATTTTAAACACGATACGATACCGTAGAGATTTCTACTCTTATCGACAATTTAAACTTTCGAGGCCGCATGTTACAAATCCCGTTAAAACGAATGATTATCCACTTGAAGGAAATTGAGACATTGCGAAACTTCTTCCTTCAATAATATAAAGTTTGAGTACATTTTTTAAAAAATGGCGACGTGTGCGTAACTCGTGTGAAGATCGGGGCGATAAAAAGTTGATTTTTCAATAGTAATTGTGTTTGAAAATAGTGTATGTGACTTTCAAGCGTTTCCTCTAACCTTTTTCTATTGGGGTGCGGTTATTTGATTAACTCTTTATTGACATTTATCGCGGGTGATATAAATTTCTTTTCGTTATCATTACGTTTTCCTGAGCGGCGATTAAATTTTCGACCCGGTGACCTTGACCGGACCTGTTGTGATCTAAATAAATAAGATAAAATAAAATCATGGCCGATAAGATCAGCGGCGACGCCGGGGTTGTTGTTAAATCGCTGGAAAATAAATTCGCGCAAACAATGGTAATGTTTGAGACGAAGTTAAATGCAGCTCTAAAAGGAAAAGCTGGCGACACTCCGCTTATTACCCTGGAACACCTGGTTAAGGAATATTATGAATTTAAAGACCATATTATTGGGTGTTTGAATGATATTAAATCTCTAATTGATGGATTGGAAGTACGCGTGGATGACTTGGAAACGTATTCTCGCCGAAATTGCTTACTTATACATGGCATAGGTGAGAGGGAAAACGAGGATACTGATGCTGTAGTGGCGAATTTCTTTGAGCAATATCTTAAGGTACCCGGTTTCACTTTCGATTTAAATCTCCTGGATAGATCACATAGAATTGGTCCAAAGAAAAAAAAAATTGGATCCTCTGCAACACCTAGACCCATCATAATCAAACTGATTTCTTATAAGGATCGCAAAATTATATGGTCTAATAAGAAACTGTTGAAAGGTACGAAGTTTTTAATAACTGAGTCACTGACCAAGAGAAGAATGAAGTTGTACGCTGCCGCGAGAAATACTGTGGGTCCAAGGAATGCCTGGACTGCTGATGGGCGTATATTTGTGAGATCTCCAAATAATGAGATTAAGAGAATTAACGAATTCACTGATCTACCTAACAGCTCTGTGGAATCAGCTAAGACGGAACAAAATCGTTACGAGAGGAGAACTCGTCGGCAAGTTAACAAACCATAAATTATCATAGTTATTTTTTTGTTTTTCTTTCTTTTAAAAAAGCATTATTTTCAAAAATGTTCTTTTTTTTTTAGTAAGTCGCTTCGGCTTCAAGCATTTTTTTTTCTATAACGCCTATTTTTGTTATTCCTGCGTTATTTAGCATTCTTTAGCTTAGTAAAATTTTTTTTTTGTTTTGTCTTTTTTTTTTTTTTGCTGAAATGTTCGATGGATCTGGTTCGAGGGGGATTCAAATTTCAAATTATAAAAAGAAGTTGAACGTAGCTCATTTGAACGTTAGATCATTGGTTCCCAAGTATAATCTAATAAAATCCTTAATCCTTGATAACAATATTGATATTTTTGCGATGACGGAAACCTGGTTAACTCTTAATATATCCAACTCTTTAGTTAATATTCCTGGCTACAATCTGGTTCGTAGGGATCGTGGGGGGCGCGGTGGAGGTGTTGCTGTGTACATAAGAAGCTCAATACGATTTCAGCTTCTAAACAGTTCCTGCTCTATTGAGCAACTATTTTTTACCGTTGATGCAGGAAAAAAACTCTGTATTACTTTTGGAGTGGTTTATAGGCCCCCTAATTTTAATCTTCCTCTTTTTATCGAAACACTGGAGAGTACCCTTTGTGAGAGTATTGTTACATCTCACTCGACAATTATCGTGGGCGATATTAATGTTGATCTTCTTAAGCTTGATTCTCCCTCAACAACACTTCTTCACTCATTTGCGACTTCTATTGGCTTACATCAGTTAGTCACCGAACCCACAAGAATTACACAAAATTCGCAAACTTTACTCGATCCAGTTTTTACAACAAATGATAAGCTGTTTACTAGTATTGATGTTGTAAATGTACCTAATATATCTGATCATGAACTAGTAAAGTGTGAGCTGGCATTTGATATCGGTAGGCCTGCTGCAATTTATCGTACATACAGGGATGTGAAAAACATTAATTATCCACAATTCTAGAACGATCTGAAATCAATTCCGTGGAGAAACATATATGATCAGGAAAATGTGAATGATAAGATAACTTTTTTCAATAATTGTTTACTTACTCTGATGGATTTGCATGCACCTTTAAAAACTAGACGGTTTACAAAGCCTCCCAGTCCCTGGCTAACAGATAATACTAAACTACTAATGTCTATTCGAGATGATGCGCTTAAAAAATTCAAAAAGTCTAAGCTAACTCAAGACTGGGTTTCATACAAGTTGCATCGCAATCTGGTAACATCAACGGTGCGGGCTGAAAAGAAGGCATACTATGATTACGCCTTACGTAGTAAAGATCCAAAGGCTCTTTGGAGAAAGATTAAACTTCTAAATATAAATAAAAAAATCGATAACAAAGTGCCTAACATTTTTCTTCCAAACGATTTAAATAATTATTTTGTTCACGGTGATTCTTCACTTTATATCCAGACTGATCCCGAATTACCCATATTTTATCAAAATAACGTAAACCCTAGAGTGCAGATAATGCAAGCTTTTATGCCTGTTGATGAACATGAAGTATCTATAATAATTAATAACATTAAAACTGCAGCGGTGGGTTCTGATGGTATCTCAATTTGGATGATTGACTTGTGTACCCCTTTTCTCATTCCTTATATTACTCACGTAATAAACGCTGCTGTTCATCAATCAGTTTTTCCGGATGCCTGGAAAATGGCTGAAGTAATTGTATTACCTAAAGTATCTTCCCCTTCTGCCCTAAGAGATTTTAGACCGATCAGTATCCTCCCAGTAATGTCAAAAATTTTAGAGAGAGTCTTGGAAAAGCAACTTAGAGCACACTGCGAAAGGTATAGTATACTGCCAGATCAACAATCTGGGTTTCGTTCGGGTTTCAGCTGCGCAACAGCTTTATTGAACCTTACTGATGATGTATTTGCTTCTAGAGAGGCCGGGCAAGCCGCACTTTTGTTATCGTTGGACTTCACCAAAGCATTTGATACAATAAATCATAATATACTTGCATCTAAACTTAATTATTTTGGTCTTGGAAATCAAGCTGCAATTTTGATAAAGTCATTTTTGTCGGACAGGTCTCAGGTTGTGAAGATTAATAGTCAAGTGTCGAGCGCTCTGTCTGTTACTCGTGGAGTCCCTCAGGGGTCCATTTTGGGGCCACTATTGTTCTCTATTTATACATCTGATTTTGACCAGGTTCTCGAGCATTCGCAGATTCACTTGTATGCAGACGATACACAGCTTCTGCTGAATTTTAATCCAAATAATTGGGTTGATGCCTGCATAAAATTTAACTCAGATATAGCATTATTTTCTGATGTTGCGAAACGCCATGAACTTGTGCTAAATCCATTTAAGTCTTCTGTACTTCTGTTTTGCGGTAGTGTCACAAGGAGAGCGATTAAGCCTTTGATATCCGGTCAATTGGTGGTGGATGGCGAACCTCTTACTGTTTCCGATGATATAAAAATTTTAGGAGTCACATTGGATCATCAGTTGAGGTTTGAGGAGCATGTGGCCAGGTGCTTGAGGGGTGGGTATGGCGCCCTGCGTCTCTTGTATGCCCATAGGGATGTCTTAAGTAAAAAATTAAAAATTATGCTGTGTGATAGCTTGGTTCTAAGCAAATTAAATCACTGCGACGTTGTTTATGGTCCAAATTTAACGGGGGCGAATGGGCGTCGTATCCAGAACCTTCAGAACGGTTGTCTGAGGTTTATTTACGGAATTCGTAAATATGACCATATTAGTCATAAGTTGGCAGAGACTGGGTGGTTGAACATGAAAAACAGACGTAAACTGCATGCAACTTGCGTTTATTATAAAATTATTAAAAGTCAGCGGCCTCCTTACTTGCTGCAACGCCTATCTTTCAGAAGCGATGTCCATAACATTAATATAAGGAGGAAAGATGTATTGACGGTACCACGCCGCGCCTCGCACCGATCCTTTTCCTACCAGATAGCTAAAACGTACAATGATCTACCTATGAACCTTATAGGATTGAACTGTATTTCGTTCAAGAGTAAATTAAAATCCTCCCTCCTGCTTGAGTCATCATGATTTTTTTTTTTATTATATTCTGAGTTATTAATGTATCGCTTTATACTGGCATGTCGTCGTATTTTGTTATTTTGTTTTTTTTTTTTCATTTTGTTTATTAGTATTGTTAAAAACATTCTCATTTTTGCTTTATATATATATTTTCTATATATTCTGGATTAAGTGGAAGAGCAGTTGGTTAATAACCAAACTGAACTTCGTCCAGAAAATAAGTCTATTTTCTAAGAGTGTATTATTGTTTTCTTTCCTTTTTTTTGCGACTTATTAATAAAGGCATTATTATTATTATTATTATTATTTACAAGATTCTAACTTTATCAATTAATAATTCAAAAAAGAAATCTTAAGAATATATTTAATTAAATATTATTTGATCGTCATTGAAATAAAATCTTTGTTACAGAAAAAAGTTGATGTAAATATTTAGTTTCTTTCGGAGCGTCACCTCGTGACCTCCTTATTTTTAACCAGCTGCTGTATTCCCAACTCATGTATGTTTTACGTTTCACTGCAAGACAAATCAATATGCAAGTTTATTTCATGTTTCTTCTTGAATCAGCATTTTTTGTAATTGTATTTTTTCACATTTTCTTCTTAAAGCTAATAATTCATTAATATTCTGACCGCTACACATAATCGAAAAAACTTTGTAAATTATGACGCTTAAGTTAAAATCTTAGCGCCCGGCAATCTGAAACAAAAACCATTACCTTGAGTACCGAAGTTCAGGCAAACTTTTTGGCTGCCGATTATACTAAAAAAATACATAGCGTAAACTTAAAAAAAAATTATTACAATATCTGTTAAATTAAAAAGTTCAATCACATAAAATCCTAGATTTACTTTTCAAGTTTACTGAAACTACAAAAGTGGGGCGCAGTTTGATCGATATGAGAGGAGATGGAAGAGGAGTTTTTCTGCGGAAATTACAAATTTTGATATATCAAAGCATAAATTAGACTTGGTATTTTTTGGTTTACTTTTACAATACGAAAAGTGACTTAGTATTGATTTTTAGATAAATTGGACACGATACTTTTCTTCAGCCAATTTAAAAAATCTCAACAAATTTTCGTATTTTTCTCGATATTTATGCGTCTCAGAGCAAAACTGAAAAAGAGCAAGATTGTTTAAAATTAAATTTGCTACTACTATGACACTATTAACAAATTTTTTAATATTCTATTGTTTTAATAAAATTTTTGGTTTATATTTATGTCAAAAGTGTTGATAAACAAAATCAAAACATAAAATAAATATTTATTAAACTAACAAAAAATCGTAATAAATATGTATATTGAAATTGATTTTTCTGCTATATCCTCCCTGTTAATTGGTTCCCGTTTTTTAAGGTCCCTCTGAAAATATTGAACATTCATCACGCTACCGCTTTGTACGGAAACATATTGAAGGGCATCGGTAGAACGGCATCGTAAATCAATTTACGACCGTCCCCGTACTGGGTTCAAACGGTGTAAATTTTGTGTGTAAATATTTTTCATGATTTCAGTAAACACACATCGACGGCTCCGTAAACATCTATAATATTCATACATAAAACTAGAAAAAGGGACAATTTCATTTTCTTTCAAAAAATAAATATTACTTGCTTAATAAAGAGTATTCGTTTTTTTGATATTTCAACAAAAGAAAAATTGGGTGAGGAGGTTTGATGATGAGAAACTATTCAGGGTTTCCATCAAATCTTCGGGGGTTCGCAAACACAAAATTAAAATCTCTTAGCGTCGTTCTATTCTAGTTGAGAAGATAAATTAAGGGGATATGGTTTCGGAGACTTTAAACTGGTTAAAACTTTCCCGGAGTTCCGATTATTACGACGATAAATTGCAGCTTACCTGTAATACCCCTGTAGGTTCCCACAATAATATTTTACTAAGACCCTAGCTCTACCTTACCTTGCTTGGCCCTCCATTAAACTAATTGAATTCCAGAATCGACCTGATCTCAATTTATCTGCTCCCAAAACCACGTGCGATACGTAATACGAACATAACACAATTATACCTACATATGAACCACGAATTAGAGGTAGCTTTACCTCAATTAACCTATCCGAAATCTATTACTACATAATAATAATACTAAAAATTTAATAATTTACAACGTATTTATTAAATCAATGAAGGATATCCAAAATAAACAGTGTCAGAAGAACAACGGCTCCCTTTCCACAGCTGAAAACTTTCTATTATTTTTCCAATCCTGATATAACGAAGTTACCTGGTCTTCTAGAAAGGAAATAGCTGAAAATCAATATCAATTCTGGGAATTCAAGCGGCACATCTCTTGAGCACATACCTGGAGGCACTCTTAAAACAATTTGCCATGGCTAAAATTCAATTTGATTATAACACCGCTCTATAAAGTTTTTAACTACTTTAAGATATTACTAATATTATCGTTAAGTGATAAAAGAAACAAAATTGGGATATGTAAATTTTATTGTTTCACTTATTACCTATATGATCTTTCTCCGGGGATCCTTTTACATTTATATGAAAATTTAATAGGATTTAAATAGCCACTTTAAAATATGAAAAAGTAAGATATTTCACGGTTTATATCCAATTATGTTTAACGGTTCACACTGAATACCATCGTAACTTTTATTACAATTTTCCTACAAATTTTTCAATTATGTTGTTTTATTTTATTATTAATTATAAATAAATAAATTTAAATAATTGGCAACGATTTAACTCAACTTCTAATTACAACTTGATAAATTCATTAAATATACGATAATAGAAAGCTTTAGAGACGCGCGAGACAAACGAATGAGGCAAAACATTACTCAGTGTTTTTGCAAAGGATTTTGTTGACACTTCACAGTCCTCGCCATGGGCAATTTAAACCAAAACTCTGCCGTACTTGGGATTGGAAATTTCCCCTTGTTTGCACAAGAGAGATCTCACAATCCAGATCGATTATCCTCGCAGAAAATAACGCAACGTTTGGGTGAACGTCCCCACAACCATCCAACAAAAAATAAGACAAAACTCTTAATCCCATAAATCGATTGATAGAAAATTTCCCAGCAAACAATATTACGAATAAGAGAAACTATCGGGTTATTAGAGAAGACGATTTATGTCTTACCTTAATACTAGATCTTACAACTCCTCATTTGGCGAGGTGCAGTATATCACTTGAAGATAGTTTGGGATTTATTGCTGGTTCATTTACAAAGATATACTACCTTTGAAGTATTGATTATTCATTGCTTTACATATAAATGTTTCTATCTCAATTAATTTTCGAGATATCTAAAGATTAATAACCTTTAACATTGTTTATGGTTATGCAAGGGCAAATTCAAAAATTCATAAGTCAAAAATTTGGGGATTTGAAAAAATCATCCTGAAAATATTAAATACTAAATAGATTTGCTTTAAATTGCTTTTTATTTCATAACGCTATCTCAATTAGTTTCCGAGATACGTAAAAATTAATTACACTAACATTTATATTTAAGTTTATGCAAGGTTGAGTTAAAAAAAAATTATAACTCCGAAATTTGAGAATTTTTATGAGCTTCATAACATTAAATACTAAATAAATTAGCTTTAATTTGCTTCTTATTTCATAACGATATCTCAATTAGTAGTTATATTAAATCTTTTAACATTCTAGTTACACTGAAAAGTGAATTACAAGCTTTTGGTTTTTGTGGTTACTTTCCCAGGTAGTTTCCAGACCTAGTTTCAAAATGCAATTAATTCGGTATTTTACCTACCCTTCCCAACAGCTATTAACATCTACAACGTTAAACATCCGCACTTTACAGGAAAATCAGATTATGCCAACAAATTTCCGGAAAGTAAATTCCACCATCGAAGCTATTACTCAAATATCTATTTATGTTTTCGTAAAAGCTAAGTCTCAACTCCTTTTTACATTGGCATTAATTTTATTTATGGGTTTAATAAATCTAGCGAATGTAAATTAATTATTGGTTTCACAACTAAGTATAAATAATAATTATTTATGTTTAAAACAGACATAATTAACCCGTTAATGCAATTTGCGTCCCATAAATTCTATAAATTCCAATTCCCATGTAACCGGAAACAAGTTTATCAATAAATCCAATAGATAATTCTCATAATATTGTGTACATTTAAAATTTATTACTCTATTTCAGAAATCTACGAGAAAAGACACGTGCCCCGATATTTCAAGCGGGCAATTTGATCGAACGTTAAGTAAATTCCGTTCACGTCCTTACACTTTATCGACATTAATTAGGATCCGGAGGAGATGAAGCTCAAATGCACTTGGGTCAATTTCTGCGGATCGATTCCATCTACAACGACTCTAGACTATTTATGCAAACTGTGTCTCGGTAACCCCTTACAATTAAGAAACCGCTGTGCTGGACAAGTTTATGCAAATCCCTCCAGATCGTATATTTGATCTATCCCTGTTGGGTAAGCTTCCAGAGTACTGCTACTAATCTACAAAACGTATTAAAGTCGAACTTTGCGCAAAGATGAATTTTATCGTCGTAATTATATTTTAAGTAAATTCGTCAAGGTCGTCAGAAAAATATTAATCATAAATAATATTAATTTTTCTTAAATTATAGAACATTAATACGAAATTAATGTTAAATGTAATCTAATCTACATAATGCGAATTTGAAAGCAACTTACAGAGATTAAAACAACGAAATCCAAGACGAAAACATATTTCAAAGCGCTTAAGAAACTGGAAATTTACATAAAGAGCTTCGTAAGAACTTTTAAGTCGTAGAACGATCGAGGGGATTTGGAAAATGTGTAGGTAGAACGGTGAAATTGGAAATATCTTGCATGAAAAAGAAAGATTTTCTATTCGATATGTCTTCAATCCGTCTTGAACACAAACGTTTTCAACTAAACCTCGTCACTCTATTCATCGTACTACCACATAAAGTTTTATTGCACTCCATTATAGTTTCTATTATAGTTGTGAAAGAAATATATCTTACGAGAAAAAGATATTTTATTAATATATTAAAAATATTAATATAATAAAATCTTTTCTCCTGTTATACTTTTATTAGTACGGCCAAGAATAGCAAAGCGCAACCTAACCCAACCCTGTCCAAGACGATGAATAGACGACATAAAAAGAATTACGGAAAGCAGATAGTTTGAGATAGCTGAGGACAGGAGAAAAATCTTCTGCAAATCATATGTTGTTTTCTATACAATGTATAGTCAGCCATTAGCAATATCTGGACTTCTGCCAGCAGTATGTAATATTCAGCAAGCAGTATCAAGTTTTCTGCGAGAAGTATCTAATTTTCAATTAAAAATTTTTAGTCTACTGCCAGCAATATCTGGTTTTTAGTAAGCAGTCAAGCGGTTTAGTCTTTCATGAGCAATATCTAGTTTTCTATTTACACTATCTTGTCTTTTTTGCTGTATCTAGTCTTTTTCCAGCAGCTTGCAGACTTTGGCAGGCGGAATCTATAAGTAATAAGTTTCTATTAAAGTGTCTGCTCCGTTAGCAACATTTAGTTTTCTTCTAGAAGTATGTAGTCTTCTGCAAACAAAATTTAATCTTCTATAAGCCATATCTAGTATTCTATTAGCATTGTCCGCAGTATCTAGTCTTCTGGAAGCAGTACGTTGTGATTTGCAAATCATAGAAAGAAGGTTCATAAGTTTGTAGTAATTCAAATGAACGGAAAATTAAGAAAAGCCGTTTGTATTAGAAACTTAATTAATTAAACTTTGAATTAACTTAATTAGAAAATTCAAAAATTAAATCTTTATCCCTGACAAAACTTATATCTATAAGTGAATGAAACGTTAGGGAGTAATTCGGGTTGGTTCGGAAACTATGTCATGAAAGCCTACTTTATTAAAATAAATTCCTGATATTTCAGTGGTATTATTGATTTTACAATCAGGTTGAATTTAAACCTAATAGTCGTATAGGAACAAGCACATATCCACGTCGGTAACTGGTTGAAGTTAGTATGGTTATTAAGCAGCTACAGGTAGGAAATAATGGTGAACAGTGTCATGCGTACGCAAGCTTAGACGTCGCGACGCCCAGAAAGGACGCCGTTGCCTGGAGCGTAGCAGTATATATCGCGCGCTCGCTCAAAACGCCACTTAATCGTCAAACACACAGTTTTCGTAAATTTTGAAAAGCACGTACTGACAAATAATTAGAATTCATTGACACGTGGTATCGATTTTTGGTTATAAATTAATAATGTGTTCCGGAAATAGAAAGCTTCAAATCGATGTGAGCATGTAAAAAGTAAGTAAAAATTAGTTTTAATTTTTAAAAAGTTTTCACTTTTTATTGAAATTGTTAATAAGAGACTTCTAATACTCAAAATTTTTTCGAAGTACAAAGCATAATAAGTACATAATAATAATAATAAGTAATTTTCGATTTGAGATAACATTTTTGGTGAAAAAATTACTTTTTAGTAAAATTTTTTTTAGTTGTATTAAGTAATTTAACAAGGGATAAACACAAACCTGACAGACTACAAACTAAGAGGATTAAATGATTATTATCTGAAATCCCTTCCTGGTCCATTTAGTATACTAAATGGATGTACATTTTAGTTCAGTAGGGTCTTATTAAAGTAACTTTATTTTCTTTATCAAAAATAATTTTTCATTCTTTCGATTTCAGAATAACATCATATTTCATACGTTATCAATGCGCTCAATCAACATGAATCGAATACCAATAGAAGATAACTTCACATCAGAATTTAACGTTACCGTAAACGTGAGTGAGTTTACATACGAAAATGATTCCATTCATAATTACTCAACTAAATTCGCTATGGATGTAAACAATTCAATGACGTTGTTTTTAACGGTGATAAAAGGAACCATTATGGTGCTCATAATAGTGGCCGCGTTGTTCGGTAATTTACTGGTAATTGTTTCAGTTATGAGGCATAGAAAATTACGCGTTATTACCAATTATTTTGTAGTCAGCTTAGCCCTTGCAGATATGCTGGTTGCAATATGGGCGATGTGTTTCAATTTTAGTGTTGAGGTAACCGGTGGAGTGTGGTTATTCGGTTATTTTATGTGCGATTTTTGGAACTCTTTAGACGTTTATTTTTCAACCGCGTCTATTTTGCATTTATGTTGCATTAGTGTTGATAGATACTATGCTATAGTGCAACCGTTAGATTATCCTTTGATAATGACGAATACCCGGTTAGGAATAATGTTGGGCGTTGTATGGTGTAGTCCTGCATTGGTATCATTTCTTCCGATTTTTATGGAATGGTACACAACGGATGAAAATTTGGAATTTAGAAAGCGGAATCCAGAATTGTGCTCGTTTACTGTTAATAAAACGTATTCCGTTGTATCATCCAGTGTTAGTTTCTGGGTACCAGGATTGGTTATGGTTATTATGTACTATAGGATATACATGGAAGCTGATAGGCAAGAGAGATTGCTGTACAGGTTTGTAAATTATTATCATTTACACAAAATTATATATTTAAAAAAATAATTAATTAATTTTCGAAGATAGGATAATATATTGAATAAAAATATTAAAGCTGAATTAGATTGATTGTTATCGTCTACAATATTCAATAACCTAAACAATATTTTGATTTCATTACAGTGGTCAGTTCAGTGAGAAATCCAATTCAATAACTGGATTGGTTAAATCAATAGTTGAGGCGCAATTCCAGTTCAATTTTAACGGTGGATTAAAATATCATTGAATGTAAACTAAAGCCGGAATCACGCGAGCTAATGTTAGCATGTTGGAAAAGCTGTGGTTAAATAATTACATAAATTGTTAATAGACTTTTGCAAATCAAGAAAATTAATTTGGTCATAAACATGCCTCGCGAATGTATGATACACTACAATTAATATCATATCAACCCAAATTCGCACAAAATATAGTAACGCCTCGGTCGCAAGCACTGTCTTCTTAATCAGGAGAAAGATTGTATTCAAGTAACTAAGTCGAGGTCGCTTGCGGCCGACGCATTATAAATAATGTCATATCAATCAAAATCCCAACAACACATAAAAGCGGCCTCAAAGAACCAAGCTGAGGTCGCTTAAAATCTAAATCCGCACAAAATACAGTAGCATCTCGGCCGCAAGACCTCTCAGCTTAATTAGGAGAAAGATTGGATTCAAAGAACCAAGCGGAGGTCGCTTTCAGCTGAGACACTACAATTAATATCATCTCAACCCAAATTGGAATAACATATAGCAGTGTCTCGGCCGCAAGTACCTTCGGCTTAATCAGGAAAAACAAAGAATTCAAAGAACCAAACCGAGGTCGCTCTCGGACGAAGTACTACGAGACTATATATCATATTATAATCATCAATTTATATACCAGATTAGGGTTATTGCAAAAGTTAATGGAATATTGTCAGAAAGATGTCGCAGAATATTATTTTTTAGTCTCATGCAAATGGTTTCATACTGTATTCGGGTTTTAAACTTTAAAATATTGAATTGGTTACTAGAATTTCCATTCCTAAAGTTTAGCAAAATCATTATTTTTCCCTAAAATCCAAGAAAGGACAGGAAAAACAAATAGGAAAGAAACAACAATGCTGAAATAAAGCTGAGAGTAAAACTAGTGGAGAATGCGAACAAGTTAATTGAAGTGTTTTCAAGAAATGTTTTCTCTAACAATTTGTTTAAGAAATAAAATTATTTTGTAAATGAATTTTCTAAAGTGTATAATAAGAACATTTCTTTCTTCTTATAATTCCATGGAACGATATAGCCCGGGGGAGCAATTATATAAAACTATTAACAAGCAATACCAAGCCGATCCGATCAAGTCTGAAAACATTATTTAATTTTATACCTGGTTGTATCAACAGAAATTCGTCATCTACTTCTTTTGATAAAAAGACAAATTTAGTTACATTTATGAGATTATAAATACTTAAAATGTTAAATACTTAAAAAAACTTGTGATAGACCATAAAATCCTTTTAAAGGGGTAACGTTATATTACGCATCGATATTATTAACTATTTAAAACTCAAGTTAGCTAATCAACACGGTTCACGGTATATGATTAATTAACAAAGGAATCATGGCCATCAACCGGACGGAAAATGATAAAAATAGCATTGTCATAAAAGGATTACCATGATTTCACTTATAAAACAATAATTTTTCTTTTGTGTTATGTGAGTTCGTAATATGTTGCCAAAAATGTGATTACGAGCCCCTTTTGATGGAAAAAAAAGTATTTTACTCAAACAAATACGAAATAAATCTATGATTTCATCACCAGATAACTAGTTTCATTCCAGGTATAAATGCGCCATTTGTTATCTTGAAAAGCCACTTAATATATCTGAGGCATGTGCCGCACGGAATCAGATGCCGCGATCCGTAAAGATTTATGTGGGTGTACGGAAACGAGAAAGTCCTTAATTTGTGGGAGTAATTTATTAGTTGAACTTCACTAAGCATTTATTGCCAAACAACACGGTCTGAATTTAATATCTGCAAATTAGATTTGTTATGATTTTTGATAATTATATTCATTTATAAATTTGTCTAAAATAAAATAGGTGAAATAAGATGAAGCACTACCATCCCGCATCGTTTAATATATATGAGATCCGTTTATCTCCGGTGTCAACGGTAGCTTACATCCACCTGGCACATATTGACATCGTTACTCTTCTAAACTACCCAAAGTTACCCTGTATATAGTCATCCCTTCTCTAAAAATAAACCCATTTCATTTATTTTATAAACTT
Source organism: Onthophagus taurus (assembly GCF_036711975.1). Classification (NCBI taxonomy): domain Eukaryota; kingdom Metazoa; phylum Arthropoda; class Insecta; order Coleoptera; family Scarabaeidae; genus Onthophagus; species Onthophagus taurus. The sequence goes on from NC_091967.1 coordinate 6,416,822, forward strand.
AAGGGCAATGAACCAAAAAGGGACTTTAACTTCAATTGAAAATTATATAGAAAATTAATTGATATAAATGTATAAGATTTTAATTAACACTTTCCAATTACATATTCGTAATTAATAGAGATGCTTCACAACGAAAATCCACTGTTATTATCTAATAATGATTTGAAACTGCTGATAGTAAATTAATAGCTTCATTTGTGTTTCCATGATAAATAGGAATTAATTTATTGGATTAATATGTTTCGATTATTTTCAGAGGTAAAGTTGCTGCTGCTCTATTGAACAAACACCTTCAAATAAACGGAATTTCATCAGGACTCAACACACTTCCCTCATCACAACAATCCGACGCCGAGGTGATGGAGGAAAGAGTCGCAGATCACAGTAATAGTAGCAAAATGAAAAGAGAAAGAAAAGCTGCAAGAACTTTGGGAATAATCGTTTCAGCATTTCTTGCTTGTTGGTTACCGTTCTTCTTGTGGTGGGTATTGTATGCGTGTTTTAAGGAAGTCATACGATAAGTAGAACTTTTTATTTTATTAAATACCAAATTTTCCTTCCCCGAGTAAAAGAAAGTCACTTAATGGTTAAACTTAAGATTCTCTTTTTTCCCACTATACAATAAAACCGAAACGATCGTTACCATCAAAACGCGACCTCGTAATCGTCTCCCCCTAAACCAACGTCTCTGTTTTATCTGACAGGTACGTGATAACATCTTTATGCGGCACCGAACACTGCTACAGCCCACCGGGAGTTATTACTCTCGTATTTTGGATAGGATACTTTAACTCAGCTCTAAACCCGCTCATATACGCATACTTCAATAGCGAATTCAGAGCGGCTTTCAAGAAAACACTGCAAAGTTGTTGTAGGCTCTCGTCGCGTCTTACATGTTTGAAATGTGGTTCTAGAAGCGCACCAATGAACCTTGGCAATCCTTTCACTGATATCCACCTGAGTAGTCACAAAAGCTACCCGCATGGACCTAAAGTCACTTTAAATAGCACCATCGGAAGTTCCTGTACCAGCCAAAAGTTTAGCTATAACGCGAGCGAGTTTGAACTCGATAATCTACAAAGTGAAGATGTAATGTGAATACAATAGTACTAAACGAGGAAGTAAAACGAATATATGAGGTTGAAATATTTATGTTAAATTCTATTTTATATTGAAAGGTTTTCGAGCAAATATATAAAATATCGGGTTATTCTGGGTGAGCGTTTGAATGCAAGCGAGACACAAAAAACATCAATATTTTTCAATGCTAACGAAACGAACGATTTAAAAAAAAAAGAATTTATGGCGTAAAAGCAATTGTAATGTTTTTAAAAAAAAATCATGAATTTTTAAACCTGAATGTTGCAATAAATCCAACCAATTTTTTATACACCTATTATTGAACTTAATTAATCATATTTGTGCAATCAATAATGTAAATAGGTATATAAATTCTTAATAAATCAGTATTACTATTGTATTAATATTAAAACGTTAAAATAATAGATGTTATATATTTATATGTTAATTGTGGCAAAATTGCAAATTGTTACTCCAAGTGCACGTTGTCCTAAACATATCTGATTAAGCAAACTTGGTGAAGACCTATAAGTTAAACCCCTTATAATCTATTTAGCCACACTATCTCAAGGTGCATATATTAAAGTGCAGCACGTAGACAATATACGAGGAATACGGAAACTTTGCTTTTCATTAAGTAATCTTCTTTCATCGTGATAGCAAACTTGATGTAGCGAGTTACGTCAAAACAAACGAGACACACCATCCTTTCAACACTCTTGATGTTAACATGAGTAACTTTCGAAAATTTAACGATAAATTACCTATGATTAATGATCCATGCTCAGTATATAGTTTCAAATTAGGTAATTTTAGCAATAAAAACGCATCATGATAAACAAAATTATTTGTATATTAATGAGAAATATATCGTGTAAGGCAATCAAATTTGTAATTAGTAATTTATTGTAGATAAAATTTGTAAATAAATAAATAGATTATACTGAAAATAAATTGTTTTTGTTTAAATAAAATTCTATCGAAAATTGTAGCATTAATTTATAATATTGGAACAAATTTTAATAAGGAATTTTGTCAATTTTTTTTAGTCAAATTTTCTGCCAGAATTAAACCGCTGAGGGTTTGAATATCCATATTTAATTTAACTGACAAGGTCGACGTCTTAAAGGGTTAAACCTTGAATACAGTGTTCGCGGTCAAACCACTGAACACGAAGCGTACTCGTATTAGTTTGGATTGTTTACTCCTACCGTGGTGTAGGTAACACAATTCGTGCAAAACTTTGAACAGAACGGGTTTAGGTCTTAGCCAAAAGCCGAGCACCTCAAAGGCATAACTGAGATCATGACTTTCAAGTTGTTACACGTTGAAATTGCATTTTTGTTACGCTGTCCGCTTTAAGTTCGCCATAAATTCGTTTTATATCTTCGTGGCCTAGACGTTTTATGAATTTTATGAAACGCGTTCTAACCACGGGACGCACCTGGCGTAAATTTCATTTACAGCTGCTCTTTAGTTTTATGAAATAATAGGTGTTCTTAATTTTTTTGGTGCCATCTTTACAAATTGAACAATATTTTTTAATATCTTACTATTAAAAATGTTATTGGGATTCGGCGATTTCATAAAATATCACCAAAGGAAGTCATTTGGATTTATCATCTCATTTCTGGCAATTTCTCACGAAAAGGTCAATCGTTCCGGAAACGGTTGAGAATGTTCGAGTGAAATGACATCGATACGATCGAAATTTATGATTCTTCATATTTTATGTATGGGATATGTATCGATTTTCTGGTTGACTGCCGAAGGAGATTCGCTACTTACTTACAGCTTGGTATTACACACTTGTCTAACGAGACGCTGTTCCTCTTTATGTGTCAGATTTGTGTTTTGATGTCTCCCAACACGCAAAACTCATTTTTTAAAGAACCCAGTATTGATTGAAACTTTCAAAAAAAAATGTTTGTGACATTAAATGGGAAATGGTATCAGGGGTTTGTAAATATTTCGTTTCCAGAGGAAATAAACACGAAACTGGTTTCCAAGACTTTTTAATTAACAAGCGGATATTTTTAAATTCCTAAAGTGGCAAGTTCCGCCGTGAAAGTAGGTTTACTCGATTTTCCCATTTCCGTTTCGGCGTTTTAAATTTTTCAAGAGCACATTTTTAATTGTCGAGGGGGCGCCGTGTTCTATTACTACACAATTTATTTTAACCCAGATAAGTCGCTTTGCTACGTTTTGCAATGAACTGGCTAAAAAACAATCTTTTCAACTATTTTTTGACCTAATTAAAGAAAGCATTAACTTTACTTTTTCGGCTGATGAAAGAATTCTAATCATTGTGTCTAATTTTATAAAGATAATGCGGATAAAGAGGATTTATTTTTTATAATTAATAAAATTTTAAAAGAAGTTTAATTAAACGTAGAAATTAACAATGCAATTTCTTTATAAATCAAAAGACTTAATGAACGTTATCCCTATTCATGAGCCGATAAAATTCTGTCTGTCTCCAAAGAGAATAATTCTTCTGGATTCTTCTATTTGGAATGTAAATTAGTGATCGAACTTAAAATTTAAAATTGATTTTATACTGCACACAAAATTACGATGTTGTAATGTGTTAACACGTTGTTGTGAAGGGTGGCAGCGGTCGAGCTGTTAATGACTTAAATTACTTTGATTACGGTATAATTACTTAATCTTCTATAGCGATCCCTATTTCGTCCCACGCCAGCTCGTTTATTAAACATTTTTCTTTGGCATAACATTTACATAATTAAAACTTTGCGTTAGTAATATTAAAAAAGTCTTTTCGGCGAAATTTTTTCGCGCGAGGTTTTTCACTTTCTTCACCTCTTTCAAAATACTTATTTTTGTCATAAAAAGGGAATGTGGAACGAAATGAGAGTAGGAATTGGCGCGAAATGCCAGTCGTTTCTCCCCCTCAACGGAATCACTGAAATTTCATAACGCTCCTAATGCCCTGTAACGCATAGAGAGGGAATTGTAAAATCGATATGCAGCGCCTGCAAATACTTCAATAAAACGTTATTGAAATTAGTACTCTAAAAATAAGACATCACAAAGTTTTTTATCATTGAAATATAAATTTGAATATAATATAATAATATCAAAAATATTTTCTGATGTTATAAGTTGGATGTGATAGAATTGAAGTATTATTATATAAGGTGGTACGGTAAAATTCTAAGATTCTACAAATCCTAAAGAATTTCGTTCCTTAACAATCTGGCAACCAGAATGAGCAGCAAAAGAATCAGAGATGGACACTGGGGATAATCCGCAGAGATAACTTTGTAAGTTCTACCTTTCCCGATAGCTTTATGTAACAATATCTATAAATAAGACAAAAGCCATGACATTCGCCAAGAAACCAATCAGGTGCAAATTGGTTGAAAGATGTTTGAAAGAAAAATACTGAGGAAAATCTTTGGTCCTGTAAAGAAGAATGAGACACGGAGATGGCGATACAACGTGGAACTTAACCATCTGTTCAAGAAAGCCCCTGTCTCAGAATTCACCATTTTGCAAGAACTGCAATGGGCTGGTCATGTGAACAAAATAAGCAAGGATAAAATGCGAAAAGGCTCTTAGGCAGCAGAATGTAGGAAGACCACGAGGGAGGCAACAAAAATGATGACAGGACGAAGTGAAAGAGGCTGCGCAACGACTCATAACGTCAGAACCTGAAAGAGAATAGCTCTTGACGGTAGTGTTAAAGACAAAAGATAAAGCAGGCCAAGACTCAATTTAAGCTGAAGGCCATTGGAAAAAAAGATAATAACTACGTGCACAGATTTCAAACTTACAACATAGAAGCTTTCACAATAACAAAAGCCTTCATCGCATTTCTCCGAACCTAACTACATGCTCAAAACTATATATTTCGGGAAAAATCGCTTGCCACCCAACCCTAACAACCAAATGAGCTTGTAGCAACGCCACAAAGAGGCTAATATCCCACTTACAATACTGCTGGGTAAATATAACTGGAGATATCCCAGAAAGAGTATAAACCAACAACAACGTCCGGGAAAAGTCGAATTTCCAGAATATTTCCAAACCGAAACATCATTTCATGTTTTTACTGCGTAGTCAAATATAAGGGAAGTGCAGATGTTGCTTTGGAGTGCAAATCTCTACGAAAAAATCAAAGTGAAGGGTTCTAGAAAAAAAATACTTCACGGAAACTGCCGTTTAACTACGAATTGCATATATTTTGTACAAATTTCACAAATATGGTGGTTATTTTAGTACCAAACTACAAGAATTTATATTTATTAAAGCGATAAAAAGGTTGAGTACCTTTACCTTTATATGATTGGAAATAAACAATATAATTTTTTTAATATGCGTTTATTTCAATTTCTAAGTGTTACATTGTACAAATAACACGACTAAAAGTTAAATTTCCGGTTGTGTTATTAACACGATTTTTGGTAAATAGCTATACAAAGCTTTTTTGCGACTATTTCATCAAAACTAACTAAATCTACCCAGAGTATAATTGACATTATCACCTTTTGAATTCATTTAATACTCTACTGACCAACGTGTTTTATTATCAACAGAAATAGTCATGTAAATTTAGTATTTGCAAATTTCAACAATGTTTACATGGTTATTACTATTTTATTCAAATTGACATTAAACTGTAATAATTTAAATGTAGTACATAATTTTATCATAATAAAAGCGATGAAATTTATTAATTAAAGCTTTTCTAATTAATACCTGAAAAATAACGAATTACATGTATAATACTTATATGGGTTTTAATTCAATTTAAGTACAGCCACACAGTAAAATATTAAATTGGTTGCGGGAAAAGGTTTTATTTTTTTTTTTTTTGTAGTTTCGGTTTGATACATGGACCCGGATATTACAGCTGTTACTTTTTTATTGCTATTAGGCCTTCTAGCAAATGCTATGCTGACCTACATTTTCATAAATACTTGTTAAATAGAAGAATATTTTTAGACATCCATTCTAAACTATTGACTATACTGTTTATATTTTAATACGTTAATAAATAATAATAAATAAGTTGAGGGGCAAGGTTGCTCAAATTATTAATAATTGCTAAATTAATAAGTTTTTAGTGACGAAACATTAACAAATTTAATTTATTATTACCACCCAGCAACTTATTTTATGCGTTTAAATTTTAACAATAATAATTTAACAAATTGTAACATTTTTAATTGATTACTCGTTTATTTAAAAAGATTGTGCTAAGATTCGTTTTAATTTTTAATTCGTAATAAATAGAATAAACAGTTGTATAGCGACTGTTATGACTGATGAAATTAATAAACATCACCTAAAATTAAATACTTTTAAAATAAAAATAAATTATAAAGCAATCAATCTAGTTCGGCTATTTTTCCATTTTTCTAGTAACATTCGATGTTCTTCGAGTTCTTTTTCAGTAACATGCTTAACACCCATTTTTCGAGGATCGAGATTAGCACCAAGATTTTGTACTCCCTTCGCCAGCTTAGTTAACGGCGATACAAGTCCTTTGGTAACGTTTGCAACGGGACTGGTTAGATTGGTAAGTTTATTTTTTAAAGCAGACTCGCTTTGCGATTGCGAAATATTTAAAGTTATATCTTGTTCGGAATTGGAGCGCTTTTCAAACTTACACTCGCCTCCCATATATCCCGAAATCGGTTCAGGATAAGATTGATCTACATACTCACTGTTTTCTACTTCCCCCGATGAATGACTCAACTTTCGATCCAACTTTAAATTGGTCGGGCGTTTCTCAGTTTCTTCCGAGATATGAATTTCGGGAGTTTTATTCGAAGAAATTAGTTGTTTGGAATTATCGAAAGATAATTCTTTAGCTTTTTTTTCTAATGATGAAGATTGAGCATCTGAAGAACCCATTAATATTCCAACCCCGGGAATATGAGAATCTGGGACCTCTGTTAATTTAGCATCTATTATTTGAGAGTCTTCCGTGATTTCAACACCTTGTTCGATATTTTGGAAACCCGGAAATGCATCATATGGACTACTACACGCCGTACCAACAACTTCCTTCGGTTGAAAAATGTTATCATCGTATTCTTCGTCTGATTCGCTGGAAGTCTCGTTTTGTTTTGGGTGGCCAATTTCAAATTTCGGTTGTTTTTTGAACGAGGGGCCAAACTTATTTAATTTGGAAAATTGGTGTGACATGTTTGTTAAAGCTTTAGAACCTAAAATTGTAGTGAAAAAATTGTGGTGAATGATCTAATTATTTTTTAATTTCAAAACATATATTTTGGGACAAACAAAAAAATTTGATATAAAATTACCGATGGTTCGCCAATATAATAAATCAGGTCTTACACTGTTTTGGACAATGTGATTCTCCTAATAAGCCATAAAAAAATTATAATAAACAAAACCAATTAAATTGCAAACCTGCATTTTTTAACGTTGCCAGTTGTGTTTCAGACACATTTCTGGTAAGCCGTGGAAGCCCAATAACATCAAGATACATTTGTCTTATGGTTTTGCTTTCGTTATACACCTTAGATTTCCTTCTATCCAATCTTTTTTGTTGTACATAACGCACATTATTTATTCCAGCAACCTCCAAAGCTACCATAAACGCCTCACAAATTGCTTTAAGCGATTCTAGAGAGCATAAAATTAACTATAACACCTAATATTTATTTTAAAACGAACCTATTTGTTCTTCTTCGTTTCTAACAAGCACAATCATATTATTGAAAAACCTCAAATTTGTAGATCGAAACATATGGTAATAACCGATTACATCATTAACCTTGTAATTTATTCTAATGGAAAAATGGCTCTTAGAACTTTTAAACAAAGAAGTGATATAATCAGGAATTCCGCTTTCTATCAATGTAATATCACTTAAAGGAACTCTTTGGTAATTGGTAACTTTATCAACCTGGTCATCGTAATCGGCGACCAAATACGAATCTTTGGTTAAAATCAAAATGGTGTCCATTTCGGATTCGCTGGGATCTCCAACAACGGGATCTGCGTTTATTAAACCCCAAGTCCCTTGCACAAATTCCGGATTATTTATGAACATCTTTTTACAATCCTCAATTAACCATTTAACACGCTCAGCTGTCGCTAAATTATCTTCCTCAAACTGGTGGCGTTGTTCATCCAAAATGTTTTCAGTTACGGGATTTCCTATAAATAATTTTAACATATATTTATGTACACATATACATTAATTTATTAAGTACCTAACATAAGATCTATCGTTCCTTGACGAGTTGAATCTTTAAAACGGCTCAAATAATACCTAGAAGAAACGGCTTTAGATACTAGCCAACATAACGTTTTAATAAATTTTAAATAAAGTTAGTTTCATTGACTCGCATATTATTTAGCATGAATAAAAAGCCAAACACAAAAAAAAACTCCATTGAAAATTTATTTATTGTGATACGTTCAAAAACAGATAAGGTTAAAAAATATGAGGACAATAAACCAGGATGATAGGAACCATAATTACATAATTTATCACGGAAGGAAAACCTGGGACAAGTGTGTGTATTAGAAATGATAAAACTTTAAGTTGCTCTTCTGTGCCACTGACCTAAACATGTAATACAAAGCGTTCGCGAGCTCAAACTCCTGCGCTAATGCTAGGTGAGGCAAGTACGCCGGATTTGCGACGGGCAATATTTCGTTCGCGATGTTGCCAATTGTGTTTAAGTGCGACCAGGTGTCCAGGATGTCTGATTCAGTCACTGCATTACCCTGAATCAGATCGAGACAACACTGGCGGAGAGAATCCGTAAAATGACACTTGTAGTATCTATGGGATATATCCTATTTAGCAGTCTAATTGAAATGATAAAAGTAACATTGTAAGGAATAAACAATTCAATTAAGTGAACGACTTAATCAGTTCACTCACTCATTTGAAACACTTTTAAGATGTTAAATTGAAAAAAATTACTTCTGTAAGTTATATTTATAAGAATTGCTTACAATGTTAAGACAACAATAAAACATCGCACTCAATAAAATAATATAAAGATATTGGATATGGTCTGATCCTACGGAATGAAATATTAAGAGTTAAAAATCTTACCTGTTTGCTGAATTCATTCCATCCTTCATAATTCCAGCTAATTTGCGTTCACCAGTTCTTGTGTAATCGCCCTATAATAAATATTAACACATTAATTGATTATATCTACATAGTTGTACAAGATGAAACAAGTTCATTAATTTAAAATTAAATTTAGTAATACAGTTATCAAACATCGATGTTGACCTTGATAGAAATAAAACCCCACATAACCCTATTTACTATAGATCCGAAGCAAAAAGACAAGCCAAGTGTATAAAGACGTTGAGGAGCCACAATAACGTGTTTACCGTATTTTTGAAAGTCTTGCAAGAATATTTTGATCACCAGCCCAAGACTCATCACCAATAATGACACATTCAAGAATAGGAAGAACAAACCGAGTCAATCCTTTTTTGAGTTCTAAGCAAATTCACGGCGAAATAACAGCTCAATTAAGTATTAAAATATCAACCCGAACCAACAGACGTCGACTAATGGAAAGTGGACTCCGTGGATGCATTGCAAGGAAAAAGCCACATGTATCGAATAAGAATTTAAAGCGTCGAATTCAGTTTGCAAAGGAACACATCGAAAAACAATTAGAATTTTGAAAAAACATACTATGGAGCGATGAATCAAAGTTTAACTTGTTTGGATCAGATGGTAAAAAATATGTACGACGCCCCCCAAACAAGGAATTAGACCCTCGCTATACTTTAAAGACCGTAAAGCATGGTGAAAGAAATATTATGGTTTGGGCTGCATTTTTGTGGTTTGGTGTGGGTCCTATTCGTCGGATAACTCAACGAATGGACCAACATTTATACAAAGACATGGTGAATACAATGAAGCCATTTGCGGACGAATATATGCCTGTTCCATTCATTTTTATACAGGATAACGATCCAAAGTATACTGCTAGAAGCGTTAAAACATGGTTTTCTGCCGAAAACGTTAACGTTTTGGATAGGCCAGCCCAGAGTCCCGACTTGAAAACCTCTAGGCAGATGTTGAATGGGCTCTGGAAAAGAAAATAAACAAAAATGCTGATGATTTCTTCAAAAGCAGAATATTCCAATCGAACGATGTCAGCATTTTGTAGCTAGTCTTCCTCAAAGGTGCAAAAACGTACTTAAATTAAGGAGTTATAATAGATAAGATAGATAATATAGATAATAATTTTCTATTTATCCTATTAGTTATCCTTATATTATATTTCAATGGAAATTTACATTTAAAACGTTGTTAATTAATTAATTGTTAATTTATAAAAAAAACTTAGTGTCCTTAATTAGTTGTCCAAATTAAAATAGCCAATATGTATTTATTTTATTTTTTAAGGTGCGAATTATGTATTATTTTCGTTTTTGTGTCAATAATTACATGAATTATAAGATAATAAACAGCATTGTTTTCATTCAAGAAATCGAATAAAGCAGTTTAATAAAAAAACTCAACATTTTAGAATAAAAAATACTGTCTCTAAGTATATGACCACCACTGTATTTCTGTAGGCTGACTTGTAACTCGAATAAAATCCGGTTCGATCGGCAAGACGGCGCGCCGCGGCGGCGGAGCCTACTGGTGAGTTAACCATAGAAATAACCTCAACTTAAGTTAACCCGGTTTGATAAATTGAGTTGACCCATCTCTAATCACCTTGTCTATTTCTAATAAAATGAATGATGGATGGGTGATATTTCTTTTTTAAATGCAGTTTGGTCTACTTTTAACACCACATATAATCCCAGCTTTTACAAAGCCTTTATTTTATTACAAAAATATTACACACCTTTAAAGCGTTAGTTCCTGCATATTGTTTACTTATAATATCACCATTATTAGCCCATAACAATTGGAAGGTACTTTTAATTGTATCAGGAATATTTCCATCAGGCGTAATTAAACCCAATTTACAAAATTGCATTTCCATAACTGCTTTACCTAAAGCCGTCTGAAATCAACAATAAATTTCATTTATATAAATTTAAAAAAAAGAAATATTTACTTGTACAACATTTGTCCTATCCAAACAATCAATACAATTTGTTCTAAAAACTCCAACCTTAAATAAAATTCGTTAAAGTAAATTAATTTTATTGTTATATTAAATAATAAATACACAACCTGTGAACATATATGACCTTGTCTATCCCTCCAACAATAATTCATATCTTTTAGAAGATCTGCAATACTATTAATTAATATTGAAACATTTTCGAAATGCATTCCACGACTATAAAATATAATTATTAGAGGATTTAATGATTTATTAAAAAAATGTTACCAATATTCGTGAAAATCAAAGGTAACATAAGTGAGGTAGGGACTATTGTACTGGAAAATTTGATGCGAATAAGCATCCCAAATTATTTTTTCTTTACCACTTTGATCAACTAAATTAATAATACAAACTGGACCATATGTCTGTATCTCATTAGTAAAGTGTTTTTCGAAAGCTATTTTCGTTTCAGATTCATCTAAAAAAAATCATAAAATAATTTACTTCCGATTAATTAAACAAAAATAAATTTAACCCTTATCCAATTTAGGTGGTGGCCTGTATTTATAACCAGGTTGAGACCAATAAACCGGAACTGACCCACGAACTTGAACGAAAGAGACTTCATGATGGTGATATTGAATCAATTGTTCGGTTTCTACATAATTTGCACATTCTCCATCTTCATCAACACCTCTTCTCTTATACCTTAATTTATTACACAAAATATTATGGCATACATGTTTTAAATTAACAAAATTATTACCTTGTTCCAGCCCTATATCGACTCCTACGCGAAATAATACTCAAAGTAAATATTTCATACTTAGGACTAGTTTTAACACCCCTATAATCATTATCAACTTCTACTTTGCAATGTTCAATTTGAATATAACCTTGGATTATTGGTAAAATCCATGGATCTGCTAAAGGATTCTAAAATTTTATTAAACGTGGTATTTTATAAAAAAAAAATTTTAAATTGAGGAAATTTACATTTAGTTCAATTAATTCATTCAGCATGTATTTATTCCAAAAGAATTTATCATTTACAGTTCTCCATAAAGCTTCTTTATTAAATTCCCCACTTTTCTCTAAAGTACACAATCTTTGTAAAGAACTGGTAATGTCACATGTATAAGAATAATAAAACGAATCTGTATCAGTAAAAATCTTTTGAAATTCCTCCAAAATTGATTTTTCAAATCGTTCTTTATCTTTAATATCTCGTTTTAAGGTAGAAGAAACAGACATAGCAGCAGCAGCTTGTTGTGTTGTGTTTTTAATCGCATTACCAGCATTTTTTAATGTGCCAATAGTCTTTGAAAGAGAAACAGTTTTTGGTATATCAAATAAAGGAGCTATCTGAGTAGAACTTTTCTTTGTTGGGCCAATGTTGTGTTTTTTACACGGTTGCAAGTTGACATCAGAATTTTCAGGACCAATTTTTAGGAATGTTATAGATTTGATTTTTAACACTTCATCAGTTCCATGTAAATAACCCACACTCACAGAATCTTTTATAAGTAACAACCGAGCATCAAACACTGGATGGTGCTCCACTTTCCCAATTAATCCATCACATACTCCTAAACAAACAGGATCCTCTAATGTAGCCAATTCCCATGCTAAAAAGAAAGTTAGTTTTATTGTAGTTATATAAAAAGGGGATTTAGTTGGTGATTTAGAAATGAGGGATTATGGTTAGGTACCTGATTTAGGAATAAAAAGTCCTGTATGTCGATCCCACCAAAGGCTATTGTTCCCTTTAACGAAAATATAAAAATCCGGTGTACGAAAGACTTCCATCCTTCACCTGGCCAATAAACGAAAAAAAAATTGCGAACTGGTTTGTTGTAATTTACACATTATACATCTGTCAAATTCGAATCAATTGTTGCCATTTCATAAACTGAAACTGGAACAGGTTAGGCAACTCTAAATACACGTTACGTATAAAAACAAACAATCAATTTACGGGCGCATGTCCGATTGATCAGATTACGAATATGTTTTATTCATGTTTCTATTTATAAGTAGAACTTATAAAATAGATTTGAAATAAAAAATAGTAGTTATCAACAATTATTTGAAAATGTGTTTATAGCCATATTTAGCTATTACTGGAATGTGTAAGGGAGGTTGCCTAAAATCAGTAAAACGCATAAAATGACACTTTAATATAAAATCTTAATTCTTTTATATTATGGGATTATGGCAATGTAAATGGTAACAGGAAGGACAGTTGTTGCAGGATGTTGAGAATAGTCACTATGAGTTTGTTGCCAAGAGATACGCGAAATTCTCTATTCATAGATATCTTTGAAGATACAACATCCCAGATGCTGCATCCCAGATTATCTATTGAGAGAACGTTTTCGTTGTTTACCAATAAAGCGTTCTTCAACCAAGAATGAATTTACAATCACAACAATCATCATTATTAGTTTTATGAGAATATGTAGGATCTGATAAGTTTGCAAAACAATTATTATTCATATTTAATTTTTTTTTAATTTTATTTAGGATGAAAATGAAAAATCAATTGACGTTAAATTAATAGATTGGCAATTCATCAGATTAAACTCACCGCTTTTTGATTTTTCATACTTTTTCTATATCATAGCTACAAAAGAAATTCTTGAAAATGACCAATTTTATTTCAATTTGTATTACCACTGTTTGTCAGAAAGAATTAGGGAGTTGGGAAGCAATCCAATGAAAGTGTATCCTCAAACAGTATTTTGAGAACATTGGAAAAAATTTTCTCTTTTTGGTCTAACCATGAGTTTTTGCATGGTAAAATCTCTCCTTTTTGAAATTGATGAAATTCCTGATGAAGTGTATTCAACAGACGCTTCCACTGATTTATATTGCCAAGTTACAAAAAATCAGGATGAATATATCACCAGAATGAAAATCTTGACGCAATATTTCATTGAAAAGGGATTATTGTAGTTTTTATTTTAATATTTTAAATAAAAATAAATTTTATTATTTTTAATGATGTTATACTTAAATACTTACCCTAAAATAACTGGTTTAGTACACTATATCAAAATAAAATAAAAAACACTCAACATTAATAACTTATTTAAATTTAAAGTGTTCTGTAACAAAATTTAAACAATCATGATTGAGAAGAGGATATCTTAAATAAATTTATTAGCTTAAAATGCTACAAAATTCCATTAAAAACTAAATTAAATAATCAGTCACTCCTCTTTTTAGGTTTATACTTTTCCCAATGCCTATGGTTAACACAGGTGAAGTCATTACAATGCGCAGCAAGATCCTTTAAATACCTTGTTAAATTCAATAGTTCCTTATCTTTATCTCTGTTTAAATGGGCCTGTCTAAACGGACGAATCTTTAGTCCGTTTTTAGGATTCATAATGAAATTTCTTCTAACATCATCAAACATAATGGTGTTTTTGCTGTTGTATTGGTCAAATTTTCCCCAAATAACTCCCAAAGGTTTTACATTTAACACTCCATATTTTGGAATATGGACTGATATCATAGCAAGTGAGTCTAAATAAAACATGATTTTATAATTCGTGTTTGATGTTACTCCTAAAAGTTTCATTTTCTCCTCGATCCATTTCATTCCAGTTGCGGACCAAATTACTATGTCATAATCATCATAAGCTGCAGTTAAAAATTCGTGTAAATAAGGTCTCATTAATTCAGCTCCTGTTTCGGCAGAAGATTTATGATCAAATAATGTATAATCAATATCTAAAACAAGCAGTTTTTTCCCATTTCTAGGTTGATTAATCATGTTAATGTTATAATCTTTAATCCTTTTCTGAACTTTAGCCAGGTATACTTCCTGATTCTCAATGGCAACCTCTTCGTCTTCAATATCCAAGTCATTAACAACTTCGGACATGCCTTCTGGAGCTTTATTCACATCTTCTATGTCGGCTTCCAAAGACCCCATCATCATTAATTTAAATCCAGGTTTTAAATTTAAGTGTGATATCCTACAGTCATCTCCGGGAGGCTTCCCCTTGTGTTTCAAATTCAACAATTTTTGTCTATCAGGTCTAACACCAGTGTGTTTGTGAATGCAATTCTTCAAATCGGATATTGAATCGTTTTCGCAGACCTCTACATCGTATTCTTTTCCACCCCACTTTACTATTATCTTCACATTAACCTCCATTGTATTTTATTTTTTTGTAACGATTTATTTGGATAAAAATTTGTAATTTAATCGGATTTGCCGAAAGAATTGAAAGTTAAATATTTTAATAGAAAATTGACAGTTTACTTACTTGTGCGATTGGTAGTATTGGAATTGAATTATGTCAAATAGTTTAACTTTAAATTAAAAGATGGATAATAAAAATTAAAAATAATTAATATGGATTGTAATTATTTTTTTAATTAATTACACATATAATTATACTTTATATATAAAAAAATACATTAAATTAAACTTTAAAAAAATAAAAATCCCTAACATTTGTTTTGTAAGGTTATGTTTAATGTAGCGTCAAATATCAAGTAAAAAAGCTTTAAATAATAACATTAATAATGTCAGCTTTTGAGGAAGAAAGTAGTTCTGATGAAGAGATAACTTTACTTCGAAAAGCTGTTGATGTAGAACTTCCGAAAAATTTTGATCCTACAAAGGTGCCTGAAAATGGTAATTCTTATTCCTAAACTATTTTCTGTTAACGCTACAAGCTACAATAATTATTAATTTTAAATAGGTACCGAATATCTTCATTTGGTTATGTATGAGGCTAAACGTTGCAAACAATGGGTTACTGCAGATATTGATGCAAATAAAATTAAAGAGCCTACACTAAAAGTTGATCTTGTAAGTACCCCTTTGATATGTTGTTTAGATATTAAAACGATTATAATTTACATAGATAGATAATTGTGAAAAAGCCCCCCAACAAATGATACCATCAATACATTGGCAAAAAGAAAAATTAAAAGCTTTCACTGACTTAAGACAATTTTTAGAAAAACATGCATCTGAAAATCCTACCAAATATTATAACAGAGAGGTTATTGAGAAAATTGTGGATGCGGATATTCCAACTTTTGAGCAAATAAATACTTGTATACAGTCAACTAAGCTGGATATTTTGCAGTATATTCTAAATAAATTGGATGAGGTTGAACCTGGAGAAACTATAAAATATGAGCATGGGGTATGGTTGTACGCTGTTTTGGCAACTATTGGAAAACCTTTAAGCCCACATACTTGTCATTGCTTTAGGGAACTTGCCAGAAAATGCTCTAAAATTAGGTCAAAATTATCCGCTAACGCAAATGAAGATTCTTACACTCCTTTAAATCTTTTTATTTGTATTGTATCAAGATATTTTAGTCAACTAGATTTAGCTGATTAAAATGTCATAAAAGTAACATTGTTGTTTATTAGTTTTACCTTTAGATTCTTCTTTAGCAAATATTTCTAGAAAAGTTTAGTTTCTAAAATAGTCTGGGTCTATGAGGTAGCAGTTGAGGTAGAAAACGGTGCAGACTGAACACAGCAAAAACTAAGTCAGACTTGGAGAAAAGATTTACATGCTAAACATTTGCTAGTTATTTTTAGTATGAGTCCTGCTAATTGAATTCTGTCTTATCAGGATTTGGAGTGATACTGAATCCATCATCAACTTCCTTAAAGTTATATATTTATTTTAAAGCTTTCTTCTACATTAAGGGTATAAGTGTGAAAAATTGGTGCCACCGACCGTTGGGTGGCGCTTTGTTGACCTTTAATTTTTTTTCCACCAAAGGAATATAATATTGATAACGGCGTTATAGGTTTAGGTCAGGTTTAGGGGCCGAAGATCGACTCGTAAATGCTTTCCGTCTGCCGACGACCTGTTCGATTAATATCGACTTTTTCTATCCCCCTTACAACATGGTGCGTCTCTCCTCGTCCCGGTCCGAACTGCTGCCGGTAGGATCGCGGAGGAACGAACGGACGCCCCCGATGCCCGCCGCTGTTCGTTGCCCCTCTGATCGCCGCCTCCCGATTCCGACTCAGTCCGTTCCCGGCAATAATCGGTGCCAATTGCAGCGCACCGCTATCCACCGCCGTTCGATTCGGTTGTTGCGCCTTAACCTGTTGATATCGTTCGTACAATTCAGTTAGGGCGCCCTTCGGTCCCCCACCATAACGAGAAAAATACCGTGCGGTACAATCGCGGAAATTGCTATGTGAACGTTTCCGGTTTTGTTCAGTGTCCGTGATTCTTTTAGGGTTCGTACGAAAATTTCCTAAGAATTTTTACTTTTCCACGGGGCTTCCAAAACGAATACTTCAGAAGGACAACAGCATTATTCTTGGTAAGAACTAATCGGGTATCTTGACGTTATCCTTTAATTTACTCACTCCGAATAGGATTATAAATAAGTGGATTGAATGATTCTGTGTCAAGGTTCTCTTGCCAGTTTTCTTTCGGTTTGAATTTGTTCTTATTGGCGCACCTCTCATCTGGAGGTAACGGTATTTTGTCCAGCAACCATAACGAACATGTTGTTATAGTTTTATTTTGGTATTGTATCCTAAAGAATTGACCATCTGCTTCAGAGATTTTCACTTATTATTACTGTATACGTTACATTGTTAATATTTAATTCCAAATTTATATGCATCCTACTTAATGTTTTATTATATTAAATTTTAATATGCATCACACCTTTTTTCTAGCAATTATGGTTTTCTATATAATAAAAATTTCCTGCAAAAAATCGTAACTTTGATGTTGATACTAGCTTTGAGAGGAGTATCATTCAATTCAGTTTTAGGAGAGTTATAATGAAATTGCGTGCTTTGATGAAATATTGATGTTCTCTTAACTTTTACCCATAAAGTTACAAGTATAGATTGTTGGACATTTTGATATAAATCACATATATGCAGTCGACGTTAGATCTTGATTGTAAAATATGTAAATGGATTATGTGCCAAGGTTGGTTCATTCATTTTCGTCTTGTTTATGTGATATAGAGAATTATGTTTAATGAAATAGTGCCATTTTTAAGCCTTATTATGAACAATGATTATTAGTCACTTCAATAACAATGGATGAAGATAATATATTTTCATAAACATACCTTTATATAGGCAATTATATGCCATTAGGACACCTGGGAATGAAAAAAATTTAATTTAACAAAAAAAGGTTATTATTAATTAAGATAAATTAAACAAATAAATTTACAAAATTAAGTTGATTTATTAATATGTTATCTGGAATTCACAAAGTTATATAACAATATTTAACTTTGCAACGTCTTTATTATTCAAACAAAAAAAATAAATAATTCAATAAGAAATTGCATTCATGTATTAACTTCTTGAGTAATTTTTTCCTAACATACAAGATCTCGTAGAGACAAGGTAATTGCAATTGCCGTTAATATAATAGATGATAATCGTACCAGGGGGAATTGTTGCTAAATAATTTCCATGGTCTCGACGTTATCACACTTTTGCTAATTGACCGAAAACTGCTACGTTCGTGCTGCTTTATGCGACATAACAGGTTATCGAATCCATTTAATATCAAGTAATTACTTACACGGTATTATAATTAGATCTTTGACTTCTTCGTGCACAATATGTGTCTCGATAAATATTACAAAAAAAGACGTTATTTTCTTCTTTTTACATAGATAAAGTGAAAATTAAAAAATATAAAGATTTATTCAATTTTTTGGGAAATTATTTTTAAACTAATCTTTAGCCAAAATTAAGTTTTGAGACAGTACTCTTATCCCCAGCTGCTGGAGTAAATGTAATCGCAAGTTATAGTTTCTTTAATCATACCATTATAATGTGTATGGAGCAAGTGTAATATAGCTCAAAAAATAACGAAAATGGCATCTAGGAGACATTGGGTCAGTTTCACCTTGGACAGAACGCTCTCTTCTCGTTTAAAAAACATCTAGAGAACACATTTGCGAAAATCCGATCTGGCAATAACATCATAGAAAAACTCAGCGGCTCTACATGGGGTTCTGCAGCAACAACGCTGCGAGTTCTGCTCTGTCACTAGTTTATACTGCTGCAAAATACTGCAACAATAGCAGAATGTCTTAAATCCACTCTCTCGTTGGCTTCCAACGCTAAGCAATATCCGCCCCGCCAAACCGACGAAGAAAGAATAGTTTTTTAAAACAGTCCAAGAAAATAACTGACAACCCGTTGTTGCCGACTCATGAGGATATGAATCGCCCCAGATCCCGATACTCTCTATTAAATCTTGCTGATGAACTGGCTAGAAACAACTACAACATCAACTCTGAGTGGGCAAAAGACGAAACGCCAAAAAGAAAAAGCTGGTGGTGCTTACAGAAATTAATAAATCTGTTGGAGTTTTTTGCCAAATTGTGGACAGAAATATGTAAAATTCTTTTTTAGGAATCTTCCTACCAACACGTTCCTTTGAAGTTCGGTTAACTTTGAATCTCATCATAATTTCAGACTCTTAACTACCAACTCCATTGGTTATAGTAGATGAGTTGACTGTAGAGATAGTTTTAGAATTATAACATCATTTTTAATGATTTATCAATCAATTTGATGTCTAAATTGGTGGAGTGGCCATCATATAAGAGAAGAATCGGCATTCGGGTACGACGTTAGGAATGAACGTTTTAAAGAAATAATTTCCCACTTACCCACTTTACCCATTGGGAGAATCAACCTTTTCAACGCTTGATATAATTTAGTGCTAACGTTTAGATCTTTACTAATTTGGAAAAATTTCCATACCAAAAAAAAACTTCATTTTTAATTAAAATTGGTTTATGTATAAAATACAAAATTGTATATGCCATTTTTTCATTGTTAATCATTCATGAAGTGTTATATAAGCATTACATTATGTAGTTTATTGCTTTTATTGTTCTGATTTTTTTTATTAACCAACACGTAATAGTTACAATTGTTTGTTTATAATTTTTTATAAGTACAATTTTCAACACGTATTCATACTTGTACAAAATGCATTTTATACGGACACAAACCGCCCACATAACAAGTATTATGGTATTTGAGAAAATTATATTAGATTCTGGTTAAACACAACGATCAAAGCTGTGCAATGTCGTAAAGTTTTATGAGGCTATGTTTAGCTAATATTAGCCAACAGGATCTTGCTTGAAAGGAAGTTTATATGTCCGAATCTCATGATTTATGTTATAATTTTAATCCAATGACGTTTCCCACGCACTCTAATCCAAAGTAAACTCAAAACTAAAACTATGCAAAAATTGAAGTCAAATATTTTAAGTTTTCTAAACACTTAAGGAAGATTCACGAGCATTTCAACTATAAATACACAGTGTTATTTCAGAAATTATTATTTGTTTAGCATGAAGATCATTTTTAAATTAAATAAAACTTTTAAAAAGATGTTTACGTAATGTTTACTAAAATAATACCAAAAAGATGTTAATATCGATAACTCTTTTCGATCAAGGTTTTTTTATCATTTATTTATTATATTACTACTATTATTGAATTCAAACTTTCACATTTTTTAATAAAAATTATATAGTATTACATTTCAATCTACTACAATTACATTAACAATATTGTTGTTCTATAACAAACGGACATTACGTTTTAATGTACAGTAAGCCTGAGTAAAAGGTTTGGTCCATACGACAGTAAAGTTTCAATCCCACCATAAGTGACGTATAAACAATTCAATCCTTTTGCAATTGCGTTAGCTGAGAGATCGTCGGGAAGTATATTGATGGAACAAAAAGTTGAATAGGCCATTTCATCGTGTTCAGATGCAATCTCTATCGTACAATTGACGTTAGTACTTTGTTCTTTCGTTTCGTTTGTGAATAACCAAAAAAGCATGTAAGCGTGCGTCCGTTTCGTTTCTCGAGAACCGCTCATCATCAACCAATATGTTCCAACGACGACTTTTTCCGGAAATTTTCTAGCAATGTTGGCATTAAATCCGTTTGGATTAGTTATCGTGCTCAATTCATTCTCTTCCCTAATTGTCACCATATTTATGCAAATAGTTCGGTTATATTCGAAATTAGTCGATTTCAAATTGATCGTTAACGTTTTTCCACGGTCCATTGAAGTCTTTGGGATATCGGTGTGTTCATGCTTAAAGTGCAATTGAAACGATGACATGGCTATGATTTTTCCACAAGGATTATGTGGACACCGTAATGGTTTTCGACTTTGTAATGAAGTAAAACTTTGAATTCTATTCAAGTCCGAACTCGTCCCGGGAACACTTTCATCCTTTAAAAGATTAGAATAGTGTGAGGACCATACACAACTAGTATTGTTTGTTAGAGGTTTTGGTGGCATGCGACTCTTGTTCGCGCCAGCATGTAAAGTTGTGAGTTTCGTTCTTCTTCGTGATGTTTCATCGAAAAATCTTTGTAATTCATGGGTGGACATTTGAAAGAGCTTTTCGATGGTTACAGTTTCATCATTAGTTTTCATATTATCTTGGGAAAATGAAAAATTCTTGGATGATGCTTGATTTTGATCCACTTTACCGTATCGATACGGTCTACCTATACCAGGACGAGTTTTTAACTTTTTCAGGAAATCTGAAGACACCATTTTTGCCGTAAATTTGGTTGATTTGCACGTTGAGCATTTAGGTACACCTATAATTTTATAGTTAATTCAAAATTGAAATAAGTTTTGTTAAAGAAATCTTCACCGTGGTGAGTTAAATTTTTGAAACAATTCAAACAAAGCGAATGTCCCAAACTGCAAATGTAAATTGGGGATTCATCTGGAGTTTGCTTACATTGAGAACAACACATCAACGTCAACCAATGTTCCGATTTTGTTAATGATGGGGCCATTCCTTTATTAAATCTGCTATATATATTATATCATGTGCATCATTACCGTTTAGATTACGAAAATTTTGTCTTTGTTGATTAATACATACCTTGACACCAGTACGATTTGACACTGACGTTGTTTTATTAATAATATAGATCACAATTTTAACAATCAATTAAAATGTTTACATTTCAAGGTGATTTCATATTTAACTTACACTACATTTGGCGATTAAGATGTAAGTTTACTTTTAAATCGTTCCATCCTGTTAAGTAACATATAACCTTGCGTAGTGACGTTGCAGAAATAAATATCATTATTTTTGGAACTCTCTGTGGAATATGTCTAACAATTTGAACGATAACGCATAGTTAAAATATTTCGTTTAGCTCAAAGGATTTAAGAACGTTATATGCAGTAATTTGAAGTGGTAACTGGGTCAACGACGCCGCATTCTAAAATTATCTTCCAACCCCTAAGGGTTTTCAGAACTTGCTTGGTGTCTCTGTCGAGAATGTGCGAGACGTAAAGGGTTCTTGACAGCGTTTCGCTAAAACTTATCTCAAACGGCAATTATTATATTATAAATCGACACAAATAACATAAATAATTTCCTTTTTGATTCTATTTTAGATTGTGTTGAAACCTCTAACCTACTATTAAACACAAGTTACATGTCCTTCATCGATTATCCTCCTAATACCGCACAGTCTGTTCCCAATATGTCAACAATAGTGCCGTTCAAACGGGTACATCGAAATCGGAGTCTGGGGGACTTTATTGAATTTCTACGTTAGACCATGACACTGATCTTTAAATAGAAACATCTAATGAGAATTACTAACAATAAGATAAATGGGAAATTGTATTTTTTCGTTTCTTGCTTTTATTTGTATGTAAGGTAAATGTAAAGAATTTGTTTCAGAAATAAAAAAGAAGAAAAGTGGGTACTATAAAGCACGGTGGTGTCATCGGCCTATGGGCCTCACCAGTGGCAGTTCGGAAATTGGGGGCACGAAGCAGCCCCCCGGTTATGCGCCATACGGGCCTGGGGAAACTTGGAGGACTCATCAACAACGCAGTGAGCGCCACCAAACGATCACCGGGTAATAATTTTATGTAATATAATTATCATTACACTTATACATTACTTTTTGTTAGAGATTACATCTTATTCGCAATACATTTTCGATACTATTTTTGTAAGGTGCAATTAAAATTTTTAAATTAACGATTGTATACTTTGGTCTTAAAATATACACATTCGTACCTTCTATAAGGGTTGACCTACATTTTGTAATTTATTGAAAGCTATAAATACTATGTCACGCAATGTAAATAGACTACATTTTTTAAGAGCTATAGGTACGAGACAAATTGCATTCAATATAAAACAATCATAAAAAAATTTTACTCCACTATTATCTACTACCAATTTATCAATTGAACCAGTTTTGGAATTAATTTTCCATCTTCAGGAATTTCACTCGTCAAGAAACAAAAATTATTCATTGTTCTATTCAGCTTGTTCTATCATCATCATTCTGTGTATTCTCGAGAATCCTCGAGGTAATACGAGAGTTTCTAAATGGTCTATATATTCTGCCAAGAATCATCATCATAGCGGTTCAATACAGCATGCGAAATTATAACTAACATGGACAATTGTCTAACCGTCATGAGCCGCCATCGCGCCTTACACCCATATTCTCCAGGGTCTTCCTCTTCTATGACTTCATGTTAAATCCGCTACCAAATCTTTTTTGGCTATCTATTCTCTCTCTATTCTGTCTATTATTTTGAATTATTTGTACTGCCAATGTTGTGGCACTACAAAGTTCTTTTATAGCCCTACCATACTTCCGATTTATGATGATTTATGTTGTCTAAGATGTCAAACAATTTGATTCCTGGCACGCTGTCATTAATTTGATCGTAAAATAATGCTTCCTGAACGTGTTGCAACAAAAAAAATGTGTTGTAGTGGATAAATTTCAAAATAATACCTTTTGTTCCTCATCTACCCCATTAGGCCACAATCATTAAGTTTTTTATCATGGTAATGCGAGGGTTGGGTTGGGTTAAGGTCTATGAAGACTAAATATGTTTCTCAATTCATCATATAGTGCTTTTCTATTAATTATATCAAACATAATATGTCATTCATGCATGATCTACTATCGTTAAAACCACTTTGTTCTTCTATATCACTCCATTCATCTGCCATCCGAATCTAACCCGAATCGAACTAGTAATATTAGTTCGATTCTCTCCTGTCACCTTTTTTATGAATCAGGGTTATGTGCGCATGTTTCCACTTGTCTAGTATGCCTAATAAGCTCTCTCCTTCAGGTATTCTGTAAAAATCTTTCCTAAGGCTTCCTTCATTACTTTTGGACTGTTTGATTAATTCAATTTGAATTCCTCCGAGCCTGGGATTTTATTGTTTCGCATCGTGTTGAGTTTTGTTACTTCTTTACTTTGATGTTCTAGCTTAGTTGTAATTTTTTGCTCTGGCTTACAACTTGGCCTTATCGAAGTCTATGTGTCCCCTTTTATGGCAATGCTCTGCGACTGCTGGATCTTAATCAGTTTGACATCCCCCTCATGCTCCTTGGTGTGACATTCGTTCTTCTTAAGTACATCTTCTAGAAATTCTTCTTTCTTCAAATTCTTTCCGTCGCATATCCTTTCTGTTTGTTGGGACAAGGCTTGAATCACTGACTTCTTCTGTTGTGCATGGTGATAGGACGAAACCTAAATGAAGTAATGGATATATGGTGAAATTCCACAAAAGAAGGAACACCTGGTTAAGAGATGGCGGTCATTAACAGCAATACACTGTTGGAGACGATCTCTGAAGTATACTTATGTATACTCGCTATTATTATTGAAGAAGAGAAATGTTGAAGAGATATTTTCAGCTGGGTTAGGTTTAGTTTGCAATACTGTTTCTTGGTCATCACTTTTTATATGTTAATTATTACTACAAAAACTTTTAAATTAAAGTAACATGAAACATTTTTATATGGAGAACAAGAATTTGCAATAAAAACTGTTTCATTTCATTTAAAATAACAAAGTGATATCTTATTAATAATATTTTTATGATATACAATTTTGACGTATATTACATACATTTTATTTAAAATACTAAACCATTTTTTAAATACTGCGGTAATCATTTAACAAATACTGATCCAAGGTACATAATGAGCTTTTTTATTATTGTTTAATTAAATTTTAAAGCTATGTATTAAGTACTTATCGTTTTTTTATGACAATAACATTAATCTGTTCACAAATCATACAACCTAAAAAATATAAAAACAATAAAAATAGTTCTCTTTATATTTAATAGTCACAACGTGGGATTTAATTGTTTATCTGAACTTTAAATAAAAGAGTTCACTTAAAACCTAAAAATTTAAAAGATCGTTAAAAATTTTTAAATTTAAAATTTCGCGGGGAATTTAAAAATTTTAGGTTGGCAACGCAACCCGCGAGTTTTTACTGAGTAAAATGGCTTGTCTCTTCGATTTTGTAGAAGAAAAAAACGGCATTTTAAGGTTGTGTTGTAAAGACGATTCATCGATACTGTGGTTTATTCAATCAGTAGAAAAGGTAGTGATGTGAATGAAAGCTAACGTCATAATCCCGGATAGATAAAAATGTGCAAAGGTAACGTAAGTACGTGAGACCGTTTCGAGGTTGACATAACGTAGAGTGAGTTTCTCAGTCGATAATTTGCCATGACGTCACTGCACTACCACTGTTATGCGAGCGTGATTCCTCGTGCGGACGCCATTAAAACGTTTTAACGTTGATTGGTAACCGCACGAAAATCAAAAAGTAACCGTTTTAATAAGCCGGCTAAGGTGGTTTGTGGTTCGGTCGTTTTTGGGGCCGCGTTTCATTTTTAAGCGTTTTCTACGTAACTAACGCGTAATGGCGGACGAAATCGTTCTACGAATGCCATGGTGTAAAATGCAACCCTGACCTCGATGCCGTTTCCGCCGTCTGATTTCAGACTTAAATACCCATCTTATATTTCTTAAATAATGGAAGGTAAAAATAATAACTTTAAACTATTTTGTCGCTCGAAATAATATAATGGTGCGTTGCTTTCCTAATCATTTTAACCTTTAAATTTCTGTTGGAGGGAAAAAAGCAATCAAGTTCAGTTTGATGCCTAAATTAGACCAATTTTAATCGTATTCATTACATTGTACATGAACTTTTGTTGATCATACACTATATTTTTTTAAAGACAAAACGGCATCGTTTTAATGACACTTGCATGAAAAAAGTGAGGTTAGGATCTTGACATTTTAGATTCAAAAAATTATTCATTATTCAACCAGCATCAACACAAAAGCAAATTATTACTTGATGTAACTAACAAATACTTTATATTTGTTGTATTTTATACTTTATTTTTTAATTAAACTTTATTTTTAATCCAAAACTTTTATCATTTTTAATACATGTAAGTACATATATGAGTAATCTAAATATTATGATATTTGTAGGAAATGGGGATATTCAATGGTGCTTTTCACAAGTGAAAGGAACACTAGACGATGATGTTACTGAAGCAGATATTATATCTTGCGTTGAATTTAATCATGATGGTGAGTTATTGGCGACCGGAGATAAAGGCGGTAGGGTCGTCATTTTTCAAAGAGATGCACAGTCAAAGGCAGCCCTCCCTCGCCGCGGCGAGTACAATGTGTATTCGACCTTCCAATCCCATGAGCCTGAGTTTGATTATCTTAAAAGTTTAGAAATTGAGGAAAAAATCAATAAAATCCGATGGTTGAAAAGGAAAAATCCCGCACATTTCCTCCTCTCCACCAATGATAAAACAATCAAGCTGTGGAAGGTCTCGGAACGTGATAAGAAGGTTGAGGGTTATAACACTAGATCGGAAAATGGTGCTTTAGTGGATCCTGCGAGCGTACACTCCCTCAGGGTGCCATGTATTAAACCCATGGAGCTCATGGTGGAGGCTTCGCCACGGAGAATCTTCGCAAATGCACACACTTATCACATTAATTCAATATCAGTGAATTCTGATCAAGAAACCTATTTATCCGCCGACGATCTTCGAATTAATCTGTGGAATCTAGAAATCACCGATCAGAGCTTTAACATCGTAGATATTAAGCCAACGAACATGGAGGAATTAACTGAAGTGATAACGGCCGCTGAATTCCATCCAGTCGAGTGCAACCTATTTGTGTATAGTAGTAGTAAAGGTACAATTCGGTTATGCGATATGAGAGCGTCGGCGCTTTGCGACCGTCACTCTAAATTATTTGAGGAGCCAGAAGATCCAGCAAATAGAAGCTTCTTCTCAGAAATCATTTCCAGCATATCGGACGTTAAGTTTTCCAATTCCGGCAGATATATGATTTCTAGAGATTATTTATCAGTTAAAGTTTGGGATCTTCATATGGAAACTAAACCTATTGAAACTTATCCAGTAAGTAATCAATTTTTTTTATAAAAAAAGAATTTAATTTACACCTAATTACTGATTTATTTATTTCATTAACATAAATATTTATTTATAAGATAATAAAACTATGTGTATTTAGATGGATAATTTTATTTTGGCTCTCTCTATGAGCCAATATTATCTTATAACTAAATGTAAAGATGGAAAGAAGTAATAACAAAAATAATGATAAATATTTATGTTTTTTTTTTATTATTTTAGAAAAATTAGCTTTGTGATATTGTCATATTCTGTTTCCTTACAGTTCGAATTATTTTCTTATCTTTTTTGAAACTTATCAGTACCTATTTGAAACATGGCTCAATGGCAACATTTGCAATAAAGATTAGGCAATCTATTTTACTTTGTTTTTACTTCTTAATTTCTTTTTTTAATTATTTTTAATTAAACCTACAAAAAAAATAATTTTCAAAGATTATGGCTAATCTACTACCTACTTTCATGATAAAAACGCAGTTACAATCAGTATGTACAGGATGGCAAAAAAAAAATTAATAACTAAAGATAATGAGATTAATAACTTGGCGACCTAAGATGGTCGCTAATAAAGTCCCTAGATTTACAAAGTACCGCGGTTTAACGCCATTTTGGCTCGAAAGTCAAGCGGGAAATTTAAAACTATGTCGTTCTATTGATAACATTACGCCAAATTTCCTTTCTCTTTTTCTCGTGGTACTCTGAAGAGTCGAAAGTCCTTCTTACTGTCATTTTTGCAACTCCAAAGGCAAGAAGACGGCAATATTTTTGTAAATAAGTGGTGAGATGCAGTGACAAGCTGTCAAACCGCCATTTTGGCTCGAAGACAGGCTTCACGAACCGCGGTACTTTGTAAATCTAGTAACTAAGGGGCGCAAGCGCCATCTTGAATTAGAAAATGTGGTTTTTCTTGGAATTCTTCTATATTAACATAAAAAAGAGCATATATGCCTTTTAAAGTTTATACAGGATGATTCAAAAAACCGCTGACAGACTTCTAGAGTAGATAATGCATGAAAAATTAAGATGAAGATATAGCGGGTTAAAGTTTCTTTAAAACTAAACATTATTTGCAATAAAAAGCCCATTTTTTAAAATATTGTCTACGCCATTGCTAATTTTGTCAAACAGGCAGTATTTTCGTGGTGGTTTTTATGACTTAATTGCAGTCATATAACGAACAAAGACGGGGTTGTAAAATACGAACCCCAAACTCTGGCATGAGTTGTTCAGGTCCACATTAACAGAAATTACAAAAACATAATATTTAAAAACTTAAATGTCATTACTTTATGTGAAAATACAACAATTTATTTAAATCTATCTAAAAAGTACGTTTGGTTAAATAATGTATGATTATAATTATACAATTTATTATCTTTTCACGCAAATTCTAAGATAACTATAAAAAATATATGTTTTAATTTTTATATTATTAATTAATACTTGCTTTTTTTTGTAAAATCATTTAAGTATAAGTAAATTTATATTCTTTACTACATTTCTGTTTTATTTTGTTGAATTTAAAATAAAATAAAAAAAGAAGTGCGTCCCGGTACTTTTTCTGGGTGATAATTACTGCCACTACTGTTTCTGAGGGTCATAAAAACCACCAGAAATATCGGAAATTGTATCATTTGGTATCAATTGGTCTCTTACAAAACTTTGATCAAAACAATAGTTTTTAAGAAAAACACGTTTGTAGAAAATTTGTTAATCCAATCAAAAACTGTTGCTTTAGTCAAAGTTTTGTAAGAGACCAATTGATAGCTAATTGATCACTTTACACCAAAATTAGGAGTAGCGTTGAAAATATTTTTAAAAAAGGGCTTTTTATTGCAGATAATGTTTAATTTTAAAGTAACTTTGACCCGCTATATCTCGTTAAGGAGGCATTTGCGACCCCATACATGTATATTAAAACTTTTCATCTTAATTTTTGATGTATTTCCTGCCCTAGAAGTCTGTTAGCGGTTTTTTTGAATTACCCTGTATAAGTGATAGTTTTTTTGTTAAAACACTTTTTGCTTTATCTCTAAAAATAAAGTGGTAGGGGTGTTCGAAAATGTTTGTAAGCAAATGCGAATAATTTCAAAATGGCTAAACGGAATTTAATAAGCTTGATATAATTTAAAAAGCTTTTCTTGGACTACAAATCCTACCTTGTTTGTAGTGATTGTAAGTTAGCACGTCGCCACTAGAGGGCATTTTTCGATTTTTTTTTTCTAGGTCTAGTGTTAGCTCTAGTTTTCAAATCATTCGGGTTTAGCCGTCTTATGAGACGTACAGCTAAACCCAAATGTTTCTAGTTCTAGGTTTAATATTAGTTCTAATGACAGTGCAAGTGTAAAACTAGAACTAACACTAC
Organism: Onthophagus taurus; assembly: GCF_036711975.1. Lineage (NCBI taxonomy): Eukaryota > Metazoa > Arthropoda > Insecta > Coleoptera > Scarabaeidae > Onthophagus > Onthophagus taurus. The sequence goes on from NC_091967.1 coordinate 6,446,656, forward strand.
TTAGAACTAGAATCATTTGGGTTTAGTCGCACGTCTCTAAAGACGGCTCTAGTTTCTACAAGGAGTAGTTTCCGAGATACAGTACTTTGCGCGTTTATTTGGCCACCTGTACAATGATTGTATGAGCAACTACATGAATCAACGATGTCAATGCAGGTACAGTTGAGGAACGAATTTGAAAGCGTGTTGAAACGTGTAGGAAACTCCAACAAAGTGTTTTTGTCAAGTTTGAGCGGGGAAGACTTCGTCGAGTTAACTACCATTTTTTATGTGCGGCTAAGTTGCTAGCCGTCTTCCTTATTCATGGTTCTATGTGGATGGTTTTTTATCACCTCGTTTCTCATCCTTTGGTAATAATTTTCTGCTCTGGCTTACGACTTGGTTTTATCGAAGTATCGACTGCTGATTTCTGGATCTTAATCAGTTTGATATTCTTCTCATGCTCTTTGATGCAACATTCGATTTCGGCCATGAAAATCGCTTAATTGTTCTGCCGTATCCTGTATATAAGATGTTTTATTTAAAACTCCCAGGCCAAGTATCTCTGGAATGAGTTGAGATATCTTCAGTTGTTGTTAGAGGACCTAAATGACTTCAGTTCTTAAATGTTATTATTATTCATTACACAAAAATAAAGTTGGCGCTGCAGTCACAACTATCTTCATCACAAACTTTTTATGAGGTGCATGTGATAGAGCATGTAAAACTGTGCAACTTTCCCATATTAACATAAAGGAAAAATAGAATTCATACATTTTTATTACATTTTTCATTATTTATTATTATTATATATTTATATATTTATTGATTATTTGTTTGTATTAAGATTGTCTTAAGACCAATATCGATTGTTTTGCTTGCTTACTATTCCATTATTATGGAACGACTTTCGTTGCACCACAGAATGTTATTGAGCAAGTTGTCGCTTTATGCAAAAACTGAAAATTCAGCCTACAACTGAAGTCAACGGATATCGTCCCCTGGTTGTAAATGTTGAGCAAAAATTTATTTGTTTTTTAAATTCGATGACATGTAGCATAAACTTGCCACAATGATTTATGCGAGTTATCATTTATTACTTGCAATATCATTGCAGTTTTCATCATCTCGAACTGGTTCTTAACCGGGATATCGTAGTTTGCAACATTCATCATAAATTAAAATCATATTTAACTTATCTTCTTAATAGTCTCAGTATTAAAAGTAAATATCTTCGAAACTACTAAGTTTTTCAAATCATTGTTGTTTAGGATAGTTGCATAGTTTTTTGATGTTCTATCACTTGCACCTAATAAAAACGTTTTGTTGAAGGGAAAGTTTCTTTTAACTGCAGCAATAAATACAGCAATTAACAATATAACTGAAGTCATTTACAAATTATTGCAACAACTTCTTACAAAACTACCAACAAAACTCAACCCATTCCAAAGATGCTAGGCCTGGGAATTTCAAGTCTGTATATTTTGTTAGGTTGGAGCTTGTTCATGTGCATTTATAGCTATTCTAGCCATTTATCTAGTTAGTGCAGCAACTAAATGGTTTGAACCTAAGACGATACATTGTGTGTCTCTGCTCAATGTTCTAGAAAATCATACTATCAACCTGACAAAAATTGAATCGGGCTTTTTAGCCTTACACCAGTCTAAAATAACAAGGTCTAAATAACTATTAACATAGGATGATTAAAAACTTTGATTCTTTGATTAAAAACATAATATTTAACATTTGTTATATTTTTGTAGGTACATGAATACTTCCGTTCGAAATTGTGTTCGCTCTATGAGAACGATTGCATATTTGACAAATTCGAGTGCTGCTGGAACGGCAATGACACGGCAATAATAACCGGTTCCTATAATAATTTCTTCCGAATGTTCGACAGAACTACAAAGCGAGAAGTTACACTCGAAGCGTCCAAAGACATCGCGAAACCACGGACAATACTAAAGCCGCGAAAGGTGTGCACCGGGGGAAAACGGAAGAAAGACGAAATCAGTGTGGACTGTTTAGATTTTAATAAGAAAATATTACACACTGCATGGCATCCTACCGAAAATATAATTGCGGTAGCTGCCACAAACAACTTATACCTTTTTCAGGATAAATTTTAGTATACTTGGTAATTTAACGTGAAAAAAAAAATAATAAAATTAAAAGTGAGTAACGGAAAGGAAACAATAATCTAAAATGTAACCAATTTTTTTTTCGCTCATGTGTACGCCCAGTAACTGTGTTGTCGATTTCTATTTATTCAGGGTTTGCTTAAATTTACACACTCGATGGAAATATTTGACATTTAACTGTATTACGCGAACATCTAAGTAAGAAAAAATAGTGTGCAGATTATTATCCTAGATTAAACTATTAGAGAAAAATCAAATAAATTTAGATTATGAAATTTTTTATTACGATTTTTTTTTTATTCAAAAGAAATGATACCTTTTATAACAAAATTGATCATTATAACATAGTTTGATTCTTCTCTAATATATTTATTCCAATATAAAATTTTATTTTTTCTATCTACTTCTATTTGTAGCAGTATTAAACAAAAAACTTAAATTGTTAAGGTGTATATGTTCTTAAAAAAATTTTTTTGGTAATGTACTAATGCCGTTTTAACTATGTTTGGCTTGGATGATTGAATCGAGAATTATTCGTTTTACCGGTATAATATCGTATTTGTATATTTTCGTACTTTGTATATATTTCCGAGAGACGATCTATATATATATTTATATATATATAAATATGCGAGTGTAGCAAAAATGAAGAAAAAAAAACGCGTAAAATATTTATAACGTTGCCTTGTATACTACTTTTAGCAGGACAAAAAGTTTTATCTTTACAGCTTGGATTTTGAACGCCACTATTTTTTTATTGAGCATTATCATTTTTATTTCTGTACAGCCTTTGTAAAAGTGTAAATTATATGATACTAACTAACGATAATAATAGTATTTAAATGAACGGTAATATCTCATGCATCATGAATTGTACAAATTGTATATATGCAAGCACGGTGATTGCATCTTAGAAGCTAAATTAATTTTTTGAATAATCAGTTAAAGATTTTCCTTGTGTTTGTTAATTTTGTGAATGTTACCCTCCATTTGATAAAAAACCCTGAATATAGGATAAAGCAATTATTCAAAAAAGAATAAGTAAACTCTACTTTGCCGAAAAGTGCCATGTCTGGATTACTTTCTTTGTACATACATATTATCACATATGAACAGAGCCTTACTAGCAACATAACGTTTTTTTCTGTATTTCCGTAACGTAAATTTATTTCGCAAAGATTGTATTTTTCTTTATTGTCTTTTTTTTTGATTCCATTGTGTTTAACTTTATTTTCGTCAATGTTGTGAGGAACCATCGTGCAGTACGAGAACACAAATAGATAACTAAATTTACATTAAAGAAAAATCATTACTCATTACATTTATTAATTATATCAATAATTTAGGTTTATAAATAAATTATACTATTTTAGATGTAAGATTGATTATTTCCGATTGTAGACACCAAATAAATCATGTTGGCTTTTTTTACAAATTCTTTAATTCTTTTTTATTTTTAATAATATAATTCTTTCAAAAGTTTTTTTCAGTTTATTTGCATTCTCCATACAATATAAGATCCTAAAATAATGAAGAAAATGTGATTTATCATTTTCAACTCAACACAACCCAACCTGATACTTTTAGTTGTTATAAATTTTTTTTGATGTAACACTTAGAACTACAAACATTCGAGTTTAGCGGTGCGTCTCTTAAGACGACAACCCGAATGTTTCTAAGTCTAGTGTTACTTCAATAGAAATATACAACAACCTAGCGACCCCTTTGTACGTCCCCATAATTACTGTTCATTCAAGGGTCAGAAAACCAGCCCAATCTTTTCATCAACATTAATATAGAACAGAAAGGTAAATTCCTTATATCCGAAATTTGGAGCCATGGTACTCCGAAAATGGATTCCCTTAAGTACGCGAGGTTGGGACAGTCACAAACAATATGACTTACCGTCTCGCCTTCCATTTCAGACCCTCTACAGAGGGGTGTATTCGCCAACTTCATCTAAAACGTGTGCTACGTAACCTGCAGTATCCGGTCAGGAAGTGGGTAAGAAGCCTCAAGTCACTTTTTGATTCTCCCAGAACCTGAGTAGATCTCTTCCGGTCAGGGTAGAGCAGAGTTTTCTTAGCAAAGACATCTGCTGCTGTCCCATTCCATCTGTTGCAAAAAGCTCGATGGGAGATGGAGTTTATCAGTTTTGATGCTGTATTAACAGCTAGTGGTACAAACGGTTCAGGGAAGATCGGTGACTTGTTAGCCGCCCGTTTCGCCAGCCTGTCCGCATGATCATGTCCTTTAATTCTGTTGTGTCCTTTTCGCCACTTTAATGTGACGTTGTTGTATACGTTTGCCTCCTCAAGTGATTGCCGACAGGACTTCACCAACCGCTAGCATAGCCTGTCTGCTATCAGTGCAGTTTACAACGTTTCTGCACTGCAGAAATGCAGTTAATTCGGCTTTAGCAGTCGTGCAATATGATCCTAACGAAGTAGAAAGGTGAAGCTGGAGATCCTGCGAGAAAATTCCCGCTCCGGAACCTCCAGCCTTCTTTGATCCATCAATGTAGATGGTCAGCGTTTTGCCCGAGCTTGAGTTGCTCTGGGGTATCGTTTCAATGCCAAAGTGTGGCTTGCCTAAGAAAGTAAGTGCAATGTAGTCTGTGCGAGCTTTAAGGAGGGGTTTTTTACAAACAGCCTTACTCCAGAGCTTGCTCCGGACTATTCCCATTTTAACTACCTGCTTTTCAGTTACTGATCGCAATCGAAGCAATGCCATTACGACCACCTCCCTGATAAAAATATATAGGAGCAGCACGTTCAGCATAGTCTCCATCGCAATCGTAGGTGTAGATCTCATGGCGCCTGTGATTAGCAGGCAGGCCAGTCGTTGCAGTTGATGCAGCAATTTAGCTTTATATGGATGTTTTAGTGCTAAGCACCAAACTATGGCTCCGTGAGCTACCATGGGTCTTATCACAGAAGTGTAGATCCACATTGTAACTTTCGGATTTAGTCCCCAAGTATTCAAAATAGCCCTTCGGCACTGGGTCTTTTTCAATCGTTGCTTTTTTGTTTTGCAACTAATGTGTGATGTCCAAGTTAGTCCAGTGTTGAAAAAAAACGTTATCCGGAGCAGAATACAGAAAAACTTTTAGTACAAAAGTTGTAGCAAAATGTGCCCTTAACACAATGGTCTGTAACATTTTTGCTCCCAGATGCATCAATGTGGAGAATTTTTCAAAAATGTGCAAATTACAAGAGTGTTGAAAAAAACGGTATCCGGAGCAGAATACAGAAAAACTTGTACTACAAAAGTTGTACTAAATTGTGCCCTTAACACAATGGTCTGTAACATTTTTGCTCCTAGATGCATCAATATGAAGAATTTTTCAAAAATGTGAAAATTACAAGAGTGTTGAAAAAAAGCGGTATCCGGAGCAGAATATAGAAAAACTTTTAGTACAAAAGTTGTAGCAAATTGTGCCCTTAACACAATGGTCTGTAACATTTTTGCTCCCAGATGCATCAATGTGGAGAATTTTTCAAAAATGTGAAAATTACAAGAGTGTTGAAAAAAACGGTATCCGGAGCAAAGGTTAATGGATTATTACAGAAATTGGGTGCCGTTAAGTGTCTCATTTTTTTCTGTTTAGTGAAGAGAACAGTCTCAGTCTTTTTAGGATTGATAGAAAGGGTATGTTCTATGTATCTGCCAGTCCTGGCTGGTGGGAGAGTTGTTGAATTCCACTTGGTGTAGAAACGTTGAAACTAGACCTAGAAAATTTACCGAATGTTCCTAGGTCTTGTGTTGCTTCTAGTTTTAGTTTACTAAAAATATACAACAGAGAGATATCTATTGCTAACTAGCGCTACCTAGCACTGTCACTAGAACTAACACTAGACTTGCTTTTACAAAATATTTAGTGTTGTAATCCTTTAGGTTATGAAAAGAAATCAATTAATTAGAAAAATAATGTTTATTTCGAGATAAAATCAATTTAAAAAAAAAATCTTATAATCATAGAAGTACTTTAATCATCACAACTTGAATATGGACGTATATCTTTAAAAAAAACCATTGAATGAAAATTTATTGCGGCACATTTTCTTTTCCAGTAGATTTTCTGTACCTGGATATCTAAAAAAAAAAATAGAACTTATTAAATCAATCCAATCGAATTAATTAAAAACATACTCCAAGACTTTTAAAACGTTTTTTGTCAAGACTTAAATTAGAAATAGAAGGCTTAACATCTTTCGCCACCCCAGTTGCACTCAAACTTCTTTGTAATCTGTGTAAAGTTTGATTTTCAGTTGTAATTTCATTAGACGACTTCGTTCTGGACATTGTAGGTTTTGGCACTTTAGAACTGGAAAGAAAAAAATTAATTAAATTTGATATTCACTCTAGTTTTTTATTTCATATTTTACCTTGCTAATCTAGAAGAATTTGGTCTTGCTAATGGAGAGACAGGACAAGAAAACTTGCGTTTTAGTAATTGTGATGGACTATTTTGAATTGTTTGTTCTGGCGTTGATTGAGCTACCGGAGCTATATTTGAATCCTAAAAATAAAAAAAAAACCCTATAACTATTATGTCGTAGAAGATTAATTTTTTACAAACGTTTTTGCTTGTTCTAGTACTTTTATTTCCATGCGAAGACCCCAAAGCTATGGGAGTATTATTTTGTTTACTCAAAACTTAAGAAAAAGGATATAAGTAATTTAATCAACACTAAACAGTTAATTAATTAATTACCTTTAGCCATATTTCCTAATGGTAAAATAGCTTTTAATGGTCCTTTTTTTCTTTCTTCATTTTTTTTAGGATTTAATTTAACATTAAAAGATTTTAATGTACTTGCAATATTAATTCTACAATTTTTAAGAACTTTAGGAATCGGTGATACCTTTGCAGGTCCAGGAGGTTCTAATCTTTTATGTAATGGTCTTTTACTTCCTGTTACAGAAAGATCTATAGGTATGTTTTTATCTTCAACTTGATTGATTTCAACTTTATTTTCATCTTTTTTAACCATATCAGTATTTTCTTTTATAATTTCAGTCTGATTTGCTTGATTGTTTTCAATTGAAGAGTGCCCAGAATCATCTGATGATTCATTTTTGGATGAAGTTCTACTAGTACCCAACATTACTGCTAAAATATCAAGAAGATCTTGACTTTCTGATTTTTGATCATTGCTTAGATTTGCGTTTGAAAGAATATCAGATAAATTTTCTAAAACTTCTTTAGCATCTTGTGAAGAAACGTTACTTGTGCATGAAATTTGACTTGAATATGATTTGTGATGAATTTTTGACACGTTTTCATAAGATTCTGATGGTTTTGTTTTATTTGGAATTAATTCATTACTTAAATTAGATGCATTGCATTTTATTGGAGAATCATCTTTTTGAGATTCCTTTAAATCACATATTTCTTCATAATTTTCTATTTCCCAATCCGGTGGACTTATAGACTCTAAACAACAAATTACACTTTCTTCCATGGAAAAGATAAATAAATTCAGTTTAAATTTTTTAAAATTACTTTTTAATTTACCTTCACTAGAAAAAGAAGTATCTTTAATTTTTTCAGCCAAAAGTGTCGCTTCCATAAACACCAAATCATCCTATAAATAACTAAATAAATCAAATTTAACAAATTTTATTATAAAAAAATATTTACATATTTTTTATCATCCTCCTCAACACCATTCCATTCCTCTTCACATGTAATCACAGCATCATTCAAATTTTTATTACTCTCATTAAATTCTATTTCATTTTCTTTCAATATTATTGTTGGAGGTAATACCTCAATATAATTACTTTTATCAAGATTTTGTAAAATACTTTGACCTTCTGTAGGTACCACCCTTTTATTTAAAATATTATTAACATTAATTGATAAAAATGAATCGTTAAATTCGTTATCGATAACACTCGGGGGTAAAATTCCTAAAGATTCGCGACAAAAATCGAGCGATTCTCTTCTTGCATCAATAGGTCCTTTAGGGAGCCCCATAAAATCTTGTGTGATCCCCAACGATTGTCTGGTAATATCAATTTCATCTAAATTTTTAAGTAACATTAAAGACATTCGATTGCTAATATCAAATAAAAGAGTTGGTTGAAAGAACAAGTTTCCATCTTGAACATCGTGAAAACTTTCATTAAAACACGTGTTATTTTGTGAAGTTGTTGGAGAGGTTTTTTCAGGGGTGTAAAACATGGTTGATTCCTGACTTGAATCCATGCTGTAATAAAATTTTAATAAGTTACTTTTAAAGTAATAATAGGATATTTACCTTTTTGGGATTATTATGCACACAAAATATTTAATATTTAACACATCAACAGGATTAAATACGTTAGATTACAGCTATTTTACGAAAATTATACCGATCTACAGCTTACGGTGGTTAAAATACTTATGAATGACAGTTAAAATTTAAATGGCAAGCATGTGTTTGGTGATGGTAATGTAGGTATTATTTTTATTTACAAATGTTATTCTATATTTCCCTATATGTTTATTCAACTGATTTTACGGCATACTTATGATACACAGATGGCATTCTTAAATTCAAATTATCAAAGTGGCACGGTTCATGAAGCCTGTTCGCGGTATTCAACCCCAGGGATCTTTGATAGGAGAAATTGGGACTGATGTCGTAAGATGGCATTAGCGTCTATACTGAAATAATTTAATTAAACTAACAATTTTATTATTAATAGTGGGAATGATGAGAGACAGCAACAACAATTATTACCAGTATCATTCTTTGAATTTAAAAAGTATAGATTCCAATTCGTGTTTAAATTTTTAAATTTGCCGCTAACTTCAACATTTAAAATTTTAAAAGTTGAAGTTTGTTCATAATGACAGATGAAAACGTCATTTTAAAGTGATTTTTCGGTAAGAGTAATAATAAAGTAATAATGGTATGATTAAATAATTAGATTATAATTGACATTATACCTTTGTTTCAGCGTTTCAGCTAAGTTGGAAGCTTGTCAGATGTAATCTCACATATGATGCAGTGATATTCAAATGTGGCGGATTTGACAGGTGTAATTAGTAATTACCATAGGTAATTGCATCTGAGGAATTCCCAACCAGTCGGAACATTAATTGAAGCTACATAGTGGCTCCAAACAGTTATTCTTTAGTTGGAGCTTTTATATATAAATCCAATCCAACCTGTATTCTAATGGTTCGGTTCTTAGCTGAATAATTCCAAAATATCATCAACAGATGGCGCCACAAGCGTTCAATTTTTTAGTACGAAGTTTGTGTTTATAAAATTTATAAATTATTAAATTGAATATCCAGAATAAACATAATAAGAAAAATAATGAATTTCATTTACCGACAACCATTACAACGTAAACCCAAAAACGTATTTTCAACAGACAACCCTTTTTCTATTCTACCATTAGCCAAACTAAGGTATCAAAAGTTAGGTTAGCAGTGCTAGGTGTGCTCTTTACTGAGTTTTCATTCAACCAATCTGTATGTATGTAGCTTCATGGGGGTGTACATGGTGTGTATAGGGGTGTAATTAGAGTACTCTTGGTGTACTCTAATTACCATTCTTTACTTTTAGTGCATTACTTTTGTGGTCATAATCTTTAACAGAAGTGATAACAGCAGTTATCCGCGCTTAAAAAGCTAGATTTGTTTGGCTTGTAGTCACTGTAATAATGGTTTGTACAAAATACTTTAGAACATATATTCATACTAAATGAATTAAATATATTTGTGAACAGCATAAAATCTTTATTATCAGGTTGTATGTATCACACATGATGTTATTTAGTGGATTACCTATTTAGTTTCATCCATTTCAAGTAATTATACATAATCTGTACAGCTCATATATTAAAAATTATTAACAATAAGAAAAAATTAAGACCACCAAAAATTAATTGAAAAACTTCTATCATAACTAGTAACATGGTGCCACCATTTTCTAGGTATATACAGCATATCACCATGTTGTAATAAACACTTATAAGGTTTAGCCTTTTTAAAATTTGGGAATTTTTCTAAATCAGGTTGTGTTGGGTCCACTTGAGAAGTGTTAAATAACATTTCTGATGGATGGGGATACAAATTATCACTATCTTTTGGGGAAAATAATATTATTTGTTTAATCCCATAAAGCTAAAACATGAAAATCGTTTACTTTTTTTATTGCTCAAGTTAGTACATGGTTACCTGGGCTAAAAGATTATCTTTTGGGTCAAAATGTAATGAAGATACTGTTCCTTCGGGTCCAATCCATGCGTTAATAGCTACATCTTCATCATTTTCATCTGATCTACTTACACTGCAATAATCCGGTATGGAAAATTCTTTTTTAAGTTCAGGTACCTTTGAAAAATTAAGTTTTAGAATGGATATATTTTTTTAATTAATATGAAAATATTTTACCTGATAAAATAAATCATGTTGTGCTAAATATCCAATTTGATCAGATGTATTAAGATAAAACTTATTCACAAATTCCTCAAAAGTCATTAATTGTTGTGACCAATCTTCATCTGAATATTGTGAACCAATTTCAATAGGAACTGTTCTTTCTCCAAATATTTTGAGAATATACGGTAAATATAACCACTTTTGTGATGCTGGCCAATGTTGTATTGCACCTAAATACAATATATTCAATTTTAGCATGGTTTTTACTTTTTGAAAGTTCATATTTACCTGTAATTACAACTGGAATTTCAGGATTAAAATAATTTTTTATAAACGTTTCTAATGATGGTAAAGATTCTGGGAAAACAATTTCACCTTCAATGTTTGAATACTTTTTTAATACTTCCATTGGTAATATTAGTGCAGGTGGAGAAATTGAAGATTTTTCTTTCATAGTCACTAAAGATTGATGAATACGAGTAGCTGCTTTTTGTAATAAATCAGGATTCTCTGGCAAAGGTCCACCTAATAAAATTCCAAAATCCAAACATTTCAATGATTTAGAAAGGGAGTCTTCATCTATCGTTTTTAATAACAACAATGCCTATATTTAAAAACATTATACATGATTATTAAATTAATTTTATTTATTTAATTACTTTTATAAATGATGCAGCTGCATATCCATTCCTTGTAGAAATAGGTACTTTACTCCAATGACCAGTGTGTAATTTATCGTGTAAATAATCAATAACAACATCGATATTTAATATATTTTCATCCATATTTTCATCGATAAAGGCACATTTAAAACATGTTTTATACAACAACGTGAATGCAGGTTGTAATTGAACCGCATTTAAAATTTCGTCTTTGTTTAGAACGTAATTTACGATTTCCTCTTTCATTTCCATTTTAATTGGATATCATTTAATATTCTACATTTAAAAATCTGATGGTTTTTTAAACAAAGAAGTTGTCAAATTCGATCTATCAAAACATATGTGAAGTTGAAGTTTTCGTTATGTATTTTTTAAATTTATTTAATTAATTTTCTTGGTCAATTACTTATTTACAATTATTTTTATAAATATTAATATTTATAAATACATAACCTTTTTCAACAACTAATTTAGCAGGGAATTTCTGCCGTTACTACCAACATTGAAACTCGAAATGAGTTAAATTATTTTTTAATGGATAATTTTTCATTAAAAGTGTATGTCAATTTTCAAAGTGGTCGCCAAAACTTTTCTATTCGTTAAAAAGCGAGGAGTTTCGTCCTATCTTATTCAGAAAAAATCAAAGTTTCTTATTTTGTAGCTTTTAAGACGCGTTGTTTGCTTATTAAAGAGAATTATTGATTTCTTAAAAACGAAATGTGCCCAAAAAAGTCTTCGTGAGGTTGGTAATGGAATTGATGAAATGTCACTAAGTTTAAATAAATTTTTTAAATTGCTTTTTATTCATATTAATTACATTATATGCTACCATTATATTCATTTTTTGTTTTTCAATTGATATGTATTTATTTCTATGTTAATTGTGTTACAACATAATTTCAAAACTTAGATGTTTTCCAGATTTAGTACTTTTATTTTTTTTATATTGGTACTACCAAATTGACAACGTACATTTAAGGTTCTTCGACATACAAAAATTGTTTATTAATAAAATAAATCTTCGTTATTAAACGTTATAAATAAATAATGGCTGCAGAAAAACCAAAATTAGATCTTGGGGTTTTAGAAGAAGACGATGAATTTGAAGAATTTCCGGTTGAAGGTAAAAAATTAAACATTGAGGTTATGTATAATGACTTGCTTTTAAAACGCTCTTTTTACTTAGATTGGACCGGAAAGGAGAAGGATGATCAAGATATTAGTGTTTGGGAAGATAATTGGGAGGATGATAATATAGAAGATGATTTCAATAAACAATTAAGAGCGCAATTAGAGAAACACATGGCAAAACAACCAAATAAATAAACTGATTTACTATCATAAAGTTTTAATTAATATTCATTTTCTGTTTAAATTAAGATTTTGTATAATAAAACTATAATTTGCTACTATTCTCATTGTTTATCCTTCTTTTGGAATTGGTTATGCCAGAAATTTAATTCATAATGCAAGATTCGTAGGTAGGTATAAGATACTTTATGTTGATAAAGGCATCTTCTCCACCATACTCTTCAAGAGTTTCTAATGTTTCATTGATTATATCGGCCAAGTTTTCACCTTTTCCTTGACTATAATCAATTCCATCGCCGCAATTAACATTCCTCTCTTTGAAAATGTTTAAAACCGGTAAAATTTGTCTGTAATATGGAACCAGGGCTTCACCAATATAATCTCCAGATTTAACAAGATGCTGAAGCACCTTCAAAGTTGAGCGCATTATAAGATTGTTTTTTGTATTCAATGCATCTGTAACAATATAAATATTGAATATATAATAAAAATTATTTCATTAATTTACTTTTGATTGGTATTATTAGTTGTGGGATGCATGGAAATATTTTTTTCCCTCCATGGAGTAACATGTCGTGAATTCCTTGTTGAGCAATGAACATGTATGGTTCTTGAGTTTCAGAAAGTCCCTCAAATAATAATGGTAAGTAGTGGTGGTAATCCAATTTATCTAGATCTACCTAAAATTTGAGAATAAATCAGTTAATTATGAACATACTTGGTGCTATGAATCTAAATTTTAAAAATAACCACGAATAAAGTTGTGCTTACTTTCCATGTAATTTCCTTTGAACTTGAGACACCCAACGGAAATTCACCTCTATCATAGTTCGATTTAAAACTGCTTGGTTTTGCGGGACGAACTCGAAACGGATTACATTTTGGCGGCGGAATTACGCAGGTTCCCCTTTGAATTGCTTGTATAGTGAAAGCGGGAACCAATCTGCATTCTTTTGGTAGCGGTGGTGAATTAGGCAGTGGCTTATGAAGTGATTGACGAAATTCTTTGCCACTAACCATTGCGAAAAAAATAAATAGCTTTTTTTCAAGTTTTAAGATAAAACGTTCAATGAAGAAATCGACAAATTGTCAAAATGAAAGCAATAAATTTTAATAAAACAAAAACTTGGCTAACTTATTTTTTAATTCCATAGAAATAGTTGTTTCGATTTCTTTGATTACAAGATTCAATACAATCTTGGTGTTAGGTAGCATAATCTTCAACCATTAATAGAGGAAGAAACTACAGTGGTCGCCAAAGGATTGAATCATGCAGGCTCTCCGAGGGAATAAATCATCTGCAAAGTGGAAGAATCTATTGGCAGAATGCCTGCAGTGAAAATGGAAGAAATCCGACAAGATGTATTATACGAGACTGATTAAATCAGCGAAACCACCGATATCAAATTTGCAATTAATAAAAGAAGGGCACTGCGGATGGCCAGAAAAATCAGACATCGTTCTACCACACACAAAGGGAATGCCACCGTGGACAGGAAATAATACTACATTTCATTAAACTAAATTTACCTTCCAACTTACTCCAGTTCTTAACGGTTCCAAAACAATCGGAAATTCACCTCTTTGATAATTCAACTTAAAGTTAGATTTTGCCGGAATTTCTTTAAACGGCGAACATTTCGGCGGTGGAACTACACAAGTTCCTTTTTGCATCGCTTGAATTGTGAATGCGGGCACCATTCTACATCCTTTAGTTTGAGGGGTTTTTGGAAAAGATTTTTGAAGACCATAACGGATATCTTTTCCCATTACCATTACTCAAAACAAATTATTAACAACTTTTTGTACGAACAGAGTGCTCTTTAAAGTTAATCCAATCTGAACGAGGATTGTTAAAGCTTTCGTGGAATCTTTATAACAAGGTTTCCGCAGTTTCAAGAGGAGTTTGATCGATTTGAACACGATACGTAACATTCAAATAGTTCTATAAATAGTACAAATTTAAAGGATGAAAATAAAACGACTTTTTTTCTGTAATTCTTGCAAATTATCTTTAATAATATGAATCATGAATTTTGTGTATTATTGAATATAATTACAGCTGCTTAGCAACTTGCTTGTTTTAAAGGGGGATGAAAAGTTCAACCGTCAACATAAAACCTCAATTTTACCTTAGTCATTATTTAATAATCGCCACGTTAAACCATGTCGGAGTTTCTTGTTAATAAAAATAGTTCTTCTAATTTCAAAATGAAAACTGTAAAAGAATACGTAAGTTTCTCAAGTGTATTATTTGTATATCATTATTTTTTTTAAAATAAATATTTAGGAAAAAAGTGAATCAAATGAAAGACGTCGCAATATATTACATTTAATAGCATCGTATTTAAAAGATAGAAACTTAATGGATTCATATCAGTCGCTATCAAACGAAGCTCAGTTAACAAATCAATACGAAGTATGTGATAACATCGATCTTGATATTATATTACAAGAATACCAAAGTTATTACTTTACGAAATTTAATAAATATCCAAAGTTGGTTAAAAAGTTAGACGTTGATGTAATAAAACAAGATGAACATCATAAAAGGAAATCTAAAACATCGTAAGTTCTTTTAATACCTTTATGTTAAATTGTTGGATCAATACAAAATAAATTATTGATCGCAAAAAACTTTTCTAAATGGTTTTAGTTTCGTGTCGCCATCAAATAATAATTCCACAAATAAAGATGTAGAAAAGAAAAATGATTCACGATCAGCAGACGAAAACATAAAGAAATTTCAAATTGCTGTAACTCATTTAGACACAAAAAAGGACGGACCGAAAGGAGACGGTGATATTACGACTTCGATTTTATTACAAAATAGGCTCAATGCAAAATCGCTGTGTGATTTTAAACAATACACACCTGAATGGCGAGAAATGGCTGACCTTATTATTAAGGAAATCGTCCCGAAAAACTTGGGGGTGACTTGGAACGATTGTATTGGGTTAGATGAGGGAATTGAAATTCTTAAGGAGACTCTTATTTATCCTATGAAATATCCAGGTTTATTCACCGGATTGGTAACTCCTTGGAGAGGTTTGAGTTTTTTTGATGTTTTATGAAATATAAATTTATGTTATTAATTAGGTGTTTTACTCCATGGTCCTCCTGGTACTGGAAAAACGCATTTAGCAAAAGCAGTAGCTTGCGAAGCTTCCTGCACATTTATTAACGTTCGAAGTAGTTCCTTCATTAGTAAATGGAGGGGAGAATCTGAAAAAATGTTAAAAGTATTATTCGACGTAGCAAAGTATGTTGAAGTAACCAACATATTTAAATAATAAATCACATTACTTTTAGATATTATGAACCAACAACTATTTTTATAGATGAAGTAGACGCTATCGCCAGTAAATATGAAGATGGACATGACGCATCCAGACGATTTAAAAGTGAATTACTTATTCAAATGGATGGCATTTTAAACGGTGATGAACAAGTATTTGTGTTAGCCACTACAAATGCACCTTGGTACGTAATATTAATTATTAGCAACAAAATAAAACACATTTCCTTATTAACAGGAGTTTAGATCCAGCGATTTTGCGAAGATTCGAAAAACGATTATTATTGAATTCACCCAATCTTGAAGGGCGAGCAAAACTTTTCAAACACTTCCTCAATAAGCACTCGAATGACTTTCAAGATGAAGATTTTTTTAAAATGGCAGAGTGGTCCAGTAATTACTCAGGTGCTGATATAAAATGCGTTTGCAAAGAGGTTATCGTGGGCACAATAAGAGAAGTAATTAACGTTCGTGATTCCAATAAAGGTTACTTTAAATAAATTTGAAATTAAAAATAAATTAACATTTTTATTTTATATTGTAGCTAATCTTGAATTACGAAAACCAAATTTGAATGATGTAGTTAAAGCTCTTCGAAAGACATTTCCTACGGCTAATTCGGTCGCTATTGAGAAATATGATAATTGGCAAAAGAAATTTGGAAGCATGTAATGTTTATATTTTTATTGTATTTTAATGAAAAATAAATTCACAAGGGAACTTTTAAATATCACAGTGCCAAATTGGCTAAGAAGTCTTATTTCACCTTCAAATGTTAAAAATGTGAATGACCAATTCTTCTGGAGTATTAATCATTTCTTGTAGACTTCATCTCCTTAAGCTTAAATGTAATGAAGTGTGTTTCTAGAATGTTTCTAGTTCTAGGTCTAGTCTTATTGCAATAAAAATACGCAACATAGTGATATCTTATGCTAACTAGCGCTACCTACCTCTGTCACTGGTAGTAACATTAGACCTAGAACTAGAAACATTCGGGTTTAGCCGCACGTCTCTAAAGACGGCTAAACCCGAATGATTCTAGTTCTAGGTCTTGTGTGTGTTCTAGTGCAAAACTAAAACTAACAGTAAACTGAAAACTAGAAATATTAGGATGTAGCCCCACGTCTCTGAAGACGGCTAAACCCGAATAATTCTAGTTCTAGGTCTTGTGTTAGTTCTAGTAATAGTGTTAGTGTAAAACTAGAATTAATGCTAGACCTAGAACTAGAAAATATCCGATACGATAGATACAGATAGTGTTCATCATCACAAAGGCATCTTTTTTATTCATTTTTCAAAGACAGGCTTTTAAACAAGCTGATATTGAATATTCTTCTCTACAGTAAGAAGACGGTTTTAGTTGAACCATTAGTGTGTATTGTATTGATGTTGTTATTGATTCCCCTAAGTGTTCCATAATATTTATCAACTTTAAGCATCGGTTTTCGTTACCTGTCCACAATTGTTTCCATCTCTATATAAAGTTATCTACCCCTTTGCAAATAACATCAAAATATAATTTGTATACAAATTTATTTCATTAATTTCATTATAAACATAAATATTTATCATTTTTTTATTATTTTAGGACTAAAATACAATCCTTTTCTTAAACTACTAACATATGTCGGAGCCTGCTTCTTCAGTACTTCTTTACCATCTCCACCAAAATTATAATACGAAGATATCTTATAATTAACAATTGTGAGAATTTGACAGAACTCTAATTCTCTATTATCCTCCTTAATCATTTCTTTACATAATTCTTTAATGAATGGTGTTCCTTCACTGGTGATGTAAGAAACATAACCTTAATTGGAATAACATTTAATTTAAAAAAGTGACCTATTATTCATATTATTTTTTTATTACCCTCAAAACAAGAATATATGACGAGAATATCGGTCATTCGTGGCAAAATAATGGATGAAATCGAACGAGAACTATCAACTTGAAGTCCGGTATCTTGTAGATTTCCACGGCAAGCCTAAAATAACAAGATAATGTTATAAAATTAAACTACATCTTTATTAATCAATTACTTGAATTAGAAATATTTTTGGTTTTCCTATTAAAGTAGTACATTTTGTAAATGGTACCCAAAGTTCGGTTGTTTGAAACGTTTGATCTTCAGCACATATTCCTACATTATTTCCATGAGCTAACATTACAACCATTATGCAATTGTACTTTTCATAATTTTCTAATCCAGCTAAAAAATACAAAATGTATAATGAAATTGTCTTTTTTTTGCAAATGTAATTACCGTCAGTTAATTTGTTATGAATTTCATTGTATGTTTTTTGAGTACATACTTCAACATCAAATCCGTAATAATTTCCAAGTGTTGACGTTAAATTTGTAACATCTATCGAACCTCCTTCGTTTTCGGAATATAAGTTAAATATCAACGCTTTTCCTTGTTTTTCACAAGACTTATCATATTGATAGTTCCACATATTACTTTTTACTTATTTCTTTTTAGTTTAACTTTATTTATAGCACTTTAAAAGACCAGGTTCATTAAATCGATTTTGTTTTTATATGATTAAATTGAAAAGATGTTATTGATATCTTATCAGTTTTAGGAGACTAACCCAAGTTTGTTTTAGATTTAAACCGATGTCGTTTAAAAATTATGTTACGCAACTTAAAAAAGTATATAGAAATCATATCTTTAATAGTTTAAATTAGTATTTTTATAAATATAATGTTTCATATTACTAGAATAATCAACTTAAATTAATAAAAAAAAATAAATTATTGCATTGGTTCATCTTCATATTGAAAATTATTTGTTAATACTTTTCTTTTAAGATACAACGTTCTTGTTAAGCTACTAACAATAGATCCAACTTGTTTCTTATTGTGGACTTCTTTGTTAAAAGGATTAAAACTCGAGTCTTTCAACGCCATTTGTCGATTGACCAAGGTTAATACTTGTAAAATATCTTTATCGTTATTATCGCCATATCTACTTTCCAATTCGTCGCAAAGTCTTTGTATAAACCAAGATCCTTTAGAAGACGATCTAAATGAATAATAACCTAAAAGAATTTGATTATTTATTGAAAAATTTTTGTGTTAAGATAAATTTACCTTCGAACGTTGAATACATAACTAAAATATCGGCAATTGTTGGTATTGTAGCTAATTGTGGGGAATCAACAAAAATTTTATGTCCTGAATCTAATTTATCCCCGCGACATGCCTGAAATAAAAATTACAAAATCATTCAGAAAAATCTGAAAAATTTTCCATACCTGAATAAAGAAAATTTTAGGTTTCCCAATTAATGTTGGACAGTTTGTAAACGGTGTCCATAAAGTTTCAATTCTATAAGAAGTATCTCTTGCATACAATTTTCCTTTTTCACCATGTGACATTACTGCTACCAAAACGCAATCACAATCTGTGTAGTCTTCATTTGCCGCTAAAAATGATTTAATAATATATTAAATTAAGGTTTAAAATTACTAACCTTTATCTAGTGTATCGAAAATTTGGCCATACTTATAATCCATACATACAGTCACTTCAAAATCATAAAGATTTCTTAAAACTTTTTCTAATCTATCACAGTCTAATTCAGTACCACTCCTTACGGGCATACTATTGTTATCGAATTTATAATGATTGAAAATTATTGCTTTCCCTCGGTGTTTGTGATCCATTTTGTATTCATAACCACTAAGTACAGGAATAATTGATATCGAATCTTGATTTTTTTGTGTATCTTTTGATCTGATAAAATAAAATTATTAAAAAAATTATAGACCGAAATCTTTAATAAAACAACAAATATATATTTACATACTTTCCAAAAATATTTGCATCCACGTTATCTGCCATTTTTGCTGTATAAAAAATGTAGTTTTTGATACGTTAAGTATTTCAATACCTTCGCACGTGCACTACAACTTCTGTTTGACTGATTATGGTCATATTTACAGCATATCTTATCTAAATCAATAGAGTGTTTGCTTTTTATGAAAACAAATGTGAAAATTTTGTACGCACAAAAGGCGTTTCTCAAAAGTTATCTACTCAGTTAATATATTTGTGATATTTATAATAATAAAAAGTGAAATATTAATTTTATTTTGTTTTTATCCACTATCTTCAACAAGCACCGTTTATTCCTTAAGATAATATTCTGTCTTATACATATATTTAGATATAATATTCAAATATCTCATTAGTAATATCATAAGAAGATTAGATATTGTGTGCAGAACATAACATACTGCTTGCAGAATTAGATATTACTTCTAGAAGATTAGATACTGCTAATAATGGACCAGATACTGCTTGCAGAAGACTATATGTTACTGGCAGAAGATTACATACTGTGTTAGCACACTAAATAGTACTTGTCGAAGACTATATACTGCTAATTGAAGACTGGATATTACTACTAATACTAAAAATAGTAGTATAAAACAGAAGACTATTTATACTGCTGGCAGAAAATTACTTATTGCTTGTAGATGACTAGATACTGCTGGCAATAGATTAAGTGTTATTGATAGAAAACTAGATGTCATTTTTCTTCAAATTCTCTCATTTTGAGGAACCACCAACAAAATTTCAAAATTAACTTTTTGTGTATGTCATAATTGTCAATATAAATAGAATTGTCATACAAATACTATAAAAGTAAATTAATAACTATTAATTAATAATGAACACGAACATAAAGAAGCGAAGAAAAGTGATTCGGAAGAAAACAAAACAGCACATATATGAGTTTTTTAAGAACCTTATAATCAATATTGACCACGTTAGTTTATGCATTAATATTACTTTTTATACATTAATATTTGTATGTTGTTGCTAGCGCGATGTTAAATTATCAACTCTGGAGTACATGATGATGTCTAACATGTATCAAATGAATGCTAATTATGTGTTTCAGTTCTTAGAATTGGCGTTAATGCACAATACTGGTAAGAAAATTTAAATATAAAATCCGATAATATACTCGAAATTTTAGTATCAATTTGTATTGTATACATCTTATTGCTGAGTACTTTAGGAGTTCCTTTCTCGATGCTCTTAATTTTTATGAGTAGTTATTCTAGAAAAAGTTTTTTGGGATTCTGGCAATGTGTTCCTCTTTTCGAAGGTTTACTAAAATAATTAAATTATTCAAAAGAATTAAGTTTTATTGTTTTATTAGGTATAGGATATAGTGCAGGAATAATCCGATTAAGTGTTGAAGTATTCAACGTTATCCACGCTGGAATAGCCTTATTATTTTTGGTACACATTCAAGATCCGAATTTTAGTGAGTATGTGCGTAGTTGTGATGTCGCCGTGGGTACTCGATACGCACCATATTGTGTTTCACCACAACATAACACATCTATTACTGGACAAATTTTTACATCTTTTCAAAGTTATTATAGGTTAGCGTGATTTTCTACTTTAATTTATTTAAAACTTTTATATTTATTAGGGTGAAAGTTACTTCATTTGTGAGATTTGAATCTCTTAATAACCCGATTCCAGCAATAAATTTTCCACTTTTTTTGGCTGTAACATCTCTTTGGATATTAGTATTCATTTTAGCATCACTCGGTATGAAACGTATCCGAAGATTCTTTCTTTATCCAGAATTTTTTATATTATTCATCATAATATGTTTGTCGGTGTTTGTGATTTGTTGCGCTAAAAAGGGGTCGATTAAAGATACACGACAAATTGATAACCCACTCGTTAAATTTGATGTAAGTCTTGATTATTTGGTGTTTTTAGTGAAATATAATTATTTTATGCTTTTATAGTTTTGGGTAACATTAATATTACATGCCTCTGAAATAAATTACTTGGGAAATACAATCTGGATAGGCACTATGATGCCAAATTATTTGCATCCAAAATTTGCGGCGTTATTAAATCCTCCTATAAAAATGATGGCGTTTTTATCGCTACTTTGTATGGTGACCATTGCATTTCAAGATAATGCTTTGCATTATAAATTGGACGATATAAATTTTTTGAGTGTATCAGGTAAATTGCAATATAAAATTTATTCATTTAAAAATTATGCTATAAATTTATTTTCAGCGAGTGATGTATTATTTATTTTAATACCAGATGTTCTTTTAAGATATAAATCGTGGCAATTCACACTTTTTTTATGGTACGGGGGATTGTGTTATTTCATGATCTTACCGCCGGTTTATACTATTATTGGATTTTTGATATCGATAGAAGATAAATTTCCCAAGTTAATAAATTATCGAATATTGTCATGTGCTTTTACTTGTGCTGTTGGGCTAATATGCACTGTTCCATTAACATCGGAAATAGGATCAAATTTATTGACGGTTTGGAAATATTGCGGATTTACTGTTTTGGTATCTTCATTGTTGTTGATTGTAAATCTTGCAATTTTCTTCGTTTACACAACCGATCAAGTTATAAACGATTATACATTCACATACAGCCATCCACCAGAACGGTATTGGACTACTTTATGGAAATGTTGCCCATTATTTTCTTTGGTACTTTAGTATTAAAATACTAAAATTTTAAAATAATCAATATTTTTTCTAGTTTGCTTTCTTACTTGCTCTTACATTCCAAACTGGCACTGACACATCAAGTAATTATGCCAGTTTCGTTATGATGGCATCTTATGTCCATGCTGCATTAATGCTATCCCCAATTTTAGTGATGGCTGTAATTAAATTTTGCACGCATGTTCAAAATAGAGTAATTAAAGTATCATACTGGTGCATTACTACATACTAAAAGTATTGTTTAATTATTTATAGAGACTAGGTGACTTAATTCAACCTTCTCCGGAATGGGGACCAAGAGATGAAGCTACAAATTTAGCAAGGAAAAATTATTATCCTCGAAGAAACGTTCGATTTCGAGTGAATAAACTTATATGTCAACATAAATGTTTGGCAGTTCATCAAGAAGCATACCTTAAAGAAAAGGAGAACCAACGAAGAAAACTTGATATTTTTTTTAAATCATCATAAAACATAAATTTGGTAATAACTCTGGTAATGCTATGTGTCTTAAATCTTACGTTTTATGCTTTTTCGGAGTCAAAACTCGTTTTTTGAGCTACTACTTTCGTTATTCATATATAACTCTAAGAAGAACTGATTTCAGTAATTTAAATTGAAGTATTGCACACAGAAAGAAAGGTAGCTTGATGTTAAACAATTTGAAGTCATTGCATGATGATTTTAAGTATACAGAGTGGCATAAAAGTTTGGAATCCCATTATTTTATGAGGTTCTACATTGACTATCCTAAATTTCTATACCAGCTGGAATCAATAGTTTTGACACTCTGAGATAAAATGATAAAATGTTAAAGTTTGCACCTGACAGCAAATAAATGTTCTAGTTGTCTATAAATTATTTTTGATTAATATATAGGCTATTAACAGCAATTTGAGCTGAACTTCAAAAACATCAACATTTTTTTTTCCAAACAAACACTCGTAGTCAAAAAATCGTTATCAATGTCAAAATCAATGTTATTGTCAAAAATAATTTTTAATCATTCTCATTAATAACACAAAGTATATTTAAAAGATGCAAAATTTAAGGAAAAGATATTTTGATAACAATGCCCCACGAGTAGCAAGATCCTTAGAATTACCATTAATATCGAGACAACGACGCTCGTTGGTAAAATCATTGATAGGCCGTGATGTATAGTTAATCTACCTTTTTTAATTAACAATTAATATTTATATACATATATCATTAGGAAGAATCAAATTTCGAATTAACCACTCTACAATTTATTGTATTTTCAATTTTTCAACACACAAATTTGAATTATGTCTCATTATTTCTTAACATGGCATATCATTACGGAATTAGTAAGTAGTAGTAATAAATAGTTTTATGTCTAATTGAACATGTGATAATTTAGTGATTACGAGTTTTGTATTTTTGGTTTTCGAATTATTATTTGGTTTGCCTCTTTATATGCTTTATATATTCTTGAGCAGTTATACAAAGAAGAGTTTCTTCACCATTTGGCAATGTGTACCAATTTTCGAAGGTTATCACACATTTATTATATATATTATATAGATATAAATACATACATTTTAATTTTAGGATTTGGGTATACATTGGCAATGTCAAAACTTCTCTACGAACTAACTAATGTTACTATTGCATCGTATTGTGTTATTATGTTAGTGGAAGTGGTAAGATATCGGACTTACAATATGCAGCAATATTGTAGTGGTTATGAAGTTACTCCAAATTGTGATATTCCAAAACGTAATTGCACTAATAAGACTAACAATCCTCTTTTGGTTGGGACTCAGTATTATTTTAGGTTAATTCAATATCATTTTTAATTATTTTTTTATTCTTTATTTTTATTTCCTTGTAGGAATATGATGATAAATTATGATCGATTCAGTCCTGCTTGTTGTTGGATCAATATAAAGCACATTATAATTTTCGCCGTTTTGTGGGTTTTGATATTTTTTATCAGCATACTAGGCATTGAACGAATTGTTAAAGCTTTAGTCAAACTAATATTTGTGGCCGTTATTATATTATTCTTGATATCTTGTTTTGTTTTGTTGAATGTGAACAAGTATTATGTTCATTTAAATCAACCGGCGATGCCACTTGGAAAATTTATCGTAAGTATGAACTTAATTGGGATTGTGAAAATCGTTAATTTATTCTTTCAGTTTTGGTTAGAAATAGTTCTCCATACTAACACTCCGGCTTCTTTAGCACATACTTTATGGCTTGGTACATTATTGCCCAAAAATTTTTCGCCAAAATCGGCAGCATTGATATTGGCAATTGCAAAAACGTTCATATGCCTAATTTTGATGTGTTTCTCATCATTAATCATTCATGATATGTTGTACACTTACTCATTTGCTGATCCTCTTTGCCTGATTACTCATGGTTAAACTGAAATATCTTTTTGATTAAATTTTATTAAATATGTTTATAGGTGTGGACGTAATCATCACTTTTGTGCCTGATGTGCTTTTTAAATTACACTTTGGTCAACTAACAGCTTTTCTTTGGTATTTAGCGATAGCTCTTATCGCCTTGATTACGCCCATTTTTTCCATCGTAGCAATTGTTGATTCGATTTGCCAAAGTAAGCCGTCGTTCAATTCTCGCAGAATAATTGTGTATGGATTCTGTTGTGCAATTGGCTTGATTATGAGCATTCCGTATACTTCAAATATCGGATTTGGATTTTTGTCATATTTTAGCCAGAAAGGGATGTTGCTGTTAAAATCGATTTTTCTGCTTTTGGTTAATATTTCGTTTATATTTTTATATTCTACAACTCGAATTATAGAAGATTACACTTTTACGTATGGATCAGCCCCACATTTATATTGGCAATTCTTATGGAGAACAGTGCCACTTTTCAGTTTAGTAAGTGCGTCCAAAAGAAAATTCCCATTGTTAATTATTATTTTTTTTAGTATTTACTTATATTTATGATTTACGAATTGAATTACGAAAGTTATTTGAGTCATTTTTATGATAAATATATCGCCATAAGTTCGTACATAATAATGGCAGTAATCATTTCTCCAGTTTTTATCATAGCAATAGCCAAGATATTTCATCAAATTAAATACCGAGTAAGATCTTTTATTTTATACTTCCAAGCAAACTTTTAATTCATTTTACATTCTTAGTCATTTAAAAAGCTTCTAAGGCCAGCAGATACTTGGGGACCTTCCGATATTGATCAACGAATAGCAAGACAATTTTTTTTTCCGGAGCGCGAAATAAAATACAGAAATATGCCTCTGAGATGTAACCACCATTGTTTGGCAAATTCGGGCAGCTTTGACGAAGAGCATAGTAGGCAAATTAGAATGTTACACGATTTTGCCATGGTACATCAAGAAGAGTTGGATCCAAACATGACAGATTTTGTTATGAATCTATAGTATTTGTGATTCTTATTTTTATGTAATAATAAAGTTATTAATAAAATAACATGATATAAAAATTTGTATTTTCGATAAAAAGATATACCAAATCACAGTACAAAAATATATTCGATATAATACAGCGAAAATTGGAAAAAAATACTGATATATAAAATGCCTTGATATACCAAAAATTCGAGTAAGGTGTTGTCTACTTCAAGATTCGTTTTCGTTTTCATTTTCATTTACAATCGGGCTAGGTACAGGTGAATCACCAGCTTGTCGTCTGGCCATTGGACAACTTCGTTTGCAACGAGTGCGAGGTCTCCTTCTTCTTCTACAAGACCTTCTTCTTGATCTTCTACACTTCCTTCTTCTTCTACGACATGATCTCCTCCTTCTCCTTGGTTTTCGGCACACGCTAGCACTTCGCCTTCGAGGTCGTCGTCGTCGTCGACAACTCCGTCTTCTTCTTCGGGGCTTGCATACCCCTCTAGCCATCCGCACATATTTTTCGCGTTGTGAGCAATCCATGCAGTTCCATATTCTAGCACCTCTGACAGCCACTTTAGTTACAGGCCAATTACAGTGTCTCTTACGGAGGACACGAAGAAAATTTAGAAAAGGATTGCGACTAACTCTTCCAGCTCGGCATTTTGGTTTACAACTCCGTCTTCGCGGCCGGGAACAGCGACGACGACGACGACGACGCCTTACTCTTTCGCGGCATCCAGGTCGGCAGGACATATTGATCCGTTTGCATAAAAGGCATTTTATTCTTTTGAAAAATCCATTTAATGGTACCCCGTGACAAATAATAACGTAAATAATTTATACTGTAGTGACAGATTGCTTTGTTTTCCATGGCAAACTAGTAACTGTCAAAACAATTGGGATATAGAAAATCTATAAAAAACAAGAAATCTTTTATATCTTTGAAAATGCTTAGTTGTGATTATCTTCAAACAAATCATAGCAGGTTTAATATAATTTAAATACAATATTATATACAATAATAATATTAAAAAATATTTATTTTTTTTACTGAATCACTTTACGTACAAAATACATTTAAGAAATTTATAAA
Source organism: Onthophagus taurus (assembly GCF_036711975.1). Lineage (NCBI taxonomy): Eukaryota > Metazoa > Arthropoda > Insecta > Coleoptera > Scarabaeidae > Onthophagus > Onthophagus taurus. The sequence goes on from NC_091967.1 coordinate 6,473,448, forward strand.
ATGAAATTTGAACACATTTGCGTTGGCTCAGATTTTGTTTTACATACTTTACGCCGTTGAAAACATATTCGTTTAGGTCTTTTCTTTTGGGGTTCTTTCGAGCCTCTGGATACTTGATAAGCCAAACGAACATATTTTTCCCTTTGTGCGTAATCCATGCAATTCCATATCTTAGCACCTTCTATGGCTATTCTCGTTATCGACCAATCACAATGTTTTGTCCGATAATTACGAAGAAAATTGAAAAATGGATTTCGCGTAATTTTGCCTTTAAGGCAGGAATTTTGGCTGCTTGGACAAGAAGATTTCGCCATATTATGTATGATTTTCTCTTTCCTCGTTTTATTAATAGACATTTTATTTTCAGAACGAACTGATAATTTTGTACACCAAAAGTAAAAGCTGACGAAATACTTTGTTTTTCAAAGCTTACTGAAGTATGTCAGATTTTTGACGTTTCCAAAACAAGAACAGGTGACTTGTTAACAAATTTATTTTACCTAGTTTATTTAAAGCCTTGTGATTGGATACTCTTTCAAAGTAAACTTTACTTTCAGAAACAGGTCGAACCCAATAACATCATACCACAACCAGTTGTGTACAAATCTAAAACTAAGTGGATATAAATATATCACATATCATATGAACAGATGAGGCAACACACCAACTTCAGCAAAGAGCAATTTTTTCAATGTATAGAAAGAATGCTGAAACAGATCTGTATTAACACGATTTGTGGATCTTGCCATTCTCAATAAAGGAGAACTTTGACAGGTATTGGTTCTAGGAGTAGGTGTCATAAATAGAAACCTAGACCGACAAGCATTGGAGAATCACACTTCTTGTTCAAAAAATATAACAAATCCCCACAACATTTTCAGATATAATGTCAGGAAGAACATCACACCTAGTAATCTCGATGATAAGAACTTGATGCAGAGATGATGTAGACTTTAAATAAGACACGAGAAAGATTTAAAATAGACTGATGGAGTCTTAAATATGGTGGACATTTGAAACTGATTTGATGAAGGAGTGCTGATATACTAGTAGAGGCAGACTTGATGCAGACCCAATTGGGATTGATGCAACCTTGATAAAAAGTTAGCAATATGCAGACTTAACTTAATAGAAATAAAGCGAGGACTTGATGCAAAGACGTTTACATCAAGTTTATGCAGAGTTAGTATTGAACAACATCCGAAAAAACTATGATGTGGTCGTAATGCAGCCTTCATAGAGATATGGCCCTCACTAAGGGAAGAAGGAAAATTAAAAGCCTGGAAATAGAAATAACGGGGACAGCTGTGAAGAACTCTAACAGTGTGAGGTACTTGGGAGTGTTCCTTAACAAAGACATATATTACCCAACCAGCCATGTGATGGAAATACCTAAGAAGAAATCGGTAATATCACATGTGTTATTTAAGTTGATGCCGAACGTAGGTGGACCAAAGCCTGCTAAAGAGGTCATAACAAGAGTGCCAACTTTTGACTTGCTGTTGGAGGAGATAAATGGTAATAAAAATTAAATTATCACCATTCCAATTCAAGTCAAACAAGGACACTTGTTAAGTTAAAGATGGTTTTGAAAATTTGATACACAAGCATTTGATCAAATTTGATTGGAATACAAGTTAAAATATAAGATTTTCAAAATAAATATATCTCTTCAATCAATTCTTTATTAAAAGGTTATTTCTACCAAGTAGAACCTTTTTGCCAAAATACATAATTATATTTCTTTTGAATCACCAATCCAAAAAGGAAAGGAAAAAACTTAATTATTAAAATCACCAACTTTTCTTAGTATGTTCAATATTTTTCTTTAGTTCATTATTAACAATTTTTTCATCATAAAATCGATCATTTCCTACATCCAACACATGTGACAAATATATCTCAATTTTCGCGTATTCTAAATAAACGTCTTTAGTTGTTTGTTCAGTAATTCTAGCGCATTCCGCAAGAATGGTTCTAAATGATAAAGAAAATTTTTGGTAAAATTTTTCCCAATCTTCCTCCGTGTAGAGAGTTACGTTTTGTAAATTAACGCAAACCCGTTCGCTTGGTTCATAGAGAACATATTCTTTACAATTAACATCGGATTTTTCAGCAATAACTAAATTTTCATCAACATTTTGAAACAATTTTTGTCGTCTCTTGAAATTTTTCTTCACTTTGCTGACAATGGTATGATCATAATTTTCAAGGATCTGCTTAGAATTTGGTTTAATGTCGCTATCGGCGTTGCTTGTGATAAAAAAATTTTTAAATTTAACAGGATTTTGTTCAGAGAGTAACGTAACGTTATATAAATTTCGTCTTTCACTACAATTTGCACGGTATCGTTTATAAGTATCAAATAAATATATTAATTGCATATCGTTATTTTTTCCACCACTATTACGAATAATTTTTACATTAGGAAAAATGTTATTTAAATACAATTCATCATAAAATATATATTCTAAAGACATATTTGAACAATCTAATCGCAAGATATCTTCGTTGTAATTACAATCGTTTCTTTCATTCTTTAATAAGGCATTTATGTAATCCCGGTATGGCGTTAATGTTGGTTTATAATCAACGCCATCATCAAAATCTTCCCAAACCTGATCAAGCTTATACAATAATCTTTTAAATATTTCTATATCAGGAGCATCTTCTTTAACTAATTCATGTTTTTCAGCATATTTTTCTAAATGTTTCACAAAAATCTTCGTTTCATCATGCCAATTTTCATTGTATGAAGCAGGAAAATTGTTTTGGCACACAATGAAATGTCTATATTTAATATACAACAACCATTCGTGAAAATTAAACATTTTTCGGTGATTACTTCGTAAATGAAGATTAATTGTTGATGCTAACTTAGACATTTCATATTCGGTTGAATCATCAAGCCCAAATAAAATTTTTAAGAGGAATATTATAAATCCAACTGCTCTACCTTCATAATTAGGTAATGAAGAAGTAAAAGTATACTGGAATTTAGGTAAACTTCTTGATATAATGTTTAATACAAATGAATATATAAAATCTAAAATTAATTGTTATAACTTTTGTACAGATCAAGTATTTAGAAAACTTACCAGGTAAATTTAATTCTTTACAGTACCTCTCACACATCTCAACAATGTTTTGTACAGGAACTACATTTTTAATATTTAAATAAGATATTAATTTCACAGTATTAGATCTCATCATTGAATGAGTTATAAAACTAGGTCCTTTGGTAAAAGAAGAGATATTCAATTTTTTCTCGACTAATTCCTCTGGAAAAAACTTGTCCACATGTTGGAAACTTAAATGACCCTCTTTTATAAATCTGAGCATATCTCCCAATTGAATCTTCTGCTTATTCATTAATAACCCTAAGTAGAGAAGTGAAAAAAGTTTTGATCTTGATATCACTGATGGATCGTTGTAATAACTAGTGGCAGATCGACCAGTTAATTTTTTATGACAATCAAGAGTAGAGTGAACATCTTCGCAATGCTTTTTTAAATGGCGTGCTTTCATATGCTTTTTTAAACACTTTTCTGCTGTTTTATTGTATTGTATAACTTTTGCGTCACTGGGAGAGCTATTTGCACTTTTTAAGGATGATAAACTTTGATTAACTAATGATGATTCAGATTGTTGGGTTGTACTTAAATATTCGTCATATTCAGTTTTTGCTAAAGCTTTCTGTAACAATTAAATAATTAATAATTGAATAAAAAATGTATGTAGTTTACCTTTTGTCTAGTTCTTTCTCTCTTTATTGATTCATTATCCAAAGTGGAAGCGTTTCGGATACTACTATCAACAGATTTACTTCTTGACCTACGTCTTTTAATAGCCTTAGACCTTCCGTAAATAATAGAAGCATCTCTATCACTATTAACAGCTGGCAATTTAGGTGGTAAATTACCCTCCCTTATTACTTCAATTTTCTTTAAATAATGAAGCCACAACACCTCCACAGTTGTTCGTAGACTTTTATCAGCACCCAATTCAATTAATTCGTTTACTAATCCCAGGAGGATATAATTATAACATTCCCAACTTGTTAATCGTTCTTCATCATTCGCTTTATTACTTGAAGTCCGTTTGGGTTTTCTTTTCGGCGCATGTTGGGGTGGTTGCTCAGCTTCATCCACTTGATCTTCAAAAACGTGTTCTTGAATATCTTGAGTTTGCGTTTGGCATTCGGAACAAAAATAAAATCCAGCTTCTTTATAGAAATCGGTGCCTTCACATAAAGTACAAGTTACAGGCATTATTTTTTTAACCATAAATATTAAAAAAACGGAGAAAATCTTAAATTAATTTAAAAAAAATTATAAAATATTCTATATGGAGGTTATGTTTATGTTTGAAACGTGTTTTAAATTTTTTAAATGATGAAAATTTTAATTCACCTGTAAAAGTGAGGTTATATCACGGAAGTATATTTTGTTGCTACATTCATTATGTTCAGATTTAGATTTAAAAAAAAAACATACTTTACAAGATGATTTAAGTATAAAATATGATGTTGTATTACGTATACTATTTATCATAAACATTATTAATATTATTATTAATTATACGAGTTAATTGTTAATTTAATTTTAAGAAAATTAAAAAATTTTTTTGTAAAAATTTAAATTTCCCGCGATTTGAACTGATGAAGCGTGCGCAATAGTAGAAACGCATGAAAAGGAAGTCGACCATATTCTTTTCCGTGCAGACCGGCTCCGTGTGATCCATGTGCGCGAATTAATTAACGAAAATATCCCGTTAAGTAATCGAAGACGCGGCATCGTTATAACCTAAAAGGAGATAAACAGTCTGACATCGACTTCGAAGTGTTAAATTAAAATCCGCAAACAATCTATTCAAAATGAATTCGGAAAAACTAAAGAGGATGGAAACACAAGTACGAATCGGTGGTAAAGGGACACCGAGACGTAAGAAGAAGGTTGTACATTCAACCCAAGCCACAGATGACAAAAAATTACAATCCTCATTGAAAAAGTTAGGTGTGAACACGATTCCTGGTATTGAAGAGGTTAATATGATGAAGGACGATGGTACTGTAATTCATTTTAATAATCCCAAGGCCCAGGCGTCGTTAGCTGCGAATACTTTTGCTATCACCGGTCATGGTGAGACGAAACAAATTACAGAAATGTTGCCCGGTATTTTGAATCAATTAGGATCCGAAGGGATTAACCAATTGAAACGGCTGGCTACTTCGGTGGGTAACGTTGGTAGTTTAGGGAAGATCGTTCCGGAGGACGAAGAAGATGTACCCGATTTGGTGGAGAACTTTGATGAAGCCTCTAAAGAAGAGGTTGCCAAGAAAGATGATGAGAAAAAAGAGAACTAGGGTGTTTTATAAGGGAATCCCAATTCATTAAGTCCCGAAAGTGACTGAATCATGTCAAAACATAACAAAAAAATGGATGGAGTCCGTTTATTTTAAATCTCTTCACATTATTATTATTATTATTAAGAAGGATGTTTTTTGAGTTGTTGTTTTCTTGCTGCGCAACTCCGAACAACCAAAAATTAAAAAAAATAACGTTTTTCGAAGGTTTTTTTTTTGTTAACATTTAGACGATGTATAGGCTATTTCATAGGAAATACAATATTCTAATTACAAAACTTTAATATAATCTTGTTTTTTTCTTGATATTCCTATCATAATCTTTTTTTGGTTATTGTGGTGAAATTTATCAAACTTCAACACCATCTTTGTTTAATAATTCCCTTGATAGATGGCGAAACAAACTCCAGGGGATAACAAAAATATATATTTAAAAAAAAAACATCAATAATATCCGAAATAATATAACAAAACTACTTCATTCGCTGCCTTGAAAGTAATTCAAATAAAAATTAATTGACCTTCACTTCAGGTTTGTTGTTTTTAAATATTTTATAATTGTAAGCGGCAACATAACCCATCCATAATATGTAAGGTATGAACAAATATCCTGCTGTCTTATTAACTTGATGGAACAAAAATCCAGTTCCTATTGCTGTAATTTCGATTAATCCAATATCTATTAATGCCTGAAAATAAAATATAAATTAAGTTTTTAGGTTATATCTGTTTCTCAAATATTTATTTTGACAGCTGTCATACCATTTTTGAGTTTCCGCAGCCGAAGAAAATCGGACAATAAGCCCAATTCGCGACCAAATTAGCCGCGTACATCGTTAACGGTAATTTTGCCGGCCCTGAAACATATTAGATTAAATACTTTAAACAACAATCTATCAAATTTGTAACCTTCGAGTCCACCGCCAGTTTTATAAACTAAATATGAACCATAACCTATGCCTGAATACAATCCCAGCCACACTGCACTTGAGAGCCATTGCGGGGGGCTCCATTCGGGATAATTTAACTTTTCGTACATCGGTTTTACATTTTTTCGCACCAAAAAATAACCTATAAAGCCGCCAGCGTTCGGTAGAACTATAGAACCTACTATTGGACCACAAATTGCAGCTTTCGAGTTCATTATAATTGATAAAAAATTTGAAAAGTGAACGATACGAGTTATCAAGACGTTTACAATGTTTAAACTGAGCCGGTTTGATGTTCTTGAAATTGAAATATCATGCTTTGATTGGTTTTTAGTCGAGTTACGAACCAACACTGTTAATCAAAATATTTAATTTGACTATTTAATAAAAGATGGCGATCACTTTTTTTTTTGAATAAATAATTTTATTGCTTCAGTTTATTAATAATAATTATTTCAAAACATAAATGTGAAACATCATGTTTTATTGGTTTAATTAATTTTTTTATACAGTTCTACTATACCGGGAATTTTGTATGTATAACTTGCAATACATGAATGCTGGTTACTGCATTAGTTGCGAAACTACTGTGCACTTGCACTTTCCCACATAAAATGCAACATAGCTTAATAGTACAGGCATCGGGTAGTTTTGCAAAGGAAAAGTTTTGCTTAAAAAAAAAGTAATGTCTTTGTGGCAACCCTGAGTTTTCCGCCGTCTTAAGAGACACACGGTTAAACTTGAATGCTTCTAATTCTACGTCTAGTATTAGTTCTACTTTTTGTTCAATAAACGCTGAATAACAATTAAAACTAGAACTAACACTAGACCTAGAACTAGAAATATTCGGGTTTAGCCGTTCGTCTCTTATTGACATGTTGCATTTTATGTGGGACAAAGTAAGTAGGTACGCTCTGGTTTCTATTGAAATATAATTTTGTATATTGCATCTTAAGTGAAATTCACTGTATAGTAGTTAATAATTTTATGTATTAGTTAAAAAATGTATTTATTATAAATAAATCCCTTCTTGTCATATTTTTCTTTATTAATACATAATTTGTCTTCCTCAAGAGAAAAGTTTTACGACTATTTGCTCTTGAAGCGCTGTTGTTATGGGAAGTAATAAAGTGGACGAAACGCTTTGGTCTTCAACGATCCAGAGTAAAAATTTTGTCCTAAATACTTTTGAGATCTAGTTTTATGTCTTTGTCGTAACAAAGGCTTTAAAAATAATGCACCAATAAAAATTTTTTACTTAGTATTTATTTACTATTTGGTAGTTACTCTTCTACGTTTATTCCAAGAGAAGTTATCTGAATAACTTTTTACTACAAAATCTTTTCTAGGTGGTACATCGACGTAATAATCAAAACCGTTTCTATGACAAAACTCCTGCGCCGCGGCCAAAGAATGAAAATGTAATTTCATATTAGAAAGGGCATCCGAACTGGAACACCATCCTATTAAAGAATTTTCAAATCTCATAGTCGTATCAAACTGCACGTGCCAATACTTAACGTTATCATTTCCATTCTGCATACAATGTCTAGTTTCTTTATAAATTCTAGCCGTTCTAGTATTCGTGTATTCCTTCGGTATAACATTTACGTGCGTCATATCCACACCTTTCTCATCCGAAAAATGAGTGTGTTTACATTTTAAATCACGCTCCTTTTCCTCTTCCGTTTCAAAGAATTCTTGCAACGGTATAATTGGCGCTTCATTCCTGTATAATGCATCCTCAATTGGATCCAGCTTTTTTTTGGGCGGACATGGACATTTTACTTCACGGATCGAATGTTGAAAATTTCGCATCTTTAAAAATAATGTTGTTCGAAAAAAATATGACATTTTTTGGTGGCTTTAAAGCCATCCAAAATGTTGACTGACTTATGTCAACATGTAAAAGGTTAATGATTTGTGTCAACTTATTATATTGTTTATTGACTTTTGTGATGTCAATGTTCATGATTATTTCCGTTGCAGAAGTATTGTTGTTAAATTTGTAGATGTCAAAAAAGTCTTTTATTCCTTATAAGCAAAAAAAAGATGAAAAGGGATTAGAAATGCCCACGCAGATTGTGACTATATAAGCGTTTGGTGAACTATCACCGAATGGGAAATTTATGTTAAGGAAAGTTATTGTTCATGGTAGATATCTAAATGGTTATTGTATAGATGTAGATTTTCCATTTATGTCATAAATGTTGGTATATTTTTAGTAAAGAGGGTTGGAAAAGAGCGTTTATATCAACTTAATATACTCACTTGTATTTTGGGAACAACGTTTAGGGAATAAATATAACCATTTCAACATTGCCACCTGAGCAATTTATATTCTTTACCTTCGACGTGGGGAGCACGTGGCCCCAAGAGATCTCAGATCCGTGCCCTTCTAAATTGGAGGTCGCGCAAAGTACATAAAATTTCCTTTCCGGACCCTCCGGGGGAATTTATAGTTATTTGCCAGCGTTCCCTTGAAAGCGAAGGGCCCGCCCCCCTTAAACGGTGCTCGGTAAGGGCATCCCCCAGCTTTATTATCACGAGCTCTTTTATAGTTTTTACCACACGCCTTTACGAGATAATTAGTGGGTTGGCGAGAAAAATGCTCCGCCATCAATTTTCTCCCGAGACTTTAACAACCATCTTTTCTTTCCTGTTTAATACGATGCGACTTATTGGAGCCCAGCCATTTTTAGGAATTTTCTGATCATTAAATCCGACGTTACAAGGTATGCAAATAACGATTTCCTCGTTATATAAAGGGGGGGCTGTTTTCTGGCAGGGAATAAAGCTATACTCTCGGTATCCTTAACGTGCAAATTTAATATCTAATGCAAATGGCGTTTAGGGGGGATTCTGAGGCCGCATCGCAGCAACAAAACGTGGGTGAGTTTTCGGGGGTTTAGGGGGATGATGAAAATGAGATTAAAACGCCGCCCCGTTGGTTAATAAAGATGATGGACAGGTGCGCGACGTTAAATGATTGATGTACAATCAACGTACATTCGAGCTCGAAGCTATATTATATTATGATCGATAGACACTATTAGTAAAAGCGGTTTTTGACAATTCCAAGAGGAAAGTCTATTTATTCTAACAAGCAACAAGTGACATATATAAGTAACATTTAGTTGTTTTATTACAATTATTTCTTTATGATTATGTAAAAGATGAGTATCAAATTGAATTAAACTGTAATTGTTGACTTAGTGGAAATGTTAAAGTACTGAAGACGTAAGCGTTTTCTGAATTATATCTCGAGTTTATCAACTGTGTAAACACCCAATTAGAAACTTGGTGAAGTCGATTGTGGCTTTTTCGTTTCCAACGAACAGTTATCGTAGCAAGAAAGAAGAAGTTCTCTTCATCGGTCCCCGGAGCGAATTAATTAAATACAAACACTTTCGGCGTTCCACGAGCCTTTCTGTTGATTTTAACTATTGTAATACTTTCAACAATAGCCAAAATCAACACTCTCAATGATTATGAATGAATTAATATTCAATTGGAACTTGCTAAAAACTTTTCTTAATTTAATTGCTTTTTATAATATAATATTTGCAGCAAACTCCGTTTAATGAAGGCGTAATGTGCCTTCATTGGATTGTTTTTGTTATTAATTCGCGGAAAAGAGTGAATTCGTTACTCTCTCTGCTCTACGTGATTTTCCGGTTCGCTCATGGGAAGGTAAAGCTCGGTTAATTAGCTACCTAAAGCTCCCCGTGATGCAATTATAAGTTTTAATATGGAAGATACACGAAAAGTTCGGACGGCATGGAAAATCGTGCGGACGGCACAAGGGCGGATAATGAACGTAATTCAACGGATTATTCTTGTCGTGTGCTGGGATCTTAACGGAAATTACATAAAATATTTCTTTTAATCATGAATCTTTAAAAATTAACTAAGAAAAATCAATAATAAATACATCTCTTTAACAGAATAATTAATTAAATTATTTAATGCTGAATTAACTGCTCGAATTGATGAATGGATCTAATAACCATCATTATTGAGGTTGTTGTCAAGCTTATTGTCAAACTTGGTCCGTTGTTAAAATGCCACCGTGCACCTAATGGGGATGATGGAGCCGCACCGATCAATACCTCGTAAATTTCTCATCAAACTTCGTCAAAGTTAACCAGTAAAGTTGCCGTATCGATTGTTGATAATAGCCGAGCGGAAGTTTGCTTAAACACAAGGCGGAAGGAAAAGGGTCGTCTTCGTTTTTTTCCCTTCTGTATCTTCAGTATATTCGAAAGTTTAATTTCCGTTAAAATCTGCAATCCTTATCCCTTTACCTTTTAAAACGGCTGCGTGCCAAAACCACAAAAAAAAAAAGAATGTTAAAAATAAAAAAAGGAATGCTCTGCGTGCCGCTTTTAGGGATCTCATAAAAGGAAAATCACGATTCACCCTCTCTGCAGTAAAACGCGCAGTAAAATCGAGTAGAATAAAAAAAGGTCGGCTGTAAAGGGTGCCTACTTAAAAGAAAGGATTCTTTTCTTTACGCGGAGCTAACGAATTTAAAAAGCGTTTCAACCCTCCTCAATCCATTTTTCAATGAAGATAATCGATCCAATATAAAAAGTATATAAGGCAAACTCAAAATGAAAAATTATAAAATAAATATAACAAATAACCGACCGTGTTGGGACCATTTTTCTTAAATTTAAGTCGAAACTTTCTTAATATGAATCGCCAGTGGAATAGCTCTACGAACTAGAACCTTCAAGAATTTGAAGCCGCTCATTAAGCTTATGCTTTCATTTCCTGCGCTGGAGATTGCCTGGGAAAATTGGTATTTTCAATTTCGGCGAGTTAAAATTAAATAAGACCCTAACGGCATTCGGAATATTATGAAAATTTAATATCGATGACGACAACAACGTCATCAAATAAACGTTTTGTAATTTTAAAATAAATTCTTTTTAAGAAAAATTTTATGTTTTAAAATCTTGATTATCTAGTACTAGAACTAATACTATACCTAGAACTAGAAATATACTAGTTAGTTGTAGTTTTAGTTCAATAAAAATATACAACAATTTAACGATGAATAACAATTAAAACTAAAAGCTTTAATTTATTTATTTATTTATTTATTTATTATTGGGACACAAACAGGGAGGATATCCCCAGTGAAGCATCCTCATAAAAACAAAGCACTTAACTACATACCAAGCAAAAAAACGAGAAAAAAAAAATAAAATAACAATAATTATAACATTAACTATGAAAATAATAATAACAGCATTGATAGTTGCTAATTAAAAAAAATTACCACCAGATGAGATGGGTTTGTAGTCCGACAAAAAGCTACCCATCCTAACTGCCTGACTGCTGTCAGAAAGATATGACATTATCCAGCGCACAATGCCGGCAGGAATGTTAAAGGAGGACAGCTTTTGTATAAGAATTCCATGGTCAATCTTGTCGAAGGCTTTAGAGAAATCGGTATAAATTGCGTCAACCTGTGAGTCCTCATTTAAGGTAGAATGAATAAAATTAACATAAGACACTAAGTTAGACTCAACCGATCGGCCAGACAAGAATCCATGTTGTTCAGTAATGAGAGAGTGAGCAAAAGAGTGGTTAAAGTAATCGCAAACAATTTTTTCAAAAACCTTGGGAATAGACGAGATTATAGAAATTGGACGGTAATTAGATACCAACTGTCTATTCCCTGATTTAAATATTGGAACGACAAAAGCTGTCTTCCACGCGCGCGGAAAAGTACCTTCGAGTAAGGATTTTGAAAAAATAAGAAAAAGTGGGGTCGACAGTTCGGCAGCAAACTCCTTCAAAAAGGAAGATGGAATACCATCCGGACCAGAGCCAGAGGACTTGTCAAGATGGGTCAAAACATTGAGGACTGCGTCAGCAGAGAACCAAGGTGAAACACCCTGGCCACCGAAGACCATTGAGCGGTCAATACTACCTTCTACGAAAACCGAGGCGAAATACTCTGCAAATGCACAAGAGATATCATGACCTGAGGACACCATTGACCTATCAACAGAAAACATAGCGGCCGGCAAGCCAGACACATCCCCTTTCCTGGACTTAACAAAGGACCAGATTCCTTTGGGATTTTCCATAACCCCCGCCTGAATCGAGTAAGTAATCTCTATAATCAGCCTCTTAGACCTGGAGCGCAAGATAGAGAAAGCCAAGTAATCACTATTATGGCGAGTAGATTTCCATTTTTTATGGTATAGTAGCTTTTCTTTAATGACACGAATAGTTGAACGTTTGTACCAGTAAGGAAAACGTTGCTTAGGCAGAAAGCGCTTAGGAACATCTCTGTTAATTACATAATTAATGCGGTCATAGAAAACTTCAACCATGCTCTCCACGCCCATCCCAGCAAAAACAGTCTGCCAATCGATACTATTTAAGAAACACTTGATAGCTCCGGAATTCGCGTTCTTAAAAAGAAAGCGAACATTCGAATAGTAGAACTAATACTAGACTAGAACTAGAACTAGAAACATTCGAGTTTAGCCGTCTTAAGAGACGTGCGGCTAAACCCTCCTATCTAGTTGTAAGTCAAGTGTTAACTCTAATTGTTATTAATTTTGATGAAGGTGCCAGATTAACTTTTTTTTTTAAACCTTAATCTTAGTTCTGTAAAAGATAAAGAAAGAATAATATAATAAAAACGACGTCATCCCGGCGTTGCGGGTTGTAATCTCCATTTTGAGTATCATCGTTTTCGTTGATCTCTCCTTCATGTAAGGACATAAAACTCAAGCACACGAGCTCTCTCGGTCTGATGGCGATGCATTAAGCAGCTTTTCACTGCGCGTATTTTTTATTGCTCTGCAGCGCTGTCGGCGTAAATCCAAGGTTTTATGGAGATATTGGAACGACGGTGGCGTCCGACGTCACTGTCACAATGAAAATGGTTCGTCCTCTGGGATCCAACCGAATTCGCGGATAAAATTTATGCACAAGCAACATCAATCATACTCATATCGGGCGTCGGGTGTATTTCCTCTTCGAATGACGTAAGCTCCTTAAGGATTTCCGGTCGAAGTAACTCTCCCTATTTGATTAACGACCTACTAAGACGTCGCCATAAACTAGTTAATTAAAATTTCTCGTTTAAATGTGTTAGTATTTGTTGTAATTTTGAAATTTTAATAAGCTCGAGAGACATTAATTATAATTTAAATTATTAATGGCCGCTAATTTTGGTTGTGAAATTAATTTAGACGTGCGAGATTAAACCGGTGCGAGCGTGTACAGAGAACGTTTGTTCGAGTTTATTAACGTTCGATGGTGCCAGAACAAACGACAAAAGTGGAACTCGATTCAACGCCAACGTCAACAAACTGTAATTTTAACGGCGTCCGATCCAATTTATTAATTTTCGGAACTCCCAATATATCGTGAGTGATAAAAAGCACAATCGAGCGAATTATAGAAATTTAAATGTGCCCAAATTTTCCATTAAAACCAATGCGTTGATTTCGATGATTAACTTGTAATTTAATTTCTCACTGAAATAAAACTATTATTTCAATTTCATTTAAAAAGTTTTCAGTTTCACCAACTTCAGGAAAGCGAATGTTGTTTTCGAACATTCCCCCATTAGTTTAAAGTGTCAATTCCGTACAGTTTAGAAACTTTCCACGCAGGTTAAAGGATTAAACCATCTGGCATTTAATCAATAAATAAAAGGACTTAATTGAAGAATGTAGGTGACATAAAATATTTTTATTGGATATCACAAACGTTTTAAACTTTATTTAAGTACTTAATTGAAAAGTTTAGAAGCTTTAGTGGGTTAAAGCTACACGTTAGTTTCATTGTCAATTCAGTAAAGTTTAGAAACTTTCCTCCAGAGTCAATAGCTTTAATAAAATAAAATAGTTCCTTTTGAAGAATTGTAAAAGCTCCGAAAAATTCTTTTATATAGAAAATAAATGGTTAACCGTAACATGGTTTCACTAAAACGTTACATAACTTTGAAGTACCTCGCAGTTCCCATTAGTTTTCAGTGTCAATTCCATGCACTTTATAAACTTCCTCAATGGCCAAGAACTTTAGAACTAATACGTTTAATCAATAAATAAATTAGTATTTATTGCGAAATAAAATTCTCTTTAAAGTTTTCTAATTTTTTAATTAACGCACAATTAAAAAAATACACAAACCTTATTGTAATTGCGTCAACATCGTTATGGTATAATTGTTGCATTTCTTTGTAGTGGCGTTTTCCACCGGGATGTGACTTAAAGTAAATATGACAATGTCTTAACATCTTCGAAGTGTCTTGACAGGCAATAATAACAATTCTCATAAATATTAAATGTTTGTGAAATGTTATGTATACAAAATAGGTTAATAAACATCTGTTTGAAGACACACTAAAACTAGAACTAACACTAGACCTAGAAACATACATTATATTATACAATCTTATTTTTAAAAAAAAGTTAATCCGGCACCTCCACCAAAATCGAAAAAAAAATGTTATTGAGAAGATTAATAAGTTTGATATACAATAAGAAACTTAATTGCGCTGAAAACGCAGCTTTCCTTAAATTCAATAAAATTCCTGCGCAATTGGTAACAACGTTAAATGTCAGCGTGTTTGGTCTCTAATTGAAACAAACATTGGAAAAGTTTAGAGAAAAGTTGGAAAAACAATAAAATTATAAAAGTACTTTATTTTCTTTCTTTCAAAATTCGATAACCTTAGTAAATAACAAATAAAGTTGATGATATGAAACGTACAAAACGTATTCGATGACAAATTTTTATTTTTTTTGAAGAACGTTACTTTCATTCTACTTGGCTGGTTACGAAACGTATTTATCAAACCGTGGCTGTTCTAACTGGTTGGAAAGCTTCAGATAAAGCTGAAACACTATCCAGAGACTCGAAAGACAAGGACTTGGAGCGGAAGCGTCGAAAAGAGAGAGAGCGAGATAGAAAGCGGAAAGTGGAGCAACCGAAAGTGGCGCTCTGCGATTCCGTTGCAACGAACAGATTTATCGCGTCGTAAATCATGTCGAAACGTTTGTTTTTCCGTTCCAACGATCCGGTTTGAGGTTTTAAAACACAATTACCGTCGTTGGTAAGTCATAATGACCGGACAGCGCTTCAAAGGACGTTTTGGATTTTAGGAAAGGTGTCTGAAGTTGAGATGGAGGCATGATGCGGGGATGAAATCTTCCCGTGTGACGGTTTACCAAAAGACGATAAGATTACACATACAAAGACCCGGATTCTACGCCCACGGGGTTAGTAGACCAAATCCTAACTTAATGAAGCGGCTGAATTAAATTGCTGGTTGGTTTATGGAGATACCCCTAACACCTTAATAGGGGGTGGAATAATTTAGACACGGAATATTTTTATTTCTATTTTTATAAATGATATCATTTAATGCCTAAATATAAGTATTATAGTATTTTTTTGTTTCTGAATAACAAAAAAATTATATCTAGATAATTAGAGTAGTCACGAACATTATTTTGAACAGAGCGAAATTATTTTTGGTTCAATTTTCATAGCCATGCGATAGTCGAAATGAACATTTTAGAATTTCACGAAATTTACATACGAGGTACCCTGTCTAATTAACATCTGAATTAATGCTTCTAATTATAACTTCATGCGCCGGGAGGTTACGAATAATCCAGCAACATCATCATGCCCAGAATTCACTTTACATGATTACACGAAAAAAACTCTTTGAAAAGTTTGATCAAACACAGAATTAAATTACATTGGGCCATCAAGAGCTAAATGAATCGATTAAAATCGGCAGAAAATTAAAGGAACACAGAAATAAGATTTTCTAGATAAGAACTTAAGCCTGAATTACATTTTGGTTAGGGTGGATAACAAAATAAGAAAAGAAACAGGATTCCAATCAGAATGTAGTTAATCAATTTTGAGATTGCTTTCTTTCACATTTCTTAAATAATGAAAAAGGACACATAGTAACCTTTTATTTGTAATGAAAAGTAAGCAATATAATATAGTATATTTAAACATTTTATTTATTTAAATCAAAGGAATCGATGATATTTTATCTTGAAGTATATTTGAGGTTAGGTTATACTAAATTTTGTGTTTTTAGGGTTAAAACAATAAATGGTACAAGTTGTTATCTCTGACTAGACTCACACGTGTACTCTGCGGTACACCTCCACGTGTATGGCTGGTATCATGATCTTATTTTTCCATGAAATTCATCATTCTTGCTGCATCTCCTTCCTTAATCTTCTAATCATTATCTTGTCCCCAACCCCATCCATCATCGACATCAGTACAATATCAGTCTAACCTTGCCATCCCATTAGTTTAACCTATCTTAGATATTATTGTGTTTACTACTTCTCAGAGAAATGGGTCATTTCAAGTAGAATGTTTCATAAATCGAGGGATAAATACCATCGCTTACAACGTATGGCAGAAATCAATACTGAACGTGGTTTATTGTTATCTCCAATGAAGTTTCAATTTGATTCCGATTCAGCATCGCTCGATTCTAAAAGACCCATTAAAACGGGCTTTTAAATACTTAAATCATAAATCTCTCATTGTGTTGATCATTGTGATATTTTTTAATTTGTCACGCATCCTTTCTTTCAAACGTTTATCTAAAATGATCCTTAATTGTTTCGAATGTAGTTGCTGTATTGTATTTGCGTCACAGTAAAAAGTTAATAGGATGGCTTCAGTTCTATTGTGGCTTGACGTTTGGACTACATCGACAATTATAACATATTGTTGGTTGTGTCAGGCGTTTGTTGGGCTTTGTTGTGGTTTCTTTTGATATCTGTATTCTACGTTCGGTTTAAATTAAAATTTAATGAGAATAAGGTATTCTAAATTTGCGTTCAATCTTTTTCACTAAAACGTCTCTTGTTGCTAAAAATAACTCATTACGTGCTAAAATTGGAAATCAATAAAACTATTTCGACATTCGATTTGTCGACAATTTTTTGAAAAGGTAAGAGATAAATGAATCAATCATGTGGCGGCTTCGGATTGCAACGCCTCGTATAATGCATAATTCAAAACGGATTGCTTTCCACTTTTTTTATTGTCATACAATCCACGTCCAATTTCCGTCGTCAATTTTTTTAAAGCACGAAATTCCATCCCACTTAATTTTAAAATCCCCCCATTACCCAACTTCCATTAAAAGTTAATTCCAATCCAAATAAGTGTCGGGTTTCAACGGAGTGAAAGGGTTTTATACGCGACTTGTTAAGTAAACTCTGCCTCTTCTCTTCGAAAACTGAAAAGAACTTGTTTGTTTCTTACTACTTACCTAATACGCAGCTTTCGAAAGCTCTTGGTGGATATAAAACAACACAGTATTGGACGTTTGTTGTTCCTAGGGGTAAATTAAGTATTTCCCTCACGTACACCTACCGAGATTAACGGGGAAATCTGGCGTGGCAGTTACGTGATGTAAGCTCAACCAAGCACCCTTCATGACAAAAAGCTTTTTCCCCCACACTCCGTACTGTGTGTCATGCCAGTTTTGTCGAAATTTATACTCCTCAAAATTTGAAACGCGCCGAGAGAAACGAGAACGATAAATTCCGGTTGTAAACTTTGCTTCTTCTTAGCTTCCAAAGTTTATTTTATATTCGAAAAGGGAAATATATATGAATATGAAAAGTTATTAAATTAAATCAGTAAAAAATTAGATAAATAAAAATACGGAAAAATTCAATCTCTACATAGATTTAAATTTCAAATTTTCTTAAATCTATTTTAAAGTTTCCGTACTTGAAATTTAAATTAAGACCAATTTTTTGTTAAACCCATTAGTATAATTAAATTGCTTGCTGTATTTTTTATATAACTATATTAAAAAAGGAAAATATCGAAATCAATTTGAAAATCTAAGGTATTAAAGTCTTTTAGAAAGCGTGCGTTTGAATACGTAAGCAGGATCAAGTTTATTTATCCCCGCACCGAAACACGGAAATGAGCGGCGTCTTTAAAAATGTTTATATCTTAAAACATTTTCATGAAAAGAAAAAATGGTGCAGTAACGAAACTGAACGTTTCATTACTTTTACCTTCTAGGAAAAAGAACCTGCATACCTTTCGGTTTAATTTAAATCGGGTTCTCGAAAGGGAGATTACGTTTCTTTGAGAAGATCACGTAAGAAGCAGAAATGTAATGGCCAGGAAGAATTTTAATCAAAGTGTAAGTCCGTTGATTTTAAATGTTTGTTAAATAGCCCTGAAGGATTTTCCGAATCGCGATACGTGCAAAGGAAAGTAATTAGATTATTGCTTTAAATTAAAACATTTTCGAACCGGAAATTTCAATCGGTTAGAAAACTAAGAACACATTTCTAAAAATATCTTCCATTTAAATTCGTTCCTAATTCCTTTATCGATTACTTGTCACCAAGTAAACTGATTGATTACATTTGATTTATGTAGTTTAACGTAAGGAAGGTCCTGGCACGTCATTTATTGTCCGTTGGACAATTTCCAGCACGAGACATTCACTCGATTACCAGTTCAATATGTCTTTTTCTACGAAACAAAGGACTCGTCGGTCATTCGCTTTAAAACCTAATATTTCTCTATGCGAGTGTGTCCTCAAACAATAAGACTTAATTACTTTATAAATATAACCATTGTTCGGATTCTGTCCAGTTCAAGCACACTCGTTCGTTACTAATTAGCACATAATGACCACTCTCGAATCGCCGTAATTGAAAGTCCACAACTTGAGTGACTCTTTCTATCTTATCCCATTGGTATCATCCTTTATATAACTCTATGATTAGCGTAATTAGAAGTTAGAAGTTTAGCTGGACCTTTTCATTTTCTATATTACTCACCACTTAGTGATTATTTATTAATTTACATTGAACAAAAAACTTCCTATAAATAAAAATAGAATATTTTTGAATCAATAAATAAATTTTATTGATTGTTGTACAACAGAGATAAAAAAGTAAGAGATAAGGAATTTTCGAGTGGGATTCTAAAATTGGTGGATGCGACGGTAACAGGTAACAAGATTATCTAGTTTGCGCCCGAGCAATTGCGATCAAATATTGAATTAGGGTTTCGATTACGTTACGAATGGGTACTTTCTTATTGAATGTCTTCCTTGGACCGGAAACCATCTTCAATTCTCAGAATTAGGGGCATTAAGTTCGCAGAACTGGAAGGAAGCTTTCAAAAGCACTGCTACTGTTGCAGACGGTTTTTCGTTGAGATTGCAATATTCGATTTTCTGGGTCAACAAAAAATTAAAATAAAATTAATAATCGACCATATTCTGTTTCGATCAGTATGAACGAAATATGAATATTTTGATAAGAAGTTATCCTCAAAAAAGTTATCTAGAAATTCTATGCTACCTATAACTACATAGGTCATTCAACTCACATATGACTTAGGAACTCAGTTAATTTTTGTAATATAAAATATTATTTACTGATGAGTTCCGTTATGTATTATTGGCCGTTGATGTTGTTTATTGTATATAACTCATGTAAAGCCCATACAAAATAATTTGAGACTCCCTGACAGATAGATAACCTCAATTTATTTTTTTCTCAATTTCTTATTCAAACCGTTATTTATCCAGTTGAAGCTATTGAAAATGATAATCTTAGCATAGTAATAATGGAAAACAGCCGTCCTTTGTGTGATTAATGAAATTTTAGATGAAAAACCATAATCGCAAGATTTAACTTTTGAGGTTAATTTTCATTAACCTTTTTAGGAATTTTGCCATTGAATATAGAAAAAAATGATCAGATATCTGAAAATCAATTTAAAGAAGCATTTAAACTACGAGATTTCATACATAAATATAGTTATTAAAAGAATTTAAATAATATTTAATCAAATTAAATTAGTGACATTTCAAATGTTAAAGTTGGTAATATCGGAAAATTTTAAAAACGAATTTCAAGTTAATGGAATTGACCAATCAGAAAACACTATTTTTCAATTTAAAACATTAAACAAACGGAAATCTAAAATTTTAGTGCGATTTTGAACTTGAGAGGGAGCACACGCAAATTTTGTCTCGACGAACGTTATAAGCAACGTTTTAGGTTATGTAAAAAGATAAAATTCACATAACCTCAAAAAAAAAATTAATTTGAAGAATTTCTCCGATTCAAAGAAATATATAAAGAAAAGAAAAATAACCGTAATGAAGAAACATCATTTTTGTTCGCGTTCCTGATAATCCCAGAATCCTGTACCGAGGACTTCTTTATCCTACAACCAACAGACTAAGCTAAGTGTTGTTATTTTCTTTAAATTTATTCGTGTTATAATTTAGTTAACTTACCTTCAATACGAAGATAATTCTGAGATATTGCTCGTAATAATTCATTTCATAACTCCTTATTAATTTTATTTTTTTGTGGTTATGTTGTTACTATTTAAACAAGTTATTTTCCTCAATTTGATGGAATAATAAAACCATTAAGTATTCTTACTTCGTAGATATTAACTAAAATTTAGGCAGTTTGTTATCGTTTAATCACAGTTAATTCGTTGAATTTTACGTTAAAGATTTGTTAACGAGTTAACTCAAGCGTATGAACCGGTTATTACCGTGAAAAGTCTCACACCATCTCACACTAGATGACTTGACAACGTCGCTAATTCCGGAATTAAAATTTCATTTGAATTTTTAAAGTTAAATTATTTATTTGAGTTTTCAAATTGAATAGAATTCCTCATTATTTTCTTCTGATATTAAAAGTTTTTTGAAGTATTCCTTCCATCTCTTCCTCACCTCCATCGTTTAATTAAAAATTATTTTGTTGTCATTCTTGCATATTGCTATGTATAGCTAACAGTTTTTGGTGGGTGCTTTTTGGTTAGTTATTTGCTCTATTTTCTGTTTCTCCGACAGGTTCTATCTTCGATATTCTTCATACTCAATTCTCTTCTGATTTGTTGTAAACACTTTCTTTCTGCAGCATTCTTTCCATTACCTTTCCACATTCATCATCATACCATTAATTTCGTGATTGTTTGTGGTTTTGAGCAGCTGGATTATGGATTCATGGCGTCTCTTAGTGTCTCCCATTCTTCTTTTATTCCACTTTCTTGTTCCTTCTATTGTAAAAAATTGTAATCTCTCAAAACTCCTATATTTACAAAAACTGTATATCGTCATGTTCTAACAACGTTATAATGGATAAATGGATAAATAAATAATGACGATTTCTGTGATTCATAACTCAAGTCTCAATTAATTTGAATATATAACATTATTATTTTGTTATTTGTAGATAGAGTGAATAAAAAACGATGTTGGCCGGCAGATAACATGTTAAAATAAACTTTTGATGGATAACGTATGTCCGGAAACACACACGAGACCGACATGAACACATGCGTCACGACGCTCAGAGACGTTGGGAATCGTTTTCACAAAGTCGGTAGATTTGTCATCCAACGGTCAACGAGCACCTAAATAAATCGCTCGATCTTTAGACTCTCGCACTAGAATGATTTTGGCCACAACGTGACATCTAAATTTAGGAATTTTCCTGTCGATGACATTTTCCGTTTTACTTCATTTTAGCTTGCTCTTTGGTAGGAAAGTACTTGAAATCTAACGTCACATTTCGTGTTCTCACAATATGTTACTACGATTGATTTTTCTTCGATACGGAACAAGTTTTTAGTAGAATAGGTTTCTTTTTCTATTTTAAAAGTTTAAGATTGGAAAATTCGTGGAAGTTGGATGATTGATTTACAGTTTATAGGATATTTAAATTTCACTCTAATAAAATAAAAAAATACGTTATGAAAAGTTTTCCTTATGAACACACCCT
The DNA here is from genome assembly GCF_036711975.1 of Onthophagus taurus. Taxonomy (NCBI): domain Eukaryota; kingdom Metazoa; phylum Arthropoda; class Insecta; order Coleoptera; family Scarabaeidae; genus Onthophagus; species Onthophagus taurus. The sequence goes on from NC_091967.1 coordinate 6,495,572, forward strand.
CAAAATTTAATGAAAAAAAAAGGTAGTTTTATTTCAAAACCTTTTTAACCATCACGAAAGTTTACGCTGAAAGTTTATGTGGTTTCGCATGTGCTGTTGGCATTATGACGAATAACTATACCCCTCGTAATTATGAATGCATTACGTTACGTGGAACACTGATGTTTTAAACTTTAACAACCCATACAAAATATAGAAATTAATTTATACAGTACCAAAAATTAGTACCCTAAATATTTGTTTTTCCTATGCAAAACTCGACATTACAAAGACCTACAAAGGCGGTGAAAATGCATTTAGAATAAATTCTCTTAGGATCCGGTGTGGTAGAAACATTAACGGGGTAACTCTATACATCCGCCTCTTGCCGTTAAACCGAAATGCATTAGCTATGTTTGAACTTTGCAGGACGCGAAACCGTGAAACATGACACTGTAATCGAATTTGCGGGACAGACAGAGCGAGTTTGAGCGATGCTCGTTAAACACCGGTCGAAAAATGTTCCTAAAATTTCATTTTAAAACTATTGTGTATCCACTAACACCAAAATTTGTATAAAACACATTTTAAAATAAATATAAAGCAACACATTAAAGAAGACGATCTATCTCTTGCACGGTATGCAAATTGCTATTCGAGTCGACGAGGTAAAATTGAAAATTGAAAAATTAACGAAGCTAAACCCGAACGTCGAGGGAAAAAGTAAAGCATTATCCGGAACCCTAATATTTACACAGCAGATTGACCATAAAAACATAATGGAACAAAATATGATGGAATAAAAATAAAAGGAGGCCCGTTCAATTTGAAAAAATAATCTAGCGGGCAAATTATATGGTACAAAACACGTAGAACAAATGTTCGTCGATCGTGTTTCGCGTAAAATAAAACATTTAAAACGTTACCGAAAATAAACTGTACAACGAAATCCATCCGGTGTAAACCAAAAAAACCGAATGAATGCTTGCTGCAACTAGGCAATTTATATTGAGCGCTGTCGAATTAAAATACGCGAGGAAATTAGTTGAATGTGCAATAAACGAACAACGTACAGTTCGATGGAAACGATATTCCCTAGAGATTAGGTGTAATTGAAACCGATTCGTATGAATAAATCGTGTGGTTTCTATTATTGAAGTTGAATTTCAATTACATCTACAATTTTTCTAGCATTTATTTAGAAAAGTATCCCTTTAATGTTATTTTTAAAATTTTAGATACGATATTTTGTTATGCAACTGAAACAACCATGTAATAAATTGAGAAATAATATAAATAACATTGGAGAATACAATTTTTGTTAGTTATTATATAATATGTCATATATAACTTGTACTTATGCAATTTGAAATTTCAGAGGTAATTTCAAAGCTACACGGTTGGGCTACATTTTCTGGGTCCATTATTTATCTTGAACTCGAGCATCTCGCAAGCAGAGAAAACATGGAATCTTTACAAACTCTTTGTGTTGTACGAGGACTAAGCTCTTAATGTTTAGTTCCACACAAATAAATGCGTTAATAAATCAGAACAGCTTCATAAGTATTGCCATTATCCAAATCGTAGTTTCAAAGCTTTATAACTGAAAAGAATTTCATTCAAATATCTTATTGTTAATTATTATAATTAATATTTTTTTTTCTAGTCTTCGTTATCCCGATGATTTGAAATCCATTGTTCTTTCAAAACAATACATAAAAGCCGGCGGGGAGACTGGAATCTTCTCGATTTGAATATTACACTTACCCAGCTGCGTAATTTTCAACTTCAAGAATTTAATGTTTCTAGTCTTGGATTGAAATTAAGTAAAAAATTCTTTCAGAAACCGTCACGACGCGACGCGGCGACGTAATGAAAATTATGCGTGGCCTTTGACCGGATTTGAACTTTCTCCTCGCAGAAGTCGTTGGCGTGTCCCCGTCTCATTAAGTTAGGTCTCGACAAAAAATTGGCGAAATGTGATAAGAAGACTTAAAATTTCATTTCGTGCGAATGTAACTGCGTCGTTTTAACTCAAAACTTACTCTTAAATCAATAACTGGGCACGTGTCACACCTCGGTACGGAACCGCTTCTTTGTCCGCAAGAATACGTCCGTGATCCATAAAAAAAAGTCTGACTCACGATTTTATTATAACAGCGTCGTAAAATAGCGTTCGGAAACGTCGTGAAAATTAATCTATAGTTTTCTTTGACTTTACTCATTACTGTATCGTTGTTGCTTTGAAGTTAGAAGGACTTCAAACAATGCATTAAACACCCGTACAGAGGGTGATTGTGGCAACGCACAAACGGGGTTTTACCACCGCAGGGTAACCTGCATAAACAACGTAATTAGTATATTGCGTACACTAATTGCTTTGTTGTGTTTAGCTTTTGTTCCGATGCTTTTAGTTTGGAGATGCAGCAGCTGCAGAGAATTTTGCTTCATTTAATTTACCATATAATAATTATCTTATGTTAATGTGAGAGATTTTTTTTCATAAAAATATAGTTTCTGAAAAGAAAATTGGTTTTTGTTGTGGTTGGAAAAGCTTTATCAAAAATATTGACATTTACATCATGGAGGGTGATTTTCAGACGTTGCTACTTTTCGCACAAAAAAAACGACTTAAAGCGTTACAGGTTTATATGGAAGACGAGAAGTTATTTATCATCATTCTTTGTCACGTTTCATAAATTTACGATGTAAAGAGTATTTTGCGCTTTAAAATACTCTAGTATTTTAAATCGACGCCATCTAAACTTTTTCAATAAAAGTCCGTCTTTCTTTACCGAGTTAAGCATAAATTAGAACTTTTTGATATTAAAAAAATAACCGCCGAGATCACCTCTGTAGCCGAGAGATAAAGTGTCCCTGGAAATTGGACCTCTTTTCATTTCGAGCAACGGAATTCAAGGGACATTTACTTAATGGATCCCGGAAAAAAACTGCAAGATTGATCGCATGTCTATATTGTTTTTCAATTTGAAATCGTAAATTTCTCCTGAACGAAAAATCGACAGCTGAGATCCTCGATAATTAAGTTTCCGTTTTCGCTTGAAATGGGGAATCGGATCTAGTTCTTCAACTCGTTATGACTTCGATGTTTTTCTTTCTTTCGCAGGGTTTTGAAAGGGAACAAAGGTATATGGGAATAAAAATGTTTTGTTTAAATTTTAATAGAAGTTGTAAACAAAAAGGATATCATCGAAGTTTATAAAACAACTTGTTTTACTTTTGGCCTCTTTAAAGTTACGGACACTTGACGTCCAAGAAATATCAGTATAAAAGTTTCTTATCCAAGTTTCTCTATTCATACCAATATTCGATCAAGTTTCCAATATTTCATAACTCTTTTATGACAGTATAATAAAGACTTTTTTCATTTAATTAATATTTTTTCGTTCTTGATGACAAGAATTTATAATCACGGGATTCCTACAGCATCTGCCACATTTCGATATCCATTCTCTACACCTCCGTCTTTCTTCCAGTAAGACTCCATCAGTCATAGTATGTCTAATCCCTTGTATCCAGGATGTATTTGGTCTACCTCTCGTTTTTCTATGTTTAGGTACATAACCAAAAGCTCGTTTTGAGCATAATCGATATTTCATCTAAATTAATGTTCTTAAAAGGCTGTTTTCTCCAACGGGATTATTATTGTGACCCCAATACCTTTTCTATCATTGCATACTGATTAATACGAAATCATTAAATGATTTTAAATAAAAATTTCCAAGTGACTTTACCTGGGAACTCACCTGATGTTAATTGTTCGAATTCTATAGTGTTCCACCTAGAATTGTATGGATCGATTCTCACGAAGTTCCATTAGAATTTCATTCTAGGAATTAAACACGAAAATTTCCCAGATTTTAACCCTAATTTTCAAGTTTGTTAGAAACTTCATTAAAGGTTTAAAAAAGTATTTATGTTAACATACACACGTGAAGTAACGCAAGATTACATCATGCGTTAACCAAAAATGGAACGTTCAACATTTCTTCGAACTCCGTCACTAATACATCATAACTTTTTCCACTTTAAATCGTTTTTCAGTGTCCTTTTTCCGCCGGAGCAAACTGAATTTCGTTTTGGTACCCTCGCCGAACCGGAGAAGTTACATCGGTTGGTTTGGTGAAACTTTAAATGTAATACGACGTGTAAACTTTCAGGGTGGGAGCTTCCGTTAGAGAGAAACCTGTTTGCCGGTAGAGTGAGACGAAGACGACACGAACCCCAAAGGAGAGAAAATTTAATGCATAAACGTAATAGGCTCGCGAAACTATTACAGTCCTTCTTTCGCTTTGGTTGTTTTACGACTCCCAATCGATCTGTAAGTGTACTGAAATCTGAACGAAATGGAACTTAAAAAAGAAAACATCGTAACGGAAAAATAGAGCTTTGCATTTGAAATGTCCTTATTCTGTAGAATGTTTATTTCGTGCTCGAATCGGAGGGGTTTAGTTTGAAAGGAGTCGATAAATTCAGAAACTGTACTTGCGAGTAAACCACGGTGTAGGCGAGGATTGTAGTAGTGCTTTACGTGTTAGCTAGGAGAGAAAGAACGGCACGTGTAGACGACAATTTTTATGAATTTTCACCCGGTTTCGCCCGCTTGAGTCTTTTCTGCAAGTTCTAGAGGAACTTGACGGCGTCCCATCCGGAGTTAGGAGAGAGATATTACCGTACTTTTTGGCGTCGAGCATATTTATGCCCATATTTTCAAAAAGCAAGTTCATATTTCAGTTACACATTCAAGCGGCAACAATGATGACAGATCACAAGTCATAAGTTTAAACGTGTTTCAAAAAGAAATTGACCTGATTTCCTGAAACCTTCATGTTAATAACATGTTCGTTTAGAGTCAAGAAATTTTTGACTTACTAACTCTTACAAGTATTATAATTTAAAGTTAAGGCAAGAAAGTTTTGTTCAGACAAAACAACACCTTAATCGTTATACTCGAAGAAACTTAGACGATAATCACAGCGCGAAATTTCGTCAGTGAAATTCCTGGGTATCTACGTATCTACATTTCGAAATGTTGCTAAATCAATAACACTAGTCCGTCGTGTCGAGCTCAAAATCGGGTAACTTAATCTAGTTTGACTCGCACGTATCCAGGGACGTTGCGATCAATTAGACACGAACGCGGGAGAACTTCGCCACTTCAATGGTTCGCGAATCCCGATGATATCCCGATCAATATTTGTGGGTTAACTTCAACAAATTGCTCTATAATTTACCAGGTAATTACTGTTTGGATTGCCTGTCGATCTACTCAAACAATGTTAAGTACGATAATTATTTGCTTCAGACTTATGTATCAATAATAATAAGGTACATATTTGTATAAAATAATTAATTTATTTTTTTTCTTCATACAGACAGCAATTGTGATCTTGTGCCCAATTTTCGGAAAATTTCGGAAAGAGCAGTGCGACAGCTTAAACCCATTCTTGTATAACTTCATAATGGAGAAAATTATAGAGATGTTGTTGAATTTGAGCTATAGAATGAGCAACAATGAAATCAATATAAGAAGCAACGCAGACGATTCACTAATCATAGCAGAAATGAAAGATGATATGCGAAGACAGCTTTTTAAATTCAATAAAGAAGATCGCCAAAGAACCAATTAGATGCAAACTTATGGTAGAAGACAAGCCGATCGAACAAAGGAAGCATTTCAAATATTTTGGAATTAATGAATCCGGTAACCCATTAAGTATGCAGGAAGCTATCATATAGTTTATAATGTGATGGACTTTATCACACTGATTGATACTATCGATTAACTGAACGATGCAGGAAACATACAGGAAAACCACCAACATAATTCCCATTCTAAGCACCCAATATTTCATTACTTAAGGGAACAACACTTGAATTGTGAAGAAAAACAGGATAAGACACTTGATATCGCCTATAACGGCAAGTGTACTATCAAAAGTTATGTCAAAGTAATCGAAGAATAGCCTAAACTGTATAATTGATTCTGGAGGTTGATATTTGTACTTGGACAAACAAGAAGATGATATACGATTGTATAGCTATACAATTATTTTATACTTCGTAAGTATCATCGAAGGGCAGCACTACAAATAATAATATTATTGCAGTACAAGCTAGAGTAGTCGATTTCCTTTACTAGAATTTAGAGAGTGTTGAATCGTCGCAAATTCGGTCCTTACCATGTTCTTATTAATTAGGAAAACTTCAGTAATTGATTAGTGTAATGTATGATTTGATGATTTTATTTATAATGGTGTATTTTTCAATTTCGATGAGTAACCTTCCGATATTTTATCACCACAACTATCTACCAGCAGTTCTTTCAACTCCGGTCACGGAACAAGAATTTGATTTGCTTCAATATCTTGTCTAGTTCATCGTTCCAATCTGTCTTAGAAAAGCATAACGAGTCGCTTTACCGCTTTAATCTTATTTGATTTGGAATTCAAAAAATGCTTCATTGGAATTATCTATGACTTAGGGATCTAGAAAAAAATCTGGTTAATAAAAATTGTTTTAACTAATTAATCTGTTTAAGCTACTGTTTCAATTGTTGATTATTGACTCTTCCAATATCACAAAATAATGACAAAAAAATCTATAGGTTTTTATCCTAAAAGAAGCTCTCTTGCATACTTAATCCCCTTTTTGTAACAATTAACGAGAAACTAACGAGCATTCCATTATCGGCTGAAACAATTTCACCGTAATAAATTTCAACACTCTTTTTGGATTTGTAAAATCCAATATTAAATTGATGAACTAATACTATTATAGATAAAATAGAAAGAAACAAAACAAGGTTATTATTTCTTTTCGAATTTAACTGAAAAAGTACACTAGTCGAAATAGGACATATCCTTTATTCACAAAGAGGGGAAGTGTATCGACGCGGCCCATGGGCATAAACGTAATCTACGTTCACAGAGGTCCTCGGAGCCCAACGAACCCACCTGAGCGGCAGTTTCCATGTGGAAAGGCCGCATATCGATCCGAAATAACTCCGGGCTTTGACGCCCGGCGTCCGCGCGTTCCTCAATTTGAGAGAGATGTCGCTCCACAGAAGCGGTTCATTAACACCAAACTGGGTTTCCTTTTATACGTTCACAAAGAAATTAATCAAATTATCTTTACTCATTCCCAATAAAAAGAAACGTTGAAAAATCTTTTTAATGATAATGGCGTGTTAAAAAGATATGAACGATTATAGTAATGTATATATCAGGTCTTTGAGCATAACGTTTGGAAATTCGTGGTTTGCACGCAAAGATAAACTATAACCGGGAGCATTGCATGTCTTCGACAATCAACTCAGGGTGTAGAACGACGGTATAGAGGGGCTGGATGTGATCGACCGTAAAGACTATTACTGGTGTTATAGGGGTTCATTTGTATCTTCCAGTGTACAACTACATTGCTTGCTGTTCTTCCCACGAGCGTGCAAATTGATACCGGTCGTTTACAACTCAATTGAGAGAACATCGACGAACATTGCGAAAACAACTGGGGAATTCGTCACGGTCTATGATTTCTAACTCAATTTCCGATATGGAACCATAAATAAAATAAAACAATCCTAAATCAATTTAATTTACAAAAAATTTAGCTTGGTGAAAAATTAAAGTTACGAACAAAGATAAAAAATAGGTAATGAAAACTGTTTTTTTCAATTCTCTTTTATGCATTCTAGAGAATATAATTTGCGTTTCAAAGTTTTCCAATATAGAACTTTACTTGAAAATAAATCTCCAATTTCAATTATTTTTTAATTCTTTTTCTTGTTCATTTCAAATAAAACACACCACCTCACCTGGAAAACCTACTACAATACAGTTAAATCAAAGTTATTAAAGTTGCTTGTTGTATAAAATATAAACGTTGAGTTTGTTGAAGCGTAAGTCCTGGACATTAATTTCGCGTTTCGCGTGAACTCTATGCTTTAAGAGGGAAATATTAATGCTTTAACGTGAAAACTAATAATAGATGCAATGTCGGCCTTAATTATTTTAGTTTCCGTGACGCAAACTGTTGAGAACCTCGCTTCGATGCATGTGTGTTTTTCTTCCTCGTCCCGTTTCCGACAAAACCGGGAAATCCCTGACGTATTGGCAGAACGATGGATGCGTTCAGAAGAGGTCCTTGTGTTGATGGAAAGCTCTTGCGAACCCATTAACGCGTTCTCATTCTCACGATTGTTTCAAAAACAGCTTTATTAAAACTGTAAATTTTGGGGAATCAAAATGGTTAGAAATTTCCTTTGATGTCTGAATCGTTAAAGCAATTATGCCTATGGCTTTCTGCCCCGATGTTTTTCCACAAGCTTGATGTTATCCAGCTTTTTCCCCGGCAGTAATTTTGTTACAACGGATCCAGTCACCGGATGATTAATGGTGCAAAAAAGAGAACCGCAGAATTGGAACATTTTTCGCTGATTCAGCCAGGCAAATTAGGCTGTTTCAATTTCCACTTGAATTATTTTTCAAATACAATATTTTCGTTTTGTGAAATTTTAACTCAAAATTATGCTTTTCTGTGAACGGGGTAATAGCATCGCTAACTAGTTAAGAGTTGAGCATGAAAGACCGATGCAACAGCAATTTTAAAGTTTCATCGGCCTGTTAATCCGACGTCTGGATGAAGCTGATTTACGAAGACTTGAGAACCGACCCGCGAAATCCTTTAAAATTTAATGTTTAATTAACTAAAACGACGGACTGCATCAAACCGAATATCAAAAGCGACAACTCGATGGCAATTTTCCATTCAACTGGCGACGTCCTACATAATTATAACGAGTTTCGTTTAATTAAAAATATCGTTGTTTCGATCACCAAACTAATTTATTATTAAGTTTTCGTAGAAATTGAATACTTTATAAAATAATATTATGTGTGGTACGAATATATGCGAGATATGCCACAATTAAACCCAATAAACAGTAACCGAATTTCACATATTCGAAAATTGTCAAACGCAAACGTTTCCATATGTGGATATTTAGATATAATTCACATTGGATTCCGCAAAATTGATTTTCAACAGTAAACCAAATATGATTTAGATAAATTGTTTTAATTAAATTTATATCACCTAATTAAGTGGTAGTTAATTATGTGTAATATTTTTTAGTTAATTTTCTTCACAGCCAAAATTTCGAACACTATGAACCATTCTATAATTGTTCCAAGTAACAATTAGGAAAGTTAGTGCGAAGGTTGATCGAGCTTTCAACGTGTAAAGTATAATAAATAGCGAGGAGCCACAAGAGGCGAACGCGTCCGCACTGTTTATGCACAAATATTGGTTTTTGAAGGGTTTCCACTCAACCAGAGCAATTAAAGCCATCTCTGTACCATTAAAAGAGGTCGAACGCGCTGTTACCGGAGCTCGAATCATGGACGACGCATTAAACTTTCAAATTACCACGGATTCTATACAGTTTTTTTGTACTATCTAGTTCGATAAGCAAACCGGAGTTAATGTAATTCACAATGGCGGGATTCTGTGGGCGATAACACGTGCTACAGTTTACCTTTTCCCGGAGAGATAATATTGATTTTTAACCTTTGAGGACATTAACCGTCAACTTGAAAAACGCGATGCCACATTTTAAGTCGATCCTTTACAAACAACCCCCTCATGTGTAGGAGGAAATGACTTTTATTTAATATCGATGCGAAATTAGTTATCTACTCACTTTTTTTTTTTGTTACGGCGCAGCAGAAGAATTTAATTTTGGATTTCCCAACAAAATCGTATAAAAACCGTGGGGACAGTTGATCGAACTACCATTGAATAGCGTTTTATTCGTTTCCTTTTTAATGCAATTAACCCCTTATCAGTGGATGCGGCGAGCATCGGCAGCAAAATGTCCGTGCCGCTTTTCAAAATTGGAATTGCACAGATTACAGAGACCCAAAATTGCTCTCAACACTGCCGGCCACATTGTAAATCTAATTAAATCCGCGTTACGCTCGCACCACTATCTCTGTAAGCAAACAGACAATCGGCAATTTCAACAATTCTGTGAAATTCTAACTTTGGAATAAGTGGTCTTTAGTTTAAATGTTGATCATTGTTGTGTGAAAAATTAATTTAAAAGATTCACGAACAACAAAATAATTTTTCTAGTTTTACAAATAACATTTAAGCTTAATACAAGATCATTTGAAGACTCTTTTTTCCTGTACAAGTTTTAAGTAAAACTATGACAGCTGAGGTTTAATTGAATAAGTAATAGTAGAGATCAAAGAGCTATGACAGTCGATGAAATGTGTTAGGCACATCGTTTGAGGAAAGTTATACACTGTTGCAAGAGACTAATTTCTTATTGCAGAAGATAATACTTGAAAAAGACTGGATGCTGCTAATAGAAATCTAGAAGGTGCTTGCAGAAGAGTAGGAACTGCACGCAGCAGCGTGATACCCTCGCAGAAGACGAGATACTGCTTGAAAAAGATTATATATTGTATGATGATTGACTAAAACTACATATTTCTTCAACAAAGTTACAATTATTTGCAAAAAAACCATTCTAACTGTAGCAATTTAGATACTACTTGCAGAAGACTTGATGATCCTAATAGACGACTAGAGACTACTTGATTATGGCAAAATATTGTTTGGAGAAGGTATGTATTCATTGCAGAATACTAGATACTGCTCGAAGAACAGTAAATACTGCTTGAAAAAGAGTAGATACTGGTTTGCAGAAGAGGAGTTACTCCTTGAACGAGATTACATACTGCCAATAGAAGAACTAGATATAGATTATAGCAGATTATTATAGAAGAAAGTGTAGAAACTGTTTGAGCTTTAACAAAGACCATATAAATTGTTTGAAGAAAACTTTGTACTGTCGCAAAATGATAAAAAACTAAATACTATTTACAGAGGTCAAAATGCATCTTGCCGAAGACTAGGTATTCCTGGAAAAGACTAAATATTACATTTAGCAGATGACATATTGGTTAATGTCATTCTTATACAATAATATCTCGATGGTGTATGTAAACCCAAAAAATATATGTATTAGGAAATTGAATCTGCAAAGACAGACTGATATACACCCAATTATACCACGAAGACTGCTATTGAGGATTTTGAATTCCTTCATCTTAATGTTAAGGTTCAGTTAAACACATGTCGTTCCAATCAGCGTGTAATAAATGTTTATACAAAAATAAATCTAAAAAAAGAGTGCATTTAAAGTCTCTATTATATCAACATATTTGCATTTCGGTATTTGTTCTGGATTAATTAAAAATAACAGTGCTCGTTGGATTTTATTTTAATATATTTTTTTTTTTTCATTTCAAATTCGGGGAATAACAGTATCGGGATTCTTTTAATATATTGGTATCAATACAAAAATGTTGATATAAACTCAATCGAACTTACACTTATTTTTTCATACGAATTTTTCGTGTATTTATTAATAGAATAAAAACTTAATTCTGTCATAAATTTGGTGGGTCTGCAGCTTTGATTATATATAATATGGATTGAGCTAACTGAATATATCTACTAACAAAAATGTGGCTTAAGGTGAATAGACGCAGATGGAAAGCGATAATGTGAAAGTGTAACAAAGATAGACATAAAACGGTACTAAACAGACGGGCGCATGCGCACAAAAGTGTCAAATCTGACGTTTATCGTTTTGTTGTGTCACAGCCAGTCACACCGTTATGTTTAAAAATGTATTGTTTCGTGTGCAAGGTTCGCGATAATACAGTTTCACATCACCTGTAAGTATTATAAATAATAAGGAAATTTTATTTTATTTTTTTTTTTCCTTTGTTCATTTATTAATTTTGTTTTAAATTTACCGCCAAAATTAACGCACGCCCATTATATGTCAGTACGCTTCTATGTCTATCTCGGTTCGATCACCTTGCGCAAGCTATCTCTCTCGTTGGCTCAATCCATATTATATATAATCAAAGGTCTGCAGAAATAAAATATATGGCGTATCAAAGTTATTGTGCAATAATCTATTTACTCCTACACTGTGTTAATTTTAATTATCGTACCCGACGTCATCATTGCAAGTATGCAACCAATATCACAGTATTGGTATGCAATACACGATTTGCGATAATGGTTGCATACTTCAATGATGACGTCGGGTACGATAATTAATTAACACACTGTAGATGGCGGAGTTTTCGGTTATATTTTTTTGATTTATTTATACATATATTACGAGATAGTTTACAAAATTGAAATATCTCAATGTTTTATGTTTTGATCTTTTTCAGTACGATACACTCTCCCCATAGAAATTTTACTTCAAAAGAACAAGGGTTCCTAATTACAAAAAAATTTTAACAAAGGGTTCGTGGAAGCCCACGCTACCCGTTATAGTTCGCCAAAGTTTAGTAAGCCCCTTTTCATCTCATCGAAAATATTAATCAATAATTTTTAAATAATTTTGTCTATAATAAAATTTAATTGAATTTAGATGAAAGTTTATACGTTTCTTCCAGTTTATTCGGACGATGCGAATATGGAGTTTGTACCATTTTGCTAACCGTGAAACTCGGATTCGTGACTGCCGTCCAGATTTACGGATCTACACCGCAATACAGACAATTGAATTGCCCGGGACGATTGATTTACCTCGGAGGTGGGCAAACAAACGGATATCCATCGCATGGACGCGCATCCCTAGGGAAGTTCTAGTCTCGCGGGCATTTCGCAACTTAGGAAATCGATTAGGGCCCGCAATAACTAGACCTGGCAACAAAGGGTGTTATCGCGTCAATTGGAAAATTCCTCGAAGTTCGCCTTTCTCCTAACTTTGATTATGCTTATCGAATTGTATCATGGCTTTGTATAATATCGAATCACCTTCAATTTATTTTTAAATTCCTTTTGACTTTAAAATCATCATCATAACTCAATCTAATTTGATTGTTTTAACTTTTTGATAAGGTCTAGATTTACCTAACGAAAGCAAACATATTTTCAATCTATTTTTATCGCTCGAGTTTCAACAGAAAATAAATTATAGATAAACACATCGAAGAAAAAAAATTACATTTTTCCTCGTTTCCCTTTTTAAACAACAAGCGCCCACTACTTTTCCATTAAAACACAGCCAATTCCAATTTAGCAAATCCAAACTATTCGAGGTTTTATGGCACATTTCCAAACGACCTCGCTAAATGAAAATAGCTCCTAATAATCAACGTACAAATTTCAATGCAAATTATGACAAAATCCAATTTTAACACAACTTATACCTAATTAAATTATGTATTAATGGATGAAGTAATAATAATTGTGTAATTCAGTTATTAGTGAGTAAATGGTTAATAACCAATAAGATACGTTTGATTAGGTTAATAAGTCGCATTTCCAATTATCTCCGACCGTGTTATCGACAATGTGGTTAAATTAGCTGAAGAACCTCATCCAAACTAACGGGTCCGGTGGTGTTACGCATGCGTGTTTGATCATTGTAATCCATAATTTGCAACATACCGTAGACGGAGAATTTAGACCTTACCGTTAACAGGTTTCCCATAATCTCCGATTCTCTTATGATTGATGACGATTGATTAATGGAGACGTAGTCATTCCATTAACTCTATTAGAACCTATATTATTACATTCCATTAAGGTACCTTTAATGTTAAAAGGATTCGTAATATCATTTCAACTTAAAAATTACTTAGTTTCTTTTGCCGTTGTGATAATTAAAATTCAAATCAGTGAAGAGAAAGGTGAGAAAAGTACATCTGGGAACGGTTGCGTTGTTTATAAATAAAGGGTAGTAACGTAGCAAAAGTAACGAAATAAACGGGATGTCGTTAGGCGACAATATCCTCGGGAAAAGCAAAACGATTCCAGAAGAGAGTAAAAAAATTAAGCGACACCAGACCGGAAAGTAGATTAAAAACATATCCCGCTGGCAAACAATGCCCTCCTACCCTCATCCTTTTCCTCTTTTGTGGGATTTACTTTGAAGCTCCCTTATAATGCCATAGCCCTCCTGTTTCGGTGCCGGTTCCGCCGCCTTCGTTTCCGCCGTTGCGCACCGCTACAGGTGAGTAACAAGAGAAAAAGAGAGCGTTGTTACATTTTTCCACTTTTACATTGGAAAAAGACTTAGAAAGAGGTTAAACGTCCGGCTTCCTTGTTGCGAGTCAAAGGTACAGAAGAGATTCAATTTTAAGTTGAAACGTTGAGATTTAAAATTAAGAGATTTTTTACACTTTTCATAAAAAAGGTGTTTTGAGAATATTAAAACAACATTTTCATTTTATCTCAATAAGAAATCTAAACGATAAAACCTTCATTATCAAAGTAAAAATTACTTACTACTCTATTTTAAGCTTTATGATGATGATGGCGTGGTACTGATAAGAGCTCGGGTTGAATGGTGGACCGAAACCCTACGCTGGACTGCGGCGATTTGATGAATATTTATCAACACAAAAATTAGCATCTGCTGGCCACGACACGCAATACGTCACCCGGAAAATTCATCAACCCCGCTGTCATCCGGGTAGAAATTTCAATATGAACTTGTTCCCTTTTCAAAAAAAAAAAAATTAATCGCGTCTCAGAAATATCTAGGTCTGTAAAACAAAGCCGTTTGAGTTATGTTCTAGCTAGGTCATTAAAGGTTTTATTCAGATTGGTCATGGTAATCGTCCATTCGTTACAGATAAAGCCTAATTCTTGTATCGCATGCCGTTGAGCCGTTTATATTATGGCAAAGACATCGTTGGTGGAAAAACCGATGGTCCTAGTTGGATGACTTTAACTCTTATAAATAAGTAAAAAAAAGAAAAATAACAATACTAAAAGAACAACTTTTCTTTTAAACAGTGTGAGATGTAAGTTTTACTCTATGGAATCAATTTATCTCAATTATAGGGCCATTACGTTAATGTCTTAAGCTCCCCCTTTATGTAGGTTACCTTGAGTATTTTTCACGTTATCTTGTTCGGTTTAGTTAGAAAAATGCCGCATTAAATTTTAAAGAGTTTTATTTTAGTTTTGAAAATAACCACTTTGTTTAACACAAAAATACACTTAAAAGTATTGCGGAAGAATTTAGTTCGTACGTTTAAGTTAAGTTGTCTGAATTCAGGACTTTATAAGGTTTTTGTGGTAAATTTAGCATTGAATAGGAAAAGTTTTTAATGGAAGTGGACAGATTTTTTCACAACCCTCTTGAAAGGTAGTACGGGTAGGAAATTCAGAATAAATAATTATTTGCCCTCCAGTAACGGTGTTAGCGACGTGCCGTGCACTCAGAGAGACGGAAAGCTTTCTCGTATAGCGAGGAAAACTTATGCATTAACCCTCCGGGCTAACGACAAGACAGTTCGGGTGCAGCAGCACTAAAGATGTTTAAAATTCTGAAATACGCCGTATAATTAACGTACTAATTTAAATGTTCAAAAACTTTGATTAGACCAAGGAAGTCTTAATAGATTAAAAAGTGCCGAGGTTTTATCCGAAACTTAGCCCCACAACACCAAGATGTGGTTATCCTTTGCTTTTACGAAACTGCGTTTTTGCCTCGGAATATTTACCAATTTGCATCGCGAGATTAAACGTCCCAACTTAAGGCATTTAAAATTTAATTAAATCCAAGTAATCCCCCTTAAACTAAGTCTGGCTAGAGACGGATATTACGGTGATTTGTAATTTCCCGTTACCAACCGACCTCCGGCACCTTTACTCTCTCGCCGACCTCCTGGTTAATTAGCTACAAAATTAGTCACTCTGACATGTCCATGTGATGAGCCCAACAGACCTTGAAACCGAGATTTTCTTGGCAAGAGTTCTTGTAGAGGTGATGGCGAAACGAAATCTTGACTTTGATGCACTTTTTTTATGTCATTTAGTCCACATGGTCAGATATAAATATATGTGTGGGTGGGCTGGCACTTGTAAGATAAACAAGAAAATCTGGAATATCTTAAAATTGAAAATAAAGGATAGAGATTAAGTAATGGAATGTTTTCGATATTATTAAAAGATATAAAAAAATATAAAATTCCATCGTTTGCGTGAAATCTTGTATTTAACACATAGCTTACTATTATTGTTGTTTATTGCATACATAATAATGTTCGATATTAATATTTAAAAATTACTTTTCTCGTTCCATAAATAGAAGCATCCAAGAATCCATGTATCTGCATGGAAATTGGATTAGATTAAGAAATTATTTCTTATTTCTGTTTTATTGCCCTAAAACTCTTATTCTGTCATACATATTCTTCCTTACATTCCAGAAAAAAAATATCATTCTTTGTACCATTTTGTGTTTGCCAATATTTCGCAACCTTGCGAATAGAACCAACTATTTAGGATTCAGGTTGAGGTTTTGTTTATCGCAACTGCTCTAAATGAATTTGAGTGCTGATGATGTGATCTGTGTAAAAGTAACTTTATTTTTAAAGGGTCACATCATCTGCACATCCAACCGCTGTAACTTTAGCCTTTATGAGGCCTTAATAAGGCTGCCCAGAGTGGTCTATACGCAACATATTAAGGACAGCCTCTGGGAGTGCCTCTGATCTTGTTGTAGACCCAAGGGCGACGGTATCTTTAACGACGATTATATAGTCTATGAAGTGTTTTAATAAAAAGAGGAGACATCGAGAGGAACTAATCAGATTGCCCTATTTAGGTACCAAAGAACCCTATAAGATGTCTACTGGATGTAGTAAAGAAGACTTGAACGAAATATCAAGTGTGCTACATTTTTGGAAAGGAAGTTTTATGCACTTGTCGAATTTGCAAAAATATATAGGGTGTTTCATTTAAAAAAATCATTTTTATGTCAATAACTGCTAAAATATTGCTTTGAGGGAAAGGTAACTTATTCCATCAAATTCTGCATAAAAAGTTGCTTTGGAAATGTTTTCACAGAAAGAAAGATTTATCAATAAGAAAAAAGTTATGACGACTTTTCGAAAATGCACTTTTTTGAAAAACACGCTGTATTTCTGAAATCGTAAAAGATATCGATATGCGGATTTCGCCATTAAGTTTCTTATAAAAATTGAGCCTCAGACACTGATATTATTTTTGCTGTATCTCTTATCGAAATAGGAGTTTCCCGTTAAAAGTGCCCAATTTGGACCACCCTGTACATTTATTAAGAGATGGTGGCTTTTATGAAAACTTTCCGCAACCCTTCAGCTTTAGATCGAACCAGAGAAAGCTATTGAGGTTAATGTTAAGGAAGATCGGCTATGAAGTATATCTTAACAGTTGAGTAGTTCTTAGAATCATATCAGATGACATGATTCTAGTTACATATCCTGGTGTCCTCAACCTACCTCACCATTATATGGGATGGACATTGATAATCGTGTGGATATACTGATGAGTTTGTAATTTCCATGTCATTACGATGTAAAAAATTTGGACGAGAACAAGGTATACAAGAAGAGAAGAGGTGGACGATAACAGATATTATTTATTATTTTGAACAAATATCAACAGCTCACTGCGGTGGCCTACTTCACCACAATGATAGCAAAACCCAACCCAACCCAACCTATATCATAACTAAGCTGCAACTTACTACCATAATTCTTCTGTATCATTAACTTAATCGAGGTCGCTTGCGGCCGAGGCAAATATATTAAACCATTGTATTGGTGTGTATAAAGTTGGGTCTTTTTATTGACCAAGAATACGGTAACATCAGTTGTTTTCAGTTTTGCTTTTAAGAGATGAGGCAAGTACTCGCAGCTTGTACATCTTTGGCCAAGGCTTCCTGAACATCATGTTCTCTTCTTTTGATATTAACGATTTTCTGGAATTTATTCAACAAATTTGTTTCATCCTAGGCATGAAAATTCTTTATATTATACCAAGCCAGCGATTGTTGAAGATCTCGAAGGAATGTTTCGGATATAATATTTTGCCCTTCGGATATTTTTTGATAGAGAAAATCTTTTGGTTTCTTTACCCTTTAAAGTGTGACTTTGAAAAAACATAAAAAACCAATATTGATATGAAAGTGGTAAGATTAAAAATAATTTCATTTTTTTTAACGCCATTACATTAATGTCTCTAATTTTAAACCAATTATTCTTAGAATTTATTTATAATAACATTGAAAGTGATCCCATATAATAACAGTTATTAAAGTAATTGCGTACATTTTCTCAATTTTGATTTATATGAATACTAAAAAATTGATAAGGTTGTATTGTTTCCATTGAGGATATGAAATTGTAATATGAATAATAAATGCGAGGGACGTGCAACGATCGCAAGTGAAGAGAGCCATAAAAAAATTTTCGCGCAGGTTTCCAAATAATGGATCGTAGACATCGGCTAACGCTGAGGGAACCCAAAACAGTCGAACATTGCCTGCTGCCCGACTCGGTTCAGCGCCTGCTCTAACTCCTGCTGAACCTACTACGGTCGGAGTGATAGGAGGAGTACCAAGCGCGTGTAGCCACCGGAGAAAAAAATAGAGCGACGCGACCTAAAATAATTGAAAAATTGACCCTTCCATTCGGTGCGGAAACTAAAGTGTTAACATTTTCGCAACCGGTCGATTAAACAAAATTAATAAAATAAGGGAAAAGTTTAATTAAAAAAGCGCAATAAAAAAAAAAAGATGAATGAAAGAAATTAAACCGTAATAGTGCTTCTGGAAAATAAAAGAATACAGAAATAAAAACAAATCGAGTGAAATTATGTTTTGGTTTTTGAATGAATGAATTCAGTGCGTCATGGACACAGTTGGAGGATGAGGGAGTCAATCGGAAATAAGAAACAAACTAACGGGCCGAGAACGACATAAGGTAAGTCCGAAGTAAACAAATCTACGGAAAGATACGTTTTTAAATTTTCCAAGGCGATTTCCATTGGCGTTGTTTTTACATCGGCTACCGGTTCGACTGATTTATCGGGAGTCTTAATCTGGTAATTGCATCGTTAACGAAATTATGGGCAATTAATTTTTTAATCTCGCTTGAAACGTTCGAGTTGAAAAAACTAAAAGAAAAATAGAGTAAAATAAAAATGTGAAAATTTACTTATTTATATATTTTTTTATTATCTGGCACATCTTTTTTTTTGCTACACCTCCAAATTAAATTAACAAACAATTATTATAATAAATTATTAGAAACCAGACATTAGTACATTTAACATGAACGAGGAGTTGTTTGCTATAGATTACGATAACGCGTTTCGAACGAATGTAAATATTTGTTTTATGAGATGAGTAGGTAGTACTTTACTGATGAATTTCTATGGTTTTTAACATAAGCGTAGAATTGAGATGATGAATTCAATTGAAGAACAAGTCGCAAGAAATATAATTAGTAGTTTTGAAATTTAGTCATTTTTACTTTTACCACATCTTGATTAAAGTTACCCTAGGGATAAACACAACTTCTAGTTAATGAGAGTGCTTAAAACAGCTATAACAATGGCCATAGCCATAATCCCTTGGATAGCTTACATCAATACCTAGGAGGAGAGGTCTAGGAAACATCAAGGACAACACATTTCATTTCATAACTTAATCTCTTATGAAGTTAGGGTTTTTTGATTTTTAAATTGGATCTAAAGATAAAGTCTCCCTTACATACAATCCAAATAGTTAATTATTAATAAGCTGTATACTTTTATTTTAATCAAGATCTTTCTTACTATACCTTTGTCATTACTGGTTTGTTTAGTGTCTTATTTAATTGCTCATTAACGTAGATTCGCTGAGTACTATTACTCTCATATGATGCTAAGTGATGACGGGTTATTGTAGACTCCCCTACCACGAATTTGAGTATAAATGTTTTCAAGGAGGAACACATAAAACTTAATGGTACGAAATACCACACAAGAAGGATTTGAAACTTAATAGCATGTCCCAAAAATTATTAAGGTACTAATGTGGAGGTTGTTCTATTACAAGTTTTTGTTACTTGTTTGTAGCGACTAATATTGAAACTGAAAAAAAGCCATATTATGAAGGGGTTTTAAACAAAAAAAACTCTTTGTGAGTGGGGGTGTCGTGAAGTGTCTTGGTTGGCAACGACAAGCCTCTTACAGAGCATCTCTCTGGTGTAGAGCGAAAAATAATCACTTTTTACAAACATCAACAGGTTTGGTGCCGTCTCTAAATGAGTCGACTTCAGTAAAACCGCTGCCACTAGAACCAATATTTCGGCTTTCCTCATTTTTAGTCTGAAGGACTCCTAACTATTCCAATTATAGCAAAACAAATTTTTTGAGGGCGAACTCATTATTTTAAAAACGTAATTTTTTTCATAAAAAACTTTGTTAAAGTTCTGTTGAATCAGGAACCTACACCGCGATAATTCCCCAAAATCATTATATATAGTCAGACATATCTTCTTGGAAAAGCGACAACCAGGGGGTAAATTTCAGATCTTTCTAATTACTCCAAAACTTTCTACGCTGTTAATTACGTGATACTACTTGCAGTAATTGATATACTCGATTGGATCTTTCGAGCATAAAATGATTGGATATGAAGTCAAGGATACCAATCGTCGACTTGATCTCCAATAATCTGGCTTGTGTGAATTACCTGGTGTTTCTCAAACTTTTATCTTGACACTCTAATTATTTTGTGTCTCCACCCGCATTATTACATATAAAGAAACTTTAAGATATTTAAAATCGTAACTTCTATATTTAAAGATATGACGAAATGATCTGCAACATACTAAATATGTACAACTTAAATATGCTTCAAATTGCTTTTTACATCATACTGATATCTCAATTAATTTCAGAGATACGATTTTTTTTCAATTTCTTTTAATCTAACATCTGTGATTATGTTTACGCAGAGTTGCTTTCAAAAAATCGAAACTTTACATGTAAAGATATGACGAAATAATCTTTAACACACTAAATACCACTTAAATTTGCTTCAAATTGCATTTTACATCATATTAATATCTCAATTTATTTAAGAGATACGATTTTTTGAAGATTAATTACTTCTTTGCTTAGAGCGGTGAGGTTCACCAAGTCAAACTTATTACAGTCCTAATAATGGTCTTTAAAACTCAGTCCCTTCATGTTGATACACTTTTTTTTCAAGATTGTACCTACATAACAATTATCACAACCCAAACAATCAATCTTGGGGACAAGGTTTAATTGAAGATTTCTTCCGAATTAGAAACATTCTTTAAACGTTTTGAGGTATATTTCGCAAATTTCAAGAGATAATCGCACAAGAGCTTGCCAAATTATCAGCTACACCTAGATTGAAGATAAGCTTCGGAATCATGATTTAGTTATGAGACAAAAAAAATTATTACTCGATTTTCTGATCACCAAGAAATCCAGAAAAGAACTGTTAGAGTTGAGAACATTTAATTCTTTTTGCACTAATAGTAATCTAAAAATAAGAATTGCACATCTACATGTTATTAAGCTGCCTAAGACACAATCAATGAGGATATTCGCAAAAATTGGGCTGAGAGAGCTTTTTTTTGTAAAACCAAAGATCCCAAAAAACTGAGAACATAACTGAAAGGCAAGATAAAGTTCTTGAGATCTACTTAATTGAAGAAGTGAGGTTTAACTATCTTAAATTGTGTTGAAAAATATATAGTTATGTTACTGGAAGATTGTTGTAATTAACTCAAAATTGTTATAATTATTATATATTTTTTTGAAATACTAAAAAAATTGCAATATTAAATACGGGAATTATTCTTTTAAACGAAATTAACCGCTACATGTCACCAGTCAAGTCCATGTGAGAAACATTCTTAAAAGCAATCTTATTGAGTTCACGTGCAACAATGTAACCGTCCTTGTAAATGAATCACGCTATGCACATTAATTAAATATTTATTCTAATTTCATATTTCTTTTTAAATCAATTACGTTTTTTAAATTATTTCGAATTACTTTTAAACGATTCAAAATGATTCTGAATGTTGACCTTGTTTTGGATGAAATCTTGTAATTTTAGTAATTATAACCTAACCTGAAAATAAAAAGTTATATACTCTTATTATTGGGCAAACATAAATATTAAAATAAATATAAATATAAGTGTTTGATGAAAAATAATTATAAAGCGCTTGCCTTGAAATTTTTGGAATGAGTTCTAATTAAAACCTTAAAACTTCCCTAAATCAACAAGGTTTTTCCCTCAGCCCGTTTTAATTTCGTATAATAAACTCAGACCCTCATTCAATTAAGATAAAGCTTTTAAGAAGGAAACTTTTTTTAAGCTTTAATCCATTTGCGTAATGAAATTGTTTCCCATAAATAATTACATAAATATATTGTATCGCATTAATTTTATATAAATTTAAATGAATCCCGTTTTAATATTCAATATCTCATTTAAAGTCACTCATAAACAACAAATAATTTTCCAGATTAACAATAACGTGTTATGTTGATATATTAATATTAATATCTTCGATATGAAAGTAGATTACAATTTTAAAATTTAAATTCTTTTTTAATAATAATATTTTCTGTTGTGTTAGTGTTTACTATTTAAACAAAATTATTCAAAACTTACACGTGTATATCGAGAATAAATAAATTAATATGATGCAATTTTTACTACACGCGTAGATATAAATATTTCCATTCTAAATTCCATAATTCCTACCTTTTCTGATTACTGTTCAACTAATACGCGTTGTTTAAATCCAACGTTTATCATTTATTTGATATTACCCAGGAAGCGTATTATTTGAAATTTGAATATTGGTCTCATTTAATATTCCAATATTAACAAAGTATTGTTTTTTTGATTCGCATGCATTCATATGTATAGAATGTGGTGAATTATTTAATAAAAATAGTTTGAAATCCAAATATGTACAGAGAGGCAAGTTCTCTATTTATATTTTATGTGTGTATAATAAAATATAAACATAAAAGCACATCTGCATTATGAATAGAACTAAGTAACTTTTAGTTTTCTGTTATAAAAAGATTGTTGGATTATTTATTCTCGTCTCGACAATTTTAAACGCTGCGCGATAAAACCTTCAAGTTATTTAACTTGGAAACCTTTTGTAATAAAAGTGTTAGGGCTCACGTCGACATTACGATTCGATCTAATGTATATTTAATTATACACAATGTTCATGTTTTTGTAATGAACTCGCCTGTATAAGTTTGGATCGATTCGTCTTGTTATTATGATTGGTAATTTTGATACAATAATGTTTTATAAATTTCGTATTACAATTTTATGAATTGAATCAATATTTCTGCGGAAAGTTCATATTAAACTATTTAATGTGGTGTTTTGTGATTATAAATTGGATGATCCAATATCTTTATAGCTCTAAATAAATAAATATATATCATATTATTTCATTAAACTTATTGTTAGTGGCATTTTATTGAATAAAATGTCCGAATTGACACATACACAGGTAAAACTGATGGACGTATCAAAAATAAATGTAAACAAATGTCGAACGCGTTG
This sequence comes from Onthophagus taurus, assembly GCF_036711975.1. Taxonomy (NCBI): domain Eukaryota; kingdom Metazoa; phylum Arthropoda; class Insecta; order Coleoptera; family Scarabaeidae; genus Onthophagus; species Onthophagus taurus. Next base: position 6,519,030 of record NC_091967.1, read on the forward strand.
TGTAATTGTATATTTTTCCAATGCGCATCTGTTTCGTTGCATTCAGGTTAAACGCGGTGCGAATAGTGGGAAATCGATCGTTTTTACGTAGTTTATTGTATTCCGATGACGTATACACTCCTTTCCATGCGGTACATTTATTATTAAAAACGACTTCTAAAAGCATAACGAATCATAAATTATTCCAACGTCGAGATTTAAATTATATATTTTCTCATAATTGATCAAACTATATAATACATTACTCAAGGAAATTAGTCCGCTAACAATATCTACTATGCAAAGATGATATTTGACATAATACTTTCTTTGCATTAGAGTTCTTTCAACAAATAACAAATTTTAATTAAAATAAAATAACAGAGCTAACTAACACTAGCACTAGAATTAACACTAGATCTACAACTAGAAACATTCGGATTTTGCCGAACGTTTTTTAAGACGGCTAGTGTTAGTTCAATAAAAATATATAACAATCTAACACTTAACAACAATTAAAAGTGGAACTAGCACTAGACCTAGAACTAGAAACATTCGAGTTTAGCCCTCTAGTTTTAGATTTATAAAAAATATACAACAATCTTACGCTGAATAACAAGTAAAACTAGAACTAGCACTAGCATTAGAACTAACACTAGACCTAAAACTAGAAATGTTCGGGTTTAGCCGTTCGACTATTAAGACGGCTAAATCCGAATGTTTCTAATTCTAGTTTTAGTTTAATGAAAAAAATATAACAATCTAACGCTGAATAACAACTAAAACTAGAACTAACACTAGCATTAGAACTAACACTGGACTTACAACTAGAAACATTCTGGTTTTATGAAAAATAATATCTGGTTTAATGGAAAATATACAACAATCTAACGCTGAATAAACAACTAAAGCTGCATAACGAATCATAAATTATGCTAACGTCGAGATTTAAATTATTTTCTCATAATCGATCAAACTATATAATACGATACATTGAAAAGAGTTTGTTCGATATAATGAAATATTTACATCTTACTATTACGTACGATTCACGTTTCTTTACTAATTGAAGATAATCACGAGTTTTTTTTTGTAGTAAAAATAGTATGGTGAGGTGTTGAATTTTTTTATTCATGTTATTTTGATTATAACTTATCTACTAATAAACACCTTTATATTTCTTTTTACTATTTTAGGTTATCGTACTATGTTTTTCAATTATATTAATTTATTACTTACAAAGTTAATTTTAAAATTACTTTGTTGTTCGTTTAAAGAAATTTCCGATAACAGTTCCGTTTTAAACTTAACTGTAACACCAATAACAAAATTTTTGTATGCACGTCATATATGTAAATGTTATGGCAGCTAGTAATTACAGAAAAATTTAAATACAAACTATTAATGTTACTTGCCTATTTCTGTGCAGATTAGGTGTATTTAAATTTTTTTTTGGTTTGTTTATGTGAAACCTGTCTATTTTTAAGTACATTAAAAATAGGAATAGGAAAATTAGGTTTAGCCACTTATTTACAGTTTACAGTAGTCATTAAACAAACGATTTTTTGCTACGATTTAAAATTTATCCTGATAGTAACGGAGTTATCCGGTGTACGTATATATTCAATAAATTTTTACGAATCCAATGTAATTAATGCAAAACACGAACGTTAAACTACAGATTCGCACGACCACTAATTGGATAAACACGCCAAAATTGATATTCGTTTACAACAATTCAAATAACTTCCCAAATAGTTCGTAAACTGAGCTAATAATGTAATATGATAAATACAATAGACACAGTGCTAGCTGATTATAAGATACAGCTATTTTTATCCCTTTATTTTATTAATTTTTAATTAATTACTTTTTTAACTGGACCCAAAATTTACTTTAATTATGTAATCGCGTAATGATTACATGCAAGGAAACTCTGGGATGATTACGACTACGTGATAGAACATTTAGATACCAATTCCAATACTGTAGGAATAGATGCCGTCTACGAGTCTAATCCATCGAGTAACATAACTCAAGCATTGAAAATAAACGACAGCGGTCACGATGAAAAGATAATCTTTGATCTTGGAAAAGATCAAACGATGTGATATCATATTCACTTTTATCTCATTGTTAATCCTTGGCAACCTATGAGATGTAACATTAGAAAATTAAGAATTTAACATTTAAAAAATGCTTTTTTGTTCTTCGTCACTTTCGTTTAAGAAGAGTTTTCTGAACTGATTTTAACAACTTTTAGATAATTTTTTTTTTCTTTTTTACTTCTTCCGTCAATCTTGTTTAAGGTTAGTTTTAAGAGTCTAAATTAAATGATAAAAATTTTGTATACTCGAGCTTTGATTAAATTCTGCGAATCTTAAACATCAAATTCAGAATAATCTCCAAGGAATAACTACGTTTTCGCTTCTGTAACTTTTAGAAAAGGTTTCCCGAGATTGGGAAAAATGAAAGAAAGTTTATTTCGTCGTTCGCCGGAGGTTGCTCACAGTTTCCATGTCCACTATTCCGTGACCCTCTTGAAAGAATAAAGAAAACATTGACAATGTTGAAAGCACTGAGCTGGATGACAGTCCATTTAAGGTTCATTTACAATGTGTTGCAGCTACTCGTATATAGTTGGGTTTTCGTTTCTTTTTGTCAGAACTGAAACATATTGACCGAAACATATATAACTTGGAACGCGTTGAGCTCTCAATAGTTTCCTACAACGAATTCCTTTTTCTGTATATAAAAGCTCGATTACTTTGAATGAGTTTACTAAAATATTTGTACTTACATACAAACACGTATAATATAGTTAAACATTCTTTTAAAATTATTACCCCGAAAAAGCTATAAACTGCCATTAACACTTGCAATAATATTTATTATTTTAAACCTCAATACAAGCTGGTTTGGTTTTAACATAAACAGATTTTACATTCGTGATTTACATTTACACCACAACCGTTTCTAAAGTTTAAAGTAGGTTAATTCTATTTCAGACTTAAATTTTGTTACCAGCAAGATCGAAGATGTAAAAATTGCAATTTTGATAAATTCTGGGTGTAGAGGCGAGCGAGATAAATTGAATGAAACCCTCATCATTTCTTGTGGAAGATGAATTGCCGAATCCGATAAAAACGCTGAATCGGCGCGTGAAAAATGCGTTCATTAAATAAAAGGTGACCAATCAATTAAATTCATCAAATTGAAGTGTCGTTGATATAAATAATCAAAAAAAACCTTTTGCGATCAATACAATTTAAATTGAAAATCTGTCCACCCTTAAATAAACGTTCTTGTGAACGAAGGGAGGTGTTTTTATGAAAATTTCGGGGAACGTTTTAATTCAATTTCGTGTAACATCGAATTTCATCGGACGTGAACGGAATAATTCCGAATAATTATAAAGCAATAATGATTTTGAAACGTCACGTTTTCAAACTTCCCCGTCCACGTCAAGAGCTTTGCAAGTTTGTGTACATTTGCGGAAGTACATACATAGATGCCGTGAAGTAATAACGTTCAGTGAAAAGTGCACTGTCGTTTGACACGTCCATCAAAATTTGTTATTCACCAACGTTGATTAAAAGTGTATGACACACAGTGTATGACACAGAGTATTCCAGCACCATCCGGTCCGTTCGAATTAAAATTGCTTTTAGTATCGCGTCGTTCACGTGCGCATCGACGTGATATTGTAACTATGACGAAATTGTACTGTATGTGTGATGTTTTGGTTTGTACTGTTCCCAAAATAATGTCAAACTTTACTTATAAGCAATTTGTAAAAATTACTTATAATCATTTCGTAAATAACAAACAACTCAAATATTAAGAAATTCCAATTATATATCGTCTAAACTTGAATGAAATCTATTCATTAATCAAGGAAATAAGGCCACTAACAATATCTACTATGCAAACAATCTGATGCTGAATAACAATTAAAACTAGAGTTAACACTAGATCTAGAAAGTTTCGGGTTTAGTCGTGCGTCTTCAGACACACACTAACAACTAAAACTAGAACTAACAGTAGCATTAATAGAACCAACACTGGTTTAGCCGCACGTCTCTTAAGAGAGGTGCGGCTAAACCCGAATGTTTGTAGTTCTTGGTCTAGTGTTAGTTCTAGTTTCAGTTCAATAAAAATATATAACAAATTAACGCTGAATAACAATTAATAAACAACTAGAGTTAACAAACTAAATAACAAAACTAGAGTTAATACTGGACCTAGAACTAAAAAGTTTCGAAATTTGCGATTCGAGGTTCATCGTATTAATGTTAAAAATAATCAACCAGTGGTTTACGATGAGAAATGTTTAGTAAACAAAATGCGACACTGTTTCAGCTCAATTGTTTTTATTTCAGAAAACAAATGAACAACGAATAACACTTGAATTTTTTTAAATGGCAATGTTAGGCTCATTTGATAGAGATTACTTTTCTCTTTACAATGATGTAAAATTTTTGTACCCTTACATCAGAAAATTTTTGAAATAGAAACACCTACAAATAAAAGACCTAAAAATAGAAACATTCGAGTTTAGCCCTCTTAAGAGACGTGCGGCTAAACCCGAAACTTTCTAGTTCTAGGTCTAGTGTTAGTTCTAGTATTACTTCAATAAAAAATATACAATAATCTAACGCTGAATAATAATTAAAATTAAAACTAGAAAATTTGCATCATGTAAACTATTCCATCGTATTCGACAAACTTCCCCATGTGTACAGGGTGTCCCAATTTCGATGTCCGCATAGGCTATCTCCGAAACTAAAAGAGATAGAAAAAAAGTAGCTTACATGTCATGATCTCGTTTTTCGAGAAAATGCTAATGCCGAAAACTCCGAACAGCTATCGTCTTTTGTTTTCGTCCTATCGGCAAAAACTGAAAATTATGCGAAAACGACAATCGCCAATATCTCACTTATTATCAAAGATGGAGTATTATAAATAAAACATTATATGGGCAACTTTTTACGAAGAATTCAGTGGCGTAGGTAGAATTTTTTTCCCATTTTTTATTTTCGAGATTTTTGACGTAACTTTATTTTTTTAAATGGAAACCGTAGTTGGCTATGACCTAAAATAATTTGTTATTTTCTTCTGATAACAAATATATATAGTTTGTGGGGCATATTTCTTATAGTTATTGAATAATTAACAAAAATTCATTTTGTTCTATCTAAACATAATGTATGTATTTAAAAGTTAATGTTGCTATGGTGATAACCATACATACTATGATGGAACATAATGTATCAAATAATTGCCAAAGTTTGTATTTAAAAATTCGATAACAACTCTGGCATTATGAGCTGGTATGATGCACCAGCATGTTAGGTGTCAAAGTATAACAAAACTAAATAAAACTTTACAATGAACTTCGAAAATTATGAAAATGTAACATGATGGAATGCTATATGTTATCAGATAAGAATGCGACGTTAGCCGCGGAATTATATTTCACAAAGTATTCGGAAAGAAGACAACCGCACGTAAGAACCTTCAGCCGGTTAGCAGAAAGTTTAATAGATTTTTGGTCCATCCCCAAACCACGTGCAAAAACATACCAAAATGGCCTGCAAGAGGATGAAGTCAATGTGTTGGCTTCACTTGCGATAAATCCATCAACATCTTGCAGAGAAATTGAACAAGACGTCTGACCCAAAAACCGCTGCTTCCGAATATGAAAGAAAAATATGTATAAACTATACAAAGCGGGCCTAACTCATTATTTACGTGCAGGAGATGTCAATCTAAGATTAGAATTTTGTAGATGATATTTAGAAAAATTAAATAATCTGCTGTTTGTTCAAAATGTCATCTGGACCAATGAAGTCTCTGAGTGTTCAAAGAAGGTTGAGGTTCAATGTATGGTGTGCCCTTTTAGATAATAGAATGTTGGCATATAGTATCTACCATAAAAACTTAAACTCAGGTAATACCTCAATATATCAAGGCAGCACATTGTGCCTTTGGTCGACAATTTACCATTAAATAAGTCTCAAATGATATATTTTCAATATGACGGAGCACCAGCACATAATGCTAGAGTTGTCAGTGAATTTTTAAGTACTACTACAAACTTTGGCAATAATTGGAAACAATGGGCACGTTCAGCCGGTGTCAACTGTTAAGTTGCTATATTAGCAGTCGCGGTTGAACGATATGCTAAGTCAGCGCTGTTACGCAGCAGTTTAGTAAATATCTCAGCGTAAGTAATCCGCGCTTAGTTTGTCAGCGGTTGTGAAATTCTAGGTTAGGATTAATATTTTTTGTTTCTCCCCTTTAATTTTGAAAACTGGCAGAACTGTATAAAATGAAATGAGCCTTAAAATCAACATCATCATCCATTATCTCTTGTAATAACACAAAATTTTCAAAAATATTATTGTTGGCCATAGTTTTAGGTTATGCTGAACTGCTAATTCTCAATTGCTTGTTCAGCCGATTTCGTTCCGCTGTATTAAAGCTCATACAACTAGCTGACTGATTTAATTCAACTGTTGACACCTGCTGACACCTGCTGAACGTACCCAATGTTTTCCATCGTGGCATTGTTATCACCATAACAACATTAAGTTTTAAATACATACAATAGTTTTAGAAAGAACAAAAAAAATTGATACATTATGTTCCATCATAGTATGTATGGTTATCACCATAGCAACATTAACTTTTAAATACATACATTAGTTTTAGATAGAACAAAATGAATTTTTGTTAATTATTCAATAACTATAAGAAATATACCCCACAAACTATATATATTTGTTATCAGAAGAAAATAACAAATTATTTTAGGTCATAGCCAACTATGGTTTCCATTTAAAAAAATAAAGTTATGTCTCAAATCTCGAAAATAAAAGATGGGAAAAAAATTCTACCTACGCCACTGAATTCTTCGTAAAAAGTTGCCCATATAATGTTTTATTTATAATACTCCATCTTTGATAATAAGTGAGATATTCGCGTTTGTCGTTTTCGCAAAATTTTCAGTTTTTGCCGATAGGGCGAAAACAAAAGACGATAGCTGTTCGCAGTTTTCGGCATTAGCATTTTCTCGAAAAACGAGATCATGACATGTAAGCTACTTTTTTTCTATCTCTTTTAGTTTCGGAGATAGCCTATGTGGACATCGAAATTGGGACACCCTGTACAGAGTCTTTAAAGTGTATTTAAATTTGCATTTCAATCGGAACCAATACATGTAGCGTCCCTGTAACTTCCCAACAACCATTCGAATAACATAAACGACGTGCTACAATCTCGTGCATGTCAGTTCTTGTGAGAACTAAATGTCGTGGACGACGCACCACACAAACTCCTTCGTAATACACCAAATACGACGTGTTCGATCACATGCTAGTGATGTTTCTTTATAAAATAGAAAGATGTTTCTACTATTTAGCGTATCACGATCGATTCTTAATCAAATAATATCTTTTATATCGTGTTAGTATAAAAAAGTGTAGTTTTAAATATTTTTATTGTTAACGGTTTGGAATAATCCACAAATTTGTCATCACATAAATCGATAACTGAACTGAGGTCGTTCTTTTTTTGGCGAAATGCACCACCTGATCCAAGCAAGTTCCAGTCGAACCGAGGGGTTGAAATGACAAAAAATGCGTCGCCGCGTTAAATATCTAGGTCATTCATGATATATGACGATTTTAGTCGACATGGGTCGACCTATATACAGGTTGGGCGCAAATGTTCGAACCTTAGATCGTTCGATCGATACCGTACCGACGACGACGCGGAAAACATCTAAAAATAGAAAGGTGATTGATTACCCATGGCGTCTTTCTAATTGTACCATAAAAGGGTAGTAGAAAGCGTTAATAAATCTTAAGATTCGATTGCTGATCCAATGTAGATCGGTTGCTAAATAATTAAATGTGTTAATTATTAACTCGCGGGATAATTTAGGAGCGTTTCGCGTCACCCGCGCCTTTATGACACTACAAGATGATAGTTTATACCTTTTGCAAGCACTCGCGACCATTAAAAATGCTAATTCGTTTATTGACGTTGAGAATAAATATGATTAATTTGCATAAAATATTATCTCATCTATCTTTAGTTTACCGAGTGTCTATACCAGGAACCTTCTAACGATTAATTAAATTATTAGTAACGCAATTAAGTAAAGTGTATCCTTTAGAGTACATCAACGTCCGACGTTCTACGGTCCATCGAAAATATCTCCAAATTGAACAAACGAATATTGATTTTGCATTGTCTAGACGGGGAACTGTATTTAAAGGAGAAATAGGGACCCCAATATCAATAAGGCAGAGAAAGGGGCAAAAACCACTCCGTCGACAGGGTGCATGAAAGGTCGCTCAATCCGATTAAATTTGAACGTGCTTTGATTTGCTTTGTTTGGAGAATGTTGCCCCCGGCGGCGACAGTCTTCTACAATAGGTATTTCATACGGTTTATTGGCTCGTGAATCATACAACGAGCATATTTACCTTAAGTAGCTTGTTGATTACGATTTTGAAATAAATTATTTTTAGATTCGAATTGGGTGATTTATAACTTTTTGATTTTTCAAAATTTAAATTTTTTTTATATGAGGAAGTGGTAAGGCGGCCTCCGATGCAATTCCAGCAGTTTTGAAATGGAACGTTTTAACTTTATAAGCAGGACCAGGCATAATCCCGAGGAACCATACCAGGTTGCATAAATTTTAATAAGTTTTAAAGTTCTATTCCGGGAGCTGAAAGTGGAACGCGTTCCTGAATTTTAAATTTACGAGAATTTTTCATTTACCCCCTCACGGGTTGCACGACCGCGAACTAAAGTAACATCTTACTGTAATATTCGGATTAAACACGATTAACATAAATTCTCGTAAAAGATGTACGACCAACGATTCATTTAAATTTTCCTCCACATTTTCTTGTTTTTTTTTTTTTTTTCGACCAAAAGGTTTGGGGTTGATGTGTTCACGGAGGCGACGAAACCGCAATATCAAGAACACTTGGTAGTAATTCGTGTTTCTCTTGTACATGCAAACGGCTTCACCAACAGCCATTTAACTAAAGCTAAATCGCCTGTGTCGACGTTAATCCAACTCTAAATGCAACCGGACGCGGTACGACTTCCTAAACGATTTCCGGGGGAGGAAACCAAACAGGTAAAAACACGCCATTTGAAATCGGATAGGCGAACAAACTACAAATTATCTTACTAAAGTTTTTTTTTAATATATTTAGATTTTAACGAAAAAGTTTATACAAAAAGTTAGATCAAAACGATATCAAAGCAATTTCAACGGAATGGTTAGGTTAAAAGCTTATTTTCGTGTAAAACGCAAATGCAAACTGTAAATCAATAGTCTTTTGTGAGTACTCTTAGTCCTCCGACGCCACCTATGTTGAGCATTCGAGATTCTTGCAACCGTAGGCATCCTGAAACTGTGCTACGACGACGACGTTGCTTTTAAATGCAAACTGAATAATGGCCCCGAAACACAATGAAACCCGGAGACTCGGAATGTAACAAAGCTTGGGTATTCATTCGAGTCGATATCAAAGTTTATAGTGGTTTGGTGCAATGGCACGGTATGACGAGACGCCACTGGCATGAGGGGACGGCGTCCGGGGCTTGTTTTAACTTCCGCAGGTGGAATTTTAATTAGATGAATATCCCTACTCGATTCATTTTAAATACCCTTTTAGCGTCACGACCCCGGCACCTACGTTGACAATTTCCGCAACCGTGATGGTGATGCTTTTATTCGCAATATCGAAATTTTAATAGCGACATTTCAGTTTTTGTGGTTAAAAAGGCGTTGAAAGGGAAATTGAATTTTGGCTTAAAATCGTTCCATGCATTAAGTTTTACTTTTGGACGGAAAATGTTTATGTTAAGGATTTTCTAATCATGAATCTAATTTGAAATCGTAAATCTCTCACGTTGTAGGTCAACAAAAGCCGGGGCGCTTGTGTATTATGGAAAGTAGAATAATTCGCTTGGTTAATTGAATTGTCGTGCTAGGCAAACGCACTCGCGTTCACTAAATTGTTAAACAGCCGTTTTGGCCCAACGGCTTTTCAAATATTCACGAGCTCACAGCCTGTCCGCTTTCCACTGAAAAATATATAACACCATTTTGCGCTGTACCACAGTAATTTTCGTACAGAACGATGTGTCCAGAACAAACAACCGTCTACAGGAAACTCACCAAGTATGTACATATACAATTAACATTCGAGTTTAATAAGAACCATGAACTACTAAGAATCGTAATCACACTTCTTAATAATGGTTCTAATGAAAATTGTAACTCTTTTATGGTTTCTTAGAATTGTATTGAAAATGAAGGTGTGAAAAGAAATTTATCGCAACAAAATCTACCTTCGTTGTTAATAAGGTCAAGTTGAAAACGATCAATATTAACCGGTATATTCAAGAAAGCATTTACTTCAAACGCTTAGGTATGGTATAAATTATGTAAAAAGCTTTTATATAAATTATATAAAAAGACAGTTTGACGAGAGTGTTATAATTTGTATAGGCTTCATCATGTATAATATACGAAATTGCCTATTAAAATTGATTGATTGTATTAATTAGCATTGTATACATATAGATTATTACTGTTGATATACTAAAGTAAATGCAATTAACAATTGATGACATTATTATTACAATACATGTCCTCGTTAATTCGCATAAATCAATTTATTTCTAATGTAATTTGTTATCTAAAAACCATCTAAGATTATGTAATTAAGAAGTGGTTTAAGAACAAAAGTACTCTAATTAATTAGTATGAAAAAGTTGATGCAACTTCAAAGTAACTGAACTAAAAGCATTCCAAAGTATGCCCAAAAAAATCCTAAAAACACTATCTAACCTGAAAGCCAACCCGAACCCAAAGCAAGCTAGCCCAACCCCAAGTAAGTCTAAAAAACTTCAAAGCAACTCAACCACAAACTAACAGAACTCCAAAGTATGTCAATTCAACCTCAAAGAAAGTAATCCAGCTCCTAAGCAAGCTAAGTTCAACACATATAACATGTAAGCCATCTTAACCGCGAGCTAAATCAAGTTGGCTACAAATTCACCACAAAGACCTAACTCAACCTAACTCCAAAGCAAACCAACCCAAACCATGCTAACCCAACATTAAAATGACCGAATTTAACTGTAAAATAACTTAACCAAATCCAAGTCCAAATCAAACTAATCCAATCCCAAGGGAAGATAGCCACAAAGTAATCGAACATCCAAGTTAGAAGTTGCAATAAAACCAAATATCATTATTATGACCATCTTGTGAAGTGTTAAATTACTTAAATACAGAAATAATTCACAAGATTCTGATATAGCAGGTACACAAAAATTTTCACCCAGAATGAAATTCGTTGCATCCGCAATGTTTCGAACCACGAACCTTGTGTTAAAATGGCCATCTACGCTAACTATTTAGCTTATAGTATAAAAACTATAATTTTTGTTTTTAAATAAAACAAATTTTTAAACGATTTACCACAAAAAAGCTTTTGTGTTAAGTACATAAATCAGTTGATTTCAAATTATGTAATTTTCAACAATTGTATAAAGAACTTACTTAATATCATTGTACATTAAGATTTTCATTTAAAACAGTTCCAAAGATGTTAACAGTTAATTGCTTTGGTAGTTTAAAGTGCTTTGTGTTTCGTTAAATTACGAAGTGCAACTATGAGTGTCGTTACATTTAGAATCAAGTATGAAGTTGTGTACCCGAAACTAGAAACAATGCTTAAAACTTTTCCACTAACAAGGATAACGAAGATAATAACATTAGACTTATTTGTTTTGTAAAAACAAGAGTTGTTGAGTTAAACGTGTTTGTAGTTGCGTTAAAACGAGAGTTTAGTAGTGGATAGTTGGAATATGTAATTATACCGAACACGTCGTATTAATATTCTACTAACTAAATCACAACAATTTACGCGTGCGGTGGTACACGATGGCCAATTCTGATAGCCTTTCTGGGTCCATTAAGTCCAACGTTATTAACGAGTTTATACAGGGCATTAGGCTACGCATGTTATAGCAAGTTAATATCCGAGTGGAATATTAAATATTTAAGATAACCTAGTAGGAATTTTATTGGATTAAAAATACATTTTTTATTACCGCAGGCGAAATAAAATAAAAAGTAAACTCGTTATATAAAAAAGATCGTAATAATGAATCGTAAACACCTAACGGGTTAGTACATTAACTTCAAGTCGTGATGTAAATATTTTGAAAGTATATATAGATCACTGAGACGATGTGGACTTTTGACACGTGTGTTGTATTTGATTTGATTAGATTTCGGATGTGCGAAAAGTAATCTTTGAAATGTACAAAAAAAATGCTCAGCGATCCGAGCGCTCCTGTTTTATGGATGCTCATTTGCGGTTTACGATTTTTTATGAGTGGTTTTAAAATAGATTTTACGATTTTTCGTTGAAAAATAGCTGATATTCTTGATCGTGGAGTTATTTTTAGTTAGTACCGGGACCGTAAATTAGCCAGCCGTAGACAGTTTGGCTGCCGTATTTATTTTCAAATTCACAATACCACACAAACGATGATAACGCGACTTTTCCCATTTTAGGAAATATACGATTGTTTGGGAACTCCTTTCAAAATGACAGTTAACCAAAAGTTCATTAATCATATTAAATATTAACTTAGCAACCATTCTCCGCGCCTTTTCATTGATTTTCAACTAAATCACCTTTGAACTACGAAAACTTCCCAGGGGAATTGCCGTTAATTCTGGATTTTACTCGTATTTTATCCGATAATCCCACCAAAAAAGTTGAAACTTCATTCAACAACTGTTAACGATTTATTACACCGGTTCGTAATAGCAAACTTGGCAACACCGTCTCAATTAGCGTCTTGAATTGGTTATCGCCTAACTCAAGTTTGAGCTTTATGAGCTACATAAATTTACTCGATGAATCTTCGCCTCTATATCAAAACATAAGAGCCGGATATTGCAAATATAAACTCCTACTTAACGGATAATGACGAAATAAATTTTGATGTTTCTAAAATTCTTCTATATCATTATAATAGATTTTTTAAGACGTGAATGTGTGTATTTATATCATCAATGCATTAAAGTGATTCTGCGTAAAGTCCACATATTATATCTTTCCCATTAATTTTGAAGAGTCTTCTCTTTCGAAATTTTGTAGTTTTAGGTTTATTATTTCTAATTTTTAAAACAACAATCTAACGTTGAATAACATCTAAAACTAGAACTAACACTTGCACTAGTAGTAACACTAGATCTACAACTAGAAACATTGAGGTTTAGCCGTACGTCTTTTAAGACGGTTAAACCTGTATTTTTCGTTCAATATAAATAAATAACAATATAGCGCTGAATAACGATTAAGACTACTGTCCATTAATCGAGATTTTACTGTATTAATATTGTTACTAAAAAAGATTTATACTTATACTAAGAAACTTCAGGAAATACCTTTTAAATGGATCAATTTTAAAATTAAACGACTAAACTACCTCTAAATTCCAAACTATCAAGCCGTTTTCAGGCAAATTCAGGACAATTGTTGCAGTTACCTCGTTGTCGTGTCTGGGAATTATCCAATTCCGGTTTCCCGGACAATTACCTATAATCGAGACGAATGTGCATTTTGAATCTATTAATGCAACGAAACCACGAATGGAATTAACTTGGTACTTTGTCGGTCCAGATAGGAATAATTTCTTATTTAACTAGTAACCATTTAGAAGTTTTAACCTCGAGTTTATCTATGCTATTATCTCATCCAAGTTGTTACGAAACTGTACTCAAACACCGAACGTGAACGTTTGCTTGGTTTTGTATCCCGGAAATTCTGAGGCTTCCAACACACCAACGCACACATACAATCCTAATATTATAAAATGTTTGGTTAATTCCGTTAGATTTATTTTAATGTTATGATTTATAGATCGTGGAATGGTTTTATAATTATCCTTTTTACTTCAATCAGCTATAGTAACAAGATAAGTAATGAACTTGCTGTAAGATGTATGAAGTATGCTATTTATCGTGCAAGTCGGTTTGGAACGGTTCCATGTTGAACGTGTGCAATATTTCATTCGTACATAGTCAATTTAATTTATGAATTAGATCCTAAACTAAAATTTACAGCACATTAAAACACATTTTCTTCATAAATTAAAAAAGAAAAACTTGTATAAATTTTTTGTCATGAAATAACTAAAGTAGTGTGCGAGATGATACTACACCATTCACAGACGACGTAATGGAAGCTTCAAGTGGTGTTGGAGGTGCAGTATGGAATAAGGATGCGTTCCATCTCTAAATTGGACTAGGATCCAAGACGTCTCATCTCCAGTACACGTCGTCCTATATATCACTTCTTAAGAGGGAAAGGTGGAAAAGTTGACAAATGTAAAAAGGAAAGAGTTTTTTTTTTACTTTTACGTAAACTCAACCCGGTCGACGTTCACGCCCAATAAGTCAGAGTGGCGTTTCTGGATGCTAAGTGGAAGCGGATCGGGACAGCGTGAAAATAAGGAGGAAGCCCGGCCAATCCGATTTCTGCAGAGGATTTTCTCGCAGACGTCCGTCGATGTGGGGTTATGTGAAAAACGTTTCAGAATGCGAAAGAAAATCACATTGAAATGGAATTAACAGGATTACACCTTTAAGTAAATATACAAATAAATCAACCTAAACATGAAACGTTCAAAATTATAATAATCCCCTTAAAGTTTTCAACCCGAAATCTCCCCCAGTTCACATTCATTCCATTACTAAAAACATAACGCCACCTGTATCTCCTCCAAAACATCGAATTATAATTACGCCATCGTCCCTTATGTTTCGGTATTAAACTTCCCTCGGGACCTCTCCGAAAAGGGTCTACTTTTGATTATGTCGCCCCCCTCTAGGAAGAACGAATCCTTCTTGTCTAGAATCCCCTCGTTGCTGTGCTGTTTCAAATCGATAACCTAAACAAGACACTAAAAAAAATACATAATGTTAATGTTATGATTATAATCACCAAAGCGTGGACGTTTAAACGTTTAACTCTGTCTCATATCGTCCCTAAACTCCGTTTGTGGAAATTGTAAACGTATCGAGCGTAATATTCTACAAAGCGCGTATCTATACTCGAGTATTCGAGTTTCTCTCAAAATGACATTAACGCGCACGCCTTTGTAATCAACCAGGTTGCAGCAAAATGTAAACCGCAAAGCCATCATCTAGTAGTAGCGTAATTGAGTAGGTAACCCATGTGTTTCCCAAACTAGCCGCATAGGTTCGGTTACATTAATAATTGAATGTAATTGATCGCGGTTTGATTAAAATTGTTGAAATGTGTGACAAAGATTAAGTACAGATTATATCAAATTATTGGTTTCGATTGTTATTTATGATTAAAATCGCAGTAATACGATAACGTTATTTTGATAAATAAATCGGATTTATTATTCTTTTTTGTTTTAAAACTTGTATAACTGAAAATTCATCGTTTCGCAAAACCCATCGAACTGACCGTTTTTAAACAAACAAAGAACCACCGAAGGCGATAATTGAACGACAGATATTTGTTTAAACTGCATTTCGGTTTTCATCTCACATGCACGTAACACGTCAAGGATCAACTATTTTTGAACTTGAAAATCAATTTTTCTTTTTAATTTATTTAAACATCAAAAGTTCACATTTTTATTTAAATTCATTTCAAACAAAACACAACAGAATTTACACAAAAGAGGGGACAAATAGTGCGCTTTCGTCAACATTGAATGAAATTGCACGTCGATGCATTGCTGAACAATACATATGGTTCTAAAGGAATCATTTTTAATCCAAACAGGTATTTTTGAATGAAAAATTTTAATATTTAAATTTATTTATATTTGATGGTGTCATCTTTATTTCTTTTTTGGCAAATAGCCTGGTTTTGCCGCTTAATGAGTTATATTAAAGTCTTCAAATCTAAGCTTCCAGTAGCTTGACCAGTTTGTTGATAAACGTGGTGTCGATACGTTAGGTTCAGACTCAATGTTGTTCAATGTGATGTAAGACTGCTTCTTTTTTATCGGTTAAATTGATCAACAACTCCTTTTCTTATTCCTTCTTGTCGTAAAATCGAGGCAACAGTACTTTTCCATAATATTTGATCAACATCCCCATTTCTCCTAACTTATAAGCATCAAAATAATATTGATTTCAAACAAAGAACAATTTTTTTGCTTGTAAATCAATTTCATTGTTCTAAAAAATATATTCAAATTTGCGATCTTTTGGATATCTACAGTTGAAATAAACTCCGATATTGGTTGTCGGGTTCAATTCTAGATGGACGTATATTTGCTTTTATAGGATATACATAGGATGAAAATAGGAGGATCGGATATCGAATAAAATCGTAGACGCACCGGAATAAAGATAGGAAAGTCCACGTCTACTACGGACTAGGCTATTTACTTTGGAGAGTACGTTTCGAAAAGTCTAGGCATTCGGGTGATAAAAAGAGAAGTCGAAATTACATCCTTTCGGAACACGCTAAGATACCATCGAAGACATGATGTAGACATAAAAGAATAAATGAAAAATTTCGAATGAATGAGTGTTATGGTAGGTATATAGTTGAATTTATAAACATCCACCTGACGTGACTCTTTATTAATTCAAATAACTTGAGACTTACTTGGAAAGAAAGTTGAGTTTTCAATCGGTAAACTTCTAAACATTATGTGAATGTTTTCATTTTGCTTATGATTTCATTTCAAACAAGATGATTAGAAAATTCTCTTTTCGGTAACATCTTACGTTGTATGAGTAACATGCAAATTGTCACCTCTCTGAAACGATGGGGACCCCTTGGGCGGTGAGGGCTGCGTCTCTCTTGAGACGTGTTGTAAAATTCATGATTCGTAAAATTGTGAAACCGTTCGTAAACAATGGGCTGTGCGAATTTACCAAAAAAAAAAGCCTTTGGGGCAGGTTGCTCCTTCTTGTGAAACTTTTTTTATGAATTCTGTAGGGAGAATGTTACCGAAAACAGGAGGTACAAACAACCAGAATTCGTGTTTATCATCAAAAGGAATGGAACTTTACGGTTGATTAAAATATAAATAAAATATTTCAAAAAGAAAAAATGTATATTTCATTGTATTTTGATAATATATTTTGTTCTGCTAAAACGTTAATTTAAGCTAATTCCCTTGGTCTAGGTTAGAGTTTCAACCTTTGTGCTGGGATCTCTCTAAAATTAGCAGATTCATAACTTCTGCAAATAGATATGCGAGCACGTCAAAGGACTATTTGGTTTGGAATGTAACTAAACATAACTGTTTTAGATGCGTGTATTGACGTGAACACCAATTGTCTATTATTATTTGATCTCTACCATTTCAATTTTGATCGACATGCAATATATTATAAAAGGTTTCAACTCAAAGTTCTTTCAAGTAAAAAATTTATTAGATGTAGGATTTTCAATGTTGCTTCAAATTAATTTACATGTTAAACAGACCAAGTTTAAATGAATATGCACCTCCTCTTGTTAATATAATAAATATTTTCTTATCCTAGAATATTCTCACCTTGCCGAGAATATTTGATACATGGAAGGATATTTAAGATAAATATTTAAGTTTAATAAGATAGCAGCAGAAAATAAATTCAAATAAATTCTCAATAAATTTATTAATTAATATCAAATAAATTTATGTACCTATCAGATTGAAACGTTTTAAACTATACACAAGTCCTTCAACTTAACATTTATTCCCACAAAATGGTATTTACTTTATCGATAAAACGTCTCTAATTTTAGATTCCATTGAATATTAATGGAAAACACGTCCGTCAAAACTTTCATCACCCTACTTTTTATAGACATCTGCGTCCTATAAAACTGTTTTTTTTTACTTCCATCGCAAATTGTTTACTCATTCCGAATGTGTTTATGTAGTTTTAGAGACAGATTATTCGAAACGAATCGCACTCACTTTGAATCTATCTCTGACGCGAAAGATTTTTAGTTTACAATTTACTGTTTATAAAACAACTTTTTTTTCCAAGTTTGCTTTTATTATGAACTGAAACCGTTTGAGTGAAAATTTATTTCTGTTAACAGCTTATTTAGCATGTTAATAGTTTAAGTATTGTTTTAGTTATTCTGCGTAAACACTTCGATGAAATAACTCACACAACAATTGTCGATTTGCAAGATTGTTGGAGTCGAAACAATGGATTTCAAGATTGAAGTTACCACAAATTCCAATTGAGTTTGAAAAGTTTAAATTTAAAAACTAAAAGTGATTTCAAAAATCAGCTTGTACATAAAAGTGGATGGGTTGAATTTGAAACGGTTTTAAATCCGCTGGGTTGGTAATCATCGTTATTGTTTTATAATCGCTTGTGGATATCGTTTTTAATTTATAACTTTTTGAATTATATCAGAAATGTTTATCCAAAAACATAAATTTAGATCCTCGGAGCTTTTATGGTTCATGATTAAAAATACGAAATAGTTGGATTGAAATTGTTTATGGATTATGATTTTGTGACTTATTATAAACAATTTTAATTAATATCAATCTCATCTATATTTTTTAATTCTCGAGGAAAAAAAATATTTTGTTGATAAATGCCACAAATGTGAAATGTTTAATACTTTAAATCCGCCAGGTTGGTAATAATTACGGTTGGGTCATAATCGCTTGCGGATATCGTTTTGTTGGTTCTTTATAAACAATTCTCATATACAACATTTTATCCTACCATTTTTAGTTTTCTAGGTAGTACAGAAATGATTATCCAAAAACCACACTTTAAAGCTTTGGGGATTTTATAGTTTATGATCAAAATGTGAAATACTTGGAAAGAAATTATTAATGTATTATGATTTTGTGATTTATTTTAAACAATCTTTATTTTGAGATAATAACCAATATGATAAATGAGTCATAGTTAAAATATTTGAGATTTTAAATCCGCTGGGTTGGTATCATCATGATTGATTTATAATCGCTGCAGGTATCGTTTTGTTGGTTTATTGCAAACAATTCTCATCCACATCACTTTTTATCATTTTTAATTTCCGAGATGTAATAGAAAATCTTTTACCTCAAAAACGCCTATTTAGAGCTTTTAAGGTTTTATAGTTTATAACCAAAAATACGGAATACTTTTTAAGAATTTGGTTGTAGATTACGTTTATGTGATTTAGTAATAACAATTTTTATTAATATCATTCTCATCAACAATTTCTAATTTTGGAATAGAAAATTATTTCGTTATTAAACGCCTTAAATGATTCATTACGTACAATTTCCATCTACAAAATTTTTGAACATTATTTTTCGTTTTCGCGTTAGGGATGAATATTTCCCAGAGAGGTCAATTAAAGATATTTTTATTTGTAACTCTTAAAAATTTTTCAATTTGATAGTTGAGTGTACAAAAATAAGTGAATAAATTTACATCACAAAATTACTAAGTCTACATATAATACGTAATTGCCCAATATGTGGATAATTTATCAACTGATAATGAGTACTAAATCGTATATAAATGTAGGTATGTTTATATTTAAACGAAGGTTAGTTTTCCTTCTGGTTTATTTAAATGTAAAATAGCCTTGACATTTCCTTTCCCAACAATCGATCAGTTTTCTTGCTTTGAATAACGAATAGTTGAGGGGGCAATTTAATTTTCATCGATTATAAAAAGTATCTATTCGTTCTATTTCTAAATTTTTAAATAAAATTGATTGAATTGGTTTATATTTTTATTACGAGGGTTTGAAGTGGTTAATTCAGAAAGAGGGTACTGGAAAAATGTAATTGAAAAATAATACGGGTTTTTTTTCTACCCGTAAATTTAACTTTATGGTATGGGAATATTTATTTTATAACTCACCTAGAGAGTGGAGGAAAGCACACATTCGGCGTAGAACTGTGCTTTCAATCTAAAAATACGTGCCTGCGCTATAATTTAATATGCAGTAATGTATCATTGGAAAATTCCCTAAGCAATTTATCGATTTCCTGTCCAAATATTTGCCTTCTATCGCTAATCATCGGCAGATTTATGGTACAAGCGGTTGTAAAGTTTTTTAAATGGTTATGTTATTGCTTTTACCGTACCAGGTGGAAGCTTTTGGCAATGTTAATTTCGATTTCGAGTAATTGGAGTTTGATCACTGTCATTTCCGCCATATTTCCTGAAATTCGTTATTTGACGTGTACGAATTTTAATTTTATGCTTCAAAGCGTTTGTGGTGACCTTTTATTAAAAGGTAATACGATTTATAACAAAGCGTATTAAACGCGTGCACAGGAATTCTCGGCACGAAATTGATTTTTCCGGCCCTTTGTAATTTTAATTATCTCTGTCACGACTGGTGTGAAGCAATGATGGTTCCTCATAATTTATTAATTTAATAAATTACAAACCTTCACGCGATTGCCCTACAATGCCCTGTAACGCTGTAATGTACACTACATTATCAATGCTTTTCTTTACGATAAAGAATTTTTGATCCCGACATTTTTCTTGTTAACAGTATTTTACGTTTATGCGGTAAAAGGGGGTTCATGGAATATTCAGACAGGGAAGCTCGTACTATTCGTGCCTACAGACGCGATCCATTAGATGATTTTGCACCTACTTACAGACAGGTACTCTGGAAAAGCTCTACTAAAAAGAGATCGAGGTCGCTGAAAGCGGAAAAAGAAGTGGGATCGAATGGGGAAATTTAATAGACGCGCCCGCTTTAGTCGCCGTCGTCGTCGTCGTCGCCTGCATTTCAGGCATGAAAGAGCCCGAGATATTGATTCGGTAATCGGCCCTTCCTCACTTCCGGTGGCTTCCGAAGCTCAATAATTTCTTAGAGTAATATCCGAAGAAATTACGTGGAAATCCAAAGGTTACAAATTATAAAATAAAAATATCTAATCTTAAAAAAAAAAAAAATTGTAAATAAGTGATTAATCATTGTCTGCACTAATATTTGTACTAGACAACAATAACAGTATTGTAATATTAATTATGCAAAAAAGAAACTTAAGTAAGTTTTCTATTATCTTATCGCTGTGTTTTTTTTAAACCCATTTGAAACATTTACGTGTTTTGAAAGTATTTTCATTAACAGATTCGAATGTGAGCAGTTAGGGTGGGCGAATATAATGTTATTATTTTTAAAAAAATGTTATTTATATTTTTTAATATAATACTTTAATAAGTTTTTTAAACAAACTCGCGATCTTTTAGTGTGTGTTAATAATAATAGTAAGTACTTTTATTAGTTGTTTTTGTGAATTAACTTTAAATTTTCGTCCACAAAAAAGTGAAACAAAATTATAGTATCTTTTTTCTCATTTTTATTGTCTAATAATATCGTTTCGCCTCTGCAACGAATGATTTTATTTTTGGCCGCTATCTTATAAATAGTTGAAATGCATTGTTGCATAGTAACTAGAATTATAAGGTTATATGGCACTGAATACCCTCAGAAATCCGTCAGATATTGAGGCCTTATTTGTGCCAAAGGTGTTACTTTTAATGCCAACCTATATTTGCTGATCAGAGCAGCATAATAGTTATTACTCTGTATAATAGTTGCATGAGAATGGTCAGGACTAAAGTGTGACCACTTTTAAGTTCTGGACTTATCGGAATTGTGAAAGTATTTCCAAAACAATGCTGGGTTCTGACCATAAAAATAAAAGACTTGCATCTGCAAAACAATTATCTTTAAACAGCATTGATAAACTGATGCAATAATAATTGATAACATGGTAATTTTGGACTCACAGCCTTTATTGCTTATGGATATTGTAGAAGGGATGATAGTCGGTGTGTATTAAGACCTCAAATTCTTGCAGATGTAAAAATTTGGTTTAACTTTAACTTTCGTTCTAAAACGTACACCGTTAATCGTAAAGCAACACTGCTTGGAGATCAACAGATTTTCTGTCGATCCTGAGAAACAGCTTCTCGTTTAGAATTTTTTTTGATTCACCTTGAATTAGGAAAAGAAATCAATGGGAGAGGTTGTGACTAAAACATCGATTTCTAATAAATAGCTGGAATAAAGATTTACCACTTATTTCTTTACACCAATCTTGATCATATTGTAGTAAATATTTCTCAATTCTCTATATATGATCATGTATCTAATTGTAAGTACAATTTCTTGTAAACTCATACACATTATTTACAAATAAATCTATATCTTTGCACATCGTTGCTGTGATAGTGTCGCTTTATGTGAAACTCGAAGCATGAAATCCCGCGAAAAATTGCAGTTCTAATTTAATTCTATAAATAGCTTCATGGTAAAACCAATGGTAAATAAGGCACTTGCTTACATTGACTTGGCTCTGTTATGGAGTAACTCATTGAAGAATTATATACGTTGCGTAGGTTTCTAATTCATTAATTATGTTTATTTCGTTTGGTATCAATCCAAACGTCCAAAACAAACATTTTACGATAATTTATTTATTAATCTATGCTTTGTATTATATACTCTATATATATTTTAAACGATTTTGATAAGAAATTAAGGCTAAAACGTTTCTTTTTATTAATTTTCATTGTAATAACAATTTTATTAATTTTTTATTTTATTATTACTAAACATTTAAAAATACAATCGACTAAAATAATACCAACCCATTTATTGCGTAAAGATCGTAAGCCCACACTTTATATTCGTTCAGCTTCTTCAACATCGGACAGAATTTCCGAGTTCTCTCCGCCTAAATAAACACACCGAATGTTTGCTAGTCATTTCTGATATTGAATTCCGAACAGTTGCTGTCTAGCAAACACAATCTCGCTGCGTTATCCTCAACGTTCGCGCAGCGCATGCATATTCTCCAATAGCAAAGTTTCATCCCCACATGACATTTCCGAGTAGCTTTCCTCTTCATTACTCGATCTGTTCTTTTACGTTGGTTTATTTCGCACCAAGCGTCGGAAGTGTGCGAACTGGAATCTGGTTGATTCGCCTCACTTGGTATTCTGCTGTTGATCGAGCGCGACTCTAATTTGCACGTAGATTGCGGTGGAGCGTTAATTCACAATGACGGGGGGTTTCTACCTGGGAATGTTGAAGGGGGGCACTAAGTTCTCCCTCTATTCCCGGGCGTTGATCGTTTGATTTCAATTAGAATGTGCTGACGCTCAGATAGACACTATTGAAATAGTTCAATCAACTATCAAATGAAACCCCTTTGTAAGTGATTAATATAACCCATGATATTATTAATTAACATATAAATAGAGTCTTTCAATTAATGTAATCATTATATTACTTACATAGGCAATGTCATATCCATTCATGATGATGCCATCTGCACTCAACTGTTTCCCGACTTCCATGTCAAAAAGGGCCAAAAAGATGGAGGGTCCCGGAAATAAATTACATAACGCCGACGATAAATTCGTGGTACAATAAGCGTTTGTCGGTTCGTTTCGCCTCTGAAGTCAGCGGAAGAAGAACACCACGCTATTTGTAACTGCCAGCTGACGGTGAACGCGAAAACGATAGACGGAGCCCCTCTTTTCTACGTGGCTGATGTTCATTTGTTAGTGACAGAGATTCGTGGTCGTCTACAAATCCCGGATTTTATTTTGAATCCCCGGTAGCGTGAATAGAGGTTTGGATGCGATCACAATTTATTAAACGTCAAACTGACGTGGTGAGGACAATATGGTTACTGTGTACCCGGCAATATCAAAAAGAACGAATTGAAAAGACGAAAATTCCGATTTTGTTACAATGAAAGTAACATTAATCATCGAGGAACGGTTTATAAATATGGAGTATAATCTAGGCGTAGTTTTAAATCGGTCAATGTTAAACTTGCACAATCTGTAGATGTATGGGTTAAATTGTTATTTAAGTCTGGAGTAGTAAACCAAATTTAAGACGACCGTTAAAAGTGAATGATCTATATTTATAGTTGCCGTTCTAGAACAGCTAAAATCTTTCGAAATGGCGTGGTTTTGAAATTGCTCGTTTAAAAAAAAAAGACATGTCAAAAACGTTTAGTCTGGGATAAATGAATGCAAAGCTATCTCGGTGAACATATTTCTTGGCGTTGGAGACCCTTCCAAGATCATAAATCATGCGTTTCCATTGCCATCGTGTTCACTATAAATCTTTTTTTGCAAACTTATTTATTTTTCTTTGTAATATTAGTTCATTCATATCATATGATATTAATTTTGTCTAATGCAAAATTATTTCAACTTCAATGAATATTTACAAAATAAAACATGCACGAAGCTGGTCAACTCAGTATTATACAATATTAAAGATGGTTTTATGATTATAATAGAAAGCAGTAGGTGGCGCTAATAAACAAGATTATAGTAAGATTATAGAAGACGTTTCTGCTTTCATTTTAACAATAATAAAGGGTTCTTTTTTCTGGCAGCTTTGATAACATCGATCCAATTGGTTGTTACATGGATGGATAATCAGGATGCGACACATTGTGTTGACATAAAGTTTAATATTTCCATTTTGCCCACCACACTGATCAGAGTACATGACCAGTTTCTTAGTTGTCGGCTTTTCGACCAATTAAGCAGTGGTCTCTTGCGGCCGAGGGTTAGAAAACTCAGAAACTCTGGATCTGGATTATCGATGATTTATTGTCATTGGAATTTTGATTTTATCTGATTTTAACGGTAACAAAACGAATATTAAAAAGTTATTTACTTTTAAGAGTTATTTTATATAACTACTGTTTTCCTGTTGATAATCATACTAAAACTAATTATGATGTTAGGATTGATTGTTGCTACGTGTTTAGTGGTTATATTCGTTATAAAACGAGACGGAAAATTTAATCCCACGAAGCAACGACTGTCACCCATTCTCACAAAGGCGTAAAGTTCCACAATTCGCCGCTCTGTCACATAAAATGCTAAGCTCGTAAACCCGAACATGCCTTCTACCAACAGTAGCTGTAATGATGGTAAGGTATAGTTCCTTTTTTTTATACAGAATAAAAGAACAATGGTAATATAAAAGGAAATTGGAGAAGACAATGCCCATGTATGTTGTCGGTACTGAAAAATGTTATTATAGGTTTTTTTTCTCGTTGGATTTTTTTCATTTTTACTCAGATATATTCCCATTTACTAAAAATATTTGGAGGAATAAAAAGATCACTTTGGAAATTTAAATTTTTTTATGAAGATGTTTTTCTGTTATTTTTTATCGTTAGTATATGTGCGCGTTTAACATTTTAATATTCTTTCTACAAAATTAGATTCGAAGCTCATAAATCGAGCTCAAAGGATTCTTTTTTTAGTGGCCTATAGATGTCTTGTTTGAAAGAAAACGGTCCAATTTTCTAAATGTGTCAATACAAAGGGCGTAAAGTTTACGTCCACGTCACGTACTCTACTCGGAAAATTGCCTTCTTCTCTTTATATCGACGCTTTCATGGCCACTCACTTATCATCCTCTGTAGCAATTTGGCTCTATTGTTGACTACCTCACACCATCATAACGGCCATAACTCGAGACGAGGGGCGATTCATCAGAGGAGTTGCCGTAACTAGAAAGCTCTAAAACGATGTTTCAAACCACGAAAACGTGTTTGGCTCTATTTTTCCACGTCTGGGCCATCATTCATTGTCTGCGTCGGTGGAGACATTGGAGGGCTGTTTTGGGACCGTTCCGAGCCCTCGACTTTGCGATTGATGTCCAGCACTAAATCTCAAGCTAATTGGTGCTTGATGTTTGGATCCCTCCGGGTCGCTACTAGCTTTACCGGAGCTTCCAGACGTAACGGACGTGGTTGAATTAAGACGGCGATTTAATTTGGTTGGGAAAAGCTTCTTCCACTTACTCGACCTATCGATCTGTGTGTTGTAATTATAGATTGTAGGCTATAAAATCGACTCAACTATGTCGACAAAGTGATAAAAATTGTCTATTGGAGATTAAGTATCCGTTACCCCTTATGGAGCCGGTTAATGGAAAACAAAACCCCATCAATCTTACTTAGTTGGCCTTTACGAACGAGAAGTATTCAATCAATCCTTGATATTCGACCTTAATTATAATACCTTCTCTTTTGTTTTTCAGTGATCTTCTTATCCACCATTAAAAGCTCTTTTTTAGTTCGAATCTTTGTTAGAACACAAAGCACTTCGTTATACGAGCCTATTTTAGTAAAGTAGCTTGTAATGAAAAGACGGCAACGGTAATTGCCTTCCAGTTATATTTTAACTTAAGATCTTTACCATTGCACTCGTTTCTATAAAACATAAAAATATGAAAATAGTTAACGAATGAAGATGTTCTGATTCTACTTGAATCAACTGAAAATCTTACAAACGCCTCCATTGTTCTTCCGACCCCTTTGTTTAAACTTGAAACGGTGCCTTGTTATGCTCCCGCATTCAATCCACCTTGATTGAACAAACAACGTACAGAATTATATTGTAAACAAAACTCCATGCTAGCTAACTAAATTTGAATAATATACAGAACGGTTACAAGAATTATTTGAAATACTGATCAGAAAATCAATATTATTGTGGTAAGGTTAATTTAATGAAAGTTCGTATCAAAACTATTTTTCAACACATTTTTGAACTTCGATTAGGGACAAGAACTTTTACGATATCGTAACGGGGGAATTCTAATTTCCAATGGAACGAGTGAAAAAGTAAAAAGACTAAAAAAAGATCGGAACTCGACCGCCAACGAGTCGAGATTAAAAAAGGTAGCCAAGCAAATTATTTTAAAAATTGCCCGGTTGATATTCCTTCTAGTTCGTTTTCCGTTTCTTTTTCCCCGTCTTTTTTTATTTCACCCCCATCTAAAAAGCTTTCCAACGTCAATAAACTCTGACCCGCAGAAACCGTCTGCATCAAATAACTTGCCCCCAAGTTTCGTTTTTTATTCTCGCTTTCATCCCCCATCCCTTTGTTTTTGTTATCGCCAAAATTCATTTTGATTTTCGGTTGTAACCTTACGCGGACAGCCCGAGGGAGTTTCGAGGGTGATATTTCATATAGCTTACGGTGTATCTTGTTTATGTAAAGGCAGAATAGGCAATTAGGGTAAAATATCGGCCCAGTGGGGACCTTGGGAAGAGAGCCAAAGGACTCGCGAACAGTAAAGGATGATTTGCTAGCTCGCTTCTGGAGCTTTACCGACCAAGCGAGTTTTCGTGCGCAAGATTAAGGGACGACTATCTAAATGAAAACGAGACTTTTGCGACAAGTTAAGAATATTCATGGGAGCTCGTATCATAATTGTAAATCTTTTGAGGGTTAATTAAAGCTTAAACGATAGAAATTAATTTAATAAATATGTTTAAATGATTTATGTCATTTTAAACTATTTTTATGTTTTCTTTCATTTTGTTACAGATGGAAGACGATGACTTAAAGGATGGTAAGTCGAACCGCTTTAAACCCTTCAATTTCGTGAATACCTCGCCGTCTTTTACTAACCGCAGTGAAAACGTTTTTGAACTGCTTCCAGAACGCGAGCTTACGTTGAAACCCCAAAGTTGTATTAAGTGTACCCTGGGGATTAAGCGAAACCTTCATTTGTACCTGTCTTTGCTAAATAACCTCCCGTTTGAATACCGCACTCATTTGATATCAAAGCGATGTAGAATTCATATAAATAGAGTACTTCGTTTTTTTAATAAAAAAGAAACAGAATAATTATCTTGTTGCTTCTGAACGTAATTTATTATGTAGCATTATAACATTTTAAATAGGTTGTGTTTAGAATTAAAGACAATATAATTTTACTTTAGACTTTTGGAAGATAATAATAGATAACGACAATTTATGTATTTTTATGGCAAAGAAAAAAAAAACAATGGGGTTTAATTAGATGTTAAATAAATAAGTAGTCCACACACACATTAAATTTATTTTGCGAGGTAATAAATATGTTTGGAAAATGTTGTAGAAATTTTAAAATGTTTATGAATTATTTATTTCGTGAAAAAGTATGAGAAGGATATTTCGATATGATATTTTGTTTGAGAAAGAAAAATGATTATGAAGCTAAGAAAAATAATTTGAAATATCCGGATAATCCGGAACATAAATCAGGAAGCTGGCTTTGCTTGGATAAGTGGCTTTATAAAGCGAAATTCAACATTATCGATTAGAAACCGAGAAAATAGCAGATAAACCGATAATTTACTAACTAATTAACTTTTATTAACTTTTCCAAGAAGATTTGTCAAGGACAGCATGCTGACAGTAGGCTATGCCGGTTAACCTCTGTGTTAGTTTGCCAAAACTATCTCCAAGATTTTCCTTTCACAAAAAAAAATTACTGGAAAATGTTGGGATCTTGGCAACAAATCTACCTAAAGTTTCGTACCACTAATAATACTTATGATTTCAGTTTTCTACAACTAATTTCAGTATTTTACGGTTGATGTTAAGTATCTAGTAAATATTTTTAGTGTCCAGTGGTCGATTCTAGTAAGTTTAATGATTGATGCCAATATCTTGTGCAACCTCAATAACGATTGGTTCAGCATCTAGAAGTCAGGTGCAATTTTGGTAGTCACTAGAATCAAAATGTAGTGATTGATTTCAATATCTAGTAAATAATTTCAATATTCAATACATGAATATTGAATTTCAGTATCTAGTGTTTGATTACACTACCCATAGGTTGTTTTCAATATCAAAAGAATCATTTCAGTATGCAGAGTATGATTCCAGTATCCAGCATTCCAGTATTTATGAGACCAGAGTCACTCTGGTATTCAATGAATGTTTCGAATACCCACTTTTTAATTTAAAAATATCTGGTGGTTGCTTTCTATATCTAACTGATGATTCCAATATCTATTGATTGATTTTGGTGTACTATGCAAGATTCTAGTATCCAGTTGTTGATACAGTATCTATAACATTTTGCACAGTATCGAAAAATCAAATACAGTTGCCATAGCGATTAGAGTAACTATTGAATGATTCCAGTACTCAGCGGATGATTCCAGTATATGGTTGATAATTCCAGTATTCATTGGGTTATTCCAGTATCCAATAATTGATTCCGGTATATCTAGTACTTAATTGAAGTACCCAGTGGATGATTGCAATATATCTAGTGGCTCTTTGCTGTAGTCAACGGACAATTCTAGCATTCATTTGATGATTTCAGTACCCAGAGTATGATTTCAATATCCACTGGACAATTCTAGGTATGATTCTAGTATACTGTGGTTGATTACCGTTTCCAATGTATGAGTTTAGTATCTATTAGATGATTCCTGCATCAAGTAGTTGATTCCAGTATATCTAATGGTTATTTCCAGTATCTAATTCATAGCCCTAAAACTTTAAATTACGTATCTTCTGAAACATAAAAAGAAAAAAAATACCGTTTGAGTTTTAAAACGTTAATTCTCGTCTTTTCGCCATAACATTTCCCAATCCGATTAACGCTAATTAACAGGCAACACGTGAAAGGAATGACGCCGCGCTGGGTAGCTTAAAATTCTGTGAAGCAAATAGGATTGTAGGCTAAAGAGACGAATTAAGCGTCCGGGAACAATGCCTCTGAAACGGGGGTAAGTTGAAAAAGGACACAAGTAGGTGGGGGACAAACGCCAGGTCCGTACCGAGCCCTACAAACGTCGCCACGTGCGGAATGCATTAATTAAAACGTTCAAAGCGCCCTCGACTCTGGCAATTGTCGAGTGTTACGTCGACAATAAGTCCATTACGTTTAAAATCCATAGAACAAAATACGTTCGAAAAGACTTAAAAATAACCTATAAATTTCAAAGTGGGGCGGTTTTGATTGGTTCTAACCGCGTTTACTCTGTAATTACCAAAGCACTTTTGTAGAAGTTTTTACAATGATGGCCTTTTCTCGTGCTCAGTATAGTTACAAACCATTAAACTAAAAAACTCAACAAATCCGGTCGATATAAACGTTTAGAAGACTTTTTATAGACAGAGTTAAAAACAACACTTTTCAAAAAATACAAAAACATAATTAACCGTTATTTTCTGAAATGTAGGATAAAATTTATCGGTTTCCAATCGGGAAATAGGAGGATGATTAATAACGTCATTTCCATTTGGTACGACGGGAAATTGAATCGTCGTGATTTAACCATATGGTCGAAACGATATTAATTTCGAAGAATCAGGTTCTCGCAAATAAATCCTTTTACGCCAATTGCGTATTGATATTACGGTCGTACGTTTCGTTAATTCATTCGCTTTCCCATTTGGCGAGCACTGCGCGTTCATTAATAATTTATGGAGAAAATTTAATTGAGTTTAGGCGGATATTCATTATTATTTATTGACGAACGAATTTCTGGTGACTGTATTAATAGATATCTATGAATTTTCAATGTCACGGTTATAATCAGTTATAGGTATTTATTTTTCGATCGTTCAAATTTTTTAAAGATTGAAACTTCTTCGAAGGTTTAATGAGTCAGAATTGGGAGTAAATGTTTTAAATTTGTATTAACACGTATAATAATAGATTTTTCATCAAATTGTGTGTAAATTAAATAAAATTTGTGCTAAAAAAAATAAATTTATTATTTTTTATTTTAAAAGTTTTGATTCGTCACCCAAACAAATAAAATGATACAATTTAAATTACAATTGACAAAAACCTGGCTGTATTAAGCAGCCGTATAGATTAGATAAATCAAATAATCCTCCAATTTCCACACGGTTCTATTTGTGTATTATTTGCAGTCAGTGTTCGATAGCTTATTGTCATAGAAAGACAATTGTTTCTCGATTTCAACTATTTTACTATCTCCGTCTTTTCGGCCACATTTTGGATAGTTTTTTAAACACCTTTGTCGATTCAACACCTTTTTTTGGATGTTCTGTTCTCGTACTGTGGGTGAGTTGAAAGGAACTCTTTATTATCCTGAAAGATTAGAGGGGCGGCTCCAATGTTTGAACTCTAGCGAACGCGGTTTATTTTGCGTTCCACGTTAAAGGTTCCTATAATTAATTTAAACAAATTACGAGGCGGCGAGTAAACTGTCGGTCAGTGGAAATAGACCAGAAACGTTGCGGTTTTTGCTGGTACGGTCGTTTATATCGGGGATCTGGAGTCGACAAGGTTGAAGGATAATTAAGTACCCTCTAAACAAGATTTTTAATTTCATTAACTTTCCCGTCGTCGCTATATAAACAGATATCTTCATTCTAAATATTATTACGAAAAAAAAAAGTTCCCAAAACATTTTTTTTATACTGACCTAGGTCATCATATATTACGATATTGCGTTGTTATACATTTGATTAGTTAAGCAAACATAACTAATCTTCTATTTAAACAAACACAAAGAATAAATAGTCATACATTTTAAATCTTTTTTTATTAAACCAAAAAAAATTAAAAAGGGAATAAATCTTAAAGGTTTTCCTGTTTACCTTAACCAACCCTCGAGCTTGAGATTGCCCAGTTAATTTACGTTCCCATTACATAACGCGGTATTAAACGGTAATTGCGAGGTCGCAATTACCAAGCCCTAATTAATTGAGTCCAGCAGAGGCGGAGAATTAAAATGCCGCGGATAATTGAGGACTAATTACGTGTAAAATCCAAACGCCACTTGCAGCTTATCATCACGTCAAAATCTTCAGATATAAAACGAAAACGAATATGCATTTGAAAGATTAGATTCCAATTAAATTGAAGTGAAATCATAAAAATTATTTTGCATTAAAACAAAAATTTATTTCAGGAATTATTTCACCATTTCAATAGAAATTATGTAATCATATGAATCATCTATTAACGAAAGTTAATAGTAAGTGGCCAAGGTGTGTCTCGCCGATTTCGATTAAATTTAGCACGACCCAAATTAAGGTTGACGTATTTTTCTATTCGTGCGGAAAAACCCTTAGGTCGAGTTATAAAGGTTGAAAATTGGGGTGAAATTATATTTTCGTTTATATCGCAAAAACGAAAAGTGATATTGAAAGGTTATAAATATAGACTAATATTTATCAACATAGAGCTAATCTTATTTTTTGAAAGAACTCATACATTTTATATATGTTTTGTTGAAGTACCACCTAACCTTAGATACTCGAAACTAACCTCTCAGATACTTTCAGTGTTGGGAATTTTTTTTTAAACTGAGTGTTATTAATCTGTTGATCGAAAGCGCATCCGTTTCGCTACTATTTGATATGCTGTTCACCAAATATCATTTTCCAATTCCGTGCGCAGGATTTTCCATTATTTCACTTTGTTTGCTTTTAATGATATTGATTAATTTTTTCTTGCTTGTTTATAATAAGATTGAACAGGAAAGTATTGGATGATTTCTGTATATAATAGATGATTTCAATATCTATTGGTTGATTCCAATATGGAGTTGATAATTCCAGGATTGATTTCAGTGGGTTATTCCAGTATTCTTTAAACGGATGGTTGTAGCATTCAACGGATGATTCCAATATCCAGTGGTTGATTCCAGTATACCCAGTGATAATTCTAGCATTTATTTAATGACTTCAGTATTTAAAATATGATTTCAATATCGAATGAACGATTCTAGTACTCTGGGTATGATTCCAGTATACATGGTGGTTGATTCCAGTTCTCAGAGGTTGATTCCAATATTCAAAAGTTTAGTCCTAGTATTCATGAAATGATTCTGGAATCCAGTGAATGTTTTGAATATCAGTGGATGATTGTAGTTTCAATGATTGATTCTAATTGAAAAAGTAATTTAAGATTTCTTTCAAAATTCTTCCAAAATTGTGTGTCTACACCATTTAGTGAGAAATATATGGAGGTAACTTAGTACTCCAGTACGGTATCATCTGCAGCTCTCCTAATTAAGTTAATTCCACCTAATCTAAACATGGTTTAAGCTTAAGTTTCCCTTTATCTGTTCTTCTTCATACGTCTCCACCTTCACTTGTCCTCAGATCTCGAAGTGGGGAGAAAATTTTAATACGTTGCTCGATCATTTTTTTTAGATTTTGCTTTTTTGAGTAGAGGTGTTATTTGCTGGTTATTGAAGTTGTTATCACCTGCTCTAATTACATCATTGTTACATCAATCAGCCTTGGACTTTACTAAGTTATCGGCAATAAATATTTCCTAAAACATTCTTTGATACTATTCGTGTTCAGCAATTTCCTTCCCAAAGAACAGTTTATCTTGTTGCTAACTTCTATCAAGTTTCTGTTTCATTTATGATCCCTCTGACGTAATTCTGTATAGTGACCAGATTTTTTCAGATTATAAATTTTGGCATAATTCTGCATCACTTTTAATATACGTTTAATTTACTTAAACTTTTAATTTTATGCGTATTAACCGAAAATATTGAGATATGATTCTCTAAAATGAATCACTTCTAACAAAACTATTTTTTAGAAAGTAGGAGTCATCTTTCTTCAAAAATTAAAAATAATACAATCGATTTTTCTAAAAAATAAATAATAAAAGGAGATATCTGAAATAAATTGTGTCATCGCCTTGCCTATAATGGATTATCTATTTCTATTTAAAATAGAATTTATCTACGAATAACCATTTTAGATTAAGACAGTCTCTGATAACCTACCGTATTACATACGAATATACATTTTAATTATTAATCTACTAAGATAACAACGATACGAAATAAAAACCTTTGATATCTATTTTTATTTTAAAATTTTCTAACCAATTCATTCACTAACCTGATATTTTTATCTTTATTTTTAGGATCCTCATCAAAACCAAACTCGACAAGCCTGCCTCCGCAAAGTATATTGGAAGATGTTTAAAAGAAATAATCAAAATATGTAACCCCAACTGAAAAATAATATCAAAAATAAGAAGCCTTTAAATCCACCAAGAAATCAATATCTCGCATGGAGGGAAACGAGACTGTAGTGAACAACACTACCAATGACACGGTCATCTTAAATACATTCTCGCCACATTCGCCGTCGGAATCTGCGATTATCACAATCGTTTTATCTATAATTATTTTAGGTACGATCCTTGGTAATATATTGGTTTGTGTGGCAGTATGTTTGGTGAGAAAATTAAGAAGACCATGTAACTATCTCTTAGTTAGTTTGGCAGTGAGCGATCTATGCGTAGCAATTTTCGTAATGCCTATGGCGATGATTACCGAGATGAAAGGAACGTGGATCTTCGGTAGTATCACGTGTAACGTGTGGGTCAGCTGTGACGTGTTAAGCTGCACCGCATCCATTTTAAATCTATGCATGATCAGTGTTGATCGATACAACGCAATCACAAAACCCCTAGAATACGGGGTTAAAAGAACGCCGCGTAGGATGATCTTTTACGTTTTCTTAGTGTGGTTAGGTTCTGCTTGCATCTCGTTAACGCCACTCTTCATTTTTGGCAACGTTTACGAAAGTAAACCAGACGGCAGTGTTAGTTGTATTGTGTGCCAGAAGATCGGATACCAGATCTACGCGACCATGTGCAGCTTCTACATACCGCTTGCTGTGATGATACTAGTCTACTACAAGATTTTTCGCGCCGCTAGGAAAATTGTGCTTGAGGAAAAACGAGCCCAAAGTCATTTAGATGCTCAGTGTTACATCGAGATTAGCGTTAAAAATGGTGGAGGACCACCAGAAAATAAAATTTCAAATCAAAGTCCATCAAATCCAGTAAGGACAAACCATAGAAGTAGTTCAGCCAGTACGAATACTATGGTAAGCATTATAATTAAGTATATAGACCAAATTTAAATATAATTTTTTATTTATATACATTAATAACATTAGAGATTATTTGAAAATCCACTAACATAATTCCCGTACCTCATAAAACGAGCTCCCAAAAGTACCGTGCGAATATTCTGCCTGAATAATGTACGTGAGATCAATTCTAATAATTTCAAAAATGCGTCCCTCTATATTCTATGCAGTGTATCCCGTGTATCTCAAGAATTTATTCGCTCGATTACGAGAAAATACGACTGCATATCGGAGCGAAAGGGTGTTCAGCCTTAAAGCTTTCAGATGTATGCCGGAACGTAAGGCGAATAATATAAATCAGGTCTGTTTATGAGGGCGAAGCACGAAAGCAACTTGTTCTGGTCAATTTCGGGGAATAAAAGTAATGTTACTGTCTCGAGAATTTATTTCGACAAAACGTAACCGAGAATTTGATATTTATTTTGATAATAAATTTAAATTTGTCTTGTGATAAATCGGCAGATTACAAAGTATTATTTATTGTATTGTTGTGTGCCATAAATTTTTCCGTTATTTTTTTTATTTAAAAGTAGATTATGTTGTAATCAGATAATTTCATTCACCTTAGAAACGTATTGATTTCGTGTTCAACCGAATGTAATTTTCTGTAGTAAATGAAACCAATTATTCCTTTCTGTTAAGAAACGAGAAAAAAAATTCCTTTTTAGTCTTTTCTTCAAATGCATTTATCCCAAACTGAGGGAGATAGATACGAATTGCCTTAGTTGTAAGCGATTCTTTTAGTTTCCGCATTATCCTCATTCAATTTCAGATACCGACTTCAATTAACGTTTTTTAAGAGGTCATTTGTTACGGTTTAGAGTGATTTACTCTTCTTAAAACCATTCAATTCTTTTACGGAAAATTCCCGTTCAATGTCCAATTCGCTTACGAAATTTGCTTACGATTTGCGTCAATTTACAACGTGCTGATGGAGTGAAAATGGATGTCAATTATGCTAGCCTATAGTGTGCCATTAACAAATGTCAATTACGCGAATTGATTCGCCAGAAACTAGACTGGTTACACGCATCATCATTAACACGTACAATTTTCGTTAAATTCAATTTTTTTCGACAACATCTCATTGAAAATTCTATTTCAACGTTTGGGAATTTCAGCGGTATAGCATTGGGTTTCCCGGTTTGGGTATCCCCATTGGATTTCTCCGTTTATGGCTTTTGAACTTCCATAGGGAGCCCACCCGAGAAACTAGCTCCATTGACTCCTTTATAAACTAGAGGGGATGGTGAAGACGTCAGAGTTAAATCTCGTTCTGTCCCTTATAGGTGTAAAGGTGGAAATGGGAAGTTTCCGTAGAGAAATGTTATAGAACGAAATATCGTCATCCACTTTATCGAACAGAAAATATTAAATCTTTCTATCCAAAAATAGATTTCAAAACATTTTTTAATTTTGAATTAATGTTCTTTCTAAAAGACAATTAATAAATATATAAATTGAAATCTCTGTATATTTTTATCTGTATCGAGGTATCGAGGTTACTGTAATGTTAAATTATAGGTATATATTTTTGTATATTGCATCTTAAATGAAATTCACAGTATATATTTAAGTATAAGCTACAAAGTTTTCTCATCGATAAACTTTCCGTTAACTTTTGCAATGTTTAGAGGAATTTTCTTTCTTTCTTTTCTTTGCGGCGTCGAGAACACTGCATGTTAATGCATTAAGAATGACTGATTCTTTATTGAAGAGGAAACCACCCGACATGCCAGAATGTGGATCAAGTAAGAAAAGCAATGATCCAAAGTCCCAGTTGTTCTGCCAGGCAGCACTCTGCAGAATTGCAATTGACCAAAGCACTGTGCAGCTAATTTTCACTAATACTTATGATTTTATTCAGATAAAATTATGGTAGTCCAACAGTTGATTACCAACAACGTCTTGTTTTAAAAAATGCTTGTCATATTAAATGAAAATGAGCCACTAAATATGTGATTTCATACTTTGAAGAATTCTTGACATGGTTATATTAAGGAAAAAATCGAAAAAGAAACTTTGGCGAAAGTGCGCACTAAGCGTTATAACACAACAAAACAATAATCTAAAAAAATAAATTATTTTTAATTAAACAAGAAAAAAAACATGTTAAACTTAATCTTTCATTTCAAACTAGTGTAGTTGGTAAAGAAATAAATACAATGTGTTATATAATTTATTCTAAGGGTCGATATAGCTAATATTGTCTCGGACGAAGGAATTTAAATGTAAATTTTACGCCCGTTCTAGTGACATCTACCGCAAAAACAAGCAACCAATTTAACTTAAACGAACTTGTGGAAACCGCTTTATAAATACAAATGAATTCCTTGAAATAAAATTATACTTATGTCATAAAAGCATTGTTTTAAAAAAAAAATTCTTTTAATTATTTTTTTTTTTGGTTTCAGTGTAGTCTTGATAAGGCAGCATTGGGTCGATGCTTCACAACGCGAAGAAGTAACGAATCCCAGTGTCCAATGCTTACCGGAAAACAACAAGTGCAAAAGCAAGCCAACAACAAACAAAAACAAGCAAAGAGCAGCTTGCTGACGACGATGAAAACATCACCCGGAGCAAATAACAATCAAAAGAAATTACGCTTCCAGTTGGCGAAAGAAAGAAAAGCCAGCACGACTTTAGGGATCATTATGAGCGCATTTATCGTCTGTTGGTTGCCGTTTTTTGTATTGGCTCTCATTAGACCACTGTATGGCCCTCTCTATAAAACGCCGTATATGGAGACTCTTGTTAGTATTTTCTTATGGTTGGGTTACGCCAACAGTCTCTTAAACCCCATAATTTACGCAACGCTAAATAGAGATTTCCGGAAACCATTTCAAGAGATCTTATTCTTTAGATGTGGCAGTTTAAATCATATGATGAGAGAGGAATTTTACCATAGTCAATATGGTGATCCTGATCTTCATGTGACCACCAGAACCCATCTGGCCGATTACGAGGAGGGCGTTGAATATATCGAGGCTGGTGGTGAAGAAACGAAAGTTGCCGATATTAATGCAGCGCATGAATCGTTTCTATGAGACCAAATAATTGTACCAAAAAGAAAAAGAAATTCGTAGTGATAGTAGGTTTTAATCTATAAGACAAGATGAACACTTTAGAGTTTACTTTAGTTGTGCTACAGTTCGATTCTTGCTATTTATTTTGCATGCAGATCTGGCAGTTTTAATTCAGTCGTTTTTTTTATAATCTGTGATATGTTTTTAAGTTATATTAATTTTTTATGATAAAGTACAGAGTTGTATTGATACTTTTTGTGTAATTTAAGATAACTCTGTATAAATTAATTTTTATTGTTGTAATAATCATGACAATTTCATTTATCATTTTAAAATAAAATTAAAATATTGTTAAGATAGAGATCTGCATGTATAATTTTGCAAATAATACTGTATGTACAACCATCCTGTTCCTAAAAGAAACCTCAAACTGAGTCAGGCTCCACCGTTTTTAATCGGACTTATGAATTTTGTTTATTAATTATAACTCTTCCAGAATTAATTAATATGTTGAAGCACTTCCATTTGATTGTAAATTTATGAAGAAATAACTTTTAAAATTTGTTAAAAAAACTGAGTTTGTTGTTTTGGTTTTGTTTACTCTATAAACCAAGAGGTATACTGACCTTAAAAACTCA
Organism: Onthophagus taurus; assembly: GCF_036711975.1. Lineage (NCBI taxonomy): Eukaryota > Metazoa > Arthropoda > Insecta > Coleoptera > Scarabaeidae > Onthophagus > Onthophagus taurus. The sequence goes on from NC_091967.1 coordinate 6,557,465, forward strand.
GTATATTATGTGTATTTACGTAACGACAATGCTATAGATAATTATAAGTAACTAAAACAATATGTAAATATAAAGAAAAAGAGAGGAAAATGAAGTGATCTCATTGCTACCAATTGCATGTCGATAACGTTCTTATTTTAAGCTATTACTGTTATTTATTGTTTCATTATATCTCATCATTGTTATCTGTTCTATGTACATAATCGTAGTCGCACTCACTGTTTTTCATTTTAGCTAAAATATATGTTGTCTTTTTCATTGTATTTTTTTACAAAATATATTTTCTTTACGAAACTTTTCCCGATTTTGTTTTTTCTTTTATTTATTTAATCTTATCTATTCTCGATCTTTTTGCCTTCTTCGCCTTTACTTCACCACTATCTCTAATTTGGAATCAAAATTTTCTTTTACATGTTTTTGATACGACCTTTTACAAAAGAAAAACGAGAATATTAAACATTGCAATATCAACATGAATTATTATATTTATATTACGTTTGTTGATTTTAAATTACAATTTACCATAAGGAATTTCGTGCAAACTAAGTTTAGGTTGTTTTCAAAATAAACAGGCGTACTCACCTACGTTGAAAAGATATGATTCACGGAATATATTAATTTTTTTATCATGATGTACCGATATGAAGGAAACTCGCGCCAACAGGGATGTTTCTTTAGCCATGTTTTTATAGTATACACAATGAATACTGTCTAGATCAAAAACTTGTAAGGATTATAAAACTTTTTTTTAACGCAAAACCAAACAAAATGAACGGTAAGTACGTATTAATCTCGAAAAATGTATTATTTTTAGCTTATTTAGCCGTAAAGTTTATGATTGGTTTTAGGTTATAGATCATTTTTAAAAATTTTTAGGGCGACACTCGCTGTTATAGCCGTTAGATTGGATTTCTGTATTCATAACGTTCCAATCGAGAGAAAGCCGATTATGGAAAATTGCCCCCTTGAAAAACTGAGTAATTATGTGTCAACGGTTTTAATCTGCCGTTATTGCTGAAGCGGACCGACGACGAAGGGAATTGTTTACCTTTTTCATTTTTTTCCCTTCGGTTCGTAAAAACTTCATTACTGCTCTGGGCGATCCAAAAAATTAATTACTGCTCGTTGCGGCGGCAAATTAAACCCCATTCTATACTCTCATCGTGATTCGTAAAGAGTTTATCGTCACGAACCGACCCACACTTGTTATTATTCCCTATTTATTTTATATTTATTGCTCGATAGAGTTTTTTATGGTAAAATAAGTAAATTGATTGAAAAATTTTATTTACAAAAAAATTCATTTCAGAACATTCATGTTCGAGAAATTTGTAAACTTGTAATTACTTTCTCTTCGAAGATTGTCTTCTAATTCATCCAGCGAGTAAGAAGTGTTATCAATCGTTAACTCATTTCAATAATGAAACTGAGCCTCTGAATAGCATCAGATGGCATTAAGCACCAACTATAACTTGAAAGGGTGGAGTTGCAAAGCTTTACGCAACGTGCAATGTAGGGGTAAGTGTGAAGAAAGGATTGAGAAACTCGCGATTACTTGATGTTTTTCATCGCCCCAAGTCGAAGTTTTATCCATTGTCAAAAACGCCCTCTTCGAAGTTCTTAAAAATAGATCGCGAAATAATGGTTATCAAAATTTTAGAGGTTTTTACTTTAACTTTTTTAATTAAACACTGTCATTTTTCGCTTTAATTTAAGATAAAAGTTATTTCTTAGTTCCTGTAAATAAAGTCGGTATGATTTTTTAAAGTTTAACAAATATTTTCGATTTTTGCTATAATTAAACGTTAACAGTTTTCGATTTTGTAAACAAACTTTATCATCAAACGTATTACTTATTATATATAGAAATGAAGATCAAAGCCTAAGCTTTAATTTAAGATAAAAGTTCTTTCTTAGTTCCTGTAAATAAAGTCGGTATGATTTGTTAAAGTTTAACAAATATTTTCGATTTTTGTTATAATTAAACATTAACAGTTTTCGATTTTGCAAACAAACTTTATCATCAAACGTATTACTTATTATATATAGAAATGAAGATCAAAGTTTAAGCTTTAATTTAAGATACAAGTCGTTTCTTAATTCTTACAAATAAAGTGGATATGATTTTTTAAAGTTTACCAAATATTTGCGATTTTTGTTATCATTAAATATTGACAGTTTTCGATTTTGCAAACAAACTTTATCATCAAACGTATTACTTATTATATATAGAAATGAAGATCAAAGCCTAAGCTTTAATTTAAGATAAAAGTTCTTTCTTAGTTCCTGTAAATAAAGTCGGTATGATTTGTTAAAGTTTAACAAATATTTTCGATTTTTGTTATAATTAAACATTAACAGTTTTCGATTTTGCAAACAAACTTTATCATCAAACGTATTACTTATTATATATAGAAATGAAGATCAAAGTTTAAGCTTTAATTTAAGATACAAGTCGTTTCTTAATTCTTACAAATAAAGTGGATATGATTTTTTAAACTTTACCAAATATTTGCGATTTTTGTTATCATTAAATATTGACAGTTTTCGATTTTGCAAACAAACTTTATCATCAAACGTATTACTTATTATATATAGAAATGAAGATCAAAGCCTAAGCTTTAATTTAAGATAAAAGTTCTTTCTTAGTTCCTGTAAATAAAGTCGGTATGATTTTTTAAAGTTTAACAAATATTTTCGATTTTTGTTATAATTAAACATTAACAGTTTTCGATTTTGCAAACAAACTTTATCATCAAACGTATTACTTATTATATATAGAAATGAAGATCAAAGTTTAAGCTTTAATTTAAGATACAAGTCGGTTCTTAATTCTTACAAATAAAGTGGATATGATTTCTTAAAGTTTACCAAATATTTGCGTAAATATTGACAGTTTTCGATTTTGCAAACAAACTTTATCATCAAACGTGTTACTTACTATACATAGACATAAAAATCAAAGTTTAAACTTCAATTTAGTTAAATATAGGATTTTATTTGTCACATTTATTATTTTGATTTGTTATAAAAGTAAATTTAAATTGCTCCTACCGATAATGCTATCGCAAATATGAAACATTATCGCGGATTCAGCACGTCCAATTATTCTGGTGGAATTAAAATTAATTTATTATGGAAGTAAATTATTATTATAAAAATTGCAATGTTTAATATTCATGAAAATCGTGGGGAGAGACAATCATTATTCATAAATAAACCATTTTTGAGAACCCATTATTTTCATTTCGTGTATAATCGAACAGTTTTTGAAGGTTTGTGATTTTTTTGTGATTTGTAAATACTGAAATATGTAAATATTGATATAAATACTGTTTTAATTTATTTATGTATTTAATTTAATTTTAAAAAATAAATAAATCAGAATAAATTAAGTATGGTATTTCAAGTTATAATAAGTGTGCAAAAAAAATATGTGTAAGAGTACACTTAAATATGAATACTAAATAAATAATAATATGTAAAATCTTTTTGTATGTCGACTTGACTTTTCTATTTAGGTACTAAATCGTACACGTTGTATAAATGTTGGTGAAATATGTAGTGTTTCGCTATGATATATTGAAACTAACAAATAAATAAACGTATAAAAAGATTATAAAATAAAACCAATTGGGAATTAATTTATTTTCCAAATTCAGCTCCAAATCAAACACAAAGCGGTCCTAATAATAACATCAAAACAGGAAATATATTTTTATTCACCATCGGCGATTCATTCATATTTTTCGGGTCAAGTACTTTCAAAGCTTCGTAAACGTTATCTATTATTGTTTTATCGAAATATTCAAAAGTTTCAACGTGTTTAATTATCTGAAAATAAAAAAAGTATTAATTTTTAATTAATTTTTTTTTTATATACTTACAATATAAAATTCGTTTAAATAAGTCCCAAATAAAACAGGTAACGTACCGGATGCTAAACAAAGCACAAGAGCTCCATATAAAAAACACGTCTTCATTTTACTTTGCTTTAAAATGAACTAAATTGTAGACATTGATGAATAACAACATTAATGTCCTTTAATTTGCGCGAATCAAGTTCAAATAATAATTTATTCACTTTAATTAGATATCCAATTAATACTTGCGTAATAAATTACTTCTAACTAGGTAATTCTAGCATTCGAATCTGTTTTTTAATATAGATATATAAATAATGAAAACGAAATCTACACTTCGTTGAAAAACAAATAATACCTTTTAATTTATGAGATCCAAATTAATTGTTTTAATTAAATATCAATTAGTAAAGTAAAAATTACTCTTAACTACGTTTAATTGACTTGTAATAAAAATATATCGTTTATTCGAATATGTTAAGGTATATAAAAAAAATTTTTATACAAACATCCTATTAGTACACAACAACTTCATTTTTAGTGTAGTTAGTAAAGTTTGTTGAAAAAATGCGTCATTTGTACGCTTTTTCGTTTATTGCTTTAACAAATTTTGCATCTTTGTTGCCGATTTTATTATATCATAAGGTATTTTTATCAAATATTTTTATATTATTATATTATCTTTTATTTTAGGAGGGATCTCAAGATGTAATTCAACGAATTCATTTACAAGAATTACCGTCAATTAACAATAATTTAACTTCAACCGAAAATTTTAATTCTGCAAATTATGAAAACTCAAATATTTTCGCTGTAATTTTTCTGGCGTTAATACCGTTAATAATTAAATGGTCAGCGGATGTTTACGAACCTAGAGATTGATAAAATATAAAATTTAATTTAGTGATTTACTGTTAAAATTGATTTAACAATTAATTTAATCATTTTTACATTAATATCTAACCTTCAATCGTATTGAAACAATTTTTTTAAATGACTTGAAGTCATTAAATTGCGTGTGCGATTCTGGCCTTTGGAACTATTTTTTATAAATACTCTATTTCTTTAAAATTTCATTCAGTGCTATATCTACATAAGGTGTATTTAGAGTCATTAAATTGCGTGTGCGATTCTGGCCTTTGGAACTATTTTCTCAACTATTTTTTATAAATACTCTATTTCTTTAAAATTTCATTCAGTACTATATCTACACAAGGTGTATTTAGAGTTTAATTTTTATTGTAAACATTTTCAAAACATAATGCGTTATCAATACGCTTATTCTTTTATTGCTTTAACAAATTTCGCTTCTTTATTACCGATTTTATTGTATCAAAATCAGGTATGTTAAGGATAATTTTTTTAGTTTTTTTAATAAATTATTTTATTAAATTAGGAAGGATCTCAAGACGTCGCGAGAAAATTGCGTGAAGTACCTTCGTTTCAAGATAATTTAACAATGTCAACGGTAATAATTAATAATTTACCAAGTTTTGAAAATATTATAGAAGTTAATGAAGAAATCGGAAAAATTAAAGTGTCTTCAGTAAATTATCAAAATTCAAATATTTTCGCTGTGATTTTCTTGACATTAATACCATTAATAGTTAGATGGTCTGCAGATGTATACGAATTGAGAGAATAAAATTTTATTATAATGAGTATCAATAAATTTTTTTTAGCAAAATTTAATTTGGTATTTTTAACCTTTCTAGGTTTCGAATTTCTAAGATTCATTTTAAGAATCTTACATATATTCTTAGAAAGATCTTAGATTCAATTGAATCGGCACTAATTTCATACATCATCACAAAATTATCAGCTTTTGAGGATTATATTGCCTCGCGTGCAAGCAACCTCGACGATTTGAGGCGAAATCGTTTCTTATACACTTTGGTAAAGATACAAAATCTCTTATAACAAGACATTTACTCTCAAATCGCTGAGATCACTTGCAGGCGAGGCGCTAGTTTGGTATATCAATGCAAAATTGTCAGCGTTGGAGATGTAGCGCCTCGCCCGTCAGCGACCTCGACGATTTGAGGCGAAATCGTTTCTTATATACAACATCACCATTTTAATAAATTCCATATATTATTAAGTATGTATGTATACTCGAGAAAATAATCATTTGTCACAATGACACTTTTTAATTGATAACCTTTACCTTTTAATTTTAAAAATGCCAAAAAAAGTGAAAAAAGAAGTAATAATTGAACCGCCATTACCCGAAACTCCACCAGAACCAAAACCATTAACAGAAGATGCTTTATATTTTTGGACCGATATTCCAGAACGATTATCAACAACAGTACCACCCCCAACACCAACAGGAGTTGATAACGTACTTATCCTTCCATTTCCAATCCCAGAAACATTTCCAAGTTTAGATGGTTTGGACGTACCCTTTGTACGAGAAATTGGAATTAAAGCCTCAATTGATTTGTTAGGTCAACATTTAGGTTTAACAAATTACACTTTCGATTACATTCAATTTTGGTTGTTGGACGTTCTCGTTGATTGCTTATGGCGAACTCAAGACGAATACTTTTTCACGAAACCGGATCAAAAATTGGTTCTGGAATGGATGTTGTATATGTTTAGGGTAATGAGAGATCCAACGATATCGTTTTCGAGGAAGCAACTTTTAAAATTGTTTAAAGAAGCTATTTTAATGACGGGACAATTAATACAAGAGGGACACAAAGTTATACCAAAACCTGATGATTTATTCGAATTGGTTTTTCAAAATAATCCTCAGCGTGATGATGAAGATGAAATTCTCGACGATGAAACATCCAATTCAAGCGCTGAAGAGGAAAGCTCTGATTCTGAGTCAACGTTTACAATCAGCAAAACAAATTCTGAGCATGTAATTTTAATGGATATCGGTGGGCAACAAAGAAAATATATTTTAAAACGAAGAGTATGTTCGTGTGAACAAGGTATTTTAGAAATCTTTGGAGGTAATCAATTTTTTTATTTTTTAATTTTATTTAAGGATCAACTCCTACTTTTGGAACGACTCTTACAAAGGATATAACTAAGTCTACAGAAGTTAGTTTAGTATACGATTCTTATACAGACGAAGAAGAAGGGCTGGAAGGAGAATATATGTCTGAAGTGAAAGAAGAAACCATTGAAACCTTCAATGAACCATTTCAAAATAAAGATTATAAAATGTTTCACGTAGTAGACCAAAAGCTTCCTTCCAGATTCTTACCGCTACCTGATGATGATCAGACAGAGGAAACTTCACAGCAAAGTTATAGTAATCCACCGGATTACGAACCACCATGTCAAAGTATAATTTATTTTTATTATGTCTGATTTTGCTAAATCAAATTTTTTTTTAGTTGTTGGAGATGTGATTCTTTTAGGTTTGTATAACGAAGGTGTTTTAAAAAAATTTATTAGAAAATTATTACACAGATAGTAACACGGCAAGTTCATCTTCAACTCAAACCACATCGTCACAAGAAACCGTTAAAGTAGATTCACAAATCAATGATAAATCGCAGTCCACAACAGAGCAAAGTGTAATGCGTACTATGACATTTGACGAAAAAATGAAACTTTGGCGTCAATTTAAACAACGCGAACAAGAATTGAAAGATATGGAGGACTCTAATGTTGGTGTAGTTACTACTCATCATCATCATCATGCTCATTTAGAACCTTATGGTCACCCACACCGCGATAAACCAAAACCTTTGGGAAGCGCTCTTAAAGACCACACTCAAACTATGCTTCGACAAATGTTAGCCGATATGAAAAACGACGATGAAAAAGATGACCAAGAATCTTGCGGATTGGACTTTGAACATAAAACGAAAAATTTATCGATACTTTGTGCTATAATTGATTTTGTTTTTGATTAGTAAGTTTAATTTATATTACAACAACATTTAATAACGATCTTTCTTTTAGTTTTTATCAAAATTTTCATTTCATCCTTTTAAAGTTGGCCTTAAAAACGAATCCAAGTATAATAACTCAAAAAGTAAACCCAGAGTGGCTCGTTCCCAAATTTAATCTCGTTGAACTTGTTAAACCAAAACCAACCCCAGTGAAAAAAGAAAAAAAATCTAAAGAAAAGAAAAGTAAAAAGGATAAAAAGTCGAGCAAAAAGGGCAAAGATAAGAAGAAAGATAAAAAAAGCGATAAGAAAAAAGGCAAAGAGAAAAAAGAGAAACCAAAAAAACCCACGAAGGAAGAATTGAAAGCAATGAAAGCTGAACAACTACGACAACAATTATTACAAGAACAACTCGAAGAAGAAATGAGGAAAGCGGAGGAAAATAGAAGATGTATGTTTCCTCTTGCAGATGCTGCAACCGATGAACTCTATATGGGGTTATTTGAAAATTGGCAGAAACCTAAAGAGGGAAAACAAAAAAAAGATAAAAAGAAGAAATAAATACATATTACATTTTAGCCACATATTATAGAAAATCCCAATCATTACATTTTCTATTGCAGATATCTATTTTTAATGCTCTCTTTATTATTCAAAAATAATTCAGAAAATCTTTATTTTAGCTTTTAATAAATAGATGTCGCGATTTAAAAGCTCTAATTCAAATTGATTTGAAACAGATTTTTGGCTACATCGCAACTTCATACGCTATTTTTGAGTCGGTATTTTTGACTTTTGATAACTTTTGCTTACGAAAATAGCGCGTCTTTGACCGAATTAGAAGACGCCGACACGTCATCGTTGTAACATCATTTATAAAACCACGAAAACAAAATCAATAACATCCCATCTCATTCTTTTCTTTTCCTATAAATTTTTGGCTTTGTAGAAGGTCAAATAATAAATAGCAAAGTTTTTTCTTCATTTTCTACTTTTCGCTTCATAAATAAAGCCGCAATGCGCTTATTCGTGCCAAGAGGCGCTACGAGAAGTAAAAGAACAAAACCAGTAGCGCCTGATTGTCATCGGATAATGCGATAACGTGCGCACCGAAAATACGAGTGGATTCGGAAAACATCAGCTGGCCCAAGATTCAGTTCGGCAGAAGATGCGAAACGGTAAGGATAAAATTATCTTGTGACGATTGACCCCACGGAACGGGATGTGTTTGTTTCTGCTCGTTAAATAAAACGAAAATAAAAGTGAACTTTTTATAAAATAAAAAGACAATGGATTCGAAAAGTTCAACTCCGATTACACCACCAACACCACCAAGAAGCGAACCGGGAACACCATCAATATTATCACGAAGTAGTAGTAGAAAAAATAAGAGACAAATTGGATGGGCACCTCCTCCCTTAAAAATACCATCTCCACAAGGATTTCTACCACCTACACCTATACCAACTTCTTCGAGGATCCCTGGAAGTTTTACAGCTTATAGTACTCAGGGATTATCGCCCAATGTTGCACAAAATCCTTATGTTTATCCTAGAAAATATTCTGAGTATATGTTTAACCAGTTTAATGGAATAAAGGATTTTACAATAGGAACCGCCAAGTCTGGACTTGGTATTGGGGAAAAATGTTCGTTTTGGATGTATAATAAACTTAGTAAACTCAGCAGAAGTTGGTTTACCCATATTTTTCTTTCTATAGTTATTGTGTTGTATACTGTTGGTGGTGCTTTTATGTTTCTTACAGTTGAAGGTTTGTATTTTTTTATTTGAATAAAAGCTTTTTGATGCAAAACGTATGGAAAATTTTTAAGTTATTTAATTACTTTTTGCTAAATTCTTGTTTTGATTAATTTTTGCTAAATTTTATTACATTTTTATTGATTTGTGCCAAACTGTTTACCTACATTTAAAAAATGGAAAATTTATGTTTATATTCAACGGAAATAGCTTTGGAAAATAGTTGCTAGTATAAGGACGTCAAGTTATTTATATATTTTAGCCTAAATTTAAAAATGAAAAATAAGAGGTTGAGATATGCCTCGTTGTTGCTTTTTGATTTTTTCTATCTATCTTTTTCTATATTTTAATTTCTCCTATGCAAATACGTTCTAACTAGAGCATAGATGTAATTAAGCTACATCTATTTATAAATGACGTCTTTTTGGTTCATTATAAACAATTTATTTCCAAAATAGATTTCTTCATTGCCCTTAGTTATTTTTAATGTTTTAAGATTAACATTTTCTAACGACATTCACTCCTATTTACAAATTGCTAGGATATTAAACACTGTAAACAGAGCCGCAGATCTCACAAGACGGCTAAGCCCGAATGATTCTAGCTCTAGGTCTTGTGTTAGTTCGAGTTTTAATTCAATACAAATATGCAACATAGTGATATCTTATGTTAGTTAAGTTATGTTAACTAGCGTTACCTACCACTATCACTAGAACTAACATTAGACCTAGAACTAGAAACACTCACACATGTTACATTTTATGTGGGACAAAGTACTACCTTGTTGCCCTGGTTTCTATGAAAATATATTATTGTATATTGCATTTTAACTGAAATTCACTGTATACGGTTAATAGGGGACTACAGATGTTGTTTGCAAAAGTTTTTTTCTTTTCTTTACTGACTGAAAGTTTGTTATGTGTTTCCTATACACAATTTATATCATTTTATAACACTTTGACGATTTTTTGTTATTAACATTAACTCGCAATATGGAAACTGTTTGTGGAAGATTGAACAAATGGGCTAAATATTGTTTGCAAAAGTCCAGATATAGCTGGCAAAAGCCTAGATACCGATTGCAGAAGAGTAACTACTGTTTGCAAAATCCTAGATACTGCTTGAAAAGGACTAGATATTCCATGCAGAAGACTGTTTGGCGTTGTCAAAAACATTTCTAAAAAGAAGCAGTATTATACCACCATCTTCATCCTTGTAGTGCTATTCGGATGCGAAACCAATTAGATGAGTGTTTATAGGCATTGGAAGTGGACTTCCAGGGGCATAGAAAACAATGGTGCAAACACAAAGAAGGCAATTACAGCGGATTGGCCGGTTCAACAAATGCATAATGAAAGAATATTTAAAAAAAGCGATGCAATTGACTCCAAGCGGATAGGGGAACGTCCTAAAACTATTTGGGTATCGAGGATTCGAAAAGTAATGTCCGAATGGAACTTTTCACCAAGGAATTGGGAAGATCACAAGGGCTTGCGGAATACTAGATACTGCCAATGGAACACTAGATACTACTAATAAAATACTAGATATTACATACAAGGTGATAATTATATACAGGGTGCCCATTATGTATGGAATATAGTATATGTATATCTTGATAGGTATCAACTTTATAAAAAAACATTTTATACAAAAGTTGTTTAATATTTTATTTGTCATAATAAGACAACATTCAATTGTTTTTATTTCAGAAAACAAATGAGCAACGAATAACACTTGAAGTTTTTTAAATGGCAATGTACCCTTTTGTTAGGCTCATTTGATAGAGATTTCTTTTCTTTTTACGATGACGTAAAATTTTAGTACCCTTATATCAGAAAATGTTTGAAAAAATGTAAAAATTGCTTATTAAGAAAATGTAACTAATAACAGTAATCTAGATATCCGAGGTCGTCAAATACCTCGAAGTACCTCGAATTATAGGAGATGTACACTAATTTTTCGTTTATTTGTTTTATTTTGCACGTAAATTTAATTTACGGTAATAATTTGAGATCTCGGGTATCTAGATTAATGTTATTGATTTATTTTTATTAATAAACAATTTTAACAATTTTTTCTAAAATTTTCTAACGTAAGGGTACAAAAATTTTACGCCATCGTAAAGAGAAAAGTAATCTCTATCAAATGAGCCTAATGAAAGAATACATTGCCATTTAAAAAAATTTAAGTATTATTCGTTACTCATTTGTTTTCTGAATTAAAAACAATTGAATGCAGTCTTATTATGTCAAATAAAATATTAAACAACTTTTGTATAAAATGTTTTTTTATAAAGTTGATACTTACCAAGATATATGCTATATTCCATACATAATGGGCACCCTGTATAGAAGAAATATTGAAATAAGTACTTGTCTAAAGTACACATATTTCAGATCATGTGATGATGTCATCTGAACCACTTTGACTAAAACAAAACTAGAACTATCCAAGATAACAAACACGACGATTTTATATTAAGTTGTGAAAAATCAACATCTTACACTACTCTAATGAACTTTTCAATATAAATTTGTTGTTTGTATTGTTCACATTTTATTTAAACAGAGACATTTTATCTCTAAACATTGTGTTACGCAATTTAGTTTCAAATTTAGAGCGACCTTTTGTGTACAGTTTAGTTCCAAAGGATCGATGTAAATGCCTAATTTACATTTATCGATTTTCCTAGTGCCCCAGCTTAGCAAATTTTATGATAATCGTCGAGAAATATTGATCCTCAAAAACCATTTTAAAATTAAATTTAATTAAATTTATCATAAACATACTTTATTTTCTAATAAAATCCTATTCCAAGTAATGAATTTCTCGAAATTTCAACTTCACCTTTATAAATAAGTCTGGCTAATAAGAATTTTAGCTTGGATATTCAACCCTTACTTCTATAAATATTTTCTGATTTAATAAATTAGTAAGGATATCTACATTTCAAAATCTATCTTTGTCCACGTAAACATCTAGATTTATACGTTAGCCATTTCCATAAGTTTGTATTCAAAAAGTTTCTCGCATCGTCAATCATCTCGATCTCATCATCTAAATCACAGTGATATATATTTTTAGTTCAGTAAAGATCGTAAATTAATCAAATTCGCATTGCATAGATCATCCTTGAAAAGTGTTGAATATTTTTCAAATCGAAATATCTTTTTATAGCTTTTATAAATCCATAAACGTCACGAGAAATTTTCTGTTGGGTGTGCTTTGTAGCACATGGCCCGAAAGCATAAATTTTTCAACATTTTTGTGGCTTGTAAAGTTAGTAACGGCTTGCCATAAAGACGAGCTTTACGACTTAGATGCACTTATTAAACTAATAGTTGATCTTCAAAGCAAAACGCCTCATGTTTGAAAATAACACGTATAAAAACATTTTGTGCGTGGAATAACACGTTTTACCTTTAAAAAATAATTTTCAAATATTTACTAATGTAACGTAATATCTTCAAGGTACGAATAGAAAATTACAAGATGGTGATTTGAGAAAGGAAAGATACACAGCTATTGATGAAATAATTAAAATGGTGGAAACGATACCTCATAATACATCTCCCGATGAACTTGTTGGTGCGTTATCAAGAAGATTAGATGACTATGAAGTTGTTATTATTGATATGTATAAGCAGAATACGTTGTTAAAGGATCGAACGTGGACGTTTTGGAACGCAGTGTTTTTTTGCAGCACGATTTATACAACTATAGGTAAGATGTTTGTTTAAGAATTCTTTTTCTGAATTGCGCAGTTTTTGTAACGCTTCAGTAATCATGTTTGTAGTTTTGGAAGTGCATAGATATAGGTGCTTTACTGCATTGAAAATACTGTGCCAAGGTTCGGTGGACTAAATTTACTTAAATACATCAACACTTCACAACAAAAATTCGGTGGAATTCTTTACTTTGTTAAGAAAATTATATTTTGAGTAAAATAATCTCGTATAAATTGTTAGACAATTGTAATTTAAAGTGATGGGAAATATTCAGACGATTAGTCATAAACACAAACGTAATATTTTTAGACAACAAAAACGTACGGTTCAGAGACACACACTATTAATACAAATGTTAAAGTTCTTTCATTCTTTTTTATATCAATTTTTAATGAAGCAGTAATTTTTTAAATAAATCTTGCACGTGGCTTTCATTACTATTATGACTTTCGTGGAAAATTTAAAAATAGTAATACGTAAAAAAGTGACCAGTAGTAATCATAAAGAGGAAAAATAAACATCGAGCCAGAAATTGTGATTTACGAACTGACACGGTGTTGATATAACCGTCAAAAGTTATCTTTGAAAAGTTAAAAATAAATTAATCTGGGACATTGCTGATATGATGATGTAGCTTACAATTAGTTAATTATAAAAACAACATGTTCCCTAAAATAAAGGAATTCAGTGAACTGTATATTTACTCGTTACAATAACCGTTAGAGATCTCATTCAAGACAACATTAGCGCGAAGTATACGTTTTCGACAACACGTTTAAGAGTTTCCTCTTAACGAACATCCGCCATTACACATTACACTGATGCGACCTCGTTGAAATTTTAAAAGTTTTAAAATTAACTTTGAAGAATTATAAACTGAGAAATAATATTTTGCACGCGACCAAATTTATCCCATATTCAACATTCAACTCATAAATCAATCAATTTTCTTTTTATAAATTTACTTCAAAAAATATAAATATTTTTTAACAAAAAACTTATTACACCTATATACCATTCATAAACTAAAACGTGATGTGTGGGTTTTAAATAAATTTCGTATCTAATTTTAATGTTGAATAACTTAATAAAAACGACTAGGTTCATAAACCTCTTCAAATTTCTTATTTTATAGAGGCATAATTTATTTTATGAAATTTTAGATTATCAAAGATTTAAAATTAGCTCAAATTTTCTCTTTCCATCTCACTCATTACTGCAACTTAATTTTTTTTATCTTTTTTCAATTCTTTTAGAGTTGTAAAAAATTTCATTTAGAAAAAAATGCATTACTTTGTTTACTTAATAAAAATAACATGAGTGAACTCGAAAAAGCTTGCTAAAAAATGTAATACTTAAATTGGAATCCATAAAGGATTTTATGTTTTGATATATAAACACGAAATCATCAACTTTGGAGGATTCTACCGCCTCGCCTGCAAGCGATCTCGGTTGTTTAAGACTAATGTCTTCTTATCCGAGACTTTGTATATCTATGAAGAAATAAAGAACGATTTCGCCTCAAATCGCCGAGGTCGCTTGTGGGCGAGGTGTTGGATTTAATGATTTGATATATGTACCCGAAATCTACAACTACGGGGAATTCTAGCGGATCTAGAGGATTCTAGAATTCTGTGAACCTTCATCCAGAAGCGCTAAAGTGACTTAAGACCACCAGATATCTCCCACATATACGATTTTACAATTGTATCTTTTGCAACAACTTTTACCCACAAAGTAGACGATCGGATAGCTTTGATCCAGTTTTATGTGTTAGTAGCAAATGGTCTGCTACAGGATGTATCTTGGATTTGTAAACAGCAACACAGTTCTATAACTACGACAGTTTAATTTGTACAGGGTGTCCAAATTTCGATGGGTTTGCAGGGTATCTCAGTTATTATGAAAGATAGAAAGTTGCGGCTTTCGCGAACCTGAGCTACTTTTTTGTGAAACTTACAATGGTGCAAACCAAATTTTCGTAGCCCTCTTCGTTTTTGATATACAGGGAGTGTTTCAAAATTTACGATTTTCAGACACCTCCTGTATCTCGGCTATCAGTAAACGTAAAAACGGGTTCTACTAGATTTTTTCACGTAGAATCCAATGGTGCATGTAGAATTTTTCTAGTCATCACGGTTTTTGAGTTATAAAGAGCTGAGTATTTGAGAAATTGAGTATTCAGTATTTGAGTTGTGTTTATAACTCAAAAACCGTGATGACTAGAAAAATTCTACACGCACCATTGGATTCCACGTGAAAAAATCTATTAGAACCCATTTTTACTTTCTTACTAAGTTTCCGGATAGCCGAGATACAGGGGTATCTGAAAATCGTAAATTTTAAACACTCCCTGTATATCAAAAACGAAGAGGGTTATGAAAATTTGGTTTGTGCCATTATAAGTTTCACAAAAAGGTAGCTCAGGTTCGCGAAAGCCGCAGCTTTCTATCTTTCATAATAACTGAGATACCCTGCAAACCCATCGAAATTTGGACACCTGTACTTGGGCAAATCTTAAACGCTGCTATAATACTACATAAAACGGTCACTTGGATTATCGTATGGAATCGAGCATGATACTTCTTCACGATTATAGAAATACCATAATTGCTGAATGCGTTATAAATAAATTTGTAGTGTTTATATCGAATAAGTAAATGAAAACGACTAGGTTCATAAACCTTGTTAAATTTCAAATTTTATGTAGACGTAATTTTCTCTGTTTCCAATTTAAATCTAACAAAAATCGTAAAATTACCAAATAAAACAGTTAGCAGACAATAAATGGTTACGTCTACGTCAATATTACGACTGTTGTAAAATCAAACAGTTCGGGTAATAAGGAAGACCGTAAAGTTTGCGTACAAACGACTCTCGGGACGACCACAGAACGGTTTGTTATGTATATAAAAGTAAACGGTTCCAAACGACAATCTCGTTTGATAAAAAAAATAAAACAAATTTTTTTTCGAACCACCCACTCGTCCAAAATTAAAAGTAAAAAGATGTTACTCACCAGACACTTTGAAAGATAGGTCGTGAGTAAGAGAAATATATAGGAGACAAAATTTCAATGTGGGATATTTTAACAGTTATGACTATTTAGAGTTTCTGTGTAAATACATTCGTGATGAATAGATTTCCATTTGGTGGAGTTCAATCCGCTCTGGATGCGTAATACCCTATTTGGATTCGAGCCAAATTTGGATCGAATTGTCGATTTTGTTTTCTTAACTTTAGTGTTCTAGAAATCGAGCAAAAACCATGTGTAATATAAAAGTATTATCTTACTTGTTTTGGTGACCTACATCGAAACTATTACCTTTTTATGTTGGATTATAATGGCCATAAAATTTTATAGACCTTAAATTTCTACTAAAGGAAGTAATTTGATCATTTTATTGTTGATTTTTTTTTAAATTAAAAGTTAGAAGTGAATTAGAATAGTTTTGAGTAAATAAGAAATTCCAAGAACGTTTAAAACATGTAGATTCTAAAAATTTAGGGTAATAAAAGTAGCATAAAATCACTAAGAAAACATTTCAATTTTTTTCAAAACTGCTGAAAGAATGTGTATTTGTATTAATGAATCTTTAAAGTTTAAGAATGTTTTGTGGTTAAGAACACTTCAAAAATTATTTACATAATATAATTTAATATTTTTAAAAGTTTAACTTCGACGTCCTTAATTTTAAATGCATTATCTTTTTAAGTTCTGAAAATTTCTTGGATGACCTTCTAAAAATATTGGTAAGAATCCAACAAGTATTACGAATCCAATGACGTTTTATCTAGTCAAACACAAAAAATCAAAAAATTCAACGACCTCCACCCATTACAAAAATATTCAACAAAACCTTCACTAAATATTTCATTCCATGGAAAACAATCCAATCAACTATTATTATTAAAATTAGAATTCAAACTCCATCTAGAATCTTGTCGCAGAACTGAATCTATTTTGGTTTTTCCAACACAAATCCTCTCTTTCTAACCGAAATTTTCTAATAATAACTTCCCGGTTCAGTTCTCGAACGATGGACGTGGCAGAAAGCGCAGACGTTCAAACGAATAACGAAAAATCTAATGAAAATGAACACAAATTAACCGATCTTGAAGCTTTGGTGACACCCGAACAAGTTCTTAGTGCTTCGGTTGCTAGACGACGCAGAAATCTTACTAGAAGGAGATCGAGTAGCACCAGAAGAGATCAAACGCCGGTGCGACATGAGGAAGAAGAAGAACAACAAAAAAAAGAAAAAGCTTTGGAGAGGCCGAAAACTCCAGAAAGGCGGAGGAAAAAAGTCGTGAGTAAAAATGGAGACGCTGAAGAAAAAAATTCTAGTTCTGATAACAAAGAGGATTTTAAAGAAGCTTTAGATGACGTTACAATCAATGAAAACGATGAAAACAAAGAAGTTAAAATTAATGAAGAAACTCCAGAAAATATTAATAAAAATTCTAATCGACAAATAAAAACGAAAGATAAAAAAGAAAAAATTGAATCAATAATAAGCGTGAGTCAAACCGAATTGGTAGCAATGTTTGACAAAGCAAAGCAAAAAATTAAATCTGGTAGAGATAAATACCGCAAAAAAGAAGTTTTAAAACGGAGTCAATCAGCGCCGAGAAACTTTTCTAACGAAGAATTAATGGAAAGCTTCCGAAGAGCACAAATGGCTTCCGCTGAACGAGAAATAGAAAGAAAACGATCATCCTCTGTAAGAAAATATTCCACCGACAGTTCGTCGTCTGAAATGATTCCAAAATCAACGCCAAAACCGATACCAAGAATTCCCAAATCAATGAAACCCCAAAAAGTTCCCAAACAACAACCCCCACAGATGCATCTCACCAACAGAAAATTCGAACAAAGACCCGTTTGTAACAAAATCGTCGAAATTCTCGACCCAAAAACTTCTAGGGTTATTAAAACCAAACAAATCATGTACGTTAAATTTAATTTCATACAATTTTTAAAAATGCTTAAAATCTTTACGATTAAAGATATTATTTTTGAATATAAACGATTTAAAAATGATATGAAACACGAACACGAGAAAATTTTAAATTTAAGGAGAAAATGCATAAACGAATTAATTCTTATGGGAGTTTTATGTGGTTTGGGTGGTGTGCTTTTTAAATTTATAGAGGGAGCGTTTGAAAACTTTTATAAATGCGGCGTTAAAAGGATTAAAAGGGATTTTATCGACCAGCTTTGGATGAAAAGTCATAATTTACGGGAAGAGGATTGGAAATCTTTAGCTAGGAATAAATTAAAACACTTTGAAGAGGAGTTACACGTCGCTCACGAAGCCGGAATTCGATCTTACACGGGAAAAACTTCTTGGAGTTTTTTAAATGGAATTATTTATAGCTTAACTTTAGTTACAACTATTGGTATTATTACTTTTTTTAACTTAATTAATTAAAAATTTTTTTTTCATGATTTTAATTTAATATCTTTTTAGGATATGGTCATATGTTTCCTACAACAATAACAGGGAAAGGACTCACGATTCTTTACGCTTTAATTGGAATACCTTTGTTTCTTATAATATTAACGGATTTTGGTAAATTATTCACGAGATGTATCAAATATGTTTGGGCTTTTGTTAGACGGCTTTATTATACTGGGAGATGTCGAAAAGTTAGAAAAACAGCTCATGTTGAGGTAAAATTATTTCATTAAAATGAATGTAAAACATAAATAATCAACAATATTATTTATAGGATATCTTTAAAGGAGCTCAAATGGTTTATGAAGCAGCAACATTAAGAAGACCATCAAAAACTCCCGATCCCAATATTCAAATGGAAGAAGGAACCGATGATGGTGGAACATCCCCAGCAACTCCAGCACCATCAAATTACGAAATAGACGACGAATTTAATCTTCCAATAACCTTAGCTCTCTCAATTTTAGTCTTATATATATTTTTGGGTGCAGTTGGTTTTCAAGTTTTAGAAAATTGGGATTTCTTTTCCTCGTTTTATTTCGTTTTTATCTCTTTGTCAACTATAGGATTAGGAGATTTCGTTCCCAGCAATAATTTGTTTATGATTTTTTCGATAGTTTATTTGGTTTTTGGTCTTGCTTTAATGTCGATGTGTATTAACGTTGTACAGGATAAAATCAGTGATACGTTTAAAAGGGCCTCGGCGAAAATCGGTGCTACCATTGGGTTAACTGTGAACGAAGAAGATGGAAGTATCATTACGGTTCCTCCGGATCAAGTTGAAATGCCCGAAGTGCATAATGCGGAAAATATACAAAAAGATATTAATAAGAATAATGAAAGCAAAGATGATGAGATTATAATGACCAAAATAAAATAGGGTTTTAAAATTATAGTGTCTTGACAGCTATAAGAAGAAGCCTTTAAAATTTCAATAAATCATGTCTTACATAGATGTCAAGATACTATCTGCTTTAAATTTAAATCTACATAAAACGAAAACTATGGCTGTCAAAAGATAATGTAATATATTTAAGAAATATTCTTACACCTTTTTATTTTGCTGTTGTTTTTGAACTCCTGAACATTTGAGTTGGGGATAGTTTTTTGCACCTAACTTTTTTTTTAATACTTAATGCAATTTAGGACAGTGCGGGAAATGCTGATGTATATTTCTTATTTTATTCCAATAAAACTTAATTATTTAAAAATCGAATTTGTTAAAAAATCTTTGTCTTGGAAATTTAAAATTTGGTGTAACATAACCTTCAACGTCCCCTAATAACCTTAATAAATTTCATTTTATAAATCCTAACCGTTTTGAAAAAAACAAGCTTTTCATTAAACTCAATTTTAGCACTTCATTTTCAAATCGACAATTTTTAAAAACTGTTATATTAAAAACTATACATTCTGGAAACTCAAAATTTGGTATAACCTAACCTCAAACGTTCCATAATAACCTCAAAAAAATTCGTTGTCTAAATCCCAACCGTTTTGAAGAAAACAATTTTTTTTATTAAGCCCAATACTGGCACGTCAATTCCAAATCGACAATTTTTAAAAACTTTTATATTAAAAACTATACATCCTGGAAAGTTAAAATTTGGTGTAACCTAACCTCAAACGTTCCATAATAATCTCAAAAAAAATCGTTGTCTAAATCCCAACCGTTTTGAAGAAAACAATTTTTTTTATTAATCTCAATTCTAGCACGTCATTTTCAAATCGACAATTTTTAAAAACTTTTATATAAAAACTATTCATCCTGGGAACTTAAAATTTGGTATAACCTAACCTCAAACTGTCCTTAATAACCTCAACAAAATTCGTTGTCTAAATCCCAACCGTTTTGAAGAAAACAAGTTTTTCATTAAGCTCAATTTCTAGCATGTCAATTTCAAATCGACAATTTTTAAAAACTTTTATATTAAAAACTATACATCCTGGAAACTTAAAATTTGGTATAACCTAACCTCAAACGTTCCATAATAACCTCAAAAAAATTCGTTGTCTAAATCCCAACCGTTTTGAAGAAAACAAGTTTTTCATTAAGCTCAATTTGTAGCACGTCAATTTCAAATCGACAATTTTTAAAAACTTTTACATTAAAAACTATACATCCTGGAAACTTAAAATTTGGTATAACCTAACCTCAAACGTTCCATAATAACCTCAAAAAAATTCGTTGTCTAAATCCCAACCGTTTTGAAGAAAACAATTTTTTTTATTAAGCCCAATACTGGCACGTCAATTCCAAATCGACAATTTTTAAAAACTTTTATATTAAAAACTATACATCCTGGAAACTTAAAATTTGGTGTAACCTAACCTCAAACGTTCCTTAATAACCTCAAAAAAATTCGTTGTCTAAATCCCAACCGTTTTGAAGAAAACAAGTTTTTCATTAAGCTGAATTTCTAGCACGTCAATTTCAAATCGACAATTTTTAAAACCTTTTATATTAAAAACTATACATCCTGGAAACTTAAAATTTGGTATAACCTAACCTCAAACGTTCCTTAATAACCTCAAAAAAATTCGTTGTCTAAATCCCAACCGTTTTGAAGAAAACAATTTTTTTTATTAAGCTCAATTCTGGCACGTCAATTTCAAATCGACAATTTTTAAAAATTTTTATTTTAAAAACTGTACATCCTGGAAACTTAAAATTTGCTATAACCTAACCTCAAACGTTCCTTAATAACCTCAAAAAAATTCGTTGTTTAAATCCCAACCGTTTTGAAGGAAACAATTTTTTTTATTAAGCCCAATACTGGCACGTCAATTTCAAATCGACAATTTTGAAAAACTTTTATATTAAAAACTATACATCCTGGAAACTTAAAATTTGGTATAAAATAATCTCAAACGTTCCTTAATAACCTCAAAAAAATTCGTTGTCTAAATCCCAACCGTTTTGAAGAAAACAATTTTTTTTATTAAGCTCAATTCTAGCACGTCATTTTCAAATCGACAATTTTTAAAAACTATACATCCTGGGAACTGAAAATTTGGTATAACCTAACCTCAAACGTTCCTTAATAACCTCAAAAAATTTCGCCTTCTTAAACCCAACCGTTTTGAAGAAAACAATTTTTTTCTATCACCTTGCTTCCATAGACGTCAATTTCAAGTCGCCAATTTTTAAAAATTGTTGTATTACATACAATTTAACAGGGTTGTTTAAAATTTGAATTCAATTTGGATGATTCTTTTATGCCATTTGGGTACAACGAAAACGAACTAAATTCTTTGTACAATTTATGTATTCATGAAGTTTAAGAGCTTTTAAATACAAATTCCAAACAGATTCCATAAAAATTTTGAACCTACTTAAACCCTAGACCAACAGATGGAGACTCATAAATAATTTGTAATTATTTACTATTTACTTTATCGTTTGCATTCAATTCTTTCCAAATCTTATCTTGTACTATAAAAATACAACCCTCAAAAAGCCGATAAACATATTTTATCTAAAACAAATAAAAAAAAAATTGTTTATTTAATAATTTCCCACTTCCAGTTTGAAATTACAACATTTTTTATTGATCAATGTTAATTTTGCAAAACTTATTAAAAATTTTAAAAAAATGCGTAACACAAAATAAATATTTGTTGTAATTTTTATCGATTGGTTCGAAAAAGTGGGCACGACAAGTTTCGGTTGCGATCGTGAAATTTCGTAAAAACAGCTGAGTAATTATTTTTTCGTGTAAAACAAACGACAACGCAGCTTTTCATTTATAAACAAATGCACGCCGATTTCAGCATCAGTTGCCCGATCTCGTCGATAGACGTCAGTGCGTTCGCATTCAATACACGTAAGTTTCAGCAAACGTAGGATTGAAAGATGAATCAAATTTTGGGAGGTTTAGAAGGGTACGTTTTATTTAAATTACTTTTTAAACAAATACGTATTAAAATTTATCCTTATTCTTTGTTATTACATAGAAAGTTTTAATCAATTTTATTTTAAAGATGTTTTTTTTATTTTTTGACAATTACCGTCATATTTAAAGGTTAACAGTTGATATCTTCGTACGCTTTCAGTCTTTGATAAGATCATCATTTAAAATAGTTTTCGTTTAGCCTTCGTTTAAGAGTTGTGGAATTTCAAATATGCTACTCTACCATTTTAATAGTATTCCGATTAATATTGAACTACTTTCAATTTTATACATAGCTAATAATCTAAAAAAAATTTTATCAATTTAAATTTGAATAAGAATAATAAAGAAGGAGCAATTTAATTTAAATAGGTCGAGTGACGTTGTTTCTTTATAAACAAACTATTTCACCATCTAAAAATATCACTGAAATTTATATTATAACATTTAAAATAATAATGTTAAAGTTTATTTTTGTATCATTCAATAAAAACTATTTGGAATGCTATTTCGAAAATGTTATCGTGAGTTTCATAGAAAATTAACCATATTTTTTTTTGTTTATTGAGATAAAACTTTATCAAACAAACTTATCAAAAGTAGTAAAATAATTTTGTTGAAACTTTTTAACATTTTTATGCATAGAAGTAGAAGTGAAAGCAGAAGTGAAATTGCTGAATGACATTCAATCGAGAACCACGTTCATGAAATATGGCCTTGAATTTGAACTTGCGTTGACCTAATTTAACAATAAAAGTAATAATTTAAAAAAAAAGTATTTAGACTAGGTAACAAAAGATATATTTGTTTTTTTTTTCGGGCTATATTTAAAAATGATCTCATACTTTTATTATCACTTATACAATAAAAAAAAAGTTTGTTGCTTTATTAAAGAAAAAAAATACGCTATAAAATGAAAGTCAAATAACCATTTCCGCTGTCAATTTAACAATTGTAAAGGAAAATATCGTTTGCTGAAGGATTAGCGTATCAAAAACCTCAAAAGAATATTAATGTCATCAACCTTGAAACAACCTTAAAAAGAGTACCCTTTTATCACGTTTTTTTTATATATTTTCTGTACTTTCTCTATAAATCAGAGGGGCAACGGTCTCAACCTTGGTCCTTTTGGATGCCGATGGAAAGGTCATGACAAAAACAACCGGACCAGGAACAAATCACTTCCTGCTCGGAATGGAAGAGTGCAGACAAAGAATAGCGAACATGGTTAACACGGTTAAAAAGGATATAGGAATGAGGCAGGACCAACCATTGAGTGCGCTAGTATTACCAATCATACGCTTAAAATGAAATAATTTTCAGTTTTGATTTTTTTCTTCGGTTTAGGGTTTAAGTTTAAGCGGATGCGAACAGGAAGAAACAAATCAGGAATTGGTTAGAGGATTATTGGAGAATTATCCGAATTTAAGTGAAAGATATGCTATTGGAAGTGATACGGAAGGTTCTGTGGCGGCCACCTCAAATCATGGAGGCGTTTGTTCTATTGCTGGCACTGGATCTAACACGCTACTTATTAACCCTGATGGATCTAGAGTTCAATGTGGTGGTTGGGGATATTTACTTGGAGATGAAGGAGGAGGTAAAAAAATTTCATTTCAATCATTTTTATTACTGAACTCAAGCTTACAAAGTCATGATATTTATATTCACCAAATTAGTGAAGCTTAAAATTAATCTAGTATCAATCTTGAAATTTTAAATTGAAGTTATATAGATTTTGACATTTGTTAATTTTGAAATTTAAACGTCAAATAAAACTTCTTAATGTCAACTGTCAACATTAAATTAAAATGTTTTAAATTTAATATATCAAATTTTTAACGTATTTACAATTTGAAAAAACAAAACTGAGAGACTTCCAGGAGGTGGATATAGCGGGTAACATACGCAGAGAGGGAGATATCTTTAAACCAACCTCACTCTGGACGACAATGGAAACGAAATCAAGAGACGTATTATAATAACGACGTCCACAGACCAAACTGCGAGTCTATAAGACTATAATCAGACCCGTGCCATAGAATAACCAAAAAAGACACTAACTTTGGTAGCTTTGATGTTGGAGGAACTACTTAATATGCAGCAAATCTCTGCTAGTTGACCATAGCTCAATGCAAAAACTGACAAGCATTGCACAAAGACACTATAAATTACCACTTCCTTAATCTATTTGCACAATTTTTTAGAGCCATATTTTATTAGCCATACCATATTTTCATTATAATTCCCTTAAAAACTGTAACTTGGAATATGACACATCACATTAATTTGACAGACATCTATTTTAACGGACCCTAAATTGAATATTAAGAAGATAAATATAGACCAAACTAAAATAAAATCATTTAAGATTAATCAAAACCGTCTGCGAAAACGATTAAAACTTATTTAAAGGTGTTTAAAATAATAAAATCATTTAAAATTCATCTAAATCAATTAAGAATGATCAAAATGTTATAAAATCCTCTAGGTTTTAGAGTTTATCAACATAGACCTTCAATTTATATCCATCGTAGATATTATCAATAATGCATTACAGATAACGTCCATAAAATTCATTACCTAACCCAAAATAATCTTTTTTTTTTTTTAATTTAAACAAATTTAAAGTATTTTATTTTTTTTAGCTTATAAAATAGCTCATTCAGCTATAAAATCATGTTTTGATGATTTGGATCGTTTCTCACCAGCTCCTCATTCAATAGATAAAGTTTGGGCGTTAATAAAAGATCACTTTCAAATAAAAGTAAAAGAAGATCTTTTGGAACATTATTACACAAAATTTGATAAAGCTTTCATAGCGAGTTTATGTAAAAAGCTTTCTACGTTGGCCTCGGAAGGTGATGATGCAATGGCGAAATATTTATTTGAAAATGCTGGAAGGCAGATTGCTCAATCTTTAGGGGCGGTTATACCAAAAGCAGCTGCAGAATTGATTGATAAACCGGGTGGTTTACACGTTTTATGTGTGGGTTCGGTTTGGTTAAGTTGGCCGTTACTTAAACCTGGTTTTGATAAATACATGGTAGAACACACGGAAATTTCAACGATTACTTTGACGAGATTAACCACTACTTTAGCCGTTGGAGCAGCGTACATGGCAGCAGATAAATTAAATATAAACATACCGAGGTTTTACGATGAGAATTTTAGGATATTGGATGTGTTTAGAAGGGAAACTTTTTGCAACAATTTTAGTGGAAATAATATTTGTGTAAAAATATGATACTTTTTCCAGTTCCTCCAAAAAAAATTAGTTTATAAGATTAATATAAAGAAAAGATTACACTTTATATTTGTACTAAAATGAAAAATTAGATTTTTACTTATTTACGTTTTAATTTGATTAAAAAGTAGATGGATTTGCGGAAAAGAGACGTTTAAATGTATAAGTATTGTAAAAATATAAATTATAAATTTTAATGATGGAAAAAAAGACGAAAATATTATCACAATAAAACAATATAATGGTCTTTTATTATTAATTTTTTTTTTGAAAATACATCGAGTTCCTAACTAACATTCAAATTGCTTAATCAAAAAGGTTTCTATGTCCAAGACATGCGTTTTTTTCCATAGAATAATCGACTACCGTGTTTATTTAATCGCTGGGGCGGTATCCAACACATTTTTCTGTCCGAATCTTTGATCCTTGTATACACGAATATTATAGGATTAAACACCTAAATAGGATCACACGTAAACAATGAAAAAAATGGTCTTCTTATAAAAATATTTTGATATTCGGCCACTCATATTTTGTAGTAGTGTTTTTATAAATCCGAATCGTAATTGAGCAGTATGTATTTTTGCATTAATTTTCGAAAAAATTGGCTTTATTGTACGCTTGCAATTTAGTTTCTTTTTTGGGGTTTCTTGAATTGCTGTGGGTTTCAGTATAGTTCACATTTATCGAGATAAAATATCGCTAACGATACAATTATAACAATGATAACGAACGGTTTCGTTTAGATTTTAGCGCATATAAATGTCTGGTTGCGATTAATAATATTGAAATATTACTGCGATATCAATAAGTTATATTTATTATACTGTTTTTGCCTCTTTTTTTCTTTAATAAATACAAAAAGAAGTTCTTATATTCCATGTGCGTAAAATCACAAAGTAAACAAAATTAAAAACATTTCTTTATATCTAGCACCGAAAATAAAATGAAATGTGCGTTACGATTCCTAAGAGTTCTGCGGATTGACAATCTCACGACAGCCCTAAGTACTAGTTAAGTAAATTACGATAAATATTTTAGAGACCACCTTGAAGTAAAATTCATCATTGAATCATCACATGCGCCGGTAACTAAACCTCTCTTACCTCACATCCACCAAAAGATTCTCGCCCGAACTGTACACCCGAACTATACATACTGATAAATTTAATTAAAAATTAATAATTATTAAACTCAAAAAGGGGGTGATATTTACAAGAATTTTTTAATATTATGAAAAAAAAGTATTAAATTGTATAATAATAGGGGATTTAAATGTTTAAATAAACAAAATGACAAGATCCAAGTGCTATGAGAAAAAAAATGAAAAAAAAATTAAATTAAAACGATTTTTCTTCTTTTTCTTTTTCATTTTTTAACTTAAAATTGACTGATGTCATGTGAACACAAAATAACAGGGAAGACGGGGCATTGCGATGGGTTTTGGACGATTTCGTTTTGTGCCTTAGGCTATCAGCTCTCCATCACTTGTGGTAGCAAAAGGGGGTTTATTGGTACTGGCCTTAATCGAGCTGGTGGTTTTTTCTATAACAGAAACCATTATTATTAATAAGCCGTTTTCTAAATATTATACAAAAACGTTCATTTCGTTTTAACACAAGTAAATACATTTAGCAAGGTTATTATACAGGTGGTTCAGTTTTTAATCAGGAAGCTTTACTATGACATAGTACCTACCAAAATAACACAAGATTTTTATATTAACATAGGATCGCAACTCTTTTGTTTTCGAACTATGAGCTGTCAATATTGAGCCAAAAATTTACATTTTCTCTTTTATTTCAGCTATAAGTAAATGTAAATATGTACTACTGGTTAATACCTTATTTTCAACCATACCTTAAACTTCCCTAGCGCCCTCTAAGAGGATGAAATTCACAACCCCTTTGATTTTTTTATAACAACTTTTTAATGCCATGAAATATTAACATGAAAAAATGTTTCTTTATAGCTGGGTATGGAGGTTGTGCAGTTGCTAGGATCTAGTACTGACAAAAAAACTTAAGTTGATTGTGATTTTCATAACAAAAACCATAAATAACGTGAATATCTATCTGAACAAATTACGTTGTTTTAAACAATTTTAAAAAATTGATGCTCTTGCTTAATAAAAATCAAAAATTATTAATAATCATCTACAATTATGAGGATTCAACGTAAACGAAACTCAAAGCTAACTTTTAGAATAATTTTAACTAAACATGGCGGCACATAGCGGTACATGACACGATATTTTATTTTTTTACGCGAAAACTATTACCTTTAAGAAAAAAACTGAAGAGACAAAAAAGTAGCATTAAACAATGAGAACCACCCTGTATGTATGATATAAAGATTGTGTGCCAAACAAAAATGGTAAGAAAAAGTATTTGTTGTGTGACAATAACTTCCATGATAACAATTTATTTGATAAGTATTGATCAATACCATGTTTGTTTGACACACTATTTACTCTTAGAATACTTGTATACAGTAAAACCTTGTTTATACAAAATCTGTTAATGCTAACAACTCATTAGTAGGAATAAAGTTCCTGGGTCTAAGTTAGATGAAGTAGCTTGATTTGACTAAAATAGATATTGCAAAGAGTCTACTAATTGTTTGAATAAAAACGAGGAGTAAGTTTTTCTTTCAGGGTTGAAGCAGGCTTTTTGAGGTTGTGATGAAAATCAAAGAAAAAGATGATGTGTTATCAAGCGACAATGATGTGGAGAGTTGCAGTGAACAGAGAAAAGAACTGTGAACCTTCTAGTTGTGATTTAGCCCATGAAGATAATGATAGCAAAAACATATCTTTTTAATATCATAATATCTTATAAAATTTAGATGTGTTACTTTTTCCGCTATATAATAGTTTAACCCATAAAACATGTTTTAATCCATTCAAGTTTGTCTTAACAAGGTTTACTGTACATTAAAAAATTTAATTACCCGTCTTCTAAATGGAAAACAGCCTTTATGTTCTGGTGTCGTTGGCGGTGTAAGTATAAGATCGTGTGTCCGAGTTCCTTGAGCTCCAAACACATTCAACTGTCTAAAACAGTCCGTTTCGATCATTTCCGTTTGCCAAGGAATAGACACGCAACCTGTATTAAATTTGGTGTAAAACGTCGAATCATTTTCGTCGATATTTACACCCTTAACAGTCGAAAATTGTTCAATATCCAACACATCTTTTGCATAAACAGCATGAGGCTAAAAAAGAATAAAAATTGATTTTTATTTAAGAATATGGAGTTGTTTACTTACATCTGGTACAAATGGGGGGTCAACCATCCCAGCTTCTAACCGCCTCCAATTAATCGATTGGAAAAACGGTTGTTGTTTTAATAAACCAGCTCCGTGTCTTCCAGCTCGTCCGCCAAGACGTTGAGCGGGAGTTTTAGCTAATAATTGTTGACATACAGATTTCGCTTCCTCGCTAAATTTGTTTGAGTATCTTTCCGGTTCGGTTTTAACTCGCCTATCGACCTCTTCGCGTTTAACTTTTTCTTTTCGCGCTCGAAACGGCGCTTGACCCTCAATCATTTCATAGAGTAAACATCCAAAACTAAACCAATCAGGTGAAAATGTGTATTTCTCGTTATCTATTACTTCTGGAGCTAAAAATTTTTTAATTTCATAAATGTTTGAGTTTTTATTAATTTTTACCTAATTTACATCACAATTTATTATATTAATGAGTTGATGTGATGTAAAAAAGATAAATTTATTTTTTATTAGTACCCATATATCCTACAGTACCCACTCTTCCTCTAACAGATTCTCCTTCAGGAATTTCTACTGCTAAACCTAAATCTGATATTCTTACATGCCCTGCATCATCTAATAAAATATTTTCGGGTTTACAGTCTCTATAAACGATACCCTAAAAGAAATTAATTAATAGAATTTATATATTTATTTATAGAAGGTTACATAAAAATATATATGACGCAAGAAATAAATTATTAGAAATGAAACGTCCCAAATCAAACACTTTCACTTTTTTTAACAACCCGTCCAATCAAATTTGGAAGCATGTGTAAGGAATAGTGTCTATAATGATTCAGACCGTGAAAAGTACCAATTATGTCGACGCAAGTTCAATATACAACATAAAAAGCCCGCGGATAGACGTTTACTTACGTCATTACGCAACGAGTTGATTTTTTTAATATCGAATGTTAATTGCAACTAGCCTACAAAGTCCAAATATTGCCAAATGTCGACCTATTAATTCCATTTGATTTCACGATTTTAATTAAAACCGTAACGAAAAATATGTTATCTTTCTTGGTCATCTTAAAACTTACCCTTTGATGTAAATGATCCAACCCGCAAATAACTTCGGCGGCGTAAAATTTAGCACGATTAATATCAAGTCCAGGCTCCCCACCCATATTGTAAATATGAAATTTTAAGTCACCGCCGTTCATAATTGTTAGGACCAAACAAAGAGCGTCCTTCGTTTCATAAGCGTACGCCAAATTTACGACAAACCTTGAGTTGATTTTTTGCAAAATTTGTTTTTCAATTAAAACCATACTTTCTCCTTTTCTTTTTTTAATACGTTTTTTCTCCAATTTTTTACAAGCGTACATTTTACCCGTTGCTCTCACCTGAAACAATAATAAATCTTTTCATATCAAAACTTGATAAAGATCTTAAAAAACCCTTACTTGACAAGCGCACACTTCTCCAAAACCACCTTTTCCAAGTACCCTATACATTCTAAACGTTTTATAAGTAATCGGTTGCGACTCGAGCCATTTCCATTGCAGATATCGATGAAAATACATTGAATTAGTAAAATCCCTGAAAGGTTCTCCAGCTAAAGTCGTTTTGATCGTTTGGACACAAGGAGCAAACAGATCCTTATGTCCATTAGTTAATTTGTCACTGGTAGGCAGTTCGACGCCCAATTCCGGAAACGAAAGGCACTCATCTCCGGATGGACCCACCATGAACTCTTTCTTGATGGTTTCGGCCAACTCCACCCGTTGCTCGTCCGTTTCTACTTCATAACGTTCGGTGGCTTCGAGAAATTTCATGCAACGATGCAAATGAGGTCTTGTCGCCTCGCACCATTGCAAAAATAATAATTTACCTATAGGTTGTTGGTCGACTACATATTCATATCGAACATCTATTAAGAAATAAAAAAAAATGAATTAGAAATTTATACTTTCAACATACCGGTTTTCTAACGAACTTGTTTCGTGAAAAACAACGATATTTATAGAATAAGAAAAACTTATAATATTAGATTCTTTAAGTGTGTGAAGTTATAGATTTATACATTTTTCCTGGGAAACGTTTCCCAAAAGAAAATCTACATTAGATTAATGTTTAAATATCTGAGAAACCAATGTTGCAAAATAACGGCGAAAAGAAAAATAAGAATACAAAGTAGACCAAAATTCCTTTACTGAGCCAAAATAACTCAAAAATATCAATTAAAATTGTGTGAATTTGATACAAAGTCCGGGTAAAGATTAACTGGTTAATGTCGCATATTTATTAAGCATTAAAAATAAATCCATTACAAATAGCTAATCTTAAAGATTTATGAATGTAGTAATAATAATAAATACTTTATTAACTTTTCATACTCAACTGTTTTATTGATATTAACAGTAAGGACGACAAGTAATTATTTGGGTTATTAAGAAAGTAATAACCATCAGATAAAATCAAAAATTAAATAAAGTTCATCTCCTTAAATGTGATATTTATTAAAATTTATGACCTATTAAAACATAATATTCTTTCCTAATGGGTTTATTCAACTTTAAGTTTGTTTTTTATAAATATTTTTCTAAAAATACTTGTATGTGATTTATAAGAAATTCACCATGATAAAGTTATCATGAAGAAATTTTTTTAACTCATTTATAAGGATAATCAAGAATTAAATGAAACGTTTTTTAAATAATTTCTGTTGCATAACAACTTTACAAAATTATTTCCTTGGTAAAAAATAAAAACATAGATAATAAATAAAATACATTTCCAGTGATTAACTAACAAACTGTCAAGATTTTTTTTTTACAATCTTGCAATTTTTAAATTCTTCAAATATATTCAACTGCTTTATCTTTAAACTTATGCTAAGTAGGTAATATTGTAATAACTAATAACGAAATAAAATTTAAAATGAAGTTAAAATAAGTATTGATAAGAAAAAAAAATCATTACAAATAACTGAAAACTACAAATGTTTAATTACACTTAAAGTTGTAATGGCATACAATAATTTCACTTATCAATGTCCCAATAAACTTTTATCAGTGTGAAATATCGGGTCGAATATATAAAAATATGTATTTATCAAATTGGATTGCAACATCATATCAAATACACACTTTCTAAATAAATTATTTTACTCACTATAATAACTTAATATAACTATAACTTTATTAGTA
The DNA here is from genome assembly GCF_036711975.1 of Onthophagus taurus. Classification (NCBI taxonomy): domain Eukaryota; kingdom Metazoa; phylum Arthropoda; class Insecta; order Coleoptera; family Scarabaeidae; genus Onthophagus; species Onthophagus taurus. The sequence goes on from NC_091967.1 coordinate 6,589,705, forward strand.
ATTTAAATACAATGATAAAATTAAAAAATATATCAATATGTTTAATTTTGCTTTTTCTTCAACATAGTGGTTTTAAGGTATGATAACCAGTTTCCAACAAAACAAGAAGAATTGTCTGTGAAAAGATGATTAAAAAAAATGTTTAAATTAACTCACCTATTTGTGTTGTACACATCACCCAGAAAGTAAAAACTTATAAGAACTAACACTTACACCATTTGCACCAGTTATCAATAATTTGAATTCAGTTCAATTCAAAGTTGTCAAATTATCGAATCATTTATTTCCAATAAAAACCATTAAAATAAAATTTTTGAATCATTTCAAAGTTATTTGAATTAAAATAGTTTTATGAAATTAATTACTGTGTGAATTCAAAAAAATAATTTTAAATTTAATTATTTTATGTCAAAGTGATGTCTTGTGTCAATATGACATTTTAAATGTCAAAATAACATTTTTAACTAATTTATCCATTAAAATGAATGGACTATATAGTTTCAAATAAATGATAATCACATGGTTTTAAAATATGTTTTAAAATTTCTTTACCAGTATTGTTAACAAGATCAATGCACTGGGATATGTGTGGAAATTGAAGGATTTTTCGCCACTTCTTACTCTTCCCCTTGTTACTATCGGAGCCCCCTGAAATACGTACGATTATAACCTACAATTTACACTAAATTATAAAAAATCTCAACAACCTTCTCTCGCTTTGAGATATACGGTGTTTGCGACAATATTTTCTAATTCCATCAGTTCCAGTTTGCTTGGTAATCCGGCTACCCGTCAATTCGGGCCGTATCCGACCCCTTTCCATTTAACAACCCTAAACCTAAACGTGTAACAACCAGGAAAAATCACGTTAAAACCACTCGTTTAGAACAACACACCGTCGTTCGGTCTGATTGTAATAACAAACCAAAAACTATCGGTCGCGGCTCCTCGCACGCAATTTTTTGACAGACACAATGTGATTTTATGGAATTTTTACGATTAGTAAACGGGTTTAGTACATTTTTCACTTAGTCTCGATTGTCGGGGTGTGTCCGAGACCTTTTTGACGGTCACAAAAGGCCTCCAAAGTTGTCACACGCATACACATAGGCGTCCAAACGGTGTTGGCTGTCAAACACGAACTGGCAACTGGCAGTATGAACATGGATACCAATGTTAAATCGGCCCCTTCCCCTAGATTTTCTAGACATCGATTAGTTTACGACCATAAATTATTATGATTTATAATAAAAATTAAATATAAATAATTTCGTTTTGAAATATAATCTTTTATACACTTTAGAATTTAATAATTTAAATCAATATATACATATTTTTTAAAGTTTTGATTTGATTCAAATTCCCCGCTTTTTCTTTATTACCAATAAAAATAAGAGCAATAAAAAAGAGCTCTGTAATTTTAAACTTCAAATTTTAATTAATGTTTAAGTTTGAATTATATTGATATCATACGAGAAAATAAAAAATTTATTCAAAACATGAACAATATAAAATAATACTTTAAATGCAACAATAAGCAAATAATAATATAAATATGTATGGCTGAAATAAACAATAACAATTACACCAACCCCACTTTAAATTAATTTTAAATAATTTTAATTTTTATCCTCCATCAGTAACAACAACAGCTTTATGTACACAATTTCCCGATTGTATTAAAGCTGGCCACAAATAACATTTAACATTATCAGACGTTCTATCAGAAGAATGATGTTTAAGATGTAAATCGGGTCTAAATTTTGTCGGAATCGTAAAATTGGTTTCTAATTCAAAAGGTGGATCTTGATTGATTAAAAACCAAACTGTTCGTGAAACTTCCGCAACATATCTTCGCAATCCTTCGCACGAATCCAAACATTTGTACTCTTGAAGAGTGTCGCAAACCAAATTGCGAATTTGGGTTTCGATTTCGCTTAACGGGAACGTATCGAATGTTGTTGCAAAACATTTCGTTATCGTTGACCTTAGTAAATTTGCAGATGAGTTTCTTACGTCAATGTGAAGATTTCGGAATGTTTCTCTTAATTTTGTGTCTTTTAAATGACGACATGTCCTAAAAGCAAGCTAAAATGAATCGATTATAATGATGATTGGATACGTTGTTTTAGTTTTTACCACAACTACTGAAAAAAGAATTTTTGATTTTAATTGATTGGCGTGTGTTAAATCCGGGAGGTCATCTAAAGATTCCAATGCTCTTGGTCTACTTTGATAATAAAGAGAGGCAAATCTTCCAACTGCATCTTTTCTAATAAAAAATAAATTAAGAAAAATAAGTAAAAATGTTAATTAAGAGTATTTCGTGTTAATTTTTTTAATGGTAACCTTTAAAACAAACCACAAAAGAATTCCTTTCACTACAAAATATAAAAAATCGGTGCCTGAAAATCCGGTTTTTAAACGATTCAATTTACGTAAACAACATTTTTTTAGATAAGCGAAAAATATTACTCTCTATCTGCATCCGTTTCCGGTTCGGAATGATATCCGTCGGAGTGGCATGGACTCTCTGGTAGTTGCATTAATTCCAAAACGGACGAACAAGCCCTTGAAAAACACATCAATAATTGAGCTACCGGGCGGTCTTCAACAACAGAATGCATTCTAAATAAGAAAAGAAATCAATAAATTATAACCAAAAAACAAAGAATTTTTTTGTGTCACCTTTTTAATTGTGATACACAAAATAAAGCTTCCTTATCATTTTGCACTCTCTCCATTAGCATTTCAATTAAAGGTTTTAATTGTTGTAAAGCTGGTTTATCCATTAATGTTAAAATCGTTTTATTATCGATTAATCTTTGTTGAACTTCGTTGTGATGTAACGATAGTAACCTTTGATGGGACGCATCAACTGGTTTCTTGGTATCGTTTGTACATAAACCAAGTTCGTCCAAGCGATGTAACACCGCTTTGTATGTTTCTATGTGCCTTTGTAGTTCGGACTTCAGAGCGGCATGTAAATGAGTTAAACCAGAGGCCGTTTGTGTTAATCCGTGACAACCCAAACCTATTTATACAATCGGTTTATTGTTACTCTTTTTTGTTCAAAATGTTGAATAAATAAATACCTTTAATAAACCAAAATTCAAATTTAAGATGTAATAAACTTTTTAATTTATTCTTTATTATTGTTTGACCTCTAAAATGTTGACGTCAACATCAGATAATTATAATACAAGTTGAATTTAAATTTATTTAATGTGGAAAACTATTCGGATTTTCCATTATTAAAAACCACAAAGATTGAAGCTTGATAAGATATTGTTCTGTTGCTTAGGATTTTTTAATTGTTGATTAATTATTTAAATAAGACAATTATTTATAATTTTTTTCTCTGAGCTTATTAAACACAAATTATATTTAAAATGATGTCATGGGTCATTACGTAAGAATTTTGAAGAGATACTCTTTTTTTTTTGGTTAGGATTTAAAAATTATTGAAATATATGCAATCAAACATACACTAAAGTACACAAATTATTGAAAGTTATATAATTGATGTTGTTTAACAGTTTAAAAGCTATCGTATTTGAAGAAATGGCTTTCAAAACCAATCCTTAGAACCAAATTTATGGCTACGACTCATGATTGATACTTTTGTCATCTGAAAATAAGGCAAACAAAGGTTTGTGGATTTCTTAAGACATTTCACCAGCTAACATCAAATGATAAAATTAAAATTGGGACAACGAGCTACCATTCTCGCAAATGAGCAAATTTGATGAGCGAATTTTTAAGAAACTAGAAAACTGTGTGACAAAGACAGTTTGGGGAGTAAGGAACGACTTCTAAAGGATGTACTAGAGTAATTATTTCCATCTTGTCACTTTTGAACTTGTTTCTGTAAAATGTTTCATCGTGGCATCCGAAACGTCAAACAATGTTTTAATAAACAAAGGGCAGAAACTCGGAAGTTCTAGTTATAGTCTTATTTTTCATAATAACCATCTATTTAACCTATTGTTTGCAACTTCTTAAATATGGCTGTCAGGGATTTAGATAATGAAGGAAGATTATTATCATCTTGTATTTGGGATTGCACCTTTTTGATATACAGTGAATTTCACTTAAGATACAATATACAAAAATATATTTCCATAGAAAAGTTGGAATGGAATGGATGAGAATTAGGATTAACGGTGTCAATATGAACAATCAATGCCAAGACTGCAACGTTTATAAGAATACAAGAAGTTCTGCTCTGGTAAAAGTTGATCAGAAAATAGTGATTAAATGAATGGTATAGATAGCAACTAAAATTCATTGCTGAGTTACTTAGAGACAGTAAATAATATTGGATTGTATTCAGAGTCATTACTAAAAATTGGCGGCCATATAGAGCCAGTAAAAAATAGAGAGAGTAAAAAGCAGAGGTTTTTATTTATATTTACCTTGAACAGCTTGTTCTAAAGTTTTCCTTCTAGAACTCAAAACGCGAAAAAACTCCGGTTGAAACTCCAAAAGAACTTGTGCCAATCTTCCCAATTTACTTTTCAACCCAGGATCTTCATGCAAAGCGAACAACCTCACCAATTGCCACAGAACAGGTTCCGCATTTAAATTTGGCCTCTGTCCAGTAGCTACTAATCTTAAAAATTTCAAGCATCCAATTAAAAAGGCCACTTTATTACAAAAAAATTTACTTACTTTGAAAAAAGTGTTTCCAATAACTGCGCGGAATGAGGAAGTCCCTCCACCAATAAATCCAAAGGAAGTTCGCTGGCTAAACTAACCAAACCCACGGATCCTAATTTTGAAATTACAGCAGAAGCTTCTCTGTATTGTCTTCCTTCTGCCAAAACGAGGACTCTTCTTAAAATCAACCTAGGACTAGTCGGTGAAGCCCTTTCCTTCCGTATCCTCTCGACGGATTCCCTCATCTTCTTCGTCCATCAGATGACGCGAAACGAATGAATCCCGATGTAAACGCCGGTTGAAGAAGAAGTCGTGATACCGTGATAGTGAACAGAGAGAGTTTCAAGGTGGAGAGGCGAAAATCTTTCTCTTCCAAGGCGAGATGTTTCTGGCAACGACGACGATGGATGGCACACTAACACACTTTTTTTCTTGTGTTGTTGGTTGGGAGCGGTTGTTTCGGAGATTCTCATCTTCAAGATAATATAGTATTGAATCCAGTCATTTCCCATTATTATTCGTCAATTCTTTTAGTGGGTAGAAAAATAAATGGTTAAAAAAGTAATTGTGGTTATAGAAAGAGAAATGGATTGAAATGATTTCATTAAAAAAAAAAGAATTGAAATGAAATAGCAACCTAGATAAGACGTGGTTTGAAATTTGATAAACTTGTCAAACAATCACGGTTGATTAATTTACATCGTATTTGTGGTGTTTATTACAAGCTACAAGTGCTTTGTACTGAGTTACTAAAACTGCAATGGAAAGTATAAAAGTTAAAAAAAATATGATGTATTTTAGTGATGAATGAAGTTAATTAAGCAGATGTTGGATTTAAATCGAAATCTCCAATGTCGGCATTTGTAAGGGAAACCACTTTTAGATATATATTGGTTATTAATCCAGCGCATAACCCGTTTACACATATCTCGAGGCGAATAAGTAGTAAAAGTTGCTTCAACGTGAGTCTCATTTCAATTTCGAAGCTCAAAGTTCCATATATTATAACAGACTCAAACGAATCACTTACGAATTAAATCAAAACAATTTCATTTAACACTTGATTGATTGTTGATGATACAAAATTGAATTTCTTCGAAATGAAACTCAAAATTACAACTTCCTAGAAGATTTTCTAAGAGAAAATAATGAAACGAAAGCTTGGCGCGTGCTAAAATAAGCGAAAGAAGAGAGAGAGAGTGTACCTGAAAAATAAAATGTTTATATAAAAGAAAAATCGTGAAATTCCGATTATTGAAATTAAAATATCGTGGTTAAAATAATCGGTTCGAATTTATCATTTTTTTCGGTACCATTTAACCGGTTAATACAAAAGTTGTTAAAAGAGTAGGTCATTGAAAGTTTTAATATTGTTTGACTCTTTCTCGGTCCATCTGGAACTTTTGCCTCACGGCACAAAATCTCTCTTCGTTTCAACGTTTTCATTTCTATTCTTCGAATTAAATATTTTGCAAGTTAGGCAACTTCATTTACAATTGCAGAATCCTGTAATTTTAAAAATTGTTTGTAATTAAAAGATGGAGCTAAATAATTTGAATATTGTTCAAAGCGAAAAGTAGCAAGCATATTAAATGCCTTATTACGTCAGAATTAATGCTCGTGTAATCAAAATAAAACAACAATTTTAAGGTCAAGTCGTTGATAGATTGTAGAACGTTTAAATCAAGCGAGATCGTTCTAATTCCTGTTTTTATTGTCTTTTTATGGATTTAAAGCAACCATGACGTTTACCTTTAAAACTCTTTCGACATTTAAATGAGAAGGAAAATTGGTTTCTTTTTGATCCTTTCACTATAAAATAATTGTGGGTTTCGGTAACGTAATTGCCTTGTTGTTGCAATAAATAACGTGTTGAAAAAAAAAGAAATATTTATTTTTAAATACTTAATTTCTTTTTGACCTAATTATTTATAAGAATTTACAAGATCCTCCCACGAAGAATGAGAGGAAGTAAACATTTACGTCTAGTCTTGATAATTGGGGCGCTAAATTGTATTGTACTTTTCTGTTGTGTTGTGAATCTACTTCTGTAACCGCCTATAACGATCGTTTTAATTCAATTTTGATCCAATTTAGTTTAATTTTTGAATCATCCCAGTTATTTTTAAAGATCCTTCCAAATTTCACAACAAAAATCTTATTTATACACGAACAAAAAAATCTATTATACAAACAATAAATTCGTAAGTAAACTTTGAAAAGAATTTAAATATTAAACACATCGAGGGACTATTTTTAAACACGCCAATAATTTTATTAAGTCATTTTTTTGATTGCTATTACAACATTAATATACGAGAAGGCGTCAACAGCGTTTCGCCTCTTAATGTTATGTTAATTTACATTTTAATCAAATTGAACCAAGCTGATAGGGTCATCAAAGACGATGATGTAACCAATATCGAGAAGGAGTGGAAGAACACATTTTTTTTATTACTTTTAGTCAGCTGATATTTTTTTATTTGTTTGTTTTTCACGCTGTATTTTAATGTTATCGTTTAAAAGAAATTTCGTCGCCAGTTTGTCTTTGTCGAATTTAACCCAATTGCAACTGGAATTTCGAGATGATTTTCGATCGGAGATTTTGATACCCAATTTGGTATGTTTGATTAGAACGTGTAAGTTGTTATAAAATCTTGTCATTTTTATCTTGTATTTATCTCGATTTATGTTAGAATTTTAGGTTACCTTGATATTAATTTATGATACGATTATATTTAATATTTCAAAATATATAATTTGTGTTTATGATCCTTTATATTTTATATGTAAGAAATTATTACTTTCACTTAAGTCTTCCCAATCCAAATGCTTTGGTGGAATGAAACTCTTAAGTTTAATAGAGAACTGATTTCTAGTTTGTACAGGGTGGCCAAATAAGCGTGCAAAGTACTATATCTTGGAAAATACTCCTTGTAGACACTTGTGGTAAAAAATTTAACAACTAAAGTGGCTAAGAGAAAATCCTGGAAATTATTTTTAAGTTTCTAAGATGACTTTTCTCAGAAAAGTTAAATCTATTGGTATTTTCATGAAAAAATAGGAAAATGAAGCCCAAACAAGCTAGTAAAAGCAACGCCTGCATATCAAGTTCCTAACCTCAAATATTGGTGAAAGAAGATTTAATGAGAAAATTCAATGGTTTTGATCAGTTGGGTTGGGTTGGGTTGGAAACACTACAAAATTTGTTCTTACAACTGAAAAGTGAGAGATTCATTTCACTCCACTCTTTAGTCATGAGCTTGAATGATCTGGAATGACCTCCACATCTATCAAAAAATATCGTATTTCAACCACGTCTTATGTTTCTATTCAATCTCATAAGCAATTCAAGAATACCTCAGCCTCATTCATGTTAAATGTAACCCAATGCGCCAACTTAATCTCTTTTTAATCTAACAATAAGAATGATAATATTTAAACCCAAACTTATTGACAACTTAAAAATACCTCTTTGCGAATTAATTGTTTTTCAAGATGTAACCTTATCTGGAATGGCCTCAACATTTATCAAAAAATGTTGCACCTCAACCAGGTTCTATTAGATTTTCAATGAGTCAATGTTCCAATCCATCCTCCTAAGTCGTCCAGGAATACCTAAATCAGATTAGATTATTGTAATCCCATCTAGAATTGAATCATTCCAAAATACAAGAATGTCTCTAATCAACACCATTCTTCATAAATGTTTCAACCCAACCTTATCAGCAATCTAAGAATACCTAAATTTTACTTGATTGCTTTTCAAACTGTAACTTCATCTTTAAGTTGGATGTTAAAAGATTACACACCTCAGTCAGATTTTCTAATAAATTTCCATTCCCTACAGGATCATTCCAACCACAACTTATTGCGTTAGGTTAACCTCATCTTTAATTTTAGATTGTTCAAAATATAATCTTGAATGATCTTAACATCAATTAAAATATATCAGTGCAGTCATTTCACTTCTGATTCCTTAGGGAGTTTGCTATTGGGATTCGAACCATTCAGAAAGGCAGTATTCTTTCTTTTGAAAGATATATGGACAGATAATTTCTGGATATCTAAAAAATTCTGAAATCTGTGAAATTTGAGTATAATTATCTTAATTTATTATTTGCAACGTATACGGCGCTCATTAAATAATAATTTGGAAGACATTTTTGAATTCCTTTATGGATTTTACAGAAAAAAGTACTTTTGGTTAAAAGATCTAAAACTAATCGTTCTTGAGATAATTTCTTTTACTAGAAATACTAAAAAATTACATATTTCACCCAATAACGTGGATTACTTGATGATTTTTAAGTAAAAAATACTCTTTTGATCTTTATTAGTTAACCGGAAGTAGCATACTTGAATAATGTTGGTGTCGTTTTTTAACACAGTATTTCATCATCTATGTATGAACTTTTGTAAATACTCTTATTGTTAATGTAATAGTGCCATATAAAAATTCGATAAAGTTGAGTATACACCACTGATGTCAGTTTCTTACAATTAGTTGTTGTTGGCAAAAAGTTTTTATTAAAATAATTCTTGTATAAATATTTACGTTTATTATTTAATATTGTATTTATTTCAATCTTGTTTATAATTTTCGTATAACAAGAGCTTTGATTGTTATATTTATTTCTTGATATATGTATATAACGAAAGAAATCCGATTAGTGCACATTACTATTTTAGATACATAACTTTGGTTAGGTAATTTTTTTGAAGGATCAATTACGTGTAGCACTTTCAAGATTTTTTAGCGCACGCTCGTGCTCTAGAATGTATTGTGCGCCAGTTCTTTTGGCATTTTTGTAACGACACACCTCGACGGTCACCATTTGCGAACCATGAAGTTTTTTTCCAATATTTTTCTTTATTGATGATTGTTTTTATTCGGCTTTATTACCCTTTCAATTTCAGAAAGTATAAATAATTATCTAGATTAGGATTAGAAATTGTTACTCAATATAACCAATTCGCAAACACAATTTTATTTTCCATTAAATTCATAATAATTATTATGATAAAACCAATTCTGTGAATGTTGAATTATTGAAGTATATATTTTCTTTTATGTCGTTTCACGTTTATCCAATAAATATTTTTAAAATAACTTTTTTAAGTGCTTCGTTGGTTTGAAAGAGCTTTACGAGGTGCAATTGCTTAACGTTATTTCAAGGCTGAGAGTTTTCTGTGTTAGAGTTGCAATTACCGCGTGGTGTTTGAATATATCATTTTCGAATGGTTCACCGCCCTTTTTTAAAAACACAACTTCAAATAAATTATTGAGTTAAGTACAAAGTCCTTAAAGTTAACATCTTTGTTGATAATCAATCAACTAAAAAAATATTGTTATCAATAAAAAGAAAATCAAATCAATCCAAATCGATGTGACGTTAATTTGATTTATTTGGAATGTTACTTTTTAATGCATTGAGATGAAGTAATTTTATAATGTAGCAATATTTGTTTAAGTAGAAATCAATAATCAAACCAAATCTAATGAGTGTGTAATGTGATAGGGAGATTTTCTTGGATTATGAAGGATTTCGACACGAATTTAATTGAATTTTTTTTGTAAATAAAAGAAATAATAAGCTTAGTTAACCATATCAGGAGATTTGGGCTCAAAGATAAAGAGAAATGTTTGTGTTGATAACGAAAAAATCTAACAAAAAATTTTTTCCTGTCAAAGAAAACGTCATAAAATAAAGTAATTTAACGGAAAACAATCAATTCCTAGTATAAATAGAAACACAAAACAAAAAAATGTAACATAATTGTATAGAAAAATTTTACTACGAACTTGAATTGGTTTTGATTGTAAGAGTAAAAAGGATTGAGTAGTAAAAGGTGGGCAAAAACGTATGGGAAGAATGGACTATGAGTATTGATCGTTGTGAGTCGCTTCGAGAGGGACCTGCGCCAACGTGAAGAGGCGCCTCAATTTTAAAAGCGTCGACGCCGAAAACTACACGCGCATTTCAAAGTCGCAGTCACTCGCGCTCGGCGGTTCTTTCGTCGTCGTCGTCGTTCGCGTCGGTTTAGTTCTGAAGAAATGGATGAGAAAAAGGTTGAAGATGAGGTTACCCTAAAACCAAAAATGACGCTGCTTAATGGCATCACCGTCATTGTTGGCAGCATCATTGGTTCGGGGATTTTCGTGTCACCTGCCGGTGTCTTAATGCACACCGGTAGTGTTAATTTGTCACTAATTGTTTGGATTGCATCCGGAATTTTTTCTATGGTAAGCAAAAATATACAAAAATTCTTTTTTCTGGTGGTACTGCAAAAAGGATGAGGTTAAAAGGTCCGAACTGAAATTTTTATTTTTTATGATAATCTTTGAACTTTCGTGTCAATACAAATAAAACAATTAAAATGGTTCTCTTTTCGACTTAGAACAATAATAAATTAAATAAATTTTTAACTGTGATTTTTCATAATACTTTATTAAAAACTTATGCGGTTTTAAAACCACATACTTTTTATTTAACTTTAAGTTTTTATGTTAAAACCTCATTATGTTACAAAAATTCTATTTTAACACCAATAAATGTTGTGACGTTAAATTCTTTGAAAGTATATGATAAATAAGTAGCTTTGTATTCATTCAAAATTAAACGTAAAAATCCATTATATTACATACAACAGGTTTATCCAGTTCTACCAAGTATTCAACAATTATTGTTAATTGAGATTGACCGATTATTACCATTCATTACGATATTTTTTCTTGGCATTAAGATAAACTATAATAATTAACGAAAACTACATGATTGTTGATTATTTTTTTTATCGAGAAACGTGAGAAAACTATAAATGACTAACTCAAACACAAACGCGTACATATCCTGAATGTATAATGTTTAATCTCGAGTGTACAATACGAAATGGGTCATTTTAGTAGTGCGTCACAACGCCCTAAGAATATGGTAGGTTTGCGGTGAGGTCAGAGTTCAAATTGTTGCGTCATCTGTTCTTGAAGGGTTGGAATTTCTATGGACCACAGAAATTCAGGTAGAGAAATATGAACCGATCACCTTTAAACATGTAAAAGTAAAATAAAATAATCTTAAAAGATTTATGGTTTAAGTGAAAAATAATGCAATAAAAATGTCTCTGTATCGATTGTCATCACAAAAGTAAATCTTCTAAAATTTGTCGCTAAGGGCGATAAAAAATTATCTCTGATCTTTTGTATGTAATGTATGTTTGGTGATGTGACGAGGTGTTTAAAAAAAAATGTAATTTATTAAACAGGAGGAGGACACATGCTGGGGTTACGCAACGTTTCAATTTTTATGCAAACATAAACTCTTTTTGTCCATAAAAAAAAATTAAAAAATACGATGTTCATTATAATTTAAAACGCGCAAAATTTTTCTAAAAGGTTTGTGTTATTTTCAATTTGGGAGTAGGTTATTTTTTTTAAACCGGAACCCGCGTATAAATTCCTACTCGAAAAGATCGCCTCAACTTGAAGTTATTTAAAAATACTTTTTTTCCTAACAATAGATTAGAAGCTGTAGAAGCATAATTTTGGAGATAACCTATATAAGATAATACAAAAAAATATATGCCGACCATTTTCATTTCAATTTTCAAATTAATGAGACGTCAGATCCACCAACATTTCCTGTTCGTAGAAAATGGAACTTCTCGAATTCTCTTGGGATTGCTTGGCTTTCAAGGCAATAGGATTCTTGAAAGCTCCGCGTAATTAGTACAAAAGCTGCTTTATTCTATTAGTTCCATGGTATTTTTATTAATTATTTCGTATTCATTTAATCTTGATTTTAAGTCTTATTTTTAACGTAAGGTTACAAAAAAATAAATAAAATTGTATAACTGAATTAATTAATAAGCGTAAATATTGACCAAGATGTTGAATTTCTCGTCTCGGTCATTAAAAATTAAAAATAGGAAGGTTGTAGTCTCCTACCTAAAAAAGTATTTTGAATAATACTCGTTTATGACTGAAGATATCAAAAAACTTTATACATGGAAAAAATAAGAATCGTTTTAAACCGGCAATTTGGGCCTCCTATTCAAGTTTCAAGTTGGTAAAGCTATGATTTGAAAACTTTGGTTATTACTGTTTTATAAGATTAAGTCAGTTTTGGAATCATCTCTCTAAGTTAGGATAAACATCGGAATCATTTAGATTGATGATGAAACGTCCACGTAGTGTGTGACAAAAATAGTGTTGCTAAAGTAGAGAACTAATGATTATGAACACTGGAGGCAAGCTGTGAATATTCAAGTCATCCAATAGATACTGGGATCATCCACAAGAATGAAATTAATAATATAAATACTGAAAAATTAGGTACTGTATCTAACTTTCCCATTTTGGAACAAATCACCGTAATGGATACGGGAATATCAATTGCATACTAGAATCATCCACAGAATACTGGAATCACACATTATATTCTGGTTCTAATCATCATGGAACCTGGATCTAACTTTTGGGTACTGGACCAAACTCTATGAGTACTACACCCAACAACTGCGTATTGGAATCATCCTCTAGATATTGGAACCAATCACTATTTTCTTGTTCTAATTTTTATGGAAATAGAATCAAATTTCTGGATACCAATCACTATGGATACTGCACTTAAAAATTGGACACTGGAAACATCCACGAAACTCTAAGATCATCCGCAAAATACTGAAATCAAGAACTGATACCTACGAACTGACAAGAAACAAGTTCACTTCCAACTTGTTTCTGAAGAAGATTGAACATAGCATCCGAAACGTTAAACACTTTTGCGAAAGATACATCATTATAGATAATAAAACTAAATAAATTTTTGACTAATATGAAATTGAATACTTAAGGAGTACTTAAGTACTGTATTTTTTGCTATTATAAACACCTTTTCAACTGAAATTCTCGACCATGACGGGGTCACCTCATTGAAATCGAAAGGTTTCTCGGCTTACACCGATCGATCGGATCTCTTGCATACACACAGGTAGCCAGGAGAGATGGTAAATAGATACTGTACTTACATAACGTGTCGGTTTCTTAACGTATACAAGTTCATTTTCATACGATTACTAACGCACCACGTGTCGAAAGTATACAAGCAACGCGGCCACCTTATTATTTATGCAACGGGAATTCGGCGATTTTCAAGGATAACAATCTATCACCTGATGCCTTGCGACATTTTTTTTCCTTTTTTACAATCTCCCATATAGCGAAGGTTGTTGTTACTTTTACTATTAACATTGTTACATATTATTTAAAAATTTCTTTTTTGACGTTTTAATATAAATTAATAGTGATAAAAATGCATTGATTATAGTTTTGTTTTATTGATGATTCTTTTCAGGTTGGAGCTTATTGTTATGCAGAATTAGGAACGATGATAAGAAAAAGTGGCGCCGATTACGCTTACATAATGGTAACATTTGGACCATTTTTAGCATTTATAAGATTATGGATTGAGTGTATGATAGTTCGACCATGTTCCCAAGCAATTGTCGCTTTAACGTTTAGCGTTTACGTTATGAAACCGTTCTTTCCCGATTGTCAACCACCAGAAGATGCAGCAAGAATGTTAGCAGTCTGTTGTATATGTAAGAAAAAGAAAATCTTTTTATTTAAATTTATTCGACAAGTATTTGATTCGATACGCGAAGTAGTATTATTTGTTCTTGTTACTGTAACTCGGTTGGTTTATTTTATCTCGTTCGCTGCAACGAGGGTAAAGAATATAAAGATTCTATTGTATTCTAGTAGTATATTGTCTAATCGTTACCAATAAAATGTGGAACGGGCCAATTACTTAACGATTTCCGTTATCTCAGACCAGCATTCTTTTCGAAATGTTGTGTTTATTCTGTTGTTGTAGCGTATCGTTTAGATTCCACACTATTTTACGACGAACACAATTTCAATGCTTAAATTCTAAACCTATTAAAACAAATAAACTCAATAATTTAATGTAATAAAATAAAAATTATCTTTTTAATAAAAGCAAAATGAACAAAGACATTTTATGATATGAGAATGATAAAAACCACAAAAACTTTGCGGTTAAAAAATTCTTTGTTTCCAAATTATTTCCATAAATAAACAAGCTATTAATATGCAAAATGTAAATATAGATATTTAATAACAAAAACAATTTGATTAACAAGATTAAAAAGATTATCGTAAATACTAATCACATCAAAATAAGTCGAGAGTCAAAACAAACATAAAAATTTATTAATTCACTTTTTAAATCTACTTATTCATTTATAAGTTCATATTATACAATCTGAATTTCCCACAAACGTAAAAATGGATCATAGGAATAAATTTGAATTGTTTTCGAATTATTGCTTCGTTTTATTGAAAAATTATTTTCATAAATTGTTTTTCCTTTTAGAAAAACTCACGTGTTGCTGTCGTAGAAAATAAGTTATTTGTTGCTCTTTGCTTACGTTAAACCGGCTCGTTTGCACGTATGATAACCACGACCCAAGCACATTTATAATCCACACGCGCCGATTAACTACGTTTCTTTTCTTTTCTTCGATGTCAAGATCATACGTTTTAATGATTATGCATGAATTCATTCATTCACTCATAATAGATTCTGAAAAGAAATTGGTTTTGTTTATATTTTATCTTTAATTATTGTCATTTTGTTTTAGGTGTTTTAACTTTTGTAAATTGTTATGATGTTAAATGGGCAACACGAGTACAAGATGTTTTTACTTATGCAAAATTAGCAGCGTTATTTGTAATTATTGCAGCTGGATTTTATCAATTAGCCTTAGGTATGTATAAAGGATGTAAGAGGTTTAGTTCTAAATCGTATTTTTTTATTAAAAATATTAGAACGTAAACGTAATGTAGAACGTAA
Organism: Onthophagus taurus; assembly: GCF_036711975.1. NCBI lineage: Eukaryota > Metazoa > Arthropoda > Insecta > Coleoptera > Scarabaeidae > Onthophagus > Onthophagus taurus. Next base: position 6,605,244 of record NC_091967.1, read on the forward strand.
TGTCTCAATAACGAAAAGATACTTTTATTAAAAATTAATTAGGCACTCATTTAATAGAAGAGTGGAAGATATTAAAATCATTAAAATTTGTCCATGAATAATGTTACGTTTGTATTTCCACTTTGGCCGAAAAATTATATTAAGTTGATGTTAAGCGAAAACGTCATATTTCGCGATATCTTGTTTTAGTTAAATCTGAAAGTGCTTTGTCCTTTTTAGTGACTGAAATGTAGAAATCAATATGCCGTTATTTTGGTTATGGTATGCATAGAATCCCCAAAACTTTTTAATCTAGATGAAGAAGTAAAGAAAAGCATACGTAAGCGATCATACACTAAGATAAAATTTGTTGCCGACTTGACAATCGCTGACTTCATATCCAGATTATAAAAAGTTACGTATACAAACTGAAAAACCTGTTGTAAATTACACAACATATTATGTAATATTTATCGAAGAATATAAAATCTCTTTCTTGAATAGAATTACTAACCATAAAGAAAAACCAAATGAGAAAAATTCAATGCAACAAAAAAAATTGCGAGGTGGGTATTAAAGTTGAAACTATTCAAACAGAACAAAGCATTAAGAAGTTAAGCGTCGTGTTGGAGACGAGAAGAAACAACAAAAAGAGGAGAAAACTTTAGTGAAGCTATTAAATCGTAATTTAAAGGAATTAGTAAAGATCTCGAAGGATTAAAGGAGCAACAGACAAATCAAGAACAAACAAATGTATTCGCTTATAATAATAATAATAATTTACGCTGGAAGATTGAACCAACTTCAGGGGCATCCGAAACGACGCTTTAATTTTTAAAAAATGTCTGAATATGTAGAGGAATTCCCATAACAAGAAATTAGGCTTTAATATTTCATGGTGACAATGCCAAGCCCAGTGTAGATCTAACTAGGTCTGGATGTGTCTGATTTCTATACAATTACCAAAATATTTATTTTGCCACGATACATCTAAGGATTGCAGTGAGACAAAATTGAGTGAGAGCAAAACAACACCTAAAATGGCATAAATGGTGGAGCGTGATTCTGCAGCGATAAAAATTTCGGTGATTGCTTCGAGGCTTTAATTTTTTCGACGATCAACTCCATGCATTTAGCAAATTCTGCGAAATGTATCTATTTGCGAAGTCAATCAACTCGGGAAATGTAACGAAGATTACTTGTTTTTGCAATAGAGCCGCAAAAACGGTAAAATATCCCCTCGGAATTGAAATTGAAACATTTTATCCCACTTTAATATAATCACATAGGATAAAACCAAATTAATATTCTTAGTCTATGATTCATAGGTTATGTGGTTACCATTGTGTTGTCACTTATTACACTTTCAGTGACAAAACCATAAACAATTCAATTCACTTACAAGTTCAACATACTATCTACCAATCTTACTGTCTGAACTCCAGATCTTTTCTTCTTGTTTAGACTTTGGTAACCGTGGTTCCTGACTTTCTTAAAGATTGAAGTCCTGTCAATGTAATTACAGACTTCATCTTGCAGCCTAGAATTTTGGCAGAGTAGTTTTAACCAATTTCTTGCAGTTTCGAACTCGGCTAGGGTTATTGCTGAAATTTTTCTTGAAAATTCGAACCTGATCAGATTAATTCCAAACTCTCTTTCACACCATGCTAACTGGTCATTGCAATTCAAAGTTGTTTTTAACAACTGGAGACCGATTAGGATCATCTCACATACTCAAGTTAACTCCTTATGTCACTGTTTCACCTAGTTCCTATTTTATGCATATCAGTTTCCTGCCTATAAGCTCTCTTCCAAAAAATTACAAAACCTCTCCTAATCTACATTTTAAAAACAATATCTTTGTATCAAGTTCTTATATGATGGTGGTCACTCAGCTATTTCCAGTCGATTAAGCCAGGCACTACAGCAATGATTGGAGCAGTGCTGTAGGGTCTCTTTTACTGCTCCCATTTCTGGAACGTCGAGAAGTTGTCATCTGTATAAAGTATCTAAAAACTACTCAATAAAAACGATTCACTTATAGCCACCTCTCTCATCTAACATTGTATTACTCCACAACATCAAATTTTGGAATGTTGACCCCACTCGAATTCGTGCTGCAATTTGAATCTAAATACAAAATTGAAAAAGAAACTAACCTTAATGATATGTTTTTTATGATATTTTTGAGAATCAACACAAACAAAACGTTTTAATTAATTAACAAACGTTTCGTTACGATCCTATAAAAGCTTAATTTATTTATAAATACACTTAAAAAAATCTTAAAACGATTTTTTAACGAATAAAGTTTTTTTTTACTGCTATTGAGACATTGTTTTCTAAATGAATTATTAAGTATTCTCTTTTATTGATTTCTTTCTTTCTTAGGTAAAACGGAGCATTTTACTTTTACGAATACAAAAACCGAAATCACGTCGATAGCATTGTCCTTCTACTCTGGTCTGTTCGCTTACAATGGCTGGTAAGTTCTGAATCCCTTCACCACTACCCTCCTTCCATCACAATTGAACCAGTCCGTAAAAAAACGATAAAGAAAGGAACACTCGGTGTTAGCTAAAAAAAAAAAAGGAAAAAAGGGGGAAAGAAATCTTTGACCTTGATAGCGGTTGGTTCGAAATTGTACCAGCCATGGAGTTCCTGGTATTTTATAAGGAATTTTATAGTTGGATAATAAGGTAGACGGACGTAAAATTATTTTCTATTGAACCGCAAACCGCAATTATTAAAGAAAAAAAACTTTTTTTTCAAACGCTTTGGTGATGAGCGTTTGATGGATATTGCATCAGCTTTTAAAGCACGATGAGTTTTGACATTTTGAGGAATAAGGCGAGATTACGCGCGGGGTTATTTACTTCCACGTGACGGAATTTATCCTCTCTTTACTTCATACAATGGGTTTCAGTGTGAGTCATCGAGGATACGGCACAGGGTCTTCTGAAGTTGATTCATTAATTAAACAAAATTACCATTTTTAGTGTTATACTTGACATTATGATCTAAATAATTCATTTTTTTTTTGTTTAATTGGGTCTTATATAGAATAATAAAAAAATGATGATGTTGAAAAATTTAGTACGGTTAGAAGGAACCAAGAAAGATTACCGTATTTTCTCGAATCTTATCCGCACTCGAATCTAATCCGCACCTCGATTTTAAAAATGCAATGATGGTAAAAAAAGTTGGTTTTCCAATGTAATCCACATCCGATTGTAATCCGCATTTGATTTTAGAGTATACAAAATTTGTAAAAAGGGTGCGGATTAGATTCGAGAAAATACGGTAGTTCACCTGGATAAATATTTGTGGTGCTATAACAGTTGTACTAAAAATATCTTCGGTTAGAATTTCAAATTTAGAAAAAAAAGATCTTTTAATTTAATTCTCAATTTATTAATTATTATTTTTTTTATACAATTTACTACTGGATATGGCTTGGAACAAAACGCCAATTAACTTTTTTTATTACGTTAATAAACTTTTAATTTTTTTTTTTGATCGTACTTGGTTCTTTTGATATCATTTTTATTAACTATAACAAATTTGTCTAATTCATATCTACACTGTTTTGAATATGAGAAGGATAAAATGGGCAACTAATATACGTTTTTTTCGTGTCCTTATTTATTTTAATTTTAATTATTCTTAATTTTTTTCTTTTAACACAAATCAGTAAGTAATGCCTTCTCTTTTGCAGGAATTACCTCAATTTCATCATAGAAGAATTGAAAGACCCAGTTAGGTATAGATTAATCAAAGCAATAAAAATAAATAAATTTTTTTATTAAAATAAAAAGAAACAGAAACCAAATTACTGCAAATACAATCGTTTCTTTTTTTTTGTAATAATTGCACTTTATTTTTTTTATTCTTTTCAGAAATCTTCCGAGAGCTATCGCAATTTCTTGCACGTTAGTAACTGTCGTGTACGTCTTCACCAACGTGGCGTTTTACACAACTTTATCGCCTGCTGAAGTGATCGGTTCAGAAGCTGTGGCGGTTAGTTTTGCCAACATTCTATTCGGACCGATGGCATGGACTATTCCAGTTTTTGTGGCCTTGTCCACATTCGGAGCTGTTAATGGAATCCTTTTAACATCGTCCAGACTCTTTTATTCAGGCGCTTGTGAAGGACAAATGCCCGAATTATTAACGATGATCCAACAGAAGAGAATGACACCAGCACCAGCTGTTTTAGTCATGGTAAAATTGAATTAAAATTTGCGTAATGAAAATATTTACTAATAACGAAATATTTTTAGGCTGTTTTATCGATGTTGTATCTTACAAGTTCTGATATATTCGCATTAATTAATTATGTTGGATTTGCTACTTGGGTAAATTAATTAATTTGTATTTTAATTAATTTAATTAAATTGTTACTTTTTTTTAGTTGAGTATAGGAGTATCAGTTCTTTGTTTACCATGGTTAAGATGGAAACAACCTAATTTGGAACGTCCAATTAAAGTGAATTTGATTTGGCCAATTCTTTATTTATTAGCAACGGCTTTTGTAACAGCCGTTCCTATGATTGCGAGTCCCGTCGAAACGGGTATTGGTTTGTTAATGATTCTTTCATCCATTCCCGTTTATTTCGTGTTTATCCTCTGGAAAGATAAACCGCAATGGTTCGCTAAAGGAACTTACGGAGTTACGATAACATTCCAACGTTTACTGATGGTCGTTGGGAAAGCAAAATCCGCCAAAGTGTAAATGACCACATATCCGATTAATTTTTTGTTTCATTTCGTATTTGGCTTCCCCACAACTGATAAAGACACAAAACGAACCAATCCCAACTCAGTATATGCCAAAGATTGATAATTAAGTTTTAATAGTAAAATATTTTTTTGTTTTATAACGTTTTTTCGTCAATATAGCAGAACATATTTATGTAGCCCTTCCACTTTTGTACTTGTAACGTATTTTTAGATATAAATAACAATAATAAAATTTTATATTGGTATCTATTTTATAAGTTTAGTGGTTAAGTTTAATACGAAAATAGATATAATAATTATTAAGACCTATTGTTTACTTGGGACTAAAATGATCTTAAGATTTTTATTCATTTAATAATCTTATTGTGAGTATGTGTAGAAATATTGTTTTAATTTTGCAATATTTGAATTTGGCTCATATTGCAATCTATAATTAGGGAAAATACGAGGTTGGTGTTAAAATCAACAAAGTGCGGAGAAATTTGTTAAAATTGAACAAATGTTTTTTTTAAGTTTTAAATTATTGAATATCTTCCTCTACTTCTATTCGTTTAGGAGTTATTTGTGTTAGAGATATTTTAGGTATTTTCGTATCTGTGCAGATTTGGTCAGATCAAAGTAAGAAAATGACTAAAAAGGTAATGGAAGAAACGGTAAACACATAAATAAACAGTTTAGGATTTTAAATATTCAACAAGACCGAGTCGCTGATTATATCAAAATCGTTTAAGAGTCGAATAGAACTCTTTGTAATAAATACACCTCATAAAGTAACAAACAAATCTTTTTCTTATGTATCTATCTAAATTTAATCATATTTTATTGTAAATACTTAGAAATTTGTTCTAATATGTCTCATTTCTACAATTTCAATTCCTTTTCCACGTTTTCCTTTCGAGAGATCCTACACAATCAAAATGAACTCTGGGCCAGAATTTTTGTAACATATTCCAGGCGTAGTTCCTTGGTTCATACCATGTTGTACCAACATACTTATTAACGCACCTTGCGGTGCATTACTATATTTACTACCCATTTTTGCTATAAGTAAACCAATCTGTTACTCTTTTCCAATTCTTGCAAGTGTTTCTGATTTGATGTGAGTGTTTGATTCTTGAATCCAATTGTTTATTACTTCTTCATCTTGTTCTTTGCTCATTCCCACTTTATGTGGGTTTGGATCTCAAAATATTTCTGCACTACGGCATTCTGTCTTGGGTTTGGAGTTCAGATAAGTTATTTAGATAGAGCGCTTTGCTACAACATCTGTTTGTGTCTGCGCAGCATTCTGCCCCATACAGCATAGCCGGTCTTACCGCCAACAATCTGGTATAACAATCTGACAAGCTGGTGACCATTATTCGTTTTCTTATTATCGTACCCCTCTTTGGCATTGCCCTCATGAGAACGTTAGAACCTCAATATGCTTTATCCTTATTTAGGTACTTAATTTTATGTACACTATAGATTTTCAGTCATTTAATACTTTAGCCCCATTTTTGAATTGGGTTTCTCCACGAAGTAGATCCATCTCTGTTGTATAGAGTACCACACTTATTTAAATTTCCTCTGATTTAGCCGTTATCGGCCAACATACGCCGTTTTCTCTAATTTCCAAGGATTTCTGCTTTACCACTAAAGCTATGAAGTTTACTTAACTCTGTATGTCTACTCTAAAATCTTGTCATAGTACATTCCATAATGGTGATTCTAACAATGAAGCTTGATGATCTTCATCTGCAACTTTATGCATTTTTCAGTTTAAAATGATTACGCTTCTCTCATTTTCAAAGTCAGACCAGACTTCCTGTTATTACTTATTCCTTTTTGTACTCTATACTACCTTTTAAAGTCTTTTCCTAAAAAAGTTTTCAAACAACTTTCTTTGCCCTTTCTATACATACCGTGTTTCAAATCTATCTGCATAACATACTCCTTCGTTCATTTCCACATCTCAATCTCTATTACCTACATCTATAACATCTTTGCTTTTGACGAAGTTTGAAAAACAGGATCGGGTTGAGGTTCGCTCGAAGCAATGTAAGTTATGATTCTATCATCTCTTCAATAATGCAATCTCATATTAGCCCACGAATAAGCTACTGAAGCAGAATCGCTCATTTGTGAATACATTTAACAACTGATCTAAAACCGCACAGGGTAGAGGTCCGGGAATCCAACCCAAGCTGAAGATGGAACTTTATATATCAATGTTTACCAACATATATTTTTCAAATTTGTCTCAATTTGATTAATGTAAAATCTACTAATTATATAAATTTCAATAAAAATTTGCCCCAACAAATAAACTTCAACAAACAAAAAATAAGCTAAATTCAAATATTTAATAACATCCAGTTCTTATCTTAATCTTATATTTTATACTAACATTATCTGAATAATATTGATCAAGTTTCAATATTGATCTTGACTCATAACCCAACAAGATACTGCCCATTTCCGCAAAGAATTTAGTTTCAAGTAACCACTAGTTTTAAACTTTTAAGACAAACATTTTATATTTCCCTTTAAAAATACGTGAAATATTTCTGTATCATATTACGTAACTTTGTTTTATTTGTCAGTTCCTCTGTACTTATAGTACAAAATATAAAAACGAAAATCGTATTGTTTTATTTTGAATCAATTCTTCGTATTGTTAATGTGTAAAAGAAATTGTAAAACGAAGCGTTGTGCTAAAAAAGGATTTGTGAATCTTGAAGAGTTCGAGTTTAAATCGATTGTAGATTGTGGTGTTAATTAAAGTTGCCTAAAAAACTCGACAATAAAAGTAAAATGTAAACTAATTCCTACAGGTAGTTTTGTTAGTTATTTAAATTTGATCAGAATTGAAACAAATTTATTATAAAAAATTTATTTTTGTGTTTCACATCAATGTACAAGATAATGAAAAAAAGAAAATAAATTTGAAAGCTTATAATTTGTTTTCATTTAAAATGTTTATCCATATCTTTTACATAAATAAAAACTTGTCCCAGTTTTTAAATAGAATTTCGGAACGCGTTATGAAATGATCTTAAAAAAGTTTAAATAACGTACGTGAGGAAATTAACGAACTCCCAAACCAAAAATAAGGATCAACTCGTATCAATATGCTCGTATTCGGTTTGCATTGCGACAAAATTCTCTGTTCGCGCAATTATTAGATTATGAAAATATGATAAAAATGCGTAAGCGGTCGCATCGGGTCAGTCTTATTTAGTATCTTATTGCTGCAGAATTACTTAAATATAGTATCTTTATTTTAATCAAACAAGATGAATGAAAATGTTAAGTGGAGTTTTTGGTTAATTTTATTAATTATTTTGATTCACGATTTTAATTGCGACGAAGATATTAAACAAAAAAAGGCAAATTTAGTAAAAAAACATCTTAAGAGGCTTAAAAAAGAGGAAGGTGGGATTAAATTAGTTGGAGGTCGAGATGAATACGAAGGTAATAAAAAAAAATGTTTCTCTTTTATAAACATCCTTATAAACTCGAGCGAGAATTTAACATTCAATATCCTACTTCTTTTGAATTTCCCAGTAATATTTTTCCGAGGTTTTAACACGGAAAGCTCGTAGTGCCTATTAACCTAGATCCTGTAAAAATTGAATGGGGACGCCCTTTCGTTCACCGTGCATTTAGATGCAGATCTACGCCAACTTTTTACGTGTTTCAGGAAACGTGGAGGTTCTACACAATGGGCAATGGGGGTCGATTTGTGACGATGAATGGGATTCGGCTGAAGCAAACGTTGTTTGTAAACAGTTAGGTTATGAAAATGGAACTGGAAAACCAACTTATAGCTCGCATTTTGGTCCAGCAAGAAGTAAAAACAATTTCCAACATGACATAGTTACTAAAAAAATATAATTTTAGGAAGATATTGGATGGATAATATTTATTGTGATGGCACTGAAGACGAAATCACGAAATGTCGATTTGATGGTTGGGGAAATAACGATTGTGATTACACGGAAGCTGCAGGAGTTATTTGTACATCACCCGATCCCGAAATTAAATCAAAAAAACCGGAAGAAAAAATATTGTAATTTAAAAAAAAATCACCAATTAACTAATTCAATTAATTAATATTTATTTAACAGTTCAAAAATGCCATCGAAACTATCTGTTAGACTTCAAGGTGGTCGTATCGAAACTGAAGGAAGAGTAGAGCTTAAATCGAAAATGGGTTGGTCAACAATTTGCGGTGATGGATGGTCTCTCCTCGAAGCGACGATAGTTTGTAAAACCCTCTCGTTAGGTTACGCAAACGATGCTATGCAAACAACTTATTTCGGTGGCGACATCACAAATACAACTTTTTACGGAATAAAATGTATAGGAAACGAAAACACTTTAAGCGAATGCAAATATGAACATTTAAAAACGGGGGAATGTAACAGTTTAGATGTTGCTACCGTTCAATGTACAGAATCGATGGCAGATTTAGTTATAGACCACACAGAATTAATTAGAACGGCTCATTTAGAAGATAAACAAATGTTTTACCTACAATGTGCGATGGAAGAAAATTGTTTAGCATCTCAAGCATACGTTATTCAAAAAGAAAATCCTAATTGGCATTTAGAAACGAGAAGATTATTGAGATTTACCGCTAGCATCATAAATATTGGTACTGCGGATTTCAGACCGTTTATTCCAAAGCATTTGTGGGAATGGCACATGTGCCATATGTAAGTTAAACGAATGAGCCCTTTTATGACCATCAGATGTCATAGTAAACTAAACATTTTAATGGGTTCGAGCACAATTGCCGTAAATAGGCCAATAAAGTTCAAATGCAAAGTCATAAAAAAGTTAAAGTATTACCTAGTAGCTCGATAGAGTCAATGGACATCGCGTTTTCCGTTTTAAATTCTAATTGGAAATAGGCACGAACCATTAATCTAAAAGCGAAATGCACTTGAGAACTAAAAAAGCAGTAATAATTAATTTTTATTTATTTTTAGGCATTATCATAGCATGGAAGTATTTGCCACATTCGATATCTATAACTCTGAAGGACGAAGAGTCGCTGAGGGCCATAAAGCGTCGTTTTGTTTAGAGGATAACAAATGTTTACCGGGAGTTACACCTAAATACGCTTGTGCGAATTATGGGGAACAAGGTATCTCTGTAAATTGTACTGACATTTATAAGTATACAGTTGATTGCCAATGGGTGGATATAAGCGAGTTAGAACCTGGGCAATATACGTTGAAAGTGGCCGTAAATCCTGAATTTAAGGTCCCAGAGATTACATATGAGAATAACGCAGCCGTTTGTGAGTTTTATTACACACATACGCAAGGAGTAATAAGAAATTGTAGAATAACACGACCTTGATTCTTAAAAATAATAAATATCAAATTTAACTTAATTAATTTAGAATTAACCGCAAACTGTATTTTCGAATTTAATAAATCGCTTTTCATAAAATTACCTAAATACTAGTCGTAAATCTTATTTTGGTTTGTATACAAAGCTGCTTTAAAGCTGTAACTTAAATTCGAGTCGAGTTCGGAACTGAATAGAACCCGCTGCTTGTTAAGTTAAGTTGTGATTGCCTCGATGGGAGTTAATTAGAAACTCGGTTTTGTTTCGGAAAAGCTTCGTATAGCCCTTTACTAATTTGTCTAAAAGTTGTATGTTCACATTATAAAATCAACAATAACGAGGTTTATATACAGAAGGAAGTAAAACAAAAACACTTCAGCGTAGCAACAGTGTTTGTCAATAAATCGGTATTTACAAAACCAACATGAGTTTCTGTTAAAATTAATCATTGTTTAATATTTTTAGGCGATTTTGTTTTTGTTTAGGTTGGGAAATGATTACAACAAATTAAATCGTATTGTACACGTTTCGATTGAATTATTTAGTATGTCAAAAATTTCAAAAATCCATTACCATATCGAGTTCACTTCCAAAAGTATCTAGTCTACTGTAAACCGAGTTTAATCTTCTGCAAACAGTATTTAGTCTTCTGTCAGCAGTACCTAGTCCTTTTCAATTAGTATCTAATCCTCTATTAGCAGTAACTCTTCTTGCATTAACAGTATCTAGTCTTGTCAATAGTGTAGTTTCCTGCACGCAGTATCAAATTTCCTTTCAGCAATGCCGAGTCGTCTGGAAGGAGTAAGCAGTACTCTGCACTGGTATCTAGTCTTCTATCGGCAGTTCCTAGTTTTCTGCAAGTACTATCTAGTCTCCAGTCGATTATCTGCGTTTGATACGTAGTATACACTTAGTTTAAATCCAAAAGATGGAGAAAGCTGCTAGCAAACAGTAGCAAAAATTACTCTCCATCCAAAATGTAAAAAACTGTTAAATTTACAAATTATTTAGTAGATATGTCTAAATCCCAAAAGTCAAATTTGAACTCTATAATAAAACAGAAAGTCTCTTTATATGAGAAAATAAAAAAAATATCTAATTTTGTAATCTAATTATCAAAGTAACATGTAATATTCACAAAGTCAACAAGAATTGCGAGCACGTAAACAAAGGTAAAGGAGAGGGAAAGCAACTTGCATCGTGTAGTTTACTTTCACGCGATTGTTCCAACGTAATAAAAGCTTTTGTCAATTTAATGTCCGGATGAATGGTTCATATACACAAGCTCGTATTTACTTGACAAATATGTGTTCACAATGCATTAACGCATTTATGCAAGGGTTACATTTAATTATGAATTAGAAAATGTTTTATATGAAATTAGAATAAATTTAGCATTTTCTAAGATTTGGTAATCAGAAATATAAATAAAGATTAAGACACATTTTGAATCACCTCACATAAACAATAAACGTGAACTTAAAAAGTGTTAATACTCTACTATGATGTCATCAATAAGTATTGCAATAGGGGAACCACACCTCCATACGTACGGTCTAATTATCATTGGTGAGTTCGAGCGTGGCATACTAATTCGAAATTCTACCGTATGGAAAACAAGCGGCCGCAAGCGTCAGTTCTCTCGACCACCTCTATCCATAAGGAGTTATGGAGTTCGCGCGCATCCCCAATCAATAAGCCGACGCACCTCGTCCCAGGACCTCCTCAACTGTCTCCCCACATGTGCTACAGTAGTAGTGATGAACCAGTCCTGTAGTGCCCTTCGTCCTAAGCTTGCCTGGCTTCGCTGGTGACATGCGGGGACATGTCACAGTGTCCGGCAGCCGAGGAGAACAGTCTGGAGTCGGTCGGAGAATGGCTGGAAGTGCACGCGGACGATTTGGAGATTTGGCTACGTGACCACTCAACGCCGGAATTAAGACAACGAATTCAAAAGGCGATTCTTCCTCCCACGACTCTCGCGAAGAGAACTTCTATAACCTCGGATTTATTTCAACTATGGTTGGCCACATCTCCGGCGAAGAATGACCAACAAAATTCTGGCTCGCGCCAAACGAAAGATTTGGAGAGTATGGACGAGTCGGAATTGTTTATGGAACTGATAAGGGATGTAGCCAACGAATTAGACATTGACGTGTTGTGTCACAAGATTCTCAAGAACGTTAGCTTACTTACTCACGCGGACAGGGGATCGCTGTTCTTGGCGAGAGGACCACCGAATGACAGGTACTTAGTGGCAAAGTTGTTCGATGTCCGGCACGATTCGTTGCTGGAGGAAGCTGTCAAACAAGCCAGAGCTGAAGATATCAAAATACCTTTTGGGGTTGGTATAGCTGGGACCGTTGCACAGTACAAAACTTTGATTAATATCAAGGATGCTTATAATGTAAGTGTGAAAGATATGGATTTAACTTTTAAATTTATAGACTCGATGATGTAAGGAAAATTTTGATAAGTTGGAGTTTTAAAAACTTTGTTTTAAGGGGATTAGAATATTGCGAAAGTTTCTCCATTATAAAACTTTACGTAAAAATAGCATATATCTATTTAACTAGATTTGAAACTTTTAACAACATGAATGATAATTTTTCTTTTTTTTTATCATAAAACTACTTTTAAAACTATATGTGTAATGGATATTAGCGTAATACCCTCATGAAAACCATCTTCATCATCAAAAGCCTCCAAATATAAACCTCCAACGTTATATTAATAACCACCACACTTCTCTGACGTCAAATGAGACCGTCGTTGGTACCGTATTGTTCTGTTGCATGACGGCCGGTCGTTATGCAAAACGGGACGATAATTAAATAGCATTTTATTGGCGTATTTAGCGCCTTTTGTGGATAATTTTATTGAATCACGCTATGTCTTTCGAATAAAGAGTATTTAATAATGTTGTATTTACGGTTTCATCGGGAATTAATTTCCAGATGAGTTACTTTGGATTAACACCTTAATTACTTTATACAAACAAGAAATTCATTTTTAAAAATGTTTTATTGATAAATCATTATTAATAAATTTATTTAATTTTTATTGAAATTATTTCAGCTGTAAACATTTAATGTTATCAAGGCTTCCTTTTTAGCTGTACAGTTTTCAAATGTATGGCAGAATTTGTAACAGTTCGTCATCCAAAGTTTGTTTTAACACTCCAACTGCTGCTGCTATTTAATCAATGGGAACAAACCCTGTTTGATTATTTTAACGAGTTGTTATTTGCAATGTAATACTAAAAATGTAATAAAAGGACACCAAATATTTACGGCTTTTTGAAGCAATATCGAGGCCATCATGTGTAAATTTGATATTACTTTTGAAAGTATTGATGTCGCCATTCCGTAAAGCAATATCAACGCAATAAACTTTACAAGAGGCAGTGCTTTAACGCTTGAGAGATCTTATGAAAAGGTTTATCAGGTTTTACGTTTGTGAATTGGAACTAAGAGTTAATTGGACTGCTTTTGACGATAGGGTTTACATAACTATTAATCACGTTTACATTCTCGATGTGTGTTGATATTCCTGTAAATTAAAAGCATATTGATAAACTTTGTGGATTGCTAACCGATGATATGTTTCCTTTGATGGTCTCACAATTAGCAGTAATGTAGCAATATCTGTGCTGAGTACAGTGCAAAATAAACATTAATAGTTGCAGTAAGATTTTTCGATTTAATTTTTACCTGACAACAATTTCTAAATTTTATACCATCGTTTTTATTTCATTAGGTGTTGCCTCTTACACCTTCAGGTATTCACAATATCAACTGTGCAACAAAAAACTTTGTATGATATAGTACGTAAAAGTACCGGAAACCACAAGTTTCTGATGAAACGGTGGAGTAAATTAGACAACGATAGAAGACGAAGAATTACGAGTCAATTAAGTGGTTACAAGATTTGAACATGGATTACAGAAAATTATCAGGTTACGTTGCAAGTTCATAGGGATATTACAAAGTTAAATGTGTTGTATGCAGCATCTAAAACTAAGGTGTATAGATGCCTTAGTAGCCAATCACAATTTTTTCGTAGTTTTGAAGTTCCTGGTGAACATCTCTTTTAACTACATTTAATGATTAGAACCATTCTGATTCACACTTATTACTTAATTCCATATTCTCAAACTGTTGACACTTTTACAGAAAATTCCTTTTCATTTTATTAACTTATTTTGTCTTTGGAAAATATCCTAATGTTTATTGAGATGTTTTAAGTCAGTTAGAACCATTTTGACTCACACCAATTAATCACACTTTACTATTGTTGGATATTCTTGAATCACTTTGAAACATATTTAGTAACTTAATCATTCACACCAACTCCTTTTTTCATTTTCTTCGTTTTCATCTAAGTTTCGAAAGGCTTTTTTATTATTTTGTTTCAAGTCGATTAAAATCATTTTGACATATTTTTGCTACCTGATTTATTTATCATATAGAAGTAATAAATAATTAAGATAATAATTAATATAGATATCCATATAAGTTCAGACTTAAACAAACCATCTATGATGAACGTTATGTACGCTCATTGATTGAGCGAACTATTAATTGAGTTATTTCAAGTTTCTATTTATGCAATCAGTCATCATAACGTCTATTATGATTACGATAATCAAATATGGTCAATCAACACTTCGATAAATTGATGCGCGGACAGTTATTAAAGTAAGATTTAGCTTTTATGGATAAAGCAATGTGAAGATTATAATTTCTTAGTTGAATAGGTGATTTTATAAATAACGTTAGATTTTATGTACGAAATAACTTAGGAAATTACGTAGGGAATTGGGTTTATACGTTATAATATGAATTTTCCGCTCTAACCGTCGATTTAACTACCTCATTTGCAAGTCGATCGACCTCTCATACCACCTTATGTCCTTATATTCATGTTATAAGGGCATAACGCGAATAATAACGTGCGATGAAGCCGTCCAAATGAATTTATATCTTCACTAATTGGAAAATTCTCTATCGATAACGATTTTTTAATTAATTATAACTCAATTTGTTTCACTTTATTTATTTTGTTTAGGATCCAAGATTCAACAGCGAGATCGACAACAAGACTGGTTATAAGACCAATTTAATATTATGTATGCCCATTTGCAACTATGAGGGTGAAGTGATTGGTGTTGCCCAAATTATCAATAAAGTTGATGATACGTTAGAGTTTACCCAGCATGATGTGGAGGTGTTTCAAAGGTATCTTACGTTTTGCGGAATTGGTATTCAAAATGCCCAACTGTTTGAAGTTAGCGTTTTAGAATATAGAAGAAATCAAGTAAGTTTTACTTCATTAATATTTTTATGTTACTTAGTTATTCTGTTATAGATTCTTTTAAATTTAGCGCGAAGTATCTTTGAAGAACAAAACAATTTGGAATGTCTCGTTACCAAAATTATGCGTGAAGCTCAGATTCTCTTAAAATGCGAACGATGTGCAGTGTATCTTTTGGATTTAGATTGCTGTGAAGCTGTAAGTTTTTTATCATATAATAAAAATATTATAAGTATCAAAATATAATCGAGGTAAACCTGTAATTCAATTGTGGAGGTCACAGTAAATTGCTTTTCGAAATGGAGTTGTTCCAATAATTAATTTGTACGCTCAGAATGTATGGCACGGACGGAGTAAATGTCTATTTGGGAGAACAATAGGATCCGCTGTGATCAATCCCCGTTTTCGGTGCGCAAATAATTGCTTTGTGGCACATTTGGATAGGTGTACGATTTAACGTTGGTTGCTTCCTGTCTTTACAACTACTGACTCCATAATCTAATTAATCTCTTCTTCGAAACTATTCATCCTGCATAAATATTTTTTTATGATTTCAGAGTCATTTAGAGCGAATATTAGAGCGTCCTGGTAAAATAATTGAACGTCATGGTCCTTTAAGTCGCCTTCAAAGTGATACGGTAACCGCGGAAGATATGATTGAGAGCGGAATCAAAAAACCCAGCACTTTTACGACAGTTTTTGAACTTAGAGCACCGGGCACTCAAACATTAGTATCACGTCCTTCTCAATTCGATTTAAAAACTTCTACACTCGCCCAAATAGCTGGGTACGCAGCAGCAACCGGGCAAATCCTCAACATCGGTGATGTTCGAGCGTGGTTAAATGAACAACACAGTGAAGGAGACGCTGAAAGTGCCAGAACCATTCTTTGCATGCCGATTATTAACGGCCAAAAAACTTTAATTGGTGTCGCGCAGTTAATAAATAAAACGAATGGGACTTCGTTTACCGATTGTGATGTTTCGTTGTTTGAGGCGTTCGCAATTTTTTGTGGACTCGGTATCCATAACACACAAATGTACGAAAATGCGTGTAAATTAATGGCAAAACAAAAAGTGGCTTTGGAGTGTCTTTCTTATCATGCGACAGCCAACCGCGAGGATTCATTAAAATTATCTAAAGATGATATACCGTCCGCAGAAACTTTCAATTTGTACAGTTTTTCTTTTATCGATTTCGACCTTACCGACGACGACACGTGTCGGGCCACGTTACGGATGTTCCTCGAGCTGAACCTGGTGCAGGAATATCACATACCTTACGAGGTGAGTGCCGCTCCCTCGTTTTTACGATCGCGAAGGAAATGAGGGGGATGCTGATCGTAAAATTTCACTTTGGAAAATGAGTTCCGTTATTGAAGAACGTAAACGAAGAGGTGAAATAGTCATTTTTAGTAAAAATAAATATTTCAATTTTAAAATTGATTTAAAATTGTTGGGGGAGTAATTTCTTTCGGCATTATCGTCCGAGTTTATCAAAAACCATTAATTTCAATTCGACTTAATTACAAATTAATTCTTAAACAAATGACTTTTCCATAAATAGCCATTGAATCGATCTCCAATTAATTGTTTTTCTTTTTTCCTTTAGGTACTCTGTAGATGGATACTAAGTGTAAAAAAGAATTATAGACCGGTAAAGTACCATAATTGGAGACACGCTTTAAATGTGGCTCAAACGATGTTTGCAATGTTTAAAACTGGGAAAATGGACCGATTTATGAACGATTTAGAAATTTTCGGACTTTTGGTGGCTTGTTTGTGCCATGATTTAGATCATAGAGGGACGAATAACGCTTTTCAAATGAAAACCGATTCCCCTTTGGCTATTTTATATTCAACCAGCACGATGGAACATCATCATTTCGATCAGTGCGTTATGATATTAAACACAGACAGCAATAACATTTTCCAAGTAGGTGGGTCTGTATTTTTTGGGTGATTTGGTGCTTTTATTTTCGCTGATGGGTGAGCAAACAAGATAAAAAAATCGCGAAAATAAAACCAGCAATTAGTTAATGGATTAAAGTAAAAGTATATCTTTGTTGTTAACATTATTATTTTTTTATATAGGATATTAAACTTATCTTGTTATTTTGTAATTTTTAGGCTTTATCGCCGGATGATTATCGAAAAATCATGAAAATCGTCGAAAGTGCTATTTTATCAACGGATTTAGCGATGTACTTTAAAAAAAGAAATAAATTTTTAGAATTAATTGAAAACGGCGAATTCGATTGGCAAAGTGATGAGAAGAAAGAATGTAAGAAATTAAATTCCTTTAAAAAAATGTTCTCTTTACAATTTTTTTAGTGTTATCGGGCATGATGATGACTGCATGCGATGTTAGTGCCATCGCAAAACCTTGGGACGTTCAACACCGCGTAGCTAAAATGGTTGCTGATGAATTTTTTGATCAGGGGGATTTAGAAAAGCTTCAATTAAAAGAACAACCCGTTGTAAGAAAATCTGAATACCAATTTCGACTCAAATCAAATTTAATTAAATTTTAGGCGATGATGGATCGAGAACGTAAAGATGAGTTACCACAAATGCAAGTTGGGTTTATAGACGTTATCTGTTTGCCACTTTACCGAGTTTTATCAGAAACTTTTCCTTGGGTACGTCCCCTTTATGCGGGCACAATGGAAAATCGCCAACACTGGCAGGATTTAGCAGAAAAAGTCGAAATGGGTTTAACGTGGATCGATCACGACACAATAGATAAACCAGTAGAAGCTTTCACAGGTAAATTCCCTACTTTTAATGTTACATTTTTTAATTATTTTTCTTTAGATCCCGAGGAAACAAAAGATATAGAATTAACTGTACAGACATTAAAGACTTCGACGTCAAATCAAAACTTGCCGCCATTGAGTCATAAGCTAAAGCGAAGGCAGAAGTTTTGCTGCTTTTTGTGACGCTACACAACCCTTCTGTGAAGTACCTCGTCGGTTTTAACGAAGAGAAACTAAAAAAGGAAACTGGACAATCTTAAACCAGTACGCAAAAGTTTTTGACTATTAAAAAAATAAATAAATTTAGATAAGATAGAAAAGAAAATTCAAACAGTAATAATAAGGGTACATTTTTTTGATATAAAAAGAGCGGACCTTGGCAACTGACGTAATAATAATAATTAATAATAAGAGAAATAATAATTATAATTAAAAAAAGGAACCTAGTGATGCTTAAACGTAAATAAAAAAGACAAAGTTTTGAGATAATTATTTGAATAGATTTTAAATTTATTAATGAATAAAATAACAACAAAAAGGAACGGAGGATTGTAAATATAAATAAAAAAGTAAAGTTAAATAATAAAAAAATAAATAAAGAAAATTTTGTTGTTAAAATAGTTTATAAGTTATTTATTTATTATAAGTTGTAATAAATACACCATACAAAAAAAAATATTCTTCATATTTAATTATTTATTTATACCTTTTTTATGGTAAACAGATATAATTTAATTCATCAATTAAAACTTTGGCACAAAAAATATTGGGGGAGTTATTATATTATTTTGATTTTAGCATGGAAATTAATTTGAAAAAATATACTTTACTTCCTTATAATTAATGTAGCAAGGAAAAGAAGAAACAATCGAAAAAGACATTGTGAGAATGTCTAAGAATAAAAAAATATATAATTCGTAGAAATGTAATCAGTTGAACTAAAATAAAACAATTATTAAGTTCATGCTGTCAAATTTGCTCTTAACAACAACCGAAGATAACATACTAAAACATTAACACTTACAAACATATCTGTTAAAAAACTGTAAGTAATGGAACGCAGAATGGAGAGGTCCATGTTGGGGTTGACCATGAGAGATGGGATCTATAATGAAGAATGGGAATAGAGGACATCATTGTGCTCATCTCAAAGTTAAAATGGAGATGAGCCGAACATGAGAGATGGTATGAGACTATAAGCTGAAAAAACATTGAAAATTACCCATTGTTGCTGGAAAATAAATTCATTTGCTCCACAATATTTGTAAATGAATTTTTTTTCTACATCAAAGGAGCAAAGCTTCCAATACCGTCCCAAAAATTTCAGAATCCGCAACATTTGAACGCATTTTTTAAGTGGAACTTGGCACCTTTAAGCTGTGTAATTTACGTTCACAATTTTTTTTAGTGTTATTTACAGTTTATATTTGCTATATTTATTTCATGATTATTTAAGTAGTAACGAGGGAGGTATTTAAATTCTTTTTTAGTTTTTTCAACCCTTCATTTGCTGTTACCAATAATATATTGCAAATTATTATTAAATCGCAATGTTCTTGAAACAATCTTAACTTAATTACCAACTCTTTTTATAAACCTTACAAAACTTTAATATAAAAATTAATTGTACAATCATTTATACAGCTAAAAATTTATCAAAATACTGACAATACTACAGATATTCTTGATAGATAGTTACATTAATAGCGACAAAAATATTTCCTAAGGATAATGCAGACACAATCTGTGTTTATCAGAGATCTTTTTTTGAATTTATTTGCGGAACAACCATCTCATTTGTTTTTAGTCAATTCAAGCCATCAATAAAGAAATTAAAGTAATGGTTATCAAGTAGAAGTAATCTTGGTATGTTTCACAAATTATATAAAATTATCAAGTGAATCATAAAAGATATATATCTTTCTAATTTAACTCTGGGAATGTAAAAAGAAGTCAATTAATAGCAATAATCGCCTTTTTGTACGATGTTAATTTCCTTATTTGTTTAAATCTCCACCTTGAAATTGATATTAGCAATATATTTTCTAGATAATCAAAACATGTGGTTGCATTGTGCTCCAATTATTCATATTGAAGCTTTTCACACAATCTGATTAATAGATACATTATGACCATGCTTTGTAACTCCACTATAGTTTATTAAACCAAGGGAAGTTGTAGAAAGTTTCACAACTCCATATTTTATGACGATGAAAAATTTCTATCTGTAAATCAAAAATTGTGATTATAATAATAATGATTATTTAGATTATTGAGTATTAATTATTTTTAGTGCTTGTTTTCTAGTAGCATTTTTAATTCATTTATAAGGGTGCCAAATATTACACATCTACAAAGTCTTATAAATAAGAAGATTCATCAAGAACTTGACATTTTCCTGGATTCTTGAGACAATAATAAATTGTGGTTTGGGTGAAGAGAATACTATTACAGTAACATACTTAAGGGGTGCCATTTAACATTTGTTGTCTACATACTTCATTTACTACCACTATGAAATTTGATATTGCAATTTTTTTTATTATTTCAAATCTTTTACTTTGTTAAGGTATTAGATAATTAATACAGGACTTTTTAATATACATAATTTCTTTTATATGATTGAAAATGGTTTAGTTTTTGTCACATATTTATTAATCTTTGTCAAACTTTAACAGGATATAACATTTACCATGCTAAACTCAAGATCATTAATGACTCCCCTGTTATGATACAATGTATTTATAATAGTGAATAGGAACTATCCAAGAATATTTTATATTCTATTTTTTATTTTTAGATAATTCCCATCACTTTTTATAAACATTATTAATCTACAATTTACAACTACCTCTACAAAAAACAGAACAGAAAAAATATTTTTTTTCTTACCATCTACATACAATTAAAAATGAAAACAATTATTCTTTTCGTATCACATTTAGAAAAAAATGTTGGGGGCAAAACAACATAGATATATCTTTTATGATCTCAATGGTAAACTCCTGAACATTTCAAGAGCCTAAATGCATTTTGGCTACCAGTCATTTGTAATAGTCGGGTTCGAAATGGGCAGGGCCTACGAATTTTTCAACAGCAGGGCAATTGGAAAAGCTACGGATGAGTATCAGTCCAGATGGGTTTTCTTTTCTGGAAAAATATAAACAAAAAAACGAGGAACTCTAAAGGATTTCGTTTTCAAGTTATTATAGTGTTAATTGTTACAAAAAGAATATAAAAAATATAAAGGTAATAAACAGTGTAATAATTTCCTTATCTGTAAGATAAATGTTTTAACACCAATCAAAAATAGACTATGATCTTTTCGGTAATTCAGTTTTATTGATAAAAATAATCATTGTAAAATCACACATTACTTTACATCTCTTTACCAATATATTGTATATAATTTAGGAATAAATATACTCAAGTATATTATAGTCTTGTATATTTGTAACAAAAAATATTTCTTTTTTTATATTTTTCGTTTTCTTTAAAAAGATGAAATCTTTAGTTGTTAATAAAATGAAAAAATAAAATAAAATAAAACAAAAGTGTTTGTATAAATAGATGAATAGGAAAGACACATTTCTTTTCTTAATAAAATCCTATACAAGTATAAAATAAGATTATAATATAAAAAGTCTGTATCTAGTATAAAATAAAAGTAGTATTTACATAAAGAACTCCTGCGTGGAGTAGGACAACGCAAGTCATGCGTTTGGAGGCCTGTCCAGACAGCTGATTTCGATCACACGTAAACCCCTCAAACTAGGATCAGTCACATTTAACCCTCTCGGTTGATAAACCCTTTCGTTTTGTTCTGCTACATATTTAGATACTTTCCTAAGACACTAAAACCAAACAAAAAATCAACTCCAATTTCCAAACTTTCTAAAAACTTACTTTCTCATAATGAGTCTCCTTACAAACATAAATTAAATAAGCGGTAAGACATGCTAAACATCCTTCGCAATAAGCAGCACAAGATGCCTTTTCTGCTTCAGCAAAATACTCATTTAACTTGGTTATGGTCTGTTCGAACGCTTGTCTTTCTATCTAAAATTGTAACGGTTAACAGTGGAGTTTAATTAAATGTATATTAAACATACCCGACCCTCTAATTCTTGTGGAAACCTTGTATTAAATTTGACGACTGTTCCGTCCGTGTAATCCCGTTGTATAAACACTTTCAAACACTGCGTCGGTGCCATTTGTTCCGTTTCAGCCGTTCGACCTCCGTTATTGTGGTGATTACTCATCGTTTTATGGGAAATTTAACGATTTCACTTTGCAATGTTTCGGTCAAATGCAAACGGACGAGATCAAGTTGCGCGATATCAACAGTACGCCATGTTGTTGTGACAGTCACTGTCAAATTTGACATTACCCTGTGAAGTTGGTTACTTACTTCAGGCGGATAACCCTAAAAAATAAAAATTTATTACCCTATTTAATTAAAAAAAAATCTAAATTTATTTCATTTCTAATTAATCAATAAAATTTTATACGTAAGCAATTTTTATGTGGTTTTGTGGAGTGCAGAGAACCATATAAACATGTAAACTAGCGCCTTTCGATTTCCTTTAATTGCAAACTAATTGTAAGATCTGGGTTATACTAATTACAAACTTATTTGAAAAGAAACCGTATGTATTGATTTATAAACAGTCTAAAAAGACATTTGACACACATTAAAACGAGAATTCGATGTTTTAGTTTTAGTTTTCTTCAAAGTTTCATAAATCATGAATCGTTAGAAAATCAGCGCGAAAGTTATTGTTGCGTTTAAAGCTTGGAAACGCTAATTATTAGATATTAGAGTTGCCAAGCTTACAAAAAAAAAAAACAAAAAATTAAAATAAAAACAGGATAATAACATATTCTTGTGGAATAAAATATTAATAACAACTTAAATATAGTTTTAAAGAAAATAATGAAACACTATGAGTCACAATAAATACAAATAAAGGTTTTGATATGATAATGACGGTATCTTAAACACATAATCATCAGTTTTGGTAATAAAACTAAATGAAATTGTGAAGTATGTTCTAAATAAAGTATGAACAAATCGTATTAAAAAAATTAATTTAGAAAATCCACTTTCTAACCATTTTTCTTTTAGATTAATTACGCACAGTTGCAATTGATGGTTTACACCGCCTTTACTAGCAAAGGAAAGCCAAAAAGTTAACTATTTTACTTAAATAAAGAAGTAGAAAGAAGGTTTCCTTACTTTCTTAACGATAGTGTTAAATATAACTTAAAACAAGACAAAATCGTTTTTATTAAGATTTAATTTGTAATAAATCAAAAAAAAAAAAAGTTGGACATTCATGGTTATGATAACGATAAAGTAAATGATATGGAAATTAATTCAGTACGTGATCCAATTATATGCTTAATTTATTACGTTAATAATATTTAAATATGAAATCTAACTTCAAAAAACAAATAAAGCAGATTTTTTCTAAATTCAATTTCATTTACCTTAATTGATAAAATTTGAAATGGAATTGTGTTTAAAAATAATAATTTCAAAGATGAAATAAAAGAGGATTGAAAAAAGTTGTATTTATATGACGAAGATTGATCGAAAATCAATAAACGTGTTCGGGTTGGTCGTTCGATCGTTTTATAGAAAGTTTAATCCGTGCGAATATCAATGTTTTCGATAAAACCTGGAGACTGGAAGGCTCCTCGTTTATAAATCAAAAACAGAAACTACAGAAAGCGTTCTGTTTGGAACAATAAATCCAGAAATAAAAAAAGTAGGAGGACTTTCCTTTAATAGAGAGTGATTCTGTTATACGTTTATTTAATTAGAAAGGAAGAAAGAGATTAATAAACGTAATAATAAACGATACTTGAGTTTAAGCTGGCATCTAAACGACTTAATTCAGCTTAGTTATTGAATTACATTCCGTAATCTGAATTCGAATTTATTAAATATGGCAACACATATACATACATTTATGTAGTGAAAATTAACATAACATTTTAGGTCTTTTGCTGATAACAATGCGTCTAAAGTTATCTGCCTTCTTCTTTTCTTTTTTTGAAATGTTCTGAAGTGCTACAAACTCTTTCCGCCATTTCTGTGTCTGGGCATTTATTAACAGCTATCTCGTTAAGGATATCCAAATTAATACCAAAATATTGGAAGAAGTATCTTAAGATTCTACATTTTTCTTCGATCCGTGAAAAGTTTCATTCATTTTCTCTAAAGCTTTTAAATTCTCTGCATAAAGTTGATCATGGGTTCTACATTTATGCCAAGACATGTGTCTTCACGGTATAATTGATATTTCAAAAGAAAACTTCACGGTATAATTAATATTTGTAAACAGAACTAACCTTACATAACATTCCTTCACGGTTTAATTGACATTACAAAAGAAAACTTCACGCTATAATTAACATTACTAATTACTAAAGAAAACTTCACAGTATAATTAATATTAGTAAACAAAACTAACCTTACCTAACATTCCTTCACGGTTTAATTGATATTACAAAAGAAAACTTCACGCTATAATTGCCATTACTAATTATTAAAGAAAACTTCACGGTTTAATTAATATTTGTAAACAGAACTAACCTTACATAACATTCCTTCACGGTTTAATTGACATTACAAAAGAAAACTTCACGCTATAATTGCCATTACTAATTACTACAGAAAACTTCACAGTATAATTAATATTAGTAAACAGAACTAACCTTACATAACATTCCTTCACGGTTTAATTGACATTACAAAAGAAAACTTCACGCTATAATTGCCATTACTAATTATTAAAGAAAACTTCACGGTATAATTAATATTTATAAACAGAACTAACCTTACATAACATTCCTTCACGGTTTAATTGGCATACAAAAGAAAACTAACCATACTCAACATTCCTTTTGGGATGATTGACATTTGTAAACAATACTAACTTATATGATCAGGAGCGTTACCAGTGCCAATAGAGATTTAAGAAGTTTATTTTTTATCAGATAATCTTTTACCATAGGAATAAAAATCGAGTACGTTCCAGCGATAGAACAGAAAAAAAGAGACTGGGCATAGATTGAAAACTCAATAGCCAAGATTGAGGCTAGTAAAAGAAGATATTGCGACTAAACTAACGCTTGAAAGAAAAAAAGTGATCCGAGGGAAAACGAAAAACGAATTCTGGAAAGAAGGATAAAAAGGAAACTGAGCAGACACAAAGGATATTGGAAAGAGGATTGTAATGGAAATAGAAGAAAGAGTTTAGGCAGAATGAAATGAATGAAGTTACAGATGTAGGTCAGAAATGGAAAACAACTTATCTTGTCATTCCGCAATCTTTGCTTGCTCGTAGATTCCTAATTGCCTCTATATAAAAAAAGAGTTATTTTGGGTTGAAGAGTTTTTGGACAACCTGTTACTCTTAGTCTATCTAACTGTTATCCTTTATGAATAAATTTTTAGTGTTTCAAAAAGTTGCGACTTGATTAAGGATGAATTAAAAACACTTAAAATAGAAAATACATATTTGTAAAGTCAAGTCAAACACATAAAAAAACTTTTATGATTACAACGCAATTCAAATCGTTTTATTTATTTCTAGATTTTATTGTAATAGGTTTCGAAATATTTAATAAAACGACTGGTTTGGTTGATTATCGTTAATGAAATGTTGTAATTTCGCTTTATAAATTGGTTTGGATAAAATTTTACGAAACGGTTTTAATTAAACCATTATTCAGTTTCCTTTTTGTTTAATTATTGTAGTGGTAGGTATTTTGTTTTTTTGAAAATCCAATTTTAAAATTGTATTAAACCAAATTATTAAAACACTAAAAAAGGATTAAATAAAAATTTTTTTTTGTCATCTATCGGATGAATATTGTGACCCAGTTATTTCAATCTAATTAAGTTACAACACGACAGCTATGATCGGCTTTTTTGGCACAGGTTTCGTGCAGGTTTTCTATTACATGGACGCTTCAATGGATAAGAATGTCTTCTAAAGCTTCGTCTTAGCATAAAAGACGTCACGTATAGATTGATATTGAAACCTATTATTGAACTAATTGGCTATACCTTGATCTTCTTTATGTCATAATTAATAACCGTTGGAATACCTTGAATATTAAAATGAATCATAATTAATATCTTGATCAATTAATTAATCAAGATGAGATTGATTTCGCGATTTCCGTTTGAAGTGATATGATTTAAGTAGTCATAATGAATCTAATTAGAAATCGAACTAATCAAAAATGATACAATTGGAGTTTATTAAATTATTTAATTCATAAACAAATAATATTAATATGTCAAGATGTACTTACATTAAGAAGAAAAGAAAAATAACAGCACTTCGATAATGTAAGCACTCATCTCTTCCGAGTGAGCAAGTATGGACTAATGAAGTTTTTCAGAAAAAATCTCGACCTAATACCTAATAACACAGATATATTTACAAATATTGTTTGGACAAAGATGAAATATTTAATTGGAAATCCACGTAATATAACATATTATTAACTTTTGTGTAATGTAATCAGTTTCGTAGTAATAAATCATTGGGTGTGTTTACTTGTTTAATACCCTAAATCCTATTGTACAACAGTAGGATTTAGGGGTAGAAACGTATCGAGTATTTATTTATTCCTATTTGTTGTATAACATATTTAGTTGAGGTGGATTAAGAGAACAAGGATAGTAATTAATTCATTAAATAAATTGGTTTATTTTTTTTATATCTACTAACACCATGAATAAGATAAGATGTTAGAAGATGAAGGGGGACCAAAGATATCACCGAGTAAACCAAGCCCACTCTTACTGCTACTGACCTATTTTTCCCCAATATATATTCTCAAGGTCTACACCAAGGCTGGTCATTTATTTCAATAAACCGTATCCTACATAAAGATGACCGGGAAAACGACGAAAATTGTGCTTACGATGGTGGTGGTTTTAAGTGTAACAGTAAAATTTGCAAGATCAGAAGATCAATATTTAGAAGAGTCGCAAGGGCAATGTTCCACTAAAAAAGATGTTATTTCCTGCGCAAAATACAGAGTGTTAAAATATATTACGAATTATACGGAGAATAGTTTTTTCGAGGGCAGTTTTGGTCCGTTGAGAATGACGAGGTACGATGAAGTTGACGGCGAGGAAGAATCGCTGTTCTCAGGGGAAACACCGAGATTCTTGTCGGGTTATTCGGAGGTTGGGAAGTTTTTTAATTTTGTCAGGAGACAAGTTGATCACTTTTTAAACAGACAGAGTCTGCTTGTTTCGCTTCCCGAAGGAGCAAGATTTATTTCTTTGGATTCGGACAGAAAAGGTTTTTTTTTAATTTTTTATATATTGAATATATTGTTTTTACGTTTAATGATTAAAAACTTTGATGTATGTTGGACATAGCGGTGAAAGGCACTCGTTAATTCGAAAACTGAATTAATCAGGTATTGCAAAAACTATTCGTTCGATGTAAACATATTTAATTAAATTCCAAACTCGTTCATAAAGTTTTTTAGGCTTGTTATCATTGTTAGTTATAAATAACTAAATTCCTTTTTTAAATAGTAGCCTGATTTAAAGTCTGACAAATCCATCAAAATGACTCTTCAAAATTAAATAAAAATAGAATGTCATAAACATAAATTTTTCATCACCCATTTCAAATCAAAATCATAGTGTTTTCGTTTAATTGAAGCAACAATTTATTCATAGGAGTTCTGAAGTGATACTGCTAAACAAAACCCATCAAAATTGCTTTATGTACAAGGATATAATTTATAATGGAGCTTTTAACTGAAACGACTTCTTCTAACGCGTTCTTACAACCCCATGATTGTATATCGTTGAAAAGAGTCGATGGAAATCTAAGATTGAACATTTTACATAGTTGTTTTTCAAATAGTGAAGCTTGTATCATCTTGGGGAACTCCTCTTTAGATCTTTGCAGATATAGTTACACTAAAGTCATAACATTGTATAAAAGGTTTTAAAAAATTGAAATAAAATTTAAATAAAATATAAACTCATTGTAGCTACCCTAGTTATTTTTTATATGTTTTTTTATCAGCTTCGAAGATTAAGGTCGGTAGATACAAAGTATACAAACAAGTATATTTACACCGCTTTCGTTAGCATTGGATTAATACCATAGAAAGATTTATATCATAATAATATACTATCACACCCATGTTATACGGTTAATTAATTTTTTTAACATTATTTGTGCAGGTGTAGATTCGAGAGGAAAAAAGAAAAAAGCCGATCTATTAATTTCGCTTCTCACGCTATTCAAAGTATTTAAAATTAAAGTTTTGGTGGCTTTGGCACTCGCTGGAATCTTGGTAATTAAGAAAGTTCTTTTGGTTGGCGCGTTTATTTTGCCATCGGTTATTCATAACTTAAAAATGAGTTGTATGAAAGCTGCAGCTGGAGGAGGTTATCATCATGTAACTACTATAGAGGCTGATCATGAAGATTTTGGAAACGGATTCGGAGCTTATGGTAATTACTTATGGTAAAAATTTTAATATACAATATTATTTTAAGCTTTTGGTAAATTTCAGTTTAATTTCTAACTTTATTATTTTAAATTGTAAGATGCGAGAAAGTTAAGTGTAGGTCATTCCAATTTATTTTCATTTAGTGTTCATGAAAATAACGGATATTTTATGTAGATCGTGTAGAAAATGTATTTTCTTACCTTCGTGTCACCATCTTGCCCGAGATGCGAGGCTGGACGGCGGGCGTCCGCTAAAATGGATTTCCAATTATCCAATTATCTACTATATTAGGTACCTGAGTTAAATGAGTGAGGGTCAATTATCCGATAACCAGCAATTAGTCAACGTTTGAGGATACGGTTCTGAGACGTAGTGGACGTTAGGAAGTAGAACGACCTTCTAGACACAAAAAATATTCGCCTAGAAATAATTTATACATCCGATTTCACTTTTCCTTCAGAACATAATATTAATTGGATATGATCTTCTTATATTTTAGGTGGAAATAATTATGGAGGACAATTCGGAGGTCAATTTGGAACTCAATACGGTGGTCAAACGGATAAATTTGGAGCTAACATTCAAAGGCGACAATAACAGACTTTTACTAATCGTATGAAATAAGTGGCAAGAATTAACAATACCAAAAACTACTAGAATTATTTTTTTTAATTTTCATGTAAAGTGTGATTGTGTGTTTTTAAAACTTATTTATACTTATTTATTTAAGATAATTATAACAGGAATGGGATTACACTGTCTCCTTGCATAATTCCTGCTGGTGTATATATCCTTAATATAAGCTGCTAAACGTTTTTTTTTGCTTTATTTTTTAAAATTTTTGATTCGTTCCATTTATATTTTCTAAGACCTTTTCAAAAAAAATAATACATTTGTTTTTTTTTTCCGTTCTACCATAGTTTTTTTTTCCCAGTAGATTTTAGGAAAATACCTTCGTCGAAAAAGAATTTGTTTTAAATCTAAGCAGAAAAGAACTCATCTTTTCTTTTGTGGTTTATAATGATCGCTTCGTCGCATTCGCGTTCCTTGAGATTAAAGCATTTCGTCTCGTTCTCACTTATACGACAGTTGTTCTAGTCGTCTCTCTTACTCTCATCCACCGCCTTCACACCTTTAAAAAGTATCACAAATCTTTAGTTGGATTTGCGATCTAATGACCAAATTTAATCTAAAGTTCGTACTACCAAATGTTAATTTATAATAAAACTAAATCTTCCGTTGGATTTGTCGTAACAATAAAAAAAGAAACATAAAATCCAGCTTTCCATTTGGAAACCATTAAACGTAAAACCATATCAATGTATTCGTGGGGAGGGTTTATAAATTGTACTATGCCGTCAGCGTGGGCTTTAATGGAGGTAAAAATGAGAGAACACGTTGATTTATAGCTTTATTGGGGTATCTGGTGAGAAAATTGACCGGAAAGTTGCAGATGGTGGGTCTTCGTCGTATTATTGATTGCACGAGATGGCTCCGACAATCAATTTGGTATTATAAGAGAAGTTACCGAGCACAAAGTGATTCATAATTCAAATGTAACAATTTGTAATAAATTTGGTCGAAAATGATATAAATGATCAAGTTACGAAGATCGACTTTTATAATTTTTAATTAAAAAGAATCTTTTGTTATGAATCGTTACGCCATGGAGTAGTTAGAAATGTAAAACTGAAAATATTCTGAAGTAAGTACACAAATTACAGGACGATGTCGTAACCTGCACGTTGCTTTCGCACGGGGGTTTCCTTGAAATACATGACTCCGCTTTTATTTCCATAATTGGAAATGTGACACCGCAAAAGAAAAACTTTTTTTATTTCGTATACGAAAGCTTTGCGTTGTTATGCATGTCGTTGTTATAATGAATAATTGTATGAAAAATATAAAAATATTATGAAATGAAGATATTTTGTGAAAATATATTTGATTGAATGAAAATTTGTTCGTTTTATGTAATTTAATTAAGCACTTCAAAGTTGAGCCATAATTGATGAATTCATATAGAATAAGTAGATGAATTAGTTATTATTATTATATTCAAATTTCAATTAAGAACCGTCACTTTTAATAGTTGTAAACGTTAATTAGCGTTCGTCCCTAGTTGGAAGCTTTTAGCAACTGAGTCCGTGTTAAGAGAAATTAATTGTTAAGTAACAATTTCCGCTCGCTAGAGAGCTTTGTAGTGTACACAACGGCACATTTGCTATTGTCTATGGAATCTAGTCATTTCAGTGTTACAGGTGTGTAGGTGTATTTACTCGACGACTTTGCGGAATGTGTTTTAGGAACTCCATTTGAAATGTACTCAACAGATATGTTACGGAATGAAATCGAAAAGTTTATCCATTTAGTATGCAACAGCGTATCGTAACGAAGAGTAGAAATTGGTTCTGCGCAGTTTCATTTTCATTTAACCCGTTGTAATGCCGATGCGCGTAAAAATGGATATCAAACGATCATATCCACCACGTGTTTCCGTTATTTTTTACGGCCAACCATAAAATAACCGTGCCCGCTAATTTACAACCCGGCCGTGTGTAAGTCACCACTGATTTACGTTCCATTTACGTATGCCCGAATATTAGCTGACGTTGTCATTTTTGCAAACTGCATGGTGTATAAAGCTATATTGGTATTTAGCTTAAATGTTGATTGCCTATCAAAATTTTATGACTTTGTGTGCATTCGACGAATAAGTATCGTTATTTATTGATCAGTTTTTGAGCAGACTTTTTTTCCGGGACGTTAGAAAAGTTTGAATCCCCAACATTTTCTTTTTTGCTTCGCGTCTCTGCGATAATGTTACGTCGAAAGTTTTCAGCAGGGTTTAAAGCTATACAAAGTTATCAAGTTCGCAAATCGTATCGTAAACTTATAGATTAAATCGTTTTAAAGGTTTTCAAAAATGCAACTTTAAAAATATAAAAATATTTTAATTTGAAGCGTATATTTTAATCCTGACAAAAGCATCTATGTCCTAACGACGACGCTTCTGTACACATTTTTCAAGAGCGTAGGTGGAAAGCTGTTGGAGAAAAAAACATTAAATTAACGCAATAAATTTTATTGTCTCCAATGTTGCGGGTGGTAAAGTGAAGTTTATAATTAGACAATTTCATGAATAAATTTTCAAAATGCCATTGTTCATCATCGTTTCATGTGTATTAAAACTAACTGTCAATTGTAACGATGTATATAACTCGGGTTAAATGTATTCCAGATTAATATGCAACGATCAGTTTGTGTTTCTGATCGTCCACATACTAATTGTGTAATTGAGCCCACTATTAACACTATACGTGTCGATTGCAATCCAATAACCGACGCAACAATCAAACATTCTTTGCGGGTATAAATACACAATCGACTCATCGCGATGAATTAGGGCACACATTTACCATTGTGATCTCAATTTGTCGATCAGAAACGTGATTTACGATCGTTAACGAATTTGGTTCGAATGTTTGTATCAGCGAGGTTGTAAATAAATAGTTAAACGGTGTGCTTTTTAATGATAAAATAAAATTCCTGAAAACGAGGACAAAAAAATGTTTAAATGAATTTTGGTGTAGACAAAGTGGAAGCCTTTTTTTCAGTACTTCATTTGTCCGCTCTTTTTTACCCTTTTCGTTTGATATGATAAATTGAAAAAAAATTGTGTTAAAATACTTTTTATAATACTATTATGGTGGTAATTTCCTATTTACCAAAACCTCTACATAAAATAAATGTTATTTTTTTTGCTGAAGCAATAATTACGTTATACCTATCGCAGTTCTTTCAAATCTATTGTAGTCATGCTCGAGTTTTCAGGCGTCGGGACGCGACGCATTCGCTGTGAGTCTTGTAACGTTTCAAAACACTTGCGCTTCAGTAGCTTTCTACAAGCGCGCCCAATAACCCGGTGCTTTAAAGCTCCCTCAACGTCCGCGACGAAACGTTCACGTTACGGTCTGATCACAAAGTTTTAGAAAGATTCATTTTTGCATAAACGACATCAATTGCGAATTATAATAATGTCTAATCTTGTTTTAAACGCGTTCGAAAATCTTCGTGGAGTGTTTTCGTTTTGAACTTTTTTAAGATAAATTTTTATAAAAATTATCTTGACATGATTTTTAGGTGCGATGTTGTTTAAAATGTCTTTATGGTAAGTAATTAATACTTTTTTAAGTTTGTTGAGTTTTCTTACAGTTTAAATTATTATTTATGTAATGTAGTACTCATAATTAAAAGTTTCGTCGAGTTGAAAGGATTATCATCTAAGTTTTAGTATAAACAAGGACCTCAACAACACTCTTAACTTTTAATGAGCAACCTTTGTTCTTACCTTCAATTTAAAATCAATAGTCATGTTATATGTTAAATTAATCCAAATTTTTTTAATGTTTATATTACGTATTTGATTAATTTGATTTATGTCAAAATATTAAATGATAAACAGGCAATATTGTGATCCCGCATGACATTTTTCTGATTAATCGACATTCCACAGCTGGATGCCCCATCGATTATCTAACATGTTATGACATGTCATGAGATACAAAAATTTACTCGTGGAAAGTACTTTTTGATTGGGATTAGATTTTTTTCTAGTACACATTTATTGCCTTAAACAAAAATATCTAAAGAAAAAACAACATTTTTAAATTGTGTTTATAATAAACCTTGAAATTAACATCTTCTGGCTATTTGTCAGATATAAAAGTTTTTTTATGGTTTCATATAAAAAGGAATTCAAACAAATTTATTTTGATTTCCTTTATTATCCGAATAAATACCTTAAATTAAAGCTTGGATCTTCTTAACTAGTTTTATGATTACTCTTCAGAAAATAAAATTAATAAAGTCATATTTGCAAAGTCAATTACGCTTTTACTGCCAACGTTAGCAAATTATTTACTTCCGTAGTTCTGGATTTGACGTAACTTTGCGGATTTTGGAGCATCGTTTCAAAGCATCATTGGTGGTTATAAAGTGGCTGGATTGTTTTAATTACTTTAATCATTAATAATTAGTGTAAAATAACCATTTTGTAGTACCATTAATTTGTTGGTGGATTGTGCTCATAGATTTGGATTATTTGGGTTAAATTTATTGACCAAATTAGCAGTATTTGCGGATACTAAGAAATAATTAATTGTTACGGACAATACCAGGAAACCGCACAAGAAATAACAACGTTCTATTTATATCTTTTGTAATAAACACCGCACACCGAACAGTTGGAACAATGCAAAATGTCCCAAGTTCAAAGCGTGAAGCGTCAGAATCTTGCGTAATACCTCGAATTGATCTCGGTAAAAACACAATCAACAAATTTGCACCAACAAATGTTCAACCAACAAATTTATGGTACTTGGGACAAACAGTTATAAGCTACTTAGGGGGGACGTAGCCCATCGGCTAAGTTCCAGAAACTTAGCCACGTGTCGCTGAAAGTTATTGTACATGAATATAGAGTTAGGGTTTTAATGGCTATGCCTAGTTACTTCGTTAGTGGTGATTATGCGGGGAAATCCAGGTTTTTGGACAACCTCACTCTCTACTAGACTGTATCTAAAATTTGATTTGGATGCAGACTACACGAAGCTGTTCCGGATGTGGTAGGACTCTAGGGGGCATATGCTCAATCGCTGGAAGTTGGTGAACAAAGATGTATAATTAGCTACAACGAACAAGATTAAGCGGGGAAACTCATGTTTTTGCGCGTGCATGTACCTCTATATTAAAAAAGAGATTCTAGCGTAGAACGCTTCGTCGTTCAGGAGTGTTACGTCTTTTAATCAGGGGTGATGTGGCAATTGCAGATGTCCGAAGTACCGTGTCACCCAGAAATACAGAGTGCTTTAAACGTCGAGAAGAAATATACCTTGTTACCGAAGCATCCCCGGATGTGGCGGGCCATGAGATAAATTGCTAGAGCAGTCACGCTGAATGGTATCAACTCGATTTCTGTAGTAGTTGCATCTGGTGTACCACAAGGGTTCTTTGTGATATACGCTACAGTTCACAATATTCATTTATAATTTGTTTTTGAACGTAAATATATTGAAGAAAAGTATCTTATTTAATAAAAAGTTCTATCTTATTCTGGTCACATAAGAATGTTTTGTGGTAGGGCTTATGGCTCGTTGAAGACGCTTTTTTGAAGCAACCCATATTTATGCTGTGTGTGATCTATGTTTATAGTAGGAAAGTGCTCGTAGAGTAAAGGGTGTTGATATCTCTTGGTTAGGTAAGTATATATAGTTAGGAAAGCTTTTTTGACTTCTGGGTGGTTATTTAGTGTTATTTCACGGGAAGTCTCTTTATCTGGTTAATGAAATAAAGTTGAAGGTAGAATTCCACAAATCATTAAAATTTAAACAGACATTTTTGCGTTAGGAGGCTCTATTGCAAGGTTCATCGGGTGTGTTGTGAGGTTGGTTGCCTCACTTTATTGCTTATAAAGTTGCTATATGCTTTCATTTGGTCTTAATTAAATTAGATTGTAATTTTTTGTTATACCTTTGTGTTTTTTAGCTCCTATATTAATTGCCTTTTTAAGATCTATTTATTTTTTATGGTATTTTGTCTTTTTCTTCGGTATTAGATAATAACCGTCGTTTCTGTAACATGTTTAAGCCTCAAAGAATTTCAATGAATAAAACATAAAAAATTAAAATAAAAATTTAAAAATTGTTTTTATTACGAAATGTATGCGAGGAATAGAATAATTCTAAAAGTTTTACATATTTCATCCCTGAAGCAATGAATTCGAAACTCAATTGAACTAGATAATTTCTTATCTCCATATACTTTGTTTTTGTGAGAGTATGAAGACTCAAATAACATTTTTAACATAATTCATAACAATTAATTTAATACATATATAATTCTGCAGTAATTAAGTTTATGCGCGAATGCCCCAAAATGCACAAAGCTTCCATTTTCACAGTAATTGAATTACGTTATTCTTCAACTGAAAAACGTTCTTTGATACCGGTTCTAATTGTGAATGGAATTCATTACACCTAATTCTCGAATAATTTTATTATTAGAATCCTAGAATATTCCTGCAAGACAAAGCTTTTAAAGCTTCAATGGTCCGTGTCAAAGGGACAGAAATTTCGCATTAACTTAATACACAGGAGCACCTTTGAACGACCTTTTGCAATATTTTAATGAAAAGCAATTTTTAAATAATTTAGAAACTAAGATATTATATTTTTTACATTTCGATAAAGAAATTAAAATTGACAAAAAAGGAATTACATTTTCATCCTGTTTGAGTAAATAAATTCAACTTGCGTTATGCAACCAAGAAAACTACCTGAAAATGATATTCGTTTCATCCGATTCAAACGACTAGCTGTTCCCGAGAAATGGAAAGACGGTACATTTTCTCTTTTATATAACATTTCTTTGAAATAAATCTTCTTTTTTATTATGCACTCTGCGTAATAAAACGGAAATCAAATCCACTTAGATAATTTTTATGCATGAAACCAACAAAGTTTCAATTGTATTTATGTTTGTATGATTATTCAAACAATGTGCTAATATCAGGATTTAGTTCAATATGAACTGGAATAATAACGGTAACTCAATTGATGGAAATCGTGACGTAATCCGTTTTTGAAATGCTTTAAAATAAATCCGAACATAGAACGGGAACCGTCCAGGATTTAAAAGAATCGTTCGGGTATTGCGTTCATCCCAATTTTAGTACCTATAAATCACGGATCTTTTGTTATTCTTCTATTGGATAGATACGTAACGATACAAGTGTTAAATCGACCTGTTAGCACAAATGACGAATATGTTTTTTAAATCATCAATTTTTCCTAAAAAGCGTAAAATTTTAAATTATAGTAGAACTTTCTTATATAGAGAGGTTATTTATTCCAGCTTGAAAATCGAGGGGATTTTATCGTCTTCTGGTTTGAATGGGAAGTATTTTGGTTACAAGAGGAGTAATCCTCCATACTAAAAGACCGATTTCGGAGGGATAACAAGGAGTCTGTTGTCCTGTACAAGGGTCGTTCACCAAGATACTAAACGTTCCATTGACCGCAGTAAATCGTTGTGGAAACTCTTGAAATCCGAAACGTAATTGGAAAATTCGTCCCCGGTAATTTTGGAATTTAATTTAGTCAAGCGTGACTATTTTCTACACTTAGTTTAGTTTCCAAATTGACGCTGTCCGGAGAAACAAAATTACTGCTATTTAGAATTCTGGCAAAAACCCACCTAGCAATAAATACAAGTATCTTTTTTTTTTGTTTTAGTTTTCCATGTTTGAGATATTACTTAGGTATATTTTGTAATAATTAAATAAAATTAGAGATCTTTTTCAATGACAAATTGAAAAACTACTTTTTAATCCTTCTTCTCGAATGCGCGTTCAGTTTTCAATTAAAACTGACTTAAACAGTCGCCCCAAAAAGGAGGAGTACGTATTACAGGAATATTCAATTAGACCGCAAAACTTTCAAGATTAGTTCCAGTTGAGCATTTTGTTCCTATTTTCTTACCCTCCAATCTTTCTTTGTCTCGTTAATGAGTGACATTATTCTCTTTGAATTAAATTGGAAAATTGGCACGTTTTATTTTTAATTTCCAACTTTTTCCTTTTTATGAAATGTTTGTGCTCTTTTGTATTTTTAACGGAGATATATTTTTTTTTCCGTTTTGTTGAAACAAATATTTATGTATTTCCACCAAAAAATAAGTAGATACATCAACGTTTTGAAGTATATTGGCTTCCGGTTCGAATTCGCAAATTTAAAAGTGGTCATGTTTCATGCGCCCCATGGATATTTCTGCATATTTATGTATGAGTTGGGATTTTGAAGTCCCACCCATCCGTTTTGTATTTCGAGTATTTCAGTAGTAGTGTAGGTTGATTTATGGTTGTAGAACGCAACGTGGAGCCTGCGAAACGTAAGGGCAGCATGATAAATTGATAAATTATAAAATGCATTTCGATTTAAGATAAATCATTGAGAACGGTATAGAAAATAAAAGGATAATATTTTATTAGATGAGAGAAACTATATTTTTTGGTAATAGGCGATAAATTCTATAAACACCTTTTAACATCTACCTACTGGTTCCATTAAAATGAATGCTTAACATCCTGCTATCTTTATATATATAGTTCGTGATTATGTAAATTAACACCTCTACGTAAACAAGATTCAGGAGGGGTAATAAATAGAGTCGTTTACGACATTTTACGATTTTGGGGTATTTATAAATATCAAGAAATCAGCTCAGCCCGGGATTAAATCCTACAAATAGGTTCAACTTAACAATGCCAAATTACAACAAAATTAGTTTTTATTAAAGTTTATTAAATCGTAGACAATATTAAAGTTGCAAATGTTTATTTTTAGATAAAATTAAGTTGATGGCCATTTCTGTGTAGATTACGGTGTTCTCCAGCAGTGTCCGGGCCATTTGTGTACTTGAATTTCCCATTAATTAGATAGGGATGTTCCGAGAAGATTAATGTCTTTATGTATTAAACTAGATGTGTCCTCGGTACCAACCCCGCGGTGCTGGATAAACGAATTTATTGCGTCCAAATCGGACCGAAATGTTTTCGAGCGAACAGCACAATCCGTTTAACAAAATGCCGCCGTTCGTAAAACATTTTATTTTTTGCGCTATCAGCTGGTTGAAATGCATAAATTTTCCCCTATACCGAGATTATTTTATTTGACGAGACAAGCTGTTTATTGATACTGGTTAGCACTAGCGTGACGTTTATTTTTCCAAGTAAATTGCGGGTTTCGATAAACATTTTAGTTTGTGCTTTTATCATATGCAAGATAAATAAATTTTTGAGGATTCGTTTCTGACAACATGATAGTAACCATTAATATAGATAATATGGGCAGTTCTAGCGATGTAAGACAATTGTACACACGTACTTGTGCACGGACAATTTACATACATTTGATATAAATTGTTTTCTGAAATATTCAACACGAAATTTACTTTAATGCAAAGATCTACCTATTTTCATCTTTCGATAATTTTAAAATTAATATAAAAATGTTGTTGTCTAACATACTTTACAATTTATTTTAAAGGGGGATGTTCAGCTTTAACTTGATATTAAAAATTTCATTCTCATTTTATAACGAATAAGTTATGCCGAAGTTTTTGGTGTAAACAGTGATTGTAAAAATCGAATTATATACCATAAACATTCATCCCCTAAAAATTTCAAATTAAGCATAACTTATATTACTTAGACATGAGGGGCTGAAATTATGGGTTATTCTTGGGGTTGCTTCATTTACAAAAATTCTTGTTTTAGTGAAATTTAAGTTTAAAAATATTCTCATAAGTTGTACTTCACTGTTGGCTGTTATGATAAACCTATTTCGTTCTGTATAATTGTTATTCCTATGATGGTAATGTATTGGTGGAAACTTCACGGGTTTAGTCAAGAACAAGATTTGATTGGATTTAGTCTCCTTATACTATCAAGATTGTCAAGTATCGTGTATGTTAGCAATTTTATGCCGATTATACAGTGAATTTTTTGGGCACAAAAAGAAAGGATGACCTGACCATTATCTTGAATACCTACGTATTCTGGTAGATTCATAGATATTTCAGTATACATTTTTTTTCTTTAGTAAGTCGAATGATTCAATTTCACAACATCGTTCGATACATTCACATTTATTTGCTTTTAAATGCCCATGATAATCTAAGTATTTCCCGGAATAGTTCTATTTTTGATAGTGTTTATCGATTTTTTTTATATTATAAGCTCTCACTGTGTAAGTAGTGTTGATTGTAATTTTCATTATCACCTCTCAAACGTTGTTATAACTTCAATCAATCACTTCGTATATTTTTAAATATCAATATGTTAATATAAATTTATTTTATGTAAATTTATGAATGAAGTCATGTTTTCTTTCTTCGGCTACCTGCCAATTAAAGGATCCTCAAAAAAGATCAAAGTTATATGAATATTTTCTTTTGCTGGAAAAAAATACGTATCAATAAACACGCCTTCTCCTTGATGTCACGTTCATATAAAATAAGAACGTATTTCTACGTCAAGTTTTTTATAGAATTCCCAATTTCTTTGAAAATGTTTTTGTGGCTATATTATAAAATAATAAAGTAATAGGATATAAAAATGTAAATGTATCGCTTAAATTTTTGTAAATCATATAAATAGTTTAATAGAATTCGTTTCGGTTTCCGTTTGGAATGTTCTGTATTACTTGTTTCCGTAATATTTCATGGACGTCCCATTAAATAATATGCAGCCAGGAAACGGAGTAAGTTTTAACATTGTGTAACCCATCCCAATTATAAACAGCACCGCGTTTATCTAAAGTGCAACGCAGATGCGTTTAACGTGTATACAGTAGCAACTAATACAGATAAAGTACGATAACGTTTTCACAGATTTAATGCGGTAAATGTTGTATGTTTAAGGCGGATGCAATTTTAGTACATTCTGTTAAATCTTGATAATTATTCAAAGTTAGTTTTAGTGTCGGTAAATCAAAGAACTTAATTTGACTGTGAAAACATCATTTTATATGCAAACCACGACATCGTGATATGGTGCAAACTTAATTCCGTAAAGTGGTATTTTGCTCCAAAAGTTCACGCCAGTCGATGAACTTCCAGTCGGCTCAGATAATTGGAAAGATATCGACAGTAATATAAAGTCGAGTCGATGATCCGAAAGGGAGCACTTTAGATAATGATATTTTAGTCTATAATGTATGAAGCGATTGAACAATTTGTCTATTTTAAATATGTATTCTATGAGAATCGATTCAAAATGAACATGTGCACGTTGTAGTTTCCATTTAATATGTTTAACCCGATGTTAAATTAATTGAAATTTGATATGATCAAAACGTTACATATAAAGAACCAGCTAATTAGTTTTAATCGATAATCTGATTCAATCTAAATTTATATTTAAAATGAAATCGTTAAATTATTGAAAATAGTAATGTAATTAATATGATACTTGAACTATTACTATTTACTATTCCGAGTTGATCCCAATCGGAACTAATTACCATTTACAACAGCTTCTACAGAATTGCTAATCTCGGTGCGCCAATTCAACCAGTCTGCAGGAGGTTTCAAATATCTACAAACTCCGTGGCAAAGTGAGCTAGTTCTGGATTATAGCGATTTCGCAATAATTCCTCAGCAAACACCACCGGGTTTTCATCGGTTTTGATACTTGATACTGTAACGTTACAGATTTAGCCCCAAAACAGGAGTTGTGTTAACAGAAAATGATATGTAAATAATTTCTTTAATATCCATTGATACTAATGGTTATACAAACTCACCTTTAGATGTGTGCTCGTTATTTTTGCGACTAAACCTCAGTATATCAATCAAACGTGTTGACAGGTCGTAAAAGATTGTTGCTGATTATTTTGTGATTGCTTTTAACAAATTATTTTTAGTAGTTTTCTTAGGTTAAACACTAATCAAGGAACTCATTTCACAAATTCCCTTTTCAACGATTTTTTATGTTTACATCGTATGTCGTATACAATATTTGTTCAAGATAATGAGAAAACGAGTGACTGGAATAGCAAGCAGAAACTAAATTTAAATTTCACGAAGAGAAATGTTTTAATTAACACTTTAATCACATTTTACAGTAATCAAAATATTTAAAATTTTACTCTAGATTACTTTTATTCCTAATAATAATATCTTTTATTTCCAGAACTGTTGGAGAGACAAATTGGTGAAAAAAAGAATAACATAAATCTGATTTAGACAACCAAAATGGAGTTGAACATCAGTAACGGCACATTTAACGTTATGGATTATCAAAACCAATTCGATAATGACTTGGTATCTAAATACATGAATAATCGTGCTGTTGGGGAACCAGCTTTCGCCGTATTAATAATCCTGTACAGCATATTAATATTGATTGGCGCTTTAGGAAATATGTTGGTGGTAAGTGAAACTAATAATCCCCATCGAGTGAAGTAGACGAAAAAACCTGAAAACTAATTAAATTCGATTAAAAAAAAGGGCGTGTTTCTATGTCGACGTAGTTACTGGGGCAATATAAAAAGCTTACAGTGGCATCTAAAGAACGTTGGGTTCGATACTTCGCCGACCAATTACGGAAAAGAACTAGCAAAAGTTCGTTTCAGTACCTTACGGGTTGAATTTCAAATGGTTACTGCTGTTGTAAATTTTAAAACGAAGAGACGTGAAGCAAATTTGTCCTTTTTTTGTAATGGTCATGTTACTTTTATATAAAAAACTTTTTAATGTGTTAAAAACGGAAAATTTTATAACTTCCTCTTTTTCATATAATATTTACAGTTTCAACACATAAAATACCTAATAAATCAATTCTTCCCAGAAACTTAACACTCGCCTGCAATAATAATTTAAAGTCGGATCGTAAATTTTGTAAATAATAAACAGACCTTTGTGGAAACATGTTCAAGAAATCATCGTGTAACTGTTATACCAGACGTTGGTAAAGTTTAAACAATAGATTTTAACTGTCTCCCTAGAGAGCTTAGTACTAAGTTTGAACCAATTACCTAAATTTAACAGGAAATTCTGGTCTATTACCAGCAATTTTCGCAGATACTTTGTCCATTATCTCGAGTATGTCTAAGTTCTAAAAGCTCGAATGCACGTTTGATGGAAGTAACTCAATAAACGGGCAATAACGCAACCTGCGCTCGTTGTACAATAAACATGTTAACATTTTCTCATTGCAAAACCGGAATCGATTATTTTAGATCCAGCAGTACCGTTTATAAAACCAACCCAAAGCCTTCCCGCTTTTGTAATTCGTGATTTATCGAAATTCGTGTATAAATAATCTGAACTTGCTTGATTTACTTCTTTCTAAAGGAAGTTCATGTATATTGATGTTGTGTTTTTGCTTTTCTTTTCGCGTTCTAGTGGTCCCGTGTTATGTAAGTCTGTATATTATATCTATATAAGTAGGTTATTTATGACTAGTAATATGTATTACTATACAGCATTTCTATCTTGTACTACTGACTTGCGATAATGCTTAATAGCATATTTTCGTTAATAAAGATTATTATTATTATTAATATTTTTTTTATATTAAATCGTTTATGTTCTTAAAATAGAACTCAATATTAATTGGAAACTGTAATTATAATTGTAATCCACACATGTTCACCTCAGCTTCAAAGCAATTATTTCTACTAATTTGTGTTTCAGTTAACAAATTTCTATTTAGAGGAATTACTCCTAGTTTATAAGCGTTTTCCCCTAAAACAAAACCACAAAGCAATAAGGGGGCAAATGTTTCCTTATTTTAAGGAGCTATTCATCATGGTTATGCAATATTGCCAAGCTGTTACCAGGTTTCATTACTTATAAACGTTGCCTACACAAAATCTAAATCAATAATGTTGCGTACAATATTTTAGCTACTTAAATATAATATAAAATATATTCTAGAAATTATTGTGGTTTGATTTTATGCTTCTCTAAACAGCTTACAGAAATTAAAATAAATGGTAATTTGCTTTGTTGGATTGCTTTCTATATTCACGAGAGAATGTACGTTGTGTTAGATAATGAATATTATTCCCACGCGGTTTCAGTCCATTACTCCTTAATATTAATATTAATGATATATTTTTTATTGTTAAGCATGCCCAACAGCTGGTGTGTTAACTTGACTGCTTCCATTACAATTTTCATTTCCTTTGCATTTTCATTAATGCCTCTTGCAATCTACCTTGGTTTTCAGAAGTAACCATATTCGCATTCAATCTTTTTGCTCTTGTCTTATTTCTCCAAACTAACTCCAACCTCAACCATACAACCAAACTAAAACATGG
Organism: Onthophagus taurus; assembly: GCF_036711975.1. NCBI lineage: Eukaryota > Metazoa > Arthropoda > Insecta > Coleoptera > Scarabaeidae > Onthophagus > Onthophagus taurus. The sequence goes on from NC_091967.1 coordinate 6,648,789, forward strand.
GTAGGTTTTGACATCCAATTTTTGACATCCATACCCGTTTATTGAATTAATTTCTTATCAAATTGATCGACTACTTTATTTTTGCAGACAAAGTGTTATATACCAACGTAGATAAATTTCCTTTAGCTGTTGGGCAACCTTTCCGTGATCTCGCTGGAGTACTTGAGCAGTCCAATTACTGTGTTAAAATGGAATACTATAAAAGTTATTGTTTTTTGACGACATAATATCAACTTACCCTATATTACCCTAAATTAGCAACTAACTAATATCTTATTGTTTACTCCTCGTCGCAACGTAAACTTTCTACATTGCCTAACGGGTAGCTCTGCATACAAATGATATGTTTACTCGACATCGTATCCAAAGTTAGACAATTCAATCATACTTAACATCGAATGGCGCGAAGAGTTTAGCATAAAAATCAAATTGGAACGCATTTCAGTATGTCGTTCGTAATTCTTTAAAAAGAGTTCTCCACAGTAATGTAGTTGACATGAAAAATATCGTTAAGATTCAAGAGAAACTAAAATAGATTGGACGTGTGACTGGATTAAAAAGTGATGGATGGATCTCTGTGGATTTTAAACGTAAAATTTAAAATGAATGAGATATAAAGAAATGAAATGATTAAAATAACCTAAAAAGTAAACGTACTAAATTTGAACTAGGTTTTTTCTAATTACTAAAGAGTAAATAATTACTTAGATGGAATAGAGTGCAATTTATTCTTGTTAGGATGTTATTTGAACGGTCCTCAAAGGCACCACCTTTATTTATTAACCGAAACTTCTCGTTTACCCACATGAAACGTGTAGTGAAGATAGTTTGAGTTTTCTTCCCCAGGAAAATTGCTTCTTATTCTAAAAACTCTCAATATATAGAAAGCGGCTTACTTATAGAAAATAGTTATTTTCCTTTACAAAATTCTTTGATATCTCCCTACGATTAATGGAAAAAGAGGTACGAAAAAGAGAATATTTTGAGAATAGCACTTTGCTCTTTTGGTGTGTAGAGAACTTTTCTGGTAGCACGATGAAAGGCGATATTTACAGTTTCTATATTTTTAGCGGTGAGACGAAAAACGTGTTTTCCTATTTTCTCAACCACGCGTTCTATTGCTTTTTAGTTTTGAAAACTTCGACCGTATATTACTTAGAAATAGACACAAACAGAATATTTGCAAAAAAATTTTAACCTAATCACAACGCAAAGCTCTCGACGGACAAACAAGTAATAACCGTGAAAGCTCTTTGTGACCCTTCTTTGTTATTGTTTCGGTTGTTATGAATGAAAGTAAAAACTAGTCTAGACCTCGTGAAGTTTTAAACTCAATAACTCAAAAGTTTCTCGCGATAGAAACGAAGGAATTAATGGGAAATTTTTACTTTGCTCTGTCTCTGTATAAATTTATTCAACTAGAAAACGAATATAATATATAGAGGTTTTCATTGGTTACATCTTCTGAAAATAAACCAGTTTATTTCTAGATGTAACCAAATAGAATTAAGAGATATGCGATGTTTGTGACGTTTACAAATATTGATACGGATCATGTAAACTTTCAATTGAAATAGACGGAAGTTTATAATAATTGAGATTGGCTTAATGTAGGTGGAACTTATTTTTGATACATTCTAGGAATCGGATAAATGAACTTTTAAAATGTTACGCCTCGTTGATTTTAAAAGTATATGGCGAAATTCGGATCAAACAGGAAACACAATATAGTAATATTTTGTTTCCTGTTTCAAAGACTTAAATGAACTTTTCCATCATTCAATATCCCTTTGTCTCCGTCTACTTCGCTTTGTGATATTCTTCGAAATCGTCGTTTGTACTTGATTCTTGGACCATTTATTTCTTTAATTTTTTTTTCAGATTGTCTCCGTTATAAGAAAACCATCGATGCGAACACCTAGGAACATGTTTATCGTTAATTTAGCAATTTCAGATCTTCTTCTCTGTACAGTAACTATGCCATTGACGTTAATGGAGGTACTTACAAAGTACTGGCCGTTGGGAAACTACGCTACACTGTGTCAGATGAAAAACACTTTACAAACTGTTAGTGTGTTCGTTACAGCAACCACAATAGCAGCGATAGCACTTGACCGGTACAGGGTAAGTCGTAAATTTCGTTACACCTATTAAAGGGAGAAATTTATTTTTACGAGCCAACCTTTTGCAAATAAGGTCATGAAAGATAATACGAGAATATAAGGTATTTTTTTTGGCGTACGTTGATTTGCGACCGACACTTCCGATATTTTTACGGTAGTCGTAAAACTGAAAACTCTGGCACTCAACTCTTGAAAATATGTTGGCCGGATTTCCGACTGGATTAAAAATGAATTTTATGGACTGGCTGAAAGGGGTTCGCCACTTTTCAGATTGTTTAAAAGTCGCTTCCCGAAATGTGTTTGCTTAGAGAGGAAAATTTATAACGGATGGGTATACTTACTCGCTCTTTTCACGATTTTATATTCTTTTATATACTGCGTGGACATTTTGCGTTCCTTTATTCATTATTCTTGCTGAAGCCATATGAAAATAATTTAGTAGATAAAATTTAATGTGACACGCTAATGTTTATGAAAAATACATGGTCGCGTTAAAAATATTAATAATTCTATATTAATTACTTTCATATTTTATTATACCTTTTATAGGTTGATCAGATAACAAAAATTTAATATATAATTTGTAAAAAAAAAGTAAAAGCGATCTCAACCCACAAAAAAAATATCTATAAATAGATTCAATTTGTGTCCACTTGGTCACTTCGTTTTATTTACAACTTAAACATATATTATTCTTATCGCCTCTAATATAAATCTCATGCTCTAGTGCGTAAAAAATATTGGCAAAATGGCAATAGCGTCATTACTCACTGTCCTTCCCAATACCGCGGTAAATCTGCACAATCAATCCCGTCGTAAAGGTAAACAAGTCTTGATTTACGACTCCATTAAATACGTTTCTCTGTGTATTTTGATAAGAAGTCTAAAACTGAAAATACGCCGTCCAAATCGGGGCAAAATGTTTTAACCACAGATAATGCAATGAAAAACATGAAGACAAATTTTCCATAAGTCTTCTAAAAATTAGTTCAAAGCTTTGGCAAAACGTCATGTGTTAGTGCTGATCTATTCATTACTGGGTACTGAGTTAACTCCATAAATTTACCTGGATTATCGTTGAGTTTATGGAATGGAAAGTTTACCAATTCATTATGTTTCCACCTTAAAGAACAAATGTCTTCCTTGGCAGAAACTGTTACAAAATGTGTCTAAAATATCAGCATTAAGATTTTTATCAAAGTAACCAAGATGTAGACCGTGAGATTGCAGACTTATCTGAAGATTATTTTAAAGTAATAGGATTAACAAACATTCATTAATAATATAAAAGAAATTGAGTCTCTAATCTTGGAGAATTTTAATTAAAAACATAGTAGTACAGGAAAAGTAATAATTTTTGTAAGCAGCTCAGAGGAGCAATTTTCATGTTCATTTGGTATGAAATTTGTAAAAGGGTTAGAGCTTAAAGGAAAATTTCATAATAACAATTTGCGCTACGGGGGAAAATTACGGTCATCTTTAAAATATCCAATCACGGCACGAGCAGCAAGAACGTGACTCTTTGCCGGCGGTAATTGCTGATACGCGTTAAAGGTGGCTAAATATTTGTCACGTGTCGTTGATGGCGCAACTTAATTAAATTTGCCGCGGGAGTTGAATGAGTTAGGTATTTTCAGGGGTAATTATTGTAGACCAGGGAATTCAATGACCTGAAAATTTCGCCTTGCCCTTTCAAGCGACAAATTTTGTCGAGCAACTTGAATCGTTTCCCTTTAAAAAGGTTTTAATAAAAAAAATTTTAATCAAAACTGATATTTTGTATTGTTCCTACTAAAAATAACTTTAAATAGTTTAACGTACGCTAAAATAGTTTTACAACTCATAAAGTTGTTTATACCTTGTGTGCGGAAGGATTTATTACGAAAAAGCATTTGCAACAGGTTTAATAAAATTTATTAGATTACTTACTTTGTATTGAAGTAAATAAAATAATCTGTTACTTTTTAGTTGTTCTATATTTGTTGTTTTTTTTAGGTTATCGTGTATCCAACGAGAGAGAGCCCAAATTTAAGCTTAACCGGTATCATTTTATTCACTATATGGTGTGGAACTTTATTTTTAGCTTCTCCAATGTTCGCATATACAACATTGATTCATCACGACATTAAAATTAATGACACCAATTTGAGTTTAAACTTTTGTATTGAAGATTGGCCGTTTAAAAGTGGAAGGGCTGCTTATACTGTGTTTGCTTTAATATTCCAGTATTTAGTTCCTATTTTTATACTTTCGGTAAGTAATAATAAATTTGTATATTTGGTTGCCTAACTTTCCTTAATACACTTTTTAATGCTTCATTATTCGGGTGATCTTTTTTTTACAACTCTAAATTGTCGAGCGTAAATGTACACGTGGAATCTGTTTTGGTGAAACGTTGCACGCGGTTTACCACTAAGCCACTACTCACATGTTATCTAAATTGTACATGCACCGAAAATTAACTACGGTTCATAATCCGACCCTTTCGTGTGCGATTGTAAACTATTATTGGACTGGATTGCAGACACCAATGATGTTTCTGTAATATGCTTCAATTAAGGGAATTGCGCTATACCCATCATGCGTATCGTTGTAATTCCCACATTTCCCAAAGGTTTATGTTAACATTAACATACATTGCGACAATTTCGTTTACTAACATCGATGGTACCTTAATTACATTTAATACACCTTTTAATACACCATTTAATGTACCTTAATACATGTAATTTCGATTGAAGGAGCGATTTATATAGTTAAAAATTTAAAGATATAAAAATATTTTCATCCCAAAGGGGCTTTTGGAATTAGTAAGAGAAGGAAATTCCAGTTTCCACCGTTGCTGGAATTCAGAATCCACGCATTGATTAATACAGGGATTCGTTATTACACATTTCCCGGAATCTATTTCTACGGACTCTTGTCATTAAAATTAAATTTTAGGTTCTCATGTCGAAATTACGCCAAATTATTTTCTGCAAATTATTAATAAACATGACAGCTGTGTTAAATTCGTGTAATATCCGTTCTAAAATTATTTAATTATATTCACGGCATAAAACTAATGTTTTATTATTAATTTTAGGGTGCATACCTGAGTATTTATTTAAAATTGAGATATAGATTTGCGACTGGTTTTGTAAGTAACGAAGCTAGTCAAAATACACTTAGACGACAAACACGCGGAAGAAGACTGAAACGAACAAACATCCTATTAGTATCCATAACAGTAATCTTTTGTATCAGTTGGTTACCTCTTCATGTTTTCAACTTAATCGCAGATACCACAGCGGAATTTTATCATCCAGTTCCATACGCTGTTTGTCATATGATAAGCATGTCTTCGGCGTGTTCAAATCCGATACTCTACGGATGGCTAAATGAAAACTTTTGGAAAGAGTTCAAAGATTTATTGTGTTTCTCCACCGGCGATGAGCAAGATGAACAAAAACGAAGTGTAACCAGAAAATCTTCAAAAAAAATTGTAAATAAAGAAGAAAAAGTTGCTTTGGAGGATCCCGGCGTTAATTGCTCAACTGAAATGAGTAATTTTGCTACCAGCTAGCTTTTAAGGAAACCCACCACAGGAAATGGTGGGATTTTAAAGACGTCTTTGTAACTTAATAGAAACTGTTTTGAAAACGCTTTATCGAATTGTGTGTGAAATGTTATTTCATTAAGATATATATAGTATTTAAAAAGCTTAAATGTAAATAAAAATTATATTGTATAGGTAAAATCAAAAATGTTTACATAAAATTTGCGGTGATTTATTTACAATTTTGAAGAGTCCACAAAATTGTAAATACTACACATCTCTATCTATCATAAAAATGTTCTCGCTTATGCACATCTATGTAATTATTGTCTATGTATATAATTTTTAATTTTTATGGAATAAATAAAATGTCACGTTATTTTCTTATTTATTTAAAAATTAAATTTACATTTCCAGGTAAGTAACTCCCATTTATAAACCGTTAAAGAATCTTGTGCGAAAAATGTTTGAAGAGAGGAAAGATATTTTTAGAAAGCTTTTCCACCCCTTCGTACACCGTCTATTTTACCCCGAAAATATTGTTTTAATAAAGCCGGGGTGTTGCATATGGATCAGCTTTTAACCAACCCTCCTCACCAAAATTAACTTGCTCTTTTACAAATAAAATAAATGAAGAAAAAAAACTGCTGAAATATTTCTTTTGAAAAGGTGTTTTACATATTTCCGCCGAGGAAATCTTGGAGTTAAATTTCATGCTTTAATTACAACAGCGAACTGTAAAGGTTAATAATTGAGTTTTCATTGAACTTCATAATAGAATTTCATCGATTGACTGAGCGCTACAAATTGCGTCAAAACTGAAACGTGCTATGCAAAGTAAAATGCTTGAAAAAGTATCAATTAACTTGAATAACACTCAATTTTCTCGGGTATTAATAAATGTTGAAATATTAAATTTAAGATATTAATAAAAAGTTATTGATTTAAAAATTATTCTACGATTTTAGTGTAATAGTCATGTAATAAATTTCTTTTTATATTTCGTATAGACGAGAAATTAAAAGTAGGTAACTGTGTTAATCAAAAAATGCTTACTCAACATTTAATTTCAATTTACTAGAAGCTTAAGACACTGTGGAACAATTACACCATTAATTTCTTTCAACATTACGGTTCATCTTCGATCGCTGGGGACCAACAGTTTATCATTTAATAGATCTCCTTGGAGTAAAATCCTTTCTAATCCTTTTAATTCCACTGGAAAATCCGGAGCGCAATATTCTCTTCGCGCTGTGCTCCATAAATAATGCGGTGGCGGCAGCCAATAACATGGACGTTGTCAACAAAGATACACAACCGGGGTTTGCAATTTGCATGGGAACGAGCGATCGTGCAATACATATACCGATAAGACGAAGGATGGCATCCTTAAGCCAAGTTTTGTAGTATTTGTCCAGCATTTTTCACCATGAAGAATCGATCCCTACTCGAGATCGCAACATATCGAGGTTACCCAGTGGGATTTATAAAAGAATTCGTTGACGATACTCGGTTTTGTGTTCTACATTCTACAATTTTAGAAATATTTAAATTTTGTGGTGTAAGATTGCATAATACAAAAGAATATTTTATATTTTAACCAGACCGAAGAAATATAAATTGTTAGTTAAGATTCGAATATCAAATGTAAAAAATTATGTACAGTTAAAGACGTGTTCACTTCATACACCTCTTCATAATTCGATGTTTTACGACACAATGCTTTATTTAATGACAGTGTCGTCTTGCACCAGGAAATCGGCGCGTGTATTGGAAAAGAAAAAAAAAATTGATAATTTTAAGTATGCTGTTGTACCGTTATACGATTCGCAAAAGAGGTCGGTTCACCACGCACTGTCCAAACTCCTCGATGACGATACGTTTACAACAAATTTATAAATACGTTTACGTATGTGAGAGATATTTACTTAAACTCTAAAATTTTAAATAAAAATTAATTTAATTGATATCTTGAATTCATTGTGAGTAATTTATGTAACAATCTAAAAGAAAAGTAATTTGTTTGGTAACGGATGGAAGAAATGATTTTCCGTAAAATATTCTAGTCGTTCCAAAAAGGACGCTTCGTCGTCGACAATCCCTTCGGAATAGGCGAATAAATCGGGGTCCTTCAACAGATGGTGTTAGTTCCCGTCGATAAGAACCCATCAATTAGCAATTTCTCACGTTGCGGCTTTGAGTTTCGAGGAGTTGCCCTCGATACGAGAAAGTAATTCCTGTACTATGTTAACTATTCAATTCACGCTTCATTTATTTTAACAGTATTTTCAGTAATATCAGTTATCTTCGTACTTTGTTATTTTAGTATTTCGTTGTTTTAATGAACGTAGATATGAAGGTGTTTCAAGAGGAAAGGTAAATGATTACGTACAAGTAATGTAAATATAACCAAATGGAAGAATAAATCAGATATCATAGTTACCACATCAAAAATTAATTTGTTTACCAATGAATTATACGGTAAAATGAAAAATAAAAATTGGAGGCACCAAGAATAATATAAGAATTTACCATTTCTTTAAAATATCAATATATAAGATTTAAGTTGACTGAAATAATAGAGACGGTACTACTGGGTGTCGTTTAAGAAGTTTCTTTGGATTTTTTCAAGTTGCAAGCATTTACAGAAACAGCTTCAAAGTTATGTCATCTCATGGGAAATATACTTGGAAAAACGAACTATGACAATATTAATCCTAGTCTTTGAATAAGTTCTGTAATATTATGTTTATGGAACGCGTTAACTTATTCTAAGAACTTTAATTATATTACTTCAACAAAAGGATAATTGTGGATAAAATAATTGATTATAAGGTGGTTCATCTACTTAACGTCCCCATAACTCGGTAAAGATATGTTATTAGTTATTTCATACTTAAATTTTTATAGTTAATCATTAATTATTTGTATTTGTTAAATAAATACAGTATCCCATTATTAGGAATAAAAGAGTTTAAGACAAGTATTTAAAAAACTGGGTTTTATTTAATTTATAATAAGATTTTTCTCTAATCCAATTTCTTTTGATTTCTTTTAAAATATGTAGGTAACGAATAGGATCGATGTGAAGAAATAAGTGTTAACAAGAAATGAAGACGAACGCGAAGACGTACCAACCTTGTTCAACCTTGACATTGTTAACAGCTTGCCTTCCTTTTGGTTGTCCTCCGATCGGAACTGTGAAAGTTTTACAACATTTGGAATAAAAAAATTGGATGTTTTTAAAATTATTTTAAAGAATTTCGCAGAGTTAATTACAGTAATGGTTATATATATTTATTTCTGTATCCCTCCAAGCTAAAGAGCAAAACAAGCCCATTTCAGATTCATTAAAAATATTAAATTAATTAAATCAGATTTGCTTCTTTCTTTATCTGATTATAAAAATGTAAACTGTGTTATGTGATGTTCATAGCTATACGTTATAAAGATACCACCTTTTACCTAACGTATATAAATTCTATAAAGCGGTCTATTAATACGTTTATAGGCTTTCCCATCGCCCGTAAGGTCACAAAGCCGTTTCCTGTATACATTAAACTTTAACGATTAGCGTTTAATCCTAGACACTGGCGATGATGGGTTCGTACATACAACTTTAAGTAGAAATCGATAGACCTCCACTTCTACCATGACGAGTATATCAAAATAAACCGAAAATGATTGGAAAAATACTCTTTCCTGGAATCATTCCTTACATATTTACAACCCTTTGAAGTGGATAGAAAATGTTATTTTAAAGCAACATCCTCAAATAACTATAGACGGTTTCTCCAATTTCAATTGATATTTGCAGGTTTAGTCATACTTGTTTGTTACACTTTTCATTCTGCGAGAGTGGATCAAATTATTTTTTGTTATGCACAGCTTCAGCTAGATTTTCCATTAAAATTTTCTCTTATTTGAACCGGATCGGATAACCCATTGTGTTATATCGGTATTAACTTGGGGCGAAATTACAAACCAAATGGACAACTTGATTTCCTTCGTCTGCTATGGAAATCCGACATCTTACTCTCGAAACTAACTACGCCAAATCTCGAGTGGTAACATCTCAACGGTGTGGTTACACAACACCCTTTCAATGTACATTAAGGTTAGCGTAAACTTCATTTATACAGTTCACAGAGAGTAATTCAAAACAATGATGTTTGATAAATGTATTAAGTTTGGTAATTTTAAATAAAATTAATTCTAATCAAAATAGTCATAGAATTTTAATTAATTTGATGTATAAGTGATATAATTTTGTTGTATGTTGTTGTCGCCACGCCCTTGAATGTGGATGTTTCGCTTGGTTGACCCAATGACCCCGTTCCCCAGTCAAGTGGTCCGCAGACCAACGTTACGACTACCATCGAGTTGGTCGACCAGTGTAAGTCACAGTTTGTGAAGTGAGCCAGTGAAGGTATACCAGAAGAACGTCGTTACACACGTGGTTTTGTCTTTACCACGAAGTCACTCAAACCAAATAAGAATAGCCATATTTTCTGTACAATCAAATTATATATAATAATAAAGAAATAATCATAGAATAGGATAAAAAAGAATAATACTGGTAATAATTTCGATAATGGACATAATTAATTGGTAAGATTTTCTTCCATCTTTATTTTTTCGTAACTTGTTCGGTAATGCGGTTAGTAGTTTGATGGTTCATTAAAATTTATGGTGGTCAGCTTCGAATTAATTTCAACTTGTAATTCTCTAACTTTGTTTTTGGTACGTGTTATACATAATTCATTTAAACCGTATTAAATCTTTATTTTTATTTCATTTTGTCTCTTAGTTTATCTTATAATTTCTTTTCAGATTTTAATAAATATAAATGAGATACACTCTAAAAAAGGTCAATCGAAAAGAAAGTCACCTTCAATCAAGGTTTGATTTTACCTTCACCGTTACTTCCTACAATTCTGGTTGCATAAATACTTATTTCCTTTCGTTGATTTATATTTATATACGTTTACTTAGATTTCTTGGCAGTTTAATTTCTCCACGGGTGCTCCCCGAATTGCTTTTTCATTTCTATTATACGAATTCTGAGAAGTTATTATAAATAAGGTTGGATACACGTTATTATGAAATGTAAAAATTTAAAATTCAATAATTTATGTTCATTTATTATATTCCGATTTTTGATTGATACCAGGTCACATATTTATTGTTGCAACCTAACACAACAAATTATTAGATTAAATTATCAACAACTCAATTTTCACAAAACCTTTCTTTTGATTCAAATTATTGAAGGAGGTAGAAAAGAATAAATGGAAGTCAAAGAAAACCCAGATGGAAACGAATAAGAAAGAAGCAAGAACTGTGCAGAGGAATCGTAAAAACAATTAACTCATTTACAGTGCCTAAGCCACAAGCAGCCTCTGCTTAAAATCCTAAATCATCAATCCAGACTAATCTTCGTAATCTTGGAACGCAATTTAGAAAGGTGGCACAATTTGCAATTAAATTGCAGCGCCTCGGCCGCAAACGACCTTGGGTTAAATCGATCATTACATAAATTCTGTAATTTTGAAACACACAAATAACTATCCTATACTCAAGTTATGAAGTTTTATTTTTGATGTATAAACAAATAGGTGCCGAAATCGATTTTGTTGAAGAAAGACTTTTCTTCTTTGCGAACGCCGCCTGTTGCTGTCTCTGTAAATCTTTCATACAATATTTTTCACATTTTAAGTTAAAAATTCAATTTCGGTCAGTTCACAAACTTCCGTCAATTTTTCAGAAAACTTTATAAAACTCCTACATTGTTTAGATAAGGTGAGAGTGCAAATACCTCGATTTAACTTCCTTAATATACTTTTGAAATAGCGTATGCTAACCTCGTAAGTAAATCTCGTACAATTTCTATCGCTTTCTACTTCCCATTCACACCGTTTTTAAAACTAATTAACACCTCGAATCCGTTTGAAAAAAAATGCGAGTTAAGCAAATATAACTTTTATATTATTTTTTATATTAATTCTTTTTGTTTGCCGAATTGATATCCACACAAATAGAAACAAATATTTGTGCAATCGTAGTTTCATATCGATAGTGCTTTCCTTGTTGACATTTCGATTGTGTCTCTATTTGTACAGAATGAAATGGTGTTGTTCAAAATAGAAGAGTTATTTATTCGTAATTATAAAACATAATGTTTATTGATTAATTTATTAATAATTTGTTTAGTTAACACTAATAAATGATTGAATTTGCAATTTCAGAATAAACCGCAAATGAAATGCGCTGTGTAAAATGGCACGATGGAAAATTTGGATGAAGAACCACTTACTTCTGGCGTTCACAGTCATAACAATGGTTCCAAAATTGTGCTATACATTAAACGAGAACAAAATTTCTTTCGTAGATAGAGAACTTTTTAAATACGTCGATGAAATTTTTGATGAAGATCGATATAAAATATTTCCAGGTTTAGAAATTGAAAATAATACTGTGTCTAAACCAACAGATAGATGTTTATTTAATAAAAATAAAAACACCATAAATGAGACTCATTGTGAAGAAAGCCGCTCGATGGGCACTTTAGAAGATTATTTTTATAAAAAATTGTATCAATACACACAAAATCATGTTGTGGCAGTAAATGTATCGGAAACATCTAGGTTTTTTAAAGGTAATCGATTTTTTTAAGAAATTATCAGTGGAATGAATAAAATCTTATTCCAGTTGAAACTGGCAAAAGCTCATTTATGGCTGGGTTTGGTGTTGGGTTTTTAGCGTTTGCCTTGAAGAAACTTCTACTCCCCGTTATTATTGGAGCCCAAATTTTCAAATCGATTTTAATAGCCATGTTTTTGCCTTCAATATTGGGTAGCTTAGGAAAATTATTGGGTAAAGGTTTATCATCGTTTAGTGGAATTTCTGGATCTTCCGCTGGTTTGGGACATCATGCTGATAGTCAAACAATTGATGATTTTGAATTTAAAGATACAGGACCTTACAATAATGATTTATCACCGGATTACACCGTAAATAACGATAATACCATAACATTAAATACTGGATCGTCTACTGAAGCAACAGCTATGAATAGGTAAATTTTTAAACACAATTTTAGTTTAGGTTAAACTTTTCTTGGCGGCGAAAATGACCGCTATAATATTTCCGGTTATATTCACGTCGATTCTAGGGAATATTACAGAAATACGAGCGGGACTTAAACTTGAGGGAGTTAAAGTTGGGGAATTTCGAAAACGAGCAGCAAATTATGCCTTAATGTTAGATGAAAATTCTTCTCAGTCATAAACTACAACTTTTCGCGAGAAATTCAATTATATCAATCATATGATGTAATGGTAAAAGTATTTAGAATATTCAACGATTAATATCGGTTGTTCACGGTCAAAAATTTAATATTGTGTGTTTTACTTCCGTACAATAAAACATTTCATAACATCCAGTTTAAGAGTCTCGTAGGAAATATCCAATAGGATCCCGAGATATAACTGGAAACGTATTGGGAGTTTTATAAAAGAGTGAAGTACAAAGGAAAACCCCTAGAGATCTTTTCCTTCGCATTTATTTTTAAAAAGAAAAATGTGTCAATGGAATTTTTTACGTATCGAACTGCGTTCTTATTTTATAGCATTGATATCTGTCACGAAATACAAAAACCGTTAATAAATCAAAACGGTAAAGTGAACACTATGCGTGCACGAATATCTCGAACAAAAAATATCGCAGTTACTCATGTTTGGAAACGGTTAAAATGAAAAAAGAAACTGTTACTACAAATTACGGTTAATTATTGATACAATTTCTTTTATTTTAGGTTTGGGATAGAAACAAATAGAATATCGTATGTTCAAAACCCATCAGATAATTATTACTTTAAAAAGCCGCAGAAAAAAACAGATTTTAAAGTTTTCCATAAAATACCACCTTCATCGTTACTTCTTACATCTTATGATCCATTCTACAGTCCTTTACTGTCAAGATTAGATTCAGTTTTCCAACAGCTTGGACTTGGTGATTCTAAAATATTAAACGTTGAAAAATGTAGGGAGAGACTCGTGTGTTTGATGTATGCAAATCCCGCTAAGTATGCTCCTTACAGTAATTTAGTATCCGCTCAACTCAGCAGGTAAGAATTTTATTAAAAAAATAATTTATGCATCAAATAAAGTAATTTTTTACTTTTTCTTTTAGGGAGTTAAACGAATTGAAAAAACCGACATCTGATAATTCGGAAATATTAAGATTCTTTAAATACATGAAAGCAGCTAAAGACGGACAAGACAACGAAAATTGTAAAGAATATAAAGGTTGCCCTCAACTTTCTGGCGAATTAGCTAGCCCAGCCATGCTCACAACCTTCAACGACATCAACAAGTTGGTACAAGCAAGAAAATTAACCTCGTAAAGTCAATACGTAAAGAAAACGTAGTACGTGTATAGCGATTTTAATTTATTATTTATTTATTTATTCTTTCATTTAAGTTCTACTCAATAAGTTAATACCTATTTAATTAACAATAAAAAAATTAAAGAGTAAAAATTCACAATCCTAATAGTAACAAAATTTAATGACCAAATCAAATCCGTCAATTTACAATACAAATTTGATTAAACAGAATTAGTTTATATAAATTACACTAAAGCATATATGGAATGTTTGTCTTTAAGTTAAAACTTTACGGTTACCAACAATGTTAGAATCGACATTTCACAGTTCATCAAGTTCATGCGGTTTCTGGCCAATGCGGAATTCAGAACTTCTTGAACTGTTTCCTAAGGATTCGGCGTCGCGACGCTTGACAACTACTTGAATGCAGTGTCTGCACGAAGTCGTGTTAAATTTAAATTGTAACCAACTTCTTGAAGGAAGTTATAACGGAAGAGGGTTCAATTATTGGGACTGAAATGGTGGCGTAAAGTATTTTACAAAGTCATTCACAAATTTTATTTTAAATTCAAATTAAGTTACAAATTAATAATTTTTATAGACATAAAAAAATATAATATTAACAAATAGTGCATAAATAAATCTACACCATTGATTGATTGAAGGTTTTTTTTAGAAAAATCTTCGTTTGGTCAAACTTGACCTCGACTATTTATATGCTGTCTGATGACTTCCTGGGTTAGTTGTAACCTAAATAGTACCCAGTTATTTAGTTAATTTTTTCTGCCATCCCTCTTTTAGACTATTACTACCTATTTAAACTGTTATATATTTACCTACTATTCCTACTTAAACAATTTCGGAAAGTTGGGAAGAGATTTTATAACGGTGATTATCTTTCTGTATTCTAATAATCTACGAGCACTCGATATCCGATATAATGTTCAACCTGAAGAATCTTAACATCATCAACATAGAGCCCAAACTGAAGTATAGTTGCTAAACACTGAATGAGTTGTGCATTCATGCCGCTTATATCTACTGATTGGGTTAGGAAAATTATTGCATTGAAATTCTAAAGGTCTTGTAAATCTTCTCCTATTTATTCATTATTATTTCTACTTCTGACAGTAGAGATAACAGTAGCCTTGTTTAAATTTCTCATACTTCAAGAACTGGTCCACAGTAGACGAAGACTTCTTTTTATCCATCACCAAACTTTTTGTTTCAACAACTGAACCCATTGATATTGGCAAAGCATATTTGGCGCGTGATACTTATCACATCAGATATTGCCAAACGAGCTATTTTTCGACTCTTGGAGATTCGACGAGTTTTCTAGGGATGTCTAGTGATTTTAACTAGTTCTAGTGAAATCTCAGCTATTCTAAGTATCTACCGGGATCTCTACGGATTTTTATGTATTTCCAGAAGTTTTTCAAGGGTTTTAAAAGGTTTCCAATAATATTAAGGGATGTCTAACAATATCTATAACGGATTACCACGAAAAATTTACGAGTCAATTTTTCATTTTTTTCTAAAGAAAAATATCCTTCAGTTTACTACTTTTGGATTTCGGTGGTACGTGCACTTTGTTACCACTTCATTTCATTAATGATTTGGACTCAAACATTGCTATAGCTTCAATATGGCACGGCATTAATCAAAAGTGATATTGCGCTTAGTTTTTGACATAAATCCTTAGGACTATTGCTTATTAGAACCGTTTAGTGAGGGTTTTTCGAGTTGTTGATACTTTCAAACTTAGGACATACCTCTCGCTGCTTTCAATATATATAGTTAGTTTTATATCAATCGTCAAACACTATGATGGTGAATAAGCAGACTGACATCTCTGCACAAATAGAAACGTAGTCATAATATTGCTTGCTTCTCTTGCTTCATTTATGATATTAAAGCAGTGTTTGGGACATTCTACGTGGCAGCACTTCCGAGACTTCCTTTTCTTAGTCTCCACTGTTTTAACCCTCCTACTGACTCTGTATTCCAGCCTCTATTACAACCAATATTAATTATCCTACCCTCTAGCGATCCGTAAATCTTATGTATGATTTTCTAGGATTAACTATATTTTTCTATATATTTAACTATAACTACTATATTTAAAGTTGATATACCACAAAGAGTATTTTTGTCCTCAAAGAATCACCAAAAATCTATCAATTTTAATCCTTTACGTTGATTAACAAATTTTGGAAACATTATTGGACTTGTCACTAACGAGATATTTTAGAAAGACTTCATAGATTGTCTCAAATAAAATTTCAAAAAGATTTAGCAACTTACGTGATATTAAATGTGTTGAAATCGTATTAACAATATTTATGTGAACAATTTCTGAAGCGGATCTTACTTTATCGGTGTAATATTTTAGAGAAAGTTTCTGAGAAAACAATTTCTCTTTGAAAAATGATTCATTTTGAGTATTTTGGCGATTCTGTTACATAACCCATTACTTAATCCAAAATTAATTAAAATAATAATAAAATATTTTTAACGATAATATTTATATGATAGTAAATAGAAATAAACATCTTTAAGTTGCGAAGCCAATGAACTTGTCATTGACAATGGGATTTCCGAACTTGATTACACAACGACTTTCTCCCGGTTCTGCATCCCAACGAAACGTTGTCTCGTTACCCAACAGGGTTTTGCCCGCCAATCTTTATACTTGTAGGTTTTTAACCCCTCTATCGTATATAAATTCTCAGCACATCGGTTGAGTACCATCAAAAGTGGTTTAAAGTCCATTCGGGACGCAGCGCTCTGAAATTTCGATTTTAAACGAAATATTCTTGCCAGTTACTTGCGATTCCCGACACGGAATTAGTTAACAGTTAACTGACCCCGGCCACTTCGCTTCTTAAACCGCCTGGAATCGTCGTCTTTGACATACTTTTGTGTTGAAGCCAAATAGTGTAGTAGAAAGCAGTTTCTATTATCATCTGTTGTGCGTAACCAAGAGTGGTCGTTCCTCGAAGAGATGACATCGGCGACTATTAGGTGGTCTCTCTTGGTCTTCACGTTCTCCATTGTGGCGCTGCAATCTGGTGGACAAAATGCGAATGAAGATGTTGAGGATTCTCGACAAGGTTGGTATTTGTTATTTTTAGATACTAAATTATAATAAAAAAGAATTATTAAATAAAATATCAATTCCATGATATTATTAATTCTAAAACTAGACATTAAATTATTATATTAGTATTATCATTTATTAATTTTGAAATGTTGGTAGTGTTTGTAAAATGAAAGGTTTAAAATTAAATACGAAAAGAATTGTTTTCACATATGAAATGTCGAAGTAAAATATCAACGTTAAGTAGAGGATTAAACATTTGCAAATTGGACTATCGATTAGTACTAAATCACTTAATTGGCTGGACGAGCTTGGACAGTACAAACTAATTAAATTGTTCGGATGATGTGAGGTATGCAAATTTTGCGTGAAAACGTAACTGTTTAAACATTAAAGATTCACTTAGGTAATAATTGGTTTATGTGCTTATAATTAACGGATACATCTTTGTGTTCTATTCCACAAATCAATTAATATATAGCGATTATAATTATTTCTTGTCATAAAAAGTTTTTATCTATACATAAGTATTGCTTTAGATGAAATCCTTCACATAGAACCCTTATAATCCGAACGTAATCGCCATAAATCTCAAAGGGATAACGGGACCATAAACACAGCGGATCCCAACACGCCACATTTTCACCAGCATCTCATCCCTTCCGGTGCCTCGTTGGCCATATTCCAGCTCCACTTTGTTTTATCTCAATTGTGTTCAAGTTCAAATTTGCCTCGCTATTTTTTTGATATTCTTTTGACCTAGTTTACCTTCCAGCTTACAAATACACTTTTTTTTTAATTTCTATTTTTACACAAAACAAAAAAATTATTTTTCAGGAAGAGGGTTTCTTGATTGGATTGGTTTGGGAACTGGACCAGATACAGATCCTTATTTAGCGAGAACCAACGCAGCTTGTTTAAATGGAGACCTTGCGGAATGCTTTAAATCACGCGCTTTGGTTTCGCTGGATGAATTTTTCGCTCAAGTAACTGAAACGAATAATAAAAATTTACGAACGTGATTAATCGTATGATATTTTCAGCCTTTCTATCAGCTAACTGAAAACGCTAGACTTGTAAGGATGCCAGAAACGCAATTAAGAAGTTTGGCACAGGAACCGTATCAATTCACTCAAGCTCCAAGAGCTGATGAACCGGAATGGGATCAATTAGTAAAGTTTGTTATGCGAAAGGTAATTTTGAATAAATTTATAAGTTTTCATGTTATAAAAATGATTATATGGTGGTTTAGGTTGAAAAGTTTTTGAAATCTACCGCGATCGAAGCTGATTTTACAAACGACATCACTGAAAGCGGGCGATATTCACCGAGGTTTGTTGATGAAATTGCCGATGAAATTGATATTATTGAAGATAAAAAGGATTCTTTATTCAGTAAGATTTTATTTTTATATATTTATTTTTTTATTAACAATTTATTTTATTCTAGATCGTAAACAACTTAAAAAATTGTTTATCCCAATGTTGATCATCTTAAAACTTTTCAAATTGAAACTCCTCCTTTTCTTGCCGTTAATTCTGGGATTGGCTTCGTTTAAAAAACTTTTGGGATTCTTAGCTATTGTAATTCCTGGATTAATTGGTTATTTCAAACTTTGCAAGCCAAATCTCTCATCGCCTTTTGCATCAAATAATTATCACCATGCTCAATATTCGCCCGCTGGAATTGGTTATCAACCTCATTATAAAAATCCCTATGGAAATGAAGAATATAATTATTACGATGATGGAAGAAAAATAAACTTTGGTGAGAGCGCCCATGAATTAGCTTATAATGGATATGGAGAGTATAGAAGTAAAAATAGTGGAATTCAAGCAGAAACTTCATCTAAAAAATCAATTTTACCCGATTCATAAATTAATTTTTGTTAAGCTGTGTACAGTTAATTAATTATTTTTCATAACATTGTGTCATTTAAGGTTGTAAATTATTTATTATCTCTACTTTGTAAATATATTATAGATTTTTTAAATTTAAGTTTTATTAATTTAGGTCAATGTCTCTAAGCCTCCCTTGCCAATTTAGTGTTATTCCACGGCAAAGTATCTCGCAACGCCAACGAGAAAATAGAATATATGGAATTCTATTAAGCTTGCCTATTTTCTGGCGAACACGAGCTTTCTCTCACCGAGGGTATAATTGTGGCTTTAAGAGCCCACTTTACCAGGTCGGTCAGTTTCTGAGGGGCGCAGACGACGGACGTTCGGAAGCAACGAGGCGGAGTTTATTTTCTACTAGGCCCGACCCTTTATAGATAAAAAAAACATCGTGTTTATTTTATTACGATTCTTTTTCTCGTCGATGTTGTTAATGAAGAAATTAAACGACTTCTTCTAAATATTATTGTTTATTAACACTTTTTCTTAATTACGAATCACAATCAATCTTTTTATTGACTTTCCAATTTATTTATTATTTTAGTTATTTAGCCCACTTTTTTACTACGTTTGTTTTTTTTAAGTATTTTGGTTCACAACAATTTACATTACGCAAATATCAGTTTTTTAATGCTTTTTTTCGATATGAATAGAATATTAATTTTTTAATAGAGAAATTAGAGAAAGAAGTTGAGAACATCTAAGATTATGGGTTTATAATTCAATTGAATGTAAGGCAAAAATCAATTTCAAATGCAATAAATAATTTTGCGACGCATAAAACATTTATATCATTTTGAAACGAAAATAACATTTATAACTTCATTTTATATTAAAATAGATATATTTGCAATACAGGAATGTGAAAAGTTCGGTACAACATTTATAAATTATATCTTTGTTGTATTATTATGCGTTCGTTTGATATACAGGTGTCTCAGAGTAACCGTGTAAGTAATTTTATTTGAAAACACAGGTAGTTACAAAAATTAAAGAAAAAATAGCTGAATAAATGTGGTTCCTTTATGAATATTATTACTTTTCATTCGAACTTTTTTAATATTTCTGTTTAAAAAAATGGACTGCATGGTCTGCATCACCTTGTATAAGTAAATGAAATAATATGTAATACCTAATTAATAATAATATTAAATAATGATTGAAGTATACAAAATATGGCTAATAGTGTAATAAATAAAACAGCCCTGACTAGAAAAATCTTTAGGAAATTTTAATTTGCCATCGTTGAATAGATGTAAGCTCTTGAAATTCGCTGAACACTTCACCTCGACGATGGCATTTTCGTTTTTTATTGTTTCATTTGGACTTGCAACTAAGAATCCATACATCCTACGGATGAATAGAACTCAAGAGTTTGCTGGCAAGTTATATTTACTTTCAAATTTTTTTAATGCAAGTCATTCATAGTCTTGGCCATGTTTAGTGTTATTATTTCTAGCAAATTTCGAGTACAAGATTGATTTAACTTTATTTAAGCAAGACGTGTCATTTCTCATCCTACATACATCACCAAATCTCGATGCAGTTAGGCACAGATACCTTTCTTGGATCCATATCTGATTGGTACTTTAGCTTCTGGTAAGAATTTGTATTTTATTTCTGTTAATGCATCCATCTTGCAAGTTTCCAATAAATTCTTCTTTCTTTTATATTCTTCGTGTGAAATGTCACTCATAAATTATAACCGAATTGCTATCATTACCCTGATCGGCTTTCGCTACCTACCTGAATTACCCTGTATACACGAGTATTTTATTTTATTGTATACAATTATTTTATAGCAGTACCACTCCGGATGATGCATCGTAATTGATGTTGTTCGAGCGTTTAGCGTTTACAGTCTTTATTCAGTCTTTATTTACTTCTCCTGAAGCTGTAACTAAATTAATTCTTCTTTACCTGCGTTCTTCATAGACTGCTATGCCATGTCACTTACGGGTTCTTGATATTTTTGGAATGTTTTTGTTAACATAAATAGTATATCCACACATAACAATAATTCTTCAGCCTGTGTATATCCGGTACCGACAGATAACAGAAACAACAGCAGAGTTTATCTCAATAGACTCTTTGCTTTCTTCAGTGTAAAGCTTCTTTTTTATCCCGCACATAAAACATAAAAGAAATGAGCTGCTAAGCCCTTCTTTTGACTCATTAATAAATTTAATGCGAGTTTTGTTGCAGTTGAATGGATTATTCTCCACCATCAGTATTTGGTTCTGCATCATTTGTATTATTTAACTTATGGTATCGCTTCAAATAATGTATCGTTTTAATTTTTACTGTGATGGTTTATTCTTTTTAAATAAGTCCTTTTTATGTGTATCACAGTTTATACAATAAAATTAATAAAATTTAACTTACCTTTCGGAATGAATACATTTTTCAATTGAATCTCGGACTATAAAATATGAAATTTTAGATTTTATAAAAATTTATATCGTAAATTATTACCGTCTATTACTCCTTTTTCGAGAACATCTTCAAATGCTGAGGGGTAGTTTTTTAGATGAACATACTTACCCATTGTTTATAAAAACTTTACACAAACTAAATTAAACTAACACTATAGTACACAATAAAATAACAACTATTGACTATAAATTCAAAAATTTTGTTAAATTACACAATCATTAGTAGAAAATCACGGAAAATAAAGTTCAAAACGTACTTTTGGAAATGATTATTTTCTCTACCACATTAAAAAGTAATAGATAAAACAAGGAGCTTCGATGAAGAGAGTCGATGTCAGCGCCGCTCAGTCGGCAAGAGGCGGGACTAACGCGGTGGTAATACTTCGTGGGAATCTTGACGGAAAATATTCATTTTTACGCTACCTTTTTGCAATTTTAGCAAATTACAAACTATTCCTTTATAACTAAAAATTTTGAAAAAATTTATTTGAAAAATATTACTATTTTCAAGTATACTATCATGCAAGCTAAAAAAGAACGACCAAATTGTATAATATTGAGGAAAAAAACCCCTTTTTTTGGAAAACTTTAAAAATTTTCACCATGCGTTATGTAGAATTGTTAGAAGAAGCTATGTACAAAATTTCATCCAAATATTTTCATAAATAATGTATGTTTTTTGTAATTTGCCGAGCTGTATGGTAAAGTAGCCTCTTAAGGAAGCAACAAAACGAATATCCTTTATATTATAAAACATTCTATTACTTGTAAATCCCAAAATTTTGTAAAATCTTCATAAAAGTGAATGATAAGCTAAGGATGTTGAAGTTTGAAACAAAAAAAATCATCATAATGAATCATCAATGTGTTTTGTAATTTTGGGTTGCTGTGATATTAATTGTAGAGCTTAAGCCGCAGCGACTTCGGCTTAATCAAATGAATGCAAAGATCTTCATTCTAAGTTTGGCCAATGTATTGTGTAGTTTTAGGTTGATGATATATTAATTGTTTTCGTTGCTGGCTAAAGTTGTTGTGTTTTAAAATAAAATAAATATTATTTTTTTTTTTAATTAACTATTTCGTCGACTAAATGATTGTTATAATTGTTATTGTCCTAAGCGACAAAAGGCACTGAAATTTCCAGATTTATGAAGCTGAAGCGGTGAGTGAGGTAATTAAATTTTAAAGACTTCCCGCCTCGTTGGACGCGGAATGCATTTAAATTTAAACGATAGAATTAAGCGTATTAAATAAGCGGAGATGGTCGACAGTTTGAGGGAAGTTTTCATTCTGGAATTAACAATGAGACTTACCGTCAAAATGTTCTAAGAACACCTTAAGAAATATTCCGTTTAAAACGACAAGAAACGCATAATTTAAAGTTTAATGAAAATTGGGGGTACTTTTGTCTATTAAGTTTACCTTTTTAAATTCGATAAAAAATAAAAACAAAATTTCCTTTCTTGAGATAAAATTTTTAGTAGGAACGGTATTTTTATTAAAGGGGTCCTTTAATATGCATGAGGAATATAAGCTGGATCAGATTTTCGTCGGGAATAGAATATCTATATTTTAGTACGAAGGAGTATCACCGACTAATGTTCTATTAATATTAAAGAGGTTGCTTAGGTATTCAAAGGTAAATTTATGCGATATATATCGTAAACTGATAGCAAATTATAAACGTGTGCATCGTTTCAAAAATCATTTTTCATTTATAAATGTAACGAGTTTATTTTATTTTATTTTGCTCGAAAAATGTTTTATGGCGAACCGTTCCTATATAAATATTACGGTCACGTTTCTATATATCCCACTGAAACGAGCATATTGTATATTGCTTTATATTGGTACCCTGATTTTCAATCAATACAAAGTATATTTAAAAAATTTTTTTATTTGAGGTAGACCACGAATTAAAGTGCAGGTAAGTTTATGACCGAAATCCAAATGTCTTCTTTTACTTTGCTATTTCCTACAACACGGAAAACCTTTTTAAGTACTCACGTCCATCCTAAAAGAAAACAAGCATAGAAAATAACATAAACTTAAAATATACGTATCGTATTTTACCTGGTAATTACTGTAATTTAATAATTTAACAATAATAGTAACAGAAAAATTTAATTTGAACCATAAATCAACTCCGTCTCGATATTCCACGGTCGAGTTTCACCGCTCCGTATTTTTTCTTCCACTTTTTACACTCGATTTTCTCTCGGCTACGTTTCCGTCGAGATGGTCATCGTGAAAGCATTTCTATGGCCTTAGAACCAGAGTGGAGTCCATAGGGGACTCGAAACCGGTTCAAAGGAGACGAATGGAAAATAGAAAGTGCACCGAACCCCTTCTTGTAAAATGTTTCGTGTATCGTAATAACGAAATTATCTCGTGGTAATAGCGCGGGACGAATCTCTTTGTTTTTGTTTGAACACGTCTTATATACAAGAAGATATATTGCTCCATCTTACAAATCCGGGACCCGGAAGATACGCACAATAAGGACTCATGGGATTCGAGGGATTTCAGGATTTGTATATGGAAATGAGGACTTTAGTTTGACCGTTAGATGTAAATTTAACAGGACGTAAATTTGACATGGGATGGCACAGTACCAATTAAACTAAGATAACTTCAAAGGAATTCGCTACTAAATTAAGCCATGTTAATGAAGGCTTCAATTAGTATTACACTTGAAATTGACCCGGAAAAGTCTTTAACAAACTCGGAAGAAGTTAACAAGCGGTCGTATAAAAATGAGCAATATCGGAAGTTGAAATCAGGACAATTAAGGTACTTACTAAGGCAATAAAGTCGAGAGCGGATGCGGTAGACATTTGCAATAAAAGTCGAATAATGGTGTATCCGGAGATGAATAGAAAGAGAACAACACAAATTAAAAGGACTACGACGACTACCGTTCGAGAAATTGAAGAATCATAAATCTAAAAAATGATTATTGATTTTATAAAAGAAATGGAGGGAAATTGATATGAAAATCTCTGATTGCATCACGAACGATATTACATCTACGACACGGACCTATAATGAAATGAAATTACATTTCCATAAATCCTTTTGACCGTAGTTATTGGGGTCATAAAAAATTTAATAACACCAATTTTAAGTGGTTGGTTTATTGTCAAGAACGAATATCACTCAACTTAACCAGGAGACCGAAACGACTTTGTCTTACATTGTCTAGAGTTACAATATCTAAATACATAATTAGCATGGTAATAAAATAGCAATTAGTAATCAAGTTGCTTTTTTACGAACATTTATGTTCTTAACAGCTTAAATAAATAATGAACTTAATAATGTCCAATTTAGTTGAGCTAATCAAGTTATTAAATAAAATTTACCCTTTTTTTCGACATAACTTTCGCTTTTCATTATATTTAGAGATAACAGAAAACTAATCCTGTGGAACTTGCAATGTCAGCATTTGCAATGCGTTTCCAATGAATCTTTAGGTGTAACCAAAATCTGTAAAGACGAGGTCTCTAAGTATTTTTAATATGTTCTGCATGAAGTTGTCATCGAATCATTAATGAACAGTAAAGTGATAGTCTTCACCTATGTTAACAATAGATAATAAAAGACCATATAACCCAAACTAGGAAGATAATCACGTAGATTACATTTGACATAACATAACTTATGATTAATACTGGAGAAATTGAAAACATTACTATACCTCAACCCGTAAAAAAGCGTCAAGAAAAGTGTTTCGATTAGAGCATTTTTTTTTTCAACTACATGGAAACCAAACAAGCATTGTGTTGAAAAAAAGCAGATCAATCAACTTGCTTCCTGCTTTAGCAGAAGTGCCAAAAGTGGAATAACTGACATCACTCATGAAGCTGTCTTAGACGTGGCCAAAACATTTGATAAGGTGTGGGTCAAAGGCTTACTGTAAAAGATGCTCTCTATGATATCTCATCTCACATGATATAACTAATCCAGTTGTTCTTGTGCGATCCAAATTAACCTAGTACACCATTGTTTCAACACCAGGGCCATTTTGATCACCAGAAGTCAAATCACCAGAAGAACTTTGTTATGTACATCTGTATTTTCACTCGATCACGGAAAATAATTGTAACCGAAAAATGTTTAGAAGTTAGAAAACGTAGTATATAGTATACTATAAGTTAGAAATAATCCGCTAAGAAAATCCTTAAGCTTTATTAATATGGAGACTTCATATACAATGATATCGTATGATCTACTTTATGGACAAAAACGAATGGTTCATCTAAAGCACTATCTATTGAGACACTAGTATTGAAACTTTGTTCCGAGGTTCAGAAAAAAGATACTCATATGAATATCTTAAGATTCGGAGACTGCAAATGTCCTTATTAAAAGAAAACTTCGAGACGTATTTATACGAACAGAAGGTGAATTGAGTATTCTTTTAAACATTAAATTCCAAAACGACATACATAGCTATTTCTAGTACTCCGAAAACCGTATGCGTTCTACATTCCACCGTTTTTAGATCATTTCCGATTTTTTTTTTTACATGAAATAGCGATTGCATACTTGCGTTAATTAAATTTACTACACCAATGGGATTCGCAATTTTTCTCGCTATTAAGGTGCTGCTTATTATTATTGATCATTAAAAATAAAATATTTGAATTAATTTTAGATAGATGTTTTTTAGCTGCTTAATTTTATTTACCATAAGTACCCGAATTATTTTTTATGTGTTAATTAGTGTTAAATATTAATAATGAATAATAACATTTCCTATTTAAAGGAAAACTTAACCGATGATAACGTTATTGATTGTTTAAACAAAGTTTTAATAGGGGCATTTTCCTTTTTCTCGTGGTCTCATCGGCAGAATTCTCAACAGACACAATGTGAGAAAGCAGATAGTAACGTTCAATTATGAAAACGCTTTTGTTGTCGACCTCCACAGCCGGTTAATGTCTCGATTGCCGACCATTAAGTTCTTCTCACCTCTGAAAAGTGCTTACCTAAATGTAATACGCGACATAAAAACCTAAAACTCTAGACCAGAACTGGAACAAATCGTCGTCGTTTCCTTCCATCTGATATGGACACAATCACACACACGTTGTGGAAACGCTTGATTCATTATGGTAATTTTGTTAGACTAGTTATGCGATGCCTACTGTCACACGCGGTCTCTGTCTTTTCGATTGGATTCCGGGTCAGCTTTCGTCTTTAAAGGCGTTAATTTATTGGGAATTTTACTCGGTTTATGCGGATGGGCCACTCCTCAATTTTAATAATTCTCTGTTGGCTCATTGATAGCGAACGATGCGTTGGAATAAATAAATTTCCATAATGTCTGCATAACCGCGATTTTACTCGAAACTGTGTCGTATGCGTCTTTTTTTAACGGCGGTTTACCGCTACATCTTACTTTCGTATAACCACAACTAATAATACTCATATTTGTTACTGTATATAATTTACGATATTATACGATTTAAAGATAATACTAAAGAAAAGTAAAATTTCGTCGTTTTAAAGAAATATAATTTTAAATTAAACTGATTTTGATTTCATATAGGGTTCAATCGGCAAATACCTACAACTCAAACGATTAACATAATTAAAAAGTGGAACACTAATTTTGTATAATGTGATATTTATGATTATTTGGCGCGGATTGATTCGATTCTAATTTTATTAATTTATATATCTCTAACATAGATCATAAGCGATCTCAATGTGAGGAATTCCTGATTTACAATCGAAACCAGTAAATCTTCTCGGCTACTAGAACAGCGTAATAAAGCTCGACACACATTCAAAGAGTCTATTCACACGAGGAGAAGTACAAGCGATACGGTCCCAAACCCCTCTCCGTCTTCTGGATTCGTTTAAGGATATCGTAGTCGCAGAATTATCAGAACATATAAAACCTTACCTCCACGAACTATTTGCTCATTGTGTAGTCTGACGACGCGCGAATAGTTACTATTAAGAACCATGAAATTTATCATTTTTTGTGCGTTCGTGACTTTGTGTTTTTGCTCTGTATTTCGGACAGTTTCTGGTAATCCAGTAGTTGAAAATCAGGAACATGTTGAAAACTTAGTAAGATCGGCGTGTAGTTAAGAAATATATTTTGTGAAAATGTTTTCTTCTTATTCTTTAGGTCCTTCCAACGGAATATACATCGGCGGAGGAAACTTTATTCAAAAAGTTACGATTGAAATGTACTAGCAATGACGTTACTGCGTGCCTTACTTTAAAAGGCATCACATATTTGAATAAGCTTATGAAAAAGGCTCAAATACATGTCGGAGATGTTGTAGAGATTACGAAAATTGATACGGATGTTCCAGAAGGTGAAATCAGAGCTTTTAATGAACATGGGTCAGAAGACGAACAAGGCTTGCAACTTTTTATGGATAAAGCATGGAAATTTGTACAAAGCCGATCGTTAAAATGGAAGGTAATAAATTTGAAACAAGAAAAGCTTTTTTATTCAGTTTATTTCTAAAACCTGTTGATTTAATGAAATTGCTATCATTAATGCAAGTGATTCGTAGAAGCAATAAACTAGGATGAATCAGTATACGGTTTTTTTATGAGCCGATTTACTATCGAATCGAACGTCTTCGTGGGTTTTGAAAGTTTTACTGATGAGGCACTATCGAAAATCCTTTCATTACCCTTTACAACCAAGCTAAAACAAGCTGAACTCTTTTCCGAATACGTAGCAGTAACCGAAGCAATAAACAAATAAATTCGGATATCCTATCTACGATCTGCAGTTACCTGAGCTTTTATTCTTATGAAAAATTCATGGTATTTTATAGTACCAGACGCCATGGTCTTTTAAGAATAAAGCACATCTCTTGAAAATGGCTTATTTTAAATTGAGCTTTCGGTATAAAAGTGAACTTCGCGCTTGAAATGAAAGAATGAAAGACTGGAAAAGCTTATTGTTACCTTTAATCAATAATATTCAATGGAGAAGGCACAAAGATATATATTTTTTATTTTTTTTATTTAAATTTAACCTAAATTTATTTCAATTTGTAACTATATAAGTTACTATAATGACAACTTATTATAATGACTTCTTAATACAAGTACCAAGTTACTATCTCAAGTTGCTTAATCAACTTGAGATAGTAACTCGAGCGTTCAAAGTGAAGCGTTATAGTATCGATTTCTCTTCATAACGTCCTTATCAAAAGACGTTTAAGCGTAATACTGATAAATTTCAGATATTAGACGACACAGAACTTGTATTTTCCGGTCGAAGTAACCCTGAGGGCGCCGTCAATTTCGGGATTTCTGTTCGACCCGTCAAAATCGAAGCCGGGGAAGCTCGAAAAAAGGACAAATCAGGCATGGGTGCACTTATTGCGGCGGCAGCATTGAAAATTGGTCTGTTGAAAGCTCTTGCCTTCAAAGCTCTGGCACTATTGGTCGGCAAAGCTTTACTCGTTAGCAAGGTACACAAATCGTAATTTGAATTTTATTCTCAATTTAACCGAATTTATTTTTACAGCTCGCGCTTGTTTTGGCTCTTGTGATTGGTTTGAAAAAGTTATTTTCGCAAGAAAAACACGTTACGTACGAAGTGGTAGCTCATCCGCATCACGAGACCCACCATGAACATTCAGTTAGTAATATTGGTGGTGGACACGAAAGTTATGGTGGTGGAGGTGGTTGGGGACGAAATTTTGAAGCTGCTAAAATCGCTTACAAAGCTTATGATCCAACAAAAGTTCATTAACTTTGAAAGAAAATTAAAAAGGATTAATGATGATTATGAGAATTAAAAATATTTTGCCATATTGGTGACTGTTTTTGTTTTCTTAAAAGTTGACATTTATTTATTTTGTGTTTTTTATTACTTATTTATTGTTTTTAATATTATAATTTTTATTTAAATAAAAATAAATAAATTAAAACAAAATTAATATTAAGTATTAGTATTAAATTTATGTTTAAAATACAAATCAAATAGATTTATTTTTTATTTCGATAACGTTTTGATTGCGAATGTCGTCTATTTAACCCAAAATGATGCGGTGATAAATTCACTATTTGATGCGTAGCATTTATTGGTTCACCTGGATTTACCACAGCAAGTTGTTGCGCCTGATTGCTGGCTGCTTCTTGCAGAGATGTTGGATAGTTAGCATAACCTGTAGGCGCTATGTGGCTATAAATATCTAAAAAAATAACATTAAAAATCACCAAAAAATAATAAAAATTAATAATAACCTGTTGGTTGCATTTGTTGATATTCAATATTATTATTATTGTTTGTATAAGTAGGTGGTAAACTTTGATGAGTTGTTTGAATATGACCTCCTCCTGAAGATTTGTTACCATACAACTTATACAATCCAAGTAGAGAAGATGTGACCAATGCTAATTTAGCAAACATTAATGATTTTAATACCAAACCCCCAACAGCTGCCATCATCAAAGATCCAATAGCGGTCGCTTTCATTCCCATCAAAACCGGAATAATGAGTTGTCCCATTTTCTTCCCACGTCCTTCTACTCCATCGTTATAATAAATTCCAACGTCTAACTTACTGTCCTTTTTTCCTACACTTAACCCAAGCCCAGAATAACCCATCCTTAAACTATATTTCTCCAAATCTGACCGTCCCAATACATCATCGTCTTCATCAAGAAATAATTTTATTCCACTATCGCCAATGTTTAATCCGTCGATACCCTTTAAATCTTCTATCCACCCTGAATGAACTGCGGAGAAACTTGTGAGTAAATAAACGATAAGCACCTTTGAAGACATGCTATAAGTGTGATTAAAAAATTGCGGGCGGTAAGCTTATATCGTCGAACGTTGGTAGTAGAGCTTAACAGAGTTGCATGTCTGGTGTCAATGAGAGATCCTTCTGGCTTAATTATGGTTTCGTGTAGTTGTAAATGAGAAAAACCACAGGAAGTAGACCATAGTTTACATGATTTAACATCGTTAAATTTATTAGAAGTCGTTTATATTAATTATATTAAATATTAATTTTGAATTGGTGAGGAATTAAAAACAATTTAATAATGTGAATAAAACCTACAAAATTGGGTAGAATTCGGTATAATAAAAGTTTAAACTATCTTGTGAGGAAATTAGGTACATTTTAAAATAAATGATGTGAAACGTATGTTAATGATCATTGATATTAAACATTCCTCTGCAAGCAGTGGCCAGTCTTCTTCTAGCAGTATCTAGTCTGAGAACAGTACACAGTTTTCGACAAGTAGCCTTCTGTACAACTTTAGGTAGCTAGAAATTTCTTCGAGATTTTTCGCCAAAAATAATAATTTGAAACATAATAAACTCTAATTCTGAAACAATTAAATTGCAGTGTAACATTTATTAAGTCTTTTATGCTTCTTCTAATGAGTATTATTGGTGAATAGAACATTTCTACTACTACTTCAATGTGATAACATGGACATCGATCGCATTCATTTAAAATTTTTTTATAAAATAATCAGCCTCACATGAAGAGTGCTTTCAAATACACGTTAGTCCGAATACATTGTAGTAAAGTAGACTACATTTAGGTAATGAACCTTTGTATGCACAATTTGCACTTGCTCTTTGTGAACAATCCCCGCAATTTTAGTTTGAGCATTTTGAGTAGGCACTTACAGAATAATGCCAAAGTGAAATTAAAAAACGAATAAATAAATAAAAGAAGGTTTTAATAGAAGTCTTTTTTATTTATTTGTTATAAAATGTGATGTATCATTTCCTCCAGAGAGATGTTACTTTTAAACGAAAACAGACCTAACATATTTAGTATTGTGCTTTTATTTAAAGAGGTTCAGGTTAAAGTAATTGCGCGAGATGTTTGGTCTGATGAAATACGTGGCTGTAATCTCCTCGGAGTAGAAAATTAATACGAACGTGTGTTAAATGTGTAACATAATTGAAAGTAATAACGCAGTGGAGTGCAACATTTATCTTTTCAAATGTACAGTTAAATTTATGTTTTTATATTTCTTTACTGAAATTTGCAAGCAGATATCATGAAAAACGTCCCGACCTACACTTGATAAATATACATTGACGTATAAAATCGTTTAGCTACCGTTATGAGATGTGAAAATAGTAGAGTACTCATTTCCTTATTGCATAATTTGTGTGTTAATTTATGTTGATATTGTGGATATAATATTGAAATCTACACTTCATACAAATCTCTACCTTCATTAAAATTTATAATTAAATTTCGTCGAGTAATATCAACTGTTCAAATATTTGTCTTTGTTTAATTTTAGTAGTAAAGGTACGGCAAATTTTCTTTGTTTCAGAATTCAATTTCTACCTTAATTTTTCATGCTTTCGTCTACTTGGTTATTCTAACGGATGAGGTCGAAGAAGTAGATCCAAAGAGAGTCGAGATCCGTTTGTATTGAACATTCGTATCCGGTTTCAAATTGTCGAGCGAAAGCAGAGTTCCCATAAAAAGCATTTTCACTTTTGCACACATCGTGCGACAAGACTATTAGCTGAGATTTCTCGACGAGATTTTCCAACATGAAACTCGCGTGAGATACGTGCTTTATCAAACGGAACGGAGTTCAGTGCGAAAATTAGGAGGAAAAGTCTCCATCTGGAAAAACCTGTCAATTAATACGAGCCTGTAACACTAACACAAATCT
This sequence comes from Onthophagus taurus, assembly GCF_036711975.1. Taxonomy (NCBI): domain Eukaryota; kingdom Metazoa; phylum Arthropoda; class Insecta; order Coleoptera; family Scarabaeidae; genus Onthophagus; species Onthophagus taurus. The sequence goes on from NC_091967.1 coordinate 6,680,934, forward strand.
AGCCACATTGCGCAGATGTTGCGTGCATTTTACGCAATGCGGTTTACTGAAACGAAGCGGTAGCGGTCGGCAGATGAGTGTAACGGAGTTTTTTTTTTGTCGATACGGTTTCGGCAACAAAAAAAATTGAAAAATACTGTTGGGTAAATTTTGCAAAGGAAGCGTTTTATGTTATTGTTAAAGGTGATAATGAACAATAAAAATAGCAAATTTAATTAAATTATATGATATGATAAAAAAATAAATTAATCGCCTTCATCTTCTGGTCATCTTCTTAGAAATGTCTTAAATGATTGCTCTGATTCTTTTATAGTTAATCCCCACGCATCTCAAATGTTACCTCTCTTCAATCACAGCGCAAAACACCGTTCTCCTCGTTAATCTCTTTATACAATTAGCGTACAACCATCACCTGGACGAATGAAACACCAATTTGGATACGAATTAGAGTTGATGAGTTTCAATCTTCGGCCAGCCTGCCGTTTCTTTCTGGCTATTATCACTATGATCAGGTTAGGCCGTTCCACATTTTGCTGACCGAGTTTTGCTCCAGATTAGAGAGGCAGGAAAAGAAAGAAATACGACCATCCGATTCATCGGCACTTGTCTCTTATTGCATTAGAATGTGGCTCGAAACCAGGCCACACCGAGTCCGGGCTGTTAATAATTTCGCCTCTCTCGTTTTTTTTGCATTGTTCCTCGGTTTCCTCCAGATTTGCTCCATTAAACCGAAACCATTTTTTTGTCGGTGTTCTCCCGCGCTTATAAACCTGACTTACGATCGTTTTGGCCGTCAGAGCTGTTTCGTACGCGTGGTTACAAGTCAGAAGGATGTGTGTAAGAGAGTTGCTCGTCCTTGTAGCCCTTTTGGCAGGATGCACGGCTTCAGAAAGTCCTGACTTCACGCACGGCGTTCAAGTCTTATCCAAAATGGCCAGACAATTCTTGAACAGCCAGACCGAAGATGTCACCATTGGAGAAGGGGTACATCTCATCAACACCGCTAGTCCAAACGATGCGAGAGCCAATATGGATGATGGAACATTTATTGGATCCGTTGAAAATTACTTGAGGAATCACGAAATTAGGATTAAATTACCCGAACTTATGCCAGAAGAAGGGGTTGGACGGGCTTTTAAAGTTGTTATGGATGGATTTGAAAGTAACGACTTAGGTAAGAATTAGAAAATTATTAATTATTTATTTATTATTTCACGCCCAATTTATACTTTTTCACTTTTCTCATTCCGAAGTAAAAGTTGCTATGAGTACAACACACGTGTTCCGTTTGGGTACTTAACTAATTATTGACCGATTGTGAACAGTTAGAAAGTTTTAATTTCTTCTGGGAGAGTTACACGGTCAAGGCTGTTCCTATTTACATATTTCGAGCTTCTCTCATCCCAAGATAATCACCTCACCCATCCCATCCTTTTAGTACTAGAGGTCAAGACCACTTTTATTACATCGTTTTAAAGATTTCTTTTAATATTTAAAACATTTTTAGGTTCTCCAAGAGGTAAAGGTGGCCTTGGAGGAGGAAAAGGTGGTGGTTTAGGAGGAGTGATGATGATGGGTTTGATGATGGGTAAGATGATGGCGGCTTTAGGTTTAGGAGGGGTGGGTCTTTTAGCGATGAAAGCTTTAATGGTATCGGCGATGGCGCTTATGTTGTCGATGATTATTGGTCTGAAAAAGTTACTATCTTCGGACCATGATGATGGTGGCCACACTGTAATTCACGCTAGTCCGAGTCACGGAGGTGGTTACGATCACAGAAAGAAACGGGACGCTGCTGAAATGGCATATAAAGCGTGGAGTTCTTACAGCCAAAGTTAATGTCGTTATGATACTTTTAATTAATTTATTTTTTTTTCTACGTTTTGAGTTAGATTCTATTTATTACTGTCTTGCGTTTTATTTATTGTTTCATTTCGTTTCTTCTATTGCATGTAACGATAAATAATAAATGGAAAATAAAAGAATAATTACAAAAGCAAAGTTATTTGGATCGAAAATGTTGTTGGGGGGAAAGAGGTGATGTTTTTATTTCCTTTATGAAGTCGTTTTAATTTGTGTTTTCTCTTCTCCCATCCTACTTTTATCAGGTTTTCACCGGCCTTTCACATTTTTTTTTCCTGCAAGCTCAAGAAAGTCAATTCGAGTTCATTACCCAGTGAGATACTGACCGTGTGACCTCAATTTCTACGAATCTGGCCAAGACATCTGCTGTGCGCGCCCGAGACAGGTGGCCATGAAATTCCTGCTGGGTGGGGATCGAGCAGGAAGGGAATAGAAAGTGTTGTTCCGGCTGAACTTCAGGTCAGTAGGTTGATGAACCTACTTAGATCTTCATCGATCCTTGGAATTTTAATACAATCGAAGGAAAATATCAAAAAAATTCAACGAAAATGATAAAAAAATAATCTTAAAATTTTAATTAATAAAACCATTAACCAATTTTTTTTATAAATCGAAAATATATAAATCAAGTTAAAAATTGATTAATGAATTAAATAAGCAAAAAGATTTAATCATAAACATAGTGCTCCATCATTGAAAGCTTTAAGATTTCCACGACTTATACAAAGCTTCAAGTGTTTCATATTGAAGTGTTGGCAACACTGACGGCCCGGCACATCTACGGGCGCTTTTATAACAACGCACGGACCTACATACCCACATATTTGTGCTAGGTACCGTACAATTCCAACGGAATTTTAAAATGTTTTGCATCATCCGAAAAGAATTCGAATGCTTTATATTTACCAATTAAAAACTTAACTATAACTTCTAACTTATCAATCAAATTTTAATCCATAACGATAATTGGTAGATAACAAGATTTAATAGAAAGCTCTATTAAATCTATGTGCAGGTCAGGATTGAATCGAATTGAAATTCATAGCGTACACATTTAATCAATTACGTATTAATATTACTAAATCAAGAGGGAAATGCATTCAACAGTGACAGCATAATTACTTGTACTATCTGTAAACAGCTTCGATGTACATACCTCTAAAATGTAATACAAGGGTTTATTAAAGCAAAAACAGAACTTCAACGTTATTATAGGATGAATCTCACTTAACTATAATTACGTTTATTATTTGCGGTAATTTTAAATAAAAAAGAAACGTTAAACTTTTATACATTAAAGAATTAATCTTGTATATAAAAGGATACGTTTGACTGACGAAGTGAAAAGTTTAATCTTTTAAGATATTACATCCTTGTTTGATGTAAAGTGGGGTATATTAAATTTTAATCTAATAATTGCACGTTATGGTCTATAAATTTCTACAAATCCAAGAATTTACGATTAATTTTCATTTACATGATTAAGTATGATGTCGAGTTTTAATTGTTAAATTATAATGGCTAAATCAAATTATAACCGCTTGTGTTATCGAACTTGACTCAATCTGATAGTTTTAAGTCAAATTTTCGGTTAAATTGGATAATTTAGTACAACCTAAGTTCAAACGTTTCTTTATAATCTCAAACAGTTTCGTTTCTCAATATCCACGCATTTTGGAGAAAACATTTTTTTTCTTTAATCCCATTTTCAACAAAAATTAAATAGGTGAGCTTAAGAAGTTTATATAAAATGAATCGATCATCTTAAAACCTTAAAAATTGGTATAACCTAACTTCAAACTTTACTGTACTACGGGGAACCTTAACATGTGGTAAAACTTAAGCAGAAACTTTGCTTTCTCGCCTCAAATCAATCATTTTTTAAATCCGAACCGTTTTACAAATATAATGTTTTTATTGAATGTTGAACATCCTTCTGACTTCTCAACTGATAATAAGTGTGTATCTAATAATTCCAACAATATGTTGACCCATGGTTTCAAATTCCTATTTTCCCTATTCACAACATTAAGTTAGGGATTATACAAAGTAATTAAGCAGCGTTATCCGATACAATCCGACGTTTAGGACTTTAGCTTTTAAGTATTTAGAAAATTAAAATATATATAGCCCATTAGATTCCATTCTTAAAATTTATGTGCAATTTAAAAATCCCGAAACATCGTTATAAACCGTTCTCATAACGCGCCGTCGTAATTCCAGCATAACACTGACATAATAACCAGGGAAATTTCCGGCGGCAAAGCTCTTAGACCTTTTAGAAAATTGCAATATAATGACGGGATACAGTGAAAGCACTCCAGCGTCTGCGCGGCGTCTGGATATTATTAAAAGTGACCGTCTCGGACCTAATAACACTAATTACTTCACCAAAAAAAGGCAACAGAAAGCATCCGTCGCGTCGGGTGCATGCTGGAGAAAGTGACTCCGTTTTTAATCGAAATCACATGAAACGACTCTCAACATGCTATCATTGCATGACGTGTACCCCGAATGCGGATGTATCGGTGCATTGTGGGTTTGAAAACTTGAGAAAGTAGCGTTCTTGATACTGAACTAACAATGACAGAAGGCGATGGCCTAATTCAACGGTAATAACATTGTATTAAAGTAATATAAAAATAATCTTGTATCTCTGTATGTTTAGAACTGGGCTGTTTCACTTGAAAGCTGTTGTTATTAGACCGTCATGTGTTATAATATATCAAAAAAAATTTTTATGTCTCTGGGTAGATGTAAACCTGTGATAAAACTTTAATTAAACAACTTAAATAACAGTAAATGTACTTGGTCATATTTTATCTAATATCTAGGTATGCTTTTATTTTGTTTTATCCTAACAAGAAAATAATAAATTTTTATTCTCGTAAATCATAGAATTTTTATTTATTACATCGCCCTGGTAGAACATGATGTTTCCACGTGACCAGACTATATACAATCCGACAAGTGAACGTATACTTAATCTCCATTTCAATTTTAAGCCTCGAATGGCATACTAATGATACGAAGAAGTTGAAGAATGCTCGCGCTGTTGAAGAGCTATGAGTAAAGAATTGATCGAACCATGACATTGATGGTACGTGAAGAAATTATGAGACTACATTCGCCCGACACACATGTCATCCTCGGTGGTTCCTCTGGTTTTTCTTTCTCTGCGTGTCGACCTGTTTGCGTATATTGATTTCTCCTTGGGTCCGGTCAATTCGAGTCTCACCGGACTTAATTCAACCGGTTGAAGATGTTCCGACGTAGAGAGAAAGTTGGTACGATGGACAAGTGAGACGACCTAAGAGAGACCACACAGGATGACCGTATACGCTTTGACTGATTAGGGATTGCTAATCACTTCTTTTTAAAATCCTTTCGTCCTCATCCGCAAAAAACTTTTCTTATATTAGAAAATTCATAAAATTAAACAATAAGTGTTAACCTAAAAATAATAAGTGAAAAGTTTAGATGGAAAGAAAAAAGTTTATTTTCGTTAGCACTCCCGTGAATGGACTCTGTCCAGGTTTGGTTCATTTTGATCTTTTTGCTCGCCGACTTCTCTCACTTTTACTTGCTGCATTTCGCTTTGGCTCGTGCAGAACCGGAGACCTTCACCCGAGAGATTGTCATGGTCCGGTGGCTCTCTAACGCTCTTGTAAATGCTTTTTTGCTCTGCGGAGCCGTAGTCAGCGAAACCGAAACCTAAATTGTGATCTAATGGAGTATTAGATAACCCATTATGGTTATAAAAGCGAAACTCTCCTTTCATTATCCTTAATTCATAAATAATTTTATGAAACGCACTTTACATCTACTGTAATGAGTAAGATGTTATCTTAACATTATACATTTCTATTTTTAATAAAGTATTTAAGATATTGCTTAGATTGTATGGTAATGAGAACCTAAAAGAATTGATGAACGGTTATTCTGGTAAAATTTGAAATTCTAGCGGCAGGTGAAAATGTTATGCATCTAGGAGAGGTGAGGCCAGTATCGGACCGAAGATATGTGGAACGGTGCTAATCTGCATAGTTGGTCATTTGTGCCATTGTGGCCATTGAGAAGTATGTTAAAAGTCTCGCGAATGCCGAAGTGAGCCTACTCTTCTTTTTTCTCTCTTCTTGAGTGTTAAGTGGGTCGCATCCATGCGTGCGATTGACTGTTGTATCCCCACTTAAAGAAATTTTGCAAAAAATTAATTATCAATTAAAAAAAGGTATTAAGATAAACCAATAACTTTAGAATCGTATCCATCTCAAAATTATCACATTTACAGATTTTAAGTTGTTAATTTTGTGATTATTTTTCGCTAATTAAGCACATAAATATCGCTTAAGTGGTATAAAATAGAAATTTAACATTGATCATGATATTTATTATGAACGATTTGATTACAAATTTGAAACGAGAGTAGAAATAAACGTTCGTTTTAATATAAACACGTCATTAAATCGAGGTGAAGTAGAACGATAGTAAAATCTCCACCAATTAGTGCAACTTCCCAATTATGTATGATAATAAATGCAACTGAAATAGAAACCAAGTTGCTGGTCTGTAAGAGATAAATCGAAAGTAATCCCGTGCGTCGAGTATTCTTTTTGGGAAATAGAAATTATATTTAGACGGTTACCGAGAAGTAAGTGGACGAAACAAAAAGAAATGAGGAATACACTCTGTATTCCCTGTGTGGAGTGAAATCCGCCGCGAGAGCTCGCGGTTAAAATTTTCGGAATCGATCACTTTCGAATAAAAACGCCCGTTTTCTACTATTTAGCATAAGCGGGGAGCAACGTAGGCCCGTGTGGCCGCTATGACATCAGGTCTGGTGATAAATTTTAAAGCACACACACTCGAAGAGCCCGCGTGCCGTAGAGAAATCAATGTGGAAGGGCTGACCACTGTCCAAATTTGTTGACAATTCGAAAAAAAGTAGGGATGCGGCCAGTTATATATAATCACGGGCCACGCTCGACAACGTATCAAACCTGGTTAATCGGTTTCGCCTGACTCTACAGCCATGACATCTTTCAAGGTCGTTACAGTGCTCTTGTGTTGCTTCGCTGCAGTCAACTGCGTTCCGGCTTCGTCGGACCAAAGAAGCTCGAGGAACGTCATTCAGACGGAAGACGATCTCTTGGATAGTGTTTACGCCGATTGTTTGAAGAAAGATTCGATTTCTTGTGCGAAATACAAGCTTTACAATGTCGTTGATAAGATGTTGGGTCAAAAAGACATCACTATTGCCGACGGTGTGGAATTAGTGTCTGACGAAAGTGCCCCAGCTCAAACACAAACCGCAAGGGCCTTGAAAGGTGACGAAACCGTCGAGTCCCTGATCTTCGACAAGTTCGCCACATTCTTCGACACCCATAATTTTAAAATCGAACTCCGCGGAAAGGATTTAGTTGAAACCGCCCGATCTACAGCTCGCTCAATTGGAGATGCTTTCGCGGAAGAAGAAGAAACCGAAGATGATGCCGTTGAGGAAGGTCGTGGTAAGAAGAAGAAAGTCAAGAAGATCTTGGGTCCCCTCATGGCTATTGCTGGTTTAAAAATGGCTATTTTGGGAAAAATCGCGTTGGCTGTCATCGCTTTAATCGCTGGTAAAGCTCTCATCATCGGTAAATTAGCTTTGGTCCTCTCTGCCATTATTGGATTGAAAAAACTCTTCGCATCCGGTGGATCATCCGTTACCCATGAAGTTGTAGCTCACCCACACCATTCATCCGGACATGTTGTTTCGCATGATACATCTTATGGTGGATCGGCTGTTGGTTACAGTGCTGATGTAAGCGGTGGATATGGATCTTCATCTCATGGAGGATGGCAAAGATCGCTCGACGCCCAGCAATTAGCTTACAGGGGTCAGAAAGAAGCTTAAATAATGAAACTTTAGTTCTTCTCACGTTTTCATTTTTTTAATTATTGTAATAAGTTTTAATTTAAATATTTATTGTTTGTGTTTATTATTATTTATTTTTATAACTTTTTTTTTTGTAAATACCAAACGATCACCTCCATATTTTCCAATTTTACAGACCTGTATGAAAATAAAACGGATAAAATAAATAATAAACAGTTTTTACTAGTCCTTTGTCGTATTTTTACTTTCTTCAATAGCATCATGACTAATTATTTTTAATTAGAAAGCTCAAAAATTGAGTTAATTGCCTGAAGATTTCTTCGAAGCGAAAATTTGGTACAGTAGGTCTTTAGTTTCTACAGATGCCTACGCGGAGTACGCGGTTTATGGCTAACGTGACCCGTTTATCGGACGAACCACACCGTTCAGCATCGAAGAACAACGTTAGCATAGCCAGGTCGACATAAATTAAGGCCTCGAGGTGGAAAATTTGTTTCAGTATATTGTTGTTTGAGCGATTAAAGCGATTAAGAGATTCTGAGAGAGCTTCATGATTCATAATTCTTCATTTGTAATTGAGATATAAGTTTGTATAATTCAACAATGTTATTTAATACCATGCTTGTAAATTGCATAAAATTAGTGTTAATTAAAGAATGATTTAGACCATAAAAAATAACTGTTTTGATTCTTTTTTTACCCCAACCCTCACAATTCAATTTTGGTGGAATTTTAATTTTAATTTCAAACCAAAATTAATCAAAAACTTAAAATATATAGATTTCGAGAGAGGCAATAATATTTTTTTGGACTTATACATGTATAAAAATAATAACTAGGTATAACAAATACGAATTAATTAAAAAAAATATATATAAAAAACAAGTATGAGATAAGTTCAAAAGGGTTATAGACCTAAGTTTTCCTGTCCGTGACTTTGAATTCGGTTTGGTTATAGATTTCGATTTTTAAAAATTGGAAAGGAATCATAATTATTCATTTTATTGAAATATTTTTTTAAATATTCCTTATTTTTGAATGTATCTTTTCTTATATCTTATCTTAGACAGAAATTTTAGATTTAGTTTTAATTAATTTTTATTAAAAATGAGAAGATTTATCCTAATAAGTTAATAATATAATGAATAAAATTGATTATTTTGCTGATACATGTTTTTAATAAAAATTTATTCCATACAAAATTAATTTTGAATTTTTAAAATCTAATACATATAGAAGTTATTATAGATTGATGGTTCAAAAAGAGGATTATAAAGTTATATTTGGTTGTCTAAGCGAAATTTTGCTTTCTTTCGTCCTAAAAGGTAAAAGTCAGATACGACGCGACTTGCTTGATTTCTTCGACCACCGAGAAGTCGGTCACCGACGTCGCGATGCACTCTCACATTTGACCCTACACGATCGGCTTCTTTCAAGACGATTTTTCCTTATTTCCGCGCTTCGCTAACCTGATCTAGTTTTAAAAGACACGCGACATATCAATTGTTACCGTAAATAACAATAACAATAAGAACGTTCAGAAGAGGAAGCCGTTAAAGATCCCATAGTGCACGGGAAATGAAGTGCCTCTTCTTCTCTCTTCAGGTTGGGCCGTTCATATCGGGCACCGAAGAGCCTGAAAATGAGGTTAACATCATCTGTGAGAAAGCAGCCGACTATACGATTGTGAACCCATGGACCCGGGCTTGACATCGAGTGGGGATATTCTGTATATAGCCAACTTGAATTCGCATTCAGCACACACATTCATCAACAAGCCAAAAAGTAAACAACCGAAGAAGAGAAGATGCACCGGTTAGTTTTCATCGTGTGTCTCGTGGCTGCCGCCCACACTTTGCCAACCCAAGAAGAAGCGAGGAGTAGCCGAAATGCAATTCAAACCGAAAACGATCTTTTGGACTCAATTTACTCGGATTGTTTGAAAAAAGATTCGACGTCTTGCGTGAAATACAAGCTTTTCTCGTTTGTGGATAAGATGTTGGGAGCTAGAGATACCATAACGGTCACTGAAGGTGTTCAAATTGTGAAGAGCGAAAATGGCGAACCCGAAGGAGCACCAAGATCTATTTCTCCAGATGACAGCATCGAAAGTTTACTCTGGAACAGAGTACAAAGATTCTTGGATACCCATACAATCAAAGTCGATCTTAAAGGAAGCGATCTCGTAAATGCCGTTTCTTCGACTGCCAGATCCTTCGAAGATTCTCTCGAACCTGAGGTTGAAGAAGGAAGAGGAAAGAAAAAGAAGGCCCAAAAAATTTTGGGTCCCCTCATGATGGCCGCTGGATTAAAAATGGCAATTTTAGGAAAGATTGCTTTGGCTGTAATTGCCCTTATTGCCGGAAAAGCCTTGATGGTCGCTAAGATTGCTTTGGTTCTTTCTGCCATCATAGGATTGAAAAAGCTGTTTAGTGGATCTGGAAAACATGTTACCTACGAAGTTGTAGCGCATCCACAGCATAGTTCCAGTCACGTAGCATCCCACGAAACAGTCTATGGCGGATCTGGAGGAGGTTATGGTGGTGGTGATGGAGGATACGGCGGCGGATCATCTGGTCATGGAGGATGGCAAAGAGCTTTGGATGCACAACAATTAGCGTATAGAGGACAAAACCAAAGCCTGTAAATGCCTTAGCTAGTCGAAAAATGGAAGAAAATCGAAGAAAATACGGCCATGTACCTGTCTTTTCCTCAAAGAGGAAACTGTGGGCCTAATTCTCTTTATCTTTATTTGTTTAAATTAATTTATTATTGTTTTAATTTATCTTAACAATAATTATTTTTACATTTTTTTATTAATAATTATTATTGTTAACCATTTTTATCTAAAAAAAAAATGAAAAAATGGAATTATCGAGAAATAAAAATTTTTAAATAAAAATCGACTTATTCAAATAATTTCACCTCTTCCTTGGTAACAATAAACGAGCTGAAGATGCTCGCAGGGAGAAAGTGTGTCGGTTCCTGCTTGCAGGAGCGACGATCTTTGATCGTGAGAAAAGAAATCAAACACGCAGAGGGACGCCGCCGTCGTCGTGCCCCTGAACCCGGGCGCAAGGTCTCGAGAAATTTCTTCGACCTACTTCCCTAGGAGTCACTCTCTAGATGATCGGCCTGAAAAAACCAGTTCCCCAATGAGGAAGACGCGGCCCACCTGTCTTCTCCTTCCTTCAGCATTCCAATGCTAATCTGACAGAGGGACCCTAAAAATACTTGACCTACTTTGACTTCTTCGGCTAAAAGACTCATCTATAATAGGAAAGAAGAGTGGAAAAATTAATGAAAAGATTTGCCATTTTAAATAAGAAGTAATAACATTTAGTGATAAGGAGACCGTTAATGTTTGAAAAGCGTTGTTATGTAAAGTTATATAGTATAATGTGAAGATATGTAATGATTCTAAATGTGGGTTATTATTATATAACCTTACCTAAACTTGTCTTTTATTTCAAGCTTTATAAACCAACTAATTTAAGTAAAAATACAAAAATTGTTATCTAAATCAAATAAATAATGATTTTTGAGTATATACAAATTGATTTTCTTTGCTGTTTTGTGGTCTGCAGAAGTTAACATTGACATTGTTGAACTTGACCACGACCGTACGCCATCTATTCATAAGCGGCTGAGGTAAAAGTCATGGACGATGTCACGGTCGTCCGGATCGTGAGCTGTTCGTTTTCTAAGCTACTTCAACGCTCGGTGACGAAGAAAACCTCTTCTTCTTCTTTTTACACTTTAATATTTACTTAAACAAAGATTTAATTTTTTTTATTAAATTACCAACAAACGTGTGGTTCTAATTTAATTTCATACCCGAATGCTAATTGGATAAATTAATACAATTAGGATAATCGTTCTTTCGAGATCACTTTCTCTTAGGAAACGTTTCGATTTCGGTAACCGCTTGGAGATGAACATATTTGATCGAGATGATATCGACGAGAGTAAACGTAATAGAAAGTTTTATCGCCTGTTAGATAGGTTTAGGGAAACCGATAAAGTGTTTTATCTTGTCGATAAATATTGAAGGTGTGGGTCGTTTTAGTAAAGACGACATCGAAGTGAGTAATGTAATAAGTTCGTAGACACCGGACATGACTGGAGAAAGTTTTCTCTTTTGAAACCGTCTGGACACGTTTGAAACCAATTGAAATCTTAAGAGGTCACAATTGGAGGTGATTTTTTTAGCCACGCATAATTATAATAATCTTAGGAAAATTATAATTTTAAATGAATATTAACCCAGATATAAGACTCATTATAGTCCGCTTAAACGCCTGATTCATTCGTGATGAATTTTTTGAGAATTCATCCAACAACTATCTGTGCCAGATCGATATTTCGACAACAATCGTTCCGGAAACACAATTGTCTCAAAGTAACGTCACCAACAACAGTTTTTATTATTAATCATATACCGTGCTACATTCAGGTTTCAATTTCTCTCCTTACGGGTTTAATTTTTGGGTTGGTAATTGTTTATTTTGTTATTTCTAAGTAACACGGATCGTCGGCTGACCGAAAAAACCACTGAAAAGAGAAGACAAAACCATTCGTTAGAAATTTTAACAACGAATCAGGTTTACGACTTGTACAATTAACTACTACGGAATTAGATCCATTTTATAAAATGCTTGCACGTGGTTTACAACGTCTTTGTTTTCCCTTTTTCTTTTCGAGGTTGTTCAACCTGATAACCGGCAACAGGATTCGAAACGAAGATGTAGGTCAACTGCGTCGAATCATATACATACCTTTTGCTCAAGCTAAGAGTAAAAGCGATAGTGGAATAGATGAAGTAGATATTCTCACAATCAGTGGTACTCAAACTACTATAAAAAACAATCATTTTAATATTATTATCATATCAATTTTATAACTTTAAATGGTCATTACGAATTATGTTATTATATTTATATGTAAATTAAATTTCTAAATTTATACTTCGTTTTCACACATTCATAAATATTTTAAATTTGACGCGGCGGTTAAAATGTAAATATTCATATGCTCTCAATACGCCGATTTAATTTAATTTAAAATGTGAAACCTTTATTATTAAAACAACAAGGTTAAATATCATTTTAAACGGCTTAAATTTTAATCAAATTTGAAAATAAAAATCTCTTTGAGATCGATTTTGGATATATCATAAGAAGAATGTCGTGGAGATCGGTGCAGAAGAGATCGTCTGAGGAGGTTACCGTTACTGCTTCAAGTAGTTTTATCGTACCTGCTTCTTCTGAATTCCTTTAACCAATTATTATATGAAATGTCAACAAGATATTTTTATTATTTTTAATTTAACCTGAGAAATTATGATTTCTCTGAAAGAATGGTAAATTGAAGCCTTTTTGATGTGTGCAGTAATTTCTTAACTCAATATTTCTTTCTACAACTGCTAGTTTTACGGCCTGAAGCAAAACAACTTGTTTTAAAGTCACTGTCTAGAGATATCTGGAACTGTAACTACTCCGGACATAATTTCGCTCTCCTTGCTTTAGAACTCTAGAGAGGAATGGATATAGTTTAATAGTATTAGTTTAATTTTAAATATTTATTTCTTTTAACATTTTGATAACTTCTTCTCAAAAGAAATCTGAATGAACGCTCGCTCAACGAAGAAAGTTATTGCGTCAAACTGTATCACGAATTAAACCAAGCGTAACAACTCGACGATCCTTGAACAGGGTAAGGATCTGTACTAATTCTAGGTCACACAAAAGATATTCCCGATCTACTTGCGCTCTATTGTTAGCGTTTACCTCTTAAAGCCGTATAAGATGACCGAATTCAATCCCATTTGAATCCGAATTTGAAATTTTTGTGTATCTATTCAAATATTATTACGTATTTACATTTTATGTTAGGGCGCAGTGGGGAGCGGACGCCCCAAAAGTAGTGGGGCACGCACTACAGATCTGTATATAAAGTTTACTACAACTAGATCTGAAACAGTTGTTTTATAGCGGTACATATTGAGCTCAGAACGAGTTATACAGAAAAAATTCAACATGCTTAGGTGTATAGTGTTTATGGTATTCGTCACTCTTGTAACGGGGAGAAGTACAGCTACGACATCGCAAAATGCTTTACCAGAAGAAGGAGCCAGAAGCCAAGAAACTTCTTATTTAGGCGACTTAAAATACATCTACAAAATTTATCAAGAATGTTCAGCCACTGAGCTAACTTCTTGCTTAAAACTGAAACTAATCACTGCTATGGACCGAGCGGCTAAATCATTCGATAATATTGAAGTTATCCAAGGACTCAGCTTCGTGAAGAATAACGACGCCTCAAATGAAATTTCCAACACAAACGAAGACATCGAAGCAACTTTACCCAGAGCTTTAGGCGAAAAGAATGAAGCTTTAAACAACATCATCTTTGATAAAATAACTTCGTTCTTTGACACCCACACATTACAAGTAAGATTATTACAAGAAAAAATAAATAGATGTATTAATTGTGTTTTTACCTTTCAGGTTAAATTACCTTCAGCATCCGAACTTCAAAGATCGTTAACGGAAGAATCTAGAGGAAAAAAGAAAAAGATGAGCGGATTAATGCTCATCCCACTGATTTTGGGGGGAACTCTCATTCCTTTGGCTTTGGGGGCTTTAGCTTTATTGGCCGGAAAAGCTTTAATAGTTTCTAAGCTAGCTTTAGTTCTAGCTGGAATTATTGGTTTGAAAAAACTCCTTGGAGGTGGATCCAGCCATCAACAGCAACCCCATGAAATTTATGCTGGTGGACATAGTTCAGGATATGGAAGGTCTTACGATAAGGAAGATGTCCAAAGTATGGCTTACAACGCATATCAAGAGAAACCAAAAAGCACATAATTTTAAATAATGAAGTAATTTGTAATACCTCAAATAGGACTGTTATTTATTTCAAAAAAACATCTAATAATTTAATTTAGATTTTATATTTTTTAACTTAAATAAAAATTTAATAATAAATAATTTTTTGTTTTAAATTTTCCTATCTAGACTAAACTCACAAAAATGATATATTATCACGTCACCACCAATTTGATGATATCGCATGATCTTTACGATCTATTTCGCTTGGATAGTTGTGTGTCAAGTGTATTGGAGTAGATCGCCAAGTAAATATGTCAAATACACGCGTAAAAACTCACGCACACGAAACGAATTAAAGAAATTCTAAGCACCAATTAAAGAATCAGAATTTAATAAACGGTTACGCTCGAAGGCTTATGTTATAGTTTAACCAGATTAATTTTGAAGTTGTTAGATACGGTGGTTATTACTCTTACTATTTGAGAGACATTAATTATTAGGTGCTTTTGGTTGAATAAATTTTCTCCAATTTTGTCTGAAGGCTATAAATCTGACTATAATCTTGGCAATTTGAAACGTTCAGTGAGTGTAACATATAGGATTAACTTGACACTATTACCTGATGTATAAGTTATAGCGTATTTCGATTTAAAGAAAATCGATTTCCATTTACCACCCCACAAGATATAAACCGTATTTTACTTTTAACTGTTTATTATTTCAATATCAAACATATGTTTAATCCATTGTTATTTATTTTTTTAAATAATATATAATGTAACAGTTTCTTTAGAGTTTAAACAATACGAGAAGTATTCATTTACCGTTTGGTAGACAACAAAAGAGAAATATTAACGGGGAGAAGGAGAATTATTCAAACGTTGTATATATAGATTTCGTGAAAACCTTTGTTCTTCAAATCGTTGGATGTTTTCATTAAGTCGACGGCGGATAAAAGAGGGCCGAAAACTTTCAGAACGAACAAAGAAAGAAGTTGAAAGTTGTATGTATACGAAAGCTTTTAAGAACTTCGTATTTATCTAGCCGGAGAAAATGTTAAAAAAAGGCGAGGTGAAAAACATAAATTTACAAATTCTACTCACCAAAAAATCCGGGGAAACTTTATCCTAAACAGCCTCGCATTATGATATTTTGGTGAAATTAATTTTGTTGTTTCAAGCCGAATTTCATTAAACTTAATTAAAATTGTTGGTGATGTTCTATCGTAAAATTTAATTAAAACACCTCATCTTATAATAATAAAGGTACTTCTTTTCTATTGGTGTAATGTTGAAGTAGATTGACAGGGTATTTTCACATAATAAATTATTAATAATAATACAGTGAACGAAAAGTGAATAAATTAAAATTTAAGGTTAATGTGATAATAAATCAAGCATGATTCGTTTTAACTAAATGCAACCTGTAACCCAGTAATTATTGAGTGTACTTTCTAGACGAGTTTAACATGCGAATGGAAGCAAAATTTATTACCTACTATTTACAATTACGGTGTAACATCGTAATTTAATTTGATACGATTTGCGAATGTTATTATATATACGACATAATGTTTTGCATTTTATAAAATTATCAAGATTATAAGAAAAAAATTTGTAGTGGTAATCATGTTTATTTAAAATCATGTAATTTGTTTTTCAGTGTGTTGCTAGCTGACATCAACATTACTAAAAATACGGAAGGATGGAATACATATGAATATTAGTAATACAAATATTGTAGGAATTGTAAACAATGGCAAACAAGATACTAGATAAAGAAGAGGAAGACACGAGCGATAGGGGTAAAGAAGAAATAGAGAACAGGAATGTTGGTAATAGACTGGGAAAGGAAAAAGAAACTAGCCAGAGAGAAGAGTACAGAAGGAACTAGAAAAGCAAGAAACGAAGTAACATTAAAGCGAAAAACTAGAAGTGAGTGATAATGGTAGAAAAAGTCTCCGCAGATATGGAAAAAAAACACGTAAACCTCAGAATGTTTGTAATTTAGTATATAAAGTTTGTTGTTATAAGATTTTCTACAGATTTAAATTTTCTACTTGAATATATATTTGTAGAACTTTCTCACAATCTCTGCATCAATTTCGATAACACATTTTTGCAATACCCTGAAACTAAACCATTTAGTACACAAAACAGGTTCGAAGTAACGTGTGTTCATAACTGTTACGCGTTCCAGTAAATATCGCCAAGAACATAATTACAACTATGTTGCACCTCTTGCGACATCTTGTCGGCGAGATAAAAACGTTGGCTGTACACTATTCGTGTTGTTGAATGTGCGGAGTCGGAAAAACACAGGATTTATTTTCATTATGGTCGACGTAGGACATGCAAAATACCGGGTATAGGCCATAAATAGTGTTTAATCGGAATTGGCCCGGTTTACTTGCCGCTTTTGAATAGAATGAACCAAAGGTCAGGTTCCGCCATGAAATTTATTACGACACATCGGTGATACAATGGATGATGATCATCTTTTCGCGTGAAGCAGCTTCGTCTACGCTGTAGACGGCCATTCACTTGACGAATATTCTTGAGGAAAATGAAAGTCGAAAGTTTTTAATGTAAGGCGCATATCTCCTATGTATACTTGTATACAATTTCAATTTAAGTTTTCATGTTTTAAGTTAATAAGAATTGAAAATGGAAAATCTTAACCAGGTCAGATATGAATTTATTTAATAAATCAACACTTTTCTTTCACATCCATCTTCTAATTGATGTAAATGTAAAGAGGTGATAAATCGTTCTAAGTGTAACAAAAATTATTTTATTTCGCAAAAATTAATTCGGTTTAATCAAAGTTATTTCTTATTAAATCATTACAAGGAGGATTAGAAAATCGAACCATTCCATTTCGAGATTACTGGGTGACTTGTACCATTAGCAGATCTTCACTCGGAGTATACTTGGCATTTTTTTCGCCCATTTAAGGAATAGGCTGGCGGACAAGTCACGGGCACTAAACGGGAAAACCGCGACAATACGCGTGAAGAAGCCGCCAAGAAGAAGTCAATGTGTGCCACAAGAAGTCGCGTACAACCTATGTATGTACGTGCCGGTGCTGTACATTCCGTGACCAAGCGACCTATACAACTTGTGATTTTTCAAAGAATCACGATGGGTAGTTGATAAAAGCCGCATCGACGACACAGTCTTCTTCAGTTGTTAAAAGCTGGTGGTACACGACGAAGAAGTATTTGAGAAATAAAACATAAATTAAAAACAGAGAATGATGAATATAAAGTTATTGTTGGTTTTAATTTTTCTTTTCGGGTCTAAAGCAGATCAAGAGGAAGACGATCTTTTTAAAGATGGAATGCATTTCTTGGAATTGTGTGGAGAAAGGAGTTTATCAATTTGTTTTAAGGTAATGTATATTTGAATATATACCTGTTGTTACGTTCAATATAAGTTTCTTATTATTTTTGTATAGGAAAGGGCTTTGAGTTATTTAGAACACCTTCCATCAAGTTTGGAAATTGCGGATACAATCATTATTAAAAAAGTCGAAGATAATTCAGCCAGCAGAAGAATGACGACCACTTTACCGGATGAACCAAGTAGCAGAGAAGAAATGCTTGATAAAGTTATTGGGGAAAAAATTTATGATTTCTTTTCGACACATACTTTTGAATTAAAAATGCCCGGGGAATCAATTAATGATTTTAAAAGATCATTTGAAGACGAAGGTAAATTTAAATTCATCATCAATTAATAAATTAATTATTTTGGTGTTTCAGCGAGGAAGAAGAAGAAAAAAGGGGTCCCAATAATGATGCTGTTACAGCTTAAGGCAGCAGCAATTGGTGCGATAATGTTAAAAATAATCGGATTGGTCGCTTTTAAAGCACTTTTAGTAGCAAAGGTCGCCTTAACAATAGCTACTTTATTGGGATTGAAGAAATTGTTAGAATCTAAGAGTCATTCATCATATGAAGTCGTTGCGCATCCCGTTTATTCTGAAGAACACGGTCATTATGATAGATCATTCGATCAAGAATTAGCATATAAAGGTCATTTGAAACGACTCATAAGAAATACATAAAATCAATCGCAATGAAAAATTAAATATACAATATAGTTTATAAGTAATCGGTGTTGTTTAAGCTTTAGCTCAGGTAAATTATTTATGTTTTTTTTTTGGTTATAAGATTTAATTTTTTTCTTTGTTCACCTAGAATGTGTATTGCTATATTTATTCAGTATTTTGTTATGATGGTACAAAATCTATATTAATATTTAAAACATGTGAAAATAACTGGTTAAATCTAGTCAAATTTTTATAAATCAAAATACACTCTTTCTTTATTAATCATATCTTTTTGTGCAATATTTAACATATTTATCCATAATTATCTTAAAGTTTCTGTATGATGCATTTATATCGGTGTTATTTTATAGTAAGGATAATTTAATACGGAATTATAAGTTATGATGTATAAGTTGAAATAAAATATTTTACTGCTTTACTTTTCAATTCCGTTTTTATTTATTACACAAAAACAATTTTGTAATTTCTTTCTACTATTATTGAATTATTCGAATAACTTTTAAAACTTCCCCTCTTTCAGGAGCAAGAAAGATCTACAAATCAAAATTTTATTACCCTACTTATAGATTCCATGAAACTTCGCTGACATTATAGTTGGAGTTGTAGACAAGGGATAAATTCGTTTAAAAGTTAAAATTTATGTAAACGTAATAAATTGCTTTACTTAAAAATATAAGGTTTTACTGATTTAAAATAAAAGGAAAGAAAGAAAGGAAGCAAGAGTTTCCGTTATTAGTGGACCCTAAAATTTTCTCGAAATAAAATGGTGATCAAAGCAAACCTGAGAATTGTGAAACAATGCTAATAATTAAAGGTGGTAACAATGGAACATTCACTTTCCACTTGAGAACACTTTTCCATGTCGCTCTTATAAAAGAACCCAGAAAACACGAAAGATTTAGTCTTAAAAATGTATCCTTCACCCCAACCACAATCCTTAAAACCGTTTTACTTAATTTCTTTTATCCTCCTATATCCACAGCTTAAAGCGGAAGAAATTTCCACAGAATCGTTTAAACATTGCCTCATTTCAAAACCGAACGAATCCTTTGGTTATTGCCTTGGGGTTGGTGCTCTCACAAAGTTACAAACTTTAGAAAATAACTTGGAATTTGAAGTTACGGAGGACTTAAAGTTTACGAAAGATGACCAACAATATAGAGAGGCTTATAATTTTGTTGATAGTAATCCTGGAAGTTTTAGGTAACTTTGAAATAAAAACTAATTTATTTGTTATTATTCATATCCATCGATATTATTTATTATTATAATTAAATTTTTTTAGATCAATCCTTGATACAGTAGATAATGTATTTTCAAGAAGAAAACTGCTTTGGGATATGAGCTTTCTATATCCCGGACTTTCAATGAGAGTATCGCCATCTTTGAACCCGATGGGAGCACTAGAATTCGCTTTAGACCAACATCGTGATTCGTTGGTACGACAGAACTTGAAGGATGTCGGCACAGGTAAGCAAGAAAGAACTTTCTTTGTAGTAATATCGTTGACCTTGACCGTGGGATGGCGCTGCGAAATTTTTTATCAATACTTATTCATAAAAAGTTGCGCCAAATAAATAATTAAAGTTATTGTTTACATATTTAATGTCTCTCCGTTATTTATTATTCATGATATAAATTTATAACAAAATTTTTTCATTCAATTGATAGATTTATAACTCGGTTAATTTTTTTATGATTCATCAGAATAAATTTATAACAACTTATGAGAAGGTGTGGCTCAACACGAACAGGTTTAAGGTCTCGAACTTGAGCTTGAAGTTTCACGGGAAGGTTCAAGGTTTTGTCGTCGGAGCTCGACGCGAGAATCTGGGTCATTGTTTCCGCAACCTGTCTCGCCAGCGTTCAATTTCTTCATCGATTAACATGTGAACGAGTGACGAGACGACTTTCTTCTGTGCTGTTTTATTTACCATACTTTTTTTGTTGTGCTAAAGAATTTTTATTTCTTTTTATCTATTTTATAAATTTTTTTTTCAGGGAGAGTTCTCGCAAGACAATTCCTCGTTCCCTTACTTTTGGGTTTAAAACTAAACGTTGCAACTTTACTACCTATATTTCTTGGTATATTAGCGTTTATGGTGAAGAAAGCGGTTATCTTTAGCAAATTGGCTTTAATTATATCCTCGGCTTACGCGCTAAGCAACTTGGTGTTTAATTCTGGTGGTAATTATGCTCATTCTCAGCATCATCATCAAGAATTTCCCGGACATAATTTCTATAATATTTATAAAAACGAAGAAATCAATCCGAATATTTATAACGTGAATGAATACGCTGATCTTTTAAGGCTACGTGGCCAAATACCGGTTGAAGAAATTTATGCAAGAGAAAAGACTGATGAAAAAGGAAGGAATTTTGCTTGGACCAATGAGGAACATAAAAATGTTGCATAAATTGACATAAAATCATCGCGAATTGAATGTTATCTTAATTATTTATTGTTAAATATGTTTAGGAAAGCGTTAAATTAAAAATATGTGTAAAAGTGTGAAATTAACTATAAATTTAATTGTTTCAATTCAGTACCATGTTGTTCAATGATTTGGCAACCGACAATACGGGTTGGGTTGAGTTGGGAAATATATTGGCCAAATTACATACTACAAGTAAAGTTACAATATTCACATAAAAGTCTGTAGTTATGCTGACAAGAATCTACACTGTAAGAAGAAATTTGAAATTACAGGCAGTCCATACTTTATGGAAAATTGAACTAAAATTAGAACTAACACCAAAAACTTTCTGGTTTTGCCGTGTTTACACTTCGAACCAGTTTCTGAAGAAGGTTGCAATATGGCATCCGAAACGTTAAACTTTTTCTTAAATGATGCACGGCAAAACCTGAAAGTTTCTAGTATTAGTTCACATGCTCGCGTTATCAGAAACCATGCACATCCAAAGACGTTTCGTCCATGCAATTGAAGGAGTGTGTTTATATGCCTCACCTTAGACTGGGTTGGAAAGATTCAGCTCAATTCCTCGAATTCTAGAGAATTTCTTAACACAGCATTTCGGCTATCTTGGATAATGGTCTAATGTGGATGCAAGGTAATCATGCAGAAGATTATAAAAAAAGAGTTTATCTTTAATTTTGGATAATGTTAAATAAAATTTTTTGAAAACAAAATTTTAAAATTGAGATATTTATCCCACTATTTCCTTACCCACATTTTACCCACTAAAACAAATTGAAAACCAACTCACTTAGATTTGCTAAATTAACTATATAGGTCAACAAATCCAAACCAATGTGTCATATAATCACACGGTTTAATATTCAAAACTAGCAATTACCTTTTCCTAAATCGTCTACTATTTGGTAAAGTCGTGCTTAAAGATACGCTCGGTAAGTTTATGAATGCTTATAAAACACTCAAAAGTTTCCTTTTTATTGTCAGTAAAGCTGAAGTAGAGTATCATCATCCCACAGCAATGTATAGTTGTTTAAAAAAAATTGTGGTTCTTATGATGTTAGTTTTTCCTCTAAATGCATCCGAAAATATAACGGATGCTTTTCAAACAGTGACGAGTTGTTTCAATTCAAACGAAACTATGTTGTGTTTTAAAGAAAACGCTTTAAAATTAATCAACGAAAGTATACATAGTGGCCAAGTGATGGATTTTGGATTATTTCAAATTACTAAAGATACCGATTTTAATTCCCAAGCAGAAGAGAATATTCCGGGTGGTTCGTCGAGAAGTTTAGCTCTTAGTAACGCTATTTATTCAAAAATTGAGGATTTTTTTAAATCGAGAGTTATCAAATTTAAATTGGGGGAAACTGTTGAAGGTTAATTTTGATTTTAATTAATTTTAATTAACTTTAAAAGTTAATGAATTTAATAATTTTAGGTAGAAAGAAAGGTGGAGGAGGATATGGCGGAGGAGGATATGGCGGCGGTGGTAAAAATAAAGGAGGAGGAATGTTGATGATGGGTGGTATGGCTATGATGGGGATGATGACGCAATTATTTATGGGGAAATTAGCTTTTTTGGCAGGAACAGCACTTCTTTTGGCGAAAATGGCGTTGGTTTTATCTTCAATAGCTGCATTTAAAAAATCGTCAGGAGATGGAGGTGGAAAAGAATCTACTCGAATTGTTTATGCTAATACAGATAGTTATGGAGGTGGAAATCACGGATATGGATGGCATAGAAGTCTTAATCCCGATGAAATGCAACAGTTATATCAACCACCTATTTACACAACTCCAAATCCTATTGATACTGCTTTACAATATTCAGCTAGAAGAAAAAAGAAATAGAAATCGAAATATTTTGTTTATTTATTATTATCTTAATTGATTTTTTAAATATAATTAGGATGAATTAAATTATTAAACTTTATTTTTAAGTATTTTTATTATTAATATTAATAACCTAATATAATCTTCGTAAAGGTCATAAGTTTTCTCACGTTTTCGACCGTCTACTTTGTTGACTTTCACTTGATGGTTTAACTCAAATCGATCGCTCCTCGACGGACGGAGAAAATAAGAAAGAGCGCCATCGCAGAGTCCACATTTTCAATCGTAAACCGGATTCAACGTGTCAAGTTTTCTTTTAACAGGAAAAGAAAATAAATAAATCGTTTCTTTTCCAAAACGGAGCTTAACTAAAAGAAAAAATTGCTTTAGTCAAATAAAAAAAAAGAAAGTTTAATAACACTTTTATTATTTCCCTTCACTTAAAGCACTTAATAAAAAGTAATTACTTAAAGGTGTAATAGACAATTAAAGTTTATTTGATAATCGAAAGTTAAAAAAAAATAAAATCTATGAAGTAATTTTCACAATATCTGTTAAAGCAATGATATGAATTGGGATTAATAGAGGATTTTAGGAAACTGTGTCATTTTTATTAATTTACATGAAGCTCTCGTGTAGTTTTCGAGTAGAATGAAACCACACGCAACCTAATCCATCGTCATACTCCACATTTCCGTCGTAAAACGCATGCTAATTAAAAGTTATAAGTATCTATCGGACGCAACAAATACCATAAATTGTATACGCTCTGTTTGAAAAAAAGCACGAGTTGCGTAAAAGAATAAATACCACAAGTTTTTGTGATCTTGTATCAGTATAGTTCCATTAACGATATCTTCAAGATGTGCAACGACAATCTTAGAATTAACACCACAACAACATTCCTTCTCCTTTTAATCTTAATAAATTTAAATATTACAAGTGCGCAATATTCTGGGTGGAAATTCGTCGAGAAACTCTACAATCATTGTAAGGACGAAAAGAACACAGTGAAATGTTTAAAAATCCAAGTACTAAAAATCGCAAATCGATCGTTAAAGTTAGCAAAAATTAATATTTATGATGGTATCAGCTTGGTGCAAGAAGCCAGAGGTAGGAGTTTACGAGTTTATCCCATCCCTGATCATTTAAACCTCCAAAATATGGACGAAGATCACATCGACGTCATGCTAAACCAAGCTGTAGATGAATTCGTTTCAACCAGATACTTAGAATTTAGGCAATCAAAAAGTTTAGGGGAGGCTCGTAAAAAGAAGCGAATTAATTTTTGGCCGTTAATAGCAGCAATGGCCATAAAGAGTGCTTTTATGGGCGCTGCCTATAAAGGAATCGCGGTTACGGCCGGTGCTGCAATGTTAATAGGAAAGATGGCTTTAGCGCTTTGCGTCATAATGGGTTTGAAATCGTTACTTAGCGGAAAAGAAGAAAAATTAAATGTTGAGGTTGTTAAACATCCAATTCATTCCACAAGCCATACTTATTCTAATTCTTACGAGGACGACCACGATCATTACCACAGATCAATTTCCGCTGAAGAAGAAATGTTGAGAAGAGCGGAAGAGAAATGGGGACCAAAAGAATAAATTTTTATATCTAATTTTAAATTTAAATTATTTAATTCTTATATGTATTAAAAATGAATAAACCAATAAAAATTTCTTAATTTTTTATGACTCAATTCTAAACTATTTTTAAACATGTTCTCGACACGAATCTCTCTAAGTATTTTACGATTTAAATTAGCATATTTAACTCATTGGCCAGAACAGGTACAACGCCCTTCCTTCCAAATGGCCACATTAATTCGGCTTAAAACACACGTCGCTGGAAGAAAAGTGCGGCGAAAACACTTTCTAGAAAACCAGTACGTGCGTTTTGTGCCAAATGTTGCTCGATGAAAAACGAATCAAATAGGTTTATTGCTTTGTCCTACATACAATGAGGAGGATTAACTTATAAGTGAGATGTGTTCTCATCACACAAAAAGTTAAAAACGCGCGGGAAATTCCAATGTAGAAAAGTAGGTTTTGGGAAATGTAAGATGATGCGTTCGTACGTCAGGATCTGCAAGGGAAATTACGAAAACTTGAGTTGCAAGATGAGTGAGAAGTAGGTTTGGGTGGTTCAGTACCAGTAGGTTAGAATGTTATGTTGAAGGCCGTTATAGAAGCGACGCTACAATAGAAATCTAACCTGAAAATGCCGTGATACAGTTTCGAATTAAAACAAAAGGGGACACAACACGATTCAAGAAACTCTGATTGAATGACATGACAATAGAGAAAGGAAATAAAGAATTAAATAGAATAGAAATTAAATATTTTATATTAAATTTACACAAACATTTCAATCAAATAGTAATCCTTAAAGGTATATACAGAGACCGCTATTGAAATTACATCAATATCAAAAGTGAAAATGCTTCCGTTAGCTCTATTAGTTCTCCTTTTATTTCGGCTGCTCCATTGCCCGAGTTATTACATATTACGACCGCATGCTAGTGAAAGCTAAACCGTAATAGTATCTCCAATCAATATTTCATTGAAAAACACCATCTAAAATCGTCAAAAAATGGGCACGTCTCAGAATTTTACGGTTTTCTATTTACCGAAGAAAACTGATAGGAGGTCAAACGAATGATTAACACACTTCTTCATCTTCCGTATGCAAAATACAACCAATATTTTCAATTGCTAATTTAACACCATGATGACTTGAATATATATTCTTCTTCGATTAACTAGATCACTTACTCTTTCGTCTCACCAAAAGTCTTTTTGGTTAATTTCACTTTCAAAAATATTTATCTTCACTAACGCACGTTTTCGAAGAGGTTAGAAAAGACGAATGAAAATCTCTCATTGCACAAAGCGCGTGCTCATAGTAACCTAGTAACATTACCGTTTCTTACAACCAATCGTCTCGGATGGGCGCTTGTATGTGGGTCATGTGCAGCCAATGAAGCACCGGGCAAATATGTCAATATAGCAAGAAGTCTTTGGTGAGAAGAGGAAGAAGACACCGCACGAGGTCACACGGTGGGCAGGTCAAAACGTCGCGATTTCACTATAAAACCAACTCGACGACCCGGAGAATTATCAGTCAGAAGGTTTCTTCAGGAGCCGGTGAACCATTAAGAAGAGAAAAATATCGATCGGTTGCGAAATGGCTGTGAGGTTCTTGTTAGTGCTTGTGCTTTGCGCCCTTTTAGCCAGGATTGAGGCGTCCGAATCATGGGATAACACCGGAATGAAAATAGCCCTCAAAGTGTACGACGAATGTTCAAAATCTGATGGATTCTCACCCTGTTTAAAAAAGAAAGCAATTACCTTCTTCAGTAGATTAGGTAGAATGGATAAGTTTTCGATTACCGACGAATTGGAAGTAGTGAAAACCGATGCCAGTGCGGAACCTTCATTAACAGATGAAGACATCGAAAAGAACTTACCCAGGGATTTAAACGCTAAAGACGAAGCTTTGGATTCCATGCTTTACGATAAAATCACTTCTTTCGTTAGCTCTAGGACCTTAAGGTTTACAATGCCTAAATTTACTTCCGATTTATCAGAAGAAGGTACTTCATAATCCCAATTAATTTTACTATTATTTCTTATTCTTTTTTGTAATTTATAGGGAGAGGAAAGAAAATGAAAGGAATGATGGGTTCCCTCATGATGGGAATTGCAGGCAAAATGGCTGCGTTAATTCCAATTGCAATTGCTGGGCTTTTCTTGCTGGCAGGAAAAGCTTTAATCACAGCGAAAATCGCCCTTCTCTTAGCTGGAATTATTGCTATCAAGAAATTGATTGCTGCCAAACAAGGAGGTGGTGGCGGTCATGGTGGATGGCAAAGCGGTGGTGGACACGGAGGATGGAGCAGCGGTGGTGGTGGTGGTTGGGACAGAAGATCTTTGGAAGCCCAACCTTTAGCGTACAAAGCATACACCCCTCAATAATAAAAAGAAAATTTCTTAATCCGATAAAAGTCCTTAAAAAACACCCCAAACAAAAAATCCATAAATGTCCCACCAAAAATTAACGATTACTTTATTACCTGTTTTAATTATTAAGTTATAACTTTATAGAAGATTTTTAGTCACATTATTCCGTAATAATTACTTGTACAAACTGTGTTGTATGCGAGATAGGGCCGACGATATCGACCAGTTATTTTGGTCATCAAGCTGTATAAAGGTGCCTTTATTAGTACTTCCACGAACGCACTTCTTCACTCTTTTTTTTACAAAAACGCAATCATTCAAATTTATTATTTATTTATTTATAATAATTTAACTAATGTATAACGTAAGCGTGTATCTCTCCAATTTTCCATACTTAATTGATTTTGTTATGTTGTTTATATTGTTTCATTTTGTACCTTGTTTTATTTTGATAAATAAAAATTGTATTCTTTTGAAAAAAAAAAACGTTTTGTTTTCTTATTGATGAGAAAGTTGAGAGAAAATTTAAATTGGGGACATCAAATCCGTTAGTGGGAAAGAAGAAACAATAAAATCTAGTATTCAGTTGAAGACTGTGTGAAAAATTTTCTTCGTAGAAATTAAGATGACTAATTTATTACGTTGAAATTGGGTTAAACTTAATAATACAGAAAATACGGTAAAATTTCTGTTTATTCGGAATTTATTTATAGCAGAAAATTTATAGGTTATTATAGGATACTTATTTACGTAAAGAAACATATATGACAGTGATGCCCTTGAATAATTAAGTGAAGGGAAAAGCTAATATATGGTAATAGGACGTATATTACCTCAACAGGGACCAGTAAATATCCAGATCGGCGGTAACAATTTTGGAATGGTAAATAAGTTATCGATAGTGAAATAAAGGCCCGAATACTAGCGTGAAAAAGAAATGGGCAAACTACTACGGTCTCAACTTTTAACAAGAGGATGTAAAGAAAGGCTGTACAAAACGCTCACACGTCCTGTAGTTAGCTATGGATTTGAAACATCGACACTCAATAATCTTCACCAAGAGTTATTAAACAGGTTTGAAAAAAACATCTTACAAACCTCGGAGGATGGAGACAATTAATAAGGTACAAGATAAGAGAACTGCAGGAACGACCAGAACTGTCAACGTGAATTAAAGTCCAGAGACTTAAGTGGCTGGGATACGTGTGGAGAATGCCGAGAAATAAAGTGGCACGCTGGGTTCTCACTCAAATTCGACCATTGACCAAGAGCAAGACCAAGGGGGTTATGGATGGATAATGTTAGGAAGGATTTGAAGGCCCTGCAGATGCAGAACTGGAGCAATTTAGCCCCAAATCGAGACGAATGGAAGCGTGTTGTAGAAGAGGCCAAGGCTCATAATGGGCTGTGGTGCAATAGTGTGTGTGAGAAAATTATTAGGCAACCAAAGATTTCTCGATTTTTTGGATAATTTGAGTAGTTTGCTTAACCAATCTGTGATCATTATTTACTCCTCCTCCTCTTTCCTTCTACCCTTGCGAAGGCTTTGGCGATATTATATGTTTACAGTTCTTTTCCATTCTTCCAGATCCTGAGCCATTATGATCCCTTCTTATGTTCTCTATGCAGCAATCTGACCACCACCACCAGACTGTCAGTATATGTCTTCATTGAATCATTCGAAACTCCTCTTTGGATCCTCGCATTGAATATTCCTCGATGTCATAATTCATCCAGTATACGCAAGAATGCTTTAGTGCCTTCGATTATACACAAAAGAACATTTAAAGCAGTTAAAATCTTAAGCAGATAAAGTTTCATTAATTTAAGTAAGTAGTAAAACATATAATATAAGTATTATTAGCGAATAAAACACAATCGCAATGTAATACATTATTAAAAGACGAGTGAAAAAATCTACATAAAACCCGTCTTTTTATAATTACTCTATCATTAACCCTACTACAATCTAGACATCCAGTTATGTTAATAATATAATACAACTGTAATTTTCCACGAGATGGTTTTGCGTATGTTACACTTACGTCACTATTCAAATCCTTCTAAGGCCAATATCAAGACGTCTTCGACACAAGTCGAGGACAATACGGAAAATTACGGGTTGTAAGTGAACTGGAAAGCCCACAGTATCTATTATCCCGGTACATGTACCGGCAAATAAAGGACATCGTGGTCGAGGAAGCCATATTTTCATAACCCATGGTGCATTCGTGCGGGTAATCTTTTTAGTATTCAAGAAGACGTTGGTCGAAAATGTTGCTAAACTGAAAAATACTTCAAAAAATACATGGTTTAGAGGTGAACATCAAGAAGTAAAATGAACCGTTTCTTATTGGGTATTTTCGTTGTGATTAATTTGTGTTTAATACGACCACATAGCTGTTCGTCTCGACAAATATCCACATGGCAAGGATCGTTATGGAATTCATTTCCAACATCTTCGGCTTCTTGGAGTTTAGAAACGAGAATTCCAATGTCGTCGTCAGGTGAGTTTTCAATTAATAATAAATTAACCAACTGGTTGAAATTATCTTTTTAGATTATACAGCGCTCGATGAAAATGTTGAGGAAGCGAGGGGAAAATTTAGGCTAAAAAGAAAATTAAAGAAATTACTTCTTCCTCTTTTACTAGCTTATAAATTAAAATTTTTTACGTTAATACCAGTTTTGATAGGAGGATTGCTTTTACTGACAGGAGCAACTGGGTTAGCAGGATTTTTCTTTGCCTTATTTGCTGCAGTAATGGGATTAAAAACTGGTCATTATTAAGGATTGTTTGCCAATAACCTTTTGATAATTTAATTCGTAGTCTATGTTAGTATATTTATTAAAATAAATTAATTAAGTAAATAATTATTTATTCAATAAACGTTATCTTACAATTAAACTATTTATATCGACATGAAACAAATTAATTATAAATTACAGGCTTTAACCACCCCTCGCAAACTGAATAATTAATTTTAAGTGACCTTTTTTAATAAGGAACTGTATCACTCAAGTCGATACTACGAGTAAATTGACATTGTTTCCACGTTTTGGCATGGAATTCGAAATGCACGCGTGATGTGCCTATGTTTAGTCCTCCTACACTGGGTAGGACCACTAGTTGATATAAAACGTCTGTCGAACCATAGCAATCGGTCATTACTGCTTAATTTATTGTTTAAACAAGCATTTCGACATGAAAGTGTTATTAGTATTTTTTATTACCGTCTCGGTTTTTATATCCGTTACGCGATCAGAAGACATATACAAGGATTGTGGTGAAAGCATCAAGTGTTCGGAAGATAAACTCATCAAAATTATCGACCGTATTGATTCCGAACCGAAACTTGAAATATTAGATGGATCTATTGTTTTAGAGAAGAAGGATAATGTTGGTGATTTAGTTCAATCACGAGCTAACGAAGATATTTTCGACAGATTAATTAGATTCCTGAGAAGTCATGAGTTGAAAATTGGAATTCCAGAAAGTGAAGGAAATAATATAGGTAAATTACATCATTCAAAATTTTATTTTCCACTCAGCACTTCATCTCGTTTCTTTATAGCTTTCTTATTGTTTTTGACACTTTCTTTGACCCATAACTCATAGGTACTTTCATTTTTAGTTAACAGTTAATTAACGACTCTACTAAAGTCGTAAACATACATGTACATATAACATAAAGTTGAAGTGTTGATATACTAATTCTATTTAAATAATAATTATTGATACATATTTAAAATAAAAAAATATATGAAATTGTTTGAATGTCCGAGAGAAACTGGAAGTCCTGACAAGTCGGTCCATATTTATACATTCTGGCACATCCGGTACGGCGTGAGATTTCAAGCACTAATTACTTTTTATACGTCTACGGAACTAAATGACCCAGATTTTCTGTGGGATAGTAATAGAGAATTCAGCGTAAAATGTATGCCGAAAATGTCCGGGAGAAATTTCACGTTTTCAGTCTTGTGTTCGAGATAACTCGGCAATTAAAAATAATGTTACATTTTTTTATTTAAACTCAATCATTTTATCCTCAGGGTGCCAATTATAAAACTCGTATCAATCATCTGCTACTTTTTTGAATTCAATCTTTATATTATATATTTTTAGATTCATATATTTCGAATATATTTTAGAATCATAAATATTCCTAACTTTACTTTATAATTAGATAAATAGATTATTATTTAATTAATAATAAAATCAAAAATTCAATCAAAAATTTAAAACTCAATAAGATATTAAATCCTACACAAGAATTTTCAGAGAAAAGTGGGGGACGAATACCTGTTCAGGGAGAAACGTAACCTCCATCGAGGTCACAGAAACGGAGATGTGGGTCAGTAAACCAGAAGTCGTGCTTCGGCTTCTTCTTCTCCCACTTTGTATACTACGCAGGCCGAAGAGAGTAACTACTCTAGAGAATGTAACTACATTCTCTTACCGGAACAACAAAAGTGGGGATACACAGGACCTTGCTATACCACTCCGATCGGTTTCTA
Organism: Onthophagus taurus; assembly: GCF_036711975.1. Taxonomy (NCBI): domain Eukaryota; kingdom Metazoa; phylum Arthropoda; class Insecta; order Coleoptera; family Scarabaeidae; genus Onthophagus; species Onthophagus taurus. The sequence continues at coordinate 6,712,339 of NC_091967.1, forward strand.
AAGAAAGTTGACCGTTTTGCTTGCTGGTATAAAGCAGACTTCGATCGATGAGAGTTCAGGCTTTTTTTGCTCTATCACAAACGCACAACTTGCAATAAATTTAATATAAATAAACATGTATTAAGTTATTCCATCTTTAAATAACTTTATTAGAATATTTTCCATTTCTAACAATTTTTCCAAACATTTTTAATTTTTGAACTTTATTATAGCTTGAACATATTACATTAATGGATAAAATGATATGACATTTTCTACGTTCACATTGCATGTTAAATATTTTATATACCAGATCATCTTTTATTGTAAGAAATCTCATTGCTTCAATCATCTTGAAGATATTCTCTTTTCTTAGATTTCTTTTTCCTAGCCTTTATATCTTCTGTGAATATTAAGATTCTATTTTTCAGTTAGATCTTGAGATTTTAGATTTCTCCGTTTCAGTTTGAGACTTCAATGTAATTTATCTATTTTAGTTTGTATTTAAATTAAAATGTACCGAATGTAGCATCTAACTCACTTCCAGGAAGGATGTGCAATTTCAATGAATGAAAATATGAAATATTACTGCCGATCATATTCTAGCTTACAATATTCGATTTGCAGTTTTCGCATTTCATCATGGCAACTAGTATTAGCATTACCCGTCTCATTCCAGAATACCACTTCTCTGCCTAATTCTTTTCTAGCTTGAACAGCAACTTTTCCAGCCTCTTTCCTCTGTAAGTAGTCTCGTTCTTGTTTTTCCGTCTCGTTCTATTACCAGCTTTTTTCCAGTTTCCCTCTTCTCTACAGTCCTTTTCCTATCTTCCTTGCCTCTTTGCTGTATTAGCATTTTTTTCTCGTCTTCCTTTTTTCTGATTAAAAAAAGCCTTTCTGCCCTTCTCTCTACCCAGTCTCCTTTCTGTCTTTACAGCATCTGTTTCGCATCTTGCTTCTACTACCAAACCTTTTTCAGTGTTTCTTTCTTTGCCTGATTTCTTTCTTGCCTTAATAGTCTCCTTCTGGACTCCCTTCTCTCTACGCAGCATCCTTGCAGCTTTCCTAGTTCCTGTTCACTCTATTTCTTCCATTATTACTACGATCCTAGTCTTCTATTTCTCTATCTATTTTCTTCCAGTCTCTGAACAGTCATTTTCTTGTCTTTTCAGTTTGAATTCAGTGTCCTTGTTTTTATCATATTATCTTTTCTAGCTTCCTCTTTTCTGTCTAGTTCTTTTTTGCTGTTTCGCTCTCTTTTCCAGTTTTCCTTTTCTCTATTCAGTCCTCTTTCTATCCTTAAACTCTATTTAGTTATTATCAGTCCATTTAGTTTCAAAATCTAAGAAATCGATATGTTTAATTTAATTATATGTAGTAATAAAAGATACTATATTTTCACCTAAAATATCAAATAACATTATAAAAATGTAAAACTAATTATCAGTTTATTTATAGTAACTAGTTTATTATAACTGTAATCCGTACACAATTAACGACTTCTTAAATTATCAAGTTACTCTAATTGGTTTAATGACTACAACAGATGCGGTGTACTTTTGTAAATCTAGAACAAGAAAAGCTAACCGACTTCAATAGAATTCATACGATTGCAGCAGAATGGAACGGAGCGAAGCGTAAAATCATCGTAACCAACATCGTTTGATTCTCTTTCACTTGAACCTGAACTTGCTTCTCCCTCGTGGACAGGCGACCTTCACCTCGTTATAGCAGCTAGTTTTATTGTTATTGTTATTGTCGGAACTTGTCTGTTTACTTTCAGCTGGGAAAAAATTCCTTTTATAAGAAACATTTATTTTTTTATTGTTTTTTTTTAGAAATATTTATTATTAATTAATTGTTTTAGAAGCCAGAAAGAGTAAACTGAAGAAGTTCATCCTACCTCTACTTTTAATTTTAAAATTAAAGGCAGCCATAATTATCCCAGCTGTGCTTTCGTTGATTACGTTGATATCGTTCAAAGGACTAGGAGCTAGCATTATGGCTTTGTCGATTGCCGGAGCGACCGGATTGAAGAGTTTATTGGAGTCTCATCACGGTCACAGAGTAAGTTATGAAGTTGTACCTCAGATTCATGCTCCTTTATGGAACAGAGCTGGAATTGAAAATTATCCTTTTGGACAGGGATACCACACCATATGAAGAGATCGAAAGGAAACAAGAATTAAAAGTTTTTAATCGAAAAGTTTAAATTATATTTATTTTATTTATGCTAATTTGTACCTGTTGAAATAAATTTAATGGAAATATATAATGCACGATTATTAAGTTATATAGCATCCATAATAAGTGCTTTATTTTTTAATTACAACCCAAGTTTAATAACGGGTAACTAAAATCCGTATGTAATTAATAAACAGACTAAAATCTAACAGTAACTATATGGAACGGAACTAGTTATTATGTCGAATATACGAAAAAAGATATCGTACAAAATTGAATACACTAACGTTTATGATTATTGTAAAAACAAGCTGCTGTAGTCAGATTGAAGAAGGAAACGGACTTCTTTAATCTGGAACACCTCGTTAATACGGGACGTTTGCCATGCCATACTTTCGTAGTATGAAAATCTAAGACATAGCGGATACACGGCACAGTGAAAAAGTGAATGTAAACTAAGTCTGTCTTTCTTTAATCGCTGTAGTAATTGGACAACTTATTGAAAAATGAAATAAAAGCGGAGAGTAGGTGATAGGACTGCTGGAAAGGCGACCACCATGGTCATCTCTATGCTCCACTAAGCTCTACATAGCAAAAAACAACACATCTGATGGCCAATTTGTATAAATACTGTTGAAACCAAACTGGAGCAATTCAGTCTTCTACGAACACTCCACAGCCATGTTTAAGAGAGTCTTTGTGATTTTTGTGTTATTAACCATATTCGGAGCTGTAACAAGTGATGATAACGCCGAAGAACAAATCAAAGGAGATCGAGGAGATTTCAAAAAATTTTTACATAAAGAATGTGCAAATTCCTATTCGACGACTTGTCTTAAAATGGATGTAGTGAGCTTTGTTGACAAATTGGATAATCAAAATGACGTCAGCCTTCTTCCGGGGATGTCTTTAGTTAGAGAATCCGGCGCAAGAGCCAACGAGGACCTAGTAGCTGAAGTTGCCAGAGAATTCCCCAACGATCCAGATGCTCGACTTGACGCATTTTTAATGAATAAAGTCTCCAATTATTTGAGCTCCCATTCAATTAAATTAAATCTTTTCGATTCAAGCAATGCCTTCACCGCTAGGAAAGGTGACGGTCTTGGAGGCGGCGGCGGTGGCGGCAAGAAAGGAGGTGGAATGGGAATGCTCTTAGCTGCTGGTGCTATGATGAAAGGAACTTTAATGGCTGTAGCTATGGGAGCTTTAGCGGCATTAGCAGGAAAAGCTTTAATGACTGCATTAATTTCGTTAATGCTTTCAGCTATTATTGGACTTAAATCGTTATCAGGCGGAGGTCATAAAAGTACCACTTATGAAATTGTAGCCAAACCAGTTTATAGCCATGCTAGTTCAGCTTCGCATGAAGAATATGGTGGGCACGGTCATTCATCTTATGGAAGAAGCTTTGATGTTCCCCTTCCTCTCGGATTACAGCAGGGATATCAACCATAAATGCTCAAAGATTTAAAATTAAGATTTTTTGTTTGTTTTTGTTTTAACAATACCTCAATTTGTTGATTATTTATTTTTACTTTAATAAATTATTTATATGAATAATATTTATGATTTTTTATCGTTATATAACCCAACCTTTTTATGAATTAAAAATGAAACTAAAATTTCTAAACGAAGCTTTATGAAAAGTCTGATATCGATGATGAGATTAATAAATATTATTGTCAATAAAAGTAAAATAACAATAAAGGAAAGTTGCAAAATTAATATACTAAAAAGATTAATTGGTTGTTTATTTTTATATGCATTTTTATTAATAAGTCGATAAATGGTTTTAAAACCGTAAAATAAAAAAGGAGCTTTTAGATAAAAAATTTCAAATTACTAATTAATAAAAATTCTTAGCTAATTATTAATTTAATCGCCGTTTTGTAATTATTCAATACACAATTAAAAATATAATTGCAATTCAATTTGATTCAATTATAATCCCATCTTTTTGTACTAACAGTTTTTTCAATTAACAAGGTGTGATGTATACCATTATAGTTTCGAATAGTTTATAGAAGTAGAGGAAATTAAGAACGATATAATTACCGTTTGAATCTAGGCAAGATATTCTAAAGGCGGCCGGTGCAAAAAAAAAGGGTATAACAAAATAGAATGTAGGAAACTTAGAGAAAGATAGAAAGCTTTCTGTGGCCAACGAAGAATTGAAGTGTAACATCCATTATTGAATGCTCCATTAAGCTCGTCCGTCCGACCCAGTCCAGTATAATTTGATAAAAGTGAATGGCGAAAGAAATTGGCCAAACTGGGTTAGAAGATTATTTTTTTTCTTCAATGTCGAGGTATAAATGCGGCTTGCGGTTACCATTAACATTCAGTAGATCAGCAACAAGCACTCGTTGAAGATGGCAAGAAGGCAATTTGTGTTCGTTTTGGTGTTGGCGAGCGTATTAGCAGTTGGTTTTTGCGATGAAGATCAGCAACCAAAAGGAGAGCGGGAAAATTATAAAAGATCCCTTGATAAGGAATGCGCATCTTCTTATTCCATTACCTGTTTTAAATTGGACGTTGTAAATTGGGTTGAAAAATTGAATAACCAAGAAGACCTCAATGTTTTACCCGGAGTTAGTCTTGTAAGGGAATCTCGTGCAAAGGCCAATGAAGAGATTGTTGCCGAAGTTGCCAGGGAATTCCCTAACGATCCTGATGCAAGACTTGACGCATTTTTGATGAACAAAGTTTCCAACTACTTGGGCACCCATTCTATTAAATTAAACCTTTTCGACCCAAACACCGCTAGGAAAGGTGATGGCATCGGGGGAGGCGGCAAGAAAGGAGGTGGAATGGGAATGCTCTTAGCTGCTGGTGCTATGATGAAAGGAACCTTAATGGCTGTAGCAATGGCCGCTTTAGCAGCGTTAGCTGGAAAAGCTTTAATGACAGCGTTGATTTCTTTGATGTTATCGGCCATCATTGGATTAAAATCATTGACAAGCGGAGGAGGAAAACAAACCACGTACGAAGTCATCACCAAACCAATTTACAGCCACGGTAGCAGTCATTCCAGTTCACACGAAGATTATGGTGGACACGGCCACTCTTCCTATGGAAGAAGTTTCGATATGCCATTACCACTGGGGTTACAACCAGATTATCAACCCTACAAACCTTAATAGCATAAAAAAATTACCAGTTTTGAATTCTTCTGTGTTAGTTGTTGCTTTTTATTGTAATTTATTGATTTGTAATAATTTATTTCTCTTTTAAATAAATAATTTATTTTTTTCTGGATATATTTTTTCTTTTCTACACTCCGTAAACGATTCAAGTTTTTATTGTTAATATTAACATAACATGCTGGTTAATAATGACCGATGTTTTGTCGTAATTAAACCTTGTTAATAATGAATTTCAATTATTAATGTAAATGAACTCTCTAATTGATACGTGCTGGATATAATCAGACCATGATCAAAAAGTAATTATCAACTCGTTTACAATTAGTTTTATTACAAGTAATTTTATTCCTGTTTTAATTAAACACTAAATTAATACATGGCTTTTTATGATTACATGTTATTAAGATACAAAATACATAATTTTCTTGTATATGACAATTTCTTATTCCAAATTTAAAATAGAAATTATCATTAATAATAGTAATTGTGTTAATACATTAAAATTGAAGAAAATTGATTTTCATCAGGTTACTAAAACCATCTTTTGGAACATTTCAAAATTACTTGGTAAGAATCAATTTTGTATTTAATACTAGTTTTAAGTAACGATGAAGAAAACTATAATCCTTTAAAGATTACTTCAGATATTTGCTGTAAATAACATCTTTAACGCAAGTGCCATCTTTTAAAGACTGTCGGTACTACAAGAATATAGCTTTCTTTCCGAAAGGTATTGCAACTTGTCCAAGTTACCGAGAGATGGCAAAAAGCGATTAAGAGGTTAAGAAGGGGGCGATGTTACGAATTATTAAGGAATGGCATCTAAACAACCGAACGAACTTTTCTAATTTATTCATAATATCAAAGCTGAGTCAAACTAAGGCATTCAACTCGTCGTATTATGGTGAGAAAGTCTTTGTCTTCATTACGTGTTCCGCTCAATGGCTTTTCTTTATTAATTAACACACCTTTAATTAATACATATAAGTTCAGGAGTTAATGTCAGAAATTCGGCACTTTTGTATCATATTCTACTCGTTTATGTATCTATGGTACTAGTTCCATCAAATTTAGAGCAAGCCAAACAGATATTATTTAAGCCCCTGTTTTCTTCATTGTCGTTAATTGATTACTTTGTGTTGACATAATTCTTTGAATTTAAAAAATTTAATCGTTGATTTAAGAATGGAGGTTGGGTTGCAGGGAACATGATTGAATACTTAGAAGTATCACTAAAGATATAAGACTAGATTATTAGATACTGTTGATGAAGGACATTACAAATTGGTAAAAATTATGTATTACTGACAGAAGACTAGATACTGCTTATTGCTAAATACTTGTAGTCTAGAGGTCTATATACCACAGGTGAAACTGAAACTCAGATGATTTTAATACTAGATTGGATACCACTCTCAAAAACTATTCTCTGGTGACAAAAGGCTAGATATTGATAACAGAAGATTAGATACCACGAAGAGAAAGAAAACAAAGATTTACAAAACAAAAAAATTAAAATCATTAACCTTTATTAAAGTTCAATAATTTACTACAGGCATAACAGAGTGAAAAATAAATAAAATTCATATCGTAATTTGATCCTTTAATTAAAATTTAAGGTCGAATCGTTGTGGAACTGCCTGGGTAGTAAGCGGAATAAGCCATATTTTGGGCTCCATTCTCCGATGCGGAGTTTCCGTTCCAAATCCTAGCATATGGGCCACCGGATGGTTCCCAACCTGGTTCGTAGGAACTGGGGGTGGATGTCATTGGGGCTCCGTATACGGGCATTGGAGGTTCTGGTGGTGCCATCGGGGTCATGCTCATTGGCATAGGCATACCTAATGAATAATCATTAAAAATTAAATTAATGGTCATAAAAAAAATTAATTATATTACCAGATTTGGACACTAATTGGTAGATAACGAATCCTAAGACGATAGCGATAGCTAATTTACTGAGAATGAGGGCTTTGATAGCCTTGAACTTGACGATAGCGAGGATAATTGGCATCAAAGCTTTCATTTTCAATTTTAGGAGGAGTAAAGCTGGGAAAAGGAGTTTCTTTTTAAGTAATCCTCTACTTTGGTCGTCGCTTGATTCGAGATCTAATCCGGTTTTCGGGTTGTAGATCATATCCATCTTTCCGAAGATCATTTCTGGCATCCTATATCTTATTTCGTGAGTGTTGAGGACTCGGGCTGCCCTTTTGAAAATAGCGGCATCGACGTTCTGTAATAAATAGTGTTTAGTAGAAATTATTTTACTGGTTCGTACAAAAGGGAAACTGCGGTTTAACATTGGATTTTACACGTTATGTAACTTCCATGTTCTTCTGTGGACGGTAGAGTTAATCGCTACCGAGCAGAAGTTGTGCAATAAATTGAAGGAAATCTAATTGAAAAAAAGTGTTTGCCGATATAATTGTTGATATATTAGATAAAATAATTATAAATTTGTAACAAAAAAAATAAGTTACCTTCATATCTCGGGCGGATTCGCTTTGAATATTCAAAAGATTATCTAAATATCCAAGAACTTCTTGCTTTACACATCCCATATCAGCACAATTTGTAACAACGGTGCTGACTAGTTCTTCACCACTCCTGGCGGTGTTAGCCAAAACGTAACCGCTCAAAGCGAGCACGAGTACTACTGTGGTCTGCCTGAACATGTTGATTGTTTGTCAATGGTGTCTCTGAAAAGTGTGGGTGCGGTTATATATCGACAGTCAACGGGTTAGGGGATCGCTTGTGAGCAGTATATTAATTGGCACCCAAATACTACGAAGCTCCGGCGACTTTATATGGCTATGGTTCCGCTAGGAAGATCCGGTGCACATTGTTGGACGTAGTCTCGTCCCAATTGGGCTTTAAATATTTCGTTGGGACGTGAGCTTGCATTTTACACTAGACTACGTTTTCACTAGATACCCGATATGAATTTTAAATTTTACTCTGAAAAGTAAATGATTTGAGATTCAAAGAACCGAACGTATTTTGCAAATTGGATTGGGTGCGTGGTTTGATTTATTTTTTAGAATTTGGTAAATAAAATAATATTTGTTTTAATAATTCACTTAAATTCTTTAATTTAATGATCAAATCGATTTTTGCCTATAAAAAAGGAGGTTAACTTCTACCTTCTAATTTATGATAGAGTTAGTAAATATTGTTTGATTATAAAAGTTTACAAACACTTTAAAAACCAGTAATTCCTTCTATTTTAGGAAATAAGAAGCGATTTATGTCTCAAATTAAAGCTGAAACATTCTAGTTTATGATAAAATCAGGAAATTGATAATAAAATTTCTGAGAAACAAATTTTTGAAAAAAGTTCCAAAATAAGGTTTTCTCCGATTCTTACAAAAACTTTAAAAATAAACAGCTACTTTAATTTTAAGAGATAAATGGCGGTTTATATCTTAAATGAATGCTGAAACGTTCTAGTTTATGATAAAATCTTGAAATAATATACTTTGGTGATAAAATTTCTGAGAAATATAATTTTTGAAAAGTGTTTCAAAATAAAGTTTGCCCCGATTACTTAAAATGCAGCAAACACTTAAAAAAATAGCAACTGCTTTAAATCTAGCAGATAAAAAGAACTTGCTAAAGAACACAAAAAAGCTTAAAAGCTTTGAGAAAAAAATTTTTTGAAGAGAGTTCTAAATTTGTCTAAAAAGAGAACTTTCTAAAATTCTACCTTCATTATTTTTAGAGAACCAAAATTAACTTATACCTTAAAGTGCAGTTGAAACAGTACAGTTTGTGATACAATTAGTAAATAGTATTGATTGATTATAAAAGTTTTGAGAAAAAATTGTTTGAGTAAAGTTCATAAAATTAAGTTTTGTTCGATTTTTAAAAAAATAACAAGAACGATTCAAAATATTCTAGGTGCGATAGAAATCTCTTCTGGTATGGTATACTTAATAATAATGCGAATAATAAACGTTCCCATAAAATATCTATTAATACAATGACATAAACAACAAGAAAACCTGAAGTTAATTTTATAACAATTATTTTATATTAATTTCTATTCACACCTTGATAATTAACCTGATTATCTATTAAGGAGAATTGTGTTAATCGACATGTTATGCTTCATCACATAAAATGTTTAATTAAAATTTTTTATTATAAATAATTATTGAAAAGATAAATTAAAAAAAATAAAATAACTTTCAATCAATTTATTAACAAAATCTTCAAAATAAATAATTTAAATACAATTATAACACTCATTGAGTGTAAGCCGAATAAGCCATTTGTTGAGCTTCATCTCCAATTGACCTCTTACGATGAACTTCCCATGGTCCATGGGTAGCAATGGGAGGATGAGCATCTGCAGCTAATTTCTTACAAAGTTGATAAACAGCCAACGAAATAGAAATAACGAATGTAACAAACGAAAGTTGAAGGGCGTTCCATGTCTTCAAACCTAATACTCCCAAAGCTAAAGGAATCAATGTGATGACTTTAAGGAGTACAATAATGAAGATAGGGACAAAGATTTTCTTGAGTTTGTGTTTCTTGCCTCGTTCTTCAACTTCGTTATCGTGCATCTTCAATTTTAAGTTTAACTCGTCATGGTCTAAGTCTCTTCCTTCGAAAGTGAGTTTTCCGAGGAATGGGAGGTTGAAATCGGCGTCATAGGATTTTAGGAAATGAGAAACTGTGTGTTCCAAACTTCTTCCGGTTTCTTCATTTTCTTCGGTAGAATGGTAGTTGTTTTTGTGGATATCCAAATATTCGCTAATCTAAAATAAAAAATGTAGTAAACTTATAGAATAGATTGGGTAATCGTATTTAGAATCGGCTTACTCCTAAGTCATCGACTTCGTGATTTCTATTAATGTTCTTCGCGGGCAACGAAGAACAGTTTGCAACTGTTACGAATACTAAAATAGTTATAAAAGTCTTCATTGTCGTTCGAGGAGTAGTTGACAACTGTGTAATTTTGGCGGAACCGGCAAGTATTTATGCAGAAGCCCCACTGAAAGTGGTAGTATGTGCCAGTTTTACCAAACATATTTGGACATAGTGGAACGGCTGATAGGATATAGGAAGCTACGATTATTTCGTATGTAGTTGATGTCGCCACCACAGTCTTTGTATATGGTATGTATGTCTGTTCCAAAATGTCTTTTGGACTAGATTATAAACATAAATTTCTTTTTGATTACCCTAAAATATAATTAAGATTAATAAGTATTGAATGAAATAATTAAAATACTTAAAGATTTTTTTCATTATATACAGGTAAAATAATTATTTATACTTATTATTATTATATTACTTATTACATAACCTTTACAAGAAGTTATTGCAAAGAAGAATTTAGTCCATTAAATTAATAGAGTAATATGCATGAAATGTTTTGCAAGTTTCTTAAACAACTCTCACCCATTTGTATAAAAATAATAAAAAATTGTTGGAGGCTGTATAAAAAAATAAAAAATTGAAAAATATTTTAATTTTAAGAAATTACGGAATTAATAGAATCTATTACTTCAATTTTGATCATCCATTTGGAAATTTCTTATTAAATAAGAAGCATTTATTATTATTATTATTATTAAAGTTCAAATATTTTAATTAACATATAAAGGTAGAGGAGTGTTATAGTTACCGGTTAAACAACAACAAATTATTTATTATTTATTTATTTTATTTTTTAAAAAGAGGGTTCTTGGAGAATGCTGCGCATCTGAGTGGTTGAATTTAAAATGTTGGTGTGGCCAGAACCTCAAAAAGAGGTAGTGCTGGGGATAAAATGTGATTTCGGACCCCTATGTTAAATCTTATGGGATTTGGGTCCAGAACGCACATAACGATAGTACTCATATTTTCTGGATAGCACTTTTCTCTCAATATGGTGATCAATGTGGTGATCACAATGGTAATCTGCTTATCAAAATTAAATGAAAATAAGAATCCAAAAAATGTTTCACCTATGTTTGTGGGACAAAATAATAGATTGCTTTACAGTACATACTGCTTACATAAGACTAACACATAACTACATAACACTAGAACCTGTTTTCAGGAAACTAAGCGTTGCTTATTGGAGATTGTATATAAGAATGGGCACTGCTTTCAGAAGAATACATGTTGTTGACAAAAGACTAGATATTGCTAATTGAAGACTAGGTAATAACGGCATAAGACTAGGTACTGCTTGCAGAAGACCTCATACTGTTACATCGATGCTAAACATCGTTAATAGAAAGTCTAGACTAGACTCATTATTCCCAAATATCGAGGTGTATTACGCTTACTCAAATCAGCTAAGGACAGAAGAAAGCAGAAGTCATTAGGTTTACTTTGCTAGATTACATCATAACCAAATTGTCAGAAGTTTAAAATTAGGAATTAATATAGTTAATTACTTCTCAAAGGAGTTGTTGACTCTACTTGTACGCTAAATAAGTTCATCGAGATGTAATTAAAACAAACAATAAAATTTCAAATCATAAATAATTTATTTTTAATTCTCAATTTAAATAAATAACATAATTCAAGGTTGATAAGCAGAATAAGCCATCTTTTGACCGTTCATTTCTTCATTATCAACGATCATAGATCTAGCAGCATAACCATCCCAAGCACCATGTCCTGAAATTTGTGGAGCAGCGACGTGATCGGAAGCCAATTTCTTGCACAATTGGAATACAGCCATAGCGACCGATACAACAAATGAGAAGAAGGATAATTGGAGGGCGTTCCATGCTTTCAATCCTAAAACACCAAGAACTAAGGGGATAATAGTCATGGCTTTTAATAAGATGAAGACGAGGATTGGTACGAAGATTTTCTTAAGTTTGGATTTTCTGGCTTGAACTTCATTTGGGTTAGAAAAGGATAGTTTAAGATTTAATTCATCTTCGTCTAAGTTTCTTCCTTCGAGGGTAATTTTGGAGTTTACCAAAGGCAAATCGAAGGTGACATCATGAGATTTCATGTAGTTTTCAATCTTTTCATCGAAAGATGAACTCCTGGCTTCGATTTCGTTGGATCTGTAAGTGTTTCTATTGATGGTGACGTGATCTGAAATCTAAAAAAATTTATTAATTTTTATTTGTTCTTAAACATTTAATTTTTATTTTTTTACCCTGTAGGTATCTTTTTGGAACATATTTTCCATAAAAGACATCGCCCTGTACTTGATACATGAAATCACATCCTGGTTATTACACATCGATCTCATCTCTTCGATGGTATTTCCGAATAGCGAAGCGGGATTAAATGTTGGCGATGCATTTCCACTTGCAATCATCCCCAAAATCAAAACGAAAGCAAACCTGGATGCCATGACTAGTACCAATGAGCTGATTTCTTAACACCTAGGACTCAACTAATACAACTACGACTGTCCTAAGCTTTTTATTCCTTCGTCCAAATCGAAATCATATCATTGTGGGTGGGGTTGAGTCGATGATTACTACGAAAACGGTTCGTCGTAGTTCCGTGCTAGATTTTATACGATTGTATTTGGTGAAGCTTCCATATTGTAGTCGGAAACGTGACGGTAATAACCAAAAGGCGCCAACGAAGAAGACGTTGCAATCGAACAAGGACACACGTGTTTGTATTCATAAGTCATCGAAGGGTCGGTATTTGGGTTCATTTTGCTTTTCTTGGTTGGCACTGGCACCGGATTTTAGTTTCTATGAACCAGATCTACTTCGACTACTTTATTTGTAGGTATGTTGATAGTACAATTTGAAATTGTGAATTGTTTGATGGATTAAAAGAAAAGTAGTTAAATGGGTTAATAAATGTATGTATGCTATGTGGTTAAAGAAATGATTGAGTATTGAAATTGTTTTTTTATTTGAGGTCAGAATTTTTCAGGCACATTTAAACAAGCATGTTAATTATTTTTATAAATAAGGAGTAACGTATAGTGGTGAAATATCTCTAAATATTCCACATATTTAATCGGCTTTTTCTGATTTTTGAGGGATGTATTTAATATAATATTTATAAGATATTTGGGGATCACTATCGAATTAATCGCGATTGGATCAAATACTTCATAATCGCATATCCTCTGGCAACCCGAATTTGTGTCTTGTTTGAGTTCAAGATGGTCTACATTAAAGATACCATTCATTCAAGGATACCTCTTAGAAGAGCATTAAGTAATTATAAAAGATTAAAAACAAATTATATTTTATTGTGTCCAAATACTTTCATAATTGTATATAATACTATAATTATTGTTTTTATTTCTAAAAATATATTTTCTCTTCAAAATTTAGAACATGTCTATATGAGAGATTGAAATTGTTCTCTTTTTGATCTTATTCTTCGTTAAATTTTCAAGGATTCATAATAATTTAATTTATTATTTTGATATGATTTAATTTAGCATCAGAATAATTTTTAAATATTTTCAGGAAAAAAACTCAAATATAAAATCACATCAATAATTTATTGAAATAAATAAAAAAACAATAACGAATGTCGTCGAAATTACTGCATCCACGCATCGTAAGCCATTTCTTGAGCAGATCTTCCGTATCCAGTATCCCATCCATGAGGAGCAGCAGCAACATGATCAACATGATGGTGATCAAGATGTTGAGGATAATGCACAACTTCGTATGTGGTCACCTAAAAAAATCGTTTAAATAATTTCTAAAGTATTAAAAACGAATATTAAATTACTTTCGGTTTCGACAATTTAAAGATCAACATAGCTCCGGTTAACACCATGGACAAAAGGCCAAGAGTCAAAGCTTTCCAAGTTTTAAGAGCGATCAAGGCCAAAGCTAATGGAACTAAAACGGCCGTTTTGAATTTCAAACCCAACAAGAATGGGACGATGACCTTTTTAACGACTTTCGATCTTCCGGTTGCCGCGAGGGGCATTTGAAGATTTTCAGGTTGGAATGATCTGGGAAGGAGGGATGCTAAAGGACCTGAAGGTCTCAACACTTCTGGGACTTGAGCGATGAGATCGTGGGTTTGCAAGAACGTTTCGAACCGATCTAAAATATCTTCAGACATTCCACGTTGTTCCTAAAAAACAATAAAAGCATGATTAAACATAAACACAATTAACATTATATTAACTTACTTCTTTATCATCCGGATTATCTTTCTTGACGATAGCCAAATCATCAGTAATGTTAATCACCTCATCATTAACAACCGTAGATATCCAATTCAAAGCCTTTGGTTTCACACAACTTACGCTGAAATCTTGAAGACACGATTGATAAATATCTTGCGCTAAATCCACGGCGCTGGGATTAGCTGAAACTGCGTTAATTAACGCCAAAGAAGCTACAATGTACTTGAAACCAGACATATTGTTTGGGTGAGCTATCGTTTGCTAATGACGATAAAGAATTATATGCTTGAATTTTATATAGAAACTACAACGGAAGTAGAATTTAAAAAGGGAAACACTATCGGGGTTAGTACGTGTTAGGAATGGCGTCGCGATCGGTTCAAGAATTCGCTTTTCAAACGTGTGTTCCGATTTATTTTCGGCAAGACCTACTTTATTATTAATCAATTAATTAATTAATTCATTATTCTATTTGATGAATGTAATTTTAATTTTTACTACATATTTCAAACAATGTAACTTAACAGATAGAAGATAGTAATTATTTTTAAACATCTAAGTTTCGCTCAAGAATTGAATTGTGAAGTATTAAAAGCTACGTTTTTTTTGGAAAATTTGATTTAAATGGAGTTTTTAATGTCTGAGAAAACATTTGATTTGAAAACGTTTGTCAAAGTGTATTGTGTTGTATGTCGAGTTCGATTAAAAAATTTTAGATGCTCTCAGAGATCAGATTCTGCATTACTTTGTGTAGATTGCGTATATTCCAAACCAATGAGTTTAAGGGTAGACGTATGTTTCGTCGAAACTAGATCTGCATTTAACCATTTTCAGTTATCTTCTTCGTTTATGATGTTCTGGTAAACCAAAATTGACTTGAATGCATATTGAGGACACTGGAAAGTATTCTATTCTGGTTATTTTAGTTCCTGTGACGATATCAAATCTATATTGAAAATGAAATATGGGGTGTGATTGGAGATCTCATCGATTGCTTTTAACATATAAATTCATGTATGCGTTTAGGCGAAGTAGATTTAGAAACAGCTTCATATGAATTACTCTATCAAAGAAATTCAATCAATGCTAAAATCGGTTAATGTCAAAGAATCAGTCAAACGATCAGTCAATCATTGTCTCACTCTGCAAGCTTCAGAAACTGACCTCTTTTAAAATAAGAATTATCCACACAGGAAATCAAAACGAATTCAACACGTTCAACACGTTCAACACGAAAACAAAGATTCACAAAGTGCATCCATTTCATGATTATTGTATTGTTCAGCTATAACAAACCAGCTGAAATACGATTGTTTGGTGACAGTTGGTCGTGATACAGGAAATCCAGTTATTTTGAAATCGTTGTGAATACATAAAATGTCAAGCTAGACTGGAGTTATTCCGTAGACAAACATAGGTTAAGCTACGTAAGTCGTATCTATAAAACGTGTGCTCGCCGAGTTATTTCTTACTATACTTCAACTTGATTCTCCTAACCCAAGATTTTTGTATAATAAGCTAACATTTAAGTGTCTTTATGGCTTTAGTCGACATGGGGATTCCATAGGGTTCTATTTTGGGATCGTTGTTGTTCATACTTTTTATTAATGACAGCTCATTTGCAAAAATTCTTTTTCTGTGGTAGTGATAACCTCAGTCTTCCTAAGGATGGCATCACCACATTTGAAATTATCCAAAGTTGCTCAGCATCCAAAGATCATAATTCTTTCATGCATTCACAAACAACTACGTTTACCAATATATTCTTTTGAACGATTGAAACAAGGAGTAGCTTTTTCGATTAGCTGTATTTTTCTAGAAACTTTTCTTAAAATTCACCATATTATATTAATCACAATATTATATTCTATCTAAATTTAATTGACTATCTCTAATTTATAATAGACAACTTGTTATTTAATCTTATTTTTAATCCTATTCCTACTCATATCCATCATTATGATTTCATTTTCATAAATTATTTTGTCATTATTATATAAATATTACAATTGATGAATATTTTTAAGAAGAAAGAATAATTTTTAATTTAAATGGATAAGAGAAATGATAAATTAAATATAATTTTAGTAATTTCATTTATTTTCTTCGTTCATACTTTCACGTTTACAAAGAGAATAAAAATAAATAAGAAAATAAATTAACAAACAATAAAATAAATACCTATTAACTAACAATGATAAATAACTAAAGTGAATTAACAGAAACGATCACACATTCTAAACTAGATTGAGTGACTTAAAATTACGATTAACGACTATTAAATAAGTAAAACTAAAACTCTAAGATGAGAAAACTAGATCAACTCAAATCCTGCTTCCAAGCGCAGCAGGAGAATGTAATATAACGAGTACTGTTTGAGCAAACTAAAGTTTCACTACGTTTTAATATGTTGTGTATTTACATTTTATTTAGGTCTTAAACGTAACCGGCAAAAATTCTAGGAATATTTGGATAATAAATGTGACTGAAAAAGTTTCTTTTTACAGAAAAACTATACATTCTCTAAATTACTGACATTATTTTAAATATTAATTTACTGGTAATTGTATCTTTAGAATAAATTAGGTAAACTAAGATTCAGTATTCACGGCACAAGACGGATATAATCGAAGACAATCTCTTTGGTCTTGACCATCTCTTGCTGCTTGAACATATTTATAAAATCTGATAACAGCTGGATTTGTTGCAGTTGGCTTTTGTAATTCATCAGCATCCCTAAAAACACAAAATACATACAATATTTTTTTTTAGTATTAAATAAATTATATAAAAAATATTTAAATAAAAAAAGAACTTTCGAAACTTCACAGATATATATAAACTAGGTCTAGAAAACTCAACAAAGTTTGTGTTAATATTTACTCAGCCTTATTTAATAACTTTACATTTTAAGCGCAGAGAAAACGTTTACATCTGACCTGCCATAATGGACATTGTTCAATAAGAAAACGGGTTGTCAGCACGAGGAATAAACTCGTATTGTTTATGTAATTTCGTCAAAGACGAGTATTGCGTTTAATACTATGCGACTTAAGTGTAAATGGAGGGAAGTGTTAAGAATTTCCATGCGTTACGGTTTCGTACTTTCACATCTGACGCGACGCAACCAACGCTGTCGGATAAGTCATCGGCAAAAGTACCTACATTGACCTACAAATCTCAATTTGATAAACCTTCCGAAAAAAAATCGTTGAGTTTTTTATTTATTTTATTAACTTGAGTAAACATTAATCAATGAAACTTACCTGCTTAATTCCGCTGATATTAAATTACTGTGTGGACTAAATTTAACAGGATCCTTGTACATGCTGCAAATTAATCTTTCCCTACAAGGTTCATCATTAAACCCAATATCCAAAAGAACTTTATCGATTTTTTCCAAAATTGGGCTGTAAAACGCATCATATACAGGTGATTTTGTTGTACTTGTACTGCTTGTAGTAGGTGGTGCAGCCGTAACAGCTTGAAGATTGCTCTGATAAGAAGTTTGATAAACTGGTACTGCTCCAACTATTGGTGGTTGAATGTAAGGTGGTGGAATTTGAGCAGCAACTGTGTGAACCAATTGGTTTTGTGGTATAATATTAGCTGTGTGTAATATATTAGCCGCAGTTAGTTTTGAATTTTCTTTCAAAATGGTTTGTTGAAGTCGAAGTTTTTCTTGAACCTTCATTAATTGTTTTATTTGATCTTGAAGTCGTTTGTTATCAGCTTCCACGCGTTTCTGTTCTTCTTGTAGCCGGGCTTTTAACTGCAAATTGACGCCAATTAGAAGAGTAAACTGGTTTGCGCGAATATTTGCGAAAGAAAGTGGAACAGTGGTGACATGTAATTGTAAGAAAATCGACGAATTTAGTAACCGGTTAGAGAAGCATTAGATAAAACTAATTGACAAATAAGATTACGGAAATTTTAACATCAATATTTTCGGCAATCGAGGACCACGTTCTAGATAAATAGAAAGTTGCAGTTTGTTGAATGTACTTTTAAGAAAGAGAAAAAGTTTTAGGTTATAGGTGACTGGGATATAATGATTTGATGGGTGCATAAATCTTTTTGAATAACGGTATGTTAAGTTAATGTTATTGTAAGTGAAAATTTTTATATTAACTGTTATAACAATAAAAAACTCACAGTAGCTTCCTTTTCGGCTTGTCGAATCATATTCTCGATTTCCGCTGGTGTAAGTGGTTTTACTCGAGTTCCTCTTTTAACGGATGCTTGACCTTGACCTCCAAACCAAGAATCATCGGCAGGCTTCCCTTTTTCAAAAACCTTCCTTCGGTAACTATAAAATAAAAAATGAAAATATCATTTGAATTACTTCCTCAAATTGTAAATTTTATTTAAAAACGCAAAAAATTGTTGTTAGTGGCGAATGAAACGGATAAAACTCCAATTTCTCCAACTTTTAGCGATTGTAAGTAGCGGACTATTATCTGTGCTGGTTTACTTCAACCAGTGATACTCTTAATTTCTATAATCGCAAAGACACAACCTTCAGATTTTGTTACTTGTTATAGATTAAAAAAACAGTATCAATCAACGTTGTTTTATGTTAATTTAAGATTCGTTAAGCGAGACGAATACCGTATTTTAACGGAAATACAGCTGCATGGACAATGATTGTAAACGGTAAATTGATTGTGAAAGGATGCTTCGATGAAATATAAAAAAAAACCTTATTATTTAATATAAATTCGTACTTTTGATTTGGTAGCTTTAACATTTGCTTATAGAACTCCAAATTATTTTTAGGTCTAGATACACATGATTCGATTTTGATATACGATTTTTTAAATTTGTGTTCTTAAAATTTATAATCATCAAATCTGTAGAGTTCGTTTTAAAAAATCATAACTACAAGATTTATGAAAAATAAGAAATTATTTGTAGCACACTAAATCTCGATTAAATTTACTTTAAAATGCTTTTTGTTTCATTATTATATCTCAATTTTTTCTTAAGATAGGATTTTTTAAGTTTCTGTTCTCAAAATGCATGATGATCAAATCCAGTCCAGAGATATATATTTTTTTACGGTGATCTTAGTTTGTAAGTTTATAGCTAACATCCTGACTATATTCCGATAGGTGCTTCACGGTTCACTAATTATGTTAGTTACATAAACGCAATATTGTTAAATGTATGCCACTTCAGTTATTATGTATGTAGCGTTCGAGATATCAAACAAGAAACACCTAGGTAACATACAGTAATACGTACTTGACTTTCAATTTATATACAAGCAAATAAGTATTCCTTTATAAAGATTTATAATAAAGTCTTATATTTTAATAATTATAATGATATTCTCTTAGCGAGATAATTTTTGATTTAACCTCTGTAATTCTTTCATTCGAAATTGTTCCAATTTCGCAGCTCGAAGTAATATGTTTACCACAAATCTTCCATCCCTATCTCGTTTTGTGGTTTTTTCTTTCAATGTACGTTCCGGTACTACCTTTTGTTCTTGGAATCGTGTCAGTTGGCCGCAGATTTCGGTCGTTTTCTGATATGATAGCCCGCAGGTACAAAACCGTATCGCGTTTGACATATTTTTTCCCGTCTTAATTCGTTTATCAAGTAAATATGACCATGTCGCTAATGATCTTAATAAGAAATACACTCGAATATCTTTACTAAATTTTACATCTGCTAGTTGTATATAATTCTATAATTCTTCTTCTGGAACAAAAACGTTTGTTCAGATATTTAGATCACATGTTAATGACGAAAAAGACATGCCGATTGAAATCTGTATGTGCTATCCAGAAACTCATGTTTATTTTCAGAGAGGAGAAATCAATCTATTTACAACTCTTTTTGCAAAAAGATCTTATTGAGGACATCATTTACTGGATGTGTTTTATACATGAGTTTATCATCTCCTAGTGTTTTCTAGTTACTATTGTAACACAGGCATCGTCATTTTTATAAACCAGTTTCTGAACATGCCAGCGACTACCAATATCAGCAATACATAAAACTGAACCCAACACAATTCAGCCTAACTCAACCCAACCCAACACAACCCCAACCCAACCCAACCCAAATCCAACCCAATCTAAACCAACCACGTAGAGTAACATAAAGTAACGTAAAGTTTTAGAGAGAAGGAAAAATATGTCTGATAGTAGCCGTGAATAATTAAATTTCATATTAAATAAATATAATTACTTAATGAAATAAAAAGAACAAAAAATATTTTGATTTAAACCCAAAATCCCTAAAATCGAATTTTATTGCCACATAATTACCTTTAAAAATAAATTTGTTCGGACAATAAAACCAAAGTAAAATCATGGTACGTAATGAAACTAAAATAAACACTTTCTAGCGATTCTGATCAATTTTTTGCTGATATCCCAAATTTTACACGCTTATTTTTACTTGTTCGATTGAATAGAAAAGAAAGTAAATCCCGACTTTCAAGTGATTTATGTAAAGAAAAGTGTATCGATTTTCAATGTCACTCGATTTTAAACACAATCAAAATTAACCGAGTGTTTTACTTTCTTGGTGATCAATATACACAAGATCTATACAAATGAATGAAGTAGAATTACCGCATTGAAATTGATGTTGCCCATAAATCACATTTTTCAACTTTCTTTCATTGTAATTAAAATATTGAAAAATTCATAAAATGAGATTCTCCGAGTTAAGTCTACATCTTTTAAGGCAGCGTCCTACTTGTAAAGAAACCCATCGATGTTTACAAATTAAAACCTAATAAAACGCTAAAAGCATTCTTAACTTTATATTTTTTTTGTCCTACTTCAAACATTTGAATTAATATTATACGACGAATACGATACAAAATATAACATCGTTAGATGTGATAAGTTACTTACT
Source organism: Onthophagus taurus (assembly GCF_036711975.1). NCBI lineage: Eukaryota > Metazoa > Arthropoda > Insecta > Coleoptera > Scarabaeidae > Onthophagus > Onthophagus taurus. The sequence continues at coordinate 6,733,618 of NC_091967.1, forward strand.
CAGCACCAGATGCACCATCAGCATAATAATCAAATTGGTGATCAGAGTGGTGATTGTGATGATCATGTTCGAATTCTGCATCGTGTCCATATCCTGGAGGTGGATGATCCAATTCAATTCCATGAGGATCCGAATGAAGATGAGATAGATGATGAATGTGTGATATGTGGTGTTGATGATGATGAAGTTTGGTCGGCGAATAATACGGACATAATTTAAATACATGCGATAAAAGTGGAAAGAAGAAAAGTAAGATTTTAAGGAAAAGTTTCTTTGCTGCTGCAACTCCCATAACAAGTGGAAGGAAAAATAAGAATTTGACTGCTACTAATTTGATGACCAACACGATTGCTAGAAGAGCAAATAGTAAACGGTTGGTGATGAATTTTTCTAAAACAAAAAATGTAATTAGTATGTAATACAACAACGAATACAAGTAAGCTGTTAGGTCAACGACATAAAACGTAAACTGAATACGAAATTGCTTTTTCACTTTGCATACCAAATCAATACTCTACTTACTTATTTTCTTAAAAAATATTCTTCCTTGAGCTGGAACGGCGTCTAATTTTATCAATGCCCCATCCCCTTCAAATGTTCTTGGTGATATATTAATAGAACCACCCCCAAATAAAGTTTCAGGAAGTGGCAGCATTATGTCATGAGTCATTACGAATTTAACAGCTCTCGATCTTAATGCTTCCGTTATATCTTCAAACGAATCTTTAATCTCTCTAGAATCCTCAATCTCATTCAATGCATCATAAGAAGCATTATTCTTTAACAACTTAACTCCAGAAAATATCTCAATACTTCCATTAGAATCCATCGTATGATCTAAATAATCATATACAGTCTTCTTTAAACAACTTACAGTCGTATCCTGATCACAATTCTTCACCAAAAACCTCCAAATATCTCCATTCTCTTCGCGATGAGGTAGTTCATCTGTTTGGTTTAAAGCATGGAGCAACGTCGCTCGTGTTATTATACAACATAATACTCCTAAACGTAATCTATTCCATAGCGACATCTTTTTAAATTTTTCTTTCGTTTGTGTCAAAAACAAAAACAAATCAGGAGAGGAAAAACACCAAGATTATCGATCTTCTTTGCACGGATCACGACATTGCGGAACAGCACATTCTTTCACCGGTACCACACTGGGAGTAAACAACTTGAGGCCGGACTTCTTGTACTTATCATTTCACGACATACTTTCTTCAGTCGCCCCTCCAACTTCACGAGAATGAACTCACTTCGGAAGTCTTTACCATCGAAGACAGAGACAGTGGGTGATCTAGGAAGAGCCACCTCTACACTACGTCACTCATTGAAGAAATGGGTCAGTGGTAAGTGCAAGGTCTGGTTCAAGGGAAGCCACCTGACGTAAGATACAAGATGAATTTAACTTGGTTAACGGGATTTTTTTCAAACCGAATTCGTTACTTTCGAAATTTATGTAAATTTTCTGAGACTTTTTTTATAATTTCCCAATAGTGGCTGAATTTTAGTATTGATTTATTGGAATTTTATTAAATAAAAAGTTTCATAATATTAAAAATTTTAATTTGAGTCGTTTGTTATGTGTCCTAATTAAAATATATGTTGACCTAAAGAGTTTTTTTAAACTCCATTTATTAAAGAAGACATTTTTTTCATGAAAAAAAGCGAAGGTATCTCAAAAATTTAAGGATGAATCAAGTACTTTCGAAACATAATTAATTATGTCAATCAAGGCAGATTATCCAGGTGAACCCAATTAAGAAGCTCAAGTAAATTTTTCGTTATCACTTTACCTTTTGGGATTTAGGCTTCAGTTTCTTCAACAACTTTTTACTAAAACCTTTGTAACCAGTTCAGATACAAAATTACGGAACTTATATGTATATAAAAAAACACGTTCGATTTTATAGAAACGAGTTTACAAATTTTTCAACAATCGGTGCAATTTTGCAAATGTTGATAACTTATAAATATCAAATAAAAACTCGATAAAGTTGATGGTTTTGTTTCTTTCGGTAGGTATGTAAGAAATTGTTGAGTTCCGAGTGTAACCAATGAAATACGTAGAGGAACCATGACTTCAAAACATGAAATTCCAATCATTTCGAAACCAACACCTTGTGTCTTTCACTCTTCTTCTGTCGATAGGAACTGAAAAAAAGATGAGTATTTGGTTTTTATTACAGAATTGTCACATGGAAGAGGATTCACATCCAAATCAATCACAACTGACAGACTTTTTATTATTTCAGCAAAAGTTCTTTCTTGCTTTTTATCTCTTTGACGGTACTAGCAATTTCTTAAGCAGTATAGAAGACTTCAGTAGCCATTTAACAAGTTTTGTCTGCCATCATATGTTTTATCATTGTGTAGATTGTCGCATACTACTCCCATCCGTGGAAGTTCCCAGAAAGTACGATCCTGGATTATTATTTGTACCATAAATAATTATTCCACTAATTTCTGACAGATTATTTTTTTACTTTTGCAGCAGTGATTTCTTTTTAACACGGTCAAACTTCCTCATTCCTTTGTTTCTTTTATCGACGGAGTTTTTAATAGCCATATATCAATTTCGACATAAAGTTTTTACCATCAACACGTTGATATGTATTTATCTCAAAAATCTGATGTGATATCGAAAAATCAAGATGAAAGTATCTAAAAATAAACTTGTTAATTATAACGAATAAACTTAATCCATTCAACTGAGTAATGGAGCTTGAGTTAATTTTTTTGAAGTAAAAGCGGTTGTTTATGGGCCTCAATTGCATTTTACAATTTTCAACCATAAAATTTTGGTCGCAGATGGTGCCGATTCCTTATACTCCTTATTGATGCTTTAATAAACTACGCTTAAAAATCCTACTTAAATTTTTGTGTGATTCCAAAACGTTGTGATTGAACAGCAAAAATTAATTTAAGATTTTATCTCTTAAATTTTAAATTATTTCGTATTAATAATAAATTTATTAAAAGGTGTTAAATTCCAATTCTAATTTCTAAATTCAATTTCTAAATATTTAAAGAAGTTGTTAAAAATAATATATGTTTATCCTAGATTCTCTGTCACCAATAAGTCGAAAACCCGAAGTTACTCAAGATTATATTAGTAATTAAAATCAGATAGCCTTTAATATATAGGTCGACGATTTAAAAAATCTATACAAAAATATTTCGTGGACGTCAAACCATTAATTTTAATGTAGATATGAGAATATATATTATTTTAAATTTGATTTGTATAAGAATTAAGTTTATAGCATTTTTGAACCAGATATAACCAGTATGAGAAAATAATTACACGGTTTCATTTATTTAATTAATTATCAACTATAATGTGTTGATAATTTCATAACACCAAAGACATTCATTATCTTTGCGATGGAATTTTTAATCCACATAAATTATTTAAATTTCGTATCACTTTTTATTTCAATTTCTCTTTAATAATATAACTTTTATAAGGGTTATCTCTGTAACTGTAACTAAGGTGTTTGAGTAATGATCATTTTAAATAGAAACTTGAACTGCCGTTAACGATCAAATGGAAAATCTAGAGAAATTTAATTAGAACACATTTTTTCTAGTCACAATCATGAAAGTCGTTCATAACCCTCAAATAATTAGATAAGTAATCTTTAATGCGTACCACATTTTTCGTATGAAATCATTATGATTCAATGTACTGATTTTTATTATCTACACACTTAAGATAATTTTTACTGATTACCCAAAAAAATTTCACCTATTAAACACTTCATCTCATTTTTTAATCTTCAGTTCACTTTAAATTGAAACAAAAAAACATTTTTATAAAAAATACTTTATGATGAAGCTTATAAAATTAACTTTTATTCTTTGTACTTATGCTTTAGTTTTTGGAGCAGAAAATGTTAATAAACAACCTAAAGCAATCGTAAGTAATCTTTTCTTTTAAATTTAATCAGACTAAAAATAATTAAATATATATTTTTTTTGTTTTTCTAGCTAATTGAAGCTATAGAACAAGATAATATCGATGAAATGTATATTGACATTCTTGAGAGCATCACAGAAGCTTTTGAATACGGAGCTTCATGTCAAGGAAAAATGCAAGTTCTCGTAGCATATTTAAAACTTAGAGATTCTACCGCTCACTTGAAGTGGATGGCTTCAGAAGATGATTGCGGGTTTTATCACAACAGTGATATTTATGGTTATTTTGAGGTTACCGACAGTTATGGCGCAAAATCTTATGTTAAAATAATTGGTTATGAATAAATTTTATAATTTCAATAAACAGATTTAAAAAGTTAGTTTGTTATCACTTTCATTTTAATTGAATCTATTTTAATCATAAACAAACACTTAAAATCAATTGAACTAATGGAAAGAACTTTTTTTTCCGAAAATTGATTGATATACTTTACTATAAAATGAGAAAGACAAAACGAAATCCAGTTTATAATAACTTGAGTATCGATCAAGATTATTGAACAAACTAAAACATGAAAGTCACAATTTTCTTTGTACTGTTAGCATCAACTTTAGTTTTTGCTAATAATGAAGTAAAAAAACAAGCCAAACAAATCGTAAGTTAAATTTTTTTTAAATTATTTATTAAAGTCATTACTTTTTTATGTACAATTTTGTAGACTGTTGAAATAGTTGAACACAATAATATGGCCTCCATGCATTTAGACGTAATTGAGAGTATTGAGGAAGCTTTTGATTTAGGCAGTAGTTGCCAAGGGAGAATGCAACTTCTCGTGCCGTATTTAAAATCGAAAGCAACTACCAAGGGCAAAAACTGGGTAGTGGCGGAACAACCTTGTGGTATTGAACATAACAGTGTCACTTATGGTTACTATAAAGTTACTCAAAGCGGCGTATCACGTCAAGTTTATGTTATTGCCGTTTAATGTTAAAAATAAAAGCCAGCTAAAATAAAAAATATATTTTTTTATTCTATTGCGTTGGTATTGTGACAGTTAGATCATAATAGCTTGTAAATAACATTAGAGTTGTTTACCAATCTTCTTCTAATCTTCTCCTCATTCCCTTTCAATCCTTTCAAAAACAATTGATCGTTTCTTAATGAATTACAGTCAGCAGTTATAGGACTTCGCAAGACTTCCACATTTTTCATTGGAGTAGTGTAAACTAAATATTTAAGATGGCCCCATAAAAAAAAATCTAGGAAGTTTAAGTCCTGGAATCGGGCAGGCCACAAGTGAGAACCTACTAAAATGCGCTTGTGCACCATCGTGCATAGTCCACATTGAATTTCTTATTGCCAATGATACATCCTCTAGAAACTGATGTAACTTTTGTTCCAAAAAGTTGCAATACACTTCGCCGGTAAGTTTTCTTGGAAGAAATACTGGTCCAACTAGCCAGTTTTCTAGCACATGGTTATTATGAAAATTCCTTATTGCATTTCCTGAAAAATTCGCTTCATCAGTCAAAAGAATCGAAGTCAGTAGTTAAGGGATTTGAACCAATTTATCCAAGAGCCATTGACAAAATGTACCACTAAACGTGGTACAACAAATAATTTTTAAGAATTTTGCAAACAGTCCCATTACTTACATTCAAAGTATTTGCAATTATTTGAGTAGAAATGCCTGGTTGTTCCTCTATTATGTTCAACACATTCTCTTCCAGTTCTACCGTTCTGATTGTCATTGGCCTTCCTGATCCTTCAGTTTGTTTCACTGAGCCTGTTTCATGAAAACGTTGATAAATACTTTGGAAGATTTTGCTCCAAATCAGGAATATTACGGTGGGGAAATTAGCTTTCAATAAATTACCATCAGCAAGCCCATAAATAAAATACATCTGTCATTTCACACTGGTTTTTCAAAAATTATCAAATGAGAAAATATTCTTAGAAGTAGTAGTCCCTTGAATTTTTGCCGCATGTCTAATAAAGACCTGTATATCATGGCACTTGTTAGATGAAAAGTTTCTATTGCATATTAGTCAATAAATTATAGTGCATCAAACATAAATGTGGAATCTTTAAAAAATAAAATAAAAATTCAATGAATTTTATTTATTTCCAATTTTATTGACTTTTTATCAGTTCAATTTTCTATGATAAATCCTTCTAAATATTTTGACAATTATTTGTGATGCGTCATTTAATAATTTCCGTACTTTTCGTATTTACATTGACAGCTGAACACAAAAAGAAACCCCAAAAGCAAGAGAATGATCAAAAAACGATCGATATCGTGAGTATATATTAATCATCGTATATATCTAATAATTTTTTTTTGTTTTAGAAAATACAAATGTTGGAACAACAAGGTTTGGAAGGAATGCAACCGGATGTTTACGATAGCATAATGGAAGCGTTTGGAAATAAAGCAATTCGTCCCGATGGAAAAATGCAACTTGTCGTGGCATTTTTAAAAAATAAAAACACAACTAAGTCGTTGGAATGGGTTGCGGCAGTTAATCCAGAAGGATTTTTTCACAGCAGCTTAAATTACGCTTATTTTAAGGTCGATACGAAATCTTCGAATAATACGGTCAAAATTGCTGGGTTTAAAATTAAAATTAATGAAAAAAAGAAGTTTAAACAATTAAAAAAGGATTTTAAACAAGTAAATAAAAAATTATTGAATAATAATAAACAATAATAATTATTTTCTTTGTTTTATTTTGTTTGATAAATTCAAGTGATTGTTTTTCTTTTTTGAATCATGAAGAAGTAAAGAGGTGCAATTACCATGTTCTTGCTTAGACGTTGTGTAACCTGCATGCAAAATCTATGGAACGTGCTAGAAGATCACTGTCACTACATAATGGCAAAGAGGAGTTCATATGTAGGTCAGTAAGTAAATTGAGTCGTAAAATTATTTCTATTTTTATTTTAAATAAAGAAAAGAAATTAAAAAATTTTTTTGTCTATAACATTGACACGTAAGTACACATAAATGATAATCTTATCAATAATTAGTATTAATAAGTGGACGATTATTATAACAAACCATTTATTAGAGATAATTTGAACTACACATATACGTTATATGTAGGTATAAGTGCAGGTTAAATTTAGAACATGTTTAAATTTCTAATATGACACGTAACGGTGAATTAAAGTTTAACCCACTGGACGTAACATTTTTCTTTTAAATCTATTTGAAAACAATAATTTAATCGCCAAAATTTCCTGAAAGAAATGGGGTACTCACTTAAAGTTTTAACGCTCTATAAATCTAAACAAAGAATGTTTTTTGAATAAATCGTTTTCGTTCTCCTGAGATGATATTTTAATTTATTTTATACACGCGAAAGATACGGTTAAGAAATCGTTTTTGAAAATGACAACAAACTCATTTTCACGTCAAATATAATATAATTGTTTTATAACGATGTTCAAAAAAAATTAAAATTCACCGTTAATCGAAAAAAATTTACGGAAACAATGGCACCAGCAACGTTTTTCAAAGCGATACAGACGTTTTCAAAATATTTACAATATTTCTTTCACGGTAAGTTGCACTGTTATAATTAAGCCAATTTACTTATTACTAATTGTTTTGAATAAGAAACGAATAGGAAAGTTATGTTACAATTTACTTTGAAATAAGGAGTTTAAAATGATTTTCTCGGAAACATTCGTAAACTCTTTCACTATATGAAAAGAATATATTCACACGTTAACAGTGCTTCTAAACAACTATTTAGTCTACAGTTTTCAAGCTCTTTAGGAGTATAAAGTGCAATTAACACCGTGCCACTATGTGTGCCACTTTATTGTACCTAAATAAGCCTATTTAGAAGATATATTTATTTCATTTGTTGAGGTTTTTATTTTTTTGTTATTAATGAGTAATTAAAGATTTATGTGTGGTTTAGTTAATTAAATTAAGTTAATTTTTTATGGTTTTAAAACGTTATTAATCTTGTGTTGTAGTTAATTAAATACAAAAAGTAATGTATAAAAAGCGCCATCTTCATTGTAGTAGATATATTTTGGTACAGCAGGAATCATTTTCCTGCTGGTTACTAACCCGGATTTTTTTTTCATTCTATAGATAGCCTCGCGGCTATTGGCTGGTTGCACATCAAGTGCATTCCTCCCACCACTCGCCGAGCTAAAGATTTCATAAAGCAGGAAACAGCAATACAAAAACTTAGTGAATTCAGCCGAATCACCACTATAACCATGGAACAGCTAAAACGGTACGAAACTTTTTAAATATATCTATATTTTTCCTTACACATACTTTATCTTATCGAAATGAAATTAATATTTTCCTTTAATACTTCTTCCGCAGGAATTATCCTTTCGAAGTCGTCGAAGAATACCAGCTGACGGCCTCAGGGTACGATTGCGTCTTGCTTGTAAACTCCAATGGACAAGAAACGAAGATAGAAAGTTTTACCGGCGCTCTTTCAGAATGTTTAACAGTCGATCCACTCGCTGAAAAAGAAATAAGAATTTTACCGTTGAAAGAAAATCCTGGTAGTCGATTAATTCATGCCCCAACTGGAACTATCGATCCCGACTACGATGATGTGAGGTCGTTACGGGAAACGGCAGTCAAAGGAGTACAAACCGCTTTAAAAGCAGGATTTAAAAAGTTGTTGATAGCACTACAAACACATCCTGATTTTGAAGACGCCGAATTGGTGACATTACTTGGAGTTTTTGAAGGATTATATGTGGTAATTTTTTTAATTCTTTCTTATTTTAAATTTCAAACAAAAGAGTTTATAACAAAAAAGTTAACAACAAAAGAAAAACGATGAGATGAATCATTACACGAATAAGTACGATTGTTGGATTAACTAATGATGAAGAGTAATTACTTGTTGATATTGTTATGTTCATAAGTCGAAATGTATCGATAAAAATATTGACCTTGGACAGAGTACATTATATTTATAGAGTTCAATGATGAATGTTAAATGACATTTTTTAAATAATACGATTCTATTTTGTTTATATGTCCTTCAATGAGCCATTTTTCGAATTTATTACTGATAACGTTTAAAAATATGTGTGTAAAAAGAGTGATTGTCCTCTACGGATTATGATTACATCGCGCTCTTATCTTTTGCACATGATTAAAAATAACCACGCATTTATAAAATGAATTAGAAAAATTAATTTAAAAAAATATTCTATTATATCTTTTCAATCAATTAACCCAAATAATTATCACAAAATTTTTTCAAATTTTCTGGAGAGTTACAAAATATAACAAAAACCCAATATTATCAAAGTTCATATTTAATATTCACTCCCAAGAAATACATAATGTATTCTCATCATCTGTCGACGCATAATTTCCTAGAATAGTGAGATATCAAAAAGCGGAACAGAGTTTCTTTACCAACTTTATTTCCAGGAAAAAGTATGATGATGATAGAAGGTACTCTATAAGTTAAGTTAAATATAAGTTTTCTTAATTATATATTGTCCTTTCTAGTCCAACTTGTTGCCATCTTTTTGGCAGTACCATGATTGCTGCAAAACCATCTTGCTGGTAAAAAGCTGATCCAGGTGATTTTTGACTTCCTCATTTGAGTCGCCGTCTAAAAAACTTTGTAAAGACCGGAACAAATAATAATCAGAATGATTCCTTTGAAATCCCACAAAAGAGATAGTACCTATACATCACCTTTTTTGATGAATATCGGTTTTCGAAGTGCTTTGAGCCAGTTCATATTTTTTACACCATGATCTCTTGCTTTTAATATTGTTGTAGACAACCAGTTTCTAGTTCCCAGTGAAGACATTTTCTTCTTATCATTATCAAAATTATCGCATCGAAATTTTGCAATCCAGTTTTGGCGTTCTGTCAATTCATCTCAGCATTTTTATCCTTTCTGTAGTGAAAAATTTCCATGTTTGATAGATAACTTATTACTACGTATAAACAATAAAACTTTTTCATAAGCAAACCTTTCTATATCAGCTGTCAAAAACCCAACCCAACCCAACCAAACCCTTTTTTTAACGAGGTTGGGGAAACATCTGCAAACAGGTATTGGGCGTTTATTCCTCTTGAGAATCCTCCCTCGTCCATCGCCTCCATTATCTTCCCCCACGGTACTGAATGCATTTCTTATATCTAATATTACCATTACAGAGAGGCCTCTATGTGTTAAGGAAGTTTTCCCCTGCTCTCTTTTTCGGTGTATCACAGCCATCACAGCATCTACCGTTCCCCTCCCCTTCCTGTATCCGTACTGCTCTTGACTTAATATTTCTCTTCTATCTCCACCGTTATCCTTCTGTTTGTGAGCCTCTCCAATAAAAACCCAACCCAACCCAAAAGTTAATTGCATCTTTCCCCCTAAGCATGGATTTACTAAAGGCTCTAACAATCAAACCACTATTTGATGCAAGCTTAAGGAATCAGTGTAATCACAGCTTAGTTTAAGTTATTTTTAGTTTTGTATCTCAAAACTATTTTTAATTTTCTTCATTTCATTGGCCAACCATTTAGCGGGGTTTTCTTGGTATTCTGATAGATATCCAGAGAGATTTCTCAACTTGAAAGAGGTGTCTTAGAAAATTTTTAACTTGCCAAGCTTGAGGCACCACAAAATAGTAGCACGCCCAGAATTAACCTCCTGTCTGTATTAAATCTGGATTAATCTGGATTTAATAAGTCAAGGTTCTTGGACCAGTGTAGTATTATTTTGCATCATATCAAGGTAAGCAGCTGCAGCCTTGGTATTATGCATCACCTGTTTTTGTCACAAATGTTTATTTCTCCCGCATTCCCTTCCTTCGTAGCTTTTACCACTCTTTGTTCGAGGTCTTTTAATCCGCTTTTATGGTATTAAAAAGGCAGAGTATACCTCCATTACATTTAAGCCACTTGTCATCCATATTTCCTACATTAAAAATAGGGGCAAGAAGAAGAACTGCAATTGGAGACATGTAAATGTGGGATGTAATTCAAACTTGATCCGTTGGAAAGATAACCACAATTTACTACAGAGTCAAGTATTTCTATTTACTTAATATTGATAAAATGATTGAATTTAATAAATCAAAAAAGTTATCATTTAATTCTATTTAAAACCAATTCAATTTTGTCTCATCTCATTATGATAACAAATTATTTACGCAATCTTAATTGTCCAATATGATTTATAACACCATCTATTTTAAAAGAAACAACCCACTTGAAATAAATATAATCCTTTCAAATACTATTTTATCTTACTTCTTTTAATCTTTTCAGCCTTTACAAATTAAAGAATTAAATCCCAAAAAACTCCCAACGATCGAAAAATTGGGAATATGGACCGACAACAAAGACAAAACAACCAGCGTTTTAAGGCAAGCGTTAATCCTCGAAAGTGGTTTAAAAATAGCCCGGGACATAGGATCTGGAGATCCGGAAAGAATGGCTCCTCCTAAAGTCCAAGAATACGTCGAGTCGGCGTTTAAAAATTCCTCGATAAAATTGGATGTTATCGACGACATTTCTGTTATCTCAAAAGAATATCCTTTGTTCGAAGCTGTTAATAGAGCAGCTAGTGTCGTTGAACGCCACCGAGGAAGAATTATTTACATGGAGTATAACCCCCAGGATCAAAGTAAAATTACCGAAACTATTATGTTAGTCGGAAAAGGTGTTACTTATGATACTGGAGGTGCTGATATTAAAGCTGGGGGAATTATGGCGGGAATGTCACGTGATAAATGTGGAGCTGCAGCCGTGGCTGGTTTTATGCAAGTTGTTAATTTACTCAAGCCGGAAAACGTTAAAGTAATTGGAGCTTTGAGTTTAGTGAGGAATAGCGTTGGATCCAACTGTTATGTTGCCGATGAACTTATGAAAGCTAGATCGGGAGCTTTAGTCCGAGTTGGAAATACCGACGCTGAAGGAAGAATGGTTATGGCTGATGTTCTTTGTAAGGTTGGTATTTATATTTTAAAAAAATTACTTGTGAAGTATTTAATCTTATCAGGTAAATATTGTTTACAATATTTGCCAATTATAAACAATGTTGATTATGTATTGTAGACAGAAGTGACAAGATATTATTTGAAATTTAAAAGATTTCTTTATTTCTAAAATTTTAATGCACCATCTATGAAGGAAGTTTGAAACTTTGCTTAAAAGATTATTATAGTTTGCTTTAAGTTGACTTTCGAATTGTTTGCTTGGTTGTCTAACCTACAGTCATTTAAATTTTATATTTTATTATTTATTACAGATGAAGGAATTAGCGATGGATGCTGTTAATCCAAGTTTGTTTACTATAGCTACGTTAACAGGACATGCATTTCTAACAGTTGGAACTGGATATTCTATTGGTATGTAAAAGTCTTGTTGATACTTTTTTATAGGTTTTATTAAATGGACTTAATTTAATGATTATTATTTGAATTTGGATTTTATTACAAATAAATTTGTAGACTTGGTGACCAATTAAATTCACAAAATTTTTGAATTAGTATAGGCGGTTAGTACGATAATACCGTTAGTTTCACAGTAAAAACAGCTAATATTAGCATTAGATTGGGGTCAGCGTGTAAAGGAAACCGTACAGAAAGAACCGTTGCCCGATGTTTTTTAAATATCTATTTATAATGGAATATTATTATAACATATTCCATCGTTTACATATTTCAGCAAAAATTTTCATCGCATATTTCATATTTCATTCACATTATCGTCATTTTTCATCGGACGTTTTTATTTTTTGTTTTTAACAAAACAAGTTTTTTCCATTTCGGTATTTGTAAAGGAATCTAACCCAGATTTTTTAAATTATGACCTTTTTTTATAGCTGACAACTTTCTATTTAATATGCATATGTGGTTTTCTTTTGGGCTGACTCATTTATCGCTGGTTTCTCAGGTGGAAAACTTACGGATATAGATATACTTTCACTTCAAATATCACTCCAAATTATCGATGAAATCATCTATTATTCCAAATTGTAATTGGAAAAACTACCTTTACTCCTACACTTATTAGAAGTCGGATTTCGTAAAACGATACAATCATTTATTTAAAGTCTTTATATGAACTTTAATTAGATTTAATCTCAATATCGTTTATTGAAAATCTAATTTTGAGTATATTTCTGAATTCCTTGAAGTATGTCATGTAAAAAAGCTTTTTTCATTAAAAGATGTAACATCAACCGTTTCAAGGTGTAACCGATTTTTTGGTAAAAATCATAGAAATTAAGCATATCACCCCTGCAACATCTGCGGCACTCACCGAATTAAAATTTTAAATGTATTTATGAATTCCTCGAAGTATTTTACATGAAAAAGTGCTGTTAATTATAAGATGTAACACCAAGCGTCCCCAAAGACTAAAAGATTTATTGGTTAAAAAACACAACAATTTAGGGTATCATTCAACAGCTTCTTGCATATATTATACTAACTAAATTATAATCTTGAGTACATTTTCGAATTCTTTGAAGTATTTTGCATAAAAAAGTACTCCTTATCAAAAATTGTATGAGTAACCATTCTGAGGATAAAAAAGATTTTTTGCGAACAAACATTAAGAACCCGAAAAATCCAAGGTGGCTTCATTTTGTGCCCTGCGACAGTCACGCCACTGAATAAATTGTAATTTTGAGTCCATTTTTGAATTCTTGGAAGTGTATTTCGTAAAGGAGTACCTTTAATTAAAATTTGTGGCGACAACCGTCCCTGAGATAAGAAGATTTTTTTGGTAAAAAAAAAACACGACATTAACTAAATTATAAATATAAGTATTTTTGATTTCTTTCGAGTATTTTTCTTTAAGTAATACGGTTAATTAAAGTTGTATCATCAAATGTTGCCAAGATAAAGATCATTTTATAACGATAAGCATTAATAACTACAAAAATTCAAGGTATCTTCATTTTGGGTTTCTCACATTCATGCCACTTAAATTAATTATATTTTCGAGTTCATTTATGAATGTTTCGAAGAATAAAAGCTCTAAATTCTTATTTTCCATGTAAAATATTAAATCGTCTAACAACCTGAATCACCAGTGTTTAGCTATAGATTTTATGTAATCGAAGTATCGTAATTATCAGCTGTAAGCCTTGAGAGCGTTTACAGTTACGGAGACCTTCTAAAGCAAAGGGTAACACAACCATGACGCTGGCTATGATACAATATTCATTAAGTGTTATGTACCAGTGGTATTCGATTTTTTATCGGTTTGTACAGAAGGCAATGTCGGTTCAGCACACGACCAGGTCGTTTCTATGCCTATGGTAGCCGTTTCCGCGTTCAACAGTCCGACTCTATCTCCTCTGTTCAGAAGGATTCTGGGATTTTTAACCTGACGGCGGTGGGAGTATTGGAATTTTATGCGCGGTTGAAACGGGGTCGCATAGCGGACCCCTTCGCGACGACAATTTCCTTCAAAAAGTCGGCATAGAAGAAGGACGAGGCGGAGGAGGAGGAGAGAAACAGTTATCTCGACACCTGGTCGCTGGAAGGGAAAACGCTTTTTTCCTTTGCTTTTTCCTCCTCTTCGGAGTGAGGGGAAACGAAGAAAGCGGTGTTCCAATTCCGTTCGCGATGGTCAACGATGATAAGTTCGGAATGGCCGAGGGAAGTGCGAATCAGCACCGTTACTCACTGTCTTCCATGAAATGCTATCGCTGACCTCAATTTCGACCGTTTATTTACTTTTCTTCGTCTTCTTGTCTTCAATATTTTATCGATTTATAATTCGTATGTCTATAAGCTAAGTTGCGCTCCAACTGGAAGAGGATGTTGCATATTACGTCGGTCGAGAGAGGAAATTGTACCATTTTTTGAGCGAATCGACTATAATTAATGGTTAACAGAAAAACTTTATTTAATGGGGTGCATTTCCTGTCTCGATTCGCACGAATTAAATGCATATTAATTGGGAATTCTTATGTGAATTCTTATTTGCAGTTATGGATAATGGGCCCGCTAAGAGAGCCGGTACTAGTACTAGGCTTCAAACGGCTGGTGAAAAATATTCCGATCCTTTTGAGGTGTCCACAATACGACGAGAGGATTTAGCTTTCCATAGGGGAAAAGCTCAAGGGGATGATGTAATGCAGTGTAGTAACGCTGCATCTTCAAGAACTGCGAGAGGTCATCAAGGTAATAAATAAAATTTTTAAATATTTAGTGAATATTTAGTCGATTCAAGTTATATTATTGAATTCGTTTTTTTATTGGTTTCCTTATGCAATCGATTGCAATCGTCTCGCGAGACAAGAAAAGTAATCCCGAGGAATCGGGCGTCAATATGACCAAGGCCAAGTGCCCCCTGCTCAATACACGGATAGATTAGTACTAAGCTATAAAACGCACAATTTTATTACATAATCTAAGGTCAAATGCATGAATGAACACTTACTACCTCGCGCCGTGTACTCGCGCTGTTACGTCACTTTTATATTTGACATTTTATGTCGCGCCTTTTGCACATGTAATTTACGTCCATCGCTCTTTTGCAGGCCCAGCCGGTTTCCTTATACTCGCTTCCGGTTTGGACAAGCACGGATCTGGTAACCAGAAACCGATTAAATACAGCCATTTGGATATCGCTGGATCGGCAGGTGATTTTCCTAATCCCGCAACGGGAGCGCCAATTTTAGCCCTTTCAAAGGCATTTTTGTTCAGTTGATGTATTGAAAATTCCGTCGTTTACATGTGAAACTTTGTACTTATTGCCGAGTGTATCGTGAGAAGTGTAAAACTGCTTATAACAATAATAAATTTTATGATGTTTTTATCGGTGTGTTGTCTTATGTATAATTCCCTTCTCTTACTACCGCATACACATACATGCATAGACACCGTAAGCCACTAGGAAATGAAAATCGAAAAGTTCAAGGCAGCGATATTATTTCGATGCGTGAGTATTGCAGCAGCCTGTTACGAAAAGGTAAATAAAAAAACGAGCGGTTTCTAACAAGATGCAGCGTGCTCGTTTAGTCTTTTAAAAGATCGTATAAAAAAAGCACCTAATCAAGGTTAGTATTGTTTCTCGTTGCATTTGAAATTAAATGGAGCGACTGTGACACATCGTCGTCGAACGGAACCACCACATCCTGTTCCTGGTCGCTTTCAAGGATGCATCTTGCAAGAATTAGAGCCGTATGTCAAAAAAGGATCAGAAAGATCAGGAAACGCCGTGAATAATCATCGACCAAACGTTTTGTTTCGTTTTTAAAAAGGTGGGTTTAAATCGTTCTTTTTAATCCCACAATAAGACAAAAAAAAGAACCGAGCTACCTGATTTTTGACGTCTTTTTTTAAATTACAATACTTAATCCTGTCAATACGTACCATGCCTCTCCAATTTTACGGATAAATATGTTTGCGACAATGAGGCTTTTGTTGTAAAACGCACAGTTGCAAACGTTTCTTTAACTAACAATACTACTTTTAGTGTTTTACGCCCTTAAATTAACCGAGGACTGTAAATTTTTAAGTAGTTTTTTCTGTGTTTTGTACAATACAATTTACAATACTTATTGAGAATATTATTAAGAAACAGTATTAATTTTTATTATAAATACACAAAAAAGTAGTTTTTATGAAAAAAGCCTGAATGAATTCTTAATTAAAATCATGAGTATATTTTTGAATCTGCGTCATTTTTACATAAAAAAGGTACATATACTATATCAAAAGTTCTAATACAGGGTGTGTCAAATGTCTGGAATATAGCCAATAACTTCGCCAATTGTGGTTTTAAATAAAAATGTTTCAAATAAAAAATTCTTTATTAATTATTACATTGTCGCATGAAAGAACTTATCGTCTATAAAAGTATGCAAAAAAAGTATGCATCCCATTTAAAATAACAATGTTGGTTGCCATAGCAACGAAACAAAAAACAATGCAAGTAAATATCGACAAAAAATGCGCCATGATTAACAAAGAAACTTGTATTTGAAACATTTTTCTTTAAAACCATAAATGGCGAAGTTATATTTATTATATTAATTTTGAGTACATATTCAAATTCGTCGAAAAATTCTACGTAAAAATTGCGTTTAATTAAAATTTGTAAATTTTCAAGGTGTGAAGGATTTATTGGAAAAAAAGCACATCATTCTGCACCCTGCAACATTTGCGACACTGGTTATATTAGAATTTTGAGTACATTTTGGAATTTCAAGAAGTATTTTATGTAAAAAATTGCTGTCAATTAAAAGTTGTAAAATCAAGATGTGATAAATTTATTAGTTAAAAAATGTTGTAAAGAAATAATATGAATTTTTAAAACATACTTAAAAAAGTCAAGAGATGATATTGAAAAGATTATAAACAAGGAAGCCTTTTTGCGATTCATCTGGAGTCACCCACGTCTTTTCGACCGAAATAACTGTACCACGGGTGTGTGCTGTCCCGAAATAAAAAAAAATGGAAGAAGTCCAATCTTCGACTTTGTTTGTTTTGCTCGACCTCGGACCGTTGTGTGTGACCGTTAGGTCATTTCGCTCAATTTGCTTTTTTTTAGTTTTTCACCCCAAAAAGTTCTTTGTCCTGATGAGACCATCCGAGGTTGATTTACCGTTTCTTCCGCGAAGTAACTGCCAATCGTTTTTTTCACACCTCAATTCGACATAATTGAGCCGGTTTCCATTGTGCCACTAAAACCAAGGGTGGTAGCTGTTTGGCTAGCCACAAATTTATGGATGTTGTTTTATGACATCCCGTGATAAATCCTTCACCACGTCAAGTTTCGAAATTTTTTTTTGTAAATTTTTGTTCTCGAAAACGTTGATTGAAAGACTGGTTTGTATCGATCTGATAAGAATCGCATTGCTGCATCTGATCAAAACAAACAAGCGGAGGTTCTCAGGAAGCGATTACGGCAGCGCCATTACGTCGATATCCTGCCCGGCGTGCATCTAAAGTCTAAACTTGCGAAGTGGCACAAAGCCATTCCCCGGGTCAATCGTATGCAATACTTATTGTTTATAGGCAGTCACGTAGCTGCGGCCAGCGAGAGCCGAGACCGTATAACATACATTTAAATACGCACATGTGTATGCCACCGCTGGCTCCTTACAGTGTTAGTATGACAGCAGTGGCCGAGTGGTCGCATGCCTACGTAATGCCCGCTGCCAAGTGTACATTCTGGTCAGCGATTTACTTTTGGTTTTTAGCCAGGAATCTCTGCGGCTACCGGGAAAGACGATACGCGCCCATAGGAGAGATTGCGAACGTGTACTGCTTAGTTAGTATGCCCACTAAGTCACTAGGTACTATGATGACTGCGCCGCCTCAGGTGACATTGCTAATAATAAACGTCGCCGCGAAGAAGGACCTCCTCTTTCAACGAGAAAATTACGTAATATCTCTTCCATACTCGTCTCGTGCTCACTTTTATTACAACGACGAAATAAATACAAAACATATTACATAAAACACCTTTTTCACATTCATTATACAAACAAACATGTTTATAAATAACTCTTTAAAGAAAAATATATTTTAACAAACTCAAAAATTTTGCTAATCCTTCACGAAAAGATGCCACGCGTCTATTATGTTAACACCCCATTGAGTTCAAACCCACAATCGGTTGAGTGCTTTTCAAAGACCGACAGCAAATCCCAAAAGGTTTTGTTAACACTGCCATGGAGGCATACGCGATTAAACGGCGAGCTTTTCGCATCGGACACACACAATCGTCAGTTTTTCAGGTGTGGTCAACTACGACTTCCGAAGATGCGCACACCTTTCGTGGTCAGCGCGTTTACACCCTTGTCAGCCCAATTAAATCCTTTATAATGCAGGTTTTTAAAAGATTTCAAGCGAAGAATTTAAAATCCCCGTTTGCGCACCTGGATCGTTATTTCTTCACGAGTAAATAACGCAGCAATGGTGGTTATATATCATTTCTTAAGTAGTTTATAATGACCAAGACAATCTTTTGGCGATGAGTATAAAAAATACAGATGCACCACCCTTACGAGTAGCAAAAAATCCAACCACCCTTTTCACTTAATGATGGTTCACGGCGATTTTTTTAAGTTTTTCGCTACCTGCTTTGAAGAAAGGGAAGGGGTGTAAAACCCTTCCGCCTTTTTAATAGTTGTCTGGGCTATTAAAACATCTGCCGCGCGTCTGCTGTAAGGTCAGGTTTGCGGAAATGCCCCTTAGATCGATTTCAAAGGGTTATTGCAATCTGGCCCTAAAGCCTTTGAGATCGAAGATAAACCGGGCACACTTCAATTATTTTTCTATTGTCGAGGAATGACGCAACGCTCGAATAACACATGTCGAGACAAGAATTGGATATAATTACGGAGCTTTTAAAATAAACTTTGAAAATACCATAATTGGTTAAGAAAAATGAAAAGAGGTCGTTTTACCTGTAAATTAACTGGCTTAAATCTACTGTTATAAATAAGCGTAAAAATTCCTGCACCATAAAATTCGGTAAATTTGCGTAAACTGAACCGCTCGTTGCACAATAGATTAGTTTAACATTGGTTCCAGAAAATTTCCAAAATCGTTTAGATTGAAATATATAGAAACAAATACCAAACGTCCTTACTTATATATTTTGCTGAATCATTCTCGATTACTTATTCGAGCCAATTATCAGCAATAATTTATTGCTTATGCACCGGGACAAGGAAATGCTAACCGGGCTATTAGCTAAGCGTTAAAACAGATCACCACAGATCTCCGGACATGAAATAAAACGCTCGGTATCTCGAGGTTATAAGATTCTTAACGTTCATGTGAGTGCATTGCGTCTGCAAAAATATCCGGACTAAACACGTGATTAACGGAGACAACGCAAATCGAGAAAGCAAAAAAAGCATTGTTTATTATTCTATACCAGAAGGAGGTACTGTATGATTTAATAATAATGAAACAGGTCGCACGTTTTAACTAAAGATTAATTTTTTAATCACATGTACGACCACGTTATATCTTAAATTAATTTAGAATACAAATAATTCATTGATATAAACGTTTCTTTCTTTACAACTTCAAAGATATTACATAACCATGCATACTGGAAGGTAAAGTTTGCAGTAGTAATATTGCACAACATTCGACCCGATGACATTGAACTCGTGAACTTGGTCATGAAACCGATACCAACTTAGCATACGAAGCTTCCACGTACGGCTGCCAATTGAAGAGGTGTTACTGACGCATATTTGCGAGCTATCACGCATTTTCAATAGCTCGTAGTCGTGGCTTTAGTATTGGCCCAAGTGCGTGGACGCACACGCCCATAGAATGTCAATTAATCCTTGAAAATAAAAAATAGAAAGAACGGAAAATAGAAGGCGCAGAAGAGATTTCATTTTCCGATCATGAAAAATTCATTATCTCATTAAGTAGCGCGATTGTAAATTCGCGAAGCACAATCCTCGACGAACCGTGTAGCACCCAAAACAGATATTGGAATAGATCACTCTTTATAAATAGAACGGTGTTCGACCCGACCTAACCGAAATCATTGTACCATAGGTCAATAAACTGTTACAGCTGTGTTAAAACGATAAAAAATACACTTGGTTTAGAAAATTTGTATTTCATTTTTAATGTCGAACTAACCCAAACGGGGCATTAATTCCATCAGACCATGAAAGTAGCTCCGAATTAAATCGAAACCCATTTGTATAATCCTTTTGTTTTTTTCGATGCCCATCAACATAATAGGTAGTACATGCATGATTGAAAGAAGAAGAATAATGGTATCTCAACTCAAGAAGGAACTCTTTTAATAAGCTCACCGACTTCTCCTTTTTCTGTTGGCATCTCAAAAACAATCGCTTCGAACGAAATAGGACGTTGAACCTTGGCACGTTACGTTGACTTTTACTTTAAGAACTGCTACGAAAAAATGTACGTTTTGTAAACCCTTAATGATCCGTCAATAAATAACGTATTCTAGCGTTTTTATAGGGTTTGCAAAAGTTTTTTTAAAGAGTTTATTGGTGGTTGTAAAACGCTACTGAAATAGGCACGGAAACCTTTTTGCAGTTGAAATCTATTGAATTTACAAAGTAAGTAGAATTTTTAAAACGTTTTGTCAAATTTTTCAATTGTATTTCGGGGAAAGAAATAAAAGGTTCTTGAAGGGGTGTTTACTTGAATAAAAGCAAACCAGATTTCACTTAAATTGTTTTATTAGCAAAAATAGAGATGTCATAAAGAAATTCAAGTTATTTAGACTAATTTAATTCCAAATTATGGATTTTCGTTTCTTCCACAACCAGCGATTTACCAGATGCTCTCCAGAGTCTAGCTACTTCTAAGGATGATTCGGATACTTATCCTAAAATCTACGACTTCCTGATGTAGTTGTACTTGTCATATACTTGTCAGCCAATACAGTAAATTTACTATCTTCCTCATCCTGTTATCAGGTCTTGGCTAAAATACTGCTCTACCTCCTAAAATTCGTGGATTATCATCACATTTTGATGGAATTAGTGAATCCAGGCCATCTACTTAGATAATTTAGAAAAAGGAAGCCAAAACGAAGTCAAAAATAAATTAAATTCAATTTGTAGGCAAAGAACTAATATAAAGTATATTGGTGAACATTTAAGTTGAAGATGTGGTCATCATCAACGTGATTGTTTCTAAATAGACTTTAATTTAAAATCAACCACCGCTCCTTAATGTCTGACCTACCCGGTGATTCCCATACTAAAAATTGTTTTCTGCTCTACAATAGACCCAATTACAGTCGGGTTTGTTCAATAAGATTTTACGAGTTTATAAGCAAAGCTCATCTTCTTTTAATGGCAATAAAAGGTGTTCGGTCAAAGCGATTTATATGATTGGTAGAGATCGTTAGAAGTTGTAGCGACTAATAACGTAACATAACAGATTTCCTTTCAGTGAAGGCAACTCTCTGGATACAACCGACAATCTCGGAATCGCGGAATAACCGCAGCATCTTAATAAGCGCATTCCTAGATTAGATCTTCGCCAACAGAGCGCTTCCTGCTCCCATAGAATCCTCGCACAATACCAAAAGACGTACAAATCTCGCCCGCAGGATTGCTCTCTTCCGTCTCTCTCGCCTTAGGCGATTGCCTCCACAGTCACAAGTCGGAATCAGCGGGAGAAACGTCCGGATTCTCCCTTTGACGACTTCTTCAGGCGGCAATTCCTAAACGCCGGACCAATAAGATAACGACCAGGGCGAGGAAGTACATAGGAAGAAAAAGAGAAGAGGAAGAGGAGAGCCGCCGTCGACGTGCGAAAGAGAAGAGACGTCGGCCTCGGTCTCGCCGCCAAGATCTGGGTCGAGATTTGCCATTGAACCGACCAAGCTGTGACGTAATGGAGTCATTCACCTGTGACGTCAGCAGGTTGAGGCCGCGATCGCGGAAGACGAAGGAGCAGGACGATTGCTTCACAGCTGATGCACTCGCAGGGCCCGGAGAAAGTTCTTTCGCGGATTTTATTGTTATTTATATGGGTTGGGTACTATTTATAGATGCTGTGTTTGCCTATTTTCACCTCCTTGTCTATTTTAAACAATTCGATTACAATCTTCATCCTAATCAAAGTTTTAAAAAATGCATTCTTAATCTTTACGTTAAAAGTTTTAAAAAAATTTTGTCCACGTTTTTATTACGCTTCGCACCTTTATTTCTTCATGTTCAGACAAGTACACTCACAAATTGTTTGGTGTCGTAAACATAAAGGCAACAGTATGAATACAATTAAGGTACTTAGTGGTTCTTTGTGAAGTTACTACTAAATGCCATCCTCGCAAGAGATAACATTTCAAAGAAGTACACCGTAAGAAGATTAAATCGTATTATGAGTAAGAATCCTTTCCTGAAACCTCCAAAGCTTACTACCTACTAAGTCGGGTTATAATGTTTTGATCCTGTGAAATTAGCCTTAAAAATTACATAGATCGCCAATAAGTTTTTCTTGGTAACAAGGAACTAAACTTGTTAAATATTTGTTTGACCTCAAATATTTTGCTAGATTTTTTCATTAGAATGTTGAAAGTTTTCGCGATACAAAGGAGTGAAAACAGTTATAGTTTTCGGTTGTAAATTATCACGCCGAGTTTGTTTAACCTAGTTTTCATAAATTCTGAAGAGATATTCCTTTGTTTAAAAAAGGTTGAAGTTTTTCAGCGGTTATATTAATAATTAACTGCTTATCTAAGATCGTTAATAAATATGTACATATTTTCGTTACATAACTCGTTTTCCATGTTGCACAATCGTTCAGAGCAATGCAAAAATAAGTTGAGTAATAACAGCGACATTGGTTTAGATTCTTCAAGCCCAATTAATTGATCTGTGTTAATTAACACAAAAAGCCTATTATGGCAGAAAAATATTGACTTACACGGGAGAACTTTAAAACTAGTATGCGGTAGCGAATAAGTTGCGTTTAATGAGTTTAATTTCAAGGTATAAAAGCGAATTTTATGGAAAAAAAATCAGCACCCACAATTTTTTAGTGCCACCTGAATCGTTAAAACTCCTCTTCCGCCAAACTAAACTTGAATTATCACCTCTAAAAAATCCCTATCCAAGCCACATGACGCCTGTATGTGTATATAAAAAACTAGATGGGAACAGCACGTGCCATATGTCTGAGAGGTTCTTCCGCTTTCAGTTTTGCCATCGGCATCTAAAAATTGATGGGGGGCGGGGGCGTTCTATGAGCGATTGAAAAAATACACGTGCTATTTTTTTAGCATCTTGAGAGGTTTGTGAGGGTCCAAAGCTGCGGTAGCAGTTGGGGTAGGTTGGTTTTAGAAGGTAACACGACACTTCTGCATCTGCCACATCGGCTGAGCAATTTTTTATACCCAAGTTTTTTATATCCACGTTTTTTATCTTGAACTTTTTTATGGCCACTTTATACGGGGATGTGCGTTTTTATCCTATACAGAGGGTTTAGATTGCTAAATTGATTTTTTTTAATTCATTGAATATAACTGACAAAGAGAAAAACGAAGAAAATTTAATCAATAGAAATTTATTTTAACAAGTATTTTTTTTTGTTTGTGTAATCTTCCTAATGGTTCTGTTGGTTTTGTTAATTAATACCTAATATTATTTAATAGCTATATAAATTTGTTTAATTTAATTATCAAATATATAAAACGCGTATTCTAGAATCAATGACGAACACTAAAGACAAAGCGAGGTATTTCTTTATATCGACTTTATTTTGCGCAACTTCCTCCTTCCTTCATTCCTCCAGGTGAAACCAAAGTAATTTCAAAGACAATTACACAACAATCTCCAATATTAGCCGAAGAGTTCATAAGGCGCCATTAGTTGCTTTCAATTTTCCTGACCGTTTCCGCCTGCATTATTCCCACAACGAGTTTCAATTCTGATGATTATAGAAGTTACACGATGGATGAATCCCGGTTATTGAATCGCTTTATATAATATTTATAATTATCGATTAAATTTCGATTAATTTGAATTTACTTTTTTGTCTTTTGGGGAGGTATGATTGTTTTCAGGGAATTCCGAAAAATATTTTGAAGGATCATCGTCGGCGGGGAGTGATCCAGCAGATGGCGCGGCGACCGTCTGTCCGCTGAAATGAGTAAACGACCGCGGCATCGCAGGGGTCTACGTCCTACCAGAGCCCTGACCTACTAACTTTGCGAGGTCAATGATCTGCAATTCCAGTTTCAGGGGACTCTCTTCTTCACGCCGAGCTAAGTTCTTCTTCGGTACTCTTCTTCTTCTGTCGATGGACCGCGCGAAGAAGAAGGAGAAGAGGAGGTCCTCGTGGGAACCTTTTTGGGGACGCAATCGGCGAAGAGAAGCAGGAGGTGAAGAGGAGTCGCCGACGCGAATTTGGAGGCAGGACGAGCGATGGAAATAGACGCGCGCTCTACTGCTGAGGCTAGTAACCTCTGGTGGCCCAAGAATTCGGACTCAGTTTTCGGAGTCATCCATGGTCTCGCTTCGAGCCTTCGAGTGCGTGGCCACTCCGTCCTTCTCTGCCTCCTGGCAGGACGAGGAGGACAAGCGGCCCCACCTTTTTCTAGGTGGAGTGCGAGGGACAAAAAAGAGGCAGGAAGAATCGTCCGGCTCTTAATACGGCTGGAATGTCTTGTACGACGTGATAACAAACGTTGACGGGCGGATTGATTTTAGAATTCTTATTAATAATTCTCTAGTGCTTAAATAACTCAAAAACAGGATCTTTCTACTTAAATTTAAACATAACAAATATTAAAACATTTCAATAATATTCTTATTAATTAATTAGTAAAAATGTTTTAGGATAATAGTTGTAATGGGATAACAGCATTTCTCGGTGTTTAAGATTCGATTTCAATAAGAATGCACCGGACCTGCACAAACAAATTTTTCTTTCGTCAGGCTTTCTTTCACTACTTTCTCTCGTCGAGGTCCGGCACGAGCACTTAGAACCTAAGACACGACGCCGCATCTTGCGCTCGTGGCAGACGACAGCTTTCTTTTCGGCGTTGGGGGCTCCGTCTCTCTAGACCAGTCGACCCTGGTTTCTTTCGTGGTGTTTTTCTTGGTCTAGTCAGGTCTCTCCCAGCGTGCACTAGACGCAATAATAAAACTAGAGACGAGGCCGTTACGAGACTGGCCGTAAAATGTTCTTACAGCACCTGGATAAGAGCCAAGGGGGCCACCCGAACACCTTTAAACTTGAACTTGCGCTCATCGCCAGTGAAAACAAACGCAGAAGAAATTGGAATGTTAAACGAAGTTTAAATTGAAACAGAAATTGAAATCGGAATGAACGATAAGATACGAGAACAATAGCGTGATAAATACGTGTACGAGAACGAACATTCACGACTACATTCATTATTTCGAAGAGGTTTACACTACAAACTCATATATATTGGAATGTAAGAAGAAGGAATGAAGTAAAAAAAAGAACAAATCCGAACTCAGGTTCGAGTTCACCGACATCGCGACTTTCAACAACGATATTTGTATCAGCTGTTAAGAGTTCACAATGGTTTGTTGTGTTATGACATTACATCATCTGTGGGCGCCGTACTCTTATAAGAGATGATTATCGATTGTTGGATTGAAGTAAAGCATGTAGCGGCTCGAGTAGCCATTCATCAACTTTATTAAAAGAAACTGAATTTAAAATGAATGACTCAAAAATATTTATAATTATTTTTTATCACATCATAAATCACCAAATCCTAGCACGAAGACATTTCCTGGTCTGAAGGAAAGTTCGATTCCCTCTGGTCGAAGACAATGTCTTCTGGTTGCCACATCGAAGCGATGAAGATTGATGGACTCGAGTTGGTGTGCGTGAGACCGTCGATACACGCACACACATAGGCCGCCAGAGTATGGGCTCTGGGCATTGAAGACCCAGTTCGATCATGTGTCAACAACCTCTGAATATTCAGCTGATCGGCGAAGAGTTCGATGACACGAAGAACACCCGAAACACGTACGCGGGAACCTCGAGGCTCTTTGGTCGAGCGAGTTCCTTGCCTTGGGAAGAAGAACGGACCGAGAGAAGAGAAAAGACCACTCGATCCGCTCCGATCTCTTCCTGGGTGAACGTCGTTGAAGAAGTATATAGGTCAAACGGTGGATGGAGGTTGAAAGAGTGCGAGGGACGGCGAAGGGAATACAAGGAAGAGGCGCCGTCGAACGCCAACAAGAGATCTGCGAGCTGGTGATGCTGCGTGGCGTCCCGGATCGTTCACGATTGAACACGACCTAGAAGTGCGGTCAGTGTGCGATTGGCCGCCGTTGGTTCAGTAGGGTAAAGGGTGACTAACCGGGGACGATGACCTCAGATGGTCGCAGAGGCCCGCAAGAGACCGAGCCACTAGTCACAAAGGCTCAGAAACGAGAAATGCGTAGTGCAAAGTCACCTGGTAGCGCTCGGTCGCATCTATTGCCGACCACTGCTACCAGCTCCAAGAAGAAGCTTTTCTGGTCCTGTCGGATTTGGTCTTCATACGACCTCGTCACGTCCGTGGGTAACTTCCATTGGACTCTCTATACACTATCATCCTTTTAAATCATGACGATCGTTATCATTTTCAATGTTGCATTATTTCAATAAAATTATTTCTGTCATCGTAGTCGTATAGAATCGTCGTCGCGAAAGGTAGGAAATGCGAGGAAAGCCAAAGAATGCCGTTGCAAGCATAACAGGACGTCGTGCCTAATGGACTCCTGCTAAATAGATTTGCGGAAACATCGGCCACTGGCCAAGCTGTTGGTCAGTTGCACAAGAATGATGGAGAACAGATGGGCGGCCGAAGACACCCAGAGTTTTCCTACCAAGTCGATTTTTACAAGATTAGACTTGGTCAGCTGTCCTATGATTACGAATCATATATTTGTATTAATTAATGGGATTTTACTTACTAAATCCTTTAGTAAATTAATTAGTAATTATCTTTTTTTTTATATTAAACATCGTCATTGTTAAATCGGTTTTATTCTCCTATAGTAAAAAAGTTATACGCCGGAATGCACCTATTTCATACAAGGTGTTCTAACTCGAATTAAATAAAGGGGTATTTTTTTAGATAGCAATAGAGTCCCTGCCCAGCGTCAGCAGACCGTGTAATAGGTTTGCATTTTTGCAGAGAAGTGCCAGGTATAGAGTCGCTTAATTACTGTTGCCGGATTAAGGAAGCGCTTTAGTTGCTGAAAAATAATATTACCATGACTCAAAGCCGTGGATAATGTGCGAATTACTTTTTGTCCGATACAATAAAGTTGTCTGTGGCGTTATTTGCACGGCGAATTCCGTACCATAACTTGGTAAATGTCTTTACATCTTTTACTGCAGTTGACCTAAGAATGTTTTCTCTTCGGGCAGTGGAAGGAAATTGCGATGATATCGCCTTGGGGTATGGCAACTTTCGAGGAAGCCTACACGTGAAAGTCGAGGTGAAAGTCAGCATTTTTTTTAAAAGCAACATGTCGCTAATCGCTTGCAGAAACCACGTCGGATCGGTTCGAATCTATTATAAATCGCTGCAAAAAATTTTAATCGCTATGATTATCAGCTGACAAGGACAATCTTTGCATTTCGCTCTAAGCATGGTTTTTATTTAAAAATATCTATTTGCAAATTTATTTGATTTTAAAAGAAAATGTTAAGTGAGTTAGTTGTTTAAATTAAGATGAATTTGCATCAAGAATCACGCTTGTACACGTCGACCTGAAAACCATTTGTATCTCTACGGCTCTATGTGTGTATCTAAAGTAGGAAGTTATACTTGGCTTTCGCAGCAGCCAACAACAATGTAGTTCTTTGAACTTAGGCCATAGAGTAGTGTGTGGAAACGTATACGGAATCCGATGTTCGTGGGCAGTGGGACGTCGTCGCTTTTGCTAAACGTCAACGGACTTATTTACGAACTATAATTCAATTAAATAACGTTTATGGAAGCTTCACTAATTTCGGGTTTGTTTGGGACCAAATTGTTTAAGTAAATAAATTCCAGGAGAATGTCGAAATTAAGACGTCCAGAAGACGCGTTTCGTTCAAGTTTGTTCAAATCGGTTAAAAGCCTAATGCTTTGTTTGCCCGCTCGTTTAGAGGTAGATGCAATTTTTTAAAGCCGAGTAAGTAAACATTAAATTACAGGTTGGTTTACAGAACGTTTTGGATATCGTGCTCGCGACCATGCATATGGATAGCAGGAACAAAATTTCGTGAGGTCAAAGAACTGGCCGTATGGCAGGATACAACGCTCCGCAGTATGGCGCAAGAGTTGACTATGAAACCTTTGCGATTTAAAATCTTTTTTTTATCTAATATCATTTCAAATTTATCAATAAATTTTATTATTACAACAAATTAATGACCAATCATCCAATACTTACAAAATTTATTACTAACGGTGTTCCCAACTTTCTAACACATTTCCAAACTATTACTTTATTTTGAAATTTAAACTATTAACATAATCGTTGCGCATAAATAACGATATCGTTAATTCACAATAAGGTTATTAAATTAAAATTGTTATTAATAAAGTAAACAAATTGACTTGTTTGAAACATAAAAGTTAAAAATAAAAAGATAACTTACTTAAAAATATGTATAACATTAATAAATAAAAAACCCATTATACCATCTTTCCATGTTGAGTGATTCACGTCAAGTAAAAATTAAATTTCCATGGAAAATCGAATTCTTAGAATGAAATGTAGGTAAAAAGAAATCCCGGTTGGGTTAATACGTAAATCAGATCAACGAATCATCTTTAAAATGATTAAAAATGCCTACATTACGTAGCATTTAAATTTTATCTACATGAATATCAAATTAGATTTAAACGGTAAAATTCCTTTTATTATTTTATAAATGATGCAATTTTTTGTAAAAAAACTTTTTGACATAAAATTTGGGTTTAGTAATTTAATTTTGAATTATCTAAGAATTTCTTCAAATCGTCCAGGAAGATTAAAAATCTCTATCTGAAGCATTCGATGTCGAAAAAGTTGTGTAACTGAGTATCTGAAGAACTGTTTCACACCCCCACCTTATTCACTGAAAAAAGAAGATTCTTGGCTGCCAACCAGCTGCGTGCCACGAGATACCTGCAAATTTGGGAGCAAATCGGGCGCTCGACACAGGTACCCATTGTCCTGACGGACCAACCAGGCTCGAAAAAAGAGTCCTTCGTCCTGCAGAAGAGGGTTCGAGCATCAGTTGTGAGTGGGTCAGGGTTTGGTGACGTAGAATCCCCACCATCGCGTTCAGTTCCATTTAAGACTCGCGGTCGGTTCGCTTTACCATCACTCTGCCAAGTGCTTTGGTCTTAGTGTGTCGCGAACGTCATCACGCTACGTCCTTCAGAACCTCGTGTGTTGTTTCGAATATTTTGTTGCAAAGATTGAATCGAAAAAAATGGACGGTGGAAAGAAGATCCTAGACCCGACGGGACAATATTAAGATTTTTCGAGGGACAAGCATAGTATTATGGTGGTTGTCACTGCAGGCGGTGGGAAGACGTTAGATCCAACAGGATTATATTGATTTTGGCGGAAGTTTGGCGGTTTTTTATTTCGGAATAATTCTGGGATAATGGACGGTGGTAAGAAAGTCTTGGACCCAACTGGGCAATATTGAAGTGGGGATGATGGATCACGGGAAAGTCCTAGATCCAACAGGGCAATACTGAGGGCTCACTCCCTATGTCCCACGGGATCCCGCCGATGGCACCTAGGAAAGACACTTCGAGTCGCACTAGAAGAAAACTGCCAAGTAGGTAAGTGAAGAAATGAGAGAACTCTTCCTTCTTCAGACTTCCGCGTTGACTACTCGGTTGTTGACCTCACTTGGTGGTAACCTACACATGTTTTAAAACGCCCCCGTTCGCCGGTTAGAAGAGTAAAGCACACTTTTAGCAACTTAATATTAAAAGATTACACTTTCCATCAAATTAAAATCAAACGTCAAATTTCCACCCTACATTTAATTCGCTTTTTTAACCAATATTAATTCTTGTAACAATATAAAACCTATCGCGTTATTTTCTTCTCTATAAAATTCATAAGAATTCCTTCTTCGCTATGCTCTTCTGTCTCTTGACTTTTGGGGAGGTTGATGACCTCACTACTCACCGCCCAAAAGCACATACACACAACGTTTCAACACCAAACACGCACGTAAACATTGGAGATTCTTAAAATCTCTTCGTTCGCGTTTCCGTACAGTCGCCGTTTAAAAATAAACGCGTTGTTACGTAAAATCCAGCCGATCGGGTGTTTATATGTAGCAATAATCCGTGATGTAACACACACACAGTCTGCCGTCTCGCTATTATTTAATAACACACACGTTAGAATGTTAACCTGCGAAAGCACAACATATTAATGCTAATCTAATTATGCCATTTTTTTCTTTTTGTTACAGATAACGTCGAGCAAAAACCGACGATCGTCCCCTTCTTCCTCAGTCCACACAGCGTGAAAAATAATGTTTGCAAAACGTTATTAAAAAAATCAAAACAACACTGCCAAAAAGTTACCGCCACCTTTTCATCTCATTTTTCGAACAGTTTCTCCCCGGTTATAAATAATAAAGGAAAAATCGATAACGTCGTATCTTGCGCAACAGAAAGAAAAAAGTAAATAAATATATCAAAAGCGGTGGAAAGCAAATACCAAGACTGATTTGTTGATTATTTTTTTAATACTTTTACAATTATTTTTATTGCTATTATTATTATTTTGATTATTTTTTTATTATTGTATTTGATTGTAATAATGATTGTTATAACGATTAACTTATCGCTTAGACTAAGTTCCTCCGGTTATCTCGCGTGCGCTTACACGCCCCCTCCTATCGTGTACCCGCGAAGAAAGAAAAAAGGATAACAATTTGGTTAATATTCTTATTATTTAGGTTTTCCCGCCAACAATCCCATTTTTCCATGTCCAAGTGTAAAATTATTTATCCGTAACCGCTGTATATACTATTATTAATTGCTAACGCCCGAGCCCCCCTCGTGTTGTAAATTCCCCCCTTTTATCCAGGGAGTTGTCTGTGTTAGAACTCATTCTTCTATCCTTTTTGTACAGTTTTGCTACTGGCCTATGTTTTCTTTTGTAAAATTAAGATGTAAAGAGCAGGAATATATTTTTTAATTTATTTTGTCTATTTATTTCCACCCAAAATATAAATATAAAAGCGTATATAGAGATTTTTGTTTTGATGGAATAATAAAGTTATCCGTAGTTATTCGATGCACCAATCAGTGTTCAATCTCTTGTACAAGTGGTATGCATCCGTCGACGCCGATTTTCTCTATTTGGCCATAGCATCAAACAATGGACCTGCCGGAGATCTGTGCAGATTCGAGCTCGGCTCGATCTCGCACCAAAGGAGAGATATAATTACGTAAGCTAACTATGGACAATAAACAAACCGGGTTCAATCGCCCGACCGGCAACCGTTTTCCGGTAAATAATTTCCTCGTTTTTTCTTCGATCGCCGCTCTCACTTGCATCGAGGCGGCCCCAGACGCCAGCGAATCTATGTAAATGCGATGAAGACGAGCTCGACCGTGTAGATGGCGATGGCGCTACCGCGGCCTCCGGTTGCATAAGCGACCTCCTCTTTATGACCCTACTCGTGGGACGAATGTTGGGACGATACTATCATAAAAATTCTCTCGACATCTCAAGTCTTTCAAAGATTTAACAATATTTTCTATTCTCTATACCAGTCTTTTACAACTATTTTTAACTGACACATTTTATGTTATAAGAATACTAATTACTTCGAATTACCCCTAATTTCTTTGATACTGAAAAATCAGTTTTATTCGCAAGAAATTTTGTAATAACATATATCAAATATATCCTAAGATATCCCTGAATAATTCTAAATAATCCAAACACATGCCAGAAATAATTAGACATATTCTGAACATTTTTTGAAACAATCTGTAAATCAGTCAAAATTATTCCTCATAATCTCCTAGCTCTTTGGAAAAGAGTCCAAATTATGAACTCATTCTCATTTTCTTCCGGCACGCTCTGTGTTTGAGCTATCCTGGTTCAAAGAATGGTTGTTTATCTTCTTCTATGGTAGACTTTATTATTGAATGCTGGGTGTTTAGGTAAATCGATTCGATTGCTGCTTTCTCATATTGCCCATAAAACTCTCCTTTATAAATTAAGTGGCTCAAGGACCAAATTCTGTGCCGTATCTCGACAACTCCTCAGGTGAGACTTCTCGTTATTGATCAAAGCATCCTTTACCAGCATTCTGACAAAAAATTATAAAATGTTCTGCAACAAGGAAATTGATGAAAAATGTCAACCTTAAAATCGTAATTGGTTTTATCCATAGATCAATTTTGATCATTTAATTCAAAAATACCTAAATAGCTGCTTCTGATATAAAATATGTTTCCATTCGAAAGAATTTTTCTCATGAAAAGTAAGTATTCAAAGTTCAAAACTCTTTGAATAAGTAATTTTAGATCTTGACAGACCATATCTTTTATCCAGAGACACGCCGTCTACCATCACCAATAGTAGACTTTTTATTCGTTTTGTTTGCTTCATCCATCCCCAAATGGAAACCAGTAGTTGAAACCTTTTATAGATACATCGATCTATATTTTTATGTATTTCTTAGGATTCATATCTTATCCGAATGAGAATTATTGAAAGTTGTTCCAAAAATGAAATAGAAAACCGAACTGAGATATATCCAAAAATCTCAAGTAAAAGTGGTTTTCTATATTTCAGCGAATCTCTCAAGGTCAGGGGTGGGTCCAGCTATCTCCGGGCCCATCTGCTCGGTTGCACGTGTGTCCGAACACACGTACGCGTACACGTATGCGTTCGGTCGCATGCCGGACCATATTTGACGATTGATATAAACACTGAGCAGGCCGCGAGCAACGGCGGACCGCCTGTCTCTTGAAAACCGCATTTACTAATTTGGATTCATTCCAAATTTGATACACATACCAGATTTGGAGTACGCAGAGGAGCCGAGAACAAAGGGGTTGCCCGCTTGGTCTGTCACATCAGCCCCATATAATTCTCGATGTCGACGAAGAGCTTTTTTCTCGTCCACTGGCCGTCGTCTTTGTCTACCACTCTTTGAGGTAGACTCTGCGACTACTAAAACTCTCCTGATTCTGATGGTAAAAGTAGGTGAAATAATTTTTGGATTATTTAAAATAATTGTTTGAAAATATTTCTAAAATTTTAACTTCCTCTTTTATGTTTCGACATTTTTGTCACCAGAACTATTAAATCTCATATCGGATTCATTCAAGAGGCAGTCAAAAAAACTCGACCCACCAAACAGGTGTGTGAATAATTATGCACACAAACACACCACAAATTTCGGTAATGACCGTGACACGCAAGGTCAAGATAGCGTGTGCTCTACAGGCATATATTATAATGGTTGTTTAGATGTAATATCTATTTAGAGATCAGTAGTTTTTATTTTTTGAACAAATATTTAAGAATTCATTACCGAGCGCTATAAGAAACGCGAGTTCCCTTTAAATATCGAAGTCATGCTAGACCTCCGCTCATGTCACACACGATGACAGTTTTGATACCGAAAACCGGTTGCCTTCCTCGGGCTGCCATTAAACATAGACAAAAGAGGCGCTAGATTGCGGCAGATAGGCGTCGAAAGAGCAAACTGTCTGTTTGCTTGATTTCCTACCCGGTTTTAGCAATATCTTTCTTTACGATTTCTAACGCGCAAAACTCTTCAGAATTTATAAGTCAACACGAGTCAACAAGTAATAATTAAATACAACAATTGCAACAGATCAAGGGAAAAATTTGAATAATCATTAAGGTAAGAAGAAAAGGTTGGAGTCACGTGAGCCTGGACGTGTATGTTGCCCATGCAACTCACAATGATGTCCTTGTTCCGAGTTGACCACCGTAGAAAGACATAAAGCCAGCGGAATAAAAAACTATTTATACGCCTAATTTCAAATACATGTGCTTTTTAATCAAAACAACGCCGCTATAGGTCAAGGTTTAACGATGATGTGAAAAAAGGCTAAAGATATAAATAATGCAATTCTACCGATTAATAGAGTTTACGATGGAAATAGATGAAAATCTCATTAACAGCAGTTAAAACCAACACATAATTACTCTACCCTTCTTATAAATATCCCTTTTATAGGCTTATTTTTAACTTGTGATTGAAGGTCAATTGAATAAGTACACGGATTACCTTTCAGCATTATGGTCCTCGAGGATGCTGTAACATTTAAAAATATGTTCACATCCCGACGAAGACATTTTAATGAAACATTTACGACTTCTTCATACTCCCAATCACTTCTTATCGTTAAACCAACGGTTTAAAGACACATCAAATCAAAATATCTAGGTAATCTAAATATCTTTAAAATATCAATTTCCTCTTTCCATCTTGAAATTGAAAAGTCTTGATTCAACCCGGTGGTTTTATCATCGACCGAAGGCCTATTAATAGCTCTCTTTACGGCCTCCGAAGAGTGGTGCGCCTTTCCTAAGACGCGAGCCGAAGCAGATAAGGCGGCTAAAAAAGACGGAAAAAGAAGACAACAGTGTCGAGGCGGTGCCAGCGTGTGAAGGAGGATGCCGGCAAACGAAATAAGGAAGAAAAAACGCGCACTGTTCGGTTGTGGCCCGGCGCAGGACGTTGACCTGCGCTAGCTCGTTTCGTGTTGCCCTTCTGGCCGCCTGTTGCCTCCTGAATCCCCTCATGCTGATGTCGTGATGATCATGATGAGAGTCACACCGAACGTGTACTTATTGTTCATTTCATAACACCCTAAATTCAATTAAAAAAACGTGTACAAACTATCAATCATACTGAGATATTCTTAGACACTTATATATCTTTTAACTTATCTTCCAATATTTTTAGATAAATTTCGATATAATAAGAAGAATCTGTATCATATCACTTAATTTTGATTTTTAATATCTGTCAAGATTGAAAATCACGAAGATAGTGAGCAGTGCAATGCAAACAACTTATTCCTTGACCTTTGAAAAACGGGGATGATGCTAACAATCAAAAACTCGAAGAAACATGCGTTATAACCCGAAAATTACTTAATGAATTTTGCTGGAGTGATTGCAAGGTGAACTCGAAGAGAAAGGCTTAGTATCGAAGAATCAATTTGAATTCAAAGAACGTAGAGGAGATATACAGCAGGCTTCGAATCTTAGTGACACGTTGAAACTTGCCGAATAAAAAGAAAAGAAACATCGTAGGTGGTAAAATCTTACGACACCTTCTAGTAAGATATCTGCCAAAGTTAATCGAAACCAATGTGGAACTTGATAAGAACAACCGCTTTCTTTTTGAAGAATAAGTGAAAATTTCCAGCATAAGGAAAATAAAAAACTTGAGCAGAAATCGTGAGAACTTTAGAGATCACCCACATAAATATAAAAAAGCTAACAAATACCTTGATGTAAAATTTTCTAAAGCATAATATTTATTCTATGTTTAGTTGCTTATATTATAATATTAAACTTATGGCAGCATTTTCCACAGGATTACAAGTCAAAAAAGACAAATACATTAATGAGCTAGTATTATATTTCTCTTTATTAGCAAAATAAAATGAGTTGTCTTAATTATCGCACAGAAAAGCTAGCATTAAATTTCTAATTTATATAGCAGGCTAAATACAGCCTTCTTATTCTTAAGAATTTTTAAAGAATGTTGAGAAATTGAAGAAATAGCGAAACATCACTAAAGGTGTTTTAATTAACCGGAGTTTTCTCTAGGTAGGATAAGACGATTTCATTGAGAGAAGGTATCTAGGAGTGTCAGTTTAACTATAAAGTTATGCAGTGAAGAAGTTGCCAATCTGGATGTAGCAATTCTAATTTAAGTGCTTGCTATTTTTACTTCACGGTAAATTGAACTAATCGGCTTTATTATAAATCAAGAAGAAATGGATGGATTTCTCTAATACATCATCTTGCCAAATTTAGCTTAATTTTATTTAAACATTTGGGTAACTTTTTAAAAAAATTATTGTGGGTTATTAGATTATTCAATTGAATTATTAATTGTTAAAACCCCACGCTGATCTAAATCCGGTCCTGTATGTCCCCTTTCGTAGGTGTAAACAAATGCTTTTATAATTATGAATTATTGCTGTTCTCTCAATTGAATCACCTTAACTAAGAAGGTGGGCGTCATACGGGAAGTTGGATCCGATTTTATCGAACGTTCTCAGAAAATCCCAAGAACCAATAAATGTAAAATCTCCCAAATACAAAACCGCAGGCGACTTTCAATCTGTGTTGTACTGGAAATGTCAAATTTTTATCGTCACGTCGCGTCTGCGTTTGCACTTTAATCTTTCACACCACTCCAGAGTCTCGCGGTCTTGCGAGTGAAACGTGCTCAGGCGATCGACGCCAAGGAAAGAATAAAAAAAATGCGCCTCGCCAAGAACCTTGTCCTTTGCGGTGCGGTGAGTGCGATTTGAAGAATTTTAACTGTACTATTACAACAATTATTTAATACTGTACGCGAACACGTGCTTCGGTAAGAGGTGCAGTCGCGGGCGCAGGTGCAGGTGGTAAACAAACTCTAAATACCGCGACGGCTTTGCACTTCTGATCAGTCAAAGATCAACATCATGAGTTCGATATAGGTATTCGATTATTCAGTTTGTTAAGCTTCCTGCTGATTTTCTGCTCGGATTGGCGTCGGAGGAAGAGGAGGAACGAAAAAAAAGGTTAAACCGAAACGAGCCCAGAAGACAAGACACGGTGAAACGTCGTGTTGCCGGGTTAACCTTGGCTCAAGTGCCGCGGCGTTATGCAAAGATAATTGCATTTTTATTTATGAGAGTCGCCGAGGTTTATTTTTGTACAACCACAACGCACCGATGTCGCGTATTATGGTTTAAAATTAACCTTTCGAACTAGATTTAATCGATCATTAATTTCCGTCAATAACACAAAATAAAATATTTTTATATATGTATTTTATATTGAAACAAAATCGTTAGAGACTAAAAAAAAAAAGGGATTAAAAAATAAAAAAGTCACAGTCCCAACTACCTGGTGTTCGCAGCAACCATAACCCATTGAGAGTGGTAAGAATGCGGAAGAGTTCTACGCGATAGGGTGTCGTAACGGTACCCCTTTTTTTGCTCCCCTCGGCTCTAAAAAACCTAACGATTTTTTTGGGGCGACCTTCCCCAAGTTTTTTTTGCTTTACATGTTTCTCTCTATTCGTGTTTTGTGATTCTTTTAGAATTTTTTTCTGGTTATCTTATTTTTTTGATTGCCAAGTTGTTTTAATCTAGGTACTTCTTGTCTACTGGTGTTTTAAGGGAGCACCTAGACGACCCACGGCGTTCTGTTGAACAAGGCCGTCGTGCCTTCGTCGCTTGGTCCGCACTCTTCAGGCTCTAGGTTACTAGTAACATGTATTTCATGTACAGTTATACATCACATTCTAGCTACGACCGGCCTGCTATGCATAAGTGGAAAATTATCGTGCAAAACCAATACGTAAAAGGCGAGCTGGTCCCGTTAAGTAACTGATACAGCAAGGATACGTTTTTCTAAGCGGAGGACACCGTGTTGTCTTTCTTGTTCTCTTTTATTTCTTTTTCTTTTTGCACAATTTCAGTATGGTTGTATGTAATAATCTAAGTATCCACAGGTTTCCATCGTAAAAATTAAAGGTTACATTTTTTCTCCTTTCGTTGAAATACAATGTTTTATTACTTTTTATATTTTAAGAAATTGGTTGCGTAAAAAGTTCCGGGAAAAATTTAAAAAAATTAGTTCTGGTGGAGGTATCGTGGTTTGAAAGAAAGTTGTGTTTAAGGGTTACTAAAAGGTTGGTTTTATGGATGTTTTAAAATATTTTTCATCAACAAAAAAACTTACCCACTTTTTACAAAAAGAAGTAAAGGGTAAAAAAGGTGGTGTGGTGTAATAATCATAAAGAATGCGGCAAAAAAATTATTAGAGGGTAAAATAATAAAAAAAGATCAAACAAAAAATTCGACAATACATTTTCTTAGTTAACATAAAATAAAGAAATCTTCTTTTTGTAACCCATTACTGGTGATAGAATTTTTGTATCTATCAAACATCGAGTTTACCGTTGCCATATTTTATACGCGGGATGCAAAACCATATATAATAAATAGGCAGTCTTTATATTGATCACTCGAACATCGGCGGTTATCCTTGGCTCCCTTATTAGAAGTCAATAGTTTAATCGATTAAGTATGTTGTTAGTTCTTCGAGACGAAGTAACATTTTCCCTTTTCCACTCGACAAAAACATATACACAACATCTCCACGACGGTGTAGTAACCTCGTACACCATATCATTATCACGAACTGCGATTACCGCCTCAATCGTAGCATCCTCCTAGTAGATAACGCTATATCTTAGATTTCATTCTGCTTGTACTTAAAATGTGCAGAATAAACACTATAAGCAAAGACAGTCTAATTTTGGCGGTAGAATAAAAAAATTAAGCATTTGTGACAACATTTTCCTAGTATGTTTGGTACGGATTCCACATAGCGGGGATGTTTATCAAAATCATGGTTTAGGAACACTGCCAATATTTCATTGGAAAGATTTTCCTCAAAATATTGGTTAGTAAATTTCATGTGGCAAGAGAGTTTACAAAAACTGGTTGGACTAAGAGCACAATTGATGTACCCTTAGAAGCTAAAAGCTGCCATTCACCAAAGATGACGTTTATGCCTAATTGTAATATAGAAAAATTATTGCATAGGGAATATGATTAGAACACATAATCTGAATTTGGCAATTCATATAGCAAAAATTATAAAAGAGACTTTACTTTCTACAAAAAGTACATAGTCTGTCGCTATCGAATAAGAATGATTTTAATATTATTATAAATTATCAAAATGATATAAATATTTTTTTTTCTAAAAGAATTTTTAGTTTTTCGTATACAACCTAATCTGGCGGTCCTGATCTTTTTGTAAAGAAGCAAGAGATCTTCTCAAAATTCCATACGTAGCACGTGG
The DNA here is from genome assembly GCF_036711975.1 of Onthophagus taurus. Classification (NCBI taxonomy): domain Eukaryota; kingdom Metazoa; phylum Arthropoda; class Insecta; order Coleoptera; family Scarabaeidae; genus Onthophagus; species Onthophagus taurus. The sequence continues at coordinate 6,773,095 of NC_091967.1, forward strand.
ACCCCTTTTGGCGGAGATACATATGAATAATGCATAGTTTTTGAGATCGGCTCGCGACGTCCGTTTTTGCCACAAGCTCAGCCGTGGTCCACGTGCTCAACGTCCGAAAGACGTCCGATTTTTTTGGCCATAAGCGGACCCTTTCGAAACAAACCTATAAATGGCGTTCGTTACCGTATCCGCCAAATTCAAATGCCAATCAGTTGTCTACGACATCAAACGCGAAGGATCCGCTGCTGTTGTTGCCACCGAATCGTTTCGTCGTCGTCGATTCTTCTCTTGTTGCTCTTCTTTCGGGAGAAGCCCTCTCTTTGTTTTGTCTTAAAGAGTCGGGCGGCCCGTAAGACATAAAAGGCAATCGCGGGCCGATGACGGTGACTAAGTTGATCGCAACTGAAAGATCCACGACGATTTCCCATCGAAGAAATAAAAGTAAAATAGATTTTTTTTCTAATTGTGCTTAAAAGATACTAATACTACAAAGGGAAGTTGGATGAAATCGAGAACTTTAAAAAGTGAAGGCGGAAGAGACCGAAACATTCTATGGGAACGGAGACTTAATTTATATTTGGGCAGGCAGAAAAAAAACCATCTCCCCTACGTCTTATCGTAACATCTAGCAATTTCCATCCCTCTCTATACCGTCACAGGATCGATATTGCTGTTTCCGTTTTCACGATGATGATATCTGGCGATCGGAGGGTCCCTTTTTTTGATTAATGTTAGGTTTATAAAACGCAGCCTCGGTGTCAGGTGTTACTATGCCGTTTTTTTGTGTGCATGCGGTTCGGGAAGCTGAAAGAAAACTTTTTTCGGTAAACATAGAATGACAGCTGGTTCGCAGGCAGTTAAATCCATGAAAAATTAACAACACCTCATATTTGAGAAAAATGCACATTAAATTTTTTTTTATTAATTCTTTTCGAAAGCAGCGAATCGAAATGATCGCATAAATTTAAAATTACCATCGTTCAGAGGGATGCCGCCTTTCGTTCGGACAAGTTTGCTTTTATTTCGTACTTCTTTCGCTGGGCTAACATTTCACTTATCCAAATTTGGTTTAAATCGTCCCGTCCGATGGACATCTCGCCTTTATCGGTAGCCAGATCACGATCTTCGCTCGATGGACCGGCATAATCTAAGCGATTGTCTGATTTCTTAGAACCTACAATTAAAATCAATATTATATCGGTATTGTTCTTTATATGGGGTTGTGATTCGAAAATAGATTGAAATGGTTCTGAATGTTTTCAACAATTTATCTCATTTTTAATTTCACTTTAAGACATGTAAATACAGAGAAAGAGAAAACATTGTCGAAAATTTGATAAGTTTTTGAAAGAAATAGAAATATTTGTTACATATTATTTACTATACTTTAACCAAGTATAACTGTAAAAAACAAATTATTTCTAAATATGTCTTAATTAATTTGTATTTATTAATAAATTATTAACTTATAAATAATGAAACATTTATATATTATATAAATAAAGGTTTTTGAGTGAGATATCTTCTTAACACATCCTACCATCTATTGGTATTATGCTGAACGATAATTGAAACTCATTGTAGTATCTCGCACAGAAAGATTTGTATAATTACTATTAAAAATTGATTGTCTGATGACTCTTTCAACATTCAGTCATCAATCGGACGAAGCAAAACGTTGGTAAACGGACAGCGGTAACGGTTGCGGCGATAAATTGAAAGATAACAGGGAAAACCGTTGCTCAGATAGTGTACAAGAGGCTTTCAGGAAACTAAATAATTACTAAGATACCTCTAATCAACGGTCTTTATTTATCTCAGTACAGTTACAACTTTACTGTTTTAATTACACTTAAAACAATAACTTCTAATAACGTTAAATTAAATTGGATACTTTAACACTGTTATTCAAAAATGTTTAGATAAAATGCGCTTCTTTTTGATGTAGATATCCAATTCAAACTAACTTCTTAGCGGGGAATACTCACCAATTCTAACAGATGTCGCTATAAGTAAAGTTGGTATAATTAACAATAGATGTCGCTAAAACCTAGAATAGGAATCTGTGAGGTTAAATCGAATAAAGAATAAACCACGTAAGTGTTTACATAAGTATGTGATGTGATAAATATGGAAAACTATTGAAATTATTCTAATTATATTGTTTATTGTTTAAAAATTCCATTTATATACATATTGATCCAGAAGAGTTATGGTTAGGATGACAATTTTTACAGAAAGTTCTACATTTAAACGAGAGGGTAAATTTTTGTTTAATACAGGAAGAGATTTTGCATTAATACAAATGCAAAGAATTTGCTATTAACGCATGAATGCATTTTTTGTGAAAACATGTAATTTAGTGCCCCCTATTTGGTTATCCCATACTATAATATGTAAGAGGTGTTGCCTAAATTACGTTGTAAGTATAATACCTTAAAACATGTGCAGTCGCCTCATAGATGGCGCAATTTAAAATAAAATTTTACTTATTTTTTTAATACACAGAATTAAATTATAAAAATATTTCTTACTAACATTTAAATCATCAGCATGTGCTTAATGATAATTGATAGTTATCACAACACTGATTTTCTGTCATTATTACTTAAATAACAAGTAGCATACATACTTGACTGTTGCGACAAGTATCTTAGGGATACTATTATTCATATCGCCGATAATCAATCTATTCCAGGGTTTCATTATTTTCTGAATTTGAACTTGAACCAACATGCTCAATCTCGGCAATGCTGTCGAACACCTGATCCATTTTAGCAGATTTAATCGGCTTATATCCCAAACGATCCCACCCCATCCCTACTCAACCCAAACTTGTGGAATGCAATTCTATGCAACCCATTTCAACCCTTTCTTGTAGCATAGGAAGAGAAAATAATTCCTTTATTCTCCCTATTCCTTGCTCTCTCCCAGAGTAAGAGGTTTGAAGGTGAGCAATTTGCAAGGGTTCTAACCGTGCTGTTGACGTATTTAGTGTATTTTAGGACTCTCTCCAACGGGGAGACAACGTAAAGTGTTACGGAGCTGATCGTGAGCTATTAGCACTCTCCTTTTCTGGGCAAAGACTCATTGATTTTGGGCATCAAGCTGCAGATCACGTCTGGTATCGTCACGCTTTTTGCAGATATTGTTCTTATGTGGTTGGTCATTTTGAGACTTTTGCCTGATCATCCAGATACTTCACGCACACTACATTGTCCTGAAACCATTGTGACACCCACTTTTATGTTTGCTTGTACCCAGAATTATTACTTTCGTCTTTCTTTTGTGAGAGCCTTTTGAGATTATTCACATCGTCTTTGCACTCCAGTTGGGAGGGAATTCTATTATAGATTCAATAAAGTGTCTCCCTCAGCTCATTGTCCTTCGCTCGACTTCGTCAATGTTTTATTGAAGTTTGATAATCACAACTTGGTAATACAGCTAAAACTAAAGACTTCCGGGGTATGCCGTGCGTCTATTAAAATATTGTTCGGATGCCATGTTGTAACTTTCTTCAGAAACAAGTTCAAAAGTAGTTGCACGGTATAACCCGGAAGTTTCTAGTTTTAGTTTTATTTCTAATAACACGGGCTGTGAACGCCTACGAACTTATATGTACAACTTAGTCTTCAACCCTTTAAAAGTTCATAGTTGTCTTGTTGAAAAACTTTAATAACATTTGAAAAATTAATTAACAAATTTAGTGTGCTAAGCTTCTTGTAGAAATTTTAAATTCATCCGTTAAAATTAACGCACCATGCGCAAAGTAAATTTACACAGATTTTGTGAATCGCTCACAAATTCATGGATAATGAAACGCTTACAGCTTCCGCCTTTAAAAAGGAAGAGGCGACCGATAGAAGATTGTTAGGGTTGAAGAAATCCTTGGAGTGTTAATTTATACATTATGGGGATTAACGTCTCCAAAGCTAAAAAGGTCCCGTTCCTTAAAACTTTTCCGGGATAGAATTCCGGCGGGGCGCTTTGTCTTCATTTTTCCACCCGTTTCATTAATTAAAGTGGTTTTTTGCTCATCAACTCTTCCAAACCAATTACTTATTTGTTCGTCCGAACTGTTCGGTAATTGACTTCGAAAAGTATTCGGCGTTTCCATTGTTTTTAACTCTGGGGTTTCTGTTAGAGTGGACGCGCTAAATAATAAACGGCACGGGATGGATGGTTTCCAGGAATCCGTTTACGCGCGAGCAAAACGAAATCGTCGAGCGTCGAACTCTCCCCTTTATCGGTATTTATTGCTACGAACCCGAAGCAAAGAAGCTGCCCGGATCTCTTATTTCCTCTGTAAAGTTTAGAGGCTAAACGTGAAAATCGCAGATCCCCTCCCTACCTTCTCTTTATACCCTCACTCAACCTCGTTTTCAGACAGTATTTGATGATGATATATGCTTCGTATCAGTCTTAAGCTAAAAGTTGGAGGGGCTTTTCTCATTACGTCCGTTTCTACACGCTTTGTGTTTTCTCCGTCCGTTTATCACTCTTGATCCTGCGACACCTTTTACATAGAACTTGACGATCATGTCACTCTTAATCTAATACGAAATAAATCTGAATTGAGTCTGCAATAGTACATTTAAAGAGAAGAAAGTTTGATTTAAAAAATATTGGTGGGAGATGAATAGATTCGGTTACCTTTCGTCGTCAAATCGAAGGAGGGAATAGTACCTGGCGTGCGAAGGTCTGTGCAATTACGATGCCCCCGGGCGTACGCCACTAGAATGCAATTAAAATTGCTCCGATGCGGCACGACGGGCGGTAATTTAAGCAGGAACCGAAACCAGGAACACGCCGATCCTGACTCCCTAGCGGCGCATCCGCAAACGTCTGCTTTGTCTTATTTTATCCCGTTCGTTAAATTATGGTAGCTCTCTGTCGAAGACTTAATAGAGATCTAAAACGGCAACATATACATGTTTATAGTAATAAGCCGAAATAATTTAAAGAAATTCCAGTTTACGGTTTAACGGAGACTCTACTAACAATAAGTATGAATACAGTATTATTTTCAATGTTGTTTTAAATAAGCGATAAAGATATTATTTCAAATATTTCTAGAAAAATATTCTCATTTGACACGAAAATAAACGACCTGTTGTCATACAAATGCGTTGACTAACGATTAGTCCACAATTGGTGCTATTCGATAATAAAACTTAAACGATGTCACAAATATTTTTATATTTTTATTGACTAATGTTTTAGTTTGAACAGCAATAGTCATAAATTACTTAAATAAAATCTGGTTGGTTGGGCTGTTATGCGACGATAAAACAATTTGTGTTAGCTGAAGCCGAATAAAATTTATCTCCTTGCCATTCGTACAACACTGCTGCTACTGCGGAGTTGCAAAAAGCTGTGTAAGGGGATGTAATAGGGACGCTCTAGCTTCTTCGTCGAAGATGTGTATCGACAGCAGAAATTCAATTTTCTCGGTAGTAGACGTGCCAACATGTTGGAGGACAATGATTTGTTGTCTTCATAGCGTCACCGGTGATGTCTGACACCAATCCAAGCGCTATACATGCCAAGGAGAATCGTCACATGGATCTTAAGACGAGAATGTTGATACAAAGAAACGGAACTAAAGGATTACACGGCAATGTGTCTTGTTTATAAGACAAATCGAAGCGACGAAATAGGAATTAAACTGGTCGGTAAACATCTTGTTTCTTGTTTCACCTGCGATTCAATACCGGTAAATTATCTATTTCCCATGGGGAGTACTTCGCCAATTTATATTCCGATCTCGATTAACCGAGTCGGCGAATTATGCGGTAACGGAAATTGCGTCCGGAATAACGCAAATCTAGGATTTGCGCGGAGTCTAGAGTCGTAATGCTGTTTTAAATCGGGGATTACCCGGTCTCCGTTAGGACAAAGCCCTTGCTTTATTGGCCCGCGGACGAAGGAATTAAAACCCTTAATGACTTCGCCTATCTTTCGTGGCTCCCCCAGATTTTTTTCGTTGACCTTCTCCACCGCGTCTCGTTCGACGGTGTGGTTGCTTGAAACGGGTCAATTGGAACTTAACGAGAACGGTATTCAACTCTTTTCCCATTCACCACTCAGGTTTGTTACAGATCGTAAAAATGAAAAGAGACTTTTTTTTCAATGACAACAAATCCCTACTGATTAAGTATTCATTCCAATGCACCAATTGATCGTACAGTTCCTTTCAGGAGAGTTGCAAATGATTCATCGTTAAGAGATCGCAAAATATAGGTATTACAAGTATGTACTCGAAAAATATTTTTTGTTTTGAATAAGGTAATAGTTTTACAGGTTGAAAATTTCTTTAGACAATTGTTTAGTGTATCATAAGTTTTGTGTGAAAACTTTTGAACAGTTTTGTTAGTGCACCTGGGGAGTGCCCAAGTAAGCTTGGACGAGTTGTGGCTGACACCTTTTGTATTGATTGCTTTTTGAAGAGGTTTTAGCGAGGATACCAACTCGAGTGAAAACTGAAATTCTCCATTATTCGCATAGGTAAGCTGGGAGCCGTTCGGAACCGCGTACTTCCTAATAAGACAAATTGACAGAACCCGGATTTATCTGGCGCGAGGTTTTATTGGACCAGACGCCTACCTAAGACTCGCGGTAGACGGGAAAGTTTCGTTTTATTCAATTTATTTGCAGAGTTTGCGGTCGTGCATTTTTTGCCGCCTCCTGGTTACACTCCGATAGTTTTATATTGAATTACCTTGTTACCAACGAAGACATACCGACGAAGAACCGCTCTGCTAACTAGAGACTATCTTTTTTCTCTTTCAGCATTTGTCCACCCTTATTATCTTTAACGACCTTAATTTAAAAGCAATACTCAATTTGTCCGATTGTTCGCATTCGAACAGATTTTCCTTTAAAAGTTAAAACGGAATATAGTTGTATCCTTGTTATTGCAACATCCCTACATGCTTGGTAACAGCACTTCCGGAAACACAAACAACATAACGAGGATGTCGACGTGTAAAGTCACCAACTTTGTAATTGAAGTGAAGCGCTGGGTCAAAGTACTTTATAAATTTCGTTTTGTTTTTAACAATCTAATAAATTATTACGATTTATAGAGATTTTGTAACCGTTAATAGAGAAGTCATAAATTGCGCGAATTATTAAACATTCCCTGTTAATTTTACGTTAATTAAACATTACGAATTTGTATTCAAAAATGAAAATCCGTCGATTTGCGCTGTTTCATGCGAGAGCTAATTATAATTTCGGGAACATTTAACGTTGAAGTACCATTAATTTTAATTGGGTAAATCGTCGTGGCATCGTTGTCTCTAAATTGCCACTTAAGTCGGTAGAATGTGTAGTAAATAAAACAGAATAGGCCATATATTCAAGAGGAAGTTACTTGATTTAATTGTTTCTTTCTCTATTTATAGAAAAAAGTTGCTAAATTCCCACTTTTCATCCCTGTTACAAGTTTTGTTGATGATCATTTGGAAATCTGCCAGAACAATTTCCAATAAAAATTTCGAAATTGAATTTACTGCATTCAATTCAATTTTTTCTATCAATTGTTGACGTTCCATTACCGTTTCATGTGCCATTGTTGGGAAATCAAACTTTATGGTAATGCCCGTATTCGGTGGTATACACGTTTGTATCAACTTCGCTATCTCTGTGTGCGGGCTTGGAGTCAGGACACTGAACAATATAATTTATGCCCGCTTGCAAGCGTCCTGTATGAACACGTCTACAAGGCTGGATGCAAATTAGAGGGCAAGGTGCGCGGGTTAAACATGTGGGTTCCGAAATTAGTTTGTTCAAAATTCGCGATACGGCGGCGTAAACTCGACAAAAAGAGGAGCACAGCCACCGGAGGAAAGGCCAAACAATGATAATTCTCTTTTTACGAGGAGCTTCCTAGTGCACCGCTTCCTCCATTACGTCGTAAAGGGAAAAAATATGCGTCGAAACTGCATTAGCAAAGTTCTAAAAATGCTCAAACTTCACCACCCCTCACGTCCAGTTTTAACTGCAAGGAATTTTTGTGTTCTCATAGTGTTCGAGTTGGTTGGGATTTTAAGTTTCCCATTTCTCCGAGTACAAGAAGTTTCCTTCGGTATCTAATTCGTGATCAAATGTGCGAATAAGTTTAAATTGCCGCGGCTCTTGGCACGTGAGAGGAACTCCGAGGGCCGGTATTAATAAGTTGGACGGCGATAAGAGCCCGTCCCGCTGCGGGTGACAGTTACAGAAGTTAAATTGAACCACGTTTGGAAATCCGTCTTTCAAACCTACCGAGGAAGACGACGACGTCCCTGTAGGATAAAGATCCAGAGTTAGAAAACCGGGTTACATTGCAAATTCAATTCGTTACGTTGGTTGCGGAAATACTTTTCTACGCTTCCTATCAACTCAAACTAATAAATTGGAAATTGCAAAATCGAACAAATTTTATAGTAACACTAATGATATCTCATGTGGATTCCAACAACCATATACTAGATTCTACCTTTTCTGGTGTCATCTCACGTTTTGAAAGTTGTAGTGTTTCTTGTCACCATAACTGTTTATTATAATTGCTGAAGTTTCATTGTCACTATTTAATACTTCATCTTTCGGAACTTCTGCAATCCTGCTCGCTGTTGCTGGTCTCAAAGGAAATGCCAACACAAACTTACTGACACTATAAAGTTGATATCCATTCAAGCTTGCTCTACCTTCTATCACGTCTCTTACGATTTTTTTTTCTATCATCTAAATCACTGCCAAACAGTGGTACAAATATTAACCAAGAAAAGAATTTAAAATAGATTGCCTACATTACATAATCCAAACATATAGAAGGGTATACTTTAAGGCAACCCAAGACGAATACGGTCGGATATTGTAACGTTAACCACTCAGCATTTCAGGAATAAACAAAAAACACAACATCCTTACCCGCAGAATGAGCAGCAATAATTTTTATTTAAACAAGCCCCATACGTGACCGCAAAAAAAGGTCGCGATATAAATATTTACACGTCTCGTAACAAAGGGAAAAAGAGGAAATCCCCCCTCTCTTTTAGCATCGTTTGCTTATTTTGTGCGGGGCGGCAATAAATGGGTATAAATATAGAGAGCGGCCACTTCCCGACCTGGAATTCCATTTCACCGCCGCGCGCATTACATATTCATTTGCCGAAAGTTGAAATTGGATCCAGATCCGATTATGACTCGTAAAAAGTCGGGTCCAATCTTTCGTCGCCAGGAGAAGTTCTCGTTAATCCCGGCTTGCACTTCCCGAAATCGACCACCGCAAAACTTATAAAACTTTCGTTTAAACATTTTCGAATCTCTCTATGGTTTATAGTTTGACGATGAAGTTTGGTTTGGTATTCTTTTGCAAACTGTTTTAGAGTCACTCGAGTGGAGATTTAACTAATTTTAACCAAATTACTACAACTTTAATTGTTGTTGAACGTAGTCTCATTTGCACCAAGCTTTTACTATCTTGCTTGTAAATTTCAAGTTGAAATCCACAACTGTTTAACTAGATTACTTAAGAGCAGTTTTCCCTTGTCGTTGCAATTGTGAAATGAAGTTCTTGCTCAACAATTTAATTGATTTCTGGGGTTTAAAATAAATTTATTATTCCGCTGGTAGTTTAGAGTGTATTGTTCATTTAAACCAAACCCTCAGCTTAAATGGCCTTGCAGTTCCGCTGAGAATGAGCTTCCCTAAAGGCAAAATGGGTAGGAGTACTAGAGTATGCAAACACCAATCAGATAGGATACCCTAAAGGTGTTGGTAAACTGTTTATTATGCACCCGTGATTGTTGATTTGTGATTTAATACTAATTGTAATTTCTCAATTTGTAAATGGACATTTATTTACAACATCTAGTTCGGTCATTTTCCTTTTTCATCTTGTTTTTATGGTCATTCGTTTCAAAATTATCCGGCAATTTACCGCAGAAAGGTATCAGACACAAGGCGAATTTCTTTCGTAAGGAAAATTTATTTCAATTGCGACGTACCGTTACGAAGTTAAGCGTCTGACGACGAGGTCAGTATGAGCAAGAGCCGAAAAGAGCTGACGCGGACAGCCCGGACTGGCCGCAATACGTCTCACTTTATTTGCGCACCAAAAGAAAGGCTCTAGTAATAAGGTCATGCGTTATGCTGTTCACCAAAATAGCCCGGCCCTTTCTTTAACCTATTTGGACTCGTTTCCACGTGATAACTTTTCCTAATACTTTTCATGCTCGGCATTCGGCTACCCTTTCACTCAATTAAAAAATGGAAATTTCATTCGATTAACGGGTTTTTTTCCCGACAACGATGATGGATAAAAACGGAATAGAGAACCTGTTGTCGCCGTTTTCTCCACAAAGCTCCGAATTCAATTCGCCGCTACATCCAGTACGAGAATTAGAGCGCAATATGCGCTGGCACGTAATTTTGCGAGCTTACTTTAAAATTTCCACCCTCGCAGATCCTTTTCCTAACCGAATCTAGTTCATTGTATGCCCTATTCACTATGTTTGTTTAATTTAGGATAAAAATTTGGTATGAAGTTTTTAAAAATTTCAATTCTTTTAATTAACTAAAATTTTTGTTTTACTTTTAGTCTCACTGAACAAGGACCCCAGGTATGTAAAATCTTCGCAACCCTTTATTTACCAGCCTCTAATATTCAAATGTTCCGTGTCTGCTCCTATCGTTAAGTATGCTGTCTTCGCTATGCCTTCTTCATAAAACCTTGAAATGTTAAAAATATTCTGACTCACTTGTAAACGTGCGTAAACGTCATCTATTATTATTATCAATGCCGGGCTGAGGAGAGCGGCCCCTCTCGTCACCGTGACGTATAAGATCTATTGTAACTTTAGCCCTCCAAAAGTTTAGGGCAAATGTAGGTCCTTAATGATGGGACCCACCATAGAGTAACATCATTGCCCCTAGCGAGTTTTCTTAGGTTGCTAGTACACTCTGTGATCAGTGCAGAGTCACACGTGTAAGCCTGAGTTGCCTTTAGGGCGATCTGTGAAAATGTTTATGGATGCACCTTTTTGTACCTTTTGTAGGTTCAAAGCGGTGCAGAAGTTTATAGCAAGAACTTCTGCTTGAAAAATTGTTATGTCCGAACTAACTGGCTATTTGGTCCACTGATGCCCATGCCTACTCCGGATCCAACTGTCCTTGAAGCGTCGGTGTACCAGGCTAGGGCTAATCGTTGTAGCCCAATGATCCATTCGTGGTTTGAGACCGCAGTTCCTTCCGAGAGGTGTGCGCCAGATCTGGTTAGCCATAATGACCTTTTTCCTCACCTTGTCTATGTAACGTCATCTAGGAAAACTCCAATTATTTTTGTCAATGTATTCTGCGATCATCTTCTTTTTGAAGTTTTTCAAACAATGTCGTTAACTCAAGTACCCCAATGTTTTCAATGTTATTTTAATATATTCTCTTTACATTTGTTTCAATTAAGAGTATTATAATAAAATTCTTAGTTTGTATATTAATAAATTCAGGTGTGAAATCAGCGTTCAGTAAACAGTAAAAGGAAACAGTTTCATGCACCAATGCAACCCGTTAAAATGCAATCGTACACTTAATGCCGAGCCGCGTTCCGCTTACGAACGGTTTCTTCGATACAGAAGCCACCTCTCCGGAGACATAAACGGCACGTTGTAGCGAAATTTGCATTGGAGAAGTGTGAAAATATCCAACGCGAGCGGCGCATTTATAATGTAAACAAGGGGTCGAAAGGATGCTACGGAGGTACTGCTTGCGATTGTGGCCTCAAAGACGCGGATCACAGAGACGTGGCTTGATGAAGAGAGTCCACAATGGTTCCGTAGGGAACGACGTTCACTAATGGCATCGCAGATTTGCACTCTTCCGGTAGAAAATATGCAAATGCGGGTGCAAAAAAAAAAATGCGCGGCCATTCAAGTTTATGGAAGAAAATGACTTGGCGGAAGAAATATACGCGTTTATCTAGTTTATGGTTTAGAGAAATGTTTTCGTTATTAATCGTTCTATTTTGATGTTTGAAAAAGAGAAAAAACGTTTGTTTCGTGTAAATAGAACAGGAAAAACTGGTGGTGCCTCATCGATAAGCTTCAGCTCGTATGTTACGCGACAGTGTTGTTCTCCTGGAAATTGCAACGTATCCCCGTCATGCATTGAAGTACCTGCATTAGGCGGGCACGATACAATCCGAAAACATTGCACCCACTGCTAGATCAATCAATCGAGCATGTAACACTTTACGAATATCAGTGATACATATAAAAATAGAAATAAACTTTCTCTAAGCAAAAAATAAAACCAAAAATAATATCATAAACGAATTTATTGATTATTATTATTTTTGCATAGTGCAAATCCGCCTTTACATCCCAATAGATTCACTGCACTGCGAAAAGCGTTGGCTCTAAATCTCCTAATTGGGCTTGAAGTTGGGGACTTACGAACGATTTCGGCGAATACATCGCACTAACAAAAAGTTGCGAAAAACATTGCAACACTTTCGAGTGCAGCAAACACAAGGTGATGCCGACCGTTAACTGTGACAGGCAATTTAGCTCTGTTCGAATTAAAAATAGACGGTAATTGCCCGTGTTTAAAAAAGTTGATGTGGACAGAGAAAAATTATTTAACGTAATAATACGTTTTCAGTGGAAAATTTTCTGAAATTGATTTATAAGTATTATATTTTTAACCTTCACCACTAAGTTTTAGATTGATTTATAAAAAGTTCTATACAGTTTAGGGGTTATAAGTGACTCTCTATAGTGAGTTGGTCGAAGTTACATTTACCAAGTCCGAGTTAATAATCCTTTGTAGACCGTAGAAGAGGTCCATTGGGTGAAATCTAACCCCTTATCTTAATAATCGGAGAATAGGCTCGACATAAAACGGACCCACGACCGTCGGCTGGTGTGACACGAACGTCACTAGCCCTTCTTATCCCATAACGGCTCGTAGAGACATGGATTTCTAACTTCCCTACAAGTTCCCGGGGGAAAGATCCGGAGTTGTGTTGACTTTAATCGGCTGCAATTGAGCGAGGAGAGGATTGAGAGAGGCGCGCCCGCATTGACGTAAGCTGATTTGCATGATAAATCGAGTTCCGTTGCGCCCTTAGAAGCTGGTTTAGTGTCGATTAACCGAAACAAACTAATATATAGGTATTAGTTTAGTTTGATTTTTCTAAATTAACCTACGATATCTACTTAAATATAGTATTTTAAATAAAGTTTTTTTTTATTGGCTTATTCGATAGTTTAGCAAAATTGAAGACTATTATAATTTTTTATTTTTCAAACTGGGCTTTAGTTTTTCCAAAAAAAAATAATGAAAATTTGAAAAAACTTTGGTGACGTCACCGTCGTTTCGCATGCGGTTGATTAAAATAAAAATCAATAAAAGGTGCACGAGCGAGATGCCACGAGAATCTTATGCGCTAGAAGAGTCTTCTTGATCGTACGCGAAAACTTCGTAAACGTCACCAAAGCTTTTATAAAGGGGATTTTGAATTTTAATGTTAATTATTGCAAAAATTAAGCAATTTTAGGATCTTAAAAGGTGACTAATCCTTCTATTTTTACATAGTTTATAGATTTTTTGAAAGACGGTCTTTCTATTCGATTGAGGGTAACGGCCCTATTAAAAAAATAATAAATATCCGAGGAAATTCAAACGATGGAAATTATATAAAGTCCGCTTTTTTTTTCACTGGGAATTGTTTTCATGTAATTTTGTAGTATTTAATGACTAAAACAATAATCATAATGAAATGCCGCCTTTGTGGTCGAGAAACGATAACTAAAATCGAGTTTGTATTTTCAACGCTTGAAATAGTATCACACCGGACAAATTCGAATTTGTAACAGCAGTAGATTTGCAATTTAAATAAGCTATTTAGTGTATTATGTTTCATCGGGCTACATAATTAAACGATTTTATTAAAAAAAATCTATACCAAATAAAAATAAAAGTAGGTATACTTATTTTAATTTATTTTGAAACATTTAACAATACGGTCACTTGATCCAATTTATGTTTAATATTTTATTAGCGACACACATTAATATACACGTCGTATTAAAAATAAATCTGCGTATGACATGTTTACCAATTCTCTATACACGAAATAATGTAAATAGTTATTGGAATACTGTAACAACGTATTAAATATTAAATTTCCGAATAAAACGAATTTTGATACATATTATTTGATATCAACACAGTTGACAAGATATATATGACAAATTCGTACATAGGTATATTTGGGATATCTAATTGTTAATTACTAACGTGTTTGATTTTGATATCATTTTTTTAACATGAAATAGTTATGTTTGCGTTTATATATAGATAAATAATATTTTTTAAGAAATAATTATTATAGCGATAAATTCCTTTGGTAATTAATGAATTATTGATTAATAAATGTTCGCAGCAGCTTTGAAACAATTAAAAATGATTTAATTTTAACATCTCATTTATACCAAATTTATTGTGTGTCACTCACAATCAGTCGCTTTAAAACATTGTGTCCAGGATTTTGTACAACGTGAAAATATAGGACACCAATATTTCGAATTTAATTTTTGTAGCGTATGGTAAAGTTATAAAGCTGAATGTTGCTAAATCGTTATGAATCAATAGTTGGAAAATCTATACTTATGATACCAATATTTCATATCTAGCACAGAAAACTGGATAATAAGAAAATACTGAGAAGTCAATCACAACCCAGGCGATATATTAACTAAAGTCTATAAAGGAAGCTCAAAACGATAAAAGCTGGTTCTGAGATCAAGCTGATAATCCTGAGCAAACTATGTTTGTATGCCACCAACTTAAACATATTTAGACAAAGATGCCCACAAAACTGGGGAAGAACTTGCCGAAACTGTTTCGAAACTGAGGGGGCAGATTAAACCTAAGAAGCAGAATGAGGACAAAATGAGACGACTGGAGGTGGAAGGGTGTAAATTTTCTGCAAATATAAAAGGTTGCTGCATCTAGTATTTTCACCTCGATAATTGTATGAAATTGAATTATTGGTTTCATCTTTTTCTAGTTTTTCTAGTAGTCATGGATATGTTGGCAGTATTCTTAACATACCATTTCTTCTTAACTTAATTTTCTTCCATCTGCCATAATTTTGTCAATGGTTTATTTACATTTATTCGACTTACTAAGTTTGTTATTTTAATGAAATGACGTGTCCTAAAATAAAAATAAACAATAAATAACCTTTTTGACATAGTGTACTGTTTGAAAATCTCTTCCCAAGCGATCTAAAGAACATATCCTTGTACAATTCCACCGGGAAATAATCTGTTTTAAATTCCCACCCGGTTCAGAACGTTTTTTTTATCTACACAAGTTTCTCTTTCTCTCTTGTCTACAATTTTTGTCCTGGGGCCCGAAAATTCGGCAGGACGAAATGTCCAGCTGAAAATGTGTGCGGCAGGATGCGCACTGAGCGCACGCATGCTCTCCTGCTGGAGCATTCGGCCGTCGTTCAGTGTACCGCAGTAACCGAACGCGGAACCATGAAAAGTTGGCAGTGTTCGCTGATAGGCTCGGCTTCGCATACGTACTGTCATGCCGGGCAGAGTTACGGTTACCGCGATTCGCTGACGGCGTCGTAAAAAGCAGCGGAGACGAAATTCAAAAATCAACAACAAGCAAGAAATTATTCAGAAAAAAAGCGAACCCAAACACGGAATAAATTGAGCCTATAAAAGCCAACTAAATAAGCAGAGCAAGAATTAAACAAGAGAAGGGTCGAGATTTTATTTTCACAGTAACAGATAGAGATAGAAAAAGAATAGAAAATAAAAAAAGGAAAAATACTTATACATATGTACCATATAATTAAATAAACAAATTTGATATATACTTAGGGGAGAAAGTTAAAAAATCATCATAAAAAACAATATAGAATTAAGATACATAAAAATACAAATTTTTAAAATCAATACAAATGAATAAACACAAGAAAATAGTTTCCGTCTGTACTACTCCCATCGCGTAAACTTAATAAAAATAATTAATACTCGTTCGTTTCTCGTTAAAGATAATTGCTACAGTTTTTCGCCGACTTAAACAGTTCGGATTTCGGTACAAACGGGTAATGTACATAGTGTTAATTAGGGACCAATAAGAACCAAACGTGACTCTTAGAAACTTTCTTTCAATAAAATAAATAAATAAAGACGAGAAATCATACTAGTGCCTAAAGACATTTGAGCCTTCTAAAGGATGGGTACCAGCAACAACCACAACCTGAGCCTCCAGTTTCGTCCGGGTTTCTCCTTTGAAGACCTTTACGATAACATGACCGTCAATAATTCCAGTAACGGATCGATAACAAACACGTCGATTATCCGATCTCCTTATCCAAGCGGATACACGATGCCACAAATCGTCGTGGCATCAATCGTTGTCACCATGCTGATGATTGTTGTCGTTGTAGGTAACATGTTGGTGATTATTGCGATTACTACGGAGAAAGCGTTAAAGAATATTCAAAATTGGTTTATTGCTTCGTTGGCCGTGGCCGATTTCTTTTTGGGATTGGTTATCATGCCTTTTTCGTTAGCCAACGAATTAATGGGCTATTGGGTCTTCGGCACTTGGTGGTGTGATATTCATTCGGCCATGGACGTTCTTTTGAGCACTGCATCCATTATGAATTTATGTCTAATCTCTTTGGACAGATATTGGAGTATAACGCAAGCTGTTGAATATCTAAAGAAGAGAACTCCTATGAGGGCAATTCTTATGATAGCTGCCGTTTGGATTTTGTCCGCGTTGATTTGTATCCCTCCATTATTGGGATGGAAGGTTGCAAGAACCCACGAGGAATTATATCCTACGTGTCAGGTGAGCTATAAAAAAAATTTGATTAACATTTAAATGATCAAAATTGACGTAGCTATTTAAGGAGTAAAATCGAAATAGTCTAGGATATTAAGGTTTTGCTATAAAGGTGCTAGTAAGTGTCAATAAAAGCTTTAGTGCGGTCCTGCAGGTGAAATAATAGCGTTTTCTAGCGGATATTAGCATTGTAACTGCGAAGGTTACGAGATGTTTTGAGTTACGACCTACGTTTAATGTCCAAATGGTTTTTACTTTAAACGATCAACTAAAAATAACAATATTGAGTTATTACAGACTTTATGTTATAATTTGGACTTTTAAAGCAGTAAACGTTAAATGTATCAAAGTGATCAAAGTCAAACAATTTAGTAATTTGTAGTTATCGATAAATTAAAATTTATGATGATAACACAAAATTGCTGTAACCTTAATTTAACTTGGTGGTTCTCATCTCAATTAAGAAACCGGTTGTATTGATTCTTATTTTTATTTAATTTAGTTTTAAAATCTAAATAAAGCATAATATAAATGTAGGTCAGAACATTTTAAAATCATACAACTAGGTATAATAAACACTCGCAATAAAT
The DNA here is from genome assembly GCF_036711975.1 of Onthophagus taurus. Classification (NCBI taxonomy): domain Eukaryota; kingdom Metazoa; phylum Arthropoda; class Insecta; order Coleoptera; family Scarabaeidae; genus Onthophagus; species Onthophagus taurus. The sequence continues at coordinate 6,790,542 of NC_091967.1, forward strand.
TTCGGCCTGTTATGTGTTAATTCTTTATGGGGCGAGTATAAAACGGGACCATTATGCAAAAATTCCGGACTTGATCACGTAAATTAACGCGAACCATTTCTATGCTAAGAGGTAAAGTTTTAAGTATTCGATGCAATTTCAAATAGGTACCTATTTAAAACTTCCCTTTTATTTTGTACAACTATTTATAATGATTATACTGTTATACAGTTTATATTATTACTTTATTATACGGTGCCAATTCTAGGTTTTTGTGTAAAAACGACCTTGGTCGTATCTTATTCCTACCCGTGTATACGAACGTGGCGATTCAAATGCAAATCGGCCGTCCGAATTTTTGCGACCCAACAAGTTTTATGGTGTAAACTCGGCCATCGCTGTATGGAGTTGCAAAATTTCCAATATTCGCTCTAGATATTGAGTAAAGTTTGGTAATCTAAAATAATATATGAGAAAAAATGTCCATTTTTGAACGATAAACTTACATACATGGTTTTAATCGATTTTGAATTTTAATTAAACCTAGTAGATTATAATTGATCATTCAATTGATAAATTGAAATTTATAACCAGTGTTTATCATAGTTAAAACTCAGTCAAGGTTTAAACCGTGTTGTTTGGTAATGTATAATATGAAATAATTCATAGAATTCTGGCGTATGCACGCGAATCGTAACACATGCGTTTGAGAATATTCTCGATACCAGAAACGTTTTGTGTCGGGTCGTCGCTGGCAGCGGGGCAATTCGGAATTTATAATTTTATTACGCAAATGTCGGCCAGTGGAAAATAATAATAAATGGAATTACAAAGTACCAACGCGCGACCGACTATATGTAAACTACAAAATTACTTTGCACTTGCGGTTTCATTTTGGCGAATTTATCCAGAATTTTAAACGAAATAAACGAAATTACCCTAAATTATGCTCGATTTTATTAATTTGGTTGTTTCGAATGTAATTTAATTAAAGAAATAATATCCCATAACTAATAAAATATAGAGTTATAATAAAAAAGCTTACCAAGATAATAATAACACAAATAATTATGATTTTATTATATTTTTCTGCTACAGTACCACAAAAAAGACCCTCGGAGATCTTAAAGAATCTCTAATTCACGTAAAACATTTTGCTCTTCTAACCTGCACTCTTAACTCCCTTATGGTCTGTGTTGCGTTACCTAATAGCAAACAAGTCTTTTGGTAAGTGATACTCTTCATAAATTTGCTCTTACAGTTCCCCCTAGACAACTTTGTAAATAATGGTGTTCGCTTAAGATCCACATCATTTATGATGTATTTCGTGTTTTAAAAGGTCATTTAAGCGATTAATTAATGATTAATTGTCGTAATAAACAATAATTGCTATAAACCCATACCTCACCTTCCTTTATGTGTGAATTTATTGGCCAACGTGAAATATTTTGTTGTCGAATGATCTTTGACAGTGCAGATTGTAATCTCTTTGCTTATAAGTTATGGTGACATCGCTGATGCACCGAGATTACACAACGATTCTGCACAAAGGAAAAGATGTATGCTATGATTGATTTTCTTTCACGGTGTATGACAAAGGTACGATTAAGGTAAGACATTATCGCCCATGTAAGCTCATAGGATATATTTTACCGTCCCAACACGTCTCATTATAGAAACCAATGTAGATTTTGTAACTAATTCTACTTGTTTATAGAGCTATTTACTACGAGCAGCCAATAATCGATTAATTAGAGCATTTACCATTTAGTTTGGTGCATCCAACCGTGTAGTTGTTTAGAGTGTTTGTGTCTTTCAAAGCGGTGAAAGGTATCGCAGTCTCAGTATGGTAACCAATGCGACATCGTAAATTTGAAAATTGCATATTAAACTACATCTTGTTAAGAGAGTATAGATTGAATGATGGTATCCTATCAACTTGTCTGCTATTCTGACCCATGATGGAGTTCGTCTCTAAATGAGTCTTTGGTAACACCAGTACTATCATAAACACTATTTCGCACTAATTTTTAGTTTGAAGGATTTCTAATTGATTTTCCTGGGTCTTTAATCATTCCTTATTTTCATTATTATAAGGTTATTTTCCTTTGGAATACTTCTGGGATGTCCAGCGTTTCAAAAACAGCCGCTTGACTGTGATCTTGTGCGGAGAAATTTCTCGTGCACTCTACGAATAGTTAAACGATTTGGAAGATGCTTCTCAAAACGATTGCCTTTTTCTTGCTGTTAAAGTGACCGAAGAACGGTTATCTAAGCTGCTACCTTCCTTCTCTGTTCTAAAGTTAGTTGAGTGGACGAAATTTAGTCAGCAACAAAACAAAATTAAACATGATGTAGTACCGTATGAGTGGTAACATTTTTTTGGGCAATCTTGTATGTCAAGGAGTACTACAAGGAGATTTTACTAAGATATAGTCATATATTTGCTAGTTAATATACAATACTAATAACATGAGTTATTATTACTATATTGATCCGAAAAACGAATTTCGGTAACATCTTTTTTCTAATACCACATATTCCAAGATAAAACATCTTTTAATTCAACCCCTATTAAGGCGAACTTGATTGTTACAAACCTCATCTCACAGCCAGCGGTCGATTCTCCACATTTATCTAGCCATCTGTCGTTTATTGCTCGAAGGCGGTTCAGAGTAGACATCGCCACTTCTTTAGCTTGTAACTTGAGGGGTAAACAAAATATGCACTAAATTATTCATTGGCGTAAAGGCCATGAAATGACGCCATAAGTAATCGTTGGTTAAGTTTATTTTTTATAATGAAAGGGTAATATTTTTCACTTATCTTTAAGGTGGTGCAGTAGAGAGTTATGTTAGGAACTCACCAGGTGCGTGAGTTAATTTACATTTTCCCACAGACCAACTGAAAGATTTTTATATTTCCTCATGCAAATGAGTGTCGGTATGAGCATCGTACCGAGCATCGTCATCAACTAAGAGGTCGCGTGACTGGGTAATATTGTCACGTAAAGGGCATATTCCTTCAGAACGATGCGCCCTCTTTTACAAGTCAGGGATATTGAAAAATTCCCCGCGACGGACGATCTGATTATTTAATGTCTTAAATTAAAAATAACTCCTCAAAAAAATATCGCTCTTTTCAAAATTTACACTACGAAATACTTTCTTTTAGCGTCATTAAACAAAAAAAAAATTTTTTTATGAGCACTTGAGATTTTCTCGCAAAGAAATATGTGGTCAACATCGGTATTTTTAAATATACGAGTGGAGTGAATGGGTTTTTTTTTTCAGACAAAGGCGTGGCAACTCGTTAGAATTGTAATCTAGGGCCCATCTTTTGTTCTACGACGAGAATTACAATTTCTTGGGAATGCTGTCAGTCCCTTCGATTTCAAAGCATTTCTGGGACGGCTCGGTCAAATATTTAAATTTGTTCAGCTACAGCACCATAGCCAACGTCGAATTCAATTTCTGTTGAAACTCGAAACAATTTGCATTTTAAAAAGATCCGCCTGGCTTCAATTAACGTAATGGATTTGGTCTTTTCCGACAGAAAGTGACAGGTCGTGACAATTTTTCGATGTTTCTTCTTCGTTTGGAATTAATTCGGAATGAAAACCAATTTAAAATCAAAATAAACTCAAACGTCTATAAATATAGCTTTTAAAAATATACGGATTTTAGTTTCATGTTTAAATTCTGTTCTGGTTTCCCTTAAGTCTATTGCCGGACAAGGGTCCGTGATTTAAACTTTACAACGTTCTATTTCATTACCTTAAGTGGAAAAGCTTACTCCGTTCTCGAACTTTGGGCTTTACTAGCCCATTAGAATGAAAGACCGTAAAATCTTTATGGATTAGTAAAACACGGTAAGTCAAATAGCTTATGAAAAACTTTTACGTTTCTCCTTAAAATCCAAGACTATATAACTTAAATATAAGAGATTAATTTAATTAGTTTAATAGATACTGTAATATTTTTTTCATTTGAAAATGTATGAGTAAAAAAAAATGAAAAATCGTAACACTCCGAAATATCGCTTGAAAAATGGGACAATCGCAGATGCTAACAAGGAAAATATATCACAGATTCAAATTAAACTCGGCATCGATTCTCTCCGCGCCTCCGCTCGGCAGTAAGTATGAATTTCGTTCTCAATTTGAAAGGGATTTTAGTTGGGAATCCTATAAACGTCCCGGTCCTGAAGTTCTGCAAGAGACCCAGTCGGGTTAGGATATAAATCAATCTCGGAGGTGAATTCAATCGGTAACATTGAAAAATCCTTTTAATTTTAAAGTGGGTAACCTCAAGGAAAATGACGGTGCGAGAATTTGCATTGTGTGCAGTGGCCGCAACTTATCGGCTCTTCATTTTGTCTTTAAGTTCTTTTAAAACTACTTATATCTAAAGTTCATTTTTAAATAAAACACCACCATATTCACGATATTCACACACGATTGAGCGTCTTTAAATTAGTAAAACAATTCATTTTGCTTTATTCTATTTTATGTAGCCCGCGAGATATTATATTTCGTTTTCGCACGAGTTCAAAGTGAGGCGCAAAAGATCCTGGCTTCACTTTGATGCACACAATATTAAGGTGAGAACCTTTAACAAAAGCTCCTTCCAATACAATTTATCAAAACAATTCATCCCTTTGAGTGCGCAACGGTCAAAGGTGAGTGTAATAATATTTCTCTTTGTTCTCAAACTTCCTGCACACCACCATACAGAACAGATGTAAAATTGTTTTAAATTTAATATTTTAAAGATGGAATTTAACATGTAAAAGGAAAATAACTAAACTAAAACAGGGTACAACTAAAACCAAATACCCATTATGACGAACGTCTATTGTAGTTAGGTGTTATCTGTTTTCGAAATAATTCCAATACACACATAAAGGGGGGGAACGATAAAACCTCATAGCAAATTGGATTTTGCCCCTGAGGGGGAGCGAAACTGGATAGGGTTCAATACGTCATTTGAAATTTTGCTACTGTCGGAACGCGTTACTGAGTTGTTTTTCACGTTTATCATTGCATACCAAACGTTTCGTTTTAATACTAATAATGCTCCGGCTCGCTTTAATTGGGCCGATTTCAACATACAAAACCCGAATAAATTGGCGTTCGGTGGCAAAACCCATGACATCAATAAATCCAATCTCTGTCCGATCCGCGGTTGCCTGATCGATAACGCGAAACTAATAAAATTATACTCTTTACCCCTCGTGAACGCGATGAGATATTAAAACAGCGTCAGTCTAGTCGTTGGACGGTGATGTATTGGGGCTCTCTCGACGACTAACTTGGTCCGCGTGCCACATGCAAATGTCGAAATTTCCGGGTCGAACTTTTTTTTATTTCTCTGTGCGACCATGTTTGCGTAAAGTTAGATAAGGCCGAGTTACAATGTAAATTGAGTTAGCGTGACGCGCACGTAGGCAGCTGTTGCTTCTGTTGGAAGCCTTTACGTCTTGAAATCTAAGGAAAATAAAACGGGTAATGGGGGAGAAAATCTAACGAACGGCATGAAAGACAACTCCTTGTTACCAGTTACGCACGTATCCTTTGTTGTGCTATCTCGTTTACAAATCATCCGCCAGATTTGACGTAACTTTACAGAGGAAACATAAATTACAATTTATAACAACACAATATATTGTTAACTTAACTTTATGTAAGAAGAATTAATACTACACCTAAACCCGAATATTTTTAGTTCTAGGTCTAGTGTTAGTTCTAGTTTTACACTACCACTATCAATCATTCAGGTTTAGCCGTCTTGAGAGCCGTGCGGCTAAACCCGAATGTTTCTAGTTGTAGGTCTAGTGTTAGTTCTAGTGTTAGTTGTATGAACACATTTTAACGTTGAATAACAACCAAATCAAGAACTAACACTAGTATTAGAACGAATACTAGTCGTAATACTAATCCTAGTTCTAGGTGTTGTGTTAGTTCTAGTTTTGCACTAGCAGTATCACTAGAACTAACACAAGACCTAGAACTAGAATCATTTGGGTATAGCCGGGCTTGATTGGATTCTTGTTTTAGGTCCAGTGTTAGTTCTACTTTTAGTTCAATAAAAATAAACAACAATCTAGAGCCGTGCGTCTTCAGACGTTCAAGAGACTATTTAACGTCTGAAATTCTTAGGTTGGCCAACTCAAAGGAGATTATTTAAATCGGATTTTAAATGTAATTAGGTAACGTTAACTACCATAGAATTAATGTTAAGATGTAAAGATGCGTTGGTTAAAAAATTATATTATAGAAATAGTATTTCATGTTAAAATTTAAGTTAATTTTGTTTTACGTCCTTGCATTACTAAAATTTTACCAATCAAAGTATAAAACCCTTTTGAATTCACGACAGTAATTTCTCTACCCTTTATACTGAAGACTTTATCTAAAAGAGAAACACAGACTAAAGTTCATTTGCCTGTGTTAAAGTCGATAGCTCGCTTTCGAGAGCTTGCATTTATTTAATCCAATAGCTCCTCGTCCTAGTCGCTCGTTCCTCGTTTTACCCCCTCATCTCCAAGTTGACGTAATAAAGCAAACGTCCGATTCGATTGGACGGCTCTCGCCGTTTCAATGCTTCACCGGTCCAGTTTCGCCCCGTTGGATGGAATTGTTTCTGATCTCTCGTCGAAGTGCAGTTGTCATTTTTGGTTGACTGGTTGTCGACGAGTCGACCATTACCCATAGGATTCTCTGCATACCCCCTTGACGACGACGATTACGGTTAATTACCGACCCCACCCCGATTTTCATCTCCTTTTAGAAGTGACGTTGCGTGGAAGTCAAAGATATGGGTTTTAGCGCCAAAATAACGAGTTCAGTTTTGAGGATGATGAGGGAAAAGACACAGGGAGAATGGAGATGAAGGATATTAGCACGTCTAAGGGTGAAAATGACAAACGAGACCACCGGTTGATGGAAGATGCGATGCTGTCAGTTCTGGGGAGAAATTTTTATCTCCTTTTTTGGGCGGAAACATTAGTGTTGTTTTAATTCATTAATTGAAATAGTTAAGTTTAACAAAGCCTCCTATAGTTGGTGTTTTGATTAATGGATTGCATGGCGAATTTGAATTGTCTTAAAAGGTGGATACATAATTTATCTTTCAGATTTATCGTCTTTGGGGGGGTATTAAAAGTTTTTAATCTCAACTATAAATATATCATAAAAGATTTACGTAATCTAAGTTTGTTGACAAATTTTTTTTTAAGAAATAAATTTTTGTTTACTTCAAAAATTTTATTCTATCGTCGCCTTGTTATTTGTCACTCCGATCCTCGAAGTAATTGACTTGTCAATTTTCACTATCACATTAACTTCAAGCGGCAATTTTTATTAATCTTATTTTTATTGATTTGTTTTCTCCGATGATCGGAACACATCTAGACGTGTATAATTCTAAAAATACCACAAATTGCTTTCGGCGTTCGCTCGTTGCTCATGTTCATCCAGCGAATTGTTGGGTTGAGTACGGAATGTTTACTTAGTGGTTACCGTAACAAGTAGAATTATTTGGACAATCTCTAGAATCCAATTGTCCGTGAAATATTTGTTCATCACTTTGTTTTAAAAGTGCTTTGTTTGGAGCTCCCATGAACAGAGTTGCGGGTTTAGGCAAAGTTTAATTGCAAATGGAGTTTAGCCGTAGAAAGAGAAATCGATAAACAATGACCGACTCTACAAACAATAATGGAACCCCCAACTAAAGAGCGAATTGCAATTTTTTTAACTTTATTAAGCTGAATAATGACCAATTCCAATAAATTTAATGATTATTTTTCCTGGCAAACTACGTTCGTAATTATGAATGTAATTTCACGTAATTGTAGTTAACATCATAACCACGAAAGGATTAATTGTGCTAATTACTTTTTCGCAGCAGTAAACATATAACGTTTTTAGGTGTAATCGAATAATTTATCCGAAAAGCGCATTTTCTAGAAAAAAATTCATATTTTCCACAGCGAACCCTTAATTGCAAAATGCGGTACTGTTCCATTGACCCGGATGCACGCGGACCACTCTCTAAATTACGAACTCTCGGCCGGGCACATTTTAATAATTGCCCCCGACCTCTCTTATGACTATGACAAATGACCGTCATACCGGAAAAAATGTGCACCCTCTTTACGCCCGCCCGTTACTACAGAACGCATTCGACAATTACCTGGGGAGCTGCAATTAGCGCGAGAAAAACGAGAGAAAGGGCGGTAATTTGCAAAGGGTTGCATACGTGAGCTGCGCTATTAGTGGTGACAAGAAATGAAACTGTGAATTTAAAGAGACGCATTCAATAGCAGTCTGTGTGCTTCCTTTTTCATCTAGTAATTTTCATTTGCGTTTTCATTTCGGTTTCCAAAAGAAATATTTTTCATTTAAAGTTTAGACTCTTAATTTACCATAGATACTACCCATACATTCAATCTAACATTGAAAATTTGTATTAAAACCATTTTAATCAAATTTCCATATAAAAGTGTTCAATCAACCTGAAGTTAAACCGGCCTAATAGTTTCTTTTGAAAGAGTCATTAGGCAAAAATCTCTTTTAGTCCATTCGAAATCTCATTTTTAGTAAATCTCGAAAAACTGCTGTAACAATTGAATTTGCTCGTCGAAAGTAGCGAGATAAGCGACATAATACGATAACCGTTGGCGTCCACGGGTACGCAACAGTATTAAAATTGACAATCCAATCTTCGCCGGTTTTCCTCCTGGACCAATAATAAAAGTAAAGTCGAATGGAAGCCCATTTTCTTCCGGCTTTCTTCTCCTACAACGACCATTCCAAGCGTGCCGTTCTGCATTAATGCCCTCTTCGTTGGTAAATATCGAGTGCTGAATGTCCATGGGGAATCCTTGTAGTTGAGTGCGTCCCTTTTTGGGAGAAAAGAATATTGAATTTTACCATTGCACAACAGAAAATGGTGTAATTAGGTGTGAACAAGGGTTGATACCGAAACTAAATAAAAACTATAAATTAGATCCCGATTCGGACATTCCGGTGCTCTATAATTCAAGTCCCTTTCGCAATGACCCTTCTGGAACTTTAGCCCCGGAATGTTATAAACGGAAGTAGGGGTGGGGCCCTCGTTGTCCTTGACCAGGATTATTGAGTGAACGTTCTGCGGCGTTCTCAATTATTCTTTCCGTTAACTCATTTGTACAACTAAAAAAAGTAAGTTTCTTGGTAATTGGGTAATTGAGGAAAAGAAACTGGGAAGGTTCGCAGAATACTAAAGTTTTTTATTGGGAAAGATCTTTACCTTTATTAGCCGTCGATTGTAGATAACATAATTAGTTTGGCGTTGTTGACGTCGTTCTAGAAGCTCGCGTGCTGAAAATAGTGAATAATTCAAGCCGTGAAATTATTTCCGCAGGTCGCTTGAGCACTTGTTGAATGGCTACTTAAGCGTCACGAAAATGGGAACAACTTAGATTTATTATTGAAAAAATTAGTAAATATTAATTTATAACATTATTTATTACACAGATCAACGATGAAAAAGCTTTAATACGATATCCTCAATTTCACTAAACAAGTATTAATATCATACATTTTGTTATTATTATTTCGCCATTACGTAATTGCGTTTTAATCATGGAGATTTGCGATGGGTTACAATTTGAAGTGGAGAAAACCGCCACTTACTGGTAACGCGATAGGGCTTGATATCGGCCATCAATCATTCCACAAGCGGAAAATTGGCATATACGATGCCAGGATTTTCCAGAGCAGGCACCTGATGCTCCATCCAAAGCAAATCTTTCGTGCGTCTATCACAATCCTCGTCTATCGTCCACACAATTTAATACATAGCGGGATATTAAATGTCTAAAAGTCGTGGATTTTATTTTTGATAGAAAGAGGAAAAATTCTATCCTCCCTCCGTAGAATCGTCGGTTTTCTCTGAAATTTATGACATTCCAGCACAAGTTCTGCCGGTGAAGTGGAGGTTATCACCGGTGTCGTCGATGGTTTCATCCCCGGCTTTATTACATGTAACTGGTCATCTGGTTCTACGGGATTATATTTCCTGGGAAATAGCGGACACGTCCCGTCCAAATTGGAATAGGTAAATGGGGGTCACAATGCAGCAGGAAGTGTCACGACACGTAAAGCGGACGAGAACGTTGTAATGCTGATGTTGCGGTTGCGCAAAGATATATTATGAATGTGTACGTATGTAATCCCGTTTTTTTTTTGGAAAAAGTCATAATGCTTCTCGACCGCGTTGGTATATAGAACGCGTTCAATATCGAAGCCACTAACGCATTTACTGTGTACCGCGAAAATTGTGCCATAGGGTGAATATGAAACGCGGTCGAACTACGCAAATGTAACGAAAATCGAGAGCTGAAATTCAAGCAATAATAACATTTCTGAACATGGTTGCTTCCCGGTTTTCTATAGGAGATTTTAAATGGTACTTCCTACAAGACTAGTATTGTAGTTGTTAAATTGAATCTTGGTGATCTTTTAATTTTAGACTTTAATATTGATCAGTCCTTTAAACTGTGTTTGTGCAAGAACCGTTCCATAATTGAACTGTCTCGAACGTTTACTTTTCGGGAAACTGCACTTCCTCCTTTTACGTTTCGTGTTCAGCGCTTTTCCGAGCAAAATACGTGGCATTAGGAGTTCCACTCGGCAGATTGAGTTTAGCTAAGAATTGTCGCGATTTCGAATGCAAGGCGACGCATTCTCCTTTATCCTCCGATTTTCCCTCTTGCCCGCTTTCACAACTCCCAAGTCCCAACAGGTCTTGAGCAAAGTGCCACGACCGTGTTTTTCTCGCGACCCATCGAATTTTAAACAGATAATATATCAAAGTGGTGGACGCGACCGATTCCCGCACGATCGACCCGCAGATGTTTTCCGTTAGCTTTTTCCATTTCGTTTTATCTTTCAACAGGCATCGTGTCGCCTCTAAAGTGTCGTTTTATTTTTGGCGTGCAAATTGAACGCGCTGAATTGCTGGATAGATCGGATCATGCGTGGAAATGTCAAGGTTCACTGATTCATACAAATCTATACGACAATGTTGGGTTATTTGTAGAAACTTATTCGAAGCTATTCGTTGAAGTGCTGCCAAAAAGGCGGTTTACTACCCGAAATCTCAGATTTGATCGGGCGGACAACATCGTCTCTTATTAAAGTTTTGGAGACAGATCAAAGAGAAAAGATTGGTTGTGATGTACTGTCATATTATTTTCATGTCTAACATAAAAGATATTGTTCTTAACACTTTATCTAATCTAGAAAATTAAATTTGAATTCAGCACATAAAATTGGTTTAATAAAAATGAAATTTCTCAGAAAGCTTCATATTCTATCCATTTTATGACATCTATCAGACTGATTTTTGTAAGCATTCATCTGATGTATAGAATTATAACCTTCGCAGGACATAAAAATTTTATAGTATCGTAAAACCGTTCACTTTTACGGTTAGGATCAATTATTTAACAATCCTTGTGTGAAATAAAACCGTCCAATGTAAATTATCGTGGCATAAATCAAAAAGTCCCAGAAATTATAAATTTAATATCGTTGGGGGTATAACGCAATTTTAATTGCAAACGTTGATTTCAATGCCGGTCGATTTTACTGTTAATTTATTCCACTGGGCTCATAATTCAATTGTCTTTTTCGATTGGATCCACCCCCGAAATTCGGAGAGTTTGTTTCAACGATTTTATGTTTCCAGAACGTTGGGGACCGAAAACTTCGTTAGCATACGACAGAAAACGGCCCGATTGCAACTGAGGAAGTTAACGGAGCCGGCTGTATGCAAATAAATGGAAATTGTTATAACTTCGAAACGTGCCCTATTGCATTAATAATCCTCCCCAAACCTGGGTTTGTCATATTCGGCGGAACAACAGTTTTTCTCCGGTTTCCTTCTTTGCGACGAGTCCTGAATGTTAAATGGATCGTCCGATGCCGGCGTTTTACTCCTTTTACTCCCATTTCTGTGAGGCGAAGTTGGTAATTAAGTTTTAGAGGGATGATTTATAGCGAGTTAGTGACACACATTTTTCGTTTTCCCTCGCAATAGTTAATATCGATGACATTACGGTTAAGCAGGAAACTCCAATATTCCACTCGGGGTAATTGCCGTGGGGGCGTCGCCGTATGGGGTGATACGGTAATGAGTCGCCCCCTAAATACGGTCTCGGCAGTCGCGACGAATCTAGGAAATTAACATGGCAAACATCGGTGGGCGGGCGTCGAGTAATCTCTTGCTCGATTTCGACTCGAAGACGAACGACGCGCAGGGGAAGTACTAGAACGAAACGTTCAAATGTCGACCGAAACTTAAAATGATTGATCGCCCGGTCGATATTGTACAAGGGGCGCCATTTGTACAAGCGTGTAATTGCTTTTCCATGTCTGCAATAAATCCGTGTGCGTTAATCGCGGTCCATAGACGAGCTTAGGGAAACGCCCGTTGTCGATTCGACCAACTAAATACAGTTTATAAGCTAAAAACGTGTTTACATTAACAAATTGGATCAGTTAATTATGCGGAAGAACTAATTGGATGATTCACCATTAAATTCTAATCGTTGCGTTTAGATTTAAACTTGTGAAATATTCGCCTCGTTGAATCACTTTTATATTGTGCTTTTGTTAACTGAATTGGAAAATATGTTGAGTCCAGATTTGTATTGTTCAAAGCTGCGCAACTTTAGAAATCATATTTTGTATCCTTGTTTTGACCCGTCGATTTATCATGGTTCCCCAATTTTTGCGGAACGATTTAGTTTGATTAACTGCCGCGTTCGGAACATTTGATTCGATACTGTTTAAGCAAACAATAACATTGTTATATCATTAAGCAACGAGGTTTTAATTACAACAACAAGAAATTGAAAACCTATAATTAATTTCTGTCCAATATTTCATGGTAGAAAAACTGCGGTTCCGGCGAAATTTAATATTGATTTCGACTTCTGTTCTCGTTATTTACGAGTTTCAATACTAGAGAGCGTAAATATTACTCGAACGGTTTATTTTTGGCCTCTACGGCCACTCGTAGATCACGTCCAGACGTAAACTAGAGACCGCCGGTTCTTAGTATAGAGCGCGTATACGCACCACAAATCGTTCTGACTACATCACAAATGACATCGTACATTTTGCGTATGCAAAACACTTGCCACAACATCGTCACGCCCGTCGAAAGTGAGTAAGTTAAGAAAATTTATATCTTTGTCCACAGTGACCTAGATTTATAACCATGGACAAAAAGTTATTTTATTATGTAGCTATTTTTACAATTAATTAATTGAAAATAGTTGTTCAATCAACAAATTCTCTAAACTACCCTATTTGGAATAATTGGAACAACTCAACGAGCTTGTAATAAACCAAACCCAATTTACGACTCATCACTTTGCGAAATGTCTTCGCCTCCACGTGAATATTATACGCGAGCAATCAACTTAAAAGATCGATGTAATCCAATTAGTTCACCGGCCATCGATTGGCGGAATAATATCTGCGACGAAATTGCCCAAATACCTTCTCCTAATTACCAGTAATATCACCTGCACCATCTTGTAATGAATGTGGAATTCATGACCAATTTGTAAGACCGCAAATGTAATGTGGATGTTTTCTGGGGTATTAGCTTTTGATTGCAAAAAACGAAAACGCTTCCGGAATTTCGGGGCACCGAAAACGACGAATGCTGTAGATATCACTGCGAGCTCGAGGTAGAAAACCTATTTGACGGAAAATCGAGGGAACGTCGTATTTTCATATTTCCTGCTCCGGTAACGCGTTGAACTTAATTTAGACGAGACTTACGACGCAAAACTCATGGGTATTAAATCCACTTTGCGTACATTGAGTTTCTCACAAGATCAGCCCCCGAGGGAGGTAGATTACGCATAATGAATATTTAAGAGGTTGATTCCCTACGTGAGCCTTCTACGTTTCTTTCATTCTAAAGATCAATTTATATCCCTAATAAACTCCGTACATGTTAGATCTGTTAAAGTTTTGTTTATACAAAAACGTTTTTGATAAAACCAAATGTTCAGAAGATTCGCTTGTGTTGGTTGAAATGAGAGTAGGTCTGTAGAATGTAGTGTCGACTGGCACGCTGCCTAACGGTGGGGAATGCGGATATTAAAATTCCTGGAAGACTCCGCCATCGGCCCCCCCCGGCAAGGACGGCAACGACGGGCGTTGCCTCCGCAATCTAAATGATTTTTAAGAAGCGCCCTAGCGGTCGTCGCGTGAATTATTAGCGGCAATATGAGCACCGGAAGTGTTTCACGTACGGAAACGCAGCGATTCGCCTGGGTATTGAATTATAACGACTATACGGATAGTGAGCGGTTTATCAATTTGGCCTCAGGATAGACACCGGAACTGGGCCGACGAGGAATTATAACGCTTCCACGCCGAAGCGGATCGTGACGAGTGCGGTGGCACTAGAAAATTGATTCCAAGCCCTTAACGTTCAATTTTCGCTCGAGAACTTCCGTTTTAAAACCGATTACATTACGGTTTTGAATTATAAAGCGGGTTTCCGTTATTTATTTTTCCCTCGAGTCGAGTGGGACGTTTTGCCGGAACGTTAACATTATCAAAATTGGTCACGCGGCGGCTTTTTAATTAGAAACAATGTCGCCCGGTCATAAACGGCATTGTGCCACAGGGTTCAGAGAGCTTTTACGCCCCCTGGCAAATAAAACGGACGGATTAAAGCGGACTTTGTAGCCGCGCGCTAATGGAACGCCTATTTGGTGGCAGCGACGTCGCGACGCCCAGTGCTCACTTTGTTTTATTGCAGTTGCAGCGACGGTGATCGTGTCATAAACTATGACGGCAGGGTGGGTCGATGGTCTTTTCATCTCCTTTGGACGAACGAAGATTTCGAGCTTTTGAAGAGAGTGCGCCGACTTGGCTCTGCGCCACGGAGGTGATGTATGACCGAAGGTGGACGACGTATGGTCGATGTCATTTGTAGACCAAACGTTTGTTTTTCTAGGTTACGAAATTACGAACACTCCAAAGGATTAATTTTTAAATAAATTGATTTTACCAGAACTATCCAATTTTAATAAATTTCTTGAAATCCTTATCTTAACGATAATAACGTTAAAGATTTAACTTCTATTGTGTGGAATATGAAGCGGAAAACTATTTGGTGGAAGATTACGTCCATTCTTTTAACAAGAATTGCTAATATGATATAGGAAATAGTTATTACGCCGAACTAATCGATACGAAATTTTAAAAAAACTTTATGTTCAGATGCGTTATACACAGCTCACCATGCATTTAAACTATTTAGCCGCTTGGTAATATTTCAACACATGTTGATATATATTCGGGATGATTAATGATTCAGTAATTCAGTAACGTAAAATGGAGAATTGCCGAACTTATGAATAGCAAATCACCGGATACCGTTCATTTGCATATCGGCCTGTTAAAATTTAGGGCATATAAAATTTAATGTTGTGATTTCTATCCCGTTGCACGTAAAATAGATCTAACTTTGGAATATTTCATTGCTTTATCAAAAAAAATGGCCTACAGTATCCAAAAAAGGAAAATAATAAGGGGTCGCCATAAAAACCGTTTATTAGCAAGTAAATCGCCCCCTTGAAATTCAAATTTACATTAATTAAAAGTTACGGCCCATTTACGCCGATCTTGTATTCTGTTTTCGCAGCGTCTTCAAGGGCGAATGAAACAGCGTCCGAAAGGGCTAAGCAGGAGACGGCTTAATGGAGCTGTTTGGAAAAAGGTGGCTAGCATTTTTTAAAGGCGTTTTAATTTCGAAAATTCACCGCCGTGCTGGTTTAAAGGATTAAAATCGCACCAGTATCCTTCGTTAATTTAACAATCGATTTTTCAAGATAAATAGATTAACAAGACACCCCTTCAAATGAATTGTTAACGAATTTCAGGTAACCCGGCGTATAAATTTTGCAAAAGCTATCCTTCCAAACTCAAACTCTCCCCTTTAATAATTTTATCCCTTTAAATAAGAAAAGGAAATATTTTTCCTATTATTCGATTATAAAGCTTCAAAAGAGCATCGGTACGAAAAGAGAAATCGATCGCTTTCCACCACATCCAGAGAAATAGATTGAAAATCGTTGTTGAGGTTATTCCGGAGGTGGAAACGCTGTTGATGTGCGACCCGGTCATCGAGTAGTGCACCATGGGGGGTTGAGAGATTTCCAATCTTCCTAGCGCAACATCTGCAGGAAAGGATGGAGATGGAGGATTGGAAATGAGGGAGGGGAACGTTAGCCTAAGGCCTCTGAAGGCGACGCTGAGCTAATGGCACGCATCTGCGATTGTGCCGAGGGGGACAAAGCGAAATGGGGAGCCGCGACACCGGGGGATGTAAACTCGGCACCCATAATAGCTCGAAACAATGAACTCGCCCTCGTCGACATAACTAGTCTCTGTTTAATTAATATCCGACTAATAATTTCATGTCGACCAAAACCGGAGCGTGCCCGATTCGCTTCTTAAACAAACCATCAATAAAATTATTTTAAATTAGAAATCATTTTTCGAATACACGATATCTCCTTCAAGAAATCCTTATTTTTAAAGGATAATGCTATCCATTTGCTCTTTATCCTGCTTTCGCATACAATCTTGGGTATAAAATTGTAGAACGACGAGGGAATTTTAAGCAAACCTGTTTTGCCGGCCCTCACGTTGCTTTCCCAGTTACTCGATATCGAATTTGGTTGCCACCGAACGGCGTTGGAAAGGTTTTCCTTCGAAATATGCCGCCGGAAACAAAAACGTTGTCGAAGAGAAAATTGCATTGTCGCTGACATTTCATTTGGTCCTGTTACAATGAAAAATTTCATTGGGTACGACATTTTGAAAAAGCGACTAAGTGCATTAGTTGTAGACCAAAGTAGTTGCCGTCATTCGAGTTAAGAAGAAGAACGGGATTTTCGCAAATTAACTTCGTTTTTCACCAGGCCGTATCGACAAGAGAACGAAAGACTGGAGAGAGGTCTTTTCAAAGGAAAGAAATCGGGATGGATGCGGCAATTGCCATTGTCCTCTCTACTCTATTCATTAAGTAATAAAAGAATGACGACGTCGGAATAAAGCTCAAGAGGTAATCATGAACCTCTTCACTTATGTCAATGCGAAATATATTCCTTTTCATACAAAAGAGAAAATAATCAATGTTACTACCTATACATTATTCATAAACGTAAATTACAAATATGCTAAGAAATATTCTTAAATTTACATCTCAATTTACCAGTAACGTTACAAAAATTGTATACACCCTAACAAAATGGCTCGTCAAAGCAGAAGCTTTCTCTTTAGAGCTACCGCTTCAATTTGCACGTATTTACTGCGACTCTAAAACCGGTAAATCGTCGGGGTTTAACTACGAGGGTGGTATTCAACCTTGAAAGACTGAGGGCCTTTCCCATTCTCCCCTTGAGTTTGAATTGGGGCATCAGCCTATGCATACCAACTTACTAAGCTGTTAATAGTACTTAACTCCAACTAGAGCTACATCTAAGAATATGGTTTAAATAAAAACTTTGCAAAACATTTTAGCAAATTAACTGAACTGCCCTAGATTTAACAATTCTGCTTTTTTATACAACACTAAATTGGTAAAATTCATGGAACTAAGCAAAATTGTGTTAATACTTTTTTTACTACTCAAAGATTGTTTTGAATGTCTCTGACATCCCTCAACATCGTCATTGAAATGGTATGAGGAATGAATAGTACATAGAGATCATTTTAAGTATGAAAAATGCATATAAAACTGTTTACTTTATTTTAAGCTTTCAAGAAACTTTAAAAACTGCCATTTACTGGAATCTGGTATAAAGTTTAAACTTATTTCGTTCCATCTTAGTTGTTTGTTTGAAAACGGTAAAGGAAGGTGTTTGTACAGACAAGGTTCACGCGTAGAATGCAAAACAGGCGAGGGCTTGGAAAATGCTCAAGTAATAACTTTGTTTAATTAAACAGACGTCGCGGACCGGGCGGCTTTTTCGGCAAGGAATGCGCTTACTTCCGGAATGCGAAAAACAAACGAGATAATTGATTTTGGCTGGGGAATTTACATCGCGAATTGAGTTACGCGATGTGTAACTTTTGCGCAAACATCACCGCGGAATAATCAACACTAGTATAATCCAGTTTCGGTGGCTGGAACTTTGCTCGTAAAATTGTGTCTTAAAAGAAGTTTCATCTTCTTCAAGAGTTTGACTTTCTTTGAGATTACTTTATGGGTTGGAAGTTTCGGCCGACATCGCTTAAAATTTATAATTTTACTATAATAATCTTTTAGGTAATCGTTCTGCCTGCCAAAGGAATCCCTAATTCAATTACGTAGGGTTTTAACTCCGTTTCAGGCAACTACCACTCGGTAAATATTTATCAAAAATTGCTTATTAAAAATTTATTTAGGAAACGGCTAGTTATTGGTATCCTCTTTTTTGCAACCATCCGATGCCGGCCAAGAGCTCGTATATCAATTTATCGAAGAGTGGTGCTTCGTAGCAGGCGACATCACGTGATATAATTTACGGCTTCGCCTAGGAGTTATTTATTGAGCTACAGATGGTGCGACGTTTGGATCAATGCATAAATTAGAAAAAAAATTATCTTTGCCCAATGATTTTTTTTCAATTCGAATTTTTGGTTACGAGTTAAGAGATGCCATATGTATACTTCATATGCGTTGTTTATGGCTTTTTTGGGTTTTTATGGATGAGGATTTACATTTTGCCAGAGATATGATTTTTTGCCCTTCACATTACTCATCCTATATCACAATAAATTACCAAAGAAAAATTCGGTTACATTTTTGCGTAATCTGAAGACAATTTTTTTTTTATAACTACTTTTTGAGTATAATGTTTTGAACTGGAATAAAAATTATTAACATAATAGAATTTTAAGAGAAGTGCATAACAACTTCATTTCATTTCGACCTATTTTATGACATTATGAAACGGGATCAAAACCGCACTAAAGAATAATTCAATTTCAACGAAAACAGAACTTAGAAAGACGTCAAATGAAGTGGTGTTCCGACAAAAGGGTCCACTTGGAATTTTAATCGCGTTAACGTAGAGGTACTTAATAAAGGGCTCGGTGTGATCGGTCGTCCTTAACGGTAAGAGGAGGCCGAAATAAAAATCTATAACGCGACGCCGCGACGCTTGCCCAGCGAAAGAGGCCAGGCCGGAAGTTAATAATGGCCGGTACGTGTTTTCCCGATTTCCAACTGCTATCTATCCCGGGATCGTGCCGCTGAATTCCGTAATATGTATTTCGCCCGGGAAATCTAATAAATTTCCTTTGTAAATCTTTTCTCTCGACCTTCTCCTTTTGCAGTCGATATTTTCCGGGTTCGTTTGTCAAATCCTTTGTTCGTGTGCGTCGTTGCTTTTTAAACCTTCATTTAAATCTGACTTTTCTAGTTCAATGAAAATCATAAAGCAGCTGGATAGGGAAAAAACCATCCTAAACTTCCAATGAAGAAACAAGTTTTATCTCTCAAGTTAAGCTATTTTATTTTACTGACCGGGTGTTTACGACTTTACTACTTGTATTTTTCGATTTAACTTTTACGCAAAACACTCAAGAATAACAAAAAAGTCTGGATTCAATAACCTTGTCTAATAAGAAAATCGAATAAAATCCCTCTTAAATAAAAATAAAACCTCCTTGTTTCGTTCATAAAAACCTGTGTGTTTTCTTTCGTCCTATTTTCTAGCGTAGTTCTTACGGTTACGTTCGGCGAAACGAGCAGGAAATAGCTGTGAGGATATAGCAGCGCAACATAGCAGTGCAAAAACCCAAAATGAACCCATTTTTCAGGATGTAGCGGTGTTCTCTGTGGTTCTCGGAACGGAAGTTTAATTTTGGTAAGCCATGGGAACCGGCCGGTGAAACAACAAAAGATAGAAAAGGGGGTCTCGGGACGTGGGACTTACGTGGGGGGGTGCTACTTGATTTCCCCTGCTTACGGCGCGGTAATGAAGGAACAGATGAAAATTTTATGAGCTGCGTTGCTCTCAGAGCTGCCCACTGCCGCTCCACAAGAAAAACTGTGAAAGCGGAATATCAGCACAAAAGTTTCGGTACGAAGTTCCTTTCGGAATTGCTTTGGATACTCAATTAAAAAATGCCGTTAGCCCAAGGGCTCGGACAGGGATTTTAAAAGTTTCTTTTCGACAAGTTTCACTGTGCAATTATCTCGCGCAATTATCAGACTAGGTTTTTCAAATAACATAGTTTCTATTTTAAATTTCATTGAATGTTTAAACAATGAACTATTAAAAGTTTATAACCTTTATTTAAATTGCTTCGTTATCCTTTAATAATGTTTTTATAAAATATTTATAGCAGTTTTACGGAACGTTAGATGAATAAATATTAACAGCAAGAGGGGGAAGTCCCTTTACAATCCCTCCTGATCATCAGTCACTGTCACATTTCCAATTTACGCACGCATTTACAGAATTACCCAAGAAAAGTACACCGAAGAAAGGCGACCCGCGGGCTAAGGAGATTGAATGCCGTCCTAGCAACTGTTGGATCTATCCCTTTATCCTTCGGCCGTAGGCAAAAACCGTCCGCCTGGACGGCTGAGAGAATGGCCCTTTATCCCTTCAGGTGGAAGGGAAAATATCCTTCCCAGCCCCGAAAGGACGGACGGTAATAAAAAATAAAGCCGGGGGGAGATATGAGACGCGCCCGTGGGCAATATGGGAGCTGTTTTTCTCGCCTGATTTTCCGTCAAATCATCATACATTTCGTTACCGGCTTATTGGACCACCCTTTAAGGGGTTTAACCTCGATGATTTGTGACCGAATATTTTTTCAACTGAAAATTATTTATAGGTTAATCTTAAAGTTAGATGTTTGCGAAAAATATTAATTTCCTTAATATCTGGAGCAGTTAAATTTATATTTAGATACTATAAAACTATTTCTTACCGTAATAAACCTTTCGTCACCAATATTAAGTACTCACCAGCTGTAAACATTAAATTATTATACCGATTTATTTAATGTTATTCAAAAAAATTTTTAGTTTTAAATTTTTTTGTTTTAAACAATATTACCCCAACAATATTACATTATATTTAGGTTTTGGTTTTACTTAATTTACATGTGGTACATACATATTAAACATTACCCTGCATTGTTTGTTGATTATACAGCTGAAAATCAACGTTGTATAAATTGAAAAGCGTATGCCTGTATAATAGTTACAGTGTGTATATAGTAAATATTACCTTAACTTAATAGTTAATTAACCAGGGGGATGGATTGTGTATATAATTATGTGGGAAATATAAATAGGTATGGTTTAGAATTATTCTATGAAGGTTATTACTGCGGGTATACAAGATTTTCAATTATCAAAATGCTGCACAATTTAATTTTACATTCTGGATAAAAATGAGACAAAAGATTTTGCATTTTATAGATAAATCGCGTTTAAAGATTTTTTGTTACAGTAGTGCTAATAGATTCCGCGAAGTGGCGCTTTGGCAGGGTCCGACATTTCTTTGGTTTAAAAATGAACAGCACTAAATTCAATGATGACGATGACCATACCATGATGAGCTAATTTGGTCGATATTTGCCTTCAACAGGATGACGTCACCTACCACATAATCAGTGATTTACACTCTATTTACAAAAATTACTTCATCAGCTAAACTGGCTGCCTAAGAGCTACGATTTGACTCCTATGGGTTTTTATTTGTGGGCAGCAGACAAAGACAGATGTTTGGTCAATCATCCAAAAACGATTAAGACTTTGAATACCGATTGAAAATGTACTGAAAAATTGGAATAACAGAATGAACTGTAGTAAAATCAAGCAAGGCGATCTAAATGATAGTGAAATAATATTCAATTCGATTAAGATCCTTAACAATTTGTGGCTTATTACGGTACTTCCAACATTGCCCAAGATACTTGGGGGAGTGATTCGCCTGTAGGAATCTCCGTATTTACATCTGCTTGGAAGTACAACTTGCTAACTCTCAACTCAGTCACATTGATGTTCATTAGCCTCTCTAGTAGTGATGATAAACTTTCGCCAAAGCTTTCGGCACACATGTCCACAATAAAAGTTAATGAGATTTTCGTAATTTAATCACGTTGTTTTCATCAAAAATTTTAATTAAAAAACAAAACGATTACTCAAAGTTTGTGTACCCACCCAACAAATGGAATAAGAGAAATTTTGTTATTGAAGGAGTCAAATTGGATCCGGCGTAACCTCTCGATACCTTAGCCGATGGGTTCTTCCGTAGCTATCGATTAGCGCTATACGGAGTTCCCTCCGGGTCAAAGGGTTTCAACTTGCGCCATCTATCGCCGGCCACAATTAATGGCAGTTTTGGACAATCGACGCCGTTTGCCCTAGGGAACCCCGCTAGCCGTCCTCCAAAAAGTGACTTTTAAAGCGATCATTCACTGCCACCTCTCTACCGAACGTGGACGTCGAGTAAAAAGGGCGCTTTGAGGAGTTGTTCCTTCTGGACGAACTCGATTTCGGCAGTTGACGGCGAGGTCTCGAGCTTAATTACACCCACGACCGCGTGATAAATTTCAATTACCAATCGGGTGTCCGCAAGTCGCATCCTTACCCCACGGAAAGTTATTTTATAACAAATCATGGGTGTTTATTTATTGCAAGAGGAACCGCGCAAGACTTTATCGTATAACCCTTTCGTGGGGGTTGTTTTTCATTCTACGTCTTCGCGGTAATCGTTGTTGGCTCGGAACATTATGATAAATGTACATTGGGGTTTCATCAGTCATAGTCATGTAGGTGCGTTATATTCACGCTTTAAAATGCATTGGGTATTAATTTTTAGTAATCATAAATCAAATTCTTTTTCAAAAACAAAAAGTCGTTAAAGAAAAGTTTTGTTTTACTTTATTTTTCAGTTACTTTGTAAAATGCTTTAGGGGGGTTGAGTTCTGTATACCGTTCTCTATCGATTAAACTTTTTCAACTCCAAAAGAATTGTATAGAAAGACATGCAGAAAATAACTTGACCCTAAGGGTCTGTCAACCGCAGTTAAATTGTTTGAAAAGACCAGTTTTACAAGATTTCTGACAGGAAAATGAGAAAGATTTTGGGATAAATTGCGACAATAATTAATTAGATCGCTCACACTCACGTTTTGAAAAAGAATTGCTTATTCAGGAATATTTTAAAGAAAGAATTTTTCCCCCTTTTCATTTTCAATAACCTAAGCGGCTTACATCTAACTTCAGAATAAAGTACCATTTCTTGTTACGAAATTTGATTGAAATTTTATATTTGAATATCTTTTATAATTATAAAGATATCTTTGTTACATACATGGCTAAAATAAATTCAAGGACCGATAACAATTTATGAATAAAGGCTTTACGTAAATAAATTCTTTTCCTTGTCAATAATCCATATAAACTGTCCAAAACATATCCTTCCTTATCAAAACGTTTCAGGAATTTTGATCGTCCAACCTTCGTCAACTCCACTCGAGCAGGCGTAACGTCAGTTCGGCCTCTCCAAGTTATTAAACCGTTTCCGTTAAAGAGGGGGAGAGGAAATATTGGCGTGTGTATATCATCGATGGCGAGCGTTCTGGCGAGTGAGAGTTGAGTGGTGATATGTGGAACGATTCAAGACCTGTCAGGACTCGGTTTGCAGCCACCTCCAGGCGCAGCTAACTTGGTTCAGATTCGATTTAGGCGCCCAATGCTATTTATAGCACCAACACATATTCTCCAATTTGAGTTATATTTGTTATGCAGTACACGTATCAAAGTATATTAAAAGTACAACAAAGTGGTGGACCACATTGTTGAAAAAGTTTAAATTGAAACGATAAAAAATGTATAAAAACGAAAAGTTTTGGGATTCAACGTTACAATGTCAATTATAACGGGTTGAAGAAAAAAGAGAATCCTCGGCGAGCGCAGTCTTTCTGCGTTTCACCGAAGGCGCTTAATGCAAAAAGTTGCGGTGAAACTTTTCAGTTTTATTTATACAGTGACTTAAGGAAAATTAATGAAGCATTTTTTCCTTTCTTTCGTTTGTTGGCGGAAATGATGATGTTATCGTCAAATTAAATTATTTTGTTAAAGTTGATTAATGGATTAAATAACCTTAAAATAAAATTTACAAGAATATATAACCCACTTTTATCTCGTTTGGATTTATGTAGACACATCGTTATGTATATTATACTCAATCAATCACTTTCGAACTTACATTTTTACGAAGATAAAGTCTAATCGCGTCAATATTGAATGATGTATCCCGGATATTTTTATTTTTGGTACATATATTATAGTAAAAATACATTTATTTTTTATTTATTATTTCCCACTTCAAATATTCGAATAAAATTCAATGAATTTTTAATCAATAAATAAATTTTGAATTAATCTTTATTGGTGTGTAGATTTTACCGGGTTTGTTAATTAAAAAGCGTATGCTATTTTTGTTTATACCCGGAAATAAATTTGGTTGAAATTATCGTGCCTAAATCTTCATAAATTCGTAACTTTATTCTACATAGCGCTTATCATGATTTATGAATATCGTCTTACGAGAAAGCGAAATGCGTTGTTGATTTTCCTCCAGTTTCTCGGTACTAAAGCTTCGAATGCGGTCCTCCAACATCACGCTTTGCAAAACCGTATATATATACATATAGTCTACAGGTACACTAAATAGTGAGAGAATATCCGTAAATAGTAGTCTCGAAATGTATCTGTTCTTATCCTTTCTGGCGTATTTCCTTAGGAATGCTTCCAACGGGTGCTAACGAGGCGCCATTTTGGGTGCGATCATAAATCAATTGCATTCACGTCTTTGATACCAGATTCCTGAGCTTAAGGAGGCCCAACTCTTATCCATAGAATTCCGCAAGAGGACTCGCTTGTTACGAGATAACTCCTAATTGGATTTATTCGCATTATTCGAGACTGCGGGTGCAAAATAACCCATTTGAAATTCATCGCGAGCCCTATTTCATCGTGTGCGTTCTGAGAATTTATTGGTGAGATCGCTTTATGACCGAAAGAAAATTGCACGCCTCGATACGACGCCGGTTGTGCCGACAAAATTAAAGTAGAAGGAGAAAATGCTGCATATATCAGCATGAACGGTATTTTTCATACGCTTCCACACACTTCGCCATTGTTCCAGTACTTTTGTTTCTTTCGTTATGGGTAAGGACATAAACCATGCAATTTCCACTGCGGTATAACATGCATATAAATAACTGCTTTTCGAAAACGCCTTTGACAATATTTTTGGTGGATGCGCCGGAAAAATAAAATATAAACTAATACTAAATTAAGATTAAAGGTTTTTTAAATTTATAAATCGTATAACAATTAATATTTCATTCGGCACCCAGTGGGACATAAAAAAAAGCTTCCAAACACGAAATTTATCGTCCGCAACTTCACGTATCCACCGGCGAGTTATTTATTAACCAAAACCTAATTTATTAGGCCTGTGCTAGCGACCAAAGTTGTGATTTACAGGCCGCGTGATGCGAATCGCCTGAATCCAGCCTTTTCTCCCGGGGCGTCGTTATTGCGAAAGTTTAATCACGCGTAGTTGTGCACTAAAAGACGCCGGTTTTCGTACGGCCTCTTCCAGAACGACTTCGAGGACGTGCTTTAGTCTTCTACTTACCTTTCGGTGCTTTCCATGGCCTCGAGAACAAAGATAAGCTAAAAGTGTTTTCGAGGAGAAACGATATTCGCTCTTACCACGTTTCGACTCTTAAGCACCACTCCGTTCTGTTTCTTTGTCAGGAAAACTTTCTCTTTAACTTTTTTGTATTGGATAAGTTGAAAAAAGCCATTTAACTCTAATAATAACTTGTATTTCTTGTTTATAAAATAAACTTTTGATTATTTTTTTATGATCACAATATTTTTGGTTTAGTTTGATTTAGTAATAGTAAAGAAAATAAAAAATACATGAACATGAATACAAATTAGATTTAATATCGTTTTAAAATCTCCACATTGTGTTTAAATAGCTTGAGGGTGCATAAATCCAAGCGAGGCTAAAAAATAACAGTCCATGTTTGCAGCCGAAGCGCCGCCGACATTTCTAAGTGTATAAATAACTTAGGAGAGAATTTACATAATGGATCTGGATCGTGAAAGTTTTATGGGAAACCTAGCCTATCTCTCCATCTTTGTCCGATGTGACGTATGGACCACTAAGAGCGTGTACATATAAAATTCAAGTTATCAACGAGTCGTCGTGGATCCACGTAAGCACACAACGAGATGCACTACCAAATGTGATTTGGTCGTCGTCTCGCCGACGTCTTGGGAATGGAACGCGGCGGCATCCTGAGGCCCTCGGGGAAATATAAAAGTTATATGGAAAGGTAAACTCGACGCGTTCCAAACTCCTTACTTCCACTGTAATTCGATTTTCTCGTCCCGCTTGATTGTGGTACAAACTACAAGCGTATCAACCTGTTAGGAAATTATTAACGGGCGAAAGGAGCAACTGAGAGGGTAACTGAGTACTTTGTACGAGCACTTGTAACCATTTAGTACTGGTGGAAGAAAATACTACTGGCTGGAGAAATGTAGGTTTTACGAAGTTTTGTTGAGTCTCAACGAAGTATAAAGTTTACAAACTGTACAATAGATGAAAACTCGGAGTGACCCTCACGTGAAACATATACTACAACAATTACGTTTTGAAGTTCCTTAAAACTTTGTAACCATTATTACAGATAAAAATAAACAATAAATTACTACGTAATAAGAAATCGATACTTTTAAAGTTTTAAATTTTATTTCAACAAATCCGAATAATATAAGTGGAAATCAATGGAACGTTTGTGTTGCTTTATTGTCGAGTAAACTTCCAGCAAATCTTCATGGAAATCACCAGAGTTAGAATAGCGTTGCTCATGTGCAGATTTCGAGGCGGTTTCACAACAGCAACGCCGAGTCCGTAGTTATCTGCTGCGATGGTCTTTTTTTATTTGGCAACTTCGAAAGTTTGCTTGTGCTGCGGGTGGGTATACCCACTTTTTCATCATATCTCCAGTTCTCTTGAAATGAACTTTTAACTACTCCGTGTCGGGGACTCTTCCCTTATCGCCTCTCCCTTGCATGAATTTTTGGTTGTTTCGAAAAATTTCATTCTCCAAATTACACTTTTTATCCCCTTTATAATTCTGAGAAATTTATCAACTTTCAGTCATCCGACGCCAGATTGATAATAGCGAACATTTTTGCATGGCGATAATTAAATTTTAACTGTGATGAAACTATGCACGTTATACGAACGATGTGGTTCGTCATCCTGGGTGGAATGCATTTTTCGTAGGCAGTCTGCCTTCGGCATGCAACAAATTGTTTCGGACATTGTTGCCAACCGCACGCCGATATGTAGCACCATCTAATTTCTCTGGCAATATATAACTCGGCTAATGGTACCTGTCTCTAACACGAGACCTATGTCAATAAAGCTAATTCCTTTAGTGATATCGATCGACCGTAATTGTACGCCAATATTAACACTTTCACCATTACAAGCTTACGTATTAACTAGAAACTTAGATGTTCTTAGATATATCTTCACCATAGAATAGCAGAAAAGATTTGATTGAGATATATTCAATTATCTTTATTGAGCAGATTTAATAGCATTTACAATAAAGGATTTTATTCTAAATGTTATTTGTGATTAACGTTTTTAAAGTATTAACAAAAATGTATAAGATTTTAATAACTTTCCCTGTTTGTATATTTTATAATACTCCACAGAAACGATTGATTTGCAACTAACAGATTATTTTTCGAACGTAGTAATCCTTGCTGATGGATTCAAGGCTAAATATATTCAAAAATAAACTTTAATACAAATATTAACGCAACTAGGAATTCCTCAAAATATTTTCAACCTACTAAGATGAATATTAAATTTACTTTTAAGTACATATCATAACAAAATAGAACAATAAAGTAAAGAATTTATATTTGGCATCAACAAATATAGCGAAAGAAACATGACAGGTCATATTTTAAACTGCATTACGGCGTCTAATAAATATTTATAAAGTTTTTTTTGTTAAATACAGCACCGATCGATTTTAGTTGAATTATAAAAGAATCAACCCCCATAAATAAAATTTTGATAAAGATTTATACACCCAGCATTCTAAAAATATACGCATTTACGTTTGCTGGAATCACGAAAAAAAAGTCCGCAGGAAATACCGCAGTTTATTAAAGGAAGTTATTTTGATTCAGATTTTTTCTAAGTACATCTTAACACGCTATAACATCGTTTGCATTTCAATCGGGGATCAGTTTTAGATATCAAATCATATCGGTAAGTTTGATATCACGTAACGTTGTATCCGTTTCAAATTCGTAATATAATCCCTTTTCACAAAGGATTATCTGACCGTTCGTAATAGGGTTAATGGTGCAATTTCGTTTTGCGATCAGATACAAGGAGAGAGTTGGTTTGGGAGATCGATGATATCGCTGTATAATCGGAATTACAAGTGAACATCAAATAGTAATGAAGCTTTGAGATGATCGAAATTAATTCTACTGACGTGGCAATTGTAATTCAAGGATTATATTATGTCCTATCGATTAATTACTCCATAAAATATTAATATTACTGAAAATTGTGTTTGACAAGCTTTAGAAACCACAAATCATGATAAGTAAAGATATAAAATAATTATTATG
Organism: Onthophagus taurus; assembly: GCF_036711975.1. Taxonomy (NCBI): domain Eukaryota; kingdom Metazoa; phylum Arthropoda; class Insecta; order Coleoptera; family Scarabaeidae; genus Onthophagus; species Onthophagus taurus. The sequence continues at coordinate 6,819,323 of NC_091967.1, forward strand.
ATGATATATTATATATTATATTTAGGTATTATTAGGATCATTTCATATAGCCGATGAATTTGAAAAAAAATCATCGGCATTAATTTATACCATTTCTTGATAAGTTTTGAAACCGAACATTTCCACTGTTGCAACGTTAAATTAGTTCGTACTAAATTACACACCTCCAGGATAAGTAACTTTACCTATTCGTACCGTTCAAACGGCGAGTTCTGCGTGGAACTTGCAGAAACTTGCTTAGATAAATACCATCGAACTAGGTTAACTTTAATGTAGGTTTACTAAATTAACCAGTTTAGGTGTTACAAATTTAACATTTTTATTTTATTTATGACGTTAGATAATTAGATGAGATTTTGTTCTGTCTCAGTGTTGGCGAAGCGATAAAATGTTTCAACTCTATTTTGTGCAGTATCAGCGAGAAAATTTTTTTTAACATTTATTATTTACTATATCATATAGCTATAAATATCAGCCATATCAACAGAGTAATAAAACAAAAAAATTAAAAAAAAAAAATGGAATAAATAGTACAAAAAAAAACAAATATCGACAAAATGCTTCTAAGTTTATTAAAATATTCAAAACAAATACAGATTTTGAAGAACAATTTTTATTGTAAAAAAGTACATACTTTAATCTATAAACGGAAAATATCTCGTCAGGATATCTTAAGTAATAAATTTTTCAGTGTTTTAAAAAAATTGCTTACCTTTTTGTGACATTTCTTGATAATTTTTGCTATACTGAAGCATCTTCATAACTTTTACATACTTCTGCATTACGTGCAGAAGAATGTGATCAGAATAAAGTATTTTTGAAGAATGGCTTGGGAAATTGATTTGAGATATACTTGGGTTCATGCCGAGGTTAAATTGACACTAAAAATACTTATCTCGTTGTATGTCAATCTGAATTTTGTCATTATTTGAGATTGGGTGTGAGTCATCATTATCTATCGCGACGACTTCCTCGGTCAAGATATAATTTTTAAGATCTCGATTGTACTGCCTCGATTTCAAGGGACCTCGTTACAAATTGTATTCCAAACTTTTTCGTGTATAACAGTTATTTGATTTAGGTTGTCAAGGATTATGGCTTCACTGCCTCGGCCGCAAGCGACCTCGGCCATCAGTTACATTTATGATAATTTCGCGATTCATTTCTACACCGATTATACAATTATATGTTGTAGTAATAAAGCCGAGGTCGTTTCTTTGATCAAGTTGTGTTATCAAGGATTACGATTCCACTGCCTCGGCCGCAAGCGACCTCGGCTATAATTTGAACTCGAAGCTTCGCTATGTGTATAAGTTCTTTGTATGCACTTCAACGCCGGTTATTGTAATGAAGTAATAAGTTTTTTGTGATGTAGTGAATACTTTTTGCAATATAATGTAAAATATTACAAAAAAAATATTTATAGTATTATAACATCAAGCTTGCATGAATATCACTCGTTAGAGACGTGTGATTAGTCCATTAACCACAGCCGCTCTGTGGTTTGAAAATTTATTGGCGAATGGGCACTAATTGAAAAGCGAAGTTTGGTTCATTCGAAAACCGATAGCCAGCGATTGCAAAGCGCCACTCGCGTGGTAATTTAAAGCGGTTATGTTTCGCGAATCAATTGCCGAAGAGACGACTAGTAAACCCGTAAAAAAGTTTTTTAATTAAACCGTAATAAATTTTGATTTAAAGATTCTAAGACGTAAAACTAACTTTTCCCGGGCGAAGTGGTATTATTTAATTATACGGTGGTGTATTCACGAAGGTAATAAATTCGCAGATTTACAAAAATAACAAAACGCGAAACACTTCGCAAGCGACCATAAACCAGGTTTATGCTAAACTAGGTGGACGACGTATTTTCCGCTCTGCTTTATCTGTAACGTTATCTCGAAATAATACAGCTACATTTTTGTATTACCGCTTGGGTTATAATTAGTCCGGTTTTTTAAATTAAACCTATCTAGACTAATATGATTCAAAATTCAATATTTTACATCCATTATAAGCAATTGTTCATAAACTTTCGGTGCTTTGTTCCCGTATACGTCCCCGGAGAAAATAAAACGCGTTGTTAGTTCCGGAATAATGCAGGTATATTTTACGACGCCCGAGTTTTAATTAAGTAGATTTATATTGAGTTCCTCTCCTCTTGAAAATGTTCAAAACCATGTTACCGGGAAAGTTCCAGTTCCAGTTAGAATAATTTTCTGAAATTAATGAGAAACAGCTTTAATAATTTTTACTTATACTTTTCGTTCTTTTGAATGAAACTCGTGTATACGCCGAAGTCGTAGTACTCAAATTACCAATATAAATAAAATTGCATCCTGTAATTTACAATATGACCCATATTTCCGAGCATTTTCCCAACGGGATTCTAAAATATCAATTTTTGTTTATCAAGTCAACATTTTAAATACAGATTTATGAAATTCGATCCCGAGGCGTGTTTTAAATTTTGTTACCCTATTTTCGAAAGTAGTAAAATTTCAATAAATAAACCCGAATTCAATTAAAAAAGAAGCATTCATATGATTTATGATATTTCCTGATTGTGTATTAATCTTCGTATTTTTGTCAGTTCTGCGGATGTAAAATGCAATCTGCATTTCGGTTAGTTTTCCCTCGGGTAAATTAATTCAATTTCGGATTTAATTCTCGACCTCTGATTGAATTTTTTTTGAGTAAGCTTTTGATGTAGGATATGGTTCTTTTACGAATGAGACACATAATGTACGATTGAATGTTTGCCGACGTACGCTAAAATTAGAAGCCCGAAAGATTCGTGCCGGGAATTTATCTTGTTCATTCTGCACATCCACTTCTTGTTGTCTTAATTAATCTACGAGTTCGTTATTCCGAGTTTTCTGTTCCCAATCAAATTTACTACCTCCGCAGATTTCAGATTGGTTACGAAATTACGTGTTTGTATTAAAACATTTAGAAAGGCTTCGTACATTCTTTAAATCAAATCAATTTAATTATTTTTTATTACATGTAAAATATAATATTATGTTTTGTGTTAATGTAGATTATATCATTCAAATAAGTAACAATCTGACATGTTATCATCGTGACCCCAGTGCGTACGTTGGCATTAATTATAGCCACCCTTAAAACAAACAGGGTGGTAATGTGGGAAGCGCGACAAGAACACGTCATGAACACACGGACATAAAATAACTCGGCGCCGCAACGCGAATAAAAAATAGAATGTCACAAAAGCGAGGGTAAAGTTAATTGCATGTGCAAAAACCTAGCATTGCGATTTTTTGTTTAAATTATATGTATATATACAGAGTCAACGCGATATATCTAACACATTATTGCTTATGCAATATATCAAAGAGTTAGTATTTTGCCTGCCCGTCACGTGTTGCGAAACACACTTTAGCGTTTGATTAACATGCTTAATATGTATGAGGTTACGGTGTTTGGGTGGCCCTATAACTTTATACTTTTCAACTCAGGGTTATTTCTGCTTGACTACTTTTTGAGTTGATGGCATCTACTATGTTACTATTGTGACTTTCCTGCATAATAGTAGACGAATCTACGCAAAACGAGGTAATATGTATGCGAGTCACGTATTAATGAATACCATTACTAGTTTGATTAAAGTAGTTAGCATGTACGGAGCGAACTGAAAACTATGACGGTGTAACTTACCGACTAATAACGAATGGTGGTAATTGCTACAGGAGCCTCTAGCGCGATGTTAATTTCACCTTAGACCGGGATAATGAAAAATGTATGAAAGGTGAAAAGGAGAAAATTTGCATCGATCTTATCTTTCTTTAATAAAATATTCCGTACAAACGTATATCCCGTCATATCTACAAAGTTTATGGATGCGGAATGATTTTATCTAAACGTTGTACCACGCGCCGAGGTCATAATCAGAGTTATGCAATCGCTGCAATTCTAACGGCTGGTTACGAAAATTGGGGGCGGGAAATTCAAGATCTGGATAAGATCGGGCTGCAGTAATTTCACAATGGTTATAATAGTATTAATGGTTGGTCAGGATGTTCTGTTGGTGGCTCTAATGAACAGAATCGGAACCGCAAACGTGGCGTTCTATTTCCCTGGGATCCACTCCAAATTAGTCACGGTTGAATTGTCGGATTATACGTTGAATTATCGAGGAAACCAACTAAATTTTGAATTCCCTTTTACAATAGAATTTATTAATAAAAAAAGCGCTGATATTGAAACCGCAGACATTTGCTCGAAAGGTCGCTTGCGATGGTATTTAGTTTGCGGTTTGACCATAGGAAGTCACGGCATTACGTGACGTCACGACCGGATCGCGCAAAACGGAGTTTGATTGGCAAACTTTCCGGTTACAATGCAAACGACGCTCGAACTGTACGACTTTAATTGAATGAATTATTGCCGGGGCGTTTCGCTGCTGTGTGTACACACTTATCAAGAGTTCAACGCGATGAAAAGGATTCACATCGAAAAGGAAATAACGTTTCGTCGTTAATAAATAATTTTGTTAGTTGAATGCATTCAGCCTCGATCTCTGCTACGACATAGTTTTGACCACGCCGGAGCGCAAATAAACCACGCTTGGGATACACAAGTCACATGAAAGTTTAGCCCTGTCTGCAAACCGCAAGCCTCGAGTTCTGAAAGTAATTCACTAAGCAATATGCGAAGTTTGGTACCCGACAGGCGCTGATATGTACGTCCGCTCTGTTTACGTTGGCGGAGATTTTGTTTGGATAACTTTCTATGTACCCCATATGGTTAACATAATACCAATTTAAATAATAATTTTCTGATATATTCATAATTCGTTCAAATTTCAAAATCGATAGAATTAACTAAAAGAACATATTTTAAAAAACTCATCTACTTTTTGACAAGTTTCGAATGCTCCAGTTTCTAATTGGTAATCAATTTTTCATACTTCCATTCCCGAAACAGTCTTGCACAGATGTGTATTATATATTGCACTTTATCGATTTAAGTGTAATATTTACAAGTCCGTATTCAGTATTTAACGTAGCTAAAACTACGTTATAGATTGCGCATCGTTTAAACTTTATATGTATATAAACCCTATATATAAATTCTATATCATTGATTTTTATTAAAATATAACATGAAACCATTGTCATAAAGATATGGTAGACCGAGTTTACGCCGATAAAATCCGATCATTGGTAGACAAAAGTAAATGTACTTGAAGACAAGTACAAAGTATTATCTACTAAATACGATCAACAATAAGAGTGTATCGCTTTATTGATTTTTCAAAAAATGTCATCCGATCTTGTAATTATTCACTATTATAATGTTATGTGCTTAGAGCATATTGGGTTGCGTTTGCTAAAAGCGATCAAACGCAACCTTTATTAAAGTTGAGTGTGTAAATATAGGCGATCTGTTAAAAAGCCGAACGATGGATGCAACCTTTTACGACCGACCACTACCATAGTAAACCGCAGTTAACCGCGTTTAGCTGTTTGAACGCAGAGATGAAATTCAGAAAAAAACTCATCAAAAACGTAAATGAAAACAGTTTTTTTTAGTTCTATTTGAACCACTACGACCACAAAAATTAAAAACAAAATATTTGAAAAATTTTGGAAAGTATAATTAGTTCCTCTTCTATATCCTCCTTTTTTAATATATCAATTTATGAAATAGTAGTAATAAAAAAATGAGAGATAGTAGAAAAAGTGTAAGTACAGAGGAGAAAGACGAGAAGGAGGCTGGCAATACAGGACGAAGCCTGGCAGAGACTTGGCAAAAAGGAGAGAATCCAGAAAAAGACTGAATGGACAAAAATTGTGTAAGAGAATGATGCGAAAGAGACTGTAAATTGAAAAAAGCAAGGGAACAAAGCAGAAAATGAAGAAGAGAAAGGAGACAAAGGGGAGGAAGCTGGAAAGATACTAAAAAGGCAAAAAAATAGGCAACACACAAGAAATGATAACTGGAGTGGAAAGAAAATATTGGGCAGAAATGTGCCAGATTGGAAAGAGAAAAAATAAGTCTGGGCAAAGACTGGAAAGAGATATGAAAGGCAAAAAAGGGTTAATCTGCTTAAAGATGAAGACTAGAAAGAGAAGAAAGAGACTGGATAAAACGTAGATGAAAAGGAGGAGAACTGGAAAGATGCGAAGATAGCTGACAATGCAAGAAGAGTATTGAAGAGAGCTAAAAAGAGAATCTGGACAAAGAAGAGGAAGATTGCAAATAGACTAAACCGCAAGAAATGCACAGAGAAGTTGAGGAAAGAGAAGAAGCAGATTGGGCATTAATGTAGTCGTTAATTCAATTTAATCCTAGCTAATTAAATACTGTATTTCCCCAAGATTGCCTGCTACTCATATGGAGATTGCTATCTGGAGATAACTATAGATTTTTAAATTGTTGTCTAGAGCTAAAGCTCCACTGTATTTCTGTACGCCCGCTTATATTATTAGAGCTTTGGCGAGAAGTATCAACCTACTTTGCGTTCGTACGAACTGAAACAGTTGATTATTTCTAGGAATACAAAAGAGGGTTTATCTACCACACCATTGCTTATTTAAATAAACTAATGAAATTGTACCATTTTCGTAGTCACATCATTAAATGTGCACGGAAAGTTAAAATAATTTCTCTTTGCTCTATTTTAAAGTGATTACACGAAACAACTTGATATATAGATAAGCTATGTTTAATCATATATACGTGATACTCGTGTAATTCTCACTTTAAATCGTAGTTTTTTTTTCGTACAACTACAATGGATGTAATTACACTAGAATTGCGGTAGAGAGAACTTTCAAACCCAGAGGGTTACGAGTGAAACCGACCGTAAAAAGTAATCCAGCCGCAGGCGCAAACCCAAACGAACCTCCGTCTGCGTTTGGTACTTATTTCCTATACTGGCATAGTGTTGTCGTGTAATTAAACGTTAGGAGCTTCGAGCAAAGTGAATTTTTAATTGGCACCGGACCTCCTGTAGTACAAGCTACCCACCGCTGGCAAACTGACACTAATTACAGACCGTTACGCAAGCTTAACACTTCAGATTTACATCAGGCAAGATCAAGAAGATTACTCTAAGGAGTATGATACATTTTCAACTCGTTACTATTTAGAACTATATTTTCATTAATTAATTTCAAGTAGATTTACTTCCTAAATGTTTGTATACTTATATTCTTAACATTTTTCATCAAGATCATTGAACTGGGATATTACACTTGACCTAATCCAACAAAATATTTCATAATATGTAAAATTTAATAAGTTTTCGTCTTTAGAAAGTGGATAAACGAATTGATGAAAGAAGATACTAAAAAAGATGAATATAGTGATTTATACGTAAATATTGATAATACGCAAAGCTTGTGTACGTCTAACGAAGACCCTTAAAAAGCTTGTTGTTCGAACTTTCCTGTACCATTTTCCCTTCTACAATGTTCTGAGCGACGGCATTCTTTTTTGATATTTTAAAATATCCGCTTTCTCCGACGACATCATTTAGGGTAGAGCTTTCGGTTTTTGTCCGCGAGGTAATTAAAAGCTACTCGTTACACAAAGCCGAGTAGTCCGCGCTCCGTCTCCGAATTGGGTCACGTTTGTTTCCCTTTAATTAGAAAATTGCCAACTTTGTAATTTCAACTGCCCGTGGTCGCGAAGCTTTTTACGCGAACTTTGAAATCTCGGAGAGTGCGGTATTTGGAGCGACGAATGTGAAGGTAAAGTTTCGTCGTATAAGGTGTGCCAATTTCAATTTGGAGAGTTGTTCGAGTTAAAATTCCCAATTACGTTTCCCCCTGCTGCCTGGTTGATATCAATTTGAGTAGGAAAGTTTGTGAGCGGACCGATGCCGATGGCTTGTATAACTACGGGACAAACACTAGGACACTCTAGCGGTAATGAGGAATACCCAGCTTTGGTAGAATACCCATCGGTACCCGAACAGACATTATCTCCATAGATGCATCTCCACTCAATTAACTAAGTCAAACTACATCACAATTCACTATTATCTAATTTTCAATTCTAAGATTGAAATTCAAGTTCGTTTCGTTTGAGATTCATCAATTAATACCTCGTTATTTAATAATAATGGGGGTTGGGTTAAGTCAATATTTCTCCACAACAATTTCTTTTTATATCTTTTATGTTATAATCGGAGGAAGTGTTACTTTCGTTGTATGAGGCAAGAGAAAAATTTTGGGCCAATCTTTCCAGCCGCTAAAAGTTAAAAGCGTGTCCAACTCAGAATCCTCCATAAATCAGGAGCGGATTCCATAAATCAGGCGTGCGGGCATTCTTTTCACGTCCTAGGACTGTCCTCTTTTTGGTGTTTCCGCCATTCTGTAGAAGGTATTTAATTAATTTAATGCTCTCTCCGGCCACTATCTTCTCGGCTACAGCGAGAGTCCGCTCTTATTTTCGGATATGCACTGAAATACCTCTTCAAAAACGCTCCTTTTGATGCGCAGTTCTGTTTCTTTAATTTCCATGTAATTAAATCTCAGGAGAGAAGTGAATTGGAAACGTATTCAAAACCTTTCCTGAAGGAGAACGAGGTCAGCTGTAATAAAAAAGCGCTTTGCAGATATGAAAAGAAGGCGGACTATGTAAGCCATGACAAATAAATTTATTTATGATGGGTTACGAGTTCAGCATTTTCGAAATTGAGGATACATCGAAATTAGCTTTATCCGCACGTCTCTACTGCAATAAATGCGAGCAATAAAAAACCCAATAAAAAATGAAAAGCCAACCTGGATAATCGGTTTTCCTTTTATTTCCCCCACTGGATGTCGTAAAATTTACATCGCGCATGTACTACTGTTTAATACAATGGCAAAATTTATGGGTTGTGAAATTTCCAAGTCAAAAGAAAAGCTTCTTACTGTTTTTCCTTTTGGTTTTCGTTTCTCTTCATTATTCACAAATGTTACGAATGATACACTTAACACAATTCTTTAAAAAGATTATATACAATAAAAGCAATAATAATAAAACGGTACGCATTTTTTTTAGTAATAAATAAATATTTTACGTGTCGCGAATAAAATGAATAATACAAAGATAACCCATCTTTGTATTATCCATTTTATTCCTAAATTGTTCTTTTAGATGTTGATTTTGATAACCTAGTTCTTTCGTTGGTTATCTTGAAAACCAGGATTACTACAAAAAGTTGTTGTGCCTTACAATGAAATAAGAAGACCGAATAAACTCGTGTTGTCCAACCGACAAACAGGATTTTGTTGTGGCGAGTTTGGGCATGCTAAGCGCGAATTTTGACCGCGTGCAGGACCGTAATTAGGAAACCGTGTGTTTGTGAACTATTTCCGACCGGTCGAGACCGCAATTCAAGCGAGCCACTGTTCCTTGTTTGGCCTCGGAAGTTGCTAAATTATTCGACGTGGTATTAATAAACAAAAGGGACTTAAGACATAAAGAGTAAATAATTTAAATAATGAAAATTTGATTCAAATTTCTTCAATTGTTATTAATCATCCTGTTCTTTATGTAATCCAATTTGAAGATAACTCTTATTTTTATGACGGCAATAAACCCTCTGTACCAGGCGCAAAGTAAAATCCCATCGTGCGATCAGATTTATATCAGTAATTTTGGCCGCAATAATAAGCAGGATCCCCATAAATCGACGCAAACTCTAAAAAGAATCCCAACGCTGGGTGATTTTATTTTTTATAAATTGCACCCTTTTCCGCACCGTTTTATCGAAAATAATGCCCGGGTGACCCTTGCGACCTTCCCGGCCTACGGGGTAGAAAAATAATCGAGATAAACGTCTCGCTCCTACGAGGCAAAGGAGTCTGGTGCGGCGATTTAGAACAAATGTCCCAGGGAATTGTTGCTCCCCTTGGCGCGAGGAATGAAAAATGATTCCATCCGTTTCAGGAAATAGAATCGTAGCTGTTAATTTCAATCGCGCACAAGGAATAGTTTCGAAATTCGTTACAACAGGTGAATTCGGTCGGCCGATTAAATTCCAACCACCGCCGTTGAGGCCGCAGGAAATCAAAGAATGCTGCTGGTGCGGCCTCACCACCCCACGGGAAATTTATGGGCGAATCGGGTCTAAGCCCCCAAGGTAAAACTACGGGTACGGCGGCCAAGTTTTACCCAGGGCGTGCTAAGACACCTGTAAGGGGTAAAATATAGCTCTCGCGTTCACCGTTCGGGACAGAAGCTAATTGCCTCTTATTTATTTAGTGATAGCGCCTTTGCCAAATTTAAAACGAATAGTACATTATTTACTAAGTATGGGCATTTCTTTAAATTTAACATTGTAAAATATTAAAATTACTTAGGATAAACAAACTAAAAATACTTCTTTGTTCTGCACTTGCTTAAAATCCATACAAATGAATACGACTAGATAATTATTTTGCGCAGAAAGCACTGAAAAAAAATGGATCTTCTGAATTAAAGAAATAGAGCATGTGATTTTTATTTTCAACAAATCAACGACATAATGGTTGTTTCGTTCCAACAGGTATTTATGATTGGATAATGAGAATAATTTTATTAATGAAATTTATAAGATTTGATTATTTTGATATCAATTTTGATAAAAAAGCTATAACAGGAAGCAAACTTTTTGCAAACTAAGCATTTATCCTTTTACATTATTATATTGTTGTTCACAATTAATGTAAAAAGCTAGATTTTGATATTGATTTTCTCCATGACCCGGTTAATCGTTTAACAACGATTGAAGCTGCCATTGAAATTTTGTTTCAATTACAATCTGACGCATGTAAACGAATTTTTTTATTGTATTTAGCCCAAAAAGTTCATTTTTATGATCAAATACACCCTTCACTGTTACCATAGTAATTGGAAAATTAAATAACAGCGTAAAAGAAATGAAAATAGAAATTTTTTTTTAATATAGCATGCTTTTTGTTTGAACACATGCCGCGAACAAACTTGGTTACGAGTTAAAATTAAATTTTCTTATCTCGAGAACGGTTGGTGATAGAACATTAACCAAGAGTACATTTTTTATTTAAAACATCTTCATGATTTTAAAAATATATTAACTGAAGTAATATAATCCAATTACATAAAAACATCTAAGAAAACTGACGTGTTTTACCTTCAGATTTTTTTTTAGCAATTTTGATTTGGAACTGAAACCTCTTTGTCAAAGGACTATTTTCTTCAAGTTACAAAATACTCATTACACCGTCTAGCTTTCTAGGTGTAAATTCTTAAGAAATTTAAACCTGTCTTACAAACCTTCTTAACGAGAAATTGTAGACGCGAACTTTCCGTAAATATTAGTATACAAATTCTCTTAAAAAGTAAAGATTTCCTGAATTGTGGAGTTCCTGTTTTGTGGAATAATTAATGTGGTTTGAAACTACATTAAACCTCCTATTGATTGCATAATTAATTCGATACTATTAAAATAGTGATCACGATTATATTTTATAGTTTCAGTTAATTCAGATGATTAAATTTTCATAGCCATTAACAACACGTCACATCGTGAAATATTTTGATTACTTTCTTGAGGAAGGATAATAGCCCATTATAAATTTACGAGCACATAGTTTGTAGAACTTTACCATTTCGCAGATAACGTACTCCCGGGGCTTATATAAAATTAATAAGTCTATTCATATTACAGTTTCTGTTGGGTATACATCAAAGTCCGGTTCGTATTACGTCGATATTGTGAGCCTGAAAATTGATGTATTCTTTGCAAAAACCGTTTTGGTTCGTGAGTTCATATTTCCCTTTTTATGTTTCGCTTCGAAATCCAAATTCCTTCGGCAAACCGTGCTACTGCATACGAGATTTTACGAGCTATTGAAAACTCGGCCGTCGCGCCATTCCGCTGAAACTTACGAACGCGCCGAGTATATTAGAACCCGTAGTCCCGAAAGTGTTATATCGCGACATGTATAAACATGAGATATGGGAGAAAGTTCGAAACGGGCCGGAACTTACAGAAATTTCATTTTTGGCGGAAACGCCGGGTATATTGTTCCTGTTGGCCACATCAATTGAAAACTTATTTTAAAAATACGGTGCGATAACGACGTGCATTTGCCATCGTAGAGAAAATCGATTTTGTATTGTCCGTGTGGTACGTGCTGCGGGAAATATTGCACATCTTCCAGGCGCACCTACTTTGTAGTTTGTTATTTATGGTAATAGGTTTTGTCCCACGAGGCGGTTTTCGAATAATTTTATGCTGATGCACGATGCACCGTTGTCGGTTTTCAATGGGAATGGCAAAGAAAAGTTAGAATGTGCTCGTTTTGTAAAACGATAACAGCCGGAATGTGGAACGTTTACAAAATCGGATCTCCTAAAAATTATTTATTATTTGATACAAACTTCAAGGAGTACTATATTCGTATACAAGTAACAATCGAGGATTTCTTAAAGTAGAGCAATAAAATTTAAGTTGTAAACGTTGCGCGGTAAACACCGTCGACCATCCATGGCAATAAAAGCAGCACTGAAAATTTCATGATTGTTTATCTTTGTTGGGCGCATCGCGGCTTAATGTAAAACCCTTTATTCTTCTCTCAGTACGTATAGTTTACGAGATATGTTTACTCACGTTGTTTATACAAACTTTTTCCGAGAGAAGCATTCCACCAATTTTACCACGAATCACAATTAATATCCGTTCTTGATATGCATTTTAACTAATTGTATACTCGAATCAATGGAGCGTGGTGCTGGATAGTAATCAAATCATAAGCGTCAATTATGAGATCGACCTAATTGAAATCGGTTCTTTGATCCTGACCACTGTGAATGCCGATATTTAGTCAATTGAAGCATTGCTCACCTACACTCCGTGTCCAAATGCTATTCCCGAAACCCCAGTACCAATTTACTTTGTGTTAGTGAATGAAACTTTATACTGTTTATAGATAGGGTATCCTCAAAAGGCAAAGAATTAGTTTTTTCGTAAAGAATGTGTATTTTACATCCATATTAAATTTACAATGGATATTTCTTAAGTAAAATACATCCCTGAGGTTGAGGTTATACAAAGGGACCGCAAACCTCGTATCGTCTTAATGCGCACGAATTTCCGTGAAAGGGCGTGTCTCTGTGCGCATTTGAATTCTGGGTTATCTAAGGGAGCTTTTATGCTGTCGTCGTCGTCGTCGTCACCGCCGTCGGCGTTGCCGATGCAACCCGAAGGGGTAAACAGCGCCCCTTTATATGATAATGTTATCGCTGCGAGGGTTGATTTTCTAGGGGTTTAACCCCTTTTCAGTTTTAATTTAGACATATCGACGGAAAAGTCGATATGAGGGTGGACATTAGGTTAAAGCACGATCATCCATTACGACCGAGTCAAGGTCAAGAAAGACGTTTATTCTAGAAGAAATAAAGAAACCCGTTTATTTCTCCAATTTACTTTATGAATTATTCATGAAAGAAACTCGATATTTTTTATTTTGCCTATACATGCATCATCAATTAGATAGAAGATGTGATTTAGTAACCTCAAAACATAGTTATTTACAGTTGGAATTGCATCGGATTCGTAGTTGTGTAAACGAAACGCAACCGTAAGCTGTAAATTTTCGGCTATAGATGTCGCGCGTAATTCGACTGCAATCAATTGCAGGTGGCCGTTTGCGTTAACAGAACGAGAGTAGGCCGTGTGCTATGTTTGCTTATCTATATTAATTGATACCGAGCACGTAGAGCGAACCACAAAATTAATTGTCCGACACGTAGGTAACGCATTGCGATTCGATGCAAATTTGGACAGAAGCGAAAACTCCACTTTTATACTAAAAAAATAACCATTCTAGTGCAGCGATTCCGACATACGAACCGTAACACTTTTTTATTCTTTGGTATACGAACCCCAGGTCAACAACATCGCTACCGTATAGCGTGCGCTACACATTGATTTTCAAATTGGATTTGTGTAGTAATTACCGTGCTTTAACCGGCCTTAATGAATTAGTTTTAGAGTGCATTAGTCCTCGTCATCGCACCATTTACAATACTTAATTATTTATTATATGGTTATGATGTCATCATCAACATAAGTATTTTTTGGGAAATCAAATTCCAAGTTCATATCGATGTAATTGAAACCAACATTGGATTGTGTTACAATTCGGGTAATGTGCAAAAAAAATTAATTGAGAATACTGAAAAAATATACAATAGCAATTTTCATTGCGTGTTAAATAATTCGAGGATAGAGGTGAATACAATGATTATTTTTTGAATTCGTGGAAATTTTTGTTCAATATTTGTGTCTATTTATTTATCTCTACTGAAATTACTGTTCAAATATTAGTTGATGATGTTAAATATTTACGTCTGCATATTCTGTTTTGGTAAAACATTTTCCTATATAAGTAAATAATCATGAGGAAATATAAAATTAAATGTGACAATATTTGGCGTAAATTATTATTTATGTGTTCACCTTTAATCATTGTAGCGATATTGTATCCCATTCTTGCTGATGTTCGATCTCCGTTACAGACTTCATTCGTTGTACAATTTTCATTATTAAGTTGAAGCATGTTAGATTAAGAGTTAAAATGCAAGTATTCCTTTCTTGTTCCAAGTAGTAGATGATAAGATGAGGAAGACAGCAGATGAAGAGGACAAAATATGAAGCGATGAGAAGGAGATAAAGAACAGATGAGGACGCGATGAGGTGGAAATAAGAAGGATGAGAGGGAAAAGGAAAGAAGAGCTTGGAGAATGAAGAGGAAGAAAAAGATAATGACTGCAACGAAAGGTCACTCCAAAATATAGCCCTATGAGTGAATTCCAAAAAAGAGAAGTATTTTAGTCGGTTAGCGATCCCAAAAGGGAAGCTAACACTATCTGGCGCCTTAAGATCCATAATACGGTTGTGAGTCTAGCAAATTTCCTAATACCCTTTATTAAAAAGAAAGAGATTGGAGAGTTGGATTAGGTTGGGTTGGGTTGAGTCAGTTTGGATTGGGTTTCTGGTCTTCGATTATGTGAAGACATGGCTTGTATCTTGCTGTTCAGATTCAATTGTTGAAACGTATCATTCTTCTCCATCAAGACAACTACGTATACGCAACATATCCTCATGATTTTAATGAATACGATGTTAGAAATGCTTTAAATCACAACATTTGTTAGTTGCTGCCAACGTTCTCAATTTTGGCTTTTATCTTTCCAATTTCAAAGTTTTCACTATGTGTTAACAATGTCGTTAGTCATGACATAATAATAAAGTTGCAAATTTTTATAGAAAATTATTTGTGGTGTTTAATTTATTCAAATGTTTACTTTGCATCAATTTTCATTGCTCAAGGAAGTAACACGAACAACCACTACCGTGAATTTAGTGTGGAATTTCGCCGTTACAATCTGGTTTAGCAACTCTAATGTAACGCTGAACAATGCTTCTTGCGTTTTATTGCTCACAGGTTAACACAGTTCGTACAAGTAATGTCGAGGTATGTGGAACTATTTACACAAATGGATATTTCAGCGGTTTGGAATGGAGGTTTCCTAGTTTTAATTGAATCCTACCTTTCTAACAATAATTAACGAGTCCAGAGAGATTTTTAGGAAAAAGAAGTTAAGAGACTGTTGCTGAACCAACAATAGAAAATATACGACCATCGTAAAGTCTTGGAGCGGATGAGTACAAAGGAAAATTGTCCTAAAGCTTGGGTGAAATATGCTGGTGTACGAACACAGCCGAGGTCGAAGCAGACTCGACACTGCCAACTTTGGTCGAATAATAACGCAGAGTGTACCGTACGTGACTCTTTGTTTGCTGTTTCGAATACGTCGACAGTATTCGTTGCGGTTTTTTCTTTTCAAACTGGCACGGAGCAGTTTTTAAGTGACAAAATAATCGAAAAGTACCATTTCTTTCTAATCTTGATTGATGACCGGTTTCGACGTGGACATACGTCGTGTAACAGTCTTAGTAAACCGTTGATGTTACCTTGTAAAACGGGATTGAAATGTCGGAAAAATCGATTAATACCGGATTTATCAGACACTCAAGGGGCAATTCGAAGGTAATTCGAACTTGTTCCCAGTATTCTTAAAAGCGAATGTCCTTTGAAAGTGCAATTTGTCGCTAGAAAACAACGTTTGAAGTAATTTTATTGCTTTAGGATAAAGCGTGGAATTCACTAATGGTGTCGTCCAAAACGAAACGTTACTTGAAAAATAGAGGAAAACCGGCACCGCGCCCTACTTACCTTTGCTCGTTACTCACGTTATCCTACGGCCGAGTCCTTATGACATGACGGTTCTTTTGCCCCTACTGTCACCCTTACAAGAGCTTTTTAGTCGTTGTAGGTAGCTGTGATGGATGGATTTGTTTCCTTCTATAAAAACAATCTTTTCATGAAATGGGATTTATTTATTCTTTTGAAGTTTGATTTTATTTAGATATTTTGATTAAAAAGTAAATTGCTTTAACAATTCAAATAAACTGAAAAAAACACTTGTTTTTATTCGATATTGAAAATACCGACCCTTC
This sequence comes from Onthophagus taurus, assembly GCF_036711975.1. Lineage (NCBI taxonomy): Eukaryota > Metazoa > Arthropoda > Insecta > Coleoptera > Scarabaeidae > Onthophagus > Onthophagus taurus. The sequence goes on from NC_091967.1 coordinate 6,835,839, forward strand.
AGTCATTTCTACAACTCTCACTCCTTTGAAAAGATCGTTGCGTACTTCCCCGAAGCTAACAAACAAACGGGCAATAAAGTTACATGCAAATTCTCTGGCAGTGTGGCATCCTACGCTTGTTCAATACGGCTTTCTCGCCGGCGGCAGCGGTGGTAGAATTTAATTTCTTCTCCGTTAGGTAGCGAACTGCCGCCAACGACCGACAAGGGAACACTTCGCGCTCACTTTTAAATCAACCGGAGCACACTCCGGGGGAGAATTTAATTTCGAGCATCACCTCCGTAAGCACGGCCACTGTAGACTTCCTTTGAATTTTCCAGGTATGTACAAACAGACGTCCAGTTACGGTGAAGCTGTGCTAAGAATGAAACAACCCATCCCTGTACATTAATTATATGCGTGCGCATATTTCCCTAAAGGAAACATTCAGTAATTGAGACAGGTTTAAACCAGGGCACGGTTTTATAGGATTAGTGTAGAAAAATGCAGTTAGAGGGATATAAAAGATTAGTGGCGTTAAAAGTACGACAGATAATTTTTTATAGGAATTAGTAAAACTAAGAGAGATGAATAATGATTTCAAGCAAGGAAAATGTTTATTTTTTTTTACAGAACACTTATTAAAATGAAGGTATGAAAATCGTTTTTCAGGAATTATTTTTGGCTCTTTTAGCCTTCATTGAATTTGCTTTAAAATGCTTATCGTTTCATTTTCATACCTCAATTCGCTGTAGTGATACGATTTTTTTGAGTTATTAAAAATTATAGTTTATGAAAAATAAAAAATTACTTATGGCAGGTTAAATCATTGCTTCAAAATCTTCTTTATTTCATTATTATATCTTAATTCGTTCTGGAAATACAATGTTTTAAAGTTATGTGTTTAAAATCTACTACAATCAATCATGCAAGATTGGATTAAAAAATCATAACAACGATGTTTATGGAAAGTAAGAAATTATTTATGGTACATTAAATCTTTATTAAATGTGATTTAAGAGACTCTTATTTCGTGATTATACCTCAGTTCGTTCTTAAGATATGAATGTTTAAATTTCAATTTATAAATTTATGAATGACCTTAATTTCTTGTTTTGAATAATTTTTTATAAATATAAAATGGTTATGATTATAACATGTTCAATTAAAAATATTTCATTCTGTATGATTCACCCTGTATAAGTTTGTGTTAGCAGTTGGACATTTAAGCTTGGATTTCCCAACAGGATTTGGTCAGTCTCGTAAGCTTCTTCCCTTCCAGAAAGTGGATATTACACACCTAATATCAACATCCCTCCGTCCTTTCTCTTGTCTTTCCTAACCATTCTCCGTCTTGCCTCCCTCGAATTCAATCGCGGCAAGATTGGAATCGCCTTTCCCCCGGGCTAGAAGATTCTCCCGTCACCATTTCCCGAATTGGAACGACCCCTGGCGCGAATAACTTTTGTATACCGCCGACATATTATGTGGAGGTAATATTTTACCGGCAAGTCGGTAAAAGACGGCCCCTGTTTATAGGATCCCCGTTAGCGTAATAAAATCGAAATTATCTTTTTTATGAGCCGTAGTCTTTGAGGGAGATACACTTCCCTGGAGAGATATGGTCGATTTAAAAAAAATTGAACGAAGCGTGACGTCTGCAGGGGGTGGAGTGGGTAGAATCGCTTTTGCAGAAAGAATATTTTAAGAGCAGATCAATACTTTATGAAGCACTTTGTTCGAAAGTTAATTTTTGCGTTAATTACAACACCAAGTCCTTTGTGTAAATAAACACGCGATATGCACATCAAACGGTTATGTACAGTGTAGTAGTTGGTAACGCCCTGTATATTAAACAATGACATTACCATGTTATCTTTGATCCTTTATATATAACAAGCGTTACACAATATGTAGCTGTCACATGTAGATAAACTCAATTCGAATAAATTGGAAATGTTGCCTAAATTTGTTGAGATAAAATAATGTTGAAGGTTGAGGTCAACAAAGATACGCATAAACAAAACATAAACACGTTTGACAGTTTCTGTGAAACGTGTGCATTGTGTATGCATAATATCGATTTGAGAGACACAGTTTTACGCCTCCGCGCTACGAGATTTACGCTTTTCCGATAGTAACATAACGCCGCTTCAGGATTGATTGAGATAAACGCTTGAATTTCGTCCGACAACTCGAACTCCGCCGCTTCCTTATGCATAGCAATCGAATCTGGCGTCTGCAAAGCTTCGAACACCTCCAGTATTGTGTATGATGTATACATGAGAAATAAATTATTGATTTTGACGAAACATGTTCAGTTATGTCAACGATCGAGATAAATCTTCAAAAATATTTAATTTAATACAATGCACAAAATTCAAAAAAAGGATTTTACATGCTTACTGCGTATTTTTGTGGAGTTCATCCAAACACGTAGATGTCATGTACTTGCGAGTGACTACGTGACAGCAAAAAAAGACTTTAACTTTGTGATCCACCTTGAATAAATATTCCATTCTAGTCACAATTTTATTTCTTTCTGTAAAATGTCACTACACGCTATCTTGAACCTTTTCTCATTTCATCATTTCCATATCAAGAAATTTTCTTTTCATTTAGCCTTCTCTACTTAGAAACTTGGAAAGGTAGTAAATCGTTCTTTTAGTTCGCAGAAAATCTTTTCCAAGTCGACCATAAATTATCATGGCCGATTCGGGAGAGAACTGTCCGTTGACAACTTCACCTTGATCGTGAATAGTTACGGCTTCAGGTCCGGGCCGTTAATAAAACGCCGTCGACGCTATAAATCAGGAACGGGCCTTGAACCCGATCCTGCAAAGTCCAGCGGCGTCCGTACAATCGGCGGTCGAAACTTGCCGGTTAATAAACCGACCGTAAATTTTGTAATGGCGTACCGAGGGTGAAACGTTAAGAAGAAGAGTTCGTCTCGTCCTATTTTGCTCCACGAAATATACGATTAAATGGCTGCGTCGTAAAACGCGATTTATGTAAGTTTGGAATATAAAACTTAAATTCTAACACAATAATTTTATTATGTTGCCGTCGAAAATACAACTGTCGGTTTGCATATGACCTCATCATGTATTCTGGTACAAGGGATGTACATCAAACGATACGCTGTCCGTTAAGGAGACGACGGGGACGTGCAGCTTCATGCAAAATGCAAATTATCGGTTTGGCGAGTTGGTCTAGGTCTGTAAGGCAGCATGCTGCAGCTGGCGCAAACGTCGATGTATATTACACCACTTTAAGGGGCTCGTAAAAGCCATTCATTTCCTTCTCTATGCACCTCTCACAGGTAACCTATACGCGTCCAAGAAAAATAGCACAAAAACGTCTCCTTTCTTTCTCATACTTATTCACCTGGTACGTCAAAATAACAATTTTCGTATCTCGAAGGAGATAAAATCCAATTTCATCAGTCTTTTTAATAAAACACGCTCCCGGTGAGTTAGAGCAACCTAAAGCAAACGCAAACAATACCTTTGCAGGTCGAGACCGTTCTTGTTAGTTACGTGTACACGCTTTGCTATGTGTACAGTTCAGTACAATAAGTCTTGTGTTCGTTCGGCAAAGGTCTTCTCCAAAATTTAATTAGGAATGTTTAATTAATTTCATCCTTAATGTGAGTGCAACTTGTGCAAATGCAGCTCGATTTCAGAACTACCGTAATAATTAGGAGTGCTGAAATATGTTTCTGGCATTCGGAGACGGAGTTTAGTTATCGGTTTATAGGTGACGAGTTCTCGACCTAATAAGAACCGGAACATTTAATTGGCTCTGTCAAATATGTTTACGGAAATAACTTGGAATAATTAAGACGCGAATCTTGGTAAATCTTGAAATTCAAAATTAATAATGTAACAAAGCTTTTATGTCAAATATACTCACTAAAACTATTTCTGATTTTCACATTACATTATAGGGATAAAAACACAAAAATTGTTAATTTCCAATAACTTTTTAATTAAACTCCGTCAGTTCTTCTTACTTAAAATCAACTTAGAGTAACTCACTCAATCGATACGATACCACTAAGGAATACAGGTCGGTTTTCCCGTTATCCCTATTTAATGGACACTCGGTTTCTGGAGGACGATCGTGTACGGACCCTTAAAAGCACTCCGAGTGCACTCGCGGACCTGCAGCCTTCAAGAGTTATGGTTAACGAGCCGTTACCAGGGATGAAACCACGTAGCGAACCGTTTATTTTATGGTTAATGCTACCGATTTTGGTGCTGGTGTTGACTTTTCCATTTCGAATGAAAATATTAGTGTTTCTTAAAAATTTTACGTCGTATAATTAATTTATTAACATCCACTAGAAATAATTTGAATTATAAATTTAATGGAATTAGTTGTATGGGAAAAAAAATTTCAAGTTTATATTAAACTGTTAGTAAACACAAAAAATATAGTAAAAATGATATTGACCATCGTAAAAATAACACAGATATCGTAAAAACAAAATAAAATCTCGTAACTTCGACAAACAAATATTAAATGAATTACAATATCAAACTAGCTGATTCGTCACATAGTACGTTTGGTTTTTAAAAACTACGAGTATGTCGTTCAATGTTAATTCTTCATATTGTTATTCAACTTTTTCCACTGTGCACGATACAAAAACCTATTGTATGAAATATTGCCGTCCTGTTGCAGCACATTGTATCCGAATAATGGACCAGCTGCGATAAAACCCCCCGTTTAGCCGCTCGCCTGCTGCCCCCGGTGTATTGGTAGTTCGTGGGCGGAGCCGTTTATAACCTATTTTATCGCCAGTCCCCAAAAACTGCGAAAACATGGAGCCGATAGGGTGATGCCAGGGAATTCCCAATATCCTGTTTCCCGTTTGCGCCACTCCCGGCGGACCCGGAGGGTCGGTAAATAAAATCCTGGGTCACCGGGGCTTTAATTATTCTTGTGAAAAGGCGTATTCATCCATTCTAAACACTTGAGCCCCCCCGAGATGAGAGGATCCGAAGTTTTGACGTTCTTCTCTTTATTTCAGTTAAGCGAAGAGTTGGGTTACGTGCTGTACTCCGCCCTGGGTTCGTTCTACATTCCGTCTTGTATTATGGTATTTGTCTACATCAGGATATATTACGCAGCTAAAGCCAGAGCCAGAAGGGGAATAAGAAAACCTCCCAGAAGATCAGCTCAAGATGCCCAAACAAGTTTTACAGCCGCTAAAAACGGCGGTAAAAACGACTCGTTGGAGGAAACCGTTGACAAGAACAGCAACACTTCGCCGAGGGATAGCCAGAGACAAATAGCCACCATAGAATCTCACCCAAGACCAATGCCCATTCCAACAGTCACGTGTGATTTAGCCTCGGACATCTCGACAAGTGATGCTGGTGAGGTTCTTTCAGATCCTCAAGAAGGCAAAGACACGTTAAAGGTAAGCACTCTTATCAGTTTAATCTTTTTCTTTCTCATTCTATTCTAAATTCTTCACTGTCAAATACGTAAGAACGGATTCGCTCCAAACGTAATTCAGTTAAGACCGTCATAAAAGCGAACATAATAACTGCAAAGTTTCCCAATAAAAATTTCCGAAGAGCCTGGCAGCCGGGGTCCTATTAACTTTACGACCATCCCTTTAAGGGACGGACCTATCGATCCCCTGGCAATAAAGGGTTGGAGAAGCTAAAAGGTCTTTGTGCGGACTTCACCGAAACGGGAGCAGAAATGAATGTACCGAAACTCAAATTTATAGCGCCATATCGAAGCTGCCGTTTTAACACTATAGAATCCGGATATAGGACGTCTTGATTATCCTGATAAATACCCCTGCCATGTCATCACGATGGATAACAGTTATAAATCAACAACTCAAACAGAGGTAATATATCGACGATCGAAATAGCAAAACAAAAATTATTTCATTTTTTTGATTGATTACGTTTCGAGTTTTGTCGGGAATATAAATTCTTTCCGTATATCATCTTTAAAGCTTAATCGGGATGGTGCATATACGGTTACTAATCAATTCCTCCGGCTAATCACTGAATTGTTGGATCTTCTTAAACTATGTATTTCTTTATATAAACTTAGATGTAATTTAAGATTTTTATGATGCTTTAAGACTTTTTAGGGGTATTTACTAAAATATTTTATGTTGAGCTTATAAAATGTAATTTTTTCAGGTCTTTTCCGGTCCACAACTGCGACCGCTGGGTCAATGTGCATTTAGAGGATCGACATTGTCGGTGAACGGAGAGCTTCAACAACAAGCAGCTGCCATAGCGAGAGCGAGACAACCATCTGTCGGTGTGGACATGGACATGGTAAGCGAATTCGATCCCAGCAGTTCCGATTCTGGGGTCGTCTCTAGGTGTACTAACGTCAAACCGCTCAAGCTCCGATTTTGCAAGCCGATCTTTGGCAAGAAGGGTGCCAAGGCCCGGCGGGACACTCAAGGGAACATCGCCGGCAGCAACGAACCGATCGTCGAACAAGTCGTCCCTAGGATTCAAAAACCAAGAGATCCAGAACGGGAGAAGAAGAGGATAGCGCGGAAGAAGGAGAAGAGAGCCACGCTGATTCTGGGATTAATTATGGGATCGTTTATCGCCTGTTGGTTGCCGTTCTTCTTTATGTACATTCTACGATTGGCGTATCCGATGCCGGGAGTAGCGTTTGCTACAGCATTTTGGTTGGGATACATGAACTCAGCTCTGAATCCTGTCATCTACACCATATTCAACAAGGATTTCAGAAGGGCGTTTAGGAGGATATTGTTCAAGTGATGTTTAGCGTACGTGTGCTGCTACGAGTGCGTCAGCAGAAGGATTAGGACCGCGCAGTATCGCAGTGCACCAAGTGCTTTGTACAGACACTAAATAAAATCGACAATCTCTACGACAACAAACAAAATAGTCCAGAGTCGAAGCCGGGTGAGTGATTATTCCCGACTCAATGATAGATAGTGACAATTTTCTAAGTTTTTAAAAGGTTTTAGAAATCGTGAAACATGTTAGATAGTTTAGGAAAATTTGAATCGTTTATGATCTCCGAGTTTGTAGAAGAGTGTTTAGAGTTTTCTCAAAAGAGATTAAAGTGTACTGTGATAAATCGTAGAGAAGCAGAACGAATCAAAAAGCGTGCTACATATCCCAAGGTAAGAAGAAACGTTATAACCAAAAGGGGTAAAAAGGGTTTCATTTTTAATACATTTTCTTAGTAGTATACTTTCGGTTAACGTTTAAATGTTACCTTTCCCCTGTAAATATTGTAAATACTTTCGCAATTTTAAAATCGTCTTAAATTGTAATTCTATTGTTATCGAGATTAAACTCGGAGATTTTAGATGAAACTAAATTATTGTGAAATTAATAATAATCACTATGTGAGCGACTTATATTGTTCTTATACATATATACTTTTATTGAGGGATAAAACTCGATCAAACTATTACTTTACACTTAATAGGGTGTGTTTAAATTTGAAGGAAAATTAACTTAACACATCCACCCTGTATACAAGGTGGAGCACCGACAGTACGGTCAAGCTTATAATAACACTTTATCGTACTCTCTGTGTGCCCATATGACATCTAAGAAATATGGAGCAATGATACCACTGTGATAAATACAAACGCTTTTCTGAAAATTATAGTAACACTTAAATACTTTTACCTTTAAAATATTATATATTATATGAATATATTGTATAAAATCCAAATTTAAAATTAACCCTTAATGAAAAAATAAAAAACACAAATCTTTATCTCCTTGATGTTGATACATATACCACTTACTATATATTATATGATATTATATTAACAAACCAAATAATATTGTAAATATCCAAATCTATTATCGTAAAATTAAATTATAATAAAAATTGTACGAACGAAACTACTACTACATAAAAAATAAATTTTAATTAAAATAAACTAATAATCGATATAGGATCAATTTCTAGACACCAATTTAAGCGCAACCAAAAACCTCTGGAGTCTTCAGCATACACGCCTTTTGTACGCAGATTCCAGCGGACGTCTTCCAAACGCGGAGGGGCGGAGGGGCCGCGCCCCCGCGACGCGGCGCCCCATTTGCAACGAAACCAAATTCAAAACAACTAAAAATATTAAACACTATACATATTATACTGAGTTAATGGTGCTATTCGAAGTTTACGCCCCGACGCCCGGCGCCGCCCCGCGGCTGCCGTTCGGATGCTACACGAGCCCGTGGCATCCGGACGGAACTTTAAGTAGCCCCCGTTCGGCCCCGCCCGCCGTCGCTCGCACTGTAAATTACTGTACATTTTATTAAAATACTATAGACGGTAGCAGAGATGCGCTGTCACCAACGCCGTGAACTCAACAATTAGCGAGCCAACCACTACTTGTCTGTGTGTGTACGTTCGATCTCTTGTGAATACGTTTCGTGTATATTCAAAAAAAATACAAAGATTATAATTATTAATTAACTTTTAAGATATACATATGTTTAAGTCGAAATAAAGATAATATTGAAAAGCTATTTGTGTTTTTTATGGATTTTCAACTATTTATGAATAGACTTTGCCCGGCACCTCCACCAAAATTAATTCAACCTAAAAGATAATTTAAACCATATCATGATTTTTGAGGCGTCATTATGATTACCCTGAGTTTTCGGCCGTCTTAAGAGACGCATGGCTAAACCCTAATGTTTCTGGTTTTAGGTCTAGTGATAGTTCTAGTTCTAGTGCAATATAAATATGCAACATCTTATGCTAACTACCGCTACCTAAGACAGTCACTAGAACTAGCATTAGACCTAGAACTAGAAACATTCGGGTTTAGCCGCACGTCTCTTAAGACGGCTAAACCCGAATGATTCTAGTTCTGGGTCTAGTATACTCACTTAATTCAATAAAAAGATAGAACTTAGTGATATCTTATGTTAACATGCGCTACCTACCACTGTCACTAAAACTAACATTAGACTTACAACCAGAAACATTCAAACATGTTGCATTTTATGTGGGACAAAGTAAACAAAGGAAATATATTTTTGTATATTGCATTTTAAGTGAAATTCACTGTATTACAAAGAGTTACATACTCATATATTAAGGGGTGGGTGTAATACAATAGGTGTTCCACATTTTTCGGGTATAACAAAAATAGAGTTGATACTTTTACATTATTACTTTTTTATGCTTTCATCAAGATTATTTAAAATCACGTCAAGGTTATAAGTGTGACTATTTTTAATTAAGTTTTCTTAATTTATATAAAAGTTTTTTAATTAGTTGAAGCGAAAAAATGAATAAAATGAGAGTTTTGTCAAGTTAATTTATTATTTCTTCATCCCGTCGTTGACATGATTTTTTGACATGATGAAAATAAACATTTTATCCCATTGGTTTTCGTTTAAACTTTCATGAACAAAGGTTTATATAAAAAAATTGTATTCTTCCACTTCAATTTAATATGATTGAAAGTTAAAACATTCAAGTTGACCTAGCTAGACGTTGAATTGTATCATTATTTCAGTATGTCCATACAAATCGGGTACGGTTTCAATTCACCATCTGTCTCCAACATATCAATGTTTCAAATATGAAATTCGTAGCACTCGCGGCAGCTTTAGTTTCAGAGAAGATCATGTCGTCGATCTGTGGCAATCATTCCCAAAAGAATCAAAGGTATTGAGGTCATGATATTCAAATATTAAAACATAGCATTAATAATCGGGTCAAAAAAGCTAGGATCGATAGCTTTTCTCTGCTTTTTGCTTGCAATATTTTTTCAATATTGTATTATCGCGTAGATTTAAAACTAATATAGTAATTCAAAGTAAGTATCATTGAAGTATCTACTTAAAAGTTTTAGCGCATTTTAGTCAGTTTGATCTGGAATGTATTGAATTAGAAATTAATTATTTTAACAGCTGCTCTCAAGTTTTTCTTATTGTGTTAATTATAAATGAACGTATCCTATTCCAAGTAATCCCAGTAACTTGACTGATGGAAAGTAGAACCTCGGTCACCAGCGAGTGACAACTCCATCTCGCGTACGAACGTGCCATTATCTGAGACGACAGCATCCACGGTCCAGATTAATTAATTCGCAGTAATTGTAACGCATTTATCTTCCTAATCGTTGATAGGAGATTAATTGATTCTGGTCTAGTCCTGTCCTTCCGAGAAGTCTCAATTTCGCCGAGACAACAATGCAATCCCGAGACTCGATTTATGACCGGCCCAAACGGAATTGGATTCAATTTTCGACCTTCAAACTATGAACATACAGCAAACTTGAAATTGTAATACGTAGGTAATTATAGTGGCTTATCGTTTCCGGTTTCGTGAGTGAAGGAAGACAGTCAAAGTTCTGGTCGTGTCAGTCGTGAAGAACGCGGAGTAATTTATCTGACAGTTAAGGGTCCCGCAAGAAATTGCAGGATCCGACGCTGCGGGATTAAGAGTGTCCCGCGTCGCGAATATTTCTTACTCCCAACGACGCCCCCGTAATAAGTCGGCCAACGCCGGGATTACCCGAAGTTGACGGGCGACCCGAGAACTCGGCTGCTCCAAAAATTACCCTAATGCGTTTAATCTCCCACCCGCGTAACCAAAAAACCTTCAGAGCTCGTAATTTATGTGTAATTCAGTAAAGGGGATGTTGGGGACCTTAACACAGTGGCTTATTGATAAACCTGGAATGCCCTTTACAAGCTCCCGTATCTTGCACAAAAACCAAACACTTTTTACTTATTTTAAACCTAATTCCAAAATTTAAACGCAGTATATCTTCCTAAAACTTTTCGGGTTGCTGTATTAATCTTTTCTGATATAATCAAGTAACTCATTAATAACCCAACACAGTTTTTATAACCATTTCCCACCAACTTCGGTAATGAAACCCCAACAAAACTTTCTTGCGTTCTAAATCTTTACTAAGAAATAAGTCCAACTTAACTATACAGCGAAAACTCTTACAATACATCCACAAAAGACAAACTCGGAACTCAGAATTATAACATAAATAAACAATGACTTGAATTGTTCTCATGATCAAATCTACGCACGATGAAACAGAAATCATAACTTATTAATAACGTTAACGTTTGTCACGGTACGGAACAAAATGACAAGTTGTTGAATGCACCCGTTAAGTTATTCATAGGAGGTGGCGCTTGAAAATCGACTACCGTAAATATTTAATCGACCTACGAAAACTAGTTTTCGTAAAATGTTTAAAACTGCCTTCACCGCCGGTTCTATTTATCGCCCCATGTTAACTTCGTTCCGCAATCTTCATTCCTAACGCCATCCATTTCAAAATTCACGTTAAATTTTTATATCCGGTCATGGGTCGAGCGGATAAACGACCGTTGTTATGGCAATATTGTAAGGAAATGGGACGTACTAAATTTATTACTGATTAAAACTCGCTCAAAAAGTCATCTAAAAGAATTAAAATCTTCATTTAATTAACACTGTTGCTTTCAAATAATATTATCATACCGTTCAATTCTTTTAACGTAATTACAATTAACAGTTTGTTAACTTAATTTGACACTAGGAGGTTATATAATGGGATGGTGGTGAAGGGGTGAGTATTTAAATTTTAAATAGCTTAGCAATCGATACAGCCCTTCGTGGTGGTGCTAGTTGGGGTTCTGCTTAGTGCGCCTCTGCCTACTCCACTCGTTTTAACGTGGTATTTATTAGTTCGCGGGCCATTATCAGCTGGTAAATGGTGCGCTGGTCGCATTTTGTTGGAATAACGTCCTTAAAAATTGCCGTAAACTCGCGGATTGTAAACTGTAAATTCAGCGATTTTGGAAAATTAACCTGTAGGAAACAGGAAGAGATAAAAGTTTTGAAAATCTTCTAATTAAGACTTGTGATTACAATTTTATTTATTAAGGTTTCTTATGTATTAAACCAAGTAATTTAATTAATGACATATACGGCGTTATAGATGCTAATATTGCGTGCGTAGCTTATTACTAGATTGATCAAATATATTTCGAATTAATTGGCGTAATAATAGCATTAGCAATAATTCAAGTATTGATTACTATTATTAATACTATAACAATTACCAGTATTATTTTTATTATAAAATAATCAAATTTACATTTGCGATGATAGAACTTAGTGGATGTTTCATATATAATAGTGGCCCATTTCCGATGTAAATTTGCGTTTAGATATTCCGACTGTAGTTGCCTCTATCTCTCTATTAATTTCCATAAACACCACCACGAAAGCTAACGTAATATTAAAAGAAAAATATTGTGTGGTGGCGTTGCGGTACGGGCGTCGTCATTGTTGGTGAATGAAAAGGCGAACGAACATAGGCATAGATGTCAATTCGGCTGCCTATAGGCATCGCATTATGTGGTATTATGGGATGCGTGTGTGCGATCTATTGAAACGGATGTGTTTGTGTTTTCCGGCCACTGTTGACTGAATCCTAATGCGACCGGATTCGTTCGTCACAGGATTAGGCGAATCCCCATGATTTACAGAATTAAATCTATTCCCAATATCATTGATCTCAATATTGTGAAAAAAATGTTTTGAAATAATTATTCAGTTTGGTGCAACTAAAACCATAAGAAAGTAAGTCTTCTTTCATAAAACATGACATGTTCACAAAATGAATCTATTTATGGTGAAAAGTTTCGCTCTGGTACAAGAATTAATTATTTTGGATTTAAGGATAGAAGATGATTATGAATTTTTGATTATGAAGAGAAGAAATTACCCACTGTGAACCCACATGAAATAACTTAATTTACGTTGTCTTCGACGCCATGATGATTCTGGGATGGGTTGGGTTGGGTTGACAACTTCGTCCAAGAAGGTTAGCACCATAGTTTACCTTGATGTGACTTAGGAGACTCTAACCCAATAAGTTATGGTCCAACAACTTCACTGAAATCTATGCGTAAGAAAACGGCCTTGAGTATCCATGCGGAAAATTGATACAATTTCTTTGAAACCCATAATAAAGCCTAAGAGCTTTCCTCATCTGTTCAGATAAGGAAAGCAATTGCAGAAACAAACATCTTCAAAACGCCTCAATGCCGGTTGAGAGTCTTCATTGGTGTTAGGAGTTGTTGCAGATGCTCTAGTATTTGAGATATCATGTACTTTAAGTATATTACAACTATAACTACAACTAATAACGCGGTGGTTTCATAAGCGTTGATAGTATAAGATGTTTGCTGCCATAGATTATTGCTCTACCTTTCTTGTTTCTCCACATTACATGGCTTCTTGTTGGAGCACCATCAGAGGATTTTTTATAATATCGATATTAGGCATTTCGTACACAAACCTAACGTTATGGGACAATGACACCCAGAATGACTGTGTCAAAACAACAACCTTATAGAATCCGTTAGCTTCAGTAGCTGGAGTTATTTTAAAATCCATTGAAAGATTTTTTATCTACAATTTTGTATTAAACATTCCAAAAATACTCTGCGAAGTTCGTAAAAAAAAAAATTGGTTCTCATAATTTTTGTAATCAATTCCAAGAGACGGTGACATAAACCTTTTAAATAGCTATGCTATGTGAAATAGTAGACTACATTTCCATACGTTTAACATACCCGCAGTCGTCATCAAACGTCTTCTCTCGTTCGGTTATCCTTCCATCTTACAAACGACCTTCCTTCAAGGCCGGTATTTCATCTTCACATATATGTATTCTTAAGCGCAACTGGTTTTTGTTCTGTAAGTATTTGTAATTAAAGTCACGAAGACGGCTTCCTTATTGGATTTTAATGGAAAAAAAATTTATCTCTTTTCAAAAAATTATCAAAAAAGTTCATTTCGATTAAAATTTCGCTTTTTTACATTATCATCTAAAAAATTCACGGTAGTTTTCGTTCCCCGAAGACAAACTCGCCAACGAAAATTTGCATACTCTAACAGGATCGTCAAATTAGCATCCCGCTGAGGTTTGTGAGAGCTTCTCTATTATTTATTTATCTTTTTTTTTTTTGTTTTTACGTTTTTTATATGCTCCGTTTTAATTAATTATTCAAAATTTACCGTCTCGAGTGTATATTTATTGCACCTGATGGCGTGTAGCTCATTATTGAAACGCCACCAATTGACGTCATCACCTCGGGTTTTGAAATTTATAAAGATATTTGTCATTTCCGCAATTAAATTATTTTAGGAGTAGTAGAATATCGTTAAAGTATCTTATTAAAAACAGATTATACTTCAACACGAAATTTACAACAAAACGAACATTGATATTAAATTGGAATGAGTATATGAGTTTTAAAGGAAAATACAGATCAACTTGTTTTTTAGTGACTCAGGACGTTCCAATAATAATTACAACATTAATGAATGAATATTATTGTAGAGCCCGAAGCGATATTTATTCTGCGGTTTTGATTTTCTTGTAAAACAATTGTAGTTTCTGATTTCTGCTAACATGCCGGATTACGTAAACCGGAATAAAGTTAAAATAACAATCGCCAGGGAAAATAAAGTTATTTTTCAATCTTCTACGCTACGCTTAATGTTTACACACGCAATTAACGGTACAATTTATGGAAAATCTTTGGCTTTGATATGCAAAGTCATTCAATCGGATGACTCAACGTCACGCACAAGTAATTTAAATCGTTCAGAATGTTTTGCCAAGGTTTGTACGACAACTTTTATTACCATTGTTAATAAGAACATCTGGTATCGTTAAAGAGGTCTAATTAGTAAAGTAAATCTATTAATTAAATTTTCAATTAAATAGTAAGTGCAAAAAACATAATTTAAGTCGTCGAGAGAAAAAGTTATAAGTAGATTATGAAAAATAATTATCACGTTGATATTGAAAATTATTAATTAATATATTTCCGCACGTCTCTCAAGACGGTCGAATGATTCTACTTCTAGGTCTTGTGTTAGTTCTGGTGATAATGCTAATGTAATACTAGAACTAACACTCGGCTAGAAACATTCGGGTTTAGCCGTACGTCTCTCAAGACGGCTAAACCCGAATGATTCTAGTTCTAGGTCTTGTGTTAGTTCTAGTGATAGTGCTAGTGCAAAACGTGTAGTGTAGTTTAGAACTAGATACTTTCTAGGTCTAGAGTTAGTTCTAGTTTTAGTTCAATAAAAATATGCAATATAGTGATATCTTATGCTAACTTAGGCTACCTACCACTATCACTACAATTAACATTAGATCTAGAACTAGAAACATTCAGGTTTAGTCGTCTTTAATTTTTATTGAGCTATAACTGACACTGCCTACCCCATATTAATTGAGTTTTTATTGTAATGTCCAATTATTTGACGTGTTGCATTTTATGGAGGACAAAGTAAGTAGGTACGCCTTGATATATTGCATCTTAAGTAAAATTCACTGTAGTTTATCGGGGACTAATAATTAATAAATAGTTTCTACAAAGAAACTTTTTAATAGTTTACCAGGAAATAATGATTTTAATTTCTTCTTAATAAAGTCTTTATGCTAATAAGCAAAGTTTTCATGTAAATTCCATTTTTCTCGATTGACATACGCTAGAAAGGAATGTAATTTATAAGAAATTTGAAAATATGGAACATGTCTTGAAGCTATTATTAAAACACACTTTGATAAACTCTTGCACGAAGTTTCGTTATAGTCGAAATTCCATTCTCCCATTAAATCAATTTAAATTTTTAGTTTTATTTTTAACGTGTTTGTGCACTCATATTGCGATTTGAAAATCTATAGCACATCCGTCATTCTAGTGACCCCATTTCGTTGCCTTAATTACAGCCGTAAATAATGCTTATTTGCAGAACCACTCACCGATACCGGTAATCCATCAATAGTGCGCTTCCACGAATAGCAAAATACATTAAGCAGTGACTTTTAATTTTTTATTGTTATTAACTATGGTAAAACTAAAACATCTCAATCAAGTTGTCGGTATATTCCCGTAAGCTCGGTAGAGTTTGCAGGAAATTTTAGTCGGGCGAATGCATCGGGCGCTGCTGCAATAAGTTTTAAGCCTCTTAGTTAATCCGCTTTGTTCAACGTGTCGGTTGATTTTAGTACCAAATTTCACTTGGCATAATAAAAAATTAACACTACCTTATAACCATTTTCAAGCGCTTTTATGCGACAACAAATTTTCAGAGAGACGACACTCTTTTTAATCCGGCTAGACAATCTAAAAGTCTATTAAAGTTAATTAGTCTCGCTTTAAATTCCAAATGAACAGTTTCACAGTTTCCAAACACTTTCAATGCGATATTAGACACTAACTTGCCCTTTTTGCATTTCCCAAAATTGTGTTTTATTTTTATTCAGGAAAATTTTGCCGAAATAGATTACCTGACCGTCTTTCAACGGGCGGCCTCTTCTAACGTTAACAGCGTCCCTCTCGTACCTGTTGCAGCAATTTCTCGCGACCCGCATTTTAAATAACGACTTTCAATGGGATTCATCAAGTTGCCGCAAAGCGTACTCTCATAAACCGGGAAAATTGCTTTTGGAATTGTCGGACGGAAATATCTTCTCTAACGGTAGCTGCTCGTTCACTTTTAATTTTTTTACCCCAAATAGACAACCCATCTATTATATAATTAACTTAATATTTATATTTTCTTTACAAGGTCAATTATTTTAACGTTCATATTTAATCCGTTCAACTTTAAATGCCTTTTTTAAAAGTGCATACGAGGATTTGTATGTTAATTTTATTCAAAACAGCAATAATATTCTTTTCTGGCGGATACATAAAAAATATATAAAAAAATATCGAGTCACATGTGTTTGGCGTCGAAAAACAACGATTATCTGCTACGTAAGGTCACGTTTTATTTCAATTTAAAAAAATGACTAAAATGTGCACAAAGAAAAAATGCATAATTATTTTCATAACATCATCATCAGTAACTAGTTATTATAAACCTGTATTATGTAAAAGATTCGTAAATGTGATACCCCGATAATAGAGGTAATAAAAATGATTCACGTGTAGTTAATGTATTTAAACAGAAATTATAAATATAATGTATGTTAATCTTCTTGTATTAAAAAATTATTTTTGATGAAAAAATAAAAAGGAATAATGAAAATGACTACTTGTTTGTAATTATAACCAGAAAAAGGATTTTAACTCATACCATTATTGAACTCCTCGACAATTTACAGCTAGGGAGAAGACTCAAAAGACTTCAACCTTTTGAGTTGATATAACAAAGTGGTAACTTAAGTCAATGGAAAGAAGAGCATCACGTACAAGATAAGTATTTTTCGGTAAGTTTTATAAAGTGTCGTTAAGTTTAATATATGATATGGTATCACTTAATTTTTGGTGATGAGCTTTTTTGCTCAATTTTAAAGGACAACAAGGAATGAAAAGCTTTACTTTTAATTGCGCAACATATTCTGCCCAAGAGTCTTGTTTTTTTTAAGATTCAGTGTTTAGATGTCACTACACCTATTAGAAAGTGATGTAAATATGAATTAGTAGCTACATCTTAAGGTAAGTAACTTATGTAGACAAGAAACAGAACAGGTCCCATACACCATCCCATTACAATCGTTGCTTGCGATCTTGTAGATACATTTCTAATACTTTGAAGGTATTCTCTTTAATTTCATGCTTTTCCCACTTCTTTAACGATGTCAAGTGATCCACTGAACCAAACAAACGTTACTCAAACCACAAACTGCAACTTAGTGTAGTGTTAATTATCAAAATCTATAACATCTTTTACAGGGTACAACAAGGAGCTGTTATGTTTTTGAAAGAATAATATCGATTTCGATAGTACAAGTTTCTTGTCAAGTCTAGTAATAGTGGTTCTATTACCAAAGTATGGCCAAAGGGAATATAGAAATTTACAAAATATGTCTTCTCCATATCAAAAACCCTAAATAAAAACCCTTCGTATCCCTAACATATTTCTTGACTTTCATCATCGCCACGGGAATCTCTTTGCACCATTCCTAAAATCACTCAACATCATATTTAGCTCTCATCAATACTATTCCAGCCAATAACATCGTTCTTAATATCCCTCAACTTGATCCCTAATAACTTAAAGAGCGTCCCTATCCGCCTACAACATATCATTTAACATCGTTCTTAGATTTTGTCAATGTTATTCCGGATATCCCTCAACATCATGTTTAAAATCTACAAATTTCCTTAGTATTCCTAACACATAATCCAAGTTCCATATCAAGCAAGCATCCAAGAACTAAGCCAAAGTGGATAAAGTAGCCATGGAGAATTTAGCAGAAAGACGATTTTTAGAAGAACCCAAAAGTATAAATCAGAAAATATTGCAATTTCCAAACATTGAAAAAGATGAAGGAGAGAATACTGAAATAGTCCATTAACCTCCTAATAAAGGTAATTCCACCGTAGTGGTGGTCAAATCTTGTATTCTCATATTTCTTGTATGTGAGCAAGATGACCACTCTATTAGACAAGTACAGAAAAATTGAAAACAAAAGCTTGAGGATTTCTTAAACTATTTAAATATCCAGCAATTAATGATAAAATCTCTACAAACAATTTGTAAAACTATATTCGCAAATTTCAACAATTACAATATCACTAATAACTAATAATTAAAGTAAATGTTAATCATTACTATGGTATTGAATTTTGACATCTTCTTAGTCATTTTGAATAATTTCTTAACATTATTCATTATTTTAAATGAAACTAAATATTTAAAAAAACAAAAATATTTGTAAATTTGCAAAATCAAATTTTGTTTCCACAATTCTTGTTAATGACCTATCATTATCGTTATGATTTAAGGTAACCACAATACACAATACCGTTACATAACGCTTACAATTTATTAACAAGATGCCGACTATTTAGATGTGGTTTTACGAGAATCACGGAGCTATAAAAAAAACCACAAAATGTTGACAATTTCATTAACACTCGTACATTTCTTTTTACAATATTGCAATGATTACGAAAATTCTAATTTCGTAGAAATTCTTTATCGACATTCTTGTTAATAGGTCATAGAGAAACGTCAGAATTTATAGTTCGATTGTAAAACGTTTTAAATCGACAATAAAAGCTTTATATTCATGAACTTATTAATGTGTTACGTTTATTGGAAGTTGTTATTATTTGATTATCGATATCACACAATGCATTATAAACTCGATATACGCAAATTTTATTATTCACTACTTCTAATTATAATGCATTGGTACAAAGTACAACTTTGTTTAAGTGAAACGTTCAATTCAAGAAACTCATCCAATTCCATTCACTTGGAAATGATTGCGTGTTTTCACTGCTACGAGAAAAATCCCCGAATACGTTTATGGCAGCAGAGCTCTCACAATTTAAAAACCGCTATTTTGCTGATTTGTCGCTCATTTAAAGCTTCAGCGAACTGAGTTTACATCAACTCAGATCGACGCCGATCGCTTTGTCGATCGAGAACTAAAATTGTTGTTCGAGAATTGGCAACGCGAACGGGTTTTTCAAATCGACGCCGATCGTCTACATGTCAGAAGCCTCTTTAAATCCGCGACAGTGTTAAATAGTTCGCGAGCGCGACAGAAACGGTATCGTCTCTAAAATAAAATCAAACCGAACAAATGTGCTTTACAAGTGTATAAAGAGTTTTTATGAAAGAATGTTGTCGATTATTTAGTAATATTTTTTGAATTTGTTTTTAAGTTGAACGTAAAGCTTTACAAATTAGAGAGAAATAAATAAGGTAATGTATATTTTTTTGTTTTTTAATACGTTTAAGCACTTTTTATTTTGATCAAGCTTAAAAATTGAAAACGTGTCATGTATTGATCGGAAAACTCCGTAGGGAAATTTGGCACTGAAGGCGGGTTATTTTTATGTACACCACGTGTACATACATACTATTATTTTTGATACCTTAGAGAGACGGTCAAGAATTAAAATAGCAATTTTTGAATCGCAATACCATTTTATTTTGATCAACATACAAAATCTATTTTCAATCTTAATCTGTATATACATATCCGTTTTTCCGCTAAACATCTTCTATTTTCAGCTTTAAGTTTACATAAAATGTGTATGTATTTATATACTAACGAAGTATTTGTTTGTTGATTGTGAATCAATTTTGAAATGAATACGAATTTTAATTTGTTAAGAACAATAATATCTAAAAATAGATATAGCTTATCAAATTTTTGTGGTAACTTGATAGGAATTTTAAAAATGTTATATTTCAACGATATATTTTACATAGTTTTTAAATGAATTTAAATGCACTTAAAAAAAATTGAATGAAACAACTTGATGTAACAATTTACGATTCATTAACAATTGGATACGGCCTAATAATCATAAGCAATTGCATAGATAATGATTATTTAACGCCGAATTTAATGCCAAGGCAAGAAAAAAGGCGCGACGCCACCGTTTCAAGTTACTTTCCTTCGGACGTATTACAAAATAGCCTTTGGCTATTATCTATTGGTTAATTTGTTGCGTATACGTTTAACGATTGCGCGTGACTGAGAGTAAAATGAAATGATCGATGAATTAAAATGATGTTTCGCATTCATTTTATAGACATTTTTCGACAAATATCTTTTGCTTAAGTGGTATTAAAAGGATTACTAAATTAAACACAGTATTCGTTTAATTAATCGATCACTTAATAACATAATAGTTATTATTGTTGCTAGTCGATTCTATTTGAGCCTTTGATAGTGTAAATAGGTTTTAGCATAAACTTCGTTGGACTCGGTCATATCACGTGACCTACATTGTCTGTTTCGTGCATCTACATTATACACACACTTTACGTTATGTATAATGACAATAATGGCCAAGGTCTGATGTGTAATTTTCATTTTCTATTTCGAGATAAAAAAAAATGTTTTTGAATTATAAACCCAAACATCTTATTCTTTATTTTACTTTTTGACTCATACATTTTTGCCAACCTTAAAAGGAGCCTCATTCATCTTTTCAATCTGTTGACCACTATCAAGTAAAAGGGAAATTTGTAAAAATAAAATTAATGCGAGTCGTAGCAGCCTCGTGATTTGTTATGAAGTAAACAAACCTGTTGAACACTAATGACCTGAATCTGATCAAAGTATATAAAATACGTATACAAATTGGAAAAACCCAATAACTTTTCTTGTTGTACGCAAATGTATTATGATTCCGATTTAATTTAAAGAGTAAAAAGTTTTTATTTTGTTTGAATAACGAAATGCATGTATGAAATTCGTAAAAGAGACATTTTATATGTTTATTTAGTGGTCTAACGAGCAGCAAATTTGGTGTAAATTGTTTCAACGCCACTCCAACTTTCAAACTAAAAAATAAAAACTCCGCCGGTAATATTCAGAATATTACAAAATCATAGGTAATAATGTTTTGGTACAGAGAGAAACAATTAATTATTCCACGTTATTACGATTTAAAATTTTTAGGGTAACAATAATAATAATTATCTGTTACTCGCATTCCGTGCGAGTACAACGACCAAATACATATAGATATCAAATATAAATTGCTTTTTTACTGCACTAAAAGCCCTTTTACCGATGTTTTCGTTATAATTATGAAATAAATTTTAAATAATTAACAAAATTTTAATTAACAATTTCATTTTATTAACATGGCAATTTTTTTATTGAATCCAGAAAATGCTAAAGTAAACACCGGGAATTTCATATAACTCGCAATATATGAATGCTGTAACCAAAGTTAGTCCCACATAAAATGCAACATAGCTTAATAATACAGGCATTGGGTAGTTTTGTAAAGGAAATGTTTTGATTGGAAAAGGTGACGTCCTTAAGGTAACTCTGAGTTTCCGTCTTAAGAGACGTACAGCTAAATCCCAATGTTTCTCGTTCTAGGTCTAGTGTTAGTTCTAGTTTTACATTAGCACTGTTACTATTTAAAACTAACGCTATACTAATACGAGTGATTCTAGTTCTTGGTCTAGCGCCGCATAATAATTAAAATTAGGTGCTTCAGACCCACGTCTAAACCCGAAACTTTCTAGTTCTAGGTTTAGTGTTAGTTCTAGTTTTAGTTCAATAAAAATATGCAACATAGTAATATATTTTGTGCTAACTAGCGCTACAGAATGTTTCTAGTTCTAGGTCTAGTGTTAGTTCTAGTTCTAGTGTTAGTCTAGTCTTATTTATTATTTAGCGCTAGATTGTTGTATGGGTTCCCCGTATTGATACGTTATATCGAGGTTTTACTATAATGTCAAATTATATTGACATGTTGCGTTTTCTGTAGGACAAAACCCTGGTTTTTATGGAAATATATTTTTGTATATTGTAACTTAAGTGAAATTCACTGTATAAACACCTGCGTTTTGTTTAATCATCGAATTTGCACAGTAGTTTAAAAAAAAAACTCATCTAACGTCAAAATACAACACATCGTACTAACATACTATAAATAGAAATCTCTTATAAACGTTTTAAGGTTGACAAACATTAAAATGAACCGTTACCGGCGTGACATCACTTTCATGCGATCTTTCAAATGCAAATGATATCTTCAAACAGCAGACTTTTTTTATATAACATAATCAAATCCATTGATCGATTTGTTTCTCTATTGAAAAGAAAAAAATACGCTTTGTAGTTATTGTATTGTAAAAATAAAGTGTTAACCGCAAATCAATTATATGAATGAAAAAAATATTGGTTGTTTATCAAGTTGAACTTGAACTATGAGAGCAATTTCTAATTTACACATAGTAGGGAAAAACATGGTTTGCATTTTTTATACAAGTATAATTTTATTTTTTTCAGGTTATGTAACGATAACACTGCACTTAGTACTTGTTTGCTTTCTCATGATAGTATATAATTAATTTCCCACCTGAAATACTTTACCAGCGGTTCACAAAACGCAGTTCATTGCAATAAAATGTTAAAATATGACAGGTGTAGATAAAAGAATTTCATTATTCATATGTTGTGTATCGAGTTCTAGTTTACAAAAATAAATATTTTACATTAACAAGAATTTAAATTTATAATAATTTCAATAATAAGTAATTTTTTCCTTTAACACTTTTTTAAAGTTAAAACAACGTATTTATTTTGATTTATTACAAGGCTAAATTTTAGTTAGATACAGTGTTAAATAACACAAAAAATCACACCATCTTCTTAGGTTATCTTATCAATTAACAGGTTGACATTTACGTATTGATTTGTTAATTTTTTTAACTCGCTTAGTAATTAGTAACATATCATCAATTATATCCACGTGCAAAAAGACAACAAAATTAAATCTTCTTTTTGTTATTAATCAAACCAAGAGTTATTTCAATATTGAAATGTTATTTATCAGATTCACTTTTAGATTCGCTTGGTCGGGCAAAATCATGCAATTCTATCATAAATAGGTGATGTCAGAGCTTCGGCCATAAGCTGCCTCGGCTTAATCAGGCAACATTATAGATTTTCTTCCCTAAGTTTAGCCAATTTTGGATTGATGTGAAATTACCTCTAGAGCCTCGCCCGCAAGCGACCTCGGCTTAGACGGCATGCAATTTGTGAGCTTTTCTATAAATTCTCTTGTATGGTAGAAATGTGCAAGGACAGTATGTTGAATGTTGGAAAAAAATGTCAAAATTAATTAACATTGAAGTGAACTATTTCTTTTTCGTGTTCAAGGAACCAATTTAAATTTAGTAACGTTTGATACCAAAACGTTTTTCAGCACCAATAACAAATGAAGTTACGATTACGTAATAAAATATTGGTACCACCCCTTCACTACATATTTATAGGCTAATATATCAATCAGTATATAATTTAACATACAATTATTTACCTATTTACACTCTAAATTATATTTATTTTCAATTATACAGATCCACCAAAAAGCGGCTTTCGATAACCTACCAATATGGTGAGAGTAACCAAATTTTAATGAATCCCAGCTTAAATTACATGCAAAAGCGACCCTATCGACTGTAAATTACCGTTCATTCGGGTTTTGCGTTTACAGACGTATACGAACCTATACCATCGGGATATTGCAGCATTATCGAATTAAAAATGACCGTTAATAACCCTATACAACATGACGAAATTGCCAGCAAATTGCTCGACGTCCTAAACTGCAGCGTTTTTTGCATTTTACTTTTTTTTTGTCAAAACAGGCCAAGAATTTGCATAAATAGGTGTATGTGGATTGTGATGGATTTTTTTATTATCGAAAATTTTGAAACGGAATAATAAATAAACACGAAATGTTGGAAAGGTCAAAAAGGAGAGACATTATGTTTTTAATTTATCGTAGCGGGAATAACAAGTGTTAATTTTGTTATTTATACCGATTGTTGATTCTATTTTCATTTCTATGCATAATGATAACCAATTGAATCAATTATTGATAATAATTGTTTTGATAATATTGCATGAGTTAATAAATATTAATGTTGTAATTATTAGAGTGCAGTCTAAACAAACAATAAACCAGATTTGTGCACATTTGTTATAGCGTGATAACAAATAAAAAAATATATCGCGTAATATATGAAAACATATTTAGTAGTATGAAAATTAAGTGAAGTGTTAATAAAATTTAAATCGTTTTATTTATATTTATGGGACTCGCTGGTTTTCGACCAGAACAAATTGTTGAAATTATTTTACTTTTATTTCGTTACATTCGTTGTGCAATAAATTTCATTTCTCGTTTCCAGCTTTCAAAATGAACGAAGTACGGAACATGGCATGGGACTACGTTGTCTTTGTGGTATTTGTAATAGCGACAACGTTCGTTGCTGTATATTCCCGTTGCTTTGGCCCCAAAGAGAAAACTAAAGCCGATTTCGTATTCGCCGCTGGAAAAGTCTCAATGGGTGCAATGATGTTAAGTATAGCGAGAGGAACTTTAGGAGTACGCTCATTTTTAGGTAATTTTTGAGTCATGATGAATACAAATAACTGAACCTTATTTTTTCTTTTTTTATAGGATATCCATCTGAGTTATTTTACAGAGGAAGTACAATGTGGGAAACTTTATATGGAATGATTCTCGCTTATCCAATCGTTTGCTACATATTCGTTCCAGTTTATTTCAGTTTGGGAATAACCTCTGTTTACCAATATTTAGATTTAAGATTTAAATCTCGATTGGTTCGATGTTTAGCATCTGGGACGTATATTATAAGGCAACTTTTGAATCAAGGCGTAACCGTTTTTACACCATGCGTAGCTTTAAACACAATTATTGGAATGCCGTATTGGTTGTCGATTTGTGGGATCAGCTTCGTCAGCATTATTTTCACCCTTTTGGTAAGTTTTCGACGTTTATAATAGATGGGAAGGGAAAAGTTTACTGTATATATTCCCGGCATTATTGGTCAATGCACCTGACGTTCACTTAATATCAGCCTGTGAACTTGTTACTACGGCGCAGTATCGTTGTATGGAAGAGCTTTTAGCATAACTGGGGGAATATAAAACACCGCCCGTCGACGTGTTGAGGTCCTGAACGATCAATTCGGGCCATTTTTCATTCGTTTAACCGAATTTTTCGTATAGATGTCCAGCCTTTCATTTATTTTCGTTGATAAATCGCTTCTTTTTCTCTGTCCTGATGGTATAATAACTTGTTTTTGTTGTACACCCCACAACACAAAATGAATTACACCTATTTCATATCCAATTTGTCTAATTTCTAACAATTTATTCTACATCGTAATAATAAATAATTGGTTCCCATTAATATATTGTCTTAACTAAAATATTATAACAAAGACTAGATTATTGTAAAGGAATTTAAGATATTCCGGTCCTGTTAGAAGCTAGACGTGTACTGCGAAACCAAACATTTGTCTTCGGCACGATGACACAAAATCAATTTCTGCGCGAACCGTCGGAAATCCAGGGACTTAACTGTGAATATTATATAATTTAGAACTGACCGCGGCGCGATTTACGCGATTTATGTGGTGATATTTGATTTCGAAATTAAGGTTGCTTTTTATGGCTTTTTACGTCGATTAAACTTGCGGCGCCAACTCGCGAAATTAAACGTTAAAACTCCGACCGAGTTAAATCACCTTTCTGTTTTCGTATAACAATCAAATCGTGTTTTTTTTTAAATCCTTGAAAATGTCCTCAAGTTTCGATAAAGGTTCGATTTTCTTGGCGATAAGCCAAACGAGCCATCTCACCTGCCCAGGATCGAATAAACCGAATTCGAATCGGCATAAATTTCGAGACAAATACGAACCGATATAAATCAGCCGAGTACGTCCCTGCAGCCTCCGAAACAAGCTACTGGAAGATTTGCATTCGATCCCACGTGAAATATTGCTCGATTACTAAGTCCTCAATCAAACCCATACACTTCAACCCCTTCGTAACAACACGGCAGTGAGATATTATTTACTACAACTTAAACCCTCATTTAATATTTCGAACATTTTAATCAATACGTATTATGCTTGTTATTATTTGTTATAAAATCCTTCGTTGTAAAGTGAAAGCTATTCAGAACGCTCGTGTTTGAACCAATTCAATCGCCATTTTACTGATACAATATTAACACTAATTGCTAATTGTACAATGTTGTAGTTCTTGTTGGTACAATCTTATTTATTTATAAGATATTGACCAAGCGATCACTTAGGTCGCTTGGGATTTACTGAATACTATGAGGCTTATGCTTCCGTACACATGTATTATGTACCACACAATCTAGTTTCTTATACATGCATCGTGTGTATACAAGGTCGCTTAATTTTAACTACAATTACCAAAGCAAAAATGGTAGTTGTTTTGGATATTTCCCATCTCACTGCCATTTTTGTTACTGAAACGCTAACACAGGTAACTTGTAGTTAAGGTAACATAGTGCAAATAAGTTTTTTGTTAAAAAATTAAGTTTTATTTGATAATTTTAAAAAGTTATAATTCTACATTAACTTGGGCATGTTGTCTAAATCTGTAGTTAAGAACAATAGTCTATTTGCTCATATTGTATATGATGGCAGATTAACCTGAACAACTTTCAGTTTCTCCAATTGAGTCACAGCTACTTTGAATCCTTTGGCAATTTTCTCAGGTATTAAACTCAAAGTCTCCAATTTTCTACCCAAAGGTGTTGATATCTTTTCGATACATTTTTCCAAGACATATCTGACATTAATAATAATTTTACGTAAGACCTTGACTTCCATCATCGCATGAATCCATTATAAATAGACCTTAAACAAGTAATGTTATTATCCTTTATTTAATTTTGTATAGCAATACATAGTGTTTAGTAACCTTTGTTATTTTAATGGTTTAGAAAAGTTTTCCAAATAAATAACCAGACAATATATACGTACACTAATCGACATAAAATTTGATCAGATGTACTTTCCATAGTATACCAACAAAATAGGTTTCATGCATTAAAAACATGCAAAGGTACTTTATAATATCGTGTTTCATTGCATGTTTACATTTAATAACTTTTGATGCATATGTTTTTATATTCAACGAGCGGGTTATTGCACGTTTGAAAATTGAGGGTAGAAAGTTTATTAAAGTAATTATATAGTGCGAGTATTATAAACCTTATCTGATTAAGTTTGCCTACCATTTATAAACATGTCAACTGCAGTATAAATTTTATTTAACTAAAAAGTTGATATGTACTAAAAAAAAACATTTTAAAGGAAAAACTGAAAAATTGAGTTGAAATTTATTATTTCTATGATCAACCGGAAGCGATAACTGAAACACTGGTTAACATCACCCTTAAAACGTTTAATGAAATATGATTAGAACTGGTTCGAAAACGATTCCAAATAAGACGATCGTGAAGTTTCGTCGTCAAGTACAGTTTATAATGAGTTAACTGCTGCAAACTTCCGGGTAAATGGGTCGCTAATCAAACCAGACCGGCGGCGCAAAGTTGAGTTCCGGAGGCATTTTCCCTTAATTTTCTAAGAACCAGATGACACCCGAGCAGCTTGGAAAATTGGGAACTTCACGATGGACTCTGCTCCGGATTAATCAGATTTTTTTTCACCTTTTTAATAATATTCTTTGTTATAATAAATGTAGCAGAGAGAAGGTTGGACCATTATCGATGCTTAAACTTGAGGCGGGTGGGGTTAGTGTGGTTAATTACAAAATGAATAATGATAGGTGAATTATTACAAAATTGCGATTTTGCGAGGAAACTCTTAAAAATGTATGTCAAATGTAACTTTTTAATTAAATAGGATTTGTAAATATGAGTTAGCGATACGACCTGACAATAATAGGTTAAAACCCTTCGAGAGTGGTCCCATTTCGCGATAGAATCGTTCCCCATCAGTCAGCTTCACTATTCAGAGAGTTGCTGGGGTACATGTTGGTCGATGATATTAATTTCACACGTCGCCACTTGCATTCAGAGCACCACCGCTCGCTTCCTCTACGTTTTATATCAACACCAGTAATTCTCAACACAGCTATAACTCTATTTATTATTAACACACCATAAATTTTATTGAAACATAAGATATTTTATCTCTAAAAACTAAATAAACGTTTAATATTACAGGGTGGATTAAAAGCAGCAATTTGGGCCGATGTTATGCAAGGTTTAACAATGATAGCTGTGAGCGTGGCCATCATAGTCCAGGGATGTATAGAAGGTGGTGGCGCTCTCAATGTTGTGCAGGAAAACTACGACGGAGGTCGCCTGGGATTCTTTAAGTGAGTAGGTACTTCCGGTTCATGAAAGTTGCTGCGACCGGTCGATTTTGGAATATTTGCGCGTCGCCCGACCGAATTAAGGCCGCTCCGTTTTAATAAAAAGCAGTGGGGCGCGCGTTCGGTCCAAGTTTTCCCGACTTAATGAGGCCGAATTTTAAAGAGACCGCATTAAAATTGTATTAGGGCCCGGCACAGGTGGTTGTTTCTGGACGACTCCGGCTCGACGAAATTGGACGGTCCGGCTCTGTCCCAATTAGATTATTATTAAATCTCGCGAATTCGTCGAGACGGTTTAATGAAAATTCACTCTAATCTCAAATGTTAACCTTTCAAAAACTAAAATTAAAGAATATTTTAAAAACTTTGATAAAATTGTTTGAAATTGTTCAAAATCGTTAAAATTAGAATGAAATCTTTGACTTATCCTAAGGATCGTTTAGAGTTTTTCTTCGGGATTTCGGGTGTGCACCCTTTTATAGGGTCCTTTTATCTATAATTAAAATCACGGGGTAAATATTGTATTCGGTAAATGCGGGCCGGCGCAATCTCTTTAGTTCGTAGCATCCCTTTCATTGAGATGCAGAACTGGTAGTTATTTTCTTCGCCATTCCCGCGTTTCCCAATCTACGATAGGCTTGTTTCTTGGATGGTCGTTAATCACACCCACCGAATTGCATTCATCCCTCATCGGTCGTATCCGACACGAATGCAAACCTTTCCCTTTATTGAACAACCCGTGTAATTGAAGGTCATGGTTGACTAATTACTTCTCACTTCTCGTTCAGTTATCAATCACACCATTACTACATCCTATACTAGACTTGTCCGAATCGAACTCATCAATCTTTAACTATCTGTCAATAGATTCCGGTCAATATGTACTATCCTATTTCACTATCTTGATTAGTGAAAAGTGGTTAAATTATTTCAACTATATCGTCACTTTATTTTCAGTTTCGATACGGATCCAACGATACGAGTCACTACAATTTCTGCGGTTGTTGGACAACTTTTTATGTCTCTTTCTATATTTGGGTGCCAACAGAATTTCGTACAAAGATATTGCAGTATGGATTCGCAATCAAAAGTGACCAAGTAAGTAATAAAATTTTTCTTTTTAATTATTTCTAAGAATGGGGTAATTATTCATTTACGTCGTTAAAGTAGTGATTATGATATATTAACGATATTTGATGTTGGATGGCGTGAAAGGTATTAAGAATTTAATTCTAGCCCCGACGATCGTTAGCGCAAAAAATTAATTCGTTTTTAATGAAAATGCCGCGAGTAAGGATAATTTATTATATCCATTCGGCGGATCTATGCTATTTATATTAATTGTAAAATAATAAAACGCGGCCTAGTACCAGATATTATTACATTTTATATTTGCCGATTCTCGAACGTGTTTTAAATTGGAGTTCACCGTACTTGACCACAATCCGACATAGTTACACCTCAATCAATATTCATGATTGATAGGGCGATATATGGAATCGAGCAAGATATTACCTTGTATTTACACAACTCCGATTTATTCCGGATCTCTGTATACCCGGTATTAATACAAATAGCGGAAATGTGTAACCACATTTTTGTATTGGAATCCATGAAAATAACGCGTGATTGTCGATACAAAAGCTTTCATAATAATTTGATTTTTTTTTGGAAATTTGGTTATTTTCAGAACGTTAATGTACAACATTCCCGTTATTACGGTCCTGTTCAGCTTATCTTGGGTAGTAGGCATGGTTATCTACGCCATTTACGCCTCTTGCGACCCACTTTCAGCGGGATACATAAAGAAATTCGATGAGATCTTGCCATTTTACATGGAAGATCGGTTTTCGTATATCCCAGGAATTTTAGGACTGTTTATAGCAACTTTATTTAACGGAGCTTTAAGGTATGAAAGAAATTTTCAGATAATAGAAATGATTATTATATTTTATTTTATATTTTGTAGTTTGAATGTATCAAATCTCAATTCCTTGGCAACTGTTACATTCGAAGATTTTCTACGTCCACTACCAGCGTTGAAAGGACTAAGGGATAAACACCAATTATATTGGATCAAAGCCATTAGTGTTGTTTACGGATTAGCGATTATGGGAATAAGTTTCGGAATAGGATTACTGTCCGGAGTGATCGAATCTTCCATGCTGGTGACGTCCGCCACATCCGGACCTTTGTTAGGCGTTTTTCTCCTTGCAATGTTGGTTCCATGCTGCAACTGGAAGGTAAGATTTCGTCGACATCCGGGTAAATACCCCACTCGACATCGCCCGCGGTATTGTTTGCTTGACGACGACGATGTCGACAATACGATTAGCGTCGCGACGCCCGATTTTTAAGCCGACTTCGTCGAGATTTAATTTGAAAGCTGGGGTTTCGGATTTTCCGGTGTGTTTACTGGGCAAATTTCGAGTTTATTCGTTCAATTGCGACCGCGAGAGCTGCACTTTACCCTAACCAAAACCGCACTTTTATTGCTGTTTCACATTTTCAACTACACTTTTATTACTTTTTCCCATCCATTAAAACTGGGTTATTTTTGAAATGCATCAAATATATGATGCGATACAATTATCGAATTCAAAATTCCATAAATCCCAAGTTTATAACAAAATAATGTCGAAAAAAGCTTTTGCATTTGTATAGTGTCATCGCACGTTAGAATTGGAACCTAAAGACTCGGAGTGCCACCAAGCATAGCAGAATCGCTTGGAAAGCGCCAACTTTGATGGGATTTAACGTTGACGTATCCCCCACTTCTAGTGCTGGGGAGGGTTTGGGGATCGGGTATTCTCCGAGAGAGTGCTGCAGCATAGGCGATCCTTCGGCGTTCCGTCGCGGCCGTCAAAAGTTTTAATGGCCGGAAACGGCGGTGGAGCGCGCCACCGGCCCATTTGCGCCCGGCAATTACCGCCCGCGATCCATGATACGTTTACGGCCGGCAGATTGCCGATTACGGCGCCTTCACGCGGAGCTTTCTTCTCCTCCCCACGATTAAACACAAAACGGACCCTCCCTCCCCGTAAATACGCCATCTATGAGAGCGAAACGTCTAATGACCGTTGTTAAATATCGTGTAAAGGAGATGTGATTAATGTTTTTGTTCAATTTTTGTTTAAAATATTATAATAAAGAATCAATTTTATCATGGATAAATGGTTACCAATATAGTGGTGGTGGTTACAACTCGGCCACATTCCAGGTTTTGTATACGCACGATGGTAATCGATGACTGTCAAAATTGATATTATTGCAATATTCGATTTGGCACGTTTGGTTGTCTCGTTGTGATGTTATGCGTACGTCCAGCGCACTTTAGTGCTCACCATCGATCGTAACTAGGTCATCATCTCATTCATTTAACTCATTTTTATATACATGATAATTATTTAATCTTATTTTAGGGAGCAGCAGTTGGTGTAATCGCTGGGCATCTAACAACACTGTGGATTACTTTCGGCAGCTTATACGTCGAAAAGAAACCAGAAAAAATTTTAGATTTAACCATTGATGGTTGCACCAACAATTCGTTTAGCGAATATATACTAAAAGATCATCCGTTCCCACAAAGAATCTTAAATCATCAATATACTATAAGAACAACGACAGCTGAACCGAGAATAGATCTGCAACATGAGTAAGTTCTTAATTTTAATATTAATTGAACATTTTTTTATATTATTTGGATTTCTTAGAGATGCTTTCACACAAATCCATTCGATAACATACATGTACTACTCGTTGATAGGATGTTTCGTCACTGTCTTCTTGGGTTGGATAATTTCCTATTTCACCGCCAGTGAAACAGATCGATACGATGAAAACTTGATACATCCTATTGCGAGGAAAATCGCCTCGTTCTTTCCGGGAAAACAGCGCCACTATACGGACGGTGATGAAATCGCCCGAGGAAAGTCAATAGATGACGACAAAATACCGACTCTAACTGCGGTTTCAATGGAAAGACTTCCTAGTGCCGCATACAGTCAAGAGGTGTCGCTTGATTCAGAATCCTGCAACACCAAATTATGATTTCCGAACTTCCTTTCGCCAGCTCGAAATCTGTGATGTATTTACCGTATTACCTATGCTTAATTTTTAATAATTAATTCTTGTCGTTAATTTTGTTTACTTAATTAAGATTTACTATTTTTTACCAATTAGTATTTATTGTCCTTCTTTTTCTTTTAAAGGACAAATTATTTCGAAAAATTTGTATTTTTGTTTTTATTTGTTGTTGTTTTTCTCGCCTTGTAATTGCACAAGTTTACAAAATACTCATTTTGTTTTTCTTTTATCGTTACTTATTGTCGTGTTGTTTTACGAATTTATAGCTTAAAACTAAATAAAAAAAAAGTTAAACAAAGTTTGCCTCAGTACCAACCCAAAATCTATATTTTCTTAAGTTATCCTGTCAATGTACTTGAAATATACACGAAAATTGAGTAATGTATGTATAAGAACAAATGTATGAAGAAAATTGTAATTATAATTATGACAATTAAATTAAGACAAAGAAAAGTAATAAAGTAATTTTTTTTAGCAAAAAATAAATCTATGGCATTTAAAACATCCACAATCCATTTGAATCCATTTGAATCCTAATAGTTCAAGAGAAAAAAAGTACTCTAGTAATTTCTATGGCCGTAGGCGAAGGTGTGGCGACATTGAGTTGCTGAATCGGAGTGAACGGAACACCTCTGCAGACCTGGAACGGCGCAATACTCACCATTATTACATTAAACTCCACACTTGATCCTAACCTATAAACCTTGCGCGGTCGGATGAATTTCTCTTTCTGTACTCTTCCTGCTGCACGCTCCGTTTAACTCGGTTATGTCATTGTTATGCCGTTTTATAATTTCAGGTATAAACAGGAATTGTGATGTAAAACAGCAATTATGATAAATCGTATAAAATTTATTAAAATAACTTATTTACAATTACGCATATCGTTATAATAAAAAAAGGTAATAGTAAGTGGTAACGACTCGTCGATGTGTATTATTGATTTATGGCGTTTAAATCGATCCTGAATTTAGGCCCTTTATCATTGGGGGCGGATCGATTTAAAAGCTAAATCGGAGAGAACTCAAGAAGGATTGACTGATAAATGATAACTGACTCGATCCAATGAAGCATCCATTTTTTTTAATAATGTCCATAGCCGTATCCGTGTCCTGCTCTTGCACCTTCAGCATGAATGGCGGCTAAATGAGCAGCCCTTGCATGTTGAACAGCTGGGGTATCAATAGGTACACCTTGTGGTCCAATAACAGGGATATGAATTGGTCCATTCCAAACAGCGTGTCCACTTCCTCCACTTCCTCCATATCCTCCCCCGTATCCTCCACCGTATCCTCCATCGTATCTACCGTCATAAGCACCATCGTCGTATCTTCCATCATATGATCCATCATCGTAACCACCATCGTATCCACCAGCTCCAGCTCTAGAAGTAGCTTCGGCAACAGCAGCAAAATGGGCAGCTTTGGCGTGTTGAACTTCAGGGGTATCTACTGGAACACCATTTGGTCCAATTTGTGGGACAGCGTGAGCAGCATATCCACCATAACCTCCATATCCACCATAAACGCTACGTCTTTTACGATAGTGTCCACCACCGTAATGTCCTGCAGGTTGGGCGGCGGAGTAGGCTTGTCCAAGGGCGGCATGTTGTTGACCGTAAGCTGCTGCAAGGTTAGCTTTGGCAGCTTGAACTTCAGGAGTGTCAAGGGGTTGCCCATCTTGACCAATTCTTGGAGCTTCGTGGCTGGTTTGGTAAGCTGGTGGCGTCCATCTTCCTTGTTGTGGAGCTGGATTATCGTAGTTGTTATTTCCATTGTATTGGTTATTTCCATTCCATTGGTTGTTTCCGGCTCCAGCATAAGGAGCTGCGTGTGCACCGGCTCCAGTGTAAGCTGAAAGATGAGCTGCACGAGCGGCTTGTACAGCCGGAGGTTCTACCGGGACACCATTTTGAATAACTGGGATATGTTGTGGACCGTAATACGGTTGTTGATGATGTTGTGCTGCCACGAAGGCTAAAGCTCCCAAAAAGATCTAAAACAATAATGAAAATAAAAAATAATGTTTTATTTATTTATTTTTTTTTTACTTACAATCAGCCTCATTTTTTTATTTATTTCGTTTTCTTAAAAACCACACAACCTCCTAGAAGACTAGTTCACTAGGACTGTTGACTCGATTCTGTTGATTTCGACCCCAAACGATTGATTTATATATTCCCCCGAAAGCAAACGTCCCCAAGTCTAGCTACAAGGTCCCTTTCACCCGCGGATAGAACAGTCTCGTATCCTGGCGAAGCCGCCGACATGCGAGAGAACAAATAGCGCAAAATGAATTTTCCACCATGGGCGAGACAAAGAACAAGACGCATAAATAAATAAATAAATTTCAATGTATCCCGTTTATCTACGCACACCACTTTACTTTATTATCAATTATCAATATGTCGATTCAATATGATTTGAAAAAAAAAATCTTGCATAAATCAACTTTTTCTATTCTATTGCTTGGTAAATTAAAGAGAAGAATAGATTTTCATCCTTATTAGAAATATTTTAATTTACGCTTTTATAAAATAATATTTCATAACATTTTCTATACATAATAATTAAAAAGTGTGAAAATATTATTTAGTACAAAAAGTTGATTTTGATGAACGTTAAAGTTAATTTAAAGAGTAAAAAGTGACTTGAGTTTACCTAACATGACGAGTAAGAAAATGTAAATTAAAAATCGTGAATTAGAGCAGAAAAGACATGATAACAACGTGATTACAACAATGCGGTAAAATAATGATTACCTAAGGATAAGAACGACATTATAAAAACTATTTAAAATTTATATTTTCTTACGTAACAAAGAATTTTTGCCTAGGTATAACAGTTCGTTATCAGTGTGTTTATAAAAGATTGAATAATCAAAAATACTGTTATTTCTATCTTTAATGATACTAAATTAAGCATAACGTTGATCTGAATTTTTATTTAATGATTTTTATCTAAGTTTTTTATTTGATAACCAAATGAAGGTATTTCTACATATTTCTTTATCGCTGGTTGTAATGATCGCCATAAATTATTTCGTGCGGTTATTTTCTAGTTCTTAATTAAAATTGCGCCGTTTTGCTTAACATTCACGAACAGTTATATCTTTGCGGTAATCATTGCATAATTAAAGGAAAGAACCTTGAAAGTTCGTGGTCACCTAATATTTTGTATTAAGTTACTTTTTTATATAATTTAATCATTTTGAGAATTTTTTTCGTTTTTGTATCGCGTCTCATAAGGTTTTAATAAAATTTTTTTTCCGTGGTTTTGTAATGATTTGATTGTAATTCGTTCCTCTAAGGTTGCGTGCACAAACAACAAGGAAAGACTCGCCCGTTCAATTTGTATGTGTAAGTATATCCACAGTTTTACAACAACTGTGACTGTGTGGTACTGGTTTCCCATGCTAATAGATAATTTTTATCCACGTTGGGCCACTTTCTTTGCCAAAGCGGGGTGTTACGCGGAAAAATTGAAATTGTTTCGCTTGGATAATACCGCCAAAGGTCGATTACATCGTCCTTTACACATACATTCGTAAGGAAACGCACTAAACCAAGTGTTGTGTTACATAATTTTACATGTATTGAATTATTTTGTTTTATTACAATTCTACTAAACTTCATTCATTACAAAGTGGTGAAAATTTTATTTTTAAAATAAATGGATTGTAATTATAATGTATCGACACATTCTTAAATTATCCATACTCCACCTTCCATACAAAATGAAATCTATAACCTGAAACAATAAAGTGGTTTTTTCGCGATCAAAGAAACGGCACAACACGCCCATTCTTTTAAAGGTGGCGCCCTCAACTGCGTTCTAATGCAGTTAATCGACTTTCCCGGCCGATTTTTTTAGCTTTAAAATCGTGTTGGTGGACCGCGACCAAATGCCTCAGTTAAAACCATTGAGAACTTTATCGATAAACGCGTTCCAAACTCTTTGTTTCTGTATCGCGCGTAAATGGAACAGTTAAAGCTGAG
This sequence comes from Onthophagus taurus, assembly GCF_036711975.1. NCBI lineage: Eukaryota > Metazoa > Arthropoda > Insecta > Coleoptera > Scarabaeidae > Onthophagus > Onthophagus taurus. The sequence continues at coordinate 6,872,594 of NC_091967.1, forward strand.
GTCGCGGCCTCTAGCTTTTTGACGCAATTATATTTAGTTTTTTTTCGGATTTTTGAATTATGATACACTTCATCGAGATATATACGTGGGCGGTTCATTAACTATGCAATTATGTACATACGGGTCGCAAAGAATAATTGGCTCTTTTCTTGCGCGCACAGTGCTGATTTAATTTAACGCCAAGTTATGCTTAATGAATGCGATACGAGGCGACGTGACGAAAGGTTTTGGAAAGAAATGCTTTTGGAATGCGCGAAATGTCCCCGGTTTTAAATTAGGGTTTCAACTGAATTCGAGACGACGAGGCAGTGTAGATTCGTTGTTTGAACAGTGGAATTTTTAAATTAATTTCATTTGGAACGAAAAAGTTTGTTTCCCTAAAAATGTTTAATATTGTTTTCCTTTCTTTAATCCTTCAAGTTCTCTCTTTTTAGTAATAAACTCAAATAAATAGTACATGACCCAATAAGAAGCCGGATAAACTTTGAAAGTTCTTTCTCAGAATGAAATTTTTTAAACTTTCAAGCCTTGAAACAAAAACAATAAAAAATCGACATCAATTAATAAAGTATAATGAACAATAAATTTATAAAAAAGTAATTTAATCAACTCGTTGCATTATTTACTTTTCTTAGATGATTTATTAAAAAATCATTTCAAAATAACACAACTTGATATCAAAACATTAACCATAAATCAGTTATCGTTTCGTTTCTTAAGGCGTCGTGACACTGGTCGATATCCTTTCCATGATAAATAATTTATTATCTCCGGGAACCTCGCACAAAAAGGCGTTTACAATTGGCGATCTGATTGATAGGGAAAAGGTCCCGGGCATTTCTGTCACTGAAAGAATTCGCGGCATTCAGATTACCGACTCGTAGAAGAAAAGGAAAAAAACCAGGGCGAATAATCGATTGTTGTAGATATAGGTTTTGTCGTCGTCCACAATGCAACGCTTAATTAGGCTTTATCTGGATTTCTTCGGCAAGGACACGTTACCTCAGCATTTCGCCGTTTTGATTTATCCAAGCCCATAAAGTTCTATTTCAGCGCCATTGTTATCGCTTTGCCATTACTCTTTGCCGGCACGAACGCACGAGATCAGACAAGAATTACAAAAATGAGAGACAATCGCCACTGACCAATTATTGTGCTTAAGTAAAGACAGTATCATTTGTTATACGTGTAACGAATTGTGTTGATTGGAAATGGAGCTTTATGTAAATGTATAGCAACTAAATCGAATTCTATTATATACAGGGTGGAACGAACAGAATTGTATTATTAAATTATTGTGTTTTATCTTGTTCTTAATGTCCTTTAATCTTGAATTAATTATTCTTTATTTTATTGTTATTGTTGTTTGATTGTTCGTTTACCACGTCTTTTAATTTCATTATAAATCAAAGATTTTTTGTTTTAGATGTTTATGAATGTCACAATTAAAGTAGAATCTAACTTTTAAATTACAAAATGCCTTTCGACACGCATCTTGACCAAGAGTTCGTTAATTTGGCCGCCTTAGTTGTTAACTCACAAATTTTCATAATGGTTTTCTATACACTTTTTATTAACATTGGTCAACATATTTATTAAGATCCTACGACTTACATGAGGTTGAATTTTATTTTAATAACATAGTAACACATATTGTATACACAAGTCCAAATGAATCTATTACACTACATATCTAAACTCCTTGTATCTGTGAAATCGCTTCACTATACAAGTCGTAGATTGCACACACTTTTCTGAACAACCATTCTAATGAGTTGTTTTAGGTCATTAATGCCAATAAGTCTTATTTCGAACAGAAATTCAGAAGTCTAGAAATCGCAAGAGGTCAAATATTATTACAAAATTATACACTCAAGATGTCTACCTTAAGCTGCTGTCTCACTACATATCTCGGTGTTTACCCGGTACCTTTACCTATGTATTTCTGGCTCATACATATATGGTGTAGGTTATTAAGCTTCAATAAACTGCATGTATTCTGTCTAAATTTCTGGCTTTCTGGATAGATTCCGTTTCTGGATGTCACGAGTGTGTTGTGGTGTTCCTCTTCTTCTTGCTCCCTAAAACCTAACTTGCCACACCTGCTTTAGTTATCTAGTATCATGCATCCTATGTAAGTAACCCTACTGTCTCTTCTCAATAAAGATACGCAACAATATTCAATTCCCTTTCTATATCTTATCTCTTCATGTCACACCTTTCACTCTTTTCAGATACTTCAGGTACAAAGACACAGCAATGTGATGTTCAGTTTCGAGTTGATAATCAGATAAAATCATCTTAGGTTAGAAACAAACTTTTCTTCTGTATAGGTATAATATAATGGTGATATATTGAAAAATTGTTTTCTTGCCTTTCAGATTAACTCCTGAATTGACGCCAGTACTGAAAATTTTGAAAAACACGCGCAAATTACATCTAATTTATTGAAATTATTAAATGGATTAATGAAATTTGAAATAAACATGTTTTCCGCTCGATTTGAATTGATGCATAAATAATTTTTTATGATCCACTAATTGACAAGTGAACCCGGAACTTGACCGACGAAGGTCTCTTTAATAAGGAATTTTATTGTAAATTATAACTAATCATATTCGTGATAAGTAGGCGGTTGACCATCGTATCGAAGTGATTTTTATGCACCATTCGAATCGTTTAATCCGACGCAAACGTAACTTGATAATTGCCTTGTCAGTTCTGTGTATTGCTGACCACATAACACGTCTCTGCGTTGGTTTACGAAAAAAATATGGAAAGCTGATTATGGTTTTAGCATATTATTGATTGGTTAATACGAACGGTAGCGTATTTAATTGGAAAAGCACCGCTTGTAACCCTGATTGCTCCTATATTATCGCAAAGGCAATTTGTCAATTTGAAAAATTATTGATTGATAATATAATTTACGCAGTGCGTATGGTTAATGTATTCGATTGTGTAACGGAGTAATGAAAGAAAAAACGATGGAAACTCATTGTGAAAACTCGTATTTTATGTCAATTATTGTAATTAAATTCACCTCGTCGTTATTCGAACCTAATTATGGATCATTAAATCACTTTGTTCTGAAGTAATTAGGGTTGTGGCTTAAGAGCGATCCAATTATGGCTAAAACAGTAACCGGAATTAAATGTTTAAAAAAATTGTACACTTATAGACCAATTGGAGGGATAAAATTGTTATTGGACTATTAAAATATTTGCTGTTCACCTCAATAAAGAGTAATTTGTTTGAATGACCTTAACATTCGATTTCTTGGCGTTGAGTTGTTAACTTTAATTAGTCTTTAATTAGTTCGTGTTCTTGTGATTGATTTAGTTTGATATTATAGTATTACATTTATAGGAAGGACTGGATCATTTAAGTGGTTTACTTATAATAATAGATTTCATTCTGGTATGAATCAACCTTAATAGTCGAATATGTTACACCAATTCAACCGAAGCTACGCCTATATCTCGACTTTGCGAAGGCGTGGCAGAACATAAAAACGCTCCCTCCACCGGGTCTAACCTTTCCAATTTTTTCAGGATATCTCGAATTGTTTCAGTTTGAGACGGAGGTAATAGTTAACCTATGTAAAACAGCACCTGTTCAATAACGGCAAATACCGGTAGTTTTTGTCAGATAATAACTCATAAACCCACGTTCTAATCTCATTAACCCACCGAATTGCAAAGAGCCAATTATTCTAATAACTTCAGTTGTTCACGTTTCTTCCTTTATGAAAACCTTTATAATACTTCCCACATGATTGGAGGAGATTAATATAAATACCTACAATTTAATCCAACCGTAATACTTTGCGTAAAAAATAATAAGATTTATTCATGGAGATAAGGTTAAATGTCAATGTATGTATAAAATACCAGATTAAATTTCATGTATCTATTGAGTATTAAGTAAAGCTTTTGTAAAAAGAAATGAATTAAGAAAATGGTGGTAACATAAATACGATAATTTTTGCTACATAATACCTTTTATTCTATATGGGAAATGAACCAGAAAGTATAAAGAAATAAGATAAGGCATAGTTTACACTCAACGTGTTACTACTACTTTACTTTAGATACTAGATAATGGAATTGTTTGCACCACAATTGTTGTAATGTACATTAAAGTCATTATGTTTGGTTTATCTAAAACAGAATAAATCTTTTATTTTGTTCATATTTATTAGATGTGAATGAATAAAAACTTTTTAGTCATTTAAAGTATTTATATCTTTGTATTTAACCCTTAAATACACAAATATTTATGTGCATAATCCATATTTGCAATATAATAACTCGATAATATCAAACAAAAAAGGCTAAACAACTCCTAATTACTTGCAATTCGTCCTAATGACGAACTAAATAACTACTGTAAATAACCCACAATTACTACTAATACCTTTAACTAGCTCCCAATTGAGTGAAATTACTCTCAATTCCTCTTATTTATTCACAATGGTATTTCAGAATAATTCCTTCACTGCTTTTTATTACTGTATTTGCTCACAGAATTTTAGCAACAAATGAGAACATATCTGCGTATTTATAAATGGATATGCTAATACAGAAACCAAACGTTATTTTAAGTAAGTTTAGTGACACTCAGGTGAAATAAGGTTGTGAGTATAACTAGTCCGCTATCCCTCCATTTATTGAGTAGTTTAGGAAAAAAGTGGATGACCTTATTTAAAACATACGTTTCCAGAAAAAAGCAGGGACAAAGGTGTTCAAAGATAGAGTTACCATAATAACAATTTAGTTTCTAGAGACGGTTTAATACATCAATCTATTGATTAGAATTTGATCCAAATGAAACGATTAGTACTGAATCAAACGATGGTAGTGTAGAAGAACTTGCCACCAATCTTCGAATAAACTTTGTTTTAAAACCAATTGATCCCAATATTTCGTTTATGTTCACTATTATAGTAAATTTATACGTTAATGTATTTAATTACCAGTAACTCTTTTCTTACAAATATGATTTTTTTGTTACTTGAAGTTGTGTGGCATTTAAAACGTTTTACGGCGCCACCGCATTAATTTATAGGGAAATAACGGTCTCGATAGTCGCTTAATAGTTCGAGCAACACGAAATGCGGTTCGAGAACTTTGACATATAATACTAATTGACTGTAAACAGCACTCATTGAAATGCATAAGTTAAAGAAATTATTGATTTTCCAGTGTACACAAGTCGTTATAAGTTTTCATAATAAGTATTAGCAAATTATTACAAATTAAACATTTTATTTTAACGCCTCGAAACAAACCCATTTCAAGGTTAAATGTAAATATATCTATGAACTAGAACTGGCATACTTGGAATAACTTGGCTCTTATCTCAAATAAATAAATACTCAAACGATAATTAAACATTCAATTAAACAAATAATTGTCAAGTTTTGTGCTATAAACAACCAAACATACGACATTTTATTACCACTTCATGACAATTATTTCTCTTAGAATCGTTAATCTAATGTATTTTTGATTAGTTTTTTTCTTTCTTTATAGTATTTATACTTTCATGTGGTCTATTTGCAAATTCTGCATCAATAAAAATTTTATGATCCCACCGCCCGTATACCGGATACATTCCTAACTTTCATATCATATCACATTTTCCCGTTCAAGGTATCAAGTCCACGGGGTTATTATATTATAAAGTGATAAATAGCGCTCGCATTCACATTTTATTGGAACGACTATATATCACTATTGTAGGACATTAAATTCTAACCGGCGTCGTTCGTGGACAATATGTTTTTCAGTTTTTCAAAATATTCGTTTCAGAATATGCGTGTATACGCAATAATCCAAGTCTGTAAATCATTATTATATAAATATCTCGTTTGGTATTCGAGGGATTTCTTTTCTTTTCCGGGCGGAGTTTGTACAAACCTTGAAGATTGGTTTGGGTGTGACTTGGCGAGCGTAGATTGATGGTTTCGCAGAAAAAGACGTCAACGTCTTCGTTTTTACATCTCTGATGATGTTTACATATCTAAATGGGTGAGGTTCAATTAAAGAAGGTTAATGCCAAGAGAAATCCGGTTTAAAAAACAAGTTTTTTAAATCGTATTCGTTGTAATAATAATAATAATAATAGAAAATTTATTTTACGCAGAAGTTATTATTTCAAATTACAACATTTCATTATATCAAGATAAATTACATTTAGTGATTTATGGTAGATTGAATTGCAAATCAGTAACCGTCGGTCGTTCTTAGCATACTTAGACACATTTTTTTAAATCGTTAATCCTTGTAGATTGCAGTCTGAAGTTGGACAAAAGAACCAATTTTAAATTGGAGCTTAAATGGAAAAGACTCGAGACGGAATAATTGGGAGCATTGGACGTAAACATCCACGCTCGTCGACCTGTAATCGTTCTGGCGTGCTCTTATGCCAGTCACGACTGGAGATATGCTTTCTGTTTTACTTGCCAGATAAATATCTGAAAACCACTGACCCATGTCCGCGCCTATCAGCAATTATTCCAGGTGAAGACAACAGAGCATAGCTGTTGTGATCATTACTATAAAGGATTATTCACAAACGATGAACGGAAAAACTTAAACAAAAGAAACTTTTTCAAGCAAAAAAATACAAAAGAAAGATCTAAATCGAATTATCTATGCATAATCGATTGATTAACAATATTCATGCAAGAGATGACAACTCATATTCTTAGCCTGAGGCTAAAAGGCGGGTCGATGATTTTCAAGGATTCCATAACAAAGCCATATTTTACTACGTTTTTATCATACCTCAAGAAAAAAAAGTAGAAGAAGCTATATGCAACCTGTAAATCGAATATCGGAATATCGTGAAATGTCATAGGAGTAAATTACGAAAGGAAATAGGATAAAATAAAAAAGTATGTGTATCTACACAGAATATAAAACACCTGCACACCGTTAATATCCATTAGATTTCCTTATAAAATAAGGTGAATTATAACCGCGCAATTTTCTTTTGATTTAAAATACCCGGTTGGGCGCGATTTATTATCTGGCTATTAATATCTCATGTATTGTGTTAAAAAATAGGAGGTCGGGTGCAAGGACACCAAACATGCCGTTTATAGCTTATTCTGGATGTCGATAAAACGTTAATATATCTGAAGGCATAATGCTAATTCTTTCATTGTGTACTGTTAACTTTCCAACAACGCTAGTAGTTATCTAATTGCCTACAGCGATTATAAATCGATTGAATAAAAACATTTTTCGAATAAGTAAGATACTATTAAGCTTAGGAATGTCATATCTATCTATGTTGTATTAACATTTCAAGACCTAGAAGATTTTAATGGTGTACAGGTGAAAAATAAGTCTTGAAGGTTAACGGATGGAAATCATCGTTACAACCGGAAAGCAACCGCACCTTTCATTAATTATTTATTAAGTTATATGATTTTAATTATGTAGTAGGCCAAATGTTAAAACGTTAAGAATTTTTGACTTCTAAATGTATAGATATATATCGGGCTTGTTAATATCATACAATGTGCAATATACAGTAAATTCCACTTAACATGCAATATACAAAAATTTATTTTCATACAAACCAGGACAAAGTAAGTAGGTACTACTTACATAAAATGCAGCATGTTAATATAATTTGACATTACAGTCACCTCGATATAACGGATTAATACAAGGAAGGCAGTGTCCGTTATAGCTCAATAAAAATATACAATAATCTAGTGCTGAATAACAAATAAAACTAGTCTAACACTAGCATTAAAACTAGCACTAAACTAGAAAGTTTCGGGTTTAGCCGCCCTAAGAGACGTGCGGCTAAATCCGCACGAAGTGTTTTGCAATTACCTACGCTTTGTTTCTTGCTTCATACGCTTGGAGGCCATTGATATCATGCTTTATTGTCATGCCCTTAAGTATAAGCTTAATCCAAGTAGTACAACAGCATAATGTCCAGAGTAGCTACTACCGACTAGCTCGTCATTTAGTTGATATAGTATCGTCATAGTGATGGCCACCACCTTTGGTCCCTCCCTACCAAAAATCATTCTCGCAACCTCTTTATTATGTAAGGTATAATATCAACAGTATATCAATACTCTTTTCTTCTGTTTGAAAGAAGCTTAGTCATGATTGTTAGGCTACCTTTTGCGTGTATGTGTTCAACATTAATAAATATCCTTTCTGGGGATGCTGTGTATGAATTTGACTTTGTAGCCATATAACTCCAAAGTCAAAAGCCACTCCTCTACGGATGATGACAAAGTTTGTTTGTTGCTCTTTAATACCAAGGAGCTCTTTCCAATGCAAGATGTTGTTTGGAAGCGTCAATAATTAAGGTATCGTAAATACAGAAACGCACTGTAAATATGGAAAAGATATTCTTTCTACTTTTTGAGTAGATCTTCCAACCGATTTGGTTTGCAGTACAGTTCTAGATTGTCATAAAACCCTTTCTAGTGCAATTTCTCTGATCGCAGTACTCATTTTAATGGCCTTGGATTTTCCAGTTCCTTTTGTGATCATTATGACAGTTTCTAGAAGGGTGCTTGCCTTGTGTCTACAGTGCAAAGTGTTAAATGAAACTACAAGATTTCGATATTTTTGGTTTACCATCTCCATTTTATTCTGTAACAGTATTTTCTGGTTAAAAAGTTGCAGCAATATTTTAAATTAATCTTTAATTCACAAAATGTCATAAATTTAAATAAATATGTATGTGTATGTTTAATTAAAGTAACCCCATCTGTTAATCAATAGTAATAAGTTTTAATAATTTATAACAAACTTTTCAATATTATTTCGTATATAAATAACAAATTATTCATGTAGTGTTGAATCTTTTATCATAATATATCAAAATATTCTGTTTTTTGAAATCTAATTTAAATTTAATCATTCTTTAAATAACTTAACGAATATTACCGCCATCTATTAACACAAAGTCATTGTCGTTATTATTAATCATATGATTAATAACGTTAACTGTAATGAATTCTTCATCATTGTTATGCTGTACGACTCGCTTTGATAATTCAATGTGAATTATTAATATTAAACTAGATACAAAGCCATTTAATTAAACCCTTTCTGTCTAATTGATCGAACAGCTATCTGGACCAATATCCATTAGGTGCAATTCATTTGGTTCATTCCATCTCTGCCTCTGCAAATTCCATCAGATCAATTTACGCCCCCATGAAAGTGTAAACAAGCCACATATGGTAAACATCGTTGACAAACGAATTTATTTATTCCATTACGCTAACGAATACGTTACGTTATTTGTAATATACACGGGGTTTAATTCGATATTTTAAAAATGATTTAATACAAATAAACGGATGAAAAATTAATTACATGTTTATTTATTTTATAAATTATGTTTGTACATATAAACAAAATTTCCAATAAAATTTATTAATAGGTGATATCGTGTGAATACAATTTTTGCGCGTCATGGTTTGGTTGGGATGGATTTTGTACGTAACTTTCTGGTCCAACGGGAATATTAGTACCAGCAACTCTAAATCCATGAGCGTCGGCAACGTAATGTACAGTTTGAAGAACTCCGTTCCCATCGATATAAGAATAACCACCTCTTACAACTCCATCAGCAGATTTTGTTTCAGATTTACTACTCCACGGACCGGTGTAACCATACGAATATTGTCCGTAACCATCTTGAGCTTGGTATTGATGAAGAATTGGTGCATAAGCAACCACTGGTTGTTTAGCAATAACGGGTGCCGCTACAATTTGAGGTGCTCGAACGGGTACGACATACGATCCTGTTTGATATGTTACAGGACTAATACTAGGTCCAGCAAATTGATGTTGAGTAGCTACCGCAAGATCTCTAGCTTTGGTTGCTTCAACAGCCGCTAAATGTTCCGCTCTGGCTTTAATAACTTCTGGTAAATCGTGAATTTGAGCGGGATGTTGAACCGGGATTTGAACGGCAGCGAGATGTTGCGCTTTGATAGCTTCGTATTGAGCTAAATGGCGCGCTTTAGCTGCTGCGACTTCTGGAAGATCTTGAACTGGTTGAAGAATTGGAACGGCATTAATTGGAACTGCGACTGGATTAGAATATTGTACAGTTCTAGCTGCAAGATGCTCGCTTTTAATAGTTTCGAACTCTGATAAATGTTTGGCTTTAGCGTAAGCAACATCCGGTAAATCTTGTGGAAGATTTGTCGCTGCTACTCTAAATCCGTGTGCAGGATCTGCAACGTACTCAACGCTTTGAAGAACTCCATGTGAATCAATGTAGGAATACCCCCCTCTGGTTACACCATCAGCAGTTTTTGTTTCCGTTTTGGTTGCTGTTGGTGTTGCGTAACCGTATATGTATTGACCATGGATGTCTTGAGCGTGGTATAGAGATTGAACTGGGTGATTATAAGGAGCCAATCCTACTGTAACTCCATATGCAGGAATAACGTGCGTTCTTCCTTCATACGCCAATAGAAGTAAAATCGTTATAGATATCGTGACCTAGAAAATTAATTCATTGCCAGGTGAGAGTGAAAGGACACCGCAGAGAGGATAAATTCTTTAGGTATTATGTAACATTAAGAAGAAATTTTAAAATGAAATAACTTACGAAACGAGACATGATTAGCTCCTCTTCACAAACGTACACCAGGAGAATTTCTTAATGACTAACGAAATTTACTATTTGAAGAATGTTATATAAGGTTAACCGCACCTTTAACCTCGCCTGCTGCTGCTGGTTTACGTCTGGTCTTTTGTTAGATACGGAGACAACTATATAGAACGGAGGTAGAAGCGTTGTAAGAACTCTTATTTTCCGGAAGTCGCAACAAGGTCATTATTGATAGTATTTTAAGTTGATTTATAGATACGAACCTATTATATTCGAGTTAGATCGCAATTTCTATTTAAAAAATAAATTAATGCAAATCAAGTCGGGTTCGATTACATTAAGGATATAGGTTCGTCAACGAGATAAAGAAAAATAGAATTTGAAAAGCTCAAATGTGGTTGGTTTCTTAAAGCATTCAGGGAGCGGAAGCTCCGTACCCCGTCGTCCACCGAACGCTTAAACCTTTCAACTTGGGAGCTTTTGATGTTCCAGACGAGAAGCTTTAGCTCGACGACGAATACGAATTCATAAAACAAAACAGCAAGCGGTGATACTGGCGAAAGCTTTCAACTTAACGGAAATTGAAATTTGACTTTTTTTATTATTTCGCTTTCTAAACATAGAGCAAGCTTTAGATTGCATAAATCGAAATGCAGCAAAAGATGTTCTACTAAAATACTTTTTATAATCATTATTCTTTGCATAAAGGAGTAGATTTCTCTTTATGATTGTATATGTTGGATGTAGATGGAGTAAGTGGTTCTGATTTAAATATTGTTCGGTTATCTGCAGCCTCGGAGATAAAAATACAATTAAGCGAAAATTCTTTTAGTTCGAGAAGAAGGGATCGTAAGAAGGAAGGGTGGTTAATGGAAAACTGTTGTCGCTCATTATTTATTGAAGGCTCTGCAGTCGAAGCCGAAGTTGGTATCGCGAGAGGGCGTCGCGACGCCACAGCAGAGGACGTTGCTAGTTCAAAACCAATTTGCAGATGCAGATGTATGGATATTGGACGTAATCCGATAGACGCGGTGCGGTTGGCACGTGAACCTTGCATCCCAGACCGGGATTTTCCATAATTAACTGTAAGTACGTTATGGCAGGCGTCTGAGATTACGGAAACGGGCGTATTGGGTATTAGCCTTTGAATGAGAATAAGAAGTAAAAAACAATTCATTTTGATTAGTTTTTTTGAATCACATCTTTATTATTGTGTTGTTTATAGATATACATACACAAGTATACACAGTTGCACATTTCGTTACGATTTAATCAGAGTTATTCTTGGTTTTTGTATATCTATTTAATTTTCACGTACATTAATACGTCCATTTATTTAAAAGAAATGTAAATATAAATAAATAAATAACGAAAATGTGTTTTGTATTGTTTACAAATCAGATAGAATGAGATGAATTAATGTAATGATGACTTATATTTATAAACATTTAGATTACATTCCGTGTAATTACACATACATTAATATTAATACGATAATTATGGTACATATATTGTAATTTTAGCATACATATTAAATTTTATTTACATTTATTAAACTATCTCTTAACAACGTATTAAAAATTTATAAATTTAAAATACTTTGTACACAACGATTATAGACTAAAAATGTTTATTCCAAAATTTTAATTCATATACAAGATTCAATTTTGTTTATTAAAATTAGTTAAGTAGATGAAAATTGTCATAAATATTACATCAAAAGATCCCTTTTCAAAACCCTCTCACAAAATATTTAATATATTTACGGTCTGTTTCAGTAGCTCTCAGCAAATAATTAGGATCCGTCAGAACATCCATTTCAATTATAAACTTACAGGTTCTCTCTTAATTATCGGGCATTGGAAGTCTCTAACAAGGCGGAGAGTTATACTTCATTCATTCCACGAATTCCAATAATCTTTTATTGAATTATTTGTATCTAACTCAACAATTGCTCAAAAATTATTAAAAAAAATTGAAACAGTTTATGAATGTCTATGAAATTTTCTTCAATAACGTAGTTATCATTTCTGACATAATCCGAGAAAATCAGCTTACGTTGGCAGCGTTACACTCCCTTTAAGAAACAATTTTCCATCGATAAATTGCGAACTCATTACGTCCCTATTCGCGGATGAGTTTCAGCGGGAGAAACTCGGTCGATGTTATTAGGTTTCGGTTCTATACGTGACACATAAGTTTAATTCTATGACAAATTCCCTGAAGGAGTCACCCGGATAATGTTCTCCTTTTGCTAACAGGGTTAATTCAAATTAAATTACAATCCAATTAGAAACTGTTACGCTTAATCAAATAAATTTTGAAACTTTTAGATTTAAAGGCTTTCGAATAAAGTAGAAACATAACATTACCTTATTTGATTAATACTGACGATAAAAGCAGATATTTGCGTTCTTTTTATAGCGCTATGTGTCATAAATATTGTCAACAAGGACTAAAATAGAGCGAGCTATTCTAGCAACCCCAATTTAGCCTTTTCCTTTTTGGAAAGAACGGAAAAGGGCGGAGAAAACCCGTTAAGCGGACATGATGAGAAGGTTTTACAGGAGCTCACAGTTAAATATGTTCGTAAAAACTTCATTTCCAGATTATCTCAACTTTTTTTATCTTTCAAATTATCTCCTTTTCAGCTTATACGTTTTAAAATTCTTTAATTTATCATTAATTTTACAAAATAGTATTCTAAAAAAAAATTCGTTACACGATATTTGTTTTATTGTAGAAGTTTAAGATTACATTTTACACCAGATAAGTTTTGTTTATTGGTTCAGGATTATCACTATAATTATATAATGTAATTATGCAGAAATTCGTCCTCGCGTTTTCATCCTTGCTTAATATTAACAATTGGTTTGTCAAGAAGGTTATCAATCTTTAAGAAATCGTATCTCAGAAATAAGTTGAGCTACTGTAATGAATTAAAAAGCATTTAAAGAGAATTTAATCAAAATTGAACACAACTAAAATCGTACTTCAATTGCAATAAATCTTGATATCACGATTTGATTTCAAAAAAATCTAAAGTTTTATACTATTAATCTTTAAGAAATCGTATCTCAGAAGTTAGTTGAGATATTGAGCTAAAATAACAAGCATTTTAAAGCTAATTTAATGATCTATAAACGTAGTTAAAATCAGTTTATAATTCCTATAAATCGCGATATCACAATTTCTTGTATTTATATTTGCGTAAAATTGATAATAGTTAATTTTTAAGAAATCGTTCTCAGAAAATCGTTGAGATATCGAGCTGAAATAACAAGCATTTTAAAGCTAATTTAATGATTTACCAACGTAGTTAAAATCATTTTATAATTCCTATAAATCATAATGCCACAATTCTTTTAATTTATCTTTGCGTAAAATTGATAATTTAATTATTAAATTAATCTTTAAGAAATCGTATCTCAGAAGATAGTTGAGCTAAAATGACAAGCATTTTAAAGCAAATTTAATCATTAATCATCGTAGTTACAATCATTTTATTTTAATCATTTTAAAATTCCTATAAACCGTGATGTCTTGTATTTGTGGAAAGGTAAAGATAAATCTGGAATGAATTTATTGTTGCCAAAAATATTCGCAAACCATCACTCAATTATTTTTAACACCATCTAATTATAGCGTATTTATAGTGTATATTTTATATTTTTTTAATGCATTTTAAAATTTTTAATTACATAATTTATTTTATTCTAGGTTTGAATTTAAAAGACACAATTTGCCGTGTCCTTGATAAAGTTAAAGACAGTTGAATTCCTCTCATTAAACTTGGAATAGCGCTGAATTCAAGCCGAAGAAGTTTCGAAAATTATGCGCCAAGTTCCCTGGTAATACTATTATTTTAGATTGCGTTTTCGATAGATTTGGCTAGGACAAAAACAGCTCGATATTCAAAATTAGATTAAACTGGGCGAATTCATTTCGTTCAAATTGGATTAGAAACTTTATCGCGTCACAATATTATCAATAAAGTTAATTATTTTGTTTAAATTGAAATTAATTGTGTGTTATGTTTTGATTGTCCGATTCTTTGATTTTTATCACATCACATCTAAATTATATTAACCCGTATTTTAACAATCCGAACGTTGTGGCATTATGGAATTTAATTCCGGTGTAAATTTCATATTGTAATCGTGCAACAACTCACCTTAATCTCTTAAAGTGGTCTCAAACTTCCTCGACGAATCCAGGAATAGCGCGGCTATAACACTTTGTTCCGAGGAGTTTTCACGTCATAAATAAGGCCAAATTTATGTGTAAGTTTGCGCAACTTAATTCACCTGGCAAAAGTGGATTTACCCTCCATATTTTATCGTTTAAAGATCTTTAAAATGAAAGAGATCAAAAAAAGGTTACAAAAATGGTGTGATTTTTGAAACAGTGAAATCCTCCAATTACATACATGCACAATAATCACGACTTTCTTATGATTTAAGATACCACCGTTCCCTGAAGAGTGTCAAGTAAAAGCCCCGGGTATCCTCATTCCAATTAAGCGTTAAGCTCGAAAGCTCTGTCGGCTTTTGCGATGAGGATAATGAAGGGAAAAATGCTGACAATATAAGGGCGATATTTCATTACGGTTTCCGTTCCTTTTTACTTCCTTTGGTGGCGTTTTAAAAAGAAATTTTCGGGTTTAAACAAAATTTGTCATTTTCTACTCGACGGTGGTCGAGCTTTAAGCTCCAACTTATCAAAACTCCCGAACGGAAAAGTTAAAACTCCTGGATATAAAGTGTCTGAGATAAAAGAGAGAAAGATATTTGAACCGAAAACACAATACCCGAGCCAATAAAGCAAAAGGGGGGTTGATTATATCAAAGGATGGAGAATATCATCTCCTTGTTCCTCTTATCGAAGCCAGATACGGATCTCGTAATTAGTTCGAGAGTAGTTAAGAGAGTTGGCATCGCGGTATTGAAAAACAGGGAAATCTGGAGGAGACCCGTCGATTACGACCTCGTGGAATTGGGAAAGTTTTGGAAAACGGTGTAGTTTTAATAGCGAACGTCAATTTAGGTAGAGTTTTTTAAATATTCCAAAATCTCTAACGGAACAAATTAATTCATGTAATGTAGTATTGAGACTTCTTAGATTAATATTATTTATTCCACAATCAATATTTTATAGTTATTATTGTTAAAATTCAAAATCAATAAAATGTTAGTTATTAATTTTAGAAAAAAATTTTTTTTAATGATTTTAAATGGGAACGTATTGACTAGATTTAATTAAGTACTGATGGTAATCGGTTTAGTATAAAACATCTTTCATTTACATATTTATTTACATCATCATTATGATTTAAACGATGAAAATTAGTATATTTTGTAGTTATGTTAGTTTACCATAGACTGAGTCTAATTTTTTTCTTTTTCATTGATTCTCCTTAACATAATTATATTAAGTAGTATAAGTCGTTTGATTTCCCTCTCCGAAGTTACCGTATTTAAATAAATGTAAGTATCTACGGTTTTAAAGTACCCTCTAGCAACTCTTCTTATCAAGAAGATCCAAAATAAAATAACCTCAAATCTTCTGTAAATTCGTTATACCTCGGTACACCCCTTTCTTCGAGGTGCGCCTCCATTTTGTCACCCTCCATAAACGCACATGGCAACTTTCAAAACATTACTTTTTTCCAAATAGGTCTGTGCGACCTCTTCACCTTTCCTAGGTCACCTAGAATCCGAACCTTCCCCACCGGGATCACTTTCTTCGCCAAGCGAGTTACTTTGGTGTTGAATATTGTAACTGGGCGATCTAAATTGTCTACCTTGCATCTGAGAGCCGTCTGAATCTCTTCTAGAACGTGACGCCAACTTGCAAAAACACTTACAGATGATTTTCTTAAAAGCGAATCGGAAGTCCTTAGAGAATAATGCATAGATGAGAGGATTGATGGCGGAATTACAATATCCTAACCAGAAAAGTATTGAAAACAACAGCGGTGGTATGCAACTTTCGCAAAGAGCCCATATCAAATACATAGTAAAAAACGGAAGCCAGCAGAAAATAAATCCACCTACGATTATTCCAAGGGTTTTGGCCGCTTTAGTTTCCATTCGGAAACGTTTCACTTGGGCTTTAATATTCCTCTTGCCCATTTTCTTTGAAATCACTTTTGGTTTATTGAGCTCATCGCAAACTGACGGGCTCGGACTTCTCATAGGCCTATCTGTTCCATCGTAACTATCCGATCGTTCGCTATGTCTCCTCTTCGGAGAAGAAAATTTTTGTGACACCCTCAATCGATTATCACGTTTAAATATATTTGTCGTCGTCGTCGTATTGTCTTTTCCATTAGCTGTATAATGTACGGCATACGATGGTTGACCGGCTGGTGTTGGAGAAGTAGGGGTAACGCTTAGGAGATGAGGACCGGATGCATGGGAAGAAGATAAATTTTCAGTTGATGGATAGCTTACGCTTATTTTAACCTTTTCGTGACGACCTCTTGGACTCGGTGATGCACTACCCGTTGTAGTGGTCGTGCTGTTAGAACCGTTACTATGGGGTGATCCTTGATGTCTTCTTGATGACGACCCACGTCCTCTATGAATCCGTAATGTTAAGCGTTGCTCTTCAAAACGATTACCCATTCCTTTTGAACCTAAAACAAAGTTAAATATGAAATTGACTACATTAATTCGTTGATATAATGGTTATTGTGATGACGAACAATGTATAACAATACCGATTCACTACATTTTCCGCGTTAATTTATCTAGGACGCAAATTGCAGACATTCCGAACGTGTGAACGTGTCGCTGTAAGCATATATCGTCGGTTTATTGGGGACCGCCGAACGTGCCATTGTAGGAAAGCCTCGTAGAAATGAAATACCAACAGTGTCGCGATCCCTGAATGTATCAGTAAGATATACTGGCAAGGAAATTCATTTTGACGCACGGTTTCTAAACCCACAGTTGGAATTCAACACCTGCTAAGCGAGAGTACACGATGGTATCTGACCCTTTCGTTCTCGACAAGACGAAAAAGGGATCGTCTTTATTTGAGACGTCAACGTTCACCACCGTCTCCTTTCTCGCTGTGATTTATGACGCTATTTTCTTTCGTTGGATATCAAATTTTACCCCTCATTACAAAGAATAATTCCCTCGTGAATATATTTTCTCAATATAATTCAAAAAATTCTTAATTTATGTTTTATTTCATATTCGAAAATAGTTATGTGGGTTTTATTTTAACTTTCAGAGTTTTAGATTTTCTTACAGTTTGACTGTTAAAAACGATAACTTCCTCGGCACGTAAGCTATGCTTAACAATAAAATGCTCCATCAGAAAACCACAACAATGGCACCAGCGTTCTATAATCGCATTGCTATCTGAAATTTAATATAACGCGCCACCCGCTTGATATCGTTGGGTGGCTTTCCGTTCCAGTTTCGACATTAATCCGTATCTCTTTCAGTAAATTATCTGTGAGCTTTTCCAGTAAAAGGTGAACATTTTCTTCCATTGAGCGGCTCAGTTTCAAATTGACGGGTTGAAATAAAACTCTCATTAAGTCTCTATTATGAATTGAGATCCAAAAAGTCGAAATGAAGTAGCGAAGAGGACAATTTCATCTCTTGCGATCGATGAGGCTTTTTGCGCTTGGTCTTAAACGCTTTTGGGTCAATGATAATGCACTTACAAGCCCTTGCGATGTAATGGAGTTAGTATCCAGTGTAAAGAAGACATTTTCTTCCAAAGTAAAGAGGAGTTATATAGCAAGGAATCATTTTATTTATTTCATATTACATAAAAGATGAAAAATTTAAAACTTTCACAATTATTTATTATTTATCACACTTTACAATCTCAATGTTAAAGTTCACTAAATTCGATACTTAGGGATACAGTTGCTCTTTCAATGTACCGGCCTAATTATAACCAAACAACGGCCTCATTTCGAATTCATAGTACAAAACACACCCAATAAACAACGGATAGTTTCCAATACAACAACCCTTCAGAAAGCGGCATTGTCGTCCCAACAGAAAACGTGAGTAGATTGGAGATATCCACCTTTGCCCTTTGAATGGCCGAATATCTATTCTCCGAATCGACGCTGCACGCAGTTTGGAAGTTTAAATCAATGACTGAAATTGGTTAAAGAAAAAGTTAAAATTAGCCGGGAATTTTCGTGTGTACTTGATCACGTGATCCATCGATTCGACGGTTCAAGGATATTTCACGACCGTGTTAAATCGCTTAAATATCCGAAAAGAATCTGTATATAAACTCGGAAAAAAATGGTGGTGTATTTTCGTCATCATTCCATGTCAACGGTAATGGAACCGTTGGGCGAAGTATAAAATACGTGTCAGGACTGGTAAATATAAAAAATCTGATTAATCAGGGCGGAATATATTCGCGTATAAAGAAGGAGACAGTCAGTTTAGATTGGGTTGACGCCATCATTTTCTTTTTTAATTTTTTAATAAAGTAAATGAATCAAATGAAATATTTGAAATTAACCTTTTAAATAGAAGAATTGAGGTAAATGTAATTGAATTATTTTAACAGATATTGAATATCCAATTTCAACGTTCAATACATCGAAGCTCTCATAGTTGAAATTTTATAGCCAACAACATTAACTACTGAATTCACAGTAACGAAGCCAACGTAATGTTATAGCAGTTTGAATGTATTCAGTAATTCTCTCGGAGTTGCGTAATGGCAAATTTTGAGGTAACTAAAATAGCGGTGTTGTAATCACCAAACAAAACGCAAATTGAAAGT
The DNA here is from genome assembly GCF_036711975.1 of Onthophagus taurus. Classification (NCBI taxonomy): domain Eukaryota; kingdom Metazoa; phylum Arthropoda; class Insecta; order Coleoptera; family Scarabaeidae; genus Onthophagus; species Onthophagus taurus. The sequence continues at coordinate 6,891,998 of NC_091967.1, forward strand.
GGCTTAAATCACATAATAATATTAAAATCTAACGTTTTTCTTGATATTTTCTACCGAACCTGTGTAAAAGTTTTACGACGTTGATGTTTTTAGTACTTTACCCGTTCTATCTACGATCTAAATATTGGTAAAGGTACGCGCCTTCGTAGTAAAATCGATAAGGATAGCAATCTCACCTAAATAAAATTGAAAACATCAACTCTGAACCATGCCCAGAAGACCTTCGGATCGTTTGAATTTTAAATTTTGCGGTCACAGGATCGTTCAATAGAAAAAACTTGTAAATTTTCATGTTTCACCGCATAAAAAATGTGAAGAGTTCATTTAAACTCATTTTACGTAATGTGTTTTTGTTAACAAAATCAACATTACGCTCGTTAGTAAGTAGAAACTATTCTCTTTGAGCATTAAACCGCCAAAAGTTAAGCGAGTGTGTTTGATTGATCTCACATTACAATGTAACGTTAGTTAGAATAAAAATTCAACAAACACCGATCCACTCAAATGTCACATTTGTATTTACCCGAAACACAAAGTAATTACTAGTTTTAAGCGCTATATTTTACATCAAAACTCGGAACGTTTTCAAAAGGAAAGGGTACATTTACCCTCGATTCAAATAAAATCGGAATCATTTAGAACGAGACGGTCGTGTTCCGTATGAGAACTCCGACATTTGCATAGTTTAGTGAGTCAATAACTGTGTACGTATGTAGACGTTGCACAGACTGTATTAGTCGTACAAGAGGCAGGAGGCCGTGTTTAACCTTCGAGCGGGCGCGCTGTTATAAAATTTATCACAATCTTCATTTTTTTAATATATTTCCTTATATAATGCATTTGAAACGATTTAACGCTAATGTATTCGTGTAACCATGTATTTTGAACATTATGATGAAAAAATTAAAAAAAAAAAACTATTGTCGTCGTTTTTACGGCAAAAAAAGGTGTAAAAGATAAGAAATTTACACATTAATTGCTGATTGATAAGGCCGTATTTATATTATGGGATGAATTTATAGTGTAAATGTATTATAAATACGTTTCGAGTCATATGTGAAAGTTTTTGGGTTGTTTGCAGACTTTAGGAAAATACAGGTCCGTAATGAAAGTTTTGTCGGAATCGGAATTTTTTGCTTCATCTGTTCAATATTTCAAACTTTTCAATTTTTTCGCTAGTTTGTATAAAAATTCAATATATTCAGGTTTCTTGCGTGTAAATAAGAGATCTATTGGGACCGGAAACTAAATTTTAAACGCCATAAGGGTTTGTTTGCACAGACCGTAATTATTTTTTAGGAGTTATGTAAGGAGCGGCTCTTACTTTGTTGTGTGGGCGTGCTAAAGGCGTATGCGACAAGCAGAACCTTGTCACGCCGGCTTGACTTAGGGAGCAAAGTTAAATGAAATTTAATAAAAGAAATCAAGTCAAATTTAAATAACAAATTTAATGAAGTAAAATCAAACGAAAACAATAGCAAAAGAAATAAAATACAACCTAAAATTAATAAACAGAATTAAAGTTAAAATAAATTGGAACAAACAAAATTTAGCTACAAAAATAACTCGAAAACTTTATATTGATTAACAAGAGAAATTTTAATCTAGTAATTTACCTGACTTTACTTGAAAATCTGTATAAGCAATTTAATTAAAAACATCAAAAAATATCTAAGTTCAACAATTACAAAATGATCAATTTAATAAAATGAATAATTCAAAAATAACATCGAATATTACGTAGGTTTATACCAAATCAGAAGAAGCCAAAGCAATTAGTTACAATCTTTACAAGTTAATATATAAAATAAAACATTAACGACTTACCGGGTTATATTGAGAGGAGCGACTCGTCAAAAAGTATAACACTTTAATTTTAATCCGATCGAATAAAAGTTAATTAATAATTATTAATTAAATAACTTACATCAAACTTAAGAATTACCGGAGTCTTACTCGGACTTTACACTAAGACTCTTAACCGAAACCGAATAGGGTGCTTCGCCGAAGAAATTAATTTAAATCCAAACCGAACTGCCTTAACTTAACTTCCTCAACAGGCGCTCCTCCTCAATATTTAAACCTTTACCCCCTGGACGCTCTTTCCTCTAGGAAAGTCCTTATTGGCCAACACATGGCTCAACCAATTAGAAATTGCAACATCAGCAATTAAACAAAAGAGAGGGAAGGAAAAGAAAAGGAAAACGTTTTCCCCCTGAACGCTCTTAACTCTAAGAATAATCTTATTGGTCAACGCGTGGTTTAACCAATCAAACAATTACAACTATAACAATTAGACAAAAGAAAAGGAAGGGAAGGATGAGTCGAGCAGCGATCCCCTCTATCCGAGAATGAATAAAAATATTTAATAAATATAATTTAATTACCAAAATCTGAACTGATCTGCGGTTCGCTACAGTTATTTACGATTAGTTTTTATTAGTAGGTAATCCTTGGAGGATTTCGGGGTATATTTAGAATACGGTTGTCAATATATAAGTTTAGAGATCAGCGTTACAGTCATTGTGTAAAGTGTCGTTGGAGCGAAAAGAAGTCGTTTTATTCAAAAGTTTTTGTGTTGAAAAAAATATTGAGTGTGTTAAAATATAACAAGTGTTAAAATATAATAGATAAATGATGGCAGCACCAGAAATATTATCTAAAAGTGACATTGAAAACAACATTCAAGGACTATTTGATAAACCGCAAAAAGAAGAAGAAGATAGTGAAGCCGGAAGTGATCTGAGTGATGAAGAAATTGAAGTGAATAATTTTGACAGCGCATCTGAAGAGGATAATTCTTCTGAAGAGGATGAAGAAAGCATTGAGACATGTATTGAAGATTTTTATGTTGGAAAAGACAATGTCAGCATGTGGAAAAGAACAAAATACGCAAAATCAAGTCGAACTAAAAATATTAACATAATAAAAGAAGTTTCAGGTCCTACTTGTGGTGTAAAAAATCTTAGTGAATTAGAACTATTTCAAAAAATTATCGATAGTATAATGCTTGAAAATATTGTGGCACATAAAAATACTTATATAGAATCTCTGAGATTAAATCGTGATTACACACGAAGCAGAGATATCAAAGATACCAACATAAACTAATTATTGGCTTATTTGGGAATACTTTTCTTAATAGGTATTAAAAAGTCACATTTTGCCAATGTATAAGAAATTTGGAGCAGCGATAGAACAGGTATTCAAATGGTTAGAGCAGTGATGAGCTACAAACGGTTTTTGTTTTTAACTCGATCTCTCCGCTTTGATGATAAAGTTACAAGAGTCGATAGGCGTAAAACTGACAAATTGGCAGCAATTCGGTGTTTCTTCGAGAAATTTCTAGAAAACAGCCAGCGTTTTTCAAGTTAGGTGAATTCGTCCCAATAGACGAAATGTTGCATCCTTTCCGAGGTAGATGTGCATGGATACAGTATATTCCAAGCAAACCCGCTAAATATGGGATAAAAATGTATGCACTTTGCGATGTGAAAACTTTTTATACATACAACATAGAAATTTATTGCGGCAAGCAACCAGATGGTCCGTATATGGTATCTAACAAACCGATGGATATTGTAAAGCGATTGGTAAAACCATTAGAAAATTCAAACAGAAATGTTACTACTGACAACTATTATACCAGCGTAATTATAATTAATAGCAGATTATTTACTACAGAAGAAATTTGTTTAGACTGTAAAAATAAATCTGATTCAAATTAAAATATAAAATATTTAACAATTACAAACCGTCAAAATCGCAACAACCTTGAAATGTCGCAAAATGTAAAATATAAATGCGTAAATGCGTATGTTTTTTAATAATTTATTTGCTTTTTAATATTTATTATTTTATTTGTTTTTTTATTAGTTTGTTAAAGGTTTTTGATTTTTAAAAATGAATTCATTTCATTGATTTCATTTTATGTTAACAGTTACTTAATACATATTATATACTTCTACTCTAGTAAAATGTGTGTTTTTTAATAACCTAATACATACTTATTAATGCGAACCCGTTGTCATAAAATGTATTTGTTATATTCCGCTTTTGTTATAAAATCGAGCGCGCCCGCTCGAAAATTGATACGGACCTGTGTTATAAATTTTATACACAGCGCGCCCGCTCGTGTTACAAAATCGAGCGCGCCCGCTCGAAGGTTAAACTGTTTCCGCCATTCTGGCAATCTGTTACGCGAGATTCAGAAGCTCCGGCGCTATAAATGCATAATCCAGAATTTAATTGGTTCACCAAAGCGCGTAAATACTAGACGTTCTCAACCTTGTTGTCCTTCCGCTTATACTATACTAATCAACTGGTAACTGCAAACTTAATTGAGATGGTAAAATTGAATCAATAATAATAAAATTATGTGCTCGTGTGATATTCTGAAACGAACTGATTAAAATTATCAAAAAAAAGCTCAAAAGACACTACTGGGGCAATTTTTCAATCTCTCTTTAGAGGATGAGATGAATCAAATGGTATAGTGATGAGAACAGAAGACTTCTACATTGACTCCATCAAAGACATTGACCTCAATAATAAAATCATGATTTCTTTTGACATCACTAATTTGTATGCCAACATCCCCATAGATCTGACACTGCAATTAACATCTAAGACATTTAAGAACTTTTTCAGTGATAACGATATTACCGACCATCTTGATAATATAATAGAACATATAGTGAAACAAAAGTATTGTACTTTTAATAATCAATATTATATGAGTTAAACTTTTATATCGATGCAATAAGGGCCATAAAATGGATGGCCAAAAATAAGTTATTTTATTTAAATACCTAAATTTTACATTTTTATATTTATTTACTTTTATAACTCGCAATATGGATTACCAAAGATTTATATTTACGTTCCTAACACATTCCAACTTTGAAAACATCATTACATCTACATAACATCATTCTTCGAAGCGTACAAAACCGTGGTGACAAGATTAGTTTTGGCACCATTGGGAATACTCGGATTTAGTCCACAGTACATCATGCAAACATTGAAATGTATTGTAATAAAAGTTTAAATGAACTATGTACTCATCTATTATTAGGCGATGTTTATCTTGCAAACACAGTTTCATTAAAAATTTTGTAAATTGTAGAATGAAAACGAATAAGCAACCAAGACACATGAAAATGTCTACTAAAATACCTACTCATGTACTTATTATTGAAAATGTTTGGAAAGAAAAATAACCAAAAAGAAGAACAATTTCACCAACGATCGGTACACAAAGCTCATCCGGAAGTTGATGGGAAAGTTTCTTAATAGAAACAAATCGTTGCGCAAAAGCAATGAGAAACTGGATAAACTTTAAAACGGCGAAACAAAATAACTTATCGCGTTCGCCCGAAAAGTTAAATTGCCACGATACATTAAGACGGATTATGCAGACTTTGCGTTGACTCCCTAAACAAAAAAAAAGTACCAGTAAAAACATGTTAAGTAGGCTTTTGCATACTTAAAGTAAATTAAAGTAACTTAAATTTTTTTTAGATATTTAGTTGTAATGCTTTAAGAATATAATTAAACTAACCTTTTGTGGTTCTAAATCCTTGATTTATCGCCCTAGTAGTCCTGACTGCAGCCCTGTATATTCGCCAATAAAAAAAGAGCATCACAAACATGGGAATGTAGAATGATCCGAGGGCAGAGTAGACGACGTAACCAACTTCGTTAGTAAGTTCGCACTTCCATTGGCACGGGGCGTCATCCGTCTTGCTTGAATTCGTCCCTTGCCTATCACCCGTCTGAAAATAAAGTGCAAAAAGAAGGAAAAAATTCGTTTCAAGTAAAAGCGACTTTGATTTTCTATCGAACGCATTTAAAATATTCGCTTTAATTACAAGTTCAAATGTTCCCTCATTTCAAAAGCCGTTGACTAGTTAACCGAAAAGTGTTGACGAGTGAAGTAGGAAATTGTTTTATTTGTTTATGACGTGAGGTTTTAATTTTTGTCCTATTTTTTTAAAGAATGACGTGACGGTTCATGCATAATTCCTACTGCATCGTCAGCTGCGCGATAGAAAACCCAAACGCGTAACATCCAACTATATCCTTCCATTCTGGTTGTAATTAATTATTTTAACACCAAAGCAAATTCAACGATTGTATTCCAGCTCACGTAGAAAGTTCGTATAAGCTCAACAACAATCTATGGCCGACGAAAAATACACAATAAGTAATTAAAACATTTTAAACATCCCTTTCTGTTCTAGCTTTCTTACAATATACCTTAAAAATATCCTTTGTTTAAATCGTTGATGACCAGAAAAGTTCTAAAGCATTGCCAAGGGCGTTTAATCTCTTTCGATTAAATGAGATGCTCTGTCCGAATTACAAACTCTCAAACGTTAAAAATAAATTGTTCCCTTAGTAATTAAAGACCCTACAGCGCCTTTGTCTGTGTTGTTGTCCCTAGGGATGATACGCCTTAAATTAATGGGCGCTTGTTTTGCCCTTGCCAGCTCAGGTATTTCGGATAAAGGCTTAAAAGCTTTACATAAAAAGGTGGAAGAACTCGCAAATATTGTGTTTACATTAACGACATTGCTACATTGAGTATTTATATAAACGGAATTATTTTGTTAATAAAATAGATATCCATTGTCTTTATGCACATTTGACGCAATATCTCTGAATACTCAATGTACATTTAGGTGTGAATTGAATTATGGACAATGTCATGTTTGTATGTAGATGTAATTCAATTGTATTATCTAATTTATAACGTCAACAATGTACCCTTACATGCAGTAGAATAATGATTATTTTTTCATTATACAAGAAATAATTGTTGAATGTAACATAAATTTATATGAACAGAGAGATCAAAAGTTATATTTTGTGGCGTGGTAACGAACCACCACTATGAATTGACTTCTATTGTTGGAAATTGTTGTTTCCGGTCCGCGGGCCGTTTCAAGGATGCCTCGGAATAAGTGAATTACGTTTTCCTGGATGTTCTGCGGCAACCACAAGGGTTCGTGGAATTCACGAGTGGTGCTTACGTTTCTAATTTCGTTCGTCGAGCCTCCGGGAACGGAATTAAGGAACGCCAAACGAATTCCCTCCTTCCAAATCGATTTGTTATCTCATTAAAAAGTAAACCAACACTACTTAAAAAAATTAAAAAACTGCAGACGTTGCACGTTTTGAACTTGTCCTTGACTTTTACCTCCTTCTTTATTCTTTTTATCACCCGTACATTGTGGACTTTTAAACGCACCAGGCGAAATGTAGGACGCGTCATAAGCGTCTCACACCGTTGGATACGCTGTTCGACGGACTGGAATAAACGCAGCCATTGCTACCTACCTCGTTTGTCCTTTTTCGTTGGAGACACAAAACGCGGCGCTATCTAAATTAAATTTGACACAGAAATAAAAGTTTGCGCCAATGTTCGAATGCCCTATAAAACCATTTTGACGATAATTTAACCTACATTTCAAAATTCATATTATGGATTACCAAAACGTTTAAAGTTTATGAACCCGGCTCCTCCGCCAAAACTCACAATTATAATTAATGGAACACAGCAAAACCGGTTCGCGCAAATCAAACCAGCAAAAAGCTTTGCCGCATCCCAACTGCAACGAGGGCATCAATTATAAAAGAGACGACTGCACGAGGTTTGGAACAGTACGTGCCTTTAAGTTCGCGCTTGCCGCCAGAAGATGTAACTCGGGAGGATACCAAGTCGCATAAATATGGCTTACGGGGTTTAAGTACGCCATTAAACGCGGCACCGAGTTCCCACTTATTACGAACGGAATATGGCAAGATGATTGTTAAGCTTCGCGGAAGGATTACGAAGCGATCGCAAGAGTTTGTAAACGTAATTAGGTGTTGTTTGTACTAAGAACTAAGAATAGTTCAAGTTTTTGTTTTATTAGATTACATGTTTGTTTATAAATAACTTGAGCAAAAACTAAGAATGATCTCAACATGAAATAAAAACTAGATAAAAAAAATAGATATTTAATTTCGAATTTTGTACAATCCAAGTGGGTTTTCAATTTTTATTTAGAAGAATTGATGATGCTCAAATAAATAAGGTCAAACATCTCTATTAATTATAATTTTAATCTAAATTATCAACTAAAAATTTTATTTTAAAACGAAGGAAGGATGTTTTATTTAGACTCTCACATTATTTTTATAACAGATAACGACACTCATATTCAAGTTAAATTACAAAGTGGGCGAGATCAAAAACCTCATCTAAAGTTGAGTAAGCCGTAGGTAGAACGTTATGAAACTTTGTGCTTAAAGCTACTCAAAGAACATCTATTAGAGAGCTTTCAACGTTTGTTTTCAACGCAATAATATTATTTTCATAAAGCGCAAACAAGAGTTACCTCTTTACTCATACATATTTTAATATTTATCTTACCTTACTGTCTCTCCAACCAACCAACGGTGGAAAACAAATAACAAAACTAAAAAACCATATTCCGGCGATAAGCATTTTAGCCCTTGATGGTGACATGATGCTCGGATAACTTATCGGTCTGGTCACGGCTACATATCGATCCAAAGAAATGACGCAAAGGTTGAGGATTGACGCGGTGCACATCCAAACATCGACCGCCAACCAAATATTGCACCAGATTTTTCCAAAGATCCACACCTGTAACAATAAGAAAAGAAATTTGAGAAATGTAAAGAAGCGACGAAAGATGCAGCTTGCAATTTTCGGTCAACGGGGACCGGCGCTATTAAATTAGCGTGGACAAGTTGCACGGGAAGTTCCAGCATCCGAACGGAAAGTTAGGCTGGCGTCCTGACAAAGTACCACAACTTATATTGCTGCGCTTGGTAAGTAAGTTAGCTTTGCTACGACGTGGACCGTTAAAACTAACAAATTGTGTTAGGTATGCTACTTGGACTGCATAAGGTAAACGACTAAGCAGACAGTCTCTTTTAATTGAAATTGCTTCTTGGAATATCTTCTGAAACATTCAGTTTAAATTACTTTTTTTGCATTATTATTATTTTACATTATATTTATCTACTTTCTTTCAATATCAAATAATATGTATGGGAAATATGTGAACGAAAACATTTTTAAGAATGCATATTAAGCTTCATGTTTATTGTTTTATTTTTATAGACATGTCATAAACAGTAATAATAAGAAATCTATACATTTTTTTATTTTATAGAATGCACATTACGTTTCAAATTTATTACTTTATTTTTATAGAAGCGTCATACACGTTTCTACACAAAAATAATTAATAAAATGTGTTTGTTATAACCTTTAAGATTAATTAACTTCATAATAGGATTTTGTTCTTTTACCAGAAAATAAATACAAGAGCTTCTTCGTGTTATTCACTTAACACCAACGGTTACACTTGAAACGTGATAAATATTGGCGCCACGTTTTAAGAGATTCACGTTTTGTAGTCACGTTTTCGTTTCTACTTTGGTGTCTCGTATTCGAATCCGCCCAAAGGGAAACAAAGCAAGGTGGTGCCCGTTAACAGCTCGCGAATTATTTATGGTCCGGAAGGATAAACGAGGACAAACAGGGGAGAGAAGATGATGACGACAACAGGGAGATCCCTCCTCTTATTTATTTGCGGCTCCAAGCATCACCAGGGAATGGCTCGTTTATTTTTCCTCTAAATTGTACCAATACTCCAAGGCGTCAGCGGGGCTATGAATTATTTTTGAACAAATCCGTTCTTTCGGTTCCCCGATTGTTCGATGGAATAGAGTCGCAAACAAGGTAAAAGCTTTATCTCCAACAGTTTAATTAACTGTGATCCCTGAATATGATACTATTCGTTTGATACTGGTACTTAAATTAATTTAAAATGTAGCCGTAGGGTACATTTATTGAAAATAGTATATCAAGGTAATCTATACTGTGATACACAAAGCAAAACAGAGTGATATTTGAAAAATGGTTCCAACTGGTAATCTCTCTAAATTTCGTTAATACATTTCATACTACGTAACGATAAAAAGTTCATATTTGAGCAAGGCATTTCAAAATTAACACAAACAGCAGCGTAAACGTGAACGTAAACGTGAAACATAAAACTTGACTATGCTTCTTCCCGTGGCGTTCCCGTTTATACCTTCGTTTTTACTTCAATCGTGTACCCTTACATGAAAATTCCTATGGTTCAATTGAAGTTTACGTTCTCGTTGCCGTTTACGTAGTCGTTCGCCTCAATTGTGAAACATGGTTAAGCTTCGTGGAAACATGGCTGTGCCTCCTAACTCTAGAAATAAATTTAACACCACTTTTTATACGAGCTGAACTCTCGCCTTACTCACTACGGCAAGAAGAGAACTTTATACAAGGGTCAAGAAAAAACTAATAATGCTTCTTTAACTCGAAATTAAATACTAACGTGTGAGAATAAAACATAGCCTGTGAATTATTATTATACTGACAGCAGGAATACTTTTTCGTAAAAAAGTGCATCTGATTGAATAGCTTAAGAACAGCGTCGACAGAAACAAACTCTACACTATAATACACAATGATACACACCACATACCGAGTGAAAAAAAGGGGGACCCAACCCAACCCATACTCTTCAACATATCACTCGAATTCGTTAGTATTAATAACACAATTATTAAAATGATAAATTTAATTATGAGAAAGACAGGTTTGTTCTTTTATTAAAAGCACGAGTTCAAAAAGTAAAGTATTCTGAAGTACCGTATTCTCTCGTAAAATTTATTAAACCCTTGTGTCATCATGTAGTTAATGAACACAATAAAAATGTTAGAGCCATTGAGGCATACTTTGTGTAATAACACATTTCTTTTTTAATTTCATCATCAACTCAAATCTTCATGTATGTGGGTGATAAACCGCACCGGCATGTGACACAATAATGGATTATTTAATTTTTCCGATAATGAAGTGGGTGTTCTGTCGTAACTCGACGGCTTTAAAGCTCATGTATTTTGATGAGGTTTTACGTCGATGAACGTGGATTTACTTTACACCGTTATTTTTTCTACGTCAAAGGTGGTTGAAAACTGTTAACATCCCCCGCACTAGTTCGTTTAACGTCTATATTAGGTAATCCAATTAGTATGGAATGCACTTATGGCCCTGCACGTGATACGAAGACGTGAAATTGAGTATCGATTTTAATGTTAATTCCAAATTACTAAAGGTATTAATTTTATTAGATATTTATTATAGCAATTAGCATAATTATAGTGAGACAATAAAACTGAACTAAACCGTACTTCAATTAACGTTATTAATCTTCTTGTAACTTAACATAGTTTAAGATACTATCATTTAGTCTTTTACAGGTTTGTCTTTTGCAAGTTAGAATACAAAATTTGTCCCTAGAGCGAAATGGGATTAACCGGAGCTTCCCACATTTGCTACTAACGCGTTAAACTTTGTTCCCTACGGTCTACCACTTTCGTACCCCAAAAGCTTTTCCACTGTCAATTTCCTTTTGGAAATCTCTAAATATTCCAATCGGAATTTGGGTTATTTGTTCCCCCTACGTCGCCTCGTTCAAAGTAAATGTACTGATACCAACTCGAGAAACGTGTTGACAAAACGGCTTTAACGCCCACTACTGTTAGCTTACAAGGACAATCATGCAACCAAGCATTCTGTGTAAATCGATAGAAGAAGTAAACAGTGAACGTAAATAGAGTAGTTTCTATTTACGTATGGTAACATCAACCAAAACTTGATTTGCTGCTTTAATGAATCCATATAGAAAGTTCAGTAGGAGACAACTAACATGAAACTATGTAACCATCTTAGCGATACCACTGCACTTATAGACTTTAATTTAAATAAAGCAAATCACATTTCAATTTAAATTAATTGATTATGAATTTGCAACAAAATAATTGTTTTCATTTGTATTATAAATCATATTTAGCACCGAGGAAAATTCTAGCTACATTACGAATCTAGATTCGAGTTATAAACGCTTTGTTTTCCTTCCTTCGGGTCTCCCCTCAATCCGGTCTTTTCTGACATTCCAAAGCAAACGAATTAAGATCCATTTCAGGCGGCATTAAGCTTAAAACCGTCTGGAACGCAACGGATAAATACCGAGATTTAATAACGTGAACTTCAGCGCTCACAAACGCAGACTCAACCTTCAACTTTTCTGAAAAACCAACCAGAAACTTCAACCAACTTTCAGGTGTAAGAAGATTTATACCAGCCGACGCTAAAACTAATATTAAAGTGCATAAATCTACTACTGCCTTAATGACGTTTGCACGCTTAATGTCTTCGATATATCATCGTTTTTTTTTTTATTTAATGAAATAATGATTCTTCATTTAGCCAAATGAGTTTTTTCATTCATCAAAATTAGTTCTTTTTATGTTTGTTGCAAGAATTTGTTTGAAACAAACGGTTTGCTATATTGGGTTTTACTATTGTTAGAACTCGAAGTTACTTTAAATAGATAATAAATAAACTTAACAAAAGATTACCGTATGTTTTGCCCTACGTCTCTTAAGACGGCTAAACCTGAATGTTTCTAGTTATAGGTCCAGTGTTAGTACTAATGCTAGTGTTAGTTCGCACGTCTTTAAAGACGGCTAAACCCGAATGATTCTAGTTCTAGGTCTAGTGTTAGTTCTAGTTTTACACTAGCCCTATTACTATGTAGAACTAACACTATACCCAGCTTAGCCGTCTTTAGAGACGTGCGGCTAAACCCAAATGATTCTAGTTCTAGGTATAGTGTTAGTTCTAGTTTTAATTGTTATTCAGGGATACATTGTTGTATATTTTTCATTGAACTTAAACTAGAATATATCGTACTAATCCATCATAATGAAGTTTTACTGTAATTTATTTATAAAACAAGGATTATTTATCGACGAAGGATATTCATGTTCTTCCTCTGCATGAGAGTTAAGAATTGAGTAAGTATGTACTCCAATGGAAATCCAAGATTAATTTCTAAATAAATTGAAATCCAGAAAGTGAATTAAATAACTTTACTAAAAAACATGTTGAATTTAATGTTAGTAATAGTTTCAGTTTTAATTAACTTTGCATGGAAGGCAGAATAATTAATATAGTTTCCAAACCGTAAAAAGCTAACTCAAATTTAATTTAATAAACAGACACATCCACCCACACATTTAATAACATCCCACTCCACTCTATATTCATTACATCAATTCATCCAAAGTTTCCACATTGCAATAATAGAATGATGATAATGTTTGATGTGCATTCCTATATTCGAACTATGCAGGTACATACATCACTATGAGTACCTATCTACTTTGAAACACGGGTCGAGAGAACCGTTTCAATTTAAAGAAAGACACCTGATATGTGGTTTCACCCACTGACACACAGGTACTAGATATATACACGCGATATCGAGTTCGAAAACCGTCGGAGCGCGATGCAACAACACTGTTGCTATTCCTTCATTGTGCACACGCGGCTCTCTAGGTGGTTGAAATGCGATACCGCGGAGTCAGTGGCGTGCGAAGACACGAGACAGGGACAGAGGCAATTTTAAAAATTCCGTTCGGTCTTTTTTGAAGGTGCAACTTTCGATTCTGTCACGAACAACGGTTCCAATTTTTGTTTTCTTTGATTTTTCGGCCGAGTTATCTCAACCAGCAAACACAACGGCGACGCGTTAAATTCTACTATTTGGGTGACTATCAAATTCGATATGCCAATAAATGTTTCAAAAAAGAAAAGATAAGACGTACACAATTGAGTATAAACGTATGGGTTGAACTGGTTCATAATGTTTCAATTGAATTAATTGATTAGACGGGATTATTAATGGTCTCCTATAAAGATCGAATAAAGACAATTAAGATGAATTTATCGCATACTAGGTTTAACAATTTAATCGCTCCAAGAGCCAATCCTTATCTTTATTTAAAAAACACGATTTGGTTCTTACTTTACTCTGATTATTTTGTTTTATTAAAAAGTCACCCAGCAATTGGAAGTTACTGAAAATCTCTTGGGAACGTCGTCCACTAACAAGCGACTCTTTAAATGCGCAACCCGTCAACGTTACATTATAAAACTCAACGAACACGCATTTAAGCTTCTCATCTTTGCTTTTGCCATGGTTCAAAGTCAGTTATGTAAATTTCAAATTAAGCAATGGCCAAAGGGAATGAATATTTAATTTGAACAGACATTTCTGGTCTTCCGAGAATTAAAAGGATCGATGTTTTTGAATAATGGAATAAGGTTTAGTATTAAATCTGCAATTTTAAAACAAATTTACGTATCTCTTACCTTGTATACTTCTAATGTCATCGAAAATGGTAAAACGGCAACGCCAACCAGTAAATCGGCTACTGCTAGCGATACGATGAAAAGGTTCGTAACCGATCGTAATTTTGATGAACAGTAAACGGCAGCGATAACCAAACAGTTACCGATGATAACCATAACATCAATCAATGTTAAAATGGATAATTGGACCAAAAGACTAGGTTCGATCCACACAACGTCGTCGTGGAGTGCATCGCACGATGCGGAATCGTTTGTTGAGCTTCGCATTACATCGAACCGATACCACAACAAACTACTCCATCTCTGCAGCTCCCTATCGTTTAAGTCCTATCGAATATTGTTCCATAATCCCACGGTTCCATTCAAAGTAAGTATCTTCGTCGGATATCGAGACATTCATTTCCATCAATCAATTAATAATTTAATTTTGATTCATTTTGCTTGGATTTGTAAATGTCATTTCAACAACTAAAGCTATTAATCCCATCTTTCAATCACTATGGCAGTGTTATTTTTTATTCAGATTTTATCGAACAATACAAATTAAAGCACTATTCACGATGTTGTTTGATCTCTTTTAACGGCCATTCTGTTTCATAGCGTTTACTTATAAAGCAGTTTCAGTGCTTATGAATATGTAGATTTTATCGTGGTTAAATCTGAAATAAAGTAAACAAATTAAGAACCACAAAAATCGATTATATAAAATATATAAATAAAAGATAGAAAAGGTTGAAAAAGTAAGTGATTTTGAACTTTGTATTAAAATTACTTGAATCCAATTTTAACAAATAACATCAAAAACGTATTTATACTGACAGCATTAAAGTTCTAGTGGCAGTACTTACTGAACAATACTGCTGAAAGGTGTTTTGGTTTTGGCAACGTCTGATCATTAATCTGAATATGACTGCAAAAGATGTAAGTGTCGAAATACAAAGATATCTCGAAGGACACAATGGGCACAGTCCCTTTCACTACGAAGATAGGAGTAATGTTTTATTTGCAAAAAGGCTCTACACCTAGCAAGGCAATTCATACGGTTCTGTAACAAACATTGTGCGAAGAATTAGAGACTAGCCCTAGTAGTCAGCTACACTCTTATATGAGAAAATTCAATAAAAAACTGGATTGGTAGTATTTTATGTACTAGACCTATGATTTGCTTCTCAATAAGTGGCATTCATGTATAACAACTTTGAATTTGACAAGATGGCACAATATTATACAAACATGTCAACTTGATACAATCAGGCTATTTTAGTTTAGTAGGAAATATTTTTTGGATTATTTTCTATAGGAATATGTAAACCAACGTTCCTAGATTTATTGCCAATATACGGCATCAGCTGGTCGAACAAGTCCTCGAAAATTTGAATTGGTAGAGTTCAGTAATGAATCCCGATTCGATTGGGGATGCATGATGACCGTATTGAATTTTCTATTACCAGGCATATGCACTAAGCTGATTTATGGAATTCTAGCAATATATGACGCAAAACTAACAATCGTATAGAATTTTATTAAACACAAAACTTACACTTACTAACATTTTAAAGGTTATCCTATATAATCGTAGAGATATTTTTAAGCAAAAATATAATGTTCAATTTAGAATACAATTTCTTGCTTAAACTATAATTCTTTCATTACGTTGTTTACAATCTTTCGTTGGTTATTAATTGATAATTGTTCATATCCTAGGTAGACATTCATCTTCACATTTTAGATGATTGTCCCCAATTTTAGTTCGTTAAAGAGTAAATTTAGAAATTTCTATTTTCGAATTGAATATGAAGTTGAAATAACCGGTTTAGTTAATAAATCGAAGGAGAATGTCAAAATAACGTCCGTACCCCGTTAAATATTCATGATCACGTGATTAGGCACGACTCGCGGCAAAATATGGGCGTCGCGGCGCGCGTGTCGAAGTTCCGGCTGCTATGGCGTCATATAAATCAAAGGAAATTATTTGGGGTCCGGACTGATATTTCAACGTCTGTTCGGTGATGAACGGGTAACCTACGGAGTAAATTATTGAAAATGGGACGGTATAATCGTTGCAATTTCTTCAACCTCGTACGAAACCCTTTTATTAGTATCAGTTTAAGCTAAACTTGTTTTCAACTCAATTCTATAAAAGCACCTAAACGCAAACTACCAATAAACGTCTATTCAGGTGTCATAAACAACCGAGATTTGCAGTTTGCCGAATTCCATTAGTAATATTTAGCGTTTCGTGAGTCGCGTCGTGATGCCAACTGAATAGGACTGTGGTTCGCCAACCGATATGAAGCCGAGAGCTGTTTCGTTTAATCCGAAATCGATGGACAGGAGAGTGTGTGTGGGCGCTCTTTCCTGCATAAAAGCCCTGCTATTAATAATCGCTTTGGCCGAAAGCGCGTGTGTGTCATTCGAGCCGAACCGACTTGGCGGGCTTTTGCATTAATTTTCTATGAAATTTATATTCGGTTCGAATCTATTTGGACGCCAACCATAAATCGAATCATAAATTTCATCTCTGCCAGTATATATCATTACTCTACACTGATATCTAACAACTTTAACAAAGTTATTTTTACTATTTCAAATTATTTCTTTGAAACATGTACACTATTTTACCATTAACATTCCAATTCCATTCCATAATAACCAAAAATATCAATACATACAAAGTAATTTAATTCAAAACACTGACGTTATATGACATTGACTCGATCGCAAGCCATTTTCAATGTGATGCTAAAACAATGATGAGCTGGAACGTAACAGATTTCCGACGATTTACAAAGTGGCCGAAGTTGTTGTGTTCCAGAAAGGGAAAAACAGCGAAACCTGCCAAGGTTGTTTAGTTGTTTAGTTGTCTATATCCTGGCAGTCTTTATAGACATCTAGTGGTCATTTGACAATCTTAAGATTCTGAGTTACTCTCAGGATAAGTGTGCAATCTCTATGTACTCTTCATTATGATAGAGATACTTGAAAGGATCGTGAGGTATAGAAACGGAGTCATGTACTTGTTAAAAAATAAAATATGAACTGATTTACTGGGCTCTTAAAAAAGAGACTGACATAAATACTACATATTATGGAAGGAACGATAGCTAACTTCACATGGAAAAACAATCTTGGTTCATAGCACCAATTATTAATGAAAGAACTGCATATCTCGCTTTCACAAGTTCGATGTATGTCTGAATTGTTATCATTCTTTAATTGTTCGTTATCAGCCTATGACCGAAATGAGGATCTCCACCGATACCAAATTTGTATTTCAATTAAACCTCAGTTAAATGATCCACGGATAATCGACGCTTTTACGAATTCCTCTTAATAAGGATTCCGTTTCAAAATTAATACCAACGTGAAATCCGAATTTAATTTGTAGTTGCATATAACTTCTGTGTGGAGATTGTAAGTCTTCAACCTATTTAGTATATAATCCCTGTATTACTAGTATCTTTCATTATAAATTATTCTCATCTCTAATATAATATACCTTATTAAAACAAATTTAGTCTTTTAAATTAAATTCTTCATTCAATTTAGTTCTCGATTTAATTATTATTCGATTTATGATTAACAGAATTTAATTACTTAAATTCCGTTATTTATAATATTTAATTTAATCTAATAATACATACAAATATATATTTAATCAAATATTTATTGTTATGCATTTATTTTTATATGGAAGATTGCATCTTGTATTCTTTAATAATATTGTTAATCATAAATGAATAAGCGAAGTGAATCGAGAAATGAAAACAATGTGAAGTTGTAATTCGTTCGATTACAATCAATTATTCATCGGTTTAACAGCTTTGATCATGTGTAGCGCTAAAGCGGTTTATTCGTGCTATCCCGATAAAATTAGTTCGAAATAGAATTATTGGAACAATGGTTCAAATTAGTCTATAAAAAAATAATATAAAAAAAGATTAGGTAGGTACATCTTTGACGTTTTATATTTATTATTGTCGGATTAGTACTGATGAGGTCAAACACTAATTGATTGTTTGATTAAGGTAACGCGATGTTTGAACTAAATCATGTCCATAAATACTGATTGATAGCAGTTGCTCATTAACAAACAGCAATCGAATAAACGCAAAAGATTTTTTTTCTCTTTCAACGTCACTTTCTATTTAATTTTAATTGTGCGTTAATTATCTTTAACGTACTTGTTTTTATAGTATTCGCTTTGTGTGGGCAAATTATTTTAATGTTCAAGGACTTATTTTATGTTACACGCATTTTTTCTTCCCCGTTATCTTCATTCAAATGAAATTCAACGATGAAACAGAATTTGTTGAATTTATTCGCGGTAAATACAAAATTAAAGTTTTATTCAATTTCGATTGGAGTCATTTCCAAGTTATTACCATCGTTTCTCGTTAAGTATTGATTCAAAAAAGGGAGGGCGAAGTTTCTAATGGATTTCCAATACCGATTCCGGGAAATTTATTTTTGCGTGATCAGTTTTATATTATTGTAAATTCGCTATATTTAAACGCGACGTCGTGATATCGAATCATATTTTTTTCCGTTTAAAACATTTACTTAAATCAAACCAAATCGTATATTTCATCAAGGCGTTATTCGCCCATGAAACTAGATAACAAACTCAATCCGTTTAGAAGATTAGGAATATTAGTAAAAAATATCGATCGTTAAAACATCAAAACAAGTTGATGATGTCAACACTTTCAATAATAAAAAGTGTTATTGGCCACGTTTTATGCTCATTACCTACCTATATTGATACACATTTAGTTTGTCTATAGAATCATAAGAAAATCATAAGAAATTGGGATTTCCATAAATCATTATATAATTATTAGCACTTGTTATCAAATTATAAGCTTTCCAATGAAAGAAACCGATTTTGAAAATATCTTTTAGTTCTTGAAATATTAATTTTGAATTGCTGAATATATTTGGAAACCCCAGAACATCCACTAGAATGTTTAGAAATCTTTTCTATGGATTTAATTATAAATATCTTTCAATGAAGGAATTATTCGATAGAAGCGACGTAACGAGTTTCTGTCCATAGAAACTTGGAAAGCGCAGAAAGAAAGTTAGCGATGGAAACTTTATTTTATGAAAAAACAAGGTCCTGGAATTGTATATTACTCAATAAGTCATTGAAAATTGAATAGAATCAGGTTTCATTATTCCAAATTCCTCGATCAATCTTCCGGAAAATTTTCACACATATAAATTTTAATATCGTTTTCTATTTGAAAATTCTATTTGTGAACTAAATTCACCTTCTACTTCCTCAAGGATTATTGAAACCGATAAATTTTCTATAACTACTCGACTTCGTTATAGAATTTTGTGAGTCTTGACCCGAACTCCACTCAAACATCTAACACGCCTGTAGTTTGAACATAAATAATTAAAAACCTTACCACACGATATTTTCTTCTTTAGATTCATTAAGTTACATTACCGAGTTCATAACTCGGTTAATGAGTGTGGATGTCGGTTTATGTAAAAGCAACGTTAACGTAAGCATTTATGTCGTCATTACGGTTTGAAAACATGCAAACTGTATAAAGGTATAAAGTGTAATTTGTGTTTATTTTTGAACTTAATTAAAAATTATTAGAATATGATGTTAGGTACTCTTAAAAATGATAACCTTTACTACTTCAACATCCTTTCTACTCTTCGTTTGAATAGACTGTCTTCTCCTTTGACCGTTACCGTCAGAAAAATTCTCGTTGTAGCAATCTTTCAAGTTGCGCTATTATTGGCAAGATACGTAACTTGACGTGGCAAAGAGATTTGAAGACCCCTTCGTCTAAGAAACTTCTGCTTGGTCTCTACTAAACGCTCCGAGTACAGACATCTAAATTTGTCAATGATTAAAAAAGTTATGATTTTGAAGTATTTGTGGTTTTATCATCGTACATGTTCCTATGTGAGGTCCAGCTAACGCAAGAAGTTAAACTGAAACTAAACTCATTCGACATATTTTTCTATTTAGTTTCTTCAATAACAAAATCAAAGTTGCGATTTCAAATTTGATTAAATTGAGGTTTTGTTAACAATCAAAACGTCAGATTATGGGTTGTGAAGACTGCATAAACAAGTTTTTGCAGATTAGTATCAGGCAATGCTGGAAAATTTGTTGAGACCAGCTGTGAAAAGGATTCATAACATAGAAATCGTTCCCGACTATTTTCTCTGGATGTAATTAAATAAGCTGAGTAGTCACTTGAAAAAGTACGAATGAGTCAATTAGAAAATGTAGTTTAAAATCAATTTATTTTTAAATATCTGTTTATTTAACACTAAAATACAGAAAAGTTCTAATGAATTTAAGCAATAAAGATTATTTTACACTATATCATGAATAAGTGGAAGGTGCTTGAGCCTACATTACCAGTTCCTGCACCAATAAAACTTAGAGTATGTAAAAGCATAACAAATTTTAACCGTAAGCAAATAGAAATAAGAAATAGCGCAAGGATTTCATATCATTAAAAATCAAAGAACATTCTTCGAAAAGAACCACAATAAGAAACCAAGTAGTACATATACGTTTGAATAAGAACTTATCACTCACAATCAGTCAAGGTATATAGGGGTGGTCTTACGATATGTATTGAAACTTTCCAAGCAGAATATGTTTACAGGGATAATTTTATTAACAAATTTGTCTTGAGAGCTTCTTAGATATTTGGGAAATACACAGCGTGTTCAAAAGGAATTTTTAACTTACATTCAATCCTGTTTCCTTTATACATGATAACAGATTCCTCATACTTCGATAGCTCCCCAATCTCCAATAAAATTTAAACATCTTATATATTATTTTAATACATCAAAATTGCTTTATTTCAAAATACTGATCACTCACTATCTTAATTACAACCTTATATATTTTAAAATTTACATGATAATAAACCTGAATAAGTTATGTATAGTAATAAAGAATTGTTTTAATTTTAACTTTTAGATTACTTGAAATTTTATTGCGATGATTCACCGTGAGACGATGTCACTCAGTTTCAACGAAAAATCATGCTTTTAGGTACGTAGGAAGAAACGTTACGCCTCCCTATATATAAAAGACATAAAATTCTCGCAAAGGTCATAAAACTATCCTCCGTACTTTTATGGGACCGTAATAGATGACGGAATATATTCTAAAATTTTCTCTTTGTTTCTCAAAAATGTAATAGTAGTTATTACTTTTAAGATGATTGATGATGTTCAAAAAATAATTGTTAACTTATGTTATAAAAACTTGAAACAGAGGAAAAGTTTTCAGTGGAAACTTTCAAAACGCAATCTATATGAAAATGAACACCTATACATTTTCAGTTTCGTCCCGAAGTCATTTGAACTTTTCCTCGACCGTTACATTTTATTGTAATATTTTTATTTTTTCATATTAAATGTAATATTACATTTTCAAATCTCTGAAACAATGAAGTTTAATTAATAAACTAATATATTAGATCATAAATTTTAGTTAATTGGAGGCGCAACGTTAATTATACAAAGAAAATTCAATTTAATATATTGTCCCGACTTGGACTACTAATGATCTAATATAATAGTGCTATCTAGACCGTCTACACAATCCCTTTATCTCAACAACCTTTGCTAATGTTATAAACCAAACAGAATCAACTTTAAAGCAAACTCGACAAAAGGGATTGTCGTAACGAAAATTTGAATGTTATCTCCGTATACGTTTTCTTTAATACTGCAGTCGTTAATGTTAATGGAAATGGCACCTGAATACGCGCTGCAGGCATATTTAAAAATTAAATATTAAAGGATCATGTAAATGAAGTTCTTCGCTGCGAACACTTACTGGGTCAATTACTTGATTATTTGGCGAGATTTCAATTATTTTGAAACGTCCAAAAATTCCTTTTACTGAATTAATGAAATAATTATAATTACAATTTTGTTTGCTTACCCAAAATATAAAAATTTTCGAACTAAACATTCAAACCATACTTTCAAAAATAGTTACAAACAGAAAAGTTTTCACAAAATCACTTTAAAATTCACTAAAAGTCTTCAAGGAGTAGTGGTGCTTTACAAAGAGCAACAGTTCAAGAGAGTTTCGAAACGAACGCGTTTAAACTGTTTGATTTCAGCGAACGTTACTCTGTAAACGCCGTCAGTTAACTGAAGCGGTCTCTGGCAGCCGCGTTCACCAGGAACGGGGGATTCGGATGGTTTCGAAACCCTGCGCTGGTGCAAGAGGAAAACTCTTCCCTCCGTTTCGGGCAAGTGCACTAGAACGAGTCTCCCCTCTTGGATTTTCCTATGATACACAAAGAACTCAACCCAAAAGCTTGAGCACCTCTTCATTCATTTTTCCATACGAGATGAGGGTTTTTATTACGCTTACGGGTATTGGTATTTTTTACTGAAATTTTTTCACTGGAGATTTTGTTCAATGACACCTACTATAAATTACTAAAAGTTATTAAAAGTTAATAAAGTTAAAAATATTTTTCTTGTTAACAATAATTACATCTCTAAACAACGGATATAACCCTAGAATGTACTTCGAAACTTTTGATTAAGGTTCGGTTGTCTTGGATGGATAATCAGAAAGACATATTTCATGCGATAAGGAACGGAAGGATAAACTTGTAATTTCGCGTTCGATACGAGGAATGCGTTGCGACAGTGGTAGTTGTTCTTGCTGTTCGAATATGGATGGTTGTTAAATCGATTTTCAATTATTGCGATATGTACTGATACGAAAATTATATAAAATTGAATTTAATTGGGCCAATTTATCGAATGTTATAGATTGCGTAATCTTTTTTTAAACAATATATTACGTTGTTATATCCTTTTCTTTTTTGTAGTTTGTGGTTTTGTGGTTACGTTACTTTACGATTTGTTTTAATTTTACATCCCATGAACATTGTAAAAATATTATAAATTGAAATCATATGTTTCATCTTAATTTAGGCAACAAAATAGTAACATATGACACATTCATTACCTAGCACGCGGTATTTATTTTAGGGACTGATCAATATGGTGTATACGGATATATACACTATATATGTAGATGAATCTATGCGAATATCGGAGCTCTCGCAGCTATTTACGTTAGAAATCGATTTTACTTCGGATTACAGCCCAAACTGTTATTGACACAAGCTAAAAAAAATTACGTCCAATTTTATTTTGAATTTTTTATATAATGAAACAAATAAATTGTGAAAAATATTGCAAAATATTAAACAATATAAAACAAAACTAGGCGTTAAAATATTATTCGTCCATTGATTTGATTTTAATGGAACATTCAATAAATTCAGAGTTATTATTATTTGCTCAATAAATTCAGGAAGCAATTAGCGATACAATTCGTTCGAAATGACTTCGAATAGCGGCGCCGGAATGAAAACAATACGATGGCCTATTGAAACAGTAAATATAGTATTATAATAGAATGCGTAACATGTATTCTCCCAAAGTTTCAGTTCAAAATGATTTCTATTTAGCAACGATTCCAAAGTTAAACGGACCGTGACGATAATTCAGGTTGACAGGAAAATCGTGCGAACAACTACGTTGCACACGAAATGCAACAAAAAACCGTGTCGCCATACTATTTGAAGAGGCATTTAATTAACATTCTTTCGAGTAGATAGCGCGTTCAGGGTCATTCGATTCGTGTTCCAACGGCAAAGTATTCGGATTTCAGTGCAATCGTATTTGATTATAAAAAAATCAATTATTTTGATATTGGTACATTAATATATTTCTGTTAAAACTCTAATTGCATTATCAATTACCTTAACCATCAACAAACAATCTTATCACAAGTTATACAGCAAAATGTTCATGTTATCCGATAGAAAATTGTCTGCAAACTTCAATAAAGCATAAGGTAAATAATGAAATGTTAATATTAAAAAGTGCTACAGGACAAGTGCAAGAACTAGTTTCCCAACTTGATCATCATTGGAACATATGGACTAAGCTGTGTGAAGTATCATGAGGAGCAAACCCTGCGTTATTCCCCATGACAGTTTGAACTTTCTAGAGCTACCCTTGAAGATGCCAGACTGTAGAACAGTATGGCATACCATCATACATTAAATCTTATATATTACAAATTTGATCCATAATATCCTGAGAGATGCAAGGAGCCACTATTACGATGAATTTGTCTTTCCAACTTTCATATTTTGTACTAAAAAACCGACCCAACCCTGTTTTTCATTTCAAGATAGATTACGTAGACAGAAATTTATATTTCTCCGAGGATAAAATTCGTAACTATTAAGAAGCAACGTAACAGTTTTGATTTTAATATTCAGTTTATAACCGAGAAAACCATTGAGGATTATATCTCATTTGATGACAATGATGAAAAACGTTGAACCATCATTATTTAGATTTGAGACGTTCCATAGATTTCGATAAAATTATTATCTTGCAAAAGCATTGTAGGTGGAGGAAATGTGCCATAGTTGCCATATTGTGACCATATTGTCACCATTCAATGATTCATATAAAAACCAAATACTCAAGCTTGTTCCATATGCAAAGAGAACAAATTAAATAGCAGACAACATCTTCTTAACCGTTGATAATCAGAGAGATTGAAATTCTGAATTTCAAACAAACAAAATATTGAAATTATGCTTTTAAATTAATAATAAATAAACATATAAAAAGGTAATTAAATAAAAGTAAATAATAAAATAATTATGCTCTATTTTATTCAGACCAGCACATAAATTTATATCAACCTATTATCACTTGATTTAATTACTACACAGTGAAGTCATTCAATTACAAGTCAAGTATGTAGTTTGAAACTTGGTAAATGCATCCCAATATGTAGTGTATTGCCCATTAAACCTTAACCACACGAAGCCTTAATATTTCTCTGCCTAATTAGAACTTTGCGCAGGTGGAATGACTGAATTGATCCGCGTTATATTGAAAACCATTAAATACAGAAAACAAGCCTTTCGAACCGAATTAAGTAGGGCAAAATTAGTACGCCAATTTTAGATCGGTCAACGCTAATCGTTGTTAATGGAGCATATTAATCAAGTTAAAATTTGTTTAATGTTTGCGTCCTCATATTTGGTCTGACCCCAAACTAGTTAATTTGGTTCACTAACTAACTTAAATATACAGTCCCGCGGGGGCTGTTTAACGTTTCCTATGTGACACCATTTATCTTGGACGTGCTGCAGTAACTGACCAATTTAAAGTGTTTTATAAAGTATGGAACTACATACGGATAATAAAGAAAGTTGTGTTCCGAATTATTACCACAATAATTCATTTACTCAATTGATTTATTTAGATATATATATATAGTAGATAATATATTTTTATTAAAAGTTGGCAGTGATCTTTGTAGTAAAACCCGACCTTTGGCACCGGAAGTGGGTGTTGGCGCCTACGCGTCTGCTTCATTTCAACAAAGCTCGATCCTTATACAATTTCCCCAGAGGGTCAGACGCATTTTACTCCCAAAATAGATGGATATTTATCACCGCCTTCGTTCTCCACCATAAAAACGTTAAAATTCAGTTTAAAAAACTTGGAAATTTCCCACATCGCAATCCGAACCCAAAATAATTTTTCTTGCATCTAATTACTTTATCCCATTTCGTCGACGCGTCATTTAGATAATGGAAATCAGATTATCGGGGTTTTTGGTCTCTCTTTCTGCGTGGATTAAGGGGGTTGAGGGTGTAAAAACTTTATAGGAGCCATTTTTATAGATTACCTCCATTTCGTTCGGATCAAATATGAAAAGCAAAAAAAAAGTTGGAGGATAATGTCTTTGAAATCACAGTTGAAATCAGTTTGCATGTTGGTAACAACAAAAAAATGTGTGGATTGGCTTCAAAAATCGTGTCGAAGGTCATTTTAGGCCACGACAAATTTTCCCGTTCGTCCTTGACCCTTGAAGTAAACGATGAAAATCTTACCCTCGTAACTCCGTTAAAATTGTCGCTTCTAAACCATAATAACTACTCACTATGTTCGTGTTGATAAAAAATCACGCATAAGATATGTTTGACAATTTGTTGGGTTATTTATGAAAATAATTCTAAACTAGTTTATATTTTTTATGTACCTATAAAATATTTACCGACAAAATTGATAAAGTGATAAATGGTTAGTGTCTTAGAATTTAATATCTGCGATAGAACTTTTAGTTATTTCCTATAGCCTCATATTAGTGCTACATAAAAAACACGTTTAAATAAAATGTTATAATTTGTAGTGTAAATAAAATTGTATGCAATAAAAAAACAGATTTTAGTGCTTTATCCATAACTCATTGTATTTACGGATTTTCAACATCATACCTTGCGTAAAATAAAATCTCTACATTTTATTTCCAACGAGATCTACATTGGAATAAAATTGTTAAACGCGTTATTGATTAACTTCGTTAATACATTCGAATATACGATGCCTAAAACCATTACATTAATGAAAAATGATTTTAAAGATTTTTAGATTAAAAAAAATTGTAATTTTTATATTTTTTACTCCTCTAGATATTTATATAACAACATTACTGTTACGGTATAAAAATGTATGATGGAAAACAAAATATGATTGCTTTACGAGACGGAAAGCGTTCTATTGTTGCCGCTTAGATGCTTACATTGGAAAAATTGGAGGGACAAAATGATGAAAAAAGAACAAGAGTAGCGAACTGTAAAGCAAATAAATTATTTTTGGAAAAAAGCTGATATTAAAAAAAAATGAAAAAGATATCAGTATATCAACACATTTTTTAACATTAATTCTAGTTTTAGAGTTGTAACCTTTAACAATACTTTAATAACAAATATAGTTCGCTTTAGAAAAAAAGGTTTGGTAAGCTTTTAAATTTTCAACAATAACTGGACACACTTTCTTCTCAACCCAATCGTAACTACAATAGATGATCGGCCAATTAATTTCAATTGCAAAAATCAAAATATATAGGCTACTCGTTATTTAACAACAACTTTAAAAGGTCACATCTTTCAAAGACGCGACGTCCAGTCTATATAGAACACACACCACCACCACCTTTTGCTTCTTTTTAAATTATAATTGGCTTAAATCTCTCTAAATAAATTAGAGAGACATTCACTTTGATCTAAAGAATGGAATTATTGGGATGTAACCATCATGACGTGGCATAGGCCGAATTGAACGTTTCGCACTGAATAGCGTGGTATATCATGACATATTAAATGTTCTACATTATGTAACTCCCTGTATATTTGATCCACAATATCCTGAGAAAAGAATGGCAGGAAGTCTCTAAGATAGCTACTATTACGATGAATTTGGTTCCTCTATCGATACATTGATGATTTAAAAGCTTCTGTCCCTGAAAATAAAAGTAAGAGCCATACAGGAAGAACTTAACAGTTTTGATGTTAACATTCAGTTTATACCCGAGAGATTGGATCTGAAATTCAATGAAGTCAACTTAGCACCTGCTGTTCATTTTTGAATCCAAACTCGGCTTTATAACACCACTTTTATTTTGATCCGTCTTTTATTGCAGACACGTTTCACACAGACACAAATACAAGTTTACCATTTCCTTGAAACATTTGCATAATTTATTGATGTCTCAGCCACCATTCTAACCTTACCCTCATGGGGGATAGTTACATAAACCGCATCATATGTAGCGTACAGTTTGTCAGCTGGAAGATACCTAGCATTTTATATTTCGTTCACCAATGATGTTTTATTCATCTAAATATGTGAAAACGTTGCGTGTAGGTTAATTGTCATTTTAACACATAATTGATTTAAAGCAATGTGTATACAACAATACATTTCCTTTAAAACCCCGCAAAAGAAATTTCTTCTAGAAATTTTTATTCATCCCACGTAAAAGTAACTTTGGCCGGTTCAAAAACTTGTTAAAAATTTATTCTAAAGTCGTCGGTTTATTGGCAACACTAGTCGTTAGTTCGAGTCGACTCGAAAATTTCCTTTAGGTGAACGTGCGAAGACACGAATTCGCACGTAAATGTACAAGTTACGCGTTATTGAATTTTCCTGTGCCATCGACGGATGTGCTCCGGATGCTCCTAGGCGACATATGTCATGAAGGAACTATCGATTTTTCGTCCCGAATCTCAACTATACTACGTCCAGGATAGTATTAAAGGACGATTTTTCGATAAACGAAGTCAATTGAGAGCGGCAACTGGGATGTGCCATTAAAAATGTGTCTGTTGTGTGTGTTGAAAATAGATAGCGGGCGTAGCCAATGAAATATTGTATAAAGACGGTATAAAATATATTTTATTATTTTTCTCCTCCTTTGAACTCTTTTCGATATAAAAGAAAAACGATCATTCTGAAAAGATATCTAACATTCATGCAATCTAGAACTTCTTGGGCTGTGTTTGTCTCCGGAGCTTTTAACCGCATAAAAGGGGAGGTCAGACAGCTTACAGCCCGCAAATCTCCGCAATCGACAAGACTCTCCCATATTCCCCGAAGAAATTTCATAGTCTATACGTGACCATTGTACAAACGTCTCATTTTCCATTTCTTTTGGTTTCACGTCGGGCTTGGAACGTTCATATCGGATCTCCGAATCCAAACGAAATTCGTTAGTCCATATCTGGGCTTATCTTCGACGATAAAACCGGGTTTTGTAGCTCTGGCAAACAAACCCGAGGTTGCGCAACTACAACGACTCCGGTCGGCACGCGAACGACGTCGTTCCATGGACAAATACGAAAATAAATAAATATGTATTCGTCTGATAAAGTGGATTGCGCCGTCGCGGCGTTATATCGCCGGACCAGGCCGATATAAAAGTCTCTATTTCTTACGTTTTCCGAACCTAAACTCGGATCACCAGGATACGATAACATTGCGTTACGTTTACTTTGTCGTTGCTTTTGCCGCCCCCTTTTATAGCTTATTGCCTATGAGTCCTTATTGTCCGTCGTAAAAACTTCCGAGATTGGGAGAAAGAGTTTAACCTCCCCTTCTATGTTATTGCTTTGAATAAAGTATCATTAGGAAGTGTTTGGGATAAATATGGGAAAAAAGATTACGCTTAAGTTAAAATCAATAAAACCCGGCGCCTTCACCAAAAAAAATCAATACATTTTCAGTTAAAAAAAAATCTGAATTGTTATATTATTATAAATAGATTACGTTTCAACCGAATTCATTTAATCTGAACCTAACTTAAGCTTCATCGTTAAAATTAGCCCATTTGGAAGCCTTACAAACGACATCGACTTCGTCTCCGGTGCAGTTCAATTGAATTACTATCAAAAGATCAGACTACCTGAAACGCGAAGCGGCCTCAGAACAATGGGCCTCATTAGATTTCAAAGCCTTTCAAAGGTGGCACGCAGAATTTCTACCGAGCAAATTGTCTCCGGCGTCTCTAATTGGCACGGTTATTGTAATAAAGTGCTTTCAAAGTGCGGGGATACTGCAGTTGAAATCGAAAATTTAATTAAACAATTGTCCAGTTCATAACCACACCGTATGTGATGCGCTTTGTTCCGCAAATTTCCATCATTTTGACGGTCTAATATTAGCAATAACATCGAGATAATTTATTTAAAATCGGTTTGTTTCAACGTGTATTATTTTTGAATCGTTTCCTAAATTAGCTTTAGTATAATTAGATATCATTTTGGTAATTAAATTGTCCTAGAGCAAACATCACATCGAAACAATTTTGGAAATTAATAAATTACGTCATTAAAATTAATACAATTGAATGAATTTTCAGAAACCTGTTCAATCCTAGATAAAGGATTTTACTTCATTTCTCCAAATGAGAAATGAAAGCGAGTCATAAGTTATATTAAAGCGGAAGGGTAACCCGGGTAGCGAGCTTCCCTAATGATAAACGGTTCTCTTATTGTGCTATTAATATCGAACATTGAATTAAATTGAATTAAAATTGATAAGTTTTTGATTAATTACACGAACCAGTAATAAAACTTAAAGTTTTTTAAATGAAACCGTCTTTAATAGCAGTAATCTTCTAGGTGGTCATAAAAGCTGCTTTTCACGTCTGAGGAAAACAAATCGTCCGGCATTGAAGGGGAGAAGAGAATACACTTCTCTTCTAACGGCGTCTATAAAAGCTCGGTTTTGGGTACAAACCTGGATGGTTCATTCCTACAAACGGAAATACCTCTAACCCCGCTCCCCACCATTTGAAACTTTACGCAACGAATACATGTTTTATTCACGAGAACTTATGCGAATCTCAACATTGCGGACGCTATTTTATGGAGAACCCAAAAGAATCGCTGCGCCGTCGAATCCGAATTTCAGAAAAGCCGGATGTAAATGGCACCGCGACGACGACGACGGCGTCGCGTATAAGCGAAGTGATTTTCTTCGCTCCTTTTCAACGCGTAGACACCACAATCAGTGGTAATGGGAAAATAGCTGTTGATGTTGAACGAGAAGGGAACGAAGCTTTTATAAAAATTTCCTGTTATCATTGCTTGGAACGTCACCGCATTGTTCCTATGTTCCTCATTGAGGTTCGCCCAAACCACTAACAATTTTAATCAGGACGCCCTGGTGGCTGTCCAACATGTGATTGATGTACGGTACTCCTGCATGAAAGCCCCTCTATGACCATCGATAGTAAAGGTAGTTTCATTTGAGCGTTTACGTGACATCCACTGCGACACCAATTAAATTTCCATTCCCATTTTTATTTGTAAACTTTGAAAATTTTTTTACCGAATAATCCCACTGTGCAGTTGCAAATAATTTTACTTCAATTTTTAAACGTCGACTTTTAATATTTTCAACGCCGCGTAATTAATCTCGCCGTACGATATATTTACATAGAATTTGCATTTAGTACGCGAAATTGAAAGAAAAAACTTAAGTCATTTACCGATTTAACTTTCCATATTCATGGGAACATCATATTAAATATGCAAGAGAAATTTTAAACGATTATATTTATGAACAGATAATTTAAGTTATTCTAATTCTAGAAATAATGTTTATGCATAAACCGGCGAGACGATAGCAACAAACTTTTTCCTTTATATTGTTGTAACTTTCAGGTTGTGTGATTATAAATATCTAACTTTTCAACGTTGTAAAATAATTTAAATTGATGTAATATACATTACGTGATTCAAGGATCAAAAAATAATCGGAAAAATATTGAACAGGCGTAATCAAATAGAGTAGATATGAATGAATAGAATAAATGTCCGTAAGAAATATTAATCATATTAAGTGAAAAATCTACCTCTAACGAAAAATCCTTTTGCACAAAAATCACTCACACTGTAGACAGCGTTAAGATAACGACTATCGTTGTTATATCACAAAACACATGTTTTAGACGTCTTTATTAAAAACGTACTAGCTGGAAGGTTTTTTTTGTGCGAATGAACTCGGGGTCAACAAACATGTATCGTATTTCAATGTAAAAATAGATATTAATAAAACTAAACACTGTTTTTTTTTTCAAGAAACCTAAAATGGTTCATGCATTTGCCACCCACAATAATACTAACATATTTTCCTTTCTTCCAAAAAATAGGAAACAGGAACTCCAAACACTCGCAACCCCAACAAAATGAGAAGAAAACATCTCCTGACTGTACAACGTTACTTTTCAAGATGACAAATTATTGGATATAACAGCCTTACGCTTAAAAAAATTATGCACGCAACAAATTAATTAGGTACTAATTAATCATCTCTTTTCTTCCTTTTTGCCTGTAACAAATCCTCACCATAACAAAAACTAACTCAATTTGATTATCAGGTTACTCAAAAGTACATTCAATGCATTATTTAGCTCTTGACAAGCGATTATTGAAGACAAGTCTTATAAAATAATTCTTCAACCGATATGTCTCGCCAATAATTTAAACATGAGTTACTTTGAAGTTTGTACCAAATAGTTTTCTGGCTAGAAGGAGTTGCGAAAATGAAATTATTTCGCCATCACTTTGCTTTTGTTTGACACCAACCTCGATTGTGAAAAATTTATTGTCAGTATCAGCTATTGCTTATAAGACCAAAGAAAAATTCTTCAGCTAATTCTAATAAGGAAAATTACTTCCTTGTGGGCATTTTATTTGGCACTGGTTGATCCTATGCAATTTGGACACTTCCAAAGTCTGTAGTATCCTTCTGCAACAGTTTGTTATTGCTCTTGACTAGGAACTGGGATGAATTCGTCAACAAATTCATTCCATTTATTTTACATGTTGGACGACATTCGCAACTCCAACTCGAAGCAGTAATATACCATATGACAAGATAGGGCTAGATATATTGTCATCTGTCAGGGTTTCCCCGAGTTTGTTCTCTGTCCACTTTTTTCGGACACAATATTTTTTTGAAAAAAAATGAGGTGTTCGTAAAA
The DNA here is from genome assembly GCF_036711975.1 of Onthophagus taurus. NCBI lineage: Eukaryota > Metazoa > Arthropoda > Insecta > Coleoptera > Scarabaeidae > Onthophagus > Onthophagus taurus. Next base: position 6,924,691 of record NC_091967.1, read on the forward strand.
AATTTCTTGTTGAATAATTTGTATTAAAATTAAAACCCCTGTTAAATGGTCCATGTATAATGGGCAGTTTACAGTATCCTTATATACTTAATCGTGTAGATATATATTTTTTTTATTTTTAACAATCTCCATGATATGTATTTTCCCACCACAATGATCACATTTATCTTTTTCCTTTGTCCCCTTTCGCTAAAATAGGATTTTATTACGTAAAAACATTCGCTTTGTACCGTTAAAAGCGACAAGAGTTGTGGTTACGGGACACCTGGTGAAAGCGCCCAGAAAAAGCTCTGGAAAAACCGTAACAGCCCAGTTTTACGAACTCGCTTCAACGAGAACCTATTTGAAACTAAAGCTAGGATTTAGAAAAAAAAATGATATAAAAAACAACCAGCCTCCGTAATATGCTTTTTTCGAAATCGTTTTAATTGTTTTCTAATTTATATAAGGACTAAATAAAACTATAAATTTGAGTGGCTTTAAAAATTATACACCACTTTTATGATGGTACAATTGAAGGGTTTATAAACACAGTTTGATTTTCTATACGGCGAGATCTCTGAATCATTTCATAACGGTACCGCGTAAACAATAACGTCGGTTTCAGCAAAGTCGTTATTATTTCTTGAACCTTCGAGGTTTGGAACATAAATACGCGGCGAAGTCAACAGAAAACGCCCACAGACCTTCGCAAGTTCTTCAGCGTTCGCGAGCACCTGCAGACAGTGATAAATGCGGTAGATAAGGTGGAGATTCGCCCGTTTTCTATTTAATTAAAATTTCAAATCGGAATTGGTAACGTTCGCCGCTTTACGAACACAGAACCGTCCTTCGATTTTAGCCCTTAATAACGTTTTCAAAGAACCCTCTTAAAATTATTATTTGGGAACGGAATTATTCAAGTCGAGGTTGTTATTAAAAATGCATTAGTGTTTTCAAGGAAAATTTTTAATCGGAATGATTTATTGATTTATTTAAATTTTGTATGTGTAAATGTAAAATGTTACACCTCGTGTAACAAGGTACAATCATTCTTTTGTAGAATAAAGATAAATTCGCACACTTTGCGAGTTTCGTCCGACGATCGTGACCCTTTCAATCAGCGTCACAGATTGCAAAAGAGGTACGAGTAGCCGTTAGAAAAGACCCCACCGACTTACTCCGAGTAATATAATTTGTACGCTTTGAATGCGAACCTCCAGTTTTATCACGATCTTGTATAGCGAAAAAGCTCCTAGTGTCTATATCGTGTCTGTAGATTGCGTGCTTCTAGGTCTTTAAACGCACGTCAATCCTACGAGATGTATCGTATAAACGTTCGTTATAGGATAATTTTAAAATATTAGGAATTAACACTTACCTGATAATAGATTGAAACATAAAACTTGCTCTGAATGAAATCTCGAGATGCACTGTCGATTTCATTGTCGATGAGTAAAGGTGAGTGTGTGTAATGCATGAGCCATTCTCTTGTTAAAAAAGGATTTATGGCAATCGTGACGATGTATTTTTAAAAATAGAGGTTGGATTAATGAAATAACTTTAATGATTATGGGCAAATTGTTTGAAGACTGTTGGAATAATAGTATTAGAGTATACATTTGTGTGTTGGAAATCGGCAAATGGATAATTGTTGATCAAGGATCGATTCGGTTGATGTGTTTCAACGTAAAGTGTTTATCTGGTGGTATGTACAAGCGCGTGCAATGTTTGGAGTTGGAAGAAAGCGTGTGCGGCCAAAAGGGATCGATAGAGCTGGCCCCTTGAATCTAGGCGAGTACCCCCGTTGGTATTGTAAAGTTTAGACCATCGTTTACAAGTATGTACTCGTATAAAATCCACTTTGAAGAGTTTAAAAAGTTATAAATTTTAACTTTCAACACATTTTTATCAAAACTATACCAAAATTATTTGATAAAACTTTTTTATATACATAAAAATTATTGAACTCGACACAGAATTTCTAACAAACACCCAAAAAAAAATTATCAATGTATGTATCTTAGCAGTACATTAATCTCATGAAAGTGGGTCGTGTTTACAAGGTAAAATATTTGCGATGGCCCATTAGGGTTGGATTATGAGATCTGGTGACTGTTGACATATATTCTCCAGCGACCTTGAGCAAGCACTCCGGGCCCCACAAGAGGGACGCTTCAATGGCTCTTAGAATCTATTTTTAGAAGTTCGCCGAGCGACCATTCGCCGCTATGAATACAGGGAAAGTTATAAATTGGATCTTCTTCCTTCTTTTGGAAAAACAGACCGCGAGGCAACAAAAAAAAACTTCCAAACCTTTTAAATCCAAAAAATAACAAAAATATTTTGTATAACATCAATGCAATTTAAGCTAATTTAGGTTAATTAAAAACTGATTTTTTTTAGAACATACCTAACAAAAAAAAATGTTCAGACAAAATATTAATGATCATTAGAAAAGGGACTCCACTTTATGAAACCAATTAGGTTGAGATGCAACTAAAGACACATTAAGATTTGGCTAGATCTTAATTTCAATTTACCACAGGAAAACGTAGGTATTCAACATTAACAATATTTTCAATGTTATTAAATACTACATTAGAATAAATAACATAATAAATGATTCGCATTTTCAATTTAAATTAATATTATTTCTAAATACCATCAATTTTCGCCCAATTTCAAACAGCTACTTCAATTAACGTTGTTTACATGGTCTATCAATCTGCGGTGGCTTCCTGCTATAGACTGCTAATTAACGATTAATTACCCACGCATAGTGGGACATTGTTCGTCGATCCCATAACATAATACACATTAATCGGTCTTTCATATTCATCAAACAGGTCAACCAATAAAATTCTTTCCATACACTATTTTTTTCGCATTCAGAAAGGATAATAAAAATGTCTTTACTTAATATTCACCATTCTGCCCTCTCCCAACATCTCCTTCTCCAGCATCTTACTTCCAATGTTTTCAGATCCTCCCCAGATTCCCCTGCCGGTTGGTTTCTAGTCAAGTAATCTCTTTAGGGTGCATTATACCCTAGCTAATCTAGCCTCCTAAACCTGATTACTTTACCTTTAATTCATTTTCAATGTTTGTTAGGGTTTCTTTTAAGGATCTCCTTGTTCTCCGCTGTATGTTGGTTGTCTACTACATTGGATCCAGCCATGGTCATGTTAATGTTCCACTAATTTTTTTTGGATTCCAAGTATCTGTAGGTCGCTTAGTATTTATTGCCTATTCCTCAGGCAACTTTTGGTCCTGATCCTGGTGCTTTGTAGTTCTTCAGGCATTTAATTATCCGTATCACTTCATCATATCTCAGTACTTTTCTTGCTTTATTATTGTCACACTAATGCTTTATGGCATAAAACTAAACCGTCCCTATTAAAGTAATTGAAGTAATCATCTCTGACGATTTTTCTATTTGTAGGAGAATATCTGGAGTGGGAAACGTGCACCGACGTTGCGACTGGACACTTGTTTTCCAAGTTCTCTTAACGATTCAGCTGTTAACGTGTGATTTTTCAGAAAATAATACTGTTCCAAAAACTCTTGAGAGTGAACAGTTTTGAAATAAAAACTTGTGCGAAAAGAAGTATCCAGAATTGAAAGCTTTAGCCGTTAAATTATGTACCATCTTTGGCTTCATTTACGTATATGAGCAAGGTTCTTAAACACGAGATCCTTAACAACTTGATGAGGAATTTCATTGATTATGCTATTGATTATGTTTCATAAATGAGATAAGAAAAAGTTTTTCAATAAGGACTTGTGTCCAAAAAGATATGGTCCAAGCAAGAAATCCACACCACAAGATCATTTTTTGTATTTCTAATAGATTATTTTTATTTCTTTCTTTATTTTTAATTTCGTATTTAGGCATACTACCGATTGGATAATTACAGATTATTTAAATCTTTCTAACAAATTAATTTCACATTAATCTATAATAAACTACTACTTAAACGGAAATCATGGAAACAACTAAATCTAATGGAATTTAGCGGTTACGTTTGTAATTAAAGGGGTATTAACAATGCTTTACACCCACTGTACACTAAATTTACACTTTGGTGGAGGGGATGATTTTTGCCAATATAATTAGATGAAAATCCATTTATCCTATTAATTTAATATGGACCATTATTAATTTAATGATTATTAATTAAAGTTGTAACCACGAGAATACGCGAAATCGATAATTGACATTACAACATAGTCTCCCAAATTCTCCCTCTTGGGTTCGATCCATGTGCCCCAAACGAGATTAGACCCGTTGTTCCTTTAATTGACCGCAGAATAAGCGACGACAGGCGAAACAATCGCCTTAATCTGTTACGGGAGGGCGTTCATTGTGGGGTTGCAATTGTTCCCTATCTCCGAGGACTTGTAAATCTCTACTGCTTCTTGCTAGACGATGAAGAGGAGTCGCATCTCAAGAAACAACTTCGAGCATCACGCTATTTTAGCTGAAGTAGGGACATTAATACATATTTAATCACGTTTTTTTTGTTGTACGTTTCGGATTTTTGGTAGGATTAACTGCGAAAATAGATCCGATTCGTTTTTCCTTGTGATTTACAGTCGAAGATGCGCTTTGGAATTACACTCACAAAAGGTGCAGAGTAATTCTTTTCGCTTCTGGTTACAAGAAATGGGTTGGCTCGGAAGAAACTTGGCAAGAAAGCTTTGGTCATTAATCAATCGCGTTTAACTTGATTTTGAAAAGAAATCGTTTCAAAGCTAAAAAAATTGAAATTTAATTAATAATTTGTATGAATTCACAATTCAATTATTCAAAAAATTTTTACAACCCCGAAAAGTTGTTTATTTCCCAATCAAGCCGAATTGATTTTGAGGTTTCAAAATCCATATCGGATTTTTGACAATAATTAACAAACCAACTAAAAATGTAAACTCCGAATCGCCCACGTTTCCAATTTCAACGGAAGTTATTGAATTACAGTTTGGTTTCCTGCCACGAATGCATACAAAATACGTTATGCAGCAGATAATAAGCGGTTGGTTCGATCGTTAATTTGAAATTTTAAGCTTATTTTTTTGAAAAAAACTTAAAGTTTGTATTATGCAATTTAAAACTGCTCACTACCTAGGTATATGTTTTTTTTTAAATAAAAAGTTTCAAGTTGTCTCTATTAAAACCGGTAATTGGAAAACTCATATCCCAAATGGTTTGACCGCGTTCAATGCACAAAACCTCCAACCTTCAAATCGAATCTATTGCCTTAAAAGTGCACTTAGCGAACTATTTATAACTTCGATCGGGTCGAATAACATCTCGAAGGCACGCTCGATTCTCCTCCAATAAGTCCCGGTCGGACAACTTATAACTATTTCAGTCCCGGGTAAATGAAATCTTTCGTGGCACGTAAAACGGCGAGCGCGGTTTCCCTTAAGGTTTTCACTATTCCCGGTGCGTTCTTTTTTATCCCGCAGGGTGTTTTTGAAGAACGGTGTAATCTCGCCTTGCAATTCCTTATATTGCGTCGACACCTTAAAAAAATATATAAAACCAACAAATTAAAAACATAACAACCAAAAACATATTTCTTTTCTTTAAAATATAGATCTTGACGTATTTGTGATAAATGCACTGATATTCAGTATTCTGAATATAAACTAGTTTGCTATTTACAAGTCGATTATGGATAGGAGATGATGCGAATATGATTTATTTGACTTTGATGTCGTAAATCCTCTGATATAGACGATGATGGTAACTCCATGTGAAAAGCAAAGAGGAGATATCGAAATAAAACCATACCACCAAAATCACATAACATTTATTTGGTTATTTGCTTAAAGAAATTGAGTTAGAATAGAAGTTATAAAATAAACATCAACAAGTCCCGACGTATTATTTGAATATGCAAATCTCGTCCATTTGACATTCGCACGATTGTACATACACTTTGCGGCCGTATGACTAGTTAAGGGCTTTAAAATTGCGGAAAAGGAATTCGATATTCCTATTAGCGCACCGCAATGTCCTCGAGCAGAATTTTAACGAACCCAAACTAGAGTTATAACGCATTCAGAAAACGTACGTTCGGTTTCAGAATAGTTCTTAGACGACCCCATGTCGGAAACTGCGCGGGGACTTTCAAAAACCCTTTTCGGACGGGGGGCGAAATAAAGGTTAATGTGTGGAAAAAGCCCGCAGGAACACGCAACAGTATCCTAGAACCGTACGGGGCCTTCGGCACTACCGTATTCAGATAGAATTACAAATCGGATTCCGCCGGAATCCCATAAAATCTCTCTCTCGAGCTCGAGAAGGGGACCGAGAATATATATCTGGCTATTGAAGTGCTGTATTAGCCCTCCATACTCAAGTATACTGAATTTAAAGCGTAACGTTACTGTAGTGGTTGAGAAAAGATCAAATTCTAATTGCAAAATTTTTATCTCCATAATTTAATTCATTAATTATGAAAATTGTTTGCGTAAAAACCCGTTCTGCAAGTATGATAATTTTCGTAAAGAAATATTGATTGATTTGAGCCGTCAGCCACTTGGTTGTTAACGAGCCGGTGGTATTTAATTACTCGTGAAGCGGTTGATTTCATTATCCGACAATCATCTGCGTATGATTTGTGGGTGGTTGTAAAAGACAGCAGAACAGATTTAGAGAAGATGAGGATTAAGGTGATTTGTAGAATTATTGAGTGGGTGGAGGGTTGAAAGAGGGATGATATCGCCTGGAGTACAAATTTCTAACATAGATATATAAAGAAAGAAAAATGTATGAATATTCTCCTAAATGACAAAAAAACATAATGGAGCATCTTAGGTATGTGCAAGAAAGTCTGAAAAATCTTGGATCACTGGTAAACCTGTAAGAAATAATGTGTTAAGGTAGAAATTGAAGAAAAGAAATTTGGGTTATGTTGAGTGAGAAAATTGACGTAGTAAAAATAGCAAAAGTATGTTTAATGAATATGTTTAAGCTAGTATACCTTGTACTTACCGATCATGAGTAGATACTGTCAGAAGTCAGGGAATTGAGACTAGAGAAGTCAAAGGTGCGATATAATAACTCATACCATCTGCAAACTTGCCACATTTTCTTCGTTCAAAATGACCACCAGTATTTCCTGTGTTAATTTCAAAGCCGAATTTTGCAGCTTCGTTACTCCATATTACACATCCAACGTTCACGTTCCATCATAATTGCCCGTCATGTTCGCTGCCACTACGGCAGCTTTCAAAAGTCGAATTTGCGTTTCCCTTAGGTATTGCGAATGCTGTCTATTACATGCGAGTTGTCTTTTTAATGAGATACAAACATGTCTTCAATAAATTTTTTTGAAAATTCATAACACCCGACATTGATGAATTAAATTTCGATGTTTTTATCTTCATCCGAAAGCTTCGTCCAATAAATATTTTAAGTTAGGTTCCACGTCAACGTTTACTTAGAATATGAACAGACGATGTATAAATTTGCACCTGTGCACGACGCGCCACTAAGAGCACACAATTTTTATTAAGTAATCTCATGAAAACCAGTGAAAACGATGTAATTCACCTCGACGTCTTCATGAAAATAAGAACAGAAAAAAAGAAAATGAACAAGGCTTCCCGACAACGTCGGCACCTGCTGCTAATGAAACTAACCCAACCGTTATTTCGCTCTTGGTCCGAATCCAATCAAAAGTGTAAATTTACCCCGGTTTTAATTGCACGAAACTAAAGTCAAAAGAGGAGTAGAAGGCAAAAACTCAACTCAGACTTTCTGATTACGTTGCCTTGTTTGAATTCGGTCATAAACAAGAAAACCTCTTACTTAAATTATCACAAAAATCTTATAAATTTCGGTTTGTTGTCAAATTCAAGAGGTTTTTGCGTTGACGCGTTTTATCGAGGGGTGTGTTACGAATGCGAAGTGACGTCAATTAGGTACGCAAGGGATTTTACGTCAAGAACGCACGTGCCAATTACCCGTCGATAAAATAAAAAGCTTCAGCCGCCGTGACGTACTCTTGCGATGAATGCGAATGCACAAATATACGCCCAGGACAACGGCAGTTCTGCTTTTGACAGCTTATCCCCAACGGAAAAGTACCGAAGTGGTCGTTCACTCGCTATTTCCATTTACGCAAACGTAATATGCACGAAATTGAATATAGAAATAATATTGGTACGTATTTTAAAAATAAATAAAAAAAAAACGACAATCATAAGATGTGATAATCTATTATTAACAAAAGGAAGTTTATTCTAGTAGAGAATTAGCGGTGCGGTATTAGATAGGGTAAATCCGGAAACAGACGCGCTCGTTCACGAACGCCTTCGAAGCCTACAATAACGCGCGCTTCGCCTAGAGCACCTAATAAGTCTCGCGGCGCCTTTAATTTGCATAATGCCCACGTGCAATCTCGACACAAAGGACACACTGAAGTGGAACTTAGCTCTAATCTCGTAGCTGGCAGGCTCTGATCCTCAACCTCATTCCAAACACCTAATATATACTAAGAGCTTTTTTAATCACTTCACGATATTTACATCAATTATGCACTAAGAGAAAATATATGGTCAGTATGCATTTTTCAAGAAGGTCTAATTACCCTAACTTACAACATGTATAAAAAAAGAATATTCTTTATTAATAATACTTATCATACAACTTAAGATAATAATGATGAAGTTATTTATGAATAACATAATATTATATATTAATGAATAACTTCATCATTATTATCTTAAGTTAGAAGAATATTTAAGTTTACAAATGTATAAGATGAAACGTTAATTTAAATAACTTCATCATTATTATCTTAAGTTATACAAGTGCCTCTCGTAACTGGTTCGTTAGAACTTTTTTAGGTTCCTCTTGATGGGCATTATGTTTGTTAGGAATCTCTCATTAAGTGTTCGACACGTCCTGTCCAAAAGTTTATTACATTCGCCATCAATACAAAATAAATTTCAAAAATCGGCGCTGGGATAATCTGCCATGATGACTTACACCCGTCGTCAAATGTAACTAATGACAGCAATATTACAAACATGGACCAAAAACTGTCAAAATTCCATGGCTTTCTAATAAAAAAACCTACATTCCGTGCATGTTTTGATAAAGTTCTCAATACGAGGGAAACTACATTAAATAGGTACAGGAATGTTCATAGATAATTTGTAGAGAATTAAATTCCCTTTCTGATAGGCTAAAAAATATGGAATATTCCATTTATAATTTTCGACTTTCTCGCCATTGAATATGGAAAAACAGTAATTCAATTTTTGACCATCCTATATAAGCTACTCCGATACAACAAATGACAATCAACATCTGAATAGCAATCGTGTCAATGTAGATCTTTTTTGAATGAACGCAGGCTGAGATATGGGGTTTTAAAGAGCATGTTGAAATTTACCAAAAAAAGCTTAAAACCAAATTAACTCGAAAACGAAAAGCGCTAGGTACCAATAACTTTGATCAAAGTCAACTGTGTAATAAAAACTATAGCATTCCATTTAAAATAACGAAGTTATGGTCTACTTCCGGTAGTGGAACCTGAAAAAGTTCTCACAAACCTGTTTCGTGAGACACCCTGTATGATAAGTATTATTAATAAACAATATTTAAGTTTACAAATGTATAAGATGAAACGTTAATTTAAATAACTTCATCATTATTATCTTAAGTTATATAAGTATTATTAATAAAGAATATTAAAGTTATACTCTTTTTATACATGTTGTAAATTAAGGTAATTAGACCTTCTTGAAATATGCATACTGAATTAAATTAACGTTTCATCTTAAACGTTTGTAAACTTAAATATTCTTTATTAATAATACTTATCATATAACTTAAGATAATATTGATGAAGTTATTTAAATTAATGTTTCATCTTATACATTTGTAAACTTAAATATTCTTTATTAATAATACTTGTAATACAACTTAAGATAATATTGATGAAGTTATTTAAATTAATGTTTCATCTTATACATTTGTAAACTTAAATATTCTTTATTAATAATACTTGTAATACAACTTAAGATAATAATGATAAAGTTTTTTAAATTAACAATTCATCTTATACATTTGTAAATAACCTTCTTTGTTAATTTTCTAAAAAAAAAAAACGGTGTATTATTAAAAAATAAAAACTTAATAAAATATTACCCCCCAACTATCCATATCAATTGAATGGATCCATTCACCACCTGATTTTTTGCTTTGCGAGATAGATGATACCTTTGAAGATTTTGGAGAAATTTTAATAACACCATTTTCTATTTGAAAAGAATGAATTAAGTAATATGTAACTTAAGTACATTTATAATACCTTTATAAATTTCAACTTTTCCTTCTTTAACCAAGAAAGAACAATAAAAAATATTTTCTACAGTAGCACCAAAATCAGACGTATCAATCACAAAATCGTAATAATCCAACGCCTTTTTATGTTCTTTCTCATAAACTTCAATTAAAACCTTGTAGATATAAGCAATCTGATCTTCTGTTGCATCTTTTTTTTTATTAACTACATTTATTAACTCTTTTTTTGGGGCAGTTTCTTTAGCAACTTTTTGTTTAACTTTTCTCACCTTCACTTCAGATACTTTATCGAAATCACAGGCACTATAGACAGAATTAAAGTGGATCTCATCTGGTATGATACTAGCTGCCTCTGACAAAGCCAAAAAATTTATTTTATCATTATCTGTGGATTTTAACTTTTCTATTAAAGCCAAACAAAATTCGTTACTATCATAACGAAGTGATTGTAAATCTATAACTTCTGCACATTTTGATAAAAGCTGAGTCGCTCGTGATATAACTTGATGATCGACAATTGTTTCATCAATATTTTTAACACGATCCACAGAACGACATTGATTATGAAGATAAGAAACTTCTTCTAATACTGTTGATATCTTCTTGGTGGTAGATATTCCGGTAATGTTCGAATTATCTAAAATGTTTTGTTATGGTTAAGGTTAATTTAAAGGTTAGAAGGAATTAATGCGTTATTAATTAGTAACCTAATTCTTCTAAGTTATCCAATAGCTCCGTGTAACGTAATTTTCGTTCCGCTGTTGACATTGCCTGATTTGAACTCGAATCTACTTCGGCTACTTCCATTTCTTCTTCATCCATTTTAAAAATTATTATAAGTTAATTTTCAAAGTGGTCGCCGAAAATTTTTCTACTCGTTAAAATAAACGAGTTTTGTAGTTCTATCTTATTCAGAACAAATCAAAATTACTTATTTTGTATCTTCCAAGACGTTTATTAAGATTGTGAGGTTGGTAATGGAAAAGATTAAATGTCACTAAGTTTAAATAATTTTTTTACATAATTTTCATTTCAATTACATTATATACTACTATTATACTCATTTTTTGTTTTTAATTGTTAATTATTTATTTCTATGTTAATTGGGTTACAACATAATCTCAAAACTTAGAAGATTCCTAGATGATTTAGTACCTTTATTTTTTTAAATTGGTACTGTGAAATTGACAACCTCATCACAAACAACTTTCGACTTTGAGGTTATATCGTTTTTATTTTCAATAATTATTTTCCAATGAAAATGAGTGGAAAATAAGATAAATCAAGTTAAAAACCACGTTTAAGAAAAATCGAAACGCCCGGCATAACTCAAAAGTTTCTAGTTTTAGTTTTATTTCGACGTAAAAAGTGATATAACCTAAAAATACGATTTTAATTTACATTCATTTTAGGCATTTTCCATCCAAGTTAGGTTTGATCCTCGTTTTTAATTCCGTAGGTAATAATCGCCCAACATGTTTCACTTTCAATCGCTTCTTGTTCGCGATTAATCTCCAGGATATTTGAACTTAATTCTATGTATAGATTGAAAATAATCAACATGCGTATGCTATTAAAACTGTCTTAAAGAGATTTGTTTTTTTAATAAAACACATTATGAAACTCACATTTTAAAATATTAGATAATATATTTACAAAAAGAACCAATACAAAGGTACAGGCAGTACGAAAATGGAATCAAATTTTATTTATCATATATCCTGCAATGTAAAATATATCATGGAATAATCACGCTTTAGATGGTTTAGTACGAAAGATAAAACAAACTATGGACATGAGATCATAGAAATATATAAACGCACTGGTGATTCTTAAGTTAGAAGGACTAGGATGGAAAAGAAGAGGAAAGTTAAAACCCAATTACCAATTGAAAATCTTTCTTTTTAACAATGTACGAAAATAGAAATTAAAAATAAAACGACAAAAACCTATCGTAATAAATATCAGTCTCTCTCTAAGACGTAAACACACAATATGCTATATTTTGTTCGCTACAGGCATAGATATAAAAAAATAAAAAAAGTTTGGACGACTTAAAACTTTATACATACATACATAGATAGTAGAATTTGATCATTTTTTTATTACTTATTCAAGCTCAAATAATATACAGAAGAAATCGCTTATATCTTCATCATTTGAGGATTAACTCCGAATCTATCAAATATAGTAACTAAAAGCGATTTCTACCATACCAAATGAATTATTTGTTAATCCCTTCATTTACTAGTTTAATTATTTTCACCATCGTCAAAACAATAAAATTTAATGAACATGATTTTAGGTATTATTAAGTCTCAATTACATTGAGCTGAATAAATTCACATAAATGAATGGGTCACTATATTTATAGTTAATTAATTGAATTTAACTTGTGGGTACAAAATATCAGAATCTTTATCTTTATAAAAATGAAATTAAGCCTAATGTTTATAACCACAAACTTAATTCAGTTAACCATCTACATCTGTTTAAAAATTATGTTCTTTGCTGTAATTTTTGCGTTAACAAAATATCAGTTTTAGTTAATTATGATAAGCTATAGTATAATATTACATCGTACAATATAATAATAGTAATAATAATGATTTAACATTAAACCTAAAAGAAAAATTGTCACTTTATTTAATTAAATTGGATATTAAGAATATAATAGTCTTAAGGAAAACAAGGTTAAAAAATCAGTGAGCAAGCAATAAGAATCACGTTAAACAATATTTTAAAACAGTCCACTGTTTATAATTATACATAATCTCTTTTATTCTCAATTAAAGAAAACCTAAATATGGAATATATAATATCACATTTTCGAAAATCTACATTCACAAAAACACTCAATAAAAAAAAATGAAAAGGCTTTAAAAGAAATATAAAAATAAAAAAACTGTTAGAGAAAATCTCATGTTTTAGAGGAAATGTGTGTCTTTGGTATAAAATTTGATGCCAAATAAAAATAAAAAAATAATCATAATTAATGATGTCAAGAGATTGGAAGAAAAATGTAATTAGTTTGGAAAAAAATCAAATTTTACACCAACTTCCCCCGTTTTGTTACCTTAAAATAAAAATCTCCCCTATTTTAAACTAAAAAAAAATTAAAAAACGCCTCTTTGTTCAAATCTCCTATAAAAATATAACCTTAAAAACTACTTACTCTGTTTCGGTCATGTGCACCATTTACTCACCCTAAGTTTTGTCTTTTACGTTTCATAACCACACTAAGAAAAAAAATAGTTATGGAGCGATTACAAAAAAAATTGGTAAAAAAAATTACCAAATGTTTCAAAATTAAAAACCTCTAAATTTTCTTGGTATTTTTTGGACGAACAACTATCTATTTACACTAAAGACAACTGTCCGGGTGTTGGCTTTGGGCCTTCCGACCTTTTAAACACTTCGTGTCCGTCTTCACTTGGTCTATACTGACTCTTCTGGGATTACCCAACGTTACCAACGCGCTAGCTATTGCCAAGCCAGCCGATTGACCTTTTACCACATATGGTTCCCCACCCGTTGGTAAACGAACGAGAAGGCTTAAAACAGCGGCCCGATTTCCATTGCACGGTTCCAAAGCAATCGGACTTGGAGAATCGCGTTTTTTCTTCTTCGAATCAGTGACTGTTGATATTGTATTCTCATCGATTCGTTCCTTACCCTCCAATTCAACCAGCACTTGAGAAAACGGTCTGGAAGCCATTTGTTCCATTTCAACGAAGAGTCTTTGACGACGACGATACATGTCGTAACGTTGTTTAATTTTCCATAAAAATGCTGCTACCAAGAGCAACGCTAAGAAACATCTAAATCGAAAATGATTATAAAAGTTAAACATCAAATTAATTAAATATTGATTACTTACGATGAAAATGTAATGAAGAACTGTTGAATGTTGAGTTTAAGATATTGAGAGAATGATATTTGTATCCAAAGTGGTGATTGGAAGTCATAAACGTATACGTAAAAAGTCGTTAAGGAAACATTGTTCTCTTCGCCGAAATTATACTCAGACTTTAGAAACCTAGTTTTAAAATTATTAGTACAGTTATGAGCCGTGTATATTGCTTTTTCCTCTTTTGAGTTGGCTTTTCGCACCGTTACGTTCATTTTAGCCATGACGGAACACGCTATCATAAATTCAGCGTCTATATCGGGTTTGTTCGGTGAATTTTGGAAGTTGATTTGGGTATAGTGACGGTCTTCCTTCTTGGAAAGGTTGAAGGTAAACTGATAATCAATCGCCAGGGCATCTAAATTATAAATTTGTTAGTAATTTTAGAAAAACACGTTTTTAATATTTGAATTACTGTTTTTTTTAGATTATGATAATTTTAAAGTTTTTTAATTAATTATCGTACCCAACAAAGTTTGCAACCAATATCACAGATTGGTATTGTAACGCGACGAAAGTTCCTAAAAACCGATGGCGACAACTCATTAACTTTAAAAGCCGTTTAAAATATGTTTAGATATATTATAATAATTAAAAAAGATTTTAAATATAAAAAAAGGTCCCTTTATTTAAAATAATTTGTAGTGACTTACCGCTTAAAGCAACCGCTAGAAACAACGATAGTTCTAAAAAGAACGGTTTCGAAAAATATAAAGGCAGCAAATAACGGTTAAAGAACAAAGAGAATACGGACAATCACAACAATAACGTTCGATCAGCTGTCAAGATCTGGTTTAAAATTATCCAAACTACTACTACATATTGAGATATGCAGCCAATATTACACAAGTCACGTGGGTTACGATAATTAATTAACACAGTGTACCTGTTATTGCAAGATACTTACAAAAACATGATCCCTTGTTAGATGGATCTCCAGTATAATGATTTGCTTGATCACACTTTTCACAATGATCCCCAATTAAACCTTTAGTAGTACAAAAACATTTCCCGGTATCTGAATGACATTGTGTGGCATGACCGTTGCATTCGCAAGGTTGACATTTCCCGCCATTTACGGGACTTCCCCAATAACCTGGAACACATTTTTCGCAATGTGGTCCAGTTGTTAAGTCGCTGCACGATTGGCAAACGCTAGTATTTCCCCGGCAGCTTGCGTGGCCGTTGCATTGACATAAAGGGCAAGTAGTGAAATGCCAACGATCCGATGGACATGTATTCGATGGTAGGGATTGGGTGTGAAGTGTTGGCCCTGCATATCCACCGGGCATACATTTTCCCAGACCGGTTTTTGATCCGTCATCGCACCAACCGCATGCTGGTTCGTCCCTACACTGTCCGCACGTTAAATAAGAACTACACTGGGATTTCTCTTCCTTTCCACCACTACGACAGGTGGTGGTTTTTGTTGTCCATTCTCGGCATTGTCCGTATGGATAACTGGAGATGTAAGCGTTTTTATCGATACATCTTCCTTCGTTTTGGCACCATATACATTCTTCTTCGGTACAATTTAAACAGGATGTATACTCCGAGCATACTTTAGCGCATGTTGTTCGCTCACTGGGAACTTGAGCATTACCACATCTAACTTTTCCTTCAAATTCCCAGTTACAAAACGAATTAAGGCCGCATGATGTGCATGTATGGAGTTGGTTGCAAAGAGGCGCTGGATCTGGCAAGCACGATTTCATCTCCACAATCCCCAAAAGGCTTTCTTTACAATCAGTACTGTGCGTACAATTTCCATTGCACCAAACGCAATCGTAACTTGTTTGGACGCAAGAGGTACAATCTTGAATTCCATTACACTTTTGTTTTTTATTTAGAATACTTTGTGTGATGTCAGTTCGACTTGATATCGGACATTTACACATTGTGCACCCCGGTTCTGTTCGAGCGTCTTGAAGTTCGTACCATTTGATTGATCTATCGTTTATTGGGATGCATTTTGAGTTACTATTGTCCCATGCACAACTAACGCCCGGTTTTTGACTTAAACATGCTGTTTGGTTTTTTAGTGCGCTACAATTTCCGGCTGTGTATTTTAAAATATCCGAAAGCATCTGTCCGTCAAATCCGCCATAAATATAAAGAGAATTTTCAAAAATTACTGCCGAATGTCCATACCTCGATAAATCAGCACTTAATTCTATAGGAATGCTTAATGTGTGCCACGAATCGCACGCGACTTCGTAAGCAAGTAATTCCGAGCTATAACATTTCGCTCTGAAACTATGAGCAGTATCATTGTGAGTATTTCCGCCAAAAATCAACATCAATCCCGGTGAAATAAACGTTGCTGTATGCAGGAATCTTACGGAAGGACCTTCGTTTAATAATCGCCAAATTCTGCTAATCGGTTCATACGAATACAAAGCTTTACTCAACATTGAGTTTTGATTTTCAGATGAAATATATCCACCATAAACGTAAATCATCATGCTGTAGCTATCGTAAGTGGCGGTGTGACCATATCCCCCTTTAACAGGATAACCATCTGTATTTACATTATGCCACTCTCTAGTACCAAAATAGTATTCTTGAACGTTGTTCAAATAGCCATAACGAGGTGAATACCCAAAAATTACAATCATTCGATCAGATTTTTTATTACTATTCGTCACAATTGTAGCTGTGTGCCCGGATAGTTCTAAAGGACCACAAAGTAAATAACTTGCGTTGCAAGGACCAGATTTAACTGTAACGTTCTCCCAAGCTTTAGCATTAATATCAAAAGCCCATAATTCTGCTGTTGGTCCTCGGTTTCCAACTACACCGCCATAAATAAAAATCTTGTCACCATATAATACTGTAGAATGAGCATAACGTAAAGACGGACCTTCATTATAATGATGCGTTTCCCAAACGTTTCCATTAAAATCATACGTATAGATAATACTGGTACTGTTAATATCATACCTTTGCCCAGCAATTATATACAGAGAATCTCTCCAAACGGCAGCTCCATGCGACGCAGATCCGGGCGGAACAAATCCAGACGGTTGAATCGCTTCCCAATAACCGTTATCAGCCAATTGACCACAATCATCTCCTTTATACCCATTATTACAAACGCAACCCATATGTTCGCAATACCCTCTCCCGAGATGACTATTACAACTATTTGGACATTTCTCGATATGACAAGCACTCCCACCCCATTTCCCATCGCACGTGCATACCTTATCGATGCAGATCCCATTCCCAGAACAAACCATTCCCGAAACTTTCGAAGGACAAGCGTTTAAACGATACGTCATATTAAAACCAGACATGTTGTAAGCGTCGTCACTGAAAAAATGGACAAGAGCCGAACCGGAAGTGGCCACAACTTCGGGTACTTTGCGAATACTGTAATCGTGTCGGTACATTAAACCGCTGAATACAGCAAGTAAAGGCGACTCGACACTGTCTCCGTCGAAGATGTACAAATGATCCCACCCGCATTCCGTCGCAAACTCTTCCAGATGAAAAGTTATCGTTGAGTTTGGTGCATCTATTAACCAGGAACATTTCAGGCCGATTGAATAATTACCCAAACCGTCGTGAATTGTACCGGTTGGACTTGCCAAACTGTAACAAGATTATTTTAATTTATTCATAAAGTTTAAGATTGAATTAGATTAAATTTTATAAGAAAAAATAAAAGATATAATCTCGATAATATAGAGAGAGTATAACACCCTGTATAATGAAATAAATATCCATTACACCTGTATATTTTTAATAAACAAGAGTTTAAATGAAAATAAAGACATTAAAGGTTTAAAATTACGTTAATGACATTGAAACATTCAATTTCCTTTCAAAAACAGCTTCCATATATGTTAGAGAGCAACATAAATTCAAGCAGGTGAATTTTTTTATAGCGTGCTTCAATTGCAATTGGAAAACCAACCGGGTCAACTGTAGAGGAAATGGATAACATAAAGATCTTTTGTTTAAATTCATTCGATGTGAAATTCCAAGCTTATTGTTAAAAAATATATATTAAACTTTTTGATAAACAAAGGGTTTTTGTTAATTCGATGATAAGATAAGATATAAAGATGAATTAATGTTAAATACTTTATAATTCTAAGTAAGATCAAATAAACATTGAAATATAAGATAAAAATATATTTAAAATTTAAAGGTAAACATTTATATTTTAACCTAATTCGATTAAAATAAACTTCATTTAATCGTATTTACCGTATTTTTCCAGCACAAAACTGGCAATTACTTCCTTGCCATCCTTCCGAGCATACGCAGGTGTCATTGACGCACTTTCCGTGAGGTCCGCAATCGCCGTTGTCTTGACACTTGGCGGCTACGAGCGAACATGCGGCCCCCAACACCAGCACAAAGGAGCAAAAAACGACGGCGCTCGCGTCCGGACATTTTCGTCGATACTTAGACTTGAATAGAAAGAGGAACATCTGCAGAGACTCTAGCATGATGGGGCGACCATTTTTAACTGGGTCCGCTGTGTTGTCGGTGGTTTTAATGGCCGAGGCCAACGGCACGTCCACTACAGGTTTTAAGAGCGCACGGTTACTTTACGTGGGCAGACGGTGTGGATGAGGGGCCTTCGGGCCCCCGTCACCTACTCGCGAACTCTTCCGCACGTCGTCGAACTCGAACGGACTAACCAGCGGCGCCAAAACTACGACCCTATCGTGTCCATACTTTTTTGACATTTACTTTTGACGTTATTTTTTTTTCTTTTTGACAATTATCATTTGTGTGACGATAGTTACAATTTTGTCTTACTAAAAAGTTGCTAACTTCCGGATTGCGGTGACTATAGTTACTTTGTATAGATTTCTAAGTTATCTATATTTCAGGGTTTATCTCTCTATACATAGATGGCGGAACGATTAAAAATTATTAATAATTTTGACATTTTTAAATAATAAAATTATAAATTTATTTTAATAATAATGTATTTAAAATTCTTTGAAAATACATCAGATTCATTTTTATCAATGCCAAATAGTTTTATTCATTAACGTTTCTACTTGATTAATTAGTTTTGCAATTTCAATATAAATTGGTTCAACATAACTTTCATACCATTCATCAACAATTTCAGTTCGATAAATAAATTTCATTTCCTTCTTTATATCCATAGTTAAAGTATCCAGTTTTCTTCTATAATTATTGATTTGATTGCTAATTTTTTGAAGTTGTTTTCTGTTGTACATTCCCCTTTTAATGTTGTAATTATTTAACCAAGCCACTATAGCGTGATTATTCATAAAAACTTCATAATTATATTTGTACTTATGGAACTGTAGGATGGTATCTAATAACTTTCCTCCTGGATAGGAACAATAAGCCAGTCCATTTCCAAAATAGGCTACGGAATGAGGTTCTTCGCATTTTAAGATCTCGTTAACTTCTTTTGGTAGGTTATAATAAGACGTAGTTATTCCGTTTAAAAGAGTTAATGTTAATCCGAGTGATGGAATGCTGATTGGGAGGAGATCGCAAAGAATCGAGAAATGATCAAAGCGTTGCCATCCGGTTAAAAAGATTCCATTAATAGCAATCTTGTTTTTGTATAAACGATAAATTGTTAACCAAGATTGGATGTTGGATATGTGGTGGTCTGATTTAGTTATGTAACTGTTACGAGTAATTGATCCCTTGAATGATCCAGCAAACCAAATTGAACCAAAAACATCTCTGTATTTTAGTATAATATCTTCTGTTATTTCATTCCTCATCTTTTTATCATAATTCCAAATAACTGGTTGAATATAAGGTGGTAAATTAAATTGAATTAATTCTTGCGTATCTATTTTTCTTATGAAATCGTCCCAAATTAAAATAGCAACATCAGGATGATTATTTATTATCATTTTTGCCACATTTTTAATATGATGTACATAAATAGAACTTTTTTGATTAACTTCTTTTTTACATCTTAAGCAGTTCCCTAAATGTTTCACTTCGTCACCTCCAATATGAACCATGCTAACTCTAGGATGCATTTTTAAAATTTGTTCGGTTATATTTCCAAGGAGTAAACTAGTTTTTGGATTCATGGGGCAAATATCGGTTGGGTAATCTTCGGCTTCTCGTAAGTCTTTAAACTCGTCTTTTTTTAAAACGTACTCTAAATGAGAAAATGTTTGTATTAAAGGTATCACTTTTAAATTAGAATTTTCCGCGGATTCAATAATTAAGCGGATTTCCTCCAATGTATACGCTAAAGGTGATTTTAACATCTCAATGTTATCTTGAAACGGAAACATGTCATCGTATTCGATTAAAAGCGCCGTTGCGCCAAATTTGGCAATAATCGGGAAGATCTCTTTTAAATATTTGACTTTCGGCGGGGCTCCTTTGAAATCTAAATGCACGATTTTCTCACCTTCAAAGCGAATTGGTTTAAATTTGTTTTCGTGGGAGTGGAATCTAATAAAAGATCCGGTTGATAAATTTTCGCGTAAAGCGGTTTGTATGGTGAAGTAAAGTGAAAAAATAAAGATGAAAAGGAAAATCGGTACCATACAAAGTGGATTTCGGAGTACTCGATACGGTTTTTCATACCACACCTTTTTAGAATATTTTCTTTGTATTTCAAAAGACATTATTTTGAAGTTATTAAGTAATTAAGTTACTATGGAAAATTAAAGATGAAAGTGATGTTTTGATTTTTATTTTTTAAGTGCACATCTTGTTTATAACGTAATATTTAATCATAAATTATCACCTACGACCTCGTATGAAGTTATCTTCATACGAAATTGTTTATATACACAAATATTATTTGGTTTGTGAAGTGAAGAAGATGTCGATGGTTACAGATTCAAATTTAAATATTTTCGAATTTAAAAATTTAACTGGCCGTATTAAAGGTAATTGTAATCGTTTATTTTTCTTTGTAATATGATGAATTTTTTAGATGTCATTTATGGTCAAGGAATTCCAGCACATTCTTCTATGCTGCTCATAATAGGAATTGTTAGTTTATTCGTAATTTCTCCTATAATAATAGTTTTTAGACGAAATATTAAATTTGTTGTTATTACGATATTGTTGTATTGGATGATTATATTAGGTTATTTAATTTTAAATTATATGGTAAGAGTTTATGGTTACTTATAATAAATCTCTTTGTTGAACTATTTCAGTCTCATCAAGGATAAATTAATATAAATTAATATTCATAGTTCCCGTTTAAGTTGTGGTAAACCATTCGTCATCCTTCCCTTATGATTTACATAAACGCGGCTGCGTTCGTCCTGATAACACTCTGACTCATTTCTATTGTCTCATCTCTTGATTGTATGCGCTGCGAAGAAATGAAATTTGGAGTGTGTTTATATATACAAATTGTTCCGGGGATAGAATAGCAATTAACTGAGCATAATATTCTTTGTACCGTTCTTGTTGTTGATGAAGTTATTCTATTTCGACATGTGATTTAGTTGTGATCAACTATCTTTTATACCTTACGTTAACCATGCAGCAACATCTGTTTGCCGTTTGGCCAACTGGTTTTTGATGTTTTATTTATTTGTAGTGTTTTGTTGGGGCTCGTGTCCGGCTAAATCGACACGTTCCGCAGTTTGAAGCGATCGAAGTTTATGAGTTGTAGGTAGTGGGTATAGTTCAGATGTTACCTTTACACGCCAGGACCGCATCTAATAAAATAATGTTGCTTTCTTTATTAGTTAGTTCTATTTTTAGTTCAATGAAAAATATACAACTGAATAACAACTAAAACTAGAACTAACACTAGCATTAGATTTAGAACTAGAAACATTCAAGTTTAGCCGCCTTAAGAGACGTATGGCTAAACTCGAATGTTTCTAGTTCTAGGTCTAGTGTTAGTTCAATAAAAATATATAACAATTTAGCACTGAATAACAACTAAAATTAGAATTATTGAGGTTTTACTGTATCTTATCTTAGTTACCATTGTATCTTAAAGGTTGAACTCTTTTTGAATTTCTTTTTGTACAGAATTCTTTTTAGTACAGATTTATTTAAAAATATGTTTGTAAAATATAGATTTCAGTATATCATAACTGGGGCGAGTACAGTCCTGCAGATTTAGTGACCGGCCCCTCCTCTTTCGCATCGCGACCAGACGTCGAGCATTCACTGAATTACTTTACCCCAATCCTCCAATGGGTGCACACCTTGGTCAAAGCCCGCGCAACCTAAATCGATGAAGTGCATACACTGTAAATATTTACACATCGGGATGTCTCCGGTGATAACTAAGTGCACCCGTTTAGAAACAAATTTTTAGTGTATCTACATTCTGTGTCAACTTTACCGCTCATAACATCACCTAAAAAAAGCAAAATAGGTAAGAAAAAATAATCATAATCATATAAAAATTATTATAAATGACAACTAAAATTAAATTGAAAACATATTAACGTTATCTTAAAAACAGGAAGCGGTTTTAAAAGTTACGTACTACAAGTCAGTAACCCGGACGTTTAAAATTTAAATCTCCTACCAGCATGATTCAGTTTGCATTGGTGAAAATAAAAAGATATAACATGATGTGATCGTAGATACCATACTGGTAGTAAAGGTTGACAAATAGGGTTAAAAATTACGTAAAATATATAAAACCGGTGAAATCTACAAGAAATTTCTCGGTTCAGCTGGTCGTATAGCAATCTGGTCCATCGATGCCCTCTGGAAGCAGGTGGTAACCAAAACCAAGGGTTGTGATTGGCCACATGGCGTAGCAGCCGCACGACTCATGGCATTCCACCAGTGGTTTGATTTAACACCTGGCTTCGAAACGGCCTCAGATTGCAAAGAGCACTTTGTCCAGTTTACAAAATTCGAATAAAAAGAAATCGTATTATATTACTAGTCTCATTATTTTATATGACGAATATAATTAAATAGTGTAATATTTATCATTATATGAATTTTTAAGTTTTTTGCATAACATCAATTTTTTTATTTAAATCAAATGGTGGCGGTAATAATTAAGATATCTTAATTATCTTGCGACATTTGCGGTGAAATCCGAGTTAAGTCGGATTATGCATTCAAGATAATTGAAAAATAAATTCTTAGGATATTAAAATCGGAATTTCATGAATTAATCATGAATAAGTTTAAGAATCTATTTGAGGGGTTTTACACTTTATAAAAATATCACGTTAATACATATCTTAATTTATCTCTTTGTTCTTTGCTATCATTGTATAAAGTGAGTGATTTAATTGATCGGTTGTGGCTGCCTCCGAGGTTTGGTTAACCGAATCTGTTTTGAACGATGATAGTTGTTCTTCGTTACGTTATTGAACTTGGGGGTCAGCATGATAGGGGTGGAGAAATGGCACTTTATACAAGGTGGTTTGCTATAAATGCGATAAATTTCAGATAGTGATTTTTTGTCAAAATATATCTTTAATAATATGGTATCCTTTTTCTGTAAAAACTAAAATTGAAAATGATTTTTTTTTTGAAAAATTGGTGCGATGACCAGGATTATCAAAGAATCAAAAATACAGACCTTGTCCTAATCATTTGACCATAGCATTGCCAATAAAAATCTTTCCGTCTCCTTGATTATCTTTTCCATCGCAAAATTACACAGAAAGTTCTTCGTTGATATTTGAGTTCTTCAAGGTGGGAAAGTTTTCTACCTCATTGCTATCGTATTTGGCGTGTTTGTGCTTTTTAGAGGGTCATAATTTGGACAGGTAAATAATCGTCCTTACTCCTCGACGGTAGATTTATGTAGCTGTTCCCTGCTTTTTAGAAAAGCATGAGTCGTTTTACTTTCTTTCGTAGTGTGACTACTTTGATATATTATGTTTGTTGACTTCAATTTTGGCTTAGTTTTCCAGCACATAGATATTTTGTCCTCATTTATCACAATAGTAGTTATATGTATATTACTCTTCATCTTTTGATCATCTACTCTATTGATTAAATTAGGTAATATTATTTCCCAATAAAAAGTGTTTAAAACTTATTATCAAAACTTTTCGTATTAAATTACTCTTTATTTTATCTTATCGTACTAATTGGACTAAATATTTATGGAATGATTTACATAGTTCTCTGTGAAAGTGAGACAAATTGAATAATTTTAAGAAAGGATTTAATTTATTTTAGTCAAAAAATAAATCGTTACAAAATCCTGTTTTAATTTATTTAAGTGTTTTGAAGGCAGATGGTGGCCCTAATGTTAGTTCTAACGTCCAGCTGACGATGTTAGTTGTTTCAAGGTAGACGATAATAGAGGCGTGTTCTTTTTTCCCTATTTCCTGTAGTTCTTTTTCGTACCCTTATACAGTCGAGGGCGCGTGCACACCGTGAGTCACAAAACGGATGTTTACGACTTTTTCCTCCCTGAAATCCAATTACCGGTCCCGATTCTCGCAATTTTCTTTTCCTACCTGCGGTTCCTATTTCCATTTCGGGATGGTCGGGAGAAAATTTTATCTCCTCCAGACACTGTTGTGGCGATTGCATTAAAAGTTAAAGAAACAACGGGAACAGATTTCATTTTGAAATAGAACAGCAAGAACTTAAATCGTTTGAAATGGGTTAAATTAAAATTGGCAATACTCCAAAAGCAAAATTATTGAAATAAAACAAGTAAAATAAAAAATTATAAATAAATATTCTAATAAGATTCAAATACAAATGTTTTTATTTATGTTTTTCTCGAAATATAGATTATAGGGGTTAGAATGAGGGTGTAATTTATTGAATAGATACGGGTTTGTTTCCCTAAATATGTACATCATTCGTAAAATAATTATTTCTTTAGAATCAGGTGTTGCAGAAGCTAATTTCGTATGACCTAAGTAACTCGTAATCCCCGAACGTATAGAAAACAATAACCCCTCGACGACACCCTTTAGTCCTCTCACTGAAAGCTTCTTGTATTTGTGCATCACGTTCAAGGGACCTAATGAAAATGAGTTGAAGTGCACCGGTTGAAATGAAAGAACCCGGATTCATAACCTTACCTATACCAAAAACAATGCCAATTAGAACGTGGTGGTCCCCCGGAGAAAATTGTCCCCTCTTCGGGTGCGCCCTACCCTCCTATAGCTTAGCTTCGAAACTCGAAGGCTGGCATTCTATCTATCATTTTGTGTGGGAGCGCTCGCCGAGCAGAAAATCAATAGGCGGCAGGGCGCAAGCCTCGACAGACGTGAAAGAGAAAGAGGGACGATACCATTCTGAAGCAAATCGCCACCCTCGCGTATCTAGTGTTTTAGCGTTTAGTGTGGGGGTTGATATCGACAAAGTTATGTTGTTGGTACTCGGAAGTAATATTTCGGAAGTAAAAAAGCATTTTTTTTCATTTATAATTAAAAATTAAAAAAAAAAAAAATAAAATGTGGTGATAACGATGGCGTTTTGGGGAAGTATTGGGAAAATTCGTTTAGCTTTAGGAAATTGCCAGGAAAAGTGGTGAGTAAAGGTGTCACTTCCGGTTCGTTTCCAGTTAAGCGTAGGGAAGATCCAACCATTAATTCAGTTACTATCGGTTGCTTTAAGCTATTTCCGAAACCAAATAATCGTAATTTTCATTCCATTTTTATCTGTTAATCTAAAAGCTAATTATGTTTAAAAATATATAACTAGAAAGAATACCTTTGTTATCTAGTTCACTAGAAATGCTTGCATTCCTAGATAAAATTTTACATTTCATTTTCGACAACGAATATAGTATTACATTTCTGCTTCTGTTCTCGTTCGAAATTCATCATGTTTTATGTATAAATAAAAATCTCACTCTGTAAGGGTGAGAAATGTAGGAAAACATCGTTTTTATACCGAAGTAAAAGAAGACTCGTTTACGTAACGAAACTGTTACGGTAGATGTCGTAAATTTTAGGAAAATAACACTGTGTGCATGCGATGAATTCGTTTTACCCGATTTAGGGAACTCTACAAGTTCCCGGTGGATTTATTTATTCAAACACGCGAGATCCTTCAAGGTAAACGAAAAAGTTATTTTTTTTGCTACTTAATTTAATAAAATATATAATGATAAGATTTTATGTTTGTTTATTATAGATTAATCAAAATATTTGAAACTCACCTGTCCGTTTTAGTTCAAATTTACATTACAAGCGTTGTTATCATCGTTCTACCTTCTGGTATAAACACGTTACAATGTTTACTGTGGCTTTGTTGGCCCGCCTTCAAAGCTCTCCCTCAAACAGTTTCGCAATCAGATATCAACATGTTCGGGCATTTCCTGTCGATACGTCACGTTTATTTCTACTGAATTTGCTCTGAATTCACAACATTTATATTCAATTTGATACAACGTTATCGAACAAAAACCATTCAAGCATAAAATGTAAAGAGACATCACTTTTTGTTGTTTATTTTTGCTTTATTTACTCAAATGTATTACATTGATACGTGATCATATTGATAGGGAATCCAATCAATGGTAACCACAGTGTGAATAATGTAATTATATACGAATTCTCCTTCATCGTAACGTGTCCCCCCAAATTTAATTTAATAATTCCGCTAACAACGACCTCGTAATCGGTGTGTGTACGCATAAAAAACCCGGCGGGGTTCGTGAAATGAGTTAACAAAGACCGCTTCGAGAGTCTTTTGCATCTTATCTGTTAGCGCGTTCCACTTCAAATAATACCCCTTCGGGCTTGAAAAGTCCGACGAACCTTTTGACAGCGCGGGAAAGTTCAAACAAAAACCATTTAGAACATATTACCCCAGTAAATACAGTACTTGAGAAAATACTTAACTAAAGAAAAGTTAAAATATAGGAAATTTAAGAAAAGTTGAAACTAAACGGTTTTGGGTTACACCATGTAGAGATTTATAAAGCTTCTTCAAAACATACACGATTCATGTAACACAATACAGGCTTCTTTATTCATTTTTATTTTATAGAACCACGACTTCAAACTTAATATAATATGATCAGTCCTTGCTGCTGTATAAAATGACCGAAAAGTACAAGACGGCGTCCACGAAGAGCTCTTCCGGTTGCACCAGATGCTTTGCCGTCCACTGTAACAACTTGTGGAGCGTTTGGTATGGTATCCTTTGCGGTGGGCTTCAAGTCTGCGTTGCTCTGATCTGCTTAAAACGATTGCTCAGTAAGTAATAAGTTTTAACACTAAATTCAATCTCTTTCCTCTACCTATGTTCGTTATCCGTGCGTGGATAACGAAACAATATGAAATCATTGCGAATGCGTTAGGTGCTCCGTAAATCGTTGTAGGTGGTTTTAGCCGGGAGTAAAATCAATATGCCATTAACTACAACAATGAATAAATCAAGTAGAGCGTTGCGTGTTTAAAATGCGTACGTATTCGTCGCGGTATTCTGAAATTGCGAGATCCCGACTCGGCTAGTGTTAAGAATTTTTAAACGGTCGATAAATTTTAATGTATTCTCGTGTTTAAATTTTCGTGTTATTATTAGATAGAGATTGACATTTTAAATCTTGTTATAAAAGTAAAACCGTAAAAAAATACGTTACATAAAGAAAGATTTGTGATTTATATGTTAATTAAATGTTATTTATGACCATTAAATAAATAATACGTGAGTGTTAGAGGTTTAGATTCAAAATTTAGACACGTGACATCGATTTTAGAAGAAGGCCAATGGTTTTGCTTGAGTTATTGTGTCCTAAGTAACCTGTAATTAGTGCTGCAGAGTTTGCAGCGTCATCGAAGAATCCAACAATTTCCTCAGTCTTCTCTCCATATTGTCCTAAACATGCTCCAAATGCGAAAGATTGGGAGATTAGAATGGCCATGCCAAGAGTTTCATATTATCTTCTGCAGATTAGTCCATCCACCTCATCTATATATCATATATTCGATTTTTGCAAAAGAGTGAAATTCTTATAATTAAACCAAAATTAGAACCTAAATACATAAGTTTTAAAATTTATAGGAATCATAGCAGAAAAGTTTCCGAAAAGTAGTATAACTTCTGCAATTACAAATGGAGTTTTAGAATTCATGGGCCCAAGTTTTTGATTGAATGATTCCAGAACTTGAAGCAGAAACTCTTAGGCACATAATAGAGGATATTTGATTAATTATTGCAAATTCTGGAATTACATAGCATTTTTTTAAAATGCGCCTAGCAAGTTTGAATTTATCATATTTCGAGATTTGAATTTGATTTCAAAAAGTTGCAAAATTATCATCTCATTGTAACTTCACTCAAAACTTGAATATTCCTTTAATTAATTATTTATTAAATAAAATTTTGTACAAAACGACCTAAAAATTAGAAATCTTTTTTGCCAAAAAAAAAATAACCAACCGTAATTTAGTTGGTAATTTGGACTGACGTTGAAGTGTTACCACTTATTCTTCCAACGTGATTGTCTCATGTTAAATTTTTAATAAACCGTCCTACTTCCGCGTACCTACAATGATGTTGTTAAGCGAAAGTGCCGCGACCAAACAGACGCTCTATTTTGAAACCAACCAAAACATCGTAATTCTCTTTCAATGTAAACTAAAGTCCGGGTGGACTTATTTCGTTTTGACGGACATAAATTAAATTTTAATACGATTTATTGCGCCCCATTTTTATCCTAAATCGGTTAATAAATCTAATTTGATGCCGGAACCTTTTGCTGTTGCAAAAGTCCCTTTTTCCTAATGCAATTTTCCTGAGGTTCGACCAAGGATATAATTGCTTTCCTTGTTGGAAACATCTCGACTAGAGCAGTAGGTGGTCTCATTATACGGATAAAAAAATATAAAAGGGCTGCCCTTGGTATTAATTGTAATGGTGAGGGAGAAATAATGTAGAGGGCGAAGCTAATCAAAAAGGGATGTAAAAAAGGAACTTCTATTTAAAAAAAGTACTATTTAACATGTTTCTTTGCAGATTATTCGGTGTTATCATGGCCGGAAAATCTACCTCTGCCCTCGTTCGAAATGAACGTGAGTTTAGGCCTGACAGGTGCCGCAGTTCTTCTCATTCCGTTCTTCGTTATATCAGCAATATTTAAGGTAGAACTGCTTTCGTTAATTTTAAATAAGGGTTTCGACGATTAATTAAATTTACTTTTTATGGTGTAGATTGGAAATTTAGCTAACGACGGCCACAAATTGGGAAGACATCTGAGCGCTTGCAGCAAAGAAAGCGCTTCCGAACAATTTGGTACGACCACCGGTTGTAAATGTTGGAAATTCGGTGGACCAACTGCTCCTTTTCTGCATTTGGTCATCGCTTTTTGCCTTCTCCTACCCAAATTGCTAATGGAAGCACGCCTTATTGAAGCCAACTTCTTTCCGCAAGGTAATCCTTTCTGTAAAGTCTGGACTTTTAACGTTTCTAATATCAAGTTTTCCATCGATTTTTTTTGCAGATATGATATGGAGGTCTGACCTCAACTTTTTACCGATCCATAAAGAAAATTTCGTCGTCCTGAACTTTATGACACTGCCCACCAACGAAACGAAAAACGTCTACCCGAAGCTGTCCACAGATTCACCTTGGACTACCACGAGGACTACAGAAAACGTTTCACCATCCGACCAAAATATAGAAAACGATTTACAACAGTCCACTTTAGCGAATACAGTTGTAAATTTATTAAAGAATTATATTGGTACTGATGATAAAAATTATAACGTCATTGGTAAATACATTTTCTAATAAAGTGCGATTTTAATAGTTCTATTTAAACGTTTTAGAACACGAACGTCAAAGCCATATCAGCATAGAATATATCAATTTTGGATTAGCACTCGGCGTTTATGCGATTAGATATGCCTCATTGTTTTGGGCATCCAATAAATGTTTGAGTTTATTGTTTTCTGCTCAATTAGTTATTAATGGAATTCAAATTCTTCTCAGCTATACAGGTGTATCAATTTTATATAAGGTGAGTAACAAAAAATAAATTTAATTAATGATACCAATTTATTAAATTATTCCGAATCACGAAGTTGAGACACGAACCTTAAAAGCTCTATTAAAACATAAAAAAGTAATGAATTCATCAACTTAAATATTCCATTATTTTCCTGAATTCAACTCAAAACATGTTGGGTTGGGAACGTTCCCAGATTAATTAAAAGCGGTTTAAATTTGTTTCCACGAGTTTAAATTGTCGGAGGATTAATAGCTCGAGTGCAATTATACTCGAGGTATTATTTAAAAATGTATCTCGACAATTTGATAATTTCGTTAACGTGAACAGAAAGTACAGGACGTAATCCCTGTATTATCTTAATTCCAATTTTTTACAAGCAATACGTTCGAAATGATTGCCGTCACGCCAGGGCATGTAAATTTATATGGATTATAATATTACAACCCTTAAATATCTGTAAAGATCGCTCGATAAACATCTCTTCGGGGAATTTGCGAACGACGAAATAAAAAACGCGAATATAACGACATTCCTATGCACGCTAAAGGGTAATTTGGGAGTGTTTACAGGAATATTACGTATACTGGATTTTAGGAACACATCTGCACGTGTATTTTTAGGAAGAGTTATGTTAAACCAGATTTACAGCAATCTGTGTTATGTTTATTAGTGTTTGTAATTAGCTTTTTTTATATAAAAAAAATTTGTTTGTACTAATTTAATGAGGTTCTTGCTAAAAAACCTTTTTTTTTTATTTTCAGGTTCAAATAATGGGCGGTCTCAAAGTGTTACCATTTTTTAAACATCAATTAACCAAATCGACGTTTGCTTACAAGTCGACACCGTTTTTATTAAACCCTTTGGTTTCAATCCTTTTGTATATACTTTACATATTATTGATAATATGCTCGAGTCTAGTCTTTTATTTGTACGGTCATATTAGGTTTAAAAACTTTTTGAATCAAAACTGCCAACGCAAAGTAATCTTGTTAAAGGAAGGCAATACGTCCAGATGGATTTATTTTACGCATTGCGCTGCTTTATTTCTTTTAATAGCAATAGGAGTGTGTAGCGCACCTTTGTTTTACGATTACACGGTCGTTTATAGGGGAAGTTTGGATATGACGATGTTGGTGTGTATCATTGGAGGTATTCTACATTTATTCGTATGGATAGTTCTTTGGTTATTTTTAACTATTAAACAAAATTGGGCTTTTAAATTAAGACTAACTGTAAGTGACACTATTTCAGTGTTTATAATTTTAATCAACACTTTTTTTTTAAGATTGGAAACACAACTGTTAAGCAATCTAACTCAATTAAATTAGCAGCCGAAGTATTTTCTTCGTCTAAGAAGGGCGACGATAACTTTGAACAACCCCTTTTAGTAGCAAGCAATGGATATATTTATAGTGTAACCGAAAGCGCAATAAAAACCGATATAGTAGATATTTTGCAAAGAGACGTGAGTCGGGTTAAAGAAAAATCTGTCGATAATTTATCAACCGATGATAACGGCGACAACCAAATTTATTGGCTCAAATCCGAACTGTTCGACTCGAGGAATTCTCATTTTAAACATATCAAAGAGAAGTGCCTCCCGAAGTCACCCTCGACTCATTTGTGTGTCCACCATGATGACGGCGATTACGCAACGCTCAAGAAACCCGAAATGACCACCATGCAAAATTTAGATGAAATAACGGAAGTTGATAAAGTAAATAATTTTTTAATGATATTAAAAGACTTTATATTAACTTTTTCTTTGTAGCTGTTATCGGAAGTTCACGTCATGGATATATCTTATGCCAACACCAACCAAGATTTAATTCCGATTGAAGAAGAAGTTATCAAAGAAGAAGCAGCTGAAGAGTTATGTGCGGAAACATCCATAAAAGTGAATGGCTGTGAACCCCCTAGTCATTCTAGTATAGTCCATGAACCACAGGTAAAATTACATTTACAACAAAAGGTGACCAAGTATAAAATTCAGAAAAATTTTAAATTAATAATCACAGTTGTACTTTTTCTGAACTTAATACTGGTGATGCTTTTATTGTTAGTTACAACTAAATCAATGTTATCCAATTTAGAAACCACAATTTCACAAATGTCGAAAACTTACCGGTCCAGAAGAATTGGGTACAAAATACGACTCTATAAGCATGGAAAGTTCAACATCTCCCCCAGATCATCCCGATAGCGAAACGTCGAGTGGTGTTCACTCAAATGAAAGTAACGAACACCATTGTAACCAACAAAACATAAATTTTCAAGAAGCTCGTCAACAACAACAAGTTTTGGCGCAACAACCGCAACAAAGAGTGATTTTAGAGCCTGACAGAGAACGTTTAAAATGGAAATCTTGTTCATTGCATCGATGTACCAGACCGGAATCCATGGATAGTTCTCAAATAGCTAGTAAATACTATTCGTTGAATCCGACTGGAAATGGTATTCACGAACAATATGTTAGAAGATCGATTTGTCCGCACAATTTAAGTCAAGCTAAAAACTCCTCCGAGGATACTTTAGTTATATGTAGAAAATTACAACCGTTTAAATTGGGTGAAAGCGGTTTATCATCATCCGTTGATGATCAATTTGGAAGGTCGACAAATATGAGGATGAGTTCGTTTGAGAATAAATTTAAACACCACACCACATTTTCGACAGGTCCTTTATTGGTCAACAAAGCCAATTATGTTCAACCGCCAAGTGCACCAAATACTACGAATCCAGGAAATACAGGAAACCTTTACCAAAGGCACACGACCATACCATCGCATCACAACGGTATCGAACTGTACAATAATCAAGGGCACCAATTTAGAAAATAAGCCATGTAAGGCTACCCAAACGATAATTAAAAGTCAAACTCGTACTTCGCTTTTTTGTAAATATATTTTTATTATATTTATATCGTGTATTTAATAACGTATTAGCAAATTTTGTACATATACTTATATAAAGTATTAATGCGTTTAAGTTATCGCGAGTATTACCAGTCCTTTTTGATATTTTGTATTTGTGTACATGACAATTTTAAAGCAAATAAACCGATTAACGTATGCCATTCTTAATATTAATGTTTTATTTTGTTTATTATTTATAATAACAACATAAAAAGGTCACAATTGTGATTTTTGTGAAAACATTGCGTGAGTTGGCTGATTACATCAAAAACCAATTTCATTCGTTGTCATTCGCATGTCGTAACTCGTCGCTTTTAAAAGTCACACTTCAAAATCCTTCGTGTCCAGTAGCATGGACGAAAGTCCGAACAAACCTAACCGAAAGTCTGGTTTCATTTTGACTAAATCTAAAACTAAAGACTCAGCAACCAAAGACTATCAGATTGCGAGGCCGCAATTTAAAACTGGCGTCTGGAAGTTCATCAATTTTTTCATCCGTCACAAAAACCAGAAAAGAATAACGTCCCAAAAATCGCTCTCCCCCGTTCTTTTTAATGCGAATAGAGATTTCTTGGAAGATAACCGATTGAGAAACGATTATGAGTTTTGTCTTGTTTCAGAGGAATTAGGTGATCAATCTAAACCGTTCGATAAAGAATTGCTTATGGAAAATGAAAAGATTGAAGGCGAAACTCCTTCGCGAAGAAACGCACAAAATAAAGCGGACGCAAAAAAGTTTTTTAATAAAATGAATATGGAAGGTCTTATGGTAAATTCAAGTTCAAATTATTTTTTTATTTTTGCCTAATTTGTTTTGTTATTAGAAATTATTTGCTGATCTTCATCGAAAAAAACGAGCGAAAGAACTTACTAAACCAAATCTATCCGTGCCCGTAGAAACTTCAAATCCTATTTCACCGAATCAAGAAAGAGAAGAAAAAGAAACGAAATCACCTTCTCAGACAACTTTAAAGCAGGAACCTTCAATTACGGAAGAATCATTGGTTGCAGAAAAAAATAACATTAAATCGACAAATATAGCAACCCCAGCAAATTCACCAGAACCTTCACTAAACGATAAAGATATAAACGAAGAAGATGGAACGTTAAATCTTTTGGAATGCGTAAGAACTAAATTGGCCGATTATTTAAGCGAAGAAGAAAGTGTTAATTCTTTAAGAGCCACTTACAACGAGACAAAGCAATGCGATGAGTTAACTGATAATTATTGGTCAAGAAGGGTATTTCCAACATTAGATAATGACAGTTTGAAATATGAATCCAGCTGCGATGATATTTCATCGTTAAGAAATAATTCACTCCAGATTTTGTCGGATGATGTTAATACCCAATTTTCAAAGGACTCGATATACTCAAGACAAAGCTTTAAGGGAAATAATTTTGATTTAAACCAATCGTTTCTAGAAGAAGATGTAACTTCAGAAGTTAACTCATCCGTTGCATCTTCATCTAGCAGACGAGCGATGGCGACGTACCAATTGTTGCACTCAATACCATTTAATAACTCAACCGATCAAATGAAGTTCCCCAAAATGTTATCTTGTCACGAACTAACCTCGCAGTTGCAAGATCATCCTTCCACGGAAATTAATTCAAATAAAAATGAAAGCATTGAAAATTCAAACGAAGAAGTTAGTGAAGATTTTAAAAGCAATGATACGACGCTATCTCAAACGTGTGATCGAGGAGTTGACGCTTTTGAAGATAAAACCTCTTCTCTTTGCACAACGGGCGTTGGAAGCACGGCTGCGCTTATTGATGACAATAATTCACCTGTTGCATCTTCATCCAGCAAAACGATGGGGACGCACCAGTTGTTGCATTCCATTCCTTTCAATAATCCAACAGATCAAATGAAGCTCCCAAAAATGTTATCTTGTCACGAACTAAACTCGCAGTTGCAAGATCACCCTTCCACGGAAATTAATTCAAATAAAAATGAAAGCATTGAGAATTCAAAGGAAGAAGTTAGTGAAGATGTCAAGAGCAATGATGTGACGCTTTCTCAAACATGCGATCGAGGAGTTGACGCTTTTGAAGATAAAACTTCTTCTCTTTGCACAACGGGCGTTGGAAGCACAGCAGCGCTTATTGATGATGAATCAAAATCAAATCAAACGACGGAAATATTAAACGAAGATTTGATGAATTTAGAAGATGAAACATTTAACACAACCAATGACTGCTTTGATATTGTAGCCATCCCAACAGGCAGTCAAGATATAATAGACGAAGAAGAACCGCATTTAGTTACCGACACTGTAGAAGAAACCTCCATAGACGAAGATTTCAATAATTTAAACGATGAAGACGTAATTTATGGATCTGAAATTGACGAAACTAAAAGCGATCATGAGTTGCAAGATCCAAAAACAACAGAGCTTTTATTCGTTTCCAAATATATGAATAATAGTGAAATAAAAAATGATGAAGATAAAAATTATCAAGAGAATATCGAAGATAAGAGTCGAGAGGCTTTTGAGGCCGGGAGCCAAACGAATGAGGTTATCGTTTTGGAAAAAGATGAGATGACGTCGTTAACCAAAAAAATCGAATTAGAAGCAATGATACGAAACGAAATCACCAACAATTTTAAATTAGCTTTGGATAACAAGAATCTTGTGATGGTCACAGCTGAAGATCAACTAAGAACTGAAGAAATCGAACTTATTTCTAACGATTCCAACTCGGCGAATAACATTAAACATAATACAACAGAAGAAAACATTTCAAACATTGCCAACGTTCATCTTACTGATTCAATCACTTCAGATCTTTTAAGCAATTTAGACTTAATAGTTCTTACGAGAAAAGATGATGTTGGAAACGCAGGATCAGATTCAGGAATATACATGAGTAAAAACGCTTCGCGTATCACCACCTTAACATTCAGAGAAAGTCAAGTAATCAACCAACAACCAATTGATGACAAACCGTCAAAAATTGAAGGCGAAAATGCGAGTTTTAATAGTAACATAGAAAATAATGTTGATGAAGAAAAGAAAAATCACGAATTACAAGATGATCTAAATAAAATTAATGAAGAAAGTAAAGAACTCGAAGAAATTCTCGATTATGACATTGAAACGCAAATGAATCAAGAGGCGATTCTTGAAAGTTTAAAAGAAAATTATGCTCGTCAAACGAAAAATCCTGACATGGTTTATGCTCAAGCTGAAGCCGATATCAAAACGATGATTAAAGAACTTCTTCGTGAAACTGAAGATATCAAAGAATCCATCATCGCAACGAAATTGCGATCGAAAAATTCTTCGGCAGAAATGTGCAAAGAAATTGTTGAAGATATGATTAATTTTGTTAAAGAAGATATTCCAATGGAAGCTGATATGAAACGTGGAAATGAAAAAGAAACCGTTCAAGAAACTAGCGAAACGATTCAAGAAATTTTGAACACAATAATTGGAAAAGTGTACTCTACTGTTGAGGCTAAAGCCGAGGAAAATGCGGTATCGGTAAATTATTGTTTGGTACGTAACCATTTTCATGATAAATCTAAGAAGCACGATTCTAGGGTTGTGACAGCGAATAAACTCTTCAGGGCATTCTACAAGATCAAGAGAAATTTCAACACCTGCGTTGGTCCAAAAGTAACCGTAATTAATTTATCTCCAACATCTCAACGGTTTTTAAGAAGCGATGAAAAGTTAACCAACAAAATTCGAAGATCTGCCGCTTTATTGATGGCTCTTTACGAAGAAATGAGAGATTATTCTTATTATAGTTGCACGTCAAATATTTTATGTGATTTATACGAAAGTATGAGTAAAAACGAACGGTATTTAAATCATCAACAAATTCCGAGAGGTTCCAATTTTATAACGAACGTAAATAGTAACGTTTTTTTTAATTATCAAACCATCACTGATGTTGATCTTAAAGTTGAGTCAAACGAAGAACCGGAAACGTCAACTGTACAATTTTTTGATAAGCCAAATTGTTCAACCAGCAATGAAGAGGGTTCTTCCGTGGTTTTACCGCATTTCAAAAATCTTCCAACATCAACATCAAATTCGAGCATCTATTCGGATGAAGAAGAAATTCCCTTTTCTGGAATTCTTCCAAATTTGAGATACACTTATCACTCCCAAGAAGAGATTAATAGCGATGAGGAAATGATGAAGATTGATAATAATGTTGCGGTGAACGCCGGAAGAGATCTGGGTCTTGATGTTCCCTTAACGGAGTCATTATCAATCGATTCGATCCATGCCGATATTGCCATCAACGAATCAGAAAATTTTATTATACTTAAAGATTTATCGATGGCTTAAGATATTTTAACATTAACATATTTAATTATCGATTACCATTAAATATATTTTCCATTTATAGATACATTTTTTTACGATTTGAGTGTCTACTGACATACACTATTCTGATTAATATTATCTCTTATCTTTTATACACTTCAAAAGTTAGAGTGTTATGACATTGTGTGGTATTCACCTGGTGTGTTTGCCCACTTAACAAGTATTTTTTTTAATCCGTGATCATGGAGAATAACCGAGAAGTTGATTTAAATGAACCTGGAAGTGTTGATTTTAAATTATATAAATACAGATGGGTTGTTTTGTTTATATTCTGTTTTTATTCGTGCATGAATTTTGCGCAATATCTTCAATTTAGTATTATCACCAATATCGTAAAACGGTAAGTAATAATTTAATGCGAATCTTCTTTGTTAAATGATATTTTTTAGTTATTATGATTTAGAAACGTTTGATGTTAGTTGGACTTCTTTGGTATTCATGATTGGTTACATAGTTTTATTCATCCCAGTTAGTTATTTAATGGAAAAATATGTGCGTAATTATTTTAAGTCACCACTCAATAAACCAAGAATTTTTTAGGATTTACGAAAAATCTCTTTGGGCATCTCATTCTTAACCACCGTAGGGACGTTAATCAAACTATTTTCAATTCACCAAGACAAATATTACGTAGTTTTAATAGGGCAAACATTTTGTGCTATCGGACAAGTTTTTATGATGAGTATTCCATCGAAATTAGCAGCTGTTTGGTTTGGAAAAGATGAAGTCTCAACAGCTACAGCTTTTGCTGTTGTTGGCACACAATTAGGTTGGTTATAATTATCCATTTGTGTACGATTATTATGATGATTTTTAAGGGGTTGCTATTGGTTGTTTTGTACCACCTAAAGTGGTTGCAAACCATGATGATCTCGAAGAAGTTGGTGATGAATTGTACCAATTGGTGTTGTATAATTTAATTGTAACGTTGGTTTCTTTTGCATTAACAATTATGTGTAAGTTTTAAATGTGTAACAGAATATTTTTTCAATGAATAACTAATTTGTTTAGTTTTCAGGGCTAAACCCTATACACCACCAAATCAAATTCAATTTATGGCTTCCACAAATCCAATAAAATTAGATTATTTTAAGTCACTCAAAAACATATTCACCAATCGCGACTTTTTATTTCTTATAATCGCAATTGGACTTAGTAATGGAATTTGGAATACTTTTGGAATAGAGTTTAATACTATTTATTTAAATTATTTTCCGGTAATGTACAAAACATCTTATACAAAGTCAGCTAATTAATCTTCTTTTGATATATTTTAGGAAGGTGAAGAAGATGCTGGATTAATAGCTTTGGTAGCTATTTTAGTTGGTGGTGTTGGTGGAAGTATCATTTTTGGTGTAATTTTAGATAAAACTCACAGATTCAAGTAGATAAAGTTAAATTTTAATACTCAAAATTATAAGTTTAATTTTAGATTAACAACGTTTACAATTATCTTTTTGGGATCCTTGTTTTTCTTGGGGGCAGCTTTTTTGTTAGAGGAGCAACAAGAAACGAGTGTATTTGTCATTATAGTGTTATTTGGGTACTACTTAAACAAAGCATTTTTTTTTTAAATTAACAAAAACATTTCAGATTTTTCATTTCTGGATCTTTAGCGGTTGGCTTCGAATACGCAATGGAACTAACTTATCCAGAACCCGAATCTATCACATTGGCATCTTTAAACGCAATAATTTTGGCATTCGGTTTAATTTTTGTTGTTATAGTAGACGGGTTAATCGGTGCAATCGGTTTTCTTTGGACAAACATCACAATAGCAATTGTATTAACATTATGTTCATTTTCAACATTGTTTATATCAAATAATCTTCGAAGATTAAATGTTAATAATGGAATTTCAAATTAAATAAATGTATATTTTAAACTCTCAATACACGCAAGCAATTTTTCGTCTTTTATTGGCACAATGCAAAAAACAATTCTAATAAATTTTAATATTTGTGAACTGTTGTGCGTCTGAAGATGCTAAAACTAGACTTGGAAAGTTTCGGGTTTAGCCGTGCGTCTTCAGACGTTTCGACTTTTGTTTTCTAAAATACTTTAAAGAATATTATTTCCCGGGATGATTGACATTTGTAAACAATAACTAACCTTACCTAACATTCCTTCACGGTATAATTAACATTACAAAAGAAAAGTAACCTTACATAATATTCCTTCACGGTTTAATTGGCATTGCAAAACAAAACTAACCTTACGCAACATTCTTTCCGAGGATGATTGACATTTGTAAACAAAACTAACCCCAGTCAACATTCTATCTAAAACTGGTCATCATATTGCAGCTTTATCAAATAAACTGCAGAATTGAACTGTTGATCAGGTGTAGTGTCTGATCTAGTTTCTAGTTAGTTTTAGTGCTAGTTCTAGCTTTCTTGTATATTTTTATTGAACAAAAACTAGAACTAATACTAGACTTAGAAAGTATCCGGTTTGGCCGTGCGTCTGAAGAATGTTTCTAGTTCTAGTGTTAGTTGTAGTTTTACACTATCACTAGAACTAACACAAGACCTAGAACTAGAATCATTCGGGTTTAGCAGTCTTGAGGGACGCAGGGCTAAACCCGAATGTTTCTAGATTGTTGTATATTGTTATTGAACTAAAAGTAGAACTAACACTAAACCTACTACCTGTGTATTGGAAGGTTAAGTTATTAAAAGATAATTATAAGAAAAACAAAATCAAATTGGGAATAAGATGGCCAATTAAGGCCATCGACTTTATTTACACAAATGTGTTTTACAAAACTGATGCGTTGAAATAAAACTGTACAATGTGCGCGGACGCTACAAAACAGAACGGTTCGAAACCGGCTCGAACATGTTTTGTGGTAGTGGTGACCAATCGCACGCCCGACGCAAAAGAACGTCAACGTTAATTTATGATTTTGGTGCTTGAAAGATGAGATTATAACCGATGAAGTACGAGAATCGCTTGATAGCGTCTCCACCTTACTCACTAGTAACAAAATAAAATTAAAATGAAGTACAGTAGCGACATAACAATCAGTTTGTGATGAAGGGGCTACATCCCCTTCTATATTTATCTGGAAGTCTATCGTAGCCAACTTCGTACCGTCCGAGCATCCGCCGATTTTTTTTTCGATTTTTCAACAAAAAAATCGGGTTTTTATCATTATTAAAATAAATATATTATTTACTTTATATATCTTAAATACATTATTAATATTTCTCTATTTACAATTCGATAAGTGTTATTTTCATTTAATAACTCTAGGACGTAGGACAGTAAGTTTTTGTGACATCATCACAGGTTTTTGCATTCCTTTATTTAAAAATTCCATCTTCTCGGCGTGTCGAAAAATATTACGTCTTTTTTTTTGTAATTTTTTGATTTCTTAATGGTAGAAATTCTTCCATCATTACGATTTTTTTTAATAAACACTAATCGTTAACTGGGTAAAAGAATTAATAATAATTATACAATTAAGAACAACGTAGATTGTGATTTTTTAAATTTCGAGGAAAAAAGGGATTTAATTTCAATGAAAAGGATATAAAGCGCAGAAGAGAATGAAGAAAAAGAAACAAAAACGAAGATAACAGAATCGTAACAAGCAACGATTGTGAGCTGGACTTTTTGTTATTGAAAGTCTTCTTTTATTACCATTTATCAACGACTACTTCTCCAACTGCAACAGATAATTAAAACAGAACGCATTAAGCTACATTTTTAAGTAATTAAATTACTGTGCAGGCGAGTTATTTACGAAATGACATAGAAATTTCCAGAGAAGAAGGTGTAAGTGTTTGGAAACGAAAATTAAATTTGCAGGTGAAAAGGGGTGAAGCGGATTTAAGCTGTTAGAATTTTTTTTTCTTTGAGTGGGCCACTACTTTTGGACTTTTGTGTTTTAGGTCGGTGTCACTTCACTCCGGGGCTCAAACTGTCACTATGTTGAGCTTATTCTCTGTACATCACTTTCGGCACTGTGAAAATAATAATGTATTTAGTTTGTGTTTTCATAATGAAATGAAATTATGTATAAAAAATTGTAAAAAAATAATAGTACAGGGTGGGTCATAAAGATCATTTCGTCATTGTGGGGAATGTTACTTGATCACTCTTTATTACCCACCCTGACTTTAACAACAAAGTGTTGAATTTAATTTTTACAAAAAAAAACCATTTGAATCAACAAAATAGGATAAATTTACTTACATGTTTTATCCAAATATGAGACCATAGCTTAGATCAAAAAATGTCTAAATGCAATAGTCATTAGTAAAAAGTTAGTCGCTTACACTACAAAAACCATTTGTGTATATTTTTTTACAGTGTAGTGTAAATCGCTATCTATACAGAGCGTTCCAAAATAGTCCTTCCGTTTCTTCACACTCTGCACTTATTATTATCATCCCATTTTATAAACAACGTGCACGGCATACTGGTTGTGTGCAATATTTAATTTAACACGGTTACTGTTAGTATTTGTTCACTCAAATGTGCACCAAAAACGAAAAGGTAAGTATCAAACATTGAAAACTTTATTATTTTTACTGCTTTCGTCCGTTACACAACATATATACAAGATTTCCATTTGCCAATCGAAAACCGATCGTTTAATTTATTTTTGTTTATTTTATTTATTAATTAACTCGTATACAGGATGTCCAAATTAATGGGCATCAATACCAAAACACCCTGTACGCAAAGATTTTTCCCATGAAGTTTCGTCGATCCTTATAAAATACAAATAAATAATAGGACAAACGTATAGAAACACTCCCGCTAAAAAATTACTTACTACATTTAACAGACTTTAACAACAGGTATTTTTACTAAATTTCGCTATTTTAAGAGTAAAAATTTACCGTTTAAATCTAGTAAGTAGTTTATTTCATTTTTTATACAAGAATTTATGTATAGTGTTTTCAAATTTATTCATTAGTTTAAAAAAAAACAAACGTTAAGGGTTAATCGATTCTAACATACTCATTCAATATATGTATGTATAAATAACATGCTGTTTAATAATTTTTTGTTACCTATACAATATTCTTAATGTTCTTCATTGCCAAATATAACCAAAATAATTATTGAATGTAATCAACTTGCCTGTTTATATTCCGATGAGAGTCAATCATTTCAATTTGATTAATAAACATACACACTAAATCTTTTTTATATTTCTTTGAAGGGGCCTTGTTAAATATGCATTCGATATTTAAGTAAATTATTTGTTTTGGAGAAATAAATTAAGATTAATTGGGAAGAAAAATTAAAAAATAAACATGCATAATTTTATGGATTTTGGTTTGATATTAACTCCTAAGTATCAATAGATTTATAAGATGTTTATAAAATTTTCCACATCCGTCTGATATATTTTTTGTACTAATTCCTTTATGAACTTTCAACGATTTGAAACGATATGTAATTAAAGAAAATTGCGGTAAAATCGGTTTAATGTAAATTTTGCAAACTTGCCTTGCTCAAATTATCAAAAATTACAACCATCCTATTATGTTACAAAAAAAACTGTTCAATTACTCCAAAAGCAAGACAATTAAATATATCACAGTATGTAGATAACTAGCTGAAATCAAACTTTTCATTTATTATCATTATTCCTGTTAAATAAGTAACAAATATTCACAAAACCACATGAATTCACTAGGTTCACTTCCTTGAGTGTATCAAAACCTTCCAAATCAAAGACTTTTACTTTCACTATATAAAAACTAAAGACAGGGGATAAATAATATCAAAAGAAAAAATATATCGAAAAAATTAGCTACATTAAAGAAAAAAAATTTGTCCTCAATCGAAATCGTTACTAATCGACAATCAATAGTTCAATTCGTTAAATTTGGTCTTTCCGCGAGAAAAAATAGTAAAAGAAAA
Organism: Onthophagus taurus; assembly: GCF_036711975.1. NCBI lineage: Eukaryota > Metazoa > Arthropoda > Insecta > Coleoptera > Scarabaeidae > Onthophagus > Onthophagus taurus. Next base: position 6,967,934 of record NC_091967.1, read on the forward strand.
TAATAAACAAAATGATTAAAAGGATGAGGAGAGAAAACATTCAACTATTAACTCACGCACGCGGGGCCTACGCAAGGCACCCGTCCGCGCACCACCGGCGGCCTCGTCAAATGGAGGCGCGGTCCAAGTTACAAGGGACACACTCGCAATACACCGAAAAACACCGCCCACATCAATACAATCCAGTGCACAGTGTAAATGGGGCTCTCACCGTCTGTGAACTTCCTCGCGACGAACTTGAGCGTCTCGTCCAGCAGGATTACAGGTATCGAGAACTTCATCACCGTCACCCACTCTTCCACGGTCAGTGGACACACTTGGAATACCGCCTAATTTTTTTTTTTAATTAATTAATGTAATTCAAAATTAATTGAACAACAACATACCGAAAGTACCTCAACGTACAAAATGACGAAGTGCAAACTGAATGAAAGAGCCATGGAACCAATCAACCATAAATTACTCCATGGTGGCATAGCGATAAGTGATTGATTTTCTGATAAGCTAAGGAAAATGTTTCAAAAAAATTTTAATATTTTAATTTTTTCAATTACCTGTTCATAGCGTTTAACATTTCAATTGTAACCAATACAGATAAAGCCATTGTCATAGGATGTGGATCAGTAAACACTTTACAATCAACTCCTTTGAATTCTTCCACACCAGGCATGCAAGATAAGTGATGAGTCTTTAAACAAAAAAGTTTAAATATTAAATCTCTCAAAACTTATTGACTTTACCAATTGCCAATAGCTCATTTGTGGACCATACGGTGAAAACATGAACCACCAAGCGGCAGCACCTACGGTAGCGGCTCCTACATATCCACCAATAGCCATATACCTAAAGAACAACCATCCAGAAATAAGAGATTCATCAGCTTTACGAGGTGGTTTGTCCATGATATCTAAGTCGGGTGGATTGAAACCTAAAGCAGTGGCTGGCAAACCATCAGTAACCAAGTTAACCCAGAGAAGTTGTACAGGAATGAGAGCCTCAGGGAGGCCAAGAGCGGCAGTTAAGAAGATGGAAACGACCTCCCCAATATTTGAGGAGATGAGATAACGAATAAATTGTTTCATGTTGTTGTAGATAGCGCGACCTTCCTCCACGGCAGCTACGATTGAAGAGAAGTTGTCGTCAGCTAATACCATTTCGGAAGCTGATTTAGCTACAGCTGTACCGGAACCCATAGCAATACCAATTTCGGCCTTTTTCAAAGCGGGAGCGTCGTTCACACCATCACCAGTCTAAACAGAAACATATTTTTTAACGATACTAAATCAATTTAGTATTAAATCTTACCATAGCAGAAATTTCATTCATACTTTGCAAATATTCAACAATCTTGGATTTATGGCTAGGTTCTACCCTAGAGAATAATCTGGCTCTCGCACAAGCAGCTCTTTGTTCACTAGTAGGTAAGTCATCGAATTCACGTCCGGAGTATGATTTGCCGGTGGTATCTTCATCTTCACCAAATACACCAATCCTCCTACAGATAGCTTCAGCAGTAGCCTTGTTATCACCAGTAATAACAATTACCCTAATACCAGCAGCACGACACCTTACAATCGAATCAAATACTTCTTTACGTGGTGGATCCAACATTCCAACGACACCAACAAAAGTAAGGTTAACTTCATATGTGTAGAATTTGGTGGAGTCACCAAGATCCATCTCTTCTGGTTTCATTGGGTTATCGGCGGTGGCCAAAGCCAAACAACGAAGGGTATCGCGTCCGCAGCCGTATTGACGAGTAACATCGAGGATACGATTCTTAAGGGTGTTGGTAAGTGGAACTTTGGTGCTTCCAACTCTGGCGTGTGTACATCTGTCCAAAACACCTTCCGGAGCTCCTTTAACGAACAATTTCGGTCCAGTACCCAATTTGGATGGTTTAAGTGGTACGCAATATGAAGACATAGATTTACGATCTCTGGAGAATTCCAATGTAAATTCTTTTTTCCATTTTGTTTCGATGTCCTGTCTAACAACAATGGCAGAAGCACGACGATCTCCAGTTTTGGCAACGTTAAATGGATTCATTTTTTCAGCAAGAACGATTAGGGCAGTTTCAGTAGCTTCGCCAACCTTTTCAAAAGCTTGTTTAAACTCGTTAAAGTCAATGGCAGAATCATTACACATTATACAAATTGTCGATATTTCATGAAGACCTTCATAATCGCCCGCTTTCACCTTTTGACCCTTCAAGAAAACTTCACCAATTGGTTCGTAAGTGGATCCGGTGATTTCAAACTCTGCGAAGCTGCTATCACCACCTTCAATTTTATCAAAGATGAACATTCTTGATACGGACATTTGGTTGGTCGTTAACGTGCCGGTTTTGTCGGAGCAAATAACGGAAGTGCAACCTAAAGTTTCTACGGACGGTAAGGAACGAACGATCGCATTCTTTTTAGCCATTCTGCGTGTTCCAAGAGCAAGACAAGTAGTGATGACAGCAGGTAAACCTTCTGGAATAGCTGCGACGGCTAAAGCTACAGCGATTTTGAAATAGTACACAGCCCCTTTGATCCAGGAACCTCCATGAGCCGGATCGTTGAAATGTCCAATATTAATAGCCCAGACAGCAACGCAGATTACTGAGATTACTTTGGATAATTGTTCGCCAAATTCGTCCAATTTTTGTTGGAGTGGTGTCTTAATTTCTTCAGTTTCTGACATTTCCGTTCTGATCTTACCAATAGCAGTGTTCAAACCTGTGCCAATAACGATACCTCTAGCTTTTCCTGCGGCTACATTCGTACCGGAGAACAAAATGTTCTTTTTGTCTTGATTTACAGCTCTAGGGTCGGGTATGGCATCGGTGTGTTTAATTACCGAGACGGATTCACCTGTGAGGATAGACTGGTCAATACGAAGCGTCGTCGAAAAAATTTTTATCAAACGAATATCAGCCGGGATCTTGTCACCGACAGACACTTCGACTATGTCCCCAGGTACAATGTCTTTTGCTCTGATTTTTTGAATACCCGATTTGTCGCCTCGAAGAACTTTCCCCATTTCGGGTTCATATTCTTTAAGGGCTTCAATGGCCGATTCAGCATTACGTTCCTATCAATATTCAATTAAAAAAATGAGATAATAAATATTTTAAAAAGGAAATTGTAATTTTACCTGCCATACACCTACGACTGCATTAGCAATTAGGATAAGGAGAATTACAAAAGGTTCTACGAAAGCGGAGAATGCTCCGTCGTGCTCTTCGAATAGCGCGAGGACCTGTAAAATAAGATCGTTCGTTTACTTGAAATACATACATTCAATAGAGAGCTCGTAAAATAACCGTAAAACGGAAAGGGTATTAAAATTAATCCACATAAAACGTGAAGCACTTATGAAAGGCGCCTCGAAAAAATTTCTTTTGATATCTAACGATCTGGATAATTTTTTTGTGGTCCTAGATAGGCGAGCACCTACATTCCGGGAGTTGCTAGAGTTCCGATTTATTGCTCTATCGACCCAGAACTGGGCGGTAGCTAATAACGAGTGCATCCTGAATCAGGTTTATTTACGAATGTGAAGATGTGGGAAATGAAGGATTTTCAACCTATCATCAGGAATTCTATAATTGTGATGAAAGTTTTTTCTAGACACCTCGTTATAAACTATTATTAAAAATTTAATATTCTCGTCCAATTTCCGTTTTATAATGAATATTAAAGGATGCAAGAACCGGAGCAATAACGGTACGGAGTGAAAGTTGAATTAACAAATTCCGTTGCTAAAATGAACTTGTAATATTAAACTCAGAATAAAATCACAACTTGAAATAGGTAGTTTTACGACTGGTATCTAACACATATCATGTCGTAACAGATAAGTAAGGTTACCTACGATATTTTAAATCTAAATTTAAAGCCAGTTATATGGTCGTAAGTAGGAAACGTTTAATTATTTATTTCAATCAATCCGACTGTGTATTTACACGATCCGTTTTCACGCGTCCGTCGTCGATCAATTAACGGCCGGTTTGTTTTTGCGGCCAAGCTAACAATTTACTACAGGTTTTATTTTAAAAATCTACGTAGGTTAGAATTAGTATAAACAGGAACTTTGTGCTCGGACTTGATCAACTACCCTGGCGACAAAGATTTAAAAACTGAAATCGTTCATCAAATTCAAATTTTGGCCGCTTTTCATTCTGCATAACTAGGTAAATTGAGCAGACGTGCCGACGCTATTAAACATAAGGAAACGAGCAATTATTATTATTAGACGGTTATGTCGTATTCCCAATGTCGCTTCCCGAGCAAGCTTATTTAGGCTAAATGTCCGTTTACAAATACGTACATTTGTATAGGTTGAGTTTTTTAAAATTTTTATTTATGATACTTACAAATGAAATAATAGCGGCTAATAATAAAATCTTGACTAGAAGATCATCGAATTGCTCTAGAACTAATTGCCATATGGACTTGCCTAAAATTAGAAAATTAAAGGAAAACATAATCAATTAGTACGTTTCAGTTTAACCAAATTAGCCGCTTAAACTATTTTGAACAGAAGGGTCAAGGAAATTTTATTTCTTCTTCAAGTTCTGTTGTACAGTTTTAAAACAGTCTGTAAAGTTATTTCGGGGATCTCGCACGTAAACAGTTTAACTATCCGCAGTTCAATAAATCCGAAACATGCACCTGGTCTAATTTAATTGTGTAAAATCATAACAAAGCGGAATCGGGCGATGATACCAAAACTCAACTGATTATCCGGCAATAGATTTAAGGTAACCGCCTAACCAATTACTTTTATATAGCGTCCGTTTTATTAGGTTATCGTATAAATCTCGATTGTTTCGAGAGGTATTTTTTAAGTATTTATTATGATTCGCCGCCATCTAATAATAGACTTTAAAATTTGAAGTATGACTACTACTGGTAATGGTATTTACATTGTTCACGAGTTTAACCGATCTTCAAACAACAATAAGTCACTTGCAATTTATAACCCGCGAATTACATGATGAATATATTTAACGCCTTCATATTTTCTAAAACTGAACGGGCCAAAAAAACTGAAGTTCTTCATTCACACGTTTTCACCAATTCCCTGAAATAAACTGTTATCATATTCGCTGTCTCTTATTTCTCACGCTTGTTTTCGCGATGTCTGCGCCGGTATCTTTTTGTATGTTACGCAACGAGTGAAACATTCTGAAGATATATATTCACGATCGTAAATCTATATTTAAGGGGCTCACCAGATTTAAACCTTCAAGTATTTCCTTATTTTTAATACATTTTCTTCAAATGAAATAACTTGAGTTTATTGAAATAATTTATGTGTAAGTTTTTACTAATAACTAATCAACCGGAACTATAAAAAAATCTTTGCGCAAACCCGATACGAGTTTACAACTCGTGTAGTGACGTCGTAGCAATATTAAAAATTAATACGTTCGTTGCGTAATAAACGCATTGTGGTGCGACGCGTTAAACTGGCTTAGAAAATTTTATATTCGTTTTATTCCAAGTTATTTTGGTGAAAACACGTGTGGTAAATAAAGATAATTTTATCTCCGAATATAACCAACGCGATTTTGTCTGGATTGAGAAAATATCCGGTTTGAGATGAATCACTTCAAATCTTTTCATGTTTTTTAAAAGTTTTTTTAAAATTTACACGTGAACAATACATTCAAGTTAATTTAAAAATCGTAAACAGATTCGTAACCTCAATTTAAATAAAAATCGAATTCTTTGATAAATATTAGATAAAATCTAATATTTGAAGAGTGAAATTTATTATTATAAGCAGTTTTCCGCGGGATATACTGTGATGTATAAGAAAACAAATACTTTTATGCCCGTCTTGGTAAAATAAATTAGTTTCTTACATGACTGTTATATTGTTATTTATTACCACTATAAACTAAACCAGGTGCATGATTTTCAATAGTAAAAAAGAAAAATTAAAGAAACTGTCCCCATAAAATCCCTCACAATCCGACATCAAACGGCAACGAAATCCCCGCGATCCAATTAACTGTTGTAAATATTTAAGCGGTCCGCTTGTTCGGTTATCACTTACCCTCTTCTGCGGGCAATTCTGTAACAGAGATAGAAAACAAACAGTCAGCATTTGATCACGAATATAGACGGGGAAAAAGGTAGTGGGGAAGCTTAATAATAGACCAGGTACGCTTTTGCGTTCGCATACATTTATGTACACGCGAAAAAATGCCAAGTCCACGCTCGGATTTCATCTTTTCGGCCATTTCGCCGTCCCGTATGCAAGAAAACGAACTGAACGTGAAAAACTTTACGAAACTTAAGCAATACCATCAGCTCCGTATGATAATAGCTCAACTAGAAGGTCATTATAGACGTCACTCGTGACGTAATTGGTGTATGTTGTGTATGTATATCCTTTTGCTATTCGCATAGCATACTGAATGCCTCTAACCGTGCTCATCGTCTCGCTACAATCGCAAGATTGGCAGGATAAACTATACAGCAAACTTCGATTTATTTACACAACCAATTAAATCAAGCAAGTGAACTATCTGAACGGGAGATAGATAATTAATGCATCGAAACCTATCAATCATTGTAAATAATGTATTAGATTAATACGTGTTAGAATATTAGCCCAAGATAATAAAATATATTAAATATTTTTTCCCACTTATACAAATCTTATTTTATTTACATGAACACTCTAATTAACTTAAACCACAACAACAACTTTTTTTATAAACGGTCTTGCAAATCCTTTAAGATAGAACACGCGTAAATACACCTGAACATGCTATTTTTGGTCTTAGAGTTATAAATAAAACGACGGCCAGCAACGTGTTAGGTTCTGTTTTGAATTCTGCAGACTCCAGTTGTAAACAAAGCAGACACAAGAAGTATTTGGAACATTTTCTGTCTGAATCATGAAGACTAAAGAGGTGGCTCCACCGTCGAGATTAATTTTATTTAACTTAATCAAACCTATTAATACACCAGAGGCGGATTTTAAATAATAAACTACCGGAAACCAAAAACGATAAGCATCTGATGACAAATTAAAAAATAGGAAATTATGAAATGATAACAACTAATGCGAATTATATATTGTTTATGATTTTTATTATTTAAAATGGATTGAAAATAAAAAATATATTTAGTGTCGTTGTTTTTAGTTTCGACGTTAATTTAAAGCATGCTAAAAACTTAGCCTTATTAATTTTTGAGTCATCACTCGGAATTTATGTTCAGGGCTTCTCCACGTCACGGATATGATAGTTAAATATGACGCGTCCACCAACGAAAAATTCTAAATAGTTTAAGTATAATATTTGAAAATTACCTTGGGAAAAAACGGTAAAAGATCTGATATCCCCTGCACCAATTTGATTTATTTAATACCACTGCTAAAGTGTGAGCATATTGAAATAGCTACAAAACAAATTTATCAATCTATCAAGGGTAAAAACTAGTAGACACAGCTTCCAGTTAACCTAATGATGAAAACAGATTACAAAGACGGCTTATTCCTGAAAGGTTTAATTCGCCAGGAAAAGAGGATAGAGATAAATTACAAGATTCTAGGTAGACATCAGATACTACGTTTAGCAGAAATAATATTACAGTGGATCTACGGACCTTAATGCAGTCTATGTGCCTTTTTATAACAGATGCAATAAGTACCAAATGTTGTCAATACCGTCTAATGCAGACTCTACCCGATTTGAAATAATCCGCATACTAAGAAACGTTATTTAAGCGAGTCTGGTAGTATGGGATGATGGAAACCAATGTACTAATCCAGACTACATAACTGCGTTGTGCGCTACATGATTTGTTCGACAAAGTGATGATTTTCACTGCTATGAAAAAATTTTTAAAATTGCGTCCATGATGTAAAAGCATTTTCAGACGTTCTAACTTAGACGGTAGTTCAATGTTCTTTTATGCCTTGAAATAGGCTTCATAATATGTCTATATAAACAAAATCAACTAACGTTCCAATTTTCAACTTGTTAAAAATTCTTGCATCTGCTTGAAACTTCCAATTTCCATCGACAAAGAAGCACCACAGAATAAAACTTGAGACAGATTGCATAAAAAGCAGATACGAAGAAAACACCATCAAGTTAATGTAGTTAATATACTCAAATACTGAGTGGAATGATACTTAGAAAATACAATATAGCAAAAATGCAACAACTTACGGTGAGATTTATGTACTGATAAAGAAAGGAAAGTTTGAATAACAAAATGCCAATGAGTTGCGAACGTATAAAGATATTCATTGATTATTTAATAGAAATGAAAGTTACACCAAGATGACTGAAACGTGTGTATCTAAAAGAAATGAAAACATTATTTAAGAAACTTCAAAACGAAATAACAAATACGAATCAATAAATTAATTGTAGCATTAGTAGCTAAAAAAACAAATAGACTCATTAAACTTAAACTACGTTTTATTAAATAAAGTTGTGAAATTAACTTGGAATTCATAATTACAACAAAGCAAATAACCATTTTTTTTTATTCTGATTGTTTGCGTCATACATGGTCGAGAATAAGTGGTTGGTCATCAAGATTGACGTCAAAGAAATACGTTTCACTTTTATCTTCGTCTTTGCGGTAGTATCCTCCACGTGGTCCAAAAAGGTAAAAGTCACTAAAGGTATTTTCCTTTGAAAATCGGTTTAAACATTTTTTTTTATGCAACGTCGTGTGTGGTCGGTAGAATCGGAGAATCGCGTCGCTGTACCCTACATACGACGCAAACCATCGTGAAAACAAAGTCGTATTTTATGTAAATATTTACATGCATCTGCGGTTCGTTTTATAATGCGGAGCGGCGATCGTTTTATAGAAAGTAACTCGGCTTATTGGCGCATCGTATTTATCAAATCAACCCCGAACAATAATTATAATATTATAAACACCATGTATTCACACTAACAGGCAACAACAACTATTTGTTATCGCAAAGGATCTTTTGAAAATAAAAACACGCTATTATTGGGTAAAAGTTAAACTTTTTTTCTTTTTTAGACGATAACGTGACCTCGAGCGAAGGCACGCTAGAACGTACGCTTGGTTCAAAGGAGCAAGCAATTTACTTTTAAAGCGGCATCTACTTTTCATGGATTGTAAAGTTCAAAACACCGCAACACTGCACCTTGTTAAAGTTTTCTTAACATCTGCTCGCGTACGGAGAGGTTGGAATAAATCAATTGCTCCCCTCATGCTTAACAGGTTAATTGCATTAAGCATTAAACCAATTAGAAGAGTATGCTTCGGAAATGTGGTTAGAATAAGAAGAAAAGTGTGTCATATTTTCTGATGATTTATTATTTAGCGGGATGAGTTGAAGTATTTATTGCATTAGATTTATAACTGATAAGATGATGTTATCCACTTCAACTCATTTTGAAATATTTTTAAAAAAAGCTTCTTTAAAAGTGTTATCACAACCTTCAACAAAAATAGCAGAAATATTTTATTAATGAAATATTTTATAATTTTGGAAAATCAAACAAAAGTTAATCACAAAAATAAGAGAGGATTCATTCAAAGAGGCATTATCTTATCTGAATACACATAAACATTGTCTATTTGTCAAAATCAACAAAAACGATCATAATTAGGAACAATGTCCTAAACAAAACAATAAAAAAATCCTCAAGAAGATGCAAGATTTCTATCTTATCAATAGCATGTAAACATTGTCTAACTAATCCTGTATTATTCACGTTTGTGAGCACAAGGAATTGCTACTTATAGATATTGCACAAGTTTTCGAGCGTGGATTTGAGTTTTTCGATGGCACATTTTGTTTATAATCGCTAATAGGTTGTGCCACTATTCGACGATGTGTTGTACAAATAAATGTACAAAAAAGACTTACCATTAGGTCCATATTTTAGTTGATTACGCTTAACCTGGTCGGGCGTTAATCCTCTTTCTGGATCGGTGCTGAAGTACGTCAGAACCTCCTCGACGGTTTTTGTATGGCCGTCTTCCATTGCGTCTTAAAGATGGTACTAAAAGAAAATTAAATTATAACAATTTAAATGAAATACAAAGGAATTTTCAAATTATGAGAAGTGAGGTTATGTCTCCTTCGCCCTAAAATCGAATGATTTTGATTAATGTAAATTTATTGTTTAGTGTAATAAGTCGATACCGTGTTGAAAAACTATTTGACAATAGAAATTGCTTTGTAACTCGACGTGTTTTATGGTAATGACGTGTATCGTGGATAAAAAGTAACCTCAAACGGCACATGGTTCGACTTACCGTCCTTTAATTCGCGAACACGGAACGAATGTTAATTAAGTGTAAGTAATCCTAAGAAGCACTAAGGCAACGTCTGTGTCAGTCGGCACTTGGTTAACAAGAAAATTATCTACCGGAGACGCCGCGTAAAGTCTTCGCAAGCGACATTTTACAACTACTGCTGACTTCTACGAACGGCTGACAGTTGTACGAGTATAACTTAGAGCGCCATCGCGCGGGCGCCGATTTAAATAGACGAAGGAGAGTGTATTTTGCGATTTTATTTTAAGAAATATACGTGTTCCAGGTGGTAATGGGCGTCTCGAACAACGGGGGTTCGAATTTGAACTGTTACGCACTAATAGTGCGTCAATACCGAAGAAAATTCTCGAAAATTTTTCTTTTTACTGGTAGGTTTACGAACTACTCATGTGGACACATCTGATTGGCTCGTTGATATAACAAAATGACGCGCGAATTTTAAATTATCAAATTCTTTCTTTTCTAACTTCAAAACAATTCAATTAAATAAAATGACTATTTAAATAACATAATAAATTTCTTTTTCAAATTATTAATAAAGAATGTTTAAGAAATAACCAGAAAAGAGTAAATATTAGTACTGATTAACTTTTTGGTAATACAATAAAATTTTTGTGGGTTATTAAAGTTTAGCTTGTTATAACAAAGAGAAATATACCATTAAAATAACGATATGTTTAAAATACTTGTCTGATTTAATTTGAATTAGAGTTTAAAATTTATGGCACCTACTAGAAATTGTACCAATTAAATTTTTTGCAAAAACAGTTAAAGTATGGATTATTTTTAAATGATATTTTTTTCCCACAGCTAATTTTGTAAAAACGACGTTTCGATCGTTCGATTTGGCCCATTAAAACCATTCTCTGTTTATTTTTGGCGCTCGGCAAAAATCCGTCTGCGGGCGGTATTTTTAAAATTTTGGGCAGTAGTCGAAAAGTTTCGTCTGCGCCGGGCTTGATACAGAAATGGCAGCAGTTGCGGTTTTTGAGATCTGTACGGACCGCACTCTGCCCGGATCGGGCGGCCTGCCAACAACCAGCAACCGTTTTTAGCACATCACCGGCAAGACTCTTCTAATTATTTTGGCAAGAGTGTCTGAATGCTCCTCAATCTGCCCGTCCACTTTATGACAGTTTATGATGATGGTGAAAAATAATCCAAAATGTATTCCAAAAACATCTCAAAATTACATAATGATGCAGAAATGAAAAAATTAAACCACCCCAAAAAAAACCAACGTTTTTGATTCACTTCTAAGAAATTTAACTTTTTAACACGTACTCATTTTTTGACACTGTACCACTTTTCTTTTATAAATTTAATGTAGAAACTTACCCTTTGTCGTTTACACAAAAAAATCCAAATGTGGGTTAACCGGTTGTCCCGGAACAACTGTATTAAAATATGTATCACTGGTTATTCGTTATGATGCAAAGAAGGAAAATAAAAAGAAAAAAACACTAAGAGGCCTTAGCCCCCATTAGATGTTCCGAAGGGAAAACCAACGAGAACTACGCTTCAAGACGTACGGCCGACGATGTAGTGGCCCTGTTGCTTTTATAAGCTCGGTGCCTACCTGTGGTAAGACGACGTCTCTGGAACTCTGCCAAAATGTCTCCCTTCTCTATCAGTCAACCACTTGCAGTGCATTTTGCTTCTTAACCTAATACCTTAAACTATTTTTTAAGGCACTCTATCAAAAAAGCTATCTAAGAAAGTAGCAATAACAATTTAGAATCCAAAATGTAATTCAAGAACATGTTGTATTAATTAATAAAATCCTAAGCAAAGTAGAATTAATTTTTTAATGACATCTAATTTATTTTAGATTAGTAGACTACATTACAGCGGTGATATAAAACAGTTAGAACATTAATAGATGCCTTTATGAGTGTAACAAATATTTTTAATTTTTTTTTAAACCAATTTCCTTCTATTTGGAAAATTGATAATGTCATCTAATGTAAGTTTTTGTTTCTGCAAAAGATGGTGAGGGACATTTAGCTCTCAATTCAATAAAGTCGGTACTAGATGTTATCCTAGAACTGAAAAGTTTTTGCAAGTACTTTTCAAGTATTAATCTAACACTTGTTTAACACAATTTAACACTTGTATCACGAGAGGTTGCATCTATGATTGCCAACTGAATAAAAATCCTTGTTTATGTCTGTTGTTTTCTAATGGGTGGACTTTCACTATTTGAAGCTTTCGGGTATGCACATTACGTGATATGTCCTAAGCACTGGTTGAGTCATCGTTGGAAAATGACAAAATGCGAAAATTACATTGTCTTACAAAAAGTGTCTTGTAAAGTTGTCTTATAAAAACAGATGTATTCTCGGGATTAATAGGTGGCTATATGACTATAATATAATATATCATAGGGATATGAAAAGACAGAATCGCCAAAATTCAAGCACGAGATTGTGATGAATTTAATGTTTCGCTAAATTCTTTTCGACTATTTTTACCATGATGGTACATGCTAAACGAGGAATGCGATCAAAAATGCTTAATAATGAGTAATAAATTTCTCTATGTTGTAAATAAATTGTAAACAGTCACTGTCCTTGTAATAATAGTTGGTTCAATAAATATCTTGGGCGTCCATAAAGTGATGATCGGTTAGGCGTTTTGTACAAAGATTGAGTCAGTAAAAAAACAAATATCCAAATGAGATCAAAATGAACTACAAAGTCTTTTTCTGTGCAGAATGAATACATTTCACAAGCATTGTTGGGGGAGATGCTTGAACATCTTTGGCTGTTTCTGCATTGCTGCATAGAATGTAATTGGTCGACACCTCTCAATGTTTTATTATCGTTTAATCAGTACAATCAGGACACTCACGGTATTATTCAAATATATTTAAACCATATTCAACAGGCACACATATTTCTTATCCCACCATCGCAGTGCAACATCGGTTAGGCTTAATGATTCCATAGTTATCCGTGTTTGGTTTTTTTAGTAGTAACTCATTAAGTACAGGAGATACCGATAACCTTGTTTTTACAATGATTTGATAACTTGACAAGATTGACCTTGATTTGCTCAACGAGTGCGTGAACAAAAAGAAAAACGGCTGATGTTTGTGTCCATCTCAGTGACGATGGAAGACTTCTATCTAGACTTCTAGAAGTCTAGACATTTAGACTTCTATCACTTAAACCTAGATTCATCTATTACTACATGGATCACACCAGTGGTGATAGATCCAGGGAAAATAACAATGGAGTAGCAGGGGAGAGAACCTAAAAACTACTTTACTTACACACTTACATGTGTATACTCAAAAATTATAAATTGTGTCATAAAGAATAATTGCATTTGTTATCCGGGGAGTTTTTTTGACTTTAATAATCTGTCATTTAATTTGCTTAATCGTAATTTAATGACTGATAATATGCAAAATAATAATGATATAAACGTTGATTTAATCATCCTGGAACAAACTGACATCTTTAAGCGATTAGCTCATGAACCCTCTTTGGCGCTATATAGAATACAAGAAAATGTTAGGTTAAGCGTACCAAAATTAGTAAATGTCTGGAATAATACAAAACGAAGTTCAGAGGAGTTAAACAAAGTTGAGTTTGGATGTAATGATTTATTTGAAGGTTTAAGGAACGTTGATGCTGCAAGAAAGAAGCTTATCTCTATTGAAGAAATGTTGAATATTTGTATAAATCTAAAAAAGCAATTCAAAAATAAAAATTAGACGATGGAAGACTTCTTCTGTTACTCACAAATAAACCTTTAATAAAGTGATTATTTACTTAAAACCTTTTGATTGACATAATAAACTCATTATAAACAATGGTCAGTGACTGAGAATGTAGACTTGGAACGCGGACTCAAATGATACGACGTTGTAACGCGGATGGTTGAAATAGTTCTTGTGCAATCGTAATTAACGATTGTATTTAAAACGATGCCAAATGAATGAAAATAAAAAATAAACCACAACAACAACGATACGGTTCGTGAAAAAGATTTTAGAGTTAAAAGTTAATCAAATCACCCAGCCGAGTCGTTTGGAATTGCTCGATTTTATCGATCTCGATCTCCACATACGCCGACGCTATTACATTATATACTATTAATACTCCACGGTTTGATTTATGTTTATTAACTACCGTTCTTTGATCTAAAGTTATTTTCATTGGACCCGAAACCGTACTTGTAAATACGCACATTTCAAATCGAAACAATGGGTATGGTTGTTCTGTATGGCTTTTATAATTTCAGGACGACGACCCAACGAAATTTTACAAACCCACGTTCGTTGATCCATAAAATATCCAAACTTAATATGCATAAAGTGTCGTAGCGATGGGAGGAGGTTTTAATTTAAGAGAGATGTAATGAAATTCAAAAATTTGATCACGTTTAAATTTGGGATTTATTATGTAAATGTATAATGTATCGTATCGTAAAAGTTCGGTATTTTCATCGAACAGGAATTTTTGCTGTTGATTATCTGTCGATCACAAGATGTTTTCCTCGTCCATTATTTTTATTGCCTATGGGGCGTCGTACTGCTGGTCCACGCCTGAAGCCGGGTTTCAGGTCTGCTAATAATAACACCTACAGTTCGGCCAGGATCAGGCACAACGCAATGTGTCCATCGTGCCATTTACTATAGTCAGTTGTAGGCCACGGACGTTCAAATAATCTTGTTAATTTTTTTTACGTTTTTCCCCTAAACAGATTTATTTCAAAAACATCACACTTTTATTAATATATTGAGATCATAGATATATTTTAAATTATTATCATATTAATGTTATTAGAAATTAATTTTAAAGTGAATCAATATTGTTTTTGTTGAATAAATTACAAGTACCTATTATGTCTGGGAATCCCAGGAATAATACCTACATACATATTTTTCCTATCGTCTATAAATACAAGAAAAATAGATAGACGGTCTGGTTTTCCGCGAGCTAGTCGATTGAACACCAAAATAGATGGGAATTTTCATCGCGGTAAAATAACTTATTCAACAAATACCAAAGAAAATAAGTAATTATTTTTAATTTTAAACTATTTAGTGCCACTTGCTCTTCTTAGATGGCACTGATTTATTTTTACAATTTCAAGCTTTATTTTAAACGATCCAAACCACTAAAAATTGCAACGCTTGAGAATTGTTTGAATTTGAATTGTTATGTTTAAACTTTTATCTCCATAATTGCATTTCACGACCAATAAATCTCGCCGCACCCATAAATATTTGCATGATCTTGTCTTTATTCGTGTAATTTTAAACATTGCGTCCAAGATTAGATTTTCTCGTAATTTCATCAATTATTCTAAAAATAATAAATTATAGGAAAAAAATTGGTTCATACTTTTATTTACTAAAAAAAATTATTGCTGAAAATATTAAACTTCTGCACTATCCAATCACTGCGCTTCTCAATGTGAAAGCTAAGTCCAGCTTATAGGAGATGATACTTATAGAAGAATAGATTTTATGCCCAATATAATGGCAATATAACAATAGAAGAATATTTACATCATATCTTTAACGATAAATGCACATTTTTCTTAGACGAAAAACATCGATAAAATATGTGCTACTGGATTGATGCCAATCCGCATCGATGTCATGAGCTTCACAGCCAATTTCCAAAAAAGGTAAATTTTCCGGATTCACTTTGCCAAAAAAATTATTTATGGCAAATAACCCTGCTGAATTTTGAAATAGATCTTGGGTTCCATCAACATGGAACATCAGCATATTAAGTGCCTTAATTGAAATTACCTAAAGTCTCTTAATTTCACATCTTTAAATGTTTTGCCTACATTTCTTGTGATTCAACCTGAATTTTGGTTGCTAGTCTGTAATCTTTGGCAATCCTTGAGAGTCTATTCCTTTTCATTCGTCCAGTTATTTCTCCAGATGGTCGATCTTGGTGCTCTCTCTATTCTGATTGATTTGTTGACGTGTTTTCTCGGCGTCTTGAGTTCTCTATAAGACGATAAGCTTACTCCTAAATAAGTGTAGTCTACTACTTCCTCCATCGTGTGCCGTTCACTTCTAGTTTATATCTATGTGGTTCTATAACTATCACCATAGCATTTGTTCATGCTAATCTTTTAAAAGCCAACAGTAGCTATCGTAGTTCATCTTCTGTGTCTGCAATCATTGTTGAGTCGTCCGCTAAAGCTGTGGCTATTCAAGTAAGACTCAAAGAATGCACAAATGTCAACATTTATGGGTGGCATTTTAAGGATATTCAATAAACATTTTTTTTCTTGTAGTAAAACAAATTCATTGAAAACATAATTCTTTGACAATAAAGTTCTTCCTGTTTTGGTATCATGGTGGTCATATTATCCTGTCATAAATGTTAATATTTAATTTTTTAAATAATTAAAAAATAATACATATGGTTGATTAAATTATATAGCACCATACATCTGCTTCGTTTTATATAGGGGATGTAGCTCAGTGGTAGAGCGTTCGCTTTGCATGTGAAAGGCCCCGGGTTCGATCCCCGGCATCTCCAACTTTTTTTTTTTGTTTCCTTAATTAATACAAACTTTCATAATAATTTATTATTAATTATATAATTAATAACTTATACAATCCCCTATTATTTATTTATTTTCTTTTAAATAATCCTTTCAAATATAGTGACTTTTCATTCTTAAAAGTTGCCATTCATGCTTGTTGATAAATATTTTCAAAATGTGTGAGGTTACAACCGATAATTTTAATAGTATCTATAAAGACATTGAAAATGCAATTATAGAATCAAAATTCGTTACGTTAGATTTGGAGTTTAGTGCGTTATCTTTTTCTAGTAAATTAAATAATAGGTAAGTGAAATTTTTGAACATAACCTAAAATTTACCTCTTCCTAACCTATAATAAAATCAAGATTTTTCCGTTTGTTTTCAGTCTTTTTGATACCCCCGAGTGTAGATATCATAAACTGAAGGAAATATGCGATGGAATTATCCCAACGCAAATAGGAATATCCGCTTTTACATTTAATCCCGATAAAAATTCCTATTTGAGTAATACCTTTACGTTTTACACCTTTCCTAGAGTCTTTTTTAATTTAAATCCTAGTTTTATCTTTCAGAGTTCTTCTGTACAGTTTTTGTGTAATTATAAATTTGATTTTAACAAGGTATTATTTCATTTAAAATAATTTATTATTTTTAAAATTACCATTAAATTTGATTTTAGTTTGCTTACAAGGGAATTTCATTTATAAATAGAACTCAAGAAAATGAAATAAAAAATTGTTTAAATAAAAGATTGTATTTGAATAGTGATGAAAATGAATTAGAGCAGTTAGTAGAGGACACAAGTAATGAAATTACACAATTTTTAAAGAATAATAATGTTGGAGATACTCATATTTTAAAAAATATACCTATAAAGTATCGTTCAAGCTTTGATATAAAGTATTTGTTTCATAATGCTGTCAGAGATAAATTTAAGAACGAGATATGGACTTTTGAGAAGGATAACCAATTTTTAATTGAAAAAATATCACCTAGTCAATATGAGTATTTAAAAAATCATTGTAAATTAAATCAAGATTTGTTGGATAACATGTTGGGGTTTACCAAGGTTTTTAGATTGCTTACAAAATATAACAAACCCATAATAGGTCATAATTTATTGATGGATTTAATGTTGCTTTATAAAAGCTGCGAAAATACGCTCCCCAATTCATATTTAATATTTAAAAAAGAAATTTCTAAATTATTTCCAACAATTTTTGATACAAAATCAATAAGTTTTGTGTTGAAACGGTCCATACCAGAAAATAAATATTGGTTGCGCAACAGTCTTCCACACCTTTACACATACTTCAAAGATGGTTATGGAAGACATTTAGCTTTTAATTCACCATTAATCGAGCTCAGTAAACCAAAAAGTAGCGATAGTTTTCACGACGCCGGATGGGATTCTTATAGTACGGGATATATTTTTATTCGTATGGCTCATATTATGGCATCAGAAAAATATGTCAACACAGAATACAAAACTTTTATGAGTGCTGAATTATTTGCCGCTATTGATCCTTTAAAAAACAAACTCAATTTAATTAGATGTTCCGTATCGCATATTGTAAGTTAATTTTATTTAGGAAATTCGAATTAAAACATTCTAAATATGAAAGATTCTTTTTCACAGAACTTAGATGGTGAAGATCCTCCTTCTACTAGACCTGCTTTATTAGTTGTGGAATTTCTTGAAAAAAAAACGATGAATATTACTAAGGTAAGAAAAAAAATATGATTAAAAATGATTAATGTCTACTAAGTGCGAAAAAAATATATATTTTATCGACTCATAAAAGTTGGTAATTTTTTAATGAAATGGTAAATACCATTACCTATGATTTACTAGCACAATATCATATTGTTGAGTGGATCATAATTTTTGTAAAGATAGAGCGTGTTGAATGGTGCAAAGTAACCGTGAAAAATATTAAACAGCGCTGTTTAAAGTTCGTTCACTATCAAGATACACTACATAGAAAGTATTTTAGTTTAGTCAACAAAAAAATTCGTTCTTTACATTCTGGGAGGGATCTTTTTAACACATTTTCAACCGTTTTTGCTTAGTTTTGCGATTGGCCCGTCGCCAAAATCTTAGCTTTGTCGTTGCGTGTCACTTTTAATAATAAGTTATAACGCTCCGGCGATATCTCAAGTCGTTTTCAATTTATTACCGTTTATTTTAAGCGACCGAAAACATTCGAGGTGGCATACCTAACCTTTGTATTGGCTTCTCTAGCTTTTAAAGCATTTTGCTATTTGGAATTTATATTATTATCATTGTTCTAATTGATTTAACAACTTCACCTAATTTCGACCGGAAAAAGTAGTAGGTTTATTCCAATATAGAATTTGTGTTTTTGAACATTTTTTTGACGCTAATATAAATATATATATAAAAGCACTAATAACTTGTTGAGAAATAAGTTTATTATTCTACCGGTTTCGGTGTTTCCTATCATCAATTAATATTACAAGTTATTAAAGTGTTGTTAATAAATTTATGTTAATATAATTAAATAAATAAAAATTCCCAATATATAAAAAAAGAGTTCCGAAATGCCGCATGTCTCAAAACACCATACGGGAGAAGAAATTTCAACAGCATCCGGCTCCAAATAAAATCAGTCAAAAAGTGATCTGTCTGACATGGCGAAATACCGTTTACATATTTTGGAGATCATTACGAAGATTATAAAACTTTTCTGGGGGATCTAGAGCAATATTTTTGTGTTGCGAACACCTTGAACAAGTCAAGAATCTCGATTTTTCAATCTTAAATGCTCTGAATTGTTGACGTCGAAAGAACTCGAACTCGCCATGCTTCTCTGTCTTCTATAGTACGAAACTTGACCTTTTGCCATCACACTTCCCCTGTATGCAGGATTTTTTTCCGTCCTTCCGTATTACATGTCCAAAGAATTTAAGAATACGACGCTGGATTGTTGGTAACAATCTGACATTGTCGAGTATTTTCAGTTCTTCTAGAATGGATAACATATTTCAATGCTTACTTACATCTTCATCTTTGCGGATGCTGTAGTCTTCCCAGATTTTCCAAACCCTTGACGGCTATATACATCGAAATCTCCGGCCGACAGAAATGGCAGCCGAAGCTTAATTTCTGCTATTTCTTCAGCTTCTAGCAGGGAGCAGAAAACAACAGGTCAGGTACAAAAGCCGTAACTGGGTACTGAATAAAATGGTGAGAAAAGAATGCTGAAAAGTGAAGATAGCTGATAAAGAAATACATCGAGATAGAGACGCAAAAGAAACACGACAAGTTTAATCCTCATAGTGCACAATACGGCTTACATATGAATATTGTCAAGACTAAGATCGTGTTCTCTGAGTCACCGAAAAAAAGCAAACCTTGAATTAACGGCGAAAAAATAGAACAAGTGTTGTCTTATTCTATTTTTGTTGATCTCAAACATCACGAATCGAGCAGATCAGAAGAACGTTTATATCTATGAAGACACTCTTCACAAATCTGTGATGAGAGAAATTGAATGTTTAAAATTGTATTTCATTTTTTTCACATTTTTTTCACTTTTGTGGAATAATCCAATCAGACATAAATTAGAAAATTGAATTGTTTCCAACGTTAGAAAATTATTCCCCTGTTTGATACAACACTAATAAAACTGGACATTCATAGCAATTTGCGTAACAATACAAAACATGACTAACGAAACCAACAGAACTGATCGACGTCATGTATACATGGTAGGTTTTTTTTGGGTAAATATTATGGCGGGTTTTGCGACCAAATAGAAAGAATTGTTTATAAATAATCTAAAAAAAAATTTCTGAAAAATTACTAGTAATTTTTTTAAGTTCGTCAAGTTTGTTTTAGGATTATTCTTTTTGTTTGATTTTTTTTAGGTTACTGGACTGTTGAGTAATTGTGGTTTCGTCGAGGTTAAACCGTATGGAAGGAAGCGCGCCATTGTGGCTGTTGACAATTTTGGAAGGTAACTAATTAGATTTTATCGATAAATGTATTAAAAATAAGGTGATGGAAACTTGTATGTTAGCTTTAAAATCGTTTGTAAACACGGCCTAAAACGGTTTGTTTGGTTTAATGGGCAGTCTTATTATATTCTTACGACGAAAATTTATAATAGGCAAGCAGTTAAGATTTTAGTCTACTTAAATTTAACGGTGGAACGGGAGCTACTACACAAGCGCAATTTGGCCAGCAGCCGTTATAAATCGCGATCAGCGCGAACTTTATTGTTGTACTCAATTTTATGGATCCATTCTATTTTCCCCCTAAGTTATCGTTGGTTACATCCTGCGATTTTTTTTTTTGCTGCTGATTTACATTTTTTATCCGTTATCGTTACGTAATAGAGCAGGAATGGCGATCTATCTTACTGCCTCCGAAAAATATATGATCAAACGGCCAGACAAAGCTCTCAAGACCGTTAAAAATTAAATTTATAACTTAGCGTTTGGTTGACTTTTAAAATAAGTGACCTTTGGCGCGAGTTTTGCGACTAAAATTATATATAAACTGCAGCCGGTCTATCTCGGGGTAAAATCAATCTATAATTAATGGAAAGGTGTAAGTTTCGGGCAAAATTCCCGCGTATCAGATTTTAAGTAGAGTTTATGAATTTTATCGAGTAATAATTCAGACGTCGAGCTTGACACGAGTATTGTATACAAAAGATGTAAACACAGCTCCATCGGTCACTCAACTATTTATAATAATAATCCGGCAAAGTGCCGGAATAATCTGTTTGGATTGTGGCGAAACAAGGGCCTAAATAAAGCTTTCCTGAACATTATCGCTTCCTTTTGTACTGGTATATCGTGTTAATAAGCTGAAGGAATTATTGATCATAACTCTCTTATATTTTCCCAAATTAATTAAACGTTCGTTCGGTAACTTCAAAGCTCCCTTCTCCAATAAAATGGTATGAATTAATCGATGGATAATTCATCTTCGTTGCGGTATTATTCAAGAGAACATCGGAACAATAAAAAAAATAAATAATCTTAAATTGTTTTCCGTGATACGAATTTCGACAGGATTTGAATTTCCTGGATGTACCCTTCAACATCTCTTTTAGCATCTTTGATCATGGCAAGATTACAAATAATCGTATCAATTATTCTTTGGAAACGCACTGACGGCGAGTCTATTTTTTTATATAAATTAAACGCATAATATTAACAATGGAACGCTTCAACAAAACGCCTACGTATACAATAAACAGGTCCAACCTAACAGTAAAGCCGCACTAAAATAGATATAGCATCAGCCATATGTTACCGGTCTTTTTAAACAATAGGAACATTGAAAGAAGTGTTTTCTTTCTGCTTTTACTACTTTTTATTGCTGCGAAGCTCGTTGGGTTGTTCGTTAATTTGTAATTTATTTTATACAGTACGTTTTAAGGGGGTAAATAAATGTATAAATGTTTATTTTAAGACTAAATCATGTTGGGAAAGATTTTAATCTGAAAAATAAAGAAAAAACTATACTATTTACATTAAAACCTCAATATAACAAACCTCGTATAGGTAGTTCTAGTTGTTATTCAGCGTTAGATTGTTGAATATTTTACATTGAACTAGAACTAACACTAGACGTAGAAGTTTTGGGTTCTGCCGTGCGTCTTCAGAATGTTTCTAGGTCTACTGTTAGTTCTAGTTTTACACTAGCACTATTACTATGTAGAACTAACACTATACCTAGAACTAGAATCATTTGAGTTTAGCTGCACGTCTCTAAAGACGGCTAAACCCGAATGATTCTAGTTCTTGGTCTAACGCTGCATAACAAATAAAAATAGAACTAACACTAGACCTACAACTAGAAAGTTTCGAATGTTTCTAGTTCTGGTTCTAGTGTTAGTTCTAGTTTTATATTAGCACTATTACTATGTAGAACTAACACTATAATAAACACTAGAATCATTTGGGTTTAGCCGCACGTCTCTAAAGACGGCTAAACCCGAATGTTTCTAGTTCTAGGTTTAGTGTTAATTCTAGTGCAAGCGTTAGCTCTAGTTTTAGTCGTTATTCAGCGCTAGATTGTTGTATATTTTTATTGAACTAAAAGTAGAACTAACTAATAAAGAACGCAATGGTGTGGCTTGCTGTTCGAATTTGTGTTTATTAAAATTATTCGTTCAAACAGTTTCAAGTGCAAATTAAAAATTTTTCATATAACGGAGTTTTTGGTATAACGAACACTCCCTTCCCCGTATTAATCCATTATATTGGATATATTTACTGTACTTGAAAATTTAAAGTTTAAATAATTCGCATTTCTAAAATAAGTTTCCTCAAAATCACATCAATTTATAAAGATGTGTCATATAAATGTTGAGTTGACACATGCTGATAAGGTGTCTGGTCAAGCCCGGGACAAAGTCTAATTAGTTTTAAAATAAAAGCTCGGTTCCTAACTGGTAAGGCGCATTTATTATAAATAACTCGGGCACACCTGTTGCGCTAATTGCGTAATTTCGGACCGAATAGTCCGCACAAATCCGTTACTAGTTTCCCGAATTTATTTTTGGAGAGGTCTCGAAACGAAAATCGTTTTGAAAAATTACACAAACGTTTTCTTCCGCCCTTTGATATTCTATACTTTTGACACGAACATTAAAATTAAAGACCACACAAAGCGAGCAATAAAATACGTATGATTTTTTGAAACGTTTGGCTCCGAGTACAGTTTAAATGATCGGTAAAAAATAATTTTAATTAGTACAGAAAAGGCTTTTATTTCTCAAAAAGACGTTAGGGGAACGGCGCAACCCGTTAATATATTGCAACATCGCGATTTTTGGCTGGCCTCGAGTATTTTATTTATAGGGTAATGCTTGCTCGCTCCGGACCAATTTTTTGTTGGAATGCTACCAGATAATCAATATTACAACGTCGCCTTTCCACTTTTACATGCCAGCTGAGTCTGATCGATCCCTTTTGTACGGTTGTTATTGTTTAAATACTGCCAAAAAACGTTACGGTACGATCTTAAAATCTGGACTTAAATCACATCAATTAAATTCATATAAAAAAACTAATTATAACACAGAAAGAAACCCTAATAATGAATCATTTTTATTTTCAGCGCTAGAAGAATCCTCTCCAAATTCAAAAAACACAACGATTTTAGTATAACAACTTATAGCGCAATCAAACATTCACCAGTAATAAGAGCAGTAATGTGGTAAGTGATGCATCTTGCTTAATGATTTCATTATTCTTCTTTTAAAAAAAAATAGGGGTGGTGTTGTAGCATCAGGGGCGATTTTGATGTGGCTAGCAACGAACCTGAAGAAATAAAATATTTAAGTTTATTTAAAAGTAAAATAAAGATTTATTCATGTATCTTTAATTATGCTTATTAGCGCAACACTAAAAATTCATTTGGCAAAATTTCCCTACTTACTTAACCCAAAACTCATTAAGTTAATTGTCTCAGATACGTAACAAACGTCCATTCCAACACCTAACAAACTGCATAAACGGCAAAACATATTTTTGGAGATTATAATTTAACAACCTTTCCAAAACACACTCAATTATGTAATCGTTAAAATTTACACCGTTTATTTTTAACCATCCAATTTAAAAAATTAAAAATAAAACTATAGATTTCGTTACAAGAAAATATTTTAAAAGGGGCGAAAAAAGATTATCTATAAGGGTTTCTGAGTGCTAGACATTGACGTTAGAATCATTTTAAAATTTATCAACGTTTTCTTCATCGTGCATCACACTCGGCGTGAAATTTACGATCGTTTATCGTCCATTAGTGGGCCCAACAGATGTTAATTTGTCCGATCAGATCCGAAGTGGCGGATATTTTAATTAAGGCTCACCGCGACCGAAATACGCCAAAACTATTTTTCGATGCGACTTTGACAAGCGGTGCGTGGGTGGCACGTCTATTTTTAATCGCTAAGATAAATATAAAATCGCGAAATGACGAATAATAGTCGTCCTCGTTATATTATAATTTTCTTTAAAAACTCACCAAACTATCCTTTCATTATTTTTTTTTCTCTTCGATACATCATTCCTGTTAGCGGTTGATGCCGGGCTGGAGTGTCTTAGAACGTGTTAATCTTGGAGAGTTGTAAATCAAAACTTGTTGAAATAATGTTTGAACAGAGATCTCGTATACTGTGAATGAATGGAACATTTTTATATATACAGGCTGGGAGAAAATATTTGAGAGAATTTTAAAATTTTCTCTTGTTTTGAAAATGATCAAATTTGAATAATTAATAATATTATTAAACAATACATATTTAACCTAACAGTTTACAACAATGAATCAATTTGAAATATTTGATATCATATCTGTTGAACTAAAATTTGTTATCACTCCAGAATACCACAAGGAATATACCAAAAACTACAAGCTCCAACGCTGTAAGTACACTCACTCTCGGTCAGTTAATTCCACGTATCCGTATTTCCATTAGCCCTTATCCTTCCGTCCCTTCCACCAATACGTGCTGAAGGTATCCTCCAATATACCTACATAGTCTATCCATAACAACCAGCTTAAATCTATTCTTATACATTGGTCCATGATTATTATACTCTGTACTCCTCATCCACTCATTTTATGCCATTCTTTTTTCTTCTTATCCATTCCAAACTCTTTCCCCTATTCCTTGCTTTATATAATTTTTGCTACATTTCAACCACTCGATCGATATTCGGTTATCGTCGTAAGTGAATTGCCAAAACAATCCTTGCAGCTACGTCTTCCCTTGTTGTACCGTTAACTCCCAAGGGGCAGCTATAAAGAGGTTGAATGGTGTTTCCATCATCAAACACTTCCACGTTTTCTCATTCCGCCCCATCACTCTTCACCCCCTTTTGTCTCTCATATAAATTCGCGTATTCCCCCATTTTGGTTTCGACAACCCAACCACCTCTCTTGCCACATTTGTCATATTTAACAAAGTCCCTTCCCCCTTCTTATTCTGCAATTAACACATTCGTTCTATTTCTCCTAATTCAGACTGTCTTTGATTCATGGCATAATCTATACAACTGTCCCACATCACAAATAATGATTTTGGTTTCGCTGTATTAAGGTCCAAAATCGTTACTTTCTAAAGAGTTTACCAATTCTTTCGGCCAGTTCTATATTCTTTGAGCTCATGTCAGAAAAATAATTTAATAGTTTTCTAACACATCAAAAAGTTATTATCTCAAAGCTGTTTATAGAAGAATTTTTTTTTCAAAAGGTTTATTGAATGTGTCCTAAAAAAATTTTGCCGTATAACAAAACTTACTTGGCGAGTATTCAAAGCATCGCCGTTTCTTTCTAAATAAACAAGTGACAATAATTGACGTCGCTTTCCAAGAAATCTTTGTCCGTTTAGCCTTTATTTTTGGAAAGACTCGCCCGAAAAATACTATATATCAAACGAAGAAGATTGGCGTCTTGTTAAATAAAATTTTTTATTTATATTTTCGGCTTTTTTAGTTTATAGTGCGAATTATGAATCGATTTTCATGAATTAAATCGATTGAATCAGATTATTTGAATAAAAAAAAGCAGAATTTTCGTTCAAAGGGAAAATCGTAGTTGCTTTCTGTAGGCCGTACGATGAACTTTGTCGCCGTTACGCACAAACCGTCGGCACATGGCGCTTACGTCACTGTTACGTTGTTACTCTTGGCGCAAAATTAAATTTTCAGAAATAGGTAGTCAAAGATGTCGCTTCGCGTATGATTCATAACGGCCGTACCCGTTAAAAATACGATCGCAAACATTTTTATTATGCGATTTCGCCAGAAGAATGTATACAATTTTCGCTCGGTAGTAAACTAATAAACCATGTATGTTTGAACAGCGAACGTAATTGCTTACACGCCGGATTTTTAAACTATTTTCCGGAGCTTTGATTTCAGAAACAATCACGCTCGTAAAATTGGTTAAACTTTATTGATTATAAACGGCTGGAGACGCATGATATTAATTTAATACTTAACGTAGAACCAAGGATAATCCAAAGTGTAACTGATCGCTTATTCTAGGTTTTATTAGTTGGACGTGTTTATTTCGCGAACCTTTTAAACTTCGATTTTATAGAGATCATGAAAAGCGACCAAGCGACCGTTGGAAACTGAATTATTTTTAGTTTATTTAAAAAGAAATAATCCGTGATATTGTATAAAGAATATTATTGAAATTTATAAACGGTACGCAACGTTCTTAATTTAGTAAAACGTTAGTCAATCCGACGACGTCGTTTATTTTAAAATCGCTTCACCTTGGCCGACATTGCAATAGATTTTACCAGCCAAAAACCATATTTCACTAGTACCTGATAATACCACCTATATAATTATCCTTGCCAATTGTTAATTTATGCGCTCGATATTTGTCCAAAAAGATGCCATCTATCTTTAAATAGATACCAAACCAATCGTATCTACAAACTTGATGTTGTTCGTTTAAACTCTAGTTCCTTCGCAAAAAATTTTCTGGCATTCACCTATGAAGTAAAACAATTCAAACCTGAAATGACTAATGATCCAAAGTTAAGTCTCGTACCGTCTCAAACACGTGTACAAAACATTACCGAGACCAAACCTTATCTCTATCATCAATTTAAATAGTTTTTGCGTGAATTTATATAAATATTAGTCGGCTTCCGGATTATTTATAACATACCCTCTAGGTCTAACACCGCGTGTCTGTATGCACATTCGTAAATAAGTGTGTCTGTATGTAGTTTGGACGCGAGAGTTTGTGCGTGCGTACAGAAAAGTTCTCTCTTATGCGCCCAGAAATAGTTTGGATCAACTTCTATCGGGGCCCGTTTTAAACATTTTTAGATTACTAAATTTCGCAGTTCGCGGAACGGAAACGACGCGAACTAACTACACTTGAAACAATTAAATTTTACACATATTTTGTGTGATATTTTCGAAAATATTAGCCGATTTTTTAATCCGAAATACATTAGTTTTTGGAACAACGTAATGTTTGTAATCTATTGAATGTGTAATTTAAATAATATAAAAATTCAAAGGCGAAACATCAAAAAATTTTCGTTTTAATTTTCAGGCTATTTAACTATCATAAAATTATTTAACGGTCAACTGAGAACAAGGACAGAAGGAGACTTAACCCTGAAATGTATTTGTAATGTGACTAAAGTCGAAACGGGTGCCAAAATATTAATGAATTTCTAAAAAAAGAGGGCTCCGCACGAGGCGTGATGTATTTCTTCTAAAAATTTAATTTTATTATAATCTAAGGGTTGATTGGAAAGTCTAAGGGTGACGTGGAAGAAATTGACTCAGATGTTGGAGGAAAAGTATAACATTGAGTCTACAATTCGTAAGGAAAAATTGCAGGGCATTGCCACTTTTACAGAAGAAACAAAATTGCAATCAATAGCTATTTCTAATGTTATTCAACAAATATTGGACGAGTGGCAGATAAGCTCTAAAATAGTGAATATAGTTACAGATAATGCAACTTCGATGAAAAAAGCAGTTAGCGAAATTTTAAATAAGCAAAACCATTTCTGTGTGGTCCACACTCTTAATCTTGCTGTGAAAGACGGTATAGAAAAAGATGGAATTGATTTAGGAGATACCACCGCTAATAATAATCAGTTATTGCAAGTAATAAATAAATGCCGAGTGATTGTTTCACATTTTAAAAATAGTACAAAATCTTCATATGCTTTGGTCCTCATGCAGAAAAGTACCTACTTCTCATATGCTCAAACCCCTATTAAAACTCAAGGTTCCGTTTTCTGCTACTTTACCGACACTGGTATCGCTTCCACCGAATCTGGATTCTGAAGAGTGGTTATTTGCTGAAGACGTAGTGGTGGTAAAGGTAACTGCAATTTTATGCGGGGAAAAGTATCCATCGCTATCATCAGTTATAGCTCTTGTATTCGGTCTATGACATACCATAAATAGCAAAACTCCAGTGACACAGACAGGTAAGCACTTACAAAGAACTCTTGCTGTTAAATAAAGACGAGAGTTGGGGTTTATGAGGTTAATAGAACAGCAGCAAAAGCTACTATTCTTGATCCTCGATATAAAAAATCAGCATTTAGTTCAGAAAGTAACGCTAACAAACTACTTATCAACGGAAACCTTGAACTCAACCGACCAAACTTCTACATCTACTATTTTTGGCGCTGCTTCTACTTTTACTATTGAAGATGATATCCATACTCCACTACAATTTGTTCAGCAGCCACGATGAAAAAACTATATATTGGATTACCATATATAGACAGAAAACAAGATCCTCTCCAATTCTGGAGTAAAAAAAAATGTCTATTTCCGAAGCTAGCTAAAATAGCACATAAATACCTCTGCATACCAGCGACTTCGGTACCATCCAAAAAACTGTTTTCTAAAGCGGGTATTTTTTATTGACTTACACATCCATCAATTCAAACCAGTGCACGGTTTGCGAATTTATAGATTTTAGGTTTTTGCTACCAACTCGGTTTACGCAAATTTTAAACTCGATTAACTCGGTTTGGCGAAAACCCGAGTTGGCCCATCGCTAATCGGTATGGAAAGAACATTATAAAAAGGAATTGACAGTACAATCTCCATACTTCACCAAGACAGCAAAGCAAGCGGCCCGGGAATGATCGAAATTGAATTATTTCGGGCATAACTTAGAGCTGAGAAGGTTAAAAAATCTTTGAATCCATAAAAAAAGATGCGATAGGAAAAACTGTCACAAGATGTCTAAAAATTTCATGAATTCACTAAGCAGACTATATGGCCGGATATTGAAAAACTTAATACAGGAAGAATGGGCGCCATTTGAAATGAAGGAATAGGGTTTAAAACGGGAAGTACATGCATGGATTGTGTCTTCAATTTAAACCAAATTACAAATAAAAAAGTAGTTACAAAAAGAACAACATATCCCCTATTTGTTGATCTAAACAAGGCGTGTTACACCATCGATCAAAAAAAATTGTGACAAGTTTTACCACAATCACGCAAAAGCTTTAAATTGTCAGAAAACTTCAAAATCACAAAAGGCCTCTGGCAAGACTGCACATTGTCACCTACACCTATACTGTTTAATATATACGTGCAGATCGCGTTTGATAAATGGAGGAAGAAATGTAGAGGGATGAGTACAAAAGAAACCGCCGAATACTGCACAACTAAAACACCAGAATTAAACTCTAAATACTGACAGTTATGGAGAAAGTTAAATCTATCTAAGTACTTTAGGATATTATTCTTTAAAAAACAGACTTAAATGGAACGGGTTGTTATGGTACATTTATAAAAGAATATTAGCAGAGTAGAATAATATCACTTTCCAACTACCTAATAAGCATTAATTTATTAAATATAATAGAGACCACATAGTATTTTTGAAATAATGCATCCATTTAAGTAATTTATGGCTTCTTTACCATGTTGGTCCTTTCCCATATTCAATTATAAAAATCTTAAAAATCTAGATTATGTAATAACCTATTTTTGTAACTCAAAATCAGTTAATCTCTATTTCACATATCTTTTAATATATTAATTATGTATTTGTATCGCCAGATTAAGATATATAAAACGTTCCATAACGTTTCTCATAATCTGCATAGGAAACAATAAAAATTATTGCACCGTAATGTTTTGAACTGGAATATGTTCTTGGGATATTGGATCACCTTTAACTTGAGGCTAAAACGTAGTAATAATAATAAAAGAAATGCAGTGATATTCTCAGAACCATAAAACTCACCATAACAAACAAATACTTTGGCAATCTCCTCTCTATTAATAAATTCAACTGTTCCTGTCTCAAAGCGGGTCCTTCTGTGCTATTTTCGGGTATATTGAGCAATAACCGTGGTAATCCTACACTTCCAGCAGTAAGCGGGTACAAATTGTATTCTATAATTTTCTCAGAATTCGGTAGAATATGAATTGGTGCCTAATATAAAATAATCAAAATTTATGTACTACGTTAAATTTAAGTTAATATTTTCAAACCTGCTTATAGCCAGCATACATAAAAACGTCATTTCCCTCCATACTCAAATCTAATTGAATTAATTGGTGGGATTTATTTATAAAATGATATAGAACCAATAATGGAGTTCTAACAAGTCCATGTTCGGGTAATGTTAATTTCATATCTAAAGGCATCCATTCGATTGGTAAACCTGATAGAGTTATTTCCGTGGTTGTTGAAAATCCATTTAATCGGTTCCATTTGATTTTGTATTGTCCAATATCCGTGTGTTTATCAGATTGTCGTTTTGGGTTTACTAAATAAATTTCTGTTCCGCTTTCTTTTTCGTTCAATTTAATTCCTTTCGTTTGACTTTCTAAGGTTGGGTCTGAGTTTTCGAAATTATTTGTCTAAAAATATTTAATAAATATGTTGAAGATTATTTTAATTTAGATCTTACTAATTCTAGTGAAGATTCTTCTATGAATAATGGCCATGGTGATAACGAATTAATGATAATCATAGTAACAAATTCTTCCTCAACATAGAATTTATTAACGTTTTCGAATAATCCAGATAAAAATTTGGTGGATATTTCAAATGGTTTTACCGTGGATAGATGAAAACTATCTTCTTTTATGCTTGCTATAGGTTTTTCAGTTGCCAATAAAAATGAGACTTTACACTTTAACAATTTTTCCCCGATTTTAAACGATCTTATATAAAATTGTACATTTGTTTCTTTTAGTTTTTCTAACTTATCCATTTTGATAAGCAGCGGTAATTTTTCTATTTCAAAAGTGTCTTTGGTTGAAAATTCAATATTTTCTAAACTATCATCATCAGATAAGTTTATTTCTATGTTAATATCTTTAATGTCGTGTTGTTCTTTATTTGTAATTGTTGTGGTTATTTTGTACCATTCACCAATTAACGAAGGATTTTCATGTTTAAAAATTAAATCTAAATTAGAATGTCTTGGTGTAATATTTACAGATAATTGCGGTTTGATGTTATCAAAATCGGGCATATTTTTTGGTGACAAACAAAAATGTTGTAACTGAGGAAATTGGTGTTGAGCTGCATTTCCAACCCCAGGAAACTTGATATCCAACACACAATTTTGTGATGATCCCAAATAAATATGTACTCCAGTAATTTGCATCTCATGCCCAACATCATTTGGATCCGGATAAAAATCGACGGCAACCTTTTTCGATTCATTTGGATTTAAAATAATTAATCCATTGGGAAATTTTTTTGTATTTCTTTGATCTACTACGACTTCGCTACTAAAACCAGGCGTTTTTACAAACAAAGCCACTTTTGTTATCATAAAAGGGAATTGACAGAGGGATTTTAAAAAGATTTCTACTACAATATTGTTATCTGCTTCATATTTTTGGTTTAAAAATCGACATTTTACGTCGATTGCACAAACAACATTCCCTATTTCAACTTGGAAATATAACGGTTTTGATGATAATGTTTGTTGCCACATTAATACTGCTTGTTGAACTTTTTCTGATGGTAAATCTACTTCGGTTTCAGGTAATTGACCCTAAATAAATATATTATTATATGGGGTAATTTTATACGTCGAAAAAATCTTACATTTAATACTCTAATAAAGTTTTCGTAAGTTTTCTTTTTGTGTTCTGGTTCAACTTCAATGTATGTTGATAAAATTTCTAATGATAATACAAGATAATCTTGGATGTTAACAGTTATAAATGCACATTTTATAGCTTTTAACAAAATTGTTTTTATAATTCCCCACCATTTTTCTTCTCTATAATCGCACAACATATGCGAAAATAACCTGTAAATTCATTATTTATCCGAATTAATTCTTACAACAAATAAATAACCTACGTTAAAGCTTTCCCATAATCTTTTGCATTGAAATATTCTTCCGCCATTTGAACCACTAAATGTCTACGGGTTCTCGAACATCTATATGTTTTATATTGTGATATTGCAAGCCCATATAAAGCAATTATAATATTCTAAAACCCCAAATCAAATAAATTTATTTCTAAATAATTATTTGAAGACAAAAACAAACCGAATGATTAATTTGCTTTTCCATAAACTGCAATGAAATAATCCCATTATTTTCTAAATGTGGATCTGGTGGTTCTGCATTAACTTTTCCTGGCCTCCATGGTCTTTGACCATAAAACTCTAAAGTTGATGCTCCTTGTAATGGATCAGGATTAGGATAATGCAAAACATGCTAAAACAAAGTAAAGAATTACTTTTGTTTTGATGTAAAATATTTTAATTTATATACCCCACATAAATCATGGCATAATTTTCGTCTCAAAATGATAAATTGAGCCGCTTGTTGGTAATAAAGACCTGGATGTTGGGTTTGAACGGCTGGAAGTCCTTGTTTAACCGCTTCATCAAAAATATCTCCAAATAAGCTATATCTACAACAAATTCAATTTAAAAATAAATTAAAACGATATTTTAACGTATTACTGTTTCGCAATCCAAGCGTAATGCTCAAACGCTAACTGTCTAAACCCAATCCTATTCTTAAATCGATCCACATGCGATCTAAATTGTGAAATGGCATCTCTTGGTAAATTTAACGTAAACATTAATCGACATAATTTGTAATTGATGAACCCAGCAACCATACGAATTTCGTTAGCGTTGGTATCCACGATTCTTATTTCCAATAAATTGTTATACGCGTGTGTATAATGCCTTTATAATTAAAAAAAAGTAATTATAATAAATTTCTTTAACATTCGAGCGGGCGCGTCCGTTTTTATAACAAAACTTATAATATTATATTATATGTGCGTAGAACACTACTTTGTCCAGGACTACTATTGAAATTGATTCCATAAATTTATTTTTTTAAATAAATTTTTGAATAAAGTGTAAACGTCAATATGACACAAATTCAATGTTACCAACTGTAACCAACTTCACAACAATTTATGAAAATTAAATGTCAATTTTATGAAACGTCATGTTGTTTTTACGAAAATTAATTAATTTATGCTTAAATCATACGAAAAATAGTATATTATTATATAATACCATATAATGAGGGCTATTATTCACTAGGGTAAAGTTTATGTCACGAGCGTAGCGAGTGAATAATTGTTCATTATATGTGAGTAGAATACTACTTTGCCCACACGACTATTGAAATTGATTCCATAAATTTATTTTTTAAATACATTTTTGAATAAAGTTTAAACGTCAATGTGACACAAATTCAATGTTACCAAGTGTAACCAACTTCACAACAATTTGTCAAAATTAAATGTCAATTTTATGAAACGTCATGGTTTTTTTACAAAAATTAATATAGATTAATTAATTTAAAGATTAATAATAATAATTAATCTAAATAAAGCTTAAATCATAGTAAAAAAAGGAATTTATTAACGTTTTTTTAATGTCAAACCTGTAGAAAGTCCTAAAAAAATTAAATTAAAATGACGTTTTCTGAAATTTTGTCGTTTCAAATAATTATTAGTCTGTGAAGTTTATTTCCATGAATAACCCATGAATAATGATTATTCACAGCTATTATTCACTCTGTGAAAAATTGCTACCCTTTTGTTTAGAAAACTCATTTATGGACAAAAGTAATTATAATCTCTTTAATATATTTACACAACTTACTTATGAGCAGTATGATTATCTTGTCTCAATTCATTTAAAAATCCCATTTTAAATTGATGCCTCACAAATAAATACTGATGAGTGCTTTTATTTAAATGTTCCCTATGTGATTTGATGTTTCTAGCTTCTTGATGATAAAAAGTTTGGCCTAAATCATAAAATGCATTCTCTAAGCGTATAGCGTATCCTTGTAAATGATCAACATGGGGCAAAACAAATAATGATTTTGTGCTTAAATCACAACTTGTACATAACGCTGTTGCTCTCTCAGATGCTATCATATCCTCTCCTGGAGGGAGTGGAGTACTTTGTATTAAAACAACTGTTAACCGTGTGTTTCTACCTTCTAAAGCAGCTCTAAAAAGTAAAATTTGATTTAAATCAACTTATCAAAGAAAAAAAAATTTACCGCATAGATTGCACTCTTGATGCACACTCAATCATTTTTTCATTCCACAAAACATCGTTCCAATCCAAATCATAAAAAATAACAATTACAGCAGACACTTCATTTAAATACTTATTCATCCAATTTTTCTTTAATAACCCTTTTGGAATGTACCATTCATAAGAGTTCCGTTTTGGTTTAACCACAGGAAACTCATGAGCATTATCTATAAGCTTAAATTGAACGGGGGCCCTTTCTACACGTCGATTACTTGTAAATGTGTCCCAAATAGATTTGTGAATAGCGTTATTTAAAGTATCTAAACCGGATAAACCCACTAAAACTTGCGGAGTTACGCTTAATTCCCATGGCAAATCGGTGTAATCTATTATCCCTTGCATTTTCTTAAGATATTGAGCGAAAATGCTTTTAAAAAGGGATAAAACAATCTTTGGAAAAGTACTTAACCTAAAAAGTGATTGTTAAACATTTGACGTTTCGAATGACAGTTAAAACAACGACATCTTTTGGTGTAAAGTAATAAATTTATGAAATATATTGATTTTAAAATATCAAAAATTGTACCTTAATAATGATCCTACTGAATTCGTATTTAATTGATCTTTGTTGTTTGAATGAAATTGTGTCGCCTCACACTGTATTCTATGCCCATAATGCAAACTTTGCTTTTAACTTCGAATTCTTTTCGTTTATAGGAACTGTTTCTTTATTTATACTTTAACTTGATTTCTACATCTTAACTACAATAAAAAGGATAGTTTGATTATTAGATTAACATAACAATTTAGTAGGAAGTATAGAATAATTTTAAGTTTAATCACATATTTAAAATCTTATTTTTAGTGACAAGGTACTTTTCTCCAAGTTGTGAAATTTATAAATAGCAATAGAAATCAGTCGAGTTGAGCACTTTCTATTTATAACAGGTACGTTCAGTGTGCTTTGTTACTTTTTTACTTCCCCCCATACGCTAACTAAATAAAAAGATATAATCAACCATGTTTTTGTACAACTTTACCTCACGCAACATCTTTTAAATTCAATATCTGCTGATTTATGAGTATTAATTACTAATATAATTTATAAAAATCAACTTGATCTTCACATAAAGCACTTGTTCTCATTGGTGAACAAATAATTAATGATGTAAGGATTATAAGGTTTTCCAGAGTATAATATAATATAACCAGAATACTTATGTCGTTTTATAATTTATTATAATTTGTTTTCGCGTTCACAAATGGTACACATTTCTCGTAAAAATAAAAAAAAAATACGTTCTAACGCTTGCAATTACAAAAAAAAAACTCACATGAACGACACGCACCAGCTCATCCTTTTTCTTCTTCTTGCATAAATGTTACAAACAAAATGCAAAACTGGCGATCAAATTTGTACATTAAACCAGAAAGTTAAGATAAATGTTAAGAAAAAGGAATGTTAATAGAAAATTAATCGCACAAAAAACGAAGAATACGTGAATAACATCATTGGAGTAACCGGAGCGCTTCTAAAATTTCCAGTCATCGCCTCTCAGAAAAGAGGCTAATTCACGAGCGATTCTGGGAAGAGTTATTTTTAATAAATTTACACTTAAGTTCAATCAAAACGAAAAACAGCAACAGTATAAAAATAGAAATGGGTGATGATTTTCAATGAACAACCGAGAAATTATCAACAGTAAGTACCTAAAAATATTTTTAAAGTTCGTCCTTTTTCGGCGCATCTTCATCACCATCATCGGTTTCCTCGGCTCCAGCACCGTCCAAACCACCCGTTTCCAAGAATTTGGTTAAACCTTCGAAGGTTCTAGGGCCGTTGTATTCAATCGCCAAATTTTCGCCCTTTTTGTACAATTTAATTGTTGGGAAGCTCGAAACTTTTGTATGTTCTAATTCGTTAACAGTCGCGTCCATTTTAGCGACAACAATATCATCGTTGTTTTCAAAATGTTCACCGACTTTGTCGTAAATTGGAGCCAATTGTTTGCAATGTCCGCACCATGGGGCGTAAAATTCAACAAGAACGTCCTTCGTTTTATCTAAAGCAACTTCATCGAAATTGCTAGCAACTAAAACTTTTACTGGGGATTTATCCCAATCTTCAGGAAGATCTTGACTCAATAAGTGTTGTTTCAATTTTCCGTCCAAATAATCTTGAACGAATTGTTTCATCGAATCGGCGGTTAATTCGTTTGTTTCCGGTTTAAATTTAGC
This sequence comes from Onthophagus taurus, assembly GCF_036711975.1. Lineage (NCBI taxonomy): Eukaryota > Metazoa > Arthropoda > Insecta > Coleoptera > Scarabaeidae > Onthophagus > Onthophagus taurus. Next base: position 7,005,014 of record NC_091967.1, read on the forward strand.
CATATCATCTTCTAATTTGATCAATCTTGCGGCTGGGACTTCATCTTTCTTCATACCAAAGAATTCCAAAATTCTACCATGATCTTCTTCAGATGCATCAATTGTTACGAAAAGAACTTGTTCTTTGAATGGTTTGGCAACACTCTTCGCGGCTTCAGAAATCTTTTCAAAATGATCTTCACCTTTAGCCAAGAATAAAAGAAGATGACTCTTAATTTCACCACCGAAGATCTTTTGGGCGGTTTCGTGATTGAATTCGACTAAAAGTGGGAGTGAATTTGCGGCAACGAATTTCTTCAAGTTCTTTTCGTTCAATTCACCTTCAAAGAGTGATTTTCCTTCATCAAACTAGAATTTTTAACAAAAACATTAATTAGATGATTTACTTTGTTTGAGAAATTTTTTACCTTCTTGAAAAGAATAATAGATCCGCATTTAGCTTCGTATTCGCTATAAACCTCATCTTCTGATGTAATGGCGAATGGATGATCATCAGTTACAGCAGCAACTGATAAGAAAGCTTTAGCTTCATCGCTAGTTTGGTCTTTGAAGAAACCGATAATAGCTACATTGGTAGCTTCAATGAATTCTTTAGCTTCAGCGACAGTTTTTAATTCTTTAGCTGGTGGACCAGTCTTTTTCTTCAACCAATTCACAATTTCATCAGCACTACGTCCACCTGGAATCAATTTTAAAACAGATTTAGTTTAAGAGGACAGATTTTTTTGATTAATATTACCATTGTAGTCCATTGGTGTTCCATTCCTGAAAAATTTAAGTGTTGGGTATCCCCTGACACCATGTTGTTCGGCTAAATCTTGTTCTTCTGTCGCATCAACTTTACCTAATTTAATAGCTGACTCTTCAGAAGCTAATTGTTGGGCAGCCTTTGCATATTCGGGAGCTAATGCTTTACAATGACCACACCATGGTGCATCTAAAATTTAAATAAAAACAAAAATAACTTTACAATCAACAATTTAAGCAGATAAGGAAGAAGATGTGTTATTATGTGATTTTAAGATTATATCAATGTTTTTAACGATGTAACTAATTTTCTTAATTATTTAGTGCTTAAGAATATATTAAAAAATAATTTTGTAATTATTACCAAGCGTTTCCTTATCAACGGAGGTCAAGCTTTTTACAATTTCTAATTATTATAAATAGATTATGTAATGAGAAGTAATTTCAAGTCTAATTAAAATCGTGTTTTTAAGGTACTGATATAAAAATTATCTAATCTTTATTTGAACTAAATGTTTATAAGGGCTATGTTCCAAACTCCTCAAGCTATTTGATGAATTGAACCATTTACCTCTTTGATTATATCTGAAATTACGAACAATGATAAATTTAAATGGGGATGTCATCACAATGCTTCTATTTGCTAGCGTTCGAAGGGCGAATGTATTGAATCAACCAAAGATATCAACTAAAGAGGAAACAAACAAGATAAATTTGCTCCCATTTCCTTTATTCATGTAATTTGTGAGAAAGTGAAAGATTTTTTTTCTTTGTAATTGGTTATGAGAAATGCTACGCTTCTCATCAAGATGACTCCACTATTAATTCTGGTAAAATAGAGCACACCTTTCTTATATGCTTGCCCTGCTGATTCTGACAAATCCGTAAATGGTGGAACACGTTCCTTGTTTCAATTATTGTCGGGCATAGCATTTTCCAAGGACAACCATTCGGTAAAGAGAAGTTTATCCCGAAAATTTCTTATTTCTATTTTTTTATTTGTCTAGTCTCTATTCGTTAGTTCTTTGGTACATGATGTGAGCATTTATTATACTTGCTCCTAAAAGCAAATGTAGTGCTAATTTCCGATACCACTTGAAACTTTTCCGTATTATTGTGGCATATGACATCATCCGATCGCTTCTGTTGATGCCTGTTTTTCCATTATTATATATACAGGATGTCTCAGCGAGACGGTTCATTAGACGTTTCTGGCGTTCTGGTCAAAATAAAAATTTGGGAATTCAGATTTAATTGCGTTCTCTTTGACCAAAACATTTTCAGATTTCTAGCACTTCCGGTTATACCAGAAGTCGACACCTACTTTATTTTTTTAAATGGAACATCCTGTATATTTTTACATATTTGGATTTCTCTATTGAAGGTTTATGAATAACTTTGCTTTTTGCAATTTGATTCGGCCGTACTCGAGTTATTCGATTTAAAAAAAATCTGCTAGCAGACGTTTTTTCAAAAAATCAGACAACATTCGATTTTTGGGATATCAATTTAGGATTCAGGACATGCTTAAACAACATGTGTCTGGATCGTTTGTGCACTTTACTATGGCACGTAAACTTTTCGAAATTTGGAAGTACCATAACTTCATTTTTTTAAATAGCACCCCCCATATTTTAGTACTTAGTCGTCTTCAGCGTCTTATTTTACATCTTTTATATCCTATAAGTCCTATACCTAACATTAATAGTTTGGGATAACTAGGGTTTTTTGTAAAATCCTAATTATCTCTCCCTCTTCAATGGGTACGACATTAATTTACTTAGTATTTAATTTGCGACAAACAACGTTCCTCCTTCATTTAGCAATTTATCTGCAAACTCAAAGTAGACGTTTTCGGTATATACTCTTTGGTGGAGCACAGTTTGAACACAATATGAGCACCATACTCATGTGATTTCGTCCCCTCCAAGAGATCATTGTCTCGTCGACTACAGTATCAAAAATAAAAGTCGATAATAAGAAAAATAAGCGTAGTTACTTATTTTACAGTTTATACAACTGTTTTTATTATCAAGCAGCGAAATCGTGCGTACTTCCTATTTCGTTGCTCCCCAGGTTTAAGTGCCTTATAATTCAAGTAAAATTAACCAGCAAATTTATTTATTATCAATATTGTAGTAACCCTTAAGACAATTTAACCAACACAAAAAAATAAAAAGGCAATTAAAAAAAAATCTTCATTTAATTACCATTTAAACCTTTTTAGAAATTTTTATTCATTAAAATCCACGTCTTATCTTTTCTTTTATCTACAAATGATACGTTGACGAAAAATAAATTAAAGCTGTAAGGACACATCATCAAAACGTTACAGCTAAACTCGCATCATCTTAAACATATGGATCTTAAACGATTTCGTAACCGATTCTAGTTTTGCGGCCACATCTTAATCTAGATCTTTCTTTATTTCAACAAAATTAAATAATTCGTCGCTATTTTTAGTGACGTTTTTACAGCATCCGCGATGTTGAATAAAACGTAGGTTGGTAAAAAGGGGTTATTGACCCACGAAAGTTTTCTTTTTATACCATTAAGAGCAACTACCGGCTTCTCACGTTATCCTAAACGTAACAATAACCAAGTAAGTGAAAATTTTTGGTTATTATGCCCGGCGGGGTCGTTTAAATTGAATTAATTCATTTATGGTTATGATTGCTAGAAATAAGTGACAGATGACGTGTTCGCGTCAAAAAAGTTAGGTTAGGAACAACAAATTTTTTGTTTTAAACTGGTTATTTACGTTTTAAAAAGATAATTTTTATGTTTTTATGGGAATTTTAATATGTTAATTAATAATACTTACAAAATTCGACGAGTATAAACTCATTATCGGCAATGGCAGTCTTGAAATTGTCACCGGTCAAAACTAAAACGCCCTCTTCCGTTTTTATATTGGCTTCTGAGTTAACTTGAAGGACCACGGCAAAAACCACTAATAATATTTCCGTCGTTATTTTCATCGTGGTGCTTTCTGATATCTACTTGGTTTATTCTCCGTTACTGCACAATAGCCCTTCGCAAAGATGAATACGCGACTGCGACACGCTAACGTTTGAGGAGGTATATAAAACAACGTGGCACAAATCGTGGGTCACTGTGATTGGCTTGCGCGTTTTTGACGTGTTGTCATTTTAAAAACATGTATTTTGCCGGTTTAAGGGCACAAAACAAACATTTATTTAAATGTAATATGTAAAAATAGAAAAGATTTTTAAATAAATAATTTTGTCTGGAATTTCAAATTTTACACTTAAAAGCTAAATATGTAAATAACGTAATTTTTTAACGAGTTATTCGCTGTTATCTTTTAACAGTTTAAAAGGTTTTTTATTCAGTTTTCTTTAACAGTAATGTTTATTACCGTTACTTATAAGTTAATTATTTAATTGGTGTGAATTTCAATGTTTATTTATTTTAAAACATTTTTTTTATTACTTTGTAACATTTTAAAAGGGCGCTTGGTGATAACAATAAGAACATAGAGGTGGCGCTGTTTTTGTTTCACAAATTTTTTTTAATATTTAAATAATTAATTTTTATTAGTATTATTATCGGCGAAAAATTTGGTGGTTAATTTTAATTTTAAAACCTTATCTTTTTTTATAATTTTCCACAAAGTCGTTTAAAGGTGACGACAACAATACCTATAGATGGCGCTTTGTTTCGTTACTAATTTAATATAAATAGCAATGCAAATATTTCCTTTTTTGTAAATATACTATATACATTCATAGTTGTTTTTATCAATATCAGAAATTTACACATACACTTAATAATTATTTTTAGTATTTATTCATAGCGGGGAATTCCCTGAAATTTTCAGGTTATTGTAACAAGTCAGAAAAGATATCTATATTTAATTCGGGGAAGTACAGAAATATTTTGGGAGTGGGGACAACGGATGAGGGACTCGCGAAAAGAGCAGGCAGACAGAAGAAGTTAGAGAGAGTGTGGTCGAGAGTTAGAGTAGAGGCATGGGTAAAGTGTGGGAATGAAAAGTGGAAAAAGACTAAAAGAAATTAAAAGAGAAAAATAAGAGAAGAAAGTAGAGAAGAAAAAGGTGTCAATCAACCCAAAAACCATTATGTGAGTACGAGATAGAAATAATTACTGTTTTTTTTTTTTTGTTTATTTTATTTGCGTTTAAAAGAAATTAAATTAAAGTATCTCATTAATTAATTCAAAGTTTTTATTGATCTTTTGTATTTTGTTTATTGACATCCGCCGCTTGATCCTTTCCCCATTGTCTTTTGACACACTTAACCACGTTACGAGGCTCCTATAAAGAGTGGACCCGAGGAGAATACCCTTCTCCGAGAATATACTCGGGGGCCTCTTACCACCTCACGCTCGGGGGTGGTAACATATTTGGTGGCAGCGGGGTGGGATGTGTGTTGAAGCGGTGTGGGATGTGTGTTGAAGACGGGTGGAGACGTGTTAACGGTGAGATGTATGTAAAAATATGAGAAATTCCCCTTTATTCAAATTAAAATTAATCCCAACAACATAGATTTGGTTATGTAAAAATCGAAATTATTTTCATTGTTATTTTGTGTCGGTCATTTGAGTTAAAATAGAGCTTCAAATCTTTTTTTTAATGAGATAGAGAGAGAAAGGTAGTATTTTTGCTAAAACAAATTTATCATATTATAAACTGAGATCCAGACGGTCTGAGCTGTTCCAGCGTATCGCACTTTAGAAATCGCGAAATCATCAAGTTGCGAATTACTCTTGATAACGGACCCCTTTATAAAATTTTTATTTTGCAAATACCATATACTTACATTTTATTTAAGTTTTATTCGAACTAAAAACCAAAATAATGGCTACAAATACAGATGAAAAACCTATCGTAAAAGTTGAAATGCCTAAACCATCATTAGCATCTATTTTAAATTCAATTGAAAATTTTACTGGTAAAGAGAACGTTAAACATTTTTTTGAACGAGTAGAACAGAGAGCAAGTTTAGATAACATTGGAGACGAAGACTTAATTAAAATCGTGCGATGTAGACTAACGGGAGACGCATTCAGTTACTATAAAAGCGAATCAAATTTATCAACAAATGAAATAACATATAAGCAATTCAAACAAAAATTTATTACAAAATTTTCGAAATTGAAAATACCAGGTCAGGCTCAACTAATTTTGTCAAGATGTATACAGGGCCGTAACGAAACTATCAGTCAATTTCTCACGCGACTAAAATTAATTGGACAGGAGGTATTAGAAGAGGATTTAATTGACGCTTCACAGGCGGAACGGGAGGGTATAATTAAAAAACATAACAATATTCTATTGACGCAATTTAGAATGGGAATAAAACGGGAAATTTCTAAGATTATTGGAGTTTTGCTGATGCGAGAGAGTGATTTAACACTCGATAAAGCCGCAGAAATAGCGAGTCAAGAAGAATTGAACCAGATGATGACGGAAAATACAATTAACTACTGTTCACATAGTTATTATTCTGAATATGCTTGTAATTTCTCTCAAGAAGGTGTTTCTAAATCTCAGCCTCATTCAACTGCACCACGGGTTAGTTTTAATAAACCAAATTTTAAACCACAGCAATTCAATAAAAAGAATCGCCCATCCATTTCATATCATTCATCATTTTCTAAACCTTTCGAATCTAACTCAACAAAACCTGATTTTAAATATAATCAAAAATCAAATAATGTGTGTTACAAATGTTATCAACCGGGACATTTTTCTGGGAATTGTCGGAATGAGGTTGTTTGTAGATTTTGTAAAAAAACGGGTCACGTAGAAGTTAAGTGTTGGAAAAAGAATAACCAATCAAGGGGACAAGCCGGTACGAGTAACCATACTACTCGATCCCATACTCAGTTTAACCATCAAAATGGAAATATAAGAAATGAATCACGCAACCCAAATGAAACACAAAATTTTATAAGAACGGGAACCAGTCATTTAAACCTAAATGCCACCTCGTATGTACCCCAATCCGAGGGAAAATGTTAAATCCAGGGGTTAATGATCAGATTACAAATAAAAACGCAATAGTAAAATCAGTTAGCAGTGCTATAAATTCAGAGGCAGACAAATCCATAATTTTTTTAACAATGGGGTGTACAAAATTATCATTTTTGATTGATTCGGGTTCAGCAGTATCGTTATTGAAGGAGGAGAGTTTACTCCGGACAAAAATTAATTACCAATTAGATTTGCAACAACATATAACTTTAAAAGGTATCACGGGAAATGAAGTAGAAGGAGTAGGATTTTCTTTGTTAGATTTTAGGGTGAAAAACAAGAAATTTAATATTAATTGTGTGATTTGTAAAAATATTGCCATTGAAACCGATGGGATAATCGGATGCGACTTCCTAATTAGCAATCAAGCTATTCTTGATTATAATCAGGGAATTTTGAAGTTAGGACATATTCACTTGAAATTGATCATGACATCATCAAAAAGACAAAAATCTTCTACTGCGCATGGGAACTGTTTACAAAATGACATGAATATGAGTGAGAAAAGCAACTGCCAAACACAAATTATGAAAACTCCCTCTCCAGTTTTAACTAAAAGTTTCCCATTTAAGGTGTTAACATCGAAAAATGAAGAACTATTATCTTCCAATAAATCTTCGGGATTGGGTTTTGGTTTATCAAATGGGTGCGATAAACAAAAGATAGGGAATAAAGAAAATATGGAAAAGGTTGGAGTAATGCAAACACAAACGAAGGATCATCGAGAGAAAGAAAAGAACACGGAGAGATCATCGTCATCTGGACCAAAGATGATTGGTGATACAGAACGAACAGTTGGTCCCTGTTCGGCTCTGTTGATGGAGGCTTTAGAAATTCCGGGACGATGTGAGGTTGTTTGTGAAGCTTTACAAAACCAATGGGAAAAAGATGAAGAAGTTATCATTGAACCAATTGATACGGGTGTTTATGGGTCAATGTCAGCAAGAGTTGTAACAAGGGTAAATAAAAATCAACGGGTTCCGGTGCGCCTGATCAACGTCACCGAGAAACCATTAATGTTGAATAAGGGAACAAGTGTTGGAATTATTACGCGCGTAAATAAAATTGATATTGAACACAAAGGAGATGAGAATTCATCAGCTGGGATTTGGGAAGAGGTACCTCAACTTGAAAATGTAAATGGTGTAAATAGCACTACTCATAAAAGGGAGAAAATGTATGGTAATTACAGGGAATACGAAGAGAAAATATCGAAAAATATTGTAGAAAATTGGGATATTCTTGAAGATAAGGGTAATTTATTTGATGCGCCGAGGGATTATAGCTTGGCACATTGTGTGAGTGAAGATTTGAAAATGGGAGCAGGAATCGCTGCTGAAGTCAAAGAGAAATTTATGGGAATAAAAGAATTAAATAAACAGAATCCAAAAGTGAGAGATGTTTTGTATTTAAGACGAGATGGAAGGTATATTTTGTACCTTATTACTAAAAGAAAATATTTTTATAAACCAACTTACGAAGATTTGTTTTATACCTTGGGAAAATTAAGGGAATTTTGTGAGAAAAATAATATTCATAAATTAGCCCTACCAAAGATTGCTTGTGGGTTAGATGGGTTAAAGTGGGACAGAGTTATCAATATGATCAGATGGATATTTAAAGGATCAAATATTTGGGTGAGAATTTATCATCTTAATGGATTGGATAGGGATGTGAACCCTTATTCAGTTCGTGTAATAGATACTGGAATTGAAAACGCGGAGGATGACATACAAAAGTTATTTGATTTAAATCATTTGAAAGGTGAAGATAAACGGTTATTATTAAAATTGTTAATTGAGTACAAAGATATCTTTTTATTTGGAAATAATAAATTGGGAACTGCTAATGGCGTGAAACATAGAATTGTTACAGAGGCTTGTCATCCAATTGCAAAACCACCATACCGAGTACCACATAGTCAAAGGGAAATTTTAAATAAAGAAATAAGCAAAATGCTTGACGAAGGAGTGATTGAAGAGTCGCAATCACCTTGGTCAGCACCTGTTGTTATGGTACCGAAAAAGTCTGATAATGGAAAACAAGAAGTTCGAGTATGTATTGACTACCGAGGGTTAAATTCAGTCACTAAGAGGGATTTCTATCCGTTACCTAACCTGAACGAAACAATAGATAGATTGGGAAGTTCTACCATATTTACAACACTAGACCTTGCTTCTGGGTATTGGCAAGTGGAAATAGAAGAAGAAGATCAAGAAAAAACCGGATTTAGTACGTCAGAAGGGCACTATCATTGTAAAAAGATGCCATTTGGTCTGGTCAATGCGCCCAGTACCTTTCAACGGTTAATGAATACCAATTTATCGGGATTAACGGGGAGTAAGTGTTTAGTTTATTTAGACGACGTTATAGTATTCAGTGGGAACGAAATAATTGAACATCTAAACAGACTGAAAGAAGTGTTTGAAAGAATTAGAAGGGCAAATTTGAGATTAAAACCAAGTAAATGCAAGTTTTTACTATCCGAAACCAAATATTTGGGTCACGTTATTTCAAACGAAGGAATCAAACCAGATGCAGAAAAAGTTCAAGCTGTACTTAATTATCCTAAACCAAAAACTGTAAAAGATATTCGGGCATTTTTAGGATTAGCAGGATTTTATAGGCGGTTTATTGAAAGTTATTCAGCAATTGCTAAACCTTTAACGGCATTAACAAAAAAGGATCAACCTTTTATTTGGGGAGAAGAACAGGAAAAATCATTTACTTTACTTCGGAAATCTTTGTGTGATAAACCTGTTTTACACTATCCTGATTTCACACAACCTTTTTATCTAACCACGGATGCTTCGGGAATAGCAATAGGAGCTATACTAAGTCAAAAAGTTGGAGGACATGAAAAACCTGTGGCATATGCCAGTAGGCAACTACAAAAAGCAGAAATGAATTACTCCACTACAGAAAGAGAATGCTTGGCGGTGATATGGGGCGTTAAACATTATCGGGTATATTTGTTTGGAAAACATTTTAAAATCATAACAGATCATCGACCATTAAAATGGTTATTGTCAATCAAAGATCCAAGTTCACGTTTAGCCCGATGGGCATTAACGCTAGCAGAATACGACTTTGAAATAATACATCGACCAGGACGATTACACGGAAACGCTGATGCGTTATCCAGAGTGCAAATAGAGGCAGGAGTAAATTCTTTAACCACCGGAGAGATAAAGACAATAGCAGATAAACAGAAGGAGGATTGTTTTGCTAAAACTATTATTGAAAGAATTGAAAACGATCCAAAGTATTTAGATTTCTTTATTGACGAAGAGGGGATACTATATAAAACAAAACAACAGAATGAAAGATACCATAGATTAGTAGTACCAACGGAATTAAGAAAAGAAATTATGTATCAATGTCATGACTTGCCGTATGCTGGACATTTTGGAGTCGATAAAACCAAGTCTCAGGTGAAGCAAAAGTACTATTGGAAAAATATGGGCGACGATATAAAAAGCTACTGTGACAAATGTTTAGCCTGTAACAAACGGAAAAGTTCGTCACATTTAAAACCAGCTCCATTACAATTATTTACGCCAGCACAGGAACCATTTGAAAGGGTATCAATGGATATCGTAGGACCATTGCCGATCACCTACAATGGAAATAAATATATACTCACGGTTCAAGATTATTTTACGAGATACACCGAAGCGATCCCATTGCAAAATCAGAAGGCTGAGACAGTGGCGAAAGCTTTTGTGGTGCATGTGATTACGCGGCATGGGACTCCAAAGGTATTACTTACCGATCAAGGCACAAATTTCATGTCGAAATTAATGGACGAAGTATGTAAATTACTACAAATCAAAAAGATTCGCACTACTCCATATCATCCACAAACGAATGGCATGATTGAGAGAATGCATCGAGTTTTAAAGGACTTACTATCTCATGTGGTAGATGATAAACAAAAAGATTGGGACGATTGGTTGCCATATGTAATGATGGCTTACCGAAACAACGTACATTCTACTACCGGAGAGTCTCCATACTTTTTACTTCACGGAAGGGATATGAATCTACCCTACGAACTTTATACCAAACCAGATCGTTATCGATATGATTATGACGACAATTACGTATCCGAACTGCTGGAACGATTACATCAATCGTATCAGTTTGTGAGAAGTCATGAGGTCAAAGCTAAAAATAAACAATTAGTTCAATTTAATAAAAGGGCTAAAGAGAAAAATCTGGAACTAGGTGACAAAGTATTATTATATAATCCAGGGATCAAAACTGGAGTAAATTTAAAGTTAAGTAAACCATGGGTAGGACCATACCGAATAATAGGACAAACAGGTCCAGTAAACTTTAAAATAAAGGAAATTAATGGTTCAAAAGTCGAATTAGTACATTCGAATCGTATAAAACTCTATAAGGGAGATGTTGAAGAAAAGAGAAAGAAAGAGTCAGATACTAAAGACCTAGAGAACAACAAATTGAGTTTTGATATAGAAGAACCTATGTGGTATGATTGGAAAGTATTTCCGGACCAAAATAACGAAGACGGAGGGGAAGATCTGTTAGAAGAACAGACAGCTCAGAGTATAGTGGAATACGTTCCAGAAGAAAATATAGAAGATACTAACCTCGAAACAACTGAACCAGGGAATGATACAACGGTTCAAAGAGAAGAAAACACTGGGCATTCATATCTTACCAGAAGTAGAGGTGATGTACCAGAATTGCCATGGGTATTACCGAAAAGAATTTAATAATTTTTATGTATACATTTTGTTGGTTGTTTTCATTGATTATTATTAATAAGGTTTTATCTATCTAGACATAGTATATTGTTAAGGCTTCGAATATTAATACATAGATATAATACGTTTTCTTGGGATTTATAGATTTATAGGAGTATAATTGTTTGAATACATTAATAAAATATATATTTTCAGGTTCTATTTAACTAGTTGGCTACTGATTTTTACGGGGATGTATATAAAGGGTTTAATTGTATACGATTGTCGGGGACCATCTACCAACATTACAGCAGTGTCGCTTCACGATGTGGCACCCTGTCCATCTCCGCAAACAAACTACACCGAGAAGAAAATAAATGTCCGAGTGATTCAGAAAAATGACTATTCCAAAATAAAAGTAAAAACTTGTCTTATAGAAGTAACACGGTTGATAAGATATTGTGGTATGAATAGTCATGTTAGTGATGTCCACCAAGGGTTGATGAAAACCATCAGGCCAATTGGACGAGATGAGTGTCGAAAACTTCATAATACTGGTACTTATATAGGATATTCAGGGAATGTTATTTCTAATATAAAAGTAAATGCCACAACATCTGCATCAATTACCGTTGCTGGGAAGTTATCTATGAACGGAGATTGTGAAGGAACAGTTTATACAGAAAATGGTCAGACATGGTCTAGGGTAGTTGTTACTGCAGCTGTTACATTTATGTTAAAAGAATATTATGCCACTATCGCTTTGGATTCTAATGAAATATCATTGATGGGAGGAGTTACATGTCCATTTGTAGATGGATACTGTATGGATGTTGAAGCAGGTGAAACTATTTGGGATGAAATAGAACAAGGAGCTTGTAAGAAACGGCAATATTCAATTATTTATGAAGGTATTGGAACAGAAGTTTCAGTAAGTAGTCAGGATACAGTTGAAAATTATTTGGTTGTTGAGCAAGACGAATACATCTTTGCATTGAATCTACTAAGGAAGGGTATTGTATGTAACTATGAGGTTTGGGTTACCGAACATCCTCGATTACTAGTAACAAAATCTAAAAATGCTTTTTATCATTTAAATTCTAAAACTCATGACGTCAATAATATAAATCTGTTGACATATGTTAATTCAAAATTTATGTATATTGAAATTTCGTCAAAATTATTGTTTAGAGAGTTACATGTTCAAGCAGTATATCGAAGATGTTTAATAAAGAGAGAAGTATTGAGAAATAGATTGTTGATGGCACCTTTAAATACAAATGCTATTGCCAGTATTTTCAAGACTTCTCTGGGGTATATGGGAAGGGTTTTAGGGGAAGTTTTATACATCATTAAATGTGAACCAAAAATCGCAGAAGTGCGAAGGGTTGATAAATGCTATAATGAATTGCCGATACTGGTTAATAACAATGAGTCATTATTTATGGCTCCAATCACACATGTAGTGCAAGAGCATGCCGAAGAGATAATGTGCTCTCCGGTAGCTCCTTCACTATTTTACATAGAGAACCGATGGGTAGGATTTAGTCCATATCCCACAGTGTATAATTCTCCAGCTTCTTTAGAAATTAACGATGAAAATAATATAAAATTTAGTCCTATTCGAAAGTTGGGAAGTGGAGGATTGTATACTCAAAATGAAATTGATAAGATTCAACATAATTTTCTGTTTGGATCCGAGCGTGATGCAATTACCTCATTTTTAGTCAATCGGGTTGCAGGTAGAACTGATGATTCAAACCAGTACGACACAACAAAATTATTTAGTTCAAAAGAAATTAAACGAATCGCTAAGTCGACACTAAGTTATGCTTGGGGTTGGTTTACCGATATTGGGATTTTTATGTCAGGATTTATGGGAATATACATAGCATTTATCATCCTAAAATATATTTGTTCAGTAATTTTAAATGGTTTTGTTTTATACCAGGCTCTGGGATGCGGATTTTCGATTATTGCCAGTTTTTGGACGACTTTAACTTCATGGTTTTTACATCGAAGTTATAATCACAAAGTATCAGATCCAGAGAACCAGGAAGATTTTGCACGAGTACAAGATGGTCATTCTGTTCAACCTACAGCACCCCATAGCAGTAAAGTGATGTATCCGGAAATCCATATTGTACAAGAGACGCCATGAATTTTCGATTAAATATGTCGTTACGTGTTTGTAACACAAAGACACTCTTATTGTCTGTAATTAGGTTAAGAAGTTATTGTTATGAAAAAGGAAAAAAAAAAATAATAATTCATTAAGAGAAAGTTAAGAAAGTTTGATACTCATCACCATGTGGAGGTAATAAGTTTCGAATAGTTTTTTTTTTTGAGTTGTTAAAAATTTTTTTAAATTTATGAATGAAAAGTTTTGATTTAAACAAAGGTTTGCATATTGAATAACGCAATATATCTTATCAAAATAATTCTCCGAAAAAGAAAAAAAAATGCTGGGAAATGAAAAGGAAACGCCTTCCTTTCCTTAGAATGGATTAAAAAAAAAACAACTACGAAGGATGAAGCTGTTAGTTATCGGGCATGTCGTATGGAAAACGATACAGAAAAAGTAAAGACAGGAAAAGAAAAAAAAAAATTACCACAAAACTTCGAAAGAAAGAAAAAAATACATATATATTAAAAAGTAAAGAAAAGAAAGAAAAAACAAACAAAACAATATATATGTATATGTTATGAAGAAAAGCGAAAATTAAGTTACAACTGTAGTTGACACAGCCAGTTAACACTAATAGTAACGATGATGCTCTACAATGAAGAAAAAAAAAAAAATCTTGAATAGATATATTGTTTGGGTAAAAACGTAAACGAGTATTGATAACATGTTGATGACCATGTTGATGAGTATTTAAGGCATTAGTTTTATAAACATATATGTACTTTATAAGAAAAAAAAAAATATTTCAATTTCTTTTTGTAATAGAGTTAAGTTTATTTTGATGTTTAATTATGTATTGGATTTTTGATAAAATTGTTGATTGACACTTGGATTATACAAAATATTTCTGTTTTCTTTTTAAATAAGTTGTTGGTAATGCGTAACCAACATCTTAATTAAAGGGGGGAGTAATGTAACAAGTCAGAAAAGATATCTATATTTAATTCGGGGAAGTACAGAAATATTTTGGGAGTGGGGACAACGGATGAGGGACTCGCGAAAAGAGCAGGCAGACAGAAGAAGTTAGAGAGAGTGTGGTCGAGAGTTAGAGTAGAGGCATGGGTAAAGTGTGGGAATGAAAAGTGGAAAAAGACTAAAAGAAATTAAAAGAGAAAAATAAGAGAAGAAAGTAGAGAAGAAAAAGGTGTCAATCAACCCAAAAACCATTATGTGAGTACGAGATAGAAATAATTACTGTTTTTTTTTTTTTGTTTATTTTATTTGCGTTTAAAAGAAATTAAATTAAAGTATCTCATTAATTAATTCAAAGTTTTTATTGATCTTTTGTATTTTGTTTATTGACATCCGCCGCTTGATCCTTTCCCCATTGTCTTTTGACACACTTAACCACGTTACGAGGCTCCTATAAAGAGTGGACCCGAGGAGAATACCCTTCTCCGAGAATATACTCGGGGGCCTCTTACCACCTCACGCTCGGGGGTGGTAACATTATATTTGATTACAAATATTATTTTTGGAAAAAGAAATTTGATCAACTAAGATTTTTTAAACACCCCGGTTCAAAATGAGACAAAACATATATTCGGCAGTTCTATACAAATATAATACAATTTTATTGCTTTTAATTGATTTGTTTTTAGTTATTAACCAAAAAAATTATGGAGGAAGAATATAAAGTTTCATCAGAACTTTATGAAGAAACCAATAATATAACTGATATCAAACCAACTGCATCCCCAACCAGTAATTTATACAAATTTATTGATAATTGTTATTATATTTTACTTTTTAGATGTAGTTTCAGTATTTAAATTCACAAACCCGTCATCAATTGTAGATAGTGATGGTGATTTAGTTGTTAAAAGAAAACCAAGTAAAAACGACAGCACAGAAAAAGATTCAATCCAAATTGGTAACTTTTACAATAACAAAAAATGCGGATGGATATTTCATATTAATTTTTAGAGCACAGTACAAGTACAATCTTAGATTTAGTTGGATTACAAATATGGAGAGGAGCTTTTTTATTGGCGGATTGGTTAATTTACAACAACAAAGATTTACCTAAAGACGGGGTCATCCTTGAATTGGGGTCAGGAGTTGGATTAACAAGCATTATTGCTGCTATGTATAGGAACGTTATTTGTACAGGTAATAAACATTTCGAAGTTATAAATGATTTTTAAACATTATTTTTGTATTCTTAGATATTGATCAAGGAGGGATATTAAATTTAATCTCCGAAAATGTAAAAAGAAATAAATCCCTTACAAAACATCAAGTTTCTGTGTTAAAATTAGATTTTTTATCGGAAAATTTTACTGAAGAAATTGAAGTTCTTTTACCGAAAGTTAAAATAATATTAGCAGCAGATGGTAAGTTTAAATATAAAATTAAAATTTATTTCATTTCTTTGTTTTAGTTATTTATGATGATATGATCACACAAGCTTTCGTCGCAACACTCCAAAAACTTTTGTTGAAATGTCCAGAATGCGTTGTTTACATCGCCTTAGAAAAAAGATACGTTTTCACTGTAAACGATTGCGATACGTGCGCTCCTTGTTACGAATATTTTCTTGAATGTTTGGAAAAAGTACCCAAAATCAATTCAGAATTATTACCGTTAGATTTTGGTCAATATTTCGAATATGATCGTGTTAAAGAATTAGTTTTATGGAAAATTACTTCTAAATAAAAAACTTTTATAATGGAAAAATAGAAGTAGCATCACTTTATTTTTTTTTTCTTGACACACTTATATTTCTTCACATAATCACACATCTTACTTTTTTATCCATGCGGACATATAATCTTCATCAACCTTTCGACGACTGAAAAGCGTGGCTGGATAATGACCTTTTCGCATCTCCTTGTTACGAATTTGCTGATCCAATTCTTTTTTAAGTGGTTCCGTTGATTCACCGACAACTTCATCACCCGTTATGTAAACTACCATCACTTGGTTAATAAATTCCACGGCTTTTGAATTTTTGTGATAAGGTTGATATTCATAATTTTGAAGGTAGTCTTCTCCATCCTGCACGGATGGGTTCTCTTGTGCTAGGTGATTCGATGCCTCTCCATTTCTTATTTCGTCACCGGAAGTGTGGTCCTTACTTGTCGGAGTTACGTTGTTGTCCGATGGCGTTTTTTCGCGTTTTCTTCGCTAATAAATTTAAGAAAATATTATCTAATATTGGGAAATTTCAAATAAAATTAACCTTAGTTTCTTTTTTATTTTTGCGCCCCAGTTTGTCCCACGGATCCCAAGCTAAAACCTTAGTGACTGAGTTCATAGCCTTATTGCCGCCGATTTGTGATTCGGAGCATGGGGATTCATTAAGAATCGGCTTTTCGGATGATGGAAAATGTGTTGATTTTGAATTAACGATTTCACTTTTTTCGCTTCTGGTGCTTAATAGATTTTCTAGGCTATCCCTTGCTTTTAACCAATCGGATTTAAAAAGGTTATCCTCAGAAGCATCCGGTGTTAATGTGAGCCCTTCTAAATCGCTAGCCAAATTTGGTGAAGATTCCTAAAATGAAGATAACCTCAATTGAAATGTGTTGACCAACGGGAACGTGTACCTTAGTTATTTTGGTACGTGCTACTCGTTTCTCTTTACTATTCCACAATTTAACTTTATTTACCAATTTTTGTTTAAGACCGACGTTATTTTCTACGATGACGGCAGTTTTAATCAATGTGCCGTCCGAATGAGTTGACTGCATACGTTTTGGGGACCGTTTTTTATTATTACTAATACATTTACTCGTACTCGCTAAGTTCTTTTCATTTGTGACGCCACTCGTAGTGTTAACTTGAGAACATTTTATGTTTTCTGCTAAAACTCACCGTCAATCGTGATCGGTTTCAATTTTATTTATTGTATACCTGCCGGATTATTCGCGTGCTTATTCTCTACGGTCGATTTTCCCGATTTAGACATACTTTTTTAACGATATTATCTTAAGAGTAAGGAAAATTTTGTTAGTTTATAGCTGTCAAAACAGATTGTGACAACTCTTGTTATATTTTTTTTTCTACCATAGTGATCAAATGCTAAAACTTTTAGAATATTATTTTATTCAATTAAAACGAATGAAATATTTATAAAATAGTATATTAAAATATGTATACAATTAGTCGAAAAAGACTACATTATAATACAGAAAATATAAATAAAAAAAGCTATCTTACAAAATTTAAGGAAAAAACCTAATTATTTATAACTAATTATTGGCAAAGACAGATTAATAAAATCGTATTAATTAAACAAAGACAAAGATTAATAAAATTTGGTGCAAGTTTCGAGAAGTTTTTAAAACCTTCATACTTTTTGTTGAGTTGGCATCTTGACTAGATATTTCTTACAATATTATATTATAACGAAATTACTCAAATTTAGATTTGTTATTCCCAGTACGTGGAATGTACGTGTTTTGATGAATATTTATTAATCATATCCACAATATAATAACATTGCATTCAATTGAGCTTAATTATATCATTAACATATTAAATTCGAAACAAAATTCGAGATTATAAAACAAATCTAGGCACTTTTGAAGTTACTTATTCAAGTAATTTTTTTGATACGCAAAAGGTAATAGTAACAGGTAATAATAAAAATTGGCAGTGACTACAAAAACAAGAAAAAAAATAAAAATAAAACATCGAAAAGCTTAATTTAAATTAGATTTTAAAAACTTCTTTTTAAAACCATTATTATTATACACAAATTTATCCATGATCCATAGATTCTGGTATAATAAATAAATGGTGATTAATTTGTCATAAACGTGCAAAAAATATTTCTAAAACCTATAAATTTAATTTAAAAAAAAATTGTTTAAATCGTGTATTTTTTACTGCACACTCGGTAAAAAATATCAGTCGACGTATTGTACCAGTGTCTGCTTACATACTAAAAATAGTTATCACCTTCAAAATAAACTTGTACAAGTTTAAGGCAGTAATCAAAAAATAAACTTAAAACAAGTGATAATAATAATAAAAATAACATTTTGGAATCGATCTTAGGGTGTGTTTACGTTGGAGCTGCGATAAACGATACTAGCAAAATAACGAAATTGTTATAGTTTTATATGCAAGTGTTTATATTGGAGCGACGCATTGTCCCACGCTTGACAGCCGACTAAAGATAAGAGCGACGCTAATTGTATTCCCTATTTTCTTTGCTACTATCAGGTGTGGTCGGCATGGATATCGACTGTTTAATAAGTGAAATTTTTGATAGATCCTCCTTGTGGGACCAAAAAGATAAAAATCGCCACAACAGATCAACGCCCACTATAAACAGCATATCATAGAAACGATTTTTGCGCAGCTCTCATTGCTGCTCTTATCGTTTATCGCAGATCTCGTTTCAATATAAACACCTGCATATAAAACTATGACAACAATTTCGTTATTTTGCTATTATCGTTTATCGCAGTTACAACGTAAACGCACCCTTAGGCACCTTTCTTTATGCAAAAAGATATAATGCCTAAATTGCAACATAATACCAATTAAAAAAAAAACATTGTGTAATAACAGACCTTTAACTCGATGCGTTTTTATGATCGACCTGTTTTAAGGATAACGACAACCTCTTCCTGGTTGTTTCTCCACTCCCCACCGATTTCCTCCTAGACGGCTCGGCTGGTGTCGGCGTCCCTTTTCTTCTTTGGATACCGATACCGGCCGTTTTCCGGCCGCTCGGCGTTTTGCACGCCGACTTTTCTAACGGAAGTTGAACGCCCACTTTATTCCAGTTGTCCATTTGCGCTTCCCTTGACTCGCGGAGAACATTTTTTATAGCACCCGTTTCCGCCACCATTTCTTGCAATTTCTTCAAGGTGGCGTAAAGACAAACGGCGCTCACTAATCCGAAATCAAACAGACTGCACATATGGACAACAAAATTTCTGTAGAGGTTTTTCATTAGTAATTCTTTGCCTTTGTGTTGAACGAACATGTGGCAAGCTAACGGAATTTGACAATCACCGACGAAACCGTATTTCATTACGTGTAAATTCCACATTTTCATTAATTCTTTTTCACCTACAATACATATTTTTTATTGATCATATAACAAATTTATGCATACTTTTCTAATAATATACAATTTTGGCAAAAATAACAATTAATCAGATTAATTTACACGTTATGATTTAAATATGATGAACATTTTGGTGAACTTCTTAAGATTTATTCCAAATCATTGTCCTACTCAATAGAGGAAGCAACACCTTAATAATTATTAATGTGGATGAAGAAAACGTTGAAAGTATAGATAAATATACAGGGTGAGTTATTAGTATCCCGGTGGTCGATAGTTACTAAACCGTTTGAAAAACAAAAAAATATTTTATACTAAAGTTGTTTGGCTTATCACATTCTATTACGTAAAATTATTTTCACTTATACAGGTTTAAGCGTAACGGAGAGTACGTAAATTTATTTAAATGGAACACTGTATATTTTATCATATTATGTATACAACTAAATTTGTTTATACAACCGTATCTGTTACTATTTCACAGCGTTCATGGTTCTTGAGATATTCAATTATTCTTCCAAAATGTGCCGATTGCAGGATCTTTTTAAAAACGATGTAAAAACGACATTTTTTCCGATTTTGCCTTGAAACTACGTCAGACAATAGTCAAAGTGAGTAGGTAGATGATAGTATTTAAAAATATTAGATACACTATACAGGTTGTTTATAAAGCTTAATTACTTAGAATAAGTTAAGTTACATATATGTCATACCTATCATTAATTAATGGTAACTTGATGGGCAATTCAACCAGTGCACAATATACAGGATGTTCCATTTAAAATATTTATGTAAAAGCCATTTGAAAAACATCAAAAGTAACTAAGTTACGCCAGGATATTAATAACTCAACCTGTATAATGATGGGATATCTAAGAGTGATCTAAGATTGAAGTTATAAGAAGAGACCAACACTCAGCAAATCCGTCTGAGCAGAGTCATACCTAGATCATCAGAACTGGTAACTTAATAGAAAACTATATTAAGTGCATAAAGAACCACGCCAACCTAAGAAGTCCGGAAGTCCTTGCCAAAATGCAGGATCAGAAAGATTTAATATGGCGAGAATAAAATTAATGTTTTTCTTAAGACAGAATCATGCAGTTAACCTTGGGAATATTGTTTGAATCTTGGCTTCCATATTCTTGCAGAACAAAGGTGGAGAAGGCAGAAATCAAGAAATTGAAGTCATTAGAACGTCGAAGAGAGATAAAGAAGAAATATTTTCGCGCTGCATTGACAAAAGAAGAAATAATGTTATTAGAAGAAAAAATTATGTGTGAAGTAGAGGCATGAAGACATCTATCAAAATGTTACAAGGGTGTTAACAATAGCTGAACTAAAGAGCTGTAACGAAAACTCATACTTGATGGCTTAATTAGGTATATCCCAAAAGGATATGAGGTTGATGGGTTGGGTTGAAGTTGAGGTCTAAGATTTAACTTTTTTTGTATAGTTGTGCCATTGTAAACATGTATTAAGGAATGTTTTAAGTGATTTTCTTACAGGATTGTTTTTCTATTTCTTGAATTTGTCTTTTTTCGTTTATTATTATGAGTTTGTATATATTTTCATTGATATTAAATTATTTAGTACCTAATTTCGATTAAGTTTGTTAATTGCAATACTTAATGGAAATAACAGTGTCACAAGCAATATAAGAGAGCAACCATGGGATCCCTATCATCAACAGTCATTGCCAAGTACTACATGGAGCTGTTTTGAGAAATGGCTTAACAATCCAATCCTTAAAAACCAAAGATATATCTTTATCATCTGGCAACATCGCAAATAAAGGCTTGAGTATTTCTTAAATCATTTAAACAGTCTCAAAGACGAAGTGTAATGGAAGAAACATGTACACTGCTACCAACAACAGAAAATATCAAAAAAGGAAAATTGCAACTTTTGTGGAGAGAAAATAGGATCGCCAAACTTTTTTTGTGGAATAGGAGAATTTGCTGTTTAGTGCAAGATTAGTTCTCCTCTATCACATTAACTTACTTGGAGCTTACAATCTGTCTCATCACATTTATTTGTCACAAATTAAAATATTAATCTCTAAATATTTTTAAATCAATTAATTAAATTGTTATTATATTGCCATATAGAAATAAAAACTTTGTTTACCATTATGATCATTTTATAGACAAATAAAACAAATATTCGAAAATTAAAAATAATAAATTTTAAAAAAATAGAGATATTCTTACCTTCATTGACATCAGTAAATTCATCAATCATCATCATAGTTTTAGCTCTTAACCATTCTGGGTCATTTTCACCTTCAGAATCAACATCCATTTCCTTGGGGTAAATTGGTAAACATGTCGTCGTATGATGGTACAATCGATTATGACCGGTAATAAAAGGTCTTTGCCCGTCGTATTCGCAATCGTCCAATTCTAAAAATTCTGATAAGCTCGGTTTTTGCCTCTTTGGATGGCAAACCAAAATATGCGTAACGGAAGCTCTGCGTACAGGTCCGTTTCTGGAGAAAGCGCAAACCGTCGGTTGCGAGATTAAATCGTGTGGTGAACCTGTATATGAGCCGTCGTATAATTCGTTTATAGCTACGTCGATTCTTGCCCCGACAGATATAGGCACGTAAGTGAAGGTGAATCGTGAGTGGCACAATTTGAGGTGTTTGAGCAGTATGTAGAGTTCTTTGCAATTCATACTGCACCATGGGCAGTGTAAATCTTCACAAGCTTCTGTTTGTTGGCGAGAGTTGTTGTTGTAAACGAATTGATATATTATTTGTAATTTTTGTTGGTTATTATTGTTTGTTGGGGATGATGTGTTAGTTATCCCGGGAATATTTTCTTTATTATCTATAATTGGATATGGGTTAGGTCTTTCAACTAGAGTTTTCGCAGGTTCTTGGGACCAATTCAATTTAAATTTAATGCAAGGTTCTTGAATGAACGCGTCCAAGTTGTTACAATACTCTGATAAATCAGTCATGTTTTCCCAACTAGAATATTTTTTTGGTGAATTCTTATTATTACATACTTCTTGGAGAACCAATTCGTAATCAGCGTCAGTTAATAAACAGCGGTTATGTTTATCATAAACAACTAATTCAGAGGCGTAATATTTGGTATCATCCAAAATAATATTACCATTAGATTTTCGACGTTTTGAATTTGGTTCATCTTCATCATTGGTGTTAACATTTTTTACACGTAGAATTAATACATAGGACCTTGCTAAAGGTCCACCGGGATTATTAAATGAATTTGTGGGAACACTAACGGTTGGTGATAATACGGGCAGTTGATGTTCATCGGGATTAGCAGTCACCTCGGCAGATCCAAATGAAACCTCCATAAAAGGTGACGCACTATCTTTACGTTTTTTATGACTCATTTTAACTAAAACCGTCTCAACTTGTACCACTTTAATACTTGAATCGAGATGTTTATCAAAAAACCCAAAAAACGTTATATTCATGTACCCTGGTAAAATTGTAGGAAAGTCTTTTTGTTTTGATGTAATCCTTTCTAACAAAGAATCTATTTTGAAACTGATACGACCTTTGTGAGACCGAGACATGCGACTTTTCATATAAGTTAAGTTACGATTAAGAAAGATGGGCTATTAAAAAACAGAGAATACCTAAACTAAGTACAAAGTGGAAATATTAATATTTAAATTTACTTACAGAACACATATTCCTTGTCCTTAGATATCGATATATTTGAGTTGGTTCTAGGAAAAAAAAAATTAAAACGTTTGTTTTAACAGGATGTAAAGTTTGCTTACTTTCGAATGCTTGAAGAAATAATTCGTGATCGGCTTGTATATGGTCCATTCTTGGGTTTTTCGATGAATCCGAGTCTTTATCACGTTTTTTAGGAGGCATTTTAATTGAATAATGAGTATTTAGGAAGAACCCGCGAAATGATGGTCCGATTGCTTTGAGGTTTCCCAATCGCCTGAAATTATATACAAACCGAAAATATTACCAACCTAACTGAATAAATAACCAACTTTTAAATACGTAGACCTGAATCATATGTTATTCATGAAATATAATTCAAGGAAACGTCTCCTGAGGAAGAGAATGAAAGCTCAGCAATAAAAGAAATTCCAAGATTACACTAAAACTGCCAATACAATGATACACAAACATTTTTACGGTGGATACGGTTCTGCAGTTCCAAAAAAGATAAACTAACAAACTGAATTACATTCGGTTTAATAATAATAATCCCAAACAGAATATCATTCGGTATAATAAGCGTATAATACAAATGTACTTAAAAAATAACTTTGTTCATGTTTAAAATCAAGAAAAAGTATTAGGAATTACAGATTTCTACTTAAATGAGTTATTATATGTCATCATAAGATGTCGCTTTCGAGCAACATAAAATTTACTTTCTGTTTTCTATGGGTTGCACGTTTATTGTTGCAAAATGGAGGCAACGGGTAAGTACAAATATCTATAATGTTAAATAACATACAATCACAACACTAAAACTTTATAAAACAAGCATTAAATTACTAAATATTTTGTTTAAAAAATGTTGTCACGTTCCGAACGGATCATCACCTTATTATAACCTCCTCTGTGTGACAGTGACGGAAGGGGTTAAATGTGGTTGCAAGTCATTATTATCTGTCAAAATGATTGGCCACATATAAAACAAAACCTTTTTGGGATTATTTCTAAATAGGTCGTATTAGTAAATTACGAATTTTAAATAGTTGCAGATTCAGGGGAAATGATTTCGACGTGTGAACAGGAAAATCCCCTACCAAAAGACAACCATTCTTCCAAGGAGGACAAAAGTGATATTTTCGAGCCGTCTGAGTGTAAAATACCAAAGACGGATGCCGGTGACACTGCCGTTCAATTGGACGAACCGCCCAGCGAAATCATTGAAGTTAAAGTCGTGTATAACAAAAATAAATATGATGTTAGTGCTCCAGCCAATACTAAAATTGCAAATTTTAAGAAACAACTACAGGGTTTATTGGGTTTGTATTCATTTTAATTAGTAATAAAAACCAAGAAACAGATTTTTAAAAACGAAAATAAAATATATTTATAAGATATTAAACATAACCAAGAATTTAAAATATAATTTTTTATAGAAATGTCATTTTGACATTTAAAAAGTCAATTTGATGTTTAACCTGTCAGTTTTTAAATGAAATTTCAAGATTAAGTCATAACCTAATCAGCATGTAATTCTGTGGAAAGTATTTAAAAATAGAAATATTTTGGAAGATAACACTAATATGATTATTTGAAACAATTGATATGCAAACATTCTTTCTGTATTAGGTGTTCCAGATTCCATGCAAAAATTAATGTATAAAGGATTATTACAAGATATGCAAACATTAGAAAGTGCTGGAATAACTAAAGGTGCGAAAGTAATGTTGGTTGGATCTACATTAAATGATGTTTTAGCAGTTTCTTCTGTTACCAAACAGGTAATTATTAATAATAATGATTAATAATAAAATAATAATCGTTTTTATTTTAGGAAGTAGTTGAATTAGAAAAATCTAGTGCAGTTAAAGAACCTTTGTGTAAACAAAAAATGCATCGGAAAGTTTTAGATAAAGGGGTGCCAGATGATGTTATGCCTGGAATTAAAAATTGTCATGTAAATAACCTAAATTATTTGTGAGTTAAAATTTATTGATGAAAACTTTTTTGAATCAAATTAGGAGGGATTACCACCATGTCCATTAACCGGAATGTTAAATAAACACGGTGGTAAAGTAAGATTAACATTTAAATTAGAAAGTGATCAGTTATGGTTGAGTACAAAAGAAAGAACAGAAAAACTGCCAATGGGCTCAATAAAAAACGTCGTCTCAGAACCGATTGCCGAACACGAAGAATATCACATAATGGTAAACTAATATTAAAATAAACAATTTAAATAATTAGAATTTTTATTTTAAGGGAATTCAATTAGGACCAACTGAAGCATCTAGATATTGGATATACTGGGTTCCTGCGCAATACATCGAAGCGATAAAAAATGCTGTTTTAGGTCCATGGACGAGCCTTTTTTGATGTCACTCAATCGGATTTTTTTATTTAAGGTTATTATTAACTTGTACATTTTCTTGAGATGATTTAAAAAGTTTTATTTCTTTTCTGATTTTAAGTATTTGTTTTTAATTTTCTTTACAAAAGAAATAAATTCGATATTACTAAAACTCCCTTTTCAATCGATTGATTTTAAGTAAATAAAGAAATCAAAATTTAACTTTAACCAAAAATAGTGAGAACGAAGTAAATAATACTTAAAAAAAAATGCTGTTCATATTTGTGATTTTGATTAGCTACAGTTTGAGGGCATTTTCTCATTTATTACTTATTATATTCTGTTTTTTATTTTAAGTGAGAGAATTCGTCAATTGTATCTAATCAATTTTTAATGCTAATATTAAACAAAAAGAAAATTAAGTGGATAAGTTAATTTTATATTAAATGATTTCTTTAAATTTTCCGGTTTATATTTTTTATTGAATTAGAAAAATTAATAAGAGATTAATTCTTGTTTTCGTAATCATACTTAATTTGAAGTTTTATTATTTCTGATTTTGGGTGATACTTAACAATTTAATGTTAACGCAAAAAAACGTGATTTTAAATTTGAGGTGTTTGCTTTGTTAAGCTTGATTAAGAAATTGAGCGAAATCATTTTTGTTTAGACATTTCCTAAAACTATGCGTTATGAGTGTGATTTATACATCAAACATTATTTAAATAAAAAAAGACTTATTTATATTATTTGAGATCTGTTTAATTTTTCACCAAGATCCTGTATAATAATAATTTCTTGAGCTCACATAACTATGTGGTTATTAAGTTATATACAACTAAATGAATTAGAATTTAATGCAATATTCCATTTTATATGCTTTTAATATTCTTTTCAAATAAGGTATTTGATGTAACAACTTTCATTTTAAAATTCCTTTTTAGAATCATTTTTATCTCTTCAATTTTATCCTTGTTGTTTCCAATTATTAGTAAATAATCCACGTAAATTAGGATATATATTCAAGTTTCTTTGTCTATTTTTGTATATAAACAATAATCAGCCATTGATTGTTTAAAATTCTGTTCAATCATCAATGTATTAAATCTTTTATTCCAATATTTTGATGATCTTTTTAAACCCTATAAAGCTTTTATCAATTTTAAAACTTTATTCTTTGCTGTTGTTATTCCTCTTGGCGGTTTCAAATGTATCGTTTCTTCTATATTGTTATAGAAAAACGCGCTGTATATATACCACTTTAAATGATGAGCTACAGCTATAAGCGTTCTTACTGTTTGTCATAAAACTTACGACTGGAAAAAAATGTAATAAAAAATACTTCCAGCTACAAATTTTGACATTAATGAATACAATTAGTCAAAATATATCATTGAAAGCATGTTTAGGTCAAATTTTGAAATTACAAGTCCTCAACGCAGTCGATAGCACTTTCCGCGATGTTCAGCGCAGATCAGCCTGTTGCAGCGGCAGCAGTAGACAGGTGTCATCCTCCTCTTGACGGACTTATTCATGGTAGGTTTTGAAGAAGGCCCTGTCAGGCACCGAAACTTTCAAGACATCTGCAATAGATTTCCGGAGTTTGCAAGTCAAAGTTGGGTACTGCAATCGCTGTTGAAGCCATGGCTCGATAATTCTGTGGGTTATCAAGCAAAATTTCCTTCTGGAAACCGGTATCTGACCCCTTTTCACAACATTAGTGACGTAAGTGACATATGCATTCACAAGTACACAAAAGGCCACCGTTTAGTCTTGCGACATTTGATGACACATTTGGTCCAAAGTATCAACTGCCCTTTTTGTGGTATTGTAGGTCTCGATTATCTGAGATTTCTTGGATACTTGATCGATGACAGATTTTTCGTGGCAAGTATACAGTAGCAAAACCACTTTTGAACTTTTTGCCTTGTAAGAAACCACAGTTTTTGGCCCATCAAAACAAAACAAGCTTGTTCCTATGGCTCTGTTCTTGGAATTTATCATTCGTGGAGGAATTTCTCGTTTGTTCTTTTTCAGAGTACTTACAATGGTGAATTTGTTGGGGTCACCTAAGACTCATCATGATCTTATTGAGATTACACACTTTGTGGTCACCTGTATAAAAATGCTATAATTTAAATAGATTTTCTTCAAAAAACCGTTATTGATTTTGTAATCATTACAATTTCACTGATGAACATTGTTTTTATAATACATTTTATAACACAGAATAATCTTAACCTCAATTTGACCGTTGAACCTTTTCTTTATATCTATTAAATCCTTATCAAAATATACTCTAGTTATACGCTTAGAGAAATATTTTAAAGATGGCTTTAAGATCATTTATAAGACCGTTCCAAAATAGATTATTATTCTCAAGAACATACAGTGGATCAAACAATGCGGTAAACGTTACAATAGATAACAATAAAATAGCAACAATCACTATGAATAAAAAACCTATCAATGTGCTTACCGCGGCTTTCTTAACTGAAATAAATGATGCGTTTAAAAATTTAGAAGGAAAAGTTAAAGGTGCTATCCTAACATCTGTTAGTAGGTACTCATATCCTTTTAACTTTGTTATATCATCTATTTAAATTTTTTTTAGGGTTTACCGACTGTGTTTTCAGGAGGTTTAGATATAAATGTAATGTATAAACCTGAAAAACAAAACGTTGCAACTTTATGGAGTACTTTACAAGAAGTATGGGTTACTTTACTTAGTACTTCGTACCCAACTGTAGCAGTAATAAATGTAAGCAAAAATTAATATATCTTATTTATCAAATATTTTTGAAAATACAAATTTTTAGGGTAATTCTCCAGCTGGAGGTTGTCTTTTATCAATGTGTTGCGAATATCGTATCATGGTAGACAACTTCATAATTGGAATGAATGAAACCAAATTGGGATTGGTCCCACCGTTTTGGGTAAGAGATGTTATGAGATGTCTTATTGGTTATCGAGAAACTGAACTTGCATTAACAACCGGTATACTATTCACTACAGAAGAAGCATTTAAAATTGGATTGGTTAACGAAAAAACTACAAATAAAGAAGAAGCTTTAAGTAAAGCTATTAAGTTTTTCGAGAGATTTAATAACGTCAATCCAATGGCAAGACAACTTACTAAAATGTCTTTACACCAAGATATAATTGCTGTAAGTAATTAAGATTAATGACATCAAATTTTATGAATTTCTTTTTAGAATCTTCGTAAGAAGCAACTTCAAGATACAAACGAATTTGTTTCATTTATTTGCCAAGATAGTATACAAAAAGTTATTGAAAGTTATCTTGAAGCACTCCAGAAGAAAAAGGCTAAAAAATAATTGAGTAAAATTTATTATTTTTTTATAATAAGTATATTTTTGTTAATGATTTTAAGAATTCTAAATTCAGTTTCAAATTTTATTTTAACCTCAATGTTACCTTTAAAATTTGTTAATTATCCTAGAAAATCTACTAATTTTGTATACTCAATTTTTTAATTCGGAGGAGTGTTTTCAAATTGAAGCGCCAAAAAGAAAGGTTGCTATTGGTCAGTTTTAAGCAAAAATTAAAAAAATTCATTACCCGAATGATTCTAGTTCTAGGTCTTGTGTTAGTTCTAGTGATAGTACTAGTGTAAAACTACAACTAACACTAGAACTAGAAAGTTTCGGGTTTAGCTGTGTGTCTTTAGACATTTTTAGTCTTCAGATATTTTCTAGTTCCAGTTTTAGTTCAATAAAAATATACAACATAACTAGCGCTACCTACCACTGTCACTAGAATTAAAACTAGACCGAGAAGTAGAAATATTCGGGTTTAGCCGCACGTCTCTCAAGACGGCTAAACCCGAATGATTCTAGTTCTAGGTCTTGTGTTAGTTCTAGTGATAGTGCTAGTATAAAACTAGAACTAACACTAGACCGAGAACTAGAAACATTCGGGTTTAGCCGCACGTTTCTCAAGACGGCTAAACCCGAATGATTCTAGTTCTAGGTCTTGTGTTAGCTCTAGTGATAGTGCTAGTGTAAAACTAATACTAGACCGAGAACTAGAATTATTCGGGTTTAGCCGTCTTGAGAGACGTGCGGCTAAACCCGAATGTTTCCAGTTCTCGGTCTAGTGTTGGTGTAAAGCTAGAACTAACACTTGACCTAGAACTAGAAAATATTATTAATATATTTATCACTATAAAATTAAATTGCGTCGTTAAATAAAATAATCCTTGTAATATGCAACACCAAATCTTAAACACATGTACAGATAGTTGCATATCAGCAACAGATAATAAATTATCTACTTTTTCTGGCTTTCAGTCCAGAGAGTAACCGCTAACCCAAAATCTGTGAACATTGAACTCTGTATGATCACTTTTTACTACTCATTCCAACCGTTGTTTTCTTCTTCAATTCAATAACCGCGTGTTAATTCAAAGCAAAATGGCTTTAAGGTCTTTATTAAAACCATTAAGATTGAATTGGCATGCAAGTGCCAGAAATTATAGTGGTGCTAATAGTTTAGTAAGTGTAACTATAAACGATAAAAATGGAATAGCAACTGTATCCATGGATAGAAAGCCGGTGAATGGACTCAATTATGAATTATTAAGAGATTTAAATAAAGCTTTGGAAGGTCTTGAAGGGAAAGCTAAGGGTGCTATTTTAACATCTGTTAGTATTTTTTACAATAATGGTAAAATACAATTATTTTAATAACATTTTTAAGAGTTTACCCACAATTTTTTCGGGTGGTTTGGATATTATGGAAATGTATAAACCTGAAAAAGAAAGAGTAAAAAATTTTTGGACTCAATTACAAGAAACTTGGATGTGTTTATTTAATACGTCTTATCCAACAGTAGCAGCTATTAATGTAAGAATATGAGTAGCCAAATTCAAATATGAATAACATTTTAATTTATAGGGTCACTCTCCAGCTGGAGGTTGCCTCTTAGCGATGAGTTGCGAATACCGTGTAATGGTAGAAAAATTCACAATAGGATTGAATGAAACCAAGTTGGGAATAGTTGCACCATTTTGGTTTATTGGATCAATGCAAAATACAATCAGCACAAGAAACGCCGAATTAGCTTTAACAGAAGGAAAATTATTCACAACAGAAGAGGCTCTTAAAATAGGATTAGTAGATGAAATTGCTACTAATAAAGAAGATGCATTAATTAAAGCTGAAGGATTTTTTAAAAGATTTGATAAAGTTAATCCATTAGCAAGGCAATTTACCAAAACTTCTTTACGTGGCGATCTTGTGAATGTGAGTTAACACTTAAAAATTGCATTTAAAATTATTTTTTTAAATATTTTTATTTTAGAAACTCCGCGATGAGCAAGAAGAAGATTTAGAAAAGTTTTTGTTTTATGTCTTTCAACCAAAAGTGCAAGATGGGTTAGAAAAATATATGCAAGCTCTTAAAAAGAAATAAGTACTTTTTCAGTAAATTTGGCATATAAACAAAAAAAAAGAATCGTTTATTATTACACTTTATATTAATTTTGATATAAAATTTTAAAAAAAATTAATATATTCCTTGTCTCAGTTTTATTTTCCATTTAACTCAAAGCAGCTGTTATATCAGGATCAACAGGCGGTCCTACTTCTAAAGCAGCCAATTGATCAAACTCTTCTCTCTGTTTATCTAGGTAGTTATTAATTTCAAGCACTTTTGTTCTATTCCTTATTATTTCATCTCTAAAATCGAAATTGATATAATTAAATAAAGAAAGTTGAATTTGTATTTATGTTTTTTCATAAAACTTACTTTGCAAGATTACTTACTAATCCGTTTAACCAATTTTTGGCTCTATTCACCAAGCGATCCTCTCGATTATCAATTGCAAGAAGGTGCATATCATGTGAAGCACCCAAACTGTTCGTTAATATATCTTTGTCAGACATCAACTATTTAAAAATAGGATCGAAATGAATCTTATTTAATTAATAAATCATTACATACCGTTTTTAGTTCTTTAGGCATAACAAAATCGGGTGTTAAACTCGTCATTGTCATATATCGTTGAGCACAATCGTTAATATTTTCGGTATAAGTTTGTTCGGCGGTTCTCATTTGAGCAAAAACACCTTGAGCGTATTCAATAAAAGTATTTATCATCTCAGTTAAAGCTTGTTCAAAAATTTGATTTACATCTTCCATTTGTTCATAAACGACCATTTCTAAACCCATCAATGTCTTCCAAGTTTCGTGGATTAACAAAGAATATTGCTCGCCGTAATCGAAAACTTTTTGATTATAATCGGCGATCGTTAATTCTCGATTATCAACATCTTCTTGAAGCTTTTTTATGGTTGAAAAAATTTTGTTCTTTTTAACTATAAACTGTTCCATTTGATCCTACATTTTTAAATTTTTTATATTAAAATTAAATAAATTCAAGAAGCAAATACAAATTTACAATGCTCTCTTGTTGACTTTTCTTCTTAGCAGCATTAACATTTTTCATAAAACTTTCCACTTCCTTATGGCGTATTTTGTATTGTTCTTGACCAAAATTAAATATTTGAAGACAATAAGTGAGGAAAGCAGTTTCAAGTTCGGTGTAAAAATCTTTTGGATCGTCACCGATTTTCATTAAGCTCTGCAGATCAACATCTTCTTCAAACATTTGATCAAATAAATGGTTACTACCCAAAAATTCAATAAAACTGTCTGCATATAACTCAGATTCGGCATTTTCAGCCGCAATTTTATCATCGATTTCTTTCTGCTTAGCTTCTACTTCTTCAATTTCTGATAAAAGACTACTATATTTAAAAAAAAATTACATTAATAAAATATGTTGAATAAGTATAGACTTTTGATGCAGATAATGCAATTAGGTGAAGATTGAATGTGTGGTAACGAACACATTTCGGAAAAGGACTCACACCGTTACAAAACATCCAGAGGTTTCTAAAGGATGCCAAAGCTCAATTTGGGATGTAGCACCATTGGAGAGAGCTACAATTCTAGATGAAATAAAGCCAAAAGAAACGATCTCTGATTCGTTAGGTACATGATGGAGAGAGAACGCCATTCATTGGATCCCAACCCGGTTGTGAACTACAAAAAAGCCACCTAGAACAAGTAATGAACATTTGGGAGCCCTCAAAGGTAGTCTTACGCTGGAAAGAACTTCCACGTCATAGACAAGCGAAGAGTAGAACTGCGCAAAACGAAATCAAACAGGTTTTATGTCTCAGCAAAGGGGATCTAAGGACACTCTCAGGTTTCTTAACCGGCCATGCGCCCTTAAAACACCACCTCTTGCACATTGGACAAGCTAAGGATCAAACATGTCGATTTTGCAACGACGAGTCAGAAACGGCTGAACATATACCGTGTAATTGTGTTGCCAGAATGTTTTGACACCTACCGACATAAAGGAACAAGACCTTGGAGCAATACTAAGATTCATTAAGGACCTACATTTGCTCTAAATATTTGGAGGGGTAAAGTTACAATAGAACTTATAGGTCGCTCCCCCCAGGTCGGCAGCAATAATAATAACCCCACAAGAGAAGGAAGAGAAGTAGGCGCCAAAAGGAGTAAATAAGACGATTTCAGAGTGGATCTTAACAGAGGGCATAAAATAAATTAAAAAATATTTGTTAAACATATGTATTATTTAATCTAATTACATCAAGTCTTTAAAATTACATCAAATTAATTTATTTAATTTCTTCTTCGTCTTACTCTTGATATTCTCCAAGCATTAGGTTCTTCATATTTATTATATAAAGGTTCTAATCGTTGATTTTTCTTAAATTTACTTAACTTAGTAGGATCAGAAAATTTGAAAAATGCCGGAGCAAACTCCACCAACCATTTTGGATCAATTGTTGTCACTTCTCTCATATACTCTTTAGTTGTTTGAACCAATTCATGGTAAATTACCCATTCAGGTTGCCGATTAAAAAGCGCACTAGACGGATGAATATAAACAACTTGACTGTCAACTAAAGTTCTGTAACCTTCTTGAGGATCCTTTTTTGCCGCGTTTCTAAAGAACCCTGAACAAACCGCTTTTTGTACTCGAACTGTGTTCTTTTCGGCCGAAACGACGTCGAGTTTATGCCGATCCATTATTCCCAGGAGTTGTTTTCGTACATCTTGGGCACGTTTAAGTGTTCGTATTTGAACGAAATTTTCATAACACCAAGCGTTTGAGAATTTATTGTTTTTCCAACTGTTATAAACCGCGAGTAAAGTGAGATGGTCTCCTTCGGGTTGGTTAAATTTAGCTTTTTTTTGGTCGGCGATTGCTTGTTTATCCTTTGGTCGATAAAAAACGTTTTGTACCGAGAGCATACTTACAATAGTCAAAATTTCATCGGAACATTGTAAAGCGACAGACATGATTAACATCTTTGATAAGTTAGGTTCTAACGGAAATTCGGCCATTCGTCGACCTAATCTTGTCAATAACCCTTCGTCGTCTAAAGCTGACAAGGAATGTAATTGTTCTAAAGCCATGATTAAAGATTCAACTGGTGGGGCGTCCATAAAATCGAAATGTAATAAATCGTTAATTCCCATTGTTTTTAGCTGTAAGACGGTTGTTGCTAAATTAGTTCTTTGTATTTCTGGAACTGGTGTTGGTAACATTTCGTCTCTATAAGCTCTTTCTGTGTAAAGTCTGTAACATTTTCCTGGCCCGGTTCGCCCAGCTCTTCCAGCTCTTTGTTTAGCTTGTGCTTGAGAAATTGGAGTAACAACCAACGAGTCCATACCAGTTTTTGAATTATATACTTTTTGTTTTACAAATCCTGGATCGACGACGTAATAAATCCCATCGATTGTTAAAGAAGTTTCCGCTATATTCGTAGCTATAACAACTTTTCGACTTCCTGGAGGAGCTGGTTCGAAAATTCTCGTTTGCATTTCTGATGGTAAAGCGGAATAAACGGGTAAAATAATTAATTCGGGAACATCGGGACCTAAACTTTTCATTCGTTCATATAAAATTTCGCACGCCGTATCGATTTCTTCTTGACCAGTTAAAAATAATAAGATATCACCTGGGGGCTCCCTCAAATGGATTTGCATAACTGTAATTAAGCTAGCGTCTAAATAATCAGTTTCTGGTTCCTTTGTGTATAAAATTTCAACCGGAAACGTTCTTCCAGGGATTGTAAAAATGGGGGCTTCGAAAAAATATTGCGAAAATTTGACAGCGTCTAAAGTAGCCGATGTTACTATTAATTTTAATTCGCTCCTCTTAACAACAGCTTGTTTTAAAAGTCCAAATAAAACGTCTGTATGAATTGTACGTTCATGAGCTTCATCCAACATTATTACTGAATAAGATTTTAAATCTAAATCCATTAAACACTCCCTTAACAACATCCCATCTGTCATGTATTTTATTACAGTTTCTGGACAAGTACAATCTTCAAAACGAATTGTGTACCCAACTTCCTGTCCTAAACGACACCCAAATTCTTCAGCGACTCTTTTTGCTACCGACATTGCAGCTACTCTTCTTGGTTGAGTACAACCTATTTTTCCCCTCGATGTTAATCCAGCTTCTGCTAGATATTGAGTGATTTGAGTTGTTTTTCCAGAACCAGTTTCACCAATAACAATCAAAATTTGATTATCAGTGACAGCTTTAATTAATTCCTCGCGTAATTTATAAATGGGAAGAGATTGCCTTTGCTCAATAATCGAAAGATTTGTTTTTTTACCAAACGAAGATTTTTTACCGCCAATAACATGTTTTTTCCATTCGGGTAAATCTTGAGATTGCAAACCAATTCCGCGGATGTTTGATGTATTTTTAATATCATCTTCGGGTAACGGATCGATCCAATTTTTGTTTTTTCCGGATGGTTGAGCTTCAACTTCTTGTTCGCGTTGTAACATCTTTTGTTCGCGTCTTTCTTTAGCCAAAGCTGATTGCATCATCGCAGCTTGGGCCAAAGAACCATCGGGATTTTTAACAATTCTAACCGGGGATAAATCATGAAGTGCACGACCATGACCGTGTAAAAACGGCGGTTCTTCTTCTACCAACTCAATTTCAATATCTGCTTCAGCTCCATCATCATCTTTAGGTAATAACCCCGTTTCTTCATCGAAATCGGGAAGTTCACTTTTATCGATACATCCAGAAGAAATCATCTGTTTTATTTCCCATCGTTCTGGGCTCGATATGCGAGTAACCCTTTTTTGCGACGTCTCCTCATTCTCATCGATTCCAACTGGAAGGCGCAAAACTGAAGTACTTGTGTGAGTTGGCCGGTCGGGATTACGGTCTTTATCTTCACGTTCTATTGGCGCGTGAGAATATGGGTTTAAATCTTTACCCGTCATTTGACAAACATCTTTCATTGAGAGAGATACTTTTTGCCCCGTTACTGATAACACCTTAACTTTAACCCTACCACCCCTTGAGACGACTTCCGAAACGTTAGTCACGCGTCCTTCCGCTCTTAATTGAGAAATATGAACTAAACCTTCCCAACGCCGTTTTAAACCCTCAAGTTGTACAAAACAACCAAATGGAACGATATTTGCTACTTTTCCATTGTAAATTTTACCTAAAATTGGATCATCTTCCATTTCGGGGCTTTCTCTGCGATTTCTTTTTTCATTTCTATCCGGTGATCTTCTGCGGAATTCTCTCGAACGACTTCTTCTTCTTCGATCTTCTCTAGATCGACTTCTTCTTCGATTTTCTCTGGATCGGCTTCTTCTTCGGTCCTCTCTAGATCGACTTCTTCTTCTTCTATCATCTCTTAATCTATCTCTAGAGGAATCTCGTTTTCGGGAACGACTTCTAGATTTTTTTCTATTTCTAGAACGACTCCTTCTCCTCTCTCTGGATCGTTTTCTTTCTGCCGACCTACTTCTTTCCCTCGATTTGTTTCTACTCCTATTTGCTTTTCCTTTTTCAATCTTTTTAGAAGGGGCGTCTGCCTCTAATTGCGCCATTAAATCATCAATTCCACCTTCTGCTTCTTCAGAAGAATCAGCTTTATCTTCAAATGTTAAAGGTTTTTGTGGTTCATTTGGAATTGCTAAACCCGGAAATTTAACAGATAAAGAATCTGATGGGGCGTTAAAATCTGAGGATGTACCCGGTTTTTTGAAAGGTTTCATGTGTTGGATTATACGAAGTAAATTAGCAACAAACGAATCTGAAAACTCCGCTCCATTTTCTTCCAAAACTTTTTTAAATGATTCAAGAGTGTTGTGTTTTTCTGATAAATGAATTATAAATTCAGCAAGATCTTTATCGTTCATTCCAAGATGATTTTCTAATTCCGTGCAAACCTTAGACACCAAAGAAAGGTGCTCCAATTTGTCGATTTCGTTCATTGTTGACGTTTTTATTGTAACCTCAATATTTTGAAGCTTAACTTTTTACGAACTTCTTTACTTATTCACTTTATAATTAAATGTAAGTAATATATTACAATTTTCGTTGAATTATTATGTATCATAAACCTTATACAGTTTTAAAGTAACCTCACATTTTGTTATGCTATTATGGATTGAAGTATTGGTAACTGTTATTTAAATCAATAGATGGCGCGAGTTACAACAGAAATGAATCTAATTTTATTTATATTAATGAGATATTATTAAAACAAGTTTAGACGATAACAAAAAATTATTTCTTCTTTTATATCATTTTTAATTAGAATTTACGCATAATAATTAATAATCATTTTATTTTTTTACCAATACTTGGTGAGATAGATCAATAATAGATGGCGCCAAAATAACTTTTCATTTATTTATCCACTTAAAAAATTCTTTTTGGAAATAATTGGTTTTATAATAAATAAAAAAATTAAAATAAATAAACTTACTGATAAATGCTATGTCCCTCTTCTCTTTCTTCATCCAAAATTTTTTTATACTCATAATAATCAACTGTGTGCAAGAAAACACATGCAAATATTCGAAAATCTGCTTCTTTGGCACAAGGATTTCCAGCCATGTTAACAGATTTTAGATTAGGAAATCTTCTTAAATAAATTACCTGTTAAAATAAACTTCAATTAAAATTTAATTTTGTTTTTGTACATTACATTTTCTCTATCCTCAATAAGATTATTTCCAATACTAAAAATCATAAGCTTTTTCAAATTGTCCATGTTTTCAATTTTTGTGATTAGGTTGTCAAAAACGGTTAAAATCTGTAAATTAACCAATGTGTTCAGGTTTTCAAGAGCTTTGATCCTGTTAAAAGACAAGTCTAATTCTTCCAAATTTACTAAGGCGTCCATATTTTCAATTTTCTCTATTAAATTATTGCTCAAACTTAATTTCCTCAATCCTGGTAACATCCAGACATGATCAATTCGTAGAATGTCTAAAATATTTTGATAACGTTATACCTAATTGTTAGATTATTAATTATTAAATTAACTTAAAAACTCCAATCTAGCTTGTAAAACTTCATTCCATGGAATTCCTTCTAACAACGCCAATCTTCCAGCTTCACCTTTTAACACTTGTTCTTCCAAACATTTTTGGATTACTTGATGATCAATAACTCGAGGTTCGGATTTCGTGCATGGATTCATATTTTAAGAAATACCTTCTTATAATGAAAATGAAGTAAAATTCATGTAAAAATGTGTAAATTTTAAAGTTTTGTCATTATAACCTTAGAAACATAAAGAATTCAAATTCAACAATGTTACCAACTCTAAAACTTTTCATTACCTTGTGATTGTAAACGATAAAATAATATTAAAAAAATAAGAGGATTAAGCGATAATGTGGTTTTATCTGTAGATAAATTGATATTATCTGTATATATGATTATTGAATCTCAACAAAGTAATTTTGGTCCAGTTTAGTGTTTTCATGTTTCCTAATGAGATGTCAACTTTGACAAATCAAGTGATAAACGTCTAAAAACTGCAAAATAATAGCAAACGTGTAAAAAATGTCGTTTTTCTCCAATACCCTAGGTGGAAATCCGTTTTCCACGGCTGTCGGCAGTAGAATAGGTAAGAAATGATGCATAACTTTTATTAAGTATTGAAAACGAAAATATGTTTACACCGCTATGCTTTTTCTTGATTGTCATTGCGTGTCTACTGAAATACCGATAAATAAGATGAAAATAGATTAACGCATTGTTTTCTTATCGTTTGCGTTTACTATAAATTAATATTTGAAAAATATTATAGAGCATGCTACAGATGGTACTTTGGCATCAGAAAATTGGGCTCTCAATATGGAAATATGTGATATGGTAAATGAAACGGAAGATGGACCAAGAGATGCAATCAAAGCCATTCGCAAACGACTCACACAAAATGCCGGAAAAAATTATACTGTTGTTATGTATACTTTAACAGTATTAGAGACATGTGTTAAAAATTGTGGGAGAAAATTCCATGTACTTGTATGCAGCAAAGATTTTGTACAAGAATTGGTAACCACCTCAAAATTATATCTGATTTATTTTCTTTTTATAATTAATTATTGCAGGTAAAATTGATTGGACCTAAAAATGATCCTCCTACAGCTGTTCAAGAAAAAGTGTTAAGCCTCATACAATCTTGGGCTGACGCTTTTAGAAATCAACCTGATTTTGCTGGGGTTGTTTCTGTTTATAGTGATTTAAGAGCAAAGGGAATTGAATTTCCACCCACAGATCTTGATGCTATGGCACCAATTCATACACCGCAAAGGGTAAGATATTATTTAAATAGATAAGGTGTGGCTTTCTGCGAATTGTAATCTATCCGAGTTTATTGAAAAACCTTTTATCCTTAAGATAAAAAATTGGAATGTGTTAGAGTAATGTTATCTAATATGAGTTAGATCAAATTATTTAAAAATTCATTCTTAAAATAAAACCTCATTATAATTACATAAATTTTTTAGAGTGTTGAACCTGCTATACCAATAGCAACAGAAGCAAGACCAAGTAATGTGCAATCTCCAGTAACTGCAACCGCAACATTAACACCTGACCAAAGAGCGAAACTTCAATCGGAACTTGATGTTGTGCATTCGAATATGGTAGTCTTGGGTGAAATGTTAAGCGAAATGCAACCAGGCAATGAACAACCAGATGAATTAGAGTTGCTCCAAGAATTAAACGCGACCTGTCACAAAATGCAGGATCGTTTGGTTGATTTAATCAGCAAATTATCCAATGACGAAATGACAGCGGAACTTTTAAGGATTAATGACGATTTAAATAATCTCTTTTTGCGTTATGGTCGTTGGGAGAAAAATCGGGAGGCTGGAGGACAATCAGCTTCGGCTGTTTTGGCGAAAGCGATTGCTCCAAGTCATGCTCCATTAAAAAGTGATGATAGTTTAATTGATTTAGGTGATGATGGTGATGATTTATCAGCGCATTTAAGTAAATTAGGTAAGCAAAAAGGAACTTTTAAAGGGAGAAATAAATTAATTTTTTTTGTAGGAGTCTCTGAAAGTAGTGCTTCAGCACAATTGGCTAAAGTGGGCGTTGTTACAGCTAGAAATGGACCACAGGGCGATGCCGGGGATGATTTCGATATGTTTGCTCAATCTAGAAAGGCTACTTATGAAACATCGAAAACAGAGTAATTAAAAAATTTTATTATTACATTCATTGTTATAATTTGTGATTAATTTTTAGGGGAAGTACATATAAAGATAATTTAAACCCCGACCAAATTCAAGGTGGATTAAATGCTGCTACTCAACAAAGAAAAGGGGTAAGAAATATTTGTTAAGAACCAGTTATTGCATGATTTAACCAAATGTTACATTTTTCTAAAAAATTTTCTTTTATAATAGATTTTTCGAATAATCACTTGATTTTTCGTTACTTATTACAATTTAATTTGTTAGTATATGTGCTTAGAATGGCTTCTGTGTTGTACAGAATCCACCCGATACGGAATTCGATGAAATTGAGGCTTGGTTAGGAGAAACGGTAAGTTGTCTTGCTTGCTTTTATTTTATTTATTAAGTTATTTTTTTATATTATGTAAATGATTTTTTTTTTTTTGTTAAAATAACTATTTAAATTTATTAATGCATTAAGCACAAGGTGATGATGCTTGATTTTAATGTGCATGAACTGACAAAAAATTTTTTTAAGGAAATTCGTTTTTTAGTTGTATCATGGAGAGCGGGTGACGCACAGGCAGGTTCTTCATCATACCTCATTTTTCCTGTAAGAATTACTCAGGATACTGTTTTAGTGTGGTTACCAACCCAACCCATTCTATTTCATACCTTTTGGTTTATGGTCCTTATCCGCAAAATCATTGTCAATCATTGTCACCTTCCAAACATTTATTCATTTTTAAGCCAATTTGAGCTTATTATTATTGCTGCTGGGCTGAGACCCCTCTTGTTTCCGCGACCTATAAGATCTATTCTAACTTTAGCCCTCCAAAAGTTTAGGGCAAATGTAATTCCTTGATGAACCTTACTATTTCCCTAATTATAGGGCCTATTAGTTATAGGTCGGTCTTCAAAGTTGGCTCTTAAATTTTTAAAATGTTCAATATCTTGGTAATACATTAAGCTAGAAAAACCAAATTTGGTATACGTTATGAGTGTACCAATAGTATTAATTAGTAGCAAATTGAACTCAATTGTGGCATTTCAAAGGGTTAATTAACGGTAATGGTACCCCAAATTTTGACAGATTTTTTTAACCTTTTGGGGGATTTAATACATTACTACTTCAAATCATGTGGAATTTAATTCTAAAATTTTTCTTACTCTTATTATTTTTAAAAAAACTTTGTCGTTTTCATAAAAAACTTAAATAACTAAAGACATGTATTTCGTAATGTTACATAAAATAAGCGAAAATTCAGTAGTCGGCTATGAAATTGTACGTCAAACTTGATAAATAGGTTATAAAGTTATTTAACGACAAGGTTTTATCTACGTTTTATGCACCTTTCTGTCCCTTTTGTAGGTTCAAAACCTTGCAGAAGTTTATGGCAAGAACTTCTGCGTGCAAAATGGTTATGTTCGAGCTGAGGGGCTAAATTTGAGGTTGATTGTGAGACTGTATTTTGGCATTAATCCTCTTTGGTATCCCAATATCTGTGGAAGTCTTGCTAGCTTGTGGTATCAAAGCAGCTGTTTTGTAATTGTTGCAATCTGTTGCTG
Source organism: Onthophagus taurus (assembly GCF_036711975.1). Taxonomy (NCBI): domain Eukaryota; kingdom Metazoa; phylum Arthropoda; class Insecta; order Coleoptera; family Scarabaeidae; genus Onthophagus; species Onthophagus taurus. The sequence continues at coordinate 7,046,851 of NC_091967.1, forward strand.
AAATATTTTTATGAATTAAACAGTGATTCGCACCATTCAGATATCCATTGTCTTGTGGTCCATATTTTTGTCTATATTTCTCTGTAGTCATCCCATCTATTCCAGGTGATTTGTAATTTTTTATGTACAAGTAGCTGTTTCTATTTTAGAGCTTAATTTTTAGCTTTAGCAGTGCTTCCTTTATACCTTCGCTATTTCATTTGCATCAGTTACCATATTTCCATCTTTGTTCTTTATTATCTAGGCTTGTCCATGTTGATAATCGTCGTGGGTGGTGCTTTAATTCATCTCTTTTACCAAGACGGTATTGTCCGATAATGTCATCTTTTGTGTTTCCCCGTTATGCATTGAATATCTTATGGAGGGCATTTAAAATTTTAATTAATACATTTTTCTAAATACTTTATATTTTCATATTATGATAAATTTTATCTCTAATTTTTAATATTATTTTGTTATTAAATAGTCTGGAACTGAAGAAACGGTAACAAGCAGTGAATTCGAAAGATTTTTAGCAGAAAGAGCAGCAGCAGCAGAATCTCTCCCTTCTATAACCAACCCCACTTCACCACCAACAATAGAAAATCCAGCTAGCACTCGACCTAAAGCTAAAGATGAGAAGGAACTTTTTGCACTATGAGTATCCCGTTGTTATTATTACATATAGATGTCACTATAAACATTGCTTATTTGCTTATAATGTTCCATTTGCAAGTAGACACGAGGTGCTCAAAGTGTAATACATAAAATAATTATTATTTTAAGTCGTCACAGGTGGTTTTTAATTATTTCATGCTTAAGCTTTATTAATTTCAAATCAACATAAATGTTTTTAAATCGGCTTCCGTTTCTTGTTCAAATGGAACATTATCGACACACGTTAATAGATATCTTTTATGTTTTCGCGTAGGAAATAAGATGATATATTATTAATAATATAATATGAGAAAGGAGACGGTATCATTGTACTTAGAAAAAGTTTTTTCTTCTGGTTTTGTGTTTTAATGACCACGTAACTGACGTAAAATATTTCATTCCAATTGTATGATAAATGAAATGAATCATAAGGATACGCTGAAGCGATTGTTGATGTGGGAGATACGATTGAGATTGTTAGTGGGAATCTCTGTACATATAAAAGAATTATATGGAAATATTAAAAAAATAATATTGTGAATTTAATTTAAATCAATACTTGAAATTGTAATTTAGAAATGGATTGTTTTAAACTTCCCTGTTTTAGATTTGATTTGATGGACGTGTTTTTTTAAGGGCTGTGTAGATTTTTTGTTTTCAAAATTAATTTTTTACTCAAAAGAAAAATTAATAACCAAAGATTCGGTTAAAGAAAATTAAATTCAGGGTTTTTATCATTGAAAATGATTGTTTAACGATGGGGTACATAATAATATCAAATTTGCAAAAGTGAAAGTGCATTATTTTGTAATAAACCATCTTTAAATGAAAAATATCTAGTTCACGATAGTATTAGTATTTTCTACATTATTGATAGAATAGGTTGTTATTAATATTATAATACATCATTTTAACGTGTAACAAGAACTGATTGTATTTTCATTTTTAGTTTTGTTTCTGTTATGATGTTATATCAAATATATTTATTTTATGCTGCAACTTTTTTGATTTTGTTTGATCAATAAGTATTTACCTAGAAACTTGAAAATTTGTCATTGTCAAAAATGGTTAAAAGTAAGTATAAAAAATCCTTTTTATTTATTTTTAAAATAATGTTTGTGATTAGTAACGGAAGAGTTGGTTCGAAAAAAATCCGAACACAACGAACTCATAATAGGAACATTAGAAGAATTATCATTACACCAAGAAGATATCGACAAAATCGAACATCTCGGAAATTGGTGCAAAAACTTAGAAATTCTTTATCTCCAATCGAACCTCATATCAAAAATAGAAAACCTACAAAAATTAAAAAACTTAAAGTACCTAAACCTAGCCATCAACAACATAGAAAAAATTGAAAATTTAGAGCGATGTGAATCCTTGGAAAAATTAGATTTAACTTTAAACTTTATTGGTGACATCGAAAGTGTGTGTTCCTTAAAAAATAACAGAGATTTGCGTTATTTATTCTTGATGGGGAATCCCATTAGCGATTTTACTAATTATAGAAATTATGTTATAGCGCAACTTCCTCAATTACAAGAACTTGATAGCAACGAAATATCAAGAAGTGAACGAATTAAGGTAATTAACAAACTGTGTTAATAAATAAGCGTTTATTTATTAATTTAGGCTCAACAAATATTGGATAAGATCACCCCCGGCGTTTTAAAAGACCAAGAAAAATATAAAATCGAAAGGCTACAACAAATCGAAAGACTAAAACTTGTTGATAACACGATTCCCGATGAAAAATTTTGGAACACCCCTTCCGAAAATGCCCCTGAAACAAGACGGGAAATTTCGCAAAGACAAAGAAAATGTAGAGGCAAAGCCGACGACACCAACAAACAAAAAAAGAAAAAAAAGGAAGTCGCCGTTTATAACAAACAAGGTCGCCCATTAAACATAAACGAAGCGAAATTAGATTTTACTTTTATCGACGATGATCCTAAAGAATTTATTTTGGACATTGCCGTTTATAAATATTTAGACTCAAATTTAATCGATGTCGATGTCCAACCAATTTACGTAAGAGTGTCGATCAAAGACAAGATTTTTCAATTTGTTTTATCTGAAGAGGTTTATATAAATAAAAGCACCGCTCAAAGATCGCAAATTACCGGGCATTTAGTAATAAAAATGCCTAAAGTTAGTTATAAGCCTATATTGGAAAAAGAAAATGAATCAAATTTAAAGAAAATAAAAAAATCAAAGCCGCAAAAAAAGAAGTAATAAATTTTCGAATTTTAAGCTTATAATTTAATTTAATTTTTTTAGTGAATCAACGTTTCTTGATGTAAACCCTGAAAATGACTCAATGGATTTCAGTAAAATAATCGAAAAATCAAAGAAAATTCAGGAAATTATCAATAACGAAGATATTCCACCATTAGAATATATATAATTAAAATTAATTACATTTACTTTTAGTAATTTATTTAAAAAAAGCACGTATATAATTTGTACAGTTTATAAGAGCGCAAATTGTATGTTCACAATGAAATAAATCATTAAATTAGTATTCACACATGAATAATGATGGACAAAATACAATTTTTTAAAAATTATTTCATTACGGATCTCAACAAAAAAAATTGTACTTTACCTAGGAATAAAATAAAACAAATTTTTGGTATAAGCTCGAATATTATGCTGTTTATGGATTTACATAAGAAAAAAAAGTTCACCGTAAACATTCCATTTTACAATGCTTAAAATAAAAAAAATACAACATAATTTAATTACATCTCCAATCACAATTAAAAACTAAAAATTAACCCATAATTAAAATAAAGAAGCTTTACATCGATTCGAGAATGTCTAAAATAATTAAACTCAACTAAGTTTTCTAGTAGGACTCAAAAAAAAGTACATATAGGGAAATGGCAAAACGACGCATGTTAACAACATTCTAAGCATAATTAATCAGATCTTATCCATTTTAAGGATTAATATTTTTTTTATCAAATTCACGTTCGATTTGTGTAACTGACTCCTTATAAACAATTTTTAAAGTGGTGGTGATATAATGTAGATACTGGGAGATGGAATGTCGTTTTTATCTTTCGAAAAATGTTACCATTGCACGAGAACAATTGCATTTAACATTAGTTAAGAACATTAAAGTGTTTCATGTAGTTTCAGATTCATTTAATTTTTTAGTGATATCTTTACGAAGACACAACCATTTATTTATTAATAAAAATTCAAAAAAGTGTAAATTAGACAAAAAATTTAATAAATGCATCATTTCTTTGAAACGAATCGAAACAATGCAGTCTTTTTTATGGAAATATTATTGCAGGAAAAATCTTAACGTAGTAAAAAATAAAACCCATTAATTCACACTCTTAGGTAAGATGATATGAAAGAAATTTATTTCTAGTAATAGCTAAAGCCAGAGGATAGACTCGAAATTTGCACACTAAGCGACATCGTTTGTTAAAACGAGAAAGAAAAATTATTGAGATAGTTAACAATGTTATTTTATACAGATTTTTTTTTAATTATTACACATTTTTTTCTTCAAATTAATTATTAGTAAACTGCAAATAAAAGATATGTTAAAAATAGATACTTTGATGAGAAATAGGTCCATGAAAATGTTTGCTACTTCTAATTTACGATCATTTAATTCATTTTTAATCAGTACTTAGCCCAACGGAAGCGTTACAATGTAATTCTGAGTCTCAATCATTGTTATGTATCAAATTGTTGATGTAGAAATATCTATTGTATATCAAGCTTATATGGTTGAGGCATTTAATTAAGACAAAGTCTAGATATAGAAATGTTTATTGTATGCGAAGGTTGCGAAAGATATATCGTTGGTTGGTGGTAGAAGAACATTGACATACAAATAACTATTGGATACCGAAATCTTGTTAGACATATTCATTGTATATCAAGGGCGAAGGGTTATTAGCCGAGACGAGTCAATTGGAAGTAAGACTTTGTATCTTAACATCTTGATATAGAAACAATTATTATTGCATACGATTCCCGCGAAGCTTCATAATTAGTTGATGTTTGAAAGGTTGTAATCGAGCTCGCTTGTAGCCGAGGCGTTTCATTTGAGACCTCCGCGGTTTTGGCATACAAATAGCTATTTTATATGTAGAACTTGATGTAGAATCAAAGTCCGTGATGTTTTATTGTTGTGATAGCAGACGGATTGCAACCGAGATGTTTTAATTAGGTCCAAGAGGTTACTATATCAATTTTTAACCTATATTCAAGCCTTGATAAAACAAAATCAATACAAAGACAATGTAGTAGATAAAAAAAAACTACCTTTGTATACAAATAACTATTGCTGTTGATGGTGTAGAAATTCAAGATCAACAAAGTAATAACTATTGTATATCAAGCCAAGAATTGTCAATTGGGCCAAGATCTCAATTAATCATTGATATGGTATGACCACGACGTTAGTATATCATTAATTATTACATGTCAAGTTCTTGATACAAAAACAGCAGAAAGAATAAATGAGAAATGTTTTCAGGGATGGTTCAGATCGAACGCATTATGAAAGAACAACACAGCAGTTTTAGGAAGTGACCCTAAGGTTGATCTGTTATATAGCAACCTCAATATTAATCAAAAAGGCGCAGTAAACTGATAAATCAGGAAGCGAGTCAATTATCTGTTTTGAATCCTTGGTACTCACTGGTATGAAACATAATATTGATAAGGAGCATAATGATGCTCACAAAAAGCCATGCAAGGCTTTGTAGAAAATATGGATTTCTGCAAGAAAACAAACAGATTATAAAATAGGCAACAACATAATAACTTACTAGAACGAGAGTTGATCACTGACGAATTTAGTAACATGATTATGAACAATAAAAATGTGTTGATAAACAATTAAAATATAATAGTGTACATTCCACAAACAAATAAAGGCAAAATTTTTATAGAATGACTGAAACTATGCTACATTTCATGTAGCGTATAAAACATACTTCCTGAAAATACTGATCAACTCCCAATTAGATTTTTATAGAGACTCCAGACGTTCCATACAATGACTAATTAGACCAGCACTCAACCTTAACTTTGTATGTATGGTTCATAACAAATTGGACATCAAGCAACAGTAAATTCCTTACATACAGTTAAATATATAAGGCCGTTTCGGTTTTAGTTATTCTTTCATTTTGTCCATCATAAATTTAATGAGGATAACAAATTCAAATATATCAATACACATTTACTTCGCAGACTTATTTCTCATCAGATTACTTAAAAACTTTATAATATTTAGAAAATAATTTAACATAAAAAAACAAAGTTGATAATTGAGTGACTTTATATACAGATGATTTGAACATTTGAAATAAAGTATATAACAAAAAATTGAGTATTATGGGATCAATTCTAGATTACTTCATTCTCAGATTGCTTAGAAAATGGTCAAAGTTTTCACTGAATTAGTAATAAGCCACGCAATTAGATTTTAATTAACACAAACTAAAACATTTCTCTATTTCGAATCATCCTGTATATAAAGAATCCTTCAAATTTATGTTATTTCAATCAACATTTGTTAGAAGTTAATTGTTGTAACATTCTATGGAAATCAATATACAATTATTATTATATCAGTTGGAAAAAAATTGTATAATAATTATTTAAAATCTACCTTTAATAGCCTCAAATGAAACTTGGAGAAATATTCCCTAGTAAAATTAGAAATCAATTTGAAAATAGCTTCAATATACTTTTTTTTTAAATATTTTTTCAATTTTTCTTTTTTATTTATAAGATTATACAAAGACATTTAACTTCTTTTGTCACGACCTAAAACTACTTGTGGGACTACTACAAAGTCAATATCATTTTGGTGATAATTTTGTTAAAGCAAGAGACGCAAGACACTTTTATTTCTAGTTCAGTTAATGGTTATTTTCGTTCACTTTTTTATACACTTTTTATGATACAGAGTTGAATATGTACGACGACCTTCCTCCATTAAGCAAGGTTTAAGATGTGTTTTGTTATGTATTTTTGTGTGTGTTTATTTTGAATTTATAAATTAATTTCTTGTTCTACTTAATTGTTGCAGCATGATTTTGAAGTACTAGGTTGTCTTCTGTCCACCATTACTCTATCAATGTGATCGCCTGGCTCTCTACCTGCAGTTTTATCTAAAATAGCTTCCGCTAATTCATTAAAAGCTCTTTCTATGTTTATATTTGCTTTTGCCGATGTTTCCATAAACCTAATTCCATGTTCTCTTGCAATCTGATTCAAAAAAATTAATAGGATTTCTTTACACTTACAACAAAATTTTACTTACAGCTTCACCTTTATCTTTGCTTACAGTCCTTTTGTCATCCATATCACACTTATTTCCTAATATCATTTTTTCTACATCCTCATTAGCATGCTACAAATAATTAATTAATAAATATAAATATTTAAAGTTTTATCTTGCCTCATCTATATTCCTTAACCATTTGACAATATTTTCAAAGCTTTTTTCATTTGTAATATCGTAAACCAACATGATTCCCATTGCTCCTCTATAATAAGATGTCGTTATGGTGTGAAACCTTTCCTGGCCTGCAGTGTCCCATATTTGCAACTTAATTTTCTTCCCCCTTAACTCGACCGTTTTTATTTTAAAGTCTATTCCTGAAATTAGGAAACTCATTTTTAAATTTGGCGCTCGAATGACCTCACCCTCTATAAATAAAATCCGGCTAATTCGGCCAAAAATAGATGAGATTTCTAAGCCGGGTCGAGGCGATCTCGTCCCAATTACGTTTGGTCGAGTAATTAAGAAAACGACGAAAAGAAAACGTAAAAAATAAGAATAGGAACAAAGGTTATGCGTACCTATCGTTGAAATAAATGTTGTTGTAAAGGCATCGTCGGAAAATCTAAACAGTATGCACGTTTTTCCCACGCCAGAGTCACCAATTAATAACAATTTAAACAGTAAATCGTACGATTTCTTTGCCATTCTACTACACTTAACTAAATAATTGGGATTCTTTGACGTTTAATTATTAAATTTTTATACAGCTATATTCATCCCAAACAGGATGACACGAAAAGTTACTTTTGTATAGCCAATATACTAACACTAAAAATACTATTCTTTTAAACTTGTTTCGATTAATGTTTAAAATTGGAATGTAAAATATATACGAGTCTTATTTTTCGATACACTGTACATTTCCACTTCTATTTTATTACAAGTTATCACTGCACGTATTAATTTTTTGGTGTTTGTTTAAGATAAGAAAAAGATATTGATAAAATTGCTAGTATTAACTTTTTATTTTGTATTAATGAATAAATAATGAGGAATTAGATTAAATTTATTATTTAATGTTTCACTAATTATAATTTTCATATTATTTATAAATCAACATAAAAAGCGCCATCTATGAACCATAATAAGAAGATTTTGACACCAAATTATACAAGTTATTTAAATAAAGTAAGATTTTTCTTAATTGTGTAATTTAGATTAAATTAATTGTTGATGATAATTGTATATTGTAGGCAACTAATTTAACGTTTATCATAAAAATTCTAGAAGTAATAAAAAATGCAAGCAACTGTCATGCGCTAAAATGTTCGAGGAATTGTTTGTCTGATTGTAGGACGTAAAAATTTCTACTGTGAAGTCGAATCGTCGTTGTGTTTACGTTTCGTCTGTGTCTTATACCTTATATTACTGCATAAAAACAGTAAGTACACTTCATAAATCAATGTGTTGAAATCTGCTAGAGATAGCATTAGATGTTACGGCAATAAAAGTAGGTTGATATTGCTTTGGGAATGCTGTCCTGAACATACATAATTGACGTTATACATAGACGCGGCCTGATCTGTGTCGACGTCGTGTTTTAAGGCAACCGGTAACATTAGCGGGGTCTTCCCACAAAAAAGATACGTTGTGTGCATGTCGTGCTGATCCTTCTTTTCTTTGATAGATACGTTATGACGACTTGGAATAACAGTGGATATCCTCCCCCAGGTATGTAAACGAATCTGTATAATATCTAATCATTTCGTTAATAATTTGTAGATGTCGAAATTTGTATATCTAATAAGTACTTTCGTTGGGTATTTTTAGAATTGGAAAGGTCAAAAGAACTTTTTATGTTTATCTATATTTTTATGATTTTCCAACTTTAAACTATCTGCTTTATTCCATTTGTTTGTATTATTGATTGATTGAATCAGCTGATCAATAAAAAAACTATGCTATTAATATCAGATAATAGATTAAATATGCATAAAACACACAAATAAAGTAAAATATAAGGAAAATACTTCTTTGATGTTGTTTTAAAAGAAAATGAGGCATTTGAGTTACAACATTCTATTTGGGCATAATATGTTGAGGTTTATAATTCGAAAAGTTTCAGTTATTTCACAATCTAAAGTAATTCCTGAGTAATGAGTCAAGTTATAATTACATTATTTCAAGTAAAATCATTTGTGGAATGAAGAATCTTTTATTAAAATAGATGGAGAGGAAACATTCAATAACGTCCGGACTCCATATAGAAATCTCCTGATAACATTAATACATTTGATTACATTATTTACAATATTTAAAGGTTTAATAAAAATGAATTTGTTTAGGGAAAAAGTAAGGTTAAAATTTGAATACATAAATTATAACCAAATTTTATTATAACAATCTATGAATCATTATTTTATCTCATTACTACGGTTGTAGGGTAAAACTTTTTCTTACTGGAAACCAAGGACAGTAGAATCTAACAGGACTGCTACATCCATTGTTGTGACAACCTGCCCGCAAACTACGTCACACTATTTTCCACGCCCAGCTGTTGTTATGGTCTATGCGTTTGCTGTGTTTTTAGAGGTTATATCCTAGACTTATTCATATTATTTTTGAAGTTTTATGTTTTTAGACGTATTAATGTCTATTATATAACCTCTAAAAACACAGACAGTTACCAAATAGTGTGACGTAGAGTGCGGGCAACCAACCCGTAGTGGACTACAAAAATACAATGGATGTAGCAGTCCTGTTAGATTCTACTGTCCTTGACTGGAAACATGAAATTTTTCATTATCTAAGTAGCGTCAGATTAGCTGAAGTATTCCTGGGAGTTATGAGGTGGCTTACAACTTGTTTGTCCAAACCTGAAATGTTAATTAGATCAAATTGTATTTTTTAAGGTTTATCTATATATCTACTCAACAACTCATTTTGATCTGAATCGAATTTCAAGTAGGAGTGCTGGAGATATGATTGCTTGTCTTCATCATCAAATTCTCTTTTCAATTAGGAACGCAATAAAGATGTGATGATTCAGAAAATTAGTTTACTTGAACCTTTAATTTAATGTAGAATTCGCAGAAAATAGATATGATAAAATACGATTCAAAGATAAACAGGGAATATCTGAAACGGTTAAAGAGTTATGTTTTTGTTTTAGAACCAAAAATGAATCATCAAATGCCTTATTTTTTAATTCACATTACTAAAATCTCTTAATGACTTGTTAATTATTCACAAAGCGTTTTATTTCATATTATCTATATCATACTCTTAGTACTTAAAAATCAATCTTGTAACCATCTTTATTAAAAAAAAACAAGGTGGGTATCCAAATCAACAATATCCAGGAGGCCCTCAAGGTTATCCAGGTGCTCCGCCACCACAAGGTTACCCTGGTGCGCCACCACCGCAAGGTTATCCAGGAGGTCCACCGCCACAAGGTTATCCAGGAGGTCCACCACCACAAGGTTATCCAGGAGGCCCACCGCCGCAAGGTTATCCTGCAGGAGGATACCCGCAACCCGGATTCCAACCAGGATTCGCTCCCCCACCCCCCGATCATTCTTACGGCGGAGGCGGTTACGAGCAACCACAGCCAGGTGAAGCCACACCACTTCCTATTAGATCTGGTTTGTTGAGATTACTTTCTTTATCGCCTTTGATATTGGCTTTAAATTTGCTGAAAAAAATAATTAATCTTTTGCATGATTTTTAGAGGGGTTTTAGTAGAATTTGCTTTTTGTGTGTACATAAGGTGATAATACTGTATATTGTAATATAAAAGAATATTACAGAAAAAAACATTTTAGAAATGTTACAGCATTTATTTTATAACAATACATATATTAGTGAAATTTATTTACTAATATACGTTTACTAATTTTTTTTTCCAGGCGGTTATTTTGTTCTTAAAATCATTCAGTTCTTGCAATTTTAATTATTACTTTTCTTTTCTTGCAAAAAATATTCTATACAGGGTGATTCACATAAGAACCAACACAGAGACTTATCTCTTAAGTCAGGGGTACTTAAGTTGTACCCCTGAGAAGTTAGGTTAAATCATCTTAAATTATTGTCCTCTACATGTTCTTGCCTACTATGTGAATCACCCTGTATATAAGCTATTTCTACGCATTGTAGAAATATAGTACACAAGAATCCATACAAGTTGAAAGAAGTGAAAGACAGTTATTCTTACCTTATGTATGCGCGAGTATTACAAAGTCCGTTGAACTACATAAGATTAGTTATAGTAGAATAAATAGCTTTTTAGATGTGGATAAAGAAAGTATTCTTACAATTATATTATTGAAGCATTTGTCAGTGTTTATGCTTTTATATTTACTAATACAGCTTACTTTATAATCTTTAATTATTTGAATACATTACTTGGTAAGATTTTTTTCATTAAATTCACGTTTTTGTTTATTTCCGCAGTAATCATTAATTTAATTTGATATTGTTAAAATGTAAATTTTAAACTCTTGATAAAATAGCTTTTTTAGGCGGATTGGAATTGGCGTAGTTAGAAGGTAAAACTATCTTTTATTGCAGTCCTTATTAAGTTGAAAACAAAATTGAGTACAATTCAATAAGAATAATAAAAGCACACTTGTTTATGCTGCTAAAATAAATTTAGAGGGTTTTCGGTGAAGTAGGTCGGGAGAATAAAAACGAGAGACAGAGGGGTAAGTGATCGTAACAGATTAATCATGTTTTCTACCCCCAAGGTTAAGTGAAACGTTAAAAAAGGGGGACCCGTTTGATGTTTCCACTAGTCGCTTGTGAATTTGATCCCTTGTTAAAGTAAGTGTGCTCTTTGAGTTTCAGTTTTCTTAAAGGAAATACAAAATAGAATCTGTTTATTTATTAAATCTATGTTTACTTATTAATATTAACATATCCTTGTGGTGTACCACACTTAACATTGATAAAATAATTGATGTTGAATTAATGGGGTTTTCCTGCTTAACTCTTTGTTGATCTAAGAGGTAAAACAAAATATCTAATCTTTTTTGTGATAAGGTTTTATCTTTGTACTTTATATAGATCTCTACTTAAACTATGTTGAATATGGTTTAGTGAAGGATAATTCAAAGTAATTTATTAAAAACTCTCATGTTGTATGTTGAAAATATGTGCCCATTCTTTATTTAATAATTTAATTAATGTAGTTTGTTATTTACAGTAAAAAATGGATTGTAAGTAATTAATAATTTCGTTTATTTACACATATTCAACTAACCAGTATTAACCAGTGATTTTAAACATCAAAAAGTAGATTTCGATTTTGTCTTAAAGGGATTTTTAGTATTTAAAATAAGAATCTATTCATAGTATGAAACGACGTTGTATTGGTTTAGAATATGAGTCATACGTGAACTCTTTATCACGTTGTGCGCTATCTGGTGTTTAGTAAATAAGTACACTTACTATTTGATATTTGAATAAGGTCCTCTTCTTGTAAAGCTAACAGTTATTTTTAATAAGCGCTTTTAATGATAACAGCTAGATTTATTTATTTGATGAAATTATAAGAACTAGGTTAAAAAAGTTCTATTATTGATTCAATGATCCTGTTAGCAAAACTTTGAAAGGTATTTTGGACTTTAAATCTAACAAATAATGGCACAGTGATAAAAAAGGTCTACTCAAAATGAGTGTTTCAATCAATATTTCTCCTGGTTAAACTTTTTTGAATTATTATTATGGTCTAAAACACATAATGTGAGTAGGGATTAATATATTTTCGGTTTTTAGTTGTTGAATTGTGCTATAGCTACTGTGCAAATCTAATTTTCGTTAACCCTCTTTAAGTCTTTTGTAATTTTTGTAACGGTTTTTGAGTTACAAGCCAGTAATTAAATAATAATAACTTGATTTTTTTGAATCTAAGTTGTTTTTCTTCCTGGCATTATCAACAGGATACTGTCAAATGATGTGTATTTTCTTGTAAAGTGTCATTTTAAATTTGACATCTTGTTATGCGTCATTTTTCTTGACAAATAAGGTATGTCTCAAAAACCATTTAAATATATACTTACTCTTTAAATATCTAAAAGAAGTCGTTGTGAGAATAAATATTAAAACATCACTCTTATCATGTTTTGCTTGATGTGATTATATTTGTGCTGGAATTTCCAATTAACTGATTTATTGTTATGCTATAAATGGAAACTTTTTTATAAGCGATAAGCAGAGATTTTAAACGCTTTATTGTTGATTGAGGAAAAAAGTACTATTTCTAAGACATGGCGAAATCAAAGAGTTTTAAGCAATTTAATAAATTATTTAGTTTGGTTCCACAAAAACATTAAGATGATTTATTTAGTTATTAAATAATTTTTTATTTTTTTCCTCATAATCTATTTTTCTTTTCAGATATGTACGGTACACCATACGCTGGAGGCGAAGATGACATCAAAGGCTTTGATTTCTCCGATCAAACGATTCGAAGGGGATTCATCAGAAAAGTTTACGCGATCTTAATGAGTCAACTGTTGGTAACAACGGCGTTCATTGCCTGGTTCTTATTTCATCTGCCAACAAAACAATTTGTACAAAGAAATCCAGCCCTGTTCTTTGTCGCTTTGGCAATAATGATTGTTACTTTACTAGCTATGGCGTGTTGTGACTCAGTTCGAAGGAAATCCCCGATGAATTTCATTTTCTTATTTCTATTCACAATTGCGGAATCGTTTATGTTAGGCGTAACGGCGTCTCGTTTTAATTCTCAAGAAGTTATTTTGGCTGTTGGAATAACCGCGGGCGTTTGTTTGGCATTAACGCTTTTTGCGTTCCAAACGAAATGGGATTTTACGGCCATGGGTGGTATTCTTTTCGTCGTTTTGATCGTTTTTATTTTGTTCGGAATTATAGCGGCTTTCTTCCCCGGGAAAACTTTAACTTTGGTTTATGCTTCGTTGGGAGCATTAATATTTTCAGTTTATTTGGTTTATGACACTCAATTGATGTTGGGTGGAAAACATAAGTATTCAATTTCTCCAGAAGAATACATATTCGCTGCTTTAAATTTGTATTTGGATGTGATTAATATTTTCTTGTACATTTTGACGATTATTGGCGCTGCGAGAGATTAGGATTAATGGAATGGGTTGTTGGATTGAAGCATTTGGCGTTGTAGTTATGGTGAGGCTTCAATCCCGAACGGAAATATTTATTCATATATATTTTTTTTGTTTTTTTGAGAATAAAGATTCTATGATTTTTTTTTAATATCTTCACATGTTTAATTTTAATCTTACATTCATTTAAAAAGTGTCAAACTGTATTTGTTGTTGGTATGATGATTTTACTCTTAACATATGAATAAAATTCCCATTGAAATTAAATTACTAAGTGTCTTTTTTCAAAATTATTCTTGAGTATTAAAATAACTAACGAAGCTAGGCTGAGAACAGATTTAAAAATAATTACTAAAGTGTACAAGTTATTGAATATTTTGAATACGAATTGAATAATATATGCTATTTATGTCTTTATGCTCCAATTGTAAACCAGGATGAGAGACGATAGGTTAACTGGTTTTTAAACTATACAAAATAACCAAAATAAATTTATAATGTCTAAAACTTAACTATTTAAATAATAAAGCTCCTTATTTTTGTCTAAGCCAGCAATGTATGTGTCTTAACAATAGCATTTTTACCGTAGACTCCTACTTGTTAAGTATTAATGAAAACCGATGAAAGTACTCTTTAACAAAGCGCTTTGTAGACACGAAGATCGAAAAAAAAATAGGATATAAGTTTTGTGTTATTAATAATAAAAATAAGTAATGGTATTTTTAGAGTATTTTTGTTATATCCACCGAGAATCAAATGGAATAATAATCACTTTGAATGGGATAAAACGATTCGAAACGTGAAAATACGTTAGGAGACTGATGAGATAGTGTTTTTACAATTAAGTTTACACAAATCGTTTGCTGTTATAACATTTACAATACTTAGTTGGTGTATTTTCATGTACAAAAAAAAAGTAATAATGCATGGTTAAAAATATATACTAACAATATATTATAAAGTGTTTTATTTCTTTTTTGACACAATGAGTTTATTGATGAAAGTAGTGAGTACAACTCCCGTGGTACTGAGTCAGAGCAAAAACATGAAGATTATGTAAATTCAGAATATAAGAAAGTGAATACTCTATTATTACAGAAATATGTGCAATAAATTCCACTCTCCTTTAGTCGACCATATCATAATAACCATTTACACACTTAATTTGCATCATTGCGGGTATGGGAGTGTGGAATTAAAATAATAAAGATTTTCAAATACTATTTGCAATAGACAAGAATATATCCAATATCTATATCAAATTTTGACCTTACTTGACCATTCAAACAGCACTTTACGTGAACACATTTTCAAATGTTTCTTGTTTGCAGCTATTTATAGTGCAGTAGAAGTGTTGCCTTCTACTTACAGTTTCTCACTACAATTTTTTGTTAGCACTATCTGGTCTTTTCACTTTATGCAATCCTCTGGCTGTACTATCTTTGACAGCAACATGTAGTTCTCTACCAGCAGAATGTACTGTTTTACAAGCAATATCTTATCTACTTCCAGCAGGAACTAACTTTCTGGCTTATGTAGTTCTCTACTGCCAATATCTAGACTTCTGCTAGCAGTCTTCTAATCTTGTACAAGCAGTATATAGTCATTTACAAATAGTATCTAGTCTTCTACCAATAGTATGTAGGTCTCTATAGTAGACGCCACGAGAGCTGGCAGTAAATCATCATTTTCCGCTCTTACAAATGCCATACGTAGTTCACAAACCGCTAGAGAGTAATGTGTGTTGGAAAGAGATAGCATTAGTTTAATATGTCTGCTGTACAATTCAAATGGCCACGTCGAAAAAGTACGTCTGTTCTTCTAAGGGATGTCACTCTATAATTATAACCTCAAATCGAAACGTCTTGTGAGCGTTGTCATGAATCTGTTAGTGTTTTCATAAGACGAAAATGTTTTCTTTGAAAGGAAAATCATTAAATAATATCTTTGACAATGTTTGACATATAACCTCCATTACTAACATAACCTACATTTAAATGTATGTGGTGAAATAATCTAAGTCGTACGTCCATATCTTGATTCATACCATTTTTAAGCGACCTGTCACTGCCAGCTCTCGTGGTTTCTACTATACCAGCAATATCTAGCCTTCTGCCACCAATATGTAGTCTTATACCAGCAGAATGTAGTGTTTTACAAGCAGTATTGAGTCAAGCGTATAAAAAATTAGACCACGCAGAAAATTTGTTTTTAAATAATAGAAATTCATCATCTATATTTATTAATACATCATCATAATATTATATTAATTTCTATATTAACTGATGTTTAGGCAACACAATTTACACCAAACGCAATGACCTATTATCAGTTTTATTATTTATGTTACTATGTTTGTTATCATAAAGTCTTTTGAAAAAGTTTATTATATAACGTACTGTGCTTGCCATGCTTCATAAAGATTATAATTAAGAAAAATGTTTATTTACATTTTTTCTGTTTGAATTGGGTAGATATTTTTATCTTTTCCGAGATTATTTTTAAAATAACTAAATGCGCGTTTTATCTCCTTTTAAACCCGAAGTAGTTCATTTAAATCATAAAGTTTAGAATATGTGGTATTAAATAATGGCATTGAATTGATTGATGCATGAATTTGACAAAACTAAATAGAAACGTGTCGAAATCGAAAAATCTTTTTCTGGTAAGTTTCAATCTTTTATCATTTAAATACCTAAATACCTTTATACATATCTTAACTTTTTCCGGTCGATGAGATTCTTTTGATATAATTTCTGACAGTTTTAATTCAATAAATTTTGATTTAATACCGTTAATTAAACTCATTTTATTCCTACAGAAATGCAGACTTCTTTGGAAATAGAAGAAAATCAATCAGAAACCCAGAATGGATCGTCAAAATCAAATTTTTTTTACAAAATATTTACCATTCACTTGATTCATCTCTTCATAGACATTATTACAATCTGCGTTGTATCTTTTCACGAACCATTGTTTACTTTTTTTAGGAATCACCGCGAAAGTTTTCACGTGTCAATAACTATTTTGATATTATCCGCTTCATTAATGATACTTTTCAAAAAACTACGTAGTAATAATTACATAAATCTTATAATCATCGTTTTCGGTTCGTTAATTCAACCAGTATTAATCGCTATACCAATACCTAGTTATCCTTTAGAGCAAATTTGGTTGGCTTTTGGAACATCGATTGCGACCATGTTATTAGTTACTTTATGCGTGTTTAAGTTAAATTGTAGCGATTTTAATTTAAAAGTTATAATAGGAATGGGTTTACCCACCTTTATTATTTGTGGTATTATCTTTTTGCTGACTCCATCAAAAGTGGTAACAATTTCTTTTGGAATGAGTAGTTTATTAACGTTTTGTACTTACTTAATTTACGATGTTCACATCATTTTTCGTGGAGATCGGAAAGCTTATGATAATTTAAATGAGTATTTGTGCCAATATTTGATTATGTTTAACCTTATACGTTATTATTTATTTTATTTTCTATTACTTCTATTAAAAAAGTGATTGTTATATTTAAATTTAAACATATTTGTATGTTACATATTTATTTAAATACAAGATTAAACTTATTTCGAGTTTCATTATAAATTTGAATTGACTATCCACTTTACATTACAAGCATCATTAATGAAAGGTGATGAAATAAAAAACTTTTTTATATATAAATATATATTACATTTGTCACAGAGATTTTAAAACTATATCAGCCAAAGAAACAATAATCTTTCTCAGAATAAACTATCTGCTATCAACTCGTTAACAACAATAAATACAATTTCGCGTCAATCGTCTCGGTTTAAATTCTTATTTTTACATATTACATTTTTCAAACCAACAACAGTGGATAGTGGTAGGTACCAATCACGCACGTGCAAAACGATTGAACCGTTCGCGTTCATTCTTAAGCAATTACAACGGGGTAAATCTCATCCTAAATCAATTTATTACATTCTCTATACAATAATTATATCAATACAAAAAAGGTCTAACAGTATATAAATCTATATATACAAAAATAGTAGTAGAGACTCGCCACAGACTTGCTTCTTCTTTTTAATCATTCGAAAAATTAAACTAATATCGGTTGTACGTAAAGGTAAACCATATTAAATAATATACCTAGAAGAATATAAAGAGAAGGGGATGGAAAGAGATTTTCAACTAAAACAGGAACCTCTAAACGGAAAAGGTTTCAAAAAGTAATCGAGGAGAAAATAAACGAGTTACTCGCGCCCTTAGCAAAGTCTTATTTTGTAAATATATATCTTCTCTTTCGCCACGTTTATCTGGGTGTATTCGGATTAATATTTTTTTAATTAAGAATTCGTTTTCATCAATACACTCAGATACTCGCATTAAGTTTTTTTTTGTATATGTACACCAAAATATAAGGATGAGACTTTGATGTGTTTAAGGCGGTTTACGAGTAGTTTTATCACAATACACTTAAAAAAATTATTACGTGACACTGACGGGTCACTAACTTTCTCTGCTTTTCGTCAGGAACCTTCGGGGCCACGGAAGAGGCCAATCGGGCCACTGTCTTGGAACTGGGTGGTTAACGTTACGTTCGAAATATAAGAAAAATGTAAACCACCAAGACCGTCCGAGGTAGTTATTCGGAGAATGTTGCTAAAAACATTTTAAATAATTATAAACTAATGTTAATTTATGCAGTTTTAAATAGTTACCTTTAGACTAGTATTATTCGCTAACGTATGATATATCCAAAATATACGAGTGGTAATGTAATACGCTATAACGACATCAACTGTATAATGTCCATGGGACAATTGGACCATAGCTACGCCTACCAATGCAAACGCAGCATACAACCAATGTAACAAGTATAATTTCTTAGGAGTATCTATAAAAAAAAATTAAGATGTAAATAAGATAAACATATATTTTTTATCGTTTTAAATAAGGATGTATGTAAGTTTTCATAATGATGGATTCGTAAAAATAGAAATATCTAATGAGTTTAGCAATAAAATGATATCTGTACACAGATATTCAGTAAGAAGTAATGGTTTCCAATTAAGTGTTAATCACTTTCATTTTTATAGTATCAACAGATATGATCGAAATTTGAATCTTTATCGTAAATCTATTAAAAGGTGATTTTTGTCTCTTATAGCGCATTGTATTGACATGTTAGTCCATAACACCTGACTACTACACAACAGATGGAATGGCGCACTATTATTTTGATTTATATGGAGTAGTTTGAGTCGTATTAGGAATTCTCTTCAAGTTCAAATTTGGTTGACTTGCAAGAAGTTCATATATAGGACACGAAATAAAAACATAACTCTTGTTGGGCTCTCGTCCTTCTTTGACATCCTTTTCCACTTTCTCACTGGCATTATCTATTTAGGATTAGTGTCCACTGTCTTCTCACAGCTTTTATGCCCTACCGGGCGTTTTCCTATCATTCTATTATTTACTTATGTTTCATGATTATATCTTATTCTATATATCCTGTATTTTTGCACTGGTCTCACTATACACCTCAAAAGTGTCAATTTATATTTTCACTTCTCTGTGTAAGGCTGCATGTTTCAGTACACGCATCTTCGTGTTCCTGTGTACATTTAGTGATTTGAAGACATGCAGCAAGGCAAAATAATATTTATTCCCAGGTAGCAAAAGAGGTCCACACATACCGTCGGGGTGACACTGCCGTTAATAATCTACCAGCTAAACCGTTTGGTTTATCAGCAGGTTAAAGGACACTTTAAAGACGGTCGGTGCTATTCCATTTCCTTGTTTCACCCCCTGTAAGTACGTAAATGGTACGGTGAGTTGCCCTTGTATACCAACAAGTGCTTTGGTGTCTGTCATTATCGTGTTGGTAAGTTTTATCAATTTTGCCGGTATTCCCAATTCGTGTATAACTTTCGGCTAATCAAATCATATGCTTGTCGGAAATCGTGCTCCATGACTTGTATTTAGCACTTCCTTAATAGTAAACAGTTGATCCGTGGTCCACCATCCCATTCTAAAACCTGACTTATATTCCTCATTTACGTTTTCGGTAATGGGCATTTTGTTTATGAGCCAGGTCAGTATCTTGTATCCAGTGCATAGCAGTGATATTCCACGGTAGTTCGAGCAGACAAATTTGTCTCTTTTTTTGTATATTCGACAGATGACTCGCTCGGAATCTTTTTTTCTATCCGTATCATCGTGATTATTAGGTGAAGACAGAAGACCAGCTTTTTGCCTTCGTGTTTGAAGATTTCACCAGAAATGTCATAGATTCCGGGAGTTGTGTTGTTTTATAAGGTTTCTATTGCTGCTATTATTTTTGTAACTGTTGTGGCGGTGTGATCTAACCATTTGTGGCTCCGTGTTCCGGCATTTGAAAGTTTTTGAAAGTAAGCTTTCTATGCGTTCTTGATGTCTTCCAGATCGTTGGTTGTCTCACCTTCACACAGCCTGTGTTTGTCGATTATTTCTTCATATACAGACTGTTTCTATAAGTCGTGGTATAGTTTTAATCATAAATACTAAATGATGACGATTCGTGTAAAAATTTTTGGTCTAAACCCATAAATGGCTAAGACATAGGCCATCTAAGTTGACATTTTTAAACATTTTCTTAAATATTTTCAATATGGTTTGTCTTAGAAAGATAAAATTTGGCAAACAATGCAATGTTATCAATCAATAATAACGGAGCCATAAGTATCGAACGATATAACAAAAAAACGGTTTTTTCGAGATATCTCATTTTAAGTTGAGTTCATGAAACTGCAATTCTTTCCCTATTTAATCGTCTCTCTATCTCCGCTAGTTTTCAAGATCTCTATACTAAACATGGAAAGAAAATCACCCTGTATAGTATTGTAGATTCTTTCCATTGTATGTTATCTAATTATACAATATTGTTTTTGCCACACTTTGTGTCAATACCAGCAAAAACGTGGCAGCTATATACTACTGAATATATTATTCACCACATAATTTCTTATTGATTTTAGTAAAATTCAATAAGTGATAGAAAATACGAAATAAGTTATGAAATACTTACATTCAGACATAAATAAATAGGAAAAAATCAAAATAACTGTATGACCACTGTAGATGTAATCGCCACAAAAAACGTGCTTTCCATTTACTGAAAGCCCAAGTCCAGAGAAAAGCGTTGCTATCCTCTGTACAATAACCAATGGTGTTGTGTGGTTCAATTTTGGCGAACAATAGTAAGATTTATTTGATATTGGCATAACAGTAACGAACATTGTAATGGCTCTGTACATATACAGAAGCGATAATATTAAAAATAATCTTCTAAAAACTATGAACCTAAAAAAAAGCGATTATTAATTATTAAAGTCAAAAAAAATTGAGTAATTTTACCTGTGTCTATGAAATAACATACACAATAACATTAAATTAACGGAAACGATGATGATGTATTCGGAAACATCAAGAGCCCAATTTTGTACGGGTACATTATCTAATATTACATCCGGCAGTGGACCGTATGTTTCCCGATCTGGCACTTTATCGTGGATTATAGCCAGAGCGAGTAACGTTAATATAAAACTAAATATACACACTAGGAATGCTGAAAAAAAAAGAAAACAACTGATGTTAATCAAATATTAATAAATTCGTTGTAATAAACTAATTTAATGATTAATGTTGCTATAAAATTTTGATGACACGAATTTATGGATGATATCCCATGGTTTAATTAATTAGTTTTGTTCGCGTGTCCTAACATTATTTAATGGTAAGTTGTAAATTAAATTTTATGGCACAAGAAGTAAGCATTATTTAATAATGACACATATTCTTAATTGAGACATTAACTTCGTCAACGTGTTTAAGAAAGCCACGTGGATTTCAAAATAAACCTATTCAAACAACGAGAACAATATTTACGTAGACAAAAATAACTCGAAGTATTAATAGAAAAAGAA
The DNA here is from genome assembly GCF_036711975.1 of Onthophagus taurus. NCBI lineage: Eukaryota > Metazoa > Arthropoda > Insecta > Coleoptera > Scarabaeidae > Onthophagus > Onthophagus taurus. Next base: position 7,068,819 of record NC_091967.1, read on the forward strand.
CAAAAGATCTTTCTGTTTTTGTGTTTTAAGAAAGTTTTAAGAAGTAAATTGAAACTAGCTATCCTTCTCTATTTAGTTGCATCTAACAGTTAAATGAATGTATTGAGAACAAGATTTTTTTTTAGTACAATGAGTCACAATTGATTTATTAACCCAACCAGAAAGGAAGTTATGAGATGATATTAATCATTCTTTTTTTAATTTATTTTACCTAAAACTGTTTTACATCTTTCTTGTGGAAATCTTGGTTCCTCTCTAATCGGCGTCGGTATCGATATTTCAACAGCCCTATGTCCACCATTTGAAGCGGAAGATTGATGCAATATTTGTTCCTCATCTTCATCTATATAGTAATCCGTTGTCCTGTTATCGTTTCTGCCTGTATTTGACAATAAAGGCTGTCGCTGATACAAATCCCCTATAAAAAAAAAATAATTTCACGAATTGATTTTATCATATATATTTTTATATCTGAATTACATAAACGTAGTAGTACTAATCAACTTACAGTTCCTGTACGATCTGGTGAAAGCGATAAGGAATTTTTCAACAGACATCTGTTACGATCTCAAACGAAAGCGCGTGCTGAACCGAACGGAAGTTTTCATATCAAGTTGTGTAAGTCTCGCGCGGTGTGTTTACGCGTTGGGGAAATCGTTTTTGGCGCTCGAGGGCGGGAATACAACAACAACGGTTGCGATTCTCTACCGTACTGTTGACATCAATTCATGTTATTTGCGTATAAACTATATTCAGAGTGAAAGAGAGAAAAGTGACTTAACGACGCGTACACTGCGCAAACGTACAGAATTTGAGAGATGATAAATAAGTAATTTTTTATAGTAAAATATTTTTACTTCGTTTTTTAAGTTTTTAGCATTACATTTTTACTGTAATGTTTTTGTATTTTTGTCAGGTTTGAATATATGATAAAAAAGTGGATGCGTTGAATAAAATTAATTAATTTGCTTAGGATAACTGCAATTTCTATAATTATAAATTGACTCATTTCACTTCGTGCATTACTTCTTTAACGTTTGGACTGATAATTCTCTGCAACTTGTTCAAAAACATAAACAGATTAATAAAAAGAATGATAATGCAGTTATTTAGAGTGTTTGAAATGAATCAAAAATAGGAAATATAACGACCATGTACGGATGAATTAGAAATGAGATTGGATGTGGCAAAACTAGAGAAGAGTTGAGTTTTAGAAATTATTGATTGAAAGGATGTTAGGTTGAGTTGATTGCAGAGCCTCAGCGGCAAGCGACCTCGATTACAATCGCTTTAATGTAGTAAATTGTAGAACCTGCAAGTGACCTTGGCTGCAATTTCTTTATCTGAATTGATTACAGAGCCTCGGCCACAAGCGACCTCGGCTACAATCGTTATAACGTAATAAATTGTGGAGTCTTAAGTGTGGTTTTAATAATTAATTGATTATGGTGGAGATCAAAAACACCCCAACTACTTCCATAAATTTAACGACTAATGTGTCAATTCTGTAATTTTAATAACATCTAATACATAGTAGGGCAGAAAGACTACGGTCGATAGCCCTTTTAGGCCAACGTTTTTTTACATACATTATTAAGTAGTAATAATTAAGTAGTACCAGCTATCATTTTTGTGAACTCAACCTAACCTAAAATCTCAAATTTCTTCGAATTTAATATTTTATCGATATACTTCCTTATTTACACTACAAATCCGTCTACATAAGAAATATTTTGTATTATTGATTATTTTATATGTTACTTGATAAACGTGGCAAGAAAATTTTCACAACTTATAACTATTTTATAAAAATAATACTGAATGTTGATGATTTATTAAAAACTCAATAATATAATAGCCTTTTGAATAATATTTGAGTGTTGTAGATAGAGATAAAAGAAGAAAACTCCATTATTAACTTAATTACTTTCCCATTGATTAAACCAAATAAATGCACATTGTTTTAATGGACAACATGTTTTCTAAAGTAGGTCTTATTAGTATATGTAGAGAATTTTTTTATTTCCACAATGACGCAATCTCCTCTTATTCTTTTGTTTTAACTCACTTCGTTTTATAACATTAACCAGAAATCAAATTGAATAGTTTGAATTCAAAAAGGTGTCAGTAAAGGTTTAAGAAATAAACATTATTACATTTTATTTTATATGTGACAATTTTCTTAACAAATAAATTACCTAAAAGATGATAGTAATAACAATAAAATTTCTTGATTGCTCAGTTTATGATGGGCGGCAATTGAATGATGTTGACGAAGAGGGCAATAGCACTGCTATCAGAGCAATTTAATTCCATTATTATTTATCGTAGTAATAAGCATGTCTGGACGAGTTCACCGAGGTCAATTTTATTACTCTATATTTAGGAATATTGCAATTTCTGAATAGGTAAAGCTACGTTAATCGCATTCTAAAAGAATTGACCAATTTCCGGCACGCAGATAACACTCAGGAAGTTTCTACACCTTATAAATAATTTTCAGACACGTACTTATTTTGAATACAAATTAGATGCCACTAAAGATATCAATATTGTTTTACCTTGAGTCATGTTCTTTCCCTTCGACGTTTTTGATTCTTCCTCCAATTGTGGCAACAAAACGGACCTTGGAGTAATTTGGGTTAGCAAGGGATGAGAAGTGATGTGTTGCTGTTGCAGCTGGGGAATATCAGCTGAATGTATGCTTCCATAGTCAGTGAACTTAGGCTCTAATACCATTCTGAAAATTTTTAAATTTGTATCAATATTTTATAAGAAATAACAAAAATAATTAATTTATAATAAAGTAAGTGTAATAGGAACAACATATAGGTAATGTAATATGACACATTTGTTGACCCAAGTATTTATCTTTCTATACATGCAATATCTGAAGGACATCATGAATTATGTCACGCATCATAGGTCGTGTAGTATACTTACATGGTAATTTTACTCGATTGACGACTAGAACCTGACTATTGCAGGTTTTAAAATGGTAAATAGATAGCTTTTAACGTAATAACGTGTATAATTAAGTAATTTTAGTTACGTCTTCTTTTATAACCTTCATCGAAAATTATAGGAATTATAGAAACAATACGTTTAGAAGCGTACCTAGGTATTCATAAGCAAAAAGAATCTTCAAATAAAAAATTTACTTCTTAAGTATTCGTTTGTATAATTAACGGAATAACCAATAAATAAATCACCAAGATAATACTAAGTAATTGAATTACGACTACATCAATCAAATTGTAAAATAACTGAGATAATATTATTTAACGTAACAGATGAAATATGCCATTTACTGTGTGTTACGTGTTAAATATTTTATCTGTTCAATAGGAAATAGATTAGAGTCATTAGAAAGGCTAACTTCCTGAATTTACTGTATATATGGGTACCGACGTTAATGGTGACGTAACGGTACAAAATGAACGTCATTTATAAATTATAGGTTGATGCAGTTGTATGTATCATAAATAAGGGTCCTTGAAGTACATCGATAAACTTCCGAGATAATTTTTTTGTAAAATATAGTAGGGGGGATATGATACGTTTCTTGAAAGAAAATGAATCTAAGTAGATGCCTATTATTCATCGATTTGAAAACGGATATAATAAAGACGAAGTATTACTTTGCTACCGAGTTAGTATCTTTTTAATATCTACGTCATCAACAAAAGACGAAACAAATAGAATCAACAATGTGTTTGTTGTGGGTGTTGCATACATTTTTTCTTAGGAATTTCTGTTAATATTACAAAACTGAAACTATAAAAAGAACAGTAATCTAAATTGCCACAATTTGAAATCTAAGCTCAGCAACAGTCCAAGCTATATTAAAAGAAGTGAGTCAAAACTCTAGAATTAACGGACTAAAATAAGCCGACCATATCGCGATCGTGTGTAAAAAGTCTGTATCTGGTCCAGAGTTTTGTTGACTGAGAAATAGAAGTACAACATTTTTGGAAATGTTGGTTGGACAAAATTAGAGGAAACGAAACACGGCTATGGAGCTGAAAATTTGCCGTCAACCGGAAATCACGGTAAATAATGTCGAAGCTATGCTATTGATGGCATTATGGATCGATATCAATACAAAAGCATTCTAGAACAAAATTTAAAGTCATCGGTGGAAAGCTTGGACCTTGGGAACCGCTGGATTTTCCAGCAAGATAACAACTCCAAACATATAGCAAGCATAGTCAAATATTTTTTATAGTAGCTCAATACACCCCCTCAAAGTCCGGATTTAAATCGCATTGAATATGTTTGAGAGCTTATGGAGCATACGATTCGGCAGTGTCAAACAACAGATAAAGAACGTTGAAATCTCTTCTTATTCTTGCTATAGGACCTAGTCCTGTCAGTTGGATGTAAAACTTTTCTGTCAGCGTTTGGACGGTCTTCCAACTGGACACTTGGTTACTGGTTTCTGTGTTTTTGTCCATTTAGCGACTCGCGTCCACCTCATCCTGCACTCAAAGATTTCTCATTATGTCTATATTTCGTAATCATTCTCGGATTGTAAAACCGAGTATACTTTATAAGGCTTTCATTTCTGTAATCCTCATTATGGCTTTTATGTGGGGTGTTCTAGTCTCGGCCGCATAGGTGTGTACAAGTTATTTGTTTATTTAGTGTTTTTGACTCTGTAAACTGCCTAATGCTTAATGAAAATAAACAAAACAAAGGCGACCAAATAGAAAGAGAATTGTGAGTCACGACACAAACACTTCAATAAATAACTAATGTGATTATAATAAATTACAACCTCTATTTGGTATCTTAGAAACTTTCCTTTGTGAATCAAAATTAAATATTTAAGCAGTTACACTCAAATATTTTTGTAAAATCTATTTATGACAATTTTAAGTATCCCCCGTATTAAAAAAAATGATAAAATAACACATGATATATATATACGCAAGGCTTGAAGTTAGTAAATAATTTTTAATGTTTATAAACAATGTTTGTAACAATTAGAAACATTGCAATAAATCAATATTTGTCATATGTTTAGTAATCGTTTTATAAATTAACAAGTTGTATATATAATATTATCACACATAATATTTGTATGGATAAAAAAACACAATGAGAGAGTGGGTTAAATTTCATTGAAGTATTAAATTTTTTATAATGAAAATTTATGTCATTATCAAAAAAAATATATATATATATGATGTAAATTTTCCAAATTGATATGTATCCAGGTTATAAACAAAAAGCATGTTATAATTCACCCATTGTATGTAATCTTTGTGTATAGGTGTTAGTTTTAGATGCTAAACGTTTATTTATAGACCAGTGTGGGTCACGCTCCGCAAATGTTTCGGTTTAAAGACGGTGGTGATACGATTTTGGAATCGCCTTAGTTTTTACATTTTGGTTTAAACATGTAATAAAAAATAAATATCAAGTATGTAATAATATAAACGTTTAAATGATTTTTTCATTCGATAAACGATTCAACAAAAGCAATTCAAAATGTTTAATCGTTAAATTTTAAGTCAGCAAATTTTACCTTTAATTGTTTACCTTGTTTTCCTAATTAAGTATGCATCGCAAGTCATCGTCATTTATATTCGTTGCCAATAGTTAAAAATAAATTAAACTTAGCAATGTCATGCCGTTAATAGTAGGGTATAAAGATAACACCACAAACAATAAAACTGGCATATGCGTTTGTAGATCTTCATTTAGAACAAACAAAAGTTATCTCGTAGCTTATCTTATTTTACTTAACCGTAAAATTAAATTAATTACTCTACATTTATTTTTTAAATTAAATATTCTTTTATTAAAATTAATCTGAATACAAACAATCGAATTAGATAACCAATATTTAACTGTTTACGTGTTCCTAACGTGCAGCTTGTTACGTTATCGACCGCAATGCACTTAAAGCATACATAGTGTACAAACTGAAAACAAGCATGAATATACTAACATTAAACAAAATTTTATAACAAGTAATAGTAAAGCGATTCGTTAAAGTCCTTGGTGGTTTTTAATTTACAATAAAACTTAACGATTTCATTTTTAATGCGCAACAACGTGTTGTGTTTGCGAGTTTTAAAGAACTGAAATTAATTGTAGAAGAATGAAAATAATCTTATACGATTCAGAAATTAATGAATATAAATGTGTAGTTATAGATAAGGTTGTCTGGAATCCAATCGAGGCCAATACAAGTTGTTGCTTCTTAATGTATAAAATCGGTATTTAAAAAAGAAATAATTTATGATGGGAATGTCAAGTATTTGCATAAAAGCTTGTAATAGAGTAGGATTTTATAATCTAACTGTAGCGGATGTTGGAAGATATCTAAATAAAATGATAGATTAGAAACCACACCTTTATATCAACAATAAAAACTAATAATTATTTAAGTATTTTATAGATTTAGTATTTAGTAAGCAATAAAAAGACGAGATTTTGAAAACACAAATTTTGTTTTCAATTTTTGAATATTTATTTTACAAATTTCGAGAGCTTTATTTCTCAATGTTTATAACGTGCAGTATAAAATAAAAAACAAACCGATTTATTTTAAAACCAAGTTTTATGAATCAGTCACGTATAAATACACAAACAGTTTTAAGAACAATAATTATTATTATATCGTGATACTTGCAGTCTTGTAAACATTTACGAATCAGATCCGACTACAAAGAAAAGTCGTTAAGTATAATGTTGTTCAAACATAAGTAGGTAAATATTATAACACAAGTATTAACATAAATACGTGCAACATGTAATTTGAAAGAAACGAAGGTCAAATTGTTTATTTTTCATAAAGAAAATATAATATGTTGTGTACACTATGATGATGCGGTTTTCAAAGATGTACTTAGAAGTACTTACGTACACCAGCTACGACAAGAACTTTTTGCATTATTTTTTCGAAAAGATACAATTACATTCAAAATTTCGATACATCCACAGACTAAATGAAAAAGTAACTGCATATTTGGAAAAGAGATGATATTGAAGATTTCTATTGTCAAATCTATTTTTTCCTAATTTTTTGAATTATCTATATGTCAATGAGAGCGTACAGAGCTTGTTAACCTTATCAAAACCTTTGCAATAATCAAGAATGACCAAGATTGTGCCCAATCTATATAACTTAACGAACTTGGTGGCGCAGTAGTATATCAAATTGATATACTACTGCGAAGATGCGATGATGAAGAAGGAGAATGAATGGAGAGTCGGAGCAGTGGAGATGGATTATTTATGTAGAATTGCGAGGATGTCCAGATTGGAGAGAATTCGAAATAAGGACATTAGAGAAAAGAGGATGATTTGGTCATCTGCAAATGGAACAAATGGAAACTATGCATGTAAATCTTTTTGTAAAGAAATACAATTTGAATTACCAGAAGATTTTACAAAACAAATATTACAAAAAGATGTAACTTTAATTATTAGTCTCACTGGGCAGGTAGGTTTATGTATATTTGGAAGGTTACAAAATAATAATGAAGTTTCTATTTCGCCTACGGGTGATCATTATGTAAGGGTATAATCATTCTGCAAAATCAAGGATATTGCGTTATACATGGACTTATTCATGAGGACTGCTCATAAAAATTTTAATGTTATGTGAGTTTTGCGTTCCTTAATGTATAGAACGATGACACAGAATTTACGAGTTTCTTTGATATGGAGGAAATAATGCATATAGCTGAGGAAAAATCAATAACGACATGATTTGTTTGACATAATATGCGGGTTTGCTCGATCTTACATAAACGTATTACAATTAATTTAACTTCAGCATTGCCAATGCAGATCTTAATTGATAAAGACTTTGGAACTTGGGAGTTGAATATAATGAGAGTGCGTTGTCAAAAGCATATCGCCTCCTCGTCGCAACGACTAAAAATTATATTGTATATTATACTTGGTTGAGTCAATCTAACTCATTTCTCTCCAGTTTCCCAGAAGATAATGAGATTTAAAATAAAAATTCCAAGACGTTCTATTAATACGAAATGGTTGCGACCTATTTCTTTATAGTGCTTTTAAAAAAGGATACACACAATTATTTCATAAATTTCCTAAATTAGAGGAAATTAGACTCGATGACTAACGATTTTTGGTAATGACTCTTCTTAAATTAAATCTGCTCCAGTTAAAAAGAAAATGTGAAACTTACATGATTTAGCTCTTAAATACACATTGTAAGTGAAAACTTAAATCTTGTTCGTTTTATATGCATTGTTTGTTCCAAAAAAAAAAAAAAGATAGTATACCAAGACTATCCGTTATATACAAGTATTTTCGCTTTACCCCACTTTTTATTTTTAAAGTTGTAATGAAAGGAACTAAAGATATGGTATCAGATATCAATTTGATTCTTTTTCAATTATGTTGACTTCGGTTAAAAACGATTAAAAAACGATTCAAGCAAGTTGAACAAAATGTTTTAAGACTAAACCAAACTAAATATTTGTTATTTCAATATGTTTCAACTTTATCCAAGGCAATTTGGCCTGTTAATATTAGATACATGAAGGTAAAGTTTTATCTTGAACCCCACATCATTTCCAAGTAAAAATTTCATAAAAAATTACTTTATTTTTCTATGGTTATTATTGAAAGAAGAACTGTTTAATATATGTGTATTAAAGGTGAACCAAAATAGGAATGTTTACGACATGGACATAAACACGTGGGTACATGATTGTTGATTTACATCAAAACATTTCCATGATTTGATGGGTTGTGGATAGAACATAATTAATCTTCCAAACATCATACTACATAAATTTTCTCGCAAACTTGATAGTAACATTAAATTAGCCAGATGCTGATATCAAAAAGTGGAAGCAAAATTTTGTTTACAGTGTTAATATTTGCCAACAAACGTAAACACGTGGATGATTGTTTATGTTTAAGTTTTCAACATCTTTGTCTTCAGCGTCTATTCTTATCATAACAAGATGAATAATTATTATAAATTAATCATAGAATAAATATGATAACGATTTTTTAATGTTGAAGCAGTTGTGGTTAATAGTGAAAGGAAGATTGTAATGAAAGTGCTTTGAATGCAAATGTTTTATGTTTTGACCTAGTTTCAATTTGCAATTCTAAATGAAGATCCATAAAATTACCAACCGTTAAGATTTCTTTAACTCTTTATTACTTGTTAATTTTTATAAACGACTTTTATTTAGAGAAATTTTATTTTTGATACTTACGTCCATTTAATGAGTAGGTATCATTGCAAGATCTATGATCTTCAAATACTTTTACACTTAACGTTTTCACTATTACATAAAAAGTTAAAATAATTAAAATTGAAGAAAACAAATTGTTAAATTAAATTAGTTTTCATCCATACAAAATTTAAAACGAGTACACCAATTACTATTCTAAAGAAAGTCTTCACAATCATTAACATAACCAATATGTATATAATCTCGCGAGCAACACGTCAATTATTGTTTCTCTTCAGAAAAGCTGTCGACATCACTTGCAGAAACTCTTTAAAGGGACGACCGACACGTGGAAGTTTATTGTTTGTTACAAAAGGGGAGTACTAGTGTAAGTAGGTTATTGTTCAGGTAAAAAAAATAAAAACAGAATAAGAATCCTTCGTGGTTTCGATTTTAAGGAAAACTGTCGCCGTCAAGGATAGACTCTCCACGGGAATTTGATTGCAACTGGCGTGAATTGACCAGCGTTAGGTTGGAAGAGGAAAGAGAGGCATACAGAGTGAGGTGGTGGAGGAAAGAGAGGAGGGAATCCTGCGACGTGTGCGCGGTGAGGTTTAACGGCGACACGCAGAGAAAGAGAGAGGCGGCATGCACGCAAACTCTCGGTGACGCTCTGCCTGCTGCCGCCACCGGTAGAAATTCCCTTTCGAGGCCGGGATCGGTCAGATCCAGGTTGCTGGGTCGAACTTGTACAGTTCCCAATCGTTTTTGCTACCATCTCTCAATTCCCTATGTTCTAGTTTTAACACAATTTACTTAACATTGTAAAAATTTTTATTTTTTTAAAAATAAATAAGAAACTATGAGAGATAAAGAAGTTTTTTGAGATTGTTCTAAGAACTGGAAGGGACACGCCCGTCTTAAGAAAGTTGATCTCCGAAGAAAGTTGTAATAAGATTAGATTTAGAAGATAAAATACATTTTTATGAAAAATTAATTGAAGTTTATAAACCCAACTCTTTATCTTATCATTATTGAGTCGTTAAAAGTAATTGTTAAAATCATTAAACTATTAATAATAATTATTAATAATACACCAATAATGAAATCATTTATGTTTGAATTCAACATGAAACGAATTCCATATCGTTATATGGATCAATCCTTCTTTCGCGTGGATGAAATAAGTCTGTATCGTGAATCGGGTTAATTTTTAGAATCCTACATTGCATTAATTTTCACGTTGGCAGCACCTGTTGCTTTTATTAACGTTCCCCATGTTCCATGTTTGCCTTCTTACTTATAAGGCTAATATATTCGTTTCAAAACAATTCTATAACCAACACACCGATCTTTATAAGGCATGATGGTAACTTTTGAAAATGGAGACTAACACCTAACCTAAAAAAGACAGAAGTCAACCTTCCACATGAATAATAAAATGGCAAATATAACGATGCAGCAACAAGACTTCCTCAAATACTTAGGCGTCATCTTAGAAAGACGCTATTACTTATTGGAGGTTTTGGCAATTAAAAAAGAACACAATTAGAAACATTTTGAAAATAATCGCCTGATTAATGAAAATCTACAGCTTTTCTTCAGCTTATTGATTACCCTGTGCTTTCAGATTACACAGTACTGCGAGATATCTTTTGTCGATCTAACGAAGCCTCTATTTCGAGGAGGATACCTAAGGATGAGAAATCTTTTGCCTAATCCTAGCCGATTGTTTTGCAGAGTTCCAAACGTTTCAAACCAATTAACTAGATTCTGAACCAGTTAAAAGTGTAAATATGACTTCTATACCTTAATTGGTTTAAGTGTTGACTTGGAACTTACTTGGCATAAAATCACTGGAAATTTCTTAGTTCTGTGGTGCACTCTGTGGTGCTTCGCCGCCATTCAAGTTCAAGGAGCGACTATCATTTAAATGCCTTAGATTTCTTAATGCCTGATATGTGTAGATAAGTCAGAGTATTGGCATCTTCCATCAAAGTCCCTATAGCTTTGACAAATTACACTTATTTCAACAATAAACACAAAATAAAGGTAACAAGTTATTTAAAAAACTCAGTAATTTTGGTTTCAATTAGAGGATTTGTTGCAAACATCCTTAAGTAAGTTTGAGTATTTTTTGTGATTACCCGGTAGCTAACAAATTTAACATGGCGCCATCTTTTAAAAAATAGCAGAATCAAACCGTATATAAGTTGATCGTAGGTATTTTGCTTAGGAATTCATCCGAAAACTTCAATAGAGACATTTTCGGGACTATTACTTTTGTTCGTTATAACCGGCTTACACTGTATGTTAAATTACCATTTATGGTATATATAACATTTAGCTTTTACAATGTAATTAAAAAAGTAATTCCATACTTAAAGTATTAATAAACATTTATTTACGACTTTGTTATTTTAGTTAGGTAACGTAATTTATCGCCGCATTTAATGCACGTACAGAGAATACGATTTATGGAAACAACCTATCATATAAATTGGATAATATTAAAAATAACCAAAAAAATGATTTTATTTAACTCCATTGTTATAAATATTTAATAACTTTTACCTTACTTCCTCGCTTCCGCACGAATAAAAAACGACATCTTGTATTTCAAGTTTTCGTAGGTCAAATGGAGCTAATCCATTTGGCATCACTTTCAATATGGCCGTATTCAGACCGGAGTAGAGTTTCATTTTTGCAAAAAAAATAAAACTGTTTTAAATCCAAGCTCGCATACACTACTGCCTTATCAATACGACCAGCATTCTTTTTTAATGTACCTTCGCTAACGATAAAAATAAACGATGCCAAACGACCTAACGTTTAAAACGTATTTTCCGCGAGTTTCACATAAACAGAAAAAAATGTAAAATCGAAGTGGGACAACGCTTATCCACAGAAAATTTTGTAAAAATATGACAAGGTTGAATAATAAGTGTGTTTTTAAAATGAGGAAGTATGATGTAAGGTAATTCTATTCAAATTTATTGTGATGCTGAGGTAGCGTTTAATGACGACGTTTAAATGATTTGATTTACTGTTTTATATACAACAATATGAAATAATTTAATCCTACCTTCTATTTGGAGATGCCATCACTATGTAATATGATGTTATTGATCGAGGAACACAACGTGAAATGATCCTCTTTACGAAACTACCCAATATCCGTGCTTATAAATACGTTCTTGTTAATGATAACGAGCTAGATTAACACGAACTCTTGTTTTCGAAGAGGTCATGTATGACACACACAACAAGATTAATTAAACAATAAACAGATGAATTCCACAATTTAATTAACTCAAAATTATATTAAAGTAAAATTCAAAGATAAGATGACAAAATACAAAGATGTAAGTTTTTAGTAACTACTTAAGCTTCAAATTCTATCCGTAACCTTTTAATACATTTCCTATTAGCGGGTTAATGGCCTTTATGTGTAGAGAGCACAAACCAACAACCCATGTCATTAGACTCTCTTTTATCACCATCGCAGTGACGTCACCGTGGGTTATTCTTCATCGTCACAAATCATGCAACAGCATCAGGGAAGCGACGACGACGATAAAATGGAAGGAGAAATGTTAAAAGTCAAGTCGATGTCGGTGACGTAGGCAGTTTTATGACTACACACTTTTATATTGACCGTTAAAAGGTACGTCACAGTTTTGGTGTTAACATATGATTTAAAAGTAAACTATATTTTTAGAAATATCATCAACATGTTTGTGTTATGTTTTCTTTGAAAGAAAATGATTCTGCATTGAGATAAATGTATTCTTTGAATTAACGTGAATATCCAACGATTCATCAGTGACGAAGCAGTAGCGAGACTTTGTGAATTATGCAAAAGATCGTGAATATCTGACTCACTGGCTAAGGTCCAGTGGTTATGCGTAAATGTATGTCTAAATGGCTTGGTTATAATAGGTGCATTTTGATCGATAACCTCGATTATTTATAAATTATAAACGATGAGATCATATTTTCTAATACATGATTAATATAAATTCAAAAAAGAGATACAAAAAAAAGAAATTTTTGTACATATCTTATCTTTATGAGCTATAACAACTATTAACAAACGGTCAATTACCTATACAACAACTCACCTTGTAATAAAACCAGCTTGATAAATATAAGAATACACATATTCCTCTTCAGTAATTTCATACATTTTTTCAAACAAACAAATTTAAACTCACTCACAGCAATACACCAACTAAACATAAACTGAGCTTGAATATAGAGCACTTAATCGCGTTAACATCATAAAAGAAATACCTCGTAGCGATAAAATTTTGTGGCGAATGGTGGTACGAGTTGGTGATTAACATGGCATATCGAAAATGTACAACAAAATACTGTTAAAAGCGATGCCGTGGAAGGTCTGGCGATGGACATCGTTCATCGGTGCTAGACTAGTCAATTAACCTGTTGCGGAGCCGTACGCGTGCCATAAATACAAATATAACTCACTGGCTAGGAGTGTGGCGCTATCGAGAGAAACACGAATGTTGTTTATTTTGGAATTTGTTTGGGAACGATTGCCCTATATTCTCACAATCAGTTCCGTACATCTATGTAATCAATTATGTTTGAGAATTATCTTATCGAATAAAAAGATAATTGTTTTAGTAATTTCATATATACAATATACTTAAATAAAGTGTTCTCTCCGATTTTTTCCGTATTGTATTGAATTTTCGTTTGTTAGCTATTTCTGATGGAATGGATGAGCCAAAGTCATCTATACCACATATGTTTCTACAAATATGAAAATGGAGTTTATGAGTCGATGTCGTGCGATCTCTCAGTGATTACTTGAGATTCTAGAGTACTATTAGTACTCTATTGGGTTGAAAGAATCTACATTAACTTGATGAATCACCTGTTACCATAAATGCAGTAAGGTTATGAGCAACTCAACAAACAAGAAACGGAAACATCATTTACAACAGCAAGCAATTTGATAAATATTAGGGTCTCTGAACCACTCAGTCAAAATGTTTGTAGACAAGAAAAGATTGTGAAATTTTTAAAATTTTTGTCAACACTACTTTGAAAACATTTAATTTACAAAGTAATCTTGAATCATAATGATCAAAATTAACTTCTATAATTTTGTGTTATGATATCAATATGTCATTGAGAAGCACAAAACTTTTTATAAATTATTATAAAATCATATAAAAACGTATGAATTGAACAAGAATTCCTTTAAATACTTTAAATTAAATTTGTGTTGAAATAGTTCAAACATTTTTTAATTTTTAACTCACTTAAAAGAATTTCAATATTTCCACAGTTCCTAAACACATCTTAAAATTTGGTTGCATAAATTTTGTTTTCTCATTCAATCCATACAGCAAATTGTTATTAATTATCAACGACCTTGTTTTTGCAATTTTCACCTTCAAATCGGATTTGAGCAATTGTTGTTAGTTTATTAACAATAATAAAGAGAGAAAATTTTTTTTATATTTTTTGAGTATTATGTTAATAGTTTATTAAAGAAATCATCAGAAATGATTGCATGTAAGCAGAAAACACGTATTCAATTAAACGAAGGTTCGTTTTGGAATTGGTCTCTGTGGGTGACACTTTTGGCTATTTGCCCATTTATAAATCACCTTTACGATCGCTATAATTACTATGGGTACAACCTGTGGGTGGATTAGATGACTCATTACAGGTGCTATTATTGGAAACATTTTATAAACGTCCTTTTTAAATACAAATTGTTCAGAAATAACTTATAACCAATAAATTATTTAAGACTTTAATTTCAGTTTAGATCAATATTTAATGGATTATCATGCAGGATATATCGTCGATAATTGTAAGCTAACGTAATAGTAGTAGTAGTGATTTAAAACGTATATGGCACAAAATGCAAATATTGCACAGTTATGACTGATTCGCTCAGGGAATAGTTATGCATTTGAACTAAATTTATTTTGATCGATTTCTTTATACATTGTTTAGATTAAAAAGTTTTGCACGCATACAGAAAAAAAATCGTCCAACAACAATTAAAGGCACGTGTTATTGTTAGCGGATGAACAATAAGTAAAGCAAACCGTGTAATGGTTCCAACAAATGCTTGCGACGGCGGAGTTAAATACATAGAATATATCAGCAATATGATTACCTTCGTCTTAAAATAGATCGCGAAATGATACGCAGGAAAACGCGCGATTTGAGAGAAAACACATTTCGATGAAAATTACAATACACGGACCATGCCAAATAAATTTTGGCTCAGCATCCAAGTCGATGTTAGTCACGTTGGCAAACGTAAGTCTATTTCTTTGAAGAGTAGTGGCTTGATTGAAAACGATATTCGTTTCTATTTACACATACTTAAATCACTCGTTTGATGACAACAAAATTCTTTAATGTAGACAAGACCCAATCATTGTTTTTTCTAATTATTTAATTAGAATTGAATGACCAATCAATAGAATTAGTTATTTGTTTTTGAAGAAAACCATTAAAAGAAGATTATTAAATGATTTTTGATTAATTTTTAACTACTTAAGGTTTAATTAATTTAAATTGTCTCAAAAAGAAATTTTTTTTATTTCATAATTGACACTTACTCATTTGGATGATTATTCTCACTAATTAAATCCATTTCAATAATTTCTTCCATAATCACTGGTTTCACAAAATTATGAATCACCATTAATAAAAACTGTTCATAAACCAAAAAATGTGTAACACTCAATGTAGTAGGAGTAGAACTATGAAGATTATGGAGCGTATGGTTGTGGATCCGTGAAAGCACTAATGGTACAAAGCGTTCGAAATTGGCAATTTGCAATAGTCCGATCCCGAAAGTGTTTTCATCTCTCGAATAGCGCTAATGCAATTATTTCTGTTTGTGGCATGGTTTCGCGCCCACAGTACCGATCGGAATCATCGTGCTGGTAAACTGACGGAACCGGCATACGGTTCAGTCAGCAGTTCAGTCGTCGATCGACTCCGTTTGGTAGAGTTACGTTTGTTGGTTGGTTGTTGTAATAGTAGAGAGAGGAATCGCTACAATTAATTAGCACCACTACTTTTGTAATTATAGCAGTGAGCAAGTCAATGCTGATCCGACTTGAATCAGATTAAAGTTACACCAACGGTCGACGAAGAATACTACCTGCAGATTCCGAGACAAGTGTTGGGCAAGACTGGTGGTACCTGTATATTGTTGACACAGATAGCTGACGTCTACCGGAAGTTTTCACGGTTTTCTCCCGTACCATTTAAAACCGGTTCCGCACGCTCTCTCGACTTTTACACACAATACACACAAAAAAGCATTGGTGTTTATAGGAATTCGGCCAAATATTAGACCACTATACCCAAACAAATTTAACAGGCGTTTCGTTTATTTCTTCTATCAACAATTGGCCATTACGAATATACAATCGCTATATTATTTTTATGATTTTACGAAATCGACCATTTTTCAGTCAGTCTTTAAACCGTTTACGACCCACAATAAAAAATACATGTTTGAATAAATGATTTTTAACAGTAAAATTGTATCGAACAAACATTTTTATAAAGGAATGCCGACGAATTCTTTATAGTTTGCGAGGTATTTTCAATTATGAATAACCATTTTTTAAATTTCAATATGAATGATAATTTGCTAGTTTTAAATCGGTACAACATTTTTATAATAACTAATCATTTTTTTTTTATATCTATTATACAGAGTGAAACAAAAGTCTGCAAACGCCTAATTTACTACTAAATGGAACATCTAGAGTGATACAAAATTTAAGTTCCGTTCAATAATTTGACCATATCTAACACTTGAGATTTGACGTATTCAGAAAGGTCTTAAAGAAATTATAATTAATAGGTTTAAACTCTGATTGTATGAAGGGCAAAATATGAAAAAGTTTCAACTGTTGGAGCAAAATGACTTTGGTGTTTTTTGTTATATTTTAGTCTTGAGCTGCAATACATCATAAGTGAGGCAGTCACATGATGAACTAATTTTGTGTATATTTCCACTGAGGTGTATGCTTGACGGTAACGATTGTAGCGACTTGATTGCAACTGATATTAGCAACTACTTCTTTGTCCAAAGATAAAGTTTCCTCATTTCAGTATATATTTCAGTAGAATTTATTTCCGTCATCATCGGTGAAATCGTAGTCAGACCTTTCAACCCAACCCAACCCATTAATAGAGAATATAAACTCAACTTAAAAAAACAATTAACCTTTGTATGTGATTGCCAAATTTGAATTGCATGTGTTTATGTG
Organism: Onthophagus taurus; assembly: GCF_036711975.1. Classification (NCBI taxonomy): domain Eukaryota; kingdom Metazoa; phylum Arthropoda; class Insecta; order Coleoptera; family Scarabaeidae; genus Onthophagus; species Onthophagus taurus. The sequence goes on from NC_091967.1 coordinate 7,086,292, forward strand.
TTCCATAAGTCATTGTGCTGATGGTAGGAATCTACATCTTCTTCTAGAAAATTTGTAGATCTGCTCAGTATCGGTTATTGTTTCTTTTCTTGAGAAAAAGAGTTTCAACTATCTCGCCATCTCTTTAGTGGTCTTTTGGGTAGACATTTTCCTTCTGGTTTTTGTTCCAGTACGATTCTTGTTATTCTGTACATGTCCGTTCTTGTGGAGATCCTCTCCTTCGCTCCATTTCCTATTTAACCAACTTCGTACGTTGTCTTATGTCATCGTTTCTTAGACGATCTCAAAAAGTTTTGTCTGCTATAGCGCTCAGTGTTTTATTTAATGTTTCTTGTATCGATGCCGTAGGTTAATACTGGTCGTACACAGGTTTTGTAGCATTCTGAAATTGCAGCCGTTTAGATATGTTTACAACAAGATATTTAAATTGCATCACTTGCTTTTATTTAGAATTACCAATTTATATCTAACCGGCTCTTTGCTGAATATCATTCTTGTGCTGTTTCATAGAAGACATGATAGCGTCATCAGCGTAGTAAATCATGGTTATGATCCTGCCTCGTATTCGATACCCCATCTTTAATTCTGTGACCTTTTCTATCATCTTATCCATCATCATATTGAATAAGAAAGGACACAAGCTGTTGCCTTGTCTGACGCCTCCGGGCGTAGGTATTTCCCTCGATATTTTGTTACCTATTGGTATCTTAGTATCTCTATTTCATCTTAATTAATCATTATACGTATTTATTTACGAATTAATGAGATGCACGAAACGTTTTCATTACCTTGCAATTTTTAATTTATTTATAAACGAACACAATAAGATTATTCATTGAAATAGTAAATGCTTTGAACGTATATAATTTACAAACAATGTAGTTTATACCATCGTTACACAAAACAATTTATTGCGTTATTATCCAAGGTCTGTAATTGTTTTGTATGTCGTAAAGATATTTTAAGTAATTTCTGTTACTGAAATATTTGATAAAATTTAGAATCTTTATAACAAAATTGTGTTTTATTACGATAGGTTTCGTAAGTACACATCGAAAGGAAAATCTCACGGCGGATGATAGTATGTCAATTTAGCGAATCCTGCAAAATCCGCGATATGAAACGCGCGGAAAGAGGGTATATAGGCGAAGGAAAAGCTTTTAATATTGAACCGAGAGCAGAACGACCTCGATACCATTATCCCTAGGGGAACTGGCGCCCTATCAGGAAATATAGCAAGGATTTCTGGTTCGGTGTGAGAGCCATGGATCGGTACCTAAATGGGTCGAGGGGTTGACATGGGAGGCAAGGCAATCATTTGCCCAGGTGATGTTTATATCCGGCGAACTTTATTGATTGCAAACGAAACGGGAATGGGCTTGGCGAACGTCTTTCCTGGAAATCGAATTACGGAAAGTCTACTTTATTAAATAAAGAAACCGATTCTGATACTAAACTATTTCAAAGTCTATTTTGAAACTATTCCTATCAATTTATTTCTATTACAATTTAACCGTTGGAAACCCTTTGGAATTTTAATAGAAGATTAAAGGACAAACATCAATCAGTTTAGACAGAACCATCCTATTTACACGTGTCGTATTTTTAGAATCTATTCGTGTCAATTTGTTACCATTACGATTTAACGACGAAGGGCATCTGAGGTTCAAGAACAACTTCATAGTATCAATTTAATGATTCTATTTAAGTTGATGATGTGGCCTGACTAGAATTATAAATACCTAAATTGAGAGAAACCCAATCATTCGAGGTTTCGTCTCAATATTTTATCGGTTAATTTCGAGACTTATTACAACTACTAATATAGATAATACCATAAATAACTCGTACGTCATGCAATTAACGTCGTTTTCTAATATTAATTAAAACTAGATTGTTTCTTTGAACCAATCTAAACATGTGTTATTTATTATTGCTCTAATTCTAATAATAATGAATTTAAGAATATCTAGCAATCATCTTACCTCAATAAAGCGCGTCTCCACTTGTCTCCAGTTTCTACGACAATAAGCTGTAGTTTCATAGCTTAATTACCTTCACTTGACGAAGAGGAGCTCTGATTGAGTTGTAACTTTAATATAGAACTTTAGACGAGATCTGGTTAGGAATGAAACCAAGTATTTTACGCGAAGACAAGTGTGGCTATTAGTTCTCAATTGGTGTCGAATACTGTCTGAGCTGTAAGATATGTAGTACGTCTAAAACCAATCGTATGTCACAAGCATAAAAAGGCTTCAAAATTCGAAGTATTAACAACGTCGAAAGTTGGCTTGCGTTACAGAAATCGCGTTGAGTGAAACTCTAAATGTTCATTGACAAATTTTATTATTAAAAAAACATTATAGAATAATTGGCAATTATTCAAAAACAATTTTAGGTCGTAAAAAATGACTCGCATAAATCTCTTGGAAATTGCGCAATATCATTCGAATCAAGTGGAATTTTTCGCTGCATTTAATATATTTATCTTTATTGAACTTGTCTGTTTCTAAAAATTGTTTTGAACGAAAAAAAGTTTTGGAATCTATGTCGACCTAAATTAAAGCGTAAAAAAGTCGTTTTGAATTTATTCTCGATTCCTAGTTAAAAGGCATTCCGGGAAAGGTCAGAATTTCAAGGATGAACGAGATATTCAAATGTCATGTGACACGAAGTTGTTTCTCACCATAAAAAGCATTTCTGCTTATGACTTTACATTTGTAACAATTAATGCATACCTAACATTTACTATTAATGCAAATTCAAAATACAAAAATAAGAAATTAATAAAATCTTAAATTAAATTAAGTTAAAATTTGTATCTTCCATATATTCTCGCTAATTTTGATATACTGACGCAATTCAGTTCTCGACTAATTCATTTTCAATATAGGAAATGAATATGATCTGAAAATAATTTATGATTCGAAACGTATCTAATCGACCAGTACCTGTAACACAAGCCACACTACGTAAAAATATCTCATAATGAATTACGAAACGTCAACGATATAAATGGATTACTATAAGTCAATAAAAAAAGAACATTTTTGTGTTTTACAAATATAATGATGAAATGAGAAATTTTCTAACATTAATTTATAGTAGAATGGGCGAATTTCGACGATTGATTTTACCTAATGGAAGATGTGTGGAACTGGCAGTGTAAATAATCGATTGATATTCGAAAACACTTCCTATCACTCTCAACAAAAAGAAAATAATCTAAAATCGAATAAAGAATGACGTCTCGATAAAATTATGTTACTCTAGTCTTATTACATCCCGCTTTGGTTAAAAGTGAGTCGCGGACGTGTACTGGGGAAAGATTCGGTTGAATCACACCATGCTGCCCTTCAATACTGATACCACGCACGCGTACTAAAAACAAGATCCTGGAAATGTTCCAGAAATTTCGACTTTTCTGATGAAACAGGGGGCGATTTCGAGAAGCGTAACCTGGAAAGCTAATTTTCCCGGGAAAGACGACGTCAGAACGGAATCCTATTTCGTGTTATGCTTTCGTGAATGAAAGGGAGAAAGGATCGCCCACGCTGACCAACGAATTATTGATCGTACCTCAGTTGCTTCAGTATGGCTTTCGCGTGTTGTGCAAGGCCAAGGGATGTGGACTTTTTTGAGCTTTCAGAGCTTTGACCTCGATTACTGGCGCCGACAATCGTGCTGAAATTATGTAGGGTACATAATTGATGTCAACACGTTTTCACTTTTATTGGGTTTCTATAATTATCATCAAATTAAAGAATACTTATTTAACCCACAACCTATCATCAAGTTGTAAAAGAATCTTTCCTCCATTTTGTATGGAGATTATCCTGCTAATGGTGTCGATCATAATGATTTTCTTCCAAAGAATGCCTATTATACACTTATTCTTTCTCTCACTATAAGCATGATAGGTTAAAGTTTTAACTGAATGTATAGAAAAAATTCTTGAACTCAAGTAAGCATCAAATTGTAAAATGGTTTTAGGAACATAGTCTCTATGTAGCATGCGTTACGTCATGAGCTGTAAAGTAAGTGCATTCAATCAGTTTTGTGGTTCACAGAAATTCATCGTGACTCACCCTGCCTTACTTCCCGAACTGCATCTTTTTTTTGCTATCAGTCTTAATTAAGGGTATGCGTCATTCTATATAACAACTATTTATAAGTACATATAACTATATACTAATTTATTTTTAGCTGTTGATATAAATAAGATATTGCAAGAACACCAAAGTTAGACAACCAAATTATCTTTAAAGCAAACTACATTTTAGCAAATTTTAACGATTCATTTGTATAATAATTTCTATTTTACTGTTGGTTTACAACCATATTGTTTGATCCTTATCATTTAGTATAAATTTCAAAGGCACGAAAGGGAATAATACTGGGTAGGGCAATGGATTTCATTGTAGCGATTGGGGTGTGGCCCTAAAGGGGCTTGTCTTTTCATAAATTTAATTTAAACAGTTGGACCGCACCTCATAGGACATGTTTAAAAACCTTTAATTTACATTAGAATAAATTAATGTGATAAATATTTAATTTTCGGTACAACAACTCTTTGATTTTATGATGTCTCAAAGGGGGTAGCTAAAAATGATATTAAGAAATGCCTGATAATATCATCAAGCTTTACAGTATCCCCGGTCTCACTCCTATTTGTTTGAAACTCATAAATGTTTGTTCCTTTTTCATTTAACTTTCCCCACAAAATAAATAATAACGAGAATGCAGTATTTCGATTCAGAAAGTTATTTATTACTAAGTAGGAGTATTTGGAATACAATAAACTGGAAATTTAAAAGTAAAATTAAAAAATTGAAGGAAATTAATTGAACGGTTATTTGGGTTGCCTAACTTTTTGATGATAAAATTAAATTAAATTTTATTGGGATTTAGAGAACAAATGCGATTGTTAGTTGACGAAACAGTTATTAGCGATTAAAATATCATTATTCTAACATATAATCTTCAAGCGAAACACAAATACAATTTTACAAGTTCAATTGTAAGGGACAAGTATTTGCTTTATTTTTGAGTTGAAAATGCGAAATCATACACTTCATGTTATTATTTAAGTTGTGATGACTCAAGTTGGTTTAAAAGCTGTTTCAAAAAATCGTTAAACTCGCTTTTTATCGTGTCAAAAATGATGTAATATTTAAAAGTACTTACCGATTTCCATGATGACCAGTTTCCAAATCTTTCTTTAATTTTCTTGAAATTTGTGGCCAAAATTTTCTATTTTTTAAACGGATCTTTTTGAACGGCTTTAATAACTTATGCGTCAACTTGTATTGAATTAATTCAAGATGTGAATCGCTGGATTCGTCAGTTTCATCGCCACTCTCTTCCGAACTGCAACAAAAAGCCGTTTCGAAAATATAAATTATTAAATTTTAAAGATAAGGTACAAATTGCACATAAATAATCAGGTCTCGGTTACGATTAGTCACAAGTTCTATTCTCTACACAAATAGTTTTAATCCTTTCTTATCTCATAAAAATTTTATTATGTCCCTTTAATATTTTTATAATTCTCAAATAAAATTAATTTTATTATTTATCTTACCTGATTTCTTCTTGTTGTGACGAATAGCTCTCAATATCTTGCGACGTGCGATCAAGATTCGATTCAGAAGAAGACGTCTCAAGTGTTGCTGCCGTGTATTTGCTGCTATACTGATGAGAATTCGATGTTGAGCGGGCATTGTTTAGGGACATAAGTTGGTGTTTTTTCTTTTTTCAATAAAAACGACGTTAAGAGACCATCATTATTTAATTCTAGGGCGCCTGCGTTGAAGTTTGGGCAACTAGAAACAACAAGTGTTCGTCAGGGATACGTCGAAACATTGCAACATTACGAGAATCATCAACATTAAATATTCAACATAAAATGAGGACGAAACGCTTTCTTATCGATTTCAATTTATTAAACGACGTAGGTTAAAGTGTTCTTTATTATTTATGTGCGACGAATGAAATTTTCCAATTTTCCAATCCGCTTTATTATTATTGATTACTTTTAGGGTTTACTTTGAAATTGATTCCTTACGACCCTATTGATCTTATTGACGTTAAGTGTTTCTTATTACGATTTAAACATAAAAATTTATGTACTGACAAGAAATGGAATGCAATCGTTTAGCTAATCATATTTTTATAGAAACGGTGTATTATTGAAGCAAAAAGCAACGGTAATTTAGGTAACAATGTAGGTTGTTAAAACTTTTTTGTTGAAAGGTCAAACAATTTTTTAAAGTAATTCATACATATAGATTGATAAAAATTCACAATTGGACTGCGAGAAGAGCAGTTCCCAGGATTATTTAAATAATTTACTTACCTTATGTACAATTTCCGTGAAATAATAACATTTGTTCATTTCCCACCGCTCTATAATTGCCAAAATGAATTAATTGAAAACATTTTGAAACTTTCATCGTTAAAATTGGAATAAAATTGGTTTAACTCCAATTAGATTGATCTTCTTTTAAAATACAAAATGTCATAATTAATATGAACAAAATCAAAACAATATAATATTTCTTAACCGAAAATTTGTAATAAATTAAAATTTACCATTTCATAATTTTTTTATCAAATGGTTTGACGTTTGTAACTGTCATTGTCACGTCGTTAACAATGATTTGTCGCTAGATGTCGCTGGCACGTTTAAGTTTATAAAATTATTATCAAAATTTTAACTCGATATTAATACTTGATAAAAACAATCTGGCTTTTCAAGGTACAAATCACAAGTTGTTAGAACTTTATAGGTCTATTCTTTTTTTTTTAAACTATGCGATTTTAAATTTAACTAAAATGACCTTGTTCGTGATTGGTTGAATGCGAGATCATTTTTAAGGTTATATTACTGACATGTTGCTGACATTTGAACATTTTGACATGTGTCTTTTGTGTTATAAATCTTTTTGGGTTTACAATTAGATATACTAAATAACAATGCAATGTAAATCAACAATTTACCATGTGATTAAAGAATATAAGGATGAATTAGACAGAGTGATTAATATTAATGCTGATAACGATACCAACAAGGCTGAGACTTTAGATGAAGAGATTGTAATTGTTCTTTAAAAAATAAAAAGAATCTTACTTCTCTTAACAGTTCTATTAATTATAAAATATATACATTTAACAACATTCTTACTACAAATACACTTTATTTAAATCTCTTTGGTATCTTAAAACAAAAAACATGATTTGTAATATATGAACAACACTGCTGTATAATAACGTTATTTTAAACATTTTCAATCGATCAACATTAAACAAAAAAAAAAACATTACCGTATTCGATAAAATATTAAATATATACGTATATCACCATCATAGTCTGAGCTATTATGAATATTTTTATAACTTTTTATACGAATTTAGGCAACATAAATTATAATACTTGAGAAATGTGCCCTGTCGTTTAATTTTACAGGTGCACACTGAAATTCGTCAATGTGTAAAAAAATGAGGTGGAAGCGATAGGTCAAAAATCAACATCCCATCCTGATAATTCATCGGGTGGTATGTCATTGTCTTTAATGAAACAATCAAAGTTTGTTGTATCGCAAGGTCCCCTTACTGGTTGGATTATTGGTGCAGCAAGGGTTTGACTACTTAGTCCTGCCCAATCAAAACATTGGAACCATCTACAAAATAAACAATTTTACTAAAAGAAATTCGATGAATTAAAAAAATTTACTTGTGTTTCTTAATATCTTGTATTCCTCCACGTTGGTAACCCAACCTTTCCGATGGAGCATCCCTACACAATTTCTTAATTAAACTTTGTGCGGATCGGGAAATATTATGAATTCCAAAATCGATCATATCAATCCCTTTAAGGATTAAATTATAAGTTTTCATAGGATCCGAAGCAGTAAACGGTGGACTAAAAACGCAACAAATACAATAAAAAATTACAAAAAAAATCGTTTTTATCCACTTACTTTCCGGATAATAACTCGTGCATTAAAATTCCTAAAGCCCAATAATCCACAGCCCTATCATGTCCCTTATTTAAAATAGTTTCTGGTGCAACGTATTCAGGTGTACCACAAAACGTCCAAGTCTTGCTACTATAACCCATGCATTTTGAAAACCCAAAATCGACGATTTTTACGTAACCCTTTGCGTCCAACAAGAGATTCTCAGGTTTTAAGTCTCTGTAAATTATTCCGCGGACGTGAAGATATTCGAAAGCCTCCACGACACAAGCTGTGATAAATCTGGTTGTGTGATCATCAAAACATCCTCTATCTCGAAGAATCGTCCATACTTCTCCACCCAAACATGCCTCAAGTAGCATATAAACGCATTTGCTGTCACGATATGTGCGATATAACCTAGCGAAAAATAAAAATTAGTTTTATGAATTAAAATGTTTTGAAAATATTTTACCTGCATATAAATGGACTTCTACAACTTAACATAATTTGTTTTTCACTAAAAATATGTTCTTGTTGTTGCGTATCGACTATGTGTTGTTTTTTTAAACACTTTAACGCGAATGTTAATGAAGGATCACGACAATATTGAACTAATTCAACTCTACCAAATCCACCGATTCCCAATGTAGCCATTACATCTAAATCGTCCAATTTGATGTATTCATATTCTAAAACACATTTATTAAAATTGATTAGAACTTATTTTGATGTTAATCTTACCGAATTCATTTTTAAATCCATGACACAGAGGTCTGTTTAAAACCCGCTGCTCATCCCCGTAATCTTTTTCTTTAATTTCACTTAAATCCCCAATAAGCTGAATAAAGGAGTCTCTATCGAGAGTAAGACATTCAACTCCTGGGTGAAGAGCGATTACAGAAGCTGTTCTAAAATCTTCTTTTAAAAGAGCCTGTTCGCCGAAGTAATCACCTCTATCCAAAGTTCGAATTTCTTGTTCTTCAACGACTCCTATAAATCAAATGTAACAATTACGCAATTAAAACGGCTAGTTTAATTTATTTTTAGTGGAAAACTATTAAATTTGTTAGTTTCCTGGTAATTTATGAAGTATAAATTGAAGATCCAATTTAAACATTGTGCGGTATGACCTAGCTGCTTTATTTTACTATGTAGGTGGGAACATAATAAATATTCCACTTTTAAGTACTAGATTACTCAATATCTTATTTATCTCGTATCTATTTTTAATGATGAAAACTTTGTTATATTTATATGGTTTTATAATCAGATTTAATTTGGAATTGGTAAATACATTCTAAAAATAAATCTGGAAATAAAATTGAAACTAGGTGATTGTATTGAGTTATTGAGCAATACTTTCGACAAGATAAAGGAAGCAGAACATATAGAAACAGAAAATTATGATATCTCTTAATGATTTTGCTCAGTATCTAGAGATCAGTATCTTTCTTATTTGCATTACTGAACCAAATATCACCTTCTTCATTACTTGAATGCTTAGTATGAAGAAATACATTGAAAATGAAATTGAATATAACAAGTTTGTGCGTCACAATCACTCATTCAAGTGAATGCGAATTTTAGAATTGGGTGAAATAACTGTATCATGAGATGGGACAGATTATAGCATACATAAAAATATATCTTTTACCATAACACATAGATACATATTTTTAAATTGATAAATTGAGTTATACAAACAAAATCATAAACTACATTGTTATTATCAGAAAAATATTCCGTGAATTCGTTTCGTAACTATACAACGTCAAAACTTACCTGGAATTCTCTGTGTTATTTTAACTTTTCCACTGCTGATAATGAAAAATGTATCTCCAGTAGCACCTTGTCGTATTATGTAAGTACCAGCTGGATACATTTCCTTGAAAAATAAATATTAAAAGTTGATTTTACTTTATTAATTTCGAAATTAAACTTACCACTTCGAGAACGTCCGCGATTTTTGCTAAAACTTCGTTACTTAAATTTTGTAACAAAGGAACTGAACGAAGGAAATTGACATTATCCTGAAGTCTTTGCATTCCCGTTCGCACCATAATTTGTTGGAAGACTTTTCTATCTAACATCCACACTTTTGAATCAACCAAAGCTAAATAACAATTTTAAAAAATTTAATTAATCAATTTTAAAGATAATTTTTATTAATTTACCTCTAATCGATGCCGTTCTTGTACAATTATATAAAATAGCTAACTCCCCAAATGCTTTTCCCGGTCCCATTCTACCCAAAACTTTTTTATCCTTAACAACTTCAAAATCACCCGAAGCTGAAACGAAAAGATGCGCTCCAGCTTCACCTTCTCTAATCACATACGTCCCAGCTTGAAATTCTCTCGAATACATAGAATCAACTAATTCACGAACTTGCGAGGAATTTAGGTGTTTCAAAAAATCGTTTTCAAGGATGGCATTTTTAATTAATTGCTTAGATCTAAATAACAAAAAAAAAAGATAATTTTAAATTAATTATTGAACGAAATTAAATTTGTTTACCTAAAATCTTTATCATGTTTAACGATGGAAATATCGCAAGGTTGATTGTGGGTTTCACTCGATTCTGCGGAAACACCCTGTTTCTTTAATATAGCACAATTTGGCAAAGACTGATGAATTTGTGGTACTCTATTTGCCATTGCATGTTGCTCTTGAAGACTGGTGAGAAGATCTCCATCTTTATAAATACCTTTGGTTGTTTGTTGGAGTACGCTCTATCGATTAAAATAATTTTTTAATTAAGAGTGATTTAAAACATTGTTAATAAAACATTTTATAAATTATGTTTTAGACTTTATATTCAATGTCGTGTAAAAAATCGAGATTAAACCACGGTAAATCTAAGTTGATTGTAACATTTTTGGAGGTTCACACGCAATCCAATAATAACTTTCGTAGTTTTTGTGTTAACGATGTTAACCTCCACTGATTATATTAAAGGTGAATGACCAAAATGGTTAGATTCGTATTTTTTTAGTGATGCCATATTTTTGAAACAAATATGAAAATAATAAAAATATTTCTATCTCGATAAACCATCAGGATAATATTGATGTTGAGATTTTTTTTAAGTATAAATAAGTTGACGTATTTTATATTAATAGCCGATAAAAATATATGCATCTTGAAATTCCTTGCGATAAATAACCTAAAACATGATTTGTTACACGATTAAAATTTTAAATTTATCTTTGATGATGTCAAACGTGTCTTATATTTACTTTAACCTTTTCAAAATCATTATATTTAGAATTAATTAATTAAAATAAAAAGACAGGTAATAATAATAAACAGTATGAGACGTAATAACTGAAACTATTCATACTCGAATGAAATGGTAACGATTCCAGTAATAATATTTTTTACTATTTCTGAGGAAAAGAATGAAACAAAACAAATAAAAAATGGATTATTAGACATAAAAATTAACCATCAACATACATGTTATGTTTATTATTGTAGTTATTGTTGTCAAAGGTCAAAAATTTCTTTAGACTATAAATCTGTAAGTTGCTCTATTATTAGGTGTTACATCACTCTGTTCAGAACACTTACTTAGAGTAATTAGAAAATATATTGCTTTGTATGTTGTCGGTTCCCGCTTAGTTTACTCTTCTTTATTCTTCTTATTTCTGTCTACGTGGTCGTTCGACGGTTATTAAGAAGTTAATTAACGCAGTCGTCGTAAAAATTATTCAATAAGAAAATCTTCAAGTCTAATATGTTAATTACGGGCATATTAAGACGTAGGTTGAAATTTAAATTTTCGCTAATTGCTATCGTTAGGATTTTTGTGAGCAAAAGCTATTTAAATATTAGTGCGAATGATGGTTGTCTGAGTTTACGCCTAGAAGTTACATAACGAAAAGAAGGCAAAAATATTTGTAGGATTTTTTTGTGTAAATGTTGAAAAAGAGTTTATAGTATTTAATTAAGATAAGATGTACGCCAAGAACGTTGTATTATTTTTTAGCTTGATAACAAAAATAACTTGGAATATATTTTTTCTATGGAGATTATCTTTTTATGAATGTTTGTTTTTGTAAAAAATTAGGAAAACAGAAACTAAGAAAAAAATGTTTCTGTAGCTTCTTTAGTTAATTACTGCCATTTATCTCTAACAGAATACGATGGTCAGAAGATTAAGAATATTTTAGCTAAATCTATACAGAGAAATCTGGCAAGTAATAAAAATTATTTAACAATTGAATAAGTTTAATTCATTCTTGTTAACATTAAATCAATATTCCTATTATTATTTTGAATTCATCGATTTACCTTCAGCATTTCTAGGACGACAAAACCTTTCAGTTTCCTTTTGTTTTAACACACGATAATCTGATGGAACGAACCATTATTACCTTGCATAATCTACACGAACGAAATTCAGAGAATTCAATTTAATCCTTTCAATCAAATAAAAAAAGCATATCCTTTCCGTATTTGTAAAAACAAAGCGTAAGCTTAAGTACATTCAAAATATCTTCAAAAATTAAAAAAATATTATCGAAAAATTTCTAAATGTTTACTAGATTTCTATTTAATTTAAAAATTAAAGATTTTCTTACCTTTAATTTATGATTTTCCCTTTGTAATTTTAATACTTCAGATTCTTTGGCCTGCATAGTGCTTCGTACTTGTTGCAACTCGATTCTGGTATCGGAAAGCTCCCTCTCCAAGCGAGAAACGGCGTTCCTAAAGTTCTCGCAACAATGTTGACCGTTGGCGGCGCTCTCCGGAGATTTCTTTCGTTGTTGGTTTTCTAAACACATCACCTTCGAACCTCGTTTTACATCTTGGTCAAGTTCGGTCGAAGAAACTTTCGAGTTTTTCCTCAACGGCGCGATCCCGTTCCCCATCGGACCGAAAATTCCAAAATCTTCTAAAAACTTACGAGCCTGATCCGAGCTATCCGGACTTCCGTAAGCTAAAGCGGTGTATTTGTGGTAATTCAAATTGGCTTGGATGGATTTCTTTGAAATGTCGGGTTTATCTTGTTGTGAGAAACTGATACTTCTTACTTTTTCCCGTTCGATGGGGTAAGGAATATCCGGGTGTTGTAAAGATTCGGCTTTGTAAGGTTTATGACATTTCCGGTTGGGTTTCTTCGTTTCTTCTGATGTTTCGGGATTCGATAGGCGTTTGGGTACAACACGAGAATCAGTATCTTTATTAGCAGCGAAAGGAGTTGAGATTGAGCTGCTTTTAGGTATAGAAAGGGGAGGTGTACACTGGACATTATTGTTACAATTGCATTTGGCGAATAGGCTGCCGCAGGTGTGAGCTTTTTTAAGGGCGACTCCGGGGTTTTCGCACACCCCTACGCACCCCTCTGCTTCTCGAGGAGGTGTGTCCAAGTTGACTGCGCGTTCATTGAGCGTGTCACGTTGGGCATGGATTAAAATCGCCGAAAGCTCGGTTACTGAAGTGGGATAAGGTTTTAACTGTTGCCGATTGTTCATCATATGGTTCATGTAAGGTAAGTTGCTTATCTCCGAATGAGACATTTTTAATTATCTGAAAAGAAGAAAAAATATTAATCTTTTTATACAGCACCAACAAAAGGTTTATTTATATTATAAATACGGTTTTGCTGTATTGTCACAACCATCATATTACCTTGACGTAAATGAGCTCTTGTATTAATAGACGCCACAGCGAGATCGACAGCTAATATTTATCAGATTAATGAATTATCAGAATCAATTAGATCCATTAAAAATGTGGAAATTTCCTTTCTTTATATAAAATAAAATTAATATACAAATTTTAAAGCTAAATATATACCATTCTGATAAAAAGGATTTTTAATTTTATGAAACGACAACGATTATGATACAAAATTGGCTTGCCTCTATATTATGCGCAGTGATAAGATAAATATTGCTAAAAATATTTGCGTGTGCTTCTATTTGTCTTATTTATAGCTACATGATATCAATAATGACTAAATTAAGCATCCTTAAATTAGTAGATATTCTTGAATAAAAATATCTTTTAATCAAAATGTTTGATTTTCTTTGTAAATAAATTCAAAAAGCTATTAAATTAATAGGTAACGATTAAAGCCAATAAAAATCATTTTTAATTATTTTACACATAACAATTACTTAAAATTTCCATCAAAATCGCAATAAAAAATACGCAATTTGAGACTCAACAACTTATATTTATGTTGAAAATACCAATCATAACTTTAAATAAATACGTTGATTTGAGATACTAATCAAAAAAATTTTAAATTTATGAACAATGTGCTAAATCCTCTAAACAGAGAATGAACCATATCACATTGAACTTTGTAAGTCATGGAAGGTCATGAAAAAAGGGAGGAAACAGCTATGCAATTTTGTCAATTTTAAAAGGAAACTAATTTCGACAAATAGAAAGCTCGCAAGACAGCAATTGTGAATAGAAGTTGCGAAACATGTATAACTTTTAAAATGTTTGTGTAATGCAGTTGAATTTAATTAGAAGCGTTGAGTCCATGAAACTGAGAGAAAAATATGCAACATACAAAGAAGTCGATATTTTGATATACTTACTAATTATACTTTTACTACTTGCACATTTACTATCTCTAGAAAATAATTCTACTTCAATCTTTATTGTCGCTTGCTCATCAAAAATAAATTTAATTTCTGAACGAATATACCTTTACTCTAATTATAAAAAATAGTCAGGGTTAGATATTTTTTGCAAATCCTCTGAAAATCTGAGAATATTTATAAACATATCGAGAAATGTAGTTGAGACATCAAAAATCGTCGAACATTTTCTGGAAAGTCCTAGGAAATCGCTAGAAATGTCTTAATAATTAGAATTAGAAGAAAAATTATTAGAAAAAGCTTCAAAAATCTTCAAACCTCTGAAATTTTTTTGAATCCTCTAGAAAACTCAGGATATCTTTAGACGATACCGTTAAAAATTCTTAGAGATCCGTAGAATTTATTAAAAAGCTTAGTTACTCCACTATACCTTTAGAAATTATTAAACATCTTAGAAAACGTTTCGACATCTTTTATCCTCTTATGTATGTATGTAAAGTTTTTTGAAGATTCAAATAATTCACAGTTTTAATGGAAAAGTTCTTTGGCAAATCGGTTAAATTAATAAGGAGTAATAATAAGAAGTAATGAGAGTAGTAGTCGTTATCTACCTCACCATAATGATGGTAACAAAAGGCAGTATGTCTATAGATCGCAATTGACATCACCATTTCACTTCACATACGGAAATTGTCCTATTTTGCAAGATCTTAGAACGAATTATTAAGATAAAACTCATCCTGTTTGTACTTAAATGAATTAATCGAATTAAAATCGCAAGTTATTAAGAATGACTAAATACAACATTCTAAAGTGTTTGCTTTCTATTAGATTTTCTCTAAAATTATACTTACTAGAAACTGTTAATGGAAGAAACTCAGTTCAAACACGCCCAAGCTTTCATTACAGAAAAAAAAACTTAAAATACATTCTTATTTATATCGTCAATCGTCGTTTAACGTTTCAACGGTATTACCTTAAAATGTTTGAAAAAAAAATACGTCGCGGGTTTGGTTAAAGCGGATTCTATTGTGAACACGTGGAACATAAAATCCCAACGCGTCGAAAATAATCATTATCTAAATTGTACTATTAGAGTTATGACACCCTAAATAAATACTTATTCTAGTTAAATACAATAATTTTCGATCTCATTGCAAAAATGTACTCACCGACTAATACGACACGTTTCTTATGTTAACACTGGTTTCAATGTGATTGTTCGTTCCTATTAAAAAGTGTTTTTATCGGGTTCCAAGCGTTAATAAAAAAATAAATCAAAAAAATCTTTAATAATTTAGTTATGATGGATAAAAAGAAACCTATTATGATTTCCTTTTGTACGTATGAATAAAGCAGCATTTTTCTTTTCAATAACAAATTTTCGTCATTTCTAGGTATTCTGTTTGTGTGCACGAGTTTAATTGAATCAAGTTCTGAGTCCGTATAAGAACCATTTCCTTTTATTTTTTCATATTTCGCTAACGACGTTAATTATCAATTTCTATTTTTGGATACGCGATGGCGGAGGTGAACCGCATTCTTTATTTAGACGTGTCTCATTGTACTAGCCAAAGTCCAATCCGATGGTGATAAACGACTCCTTCTCTTGTAATATAAGTATATCTAACCGGTTTCAATTTTCAAAAGTTATTTTTAGCCATTTATTTACATAAAATTGGTCAATTTCACCGTCAAACTCTGATTAACTTCGTGATCACTTAACTACGTTTTGGATGAGATTTGATAAATACGAAGTATTTTTCAGTTATGATAATGATCGTTGTTATTAATAGAATCGTTTAAAACTGTTTACTTGTTTAATACTAAGAAATGATAGAATTTAAAAAAATACTAAAAAACTTACAACATAATAGCATTTGAGTATCAACGTTGTTAACTAATTTATTTTTCGTTAGCGTTTCTTTCATAAACAAATATTCCAATACAACTGTTCGAGTTGGACAAATGTTTAAATAACTTTTTTATACTTTTATATTAATACGTCATTTCGCAAAAAAAAATTTTTGGATATTGCGTTGATTTTTATTTGTTAAGAGTAAGATGTGATTTTTAGAACGTAGTAAGAATAATATTAATAAAATAATTAAAAAATATTATATTAATTAAATAAAATGAGATTGGTTTAATCGTGTTTATCAAAAAAGGGAATCCCTGGAAAATTAATGAAGATCTGTTTTCACTAGATATGACGTGAATGCTACGCAATGATAATTCATTGCCACATCGTTGCTAATAAATAATAAATATTGGCAATGTTTGTAAATATTAAGGTATGTATTAATTCCCCCGTGTCACGCACGAATTAGGTGTTATTAAAGTACCTGGAATTTATTTTAATCGCTTAAACAGATATTACAACAGAAATGGGTTAAATAATAATAATTTACTTCTTTGGTATAATAGAAAGTGTTACAACATGTAATAAAATAAGCATAAAATTATAAACATAACAACAAAGGACTTTTATTGTTAAACATCACGATTTGCTACTTAATGTCAAAAGTTAAGAAAATAAACATTTCTATTTTATGATACAATAACCGATTTTCACCTTGCTTAAAAAGAATAAATATTGTATCTTATTTTGCTTATTGATTCATGACACAATTATATTTACAAATATTTTACGAAATAAATAAATAAATTTAACACAAAATTCCATGAAAAATCAATTTCTTGTGTTATGTTGTAAAATTATCTTCATTTCATGTTGTTTTTATAAAAAAAACAATGTTGTTATAGAAACCCTATAACATAATATGAAGAACTTGCTAACGATCCAACCTCAGCAGAGCCTATCAAATGTTAACCATTCAAATAAAAGCTATTAGGAAAGCATCAATCGGTTCCTCACAGAACTTACAGCAAATGGTGATCTATTAGCTACTAGAAAAGTGGATGATAAATATAAAGATAATTATTTTACTTAGAATAAACTTAGAGAGTTAATTGATATAAAGTATTTTACGATCTTGTCATAAAACAACAATTAAAAAATAACAATCAACAACTGCCAAATATTGTTATGGATCACCCTTATCTGATATAACAGATTATATTGTTACATTTGTTGATTTAAAAAACTTTTGTTTGGATATAAATTAATAAGGAATTTTTCTAAGACGCATTTACACGTTATAAATAGCTGTTTAATAGATAAAATTCAATGACACCACTGTTTTATCGTCGTAAACTTTACAGCCTCCAACCGCGATGTTTATTTATACACGAAATCGAAATTTACATGCAACTCAAAAATTTATTAACTACGATATCTCGGTGGAAAATTTTCTTTATCTTTCCACCATATTTTCAGACCTTCTAATTTATCTATGCTGAAGTCCATCAATGATCAACACGTTCTAAATATTCTAGATAAAAACCATCGATTATACCAAAAGGAAGTAAAAGCAATTAATTATTTTATTTACAGTTCAGATTTCTGGTAATTTTCCGTCTTGGAATTTTTTAGGTCCTCATACTATTTGAATTAATTTAAATTTAAAATTTTTTTTTTACTTATTTAAAACAAAAAAGTTTTAGGTATTTTATTATTGCATCATAGTTTATTTATGCTAACAATCACTCAAAATATCGATCAATTTCGTTTAACACTCATGCAATAAAATAAGATTAATGCCTAAAACATCAAAACAATTTCAAACATCTAGCCTATTCACGTTTATTTTTAACTATAGACATACACACCTTGTTCTAAATACTCTACATCGACTCTGATAATTATTAGTGCGCATTAATAAGTTCCTATATCTATGATTTTATGTGTTTAGTAACTCTCCGGATAGCACATGGTAACAGCAACTCAGTTTTTTTTTGTAGTATGCCGTATCGACATGATTGAGTAACTCACCTGCAACTGATCACTTTACGCTAAGTTATGGCAGGTGCATAATTTATAACGCGAGCCGACGCGCTGTTCAACCCGTTTACAACGTTGATGAGTGCTATTTATTGACTTTGAAATTTCTAGTTAACATAGAAATATATGTACTAGAAAACGTTAAGCTTTTAAAAATATATGTTGCTTGAAAGCTTTGATGTTTTTAAGTTATAATATGTTATGAACTTGTTTGCTTTGCGATGCCTTCTTTGTGTCTAAAAAAAATCAGACTTGGCGAATTGGTTTAATTGAATAAAATTGTGTATTATCACTAAAATTTACCGAGGTTGTAATTAGCGCAACACAACGAACCGACAATTAAAACAACCATGTGGACTTAATTTGTTAAAAAAACATTCGTTTTTGTTTAGTGTTTTATAGTTTACAGTAATTACTAAGTTTGTTGTAGTTTATTTGCGGCGTATAATATCTCAGTACTCAATACTCTAACAATTATTTTAATTTATATTTTTATTAATTTGATGGACAACTTTTGAAACGTTTAATTTCGATTGTGTTATACCCTAAATTTATCAAATACATCCATTTACGTGACGTGTTATTGTTTTAACCGTCCGCCCAATAAAATCACTGGTATTAATGTTTGCAGATCACTTCTGGTGGGTAGATAATAAATTTAATGCTCTGTGCTCTATTGAATATGGTTCATGAGGTCAGTGCATGAAATAAACTTATTTCATGCACTGACATGTTCTATCAGTTCTGACAGTTCTAATCGAAACAAATGTTATAGATTTACCAAATAATTAAATCAATTGAAACAGTTAAAAGGTGCGAAATTAAAAATAAATCAATAGAAATGATTGTTTTAGAAATAAGAACACAAACTAATATAAATTGTAATGAATTTATAGTTCTATTTATATGATTTTAACCCGTGGCGGTTTCCATTGTGAACTCGATTTTTATTGCTTAACATTGCTCTTTCCTTATTAACGTGCTAAAAATAAACATAATGCGTTGCGGTTAGAGTGACGTTAAAGTGGGAAAGGCGACTACTTTACATTTTTATTATTCGCTTTTAACCAAAATGAATATAATTTAATACAAAGAACAGGAAATTTCAATATCTAATTAGCATATGTATATATTCGTTTTAATTAATAAAAATGTAGTGATTATATTATTATATCAATTAACAAAATATTATAATTTATAATTTCAATTACGAACATAATTAATTCAATGAACGTGATTTTATTTATTTTATCATAAAAGAACGAATCCAAGTATGTTAAACCATGTTTAAAGTATTTGAAATTCGGAACAGAGCTGTAGATATTGCTATGACAATGCGAACAACATAACATAATAGTAAAGAAGATAATACAGAAAAGAAGTTACTTCCACATTCATCTTTTGGAAAAAATAGTCATAAAAAGAAAATAACAAGTCTTTCTACATCAAAATCACAAAACGAAGTCTATATACAATGTTCATAAAGTTACCCTATAGATGAGAAATCCCATATACAATGCCATATGATTATCAGAAAAGATGAGAAAATCATAAGCCTTGCTAGCAAAAAGGTTTTTGAGATTACCTGCGATTTGTGCTTAACTTATTCCTGATTAGTAACACAAGTCTTGGTGAAGCAGGTGATCTCTTACATATCTTATGCAATTTCATTACAAATGGCTCATTCTAAGGTGTACTTTAGCCAGCTAAAGGAGGAGGATGCGCCTGATGGAAGGAAGAGATTATCTGTTTCGTACTTTACGTGTGAATTTGTGCCTGCTCAGAAACGGAGAAGTTATCGGGTGATAACAACATAAGAGAGCCTATAAGAGCTGGATGAAAATGTATCGCAAAGATATGTTAGAAGCCCAAGAAGTTTTTGATCGGTCAAAACTCGTTTTGAATGTGTTGGTGGCAAAGGTTTGAAGGGTGAGTGATATATTGAAGGCACAAACCATTTCTGCGCTTACTGGTACTTTGATACTCTGATGAGAATAAAAAGATAAATAGATTTAGACTGTTTGGAAAGGATAAAGAAAGAATAATTAATTTAGCAGATACTACCGCTAATATTAATCAATTATTGCAAGTAATAAATAAATGCCGAGCGATTGAACTCGGTTAACTCGGTTTGGCAAAAACCCGAGTTGGCCCATCGCTAGTTTATATGTATCTACGCACATAATCATCGTGATGACTTAACTTTTGGTAAACTTGTTACTTATGCGCGCTGTTTCTTAAAACCATCGGAACTTCGAAAATATCACGCAGGTTCTGACAAGGCAAGGTTTATGCCGCATATTCTCCAGTTTCATAAATAGCCATAACATTATGCGCAATTATTTATGATGAGTTACTATAGATTGGCTAATTTTTAATATGTTGGATCTTACAAAAACACTGCATCTACCCATAAAATTGCATTATAGCTATCACTATATCATTTATTGTAGTCGAAGCATGGTGAATTCCGTAAAGATTCTCTTACCTGATAGTCTTGGACTTTTGGAACAAGTACTTTTGTACAGTTCGTATTATGAGTACAAATCCGTGCAATGTGTTGGTAAACTCAGCTGTTATTGTTGATGCGGTATAGCATTAATTTTGTTAAGAAAATTAACAGAGCCAAATTTAAGGAAAAAAATAAATGTTATAAATTATGAATCATGTTCTAAATGCTATTTTAAGAATGTTTGTTAAGAATTTACTGAAATCAAACGCTGCAAAGTTGCGACATAAAACAAAACAATTCATAGCACAGGTGCAGCTCTATCCCATCGTTGAGAATTTAGTGCAGAAACTTTGATAGGTTAAATATAAGAATAAAACTTTAAAATATTTTAATGTAACCTTATGTTTATAAAATCTATCTAAAGTTTTGCAAAGATATAGTAATTATATATATAGTAATAATTATGATAAAAAATCAATGTTAATAAACTTTGATTGGATCTTGAAGTTTATGGCCACAATTTCAATTAAAAAAGAAATAAATTAAATTGAAGAAAATTAAAATTTTTAATGTAATAACTTACCTTTTATTTTGTTATAAAAAAATACATAAGCTTCTTCATGTGTCTAATAAAATTCACTGTTTCATCACAACCAAATTTTATTTAAAATTTAAAATAAATAAGATATTTAAAACATTTGATTTTCTTTTAATGAAAACTAATGTGAATAAATGTTCCTGTTATTATAAAATATTTTAACGCGGGTGTGCGAATCGTGCAGAAACGTACGCGACGAAGTGTTAGTAACATGTGCTCGTTGGCCTTAGCGCACTGTTTAATGAGTAGACTAGCGTCTGATGTGTGCAATACGTAATCTATCTAATTTACAATATCCCCGGCGTAGCTGTTCCCGCTCCGTCTGTTCTCTCGTGTTATCTTCTTATCTTATCGGAAACTTCTATATATAGAGAGAGGCCAATATGTAAATGGGACGTTAGTATTTGCTTGCAGTTTTTCCCTTAATTCTTATAATACACTTGATGGAATTTTTTATTCACAGAAAAATAAATAAAACGCACAATTCAATAAATACAGTTAATTTTGAAAGTCTACAATAAAGCTGGATTTTAGATAATATGTATTAATATATCCTTTTTTTTCAATTTCAGATTCCAGTTTCCTGTGATAAAAGATAAATTGACAGACTCAAGTATGCTCACGCGATATTTAAAAAAAAATAATAATAATCTTTATTGTTAATCATTTCATGACACATTCTATGCGAATATAACAACCGAAAAATAAGATTAAAAAACCGGATGAATCCTAATCCAAATATTTTTCATTTAAATCAATAAAACGTGATGTCATCTGTGGCAAATAATCTTGTTTTCCTACCGGATCAGATCGAATTTTATAACTATATCATTTATTCTGGACGAAAATATTTTTGTTTGCTTGAATCTAATCTTTTCTATAAGAGTTGTAAATCCCAATGAATATCAATTAGGATGTAACATACAAAAATCGCATTCGAATCATAACAATAATAGTAAATAACGATATTCGATGATTAATTTGGCGAAATCTGGTATAATGCGGTGTTATCTTAAAAAAGGAAATTTTAAAACTTTTCCATTTACCAAAACATTTCTGTTACCTATCACGATATGTTTTTAGAACGTTATTGCGACGCATAAAAGTTATGCTGATATCATTTAAAATGTAGGAAAATTCTATATAACATACTTGAATTGAAAGTATTCGAAAAACTTTGTGAAAATTTCAAGGAAAACTCATTGAGTTATTAGTCGTCATACTTTGTACTTTTATTATATTTTAGCATGATGCTGCCATCTTACGTTGAAACCCTCAATTAATACAGCTTTCTACTTTATGAAAAGAGTTTGTCCTATGGATTAAAAGATTTAAATTAATAGAATATGATAATCATTTAGTGGACGATTCATTTCTGCATTATGTGGTTAAAATTAGAATTATTCGAATGATTTTTTATGTTTACAAAAGGAAATGATAAGGTGTTGTTACGTTAACAAATCCTTGCTATTAGAGATGGAGTTACAAAATTAAATTAAATTTTCACGTTTTATAGGGTAATATTAGATGTTTAATCATTTGCGACAAAATAGGAATCAATACCAATTTGAATTATTTTTGAATTATAGGTTATAATTTAAACCTCTGAAGTTGCAGCTGACGAGATAATTAGCAGCAAGTTTTATAACTATTAATTTAATAGAAGCAGAAAATAAGTAATGATATAGATCAGATTATAAATCCAGAGAGAAGATTTGGATGACAGATATCATGTTTTCAAAGACTTTATTATCTAAATTTGACTTCTACAATATCTTGCTGCCTAGAACGATACGCAGTCGTTTAACTTTTTTAGACAACCATTTTTACATCCGTTCTAAAAGTTCGATTCCTTTTTAAACGCAGATAATTTGCTTTTATAGCAGCTCCATTCGCAGTCCAATCTGAAAGTCTGCAATTTGTTGAAGGTCTCTCTCACGTCCCTTTTGACGTTATCGAACTCAGTACATTACTAATGTATGGCACATCCTTAACTTCACAGTTTAGGATGAAGTTGATTTCATTTAGGATAAATTGATTTCAACTTAGCCACATCAGTATTCTTGAATATCCTCAACAATAAGAGTAATTGAAGTCGATATGGTTTCTATAATTCTATGCTATAGGCCGTCACTTTATCATCCTTTTAAAGTGATGATAGAGGGTAAGTGTTGCAGCATAGCTGTGATGAAGGTTACACTGAATTCGTCATTTCCAATGTGAATTCAAAGTGGAGATCTAAACTGGGCTTATCCAATGTTTGTGATAAAGCTGGGATTTTCAGGCCGACATCTATGTTGACGAGAATCTTCCACACTCCTTCTAGAATGTAAATTAGATGACACATCATCGGAAGACTATATAATGTACAATCATGGAAATTTCATACTCCCACCCTGTATCTCCATTTTGAAAATTGAAAGGATAAACCAACTGGATAACCTAAATAAATTATTTAAAGGAGATACTATGTGTTTTAACCATCGAATGTTTTTATTGGTAGTAACAATAAGACGTTGTCTGTGACCTCTGAAAAAGCTGAAAAGGTATTTTTAAAAATTTGTGTTCGTCGATTTCCGGCGTAGATTCGGTGCGTTTCGTACGGACGCCGGTCATCACAGTCGCCACGACGGAATTAGTCATCTGCCGGCCTCTTTAAACATAGCTCAGGATCACCAGATTCCACAAATACTATTTAATGTAAGTTAGATGTGTGTTCCAAATCCTTAACTCGCTTGCATAAGTAAAAACTAACAAATACAATTCCGTGACTCAGATTTTTGCATTTTTGAAACTTCGCCCAAAAATTTTCAAAAGATTTGCATTACAAAAAAAATAAAGTAATTAATTAATTTGAGTTATAACCTTTTTAAATCAAGAAATGCATATAAAAATAAATAAATTATTAATAAAACTATTTTGTTTTGAAACTTAAGACCACTTGTACTTCAAATATGCTTAATTCGTTAACGTCGTCCAACACAATCGTTTTTGCTAAACGCACATGATGTATGAACGTTTTGGGTTATTTCTGTCAGTTTCCTCATTGTCGGAGATTTTTGGCATTGGATATTTAGTATTTAGAATCTTTTAGCGTAACACTATCTTGTTCGTTTTTTTTTTGGAATAACGTACAAGATCTTCCCAATAAATAGCGAGAAATCGCGCGGCTTTACATACAATTAATCTAAATATAAAGCAGCTGTTTTGCACTCGTTTTATTCGATCACGAACCCGATTTCGAGTAAATAAACCCCGTTCGTTATGCATCTATATTTACGTCGAATGTGCAACGTCTCCTTGTAAAGCTGGAACATATCATTTTCCTGTTAGATATATCTTAATAGATACTTAATGAAAATGTTGTTTAGGGAGTACAAAGATAGTTTACTTTGGCACTGTACTTACTCAACATTTTCAACATGGCTACGATCAAAATTGTTGGCTACCAATTGGGTCTTTGTTACAACTTTTGATATCTACACTTATTACTGGTTATTATACATTTTTTTATTTAAATTAATAATTAATTTCATTCAATGGTTTTCTTAAAATTGAATATAATCTTGTTTTTTATTGTTTCATATGACCAAAACAAACATTTTACATCCGCCACAAAACAGACAACAGACAGATTTTAAACTTGGCAGGACCATTGGCCGGAACATCTGAGAACGGAATTAGAATGGATTTTCCGAACTTTTTGAGCCAAATATTAACCAAGAGAATACGTTTTATAAAATTCTTTGCCACAACTGTGTTCCTCTTAATTAACAGGCAAAGTTAAAAGTTTTGCCAAAATTTAAATGGGTTGGTGAATTAATAAATTATGTAATTTATTTATTTAAAACTGAATCTATGCAATGGTATTCACGTTCTCTGTAGCTACTCGGAGGAATATTCAATACATTTATTAATATCATAGAGATACATATAAACAAAGTTTCAGCTTATTTATTGTTAGAGTTATTTTTGCTCATCTAATTGAGTCTCTATCTAATTTGCGGGATTCTGCGTCTAAGTTTCATTTCAGGTGGACTCTTCTTCATAAATGCCTTAATCAGGTAATAGCTGTTGATGTTTAAGTTTTATGCCACGTATAATTTTGATCATTAACAACGTTGTCAGAAAAAAATTACATAGGTCAGATATTGTGAGTTTATCTAATTACTTATAGATCAAATGTTATGAGAGCAAGATATTAAATAAAACCAATGGGATTTGCAAGAAGTTATATAAGATGAGTAAACAAATTGGAATTTATTTATTGGGAACATTAAAATTAGTAACATAACAAGTTGTTATCGACGTTGTTTATTCATTCCTGATCACGATTAAATATACTCTTCTCATTTATAGAATACCTAAAATACTCCTGCGAAAAGAAATGATTTTGATTACATGTCATGTGTATACATGTATAATTATGTGGTATACCCCAACATTAATTATTTGAAACGAATTTCTCGTCATCATCGTTTCAAATTATGAACACCGTGTCCGTCGTGTTGACGCCATGGGTGGCGCACATTTGGGAAACGTTAATTGTGCTTTGAGTTAAATTTATGCGGCGTTTCGAGGGCGACACTAAAATTACTAAAATGAGTGATGTCGCCTGGAAGTAACAGATGTGATTAATTCGCTGCCGTGTATAATATTTCCTATCATAAAGTGTAATGCTCTAGATTTAACATCTTGCCAACTATTTTATAAAATGTGACCATATAGCAATAACCTTTATAGATGATTGTTTATTGTAGATATTAAATAAGAAATAAAAATTTTAGTGTACAACTAAACGGATCAAGCATACACAACCAGTTGGCATCTTTCTGTATTGCCACAATATGTCTTGTGTACAAAGATTAGAAACGTCTTATTTACATACTTGGACATGATAATATGGTTTAATGCCAACGATTTAAGGTAAGACATTTCTGAAAGAAAACTTTTTGAATTCAGATTCGGGAATGTCGTTTATGAAGATGTCACCCACATTAAAACGGATAACAGTTGAAATGACGACAAGAGAAAAAGCTGACCTAGATTTCTAATAAAAGTTTCCTTTAATAACGCCCAAGTATTTATAATAAATTTTACAATCTTTGGAAGGTTACCAGAGAACATTATTTTAAGTACTGTTTTGTTCTCCTACAATGGAATTCAAATTAATTACTAAAATATCATCCAATAAAAATTTAAGTAATCAAATTTTTAATATCATACGATCTATAAATTTTCAATTCCAATCGGTTCGTATAAATAACATTTCGATCACGGCCCTTATGGCCTGATTGAATGCCAATTCTGTTATTTTGTTTGATGACATGCGCTTGGCCGATCTGAATTTGGACCGAGCTCCGAACCAAGGCAAGATTCTCTACCTACGAGTTGCAAGGCTCAGGTGACATAATGCGGAGTTAAATAACCTTTCGTCCAGTTCGTATTCTTGTTCCTCAATATTTCCTAAACGAAATATGTGAAAATCTGTGAAAATATGATTAAGGAATGGTTACAATATATCTGGATATTCGCCCTTAGCTTTTTTACTAATAAATCACAAAAAATAGCGATGGGGTAAGTATCATAAAAACTTTTCTTCAAATATGTTTTTCAAAATAGCTAAATATTTGACTATTAATTTAATTTATTATGAAATTTTCTTACACTTACATAATTCATATTAAATCATCTATTTTTATTACTTGACATTTTAGCTATATCTAAGAATCTCTTTTATACAAATAAACATTCAAACCGAGTCGTAGTGTTATATTTAAAACAATTAGTTTGTGTAAACTCGGTGTACGTCGTTTTAACTAACTTAGTAAATGAAGGGAATCGACTTAATGGGCAGTAAGAGGAGAGAATTTAGAAAGACAGGTGTCTGAATTAAATAGTACCTTACAAACGACGAAGTTGGAAATGTCTCATGATCATAATAATGATATTAAGAAGTACATTGCGAATGGTATTTCTGGTCGGTCTTAATTTAGATACAGTGACCATGACAGAACACCAACTTGCGTACAGTTACAGCTTGACATAATTCTTTCACCGGTATTTAGGCGGACATGGTTTATTGGCGCCTATCATATTGAGAGCAAACGACAACTCTTTTATATTTGTTTAACATCCCCGACTTTCCAAGTCGAGAGAATTTGGCACAAAGTCGTCGTCCGTTATTTTATGCATGGACGGTCTTTTAACACGTTATATGTCAGATGGAAATGTCAAATGAAATGTAGCGAAGAATGAATCGGGTTTGTATTTAGTACAAGGTTTCATTCAAGAATATATTTTGATCAGGAATTTGGAGAAAGAACAATTGATTTTGGCGAAATGATTAGAACATTTTTTTAATACAAAATAACATTTTTGTTATTGTTACAAATCCATGATTTCGCCACCGGGCACTAAAGTTTTTTTAGTGGAGGTAATAAAATGGTTATAAAAATCTATTTATAACTTAAAACATTCAGTGTCTTTCTTTGAGTCTATTCATACTAATGTATGTATATACAGGTTTTGTAAAACTTTTTTAATTCATTTTATCGTAACTATAAATTAAATTACTTCATTGAAATTGCTGCAAAGAAAACAATTTTGAAGAAAAACGTTTTTAAAGAATTTTTCTCTTAAGCGTTATTGTGCCATACAAAAATTGTGAGAAAATTGAGTATCCGCCATTGCAGTCTATTAGTCTATAAGTTCCATATAAAAATGAGTTCGTTTACATAACCCAACCTCAAACGTTCTTTTATAATCTAAAAAAATTCATTTCTTAACTCCTACTCGTTTAGGGGAAAACAATGTTTTTCTTTAAACTCATTTTCAACAAAACTTCAAATCAAACGAGTTAGTTTTTTAAATATATATGAAGTGAATTGTTCACCTGGAAATCTTAATATTTGGTATAACCTAAGCTTAAATAATCCTCTATAACCTCAAAAAGTTTCATTTCATAATTCCAATACATTTGGATAAAAAAGTTTATAACCACAAAAGTTTTGAACAAAATTGTTTTTTGTCCGTAATGCCATTTAATATTATTACTTATTATATTACTTATCACATTTTGACCTGGAGGTTCTAAAGTATCATAAGATATGTTAGTTTTTAGAATATCCAAAAGAATCTCGAATCGAACACCTCAAAGTCGTCTTTAATAAAGCACGAGAAAGTTGATCATAGACCTACATCTATCGATATTGTGCTCTCTTCCCAGAGATTATTAAATAACAGCTGATGTTTAAGAATTTGTTGCTGTAGAAGCCATCATACAGCTATTAGAGTGATAGTACTGATGATAATAATTATCTTCAATTGAAAAACTTAAAACAACTTGTTTCTAACTATTGAAAGTATGTAGAAACGTTTAGCATAACAGTTTTAGATTCTAGTGGAAACGTCACTGAAAGACGTATCTATTTTTACTATGATAAATTCTGTTGCCAAAAAACATAGAACATAAACCACCGGCTCAAGTTCGTTCAAAGGAGACGGTTCCAAATTGCCGACCGCTTCCTGTATTTACTTTTCCTCCTGGACGAAACACGGCTCCGAATATGCATCCTGCTCGAAATAATAATGGCAAGCGTTCCAAGAGGTTGTCGGGCGCCACACGACACTCCAATAACTCACCGAGCCCGGGGATTTTTTGGTAAAAACTCTGGACTTCTTACGGCCCATATCCCTCGGTAATTGGGCAAGATGGGTGATATGTTAAATTTCTCGTGCACTTTCGTCTTCTTTTACCGCATCATCAAAGAAATTCTCCTCACGATTGCCAATTAATATTTAATTATTTACTATAATTTAGTCTGAAATAAATTTAATTCTATTTCGATTTTATTTTTTTTAGAGACGAGAAAAAACTTTCTTTAATCGTGGTGGTATCTTTAATTTTATGGGGATTCTTTAAAAGGTAGTTTTCTTTATTTGTATTGTAAATGTTTTAGTTAGGTAAATTTAATGTCTTGTTTATTGTCTGTATATAAAACGAAGTCAAATCTTATTACGTTTATAATATACAATACCCTTAGCGGTTTATCCGCGTTGACACTTAAATGCGAACCACTTTTAACAATATTTGTTTCAACGGTGTACACACGTCTCGTCCGTATATTTCTGCCTGTTGCTCTGGCCCCGATTGGCCAAATGCCAAACGGACAGTTGTATAATTTTTATGCGTATTTTTAACCAATGCTAATGTCTGAGAAAAAACGCTATATTTAAAACTTTGTTAATTACTCAACCTATTAATACTGATGTGCATCCTACCGGAAAATTATAAATTATCGTTCAGCGTGAAAGAAATTTTTTTGATGGATTATGTTTAAAACATGAGATTTTCGATTGTTCATTTATTACAAACATTGATGATAGATGAGTTCTAAACTTTGAATTTTAAACATCTGGAATTTCTAAATTATTTATAGAAACTTTTAATTTTTATCCAATTTAAAGAATGCTTGTCTTTAAATAAATCACTAATAACGCCATTAAGTCCAATACCACAGATCCGAAACTTCCGTCCATTAACAATCTCGTTGAACGCCATCCAACAATTTATAACGTCCATTTCGGTAACTAACGAGCACGTATTTCTTAATATTTCTAATGCCGATGCATGTTCTTATCACAGACTCTCCGAGAAGTCATCAGAGGACGCGGGCGGTCTAGAACAAAATTTATCACTTGGCTCCGTTCCATCACTTCCACGCTCTTCCCAGAAGAAGCACCAACCAGTTGCGGAATCGGAAAATATGGCCCTAGTACCGTCCGGCGGCGACTCCATAGTCAAAGAAGAAGAGGTCGAGCAGAGCACGGAAACATCTGTGTCGCAAGTAAGTAATGTGCACTTTGATAAAATTTATTCGATCGAGATTTTCGAAATAAAATAGCTTAAATCATGTGACACAAGTTACATATGTGTGGTCTATTTATTAAAATACACTCCAGA
The DNA here is from genome assembly GCF_036711975.1 of Onthophagus taurus. Lineage (NCBI taxonomy): Eukaryota > Metazoa > Arthropoda > Insecta > Coleoptera > Scarabaeidae > Onthophagus > Onthophagus taurus. The sequence goes on from NC_091967.1 coordinate 7,116,738, forward strand.
AATAACTAAATAAACTCAATAATATTCAGTAACTGTTTTAAAAATTTCATAATTTTTATTTTTGAACAACGCAGTCTTTCTCACAAGTCTAGAATGGAACAAAAGTATGGAAACGCCTAATTTACTCTTATTTATTATTTCATTATTGGAATAGAGTCAATACATAAGGTGTTGCATTTAAAAATACTACTTATTTCTATCTTAATAATTATCTTCTCCAAATCTTGTTGTCCAAGCCATACGGTATTAGTAATCTAATACTCTTAGACCATCAGACTAGCTATTCCCCCATAAGTTTATATCGTGCTTCTGCCTTATTTCTATTTGCATATATTCTTCTTGCCTTTTTGCTCTCCCATACTTCATAAGCCAGTTCCAGTCCAGGCTTCCGTCTAATCAGAAAAGATGGTGCTGGTGTGTGTTCTAGACTGGACGTCGCGCCTTTATTTCTTTAAACAGGTACAATAAATATTCAAATTCAAATTCGAAGACGATGCTTCTCGAGAAAAAATATGTAATCTGTAAGAATTTACTTCATTTGTAATTATTCACTTTTTAGTACATACTTTATTAAAAAAAATAAGTTTACACCCTGTATAATAAATTTTGCACCAACTTGTATCAATTTTGTCACCTGTTATAATTAGTAACATGAAAGATTTATAAGCTATTTCGTATCGTTTGAAAATGAGGATCTTTAATAAAGCTAATATGCAAACACCGAGCTGCCGGATGCTAAATTTCGAAATGACAGTTTAACGTACCTTTTAATTGGCTGTTACTACCTGTGCCAGCGCAAGTGTTAGCCGCATTAATTTCCTGAATATCAAAAGGTCCTTCAATTTGTGCGGTCTCCTCGCCGTTTAAACGTGCCGTTTTATTTGCTAGTCCGCATTTATCGGTTTTCGCCATTACCCACCTGTCATCGTAAATCACGACCTATTCTCGTAACACAACAAGTTAATGACTTCTAGAAACGTACACATTCGGATCATGCCAAATATATCGTAAATCATTTAGTAATTACACGAATCCGGTAGTACAACGTTTTCGTTGTTTATAGGTGAGGAAAGATTTGGGTAATACCAAGATAGCCGAAGATTCCGCTAGTTTCCATGGGACGCATTCGTCGAAGGTAGTAGAGGAGACTGGATCGTCGAATCAAAATTTGGAGTGCAGTGCGAAGGTAGTAAAGCAGTCCTCGCAAACCGTTACAGAAAACCGTAAGGTGACTACGTCTAAAACAACCAAATCCTCGAGTTACTCGTTCGAGGAGACCGGGGAATATGAATACGAAGTGGACGAATAGGTTATTCGAAATTACGAAACGTACCTATAAAGTATAGGGAACGATCAAAAAGCCATATTTTTCGTTTTGCTCAAATTAACCCGTCGTCATTGTTCAATAATATAAATTTTATGATAAGTGCAAAATTTAAAAAAAAATGATTCATTCATTCCATCAATTGTAAAATATATTCATTGCTAATGGCTATAAAAGCTGCTAAAAATTCATGATGAGTACTTATCATAAAATAATATATGGATTCGCCGTTTGATTAAGAATTATTTCATTTTTTGAGATGGAAATAATTGTTAATCACATGGTGGTTTAATATTATTCAGGGCAACATTTAGATGTTCGTAAAAGTAACTTTTAGGTGTATTGCAGCACATTATTCCTATTGAACTGTAAATAATATCTAACACTTGCTTGCTCAATTCTATAAAATACACATGTAGAAATTTAGAAGGTAGAAAGATTTAGTACAATTCAAAATAATTTTTAAATATCAAAATCGGGAAATCCAATTTCTTTTTAAATGCACATTTTTTAAATAGATTTTTTTAAAGTATTTTTTTATACGGCTGTGGTCAAATAATTTTTTGAACGACCTCATCTCAATACTTTGTATTTTGGGAGCATTTATTAAGATAAAAATCTAATTAAATTAGTTAATAAACCGATTAAAAACTAAATAAATAAATAAACGTTGTGATAAACCGGTAAAAGACAGATTTTATACCCTATTTGTGCGCATTGTAAATGTCTACACATGTGTTAGCTTCCCGACTAGTGCGGCTTTGTTAGATTACTATGAAAGTTATATAGAACTGGCGCTTAAAACGTCTTTTAGTCGATTATAAAATCTTTGAATTAACTCCAACTCGAGTGTGTCGAAACGTCGATTTTGCCTTTGTGGATTGTTAACACTGTTCAAAAACATGTGCCCGCCCCTGTATTTTATCATTGTCTCTCAATAAAACTTGTCGAAACTAACATACCTATTATTTTGATTTATACACCTTTAGAACCACACACTGAGCTTCAAAATGTTATTAGAATCTTTTGCCAATGCGCGATTTTAGCGCACAGTTCTATATAGCTATCATTAAATCTAATTACGAAGATAATTTATAATATTTTGAAGCTTCAGTGTGATTCCTTCTTTTTTATTAATTTTAAAATTAATCTCAATCAAGTTAAGATCAAGAAAACACATCAAATCAAGATGTACAACATTGAAGCTTCAAAATTAACAATTCAAAACTAATTAACATAATAAAAATAATAATTTCAGAACCAATCTAAGGCAGAAACTCAACCCAAACCACCTTTAGAATTACCAGATATATACAAACCTTTAGAACCACTAAAGAAATACGAACCTCTTAAACCATTTGAACCACTACAACAAATTGAAACTCCCAAATCGTTTGAATTAGCAAAGCAATTAGTATCTAGTGGCCAACTTGAAACTAGTATCACCCCGGGGGAAGAGACGAAAGATTTTAACGAAAACACCATCGTACCAAAAGAAAAGGAGGAAGAAAAAGTAGCCTCAGCATCAACGTTTAAACCTATCGATTCAATCAATCCAATTATGGAAGATACAAATAAATCGTTTGAATTAATAAGACCTCTAGAAATACAATCTAATGTAACTCCTAAACAATATGAACCATTACAACCTTTTGATGAATTAAAATCTGAAAATAATGTTAATGAAATCGAAGAAGTTGTTGAAAATAATGCTAATTCAAAAAAAGAAAATGAAGAAATTGTGGGAATTAATAATTTTGCAATAAAAAATAATCTTGTAGAAAAGAATAATGTTGTAGAAAGTAATAATTTTGTAGAAACCAATAAAGTAGACACCAATAATGCTTTAGAAAGCAGTAATGTAGGGGGAAGCACTTTTATTGAACCCCAAACCAATACAATAGAAGTTCCAGTTATTGAAACATCAGATAATGTTGTAAGCGATGTAGAATCAAGTGCAAGAAATAGTTTATTAGTAGACGAAAATGATCAAGAACCTTTTGAATTAAGAACATCAACCGGAGAATTATACGTACCTGTTGTCCCATTAGCACCTTTAAACCTAGAAGATTACCTAAAACCAATAGTACCAACAACAAATTCAAACGCTGAAATAAAACAAGATCGAATAAAAAATTCATTAAAAGAAATTATATCGGATTTAGACACATTTGCCGAAAAAGATAAAGATCTTAAAGACTCCTTAGGAGAGCAACATCTGGGAAATGTACCGCCAAACTTTAAAGAACAACAATCGTTACGAAATCAGGTGGGTGTTTCGTTGTTTTTTGATTACTGGCGTGTTAAGTTGTTTGCTTCTAGCTTACATTTAGAATAGTGTTTTATGTTTGTCGACACGTGAAAATGTTATAGTGTGACTCACCGCGCAGCCAAGACATGCAGACACTCAGCTTTACGAAATGTGCTAGATCCAAAATGAGACCGGTATCTTTGCCGCCCGAAAATATTTTGAATCTCATCAAATGCGCACAGGTACACAAGACATATCAACAATAATACATAATACAAAAACACCAAATTTACTAAAAAAAAAGAATAAAATCACTTTTTTGTTTTGCTTAAAAACAAATTTGCATTAAAAAATAAGTTAAGCTTAAAACTTTACGAGTTACTATTTTCAGATTGCCCAAGAACTGAATAAGGTCGGCAAGATTGATGATGAACAGGTGAGTTTACAACGTAAAAGTTTATATTATTAAAGTATAGATTATTTACGCAGTTTCTTTGCGTTACACTCATAAACTTGAATTGTGGCTGTGTAAAATAGTCGTAAACTTGTTACTGGGATCGTGGTGGTGGTGGAAGGAAATTCGTTTGGAGGTCAAATTCGAATAAACAGGCTAATATAAGTTTTGCAGAACAATAATAATCACGTCTAAGTACACGAAAAATATTTCTACGAAACCTAAACCGGATGTGTCGTGTAATTGATTGCAATACAAATATACACATTCTTTTAATATAAATTATAAATCAATCGAATCCGGTACGCTTATATCAAATCTATAGAGTTATTTTCAATTAATATTTATATGTCCCAAATTCGTTGTCCGCATAAGCTATCTCCGAAATTAAACGTAGCTTACATGTCATGATCTCGTTTTTCGGGAAACTGCTAATGCCGAATACTTCAAACAGCTATCGTCTTGTGTTTTCATCCTATCGGCAAAAACTGAAAAATTTGCGAAAATAATAAAGTATTACCACTCTCCATTACCAAAGATGGAGTATTATAATTAAAAATTCATAATTAACGAAAGTTAGCATTGCCACAGTGATAACCATATACATATTACCATTATGATGAAAAATAATGTTTTTAAGTCGATGAATATAATTTATTTTACCTGTTCTGCGCAGTTCCAGCAAAATATCAAAGAATATGTTTTAACATAGTAAGATTGAAGAAAATGAGCACTTCCAGAAAAGAAAATTTGAGTTAGGTTAGTTTTGTTTACAAATGTCAATCAACTCTAGAAAAAATATTGGGTAATGTTAGGGTAGGTCACTTTTCTTTTGAATCCCAAATTATAGCGTGAAGAAATGTCGGTTTTCTTTTGTACCCCAATTATAGCGTGAAGAAATCTTGGGATAGGTCAGTTTTGTTTTGAAACACCAATTATAGCATGAAGGAATGTCGGTTTTCTTTTGAACCCCAATTATAGCGTGAAGGAATGTCGATTTCTTTTGTACCCCAATTATAGCGTGAAGAAACCGCAATTATAGCGTGAAGAAATGTTATCATAGGTCAGTTTTGTTTTGAAACACCAATTATAGCGCGAAGGAATGTCGGTTTTCTTTTGAACCCTAATTATAGCGTGAAGAAACCGCAATTATAGCGTGAAGAAATGTTAGGATAGGTCAGTTTTGTTTTGAACCACCAATTATAGCGTGAAGGAATGTCGGTTTTCTTTTGTAACCCAATCATAGCGTGAAGAAATCTTAGGATAGGTCAGTTTTGTTTTGAAACACCAATTATAGCGTGAAGGAATGTCGGTTTTCTTTTGAACCCCAATTATAGCGTGAAGGAATGTCCGTTTTCTTTTGTACCCCAATTATAGCGTGAAGAATCCACAATTATAGCGTGAAGAAATGTTATCATAGGTCAGTTTTGTTTTGAAACACCAATTATAGCGTGAAGGAATGTCGGTTTTCTTTTGAACCCCAATTATAGCGTGAAGGAATGTCCGTTTTCTTTTGTACCCCAATTATAGCGTGAAGAATCCACAATTATAGCGTGAAGAAATGTTATCATAGGTCAGTTTTGTTTTGAAACACCAATTATAGCGTGAAGGAATGTCGGTTTTCTTTTGAACCCCAATTATAGCGTGAAGGAATGTCCGTTTTCTTTTGTACCCCAATTATAGCGTGAAGAATCCACAATTATAGCGTGAAGAATCCACAATTATAGCGTGAAGAAATGTTATCATAGGTCAGTTTTGTTTTGAAACACCAATTATAGCGTGAAGGTATGTCGGTTTTCTTTTGAACCCCAATTATAGCGTGAAGGAATGTCGATTTCTTTTGTACCCCAATTATAGCATGAAGAAACCGCAATTATAGCGTGAAGAAATGTTATCATAGATCAGTTTTGTTTTGAAACACCAATTATAGCGTGAAGGAATGTCGGTTTTCTTTTGAACCCTAATTATAGCGTGAAGGAATGTCGGTTTTCTTTTGTACCCCAATTATAGCGTGAAGAAACCGCAATTATAGCGTGAAGAAATGTTAGGATAGGTCAGTTTTGTTTCTGCCTGTCAATCATCCCGGAAAAAAATATTGGGTAAGGTTAGTTTTGTTTACGGCTGTCAATCACCTCGGAAAATAAAACTTGGTGAGATTAATTTTTCATAATTTTCGAAGTTCATTGTGGAGGTTTATTCAGTTTTGTTGTCTATATTTTATAGTTAGTTCTATATTTGTTGTCAATATATTGTTGCCATAATATATTGACTAATTTCAGATTGGTATCGTCTTGTTCTCTGAGCCTCGGCCGCAAGTGACCTCGGCTTAGTTTGTTGATAGATCTAAAACTTTACCCGATAAAGCCGAGACTTCTTGCAGCCGAGGCACCAGAATATGATAACAACTTTCAGATTGATATAATCTTAAACCCTGAGTCTCGGCTTCATTGGTTGAAAGATCTATAACTTTAACTAATAAAGCCGAGGGGCTATAATATAATAACCAGTTTCAGATTGATATCATCTTATTCCCTGAGCCTTGGCCGCAAGCGACCTCGGCTTAATTAGATACAAGATCTTGTTGCCCCTTCCGGCCAAGACGCCGCAATATGATGACTAGTTTCAGGTTGATATCTTAATCACTGAGCCTTGGCTTCAAGCGGTGCTGGCAAACAATATCAATTCCTCTTCTTTGGGGGTGTTCTATTCACCCCTAAACATTACATTATGTATAAATATGTTATTTTGAGGTGTAGGTGTATAAGCAGCTGCTGTTGGATGATATTCTGAATACCCTAAATCAGTCACATTGTATTTCTTATTATTAATCTACTTGACCACCACATGATACGATGTAACTTATAATTATGCCAATTTTAAAGATAGAAACTTATTTGATTTAATAATTATTGTACATATTATGAATTTTAAATTTGTAATGGAATTTTAAGGTAAATATGAAACTTGTTTTATGCCAACACATAAATATTTCGCAAATATTGCTAAATAAATCCTAGATTATAGTTTGTAAGACAAGAACTAATACCTAACAATCCGAGCTGGTCCAAGCTTTCGTACCGAACTTTTTGGCAGTGGACAAATTCGTTTTAACCGGTGCCAAAAGTAGAGGGCGTCTGCAGTAATCAGCGACGGCGGCGCGCTCATCTGTTTTCTGTACAGAGAGATGAAAACAATTACCTGACGTCAATCGCTGATAAATTCAGCGTCTATTTTTGGAACACTTCCAGCCCGTTGCCAAATCGGCCCAGAGAGCGAATTATTTCTGGGGTTCGAGACTTTGTTGCCGATTCCATGCCAAACATCGCGGCAACGTTATCAATTTTTCACCTCTTCTTATCTACGAGATCGACCGAGCAGCTTCGCAACCGGATCATAACTTTTAACGCGACGCATCGTCCAGTTGTAATTTAAACGTGTCCGGTGCTTTTCGATTTTTTGTGTGTTTAATTGTGTTCAAAAGTGTAATATTACATTATACATGTGTCCTTGCTTCTGAAGCTGTTTATCGTCATCGGATTCTTAACTCAGACGTATGTTTGGTCTATTGAGTTGATGATGTTTGCTTATATGCGGTATTGACGCTCTTTTTTTCTTTCGTTCGTAAGCTGGTGTTTCTTGGGAATTAAAACGGATGCAACCGACATTTCATGTTTCCGCTAATGTGTGATTTACGTCCAAAAAATAGTTTGGTTTATTTACACGAAAACCGGGATTTTAGTTTAAGACTTCAAACGAATTTCAGTACTTTTGCCGGTCTGTTTACATCGGTTACTTTGACATGTAATGCATTTCGATTTAACGTATCTCTAAATGCAGCTTGAATTAAAAGCTAAACTTAAATATAGAATCTATAAATGAAAAGGGATTTAATGAATTAGTTGTTTTTTAAGCTTTTTTAACTTATTAAAATCTTAATGAACGATATATCGTTTTATATAGGTCAGAAAGAACGTATATCACTCTGTCTGTTTCTATTTCTTATTTAAAAACCTTGGCAGAAATACTCCAAGACTATGCAACGTCGAACAAGTTATTTGTTAACACTGAAAAACATCAGATTACGCACTTAATATTAGTTATGTACGTCATTACCGCATATTTTAGACCAGAATATGTTTGTTATCTTACGACTCTTTATGTAGTGATTAAAAGTTGGGCATAATGAGACCCATTCCTCCTAATTACGCGAGATCCAAATCAACGACAACTCAACAAGCACCAAAACCATTCTTTCCATTAAATAGGAGCAACAGTGGGTATCATATTTCTGCGCCATCAACACCAAGTCACTGGAGTACTCCGACTACAAATTTTGGATTAAGACGATGTAGTAGTTCGGACGTAGTGGATAGAAATCGAGGATTTAAACCATCTGATCGAAATGATCCAGGAAAAAGAGAATTTTTAACTAACCTAACGAAACGTGTTTTTAAAGTTGGGGTAAGTAAAGAAATTATTTCGACGATGAAAGATTTTGTTTGAAGATTCCTTAAACGCGGTGATCAAACAGCAACATTAAAATCATAAATACGACTTACATGTTATGAAATGCGTTTAACATCATTTTAAATGTTCGTTTAAACGTAGACGTAATACAACACCTCGTAAAATTCTGTTTAATTGAGACACGGGTCGTGATCTATTTGTGTCGTCTTAAAGATATTCGTCTCTGTTATAAATACCGTAGACATTAACACCACCTCGGTTTATCTCAATATATTCATGGACAGCAAAATATGTGGTCAATATATCACTTGAGGATAACATGGTTATCCTTAAGTTTTCTTTAAGATTTCTTTAGGACATGTTTAAGTTATCTCTTAATTATGTTCATCAATTACCAAAAAATAACATTTATCAAAATTGAATGAGGCAAAAACTATTTTAACACATTTTCAGGTGGTAAATTCTTTCACTTGAAACCGTTTTGTGTCTAGATTCATAGTCTAAATATTTAAAATTTGATTTCAACGTAAAGCATTTTAGATTCTTATCTCATTCGTTCAGTTTAGCGTTGGTTCTCTAAAGTAAATATTCCCTGAGAATATTCTTTTAATTTCACGCTTTCTATGTTGGCATAAAGCCAACTTCCCACATTGATTTAAAAAAAATTGGTTCGAAAAGTATTTTTTAGTGGGTATTCAAGGTTGCGTTTTGTAAATTTTTCTTCGTTATAGCCTGTTTATAAATCGAGATATTAGAATAATAAATTATCGTTACGGATGTTGTTTTTAAAATAATAAATTGAAGGAACTTAAATTTTTTATGGCACGAGATTTAGATATTTAAATAAATCTTCATCAAAAAAATTGAAGCAACTTCTTGATATTATTCTACTCGTTTTCATTAATGTTACAACCAATAGGTAAATTCTAATCGAAACGATTACTAAACTGCGCGTTACATTCGACGAAGATTTTCAAACAAAATCTCTAAAAATAAACGGATGTAGTAACTACACGAGATTGGCGTACGGAAATCAACTTGAAAACCGCTGGTCTAGTTTCGGGTACGAGCTACGCATGAATCCGTGTTTTTCATTATTAGTTAAGTTCGGAACACGCGGCCCAACTCACATTCCAATCGATCGAACCCTTCGTTAAACGACGACTAAATTTCCAAAGCCCCAAAGAAAGTATTTAAATTTTTCTTTAAGAAAACATGTTCTTAGGCGGTGAGATTCGTTCAGTAAAAAATGAGTATTCCAAGAACAATGAGAGAATTATTCCAGTGATCCATGAATCGAGTGAGGATCAAAAAGATAAAAGAAAAAATGGAAAACATGTACATTTTGCGGTAAGTTTAATTTGGCACGATGTTTTCGAACAGGTGGTTAAATTGGACTGAATTTACGTGACACATTAGGTTTCGTAGAATGGGTTAGTAATGAATAAATTATGTTTTTTGTCAAAATAGAAGTTAATAATATTAAGTTGGCACATATTTGAATTGATTCATGGATTAAAATAATTGTTAATCTTGATACATAAAATTAATAGAATAATTAATATTGTTCCACAGTTTTGGTTGCTTTAATAATTTACTGTATATTAATAAACTTTTAAGTTAATGTATTTGACTTAAAAATAAGTTAAAAAATCACAGCATAAAGACGGAGTAGAAGATGAGAAGATAAAAGCAGTTTCCGATCTACCAAGAAATGCAAGACTTTTCTCTATTGCTCTTATGGCAATAAACCTCTGTGGTCATCTTTTGGTAACTTCATAGCAACTATTGATGTGTTGTGCAAATCTATTTTATGTGGTATACGACTACACTCTTTTAAAGGAATCCTTTGACTCCCTATCTTACTAGCTGTCCCATGTCCAGAAAATGTGTTCCTGAAGCAAAGGGACAAAATCTGTTGTCTGTGGCTTCTTCTTGTTGGAACATTCGACGTTTTAACTCTTTAAATTTTTCCTACCGTATAATTTCCTGGACCTTTTTGAAAAGAGTGATGTGATTAAATAAGTATTTAATAAAATAAGTAAGTTAGAAGAATACATTTTGTTCCACATTGGATGTACAGATCCTGTTTGAGTTGAGCATTCTTGAACTTGGTCACTATGTTTAACTGGTTTCACAAACTTTGATTTTCAAAGACTGGTTTCTAAATCAGCTTCTACGAATAGTTCCATTTAAAAATGAGCATTCGGTGCTGATAACGGCGATCCTATGGCTCACTAATATTACTCGTAAAATTCACCTCTACAAGCTTTCTCATCATACAAGGTTTCTCATTCCTTTGGTTATGACTTTTTGATTTGAAAAATTTAGGAACATGTTCACTCCACCTTTCGTCTCATATAGATCGGCACGACAAGTCCGGTCCTCATATTATGTGTCACAATTATGAGGAAATGCTATGTGAGTGGACAAAATGGAATATCCAAACTATGTAAGTGTAAGGGTCTACTTTTTGATGTTCCGATAGTTTGGCAAAAACTTTCAAAGCATAGAACTAACTGCTATTCGAGAAGTTTTATTTCTCGTTATTCTTTGTTCCGTGACTCTAGGTGTCTGGTCATACACATCAAGTAGACACCTGTTTTGGTTTTATTTTCCAAATCTCCGTTTCAAAATTCTTACCAAAAAGATCATAATGCAAGAAAGATTTCGTCTTCTGCTTTAAGAGTTGTCATCACAACGTCAATTTTTTAAAATGATCTGAACAAAACTGTTCAAAAGAAACCCTTAATTTGGATAATGTAAGGTTGACTTTCATAATCACAATTTGAGATCAGATTTTATGTTTCTTTAATCCATTACTTTCGGTATAAATTTTTATCATTCTAAAGTTTTATATTTAAATTAGTTAAAACTATTTTTGTTTTTATTTACATCATCGAAGTCACTCTTCGTTTAATGAGGTAGTTAACCCATTTTCTTGTTTATCTTTTAGGATGAAAACCAAGGACCTCGTCCGGCAATTAGTTTGGAGAAGTTGTTTACTCCTGCAGATGATGCTCCTCAAATACAACCTCAATCAACAAGTAAGTTGATCTTGATACTTATTTCCGTAAATTTATGTCGATATTTACCCACAGAGAAAGTGTTTGCCTCGTCGTCTTTCTACGCTAAAGGATTACATCCGACGATGGAAGAACAAGTTGAACTTGCTAAACGTATATCCAGTTCGTTGAGCGATATCAGTAACAAAACCAGTAAAGGACAATCGATGTATGTTAATAGGAAGAAGAGATCCGTGAAATGGGTACATGAAGGTGAAGGTAATAAATTTAATTGTTTTTATTGTTTGTGGTGAAAAGTTTCTCTCGACACCAACGACAACTTATTTTCTAAGCTGATGCCAAAACGTCCCAAAACGACTATTTGTAAATAAGCGCGATTTAGCCTCTATTTTCGAGCTCCGGAAGCAAAAGAACAAAACGGCTACGATCTTCGGCTTTGGCCATGTGCCACGACTATCGACAAGTTGCGCAAGTTAGGACTCCCAGTGCAGCCAAAAATACACGCAGATAATGTGCTACGCTTTGCGCTAACAGATGCGTTTCGAATCGTTGAGCTCGAGGTTTTAGATATACCATTGACAAGAGATTGCTATTAAGGTGTCAGAAGAGAGTCTATACGCCCTCGCAATTTCCGAAGATATAAATATTTATTAATAGATTTAGTTGGCACTCGAGGGGTATCAGGTTTGAGCGTACGCTGTTGAAATTATGTGACGTCTGAGTATCAGTAACCGTCAATTATGTGTATGACGTATTTTCCTTCTTGTGTTATAATTATTTTTGTTACAGTTAATGTATCGAACGATCTGTTTTTAAAAGGGCACGGGATTTTTCCCATACCCATCCTTATCGGCATTAAATATTTGGCAACCTACGTTAGATAGATATGTGGCATCGTGTTCTAGAAAATAAATTCCAAATAAATACTTGATTAAATTTATCCTAAATTAATTTCCTCAAATTTTTTTCAGGCCAAGCAAATGGAACACAAAATGGGGATAGCGTCAGAGATACAACGCGTAGTAAATCGCCTCTAAGGCTGGTTATGAACCCCCATGGTCAAGTTCATGATATACAGTCGTTAAGAAGACAAGGATACGATATCGAATCTGCTCTATCTCCGGACGTTTGTTTAGAAATCGTTAAAGATTTAAATTCGCCGAAAGGAAAAGGTATTATTAAAAAGATTCTAGTTTGAATGATTTTAATGTTTTTTTGTGAAATAGGAGCAGAGCTTTTTGCTAAACGTCGTAAAAGATCTGAAAAGTGGATTGTTGGTGGTGATACGAACGGTGAGAAGGAAAAAGAAAACAGTATTCCGGATATCGCCCCATCACCTGTTACGGTTCTTCCGCCAATTGCTCCATTAAATTTACCAACCCCGGGTTATTTGCCAGAAACTACGCAAAGGATGCAACACAATCAAAAATTAGACGAAATCCAAGTATGAAATAAACATTTTAAAATAATAAGTTTTAATTTTTGTATTTTCTAGGAGCGATTTACGAGACCAAAGTTAAAGCTTGTAAAATCACCTTGGGATGCAGCTTTGGAAACTGGATCCGTTGAAGCAGCTTTTGAAAATCTAGCACCAGCTTGGCCCAACAAAGGAAACTATGTAGCTCCAGTTGTGGATTCCTACGAACAAGCTTTGAGAAGAGATTCATTGTCGACATGGAGAGCTTCTCCATCGAATGGATATGGGATGCAACCCGAAAAAGTTTTCGCCCACAATCCAGCTTACAATAGCACAAGTATCAATAGGATTGTTGATAACTTGCAAAAGGGTATGAGTAACGTTGACGTGTACAAACCCAAACATCCACAAGCTTGGAATTCTAAGTCGTCGCAGCAACCTCAATATAGTAAGTTAAAAGCGTTCATCTAAACCACCATTTTTTATCTAAATAAATTTAAGCTTGATTAACTAATCGCTTTCGCTTCTGCTTATGCTTATTAGGTAGTGTACCTATTATTGTGCCGATACCAGAACCGGAACCAAGAAGAAGTCCATCGCCATATCCAAACATACCAGATGTTAGTTCCACCCCAGAAATTTTAGCCGAAACGAAATCAAACATAATAAGACCTGTAACCCCAATAAGAAAGGTGGAGGATCCCATTCCCGATCCACCCCCTCGTCCTCGATCGCCTTCCCCTTTTCCAAGCATACCAGATGTTACCACCGAACCCGAAGTTGTGCAAAAAGACGTTGAGTCCTTTAAAACTGCAAAATTTGTTGATCCAAATCGACCAGTTTCGCCGTTTCCAAAGATAGCGGATGTAAAATTAAATCCTGATTTAATTGAGGATGATGTAAAAAAACTTCGCTTTAGTCCTAGATTGGAACAACAGACTAAAATTGATATTGAGGAAAATATCGAGGAGAGCAAAACAATATTGGAAATTAAAAACGTGGAAAAAGTTGTTGAAAACGTAACTCCTAAAAGTAAGCAAAATGAGATCAAAGATCTTATGGAGATTCCATTTCCCACAATACCAGATTATTCAAAAAAGGAAGATTCATTTGTACCAGATCCTAATTACAAACCATTTTTCACTCCAAAGAAAGCATACGCCCCTATTAACTTAAACAAAAAGTATAGTTTACCAAGCAATCCTTTGCCGAAAAAAGAGGAAGAAATGGAAAAAGCCGAATTTAATTTTGCCGTAGCCGATACTGACTTTAAAGTAGCTGAGCATGTTTTCACTGAAACCACTTCAAATTCAATTCGATCATTGCAATCGGAAATATTTGAAAGTCAAGGTCATTTTAACGCTAGAAGCGTTTCGCCGTTTAAAGTGTTTATTCCAAAATCCCCAGAACCGGTTCCTCCTGAAGAACCAGAACCAGAACCTGAACCCCAACCAGTTATAAAAGATCCAACCCCACCTAAAGATATGACCAAAATGCATATCGCCGATCCAGAAACAAGAAAATTAATCGATTCCCAAAAAGAATGCTTCTCAGAAATGAAAGAAATCAAAAACGCTTATAAAGATGCCGATGACATGGTGTCTAAGTATCCACTCCCAATAAAAACTTCACAACTCGATGATGATAATGAGGTTAAAAAGATTTTAGATAAAATGAAAATTACACGGAGTGGTGTGGATAACGATAAACAAGTACAAGAAGAAATCAAAGTTGAAGAAATAAACGAAGATAATCGGAAAGCGAGAGAAGAGACTTTGGTAAGAAGCGAAGTTTTGAAAGAAGTTGCAGAAGGTGGGAAAATTGAACAAGCTCGCAAAACGGAAATTAAAGAAGCTTCGGAAGTTATTAAAGAAGATAGCGGATACAAAACTAAACAAGAACTGAAAGAAAACGATATGAAAATGCAAACTTTTGAAGCCTCGAACGATCAAATACAAATTAGAGGGTATAGTACTTCGCAAGTTTCGTCGTCTTCGTCTTATCAAACAAGCACTTCTTATGGAAATAATGAAAAACAAAAAGAAATTAGAGATGTATCACTAAAGAAAGAAGAAAGTCCTTTAAAGATGGTGGAAACTCCATTAAAGAAGGAAGAAAGTCCCCCGAAGAAAAAAATTCCACCTCCAGTTGAAAAACCAAAATACAAAAAACCTCCAGAAACAATTATTGGGGCTCGTCCATTATTTGGGCAACTAAACATTAATGAGGAATTTAAAAAAGCAGTTGATCTTCGTCAATCATCCAGAATGAAAAAAGGAAAAGCTCATCAACAATCAACTTATATGGTACCCGCGGAAATTCGAAATGTGCAAAATATTAATGAATCAATGTCGTCTCAATATTCCACCAATGAAGTTGCTCAAGTTCAAACAATTAATATTAGTGAAAATGAGGAAGTTGAAAAGATTTATTATCAAAGAGAACGAGAATACGAAGTTGATTATCAAACGATTCAAGAAGAAATTATCGTACCGTCTTTCACGTCGAATGTGAAATGTTACACAAAATTAAACGATGATCAAATTTATCAAGAGGTTGAGTTACCGCCAAAAATATCAATTGAAATTTTGCCTCCACAGAATTACGCGTACGGAATTCAAGAGAAGAACGTAGAAAAGATTGAAAGGGAAAAGTATCAGCAACAAAATCAATTTAATATTCAACAATTTTCGACGAGTAAAGAACAATTTATTCATAAACCACAAGCGAAATTGCCTACTAATGGCCAACACATCACTAATGGTGATTATATTAAATGTATTAATGATCAACAATCGAAATTAAAATCAGTTGAGTATTCGTATCAAGAAAATGTGGGATCTCAAGAAGACGAAGATGAGTACAAGAAAATTCCTGTTAAGTCGTTGATTAAAAATTTTGAAAAATCAGCTATGCCTGCTTTAAGAGTTAAACAAATTAGAGATCCACTTCCTGATGTAGTGGAGAAATTAAATTCTTCGCGAAGAGCTTCCATCGACCATTCATCTTCGCAAACTGATGTTTCTAAATATTATACTTCACCGGCAGTGCAAGAACAGCAATATTTGCAACAAGCCGAAAAAGATTTTGACAATTTATTCTATATTGCTAATACAAACGTGGAAACTAAACATTTTTACCCTGATAAAAAACAAAGTTTTAACCATGCAGAAAATAGTTCTTTTAGAAAATATGAAACGCAAGAAACTTCCTCTGCTTTTGCTGCTTTTTCCGAACAAGCTTGTTATGCCAATCAAGCATATATTGAAGGCAAGAATAAATGTTGCTTTATTTTAAGTGATGTTTTGTGTATTATGTATTATTACGTACTATGTATTATTTTGTTTAATTTTGTTAAATTGTAAAAAAAATTTTTTTAGGCTCAAGCACTCTTCCAAGAACGATGACTAAAACTCCTCCATCTCCAAGTTTTAAAGCAGCAGCAGCAACAACACCACCGGTTTTTATCCCTAAAGAAACATCAACTCCGTTATCAAGTTATCCACCTCAACCAAGTTATTCTTCTCAACAAAGTTATGGCTATCAAGATTACTCTCAAGTTTTACCATCATCCACCCCAAAATTGGATGTAGGTTCCCTTCAAAATTATAATACCGCACCACGGGGATGGGGTGAAATAAGGGATTTTTATAAACCGGTAACTTTCGATAAACCCAGATCGCCATTTACCGATTTTTAAGATCAATACGAATTGTAACATAATATATTATTACAATTGCTTAAATTTTAAGACACTACTAATAAAAAAAGATGATGTTTTCTTCGTTTATTTGTTTTGTGTAAATATTTGAAGGTTTACTATTCACCGTTTGCCTACGAACTATTTCGACTGGATCCAGATTCTGGATCGACAGATGCGAGATGTTTTTCGTTTTCTTTGATTTTTTAGTAAGATAACTTATTATGTATATATGCTCTACTAATTTCTATTTTTATTTTTCTTGTTAAAAAACTTCTTGCACATATTCTACTTACTATCAGTGACTTTTTGTGTTTTCGAGTGTATCATTATTTGATGATTGTAAACTGTAGTGCTGGTTATTACAAATAAATTTATTCGTAAAACTATAACCAACATTTTCGTTTTATTACAAAACAATATTATTATCGAGTAAATGTTTTACGTAAGTAGCTTCGTAAGTGTGATAATTATCCTGACAAATATTTATATCCATGTGTTTTGGTATTATTGGTGTTGTATACATCGTCTTTAACGCCATAGACTGAGGATAAAATACAAATACTTCAGGAGCTTGTTTGCGTCTCTTCGGTTGTTTTTTATCTTTTTTCGGCGCTATCCATTCAGGGAATGGGCTAAAGCAACCTGCATGCATACCACCTTGCTATAAAAAAAGTAGTGTTATTAAAATAGTAATTAGAACGGTATTGATTATTACCCATTTCGATGGTCCGTTCGGCATCCAGCAATTACTTCTGAATGGTATTATTTTCTCTTTTGGTTTGACATATGTAGGTCCAATTTTTCCGGATGGATCCACAAAAGGATTTGGGTCGAAATAAGGTTTTGGCTGTATCTTTAAAATCAAAGGCGGAGATGGACCTTTTTTTCCTGTTTTATCTTTCTTTTCCTTTTTAGGTTTTGGAGTGTATGGGTCTGGCCTAAAAAAAGGGAGCGTATATTTATTAAGTAAAATATTAATATATTAGTACAAAAACGTACACGTGTTCTGGATATTTAGATAAGCATATATCTGCATAACCAAATCCTCCTTTTTTTCCAGGTCTCGTAGTAAAATTACCTTTCTCGTGGACATACTTTGGTTTTGGTTTTTCGACGCCACTAAAATATTCAGCTCCCTTCGTGAAACATCCAAAATAATCGTTAGGAGTTGAATGCAATTTTGCAGGGCCTACAGGAGCAAAGATGAGAGTTTTTTGTGGTTTACCGCCTCTATAAGAAGAAAATAATTTCATTAATTTGTTCCTCTTTGTAACTAATTTTATACTTTTCTTTTTTCTTCTGCCAATTAACTCCTTCGCCTTCGTATATCCGCCTAAACTCGGTGTCAAAATAACCGTGGGTAGTACCATTCTTAAGCTTTCTACCGCCAGGGTACATATTTTTTCCCTTGAAATAATTTGCGCCTATAAAATTAAATATATACGTATATATACTTTTATAATTCATTAACTTTGTTTGATACCTTGAGCCGCATATTTAACAGACAAGTGACCATCATCAATGAATACTCCAATCCTTTCCAAGTCGGGTTTTCCAAAAGCCGCCCCCAAATTGGTATCATCGAATATTATCGGCATTGTAAAAAAGTTTAATTTTGATTTACACAACCAACAAAAATCAAAAAAAATATATTAAATTTTAAGTATTAAACTTAAAGGTTAGATGTGACTTTGTAAAACATAATTTGAAAGAAATATTTGATGCAAACATACTAAGATTTCTCACTTAATATTTATGAAATGTTGTGTATACAAAACAGAAGAGCTTGAAGCCCAATATTATCTTTTACATTTGCACTAATGCAAAACCTTTTCTTATATTGTAATAAATTGATATTAAACGTAAAGATAAAAGTGTATAACTTCCAGAAAATTTCGCGATGTTATTTTAAGATAAATTCTTAATCGGTTCAGAGTCTTCATCTCTGTTAATTGATTAACAAAATAGACTTAAGAAAATTAATTACAACAATTCATATTCTCAGGGAAAGTAGTGACACCTATTGAAATTTTTACAAAAACCTATATAATTTAGGAACACATACATCAGAAGCGTCGACGTGAGATGTCTCTACTGTGATAGATATCTACAAACATTTTGGGTTACCTAAAGCCGTGTGTCCACTACCAAGTTTTCTTGCGGAAGTTGCTTCCAGAAGTGACTTCCAGAAGTTTTTGTCGTGTAAACACGACAAAAACATACGTCTTTACACGACAAAAACTTCTGGGAGTCACTTCTGGAAGCAACTTCCGCAAGAAAACTTGGTAGTGGACACACGGCTTAACACTAGACCTAGAACTAGAAAGTTTCGGGTTTAGCCATGCGTCTTCAGACTTTCTAGTTCTAGGTCTAGTCTTAGTTTTAGTTTTGCACTAGCACTATGACTAGAACTAACACAAGACCTAGAACTAGAATCATTCGGGTTTAGCCGTCTTGAGAGACGTGCGGCTAAATCCGAATGTTTCTAGATCTAGGTCTAGTGTTAGTTCCAGTTTTAATTGTTATTCAGCGTTAGATTGTTTTATATTTTTATTGAACGAAAAGTAGAACTAACACTACACCTAGAACTAGAAACATTCGGGTTTAGCCGTGCGTCAAAATTCAGGATTGTCACCTTTTTCCAAACATAACTTTTTCTTTACAAAGCTACCCAATGCCGATACTATTAAGCTATGTTGCATTTTATGTGGGACAGTGCAAGTGCCTAGTAGTTTCGCAACTATGGTAACTGCATTCATATATTGCGAGTTATACAGGATGATTTATAACATACGGAGCAGACTAAAAGGGTAGGTACTAGGGGCCAAATTAAAAATATTTTCTTAATAATGTTTTTATCACAACTTAATAATCACAAAGATATAGAACGTTAAAGTTGAATTAATGGCCGAGCTTTTCTTACCATATACAGTATTACATTACGTTTAAATTCAAACTGCGAATAGTTTGGGGTTACTTAAACAATGCATAATTAACAAAAATAATAAAATCTTTGTAATATAGCAGTTACTTCTATTTAAAAATGTGTTAAAACGCTCTAAAACTAGTGTTTTTTTTGTTGAGAACCGCTGATACCATGTTTTTATTACTGCCAATCCAGTTAACTTGGTTACTTAGCAGCGGACATGTCATTTAACAGTTAATAAACAATGTCATTTAACGTCAAAATTAGAACTATTACAAATCAAAAAGTACAATGGCAGGATGCCTTCAGAAAACACTTTTCTTCGGTTAGAGAGGCAACCTAAGAAAGGTCTTGGTGGCGGTAGATCAAATAGATATAGAGTGAATGTAGAAGGAGAAGTTGTAGAAATTGTTGATGCAGATGCAAGTACTAATACTCGTCAAATTTCTCACCAACTCGAAGTTTCCCAGAACATTGTTTGGCGTACATTGCAAAGTAATGGCTTATACCCCTACCATTTACAAAAGGTGCAAGGACTGGTTCCCGCTTATTAACATCTATTATTTCTTTTAACAAATTACCTATTATCTAAAATAACAAAACTACTGAAATAATAAATTGTCTTGTTTTACAGCTCCTTCAAAAATGATGATGGCGTTGATAAGTATTTTAATTGTTTTTACTGAACAGTGGTTCTCAAAAATGGACATTAAATTGTTTAAAAAATTAACATGCGATATCTATGTAACTATTAAGTTTTTAACAAAACATTATTAAGAAAATCTCTTCAGTTTTACCTCTAGTACTTACTCTTTCAGTCTGCTCCGTATGTTATAAATCACCCTGTATAAAATTCCCGGTATATCTATTTGATAACAGATAAATTTTCAAGCAACGCCTAATTATTTCAATACTTTTTTTATCATGAGTTTACAAGTAGGTGTTTATAAATTAATCGCTTAGTCAACTCACTTAAAAAACCGTATCTTTTTTAGTATCATATCTAGGTTATCGTTTTGAAGCTGGATTTGTTTAGTTGGAATCACCACGTTGCGTCGTTTAAATCAAAAAGTAACATGTTCCGTATTATACTTTTCGTAATTATTTTTGGTAAGATTCTTATAACTAACAATAAAATATAAATACACCAATGTTTGTAACTTTCCATGTTTAAAGCATCAACTGGCGCCGAAAAAGATCTTATTCTACAACTAGAAGATGGTTTAGTTGAGGGGTTTTATAAAACTTCTTATCACGGACGTAAATTCGCATCGTTTGAAGGAATTCCTTTTGCGACACCTCCTATACAAAAATATCGATTTAGGGTAATTTAATCTAAAAACTTAAAATTTTTTATTTATTGTCATTATATTTTAGTCCCCACAACCTGCACAAAAATGGAACGGAACTTTATTAGCAAATCAACTTTATACATGCCTACAACTAGATCTAGCTGGAGAAAAAGTACTTGGTACTGAAGATTGTCTTTACATCAACGTTTATGTTCCAAAAGAAAAAATTAATCGTGAAGATAAATTAGATGTTATCGTTCACATTCATGGAGGTGCTTTTATGTTTGGAAATGGCCACAGTAACTCAGGTCCATCCAAAATTATGGACCGTGATGTAATCTTTGTTAATTTTAATTATCGTCTTGGTCCATTTGGATTTTTAGCCACCGAAGATGACGTTTTTCACGGTAATTACGGTATGAAAGACCAAATCTTAGCTTTAAAATGGGTTCAAGCAAACATAGAACATTTCGGCGGAAATAAAGATTCAGTTACAATTATTGGTGCATCTGCTGGTGGAGCTAGTGTACATTTACATTATTTCAATTGGGACACTGAGGAAGTTTTATTTCATAGAGGGTGGGCTCAAAGTGGGGCCGCTTTAAATCCTTGGGCGGTAAGAATGAGTTCTTGGCCAAACGCAAAGAAATTAATTAACGATGTTGGGTGTAAAGATGAAAATATTAAAGTGACTTTGAGGTGTATGAGACAAAGAAGCGCTTTACAAATCGCTGAAAGTGTAAATGGGCTTTATTTGAAACCATTGTTGCCTTTAGCACCTTTTGCACCAAATTCTGAATTAATGAGTACGAATAATCAAGATCCTTTTTTGATAACTCCACCTTTTGTGCAACTTAAAAGTGGTCATGTTTTGGATCGACCTTTAATTATTTCTCAAGTTACGGATGAGGGAATAATTCCATCAGCACGTAATTCATAAAATTGAAATCATAACAAAGCATATTGTTAACGAAATTTTTTAGTGTATCATAACAATTTAGAAGAAATTGATAGAGATTGGAATAAATTAGCACCATACATATTGGAATTTTACCATGCTCCAGAAGAAGATTGGGTGGAAATTTCCGAAAAAATCAAAGAATTTTATTTTAAAGGAGAAAATATCACTAAATCTAACTTTGAATCGTTTCTAAAGGTTTGTACCCAACGTCTATTTCATATGGGAGCTGAAAAATCAGCAAAGATGCAAGCCAACATTTCTAATTCTAACGTTTACTTTTTGATGTTTGGTTATCTCGGAGCTGGAAATCTAATAAAGACATTTTATAACGCTGATATAGGTAAGAAGCTACCTAATATATTTATTTAAGTTTATTTGTTTTTTATTAATTTTTTAGAGGCTGTGGGGCATGGAGAAGACGGAAAATATTTCTATGATATGGAAATACTGGAAGATGCAACATTATCTCCGGAAGAAGAAAAAATGAAAGATATTTTGTTAGATTTTTTGGTTTCTTTTGCTAAAACAGGGTTTGTTGTGTTTAAAAATATACTTCAAATTCAAAACTTTAACATTATAAATATCTTTTAGCAAACCAACTTCTGCTGATATTAAATGGAATCCAATTCCTAAAGAAGGAAATTTAAAATATTTATTTATTAAGAGTCCGGATGATATCCAAATGAAATCTACAAAACGTTTGGGAGCTTACGAATTTTGGAAATCGTTGGGAATTAAAGAAGAGGACAACCTGTATCATTTTACTTCGGCAGGAATCGAAATAAAATGATTTAAAATGAAGTTTTATTTTATTGTAAATTTTTCTCATTTTGTTTATTTTATTTTTACAAATGAAAAATGATATTCCAGGTTCTTTATGAAGGTTATTATTATTCTTAATACCAGTATAATTATCAAGCTTTACAGTTTTACATTGTTGGGTGAGCTTAATTTTCTTTTAAAACTTCAATTATCCTGAGAAAGCCCATATTATTATGATTCTTCGCTTTATTGATTCGAACCAAATTTGGTTTTAGCACATTTAATTCCTTTTTTGAAACTCATGAATCACCGGAAGCGATTTTCTAGCAACAATACAACCCAATTAGTTCAGTACTTTTCTCATTAGGCATTTACGAGTATTTATCAATTTATCCGGTTACACAACTTACCCAAAAACACTTTTTTTATCATCATCTCGTCGAGGTTATCATTTCAAATTATAATCGCTTTAACGATAGAATTTTTTACACGTCAAGACCACTCGAGTGGTTTTAGTTGAACACGAAACGTTGTTTAAATTGATAAACAACATGTTCTATTTCGTACTTTTCGCACTAATTTTTGGTAAGTTTCTCTAACAAAAATTTTTAATTAATAAATAATTTTGTTTAATAAATTTAGCTTCAACCGGTGCAGAAAAAGATCTTATTCTTCAACTTGAAGATGGTTTAGTGGAGGGTTTTTACAAAACTTCTTATAACGGACGTAAATATGCTTCGTTTGAAGGAATTCCTTTTGCTACACCTCCTATACAAAAATACAGATTTAGGGTAATTTAATTTATAATCTAAAATTTTTTTATTTTATTCATTATATTTTAGTCCCCACAACCTGCACAAAAATGGAACGGAACTTTACCAGCAAATCAAGTATATACATGCATACAATTAGCAGGAGATAAAGTATTTGGAACAGAAGATTGTCTTTACATCAACGTTTATGTTCCAAAAGAAAAAATTAATCGCGAAGACAAATTGGATGTTATCGTCCACATTCATGGGGGTGCTTTCATGATGGGAAGCGGTCACAGTTTCGCGGGTCCATCAAAAATCATGGACCGCGATGTAATTTTAGTTAATTTTAATTATCGTCTCGGCCCATTTGGCTTCTTAGCAACCGAAGACGACGTTTTTCATGGTAATTACGGAATGAAGGATCAAATCCAAGCTTTAAGATGGGTTCAAGCAAACATAGAACATTTTGGCGGGAACAAAGATTCAGTTACAATTATTGGTTTATCTGCTGGTGGAGCTAGCGTTCATTTACATTATTTTAATTGGGATACTGAAGAGGTTTTATTCCATAAAGGGTGGGCGCAAAGTGGGGCCGCTTTAAATCCTTGGGCGGTAAGAATGAGTTCTTGGCCAAACGCAAAGAAATTAATTAATGACGTTGGATGTAAAGATGAAAATATAAAAGTGACTTTGAGATGCATGAGGCAAAGAACTGCTATACAAATTGCCGAAAGTGTAAAAGGGATTTATTTGAAGCCGTTGTTGCCTTTAGCACCTTTTGCGCCAAATTCTGAATTAATGAGTACGAATAATCAAGACCCTTTTTTGATAACTCCACCTTACGTGCAACTTAAAAGCGGGCATGTTTTGGATCGACCTTTTATTATTTCTCAAACTACAGATGAAGGAATGTTACCAGCAGCAAGTAAACAAAAAAATTGAAATCTTAATAAAACAATATTGTAAAAAAATTTTTTGTAGTGTATTATAATAATTTAGACGAAATTGATAGAGATTGGAACAAATTAGCACCATACATGTTGGAATTTTACCATGCTCCGGAAGAAGATTGGGTGGAAATTTCCGAAAAAATCAAAGATTTTTATTTTAAAGGAGAAAACATCACTAAATCTAATTTTAAATCGTTCCTAAAGGTTTGTAATCAACGTCTATTTCACATGGGAGCTGAAAAATCAGCCAAAATGCAAGCAAATATTTCAAATTCAGACGTTTACTTTTTAATGTTTGGTTATCCTGGAGCTGATAATCCTATGAAGACACTATACAACGCAGAAGTGGGTAAGAAATTAATTAATAAATTTAATCTTTATTAAAATAATAAATTGATATACTGTACTATATAATTATTTTTTTAGAGGGTGTTGGACATGGATATGACGCAAAATTCTTTTATGATTTTGAAATGTTGATGGGTGCAAGATTAACTCCCGAAGAAGAAAAAATGAAAGATATTATGCTAGACTTTTTGGTCTCTTTTGCTAAAACCGGGTTTGTTTAAAAAAAATGCTATACATTTTAAACATTTATGTCATAAATTTCTTGTAGTAAACCAACTTCTAATGGTGTTGAATGGAACCCAGTTGCCAAGGAAGGAAATTTAAAATATTTATTTATTAAAAATCCTGAAGATATTCAAATGAAATCTACGAAACGTTTGGGAGCTTACGAATTTTGGAAATCGTTGGGAATCAAAGAGGAGGAAAATCTTTATCATTTTACAGCGGCAGGAATCGAAATAAAATAATTTGACTTGAAATTCTATTATAAGTTGTAATTAAAAGATATATATTTCAATCACGTATTTTGTAATATTTTTGAATAAAAATGTTCATCATAATCCTAAATGAGGAAATCCTTGTGAATGTAGCTCCTACAGCTAGTAATATTTTCAATGTTATATTGCTAACTTTATTGTGGTTATATTAAAATAAACTATAAGTCTAAATAAAAACATTTATTATCGACACTTTTCTTTAAGTGATTGGCAAATCGATCAGCACAAATTGGAATTGTTTAAAAACAGTTTTTTTTAACGAGAGTCGAATCTATATAATTATTAAATTTATCGAACGAATATAAACGTTTATTTTGTTATTATTACTCACTTTTTTTTGTTAAGACAAAACTTGACTATTACGTAATTTCATAATATGCGATCCGGATACTAATTTAGGTATACATGGAAGATGTGAAATTTTATGTGGATAAGGTTTGCACTATCATTAAAAACTATTTAAAATTTCCTAAACACATCGACTCTATAAAATCATCATTTTCATCAAAATTTCTTTTTACCTTCATTTTATTAATAAATCGCACTTATTTATTCAATTAGGTTCTCAAAAATTCCTGATTATTTTTTTGGCCCAAACAATTGTAATTTGTTGCTTCACAAAAAGAAACACTAAATATGTGTTATTTATGTATTGATATGTTTAATTTATGAATATTTTTTTAATCGAATAAGTGCGATTTATGTCTCCTAGATTTGTTTTCATACTAAATTTGTTTTTATTATTTGTTTTATGGATTTTTATTTGGCTTTTCTTGTGATTGTCGCCGTTTAAAAAGAAACCAATTAATTAATATTATTGATGAAAAATGTATGAAAAATTCAAAAACCTGCGTGATGAATCAAAATCTAGGAGACGAATTGTTTTGTTGGCAATTTATCGAATTGCCTAAAGATTGTCTATGCTCTTAAAGTAGTTAATTCAATTTCCGGTTATTTTGTTTCCAATAAAAAGAATAAAACAAGTCTTTTTTTGCCCAAAAAATGTTTACATTTTTTGAGTTATTTATCTACGTTATTACTATGAATATAAATAGAAGAAATACATTGTAGTTTAATTTATGATACAATTATAACATATTTCCTGCTTTATATAGACTATATATATTTAATACAATTACGGTTGAGATTCTTTTATTCTTTTCTATGCAGAAGAAAAAAATTACTTTTTTTTCTCAAGAGTATTAATCGAGAGAGAGTGGGTAGATTGACATCACAAAAAGCTTTTTTATTTCTTAGTTTTATAACAATTAAAAATTTATCTATACAATGAGTTATTACGCCGCGTAAAAATGCAGCAAAGAATTTTGAGAAATTGTAGTAGAAAAAGACGTTTTTCTTCTACGCAATAATAATAATAATACTTATTTTTCTTATTTGTTTTTATAGTATTTTTACCTAAAAGTACAAGTGAAGGAATATTATACATTAAATTACACAGGTTTCGCATCGGTTAATCGGTTATTTTTGGATACGAAAAAATAAAGAGTATTTGAATAATTTTATCCTTGAAAATAAAAAAATACGTTTTATCTTTTCTCATCCAAAACACTGTGTAAACTTGTGTTATTATTAAATTTAATTATTGATATCAAACGAAGAGTATATTTCATTTTTGAACGAGCTTATTTAACGAGAGTCTTCCATTAATTAGGATCAAATTATAATTACAGTCAAACTTCAACATAACGAACCTCCTTAGAACGGACAAAATTTCTTTAAGTCATATTATCAATATTATCTAGTTAATACATCAGTATATTTAAATATAAATGTTAGTGCCCATAGATAGAATTATGAATGACTCAGGTTATTCCCAGGTTGCTCTATTCCATGTTCATAGATAAACTCGGGGTATTCGCTGAATTGTCTGTACGATGTATAAATCAAAGATTGTAGTTTCTTTCATTGACCTAGAACTAGAATCATTCGGGTTTAGCCGTCTTTACAGACGTGTGGCTAAACCCAAATGATTCTAGTTCTAGATATAGTGTTAATTCTACATAGTAACAGTGCTAGTTTAAAACTAGAACTAACACTAGACCAAGAACTAGAATCATTCGGGTTTAGCCGTCTTTAGAGACGTGTGGCTAAACCCAAATGATTCTAGTTCTAGGCATAGTGTTAATTCTACATAGTTACCTTTGCTAGTATATAACTAGAATTAACAGTAGACCTAGAACTAGAATCATTCGGGTTTAGCCGTCTTTAGAGACGTGTGGCTAAACCCAAATGATTCTAGTTCTAGGCATAGTGTTAATTCTACATAGTTACCTTTGCTAGTATATAACTAGAATTAACAGTAGACCTAGAACTAGAATCATTCGGGTTTAGCCGTCTTTAGAGACGTATGGCTAAACCCAAATGATTCTAGTTCTAGGTCTAATGGTAGTTCTAGTTTTAAGTGTTATTCAGCGCTACATTCTTAAACATTTTTATTGCACTAAAAGTAGAACTAACACTAGATCTAATTCAATTGCAACTGCTTCAAGCAAGTTACTAATTGCAGGTCTGGTGTTACTAGCTCCAGTTTTAGTTGTTATTTAGCGCTAGATTTTTGTAAATGTTTATTGAGCTAAAAGCAGAACTAACTAATACAGAACGCACCGGTGTTGATAGCTATTATCAAATATTATATTTCACATAACGGACACTTCCTTCCCTGTCTTAATCCGTTCTATCGAAATTTTACTGTATTTACATTCATTTAACCCTAATTGAAAATTACTATATATTATTTTCTTTGAGTATATTAAACTTTATTTAAAAAAATGGAAATTGAGTTTAAACGTGTTGAACAAACTCTGGATTGAGGAATGAGAATCCCATGAATTCCGTTTGATCCAAGTTCATCATAAACAATTTATCTGTTGGTGTAAGATCGGTTTTTTCAGATGTGAATTGTTTATCGAAGTTACTAACATCTTTACGATGTTTCTACAACAAATAAATAAGTAAATCAAGAGACATACACTTAATAATAAATAATATTTACAATTTTTGGTTTAAATGGAGGTTGGATTTCGCGATTTTCAATCTTCTCCCAATCGATCCTTCTGAAAAATGCATGCCCTCTTATATCTTCTTCGCCATGAGATCCACAACCCAATCTTTTATTAGGATTTTTGGTCAACAACTAGATTTTGATGATTTAAAAATTAAAAATGTAACCATTTAAAAAAAATTATTAGCTTTACCCCTTTGCACACATCCTTAGCTTCTTTTGATAAACTTTTAGGATAACTAACATTGTGATCTGTAATTGCTGCAAAAAGTTCTTCTTCATCTTCACCATCAAATGGAGGTTGACCAACTAACATTTCATATAAAAGAACACCATAAGCCCACCAATCAACTGATTTTCCATACGGTTGATACAAAATGATCTTTAAAAAATAAATTTGAAAAATCGATATATTTCATTATATTGATTTTTTTTACTTCTGGGGCGATATAATCTGGAGTCCCACAAAAAGTTTTTGTAGTTTTGTCACCCATTATTCCTTCTTTACACATTCCAAAGTCGGCGATTTTAATGTGACCATCCTGATCTAAAAGAACGTTATCCAACTTTAAATCTCGATAAACAATCCCTCGTGAATGCAGGAAGAATAAACCGATAGCGATTTCAGAAGAATAAAATCTAAAAATAATTTTATGTAAGTGTACTATTAATTTTTTTGATTTTATTTTTATATACACAGCAACAGGTTCTTTAAATTTTCCACATTGTTGAATTTGAAACATCAAATCACCACCATTAACGTATTCCATTACAAAATATAATCTATCCTGTAAAACGAAAAATTAAATTAATTTGTTTTTACACCTAAACTGTAAAATAATAATTTTATTGTAAAAAAACTCTTTACCATAGTTTGAAAGCAGGAATGTAATTGTACTAGGAATGGAGGTTTATTCGACAAAGCTAAAACCCGTTTTTCAACCATCGTACACTCTACGTCGTCATCTTGAATGATTATGTCTTTCTTAAGGATTTTTATAGCGTAAAGTTCATCCGTTCCTTTACGTTCAGCCAACATCACCTAGAAAATTAACGTAATCATTCTTTAATTCTAATCAATCTTGGTTGATTCAACTGGTGTGTCAAAAAGTTACAATCTTACAAGTTACAGACTATAACATTATTATTAACACAATAAACGCCACGTGCTCGACAACATTCAACTTTGAGACATTAATTAGAAATATCAGTGACGATGTTGATCTTAGAAAGTGTTAGGGAAATCTAAAAACGATATTATATGTTTTATCTTCATAAATGATTGATGACAATTACGAGGAAGGCCAGAGACGGTATTGAAAAATGTGTTTTCTTTATAAACCTTCATGGAATAATATTAGATACAGTTTTGAATCATGTTGAGCAACCTCAAATAACTACGAACCAAATCTCAATCATTTAGACAATTTTTGAATAATTTTGAACATTTTTATAAGTCAATAAACCTGGTTGGTACAATATTAGATATAATTTGCAATAATTTTGAATAACTTAAAATAGTTACGGACCAGTTCTCAATCATTTTGACAAATTTTAAATAATTTCCAAGCAACACTTCATCACTTTCAACATTATAGGGCTGTTTGGAATAGTATTAAATACAATCTTCAATCATTTTGAACAACATGAAATAGCTACAAACCAGTAACCAATCATTAAGACAAGTCTTAAATAATTTCCAAAAATTTTTAATCATTTTGAAGGCATTTGGAACGTCATGATCGTGTTTGGAATAATATCAAATACAATTTTTGATCATTTTGACCAACCCGAAAGACGAAGATTGTCATCCACGTGGATTCTTATCACTGAAATAAAATTTCTCTTCAGAAATCATTCGAAATTCCTGAAATCAGCTACAAATCCCTGAAAATTCTTAATAACTCTGGGTTTCTCTGAAATGAAATGTATTAGAGAGAATTAAAGGAAATCCTTTAATACCTTTGGAAATGCTTGAAAATGTTTGGCAAAACCTGAACATTGTTGTAAAACTTAGAAATACTTTGAAAACTTCTTTTATTTTACTTAAAGGCATAAATATGTTATTGGAAATGCTTTAATGATGTGTTTAATATTGTGTATCCCCACGACCTAGTTTCCGCAGCTTTCCGCGTTTATGCGAGCAATCGTATTTCAATGTATCAATTTCTGCCAGAGTACGCGGTCGTAAAGCGTGGATAATTTTAAAACTGCATGTGCGCGTGTTTATTGGTGTTTTATTACGCAATAAAGTAGTTAATAATGCCTAAAAGAACGAAACAAACTGTTGTGGAGCGTGGCCAAATTGTTGTATTGAGTTCTAAGGGCTTTATACAGCCCGATATTTTAAAAGGAATAAAAAGCCCAATTTCATAAAAATTGTTACAACTCAATAATGATTTCTTTTTTGTTTTGACACATTGGTTAAAATATTTATTTTTTATAATTACTTTTCCAAAAGATCCTTTTCCAAGTACCATGAGAAAATTAAAATCCGTGGCACGAATCACATCCTTTTTACCCATATTATGAGGAACATCCTTATCGGAAATTATTGAAGGTTTCTTAGTGATCGAAGTCTTCTATTCCAAAAAATCAAAGTAAATAAATCCTATCATAAATGTATAGGAGTATTTTGTTTACCCTCATTTGAGTTTTAAATGTAGCTAAATCAACACCTTCTTCCGGAACTGGAACATTATAAAACTCTCCTTCTTCTTGAGTGAGAAGTTTAAACCAACCGTTACATGGAGCTTTAATAATTTCAGAAATTCCAAATGAAAGCGAACCCATGAAATCATTCCGCGAGGTTCTGTCCCAATCCCAAACTTCAATCAATAGACGTCGATCTTTATCTTCTGCTTTTAAATCGCTATAAAGATCAAATATGAAAGGTTTAAGATTATTTTTTTAATCCAGTAGATTTTTTAACTTACAAAACGAGCGTCTCATTCCAAACTGGATTCAAGCACGCTTTAATGGTTTTTGATTTCTTTTTAACGTTATCCGAATCGGGGATAAGCTTCAGTTTTACGTAAGGATCACTCAAACCATTCGGATCCATTGGAATTAAATTGCGTCCTTGAATAACTAAATTTATGGAGAATAATTAAAATTAAATTGGATGTAAAAAGTAAAGTAAATAAAAACGTTTATCATTATGTAATGTAATAACTGAATGTTGATTTAAGGCGATCTAAAATTAGCTTTTAGATCCTTTAATGGACGTAAAACATTTTATGTTGCGGACAAAAATAGACTCACTTTAGTCTCTTTGATGTTTTCAGTTTGTACAAACAAAATGTAAACACTTTGCGTTTACTTCCGTGAAAACTCGACTCGACACAGAAGTGGTAACAAAAAAAACACTGCGTTGTAGTTGGTTTGGTTTTATGCCGTTTGCGCTTTTACAACTACTTACCTTCTGCAGTTAGTTTGTTTCCGGTACAGGATATTTTCAGTTGAATCCTACCCCGCCTTTCCGTGTGGTCGCAACCGCAAAGATTCGGGACGCTCTCCTGACACCTCTTGTGCACATTCATGTCGCATGCTATATTAGAAAAGATCCATTTTTATTCGCTAAGTTATACGGTTTTATACTCGGATCTAAAAGATGGTTAAAACAAAAAGAAAAAAAAATAGAATATTTTTATATCGAACCATAATAATTTATTTCATTTTTTTTAATATCAAAAAAAAATTTCCTTTTCATAATTTTTTTGTCGTTCGATATGAAGATTTTGAGATTGTAAATTTCAGATTTCAGTTTAGAAAATGACGTTAACGAAGGGGAAAGGACGACGTTGAACGTCTGTAGTGTGCGATAACTGGGTACGTGTAGCATGAAAGCGCGCTGAAAGGCATTGTTATTCGAACCAATGGTGCACGTATAATCAGATAAACCTGAACCGGACAATGACGTCGACTCAGGGGGGTCTTCTTTTGTAAGAACCACCGATCGAAATCAACTAAAACTCATTTGCCCAAGAATCTTAACAACATTAATGAAACAAAAAGAAATGGTAAAGTAAAATAAACTAAAATAATAAAGAAACTTAATTAAAAATATCAAACCGACCATTATTATCTAATATCATCACAATCAGTTGCTCAAATCCGGTACCACCCTTTTACATTGAGATATGGCCTATGTATTCTCCTTCTTCTAGAAGTCTCAGTTTGTTTCTGTAATTACTACAACATAATTCCAGACATCTTCGCAAAGTCTTAAATCTGATCAGAATATTTCAAGACCATCCATAAGTTTTAGAGTCTTAGCCAATGTATTTCCAGATATCATCTCGAAGTCTTAACTCTGATCAGAATATTTAATTGCGTTTTAGAACATCAGCCAATGTATTTCTAGACAACTTATTGGGCTGTAAAGTCTAATCTATATAATTTCACATTTTTCTTGCATTGAGGAGTCTTAAGCACGCTAATTTCAGTAATTTTCTTGGTGTCTAATGATAAGTATAATTCTAAAATCGTAACTATATAGTTTCAAACTTGATTTTGGAGTCTGGCCAGTGCGTTCCAGACTTCTTCTCGATGTCTTAGGTTTGATCAAAATGTTTCAAAGCTATCCATGCAATTTAGAGTCTTAGCCAATGCGTTTCTATACATCTTCTTAGTGTTAAAATCTAATCCAGACTGTCTAAACGTTCGATAAGTATAATTCCACATTTTTCTTGGACACTACAATCTCAGTCAGTGTAGTTCCAGACTTAGTCAGAAAATGTCAGAAATTGGCAACATTTTCAGAGTGTTTTCAAAACTTATCCGTGGATTCTAAAATCATTATTATGTAGTTTCAAACTTGGCCAGCGTGTTATAAAGTTCTTCTCGAAATCGTCTGATCAAAATATTTCAAAAATATCCATGCATTTAACATTAGCTCTTAAGATGAGGAAAGATAACCTTTTTTTCGATGTTAAAACATGCTTTTTTATTAAAAACTGACTGATTGATTAATTATTTAGGTTATATAAATATTTTAGTTGAAAAAAAAGGTTGGAAAGAACTGGTTTAAGTGGTTCTTCTCGTTTTTAATATTTTAATTGGATGTGATGTAACAAAGCAAACAATAAAGAATAGTAACCAGGTCAGTAGAGTATGTACCCTAAACGGGTTGAGATAGATAGATAGAGCCAGAGAGAGAGAGAGAAAAGGGTAAACGTACGTAATTAATTAACGATACCGTTAAAATTTCAAATTGTAATCATGGCCGGGTCGTAAAAGTCCCTACTCGGACTAAAACCGTTTTCGATTTTCAGCGAGATCGTTTATTATTCAAAACCAACCCAACTAGTTGATTCGTTTTCCTCTCATAGTCAAATTAATTGATCAATTTTCAACTATCAAATTTATAACTTTCCTATGTTTATGAAATCATTCACAAAAAATTTCACTTTTGTTATAAATGTGTTACAAAGAAATGTAATACATAAAACATTTTATATTTTTTTATAAAAAAATTGAAAAATCCTTTATTCGAAATGGGTTTTTAAATTCGTGAATAATTGAACTGGCCATTCTGTAGAGTTGACGGTCGTTCCCACGGGAACTTTCGACCCGAAAGTGCATCCCGAAGGCATTTACCGTTATATGCAAAAATACAATCTCTAAATGCTGTAGGAAACATTTTGGATCAACTTCTTTATCGATCCTCAATATTTTTATTTAATTAATTTTTAATTAAATTATTTTTAAATGATTCAAGGTAATAGAATTTACTTTTATTAATAAATCGGATTCATCTTTTAGACACCATTTAAAAAAAAACTCACCTGTGCATTTCATCCCTTGGTGAATCACCCCGTACAATAACGATCCGCAATGATCACAAAACGTTGGTGAGCTGTACGTGTGATTTTTGAAATTGTGACGAGTTCTTGTGTCCTAAACAATAAAATTAATTTTTATAATTAAAAAAGATTATTAATAACATTATTTTTTTATTCAGATGTTGAAAAACACATCGGCAATATGAATTTTGAAAATCTTTTATACTTGAGACATGGTCCATAAACATCACAATAATTTAAGTGTAACAAAACCAACCCACAAAGAACACGCTTAAACATTTCAGAATTACATTGTTGATAATGTTATGATTATATCTCTGGAGACTGTTATTTATTTATTTGGAATTCTGTTTCTGACTTGTGTAAATGGTCTGGGATTAACGCCAATAAATATTATTATTAGTAGCGTTCTGGATTCAACTCGAACTCTACTTACAATATTTACCCAATTTCAAATAGTTTAACCTCAAATACATTAATCCTTTATGATGCTATATTACAAAAAAAATTGTTTATGATATTTAACTTGACAGGCTAAGGCTAACAGAGATTATTAAGGTTATAAGTGTAAATAAAAGAAAAGTGTAGATGAAAAAAATCGCTTGACACCGAGTCAATATTGATATCGATTATATGCCTCGGTTTAGTTTAAAATGAAGTTACTGTGTTATTAAGCAGATGCGTTCTGGAATGTGTCTAAAATTGTAATAATATGAGTCAATTGTATTAAGTTCGACATAATCAGAACGTTGAAGAAGGTGAAGAGACAAGTTATGGTGGTGAGGAGGACAGAAGAAGAAGTGGACAGAAGATCATCCACATCGAATGTGATGGTCAACTTCTTAACAAGGCCAGTAACTATCAATATCTAGACACGACAATCAACCAGACAGTCAAGCTTACTGAAGAGATCAGGAACAGAGTGGATATGGCTACCAAGGCTTACTATGTCCTGAATCGGTAAGTGTTTCGAAAGGATAAAATAAGGCCAAGACAAGTGTTTATAAAGACGTCATAGAGCCTATACTTACCTATGGCAGTGAACGCTGGACCGCAAATAGAAAGGACAGCAGGAGGGTTAATGCGGTCCAAATGAAATGCCTCCGGAGGGTTGTAGGAAAGAGACGAGGGGACTAGACAGCTGTCTTGGTTTGGCCACGTAAGATGAATGGGTCAGGTGAGGAAACCACGGATGTACATAGAGGCCAGAGGCATGGTAGGCGACGTATAGGGTTACCAAGAACAACATGGGAAGAGACACTGACGCAGATTGCGGCTATCAGAGGGAAGGCTATGCAGTAGGCTGGGGAAGAAATAATCAAACGAAACATATTTTCTTCAGAACATTAACCGGAGATCGGCACTATGTGTTGCCCAATATCGTATTAATCTCCACCTGAAGCAGCCACGGCGTAGTTTAAAACAGAGAGATCATCAGATGTATTCCTTTGTATATTACATCCACGCCCAATTTGCATGGAGTTGCTATTTATACTAGGAAATTAGTTCTATCTCTCAGACTGACATGACTGACATAGCAAGTTTTTTTCTAATATATTCAGTCAATAATTTGAAAACGTACCTCGATGGAAGTTAAACAATTTTGGTTCTGAAATGTTCTCTCCCCTTCATTAAATATAGCCGCGTTGGCTTGTTTCATTATCAAGGTCATAAATTTATCGTTTGAGTTTTGAAACATTCCGCACAATGAAACATATTTGAATTAAATTCAAAAATAGTATCTGTTTAATAAAATTTATCGGCTTAACCAGTACAAATTGAATTAATTAAGCGTATTTTGCATAGCGATCGATTTTATTCAATTATATATATCCAATTAAAATTTCGTTCATTTCGATGTAATAATTATTAATTATTTAAAGGTATTCATCAAATAATCAGGATTACATTGTTTTAAACAATGCTTAATGAATTTCATCACTAGAAGCTTAAAACTGAGAATGCATCAAAATGATACAAAAAAGGTAATTATAAAAATTGTGCTTTAGAAAAGTTTCTAGTCACGTAACGTCCATTATAATAATAATAAAAATGAGAATGAAAATAATGAGAAAAATAGTGGTTTTTGTCTCAGGTGTACGGTCTATAATCGTAAAGTTTTAAGACTTTCCGGAAAGATGAAGCGTTCCACCCGTAAAACCTTCAAAGCACCAACAGAGATTCAGTATTCTCTTTGTACCCTTTACGTTTTTTTTAAACCAACAACCTAAAATGATCCTTTTTTCTTTCTCGAAATAGACTACTACATAAATGATAGGTTGGAAAAAGTTTAAAGGATTTATTAATCAAATACAGCAATTATTTTAATAAATATATAATTAAACAGGAGGAGATAAACAAAGCAATTAAAATTGCGTGTTTTTGTTATACGTGGGATTTTTTTTTTACATAACAAAGCTGTATACAACTTACATCGGAATCTGCGCCTTTATCCGCTCCGGGGCATTTGAAGGTGACATATTCGTGACAGCGTTTATGCACGACGAAGCTACATACTGGAGAAACAAATAATCAGTTTTGATTGTTTTCAATTAGAACGACTTTATTGGAAAAGATTCAAATTAAAACTCGTTCTTATTCCTAAAAGTTTACCTTGGCACTGAAATCCTTGTTTTCCAAATCCCCTGTAACAAGATTAAAAAGATTAATTATTTATTGAACAAAAAAGTTTTTTAAACGCAGTTATAGAATATTAATTGAGAATTATAAAAGCAATTGTACTAGTTGTTTCAGTTTAAACTCAACACAAATTAAAATCGTAATTACGTAGTTCTGTGTTTCGAGAGGTCGTTCCGTTTGTTAATTAACACTCACTCTACTCATTGGGTTCAGCAAAGAGAAATATCCTCCGGAAACAACCCGATCTATTTTTACACTTTCAATTGAAATTGCAATAAACCGTT
Organism: Onthophagus taurus; assembly: GCF_036711975.1. Classification (NCBI taxonomy): domain Eukaryota; kingdom Metazoa; phylum Arthropoda; class Insecta; order Coleoptera; family Scarabaeidae; genus Onthophagus; species Onthophagus taurus. The sequence goes on from NC_091967.1 coordinate 7,153,624, forward strand.
ATAAGCACGAGATCGTCGTACGGAAAACGAAAACGATTTTCAAACACAAACATCCTCATCAATTTTCTCGTTTCTATCATAAATTATTTATCAAATATTTCAAGTAGAGTAAAATCCCGATATAACGGATTAATACACAAATACCGTGCGTTCTGTATTAGTTAGCAACTAAAACTATTATAACTAGAACTAACACTAGAACTAGAACTAACATTAGACCTAAAACTAGAAACATTCGGGTTTAGCCGTCTTAAAACACATACGGCTTAACCTGAATGTTTCTAGTTCTAGGTCTAGTGTTAGTTCTAAATTGAGTTCAATAAAAATATAGAACAATCCAGCGCTGAATAACAATTAAAATTAGAACTAACACTAAACCTAGAACTAGAGACATGATTCTGGTTCTAGGTCTAGTGTTAGTTCTAGTTTGATTTCAATGAAAATATGGAACAATCTGGCGTTGAATAACAATGAAAACTAGAACTAACCGTACATAGTCGGCATTCAACATCGTCGGCTAGGTCCAACAAGTTGAGGTGAGTCTTTAATCGGTAGTGCCCAGTAAAGACACCCATTAGAACTTTAATGCTGCTACGAGCAAGTCCTAAAATATTCCCGAGTTTGACAGTGGCGATGTTGATAAACAACTTAGCGTGTCTCATTCCAGGAGAACTGGTCAAGAGTAGGCGAAGTCTCTTTTCAGCCCACAGTCCAATCCTATGTTTGGCCATAGCAAATCATAAATAACTGCTGGCTCTGGCCCCACAATCGCTTTAGCGCTGCCCTCTCGTGCTAGCTGATCTGCCGCTTCATTGCCATCAACCCCAGAATGACCTAGGACCCAGATCAAAGAAACTCTGTTATCTCAACTGAGTGTGTTTAAATGCTTTTACAGTCATTAACGTTCTTAAGTAAGAACGGCTTGACTGTCTGAAAAAATCATACTGTCATGTTCTTCACCAGCTCTCAAGAAGGATTTTAGCACCCATATCAATAGTAAATACTTCCGCCTGAAATACAGTACAGTACGTACCCAGGCTGTAAGCTTGCTTAATCCGAAGTGTCTGGCAGTATACTCCTGCCCCGACCCCTTCCGGCGTTTTTGATTCATCTGTGAACATGCAAATATCTGCCTGAACCAGAGAATTTTCGTTTTCGATCCAACTGCCGTTCAGGCAGAACAATTTGGTATCGAGCATTAATCACTGGTAGTGATCCCGTCAAATCTGACGCCATTGATAGAACAAAGTGCTTATAGTGTCTTCCGCAGCCCATTAAAACCTGGTAAATGGTAGTTTTAACCACTTTCTCTATATACAAATGCAAAGGAGATAGGTCAAGCAGAACATCCATTGCCACACTTGGCGTTGTGCTTATTTTGTTTTGTTCTAACGAGATCCGTTATATCGAGGTTTTATTGTATTTCACTTTCTTATTAATTTTTTTTGATTTACATAAACTTAAATTTGTTATTCAATAAATAAAAAATTATTTAATGTATACCAACGACGCGAAGTTTGAATTTATTAAAATGAAAATAAAAAAGTGAATGGTGTTGTGCTAAAAATGGCATGACATTCAACAAGTGTAATAGAACGACACGCCAACCGGCATTAAATCATGACGTTATAGGGTTTTCCTGGAATGGCAGATCGAGGGAACGAAAGAGAGATGGGTAAAGTGAGTTTTATCGTAAGTAACGCATCCGAGCGTAACATTCAACGAAGAAAATAAGAACCTTCATATGAACGATCTTTACAACACTCGTCACAATTTGCAAATCAAATGAGGAACTGACTCGAAACTTTAAAGTTAAAATTTATTTAAGTTTAAGAAACTATAAAAACTCCTAATAAAATTTGTATACTACTCCATCATTTCTCATGAATTAAAATAAATTAATGAAATGAATTAATAATGAGTATGCATATAAACAACGTGAATATAAACTGGTTTTAAAATTAAAAAAAAATCTATTTAAGTGACAAGGTTATCTACTTTCCCGATTTATTGGAGCTGAGATTATGTTAAAACCCGTTAAATAGTAACACTATTTTAAAAAATGTTTCTTCTGGTTCGTAATGATTTACGAGTTTTTTTTTGAGTTCCTAAAACTATAAACAGGGTCGTCCTATAAAGGACTCTGGCGTTTGGCCAACGTAACGCGAAGCACTTTACCGCAAGAGCGCATGTATTTTTGTGGTTTTATGATCATTTCAAACACTATAAGGAATGACACGATTCGATACCGTGCTTAGAAACCTTGACCTTTTTGAGGCTTTATAAAATACAAAAAAATAGGTATTCAAAGTTTGCCCTTGGGAATTTCCTTCCACATCCCCAAGAGTATTTTATTACGTGGCTTAGATAATAGAATATGGAAATTTTTTACCAAGAATTTCCTTTTTGTAACCATTCAGGGTATAAATTTTTAATCTATCGGCTATTCTTAACATACTATCATAAATCTAAAAGTGTTTTTTAAAATCTTAACATCATATTTTTTTTAATAAAAAACGATTATTTCATGAAACATTATTAAAATTAAGCTTGATATAACCTTAATAACAACGGCAAACTTTACACAGAACCTGCACTAATTACTACTCGCATACACCATTTGTAAAATTAAACTACTTAGCTAATTGGAATTGGGCCTAACATATGCATTGTGTGCAAATCGTCCTTTGCACTAGGAAAAGCTCTATTTTATGTATGCGGTGTTTGCATTATTAATTACAGGGAGAGTAGAGCTTTAATGTTTCATAATCCTAAAAGTATAGATGATAAAAGATAAAAATAGACAGGATATTATTTTTCTGACAGATTTAATGTTTATCCCTTCATAATTTTATGATTCAAAACAAAGTTTTATTGAGTAACATAACCTAAATGTTTCAAAATATTGCATTTGTATATAATACAAAGAATATTTATATGATTTCGTAATTTAAATTTTATATGAGAAGTAAAATGTAAATGAAATTATTAAATTTATCGACAACTCGTTTTATCCAATGCCAAAAATTTTAACGGTCGGCCAATAATGGGTACATTTTCACAACTATAATAAAAAATAAAAGCATTGTTAAAATATTCAAATATAATTATTAATGAAAAATATGTGTATTTCATTTCAAAATTCCGAATTTATTATATTATTTCGCTTAAATTTTACTTTATTATCTATAGGTCACAACACAGGAGGATTACTTCTGTTATTAGAAGCTGCTGCAAGTACGGTTTTGATCATATTATAGTATCAATTTATGCTAATAGAATTAGACTGGCAGTAATGAGACAGGTTAATGAGGTCATGCTGCAGAGAAGATCTTTAAGACTTAAAAGACGAGACAAAATCTGTATGTTGCTTTCATACTACTAATAATTAACTAATAAAGGGCCTATGATGCTACCCGGAGTACTGTCTGTGATTCTTTTTAACAAGATTAGGTGACCTTCCTTCTCAAATCCTTTGCTAAAGAGATAGCCTATAACTCAGATCGACCTTCTGCTATCAGACATGAAAACACTATCTATTATTCCATCAGACTAGAGGAAGACTTTAGCATCACTTTCTTTAGACCATTTCATACAGAATCGTCTGCTTCCAAAATGTTGCAACACAGTTACTGCTTCATCCCTGGCAAAGTTGTGAATTTATGAACATGACGCGATCATTAGATCACTTAAGTAGTTCATGGCAATAATTTATGAGGATAATCAAAATGTTCTTTTTTATATCAACATCAATTCTATATTTTTGATATCCCAATTATCTAGAAAACATATACAACCTGGTTATTTTAATACTAGTATCCATTTTACATAGAAACCATCAAAGTTTTTTAAATAAAAAAATTTGTATTTAAAGTAATATAAAGTACATCAGTGAGTTTTAATGGTAATTAAACGGAGAAATATATCGTCTACCGCAAAATCGATATTTAACGATAAGCGTCGCGACGCCATCTCGCTGTCGTTTTATTTGTAACGGTTGGCGACGTTTTCGGACTTTATTACCTCGGCCATTATTAAAACGCATTAAACGTGTTTATTGCAACCATGTTCGTTTTGTATTCGGCAACGAGATGATCGTCCACATAAACAATTTTCAGAGCTAACCGGACAATGTTGTAACATTTTTATTACCGGCAAGGTTTTCATCTAAAATTTTCACAAAATTCGGCACTTTATTGTAAACACTTTATTTCGATATACTTGCTTACTTATGAATTAAATATGCTCCCTAATGATTCTTGTTTTCAAATTTTAATGATGTAACCAGTTCTCAGTAATCTCGTTGGAAAGGTTTCCTTAGAAACTCTACCAGCTGCTAGGAAAAACGAACGGAATCAGCATAACCTGAAGTTCACCTGAAGAAAAAATCGAATGAAAGAAAGAGCTTTTCTGACAGTTATACCTATACAATATATTTGAAAGAATATCATTAGAAATACATGAATGGGGTCAATCACAAAAAGCCACCTACGCATTTTGGAAACTAATCTATGAATAGCCTACGTTTGCACGAATAAGGCTGCTAATCAATAATCCCAAGATGGGCGTTAGGGGCAATTAAGTAAGCTTTAGTGCCTTTTCAGATGAGTGCACCTGAAAGACATTTTACGTTCGGAGTTTCACCTTGCTTTTCAAAATTGGTGACTTGAGAGAACAATCCTTGAAAATATAAATAACATTTTTACCATACATTTTAGAGTGATTAGACACCAATACTGCAAACAAAGATGAATCTGTCCAATACATCTACTTCAATCGAACCGAATCCGACGAATTCGAATTGATCCAAAACCAATCCTAACTTATCCCAACTTTTCTCATATAACCTATACAATACAGCACCAAACTGTACAAATGCCCATATTATCCCCAGCTGTCTTCCAGTTCTACAGCGTTTATTGAAAATGAGTGTAGAGTTCAACTTCATTGCCATTGTTAAACGGTTCAAGTAATATCAATGATTATAATACATAAATAAAACGAATTAGGTCAAAAAAAAACTTGATGAGATTTTTTTATCGGTGTTAACAATTCATTAATTAAGCAACTCTTCGCATTGCGTTGAATAAGACGGCGAGAAAGAGCTGAGCAAGTTTATTACATTTAAGGTTGCTGCTTTCAAAAGTTAGCCCAAAACAAGTTTCACAAAACTATAAGATCGAAAATCGTTTTAATACAAAATTTTACCATATCATCAAATCAACACAAATAATTAACCTTAGCAATGAGAATATGATATTCATCCCAACTTTATCCATTAGAGAGACTAAATGAGTTAGGTTGGATCGAGGTAAATTGAGTTGAGTTGGGTTTGATTGAATTAGGCTGGGTTATCTCTTTAAATACACAAAAAAGGAAAAGGATGGACGCAGAAATGAAGCATGAGTTTGAAAAAAAACACCGTGGCCTTAAAGTTTCTCAGAAGAGTAATAATGATGTATTAGAAAGAAGAGAATGAAAACCTACTTACTTAACAACTTTACGCTAAGGCAATCTAGAGCAATGAGCGATCAGCGAAGGTTATCCAAGTTCTTAAAGAGTGAGGAAATGACTTAATTAGCGGAGTCCGAAGCATTGCCATCACCAGTACGCTGCTAAACATTTCTTCTTTTCAGCGTATAAAAACTAGGTTGGAATGGGTTGGGTTGAGTTGAGCAGAGTTGGTTCGCTGATGAAATTTGATATACAATTTTATCTATGGCAATGGATTTTCTAATAGTTAAGAGTCGTTGTAGTCACTCTATTGAATTTAAGTGTAATTACTAAATTAGGCATTTCTGAAATTGCATGTTAATTCATTCAAATTTTAAATTATGTTGGTAATACCTACACTGAATCAAACTTTATTAAGGAAAACGATGTCATAATGTGTCCCAGAAATTATCACCAAACTTGAGATGTTTGAACTACAACATCTCTTATTAAATCTCGAAAGTTAAAGCCCAAAATCATATTGCCCTCATTAATGAAGAACAACACAGAGTTACTGGCACGTTACATCGTTAAAGAAAATTGTATTTAATTTGTATTGCGGTTTTTATTTCTATTTTTTTCTTCCTCTCCACCGGATATTTAGCGGTATTTTTATCAATTCTTGATTTTCACAATCAATTTAGTTCATTTACATTTGCGAGAAACATGTTTGAAAATGTTTTATAAATATCAAATAAAGCGAAAAGTTTACTAAAAGTGTAAAATATGCTTTACTGATAACTATCTAGAAACGTAATTGTGTGCCAGCTGTTTATAAATACTATCAGAATATATAAGAAAATTTTTGATATTCGAAAAATTTCATTCACTTAAAAAACGATTTTCTTAGTTAAAAAAAAACTATTTTTCTTTCTTAAAATATTCACTTAGCACGAACTGAGTTCGTTGAGTAGAATCCCACGATGATGAAAAACAAATAGTTTCCTGCTTGTTTATACCCAACTCTATTAAAACAGTTTCGAGGAGAAAATGTATACAAGAAACGCACACATACATTACGTAGAATCCCAAGTTCTTGAACTTTAAGAGTTTTCCGGTGGGAAATTAGGTTAACATTATTTTTAGTTACATAAGTGTTTTATGCCCTTCGTTCTTTTTTTAATTAGTATTTCTATTTCTAATAGATAAAACATTTTTTCTTCATCTTTAAAACATCCAGCGATTTTTATTTTTATAAACAACCCATAAACACATTAAAAGAATCCCATGAATGTGACCTCGGAATAACTGTGGGTATTGTGTAGAGTTGACTATCCATTTCTTCTCTTTCAATGTATGTTATGGGTCAAGGGAACATTTTAAAGTGTTAAGTTCATTTAAGGTTAACAAGATTTTTTATGCATTACATTTTTTTTTATTATCTCCCGAAGAAAAACTTTTTTTATTGTTTAATGTTGTTTATGTTTTTATAAGTAAGAATAATTTAAATACAAATCAAGTTCGGTCAACACATTCAAGTACGACATACTCGATATGGTTGATAGATTTACGTGATTGATGGAATGACTTAATTGTTCAACAATAAAGTTCATGAATATTAAGAATTTTCGAAAATATTAATAACATTTAAAAAAAACTTGAGATGAGTCTAAAATTATCAAAATACAAGTTACAAGTGAAGCTACAGGTAGAACAAAGCGCATCGACCTACATTCAAAATCACAAAAAAAGTACATCATTGCCTAAAAAATTTCTTTTAAAATCAAAACTACCATTTAAAAGAACATATTTTTTACTTACCAAATAAAATCTTTACAGTGAGAGCAAAACGTGGGTTGTTTGAAGAACCTTGGCATAAACTTGTGATCCTTAACGTTGTAAACGTTCCGCTTCTTGAGCGCTCCTTTACGACCTCGCAGAGCTAAAGCTCCGGTGAGGACCTCTTTGTCATCGTTGAAGACATCGTCGTCAGCCATCGCGTTCGGAAAACTAACAACTCCTTGCAAAAATCGTATCAAATCTCGCGACGGCGACGAAAAAATATAAAAAACGTTCTCGACCGACGACGTTCAAACTGTCAATAACTGGGGTTGGTGTATAATCCGCGAGCCGGCGACGGCGGCGGCCGCGAGACCGACGGAGAAGGACGCAGCTACGGTGACGGCGTCGCCGTCGTTTCGCATCTCTTTCTGACGCCTGCGCGAATCACCGTGTGCGCATCCTGCATATTGTTCGATAAAACCGAACAATTTCGAACCGACGTCAGCGGTTGGGAATAGGTGATGGAGGTGTAGGAGGAAAAGTTTAGGCGGTGGTGGAAGCGGAGGCGTCGTGACGACGACGTCGCGCTGTTCCAACAAGTTGAGCGTACCCTTGAATGTTGATATTGTGGTTGTTCTGTAGTAGCCATTTATAAAATCTACTTCGTCGTCTCCGCTTACCTTGTGATTTACCTGTTTATACAATTGTTTTAGGTTACCTGTTGTGACAAGTTCTAGTAGTTGAACTCGATCGAAACACGTGTACTAACTTTGGTAGTCAGTTGAATGGGAAATAGGGACAAAACGGAAATCTATATTGTTGAGGGCTTTGACACTTACAATCCAAAAAGAAATCAATAAGTTCATTAAAATTTTATTATTTTTAAATTATCCTTTGACTTTCTATTGAAATTCCATTAACCTGGTAATATAATAAGTAAAGTATGATTTTGCACGTCTTTCAATTTATGAAACCTCACCTTAAAGCTTTGTCGGTTTTCCAGCCATCCCTTAATTAATTGAATTTCTATCGGATCGTCTCGTACATTCTCTTTAACTATCGTCTCTTTAATTAAAGCCTGAGTACGCTTTCACAATTTTTATCTTTAATTAATTATTTTAATTTAACAAACTATGTATGTATATAGGTGTCCCGAAACTCAACGCCAAGCGGGCACCGGGTGAGAGGCTAACTCATACCTGTTCTGGTAAAAATAAGAAAAAGATTCCATGTCTCTTAGTTAAGTGGTAATAGACATATTTTTGAAAATGTGAAAAATCGTTCCCGTACGTCATACCTTTAGATACTACGGTCAGAAATGTGCGCAATTTAATAGTGATTTTTTTTAATAATGTATTACATTAGTGAACCATGCTACGATAGAAATCGGAAATCAAACAACAAAAGTCATTAGTTTTGCAAAAAAAAAAAATTAATTTGATGAATTAAGGTTGAAAGAATTTATGACTGTCCTTTTAAAATAACTTGCCAAGGGTGTTGTACTACTCCTTTGTTTAAAAATCGTGTGTCAAACTTAATAGACATAAATTCTTTCAACCTTAACTCAATTAAACTAATACTTTTGTTGTTTAGTTTGTGACTGCTATAGAATCATGTCAATCATTGTCATATAACAAAATCACTATTAAATTGCGAACATTTATAACCGTAGTACCTAAAGATATGATGTAGAAGAATGATTTTTAACATTTTCAAAAATATGTCTATTACCACTTAACTAAGAGACATGGTTTTTTTCTTATTTTTACCAAAACAGGTATGGGTAGGAGTTTCGGGACACCTGTATACAGGCTGATTTATTAACTCACCATCAAATTTTGACATATGATAGCTAATCCAATTACCAAAAAAACATGTTAATGAACATTATAGCTGTGTTTGGTACACTTGCTATAAATACTCCTAGTGTAGCAAGTGTAGTGCAGTTGACAACTCTCAGTTTTCAACACATTTTCAAAGTGCATAAGTGTAACAATTTTAGGTGTTTGGTAAAACGGATTATTATGACAGTTATAGGTTATGTAATCTTTATTATTTCTGTAGGAAGTTGAATAATTTATTATTGATCAAAGAATCAAGATGAATAAATCAAAAAAGGAAATGTTGCCTGTAGTGACCCTATTAGAGTCTGATACCGAAAGTGAAGACAATGATATGATTTTTGAAGAATTGGACAGCGATGATGAAGAAAATGTATTTTTACTTTTAAGTAAAAAAGATAAAAGAACTTGCATCGATAAATACTTTGAGGATGTAGTTCCCAAATATTCTGATGTACAGTTTAAAAAGCATTTTAGAATATCTAGGGAGTTGTTTGAAAGTTTATCCAGTCGTTTTGAAGTAACAGAATTCCGGAAAGTAAATGATACCTACAACAGAAACAGTTCCGCTAAACATTTAGCAGTGTTTCTTTGGTTTGCTGGTCATGAAGCATGTAGTTATCGAGACCTAGCCGACAGATTTAATTTGTCATCACTTTTTACATATTTTCCCCCTTCATCATAAATTATTTTTACATTTAACTGTCTTTCAATTTTAGCCATTATATTTAACCGGAGAACTTCCTATTGGGTTTTTAATTTTAATTGAATAGAACGTTTTCTACAAATCAAACTGTTATTTATTGTTTTTACTAGCTTACAATATTTTATTTTTGTTTAAATAAATCTAACTTTGACACTTTCAAAAAACTAAATACGTCTTAAAGGTTATGTCGACTTACACTACACTTCCTACACTTGCCGGCGAGTCGGTGTGAAAAGTGTCTGCACTTTTAAAACTCAATCGCTTACCAAACGCGGCGGCACTATCTACACTTGTTTGCACCAGTCTACCAAACACTATTTTTAAGAAAAAGTGTGCACTGGTGTACGTTAGTGCAAGATACCAAACAAAGCTAATATGTCCTATTTCAATTATTTACGAAATTATAACAGATATGCAGTTCAATGTGGTACTGGAATTTCGCTAAAAATTTCACGTTTGAAGAAGTGGAAATCGACAGATAATGGAGAATTGATTGTTTTTTTTTTTGGTATTCAAATTCTGCAACCCAACCCAACCCACATCCTAAACTAAATAAATTATGGCATGTCATTGAACATCTAAAGCAAAAATTTTCTTCTGCGATTAAACTCGAGAGAGATGTAACAATAGACGAGAGTCTTATGACTTTAAAAAGAACCAGATTAGGCATCAAATTTTATATTTTCCTTTTCGATCCAGGACTGCCGTTCAGGCAGGACAATCTGCTATCGAGCATTAATTACTGGTAGTGATAATAATTAATAGAGAATAATAATTAGAGTTTTCGTTGAAGTTTCTTTTTCGCCAATGTATTCAAAACAGCAACGAAATATTCAATTAAAATCCACGCACCAGTGGACTCTTATTCGTATTGTGTCCCCAATATGGAAATGTATGCAGAAACGCAACCACAGTGTCCATTTCAACTCGGTGCATAAACGAAAAAATAGATTTAATTTAAGCTGTCATATTACATATTACATATCAAATTTGACAGTTCAAAATCTTTCACTTAAAAATCATTATAATATAATGATATTATCATCATAATCATCTAAATAAGTTTTTAAAACTTAATTAATTTACAATATTATCAATTTCCACGAAAAAAATTTAATTTATTTTGTTATAATTAACAGCTTACGCTGTTGAACGCGTAACAACATTGCGGTGAGTCCTACATTATGCGCTCACATTATCTTTATAATTATAGTAAACCCCATATCGCATTACATTATATTTCCCACCAACCATAATTAACATGTTCTATGCAACAAATGGATTGGATGTGGTAAGCAAAATTGTCTCATTTTTTTTTGCAATCGGTTATTTAAAACTAAAGGGTTTAACTGTAAATCTTGTCAAATAGACGAGCAAAATTGAGATTTTATGCAGACCACGTCCGGGAATCATCGATGGTAAACACCGGGAAAGAATTCCTCATTATGGCTTTGAATCTCATTTTGTTAAAAAGGAGACCGTAACGGAAGAACGTTTTACACACGCGCGCGCTGGAAAGGGTCGGCAAATTTTGTAAAAGGTCACGAGGAGATGACGACCGCGTGCGCACTAACTCTCCCCCTACATCGATTCTTTACCCGATTTTAGTTTTTCCAATGCCCAAAACTAGGAGAACCTGGTGGTCACCGAAACTATGGTAGGAGGATTTGTTCGGTATTTTTTCATTGTATGCCAGAAGAAAATTGCGCATCGACGAGTTTTCCAATTACTGTAGCAAACATTCTGAACAAAAGTTTTGAACAAAAGATTGGAATAAAAAAAGATATAAAAAGAAAGGGTTCGACTTTCAACAATTTCTACAAGAGGACTTATCGGTTACTAATAATTAACTTTGGGATTTATAATTGCTTACATAAATTACCAAAATGTCTTTCAACAAAATTTTAGAGTATTATCGATTCTTTGAAAAAATGTTCTTTTCGCAGTTGGTGAACGAATAAAATCTCGATTTGGAACTCTCCCCGAAGGGGAACCAAGCGGGAAGTTTATGGTTTCCTATCCACTCCTAAGAGTTCCCCGGGGATTTGCAATTTTCCACGCTTGCACCACTGTCTGCTAATGGCATTTTACGATCGTTTCGTTGTTAAATAACCTCGTTGCTAAGATTGATGGATTGCATCGATCTAAAAATATTAATTCTCCTATTTCAACAAAAAACATCCACTAATATCAATGAAAAATGAGAACTCCAATAATTTTTCTCTATTCATATAACTATCATGGTGCGTTTATGATCGCGTTGATGGAAACGGTCAAGTGTGTCAATCTAATTATAGAACACAAAGCGGAGAGAAGCCCCGCAATTTCTGTGTATACTGAGGTGAACAGGGCTTATTTTTAAAATCCAATAACAGACTCTGTAGTAAATATCCCTTTTTAATTTTATATTTTTATATAAATCATTTTGACGGCTGTAAAAAGTCTTTTATTTAATTTTCAGTAAAATTAATTGAATTCAAAAACTAAAAGTAATTTTCAAAAATAAATAAACTATCTACTGACAAAAGACTAAATACTACTTACAGAAGACTTGACACTGCTTGCAGAATACAAATTTAGTTAGATGCTACTGATGGGAGACTAGACGCTGTAATAATAGAAAACCAAATACTGCTTACAGAAGACTAGATTCTGTTGATTAAAGGTTGGAGGCTGCTGGAAATAGATTAGATACTACTTATGAAAGACCAGATATTGCTTTTAGAAGGCGTAATACTACTTGAAAAAGACTTCATATGCGGTTAGAAAATACTGCTGACAGAAGATTAAATACTGCTAAAAGAGTATATACTGCTCTCAAATAATGCTTCTGATAGATAACTAGATACTGTTTACAGAAGACTGGATACTACTAATAGAAGACTAGATATTTCTTTTTATTTGTTAAGAATAATGTTAAGTTTTCTAGTCTATCTACTGAATTCCTCTTACAAAAGCTGATATTATTTGGTTTTCACACAAAATTATCATTAGAGCAAAACCACCATATTTATACAACGACGATGTATATCATCCTGAACATGAAATGTTTCAAGAAATTGATTTTAGATGAAGTTTTAGATTTCTTAACGTTAATCTTGAGATTCCATAAAATTTCGATTAATTTAATAAATAGATGTAGCCACCACTTAACTTTTATAAAACACTGATATGGCTAAAAGCCAAATTGCGACTACACCTAGATTCAGCCCGCTGCAGCTAGACAAACGATTGCATTTAATTTGAATATTTTAACACTAATCCTAACAAGATAAATTAGAATAATACTTTTTAAAACCAACTAAAGCGATTCATTCGTTGAGTGGTTAAATAAAAAAACTACTTCATCATAATGAATATCACAGATATTTTATTGTATTTTTTTTTCTTTTCAAATAAAAAGTTTCTCCGTTGTACCTGAAATAAGGAAATAACAATTTCAACGTTCAACATTCTTTTAAAACAATCACAAAAATTATCCACTTTTGCTACATCCACATTGATCACTTTGCATAATAATATATTTATTTCTCAGTATAAGGCACTCAAGTATAAATCTGTACAATATGTTTCTTTCTTTCTACGTTGATAAAGTCAAAAGTTCAAAAAGGAACTAAAAAACTAAAAAAAAAATAGTAATAACAGAACAAGAAATAAATTAATGATACTTAAAAGTAATAAATATTATGTAAGTTGAATCATAACTTTCTTATTTTTAAATTACAAACGAAAGAAATAAACGATTAAAATTAATGTGTACAATTAACGCGTGTGGCACAAATATTGTGGATAAAATTTTAGGAGCACGGTTTTTTTAATGCTAAGCACTTAACCGGATATGTCCTGTTATTAATAATCAAAATTAAATTAAAATAAAAGAATATTAGTCTAAGTACGAGTATCTTGTACATTTGCGTTTCCATTTTCAGCGGATTCTTCATCCTTTTTATCATTTTCCGGGTTGTCGAATGATTGACGTTCACCAGAAGCGAAAATTGTGTAGAAAGTACAACAACCAGCATAAACACAAGCGGCTGTTATAAAAACTATTCTCCATTTAGCTTGACTTGGCTAAAAAAAAATAATAAATAAATAAATGAAATTAAAAAAATATCATTTTATTTACCTCTCCTTTAATGATATTTCCTGCATAAATCGGAGCTAATAGACCAGCGAGATTAGCAAGGCAATTCGTGAATGACATAAGAATACCGGCGAATCTTGGAGAAATATCTAAATGGTTTACTTTAAATCCGGAATAAATACCACCATTAAGACCTACACCAATAGTTAAAATTGCTATGGTTAACCAACGATCACAACCAGTAAAAGCAGCTGCAGTTAAAGCAACAGCAGGACCATATTGACCTAGAGAAATAAAACAAAAATTAATTTAAATAAATAATACTCCTAAAACGTAATTTTTTAACATACCGATTCCGTTAATGATTTTTCTCACTATTGTATGAGTAAAGTAACCACTAACTAACATCCAATCGGCAACGTGACTTATAGCCATTGAGAAGAGCCACATAGCCAAGTAAGGAAGAGCTGATAAAAATCCATTCTGAAAAAATAAATAATAATTAGAACTATAATTAAGGTTGTTTCAATTTAGTTCTGCTTACATCTTTGATGTCAAAATGTAAAACTTGTTTCATGTAGGTTGGAAGTTCTGTCATTAAAGTTTCATAACCATAATTATGGCCCATGTGGGCGATGAGGATAGCCCAGAATGGTAAACATTTGATGATTGACATCCATGGAATTGGTGGGGTTTTCTAAAATAATTAAAAAATAATAATAATAATAATTGAAATTAAATTGAATTAAGTTTTAATTAAAAAAATATTTACCGTATTTTGTGATGTCCCCCATAAAGAATCCAAAATAAATTTTCTTTCTTCCGCATCCATTTTCTTATTGGCATTGGGATCTTCGTAGATGAATAAAAGGAATGCAATACACCAAACGGTACCAACAGCACCAAATACATAGAAAATTGATGGCCAACCTGCTGCAGATGCCGAAAGTAATCCACTTAGAGGCATCGAAATAACTGTTCCAAATTGTGCTCCTAATAACAAAAAGAAAATTTTTTTCAGTTTATACATTAATTAATCATTTTTTTTATTTGATTTTAAAATGATTTTTAAAATTTATTCATCAAGAACAAAAATACCACATCTACTCCATTATCCATAATTTTTTAATATGTTTTGTTGCATCAAAAACATTTGTTATATAATTATAAGCAAAATTGAGACAACAAGCTGTTGTTTTGCATCTTATTTGCAGATACCGACAAAATTACATTTTATCATTTTTGTGTATATTGTTATATATCACTATATATAAATATTAACTGTAGCGCCTCGGCCGCAAGCGACCTCGGCTTAATAAAGTAATATCGTGCATTTTCGTTTATTTAGACGAGGTTACTTAAGCTACCTCAGCTTAATCGGTCGAAATCATGCAGTCTTTATTGTGCATTTTATTTTATATAGCCGAGGAATTGTAACATCGACTAAACATTCTTCTTGAAAATCAAAAACGCTTTAGGAAGGATCCAAAAATACCTACACTGAATCTGATACCGCGTTTTAAATAGTTTTCTCTAAAACATTATTTCTACTTATTACCACAATTATTATAACTTATTATTTAACAAAGAACGAAATATGAATAATATATAGCTATTTTCCTTATGAGAACAGTAGAGATAAGTATTTTTTGTTAAGTAATAAGTTGACATAGAGAAATAAGGAGAAAACCGTATGACATTGAAATAGATAATAGCATTGCCGTGACATAAATCTATTTTCTTGTCGTCTCGGCGTTATTATAAGTAAGGTTACCACCACTGCATCTTTTTCAAAGTTAATCTATATTTAGCGGATCGTTCCTATTTAGACATCTAAATTTGTAAATCGAAACAAAGTCACTGTAAGGTGACGAATCAAATTGAAAAAAAAATTATAAGCGTTGACGTCAGCATTTAATTGTAAGTAAAATTGATCTAAATAGATTAAGATGTTTGACTTAGGAAAAACTATACATTTAAAAATATGATTACCGATTACGATATTGACTTTTGGACTCTCGTGATGTTTTTTACGTAATTATGACTTGTCGTGATTAAGTTTATTTTTTTCATGTTGTTTGAAAAAAAAATTAACGGGTCTGTATAATCGAATTGATAGTTTTATAGCTGGGTTATGTAAAAAGTGCTATCTCTTCGTGTTCATAAATACATATAGAATGTTTATAAAACATATATCATTTCTTATTTTTAGAAAACAAAACAAAGTAAGTTTTTTTAATAATAAATTTATCTGTGTAATTACTACACGTAATTTTCCTAAAAAAATTGAGTCTTGAAATAAGAATGTAATCTAACAATTTTAATCGAAACATACAATGTAATAAGCACTTTAGATTTTTGATAAAAAATTATAATTATACCATTTTTTATTTTTAATGACGACAGTTCCAGATTAAAAAATAAGATGCCCTTCCGTATTTTCAACTTTAAATGGTACTTGATTATTTATTTTATTTCATAACAAAAAAATTTAGGAAGTTCGTTCACCACAACACATTCCTTTCACAAAGACCAAGATATGAAAAAAAGAACCGTAGCAGCAATTAATACTTTTTAATGACAAGTCATTACCAAAACTTCGTTTTTCTCATTTTTGATTGTATGTAATAGTAAGTTTATTGTTTTACAATTTAGATAAAATATTAAAAAAACTAAGTATTTGTTTTAAGAAAAACGATGAATAATGTTATCTTGTATCATTTAAATTTATTGTGCGTTATAAAATTTAATGCGGGAATTACTCATGGAAAAATAAACATAATAATGATTCTGACTTAAATTTCTTAAATTCTTTTTTAGAAAATACTTAATCACTCTTAAAAATATAAATGTTGCTATGTTTTCGAATAAAATTGCAATAAAATTATTCATTGCAGTAAACATAACACATGTATTTTGAACCGTTTAAACCTTTACTCTATCGTCGATATCGACTCAAGGCCCATACAATACTTTAATACTTCGTTGTAAATAGAAAGTTACAATAATGTCAAAAAAGAAATTGTAAATCAAGAAAATTTCTAAAAACAAAATACCCGAGTAATATTCTTCGATATTATAATATTATTAAGCCAAGCTGAAGTTGTTTGACTTGGTATTTAAATTCTTTTTCATTAACTTTTCTCAATTTTGATATTTTATGATAATTCTGATTGGATTATCACAGCAACACTTTAATTCCGTTCAAAAAGTTGTCACAAATGAAATATTTAATCCATAACTAGTATGAACAATTTTTGGTACTAAAATCAAATATAACTCAAAAATTAAAAACGATAATGACAAATGTTATTCATAGAATCTGTTCATAACGAAAAGAAATTATCATGAATCAACAAAAGAAATTAAGAAGATATTATCAACACACCACCATGAAAGTACATCTTTTTAAACGCCACAATTTACTACATATAAATTATTGCATTAATACCTGTAATTAAACACACCTACAATTGTTATAATATTTTTATCGTTTTTATAATCCTGGTTGTATTTAAAAAATAAAATAAATTGTCGAGCCCATTATTATCAAAGTACTATAAAGATAAGTTCATTATTAACAATATTAGTGAATAGAATCGATAATAATAATATTGATGTAGATAAAATTTATGTCGGCACATTCCCGCTTTTATAAATTTTTACGTTTTAAGTATTGTCACTATTCATAGTACACTCAATGTCAGCTTGATAATAATAAAAATACGTTTTGGCACCGAAACTGATGTTAAAATTGTTCACGGCATTGTAACGAGAAAAACGTTTAATGCATTATAATTTTTTTTTTAAACGAGATAGATTACTTAGCAGTTTTTGTTTCGAGATGACTTTAATTTTTTTTATCTTTACTCAATAAATTCTATTTTAAACTAATATCTCTAATACTCAAATTATTAAAATGTTTAATAAAATTGTTAAGTAATCGTTAGATATTCGGAAATATGAAATTAGAACGGAATAAAATTAAATCAGTGTAAACATATTTATGTGATGTGTCTCCAATGAAATAAAAACAAAGAAAGTCATTCATAACGTCCGATGTGTTACATTACTTGTATTTTGTTGTTTTATTCCAATCAGTAATAAAGATTAATCATACTTTTTTTTCTTTTAAATTTATTTACAACACAAGATCAATGTTTTGAACTCCTTCGAGATGTTTATGTGTTATTAAAGAGTTGGCTACTACTATTATTGTAATCATTAACGGTTTTGATATTTTCTGATTTAAAACAGTAATTTTTAATTTTTTTTAAATTATACCTGCATATACGAAAGCACCCAGCCTGCTTCTCTCGTTGGGAGGGACCCACTTTGCCAATAAGGAGTGTGTGCATGGAACAATCGGTCCCTAACGAGAAATTTTACGGTTCAGTACCGAGGCAACAGTACAAAAACGAGATAAAACACATTTTTGTGATCATGTCGTCGCGAAATAATAAACATTCGTACGATTCGTTTTGAAAATAGAAAAATGTAATTATCTCGCTTCCTGTACGTTGTTAATTAAAATTTACCTCTCCTAAACCTTGAATGAAACGAATAGCGATTAACCAACCAACTCCCCATTCTGCAGAGATCGGCACCAAGAAGGCAAAGACCGAATTGATTAACATCCCAACTCCCAAAAAGTAAATGTTTCCGTATTTCTTGGCCATAATTCCAAAAGGAATTTGAGTGATTACATAGCCATAAAAGAATGAGCTAAGAATGTAACCTTGAAGATCAGTTTCCCAAGCGTATGGTCCATCGCTTCCACTCTGTAGCATTAATATATTAGTATATTTTAAGTAATAAAAGTGGATGTATTTACATTATGGGTTGATGTTTCGTTTCCTAATTCAGCATCACATTCATCGTCGACAAGTTCTTCTCCACCACCGATGGCTGTATGATTAACCATAGCTACGATAGCCACTGACATATTGGTTCGCATAACATAAGCGTTTGCCATTCCCAAGAAGAGCATAAATGTTACCCAATGTCTTGTTCCAAACCATGCTAAAAATAAATTAAAATAATTTTTAAAAAAATTTATTTATATTTAAAATACAGTCGGTAATAAGTTATCCTTGAAATGACTAAAACGGAAAATGTAATAAACAACAAACATATTTTCATCCTGCTTTTTATTCTTGGAAATTCCGTAAACTAGATTAGAACCATTTTAAAAAAAAAGTGAGTTAAAGGGGTAATGATGTTGACGGAGACGATGAAGAATTATCTTGTCGTAGATAACGAGAGGAGAGTAATAACTGTTTATCACTGCGGTAGAGATAATTTCGTCACTTCTAGACGAAAAATTGCGGAATTTCATTTCTTTAATTTATTTTAGACAGTTCTATTGAAAATGATTCAATCTGACTTTTATGATTGTTTAAAAAAAATTTATTATGCCATATAACTCGATTACATTTTTATAACAATTATCTCTAAATTGAGTTTTAAAAATAATTAAAAAATATTGACGTCTAAATATCAAAACGTCAATGTCAGAATGATATTTTCAAAAATAAAAATAAATGTTACCAACCCTGTTTTTTCTTCGGTTTGCCATCTATAATATCAGCCTGATCATAAACACCAATATAACCGTTTCTATTTCTATCTTGAAGATTTTCTGGAGTTTGCACCATTTTTTATGTTAATTACTTTAAATTTTTATTTTATATACAAAAAACAAAACTATTTTTTAAGTTAAAAAATTTCCTAACCCAACATTTTTAAACTCATTTTAATGATAACACTAAAGTCAATTAATTAAACACTTTTTCTTAGTTTTCACAGTCAATTTAAAAATAAAATATATTTTTTTTAATTTAAATTTTAAGTTGGCTACTCATAAAAACTTAAATAAAGAGGTTATGTCGCGTCGCGGTTGTTATTATTTATGCAAGTGTCGTTTCAAAAAAATCTACACGTTTTTCTACACGCTACGTATTATACCGGAGATGCGAGGACCACGTGCACAACTGACGCGACAAAGGTAACGCACGATTAGATGAAGTAAAGTAACACGTGCGCGCTAAACTTTTTTTTTGTGTCTCAGTCTTATTATTTTTTTTTCGTTTTCCTTTTTCTATGGTTGGCGATAGTGTAAACGCGCGACTACGAAACAACGCGGTAAATAAAAATGTTTAAAAAGGAAACCTAACACTGCGATTACGATTATCGCGTTATGTTTCTACAACCACAGTTTATCGTAGTTTAACAATTACGTTCGTAATTTTCTTTATATAGTAAAACCGGGATGAGTTTTTTTTATCTAAGTATGCAACCCAAAATACGGCGATGGATTTTTTGTATACGGGGATGAAAAATAGTTTTGGATCATTAAATAAATAATCCAATTTGTTGCTTTAAAACAAAATTTAAAAAATTGGTTAAATTAGTTTAAAAATTTGCTAAATTTATAAAAAACAATTTTTTTAAAATTGAAATAGTATATTAAAAGTTTTCTTTTGTAATCTTTTGATCATCATGGTAATGTGAAGGTTGTTATAGATTGATATCTTAGATGGATTACGCACAACACCCTCTTATAATGATTAAAATTTGGTAGCTATTGAATTGATTATCGTATAATTGGCCTATTATTGCTAATAAATTGTTTTTTTTAAAATTCGATTTACGCACATTAATGTTAAATTAAATTTCATAATTAAAATAATTTTTTTAAACAACAATAAAGTTTGCCCTGGTGCACCTTGAACGTTGAAAACGATTTATTTCAATTTACAATTAGTCCCAAAAGTTTGTTACTTCGTACGTTTAAAGAATTATTCATTTATTTTGCTATTTTCTTGAGTTTAAAAGTTTTTTACTTATAAATCTGCTTAAAATGAATAATTATATAACTATTTTATTAGAAATCATGCAAAAACCGTTGGTGTACGATGACTTTTATGACATTTCATTTTGATTTTGATCTATTGGTTATTGATGTTAATCTAACTTCAAATTTACAACATATTAATTCCGTTTGTCTATTTTATGACATCTTTTATTGATTTATTGTTTTAAGATCATAAATTTGATTGAGTTTGAAGAATTAGACTCTTAGAATTTTTTCGATTTTATTACCAACTGTAAAATTGAATAAAAAGACGTGACTTTAAAACGTTGTGAAATTGTAAAACATGATAAACTAAAAAGAACTAAATATAAAGATAAACATTGCAATGATTAATAAGTGTTAATTGTTTTTAAGGTTATGTTTGCCTTTCAAAGTTGCTATAAATTAATTATCATCATTTTTATTGATTTTTTTATTTCTCAATCTGAAAATTTTCCGATAATTTTTTGAAACAATAATATTAAAGTGATATATTTTTTTCTCTTTAAGATTAGATTGAAAAAGTCGGAAAAATATAAAGAGAACGGTCATGTTAAAGAGCGGAAGTAACAATCGGGACTAGTTGTTTTTAATTTTAAAATTGCTCCGTTTTTAACTGAATAAAGATCACCAAGTACGATTTTTTTAACAAACGTTAATTCGATTTTAACTCCGTACTATGACCCTCGATTTAAAAATAGGTACTTATTTACAACCACCGTTCGCATTTTAAGATTATCTCGATTAAAATAATAAAAAATTATGATAAAAAGTTTATCATCTGCAATGCAGAAAGACGGTTGTAAGGTGATTATATCGCAATTATTATGGATAACGGTATCATGATGATCTTTGTTTTTTTTCAAGTTTATTTTTTAAATCTTTTTGTTATCGACGTCATGGGTTGAAAGGAATTTCTACCTGACTGTAACTAAAACTGGTTTTTATACGGTACTCATATGTGACTAATATTTGCAAAACCGGATTCGTAATTGATGTAATTTAAAATTATTAGCATTTCTCAATATTCGATTGCCAGGGATGAATCGTTAACTACAAATACTTGACATATTCGTAAAATACTTCGTTCATAAGAGGTTTGAAATCTTCAAAAGAGACAGATGTAAAATTTTTCATAAAAAGTAAAATTTTAAAACTTGTGCAAACTTTAACACATAATATTTGTATGTCAAAATGGAATGATATAACAATTTGAAAAGAATGTCTAAACTGGTTTAGAAATGTTTGTTGTGTCTACAACAAGTTTGCTTATTTAGGACACAAAACTCTTATTTAGTATTCATAGATCTAGAAAAGTCCTACGATACAGTGCTAATGAAGAAGCTGTTTCTGACAAAGACTGGAGTGACTATCGAGTGTATTTAGTCCATTTAGAACATTTATAGGGATCCCAGAAGTGTCATTAAGGTGATAGACTGGATATCCGACTCATTTTTCACAAAAAGTGACAACTCTCGAAAATGGATATAGGGATGCAAAATCAAAGTTCAAGTTGTAGTAACAAATGAATCAATCTATCAGTAAAAGAATCAACTTTAACATATGTGTCAGAACTTGATATAGACTTTCTAAGAAGAACAGGCAGAGTATCAAGACTAGAACATGTCCAAAATGAGGAAATTAGACGATGGACGAACAAGTATATACCTTGTTGATGTATAATTGATGCATCCCATCAAACTAAACAGTTGATATAGTATGGGCATGTGATAAGGATGCCGGAAAATAGATGGCCAAAAAGAGATCTTGGATATGTACCTCAACATAGAAGAAGGAGAGGTTAATACATCCTGGATTCAAAGGACCAGACAGATTAAATTGATCGAAATGCGTGATGCGACAGAGGCTGTAGGAACCCTTGGGCTTCGTTTGCTAAAGGGAAGCGTTAATAGTTGCAACTTTATGTTAATTGATTTGAAACTTGATTTTATTACTTTAATTAAGGTCATTAACAATAATTAAAGATACGAGTACTACAATTTGCAAAATAGAAATATTCAGTTCTATCAATCATAGAACTCGTAATCAACGTCATATTAATTTGATGGAATGCTGACTCTGCGTCTAATCAGAAAGTAAAAATGTTCTATTACTGCCATGTTAAAACTCAATTAAATTGTTTATAAAAATGATCTTTGTGCGTCAGAAAATAACATTATAATTATGTTAATTTAGTGAAAACTAAATCCATAGAAGATATAAAAAGTTTTTAAAAAACATCATTTCAGTATTAATCATTTTTTTTTTGGTTATGTAGAAACAACCAATGTTACCTCGTTCGCTCGTTACGAGATGGCGCCCTCAAATTATAAATTTTAAAGTCCCTAGATTTACAAAGTACCGCGGTTTGCCGCCATTTTGGCTCGAATGTTAAGAGTCGAAAGCCCTTCTTACTGCTATTTTTGCAACTCCAAAGACGCCAATATTTTTGTAAATAAGTGGTGAGATGCAGTGACAAGTTGTCAAACCGCCATTTTGGCTCGAAAACAGGCGTCATGAACCGCGGTACTTTGTAAATCTAGGGACTTTAATAAATTTCTTTTTAAATTGAATTTATTTATGATTTATAAATTTTTGATTGTTTTCAAATTTGAAATAAATTCTTGTTAGAACGTATAGTAAAATTACGATATTTCATATAATTAAGAATAAATTTTTAATTATCAGATGAAATGTCAAATTTAAATTTTAAATTGAAATATTAAATTTAATATAATCTCGAGATTTACTTCATATTAGCAGATAAAATATTAAATTTAAAATGAAGCATGAACCTGTCAGATAGATTGTTAAATTTAAAGAAAATCACTTTTAATGACATTAATTATTTATGTATTTTTAAAATCGTGACGAAAATAAAATTTCCAGAACAAACCAGTACAAAAAAAACAATAAAATAACCGTGACATATTTCCATATATATTAACTAGAAAAAAATTCCATGAATTTTTTTTTTTTAATTTCATTCTTAAATAATTTATGTCACGTTCAACTAAAAACCGCAATGTTACTTGTCTATGTCAATAGATAGTGAAGTAATGCATAATAAACAAATACTTCATGTTAAAGTTTAATCTTTTATTTAACTTTTTTATGCGTTTCATTGTTACTTATCGCTCTTTTATTATCTTAACCGTTTATCATTTATCATTTTTATATTATAATTTTGAAACCGTTTTTGGATTAAAAGCGACATCTTAATTGATTTGATTGAATCATCCGATTTCGTAGATTAATTATAGAGATGGCGCTAGCTGTTATAATTTCCTGAAAATTTGACCAAACTCTTATCAAAAAATGATGGATTAGGAATCTATTGTTAAAATTTTGTTTTAATTTTCGATAAAATTATCGGTAGATGTCGGTTAAGGTTATCATTCGATAATTTAATAAAGTTCTATTTTTATATAATAAAAAGAAAATTAAGGTTAAAATTAAAATTTAGGTTTTTAGTTTAAAAATTGATTAATTTAAACTTTAAGCTGAATAAATAGTTATTACACTCTCCCGTAAATCATGTATTCTTTAAACTACTAAAAGTTAACATCAAATAAAAGTACTTACATTTTGGGTTAATTCTAGACCAACATCCTTCTGATTTCACTTTTTCCATCGTTGCTTCTGTAGCGTACCCCATTTCTTCTTTTCGATTGATTTGGGATTTATTAAGAATTATTAAAATAAATTAAGATTTTAGAGATTTCTTCTTGGAATGAATAAGAATAAAGTTAATACTGATAATTAATTAAAGGCTAGTTAATTTTTAAACAACTTCCATAAGGAAGAGAAATTAATGTTTTAAAATATTTTTCTTCTCTTATAAAACGCGTTTCTCGCGCTGTTTACGCGCAACGACGGTGTGCCGCAAACTGAAAGCCCGCTCGCTTCTTGCACCAGGTAATATACGCGACAGTATATTCTACTCGAACTCTCTACTTCGTTTATAAGTATGCCTCTCGAATGTACTGCATTATAACTATATATATATATAGATATATTCAAATATAATAAAGATAATGCTATGAGAGGAAAACAATAGTATATAAGTCATAAAATCTTAATGGATTTTTCAGATTTTTATTAATTTATTTTATGGTTTTTATACATTTTTTCTTACTTTAATGATTATTTATCTAGATTTTAGATACATCAAAAATTAATCTTTTACGTCTTATTATCAATTTGTCTATTACAAAAAGATTAGTATTCGTTATTACAATGTTGCAATCTTACTAATTCCAAATTTAAATACGCATATAATTATAACTTTTTATTTGCATCTTTTCTTTAAACTCCTATTAATCGAAAAGTTTCTGAAGATCATTTGTAGTCTTAAAAAATTGTGGTGTCCCTTTGGAATTAAAGGATTATATTTTTTTACTTTATAACAATCTATTCATCTTTAAAAAAAAATTACAAGATTTGTCACGATCTTTGATTCCTATCAGTGATTGATTTTAAGTAGCATTGGGCTTATTTGAAGTATTTGTTGTTTTTTGCAATGTCTGAAGCTAAAATATGTTTAAAAGTGGAGGTGGATATAACTCCTAACAATGATGGTTTACATAGATTTTAATTTTTATTGTTAATCTACTGTTAGATCTAACTGTATAATAAGATATATAAAGGTTTCTGATGAAGGCAGAAACCAATAGAGTCGCCTAAAGATTCAAATCTTTGGTTCAGAATAAAAATTCAAATGTTGAAATATAAACTTTAGCAAATTTAATGCTTTCTTGACATCAATCAAACGAAAAAAAAGTTATTCTCATATCTTTATCAGAACTCGTTGGCAATAAATTATAGATCATGCAAAGTCTTAGTGGAGTTACTTCTTTCTTAGGTGTATATAAAGTAGAATCTGTAGTTTCCAATGCAGAATTTTATAGTCAGAGAACAACAACCAGTTTTCAAAGTCCTCTCTACTCCATATCTATGTGGATACCATTAAAGACTGTCTTCTTGATGAGGGACGATGAATACGAGGGATTGATGAATACGATACATAAACTTTAATGCAAGATCTGGTGATTATCAACGGTCATGCGTATTTGGCAGCCTCTTTACATTTTACATCTTGCTACCAAGTATCCAGTTATTCTTGAAACAACTGAGATAACCCATACTAACGTAGAATAAATATTATGATTTTAAACATTTCACAATAACACAATATAATATGATCTTCTTTATTGCCATTCACACAATCTTGATCACATCAACATTGCATACTTCTCAAAATCCGGTCGAGTCAAGAAATATACTAAAACAAGGAAGACTGTCGTGAAAATAAAGTTACCACGTAGAGTTAAAAATTTTAATTTATATTGAAAATATTTTAATACTAAAATATGTTGAATACGGATCTGTCTTGGGTCATTTCGTTTTATATTCTGCGCAAAATTTTAACCCGAGCTCTTTCTACCTGTTGAAAACCCACCTTTCAGTTGGGAATCCCAATGTTTGCGGTACGCGTTGTTGATCAAAATAAAACCGCAACAACCTCGAGACTTTACCTTTTAGAAACTCGTGTTATATTCGAACGTGCCATAACACTACCTCCATATATATTGTTATTACCTATTATTTTGTTATTCATTTGATTTAAATGTTTGCTTATCTGATTTAACTTTATTAATTAACAGTTTAAAGTCGCTGGTTTTCCTTAATTATATAAGTCGGCTTTTAAAATTTTACCTTAAACAATTTTCGTATCTATTTATTTTCATTTTTAAAATGCAATTTCTTGAAAATAAAATTATAATAATAAATATTGAACTATAAAAAGAGTTCATTGACTTTGCCAACTTTCTATTTCGTATTTGATCATCATATTGGATATACAAATCATTTCATTTTTAATTCCAAATATATATATGTATAAGAAAAAACTAATGGAGCTGTTTAAAATTGATAAAAAATTTAGTTAATCCTACCTATTGATCTCCAATTGAAGATTAAGGACTTAAAATGGATTAACAGGTATAATGACGATCGAATAAGACGTCAATGTAATTTTATTTAAACTTAAATGCGTAACCACATTTTTCAACTAATTCTATAGCTTAACTATTTAGATTTTAATCGTACTTTTATCGCCTATTCAATCGTTTATATCTGATAGGAATAATATAATAATATAGGATTATCTTATTAAACTCTAAAGTTTTATTGACTTATTTTATTTTATACCTACTACTAAAATAGCAATTATAAGAAATTTATTTTACAACCGTTTTTGTAAAAATTTATTATTTTTAGCTTTTTTCGGCTGTTAATAATTATAGATGAGCTAGTAAAAGAAAGACAGACGGATGTAATAAATTGAATAATTTGGTATTTATCATCGAGCTAGATCTTTAAATTGTTAAAGTGTTATTTAAAGTAGGAACAAGAGACTTTGAGTTAATTATAAAAAGAAGATTAAAACTTTGTTACTACAAACGTAACAATAACATGTTTTGCTTTTTTTGCAAATCATGTTCGTTTTTCTTGGTACGCAAGGCATCTCAGGCTGTAATTATCCTCGGTATTTTTTTTTATTACGCAAAGTTTTTGTAATGATATAAATACCAAACTAAAAATAAATCAGGTAGTTGATATAAAATATTTTCAATATTTTACAGTTTCTAAAATATTTATAATGATTTTTGTACGATTTTATCAAATTCAGATTCATCAAAAAACTTTTTAAACCTAACCTTCAAGATTAATCGCAAGTAATTTACATTGTTTGATTTGGTATTTTCAGAAGTCTAAATCATTTCGCTTGCTCATTCTTATAAACAAATTTTGTGAAAAATGGCTACAATGATATAGCAATGTGATTCCTGCCCAGTGCTTTGAATGAGATGGTAGATAAATTCAAGGAAGCACAGATAAAATGGTTAATTCTGTCGCCATTGCAATGGACTTACATGGCCTCTCGTGACCAGGCTCTACACACGAAGTTACTCATCAGCGATCAAAACCTGTAGTTTGTTAAGTTTAGTCATTCATGATGGAAACGATGAAACCATCATGCTATATTATATTATATTAGAAGAAGGATGGACAGAAGAAGATTCTGGATCCACCCATAAAATCGGACGTTTTTCTACATCCGCTACGAGCAAAAGGTTGAGTTGTTTTCCGTGAATCACAGATGAGTTGATTGAAGTGACTCTAAGTAAACTGATTAGTAATTCGCCTCACTGTTGATTTCCTTTTTAGTAGCTCCGTGTGTAAACGGCCTTATAGCACATTTTGTTAATCGACTGCAGTAATTATGGGTTCTTTCCAAAATTGCAAAATATAAATCTCTAAAATTTAACGCTCTAGCAACAAAGATTACTTATTATATCTTATGGGCTGTGTCAAAAAACAAGCCAATTCAGCTTGCTGCTTTAAGTTAAATCCTTTTTGATCTACTGCAGCAATTATGACTTCTTTCCATAATTTTTTTGCTAAATCTTCTGCCTTTAACTTCCAACAATAAGTTTTTTATACGTTATCATTAATTATTCTGTTGTCCATGTTACAAATATCAGTTAATTCTAAATATTCCTCCCTGTATGTTGATGTTAAAAAAATGAGGAACATATTTCAATAAAATTTAATTTAACATATATCTCTTATTACACGTAATTTTGAAGAAATGTTTAGATCCACAACCATTGTGCATTGTTCTTAAAACAAATTTTTATTTACATTTTTTTCGTGACCAACACAAAAAATGTTTAATAAGCATTTTGTTGTATTACTAATGATGATATTTGTTATGGAATTTGAAATGGTAATTATGAATCATTTTATACGGTGTGATTTTATATGTGTGAATGAGAATGTAAAACTTTTGTATAAAACTAAAATCTCATGATGACATGAAATTTGATATACGCAATAAACAATAACATATCTTAACGTGAATCACTTTATACTGAAACAAATTAATTAAAAAAATGGTTAAAGCAATATATCGGGAAAACAAATTACTTCAATGTGTTTACTTACTTGATATGATATTATGAAATCAGAAAATATTTCAACTAAAAACAAACAACAAGTTAGTAATAATATGATACAAGCTTCTTTCTCTTCGGATAAAATCGAAATGAGATAATTTTTGTCTAATACATTTTTTGTCTCTGAATAAGAAACGATAAATATCATTTCTTATTCAGAGACAATATAGATATTAAGGTAATAATTCATGTGATTTCAGCAACCGAGGTATTAAATTGTGGTTGAATTACTAAAAAAGTGAATCAGCTAAAAAATTAATCATTCCTTTTACATTAAAGTTGAAAAGAGAGATATAAAAAGACAAAAACAAGTTATTCAAGAGATGGGACTAATTTTAAACTTTCAAGTTGGTTCACGTGAATTAACGCTTATTGGCAGCCGACTCATTTCCTATCAGTAACGATCGTCTGGTACGATAAATAAATAAAATCGTTTTGTTCGATGCTTGTAAACGTGCGAAAAACGTGAACGATGAATCGACGAAATATCCCTCAAATCGCTCTGTAATCATTCAAATTTTATTAACATTCTTTTTGTGTTAAACATCAGACGTCTATCTGCGTTTATAATTATAATGTGTTATGACCGAGAATGATACGCAAAAAGTGAAATATTAACAGAAAATATAGAAGAAAAACAAATCTAAATATAACTTATTTTTTATTACGTAATTTAGATACATTAAGGCACATTTTACAACGCATTTAAAAAAAATTCCATTTTTATATCTTCTTAAACAATTTAAGCACAACCATTTTTAAATAAATAAAAACACATGATATAATATAATTAATGTTATTCACACAGCCAATCGCATGGTAATTTTGGCATTTTACTCGCTGGCCAAGGCAAATATCCGGTTCCTTTGAAAACCCAATAATCATAAGAAACTTTGGCAATCAATAAAGTTAAAAGTAAAACTTCTGCTGCTATTATATAATAAATGTAATCGGTTAAACTTGGATCTTTTCTGCATAATTCGCTCGGATCTAAATCAATCACTTTCCCAAGTTTACCCTTACAAAAAACTTCTTCTTTATCCTTGATATCTTTATCATTGATACGTAACCATTCCTGTAAGAAAACAGACTTTTCATTTCAAATTAAAAATAATTGTTCGCCTTGAAAAAATTTCTTAACGTAAGTTAACACTAATAAACCGTGTGTGTTTGAATGACCTTAGGAGTGTACTTATAATATTTAATTTAAGTGTGACTTTTGTTCGGTCATAAATTAATAATTTTTAGGCATCATTTTTTTTGTCTTGTTGTTAACTTATTTTAAAGGACTTAATTTTTAATAGAGTCATAAAATACCCCAATAAAAATTTAAATTAACGATCCTCGGTAGAATTTATTCGTTTATAATTTTATTGTCATTATAATAATAAAAAAATCGTCGTTATCTTTTTGCACGAGATACCAAGTTTCACGTGAATATTCGTTCAAAACACATCGGCATTAAAATCATTACACCAATCCCACCCTTCACGTTTGTACTGATTTTAAATTTATTTTTATCTCAATTACATATTTAATCTCAATAATCTTTTAACCCCTTAATAATTTGTTACAATTTTCAAATTTTTTTTAGATCAATTTCAAGTTAAGTACCTTTGTTCCACTCTGATTCATTCTAATTTACCCACTTAATTTAATTTGTACTTTAGAAATTATTAGGAAAATAAATGTATTCTACTTAAGTCATATGACATCGAAAAATATCTTATCGGTACATTTAATGATCGTAAACACAACACGGTGCACACCTCCGCATCACGTGCACAAATTTCGTAACATCGTGAAAACGGTACGATTGTATTTCGTTAACCGTGTGATTGGATCATGAAAGAGGTAAAATCTTAAATCTTTTTTTTTTAAGTGGATTCGAATGAAAATAACTTTTTTGGGAAAGATAAAAACGAGGCATTTTCAAGTGGTGATTAAGAAAGAGGCCCGTCCAAAATGTTATTTACAGGTGATCTAAAAATAGCATTCATTCAAAACTTCTTAAAATTATAATTTAGAAAATGATTGTAAAATCCCCATTATAATTAACCCATTAATTATTAATCCATCATTAAGAAGAAATGACAAAGTAGCCCATCTCAGCAAACTTCTTTTATTATAAGTATGCAGGTGCATAAAAAAAAGCAGATATCATCGTTGTACCAGCAGACAAAGGAAATGACAACGTGGTCATGGACAAGAAAGGATACGATGACAAGATGACGAGCCTTTTGGATCCAGCTAATTCCAGGAAATTTGTTTGTACAGGCCCTAGCACCATAAAGAATTTATGGATTACCATGTCAGTGCCATAAATTCTCCAACATACCAGTTGACAAAAATTTTTGACAAAATTTTTCTAATTTTTGAGTCACAACGTGACGCTTTGTATTCGCAAGAAACCACCAAGGTCTCATACATATTCGGCAAAAATGAAATAAAAAAATTTTAAACGCAAATACCTATCCATTTGGCTACTTCATCAACATCAGCAATCCAATAAAATGAAATCCAAGAAAAAGGTATAATACCATTAACATAACGAAAATATTTCATCAATCATGGAACCTTCTCCAACTTCAAACAATTGTGTTACAATCAACAAAATTGACGGCAGTTTTTAATGAAATGGATTCATCAATTTAATCGAATTATTTCTAATCATAAAAGTTGAAATGTGTTTTAGTCCCACATATTCTGGGACACCTATATATCTAAATACGAATCATAATTTTTATCGTTCAAACGAATATGAAATAAAAGTACCACTTTTTCCATTTATCTGGTTGATTACATCCTCGTTTTCTTGGCACGTGTTAAATGTTAAAAAAAGCTCTTTATTTAAATAAATTAAAGTAATTTTAACGTTTTTTATTTGCAAAATTCGTCACGAAGATGATTTCATTTTATTAGAACTAATTATAATTATAAATTATAACGTTGATGATTAACACGCAGATATTATCTTTTTAATTTTTGATGTTGTCATCCTTATTTACATTTAAATTAAAAACGTTGTTATTTTTAAAATATTAACTCTTACCTTTAAAGTTTTAGCCACGTTACAATCGCATTCAATGTAATTGTAACCCAAGCTTAATTCTTTTTGCGAAGCTCGATCAAATCTAAAAGGATGGGTTGATATCTGGAAAGGAAAATTAAATATTAAAAATTAACTAATAAATCGCAACTAATAGATAAATGTTTCTAAAATTATTATCACGAAAAATGTTGCAATATTGTAAGAAAGATATAATCTCTTTAAAAATAAAGTTTTTTAATCCCCTGGATTAAATTGCCAAATCGATAATAGAACAACATTAATCGACGAGAAGGTGTTATTTCATTGATTTATCAATCCAAATAATTTAAAAAATTTATTACTTTGCTATTGAGAAATCATTTCGAGATGGATTTGCAATATTTTATTCTTGTTAAGGCGTTCGTTAAACCTCCTTTATTTGATTTAATGATTATTTTATTTTTTTTACTCACTGATGTTATAGAATTATTTCGTAAATCTAATCGCCTAAAGTTATCGATAAATTTGGATCCTTCTAAATCATCAATTGATGTTATAAGGTTGTGTTGAGCGTCAAGTTCTGATAAACTATCGTAGGATGGATTATGTATACCTTTTAATGAAGATATCTAAACAAAAAAATGTTAAGAAAAGATCACTATAAACCAATAAGATTTACATTGTTATAAGATACATTTAAAGAGAAACAATTTTCAGGTAAAAGTTTTGGTAATTCTTGTAACTTAGCGTTTGAACAATCAACAGTAGTCCATAATTTTGAGTTTGATGTATCCACACGATGTATTCCACATTTACAATTAGGAATAGCACAATTTGTCTAAAAAAAAATTAATGTTTAAGTATGCAACCCAAAATACAAAGTCGGTTAAACAGTTTTCTCGAATTTGTCAAATTTTAACCTAAAACTTTTTGTTTATACAGTTTATTGTTAAGAGCACCTGATTTTCACTTAATTTTTCTAATGCTGATAATGACAATCGTCCTGGATAGTCAATCCAAATTTGTTTATTTTTCGTTAATATACACCATGTGTTATTTGGATTTTCAAAATCTAAATTTTTATATTTTGATGATTTTAATCCTTTTGATAAATTATCACAGGATAATTGGTTATCTAAAAAAACAAGTTAATTAGTTTGAAACCAAAAATGAATTGAATATAAGAAATAAATAACCTGATATATCAATTTTAATATTTGGTGAAGTTTGTGGTATTTCATCAGGAATGTCCGGTAGACTATTATTCGACAAATCTAACGTTCTTAACTTTCCTGCATATTTTAAACTACCAACAGTTGTTAAACTGTTTGAAGATAAATTTAAACATTCCAAAGGCGACATTTTCTTCAAAATTGGATTAAATTGTTTCAGCCGACCATTTGTAACAGCTAATGATTTTAAATTTTTCAACCATTTACTCATACTTAACGTAAAGTTGTTAAAATTAGAATTAAGGATATGTAAATAATTGATGTTTTTTGTACTAAATGCTAAAAAAAGAAAATGTTAACAAAAATTAAAATATGTCAAATAAGTTGCCTATTATAAAAACAATTTTTGATTTATTTATTTAAAGTTTTCTTTAATCAAGAACATGTTTCTTTTACGCCTTTTTATTGTTCTTAATAAAAAACGAATACTTACTTATATTATCCGAAACTAAATATTCATCTAAATTGTCGTTTAATCGACAACAAACAACAGCATTTTGGCAAATTGTTGAAATAAAACATTTTGGTTCGTTAACTTTTTCGCATGGTTTAGATGAATCGGAAAAACAATGTTCATCACAATTTTTACAATTCACCAAAACGAAATTCAATAACACCAAAATAAATATCTGCAAAAAAAAATAATATAACAATTAAAATCGACTATGTTGTAACAATTATAACAATAAAAATAAAATTATATTTACAAGGCGAAACATTTCGTTTTGTTAAATCCAAAAATCACTTCATCGTGTTTTAAATGCGCAAATTAATATTTGAAATATAAATAACAAAAATTTAACATAACCTCAAAGTTACTTATCTAAAACTAAAACCAATTTTTTTCGTGATTTTACTAAAATAGTCACAATTTTTTTAACAAGAAACTTAATTAAATGTTTAAAACGAAACTTTAGATATAAATTAAAAATGAAATGAAAGGTTGAGACGAATCACTGTTAAGTTAAATGTGCCCAAGTGGCTTAAGTATATAATTAAGATTGACGTAATTAGTAGCGTCACTTTAAAAGCTATCCCAAAACGCAATCTTGTTAAAATGGAGATACACTGATTCAGAAAAAGATTTTTTATTAAAAATTAGTAAGTATAAATGTTATAGATATGGTATAATATTAAAAAAATATATTTGACAGATGACATTTCTTTATTAAAATACTGAGTGTTTGAAAATTATTGACAGAAAATAATGGATATTATCAATATTTATTTCTGTTGACTCAAATCGTATTAAATTGATCCGGTTAAATTTACAGATAATGTTGATAATATAACCAAATTAAATAGAAAACGATTATCAACAAATTAAACTTGCAGATAATTGGAGTGAGTTTGTTATCATTTATGACTGAATGAAGTTCATAAACTAAATGAAAGAGTATCCCTGTGAATTAGTACACGACATTGAGGGCAATGAGGGTCCTACATTGGACCCCAACCCGGTTGTGGACTATAAAATAGACACCTAAAACAAGTAATCAACAGTTGGGAGGCCTCAAAGGTGTTCATTTGAAAGTTCAGTTGACTTACCCACTTCGAACTTTCCTCAATTTTTATAACAATTCAACTGACTTTAAAGTTTTTTGAAAAAAGCAGTGCTTAACAATCAAAATAGGGACAAAATGCGATTACAAGTCTTGTATAACAGTGTTCGAACCTGTTCGAATACTGATTTTGCATACCATAACTAAAAAAAAGTTTTGCTCATAGAATAACTCTATCTTTCCAGCTATTGAAGCAAAATAACTTAACCATTATCCCCAGTATTATTTTTTGAATTAACTACATAATTTTCATATTGGATTTGCAATACTCGTCTGAGATCTCTTTTAAAACCAACGAAATGTCTGTCCTCTATGTCATTTTTTTTTGCTTGTAATCGTTTGGTCAGCTTCAACCACGAGAGTGTTTAATGATATTTGAAGACAAAGATGTTGTCCACACATTAATTGAGGATACAAATATTCTCATTATCAAAAAATTTATCAAATTCGGTCATTCCATATAAAAAAATAGTTAAATAATCGAACCCAGCATATTTTTTTGTAAACACAATCATATCAATTAAAACACACCTGTGTTTAGAAAGTGTATTGATTTGC
Source organism: Onthophagus taurus (assembly GCF_036711975.1). Lineage (NCBI taxonomy): Eukaryota > Metazoa > Arthropoda > Insecta > Coleoptera > Scarabaeidae > Onthophagus > Onthophagus taurus. The sequence goes on from NC_091967.1 coordinate 7,188,733, forward strand.
AGGAGAAAAATTCGAATCAATTTTTCTTATATACCCTACATTTTAATAACAAACCTTACATTTTAAACCTTTGTTTAAAGAAGAAATTCACAACTAATGATAAAAAATATGTAAGGTAAACTTCGAAAATGTATAATAACAAAAAAAATAAATAATCGTTTTAACAACTATATCATTTTTACCTGATCAAATATAAACATCCTGGTTTTATTTTTCTCAAGTCTTATTTCTAATTAATAACAGCACTTTTTAAAACTTTTTCTCGAGCACCAAAGTCAATCGTTGCACGCTAAGTGAGTTACCACTACTAAAATACGCTTCGTAGAACATTCCGACCGCAGAAAAAGATAAATAATTTGTAATGATAACAGTGGGTTTAAAAGTTAAAATTGTAAATGCTATTTAACAGTGGTAAACATGTATTTGTGGTCACCAACATTTTATAAATGCGACAGAAACGATTCGCCGTTGCCGTTAAGTGTTTTACAACAACAATTAATTGATGTTATTACATCGTATTTGTGGTAAGATGTTTAAAAAGAATCTATTGAGAAATTACGGCAAATTGGAACAAATTTTAAAAAATACTTTAAATAGGTTAAGAATATAAATTATATTTCTTAATTATTATAATCGAAGATTATAATTTAACAAACTTTTTTTTTTAATTTGTTATTAAATTTGAAACTATTTAATATTTTTCAAATTTTAAATTTTTTTTAAATATCGATTCTGCGCCATCTATTAACAACTATCATAAATTAATTGACGTATTTAAATTTCACAAAAATTACTTCAAAAACGAAAGCGTCTTTTCCTGAAATTAATTCAATGATAATATAATAGAAATTAATTTTTTATTTTTATTATTTTATGTATTTACATAATTTTACATCAGAATTCAAATTAATCATATTTTAATTGGTTCTAATATTGAATAACAGATGTCGCTAATATATTTTATATTATTCTTTATTATTATAATTGCAGATTTATTATTATTTAAATTTAATTAATAAATGATTTCGTTACGTGTTATTTAATCATTTAATCAACAATTTATTATAATCTCACAATTGCCAAATCTTATATGAAAAGCGATTGCACATTTAATTAACGTTCAAGGTTTATGATCTCATTTCTGAATGTCACGGTATAAAATATCCATTTAATTTGTTTCTAAAGAAAAATATATTAGGCATTTTTTGGTTTAACACGTAGAACTTGAAAGTCGTCGTTATCAGTTAGATAATGTTTTTGACTCAGTAGTTAACCAAACTTTCATAATTGAGGTTGGGTTCGTTTTAATCTGTCAACTGTCAAGTTGACAGTGTTAAGTTTATTTTTTAGCATAAATCAAGGTATGAAAAACACTGAGAAAATCGTTTAAGGTGAAGCAAAAGTATATTTTTGAGCATATATTATTATAAAAGAATTAATCTTTATTTTACCAAATGGTGATTACTGTTGTTTCTTTTCCAAGTTCCAGGGATGATACCCGTCTAGTCCCAGACCGAGGGGCAACCTTGATACCTTTGTGTAAAGGGCCTCCACCCCTAGACTCAAGAGAGGAGTTTTTGTGTGTGTGAATATTACCTTTAATTCCTTGGCTTTTTGTTAGAGTTTTTGTCTTTTTTCTTGCTTTTATGCCTTGCTATAACAAGTAAAATTTCATTAAGTTGGTTTGCTTACATAATTATTGACATGCAAATTGGTAGCTAATATGCCACCCACAGGCTTTTCGCTTTTTGTTTGCTTATGACGGTTGAAGTGTTTATTTTTGAAAAATCAAGTAATTTTAGTTTATTTTAATAATTTTAGTTTCCACTATTAGAACCCACGGGGCTCACCAGAGACGGGAGGAGTTGTATATAGACATTGTAACTGGGATATAACTCTCCAAATTTCATAAACAGACTCATTATAGAAGAAGAAGGTATGAAAAGCTAATAATTTTTTTAATTTAATACAAGAATTATTAAGAAAATATTAAATAGATACTTCCAAAACAAGTATTTAAAACCTAAACAAGAAAATTTAGGTTATCATCACATTAAAAAAGATGGAAGATTTACGGTAAGCTTTTTCTTTAATAATTTTAGGTTATTTTTAATTCTTTTTACATAATATATGTTTTAGAGTTTATGCGGTAACTTTTAATGTTGGTACTTCAAATCCTGAGCAAGATCTCCAAGATTTTTTATCTCTAACTAAAGATACGAAACATGAAAAATATTTGCCAGATTTTTATGTAATAAGTTTGCAAGAAGTGAAAGCTCAACCGCAAAATTTATTATTAAACGCTTTCTTCGATGACCCATGGACAAAAACTTGCCGTACTTTATTAGAAACTAGGGATTATATCAAATTAAAAACGATTCGTCTACAAGGTTTGGTTATGAGCGTTTATAGTTTGAGAAAACATTTATTAAATATTCGCGATATTGAATCTGATTATACTAGAACGGGTTTATCAGGAATGTGGGTAAGTAAAACTTATCAATATATAGATAATACAATGACATAGATAAAAGCGTTTCAAGGTCTTAAACTAAAAATTAAAATCAATTTCTTTTCAGGGTAATAAAGGAGCTGTTAGTATTCGCTTAAGCATTTACGGTTGTTCCATTTGTTTTGTAAATGCACATTTAAGCGCTCACGATCACATGTTAAAAGCTAGAATTGACGATTACGATTCTATTTTGAAGGACCAAAAGTTTCATGTTGATGCTCACAATGAAGTCTTTTTCCACGAGTATGTTTTGTGTATTGTCTAATAAATAAACTTGATTATTTTTTTTATTTAATTAGTTATGTTTTTTGGATGGGAGATTTAAATTTTCGATTAATGGAAGAATATGAAAAAACACCCGAGGAACTCTCAGCAATGATAAAACGAGGCCAATTAAAAGAACTCCTAAATTTCGACCAATTAAAATATGTTATGAATCGAGGGGAAGCTTTTAATGAATTGGAAGAGGGCGAGATCGATTTTCCGCCCACATTTAAATTCGAAGAAGACAGTGAAGTTTATAATTTCAAGTAATATGTGTATTATATACAGGTGTCCCAAAAACTGGTTTGTTAGGATTTTTTAGGTTCTACTATTAGTTCATCATCTAAATCTGTCGATCTAAAATAGTTTTAAGATGGCTACTACATCAGATCTACCGGAAGTAGGTCACAATTTCGTTATTTTAAACGGAATGTTATATTTAAACTAAAACTAGAAGTAACACTAGACTTATCAACACTCTCATCTTATCAACAACACTTTCAGTTGTCAATGTCAACTTTAATTTTATTATTATATTCGTAATCTTCATAAAATAACCTTTAAAGTAAGTCTAAATATGACGCATTTATCTCAAAAAACCAAAAAGTTCGAACTTTCAACTATTAATTTTGACATATTTGTCAACTTCATACAAAATCCTTTTAAATGAGTCCAAACTCGACATATTTAACTTTAATATTAATGGAAATACAATCACTTCCGGTTTGAAACGTCAACGTCAATTTTGACATATTTGTCATTTTCATTAAAAAACCTTAAATGAGTCCAAAGATGACGCACTTATCTCAAAAAACAAAAAAGTTAGAATAAAAAAACATTAAACCCGAAGTTAGCAACAATGATAAACAAGATAACACTTTAATTTTTAAATATTAATACCAACCTTAATTTTTGTTTTTTTTTTATGATATTTTTGTTTTTGTGACAAATATTAAGACGTTTTATAAAAATTAAGAATATGTCAAAATGACATTGACATTTCAAATCGGAAGTTGCTTATATCTCAAGTAATATTGGAATTAAACGTATCATGCTTGGACTCATTTTAAAGGATTTTTCACAACGATTACAAATATATCAAAATTGACGTTGACATTCTTAACCGGAAGTTGATCATAACTTCTTTAATATTGAAGAAAAATATGTCGTGTTTGTACTCATTTTAAAGCATTTTTAATGAAGGTGACAAATATGTCAAAGTTGAGGTTGACATTTTAAACGTGAAGTTAGTTATCTAGTGTTAGTCATTTTTCCGCACTTTCTTTTTATTTTTAACGTGTTTTTTGGGTCATTTCGCATTGATTAAAAAAGAATCGTCGATTTTTAAGGCACATGATGATTCTTGAATTTTTCCCAAGTTTCTTAATATTTCTTTTATTAAAAAAGAACGTTCTTAAATTTTAACCTGTAAACTTGTAACACTTCGTCCTTAATTCAATTTTACAACTTTTTAAACTTTAATTTTGTAAATTAGTAACTTTTTTACCAAAAGAAAAAGAAATATTAAGAAACTTGTTTGTAAAATGGATAGGATGAGGGATGTCTCTCATCCTATCCTAATCCTAATCTATTTGTCTCTGAAGATGGCCAAAGGCCGAAACTAGTTAGATTTAAATTCTATATAAAATAGAAACCAGTTGAAAAGTACAAAATCTAGATAATTTTATTCAAAAATTTTTACACGAAACATCATTTTGACTCTAGTATTTGTAATTAAATTTATGCCACGACTTCAGAAACACTCTGTGCTTGTGATGGCTCTCATCAGTGTTCTGTGATAAAAATAGACAGGCACCAAACAATTTTCAATAGTTTAAGCCTGTCTATTCTGAGAAGTCTTATATTTTTAGAGAGATGAAAGCAACAATCCCGTTTTTCTCAACATTATTCATTTGTCGCTTAGTCAAGTGATGCATAACGCGGTCCAATTTGTATGCCATGTTGCAACCTTCTTTAGAAACAAGTTCGAAGTGACGAAATCGGTTAAAATTTGACAACAAATACATGAAAAGATAATTAATAACAATAACTAATCTACTATATGATTAGTTCTAACGAACCAGTTATGTGGGACACCTATATTAAAACAATTAATTATTAAAGATTTCACATCTTATTATCTGGAAAAATATCGATCTTAATTCGCAAAAATTTTTAGGAGACGTCCAGCTTGGACTGATCGCATCTTGTACAAAGTGAGCCCGAATAATTACGATAACATCAAATTGAAAATAACCCAATTAAGCTACAAGTCTCATCCTAAATATGTTTTGAGTGATCATCGCCCTGTTTCCTCCGATTTTATAATCAAGGTATTTTTCATTCATATTTGCGTTTAAATTTGTTATCATTATACTAACACATCCTTATCTTTATACATGTTTATTTCTTGTTTTTCAAAAATTTATTTTCACTAAATTTTTTTATATTAAAATGAAATAAACATGTATTTATAAGGAGTATAGGTGAGACGACAAGATTATACATACTTCTATAATTAATAATTAGTCTTGCAGTCTTTTTTTAATCATTAATATCATTTCATTTGAATTTTTTTTACTAACTATTTATTATTTCTCGCCGATTCACCTATACAATGTGTTATTAGATTCCGCGCAGTCATAAAGTGGATTCAATGAGAACCCGAGGTGTTCAGGTCTTTGCAGATTACGACGAGGAAGTTGTCCAATTCAAAGATATTACTTTCTGGTGGGCTGATGATGATAACATGGTAACTTATTACATTACTAAAGAAATATCTGAAACGAAAGAAGATTGGATTGGAGTTTTTAAGGTATTTAATCTTTTATATTTATTCCTTTTTCTTATCTTTATATTTATTGTTTTTTAGCACAATTTTAGTAGTTTAGATGAATACATCTCCTACGAATACGTTTATAAACAATCCAGTCCCATTCCGGAACCGAGAAATCCGGGGAATGCCTCTTCAAGAGGTGTTGTAAAACCAAAGGAATTTTCGATTCGTTTTAATGGATTGGGATCAGCTCCAGTTAGCGGTTCCGGTTTGTTTCAATTGGTTTATTTTAGTGAAACTGAAGATAAAGTTCAAAGCGTTTTGGGTGTGAGCAAACCGTTTCCATTAAGGCATAAACAAAATGATTGAAATAGAAATGGGATTTAGTTTAAATTTGAAAATAATATGGTATTTTATCACGAAGGTACAATGACAAAGGGTAGCTTTGAAACAACAAATTAGTTTTTATGTCTGTAGGGTAAACACAAAAAGAAATTAAAAAAAAAACTTTTTTTTAATTATTATTTAGTATAATATGTTGGTTGTTTATTTAGGCTGTGCAACTATCTTTTAAAAGAGATTATTTTGTATGCATTTTTTATGAGCATTTTGTTTAACTTGAAACCAGTGATTTTTTTGTTACTTTTATTCTTCCTTGACTGGCCAAAACTGATTTTAGGATATAAATAAAGGGTGATGGGATACAAAGAACAAAGTTATGAACAATTTAGTTAATAAAGTTTTATAGTTTATTGTTGATCACATTTAACACAGATGTAATTATTGCGAATTAAAGCCTAGAAAACTTGATAAAAGTTTGTAATAATAAATAGTAAAGTTGCCTTTAAAATGTTTGTCTGCAAATCAACTAATAAAGATTATTATTTATTGCTGTTAAATATTCTCTTTTATTTCCAAGTTTTTGTCGAATCATTAAAATGTATTTAAGTTTCATCTTATCAAAATTAGAAAAAATAATCAAATAAGGTACCTAGTTTCTTACAAATATTTATGTATATTACAAAAAAAAAGATTAAAACATATATGAAAAATAAATAATTGTCTTAAAACAATGTGTAATGTAACAATAATATGATTAATACTAAAAAAGTATAAATGAAGGTAATGAACATGTTTCAAACGTATTTAGTAACTTATATTGACTAGTACACATTCTTTAATTTTCGTTTATTTGGTTTATGGATTACTAACGCTTGTGTTATTGTTCATAAGTGTAAGTTCAGTCCCTTCCGTCGCCATATGTTCGTCATGATATTTTCTTCCGTTACTATTCGACTTTTTCTGACAACCAAACTTTTCTTTTAATTTCGCGAAAGTTTGCCCGGTTGTCAAAACGATAACTAACGTTAAAACTCCTTGAAGAGCGTGTAATATATCCAAAGCGTCCCAAGGACTTTCTATTGCGTAAGTAATCACTTCAGAGAACCAGAAAGCACTGGTAAAAACAACCAAGTATGCGGACTGCACCAAACTGTAAGAAAAATTAATAAAATTAAAAATATAATTAAATAAAAATTGCGTACAGTGATTAACATTTTGTGTACAATTAGCTACATTAACGAAGTTGAGATATGATTTGGTAGAGAACAGTTTTAAGTTCAAACACGATTCTGGAATTACAACAAAAACATACATTTCTCACTCAAAGGAAATGTTTCAACCACATATTGATGAAAAATTTTGGCTCAAATGGGAGTTACTGAAAAACTCTGTATCTTCCATTAGTCAAACATCAGTTTATTATGAAACAAGCATACAATTAACTTTATGGCGACTACTGGTGCTCATCTAGATTATGTTTACATACATATTACACTATTAAGCAAAGGAGAAACACATAATAAATAAAACATAAATAAGATAGAATATATTACAAAGTTACTTACAATTGCCAATCGGTGAATGGCTGGTCTTGACTATTTTGGGTATAAAACCAATGGTGTTAATAAAAATTTTTTTAAAACACTATGTCAGAACTGCACTGTAATAAAAAAGCTATTTACAAGCTTTAAGCTATATAAAAATATGATAAAGCAAATGAATAAGCATATTTTTACTATGTACAGTCCTAATAATAATAAAAGCTGTGCAAATCTGGCAAAGTGGTTATTTAAAAAATATATACATGCAAATTATTTTAAGTTAAAAAGGAAACTAAAATTAAAAATTATGAAGAAATAGTGTACAAACCGTGTTTTTATATCATTTTTAGAATGTTTCCAAAACATAGCATTTCGCGAATCACCTCTGTTTTTCAAATGAGTCTTTCGATAAAAATACAAATTGTAAATAGTTCCAATAACAGCAATTAGAATCGCAGCTAAAATCGGTGAATAAAGCAACCATTTTTTGCTTGCTAAAAAAATAATCAATAATAAATCGATCTAAAAAGAATCATAAAAGATACTTACAAACGTTTAAAAAGCAATTTTTATCTAAATTAACATTAATTAATCCCACAGGAACGCCTATTATAATTGCAGATACAACGAATATTAGAGGGAAAATGATTGCGATTGAAAAATAAGTTATAGCTCGCCTTTTGTAAGTGCCTATAATTTTATCCGTGTTATAATTTCTAAAAAAATGATTATGTTTAATATACATTTTGATGTAATTCCAATTTAAACTCACTTAATATTGTAATACATTTCGTAACAAAGAGCATCCAACCAAATCAACGAAGATACAATAAAAAATTGGAAAATAAAACCTAACGCGTTGCACCACTTTTCCGATTCCAACCCGCTTTGTGTTAAAAACAAGCAGAAAAATGCCACCCCCATAAATCCTGCGAAACCAGCAACGGAAGTTCCGCGCATATCGTCTTTATCCGTTACCAAAAAAAACGTTGCCGTTGTAATAAAAAGACAAATCGCCGAAAGAAAAACACCTACAACAAAAAATTCAAATTATTCAAAAGTTTATTCATGTTTTAAAAGATTTTTAACATACAAACGCAAATAGCTATTCTCCATCCTTCCATCATAGCATATTGAGAGTGACAAATAAATGTAGTGTGATAAATTTCACCGTCAATTTCAATAATATCCAAACAAAAATCGTCTTGCATATAATGTTCTTGATTACCAGGATATAATAAAGTTCCCGAAGATAAATAATAAAATTTATCATCCTCTTCGTATGGATTAAGCATATATCTGGGACATGATAAGTTGTTTAAATAAGGAACGTACATAACTCGGTCAGAAATCATTGGATCGCTGTTTAAATGTGTTAAATTCGCGTAATAAACCGGGATGGAATTATCCAAAACTAAGTCTGTCTGTGAACATCCTTTATCGGTCATCATAAATTTATGTTGACAACATTTTGGATATCTTATTATTCGCTTCCCATCCTCCTAAATCATGAAATAAAAATAAACACTTTTTTAAATTAATTTTGATTTAAAATCTTACCGTTATTTTAGCCGGCACATCATCACCACGCCCAATAAAATTAATTTTTACTATTAAAGCGGTGCTCTCAGCATCCCAAATACCAAAAAAATAAACTTCATTTTCAGATAATTCGGATAGTGTTAAATAGAAAGAAGAACCAGAAGAATCTTTACTTATAGGTGAATTATGTTCACCTAATTGATTTGGAATGGAATTGCCCACATGGGGATCGTTTCTTTCTAAACCCACCCAAAAGTATTCCTTACCAAATCCTCTATAGTAAAAATTCGTTATGTAAATGGTGTTTTTATTGACACGAATAATCGGGCCGGATTTTAAACCGTATTCGATGTTTTCAAAACCCTCAAATTGTTCTCCTATATATTTTTCCATCTACAAATTAATCATTTTTATTAAAATGTAATATTACCTAATTAAAGTTAAAAACGTACATCATTTGGTGTATCTATAAAATATGCGTGTCCATAACTCCTATTATCCCTTCCCCATACAGCCAAATAATCAAAATCGATTAATGTGTTACTCATTGAATCATTGTTATTTATTATAACAAGTGTAATATTCGAGTTTGATGTGTTATTGAAATATGTTCCCCCCGTTTTAAGATAAACGGGGATACTATCCGATGATGGTGATCCTTTTCCAACCCTAAATTGTGCTGAATCATTTCCTAAGTAGTTAAAATTAGTTACAAAAATCCTTTTTTCGTCTAATAAGGTTATAGTTTCGCAAGAAACGTTTTTCGTTGTGTTTTTAAAAGATCCAATTGTTTTAGGTAAAATCTAAAAAAAGTATGATTTAATATTTATAAATTAATACAGTAAAACCTCCATATAACAGATTAACGGAGAAGCAAAAAAATTTTATTGTTCATTTTAAACTGTTTAAATGAATCATTTTAATGCACACATATTCGAACAGCTATCCACAACGTTGCGTTCTTTATTTCTTAGAATTATTGAACTAAAACTAGAAGTTCAATAAAAATATACAACAAGCTAGCACTGAATAATAACTAAAACTAGAACTAACGCTAGACTTAGAACTAGGAACATTCATGTTTCTAATTCTGGGTCTAGTGTTAGTTCTAGTTTTACTTCAATGAAAGATATACAACAATTTAACGCTGAATAACAACTAGAACTAACACTACTATTAGAGCCAACACTAGACTTAGAACTAGAAAGTTTCTAGTTCTAGGTCTAGTGTTAGTTCTAGTTTTAGTTCAATGGGAAATATACAACAATCTAAAGCTAAAATAACAACTAAAACTAGAACTAACGAAAGATGAAAAAAACGTCTATAAAAAACATATAACAATGTCGGGGTATTCCCCGAGTTTATCTATGATTCATGTTCATCGAGGAACTTGGGAAATAACCAAGTAGTGAGAAGTCTAAAATCCGTTCTAATGAGATCCGTTATATCGAGGTTTTGTTGTATTAATATTTATTTAATTTCCTACCATTCCTGACGAATTTGTCCGTGATATCCATCGTTCGTTTGTAAAAACATGTCCTAAACTAATTTGAAATTCTTCACACCAAACGGCTAAATAATCAATATCCCCTATGGTTGTATTGTTGGGAAGTTGAAGTGTTATGTTTGCATTTGAAAATACTGGTAATGTGCTCGTGTTTGAATACGCTATTTTAGTACCGTTTTGATTCGGTTGACCTTTTCCAACCAAAAAATAAGCTTTCGGCGCTAAGCCATCGAAATAAAGTTTGTTTATAAAAATCGTAGTGTTGTTTATTTCAATAGGTCCTGATTGAATGTCGTGAGAAATTTGACGAAACGGCGGTAAAACGATCTAAAAATAAATTGAAAAAAAAATTTATTAGTTTTATCTTAAGAATAAAGGTTATCAAAGTTAATATAAATGTTTTACATAGATATAGAAGTTATAATCTTATTTAATTGAATATTTCTGACGTTTAAATAAATCGTAATTTGATACTCATAAAAAAATTTGTCATCAACAATATGAAAAATAACAATAACTATTTAAAAATAGACGACATTCTTGCGTTGGAACGAAAATAGAAACGACATGTGTAGCTTTTCGATTTTGCAATAACTAAGTTGAAGGATTTTGAACGAACATAAACAATTACCGGATGCGATTCAGAAATTACATATGTTATCTACAATAATTCAAATATTTAGTTTGCCCAAATACCATTTTTCAATCAAATTGTATAAACATTCATACAAAGATTTATGATTTTTAAAATATCAAATTAAACGTTTAGTTACCAATTCGTTCTTATCTTAAAACAATTTACTCAGACAAAATTCTTTTAAACGATCGATGTTGAAATAATAAAATAAAAATTTATATGTAAATTTATTCATAATAAAATTCTTACAGTAGAGTTCCGATTAACCGTGGCAATCAAAGAGAAATAGAAACCGAATAATCAAAAGCCAGGCGTTTTTAAAATTATCAATAGGTAAATGTGTAATTTAAAAAGTTAAAAAAGGCTACGAAATGCACAATATAAGAAATAAACAGCTTGGTGGACAGCAGAAATAAAACAGGAAATTAAAAAGAATAAACAGAAGGAAGTTATAAATGGTATAAAGAATAAAGAGGTGAACATGATCTGCCGCTAAAATATCTCTTGAATCTCAAGACTTGAGAAGTTTACTATCAGACAAATTAGCAACTAAAGCTTCTTTGTATGGTAAAAATCATAAACATTTGGTCAAAAAGCCTAACAAAAAAAAATCAATACAGTTTTTGGCTTACTTTACTTGACTTTACTTTACTTTATAAGGTAAACCTGCAAAACATTTTTTATTTTTGGACCACATTGTAATGGCATAGGTTTTAATGTCATCATAAGATATTTGTAGAAAACTATCTCGTAACCCCACAAAAATTTTATCTCTACTTATTTCACTTTATCTTATCTTATCTCCCAGCCGACCGATAGCGTTTTGGAATAACACGTTATAGATTTTCCATGAACTATTGTTTCTCTTCTAATGTGAAGAGTGTATAGATCAAAAAAATTTTTTGATTTGGTTCTAGTCCCTAGATCTCTTGATACACTTCTTTCTTACACCACAAACGTTTGCCAAAAGTCGTCGTTTCAATAATGTTGGTTCAGTTTGTTTATAATTCATTTTTGTTTACGTCAACAGCAAGTAACATCGTAACTAGCTTTTACTGTACTCAAAATGATGAAACTGCTAAGGAAGTGATCATAAGTTAGTACTGCTTTGTGGTTTAGGTCATTGTAGTGTTCCAGTAACTCGCCAAAAGCTTTTACAGCTTGGATGAGATATACTGCCACACCCACCATTATTCTCTAGAATTAACATATTTTGATTATTATTTGTTCCGGTCTCTAACAAAATTTTTAGACGGTAAAACCTAAACTTCAAATGAGAAGGTCAAGTAATTTTGTTCTATTTGTCCAAGAAACCAGGACAAGAAAACATTTTATATTTGCATGCGATTGTGCCAATTTAGATGGTAGTTTTGGTAATAAAACTTTTTCCATTACGCCATAGACAGCATGTTAATAATTTATAAAGGTTGCATAAGACTCGTCATGAGATACGGAATAAAAACATAAGATACGAGTAAAACTAAAAGTTGTCGAAATGAAAACGTCGCTAACTGTCGTGAGTAAGACTAGAAGAGAACTCCTACGAATATAGTGTAAAGATCTAACGGAAAAGGAAGTGTTGCAAAATGAAGCTCGATCATATTCAATTCAATCACTCCGTCTGTCAGTAAACTAAGTGAAGTTTTATGAGTAATTTTTAAGATAACGTTTTATCTTCGTTCCTTGTGTACACTCTATCTACACATTTACTTTAATTTTTAGAGTATAGTGCTGTTATTTATTAATAAATATCGTAAATACAGGTGAATAAATCATTGTTGAAGAAAATAGTGATGATAGATAATACTGAAACTTTTAATGAAATTATTAATTAAAAGTTGCAAGATCACCGAAAATTAAGCCTTAAAAATTGATAAGGACGAATTTCTAACAAATCAAAAAGATAAATACAGATATGAATTATACAGTGAATATTACTTAAGATGCAATATACAAAAATATACTTTGTCCCACATAAAATGCAATATGTTAATATAATATTACATTACAGTAAAATCTCGATATAACGGAATAATCTAGCGCTGAATAACAAATAAAACTAGACTAACACTAGCACTAGAACTAACACATGACTTAGAACTAGAATCATTCGGGTTTAGCCGCACGTCTCTCAAGACGGCTAAACCCGAATGATTCTAGTTCTAAGTCATGTGTTAGATCTAGTGATAGTGCTAGTGTAAAACTAGAACTAACACTAGACCTAGAAGTAGAAAATATCGGGTTTAGCCGTGCGTCGTAGTTTTAGTTCAATAAAAGTATAGAACATACTGATATCTTATGTTAACTAGTGCTACCTACCACTGTCACTAGAATTTACATTAGACCTACAACAAGAAACATTCAGGCATGTTGCATTTTATGTGTAACAAAGTAAGTAGGTACGCCCTGGTTTCTATGGAAATATATTTTTATATATTGCATTTTAAGTGAAATTCACTGTATGAAATTCCCTGTATAAAAAAAATTGGTAAATTAAAAAAAAAATGTGGAAGATTTATTTTTAGATGTGGAATTTGTAATTGAATCATGCTAAGAAAATATGTTAAGTAACCCAAATATTGATTTGATGCATACGAACCAATAACTCTTCGATCAAAAATGTTTTTAATGACGTCAGAAAATCTATTTAAAACATTCTTCTATTTCACAATAAAAATTATTTATAATTTACAACTTAAATAACAATTCTAGGATCTCTAAACAATATAAATTATTTATTGTAAATTGGGAAGTTTATTTTTTACATTCAATATAATTTCGTTGGTTTACCGAAATAGTAATTTGTGGTTAACCAACAGTTTTGGAAGAATCAACAAATCGGTATTAACATTTTTTTTATATTAATGTTGTAACAAAGTGACGTCATAAAAATCTCAGTAAATTAATTTTTATTGTTGATGAACTATTATTAAAAACTATTTTCCCATGAAAAATTTACTGTTGATAAAATGTCTAGTATAAAACGAAATCAAACTTATTTAAAAAAAAATCGTGAGTAACGTTTATTTTAGATTTACACATTTTTTTTCGCTTTTATTATCTTATCTGTATAACATTCTTATTCTATTTGATTGTCTGGGTACCCATATATTTTCAATTCAGGTTTTTTGATTAATTCTTCAAATAATACCGTTTAAAAAGTTTGTCTTTAGAAAGAAATGTTAAGTTGTAGTATAAAGATTAAGATTGGTATTTTTTGTGAGGAAGTGACGTTATGAGGGTCATGATTAATTCATTAAAAACTTTCTTCTGATTAATTTATAAGATTAAATTTTAAATCATAAAAATCTTAATTTGTATGGTGTAAATATGATACACCTATTATTTACTTTATTAGTTAGTCACTATCTCTACATACCTGAGCTAAGGTCACTGAAACTATCAAACAGATAACAGAAATAGAAAACCACATTTTATTTTAAATCACCCACATTCACAAACAAATTAGAAAATTAAAAAACGTTTTAAAACCTTCAAGTTTGTTTTCTCTCGCACAAATAGTAAAAACACAACCGACACGTTTGATAGCTTCGTTCGATTTGTCTCGGGCCAACACACTTTTAGAGTATATTCGAGAATGACGTCCTGATCCGTAAATTACAAATACGCGAAAGTATTTCGATACCACTCGCGACGACAAATAATTTTTACTCCTGTTAATTTCAACGCGGTAACGAATACTAATCGTCGGCTTCAACGTTGTATCTACAATAACTGATTCCTATCTGTTTACATGATAAAGGAGGATTAAAAAAAAAAAAAGGTGGAGACCGGTTATTTCATGGTTTTAACTCTACGAAACGTTCTCCTTGACAGAGACGTTATGTTTTAAGATGCCCAACTTGAGTTACCATTCTGGAATTCCTTCCGATGACGCAACATGTGTTACTCGCGGGGAAATACCCCCACAATACTTTTTTAAATACCAAAAAAATTTAAACCCACGTGGTTGGTTTTAAATAAACGATTACATAATCAATGCGATCTTGATTATATTCATGAGTCGAGACGAATTCGTTGAACACTAATTGAACTAATTTAAGAAGGCGGCAAATATAAGTGTTTATTCAAGTTTTAAATTGAACTGATACAATTTTTTACAATTAAAACCGTTTCCTTTGTATTTTTCATGTAATTTATTAATCACGTTCCTAATAACTGGTTATAGATTTAAATTTATATTGCGAAAAACATTCGTATATGTACTTGCGTAATTTTATTCCAAGAAATTTTTTATAATCGATTTAAAGTTAAATATGAGGAGTTTATCGAGTATTACCCCGTCATCAGTCACTTAACACACAATTGGGTCAACTGTTTAGAATGCTTTCAATTCGTCGATTCTAAACGAAATAAAAAATAAAATAATTTGAGTCACTTTTTACATATTGGTATACAAAAAAATCCCATTCACTTTATTTGTTGTATGACAAATACTGTGATTGAGAAATAACGTTAACCAAAATATGTTTATACATTTTGATCCACCCAACTTTGTTATTCTTTATATCTTTTAGGTAAATATTGGCTTATAGGTAAACGAATTTCATGGCACAATGTTTCTTTTTAATCCCATATCGTATTGTTTGTTCAAGACGGAAGTGAATTATAAATTATATATTTGATTAATGTGGTGTGATTGGAATTTTACAACTTTCTTTATGCCAAACATGACAATATTTTGACATAAAAAAAATCGTGGTTTGTTCCAACGACACTTTTGACAGTTAATGTGACAGTTATGCGCAGTTGAAAAGTACTCTTCTAACTAAACCGTTGACTGATCCTTTCGTTAAGCGTCTACAATCCTATCAGTGTAAAACCAAACATTTCCATAGTGCAAAATCGTGCTGGTGTGTTTACAGACTCCTTACAGCGTGGTTTTTGACTTTCTTTGAAAATCTGATGTGTTGTCAATGTAGTTGCAGCTTTCTTACCGTTTGCGATTCGGTTTATAGTTCATTTTTTTTCTATAATACCTGTCAAATTGTTGTAAAGTTGGCAAAATTAACAGGGAGTTTTGTTTTATCATGTTTTGAAGTATTGTCACATTGACGTTTGAGCTTTCGTTATTCAAAAAGAAAAGGTGCATAAAAAGTGTTGTGGGGTGTTTATTTGCCATTTATTTACCTAGAAAAGGTATTTTATTCTATTAATTGCTTTGTAGCACGTTTTTACAACAAATATGTACTTCGTCAAAATCGTATTTATCTAAAAATTTATTAGTAATTTAACCTCAACTAATTAGTTACTGAAAATGTTACTAAAAATCATGAAAACAACATAAATTTTATAAGGGTCCTAGATAATACCAACAGAAACCCTAAATAATTTACATTGACAAGTATTATAGAAAAAAAACGAACTATACATAATTCTTGACATTTTCTTAAAGGAAGGACTCTCGATATAGTAAGTTTTCCTACATGATACCTGATTATGTCAACTAAACACTTATTTTTGAAAGGTAGAGTCTGACTATAGTCATTTCAGATTTTTTCAACTTAACTAGAATATGTTCCCCACTTTTTCTTAAAGCCTCATTTCTTATAAGTGTAATTACAAACTTCTAAGAATCTTCTCTGCACACACTCCACCATTAACTAATGAGACAACGCAAACCTGTGTTGAGATGAAAATCGAATCACAAAAATTAAGAACTACTTTTATTTCTGATTGCCATATTAAATACGCTTTCCGAGACAGAAAATCAGAAACTAAAATTAAAATACAAATGGTGTTATGATAGCTTTTATTATATATGTAACATTTAACTTGGAAGTATTTTGATTAGCAAACACCACAACTAATTTTATTACAGTAAACTGTAACGCATACTTATTATAAATTATATAAATAAGTTGCATATAGGCAACCAAATCTACATCCATACTTAAAATAATTTTTATTTTATTCTTTTAATTTAACTTTCTAATTTCAAAAGATCACTCAACTCCTTCAACCAATAGGTTAAATAAAGTCGAAATAATATTGCCATGTTAAAATCCTCTTTTCATTCTGCCTCATTAGTGCACGCGACCGTAAAGACAAGTAGACTTTTAAAGGATGGTTCGTGCGAATCGAATGTAAGAAAGAGATATCGTTAAAGGGGCGCCAAACAAACTAAAAAGAGATGCAGTAAAAAGAGATGAAAATTGAAGAGAGAAACCGATCTCGAAACAAGTACCTATGTAATAAATACTGAATGGAGAGGTCTTGAAAAGAAGAACTTAAAGAGTAGCGATCGGGTCGCGCATAAACGCACCAGCTGTTGGACGTCAACGTTAAATTTCAAAAAGAGAAGAAGGGAAGGGAAGAGAGAAAAGAGTTCGAGTCGGGTCGAGATGGAACGTTTGGCCCGCGGACTTCTTTACGTCTATCTTTAGTTCCCTCTCTTCGCGTCGCGTAAATACTGGCTGCTATCTACGCGAAATCTTCTTCACAGCGTGTGGATGATGCTAAGAAGAAACGAGAAAGATAGACGAACAAGTTCTCTCCGTTTCCTCGCAAGTCTTCTTGTTTCTTCTCCTTGTTTGGTTTTCTTGTTTTTCCTTTGTTACTGTTTTTCTTTTTGAAGTAAAGCACGTTGAGGTGATGAAGAGGGGAAAAGATTCAGGAAAAAGCATAGGAATAAAAAGAGATGAGGGCCGAAGGAGATCATGAGAGAACCGAGGTGTTCTGGTCGAGCACGCCCGAGACATGTGTGCAAGTTGTAATTAGATGCAGGATGAAAGGGAAGCGTGCTTATCTAATTAATTGCCCGTTTGATTTTGTTGCGCGAACAGAGCTTGGAACGGGGCCAATTTATGCAAAATAAAAGGAAATCGACAGCTTAACGAAAATGGAATAGCGAGAAATCGGAAATGAGCTGGTGACTTTAGTTAATTGTGATGGATCGTTTCCAGTACAAATAATAATCCGGCAAGAATCGTATAATTTTATTTTTCAGTTTGAAAAAGCTTTGTTTTAATTCTGGAATCATTTATTCTAATTAACAGAAATGGTTCTTAAAAGGTATATAGCAATTATTTTTGACATTAACTCTTAATAAATAAATTAATAATTTATTTTTAGCCAAATAACTAAAATAGATAGTGCATCGATGAGCCAGTTTTAATTTAGCTTGATGTTTATTATTAGATACTTGAATAGAGCTGATTAATTTTTATTACAAATTTTACAAACAAAGTCACTGCACCATAGAAGCTAGTAAAAGAAATTATGTAATTATTAATGTATAGATATTACCATTTTGTCGGCAATATCTAATAGAAGAGAATCTGCCGATTTAATACCAACATTGTTATCAACTAAGTAAGTCATCAACATAAGCAGTAATAACTACAAATAACATTTTTGACTTAAATCAATGATTTATCACAAAACATATCGACAAATTCAATTTTGGTGTTTTATCTTGGTGTTGATAACAAAACTAGAAGAACTGAATCGAAAAGCAAACAAAACTTGGGGGTTATGACGTGCTTCTATTGAAAAATTGTTTGACGTTTCGAGTACTATGTTAGAACTTTCTTCAGAAACAAGTTCAAAAGTACTGACAAAACAAGTGTGTTCGGTTTTCCTACTTCCATGTTTCTTGAGGTATTTGATTAAGAACTATGCCTATACATATCCAGCGTACTCTTAGACAAGATGTTAAGAAGTCAAATTAAACAATTGACATCATTACCAGAAAGAGATATTTTGTTGGCCATGATGAAAGACATTGAAAGAAACGTTACCCAGCTTTTTGAACACTACTCAAACAGAACAGTCTAATAAGTCATCATCTTATCATCATCCACAACAGAAGAGGTCCACTAACAACGCAAGCAGAAGGAAGACTCGGTAAGTACTGCACCAGCCAATTTTATCCGCCTCCCCTATCAGGTCTGAGGAATCTCTTATCTTTTATAATTTCTATGTTTTGTCTATATTCTATGTTTTTGTAATTTGCCACCAAATTCGGCATCGTTGTATTCTTTATTTAGAGATACTAGAAGTCGTGGTGAGTCTTTATAGCTACAATTGGATACTGTAATATACCTTAAATATTTAACATACAAAATCTTAAAATTACTTTTCAATTATTAATGAACAAATTAGATAGAAATGCAATCTGAATAAAAAACTGATTTTACAAAAACAAACCTGTTCAAAAATTAAACATAAAAAAAAAGAGAGAGCGAATGTAGTACTTGTATAGGTACACATTCGGGAGTATTACTAAAGTACTTTCATTAAATGCCCGCACACACCCCAGGGCGTTAGGGGAACTACTATCGGAACTGAAAACGTTGTCGAAAATGCACTTGTTCCCTTATAGTATTTACTCTCGCGTACCACCCTACTCGCAGACAACGAGGATCCAGAAGGGACTCGGCATTGTTCCGGCTATCGAATGCCAAAAGAGACCCAAATCACTACCGTAACCAATGACGTCTTCCTTATTATTGTACTATACAAATCAACGACATACAATGTAACTTCTAATAGGACACGTGCGAAGTTATTGTTGAAACAAATTGGATGACTTGAATTGGAAATTTTACAACATTTCTAAGTTAGTACAGTAAAACCTCAATATAACGGACCTCGCTATTATTAAATTAAATATAATATAAATGTTAGCATTCCTAGATAGAATCCAACCCGGGTTGTTCCTCAAGTTGCTCTATCCATGTTCATAGATAACTCGGCGTATTCCCGGAGTTATCCATACGATGTATAAAACAAGGACGGTGGTTGTAGTTTTAATTGTTATTCAGCGCTAGATTGTTGTATATTTTTATTGAACTAAAAGTAGAGCTAACACTAAACCTAGAACTAGAAACATTTGGGTTTAGCCATACGTCTTTTAAGACGGCTAAACCCGAATGCTTCTAGGTCTAGTATTAGTTGTTGTTTTAGTTGTTATTTAGCGTTAGATTTTTCATTGAAATAAAACTAGAACTAACACTAGACCTAGTACTAGAAGCATTTGGGTTTAGCCGTCTTAAGAGACGCGCGGATAACTTCAATTATCTTGGTTATTATTATAGGTGGAATATTATAACTAAGACATTATATGGACACTTTTTTACAGAGAATTTGGTGACGTAGTCAAAAAAATTTGCGGTTTTAGATTTTGAGATATTATGACAATTTTGTTTTTTTTTTATGGAAATAACCACTGATTATTCGCTTATTAAATTCGTTATTTTTTTCTGATTACAAAAATATAGGGTTTGATAGGTCTATTACTTATTATTTTAGAATAAAGCTAAAAATAAACTTTTTTTTTAGTGTTGTCAAAGAAATTAAATTTACAGTTTCCTGTAAATTACGGTACCATAACTAAAAATTATTGTACTAAAAATTTATATAAAACTTATTTTATTTTCGTAATTTTCGTAATCCATCTTAAAAAACAGGATTTTAATTTGACACTATAGAAAATTTTTTAACACAAACAAATGTTGCTATGTTTATTTGAATTTAATAAAAATATATGAGCGCCATCTATCAATAATTTATTAAGTCATTTAATAATAATATTAAGTATTAATAAAAAATGTGAAATAATGCAATCTATTCCAACTTTTGTGTAAAACAAATATAAATTAAATAGTTCAACAAATATATTTGATTCAAATATCACGAATAAGTTTTTTTAATTTTTAGTTATAATTTACAGGAAACTGTAAATTTAATTTCTTTGACGACACTAAAAAAAAAGTTTATTTTTAGCATTCTAAAACAATACGAAATAGACCTGCCAAACCCTATATTTTTGTAATCAGCAAAAAAATAACGAATTTAATAAGTGAATAATCAGTGGTTGTTTCCATTTAAAAAAACGAAAATTGTCATGATATCTCAAAATCTAAAACCGAAAACATTTTTTTGACTACGTAATCAAATTCTCTGTAAAAAAGTGTCCATATAATGTTTTAGTTATAATACTCCACCTATAACAATAACCAAGATAATTGCACTTGTTGGTTTTACGATATTTTCAATTTTGGCCTCTAGGGGAAACACAAAAGACGAAAAACGAGGTAATGACATGTAAGCTACTTTTTTTCTAATTCTTATAGTTTCCGAGTTAGCCTGTTCGGACATCGAATTTGAACCACCCTGTTCAACAATCTAGTATTGAATAACAACTAGAACTAGAACTAATACTAGCACTAGAACTAACACTAGACATAGAACTAGAAGCATTCGGGTTTAGCCGTACGTCTCTTAGAACGGCTAAACCCGAATGTTTCTAGTTCTAGGTGTAGTGTTAGTTCTAGTTTTAATTGTTACTCAGTGCTAGATTGTTATATATTTTTATTGAACTAAAAGCACAACTAATACTAGTGTTAGTTCAATTTTTAGTTCAATGAAAAATATAAAACAATCTAAAATAACAAGAATTTATGTGCATTAATTTCCGTTATATCGAGCTTTTACTGTACAATAAACGTACAATACTATAATATATAATATATTTACGTACAATATCGTATATAAACAAAATAATTTTTTAATAATAATATCATCGATCGAGTACAAAAAAAACCGAATACCATAGAGGGTGGTGGTTTGTTGAGCCCATTAAATCCCAACCCATCCCAGACACGAACATTCCCCCTACATCTAAGTAGGAAACCCGCCCCCAACACACCGTGATATACATGATATACAATAGCTAACATATCCAAAGGTGTATGAGTTAACAAGAAGGGGGATATAGAGAGGGTTGTAATAGACAAATTGAACTAGCGCAGGTGACGTATTTTCAACTAATAATGTGTTGACCATACGATGAAATCTTGACATCTTACACAACACGTGACTATTTTCTGTTACTTATAATCGATAATTAAAATGGAACGTGTCGTTTTTCAAATTAATAAATAATTAATTACCTCGTTGAGTATTTTTCTGTCATAATGGGTTGGGTTTGTGGTAACGGTGTGAATTGAATATGTTTTAAACCCGGAATTGGATTTCGTCATTTGCATTGGGTAGATATTTGCAATTTATTTATGGTAATAAACGTCATTCGAAGTGGTATTAATAAGAATAAATAAATAAATTAAGTCAATTCACACCTTAAAGTTATTTATAAAATGAGTGCAATTTTTAAATATTAAGAAAAAATTTATTGTTGGTCCCAAAAAGGGGGAAAAAGGATAAAAACCTAATATAAATCAATATGAAGGTTTAATTCACCGCTTATAACCCTACTTATATGAAACTCACCCTTAGGGATTTCAGATTACTCTCCCATAACATGCAAGAATATTAAAATTTACGATATACGTAACCCCTAAATAAACTTTTTAATATAGAAAATTCTTCACGTTTTATAGTTCTAATTGAAGGGGGGTGATTTCTTAAAAAAAAATTTTTATAATTCCTTTCTTAAAACTTAAAAATTTCTATTCCAATTTTCTAAGTCACAATTTATTTTTGAATTTCGTAATTTAACGGTACATTGTATCACGCGGAAAATGGCAATTACGGGTTATTACCTCCAGCATCCATTGTTTGCAAGTTCTTCTATTTCGCTTTGCTTACCTCCCGGCCGCGCAGAGAAACGATTACAATACCTCGCCCAAACCATTATGTAAACATTAAATGTCGCGCGCGTTGTAACACAGACGCGATTTCTAATTTCGACGCCTCGTAATGATTGAGATTAATTTGAAAATGGTCGGTTACATCATGCGTTTCTGAACGAGTAAAAGGGAGGGATAGAGAAAAAAAAGTAAACGTAAATCTTCTCCTTTCCAAACGTATAAAACTTTCATAGAACGTATTTGAAGTATGTTGGTATTACTATTTAAAGTATAACTTTTAGAAACCAATAGCAGTTGTTGTTATGTAAATAGGAAAAAAACGTTTGTTTGAGATCGATTTCAATTAAAACCACTAATATTACTAATTTGAGAAAGTTTTATTGCGCAAATAAGCGTATAACCTTGTTTTTCGTTGTAATAAATGCTCACGTTCCATGTCACCAAATCCTTGACACCAATCTTTGCAACAATAAGTAAGTAATTATTGTCAATATGGTTGATGCAATAATTAAGGGAAGTTGTGGTTTTTATTCAGATGTAATAGTTTTTGATAATTATTATCAAAAACTATTATGCTGCATTGAAAATATTGTTTTAAATCATGCAATTAAGTTCACTCAGGCATCTCAATACCCATAATCAGTATTTAGCATTTGTTGTCTATTATTCTTGATACTCGAATTCTAATCTCAGCCTTTTTCTTAGCTATAAGTATGCGATGTTGATCCTCATTTCACCGGAATTTGCAGCTATTTCTATAAAAAATCCAAACTTACTGGTTCAGACTCTCACTCTTGAAGCACATTCTTGCGAAATTCTAGAGAAATAGATTTGATAGCTTGCAATATTCATGAGTCAGAGTCGCTTGGGCATTTGCGTGGTCCCTAGAGCTATAATATTAGCATCTTTTGAACTGTATCTGGAATAAATTATTAATTTATCTTCATCTTTCCTTTACCCACTTGCAACTGAGGAAAAAATATCTCGGCAATCAATTTTATGACCATAATGTTAAGTTCATTTATAGTATAAGTTCTATAGGACAAAGGTTTGGCTGAGAAAATTTAAAGCGTTTTGACTTACGGCACTTATCAGCAACTATTATATTTATGAAGACTATCTTGAAATTATATCTGAAAAAGTTTATAAAGACACGATGAAATATGTAGTTGGAGAAGCTGTAGAATAAAACTATGAAGAACTTAACCTAAGGGACTGTTATAGTCTTCTCTAATAAGTGCTATTATGTTAATTTTTCTGGAACAAGTAACGCAATGGACTCCAAGACATTCCAAGCAGTATGTGATGAAGATAGAAAGAAAACAGAAAAAGTTGGTTATGTTGGTAATATTCAGAAAAGATATAATGTTATAGATTGAAGAAGCTCAAATTTCGATGGCAGAAATGGTTTGACACTCACTACGATTAAGCAGTTGCAAAACTACCGTGGTCTGGATTAGAAGAAATACAGACGCTGTAGAAAAGATTAGAACTGCCATGTTTTGTCCGAAGGATGAGTCTTTATGACGTAAATAAATCAGAAATGGCTACAAAAATCTTTGAAAGGCTGTAACAAAATGTTTGGATTTATGAAAAATGTCAACTACCTGCGGTAATGAAGTGTTTTGAAATGAACTTGATTCCATTGAACTATTTCAAATTTTTTTATTAAAAAACAATATTCCCAAGAAGTTTTAAATTTCAATTTGTTATTGAAGTTTACGAATTGCATTCAGTTTGATTGCTTTGTATGATTCCAAACGTATTCATTAGGTACAAATTGAAGTTTTGTTCAAGTTCTTCAATATAGTTGCGTTTCAGTGAAGTACTTTGTATTATAAATTCTTGACTAAACTTTGCATCTTTAATGAAGTTTCGTGGATTAAGTTTTGAACATTTTTGATCACTTTTCCTGTATAAATTTAGAATTTATGCAAATTTTTTGTGTTCCGCCTGCTTATTGATAGTTGAGGCTCCTTAAATGAACTTCTTTTTTGATAAAAATTATAATTTTAGTGAAGTTTTACAAATTGCATCCCGTTTACTTGAAGTTGCTTTGTTTAATTCCGAGAGGATCCATAACAATTTGAGATTTTCTTGAAGTTTCTTCAAAATTATTGGGTTTTGATGAAGTTTTTTAAGTTAATATCAAAATTTTTCATCGGTAATAAATTCTTGGTTAAAATTGATGTTTCAAGTTTTTATTGGATTAAGTTCAAGTTATTGATTTAAAATTGAAATGTTGGTACAACTTCTGAAGATGTGTTGAAGTTCTTTTGGTCAATGATAAAAACTGAAGTTTGAGGATTGGGTTTTGAAGTTTTTTGTGCCGAAAACAAACTTAACTGCAATAAATTTACGATTTGAGTAAGTTTCATGTATTCAGTTTGCTTTTAATGAAGTTCTTTTAAATAACAGTAGAAGTTTATTTGATTAACTTCGAAGTTTTTTGATTAGCTTGGATAAATTTCTTTGGTTTCGATCATTCGAAGTGGAAATGTTAGCTTAATAAATAGTTTGTTTAATAATTAGCGTTAAATTCTTAATATTGACTGAATCAACTAAAAGAAACAAAATTGATTAAAATATTTATATTGTATAAAGAACAGGAGGGAGAGAAACTGCGGAGAGAACGTCTAGAAATGCAGTAGATCAAGATAGTGGCGATCGCTGACAGTCATTGGCTGGCTTCGGATGCCGTCGACCAACCGGAACAGGGCTCGAGGTGCGCTCGAGGCGCCTTTCTTCTTCGCCTTTTATTTTCAATCCAATTAGTGCCGCACAAGGACGACCGGCACGATGAAACTTGTTCACGTTTTCTGTGCAGGTTCACACGTGACCCCCTCGCTTAAGACAAATCCCCCCTAAATGAACCCAAAACCGGCCTCTAATCTAAACCCCTTTAACACTTTTTAAATCCTAACATTATTGCAGATAATTATATTATAACAATTTTATAATTGTTCCCTACTTCGTTTTTTACTTGCAGTTGATATCTGCAACTTCCATCGTATATTCTACGCCACAAACAAAAAACATTGATATGGACGAGTTGCCTTTAATGCGTTTTTATTAATTCTTCGGATGACGTTAATTCAACGGATGCGCGCATTTATCCATCTCTCGGTATCTTAATTGAGTCGATCTTCGAGCTTAATTTTAATCATGCATAACTTATCCATTTTAATTGGGATATTTATTATTCGCAATGGCGAAAAGAATCAATGTGTTTTATAAATTAAAGGAGTTTATTTTAAAACTTTTAACCCTGTTTTTTTTGTGAATCGCGTAAAACACTATACGAAATAGCCGAACATGTTGAATTTTTTTGGAATTTATGAAACAGTTCGTTAAGCTGTGACGATGAATTGCATTCAAAATTTACAGCAGTTTTTTCGACAAACAAGCAAGTTTTTTATTGTTTCGTCATGGACATATTCGTATTCATTTGATAAACATACAAACAAATATGTTATATACATTTGATGAATATAAATTTGTCCGCTTTTGAATTAAATTTAATATGTTTTCAAAAAATTAATGCTACTTCGTATGCAGAAGTTAAATGAAATGAGATTTGTCACTCTCGTTATGGTAACAAAAAAAAAATTACAAGTAACTTATGTGGTAATGTATCAGTAATCATTCGAATAAATTAGAACTATATCACTTACTTTCTCAATAAGTTCTGCTCATTAAAAACTTCTTGGGTGTCGCACCCGTTACGTTGCGATGTCGCACCCGTTATGCGAAAACTACACGGAAAATTCTTTTCAAGGCTATAATAAAGTTGTCAAAATTATTTGATTTAATTTTTATTGACACAATTTTGTATAAAATGAAAACACCTCCAAAATGAGTCCAAACACGACTAACTTATTCTAATAAACAACCGAGATACGACAATAAGTTTCAATAACATTCGAAAAACAATCGACGATCATTTTTGAATGAAACACCATATCTCAGTTGTTTTTAAAGATAGCATAATCGTGTTTGGGCTCGTTTCAAAGGAAATTTAATAAGGATTACAAAAAGGAAACAATACGATAAAAAAATGGAAATTGACAACCGGAAGTAATCAAATTTATTCTTTATCCCTTTTTATAATTAAAAGTACGGATTAGTAGGTTTTGTCACACCCGTTACGGTAATGTCACGCCCGTTACCAGTACACCAAGCTTTTTTATGAATACCCAAGATGTGTATTAACCCAAAAAACTTGTCAAAATTGTTTGATTTAATTTTTAATTCAATTTTTATTAACACCATTTTGTAGAAAATGAAAAAACCTCCAAAATGAGTCCAAACACGATCGATTTATTCTAATAAATAATCGAAATACGTCAATAAGTGTTCATAAAAATTCAAAAAACAATTGACGATCATTTTTGTATGAAACACCATATCTCAGTTATTTTTAAAGATAGCATAATCGTGTTTGGGCTCGTTTCAAAGGAAATTTAATAAGTATTACAAAAAGAAAACAATCCCAATAAAAAAACGGAAATTGACAACCGGAAGTGATAATAATTTACTCTTAAAACCTTTTTATAATTAAAAGTACGGATTAAGAAGTTTTGTCACACCCGTTATTTATTTATTAACACCATTTTGTAGAAAATAAAGACAAGATTATCGTGTTAAATGTTTTTTTAACAAAGATTACAAAAAGAATTATCAAAAAAATATTAGTTTAGATAACAAAAAAAATGTTAATGATATTAATCGTTGGTAACTCAATCAACCCAACGTTTTTTGTGCTAATTAGAAAGGTGATTATTAAATACTTACACAAAAAAAATTATTGCTTGTATAAACACTTCAACATTTAAAAGTAAACGCCTCTTAAATGTTGAAGTGTTAATGTTCATGATAATTTTCGCTTAACACTTGGTTGGATTTGAAAGTTGTTATTAATCAGTCCTCTAAATCGAAGAAAAAATATGAAATAAAACGGTATCGTTTGAGCAAATTTGTTGTTGCTACGTATTTAATGATATTTAAACAAATTATAAAATTGGTGGCAATTAAAAGGTCGATACACCGTAACAAACGTACAACTAATTAAAAATAATTGCTAACAAAAACAAGGAACGTTATTTTCGTCGACCGTGTTTTCTGCCGGAAATAGAGAGGTCAATGCCACTATTACCGAATTATTAAATAACGAGGAAGTGGATTATAATTTATATAAACAACAAAGGGTATTCATTATTAACTATCAAATAATTTATTTAATTTAAAAAGCTAAAACAAACATGATTTATTATTTATTGGTTCACTTTTTTTATGTTCTTTTAGTTAAAATCTCTTTTAACTTTATTGTTAAATATTTTAAAACGAATCCACAGGGTGAGTAAAATCCGAGTAAAATTTTCTTTTTCCCCTCTCATGGATCTTTCACGCTCGAGTCTAAACGAAAGTGAATTTTGCACGGAGTGTACAAGACTGGAGTATTGATCTGTTCTGGACTAGCGACTGGCTTTAACCCTCCCAACTGTACAGTCGGGACGCCATGTAGATATATACCTATATATTTCTCTCTGAAACTGCTGCATCCCGTCAAATTCCGGGAGGATACGATCGGTACAAAACTAGCCGTCCAAGTGGAATTAAACCGATTCCCAATTGTCCATTGTATACCTGGTGTGTACGGGAAAAGGTCTTTTGTTCACTCTCAATAATCCGCGATTGCACCCGCGTTGATCGTAATTTTTAATATAATATCTCGAATTCGCGTTTCTTTGTAATATCAGTGCGTGTACATGATATTATGTTATAAGCTTCGGTAAATCCGGGATATATGAAAATATCTCCCATTCGTTAATAAATTAAAAAATTATTTTGAATGCGTATTATGTATTGTAATAACATTGAAATTTAAACAATAAATTAAAAAATATGTCGTTTGTTTCCGGAAACACAATAAATGGATTTAAAGCTTGTAATTATTTATGAAATTTTAATACGATTATGAGTAATTTTTCGTTTATTATTTGTTTTGTGAAATTGTTTATTTTAATAGAAAAGGCTTTTGTTTATTTATGTGTATAAAACGTGGAATTTTTGTGTAACTCGAATGAAATTCTTTTGTCTATTCAAAAAGAGCACATTCATTGAATATTAAAACAAAATTGAGTTGTTTTAAATTTGTTACCAAAATGACATAAATTTTAATTAATTAAATGTAAAAAGATAACAATAAGAATTGT
This sequence comes from Onthophagus taurus, assembly GCF_036711975.1. Lineage (NCBI taxonomy): Eukaryota > Metazoa > Arthropoda > Insecta > Coleoptera > Scarabaeidae > Onthophagus > Onthophagus taurus. The sequence goes on from NC_091967.1 coordinate 7,217,645, forward strand.
TAACTTATTTGAAAAACTTAGAGATTTTTCAGTACAAATTGGGTTGCAGTTCCGCATTCAGTAGTAAAAAACATCAAAATACAAGGTCATAGATGTCCTTACATAGCATTTTGCAAACTAGAATTTGAGTTTTGATATCAAAGCTCCTCTCGTTATTTAAAAAATAACTTCTTGCTGCTGCACGTAATATTGACGCCAAGATATTTAAAACTCACCAACTATTCTATAGGCTTGTTATATACTGCTAATTACTAATTACTCTGAATGTTATTTTCAATCTTATATAGCAGGACAGCGTCATCCGCATAGCAAATTATACTCTTTTCACGTCTGTTATTATTGTATTAGTCTATGATCAAGTTGAAAAGTATGGGGCTTACACTGACTTATGCCGGTTTGTATAGATGACTCTGCGTGTCACTCAATTTTCTGTTCTTGCACTTTTCTTTCCGTCAGTAGTAAATGCATTTGTAAGGTTAACAAAAAGTTGTACTCACTGGCTTTCTCGACAATTCTTCTTATTATAAATATAGCGCCTCTTTAACGTCTATGACCTATATTTCCTGAAGCCTTATGCTTCTCACAAGTGCCAGAAGCGAAATATACTCTTTCTTGATAGTTCTCAGGATCTTTCTTGCATTCCTTTTTTAAATATTGATACTTTTTGTTTATTTTTTTTGTTGAGCAAGTTCTCTATCTCTGCAGATTTTTAACTTTTTAATTTGGTAATCAACAACATATCTGTATCTAGTCTCTCATTAATGTTTTCGGCACAGCTATAGAGTTTACAAAAGTCTTCTTTATGGTTGACTGGCTTTATTTCTGTTTCTTAGTTTCTCATAAAGATCATACTCAATATCTTTTGCGATAGTTTTTTCCAATCAGCTCTTTTGATGTATTGGATTTTGTTGTAGATTTTTTGATAAATATTATTACCAACTGATATATGCTTATCGTTTTTCATTTGCTAATTCATTAATCTCTGGTAAAAACCATTGTTTTGTATTTGCTTCTGTTTGTGCATGTGTTCCTACGGTTTCTTCGACCGCATTTATAAAGTTATATTTCAATTTGTGTCAAGTATCTATACTGTTATGAATAGGATTTACATGTGATTTTTCTCTAAGTCTCTGCTGTTGTCTTTCTGGATTGAAGTGAAATGTCTTGAATCTGGTCCTGGTTCACTCTCAATTCGTCGGAAAGAGTACCACGAATCTTGCATCTTTACAGTATTTGTAAAGCACGGTGATAATTATCTACAATCTTGCACAACAAGAGGATCTTGTGTCTGAGAATATCAAGATGACACCCACCATGCTTGAACCCAACTCAACTAATTCCAAACCAACCCAACCCATATTATTAGATACACAGTTTACGTGATTAAGGTAAAGGAAAGTGTCCAGCTAACATGCGCAGTACCTTGCGTAATGACATGCGCAGTGCCATTACCAACTATTAGAGATGAAACTTTAAAATTCCCAAAAATAATTGTCTTGATAGATAAACGAAAAAAATTTCCAATGTGTGCAAAAAGCGTTTTATAAAGATTCGATATTGTTCTGAGTAGTAACCCTCAATGATCTGCACAAATTAAATTGGACACGGGTTGGACATTAATAAATTAGTTTCTGTCATAAGATATATAATATTTGAATCAAAACAAACGACAACATTTATTATTTTTCAAATTATGCAACATTTTGTATTTTGAATTAAAAATTTAAAAAGGCATAAAACATGTTATATACATAAAAAATAAAAGTAAAAATCATTTTATCGTAGCAATTTATATTATAACAACCATTATAATTTCCAATACCCATTATTATGGTCACAAAGGAAACAATATTGTCCTCACAATAACTATTTGGTCAACGATAAAGGTTCATCTATGATACATAGCAGGTCGATATAGATGCGAAGATAATAAGACCATAATGAAGACGGTTATTCTCGATATAGTACAAGGACTGAATGGTTAGAACCGTCCCTAATTAGTGAGTTGTAACCGCAAGAAGAAGGGGTGCCCCACGGAGGGTGTCAGCGAGAAATGCTTATTTGTACCCTCCCTCCGAATTCGTTGTATTTAACTCGTCGTTCCAGATGAGCTCGTCGCCGGTTTACTTTGACAGTCTAAAAACAGATTTACTCAGATTAGATTAATGGATGTAAACGTTAAGAAATGATTTAATTTTATTAATCATTAAGAATACTAAGACGTAATAAAAGTTATTTGAGGGTAATGTTTGAGGAAAGAAAATGTATGGAATAAAAAATAATACTCCCCATTAAATAGAAGCAACTTGCCCTTATCATCCACGAACACGCGATACATAAATTAGGGTATCATTATTTCCAAGTGTGTGAGTTTCTGTGATGAGAATTTTAAAGTGTCCAAAAAATAGTTAAAAATGTTCTTTGTAAAAGTATTGAATAAATCCGTTAAGGTTATATTTAATGGTGAAAAATAATGCGTTGTCACGTTTTTTTTAGAACAAAAAACACATCAATAGAAAACGAGCGTGTTTTCCACATCCGCATCCTATAATTGGTTTTTTCGCCATCCGCGGGGGTCCACGTTTGAAATATGCTTTTCATACATCAGTTAGTGGCGATTAGGTATCGTGGGGGCAATCAACCGGCAAAATAAATAGGGTGCGATCTCGTTTTCATGATGAGGGGGAGACGCTGAAAGTCGAGAGTTTCGTTTGGCGCCATCGCGATAAGCATAAAATATTCTTGTAAGAGATAGAATTTCGATTTTACAAATTTGTTGATTCAACGTCTAAAATGAACTTTAAATTGTAAGACATAACGAGAAAATTAGCAGATATCTTAAGTGACTAACTGGTATTAACTATACAAACTGTTTAATTAGCGGAGAGGTTGTGCTAACGAGCGTCAGGCAATTATTTAGATTAATTTCGAGTACAACGCCGTTATCCTCTTAGGTGATTGTGAAACGTCCGAACCCGTTTCACGCGTAATTTTAATCCGATTATAATTTGGCGGTCGCTAGGTGTACGAAAATCGCAAAAGTGAAGGTAAAACGAAACATAAAGACAAAAAAAATGCATTAATTAATTTATTCAGGTTAACTTATATTATAAGATAAATAAATTTAATTTTTTTTTAATAAATCTCGATTTATATCCATTCGTTACGTTATAATCACGATAAATAACCCGCATTGCGTATTAAATTAGAGGTGATAGTTAAATCGTATACGATTTTTGCGGCCTTTGAACAACATTTACGCATTCATTCCAACCTAACTATCTCCAATTAATTCCGATTTCAACAAGACGGATATAAATTATAGTCGTTTATTAACGATGTAAGTAAATATACGATGTATAAGTGAAACGTGATATTAAATCCAAACTATGTTAACAGGTTACATACGTATCTAAATCATATTAGGTTTTATGTTAAATTACTTCGCCATATAAGTTAATTAACGATAATGTTGTTAAAATTGAATATATCTTGGATGTTATAAAATTATTATTGAACTATTAAATTTACACCTTTTACATTTTACACGTTAGAAATTATTTAATAAAAATATTCATAAAAATGATGGGTGTTTAAAATATTACGAGTTCGAAACTTACTGAATAAGAAACATTCTTATTACTATATTTATGTATTTAAATTAAATTAATTGAACGATAAAATTAATTAAAAGAATTACTTATACAGTATGCCAAATCCGTATTCAAACATCCTCCGAAATATTAGAAAATCACGACATTTAATCGCCGTTGCTGCAAAAACCGTATTCGAACAGTACAAAATAATAAGTAAGAAAACTATACATTTGGAATAACACTAATACTTTGCTGGATGCTTGTTTGCTTAACAACAGCAATTAGATACCTCGACATCGATTCCGCTCATTTAGGGGTTAATTGAGGTGGTATTTTAGTCTATTCTGTCTTCAACGATATTTTTAAGTCGATTACGTTTCTAATATCGTAATATTTCAATTTCTTCTTGAATATTGACATTAGGATTAAGATCTGGGCTTTGTGATGGTGTTTTGAGATGCTCTGAACAGTTGTACACGATTCAAAATCTAGAATCCAGCGCGGTTAGCTTCGAATCATTATCCTGTTGAAAGATAAAATCTCGTAACATCCCAATTTTTCTGCACATTGCTCAAGTTTTTTTCAAAATGTTTATACACTCCTTCGCAGTCAATATTCCATCTATAAAATGAAGATTTCGGATTCCTGCCGCTGAAAAGCATCCCCATATCATCACCAAACTTCCACCACGTTTGAACGTAGGTATCAGATTATGTGGATATATGCTATTGGTTTTTTCTCTCGCCAAATTCTTATTCGTCCAGTCAATATTTTTATGTTGAGTTTAATCTCATCTGTGAAAATTACCATTTTCTAGAAGTTAAAATCTTAATTTTGGCATTTTTTGCAAATACAAACCGTTTTCGTTTATTAATCATACTTATGAATGATTTTTTATGAACTCACCGACTTTTAAAACCAAGTTTTTAATATAATTTCGCGCCGTTGAAGATTAACACGAACACCAAAGCCCTGTTGAAGACTGTTCTAACCAGTGCCACACCACTTACGGTAGGATCCTTAGGGATTTGACGACGTAGGAATGATTTCTTTTTGTTAGCTTCGATCGATTTACATTTCGTAGTGCTTTGTTAACTTCACCTGTTTTTTCATAATTCCACACCACGTATTGTGTAGTAGAGGTGCTGCGCTTCATTATTTTTATGATTTCAAGCAAAGATTTTCGTTTTGTATGAAATTTTTCTTTGATCATTTGAAACTCCAGTTGACTTTCTACCCACTTCGAATTTTCCGCAATTTTTATAATAATTCAACTGACTTTGAAGTTTTTTGACGAAACCAGTGTTTAACAAACAAAATGGGGACAAAATACGATTCAAAATCTTGTATAAAGTAGTTATCTACACAAAACTACAATCTTGCGAACTGTTCGAATACGGTTTTTGCTATCAACTGTTAATAAAATGAACTAAGACCAAGACATCCACTTTTGCTTTTACTCTTCTAAGTGAAATAAATCATCAAAAATATTTGAAATTTCTACTACCATTCTTGAGTACTGTACATAAACGTCAAGTTGACATAAAGAAATGTCAAAATAATATTTGAACTGTCAAAATGACAGTTCAAAAGTCAAACGAGCGTTAAAACGTGAACTTTATTTTTATATTAATTTTATTATAAATCTTCAAAATCTTTGATTGGCTAAATTAAAAGACAATATTTCTCAATTTTCTTATTCTTTCGTTGGCCAAACCCCACATTTATTATACATAAATATTATATACAATTTATCAACAAATTAACTTAATAATATAAATAATAAAGTAATAAATAAACAGCCAGATTAAGCAGGTATAAATCGAACTTGGTCTTTATTACATAGGGTCTTATCAAATCAATTCCATTTTAATATTTTTCTTAAGATAGTGTTTTTAGTTATTAAATGTTGTATCCCTGAATATGTTGTCACTTAAACCAACTGTCAGCATGCATACATACGTCAATTTGACATTAACATAACCTTCAAAAATTTATTTATTTTACCCTAATAAAATAAGGTAATATACATAAAATATAATGAATGATGTGAATTTAATATACTCATAAATCATTTTGTGGCTTTATAAACCTCAACGCGATTATATTAGAAAGAAATTTCATTTACTTCGTTCTACATTTTTTACTTTCTACTAATCTTATCGTAATACACATTGGAAGAAAACAAAAATAAGAATATGTATGTGTTCCGTTTTAATTATTTCCATTAGAATCTTATCAAAGAATCAAAATCGATTCCTACTTTAATATTTTTCTTAACATAGTGTTTTTAGTTATTAAATGTTGTATCCCTGAATCACTTAAACCAACTGTCACCAAACTGTCAAAAATTTATTTATTTTACCTTTATAATGAATGATTTGAATTTAATATACTCATAAATCATTTTGTGGCTTTATAAACCTCAACGCGATTATATTAAAAAGAAATCTCATTTACTTCGTTCCACATTTTTTTTTGTAAGTAAAAGGACGGTGTTTTCTTTCATTTTTTTTCTTTTGGTGCAATAAAACTCGTGCGATGGCATTTAATCGATAAGTTTAATTGCAAACCTAGTCCCTTTGCTCTCTACCCTTTTTCGGTGCGGTGTTTTTCCTTTTTCCGGCTTTCCTTTTTCGCTCCATTATTTTCTCTTCCGTCGGCGTGTCTCTAAAAATAACAAATCGATAAGGAGAATAACGGCCTCGTCGACGACGACGACGAACCGGTGTCTATCGGGGTGAGTATTGACGTGAGTCTGGTCATAAAACAATTTCAATTTATTGACCGAATTGTTATTTAAATAGATACAGAAAAGAAAAAAATATGCTTTTTTTTAGAAAATAAAAGGTATCGTTTTTTTTTGTTGTAACATTTTCAAAGGTTAAACTCTACCGGTTCAAAAAAGAAAAATTAAATGCGTACCCGCTTTACATAATTCATATCTATTACGAAATTATGTAAATCCTTAGCGGGTTGTAGTAACACTTGGACTCTTGTCCTATTCAAAACAGGCCGCGACAATGACGCGTTTTCGTATTAAACTTGTAAATGAGCGCGCCCTGAAGACTACGGGCCCCGATAGTAAATGATAAATAATTTCCCGAGTTTAAATTTAAAATAGTCGCCACGATGTGTGAATTCGCATGGAGTATAAGCTGAGAAAGATGGGCGTGGCTATTGAGGAGAAGAACGATCCACAAGAGACGGCCTCAGCAAAAGAGACCGAACATAAAGCTTTACACAAAAGAGAGAATGAATCGGATGACTTTGATGTGCTTACGTTCGTTTGCTATTTTTATTATTTCTACTTTCTAAACAAGTCTACTTTGTACTCACAATCAGTGAAAAAGAGTTTTAACAAATATACTATATAGTTTGATAAATAATTCTTTGTTCAATTTAAAATGATTTTAAAATTTTAATCATTAAGTAGTTTTTGATTGAGTTGAAATGAAATCTATAACAAGATTTACCTTTCACCACATTATGAAGCTTTCACAGCCCATTGTTTGGTGTGGAACGATGAAAACTATCTATCTATACTTTACGTGTGTAAGACGTATAATAAATTATAGATAATCGCGATTACCAGCTGTACTGAACATTAGCGATTTTGCACACCGATAAAATTGTTAAGATCAAGTACACGCCACGTTTTATCCCGTTCCTTTCGCTTCTAACCAGTGTTTAGAGCTCAAAACTCCACTATTACTCCCAATGTCTACATTTATGACACCGACCGTCATTATATTCCCATTTCCTTCTCAGTTTACCACGTCATCTTTAATAAAAGTGGCAAAGAGAAAACCAACAAACACCACGTTCTTGCGAGTTTCATCAAAGAGTGTTTACGCTTAAAGTACCTCACAAATGTATATTACTAGGAGTAAACGCTTTAAAAGTAAACACTTTAGAGTTCAGTAATTGTAGTCGATTTGTTTAATAAGTGTTATTTCCTAAACTAATTTAACAGAAAATGAGTAGGTAATTTTTGTTTGATGATGATTTAATTTAATTTTAAAGCGTATTTTGATTGTGTAAGTAAATAGAAGAGAAAAAAACAAGAAAGAACAAAAAGGAGTAAAATGTGTGTCCACGAGGTGGTCGTTGTCCAAAGGGGGGGTCTTCGGTTTGGAAGAGAACAGAACAATATCGAGTGCGAGAGGCAAAAGGTGCATACACGTCTAAAAAATACGCGACCACAGCAACGTCTCGCCGTTGGATGGTGTGCGGCGCGAGTCGCAGGAGTTGTTGCAGGAGTAGTCGGTCCGGGGCCGTTGACCGGACGCGCATAGCAACAGGGCATACTTCACATCAAACGCCGCAATTGGACTGAATTACACACCTTTCTCGGCAGTTTGTACGGTTCAAACGGACTTAAAAGAACGTACGCTTACGGACCGAATCGCTACCGACCTACTCCATACAACCAGCCCACCAATGATCATACTACTTCATAGTTTTAAAGAAACTACAATTTTTATTTACAAACATTTTTCATCTACAAATTTATACCTCAGCATTAAGATTAGAGAAAAATGTTGGAAACAAGATATATTTTTATTTCCTACAAATATTATTATGTTTTTGAAGTATTTCAACATACTTGCCAAATAATTATTTTTCTTAATAGTTAAAAAAATTCATCACCACAACTTTTAAGCTCGTCCATCGTCAGTTTTTAGTTGATTTTTCAATGTGGTCTTCCATGGTCTTTCTAAGTGTTAGAAGTTAACATCAAAATTGACTGAGTTGATCATATCAACTCAAAAATCTTACTACCTTGAAGCTAAAACTGCTTTAGGTTGTTGTAACCTAAACAATTGTGATAACTTCGTGCTCAATATCAAATGAAACAGCGTCAGAAGTCAACAAACAACAATGCTTGTATATGATAATTAAAAGTTTTTCTCCAAGCAAACTTTCTTAAAAATGTTACTTGCATCTCTATGAGAAGAATTTGCCAATAGAAAAGCTCTAAGTTTACTGGAAACTTGGGCTTTAGGAAATGTTAATTCGCAACACTAAAACTTTGAAGGGAGTTACTGCGTATTGGCTCGAAAATTCTTGCATTTCAAAAAAGCGTCTCCTCATCAAGCTAAAAGTATGGACAACCTCAATTGCATTGAGGTCTTATATATCATCTAGAGTGCGTATGCTGTTACCCCCACCACGCCTAAAATGAAGCCAAAAAGGTCGCCATGTTAGATGTACCAACTCAGCGGGAAATTCGAAATTCTTATATATACTTATGCAAGAATTTACATTATTATAAACTGGAAAGACAGAAAATAATAACCAAAACAAAACATTAATCTTTTATTGATAAATAATTATTAATTATATGATATTTTAAAAGAACTTAATAATTTTTAGCCATAACCCTTATACTTAACATAAACTAAGAAGAAAATATTTAAAGCAATTCCGATTGATCACGTTAACCTTTGCTTATAAATAATTGTTAGTTTATTTTAAAAAAACTGAACAGTCCTTAATAATAAACTTTACTTGAACTTCAATTGAAGACCTCGGTGCAAGAAGGGAGTAGCTCCATTTATCAAGAGAAGGAGTTGTCCCCTTCTTATGCCGAGGTCTTCAATTGTTAATTCCAAGTCAAGTAACCAGAAACATTTTATGGACGGTTGTAAATAATCGTCCAACCTATCAAATTATAAAAAACATATGTGAAACGAAAAGAATTCGAAAACTTTCAGCAAAAATCAAATTTTAATAAAAATAACAATATGTTTATGAGAATTGTGAGGTTATAATTGTAGGTACAATAGAGACTTGAAACTATAGCTAAGTTCAGGTGGGTACATCCAATATGTCTGACTTTCTGATTACCCCCACCACCATCACATACGCTCTCTAGATTATATATAAGACCTCAATGCTCAATTGCATCACAAAAATTAAATGTTTGGAGTGTGATTCTTGAGATGTTGGAAATACTAATTACAACAAAAATTGTCACTGAAATGTTGCAGACTTTCAAAATTTTCATTATTTATCAGATATGATAAAACAATTAGTTCAATTCCATTTTTAGTTTTCATGCTATGACCTTTTTTTAAACGGAGACTCATTATGGTTCTAGCCGAAACTGATCACACAACTGCATTTAAACAATAAAGAGCAGTTGAAGTACAAAAGATTCTTGTAAACAAAAAATTAGTTTTTGGCGTAGTTGCGAGGGTGAATCTTAACAAAAAAATTCTCTAGTTTGCTTTGAATTGCATTGCAACACAGTTGGTTTTTACTACTTCTTATTACCAGCATTCGTAGGAATAGTGATTGAACTTGTAGTTACATTACTTTATAATTATCACAATGGGGAATGGCAAGAAATCATTGATCATGACTATATTGTATTTTGTATTTATCTATTGTATTTCTACTATGTGTTGTATATAAAACGCATGGCGATGCACATTTTTAAAAGAAATGATGATATACTGAGTCTTGTTTAAACATGTTGATTGTTGAGGGTGTTAGTGTTCCAATGCAAAGATGAGTACTTGACGGACTTCACTCATTATTTTTTTTATACCCGCAAGTACACTCTCTTTGTGTATATAAAACAAGCCTTATAGAACTAGCTGCGTGTTAAATAAGAACAAGAATATTAATCGTAATGTATTTAGAAGTCATCCGAACTAAATGGACTACTAAGAAACGCAAAAGCTGAGTTAAATTGTATAAGAAAATTACATTAATTATATGACGAGGGTGGATTTCGCAAAATCAAACCTACTTTGAACGGTTAATAAGTATTGATTAGTATTAAGTTTCGGTTACGTAATTCTAATAGAACTCCTTTGGGTGTTCAGTCGACTTTGGACGACAAAGCTTTATCATTGTAACGTGTTTTCGTTATGTTACAATTTTGGTTCTACGAATTGATCAGTTGAAATGTTTACGTATTTGTTGTAAATTGCCGTCTTGAGAGACGTGCGGCTAAATCCGAATGTTTCTAGTTCTAGGTCTAGTGTTAGTTCTAGTTTTCGTTCAATGAAAGATATACAACAACCATTAGCACTATAATTAACACTTAGAACTAACACTACACCTAGAACTAGAAAATTCGTGTTTAGCCGTCTTAAGAGACGTACGGCTAAAGCTGAATGCACTAAATAACAATTAAAACTAGAACTAACACTAGACCTAGAACTCGAGAGTTTCGGGTTTAGCCGTGCATCTTCAGACTTAAAATTTAGTTAACATGATTATGACGACATCGAAAATGATTTATTTGATATTTATATACCACCTAAAATAATCTCTTTGATCATTGAAGCATCTCTCATAAATATAGTTCAATGTATAGCATCTTGAAGCTGATCAATCTTTTCAGACATTGCTTTGAAATCGTTTCCAGTGAAACGTCTTTCTCTCTATGGCTCCTATGACACCGCACGCCATTTATCCCTGCGATGTCGGTGTCGGATTTCTCAGTCCGACACGTTCTCATAATTATCGAGGACCGTCATCGCGTCGGAAAGAGAGACTGGCGGATTCCACGCGGTCGTTCTACTGTTACGTTCGCGTTTTCTCTTCTGCGGCTAATATGCAACGAAGAGGCGTCAATTAGACCACAAAGTTCGCCGATGAACGAAGATTACTATACGGCATTTCTAAGGAATCGTTTGTTATTAAAGCTGTTCTTAAATGATTGCTTAATTTAGCTCTACAAGTCGTATTCGTTTCCTGTTGTCATGGGTAATTAAGGGATTTGCGAGTTTCGATTTAAATTAGCCACTCTAATAGTTGTTAACGATATAAATAGTGAAAATTAAGAAAGCACCACGGTTTCTAATGATATTTGAGAAATCCCTGGAAATAAATACAATGAACAAGACCCTCATAAGGTCATTCTTTCCTTCCTTTTAGACTCGAATGCCGAAAACTGAGGAAATTCGAGGGTACAAACCGGCGAAGCGTGCGCTAAATTTCTATGGCACAAAAGAAAATGGACTGGTTATGTAAGTTATTGATTTTAACTGTGAGTTGACGATGCGTATATTTTCACAGAGAACAATAATAATCTTTGTTTTATATTCAATTAAAAACACCATGATAAAAAATTGATTTTAAAGACAACTTTAAATAATTTGAGATTTCAAATTTTATTTTTCTTTATTAAAATTATTTTATGTAAAGTTGTTTGACATGAAATGATCAAAAGATCTATCTACGGTTCTCCAATAAAGGGACGTTGTTGTGTGTTCGTCCCCCCTGGTGTTTTGGAATCTAATTAGTTTGATAAATTCTCCGACGCTACAACTGTTCCTCAACATTGGAAGTGTGGAACGCACCACGAGACGTTTCAATAAACGGAGTCGTTCGTTGTGCGTTTCTGCTCTAAAAATAACCAAACGGAGTCGTTTGCACCAATAAATGAAACCCATTCAGCGCCAACAGATTTACGTCTATTCATAGTCGAGCGAATCAAAATATTATGATAAAAAAAAATTAAAATTTTTATTTTTTAACACGTCCGGATTTTATTACCTAAAAATGGGTGTAAATAAAGGAATAAATGAGAGGTCTTTGTAGGTTGTTGGGAATGGTGGGACGTCAACGTGCTTTTTAAAAGAACGGCGACTTAATTGTTGAAGCCGACGATAACTCCTGTCAACCGAGCATGAGACCCGCTTTTCTTTAGCTCAGCGAACCGATTATTATTCATGAACGTTAAATCAATTTTCTTTTCGACCATTTAAAAACACTTCGCATGCAAATAACACGATTTCAGTCGATTCGAATTATACCCTTCAAAACATAAAGTTATAACAGTCAAAATGAAAGAATAATGTCTGTAAAAAATTCATGAAAGTTAACTCGAATTTGCGATTCAATCGCCTAAATTGGGTATCGATACGAAAGTCACGCGACGTTTTAATTGAATCCTTGCGGATTATTTCTTCGTGTGCGTTCGTTGCCGTCACAACAACAGAAAAAAAAGGGTCCCGACCGCATCGGGAACATATTGCGGCAGTTTGCGGTCGGGGGGAGAACGCGCCCGATTTCACGTCCGCCGTTCCGGAGGCCCTTTTCGGCGTTGAGCTAATGGGCACGCGTCAATTATCGACGCCACGCGCAATTGCCCCAGACTAAACGATACCGGGAGTAGTCCCTTGATGCGCTTAAATCTTTTTAAATAGAAATGTCGCAACGAGACGCCGAAGACATCGCATCCTCCCCCTTGTACAGGTGCCTCATAATTAATTTAGCGACAAGACGGTATCTTTTAAGTGGTTGTCTGGAAGGGAAACGACGAAAAGCGGTGGTTGTGATGAGAATTTTTGGTGGGAATCAACAACTTGTCATCATCAACTTCATTTAAAATTAACTTTTTCGCGAAAGTTAATGAAGCATGTCCAATATGTAATTCAGGAAGTTTTAATTCTATGCTATTAAAGATAGTAAAAAGTAATTATATTTTTACCCGTTTAACACGTTTTTGACTAAAAATTACAAAAAAATCCACTTTTAAACCTTGTTTGGGTCGATAATTTTGTTATCGTGGATGGTAGGATTTATGCTACAAAATGGTTTTTCAGATAGTAAGCATTCAACGCCACAATTGTAACCATCTTGTTGTTTGAGATAGTCTGAAATTTATATTAATTTGTATTTGATGAATGGGTGCGAATATTGGCTTCAGAATAGTTTCAAATAATGATAAATATTTAAGAGAAGTCATATTCAAGGGAAGAAAACCGACTGTGATAACAGTTTTTTAAAATTCGGTTTAATAACAACTGCACAAGGGCTTGAAGTTTGTTAATTTTGAGCTATTTTAAGTACAAGTTGTTCATTTTTTATTGATCTTAGTATCAACTTATCGGCAGATGAAAGTTTTAGATAGAGAAAGAATCAAGCTTTTAAATGGTGTATTTAATTTTTCGCTATCTCTAATAATAAGGAAGATATCAGCTAAGAAAGTAGTTAAGAAATTACGGGTTAAAGGTTGTTGCTGGGAAGTTTTTTGCCATCGTCGCACGGGTTACATTTTTCAAACACTCTGTATAAAGACAAGTAATATAATTAGTGACATCCAATTTAGTAATACTTAAGATGTAATTATACCTATGTTCATCTTTTTAGCTTGATCGATTGCTGAGAAATGCTGATGTAAAAAACCAATTGAAATAGTTAAAACATTAAAATCAACAATCCTGATCAAAGTCGACGTATTTTTGTTAGGAAAATCAGTTATGATCATTCTACTTAAAAGAACAAAGTTGCAGTCTACTCCCGGTAGACCAGATCCAGCGACCACCAGTATTAGAACACGCTGTGTAGGAGTAGTTGTTGTTGAAGGGATATCTCAAGGAATGTGTCAAATCATTACTATAACTACAGCAATGTGGATTTTTGACGTCTTAAACTGATGTTATAGTAACTTGTTTGTATTCAGGAATTCGGTAGTTGTTTATTTGTTAATAAGTGCATAAAAATGGCTAAATGCTTATGTTCATCTGAATCTTAACTTTTGGAGAATTTGACGAAAATGTGGTTTTGCCAAATGAAAATTTTTAACAATTAGATGATTCAGAATCTGAAGATTACAGAATTCTGTTGATTCTGATGCGGATACAGACTATTAGAATATAAATGAGTATAAAATTGTTTGCGATCGAGATTGCCAACCTGACTGAGAACAACAATCTGATTTTGAAGGATTTATTATGTTTGTTCTAAACTTTTAAACACTAAGCTTCCTGGACTGGACAACTATTAGAATACAAATGAGTATAAAATTGTTTGCGATCGAGATTGCCAACCTGACTGAGAACAACAATCTGATTTTGAAGGATTTATTATGTTTGTTTTAAACTTTTAAACACTAAACTTCCTGGACTGGACAACTGTTCAAGTTTATATCCATATGGTCAACTTAAATCAGAAATCTTCAATCTCAAAACGCCAAGTACGCTAGTACTTATGCGCTAGGGCTGATAACATAATACATAAATACAAAGCTGAGTACAAGTTTTTAAGTGAGTTTTGGCAAAAGAAAATATAATATATTTTTCAAATATGACCAATTCCGCTTTGATATCATGATATGTTTTGAGGATAAACAACTTAACATTAAAGTTTTGTGCTTGATTTATTTTCTCTGAAATTAAACATTTCTAATTGAATCTACTTCAAAATATAACATAAAAACTATTTGTCTCACTAACACAAAGCCTTGTTATACTACCAACGTGGAAATGAATGAAAATTATTTTTTTGAGCAATTACAACAAATATATCTCAAGGCGAGACTATGGAAAGCAGTCAATCATTGCCAAATGAAGTAAACAATATGCTAGGAAATATAAAAATCAGCCGATAAAGGTCAACCAAGAACAAGTCAATTCTGTCAAAAGAAATTCTGTCTCCTGAATTTATAAATTTTTTGATTTCGCTAATTTTTTACACACAATGATTGTTAAGTTTGCGTTGGTTAAGTAAATGTTAGTTTGTATTATTACCTTGAATTGTACATTAGCAACTTAATAAGAAGACAATAAGAACAATAGACGGAAGAGTTGACTTGCTGAAATTTCTTACATAAATTATATTTTCGTTACAATGTGGTATTCCTTTTAGTAAACAATTGTGCATAAAAAAAAATTGTTGACTTCTCATCTTAATCCTACCGTGATCGTACAAATCAAAATTAATTTTTTATTACATTTTCTTCTAATAGAGAATAACATCTAAATATGTTATATTTAACAAATTAGCTTTAAATATTTCATCTACAATTTTATTTAGAACCGCTTCACATGTTTATTTATTTATATACATTGGAAGTTTATGGTTCCACAAACTTTACAGACATACACAAACATACCCCATATGCTGTCATAACAGCCGTAATGGGGTACCTACTAAAATAATTATTAGAATTTAGCACTAAAACATTCAATTTATGTTGGTTTTAGATATTTCTACTGAGTTCATATGCAAATGTCTGTACTACAGGGTGGTCCATAACTATTTGGACATAAAACCACAGTGTAATAATCCTTAGTAAACCCATTATTCTAATTTATTTTGTTTAAATTCGAAATAATTACAACGAACAAATACAAAAAATATTCCTTCTATTATGAAAGTTATTTTTTAGATCTCATCATAACCATTTCTTTCCAGATGTATTCCATCTGGTTTGGGAAAATGTACTGGTGGCATAATCCAATTAATTCCTAGGAGGTGTACCGTATCAAGACATCGCGAGCAACTTCAAGAATTTACTATTGGCATTGATTCAGCTTTTGACGCATTTAATTGAGTAACGGGATATCACTGTCTTTTTTAATATCTGGTGGGATGATTTTGATTTACATTTCTAGCGATCTATGGGATTGGTCAAGTCTGTTGAGTATATCATCCATAGTCAGGTTGTTATCGTACTCGGTGCTGTAATCGGATTGGAGTGATTGTTTTGGATGAAGTCGTCATACAAAGGATTGTATGGGTCGAGTGGGTGTTATATCTATATACCCAATCGTTTGGTTTGAATTCAAGCGCCTGCTCATTAATGTCCTACTTTCATATCAATATAGTGTAGAACAGCAGAATTTTTGATACTTATTTAAACCATATATTTGCTATAAAAATTGGCAAGACCTGTTGAAATTGAGTTAAATTATATTGAAGTGCACTCTACCTCAATAATTAACTATCTTAATTCAATTTTGACAACCTTTTTGCGGAACCCAAGCTTTATGTTTTATAATTACATTTTTTCCCGGCTCCTGTATACTTTCAATTGTGATGAAACCAATTAATCATAAATAAGATTAAAATTGCTAAATGCACCCTCTTAAGAAGAGCGCTTTTTTCTATCAGAATCCATTGAAAGTTGAGTGCAACGGCGCACGTGAAGAATTAATGTGGTTAGATGCGCAATTTTGAGTCCATTAATCAATTAAAACTTTGTCTGTTCTATTATGGCAACCGTGTACGTACAGGACAACTTTAACGGTATTCAGATTGTATTCGAGGAAACACGGTCGCTACGATAATTAACTTTGGTATGCTGGTGGTTACAGTAAGTAATGCAATAACCTTTATTACCAGAAGGAAAATAGACTATGTATACTAAGAGCAGTATTAAAATAACCTTGCAATAATCGCTTATTAAATCAGACTTGAGTTGTGTTCGGTTACCATCAGATTTTCTAATATGGTTGTATCAATCAAGTATTTTGATATTCTTTACCTTGAAAAGTGATATGTTATTTAAGTAGAACCTACGTCGATTTAATATATAGTTGTAATGAAGATAAAATATCGTAACCTTTACTAATAAGATTGGTCTAAGTATGGCAATTTAGTGGTTTCCTTTCCTTAAGGAACAGCTACGTTCCCGAGGAACCGAACCGTATCCGGCTCGCAGAACCCTCTCGCCCCGTTCTGCTTTTCGTTCCGGTTCCACGGGCCAAGACAAATCGCAGAGACCCTGATAACGAGTGGTAACGTTATCCGTCTCTCTACTTGGCTAAGGTCGGCAATCATAGTTTCGTTGGATGGCATGCATCAGTTTAGAAGAGAGTGTTTAAAAATAGAAGCGAGTGTTTTGAGAGGCCGTTCGTAATTTATTTATTTTATTTATTAAGTCGCGGATTACGACCCATTGTTCGGGTCAATGGGAACGCGATAAACGGCGGCGAAGGAGACTTTTTTAAAGTTGTCGTTGCGTTATATAATCGGTGATTTCACAGAGTCAAGGTTATTCCTTCCTTTTAGTAGCGTTCAACGCCGCCAGATGAGCCAACCTTACGGGTGGTTGTTGTAGTTGCGCAGCGTCACAGCGCAAGAAGGCGTAATAGAGGCGGCGCTTTCAAAAGTTGATCCGCCCCACGGCCAACTGTGACCGATCCCGACTACCGACCCCAACACTCCTGACGTCAGTCGGGAGAAATCGGTTGAGATCGTACGGAATTCTCATACTCCGAACAAGAACGTTCAGTGTTTTAGTCCGTGAATAGGGAAGAGGGAATGCGTATCGTTCGGCGAAAGTTGGGTTTCGCGATATCTTTTCTACGATTTAAAGTGCGTGCGCGCGTTGGCCTGTGTGTGCGTGTAAGTGAGTGTATGTGCTGTATACTCTTAGGATCGATTGAATGGGGGACGAGTCCAACGGACTGGCGCCGCGCTTAGAGGAATGCGATGAGCTCCGTTTCGTTACCGCCAGTACCGGATTTAATACCGATCTCGCGGTTTCAGTTAAGTAACGTGAAAGGTGGCGGCAAACGTCGTTTTGAGGTTATGGGAGAGCAGCGCTCCCGTAGGACGGCCGGGATACAACCTGCCGTCGATCTAATCGATACCGCGCGATCACGTGGCCCCTCACACGCGCAGACGCCTTTCCCCAAATCCAGGCCCGAACGTCACCGTAAATCAGAGAGAAGGCGCGAACACAGGAGGGCCAGGAAACGGGCGCCCAGTAAACAAAGTGGCACCCTCGAAGACCGACCGGTCAACCCGCGCGTTAATCCGATCTTCGTGTGGGTGCGTCAAGAAGACACTCAAATCGTGGACGTCAAATGCGAGGACTACGACAAGAGGAACCGGATCCTCTTGACGAAAACCGCCCAGGGATGGCGGGCCATACCCCGCACCGAAACGTTAGTGCCCACCCTCAAGGATGACAAAGGTAAAACAACAGACACTCACCACCAATCGGATCTCCAAGAAGAACCACCCCGGCTACGAAAACAGCGGAAAACGCACAAGGTTAAACGAAGATCCACCGGCGTACAAGTCGGCGATGACGGCGACGACATCTCGGATGCGGAAACGCGAATCCCATCACCTCCCATTTCGTGGGACGACCCCGTCAACGTTGAATCTCACCTGCCGTCCCACACTATACGGATACCGAAGAAGGACGTCAATAAAACTTGTGACGTCAGCCCTTTAGACAATCTCCTAGCAGTCGCAGAGCTTGAACTCCAATCAAACGACTGGGGAGACAAGTGCACCGATACCACAACCACTACTATTATTGAAAAGCCAAAATCGCCTTCGACAGAAACCGATATCGAGCTCGATAAATTCATCGACTCCTGCAATCCTTCGTACGACGACTCCATCCAAAAAAATCCCGACGAATCTGATTACAACACCGAGGACGATAACAACCTTGCCATGGATGATATACTCAACAGGCTTGAGCAATCCCTAAGATCACCTGAAACGCAAACCGACATCATCCCACCAGATACCAAAAAAGAAAGCGACATCCTCATAAAAACCCCAGAAGACGACGAAATCGTCGTAATTCCAGATGACGAACCCGACGTTCCCACCGATTTATCAACCAAAAAGGACGAGGATCAACCCACCGACTTAAGTCTCCCGAAACGAAATAAATCCCCGCTTTCCAGGCCGCCATCTCACAGCTCCGAAACAATACAATCCCCTCAACCCAGCGGAATCCCCGCCGTACCCCCATCGCCCGATATACTTCAAAATCAAAAATCGAAATTTCTCGAATCACTTTTACAAAAAACGCAGGAACCCGAAAAAGAACCGCTTGACCTTAACTTCCGCAAATCGGCCAGTCCCACCGTAACATGTTCCGAAGAAGTAAAAAGTTCCAAAGAACCTGAACCTCCCAGCAAAAAATTAAAAGTTGAGGATATAACCCTAAAACGATTACTAGACGTCCAAGTAGAATCAACAAAATCCGACACGTCAAAAATTAAGGAAACATCGCGCCTTCTCGAGCTTCTATCCTGTCCTATCGAACAAGATCCCGTTGCTCAACTAAATCAAGTGCTTACAGACAATACTATTAACATCCCAGACCCTTTATTAGTCCCGAAAAACAGATTAAGTCAAATTTTGTCCTCGCCGGCCAGAGAAATACCCAGGTTATTAATAGATAGACCAGAACTGCGACTTCCTCAGGCTTTAGCGTTTCCACATCTTCTACAAGACCCAGACATTTTAGTAATCACTATTCAACAATTACAAACGATTGTGCAAAAACAAAGCCAATTACCATTAAAGGAAGGAAAGGAAGAAATCAAGCAATCCCAAGAAGAGAAGAAAGAAATCGTTGCTAAACCTCCCACGCCAAAAGCAAACGAAAACAATAACGTCTCTAAAGAGGAGAAATCGAAGGATAAGAAAGCGGGGATGAATGAGCTGGCCAATGATATAGACGCCGCGTCAAACGCCGCGTTCAATCAAATGATGTGGTTGCCATATTTTAACCAAATGGAAAATAATCCCAATAGTGAATTCTTGAAGTTGCTCGCGATGTCTTATTCGCACCCGCACCCACCTGATATGGCACACCTCCTAGGAATGAACCGGTTTATGCCACCAAGTGCATTTTCGATGCAACCACCATCATTCCCAAACCCGATGGAATACAACTGGCAGGAAATGGTTATGATGCGACCAAAAAATCAGTACGATTTATACAACAAAAACATGTATAAAGAATACGTCGAAAAAAGTAAAAAAAGTACCTCAAATAATAAACCCAGTGGAAAATCAAACTATATGTTCCCGCCGAGTTTGTCATCGTTTCATCAAACGCCAAATCCCCTCCTCAATATGCCACCCTTCACCACCGCTCGACCTAATCTCCACGTGCCACAATTTAACCCAAACCATCAATCATCACGACTCTCTACCTCCTCATCAAGAAATAATCGTGGTTACACCCAAAAGTCGTCTCATTTCGGTCACGTTTTGGCATCTGGAAAAAGCGAAGAAAAAAAAACGTCGCCGTCGACCAATAAAGTGACCTCTCAACAAAAATTCGAGGCGCCAGGAAGTGTTCCTAAGCACTCGGGGATGCAACCTATCGACCTCTCCGGGTCGACAGCTTCTGGAAGCAAACTCAAGGTCAGACAACATCTTATTGATCCGGGACACGCGGCCCGAATGCTGAAACAGGACGACGTGCCCGAAGTGGGCAGCACAACGGCGAGCATCGAAGAAATGCAGGACGCGCAAAAATATCTCTGGCATCCGTTGTTCGGCAAGTAAGTACGCTAATTGGCGTTGCCACCCTAGAGGCCCATTACATTTTATATCCCGGAATTCCATTGTATCCCCGGGGATTCCAAAATTTAATCTCCCGTAGCAATTGCAATAACGCCACGAACGTGTTCTCATCCGCTTCTACGTGTCATCGCGATTGTTCCGGGTTTCTCTACGACTTAATGGTCCAATCAACCGGAGAGCGCGACCGAAACAAAAAGCACACCTCTACGTCCGTCTTCATTGAGATGTAAAGGTTCTAAATGGAAACGCCCGGACGACCCGTTCAAAAACCGGAGAACAAATCGGGCCCGGACGATAATCTTAAATACGATCAGTGACTGCGCGAAAACCGTTTCAAAACACAATAGGCAGCCACCTTGAACTGTTAATGAACCTACCGTAGGCTTCAATAATTTTTTACATTACCTTGATATCGTTTTTTTTATTTCATTATTTTAACCAGAACGAAATGAATTACAATTAATATAAAAACGTTGATTTAATTTTGAAAACTTTATAAAAAGTAAAAAAAATTAATTTGAACCAAACTCAATAAAAGACACGTGGAGTTGACAACATATCATAAGAACTCTTAATATGATATCCACCCTATTTCTCTCAGCAACATATGTTGCATTAATAAGATTCGTAATAAAATGGTAATAAAAAAGCTGAGCTTGCAGTTTTTTTGAAAAAAAAGGGAATGCTGATAAATCTGCTTAGTACTCTGTCTTCGATGAAAGAGTGTTTTTGTTAAAGACTATACTATTTTGACTATCTTACTTCTTCAGTCGTTAATAACGAGTCTTGTATGCATATTTTGCTTGGTCGTTATTAACACGAACGTGCGCTCTTAAATCACGTATGCGTCAGAAAATATAGGTTGCGATTAATTAAAGTCTACGCGAAGTATGCCTTTCACAGCATTTTTACCGCACCCGACATCCAACTTATGACATATTAACCATTCAAAGACTACGACTCTAAGCTTTCTTTTTAATATCCAGGTCATCAGATAGATATGGTCTTTCTATTTTATCGATCCGCCACATGTGTTATGTGCTAATCAAAGACTAAAACCGCGCGCGCAATTGTAAAAACAATTTAAATAGCAATCCGGCCCAATAAGTGCCCATTAAATAATTAGTCCGAGTCAAGATTCCACAAATAACCGTTGTGTTGCTAACTCTCTTATCGCGACATACGGTTATTTGGGTTCTTTTTAGGATTGTTATGGTTACTCATTTCAAAGCCGCCAACCGCCTTTGTTGGTCGTCGCTGCGCTAATTGTAAAACGCACTCGAGAACTTGCTGCCTCGACAAGTCGACCACAAACTAAACGACTCACAAAGCGGCTTGTCATTGTTTACAAAACGTTCAAAGCCAACTGCCTGCGGCAACTTTGTTCATAATCGACGTTGGCTTTTGCAATTTGCATTTCTAACTTGCACGTTGTCGCGTCCAATCGCAATTTTTAACCAAACCTCAAAATTCAGTAATAAATGCAAAAAAAAATTTAAATAACGCATATAATCCGTATAAATTTTAAGTCAAAACACAACAATACAATTAGTCGCGATTGTTGTAAGTTGTAATGAGGTAACTGTACCGGGGGGACACAAATGATGTTAATGGCGCTAATTAAAGGTGGCATAAATAGAAAAGAAGATTAACTGACGCCGCAGAAAGTAACTGTAGTGGTCATAAAATATATTGAACATGAGTAGGATAGTTCAAGATGTGAATAACCCAGCAATGTATGAGGATTAATGTGATTAAATGAAACTTATTTTCTTCAAACTCGATGTTTCAAAGGGCTTGCTTAAATGCAATTTTAGCCTCAGCACCTCTCTTTATGTAGTCTAATTCTAATTAAATCGAGAACAAAGTGAAAAGTTGAAAATATCTAGATTTTTTTGTGTCACGTCAAAGTGTTAGTCGACTTATAATTTTACACTATTACATTTTTCCCAGTATTTTTTAACAAATAACTTTTAATTTACTAGTTTTACTACTACATATTATTAAGCTGCGAGTCTTCTTTGACATCTGAAACAAATGTGGTTAAAATCATGGTGTGGATAATTTTTCTGTAAAATTGAAGCTTTTACCTGGGATTGCTTTTAGTGGTTTTTACATGTGTTTTTAAGTTTGTGCAGAGTATGAACTATCAATCACTAAAGATTTTATCTGATTTTTTCTGGAGGATGAGTACTTCATGCGTGTTGTTAATATGTTTTGGAGTATATCATTCCAGCATAACTCGTATGGTCGGAACCAAAGGGGTGACCGTTTTCTGAGATAATCTGCTCTTAGAGACTGGATAGATTAAATATTTAGATGATGCCGAATTAAAGAGAAGTTCAAAAATTCCTTTTTGCCAGAAATCATCAACAATCATCTGTTAATGCTTTTAAAAAAAAGTTATTCTCGTATCAAACGAGGACTAGCTTAAAATCCTCATGGACGTGGATAATCGTGTTTGGCGATTTGCAGGTTGTAACATTCCTCCATGAACCCCGTTTGGCGGTGGCTTGGCAATGTTTTGGAGAGACGCATACTCGTAATCTCGCACTGCGTTGATCCCTATATGTGTGAGGTTTATGAAAACGGTTTATTATCTGGATAATACGCTGTTTGAACACGCCATTTGCTCCTTTTGTGGGTCCTAATTTTGTATTACAAATACTTTAATGATTTTTTTCTCTCAAAAAAAGAAAGTATTGAAAATATAATGACAGTTATATAAAGTTTGGTTTTACGTTAACAAAAATTAATGGTAAAGAAAGACTACAATTTGTGTTGTGTATCCAAGTTGCACTAAATCATGCGTTACAACGTGTCAACTAAAAGATCACTAAAACTATGCACGTCAAAAATAAACTTTTCATATTCTGGTACTCTTGATATTATTTTTTTTATAATTTGTGGTAGAAGCAAGTATAAATTAAGTTATAATGAAGTTTTAATAATGAAGTTATTCAAAAAATGTTCCAAATCACCTTGTGTATTGAATAGACTGAATGTTTTGTTTACTTGTTAGAACAAGGTCTGTTTAAATCTCGTAGTCCCACCAACTGGTATTAGATTTTATTATACGCAACACCCGCGTTTATTTTTAAAGAATGCACAACTACAAAAAAGAAACAATTCGTTAATAGCCCACCACCTACGAAGGTGTAGGAGCTTTCATCTCAACCAGACGCCAACCCAACATTTCAGCAACTCATTACCATTTGCTTACGTTATAAATTATTTACATTAATAACTCATCGCCACTGTTTATCTACCTATTGAGAGCACGCTGCCTGTTCATGGGCGGTCAACTGTGAGAGTTCCAAACAAATACTCTTAACTCCGACCTTCGTTTCTTACCCCTCCCTTATAAACGGAACCTATCGCCACCCCAGTTGTGGCGCCTACATGGCATTGCACTGGGACTGATTGAATCTGGTGGTTTTTGGGGTGGGTCGAACTTGCACCGATTTATCGTAAACATTAAGGGGATTTGTACAAAGAAGGGATAAAAGATAAATATTTTTGTTGATTCTTCTACCACATCTAAAAATAGATGTTACCTTTTTACTTTTTAAGTCAGGCTCACTATTTAATCATATAAGGTTTTATGTAACGATGCCAATCGAAACGTACCTACATTAAAAACGCCGCCGTTTACTATTTTAGGACTGTGAATAACGCCGAAAGCATAACTGGTTGCACAATTAGGTTATCACGACGGTCGAGATTCGTATTCTGATCGTGATCTCGATACGTCGAACGCGATTCAACGCGATCGATCGTCAAGCAATAAATATCATCGTGTCGGATGGCAATTATACATATCATACGATCGCGGCGATAACTGGGAACATTACGTCCGGCGATCGGCAGACCGTAAAAAGAGAACGGGCAAAACCGGATGATATTTGGTCGCCAAAGAGAGAAACTCTCTATACTCGACGCTTTATTGCCGAATTCATCTTTTATTAATTACCACTGTGTGGACCGCAATCGTTACAAATCGCGGCGTTATTAAATTATCGTTATCTCTTCGTCGATGTCGTTTAGTAACCTCTTTATGGTATCCCGCTTCATAACAAAAAATAAATAAAATTGCTAATATTGTTTTATTTCTTTATTTTTTTAGCCAAAAAAACTACACGAGTCCTTGGAATTGGACAACAGTAACAGCGGCGGGAGAATAACATCGGCAAATGCCTCCATCGTCAGCGTGGAGGCACCAAAACCAGCCCAGTTCAATGGATACATTTACAGGGTTAGACTTCGGTTTCCTTAACAAATAACGTAAGCTCCTCCTCCCCACTTATATTTGTGGTCAACGTAAACGGAATCCGGATCACGTCTCGGACTTCGCGCGCGCATCTTCACATCCCAAGTCAAGAATAGATCTTTCGTTCGTTCGTTGGTTCGCAAAACTCGTCCCAAAGTGCGCCGCATCCTGGCGATCTTTCAATAGTATGCCTTCAGGATGAGTGATTTACGGCACCCATTTAAAATTATCGCGAACTCCCCGCGAGCCAACATCGGATCGCCAAACGGCAGTCCAACTACTTCTCGTTCAGTATCTTTCGAATTAAATCTCGTGAGACATCATAAACGATTTCTGTCGTGGGCAATAGGAATTATTGCTAAATTTATCTATACGGGCGTGTCGTGTGGTTTTATAATGACACGATTGGTATAAACTTGAGGGTATTCAGCTTTTTAGTGATTAACTCGATATGAAAATGTTTACAAATAAACTGGGTATTTTATTTTATGGAATGTATTATTAAAAAAAAATTTATAACACTTTTAATATTAAATATCATTCCATGTAAATTGCTATCCAATTATTTTTATACAAATAATATAAAGCTTTCAATAATTGTTATTACGAAATTTCAATGGATATAATCCGATTTGAATAACAATTATAATGGTTATAGCCAGTCTAATGGGGTGCAAGGGCACCAGGGAGGAACCTACAAAGGCAACCAATCAAACAATAATAAAATTAAATCATGAAATTTGTTCAAATAATTCGTGTATGTTGATTTGTATCTTGTTATTCGTATTTCAAAATTATCCTAAACATTTTGTGATAGATACAATAATGGTAGGATTAGATCAGAATTAATAAACGAATTTGTAAGCTTAATATTTATATTACAAGTTATTAATTACAAGCACTGTAGTCAGTACTTATTTGACAGTCGCTAAATTCACTTACTTTGTTCTTCTTGCAAATAAGAGTAGGGAAAGTTGAAAATACGTGATGAAAACATTCATCTTCAGCATTCAGCACCAAATACTGACAAACTTTTATTGTATAGGGTGGTTCAAATTCGATGTCGAATAGGTTATCTCTGAAACTATAAGAGTTAGAAAAAAAGTAGCTTACATGTTATGATCTCGATTTTAGAGAAACTGCTAATGCCAAAATTGAAAATATCGTAGAACCAGCAAGTGCAATTATCTTGGTTATTATTATAGGTGGAGTATTATAACTAAGACATTATATGGACACTTTTTTATAGAGTTATTTTTTTCTAATTACAAAAATATGGGGTTATTTCTTATTGTTTTAGAATAAAGCTAAAAATAAACTTTTTTTTAGTGTCATCAAAGAAATTAAATTTACAGTTTCCTGTAAATTATGGTATTATAACTAAAAATTATTCTACTAAAAATTTATATAAAATTTACTATATTTCCTAATATGTAACATTCTAACATGTTAAACTTTTAACATAATGACAATAATAAATTGTCTTTATTTCAAACAGTTTGTAAATATAAATAAGCAAAAATAAATTAATACACGTTAAGGTGAAGTTCAGAATGCGCTTGGTGAATGCAATGAGATTCCAGTCTTGATTTAATATTGATCAATGAATTTCTAGATTATCTGAATATCCGTTGACAACACTGGCTCAATATCGTCTAGCATTAAAATGCAATGCACTCCACTAGTAATCATAAAATGTACTTACATGATTTTACAGAAATTCCGATATGTCTATCTGATTCAGTGAGACAAAAATGCTAGACACCATTCCATGCTAAGTGGTTTCAAGCTAAAGCCAATTTTAAAATTCAAATCACCGCATTATTTATCTGATTTACATGTGTAGAATAGAGCGGAACATCTTTTCTCTTTTTATCAGTTCTACCGTAATTACGAATAACATCGCTCAACTGCCATGTAAAATATTTTGTTTGAATGTCAAAAATAGGTTTTGTGGGTGTTTGTTGAGTATTCACAATGAAATTTGTCACCAACTTATGTTGTGTGCATAAACCTAATTACTTATTCTAAAACCCCTATATTACAACAAATCTAAAAAGCTAAAATTTGAAAAGTTCTATCTTATTGTGTAATATAAAAATGTAATCAATATCGTTACCAGTCAATAGATGGTACTTTTGTATTGTGGTTCTAAAAGTATTTCATTATACATAGGAAGTATATCTATAATATGGTGAGGAAAGCGACCTTAAACTTAAGAAAGATAAGCTAAAGTTAGTTTCAATTGCACCACTGGAACTTAAGTAAAACTTATTGTCAAAAAGTAGTACCTATTTGAAGTTTCTTTATTAAAAAATGAAAAAGGAAATTTAATAGCAGTGACATCAACTGATTATACACCGATGATTCAATCGTTGATTACTGACCACCTATTTATTGAATCAGCGTTTTCTCACCTTACCTACGCAAATGACCTTAGGCTTAACAGCAATTTGATCACATGGATTATGACGGTCCTAGATTTTTGATTAATTGTTCTATGTTTTTTTTTGTATTTCTTCGTTTGTTGGTGTCTTGCCAAAAACTAACTCATTTTCTGAGTCTAATCGATTATAAATAGAATCATGGTCCAAATTCTTCGCCCTTTTGTGCAATCATATGCTATCCTAACCGAATGAAACAAAAACTTATAAGAATTTACTTACAATCTTCGTCCCCAATTTATGGGTTTACGCGAGCAACATCGACAAACATGATTAAGTTATTAATTTACCTTTAGAAGACTCTAACCAGTGAAGGTTAATAATGTCCTCCAAAATCCTCTTGGATAAATTTTATTGTTAGCTTATATCAATGAGTTTGTTTCCACCACTTCAATTTCTTGTTGTACTTGATAAATTCTTCTCATGGATTGGGTTGGGTTGATTTTCATAATGATTTAGAAGATTCTGGTATTCCGAGAATTGTTCCTAAACTATACGGTTCCTTGACTGCTTTAATACTGTATTGTCAGAATTTGATGTATACTTAGTAAGAGTAGTAATCTAATAAAACATGAAATAGAATGCTTATGTAATACACGAAAGGTTACAAAATGATTTCAGGTACTTATGCAGTTCTAAGTGAGGAAAGTTTTTTTACACCTTTTTCTTATGCATAAGAAAATGATTTGGGTTGAACAAGTTTATTACAAAATCATGTTTTATCGCCTTTTTTCATTAAGAGAAACCATCTTAGAGAAACAATATACTTAGCTGGACTCTTCAAAACAACTCAAAATACTGATAGGTTTAATTAATAATGTATTAATGTCAAAATCACAGAATGAACAAATTAATTTTTTTATATCTAGATTGTACTGAGAATTTTATTTATTTTAAGTATCCAAGTGGCTCATCAAATTTGGCAAAACTACCAATGTCAAGGATGGAATCTCTATATCTCAAAATAGACATCTCTAATTTTGTGTAAATCTGACTATGCTTCATCTTTCAATACTTATGACTATTTTAAGTATTTTTTTGTTATCAATTTGTTAGAATGCGTTATAGATTATCGTAAAATTGTATCAGTTTATTAATGAGCTTTTCATAACAATAAATACTTTGTGTATTATGTGGCTAAATTGATAAAAAAGTACAAAGCTGCAGTTCCCAAACGTTATCTGAGTTGGGAGTAACAAAGGATCCCACACAACGAGCAATTTCAGACATCCTTCACGATAAACGCCAGTCGGGCCAAAGTCAGCGACAAAAATTCCTTCGTACATTATTCAGGCTGCCCACTTAGACTTAATTATGGAGCCGAGAGGTTGTGCGTTGCCAACCTCTGACCCCCTTTTGTTAAGTACCGCAGTCAGCGACGACGTATTGATTTTAATAATTTCACCCAGCTCGTCTCCGTCTCGTTTTTTCCTTCACGCCTCTTCGTCTACTAATACCCGCTTTTTATCAACCAATTTAAATCGATTTCGTGTTTACTTTTACTATTTCTGTTTTAAGTTTTTAAACAATCGGAATGTCATGTTGTATTTTTAGTACTATTTAGCATTAAAAAAGTTGTAGGAAATATTACCATTAATTTTTATGTTGACATAAAAAGCTAGAACATGGAATGCAAAATTTCTTTTGAGTTCATATTACAAAGAATAATTTTATGGGGACTCATAAAGTACGGGAACAGGGTTACAAACTAAGCTAGGAAGCAAAGCAAGGCGACGCCGCTGTCTTGTTGACGAGGAACGCCACTGGCCTCAGAAAATCAATAGAGAGATTCGCTGTAGACGTTACGTCCGTATGTGGGTCGTTCGGCCAGAAATAGTGAAATTAGAACGGTTTTAACCTGATGCTCCACAATTTGCAATAACGCCCGTGGTGTATCTGTGTCAGCCGCGCGGCGCAACCGCATTCTTTGTCGCACAGTATGGAACTTTGTCGCTCGTGCAGGCCATCCGCGTATATGTATTCATAATTAATCGGCAGCCGCGCGTGCATGAATGATTAATGAGATGAATTATTAAAGAAAAAAAATTCTGTTATGCTCGATCGCCTTCCACCCAGTCTGGAAGGTCGTAATCTTAATAATAAAACCAATCGATCCATATCTAATCGAATAAACCGATCAAAAACTCGTCAATATACACTCTTATACGTGTATAGAAGAAAAAGTTACTCTCAAAATTTACGTTCGTAAGTGGTAAACACGGACGGTTTAATTCAAAACACGAAGCGATCTAAACAAGGTCAAAAACGAAACACGTGTGGGTCGAAAATATCAACTAACCAGCGCGAAAACGTACCGAAAATTTGAAAGTTCAAAAACGAACGAACGGCGACGACGACGAAGGAGCGCAAAAAACCTAAATCGATAAACTCGGACTGACGCGGAAATGATTACGCGCTGTTGATAAAATTGCGCGGATGTTTACGGAGTTACGGTCGGGCGATGAAAATTTGTTTGCATATCGCGACCC
This sequence comes from Onthophagus taurus, assembly GCF_036711975.1. Taxonomy (NCBI): domain Eukaryota; kingdom Metazoa; phylum Arthropoda; class Insecta; order Coleoptera; family Scarabaeidae; genus Onthophagus; species Onthophagus taurus. The sequence continues at coordinate 7,247,490 of NC_091967.1, forward strand.
ATTTATTTGTTTGACACATTTAGTGGCTCACCAGTCGTTACCCAAGAATTATTTATTTATAAGCTAAAAGTTGCTTTGGTCATATTCAAAACTATATTCATTTGATCGTTTTATAGATCAACCTGAAAACATTGTTGTAAATATGGTTCAAAGAGAGAAATTCATGAATGGCTAAATGAGATATAAAATGTTGTTTGGCTTCATTACAAGTTTGATAAATTTGTTTATCTACTTTAAACTTTGTTGTATATTTATTTCTTTTACAACGTTTGATATCAGTTTAGCACTATTTCATGTTTCAAATAAGAAAGTTCCTATTTTGTTGTATTTATTTATTCTGTCAAAATTAAGCATTCGTTACCGGTGGAATTAATGTCATCTCATTCACAGAAAAGAACTAGTTGGTGAAACAAGTTATGTTTTCTTTTTATTGGGTTTATCATCTTTGAAGGATGTTCATCTATCATCTGTATGTAAACAAGGAAATTGATCCTTTCTCTTGAAGATATAATCAAACTGTTAAATAAGTTTTTGTTCCGGTTCCTTGTGATGTTGTGGCTGAAATTCAACTGCGTAGTATAAACAGTAGTCATCAAAAATTGGATACTCAGTGCAATAAAGAATTTGAGATGATTTTTTGACTCTCAAGTAGTGAATTTAGTTGCCACTGAATGAATCCACTGAAATTCAAGCAAGCCCATGTGAAGTCGGAGAGTAAAATCGTCTAGCATTATGTCAGAAGTATGAAGCGAAGATTGTAGCCTATGTTAACTGATTAATCCAATTACACGTCACGTTATATGGACCCATAAAAATAACAAGTTCCCAATAAGTAGTCAAAAATTATTGCTTTTCGTGATCAAAACTAAGCAGACTCTGTAACTGCTTCTGGAAGAGGTACGCTAATAAGAACAGAAATGTTTATAGTTGTCGACGACACGTTGAATGCGCCCATTTTTTTAAAATTACCCGTGAAAACACGATGGGAATCAATTTATTCATAGTTTAAAAAGTCTTATTGATACACAATATGTATTAAAAACATTAGCAGGTTGTGAAACAGTTGAAGATATACTCAGTAATCGAGTTACAAAGTTGATATTGGATTTTTTGGGTAAAAGTTTCAAACTTTGATCACCTAATAAACCCTATTGTTCCAACTGGAAGGAGATAAACCAAGGTTTAGCCAAGTAGCTGAATGCTTTTATGAGTTGGAAAGTCATTTTGAAACAGTCTTCAGCCACTTGACCTTAATTTTATGGCTCTACTCAGTATGTTGGTTATATCTGTTAATATATATAAATTGTAAAACTCATTTTTTGGTCTAAAGACTACTGAGCAGTCTGAAATCACCAACATTTACTACAACTACAGTTTTCAGATGAAAACTTTTTCCTTGTAGATGAAATTGTAATAAACTTAAAACACCTACTCTAAACTCAAACTTAATTGGATTTTTATGTTAATCAAGTTGAATGAATTGTAACTGAAGTACTAGTTATGAATGCAGAAAAAGTCTTTAATTATTATTTTTTTGTTTTACTAGTTTCGGCACTCGGCTATTATTAGGGGCAATGTAATAAAATTTGACATGCATATATGACACATATTTAAATATAAATGTTAGCGCTCATAGATATAATCCAACTTGGGTTGTTCCTCAAGTTGCTCTATTCCATGTTCATAGATAAACTCTAGGTATTCCCTGAGATATCTATACTGTATATAAATCAAGGACGGAAATTCTAGTTTTGTTATTCAGCGTTGGATTCTTGTATATTTTTATTGGACTAAAACTAGAACTAACACTAGACCTAGAACTAGAAGCATTCGGGTTTAGCCGCACGTCTAACAAGACGGCTTCCGAGTTTTAATTTTTACTCATAGTTAGATTATTGTATATTTTTATTGAACTAAAAGTGGAACTAACACTAGACCTAGAAATAGAAACATTAGAGTTTAGCCGTCTTAGAGGCGCACGGCTAAACCCGAATGTTACTAGTTCTAGGTCTAGTGTTAATTCAAGTTTAGTTCTAACGCTAAATAATAAATACAACGTTAGATTGTTATATATTTTTCATTGAACTAAAACTAGAATTAACTCTAGACCTAGAACTAGAAACATTCGGGTTTAGTCGCATGGCAAAACTCGATCAAGATCTTTATTTTATATTATGAACGTTAAGTCTCAAGCTAATAACATCATAAAACACGAATAGAATAAATTAAGCATTTGCTAATTCAAAGTTGGATCCCGAAAATAAGTATAAAAAGTTGATTCAAAGTTATAAAATTTATAAATACTTTTTATAATTTATTAAAACTTTCAAAAATATATTTTAAAATAAAAAAAATAAGTATGAATATCAAGGTTAAAATGTTGTTTGGGAATGTTGCCAGATTGTTACTCTACCTACTCTTTTACTGAACCTTTTCTGTAACTTGTTACTCTACAGGCCAAAAGTGAAGATATTATCAAGTTTCGCGAAGTCGAGCCTTAAAACATTCTTATCTCCCGGTATAATGAAGCCAAGCATGGTACATCCTACTTTAAAAAAACGGTCTCTCTCGGCAACTGACATTTTTAGTCTTATAAATACATAGGAGGGCTTCTCAAGAAGTCCTTACCGTTGACAATATTACGTTTTACAATTGTAATTTGTATTGTGTTACGGTTGTATTTTTCCTTAATGTTTCATTTGAGTGTTTAACCTTTACTTTCCTAATTCTTCGTTTTAATTTTATTTTGGGTTAGATATTTTATTTTGTTATCGAGTATTTTGAGTTGCATAAATTTCGCGATGATTTATTTTGTTTATTTTTGTTTATTTTGTTGAATTTTTGTTTAATTAATTTTTCTTTTTCAGCGACAATTCTCCGAAGATCTCCTTTCATAATTTTCCTTTTTCATTTTCAATTTATTTTCCTCTAAACTTATTTTACTTCTTCGTTTCCCCTAAAAGATGGTGTTAATTCTTTCGTTATTCTTGCTTGTGCGCAAGTATCAATTTTTTGTGAATTTTTGAGGATATTTATCGTCTGTGTAAGATTTTCTCTTCCTCTTTTCAAGTTAGATCAGTACGTGTACGCACGTAGAGTTAGGATTTTTGGTAAAGCCATTTTGAATTTTTCGCGTGGTGATTGGTTCCTAATCCAAATTTTTGGGATTCATCTACGTGTTGTGCAATTTATTGGTAACGTTTTTGCACGTCCAATTATCGGATTACTCCGGATTAAACCGTATTTTGAAACTTTTCTAAGTTTTTCTGACTAAACCTCGAAGATCTGAGGTTTTAATTGAAGAGCATAAATTTTGGCAACCTTTCTGTAACATTTTCGAGACAGAAGTTTGGTTATTGTGTGAGATTTTCAATCCATTTTCGAAGTTCTACCTTTTCGGAGGGGTTCTTCCTTGAGGATTTTGGTCGAGGTTGCATTGCCACCACCTATTAAGTTTTCCTTTCCCTGAATCGGAGGAGATTGTCGCTGGAGCTGGAAGAATTTGCTTGGATCGTCTACATGTGGTCAAGTCAAGGTCAGACCTAAACGTTTTTTTTTTTTTTTGTTATATACCGCTTCCCGGTGAGCTTTTGTTCAATTAATTAGTACAATTTAAATTAAATTCATTAAAATCTAAATCATTTAAATTAATTAAATATATTTTATTATATTATAAAATTATCATAGATTGAGAATATTCAGTATTGTTGTCTGTTTAATCAAACAAAATAATTTTTTTATTGTAAAATTTTGGCGTACTTTTTTTGTTTCACGAATTAGTTTTTTTTTTATTTTCTTTCTCGACGCCACACTGATATCAGGGGTACGGGTCGTACGCGTAATTCAATTCAATTTATTATTTTCTTTTTGCGTAGTTGTTTTGGTCATTTATTACAATTTTTTTTTTGGTACGCCAACAATTCGTTTCTTTTTTTGTTGCTTCACGTTCGTTGGACAACAACATTTCTTTACTTACGTATATCATAATAATATTTTTTTTTTATTTACATTATTATTTTTTTTTTTACCGAATAAATATTTTTTTTTTTTTGCAACTTAAAATATCTCGAATTTTTTTTGTGTTTTGTTATTTTTTTGTGTTTGTGTCCACTTGTGTCGATAGCATCATTTTACCACCTCACGTCACAGTTCGTGGACAACGCAGGGTTAACTGTGTGGCGCCTTATAAATAACCCTACCCGTCTTCACTGGGCCGGCCGAGGACCTGCGTTAGTTATTAAACTGCTAATCGACTATATCGTTCCTTTTTTTTTTGTGTTCATAAGTCGTCACAATTGTAAAAGTTGTATGTCGGCAATTACAGCTGAATACCCTCGGGTTCTCACCGTGTCGAGTAGTTGCGTAGAGTTAATCAAATGACGTTTTACTGCCTATTAATGCTTTAACCTTTGCCGTTCTCAGCGCACTTTCTACGTTTCGAACGATAGGGGAAAGACGCGAAGATATACAAAGGAATCGCGGTCAACCTCAAGCCAGAAGGAAGAATCGGATTCCCGCGGAGTTTTGCCTATTCCGTACCGACCGCGGCGGCGCCTGGATATTTTTAGACGAGTTTACGAATCTAAATTTTATAGTGACATCATTGGATTTTTCTAAAAACACGCAAAAAAAACTAACGAAAAACAAAAACTTTAAGTGTATCATTCCATTTAAATTTACGAATACGATGTTCCTCTTACACAACATACTTCTAAAACTGTGTATAATGTAATTCGAAAAGTTGCGCTCCTTAATTGTACATAATTATTAACAATTTATATCTCATTATTATATTATTATGTTTTTATTGTAAATAGTTGTAATTTAAGTCTGTTTATGTTAATTTTAATTTGTTAATATGGAATGTCCTTTTTATTATAATTAGTGCAATATATCTTAAGGACAAAAAAGAAATTGAACGTTATCATTGATTATTATTAACCACCTGTATATCTAAATGTATATAGTACAAACAAGTAGCTAAACAAACTATTCGTATATTGTAATTTGCATTGATATGACATAGATCGTGTCGAAAGAGCATTTTATATCGACAAAATATTAGGCTACAACTTTTAAAAGTATTCAACACGAAAGTAGAAAAAAAACGTTAAATAAACGTAGCGATTATTATTATTACTATTAATGTTGACTTATTTCGGATTTTTATGCGAGTGTTTTTCACTAAACTTTAGGCAACTTTATCCACGTATTTATATAAATTAGATCAACGTATTACTTTGATTTTATACATCAAAAATTTTTATTTATTTAAATAAATCAAAAATTTCCATTTTAACATTATAAAATAAAAAAAAACAAGAGTATGTAATGTATATTTATCCACGAGAAGTGAGAAATTATTTTGGTAATGAATGTCTTAAATGTTACATGTAGTGCCACGATATTAATCAAATCATACATCCCTGTCTGTAATCAAAACGTTCGTTTTTGATTTAAATATTATTTTAATTTTCAAATTAAGGAATTAAAGAAAAAAGTATCATCACAACATAATCGGAAATAACAAAGTTTTTGAAAGCGATTATTGAAAGAACATTACAGGATTTTAAAATAGCTTTAATATTATTAAATATTTTATACTCAATATATATTTCCGAATGTTGTGATCGTACTTTACGATATTAAAAGGATCCCATAGCTTGCATTCATATTTATATTACCGCCATTCATAAATTTGTTAGAAACTTCATGTACTATTTTATGTTACCATTCGTAATATCTGTGAAATAAATACGAAGATACATATCGCTGTAATTTTTTTAATATACAACGACACATTTGACGCTCCAACATTTCCACGATACGAAAATGTTCAATCGCGAATGTGTCTTATATTAAAAGTGTAGACAATAACACGTTGTAAATGAACATGGATGAAGAAAATGAAAAAAATAAAAAGAAACTCGTTTGTATCAAAACTCAGTTTTCGAAATTGCATGCGCGTTTCATGTAACTGTAAACAGACGGTGTATTTATTTAGTTATCTAATCCATTGGGTTTTATATTAAACGTATTAATGGATAGTGAATAAAGTTTTATGTTGTACCAAAGAACAGTTATAAATATTATAGTATAGCTTATTTAAAAGTAATATGTATCAATAAAGGAAAAGGTCCAAAAAAACATTACCTTTTATTGCTTTTAAAATGAATAGAAATAATTAAAACAGTGATTCCCAAATTGTGGCCCAAAAATAGTTTGAAACCAACCAAAATTAAATGAAAAACAAAGTGATAAGCTAAAAATATCTAATATTTTTGTGATTCGTTTTTATTTGACCCTGTATAAAATTAAAGTTGCCGAAACACGAAACACTGCATGATCTCGATCAAGTCATATAATCGCAACAAATTTGGAGTGTTCTGGAACAAGATATACAAAGTAGAAGAAAAATGTGGCAACACTTAATTTTACAAAATTTGGCTTCCAAAAGTAAATTTTCCAAAGTTGCCAGATTTACTGTTTCTCTGTAACTATAAGTCATTTTGTTTTCAATACGAGTTCAACTATGTAGCACTTAAGATTAGGTATAATGAAAAAAGTATCTTTTTCTTGGGTATAGAGAGAACTCTATACTATGTATGAAAGTTTTGGCAATAGAGTTTGTTTCCAAGTAATTTGAGCCATTTAGAAACTAATCATCTTTTTTGCCAGGAAGTTAATGAATATGTTATCATGTAAGTACCTTTGAATTGCGACAAAAAAACTATTTTCCTTAATCCCTAACGCACAACGGAGAGCGCCCCCAACTTTAATTCGTGTTTATTTAAGATGCTAATCAACATTAATGATCTGTTTTATGTCATAGAGTTAATTTATGACCCATATCTTTTATTATCTTTAACGAAAATATCACCTTGTGAGTTCCCAAGAAATCATTAACATGGCCATGGCACACCATATCAGCACTGGTGTACTACAAAGAGATGCGTTTTCTGCCATACTATTCGACCTAGTAGTAGAAGCATCACTAAGAAACGGCACCAGTACAGGTTACATAAGTATTAAAAGCACACATACACTCGTATGCATACTAGAATAGAGTGGCTAGGACATATATTATGATGTGTATTGTGCGTACTGACTAAATCAACGGGTAGGAGAATGAGACTTACAAAGAGAGGGAGTTATCAGGAAACAACGGATTGGCAAAAATTAACTGAGCATACCAAAACCTACAATAGGTTTTAGCACCAATAAAAGAATAAAGAAAATTCTTGTAAAGTGAAAAAATGGTGCTACATCGATTCTAAGACCGGATATCTGTTGCAATTTGATTTATGCACTAGAAAAAAAAAGTTATAGACCAGAAATAGGGTTGAGTGAGTGTATAATACTACGTTTTTTTGTTTACTCTGTACTCTTGTATAATCTGAGAGAAGTATAATATAATAAAGAAAACACTAAAAATGACAGAGTTTTATTTGTAATTAATAGTTATCTTTCACCAACAAGTGCCGCGATCAAGAAAAGTTAGGAACTACCGATTCGCCATAAGGTCTGTTTTCGTACATCGAATAATCTCTCTTCATAATCGTTATTCCCCAGCCGTAATGCGGAAACGTGCAATCGAGGACGAATCGTCCGGATTGGACAAAGGAAGTTCTGCATTTACGACTCAACTTCATAAATACCGCTTATACGTATGGGAGAACGTGGTAAAAAATAAAAATAATGTCGTTATTAATCAATACGAGGATCGTCTTTTTAGCTCTTTCAATATTAAATCAAAAATGAATTTTTTATTCGAGATCAATTTCGATTCAAGTACTCGGATCGTATATTTGAAGTACTGAAATCGGTTATGGTTGAAGTAATGTAAAGTCGACGTTTTCTCCTTGCTTGGTCGCCCGGGTAGTAGCAAGCACACACAAAGAGATTCGCTCATGGAAGGTCGCGAGGTAGTGGAGAGGAAGCAAGTGGGCAAGCAGGCAACGAGAGGAGTAAAGAGACCGAGAGGAACAACGAAGAAGAAGAAGACAAGGAAGAAGAGGGCAGAGACGGAGGGCTACGAGTACGAACGGGTACGTTGAATTGAAATTTATATATTGAAGTCGATCCCCACGCGGCCTTGACAACGAGACGTTCCACAAATAAAAACTCTGATTGTATCTATCCCCCTCAAGGTTTCTGGTTGAGCGATACGGACAGGGGCGGCTTCGATATATAATTGTAGCTACAAGAGTTCCAAAAAAATCCAACATGTAATTTTAACGATACATTTAATTTTTGTTTAGGGTTAAAATAAAACTAAAATTAATTATAAACATCATCGTATAATTGATGATTTTTTAGAGTATATTATAATGTGTGCTAAAGCCGGTACTGATTTCATAGTAACTTGGGGTTGCGCACTGGTGATGCCATCGTCGTTTCAGTGCTGCCGTCTTCGCCTCCGCTAACGACCACGTTGACAAACGCCATAGGATAGACACAGAAGCTACGTCACCGTATGCAGATCAGGGCGGCGCTCTGTGACGACAACGGCTCTTCGTAATTATTTCGAGCATTTGTTTTCTCCCCCTTCCGCTCATCTCGACGTTTTTCCTTTTGTTTCCGTCTCGCATTTGGAGGACATTAAACCGTCCCACGGAAAGGGTTCATCCTCACACCCACATCCGACTCACTAAATTCACCGAATAAATCCTAATCCCACAAAAACGTCCGATTAAAGAGACCTGAATAATTCAACTTTAAAAGCGTTCACTTTTTTCACTTCGTTTTTATTCCGTTTGAAGATAATTAAAGGAAGAGTTCCAATATTTGTTCCCCCGGGGCTTCGGGGACTATCGATTGCCCGGGCTTGAGCCAATAAAATTGAAATTAATGAGTAATGAAAGCAACCGTCTCTGTCGGCGGTTGCCTGTTGTTCCCTTGTTCTGTTTAATTAAAGGTCGCAGCGTGAGGTGTATTGGACAAAGTGGACTCTCATTGGTCAAAAAGTCTAATATTGTTATTCGATTACACGGAACCATGAAGGCAGAGAAACACTAATAAATTTCAAATTAATCCCAACAATCATTTCAAATAGTAATATTACGTTCTAGTTAACTAACTAATTAAAGTTAACTAATTAGTTATAAAATACTTCACTCTCTGTAAACTTTTTGCAAAATCTAGGTCTATAAAACCTTCTGCTAAATTTAATGAGTACTTAATTCTGATGGTTTTGATCTCGGGTATTCAAAAATGGCGAAATTGTGCAAGCTCGAGTCTCACTCGGGATAAATTTTTCGTTATTATTTTCACTGATGTAATATTTCTAAATATTTCCAACGTCTTTTTATTGAGAATGGTATCGTATATAAACTCGACGATGTAATGTATTGATCTTCAAACGTATTGATTACAAGTAAAGCAGAACTTAATTCGTAAAATTAGTTGATTACAGAAAATTTTGAAAAGAGACAAATTTGAAAACTCTCCAAACGCCAAAACGGCCACCTTTTACTTAGCTACACCATTGAACAGGATTTTTAAATCTGCATCCAACCGTTAAAGCGGCATAACTGCAAATCGCCACAATATTGGTTTAAAGTTTGCGCAAATACCTATTTCATTAAGACGTGATGATTTTACGTTTCCTGGGAAATCAAGTAAATGTCATTTATGCCGTTTTGGCTTGGCTGCGTCAATATTTGTTGAAGTAAGCCAAGTCAGATATATTTGCTACCATAGAACAGTCAAATCAACCGTCAATTTCTTCTTTGGTAATATCAACCCCAATATCTTCACTTCCTAATAATCCTCAAATTCCCGGGTTGGGGCATAGGACCTCGACAAATACACTACATCGTGTTCGGTTTTGAGCTATCTATTTCACTTTCAGCCATGATCTTCCTGTTGCCTTTATCTTTTTCATAATGGATCTCCACCACGTTATCCTGGGCCTTCCCCTCCCCCTTGTGCCTTGTAAGTTTCATTTCCTCTGACGAATTTCTTGACTGACTTGGATTTGCTTTGAAAGGTTCACTCAGCATGAACCAGCATATTGTGGCATTATCAGAGCAATCTCAGCTTTTCTAGTAGTTCTTGTCAGTTTTTTAGCCCCTGAACTGTTTACTTAGCTACACCATTGAACAGGATTTTTAAATCTGCATCCAACCGTTAAAGCGGCATAACTGCAAATCGCCACAATATTGGTTTAAAGTTTGCCCAAATACCTATTTCATTAAGACGTGATGATTTTACGTTTCCTGGGAAATCAAGTAAATGTCGTTTATGCCGTTTTGGCTTGGCAGCGTCAATATTTGTTGAAGTAAGCCAAGTCAGAAATATTTGCTACCATAGAACAGTCAAATCAACCGTCAATTTCTTCTTTGGTAATATCAACCTCAATATCCTCAAATTCCCGGGTTGGGGCATAGGACCTCGACAAATACACTACATCGTGTTCGGTTTTGAGCTATCTATTTCACTTTCAGCCATGATCTTCCTGTTGCCTTTATCTCTTTCATAATGGATCTCCGCCACGTTATCCTAGGCTTTCCTCTCCCTCTTCTGCCTTGTAAGTTTTATTTCCTCTGACGAATTTCGTGACTGACTTGGATTTGCTTTGAAAGGTTCACTCAGCATGAACCAGAATATTGTGGCATTATCAGAGCAATCTCAGCTTTTCTAGTAATTCTTGTCAGTTTTTTAGCCCCTGAACTGCGCTAAAAGGTTGAACCTTCCCCAGTCGGAACGTTTCTATTTGTAATTCCACGTGTTAGTGTAATTTTTTTAATTATGGCATGTGGTACACAAGTTATAAGTCCAAGGGAAATGCCACATCTCCTACAATTACATATAAAGCTTCAGTGTTCCAGTATTTGACATAACAGCATTTTGTACTGTCACTATTCCTTATGTGCTACTTGAGTGGACTAACAATTAAGGGCGAAAACCATGAGTATTCAGAGCTTCTTTTCACAACTTGGCCATTCAAAGAGACAACTTTATCATCGAGTCTAAAACTGATTTTTCTCATGGTTTATTATTTATCGTGAGATATCATGATGTGCTTCAATCAAAAGATACTACAGGTATGTTTAATAATAAGAAATTTGGTGGTATTAAAATTTTGCGAATGCTAAAAGGCTAAAACGAGAATCTTTCGATGGCGAAAGATTCTGTTGTGAAATTCAGCACACGTGCGAAGAATACGATTTTTTCGGCGTGCGTTTTATGAAAGGGACCGGCTCCTCGACTCGACATATACCGAATTTCTCCGCGACGATCGACAATAACAGGGCATTGTGAGCCACTCCTCGGCAACAATCTCTCCCCGTACCCTACCTACCTCTACCTTCAATCGTATGCAAATAGGACCCGATTCTTATTGGACGAAATTTGCATATTAAATGCCCGCCGTACGCGTCGCCCGGTACCTGTATTCATGTCAAGGAATTTGCTCTTTATTCGTTACCAATTCTGCGCCAGCCCCTCAATCGTTGATTAATTATTCTCTCACTTATATCTCTCATTTAATACTGAACCACATTTACTTTTATAGCTCCATAATTGGCTCGTACAATGTATTTACTATAATTACTTTTAATTACAAGGGTTTCGTTTCGAATTAGAAGGGTTTCTTTAAGAAGTTACAACGTATTAAAGTTGACTCTTAATGAACTAAACGTTAAAAATAATAACATACTTCCAAACACTATTTGTGGGAGTCTAGTTTTTCTTGTTGTTCAGTGGTGGATTGTTGTATATGTTTATTGAACTAAAAGGAGAACTAACACTAGACCTAGAACTAGAAACATTCGGGTTTAGCCGTCATTATAAACCTTATTAAGTCTCAAACTAACATTACAAAGCACGAATGGAATAATGATTCATGACGTCACAAATGGGCCGTTGAGCTGTGTATTTGTTGCTTTGATGTAGCAGACCTCTTCGATTCTACCGTTTTAGATTTCTTACAATACCTATCGATTGTTTTACCATTGATTCTACCAATATTAGACTGTTATAGGTAGGCAAAGCTACAAAGTGTATAAAAAAAGATAATGTATTTATACAAAATAGAGATTCATCGAATTTTGTATTTATTTATCCTTTTGGTAGGAAACAATGAATAGGATAAAACATTTTGCAACGTTACCACATTACAAAGTGACTACAGAATCGAATATTCCGTAATCCTCTCAATAATAATAATATTAGCCAGTGAATGATGTATAACATCTAATAATCCGGATCGTGAATTATATAAGGATATAAAATGAACGTGAAATATTAATCCGAAAATCGATACGATATCCATGCAAAATAGCCCGAGGAAAAAGGTACAAAACATGGTACACAAACATGGTATCGTAATTGCGGATTTATATCGGCTTAAAAAGAATCTTTGAACATTAATAAATATAAAAGTTATTCCATCCCAAACTAACTTAATAATTCGAGTATATCCTCAATAATATCGAGTATACCCCTAATTTAATTCAAAATTGTTCTAAGCAAACATATATTATAAATCTTGAAGTCGTATATTTTGTGCTTCAAATCGAGACAAAACAAAGTGGATTATCATTTGAGCTCATTCAGAAATTATCGCAATTCTCACCCCTCGCTATTATGTTTGCCGATCGTCGCTCCCTTGCAAAAACTCGAAATACCATCGGACCCCACACCCCTTCGTTGTTTACGTAACGGGATAACTTGTTTTCATCGTGCGAATTCTCCACTCTCAATAAATCCTTCAATGTATCCCCCGAAAATGTTTACATACGAGCTCACGCGTTCATCCTCAAATGGTAATGGTAATTAAACCATCACCATTGATTTCTAAAAGCATATCTCTTATTATTGTGGTGTTAATCTTAGCATTGGAGTAACTATTTTGGAAACATTTTTAATGTATTCTTTATCGATTCCTCCTTATGTTAGACCTAAAAAGGCAACCGTTTGTATAACAGGAAAATGTATGGATTTTAGTACTGTAATAAATTCTTCAAATAAAACCTCGGTTTGTCAATAGTTGACACTCCTTTTTATTCATTGTAACGTCGCGCCATCTATGTTTCAAAAGATTATAAGTATAACATTTTTATTATACACCACCTCAAATTTATAATTAAATCATTATATAATATTAATTAATATGATTATTATTATAAAATATAAATTAACTCAAATCAAGTTATAAAATAGAGATGTAAATACAGTAATCTTAAACCGGTTCATCAACCTACCCATAGATGGACCCCTCTTTCAACTGTCAACCTTTTTAGTACTCTTAAAAATAGAATCCTGTAACCGTACCAATGAAATTTAATCAATATATTTAGGTCAGTCAGAATTAATACTTATAAATAAGCGAATTATACGTGAGTGTGTGGCGTAAATATCTCTCCAACGAGTGAGTTAGTGAGTGCAGTTCGAATTTTATGCGGGACACCACAAGAACTGCCTGTAGGATGACGAATCGTAAAAGCCCTGAATTTTAGTTGTTGTGTTATCATGTCTGTGGTTAACAAAGATCGCCCGGATGTAATCGACATCTTGGATGAGTGCGTTATCGTCGAAGAATCCCTCTCCGGGTCGGATGTTAACGAGAATGGAATTGAAACGGTGGAAATTGTGGAAAATAATGATATGCCATCGAACGTAACGATCGAGCCGCGAGATGGCGCTGACGAAGAAATCGCAGCGGGAGGTTTTAAAGAACCTACTCGAAGCGAAGAGGAAATCCCTCTTCGGAAATTTTCCTTGGAAATTATTAATAAGCGAAGGAAGAAATCAAGGGGAAGCATACTCGCATTTGCTCTTATTAAAAAAAGTATTAAATGGTAAGTAATGTAAACGCCGGTAATGTAGGAAACTTTATATGTAAATATTTGCTTAACGAAGGAATATAAACAAAAGCATCGCGCGGTATGTGTTTGTTTTTGTTCTTTAAAAACATGCGCACATGGTATCAACATTAATTGTTTCATATACAATAACATTTCGTAATTTTTTATTGACGTTAGGCGTGGTTTTAGTACATTTGGAGTGGAGTATGTCTTTCTGGCGGCTAGCCAAGTCTCTTTTTTAGCTGGAAGGAGTTCAAGGTTTTGAACCGTCTGAGTCAATATCATTGTGTTCGTTTATGGTCGTATGAGTCTTTTTCCCCACTTATCGCAACTACACAATAACCTTCTTATAACTTTATTTTATTATTACAAAATAAAACAAATAATTCAATTACAAGACTTATTTTTAGATATACCGAAAACGTTAAATATCTTGCGGAAATGGGGTGAGAACGTGATACGATGTAGACGTTGATTATTAAGCGGTTTGCCCATCCCTAGTAACAACTACCAATGGGAAGGGGCGGGCATCCGAGATAACGTCCCGTAACGAGGGCTGCTGACTCATAAGTCCCGCAGTCTGGGGCCACATCCCCGATCAATAACTGGGACCATACCACGTGATCCACACCCTAAGCAATTGCTCCTCTGGAGGGCCGTCCGCCGATCCAACCCCTCATGGACCCCTCACGTTCATCCTCTAATTGCGAAGCGTGGGAGGGCGTAACTCCTGAGGGTTTATTGTCGATGATGACGAGGGTGACTCTTTTTTTCGTATTGGAGGGGATGATTTTAATATAATAATCAAAGAAGATAATTTTAACACTAGGTATTAGTGTGGAATCTCTTCCAAGAAGTCATGGAGATACATGTGTCTCCATGAGATTAATTACAAGCGCGACGGCACTTCACATACAAATTATACATGTACCAAAGTGTTGCCTGCTTAAGACTTATTTTGATAGTTAATTATTGATGTTTTTAACATTTATTGATAGCCTTTTAAATTTGTATGGAGTGTATTGTAAATAATAAAGTATTATTAATGGAATAGTATTTGTAGTTTGTTAATTAAAGAAAGAGAAAGTGGATTTTGGTTAAAAGGGGGATCGATCTGGACGTCGGAGGAAACGTTCATGACGTCACCGGTGCTCAGTAGATCGTTTTGGTGGGGCGGACCGTCGCTCGGAACGCGAGGTCGCAACGTCGCACTCGCTCTTGCAACGTACAGAGCGGCGCGCGCGTCCTCCTAGACCGGAAGTGGTTCCTCGTCGGTGTATTTAAAGAAGAGAGTGTATATAGCCGTACCACGGCGTCTATATTTAGTACGAAGGGAAGCCTTCGGGAGGAGAACCTGGTTATCGACCCAAATATGCTAGTACAGTGTTGAGAAGATGCCCCAGTGTGCCGTAGTTAGTTGTAGCAACACGCACCGGAAGACGAAAGGTGGTTCGGTGCGGTACCATAGGTTCCCTGGGGACGTCGGGACGCGTGCGCGCTGGGTGAGAGCCTGCGGGAGGCACGTGCAGAACTGCGCCACCGCACGTATCTGTAGTAGACACTTTAGCGAAAATAGCTACGAAAGGGACGTACAACACGAACTACTTGGATTGCCCGCGAGGTGCCGTCTTCGGAGAGGCGCCGTTCCCGATATAAATCTTCCCCAAGAAGTCCTTCAAGAGGATGATCACCAAGATAGTGCAATCGCCGTTCTTTTAGCGGTTGGCTTAGTACCCACTGGAAAAGTGGTAGAAAAGAAGAACGGGGGATTACCATTGGAGTAAGTTATTAAGTGATTGTAACAATTTGTTTTGTTTCGCTATCGAGCACACTTTCGATTCATCCTCGTTTCGTTTCCCCACCGCCTCGACGACAACGACAACTTTGGATCTCTGACCTACTTCTCGACGATTTCGCGTCCCGTATCAGTCTTCAAATTCTCTGTCGCAATCTCTACACGTTCGGGTAGCCCTACGTTTTCATTTTGAAGGTCAGTTTCGATTTCGTTTCTACGGTGTGTTCCATCCACGGTATCAGTATTACGCCTCTCCTCCGGTAGAATGTAGGACGTGTAAACATTGTGACTGGCCGAAAATAGCTTCAAGTACGGAGGTAGAAGCGTACTTTGCGCCGGTTTCCCGTCGTTGAAGTCCAACGCGCGTTCTCCGAAATCTGTGTCACGCACGCTGGCACGAAGGCCGTACCCTTATCATGGTGTATCGTTGCAATCACCTTGAGTGAGTATTTATTGCTTAATAGCTTGTTTGGCTTTGTGATCGCAAGACGCCACAGCGTATCATGTAAGTCTACTTACAAACACCTTTTAATTATTAATTACGACTATATTAATTTAAATTTTATTATAACCTCGTTGCTCAAATTTATTGAACCATAAAGGTTTCTTAATTGTTAATATGTCGGAGTTGGGTTTCGCTGAACTCCTATAATCGTAAACGGTTTCTGTTCATCGCTTAAAGTAAACAAACTTATTTTCAAGTTAACTGATAGTCATACCGAGAAAACAGTCGATTCCGAGACCTTGATGTCACCTACCTACGTATGAGCTTCATCAATGTGATCTATTTTTTTGCAGTTGCTCGTCTTGATACAAAGTTCAGCCAACTAATCGATCGTATTTTCTAATCTTTAATCCGGAACTATATTAATAAGGGGAAAGGAGTGTCCGTTATAGCCAAAACTCTGTTATTTAAAAAAAAATTATGTGCACTTTAAACAAATGTTTGAATGAATAATTTTAATGCACGCAAATTCCACAACGTTGCGTTCTTTATTAGTTAGTTCAATAAAAATATACAATAATCTAGCGCTAAATCTAGATTTAGTGTTACTTCTAGTTTTATTTCAATGAAAAATTTAACGATAAATAACAACTAAAACACCCTAATACTAGACCTAGTAGTAGAAACATTCTGGTTTAGCCGCGCGTCTCTTAAGATGGCTCAACAAGACACGAATCGCTCAAGCCATCCTGCATCTGGACCACGAGGAAGACAACTTTTCATCGAAAATTATCATGAGCGATGAGGCCCATTTCCATCTCAATGGATATGTGAATAAGCAAAATTCTCTCTTCTGGGGTACCGAAAATCCACGTATAACACACGAAGAGCCACTACACCCGCTGAAAGTTAATGCTGGAGGCATCATCGGGCCTTATTTTTTCGAAAACGCCGCGGGCCAAACGACTACTGTGGACGGCAAGCGTTACACAGCCATGCTCAACGACTTTCTCCTTCCTCAATTGGATGAATTGGGACTAGAGAATATGTGGTTCTAACAGGATGTAGCAACGACGCATACTGCACGAGCCACAACCGAAATTGCATTTCCGCGTCGCTTTATCTCTCGTTTTGACGATTTGCACCAGCCGACAAGGTGGTCCGATTTAACCGTTCCAGAGTTCTTCTTTGTGGGGTTTTTCGAAGTTATGAGTCTAAGTTAACAAACTTCAGACTGTTGAAGCTCTTAAACAGAATATCCGTCAAGAATGGGAGAACTTATCGCCGAAAGTTCTGTCGAGAGTGATGGAATATGTTATAAATCGGGTCAGTATGGTCATCAATTCTGGCGGCGACCACTTGGTTCATATCATTTTCTCAACTTAATGAAAAAAAAATTAAGACATCAAATAAATTATGTTTATCCAAAAGTAGAATCAAAGAACAACTTTTGTGCCACCTTGTATAACAATCTAGCGCTGAATATGTATTAAAACTAGAACTATCACTAACACTAGAGCCTACACTAGATCTAGAACAAGAATCATTCTAAAGACGGATAAACCCAAATGTTTCTAGTTCTAGATGTAGTGTTAGTTCTAGTTTTGCACTATCACTAGAACTAACACAAGACCTAGAACTAGAATCATTCGGGTTTAGCCGTCTTGAGAGACGTGCGAATAACAACTAAAACTAGAAGTACCGTCCTTGTTTTATATATCGTATAGACAACTCGGAGAATACACCGAATTTATCTATGAACATGGAATATAGCAACTTTTTAATAACTTTTAATTTTATTAACTCGATATTTCTTTTCATTATTTCAGTTTAAATAAAATGCATGTTATGGAAGATGTTCACGAAGGTTGCAATACGCAACAACCATCCTCGCCTGGTCACGCGGATCAAAGACAAGATATGATAAACGATATGTGCAAAAAAGAACTCGAAGAAAATCCACCCGAATCTGAAAACTTAAACATAACAGAAATTAAAAGAGAAGATATTCCAAACGAAATCAAAATGGAGATAGTCGATAATCACACGCCGCCGAATGAAATGAATGGTGATTCGGGAACTCACCACATCCACGAAGATAGCAGTAACGATAACGATAGTGGAACTGATATTTCTTTAAAAAGAAAATTGGAGGCTGAGGCTAACGAGTCTGCTATGAAACGATTGCATGTTGAGGTGCAAAGAAGTTTTTCTGTTAGAGATAAGTTCCTGAAGAAGTGTATGGATAATATTGGCGGGAATAGTTTTGAACAAATTCAAGCGTCTACCGAGCAAATTGTAGCTGAAATAAGAACTTTGGGAGAGCTGGCCAAACAAAAAGAGAAGGAATGGAATAATATATTGCATTTCAAAAAGTTAAAAGAAGAATTATTGTTGCGTTTAGAACGTCAAAAACAATTACTTTTATTAAATTTGGGAGATTTTGACGATGAAAGTTTCGAAAATTCTTCTGAAAGATACACAAATGATCCTCAAAGAAGTCGAAACGGGAACCACAAATCAAAACATTTCAACGGGAGATCATCTTATAATAACAGTATTGATATTGGAAACGCTCACGATTATAGACAACGGATTCAGCGACCTGTTGTCGATGTAAAATCTTTAATAGCCGATTATAGACAAAAACATCCCGAAACTGTTCCGCGGAGAGGACGGAGAATACGCACTAACATCCCACAGAGTATTCTTAAAACAACCGGTAACGTTCTTAACGTTTCAAATATAGCATTGGGTTCTGGAGCACAAGTTTTACACAACACATCATCAACGAGCGATATCAATTTATCGCATTCGGAATCCGACGTAAACAGCGATTTAACTTCATTTAAAGATATGCTCGTGGAATTTGCAAAATTATCGCAAAGTGAAAAACAAGATATTTTATGTAATAATAGCGGAAAACCACCACCACCTTACCCGGAAGTTACTGTACATCCTGTTCCTACTACGTCTACAAATTCGAATTCTTTACTTCATGGAATATTAACCAAGGTAATAACACTAAATGTTAATTAAATTTATTAACGAGTTATATTCGCAGAATCAACCGACTAAATCAGAAACTAAAAGTACATTTAGCCCAACCCTTGCCAGACTTCTCACGGCACCAGAAAAATCGAGTCCACAAACAAGTGGAAATCACAACGTTGTGGTTTCAACCCAAGGAAATGTTGCGTCTATTTCTGATATTTTATCGCACAGCAAAGTAAGTAAATACATAATTATAAACAGTTTAAAATTATAAATAACGATTTAATTTTTAGGCCAGAAATGAAATAACAATAACTCCAGTTATGGGAAAATATGATGGAGTTGCAAAAAATAAAAATCATCTTGTAAGATTATTTTTTAAACGCTTTATTTTTATCAAATAATTTTTTTTTGTTATTTAATAGGATGAAGATGAACAAGAAGATAGCGTGGATAGATTAGTAATTGATGAAGGTGGTGAAATGGTCGATGGTAGATCTAAAGATAATAATTCAGAAGATGGGGATGTCCCACAATGTCAAGGTTGCAACCAAAGACAGGCGCAGTTTGTTTGTGCAGGATGCGCAAATCAATGGTATTGCAGCAGGGATTGCCAGGTATATTAAAAAAAAATAATCCATAAGATTTTTTGTTTGATTTGATAATTTTTTAGGTTGCAGCATGGGATGAACACTCTGAAGTGTGTTCAGGTTGAAACGAGATCCTACAAAAGAGAGCAAAAACTATGAATCAGAAAACATATGAATATATTAAATTTATATGGTGATATTTATTTTTCTATACCGTGTGGAACGAGGAAAGTACCAAAGATAGCCAAATGGAGAAATCTGAAATTAAACGATTTCCATTTTTTAAATATTATTTAGATTCTAGAACTAATTTTTATATCCTATTATTTTTTTTTATTATTTTTCATGTACATTCTTGTAATGCTATGTAACTCCTAATAAGATATAATTGGTATTAACGGTCCCATTTTACTCTATTTTACTTGAGGGTCATAATAGGGTTATGTAAGTTTTCTTTTTTGCCTAGTCAATTAAGTTAGTTACCACAAATGAATAATTTTTTAAGTGTTAGCGTATTTTGATGATAGTTATCATTCATATAAGTGCCATAATTTAATTAGGTACTTTTATTATTATTAATTTGGTAAGAGTTTTACTTATTCGTCTGTGCCCCCAATGTTTTCTATGTTACTATTTAAGCTGATGAGTTTTTTCTAAATGTAAGATATTGTTCTGTGATATAATTATTTATGAATAAAAAACGTATATTCAGTATGTGTTGAGTATTTATTTGAGTTGAAAAATGATATTTCATATTGACGTGTAACCAAAGTTTAACGTTGCCAACCTTTAAAAATAAAAAGAAACTAGTAATTATTTAATATAAAATTTAAATTAATTTATTAATCTCTTTTTTATTTAATGTACATAACTTTTTGTATAATACTATATAACTTTAATCATTTTGTACAAATAAATAATATAACCTTGATTGAAATAAAAAAGACTGCTTGGTTATGTTAAACGAGTAAAATATTAAAATCTTACTAATCTTAGATTATAAAATTTAATCAAGTTAATTTATATATGAAATTTGATGTAAATTACATAAATTAAATAATAAAATTGATTATTTTTTCTTTTAATGCAATAAAAATCTGTTTTACCGACCGTCATGTTTGACAGTTAAACAAATATTGGTTATGTCTATTTAATTAATTTTTGTATATGTTTATAAATCATCGAATTTTTCTCTGCAATTTTTTTTCGATATTTCTTTACAATGTTGGACGGTTGGTATTGTCGTTCTATTGCGAACGAAGCGGCCGCAGCCGAAGAAGAAGAAAGAGCTCAGGAAGAATCTAAACATAAAGCCCAGTACAAGTTTTTAAAAGGAAAACTTAAACATCTCTTATATGTAAATTTTCATAATTAATGAGGTAATAACGAATCATATTTAAACGTTATTTTATAGGAAAACGAATGCTTTCAACACGCTTTACGTACCGCACAAAAAAAGCTTTTAACCGTAAGTAGAGATAGAAATTTTTTATTAGATCGACTATTACTGTACGAGAAAACTGAAGAAACTTCTACTGAATCTGACGATTCTGATTCATCGGAAGACGAACCTGTTAAAGTTGAACCAGTTAGGAAGTAAGTTTAAGTGATTTTTTTTGTGTGAGGAAATATAATGTTGTATTTTTAGACGCCGATTTGAAAGTGCTGTTTCACATAGTAATGGTTCTTATGTAAATTCTGGTAGAAATGTACCCCCTGTAAAGAGGAAACGACCAAATCCACCTACCAGGCAACCGAAAGCTTCAGCATCATCAAGTCATCATTCTTCAACAATGGTAATTATACTAAAATAAAAATTTTCCCAAAATTAAGATTTTTTGATAGCAATTACAAATTCCTACAAGTGCTAATAGCACAAGTAGTAGCAGTACACTGTTAGATGGTCATATGACACCTGAAGAGGTCGAGAGACACCTACAATCAAGGCAGAGTTATTTAGAATTGGAAAGAGCTCCTCCAACTGTTCCAACGGAAATGTTTAGTAATGAACCATCGCTTGACAGGTAACTACTAAATCTAACTGTTTATATTTAATCCCTTTTTGGTTGAAGTAAAGACTTCTAACTACTTATAAACAAAAGTATTACCTTTAATTTTAGTGAATCGAATGACCTCGGCGATCTGGAGACCTCACCCAGCAACATAGGGGAAGAGTTAAGCATTGACATGATTCAAGAATGATTAATTTAAGGAATTAAAAGTTTTTTCTAATGAGAATTGGTTTTTATTTATTTCACTTTACCTGTTATGAATTAATGCTGAAAAGATATTGAAACAAAGATATTAAAGCGGGTTTCTGTTTTTTTTTTCTGTTTTATTTAAAATATTATGTTGTGATGTCTTAATTGCGGCACTATTACATATACACGGTTCTATTAATAATTATATACACAGTATATTGAGCTATGACAAGACTCTTATTGAGCAGCGACCACAGGTTTATTTCTTTTTCATTTTATTTTTTGTTAAATCTCACCGGTAGGTAAATAATTAAATAAAAAATAAACAAAAAAAAGTGTTCTTAAAATTAATTAAAATGATATTAATGTTTTCTTATCTTTGTCAGCAAATTTACGTGGTATTACAACTTAAATTGTACAACATGTAGAAACTTAACGTACATCAGTCTTTCTGGTGCTGCTTATCAATCTTATTATACACGTGTTTCAGAAAAAAAAATGATTAAATAACTCAATCTATTTATTTTTTTAAACACTTGTATATTTTATAGATAGGAACAGAGATTCGTTTTTTTATTACTTGGCCAACGGGACGCTTCTCAGTTTGTATTTTAGTTAAGAACCTGCAAACTAGCAGAGTGAATGTGTTTCAATGGGAAAACTCAGGTACTAATGAGGAAAAGATTAAAAAATAATTACAAAAAAGTTTTTGCAACATTCGATATCAATAAGATTTTGATTAAAAATGCTTTTTGCTTAAATTTGAACTTAAACTTTACAATTGATATAATAGAAAAAATTGCATTTAGATGATTTGAGTATTAACCCTTTAATAAACTCAATAAAACATTTTTAGTAAATGAATTTAAATATTTAGAATTTTTTTATAAAAAATACGTCTATTAAAGGGCTACAAATTCATCTTATAATTTAAAAACAAAAAGGAATTAATATTATTAAGCCTCCCGCTATAAATTATTAAAAAACAAAATTGCAAAAAAAAACAATTTCACATCAAAAAGAAACAAGCACCAGACCGCTTATTCATTTTAAAGTTTTTTTTAAGAAAAAAATAATTGGATTCTGCAAACCACTTTTAAAGTTAATTCCCCCCACAACATCAAGATATCCAATAATAAAGTAAGATGGCACACAAAACAAAAGTCAATGAAAATTAACTCTAAAAATGGTAGCTTTTTTCTCTCTACACAACTTTGTTTCAACGAAATCTTCTTTTTCACTCTTCATTCGCATCTTTTTCACCTCCTCCACAATCGCACGTACACGCACATTTGTTTAAGTCAATAAAATATTAATTTATCTAGGTATGTTCGGATTAAGCATTGGATCCAAATCGAAATCCAACACTAACAATTTGGTCTCTTCAGTTCCATTACGACTTCCAACGGCGCACACCAACTTAGTATCGTTAGCTCTTATCCGCCAAACAACGCCGCCTGAACCACCGCTATCCAAAGCGACCAAATTTCTAATAAATTCACCTGTTCTAACATCCCATAACTTTACAGTTCCATCATCGGAAGATGTTATTACGAAACGATTGTTGAATTGTAGGCAAGTTACGGCTGAATGATGTTTAAATGGTCCTTTAAAAAAATAAATACATAAAATGGTGGTATATAATAATAACTAAATTACAGTCAAACTTTGATATAACGGATTAATACGGGGAATAACAACTAAAAGTGCCGTATGTATTTTAATGTAAGTACTAGTTCAATGAAAAATATACATAACTATCTAGCACTAAATAACAAGTAAAACTACAACTAACACTAGACCTAGAATTAGAAAGTTTCGGGTTTAGCTGTGCGTCTGAAGACGGGTTTAGCATTATAACTAATATAGACTGACTTTAATCAATGATTTAAATCAAAAATAAAACTGTACTTTATTACAAAATTTAATTTAATTTAACAAGTTTTCCTGCCTTTTAACACCTAACTTGTTTCATAAAGTAGAGTGAACAAGCCCAAATATTGAAAATATTCTCTCAACAGAAGCTAATGAACAAATTGCACATAAATATTGTTTTAATAAGGCAGTACCTTCTATGTCTAGTGTTAGTTCTACTTTTAATTGTTATTCAATGCTAAATTGTTGTATATCTTTATTCAACTAAAAGTAGAACTAACATTAGACTTAGAACTAGAAACATTCAGGTTTAGCTGTTTTAAGAGAAGTACAGCTAAACGCGAATGTTTCTAGTTCTAGGTCCAGTGTTAGTTCTAGTGCTAGTGTTAGCTCTAGTTTTAGTTTTGCTGTATTTTAATTTACCTGATAAAGTTTGAAGACATTGTCCCGTGACGATATCCCAAACTTTTACCGTTGAATCCGCATTTCCTGAAACTAAAATATTATTTCGTAGTTCCATTCCCGACGTAAGTGATTGATGCCCCATCAAAGTATGTCGACAAGCTCCAGTTTCAACCTCCCAAACTCGAATACTTGTATCTAATGATCCACTAACCACATGAACTCCATCAAACTGAAATTAGAGTTACATTAAAAATCTTTCCCAAAACATTTCTTTAACCACAAAAGAAAATTATATTATTCTCATAAAAACTTTGGTATCATTTTTTAAAGGAATCACGTTCAAAAATTATGATAATTTTTAACAGACTCAACTAATAAATCAGACCTTTTACTAAATAATCATAGAATTGTTTTAAAAATAAATTTTATTCTAAATTTTTTTGCTACCTGTAAAGAATAAACTCTGTTGGTGTGACCCTGTAAAGTATGGAGACACTCTTCGCGTTCTGGATCCCACACTTTCACCATAAAATCATATGCACCCGACACAACCAATTTTCCGTCATATTGCACACAACGGACAGCCGCCATATGACCAATTAAATGATGTAAACACTCCCCAGTTACGATATCCCACACTCGCAAAGTAGCATCGCGGGAACCACTTACTACTCTAAAAATAAAATTTTCAATTTCAAATATGTTTTGAGTAAGTTAATAACTTACTTTTTATCGTGGAGGTGCATACATCTAACAGTGGAGGTGTGCCCATACAAAGTATGTTTACATATCCCAGTATCAGCATCCCAAACTTTTAAAGTTCGGTCCGTACTACCACTAATAACTATTGATCCAGACATTTGCGACGACCACACACCTCCAGTATGACCTACTAACGTACGAAGACACTAAAAAAATTAAATAAAATTTTTAATATTAAACTAAAGAAATTCGAACGAATCAATTACTTTTCCCGTTACAGCATTCCAAACTTTCAACGTATTATCATCCGAACCACTAACGATTTTATTCCCACTAAATTGCAAACAGGTGATTACATGATCGTCATGGCCTTTTAATAATTTTGGGGGTCGAATTGATTTTGATCTCCAATTTAATTCGATTGCATATTGACGCATATACGCTAACTACAAAAATATATCTTAATAAAATTAATTCTTTTGGGGTCTATTTATCAATTACGAAGTATATGTTAGTATTGTCGATATTGCAATAAATAAAAAATTAAAATATTGCATAGAATCAGGTTTATATTAATTATTCAGGGTCGCTAATATGTATGGAAACGGTCAGTTATCTCCTAAAGTAAGATAGCTAGAGAAAAATGTTGAGATACAAAAGTTTTAGTGTTATTTAAAATCTATTACAATAAATATATAAAATATCATCAAAAGACCTTTTAAAGGACATAATAATAATAAGGAATAAAGAATTTTATCAGTAAGTATAAAGTCTTTTGATGTTTTATATATACAGGATGATTTATTAGCTCATCATCAAACTTTGACTTATGATAGCTAATCCAATTACCAAAAAAAAATGTTAATGAACATATGTCCTATTTCAGTTATTTACGAAATTATAACACATTAAAGTTTTAATTTTTATATCATAATTAACTGCAACTTTTTTTTTTAAACATAAATATTACAAATATTGTTCAAAATAGCGTCCTTCTGCTAGAATACATGCTTCACAATGACGAATTAAAGATGTTGGACCATTATTACCAATCCACTTGTTTGGAAAATATTGGTTTAACCACTCAACAACTACTCTTCCGCGATGAGGTGGGGCATCATCATGCTGGTGCTACATATTTAGAACTACAGTAAGAGATATATCTTCAAGTAAATCAAAAAGTGTATTGTTCAAAAAAATCTGTAATTTCTAGTGTTCAAACGTCCATCAAGTACATGCAAACCTAGTAAATTGTTGCTAAATATTCCACTCCAAACGTTGATGCTGAAACGTTGTTGAAATTTCCTTGGTCTAATCACATTCGGATTTTGTAATGGCCAGATATGTTCATTATGGTAATTATTTATACCATCTCGTGTAAAACATGATTCATCTGTCCAGAGAACATTTGAAATGAAGTCATTATTGTTGCTGCAATAACCATTCACAAAATGCTAACCGTTGCTGATTATCTCCTGGCTGTAGAACATTCTGTTTACGATACGGATGACGGACTTCGCGGTTCAACACGCGTCTTGCAAAATTTTGACGCTTCTTCGTCCTCCTACGTTAACTACATGCGGTCGAATAGCTTTTGCTGGAGCAGGATTACCTGTTTCTCGAAGTCTTCTGAAAGAATCGCTAAAAACTGCATAATATGGCAAATGACGTAGTGGAAATCTTTCCTGATATTCTCGTACTGATTGTCGAGCATTTCCATTGCAAAAATACACAAAAATTATATCAGCATACTCTTCAGTGCGATAAGCGTGCATTTTGAGTTTCTTCTTGTATGTAATAATTAAACTTTACATATTACAATGACAGCTTTGTTTTTGTTGAATGTTTGATTTTACTGACTATTAATAAATTCGCATCATAGACCTTAATTTAACCGTTTTCCAGATATTGAGCTTTTAAATTTATTTATCTAATTAGTGACGTAATTTATTTTTGTGGGCAAATTATTTAAACTATTTTTGTATTTTTGACATGTGTTATGATGTCGCTACGTTGCTATGGAGATGAGAAACTTTCAAAGTTACCTTGATGAATTATGAACAAAATCGACGAAAATATTTTTGTGTAATTTATAACAATGATTTTCAAACTTCAATATCGCGAAAACGGTTAACTTTAGGTTTATGATATATTATTACATGAATTTTGTTTAGAATTTCGAGTTGACTCAAAATATGTAATACTATACAGGTGTTCCATTAAAGAAAACCCAACTTGGTTTCGTCATAACTTTTTGACTGACCTGGTATACTTAATTTGTCTTTATTGTAATAGATTTTAAAAAACACTAAAACTTTAGCTATCTTACTTTAGGAGATAACCAACCGTTTCAGAATACATATCAGCGACACTCTATATTGATAAATAGACCTTGGTTGATTAATTATTTTTACCTTCCACATTGACATTTGACTATTATTTGATTTTGGTGAGCCCCTTTTAGTTGCGCAATTAAAAATACCAGCCTCTTTACACTTCTCCTTCCATAATAAGTTATCTTCCGCTAAAAATCTCCAACTTCGACATGTTTGCGCCGCCCTAATTAAATCGCGCGGTTCCAAAAACGATAAAACCGTTAACGCTAATTCGCGCGGTAACAATGATATAAAATCCCGTTGAAACTGAGGTTCTATCACTTGCATCATATGACGTACTTGAGTCGGTTCGCATCTTGCTATTAATTCGTTTATTGCTAATAGTCTTTCTGCATTCGACCAACGCTAGAAATGAAATAACGTATTCTTTTAAAGAAATTATTGTTTTTTTTATTAATTTTACTTGAAATTGCATTAACCATTCAGACATTTCTGGTGGTGGATTGTCTTTAGTTGGTATAACAGCTCTTTTAAGTTTATCATTAGGTGTCATGTGACTGGAACTACAAATTTCATCATTAGGAGGTGTAGTTTCGCCATCTTCAATGGTCTCATTTGGGGAGGTGCAAAAAAGTTTTTGATGATCATCATCGGGTAAAAGTTTTTTACAAGGGAAACCATTTTGAATATCCAATTTTCTTTTCCTCTAAAACAAAAAAAAAAATTTTTTTGAAATTTTTTTTTTATAATCTTTATTAATAATAATTTAAATGTATTATTTATCAGAGAGAAGATTAGCTAAAACATCATTTTTGAGTTATTTTATTAATAACTTAATCAATTTTAATAATATGTCATCATTTTTCTTTGCTAAATTTAATGAAAATAAAATAAATCTTACCCAACACCTAGGATTCGAATCTGTAGAACAATATTTATGATTAGAACTAGACGGTATTGTAGTGCAACTATTATCAGACACAGTTTCAGTAATAAATTGGGATTCGTCTTCATCCTTAACAATAATTACTTCTTCTAATAAACCATAAGGGGCAGGAACTTCAATAATATCATCTAGGCAATCCTCCCACCTCTCTTCTTTTTCCTCTTGGTCATCTTCACATTCCTCCAGATTCACTTCACTTAAAAATGTTGATTTATCAGTTCTATCCTCTTCTAAAGGATTATGTTCTGTCACCTCATCTTGTAATATTAATGAATTATGTGATGTACCTTCAAAAACGTATTATTAATAACCAAAAAAAATAATTGAAACAAATTCTTTTGATTACCTGGTAAACTATCAGTACATAAACTCTCTAAACACACAGTTTCCGTTGGACTAGGGCTTGTATCAGCTTTGGGGATGTCTTGATCACCATCAAAAGAACTAGTAGATTCGTTCAAGTTATTTCTGGCTTTTGATAGACATTGTTTTTCCATTCTAAGTACCTATTAAAGAAATGAAAACCCAAAGCACATGTTCAGCAATTAATAAAGATTAATTATATAACCTATAAATAAAACAATTTTAAACAAAAAGGTCCTTTATGAATTTACGATAATCCAAATATCTTGGTACTTAAAACGATTCGTTTTGAAAAAAGAAAATATAAAACTACGTGCGGTTGGAGAAATTTGGCCAAGCCCGTAAAACGATAAAAACGACCCCGAGACCAAAGTTTTTCCACTAAATTAATGTTTTGTTATGTACAATGGATGCTATAGTATTAAGGTTTAAAAAATTAAAGTTTAAAGATTACGGACAAATGTGTTATTTAAGAAATATACCTTCTTATCAGACCACAGTGACGGCCATTCTTCTAATACTGCGTTTTATTGCTTACATTGGAACGAAATTTTAAGGTGAAGAAGAATCACAGATGTGCTCAACGTTAAATTCCCCTAGAAACACATTGTGGAAATATTATTGTTAATTTCACTTTTTTATTTATGTAATGTTTGCTTGATTAATGTACAAAGTCGATTATTATTATTATTATTGCTATATTTGTATATTAGTTGTTTGTATTATTAAATATTAATTTAAATTAATCATAAATGGGGCAAAAAAATCCCTAAGATAATTATGAAGTTCGTTGTGTTTCCATCAAAACAAACGTGAATATAGGTGGTTTTAGTAACCTAGAATATTTATATCTGACAGGTTTGGTTGTATATAATTAAGGTTATTTTATTGTTATTCTTATCTTATGATAAGTTATGATATTAATCTAATTATTGATTTTAAAATGATATTGTATTTGTAAATTCTTTAATACATTTATAACTCATTAAATAGAAGTGTATAATTTAAATGGGATAAAACAGAGAAAATTTAGAAGAAGACTTCATACAATAACGGATATGTTTTCCCCCCAATTATTATTTAGATTGATTGTCTTTATAGTATTTTTTACTTGATTTTTTACCATGTTTACAGCAACACTAATATGAGTAATATGGCATACTGGTATACTTCAAAATAAATTTGTGAATATATTGGGAAGAGATTGTAGCAATACATAGCTGTGAGTCTGTAGTTTCTTCAGTGGTATCTTCACTGCAACTGAAGATTAAGAGTGGATTAGGGTAAAATTCAAGAATCATCATGTCGCTTAAAAATCAATTATTTTTTAATCGACGGAAAATCACTAATGTAAGTGGTTACAAATAAAAAAAAAGTACAGAAAAGTGTAAAACTTACCGAAAAATCACTTTAAAGTTTCGACGTGACGTCACTTTTTGTGACGTCATCGACCGTGATAACCATATACACTGTGTAATTAATTATCCTACCCGACGTCATCATTGCAAGTATGCAACCAAATACGCAAATCGCGTATTGTAATACCAAAACTGTGATATTGGTTGCATACTTGCAATGATGATGTCGGGTACGATAATTTTATTAATTAACACACTGTACATATTTTCGTAGCACATTTGGTTAAAACGCATATTTTTGGGTGAAATACGGTTGTTTCTTGGGTTTTCGACGCACAACGACTAAAATATCGTTGTTTACCATCTATAAACTAAAGATAACCAAAAATCTATACCTGATGCCCCACCCCCCTCTTTAAACGTTAAATTCGGTTCTACCTAACTTACTAATTTATTTCAGAATTTTCTATAAAAATTCCACTTTGAGTTAGGTTTGAAGACGCACGGCTAAACCCGAATGATTCAAGTTCTAGGTCTAGTGTTAGTTCTAGTATTAACACAAAGTCTATTAACACACAGTCTATCTAACGACAGGTAGTCAGTCGTTATGCATCGAAAGCCTTAGAAAAACAAAGATGTTTCATCCGATAAACAAAAATTAATATGTAAATGTCATCTATGTCAATATTGCTTTACTATACTCAAAAATGACTCAAAATTTTGATTAAATACGTCAAAATTTTGATTAATTTCGTCAAAATTTTTCGTTTTTGTCCATAATTTTAAAAATCAAAAAAAAAATAATAAAATATAAAAATGAGAGATAAATCTGAGAGATATGTGGATGATTGTAAGAAAAAAGAAGAAAGTATACATGAAAATGAAAATCCGGAACCATCAGTTGCACCTAAACCACAACCCATTAGAGTAAAAATGACATCGGGGGACCCAGTATTAGATGCTCATATACGGGAATGGTTAGCATGGGACAAAAATAAAACAACCCTTGAGCAAATAAAACATTTAGTACGACATAACGAGTTTAACCAACTTCGTTTAATGTTTATGAATCGATTACAATACTCGATATACGGTTTTAAAGGACATATGGAAGCTGGGTATAACGCAATGAATGATATCTTTGTTGTGCAATGTGGTCAAGGTTTATTAAGATACCTGGAAACGAACGAATGGAAAAAATTAAAATCAGCTGGAATTGTAATTGGGCACGATGCGCGTCACAATAGTAAAAGGTTTGCTGAACTGATAGCAACGATTTTTGTTCAAAAAAATTATCCCGTTAAATTGTTCAATGTGGTAGTTCCTCGTATTCTGGTTGTTAAAGCTATTATTAAATACAGTTCAGCAGCCGGTGTTATGGTTGGACTCAGTACAGGTTCAAGCAATGAAAACGGACTACAAGTAATATCATCAATATCATGATAATATCAGTAACCTGTTATTTTGTTTCAATTCAGATTTTTGATTCGTTTGGGGTACAATTCGTGCATCCCATTGAATCAGAACTTGAAGATTGTATAAGAAATAGCTTGGAACCGCAATCATTATCTTGGGAAACGACGATATTGAGCAATTCGGAGTTAAGAACGAATCCGCTGGCGGATGTTTTAAAAGAGTATTTGGACTCGATTTCTGAATATGCCATGCACGATTATAGAGAGATTAATAAAAAATCTTTATTAAAATTCACTTATACAGCTTTGCATGGGGTTGGTTTTATTTATATGGCTCGTGCTTTGGACATTCTTCACGTTCATTTGGTTCCAGTTGAAACGGAAAAATATCCACTCCCTGACTTTAGTAGTAGTAGGTAATATAAGAATAAATAAAAAAAAATACTGTTTTCACACAAAAGAAAATATAGTTATAGATAGATTGTAGAATGTATGGTGCCATACATTTTTTACCTCAAGGTCTTTAATAAGACAATCAGTTGAACTTATAAGTATTAAATATTTTGTTTTTTTTTTGTTAGTTTTTCAATTATATTTTTAATAAATATTATTAAAACTATCTTATCCAATTTTATTACAAATATGACATTACTCGCAAAAGAAAAGTAAAACTGTTGATGTTACCTCTGCTCTCCCCTGCTATATGAACATTATTTTCCTTCAATCGAGAATAGTACTAAATTATTATTTAACATTGTTAAAAATTTTGTGTAAAAAACAATAATATTAACAAGTTTTCACAGCAATATTAAGTTTACGTTATTAGAAAGGTAGTGTTAAACTGGTTGCAAATTTTTTTATAACACCCTCAAGCAGAAAAAATAGACTCAACAACCTTTCCATACCTATTAATTAATATATTATCTCGGCATGGTACACAGATTGGGATCTAAAGTTGCACTCCATCGAAATAGCAGAAATTTGCTTTGAGTTCCCAAACAGAAATAATTTACATTTCGAGTTTTTCTAATAACTAGATTTTATTAGTCCTTTGAGTTCAATTCGCAGAATGTATTTAAATCTTATATGTTTAAAAAATTTTATTTTTTTAGTGTACCGGACTTCAGAGGTGAAATAAGACTACACAGAGCTGTTCAAGTTGCTAAAGAGCAACACAGCGATTATATTATTGCCAATAATTCAGATTGTTCTCGTGTGGTTATCGCCGAGAGAAGACCAAAGTTAGATTTTTTTATATAATTTTATAAAATATCAACCGTTTTGTTTTAGTACCAATGAATATAAATTTTTTAACGCCGATGAAATAGCTTTGTTGTTAGCTTGGTGGAATTATCATATTTATCAAGATAATGTCCATACGCAACGGGAAGCATCAAATTTATTCATGGTCGGAAATATTTTTAATACAAAATTGATTAAACATATGGCTAGAATTGATGGATTTTATTTTATGGAAACGTTTGGTGGAAAATGGCTAGGTTAATAATAATATTAATTTTGATTAAGTTTTGAATTTATATTTTATTAGGACATACTGTAAAACAATTAATGGATCAAGAGAGACCCGTAATTTTTGCATACGATGGTTATGGTTATATTGTAAATCCTTTATCATTTACGAATGATGGTCTTGGAGCCGGAGCGCAATTGGCAACTTTGGTAAATTACTTAAATCATCATCACATAACTTTGGAAGACCATTTAGAGGATATGTATAAACAATATGGTTATTACACGAGTTTAAAGTTTTATTTTACTACTGAAAGTGTGGAAGAAACTAACGAGATATATAATCGAATGAGATATCATAAAGATGTTCAAGAGGTAAATTATGAATTAATATTTTATTATTATTGCAGAAAAAAAATTTTTTAGTATCCTAAATCAATGGGAAATGGAAAATATGTAATAAGATTTATTCGGGATTTAGCAAACAAATTAGATACAGCGGAAGAAAATAAAAGAACCACTCTACCTGAAGATCCCAACGTGGAATTATTAAGTTTTAAATTTGATAACAACACAGAAACTACTTTGTATAATTACAAATTAACCCCACTATATTTAAAACTTCACACATCGATATGGGGACCAGGAAACACTCCAGAGTAATTTAGTTAAAAATGTATACTTTTTAATGATATAAATTAATTGTAGAGAACAAGAACAATTAAGAACAAATTTAAACGATACAACCAATGTATTCATCAACGAGTTTTTGGAGACTTTAAAACATCAATTATCCAAAAATATGGGGTAATAATAATAATAATAATGATTTAAAAATGACATTATCTTTAACTTATAGGAAATGAGATTACCAAATAACGACAAAAGGAAAAATAAGAAAAACACGTGTCGGTGGAGTAATAAAAAAATTAAATTATCCCGATTAGTGGCTGGAGTTCATTTAGTTACACCAGTTAGCTAATTGCGCAAAATGCATCCGCAATTAGTTTATTAAAAAGGCAACTGAAAAAATAAAAAACATCAGGATGCCGCTAATAATCTAATTTGCGCTAATTTCGTTCCCCCATTAACGAATTTTACTCGATGGAATATTATAAATCAGCTATTTATCGATCAACAAAAAAAAATGTAAAGAAACGACAAATAAAAAATCAAATGAGATCTTTTTGACATAATTTTTTATTAACTTTGATAAATAGATGCAAATATATACAGCAAAGCGAAAAGTGTTTAACAAACTCTCAAAAAGATAATTTTCAACAATAACTAGTTGAGCAAACTGGATATGTATTTATTTATTTTTCTTTAATTGCTTATTTATTTATCCTAACCCTTTTTACTTTTTTAGTTTATTTCTCTTGTTAGTTAATAATAAATAGTAATAATTCTAATCGACATTAGTTTTTAGAATTATATCAAGCCTTAAATTTCGTTTTATTATCACTAATACAATAGTTAATTATATCACATTAGAGTGGGGAGGAGATTTTAACTATCAAATCATTTTAATCAAGAACAACTTTGCTTATTAACACTAAAAATTTTAAAAACAATCCACTCCTTATTCACAATTTTTTGTTCCTTTCATTAATTTATAACCATAACAAAATAATAATAATAAAAATCTTTATACTAAAACGTATAACTTGTTATATAAAATTCGATAAAGCTTCGAAAACGCGGTGTTTGAAGACATTTTTTGATATGTTACATGAGTTCGCTTAATTTTTAGTGTGTATTTTTGGTCGATTTTTTTATTTTTAATTTAAGAAATAAAAAACTTTACGTTTATGTAATAATTGTCACACGACGTGGTTATTAGGCTGTTTTTCGTGAACCATATGATTAATATCTGCAATATTATTATCGATATCCTGTTTTCGTTTCGCCAAAATGTCCAATTGCAATCGTTTGGCGATTTTTTTCGCGCGTTCTTGTTGGAAAATTAATCGTAAATAATAACAAGGGAAAATCACGCATTTCCCGGCCGGTTCTTCGGCATCGATGTAAACACCACGAACCAAGAGCGAATTTGAACATCCCAATAAAACCAACAAAATCAAACAAATCCAATGGGTTATCCAACAACTTATTTCTTGATTATCTAAAAAGTAAATCGATGGAGAAAAAGTTTATTTTAAAATTTTTGATATTAACCTGGCAAAAAGTATAAGTTTAACAAAGTCCAAATTCCTCTCCAAACATTAACAGTTCCAAATAACGAAAATAACAAGAAAATATCAGCGGCGATTAAACGTAATCCTCCTTGGAGTCGGTCGCAAACCCATCTCATTACCGGCTGAAGAAGAAACGCCAATCCAACGGCTAAATAACCAATCACCTAAAAACATTGAAACATAAATTCATAAAAAGCTAAAAAATCCCACATGTCAAGTTCATCGGTCAAAATAGACCGGATTAAATGAAATTAGGTCTGAATTGTATTCTTTGTAAAGAACCGCGGGCTTTAAAAAAGCAAACAAAATAGACGGAGTGCAGGAAATGGCCCATTATCAACTGTGTCAAGTGCTAACGGCTACGTAAGACGTATTCTTAGAGTGAATACTATCAATTTAAAATCGGTAATAAAATTACATCAGCAATTTTTTTTTAATACTAACCAAACTACACCAAGCTGATAATGAAGCACTTTCGGGAAACAAAAAGTCGTCTAAAAGAACCCAAGCACCTCTCCACACGAACACTACAAGAGTTCCAACAACGAGAACCGAAAAGATAC
The DNA here is from genome assembly GCF_036711975.1 of Onthophagus taurus. Lineage (NCBI taxonomy): Eukaryota > Metazoa > Arthropoda > Insecta > Coleoptera > Scarabaeidae > Onthophagus > Onthophagus taurus. Next base: position 7,282,957 of record NC_091967.1, read on the forward strand.
AATCCAAGACGTATAACGTTGTTTTTTCGGCCATCTAAAACAAATATATAGTATTAATAAGGTTTTTTCAATTTGAATTGTTGGAAAACAAGTTATATAATAAAAAAAATTGTACATTACTAAATGTAAGTTTCATTGACAATGAGAAGGAGTTTATTTCCGCTATTTATTGTGTAGTAATTATTTATAAGTATATACAGTCATATTAGAGGAAATAATTTATACCTCTTGAACATAACAGGTTAATCTTACATCATTTTACATCGTCTCATATTTCCTAATTATTATACAGAATCTAAAAATAATAGTACTTTTTATTAATATTTGTGTTGACTTATTTTAAACAGATCTGGTGAATCCCATGTTCATAACCGATTTATTCAAACAAACTAATATTTTGTGTAATGGATGATATGTTTTAATTTGATTTTGTCATACAACAAACTTGTAAATAAAGATTTTTCAAACGATTTCCCCTTTATTATCGCATTTTGTTATAATTTAACTAGAAAAACATTGCTTAAAACTTAAAACCACACAATTAGATACACAATTTTTCTTTTTACCCCATAGATGGCACTCATAGCCAACATCAAAATAAGTCTTGAAATCAAAATAACCAAACAAATCATCATTTTGATAACTTAAACAGTTATTTAAAAGCTACAAATATTAGTTTGAGAATGCGCATGAAAATTTATTATAAATAAAATGATTTAATTTTAATATAAATTATTTTTAACCCGTTCGTCGTTGCTTAGTTACGCGTTGGTTGCCGTTAGTTACCCTTAACCGCCATCTTTATCACAAGGACGAATAGGAATTATAGTTGTGGTGACGCTTAACTTGGCGGGAAAATGAACTTATTTAAAATCGGTTAACTTTGTGAATTCCGAATATTTTGTGAGATAATTCGAGTTTGAATGAATTTTCAAAGAAATTTTTAGGAAATGCCATTATTGAGATATAAAATAATTCTGGTAGTCGTAAAAGAACACTAAATAAGCAAAAAATTTAATAATTTTCAATTTTTAATCATAACTTCATTGTCCGTAGTAAATAATTAGAGAATTATATGTCTGTGGTAAGTATATCAAACTGGGGTAAGCATAACGCCAAATCTAGCAATGGATGTTCTGCTTGGTCTATCTCCTTTGCATTTGCATATAGAGAAAGTGTGCAATCAATGGCGTCAGATTTGACGGAATCACTACCAGTGATTAATGCTCGATACCAGATTGTGCTGCCTGAACGACAATCCTGGATCGAAAAGGAAAATTCTCTGGTTCAGGCAGATATTTGCCCCCCCAGAGATATTTGCCTACCCAGTAGTAAAAAAAACTTTAAACATACTGAGTTGTGATAATAGAGATTCTCTGATCTGGGTCTCAGGTCACTCTGGGGTTGCTAGCAATGAAGCGGCAGATGAGTTAGCACGAAAAGGCAGCGCTAAAGCGTTTGTGGGGACAGAGCCATCAGTTGGTTATCATTTGCGTTGGCCAAACATAGGATTGAACTGTGGACTGAAGGGAGACTTCGCCTAGTGTGGACCATTTCTTCTCGAATGAGACACGCTAAGTTCTTTATTAATATCGGAGACGGTTGAGCATGTTTTATCTCTGCTGTTAATCGTATCAAATTCTCGATTTTTTGGGTCGCAGTTTATCTCTCCAAAGGATCTGAATGACTTTTCACCGAGCAAGGGACTAATGTTCGTTCAGACTGTTAAGAGCATTGGACTGCACGGTAAAATTTGATAATGTTATCTATCGGGGTGCAATAAATCATTGAGGTCTCGGTGCAAGGTTGGTTGGTCCGCCTACTCGATATACAATAATTTATGTAAAGAATTTGATGTGGAAATAAAAAGAATGTTAAAAATGTTCAAATATAAGGCAACTTTACAATGTAACTACAAGTTCAAGGACTTGTGGTAAAATTAATATTAATAATTTCTATTTTTTAGACCATTAAATAATAATGACTTATATAATTATTTTAAATTTAAATAGAAATTGTTTCATTACTAATATTCCTTATAATGCTACGTAACCAAATAGCAATTTATTGCAGGTAAGAAAAAGATTGAAATTGACTCGCGATTTTCCATTTAAATTTTCAAAATTACTAAATGACCAAATCTTAGAGGCAATTTGCTTTGTTGTAACAATTTCATATAATCATCCAATTTTATTCCCATTAATAACACGCAATGCCAAAAAAAAACGAAAAATGTCATTAAAATTATTACCTTGATTCTAAACATAGTCATAACAACGAAATATTCCTCAACGTGATCTGTGGCTATGGCAAAAGGAGGTGCAGAAACATTTCTTAACGTTCTCAAAACGGCCAAAGCTATAATTCCAATTACAAATGGTACTACGACCACTGTTAAATCTTTAGGATCGGTGTATTGATCTAAAAGGTTCCATGGTCCTTTCCACCCGTTAACACACACAAAAGCGAAAGCAACGGTGTAAGCTCGCGACACAACATAGTAAATGATCCGATTCTTATCCGGGTGGAAACGTTTGGTAAAGAAGCCCTGCGCGATATCGAAGAATAAGTGTCCACAAATCCCGATTATAGTCGAAATAAGCGCACTTAAAAGTTTATCATCCGGATAAACGTAAATATTCATTAATTCCCAAACGCTACGCCAATACCCGACTACTAAAGGTGCTACCACGACGGCAGAAAATATTGAATCCATTACGCTTAGTAATAGGTGATAAGCCGTTCCACCAATTTTGAAATTTTCGGCTATTCCTGCGGTGCTTCCACGCATTTTTATTATTTAGTTTTTTGTATACAGTGTTCGATTTCTTTATCTGTCACCTTCGCGTTCTAACTACTTTTTTGATAGCTTTAAAAATTTATAACCTAATTTAACCGAAACCATGAACATTTCTGGCATTCTTTTTTGGCACGTTATCAAACTGAATACTGATGATAAAATGAATGGATGTACGAATGAATAACATCGGTGTTGCCCTAATAGAAATTGTTTGGGTTGTAGTAGGGGACCCCCACGTGATAATGGGGCCAAAAAGAGACACACGCAGAAATGACGTTTGTTAAATAAATTGCGAACTGATGGATTCTTTCTTTGAATGATTAAATTCACTTATTTGACTTGTAAAAATTAATGTGTGTCAAAAATATATCTCAAAGTTTATTTTGAGTGATTGAAAATTTTCAAAGTAATTCGATAATATCTCCATTTGAACACCTTAAAATCTAAATATATGTATATTAACATTTTATTTCAAATATAATTTAAAAAAATTAATTTTGTATTAAAAATATCAAATATTTAATAAAGCTAACTTCATTTCCATATTGAACATTATTTCCAATTATATATTATTTTCTTCATTTGATTTGATTTTGTTAATCATTTTTGATTTCAAATTTGAAAAATTAATGTTTACATGTAAATATTTATTAGATAAAATTAATTTATATACATAAAAATTTATTTTCAATGAAAAGATCGGCAACCCAATTTACACTGAATCGATATGTTATCGGCAACTTTAAATGCATGTCTTGATTAATTTCAAATTTGACCAAAAAGAATATTTATATAAATATTTATTAATTAAAATTAATTTTTGTTTATAAAAATTAATTTTTAATGAAAAGATCGGCAACTCAATTTACACCAACTTAATATGTCGTCGGCAACTTTAAATATAATTTTTAATTAATTTTAAATTTCTCCAAAAAGAATTTATTTATTTATTTGCACCTCTCCCCTTCTTTATTTGTAATCAAAATGTTTTAATTATAAAATTTTTTTCATTAATAATTATTATTTTCAAAACGGTGTAACGTTGGTGGTCTACCTTAATTTTAATTTTATTGTTTGTCCTTTTAATTTATTTAATTTTCTAATATGCAAAACAACTTACGTTAGTTCTAAATCGTGTGGGAATATCATAAGGGGCAGTACTATTATCCAAAATAATCACGAAAGGTGCCGCCAAACAATTTCTTAAAGATTTCATCGTTATTAAACAAAATAAGGATAATCCAAAAACGATAATTGTACCATAAAGACCATCTTTGACCGTCCATTGAAGAATACAAATAACGGAGTAAAAATAAACATAGACTCTCCGAATTATTGAATACTTAACATTTTTCTTCAACTTGTCTTTATCGAAACCGATAAAACGTTTAATAATTTCGGCGTATTGCATTATAAAGACGTGAAGCAAAACGGCATTAAAAAACGTTGCGTATTTTGGGAGATAATCGACGTAGAGATCCATTAAGGTCCAAACGCATCGCCAAAACGATACTACCAAGAAACAAATTATGATTACCGATATTAAACAATCAATAGCGTGTAATTTCTTTTTGATTTTCTTTACTTTACGCAACTCTTCTTTCTTCGGATTAATTCGATTCGAAGTCGATATTTTTTCTCTTACAATCGTTGTATTATTATTTTTTATTAAATCCAACGATTCGATGTCACCCATTTCCATTATAATTATTTTTTGTTTTCACTTTTTGAATGTACTCGTGAGACTGATGTATAATTCTAAACATAGTTTCAGTCAGTGGCGCTACATTTTCTAAATTATTTGAAGTTATTAGCACATTGGCGACACGAATCTCCACCTTGAACCGCCGTCGTTTTAGTATTGTTATTAACAATTATTTTCTACGACAAACATTCATATGAAGAGAGATGTTTATTTGATTTTTTAGAAAGAAATATTAAAAGATAATAATATAATTGTATAATAATTAATAATTGTTTAACAATGAAATAATATCAATTAAATTTAAATTTAAAAATGTATCTTATAGGCAGCCCAATATACAATGTCATAATTTTTTTTTAATAAATACATAAATTTAATTAATTAATTATCAGTTTTAATAAACCATTTTAAATAGTAACTAAAGTTTATTTTTGTGATGTTAATAATTGTTGCTAAAACTTGGATTTTTATGTTTTTAACTTCAAAAAATGAGTGAATTCGAATTTATATAAGCAACCAAACACACATTGCTTTATAAACAATTTTACTGTCAAAAATTTAATGAGATTTTTTCAGTTTTATTAAATAATTTCTTTATCATTAAACTATAAATGATCTTTCAAGTCACCGTTGTGAATTAGATCAAAGATAGAGATTTTTAAAAACTTCCAAATGATTTTTAGGAATTCCTGGATCCCCTAAGGATCCCTAAAGATGAGCAGATGGAAAAATATTATTCCCAAAATAACCACTTGTTTAAGTTCTTATTATTAATATTGTAAATTTAAATTACTTAGCGCATTGACTCTACTGACGTGTATTTACTAAAATAATTAACAATTTTAGCCGATACAAAACATATCTCATTGAAAATTTAAATACAAGCAGAATACTTACTTACTTTTTTTCTAATAACTTACCGTTATTCTATATCTTGTTGGAAAATTAAAAGAAGCATCGCTACTATCCAAAACTAAAACGAAGGGTGGTGCTATCGTATTTCTGACAGATCTCAATAATCCCAAACAAAAAACGGAAGACATTAATATAAAAGCGCTCAAACAAATCTTGTGATGTTTATCTTCTGTTAAAAAATCGAAAAAGTGCCAAACTCCGCGCCATTGCATCACGCAAATCAGCGCGTAAAAATAGGCGTGAATTCGTCGCAAAACAATGTATCGGAAATGTTTTTTGATAGCGACTCTATCTCTGTCAACAAAATCTTGTATAAATTGCCGAATTAGTAATAAACAAATATGTAGAACGGCCGCTAAAACGAAGGATTGAGCCCAGGGAAATAAGTGCCAATAAATTTCTAAAATTTCCCAAGTTCCTCGCCAAAAACCGACCACTAATGGTGCAATTATCGTTATTGAGATTAATGTATCGATGGTTTTCACAATTTTGTTCACTTTTTTGCGTTTTTCTTCTACCGTTTCTACATGTTGAATTTTACGAAGATCGAAAGTTTTGATTATTTTCACTTTATTCGTTTGAAGTGTAAAACATTCTTCTTCTTCGTTCTGTTTCTTTTTCACCATGTTGTGTTATAACTATAAAAGATGACGCCAAAATGAAGGTGCAATGAGAAAACTGGAAAAAAAAGGAGTTATATAAATGGAATTAAAAAAAAGGGATTAGGTTTTAATTCAAAGTAATTTAGATAATAATGGAATACTTGAGAATAAAGAATAGGAACAATTTGTTTAATTATATTTGTTTTTAAACAAATAAATCTAAAATTTTATCTTAAATTACGACAATTAAAGACTTAAATCTTTGTAACTTGGCGGTCATTAAATTCTTTACAACCCATCGATTAAACTTAAATCTTTACCTTAAACTTTATCATGATTTCTATTTATAGAATTTTTTTTATAAATTTATTTATGAATTTATGTTAACATATAACAATAATTTTAAATATTCACAAAAAAATTTTCTTTTATTGAAAAAATGTTTTGTTCAGAATAAAGGTATTTAACATATTTTGTTGAAACATACCTTAAAAAATACTTTAACTGTAGATAGTTGTGTTTGGTGGTGAAGGATTTGCAAAAATCGATTTGTTGCATGTGAAGTGTTGCCAACTTAAAGAATATGGATTAGATTACGTTCAGCTTTCTTATATTTTTGAATAATGATTGACAAATTACGAAAACTATGTTATCTTTGCCTTGTTTAATTTTATAATCGGTTATTTTCTACATCAAGCGGTACACAGTTTGTTTACGGAGATACTCAATTATTGATGTTTTTAAACAAAAAATGTTAAAAAAATGCGTTACCAAGGTTACCAAGTTACTACTAATTTGCGTTTGATTAAAAATTAAAAATTTGTTCTTTTAAATTATTGAATATGTTCCATAATTTTGCCGCGTACTGTATAACATATGTACAATGTGCAAGAAAAGTAATGTCTCAAATGTCAGTGTCAATGAATACATACAACAATGTACAATTTAGAAAGGACATCTTTGGAAATGTCACTTGATAGATAAACAAGTTCAATCTTCTTCAAGCACTTCTTTTGTGTAGCTATGTTTTCTTTGAATCTTTCTTTAATTAAACTTACATTTTGAAAGCTCATCACACAAATAAGTTATTATCATTTTTCATCAGCTTTATTTTTAGGTTCGGATATCTTTAGCCTTCCAATACAAAATACAAAGTTAAGACCTTAATATGCTTTAAAATTATTGATACAAGAAAGTATTCTAGGAAATAAAACTTTTTTCCATTAAAAATTGTTTTTTTTATTATTTATACTTAAATATATATGTAGAAGTGTTTTACATATTAAACACTTTATAAATCTACTTCAATGCATAAAATCTAATCTAATATAAAATAAATTATAAATTGAATACTCAGACATTTTAAAAACAATTTCGTTTAATAAGTAAAAGCGTTAATTGCTGTGAATCCTGTGCACGTGGCTTAAATTTTAAAGTAATTTGTGTTAAGCAGGTTAAAAAGAAGATGCGAGGAGTAAAAACTTAGTATAAAAGTTTATTATCATTAAATATTTTCAAATACAATATGTAAATATTATAATTTAAAAAACTTAACTTTCTTATTAGTTTCATCTATTTTAGGTTATAAGATTAAAAGTTTAATATTTTTTTGACAATTTTAACGCATTAATCTACAAGACAGTTTATTATCATAAAAAGTTTATCAAGTTTTTGCTTCTTCCAAAAATATTTTTAATTAGTAATAAATATTTCACTTCACGTTCTAAGGCAATATTCGTTATTCTTTAAAATGTAACAACTTCTTTTAACATGTATTTAATGTCCTCAACGGAGACAATTTAAAGTTATCTTCATCAATTCATCCATACTTAAATGTCCAAAGTGAGTGGGAGTACTCATAGAGAAAATGCATACATAGAAAAACCACAAAGCAACGATAGAAAGACATAAAAGGTAAATTTCATCAAATACAACGAGATACAATAAAATAAGTATAGAGGAGATCGAAATTACAAACAGTTTCAATTTTACCCAACCTTCATATCATAAACTTTTTTAAATATACTTACTTTATTTATTAAATAGTTTCAGATTATTATTACTTGATCAAATTCGTTTTTGTTTACCAAGCAAGTTATTTAGGATAGTTAATCTTCAAATGAAAACTTTGAAGCTATTTAGAAGATTACCTTTCTATATAACTCACCCTGTATAATATAGACCAAAAATATATTATTAACAGAAAACAACCTCATAAAAAATAATACTAAAATAATACTATTAAAAGATCGATTAATAATCTTATTCGAATAATTTTGATAAAATTCTTTTGAGAGTTTATTAGTCACCTTTTTAATACTTCTAAAATCCCTCTTATTTTAATCTTAATCAATCCGAATCCGTTGTGATTCCTACAGTTGTTACTGACGAAGCAGAATTAACACACTAAAAGAAAAAATATCCTTTATATTTTATTTCATTAATTTTTCTTTTTCAATGCTTACATCTTCTAGACTAACTCTTTGAGATAACATAATCTGTTCGGGATAAATCCACGGTTTAAACATCGGATTTGATTGATTCATTTTCCACACTTCGTATCCTTGAGCGGCTTTAAAAAGTTGTTTGACGATTTTAGGGGCGAACTTTTGCGTTATTTTGTTCACCAACCACGATGGTAATTTTCCGCGTGGATCCGTTTGCGTCACGTAACCCAAAAGACACGAATTATTCTCCTGTCTTCGTAATAAAAATCCGGTGAGAATCGAAATACCACGAACAAATCCTTTTTTCGATGGATACGATTTGTGCTCGACAGAATGGTTGAAAATGTATTTTTCAGTACCTAAGTCTAACCAGGAACGTTGTAAAACGAAATCGCGGTTTTTTACAGGGGGAGGACAAGACACTAAAATACAGAAAAATAATTTAATTAATTAAAAATAATTCTATTTAATAATAACTTACGTGCGTAATATCCTACATCGTTGTTTGGATTGAGGTAGCCGATATCTATTGAGACAATCATGTGCTCGTCCCATTCTTTCCTATATTCAGGATCGTGTAAAACATCGAACATTGTTTCTGGTGTTATATTTTGGAAGACTGCTTGTAATTTTACCATTTTGAAATTTGAATTTGGCCTTGATTGTGTCCATACCTAAAAATATTAAAACCAATATTGGATATAATTTGGAAAAGAATATATTATTTATTAAATCAAAAATTCCTACATCTCAAGAGATTAATCTAAGAGAATATAATAATTGAGACTTCCTAGGTACTACTATGTAGATTCATAAAATCGAACGTCGGCAATGAAATGAGCTTCTTTATTGCTATATGTTGTCTCATGTAGCTGATTCGAAAACAATGTGACACATAACTTCCCCAAAAACTTGTTTCTATACATACATTCTTAGCTATATCACCAATTACTTGATAGAGGTAACAACAATAATTGTTTTACAAAATTTGTTACTTTCTCTTCGGATGATATTAAAGTGGTAAACAACTATTAACAGTACATATGGAGAATTATCCAATTTTTTTCCTAATGTATTATAAAAGTTTACAGTTGGATTTTTATAAATTAATTTGTGATTAATATTAATGTAATCGCTGCTGCCATCTCTTATCACAAATACAATGATTTTGACGTTTTATAGCTGTCAAAGTGACATTTCAGAATCAATTCGTAAAACTATCAAAAACCTCAATTTATCAAACAATTAAAATTAATAATAAATTTATAATACTTCTTAATTATAAAATAATTTATTTAATACATAATATTTCAGTCCTAATTTTGTTTGTAAATTGATTCATAATTTTTAAACATAAAAATAGATTTTAACCAAAAAGACAGGATCTAATTGTACACGTATTTTGAAGAGGGGAAAGTTCACCAGGTGCGAGTTTTTGTACATCAGTCTGCGAACTGTGTTTATAAGAAGAGGAACGACCGTTAAAATAGCCGTGTTTAAAACCAAATTTAAAATAAAATTTGAAGCAATTTCAATAACGAAATATATTTAAATATACATTGGTCTAACTTTCAAATAAAAATACTTGAGGATTACCTTTAGATTGAAACTTAAGCTTTAAAAGGAGAAATTTATATATCAAACAAGTTAGTCATCGCAAGTGCAATAACGGAGTGGAAGTTGCTGACGTAAGTATAACAGTTTTACGACAATTTAGAGATCATAAATAATGCTGACGTTCTTTAACGATCTTTTTAAATCATATGTTATAAAATTTGAGAAGAAAACAATATTTTAAAAAGTGTAAAATAATGTTTATGTACATACCAAGGTTACGAATGTTTATCGTAACTGGTGCTTCAATCCAGACTAACAACGATAAATTCACAACTATAAACTCTAAAAATTACTTTTTCAATTTTTTTATTTAAATTTTATGTAATGAAATGTTTACCGATTATTGAGGTTATGTTAAGTGTCAAAATATTTTCATAATACTGGTTGACATGAGTTTTGGTGGAAAATCAGTGTTACCATACCAAAATTGCAATACCAACTGTACTTTTGACAGTTAATTAAAATCTTAAAAAATAAATTAAATATATTTCTAGTAATTTTTATGGCTCAATAACTATGCTTTATTGATTGCGTATGGACGATCTGGACAATCTTTTCATTTTTGCATCAATGTCTTGTGAATAACTTAACTTATTACATAAAATAATCCAGCTATCAACAAAATCTTTTTTTTTGTAGTCCAAAACCGGGTTGGGGTCTAATGAAGGCCGTTTTCGCTGTCTCTTTGGCCAGCTTGTCCGCCTTATCATTGCCCTCAATGTTTCTGTGACCTAGAACCCACCATAGAGTAACATTATTGCCCCTAGCGAGTTCTCTCAGGTTGCTGGTACACTCTCTGATCAGTGCAGAGGGTGCAGAGTCACACGTGTAGGCGTAAATTGCCTTTAAGGCCCGACTGTCTGTTAAAATGTTTATGGATGCACTTTTCTGTCCTTTTTCTAGGTTCAAAACGGTGCAGAAATTTATAGCAAAAACTTTTGCTTGAAAAATAATATAATAAAAATATAAAATAATAATAATATAATATACATATATAATATTATATGCAATGGCTCCTCTTTTAAATTGAGGCTCACCCTTCATCCAATCATCCCTGCTTCTAAATATGACCTTATACGGCTAAATTGTAAGCTTAGAAGTAGTTCTTGTGGAAATGTCAACCAATTTGTTTAGGCCCCATCATTTATTGTCACCATAATGCTTTCATATTATTCATAAAGTGCAAGCCAGCACTTCCTACACTGGGTTGAGGTTAATCTCTTGCATTTAGTTTGTAATATAACAATAATAAAGGAGACTTAAATAGAGTTGTTATTGTAGTACACATTAAATCTCATTGACTGTCATTTTATTGAAGCTTTTATGCTCAAAAAATAATTAATCGGGTTCCACAACAAAATGTGAAGAAGTAAAAATGATAACACGATTAAAATAATATTATTGACACTTTTTTCTAAGATCCAAATAAAAACTATCTAAAACAAACAACCCATTGACCTAAATCCATGTATGTATTAAAACCTTAATTAAATTCCAGATAACACTGAATTGATCTAATAAAATGGAGATTGGGGACTTTTCCTCCATGACGTCAGTCCATAATCAGTAAGTATGTACCAAATTAAAGTAAAAAAATAAAAACTTTAACCAAATAGGAAAAAACCTTGAAATAATTACTCCAATCGTTTCAATCAGTTTAAAATGTTTGTCGGTAAGTCACTAGAAAGTTATTTTTAAGTAGTGATTAACGTTGTACGTTTTTTAAAACCGTTTATAATTTAACGAAGTTATATTATTATTACAAAACGAAATTATAATTAATATGGTAAATTTTCTTCACTTACTTTGGTGTTATCGCCTTTATCGTAATCCAATTTCCAATCGGCATGGTCATCAATAAGATTCCTCAGGTTTATAAAGTCGCTATCTTCGGCGATTTTCACCCTACCTACCTCCATCCCATCAGGTAACGTTTTATTGTGTTTTTTTTTGATGAGGTTACGACGTCGCTGACGTTGACGTCGAAATTGCGAAAATCGATAAAATAACCACGACGTTGTCGGTCGACAATATTAACATCTTCTATTCACCTCCCCTCGAAAAAAACGTTTATCAACCGAGCGATAACAGTCGTGAAAACGAACGTTGCGCGTTCCGTTTTTACACAGCGCCGAAAAACTACACGTATTCGCTTAATTTTTAGTTCACCGAATGCGCTCAACGGCGATAAACCAATAAGTCGACGGTTAATTTCAACAATTCAAACTAAACATTTATATACTGAAGCGAGTTCGATGGCGAATAAAGCTCCCGTTGTTTCTGGTGATAGTCTTCTCGATGGGAGGATTGAGGAATGGTTAAATTGGGATAGAAATGATGTGACAAAAAAAGAAATTGAAACGTTAATTGCAAATCAAGATTTTGATAAGTTGAAAAAAGTACTTTTAAAGAGGTTAAAGTTTGGAACTGCTGGGTTAAGAGGACGAATGGGCGCCGGATTTGGTTGTATGAATGATTTGGTTATTGTGCAAACTGCACAAGGGGTTATAAAATATTTGGAAGCATTAGATATTGATCATTTACAAAAAAATGGTATTGTTGTTGGATATGATGGAAGACATAATAGTAAAAGGTGGGTTATTTTAATGATTTTTTTTAATACATACTTTATTGAATTTAGAAATGTTTTGAAATTGATAAGATATAGTTATTGAGAAAACCCGTGCTGAAGTTTTTTTTTGCATTGAAAACAGCTGTAAAGATAAGAAAGTGATCTCATTTAAGTGTACAAATGGGATTGATTTTATTAATTCTAACTGAATGAAGGATTTTTATTTTTAGATTTGCAGAATTAACAGCAGCAGTATTTCTCTCAAAGGGTTACCCGGTTTATCTCTTCAGCGATTTAGTACCAACCCCATTTGTACCATTTACTGTTACAAAGTACAACAGTATAATGGGAGTTATGGTGACGGCATCTCATAACCCAAAAGATGATAATGGATATAAAGTTTATGCCGCAAATGGGTGCCAAATTATTTCCCCCGCGGATAAAGAAATCCAACAATTCATCATGGATAATTTAGAACCATTGGAGGAATCTTGGGATACATCGATTGTGGCTGATCATGAGAAAAAAATTGATCCCCTACCAGAAGTTTTAGATAGTTATCTAGAGATGATTTCTCAAAACATTCCTGATAGTTACAAAGAAATTAATAAAAATTGTAAAATATCATTCGTTTACACTCCAATGCATGGTGTTGGGCAAGCTTACATGGAACAAGTGATGAAAGTAATTGGGTTAAAAATAATTGCGGTGGAAGAACAGAAAAAACCAGACCCCGAGTTCCCCACAGTCAAGTAACAAAACATTTTTTACGTCTCATTTATCTCAAATTTATTTCAATTTTTTTTAGGTTACCAAATCCAGAAGAAGGTAAAAATGCTCTCAATTTAGCTGTTGCAACTGCCAATAAAAACAATGTTACTATTATCTTGGCTAACGATCCAGATGCGGATCGAATGGCTTGTGCAGAAAAAAATAAAAAGTAAATTTTAACGTTTTTATCCATCAAAAACTAAAAGATTTGTTTGTAGTTCTGGCGAATGGAAAATTTTTACCGGAAACGAATTAGGAGCTCTTTTAGGTTGGTGGGCACTTCAAAATCTAAAAGCTTCCAACGCATCGTCTTCATTTAGAGATATTTTTATGATAGCTAGTACGGTTAGTTCGAAGATTCTTAAAACGATGGCTCTTTATGAAGGTTTCAATTTTATTGAGACATTAACCGGATTTAAATGGATGGGAAATAAAGCGTGGTCGTTAAGAAAAGCCGGTCAACAAACAATATTCGCTTTTGAAGAGGCCATTGGGTACATGTGGACTGATAGAATTTTGGATAAAGACGGTATTCAAGCTGCAGCACAAATGGCTACATTGGCAGCTTATTTAAAATCGAAAGATATGACAATTAATGATCAATTGGAAGCGATTTTTAAACAATATGGGTATCATCTATCTTTAAATTCTTATTATATATGTTCAGATCCCGAAATTATTGCAAGAATTTTTTATCGATTAAGGAATTATAATAGGGAGTATAGGGGGTGTTGTAATCCAGCTCCACCCCTTTTACCACTGGTAAAATCATTAATATAATTTTTAACTTAATAAAAAAATATATTTTTTAGTATCCTCGAAGCGTTGGAAATGGAAAATACCCAATAATTAATGTAAGAGATTTAACAAATGGGTATGATAATTCTAGGGAAAATAATAAGGCTATTTTGCCGATTCAAAGAGATTGTCAAATGATAACGTTTCATTTTGAAAATGGGCTCGTAGCTACGTTAAGAACGAGTGGGACCGAACCAAAATTGAAATATTACACTGAAATGATTGCAAAACCTGGTCAAGGGTAATTAATACAATTTTGGAATGCGATTATGATTAATTTTTTATTTTAAGGAATCGCGAAGAAATTGAGGAATTATTAAAAAATATGGTTCAAGAAATGAACGAGGAATTTCTTGAGCCTGATAAAAACGAACTTCAACTACCCCCTCCATAAAAAAATCTTAGCAAAAAGCAGCTAATTTATTTAATATTTTTGTTGATTCAATGTTGTTAGTTCAATTTTTTAAACTAATAATATATATAAACTGTTATTTTTTATCTTTCACAATCTTGTAGATAGTATTTGCAGTATTTCACAAACTGTGATTAGGTTACCAAAAAAATTTTGTTTTTTTTATTATAAATAAATCTATCCATGTTTTAGTAATGATCTATTTTATTTACATTAAATTTATAAGCATCGCCTTAATATATGGTTCATTAAAATAAACTCAAAAATAATCGTCCATATTCTTTATTATAATTATCATTAAAGTACTTATTTCAGATTATCTTAACACGAATGAGAAATAACTAAACTGTACACCAAAAAGAAAATTAAGCGCACATTTAAAAAGAAAACATCATTACATCCAAGTGCGCTGTCTTATCCCTTTTTTCTTCTAAGATAAAATCAAGATACATAACTTTTTATGCAGAATGTGATTTTGGGTATTTTACAGACACCAATAAATCGGTCTAAAATATGTACAAGTAGAGAATCGAACGATAATAGTATGTAATTAAATATATACAGCTAACTTGAATAAATATGCGTTTAAATAAACCTTTCTATACATTTCAATAGAAAGGTAACATACTGTAATATGTTCATAACGCATCAATTTCTACGTTAGCTGTACATTCACATCGAACTTCTAAGAAGAACTTGCGTACTATTAACACGTCGAGCCGTTTTAAGCGTTTTATTATTTATTATTTCTTTTAATCTTTGACGGTAGCAGTCTTGCGTTAACTCCTTACGATCTTAATAAATGTATCCTTTTATTGAAAATTTATTGAACTTAAAACGATTAAACCTAAGTACAAAACGTAGTAATTAACCCAACAAATTTTTATATTTTTAATAGGATTAAAACGAAACAAAAATTACAAACGAAAGAAAACAATAATGATGACTCTTAATAATAAAGATACTGAGTAACTCTGTAAAACAGAAACGTAATTTATTGGTTCGTAGTGGAAGATATAATCAAAAAAAAAATACATTTATATTTTTTTTCATTATTTTAAATTAGAAATTACAAACAAAAAATTAATTCAAGGGATTGAAGAATCGAGTTTATTATTATTTTTTTATTATTTAATAAAATTGAATTTTTCAATGAGAATTGTAACAAAAAATCAGCAATTTGTTTTTGAAATCGGAAAAACTCAATTTTATTCTAGTCAATTTTTGTTTATTGTTTTACTTTAATAACCATTTCCACTTTCAATCGCTTTTACATACAGCATTCTTAGTTGTAAGTTATACTTTGAGGGACTCCGTTCACAGTCTTTGATTTTAGGACATCATTTTCATAGGACATCACTGTTTCTTTTCCATTCTCAAACACTCTATAAAAAAAATTAAATTTTTATTAAAAAGTGTAACTACTAAACTAGAATCTAGAAAATCGTTGTGTGTGCATTGTTTGAAACATTACCTTTTAGTAGTAATCTTCTTTCCATTAACAAATCTAGTTGAGGTTGACGTCCTCTTAACATTAGCATTTGTTGGTCCTCCATTGGTAAACGTCGTGTTCATGCTGCTGATTGACGTAAAACCGCCGGGAGTGGCACCAAAAAACTCGTCCATTAGGTTGCCTCCTAAACTAAACCCAAACGGGGTGAAAATGTGCGAGGTGAGCGCCGTCGAGTGTGGATGGTGGTGGTGATGGTGATGGTGGTGATGGTTGCGTCTGTTGCGTCGGTCACGATCCACTATAAAACATAACATCAATTTGTTTTAATTTCTATTTAATTTTAATGAGGATAAGGTATTTAAAATTGTACAGGTGTTGAAATCAGTGATTTGTGCAGTATTTAAACCGAAAAATGTATCATTAATCAAAGTCATAATAATCATTAATAATTAAAGACAGATATTTTTATAATCTTATTGCCATGGATGGCTGAACCAGAAAGATAGAGTAAGGAGTTAGTAAGGCAAGTAGATTATTGGGGCAGATCGGGGGGAATGAATATTTGGAAAAGATTTGTTGAGTGAAAATATGGGGGTGGAAAGAATACAAGATGATGGAAGAGATCCTGGAGAGATATTGGTAGTGGGTCCTGAGGTTGAGCAGGGAGAGTCCGATATATCTAATGAAAGAAGAGTTGAAGCTGGAGAAGATAAAGTACGAGGATGGGCTGGAGCAGAGGAGAGTCTTTAAGATTTTGGGAGAGTCAACAAGATGATGGAAGAGATCCAGGAGAGATATTGGTAGTGGGATCTTGGGATTGAGCAGAGACATTTCGAGATATATGATGAGAGAAGAGTTGAATCTGGAGAAGATAAGAGTGGAAGCAGGGAGAAGGGCGATAAAGTACGAGGATGGGCTGGAGCAGAGGTGAGTCTAAGATTCTGGAAGAGACAACAAGATGATGATGGAAGAGGTCCAGGAGAGATATTGGTAGTAGGTCCTGAGGTTGAGCAGGCAGACTCCGAAATATCTGACAACAAGATGATGGAAGAGAACCAGAAGAGATATTGGTAGTGGTTCCTGTGGTTGAGCAGGGAGGCTCCAAGATATATAGTGAGAGAAGAGCTGAAGCTGGAGAAGATGAGAGTGGAAGCAGGTAGAAGGCCGATAAAGTACGAGGATGGGCTGGAGCAAAGAGTCTTTAAGATTTTGGAAGAGTGCTGGAGGTAGGTTAAGACTGGAAGGAGAGAGTGTTGGAAGAAGGTTAAGACTGGGATGGGGGAGTATGAACAATAAGAAAAAAGAGAATATTATACCAGAGTAGGTAATAATTTCTTTGTGTCCACACTCATTCATATTAGATTATCCAACTTTAATTATTAATAAAAATCAATTTTTAGATATAGGAATTTATTATTGCTACCCTGTAGAAGTTTAAAACTCACCACTGAAGAGATCCGCGAAAGGTGTGCCTCCGAAAAATTCCCTAAAGACCTCGTCTGGGTCTCGGAACGAGAAGAAACCAAAGCCCATATCGAAATCATCATCGTGACGACTTCTAGATCTTGGTCCGCCGCCGTTTATTAAACCGTCCTTGCCATATTGGTCGTAAACCCTTCGTTTCTTTTCTGAAAAAAAAAGAAAAAGAGGTTCAATAAGTTGGATAAATACCAAACAATTTTTTTTTTAAGAAATTTGGTAACAAAAAAGCCAAGCTGTTTATGTCCTGTGATAAATTATCCAACCTAACCTAAATTCCAATAATTGATTCGAGAAAGACCACGAAAATAAAAATAAAAAGATTTGTTATTAAGTTAAAATATTTTTTTTTAATCGTTATGTGGTGTTAAAACAAGAAGAGCGTCAAAATATTGTTAATAGCACAAAATAAGAAAAATAAAATAAACGTTATTAGAACGAATCTTTCGAAAAATCGTTTGATTTATGTTAACACATTGCTTCGTTCTTGGTTAGTTAATTGTTTTAAAAATTCCTATTGAAAATAAAATAAAATAAAAAAAAAAAAATCAAAACCACGAAAGGTTTCTACTACCAAAGAAACGATGGAAGGGCGTGTGCGAATCGAAATAACTCCTGAAGGACCTCGATGATTTCGGATTGTTCCTTTGAGCAGTCGATCTCGTGTCATAGATTTTTCTCTTCGTGTCTAACGGAATAAATACACACGAAATCTAAATTTCACCGATTCCAAGTCGTTGATTACAAATAAAATTTTTAACTTTACCACGAAAGTAAGTAATCATTACATTTTATTTGTTTTTTTTATAATATTAACTTGAAAATCATTTTTTCTACTTAAATGACTCACCGTCTGATAAAACTTCGTAAGCTTCTGAAATCTCTTTGAATCGTCTGTTAGCTTCATCCATATTCTCCGGGTTCTTATCCGGATGCCATTTAAGCGCCAATTTACGGTATCTAAACAGATAAAAAAATTATTACAACATATTTTTAAATAAATGAATAATGAATTTACTTACGCTTTTTTAATATCTGCAGTGGTAGCACCACGCGGGACTTCCAGAACCCTGTAATAGTCCACCATCGTGGCGCTTGTATTATTGTTGCGCCCCAGTGTTGTGTATTAATGTAGTAACAAGCTGAAACAGCACAAAATCAAAATTAGACTTTTGATACAACTTTCAAATTTACACTTCAAAATCGTAATATTCATAAAGAAATTTGTTTATAAACTCACTTTTTGCTACTTGCTATATTTAGCCATCGTTACAAATCAACTTTTAGACCGTTTTGAGTGGCGATTTTGACGTGAAAAAGACCGAAAATGACGGTTCCTTTCAAGCCCTTATAGCATGGCTTACTATTTTTTTTATCAAATCTTATCAATAAAATCGGATAAGACGAGATATCACTTCGTTTTAAAAAAATAGAGTGGGTTGATGAAACATTTTAGATTAGAAGTATTATAAAAGTGGTACAGAAAAATCTCGAACAGTTGATGTAACAGCAGCATCATAAAAACTGCGTATAACAATTCAACTGTGTATTTTCTTATCTACTAAAACATAATTGTTTAAAATGAATCAAAACTTACGTCAAGTTCTTTGAATTTTATTACTACACTTAATAATAAACAAACTCAACTCTCTTTTTTTAGTGTAAATAACATAAAATCAATAACCTCTTTGATTAATTAAGATGCAAAGTACAATCTTTCAAACTCACGTAACGCGTTAAAATGCATGAAACGAATCAACGAATATCCGCACTTATACTTAGGCATTTGAACAGTTTCTATTTTCAGGTTGTACAAAACGTACGCAAACGGAATAAGTGAATTCTCTCTCTTCTCGTTCATGTCCCGAGATAGTTTTCAAACCTCAAAGAAACCAAATATGTGTATTTTAAACCCAACCAAATAAGAACGTTTATAAAAGAAGAAATAATCTCCGACTTTCTAACGTCGTCGTTTGAAAACAATACCTAAGCAGTAAACAAGCCGTTCCCTTCTTGCATATATGATAAGTCCCGAGTGTTATTATATCTTAGGTGTTAATGCAAGCGAGTGAAAAACTTTCACGTTACACAAACGAAACCTAAAAAGATTTATTTAAAAAAAAAAAAGAGCAATTGCCTCGTAAACATTTTTTAAAAGCAAATAAATTTTCTAACACGCGCACGCTCTCAATTCGAAGTTTTCTTCTAGTTGAGAAAGAAAAAACGGTGAAATTGGTTTTCTTAACCGACAGTAGCAAAGAGGTAGGGTCATGTTAATTGAAGAAAGCCGTAGAAAACTGGTTGTCAAGCTGTGTAAATATACCTAGATATACACACAGACAATTGACTATGAGTGTTAAATGTAACTTAAATCACCTTTTATAAATTCGAAGATTCTTTAAATGCAAATGGGTTCTTAATGGTGGATAGAAACGAGTGAAAGTGGATTAACTTTATTAATAAGAGAGATTAACGGAATTTAAATGCCTACATTAAGAAGTTAATTTATAAGAAATGTAGATTTTACTTTCAATTTTATTTTATTATTACTATATAAAGTGTGTACGGTAGAAATTTAATTTAATTTTAACACTACATAAATTCAAAAAGAATCAGTTTCAGAAAGATAACACCACTTCAAGTTGCGGCATGAATACTATGGATTTCTTCTATTACTTGGCGTTCATGGTATGCATCAAATTAAGAATTGCAGATAATAATGCAATGTTCTACAATTTACTACTAAAAGAGAATGTGCTGTTCTTGTTATGTGTGCCGATATTGTGTTGGTATATTTTCCAAAAAATGTGTGCTGGCTGTTGTAGATACCATCTGAAAGTGATGAATTAAACCAACATGACGCAACAATCAATGTCAGAGGTTATCACCATGGATCAAAAGAGTTCGTTGACCTAGGTGTACTTCTTACTTGAGCACTAATCTTCACAGTGGTCAAATACGTGTATTAAATACATCAATTTATTGTTTCGGAGAAATTGTTTGCAGCATATAATACTTTTCTAGCAATGTCTAACATCTGCAAACAATAACAAAGATGATCTAGTCATTAACCAGTCATTAAACAGTATCTAGTATTTTACTAGCAACATCTAGCATTTTGCTACAGTATTTAGCGTTTTGTCAGCAATATCTAGTTGTATCCAAACAGTATCTAACCTTCCAATAGCAGTGTCTATTATTCTAGAAGTAATTAGTCTTTCATTTGCAGCTACCAAACCCAGTGTCCTAGCAGCAGTATCTAGTTTTTAGGTATCAATATCTAATCATCTGCAAACAGTATCTAATTTGTCGTTAGCAGTATATAGACATAATCTTCTGCAAACTATGTCTGGTATTCTATAAAGAAGATCTCACTTTCCATTAGCTATATCTGGTCTTCTGCAAGCAATATCAAATCTTCCATTATAAGTACCTAAACTAGCTTTTTAGCAATCAATAACGGTATATAGACTCCCATCAGATATATGCAGTTTTCTCTCAACTGTATTGGGCTTCTAGAAAGAAAATCTAGTCATATATTAGCAACCTCTAATCTTTTATAAGTAATACCTCATCTTCTATTGCTTAAACCTTCGGACTCCACTGGTCTCATGGCCTTAAATCACTATGATAAGAAGGATATCTAATAATTCGTCAAGCTGGCCAGACGGCTTGACGAATGCTTTCATTCAACCGCTCCTAAGAGTACTAACGACAACAGAGATGCACGACTGGTGCGGGGATCAACGACTTAACGTCATCTCCGAAGGACGGAATCAATCTCAATGCACTATCATAATCACTTCTCTTTGTGTTTGTAGAAAAAAAGGTTTAAAAAATGTGTGAAGTGATTATTTTAAATATATTGGTCATTATTGTGGGTGGATCATTACCGTTGACACTTAAAAGAATTAAATATTTTCATAAAAACACAACATTTTTCAATAGATCATATTTTAATTTTCTCTTCCCACATTCATAAACTCATCTCCAAAACGCACACCTCCCGCCGCTCAATACCGAATAGAGTATGACTCACGAAAGCGTGGGACACCCGTTTACCTTTGTACAAATCCTTTTCTCTCTCCACCAACATCAACAACTTACAACGACGGCCGCAGGTGCCGTTTGAACCGTAACATAAAATTTCGCGAAGATTCCGAAAACCTACACAAACCTCATTTCGATTTCTGCCCGAAAAAAAAAACTAAATAATGACGCATATCGCCAGACGACAAAGCACAAGAAAATCCACCAAGAAATCTGAGTCAACACTTCTTTCCGTATTAAGTAAATTTTTTTTTGTACGTTTTCAAAATTTTTCTCTTTGTAATATATTTCTAGGAAGAAGATCGCATTGTCTAAGTTTATTGACATGATTTAACTTTCAGTATGTAAGTGTATTTTTAATTTAAATAGTTGCAATGTCGGTGGTCGGGTTTCTTACGTAAATAAATTTACGATATCTAGGAAATAATCGTCAATGAATCGTAAAACAAAAAAATGTCGATGTCTTAACACATTCACGTTGTGTTAGTCATTTTGTTGTGCTTTCGAAATTGCTTTTATAAGCTTGACTATCGTAATTACTCGACACGCAAGTCGATCTGGATGTTGTTACGGTAAATAGAATAAGAAGAATGCGTTTTGCAATAATTTGAATTGATAATCTTGCTCAAGAATAATTAATAATCATAACTCAACAAAGAAATATTTTTAATCATATAATATCCTGCTTGCATTTTCTTCTTCACCTAAAGCGTACTAAGTGAAATGTTTTATTAAAAATGCTATACAAAGAAGACCAGAGACCAAGCGCTCTTAAGTACCTACAACGAAGAACCAAGATTACACAGGTTGTCGTTCAGTTCAAGGTCAACTTGCAGCGAAAGCAAGAGCTCTTTTCAAGAGTCTCTCACTACTAGCAGCAATGTAATAGGAGGAAACTCTTACGTTACGAGGCCGTCAAAATATCCGTTATTGCGCCGGCCAGCCGGCCGCAGTGCGACATCGTCTGTTATTATCCGTACAAGAAGAAAACCGAAAGTGTCTCCGGAATTTGCATGTTTCTTTTTTCTTTTTTTTTACGCAATACCTTGACCCGACATTTTTTATCTAATTGTGTACGAATGAATAACAGACCGGTCTCAGCTCTCCAAATTACGTAATCGGTTTTGAATGGTTGATGTCGGATTGGGAAAATGGCAAAACGTGCGAAATCTCGATATGTGTCTTACATAAGAATGAATATTATATTAATAAGTGGGTTGGAATTCTTTTTTCTTTTCGTTCTGTTTTAATTGAGTTAAAAAGATAGAAACATGTAGAATTACATCTTTTCAATCTGTATCATTAAAATTTCTCAGTTATAAGCAGAAAGGTTCAAACCAAGTTGCTACATACTTTATACGATAGATGTCTACCACATATACATGCAGACTCATGAGTCGGATTTCAGACCATTGACACTTTCACTGGAATCAACTGAAACTGAATCAAGCTCCTCTAACGAATCTAACTCAAATCTGTTACACCTCCTTGAATATAACCACGTCTAGGGTTATGGCAACGAAACTGAATAGCTCCAACTCCCCAGAAGGACTTCTTAGAGTTCATGCTCATTTCTAAGAATCTAATGACAATCATTCCACTGATGGAGGTAACCTTTCAAGTGGTTAAGTAGACTACTACATAGTCTAGACTAGCACATAGATCAAAAAATGAGAGTCCATTAATTACCTTTAAGGGAATGGTTTACTGATGATAGTCAGTATCAGTTCATCATCTTGTAGAACATTTAACGAAATTTTTGGATCCATGATTTCCTTAGAACCAGATCGAACGGTTGATGCTTCTACAGATGCAGTAACACGAGATATTAAAAATCGCAAATTTAACAAAAGAATCAAACCAACCTCAATTCTTGGTCAGGAAAAAAATCTATTAAGTCATAATAATATAATTAAAAACCATTAATACTTTCCACTCAAAACGGAATTATGTGTTATTCTTTTGAATGACAAAAAATGTTTTCGATTTTGTAGTACATAGCTCAAAGATACTATTATCTTTGGCGTTAAACCTAACGAGCCAGCTTATTTTAGAGCCAATGAATAATAATTCGGAATGAGTTAAACGCATGAATCGACCAAACATCTTTATCTGAGGTGATCGTTAAAGTTTTTGATACTTTTCCAAAAACTATTTTGGCCAATTTCTTTCTCCCATTTCTTTCTATCCAATTCTTCTCCAATTATACAATTAAATTCAATTAAACGTTTCCATTTCAATAAATTATTCGTTTTACTTAAAATCAATACAACCGAATGCTCACGTGACCTCGTGTTAACCACTCGGAGAACAGTGTACGCAAGAGGGCACCGATCTTGTTGTCATTGTCCAACAATCTCCATGCAAACTGTTTCCGTGCTGTTATCGACCTCAACCGTGGGGCTGTGCGCGCTGTTATCATGTTACGCTGTTACTTAGCGAATTAGAGCGAAAACACCATCTGGCGGTTTGTTAACCGATTACGTACAACATACAACAATTTTCTTGTAGCTCGTTTTTCCGTCTATAATCTAAAGAACTTTTGAGTCACGACGCCGACGTACACACAGCTGATTTTCTAGGAAGATTATTATTATCTTTCACCTCGAGAACGGTTTCATTCAGATTTCCTTTCGATTTATACTCGAGAACGTAATCCACCGTGTCACTATTATAATTAGAATTAAATATAGTAACGTGATCCCGTAGGCGTCACGGATTTAATGCAACGTTTTAACGTATTTTGTTTCTTATTGATTTGTGAAATTCTTCCTTGAAACTGATTGTAACAGATAACTTCCTGTCAATATGATTCATAACAGAAAAGTCACGGTTAATCGGAAATTTACTTAAATATTTCACAACAGTGAGTAAATTTTGTATACTTGTTGATAAAATTATCGAAATGATAAATGAAAAATTGATGATGTGAAGTAGAGTAACAATTTCATTGATAAAAAGTAGTTGGTTGTAATTAAGTATGAAGAATCCGATAGCAGCCGGAGGCAACCTTTGCAATTCTATGCCACTCCCAAGAGAGTAGTTCTGTCAAGTTGATTTATAATCATTCCAATGAGTGACCACTTTATACATGTCCCGTTAATTAAATTAAGTTTAAAGTATTTAAGTTCGTAGGGGTGACCTAAAACAATTCAAAAATACAATGGATTATTACGTCGAAAATAATATAGATAAAAAAAACCGTTTGCAAATAAAACCGGAATAAACTCCTGACAAAACTTTAATAATCAAGTTAAATATCCTCACACGTGCGTCAATTCGGCAACAACTACGTAAAGTACAGTCAACTATTTTGGCAAGTTAGTCCTCCCTGCAAAAGTTCAAAATAACCGGCAGAGTAGTTTGGCACAACCTGTATGACGTCGACAAAGTGTGGAGAACTTGGTACCCAATTGTGTCATACTTTCCGTAATGTAATCTAATTTTATCTAATTTAAAAGTTCTTGTTTCGCTATTATTTTATGTGTTGTAGAACAAAGTTAATCTCGATAATGGAACACTCAGACGTAAACTAATCAAAATATCGGAGAAGGTTAAACGAAGAGGATGAGTATATTGAAAGAAAAAAAATGCAGACGCTTAATAAGGTTAAATCACGCGATGTCCTTATAAGCAATTTTAAAATAAATTGCACCGGATGGCGGTACTTCTATATTGAAACAATTATTGTTTGTAATAAGCTCGCAGTTTAAACGTTCATTATTGAGTATAACGAACACACACCCTTCGAACAACCAGACGGTCAGCTATTTTTATGATTATACTAAAACAGATTTCTTTGAAAACAAGTCAAAAGAAAGTGGCAATTATCAAAAATAAAAATATTTTTTCAGCGCTTAAAATTGAAGTAACCATGACAACTATCTCCTAGATAGTTTATCAGGATACTAAAAAAAACAATTTCGATAATTATAATTTAAATATTTGTAACTAGGATGATAACACGGTTGATAAAATATACAAAGAATCCATTTTTTCTATACTTTAACACCTACTTACTATACAGTAGTCCATAAATCGAAATCGCATAAATTGAAGTATTGAATTATATGGTATTATTTTATTAGTGATACGAAATGAATACACTATTGTTTATATAGTAAAAACAAAGATTGTTATATTTAGTTCTCAGCTGCATTGTCGCAAAATATAGAAAATTAATAAATTTGGAGCTGATTTGCAGTTTAAACATACATCTAGTATAAAAAGTCTGTAATTTTGCGCTTTTTTGATTCATTTTGAAGTGTCTGTTGCAAAAGTTTCTGTGGTGTTAAGGCATTATAGATCTCATGATGTGCCTTTAAACTTCGTTGCGTTATAGGATCCTTTTCTATCAACATATTTGCTTTGAGAGTTAACATAACTGGAAAATCGTTTTCGTTATTTTCATTCATGATTATCATCAATTACTAAATTTTCCAGCTCCTCCTGTGTCAATTTAGAATCATTTGACCCAAGTAGCTTTTCAATATCTGACAGTTGAATGTCACTAAAACCATCTTTCGGTAACGATCGCCCTAAAGCTATTGTAGCTTGAATGTCGTTCTGCAAATTCTCATCAACACTTGCCTATTGGACGGGTTTTGCCGTGCTAGGTAGCGCTTAAACTAGAACTAATACTAGAACGAGAATCATTTGGGTTTAGCCGTCTTGAAAGACGTGCGGCTAAATCCGAATGTTTGTAGGTCTGGTGTTAGTTCTAGTTTTAATTGTTATTTAGCGTTAGATTGTGGTATATTTTTATTGAACGAAAAGTAGAACTCAGAGTTATCATAAGGACGTCACCTTTCCAAGCAAAACTTTTCCTTTGCAAAACTACCCAATGCCTGTGCTATTAAGCTATGTTGCATTTTATGTGGGACAGTGCAAGTGCATAGTAGTTTCGTAACTATGGTTACTGCATTCATATATTGCGAGTTATATGAAATTCCTGGTATATGTATATAAATAAGAGAAAAGGCGAATACTTACAAATTTTCTAATATGTAAACATACAATAATAACCACCATACCGCATTTGAAAACAAGATCAATAAACACCAGGTTCAAAGCTAACGAAAAACTGAGCAAAACACGTGTTTAAATTTACAATGAACAATGCAGTTGTTTTCTGTAACCTAAAAATATAAATAAGTCGAGTAGGCCTAGAATCGAACCCATTATGGGTTATTAAACTATCAAGGTTGCTTTCAACACCTCTTACAATTTAATACTACTACTTACAATTAATATTTTTTTATACCAACAAATATCACCCTACGCTCTTTTCTTATTATTTTTATATTTTTAATTTTTTTCTCGAAACCACCACAACCTTGGGCGCTATTTATAGCACACGCGTCGAATAAAAACCGTTATCGATTCAAAAAAACAGACCACTCAATCCAAAATTAAATAAAAATTGAGCTAAATTAAACGTTATAAAAAGAAGATAATCAGCCATTTTTATTAACTGATTTTTTGAGGTTATCTTTTTACATAGCAACCACTTACCCTTGTCGTTGTTGTTTTCTTATTAAATCTTGTAACGAATGTTTCAATTATCTAAACTATACTAAAACGAGAGCACATTTTGCGAATAAGAATGCACAAAACGACATAAAAACGGTCAGGTTTATTGTTGTATTCGACCGCGGTGAATCTATTCTACCGACCGGATGTTCTGTGTGCACATACCACGACTGCGCACGATCGACTAAACGTATTGAATAAACTCGAAGGCTAACATTGACGCACAGAGGGCGTTATTGGAATGGACGGCGAGGTGGTGGGAGAAGAGGGTTATCGCGTTTCGCAAGCGGATTGGTCCGTTTTGAAAGCCGCTAACTTCAAACTGTTTGTTTGAAATTTTTACGCGCGCTTCATTTACAAACAATAATCGCTTCGTGATGATGAAGACACTTCCTGTTTGCATTTTTAAGTTATTTAAATTACGCTTTGTCGATCTAACTAACGTAAGATTATTATCTTTTATTTTGGCGCGTTTAATTAATTTTTTAAATACCATCATTTCTAATTTTGCTTTCTAAGAAGAAATCAGAATCATAAACTTCGACATCCGCTTTCCCAAGATCCCAATAATCGAGTGCACTTAATAGCTGCGGTATAGAACTTACGGGAATATGGAACCGACATTTCGAAAGTAATTATCGATTCGTAAAGGATGATGAGAGTGGACGCCGAAACAAAAGCCAATTGGCGCGCCCCTCGGCCAGGTTAATTAGTTGATTTCTCTTCGTCGCGTTTCTGTCACACACCGGATGATCACCGTGAACATGTATACGAGGAAATTTCTTTTCTTTTCATGGGGCTCTTAAACATTGCAGTGTCGTTGCACAAATTATCGGCTCATTGTTAGGTTAAAACACTTACACGGCAATAAGCTAAGTGCTTTTAAACCACTTTCTATCTATTTGCAATGAATGAGCCAGCGACCATTAATTTTACCATTACTTTAAATTAAATTAACAGAAAGTAGACGGTATACTCTTACAATCTTCTAGGGCTTGTAGATGGGACTGAGTAGACAATATTTTGCGACCATTTTTACAAGTAATAGGTATGGATGTAGTTGTTGTTCATGCAGAACATTCATGCATTCAGTATAGCCTCTTCCAATTCGGGAATGCGGCATCTCCTTGGAGCATCACATTCATTCCTGCAGGCGGGGAAGGTACCTCCTTCTGGAAGCAATTGTGGCGAAAAGGGTATGCGACGAGTAGCTCTTCCATTACCTCGAGCTTCGCTTGTTGGATATCTCAAGCTAATCTCTATCAATCTGCTTGATGGAATATAGTGCTCCGTCGAATTGCTACAAAAAAACTATACAGTGAATGTTGTGTTATTTCGAACTACCAACCTAACAAAACCGATTTTCCTAATTTAAAAATGACTCTTACAAGTGCTTTTGGCACATTCAAGCAATATAACGTTAATAAACGTTCTTAATGAATTTCAAAAGTGGCAGGACTTTAAAGTACCGATGGCAATTGAAGGGTTAAAATTATTCTCTCTTATATACGACAAGCCTAATAGTGTCATAGTGACCGCCACCTTTGGGAGATAAACTATGACAATATTAATGCATTTTTGGGTTATAAACTGTAAACTTTTCAGGGCATTGACAAAAAAGCTTCTTACTACAAGTTGTAGATTACTGCCATGATATTATTATTGACTGTGTTTTTAATGTACAGTCCAACTAGGTACTAGAAGTTGCATCGATGATAGTAAATGAGAGGCCTAAAATGTGAAACTTTCTCATTACTCAATAAATTGTACTAGGTATCTGAAAATAATATCTTTTAACGAATTAAATGCGGTTGCTGGGTTTAAAGATTCAACACCGATTGTTAGCAATGTAATCTCTGATAATAAATTTATATTATAATAATAATTTATTATTACTATCATTAATAATTTTCTATGTGTATTTATAAAACCAACATAAATCATGACTCATTTTGGAAAGGAACACATTTTTAATAAACTTTTGAAATGAATAAGAGATACATAAACACACCTGGTTATTACGTTATGGTGGTTGGGTTCAAAACCCGCATACGGTCTTACTCTATCCGCCTATGTAACGATACCTATATGAAAACGACGAGGGGAATGAAAAAGAGACTCTCTGTTGCAACGTTTCAGAGTTGCATAAAGCGCATAATTTGCGGCGCGACGGTTAGAAACCGGGAAAGTACGTTTTTTTAATAATTGACCGCGACGTCTCTGTATGTAAGAATAAGAAAATTGCAACATTATAAGCCGCAATTATAAACGATTATAATCGTTTTGAATGTATTATTGTCTTGAATGTCGCGACCGCGGTGGGAAAGGCTTTTGTTAGGTTTCCAAAAGGTAAAATCATCATCGTCGACGGAAAGAGACGTATGAGGTTGCGGTGTTGGCCAGTTGGCAAAGGAAAAAGTTCTCCTGGGTTCGTTGCTTCTGGTTCCCGAGCGCTATTTTTACTAACGCCACCGTCCAAGGTCATTATCAGAATTTTACGGGTTTATATCGTTGATAGAGTTCTTGGAATAAATTCGATATGTATTTTTTGTTAATAAACAAGGCTATGACTTTGGGACATGGCGTTTTAGTTTTATATAAAAATAGATACATAATGTGAATTATAGATAAATATTTTTGGAGATACCTAGGTGTAGCTATCGTTTAAAATAAACTCATACACAATTCATTTGTCATGAATATTTTGGAATATATTTTTGAAAATCAATTTGTTTTGGACGAGTACGAAACTATTTAATCTTCTAAACCAAACAGTGTTGATTCCAGAATATTCTGTTTCTATCTCTATCGATTTGTTCTAATAACAGTGCGATGGAACCAGGATTTTTCGAAATGGTCTGATATGTTATCTCATATGCAGAAAATGAAATCCATAAAACTACACTTAATGTATGAATTGGATGCTTACAATTCACATCATAGTGAAGGTACATTTTCAGCATCACCAGGACAATGAAAAGTTTTTAGGTCGAATTTTCCAGCAGCGTGGTCAAATGAATTCGAAAACACAATACAATCTAATCTAGATAAATAATATAACCTAACCTAACTCTTCAATCCCAACATAACATTTAACATCAATACTTTTACATTTAACTTAAACCGTTTAATTTTATTTCTATACTTGAAAATTACTTTATTCAATTTCCAAACCACACCATGTTATAATAAAATATTACTCGAAAAACGGCGTGTAAATCCATTTCGATTCGCTCCACAAAACATTGAGAATATGTCCGTTAATTTTCCGCACGTTTCCTGCTCTTTCAAGTCCATTTCGATTCGTTTCGTAAACGATTTCCGTTTTAATCCGACAAGTTATTCGAATTAACAAATTTGATTTTTTTAATAACCCAAATTGATATCTTATTTTGCAAAAAAATTAAAATTTAAAATGAATTTTAATCCTCTGGGATGGATGATGAAATTAACGATATACGATGAAAGTAGGTTTCTTTCCGTTCGAGTGAAAAGTACTCGTTAAAATGGTGATTTTACGAGTGGTAATTTGTAATTTGCAAAATCGAAACATCAATTAAACGAGTAAATTAGAAAAATTAACGTAACTGTTTTAATGTATTTTATAAATCCTAAAAAGGATATTTCAATTAATTAAGTTTGATGGTGGAAATTAAATTTTTTGAAAGAAATCTTATGAAGTTAAAATATAAAGTTGTATTGCCAACGTACTTTTTTAAGGCTGAGGAATGCGACTACATACCACAATGGATAACACGTAACCGTGTTATCGTTGCAGTACGTCAACATAGTTAGGTTAAGAATTTATTAAGTTGATTACCACCGCAATAACAAACATAATAATAACAAAAATAAAGTTTATATATTCTTAAAAAAAATTTTTTTTCGTTTTTATTTCTTTATTGCTTAAGGCAAAGAATGTTTCGTATATGGAAAGAGAAATCTCTTTCAATCTGCTGGTTGTTAATTAGAGGCAACCGATAGAAGGCACGGCTCGATTTAAAAGAAACCCATTGATAGAAATCGTTAAAGGTAGATAAGCCGTGAGAGATTGGGATCGGTTTAACGAAGACGTTTTAGTAGACCGAGCAGACCTAAATACTATCGCGAATATAATAGTGCGATATCTCGTCGGCATTTTACGCCCGAGACAGTTTATAACGGAACTTAAGTGTGTTTGGCTCTTGGCCACCGTGCGTTATTTTTAGTACCGGTCTTGCCGAATTTAGAATGGCGATCTTCTCATACTTGTGCGCGTTCCTAAACATACACACTTCTTGCGTAACTTTTACCTAAAGAAAAAAAGCCAATTTTTATTCAGGTTTTCCAGTATTATGCATTAAGTTAAATCCGGCGCACAAAAATTATCTTCGAGGTTTAACCTCAACTCATGAAACAACAAAAGAAAATTTAACTTGGCAACAATGTTGCAGTTATTTTATCGGAATTATCGGAATTTTATCAATTCAAAGATACTATTAGGGATGGTAAAATATGCGATGAGGTTACAACAAACCATGATAAGCAATTAAAAAATTCAAGACACTGAACTATGAGATCAATGACAAGATGTATGCAGAACAATTTTAAGTGTTTTCGAGATATTCGATATCAAAGATTTATTATTAACGAAATATACTTTTACATTTGCTTTTTGTTACAGCGATATGAAGTGAAAATCACCTTTAAAAGCAGCTTCCTTTCTTATATATGGGGCGTCTTATATTTCTGTAACTCACTTTGTAAGATGTTAGATCAGTACAGTTTAGTATTGAACGAACAAAGCAACGAGATAATAATCATCTAATGTATACAGTTGACAATACGAAATCAAAGATAGTGTCCTGGTAACTTTGTCATAGATTGAGATCAATTTTAAGATCCATCCTGTTCATCTTGTATATCTTGCCAATCATGAAATTGACGTCATGTATACAGATGGCTTGTTTACAGACTGTCATTTTTCAAGGTTCAAAATATAAAAGGTTGGCACCTTTTGTAGATACACTTAATTCATGCCCGGTTTATATTATTCTAGTCCAGTAGTCCAGCGAGTCAATCCAGTCCAGTGCGTGTTCACTGTTTAACGTAACCAGCACTGGATTGGTCGTCTACATTGTTTCAGTGACGCTAGAATGGGCGAACTGGAGTGAAAAAGTAGACCATGTCCCGTCTAGTGACTGAATTGCTCACTGGAATAAGTATAGGTACTCCAGTACATTGTTCTAGTATTGCAACAAACAAACTGATTTATATATAGTTTGATCTTCATCAATAAAACAGACTAACGTTAAGAGTTGCGTCTTATTACCAATATCAGTTAACAAATATGCACGAAACGTCAACTTCTAATTCAATCAAATTTAATGAGTCTCACAAATCTACGTGGTTCTTCTTCTATTTCTTTCAAGATTCTTCGACTTCGCCCGTTCTAAAAAATGATAACAATAAAATTCATATATAAAAATTCCTTATCCTACCTTTTTTATATGTATTTGGATTATTCGATATTGGATTATTTAGAAAGTAAGAAAACATCTTTAACAATATCTCCCTGTTTTATTAACGTTCAATAAACATTTTATATTTTCATTACCCATAAAACTTGGGTAATTCAAAATCCAACACGTCCATTAAAACATAATTGCTCACCATTTTATCTTCAAACATTATAGGTTGCTTTAATTCACATTGATTTCGGTCGTAAATCCCTCAATTCTGTCAATTTAATAGAAAGCTTCGATTTTTCTTCTTATAAACTGGTACGGCTTGTAAATAAATAAATAATCCACAGTCTACACAAGTCTACACAATACCTGTACAGGTATAAATCGTGGCATTTTCTCAGACATTTAAAACCTCTTCCTATATCGGAGCGCCGCTAGAGTTCCGAAAATCTGGGTCAAGTGTACACCCTAAATGGCGATAATGGCCTCGTATGTCTCGTCTCCCTAACGAGTATGTTGTGTGCGGTCGATTCAATCGTCTCTTTGCGAAAACCGTTACGTTTTACTGAGGTCGTGGAATAATTATTTACAGGTCACAAAATGATAAGAAATTTTCGAAAATAACCATAAAACATATTCGAATAAAGTATCCACATAAATAGTAAGATTTTGCATGGATAACACGGAAAACGCGTGTATACAATCTAATGGACCGTCAAAAAGTCGTCGAAACACGATTTACCAATAATTCATGCAATTAACTCTTAACGCATACGCTTACAGAGAAAGGTAAATTTATTACAAACACGACCCAGCATTTACTTCTACGTATCTTCTGCACACGACCGTGAGTCTTCAACTTTTCATGATGATGAGTTTAACGGCCGAAAAAAGTATACGGAAAGTTGTTCCAACGATTCTCGTGCGTATACTTTTACCAAAAATGACAGGTTATTTTTTTTTCTTATCTTTCATTATATCCAAGTTAATAAGTGGAATTAGTAACTAACCCAAAAGCCGCCGCAGAAGACACGATGTGGAGAGACTTTCTCCCGTTCGCTTCGTGTCATTAAATGTAAGAAGAAAACTTTTATAAGGACTCCATTTTTGGGTCGTCGTTTGTAATTTATGACCAATTGCCGTCTTGCTATTTCAAAACGGACGGTTATCATCTCTCGGTAATTCGCTATTTCGCTGCGTTCTTAGCCTCCAGGCAACACGAGATAAACCATTATTATTACCGGTACGTGTAATGACTCGACAGCACCGTTTATGTTAATATATTAGGTATATCTCTTTGATACAAGATTCTACAATAATCTTAACAATTTCTTATTTAATAACGAATACCAGATTAGTTTTTTTATGATGTATGGCACTCATGGTGACCTTTTGAGTACAAAATAAAATCGACAAACGAGAAGTAACCAAGACGTTGAATGGAGTTCGTAGAGATCTAAAGCATACAGTTATACGTGTATGAAGATAAGATCTGGTAATTATGCGAAACTCGCGCGATTAGAACGCGAAAGGGGCATACGTTTATAAAGCAGCGAGTTAAACACAACAGCTCTACTCTCGGAGCGGTAAATCGCAATTTATTAAAGCGAAAAGCCGCGTCGCCGAAACGAAACGAAACTGCTTGGACACGACGTGCGCTTTTTACCGTTACTCGCGCCGTGCCCAAAGCCATACGATAATACAAAAGAGGTCGCAAGGCGGTCTTTTAAAAGCTTTTACGTACCCAACTCGCCCGATGGTCAAAATAATAAACGCTACGTGAATTGGTTTTAAAACGGAGCTTATCGATTTACCAAAATAAACATAATGCCAAGTTAAGCTTATTTTAGTACCCAAAGAACTTGAATTATGATTTTTCTCTGGCAAAATTATGATAATTAATGTACTTACGTTACGAGTTGGCTTCCTTAATCCATTTTTGATCCTTTTTTCTCAATTTTGACGAAAAGTAAACATATTTTTTTATTTGACGTTTGATAAAGTGAGGTTAAGAAAATGATTATTCTTTATTGAAATCATTGTTCGATTATTAATTATTAATTTTCATTAAAACTCTAGCACGTGTCATTTATCAATTTCTTTTTAGAATTTAAATATAAAATAATGTAAGATTTTGATTTTTAATAAATTTTTCTTTTTACCTATTTGTTACACCACCACCTATCATTCATTTTTGTAATTACTTATCCAACAACTTAAATTAATAAAATAAATAGTTTATTATTTATTAGATAATATCAATTTAAATCACAATTGACAATATCAAATCTTTTAAATATTTTTTGAATAAAATAAATCATAATTTTTGAAATAATTATCAGTCTTCGTAAAGTGTTATAGCACCATCTATCATTAATTCTCTAAATTATTTCTCTACCAATCCAAATTAATATTTTTTAAATCAACAATAAACTTATTTATTTAAAAATTACTATTTATGCACAAATTATCAATAATTTATTTTTTTTAGGTGCCTAATATGTAAAAAAAACATTATAGTTATTAAATTAATTTTTAACGCCATCTATCGGCAATTTTAAAACATTACTTATGAACGTCAAGTAAACGTCAAATTTAAACACACCATCAGTGTCAAAACCGCCTGAAACGTAGTCAACGCGTAAAACTTGGAGCTCAAGATGTTTGTATACAAATAACTCGAACGAATAAAATGGATAAGATGTAAATGCGACCGACCTTGCAGCGTTTACGGTTCATTCGTTTTGATCAATCAATTAAAAAGTGTTAACAGTCGGGACTTTCGCGTGCGTATTATTCGTTTTGTGTTCGTTTAAAACTACTTCGGTAAGTTACTTAAAAACCTACGCCTAAAACGGACGACGGATTGGTTTTATTTTTTTTTCTACATCCGCCTTCGTTCGCTTTTTCTTAATACTTTAACCTCAAAATATGGGTTGACTCTGACAACCTGTTGCTTTTGAGAAACGGCAGCTTTCGACGATTTTTTGCTATACGATGTTCGACGATATTCACTTCAAAATTAAGTGATTTATAATGTACAAGCCGCCCGCAAATTCCAACCGGGTCAAAACGATCAAAATGCGTTTTGAAAATCAAGAAACAACAACAATCCAAAATACGAATGTTAGTGGTGTTAAGAAACATCACAGTGTTGGAGCTAAAGATCGAAAAGAAGATAGAAATAATGGATTGGGGCAGGTTGAAGACGATATAGAGTTAAAACCAAAGATTGAGATGAAAGAGAATTTAAAGTGTCAATTAAGTGATCCTATAAAATGTAATATAAAACGTACTCCAGCATTTAGATTAGATAAAAACACATTTAAAGATAAAGATCATGGTTTTCAAAGACATTATTATGGTAGTATTAAAAGTAAAGTTGATAAGTTCAGGTTGATGGATGATACAAGACTGACGGGAAGCTGTGATAATGATAATTTTACAGACGATGATAAATCGGCGGTTAGTAGACTTATACAGTTCACAAAGGAACCAACAATTAATCACAATAGTTCTGTAATTAGTAATAATGATGCTAATTTAACTAATTCCAAAAATTTGAATCATGACCTAAATCAACTTGTAACAAAAATGTTATATTCAGAACCAAAATCACAACGAAAACTTAAACTGGAAATGAATAAAAGTGAAGTTACAGAGACAATACATAACATAAAAACGCTGAAATTAACCGAAACTACTCAAAGTAAACCGAAGAACCAAATAGAAACAGCCGAAAACGTGATAGATATCTTAAAAAGTGCCGAATCTTTAAATGGAAGTGATACGATAAAAAACGCCTTAAAGCGGCCATTACCAGCTGGTCCAGCTCCGAAGAAACCGCCACGAACCTTCCAACATTCATCTCCAAATTCTCAAACCACTAATCGCAAATCATCAACTTTACAAATTGAAGATGATTTCGCAAAAAAGCTCAATGATACTCTTCAAAAACATGATACTCAATCAAAAACGAAAAAGGATCCGAAATATATGTTGGAAAAACTCGAAACTGCTTTAAAAAATAATAAAATTAAATTGCAAAAACAAAAAAATTTTGATTATTCATCTGATGATGATAATTTAAGGTTAACGAAAAGCACCACATCATCACCTTTATTGAAAAGACTGAACGAAACGAATCAATCTCAAAAATTTAATTTCGGATGTTTAAATTCAATGTGCACTAAACCTACTTATGAAACGATAGTTGAATCGAAGTCGTCGTTTTTTGTCGATAAAAATGAACCTATTTATGCTGAACCGTATCAGTTTGATGAGATTTTAAGAAAAAAAGATGCAAATTCTGGTGACGCCAAAGAAAAGGAGCAAAGAAACAGTCTTTATTATATGGTGAGTTTGCTTTAAAACATTTTAAATACTTCATTATCAATGCAAGCTAATTTTTGTTGTTATCTTTACCCCTATGTTATTCATTGTTGCAGTTATAAGTGATAAGAAATTGATTAAAAATAATTTTAATTTTTAATATTTAAATATTTTAGTAGATAAGAAATATCAAAAAATCTATAACGGGAATATAGTGTGATAACAAACTTGGAGAACCTCGTTATCTTCTTTTTAATATTTATCTCTTTTACCACTCTATTGACCTATAGATTATGCAGTCAATAAAGGTGCTTGTCACGTTGAAAACCCGTTATAAACAACAAACGGTATCTCAGCGTTTTATTTTTTCTCTATCTATTAACACTTCAAATAAACACTTATTTAAAAGTGCATAAAATCCTAATTGTAACGCGACAAACGTTAGCTTATTTAAAAGTTTTATTTACATCTTTAAATGTTATGCGGAAGGAGAATAATTAATGACAATGACTCACAGTTGAATCATTTTTGCACTCATCAATTATCCATTTGTTGTTTATTCA
This sequence comes from Onthophagus taurus, assembly GCF_036711975.1. NCBI lineage: Eukaryota > Metazoa > Arthropoda > Insecta > Coleoptera > Scarabaeidae > Onthophagus > Onthophagus taurus. The sequence continues at coordinate 7,320,452 of NC_091967.1, forward strand.
CGAATAGATTTCTGCAAACTTTAACTTCGACGCTGATGTGGTTTTGCCCAAGATCTAAATTAGCGTACTTTTTTTTTATCTTAAATGAGATTAAGTTCTTTGAATTTTTCGTTAGATTAAGTCTGATGATGATTAATATAAGCATAAGTTAATAACTTCTTATTAAATATTCCTAAGTTGTGTTTGATAGTTTAAATCAATTGAATATGAAACAAAAAATTTGATACTGCTGAGTTGGATGGATTAGGGACAGGGAAAATAGCTGGGACATGCTTACATTACATTACATAAATTACATATATTGGGCAGGCGGATCAACCAACCTTGCACCGCGACCTCAAAAATCTATTGTATATCGATAGATAACATTATCAAATTTCACCGTGCAACCCATCTTAACGAATATAAGTGCCTTGCTCGGTGAAAAGTCATTCAAATCCTTTGGGGAGATAAACTGCGACCCGAAAATCGAGAATCTGATACGATTAACAGCAGGGCAGTGGCATAAAACATGCTCAACCGTCTCCTCGTCCTCCGCACACAGAATATGTTTAGCAGTCTCTGACTTGTCGTTGCAAAAGTCGACAATTTTGATCTTCAGCTTGTCCAATGGCTATGAGATAATAATTTAGGGAGATGTAGCCGGTCAGAAACCCAGAAAGCGTCCTTAAGTCTCCTTTGCTAAGGCATCAGTGTCCTGGAAGTTCTTTCCAGTGCAAGGCTACCTTTGAGTCCTTCCATGTGATTATCACCTGTTTTAAGTGGCTTTGTTCTATCTTGTAGTCCACAGCCGGATTGGGCTCCAATAAATAAAAATAAATAATTACAGTACAAGGAACTCCTAAACGACTTATACCGCGACACTTCTGACATGTAAGTGTCCTAGGAGTATTTTAAGAAAGACACACCAGACGAAGTCGTTCAAAAGCAGGAAAGCTCAAGGTCACGATTGGGTTCTCCCATGTGTATTACGAAACCTCTTAAACTTTTGGTACATGTGAGCATCGGAATATGTAATAAAAAGTACACATCTTCTTAATCTAAATGACCTTGGAATGCTAGAAAGGGTCTCATTGATCCAATGATGCGGAATTTCCTATGTATTTATTATGTATATTGCAATTGCATACGATTATTTACCTTTACATTTGTATTGATAAATTTTATCATTTTTGTTTTAAAAAATTTTAACTTTGACATCTGAAGACGCCATCTATTAATTTACTAACCAATTATATCGCATGGTATGAAATCCCGCGATATTTAAAGTATGATTTGAAATTTTAAAACGGCATTTTTTACGTTACATAAAACCCCGCCACATTAACAAAATTTAATTTTAGAATATAGATTGTATTGCTGGGGTTTTAACAGGCAAAATCGACATACATACCTAATTTAACTTTGCGGTTTGCGACCTCTTCGGTACTTTCCCTGAAGGTCGCGTCGGTTTCCAACGCGTAATCTCTTAGTCTAAATTTATATCACAATCTAAACACATATCTTGCTTGCTCAGGAAATTCCCACTCCATAATCGTCCTTTTTCTGTGTCATTTGCAAACACGATGCACGTATGATATTTTATTGATCTCTTCATTCGTTGTGACAACTTCGAAGATATCAAACGCGTTCAAATTCACTGTTCTTTAACGCATATTTAACTAAAAAAGTATGTTTTACTTACAGAGCAGCCCCATTTTGGGTCTTGAAAACGTCGAAAATAATTCGAATTTTAAAATGGATGACGTTGCCGATAAAGAAGGGGTAAGTTTTTTTTAAAGTGAACATAACCTCAAAATAAACAATCAAAGTGACTAAAAAAACGAGTTTAAAATAAGAAATCAATGAGGTGTGCCAATTTTATTGATTGATTCATCTAAAAATAACTTCAAATTTAGTACACATTAAAGTTTCCACCTACACAACACCCATATTTAAAATCAAGTACGTTTGTTATTGTTACAAGTGTATTTTCGTCTGCTAAATTAGTCCTAACAAACAAATATATCTTGAAATTCCAACGAGTTGAATTTTAGGAGTTAAATCGAAGCAAATCTTTATCATTTAGTACATCGGATAGCGACTCAAACGCTTCAACGCCCATTGAATTGGCTAATTCTTCGAACAGTGCCTTTGTTAAAGATCTAATTAAATCATTCGAACACAAACAAAATGAACCGAGCAGGACGAAACGTGGTGGCGGTGTTTGTTTAAGAGAAAGAGCGAAATCTTTGGATAGAAACAATCTTTCAAATCGTTATGGGGTGGTTTGCGACATACAAACACCGCTGAAGGTGGTTCAAAGGGAGGAAAGTAAATTTGAGATTTATGTAAAGACAGTTAGGGCGTTTTCTATAAAAAGTATGACTGGTAAACAGTTGTTTCATTGTTGTTTATTGGTTGGTTTGGATGAAAAGTGTCCCTACATCAAATCAAAGTTTCCACCAAATGTAAGTTTTTCGAAAAAGCATAAATTATCATTTAATTTTTTTTATAATCATCTAGATTGAAATTCCTCCATACATTGAAAAGTTATGTTTTCCTGATAGTGAAGATCATAGAATAAATTATAGTGCCAAAGAACAATGTTACTCCTTAGTTGTAACCGACGAGTCCGGAGATAGAATATATGGTTATTGTCGGAGAGTTCTACCTGAAGGATCTTGTACCTGTCTTCCATTAGCTTATTGTATATTAACAAAACATCGCGCGCCTCGATTTTATAAACGAATACTTCAAGAGCTTGAATCTCATCATGGTTTGCCTGATAAGCAACGAGAGGAATTGTTGAAGGAATTTCACCAATTGGAGTTTCCAAAACCGGGTCATTCAATCCGGTTGGATTTGAGTAAAATTATTAAAAGCGAAGTAAAATATTATGACACAAAAAATCCTACTTCACCAAAAGATCTGGAGAATAATAACGAAATTAATCGGAAAAGCGAGGAGGATTTAAAATCATTTTGCGTCGTTGAGCAACCATGTCCTCATGGAATTGTTAATTTAAGTGGAGGAAGAGGATCTGGGGAGAATGGGATGAAAGATAATTGTCCCATCTGTTCAGAAGGTAAAATTTATTCATTTAATACGACTTAATTTTATTATTAATTTCCTTTTAGTGACATATCAAACTTTAGTGTTAACATTACACCAAGATATGAGATATGAAGAAACTAATTTGAAAAAATTGTGTGAAACCTTACATGTTAATTTATTACAAAAAGTTTTTGAAAATTTATTATTGGAAAGAAAGGTTATTTTTATTAGTTGTCATTTGAGGTAAATATTAAAACTAGAGATGCACCAGGTATCTGGTTTTCCCAGTTTCAAACTGTATACTTAAGGTATCAGAACTTGATGTTCTATTTAAAAAGCAAATACAGTGAAGTACCGATTATCCGTGAACCATTTAACCATTTAATTTAATTTTAACAGCAAATTCTTTACATACTCCCCCACGCCTAATTCGTTTTCAAGAAAAAAAATCTATTATGTATCCGAAAAAAGGCGAACGGAGTAACCGAAACTAAAACAAATCTGGGGAAACCCAGGCGGATGATAACCCTATTTTCTCATATGGTGTGTTACTACAATGGTTTTTATTCTTTCTATGTAAATTCATGTTGCGTAGGTACTGTACTGTAGCGCGTTAGCCGCGCGGGTAGTTTTAACAGTGGAAAAAAAATTAGAAATTAATAAAAGATGTGAACATGGTGAAAGTGTCACTTTGCTTATTGTGTCATGTATTCAGGTTTAGCAGTCTTAAGAGACGTACAGCTAAACCCGAATGTTACTATTTCTAGGTTTAGTGTTAGATCTAGTTTTAGTTCAATAAAAATATACAACAATCTATCATAAATAGGATAAGTTGAGGTTATGATACGTATGTTTTAAAGATACCCGGTGTAATCCCAGATTTGTGCTTCCTACCCAGTACCTGGCATTGTCAAAAACTGGTACCTGGTGCATCTCTAATTAAAACCTTTTTAAATATTAAAAAGAATTTATCCTTTTTTTTTATTTTAGTAAATTATCTTCATGTATTGAAGCTGTGCAAAGTGTGCTCTACCCATTTTCATGGCCACACGCGTTTATTCCAGTTTTACCAAAAACCCGTTGGGAAATCGTTGAAGCACCAGCACCGCTTATTTGCGGTGTTTTATCAGTATCGGTTGTTAATGATTACAAAATTGAAAATGTAAGTTTATTAATTATATTTTAATAATTATTTATTACTGAATTTTTTTGTTATAAATATGTTTTAGGCTATTGTAGTTGATTTAGATTCAAAAGATATTATTCTCGAAATTGAGGACGACGAAAAAATCCTTCCAGAGTGCGCAATAAAATCGTGGAAGAAAGGTTTAGTAGCTGCAAACAGTATAGTTACTTCAGAAAATGAACATAACGTTTTATTAAGCGACGCGTTTATTCGAGTTTTTATCCAAACTTGTGGCCATTACAAAGATTTTATTAAAGATAACAGTTTTGATGTAAGTTTTTTTTTGTTTAATTATTTAATAATTAATTTTTATTTATTTTTTTAGAGGGAAGGTTTCAAATTATTTCCGAAAAGCAAAGGAATTAAACGATTTTTGCAATGGTTTACTCAAACCACCATGTTTGATCTCTTTATTGACGCCGTTTTAACAAATCCTGGTAGTTTTTACGTTTTTGACAATCGAATTAACATATATAGTTCACAAGATGCGACATTGATATTAGAAAAAATGAAAGATTGGAAAAAACTTTAAATCTCAAATTTTTTCAATACTTCGACGCTGGCTGTTATATTACATTTTCAAGTTCTGTAAGATTATATCAATATTTATTAATGCAATAAGCTTTAAAAATTTTTATTTCAAAAACTAGGAGCTAATAAATAGCAGCTGGTTCAATAACACAAAAAGTATTGTTTTATCATTTCACTATTTAGTATTTATAGTATTATTTTTAAAATAATTGTTTAATTTAAGCTCTCTCAGAAACTTCCATTAGAAAGTGACATTTTTCAAATATTCCATAATGTGCCTTATTTCGTTTTGTATATTTATGTTTCTCTCTATTGTTAGTTATTTTTTATACTGTTATTTTGTACCTGTTCGATGTGAACCATTCGATACTTAGATGTTTTATATATTACAGATATAAATATTTTAAAAAAATGATTGTGTTTTATTATGAGAGGTTGGTAAAACAGATCACTATTTCTGTTAAGGGAAAATAGTTCATAGATGTTGCTTTGAATCAATAATTCTAACTAAAATAAAGATAATACGTCAATTTAGAAGCGAATTCCAAAAAATCTTACGAAATAATCACGCGCAAACCACGTTTCAACTATAATTTACTTTTAAATACCGTTCATACATTCTATAACATAACCTTCGAATTACACATCACAAAAATTAAATCTCTTATCTCTCCTAGCGATTTTTTAGTGAGTATTTGTTAAAAAAAGCTTCAAAATTAACAAATGTATATATATCACGCTTTCCTTTAGAGCACTGATTAATTTAATGATTAGTTACTAGACTAGTAGCGAATAGTGTTAATTTTAGAAGCGGGAGATTTAAAATGAAAAATGTATGGTATTTGTTAAACGGTAGTTTACACAAGCACGATAGCTAATAAGCGAGATAAACGATGTTCATTTCGAGTATAGAGTAAACACACAATTCATTGTTGGGGGGTCTTGATTATTTTCATAAAAGCTGCTTAGCCGCGATGTATAAAATCTAGGATAATATCATAAACGGGCCAGTTCGTAACTACACTTCTTTACGTGCCTTAAAAAAACAGGAGGGAACATGGCCAAAGTGAGTTTTTCCTAATTTTCGTTCATATTTTCTATTTATCCAACTATAAATGCGAAAAAAAAACTCCCGACGATTTTAAATTAAATAATCTGATCTTAATTAAAAAATTGGATTGTTAACATGAACTTACCTACATAAACAAACTAATTATTAGTTATTAACTTGATTTAACCTAATTTTTTTATTTTGACATCTTTTATTATAAACTCCAAAATTAATACATTGATACCAACATAATTTTTTTTATTTTATATTTACAACCTAAGAAACTTGTTTTAGACAAAAATGTCTGGAAAACTAATTTTGGGTATCGACATAGGAACGACTTCCGTAAAAGTAGTCGTTTACAATTCGGAAACGAAAGAAGTAATCGCGAAGCAAGATAAAGACACCCAATCCAACGTTCCTAGCGATCAAGGATTAGATGGAAACAAACAGGATGTAACTAAAATAATATCCGCTCTAAACATATGCGTCGCTAAATTGCCTAAAGATCTTCTTCGTCAGGTACGTTTAGTCGTGCTTTAGATTAAACCCACACCTCACCTTATTATGAAAATATCTGTGTATTTTATCGTTTATTTTAACACCGTTCAAACCCGCCGTGTGATTAATTTATCAGCTCAATTTCGACGTGCTGTTTAGGATTATCGCTTTTAACGCGTTCTGTTTTCAATATTACCGATTCTAGTTTATTAAGGATACTTAACGGGTTTGATGATTGTGGTTTTTAAATCTAAAAGAGCTTATTCTATTCAGTTTATTCCAAGATGAAAGAAAACGAATCAGTTTGTGTTTAAATTTAATCTGAAATTACTTTCCAGATAATGTTATTGTTTAAGTGTTCTTTTTTTATTTCGCCTTTTTCTGCCATCTGAGAATGTTCATTAGACTTTAGATGAGAAACTTGGGTAAACAAACCAGCTAAGCTATTAATGCCCAAATTCCTAAACTTTCAGTTTCTTCCTCTGCCACAGGCACAGACTGTTAGAAATGCTTTTACAACCGCGATTTACTGTTTAGACAGACAGAAACCTGAACTGGTTGAATCGGTATTATCCACATAAATTAAATCAAAAACATATACTTAAATTTGTTAGAAAATACATGGTAAACCTACTTATTGAAATTAAAATTAAAAAAATTAAACTTTTTAGATTACAAAAATTGGTGTATGTGGTCAAATGCATGGAATAATGCTTTGGGACACCGGAAGTGATTATAACGCATGGGAACGTGTTGAAAAAGATGGAAATCTTCTCCGTTTCAATGTATTGGAAGATAAAGTTTCCGCCCTTTACACCTGGCAAGATAACCGTTGTGATTTAGAATTTTTAACGAATTTGCCACCTGCTAAATCTCATTTACCAGTTCATACCGGTTACGGCGTAGCCACATTATTCTGGATGGTAAAAAACCGTCCGAAAAAATTAGAAAAATTTAATTGCTCAGGAACGATTCAAGATTTTGCCGTAGCGATGTTGTGTAATTTAAAAAAACCGGTGATGTCGGTTCAAAATGCTGCTAGTTGGGGATATTTCGATTGCGTCGAAATGAAGTGGAATGATGTTTTAGGAGAATCCCAATTTCCTGTTGCTTTATTACCTCAAGTGAAACAAAGCGGTGATGTGGCTGGTTGTTTAGCTGAGTGTTGGCATACGATTCCGAGTGGAACACCTGTTGGCGTTGCTCTCGGCGATTTGCAATGTTCCGTTTTGGCTACGCTCGAACAAGAGACAACTGATGCGGTTTTAAACATATCAACGTCCGCCCAAATGGCTTTTATAGCTAAAGATTACGTACCTGAAATTCCATCAGAATCTTCCTTACAACCAGTACAGTATTATCCATTTTTTGATGGAAGATATTTAGCTGTTGCAGCTTCGTTAAATGGTGGCAATGTTTTAGCGACTTTTGTTAAAATGTTACAACAATGGACTATGGAATTAGGTTTTTCAGTCCCACAATGTAATAAATAATAATTAATTTAATATCATTATTAATTTTGATTATATTCTTTTAGCTAAGGTGTGGCAAAAAATTTTAGAATTAGGACTTGAGGAATCTTCCGTTTCAAATTTACGAATCCAACCGACTTTATTAGGCGAAAGACATTTATCGGAAAACGGAGCAACAGTTTTAAATGTTAACATAGGAAATTTGGGTTTGGGCCAAGTTTTTAGAGCTTTATGTCACGGGTTATTGGAAAATTTACATAGTATGATGCCGAGGGAAGTTTTAGAAGCGGCTAATATCGAACGAATCGTCGGAAACGGATCGGGATTATCAAGAAATAAAGTATTACAACTCGAGGTGCAACACTTTTATCAACTTCCGCTTGTTTTCACTACCGGGGGTGATGCGGCTAAAGGAGCAGCCATTGCTATGACCCTAATTGAAAATAATCAGGGATGAATTAATAAATTAAAAGATAGTAATGTTTAAGTAACGCTTTTTTATGATTATTTTTTTAAGTTTGCGTTAAAGTGCAATAAAACCTCGATATAACAGCTTAATACGGGGAAAAGAGTGTCTACGATTTATACATCGTATAGACAACTCGGGGAATACCACGAATTGGATTCAATCTATGAGTGCTAAAATTTATTTATAAATATATTGGTATATTAAATAGATAATGTTAATAGTACGACTTAAAAATATAGAGGTTTTACTGTATTATTGTTATTTTCATAAGATTCTTTTGTGCCATATTTAGAATAAGAAAATAAAAATATGTTTTTAATTGTGCTATGTATTTATTGGATTCATTACAATTTTTTATACATTTAACAGATGTAATAGGAAGGGTAAAACACCTGACAGAATTAAAAAAAGAATAGATACCATTAAAAAAATAAAACTTTAACATTTTAAAACCTATCTGTTCCTCATTAAATTATTTTCAATAAATATCAATTCAATTATAATTGTATGCTTCTTAACATTTAAATTTAAAATCTCCAACTAACATTTATTTATTTCTCCATAAATAATTCTTTTTTTTTCATAGTTTTCTTTCTTCTCTTTGTTCTTTTTAAATGATTCCTTTTTACGTAACAACGGAACGGACTTTACATCATATATACACAAGAAGCTAATAGTTTTTCTTTTTGTTTAGGTCGTTTTAGGGGATTAACACGCATCCTATGAAGGAGTGGAATGTTAATTTTAAAAATTATTTAATAAAAAGAAATTTATTTAAAACATTTATCGAGCCGCTGCAAACATATTTTGCTGTGAGACGTCGTTTTCAAAATCACTCCACGCATTATTTAATTCCATAAAAATTAGTTTCGCCATTTTTTCATTGTCACTTCCAGCTTGCTACAAAAAGAATCATAATAAATCGTTACTTATTCTTTATTTTTCTTACTTTATCTGGATGTACAGCTATACATGCTTTTCTATAAGCCTTTTTAACATCTCCCGGACTCACCAACATGTGCATTTCACATTTTTGCCATTTACAACCTTCCCAGACGATGGTATGCATCGTACAAAGTAAGGCTCGAATATTACCCTTTTTACCTTCAATCTAAAAATAACGGTAAGAAATCGATTATTAAATTTTTTTTTTCGTTAATTTACCCATTCTAAAATTTTTAATTTATCCGGATCCATATCTTTCGCAATTTCTTCTTTCCTCATTTCATTAATAGTTCTTGGGGCGTTATCTTTTTTAGCCGAAAACTGGTAACCTTGGGATCCTAATAAATCCCCAAAAATATCACTCGGTTTCGATTGCTTATTACCTTTATTATCGTTTTTATTAAAAGCCGTATCAAAATGGGATCGGCTATAATCAGGCTTCGGTTCATTTGGGGACTTGGCGAAATGCTGAGGTGTTGTTTTTGGTGAAGCGGAATACTGTGGAGTTGTCGGTGGGGCTCTTTGCGGAGAATTATTGCCATTCGAAGCCAAATTCGACGACGAACCCCAATTTAAATCATCAAATAACCCATTTCCGGATGAATTATTACCATTTTTTTGTTGAGCTTGAGCCGTATTAAAATGTTGTTGGCTAATATTCAAAAAATCGTGAAGTATCTGTGCTTTACCATCTCTTATTTCATCTTTTGCGTCATGTCTAGACCAAGAACTTGTTCCGAATGGATCAAAAAGATCGTTTGTAGAAGCCGTTTGGGAAACAGAAGAACCGGATATAAACTCGGAAAAATTTGACGATGGATTTAAATCGCTTAATAAATCAAAATTTGTGCTTGGAGATGGTCTTGGAGCGGAAACACCGGAAAACGAATTCAAATTTAATAAATCAACCGATTCTTCCAGACCCGGAAGCCCTTCATCTTCATCTTCAATTCTTTCTTCTTGAATTTCTTCGTGTTCTCGTTGAACTGAAGGCGGTGGAGGTCTGTTTGGTTTTGATTCAGGTTGTTTAACAACAGGGGGGATGTCACGATCTCGAGGAGGGCGACTAACTACACCAAAAAATAAGAATTCTTTTTATTACGAAGTAAAAAAAAGAGAAATTTACCAAAATTATCAACAACTTCCTCTTTTTCCATTTGGGTTGAAAATATCGTATCCGAAGAACGTTCGGTTTTATCAATAAACCAAGGAGATGGTTGGGAAGGTTTTCTTTCATTATCTGATACAAAAATAGTTAAAGAAACCACAAATTTGCCCGGATAATGATCTGGACTTTCCGCTAAATCATCCAATTCACTCCTTAAAAAGATTTTAAAGATTTCTTAAACATTTTAAGATGTTATTACTTACTTTGTAAAGTTGAGACATGTTTCAGTTTCAGAAATGAACCCTGTATGAAATTGTATTTGGCAAATCTTTATTCCTGTTGCCTTTCCATGTGTCATAACACCTCCAAGTATATTACGAGCATGATAAATTACTATACAAACATCTCCGCAAACTGTTATATTAACTGGGAGTACCACCTTTAAAATATGTAAAAGAAATTTTTATTATTTAAAATTCAAATTTAATAAAAAAAGATATACGAATCATCTACGAGATGGCGCTAATTTATGAAATGTCAAAAAATATTACAAATTTAAACAAATTGTACAGTATAATTACTAAACGACTTATTTATCATTTTATTTAATAATAATTGTAAGAAAAATATAAATAAAAATTCTTTAAAAAAGTTTAAACTAGAAATCATCTTTTAAACGTCAAAATAAAATCTAACCTCACTTTTTTCGCCAATGAATTTTTTTTCAATAATAATAAGCAAAATATGTTTAAGAAGTAATGTAACCGATTAATGCATCATATTTATTGCAAAAGCAACTTTGTAATAAAAATTCTTTAAAAAAGTTTAAACTAGAAATCACCTTTTAAACGTCAAAATAAAATCTAACCTCACTTTTTTTCTCCAATAAATTGCTTTTTAAGTCATAGTTTTTCAATAATAATAAGCAAAATGAGTTTAAGAAGTAATGCATCCGATTAATGCATGATCCTTATTCCAAAAGCAACTTTGATACATTCAGAAATCATTGACCGTCATTTAAGATTATAACTAACAGTTTATTTGTCTCCACCTACCTTTCCTTCCATAACTGAATATAACTTCATACCATCATAATCTTGTAAGGTAGATAAAACAAGTCGATTTTCACTATAAATTTCAAAATATGGCCGGCATCCATCCCTATAAAATAAAAATTAATTAAAAAATAACGATTTTATATATTTATTGCCTAACAACGAAAGAAATAGGGTTGTAAAGGATTAAAAGGAAATGTTTTTTTTTTAGGAAAAACATACTTATATTTATTCCGTAAAATACCCAACCTGCTTTTAGTGAAGAGCGGCACCGGTTGCATTTGTATTGAGATCAAAGTTAACGGTTTATAATGCGGGTAAGAAGGTGGATTTTGAATGATGCTTGATAAATAATATAAATATCTATATTCGGATGCTCGTATGTTAGGTGGTTGTCTCTTAACGGCAAATAGTTGCAACCCATCTTCAGGAATATGATATAAACCGGCGTACATCATCACAGAACAAGCTAAAGTTGCTGATGTTGCTTTTCCATCCTAAAAAAGAAATAATAAGAGACCCATAATGAAATCAATTAAATTACTTACGGTACAATGAATAACACAAACATTACGGCTATCGCCAGATAAATACTGATAGATATCTTCACACATTTGATACAGGGCGTTTAATAAAGGCGCATGAAAATGATCCGGGTACGCAAAACTGCAATCGACGACACGTGCAGGTCCAAATTTCGCCACATAACTTTTTCCAGATACGTTATAAACCGAATATTTATTGTTTGGGTGTCGACTATCTAAATACATACGAACATCGTCGATGTGATTAGCACGATAGGCCGATTCGATTCCTTCCGATGGATGTGGCATAACGACAATTCTCGACGTTATGTAGCTTATATCAAGATCTGTACGAGCTATCGTTCTAAAACAATAAAAATAATTAAAATTCTTATTAAGATATAAGATATGAGTGAATTACTGTTGCATGGTTTGCATAACTTTCGAACTGGTATCTTTAAGATTTTTCAAAAAGCTCCCTGCGCCTCCTTTTATTGATGAAAACAAACTGGAACTATAATAAGATTGCTTTTGGTCTGGTGGTAAATGAGGTTGTCTTGCTTGTAATGGTGGAGGACTATTTTGGAGGTTCTATAAAAAAAAGAAATTAATTAATTATACCAACAGGTAGATTAGCACAAAAACCAATGACATGTAACGTTGGTATTCCATTTTTGCTTTATTTATAGTAAATAATCTTAACAGAAGCGAATGTTGAATATCTAAAGGTTTATCAAAATACGGATCGGGTTTATTTGTATCAGTAAGTTGGATTATGATAAAAATCGAAGATTAAATTTAATTCAACGTTCAGTATAAAAATATTGTTGGTGAACTTTAGTTAAATACAAAATATACAACAATCTAGCGCTGAGTAACAAGTAAAACAAGTTTAGATATAATTCAAGAATCATCATGTCGCTTAAAAATCGACAATTTTTTTTTAATCGACGGGAAATCACTTAATTAAGCTTCAAGGTTTAGCCGTGTGTCTCTTAAGACAGCTAAACCTGAATGTTTCTAGTTCTAATGTTAGTTTTAGTGAGAGTGGTAGGTAGCGCTAGTTAGCATAAGATCATTATGTTGCATATTGGGCGTCTTCAGACGCACGGCTAAACCGGAATATTTCTAGTTCTAGTGTTAGTTCTAGTTTTACACTAACAATATCACTAGAACTAACACAAGACCTAAAAGCATTCGGGTTTACCCGTCTTGAGAGACGTGGGGCTAAATCGGAATGTTTCTAGTTCTAGATCTAATGTTAGTTCTAGTATTAACACAGAGTCTATTAATACACAGTCTATGACAGGTAGTCAGTCGTTATGCATCGAAAGCCTAAGAAAAACAAGGGTGTTTCATCAGAAAATATACGTTTTAATCTCACCTACTTTAGTGAAAATAACTTGACTTTTAAGTTTATCAGATTGATTTTGTGCATGGCTATAAAATAAACAATTTGTAGGTTAGGTGTTGACCGGTTTAATAGGAATATGCAAAGTTAACATTGCTTGTGACGTCACATCGAAACTTTAATGCGATTTTTCGGTATGTTCCACACTTTTCCGCACTTTCTTTTTATTTTTTACGTGTTTTTTGGGTCATTTCACATTGATTTAAAAAAATCGTCGATTTTTAAGCCACATGACGATTCTTGAATTTTTCCCAGGTTTATCTATGAACATGGAATAGAACAACTTGGGGAACAACCCGATTTTGATTCCATTATATCGAGGTTTTATTACTGTAGTTACATTTTTTATGGTTGTTTTGGTTATGTTCAAAAATTTAGGTTACATAATTTTCAATCACAATTAAGAATCACTCAAATTTGACACAAAACATTTAACATAATGATTTTAAAAAAGTTATTATTCACAACTTTACTTGTATTACCTCTATTTAAGTTATACATGTTTGAAAACACCACACAATCTAACACAAACAGCACTACAAACGCAATTGAAAAGAAATCAGAAAATAAAAATCAAACTTTAACATCTCCAATTGATGAACATATCATATCTCGTGAATCAACCTGCGATTTTAAAAACTATTCTTATTACACTGAAATAAGTGGAAATACTCAGTCTGGACGAAGATTATGTGGCGGTGCGATTCTAACCTATTCAATTGTAATAACAAGCGGTCAATGTTGTAATGGAATGAGTGAAGATTCTGTTACGATTTACTTCGGATTCGACGATAATAATTACCAGTTGAAACGTAAAACTTCCAAAATCGAAATTCATCCATACATCGCAACTTTAGACCCCACACGAGCAGATTTGACAATTTACGACGCTTGTCTTTTAACTTTAGACTCACCAGTTGATTTAGGCGAAAAATTTCAAACTGTGCATATTGGAAGTGTCGATACAATGCGTGAATTATTAAATAACAGCAGCTTGATGGTAGAAATTGTTGGATATGGATTACAATACACCTCAGGTAGTAAACCACACAATGAGAATCCAATAATTTTTCATTGTGATAAATCGAATATAATGCCATCGAATCAATGTGGATTCAGTAAGGCGAGTTGTGATGGAAATTTTTTATTTTGTACTGGTTCAAATAACGTTTATTTAGGGAGTCCAGTTGTGTACCAGAATTTATTGGTTGGATTAATATCGTTTGAAGGAACCGATATTATGTATCATTTGAGAATTGATACAATTCAACAGTGGTTAGAAAAAGAAGGTGTGACAAGTTTTGGTTGGAAAAGAATTGAATCGGTAAATAATGCGTTTTTACTTATAACGTTATTAAGATTTTTGATCTAATCAATAATAAAATTTTCATCTCATTTTGAGATGTGATTAAATCAATTGAAATCTTTTTATTACTTACGGGTGGTGGAGGTCTTTGCGGCTGTTGTAAATTTCCATTTTTAGCAGAACCCACCCCATTATCAACAGAATCTCCAACGTTTGTAGGAGGCTCCTTTTTTATTTTTAAAGGTGCTTTAATGTCGTACCCGCGACTTTCCGCAATGGAAGCTGTTCTTTCCAATAAACAAGCTATCGTTAATCTTCTTTCTGGATCAACTTGAAAACATCCCTCTAAAAAAATATTTTAAGGATTTAATTAATAAAATATTTATCATTAAAATCTTACTAATTATATCAAGAAAACATGCATATTTTTGATCTTGCGGCACTGTATATTTTCCGTTGATTATCCTCAACTTAGCCCCATCTTCAAACGGGTGCTTCATAAAACACAAGGTGTATAAAATACATCCTAACGCCCAAATATCTACTGGAGGGCCAACAAAATAATCACTCCATGTATCTACCATTTCCGGGGCTCTATACATAGGTGTTGTAAATCTAGCTAACTATTTTTTGAATAAATTTAAAAATAATAATCAATACATTACTATTTAATCTATATAAAATATAAAATCTCACATTTTCTTCAAGTGTAGATCGTTGATGAGATGACCAATTATCGTTTGGTTTAAAAACTTCCGTTGTAGCAGAACCAAAATCACATAATTTAACACATCCATCTTTAGCGAGAAGTAAATTTTCAATTTTCAAATCTCTGTGTATTATTGGGTCTCGTTGATTGTGCATATGCGCAACAGCCTGACAAATTTGATAAAATAGCTGACATACTATATCTGGTTCGAACGCTGTAGTCCTCGATTGTAATATTTCCACCAAAGTTTCTTAAAATAAAAAATAATCAAAAAAATTCTTCTAACCTCACATTAATTAGACCTGTCATTTTTGACAGTTAAAATAATTTTAATTTTTACCTGGACATAATTCAGTGATGATTAAAAATTCATGTGGAGTAATTGAACCATTTTCTATATAAGTAGCAGTTAAGAAATGAATAATATTATTATGACCACTTAATTTTTTTAAAATATTAATTTCTCTAAGTGCATTTTGTTTAGATTCTTCATCGCAAGCTAAAATGCGCTAGAACAAAAACACTTTGTTTTAATAAAAGGGCCTAAAACATTTATAATATCTTACTTTGACTGCGTACTCCCGACTGGATAGGATATCTTGGGCAACGTAAACGATTGCAAAACCGCCTTGGAACCGTAAGAAAACGTAAAGACACAAAGAAAAAAGTAAAATCAATAGACTTACCTTCGGCTATAACCCGTTTTACCTTCAATTTAACGTTGGAAATTTCGAGTATTTGCCCCACGAAGTTATTTTCTGATTGATTATTGCTCGGTTGGCTAAAATAACCCAGCGCTGATTGAAATATTCCACTCATTTTCAAGCTGTTTTAATACACGAAGAAGAACATGTTTTGACTTTTTTTGAGAGATGACCCCACCGTGTAGTTATTTCCGCATTTTAAGGTTGGTATTGCATAAACGATAACCTCCCACTTACAAATCAATAAATAATTTACACAATTTATTCAAAACTCTTACTATTATAAATGAATCAATATTATTCATAATTAAATCATGACCATAAGTTAATAATTAAATTATCAAAGGAAATTGTTATCGGTTTATTTCTAGTGACTTTCCATGTTGTATTGTTGTCTATTGATTTCCGTAGAAATTTTGACAGTTGTCATCTACGTCAACTTGATAACACGTTAATTGATTCGATACACGACGGATTTTTTAATTAAAATTTTAACGTAGACATGAGTCGATTTCATCTAAAAGATGTCCGAAAATGATTTGAAACCGATAGTACCAAAGACCGGCCAGTTATTAATAGAAAATCCCGAAGAATTGGTTCTGTGCAAACCCCGATTGATACCGCTTAAGAGTTACACTTTGGAAAAATTGGAGAAAATGCAAAAAGAAGCTATTAAAACATTACATGAAATTAAAGAGAATCAAAATAACTAAATCAAAATGCATTACGGACCTTTAATTTCAAAACTTTTAATCTCCTTTGTAATTGCCTCTGGAGTTCTTTACAGATATGGAAATTGGTTTAGACATCATGTAATTGTTACGCTAACTGTTTTATTGGCCTGGTATTTTAGCTTTTCAATTATTTTTGCTTTACCACTTGATGTAATATCTGTAAGTCTTTAAAAATAAGGTTAAGAAAAGTTTTAATTTTATTGTTTGTGTTGTAGACAGTTTATAGGCAATGTCAAGAAGAAAATAGTCATAATTTAGATGAATTAAATGTTAATAATACTAGTAAAAATGATAGTGTGAATTGTTTAGAGCCTTGGAGCAATGTGCCTGAGCAGGTTTTCCCAAATTTGTGGAGAACTGTGTATTGGTCTGTTCAATGTTTAACTTGGTAAATAAGAGATTAATTAATTTTTATCTTAGTTTGAGAAATAAATTCTTTATTTTTTTAGGGTTGTGATGCCTATGATGCAATCTTATATAAAAGCTGGAAATTTTACAATAAAAGGAAAACTAAAATCAGCTTTTATCGATAACGCCATTTACTATGGATCCTATTTATTAATTTGTGGTGTGTTGTTGGTGTATTTAGCATTTAAACCTGGAATACAGTTAGATCGGTAGTATTTTTAAACCAATATTTAATTAATGATTAATAATTACTTTTTGATTAGTTATAAATTAAAGGCTATAGCTTCTTCTGCTAGTAATACATGGGGATTGTTCCTTTTAGTCTTATTGTTAGGCTACGCCTTAGTTCAAGTACCACGTAGTTTATGGAATAATTCGAATTATTCCTACGTTTTAAATCATGCATATTTTAAAGCGGCTAAATTAAGTTCAGATAAAGCGGAAGCTGAAGAAAGTGTCGATGATGTTCTTGAGGTAATAAATTAAGCAATAAATACTGAATTACTTACTTATATTTGCAGTCTTTACAAGCAATGTCCGTTGCGGTGAAACCCGGACATTCTTTACATCCATATTTGGAAACTATTTTGCAAAAAATTCCTGTTGAATTAAAAGAAAGAATGAATCGGCGCTTATTACCAGATGATACACCTACCGATTGTCCTAGCGAAAAGGGATTCATTAGAATCCATAAACAGGTTAAAAAATTATTAATATTTTAAAACGTCAAATTTGACAGGTTTGATTATAACCTCAAAATTATTTTAGGTTATTAAATCTTTGCAAGTGTTACAAAGAACGGAAACTCAATGGAATTTGTTGGTGGAAAAAATTTTCGAGTTAGAGGATACAATGAAAAATTTAAATTCGCGGGATAAATCGTTCAAGCATACTTTTGATAGGAAACGTAATCGTTTTATCCGAATTTTTTATAATTCTGTGATTGGTAAATAATTGGGAAATAGATAAAAATAATTTTTGTAATTCGCGACGGTAATGACAGCTATTACAGTACTCTAACGGGTGCTCTAATGAGATTTTAGTAATATTTTATGGAACCAGTTCAAGTTATGATGTGAGGTTTGAATTGACAATTAGAAATTGTCAAATTTCTATTTTCAAGTGTTACGGTGTTACCAACTGCTGCATACCTATTTCCCTACATTGTCAAAATTTATTTTATTTTTGTTAAAAAAAAGGATAAAAACGCGAATTACAAAAAATAGCATAAAAAACACGTTTCATAAGACTTAGCACTCATTCCCTAAAAAACTCGTTTTTAAACTTGAATTTGTGCGTCTTACGAGTTTTTTAATATACTATTATAAAAATCCTTATTTTTAGAGTGGTATTGGAAATGTTTCTTTTACACATACTACAAAAAGATTCTTGCAGTTCTTGCTGGAATTTTATCTGTTGCTGTTGTTTGGTCGGAAGTGACTTTTTTTAGCAAACAACCACCGTTGTCTATTTTTGCGATTATGGTCGATGTCGCTAAAAGAAAATATGATTATTTTTTAATTGAGGTACTATTAATTTACTTCAATTTTAAAAATTAATGTTATCATTTTAGGTTTTATCAACAACGGTTATTTTATATCTTTGTTACTGCGCTTATTCGACAGTTTTAAAGATAAAACTTTTAAATCTTTATTATTTAGCTCCGCACCACCAAACTAACGAATATAGTTTAATTTTTTCTGGGATGATGTTAAGCAGATTAACTCCACCTTTATGTTTAAACTTTTTGGGCTTAATTCATATGGATAGTCATATTATTAAAAAACAAGTTTTAGAGACTCACTATACACAGGTAATAATAAATTCATAAAACAAAAATTTGTTAAAAAATGTTTTTTGGTTAGATTATGGGTCACATGGACGTTATTGCTATAATATCCGATGGTTTTAACGTGTATTTTCCTATGGCGATTTTAGGATTTTGCCTAGCGACTTATTTTAGTATTGGATCGAGAATTTTATCCATGTTGGGATTTCACCAATTTTTAGGGGATGATGAAATGACTATTGATTTAATTAATGATGGAAGAGAATTACTTAAAAGAGGTATTCATAAGATTACCTATTTTATTAAATTTGATTATTAATTTTTTTTGATTTAGAAAAACGTAAGCGACAACGTATTGAAGAATCAATGAGTCGTCGTAGGGAATTACAAGAACGTTTTCCAGGAAATCGATTCAGAAATAGGAGCAGTACAGATACAAGTTAATTATAAAATACTTTGTATAATTAAATTGTTATTAAATTTTATTGTTTAATAGTTCGTATTAGAGAAGATTTGAGTGAATCAACACACACTAATTTACTAAGAAATCATGATAACGTGGATTCCTATGATGGAACTCGCTTTCAAATGGAGGTTGATGATGTAGATACAAGATTTCCACCGGATTTATCGCAAGATATTGATTCACGGTTTGGTATAAGCACCAGGAGTATTATAAATGAAAGATATGATAGTTCAACGGAATTAGAACCGAACTTCATTGATACTTATCAACTTAATAATAGAGATAGAGTAGGTGCACCTCCTAGAGGCATTTTCGATGACGTTTAAAAATGCCTTGTAAAAATAATTGCTTTTTTTTAAGTTTAATTTATTTTTATTGTGATATGTTATTGATCAGGTATATTAATTTTATTTGTTGTTAACTTAGAAATAAAAACAATTAGTTGTATTAAATGTGTTTAAAAAAATGTCTAATGTTAATATATTTAAATAGGGATAATAATAACTTATAAGATTTGAAATAATATAGGAAAGAATACAAACAATTTGTATGAAGTCATAAGAAAAGCATTCCCCTAATTTATATAAAATTAAACAACTCAAAGTTTTTTTTTAATTTATTTTCCGCCTACCTTTAAACAATGACCTAAAAATATAAAAAAAAATTATCACAAAGATCATTTAAAAAATATTTCCATAAAATCTTTAATAAATGTTTAAGCACATGAAAGAACATTTTTGTTTTTATGTTTTAATTACAATATTGTTTTAAAGAGTTACGATTTATTCCTATTTACATTTAAAACGTCTAAAAAACAGTGAAGACACAATAGACATCTACTAATTACACGGAGCTTAAAGAAAAAAAAGTCCAAAATAAACTGAAAATTATATTCGAATTTATTTTGGACCAATGTAGTATTTTAGGCTTTTTTTTTAATTAATATTTACCGCAAAGTCTAGAGGAGGCATGCAGTACGATCTAGGTACACCTGCAACAGAAATAAGTACAAGAATGGAGTTGGCATGCATTGTAGATAATAGTTTATTACTAAATCTAAAGTAATACTTGAGATATTCCGTGAATTTCACTTAAGATGCAATATACTAAAATATATTTCCATACAAACCAGAGCGTACCTACTTACTTTGTTCCACATAAAATGCATCATGTCAATATAATTTGACATAACAGTAAAACCTTTATATAACGGATCAATACGGAGAACGCAGTGTCCGTTACAGCTCAATAAAAATATACACTAATCTAGTGTTGAATAACAAATAATACTAGAACTAGAAACATTCCGTTTTGCCGTGCGTCTCTCAAGATGGCTAAAACCGAATGTTTCTAGGTCAAGTATTAATTCTAGTTTTAATTATTATTCAGTGTTAGATTGTGGTATATTTTTATTGAACGAAAAGTAGAACTAACACTAGATCTAGATCTAGAAAACTCAAGGTTATCATAAGGACGTCACCTTTTCCAAGCAAAACTTTTCCTTTACAAAACTACCCAATGCCTGCACTATTAAGTTATGTTGCATTTTACGTGGGACAGTGCAGGTGCACAGTAGTTTGGTAACTATGGTTATTGCATTAATATATTGCGAGTTATATGAAATTTCCAGTAAATTTAATTAATTTTTTTAAAGGATTTCATGCTAAAGTAACAATCTTTCCAACAAATTTGGCACATGCATTCCAAATAATCACAACAAATCACAGTTATCAACAAAAGAAAGCTTTTTTTAAACTAATATCTAAAAGTATAAAAAACGAACGCTTTAAACAATCGTTTCTATATCGCTTATAACTTGAATACCATGTTTAGTAAAAATAAATTTAATCAAATTTTCGTCACAACTTTTATATCCTTTGAGATCATCGTTGGATTTGCTACCCTGTAACGACCATTTCGCCTCCAACTTTTCAAAACTAACACAACTTTTCGACGCTTTTATCAATGAACCCTTTTTTTCAATTTTTGACGTTTCACGTACCTCCTCGTTGCCGTTATCATGGACTACCACATGTTCGCCAGTGTTGTCCGTGATTATTTTGACTGCCAAACCTGGTTTTTTCAACACCTCTTGCCTATTACTGAATAAATTGCTGTTGCACAAGTTGATGCAGTTGAGATTTATTGGACTCGGTGATTCCGTTGAGATGTCCATTGGTGATGGGATAAGAAAATTTCCATCTTGTGCGATTGATGGTAAAAGATACTTACTGTTTTTTGAAAGGATTTAGTGTTTTATCCACAAAAATAGCAGCGTTAAAAAATTAATTACATTAGAACTTATTTATTGTTTATTTTTATGTTTCTCTTTAAAACATTTTTTGCAAAAATGGGGTTTGTTAGGACATGCAATACAATAACGTTTCGTTTGCATTATCTTAAATTTTTTTTTCTTTTTAATTTTTTGAATTGATTTCTTCTCTACACATAAAATGCATTTTCTGAATTCTTCTCGAGTAATTAGTTTATGTTTTTTTGGCCTAAAATATTTAATATATAAATAGACCAATAAACCTATATCATGCCTTTTTTAAAATTTAATTGAAATCAACCCATTTTTATTTTACAAACCCATCACAATTATAAAACCTTTAAATATATATTTACTTACCTTTTTTCAGAATTATAAAGCTCATTTTTTGTGATGTACTCAATAACTTTATCTGGAACTAAGTATTTAACAGAATCATTTCTTCCTAAAGCCCTTCGTATTTTTGTTGAACTAATATCATTCGTTATCCACTCGGTAACAATATGTATGTTTCTCTAAAAATTAATTATATCAACATATAACCTGAAAGTTAAACAACAATCTTACCATATATCTTGTTAAAATATCGGAATTATAAATAAATTTATGTGGATTTGAATTCTCCCTACTTATAACAACTAAACCATGAGTTTTAACAATATCTTCAATCTGAAAGCACATTTAGATCCAATAAAATCAAAAAAATTTATTTTTATTTCTTACATCTGCATCACTCCACAATCCGGGGATTCCAAAAGATTCCAATAAATCGCCCCCACATATTAACTTAACCTGTATGTTTCCATGCAAATTATTTAATACAAAATTTGGAATGAAACCAACTTCTTCTTCATTAACATTATCATTTAACTTATTATTAATCATATTATTGATCAGATCTTGGTGATGTTTTAAGACTAGATATGTCCTGCTGTGCCCCATTTGTTTGCATTCCCAATCGGAAACTCGAATCCAATCGCTGCTTTCTGAAGCTAACTTAGCCATCGCCAATCTGTGTGATGCTTGAGCGAGGTCCTTTTTGCCATATGCGTCGTGTACAGGAGAGATTATACCGAATAAAACTTCGCATATGCCCATTTTCTGGAGGTAATCGCGAGCAATTTCTAAAAAAAACAATGTTACAATATGAAACTGAGTCGCATTTTTTTCAGGAATATTTACCAAAAAGCCTTAAGTGCATATGTGTAGGAGGGTTAAAAGAACCACAAGCTATTAAAACTACCTTGTTTGGGGCCATTCTTTTGATGGAACTTTACGAAATCGAACTTTGAATACTACATTGATAACCTTACTATTGAGAACTGTCAAATTTGACGTTTAATTTGTTTTCATTTAAATTAAAAAAAATTCATTCTTGAAATCAAATTTGTGAAAGTATAATAATTATGAAATAAAGAAAGCTTGAATAAAATTTTATTACATGTAATTAAAAAGATGTATAAATAAATTAAATTTTACTTTTAAAGTCGATTAATGTGATTTAAAAATTTATGTTGTCAACACTGACAGTGTGTTGGTGATGTAAGAAATATGGCCGCAAGCCATGTCATCGTTTTAGTGTTATTTTATAAATAATATCTCAAAACCTTCAGCTTCAAGCAAAACTCGCTCGATATCGGTTCCAAATCACCATCAACGCCATGGAGAACGTATTTAGTTTTTGGAGAGTCCGTGAATTAGCGGATAAAGTGTAAGTTGAGAAATATCCTTTCACTTCTTGAAACAGATGTAATCTTTATATGGCTTAATTTCCATCAAATCTATTCATTCTCGCCAACATAACTAAATCTTAATCGCTTCTACAAGAAATTAGTATGTTAAAAATACTGTATTTACAGCACAAATGTTGTTATGAATTACACTGATGTTGAAGCTAAAGTTCGAGAAGCCACTAATGATGAAGCATGGGGCCCAACTGGGCAAATTATGCAAGAACTCGCACACTCCACATTCACTTATGAACATTTTCCGGAAGTTATGTCTATGTTATGGAAACGAATGTTACAAGATAATAAACAACATTGGAGAAGAACTTATAAGGTAATTATTAAGGTTTTTTGTTCTATTTATTGAATTAATTTTGTTATTTAGTCTTTATTAGTGTTAAATTACTTAATAAAAAATGGCTCGGAACGTGTTGTAACATCAGCAAGAGAACATATCTACGATTTAAGAACTTTAGAAAATTACACTTGCATAGATGAATTAGGCAAGGACCAAGGAATTAATATTAGGCACAAAGTACGCGAATTGATTGATTTTATACAAGATGATGATAAGCTTAGAGAAGAAAGGAAGAAAGCTAAGAAAAACAAGGATAAATACATTGGAATGAGCTCCGATATGATGACGTCTGGATTTAGTAAGTAATCTTATGTTAAAAATAATATGATTTATATCACCAGGTATTCAGTAATTACTTGATAAATTGGCTTGTTAAATGGTAGGGTCATAAACGTGGAATTTAAATATGATAAGATAAGCGAGAATTTAACAAATGTAAAATGTTTGATTATTTTTTTTAAGGTTCAGAACGTTGGGATATGTTTGGCGAACGTGAACGAGATTATGAGAACAACTCAACGTCTACTACAACTACAGGAAGGCAATATCGCGATCGTTCCTACGACGAAGATTACGAAAACGATGAAAATAATAGCGACCTTGAATCGAATCATAACAATCGCGGTGGTTATCGCGATGCCGGTTTCGATTCCAACAGTCCTCGGCACCAAGATAAAAAAGTTAATGTCACCTTAAACCCAAACATTGCTAAATCACCAATTAAAACCCCAAAACAAATTAAACAAGTCGATTTGGGGGCAGCTGCAAATTACGCCGCCACAAATACAAACGCCAATTTTAATAATTCAACTTCCAATCTGAGTGTGCAGTCTCCACAACCTCAAAGTGGTAGTGGTGACGGTTTAGGGGATTTATTGAAAGATGATTTTGATCCGAGAGCTGGGGAAAGCGACTCAGTTACAAAAAATGAGGATGATTTCGCGGATTTTAGTTCCGCTTTTGGACCGGGTGGGGGAATTAATGCTGGAATAAGCAATGATTTGATTACTCAAAGTGATAATTTATTGGGTGGAGTTGGAAATTCATCGGATATTGATTTATTTAGTACTGCTCCTAATAGTAGTAACATAGTTATTCCTTCAGCTATAAATTCTGGTATGACAAATAGTGATTTGTTGGGCGATCTTGGATTTGGTGGATTAAGTATGCAACCACCTTCGCAAATTTCTGGGGGATTTCCAAATATGAATGGAAATAATTTGGGAGGCGATAACCTCATGGATAACTTTAAAGGTAAGATTTTATTTAATCAGATTATCCCAATATGAGATAAAAGTGTGTTATGATTTAAATAAAATAAGCCAAATTAATTAAAAAGAATTTGTGATAGATTGTAAAACAATTTTTTTTAAAGTTGGTAGTTTAGTTTTAACAAGTTTTTTACTCCAATATATTTCATAAATTTGACTCTACCGGTTTTGGCCTAGACCAGCATCAGGAGTCTAGAGGAAAGTACAATTAAAATAAAGACAAAACTAAAAATGAAATGT
This sequence comes from Onthophagus taurus, assembly GCF_036711975.1. NCBI lineage: Eukaryota > Metazoa > Arthropoda > Insecta > Coleoptera > Scarabaeidae > Onthophagus > Onthophagus taurus. The sequence continues at coordinate 7,345,725 of NC_091967.1, forward strand.
TACTTTATCTCGTCCTATAAAGTTGAGATTAGGAAACACATATATTGAAATTGACGTAAAATAAAAGTTTCAACTATTGCATCACCAAAACTTAGAAAAAAACCCAAAAATAGAGATGTATAGTAGAAACCACGAAAGGTGCCAGTAAATCATCGTTTTCCGCTCTTACAAATGCCATACATAGTAAATTAAAATTCACAAACCGCCAGAGAGTAATGTGTGTTAGAAACAGATAGCATTAGTTTAATGTGTCTGCTGTACAATTCAAATAGCCACGTCGAAAAAGTACGTCTGTTCTTCTAATGGATTCTATGAGTTGAAAGCAGCATGTTTGTGTATATGGTGGTGCAAGGAGTCTGCAGGTATTACTACATCTAATTGAGTAGGTTAACCTTTTGCAGAGTAACATCCAAGAAATTAATGGATGCATTCTTTTCAATTTCTCTAGTGAAGTTAATTTTGCTGTGGAAAGTATTGATATGCTGTAGGAGATCAGTGATGCTGTTGGGCGAAGAGTTATCCCAGAAAATCAAGATGTCATCAACATATCTTTTCCACAGTAAAATGGTTCTAGTCTCTTGTAGGTTCAAACAATGACGTTTCTAGTTGGTGAACCCCTTGGGAGTCGATCATTGTACAGGGTTAAGCAGGGAGGTGTGGATGATTTGAAATAACAGTTACACACTCATTTTTCAACGAAACTCAAATTTTATCTTTTCAATGTGTAGCTTGAATGTTGTCATTACAAAAATTAAAGAATTTCTTGTGTTATTGTTTCACTTAGAGCTTGAAGTGTACGTGGTTTGTTTATGTATACTCGTGCTTTGAGGTAGCCCCATAAAAAAAGTCATAAGGTGACAGGTCTGGTGACCAAGGAGGCCACTCCACAAATCCACGCAATGAAACGAGGCGTCCAGGGAAGGTCTGCCTTAAACATTCCATACCTGCTCTCGATGTATGGCATGTCGCCTCCATCTTGTTGAAACCATACAGCATTGAGGTTGATACTCGACCACGTCTCCATTCTTACTAATAACTAAATGGTGGCTCCTGACGAACTGATACCCCCACTCTTTATCCACCAAGGTTCTCCACACCTTGCGTGGCGCCACGTTCAAATCATCCATATCTTCCTGCCTAACCCTGTATTTAAAAATTTCTCCATTGAATTGGCAAAAATTAAGTTCGGTGCAGTGTTTTATTAATTTAAACAAGTGTTCGGTATTGGTGTATTTAGGCGTATTTTCAGGTAATTGTGAATATGGTTAAGGTTTCGTGGATAGGTATGTTGGTATAGAGGTTAGTGATATCAAATGAGACCATTTCAAAGTTATGAGGGAGGTTGATAGTAGAAACTGCTTCTACCAATTCCTTTCTATTTTTGATCGTAATTCCTTATAGACTCCTGACGAATGTCTAGGCCGAAACCGGTAGTCCATTAAATTTATTAAATATATTGGAGTAAAAACATCGTTTATTTTACAAACTATCGCATAAAATATACCAATATGGATGAAAACCCATTTACCTGTTAAAAAGAATTTGTTTTATTATTAACTAAACCGGGAACTCATTTGAGATTTCCGGTTACAGAATCCGTCTCGATTCGTTTCGCCGCGAGTGAAGTGCCATGGTTGAAAACATACAAAGAAGACTTAAGAAATCAACAGGAACAATCCGTAAAGAGTTTATCGATCATCACTAAGAGTTTAATCGAAGATTTAATTAATCAAAAAGTTACAATATTTCTCCAAGAAGATTTTAATAAAAAACTTAATAAATTCGAAGAACAATTCCGATTAACAAAACAATTTTTGGGCGATGTAAAGTCGCTGAGTGAATGTCCGGAATACGAAAATTATGTAACTTTATTAATTCCAAGGTTCGTGGAAGTTTCGATGGAACGTTTCGTTCCGATTCGATGGATTTTCGAAGAATTCAACGATCGGTTTATTATTGAGCAAACATTTTTGAGTGTTGTAACGAAGATGATGAAGGAAATTGATGGGGCGAAATATTTTAACATTTATAAAAGCGATTTGAAGGAAATTATAAAATCGAAATTGTTTTTTGAGACTTTTTTAATGTATTGGATTGATTGCGGTGAAGTGGATGTTGTTAAAGAAGATTTGACTTTGAAATATAGAGATTTAGCGCAGATTTTTGTTACTTTACCAACGCGGATTTGTAATTTGCTTAAAAATGGGAATTTCGATGAATTTTTTGGGGCTGATTCATTCGGAAAATTGGTTGTGAGGTTTTTTATTTGTTTAATTGCTGTTTCTTCGAGGGTTAATAATATAAACATTGATTTTGAAAGAATTGCGGTTCTTTTCGACAAGATTTTTGTCCAATATCGACATGATTCCAGCAAAAATTTATTGCTCACTTTAAATTATTTATCCAAAAACGATGTTGAAGTTAAACACGTTTTGGATCAAATGTTTTGTTGCAAAATCTCGAAATCTTCGCTTGAATACTTTTTAACAACGAGTTTATCACTACCCATTGATGTTTCTAACTTTTTACCCATCGATATGTTAAAAAATTCAAGCTGTAATTATATTTTGTGCACAAAACTTCCTTTATTAACTAATTTCACTCCAAAGTCGAATCTATTTATTTATAACTTGATTAGTTTGATTTCAAAAAGTTCCGAATTACTCAAATTAATAACTCATTTACTGGGCATTTGGGGAAGTAAATCGTCGATTAACCGAACAAGTGTTGAACAACATTTATTTATAACGAAAATATTAATTGTATCAATCAAAACTTGGGTTGAAATCGGCGGAGATAAAGAAAAATTGAACGATTTTAAACGTCAAATTAATTCGGGGATTCCAACACATTTACAAAGCCCAATTGAAAGTGTTCGCAGCATTGGAACTATAACCGGGGATGTTGTATTGAATATAAATAACGAAAATGATCAAAAAATTATTCTCCACCATCCCAAAGATAATGACGAAATGTTAAATGAGTTGAGCCAGCTTAAAAGTGTTTCTGGATCTCTTGCGGTACAAGAAATTGATATAAAAAAGGTTATTGATGAATTAAAAGGCTTAAAAGAGGTTAATAAAAATAAAGTTGTTGATAAAGACACAACAAAAATTGAAGAAACGAATTCGATAACAGCACACACTTTAAATAAAAAATCCTCCATCATAAAAATAATCGATTCAAACGATTTTGATTTAGATTCCGACGATGATTTGATCCCATACGATACATCAAACGACAAAAAAACGCAAAACGATCCCCCCAAATTTATATATTCCCTCGCAAGGCATATCTCAACCACCAACGACCCGGAATATTTCATAACCTGTATAGAAAATGCCGAAGAAATTATTGAAAATCAATTAAAAAACGTCGACGTTGAAATCGGATTAGAACTTTTAGATGTTTTAATAAACCTATCTCCAAGATTTTACGTTGAAAATTTTCAAGAATTAATTTTTAAAGCTTCGATAAAAATCGTTTCAACAACACCTAAAATATACGCGCCTTATTTAATAAAAGAATTTTTTAGTGAACCCGGAAACTATTCTATATCAAATCGAGTGTTTATCTTGGAAATTTTTGTCGGTGCTGTTCAAAATCTTTCAACGTCAAATAAAACAAAAAAAGGAAATTCCAATTCAAAATCAACCGAATTAATTGAATCTTCACAAGAAATTATTCGAAAACGATTAGAATCGAAAACGCGACGTTTTAAAACTTCAAAACCCCAAATTGGAAAGAAAAATTTGTTTAACGAACAAGCTAAACACTTTTTTGACCCATTAATTAATGGGTTAATGACGAAAACATCTCCGATTACTTTATCTGTACCCCAAGATGGCGATTACATCCTTTTGATCCAATTACTACATAGTTTAGCAGTAATTACATTTAATTCTCATAATTGCATCATCGCGAATACGTTTGGAAATAAAATCTTTTACGTTTGTTGGATGTTAAAGTATCATAAGGAACCTAAAGTGAGAACGGAAGTGGTTAAGTTACTGGGTGCGGCGATTTTCGCCATTCCAAAATCAATTTTAATGGAAGAATTTTTGGGACAACTATTTGAAATACGTTCGTGGTTAATTGAAAGATTATCGGCAAATGTACAGCGTGGGGAACCAAATTCTGAATGTCGAGAGGTTTCTGAGGAGTTGTTAATGATGATTAATTGGATCTTAAAGGAAAATAGTAGTATTTCATAAAATAAATTTCTTTAATTAAAGAAAGGTTATAAATAATATAGATTATGTTCTAAAATTACTTTTGAGGTTAAGATACTTTTAAGATTTTTTTTATGTTTAAAATGAAATAAAATGATTATTTTTCAACAAATATGTGTTTTAATTTAGTACAGTATAACATCGATATCACGGATCTCGTTGTTTTTCTCCCGTTAGGGAGAAAACATTGTAATTACATATCTTAGCTTAAATTTTTGGAACCACCCGTCACTTGCTTTAAATTCTTTATTTTTGTAGATTTTCTCATAAAAAAACTAGTGCTTTATATCAAATAATGATTTAAAGTATCTCTACTTTTATTTAAATAATTCTAATTATAATTTGTTTATCTTTTAATAGTTCCACCACTAAATCCAGTTCAAACGGCGCCATTAATACCGTCTTCCAAAGATCCATTACAAATACAACATCAACAACAATCTTCTCAAGCAACAAAACCGCTTAATGTAGGCGCAACGTGGTCTAATTCGGGATTAACAATCGATTTGGATAATTTATTAGTGCCTAAACAACAAAAACAGGGTTCTGCGCCGAGTATGAATCAATTGGCAAGTAACCCAACGTCGCCAATTAATCAGCCAAGACCTATAATAACCGGAAATGCAATGCCTACGACGCAACCGACGTTTGGGATGGCATTAAATTTTAATAATTCCGGAAATTTTGGGGGAGGAGCAACTGGGATGAATGTTAATGTGCCGCACACTGCTGGAACTACGGGTCAGTTCTTTCCCGCGTTTAAATGATTAATGTTTTGATAAAAATATTTAAATAAATAAATGGTGTTGTCCAAAGATGTGAAAAAAGAAGAAAACGAAATAAGGAGCACACAAAAATGCAATAAAATAATCGTTCACTATTATATTTTATTTCGATTCCACTACAAATATATATATTTTTTAACTCTTAATTAAAGATAGAAAAAATGCATTTTTTTTACACATTGTTTAATGATTTAAGGAGTATAATAATTATTTTTTTGTACTTTAACTTTTTTTTTTCTTTATTAAACACGTACTACGCACGTACATACAAAAAAAAGTTTAAGAATTATTGATTATTGTTATTACAATCATATTTTTTCATGTTTTAGAGAATTTATTATACACGCATACGTTAAATTAATAATGATAAAAGTGGAAAATGCTCATTTGTTTTTAGGTGCTGGGTTGTAAGGATGTAATAATAAATAAATAATAATTGAAATAGTAATAAAACAAAAAAATAATTACCGTAAATTGTACATAAAAGAATCATTAATTTTAATTATTGGTGTACAGCTAAAAAAAATTTAACCAGATTTTCTATTTCCTACATAAGGTCTTAATTCGAGAAACATTGTCAAAAGAAACTTAAAACGTAGCTTCCGTACTTTTAAATAAAAATTTAAAAAAACGTGTTTTTGTTATTTTTGTGTTTCATTTATATACAAAACAAGTCATCTTTTATAGTGAGATAATAGTTATTTACGTAACCAGTAGCCGTTTCATAAAGTGTTAAGTACAAAATTTTATCTAATTCCATTGAAAAAGCAATTTTTGTTCAAAACTTGACTTATTCTATTAGTGACAGATGTCAATTTGTAGTTGGTAATGGAATTCATTACATCACTAGTTATAAAAAAAAGTGACGTTAAATTCAAACGCCTTACAATCATTGTTGAACGCTCTGTATTATTACTTTACCTGCGCAAAAAGAAAAATAGACGCGACGTACTGTCTATTTGAATACACACCAGCGCCATCTTTTACGGTTGGACGGAACCCTCCTCTCCTCCAATAGTTAATAATATAATAATTATAAGCTAAAATGATTTTAAAGTATCTCTAACTACAAATCTTTAAATTTAATAATTTAAATTAGCATAGGCAACCAATCGCGCACCATATAAAGAGAAATCAAAGTTCTTGAAGTAGGTGCTGCCATCTACTTCATTCTTAAAAAGCATAGATAATAGATGATGAAATGGAAAATTTAGGACACTCTTCTCAGAAAATTAGTTTATGGTAATATAATATTTATATTAAAAAAAACTTATTTTTGCAAGTTTTATTAGGATGAGTGATAACCTCCATTTTAAATGGAAAGGGGTAAATAAGGTAAAAATATAGAACAAAAACAGCATCAAATTTGTTAAAAAATTATTTTATTATTCTTTAGGATCTATTTTCTTGATTTTTTTTCTGATCTTATTATTAGTTATAGTTTATGCTAAATTTCTCAAAAAACTTTTTTTATTTTATCAATATGTATTTTTTTAAAAACACATCCCTTATTCAACTCTAATCTTATGTTAATACACACTAAACCTTAATGAATTAATTAATAATAATTTGACAATTAGTCAATATGTAAATGAACAGTCCAAAAAGGGATGTTTTCCCCTTTTCAAAACATTTTTGTAATAATCATTCTAGCGTCATCACACGCGCATTTACAATTAAAGTACAGTTTTAAAAATAAACGAAACAACTCAAGATGCAGTAATCAATAAAAAAGAGTAATTGAAACAAAACACACCTTTCTTACAATTCACACGTAAAAAAGAAGATTTTTTATATAAATTTGAGACATGTTTGAGTTTAAGGCTATAATGGCTATTTCATTTCTTTGCTGTAGGCGTCCAATTCAGCGTCTAATTCTTCTGCCGTTGGTGCAGTTTTTTTAATGTTTCTTGGATTCCTACCACCACCACCGCGACCTTTAATTTGACATCAACAAGGTTTTTTATTGATTAAAATGGAAAATTCATCGACTTATGATGTACAAACCCCTCATGGGACGCCCACGACCACCTCCTCTAGGACTCCTAAATTGCTTCCTCTCCACATTGTTGGCACCCGCTGATGGAATTCTAGGCGATCTTGTCATGACTGGTATTTCTGAAGTTGTCATCTGGATGTTCATTGCTCGACCGTCCAACGGAACCCCATTATATTGTCTCATTGCCTTAACAGCGTCGTTTCGGCGTTCAAAAATAACGTCAGCGGTGCCCAAAGACCTGCCAGAGCGGTCATAATGGACAGAGGCGTTTTTCAACGGGCCGAATTCGGCAAAGAGCTCCTGTATATCCGTATCGGAGACTCCAAAATCTAAATTGGAGACGAGCAACTTCGCGGGACCGAGATTTGATTGTAGAGCGGCGCGAGCGACGGCCGCCGCGACCTTTCTCGGCCCATAACCTTCGAACAAATCGTGCTTCCACGCACTGTTAACGTCTCCCTAAAGAGAACAATACAGGAACACAAAATTGGCTACCATTTTGTACACTTCTCGCTCATCGAAAAACTTGAGTTTGACGTGAGTGGTATATTATTTATTTTATAAAAATCTAGTTTAAATTTCTGAAAGATTGATTTTTTATGTTTACCCTGGTATACGGCCGCGCAATTCCGCCACGATTACGACCTCTTTGTACGCCTCCGGGCGATTTTTGGCCCCGAAATGTACCACGGCGTGCTCCACCTCCTCCGGGACGGCCGCCCCCTCTGGCGCCGCGTTTTCCACCGCGTCTTCCCTTGCTAGACTTTATTATATCATCAAGACTCATTTCGATTTTATCGACCATTTTTACGATATTTAACGGAGACCGGATATCTTCAAAAAAAACTGATTACGAAAACGCGAAACACGCTTATTCAATAAGAATTTTTAGACCGTTATGGCGGACGCTTACCGAAGCACTAAATTTACACACCGGACATGCGCAGTTCGTACAACTTTCTAACGTTAATTCGTACTCGATTTTCAAATTTGGTTCAAATTTCCTTTTTGGTACGTTTCACCAGATTTCGATTAAATTGTTGTATATTATAACACAAAAATGTTTTTCGAGTTTTCGAAATCTCGCAAATCAATTAAAACTCAAAATGAAAAGGGAAATGATAGTTTTCTACTTTATTTACTCAATAATTCTAAATCATCTTTGTAGATGGCGCTAATAAAAAACGATTCACTTTACAATAATTATACCGGGAATTTCAAATAACTCGCAATATATAATTGCCGCACGTCTTTCAAGACGGCTAAACCCGAACCTTTCTGCTTCTAGGTCTAGTGGTAGTTTTACTTCTCGTTCAATAAAAATATACCATAATCTAAAGCTAAATAACAATGGGGTCATACACACTTATTAAATTTAGAGAAAATTTTTATGTCACACGATATATGCATGAACACAAAGTAAAAGAAATATTTTGATCAATTTTATATTTTGCGTAATTTGAAGTGAAAAATAGCAAATATTCAAACGAAATAATTTCGCGGCTTTTCTGTGACGTAGGAACCGCACTGCCTAAAACAAGTTAAATTGTCCGTTAGATAGCGCTTGCGGTGTGACAGTGTCAAAATAAAACCATGGATGTAATAGAGTGTCTCCATTATATCCATGAACAAAACATAATAAACATAACCTACAAACACTCTATCTCTTTTCAATACAATCTAAATGACGTTCATCTCTTTCTCGCATTTGAGCGGGGAGCAGGGGACGCAAAAGTGAGAATCGTACGTCATCAACGCGGGAATTTTAAAAGCGCAAATGGGTATATAAATTTTCAATAATTTTTTTAACAATGACTTTGTTCGAAAATATTAAAAAAAAAAATAACGGTAACTATATTTTTATATAAACTTTCAGAAAATATAATAAAAAAAAAATCGTGTATGACCCCATTAAAACTAGAACTAAACCCGAATGATTCTAGTTCTATGTCCTGTGTTAGTTCTAGTGATAGTGCTAGTGTAAAACTAGAACTAATAATATTGTTGTATATTCGTATTGAGTTATAACACTGCGTTTTATTGCATTTTAAGTAAAATTCACTGTAATATTTTATGTATTATTGCAAAACTATATTTTAAAATAAATACACTCAACTCTATATTTGTTTTTATTAAAAAAAAATCATTTTTTGCTACAATCACACCAAGGAGTAACATTTTTATCACAACTCAACTGAATACTAACAACATTAACCGGCGCCCCTTCAATACTTACACTCTTCTCACTTACAATCGTATATTTAACATTATTCACACCAGTTTCGCGATCTCTCCTCCTCGTTACTTCCCTTTGATTAAAACATTTCACTGTGTCTCTTCGCCTCGATTTTGCATGAATATGTCGAAAACTATTTGTTCTATCGGTCGTTATGTTTTTTGGTCTTGAAACTGTTAATTTTACTTCTTTTAGTCTCACAAAAAACTCGTCGTCTTCCAATCCCCAACCCCAATATTTATTTGACATGCCATTAACTAACTCAAAATGTTCTCTTGTTAATAATAAAATTCCACCAACAAAGTCTGTATAATTATATTTAGGATGTAAATATGGAGCAGAAACGTGAAAAGGTCCATTCAAGGGATATGCATAGGATAATTGGTCGTTTAATGGGAGTAAATCGACATCATGCATTGCTACATAATCATGGGTGGATTTAGTGTAAAGAAAACCAACGTTGATTAATGAGGCTCGATTAAATCGGTATTTGTCTACTTGATTTAAAATAAAAATGTCGTGTTTAATTCTTTGGCGATTTAAAAAATCGTGAATGTACGGAGCAAATTCAAGGAGTTCTTCAAAACGATCCCTATATGGCACTAATACAGCTAACGTATGCTCTTGATCATAATTTATATCGCAGGATTCACTAATTTGCTTTAATGATGGGTTATAAGTCGGGTTTATGCACTTTAAATCTAAAATAAATAGAATTTGCATATATTATTTATATTTTAATCTAATTAACTACCTTTGTTTAACAATAAAAAACTTAAAAAAACTGTCACTAAAAACATAAAAACCACCAAACCGACGAGTAAACCCGTCGTTTGGGTTCTTAACAACATTTTTCGTCTCATAATACCCACACATTGCGATAAAACATCATAAAACGCCCCAAAAAATTAAAAGAAAAAAAACATCTTTTTTTAATATCTTTTAGGTTATGAAATCTGATCTAGTGACATTTTTTGTTGGAATAAGAAACAAAATCTTTCAAAATAATCAAAATTCTCGATCGATAGGTTTATCATCATTAAAACTTCATTATAAAAAAAGTATAATTTCACAATGTGAATAAACATCAATGCAAAACATTGCATTTAATTGTGCAACAAATTATTAATCACGAATCGTTCAGAAATTGTTGGTGGTTCTGGATATTGATGCGATAGCAGCTAACTTCACGCAGATCGAACTATAAATACCTCGGGACCTCCCGTGCAAGGAGTCAGTTTGGCGTTTGCCCGCCGAAGACTTGAGTGCTATTACCGTTTTAAACATAATGTTAAATAGTTTTGACGCAAGTAGTTCGACGTCGAGAAGTGGTAAATGTCAAGAGTTGTGTGCGATCGCGAGAGGAACCTTTACAAACCGTTGTCTGCCTTCTTGATCGTGTCTTCAACTAGTATCAATTATTAATAATAATAGTAAATTTAAAAGGAAAAGTGTCGTCTGTAATAATCATTCGTAACACAATCATCATGCCCAATAATAGGAGACGTAAAGGAAAGTCTGGTGAGTTTAAGAGAATAGTGAACGTAAATTTTACGAAACTTCATCCTTACGTACAGTTTACGTAAGGTCGAGTTTCGTCAGATCATTTCGCTCTAGAATTTCGAGGACTCCACCGTTAGCGATTTTAAGAAGCAATATGGTTGCGAAAAATTCAAATATAAAAAAAAGAAGTTAAGTTTTTAATAGAACGGCGAATATATTGTCTTGGCCGAGCTTTCCTTTTTTCGGGAGGGCAAATTTTTGGCGGTTTTTTGAATCTATTTAAAGTGACACGTGTGTTCCGAAAATTTTTCAAGGTTATTTTATTATGTTAACAATTAATATGGTGCATTTATATTCCCACCATTATCATATTGCTATATATTTTTTTAGGATTTAGTTGAAGGAATTGTTAGAAATTTCTTTGATAAATTTTAACATAACCTAAAAATTTAATTTTTAACATTTTAAAATGATATTTAAGGGTTAAAATCTAATTGGAACTAATTTCATGTTAATCGCGAAGGTCACCAACTTTTTTCTTTGTCAAATATAGTCAAAATAATATTTTTTTTGTGTTTTTACCGACTTTTTATCGTAATCTCATTAAAACAAAGATTAATTATTATTTAGAATTGATTTCTAGGAACCAATAGATTAAAATTATTTATTAAAAATTCGTTTTCAAATCAAAAATGATACCAACAAAAGAAAAATAAATAAAAATAACAGAATTTGGAGAAGAAACTTTGATAAAATAATCTTTTAATGCGTTTATTTTATATTCTCTTTATCACATTGATATTATTTTTCTTTATTTAAATAAACAGCTATCTCAGCAATCTCAACTGATAATTAATCAGAACTTGTCATTTTTTATGATTTTAAATGCGACTAATTTCATCTCAAACTTGATTCTAACTTTTTCTAAAATCAATTTTATTCTCATACTTTTTTTGTATTTATAGACCGAGAAGCTCGTACTAACGGTTCTGTACAAACTTCTGATGATGATTCCTTCAATGATAACGCAAGTGTAACATCGAATATCTCAGAAGTGCGAAGTACCGATGACGGTAATGATGAAATGGATGAAGTTAATCAACAGGAAGCGTTCGAAGAGAAACTTTCGGAAGCGATAGACGGTTTCACGCAAAAATCTGCACAAGGAAGATGTAATTGTTTCGAATTAACATCCAAAGCTTTGGTTAAAAAGTATATGCCAGGTTATATCGTTGATAGACGTGTAACGATATGCGATGCAGTTGAAAAATCTTTAAAACGTGGTCGAGGAGCCGAACAAACCGCCGCAGCTCGTTTGGCAACGTTATTATGCGTCCAATTGGGAGCTTTGGATGAATGTGAAGAAGTTTGTAAAATGTTAAAACCGATTTTATTACAAACTGTTAATGATAAATCGATTTTACCAAGTACAAGAAGTGAAGTAAGAGAAAATTAATGAATTAAGATACATTTTATTCCAATTGTTTTATTTTTTTTAGTGTTGTATAGCTTTAAGTTTGATGGCTTTCCTCGCTGGCGGGGAAATGGGTGATGTACTTCATTTGATGCAACAGTTTGAAAGCATTTTCGCTGGAAGTTATTTAAAAGGGGACGGAACTGTAGCAAATGTAACTGCAGAAATTGGTTTATTGCATAGTGCTGCTTTAAGTGCTTGGACTTTGTTGTGTACTTTAATGACAGCGGGGGATATTAATTCGATGATGGGGAGTGGAGTTAACTTTTCACCGTAAGAATTTATCTTAAATTGATAATCTTAAAATTAAAAATCTTTTTTTAGATCAATAAGTCAACTTTCTGAAATGTTACAATCACCTCATTTAGAAGTTCGAATGTCGGCTGGTGAAGCTTTAGCGACCGTATTTGAAATAGGTTCCGAATTTTCAGAAGAATTTGGAGACGATTACAAACCAGATTTAATTGAAGCTTTACACCATTTGGCGACGGATTCGCATAAATATCGTGCTAAAAAAGATCGAAAACAACAGCGCGCTTCGTTTAGAGATGTTTTACGGTATATTGAGGTATTTTAATTTACTAAACAATGATTAAGAATTTGACTAAATTGATTTTTATTTAGAATCGGACTGTACCTGATGTTCAAATTAAATTTGGTCAAGAATGCTTAGTATTAGACACGTGGGCGCGTAGGAAACACTATGATGCGCTTTGTAATGTTTTGGGATCCGGGTTTAACTTGCATTTAGCGAAAAATGAATTGTTGAGGGACATTTTTCAACTTGGACAGAAAATATTGATTAGTGACATATCGATTAATCGGCAATCAAAGTTGGAAAGGGTAAGAAATATGAAACAATTTTTTTTTTAATTCTAATCTTATTGTTTCTTTGTAGCACTTGGTGAATGCAGCAGCTTTCAAAGCCCGAACGATATCTAGGGGTAAAAATAGGGATAAACGGTCAGACTTTTAGGAAATATTTCTTTTTTTTTAAACCATGCAATACTATTTCGATTTTTTTGTAATGCATTAATATATACTATTTTTAAAATTTAATTGCACTTTTGTTTTTTTGGTATATTATTGTAAACTTTATCTTAATTGTTATTCTTGTAACAAAACGATTATTTCACTTTTCTGTATGCGGTACTACATGGAATTTATGTTGCTATATTTATGTGCTATAATAAGATTGTTGTTAAGGTTGTTTTCTTAATAGTAACATCAAAATGAATAAATAGAAATGTATATGTATGTATGTAGTTTTATTTTTATAATGTATCATTTTTTATAAATCAATAAAAATCAGTCTAATTCTTGGACGTCAAATCAAAAAAGGACTAAGAAGTCATTTGCTCTGTTTTTCAGATTTGTTATTCAGCACTAGATTGTTGTATATTTTTATTGAAATAAAAGTAAAGCTAACACTATATCTAGAACTAGAAATATTCAGGTTATGTTTCTAGTCCTAGATATAGTGTTAGTTCTAATGCTAATGTGAGTTTAGCCGTCTAAAGAGCCGAATATTTCTAGTTCTAGGTCTAGTGTTAGTTTTAGTTGTTATTCAGCGCTAGTTGCACTAGATATCGCTATGTGGTATATTGCTATTGAAGTAAAACTAGAATTAATCTTCAGACGCACGGCTAAACCTGAAGCTTTCTAGTTCTAGGTCTAGTGTTAGTTCTAGTTTTAATTGTTAGTCTAACTAACACCAGAAATAGAACTAGAAACATTCAAATTTAACCGTCTTAAGAGACCCACGGGTAAACTCAATCAAGATTTTTCTATTACATTATAAACCTAATAAGTCTCAAATTAACAACATTACAAAACACGAACAAGATAAATTAAGCATTTGTGCTAATTCAAAGTATAAAATAGTAGCTACAACACTATACCTAAAAGTAGACAACCAACAATACATACGTCAAATTTATACAAAAATGGTCTCTATGAAATACATAAATACAGGTTATGTTGAATTTAATCCCAAATATAACATTACATTTTGTTACATTTTAAAAATAATCACTCAAAAAAAATAAAACGTTTTTAAAATGCATTTTATTCGAGATAACTCGTATAAATAACAAATTACAGCTCTTATCACTAAGGACATAACACAATTTAAATTTATACTCATAATTAACTTTATTGTTACTATCTTGTTACTTTAAAGGTGTGAAGTACATTATGGAGCCAATTCTTCTTGTACATGGTGGTGCGGGATTTATAAATGATGATCGGAAAGCTACCGAATTACTTTTAGGAGTCAAAGAAGCTGCAAAAGCGGGTTATAAAGTCTTAAAATCGAAGAATTCGCTTCTCGATGGTCTCGAAGAAGCTGTTCGGGTTATGGAGGATAATGAAATTTTTAATGCTGGGCTTGGGTCGGTTTTAAATCTTGATGGGGAAGTTGAAATGGATGCTAGTATTATGTTGGGATCGAATTTAAACGCCGGCGGAGTTACTGTTGTTAAAAATATTAAGAATCCTATATCGTTGGCTCGACGAGTTATGGAAAAAACTCCTCATTTTTTATTAGCTGGAGAAGGTGCTTTGAAATTTGCTAAACGTGAGGGGTTTGAGATTTTAAGTGATGGAGCACTTGTAACTGAGGCAAGAAAGTTAATGCTTGAAAATTATAAAAAGAAACTTGCAGAAAAAAAATTAACAAATACTGGTGAAGCTGAATTAGGTACAGTTGGTGCTGTAGCGTTTTTAAATGGTCAAGTAGCTGCTGCTACATCAACTGGAGGTTATGAAGGTAAAATGGTAGGACGATGCAGCGACACCAGCATTATTGGTAGTGGAACTTACGCTGATGATGAATCAGGAGCCGTTTCTACAACAGGACATGGCGATTCGATTGCAAAAGTTTGTTTAGCTCATGATATTTGCAAAGAAATGGAAGCTGGGAAGAGTGCTCAAGAAGCCACGGAAATATGTGTTAATAAAATGTTGAAAAGATTAGAAAATACAGCGGGAGCTATTACTTTATCTGTTAAAGGTGAAATTGGTATTGCATTTAGTTCTAATCGAATGTCTTGGGCTTATCAAATTGGTAATATGCTTCATTTTGGTATTAATAAAAATGAACATAATGTTGAAATTGTAAATTAAAATTCTTAATAAATGTAATTTGAAAATAAACTGAAATATTGAAGTGTTTAGTTATTTATAAAGCAAAAATATGTTGGTAACCCTGAAATATGACAGAGACTCCTATCGGTGAAAATGGCGAACTTTCCTTTTTCTCGTGTTTTCGAAACGTGAATGTTCCGAGCATAAACACAACTTAAATCACAGGTAATTTCATTTTTTGTAAACCATCCGATCTTTATTTCTTTATAAAATTGATTCCTAAACTTTAAATTGTGCGCGTGAAACTATATTTTTAACGTAAAAACCTTCTTTCTGTTATAATTTGGACAAAATGTCAACATAACCTATCTTTTATCTGACATTGACAAATATCCAACGAATTTTTGTCTATTCTAATTGTGTTGAATAAAATAACTTTTATGTTTTAGACATGGTGCGAATGAACGTATTGAGCGATGCTCTCAAATCTATAAACAATGCAGAAAAACGCGGCAAACGCCAGGTTCTCATCAGGCCTTGTTCCAAAGTGATCATTAAATTTTTAACGGTAATGATGAAACATGGTTACATTGGGGAATTTGAAATCGTTGACGATCACCGTAGCGGGAAGATTGTTGTGAATCTTACTGGTAGATTAAATAAATGTGGTGTTATTTCGCCTAGATTTGATGTTCCAATTACACATATCGAGAAGTGGACAAATAATTTGTTACCTTCTCGTCAATTTGGGTATGTAGTTATTTATGGTAATATTAAAGTATTAATTTGTTGAATTATTTAGGTATGTAGTGCTTACAACTAGTGGTGGAATTATGGATCATGAGGAAGCCAGAAGAAAACATCTTGGAGGAAAAATATTAGGATTTTTCTTCTAATGTAACATATTTAATAAAAAAAATGTTTGAAATATAATTTGGGTTTTTATTGGACTTTAGTTTTTGAGTACACTAACACATTGAATTTATGTAAAAGCTTTTTCAAATGCAAAGGAGATGCTTGAGAGTCATAAATGGTTAGTGCTTTGCCAAATCTTGCAGAACCAAGGTCTCTGAACTGAATATTCTGTGTATATATGTTTAATACAAATGTCTACAATACATTAAAAATAATCCAACCTTCATAATCAATCATAAAGTGAGTGATGAAAACAATTATCAAATTAGAAATATTAACAATATTGAAATAAATTTTGCACATACTGTGAGAGCTAGAGATGGGGTGAACTATTACACCACCAAGCTGTTCAATGTGCTTCCCAAGTGTGTCCGGGTCCTTGATGCTATATAAATATGGTTTAAATCTAAAATGAGGCTAAATAATAAACCAGCTTCTTCTTTCAATCTTTCAAAAATTAGCTTAGTTTGAAAGCACTTGAGTGTTCTGATCAACATAACAATTTTTCACTCTTACTTGATTATCACACCATAAAGGGTTACAGTTTATCACAGCCAACTCAGTGTTGGTAAACGATTCCTCACGCGTCAAACACGTCTAAACCTGTTGTAAAGCGGACAATTGTGTGTTGCGGTGGGCGGAATGGAGGAATAAGTATATTACTGTATGGTAAAAAAGAAAGAATATAATTTGCATAAGTTTAGTTTATTAGAATAAAATTCTCATCAGATAAATAAATAAATTGCATCAATTGTAGTAGTTAAGCGTTCTCTATTCAGACATCACGACTAAATATATGCCATGTTTGCGTATTTTTTTATCCACAGGAAAAGTACCTTAATACTATACAAAAAAGAAAGAAAAACATTGGACAAGGATAAGATTTTTCTACTAAAAAAAGGCAAATACACAATATACATATACAAATAGGAGAAAAAACGTTTCAAAAAAACCTTGTTTTTCTTTTTTTATTTATCTGGTCAAGTAAATGCATTGTAAATTGTATACCCAAAAATGATCTTTTTTAAGCATAAAACTGTGCAAGTTTTAAGAATTATTACACTTTAACGTAGTTGTAAAATTTATGTACGCTCTTTAAAATGAATATCAAGATTTTTAAATAAACCAAAATACATTTTATTACCAAGAGGATTTATATACAAATCTTTAAATTAATTAATAATAAAGAAATGATTTCCGAACTTTCACCAGCTTAATTCTATGGGGATACTGCCGATTTAATTTTGATTATAATTTCTCCCTAATAAAAATGATTTTATTTCAAATTTTTCGTTTGGTTTTAACCCCTTTAATTAATTATATTCTGAATTACGGATTCCAACAGATCCCTGAACACATTTTGATGTGGTGGTAGCTCGTATTCATCATAAACACATCAAATTCTCATTTATATTTTTAAGATTCATGTAAAAAAGTTAATTTTTTATTTAAAAAAATGTATAAAATCCTCTTTGTTTGATAAAAAACGAAACAAACAAAACAAAGTATTAAGGTAAACACAAAAAAGCACAGTAAACAAAATAATACTAAATTTCTTTCCTTTAAAAAAAAACATATCACACGAGTTTAAATTAAATTAAAAAAAAATTATAAGCTCCTTTTAAACGCACTTTTAATAAATTAATTGAAGTGCGAGGAGAATTTTAATTTGGAATTGACATCAAAAGCTGCATCAAGCTTACCAATTATAAGCCAGCCCTTTAGATGTTTTTCCAAAAAAGAAAATTAAAGAAAAAAACAAATTGTAATAGTTAAATTGGTAAGTATTTTACTAATTAAAAAGAAAATTCGCTAAAACTTAATTACATATTAAAAAAGTGCTCTAAAATCTTAAAGTTAACCATCGATATTATGATTCAAGAATTACACACCCATGGTTTTTAAATTACTTTATTTTATTTATTTATTTTTTTTTGTTTAGACGAATTAAAAATTAAATCCAAATAATTTTATTTAAATAATAAACTATTATTAGTACCATCTCTATGTTTTGACATTTTAATTTAAAAATAATTTAATAATACCCCATTAAAAGGAAAATATAAAAGATTTGCACCAAATAATAATAAATTCTTTTTTCAAGTGATTTCAATGATTATTTTTATTTTATTAATAATTCTTTTATTTTTTAAGTCTGCTGTAGCGGAGAGACACTGAAAGCATGTTTTTAAATTTATTTTATTCGTTGCTGTGTCTCACTTTATTATTTCATTTTACGAACAGAAACTTAAAAAGCTCCGAAAAGAGACATTTTTTTTATTTTTTGTAAATAGAATTGTGTACGTGTTATATTATTTTATTTTTTAGTGCATCTTACATCCTATTTCTCAGATAATTATTTTAAAAAACCACTTTTTCTTTAAATTTAAAGCGAGTAAAAGTAGTTTTGATAACGAAGCTTCGATTCTACAAAAAAATCCTTTTTCATCTTTCTAATATAGAAAAGAAGCTTTACGTAAATCAAAAACTTTCTCTTGCAAAGTACACTGACGTTAATAACGGTATATTTTTGGTATTTACTCGTCTATAATCATTTACTTTTACCATTATTTTTTTTTATTATTTTTTTAAATCCTCGAAATTGATTTATATTTTAATCATTACATTTTTTTTTAGTTTTCTTTTTTCTTCCTCTTTTTAGGTTTAAATAATGCGGCTTACTATTGGAGTGATTGGAGCACCTTGTAACTTTTCCGTTCAACTCTCATCTATAAGAAAAAAAAATGTTTATAAAATAATCAGAAACTTATTGTGAAGTCAAGATTGGCTCGGTAAAATGTTCTTGCAGTGTTTAATTACTCATTTATGTTCAATAAACGAAAAACTCTAGAGCTGAAGGGAAATTTTTAAACAATTTTAAGTTTTTTACACATAACCTAAGTTCTTATTTGACATGAGTTGTCAAAGTATTATCAAGTTGGTAATAACAAGAAAAATGCATATCGTGACTTTTACTACAAATGTGTGGTAGCACTGTCTTTCAACATTGACAGCTTAATTAAAAGTAACTGTCACATAAGTTTTTCATAAAATTGTTTTATGAGGATTTTACCAAATAGCGACTTTGTTGCTACAAATCTAATATTAAAAAATTCTGTATTTAATTACATACAATCTAATAAAGAATAAAACTGATGGCTTTTATTAAAGATTTTATTTAGATACAGGGTCTGATAGTGTCAAAAATGAAGTATTTTTTTAAGTGAATATGGAGTGAAAGTCCAAAAAAAAATACGTGCGGTATATATATCAAATTGTAGAAGATAGCTTAGGTTTCAGTGGCTGCCGCAACTTGGCCACCTAATGCAGATCTAGCCTATTTTAAGATTTTTATTAAAGAAGGAAGTAAAAACATGAATAATCCATTGAATTTCATCTTACACCCATCAAAGTAGACAAAGAATGAGAGATCACAATTTGTGATTCGTTTAAAATTCGAAAAATCTTACGAATTCTTTATTAGCGATTTATAAAATCAAAGAAAAATAGCTTTAGTATCAAAAAGCAAGTTTAAACGTTATATACAAAAAACTTTCTTGATATAAAATTAGAGATACATAAACGATGAAGCCTGCAGTACATTTTGCTTGCACTTGGATGATTGCTTTCTGCGACTGAAATCTTACAAAAAAGTATTATTATTTAAAATATGTATTTCTCCGTGTAAAAAGAACCTTAGTTATTAAACTTTGAATGGGATAATTTGTTGTGTAAAGACTCACTCTAGAGTTTTTTTATTGAACATATAGTATTAATCAAAAAAATCTAACCTCTATTACCGCCGGAAACGATTGATTTACGTTTCTGAGCAGTGTCGTCAGCTATAATCCTCTGGGGAGCGGGAACATTTCCGCCAACGCGTATTGCCCCTCCAGTTAAAACCGTATGATGCTGTTGTCCAGCCCTAATGGGTTTAGCGATTTGGGCTACGGGGCCGCGCCTTGCCAAATTTTTCTGTCGAACAGCTTCCTTAATTCGATCCACTTCATATTGATACCTAAACAAAAACCAAAAAATAAATATAATAAAATTTCAATTTATCTCTTTAAGATAAGTAACCAACCAGTAAAGCTTTCTTACTTATTAATTTATTAAAAGCGACGATGATATATGATAGGAAGAATAATTAATCTAGTGATGTTGAGACCGAAAACATGCAAGATTATGAAACATACAAGCCCAGTAAAATAGGTAGCAAGTAGACATAGTTATTTAAAAAAAGACACGTTATCCCCATCGAAAATTTGAACGAACGAAAAGTACCTTTAATGAAAAGCCGGAAGTTTGTACGTTTCCTAAAATACACCAGTCTCAAAATCACGACAACAGTGAGAAAAGTCAACAACAATTTTCTACTTGTGGTCCAAAAAGGGTTCCCTGGAGGGCTACACACATTTTATTATACTAAATCTATCCTAATAAATGATTACTTAAATTTTATTAAAGAGTAAATCATAAAAATACTCTTAATAAAATTTCTTCATCAAAAGTTTTGCTTACCGTTTTCGGTCACGCATAGCGCCTTCTTTAGCATCCTTCAAAGCAGTTTCAAGCGCTTTAACACGTTCCATGGTCGCTCGAAGTCTTTTTTCTAATTTCGGCAATTCGCACCTCAAATCGGCGTTATCCCGAACCAATTGTTTATGTACCTTAGTCAATTGATCGAGGTTATTCTCCAAGAAAGAAATCTTCTGTTTCTGCGCCAAAGATCCGCCATCTTCTTCGTTATCATCCGGGTTTGCCGCCTTTTTAATACGCGCCTAAGAAGAAATAAAAACGAAAACATTAGGTTAAGAAATATTTACGATGTTTTGATTCTTTGATTAATTTACTTGTAGATCTTGTACGAAAAGTTTCCGTAGATTGTGTAACGTTTGGAGTTCCTTGGCTACGGTATCTTCCAGTCCCTTCAGGTCCTTCCTCGCTTGTTCTCGACGATCGTTGGTCGTGCTGTAGAACATACAAGTTGAGCGCGGCGTCACACCAAGTTTTTCAATTTTCGGTACGATCACAGTTTGGTTAGGTTTCATTTTGTTAAATAGTGTGCTTGAAAGAATTTTTTACCAAAAATATACCGATTTTTTTCTAGTTTTTACAATACTTCATCTCGTTATTTATATAGGAAGCTATTATCACACAAATTTACATCTTCTATTTTAGATTTCTTATTTTGTCTCATTTTGTTACAAAATATACTTCAGTGTGGTTAATTATTTACATGAACCATCAACAAGATTATTTATTTCTATACAAAATATTCAACAATATATAAATTTATTTTGTTATTATACACGTGTTATCAATCTAAGTTATTGTTCGTTTTTTCCACGAAGACTCTTTAAAAAATATACTAAATGTGTTAACTAACTCTTTAGCGCGATCTAAAATTGTTGTTTTTGCCGAAAATGTAAAAGCAAGTAATTATAATAAAATAAGGTACCCATATCAGCTTGATTATTTGGGACAATTATATAATATAAATTTTCTTTTTACAGTTTCAGTAAAAACATCATTTTATAATAACATAAAGTGTGAAATAAAGAGTTAAGAGCGTATTTTATTAGCTATGGCCTAAAATCTTAACGATTATTACAAGATTAAAATTAGGCAGATTTTAATCTGTTTCATCAAAATCACATCGCTAGAAGAAAGTGTGTAAAAGCACCAATAATAAAAATGTGGCAAAAAGAATTCCGAAAGAAATAAATGCAGCAACTAATTTGTTATTACTTATTTAGACAACTTTTATAAATTATTTTTTTGATACTATTTAAGGCGTCATTGTGGCATTTAAAATGAGAGATTTTTTATAAAAACTGAATCATAAAAACCAGTTTTTATCTCTTAAAACAAATATTGTGTCAAAAATCCTTAAATCTAACCTAAAAGTATTATATGATGACTTTTAAACGTCAATTTTCAGAATGCCAACTTACAAAATTTTCTTGGCACTCTTTTTTTTCTGTACAGCTATCGATTAAATGGAAAATTAAGTAACAATAACAATTACGAATTGTTTTATTTTTGGGCGCTTAAATATTTATCATAAATTTTTTTAAATAAAATACTAATAAGTTTTAAAATCACAACTAATAAGGAACGAAATGTTGCTTACAACTTTAGCTAGATCACCGATTTGCATTTATCAAATCACTTTTATCGAAGGATTTAGCATCAAGTTGTCTAAATAATCACTATTTACTACACAAAAGTGTTTGGAAAATGTTAATCTTTTTAAATCATAAAGCAGAATTTTCCATACATTCTTTATGATGTATGAAATATCCTGCATTACATTAATACTGATAAGCAGATTAGCAAAGTTGAAAAAGCCGTAAAATACTGTAACTTTAATACTGTAAATGATAAAAAACTAAAAAAATTTTTTGTATACTTAAAATTCATAGTTAAGTTAATAAATGCTTAAATGTAAGTATTGCCAAATGTTTTCTTCGTTATTGCACATTAAACTTGGCCCAAAATAAAACGTAACCAAACGTGGTGTGACGCCAAAAAACAAATAATATAAAAAAATTAATAAAGGAAAAATAAAAAATGTACAAGTTGGAAATTATCACAGAAATACTTTAGTACAGTTTGACTAGGGAAGTAAAGAAAAATTAATAAACTTGGATGTCAAAAATTCGAAATGCTTATGACTTTTTGGTCTTATCAAAAAAAGCACTTCCAACTTTATCTTTCTTCTTAAAATCAGATCGTTTTTAAAGGACTATTACGTAATGAGGACACTTGTGCGTAACAAACAACAACGTTAACGAAATAAATAAATGCAAGTGTAACGTGTGAATGTTAAAAACCGAATAAACGCGCCCCTTTTCAGCCAATTTAATATTAGAATTAATTTGATCTTTCTCCAATTTATTTTTCGATTTAACAAATTCCGCCCATAATTTTTCCGTTTTTGGCCCACGGATATAAGGTTGGGACGTGTTATCGGTATTTTTAAAAGGATTGCAATCGATTTTTTTTACTGACATCATCTCTTGGAGCTTTTGCGATTTGTCCGCCTCCTCTGACTTGAGCTTCTCGTAATCCGTTTGGAGTTGCTGTTGAGCCAGTTGCAATTTCTGACTTGAACTAGAAACATAAAAGAAAAATATATCGTTTTAGTATTCGGTTTAGCAAAAATATTCGTTTATAAAAAAATATTAAGTTAAAATTTGTTTTTTTCGTACTCTTTGAGATCGTTGATTAATTGTTGCTTTTCAGAGATTTCATCTCTTAAAGCTCCAACTTGCTTCTGGTGAGCATCTCGTAGTTGGTCCATTTGTTGTTCGAGTGCTTTTCTTAATTCAGTTGCTTCTTTCTTTTCACTTTCACTAGCACTATGCACCTAAAATTAAAAAAAAAAAATGAGTATATTAAAACTTTTGATAAAATTAATTTTAAATTTTAGTTGTTATTCAGCATTAGATTATTGTATATATTTTTTTTAACTAAAAATAGAACTAATACTAAGCCTAAAACTAGAAACGTTCCAAACAAAGCTAAACCCAAAACTTTCAAATTATTAATTCAAATAATTTAAAGTACAAATTAAACTTTTTTATATAACAGACACTCCCTTCCCCATCTCAATCAAGATTTTACTGTATTTATAATTAAAATAATATACCTGTTCGGCAGCTTTAAGTTTAGCACATTCCTCTCGCAAAGCATCAACACTCTCCTCCAAACTCCTCTTTTTATTTTCAGATTCGCGAATACTCTCCTGTAAACTCTTCATTCGCGCCTCATGTTGCGAAATTAAAAGACGACACTCGCCTAATTCCTTCTCATACTCGGTAACCTTCTTGTTACTATCTTGTTGCGAGTTTTCGAGTTCGTGCAAACGCGATGACAAATTAGTTACTTCGCTTTTCATCCTTGAAATGTACAAGCGCGCCACCGTAAATTCTTCTTCGAGTTTCGTTGAATCGTTGGTAATTTTCATATCGACGCCCTCCCCGCCCAAAGTGGTTCCGATTTCGCCAAGATCTTTCAAGAGGTTCGTTAACATGTCGGAGATACGTTTCTTTTGGTGTGTGCTCATATCTTTTAATTGTTGCAATTCGGAAGCGGTCGAGTTTAAGAGGGTTGTTTTTTGCATTACCTCTTCAGATAACGATTCGACTTCTTTATTTTTAGCGTCGACCTCTTGCGATTTTTGGTCGTAGTTTACGGCAAGTTCTTCCAGAGCTTGTAACACTTCTTTCACTTCTTCTTTGGCGCTTTCGTTTTCTTGTTGAATACGATTCATTTCGCCTTGTAACGCTTCGTAATCTCGTCGCGTACTCATTATTAATTCATCTTGTTCCATTATCTGTTCTTTTAGTTTTTCGGCAAATTGACTTTGCTGGTTGATTTCTTCGTCTTTTTCGTCTAATTGTTGGTAGAGGCGTTCGCGTTCTTGTTCTAATTTTTGACGTTCTTCGCTTCCTAAAGTTGATCCGATCATTAAAGCTGGTGTTGCAGGCATTGGGCCGACTAAAATAAAAAAAATGAAATAAATAAGAATATATTTTAAAGTATAATAATTTTTGTTTACCTAAAGGTTCTGTAGTGCTTTCTTCCATAGCTGCAATTGGTGTTGAATTTTCATCGTTGAAAGTAACTTGTTCATCAGTGGTGACTGTTTCACCACTTCTCCATCGTTGAAGTTCAGCTTCCAATTTTTCGACTTTTCCTTTAAGACGCGCAGCTTTTTCCTTTTCTTTTTCATAGCGTCTTTTCCATTCTTCAGCTGTAAGTTCTTCGTTGACGCATACAACATTCTTAACGGTTTTAGCACTAAAAAATGATTTTAAGTTAATATTATTTATTAATTTTTTTGTTTTACCGTTTGCCAAATTCAAGTGTTGATTTTGTTTCGGACTCGTTGAAACTGGCCGGAGAGCAACATATCACGATAGTCGTTCGGGCGTTACCACCTAAAGATTCCTGTAAGATCCTCGTTAATTTCGAATCTCTGTACGGAATGTGAGTTTTATTTCCGTCGGCTAAAGCGCTGATTACGTTTCCGAGGGCTGATAAAGATTTATTAATGTTCTTAGCCTCGTCCAGCACCGTTCCTTCGGCACCGGTTTTCGAAACTTTTTCCGAACCAGCTAAATCGACCAGATACAATTTCCCGGAGAGTTTTTTCTGGTTTTCTAAGTTTTCTTGTTTTACGTTTATCAGGAACACGGAGTGAGATCGCGAGGAATGTTCATTCATATCTAAAAATAATTAGATTTTAATAAAATCATGAAGGAAATAAAACTTATTCGGATTTACTTGTTACAGCAATGTGTCTGTTCGATTTTCCTTCTTCGATGGCTTCAAATACTTCTTCTGGACTCGACACAAATCGTTCCGTTGCTCCTTTCACAAAAGGGACTCTATTTTTATCTTCGTGAACACTCAAATTCACTTTAGACACTGCAAAAGTATTAAAAAAATTAAATAAATGGGGATTTATTAAAAATGCGTTTTTATACCATCTAATAAATCCCTAATTTTATCCATATAAATTTCAAAGTACGAGACTTTAATATGAAATTCTAGGTTTTCTTCCATTGCGTAAATATGATTGAAAATATCGTTGACGATTCGGGGAATGATGCCCTGTTTTTGGGGGTCGCTGATCACGCCCTCCATCGTGTGCGTTTTCCCCGATGACGTTTGCCCGTAAGCAAATATCGTTCCATTGTATCCGGCCAACACGTCGGATACGATGCTCTTCGCAGCTTCATTGTAGACCTTTTCTTGCGTTGCATTCGGTTTGAAGACCTTATCGAATAAATAAACTTTCCCCTGTAACGACAAAAAATCCAATTTTAATCGCGAGATCTAATAAAAACGATAAGAGAAATGATTAATCGATTACACTGAATTTTGTAAGAGGTAAATATCTCGTTGTACTTTGTACTTGGAAAGAGACGTATCATTTTATAACACACGTTATTCATTACTTAGTCATTACTTTTGGCAAATTTTCTGATAATTTGGTCTACGGTTCCCATTTTCAAGTCTTTATGGATTTCGCATTCTGAAATCTTTGAAGTACAGCTATGTTACTTTGTCTGGTGCAGTCTCATAGCTGGATGCCATATGTCCATACGAGCTTTAATATCCGCTTGTATACAGTGTTTCTCAAAAGTAACGCATAAATTCCCATTCAATTGAGATAAAAAACATCATTAGCTATGCGTAATCATAGCAACCAATCGTTTCAAATATTTTATTAAAGTCAATGATTAATTTTTGACACCTGAAACAATTGTATACAAATACTGTATACAACAGCTTATTATATAAAGACATAGAGAAACATCTCCCTATCAGCCAGTACATGTTTCTGTGTCTTATTTCTTGCGTCTGTCTTTTCTTTTAAGTGTGTGCTTTCCAGCGGAGATTTGCATGAAGTGTATGGAACTATAGTATTATTGAAATTTATTGGTTATCTATTGGCACACCTGAGAGGTGAAATTCGCATGAATAAATTTGGTGTTATTTAGTCTGATTTTCAATTTTTTAGTTCAGCATTTATTCTGTTGGTTGCCCTTTGTAGTTTACCAGTTGCTTCTTTACTGTTTCTTTCTATTGCTAATAAAGCTGTGTCATCAGCAAAGTAATATAGTATATCGTACGTGTATAAAGGTGTCTCGCATATGCCGCGCAAAAATTGTTTGGTATATCCAAATATACGCGGGGCAGAATTGTGTCCTGCGAACGTTTGGAGACACCTTAAAAGGGACAAGACCCGACCCAATACATTTCCTTGAGTTACTCCAGCTTGAATGGGTTTCAATTCCAAGTAAGCTTCTTCTTGATTTATTCTAAAATGTCTGTCTAATATATAGGACTCTAATATTTCAGAAAACTGTTTCGGTAGATATGTTCTTAATTTATAATTTAAACAACAAATTGGTGATTTGTTTGCTTTACTTCATGAAGAGCTGTTCCTAATTTGGATTTTTTTCTGAAATTTTCCAGAATTTGAGAACATATCTTAATCTGCAGATAGCAATGACCATTCGAGTTTATATTTTCTTTTATCTCAGTACACACTTCTTTAGGTAACGTAAGTGTCATTGCTTCTTTTTGAAATGTTTAAATATTTGTTCTAGATGTTTTGCAAAAACTTCTGGTTTTTGAAATCTAGCCAAGTTCTCATCAGCGTTGTTAATTGGAGGGTGCTTCAAAGCAGGCTGTACCATTTTAATGTTTTACTTTCGTTTTTTTGCTATAATTATCTTTATTGTTTTAATGTTTTATTCGCCATAATTTACTTTTATCCCAGCATTAGCGCATTATAAAAAAAGTTCAAACGTGAACGTGAGCGCGTAAACGTATGTTATCTCTGCGATCTGTGAATATAAACTAGAAAATAACGAGATCTATAAAACTTGCTTCTAGGAATAAATGTGTTTATAATATTCATTAACTCTTTCATAATATATATCAATAAGGTTATATTAATAAATTTATATTTCTTTATAAATTTTTTAATCATAAAGTATCCTTTTTATAAAATTCATTTTAGGAAAGAATACTTAAATATCTCTTTCAAAAGGATAATAATAACTCCTATTCTTCTTGTTGTATACGGCGGCCAGAGGCACATCTGCACACATGTAGGCTGAACAACTGTTATGTTAAGACGGTGCGAGGCTTTGTGTGAAGTTTCTTTTCTTCGGAGGCTTAACTCAGAAAAACTTATTTATTTTTATCTCTTAAAAGGAGAAGATAAACATAATAAAATATAGGAATCAATGGAATAAATGATGCATGGAAAATGCAATCAACATGTTTAAATACAATCGAAATCTAAAATCTTTGAATAAACGATTTTTATCATTTTATATTTAATTATTTTTATTTATCAAGTTTTTTGTGGGTTTAATAAATCTTTAATCCTCATACGAATAACCGATTACAGTAAACAGTTAATGGAAAAATTAAATGAATATATATTTTCTATCTCAAAAAAGGTTCTTTGAACTTTTTCGTAAATTTATATTCCTTTTTTTTATAATCGAATTCTTAGCAACTGGATGGAACGGAGAAAGTACCTCCATTAGTTCCGCAGCGTTGATAATACATAAAAACTAAATGACCTAAGGAAGCTATAATATTCAAATTGGATTTTATTTGTTCATACTTAATTTATTCCTGTATACTTTCAGTGATACCTTGTAAGTTTTTGACATTAAATAATTGAGGTTGTAAGGCTTAGTAGTCGGTTTTCGGATTATATCGGGTTACGATTGATTATTTGAGTCTGTATGTATAGGAAGAAGGAGAGAGAGAGAGATGATTTCGAGTTCAGACCTAGCGGCGCCTCAACCTTCTCCCAAAATCGATAACCCGCTGTTAGTGGTTATTTTCTTTGTTACCCTTGACCTCTTTCTTTCAAATCCAGATTCATTTCGATTCATCTCACAACATCTATATTAAATTTTTAATCCCATTATGTCACTTTCTTTTAACATACTCTCGTTTAAACAATTTTCAAACGGTAAAAATGCGTTTATTCTGTCGCTTAATGTTCCGTTAGAAACGGGTTAAAATTAGAAAAGCCAGAGTCGTATCTGTCCTTGACGATCTTGATTCTAGACCAAAAATTGTTAGCGGCGCTTTAGTGACGTCATCCCGTGGGGCTGACGTCCGCTTTGAAATTAGCAATCGGCGGCAGGGCCGTGGCGTTCCTCTTCAACGACGGCTTCACACTTTCTAAACCGCGAGCTCGCGGTCCGGGGCATTACTCATCCGAACATTTTCAACGATTGCACACGATCTAAATTTCTCTTAATAAACATTAAGTAAAGAGAGAGGCGTCTATTTGAATTGATGATCAAACTTCCTTTTTATGGATTTTCTCGCTTTTAATTTTGTTTTGCTTTAAATTTATATTTAAAGGTCAAATTTAATTTGTGTTAAAAATGGAACACATCTTAAAAATGTTTAAAAAGTTTAAAAAACTTAATCAAGGTTGTATACATCGGTGCGCAAAATTAAATTTCTTATCATAATTTATTCAAAGAATTTAACTCTATGACTCTGATTAAAGATTTCAGAGAAGAATGCTGATGATTAATATAGTACATTTATTCCGTTTCTTAAATTCTTCAAACACAGTACGAGTTCTACATTCAAATGCGTGAATTGTATCTAATAAAATGATGCCTAGAGGCTGAAAACGTGGATTAACAAACGGCACTCTTCTATCACTGCCAAGTAAAGTATTCTCTTCAGAATAATCCTGAATTGGATTAAAGACTCCGTGGAAAGCGTTTGAGGAGGGAGCAAGCAAGATTGCGCAAACACCGAAGTTGCGTCGATCTTATCAATACAATCCGCATAATTACTGAGGAGAGTGCAGAATGTCAGAGTACCCTAGAAGAACATGGGACCCCTCTGAAAATCATCAGTGTTATCAGGGAGTTATATGAAGGGTATGACTGTCAAGTGGTGCATAATAAAAAACTTTCCGACCCTATCCACTCAAATGCTGGAGCGAAACAAGGGTCCATTCTGTCACGCTTAGATGCAACATAAACTTTTAGGATCTTAAGTTTGCGGACGATATTTGTCAGAGATTTTGAGACATGGAGGTAAAACTGAGAAGACACAATGGCTGAATGACGGCAAACGTTCAATTTGTTTAATTTATTTTCTTGATTTGTTATATTTCCCTTAATGTAGACTTTTATGTATGGAGATTGAAATACTTCATTAGACAGCAGTAAAGATGAGTCTTTCACAATTATAGGGAATGTCAATGTCTTGTTTCTGGGAATAGAACAAGAATAGCCTGATAGAGTCAATAGAAGAATTGTAGAATTGCAGAAATTAATGGGAAGTCATTATAACCTTTATTGTATTAATGATGATTTCGACATTCTTGTAAGCCTTTCCAGATGATGACAATGCACTAAATCTTGTTCCATGTAAAGTTGAAGCGCTTCTTGTGAACTAAAATCAAACTCTTCGTAGTGTTCATTTTCCTGTAACAACAAAAATAGTTAGTTTAAAGCTTATTGAAAAATGTGTATATTTAAAACTTACCAATAGCTGACTGTCCTATTCCTGGTGCTTCACCTCTTCATTCTTCCTGAAAGAACTTATTTTGAGCAATAAGTGCTACTCCACAAGCCAATCTATGTCTCTTTAGATGACATTACGACGATCTTCTATTTATACTCGATTTTAGGTATATAAACCAACAGTTCAACATCTTGTTATTAATCTTCCACCTGATAATTCTTCGCAAATCGTACACATATTCTTATGTTTTGTATTATTTGCTTTCAAGTTTCATTCGATATTCCTCATTTGCACAAGCTATTAGCTCTGGACTAACACTTATCTCGAGTATGTTTATCGATAGAAGTGAAATGGTTTAAAGTTTCAAAAATGGCATTTTTCGTATCTTACACTAAGTTAACATTTTGCCCAAAGGAAGCGACATACTAGGTGTACATATTGTCAAGTATGTTCCGTCAATCGCCGACTTTTTCTTTGAATTGTATCCTTAAGAATTAAGATTAACAACAGAGTTGTATGGTTTAGAGTTGCCACAGCTAACTGTTGACAGAAGCAAGAAATAAATGCTTCAACACTCCTTTTCATACTGTAACCACGCCTTATATACCAACGAATATGATGCACCTTCTTTTCTTTTTCAAAAAATAATCTTTAAGTCACGATATAGCTTCAGACATTTTGAAACACATACAAATTAACTTAATAATAAACAATTTCCAGAAAATTAGCTATAAACTATACAAAGAAAACAGAACATTTCTCAAACATTCTGAGAAAACTGATAAGACATGCTTATTTTGAAAAAACTTACAACATAATTAACAAACAATAACATGTCATAACTATTTAAGGTAATGATGTATAAAAATATAAATTGCTCACAAATTTGATAAGGCACGAACAAAGTCAAAAATATCCGAATTTGAATTATTATTTTAAAGCCCTATGAATCGCGATGTAAAAATATCGATAAAAAACCCGCACCAGACTATGATTCATCAAATAAAACGACTTAATGTCAAGTAGGAGAGGAGATTTTTAATTCCTTTATATGTTTCAACCTGCACTTATGATGTAAGTCTATTATAATAACAAATCGATATTACATTTAAAAAAAAGGAACAAAATGGCAGCTTCGCAGGTCGAAGGAAAAATCCGTTCGTAGTTGAAATATTTTTTCGAAAAAAACCGTTTCGGATAAAAACTCGTTAATTGCATAGCGGAGCCAGCGTAGCGAGACCAAAGTGAAAATTAAAACCGTATACACTACTTGAGTATAGACACGAAATTTTTCAGCGATTTAGAATTGAGCTATTTTTAAAAAGATTGTTCGATTATTTTGTTTTAATGCGATTTACTCACCGCTATCGATATACAGTTGTCGTCTGATCCCGATGGAAATTTTACGATAAATTTCGATCCAGCTTTTTCTTCGCTATCATTTAGGGGCCGAAACCTGCACACCACCTTAATACTGTCCTCGGCCGGGATCTCGCGTTCACCCGACATTTCTTTAATTTTACGCACCACACACAACGCGGCCGTATAATAACTATTTATATCGAATTTATTTTATAAATAAAAACTAATTAAACCTAAAGGGAACGCATTTGTGTGTTGTAAAAAAGCCGACCACCGCTCGTCTACTGACGTTTCGTTTTCAGCACAGCAGTTCGCCGGCCATTTTGCCGCAATTCGACAAAAATTGTTCAATCGACGCAATGTCGATAATGTAGGAAACGTTATAGTAAAACAGAAAACTACATTACCGACATAAATGTAAATATTTTTTAAGATTAATTTCATACGATATTAAGGATATTAATTAAAAAAAAAATATTTTATTATTTTTCTAAATTCTAAAAAATCAAATACCATATTTACTTCTTCATGATAATCTGTAGCTTCCTAACCATCAAATACTTCCAAGACCGAAAAAGTTTGATTAACAATAAAGCTAGGTTAGGTTTTAATAAATTTATTAAAGTTAACAATTAGTAATACTTTAATGCTTGTAATAATTAATAATTAAAGAAAAAAGATATTTTAATTTGAATCAGACGATGGTATAAAAAATATTAAAACTAAAAAATTTAATTCCAAGAAGTGTTTATTATTAATTAACAGTATTATAAAAATTAAACTACGTAGGAAACGTGTTTAACATGTAATACGAAAGTTAACCTAGAAAGAATTTTACTAAAATTAACATAGAACAAAAGGAATAATCTCTAACCTAACCTCTCCTAACCTTAAAAATAAGTCTGCATTAATGAATGTGTTTGAGGGCGTCAATAAAAATAAAACGAACATAGAATCGAAAATAAAAATAAATAAGCTGAAACTTTCATTCACTGTACGAATCAGATCAAGTGAAAAATCATAATTTAAAACGGATGTGTAGCTATAATATGGTTCCGTAAATCTTTGGCTATAGTAAAACTAGCAAAACAAATCGAACACGTGAACAATTTTGTAGCTGGTTTCGGTGTTGTTTCCTGTTTCATTGGCTGTGTTGCACCCATCGACATTTTTTGCCGATCATGAACTTTAAGATGCATCGCTAGAGCATTTTGCTTTTCGAAGAACCGATTACACTCATGACATTTTATTTTCCCAACAGTATTATACTGTGGATGGAACGTATTGATATGCATATTAAAAGCGTTGCATTTCGGGAACATTTTCGGGCAATATTTACATTTGAATAATAGCTGTGGTGGCAACGCGTGTAATTTTTGATGTTCATCAAACGCTTCGTTTGTAGCAAATTCAATTTGACATGTTGTACATTTCGGAGTAATTAATGTCGCGTTTACGTTCCGATGTACTTCCAAAACGTGAATTTGTAAGGCGGTATCTGTGGAAAATGATAATCCACATACTTTGCAGGTATTCCTAGCTTTAAATGGCATTACTGTAGGTTGTTGTTGCGGTTCTTCTTTAATTTCTCTTAATAACTTCGGATTAGTCGGTTGTTGTAGTTGTTGATGGTGATTTTCATTGATGTTGTATCCTTTTGGTTGTGGTTTCAAAGCGTAATTTAATGGCGAGTTCAAGTTATTTGTACGTTTATGCCATCCCTGGTGCGAACATAAAGCATTTGAACTTACAAAACTTTTGTTACAAATATTACAGTCGTATTTCTTCGCATGTTGTTGCTTCGGTTTATTTTGCTTAATAACTTCATCGTGTTCTTCTAACATATGATCGCATAAAGCGTTCGTCGACGAAAATGGTATCTTACAATATTTACAAAAATAGAAACATCCCGCTTTCTTAATTGGAGCCGCATTCAAATTATCCACTTTTTCGTGTTTTTGTTTATGCTTAATATAACCCAATTGCGTTATAAATATTCTTGAACATAATTCGCATGTTTTCAAGTTAGGTTTGATATCGACATCATCTTCGATACTCTCGGTATCACCTAAGTTCTCGTTAACATGTTCTTGTTTATGTTTTTGGAGTTCTTGATAACCTTGACATGCTTGGTGACAAATATCACACCAGAAAGTCTTTGTTGATTTTCCAGTTTTCGAAACGGATCTACCACCTGCAATGTTTACACCGTGCGTCTTTAAGTGTGTTTTCAAGTTGTATTTGGTTGAAAAAACTTTAAAGCAACGTTTGCAGGTGAAATAATCATCATCTTCATCGTTTTGTTCTTCAACGGCTTTGGGGTCTTTTTGTAACTCGGTTTTATTTTTGGCTGAATGTCTGAAATGCATCGCTCGATGGGAATGGTACGCAGCGTTTGTAGAACACACTTTATCACAAATGTCGCACTTGTAAGATTGCTGGGGTACCGTCCGATTCGGATGGTGACGTTTATTATGTAACCATAGCCCCTTCGCGCTTAAATAATGTCTGTTGCAATCTTCGCAAGAGTGTTTTAGACGTTTCGATGATGAAGATTCGAAACCATCTTCCGATCTTGGTCTGCCAATATCAGGTTCCCTTTTAACAACCACATAATGTTTGGATAAATGTTGTTTTAATAGTGGTTCAGTTTCGAAAGCTGAATCGCATTCTTCACATTGGTAACGTGGGTTTGTGACGCGATATGAAGATGTTTCAGAATCGCGATATACTTTAATATTTAGATGAATGAATCGATGTTGATCGAGTTGTTTGAATGTTTCGAATTGTTTACCGCAATCGGAGCAAATGTGAGCTTCTCCGTGGGTTATATTTAAATGCTCTTTTAGTTCGGATACTAATCGGAACTTTTCTGGGCAAAATGAACATTGCAAATGCTTTTCCGATTCTTCGTGAGTTTTCATATGACGCACCATGTTATAGTAAGTCGAGAATTCTCGATCGCATTTTTCACATTTTGAAGGTTCGGTTTTCCAACCGTTAAATTTGTATTTTCCGTACTTCCTTGGCGTTTTTAGTGTCGGTGATCTTAAATTATAAGATGTATTTGAACTATCATTTTGATAGACATCGTCAATGTCTAGATCATCTTCCGATATTTCATCGACCCTTCTTGCTTTTTCTAGTTTTATGGATTTCATTTTTTTCGCCGGGTTTATCAGATCGATTTGCGGATCAGGTTCTGTTTCCGGATACTTACGCTTTCTTGATCGTAATATCTCTAGTGGATCTACTAGTTTAAATTCTTTGTGATATTCGACGAAAACGTAATTATCATTCTTATCGTGATCAATTTCGCAATGTTCTTTAAACTTATCCAAAGTTTCAAAAGCAGTGTAACAAATATCGCAGAAATAATGAAGATTACAGCTTTCAAATAAATGTTTTGTTGCCTCCTCTTTTGTAGTAAACACTTTAGAGCACCACTTACAATATTCCGCCACAGCATGATCTTGATGTAAATGATTTTCATAATCATCGTAAAATGCAAAGTTTAAATCACACATTCCACATCTATAAAACTGGTACAATCTCGTTCTATTATCCAACCGTTTCTTTACTTGCGCCAGTCGGATACAGTTTTCGAGGAACGGTTTTGGACATCTTCTCCCATGAGTCATCAAAGCAGCCCTCGACGTGAACGTAATCAAGCAATTGTAACAGGTGAACACTGGAACCCAATTGTAATTGGCGCGTAAATGTCCGTAAAGACGTTTCGCGGTGTTGTAATTGAAGTTGTGGCAAGCACAGTAAGAGCTGTACAACATTGAGACCAAAGCTTTGTTTTTCTCGATGTAAGCTTCCTCAATTTTTGTTAACGAAAGGTCTGCCTTTGAAGCATCACAATTGTTTGTAAGAGACTTTGATTTTAAACGTAATCCAGCTGCAAATTGAATTTTTTGCACGTCTGATTCGGAAAGATCCGCTTCTGAATCTAAACTGGGTGGAATTGATCCGTTTTGACTGATTTGAGAGTCGATAGAGTGTTGAGAAACTTCTTCTTGACTTGATAAAACTATAATTAATAAATTAAAATATTAGTTCATGGTTTAAAAAGAATCATTGAAATGATTTAGTTTTTGTAGATAAGGTTATTATAGAAGTGTGAATATAAATAAATTTTCAAATTGGTTTGTAATGATGTTTTAAAGATTTCCCTTTTAAAAAAAATTTCTAAACATAACATACATATAATTTATATGTTAACAAAGTGATGATGTTAAAAATGTTTGAAGATAGGAATTGCTTAATGATATGATCTTTAATAAAAAATCTCAAGTTTCTGCTGGGCTGGCTTATTTAAAATTTATCGCAGTTTTTGCAACTCTACTTGTAAACTCCGTTTTTTTCTACATCATCAAATGGATGTTTATTGTTACAAGGAATGTGACATAATTTTGAATTGATTCCGTTTATTGAAATTCACTTTGAAGCCTTTTTGTGTGTTGTAAGATCGGATTTTATCCAAAAATTGCAAATAAAGTTGATTTTGTAAAATTTGTAAGTGACTTTTCAGACAGATAGTTTTAACCTATAAATTGATGACATCTGTCATCGTAATCGTCTCAAAGAATAACGCGTTGCTTAGATACGTGTTGGTTGCCGTTAGTTATCGTCTAGTTATTCGCCATGTTTTTGTGCTATTTGGGGCTGTCAACGTCATATTTTGGCGGGAAAATGGACATTTTTAAACGCTTTATGTCACTCAATTTTGTGATTACAATTTTTTTTCTATATTGTACGTATTCATTACAGATAATTTTAAAAAAGAGAAGAATGGGTAACAATTCAAGCAGAATTTTTTGACTTGTATGATAGAGCCAACTCTTTGCACTAATTAGAACATGCACAAAAATGAATTCTTTTCAATTTGTAAAGAGTTATATAACTATGCTGACGATATCCCTATGAGATCACCATTAAAGAGCCCCTTAGTGATTTTTTTATGAATACAATTGAGACAAAACTTTTGAAACCTTTCAATAAATTTAATAAATACCACAACTATTCTTTATGTATTATCAAGAGTACTATTAAAGTTAACTTTTTATACCTGACATTGCACAATGATAAGAATAACAATAATACCTGTATTATTTATTGAATAAGATCAAATTGATACAAGAAATACCACATTTTAAACGTTAAGATATAAAAAGCATTAAAACTATGGTTTACAACAGTGATAAATATTATAATTGGTGAGTTTGCTGGGAAGTTTCATTTGAAAATGCCTTAGTTCGAAAACACAATTAGTCTGAGAATAATTGGAAAAAAATGCTGAAGCTACAGTACTATTACAATTGGAAAAGGAAATGAGGGTGACCATGTCCAGTTTAATTCCACGATTTCAGAAAGTTTGGAGTGATTTCAATCATTATGAGCCTCAATGCACCACAGGATCGAAAGTTTAACTAACTTAGAAAGCATTTCTTTATTGCAATTGAAAAAAACTTATGATCTTTTTAATGTTTTGTCTTTCAGTTTTATTTACATTTTGTATTGTGTTTAATTAAATCAACACAATTACACATATGGTGACACATACATTTCTACAAACATCATCATAAACCAATTTGGGGGTTTATTTATAAAACATATCTTGGTAAATCCACAATAAACCCATTAAAACGTTAATAATTTAATTTGTTAATAAATAAAAAGAAAAAAATTATTTCTACAAACCAAAAAAAAAAAACCTACGTACCACTAAAACTTGTTATATTTTCGATACGATGGGACATCCTTTCATGCCTTAAGCGGTTACCGGAGGTGGAAAAACTTTTATTGCAATACGAACATGTTTTGTTACTATTAGTGATTATGGTCTTTGGTAGAATAAGAGGTATTTCGAGTGTGTGATCGTTTAATGCGTGTGCTAAAAAGATGCAGCCAATAAAGCTTAGATCAAACCAAGACCAAATAAAAAAAACAATAAAATGTAAAATACCAAAAAAAGAAAAGCAAGAAAATACAAATTTAGTATGAATTTTACGCACCATTCATTTCTGTTGTGGATGCTAAGGTATCTTCTTCTATAGGTCGATGTTGTGGTGATAAAATTGGGGGTTCATCATAGTAATCCTCAATTTCAGATGGTTCCTCTTTGATAATCACCTATAAAAATGTAATTTAACCTCAATTTATCTTTAATTTGTAGAGTCTAAATCTTAAATAAAATATTAGGCAACCCAATGCACATATGTATACATTAACTATTTTTTATGTTGATTGTAAATTATTGGAAGGATGTATTTCATTCAGCACAAAAATGATACTAAAAAACATTAAAACAGTTTCTTTTGACGCACAAAAAATGTTTTAAAAAAATAAAAGTTAGGTTAGGGTTATCTTAATAATGTGTTGTAATTAATGATTTCAATACTTTTGCTAGTATTATTAATAAAAAATGATTATTACCATATTGGAGTTGGATTCACCGGTTGGATCCCAAGTGCTCAACAAGTTTTGTAATTTTCTTTGATTTTCTGAACATGATTTCTTGTATTCTTGAAAACCATGGATCTTCTGGCGACATAGGTCGCAAATCATTGTAGATAATTTGTCCCCTTGAACAATCTGTTTAGACAGAAAATGTAGTAAAACTTTGCATCTTATGATAAAAAAATAACCTTAAAATTAAAAAGCTTTACCAATAATTACTAATTGATGTTATCTTACATCATCAATTGAATGAATCATGGTGATAAGATGTTGAAACGCAAATAGAAAATGAAGAAAATTAGAAATTAGGGTGTCAATTCAGAATTGGGCGTCAAAAATGTTTTTCAGTGATGTTTTCAACCATTCTTGCCACCAAGGCTTGTTCATCAGCCATTTGCTAAATGAACTGAAAATGGCTGCATTCCAGACTTGGCGTCACTTTATCATATTCCTTGAGGCATAGTAATCCCAAAGACTTGACATGAAAAGTCAATTTCAAAATAATAAATAAAAACACTACTTACTTCTATGCCCAGGAACGATTGAATTTGTTGTACCAAAAACGGTCCATCTTCGTTATTCTCGTCGGCGCCCTCGAATATTGGCTTCAACGACTCGAACTGTTCCGATAAGCACAGGCGGCAACAACAGCTATAATTTCCAAACCTCGCTTCGTCTCCCATCATAATTCACTTTAGTTTAAACAAACACTGAATTCGTTACACCATCACCACCGTTTGCTTTAAAATTTCGGACGATTAGATTCACCAAGCCACACGTTCATCAAAGTAACCTGCTTTGAGAGGAGAGAACGACGGCGACTATTCACTGCCATTCCAACGCCATAATATCCATCCCCACTTCTCCAATGCTTGCTTCCTCCTGACACACGAACGCCCAGAAAACACATTGGATATTTTGCAAATTATAAATTTATTTTGATTTTTAACCTATTATTGAGACTTTTATCAATGTCTTGTAGTTATTATTGAGCATTTAGTTTCAAAGTAGACTTCGAAATCATGGTGGTATGGTGGATTAATAAAGACTCGCAATGGAGGTCATCATTGAT
The DNA here is from genome assembly GCF_036711975.1 of Onthophagus taurus. Taxonomy (NCBI): domain Eukaryota; kingdom Metazoa; phylum Arthropoda; class Insecta; order Coleoptera; family Scarabaeidae; genus Onthophagus; species Onthophagus taurus. The sequence goes on from NC_091967.1 coordinate 7,384,907, forward strand.
TTGTACTTTGAATATCATCAAATTCTTTGAACCAATTTACTGAACTTGATGTGTGTTTCAAATTACCAAAAGAAAAATCAAGATCATCATAATCTAAAAGTTTATTTAGGGTTTTAATCTAAGAAACGTTGTCGTCCAAGGCTAGCAGCATCCTAGTTATGGGTTTCAGAACGGAATACAAGACGGACTTTCACATTTTATTTCTATTTTAGAAAAAGATATCTCTGTGAGGGTATACCCAAAACCGATCAAACCGTTATCATTTCAGGAATAGAAGGGGTTTTCGAATATTTTGGAAGATTAGTTACAGGCAAATAAACACCGCTTATGTAAAGGTTCTCGTTGATCACGTGGTTGTACATTATCGACCAGACTGGAATTCAGTGACTACAATTTTAGAACATTTAAAACAAAAAATTTCTTATTTTAGAAACCAATTAAATTAACACAAATTAATTAAACAATTAATCAAAATTAATGCAAAATTAAACAAATTTAACGAGAATAGCAAAAACGATATACCAACACAAAATAGTATTTAAGTTGGCAACTATGCGGCGTGTTTGACGTTTAGTGATTTTTTAACCTCTATGTTTTCTTTTTTCCTGTCAAACCTAAAGTTTAACGGTAGCGATGTTTGAGCAACAAATTTAACAACGAATTACTAAATGTAATACGGTTTTTTCTTTATAAAACAAACATCAATATCATTTTTTGCGATTTAAACCTAGTTTTTGTCTAAACAATGTATAGTTTTACCTAAAAAAATCAATTACATACAACTAAAACAGTTTATTCATAATTTTTTTAATATATTTTATCTTTATTGATCCAGAACCGTTAAACCATCAATTCAAAGACCCCTGAAATGTCGAAACGGCATATGGAAGAAAGCGGCAGCGGCCAACCGCCCATAAAAAAGATACATTTCGAACCTCACTTAATTGGTCCCGTTTCAACTCTCGAAGAATTAGATATTAAAGTTCTTCAATTTCAAAACAAAAAATTAGCTCAGGTATTTATTTCCATAAATGTTTCGCTTTAAACTATCTTTTTTTTTTAATTTTCTTATATTAGAGAATAGAACAACGTCATCGTACCGAATGTGAACTACGACAACGTATTGAACAATTAGAAAAACGTCAAACTCAAGACGACGCAGTTTTAAATGTGGTTAATCGATATTGGAATCAGCTTAATGAAGACATTAGGATCTTACTTCAAAGATTCGATGCCGAAACTTCTGATGAGTCTGAAAATAAAAACGAAAATGAAGCAACAACATCGTTTTTAATGCAACTATCAACATGGGATAAAGAGGAACTTGATGATAAATTAGCGAATAGGGTTCAAGTTTCAAAAAGAGCAGTGGGAAAACTTATACAAGCTTTTGATAGATTAATGCAGAGGAATGAAAAACTAACTTTAGTTTTAAAAGGAGAACTTGATGGACGTAAGTTGAGGTTAAGTTGTTTTCAACTAGGAATTTTGTTTTTTTAATGTTTAGTAATAAATTTAAATTGGTTGTCATGGAAAATTTTTAAATTTGACATTGACAGGCAGAATTTTTAAGGTTATTTTAAAAATTTGGAGATTTATTTTTTAATAAATAATTTTTAATAAATATAAATTATTCTTAAATTGTTTAATTAAAGTTTTATCTTTTTTTTTTGTAATAGAGGAAGCACCTTGTGTTGAAGATGCAATTCGTCAAACAAATATTCAATTAGAAGGTGAAAATCGTAAATTACAAAATCTTCATACAGCAATGCATGAAAAATATCACACAGCTAATTTAAAAATGGCAGAAATTCATGATAAACTGACCGCAAAGGAAACTGAAAACGCTGAATTAAAAAATCAAATTGATGATCTTCAATATGAACTGGGAAAAGTTCGAAATCGTAATGATAAATTAGAAAATCATTTAGCTGAAGCTATAGAAAAATTAAAAACTTATCATCAATTACATGGTGATCCTGATAAAGGTGAAAAACCAAAACCTGTTCAATCAACGGTTTCTCAAGCTAAATTTGAAGATTTAAATAAAGAAATTGAGGAATGGCGAGAATTGGCGAATAATCGGCTACAAGAACTCGATAAATTGCATCAAACTCATCGCGAAACATTGAAAGAGGTTGAAAAATTAAAAATGGATATTCGCCAATTACCAGAAAGTGTTATTGTTGAAACTACTGAATATAAATGTTTACAATCGCAATTTTCTGTTCTCTATAATGAATCAATGCAATTAAAAACTCAGTTAGACGAAGCCCGGCAACAATTACAAACGAGTAAAAACGCTCATTTGAGAAATATCGAATTAATGGAATCCGAGGAATTAATAGCACAGAAAAAGTTACGTCAAGAAGTAATGCAATTGGAAGATATTTTGGCTCAGTTACGTAAGGAATATGAAATGTTACGAATTGAATTCGAACAAAATTTGGCGGCTAACGAGCAAACGGGTCCCATTAATCGTGAAATGCGACATCTAATAACATCTTTACAAAACAATACTCAACAATTAAAAGGCGAAGTCCATCGTTATAAGCGAAAATATAAAGAAGCGAATGCTGAAATTCCAAAACTACGAAAAGAAATTGAAGATTTAACTTTGAAATTGGGTCAACAACAAATAATGGCAAATCAAGATTCCAAAGAGGGTATTAAATTAGAAAATATCAAAGAGGAGGATAATAGTTGTGGTGAGATGGGAGGGGCTCAAGTAAAAGAGGAAGGATCAGGAACGCCATCGATTAAAAAGGAGAATGAAGAAGAATCAGAGACGGCGGAAGAGGGAGATGGAGAGAAAGATAAAAGTGGAGCTGGAGGATCGCCAAGTATCAAAAAAGAAGGAGGAAAGCAGGAGAAGACAGCTAAAAAAGAGGTTGGGGTTAAATCAGAAAAGGAACATAGAGAAGCTCAAAGGGCCAAAGAGGCTAAAATTGCTGAAAATGAAATAATTAGAGATCTTAAAGCACAATTAAAGTAAGTAATTTAAAATAAACAAATATAGATGTAGTTCAATCAACTTTTTAATTTCAGAAAAGCTTTAAATGAACAAAAAGAAATGAAACTTCTGTTAGACATGCATAAAAGTGTTACGAAAGAACAACGCGACAAAGTCCAATTAATGGCTGCTGAGAAAAAATTGCGAACCGAATTAGATGATATGAAACAACAATTAAAAAAGATACAAGAGAGCAAGCGAGAAGAGCGTAAAAAATTAGCCGATGAAGAAGCTTTAAGGAAAATAAAGCAGCTTGAAGAGCAAAAGTATGAGTTGCAAAAACAAGTAGCTTCTCAAAAACCCGCAGATGGTAATTGGGCGGGGCATAATGTATTACATCAAATGAGACCATTTGTTGGTTCCCATGAGGAAGAGGCCCTTTTAAATGAAATGGAAGTAACAGGACAAGCGTTTGAAGATATGCAAGAACAAAATTCTAGGTTAAAAAATATTAATATAATTAACTAAAACAAAATTAACAAAAATATTTTTTTAGGTTGATTCAACAATTGCGTGAAAAAGATGATGCTAATTTTAAATTAATGACCGAACGAATCAAATCAAATCAATTACACAAATTAGCACGCGAAGAAAAAGATGTACTAAAAGAACAAGTCAGTACATTAAGTACACAAGTGGAAGCCGCAATGTTGGTTGTAAGAAAATTGGAGGAAAAAGAACGGATTTTACAAAACACTTTAGCAACGGCCGAAAAAGAATTAGCACTGAGACAGCAAGCGATGGAAATGCACAAAAGGAAAGCGATTGAATCGGCTCAATCCGCGGCCGATTTAAAATTGCATCTTGAAAAGTATCACTCGCAAATGAAAGAAGCGCAACAAGTCGTCACTGAAAAAACGTCTTCGTTGGAAGCGGAGGCGTATAAAACGAAACGGTTACAAGAGGAAATTGCTCAATTGAAACGCAAAGCAGAACGGATGAAGAAAATGGAAATGGCAGGTACGACGTTAGACGAAGTGATGATGGAGGAAATCCGAGAGTACAAAGAGACTTTAACTTGTCCGTCTTGTAAAGTTAAACGTAAAGATTCCGTGTTATCGAAATGTTTCCATGTTTTTTGTTACGATTGTCTTAAAACGCGATACGAAACGAGGCAGAGAAAGTGTCCAAAATGTAATTGTGCGTTTGGAGCTAACGATTATCATCGATTATATTTTTAAATTACTTTAAAAAATTATTTTTCAATTTGGGGGTTATTTATTTTTTATCCTTTGGTCGAATGTTTAGAAAATTAGGGCGAGTTAGGTATGTAACTGTGTTGGAATGATTTTGGATGACGCTATGTTGTTTTCATATATTCCATGTATATTAATAGTAATATGAAAAAGAAATATGTATCGTTGATACAAAATGAAATTAATCTTTAAGGATTGTAAAAGCTGTCGTAAAATTTATAACTTGATTTTTTAAGTCTTAATTTTGACATTAAGTTTTTTATTTTGAAAGATTGAATAAATAGGTATATACTTACTATCTATTTTGTTGTTTATTGTAATAAATCACGAAGAAACACCACTAAAAATAATTGGCATTAATTCAAACTATTTCATTGCTACTCTTGTGATTTGATTTGAGAAATTATTCCTTTAACCTACAGTTTCTGTTATTATGAAAAGCAAAAATAACTCTTGAAATAAAAAGTTAATTAACTAAAATAAATTTTAACGTATCATTAAATATATTCATTATTGTGTATAATTGGTTGCTTACCTGGGAGACAAACTCGTATAATCATATTATTATTAACATTTATTGAACATAATTTTTATGCATTTACTTATTTTATAATTTCATGTTAATTTTTAATCTTTTTTAAATAAAATTTTTTAAAAAGGAGTTAAATTTTTTGTTAACAAATTTGTGCCGGCGCAGTATTGTGGGCGTATTCTATTCGAGCCGCGAATTTTGAGTCTTCCGGCCCAGTAGCGGGCCGAGGCGCGTGCAGGAAACTTGTAAAATAAGTTCGGAAAACTATTCTATAACGGAGAAGAAAAGTTTTCAAAGTCGCGGACGTTCCAAAATTAAAATCGATTCATTACAAACCGATTAAATTGCAAAAATAAAAATAAAATGGGAACAAACGGAATCATATTCGTCGCAACTTCTTTATCTTGTTTCGTCGCGGTTCTTGCGATTCAATGTTACAAATGCGGCGAATATAACGACGGCGTTGGGTCTATAACGCCTTGCATAAACTTCACTTATATGAAGTTGATCGATTGTCCTCAAAGAGAACACCGCTATTGTATCGTAAGTTGACAAGTTTTTATGGTTTTTATCCGGTACAAAAAAAGATATATAAAATGATTATTATGTTAAGTTTGGTTGAAATTGGAACAAAATGAAAGTTTTATATAACTTTTTTTTCGGGAAGATATAAACTTACGGGTAGCCTGTTAGCGATAGGGTGAAATTTATTTACTTCCGCGACATACGAAAATTGACCAGTAAATTTTATACGGCTCCCGTAAAAATTTACAACCTCGCACTAAAAGCAATATAATTTATGTTCTCTTTTTTCGATTATAAACCGATTTATATTAATTTATATCCTTTGACATTACCTAATTTATAAGTAAAGTATAAAAAATATTCATAAATAAACTTTTTTTATTAATTTTTTAAAATAATAGGGATACTTTAGTTATCGACGTCAACTTTAATTTTGAGTTTAGCTTCTTTGTATGAGATGAAATTTAATGTTTTTTAAACTAATCAAAGAGCTATTTGCTGTTGAGATCCATCTTGGACTATCCTTGGTAGTCTTGAGACTTCTTTACGAGCTCATCTCACAATGTCCTAACTCACTAAAATATCCCATATCTCACTGAAATCTTCACTTAAAAAGTCATTTTATCTTTATTTCTGGGTGTTAAGCGACGGTTTATATCTTAAATTGAAGTTAAAAGTCTTTACTTTCTGATGAGTTATAACAATTATGGGATTTTTTAATAAAAATTATTAAAAAGAAATATTAATGAAAAATTGACCGATGAGGTTATTTTCGTATATGTCAAAATGAAGTAAAAACTTAAAGACATCGTTGTGGCTTTAATTTGATTCGTATCGGGATGATTTATACGTTAAATTGAAGCCGAATTGTTCTATTTTACAATGAGTAAATATTATACGTATTTAAATAATGAAAATGTAGTATGATATAATTCATCATTAGACTGTTGTATACTTTTCATCGAGCTAAAACTAGAACTAAACCTAGAACTAGAAACAGTAGGACCGAAACTTTCTAGTTCAAGGTCTAGTATTAGTTCTAGTTTTACTTGTTATTCATTGCTAGATTGTTGTATATTTTTACTGAATTAAAAGGAGAACTAACTAGTTCTAATGCTAATGTTAGTTCTAGGTTTGTAAATCTTTAAAATAATTTTAAACTAATAATTTAATTTTTTAACTAAATTATAAATCTTTAAATATAGCTTCGTTTGTAGCTATATCAATTCATAAACTAAACAATCAGATGATTAATTGGTCAACTAACTAGTACCTATTTACGTATAACAAGCTACCGTATAATTAACCCGAACTTAACCCCGTTAACCATATGCAGGTCCATAATCAAGGCGCAACGATGAATATGCAGTAATAGATTTGGGTTTGATAGGAGTCCGAATCGATACGCAATTTTGCGGATGACTAATTATACCAATTATCGTATTTTGAAACTGCCAAAAAATCCCGCAATACGTTTTTAAAGAGAGTTAATTTCGTAATATTGTTTTTCTTTCTAATTTTGCATGCACTTTCTCATAATAAAACTTTCAAAAAGCTGCTTTTTTTTGGTCATTTTATCCCATTTAAGCTGGAGTACCAAAATTTGCATGCAATCCAACCGCGCCGAAACGGAATATCAAATATCCGGAAAGTAATGCACATTGTATGCATACTACGCGGAACGTGCTAACTTTGAAAGGGGATAGCAAATAATACACCGTGACAAAAAAAAAATAAAATAAAAATAAAAGAAATGATCTGATAGTCGAAAAGTTTATGTGGGTCAATTTGAATGTGACCCGAGGTGACAAGTTTCCTTAACCCAAAATTCGATTAGGATATCGACGCTCCTGGGATTTCTCAGGAAACGTTGTCGGAAGATCGAACGGTGCTCCCTAAAATTAAGCTGAAATCGGATGGTTCCGTTTTCTGTCAGGTTGTCTTCGAAAATGAATAGGAACGAGACGGGCACGTTCCAATTAAACGACATTTACAAAGATAATTTTATTAAGAACAAATCTTTATTAAGCTCTTTTATTAAAATTTGTATTAAAAAATTCCATATTAATTACGCTGATTTATAACAACAAAAATTATAATAATTATCTGTCTATATATCACACTGAGTATCTGAGACACGTTGAATATTTAATCATTCAATTATAACTCAACGTACGTAATTGTCTGTTTATTAATTCGGGGTGTTAATACGTGTGCGGTAGTCATAATGGGTTTAGAAAATGGGGTGGATAATATACGTATCTCCCTCATCCTATATATAGTTATTTTATAATTGAATTTAGGCACCCATTTATCTTCTGGATGGACATAATTTCGGAGGTATTACTGCGGTATACAAAGCCCAATAATTTAGCGACCGCCGAGAACCGGGCCGCTTCGTCCGATAGCCGACGAAATTTACTGCCATTAAGTTCAGATTTTACGATAGCGATAGAAGAGGACGTGTTTCCGTCTCCATTTAGAAACAAGAATCTAGATTGAGATTAATTTATATCCTCGATGTGGGGTCTTCATATAAATATTATTACTTAGGTTAAAGATACTTAATAAAGAGTTATATATATATTGTTGCAATTTGGTAAGACTAAAATTTGCTACAACTTTCGCTTGAATAGTTTTTTTTGTATTATACTCCACTTCTCTGGTGTTACCATTAACAAATTGCAATAAACGCCGAATTCATAAAATTTTCATATTTTCATATTTTTCTCGATATTTAACCGCTTGATAGCAAAAGTGTTACCACTACTTTTGTTCTAAGTTTTTTTGTATAACGTTGAAACGCTGGTAGATTTAATTTATTTATTTGTATTCAACTTAATAAGACGGAAATAAAGTCATACTTCCGAGAGGGCTTCCAAAACTATTCAGACACTCGAGCGATCCTTGCCACAACTGTTTACCGCCAATTTTGCAAGTTGCTTTAAATTCATTGTTTACGGATACAAATTTCTTTTATGTTCAAATAAAAAGTAGCTCACTTTCTCGTCCAAATTACGTTTTAATTAAACATCGTGACCGATGTTTAATCAAATTTCCATCTATTTTATTTTCGCCTTTAGGAGAGTAGTTTCTCGACTTGTGTTTTATTGCCGTCGGATTTATTTAATTATGAAACCCCACTGCGTTTCAAAGATAACGTAGCGTTTTTTAAAAGAATTTTTCGTTTCAATATATTTGATGAAAAAACTTTTCTCGTTAAACTCTTAAGTTTGTAACGCTAATATCTCACTCTGGTAAATCGGAATAAGTCATGTAGCAACTATCGATTTCGTAACGTTCATTAATTAATCTCTACCACCCCTTTACCAATTGTCACAGATTTGACACCTGCGCCATCGTAATCACGTCACAAATTGTGAAAATTATCCCTTTCGGGATCCAATTATTCCTCAAATCTTATTAGGTTAACATTATATTAGCTCACGAATTTATAGTGATTATCAAGTTGCTATTTTAATAAAAATGTGTGTAAGATATAAATTGTAATTCTATTTTAAATCAAATTTGTCTTCTAATGTCCAAAGTAAGTTGGGTAGACTTAAAATTTGTTAATCCATAAAGGTCCAGAAGACAAAGGAATTAGTGAGATAGGAGAACTGTGAAAGTTAAGCTTAAAGCTAAGCAAAAGCTCCAACCGTGTCCTAAACTCCAGGATACCTTTACTGTTTGTGATATAAAGGATGGTTAATACCTAAAGTAGTTCCCTTTCGAAAAAGGGATCTTCAACGTTGTATGTAGTATTGCGTTGCATATAAGAGAGAGAATTTCAATTTTAAACATGCGCTCTAACAAATGGAATTTATTTATTAAACGCGCTACGGAATTCAAACCTTCTTGGTAACATCTTGCATGTGATTGTAATTGTACCGTGTAGATTTTTATTTTTATAACTGCTAAAACAAATTTTTTGTTCTTTTTTTCAACAAGTATACATAAAAAAAAACAAAAATGTACTACGACCGTCAAAGAGCTATTACGTCTCGTCGACGTAGACAACACCATAAAAAGTTTTTTTTTTCTAGGCCGTAACTTCTTGTAAGCGTTGTGGTGTCCGGGGGCGGCTCTCAACCCCCTTTTCGTCAGGCGGTTGTTCCTCTCGATTCCTTTCCCATGCCGCCCTTTTATTACCGGTTATTTATGCGCCTGCCTCAACCGCCCCGCAGGAATCAACAAAAGGGCCTCGAAGTAAACAGAGAGAGAGAGAGAGAGAAACGAGAGAGGCCACATTTTTATTTACGACGAAACCACCGCCACCGTCTCCCCTTCTCTTGGGAACACCCCTTAGGGCTTCTTCTCTCGTTTACCGACGCAATAATAGTCGTCGTTATTTACCGATGAAAACGTAAATTTTGTGAGAAAATTGAAAAATTTAACAAGTTTCTTTATGTACCTTAAGCGTGTGCTTAGTTAATAATCTCCGAAATAAAAGATCTCAATGTTCAAGGGGGAAACGTCTTCTAGCAAGCTTCCTTTAAAAGTGATGTGATCTTCTTTCCTTCGTCTCATTTAATTACTCAAGAAGCGGGCTTCGAGGAACGCGCTCGCTTTCCCCATTTGAATCTTTTAAGGGTTTCTCTGTGAGAAATTCAATTTAAAAACTGCGGGCATTTTTTCGGCCATTCCAAAATCTTCCATTGTTAATTCATTTTTAAATAAACAACGATTTAAATACAAATTTAAGAAAATATATAAAGAATGTTACAATTGGTAAGTTTGGTTCGGAACTTTAGGTGTTCGGAGAATTGAAGTTTTTTTTTGGCAGAATTACATTTTGCGAAATAGCCACGTCGTCGACGACAACGAACGAAAAAGGAAAACCACGCGAAAAGTTTCTCCTTACTGGCTTCATGTTGAGATGTGGCCGACGGCGCTAAACCAATATTGACCTCCGGGAAAAAGTTTTCGAGATGCCATTTTTATAGTCGCGACCTTGTGATAATAGTTTGATTCCAATCTTACAAAATTTTCCTTCACAAATCGTTGTTGGGAAACTTCTGATTTCCTAAATAGATCTTCAGATGTATATTGATATTTTTAAATCTTAAATAATTTCTTTTGTCTATGTAAAACAGCAAGTTTAAGTAGAATGAGGCTTCACAATCAATAACTTCTGAGCAAGAAATCAGTGATTCATAGTTTTCCGCTGCTACTCTTCATCCTACACTGATCATGTTACGAAACTTCATTCGAATTAGAACGCTTGTGTTAACATTTTTGTTATTCATGTTCTTTGGAATCGGACCACAGATATAACATTTATGAGATAAGTTATTGTTGCATGTGGAAAATTTGGGCTTAGATACTACTTTGATAAACCAATCAAAGAACCGCCTAACCTTCTACTTGACCTATAGATAAGTGAACGTCATTATTTTGTGTGATATTGTGTAACTATCATATCATATCAGTTATAATATAATTTTATAGCGATTTTCCGACATTTCGATAAAATGACAGCTGTCACTTAACGTAACCTCAATTATCATTTGGTCAGAATATGTTACATAGCCTGGATCTAAGTCAGGTAGTATAAACAATAAATAATTCATGAAATGGGAACGACAAATATGTTTATGAAACAAGTCAAGTTTCAAATAAAAAGTGATCCTTTATATGGACTACTTTTATGTATTATCAAATTTATAAATAATTACTTATATATCCTAAAAGATATGTTTTAAGAACCAGCTGTATATAATTTTCTACCAAACAATAAGTAAGGTTATGTTTACTAATTGAACTGTCAGTCTAAAAACGTTTTAAAAATCTACGTTTTAAAAGTTATAGATCTGTTCATAAAAAGTTTCTAATAAATATTAAATTATTAAAGGAGTAATTAACGAAATAATATAATTCATATATTTATCATAATTAATACAATTAAGAAAACTGTAGTGAAGTATGCTTCATAGCGACGTAAAGTACTTAATTTCACGTTCTAGTTAAAAAGCCAACTTCTGGCGAGAGAAAACACGTCAAACAAGTTGACATTTAATGACGTTTGAACAAAAAATTGTGGTGATTTGGTGTTAAACCTAAATTTATTTTATTTCTGGAAGTGCTCTGGTCGTTTTGTACTTTTAAAATGTAACGTTCTTTTAAACACATACATTTTTTTATAAATTTCTAATTGTCTTTTTTAGAAATACCAAAGCGAAGGATCCGTTGTAAGAGATTGCGTAGGAAATTGCCAAGAAAAAGGTAAGTTTCTATTTTATAATTTCAAAATATCATTTCAAATCTGCACCTAAATAAAATCAAAAGTAAATATTTGCAATCCGCGTTAATTCGATCACGTTCGTTCGTCCGGATTTAATTTGTAGTGTATTGTGGCATGTTTGGGGTTGAAATTTGAATTTCAACGCCTCTCTTTTATAACTACTATGTATGTCCCCGTTTTGATTGCGGCTTAAATCACGAAGGTTTTCATCGGTATAAAAACGTCGTTAATTAAGGAATGAATCAAACGAAAATTGACTATAATGAGAACTACCTGAAATATAAATTGGATAGAATGCAAATTAAAACAGGATCAAAATGTTAATCAAAAAAATATTTTTATCAATACAAAATGGAAAATTGTTTATTTATTTCTAATTTTCAATCGATTTTTATTCGAGAGATAAAATTTTAATATTGCATATTATATGATTTGAATAAGGTCAACTTTTTTTTACTTTAATCGAAACGTTTTTCTTGGTAACTATCGAAATTAAATAGCAAAATGTTATTGTTAACGCTAATAATATTAAAATTAAGGCAAAAATCACATCGATCATCCAAAATTTATACCACACCATATCTACTCCATCATTTCTTAAATAACTCGCACCGTTAAATTTGATATGTTCGATCCAATACATTTCTTCATCTAAGGCTTTAAAATCTTGAAGAACTTTCGATTTTAGTTTAATCTCTTCTTTATATCTGAAATTAATTAAAAATATAACACTAGACCTAGAACTAGAAACATTTGGGTTTAGTCGTGCGTCTCCTAAGACGGTTAAACCCGAATGTTTCGAATTCTAGGTCTATTGTGAGTTCTACTTCTGGTTCAATAAAAATATACAAATCAAAAACCTTTGAAATTGAGATAAAAAAGATTAATTAAAAACTTTTTTGTGGATTCATTTTTTCTTTCTGTTTTAATTATATCGTAAGTACGTTTTGAAAGTAAGGAAATTCTTTTCAATTGGTACCTTACCTAGGATTTGTTGTAATTTCAATTAAGGCTTTATAGAAACTCCGGCGATTTAAAGTTCTGTAGTCTAAAGTAAGGGCGCATCCTGAGTGGGTCATTTGTGCGGCATTGTGTAACTGTTCTGCAAAGATTGGTAAAGCAATCATTGGAACTCCTAAATAGACCGATTCAATCGTGCTCAGCCGTCCGCAATGCGTTATGAACGCTTTAATATTTTTATGGCCAATACGGCCGTTTGTGGCATCCATTTCGCAATCATCACGTTGTCCGGCTTATCTCGAAGTTCTTCCTCGTATTTCCACAAAATCGGTTTTTTCCATAATCCAAAAGCTTCTATTATTTCTAAAAGTTTTACCGGTGGTAAATCTTTACTTTCAAAATTTGATCCTAAAGCGAAATAAATGACGTTCTCATTGTTATCCAAAAATTTTTAATATCTTTTGGTATATTTCTTTCATCATTATTTAAATGTAAATGTATCCCACCAATTCGTTTTATATTTGACGTAATTGGAACGTTTCCATTTAGAACCGGGTGTGTGTTTGTAAATATAAATGAAAAATTATAAATAAATTTTCAATTTTCGTCGAATTTGGAAAATGCTTTTTAAATAATTCATTATGCTTTGGTAAATGATCGTAATAAAAATAAAGTTCTTTCAGAATTAAGCAAATTAAGTTGTCGATTCGTTGAAAAAGTTCATTCGATTCGGAACGTTTCTGTAAAACTAGCGGGAATAATTGATGCTAAAGCAACGTTTCCGGTTATTTTATTGGTCTAAATTGAAGAAAATAACGTCGAAATTAGAACGCAATGGGCGTTGTAAAATTCACAAAATCCATGGAGGGATTCTGAGTTGAAGTGTTCTAAAAGAACGACTTCGAACGTGGCTTTCGATTTCATTAAATTTTTTACATTTTCATTTTCTAAGATATATTTTGATGATATGTAACCGAAGTGGTTGGTAATTTTAATGTTTTGAGAATATGACCAACATATAGTTTGTTAAATTGTATCCACTATTCCGTACGATATCTAAAAACAAATCAATTCATGCAAATTGGATTGTACGACTGTTTTATTATAAATTTTTTTCCTTGCCATTCAAATTAGGCATCCCCTCAACAACAATATTATGATAATTGTTAATTGGGCTTTTTTGTGGGAATGTGCTGATTACGGTTACATTATGACCTTTGGCAGCCAAACCTTTACATAGGGCTTCGCCTATCACGAAATGACTGTACGAGGGGAAATGGAACACTGCCAAAATGTTAGCTGAAAGGCACCAGTGCGAATGACAGAGAATTAAAAGCGCACAAGAGATGTACAATCTCGACATTTCGTTGCCGGTGCTTAGCGACAAATTCTTCTTTTACATTCAGAAGAAGCAATTTTATTCTTCGTCTTGACAAATTTCAAGTGAGATTACGTTCTTTTAAATTACTGATGACGTGTATTGAAACGTTTGATAAAAAACGCGGGATAAAAAGAAAGATCTTTTTTATAATTTTATTTTTTATAATATATTTTTATATCTATATTCTTAATTAAGTTTCTGTTTTTTGTTTGATGATTTTTTAGAAAACATTTTTAATATTAAATAAGCAATCAAAGTGTTTACAAAAATAATTAAAATTATTACAAATGAAATGACGTCAACCATCCAAAATTGATACCAAGGTAAATCGACTCCTGCGTTTCTCAAATATACAGCTCCTTTGTATTCGACGACGTGTTCTATCCAGTTTATGGCTTTTTCTATTTGATTTTCTTTTTGCATTATTTTTGATCTAAGTTGGGCTTCATTATAATATCTGAAAAAAGGTAACTTATTATAGAGAGTGTCTTATAAAGAATGTTTTGACATGTTAATGCGAGTAAAGTTAGTCATAGATTGAGGTAAAAATGGAAAGTAAGTTATTACTATTTAAATAAGTTGTTCAAATATTCCCAATCGTCTTCTTAATCGTTCTTAAAATGTACAAAACAACTATCTTCCATTGATCAGGAAAGAATCCATGCTTAATTCAACTTCAATCTGTCATCTCGCAATTTTATTAATAATTTTTCATATACAACAAATAAATAATAAAAATAATAAATAAAAATAATTTTTGGATACATACTTTGGGTTCTCAGTTATTTCCACTAAAGCCTTATATAATTTCCCTTTCGTTAATTCGTTAAATTTCACCCAAACAGCATATCCTAAATGAGCCATTTCCGCCGCATTATGAGCTTGTTCCGCAAACAACGAAATTCCAATCATTGGAACGCCATAATACAACGATTCCAAGGTACTCAATCGACCACAATGAGTTATAAAAGCTTTTACATTTTTATGGGCTAAGACGGCCGTTTGAGGAAACCATTTCCCAATTTTAACATGTTCCAAACCAGCCGGTAATTCGTCATCATCAAATTTCCAAAGGACCGGTTTTCCATATTTCCTCAACGCATCGAATATCGCTTCCAATTTCTCTTCCGGTATGCTTTTGCTATTAAAATTCGATCCAAACGCGAAGTAAATAACTTGATCGTGTTTATCTAAAAAATTTTGTACGTCTTGAGGTAATTTTTCGTCTTTACTTTTTTTGAAACTTTGAAGATGGATCCCACCTATTTCGACAATGTTCGGTGTTAATGGTACGGCCCCTGTTAATGCTGTTTGCGAGTTTAACAGCACCAAAGAGATATTATAAACTAATTGTGATAATGGGGGTGCATCCGGGATATGTTCATGTAAAAGTTGGTCTAATTTCGGCAAAGTATACAAATGATAATTGAGTTCTTGGTATATTAAGGTTATTAAATTGTGGAGACGTTCCAAAAATGTCATTGACGGTGAATAATAACCGGAAACGTCTGGAACGTACGAAGCCAATCCGATATTTCCAACTAAACGGTTCGTCCATATAGTTGATCCTACCGAAGAAAATGATATACAAGGTGCTTTAAAATGATAACATAAACCGTATAATGCTTCGCTGACAAATTGTTCTATGATGACGACGTCGAAGATTTCGTGGGATTTCATTAATTTTTTAACCGCATCGTGTTCGTAAACGATTTTTGACATAATATAACCCATTTCATTGGGGAAATTCGTTTTTGTTATGATATTTTCATTTTCGTAATCAATTAAATTAACTTTACTCATAAAATCTAAAAATAAAATAGATAATGTTATTTATAAATAGAATAAAACGTGATGCAATAAGTAAAAGTTATATCATTAAAAAATAAGATAAGATTTATTGACTCAGATTTTATTTGTATTAAAACATAACCTATATTTTTAGGTTTAAATTAATTTTGAAAAGAACTAACAATATTCAGTTCATAAAAGTATACAATCTTTTAATTTACCTATAATCCATTCTCTCATTCCAGTCAATTCAATATCACGATAATTTTTGATGGGTTTCTTTTGAGGGTATGTACTCAAAACAGTTACTTCATGTCCTTTTAAAGCTAATTCTTTTGCAATAGCACCACCAGCTATAAAATGACTAAACGAAGGTGTGTGTAAAACGGCTAAAATTTTATAGGAAATACAAAATTTAAAAGAACACAGTAAAAATAACACCGAAAATAACTTCATTCTTTATTAAATCGATTTACTCCAAAAACGAGTCTAAACTACACTCGATCGGTCACACTTTATCTACTTAAGCAACTCAAACGAAGGATTGTTATCGATATGAATGGATTACTATTTAAAAAAAAATATCAAAGCGAAAAAAGTTAGGTTTTTTGAATGTTAGGTGACGCTGGTGATTTTTATGGTTTGACGTGTTGTTTGGGTTGCCTACATTATATTATTTAAATTATACAGGTTAGTACAAAGGAATCATCGGATTTAACAAGGCCATAATTCGGAAAGTATGATAGATAGTTTCTATTTAATGTAGAAGTAAAATTATTCTATTTTTACTTTAAAGAAACTGTTACAATAGATAACATTTAATATCGGAAATACATCAGCGTTTTTAAGTTCAACAAAAAATGATAGGAAAAATAGAAAACACCGCGAGATATATACGTTCAGAGAGGAGATATAGCGAGAAAGTAGTTCCACTCCACTCATGACTCGCTATAAATCTAGTCCGAAGATAAGGTTTGCTGTTTTTTCGCCGATTTCAAGATTTCGTCCATATGGACTTTGCGGGACTAGAAACGATTTGTTGGAAGATTCGTTCGATTAATTTAATGTTTTTTTTTGATATTTTTTTAACTAAATATAAAAAGAATCCAAAGAAGTTACTATTCATTAATTAAATATAAAATTATAGTTTATAATAACAATTTTTGGAAATATAACCCCTTCTTGGTCGAATTTTCCATTCTCTTGGAATATCTTTGCTCTAGTTATTCACGTCACACCGTCTCTTTATACCCGAAAAATAAGAAAACTGAGACGGATAGCAGAGATATAGGACGAGTTCCATTTCGAAACGGTCGGTTGTGTGGTAAGAATTTTAATTCGGTA
This sequence comes from Onthophagus taurus, assembly GCF_036711975.1. Lineage (NCBI taxonomy): Eukaryota > Metazoa > Arthropoda > Insecta > Coleoptera > Scarabaeidae > Onthophagus > Onthophagus taurus. The sequence continues at coordinate 7,401,893 of NC_091967.1, forward strand.
CAAAAACAACTCTAGATTGGAGGATTTCCCATCAATTGCTTTTGTACTGTGGTTACTCGTTCTATTTATTTCGGTTCGTTGTGTATCTTTCTTTATGTTGAGATTAAAATATAGTTTTAGATATTTCACATAGATAACATATCTGGATTAACAAGCAAAAGGATTGCAAACCTTTCCGTTTATCTTACAAAACCTTGACTTCATTTTCAAATCTGCATTGCTTGCTTGCAGAAGATGTTGAATTTTTGACAATTTAGTTTCTTCCAACTTTATGTTTATTTATTATCAAAGCTTTTTTGATTTAATTTTTAAACAAGTTAAAGCCGGTCATTAATGTTTAAACATTATCACTCAATATACAACCTCAATATCACTCAAACCTAAGTATCCTGAAGATAAAAATGACAATGTAATCAATTACTATGCCCCTACATCAGCAAGAATATTGGCTAAGCAAAAGTATCCCGATGACTTAGCTCAAAGGAGTTAGCATATATCTATCACCCTACTTTGAGAAGAATTGTATTGACCCCAATGAGACAAGGCTTAAAAGGGTATTTCAAAGAGTGGTTTATATTTCTAATTTTAAATAATATTAACTACATAAAATAAACGTTTCCATTAAAATAGTTACTAATTTTATAAACAAGAAACTTTTAACTTCTTTTTTTGGATTTAGATACATTTTTAGAACTTTTTGATTTACTACCAAAACATTTTAAAATTAAATAAGCTCCGAAAGCGTTGATACCCAAGAAAGAAACGATTAAAACTGCGACAACATCGACCATCCAAAATTGGTACCATGGCAAATCGACGCCAGCATTCTTTAAATAAGAAGCTCCTTTAAATTCTAAAACATGTTCGATCCAGTAGACGGCTTCATCCATTCCGTTACGTTTTCTTATTGCTTTCGAGCGCATCTGTGCTTCTTTCGTGTATCTAAAAACATTATTAATGAATCAAACCTTGCTCTTAAAATACACTTTTGGCAATAAATTTATAACTTACTTTGTATTTGAGGTTATTTCAACAAGCGCTTTATATAATTTTTCCGCTTTGAGCGTTTTAAACTCAACCGGAACCGCGAAACCATAATGAACCATTTCTGCAGCGTTATGAGCTTGTTCTGCAAAAAGTGGAATTGCAATCATAGGAACACCATAATACAACGATTCCAAAGAACTCAATCGCCCACAATGAGTTATAAAACCAACAACATTTTTATGAGCTAACACCGCCGTTTGAGGAAACCACTTAGCTATTTTAACATTATCAAGTTTTTCGGGTAATTCGTCCTCAAATTTCCACAAAACAGGTTTACCCCATTTTTTCAATCCATTTATTATTTCGTTTAAAGTTTCTTTGGGAATATCTTTACTTTGAGCGTTCGAACCCAAAGCGAAATAAATTACTTCTTTATTATTATCTAAAAACTTTTGAATATCATCCGGTAATGTGACATTTTTCAATCCCTCAACGTGAATTCCGCCGACTTCCTTTACGTTTGGCGTTATTATTTGCGGAGATCCTAATGCAGGATGAGAATTTACAAGAAGTAATGAAACGTTAGTAATTAAATTGTAAATGTGTGGTGCGTTTGGAATATGTTCTTGAACGATCGCGTTGTGTTTTGGTATATAAAACGTGTGATACACGATTTCTTCGTAAACGTAAAGTGCCAAATTGTGCATTCGTTGAAAGAAGGTCATTTTTGGTGAATAGGTAGTCGTCATCTGTGGAACATACGATGCTAATCCCACATTTCCGGTTAATCGATTCGACCAAATCGTTGTGGCAACCGCACTTACCGCTACACAGGGTACTTTAAGATGATAACATAACCCATAAACAGCTTCATTGAAGAAATGTTCTACAATTATTAAATCAAATTTTTCGTTAAATTTCATAATTTTTTGTATTCTTTCGTGTTCATAAAAATTTTTCGTCATTGTATAACCAAAGCTATACGTTGTTAGTGTTGAAATGAATTCGTTTATGTTTAAATAATCGAAAAAATTAAAATCTTTCATTTCCTCATCAAATTGTTCTTTGAACCCATTTAATTTAATAACATTAAGATTTTCGATGGTTTTCTTTGGTTCATAAGCGGTTATCAACGTTACTTGATGACCTCTTCTTGCTAATTCCTCACTTAGAGTTTCTCCGATTATTACATGGCTGTAAGAAGGTGCTGGGAATAGTGATAAAATTTTAGCTGATTCACTTGCACTTAGAAGTACAGAAAAATATATCGAGACTATCGTTATAGTTGTTAAAGTTTTCATGTTGCACGGTTAAAGGTTTTAAAGATACTAAGATAGCTTCAATCTATTCGTTTTCGTTAACTGATCGGTTTTATCTTAATTTTTTTTATCTTTATACATGTGACCTTGATTACATTAAATATCCTAACTGTCTAAATGGAAGATTACTCAACAATTAATTGTTTGCATTGATTTTATCATTGGGATATCTACATAGCGTTAATAAATTTTGTATCGTATCTTTAATTTAATGGAAATTTGTATTGGAATTTTATTTTTAAAGAAAATTCGATCCCATTGAAACCAGCGCTGCGCTGGGTATATTTTTTGCGCCGGTCAGTTTGATAAATTTATAATTACCATTTAGTTTAAGAGGAAAATTTTTTTTAAACGCACTTATTGCAGGTAGATCGTAACCTTTACTTACTAAATCATCAAGTTCCAAAATGTAATAAATCCAAATTCGGCGCAGTCAGTTATTTTTATGAAGTGAACGTTTTATCTCAAGTTTCATCATTATTTTTAATGGTTTTATTTTGAAACGTATGTGTTATGCTTGTCATACATGATTTGATAAATCTTAAATAACGATTATAAATATTGTTGACTAATGCATAGTCTCATGATTATATAAAATTGCGGATATAATAATTTTAATTGTTTTGAATAAAAGTTAACTTCGTTGACCTGCTTATGGATCGATTCAAATCAGTGGCGGAACTTTTCTAAAAAATGTAGTAATACAATTTCAAATTTTTGGAATATGTGAGTTATTTCCACCCAAAAGTATATTTAAAAGATAGATACATAGGTAGAGAAGGGGTTGGGTTGAGTATTGGGTATTCAGAATGAAGATTCTTGCCTAAAAATTGTTTTTTTTTGCCACCCGTTTTGGTCGTTTGGACATCTCTTCTTATGATAGACTTTATATCTTGACCAAGATATATAAGGAACGATTTTACCTTAAATCGTCGAGGTCGCTTACGGGCAAGGAGAAAGAGTTAGATCCTCCAAAGTTGACGATTTCATGTTGATATATCAAAAACAGCGCCTCGGCTATTTGAGACGTAATCGTTCCTTAAACCAACTCCAACCCAACCTGAAATCAACATCAATCCCAAGAAAACCAACCTCAAATTAAGTTCAAAATAATTATTCGTGAAATATTTACTTTTTATCGGGTTAAATCAAATTCGCGAATAAACAGATTTTCTTATATAAGTTTGAGAAACAAATAAACAAATGGAATATGATTATATGGAAATATGAAATATGGAAAGAATAAAAAAGACAAGGGATTGAGCATATTTGTATTTTAAAAGGTCTGGGATGTATAGTAGCTGTCACACGAAGAAAATGTATATGGTGCTTGTTCTTTCATCTTGTTTATCGCGCGTTGGAAAAACTGGTGATTTAAATATGTCGCGTCGAGTAGATTTCGGTCGGACGAACGCGAAAATTGTCTTTTAAAATCGTTTTAGTGCCAGCACCGAAACGGTTTCGACGGTTTCGCGAGTCATCCCCAAGGCGAGCCCCCTAAATACCTTTTGTTTGTACTTTACCAAGTTAAATTGAGTTCCGGATGCATATCAAGTTCGCAGTTAGCCCTCAATTATGTTCTTATCGTTGTAATAGTTAAGCCTTCTTAACTAATTTTACAATTAATAAATAATATTATAATGAAAAGAGTGTTAATCACCACAAAAAAGTTCCGGTTGCTTTGTTTCAAGTTTTACAATTAGTTATGTTCCGGACACGGTGTGGTGGAAAGAAAAGATATAGACGCTGATGTCTTTCAAAGTTTGGGGGAGCATAATGACAACAGAGAAGTTTGAAATTAAAATTTTACGTCTCACAACCCAGCAGTTTTTTATCTTTATCATTTCTTTATAACAAAAAGATTTAGTCTTCATCATCTCCATTTAATCATCCACGTATAGTTAAATATCCTCCAAGGTAGCTAATTTAAAAAGTTACTTTTTAATTATAATTCACAACTTTTAGCTTCAATATATTATACTTCAATACAATCAAAAATAAACTTGAAAAAAAGATATTTACGATTCAATTTCCCTCAAACGATCGAAGATTACCGTTAAACTCGAAAGGAGGATTCAAGATACTTTATTGAACTATTTACCACACAACCCCCTATTTCCGTTGACGTTCCTCGTTCTAAATGCAAACCAAGGCGTGACTACTACAAGAATTATAGTCCCCCTTCAAACTTCATAAGCTTCAAGTTTCAATATAAATCCAGCTCACGCATATTAATGTGAACAGCTCTTCATTTTATACGTAACCTATAAAACAAGCGTAAACACTATTAAACCTATGTTTCGCTTTGATGTATTTCCAACTGAATTGAACTGAATACTTTCAACGGTTTGCGTCAAATAAATTCGAATCAAAAAAGGAAAACTTTTTGAAAGAACAAAGCGGATTAGGTTTGTTAATCTTTCAAAGTACACTGTGAAGTCGTTTCTAGTTTTGGACGTGTGCTGAGTAGATTCTCGGAAACAATTCGGTTTCGGATGGCAAACGATCGGATGGAAGCGAACGTTTACTTTTCGATTCTGTGTGGTGTATGTGAAATTTGGATGTGAATTACATGACCTAGATTTAAGTTTTATACTTGATTTTTCTACTTGCAAAGAAAACTTTTAGTGAATTTCAAAAAATTATTTTGTTACATAAAATCTTTAAATCAAATAAAAATCATTATTTATTATTGTTTAAAATCATAGGGGATTTAAAAGTCACCAGATTGAAGTTGGCAACAAATATCATTTGACATTTCTTAAACGTCAATTATACTTCATCAATCTTTAATTTATAAAATCGATTAAATTTAATGGATTAAATACAAGAATATATAAAAAAATCTTTTTTTAGTTGTCGTAAAGAATTATTCTGCGAAATATAATAAGACAAATGAAGGTAGAAGATGAGAATAATAATTTTTCTTTGTTTGAAAGTCGTTTCATTGTAGTTCTAAATTTGCAACGTGAAAGAGAATGCAGAGACTGTGTTTTGCTCTTTAGAAAGGGATGGGTTCATTAATAAACACTGCTAACCGCCACCAACATAGTTGATTTCCCTAGAGACTGTCTTCCCCATTCTCGTTCCATGACCCTCTCCACTAACACAAATGACCCAGTAATCTCAAACATACAAATTGCGTTTGTTATGTAATTTGATAATTAAATCCTTTTTTTTTGAGCTGGAAGTAAAAAAGAATACCGTTTAAAGAAAAACCGTGTTAAAAAAGACTGACTTTGAGTAATTGCTACGGCAATTACCGAATGACATTGATCCCCCCATATAGAATTGAATGGGGGATTAACGAAAATCCATTCGATCGCGCCCCCTTTGCAAATTGTAACGTGGATCGGTTACGGTTGGTGCGATTTTTTTATTTACCTGACATTGAATCTTGATTGGAAGTTGATCAAACCAGCAATCAACAAAATCCATCAAGTAAATATAAAAGATAACCACCATCTATCGAAATTTCTATAGAGAATGAAGTTTCTTCATGGTGTTTTATACTTCCAATAAATTTCATGGTTGTTATACATAATAGATAAAAGCAAGCGAAATGGCACTACACATCAAGTTTCACATACGTGGATATACGTGATATGTAGCTTCCGGAATTGATAAGCCCAACAACCAAAACTGAAACACAATCGAAACAACCATTTCAGTTTACGATAGTTTATTCAAAAACGAACAAAAACCAAGCTGACGATAAAACTTTTGAACGTTCAAAATATTATACGAATATATTTTGCTCACTTTTGCGGAATAATAAGTTTTGTTTTTAGTGGGACAGAGGTGGAGGACGTTGTTTTCTTGTGCGCAGCTAGCATAAATCGGAAGCGCTACGTGGTCGTTATTTATGTGTCGGGAACACGTGTGGGACTGAAAGTGTTTTCAAGAGGCGGTAATATACGGGGTTGAATTGGAATTTTCGTTTTTAATTTCTTTTTTTTTGGGAGCTATTAAAAAAAATAAGTGGCGCTTGACGTTCCCACAAAAATGCGATGGAATGAAAGAAAATTGTACGTGTCACCCGAAAAACGTATTTGGAGTTACGCCAAGACAAGATCTCCACAGCAATTTCAACAACGTTGAAACAAAATCATTTTGTCATCAAGAAACCTTAAAAAGAACAATTAAAAATAAATAATGTTTTTTTTTGTTAGTATTCTTTAACCCGTGTTAAGGCCTACTTCATCCAGATATTCAGGAGCCTTCAATATCTTGTGTTCTTCAAAATCTCCATGGAACCTTACCAAATCCTTCAAATTCAACTCATCCAGTTTCGGTATTAAGAGCTCGTTCTCTCTACATGGCTACCGCGTTTCCAGTTTCAAAAAAGTATGGCTCAATCACATATTCTGCATACTGGTAACTTTTTGCTGGTTGCCCTAAACCGAATATTTTATTTGTCTACATATCTTTCTGGTTAAATCTAGACTTAATCGAGAAAAACAGCTACGCTGATGTGGCCAGATACAAAGAATGAATGGTCAGGTTAGGTCTAAAAAGTTTTGAAACTCAGAGTGCAGGAGAGAAGAAGACGGGGATGACCGTAATAGAGATGGGGCGAAGTCATGAGGTAAGCGTTGGAGATGAGAGGAACAAATTGGACGAAAGATAGAATATTGGCGAGAAAGCATCTGAATGTTGTAGGGAAATATCTTTAAATATAAAGTCAAAATTCTTTGAAGGGACCGCCGAGAAATCTACAATTCAATACTGTTCCTCACAACTTGGATGTTCGACGCCGTCCAGGAGGTTTCCGATCTCGGGTCTCAATGTCTTCAAATCGAATTTTTTGAGAAGTAGGCATCTAGAAGAAACTTTTTAAGCCACCTACAAGAATGATGAAACATATATGAAACATAGCTATAAGGTATAAATTGGGTTGGGTTAAATCTGTACTAAACTTTAACGAGAAAAAACAGCTTAGCTAAACATTCAAAAAAATCTTGATATGTTTTGTAAATTTTACCAATATTTTTATTGACATTTAAGGTGGTTTGCACACGGAGCTACTGAAAAGACACTGAACAAACTATAGGTTTTGATCGCTGATGAGTAGCTTCGTGTGTGGAGTCTGATCACTAATGACTCAATAACTGGTTAGTGACCCAAGTTACGAACAAGTTTATTTCCTTTTTAGTAGCTCCGTGTGCAGAGCGCCTACCTGTCAGTGTTTTTAAGCACATATCTTATTAATAATTTGAGTGTTTTGAGTTCGAAAAAATTCGATTAAAAACCATTTATCACAGAAGATTAGAGGATTAAAAGAATATATTTTCCCGTATTTCCACCTATAAAAGAAAGGTTATCAATACGATTTTACTACCAATTCGCTCATAAAACGTAATCCCTTTCTATATTACGCTGATTTTATGCTTTGTACAGCCCGAATCAAGAGAAATAAGATCCTTTCTATTGATCGTCGAAATTTAACGATCATTTTTATACTCTAGCAACTTTTAATTTTTTTAAAGAGGTTTCTCGAGAATGTAAATACCTCCTTCCGGTCCATTTAGTAAAACGAATTCGACGAACCCCAAAACGCTGCGAGTGAGTAAAAAAAGTTTTTATCTAAAAGCGAACAGTTAGAAATGTGCCGACAAAACGGGAAATTGAAAGGCTTTCTACTATCCACGCCAAACGGACAATGACAAATGGATGGTTGTTTTTTTATTTTTCCTTCTCCTCGTTATATCTTGGTGTTAAGGGTTGAGGTTTAATCCTATTATTTATTTAAAAATTAAAAAGAAAAATAAAATCAGATTATATTTCATTTTTGTAGGAACATGTAGGAATTTGTTACGGCCCGTAATCACACCATGAAATGAAGCGTTCGATTTTAACAACCATGTCCGTTTTATGTTCAAAAATACGAATCTCGTTATTTCTTTCAAAGGATTCCTTTATGAAAAATTTCTTCGTCATCATAAATTTTTGAAGTATGTACCATTTATTTAATGTTACATTAATGCAAAAAATTGGTTCTACGAAAATTTTTATTAAGCTTATCTACAACAAAGAATTTATTTGATACAATTAAAACTTAAATAAACCTTCAACGATTAATTTAACACCATTAATTTCTTTTTCTTTCGTCTTGTTCACCCGGAAAATGTAATTTTCCACTTTAGTTCACGCGAACCACAATCATTTTAACGACTTTCCTTTTCTCTACATTTCCGGATACCGTCTTCGAACTGGGTTAGAATAGTCTTAAGACCTATTGTTGAACCAAACATCGATCGATCTATCATTATTATTCAAGTTGAATAATCTTAATACATAATTCCTTAAAGAAATTTAAAACGAATTTATAACGAAAGAGAAATATGTCTGCGTATAAATATCCGGCTGAAATATCGAATTTGAAGCTGATATGAACGCCGGATGGATTTCCATAATGCCCTGAGAACTGACCAGGTGTAGATATCTATCTTGTAAACTGATTTCCTACGCTCAAAGCTGAATAGTGAATGGGGATTTCAACAGAATCGATATTTTGTGAGGTAATTAATGAAACATTAAAAAAGTTTGTCGGCGATGAAAGTTCTTTGAGGCGTGGACTTAAAACTTAAAAGTTTCATGATAAATGGTGTTAAAATTAAAAGCTGATCAATTTTCAACTAAAATAAAAGATTTGATAAAATTGTAATTACAAGAAGTAATTAAGAACATATTTATAAATCCTTGGTATTATCTCGATTTACCTTTAGAAAACTTTTAAATATCCATTAATATTTATAATTATTTTTTAAATTAACATAGGGGATTTAAAAGTTACCAGATTTAAGTTGGTGACAAATATAGTATGACATTTAAACGTCAATTAAACGCCAACCCAGTTATTTTTAAATTTAATTTAAATTAAACTTAATTTATAAGTAATAAAATAATTTTTGTTTTAGAAACATGGGGAACACGAACGTTATGCTGCACAGAAAATGGATGTAATTCGTCTGAGCCGTTACAATTTTCCTTGATCAACATTTCCCTGGCTCTGGTTGTCGCCTTTGTGATGACTCACTGAAATATGCAGAATGAGAAGAAGAAAATTTTATAATTGATCCCGTCAAGATAGAGACGCAATCCAAATTGAGATTAACTATGTAAAAGATTAGAGATGGGATCCTAAAGACAAATATTCTAAAAAAAATCGCTCGTTTTCGATTTAGAAAAAAAAACAAAAATCTTTACACACGCAAAAATTAAAACACACTACATAATAATACACTTTTAGTCTTCCTCAACTTAATATAAAAATTACCCTTTTTTCCCCTAAATTTCCATAAAGAACCAGTGTATATAGATTTTAAGAAGTTAAGCGAGTAATTATTAGGTTAAGAGATTAAAAAGTAAAAGAAGCTTTTAGTTAATGAAATTTAATTAAAGAACTATAAAATAAAAATATGATCGAGAACTTACTGAATATTCTAAACCAAAGTTACTATTCTAATCGCAATAAATAAGAAAAAATCGTTTAAAAAATTAGTTTATTCTAAAACGTTTTAATTAACACCTGTTTCTTCTTCTATTTTGCGCTTGTATAAAAGAAGCAAATAGGTACCGAGCAAAAAACTCATTAATTTCGAAGCCGTAGGAGTAATAAATTTCCCAGAATTCATATGAAATCGTCGCATAAAAAAAATTGTGTCCTTTTCCATACTTTTCGTATTTTAAAAGCACTAATTAACCACATTCAAAGAATATTAAAACTGACGTATGAGCTTGGGTTTTTATTTGCCATTTATTTACCTAGAAAAGGTGTTTTATTCTATTTAATTACTTTGTAGCACATTTTTGCAATAAATATGTACTTCGTTAAAATCGTATTTATCTAAAAATTTATTAGTATTTTAACCTCATCCATTTAGTTACTGAAAATGTTACTAAAAATCAGGAAAACAACATAAATTTTATAAGGATCCTAGATAATACCAACAGAAACCCTAAAAAATTTACATTGACAAGTATTATAGAAAAAAAAACGAACTTATAACTTAATTTATTATGATATATTGATTTATTCACGAAATAAGATTAAATCGAATCCGTGATGGTTAAAATAAGAATTTATAATAATTTTTTATATATTCCAAAGCAAATTAAATTATTTCATTTAACAAATATTTAAATTTTTTAAGTCATTATCAAAACATCGCCATCTATCGATTTTAAATACAACCTAAGGTTACTTATTAATTTCTTATTTTTGGCTTAAATTTTTATTAATTTATTAACGAAAATAAAGAAATATGATTTATTTGCGATTAAAATAAGATTACTTTTAATTTTCATTTATTTAAAAAGGAATTAAAATAATAAAACTAACTAAACTTTGTATAGCTAACTTCATTACGCTCTGCTATTGTTCTGTAATACCTGTCAAATCGTTGGAAAGTTGGTAAGATTAATCGCAAATTCTATCGTATTGAAATCAAATTTTAGTAACAGTGACGTTTGAACTTTAAATACGAACGTTTTTGCAGTAAATTCGCACTTTGTTAAAATCATTTTTCAAAAATTTATATCGGATTTTTAAGTCAGTATCAAAACATCGCCATCTATCGATTTTAGTTGCAACCTAAGATTTCTTATTAATTTCTTATTTTTGGCTTATATTTTTATGATTTTATTAATGAAAATAGGTAAATTTGATATATTTGAGATTAAAATAAGATTACTTTTTAATTTTCGTTTATTTAAAAAGGAATTAAAATAATAAAACTAACTACACCTCGTATAGCTAACTTCATGATACACTTTTATTTTTCTTTAACACCTCTCAAATCGTTGAAAAGTTGGTAAATGTAATCAGACTTTAAATACAAACTTTATATATTCGATTCTTAACCTCAATTATTTAGTTACCGAAAACGTTACTAGAAATTAGAAAATGACTTAAATTTTATAGGGACCCTAGGTAAAACCAACAAAATCCCTAAAAATTAGACCTTGACAGGCATCACATAATTTGACAGATTTTGACAGTTCGGTAAAAATCGGGTAAATTTCTTTTAAATCGCGCTTGTGAAAGTTAATCATAACTTTTAAATGAATGAAAGTGAATTATTCCAATTAGTTTATCTGTTTATTGGTAAGATCTACTATATTTATTGATTCCTGGAAACACTTCTTTATAACAATGCTTAAATCAGATTTAAATTTAGAATATGGCACTTTTAAACTTTGAATATGATGAACCAAAGTGAAAAAATTAAGAGTTTAACTTGTTACTTTATAGTAAATGACACAGGTTAAAAATTTACTTTTTGCTTTTAACCCCTACACATATTATGTATATTATTATTATTCAATATGGAAATTATTGTTCTGTGCCTAACTCCGATTAATCATTATCTCTCTGACGTTGTATACACACCAACACAGAGAGTCATGGTGGTAATGCTAAAACATAGAAATCCCATTAGCTATTCAGTCAACTGTCCGGCGCATCGTGACGTGGGCATACATCTGCATTGAAAATTTTACACCGTTATCTAAAAGCTTTCGTCCTCTCCCAAAAAAAATTTCACCTATTATTCGTTCAAACAAAATAAAAATAAACGCAAAAGTTTTATTACAACACCAACTCGTCTCTATTACATAGGTACAATTTATGTAAAAATTTTGTTATAAATTTTTTCGTTATAGAAAAATAAACCACTAAAAATATACGTATTTATTATTTTACATCAATAAACATAAAAAAAACTGTTCATGATTGCTTTTAGAATCTATACGCTTTGATGTACACATTAAAATATCACATTGCATATTGATTCTTGAACCAATTTTCGAATGACACTTCCCAAAAAATCACAAAAGGTGCTTAAAGTTCGAAGTCACGTACTATAGAAGGGCTCGGATTACAAAAAAAGTCACGTCAAGTGGCCATTATGGGCAGATATGCGCATTTGTGAACGCTCGAACGGTGGCAATCTGCGATGATATATCGTTCCCTGTCACTAATTCGTTTGGAAAAGGGCCGCTGTCGTTCGTTCGCGATCCGTCGCACCGCCAAAATCACTTCCCATAAATCAATCGAAATATTTTCCTCGTTTTCCACTCCTTTTAATTATAATTAATAACTATCGTTTGTCAAAAACAAATTTTGATCACCATCGTGATGATCACCTCTTTCAAAGAGTTTTCTTTAAAGTGGTATATTTGGAACGTACGCGTTATATAAACCGCGACCCTTTTAAATAATCGATAAAACTTGGATTATTTATTGTATTTGGAGATCGTTCGCAAAATTTATGAGGTTCGAAATGTTAAATTATTATCAATGCAAATTTTAATAGTTAATTATCCGAAATTGGATGTGTAAAATTACACCTATCAGTGATAATAAGCCAATCAATGAGTAACTGGAACATAGAACAGGTACCTATATGCAGTGAATTTTACTTAAGATGCAATATATAAAAATATATTTCCATAGAAACCAGGGCGTATCTACTTACTTTGTCCCACATAAAAGGTAACATGTCACTATAATTTGCCATTACAATAAAACCTCGATATAAGGGATTAATACAGGGAAGGCAGTGTCCGTTATAGCTCAATAAAAATATACAATAATCTAGTGCTGAATAACAAATAAAACTAGACTAACTAGAAACATTCCGTTTAGCCGTGCGCCTCTTAAGACGGCTAAACCTGAATGTTTCTAGTTCTAGGTCTAATGTTAGTTCTAGTAGCAGTGGTAGGTAGCGCTAGTTAGCATAAGATATCACTATGATGCATATTTTTATTGAACTAAAACTAGAAGTAATACTAGACCTAGACTGTGTATTGTGTAGCTTTTCGTGTGTTCTTTCATCTTGCTTAAGTATCCCAAAAATATTTTTAATAAGATGAACATCATTTGGATATACCAATCAATTTTTTCTAATTCCCTATAATTGGAACTCTTTTAAAAAGTGTCAAAATATTTTTTTTTGTTCTCTCATCCTACTCAAAGATCTCAAAGATAATTTTAATCGATGGAAACCATTTGGACACCAACCGACGTTTCCTAATTCTTTTTTACTGAAATTGCGTACTTCTTATCCTTTAATTGCTATAAAATTCCTACGTTCTAAGAGAAAAAAAACAGTCTCCGATACCGGTTGTCCAAGTCTTTAGGCATGCGTCAATTTGTATGCAATTAATTAAATCAGAATATAAAAAAAAACAAATTATATGCAATTATTAAATTTGAAATGGAATAGACGCAGGTGGATTTAATTACCACCCCAAAAACGGTATCCATATTTCCTAAGTTGGGGTTTAACAACAGCTGGATTAAATTTGATTTTAATTAACCCATTAAGGTAGTAATTTTTAATTTATACGCATTTCTTAGTGGTATTTAATAATAATTTTTATCACTAAATTTCTCGCTCTTTTTAAAACGTTATTATCCTTAAATGCATTAAACGACACAATTAAATAGGCGAAATAGGCGATAGATTTACTGCCATCTGTTGATCGGGTATCATAACTAATTGACAATGAAAAATTTTGACATTTCAAAAAAACGTCATTAATATCAATTAATATTAAAGAAATGTCAAAGAAATATGATTTTCTCGTTATTTTTATACTAGCAATATTTCAATATTTAATGTTATCGAATACCTTACAAAATTTCGATATGGATGTGGATTCTGAATGCGGATACGGCATAAAACTTGGTCACATTGTAAGTAGTATGTAATTAATGATTTATTCTTTAACACGAAACTTCTAGGTACTTGTAGTGATAAAAAACGTAAATAAAAACACCGATGTTTGTACTGGAGCGATAGTGACTTCCACGATTATTGCAACATCCGGGGGATGTTGTCATTCAGCTCGTTCGATTTCCATCAAAGCTTTTTACAATTACACCATTAAAAAATGGATGCAAACTCGAACTGTCTTCAGTACCAGTGTTTTAGCGCGTCAGGATAATACTCTTCCAATGGATTATCTCTGCATTATGAAAGTTAGTTTTATATCTTTACATACATTTGAAATTAAAGATAAATTATTTTGTTAGCTTGAAACCGAATTGGATCTAAACAAGAGAACTAATAAGATCGAATTTTATAATGATTCCCTGACCCAAGATCACGTCGTTGATATTATAGCGATTTTGTACTTGAAAGAGCAAGATAAATACAAAGTTGTGTGCCATGTAGCTGAAATTGAAAGAAATCAATCTTGTAGCGAATATTATCGAGAAAACTTTGATAATTCCAGTTGGCACCCCTGTTTTACAAATGCATTTCTTAAGACGCAATCATGTTTGGTAATTAAAATTAAAAATTTAATTGTCAAAAACCATATATATACTATCTCCTATATCGCTGACTAAGGCAGCAAAAGAGTGTAAACATTAGAGTGCAGATATATATATATCTGTGTCTGTCGTGCCCCCGTCTACACAAGAGACATGCGTGAACACGTGGTGAGTACGCTTTTATCTTATTGGACGGTGAATTAAAAATTAATAGCAGTTGATGACCTTGATGTTTATAAAACACCAAATAAATGTTTGACATAAACATAACCTAAAATCTAATACAATAATGGCTTCTTGTTTTATTTATAACATTTGAAATCGACAAAATTGTCATGGTTACATAAAATTTGGTTTGTTATTTGGGTTGCCTAAACAAAAGTAAAGAATATAATGTTTAATGAACAACCTACATAAAGTTGATATTTAAAGCAATATTCAACGTCAATTTCACACAAAAGTACATATATTCTAATTTATTTGATGCATCTACGATAATTTATAATTAAAGTCAACTATCTACAATAATTGCATTTCAAAGCTGCATAAAATACGCGCGAAACACTTCAAACTCTTA
Organism: Onthophagus taurus; assembly: GCF_036711975.1. Lineage (NCBI taxonomy): Eukaryota > Metazoa > Arthropoda > Insecta > Coleoptera > Scarabaeidae > Onthophagus > Onthophagus taurus. Next base: position 7,417,062 of record NC_091967.1, read on the forward strand.
AAAATTTACGATTCGCGTAAGCGCCTTCGCGATATGGGGGCACGACAAAGACAAAACATATATCATTCCGTCTGCTTTTGATGGAAACGCTCGCCACTCATTGCTTAGATAGGGAGTCAGCGATATAGGAGATAGTATATATATGTCAAAAACCTTTCGTGCAGGCAACCCATATTACAATAATAAATTTATTAGTTATTTTGACAATTAAATTGTAATTTAATAAATTATTAAATTTTATTTTAAATTCAGGGTGTTGATGGTGCCGTAATTCAATATGATAATAAAATGATTGGACTATTAAAACATTTTTTGGAAAATTGTTCAACCGCTAAGTACGGATTCATACATATGTTTAGTGCAAACGCTGAATTTATAAAAATGATTATTACCGAAGGTAAATATAAACGGCACCATTAAAAAGAATTAATAAACAATTTTGAAAACAAACATGGAATTATCTTTTCTTTAGTGGCGGAGTTAATCACATTTTATTGAAATAAGTACTAAAAATTAAATACGGTAAACCCAAAACATTCCAGTTCTAGGTCTAGTGCCAGTTCTCGTTTTAGTTCAACGAAAAATATACAACAATATAGCGCTGAATAACAACTAAAACTAGAACTAACACTAAACTAGACCTAGAACTAGAAACATTCGGGTTTAGCCGTCTAGAGACGAACGGCTAAAGCCGAATATTTCTAGTTTTAGGTCTAGTGTTACATTTAGTTCAATAACAATATATCACATAGCGACATCTAGTGCTAACTAGCGCTTTATAACAACTAAAATTAGAACTAGAAACATTCGGCTTTAGCCGTTCGTCTCTTTAGACAGCTAAACCCGAATGTTTCTAGTTCTAGGTCTAGCGCTAGTTCTAGTTTTAGTCCTACTTCCGGTTCAGTAGAAATATGCAAATCAAAATCCTTTGAAATTGAGATAAAAAAAGAAAAGGTATTCTAGAAAGTTCTAGTTCAATAAAAATATACAACAAACTAGCACTGAATAACAAACAAAACTCGCTTCAAGTTAACTCAGGATTACTTATTGACCAAAATTAATTTATTCAAAAAAAGATAATGGGAGATTACCACAAAATGAATTAAAAATCAAATATTAATTAAGACACAAATAGTATTTTTCGAAATCTTTAACCTTAAAAAAATACAAAATTGAAATAACACTTACAATACAATTCTTATATAAATCATGTAGTAATACTATTTTTTGGTTCGTTTAGGATAACGACTAGATGAAGGTTTTTCATCTTCAATCGTATTATTGGTTTCTTGTACTTTTTTCTTAGATGGTTTAATTTTAATTCTGTCCTCTTCATCAACTTCATTACCTTTCTTATTTTCATGGCCTTTCTTTGTAATCATTTCTGTTTCTTCTTGATTTTCAACATTTCTCTTATTATTCCCTATTTTTTTCTTCGGTTTTACTGCTTCCTCTGCAGCCTCACCATCTTCAACATGTTCCACTTTTTTTGACTTTTTCTTGGGTTTCACTCCTTCCACCCCGTTTTCAGCATCTTCAACATTTTCCACTTTTTTTGACTTTTTCTTGGGTTTCACTCCTTCCACGCCGTTCTCACCATCTTCAACATTTTCCACTTTTTTTGACTTTTTCTTGGGTTTCACTCCTTCCACCCCATTCTCACCATCTTCAACATTTTCCACTTTTTTTGTCTTTTTCTTTGGTTCAATTTCTTCCTCCCTGTTCTCACCATCTTCTATATTTTTCACTTTTCTTATCTTCTTCTTGGGTTTATCATTTTTTTCTTTATCTTCAACTTTCTCTTCGGCATTTGCATGTTTTCCCTTTTTCTTGGAATGTTCAGGTTTTACCTTTTCATTTCCATTCTGTTCTATATCCTCATTTTTAATTGCAGCTCTTCTATCCTTTGCTCTTGTATTATGAGGTTTCTCTTCTTGTTCTTCCTCTTCATCATTACTATCATCTACATTGAGTTTTCGTCTTGGTAATTTTGTTTTTTTGCCAGATGATGGCGTTTCGGAGGCAAGTTTGCGTTTAGTTGGAGTCTTTGACTGTTGGAAAACTAATGGGGACCCTATTGTGCCCCCATTAGATTTAATTCCATTTATAAATATGTTCCGTATGTTTTTATAATTAGGTTCAGAATCAAAATTAAGATTATTTAAGTAAACAAGATATTCTACAACAGCCTTGGGTGGGTCTTTATTTTTAAAACATGTTTCCATCAAATTGGGGATATCATCCATATATTTTGACTTCGATGTTTGAACAGCTACTGGATTTTTAACTTTTTCCCATGGTAAAGTACAACCAAGCCATTGTATTATATTGTATCCTAAAACTTCTAAATCTCCTCTGCGAGTTTGTACGCCATCATGACCATCACGACTAACATACTCAAGAGTGCCATCATGAGCTTTTTTCGGATCTCTCTTAAATTTTGTTCCAGTAAAGTAACGGCCGGTTAACCCATAATCCATAAGGTAAATTTGTTTTTTAGCTTTTAAGTCTAACAAAATATTCGCTCCTTTTATATCATGATGAACATAACCTCTACTGTGTATATATTCCAAGACATCCACAATTTGTAATGCAACTTTAAAAACAGTAACAATAGGAAATTCGTTCTTACAATCTAAAAGTAACTTGGAAATGTCGTCTCCAAACCGTTCCAGCACGAGGAAACGATACTTTTCCTTGTTAATTAAGTGAGACCCTGAACTAATGTAGCGCGGCATACCCAAAGATTTTAATTTATTCTCCTTCATGAACGCAGATATATCATCTTGTTTAGCGTTTCTCATCAAGAAATTCATTTCCACAAATAATGGGCCATTTCCGTGTGGTTCAATTTTTACAACATAAGAAAATTCGGTGTTGTTTTTAGATTCGTTTAACTCTTGAGCTAGATAAATAAGTCCGAATCCTCCTTTTCCAATTGGATTTCCAAGTTTCCATTTTTTTTTATGAACATCTTCCAAAACTTCTCCAGAACGTATGAGATCTTGTATTTGATCATTTGCACGTTTTTTAGGGGGCATGATTGAACCAAAACAATTTATAATCGTTAGGACAACACAATTTTTAAAATTATACCACGTTTCACAATTAAGCAACGACGAGAAAGATGATATTTTTTAGGCAATAAAACCAGTTCATTCCCGCTACTTTTAAATACCAACTACCAACCACCCTTAATAACAACATATAGAACTAAAATTTCCCAATTTTAACAAAATAATTTCTTTTTGCATAAGTGAAAATTTAAAAATAATAAAAGCGATTATTAAATAAATATACCGAAAAGTAATAACAATCTTTTTATCCTTTAATTTTCCATTTACACGCATAATAATAATTACATAATAACGTATAAAATATGTACCGCCAGCGCCATCTATCTGTCTGTAAGTAAGTAAGAGAAAAAAGGTACGAATGGTTTTATAAAAGCAGAGAAATGATAATAATAATAGTTATAATTATTATTAAAACTGAAATAATAGAAACATTAGGCTAGAAAGAAACAACCTCAATACAACAGGAACGAGAAATCAATTCCAACATAACGCGGCGGATTAAGTCAGAAAGATAATAGAAACGGCCGCCGGGCAAAAGATGACGCTAGTTATGTTATTAAATTTAAAATTTATTAATTTCATATAACTAAACAAAATAAACGCTAAACAATATAAAAAGGTTAAATAAAATGAAAATTATTATTGAAGTACAATTAATATACATTTTTAATATTGTTTACATAATTCATCTAAACGACTCATTTTCTCATATATCGAGAATTTAGCAGCGGGATAAAATTGCAATAATTGAGCCCAATTTTTTAATTCCAAGGATAAAATCGTTGTGACAGTGGTAGCCTTAAAAGTGTGAGTGTGAGGTGCATTCGGGAAAAGTCCTTGGACCTAAGGAAAATTAAAAATTGTGAGTATTTATAAAGTTATTAATTTTTTTTTTGGTATTTTGACAGTTGTCATAACCTCACATTGTGAACGTTATGGCTCTTACCATTCCAAAACAATCCTTTTCGATTAAACTATCAACGTGAATTTCTTCAATTTCTGTAATATAATAAGCCTTAACGCTTCCTCGATGTATAAAATACATGGTGCCGTTAACATCGCCTCGTTGGCAGATAATATCATCAGTAAAATACATTTGTACTTTTAATTTTTTGCATAAGATATGCAAAAAAGAATCGTGGCATTGCATAAAGATTAAATTCTCTTTTATGTGGTATCCATAAGCAGCATATTTTATGTGACTTTTTAAGTGACTCGGTGCCAACTTCACAAACATAGGTATTTGAGATCCTTGGTTTTCTGTCCATAATTGATGAGTGTATTTCATTATAGCTTTGAATAGGGGAGGTGAAATTATGCTATGTTTTAGGTACAATTCCATTTTTCTTCTACGTAAGTCATATTTCGTTAATGTTGATATATAACTTTGAGCAATTGCGGACATATTTCCTATCACCATAGCTGTTATTAATTTATTTATAAGGGTCAAAAAAATTGCTAAAAATGTTTCTTGAAAGTTTCTAGGCCTCATATTACTATAACCCGCAAATGATGTAAATGAAACAGCTAAATATAAGGCACATAAATAGTATTTATCGCAAACCGCAACTCCCTCTAAAAAGATTTAACCAGGATTAAATAAATAAAGAGCTAAATATTCTCACCATCATTATAAGTCCATCCAGATTTTATATTTTTAGTTCCAGTACCCAAAATGATCAAAAGGCAAGCTTCTGTATGTGTTAATAATATCATATTTATTGCAATTGAGAATATTTCAATACTAACCACGTTTATGTTTAAAAAATTGCAGGTTACATTAAAATAATGAAAAATGTTCCACTTAAAAAATAAATTTTTTTTATGTTTTACTAATGAATTAGTGTTCTTACCAATCTCAAAGATCTATTTAAACGTAAAATACACATAATATTCATTCGATCAAACGACCAAATAAAGCAGAATAATTCAATGGGAACAATGGCAGCTAATTCAAGATAAAACCGAGAAAATGTTAAGTATCTACTTCTTATTAATCGCTTATCCATTATTAAATTTCCAACTTCGTCCTGATATGGCGCGTTGAATTCTATGTACATCTTTAAAATGTGTAACAAATCCAAAAAATAAGCAGCGACGAATATCATGAAGTGATAGTCCCTAAATGCTAACTGATACGATGCGATTATGTACGAACACAAAGAGGTTATGATGAATAATTTTTGGATCCATCGTCCAGTTAAGAATCCTTTCAAAAATCTGTTTGATGGTAAATTTATTTTTTTTATGGTTAATGATTTATGATTGGTAAATAATTCTTTTCGTTGTACTAAGATATAGGACTAAAAACGAATGAGTAGATAAGATTTATGAAAAGTGGATACACAAAAGTGGTACCAAATTATTAAACAACATGGATTTGTTGATTCTATTTTTTACAACTGGATAATCATCAAGCAGTTCATAAAATTTTAAAGTAGAGATGGTTAATAGATCGGTATTTGAACCTGCAATTATCATTACCATGCTTCTACTTGTTTCTATATCATCAATATTGCCAAAAACACTACAACAGAAATGTAAATTTGTAAACTAAACTAACTAAAATCTTTTTACCATCCTCGTGAAAGTGTTTCCATTTGTCTCCCATCCGGTCCAATAACAACAACATATCCTTTATGAACAATATAAACAGATTTAACCATGTCATTTAAACTAATAATGGTGTGATTCTTTAAAAAATAAAAAACATCTATGTTTGTGCCTAAAATTCGAAAGAACGACGACTTCATATCCGTAAAAACAGGAACCATACTAAATGTTTCTCCATATAAAAACAAAGCGCAATCTTTTCTCAACGCTAAATGGCACGATTGTAAAATGGTATTTGCGTTCATTCCTTGAGTACGTTTCCAAATATGTTCAAAATGATCAATTGCTAAACTATAACAACAAGAAATCATATTAGATTATTTATATAATTAAGGAATTGATTAAAACTTGCGTCTGAAGATTTTTCGAAATTTTTTCTTGTCTCATATAAGTAATTAATCGTTTCATGTGGTTTTGATAAAGCGTCAAATGTTCGTTTATTGTCGCTTTGTTATTGGAGATGATTACAATTACAAATGTAAACCACATGTACCCAATGACTATAATAAAAATAACAAAGATTACTTCTTTGTCATTGTGAGGTATTACGTTTCCAAATGATAATTGTTGAGCTGTTGTAGTCACCCAATAAAAAGCAATCATATAAGTGTTGATTGGTAAAGAATTATCGAACGAAACTAAAACGGAAGTATTTAAAAGTTATTAAAATTAAAAATTTTTATGATTACATGATGTCTCAGAAGAGGAAATCCATGTATCTGGAATGGGAGTAATTTTTTTCAATCCGTCAGTTTGATCTCGGATTTCAATCGAATTATTAACGATAATAATTGCTAATGTGTTTAAAATCACCAATGTTAATAAGAGATACTTTATAGCTATCCTAAAAAAATATTATTCTTCGAGTATTTTTTTAAAATCAAAAATTGTACGTACACCATAATTCCCCCTTGATCAAATATATCTTTAGAAAAAATACGAAAACTATCCGGAAGCCGATAAATTTGCAAAACTCGATTCAATCTGACAAAAGCTTGTACAGTATTAAATTGAACGATATCTTTCCCTTCAACGAAAAAAATTAAATAATCTGTGGGGAACATTGCTAAGAAATCCAATAAGAAGCTGCTTGTGAAATAATTTATGGCTGTCAATCTTGGATGAGTAACTAAAATTCCGTGTTTGTCATAATAACACATGTGCATCCGAACGTAGCTACAAATGTAAGAAAAAAATTATAAATATATTTATTTATTACTTAACTTACATATCAATAGCGGCCAAAATATCTAACGCTAAAGCAACCCATTTAATATTGTTGGTATAACATTGATAAACGTGTAAAGTAGGATGTAATATTGCGGAAATAAATGCGAAAATTCCCCTACTTAACTCCCAAAAGCAAATAAATTGTCCGTAAGGCATGATTGTTCGTCGTAATAAAATGTATCTTAAAACGTTCATATTTTGCCATCCAAGTAAAAAATCTATATGAATTGGATGAACGATACTTTTCGGGAAAATGAACCAAGACTTTTCGTGCTCTTCGATATCTTCTTCTTCTATATTGGTTGTAGTTTGTGTAAATAATCTTTTTGCAGCCTTAAATTAAATAAAATTAATAAAAAATTAGTTATCCAGTACGAAATTATATTATCCAGTCTTTTACAGTTATTAACCAGAGTCGCCACTTTATGCCTACAGTTTGAAACTTCACTTACAGGCTGCCAACTTGTTGGCAGCATGAGCTAGTGTATGCTGAAAGCTTGTAACATTCCTTATAAATTGCCAACTTGTTGGCAGCATGGGCTATTATACCTCAAATCTTCTGTTCTACATCGTAGAGCCTACGAACCTATCGGCAGCATGAGCTACTACATCTGGAAGTTTATAACTTTCCCTACAGGCTGCCAACTCGTTGGCTATTATATCTTAGAACTTTTGTACTACATTGTAGAGCCTGCCAACTTGTTGGCAGCATCATCTGGAAGTTTATAACTTTCCCTACAGGCTGCCAACTTGTAATCAATTATTTTGATTATACTTACAAATGAGTTTTTCGTGTCATCAATAACATCCGTTAATTGCTTATCGATTTCGGTGTTCATTAAAAAGGCTTCTTTGATAGCGGTACATCGAATTTTTACCAATGATACGTGAGTTATCGTTTTGACATTGAAAATAGCCGGAACGGCCAGTAACGTTTCAATATCGCAAAAATTACCCAACGGCCCTAAAATTTTATCGACTTTTTGCGAGGATCCCGAAATCATTTCGCAAAAACCTTTTTCAATGATGTACATATCTTTTTGAACTTCCCCTGCGTATGTTACGTATTCTTTAGGTGGTAACGAAATTATTTGGCAGGACATTGCTAAACGTTTTATTATGTGATAATTTAAATGCTATTAATAAAATTGAAATAATGAAATAAATTTTTAATACAAATATTTCTTACTCTAAATACTGGTGCGCTGCTTAATAATTTTGAATACTTTCTTGATTGGAAGTCTTCGTATAATTGGCTTGGCGCGTCGTCGTAGAGCGCGTTAAAATCGACCCCTTTACATTCTAACCATTTAGCAACAAAATATTGATTGATTCTGTACACGATGTTTTTCGATATTTTGTTTGAATCCATAAATCCGCGAATTAAATTAATCATTTCAATGAAAATCGTTGCTTCACTGCTTGCCAATGTTAATGTGGACGAATAGTCACTGATTAAGTAGACTACGGTTAATGTTCCCATAACGGATATCATTAGAATCACGACGATTTCTTCAAAACTAAAGAAGTCAACTACACCGCCAGTTCCTGACATTATTAACATGGCAGTCATTACAGCTGATGTAAATTGATCTTCCGTTTTATTTCCAAGGGCCATTGTTGGATAACAAGGTCTAAAAAGTTAATGAATCAAATAAATAATAACTAATTAAGGAAATAACTTACTCTTCAAAACATAACACTACATAGTACATACAACCAAACATATAGGCAAAATAAAGAAGATAAAGAACATATTTAACTAATCGAACGTAACTGACGTTCAATCGAAAATTGTACTCTAATTTTATCATGAAAACAACCAATCTATACACTTTAACCAATTTATGAACAGATATTAACGTCAACATTCGTTCATTTTGTGTTATTCCACAAGCGGCGACCAACGAACTTATCGGAAAAATTGCCAATAAATCTAATAGAAACGAAAACGTTGCTAATCGTTGCAAAATTATTTCAATTACAGTTGTGTAAATTCCTAAAAAAGAAATGAATTTCGTTTAATATTAATTTATTTGTTTTATTATCAACCTTCTTCAGTTTCGACAGAAGTAAACATTTTCAAAACGAAATCGACCAAATAAATAGTATCCCCGAAAATGCGATAAATTGATCCGTATCCGCTTGAAAAACGACGATAATAAGCGATCTCCAAGGGATAACCAACACATTCAGTCGCTATTATTATGATTATTATCATTTCCCAAACACTCCAAAATGCAGATTGACTGTTTAATATCCACGGCCAGCTCGTATTTAAAAATATTCCATCGGAGAAAACGTTACTACTCTATAAAATTAATTTCAATTATTTAAAGTTACTAAAATATTTTCGTTTAAACATGATTTTTATATCTTTAGAAAAGTCAAAAAGATTTTGTCAAAAGGAATTGTAATATTAGATAATTGTCTTTGTCCGCTCATTCGCTTTTCTTCTCCATAGTTTGAGTTCTTTGAAGAAGACATCTTTTATAGCAGATTCATCAATCATGGTGACAATTTACGTTATCTACACCAAACGGTACAATAAGTTGTTTTGTGATCGATTGAGACTTCTTGCATTTCGCCCAAGCTTTGTTTTTGGTATTGATGCACTTTTAAAACCACTGGTTCAAGACATAGTTTCTTTATCCGAACAACGTTTGTTACTATTCAAAAATCGATCAAAGGCAGAAGACCCAAAAGTCACAAAACAGCAACAGAAAACTGCCGCGAAGGATCCACGGTTCTAATTTTCTATGACAACATACGAGTGATTCAGAATCAAAGTTGAATATCATCAATCTACTGCCAAAACCATGACAGCAAAGGTATCACAAGGATCATAGACGATATCTAAAACTGGCTCCTGCAGCCTCTGCGGAAGTTGGAGTTGTAGTATCGGACCTGGAGGACCATCTGGGCAAGGCGGTTGAAAAAATTTTGTAATACACTTACAGACATGACATCTATACAACATTATTATATTTTGCTCAATTTGTGAAAATGTCTTACCCTACTTAAAACATAGACATCTGATAGCTTTCTTTGATAACTCATCGTATAAATTTTCGTGTAATCTAATAACCTAACATCATCTTCATTTTGTAACGTTGTTTTTATCTTTTGCAACGGCGTATCTCCTTCGTAAGCCTCTCGTTTTTCTTGAATCGTTCGTCTAGCAAAATCTATTAAGCTCTAAAAAAATAATTTAAAAAAAAAGTGATTAAAACATTTTTTGATTTCTTACTTGACTATTGTGATGAAAAATTGCCGATTGTTTCATTTGCCTAAAATGAACCATTTCCATCCACATTTTCGCTTTGCCCAAAATAAAAATGGTGCAATAAGTGGCCGCGATAACTTTGGTCGAATTCTTAATGCCATAAATCAAATTAATTTCTCCCAAACAAGTCCCGACGCCCAACGTAATTAAAGAGCTTTCCCCGTCAACCACCGACAATAAATGTACTGATCCTTTTGCGATATACATCATACAATCTCTTGGATTTTCAACGTCTGCGATCACTTCATCTGGTACGCACATTTTCGTCGTCATACGACACGCAACTGAGCGCTTAAATCCATCCTCTAAATTCGAAAATAAATGCGATTGACTTAAAGTAAACCAATATTTATCTAAAAGGCAAATTTGCCGAAACGCCAACGGTAAGGAATCGAACAGTTTCGACTGGTTAATAGCGTCTTCTTGTCGCCAATAATGAATGTAATAATCCAGCATTTTATTTATAAAAGACTTCGAGATATTGTGCGATCTCATATTGCTTACGATCATTTTAAACTTATCGGTAAACTGCGTTTGACGAACATAATTGTTGCAACAAACGTTTGTAAATGTGCCAATAACCACGCCGTTTAAGTAATATAAACTTATACTCATAAAAATTATTAACGTAACTTTTTCGGCTTCATTTTGTTCCGTTGAACCACTTCCTAAGGCTACACATGTTACTCCTCCGATTACATGTAACATACTTAAAATGTACAATTGAAAAGCACTTGGTTCATATTGGTTTACTACAGCTTGAAGATACGAATCTTTATCAACCCAAGTTAATGTTTTTTTATTTTTACATTTCTAAAAGAAAAAGGAAATGGATTGTTGCTTTTAAAATAATACTATGAAATACTTACATAACAGCCTAAATAAAACCAGAAACAAGAAAATGCATGGAAAATAAATGCAAATACTAATGAATGTTTTAAAGCTAAATTACACATTGTATTGCTGCCAGCGTTTGAAGAAACAGTTTCTAAATAATAAAAATTATAGAAATATTAATAGTTGGTAATAAAAGCTTACGAAAATAATAATAAATCCTGTAATGTCTCGCCAATAGAAAAGCAATTTCAATCAATCTTAAATAAAATATACTCCTTAGTGGTTTTATTAGACCCATTGGGATTGCAGATAAAGATAAAACATCACAAATCATAAAAACTATAAAATGATTCTTAAATTATTAGATTAAATTGGATTTATTTTTTTAACTTACAAACTGGCCTAGGTTTATAAACAGCCCTCAATCGAATTTCTTTCCAACGCAAATGCACATAAGCACCCAATATATCAATAATAACAAGCGTATTACATACCAATTTAATCCAAAGAACAATAACTTTATCTTCAAAGTTTTTATCAAACGAAACATTATATGTAACTATCCAAAATAGAGCGAAACTAGCACTCGAACAGAAATACAACCATGTAGGAGTAAATGTAAAAAAAGTCATTGAATCATAAAGTTGTTCATCCGATAAAAGTTGTTCATAAGATTTCTACAAAAAAAGATAAATAAATATAGAGTTGATTTTGTGATATGGTTAATTTTACTTCACTTCCTAGGGTTCGAATATTATTACTAAACATTATTGATTCAATATTATCTTTTTTTAATTCGTCCGCATCTATCACATCGGTGTATTCTATATTGCTTTTTATAATAAAATCAGGACGAATTTGTTGTAACTTTTCAGATGTATTCATTTCGTTGAATTTAAACTTTCTCTTATGACAGTCTTTGTTTATTATTTAGATGTATCCAAAGAGAACTAAACAAATCAAGTTTTTTTTCATGATTTTTGACAATGTTGTATTCATTTAAGATTGTAATTTCAAGGAAGCCAAGGAATATCTGGACTTATCAAATATAAAATAAGAAACAGTTCCTTTGTAAAAGAATGTAGCGATAGTTTTGGTAATTAAAGTAAAGATTAAATTTTCTTTTAATTTTAATTCTTTGATCAAGTCAATAACTGCATGACAAATTTCAATTTGTTGCATACGCATTACACACCCACATGTCAATGTAAGAGCTGCTCTTTACAAGAATATGGACAGAAAATAATGGACAGATAAATGGTTGATTTTCCAACCTCTACAAATATTATTATATAGTTTGATACAATTTTTAATCATTTCTCTTATCAGCCTCGACCACTTTATCATCAATATCTGTGTAATACTGTTTGTGTCCTAAAAAAAGTGTTCTAAATCCAACATCTAAGCCTTTTTCGGAGGCGAAACTTGTGAGTTTCAATAATCAATAAATTTAAGTAAATAACGTTTTAAAAAGAATGTATTTTATAACTAAATTGTAGTATTTTCTATTTATAACCTCAATTCATCTCTCAAAAAAAGCTGTTTTTACATTGATTATTATGTGGTGCCATCTCTAAGAACTTGTACAAATTTAATAGTAATACAATAATAATTAATAAATCATTAAAAATCAGATTCAATTTTATCATTTCATTTTCTTAACATTCCTGAAATTTTCATTTAAATCTTTTAATCGTTTTAAGATAAAATTTCATTTATCACTTTTAATTCAATTACAATTTATTATGTGTCGCCATCTATTGTCGCTGATACCAACTTAATACTGTAAATTTTCGAAATTGGCCATTTTTTTAATTTTCCTTTTTATTTCGCATATAATTGCCCGATAATATTTTTAAATCAATTTGATAAATGTTCAGTGTTTACCCACCTTTAAGAATTCATTTCGAAATATAAACAAACCGGTTTATCCTTTAACAAATAAAACATAGCATACACACCTCCGCGAAAGGCCAACATTCCCCCTCCATTCATCGTTCCACCAAATTGAGAAAGTATTTGAAGTATTCACGTTGTTCTTATCAAAAAACTTCGCTATTGGTCTTCACCATCATCACATCAGCAGCAATAGCAACCCCCTCCATTCTTTTATAATCCTTAAAAAACGCAACTGTCCAGGTCATCCCATTTCCAATTCGCACAGTTGAAAAGGTTTTCTGAGGTTAAGTGTCTTCCGGTTGTTGTACTTAATCAAAAAAATAATGGCTTTAAGAAGTATCTTCGTTAAAAATAAATCGGCACTAAATGAATTACTGTGGATTTCGTGTAAAACGAAGGAACTCCAGGCTAGATGTTTTAGTGTTTCAGGTGTGAAAAAGATGCGTTTTGTACAATTTCAGTTGAAATCTGGCGGCCCGAGACATGTTGGGGCACAATTGAGCATCGATGGAGATATTATCGATATAAGTGCCGTTGATTCTTCCGTGCCAAATTCTTTATTGAAGTGTTTGCGAGATGGAAATGGAATCATTGAGAAAGCTAAAAGGTATGAAACAAAATTAAATAAAAAATTGAATAAAAAACTGTTGAAACGATTGACGTGCTAGATTTAAAAATAAATTGATTTTCGGTTTGAAAATTTATGCGAACTTGGGTGTGTTTATTCAATTCTATTTAAGTGTTAACACGCAAACCACGAGCCTCATTTTTTTATTACATAATGTTATTTATAAATTCTTAGAACACTTCAGGGATTGCTATAAATGATTTTTAATAATAATAAATGGTTTTTGTACAAAATAAATAAAATTTGTTATTAATAAACACATAATTTATAAATATATGATTTAATGGTTTAAAAATACTTTATGTACTTTATTATTGTGAATGTGAAAGTAAAGGTGGTAAAATAACATAACCTGCTTTATAAAGATCCAACCAGTTTGTTCAGGGCAGGATTGAATTAAATTTTAACGTTGGCTATATTGAAAATACATTTATTTATATTAAGATCAATGACCTTGATATCAAATACAAATTTACAGGAGTTAACCAAAAAGTCAATTAGAGCGGATATTTATTTATAGAAAACCCGGCTAGATAAGAAATCTGGGATTTTAGATTAGATACACAGATTTCCCATGATTAAAAAGGTTAATCATTTTTGTTATAATTATTAAAATGTAATAAAAAAGTAGTTAAAAAATGAAAAAATTCCGCATACTAATAAAAATGTTTGAGATAAAATGATTAAGAGGAATCTTTACAAAAATAAACCTTATCAACATTTTTTTTTCCATTAATGCACATTACACAATTTTAATAATTAATCTCACCGTTTCACCTTGTGATAAATAATTTGAGTTGATAAAACAATCAACATATTTATTATTACATGTTAACATTAAATCTTTATCAATCAATTATTTAAAAAGTTTTATTGAGATATAATCTATATTTATTAAAAAAAGATTTTAAAAAAATTACTGTTAAGTTAGGTTATGTTTTAAACGTCAAAAAGTTAACCTATTCGTCAAAATAGTTCAAAATCACCTGTCAATGTCAAAATTAAAATAATTTTTATTTTTAAGAATCGTTGCTGAGGGAAAATCGTTAGTACCACTTTCCGAAGTAAACCTACTTCCCCCGATAACAAATCCGGATAAAATCATTTGCGTAGGTTTAAATTATAGTGGACACTGCGATGAACAAAAATTACCTTACCCAAAAGAACCAATTATTTTTAGCAAGTATTCTTCAACGATAATAGGGCCCCACGATGCTATTAAGCTACCGAAAATTAGTAATGTACGTTATTATTTTGTTTTTAAATAGAGTTATAAAAAGATTTTTTTTAGTAGAGCGTCGATTGGGAAGTTGAATTAGCGGTGGTTATTGGTAAAACGGCTAAAAATATCCGACAGGATCAATCGCAGGATCATATTTTTGGATATACAATTGCTCAAGATATTTCGGCAAGGGATTGGCAAAAAGGTAGAAATGGTGGGCAATTTTTGTTGGGAAAATCAATGGATACGTTTTGTCCAATTGGACCAGTTGTTGTTACAAAGAATAAAATAAACGCACAAAACTTGAATATTAAGAGTTGGGTAAATGGTGTTCAAAAACAATCGGGAAATACTAATGAAATGATTTTTAAAATTGATTTCTTGGTAGCGTACTTATCTGAGTATGTTTTAATATGAATATTTTTCATAATTTCTTAATTATTTTTTTTTTATAGGTTTATGACTTTATATCCAGGAGATTTAATACTTACTGGAACTCCAAGTGGTGTTGGTATGCACAGAAAACCAGCTGAATTCTTAAAAGCTGGAGATTTGTTAGAAAGTGAAATTGAGGGAATTGGAAAAATTGCTAATATTGTTGAATGAGCAAATTTTTAATGTTTTTAAAATGAGATATTTTTTTCATAAACTTTTTCAAACAAATTTGTTTTCTTTTTATTTTGAGGTTAGAATCTTTGACAACCCATAAAAGAACTTATTTAAATCAAATTGTAAACTTTATTAACACAAAATCTAACTAATTACTCCAAAAAAGTTATGTTTCCTTAGGAAAATAAGGTCTTGGTTTAACATAAGTTGTTCTAAATTCCTCTCTCACATGGTATGGATTATAGGGGTCATCAACATAAAACTTTGGTTTCCTCCAAAAACTTCCAACCATTTTATCTAATAACATAGATTGCTGTCCGTTGCAAAGAACATGTTGACGAAGCCTTCGTCTCCTTTGCGGAGATTTCTTCCACAACCTTTTATTCCTTCCAGCTTTAGTTCGTATCCATCCACCCCAATCCAAGCGATAAAACCGTTTTAAAACAGCTTTAACAGCTTTTCTTTTACCTTTTTTAAACGAATATTTTGTCACTGATCTTGTAATATTTTGAGAAATTTCTTGTATTTTTGAATTATTTAATAAACTCTGTTGAGCGGAACCTTCAGTTATCGAGGTAAATTTTCGCATTTGTGGTATTACAATTCCATTTTTAATTGGAATTAATGGCTTGGATAGATATTTTGGGTAAATTCGTAAAACTGAAAATGAAAATTATATTTAGGAAAATTTATTTTTTTAATGTTAATATAACCTAAAAATAAATTAAATTAAACCAAGATGACTATCTCCATCTTTGTTTAACTTAAAGAAAAGTGGTTGAACGAGATTGGATGTAAGCGCTAATACCAACTTTAAACGAAAAATAACTCACCATCAATAACCTAAAAGTTTTAACGAGGAGCAAAAGTCAAATAAATATGTCACGAAAACGTTTTATTATTTACCGTTATTCATTTTCATGTCATCATAATGCGCTCACATCAAAATCCTCGTAAGAATTGTCAAAATCAGTGGATCTGAGTTACTCACCTCCAACGAGAGATCGCAACATCACGACCGACCCCTGTTTTTTGTATGCACTGAGTTGTGTAGTGGTAGTGGGTTCGGTTTCGCCTGGTGTACTTGCGTTTGAATCGTTTTCCCGGTGTTTCTCCCGTCGTCGTCGCCCCCCGGAAGGATGTTTAGAATTGTCAGTGCATCGGCGACACGTTTCAATCAAGGGGTAAGCAATCTAGTATCACCAAACAAAATTAAGAACACGAGGTGTCTAAAATCAAAATTCCCTTTTAAAAATCGTCGACATTAAACCTGTTATGTCATCAACTGACAAATGTTTTTTTTTTGCTCATATTTAATTCACTTTATTACAATTTTTATATCATTTTAATCATTTTTTATTAATTTAAAATGCATAAATTTTGTAGAGGTGCAGTAATGGAGGCGCAACATCTAGAATATATAAAAACGTGAGGTGCTATAGTAAGGAAAACCAAAGGAGCGAACTATGTCCGCCTCCACCGCCGCCAAAAGGACCCAGCACTGGAATTGGAATGACAATTGGGGTCCTAGCGTTGGCTGGTGGGGCTGTAATTGGTTACGCAAAGTACGATCCTGATTTTCGTACCATTCTCACCGAGTATGTTCCATTCACCGATGAGGTTATTAAGGTTGTTTTTCAAGAAGAAAAAACATTCATGGAGTACATCCGGGAAATCTTTGATAGCTTGACTGGGTCTGGCGATGGAGCACATTCTCATCATCAACCGGTTAAAGAAGTCCCCAAAGATTATCATCGTAAGTATTTAAAAAGAATAAATTTTAGTTTATTAAATGTTACAAAGTTTTAACATAACTAAAAATTCATTAGTAATTACATTTACTAATTAACTAACTGGAGTTTTCACATTTCCATTTAGCTCCAAGTCCATTATTTCCTGGCGTCGTAAAAGAAATAAAAGAAGAAGAGGTCAAATACAACGAAATACGTTTGGAATCAAAGGATAAAGACACACCTGAACCTCTAATAGAAATAGGTACCTTCAAAATATTTCACACTCTCATTTTACATAACAAAAAATCTCAATTTATATTAAAATATTAAACTTAACATTAAATTTTAATTTTTAGTTGATCCAAAACCACCAGAAATGCCACTCCCACCCGATCATCCTAAAAACCTTGTTGACATTGAACGGGACATCAACAACGCCGCTTCTCAAGCTGTAAAAGCGTACAACACCGCGATATACGCTTTAAAAAATTATATGATGGACGTGGACGATTTTGTGGAGAACTCAGTTGACAAAATCGACCCGTCTATTTGGAGTTCGCTTAAAGTAAAAGCAATAGCTAAAGAGGAGGCTATTACAAAGGCGGAAGATGAAGCCGCTGTGGCAATGAGAAATCTAAAAAAACTAAAAGATTTAATCACTCGCAACGCAAGTTTAACCGAAGACGTTAAAGATCAAGCAATAAGAAATTTAAATAAAGTGTCTGAGGATATAGCGACGGCCAAACGCGAACTTGAAGCTGAAAAGAAAATGTCGAACATCGCGGATAAATATTGGAACAAGGTTTCGGATGCTCGGCAAACTTTCGCGGATGAATTGAAAATTTTGTTTCCAAATATGGATTTAAGCCAGAAAAAAATAGGTATCAGTGAGGGCGATTTAGATTTGTTCATAATTCAAGCGATGTCGAAAGTCATGTTTTATCAAAAAGAATTGTACCGTATGGAAACTTTGGGCGATGAGCGACTGGGAAAAGCTGTCGATGCAGCTAGAAAAGGAGGACTTGAAGTTTTAACGACAGAACAAGTGTGCAAAGAGATGGATAAATCACGAAGAAAAATTGAAGAGGAATTCCAAAAAAAAGTAACTAAAATTTAATATGTCAGGTGCTTACTTTTATTATAATTTTTTTTTTTTTTTCTAGTGTTTAAAATTACGTAAAGATAGCGAACATGAATTACGATTACAATTAAAATTACAATCGGAGGCATTCGCGGATCATTTAAACGACGCCGTTAAAACGCGCGAATTAGAATTAGAAAGAAAATTAACAAGAGCTTTTGACGAACAGTTAACTGAAGAAAGGTGCAAGTTTAAAACGCAAGTGGCTGGAATGATAGGACGGTTACGAGGATTAGATGGAGCAATAAAAGGTATAAGAACATAATATACAGTAAAACCTTGATATAACTGTTTACTAGTTTAATACAATATTTAACAATCTAGCGCTGAATAACACCTAAAACTAGAATTAACTCTAAACCAAGAACTAGAAAGTTTTAGGTTTAGCAGTGCATCTTCAGCTTTAGGTCTAATGTTAGTTCTAGTTTTAGTTCAATAAAAATATACAACACAGCGATATTTAGTGCTAACTAGCGCTAACTAGCACTGTCACTGGGACTAGCATTAGACCTAAAACTATAAACACTCAGGATTAGCCATAAGTCTCTTAAGATGGCTAAACCTGAATGTTTCAAGTTCTAGGTCTAGTTTTAGTTCAACAAAAATATACAATATTTCGATATTTAGCGCTAACCAAAGAAATTGTATATATAGAAGCTGCATCGCCTATGTTTGCTTGTATACCAGTTTGAAGCCAACTCAAGAGCATTTGTTTGGAGACAAAATTGACCTTGGTCCTAGCGATAGTGGCGTGTACGATTTAGATGAAATAGGTCAAACTTTATCCAGTGGCGTATCCAAAGAGCATCCAAATTTCATATACAGGGTGGTTCAGTTTCTAATGTTTTTGTATAATGTTTTTTATATAAACATAGGGTCGCAACTCTTTTGTTTTCAAGCTATAAGCGATTGAAGTTGAACATTTTACTTGAACATTTACATTTTATTTTTTATTTCTGCTATAAGTAAACCGCAGAATTTGAAATTGTCTATGTATTTACTACTGGTTAAGACTTATTTTCAACCATACCTTCACTACCCCTTTGATTTTTGTATAAGAACTTTTTAACGCCATGGAATACTAACTTTTAAAGCTCATTCTTTATTGCTACTTTTATCTCTTAATTTTTTTCTTAAAGTCAATAGTGATCAGTGTTATCACGTAAAAAAATAAAATATGTTACAGTGTACGGCAAAGCGCTGCTACTTAAAAAAAAAACATTTGTTTATAGCTGATTATGGAAGTTGTGCACTTACTAGGATCTATACTCTGTTTTTAAACCAGGAGGAGTAAACGCGAAAGTCAGATTTACACTAGGAAAAATCACCAGAAAATATCACTAGATATTTTGGCGGTAAATTTAAATTAATAATTATTATTATTTATTTATTTACTTATTATTATATTTATTTTCGTTTGTTATCGTCAACACTAAACATACAAATTAACATTGAAGTTATGAGTGTATTTATTTCAAAATATAATAAAGAAGGGTTTAAGAACACAAAATTTACAATAATGACACGAAACTGTCGAATTGTCAATAACCTAACCTTCAAATTCAAAATCAAAATTCAAAATTGCCTGTGTGTAAACCTTCCTCGCATTCAACCAATCACGTGCAAGGTCAATCTGGTGACAAATTTAAAATACTCCTCCTGGTTTAAAAACAGAGTATAATTGCCAAAGAAAACTTCAAGGTATAATTAATGTTTGTAAACAAAACTAACCTTACCGAACATTCCTTCACGCTATAATTGACATTACAAAAGAAAACTTCACGCTATAATAGCCATTACTAATTGCCAAAGAATACTTCATGGTATAATTAATGTTTGTAAACAAAACTAACCTTACCGAACATTCCTTCACGCTATAATTGACATTACAAAAGAAAACTTCACGCTATAATTGCCATTACTAATTGCCAAAGAAAACTTCATGGTATAATTAATGTTTGTAAACAAAACTAACCTTACCTAACATTCAGCGTCTGAAGACACAGGGCTAAACCCGAAACTTAAAAATATACAACTTAGCGCTGAATAACAATTAAAACTAGAACTAACACTTGCACTAGAACTATACTCTGTTTTTAAACCAGGAGGAGTAAACGCGAAAGTCAGATTTACACTGGAAAAAATCACCAGAAAATATCACTAGATATTTTGGCGGTAACTTTAAATTAATAATTATTATTTATTTATTTACTTATTATTGTATTTATTTTCGTTTGTTATCGTCAACACTATACATACAAATTAACATTGAAGTTATGAGTGTATTTATTTCAAAATATAACAAAAAAGGGTTTAAGAACACAAAATATACAATAATGACACGAAACTGTCGAATTATCAATTACCTAATCTTCAAATTCAAAATCAAAATTGCCTGTGTGTGAACCTTCTTCGCATTCAACCAATCTGGTGACAAATTTAAAATACTCCTCCTGGTTTAAAAACAGAATATAGTACTGATAAAATAACATAAGTTAATTGTGATTTCATAACAAAAACCATATATTGGTGCTGTTTTTGGTTTAGTACCTATGCATGAAAGATTTATGATCGAAGTGACTTCGAACTTGTTTTTGAAGAACGTTGCAACATAGCATCTGAAACGTCAAACAATTTTTCAAAAGACGCACAGCTTAACCCGAAAATTTCTAGTTCTCGTTTTAGTTTAACATTACCACTGGTTTGAGAGGTATAATGCACTCCGTTTATATACCTTTTTATAAGTTTCCAAATCTTTTCCATAAAAAAGTAACTTAACTTGTTTTAATATGTTTTAGCTTTGCATTATTTTCCTTTGTAGCTGCTACACCTTGATAGAATCAAATTATGATCAAACATAGTTTCACAACAAACACTTTTAAAATAATAAGCTTTAACTATTTTACTTACAACGTCCTCAAAATTAAATTATCTACTAGCAAGAACATTTGGTTTCTTCTAAATTTCTACAAAAATTGTTATGCAGCAATTTATTATTACGTCAACGGTGATAATAATGTTATCAGTAAAAGAAGTAATCTGCAGGGCCGTGCGTCAGACGCACTTCTAAACCCGAAACTTTCTAGTTCTAGGTCTAGTGTTAACTCTAGTTTTAGTTCAATATACAACATAGCGATATTTAGTGCTAACTAGCGCTACCTAGTAGTGTCACTAGAACTAGCACTAGACCTAAAACTAGAAACATTCGGGTTTAGCTGTATGTCTCTTAAGATGGCTAAACCTGAATGTTTCTAGGTCTAGTGTTAGTTCAACAGAAATATACAGCAACCAATCGAGTTAGATTCTTTCTATGAGCACTAACATTTATATTTAAATATACTGATGTATATATTAATAGATATTATTAATAGTGTGACTTAAAAATATTTTGTTTGTTTAGTCTGTTCTAACAATCTGTTATATCGAGGTTTTACTATAATTAATATTAATACAATAAACTTATCAAAGAATTAAAATTTATATATTATTTAGGGATTTTATAACAAAAACTAAATATTAATTTAAAAACTTATTTGTTTTATGCTCCTGGATTTTTTCAACAAGGATTAACAGGTATTATTTATTATTATAACATAAATCGAGTTAAATGAATTTGCATAAAACAAATAAGACAAAACTGTATTAATCCTTTCATTTATTATGCTTACTAAATTTTTTTTTTTTTAGCTCGAACGGAAGCTGATAAAGCAGCTCATCAAGCTCAAGTACTTTGGAGCGCGTGTCAAGCACTTTATAAATCCATCAAAGTTGGCTGTCCAGGTTTACCGTGGACTGATCAATTAAGACCTCTTGAACCGGAAATAACTGCAGTAGAAAGCGCAGCTGGTAATTCTTAAACATGTTCTTTTTAATTATTACAATGAATAATTTTTTTTAGCCGAAAATGATGAATTGGTGAAGGTGGTAGTTCAAGGAATACCGGAGGTGGCTAAAAATCGTGGTGTTTATCCAGAAGATGCTTTAAGAGAGCGATTTATTAAAGTTGAAAAAATGGCGAGTCGATTATCTCTTGTACCGGAAGCGGGGGGTCGTCTCCATATGTACCTTTTGTCGTTTTTGCAGTCCATGTTATTAGTGAAGGCGGCGAATCCCATTCCGCAATCGGAATTAAACGACGAAAAGACCGATTTTACTAATCTTAGTACTAATGAAATATTTCAAAGAGCTAGGTTAACCAGTTCCTTTCCCTATACTTTTCTTTTTATCTATAGATTTATTTTACTTTTAGGTATTGGTTAGATAGAGGGGATTTTGCACAAACATTAAAATATATGAATTTATTGAGTGGAGCACCGCGTGTTATATCAAAAGAATGGATGGAAGAAGCGAGGATTCTTCTTGAAACACAACAAGCGGCGAATACATTAATGGCTCATGCCGCTGCGAGCGGTTTGATTTATTTGTAGGTTCCTTTTTTTTTTGTTTTTGTCGAAAAAAACTTAAGAATTGTATTGATAAAAGAAACGAAAACGGTAAAGAAAATAACGGTTGTATAGAGTCGGCTTGATTTAAGTTAATAAATTTAAAGCGGAAGCGACAGAGAATATGCAACTCTTTTCAATTCGTTCAGTATAAATGTATCTAAATAATATGAAATAATTTAATTGAAAATTGTGTTAAGAGAAATCCTACAAATACCTGCACCTCTCTGCCTTAAGCATTTCTTTTTTTGTTGAAATATGGTTATTCTAAAAGTAGTTGTTTTATGGATTTCTTTTAACTTTGTTACTGTTATTATTTTTTTTTTGTTTCAATTTAAGTGCTATGTAATTCCGTAGCAGTTTTATGTTTGTCAAAAAAATGTTAAGAAATTTAAATAAAAACTTCAACAATCTATAACCTTATTGTTAAACTAGAGGGAACAGTTACATATTTAGTTACCACAATAATCTTGTTTGAATGCATTATTTTTTACTGCGATTTGAACATATAGATGAGATTGATCTATATCGAGTCTTGTGTTAAATTTCAATTTAATTGAGTGCAATCAGTTTTTGGAATTTTATATGGATTCAGATTGGGCTGGGAGTTAGAAACTGGAAGGTCAAGGCACGAAATAGAAGAGAGTGGAAGCTGATCCTAAAACAGGTCAAGACCCACTAGGGGTTGTGTTGCCAATAATGATGATGATGACAAGCAGTTATTAATAAATTTAGGCAACCCAAATGACATCTGAAGCATTAAGCATAATTTTGTCAAAAAGAAACATTGTAATTGTTTTTATTTTAAATTACGTTAAAATATATATAGTTGATTTTTTGATGTTTCTATATATTTAAGATATAATTGTCAAATAAATATTACATCAATTAATTACAAAGTTTAATAAATTGTAAAGATGACGTCTGTCATGACATTTTAAACTTAAAATTTAAATTATTTATATTTGTAAAACGTCTTGTCGTTTCTTCTCAAGCGATTCAAATTCATTTCACTTTTATCCTCAATTTCATCTTGATATTCGTCGTATTTATTTTCTCGTTTCAAAAAGTAATATATCCTAAAAGAAAATTAATAATAAAAAAAAATTTAAATCAAATATTCTACTCACAGCCAAATTACAATAACAAGGACACTAAAAATTTCGTACAATCTACAAATGCAAAACATTTTTTGTTTCTATTTAGTTCATTTTTTAACGATTTAAATAATAATAAAGAAATTGACGTTTATTTCAATAACGCCATCTACAATTTATTTGTTAAAGTAACCAAAGACAACTTTACATTACATTCCATATTTGTAAAGAGAAATTTAATAATCGACGACACTAAATTTAATCGAATAAAATGGAATCAGAACGATTTATGTTAAAGTCTTTAAGGCAAGATATAACACAAAATCATTTACAACTGCGTGCATTGATACAGGTAAGTTTTTCTTTCCAAATAAAATCACAGAATTTCTTCCACGTATTGATAGAAATGCACAGGATATCGGCGCATGCGCTGGCACTCTGACTGAACTGCAAGGTTTAAACGGCGCGGGACGTTCAAAAATATCCGCGTTAAGGAAGTTCATCGATCAATTTGGTGATATTGCCAAAGAAGCAAGGAATACAGAATTATTAAAAGAAGTCGTGTCACAAAGAGAACAATTAAAGAAGTATTAGATAATTTATTTTTTTTTAATTTAGACTTATCGAGATATCTTTTTTAGAGCTATGGACGATTTTAAAAAGGCAAACATAAAATCAATGCTAACAATTGAAAAAAACATGAAAGAGGAGTTATTAAAATCAAATAATGAAGAAACTAACATAAGACATCGCCAAAAAAGGGATAAGGAGCATTTGGTTAAGGTGACTTCAAGCGTAACCGATCAATTGATGTCTATTAGTCGATTATTAGCAGATACAACTAAAAGGAGTGCTGAAACTTTAGATACGTTAGTGATTTCGTCTGATAGTGTTACCGGAACACAAGAAGAGTTAAAAGTCACTGCTGGGTTTATTGGTCAATCTGGAAAGTTGTTAAATAAATTTGGAAGGAGGGAATTTACCGATAAAATACTAATGTTTATTGCTTTTACATTCTTTATTGCTTGTGTATTGTATATTGTACAGAAACGAATGTTTTAAGCGTGTAAATTAAAATAAATTATTTTTTCCCTTTTTAAATTTAATTATTTGACATATGACATTTTTTAACCAATAAATTTGAGGTTATAAATGATTCAATCGAACATTACTTAAAAACAATAACTATTTTATTATGTGATAATAACGATAAAGAAGAATACAATTATTATATCCTATCTAAATACTAAAAAGGATTTAAAAATTTAAATGGTTTTCATTAAAATGATTTAATCGAACATTCCTATAAACGTGTTCTGTTCAACATAAACATAACCTCAAAGCAAGAAGTAACTTTCTTAAACTGCTAGATAAGTGATTAAAATGGTACTAACACAAGGTCAAGTAAATGAAATTTTAAAATTAATTAGTCACCACGATTCTAATCGACAAGATGTAATATCTTTATTATTAAATGATCCCATAACTGCAAATTTTGTTATAAGTTACATACGAAATGGGTTGAATACGGTTCTACAATACGAAAGCACCCTTAATTTATTGTCTGGAATGGTGATGAGCTTTTCTAAAGATATACTAAGCGATCATTTAATGAATTTTATTGAAAAGGTTATTGGCAATCGCAAAGATTCTTATGCAAAATTTCAATTTTTAGGTTAGTATATATAACAAAAGCATATTTAATGTTAATAATCTGGTGATTTTTAGAAAGATCTTTAAGATGTGTGAGTATTTACGATGTGGTTAACAAACAAACAATAGGTGTTACGATAGGCAAAATCATTGAAAAATGTGTTTCGATTGAAATGAATTCAAGTTTAGAATTAGACGCGTTGTCTTGTTTACAAGCGTGTTTAGAATTTTATCCAGGAAATTGTCTCCCGCATAAGAATAAACTGGAAAATCACATTGTGGGTTATTTAAAGTATGAAAAACAAAATCAATTTGTAATCGAAAAAGCTGGAAAGTGCTTTCATTATTTACAACAGGTAATTAATTGATTTAATGAGATACATTAAACAATTTTGTTTTAATTTTAGTGTGGCCCCACAAAGAATCACACTCAAAATTGGAGCAACGCTTTCGTTAAAATCATTTCAACCATAAAAGAATTATTAAAGTGTTTAGACAACAATCAATATAAATTTAATGAAAGTAATGATTTTTTTTCGTTAAATGTGGATAGTGAAACGAATACTAAGCTTTTTCTTCTCGAATGTCGATTGGAAAATTTAATTCATTTTGCAACTGCTTTGATACGGTAATCACAAATACTTTGTTTTCTTTGTAATTAAAACTTTCTGGTTTCAGATACAAATTTAATTCTCCGAAAGCTCTTAAACCAGATTTATTTTTAAATCTTTTGAGCTCTCGGGTTAACAACGACCTCATAAATGAATCAACTACAATTGAATCGTGTCTTACAAACAGCATAAGGGGACGTGTTGAAATGCAATTATTTAAATTATTTCGATTATTTCTGAAAATGTAATTTTTTAATATTTTAATTCTGCTATTTAATAATAGATGTCGCCCAATTTTTTTTTAAATCAAAAATTTGTTTTAGGTTAGGGGTCATTTTGATTCCATATTCATATAAAATAACTAAAATTCTCTTGGATAAATTAAGCGAAACGGAAAATATTGATTATAAAAAGATTCTTTATGAAGTAATCGGATATTTTGTGAGTGTGTTAAAAAGTAACGTGAATTCAACATATCATAAAAGATTGGTTGAATTAATTTTGGTAGATGTTAAACCGATTGTTAGTAATGTTACTTTAAATGTTTCGAAAAAACCATCAAAAGTTCGACAAGAAATTACTGTACAGCATACTATAGTTTCCATTGGAAATGATTTGATATCAAAAGAGGAAGTTTGTATTTCTGCTTTAAATTGCTTAAAAATGGTTTTGACCCATTTAAATTTGAATATAAAGCAGAATTATCTAAAACAGATGTATAATATGATTTGTAATACCTTACGTTCAATTCAAAATGGAATTGATACTCCTCCATATATCTCAAAAAAATCAATTGGGAAATTATATGAAGTTATTGTTGCTAGTTTGGAGCAAAAACATCCCCCTTCTTTACCTGTTATTATTAAGTTATTAAAAACGGGTTTATCAACTGGGAATGATGATATATCATGTATTTGTACAGTCGGTTTAATGACAATTGAGAAAATTTGCCAACCAATTCGGCCGTTAGTTTATTCTTGTAATAGAGTTGAAAATTATGCAAGAATGAATAACCAAGACCAACAAGATAGTATGGATATTAGTGCGGAAATGGTCGATTTAGATATTGAAATCAAAAGTGGGGATACGAGTGGCAACATTACATTATCTTCTATTGAATGTAAGTCAAATATAAACGAAGAAAGTCCGAAACGTGAACCACAAGATTTAAATGATGAAGAGATGACGGAATTAGATAACAACACAGGTGTAAATGGAAAATTAAATGTTGAAGCAAGGGTTGATGTAACAAGAATAAGAGAAGATGGTTATACGTTATTAGAAATGTTAGGTTCTTTTAAAGATAGTTAAATGAAACGACTAAATAAATCTTTTTACTTTCTTTATTATTTTTTATACAAACTCCACAACATTTACAATAAGAAAAAATATCAAAATTTTTGGTTAGTAAAAAAGAACAAACTAAAACAGTAATTGTAACGAAAATAAATATTTTTGCAATAAAAAAATTGTATTTTGTAAATGTTGCAACTTTTTTTCTTAAAAAATATCATCACATTTCTCACTTGTATCTACAGGACAACCAAAAGCGTGCTGAAAACCATCAACTTGCGACCAAATTACTTCAAGGCTAAAAAAAACAACAAAAAAAAAAATCTTTTATGACAATTTTTAGTTTAACTTACAGCAATTTTCTAGGAAACCTATTATTTCCAATAACATCATAAAATTGATATTCTTTCGCCGTTAACGCACATAAACTTTGAGAATATGTTAAATAAAATAAAGCTGCGTCTTCGTAAGTTTCAAAAGACGGTTGATGAACATGTTCCAAGTTTCCTTTAGAAATCATATTTAAAGTTTCTTCGGCAATTCGAACAGCTGAAATTGTCTTAATAACATTTAAGGACGTTAAATTCGCTGTTGTTTTATCGCTAAGCTTTTTCCCAAGAATTATAGAATCTTCAATACATCTCATTGGACTTTTAATAGCATTTAATGATTCGTTTACCGTTATATGGAATTGAGTAAGTAGTTTTAAGTCGGATGTCCAAACATTATCGTAAGGTAAAATGTTGGAAATTATCGCTTGAGATATTTCTACTCCTAATCTACCGAAAATAATTGGCCTAAAAACGAAAAACTTAATTGTAGGAATATTTTAATGATGTGTATATTGTAACTTACCAAGGGAAATTATCCTCATAATAAAAATCATTTAATAAAACCTTTGGGATAATAATTTTATTAACAGAAGGTGAATAACTAACTCTGCCTGGTTTTAAAAATAAATAATTTAAAACATAATCTTCAGGATGCCCGGATATGAGTCTGCGTTCATCGATGCGTTGAAGAAACCTTATCCCTGATTTACAGTTTATAAAAAACGATTTTTTAATTATATTCAATTTTCTGTAATAATTCTTCAAATAATCATCGTTTGTTACATTCTCAGGTAAACCAATTTGCAACCTTAAATTTCTAATTTTAAATGTTAAATGACGAAATAAATTTTGCGTTTTCTCAAATTTCTTTAATCGTTGACTAATCGTTTCTCTTAATTCTTCATAAACACCATGCACGATACTTATCGTTTTATTTTTAATCGGGTTTTGTTTCTCAACAAGAACTTCAACGGCTAATCCCATGTACTTTCGAGTCAACCCAACACAAAATTCCCAACGATCAGGAGCGTTTTTGACTCCAAATATTTCATTGTTATACGAATTCCAACTCGCAGCAAATTTATTATTAAGGTATGGAAGATATTCTCGTACTAAAGTCCATATAAAGTAACTATTTGCCATTCCTTTCTCCGTTGAAGAACTTATTCCGGCAACTTCTTCAAGGTATCTTGGTGAGGTTATTATTACTTCTGTTGATTCGTCTATATTTGCTTCAGGGTACATTTTTGATAAAATATCATGAATATAAAGCTAAAACATATAATTGAAATTATTATTTAGAATTAAAGTAAAATAAATTATAAAAAATAAGTTGGTAGTAGTAATAGTTATTTTATTTTTATTATGTTTTTTTTTGAATATTTGACAGATAAATGTCATTGAAAAATGTGTTTAAAATTTTACCATTGGAACAGTTTGAGTTAATTCATGAATAGTTCTTATATTGTACGTTAAAATAGGATCTTGTAATTCATATGATTCGGGTGTAACTTCCGCTATACGTTTCTCATAATAGAATAAATCCCTCCCAAATCTGTCGGCGTCCTCTTTCGTTGCCCCAAAATTTATAACAACATCTGAGATGAATTGAGTGTAAGCCTTTTCCATCTAAAAAAATCATTTTTATGTTTTAATTAATAAATATAAATAGAAATTACGGCATCGTTGTTGTTCCTATTATAATAGTAACTTCTGTCCGGTAAACCTAACCCTGAAGGTGATATTCTTATTAAACTTGAACCTGGGACATTTGGACTTGGATCTACCGTAATTTTAAAGTAAGGACTAACACCGTAATCGGCATGCAAATTTATTAATAAACTCATTCCGTCGTGTTCCGCCATGTTCCAGTTTTTTAAAATTTTCCATCCTCCTATAAAAGAGAAATAATGAATTAGATTTGTCGTAACTTAATTAAGAATCATAGAAAAAAGCTATTAAATTGTGAATAAGTTATGTTTTTGCATAATTTCAATGGTGCGTTAAATGTGAAGATCTTCTCTAACCAAGGTGAACTTCTTAATGGGAAACAAGTTGTAGAAAAGAAGATATTTCGAGAATTTTTTTTATACTGATTGTGAGTGTTTTAATAAAATTTTGACAACTTAAGTGAGGTTAGAACTATCTAACCTCATTTTTAAAAAAATTAATTACCATTATTTTTAAGTTAAGTGAAGTATTTATTATATAATGTTAGTATTTCTAGTGAATTGAATTAAATTAAAAAAAAAATTGAATATAGATATTATAGAAATGAAAATTTATGATGCATCGAGAAAAATCTTTAAACGAAGTATAACCCGCGATTTAACCAATGCCTTCATACTTCTACTGTACAATTAAAGAAAGCAATATGCCACATGTTACTGACATGATATTTGTCTTGGAAGCAAATCGTCCTTTCACAATCTACCCAATTCAGAACCATTCAAAATATAAAATTAAAAATATACAGGATGGGCCATCTAACGTTTGGAATTTGAACTATCGGTTATTTTGATTTTGAAAGATAGAATGACCAACAATTGTCGTCTTATGAGCGCACTGCTAAACCCTAATGTTTCTAGTTGTAGGTCTAATGTTAGTTCCAGTGACAGTGCAAGTATAAAACTAGAACTAACACAAAAGTTAGAACTAGAATCTTTCGGGTTTAGCCGTCTTTAGAGACGTGCAGCTAAACCCAAATGATTCCAGTTCTAGGCATAGTGTTAGTCCTACATAGTAACAGTGCTAGTGTAAAACTAGAACTAACACTAGACCTAGAACTAGAAACATTCGGGTTTAGCCGTTCGGCTCTTACGGAGGAAACTCAGAGTTATCATAAGGACGGCACCTTTTCCAAGCAAAACTTTTCCTTTGCAAAACTACCCAGTGCCTGTATTAAGCTATGTTGAATTTTATGTGGGACAGTACAAGACTTGCACTTAGTGCATAGTAGTTTCGTAACTATGGTTACTGCATACATATATTGCGAGTTATATGACATTTCCGGTAAATGCATGCAATATTTTGTTTACCATGATAACTCTAAAATGTTTTAATATTAAAATGAAATAAAACAACCAACTTCTTTTATTATAATTAGGTAGTTCTAAAAATATTTCCCGCGCGTACTTCCTTTCACCACATTAACCCAAGTATCGATTTTGTGTGGGGATATTTTTAGAAGAATCCCATCTATTTCGACGACAACAAAACGAGCTTTTGTTGGGATTTATAAAAATAAAGCTCAAGTGGGGATTATTTTTATGACCCCAATAACGTTTCTCTCAATTAAAAGGACTAAGATTAAAAAAAAAGAACAAAATAAAAAGAAACAAATACAACTTAATTCAGTGAAAGTAGTAATTTTGCCACTCATCGTATTAAATTGAGATACGATTTTTTAAGGCGTTGTCTCAAAGAGGAAATAATTAACTCTTTTGAGATAATAGCTCCAGGGATGCACTTTGTTATTACACAACATGGCCCAGAAAAACTTTCTAATTAAAAAGACCAACTCAATTAACTTTTAACTCAACACAAAGAAACAATTTAAAAAATAAAATTCTTTTAAGTCATAAAAAATTGTTATGTTCAAGTTCATTCGTTGATATTTATCAATATTTTCGATTGTAAATTGTATAAGAAGTTTATAACGCACATTAAAGTTAATATTAGCTTTTAATCCAATTAGATGTTAGCGATAATTTATGATTTAGGACAAAAAATGCAATCTAAAAAAGAAACATTGTTATATAAAAAATATTGCCGCGATTATAATTAAATTAGAGAATGCTACCTTATGATTATTTGTTGTTTTCAAATATTTATATTTACATAACGGATGCTAATGAATCACCGAGGATTAAATTTCAATCTAATTAAGAAAATATTACGAAAATATAAAGGATGCGCAGTTTTCTTTATAATTACCAATCTTCTGACCTAAATCAAAACGCTTACTAATAAATTGCTATTTTATTTATTAGTACGAATATTAGGTCAATAAAATTTTCTTCATTTTAATTCTAATCAAAATTTAGTAATTTAGTGAATGCAATTAAAATTATATAACTCAAAAGAAGTTGAACCTTTTTGACGTTTACAAATGTCATTTTGACAATTTTAATAAAAGTGTTACCAACACAGAGTTACCAACATACTTATTTCTTTATTTTCATTTTAAAATGTATTTGAAATTAGAATATGCATCATAATATTCACAAATATATAATTAAATAAGTAATTAAAATCAATTCAAATCACTAAAATACGTTGTAATTTAGTATTATATATTTTTTCAAATATGAGGGAGACAACTAAATTGACAGAAATTATCATTAAGCAATCTTTATTATTATTTTTTACAACATTTTTATTACAACCATTTGTTTTTCTTGACAAAATCTTAATTTATAATTTATTGCAGGTTTTCTTCTCATAATTTACTTTTTATTCGGTATTCCATAAGTTTGATGGGGAACTCCATAACTATCAACAATTTTATTGGCATCAATCGATGGGTAATAAGTACTACTAATTACGGGACTTTCCGTTGAAGAAATAATTGGTCCGTAAGTGCTCGCAATGAAAGGAGATTCCGTTGAAGAAACAAATTGTCCACCGTTAATTCCATTCGTGTTAATCGAAATTGATGGATTCACGAATCCTCCTGGAAGTGACGAAGAAACGTAGTTGGTAATAATTGGAGATGGTGTGGTTACAATTGATAATCCATCAAGTGGTAAATTTCCGATTGATCCAGTTTCAACTTGATTAGTTATAATATTAGCACCACTTTCAGCGTGAGTGTTTAAAGTGTTTTGAACTTTTTCTTCAGCTTCAGCTTGATTTTTGTATTTAATAAAGTATACTTCTGGTTTAGTTGGTGGAGTTGGTGGTGGTGGTTCCACAACAATTTGTTGTTGTTCTTCCGGTTTCTTAACCAAAACGTAAACCAAAGTTTTTTCTTGTTGAGAATAAGCAACGGGTGGTACATACGGCTGAACTTTATAAGTTGGAGCTTTAATGAAAATAATTTTCACATTCTTCTTTGAAGGTGGGGCTGTTGGGGCAACATGCGGATGAATATCTTCCGGTTCTTCAGGCGCTTCATAAAAGTAAACGTGTTTTTGTACTTCAGCTGGATGATGATAAACACTCGGCGATGGTTGAGAATAAAATTGTTGTTGATAAATTTGGTGATGACTAGGAATTTGTGAAATCACGCTTTGATCATAAATTATAGGCGATAAAGTCGGTGTTACTGTTGGTCCAGAATAAAAAGGAACCGCCGTTGAAACTAACGGCGTGTGAAACGTCGGCGATGGAGGTAAATAATTTGGGGGAAGTCCCGTTACAGATTCAACTGGAACACCATAACTAGTTTGTAAAGGTTTCCTCAACTCTAATCCGATATCCGGTTTTCCAAAAACTAAGCCAAAAAACCCGAAAATAATCTGAAAAACGAAAAGAATCGAAATAAAAGAAATTTAATGAACCACAAAAAACTTACCAAAGACTTCATAGTTTTTCCGTGGATTCCAAAATGAGATTGAGAAATTTTATGGTATATTAGATATTTATAAGACATCCCCACCTTAAAGGACATCCTTCTGTGAAGGCCGTTTTCGATTCAACGTAACGCCGAGCGTTTTAACATTTTAAACTTGTGTCAATACGAAAAAGGAAGACACTAAAATTCCTCACCTTGTCATTTTTTTTAATATTCTAGATTACCAAACTAAAGCAATAAAACTTATACTACATAATTAATTAATTATCTTCGAATAATAAATTTATTTATTTTTAATTTTATTTTCTTCTACATTATCCACATAAACAAACGTTTCGTAACTGAATACAATATAGAAGAAAATATGATGCAGTTGTCCTTGCACGTTTTCAATGAACTCAAACGATTAAATGCTTCGCGTTCTTCAAGAATGATCGATTATCTAATCGCTTAAGAAGGTTGTTAAAGATAAATATACATATTTTTGTGTAATCAAGATTGAAATTAAATTAATTTAAGGTTTCTTAAAACCTAATGCATTTCGAAAGAATTAAATAAAAAAAAGTAGGAAGGATGAGGAGAAATTTTTTTGGTTGCTTTAAATTGTAAATGAGTGTGTGGCAACTCCACGAAGAAAAAGGCTACAAAAAATGTTTTGAGGGATAAATTATATTACTTTTTAATAAAAAGATCATCATCGATAAGTTTACCTTGAGCTACTAAAAAAATATCATTTGCATATTATATAATTCAAAATATATCAATGATGAATAAAAAAAGGAATCGAATGAGGTTGAAATAAAATGGAAGCAGAGCAGAAAGAAGAGGTGTTTAATTAAGAATAATCCGAATTTAGATTTGACATTAAGAGTACGATTGAATTATTCATTTCTTATGAAAATTTAACGTTTGGCATTTGATTCTGCAAAATAAAGGAAAAAGAGGCTGATTTTAAAATAAAAGGTGGTCGAAAATGTTGTAATAATATAAATAATTAATAAAAAACCATAATTAAGTTTCATCATTTCTGTCAAGTTAGTTGTCAGGTAAAATATCTAACTTCACTCATATTTAATGTTAAAACATAATAAATTAAATATGTTGGTAACACTACTATTAAAATTGTCAAATGTTAAAAAATGTAAACTTCAAGGATTCTGATATTAAATTTTGATGAAATTAAAAAGTATTAACTTAATATAATAATAATTTATTAGTAAGCTTTTTAATTTAGGTCAGTAGATTGTTAATTGGAAAGAAAACTGCGTATCCGAAATCCGAATTTAGATTTGACATTAAGAGTGCGATTGAATTATTCATTATGAAAATTTAACGTTTGGCATTTGACGCTGAAAAATAAAGGAAAAAAAGAGGCCGATTTTAAAATAAGAGCTGGCCGAAAGTTTCGTAATTACGAAAGTTTCCCACTCCCCCTCGATTTAATTTTTAAATCGGAGGAATCACTTTTTCAAGAATTTCAGTCTCTCGTCGAAAACTCTTTTGTGATGAACAAAAGTTCTTTCTAATGGTAAGCTTTTATCTTATTTACACTTTCTTTGGTAATTGTTTAATTGCTTAAGTAACTATTTGTTAGTAGGAGTATAACTAATTTGGTTTTAATTCCCCTTATTGACCTCACGTGAATAATCTATCGATTAAATTATTGATGATTTGGAGAGGTATCTCAAAAGCATTATCTAGAGTACTTCAGAATACACCATTGGGATCTCTACATTTTTCAATTTATGCTAACAATTTAATTTATAATATGACAAGGTCTCAAATGGTCGCAACGATAATCGCAACTTCACTATTCCTTGCTATTGTAGAAACTTTGTAATGATTTAAACAAAACTTGTATGTGCGTAACAGCATATATATTCACTTATTTTTCTCTCTAATTCTTCTATAGTAAGAAACCGGCTTTACCGCCGCGATGAATATTATAGATATGTAGTCGCTTTATAGCTTATATCTTCTGTATAGGTATTAAAATAAGAGGAAAAGAATACGAATTTTATTTACAATAATAAAATAAAAGGAAACAAGTGGTTCATATTAAAGACGAAATATATTTAAGATATGCAACGATCGAAATATCACACAGGCCTCCTTAAACTCTAGACGTTTACGCACTAATCCTTATTAAAAAATACATTTTTGTCACCGTAATTGCTATTTTGTTTAAGTTAAAAAATAAAAGCAATAACTTTATAAAATAGTAATGTACATTAAGAAACAAAGGTACAAAGTTAACAGAATGATAATATACAAACATGAAGGAAAAAATAAACACTATTCGGTACAAAGTGAAAGCTATATACATATGAATTTTACGTCTTCTTTTTCATTTACGTTTTGAATAAACGCATCACAAAGGAGTTTTAATATGGTCCTCCCGTTTTAGCTGGAGCGCCGTATGAAGACGAAATTCCACCGCCTCCACCTCCAATTCCACCTCCGCCAATACCGCCGCCTCCAATTCCACCTCCGATACCACCGCCTCCAATTCCACCTCCGATACCACCTCCTCCAATTCCACCTCCGATACCACCTCCTCCAATTCCGCCTCCGATACCACCACCCCCTATTCCACCGCCGATACCACCTCCTCCAATTCCACCTCCAATACCACCACCTCCGATTCCTCCTCCAATTCCACCTCCTCCAATACCACCACCTCCAGCTCCACCGCCACCACCGCCTCCGGCTCCACCACCACCTCCTCCAGAAGTTTGAGTTCTGTATCTAATAAAGTAAACTTCTGGTTTTGATGGTTGCGTTGGAGCTACTGTAGGAATATTAATTTCTGGTGCATCTTCCGGACGTTTAACTAAAACGTACACCAAAGTTTTTTCTTCGTCTTGTGGTTGAACAGGAATCGTTGGTGCGGTCGGTGTTGCGGAAGTCGGAGCTTTGATGAAAATGATCTTGTAATGTTTCTGGGCTTGTCGAACAGCGATCGGTGCTTGAGCTCTTTGACCTTCATCGTCTGGTGGGGCAACGTGGACGTAAATGTGTCTTTGGACTAAAGTGCCACCACCTCCTCCTCCTCCGCCGCCACCACCGCCGAATCCTCCACCTCCGAATCCACCGCCACCACCGCCGAATCCACCGCCTCCGAATCCTCCACCGCCTCCTCCAATTCCGCCTCCTCCAATTCCTCCTCCGCCGATTCCACCTCCTCCAATTCCACCTCCCCCAATTCCATCTAAACCTCCTCCAAATCCAGTACCTCCAAATCCACCACCGCCTCCTCCGCCACCACCTCCCGGAGCTCCATAAGTGCTACTTGGAGGACTGTAGTTATATTGAGGTTTCGCTTGGGTTGTAGCCAAAATGGCAACAGTTAACTAAAGAAATTAAAATGATGACGTAAATACTCGAGTTGCACAATTATGTGATTTCGAATATAACATCTAATAAAATTCCTAAAAGAGGTTTATGTGTAAATTTTATTAGAACTGAATCTACTTTTCGTAACGCTCGCTTTAAAAGCAGAAATTTTTATTTACATTAAACACTCACTCGATACGCAATTCTTGATTTCAAAATACCCAAATTGAATTTGCACTCGATAAATGATTGCCCATATTAATTCTATCCAACTGGTACATAAAAATGTTTTAACTTCGCGTAACATTGCATTTAAGCAAGAATACTTTAAGGAAGATGTACGACCTTAACAGTAGAGATAGTTAAGATGCATTGAAAATTTACGATGTCGAGGGAAATTCCGTTTCGTAGTCCCAGTAATTACCTCGAAATGCACGTTTAAAATTTAAGATTTAAAACTTGAAGCAATATCGCGGAATAATACTATAATTAATTTATAAAAGAGTTTTGGAAATGGGAAAAGACACTCACCACCAGCAAAGGCTTCATCTTTAAAACACAACCCGGTGGTTCTCAAGAAAACGTTTCTAGAGATGTGTACCGATGTGCGGTGGCCATCCACGTTTTATAGGTACACCGGTGTGCCGAAGAAGAGGTACCATCAACCCCCTCCCGATAAAATAGAAGAGTGCGACGACGACGTCTTCCTTAACGCAATTGTCCGCGTTAACATTTAGATAAGTGAAATTCGGGTCATAACCTCTCACTACATACACTCACACATACATGCATAAGACACAGCCGCTGCACCGGCATTGTCAGTACAACTATAGTCTCTTTCTATCCAGGAATACGTTTGATTATTATTCTAAATTACCAAAAATGAACAAACAAATCATATAAATTTTTTCTTCATGTTATATTCGTAAAAAATATAATATAATGATAGTCTTGTTTTAAGGTATTCATTTTTTAATAAAAATGAGATTGGCTCGGAAGCTTCATTATCGGCTAATTTAATTCTTAAAGGAATCATGTTTTTAGTTGGAAATATTCTTAGAGTTATATTAAGAATCGTGAAAACTTGACCCAATTATATTTTAGCGTGTATTACTAACTTTACATAACTTAAAATATCTTTCGCTGTTATTTGCTCCTAAATACTCAATAGAGTTCGCTTTCAAAGGCCGTTAATACCTCTAAGTAGCTTCCCACGTTCCAAATGTATGCCAATTGCTCTGAATAACTTGCAATGTCTTTGAGTAATAATTTGTTTTAATGATACATTTTCAAATAAAAACATACGTTTCTTTTATACAACTTACTTATAACTTATCAGGTAGTTTAGAAAATGACGAGACATCGATGATGAGGGTGTTGCGTGTGATGGAAGAGGATAAAAGAAAATATAATAAAACTGCGATATAATGCATTAATACGGGGAAAGAAGTATCCGTTATAGCCAAAAGTCCGTTATATGAATAATTTTAATGCACACAAATAAGAGGACTGCTACATCCCGGGAACAGTTTAAAGGGCCGTTCGTGACGTCAGCGCTGAATAAGAGTTAAAAGTAGAACTAACACTAGATTCGGCTTTAGCCGTGCGTCTCTTAAGATGGTTAAACCCGAATGATTCTAGTTCTAGGGTTAGTTTTAGTTCAATAAAAATATGCAACATAGAGATATCTAAGTGATAAGTAGCACTACCTAGTACTGTCACTAGAACTAACATTTGACCTAGATCGAGAAACATTCGACTTCTTGGAGAAATGTTTTAAAAAGTAGAGATTAAGAAATACCCCGACAAGGATTATGATCAAATAATATCGACAAAACTGAAAATAGGGACTAATACCATAATAATTTAGCAGCAGCCTACAATAATAAAGAGTAAGATTATTAAAATTCAATCTCAACTAGTTACGTTGTAAGCCAGAACATAGATAGAACAGAAACATAGTTATGATTCACATTTCCAGATAACTTGTTAATAATAAGGAAGAATACTTTTGACTAAATCATAAATTAAAAACTCATTAATTTTATTATAAAGATATAATTTATTTGTCACCGTAACTTTTTTGCTACTTAACCTATAAAAATAACATTAATAAAAAAATAAATTTATCTTAGAGTATCACTTATCAATAACAGACGAAAAGAAACTATTTACAAAACGGGTCATGATGATGAATGCGATTTTCGATTTACCCGTACAAATAACCTAAAACTGTCGCAATTTAATTTAATAGGGTCCTGGTTGATGGCCCGGAGGTCCATAACTAGACGATAGCGATCCCGTGGATGCCGAGGAAGATGAAGAACTCGAGCTGACGCTACCTTGCGAAAGATTATATTCATTTCCGGTAGCGGTCGATCCAGTTTCCAAATTGGCGATGATTCCACTTCCACCGGTTGTTCCGTGTTCGACGACGTTTCCACCACCGACAGCAGAAACTTCTTTTTGAGTCTTGTACTTAATGAAGTATACTTCTGGTTTGGATGGTTGAGTCGGGGCTGGAGTAGGGATATGGATGTCTGGTTGGTCATCGGGTTTCTTAACTAAAACGTAAACGAGAGTTTTCTCTTCGTTTTGTGGTTGGAGGGGAATTACTGGAACGGTTGGAGTTGGTGGAGCTGGAGCCTTGATGAAGATAATTTTGTAGTGTTTTTGAGCTGGGGCAACGGAAATTGGACGATGATGATGGATATCTTCGGGTTCTGGGGGAGGAACATGAACGTAAATGTGTTTTTGGACTAGAGTTGTTCCACCGTGTCCAAACGAAGAGTCTCCGCCTGAAAAACCTCCGGTGAATGAGGTACTACCAGTTTGGAAGGAGGACAAT
Source organism: Onthophagus taurus (assembly GCF_036711975.1). Classification (NCBI taxonomy): domain Eukaryota; kingdom Metazoa; phylum Arthropoda; class Insecta; order Coleoptera; family Scarabaeidae; genus Onthophagus; species Onthophagus taurus. The sequence continues at coordinate 7,456,467 of NC_091967.1, forward strand.
CCACCAGATTGGAAAGAAGATCCACCTGATTGGAAAGAAGATCCACCTGATTGGAAAGAAGATCCGCCAGATTGGAACGAAGGTCCTCCTCCAGATTGGAAAGAAGCTCCTCCTCCAGATTGGAAAGAAGCTCCCCCAGAAGAAAATGACCCACCCCCGAAAGATGCACCACCATCTCCATGTCCAATTGTTTGAGTAAGTAAACCTCCACCAGATGGAACTACACCAACTCCGACTCCACCACCACCTCCAGAAACTCCAATACTTCCACTTTGGTATCCAGTATTGAAAGAAATTCCGGGTTTGTTATAGGAATATCCAGCTTCCGGCCTGGCATAAGCCAAAGCCAACACTGTGGCGAACTATAAATTAATCGAAGAAAATTCCATAAGAATTCATACTTCCTCACTACAAAAATTAAAAATACTTACCACGAAAGATCTCATATTTTGAATTCTCCGGGTAACTTGTATTGTGTTACCGGAGATCAACACAAGCTTTTGAATAATGATAATGGTTGGAGCTCCATCGGGATTTATAGTAGTTCATCTTCCTCCCCACTTTGCCACATTTTCGGCACTTTTTTTTTGGTTGGGTTAAGACCGGACCACCTAAAGATTTTTTGGTGGTGAAAAAGCGGGTCACATCCTCTCACCGGAGGATGCATACCGTTCGGGAGGCCGGACGCGTGGTAACGAAAGTTCTTTTTCGGGGGAACCCGAACTCGCACTTTCATCGAGAAACCAGTACCGGTTCCAATCTTTTTTATTCATACCACACGCGAACCACATCACGTAAATTTTTTGGCAGACGTAAAAATGTACCGAGAAGAAAGTGAATTTGTAACAAAGGTAAATCTGATAAAGTGTCTAATAAATATATTTTTTTTTATTTTCTGGTTTATTTCCTGAAGTCAATAACCATTGTTTGGTGAAAATACATAATAAGAAAGCAAACGTATATTGTACGTTCTTTGAATTAATTTAATCGTCGTTGATCTGATCGTGACGGTTTCGGAATACTAACGAAGAATCAAACAATCGGAGCTAAACCATACGGTTCTCATTAGAATTCACCAGAGGGACAACTGGTTTGCTGAGGGTTTCGGAAATTACGCGAGAAAACCAAAGCATTAACAACAAACGCATTTGCATTTCCTTCCTCGATGACGTTGACACGAACTATGTAGGGTAATTGAAATTGAATAATGTATTAATACAACTTGAATTAATTTCTTAGCGAATGCATTGTTAATGTCACCGTCAGCTGTGAATAAATTCATCTTAACCATGTATAAAATAAGGAAACATAAATGATTTGAGACGACCTTGGAAAGAAATTTAGTTACTAACTTCATTGATTTCAAAAATTTGACAGTTATTTCTCAACAGTTCTTGATTGTAACTTTTTATCTTAATTTGTTTAATATTTACACACATTGTGTGAAGCGCGAAAAGAAGTAGTATGATATTTTTAAACAAACCTATTGCGAAATAAGTAAAAAATTACCCAGCCATTTGATATTTACAAGTTCTAATAGGATGGTAACCCTGCTCTAATCGCTTCTAGTAATCTGTCTAAGAGACAGAAGAGAAATGTTTGCTCGCGGATTCATTTACATAATTGAGTCTCTAAAGTAATCGCAGCGAAACGATTCGAAGTTTTGAAATACCCATTGTAATTATGTTAGAAGTGTTAATTAAACTAACGGTTTTTGAAAAAATGTCAAATTTTAATGTCTTTATTTTAAGATGTAATGTGTATCCTATAAAAAAGAAACTTTAACGTTTCATAATACATATACAGGGTATTTCTGTAACTCGTGGCATAATTTTAATCACAAATACTAGAGTTAAAGTGATGACGATTCGTGTAAAAATTTTTGATCTAAACCCATAAATGCTTAAGATATGTATGGACCTTCAAAGTTAAAAAATTTTTAACCATTTTCTTAAATATTTTTAATTTGACATTCAAATAGACATCTCTGATGTGTATTTGAAATGAATTTATTTCAATAATTATTATCCAACAAAATTACACAATATACAATTCTTCCAAGTTAAATTAATCTAAAAAAATCGAATTGTCAAATTAATACGTCAAAATTTAGAATCTTAACGTTTAGTAGTAACTTTTAGTTCAATTAAACGAACCAAAAAATATATCTTCTAAAGACGTATCGGTGTGTACAGAAAATATTTATTTTCTAACAGGAGAAAGTTTGTATATTTAAAAAATATTGCCATAAAAACGATTTTCTTTTACGCCAACAGAAATCTTAAACGTTTTTTAAATTATTAATAATTTTTGAATACAATTATCATTTTAAATAAGAGAGATCGTACGAATTATTAATATTAGCACTTTAAAGATGCACATTATTTGACAAACATCGATTTACTTTCCTACGAACTGAAATGTCTATAATAAAACACGATCATTTATCATTTTACACCTACCTATTTAAGACTAACATCCTGCTTTCGATTACATCATTTTAATCCGTTGGGTTCATTATGTTATGATTATTTGATTGAAAAGTGTAACTAAACTTTTTGTTTTAATTTAAATAGTTCTTTGAACATTTAAAATGTTTTACAATTAGTTAAAATAACCTTTGTTGATATTAAATTTTAACCTAACTTTTTTGACAGTTCATTAACTTGTCAATCAAATCTAAACCATATCTAACCTTAAAATTTTCTCAAAATAATTAAAACCTTACTCAATCTATCTTATCTAAAAGCTTAATGAAATTTAAACAAGAAATCTAATTAACACCAGTCATAACGTTATAAAAGGTTTTATTACATTCGTTTATCTTCAACAATTAATTACTTGTTTTTTTTTCTTCATCACCTCGTTAACCCAAAAAACATTAATTCTAACACCGACAACAATAAAATAAAAAATAAAAAAAAAGGTGTTCGTTAATTTAATTTTTTGTCGTTGTTGTAATATCGTTTAGAAAGTGAGTTTGTAAAGATAATATTATCTAATGGAGATTTATCACCACTCAAGGTTTTATTTATAAACGACGCGCGACGCGAGGAAATAGACGAGGGGTTTTGAAAGTAAATATTTACGGAAGGAATATCCCGAAGGATTATACGATAAAACATCGTGGATTATTAGACGGGTTTGAAACGCTATGGAATTATTTACAGTTGTTATCGACGTACAAAATCTTTTTTTTTATATATCTTTATAAGCTATGTTTTTAAACTAATAATGAAGTTTAAAGAGGAATATTAATGAGCGAAGTTTGCTGTGTTGATTGCTTTACTTGTGTGTGCACAGAGTGTAATTCCAATTTGTAAGCTCGAGAGAAGTTTGTTGAATCCTATGGGATTTCCTCCTTTCTACTTGACGATGTTTATTAGTTTTCAGGTTGTTTTAACCTTATTTTATAAATTCGCATTCTCATTGAACTCAACATTATTTATTGATTTTTTGATATAATTACTTGATAAAAAGTTCTAATTTCTCGGCGAATAAATAATTTAATTTAAAAAAATAATTAAAACTTTGAAATCAATCAAAACCCCAACTTAATGTAACCTCAAATTTTAATTATCTTGACAATTAACTTTTTCCAAAGCATTTCGACTAAAACTGTTAATTATAATTACAATTGAAGACATAAGTCGATAAAGGTGTTACGTCATCTTTTATATGTTTCGAGTAAATTAGCTTTAAAATTTTTAAGCTAAAAGAATTTTCTTAAATTTTGATTCAAAACATTAAAGAAGGGTACAAATAAGCATTTTCAAAGTCTTGTGAAAGCTGCATCAGATTTCTGCTTGACCACTTTATTTTTGATTCTGCTTACTATATCTTCTGTAATTAAAAGTACAATTTGTAGCTTGAGATAAGCGCTGTTAACTTTCGCCGCCGCGTCAACCAGCTCTGGGTGACGAGTATGATTTATTCTGTTACTCTCTTCTATCGTTTCGTTATTTGCAAAATGCAAGTTTACTAACAGTAATTCAAAACGATTATGTAATATCTGGCTGCGCTAAATGACCAACAAAAATCATCAGTCCGATATATTTTGCAATTTCGTCAGATGTGATACATTTCCATCAGTTCAGTCACATGATCAGTCATTTCATGTTAATGCAGTTTTTGCTCTCCATATTCTCATAAAGTCCGCCTTATCCTACGAACGGAAATGATTGTGGCCTGTTAGCGCATTCGTTCCTGTGAAAATTGTCCAATCATCAACAAAGTTCACTTCCTCGTCTTTGTCCATAGCAAGTTCTTCCAACATATCCTCAAAGTGTTCACTTGCATATGATTTCTCAGGGTCAGAGTGTGACTTCCATGAAATTCCATCCTAAACCAATAAACATTTTGAAGATAAAAAAAGTTACATTCTAGCGATCCAGCGGTCGGATTTGGGCCTGGCGAGAAACTCATCATCGGTTATTTTCACTTGCTTTTTGAGTTTCAGCACCTAGTATAAAGTGCTTCCTTGCAGCTGACATTAATTTCTTGTTCTGAGACGTCTCTTCTACATGGTTCATGATCACTACATTCCTAAAGTGAACTCGGTTAGTTATTGGTATGCATGAGCTCATCGTCAATCATGTGTTCTTAGACCATAGCATTCGAAGTCCATATTTAGCTACTCCTGAATATATTCTTCATCCAGTTCTTTACAGCCCTAAACATTATTTCACATTTTCACAAGAATAGGATATTTTGTATGTCGCATCTCGAAGAGTAACTAATTTCTTTAACTACAAACGAGCACTTTCTTGACTGTTTTAATTACAACCTTATCTATGGGTTGAATCAGGGTGGCAACATTTGGCAGATACATGACATGCAGTTCTATTAGATCTAAAATATGCTTCTCTTCATGCCAATTTACATGATGAAAGATGAACTATAATAATACACAAAAGGGACTGTAAAATGTATTTAATGTTGACTACATAACCTGATTTAAATGAACATAAAAATACTAATTATTGTCATACAAATAAATTGAATCGATTATGTTATTACTAATTTTTTTTATATGGTTCGATAAAGATGAACTTTAATGATTTGTATTTTTATTCTTCTTGTTTTAACGACGGGCGGTTCTCATTTCGATTTATCATCTGGTTTAGATGGACGAGAAAGTAGGATACTCTTAATGTTTGGCCAGATATAGATCTGACTCAAGCTAACCCAAGAAATTCTTTACCTTCACTATACACGATTCGTTGTCTCTTTTTTTATTCAATACTTTATAAAAACCTCTTTCTGTTTCTTTTTGCCCATATCTCATTAAAAACAATTACAAAAACGGTAAAATTTAATTATTGATTATTTCGATATTAATTTTCTTTTTATCGATTAATGTATTTAGAAATTTGCGACTTGAAAACATCATGATAGAAGAACCTGAGTGATCCTTGGAGTGTTTTCTCGAAGAAAAAAAAAATGTTTATTGAAAGTTTGTAGGATTACGTAAAGTTATCGTCGTATTTTCTATCGAAATTGCCATAAATGAACCCATGACATAGAGTATTGTACACAGTTTAAGTGTTAATAGTATAATCAACAACATTTATGGACAGCTATAACTTCTTTTTTATCGTTAAAGAATGAATCGTTTTTGGGTGTAACTATTTATTTAAACACTAAGTTTATACTACATTTGTAAAGATTAATCACTTTGATTGTCTTCTATGGTGTGTATAAATGTTGCTTTAAGATGGATGATATTTTTTACACAACTTCATCGTGCGACTTTCCAAGATTTTTTTTCACAATTTCAATAAGGTAGTTTGTATTAAATTTTTTTAGTTAAAATTTTTGTTATTTCTCCATTCTCAAATAATGAAGTAATCGACAAATACCAGCTAATTTAAGATCGCAAACCATTTTCGCGATGACACTTAATTGGAATTTTACTTTTGCAATTCCTAGTGACCGAATAAAGTGACTCTAAGAATCCAAACGTTCTCGAGTGCGTGCGCGGTTTTTTTTACGAAATAAAGAAAAGAAATAAAGAGACTACACACCGTCGTCATCTCGTCGGTTCGGTGAGGACCCAAATTGCGCCACGATTTTTTTTATTCCTTTATGTTACCAAACGCGGCATTGTTTCTGGCTGGAGAAGAGAGGATTTATGAAAACGAGAATTACCGTGCAAGCTCTTAACGTTGGTCGTTATGTCACAGATGTATACACACATACAATTTTCTCGCCCATTAAGTTATTGTGTGTGAAAGTGAACGTAAATAGTATAGTTTTTATATTAAATTCCGTTAACCGAAAAGATTTTCTAGGACATATCAACACATTTTTGATAACTTTCAATTTTCATTTTTTAAATCTGTGTTTTTAGGTTTATAGGATTTCTTTTCTATTTTTAGGCAACATTTTTTGTACATCTACATTTGCAAATCTTTGAATAACTCCTAATTTGCATCAAACATAGTTCTTGTTCATATCTTATACTCATTATCAATCGTATTTATATATTAGATAAAACTTTTTTTTTGATATTTACGGAATAGAAAGTACATTGGAATTACAAAAAAATGAAGAAATCGCGGAAGACGCATTGTGGCAACAACATCTTCACAAAGTTAATTATTACCCACATAGACAATAAAACTAGATTCTCAGATCTTTAAGCGTCGATACGAAATTGTAATTGGTATATTGCATAAAATCCTCTCGGGTGAACTGAATCAATTTATTTCAGATTTTCCATTTGGTTTAATAAGCTTTAATAGATCCATTGTTGCAAAAAAACGTACGTTCTCATTTATTTTTTTAAGTGTTGAACGATATTGATGTGTAAAGTAAAATCAACTGATTTCTAACGAATAGAAACTGATGAAAAAGTTATCGACCCGACCGTTTTTGTTGGTAAGTTGTTGCGTCGTAGAGATGCGACCCGAACTATACGCAATCGGAGACGCATTCCGTATAAATTTTCTTTTTAATGAACCGTCCGTATACGCAGCACACGCATCGAAAGTGGAAACTCGACCTGTTAGATTCTTCAGTTCGAACTCTTACACAACTTTATGTTAATTTGTGGTTCCTGATCAATCTATAAAACAATGTCTCGATTATGAATTAGAATAAAATTATATGATCTTATTTTTAATAATTCATCACAATCAAGAAAAGAAATTTGGAAATCAACAAATTTAGACAGATTATCATAACTATCAAATTTTGGCACTATTAGAATAATAAATAATGTAAAATAACCTCTATATAATCGTTCCATTTGATAAAGATTTCACCGTTTCGAGTCGAACGTGTTAAATGGATTGATTAGGTTGGGTCAGGTTGGTTTGAGTTGGGTTGGGTTAGATCTAAAATATGCTTTTCTTCATGCAAATTCACATGACGGAAGATGAACTACAATGACACACACAAATGTCAAACTAATTGTAATGCCACTCGTTTAAAAGAAAATCTCTAAAAACGCTCTTTTTCTGTACACATATTGAAAGGTGTGTCAATGTATGTAAATAGTATACAATAAATGTCTGAATTACATAAACCCATCGACCCAGTCTTAAATGATTCACATTTAGTTTTGAATTAATGAAAATTGTTGGAGATAATAATAATAATGTTAAAATGGGACACAAAAATTTTTTAAATAACCACTTTCACGAAAATTTAAACATACCTATTTTACATAAAAAGCGGTAAACGACGACCAACATCTACCTACCTAAATATTATAAAAGTAAACATAACCAAAGCAAATAAAGCTGGTAGCAAGGCTGTTCGAAATATTCTATTCTACGAAAGCAAACGTTCGTTTTCACGTTGTTTTTGTTGCGTCATAGATCAAGCTCTGTCTCGAGGCGGCCTTTTCCAAGTAATCGTCGATATGTATTGCCATATTTGCTAATATAAAAGCACGAAAACCAATTATTTAAAATGAAATTATTTATTAGAAGATAAACTAAAAACTTCTTTGGGTATAATAAAAAGTGGTCTTTATGGTTCAACGAGTGTTTACGATTTGAATAAAGACATTATTTGCGTGAGCCGGATCGAGTCGAAGAACCGTGTCGGTGACGACAAATCGATTCATTTTAACCCGACGGCGGCGTAAAATTAACGTTCGTATTCGTATTCTTGAGCGGGGATCGCGAAATCAACGGTTGTTTGTCGTCGACCCACTTGACCCCCTCATTTTTAGATCGATTTCAGTGAAAGTAATCGTCACAATAGAATAAGAACGATTCCTAGTCTTTAAATGTAAAAACAATATTTGTTACTTTAAGGTAATTTTGTTAAGATAACTTATGAAATTAAGATTTTAAAGTCTTTTTCGCATCATTAAATATTTACGTGCGAACACTTCACATCAAGCATTTAGTGAAGTGAGACATTCCAATTACAATAACCTTTTTTATTGTAACTCAAACCGTGAGTACCCACTTTATTATAAAGTATGTAAATTATGTGCTTGGGTGATCTCACGTATGCAAAGTTGTGAAAAAAAAACTTTCTAAGAAATCGTGACATTGAATCGTTTTAAATTAACCTTATTCCACCCACAGATTTTTATTAAAATTTATTGAAATTTGAAAATAAACGTTTCCACGATACTTACAAGGGTAACAAAGATGTAATCAAGGAACACATACCGTGTCATCTTATTAATAAACTTAATTATTTAGATATGATAATGATATGATAGATAATGTTCTAGTTCGGTCATGAACTTGGTATGTGTAATGAATTAATCTGCTTAGTGAGAGTTAGTAATAAAAATAAATATGTCAAGACGACCGACGTTTAACGTGTTTAACATTAGATGAGAAACTACAATTAATTGCCGAGGTAGAAAAATTAGAATATCCGTGCACGTGACAAAACTGTAATTAGAGAAAAATGTAAAGAAATTACTGCTGCTTTGAGGTGGAAGGATTTCTTATGTACCCTGAGTGTTAAATAAATGTATGAAGAGGTCTCTGCTACACCTCAATAAGCTGTAAAAGTACTTCTGCACATTCACAATATGACGAAGACTGAAAAAAAATGCAGCCTCATTCAATATAACTCAATATGATGTAATGACATGTTTAATGCTGATGAGGTTCCACAAAATTCAAAAGATCTGCTACAAACATTAGACAAGTAGATTTCCTTCTATATTCCCCTTTTTATAACATTCATGCCTTTTCCTCACCTCAAAATCAACATCCACACATTTCTCACTCTCGTCCTGATTTCTAATAAGACATCATCTTCTTACATTAAACAAAGCTAACAAAGCTATTCCTCGAACACAGCTCACCTGATATCATATGCTGATGATTTCAAATTAATCCTAAAAAAACAAAATAATGTGTATCCGTCTCGTTATGCAGAAGTTTGTAACAGTATCCATATTATTACTATATAAGATATCTATTTGTATAAAACGTATATTCGGTTGCATACATTTATTTATCTTTATTACATTCATATTTAATTATTTTTTTACAAATGAAAATTGTACAAGTTAAGCTTAAGTTATCGTTATTTAGCAATTCAAATAAAAACAAGCATTTTTTTTTTTTTGACAATACTTTCTCTTCGTGTCTTTTTTCGGAAGCCCTTGACCAAAAAAACCCGAGAAAAAAAACTTTCTCCAGACGACGCGACGAAGAGTGGTCAACAACTTTACTTCCCAGTACGAGTCATCTCCGCGTTAAAAAATCCCGAGGCGATAAAAGAGAATAAAGAGAGAAACGATAGTAATAAATTTCGTCGGGAATCCAAGGAAGTTAAAGAAGAAAGACAACAACACAAATTGCACTTTCACATTGGATCTTATATCCACCTAATCCATAAATTGTTCTGAAGAAAACGCCTACTGTTACATACCTACCAGCAAAACGACCAAGAAGAATCGTTTGTTGAGGTCGTTTGATTACCTCATCGATGTAGTAATAGTAATTAATCAGTTGGAGTTATCTAAAAAATTGAAGAAAAATGTGTTGAAAAAATTTCTTTTTTAGAGGAGTGTTACGAAAACGTTTTTATTTTGCGTTTCGTTTGGATAACGTAAAAGCATTGAAGTTTTCGCAACATTTTGATAATTGCTCACCCGTTGGCATGAGTAGACCAAGTTGGGAAATCTTCCTTTTCAATTCGTAAAATGTTGGTCGTCGCGTGACCTTTAAAGATCAATGTTTCTTTGAATATCAGTAATAAAAGCAAAATATACAAAGCAAAAGTTGGGTAATTTCGCAATACACGATGAGTTATAATAAAAAAAGAGTTCATTAATAGAGGTTAAATTATTGACATATAGGTGAAACATACCCTCAAAGTATCAATTGACAGGAAGAATACAACCTTCAAAAATAACAAGTTAATGTAACACTTAGATTCTTGAAGATTTTAAAAGCATTTTTTCTATTTTAAAGGGGTCATTTACCGGCACCGAAAAGCTGTTATTTATTAAACCGGTACGAGTTTTAAAAACTTTCACCCAACAGGTTCCAAGGTACCTTTGCACTTGACCGTGTGTGCACATCATCATATAATATATGTAGCTACGTCATAATTTTAATGTCAGGTCACGTAAAATACCCGTTTAAACACGATTGGCATCGTTATGTCAATGTTGTCGGGATGAAGAATGTTGTCAATAATAAAAACACCTTTTTTGGTATTTGTTAATTTTTGGTTAATTTTTTATTGCAATTTATTGGTGTAACCTTCATCGTCGGTGTTTTAATGATATTTATTATCAATCTTAACACAGAAACGCTTCTCAGAGACACTGTCAAGAAAAAAATCAAATAAACGCTTCTGATAGATAGCAAGGAAAAGACATGGTGCACATTATGATGACATCTTTTCTAAAGTGATTCAACAGGGATGAATCAATTCTGATTAAGATGTGTACTAAAGCAGAATCAAAGAAAAAATATTGAGATTGAAAATGGCTCAAAAACTCCTCACTGAAAAAAAAAAGATGAGTCAACGAAGGAGAAATAGCTACATAGCTCTTAAGCCATCAGCTCCAGTACATATTGATACATAACAACGTCAAAATGTTCTTATCTCTAGGCCGGAAAAGTTAAAAATATGAGAGAACAAAGGCGTTGCGATGCGAATGAGATGTGCCCATCTTAAAATTATCATAATGATTTAGAAATCGAACCAGAATAAGATTAAAAACAGTTTGCGTTTCTTCAAGGTAAACAAGAAAGACAAAAATAATTATAACCTTTACAATGCAAAAATTAAAATTTGTAAATAACGTAATAAATCAAATTTTGACATTTCAATTTTACATTGTTTTTATAATAACTCCTCATTTCTTTGAAGATTTCTTTTTCGCATCTTGAATATCCTGCACGTCATTGACGATGGATGCAAGTGTAGATTTAGCTTCGTTAATCTTATCGACCATTTGCTCCTTAGACATGGACTTGGATCTCTGTGATATCTCTCCTTTAACTTTTTCAGCGGCTTTCTTAAAATCTTGCGACATTCCAAGCACAAAAACCGATTTAATAATAACGCTTTTTCGACATAATCACTGACAACCACTGACAACACTGACATTTAAACATTTTAAACTGTTTTGAACTGATTAAAACGATCAAGGATGTGTTTAAAAAAGCGGCTAAGCCATTTTAGAACGAACGGTAAATTTAGATGTACTCCTTCGAATTGGAAAAGATAAAATTCACCATGCTAAAAATTGATGAACCTAATAACAACATCGATGATGGATCCCATCTGAACCGGGTCTAAAATAACTTTTAAATGTACAAGTAATCTTAGGATTAGAGTGCTTCTTGAAAATACACCGTGTATTTATAAATATAAATTCGTCCACTTGAAGAAGTTATTTTTAGATACAAAATAAATTCATTTAAAATGGTTTTCGATCAATACCAATTATTACTAAACGTGACCCAATAAAACACATTGTCCGCATCACCTTCTCCGAAACGCAATGCAACGCCCTAACTATATTGGCGCTATCAAAATCGATATCAACGTATCGTCGAATGTAGTCTATTATACAAATAGTATTTAGCTTTGAATGAATGTAGAGATGAGGAATTGAGGTCAATTAAATAAATTCACAAGAAAAAGCGACTATTAGAAATAATTGAAACGTTTCTCGAATTGTTAATACACGCAAAGTAATCGTTAACTTATTTTTAATTTTCAACACATTTTTTTAAACATCACGCGAACACTAATTACATATTAATTTATTATTAATTGTTAATCTGGTTCTTAAGCGCCATGATGAATATCATCAAAAATAAGGTGGGACTAAACAACGAGAATTGATTGAAAATGAGATTAAACTTACCCAATTCATTAATCATGCTAACCAGCGGTCGATGCTTATCGATTTCGATCGTATCTACGTCCATGCAAGATTCATAGAAGTGCATCAATTTCCATTCTAACGTTCCAAGTTGTAAAGGCAACGGTAGTGTTGTTATTAAATCACGAACAACAATGTCTTCTACAACAAATAAAAACATTTATTAAAACTTATTCAAATTTAGGTAGGAAGTTATAATTAAGTTAATTGTTAGGTACTGGTTTTAATTAAAACCTATACATCTCATCTTGACATCCAGTGATAAATCAAGTGGAGTTATGAGCCAGCAGGAGTTAAAACGGGTATGAGTGAAGCTTCCGTTTCGCGTTGTATTCAAAGAAACGCTTTGTTCGTAGAAAAAAAAACAAAGCAGCTTCTAAATAGAAAAGGATTATCTCGGACCATCTTAGATAATTCATACTAAGTAGGTTAGTTTGTTTAAGATTAACAAGACGGAAAAAGTCGGCCGCTTAAAGAGATTTAAATCAATTAATCAATTTAAAAGAGATCTGGATGAAACAGGATGTCTCGTTTTAAAGCAAAAAGGATTAAAATCAACTAAAAGGATAATCTTTATTTATGGGCGAAATGGGTAAAAAGTTTCGGATGTTACAACTGAGTTTGCGTGATATTTAGATAAATGGGGTGTGTTAGGGATAAATAACCACAAACTATGATAAATGTAGTGTAAAATATAACGTAAAGATGCGAAATGAAGTGAGATAAATAAAAAACACTTACCTCGTTTGTTCAACTGTTCTTTTTGGTCCCAAATGCCCTTTTCGCCGGGCAAACTGTTTGTCGCCAACCAATTTCCGCATGCCCAGGTCCATACGTCTTCGCAGGGTGATGTAGACGCGTTCAAACTTTGCTGAAGCTAAAAAGCAAACAACGTCTATTTATAGACTTAAACATTAACCGAACATAAAAGAACTACTTTTTATTTAATTTTTTTTTAATTTATTTTGATTCTGTTTCTCTAGTTTTTCTTTACATTTAATTCTAGGTTTTTCCGTGTATATAACGACGATAAATTTTTCGATAACAGGTAAAATTGTGTTTTAACCAAGTTTATATTTACATAATTATGCAAGAAAGGTCGTAAACAACGATAAGAAACTATGACCATGCTGCTGTTGGTCACGTTGTACAGAAATAACCGAGAAGTAATACGGGGGCCCATCAAAGGTCACTAACAATAAAATAAGGTTAATTTAGATGTTTTAAACTAGAAAATGTAAAAAAAAAATATTTTCATAAACATCAGATGAATTAAATTAACCTAAATTGGATTCAAGAACTTACAAAATATCGTGTATCGATGTTTTCAAGTAAATCGATTATATTATATCAATACGGATTAATTTACAAATCGGGGCACATACATATGTATTCAACAAAACGTTAAAACGAAATTTTTGCTTTGAAACGTTTTAATTTGTCGTTCCAAGTTATTGAACGTAATCAACAATTTTAGTTAAGTTAATGAAAACATTATTTGACAACTGACATTATAGTTGAAAAACTAACTTCACAGAGTTAAAAATTTAATTTAATATTTTACTCGATAGATGGGATTTACACTTTTATAAATATTATTAAATTAATTTTAAAGTCAACAATTAAAGAATAACTTAAAAAGTAGTTTTAAAGATGGTATTTTTTTAAAAATGGCATATACCTAATTAAAGTCAAACAATCATTTTCGTGTCTTTTTTAATGCCGTTTTGGTTTGACAACGTCAAAATACACAAAACTACCAAATAATTTTTCATGTATATTGGAAATAATTAAAAAAAAACTAATAAATGGAAACGTGTCGTTGTGAGGAATATAAAAAATTAGTAGAAGAACACCAATTTCATTCATTTGGACATCTTGACCGAAAAGTTAAACTTCATCAACGTAAAATTGTTTTTTTCAAAATATAATATTTTAAATTTATTTTTTTTAGTTCCTGAGAGACACTGTATTCAATGGTGCAAAAACAGAATTGGTGATATCGCCGATAACCGAGAGTACAAACCAGTTATAAAGCCATTTGAAAAACAACCCGAACGGATTATTCAATGTTTACCTCCAGTTCCAGAAAAATGGATGCCTGTTACACCGGGATTAGTATCATTAAAGTTAGTAAAAGCCATTACGATAATTAAAAATAAGTTAATTCAATAATATTATTGATTTCAGGCTTATAAACCAAACGAAAATGCCGACCTGTCCTTTTTAAAATTGAAATTTGACACGAAAATGTTTATAAAATTATTCGTTTATATACAATTTCTTTATTAACAACCTTTTCCGTTCTTTGTTATCAAATAATCCAGTTGAATCTGAGCTTGTGGAGAATAGAAACTAGATTCTAAAAATCAATAAACCACTTTAGGGTACATTTACCCCATTTGACCTCTCTCACGTTTGACCCAATCTTTGCAAATCACGAAGCTTTTATTAAAATAAAATTTCTAAAGTCTCATAGTGTTCTCTCTCGATTTTTTTTAATTTTAAAAATACTCGGGTACATAATGGTTTGTTTGAAATATAGCATATTGTTTCGTCTTTCCGTGGACCCCTTGTAAACAATTTCGTTCTTTCCCTTTGTGAGTGATTTACTGTTAGAACCGAGAGACGCCGCGCGGCCTTTTGTACTTTGTAAGAGCGCGTTTCAACAAATCCAAGTTTCCTGTTGCGCCGTTCGTTCTCCACATTCGATTTGTTTGGACGATTGGGAGTACGCTAACCCAAAAGTGAACAAAATAATAAAAAAAACAGGAAATTTCAAAATAGTCTTGTGAATAAAGTTGTTGCAACTGCTACTAAATCTTTCTTCTTTAATCAGATTAATTAAATCAGATTTTTTGAGGTTATGTTTCATTAGGAATCCAATTTTACAAAAAATGAGTTAATTTTCATATACAATAAGAAAACGAATAAGGTTTACCTATAAATAATTTACTATTCAATCAAAATGCTGCATCGAGCCAAAATTGTGCTAAATATTCGTATTTTAAACTTTGCAATTATCTTTCAATTTCAAGGCAATTAAGTACCAACCTAATTCTTTTTTTTTTAATGTCATTTTGACAGATTCTGTCAAATGTCTTCAAAGTGCTGATAATTAGCTTTAACGAAATAACGAAAGCTAAGTAATGTTACTAATGACAATAAAAGAACACAAAGAATATGAAATATGACACATAAAAATGGGTTCATATTGTAGAATACAACAAAATAATAAAATATGTAATACTGGTTGCATAAAACTAACGTTTTAAAAATAAATCTTCGAAAACTTACCTGGGAAGCCGCACGAAGACACGCAGGATCTCTACAAATTGGATATTCGAAATGATGGGGAACGGAGGGCCAAGCGATTGCCAACGCGATAACAATAACGAACAAAACCAATGTTAAAATCACTAAACCGATCGCGTACTTCACACCTTCTTGTGATAATCCAGTTTTTCTACGTATTGCGACTTCCGCCCGATTTAAAAACTTATTCCTTTGTATTTTTTCGTCAATGCAAGGATCTACTTCCGACGGTTCCAAAGATTTAACATCCCTTCCGTTCTTATGGTCAACAGAACTCGGCGAATTATTCCTTTCAGAATCTCCCATTATTTTAACAATTAACACACTTTAATTATTTTAAAATTTTAATAGTGTCTTTTCCTTTTTCTCGACATTCGAAGAACGTTATTTATTAAATCTGAAATTAAAAAAAAAATAAATAAAGATACTCAAAAATTAACCTAAAAAATCTTCTACAACTGTCAAAATTTAAACCAACGTCACTTTTAATTTAATTAATTTAAGTAAATTTCTGAACAATTAAAACGTAATTGTATATAATTCAAATTTTTGAATCAATTTTAAGGTTAGTCGTGTTAAATGATTTCGCTTACCTAATTAAAAATTGTTTAATCTATTTATGATGATTTTTCGGGTTAGACTGGTTCACAAACACGTATGTAGGTGAAAATGTTTTATTGTTAGAAGTAATTGTTTTAAAAATTAGGGTTTTCGTAGAATTTCGTTTCATTTAATAAAAATATCGGTGAGTATATTTCTATATCAACGAAAATCTAATCTATATCAATTGATGTAATTTAATAAACACTGAATTGTTTTAACAATAATTAATTACTCATATCAATTTTTAAACGTTTTATACATACATACAGTGAATTTCACTTAAAATGCAATATACAAAAATATATTTCCATAGAAACCAGGGCGTACCTACTTACTTTGTCCCACATAAACCCGCTACTTTCTAGTTCTAGGTCTAGTGTTAGTTCTAGTTTTAGTGCAATAAAAATATGCAACATAGTGATATCTTATGCTAACTAGCGCTACTTACCACTGTCACCAGAACATTAGATCTAGAACTAGAAACATTCCGGTTTAGACGCAATTTTCAAAAATCCGAATTTTTGTAGTTCTAGGTCTAATGTGACCTAGAACTAGTGACAGTGGTAGGTAGTGCTAGTTAGAAAAGTAGAACCAACACTAGACCTAGAACCAGCAACATTCGGCTTTAGCCATGCGTCTCTTAAGACGGCAGAAAACTCAGGGTTATCATAAGGACGTCACCTTTTTCCAAGCAAAACTTTTCTTTTGCAAAACTACCCAATGCCTGTACTATTAAGCTATGTTGCATTTTATGTGGGACAGTGCAAGAGCATAGTATTTTCTTAACTATGGTTATTGCATTTATATATTGCGAGTTATATGAAATTCCCGGCATTTTATTACGATAGAAACAGATAGACATTTGAACCAAAAAACTCAAAAAGGAATAAGGTTTCACTCCACTTAGATAAGCAATATAAATAAACGAAATATAAATAATAACGAAGATAAACGAAAATTAAATAGTCTATTTAGGTTTATTCCACTTTTCATTGAAATATATCCAATATTTTTTAAAATAATATTTTCACAAAGTGATAATTGAGGTTATATTAAATGTCAAAAAGTACTAAAACGCAGTGCTACCAAATGTCATTTTATACGAAAAAATTACTAATTACATACACAAACTGTCATAATTTCGAGGTTATTTTTAAATCTATTTTAATATAAATAACCGTAAAGATTAATAAGGGAAAATAAAAGTAACTAAAAAATATTTGGGGGTTTGCGTAAAATAAACGAGCCGGTTTTAAATAGTATATTATGTTCATTGTTTACCAGTTTCTATCTTTAGACGTGAAATTTTGCACCAGCGAATCAAGGTAATAGAGGTGAGATTTATTGCGTTTGCAAGTTTTTAGATCCAGATTCGATTAAAATGTAGACGGCGCCGTTTAAGCGCACAATGTGTGTTTAATAATTCCCCAAGAAACCCGAGCGTTTAAAACTCAATTTGTAAATAACGTCCGATCTTGTTTGCAATTTCTAATTCAGTTTGAATTATTACGAATCGTTTCATTTCATTATGGTTTATTGTCGTAATGAAACGCAAATTTACGTACTTTATTTTAAAACGACAAATAGAATCGTTTAAATAACTTGAGTAAGAATTAGAAACGTATAAGTTCTTTAAATTGCTAGAAACATATTTTTAGACTGACGATAAAAATAAATACTGGAAAAATTAAGATTGTTAACAAATTAAGGGTTTTAACATTCTTTTTATTACGCAAAAGGCTTATTGATATTATGTAAATCTTGTTCAATTCACGTTTCTAATGTGGTTTTCAAATAATTTCCCTCGGGCTAAGTATCGTAAGACTAAGAGAAGGTGAAACATTTCTCAAAGAACAACACACCTAAATGATATTCAATAAAGTCCATACAAATCTACTTTAATTTTGTTTTATTTTGAGACCCCGTTTTGCCTTTTATTCGGCTTCAAATACGACAAAAAGTGTTACGTGATATCACCAGCCTTGTTCATGCACTGTTTTCTACCAAGGCCGAAGGTGTAAATGGAACAATTTACAATTATATATAAGTCGTTGTTGAGAACTTTTATAGTTTAACACTATTTTTTGATTTCTTTTTGAATTTTGTAAATTTGGTTGAATTTAACCTAAACAATAGAACTGTCAAAAAATTTGACACATCACCTAAAAAAAATTTAAATTTCTTCATTGCAATTTCAATAATTTAAAATTACCTATTATCTTTGCAAATTTAACAATGACCTTTATCTATTTAACCTGATTTGAATTAAGTAACAATTCAATTCAAATTAATTATCTTCATTGTAAAAGTGACGTTGTTTTTATAATACATACATACAACAAAAAAACTAAAAAAATATATACATGAAATCCCCACCGAATAACGACGAACACCTGTTGATGAACCGGGGAAAGAAAAAGCGGGCCTAAACAGGTGTTCGAATTACGTTATAAACGTGAAAGGTGGGGGCTCACTCAATAATAATATAACGTACCTTGGGGGGGCTTTATATTTTCCGTCTTCTGTTGAAAGCGTCAGCTCCGCGTGATTTACAGATTTACCTCTCCAGATCGACAATAAAAGAAGTTGACGAGAAAAACGTTAATCAATGAAGAAATCGCGCAAATACAAGAACCACCAAAACAACGAACGCAATCAATCGACTGATAATTTAATTAGAACTTTAATTAACCGGCGAAACGACGATTTTAACATTGCGTCAAGTTCAAAACTAAACTTGGAGTTGTTTAAAAGAATGAAAGAGGTTCCCGTTTTGAGAAACACGTCGTCGGCGAATAAACGCGAGGTGCGGACGTTGAGAGTCCGTTAGGAACGAGTTCCATTGAAGCCAGGTTTACACCGGTACGTGGACGACGTCGGTGGCGACTATGAAGGCGCCAACGCTGCCGCACTTATACACGAACAGACCATTCTGATAACAATGGTGTCATAGTTGTGCGTTTGCCCGTAAGTTTATTGGTTGCGGCTGCGGTTGTAGTGGATGCACTCGAAGAGGTTTCGGTCTGCCGAACAAATTGTTTTATTTTTAGATCATTTCAGTGGACGTCAATGAAATTTTTTTAAACGATTCTTTTAGTTTCCACACAATCGTATGAGTCTTTGATATATCGGTAACCATTTGATTAAAAAATCTGCAGTAATCATTTGTTATATAATAGGTACACAAATTTGAACAATTCCGACGACGCTGTTTCTTATCGCGAGTTAAATGATAAAAGATAGTTTTGCGCGATACCGCCACTTTATGATCTTCTTTCTTAAAAGCTATTTGATGGAAAAATGTATAATTTCGATGGAATAGCCTAAAATTATATGAAAAGGTAGGATCATAGATAGATTTTTGGGCTATGCCTGTTGGGTAATAAAGGAATATTATTATTATCATCATAATCTATATTGACAAGGATTTTGACACTTAACACATCAAAAACCAATCCTGTCAACTTGACGGTTGGATAATATAGCTCCGTTTTCATGAAACTTCATCTGTAATTGGGCTTCTGTTGTTGTGTTGTCACTTTATGATTTTCTTTCTTAAAAGCTATTTGACGGAAAAATGTATAATTTCGATGGGATAGCCTCAAATTATATGAAAAGGTGGGTCATCATCATAACCTATACTGACGGGGATTTTGACATTTAAGACGTCAAAAACAAATCCTGTCAACTTTGACGTTTGGACAATATAGCGCCCTTTTCATTAAATTTTATCAGTAATTTGGTTTCTGTTGTGGTGTTATGTTGAATCTCATTAAAATTTAACTGAACTAAGATGATAAAACAATAAAATGTAAGAAAAAGCTGCACAAAATCTGTTTAAATTCAATCAGTTCAAGTTATATTTCAAGGTAAGTTTTTCTACAGGCCTCTCTTGCTGTAAATTCATGTATATAAATTAATAGATTCTGAAGCTGTTGAGCAATTGTGGTTTGCTGTATTTTAGCCACAACTAATCCATTGGGTACAGCTTTAAACCGCTTTAGTAAAGCCACTTTACGACCTTTGCCCTATGCAAATCTCGCTCGGTACTAATTGCTCATTAAACTAGATCTACGAAATATACTAATATTGAGTTTGCAAATACATTTGGATTAATTTTAGCATTTAATCAAATTTGGCAATTATTACTATTAAAACCGCAAAAAAATCTTTTATATTCTCAACTTATCTAATATTAAAATTTAAACAACTTACCTTATTATTTTTGTAGGTCATGGAACATTACGGCCACTCATCGCTTTCCAACATCATTTTAAGGGTATTTTAAGGGTAATACAATAAAAGGCATTAAAAACACTTAACATACGTTTCTTTTATAAATAATTACAGCACAGCGATCAATCATTTACGATTTTTTTTGAGAAATTGTCACACACTCTAATTAAGTCTCAAGTTTCAAAAAAGACATTAACTTGAAACGTATCGCAACTATACACTTTTTTTTACGATCTTTATCTTTTTATACACAATTCTAGCTTCTTTAGAGGATCGCCCACGCGAACCTCCTTTGAAAATTGAAAACTAAATAATAAAAAAAAATAGTCGCTCTATCCTAAGCTAATAACAAAGATAATAAAAATATATATGTTGTATATGTTGCTAATTATATAAGAGAAAATGAATAAATACTGTGATCCATTTCTTTCTTTTTTTTTTTTTGGAGTCAATTTTTTTTAAATATTTTTCTTATTTCTCGATAGCTGCTACGTGATCGGCTTTAAGTCCTTTGGCGTACCTCTGCCACATTTGGTGGTAGAGCATCTCTAAACCTTGTGCGTATTGTTTACAATCAAATAATGGTGAACTCGTCCTCGCTGTCCAAACTTTATGTCTCATTGCTTTCAAACTAATTAAAAAAAAAAAAAAAAAATTAAAATTAAACCATTTTAATTTGAAATAAAAAATACTTACTATTCCTTATCCGTTCCTAACTTAATAGCAATTTCTTGATATTCCTGTCTAGATCTGGCAATTAATTCCGGACAACCCAAAGTAGCCAATTGCGAAGCGGCAACTCTTGATGCCAAAGTTTCCCCCGGAAGTGTAACGACGGGGGTTCCGGTCCACAATACGTCCATACTCGTTGTGTGTCCATTACAAAGCGGTGTGTCCAAACAAACATCGGCCAACTGACCCCTTCTAACGTGCTCTTCCTTCGCCGCCACATTACTAAACAAAATCTTTCCTGCTGGAAGTCCTAATTGCTGAGCGGTCGCTTGTAAATTCGGTTCGCCAACAGCCGGGAACCTCAATAACCACAAAACGGAATTAGGAACGTTTTTCAAAATATTAACCCACATTTGAAGTGTTAACGGATCGATTTTGTATAATTGATTAAAATTACAGTATACGATTGCTTCGTCTGGTAATCCGTATTGTTGTCGAGTGGTGATAACGATGTTTTGTGGAACTTCTTCTCCGGTTGCTGCTTTATTATTAGTTTGGGTGGTTGCTAAACCGTTTTGAACAACCACACCGTTTAAGGAGGTTTGTACTTGTCCGTGAGCAATCATTGTTTCAATTGGTGTTGTTGTTGGAAGCTCAGCAACTTTAAGACTGATTTCAACTGTTTTTGCAGGCGCTTGAACAAGCTCTTTAATTTCTTTAACATCTGTATTTTCAACAAGAGGCGAAAGATCGGTTGCGTTTATAATCGCAACATTATCAGCAACGCTATTACTGCTTTTATCACTAACAATTAAACGTTCTTTTAAATGAGGAAACATTTGCCTGTGATCACCGACAAAATAAGTGTGTGGCATATAAGCCAATTTTTCGCTGTATTGATGACCGTATTCTAACGGTGAGGTAACAGCATCAGTAATTAAATAATCCATAAAACTTGCACCACTCGTACCAGGATATCCTAACCACATCACTTGAATCGGTGCCGGACGCAAAGCAAATATTTCATTTCTCGCACCTTTCGTGTAACCGTTCATGTTAACGAGAATTTGAATCCCATCCGAATAGATTTTATCGGCCGCCTTTCCATTACACGGTATTTGCGATAAATCGATGAAATGTTCGGCTTCCCTAGCGACTTTGCTACGGAAAGTGGTCCCATCATCGGGACTTAAAGCGTAACAGAAAATTTCGACCTTGTTGCGATCGTGAAGTCCCGGGACGGATTGCATAAGATGCGATGTTGGATGATTTCCGAAATCGCTACTTACATAACCAATTCTTAACCGTCCTTTAATTTCATAAGCGAATTTGTATGGGAGTTTATGTAAGACGTTGATTTTTTCCAAACACAAATTCGCATGGCGCGTGGCAATCGCTTTACGAAATTCGTGAGATAACGGATAAAGCATAGAATGATGTGGATGAACGGATGGTAAACGATTTTTATCTAATTGATCGGCAACAATTGTAACCAACTTTTTCATTCTGATATCGTAATCAGTCCAATCGCATACGATTTGTAGACAATGAGCTAGATTGCAATACGCATCTGGGAAATCGGGTTTTAGTTTTAAAGCGGTGCGATATGATTGAATCGCTTCGGGAATGTTTCCAGAATCTTTATGAATGCTTGCCAAGTTACTATGCGCATCCGCAAAAGCCGGATTGATCTGAATCGCTCTTGTGTAACATTGAAGAGCACCGCTCACGTCTTGCATTTCTTTAAGAGTATTACCCATATTCGAGTAAGCATCAGCAAACGTCGGCTGGATACGGATCGCATCTTTATAATGCATCAAAGCCTCCGTTAATTTCCCTTGTTGTTGTAATACCGAAGCTAAGTTACTATGAGCAGCGGCAAATTCCGGAAATACTTCCAATGCTTTTAAATATAAACGCGTTGCTTCTTCAATATAACCTTGTTCTCGTTTGATATTCGCTAAATTGTTCAATGAGTCAGCATGCGATGGCGACAACCTCAATGCGGTATTGTAACATTCCTCGGCTTCCGCTACCTGCCCTTTCTCTTTAAGAGCATTCGCCAAATTGCAATAAGCGTCTGGGAAATTCGGTTGTAGTTCGATCGCGCGCCGATAAGTATCGATTGCGAGATCGATGAGTCCTTGTTCGTAATAGACGCAAGCGAGATTTCCGTGAACGACCGCATTGTTTGGGGATAGATTTAAAGCCCTCAAGTACGCTGCTACCGCTCTATAACAGATAAATAAAAAATATTGTTTTGAAAGGAAAAAAAAGGAACGATATAAAATTACGAATTAAATTTGTTATTTTGAAGGTTAATAAAATTGTTTAAACAAATAAACCGACACCATCGAAGTATTTAGCATCACTACTATACATCTTTATTGCTTAAACACGTCGCTATCAAAAAACAAACTTGTTTGAGTTTGAATTTCGAGTGCAAGCGTTAATAAAAACATTTAAATTCATAAAATCAAAAATTTTATTATTTTCCATCTTGTATTTTTAGATACCTTAAAAAATAGCAGTGTTTTCTTAAAACTGTACAGCATGGCATTTATTAGTAAACGAACTGATGGAAAGATTCTAAACAACTGTTGTTGTTACGTTGTACACAATGTCTGAAAGAATTCAGCGATTCAAGGTTATTGAAATGCGTAAATGAAAACATGGCCATCGCATTGAAACGTACGTTCCGTGACTCACATCAGATGACAAATTTAAAATTGACATATTTTCAAATTTGACGTTTGTGTAATTATCCATTGTGATACATCATAAGTTAATTATGATAACGAATGTTATTATTAGTCGTTATTATTGAACTAAAGTTTAAAATCATTCCTTTAAGAAGAGTATTAGGGTACAAGACCGGTTAACCGTCGGAGTCTGCTTAAACAGCAATTACGGTGTAAAACATTTACTTATTTCAAAAATTAAAAATGACATATTATGACCTCTTTTTCTATGGCAACGGTGTTGCTACGTCCGGTAAGTTTATAGCTTAGGAACACTTACCGGCCTTGTGTTGTTATACTTCACTTACCGGACTCAAATTGATGATGTAAACATCAATATACCGAACAGTATGAAATAATAGTTATGTATCAAGTTAGCAAAGTGATTCTTTATCGAACAAGTCTGAGATTATGATCCAAGCGAGCGAGACGAGTTCGATGCATACAACATTTTATCGCCAATCGCAAAATTTAAATATATGAAGATAATGTAACTTGTGAGTGATATCAAATATGTGACAAATGATTTGTTTTGTTAATATACCTCGGTAAAGTTTGATTAGGTATTGAAGGTCGGTAGCTCAAGGAAAGGGTTCAAATCCAGCCGCCTTTTTTTTTAATGTTGACAAGTATTTAAGTACTTTAGAGACAGGTAAAATAATTTACACTGCCGCAAATGGATACCATAAAGTATGTTATTGTTGCTTCCCGTTGGCGTTATTATGGAGGTGATAAAATGAACTTCATGAAACGGTCCTAAATAGCCCCTTATGTAGTGTAATCACCGTTTAATTAATCACATAACCAACATTTAATTAGGCTACGTTAAGCGTCTTTTAATTTAATGATAGGACTTTAACCTTGCATTAAAGATGATTTGAATAACACCGATTAACTTGGCTTTGCTGGCTTAACCCTTGCATTGAAATTAACGCAACATTATCCGTGAATTAAAAGATTTTTGAACGCAAATTTTTACTTAACCTGTCGTTTACTCTCGATTAACATTTGATTAACATTACGTTAAATATAGATAATATTTTTAAAGAAAATTTATTTAAGGTAGCTGTTAAATACCGGGATACTGATACTCAAGGTGATTTTATGACTCACCCCGTATTCGAATTAAAATGTAAGCATTTTTATCATCTAATTTTCTCAACAACCAACAGTGTTCTTAGGATACATAATCTCTTGATATAGAGGGGGGACTTTTTAAATAGAGGGACAGCACTTAAATAGAATGGGGCAGGGTGAAATTACAAGCAACAGGTTGTCGACAATTTCCCTCTGGTTGAGAGCAAATTTAGAAATCACCAACAACCCTCTAACATCAACTGCCCTGGTTAACTACACGTTAACTACTAATTCATAAAGATATTTTCCTTTATATAAAAAGTTTTAAATTTCTTGATATTTATTAAAACCTTTTGATTTGATTCTTGATCCATCCGAGACAGCCGACTTCCGTCGACGACGAATCGGCAAAGAACCCCGGTGGCGGTTTCGGTTCCGGTATATCGATGATCGTGTAAACGACGACGCACTGTAACTCCATCGCGCACGCATCGCCACCGCGTCCACCAACTTCTCTCGTCGACGATCACTACCTACTTTTTCTCATTACCAGCGACGGAATCGCACGAACGATTCCCGCAATCGCCCGAGGGAAGCGATCTTTGCTTCCGCTGTTTCTATCCTTTTTCGAGGATTACACGAAATTGGCTGATTTTCAATCAAGGAGAGACACACACCATCGGAGACATACGAAAATGTAAAACGCACCAAAATAACCATTTCGTTTTTAGAAAACTTAAAATAAAATTCGTTCAATAAGATTGAAAACATACAGGGCGTTTACAAAATATATGAAAATGCAACTTTAATTTTACATTTTAATATTCTTGTTTTATTGAAGATATTTAATAATTTTTGAATGATTCTATTCAGGAATGAACCCCGTAAGAAAAGATTTTATACCGTTGGCATCATAAAGATATTTTCCCGGATAGTGGAAGTCGGTCTTCCGTAAGGCTTCTGGCAGACTTCCCACATTTACATATTTCAATCGACTTTAAATTTGTAAGC
Source organism: Onthophagus taurus (assembly GCF_036711975.1). Classification (NCBI taxonomy): domain Eukaryota; kingdom Metazoa; phylum Arthropoda; class Insecta; order Coleoptera; family Scarabaeidae; genus Onthophagus; species Onthophagus taurus. The sequence continues at coordinate 7,482,462 of NC_091967.1, forward strand.
CGAGAAGAACGAATGGGTTATTTCTGTGCGGATCAAAGCGCGTTTGACGCGTGTCAGTGATCTAATTCGATTTAAAGTCCATTAAAACGAAATAAATCTTTTCTAACATACTCACATTGTTTTCTTCGAGTTAATTTATTAAAAAACTTAACATTTACGCTTAATAAAAAATAATTCGGCTATGATCCCTGCTATTATTGTCGTTTATATTTCGTTTTGATTTTCGTTTTAAATCTAAAAGTACGGGATTGGAAAAGAAATTTTTGCGAAAAAAGTTTTTTTTTGGTCAGTTTCGAAAAAGCCGTTCTACACATTGATGAGGACGACGCTGCCACATCACGCGCGTCATCTATTACACTAAGAAGGAAATGAAAACGTAGATGATGAAGACGGAACGAAAGGGGTTGAATTTGGGCGGAAAAGAGAATCGGACTGCGGTGGTAGATTCACGGCGACTGAAAGGGGCCTCGGCTCCGACGACCCCACCGGGACACAACGTTCTGGGTGGGTGTCCCGTCGGTTTCCATGGACACCAGAGGCTGCGCGATCGCCTCTTTTGCACACGCAAAATCCACCACAGTATCTCACGCAATCCTAAACGTAGGAATGTTTAGAATTAACTCACCTTTTTATTTCTCTTCATTATGTGAAGAAAATCACTTCGTAAATGAGAAATCGTCGTTCGTATTCAATTTATTTGCATACAAGTCAATTAGGGGTTCTATAAAGTTACGCGACGGGGGCAACAAATTATGGCCCAACCCGTGGTAGGAACCGTTGCGTACTAGTCAAGGACGGTTTGAACTGGGCAGGATCGGCCGTTGTATCTACGTGAGTCGAGGTATTGATTTGAAAAGGTGCGCTTTTCACGTCATTCTAATAAATATCCATACTTATATCGTAAATTCATTACTAAAAATATCATTTTTAAAGCAATTTCTTCTTAAACAACGATGGAACAAAACTTTCAAAAATATTTTCTTTCTGTTCAAAGTCCCTTTTTATTTATTTTTTTAAAATTTCATATCCTAAACTCGGTTTTTGTATCATTTCCAAAATATGTTGCCAAAAATTTGTAGCACGTGCGGTTTATGACCTCCGTCGGCATTAATAATTAATTAGACAGCACAAAAAAATTGAGGAAAAATTCCTCAAAAAAAACTCAAACGCGTCATCGGAATGTAGGTCTCATCGTCAACAGATTTAATCTTTTCCGTTGCTTTTAGGTCGTCTCGTTTAGAGCAGTCACGTTTCCTGCACGTTTATTTTTGTACCGACGGTATGGTTTTTGTCAATGACGATGTGACCGTTTCGTCAGCTTTTTTTTTGTTTTCAACAAAAAGGATCAATTTGTAAAAATAGCTTGGTATAAATATTCTTCGTTTCCATATAATTGTATCCCTTTTATCCCTCATTACTTTCGATTAATGAACCGTTCCATTTTGCCGGTTTAATTTACTTAAATTCCTCTAGAGAATCCCTGGAATTATATTAACCTTATTTCTTTATAACCTCATTTACTCTATTTAATTACATAATAAATTTAAAAAAAAATACTTATATCAAATTCAATAAGATTTTGTTCTAAAATTATTGGATAAGAGTATTCTCTGTGGCCACATCTAAGTATTGGCCAGCAATCGTTATATTCATTCCGCGTTCAGTGTTTTAAGGGTCATAACTTATGACGAAAAAATAGTACAGCACCGTTCAATAGCGCATTTTGAAGAGCAAAGATAATACGTACTACATGACGAAACGAAATAGATAGAAAAATAATGCAAAATAATATTGTGCGTTTTACACATAACTTCAAAAGTTGCAAAAAAATGCCATTTTTCTTGTACATAACCTGCTTAATGCGTTCTTGCATTAAATTATTCTAATTACCGCAATTATACCGAAATGCAAATATCAAAGAGATTTTGAGGATAATGTTATACATATACAGCGTAAGCTGTACGATTATAAAACCCCAACAGATTATCATCTCGGGATACTGCTTAGTTAAGGATTAGGTTTCTAATCATAGGAATGTCAGCGGTGAAATGTAGTGGAAAAACCTCACAGATTACATATTAAACTACGACTTACCTATCAAAAATTCTTGCTTCTTTTAAAACATTTCCAAGATTAATGTAAGCATCGAGAAAATTCGGATCTAGGCCGACGGCTTTTTCAAAATGATGTATAGCAAGCCATATCTCTCCCTGGGCATTAAAGACACATCCCAAGTTACTCCAGGCGACCGCAAAATCAGGCCGCGTTTCGATAGCTTTCAGGTAACACGCCTAAGAAAAACAACAAAACAAAACGAACGGTGATCAATTTGTTCGACAGACAAATTTTGTTTAGATTCGCGCAGCGCAAATATCCACATCGAGAAACCTCTCAAATTCAAATTTTTAAAGCCAAAGCAAATAGAGAAACAAGAAAGGGAAAGATAAGGCTGTTTTAGCGTATTGCGCAATCGCCAAATTAAAAATCGCGCCACAAAGAGATGATTGCTTTCGCAGATGCGCAACGATTTTCGTACGCGGAGCGCTGCTGTAAATTAAACTAAAATTAAGTTTTCTTTTCTGCAAAAAAAAGGATAGTTTATTTGCTATTAGTTATTTTTGATGATGGATGCTCTAGCGCTTGGTTCGTTTAAGAACCGCGTTATACAAGAAAATTGGAAACGGTGAAGGAGCTGAATCTTGTTTGGGAGAAAATAATATAGGATCGCGCGCGAGAGGTCTCGAATAACAGTCCATATTACCACCTAAAAATAAAGAAGCGATTCCCGCGCTACATATATTCGTCGCTTGCGTACATTACCTGGATGAAAATTGCCCAATTGTTTTACCCGCCTGAATCCGGGTCTCGGAGCGCGTCACAATCACAATCGGTTGCCACATACCTGTGTTTTTATACAGCAATAGTAATACCATTAGTATAGCTATCACTTTTATCGTATGGTCGGGCCACAAACTCGGAAACTCACCAAAACATTGTCTCTCTTTATTACTTTTTTAAAAATTAATAACGGGACCGGTTCGTACCTGCATTCATCAATCAATGAGTTTTTAATCAGATATGACCAATTCAGACCTAAGTTTTTATTTTAGAAAAAAAAAGTATGAAATTTAAACTTTTCACTTAAAATTTTAATTTCAAAAACATTAAAATCACATTTAATTTTTTTACTTTAAATTTTAATTTCTGATTAAACCGGTCTGGTTAAAGTATTTTAAGTGAAAAATTTTGGTGAAAGTCCTCTTTGGGGTAATTACACGATAAAACGTATCATATAACAGTAAAAAAATGTGGTGTGGTGAATGCAAGGAATTGCAAAAATGTTTATTTTATAAGGTTCATTTTAAATCCATTGATTTTTTGTTATTTAGTACTGTAAAACCTCGATATAATAACAGATTAATATCATAACCGTTGCGCTCAGTCTACGTGGTTTTATATTTATATCAAAGACGGTAAAATTTAAGAGGACTGCTACATCCCGGAAACAGGTGAAAAAGCTTGAAGACCCGTTCGTGACTTCAGCGCTGAATAACAATTTAAACTAGAACTTACACTAGACCTAGAACTTGAAACATTCAGGTTAAGAGACGTCTTCAAACGCTCGACTAAACCTGAATACTTCTAGTTCTAGTGTTAGTTCAATAAAAATATACAACATAGAGATTTGTAGTGATAACTAGGGCAATCTAGAACTGTCACTGAAACTAATATTAGACCTAGAAACATTCTGGTTTAGCCGTTCGTCCCTTTAGATGGCTAAACCCAAATGTTTTTAGTTCTAGGTCTAGTGTTAGTCCAATAGAAATATAAGACACCTAACGCTGAATAACAACTAAAACTAACACTAGACCTAGAACCATTCGGGTTTAGCCGTTCGTCTCTTAAGACGGCTAAACCCGAATGGTTCTAATTCCAGATCTAGTGTTAGAAACCTAGAACTAGAAACATTCGGATTTAGCCGTCTTAAGACACGTACGGCTAAACCCGAGCGTTCCTTGTGCTAAGTCTAGTGTTAGTTCCACTTTTAGTCCAATAAAAAAATACAACAATCTAGCGCTGAATAACAATTAAAATTAGAACTACCATCCTTGATTTATACATCATATAGACAACTTGGAGAATACCCCAAGTTGGATAATTGTTAAAAATTAAACAATTACTCAAAATTTTGTAAATAGAAGCAAAATTGAATTTGAGATTCCAAGAAATACATTTTACAATAAATATTTGTAAAAGACGATGATTATATTTTATTCTTTTTGTTTCATTCATTTTACCTACAACCTTATAAAATCAACATTTCAAATATAACAATAAAAGCAAGTGAAAGCAAGAGACCTTTTAAAAAATTCACGGGATATTTCCATTTGTAATAAATAAAATTAAGTCAAAAAGTAGTTACGCATACGCATACAAAGAACGGTTACCAAAAACAAAATTCAGCCGTAGTTCGTTACCTGGACGTTGTCCTTCAGCACAACCAGAGAGATGTAACAAGCTGAAAAGTCCAAATTATGCCATTAAAAAAATTATTTAAACACAGAAAATTATGCCACCACTAAATGTTTCTGAATTAAAATCGAAAAATGTTTTTATTATTAATTATTGACAACGAATAAGAAAGACGCAAATCTTCTGTGCTTTTTAATTTGCTCAGCGCCAAAACATAATTATCATTGTATATACAAAAAATAACCTAAATTGCTTCCCTGAAGTCCAATAAAGTATTTATATACATTAATTACTCAAAACAAATAAATTCTTTAATACTTTAATAATAAAAACTTTGTCACTTGAACTCTGAGGGTAGCAGACAAAAAATAAAACGCCAATTTGCCAAATTAAAATTATCCGCAATCGCTTAAACTCGAATAAATACCAAAAAAAAATTGTGCTTATTTTTACGGGAATAAATACGCCTTTTTCGCAATGATTTTTTAGCCAAATATAAAAGTTCATCATTTTTCTACGCACCGATGTACTACGCCTAAGCGCCCCTTTCTTTTTAATGGAAATATCCCATAAAATTAGATTTACCGCAAAATTTATTAAAAAAATTTTTTTTTTACATCTCCAAGAAGTTCTCTTACATGGGGATTGCCTTTTGAATCAGGACAATCGTTTCAATGAAATTTGGGGTTAGGTAGGATTGGAAAAATGGGTACAATCTTACACTAAACGTATCACGTACCTTCGCTTCGTCTAACCGACCTAATGCTTTAAGTAGATTACCCAAATCACTTCTTACGCAGTACAAATCCTGAAACATTTAATTTAAATTATAGATTCAGAAATATTTATTATGGAAAGATAAATAATATAAATAAGATATCTTTGAATTAATGTATTTAAAATTAATTACTGGATTATATTGTAAAGCAGTAATATAAGCTTGTACTGCTTGTTCCATATCACCAGCAGCAACCAAAGCAGCCGCTAAGTTAATGTAACCATCAATAAAATCAGGTTTCAATCTAACGGCATGTCTGTAGTTATCCAAAGCTTCGGGAAGTTGTCCACGTTCTTTGTATACATTCCCAAGATTACTATGTAAATAAAAAGAAATGGTACACTCAATGTAAATGTTAAGTTTAATTTCAAAGTACCTATAGGCTTCTGCTAATAGTGGATTTTGTTTGATTGCTAACGTGCTAAAATGTGCAGATTTATCCAATCTTCTACATTGAAAATGAATGCTGGAGAGCAAAAGTAACACACCAGTGTTACTTTGATCTTGTCTCCACAATTGCATGCAGTGTCTTTCACCATTTTCATAGTCACCAGCTTGATATTCTCTGTGAGCCAATTCTAATAAACCTAGAAAATAAATCGTTATAATTAAAAAAAATTTATTGAATCACCAACTTTGGTTGACTTGTTTTTTAGTTATTTGCGGCATGCTAATGTCTAACCACAACGAAATATCAGTAAACTTAAAGGATAAAATTCAAAAAATACTCGTGACCGCAAAGATAAATGGTTTAAAAATACATTTGTAAAAAAATAAACTTTTCCTACAGATTTTTTTTTAGTTTTAAAACAAGGACAGACTGATATTATAAAAAGTGGGGATTTTACCAAATTTGTTACTTAATCCTTAACAACAAAAATATTTATTTATGAATTTTGACATCATCTCTATGGAACAGACGAAATTATCATTATATATTTTTTGACATTTAATTGACATAATTATGACATATTTTTACGCAACATAACCTCACATTTAATTTGCAGGAATAAACAATTATTTTATGAATTTCAAAGAATTTTGCAATCATTAATTAAAAAAAAAATTCTTGTGTTGGCAATAATAATCAATGTTAATGCGCATACCAAATTAGGGAAACGCGGAAATTTTTATGGTTTTTTGCGTCTCTGCGGACATATTGACCTCAACGCGACAAAATTCTATTTGTAACACAAATTTCTTTCATCTTGAAAAACGGACATTTTTATATCCAGTATTGCTTTATTTTTGATAGATTTTAAAGAAATGTATTTTTAAAAATTACTCACCCACAGATGAAAGTTGTGGAAGTTCGCTCATCTTCACAATCACTTGATTACCAACGGGTCCTACCGAAGTAGTGCTATTCTGCGCATTCACACAGACTTGTTGAGGGGCCTGCATACCGAAATTATCTTTTCATACACTATTTCCCTTTACTATTCAGTTTATTAATAAAATATTACGAGGAAATACCGGGTTCGTCTTGACACCTCGCTTGGTTTTAACCGAATCGATTTGCGAAAATAAAGATGTCAGACTAGCGTTCGTACAAAAAAAAACAATAAAATAGGAACGTAACGGTACAGCAAACGCTTAACGCTGATTGGTCGAACATCGGACCAGAGGAAAATTCCGTAACCGGAAGTCGACGCATAACACGGAAAAAATTAAACCTTTTTCATTTTAAGGAAAACTTACCGTGGTTCGAATTAAAAGAACAAACGACGACGCGGAAATTTCATCTAACGGACAAACGCAATGAAATAATCAATTATGCGTATGGACATGTACTTGAGAGGATTTTAGATTTTAGGGTTGGCGATGCTGGTAGTGGGGAACGAAATGTTAGCGCCATCTTTCCGTTTCAATTTTAACAATTTTATTTAAAATAACGAAATATTATTAAACCAATCCATTAATTAAATATATAGGATGTGTCAAATGTCTGGAATATAGCCAACAACTTCGCCATTTGTGGTAAAGAGAAATGTTTCAAATAAAAGATTCTTTATTAATTGTGGGGCATTTTTTGGAGGTATTTGCTTGCTTACATTGTTTTTTGTTTCGTTGGTATGGCAATCAACATTGTTATTTTAAATGAAATGCATATCCTTTTTTGGCATATTTTGATAGAGGATAAATTCCTCTACGCGATGAACATATCAAATCATATGGTTGTATAAGAAAAAAATCGAGAAAAAATGCGTTCTCTGAAAATATTAGATCCACAAATTGTAATCAAAGTAGGCGCCAAAATAACGCCGTTGACAGCTTTAAATGTCAAAAGGAAACATTTTATCAAGAAGAAACTTTTATTTGAAACATTATTTTTTAAAACCACAAATGGCGAAGTTATTGGCGATATTCCAGACCTTTGACACACTAACTAGAACTGTTTCTCATTCTAGGTCTAGTGTTAGTTCTAGTTTTACACTAGCACTATCACTAGAACTAAGACAAGACCTAGCACTAGAATCAGTCGGGTTTAGCCGTCTTGAGAGACGTGTTTAGTGTTAGTTCTAGTTAGCACTATCACTAGAACTAACACAAGACCTACAAGACCGCTGGTCTCTCAAGACGGCTAAACCCGAATGATTCTAGTTCTAGTGTTAGTTCTAGTTTTAATTGTTATTCAGCGTTAGATTGTGGTATATTTTTATTGAACGAATAGTAGAACTAACACTAGACCTAGAACCTGAAACATTCGGGTTTAGCCGTTGTCATAAGTTACCTTTTTCCAAGCAAAACTACCCAATGCTTGTACTATTAACTATTGCATTTTATGTGGGGCAGTGCAAGCGCACAGTAGTTTCGTAACTATGATTACAGCATTCACATATTGCGAGTTATATGAAGTTCCCGGTTTTTTATAATGTGTAGAATGGCATGAAATTTTTACTGTCCGCGAACGTATTAAGGTATAATTTTTAAAACATTAATCTTACCCACATATTTTTATCAACAAACTCAGTCATTTTTATTGAGTTTTCATCCTGAATGATATACTGCTTATAAAAATGCGAGTTACTTTAATTTCTATAGATTATAAGAACTAATTTAATTCAAGAGTCGGTAACATATGCATAACCTATAAGTTCAAAGCGCTGTCAAGCAAGCATTCAACCAATCAGGAACGAGGTCATTTAATTTACAAATTTTTAGCCATCTTTAGTTTAAAAATAATATTTTTTATAATAAATTCAATATTAATAAGCTATTTTAAAAGAATTATACACAATATTCCTACATAGTTATCTTTATCTATACATAAATAATTCAAACCTTTATCCGATTACCCCCACTGAAAAAGCAGGGATACAAACCTAAATAAATTCGATTAAATTTTGTCGATAACGAAACCTTTCGTGTCCTCCAAATAATCTTGAGCCTATTTCGCCGTTAAAGTAAGAGAAAGATAGAAACTTCGTAATTGAAGTGCTATTTTTAAATATAAAACTGGAATTACGTAGGTAGAGCTTCGCTTCGCGGGCCACCTAACCACATCGTCTCGTTCATTTGTCCGTCAACGGTTGTATGATCTGTACCTTATTGGCCATTTTCTCTTTATTTTCAAAAGCAATGGCGGAAGCACGCGAAAGAACTTTTATTATGGTAAAACCAGACGGTGTTCAAAGGGGCCTTGTAGGTAAAATCATCAAACGCTTCGAAGAAAAGGGATTTAAATTGGTTGCACTTAAATTCACGTGGGTATGTTTTAACTTCTTTCTTAATTAATTTCCTAATTTTTTTTAATCGCAATGAAAATATTGTTTTTAAATAGCCTTCCGAAGAACTTCTCAAGAAGCACTACGCCGATTTAGCATCTAGGCCGTTTTTCCCTGGCTTAGTAAAATACATGAGCAGTGGACCGGTTGTTCCGATGGTTTGGGAAGGTTTAAATGCCGTTAAAACTGGTAGAGTTATGTTAGGTGCTACCAACCCAGCCGATAGTGCTCCAGGTACTATCAGGGGTGATCTTTGCATCCAAGTAGGCAGAAACATCATCCACGGTTCTGATTCCGTTGAATCTGCCCAAAAAGAAATTGGGTTATGGTTCACTGAAAAAGAAGTTATTGGCTGGACACCTGCTACTACAACTTGGGTTTATGAGGATTAATTCACCCCTTGTGCTTTAACAATGAATAATAATAAAACACTAAGTTATTAATTTAAATGGTTTTTTCTTTGACATTAATCCTAACCTTAAAATGTAATTGAAGAATTTCTTCTTTATTTAATCTCGCAGAAATAGGATTATTAATCTTTATGTTGGAAATTAAATAGTATTGATTTATTTTTATGTTTTAAAACCGCTAAGATAATCTTAAAAAACATATTTACGAAAACAACTTTCATAAAACTTAACATAACCTCAAATAAAAAAATGGAAACGTGTCGATCGTGCGGTTGCAAAGGGATAAGAACCTGTCTTTTATGCGAAACTGAATATAAAATACAAAAAGACACTGATTTAAACCTAGAAAATGGGAGTTACGTTTATTGCCCGTTTTGCAATAAATCATTTGAAGGTTGGGAATGTTTTGATTATGAAGAACACCCAAACCATGGAGGAAAGAAGTCTTACGAGTTTCCGGGGATTTATATTAAATTAGATTTTCTGTCTCAAAGCGAAGAAGAAGCTTTATTAAATGGTATAGATAATATTCCATGGGTTCATTCACAAAGTGGTAGAAGAAAACAAAACTACGGCCCTAAATGTAATTTCAAAAAGAAAAAGATTCAATTGGGCGACTTTAAAGGTTTTCCAAAGTTCAGCGAATTTGTCCAAGAAAAATTTAAACAAATTAAGATTTTAAATAATTTTAAAACGATCGAACAATGTTCGTTGGAGTACAATCCACAACGAGGCGCTTCTATTGACCCCCATATTGATGATTGCTGGGTTTGGGGTGAACGAATTGTTAGTGTTAATTTGGCTGCTGACTCCGTATTAACGATGACGTTTAATTCAAAACTTCAAAGGTATAATTTGGAAGATGTTTCAACTTATCCTTCCGTTTTATTAGAAAATGGGGATTATAACAAAAATTATGATTCTTTTAAAATAATACAACAACAAAAATTCGACTCTTATCCAGTTATTCGTGTTCCCATGCCAAGGAGATCTTTATTGGTGATGTTTGGCAGTGCTCGATATGAATGGGAACATAGGATATTACGTGAAGATATAAAATCAACAAGAGTTTGTTTAGCATATCGAGAATTTACCCCTCCTTTTCTACCTGGAGGTGATAAATTCGAGAAAGGTGAAACTATTTTAAATACAGCATGTAATTTTATTAATTAATAAATAATATTAACATACAATTTCTGGTACAATTACTTAAAGTAATAACAAGGTGACTATTCAGATTCATCCAGACTAGTGTCACTTGAGGATGAATCATACATTTCAGCAGCCGGTGTAGGTTGTGAGGAGAGAAGTGCTATCTCCCGAAAAAATTTGAAACACCATCCTTGATATAGAAAAGGACACAAGAAAGGACCAGTGTATGTTTTACATTGAGAACTATTTGGTGGTGTATTAGAAGGCATGTTTTATATAAATTTGCTGAAATTTTGAGTAATTGTCAAAAATTTTAAAATTGTAATGATCAATTGTTTATATAAATATTTTCACGTTAACTAGTTTCCTTAAACTTAAAATTATTTAATATAATATATTTAAAATTATATAAAGCATCGAAAAATAAAAAGAAAAAAAAGCAGTATATCATCGTATTATTATTTAATAAACAGATTTAGCATACAATTATAAAAAATAATAATATTTATAAGAGATGTTATTGTCCAGGTGGACACGTTTTACTAGGAATCCATTCGCAGGGATTTAAAGGCTTTGCGGGTTGTGCAATGTAGAGAGTTACTTCTCGGAAACACCATCCTTGATATAAAACGGGACACATTACTGGACCATAAACGCCTCCGCAATTTTCTGAATTATCTTGTTGTGGAGAAGGAGACATGTTGTATTAATGTATATGTATATTAGAATTTATTTCAATTTACTAAAATTTTATTAAAACCTTGAGATTGTCAAAAATCAAATTTCAAATTAAATAATGTTTTGGTTGACAGATATGTTGTACACAATTTTTTTTTGCAATAAGCAACTTGTATCTTTTTTAAAATTTAAACATTTCGTACATTTCATTTAATAAATATAAAAAGAAAAGTGTAATGTTAATTTTTTATTACTATGTAATTATTATTTGGTTATATTTCACTGTATTAAAAATTAATTATTTTCTTTTGTCACTAGATAGCGCTACATTTTTTGTTGACATTTCTATCTTTGAGGTTAGAATAAAAACGTCATTAATATTTATTTGACTGTTAATATAATTAAATATCTTATAAAATAGTTAAAGATGACGAGACATGCAAGAAATTGTACTGCGGGTGCTGTTTACACATATCACGAAAAGAAAAAAGACGCTGCTGCTTCTGGTTATGGAACAAATAAGCAAAGGTTAGGTAAAGACTCCGTAAAAGATTTCGATTGTTGTTCGTTGTCTCTACAACCTTGCCGAAATCCAGTTATAACGTAAATATAAATAAAATAAAGAAGTTGTAAGTTTATAATTTAAAATTATTTTTGTGTAGGAAAGATGGAATATTATTTGATAAGGAAGTAATTTTGCAGTACATGGTAACAAAAAAAGTTGATTATTGCCGTAAAGTTAAGGAGTATGAAAGATTGAGTAAAAAAGAAGAAGAAGAAAATGCAGAGTTGAATTTAGCCGAAACAACTAATAAAATTAATAAATTTTTAAAAACGGAAAATAATATAGTTAGTAAACCCATTGATCCATTTAAACCAGATGAAGCACCATCAACGTCCATCTCAAATATGACTGATGGTCGTGATAAAGTTTTACCAAGTTTTTGGGTTCCATCAGAAACACCATCGGCTAAAAAAAGCAAATTAGAAAAACCTGTAATATTAATTCATATTTATCTTGATTCCTTTTTAATTCTTTTTTAATTTTTAGAAAAACATTGTGCTTTGTCCAATATCTGGAAAACCATTGAAGTCAAAGGATTTAATAGACGTCAAATTTACATCAGTTAAAGATCCCAGCGATAAAAAATCATTAATAATTAAACAAAATCGTTATATGTGTGCTGTTACTCACGACATTTTAAGCAATTCTGTACCATGTGCAGTTTTAAAACCAACGTAAACATTTCTTGCAATGTAATTTCTGATTATACATTACTTTTTTTTCAGCGGTGATGTTGTTACACTAGAATGTGTTGAAAAAATTATTAAAAAGGACTGGATTCATCCTTTAACAAACCAAAAATTAAATGAAAAAGATATTATCATCTTTCAAAGAGTAAGTTTTTCTTTGAGGCTAATTTTTTTTTAATTCTTATTTTATATAGGGTGGTACTGGATATGCAGAAACTAATGAAAATCTTCAAGGAAAATGCGAAAGACCAGCTTTACAAGCATAAAGTTTTCTAAAATAGTTTTTTATTTATCACAAAAAAAATTAATTTAAAAAGAAAGATAAAATCGAAAGCTGGACTAATCTCATTGGAGATTTAAGCTATCATTTCCATCTTTCTTAACAAAAATAATCTTTAGAATTTAAAACTATTTGAAACTGTAATAATATAAATGTAATTAAAAAAATAAAATATTAGAAATAACTTTTAACAATAAATTTAAACAAAATTTAACAAAAAAAAACTTTACATTTCCTCTCGCTGTGCGCTATTTATACAAAGTTACACTACAACCCCATATTTAATTCAATTTAATTTTTATTATTTTAATGTTTTTATCAAACGTTCTTATATATTAATACAAGTTGTGTTAGCATAAAATGCAAAAACTCCCTATCTTAATCATAAATTCTTTGTAAGATATAATTTTTACCATAAAATTGACTAGATTAAATAAAAATCAAATAGAAAACAATTCTTTGTTAAAAATCTTTTCGAACTTAATTAAAAAAGCGTCATACAATTTTGTAACGACGGTGGATATTCGCCGTGTTGACTAGAACCTTGAATTTGCTGTGAACTTTGAACTGCTGCCATAGCCATTGAAACTGGTGTCGTTGTTGGGTGATAAGGTACCTAAACGCAATAATAAATTAATTAAAAAAGTAATTTGTGTAATATATTATGTTGTTACTGTAGAATTATGATGAAATCTTGGATCTAACATCATAGCAGCAGCGACAGCAGCTGCTGTAGAAGTAGCAGTCGAATGATTTCCCCTTCCGAGCATGTGATGATTAACAACATTATTCGAATGTTGTGAAATCCGTTGGTTATGTCCAGAAGCCAAAATTTGATGTTGAATATTGTGCGCGTGCGAATGATGATGAAAATCAGCTGGATCACCAAAGTGATGATAATTCGGATTTATCGCAGGAATATTTCCAGTTGTCGAAGAAATCGGATGATTTTGATGATGCATTATTAAATCTTGTATTTCCGTCCCGATAGGTTGCGTCACCGTCGACGAAGAATTATTATTCGCCGTTGGAAAACTCACATTCCCATTTGCCGTTGCGTTTTCTTGAGGCGGTTGAGATTTGGGCCGTGGATTATTTCTCATTGGTCTCGCTTTATAAGGTACTTTAGCCGAGGCGTTTTCGCCATGATGTCGCGTAAAATGTTCTTTTAGTTTGTCACGTCGGGAACTCGCATAATCACAACTCGAACATTTAAACGGTTTTTCTTCTAAATGAATCCTTTCGTGACGTACCAAATGAGATTTTTCCATAAAACCACGACCGCAAATTGTACAAGAATGGGGACGAACTCCGTTATGAGTTTTCGCATGCGTTGCTAATTGATTCTTTTTAGATGTTGAATATTTACAATGTGGATATGAACATCTATAAATATCACCTAAAATAAATATTAATAATTGTAATTAATAATTGCATATCATTAATTTAACCTAAGAGGACTGCTACATCCAGAGAATAACACTGAAACTAGAGCTTACACTAGCACTAGAACTGATACTAGACCTAAAACTAAAAACATTGGGGTTTCTTGGCGTCTCTTAAGATGGCTTATAGTTAAGAACTGAAGACATTTACGAACTCTAGCAACAACTTCTTACAAAACTATAATATTACAACTCATGCCAGAGATACTTGGCCTGGGAGTTTTAAGTGAAACACCTTTAAACCTTAACCTTTGTTTCTAGTTCTAGGTTTAGTGTTCTACCTTTCATTCAATAAAAATATACTACAATTTAACGCTGAATAACAATTAAAACTAGAACTAACACTAGACCCAGATCTAGAAACATTCGGATTTAGCCGCACGTCTCTCAAGACGGCTAAATCCAAATGATTCTAAGTCTTAGTGGATAGTAGGTCACTTCTAGTGATAGTCCTAGTGTAAAACTAGAACTAACACTAGACCTAGTAAGTAGGTACATCCTGGTTTCTATGGAAATATATGTTTGTATATTACATTTTAGGTGAAATTCCTCGTATAAGCGACACATAGTAGTCCTTTTAGATTCTACAGTCCTAGACATAACCTTAATTGAGGTTAATAATAAATAAATATTTACCAGCATGTATTCTTTTATGAGCAATCATATGACTCATATACTTCGTATGAAACCCACAAGAATCGCAACTCAAAGATTTTTCCATATTATTATGTGTTTGAACATGATTTTCCAAGTTGTGTTTGTACTTGAAAGATTTTGAACATGTATCACATTTGTGTGTTTTCTCGGGGGTATGTATTTTTAGATGGGCGACGAAGTTCTGTTTTTGACGGCACTTGAATGAACAAAATGTACATTGATAGAACGATTCTTGGAGGTGTTTCGCTCGATGTGAAATTAATTTCGCTATTTGATCGTTACTGAAGTCACCTAGCAATAAAAATTCTTTAACATCAATTGTTTAAAGATCATTAACCTTACAATAATCGCATTTGAATGGTGGTCCGGAAAAATGTGTTTTCATATGATTAAGATAATCTCCGTGATATTGACAGACAAAATTACAAATTCCACATTTGTATGTTACATCTTTAGCATGACTTAAAGCCAAGTGTTGTTCCAATAGTAAACTGTCGTTTATGTTTGTGAAACAAACCGGACATTTTACCCCAACTTTTTCATCCGATTCGGATTCTAAAAATATTTATTAAACATAACCTCAAAGAAGAATTAAATTTAACCTTTCCCATTTTCGATGATATTTTCTGTTATACTTTTCTTTTTGTTTGTAAATAATTTTAAAGCAGCCATCCGTAAACTTGGTTTTAATCCAAACATAAGCCTTTTAAGTAATTGTTGTTTCCGATTTTTTTGCTTAGCTTTAACAATGGAGGAACTACATACACTAGAATCTTTTTCCATTACGCTAATTCGACATTCTTGTTTATAATTATCATTTCTATCATCAATTTTTAACGCCTAAAAAAAGTTATTACATTTTATTGTATTTATGTGGTTTAATGGCTTACATGTTCATATTTAACGCTTAAAACATCATATCTATTCTTAAAATTTGGTGTTAAGATATTATTTTGAGCTAAGGCTGTTAAGAAAAAGAAAAAGCACAGTTCGCTTTTACCGTACAAAGGGCAAGTTTCAACATGCTTAAAAATATCGTTTTGATCAGCAATATTCCATTGAATACAATATAATAATTTTAAAAAGTCTTTTTCTCTAACATCTTGATTTTTTAATACCCAATCGGATATTATTCTTAATGCTTTATAAACGGGAATCACAAAAACCTAAAAAAAATGTATTAAAGTTTCAAAAACAATTATAAACAGAAATTTCAAACCTTATTTCTTAAAAAATCTTGTAGTTCATAACAATTTAAATTAAGTATTTCTCCACCATCACAAACCTCGTTAATATGAGTGATAATCCAATTTTCAACTAAATGACCTAATTGTTTTAATTTAAAGCTTTGAGTTAAATTATAAGTGAATAAACAATTATATAAACTTAATTTTGTACCCAAAAATTCTATACAGTACTCAATGACTTTTGTCATAATAAAATAATCGGCTAATTTTAATAATTCCTCTACATTTGAATATTCAATTGATATTTGTCCTGTATACATGAAATTAATGATTGTATCTAAAATATCAACATCCAAACAATTTACTGTTAACTCTTCACGAACGATTTTGTGATGTTTTAGTATCGAATCGAAATAAGGACTTCCGCAGGCCAAAACGCTCCTATGCGCCTTAATAATTCTATTATTCACATATAATGTTAAATCACAGAAGCGATTCGACTTTTTCTGTTCAAAGAGCTTTTGAAACATGCTCGAGGCCATTTCTTGGCACACGAAAGTCATTGATTTAGACTCTTCCATCGTCTTTTTACCTGGTTCTTAAGACAACATAGTTGTTATAACCTAAAAAATTCTTTATGTTATACAATCAAATTTATATGGTAAATATCGCAGTTTTCAATAATTTACCCATCCTTTTTCATAAACTATATCATATAATATTGATTTAATAAGATATTTATTTAAAAAATTTGTTGTAATATTTGTATTTTCTGTTTACTTAATAGAATGAAGTTAGTCACAAACTTAGACATCATGGAACCAGATGTTATCGAAAAGTCATATATTTTAATTTTAATTTAAATAATTTGAATGAAGGGCGGGTTGTTTTCATTAAGTTATCGCAATAAAGTATAATTTATTAATCTTTTAGATGTGAGGAAATAGTAATTATCATCATTATAAAACAGACAATTCCAAAATCCCTAAAATGGTAAAAAATCATTAAATTTAGAGTTTATTGTTTAAAAAAATTGAGTTGTTTTAGTTTTATATTAATAATTACGTTTAATTATTTATGTAGCAGGTATTAGGCGAGTAAAATTAATTGTTTGGAATAAAAATAAAATTTTAAAAAGTTAATCAAAAAATGAAAATACCCTAAACCGGCGCAAAAATCACTTTATGGAAAACTTGTACTGATAAATCGTATGTGGGTGCATAAAAATCTAAAATAATTTCGTACGGTTTTAAAATATCGCAAAATTAAAACAACGTGATGTCCCATCAAACCGGAATTCAAGGTAAAAATCGTATAAACCAATAATTTGATCGCGTAATAATTTCATAAATTACTTTCCTTAAGCTAATGAACAACTAAGAAAGATTTTCGCAAAATGCAAAGACGGCAAATTACGGGTATTAAAGATCTCTATCGAAAACGGTAATAAACAATACGTTTTGATTTAAAGCATCCTTTTTGTGTTATTTTTATTTATAGAGGTGTTGAAACTATCAGAAGATAAGAAAGTTAAACATGGATGGGAACAAGATTACGAAAAAATGATTGTACCTTTAATTGAGGAAAATCAGCCGTGTTATATTTTATTTCGTTTGGATTCGAAAAACTCGTCTGGTTATGAATGGCTTTTGTTGAGTTGGTCTCCCGATACTGCTCCGATACGGCAAAAAATGTTGTATGCTTCAACAAAAGCTACATTAAAACAAGAATTTGGTAGTGCTCAGATCAAAGAAGAAATTCATTGTACTATTATGGTAAATTCAATATTTCAGTTTTAGGTTATAACAAATAAAAAAATGTGTATTTTTTTATAGAATGAAATAACTTTGGAAGGATATAAATCTTATAAAAATTCAACTTTAGCTCCAGCTCCATTAACAACTCGAGAAGAAGAACTTCAAGAAATTAAGCGTACAGAAATTAATACAGATATATCCGCTGTGTCTAAACATCAAACTTTAGGGGGTGTACAATTTCCTATTGCAGAGAGTGCTCAACAAGCTATTAAAGATATGGCACAAGGTTCCTATGATTACTTACAATTTAGAATTGGTAAATTCACAAATTTAATTACATTATTTTTTTGTTTAATAAGTTTTGTTGAATTTATTTAAGATGTAGATGAAGAAAAAATACATTTAGTGACTGCAGAAAATTTAAATATAGAAAAATTACCATCGAAAGTTCCTGAAGGAAATGCAAGGTATCATTTATTTAAATTTAAACATACTCATGAAGGCGATTATATGGAAAGTATTGGTACGAAGAAGATATACAGAAAATTATAAGATAATTAATTATTTTTTTTTTTAGTTTTTATTTATTCAATGCCTGGATACAGCTGTTCAATTAAAGAACGAATGTTATATTCTAGCTGTAAGGCAACATTTACAGATACAATAAGCAGTTGGGGAGTGGAAATTTCCAAAAAGGTATTTTAAACCTAACTTATAATTAAGATACTTATTAATATTTTTTAGTTGGAAATTGATTCAGGTTCCGAATTAACCGAAAAATTCATTTATGAGGAAATTCATCCAACCAAAAATCTTCATCGTCCAAAATTTGCTAAACCAAAAGGCCCCCCTGGTAGAGGTCCCAAACGTATGACAAAAACTCAATCGGAAATTTAAATATGCTCAAAAGGAAGTAAAGAATATGTATAACAATTTACTTTTTGCCAAGTTATTTTTATTTTGAATCATACATTTAGATAACGGTATCTTAATCATAGCTAATTCAAAAATCGTGATTTGGAGGTATTGCTCATAATTATTTTCTACATGGTGACTAGTTATCGTGGATGTAAAAGTATTTATTATCATAATATTAGAAGAAAAAATGTATTGCTATTTTAAATTTTTTTTTGTAGTGTTTTGTGTAATGCATTTCTTAATTTTTATTTCTTTTCTTGATGAATGAAAAAATATATATTTTATCACCTGACATCTTTGAATGATTTTTATTTTAGATGAAATATTTACAATTTACATACTATCGTGTTCATTCTCCCATGCTAAAATCTTATTCATATTTGCAATTCCTCGCGTACTCCAAGGTTCTAACGGATCCGGTGGCGAATCTGGTTCGTCAGAATAAACTTTATTATTTGCCGATTCACAACTTCTTGGCATTACATCAACTGTTGGGGCAACTCTAATAAAATAAAATCGATTAAATTAAAATTATTTTATTAATAAATTATCCACCTATTTCCATGGCTAGCAGTTTTCGGTCTCTTTTTTCTTTTGTGCCTTTTCCCGGGTCGTTTTACTTCATTCCCAACATCTTCAACAAGCGCAACTATTCTATAAATAAAATAAGTTGCAAAAAGAATCATTAATTTTTATTTATTGATTTATTTACAATTTATCGGCTCCTAAAGCAACATCAATATTATAGGGTCTTAAACTTTCGACGCATTCGCATTGTTTTAAAGATTCTTTAACTTGTTTAATACGTTCTTCAGCGTAATCTAATTTATCTTCCGATTTTTCTTCTTCATCTTTTACCGCTGCATTCGTAATCGTTTCAGATGAACTCGACTCGGAATTGTGAAATAAAAGACGTTTATCCGACGATTTTGATTTACTGGAAGAGTTTCGTGTGCTTGCTGATTTAGCACGACGCGTTCTTGAAATCCTACCCAATAAAGGAACCTCTAAAACATATAAAAAGGTTAATTAAACAATTTTAATTTATTTCTTTTTACCTCCGAATCCTTCACTATCACTCGGCTCTAACGTAGAGTATTTTTGTTTAATCGTAGCTTCAACTTTCTTTACAAACGCTTCTGTTCCAGCAAAAATCCCAGCCACATTTTTAACACTAACCGGATTCTTCAATGTTATTTCTTCAACATTGGTGATATTCGCAGCTTTTGTGGCTAAATCTTCTAATTTTTCCCGTTCACATTTACTTTTCGAACATAAAACAAGTTCTCGTAAGGGATCAATTTCTACATTAACCACATTTTGATTTGTCTCAATTTCTTTTTCATTCGTTGCGTCATTTATTAAAGGCGTGAACGGATTAAAAATCGAGGTTGCTGAAAGTTCTTTAACTCCGCTTGATATAACTGCATTAATTTGATTATTTAAACAAACGTCTCCTTGATTTTGTTTAGGGATTTGTTGATTTAACGGTTTTTGTTGTTGCTCATTAAGCGATTGGGTTAAATTTAAATCTTGGGTGAATGCCATAACATCTAAAGCTGCTGTTAAAGCCCCACTGAAAGCTCCTGGATGATCGGTTTGGTTTGTATTAACATTTTGAGCTCTATAAATAACATATATTGATTTATTTATTACACATAATCTTAATTTTAAATAATTTTTTTACCCCTTTTTCTTTATTGGTGTATTTAATGATTCTCGCCCCCACATCAGACCCCGCATTTCTTCTCCGGTCATATTTCTTTTTTTTAAGGCATTTATCGTAACTTTCCCAACTCTTTTCCAGTTCGCTACAGCACCTTTACGTTGTTTTGCGCGAGTTTTACTCTTAGATTTGATTACCATTACTCCTCTTTGTTCCGTAGTGGGATCATCGCTTGGCCCCAAAGATATACTATATTCTTGAAGATATTGTTGAGCATCACTTTGAGGAATTGCCCGTTCTAAAGTTATCACAATTTTTGCCCACTATAAAACAATTGCTTTATTTATAAATTTTATGTAAAAATTGCATTACTTGTTTCATCCATTCCTTTTCACTTTGCTCGATAACGTGAGCGTATGTATTTCCCATCATAGCGATTAACATGTTTAATAATAAAATTGGTACAAAAACCATAAAAAGCCCAAATACAGCTTTACTTAAACCCGGATACGTTGTCAATGATAATTCTTGGTACTAAATTAAATTATTATTATTAATTTTTTTAATAATTAAATTGATTTAATTAAATACATCATAATTTCCTAAGGTAATTTGAAACAACGCCATCCACGTCGAAATATAACTGTTATACAAGGTTCCTTTGACGTTTGGAAATCCTTTGTATAAGAAGTAAAACGATTGCGAAAATCCAAACAAAACAATCGTATAAATAATCCCAAATGTTAACATATCACCCGTTATCATACTATAAATCATCGTTACGAATGGTCCAGTTAAACGTACAGCACTAAAATAATATATTATTTTCTTTAACGTTTAATTCACTTATTAATTAAAGAAAATTATTCACCCAGCGAAAAACATTAATAAAAACCAAGATCCAGGTAAAGCAAAACATAAAATAGCCTCTTCTGATTGTCTGTCATTACTTAATCGACATGGTATACAAGCCAAAATTAAAATATTGGAAATTAAAAAAATTGTTTTTGGTGGTGAATTTGACTACAAAAAAAGAATTAATATCTTTATGTTTTATACAACTATATGTCACCTGTTGCTTTAGAAACGCTAAAAACCCTTGATTACGAATTTCATCTCCTTGTTGAAAAATCAAATAACTTAAAACGCATAAAATTGTGCAAGTTTCACAAATATATCTTGCGTAATCTGTTGGATCTACTGGAGGCGATAATAAATTTATATCTGGATCGTCCGGCCTTAAATAGATCGCAGAAGAAAGAAATAGGAGGTGAATCATCAAGATTAAAAGTCGTTTTAAAAATTGATTCTAAAAAGATAATTTAAGAAAATAAAACGTAATGAATAAGTAGCTTTTTTACACGAGCAAAAGTTTTCCATTTCTCTTCTAATAATCTTTGTATAATTCCACCATCCAACATATCTAAATGTTCTTGTTTTGTACCATTCAATATAATAAACAAAGCTGAATTCCAATCTAAAAAAGTGTTTGTTGTAATTTCGAAATTTTGTTGATTAATTAGATATTTACTGGTCATTCCATTTGGAAGAAGCGTATCTAGTGCATTTAATGAATAAGCTGAACATGTAATATTGCTGTATCTCCAAAATTCTTTTGCTGATAACTCTAACATTTCTCGAAATACTTCAGCGCGACCTTAAAAAAAATTATATAAAAGTGTTCTTTGTTAAAAAAATGAAACAAACCTAATTTACAAGCAAGGGTTAAAGGAGTTAAACCAGCTTTATTACTTATTCCGTTACTTGCAGGAAGTTTAGGATGTCTCAAAGCATATCCAAACATATCCTTAAAAAAATAGTTAAATTTAAAATGGTTTAAAATGACATTTTGTTACCAACCTTGTAATTAAATTATAATTAAAAAATTTTTTATTTATAAATTTTACAAATTTTTAGTTTTATTATCGTTAAAATCGTTTTAACACAAATTAATAAATATTAATAAACAAATTAAAGCCTATCTTTTATTGTTGAATCATTTCTTAATTCATATAGCGCCACCTCTTATGTTTTAAAATAACTCAACACAAAGTGTTCAAATTAAAAATAAATAAATACTTACTAATTTATCGCAAACAACAACCATATGCAATATCATATTTCCAAAATTATCTTGAAAATCAGGATTAGCACCAACATCGAGTAATAAATTATAAACGCTTTCATTAGCGCAACAAGCGGCCCAAGCTAAAGGATATTCGCCTAAATAAGCTAAACCTTCATAATCGGTGTGTTTTGCTGGTTTTGGTTTCTGTTGATCTCTCGGTAAAAAGAAACTACCAACAGCTCGTTGATTAACATTAGCTCCAGCATCAATTAAATCTTGAACCAACTCGTTGTTATTGTATGCAATCGCTAAATGTAAAGCGCTCGCACCTAAATATTCTTCGCCTTCGACGATGTCTAAGGCAAGTTTAGGAAAGCATTTTATTAAGGTTCTAGCTAAACGGGTGTGGATTTTTGTATCGCAGATGATGAGCACGTGAATGAGGGTTTCGCCTAAAGACCCTCTAAATTGCATTTGCCAGCAAGCTTCGTGATCTTCCCATTTCGCCAGAGGATCGTGAGGGCTTAAGGAAGCCTCGATTGGTAATGTAACTTGTTCGTGATCGCGAAATTTCCATCTTAGGTATTCAGCTCTGTTTATTATTTGACCTTTACCTTCTTGGTACATGAATTGGCCAAATTGGTCTTTGAGTAATTTTTCTATTTCTGTTTGACCACCGATTGTGTAAGCGTCGATTAATTCACCACCTAAAAAGTATTAATTTTATTGAAATTGTTTTTGTAAGTTTTTATTGTCACCTTTTTTATAATTTGCTAATTTGTATAATAAACATTGATCTTTGTTGCTTGCCTGGCTGATTACACGGTCTAAGATTGAGCCACCTGTTTGTATTTTTCTTTTTCGTTTTGTGCAACACTTAAAACAGCGTTGACCCATCTTCTTTTTTTCATCAAAAAGACTGCATCGTTTTGTTAGAATCGATTAATTTGCTGTTAAGGTTTTCTAATGTCAAGGTTTGGTGCTTGGTACTAAAAGGTACCGGAATTGTTTACAATTTGTGATGAAAAGAATCGATGAAATTAAAGAATAAAATCATACAAAAATTATATAAATGTATTTTATTTTTTTTTTTATAAAATCACAAAATTCAACATATAATATCTAACAGTTCACACAAGAAAAAGAAGAAAAAACTGGGGTAAATATTTATACCTAAAAATACATCTTTCGTTCAAATTGAATTTTTATCTTGGATGATGATGTTAATAAATTATTACTCAAAAAAAAGAATGCACTAATAATAAATTATTTAGTAGTAGTTATTAACAAAAAAAAGAGAAAAATAAATCTTTATAATAACGAGATATTTAAATAAATGTATAGAGACAAAATGATTTTTGTTAAAAAGATATTAATTTATCGTTTAGATGAGTTTTATTTATTTATAACATTCTTAACAATTTTATTATATAAAAAAATTATTTATAAAGCCAATCAATTCAACCACATAATGAGAAAACATTACTTTTTATTAATATAACCGAAATTATAAATAAATAAGTCAATAAATAATAATAAATTCTCAAACAAACTAATCTCTATTTAGAGAGAACATAAAAAATTCAAGATAACTCAATAAATTCATTAATTTGAGTCAAAAATAATTCGTTAAAAATTATTGAAACATCTTGAACAAAGAAAGAAAAAAATAATTAATAAAAATAGGGAAACGCAAACAACATTTAACATGCTGAAAATTATTACTTCTATTAACCTGTAAAAATCTATTAATTTTTTTCTTTTTCGCTTAGTTCTACTTAAAAAAACAACCATAACGTATCAGACGGCAACTTTTAAGTTTAATTTTTGATTAAGTTCGACTAGACTTTTGTAACTTCTCTTACTATTTACCGTGTAATTATTTATTTCAACACTTTAAAGTTAAATTTAAAGTTTTATCTTTGTTACTGAAAAATAATTGACATTTTCGTTTTAGAAAATCATTTTTTTTATGAGCAATACTTAAAACGAGGCAAGAATTCGTCCCAAAATAAAAAGAAAAACATATCACAAGTCGTCATTTTCAATTTTCTCTAGTTTTGTTCATCGGAGTTTGATTAAAAGTTCAAAGAGATACACTTTTCTTTTGTTGCTTCAAAGCTATTTTCTTTTTCTTACTAAAATCTAACTTTAACAAGGACGAAATTTTATCTTCTTTTAATTACTTTTAAGTTCATTTTATTACTTATCTTTTTCAACATTTTCTTAACTTCTATTTACCATATGCAAAATCTGTATTCAAACGCTCTCCGAAATATTAGAAAATCACGAATTACTCAAGAATGATAGCAGAAATTTCAAATATTTTTTTTGATTTATTTCACTTAGAAGAGTAAAAGCAAAAGTGGATATGCTGGTTACCTCTGCAGTTCAATATTGATAATAGGGTTAAGATCTGGGCTTTGTGACGGTATTTTGAGGTGCTCTGAACAATTGTACACGATCCAAAGTCTAGATCTAGCGCGATATGCTTCGAATCATTATCTTGTTGAAAGATAAAATCTTGTAAACATGCCCATTTTTCTGCACATTGCTCTATTTCTTTTTCAAAATGTGTATACACCCCTTCGCAGTCAATATTCCATCTATAAAACGAAGATTTCGGCTGAATTACCATATTCCATAAGTTAAAACCTTTATTTTTTTATTTTTTGCAAATATAAACCATTTTATGAACTGTATAGGTAACCAAGACATCCACTATAATAAGTGAAATAAATCACCAAAAATACTTTAAATTTGTACTACCATTCTAGAGTAATTCGCGATTATGTAATTTTTCGGTGGGTGTTCGAATACGGATTTTGCATACTGTATGACTTATGCGAGGATTATGATTTAACAATGACAAAAATCGTTTTTTCTTATTTTACTTTTTTTATAACTTGTCTATTGATGGTGAAATACTTGATGCCCTTCCGTTCAGTCTTGATGGTTGATAATGGTAACTGCTTCTAAAGAAAAATAATAAATTAAAGAAACTTTAATTCAAAAGCGGAAGTTGTCAATTTGACAGTTTCTAATAAATTGAGCTAACTTCACAGTGTTTATTTGAACCATCAAATGGAATTTTACATTAAATTAATTTTAATATTAATTATTAATTTACCAACTAAAATACTTTAAGGCGAATCAAATATAAGAATTTTGCGACTTTTAACGTATTTTATGTGGTAGATGTTAACATAACCTTAATCAAATTAAGGACTTTAATTTGTTAATATTGGCAACATCAAAATGTCGGCGAATGTTAAATTGTGTCAAATAGTTTATTTAAAAATAATAAATTTTCTATTTACTCCATAAAATGTATTAACATTTTTCATAGAAGACATCTAAAATAATTGTACGAATATCTCACCGGTAAAGTAAGCAAATCAACAACCAAAATTAAATACATTAAAATCATAACCTCAAAAAAGTAATCAATTTTTTTTGAATATTTTTAGTAAATTTACATCATAATAAACATCAATATAGACGATTTTGAAGACGAAATATTTAGAGATAACCAGGTATAATAATTTTAATTTATTATAAATTTTATTGTATACATCTTTTTAGTTCAAAGATGAATCAGATCACTCAGGATGTAAAAAAATTTTTGCAAAGTAACGTATATTCTATTTAGGATAAATAAAAAAAAATGTAACTTACAATCTCGTCTTTCCAGCTGAAATTAAATCATCGACCGCATCATCTTCGGTATCCGGGGAATACAACGATGAAATATGTTTAGTTAATCTCGGATTGTACGTTTGATATCGATGCGGAACATTAACGTAATCGTTGTTAAACAACGACGAACTTCTCGTGTACGGTCTGTAATCTTTTTTAACCGGCGACGAAGACGAATCCTGCGATGAACCGTAACTCAATCTTCTCTCAGTAGTAGGAAATCGATAATCAACTGATCGACGATCCAAAGAACTATAATCTCCGGGACTCCTCACGTAAGAACTACTCTTTCTTTGATTATTATAATCTTTGTACAAATCTAAATCGCGATAACTTCCGGAAATCGACGGTTTCCTCGATGGAGTTTTTTTCTTTTCATTAAATCGTGTGTAAAAGCTTTTCCTTCGAATCCGATCAATAACGGATTCGCCGCTTTCATCGCCCGAATATATATTTCCGTTAATCGAAATGGGCGATGTCAAATCGTGGGTGTGATAATCGGAACAAATCGACCACGAATCACAACAACTCACATTATCATCACACGGTGATAAAAATAATGAACTATCATCCGTAGCGGTTGAATTACGATTTTCAGAACTCGTACTCGGAATTTGATCGGGAATATCTATAGTTTTCGATAAATCCAATTTTAAATTGGCACGATCTAATTTGTGATTATTAAAATTTAAATCGTTATTTATATTACCATTTTCTTCGATTTGTTTATTTTTTGGTTTATTTTCTAAATTTAAACTACGCCTAAATGAATTTACTGGTAATTTTGATGATTTTGTTTTAGCTTCATCAATTTTTCCTAATGGTGGTGGTTCGTAAAACGATTTCGGTCTCTCTTCGCTTTCTTTATCTTTATTACAATCAGCAGCTTTACTAACTTCTTTTGGTTTTTTTAATTTGCTTTTCCCTGATTTATCTTTTTCTTCGTATTTTTTAAATAAACCAAGTATTTTTGTTACAGATTTTCTCGATGGTTCTAAAGGTTTCCTTCCGGTTGAACATTTTGGTACATCTTCAACGCTTACAGCTCGTTTTATTAATCCCGATTCTGTTATACAATGATCGATCGTTCTCGGTAGACTTTGTTCACGTAATTTTTTTATTGCAGTTTCTATGTGAGATTTTTTTTCTTTTTCTTCTTTTAACATTTTTTTTTCTACACTATTCTCACGACTTCCATTTCCGTTATTTAAACCACGTAATTTTTCTATTTTCTTTTCAATTGATTGCAAAAAACGATTTTTGTTTGATTTTTCACCATTTATTTTTGGCGGACTTTTATTTTTTATTTCCTTTAATTCTTGCTTTTCCTTTAACTCTTGCTTTTCTTTTAATTCCTGTTTTTCCTTTAATTCTTGTTTTTCTTTCAATTCATGCATCTCTTTAAATTCCAATTTTTCATTTAATTCATCTTTAACTTCATTTTTTTTCGGTTTTGCAATTTTACTTTTTTCAATATCTTTTTTAAACGTGTCACTTTTCGTTTCAGTTTTTACATTTTTCAAAGTATCAGTTGGATAACTTTTAGGCCGCATTAATTTTGATACTTTAATTTCTTTTTTTGTAGCAATTTTTTCATCTTCATTAACGATTGGTGAAATGTTAACATAATCATTATTTGAATTTATATTTGTTTCAATCGTTTTAATTGAATCGGAAACATTATTTAATATGCGATTTGTATCTTCTGGTTGATTAAGTTCTAAATTCCCGTTTTCTAAAGATTTCGGTTTTATTAATTTTGAATTATTTAACTTTGGAATTGTACCATAAACATTTTCAATGTACGGTTTATATTTAATATTAATTTCTTTGTTACCATTAATTTCTTTATTATTATTATTATTATTTTTAATTTCTTCACTTGCTTCTGTACTTTCACTTTTTGAAGTATCTCTCGATAAAGATCTTTCCCTTTTTAAATTTAATCGACTTTTTCTTTTATCCCTAATTTCTTTTAAAACTTTTTGAGTTTCCATTTCACGCTCTTTTTTTTCTTTGTCTTTAACCGTTGTATCATCTTTAGGTTTATCATAAAAATCCGGTCGTAAAAATCGCGATTTCCTAGGTAATGTTGATGGTATCTTAGATTTTTCACCATCCTCCTCGTTTGCTTTCAATAAATTGCTATTGTTGTAATTTGGTTTTGGTAAATTACTGTAAAGTTCCTCTGAAATCGTTCCCGTCTTAACACATTTAGTTCTCGGTAAACTTAAATCTTTATTGTTACTTTCGATTGAATAACGTCTTGGTACTGAACACAAACTCTTTGTTTCCTCGATTGGTGTCTTTTCCCTCGAATTTCTCATCGACATAGTTCGTGTTAATTTTTTTGCTTCCGACGGAGGAAGTTGTGCCAATAATTGTTTCTGTATACGTCTTGAAAGTCCTGGTGTTAAATACGACAAAGCTATCGCATCTTCTTCAGATAATTTTAATTGTTTCAAGTTGAGGTCTGATAAATTAAGGTTGTCTTGTTGGGTTGGCTTATTATCTGAAATTAGTACCAAACAAAAATTAGAACAATATTTTATCTTGAAAAAGGTGATTTTAAATTTGTTTAACATTAAATGGTGTTTACTTACAGTTTATTGTTGATGATTTTTATCTAAAGGGGTAGATTTTTTTGTATTTTTTTAATGGAGGTGAAATATTAATTTGTGTATGAATCATCGGCTGCTTGGAAAGAATATGATTAATGTAAATCGAAATTTGGATGAAAAAGCCAATTTATTCAAATTGAATTTAAATGTAGTGATCAAAAAAATCAATTCACACGTAAAAAATCACAAGAAAAATCAATCAATACAAAATACAAAAAAAAATTTAATTCAAATTATAAAAAAGTCGATTTTGATTAAAAAAATTGAAGTGCACTTTTAAAATACCAAATATCTACAAAGAAAAACACTTTTTTTGAAGGTTGTGGAAATTACACCTCTATTTCTCAAGTAATAACTCCAATAAATCATAAATTAATATTGGGAAATGAAATTTCAAAATGACATTGACTTATACTGCCACAATGACATATGTAAATTTTTTTGTTAACCTCAATTTTGAAGCTTCTAGAAAATTAACCTATCATAATTTACTACAGGAAGTCAGTTAAAACAATTTTTTCTTTTAAAATATGAGGTTCATAAAAATTTTATAAATTAATTACTAAAAACAACCTTAAATTTAAATAAAATTTGTGTTAGGAATTTTTATGACTTGGTTGGTGTTTGATATTTCAATGTCACTGTCAAAGAGATAAATTGTTAACAATTTTTTGGATTGTGAATATATGGTAATTATTTTATGGTAAAATTAATGTCTAAAATATAGTAATAATCCACAACCTTCAAAGAAGAGATCTTCAACCCAACAGCCAATGTGTCAAAAATAAAAAGCCTCAATAAACATAGTTCATCAAGAAAAGAAAAAAAAACGGAAAAAGTAATATAAAAGGTGCTTAATGAAATGAATTAATTTTTAATAAAAACACCGTTTATATTATTTAATGAGGTTTTACTTTATGTGCAAAAAATGATTGATGATTAAAAATGATGGTGAGTTGTGGAGGTGATATTGAATGTTCGGGTGATGGTGTCGATGATGTTTGGTATAATAGGTTTTTTTTCATGCGGCCTACCGAATCGTGTGTCGTAGCGGGTAGTAGCCAGGCGGCAGAAAGTTAGTGGGTGCCCTTCTGGTCCGAGGGTCCACAGGGCACATGCACCATCACGCGCACTCTCGCTGCAACCACACAACACCGTCACAGCCATGCCACAGTGCGTCCACCGTTTTTATTTTACCAGCATACTCCAAATATTCGATTATCAAACCCGATTCGCAATATATCTACCCATGAAGTTGCACAATTTCATCAATAAACATAAAAATTAAAAAAAAAACAAGTCGAGCTGCTCTACATTTAGAATATGCCGATAAAAAAAAAATAAATCAAAAAAAATAAATTTTAAATAAAAAATTAAGATTATTTAAGGTAACAAAAAGTTAATACTTCAAAAGAAAAAAATCGAAATATTTGAAGTACCGTTTTAGACCCAAAATGATTTTTATTATTGAATCATAACCATTAACATAGAAACATAAATTATTTTTCTAATGAAATCATTTTGAATCTCATGGTATAATCTAAAAAAATAAATAATTAAAAAAAATAAATGGCAACAATAAATTAATCAAAATTACAATTATTAACATCAAAATATCAACTAGTGCAAAAAATATACCATAATTCCATAAATAAAAAATAGATATTACCATAAAAAATCAAAAAAAAAAAAAAATCTACAGTAAAACGTCTACAAGATCAGGCATGTTACGTATTACGTTTAAATAAACGTGTAAAAAATATATATACATGAGATAAAGAAATTTACCTCCTCTCGGTAACGTGGCTGCTTGTGTGGGAGTTTGATTGTCATTAAAAACGCTTTCGATGTCCGAGGCAAGATCTCTGCTTACGCTACGCCTCCATGGGGCACCCCCACCAATTGTCGGTCTTGGAGAATGATTCGAACCGGAAGTTGTACGTTCTTGGCTTAATGTACGCCCAAACGGTGTCGTTCTAAAAAATGATACAAAAAAATTATTT
Organism: Onthophagus taurus; assembly: GCF_036711975.1. Lineage (NCBI taxonomy): Eukaryota > Metazoa > Arthropoda > Insecta > Coleoptera > Scarabaeidae > Onthophagus > Onthophagus taurus. The sequence continues at coordinate 7,513,236 of NC_091967.1, forward strand.
ATCAAAAATAAATACAATAGAAAAATTTGTGTGTCTGGTTAAAATGAAGTGCTTTTTTTAAACATTTTTACCATTTAATCAACTCCCACTACAGTGTGTTTGTGAACTGAAGCTACTTTGTACGTAACTTACGTCACTGTTCTCGTTTCTTTCCGATACGTAATCGTGCAACGAGTGCTTGTAAAAAACAAGCGGGTTTTGTTTTAAGTTAATGATGATTTACTATTTTTATTTCATTTATTTGAATGAATAAAAAGTAAATTGCTTTTAAGGATTTTACCTGGAAAAAGGATCCAAACGACTTTTGAAGTTCCAGAAATTTGTGCCATGATCGAAATGGCTTAATAAACGACTGCTAGGAAATCCAGGCCGATCATCCACGTTTATTCGTTGAGTCAAATCTTTTACCTATAATGACACAAAAAATTTTTATTGAAAACAAAAGAATCCCTCAAAGGGTTCCTTACCCGAGATAAAAGTGTTGAAAACAAATTTTCTGCTGTTAAAATATCAAAACCATCATCGTCATCATCTTCTCCAGAACTCATTGAATCTGTATGTTCCAAATTTGATTTTCTTGGTCTTGAACTCCTGCAATATAAAAAATCTTTTAATTAATTTTAGTTAAATTTTTAGTTTTTAACCTTAATCTATGCATCGGGAAAGTATCTTTTCTTGATTCTTCTGTATCACTATCCCTTCCAAACGAACTATGTCGATGAATAGCAAACGGCGATTCATCTTCCGATCCATCGCGATCACTCAACAAGGAACTAAAATGAAAAATTAATTAAAAATTTTGTGTTATATTTTAGTTAGTATTTTACTTCATTCTACGAGCCGCACTTCTTGGGAACTTCGACCTTCTACTGCTATTAGTAATAGTGCTAGTTGTACTTCCTGTTTCGCTTGGTTCTAGACTTCCAGCTCGGGGTGTTACATATCCACCACCTTCAACTGCAATTGGAATAATATATTCCCTTGGTGATTTACGAATTGGTTCTCCGGCACCTGATACAGTATTTTCCGAATCTGATTCTTGAGTTGATTGTCTTGATAAACTACTCGATCTAAATAAAAATGATTTAAGTAAATTAATTTTAATACAAATTTATGTATTAAAAATTTATACCTTTGTGATTGATAAGATTTTTGATTTTGTAACCCTTTATTAGCTCCAACTGCAGTAATTGGTGGTTTAACATTAGCACCCGGAGACGTAACAGTAACATTTTGCTTCTTATCATCTTGTTTTTCAATGGCAATCGGAATAATGCGTTCTTTTGGTTTTGATTTATTAGTGTCCGGTTCAACGCTAGCGGATCGTTGCGTTAAATTAGGAGCTGCAACCACTGGGAACACAGCCTCACTTCTTTGCGTGGTTAATTTCTGCGGCGCTTCAATCCTATGCGCCATTTCAGTCTTAAATTCCATCGTCGCCGGCTTCGGTTGTGGATAATTCAAATGAATCTCAGCTTTAGTTGTTTTTCTACGCGGTAACGTAGCCGATTTTAATGTTATTTCCGCTGACGACGTTTTATTATCCTCTAAAGCGGGTTCATATTTTATATGCTCTGGAGTGGAAACTTGAACTGTGGCCATTCGGGTATCGTTGTTGGGGCTAATTTGTAATTTTAATTGTTTTTGTGTTTCTTCCGGTGAAAGAGGAGTTGATATCATTCCAATACTACCGGAAGCTGATCTTCCACCAACACCGAAAGGTACGGGGGGTTTTCTTATACAGGGACGAGATTTTGATTTTCTAGTACCTTCTTTTTCTAAAGCGTTTGAAATTACATTTACGGCATTTTTTAATTGAGTTTTTCTTTCATCGGAAATGTTTTCTTTTTCTTTTAGATTTGTATCCAAAGGCTAAAAACCAATTCAAAATTAAGTCAATGTATTCAATAAGATAACCTTAAAAATTAATTTAATTAAATTAATTTTATTTACCTTCGCATTTTTTTCTGGTTTAATATCTTTAACATTTTCTTTTACATCTTTTTTAACTTCTTCTTTCTTTTTCTCGTCGATTTGGATTTTTTCTTCCGGACTTTTTTCTTTATCCGCACTTTGTTGCTTATCGATACTAATTCGTTTTGGTATGCTACACTTAGCGACTTTCGGAGGTGAGGTCGACGTTAAGCTACATTTTCTTTCAAATTGTTTCTTATAACCATCAACATTAACCCCAGGTAAAATAACTTTCTTCGGTTTTTCCGGTATGTTTGTTTTACTTTCGTTGGCAGCAATTAAATTTTGGAACTTTTCCGCTTGCTCGTATATTCTAGATCTTCGTCGTTCTAATGGTTTATTTTCAACATCTTCTTTTTTACTACCCTCATCATCTTTTATTTCCTTTTCTTCAAGTTTTTCTTTAATCTCTTCTTTTTTAACACTTTCAATACGATTGTCATCTTTATCTGTTAAAATTTTTTTAACTTTCTTGCTTGGTGATTTATCTTTTAATTTTTCATCTTCATTCTCTTGCGTTTTATTTTCTTTAATTTTTTCTTCTTTTTGTACCTCATCCGGTTTCTTTTGAATAACATTTTCTTTATCACATAAATTTTCTTGACTCGGATTTTCGTTGATTTCTTCTAATTTTGTAGGAACCAAACTCGAACCGGTTTTGGTGGTTTTTAACTGCTTTTTAACATCCACATTCTTTTTCGCTTCTTCTTCTTCGAGGAGTATTTCGGCACACGCAGCTCCTTGTTCCGATTCCTCAAATTGTTCGACATCCATTTCTTTCGATAGCGTTTGAGTTCGACTTTTATCTAACGGCGCGGGTTCACACGCTTTATTTGCGTCTTCTTCTTGAGCATGTTCATGAATAGTCGCATGCACTGAAATATCAGCAATCGTATTCTCTTTAATAATTTTATCTTTCCGATTCGCTTGATTAATCTGATCTGTGCTCGATGATAATAATTCCAATTTACGTTTAGGCGTTGTTGTTGATGGTGTTGTCGCTTGTTGTTGTTCGGAAAGTAAATCTTTTATACGCTTTTCAGCCGGATGTGATAATTCCATTAAACTACCAACTGATTGAGATCTAGCCGGCGGTGCTACACTTTCCAATTTATTAACATTTTCATCTGGAACTACATCACCGGTTACAACGAGTTTATCGCTTTCTAATTGCGGTGGGGGTGGTGCCAACGATAACAAATAATCGAGTCGAACGGGGGTTTGATTCGCTAAATACTCTGATATTTCTAATGCAGATTCATCGTAACCCGTATTCACCCACCAATGGGAACATATATCCGAGATATCGGCGCGATATTTTGGGTTCACCGTTAACATATCTTTTATAAGTGGTGAAGCAGCTAAAAAAAAGTCAAATTTAAATTAACTTCCCCGCAAAAACTTGATTGGTTACTTACGACTAGGTTTTTTAGGTTCAAAATAATCTCCTTGAGAAATTTGTTTGACTAATCGTTTAAAATTACTCCCATCAAAAGGCATAGCACCGTAAACTAGCGTGTAAAGAAGAACACCAAGTGACCAACAGTCGACTTCCGGTCCGTGGTAAGGCGTCCCTTTAACAATTTCAGGAGAGGCGTAAAGTGGAGAGCCGCAAAATGTCGATAACAATCGCGTGTCATCGAAGACGTTTGATAAACCAAAATCAGCAATCTAAAAGATTCGTTATATTAAAAAATAATAATAAATAATGTAGTAGCATTTATACTTTGGCGTTTCCGTTTTCGTCTAATAAGATGTTTTCGAGTTTTAAATCTCGATGACAAATTTTGTGTTTGTGGCAGTAATAGCAAGCTATCGCTATTTGTCGGAAGATTCTCCGTGCTTCCTCCTCCGCAAGCACTTTTCTTTCTGATAAATAATCGTAAAGTTCACCACCCGCGGCGTATTCCATCACGAGAACCATCTTTTCTCTATTTTCAAATACTAAAAGAAAAAATGTTATTAAATTATGTTACAAATTTAATTGGAATAAACAAACCTTCATAAATATGAACAATATTTGGATGTCTAACAGAAGACATTATTTGAATTTCTCTTCTGATTCTGATTAAATCAGCTTCAGTTTCAATTTTTGATTTCTTGATGGTTTTTATTGCAACTTCTTGTCCGGTTTCCTTGTTTATACCCAATTGAACTTTTCCGTACGTACCTTGGCCTAATTTTTTGATTATATCGAACCTAAATGAATATAAAAAATTAAAGAAAATAATTCAATTTCATTTTAAATAAATTGTTCCAAGGATTTTATATAACGCGAAATGAGAAACGTCATCGCCACAAAATCCGATAAATTTTCGTGGAGTTAGGAAAGGAGTTTGTTTGTATGAATGCCAAAAACTACGTGGTTTTAGTAACAAATTTATCAAAAAAAATGTATACTAAATTAAATTAGTTTTTATTTAAACTAAAATATTGAGGTGAACGGTAAAAAATATTAAAAAAATCTACGTCAACGACTCAAATATTTAAAAATACTTCTTTTACATCGTCTGTCGGTTGAACCGCAGGAATTAGATAAGTCAAAAAACGTTAGCGCGCCAAAAATATCCCAAACCACTTGCCAAAAAATTCTATACAAGTCTAACTTTACACGATAAACTATTCCCAAGTTTTAATCCCTTTTTTGAAACGCCCCCAAAAAAGTTTTAATTAAGAAAAATATATTTTGAGTAGACACAGAACTTACCGTTGTTTCAATTTTCTTTTATAGCTGTGCAATCGAACGCCCGTATTGGCAATTCCGCCCATAATATTATTAATATTTGCGTCTCCAACAACCATTTTGCTAAAAACGTATACATATTTACAGTAGAATTAATCAAAACACGGTTTTGGTAGATATAGATTTATTTTTAGAATCATGTGGGTGAAGGCAAGATACCATTGGCTATTGACACTTTGTTGTATTGGTCGCCACGTTGTTTGTTGGCTTTGGAAATGCACCTACAGTAGTTAGTGTTATTTCTAAAGACTTGATCGGCGAGATCGTAAAAATAGCGACCGCTCGATGTATAGAGTACAGAGCTGGGTCGATCGATGTTTGTTCTTAAAATAACATTAAATTCGTGTATTGTGATACTCTTTTTATTCTTAAATAAAAAAAACGAAAACAACAAATCATTTTGCAACAATTACTAAAATTTATGACATCCCGTATAAAGTTTGCAACTAGAATCTAGATATAAACATCTCATTATTGGACTCGTACCCTTCAATACGAGTTCAACCGTATGTAACATAGAAAAACCTCGTATTAATACGTTATTAATATGGGGAAGGGAGTGTCCGTTATAGCCAAAAGACCGTTATGTGAAAAATTTAGTTCCATATAAATATACAACAATCTAGCGCTGAACAATAACTAAAACTAGAGCTAACACTAGCACTAAAACTAACATTAGATCTAGAACTAGAAATATTCGAGTTTAGCTGTTCGTCTCTATTAGTGCTACCTAGCACTGTCAGTAGAACTGATACTAGACCTAGATGTTTTGTCAACAAAACAACATTTACATTGTAGTCGGGCATAAAGCATTTGAATGATGTAAATCCCCACTGGATGTGTGAAACCTACGCTCAAAAACCACGATTTATAGTTAGATATAGTGGGTACTTAATGAATTAGGCCTTTCTTTATCAAAGGAAATTTAACAACTGATATGAAATGCTACTTTACTTTAATTGTACTCATACTGAGACACCTGTTTGAAGATATAGATATTCTTTCGATAAGAGATTGGTAGAGAAGTTTCAAAAAATTAATTTAATTTGAAGATGTTATCAAGAGAAAAAATTATTCTAAAAGTTTTAAGAGTATGTGTATACAAGGTGCTCTAAAATTTCCGTTATAAACTTGTAGGACTTGTAGAGGAGACTAAGGAGATAATATTTTGAATTGGAACCCATGTCCGAAAACATACCGTTTCCGTGCTACAGTCGTTTGAAAACAGGTTTGCTTGGTTACATAACGTAGGGTGCTTACGTGGGATGAGGTGATGTCAATTAACGTGTAGGAGACGTTTGCAGAATACACTAACATGATTCTTCTGTATGGCGAAGCTCGACCTCATTACGCAAAGGCTTCAAGAAAGAGATACCTTCACCGCTTGCAGAAATGACTGTGGTCCTCCAAGGAGACGCCATACTACATCACGTTGAAGAAAACCCGTCAACGAGTAAACGAGCAATTGCTCGTGCAATGGATGTTCAAATGATTGCAGCACGGAAACGGTACGTTTCCGGACATGGGTTTCACTTCAAAATATTATCTACTTAGTCCCCTCTACAAATCCTAGAAGCTTGCAAGGAGAATTTTAAAGCACCTTGTATATTGTCATTGTACCTTGTCATCAACTACTTATTCTACATCTTTATATCCTTTTTCATTAAACAAAGTAAAAATATCTTGTCGAAATTCAACCGTAGAGACATAGTGCCTGCTATAGTACAACAAAGACGAGTCACTTGATTTAGTACAAGGCTCGCAATTCGTCCTCAATAAATACTACAATGGGTCCACAATGCGTTTGGCGATTTGCTTCGAATAAACGCCTGTAATCCCCCAGTAAGCACCCAGATATCGAGCAAGCCAAATTATTTTCAAGTATGAATATATCAAGAATCTCAAACGGGTCTTGAGGATTCACTATTGCAGTGATATTTTTATAAAACAGAGTCTTCTTTAATATTATTACTACATGTAAAACCGTACACATCGTATCAAATAAGCACCCTTAGCCGCATCTGACTACAATCCAAATTCGACTGCTTTCATTTTTTCACATTACACTTTTAAAATCAATTTTCAGCAGACTCGCCTCAATCATGATCACCATATCTATAGAAACACGTAGAAATATATATTTTGCGATTGTGTAAGGTTGCTTACTTTTCGTGATTCTATAAGGCACCTTATAAGATAGTAATAAAGTGTTGTTTAGTATTGAAAATACAAAAAAAATACAAGAGCGAAAAATCTTTTCATACAAGCGCGTTTTACTTTACTAGGCTTAAATTATAAGATACGCACGTCGACGTATGTAGCACAGTGTATAATTTATTATAATATAATTAAAATCACTCGAAACAAACACCAATTAAATTAAGTTAAATGAATCACTCTGTATAATCATATTAAAAACACCTGACTAAGTCAACTGTCAAATAAACAGCTGGCATTATGAAAACACCGCCATCTACGTTTTCGAAACGTCTGGAATGAGTTTCGAAACATAAAAAAAATCGTAGTAGGTTTTGCAGTTATTTTTAATCCAGTTCTATTTTACAAAAAAAAGTTATAAAACGAAATAATTTTTCTATTTTTTTTTTAATTGTTTTTTTCATTAATAAATAGTCTAATTATCTTTGACATTTTAATGAATGAATAATTCATTAACGTCACTATAAGCCTACTTGGAAATAAAACAGGGTGGGCGTAAAACACTTTTCAATAAAATCATCATATTTTGGACCACCCAGTATATAAAGACATAAATCGCAAGATGCTTGAACCCGAAAATGAGTCATCGTCGTTTTTCTTATCACCGTTTTATTTTTATTTAAACTGATTATTTCTTATCAACGTTACATTATTTTATGCCTTCATTTGAATAGTAAACGTGGGGACGGTGTGGTTTCGATTTAAATTTTAATGGTTTTGCGATGCGCGATTTATTAACTGCAATTTTAACTTACCTTATTATTTTATAAATCCTTCGTGATTAAGATTTTCTTTTTTGGGGTGTAATAAAAAAATTAGGAGTTAGTCCGACGAGTTGATAAATGTTATATAACTTGGTACAAGTAACACAAAAACGAACGACACGTCGTTTTCGCACAAATTGCACACATTACGCCGCTTTTCGGCGATTGCTACGGCACTTTTTTCGACATTTTCAACCGTGTGGTAAATGTAAGACGACGGCAGCCATGTCACTTATGCGGTGTATAAAAATAGGTACGGTCTACGTCGGAATGATCCTTTTCGAGTTTTAGCGCCAATTCAGACGACACTTCCAGAATTTTCAAACGCAACCTCTCTTTTCATTGTATATTGAAAAAAGAAACTTTTCGAATACTGGATTTTCCTTGTCAATAAGAAAATATGTCAAAATTATTTATTTGTCAAATGTAAACATAACCTTGATTTCAAAAATTTCTTTTTAACGATACACCATGTATGAATTAAATGTTTATAAACAATATTAGTTTTAATACACAATTATTAGATTTATCTGATTATAACTTAATTAATTAAATGATTAGATTATTATTTTTAAATATGAATAAATGTGGTTTTGATTTTGAGATGGCGCTACATGGCTTATGTAAATTGTGTTGCCTATTTTAGGAAAAATTTTCATATTTTAAACAAAATTTTTAAATTGAATTGGTTATTAATTCAGTGATAGCAATAAAATATTCTCCTTCTTCTACTTTCTACTATGGATGCATCCCTGTTTGTCAAGCCTTACGTTTGGACTTTACTCCGCAGACGAGGAAAACCAGCTCTGTGCCCATCTCTTGGGCGGTCGTCCTTAAGATTTTTTCCTTTCGGTCGTTCATACATGCATATTCTGGCCAATCTCCTCCATTCTTTCCACATGCTCCTTCCACCTTTTATTTCTTACTTGTGACCATTTTACTACATCCTGTACCTATGTTACATCTCTCTGTGATAGAGGTATTACATTCAACATAACTCTCAAGACTTTCATCTCCATCACCCTCATTCTCTGTTTAGTCTTCTTTGTTTCTGTTGTCGTTTCGTTACCATATGTTAGTAGGGGTCGTACCATGGCTTTATATATTTTCCTTTTTCCTTCTACACGCATGTATTTGTTCCGCCATATATTGTCGCTTACAACTTAGTGTATCTCATTCCAGGAGAACTGGTCTACAGTAGGCGAACTCTCTCTTTAGCCCACAGTCTAATCCTATGCTTGGCCATCGCAAATGAAAAAAATTTTCGTTTTCGATCCAGGACTGCCGTTCAGGCAGTACAATCTAGTATCGAGCATTAATCACTGGTAGTGATCCTGTCAAATCTGACAGCATTGCTAGGATATGCACATGCAAAAGATATAGGCCAAGCAAAACGTCCATTGCTAGAGTTGGCGTTGTACTTATCGCACCATCTTGGCTATCTCTAGCCAATCCAGCTATTCGTTGAATTTGTGAAAGTTTACTATTTTAGTAGTATTGTTGATGTATATGTCGTCTACTATGTCTATTATTTGTGCTAGTAGATTTCCATCTTCTAATATAATTAATAAACAATATAATAAAAATTAAATTTTGAAATGGTGTTTATTGGGTTGCCTACGCAAAAAAAAGCTCAACGAATGTTTTAATTTTTACATACATCTTTTATTCACAATTACTTTTTATTACACTACAATTGTACTAATAATAGGCTTTTCTAAACAACATCAAAAATGAATGTTTTTTTTTCGTATTACGAAAAAAAGAATTAATAAATCAATTAAAAGTGCTAATTACAAGGAATAAAGACAAAATAAAATACTGGATAAAACGACGAATTGGCCAATAATATATTGCTTTATACAGTAGTGTACGTATAAGTAATAAATTCTTAACTACGCCATTTGGAATGTTCATCTAACATCTTTCCTTTTTTTTATTGGGACTTATTAAAAAAGTACCACTATTTTCTTTATACAATACTGGATGATTTACAGTGAAATAACGTACATACTCTGTAGTGCAGCTTTTTCATTTCTTTTCTTTTTCGGTTTCATATGAAATTTATACAATATTTATATACTTTATATTGTCCTTGGGTGTTAAAAACTCTTCTAATATTTTTCTTTAACAAGCTATCGTAATGTTTATACATTGAAAATTAAAAATTTACATTCAAAAAAGAAAAAAGAAATAAAAATGCATTTTTTTTCCTAAACCTTAACAGCAACAACTTGAACCTTTCTTTAAATTTTTTTTTGGGAACAATATACACAAATATATTACTATTTATTGGGCACGGATAAATGGTAACTAATGACGAGAATCTCTCGGGTAAAATTCCGCCAAAATCGATGCGGGAATACGCTTCAACATTTCTTTCGGGAAAATACGTAATAATTGCCATCCAATATCCAAAGATTCGAATACCGTACGATTCTCATAATTACCTTGTGTAATAAAATTCTTTTCAAATTTGGATAAAAATTCCAAATAAAGTAAATCGTCTGGTGTTAAAGCTTCTTCACCAACTACAGCTTTCATGGCTTGTACATCTTTACCAATAGCGTAACAAGCATACAATTGATTGGACACATCAGAGTGATCTTTCCTGGTCATGCCTTCACCAATAGCAGATTTCATCAAACGTGATAGAGATGGAAGTACGTTTACGGGTGGATAAATTTGTCTGTTATGTAACTGACGATCAACGTAAATTTGTCCCTCTGTAATATAACCTGTTAAATCAGGAATAGGGTGAGTAATGTCATCGTTAGGCATAGTAAGAATTGGAATTTGAGTAATTGATCCATTTCTTCCTTCAACTCGTCCTGCACGTTCATAAATTGTAGCTAAATCGGTGTACATGTAACCTGGGAAACCACGACGTCCAGGGACTTCCTCTCTGGCGGCGGATACTTCACGCAAAGCTTCAGCATACGAAGACATATCAGTTAAAATAACCAATACGTGCTTTTCACACTGATAAGCTAAAAATTCAGCTGCAGTTAACGCTAAGCGTGGAGTAATAATTCTTTCGATGGTTGGATCGTTGGCTAAATTCAAGAAAAGACATACGTTCTCCATAGAACCATTCTCTTCGAAATCTTGTTTGAAAAAGCGAGCTGTCTCCATGTTAACACCCATAGCAGCAAATACAATGGCGAAGTTATCTTCGTGATCATCAAGCACAGACTTGCCAGGGATTTTAACCAAACCAGCTTGACGACAAATTTGCGCAGCAATTTCATTGTGAGGTAAACCAGCAGCAGAGAAAATTGGAATTTTCTGACCTCTAGCAATCGAATTCATCACATCAATAGCACTGATACCAGTTTGAATCATTTCTTCAGGATAAATACGAGACCATGGATTAATAGGTTGACCTTGAATATCCAAATGATCTTCCGCCAAAATTGGAGGACCTAAAAAAATATTTTACAAATGAGGAACTCCCTCAAAAAATAAATAAATTTCTTTACCTTTATCGATTGGTTTTCCTGATCCGTTAAAAACACGACCTAACATATCTTCCGATACGGGAGTTCTCAAAATATCACCGGTAAATTCACACAGAGTGTTTTTTGCGTCAATACCAGAAGTGCCTTCAAATACTTGTACAACAGCTTTCGATCCACTGACTTCCAAAACTTGTCCAGAACGTAAAGTTCCATCCGACAATCGAAGTTGTACGATTTCGGCATATTTCGGAAATTTAACATCATCCAAAATAACCAAAGGACCGTTTACACCAGATACCGTTTTGTAAGCTTTAAATAATAAAAAAAACTTTGATCAAAATTCAATTCAATACGAGGAGTGGCTCAATTCTGATCACATGATTTGGAAACCAGCTGATAATTGCAACATTAACCACGAAAATATCGCTTTAAAAAAGTTAAATTCGCGTGAAAATCCCAAGCAACCCCTTTAAAGAGTTAAAATAAAGTTTACTAACGTGATTAAACAAGGAATGAATTAGTTATTAACGTTTTTGGTTTAATCATATGACCCATTTCGTTTGGGTAACTATTGACCCAACCCACGAATCGGCGAAAACGGCGATAAAAACCACTTGGAAAACTTTAAAAAAGAAACGAACGGCTACTTACTAAGTCGAGGATGCGAAATAAAGTCTCTTGAAACAGCTAAAACGTGCTCTTTATTCGCCGCTCGGGCGTTCAACGTTGCTGGGTACGACATTTTCACAGGACGACCGATGGACGCAGCCTGATCTAACACCACGAAACCCGTAGCGATATCAGCAATTCACGTGCAATCACGTGATATAACTTTAAAGTTTCTATTCGACGGTAGATGTAGATAATTTCTCATATCTAGAATACTGCAAATGAAATTTAATCAATAAGAAGTATCTAGGGTTGCATATCTTTTTGGGTGTATTTTAGGTTGCATACTTTAATCCTTTCATATTTTTTAATATTACGTTTTAATGACATAAAAAATTATGGAAATACAAAAATTATCTATGTAAAATAATCTACACGTTTATATAAAGCAACTATGAGACTTCGAGTCACAATTTTCGTACTCTTGTATATTTCCTAAGTCTAAATTTTCATCGCTAATGCAAGCACATCGATGTTTATCGGCCCCAGGTTCATAAAATTTTCTTGGGAAACCAATAAAGTTTCTTTCGATGCCTCCACTGTAATTGATACGTTTATAAATTAAAGGATTGAATTAAATTAAACAACAAAGTTAACCTTTTTTTTGTACACCAAACTCTTGAACCGGTCGAAACATCCCATTCCATGTTGCAAGGAGGATATTTTCGTTTTATTTCCGTTTTATCTTCATCTGATTTCAAGGCTTTTTTAATCAAAGATTTTATTTCCCTATTATATTGCGTAGGTTTTCCTTTTTCATCATAATATCTCCCAATTAAAACTCCTTAAAAGTAAAAAAATTAATTTTATTGTGTTTGTTGTCTGCTTATTAAGAAAACTTGCCCACTTTAATATATTCTTTTTTATAAAACTTTAACCAATAATCTAAACTTTTGAAATCGTTTATATCTAACCCAATTACATCATCAGAAATATCTTCTTTATTAAATTTACCATCAATAAAGTTTCTTGAAGCATCTTTTCCTATTAAATCAAATAATTGTATTAAAAATGTTTCAATTAAATTTTTTTTTAAGTTAACCTATAAAACAATTATATGTTTTCCCAGGTCCGTAATGTTTAGACCCTTTAGACACATCGAAAACATTTCCCAATATTGCCAAATACAAATGTTTCTTATCTACACCACTACATAAGCTTAATTCCTCTGGTGTAAACAATTTCATCTTATTATCATTGAGATTAACTCCTTTTTGATAATGAAGGAGTTCAGTTATGTACTTGATGATGCCTGTGTTGTAAAATATTGCGACTCCGGCTACCAACGAAGCAATTAAAATCTGCTTAAACATTATTCAATACTTAAAAAACATCCGTAGTGAGTCAATACTAAAGATAACGGTTTCTTATCATCCAAATGGAATCCTCCAATTTTTTCAATCTTATTTGTTTAATTAGTTGCGTATTTAATGGAAATTTTACGTTTTAAAATTTAAGTTTGGAATTTCTTAACCCAATTGGTCCACACGTGCAAAAAAATTTTAGTTTTGGTTGGAGTGAGATGAATGATGAATCCACGTGGAAATTTTCATGCGGTGAAATGAATTACTTTTTATAGAATCTAAATTTAATCTACTAAATTAGAAAACGACCTTGGCTTTAACACCATTTAACACTGTTGTGAAAGAAAATGAGCTCTTATAAGAATTTATTGAGGTTATGTTTTTCATTTCAAGTTGTTTGTAAATTCTATCTTATTTATTTTATATTCAATACCTATATGTGCAATTAGTGTTGTTTATATATATTATTTGATTTTGCATTATTATTTGGTTCAGGTATAAAAAAATATATTAATTTTTTTTCATTTTCTTCATTTTTAGGTTAGGTGGGTTAGGTTAAGAAAAAAATTTTTTTAATCAAAATATAAATAATATATTTATATCTTTTATCACATTATTAAAGTCTACAAAAATAAAATAAATATCAATAAATATTAAGAAATTAAATAATGTACAAGTTAATTAAAACATAAATAAGGAAAATTAATCGTTATAAAGTTAACTTTTGTTGTTGAATTTGGGGTGACGTTGTAGCCAATAACTTTTCTCTTGTTTTCAATTCGTGCATGTAAGCTAAGAAACAACACCAAACCAAACTACACATACTAACGTAAGGGACCCTATTTCTTTCTTTAATATATAGGAAGTTTATTGTTTGGAGAACTGGCCAAACACAAATTCCAACCTAAAAAAATACAATAAACATCAACCATAAACGAATTGTAATAACATTTTACTTTATATGTAGGGAAGAATTTCATTTTAACTTCTTCTATAGCCTCATCAACATTATATGTGTTCATATAATTCATTGCGAAAAAGAAACAGCACATTGCAGCTGGCCCGTAAGTAACTTGTTCTACTAAAGCCTAAAAATGATAATGATTAAAATTAAATTAAAAACATCATTAAATTATTCCGCTTACTTTAGTTATAGCAACTTGTAATGTGGCTCCAGGCCACATCATACTTGAGATTTTAATCCACCCGTAGAGGGTAGGTGCGGTAAAAAGACCCCCATACAAACTAAATCTCAATGCTTGCTTCCAATCATAATTATCCCAAGTTTTTCCAGCAATTGTTTGTTGTATGATACATGATGTAGGCCAAATTGTACCATACGACAATATTCCCCTGACGATTGGGTGACGTTTTGTGAAGGCACGAAATCTTGAGAATACACTCATTTTATTTCTTTTTTATATAAAATTGTGGTTAATTAATGAAATAAATTTAATTTATTTTTTAAAATATTATAATTTTTGGTCAGCTTCTTTTCATGATCGAATTGAAACGGTTACTAAGGCCAATGCCAACTCACGTGTGGTTATTATAGTTTAAATCGCGTCAGAAAATTCGCATTTCCAGATCATTCATTTGGTTATCTCCTTTTGTTGCGCCGCGAGACGCTATGGTTCCCTCTCTATTGTGCAATGTTCAAAGTTCTTTTTTATTCTTATTGGCCTTTCAATGGAGTGTATGTGACGTCAGAAAATGACGTAAAGTTCGAAAGTAAATCTGTCAGATAAGACAAAGATAATAATGTATACTTGTCCTTTTTTATCCCGAGTTTTCAATCAGCTGATTGAAAATAAAATGGTTTCCTTCATTAATTATTTGTTGTTTAAGGTTGTTTAATTTGAGTCGAACAATAAGTAGGATTAGGATTATTTTGTAAGAATCTAAAAATCACAAAACTAAAATTTTTATTGCATTTCAAAATTAATATGCGTTAATATTTATTACAATAATTATATATTGTTAAATATTTTATAAGTATGAAAATTATAGAAAATCACAATTTAATGTATTTTATAGAACTGCTGAAATAATCTAAAAGACCTTTTAACGAACTCCATCTGTTAATAAAAAGCAAAATTAAATTAATTATTTCTATTTTTAAATAGATAAACGCAAGAAAATGCTCTTTAATATTTATTATCAGATTTAAATTAATTAAATAACAACTTACCTTAAACTAGTGCTTTTGCGAAAAGCCACATACCGGATATCCGACATATCTAAGTGTATTGCGCAATGCGCTTTACGGACCTTGCGGTATATCTATCTAGCCATTATGGCTATAACTTCTCGTGCATTATTGCAATATTTGAATAAAAATGAAATTAATAAGAAAGCTGATAAGACGTGCCAACTTATTTGGATCCAAGATAAAAAAGGAACTTTTTTAAAAAAGTCCTATTGGGGTTGAACTTTATTATTATCTACAGTGTCCACCACCTAAAAAAGATACTAATCCCTATGAATGGTGGTGTAAAACAAGTTTTTACTATACAGCCAAAGCCGGATATTTGGTAACTATCCGGTATCCGACCGAATTTTAAAAAATGGCGGGATAGGCCGGATACCCGATAGTTTAAAGATATCTGTTCCACCACTACTATAAACCAATTGTGTTCATTCATAAGTTTATTTTCAATAATTACAATACAAATTATCGTATAAAGTTAAACTAAAGAAAAATTAAAAAAAAAACCAAATATAAAAATATTTCAATTTATAGTCCAAATAAGAACAAAAATAAAGATATTTTGCTACCGGTTTTTAGGAAAGTCGTAGGCACATATTGATTGGTTCTTGTTACCTCTGCCTGTTAAAAAAATTTAAAATGAATATTTTACTAAAAATATCTTACAAACGAATCAAGAAAAAAAAAAACAAACGTGAAGAAATTAAAAGAATTAATTATTAGTAAGTTGTATTTTCTCAGTGAAAATCACAGCACAAAAAATATGTACAAAATAACGAAAAAAAAAACAACAAGTAAAATAGGTTAGTAAAAAATTCCTTGTCGCTTCTTTTTACTTATAGTATGCATACAAACTGAGTTCTCTATGATGCTAAATCAATTAATCAAAAAAATTAGCCTAAACAACTCAAAAAATATACATTAAAAAATAAATTATGAATTTATATGTAGTTTTTTATACAAATAAAGGTCTTATTACTGAATCGGAGCTTGCACATTTTTTAAGAGGGAAAAATTTAAACTCTCATTTTACCATACTTAAAATATTACACTAGTTCTCTAAACCAAACATAACTAGACGCTTACGCTGGATTAAATTGCCTTAGTTCAGCTAATTTTTCGCGACTATTCCATAAAGCATACAACGCAGAGATTCCAAAACCTACGGCACCACCCAATCCACATTTTCTTATTCCTCCTACAAATAAAATAAAATAATTTATAATTTTCAAAAAAATTATTATTAATTGACCTGTTGATTTATACAAGAATCCAGTTGCTGTTGCAGCTACAATTGTATTAAGATCATCATCGGCACCTCTTGCCCAGGATAAAATAACACCAAAAGCTGAATATATCACAGCTACTGAACCTAAAGTGTTTGCTGTAGCGCTACCTTTTTTCATAATATGATTTAATAATCTAAAACAAATTTTTTTAATATAATATTTAATAAAAATAAACAAAAATATCATACTGTGTCCTTCGTAATTTTCCAGTTTGTCCCTCCAAGGTAGTTGCTCTAAGACCGTTGTACAAACCCATAGCCCCTCCAATTCCAGCTCCGATCATACATGAAGCACCAATTTGTCCAAAAGCAAGTTCAAAACGTCCTCGTTGTTTACTATTGCCATCAAGGAAAATGTATTCCGGTTGGCTTTGGGGCATATAAACGGGATCATAGTTTAGGTAAGGCGAAGAAAACGGCTTGTACAATCCTAAAAATCAGATAAATTTTTAAAACGCGTTGTGTAATTTTTAGGTTATGTCATTCGATGCGACTTGTCATGTGAAGCAATTTCGAGAAATTTCTTTTACCTCCTAATCCGCGGGCTACGTCGCCGCTGGCGTAAGTCTCTCCGTCGTTCATTTCGCACTTTCTTTTGCTGTTGTCGTTAGGTATTTACCGCGCCCGAATTTTTGATCTTTGACTTTCCGAAAGAAAAATTTGGGGGTTGGGAAAACAGAAGAGGAAGATCCAAGGTCTTTAAACAAAATACGTAACGCACATGTTGCCAACTGATAAAAACAAAATTATTATAATAGATAGAACTTTCTAGAAATTTACGAATTTTATAGGTTGTTTCATTACAAAATATGTTTTAGATGATTTAGTATCATCTATTACAATTATAACATAGTATTTGATAACAATTTTATTAAATACATTTTTAATTTTAATAATTATAAAATATTCCGAAAGATGGCAGCATAAAATCTTTCAAATTTACATCAAATTTTTAAGGTTATGTTATAATTTCTTTATCTTTTAAATGATGGATCCAGAAGAAGTTGAGTTTTTAAGCGAAAAAACATTAATAACAATTATTCCAACGTTTAACAGTAACGTTATCCATTTAATTCAAGGGGATATAGGTCCGTTTCGGGCCAGTTTACCAATCACCGTTCCTCTTTGGATAGCAATTAATCTAAAACAACAACTAAAATGCAAAATACAACCTCCAGATTGGATGAACGTTGATGAATTAGAAAGGATTAAGGAAGAGGAGAAAGTGTCTAGGTTAGTGAATTCATAAAAATTAATATTTTTATGTGATAAATACATTTTCAGAACGTTTATTAAAATGCCTAGCGAACATTATATGGTGGAGACAAAAATTTTATTGGGTGTAGCTCCAGATGATATTCCAAGAGCAGATGAAATACGAACAATGATCAAGGATATTTGGGATATAAGAATGTCGAAAATACGATCCTCAGTTGATGTTTTAATTAAAAGTTCTGGTTGTTATGCTGCTATTGATAATTTAACGTTAATGGAGATTAACTCGATAAGGCCTTTATTACCACATTCTTTAGATCAATTATATCGTATGAAACAGGTAAATACCAAAAAAAGGGGTTGTAAAGAATATAAGTTTGTTTTTGTTTTTAGTCAAAGATTACGGCTGAATCTCAAACATCTGGATTTTTTAGTGCTAATCAAAGCAGAATTACACCTTTTAAATTAAATCGAAATAGCTCTAGTGGTAGTCGTAATTAATTTTTTATAAAATTTATTTTATCAATAAAAATACAGTGAATTTCACTTCTAATGCAATACACTCATACCTCATTATACGGCGGTGATACGTTATCGGACGTATATATTAAAAATGGTTTGAGCTTAAAACCTCCAGCCGCATTTGCGCCAAGCAGCAACGTTAATCGTTACTTCGATACTTTAAATCCCAGCATAGCTCTTTCGTTCTTAGAAATAAATGTTCTATCAGGCATTATTTTCCAGTATGGGGCTCATCTACATTAAACATTTGTTGTGGATCGTATCTACCTCTTTCAATAGTTAATTTCAGTATGTCCACCTTTCATTTTAATATTATGCAAATTATGTCGCCTATTGAATTTTTCAAACCAACCGTGGCTTACCAAGAATTTTTCACTCAAGTTGTCTCCTCACTATTCAAACGTTCAAAAATAGATTTTGCTTTTTTCTGGATATTCATTTGACTCATCGCCATTTTTTGTTGATTGTTGTCTTCAATCCAGATTATTAATAATTTGTTTTATTTTTTCCATTTTATCACTTGGTTTGCGTGTTATTTTAGACATACTTGAAGGAGCAGCTGACTATGAATGTAGTTTATTTTTTTCTTATTGTTGCCAATTTGGTTGAACTGTAGATTTCGGCCTTATACATGTCAGTGTCCGGTAGTGCCGTTATAGCGAATCGCCGCATAAAGAGGGGTCGTATAGGGAGGTATGAGTGTATACAAAAATATATTTCCATAGAATCCAGGGCGTACTGTGCAGTGTCCGTTACAGCTCAATTAAGATGGCTAAACCTGAATGTTTCTAGTTCTAGTATTAGCACTATTACTAGAACTAACGCAAGACCTAGAATCATTCGGGTTTAGCCGTTTTGAGAGACCTGCGGCTAAACCTGAATGTTCTTCTTTTCTTCTAAGTCTAGTGTTAGTTCTAGTTTTAATTGCTATTCAGCGTTAGATTGTGGTATGTTTTTATTGAACGAAAAGTAGAACTAATACTAGACCTAGAACCAGAAACATTAGGGTTTAGCCGTGCGTCTCTTAAGACGGAAATTCAGAGTTATCATAAGGACTTTTTCAAAGCAAAACTTTTCCTTTGCAAAACTACCCAATGTCTGTATATAGACTGCCTAAGTCTGACGTCACAGCGGTGGGCGGAGCTTATACCGACTCCAAACAATTTCGTTGCTAACCACAGTTGCTAAGATAAATCGCCATAAAAATGTCATTTAAAATGTCACTGTGACGTTAAGGCTTAGGTTGTCTATTAAGCTATGTTAAATTTTATGTGGGATAGTGCAAGTGCATAGTAGTTAGTAGTAATTATGGTTACTGCATTCATATATTGTGAGTTAATGAAATTCCCGGTATATCTTTATTTCTAGGTTAAATTGCTGGTAGATAAAAGTTAAGTTAGAATCACCACAAAAAGAAATACAAAGAAATTATTTTTATTTACATATAGCTATAAAACTATTTTCTTTTCCATAATATTAAAAAAAAAAAATAGTTCACAATGATTTTTTTTTCTTTTTTGAATCAAAACTCGTTGGGGTAACATCCCCTAATGAACGTTTTTTCACTTTCTTTTTTTTATCTTCAACTTCTTTAACCAAGTCATCGATGAAGCGGTTTATAGATGAATCATTTGGTTTGGGTATAAAACTTTCTTCATTATCAAAAATAGAATTATCCTCTTTTACCGATATCATAGTACTATTTACAATCGCTTTTTTATGCTTATTCAACGAAAATTCATCCTCCGATACCATTTCTTCTTTCACAATGTGTTCCAAAGAGGTTTTCGATTTCTTATTTTTCTTAGATTTAATTGGCGTTGAATCACCCGGAATTGTATCATCAAAATCCTCAGGATTAAGTGTACTTAATGATTTACTACGTTTTCGTTTTGCAGGGGAAGAATTTTCTTCTTCGAATATTGATTTACTCCGACTTCGTTTTTTCAAACTCGTTTTATCGACATTATCGTTGTTTTCCATCATCATCTGATTAATGATGTCAATACTTTCATCCATTTCGGTTTTTATTTTTGCATGTACTTTATTTTCTTCAACTTCCTTTTTTTTTCTTTTCTTTTTATTAACAGAACCTTCATTTTCTTCTGATGATTTTCTGTCAGTATGTTCATCTAAAAGTTTAAAAATATCTAAATTTTCTTCCTCCACCGGCGTTTTATTTTCATTAAACGATTTCGATCTCCTTTTTTGTTTTCGTTTTTTATTAAAATCCGTTATTAAGCCTTCTAATTTATCCGAAATCCATTTATCCAAATTAATCCGATCCTCGTAATTATGTCCCAATAATAAATGTTGTTCTTTTAAATTTTTAGGTTCTTCAATTACCTCATCATCTTGTTGATATTTTTTAATTTTTAACGACTTCTTTCTTATTTTAGTATCTTTCGAAATCGATATAACACCATGACATTTTAATGATAAAATATTAAAGGAATCACCATTATCGGAACTATCAATTAAAACATTAGAAATATTTTTATCCATGTTTACATGAAGCGCATAAACGTTTTCGTTTATTTCCAACTTTGATGACTCTCCATTAAAATTTATAACTCCAGAAACGAGAAGTTTGGGATCCAAATCTTTTGGAATTTTTGCTAAAAATATTTCATCCCCACTCTTTTTAATTTCTTTCGATAAATTATAAGTTTCAGAATCAATTTTTGATAAATTATTGATTTTCGCGAAATTCGATAATTTTTTCTTTAAAAATTCATTCTTTTTATTGTCAATTACAAAGTCATTATGACTCTTTGGACTTTTTTGTGGGTTCAATGCACAAATTTTGGCTAATGTTGAAACATTTCCAATCAATTCATTCTCATTTTCACTTCTTGAACAATTATTTTTTATTGGACTTTTACCTAACCTAACTTTTTTATTTCCACCATCTTTATCATTAGTTTCCCAAGATTTATTCTTATTTAAACTTTTAACTGCAATATTTTCTTCTTCATCTATTGATTCGTCAGATGCAGAAATTTCTTCTTTTAAATTTTTATTCAAAGAAGTTTTAATTGTTGACATATTTTTATTTATTGATGAATTTCTATGATTATTTGTACTTGTGTTTTCTTCTTCATCATCATCTGAAGATTGATAATTCATACTTTTTTGATGTTTTGGTACTTTACTTAAAGTATGTTTTGAATTATGACTTAACCTAACTTTTTTCTTTCTTCCTTCAGAGTTATCAGAATCAGTACTTTCCGATAACTCTTTGTTACTATTAATTGATACATTTTTATTGAAAGAAGGATTTCTATTTTGATCAACACTTTCTTCATCATCATCATCATCCGAAGACACATCAGACTGACTTTCAGTGGTTTCTTTCTTAATATTTTTAATATGATTTATTCTCTTATTTGTTAAAGATGTTGTTGCCAGGTCAGAATCACTTTGTGAAGATAACTTTTCTTTTTTAATATTTTTCATTGGAATTATTTTATTTAATTTTGGACTTTGGACAAATTCATTACCAGAACTTTCACTGTTATTATCCGAAATAATTTCTTTTGACACACAATTAATTTTTTCTTTTTTTAATTTAAAATCTGTATTAAATTCAGCACTTTCATCTCGCTTTTTCTTTGTAACTGTAAATTTTGATTTTTCGTTACACATTAACATGCTATTTTTTTTTGATTCACTAGATGAACCTTGACCATCTAGTAATTTCCTTTGTCTCAGTTTGTTTGCATGACTTTGAATTGATCCATCATCACTCGTTGATGCACTATCCTCCAAATCAATGTTTTTCCGTTTCAAAATCCCCTTCCTCACATTTTTGTTTGAATCTTTCGCACTCTCCTCATCACTGGACGATGATGAACTAACAATTATCTCCCTTTTCTGTACATGCTCGCTAAACGAAACTTTTTTGCTAACTCCTGGAGACTTTGCATCGTTAACGTCCGGAGCCCGCTTTTTATTAGACATTTGAATTGTTTTTAGGACGTCCGCATTTGATTCGTCTAAATTCATAATTTCTTGAAGATAATTTTTACTAAATGCTTTATTTTGCTTCGATTTCATCATATCCCAAGGGCTTTTGTCGTTGACCTCAGTTTCTTGACCAGAACCACTAATTTTTGACCCGGACTGACTTCGTTGGGCCAATTCTAACTCCGAATCCGATGAATTAGACATTTTTTAATACGCTACAATTGATAATACAAGCTTTAGAGCGAATTAGGGAAACATAAATTTGATGTTATTATTAGGCACGAGACTTTAAGAGACGCAAAAAGAGGTTAGGAAATGTTTTGTAGATGGCGCCAAATTATTTTTGTTTTAGGGACTTTATTTATTTTTTTATTTATTATTAATTAAATAATAATTATTTAGTTTATTATAATTTTACTAACTTGATAAAATAAATATTATTTCTTTTAATTCCCACTTACATTTAAAAAATTTAGATAACTTTCACTTTTAATCATTTTATTTTAAGTTAAAGGTTGGCAACACGAAAACTGTCAATTATATTTGTAGATTTAGCTAGTTTTCGTCATTTTAAAAACTCAAACACTTTTCTGTTATTGTTTAAACATTACGAATTAATTTAATTTATTACTTACCCGGAAGATATATTTATAAGGTAAAATATTTTATACTTATGGTATAAAAATATTAAAGATACAACATAACCTAATTTTCAGACGTCAAAATGTCTTCAGATAATGATTCGGATTCTTGCGAGTTATTTACTAAGTTTAGCAAAATAGTTGAGAATTCAGAAGATAAATTTTGGAGTAACTTTTCCCTTCAAAAAAATGATGCTTCTGTGGAATTGGATACTAGCCAAAATTGTAATCCCAAAGAAGCACAAATTCTAGATGAACCTGTTGTTACGATTGAAGATGAAACTGCAATTGCTCCAACAGCATCAATAGAATCATCCGAAACTCTTTTAACTCGAATAAATTCTCTGTTGGATAATATGCAAGAAAAAGTGACTGATGCGTTAAACCAGCCTGTACGAGCTCGTGGAGGAAAACGGAAAAAAGCAGTAAAAAGTCGAAGAAGTAATCGAATTAATAAAACATCTGTACAAATTCCTGAACCAGTTCTGTTAAGTGATGAGGATGATAAAGTCCATAATGAAGTAAAGCAAATAACGATTGATATAAATCCAGTAATTCACATAAAAGTTTTATGGAGAATATTTGAAACTCATACATTTAAATTAAAAAAATTTCAAAAATTAACCCCAATTAGAGATTATTTCGTGAAAACAAAAAATGCTAAACCTGAATTACTTTTTTTTACACTGGATGATAAAGAAATCGATTTAGACTGTAATTGCTACGCTAGCTTACGATTAACTGAATATAAAAGTCTCGAGGGATGTTTATTACCCGATAGTTATTTAAATCAACCCAAACAAGAAATTATAGACCTAAACAAATATGATTTCCAATTTAAAGTACAAACTGGTGTTCATCGTGAAAAATCTTTTTATGTAAAATGTAAAAAAGGTGACAAAACTGAGGTTATCTTTTGGCAAGTTATATTAAAAACTGGAAAACCCATTGAGGAGATCAAATTGTCTTTTGATGGGGAATTATTAAAACCAGATCAAGAATTATTAGATTTAGATATTATGGATGGAGATTGTATTGATTTAATATGAGCATTTCGTTTCATTTTCTTGCATTATTCATTCTTTTTGTAAAATTACCACAATAAAGGTTGTTTCTTCGAATTTTTTTTTTTCATTTTAATAAAATTTTATTAATGATCAAGAATTTTATTAAGAACATTTAAGGAATGAAAATAAATCAAGTTAAGATCTCATAATAATTAATATTTATTTACATTTGTTCTATTAATTATCAAATGTTGATTTACAGAACTGCATATACTTCTTTAAAGTAACATTTAATTCATTTTCATCTAAATATTTAAATGTTGCGTAAACTGCAATATCTGCAATGGTATAATTCTTTTCATTACATAACCATTGATCTTTTGTCCGTTTATTCACCAATTTCTTGAAAATAAAATTGATGTATTTGGCTCGTGCTGACTTAGTCTTAGCTTCAACAATAAAATAACAAGCGTCCAAAATTGGATCAATTTCAAATGGATTCGCATCTTCGTACCCCAACAAGGGTATAGTTCTTGCAAGATATCGTAAAACGTTTACTTCACCAATTATTGTTTCGTCCGAAACAGTTAATTGTGTTTGAGTATCAACTAAAAAATAACAATATATTATTTGTGTTTAACATTTAATTAACTCACTATTTTTGACGATTACTCTTAAAGATATAACCGGTAAATTATTTTGATTAGAAACAGAAATCTTTTCCATTCTATCAAGACAGTTTTTAATCACATTAGGCCAAGAGTTCACGGAAGAGTGTAAATGAGGTGTGATTTGTAAAATTACGACGTTTTGTAAAATTTTTTGAAGGATTTCTAAGAAATAAGGTGGTCTTGTTGTGTTTATATTAATCACCGCTGAATATGTCCCAATCTGCAATAAAAAAAAATTAATATATGATAGATAAAATAATTAAATTAATACCTTTAAATTAGATTTTTTTGAAGAAACAGACAAATCACCTTTATCATCACATTTTAAAGATGTTCTCAAATTAACCATCTGTTCTCGAAGTAGATTAAGTTGGCGCAAAATTTCGTCTTGCCGTTGAGCAATTTCAACCATGTTACTAGGTGGTTTAATGTTCTAATTAAAAAAAATACATATAATTTAAATTATTTATATATTATTTTAAAAAAAACTAAATTTTCTTTCTTTTTCAAATTGGTTAGGTTAAGAAATTTAGACAGAAAGTTAGTCTTTTTTTTGTCATAAATATCAATATGTGAAGACATGAAATTTCTTCCTGTACACACATACACATTTAGTTTAAGCATGACAGTTGTTCAAAAAAATTCGTAGCTGTTGTGTCAGGGAGGAAAGTTTAGCTGGAATAATGGTGAGTAAAGCATGATTTCTAAACCAAATAGAACCAAAAGTGCGTTAAAACGTTAGCGCTAACGATTAGGAGTATAGATGGACCTTTAAAAATTGATAAACCCGCTCGAACGTGTCCAAATTTCCTTTACTTACGACAACGTGACCCGTATCGTTAATCACTTCACCATTTCTTCCCGAATGGAGATTTCGCATTTTATACATGCACTGAGGTAATTCTAAGGGGCCGTTATGGTCGATTAACGGACGCATCGCGTACATTTGCCCTATTTCGCACATTTCGTAGTCGTTTTCGATCGGGTGATTCGGGTTAATTTAATTTTTTACCGATTCGCAATTTTTCGTTTTTTATTTAAAATAATCAACCACCATTTTGACTTTTCCAATTCTGATTCTGTCAATTGTCATTGGCGTGCGCATACAATTTTTTTTAAATTTAATTCCCTTAATTTAATTTTGATTTAACGCGCCTTCTCATAAATCGATCTTATTTTTAATTCGCTTCATTTTTATTTATTAAAAATCATTAAAATCAATACGGAAGTTGAATTAAAACGGATTATATTGCATTTAAGAATAGGCAAGTGACGCCACTGGATTAAGCTGGATGGTGACGGCGTTGAATCAAAATCATCGCGGTACTTCCGTTTCATAAACGGGGTATTATTCTTTAGATAATAATTTGAAGCTTTATTATTCTTTATTTTGGATTTTTTTTTCATGTTTTTATATTACCAAAATGAATACATTCATATTTTACGTTTATTTATTGAATTTTAAGATGTGACGTTTGTTGATTTGGATGTTAGTTTTACCGGAAATTACTTTTGGTTAGATAAAAAAATTTAACACGTTCAAATTGGTAAGCGCGGGTCTCTTCGGGTTATTTTATAAATAAAAATTAAATTTTGAAACGCTTTCCTTTTAATGTTAAAGGGATTTTTAATTCAAAAGTCGAATTTCGGTTTATTCACGGAAACAGTGACATCTGTCGATTCGGACGTTAGTTTTCGGTACGAGCGTTAGGATTGGACGTGCGAAATAAGTAGCGAGAAATTGATTTTTGTGTTAAAATTCGGTGTCGCGACGGCGTGTGTATTGGGGCTCGGCGTGTTAAATCCGATAATCGGTTGACGCCGCTTTGGGGCGCGCGCGTTTACATATTCGAAGAGGTAAAATTTTTACAGTTGCAAGTTGTCATGGCGGCCAATGCATCAGCCAATAGGAACGCTACCTAGCGTTCGTTTTGTTAGATAGTTCTTTTTCCACTTTGAGAGGTTCGCGTCATCGGGGCTACTTTACGCGTCCTTATGGCGTAACGCGTGTTTTACGTGGTGAAACGTTAAACTGTATTATACTGAGTGTTGCATGGACCGTTTGGTGCGATTGGACCGTCGAACATGTTACGAAAAATGCGCCCGGAGGTATTCGTCACGTGACGTAGTTAGCGGAATGGCGAACGATCGTCTATCATGAATCGTTTAAGCTACTAAGTTTTGACATTTGCGTTTGTATACAAGCTTGTTTTCATTTGCGAACACCACGTGCTAACGGCCGGATGATTGACAGATTAACCTTAGGATGTCGGCCAGAGGCGTGAAAAAACGGGGGAGACCCCCCAAAGTTCAAGTTAATGAAAGAACTAAGAAATTTCAATATCATTTACTTAAAAAACCAAAGTATCTATTAAATTACAATAAGGGTTCAGATTCTCAACCGAGTACGCCCACTCCTTCTCGTCCAAATTCGCCTCAAAGTGATGCTGGCCGAAGGAGTAGTACTCGAATTAGAGGGAAAGATACTCACAGAACGAATAGACGCGGAGGTTATGTAGGTTCTGCTTACCAAAGGAGAGGTTATAATCCTAGTGCAGCGGATTATCACGATTCTGAGTATCATTACGGGTCGGATTTTGGGGATGATTCTAGTGATAATAAGAGTGAAGTAGAATACGATGTAGGGATATCTGAGAGTGAATCAGAAGAGTCGATAGTTGCCGGAGATTCAAGTGATAGTGATTTTTCTTTGAGTGGGTACAGTACTCTTAGTGGTACACCAAAACGTACCCCTCCCGTTCCTAGGCCACCAACACCCGAACCTTTATGGCTCCAAAACCGCCCTATACCCCCTTTGGACTTACCTAAAACGTCCGATGACCTTCTAGTGTCCCACGAACATATCATGGCTGTTATTAGCATCTACGAAGTGTTGAGGCACTTTCGAAATTTGGTGAGATTATCTCCGTTTCGCGTCGAGGATTTCTGTGCTGCTCTTATGTGTGAAGATCAAAACAGTTTATTAGCTGAAATCCACATCATGTTACTCAAAGCTTTGTTACGAGAAGAGGATTCTCAACAGACTCATTTCGGACCGTTGGATCAAAAAGACAGCATAAATATTTCTTTGTATTTATTAGATTATATGACTTGGCCTGAAGTTTTACGTTCATACGTTGAAAGTGATAAGCATTTTGATTCAACTGTTATGGGCATCTTGGCTAATTCCGATTATCCGTTTGGGGCTGTCGATGATAAAATTAAAGTTCTGCAATTTTTGACCGATCAATTTCTTGCTACTAATCCTGTTCGAGAAGACTTAGTTAGTGAAGGTAAAAAGCGGGATTTTACAATTAACAAAAATTAATAAAACGAAATAAACTAAACCTTTTTTTTTATTTTTTTCCCTTTTGCATTAATTTAATCAATGTTAATTTGAGAAAGAAATATTTTTTTATTGCAACTTTTTGCAGTTCCGATGCATTACGATGATCACTGTAGGGTTTGCCATAAATTGGGCGACCTGCTTTGTTGTGAGACTTGCCCGGCTGTGTACCATTTGGAATGTGTCGATCCCCCACTGGTTGATGTCCCCGAAGAAGATTGGCAATGTAATATTTGTCGATCACATAAAGTGACTGGAGTCGTTGATTGTGTACTTGACGTGGAGAAACAGGGCCAACTTTGCAGACAAGAACATATAGGTTATGATAGGCATGGTCGAAAATATTATTTTTTATGTCGAAGAATTATCGTGTAAGTTTTTTTACCAGTGTGAAGTTTGCTTCACATCAATTTAGTGCATTTAAGTTTTTAATTAAGCGAAAATTTTTTAATTTAGAGAAAATGATGCGGCGGAAGTTTGGTATTATTCCACTAAATTACAAGTTGAGGAGTTATTAAAAGTTCTTGATGGAAACGATATGGAGGCACAATTAGTGCGTGAAATTTTGGATATCAAAGAAGAACTTTTTCGCCAAATGGAAATAACCGAAAAATTAACAAATCAATGCAAGGGGAACAAAAAAAGTTATCTAGAAGTTGCAAATGGTAAAAAATTAAAAATGAACCTTCTTTATTAAAAACTTACTAAATACGTTATATTAATTTATAGCTCAAATAATAAAAGAAAACAAAGAAATTCTTGATAAACAAGAAGAGGAACGTCGTGAAAAAGAAAAACAAAACGCCGAAGACATGGTTGCAAGGATGCATGAGGACTCTTCCGAAGGAACGGAAACAACAATGATTGAAAAAACCGAATCTAACGAAAGCAGTGGTGTTAACGATTTAATAAATCAAATGGATAATAATACAAATAATACGACTAAATCAAATTCGGAAGTTGATTTAGGACAAACGGAAGATGAAGATAATGAGAGCAACGATCAAAAAGATAAAGACATTATGACGCGATTAAAAACGGGTACATTAACACCAAAAACATTTAACATTGAAGATTTGCGAAGAAGAACCACAGCAATTTTAAATCGAGAAGATGTCGATAAAAAGGATGAAAGAATGACTCGTTTAAAAACTAGTCAAATCGCGAACGGGACGTATTTATTTAAACTTGGCATGGATAATCAATTTAAATCGTACACAAATCAATACACAACGAATATAATCGCGTTAAATAAACCCCAAAGGAATGAGGAGCGTGATAAAAAGCGACATTTATCGCATAAATTTTCGCTAACAACCGCGTCCGAATTTAAATGGGTTGGAGTAATAAGTGGTAATCGAACTACTTTATTAAATTCATTGAGACAAACCATTTTACAATTAGAGCAAACGATTCAAGCGCCTTTTATGCATCCATCCTGGCATATTATACGTAAAAATTGGTTATCTGTTGTTGCAGCTTGTCAACAGCCAAAAGATTTTGCTAAATCTTTAATTGTTTTACAAGCGTGTATAAAATCGGTAGTTTTTGCGAACGTTTGGCACGAACAATTAGGGCACACGAGATTATCTAGAATAACAGCCTCCGAACGTGAAGAACGTAAAAAATTAGAGAAACGCGAAAAGAAAGAGCGGGAAGAAGAAGAAGAACGAAATCGAATGATTATAACGGGATACGTGAAGTATACAATGGGGTTTAAACATCAGTTGTGGAAGCAAAAAGGGGAGGAATATAGAATACACGGTCGTTGGGGTTGGTTGTGGTTGTCTTCCGGTAGAATACATAAAATCGTTAATTCTAAGGAAATTGGATTAAACGCGGGGCCTAATAAGATTATGGTTCAAGTAAGAGATTCCGTTGGCTTAAAAATTTTAGCCATTGACTCAAATATGTACAATTTTTTGATTAAAAAATTTAAAAAAGATGACGAAACATTAGACGATGCTGACGATATTCCCGCCGCGTTAAAAAATTTAAAAATCATCCCTCCAATTGATGAATTCGAAGAAATTGTTGTATCTAAGGCTTTAACCACCCCTGGAAGATTACTTTATCCGAAAGTAGCGAAAAAATCGAAATTGGACGACCTTTTAACCAGGCGATTACAATTAAAATCGATTGAAGAGAAAAAAATAGCTCACACAAAAGAGGAGGCTCAAGATGAAAACGAAAACATCGATGTTGAGAATAGCGATGATATGGACGTTGAAGATTTATGTTTAGAAAAGCAATTAAATAACATGATGAGCGGCAAAGTTTCAGCTCCTACGCAAACTCCAGTGCAATCCACAGTTAATCGAGAAATGTTGAGTAACATAGCTAAAAAGATTCAATCTTTACGACTTCATTACACATCAATATCAAAATTGGCAAAAGATTTTCAGTGTTACTCAAAAGGTTGTAACAGTAATTCAGCAACTTTGGTTAGTAATTGTTATTCACCTTTGTGTTTACAAAGGAGTAAAGTGCGTAGGGAATTATTAGCTTTATTAAGGAAAGCGAATTTACACACAACAACGGGAGCTAAAATTCAAGCGATTGTTCAACAAAAATCGAAACCTTCCATTCTTGAGCAAAAATTGACTGAAAATCAACAACGGCAAGAACCACCAAACGAAGCGGCGATATGTAAAGATTTAGCAACGGCTGTTTTAACCGCCCAAGAATGTAAAAACGAAGACACTAAATTAGCCTATATCCCAAAAAAAATCGTTAATAAAGAAAATGAAGCAATTCAAGTAAAAGAAGAAATCAAAGAGGAGGAAAAAGACGAGGTTAAAGAAGAAGACGATAAAAACTCGCCCCCTCAAAAGAAACAAAAATTATTAATGCAAAGTGAGAATGAAAACGACGATGTTGATATGGATATTATGACGCCTGATGACATAAAAGAAATGATTTTAGGTGGGGCGAACGTGAAAAATGAAAAAATTGACACTAAATCCGACTTAAGTATTAACGGTACCGGGAAAAACGCTTACAACTTAAAATCTTCATATAGCGCACAACAAAATCGAAGATTTTGCGGTTACCGGGTCACCACAAAACGCGAAGAAAAAATTGTTAAAGCAGAACACGCCGAAGATGGAACTGAAAGGGTTTATTCAACAATTTCCACAGCGGGAAAAATATATCTTAAAAAAGTCGTCCCCCAACATAACGATAAACGAAATAAAAAACGACAAATCGTTAAATATCCGGCTTGTTCGACCTTTTTAATGAAAAAAGGAATACGTTCTTTATTGGTTTTACCGAAACACGATGTTAGAAAATTGGCTCGGCAAGCTGGAAGATTGTTGATAAATGGTTTTCACGCGATGGCTAAGCAAAATAATAGCGTTTGGCCGTATCCCTGCTCGAGACCACTATTTAAGACTTGTTGGGTTTATAGAACGGTTAATTTAAAGTCGTTGGCGGCTGCTTCGTTGCAGCTACGCATACTTTGGGCGTGCTTACGATGGGACGATATGCAAGCAAAGCCATTAAGTGCCGATGGAAAACATCAAATTACGACGGAAACGGAAATATTATCACTTGAATTATTAAAACATCGACATGTGGGACAATTTTTGGAAAGGACGCAATATTTAAGAAGAAAAGTCGTTATTCCTTTGGAATTACCAAAAACTGTTAGAGGTGAATAATTAAAAAACGATGAAAAATAATCAACAAGTTAAGATTTTTCTTGATTTTTAGAAGTAACATCAATAAGAAGCGGTTTACGTAAACGAAAACGTCCTGAATCCCCTCAAAGCACCGATCCCCAAGTAACCGAAGAATGGGTTGACGAGGATAAACTTGAATTATGGGAGATTAAACAGTACGGAGAAAGGTAAAAAAAATCACTTTTTAATTATTTCACGCTTACTTGCTTGTATTCAAAAGAAATCTTTTTTCCCTCTCACAAATCAATAAATAGAATAAAATAAATCTCATGAAATGCTTAAAAATGGGATGCTTGAGGGTTAAATTATTGTTTTTGTTGATACACAACATGCATGTTGGAAGTATCCCCCCACCACTAACAGCCTGCCATGTGTGTTTTCACTATAGGGTAGAGAAGGTTAATGCTCAAGTTATCACTAGGAGCAGAACCGGAAATTTACCGCCGGCGAGAACGACGGGATCCGCGGTGGCCGAATCGAATGAGATTCCCGGAAAAATTTTGGTTAGCAATAAGGCGAGTGCCGAAGAAATTAAAGAAAAAATGGAACAACAATTGCGGTTACAACGCGCCGCTCATCAACAAAAACGAGCTTTAGAATTGAAGAATAATCAAGGACAGATTATTAAAATGGTTGGAAGTACAGCTCAAGGTAAAAAAATTAAATAATAACTTTAAAATATAAAAAAAACAAAGTTTAATATGCAGGATGTTTCTATGTAATTATTATTAACTAAAAACATCCTGAATATTTAATAAATTTATATTTATTGATTTTTCATTTATAAAGCTGCTACTAGTACATCAACAAAACCAACTACAACAAACACACCAATTCAACCAAAAGGTAGGAAACGAAATTGTCGTGTGTGTTATTAGTTGGTTTTATTTTATTATTATTTATACATACAATATTTAATTTACAATTTTATAATTATTATTTTATTTTTATAGTAACCACAGCGGATGGTCAAATGAAAATCGTGAAAAACGTCGTACTCCCGAATCAAGTGACCGGGAAAACAACTTTAACTTCATTATTAACTGGTAATAATGCCACCCCCGGAAAAAACGTCGCCGGGCGGAGAATATTTATGACAAAAGCCCCCGATGGAACCACCAGAGTAATCACAGCCGGTGCTGCTATTTTACCCAAAAACGTTCCTAACAACCAACAGTCGTTGATTAAGGTTCAAACGACCACAGGACAAGCTATTCAACAAATACAATTACAACAACCTGGTGAGTATTTGAAATTATTTATTTTACTCAAAGAAAGTTAGTTGCGAGTAATCGAAACTAGCGATTTGATGAATATTATATATATTAAATTATTTTATTTTAAATTAATAAGAATTATTTAATATTCAGTTCAACCTAACACACCAACACAAACACTTCAACAACAGGCAAAAACGACGGCAGAAACGCCCCAACGCGTACAAATAATGCGCGGTCCGGACGGTCGTCTAACTGTGAAAGGTTTGATGCCAGGTCAACAACTTGTTCAAATGCCTGATGGTAAACTACAAGTGCTAACAACCACGCAGATACAACCACAAACGCCTACAGCAACCACTGCACCTGCCGCGATATCAACACCTCAACAGCAGCAGAAAACCGTGGCTAACGCGGTCGTTAACAAAACAGTTATTAAACCAACAACTCCCGCTGCATCCACAGGCAAATTGGTCGTACAAGGTAGCCAAGTGAAGGCTATTCTACAACAGCCCGTCCAAAGTCCCGTCAAAGGACAAGTGATCGTTAAACAACCTGCAGCTACAGCGCAAGTTGTGCAGAAAATTGCAGCCAGTCCCGGAACGGTTGTTGTTAGCGGGAATCCGGTGTTTCAACAGCAACAGGTTGTTGTCAGTACTAATCAAATTATAACTAGTGCAACAGGACAACAGGTAAATATAACAACGTATAATGAATCTAAAGAATCTTTTGATCACTTAGGTTATTACCCAATGAATATTTTTATTTCTTTTTAATACATTACTTATTTATTTAGGTGGTTACTAACCAAATAGTGGTAAATAACCAAAATTTAGCGCAACAATTAGCTTCAGGAAAAGTTCAAGTGGCGACAATAAATGGTCAACAAGTGTTGATAAGGCCGACGGGAAACAATCAAGCTCAGATTGTGGCTCAATTGACGCCGAGTACGATTACTCAACCACAACAAGTAGCGATCGCCGCTCAGCCGCAAGTGACATCACCAATTAAACAAATCGTGCAGGAAGCGATTCAAAAACCTGCAACGGACGTGGATACTGAAACTTTATTGGCTGGACAACCTCCAGGAACAGTAATCAAATGCGTTACCGCTCAGGTTATACAAACGCAACAGGGTCCTCGAATTGTACTTCAAGGTCTTCAAGGTGCCGATTTTAATCAGGCTCAATTAGCACAAGTTCAACATCAAGTTAAACAACAGTTACTTAAAGGTAGTGAATAAGTCTTATTAATTAATTAATTATCTAGACTTGTCAATAACAATTTAAATTAATTTGTATTTTTTTAAATTTTGTAATTTTATTTTATAATGTTAATTGTTGGATTATAGCGCAAGCTTCGACAGGAAAACAAGGTGTGTTGGGTCCTACCAAAATTTATTTGGCCGTACAACCCAATAGCAATGAAAATTCTGGAGATCAACAAACTAATCAACCACCACCTTTGGCGCCGGTACAAACTAATGTCATCACACAAAATAAAGTTGTCCAGGGGGTTGTTCAAAATGCCTCTTTACAACAGGTAAGAGCTCAATCAATTTATATCTCTACAATTCTCTTTTTTTTGTAATACAGTAAAACGTCGATATAACGGACCTCGTTAGAACGGACTTCAGCTATAATGGACAAAAATATCTTGTCAAGTTGCTGTATTTCATATTTATAGATAAACTTGAGGTATTTCCCAAGTTGTCTATAGGATGTGTAAATGAAGGACGGTAGTTTTAGTTTTAATTGTAATTCAGCGCTAATTTAATTGTTGTATATTTATTGAGTTAAAAGGAACACTAGATCCGAATGTTTCTAGTTCTAGGTCTAGTGTTAGTTCTACTTTTCGCCATTTTATCCCGTTATATGAAGGTTTTACATGTATTTATCAAATTATTTTAAATTTGATAACAGTTGTCAAGATTGAATATAAATTTTATAAAGACCCAACAGAAACCCTAACAAAAACAAAATGTAATTGTTATTACTTAATTTTTCTTTATTCATTATTATTATTAAAATCAATATTATTCCAACCTTCAATTATTTCTTTTTATAGAATAATGATTCAACAGTTCGTCAAGTTTTGGTAAATGGTCAACAAACATCAGTATTGCTACAGGCAATGAAAGCGAATATGGAAAACGCGCACCAACAGCAGCAGCAACAACAAACGGTGACGACTTCTACTACACAACCAGCCCAACAACAGCAAACGAATGCGATTGCAGCAGTGTCCGGTGAAGACCATCAAAACAAACAATTTGTGGTGACGCCGGACTATATACAGCAAAGTATGTTTGTATACCAACCTTCCGTTATTGTCTACAACCCTAACTGTGCGTATTCAATGCAAAACGACTACACGACCACTCATTATCAATAAGTTGAGACAAATTTTTTATCTTAAATTGACTGAAAAATCGGTTAATAAAGAGAAATAAACGTGAAAAGGGCAAGAATATAGTGAAAAAAAGATAGGTAGTTAGGTTACGTTTTACGTTCACTACGTCTTTCCGTTCCATCTATATATTCCTTCGTACCTCTCGTTTCTTTCCTTGTGTAAACGACGTTTTTAGCTGTGATATTTGTTTCGTTATTTGTTTCCGTTTTATATCCCAAGTGTTTAAAATAAGAAAAAACTGAAGTAATCACCAAGGTTGTCGATAAATTTACACTTTATAGTTACACTTTATTGAACAAGGCTTAGTGATATATTTAAAAAGAAATTATTTGGGTCAATAATCATTTACGATCACTTGGAATTTTATAGAGATGATTCTTTTCATCATCATGTCAGTATTATTGAGAGACTAAAAACAAAAATATAAATAAAAAAGAGTGAAAGCATTAGTATGAAAGGGAGAGTTAAAAAGAATTATTTTTAATGATGGTAACTTGTAATTGTACATCAAAAATTTTTGTGTAATAAAACCATTTTTCATCGCACCCAAACGAGTTTTTGTCTCTTTCGAATGCCCTTTTCATTGTTTATTTCTCCCCCCTTTTTAATTTTTTGAGTCGTTTTGCTTTGGATTTCTAAATAAAAAAGAAATTGATCTCAAAATTTCTCTTTTAATTTATTTTTGTTTTCTTTAAAACTGTCTATTTTATTCTATTTTCTCTTTTTTTTTTTTTTTAACTCGCATCCCCATCAGCTATTAAGACGGCGTTAAAGCAAGAAAATCTTAATCCAGAAATCGAAGAGAAACTCCTACAATTACAACGATATCAGGAAAAGCAAATGAAACAAGAACCGGAAGTTCCGGTTCATAGTACTAGAATTGCGATTCAAAATACTTTTAATCGTGGTAATTTGAATTCGAGAAAACGGCCACCGAGCGCGTCTAAAAACGATGACGAAGATTGGGTTATGGAGACGCCCAAGAGAAGTAGACCCAATCGAAATAATGATGTTAAAAAAGATGATGTTCAGTAAGTAGGAAAAAGTTTTAAAAAAATGGTTGATCTAAATAAATAAATAGAGTAGAAAATAGTGCACAAAATGCGCATGCGAGAGATAGCCGTAGATTTAAAAATGAAATAGTGAGATTAATAATAATTGTTTTGTTTTAAAATCTACACCTAACTTTATGTGCGCCAATATTATTGAATAATAATTATAATTCTTTTCTTGTTTTTTTCTGCTTAGTTGGTTCCAATTTATACAATATCTTTCGGGTTGTTACATTCTTCTTCATTCCTCCAGCACTACTCTTTATTTTCTTCATTTCTTTTTGTATAGTTTGGATTGTAAGAAGCTCTTGATTTTAATAATTTCCATAAAATATCCTAAAATTTCTTTTTTTTTTTGTTGCCAATTCATGTTTGTTTTCTTCTTTCAGAGTCCACACTTCACTTTTATAACAAAAATAAAACACAACAGACCACCATTATTATTAACTTAATTCCTTTATTAATTTTTCTAGTTAAGACCATTTTGATTGTTTGTGCTATCCGAGTTTATTAATCGTTTGTTTGCTTGAATTCGATCTTCTTGTCTTTTCCTGTTTGTTTATTTTTATTTTTGTAAATTTTGTGCATTGAAGAATTATTTAAAAAAAACCATTAAAGTTAAAATAATACGTTTGTTTTAAAAGACTGATATTATATTTTAAAATAAAATCAATTTAGAAAAGTAAAAAAAAAACTAAAGTTACTTATTGGAAATGATTTTATAGTACGGACACATTAAAAGAGAAACTTGTGCAATCACCGAGAGCAAGAGTTAAACTCAAAGAAACGCCACAAGAGGAGAAGAAATCTTCGTCCAAAAACAGCTTAAGTGTAACAGCATTTAAACATACCGAACTGTTAAAAAAGGAAATTTTAAGAAAAAGAGGACAATTAGAAAAGGAATTATTACTTGAAATTCAG
The DNA here is from genome assembly GCF_036711975.1 of Onthophagus taurus. Classification (NCBI taxonomy): domain Eukaryota; kingdom Metazoa; phylum Arthropoda; class Insecta; order Coleoptera; family Scarabaeidae; genus Onthophagus; species Onthophagus taurus. The sequence continues at coordinate 7,550,524 of NC_091967.1, forward strand.
GTAATTGAAATATTATTAATGCAGTAAAACTATGATATAACGGATTAATATTGTTATGGTATTGTTGCGTTGTTTATTAGTTAGTTCATACAACAGTAGCACTAGAACTAACACTGGATGTAGAACTAGAAACATTAAGGTTTAGCTGTACGTTTTTTAAGACGGCTAAATTTGAATGTCTCTAGTTCTAGGTGTAGTGTTACTTCTACTTTTAGTTCAATAAAAATATACAACAATCTAGCACGGAATAACAAGTAAAACTAGAACTAACTCTAAACCTAGATGCAATTAGATCTAGAAACATTCGGATTTAGCCGTTTTAAGAGATGTATGGCTAAACCCAAATGTTTCTAATTCTTGTGGTAGATTTACATTTAGTTTTAGAAATCATTTTTATTGAGGTTTTACTATATTATATAAAATCATTTTTAATTTCTTTTTATTTCAATTAAATTAATAGAAAGAAGTCAACGAAGAACTTGCAGCTCGTACAAAACTAGAACGTTCCAAACAAGAAGAAGTACGCACTTCCGCCGGTAGTAGTAAACGAAAATCGGCGACAGTACAACAACCGAATACCCCATTTACATCGCCGAATAGTCGAAGTAGTGGTGGAAGCGCGAAGAATAAGAAAGGAGGTAGTGGCGGTGCTCAAAAGGCTGCGACGTCACCGCCGCAGTCTCGCGGGAAAAAAGAAAAACTCCATTGCGTTTGTCGCACGCCATATGATTCTTCTAAGTATTATATAGCGTGCGATCTCTGTAATAATTGGTTCCATGGGTCGTGCGTCGGCGTCAATCCGTCGCAAAGCAAAAAATTGAAGGAATATATTTGTGTGGAATGTCAACACGCCAGAGATACTCAGGAACTATTTTGTTTGTGTCGACAACCTTATGATGAATCTCAGTAAGTTAATTTTTTTACAATTAAATGTTAAAGTTAATAATAACGACGGGTATTAAATTATTATATTTTCCTTTTTTAATAAATCATCAAATTTAATAAATGATAATTGTTTTATTTTGCGTTGTAGGTTCTATATTTGTTGTGATCGCTGTCAGGATTGGTTCCACGGAAGGTGCGTCGGTATTCTCCAATCGGAAGCGGATAATATCGACGAATACATCTGTCCAAATTGTCAGAGAAATTCTTCCGTGAACTATGCAAACATGAAGGATTTAACAAATAAGGACTTTGAAGGTTTAAGGAAATTGATCAAACAAATTCAGGTTAATAAATTTTAGGTATCTGGAAATATCGTAACCTATAGGTTAGATTTTTTTTAATTAGGAAAATTAAGTTTTAATGTTAAAAAGCTCAAAAAGGTGGCGCTTATAACACAAAATATTACAAAAAAATTTAATAGATGGTGCTCTTATTTTCTTTTTTAATCTACCCTAAAAATAGGGAAACGTTATTTCCAGCCACCCATATCCATGGTTTTTTTTATTTATTATTAATTTTTTAGGCCCATAAAAGTGCATGGCCGTTTATGGAGCCAGTAGATCCAGCGGAAGCACCTGATTATTATAAAGTTATCAAAGAACCAATGGGTAAAAATAAAAATTAATAAATGAATGATATAGATTAATAAAAAAATACGATTTTAGATTTACAAAAAATTGAAGATAAAATAAATAATCATACGTACAAGAAACTAAGTGAGTATATAGGTGATATGACGAAGATCTTCGATAATTGCCGTTACTACAACCCTAAGGAGTCGCAGTTTTTCAAATGTGCAGAATCGTTAGAGGCTTACTTCGTAAATAAAATCAAATTTTTAAGAGAAAAATTGTATGAGAATAATTAGTTTTATATTTAAGAAGAAAAAAGTCGGCCGAGCGATGCGCGGATTCGGCGGCGGCGGCGATAAAATGTTTTAGCTTTAAAAGTCTTTTTAATTTGGACCACAAATTTGAAAATAAAAACCCGTAAAAAAGAAGGAAAAGGAAATGTAATCAGAAAAATTGAATTGGAGATATTAATTTAAATAAAAAAGATCCGGATGGAAATAAATAAATAGGAAATAGAAAACGTTCGATTTTCAGCTGATTTCGAGTTTTTTTATTTTTAGCTTAATTTTTATGTCCTACTAGTTGGTGTTTTTGTACGATCTCATTTTGTACGCTTTGGCGTTAACGATTTTTCTCTTTCACTATTTTTATATTTAGTGGAAGGAAAGCAGCTGAAGATTGAACATTTAAAACACGAGCTTGTATATAAGAAAATATTTACTATAATTATTAATGAATTAACTATGTGAATATTTGAGGCATTTTTATTGTTACATAATTTTTTTATATATGTAGATGAGAAAAAATTGATAAATTTAATTAGTTTTCAAGGACAATGTAAAGTGAGTTTTGATTGTTTAATTTATTTGATGACTTACAATTTAATTTTCGTTCACATTTTTTTTCTTAAATGATAGAAAGAAAACGATGTTTTTTCATAGATTTAAGATTTTTACCAGAGTTCAAAGTGTAGTTCAAGGTGATGCTGAGTTTTTCCCGAATCATTTCATTTTTTTATGTACTTTTAGACTTAGTGCCATTGTAAATAATCCTTTACTTAACACATCGTTTTTTCCTACCGTACATTGATTACTATAAACAATATAACCTTTTTGTCAATATCTCTATAATTTTTTGTTTGCTGAAATTAATTCACCGCAGCAAATAAACATGTACATTACTTTATGATTTTCGCCTTTTATTTTTTTGTTTAAAACATTTTTTTTTGTTTGTGCCAATTGCAAATAAGTACTACTCAATAAAAAAACAAGATAAAATACATTTGAATATATTTGAATTTTTTTTATTCATCCTTTTCTTATGGACGGACTTTTTGTATACCGCGAATATCATATAACTCGCAATATATGAATGCAGTAACCATAGTTACAAAACTAATATGCACTTGCACTGTCCCACATAAATGCAACATAGCTTAAATTAGTACAGGCATTGGGTAGCTTTGGAAAGGAAAAGTTTTGCTTGGAAAAGGTGACGTTCTTATCGTCCTTATGACAACTCTGAGTTTCCGTCCCAAGCGCTACCTAGCACTGTCACTGAAACTATCATTAAACCATTTTAGGTAAGAGCCATTCGCCTCTTAAGATGGCTAAACCTGAACCATTCGGGTTTAGTAGTTCCAGGTCTATTGTTAGTTCTAGATTTGGTTCAATGAATATGGTTAATGAATCTTATGTTAACTAGCGCTACCAACCCCTGTCACTAGAACTAACATTAGACCTAAAACTAGAAACATTCAGACATGTTGCATTTTATATGAGACAAAGTAAGTAGATACGCCCTAGTTTCTATGGAAATATATTTTTGTATATTACATTTTAAGTGAAATTCACCGTATAAAATTAAAAATTACACCATCTTTTAGCAAATAAAATAAACTTATATTTAAACTTTATTTCTAGCTTGATTAATATTCCAAATTGAAGAGAAAAAGAATAAAACCCAAGACAAACAAGATGCAATTAAACCTGTAATTAAAGAGGCTGCTGTATTTATCGTCCCATCTCTCCTAGCAATTGCAGTATCTGGTTCAATATAATCCATAAAATCAAAAATTGCATTACAATCAAGTCTATTATGAATTACTGGGATAACCGTTCCATGTATACCCAAAATTTTTTCCAATCTTTTCCGATATTCATTACAAGTATGTAAAAATCCATCCATAAACATTGCAAATAACACCAAAGCATAGATGGTTAACACAACTGATATTATTGATTTTGTTATCCAAAAGCTCCGTGTTAATGGGCTAGTTGTTTCCGAATCTACTGTTTGAAGAATAACCATTTCGCCTAATTCGTTTTTTGTTGTTATTGTTCTTTGTGAATTTGTTGATCCAAACATTACTCGAAATCCATGGAAACAAGCCAATAAAAGCGAAAATATAACATAAGCTAACGGACCAAATGTAACAAAGTTACAAATGTGATTACTTCCACCTAAAAAGTAATTCAAAGATTTTATTTAATTAAAAAGCGATTTATATAAAATTACCTGCAATATAATTGAATGTATTTCTCCCGTACAATATACAACTACAATTTTGTCTGGACGGTAATGTTCCACATACATCTAAAGTCCCTTTCCAATGCCCATAAGGAACTCCCACACAAATTGCAGCAATTATCCCACAAGCTATACAAAGAGAGTACGCAATGCTTAATTTCTTTTCAGTTCCTCGTTGGTTATCCATATTTCTAATTTTTTTATTAAGTGGGACAATTTTTTGTATCTTGTGTGTTGCACAAAACAGGTGGGGCTTTTCGGTTTATCTTAATCGCTGATTAGATTAAGAATGAACCAAAACTAAACACATAAACAAACTACCGATGCTTTATTTATAAGACAAAGTGGCGTAAAACGGGTAATTTGAATGTATAAGTGATTTTAAAGAGTTTTTAAACTGTTGGTAAACAAACAGCGTCTCAGTGACTATAATCACACCTGTTGAATGACGCTTCAGGGATAGGCAAAATATGTATGAGGAGAAATTTAAATCTTGTTAGAGTGAGTAAATTTATTTAAATGTGAATTACGCGTGATATTTTTGATTAATAGGTTAATTTTAGTGAAATACGTTTTCATTCATAAAGAAAAATAAAAATTCTCTTGTAAAATTATGTAATTGATGTTTGCACAACCCTACATTCCATTCATTCCGTAACGTTTTAAAAAGTGATTAAAGAATAATAATTAAATACATCTAAACAAAGATTCAAATTATGTAAATGATATAGGATTAACATTAATTATAATATAAACATCGTATCAATTAATGTCTTAATCTATCAACAAGAAAAAGACGAAAAGAAAACTATTCGATGCTACTTTTAATGTTGGTAATTGAGGTTGATAAAAAAAATTGCGACATATGTTAATTTGAAAATTTTGGGTTCCAAATTATATTAACATGTTGCATTTTATGTGGGACAAAGTAAGTAGGTATGCCCTAGTTTCTATGGAAATATATTTTTGTATGTTGCATCTTAAGTGAAATTCACTGTATTGATGATAATCATGGTCTTTATTTTATAAACTATAAGTTACATAATATTCTAATGCCAAAATATTTGTATTCTTATCTTATTTTGAAAATTTTGATTAAGAAATAATCTAAATAAGATTACCAAATTTATTGTTAAAAGAACCTTAATCTAAACAAAACCTTATTTTTTCTAATATTAATAATAAACACCATACAAATTATTTTTTGTTTAAAATTTAAATTCCTTATATTTTTTCTGTTGCTTTGTCTCCATATTTTGTTGCCTCTTCCTTTTATTTTTCTGTTTAGCAACATGTTCCGCTAACATATCACTCAAATCTTCCTTCTGCAATTGCGATTGATTCTCACGCATCTGCTGTTCATAACGGACGGCCATCGCGTCGCTATCCATATCCAATTCAGATGGATCCAAAGCCAATTCAACCATTCCTTCTTTCTCAGGAACTGGTTGTGTAACACCTCTTCTAGCAGCTATAACAGCTGGTGGCGGTGCTCCCACACCCGTCATATCATAAACGTGAGCACTGGCCATCATTGCAGTTCCAATACGTTCGTTACGTTTTTCGGGGATCACATGATATAATGCGGGGGTTTCACCACTACAAAAAAATTATTAAAATTTTGTATTTAAACAAAAAGATTTTGTGTTACCCTTCCATTTCAGCTTCAATCTTTTTCTTTCTCAACTCAATAGTTTCGGGAGTTTCCATTCCTGCTGGAATGCTAGTGAGACCACTTGGAGTAACAAGACCTTCTGCAGGAGTCACAAGACCCGTTTCATCAATCGGCTGCTTTTCTTTATCTTCTTCTTCCTCCTCTTCTTCACTTTCTTCCTCAGATTCTGATTCCAATTCACCCCATAATGTACGGTCAACAGTTGCATCTTCAGCAATATCCTTAAAAAACCAAAAATTATTAATTAATTATAACTATATTGTAAATGGAATAAAGATATCGTTACATACATCTGTATTGATAATATTCGTTCCAAAAACATCTCCATAAAGAGGTTTTCCATTTTCATCAACGGGTGGTTTTCCCCAACCTCCGGCGTGATACCCAAAGGAACATCCCTCCGGTATTGGGGCGTTTAAGCCGGGTATTTTCAAATTAGGATAACTTGGTGGCGGTCCATAACGTTGCATAGCAATTAACCACGGTGGGGGTACTTTATTTGCATTTGGACCAACGGGCATTCCAAGAGCGGTTCTTAATTCTTCTGACAAATCACCTGGTTTTTTCTCTTTTAAACGCGTCTCAAATTCTTTCCCCTCGTAATATAAATCCCCGTGAATTGTCATTTTTGGTTTCGTTTGCCACCTAAAAATTAATCATTTTGTTAAATCATATTCAAAGAATTTCAATTTATAATTACTTGAAAAAAGCATCGTGTAATTTTTGATAATCGATATCAATTTTTCCTAATTTCGGACGGGCGCGTTCCCTCATTTTTGCTTTTAACGTTTTCGATTCATCTTTATCTTGAAGTGAAGCCCTCATTTCCATAATGCCGGTTCTTTTAATAAAATCGGGAAGATTAAATGGTGGTTTTTCAATACCACGTTTTCCTTGTAAATACTTCCGTTTAAAGCACCAATGTCTTGGAACTTGAACGGTATTTCTATGCGCTTTCAATTGTACTAATAGTCGGGGATCTCGCGCTGTAACATCATGCATTTCGACAACATCAGGTCTGTTTACGAGTTGTTTTAATTCCGCTACACTTAAACGCGTTAATTTTTTCAATTTTCGTTTTGACATTTTACTTTTATCCTCGATTTTTTTGTCGTCACCTTCTTCATTATCATCATTGAATTGATCTCCGAGTGTTGCGATTGCAGATTTTGATGATAATGCTGTTGGCATTGCTAACATTGGAGGAGGAATGTTTGGAGATGGATCAGAAATTTTAAACGCTTCTAAAATGTGGTAAAATTGACGATATTGAGGGGCCATTTCATGGAGACTTAAACTTTCTTGTATATAACTAAAAATAATAAATTAATATTTCAAATTTATTTTGTTAAAAATATTTACTCCACTTCGATATCATCGGTATTCTCTTCCTCATTAGTTTTTTCTTCGTTCTCTTTTTCCACCATTTCCATTTGCTCCATTTTCTTATTTTTCCTTCTCTTTTTTTTCTTTTTATTTTTACTAATTTTTGTGTTATTTTCCTTCTTTTTATCACCACCAATATCAACTTTTTCGGATTGAGGTTCATTTTCCTATAATAAAGTCAAAATTATTACTTATCTTAATTTTATTATTATTAGTTACATTATCAGCCTCCCAAACATTCCCCGTTTCTTTAACTAGATTTCTTTCTTCAGCATTTTCCTCGGTTCCTAATTCCAAAGCGCGTTGATTTTTTAAAGCTAATACATCCTCAAGAGCTTGAGGTAAAACAACTTCTGAAGGATTTCCATCAACTACTTGATCTGGGGGATCTACTTTTAAAGAAAGCAGAGATGGAAGTTCTTTTGAAAGACCACCCATTTGATCTGAAAAATAAAAATAATTAACAACTTCAAGTTACCTTAAAATATGGTTATTACCTGTTGGAACAAATATTTGTTGCGGCATCAAACCTTCTGGTGGTGGAGGTCCACCTAATATCATGTTTTGTGGGTCCATTGACAACTCTAACAAAAAGTGAGGTTATGTTAAAATAAGATGCCGTTGAAAGATATTTTAAAAAATTAAGCTGTGTATAAAATGAAAATTGACTTGTTTCATGCAAAAACAAACTTACGATATTTATAAAGTAGTAATTAAATCAGTTTCATCAAATTTTAATCGATTTGTGGACAATAACCCAAACAACACGAGAGGTTTTGAGTCTCCATCTAGTGGTAAAAATCGGAATAACTTAAAATAGTAATTTTGATATTCTTTTTATTAAATTATTATTGCAGCTTAATAATTAAAAAGTATTGTAAAATTCATTTAATTTCTCATTAAATAGTTTCATAAATATTTTAAATCAAATATTGAATTTAATTTTAAAGATTTTTTAGTGCCATCTATGATTAAACAAGAAAAGTACTTAGTTTGTTTTGATTAAAAACTTATTCCAAAATTAATTCTTATCCAATGATTACATTTAACAATCCCAAGTTAATTAATTGGGATTAACACACTTTAAGTTAGCAAAATAAATGAAATAGATAGATAGACAAATCACTTACATTAGTTATATTTTGGTGACATTTGAGTTTATAAGTATTCGTCAAATTCCCTAAAATTGTCAATTGTCATATCATTTTCTAACCAAATATACAATCAATTTATTGAATTTCATAATTCTATAACACTAAAAAAAATGTCTGCAAAATTAACTAGAGATCGTATAGCCGGAAATGGAATAGCTTATAGTGAACAAGCGCTACGAAATAATTCTTCAATTGTAGAATATTGCAGAACATCCATGGCCGCATTATCTGGTTGTACTGCCGGGTTATTGGGTTTAACTGGGTTAACAGGTGCAATATTTTATTTAATTACCGTAGTTTTGCTTTGGATGATGATTTTAATCAAAGCTGGATCTTCGTTTAATAATTATTTTGTGTCCAGGAGATCTTTATTGACAAATGGATTTTTTGGACAATTATTCACCTACATTTTGTGTTGGACCTTTTTGTACGGAATGGTACATGTTTATTAATTAAAAGAAAATATTTTTGTGCTAAATACTTTTTTTATTATAATTAAAGAATAAACTATAATTTATTTGAATTCATGTGGTCTTATTGGACGATCTGGATTAAACAGTTTGGGATCCTTTAAGAAAACTGGATCCTTTAAATATGTACCCATTAACCCAGCACTTTGAGCTTTAATAATCTCTTTCTCCACCTTTTCTTGTTGTTTGCTACATAATCCCGTTATATGTCTTCCATAAATTCTTCCTGTATAAGGTGATTGAAATTGAGAAAGCAATTTCACGTTTTTATAATCTGCGGTTATCTTATATTTACATAAAACGCATTGAAGATTGTCTTTTCTAAAAGGATTTTCCATATCAAATTTTGGAACATCGCTAGTAGTGCAATAAAAACTAGCACTTATTTGAGTTGTAGGTCTTAATCTTGCTAAAAAAGAAGTAATGTAAGATTAAATTAAATCATTTTTTATCATTATTACTTAAAACTGATCTTATTATGGGTAAATTCATCATGAAAGTTGAATCTTTGGGATTGTTGAAAAATAAATTGAGGTTATTATTTTATTACCAACATACAGACCAAGTTTGTTTAACTTCCCTAGATTTTTAATTTTTTTTATATCAAACAAAAATGACAAGTTAAATTGAAATTTCAAAAATGATTCATATAAAATACAAAAATTACCAAATTCCTGAAGATATTTAAGGTAATATTATAGCAATTTTACTTTTTTTATACATTTTTGCGAATTATTTCTTATCGGCAGATAAACTTAACCTCAAACAACAAATGTGACAGCACGCAGCCGCCAGTCATTCAAAATTTTAGTGTGAAGTACGACTACAACGCAAAATAGAACGGAAAGGGGCGGCGCGGATCTGGTCACCGGACCTCATCTACTCAATGCGACCGGACGAAGGGCTATTATGAGCGCCACCAATGCCCTCGCAAGTATAACACGGCCAAACGACGCGGTAATTCCCGCTCGAGACATCGTCGTGTCTATCATATTAACGGAATCCACTGCAAGTCTCCTTGATATAAATGCAATCCATTTGGAGGATATTCTCGATTGGAATTCGACCACATCTGCTTTTTCTCTAAACGATTTGGCATTTTTAGAAGATCAAGCGTTGAAAAAATCACATAGTTTTAAAGACGCTAGGTCATATTCAAGTGACTTATCTATTTCCACCGCGAATTCATTTATCGTTACAAGAGATATTGCTTATTTTTGTAACCAGGAGTTCCTTAGTGAATCTCAAAGTTCGATTGATGAGTCGATAGGTAAAAATTTGGTTATTTTTAGAATATGTTAGAAAGAAACAGAATAAAAACATTCTTTGGATAGCATCCAAGATTAGAATAATATTTTTGTTATATTAAATTTTTCTTTTCAGTTTTAAAACCAACTGGAAGCAGTATTAATTGTCAATCTTTATTAAAAAGACGTTTACTTCCTTGTTACATCTATACAAGACCACTATTATCAGCGAAAACAACAGCACATGAAGATAAAATAAAATATCGGGGCAATAGTATTTATTTATCAATTATGGATAGCACTTTAACAATAACAAGTTCTGGTTGGGTTAATTTCTGTCGGATTTGTCACGGTGGCGAAAGTGTTGGTCGTTTAATATCGCCATGTAGATGTCGAGGGTCAATTGCTTTAGCTCATTTGGAATGCTTGGAAGAGTGGCTTAAACAATCAAATTATAGCCGTTGCGAATTGTGTCAGCATCGATACGAGATTGTTAGAGAACCAACGTTAGTAAAGTAATGGATTTTTTTTTTATATTTTTACTTAAAAAAACGAATTTATTATTTTCAGGTACAGCATACCATGGTCGATAATTGTTTTTTTGACACATCCTGGTGAGCGATTAAAAGAATTGTTACTAGATATACTCGGATTTGCAATTTACACTCCAACAGCAATTGCTTCGACATATTTATTAATGGTTCTGTGTGATACAATCGCAGCAAGAAATAATTTACAGGTATCAAGGAGTTTTACGCCGCATTTTTTGGCTTTTTCAGCGGTTTTTGGTAAGTCTAACCAATATTTATTATCAAGTTTGATGAAATAAAGTGGTTAGGAATGGCCACAATCGATTTTACGTATTCGTCTTGGTTGGTTGTGATGCTACAGAGGCATTTTGATGCTTGGAGACAGTGGTACCAAAACATGTGCACCCTTAAAGTAATTTTACCACCGAGAAAGCAAAAACGTCACAGGAAAAGGAAAGATCTTGGTTCCGTCGATTTGGATTAAATCGAACAGGTTTAAGGGGATAAATTTAATGAAAAAACGTTATTTATTTGAATTATTTATAAATAAAATTATACATATATATATATTTTTATTGTGAAAATGATTTTATCAAGGACATTTGGGTTTAGCTGTGCGTCTCTTAAGATGTCTAAACCAGAATGCTTCTAGTTCTAGTGTTAGTTCAATAAAAATGTACAGTCTAGAGCTGAATAACAACTAAAACTGTTGTTGGACACTGGACCTAGAACTAGAAACATTCGCATTTAGCCGCACGTCTCTCAAGACGGCAAATGAATGAGTGAATGATTCTAGTTCTAGGTCTCGTGTTAGTTCTAGTTTTAGTTCAATAAAAATATACAACATAGAGATATCTAGTGCTAACTAGCACTGTCACTAAAACTAACATTAAACCTAGATCTAGAAACATAGTTCAATAAGAATGTACAACAGTCTATTGCTGAATAACAATTAAAACTAGAACTAATACTAGCACTAAAACTAACAACTAGAAACATTCATATGGCTAAACCCGAATGTTTCTAGTTCTAGTATTCGTTCTACTTTTAGTTCAACAATCCCTGCGCTTCAGAGAGGTTTGTATTTTCCTATTTTGTATACACAACATTAAGAATATTAGTATTTATTAGAATAGTGACAGAAAATGACACGTGATTTAAAGTTAGACTATGTAAATAACAGGTGTGCCAATTGGGTTGCCTATACTCAAACAATGACAAAAAAGATGCTTTTTTAATGATTTATTTAAAAAACAAATAATTTTTGGTTATCCATCACCAAGAATATAATGTTAAGCTTACTAAAAAAATAGATTATATTTATACAATCAATAAGAATCAAAATTTAGGTAATTTTTGATACTCATTCTGTGCAGTTCTGGATTAGTCTCTTCCCATATCATGAGAATCTTTGGGTTTATCAATTCTTACCACTGAATTAGCGATATTAAAATAAGCTAAATACTCAACCGTTTCCGGTGTAATATCATTGTGATAATGTCCAGCTTCATTATGATCGCTTGAACTATGAAAATGTTGTAATCGTAAATCCAAATCCTAAGTGAAATATAAAAATGTTTATCAAAATGAAATTTGTTAGAGTTTAGTTACCATATCGCCCGTTACAAGAGTGCCCACTGCAACTAGTGGTGCAGACATGTTGTAAAAACGTAACCAACCGTTTAATTGTTCTTCCGATTTTATCTCATCTGTTGCAAAATCTGGCATAACATGTTGTCGAAATGTACCCGATTTCATTAGAAAAACACCTCCCAAACCTAAAATTGTTTATTTATTTAATTATATTAATTAATTAATTTTTTCTTCACCAACTACTGCAGTGGAATAAGCATCTTTCAAGCAATTTCTTATGCTAGCAATGAAATCGTGACAACCTATGCGTTCTTTCACATGAATTTTTAAAACCTATAAACGAAAATTGAGTGCAAAATTTGATGTATAACAAAATTGAAATAAAAAGTACTTCTCCGGGGAGACCTTGAGAAACAAATAGATTGGCCAACAACGCAAACCTCGTTTCGGTATTAGGTAAATCTTGTTGTTCTGAGGTTCCATTATTTACATTAATCTTGGAAATTTTACTTCGTTGTTTTACGACACTACCATCAATCATTACATTGTAAATACCCTAAAATTATGTTTACAAATGATTAATAATACAAATTAATTCTAATTCTACCTCGCAGTTAACTTCTGTGTATGGAAACGGACCAGCACCCGCTCCCATAAAATAACAAGGGTTTATATTCAACACACGCTGAATGTCACGGAAATCATACACTTTACTTCTATCTACTTTCGGTATTAGATATGTTGGGCCACCAACTTCAACCAACATAGGCTGTCCGCATAATCCTTAAAACCATAACTAAATAAAATTATGATTAATAAATGTTATGAATTTTACCTCGTGCCGCAAAACAATAAGGTGGTTGATGTAAATCAGGACATTCCACCACATCAACATCAACCGTCTTGAAGTATAATGTTAAACGATTATTTAATTCTAAATAGAATATAAAATAATTGAAAATAATTAAGAATTGATTAAAATCATACCGGTTGCAACATCTTTTAAACTCGGAGTGAATAAGTCTCTTTTTTCCGCTGAGGTCCCCATAAATTCCATTTGTTCTGTAAAATAGAATCAAGAAAAAAAGCGATATTAAACGGTTTTATCTTTCCACTAAACGAAGCTCGTAACAATTTAATTTTATTTTAATTAGTGAAAGAGATAACCTCGAAATTATTGAGGTCATCCTTTTATTTGTTATTTTGTTCCATATATAGAAAATACTTGAGTTACTTTGCAGTTTTTCACATTTATAGATAAGAAATATTTAAATTTCATGATTTTAGTGCGATTTAAACGTCAATGTCAATGTTTAAATGTCAAAATTGTTTAATAGATTTATTAAAAACACTTACCTACTTCGTGTCGTAAACTAAATAAATAGCTATGAACAAATAGCATACGCTGAATGGTATTCATCATAAATTCCTTTTGTTAAAAGAAATCCGTTTTGATAATAATCCTTTTTTAATATTTATTAATTCCCGCCAAGTTTTAAATTTCGCGCGTTGCATTATAAAGATCCCCAATCTTCCATTGGTTGGCACGGTTCAAACAAAAATACGCGTCCCAATTGGCCGAGATTCAAAACAAACCCCGATCGATTCGCCATATTTGACAACTTAAGCGGCATTTATCACTCGAAAATCCGTAAACAAATCCTTACAGATTTCGATGCGTTTACAATCACGTTTCTTAATGAAAACGGAATAAATAACCATCCGTGGTGGCCGTTCTTACAGGTAATTAATTCAATTAATTAATAATACGATTGAGTAGGGGGTGCGCATCATAGAAATACGATCGATAATTTACCTTTTCTATTTTAATATATTATTTATGTTTATAGCATGAAAATGTCGCGGTATAGTTCAGATTGTAAAGTTTACGTCGGCGATCTCGGCAATAACGCTTCCAAACAAGAATTGGAGGATGCTTTTGGGTACTACGGTCCACTCCGTAACGTTTGGGTGGCTCGTAACCCACCGGGATTTGCTTTCGTTGAATTCGAAGATCCGAGAGATGCCGAAGACGCTATTAGAGGTTTAGGTAATTTTCATTATTCATTTTATTATAGGTTATTGTTAGGTAATTATAACCTCAAAAATTCAGTTTTTTTTCGTTTTGACAATATAACCTGAAAATTTTTATGTCAATTTTTTGTTTTGACAATGTTACCTAAAAAAATTGTATGTCAAATAATAATTTTGAGTGTTTTTTTGATTATTAATGTAGACGGTAGAACGATTTGTGGTAGACGAGCACGAGTTGAGATGTCTAATGGAAAAACTGGTGGTGGTGGACGTTACCGTGGGCCTCCTCCGAGATCGAGGGGACGTCCTTTTCACCCGGATGATCGTTGCTATGAATGTGGGGATCGTGGGCATTACGCAAGAGATTGTAATAGATATAGACGAGGACGACGCAGGTATGCTTTGATTTTTTTTGGTGAAATTCTTTTTTTATTATTTATTATTGTTGCGTATCAGTGCCTTTTGAACTGTAATAAATTATTAGTTTGTTTAGATGGATATCTTACAGGGAAAGTCGATTCTGCAGTAGAAGTAGACTGTACCTAGGTAAAGACGATTTTTACTGGTCTTTTCAGTAAAAGTTGATTAAAAGCTAAAGTGTTGAATTTTGATCAACATTTATTAGTATTTATTAGGTAGTAAAAGTTGACTTTTTACAAGGAAAGGGTCTACTAGCTAAACAAAAGCACATAAAAAGACAAAACCTTTATTAATACATAAAGAGATAAAAATGTTTATAAAAAACTAATAAAAATTCAAAACCTTTATAATACATACAGATAGAAATGCTTATCATTTATTACAGCAGGAGTTCTTTGAGTTGCAAAGCACACCTTTCTTCTTACACATGCACTTCATGGATTTGCATGTAGTGTTGCAAAGGCATTTAAAAAATCCTTGTGAAGTTGCAACAGTCCTCACCGCTATTGTTTTATCCATAGGGACTTCATTTTCTTGGATAATATTTGTAGGACATTTACTAACAATGTAATACTATGGGCAGGGAGAGAGATCTTTTATTTTAGATTGAAAAAATTACCTTGAGAAAAGCTGCTTTAGAATTCCATTTCTTGTTCCAATTTGATAAAATCCTTTGTAGTTACATTTTGAAATTTTCTCTTCCTCCATGTCCAGTGGATATGTGCGCGGAAAATTTGATCTGTTTATTTTCAATCAACTGTTACTGGTACTTTTAGTAAGAGTTGACTTTACCTAGGCAGTCAACTCTTGCTAACAATCGACTTTTCCTGTAATATATGTATATAAATAAAACGTTACTAATCATGTTGGTATCATAACCTGTGTTGAAATGGCACTGATCGGTATACAGGTGTAAATCATTTTTATAATATACGTTTAATTACGATAAAATAATTCTTGATAAAAAAAGAAATTGTTGATTATGATAGAGTTTGGCTTAAGGTGATGCCATGTTATAGGTATAGTCTGTGGGCGGTAGTCAGGTAACACACGGTGTGAATATGAGTTTGGGGTGACCTCTAAGAGTCTCTCGTACCTACATCTTCTACTACGTAGTACAGCTCTGCTAGTGCGTGCGTTGTCGTCCCCGGAGACACTCCTCGGCTGCTACCGCCACACGTCTCGGCACCTCTCCCGGCGGCGTACAAACACACACAAAAAATAGGGCTTGGGTTTACAAAAAAAATTTTCCAAAAAAAAGTGTCGTAAGGGAGAGAGAAAATAAGAATAAGAAGCAAGCCAACGGCATCGCCCCATGCAGACCTCGGCAGCCCGCGTCATAACCAATTGAAATTTGCAAAACCGTTTTCGGCCAGTCTCGCTCTGCTATACGTCAGTCCGTACTTCTTGACTTCTTCTTAGTAATCTACTAGAGAACCACGATCGTCGCGGTCTCGGGATGCTTCTAGCACACAACGTTTGCTCTCTGTGACAGACCGACAACGAACGGTAAAAAAAGTAACTTTTTTATAGAATACGTAAACTCTCTAAACTATTTACTACTACTATTTTTTTTATTACTATGCGTATTATTAAAAAAGGGGGATTCTTTTTTACTAATTTGTACAAACATTATAATCTCAAGAAACAATTCAATTCATTTTCCAACCAATATCTTATCGTTGTTTTATTTAAATTTAAGAAAATTGAATTATTTTTTGAATTATCCCTGTGACTCGGATAATCAACTCATTTCTTGGGGATCTTGATAACAGTGCGTCAAGAAGCAAACTAATTTAAGCAAGTTCCTTAAAGCGCCTTGATTATCTGAATCAACCCATATTTTAATTTGTTTCATTTTTATTCAAAATAAAAACATTGAGTTATTGTTAATATTTCAAAAATAAAAATTAATATCTTTCATTAACTGTGGCTAGGTTTTTGATAGGGTTGGTTTGGGTCTTTCTATCAGAAATCATCTCTAGGAAATATTAACAACAACTTGTTATGATTTAAAATGAATCAAAAACACCCCTCATTGCTCATTTTTAAATCAAAATAGAAATGCAATTTATTTATTATAATAATTAAAAACAAAATTACTAATATCATTAACCTAAAACAATGCAGAAAATCTCCGAGACAATCTACAAGATCATTATCGAGTGGTTTTAATGACTGAATGTTTAATTTTTGGTTATATAATGCAATTTGACTTAAATAAATGTTAAATGTTCAGTAATTAAAATGAAAATCATCGAGATCGACTTCTTGGGGCAAAAACAAATAGATGTTAGAATTGGAGGGTCGAATTAATTGGTTTTTCTCATGTTTTCGTCATCGAGTTTCAACAACAAAGTGCAACAATGTCGCCGCCGCCGTCGAGAACGACGTCGTGTGTTGTTTGATTGGGTGTCCGCTTTTTTTGTTATTTGGGGTGATCTTTTTGTCGCCAGGTCTAGGTCCAGATCGAGAAGCCGTTCGAGGGATCGTCGAAGCCGATCAAGAAGTGCGTCCAGATCGAGGAGCCGCTCTCGCAATCGTTCTAGGTCGAGATCGGGTTCGGGAAAGCGAAGCCGATCTAGGAGCGCGGACAGAAACAGCGCGTCCAGGTCGAGAAGCCGATCGGCGGCACCGAAAGAAAACGGTTCCGGTGATCACTCTTAAAATTATATGAGAATTTAACAAAAAAAATGGTCCGATTTATAAGATATGTGTGTTCTGTTTTCATTTTTTTTTGCCATAATGTGTAATTGATATTTGATGTGTTAGATCTCTTTTGTGCAATTTCGTATTTTTATTTATACGATTTATTGGACAATTTGGATTTTTCGTTTTCTCTTGTAAATGAAATGTGATTAGTTTTTTTAGTTTATACGTTTTTTTCTAGTTGTGAAAGAACTAATTAAATAAAATTGAGATAGAATTCAAATTGTTTCTTGTTTTATTTATAAAGTTAACCTTATTTAAAAATATTTTGTTGTATATTTTTCATTGAACTAAAACTAGAACTAACACTAGACCTAGAACTAGAAACTTTCAGGTTTAGCCGCACGTCTCAAAACGCCTATTTTACTTGAATCCTATGCCTATATTCAACACATATTATTAAAATTTAAATCACTCAATTTCAACACCTCACGATGTCTCACGATTTTTTATGAGATGAAGTCACCACATCAACAGCCGGGTGGTAGAGTGGCGCCATATAATTAAATCAATCACTAATAAAATTTAATAAACTGCATTTATAGAATAAAAACGAATTTAAATAGTTAATATATTTATTTTATTTAACAAATTACAAGAAACACTTTACAGATGTATCTTGTTTTCAATAAATAATACTAAAAAGTAATAAGTGAAAGAATAAAAGATCTATGCTTAAACATAATTCATTGTAAATTAAACGGAACGAAACAGAAAAAAAATGGTACAACACAAAACAACATGTAAATAAATTTCGTTTATATTACACAAGTAGTATTTCTATGTATAATTAATAATAACATCAAGATCATGTTTATTTCTCATCCTTTCTTTTTTTCTTATATACAGAGATGTTTAAACAAAACTAATCATCACTGTATAAGTTTTCGTTTAGATCATAAAAGGTTGGTATCGTAATAATTATAATAATATGATTATATATCATTTTGCGATCACAGAAAATCATAACATAAAATTGCACTCGATCAGATCAAAAAAGGGAAAACGTAGTTGTATTGATATTAACGATTTTTTTAAATTATAAAGTGATATAAGGAAAAAAAGTTTCTTTGGTATGTTAATTGTTTTTAAGTAATAATTTTTTAGTTGATAAATAGATTAGAGAGCTGCTAAATGTGAATAATATCGTTTTCTTCCAGTAGATCTTTAAATTTAAAATCACAATACGTAATCAGTCCATTATGATGAGAATTTTGTTACTGCTTTAAATACTTCAAAATCTAATGTTGGTATCCATGAAAATTAAAAAAAAATAATATCTAAGAATCATATTTAAGTAATAAGAATTATCATTAATTTAATAATTTATAATCGTCATCTATATAGGATGATTTATCTACTTTTCTTTGAATCATCCTAATAATAATTAAATGTTCTGTACAAATTAGCTTTTTTTTTTGTTGTTGCTGCTTCTTTACATAATATTGATATTATTTTGTATGATATAATAAGTAAATATGAATTTGTATGTTTATTATTCACAATTTTTTTAATAGAAAAAGGGTAAATGTCAAAAAAATTAAAATGTCAAAAATGAGGTCTGTCAAAAATGACAACTCATAAAAAAATACTATATCTTTTTCTATTAAAAAAATTATGATTTATTTAACAATTGACTGGTTTAAATGAAAATTCGGATTCTATTTTTTGTATTTTTATAAATTATTTGTTTTTTAGATTTAATTTCTTTCATATTTAATGTTACTTTGATTACCTTTCTTTTTCATCTATTGATATTGTTACAAATATCGAAAATTGAATTGTTTCGTAACGTACAGAGGTCTTTTCTTATTATTTTTTTTTCTTTGATAGGTGGTGTATAGTAAAAATTTTATAAAAATCTTAATACGAGTATCTTTTTACTTCTAGCATTTTCATCAAATCTCAATTTGGGACATTATTTTGTTTTTTCTTTAAGTGCTAAGTATTAGAAATAGATATTTTAGATCATTATAATCAATTGAGAATTTGATTTAAATCGCATCAAAAAACAAACAATGTAAGGTATAAATATAATTACGATGATTACTTTTTTCTCTTTTTGTAAAAAGATGTTTATTTTCTTATTCTCTTTTCTTAATTTTGTTATATTTAACAACCATCATTTACTTTTTCAAAAAAATTAAGTGTCGAACTCAAATATAAATAAAATTGACAATAAAAAGTAAAAAATGGCGGTTTAATTGTTTTAACTCTCTTTTTGTATTCATCTTTTTTTATTTAAAGAGGCACAATTAATAAATCTTTTCATCTTTTTCTCCTTTAAATATATTCGAGTACATTAAAAATCGAAGTTTTTTCCCCCTCACAATATTCTTAATTTATTCTTGTTTCAATCTGTCTCATCCTTACCAGAAATTAAAATTAAAGATGTATAAATCACTTGGTTATTCTCACTATTACACGTCACTGTCCGGATCGGTTTCGCTACGCGGTTGCCCAAAGTTTCTCGTAATGCTTTCGCTCATCGATCGAATGTTTGCCAAATGTACGTCACTCGACGGCGGCATCGAAAAATAATTCAAGCGATGCTCCAAATCGGGTACCGCGTTTAAATCGTCGTCCGTTCGATAACAATTGTCATACTCCGAGTCGTACAATGCACTCAATGAATCCAACGACATCATCGCATCCGAATCGAAAATTCTCGACGAAGCTCTCGATGACATCGAAGTGTTATCGTCCATGTCACCTTCGTGATTATGATCGTTATAAGCTGAATTTACATCACTTAAAGCACCTAAAAAAAAATTATTAAATGTCAAACTGACAGTTAACATGACAAACGTCATCTTGACGGTTATAAATATAAACGATAATTTATATATTATTATGATTTAGATACCTTCAGCATCTGTTAATCCCGTTTCGTTAATCATAGAAATATTTTCTAGAGCCGGATCATCAGTAGTATACCCAGTACTTTCTCTATCATTTAATAATGGTTCTGAAGCGCCTTCAGCTTCGTCATCTTCGCTCCATTCCGATTGACTATTTTCGGTTTCTTTTTGTGTATGATGTTGTTCCTTTTCGCCGTTTTCAATGTTTCTTAATTTTTCCTGTACCTTTTCCTCTAAGAGTCGCTTAACTTCTTCTTCCTGTATTATTAAATAAGTGAGATTATACGAAGAGGCGGGCCGAAAAAAACGGCCGAAAATGTTTACCAGTTCTTTATCCACATGCTGCTTGCACAAAGTTTTCACAGCATTTAATGACGATAAAATATTAACTAAAATGTTATTAAATTTCATTTTTTTTGTATCCTTACCTTAGCCGCTTCTTCTTCCATTCGCCTTTCATCTCGCTCAAAACTTTCTAAATCGGTATCATCATCAGCAATAACAACGGGCCGACTTATTTGCATATCACAGTCATTATTTTCTAAGTCTACGTCGCTCAATGTCATGGAAGCAGCGTTTTGTTGACATCTACAATTAAAAAATTTCATTACAAAATTTGATTTTTTCAAGTTATATTTGATTTATTTAATGCAATGAAATGAAAAAAAGCATATTTTTTTTATTTTACCTGTGAATGCGCGTGATGTTATCTATTTTTGTCTAAATTATTTTTTTTTGCAAAGCGTGCCGGAGAATTGCGCAGCAAGGAGCAGGAACGTGTTTTTAATAGCATTTTAGTTAGTTTATGTGATATTTTAAATAAATGTTAAAAAAGTTATTATCTGATTTTTATAATTAAAATTAACCTCTATAGTACCTGTCAAAACTGTTGTGAAGTTGGCAACATTATTAAGGAATTATGTCAATTATGTTATGTCAAGTTTTGACAGCAATTTGTGAAAAATTTCCTAACCTCAAAATTTTTGTTATTCAAAATGTGATCAGAAATAAAAAAACAACAAGGACAATAGAATCTAAGAGGAGTGGTACATCCCGAGATTAGGTGTACAAATGCTTAATTTATTCTATTCGTGTTTTGTAATTTTGTTAGTTCTACTTTTACTTCAATAATAATGTACAACAATCTTGCGCTGAATAACAACTAAAACTAGAGCTAACACAAGACCTAGAAACATTTAATTGCGCATCTTTTAAGACGCCTAAACCTGTTGTAGCAGTCCGTTTAGATTCTGTCGTCTATGAAAAAGAACCTAAAATTGATAAGGATCCTAGGTAATACCAACATAAACCCTAAAAATGTGCCCGACAGGTGTTATATAAAAAAAAAATTACCACATCTTGATAACTTTTCAAATCAGATAACCAAATGAAACTTAAAAATAAATTAAATTAATTGTATTAAAAACTGTGTATTAGTCTTGAATTATTTATTTTGTTGTTGTTATTAAAATACCTGTCTAACGGTGATATTTTAATCTGCTTATGCGGTTCAGAAGGTCCCGGTGATGGTGCCCTTTTTAACGACCCCTCCTTGCTGCTTGATCCTCTCGGCGGTGACATGCACTGAAGTGTAACACTTCCGCTGGGGTTCACCCGAAGACCCAAAGCGAGCGCCTGAATGGCTGCCAAACCAACTTGGTGATTGTTATTGTTACTTGGTGCGTACCTTACAAGTGGTTCAAGAGCCAAATCTTTACACTGCTGAACCAATTCTAACTTTGGCGGGATATTTTGCAGTAAATTCTGTTCGTCTAATAATTTTTGAATTTCCTTTTCGAATGATTCTTGATGTGGGTGATGATGGTGGTGATGATCTTCGAGATTACTCATTTTTAAATTGTTCAGATTAAAATTTGGTGATGTTTTATGATTGTTCGATGAGGATGACGGTGAGGCTCGATGTCTTCGGATATCTTTTTTATCGGTTTGAGAACAGCCGTCGCGTTTCGTCGATTTATCACTATTAAACGTTTTAAAATCTTCTTTAAGTAACTCCCTGATTTCTTCAGCTTCTTTAAAACTCGGCGATCGTTTACAATTAATCGAAGACTGCTTATTACATTCTAAAATTGAATCACTGTCATTACGAACTCTTTGATGTTGTTTTTCTAACGTTTTTGGTATTTGTTTCTTTTGAACAGCACCATTCACACTTGAAGTTCGTAGCATTAACATTGGCTTTTGGTGTGGGGGTCTTGAAAATTCAAAACTTGCACAACTTTCACCTTTGCAACTTTCTGAACCATCTAGAACAGGAGGACTGATTACTGCTGATGAATCACCACCGAGTGTATTACAGGTATTAGCCAAAGCAAGTACAGCACTAGGCGGTAAATTGTTAACACATTTTGTACGTTCCGTTGATGAGTTACGTAATGAGCAATTCGGTGGGATGTAATCTAAAGAAGCTCTTGGGGAAATCTCCGGGGAGGAGCAAGGATTTACTTGGATATCGGATGGAAATAGGAATTGTTGAGTGTCGGTTGGAAGTGGTGGGGAAACACATGGTGAAGCATCAGCATCCGTCGTTCTACTGTAAGATTCATCGGAACTACTTATACTTGGAGAATGATTCAAAGAAGAAATTTCATCAGCTGATGAATGTATTCTTTGAGGTGCGTTGTTGTAAACCCCACCGATACTTTCATCGGAATAATGTCTTTGTAACGGACTATGTCTTCGAGTGTGTAAAGGACTACGATTTTGTAAAATATTACTTTTCGTTTGCACCCCCAATTTATTTCTTAAAAATTCGGGTGTGTTTCCTTTTTCTGGCGTTTTAACATAAATTTCATTCATATTGATTTGTTTTCGGTTGCGCCCCGGGCTTTCTTTTCCGGGGGGTTTTGGTAACGGCTTTAAATATGGTTTAACCTCACTCATAACGGTCACTTTATTGTTCGTATTTCCGCTTTCTAATAATTTATTATTATAACTAATATTGTTATTATTTCCTCTTGGCCAAGGTGGTGCATATTTCATCATATCTGGATAATGATTTTTATGAGGCGGAAGTGGAGGTGCGGGTAATTCATCATCCGATTTTTTCATTTTCACCGGCTTTGGTAGTACACAAGATGGTGGTAAAAGCGGTTCATTTTCGCATCCGTCACGGTGATTTTCTCTAAGCGCTGGTAACCTTATAGCATTTCTAATACCTGAATAGTTATCCTCCCTTGAATTTTGCCGCGATTGCATTGAGGTTTGATGTTTTCGATTTCCGTTTAATTCCGCGTGATGTAAAAGCGCTAAAGGTGTTGCTACACCACCATATAAATTATTGATTGCTACAAAGAAAAATTAAATTAATGTGAAATCAAAAAAATTGATTTAAATTTACTTGTTGAATTTCCACTTCTCATACTGTTTAATTCCTCCACTCGTATTGTACCTGGTTGTTTTCGATCGATTAAAAAATATGTGGTCATATCACCTTTTCCTTTCACTTTCACTTTTCCTCTGCATTGAAATTCGTAGGGATAACCTTTTAAAACTTGGTAAACTTCTTCTGTTACTTGTGTATGGTTGGGAAGCCCTGTGGAATCCATTCGACTTGCCACATTAACAGTGTTACCCCAAATATCATATTGAGGTTTTCTTGCACCTATAACCCCAGCAACAACTGGGCCAATATTTATTCCTAAAGATAAATTCATTCATCATTAAATTATTTATTACATAAATAAAATAACTTACCCACTCTCAACATAAAATTATTATAACTATTTTCGTTAATATTCAAAAGCCGATCTCTCATGGCAAAAACAAATTCGACCAACGTACTAAGATGTAACCCAGCCGTACTTTCATCTTCGTCCAAAATTCTTGAATCCGGCATAAGTCCAACTGCTGCCATATAAGTAGAACCAACCGTTTTGATTTTATCAATAGCTTTAAATCGTTCCTCACTTAATAAATCGTCGAAATCGGCGATAATTTCATTAAGTAATCGTAAACATTCAACGCCTTGATTATTACCATCCAATTCCGTGTAAAATTCGTGATAATTAGTTATCGAAGCAAAAACCACGCCAACTCTTGAATAACTTTGATGGTACAATTCCTGCGATAGAGTGGTCTGTAATAGACAAGTTGTAGCCGGTTTATTAGTGTCCCTTTTTTACCACATCAGTGCCCCATTTATAAAAGAGAACGTGAAGAAGAAAAGAGAACAAAAATTTGTACTTTGTGTAAAGAAAATAAGATGCAGTAAAAAAAGCACATTTTTCATTATCTATCCAACAACAAGAATTTTGTGTTTTAAAGAAGAAAACAAAAACAGAAACTGAAACATGCAAAATAAAATCATTATTACCATATTATTTCTAAATTGGTTATCCAAAAAATGAGTTGCAACATGCGCCGGAAGTAAATTAAAAAGAATCCGTTTGTTCGAATGCTGAAGAGCGTCCATTTCACGTTTCTCTTCGTTTGCTTGAACTTGCCATAAAAAATCTAGTCGAGCCGTCCATTCAACTTGTCTTCCATGGATTAAAACAGCCAAAACGAAAATTAAGACTTGAACAACGCTCGTTACGTGAGTTGGAATTTTCGCTCTAAAGTAAACTTAAATTAAGTTTTTAACTTGTGAATGTTGAAAAAACATACCCTATTCTTTGGTCGTAGCAATAAAAAAGATACGAATGCGACACCTCTATTAACAAAACATAAACCGTGCACATAACAAATAACAAACACGCTTTTAAAAGTACTGGAAGTCGTAAAAATAACGCCACAGCAAAATAACCGAGGGCGCATGATAAAACGATGTATTGAGGAAGCGGGCAAGCTCTATGATCACCTTCGAAACTATCCAAAGTTATATTGTGACTAATACAAGGTTCTGATGTAATACAAGTAAACTAAAAAATATTTTAATTAGTAAAAAAATAATACAACACAAAATTTAAACTTACCACATTAACTTGAGCTACGGTATAAATTAAAACAATGGTAAACATGGTTATTGCTAATCTTAGCACAAAACTTTGTGAAATATCCCATAAAATCCATCTCAGTCGTACAGCTAATAATAAAATTAGAACCGCTGAGATCCAAACGAACGCCGTCAGAAATAGAAGAAGTAAAATTATGGTTCTTGGTAAAATTACGGCTTGTAATGCGCCCATTAAAACTAATAAAACTAAAGCGCATGCTAATGAAGAACTATATCCAACATCCAAATCTTCATGATACTAAAACAAAAATTAACTATATAATAGTATATTATATATTTAGTGTTATATTAAAATTTTGATCCATTTAATTTAAAACTATAATGTAGTAAAACCTCGATATAACAGATTAATACTAAGATTGCTATATCCCAGGAATAGGTGCACAGTTCGAAGGCCCGTTCGTGACGTCAAGCATGGGTAGGCAACAACTATTTCGCATTTTGCATTAGCAAATGCTTAATTTATTCCATTCGTGTTTTGTAATGTTGTTAGTTTGAGACTTAATGTTCATAATATAAAATGAAGATCTTGATCGAGTTTAGCTGTACATCTCTTAAGATGGCTAAACCAGAATGATTCTAGTTCTAAGTCTAGTGTTAACACTCTAATTCGAAGGGCAAAATCTAAACTGCGCCGCTCGCTACGGTATCATCTTACCATTATCTGTCGATCATTTTGCCACAAACAGAACCAGGAATTCGTCGCTAAATATTATGTGATCCCATTCATCGATCCAACGTTGTTCTTCTTGGCATCATAGATGTCTGGCTCATTTGTGAAGTTTCGTCAAAGAAGACGTCGTAAAGGTCGGTATGAATGGAGATGATTAAAAGATAAAGTTCGTTAATACCAATTGCAGCCGAAGAACGAAATCTGTCTCTAAGACTCATTTGTCTAAAGCGACCATCTTCGCGTTCGTTAGTCGCTCGAGAACGTCCGCTTGCAAGAGGACGACTACTATTGAAGTGTTTCGATTCAATCTTCGACTAATATCACGAAACGGAATACCTTGCGCTAACATTCATATTTAAATATACTGATGTATTTTATCCTTTATATCGACGTTTTACTGTATTTTAAATAAATCAGTAATTTTTGTTATTTACCTGATTTTCTTTTTCACTATTTTTAAATTTTAACGTAAACAAATTAACGTGCGTAGATTTTTCCCTGTCAACACTTCGAGCGTCAATGGCTTGTGTTAAGTACTTGTTAACCCTATTGGAGGGTTGATGATAGACGCTGGGGTGACGCTTCTTGAAGGGTCTCTTGAATTTCTCCGAGACTTTGTTCTACAAAAAAACAAACAACAAAACGCAATAAGTAATCGATAAAAACACGAATGAATCGAAAACTTGGAGAATCAAAAAAGATTTTCAGCAAACTTTGGTAGGTTTTAAATAGTAGTAAAGCCAAAAATGAAGCGACTATAGTTTTTTTAACACGTAAAAAATTCGCTGCAAGAAAAAAAATTAAGATTAAAATTTTTTTTTATTTTAGTTAATGAAATGTACGAAGCACTTTCATGCACCAAAAATTGTTTTTTCTTCAAAGGCCATCAGAAATAAAATCAAAAATAAATTAAAAAGTAAAAATTCAGATCAAAAAGATTTTTTTTTCTTTTCGGAAAAATAGTGTAAAACGCAACACTAGAAATGCCAAAAAAAAAGGAAAGTTAAAAAGAAATTATAAAAAAACTGTAGTAGATTTTCAAGAATATTTCCAATCATCAATCAAAAAGTGAGCGTTAACTCACATCCGTCTCAGCGGCCGTTGAACATCCGGCTTCGAAATCGCCGGATTCTTCACCGTGAAGCATTTTCTTGAACTCTAGCACCTACAAAGCCATTTATGGTACTGGTTTTTTTATTTGTTGTTCAGATGGGTTGGTGTCAACACAAAGAGGTGAACACAAATTATTTACACTTATTAAATTTCATTATATCAGAATAAAAGCAAAAAATAACACATAAAACTATGATCTAAACGATAAAAGAAAATTATTGGAGTGGTCTGCATTCGAATTTCTCGCATATAAAATAATTTCCTGCGTGTTTATCAAAGTTACACACATATTGAGGTGTTTTAATGACACAGAGAACAAATTTAACCGCATTATCTATAAATTATTTTATTTTATTGCTATCAGAGACATTAAAACACCTGTATATGGACGTTTCAGTCAAACAATGTTATCTGAATCGTCCTGTATATGCGAGAAAGTAAAAATAATGAAAAATTATAATTTAAGAACGTGTTAATAACTTTTCAAGGAATATTGAGTGCCCTGTGATGAAAAAATGCTAATATATACTTTATACAGAGTGATTCTTTTTTTTTGTAATTTGTGAAAGCGAAGCAGGCTCAAGTGCTGACTCACTTTGCTCTCAACCGCCGTGCTATTTGCTGATTGACTCGTTGAAGAGGAATCGGCGTGAAGCATCCGTTGCAGATCTAGTACCTATAAGCGTACACAGTTACAACCACAGAGAAACGACATCGAGATCACATCACATAGAATAATTTCTAGTTTTTTTTCTAAACCTAAAAATTATTTTAAAAAAATTAAAACGGGTGTTAGTTTCAAAAATATTAAGAACTAATAAAACTTACCCAAACACATTATTATTTTATCAAATTTTCGCTACTTACACGACGATAAACGTTCATAAACTCTGCTCGTTTCGTGTACTTTTTCGATTTTTCGAGCGGGAGTTTTTTATTTTTTTATTTGTTTCGAGCAGAACACCAAAAGACAGACAGTACCAAAAGACAGAGAGAAGAGACAATGAGTGATAGCACTTACCGCGTCCTAAAAAGCAAACGTGAAAAATCATGCGATTAGAGAAAATGGTTTTTTAAAGAAGCTTTTTAAATTTTAAAAAGGTATAAGAGGTAGAACCGTAATGTATTTTTGTTAATATGACATCAAACTTTTTCGGAATACTTATACTCAATTTTAAAAACTTTATCGCCTACCGGCAGCAAAAACATATTTTATGCAATCCAATTGCGGCAGTAAAGTGACACTTTGTGCTAGTGTGCTGGTAAACTATGTATTTTGCGGCAGGCAAAGTATTTTTTTTAAACAAAATCCCATATTAACAAAATACATTAAGTTATTTTCAAAAAAATACAAGAAACAAACACCATACATATACAGCACGTAAGATTGTAAAGAAAAAAAATATAAAAGAACAAGAACGTGAGGTTAGAAAAACACGTGTATCAAAAAAATCTTGTGCACCAGTGCTTTATACATTTAAATTATTTTTAAAAATAGTGCATAATTAAAAAAATTACTTCTTAATTTTGTGCGGTACATGACGATAAAAACATCACCAAATTTATTTTTTTATTATTAATAATCTTAAATTTTTTTAATAAATTTAATTTATTTTTAATTATTTTTCTTACCTTCCTAGCATTGGCCGTCTTAATATCCGAAGATTGCAACGCGATGTTCGAGAATGGCACCTCCATCGAGTATTTTATCGAATGCAGCAACTGCACGACGACGTTCGAAACATTCTTGAAGCTCAGCTTCCGACGTTGTCCAGGCCCCATCACCGAGCGAACCTGAAGCGTGTTGAATAAGAGTGGCTGGAAAAGATAAAGACGAACGCCGCGCACCCGACGAAAAACGATATTTGTTAGTCGGTGTTAGAGGTTTTTTTAATTTTGTTTTAGAATTTTAAAAGATGCAGAAGAAATAGAAGAAGAAGAAAAATCGATAACTTTTTATCGATTAGTTTTTTTTGCTGTGGCAAAGAAAAACATAAAGTAAATATTTTAAAACACGTTAACAACATGCATTATAATAAAGTAATCGCGTCTCTTGATTGTATTTTGTGTGGGCTTCAAAGCTGCTGTTGCTGCCGTTGAAATTTAAACTCGCCATCAGTATGCAGAGGTTTCAACGTGGGTTACTTTATGAATAAAATATCCGGCAACGAATCCATTTCATTCATAACCTTGTTGTAAATGTAAACATTATTTTTATAATATTATATTATTATGATTAAAATATAAATATATATATAATTAAAAATTTATGGAACTATAGAGTACTAAGATCTTCATTAAGCTCTCTTATCACCTTGCTGCTAAATTTATCACATTAATAAACACAACATTAACCAAAGTGGGTACTTGAAATGGCTGTAATGTTTAATTTAACAGGATGCTGATAGTAAAAGTGATCCTAAACAGGATTGTATAAAAAGGTCAATATCTTGATTTAATATTAGATAGCAAATTACAACATTAATCGAAGTAATTACCAATATACTTATGATTTTTTTTAAACGTGACACCAATTTTGTATACTGGTTTTGTAGAAGTCCAATTCTGAACTATCCATACCATACAATTATTAAAAGACCAAAAAAGGTAATAATATTCTATCCACAATATGAGTCAGTAATGATTGTTTGACACATTTCCAAAAAGGAGAATTCAGGCTGTTATCAACTAAATTCATATTTGTTCACGTTTGAAAAACTTTGGTTCTGCTTTTGGATTATGTTTATTTGATGTCTTAAGTTTTTTTTTATTATGGCGAGAAAATGATATCGGTTAAGTGCTCGCCGCCAGAATTGATGACCATACGTACCCGATTTATGGTATTTTCCATCACTCTTCACAGAACATCTAGCGGTAGGTTCTCGCATTCTTGACGGACATTTTCTTTGAGGGCTTGAAGAGTTTGAGGTTTGTGAACATAGATTCATGACTTCAAAAAACGCCACAAAAAGAAGTCTAGAACGGTTAATCGGGCGATTTTGCCGGCCAGTGCAAATCGCCAAATCGAGAGATAAGGCGATGCGGAAATGCAATTTCGGTTGTGGCTCGTGCAGTATGCGTCGTTGCTCCATCCTGCTAGAACCACATGTTTTCTAGTCCCAATACATGAAATTCAGGACGGAGAAAGTCGTTGAGCATGGCTCTGTAGTGCTTGCCGTTCACAGTAGCAATATTCTCAGCAGAATGGCTGTTCCGGGGGCGGCCAGATCTGGCAGCATCTCGTGTTGTCCCAGTTGGTGTCGGAAAACCGAGAAATTTGCGCCGAAATTCTTGTTGCAGGCATTAGTTAAAATTTGAAAGTTTTTTATCGTTCGTTCGTTCGTTTTGAATAAACATAAAAGGAAATTCCACGAGAAATGAATATATTGCAGGCTTATTGATCTCTTTTTTTTTGTATAGTCCTCGACTTAATTGATGTACCCTGAATACACATAATGAGAGTTGTACTCTATTTTTACTATTTTTTAGTAAACATAACTGATTTCAGTTCCAATTAAACCAATTAAGAATACGTTATTACATGTTTTGACAAACAACATTTTAAAAATAACTCAATAAATTGATAATCTTTTCTGATTTTTTATCTATTTCTCATTTGAATAAACTCAATTTGAAGGACATAAATGGGGCGTGGTATAAACGTCGTTAAAAGGGTGCCACGCGCGGAGAACATCGATCCAATCCCAAGCATATTTTACATTGCCAGGACGGAGGTAAACAAGCGACGCGGATGTTCAACACTTCCGGTACGGCGACGACTACATTAGCACCTCATGTCATATCTATCTAACTACACCAATAGTTAATTTCAACGGCAGCTTGAGAGCTTTTCGAGAGGGAGGGAAAGCATGTATCTACGTAATATCATACCAAGAATACACCAGAAGAGAGAAGATTCAGCAAGAGAAGAGAAAATCATTTCGAAAGAGAGTAAATTATAAAAGAAGCTAAACGAATAATATTTTCTGCGTTTGTCATCATTTATGTTCTGCAGAAAGAAAAAAAGGTGATAACAAGTTAAGAAAGAAGTAGTTTTGTTAAAAGCAGCCTTAAATCTACATAAATTAATGAAACATATACCTTTCTTCTTCTTGCCGGTGGAACAATAAAATAAGTAGTAACACAATGGTCCCTTAAATATTGATTCCTAGTCGAACCCATTCCGGCTTCAACCTCATACTCCCCTCCCAAATAGTCCAGAGTGGCTTGGGTGATGTGAACACGCCTAAAAAATTGAAATTCAATAACTTTATTATTTAGAGCTGAACGTGTAAAATTGAGTTACGCGATGTCAATCACGGCAGCAATTAGAATTCATTAATTAAGTTCAATCGGAAATTTTATTGAAACAGAATCCTGACATAAACATCATTTTGTAATGGTATTAAAACCCTTTAAAACTTGAAATAAAAACTATAATCGAGAAATGTTTTTTTATAAACAACATAAGCTGTTTAGAAGATAATAATTAGCGTAGTGTAACGAGTTTTACGCCGATTAAATTTCAAGAAACACAAATCTCTTTAAAAATCTACAATTGTTAGGGTTTAAATTTCAAAACGACAGCAAGAAAAAAGATATTTTATACCCTGGTTCTCCGCCGGCTTCCATATTATTGGCAAGTGTAACATCATTTGACCAAACATCGTATTGCCATTTCCTAAGTCCGAGCACGCCGCAGAGTACTCGTCCGGAATGAATACCGACCCTCATGTTAAGTTGAACGTCGGTGGCCTCAACAACGCTGGCGATCGCGTCGATCATATCCAAACCCATTTCCACGGTGCAATGAGCGTGATCCGAACGCGGTTCCGGCAAACCGGAAACGCAATAGTAACAATCGCCCAGAATTTTGATCCGTAAACAATGATTTTCCTATTTAGGGTTAAAAATAATAACTTTAAGTAACTTCAACGTGAACTCTAACCTTTATAAATATCAAGACCTTTTCAAAGATAACCGTTTTAAAAATTTATTTTTATAAAAGTGAGGTTAATTTATACAAATAAGTCAATTAATTGTCAAGAAATTGACGTTGAATGTAAAAAATTTCAATTTAATACCAACTGTAATAAAAAAAAATTAAACAAAACTAATTAACCACATATTTTATTAATATTAATTTTTTTTAATTATTTATGGTTAGATTTATTATTGATATTAAATTATAAAAATTAAATTTATAAAAACCACCTGCCGATATATTAGAAAACTGTAATTAAAGCTGCATTTGATAGCTCGACATTAATTGTGAAATATTTTCAAAAAATTATAACAAAATTTTTTTTGAGTTTCACTTACGTTTGCCAGTTGATCAAATCGCCCAAAAAGTTCGTTTAAAAGTCTGACTAATTCTTGGGCGGTACATTGCGACGCTAAAACCGTAAATCCAACGATGTCCGCAAAAAGTATACTGTAAATAAATAAGTGAAAACATTATTTATACAAATTGTTAAAATATCGATCGGATTTTAGTGTATTATTGAGGATATTTTAAAGTTTATACGTTAAATTAAAAGATTTAGATTTTAATCGCTATCATTTCATAGAAGGGTTGAAACACTCAAACAAATCTCTTAATCGTAAATCTATTTTTAGTTTGAAACGAAAATGACTCACACTCGTTCGCCACTCAATGAATTGTGCTGAATGTTGAATCACACGGTGTTTAAATTTAAAATATGTATGTACGCGAACCAGTTCGTGTTTTAATATCATCTTTTGTTTAGAAAAACTTTTAGGATTTAACTAATAAAAACTTTTCCCACACAGAATAGTTATATTAAATCCATTTTATTGTTTGGCTTGGCATATTGATAGAGTTCATGGCAAAATAGAGGAGTTCGTTGCTGCAGTAATTAACGGTGGAGTTATTAACAACAATTGCGGACGTTATTAGCTCGCGGTTAACATGCAGTGAGAGATACACAGCGCTTGATTCCTATGTACATGGGAGTATTGTTGTTACCATTCCTTCTATTTAATCTGATCACTTTATCTTATAACTTCCGTTTGACGTTAGCGTGAATAATAATTAATCGGCCCAAACCACAACACCTGTATATTACATTTTAGTTACACAAGAAACAAGTTTGCATTAAAACACAATTCGGTGGTAATAATACAAATTAATAATCATCAATATAAATACTATACCAAATTGATTTGGGACATAATTGTTTAGAAAATGTTTTTATGATGTTTATTTTGCTTAATTACCTGACATTTTCGTGTTTTTGAATGTAGATTTTATGGAATTGGCCCTCAACCGGCGATATGATATCATTCTTCATTTCCATTGCGACGTGTTGCGGAAGCACCGATAAGAGAAGTCGTTCCTATCAAAAAAAATAGCAAAGTAAACAAAAATATATTAAGAGCTATTAATACTCATTGTGAAATTGGTATCAAAACGTAAATAACTACGCAAGTATAGTACATACAGATGCAACGGAGTTATAAATTTCAAACTCTATGATGAACGAAATCGGGAGAGGAAGGGGGTACCAAAAATAAGCACACATTATTATTATTATCGTTGTATACGAGCTGCGGAGAGTGGGAAACACCATTTTTCAACAGCATCGTTAACGATTTTGAAATTCTGGGGATTCAATGTGAACTATTTAAGTTGGTATAGTTAAGCTTTGGTTGCACATTTTCAGTCGTTTCGCTTTAAAATTACAATAAATGCTTAACGAAACACTATTTTAAAACATTGTTTACAACCGTGGCCCAACGAATTGATGGTTTATTACCAGTTTATTATACACGCTGTCGAAAATTGAACCGTTAAATTTATAAATTTATGATTCATTTGAAAATTTACAAATTGAGTTGTTCTCGAATGTGATTTATGATAATATTATAACGTTAAATAAATAATAACTTTTAGAGCTTAGAGGGTTATGATTATATTTTTTATAATTTGACATTTTATGAAGTGTCAAATATCGGATACCAACTGAAAAAATTACATTTGTTATTTTTTATCTTACCAATTTTTCGTTTTCATCTTCCATTTCTAAACGTGCCGCTATACAATTTCTTGTATCCAGAAATGCTTTTCTTTGAGCGTGTTCCATTAAATTGTGCATAAAAATTCCAACAACGTTTGCACAAAAGAAGACCAATACGTTTGCAGATAACTGAAATCGTAAAGAAAAAAAAATTAGAATAATGTTTTTACATAACTATAAATTGAGGTTAGAATTAAGGAACAAAGTGTATCATTACTAATGATTAAAATTTGTATTGTTTCTTATATTTGAACCTTGTAAATCTTCACTTGTTGTGTAAATCTTATTGTAAAGTATTCAAATAAATAAGCCAGTGATTTTGTAGATGCTAAAGGCTTGAAGTCGATGCTACAGAAATGATTGGGTTTATAGATATTCTTGTTATTACTGGGCATTTAAAAAAAATGAGGAGAATCCATAGCTTATCATAATTAAAGCGCAGAACTATTTATTAGACAATAATGAGTAGAAACAAATTTTTTTCTATAATGACACATATTCGGTTAGACGATCTTAACACCAGATCTGAGAGAAAGAAAAATGATAAATCACAAAGGAAGAGTTTGTTGACAACATATTTGCGATGATTAGATGTCTGCGCGCGTTATAACTACCACTCACGAACATTTTTAGTCTTAAGTGCGCTATGTGTCTCGTATATGTTGCGTAGCACTGCCGCGCAAACATTCATTGCTCTAATGGTGCTACAGCCCGCTCCGAGTCTTGACCTCCTTCAGTTTCTTTCCCCAACCATCTTTATCCATAGCCGCTCTCTTCCAGTTCCTAATGCCGAGGATACTTCTCGCGTCCGCATCCGTCTCACCCTACTATCTCTTTCTGGGTCTTCCTGCTGGCCTGCGTTTGGACACAGCTTCAAATGTTTTTTTTTATTATCACCGATTTTTTAGTCTGAGCGAAATCACTGTCATTTTGAACACAGTCATTCTCTTTCTAGTTTTTTAAAATTGAATTGTCACACCAAATAACGATCTCTTTTGAAGGACTTTTAAGAAACAACCTGTAGTGTTATTACCCCTACTATGTCTTCATATCAGGAGCATATGAGTGCTAAATATCTCCAAAATTATTATATATTCATTAGTGTGTGCAAGCAGAGCATGTTAGAACGTCAATGTTAGAACGTATTTGCGACGGTGTCATTCTCATGTGGTTAGTGGCTGCTTTTCTTTTGATTGTATAGATGATAAAATATTATTTCTGAATAATAACATTTCAAAATAATCTAAGAAACAGGTCACAATCAAAATAAAAGATTTTTTAAGCCTCAGCTCATTTCTTCGTTTTTAATATTCTATACCTTCGAGAAATTTTATGTACTTAAAAATTTAATGTACTCTAAGTACATTACATTTCACGGAGGTACGGAGCTGTTTTATTTATTTCCATCACATGCGGCTCTACCATAATATATTATGGATCTTTTAACACCTCCAACTTGGAAGGAGTATTTT
Organism: Onthophagus taurus; assembly: GCF_036711975.1. NCBI lineage: Eukaryota > Metazoa > Arthropoda > Insecta > Coleoptera > Scarabaeidae > Onthophagus > Onthophagus taurus. The sequence goes on from NC_091967.1 coordinate 7,585,925, forward strand.
CGGAGTCCAGGAAGAAATCATATGAATTGCCACACCTTAATAGATTTATACATAACACTATTATTTATGAACTGCATCAACTTTTTTAACTTAAGTTGCACTCAAGATGATTTAATTACAAACAAATAATGTCGCTTATTGTTTTCCGTATTGGATGTTCAAATTAGAAAACACAAGATTTGGATATAGTGAAAGAGTGTGTGATTGAAAGAGGGTGTCTACAGAGTCTCATTAAAGAACGCGATTGCATCAAGATTACATGTTGAAAAAGTTATACCACTACTCGCTTTTTATCCCAGACTTAAATGCAACAAGAAAAGCAGCGTTAGAGAGATATTTTAGAAAGAATATAAATTTTTTGTATCCCACAATTTGGTCTGGATTCAACTGGACACAATTAATGAGAAGTTAGGTAAATACACAAATTGTTGACAAAATAATAAACAATAAATATTACTCAATTATCTCTGATTAATCTCATGATAACAAGCCTATCCAAATTTATCTGCCGCCTATCGCGGAATTATACACTTATTTTTTAAAACTGTAGAGAAAATGCAAGACAGAATCCGTGAAGGTGTCATGAAAGTTGATTCTGCCCTGTTCTGCATTCTGACATTAGCAGACTGTCAAAATAATACAATTTTTTTGATATTTTGAAAATGGAAAGTTGGAAAAGTAAAAAATAATTTTGATTGCGCCTTGAATTTAAAATCAAATTTAATTCCTTTTTAGTTACACAACCAATTCAAAACACTTGATCAAAAAATTTTTTTTTCGGGTTATAGTATAGCCATAAATACTTTTTTGGAAACTTTCAAAATCCTCTTTTGGCACAACTCCACGATACGTGTAGCCAAAAATTCGTTAAAATACGTAAACTATTTACGTTCGTAAATTTTTTCCGAGTTAAATTATCTTTAAAACCTATTTAAAGAGTAAGTTCCTCTCGAAATCGTTAAAATAGCGTTCGTTTAAATTGGGTTTACGGCCTGTTTAGTGATTTTCCCCGTGGATTTATGGTTTGTAGAAAAACAATCGTTGGTTTTACAAAATCGACAATTGTCGATCCTTTCAGGATTTCGGGTTCGTAAGATTTTCGGGCACCGATCCAAGAAACATCGAGATCTCTCCTTCCATTGGAACCTAACGCAATAAGGCTTCTCCTCAATGATCGATGTTTATACCGAAGTCGTAAATTAAATTAGAATTATATTACTCGTTTTCAAAGATATTCTTTACATTTGTATTCTTTGTACTTCATTATAAGTTATGTAAGAAATATGTATCTTAATTAATGCGAAATATAGGTCAGGTTTAAACTCGTTTCAGGTCCAAAGTAAATAATAAATAAACTACGTTTCATCGTGAGTTCGTGTAAACATAGTGAAATTCAATTATTTTTTAATAAAATTTTCGATTTAATAAAAATCGAATGTTTCACTCAATTTATTTTAATTAAAAATTTAAATCAAACGTAAATTTTTACGTTGAAATATAAATTCACTTTGAAAGCTCTCGCCAAACTTAATTTCATAGGCATATTAGATTAAAAAGGGTATGTTTCATTTTGACCCTGAAAGGGACTCTAAAGCAAATTAGATTTTAGTGACCCTTTTCAACGTTAATTAAAATGCAATAAAAATAAGCTTTTAATGAATTGAAAAATCTTACCTGTTGCCAAATCAAATGTTGAAATTCTTTCGCCAAAATAGTGCTAACACCCAAATGAGCTCCACAAATGAAAAAACCAAAAACTCCGGCAATCCAAGTTTTCAACGGCATCATAGCGTAAGCCAAATAAACAACGAAAACGACGTGCCAAGTTCCTTCTGCGGCGACTTTACCCTGACTCGATGGATAAACCGGAAGCGCTAAGGCGCAAAAGGTAACCAAAAAGAACAGGACAACGTAACAGACCCAAAGTAGATACGCATCCTGCATAAGTTTCGTGTGTAAGAATCCCAGGAGGATCGCAAACAGGATACAATGGGCCGCGTTGTAAACCACTTGCGGTGTTGGCGGTTGAACGTAGAAAAGGCCGAGATTTGCCAAAACGAACGTTAATAAGACGAAAAGACCGACGACGGCCGTCACACTCGAATGTTGTAATTTACAAATGTAACGTTGGTATAACATTTCGAGTTCGTCGTTTTCAAAACGATGTGGATTTAAACAACGGGACATCACCCCCGGAGATGTCATCGTTTTTACACTGTGATCCATTTTAATTTAGACTTTTATTGTATGTATTTTTTCTATTTCTTCTATTTTTTCTTCAGCTCGTTTTCATCCGTTGCTTTTTAAAATGGAACAACGCCATATTGACGATGATTTCTGAAAAAGAACAAAAAAATTAAATTAAAAAAGATCGAATAAAATTAATATACCCAAATAAGAAAGACAACACATTTTTGGATAATTTGAAATTCCAACCGCAAATTCTTAAATTTAGACAACAATAACTGTCAAATACCAAAAACATTGATTAAGCCACAAGCCAAGTTAAAATATAATCCGTTAGATGTCGTTAAAATGGTATCCTTAGAAACATCATCGGTCGCTAAGCAATTTGAAAATCGGCCATATTGTGAATAATAAAACAAATAAACGTCAAACTTATTTGTAACCTCTGCAAAAAGAAATGAACTGTCAATATCGATAAATGCTGCGTTTTAACGCGAACGTTGACATTATCGTCGTCTGCAAACAATGAAAAGGCCCCCCGTCTAATTATAGAGTCGAGAAAGGGACCTGTTTTCTTATTGCTCGATTTATCGCCCGTCGAACGCGATAAACGCGTTTCCGCAGCAGTATAAGAAGGAAATTCGTCGCTTCGAAATTCGAACGACAACAACCCAGATGAAGTGTAATAACTGCAGTTAATACAGCGACCGAGTACGAAGCAAAGGAGAAGGAATTGAAAATACCTCCTCCCGAGACTGGTAATAAACTCTCAAATGAAATATCCGACGTTCCGAGACACACAGAGAGTGATAACGGAATACAAACAAGTCGTAAACCAAAAACCCCATTACACTACTATTCCTTTATGTTATTTTCTTTTGCTTTTTTAATGTTAAAGGAGCATATGCCATCAATAAACTTCGTTTTTTTACCTTTAAGTTAAGTCGTAAAGTTAAAAATATTAAACATCCGGTTAGATTTTTTTGGGTTGTGTTTTAGCTTGATTATTTTACAAAGTTTTAAAAAACTCATTTTGGTTTGCTTACTTTTAACTAAAAATATTATTTGACAGCTGCCAACATCTAAAAAAGCTAACTTCACACAGATGCAATTCACTCCACTCATTTCAACAAAGCTTTTCAAAAATTAACGCATTATAAACAAAATTATGAACTAAGATGAGGTAAAATGCATTATATATAAAGTTATTTTTAAAGAATTCCAGAAATGAAAAAAAATCACGTACTTTTTTTTGTAGGTTAATTTAAATGACGTAATAAAATTGTTGTTGAGTTGCACGGTGGCTTTAGCAAGTCTCCTTGCATAATCCGAAGGTTAACGTGGCATCAGGGGCAGGATTAAAAATGGCCCAGACGAATTTTCATCGCGTGCGCGCCTCCGTCGGCGACGCCTAATTTATACCAAGTTTTATGGTCTATTCAAACGTAACATTGACCCACTATTTCAGTTTTAGTTTCGTTGATTTCCATCTACTGTGGCATTGAAAAAATAATCATCAATTTAAAATCAATGGATTTATACCTGATTTATACTTTTCCATTTGACATTTAAAGTGACAAGCAAAAAAGATGACAATGATGAATTTTGACATGAAATGTCATTAAGAATAAGTATAGTATTTTTAAAAATAATTTTTCTCTTATAAAATCAACACCGTTACGTTTTTACGAAAAGAGCCCTCTTTTAAGGTTAGCCCTTATTATTTTTAGGAAATCATTCAGGTGTTGCCAGTTTTGATCTGCGAGGCATAAACCCTCGGATCGGGGCCGTTTGTCTTTGTACCGCAGAGGAGATTCGAATACGCTCGAGTAGATATTTGAACGCGTGCCGTAGCTGCTCTAACTCGACCCTGTGCTCTGCCGAGCGGGATTTTATTGCGATTCCCTAGAAAAATCTTGAAAAAATTAATTTATTTTTTTAAATAAATTTCATTCGATTTTAAACACATTTTACATCCACATTTGAAATTATTACCGGGAATTTCATATAATTCGCAATATATGAATGCAGTTTTAGTAGATGAACCATAGTTCAAGCTACTATGCACTTGCACTCTCCCACATAAAATGCGACATATGTAGCTTTTTTTCACATTAGTTCTAATTTTAGTTCAATAAAAATATGCGTATTTTATGCCAACTAGCGCTACTTACCAGCCATGTTAAGAGAGCTACGGCTAAACGAAATGTTTCTAGTATTAGTCTAGTTTTATTTGTTATTCAGTGCCAGATTGTTGTATATTTTTATTGAGCTATAACGGACACTGCGCTCTCCGTATTGATCCGTTATATCGAGGTTTTACTGTAATCTCAAATTATATTAAGTCCTGTTAGATTCTACTGTCCTTGGACGTGTTGCATTTTATAAGGGACAAAGTAAGTAGGTACGCCCTGGTTTCTATGAAAATATATTTTTGTATATTGCATCTTAATCGCTCATGTTAAATAATGTTCTTGGGGAATTTGGAGTTTGAAATCAGTCAGAAACGATTTGACAGGGTTGTGCGAACAAGCTTTATTTTTTATAAAAATTTTTGTATTTATTTGTTTCACCATGTCGAGTAGCTTTCCGTTGAAAGGAAACCTGAAAAACGTCACATTTTTCCGCGATGCCTTTAGCTTGAAGTTTATACCCTGCAAATACGAAGGGGATTTATTAGAGCTTCTTTGTGCCGTTAAAATCACATTTTCCTTCGATTTTCAATTCCCCTTTAAAAAAAATTCCTCTTCATACAAAGCTTTTTTCGCAAATAGTTAATAAACGTTATAATTATTAAATCAAAATCATTTAAAATGTAGAAATTTCAGCGTTTTACTTAAAACTGTAAAAAAGCTAAAATTGAAAACGCTTATTGTCTTTAGTTTAATGGATATTTAATTTTAGACTGTGAGTTTGCCTGCTTTGTTGGTTCGTTTTAACCGAAATTGTGTGAGCACGTTTCAATTAAGGTACGCTTATTTTAGCCGACACGAAACCATTTTCCGAGTCCAAAAACCAATCCAGATTTAGAACTTTTTAAAGAGCCATTAAAAAAATGTATCGATTGTATTTTTTAATTACGAAAGCTTTCGTATTTGAAATTAACGTTCAAATTAAATCATTCGATAAATTAATTTTCTATAAAAGAAATTGTAATCTTAATGGACAAATAATTATTTTATTTTCGTTTATTTTAACCAAAAAAGATTTATATTTAAGTCTTTTTTTAAGTATCCAGTTGATTAGAAATAGATTCGTTAATCACAACATTCCGCGTTATTTAACTTATTGTTAGTATTTAAATTAAAAAACTACCTACACGTGTTTTAGTTTGTGTGCAAACATTATTAGTACTGTTATGATTTTCCACTAAAAATAAGATTCTTTTCGCGGGTTATTTCGATGGCACCTGTTACGTACTCAGGCGGACCCTGTCAAAAATAAACTCAAGTGGGTGTAATGTTATACTTCTTGCTATAAATTTCACAAGAAATTCACAAAAATAACTCTTAGATTTAACATAAAGAAAGAACGTTCCACAAAATTTTATTTTAAATAGTTAGAAACTTTCTTTTTAAATACACTAGAGGAATTTCTTCACTAATTTAGTTATTTTATTAATTTTAATTATTTTTTGACAGATTTGCGCTCAAACTTTACTCAAAAATTCTAGAAAAACGGCCTGATAGAAACTTTCGAAACTTCCTAGGTCTAGGATTAGTTTTAAGTTTCGGGTTTAGCCGTGCGTAAACAACAATTAAAACTAGAACTAACAGTTCAGACGCACGGCTAAACCCTAATGTTTCTAGTTCTAGGTCTAGTGTTAGTTCTAGTTTTAGTTCAATGAAAAATCTACAACAACCTAATGCTGAATAACAACTAAAATGAGAGAAGAAGTAAGACTAGCATTCTGCGCGGCTTATAGAAGACTCAATTACTTGAAGAAAGTTTTAAAAAAACTTAAATTCTTTATGAAATCCACGAAATCCTTTTGCAATATATTACAATAGAGTAATTCATCTAGGGGCGATAAATATTTGCTTGATCTCCTCTTTAAGAAAGAGAGACGGAACAATTTAAAACATTGCGGCAAAGGATCGGTAGGGAACAAAGGACATGTAACGAACATAACACCCACACTTAATTATGGATCAGATACTTGGACGATGTTGGACAAGCACAAATCGAAAATAACAACAGCAGAGGTACCTACGTAAGATATTGGGGAAAACCAGAAAAGATAGGATACGGAACAAGAACATCAGAGAAGAACAAAGCTTACACCCCCTGGTACAGGAAATAGGGGGAAAACAACTAAGTTGGTATGGTCATCTGGTTCGAATGAAAGAAGATAGAGTGCCTCAAAAAATGTTCAACATGAGGCCAGAAGGAAAGAGAAAGCGTGGTAGCCCAAGAGCCCAATAAGAGGGAGAGATTGAGAAGATGGTTAAAGGAAGAGGGAAGAGACTCGCCGAAGTACGGACTATGGCCAGAGATAGGAATATGTATAAAAGATGGATCCAAATCCCAACATCATCACTGACAGTTACCGATATAGGTTAAAAGGTTAAAACGTCAATTCTTGACAGTTTGTTCACATTGACAGATTTATTTCATTTGAATTGATTTTTCTTTTAATAAAAGTAATCAAAAACTTAACTCGTATTTTATAAAGTTAATTGAGACGAAGGTGTTTCAGTTTGTATAACGTGAAATCGAGCTCCGAGAGAGGAAAAACTTAATTAAAACCAATAATTCACTCTCCCGCCGTCTCGGCAGTGGTTTTCATTCGAGCATACCATGTATACGTAACCGGCAACAACTTTAAAGTTCAAGTTGATACGTAACGAACGTATGTGTCATATGCATCAACGTGTTACCAACACCTACATTGTTTGCAACAAAACTCATTGAAAACGTTTTACGTAACCGAACTAATTTCAATGTTATATACGCCATAAATATACGGAAATTATAAAGCTAAATAACACTCTATCACGTTACATGTTTTTCTTTTATTATTAATAGATTATTTATGGAGACTCGAGATATTGCACTTGGGTGGTGGAGTTTGCTAAAATAGTTTGTTATTAAAAACACGTTGTTCTACGTTTGGGGTGAACGGCATCAATCGAGGGCAATGCACACAATATATAAACAAGAAGAAGCGTTTATTTTGCTTTAACGCTTATAATTATGAATTAAAACATGAAGGCGAATCGATTTTTTTAGTTTGACGCTTTTAATGACGTTTATTATGACATTAAAGAGGGAAATGTCAAATGATTAAATGTCATTCTAAACATTTTTTTTAATAAAACGTTAATCTGTCTCGTTGTTGATAAGATTTTCTTTTAAATCGTAAATCTCAATATTGATTTAAATTTCAATTCCAAACCAACATTCGTCAAAAGAAAATTTTGATTTAGATTTTATTGACGTTTGTAATTCATCTATTTTAATGACGTTTATATGACATTAAAGAGGGAAATGTCAAATGACAAAATTTTTCTTTTAATAAATTCTAACTGTTTCTTTGTTGATAAGAGTTCCCTTTAAGTCGTACACCTCAATATTGATTTAAATTTCAATTCGAAACCAGTATTTGTCAAAAGAAAATTTCGATTTAGATGCTACTGACGTTTGTTTCGTCTATTTTAATGACGTTTATTATGACATTAAGGAAGGAAATGTCAAATGACATTTAAAAGAAATTTTTAATAAATTCGTGTATTGTTCTTTGTTGATAAAAGTTTCCTTTAAATCGTATACTCAATATTGATTTAAATTTCAATTCCAACCCGGTATTTGTCAAAGGGAAATTCCGATTTAGATTCTATTGACGTTTGTGCGATCCGAAGGATGCATGTCTCTGAGTGTTTGGCTAAATGCCAAAATGCATATTATTATTACCAAACGTTTTACCGACGGCGACGCCGTTTAGAGCATTGACCAAATGTAGGTTAGCAAGATAAGACCGTGACGTGCACGGTTTCGTTATAAAATTAAAAAAGTTCTTGCTCTGTATTTTATTAAGATGTTTTAAAAATTTGTACTTTGATTATATAATTTTTGAGTATAACTCGTCTAAGTAAAATATTTGTACAATTTCCTACAAATCCCTCAATGTATTTACACTATTATTTCACGTCACTTTAACATCTTATTTGAAAATTCGATTTTCTCTTAAGTTTGTTTATTTATTTAATTAACAAATTGTGTTGATGTCTTTATAAACTGATTTCTTAAACAATTTTATTCACTATCGGAATAAGATTAATCTACAACAAAGAAAAATATATAATCAATAAATATTAGATGAAAATCCAAAATTAGATTTTAAACGTTAATGTGAACTAGACACGAATAGAATTTAGACGACTCGCTCTTGGCCCAGTCTTAGTTAACTTCACATTCTAAATTTATTTATTCCAAAACAAATAAATATCCATTCTTTTCAATTACAACCAATAAACTAAATCGTTTAATTGACCTCATTTATTTAAATGAATTATTTACGACTGTGTTAAATCAAAAATAACTAAAACATCTTATTCGAGCCATAAATCCAATAACCAGGTTATGTTCACCTTTCAAAATACCAAACGGTAATTATTTAACAATTATCTTATTTTACTTGTTTTGGCAAGACTATTTAGAGGTTGCCTTTATTTTAATTTGTCTTTATTTACAAAGATTTGAAGATAAGAAGAATATTACATATTTTTATCAGGTTTTAAGTCGTTTTAATCTTCTCCTATCAACCTTTATCGTAAATCATTGTTTTACTTTAATGGAGATACTTAAAAAATCATTTGTGCATTCCATAATTCCTTAATTTCAGGATAATTCTCTTTATTTTCATTTAATGTTATTTTTTCTATCCAATTTCCAAATTAAAGTGAGGTTATGTTTCTGTCATAATTTGATTATGAATTTGAATTAACAAAAAATGTTACCAACCTAAAACATTTTAAAACAATATTTTAATTTACTTAAAATAAACCGCAAAAAATTTCACCAACACGATTAATTTTACTAATTAAGATCTAAATTAAAAAAACATAAAAATTTATTACTTCCGTTACTACTCTATCATTATTTACTTTAAATACCACTTTAAAATGCGTGGTAACCATGGTTCAAGGCCTTCTAAAACGTCCTCTAAATACGCAAAAACCAACATACAAAAAAAAATACAAAAAAATAATTCAAATCAATAAAAAATTACCTTTATAAAGAGAATCCCTCTAAGAACTGCTAATATTGAGAGATTTCAAATGCTTGAAACTTGAAAGGGCATTGTCCTATTAAAAACTCGCGTAAAAATTCACATTTTATCAACGTAAACGAATGAAAACTGAGAAAAAAAATCATAAAATTCACCGCGTTCAAAGAAGGAAGGGTGTATCCGTAAGAAAAGGGTTCGCGGTTAACGGGTTTTAGAATGACGGAAACTCGGCCGGTTGATATCTTGCGATTTCCGACGAATTTAACTTTGTCCCGTACGAATCGCGCATTGCACTCGTACAGTTTCATTTACGAAAACCGATTAAATTGCGACTGCACGCAATCGTAACCGCATCGTGTCGGTAACTGTTCTATACAAAAACAATGCGATTGAACGCCACTGTATTTTCTAGTCATAAACAAAGATGGAAAATGGATTTCCCGATAAGGATGAGTGAAACGAAGCGAACGTCATTTAGGTTAGGTTTCTTCATTATCATTTTAATGATCCTCCTACTGTATTGAGTACAGCGTCACCTATTAGTGAAATGTCACTACTAAAATAAATAGAAAATTTCAAACTATAATTAAATCTCTGTAATTCAAAACAAATTTAATTTCAAAAACGGATCTAAATATAAATATATATAAGACTTTTAAGATTTATATGGTACGTATAGTCAGACAAACAATAAGTTAAAAATAATCGTGAATAGGCGCCATCTGTTGGTGATGATCAAAACGTTTCACAGATATCTTTATTTTTGAAAATTATTTTAATTTTTCGTAATTTTGATTTTTTTATATCGTTTTAATTCTCTTATAGAAATGCACCTCAATTAATATCCACCTGGTATATTCTGTTAATAAATGAAAATAAAATTTCCATAATAATTTATTCATAAAACAATTTTACCGTTATAAAATTACCTATAATAACACATATTTTAAATTTAATAATACCAAAACTTTGTCTTAACAAAGTTTTATTAAAAAACCTGAAAATTATCCCCTCTATTAGTTTATAAATGCATCTACCCACGTAGAAAACGACATAATTTCTTAAACAATATCGAAAAATGTCTGAAAAGGGTTATCATAAAGATTTTTTTTCTGCAAACATAGTTTTGATGAAAATATCGGGAATTTGGTCTTTTTTCAATCGAGTTAAATCCACACGACGTCGATATATAGCAATTACGGTGATGTGTATATTTGTTTTACAAATTGTAACCTTTTGCGATGAAGCTTACCTTATCAAATACGTTTACCAGCGTTTAGATTTACTTATTGAACATGTTGGAGTTCTTCTCACTCATTTCTTGGGTAATATAAAAATTTCTATTTTTTTTATGAATCGGGAAAAAATCGTTAAACTGATGGATGAAGTCGAAGATAGTCGTTTCAATTACAATTTTCCACCTGAAATTGATGGTTATAAAATTGCTCAAGGTAATAAAACGGTAGCGAGAAGGGCAATGTTGTTTTTCTTGGGAGTTTCAACCGGTGTTGCTGTATCAAGAGTGATCCCCATCTTAACATACACCGTTTGGAAACTTGACACTTATAATATGACTTGCGAAGACATTTTTCCGTTCTTATTAAGACCACCGTTTCCTACAACATCAACATTAGGCTGTGTAGGAGCGATTAATTATATTAACGTTGTTATGGTCGCTTATGCATATCAAATAATATGTAAGGTTATTTCTCGGTTTTAAATAATCACATTTCACAAATCAGAACAACCAACAACAATGGTAACTTTCAAAAATTTATCTTATTTAATTTATTATTTTAATGTTTTAAACTATTTAAAGGATATATTTTAGGATATAAAATAATTGTTAATAGAATATTAATAATAATAATTTAAGAAATTATTTTAAAATAAAAAGCATTCTATGTTATAACGTTGGTCATTCTGAATTGTGTGTTATAAAACGTCAAGATGACAATCCGAAATTTTATTTATTGCATTAAAATCAATTTCTTTTTCTTTCCTTTTAGGTTGTGATGTTATGTACGTTGCCTGCTTAATTTGCTTAAAATCGCATATGAGCATATTAAAGAAAGGCTTTGAAACGATCCGTATAAGATGTCTAAGAGAATTGAACTTAAAATTGGATTCCAGGGAACATTTAAATGATTCCGACATCAAGGAACTTGTTGATATGATGAATTTCGAAATGAAAAAGTGCACGTTACATTTACAATCGATAATCAAGTGTGAACCTTTCGATAAATAAATTAAAATGTTAATAAATTGATTTTTGCAGAAACATTCAAGTAATAGAAGAAATCTACAACAAAATAATTCTTATGCAAGTTTTAACAGTCGTTTTTATGATGGTTTGTTGTCTTTATATGATGTCAACGGTTAGCATATTTTCAACAACTTTTGCAGCTCAAATTATTTATTTAGTTGCATTAGCAACTCAAGTTACATTGTATTGTTGGTTTGGTAATGAAATTACTGTTGCTGTAGGTTATAAAATTAAACATTTAAGTTGTATTAAATATTATTTAACTTTAGGGTTCAGAAATACCAACGAGTATTTATCAAAGTGACTGGTTATCCGCAACAACTGGTTTTAAAAGAAGTATGATGATTAATATGTTGCGTTTAAATAGAGATATTCATCTTACAGTTGGGAAATTTACTCCTCTAACAATTGCAACATTAGTTAGTGTAAGTTAATACAAAGTAATAATAATAATGTTATTTATAAAGATTTTATTTTGTAGATTTTTAGAGGATCTTATTCCTATTTTGCTGTCTTGAAGAATGTGGAGAATTAAAAATTAAAAAAGACATAGCTTAAAGAATATATTTAGGTGAAACTAATTTTTGGTGAACACAATAAATAGATAAGAACACATTTTTAGCTATATTCTTTATTACTCCCTCATTTTTTCTAATTTGTCTAATAATCGTTGAAGATCTCTGTAAACTACCCAAGTTGTTTTATTCAAATTGAGTTGATTTAAAGAATTTCCGTTGTTTTATAGTCATCTATTGTTAAAATGTCACTACAAAAATAAATAGAACATTTCAAAGTACAATTTTTGTATCTGTCTTGTATCATTTTGTATACGGGAATAATTTCTTGAACAAACTTATCAAAATTTTTTTACTAATAATTCAGACTTATCGGGGTACAAAGTTTCAAAATCAATGTGTATCTGAAATAAAATCAGTTTCATTAGAATATACAACCCTACAGCTTAATAGTTAGTGTTTGCTTAATTAATTTTTTTCTCAGAAATTATTAAATTTTCGAACAACATCAGAGAGACAAAAAAGGTTTAGCATGTTTTTATCTATCTAATTGAAAGTTTTCCAATGTATTTATCATCTTCCTAATAAAATTCTAGGCATAAATTGAACGGGGGGTGGTTACGTTTAGTAACTTAGAAGGGAATATTCAAAAGTACAAATAAGCTAGACACATGCCTTATTATGAGCTAAACTTATTCTTCAAATTTCATTTTCCTGGTGTTTATAGTTCTCGAAAAAAAAAATTAAACCAACATTTTCCGCCAGTTTTGGAGGGGTGTAGCACCCCAGGGGAGCCGGCGCCGCTCATAGTTCATAAAAGAAAATACAATTAAAATTCGCTAAAGAATCGACGTTTTTTAAGGTTTCTTAGAATTTAATTCTCATGTAGAAATACACTTTAATAATATCCACCTGTTATATTCTCTTAATAAATTCAAAATAAGTAAAATTTCCATAATAATTTATTCATAAAACAATTTACCGTTATAAAATTGCCTATAATAACACACGTTTTAAATTTAATAATACCAAAACTTTGTCCTAACAAAGTTTTATTAAAAAACACCTGAAAATTATCCTTTTTATTACTCTATAAATGTATCTACCCGCGTCGAAAATGACATTTTTCAAACATTTTTCTTAAAGAATATCTAAAAATGTCCGAGAAAGGTTATCATAAAGATTTTTTTTCTGCAAACATAGTTTTGATGAAAATATCAGGAATTTGGTCTTTTTTCAATCGAGATAAAACCACACGACGTCTACATGTAACAATCACGCTGATTTTTATATTTTTCTTACAAATTATAACCAGTTGCGATGAAACTTATCTTCTCAAATACGTTTACCATCGTTTAGATTTACTTATTGCACATATCGGAGTTATACTCACTCATTTGTTGGGTAATATAAAGATTTTTATTTTTTTCATGAATCGGGAAAAAATCGTTAAACTGATGGATGAAGTCGAAGATAGTCGTTTCAATTACAATTTTCCACCTGAAATTGATGGTTATAAAATTGCTCAAGGTAATAAAATGGTAGCGAGAGGCGCAATTTTATTTTTTTTGGGAATTTCAACCGGTGTTGCTCTATCAAGGGTGATCCCCATCTTAACATACACCGTTTGGAAACTTGACACTTATAATATGACTTGCGAAGAAATTTTTCCGTTCTTATTAAGAACGCCGTTTCCTACAACATCAACACTGGGCTGTGTGGGAGCGACTTTTGACTGCTTTTGACAAATCAGAACAACTAACTAATAAAGGTAACTAAAAGTGTACTATATTCAAAAATTTATCTTATTTCATTATAATTTTAACGTTTTTAACTATTTTTAGGTTATAAAATAATTGTTAATAGAATATTAATAATAATAATTTAAAAAATTATTTTAACATAAAAAGCATTCTATGTTATAACGTTGGTCATTCTGAATTGTGTGTTATAAAACGTCAAGATGACAATCCCAAATTTTATTTATTGAATTAAAATCAATTTCTTTTCTTTTAGGTTGTGATGTTATGTACGTTGCCTGCTTAATTTGCTTAAAATCGCATATGAACATATTAAAGAAAGGCTTTGAAACGATCCGTATAAGATGTCTAAGAGAATTGAACTTAAAATTGGATTCCAGGGAACATTTAAATGATTCCGACATCAAGGAACTTGTTGATATGATGAATTTCGAAATGAAAAAGTGCACTTTACATTTACAATCGATAATCAAGTGTGAACCTTTCGATAAATAAATTAAAATGTTAATAAATTCAGTTTTGCAGAAACATTCAAATAATAGACGAAATCTACAACAAAATAATACTTTTGCAAGTTTTAGCAGTCGTTTTTATGATGGTTTGTTGTCTTTATATGATGTCAACGGTTAGCATGTTTTCAACAACTTTTGCAGCTCAATCTATTTATTTATTTGCTTTAACAACCCAAGTTACATTATATTGTTGGTTCGGTAATGAAATTACTGTTGCTGTATGTTATAAAAATTACACATTTAAGTTATTTTAAACGTTTTCATTTAACTTTAGGGTTCAGAAATACCAATGAGTATTTATCAAGGTGACTGGTTATCCGCAACAACTGGTTTTAAAAGAAGTATGATGATTAATATGTTGCGTTTAAATAGAGATATTCATCTTACAGTTGGGAAATTTACTCCTCTAACAATCGCAACATTAGTTAGTGTAAGTTAATACAAAGTAATAATAATAATGTTATTTATAAAAATTTTATTTTGTAGATTTTTAGAGGATCTTATTCCTATTTTGCTGTCTTGAAGAATGTGGAGAATTAAAAATTAAAAAGACATAGCTTAAAGAATATATTTAGGTGAAACTAATTTTTGGTGAACACAATAAATAGATACATACACTTTTTTAGTTGATTTCTTAATTACTCCCTCATTTTTTGGTTCCGTAACACTGCGAAATAAGAGTATGAACCTCTAAATATCTAAAAATACGCAAAAAGTAAATTAAAACGTAGATATTTAGATTTATTTACAGCAACTAAGGTAGCAAGAGTTAAAGGTGAAAATTTTCCGATTGTTATGCATAAATTTCTTTGCATACGAGCCATATTTATTAACATTCCTTTACGAAAACTTGAAGTAGCACTGATCCAATCTGATTTATAAATTGCCAAAGGGACAGTTGCTCCCTACAAATTCATTTACGATTTAATGTTTAACCATGAAAATATGTTCTTACCGTCAATGTTATTTCATTTCCGATCCAACAATAAAGTGTTACTTGTATAGAAACAGCCATGAAATACAATAATTGGTGAAGAAAAGCTCCCGAAATGATATTTAACTAAAAGTACAATATATATTAATGATGAGGTGCTATTTCGAAAAATAAAAAAACTTACACTTGACATCATGTACAAAGAACAAACTCCCAAAGCCATCATAACGACTACTTGCATTAACACTATTATATTAAATATTTCTTCAATTTGCTCAAATAACCTAAAAATTAAAATTTAAAGCAAAATGACCTTGAAAAAAATCTAGGAATTTTAGATAAATTTTTAATTAAGGTGGTATAACTACTTTAATTTGAATATATTTATTTATATCAATTTATGTATTTAACTTATTTAAACTATCTATAAATGGTACCGTATAATTAATTGCAAGTGTTTGCTGAGTCGTTTCATTTCATGTTCCATTAATCGATCTAAAGAATGTTTATTATTTTCCAAATTATTCTCCGTTAAATTAAGTTTACGTAAAGCTCGTGTTCTTATCGTTTCAAAAGCACCGTTTACAATTAAAATATGAGATTCCAAACAAACCAAAATAACCACGTACAGATTATCGATTGCTAAAAATGAAAAATAATTTAATTTTAAACTATTATAATTGTTAATAATTATAAAATAGTATGCCGCTATCTATTAATACTTTCATTAACTTAATGTTTCTTTAAAGTTTATTTAAATATAGTCTTATTTAATATTTTCCTGTAAATTGCTTTTCTCTACTAAATTATCTAAATGTTATAAATAAATAAAAAATAATATTATTTTTAAAATCCTTAGTGTAGCTGCATCTATTATCATTTTAAGTAAGTTTATACAATAACAAACTTTTCGTAATTTTATTAAATATTAATAAATTTTTTACCAACAATTTGCCATCCAAACATTAAAACTGGTGTTCCTTGAAAAATGATGGCCACACAACAATCAAAATAACTTTCCATACGTAAAGGAACTCTTGTTGGATCCGGTAAAATTTCAACGCAAGTAACATTTTCTTGTATCGTTAACAATGTAACTGAAGTAATTGTTCCAACCAAAGGAACACTACAAACCGTCGTAAAAAACGCTAAGATTCCTCTGATGGCAATTTTTTTTTGATTAACAGAGATCTGATATGGGTTATAATCAGCAATCGATTCGTAATCATATCCTTCTGTTTTTAACTCTTCCATTACTTTAATCACTTTATTTCGATAATATAATATGACGATGTATTTTAAATTCATTAAAATGTGACTCATCGCCATTCCTAAATGGTCTAATAATCGTTGAAGATCTCCGTAAACTATCCAAATATCAAAAATATTGTGGTAGGTTCTAAAAAGTTGGCAAGAAATGAAATAAAATCCCATTATTATGTAGTGGAATAATTTGGTTTTTGGATCTTTGTTGAATAACCACCAAAGACCAGCAATTTTTAACATACGGTTGTTAGCCGAAAAAAAATTTTTGTGATAATCAGGCATGATTTAGGTTTTATTCAAATTGAGTTGATTTAGAGAAGTTCCAATGTTTTATAGTGTGATTTATGAAAGCAATTTTCTTTAATAATAAGTCTGGAGTCTTTATGAAGTCGGGGTGTGATTTGTTTGGAACCTATTTAAGTTAAAAGGGTGTAATTTGAATTGAGTTAAATCGTGTGAATTTGAAAATCTGGATGTTGTTTGAACTCTTTTCGTTATTAATTTTTGTTAAATCAATTAATTTAAATCTGTTTAAAGTAACAAAAATCCTTTTTAATGTTCTACTCCATCGATTATGAAATGTTGATGTAAACCAAGAACCCGCCACCATCATCGTTAAAGCCGTTTTAATTCGATAAAAGCGGCTTAAGTCAAGAGTTGAGACTGTTAAAGACATCTCTCGCTCTCATTGAATCATTCACCATTTAGAATTTAAACGTTAAACATTTCAACTCTTTGTTTTTGTGTTCAAACAATAAACTTCTTTCAAAAGTAGAAGTAAAAAGAATCAACTGATAATTATAAATAGAATAAATGATCCAAAATGAATGTTATAATCTTATTTTTGTTTGCAACAATTCTTTTATGGGGTAAGTAAATTTATTTACATTTTTGCGGTAGTGAGTCAATAACATGAAAAAATTGATTATTTTTTTGTTGACCTTCTTCTTTAATTAAATCATACAATTAATGTCTATTTACATTAAGAAAAGGGACCCTTGCAAACCAATTAAAGTTTAAGTCTTATTGAAACTATGACGTCAAAAACTTCGCTTTAGAAATTGCTATGTTGCAATCTATTAAAATGCATACGCACTTTAAACGATGATTTATAACAGTTTTGTGTCTTTATTGTAATAAAACATTTCATAATAATAAACTTGGAACGATTCTTTTTGAAAAGCATTAACATTTCATTTCGTTAACAAATTCAGCGACTTCATGAAAATGCCAAAATTATATTCATTAATTTATAATGAAATTTAAATAATAAAACATGTATAAACAATTTAAGTATAATAAATTTTATTGTTTAAATTTTTTAAAATTTTTATAGGTTGGTTATTGTTTTGACGTTTGACATATTAATGTCAAAATGTTAATGAATCTCAATGTTACTTTAAATATGTATCTTCCACAACCTGTTATTTTAAACTTGTATAATTCTCCAGATGTGTTTCTTCAAGGAAACGAATAAAATTTTCAAACGAATTGCCGGTTGTTAAATTTGCAACGAAATTGCACGTCACAAAATATGATATATTTCTCAAATTGGCTGGATGAATAAATAAGAATCAAAACTCTGTCTCAGAATTGAATTTATAAAGGTTATTAAAATAAATCGATTTCAACTTGACCTATATATTAAATAGATGATTTCGATTTTATTACTTCATTTAAAATGTTAACAATTTCACGTTTTTTTTTTGGCTCAGAAAAAAATGTTATTATACTTTAAAGTAATTATGTAATAAAAAAAGGTGTCAGCACTTAAATGAAGGGTTATTAACACCTTTTCTTCAATTTATTTTCTATTTTTATGATTTTCTAGATAAAAACTTGTTAATTTTTTTTCTTTGTTTACATTAGAGTCAAGTTGTTCACCAAAAACTGGAGATAAAAAGGAGCTTTCTTTAAAAGATCACCAAACAACTTCAACTATAAAACAGGATAAATTTATTTCACCGACAAGATCTTGTAACAAAAAAAAAATGGATTACTTCAAACGACAAAAAATTAAATTTCGCTCAATGTTTGAGAAGAAAAGTAAGGCAAAGAAAAAAATCGAGGCGAAACATTTAATGAAAACTTTAAAAGAGATTAATTCGTTTTTAAAAGGATGTAAAATGAAGCTAAAAAAGAACAAGATCCAAAAAAGTAATTTTTTTGATAATAATCAAAAAACGAATTTAATTAATTATGGCAATTTGATGAATATCAAATCGACGACTTTACCTCCGTTTAAAAATATCACTTTGAAGAAAATTATAAAGGAATTCAACGCCATCAACAACGAAATTCAAGAAATTATTCCACAAAAAGCCGATTTTTATAAAAAAAAATTAATCGACGAAAAATATTTTAAAACTAATCGGTGCAAATTAAAAAAAGGAGGGTGTGATCATAAATGTCATCATTTTGGAATGAAACCGTGTTCTTGCATGAAAGGATTTCGATTAGTTAATCGTAAAAAATGTGTAGGTAAAAAATCGTTCCTAAAAATACTTTAATGTATATTTGGTTGCCTATATTTTGACATTAATTATTAATTAATGTCAAATGAATTATTTAAAATCCCGGTAAATACCGGGAATTTCATATAACTCGCAATATATGAATGCTGTAACCATAGTTATGAAACTACTATGCACTTGTACTGTCACCCATAAAATGCAACATAGCTTAATAGTACAGGCATTGGGTAGTTTTGCAAAGAAAAGGTTTTGCT
The DNA here is from genome assembly GCF_036711975.1 of Onthophagus taurus. NCBI lineage: Eukaryota > Metazoa > Arthropoda > Insecta > Coleoptera > Scarabaeidae > Onthophagus > Onthophagus taurus. Next base: position 7,605,324 of record NC_091967.1, read on the forward strand.
TGAAAAAAGGTAGGAAGGTGGAAAACGTTCGGGTTTAGCCGCACGTCTCTCGCAATATCAAACCAGAACCGGGCCCCTGTAGTTGCAGGGCCCTGATGCACTCGCCTCAAGCGGCTACTGGTTAATCCAGCCCTGCCTAGAACTAGAACCATTTGGGTTTAGCCGCACGTCTCTAAAGACGGCTAAACCCGAATGATTCTAGTTCTAGCTGTAGTGTTAGTTCTTGTTATACACTTGCACTGTCAATAGAACTAACATTAGGCCTAGAGCTAGAATCATTTGGGTTTAGCTGTACGTCTCTTAAGATGACTAAACCCGAATGATTGTAGTTCTTGGTCTAGCACTGCATAACAATTAAAAGAACTAACACTAGACACGCACCCCGCAACTTTCTAGTACTGGGTCTAGTGTTAGTTCTAGTTTTAGTTCAATAAAAATATGCAACATAGTGATATTTTATGCTAACTTGCGCTACCACCTACCAGTCATCTTAAAAAAGGTACGGCTAAACGGAATGTTTCTAGTTCTAGGTATAGCGTTACTTCTAGAACCAACACTAGTTCTAGTGTTAGTCTAGTTTTATTTGTTATTCAGCGCTATTGCTAGGTTGTTGTATATTTTTATTGAGCTCTAAAGGACACTGCGTTCCCCGTATTGATCCGTTATATCGAGGTTTTACTGTAATATCAAATTATATTGACCTGTTGCATTTTATGTGGGATAAAGTAAGTAAGTACGCCCTGGTTTCTATGGAAATAAATTTTTGTGTATTGTATCTTAAGTGAAATTCACTATATTTATACTAATTGTTCATTTTATTGTAGATATCAATGAATGTTTAACAAATAATGGAAACTGTGAAATATTTTGTCACAACCTTCCAAGTTCTTATTATTGCTCGTGTAAAAATGGATTTCAATTATCATCAAATCAAAAAACTTGCATTGATATAAACGAGTGTTTATTAAGAAATAATCATGGACCATGTCAAGATTCATGCGAAAACACTCCCGGTTCGTATAAATGTTCATGTAAAAATTTAAATGGAACTAAACTGGCTGAAGATAAACATTCGTGCGAAGACATCGATGAGTGTTTAAATAATTTTGGTTGTTCGCATGATTGTATCAACACTTTAGGACGTGCCTATTGTTTATGTCCTGATGGAATGGTTTTAGGTCCAGACTGGAAAACTTGTTTTGATTTAGACGAATGTGAAAATGAGGAGATTAAAAAAAGCTGTCGGTATGGCTGTATTAACACTTTGGGGTCATATCGTTGCGCTAATAATTATGAGTTACAAAACGATGAAATGATCGTTGATGATTTGGTGGTTTGTCCGAAATTATTGCCGCCGAAATTAGGTTTCTTGCAGTGTAGTAGGGAAAAGAGTTTGGAGGTTAATTTAAGATCGAAAAGTGGTAGGAAGCGGGTCACTAATAGACCGGGAACATTTTGTCAGTTAATTTGTCCAGATGGGTTTAAAATTGATGGTATGTTTAAAATTACCTGTGGATATGACGGGGTATGGTTCGGTGAACAATCTGGATATTGCAACAAAGATTATATGTAATTAGTAGATTCAAAAGTATTTAATGTTGATTTTTAATAAAACTAATATATTTTTTACTTTATTACAAAAAATTTTCATTAAGGTGGATAGAATTAAATATATTTAAAAAAAAAAGGAACCAGAAATAATAAACTTTACAATACGCTACAAATAAAATGTATTTACACTAAACGATGGCAAAAAGAAAAAAAAACAATACATTAAAGCACCATTTTAGTAAAATGGTTTTTTTTTGTAAAAAGTGAATATTTTACAAGTAACGCTGAATAACATAGTTTCCTTATTACTTTAAGTGTAATTAAAAAATAAATTTATCACTAATTGTAAGAATTCATTATTAATTAACGATTTCGGCTTGTTTTTCGAATGATTTGGACGTTTACATCTTTAATCGTAAGAAAATACAATAATAATTAATAAATTCGCATTCCTTTTTTTAATTGGCAAAAATTCGTCATTGTTTTCACGATTAAAAATCACCGGGTTTTAATTAATTTGACTAGATTTCATTAAAAAAAAAATAATTTCGTTTTTGAGAAGGAATATTTTATCAATTTTTTACTTTTTAATTTACGCCGTCGAATTAATTGTTGGCACAACCCCCAAATTACCCATCGCTTGTATAATTCCCGCATTAGCATTGTAATCAGGGGGCGGAGTTAATACCGGAAGTGAAGATGCTGACATCATACAAACTTTTTCCAAATCTTGTTGAATTTGAATTAATTCTGGATGTTGGTTTATTATTGCTTGAATTCCATGTAAAATCTAAAAAAATTTAAATTGTAAATATCGAAATTTTATGAAAAATCGAAACTTACTCCTAATGTGTTATCAATTACTTCGTATTGCTTTTTGCTTTCGTTTAATATACTATTAAAGTGATCGGAAACTAATTGTTTATTAGATTTCATTTCTTCGCCCATTTCGTTAAGTTGATTATTTTTTTCGTTTATTTCTTGTTTTAAAACATCAATCTGCAATTTTAAAATAAAAATTAAATTTTTAGCCTAGTTTCAAACCAAAATTAAGGTTTCCATTAAATTAAAAAATCTAACCTCATTCTGAGTTATTAATATCCTTCCTAAAATTTCATTTGGTGGCATATCACCATGAATCTTCCATTTATTTAAAGCTTCAATTGATTCTTCTTCTTTAAGTTTGCTTTCGTGCTCTGATTTTGATAGAGCGGTGGATAATTCGCAAACATCTTGATTTAACTTTTCAACTTCTTTATGTTGATTGTTTAATTCACATTTAAACTCTTCAATTTCGCCGTTTTTCTTCGTTAATTGTTGCATTAATTCTTTAACCTCCGTTTTTAATCTAGCCCCCAAAATTTCCCAATCTTGTAATTGCTTAACAACGACTTTATTTGTATCTTTATGTTTATTAACTTGTTGGAAGAAAGCGTCGCGCTCGTCTTGAAGTTCATTAATCGCTTGTTCATTATCCATTTGAACGATTCTTATAATTTTTAACAATTTCGTTATTAAATTATCAACCTCAATTACTTGATCGACCAAAGTAACCGAAGAAGAATAATTTTCATTATTTGACACATCACTTGTAAACGAACAATTTAAACTTTCAGTTAAACTCATACTTTGTTGTTGTTCGGATGACACCTGTCGATTTAAAATTGAAAAATTTGTTAAACTTTCGCTACGAGTTAATCTTGAACAATTAAAAATTGAATGATTTGACGAAATCATGTTGTGAGAATGACTATCGGGGACGACGACGTCTTCTAGGACGGGTTCCATCATTAAACACGGCTCAGTTTCGGAATCGAGAAGTTCCGATGAATTCGAATTATCTGTACAAATGGTGTCTCTACTAATATCTCGTGGTGGACCGGAAAATGGTGTTTGAGATGTTGCGTTTCTTATCGCGTTTATAACTGCGGAAATAAACGAAGAGCCGCCCCCTTTAGGCGAAGGTGTTTTATCTTTCAATATTGTACGGAATTTTCCTGGACTAGCTTCCGGACTACTGCTACTATTACTGTAAACTTCGTTGTGAAAAACCACATCCTGTTTATATAAAAAAAATTAATTAAAAAATTATTTTTGGTTTTGTGTAATCAACATACATCCAAATCTTGCTGAGAGATGTTGTATGATAATACAAGTTCCTCTAAAAGCCCATCCAATCTTGAAATAAGCCCAGTTAAAGCTACAGCCGCTCCAGAAACATTGCTTCCTTGATGAACCAACAATTCCCTACCTTTAGCTTCAATCGCACTCAGTCGAGCTTGCATACTATACATTTCATGTCTTGTTTGTTCTTCTAATTTAGCAAGGTATTTACATCTTTCCTCTTTACTGGCTGCCAACGATTTATATTTCCTCAATTCATCTTCGGCTTCTTTCAAAGCATCGGATAAAGCATTTTTTTCTTCCTGCATAAAATTCTTTAACTCTAAACCTTCCTCGTGGAATTCACGCTGTTGTTGAACCAAAACCCGTTGGGTTTCCTCACTCTTATCCAAATCGCGTTGAAGCGATCGACAGTAAGCGTTAAGTTTTGAGATTTCAGTCTCTTGATTTATAATTACTTGACTTACATTTTGAAAACGGCTTTCTAACATTAATAAACTATCGTTAGAATGGTTTTCATCTGTAACAAAAATTTCAAATCAAATTTAAATAATAATTTTAAACGCTTGAATGGATAATAAAATCATATATCACATAATAAGTCTTCACGGAACTTGAACATTGAGATAATTCACGTGGATATCAAATGGTAAACTTGAAAGACTATCCCTACAAGTAGGTCAAAGTGTAATTTAAGGCGAGTGTTATTTGCTTAATGAGGATTAAGAAAATCGAATGAAATAGGGGAAGGTAAATGGTAAAATGGTAAAGAAACTGATCTTTTTATGATATTGTTATGATAGAGTTAAATATTATTATTATTTATATTATATTTCGTTGAAACTTATTGATCTTGTTAATATTTGACGATGATGTTAACCGTTCTAAACGGTCAAAAGCAAATCTTTGTTAAATACACAATTTTTTCTACGTATGTGCTACTTTGTGGTTAAATAATGGTTCGTTTGAAGAAGGGATGAATGCTTTCATGGTTAAAGAGGAACAAAAATAATTTTTAATAATATCCTTCCATAATAAATCAGATTTATTTGAGTTTTTGAGGTAATAAATAAAGTTGAGGTAGTGGAACACTCTGTATATAATAAAAAATAATATTTTATTACGTTATTTCATAACCTTTGATAACCTTTTTTGCGTTAAGTATAAAATTCGAATGTCAAGTTCACTAAGTTAACTAAATCTTTGTTTGAGCCTTTATGTTTCACATAATGTTTAAATTTTTACTGATTTTTGTGTTAATATCTGCAAGTTTTGCCAATGTTTTGTTAAGAGATGATTATAGCAGTAAGTTTTTTAATTAATCACATAGTTATGGAAAAAATTTGCGGTTTTAGATTTTTGTTATCAAGTTGTTTGTCCACCCGGAACCGTATCCTGTAGAAAACAAGTGGAGACATTATCGGATTTAAGACGTATAAGGACTACGGTAACATGTTTAAATCGACTTGGTGGAGTTTTAGAAACGAATGTAAGTGATAATGAGAATTATCAAGATGGATTTTCGATCCAATCTGCTTCATATTCTGGTACGATTCCAAAAAATTCAAGATATATAAATCATAATGGATTATTTTTTAAATGATTAATGTGTTTTTAAAAACTTTTAACATTTAAAACAATAAATTTGATATACATGATCTAAAATTATCAGTTATCAAATAAAGCGTCAAAAAAATCTTTGAATATGGATTTTTTCTTTTTCTACAATATTTGTACCATAAACGTAAACTTAAGTTAATGTGAAATAAGCAACTTTTTCAAAAAAGATTCCTTACCTTCCAAGTTGTCATCACCACCTAAAATAGCTAAAACCCTCTCTGTATTTCTTTTAAGTTCATCCTTCAAACCATCTTTCTCCAAAGCTTCTTCTTTCAATCGATTCTCTGTTTCATTTAATTTCACGCATTTTTCCTCGTGAACTTTCACTAATTCATTATATTTATCCTCAATTTCCTTTAACCGATTCGTAACCATCTTCAATTCATCATTTCCATCATCGACTTGAACGTAAACATTCGATTTTTCTACACTTCTCGGATCAATCGGATAATTAATACTTTGCCCGGAAAAGATTTTTTCAATATCAGTAGCGGTTAAAGCGGTTTGAATACTTGTTTCGTGATAAATTTTCGTTTTCGTAACGTTTGTATTTTTTCGACGCGGGTAAGGCGGCAACGATTTGGCTGGGGTGGTTATTTCTTTCGAGATTTGATGACTTAATTGGTTTAATTTTTTGTTATTAATTAAAATAGAGGATCTCGTCATGCTACTATCTCTGCTAGAGGATGATTTTTTTTGAATATCTTTGATATTATCGGCGGATTTTTCACGTCTTCGCCTTGGTAAAGTTGCATATTTTTCTAAGGTGTTTTTAGCATCGCTTTGTAAACGGGATTTTTCTAAAACAACGCTTCTTAATGGAGGTTTATTAGAAGGCCATCGACCGTCATCGGAGGGTGTTGAAGCCGTTTTATTCGGTAGCGATTTCAATAAAGATTTTTTTGATCCAACATCTTTTTTTTGGTTTAAATTTAAAGTATCCGGTTTATTTTTCGCTGTTGATAAATTTTGTTGTTTTGGATTTTTATAATTTTGGGGCGTTTTAACGCTTGATTTTTCAATGTTTAAAATTGAACTTTTGTTCCTAATGGGAGTTGAATTAACCGATCCTTTTTGATTGATTAATCTAATTCTACCTCGACCGCCTCCGCCTAAATTACAATTATTTTCCTTTTTTAATTTCTCGTTAACAACCCCACTTTTTTTCTTCACCCCAACGTTTGACGTTCGTTTTAAATCTCTCATAGATGCAACTGAAGAACTTTCACTTCCTCCTTCACTCGTTCCATCTCCATTTCTTAATTTATAATCTTCAAATAACGTTGAATTTCTTCTCGCTAAAATATTATAAGCCTCGTCATAATTAGATCCGTAACTAACAATTGATGATTCGTAAGATTGAGCAGGGGTAATCGTACGAAACTCTTGAACATTTTCACTATTCGCACTGTGAGTTCTTTGTAATAAAACGTTTTCAACTGATTCCAATACCTCAACACCGCTATCACTACCTTCACAAGAATTTGTTTTCGATTTTTCACTTGCATCCACATCAATGGTTATTTCAACAACTTTCGTATTTAATTCAACAATCGCTTCATGTGATCCTAAATTTTTTTTCAATTCTGTATCTGATAAATTACTTTTTTCAATTACAGTTACGTTGGACATGTTAAAACCGTGAATTGTCGTATCTTGATCGGTTTCATCTTGCTTCGAAGAATCTAAATTTGCCGTTGTTGAAGATTCCGTTTGAGTTTGATCAGGATCTTCCATGATTTTAACCTAAAACCAAATAAAAAAGCGGTAAATATTTAAAGGTCGTCATTTGCATATAGTAACATTTTTTCATAAATAATGAGCTTTTAAAAAAAAGGAAAAGTCACTTGTAGGTTGTGTTATTAAAAGTTAATAAATTACTTACAAAATAAATCATTTGATATTTAAAATGTATTCAATGTGATTGATTCTATTTAAAGATTTATTCGCCAATAAAATTACTTGAAAAGGGAATTGACCGGAAGCTGGAAATATCTTTAGGCACGGATTTGGTTTAAAATTAGCCAACAATAAGTAAAAATTTAAAATTCTATAAATTCTGGAAATATCTTTAGGTACGGATTTGCTTTAAAATTAGCCAACAATAAGTAAAAATCTAAAATTCTATTAACATACTTATAAATTTACAAATAACAACTATAATTTATACATAATTCATGTTTTATTGATGATAAACTCTTTAGTCGCCAATTACCCAGTTAAATGAGGGAAAATAATCCAATAATAAAACGCAACAGATGTTCGTTGAACTAGTTTTGTGATAACATTGGAAAAAGATGATTTATTAAACAAGCAAAACAACTTACATTCTTGTGATATCCTTTTATAACTTTAAAATTGATCCGAAATCCTTAAAATAATACTAAGAGAATTTGCAGTTTCACAATTGAACTATTCCATTGTAGAGCGGAATAATGAGTCTAATAATGGGGAACATCCGGTCGTATGTTCCTTCAACTCGGGGGGACGTCGCATTTTATCTCGGGGGGGAGCTTGGATTAAACAAGATAAGATTTCTCCAGATGTATGCGTTCGTTGTCTCTCGAAAAAAAAATACTCTTCATATGGCTTTTTCTGTTTTAATTATGGGAACGCTTCGTTTAAGATAGAAGAAGTATGCAAAATGCGTATTATACTTTTCTTATATGTTGTTGATTGTGAAAGTGCGTAAATTGTTTATGCGGAAAGTTATTTTCACAGCTTCTAAACTAAAAAAATCCACTTTCCATATTTTTATTAGTAACTTTATAATTAAATTTAAATTAACTAATTAAAAAAAATAATACCTAATCTTTGATTTATCGAGAAATTATTTTTCCTTTTATTTTAATTGCGGTTTTATGATTAAACAATTAAACTTTAAAGGAACTTGAAAAGAATAAACATAACCTAACATAAATGTCAAATGTCATTTAAATTAAACTAATTAATAACTTGTCTATTTATTTACTAGGTGGCACTTCCTTCCTGTCCAAATTTTAATCTTAATTTCGATTTAACTTTGATTTATACAGAAATTATTTTTTAACAGTAGTTTTATGATTAAACAATTAAATTGAAAAAGAACTTGAAAGAATAAACATACCCTAATATAAATTCATTAAAATTAAACTAATTAATAACTTGTCAATTTATTTACTAGATAGCACTAGACCTTCACATCAAATATTTTAATCTCTTTCATTAAAATTAAAATGAATTGTTTAATCTAAAATAAACAAATTTTTCAATCTTCAATCAAACAAATAAATTAGAACACTGTAATCAAAGCTGTCATTTGACTCATATTTTAACTCAATCTCAATTTATTTTTGGTTTTGCTATAGAATGTTTATTTAAGATGAAGAACGTGTTCGAGACATCCAAACTGAAGAAGGAACGGTCCTAAAGTAGAACTAGGAAGAACGGATCAAAACGCGTCGGTCGTCGGTATCAAAATAAATCCAAGGTGCGTTGACCAACCAACCGTTTACAATATTATTAGAACTGGACGCGGGTCTCTCCTCCGCATATGTAATGATGGCATTGTTCCCATTAACATTTGAGAATGTACTATTTAACAATCATCGTTATTTTAACCCAACACTTTTGACATTTTAATTTCCCATATTTATTTAGAATTTACTACCAACTATAAATAAATAAAATCAATACAAACGATCTTTTATTTTCTATTAATTTTTAATCGTCCTTTTAACAATCACAAAACGTTACGGTTCAGAAATTCTAAACTCGTTATTATTGATTTTAATCCTTTTTGCTTTATTTAAAATTATTGTTCGGTCGAAGGATTCCAGAAGAACAACTTTCCCACTATCTTGGCGTTTAAAACGGCAATATCAAAAGCCCTTTTTTCTAAATTCCATCCAATTACTCGCTGTTACATGGTTAAGTAAGTTTTAATGAGAATTAAAACGTAAAATGCCTTCGAGTATCGTTACAAGGATCGACATAATTTACTAATAGTAAATAGGATCTCATTAAAACTAATATTTATTTACATTCAACCTTGAACGAATCAAATTAAAAATTGAATGTGTTGATTTTTTATTTATAATTACAGTTTACTAATTTATCCGAGTTAATGAAGAGTTGGTATTAAAAATTTGACGTTTATCGTGTCACGTATGTTTAAGGCAAAAGTAACCCACATTTTTTTATTATAAGTGATTATGTGAGTACAGGTTAAATTTATTCATAAAAGCTTCATTTGGCAATAAAAGACGATTGTTATTTTTATTTTTTCTTGTACTATGCATTGTTGGGAGTGAGATGATTATAACAACGTTCCCGGTTATTTTCAAACAATAAATTAATTATTGCGGCTTGTTTTGAAATAATCGCATGGTTAAGATTTTTTTGTGAATTAGGTTGAATGCAATTCAAAAAAAAAACTTTCACGCTTCAATTGATTTAAGAAAATATCTGAATCTCTAGTTAATTGTTGGTCCTTTTTCTTGCTTTAAGTTAACTGTAACTTTAGATGCCTGTTTCTTAGTTAAGTTTTTTCCAATAAATTGAAAAAAAGGACCAATTTGATGACTCACCGGTATCGTCGCAATCCCAAGAGGACAATGTCACTGTTTCTTCCAATAAAGGAAAGTACGATGCATGTTAAAAGTCTTGAGAAGAACTAGTTAGGATGCGGAAATTGCATCCGCTTTCTATGTATGTATGTTGACAGATAAATTAGATTATCTTATCAGTATTAAAAAAAGAACAAAACCTCACTTACATATAAGCGGTATTTTATTTTATCGATTGATAAGATTTTAAATAATCGCTTTGTTTTGTTGGGAATAAATCGAAAAAAAATATCTTAGAAATTGAAGCAAATTCACAACATCAAAGTGTCAAAACGTTTAAATTTAATACCAACTTTAAAAAATTACAAATTCTTATTGGTTTATTGAAATTGTTTTAAATTATAACTAAATTTAGCAATTAATATTTATAGTATAATTTTAATTAATATAAATATGTAAATTAGAACTCAGTAATTAAGCTTGTCATGTCAATTTGACATGAAATGTCATTTGAATTGTCATGTCAAGTTCTTTAAAGAAACGAGTAAAATCTATCAATTTTAGCTTCATTTAATTGTCCAGATGTGCATCAATGTTCTCTACGTGATTATTCTTGGATACAAGATGTTAGTTTGCGGTGGTTAAAGAGTAGGAGAAGAGATCACATTCCTTTCCAATTTTAATATTAAAACACGTTTTAGGAGTCGTTCCGGCATCTTGGTTTATAGAGTTTCAGTAGTAGATAAAAGCCGATTCTAGAACCTCCTCTCAGAACCTCAGGTCAAGGCCAAGGCCAAGGTCACGTTGAGTGACCATGACCTTGACCTTGCCCTGAGGTTCTGGGAGGAGGTTCCAGAATCGGCTATTGCAAAGGGGGTCGTTGACCAGTAACCTTGACCTAAACAATGACCTTTACTTTGAGCTCACCTCAGGTCAAGATCACGTTTAGTGACCATGACCTTGATCAGTAACCTTGACCTGAACAATGACCTTTACTTTGATCTCAACGGAGACCTTGAAGTCAACCTTAATTGTGACCATTACATTGACCGTGTACGTGACCTGAAATGAAGGTTACACGACGTGAGGCCATTGAAAACCCCACTTCGGAGGAGGTATGCTTTAAATAGCAGATAGAAAATCGTGTTCAACAGTATTGAAGTAAGAGTGTTGTGAACATAAAGAAATTGAGGAACTTGTAGCTCCTATTTTAAGCAGTTTACATCGCTTAAATATAATGGCATCGAGAAATCCAATTAAAGTCATCGATATGCAAGGGTTTACTTTATCTTCGGGATTTCGAGTTAAAGAATTGGCTATCGGTGATGGTGAGTCGATTTCCCATTTCATATTTCAACCTGATATAAGTTATGAAAGACTCAATAAGCGAGAATGTCGACAAGTGCGTTGGGAGGAGAATAACTTACACCATTTGCATTACGAGAATGGATATGTGCCCTATAATCAACTGAAAGACATTCTGGAACAGCATACATGCGGAGTGGAGGTGGTGTTTGTAAAGGGATCTCAAAAAGAAAAGGTATTGAGAGACCTATTATCATCGGTAAAGCCAGTGATTATTAATTTACAACATAATATATATTGCCCTTTGCTTTCGTTGAGTCAAAATTCTTGCGCATATCATTATAAATCGGAAAGCAGTTGTGCAATTGAAAATGTTAAATTAATTTTAAAATTTTTAAAAATGGATTTAGATTAATGTTAAAATTTAAAATTTAAATAAATTAATTTTTATAGTACTGACTTTTTTTTATTCAATTTAAATGTATCACATTCCTAATCCTAATATATAAAATGGAAAAGAAAAACAACCGAATTAAATTTCATTTAATTTATTGAACTCGTCTTTAATAAATGATAAACAATTGCATATCTTTTTAACGTATTATTTATGGTGTCAACTCGACGCCCCCGAGTTAGCAGTTCATGATGTTTTTTTTTTGGTGTACTCAAGTCGAGTGATGGCTCTTCTCGGGTGCTCCCGGAGGAGTGGAGCATGACCGGGTTGGATTTACTTTGAGCTCACCTCAGGTCAAGATCACGTTGAGTGACTATGACATTGATCAGTAACCTTGACCTGAACAATGACCTTTACTTTGACCTCAACGGAGAACTTGAAGTCAACCTTAATTGTGACCGTGACGTCCCCACCTAAAATGATGTGTATAAATAGCAAGTCAGGTTCATAAAAGATTAGTTTCATTGAAATCATCCGACGTAGTGGTGACATAACAACGCAGAACAAGTAAGTCCATAAACACTTGTCTTACAGCAGAAGTATTAATGTTATATATACTTAGTGGGTTCCAGACAACAATATACAAAAGCACCGAAGAGAAGTCTCGAGGTTCAACAGGCGGTGTCCAAAAAAGCGAACATAAGTCCAAAGGTGATAAAACCCTCGTTGACACCCGTGGCATCTGAAGAGGTGTTAAAACAAGAAAAGTTTAATACAGTTATAGAGTGTGGTAACAATATGCAAGCGGTCGCTGATGGAAAAGATTCGTTTGCAGACTTAAGCCCTTTTATTATGACGCAAAGTGTTAACGGTAATAATGAAGTAGTTTCGAGAATAGATAACATGGAGAGCTTAACCAACATGTCGGACAGTACAGTAAGAGCAAGTAGAGGTCCTCTATTTTCGGAAACAGTGTATGCACTAAATAAGAGCCGCACGAAATGTGTGGCAATAGGATTAAGTGCTGACTTACATTTTGAACCAGTGGTAAGGTTAATGGGAAAAGGTCAATGTTTAACATTAACGGAAAACGATTGGCACAACATTATTATGTATAAGTCAACAATCACAAACAGTTTTGCTAATCAGTCTCCGTCGCAGATAGTGTTGTGTGGTGTCAGTATATCGTGCGATTGGATGGAAAACGTTTGCAAGATTTTAAAGTTGGAGAGGGGTGGAGAATATGTATATATTGCATATGAATCGTTGCATGAGCTTTGGAACGTAGCAGATTTAGTAGCAACTCGACTGAGATTATTGAGAACTGTGAATTACAAAGCATATTATGATAGTGTTATAAACGCGTTAGCTGCAATGGATGGAGATGTGAAACGTAATATGTTAACGATGCTCAATGAATCGTGTTCTGAACAAATATGTATAAGTAAGGAAGTGATGTTGTACAATTTCGATAAAATCTTGTTGGATGTAGATTTGTTTAAATTATTTCACAATCAATAAAGACATGGGTAAGGTGCGGATTGATGAGAGTAAAAATGAGATGCATAGAATGTATGCATGGACTTATGCGTATAGACAATCACGAAAGTGTAATTGGGAGGAAATGTATTTAGATCGTCTTAGATTTAAGAATAGAATAAGTTATGTAAATGATATGTTACACCTGTACTTAAGCAGCGAATTTAGAAATAAGATTTTTCATGAAAGATTTAAATATGTAATGACTTAAAATAAATAAAATTTTTTTTCAAATGTGAGCGTATTATTAACCATCCAATATTCACCGAATAATGTGCGAAAGCTATTAAATATAATGGTATGAATGTTAGGACAGTGAAACAGTATGCATCGATCAAGCAAACGGTCTGGTCGAGGTATTGTGAATACATTAATCAATAAGCTTCCGATAGAACTACATTTGCCAGGTTATAATTATTGCGGTCCGGGAACCAAATTGGTAAAGAGATTAGTTCGTGGAGATCAGGGAGTGAATAAATTAGACGACGCCTGTAAAACGCATGATATTGCCTACGCAGCGACATCGAATTTAGCTGAGCGACACATAGCCGATAAAGAGTTGTATAAGACAGCGAAAGAGCGGTTGAGAAGTAAAGACGCAAGCTTAGGAGAGCGACTATCGTCGGCGTTAGTGTCAACGATAATGAAAGGAAAAACAATAATGGGTATGGGAATGCAAATTCGTGCCCTAAGACGTAGAGGGACAACTCGTCAGAAGTTGAAACGTGGCGGTAAATTGTCGTTTACGCAGGCAATGAACTTAGTGCGGCGAGCGATTGCACAGACCAACAGTACGAATACAAAGGGAGATGTACAAGTGGGTTACAATCTGTTGAAACCTTATCAAGGTAGAATACTTAAACCGCGCGGAAAAATAATCAAGATTCCCAAGACGGGAGGTTTTTTACCCTTAATACTTGCAGCTTTGGGTGCTCTCGGTTCTTTAGGCGGAGGTGCAGCAGCTATTGCAAAAACCGTAAACGAAGCAAAAATAGCAAGGGAGCAGTTACAAGAAGCCCAACGTCACAATCGGGCTATGGAACCAAAAGCGATCGGCAGCGGTTTGTATATTAAACCATATAAGCGAGGTTGCGGACTAGTCATGAAAACGGTATCACGAAAATCAAAGCGACTAAAACGCACCAAGAGGGCGAACAAAATTGGTACAGGAATGTTTATTAATCCATATAAAAAGGGTTGTGGTTATAAAACTGTAGCAAAAAACTAATAAAAATACCCCAACATTCTTTAACGGATGTAGAGTTAAGGCGATATGCACGAGCGCTTGATCTGTTAAACTTTCGTGGGGTGTACATGAGAAACAATTTACCGAAGAAAATCCGAAAACGAGAGAGTGGGATAATAAATCTTGATAATCGTACGGGTCCCGGTACTCACTGGACAGCTTACAACAAGGATGGTGTAAATGTTAACTACTTTGACAGTTATGGAGATTTACGACCACCGATTGAAGTGGAGAAGTATTTTATATCGGATGGGGGGAGAAATATTGTGAGGTATAATTATCGACGATATCAAAAAGAAGATCAAACAAATTGTGGACAATTGTGTCTGCATTTCTTAGATAGTTTAAATACCAAGGAAGTATCCGTGTAAGATTAGTCTTGAGAACAACAATGGAACAAGATACAATACATACAAGTTATACATTTACGCTCACCGGAAGGGGGTCGGAGTTGTCTTGTAACTTTAACCCACCGATTTATTTGAATGAACTCGGTACATACGAGTTAGCTCTTTTAAATTTCGAAACGTTCAATACGTTACCTAATATCGATTCAACAAACAATATTTTACAATATGAAGATCATATGGGAAATTTTACAGAGAATATTGAAATACCGCTAGGAACATACGATATTAACGATATTAACGAATACGTTAAAAAAACATTAACAGCGAGGAATATTCTCAGCGTGACTACACCGGGTACACAGATACGCATAAGAGGTAATAATAATACGCAACGTGCTGAGATAAAAACAAACCGGCGAATAAATTTTGCTAGCGATAATTCAATCGGTTCCTTACTTGGTTTTAACCCTAAAGTTATACCTAAAAACACGATAACAGAATCGGATCATATCGTGAATATAAATAAAACGAATGCATTACAAATTTATTGTAATTTGAGCTCCGGATCGTATACGAATGGACAACCCATGCACGTGTTGTATCATTTCTTCCCGAACGTACCGGCTGGTTTTAAAATAATAGAAGCTCCGCAACAACCGATTTACTTACCTGTTACAACGAACGTGATTAGTACATTAATAGTACGCATACTTGATCAGGACGGTCAGTTGGTAAACTTCAGAGACGAAGAAGTGACCGTGAGAGTGCACTTGAAATCGGTGTGAGTAGTAGGGTATTTAATATGGGTATAGTGTACGACGTTCGAAGAAAAGCACAGGAAAATCTGGGTGATAGAGTAATGTATAAAACGGTACGAAAGGATGTAAAACCTAACAGTAAGCGAAAATCAACTACCCAGTTAACACGCGTCAATCGTCAGTATTTAAGCAACTTAGGTTTTCAACTACTATAAATGGAGTCCTTAAACGTCACGGAGAAAATAAAAGTAGATAACTCGATTGTAAGTTACGAATATCATTCCCATCAACCGTTTGGTTCTACTAGCTTCGGTAACAATGATGAAATTCGTATAGGCATACCCGAAATAGACAATTACACATTGCCTCATGAAAGTTTTTTGTATGTGGAAGGGAGCGTACGTAAACTGGATGCGAGTGGTAAAGCAACAAAAGATGCTAGTGCAACTGCAAAATTGATAAATAATCCTGTAGCGTTTATGTTCAGTGATATTCGCTATCTTATAAATGGTGTTCAAATAGATGGAGTGAGAAACGTGGGGTTAACATCATGTATGAAAGGATACTTTTCGTATACCCCTCACGATATAATAAAGTTGGCGAACGCAGGTTGGAACATGGGCGAGGATCTGCTAGGTCAAGTGGTCCCAACATCCCCTGTAACGGATGCAATAATGGATAAAAATGGAAATTTTGGATTGAGTGTACCGCTAAAGACATTAATAGGGTTTGCTGAAGATTTTAAAACAATTGTGATGAATGTGAGACAAGAGCTAGTGTTAATTCGTAATAATGATGATAATGATGTGCTTGTGAATACGGTAGAAGAACCGTTACAGTTAAAAATCGATAAAGTTGTGTGGAGAATGCCCCATCTAGCCGTAGGCTTACGAGAACAATTAGCTCTAACAAAAATAGCAGGACGAAATATTGATCTGCAAATACCTTTTCGCAGTTGGGAAGTACATGAATATCCTTCTTTACCTCAAACAACAAAGCATTCATGGGCTGTGAAAACAGCTCCGCAGTTGGAAACACCTAGATTTATAATAATTGGGTTTCAAACAAAGAAGAAAGGAAAACAGTTGGCGAACATGGCAACCTTTGATAATGTAAAACTCACCAATTTGACGGTATTCCTAAACGGTGAACGCTACCCATACGATAATCTGAACGTGGACTTTGATAGTAATCGTGTCGCAGTGTTATATGACATGTATACACGCTTTCAAAAGTCCTACTATGGGAAGGAAGGAGAACCATTACTCACTCCGAAACAATTTATTGAAAATTATCCACTGATTGGAATTGATTGTACATATCAAGCAGAAGCGCTACACAAAAGTGGGGTAGAAATACGGATAGAATTTACGACAAAAAATCCGATTCCTGATGGTACCACAGCATACTGTTTAGTTTTACATGATAAGGCGTTTCAATATTCTCCACTAACAAAAATCGTCAAACAAATGACTTGAGTATGGGGAAAGAAGGGTTGGTAGTGTGTAGTTGGATCGGATCCTGAGCCGCATCGCACCCGTAGCTCATCATCCGAAATGTGAGACTTCTATATTCAGCGTAAACAAAAAAAAGTCGTAGAGTATAAGTTGTGCGACAGATTTCTACGGCTGCATAGTATGGATAATCGTGTTGATGTACGGAAGCAAGATGTATTCAAATAAAACTCAATACATAATTCTCGATATACAAGGTTTCATGGTCAACGAAGATCAGTTCGTACCTAAAGAATTAGCATCATGTGATAGTAACAAATGCATAACCCACCACGTTTTTCAACCGAGTAGCAGTATAGCTTCATTACCATCTAAATATAGGAATACTGCAAACTGGTTAATGACACATCATCATTGCATCGACTGGAAAGTTGGTTTTGTCCATCCAATGGAATTCGACGCCATAGTCAAATATCTGTGTCGGAATGTCAAGAAAGTGTATGTTAAAGGACCTGAAAAAATTAAATTTTTAAGACATATTATTTCCGCGCCGATATTTGCGTTGGAAGGTAGTATCTATAAACTTGAGATGGGTATACCGAGCTGTGCTTTTCACTCGCGACGAAGAAGTATGTGCGCTCTTTCCAATGTACGCCACTTACAAGAAGTTGTCGAAGAGGGGGTGCAAAACAAGGATGCGAAAGACAGTCGGTGACTATAAAGCAGAGACAAGTCGTAATGGGGGATAGTTAAGAGCTGGTTGCGATGGAACAAGTGTTCACTGTGTTTGGGTGTTGGCCACTTACATCTGCCAAGAAAGTGTACAGCGTAATGAAAAAATATGAACAAGATGCCTCATTTGCGAACATTCCAGCTCGTGATTTAAAATATTTACCAACACAGTATTATTTCGATAAAGTACCATCTATGGAATTACGAAGAATTTGGACCCAACTACCGTTCGCCTACCAGCAATCGAAAATGTTACAAATGAAGTTACCGTGTCTTGAACATTATAATAATGATTGTGCGGAAACTCATTTCGATGGACCACCACCACCTAAAATGCATTGTATTAAATGTACGTTAGAAAAGAAATAAATGTTATTTTTTTATCCATATTGATGAGTTTTATTTAAAGAAACCTCTTCACCTCCCCTTCCCCCTCCCCCTCCCCCCTCCCCCCTCCCCCTCCCCTCCCCCTCCCCTGCCCCACCCCCCCGCGCGGGCTCAACTACGCTCCGCTTCGCTCCGCTCCGTACCGCGCTTCGCGCGACCGCCCGCGCGGGGGGGTGGGGCAGGGGTGGGGCAGGGGAGGGGGAGGGGAGGGGGAGGGGGGAGGGGGGATTGTAACCCCCCTTGAGTCACGGGCGAAGATAAGGTCCGAACGACCTCGCATTCTCAGACAGTATGACCTCCCCTTGGGCCACAGGCGATAACAAGGAGAAAACCTGGACAACCTCGCATTCCCAGACAGTATGACCTCCCCTTCAGTCACAGGCGATAACAAGGAGAAGACCTAAACGACCTCGCATTCCCAGACAGTTGACCGGACAAATACCTGTTCACTAACCCGTACTTAAAGGTAGTGGAAAGTGGGTTACTCCTCACTCCGTGTACAGCAGTCGCTGAGTGATATAGTAGTGTACAAAAGACGATAATTCCTTAAAAAGTGTGTTTACAATAATAACAGATTTTGTTAAAAACTGTGTTTTTCCGACCACGAAGAAATCGCCTTCTGCTAGAAAACCATTTGAAAAGTAAGTTACATCAATACAATTTTTATCGGTTTTCTTCATGTATGTTTGTGATGATTTCAGGTATTAATTGTTATACGCTGAGAAAAGTGGTTCTTCAGCGCATTGCAAACCTGTCAGACGTGATAGAAAACCATTTGAAAAGTAAGTTACATCAATACAATTTTTATCGGTTTTCTTCATGTATGTTTGTGATGATTTCAGACATTAATTGTTATACGCTGAGAAAAGTGGTTCTTCAGCGGATTGCAAACTTGTCAGACGTGAGCGAACGTATAATTTTAATAAAATAATCCAAATTTTTTGTAACCCTTTTGATTCCTTGAAGTCTTTCCCATTATGCTTCACTTAATTGGTAACAGCCACGCTCGTGCAAGCGATAATACCGATGGTATGACCGACCCACTGGTTGCCGTGCTGCCACGCAATAACGACAGTACGAATGTTGTTGAGTCAAGCCTACCGTCGTTACCATTATATTGCAGCGGCAACTTTGACGGTTTGAGTCGTACCATGCAGGATTTCACTACAGACCCACCACTGTACGAGCAAATAATGAATGAGCTCCGGTCACAGCCAGGGAACGACAATGGTGCGATTGTTACCACCAGTCCAACCTTGTCGTCCTACGGCTTAACTCGCATCAGTATGGAGATACGAGAAGAAGGAACATATCAGGAAGTTGTTGTGCCACCTGAACCTGCTACCAATCAGGCCGACGTGGTACAACCACTTCCAGATATTGTACATACGGATGTCACAAGTCAAGCACCTGCTGAAAACCAGGTGCTTGCGGCACCGTCTGTACCAGCGACGGAAGACGTATCCCAACCCTCCGATAGGATATGTGTTTCGCCTGTCTTCTCGAGTGGACCCATACGGTACACATCCCGCCGTATAAAAAAACGCGTCAACTTGTTGTCAAGGGGTTGCGTGAAACAAACTACCCGCCCAAACCCTTCTCCTGCTTCACAAGACTCCTGTAGATTGCTGCGCAACGCATTAGCCAAACCTCCCCGTAACACACGAAGAGTACCTACACTCGCTACAGTAACCAGACCTGCAACGGTGGTTACATCTCCCCCAGAGGTGACCATCGACATCCGTGACAGCCCGCCAACTATCACAACTATCCCACCACAAAATGTGGTGTTCCCACCACCTTTACCTATCCCTACTATCCCGCAGAGGCAAAATCTTCCAGCTGTAAATACCGCACATCCCGACCCATGGGTTGATGCGTTTCTGCATTCAACAACCAACTTGGCAAGCAGTCTTTTGTCCCAAGAGGATTTTTTCATCTTGGGCTTGAAACCTCAATTGCAAACCAAAGTGACGACTTTGGAACATCATAAGCGCCACTTCGTGAACGCGTTGAATGCAGTAAACCAGAATCCCACCGTCTGCTTTGCTGCTTCTTCAAACATCCTTAACATGTACAACACCAAAATTAACCTGTATAAGTCCCTTCTCAGGCTGCTGCCTGACAACGGTTAATAGCGTTTTTTTTTGAAGCTCGTTCAGTTTTTTTGTCTCTTGCAGTGTTAACGTTGCAGGAGTTGGCTATGGAGAGCGTTAATTCGACGATTTCCCGTAAAGACCGTACGTTGCGGTTAGTAGATGTTTTACCAAAGACTCTACTACTAAACGTAATGTACAGCTGGGACATATGCTTCTGGCGTCGAATATCCCGAAAGGGCGATCGAATCAATCTTGGGGAGGTTTGCTTCCCCACCGTGGAACGCTTTGGAAAGAAAATGTCGCAAGGCACCGTACATAAGTTGTTCCACGGTTCTCCGGTTGATTGGAGTTCAACTTTCGGAGTGGGTCTTCAGTATCAAGCAAGGTATGTTTTTTATGAATCACATTTGGGCAACCTTTGCTATCGTTGTCGACGCCGCCTACACCATATTAGTATAACGAACGTTTTACAACTGGATTGTCGTGTGAAATTGCGCTCGAAAATAAAGTATGCATCTTCTGAACGATTGCAGACTATTATTTTAAATAAAAAATATTGGTGTGCGATGTGTTGTCGTGTGTCTTTGTTTCGAGTCTGTTTTAAACCACAACTTGAGGAGGATCAAAGTACTGAGGAATTGTCGGAGGGATGTCTCAGCAACTAATATGTTGTAGGTGGTTTTTTCAAATTTGTACACCATCCTTGTATGATACTGAAAATCGTTCGAATTGATGATATGACAACAAGTTCGCTTCCTTTTCACCTTTTCCGCTCCCATGCTTTTGTTTATATGTATTATTAATTATTTATTTGAATATTTACCGTATCTACTTATTGTTACCGCTCCCATGCTTTTGTTAATATGTATTATTAATTACTTATTTGAATATTTACCGTATCTACTTATTGTTAATTTAATACTAAGTAGTGTAAATTGTACTGTGACTTACACTGCTTTATTTTGTTTAATCACATAACATCTGTATGTGAATAACCCACTGGTGGTTCTACTACATCAACCATACAGATACTTTTGAAATCATGATAATAAATAATTTTGTAAATTTATGTATACCACGTCTTATTGTAAAATAAATATTGTGTAATATTACGCACGCTTTAAATAACTTTCAAACTCAATGTTAACAGTTTATATAGTTAAAGTGTTGTAAACCATTATTTTGAAACAATGATAATAAATAATCTGCTGAAATTTTTTGTATGCTACATTTTATGATAAAATAAACATTGTTTTCTACTACGACTTCATTTCTTGTTAATCTCCCGTTCAAGTATCACCCGTCAGCATGGTTGAAGACGTTAAGTTTGTTAGCCAACCTTTAACACTACCAATCTGTAATCTTCATAACGACTTCGCTGCAAATAAATTTAAACGACATAGCGAATTATTTGGTGGGGAATGTAAACGTGGTTTGATAATTGGTTCTTCGGGTGCCGGAAAAACAAACGTAATGTTAACTTTATTGACAGCTCTCAACGGGTTGCGCTTTTTGAATGTATATTTGTGCTCTAATTCACTCTACCAAATCAAATACGAATTTCTACGACAATTACTTAAACCTATCCGCTCTTGCGGCTATTATGAATACTCAGATGTCGGACGATTTCTACCACCGTCAAAGGTGAAAGAATATTCAATTATTATTTTTGATGATATTGCTCCTACAGAGCAACAGATTATCAAGGAATATTTTTCATACGGTCGTCATAGAAACGTTGATACTTTTTTACTCGCTCAAAGTTATAGCGCCATTTCCAAGCAGCTTTTACGTGACAATTGCAACCTTTTAGTTTTATTTAAACAAGATCTCACTAACTTGAAACATATTTACAACGATCATTTGCTAGGGGACATTACGTGGGATGATTTTGTCAGAATTTGTCGAACTTGTTGGGATACACCGCACGGTATATTAGTTATTGATTTAGATTGCGATAAAAATAACGGACGCTATCGGAAAGGTTTCGATGAGTACATTATACTGTAAAACCATTGACTTTACGACTGCATGCTCAGTCTCTGTGCGATCATTACACTATCACGTTGAACTATGAATCGTAATGTTGCACAACAGTTAATAGCTGCGCGAGAAGATGTTAAACATAAAATACGCACTTTGAAAGGAGATATAAAACAGAAGCAGTCCATTGCCGAAGCTCAACTCGCTCCACTGAAAGAACCTCTGACAGATATTTCCAAAAAATTACAAACTGTCAATTTATTAGCGCTCGACAATAAATTCGGGATAAAACGTGATTTATTTACCCCGAAAAAGGAGCAGTCACCAGATATCTCAGCCTTACTGGCTGACTTGCAGAAACCTTCTAAAGGACTTAAACTGGAAACTCCTAGAGTGAAACCTAAACGTAGAGTTACGTCAACACCCATTAAACCGGGAGCTAGCATGGATGTTTCACCGGAACTCGCACGGAGTCCGCAATTTCTCAGCGACGAAGAGGTGTTCGAGGGTCGAGATACTACACCTGAGGTTTCTGTTCGTGAGTCAGACACATCTTTAGATGTCTACGAGCGGGACGCTAGGGAGCAGTTGGCGCGCATGAAAGAGAATATGGAGGGAATGATGGAACAGACAGTTATTCGAGAAGCTTTAGGACAGCTGGACCCCTTACCACGTACCTATGTTACGGGTTTAACAGTAGATGTAAATAACGAGTTCGATCAAACTTACGGTGTTCGTGCACTTACCGATGGATTGTATATCGCAAATCAACCAATAACGTTTGACGGGAAAAACATTTTGGTGGGTGAATTTACGTATACAGGAACACCGGGGTTATACGAGTTGTTATTCAAAAATAAACCGGGTAAATTTACTTTACCAGATGCGAGAAATTACAAAGATATCTTACAACGTTCGAATGTACATAAAAGAGATTATGACGCTTCAAAAAGTATCATAACTGATGATGAAAATGAAAAGTTTGTGAACATAATCAAACCAATTTCCTTGGGTCAAAGACCAAATGTGTACTGGGCTCGATATTGGCCAAAACCTAAAACTGGATCAGGTCACTTAAATAAGTTGTTAGTACCTGCTGCAATTAAAGAGTACGAATACTGGGACGACGTGAACGAATTAGTTGATCGGTTGCGTTTACTACTTGCTTCCGAAGCAGCAGGTCATACTGCTCATCATAACGAAATTATATCCCTCATAGAGGAATTACGGGAAGCGCAAGTCATTCGTTAAGGGTATATAAACTTTTTTCTGTTTCTGTGACGCTTCAGAAGCCAATATGCCTTTAAACCGTTTTGGTGAACATGGTTCTACATCTATCGATAAATTTGGTAAGCATGTTCACCACCATGTTATACAGAACCACATAGCAAGATCCGAAGTTCTACAACCTTCATCAACATTTATTTTAACTTTACGTGGTGATGGAGATGTTGATCCAAAAACAAAACTTTATAAAATCACAAACAAAAGTGGAATTACGGATTACATCAATTCTTTCTACGAAGGTATGATAAAAGATGTTGTAAAGTCCGCTCATGTTCAGTTACTTGTTAACGATATCGTTATTAAGTCGCTCCAGGGAGTCCAACTCAAACGCGGAGATACCATTAAGTGTAAAAATAATGCACCGATAGGAGGACTACCTTTTCTTGTAGAGTTGTTGATTGAAGGGGTTGTAGAGTAATGGTTAGTGTTAAGCGAGATCTCGTTAACGAACTACATGCACCTGCGAGACGACATTATCGGCGACGCCGCGTTCTGCTTCACGGACTATTGGATCTTTATCAAGCTGATTTGGTTGAAATGATCCCATATGCGTCGGTCAATAAAGGTTACAAGTATATACTGACTGTTATCAACGCTTTTTCAAAATACGCATGGGCCTTACCACTCAAAACCAAAACTGGGAAAGAGGTTACTCAAGCTATGAAGGACATTTTGCATAGTAAAAAGAATATTACTCCGAGCAACTTACAAACCGATAATGGGAAAGAGTTTTACAATAGCGATTTTCAAAAATTAATGGAACAACTTAACATTAATCATTACAGCACCTATTCCACTTTAAAAAGCTCGATTATCGAACGGTTTAATAGAACCCTAAAAAATAAAATGTGGAAAGAATTTAGTATGCAAGGAAATTATCGCTGGTTAGACTTACTACCCAAATTACTAAAATCTTACAACAACACAATACATCGCACCATTCACATGAAACCTTCAGCTGTTAATCGACGAAATGAATCTGCTCTGTTAAATACTGTATACAATTCCATTAAAGTTGTCGACCCCAACCACCATAAATTTAATGTGGGGGAACACGTGCGAATTAGCAAGTACAGACACGCTTTTGCTAAAGGTTACCAACCAACTTGGTCCAATGAAATTTTCACCATAGCGACAGTTCAAAATACTAATCCCAGGACTTACCTTATTAAAGATGGTAGAGGAGAACCCATTCTTGGAGCATTTTACGACGAAGAATTACAACGTGTGAAACACCCGGATGTATTTTTAATTGAAAAAGTTCTTCGTCGAAAAGGAAATAAAGTCCGAGTGAAATGGTTGGGAATGGATAGCTCTCATAATTCTTGGATTGCAAAAAAGGATGTATTATAATTTTTACACTAAGAAAATAAAAAACTTTTTTTTTTAATTTCGTTGATTTTATTTCAAGTAACCTTTTTAACAACCTACTTTCTACTTTATATACAAGTTTTGTGATACAAGCAAGTATTTTTTTTTTTTTTTTTACAAATTAACTGATCGCAATTTAACTAGCCATACATGTTTACGTTTAACAACTCCAATAAGTTGTCCAAAAGATCTTCCCTGCGTAGATCTTCAATAAGATAGTTTCCCCAAGCTAACGTATGACATCCATCCTCCATCACGTAACGTTTATCGTCATGTGCAGAGAGCGCCACTTTATTCTTTAGTTCTGTATACATCGTGTGATAGGAGGAGCGAAAGACATACATCTTTTTTCGCACAGAACCTCCATCTTCGATAATCCGTTTATATTCTGAAACACTTAAGTTTTTATCGATAACATACTTTTTCACACCCTTGGCACGCTTGACAACTCCTTCCAAAGTGTTAATACAATAAGCTTTAGCTCCTGTACCATAAAACGATGTTAATATCGTATTTGGGTACTCATCTTTCATTTTTCCAACTATCGGCGGCCCTGGAGGAATATTATGTCTGTTGTTTAACTTGTAATTAGAGGTATCGAACATCTCTATATTTTCTTTGATATCCTGGTATACATTCTCAGTAAATATTTCGAGAATTAACGAATCCGTATCTGTATATAACAATAATACGTTTTCACCATATTTCTCTTTTAAAAAATTATAAAAAAAGTTATAAATGACCGCTTTCGACAATTCCAGTACGCTAAACCCTACATACAGAGGTTTGTTATATTTGACCTCCACCTTCTGCATTTCAATGGCTGCCAAATTATGGCAGAAAATTTTCGATGACTTGAAAGTCGGCTTTGCGATAAGAGCTTCTGCACCGGGTCTCCTGTAACGATTCTCCCAATGTGACACTAATCGTATATCGACTCTATTTTCAACATTTTCCATCGTTTTCCCATACACGATATTATTCATTTGTTTATAATGATTTTTCCCAAATTCATTCGTAGCATTCATTCGTTTCTCAGAGTTAAAATCGATATATGGTTTCATCCACGGCGATTGTTGAAATTGCAATGCACGGTGTATTTTGGTTAGCTTAAGACCTTTTTTCACACATTCACGTAGGTTTACATAGTGAATTATGTATTTCGATTTATTTTGTAAGTTCGCAATCAACTTAGGATGCTTCGATCCGGGAGCGATTATGTTTTCGGGACAAAACGGTAGATCATCATGCTGGTTGTGTAACCTTTCGGGATACTCCAAATCCACTTCAAAGACATAACCAAGGTGTTCATCATCTAAACACTCCACATCTATATCTGCTATTTCTTGGTTCGACAACCATCGAAAACCGCCTGTTGGTAATTTACAACTCATTGCATACCCATACAAATTGGTAGCGTCCAAGTATAGAATATATGATGATGGTTTTTCCGGGTTAAAATCGTCAAGGAACTTGTTGTTTGCTATTGCAGATCGTTTTACACACATACAGAGACCGCCTCTAATTCCTTTCTTAAAAAAGTGTAACATGTCAATGTCTGATAACAATTCTAATTTTACACCTGTCATTTTTAACAGAGCATCCCACCCAAACCCGGGCGCAGTATAATAATGGCAAGGATCCAGATTGTAATTCTCCAAAGATATTGTCCTGAAATTTTCAAAGACGTCAGTCAACATTAACACATCTGACGTCAAATACAGGTCACTGTATTCTCCCAACGTTGTACACTTAAATTTATTCCATACAGTCTGTGCTCTAGAGTATTGTTCCTTTGAAATATTACTTGAACTCAATATGTCGTAAAACTGTGTATGATCAGGCAATTTACTATACTCCAACTTTTCAAACGAATCTACGAACGAATATGGAAATACACCTTTCTGGCGCATCAATCTAAATTCTTCAGAGTCTTTGAATTTTTTTTTCACTTCCACACAATCCTTATCATCCAAATATGAAACCAACTTTTCCAAAGAACTCGCCATAAATCTAAACGAGTCGACGAATCTTATTTTCATAAACACTTTGCGTTTCTTTCCCTTGTTATCGGTTGTTTCTCCGACAACTATTTTTTTGGAAAAAGAAATATATTTTTCTTTGTTTTGTGCTATCACCTCTACTTCCTCCTTGTTTAGGGCAATACTTTTCACAAACATGTGGGCATCGTAATTCGACAGGTTGTGGAAAAACACAGGGATAAACATCGGTAATTTATAATTTATATTGCAGACGGAATGCGCAGGACCCCTATACAATCCTGTCAAGTGATCGTGATCACACACTTTCTCTTCTTTGTTTATTGGTTTATCACAAATGTGACATACGGAACTCAGTTCATGTACAAATTGGTCCAGACAGCTTAGCGGTATCATATCCTTTGTTTGCCTCAAATGTTGTTTATAGATCTCTATTACATCCTTCTCCAATCTTATAATAAATTCCAGAGCAGCGTTTCGCCCTCGGTATATTCGGAATTTCGATAAGTTATCATCGTAAGCACACTTAATGTAGTACGCAAACGCGTATGGTTCGTGTTCAAAACATCGGGCCGTATATGGTTTATTATCATCGTAAACTTTTCCTTCTTCGGGCGTTAAGGGTTTCAGAATCGCCTCGAAATCGGCGTACACCACAAACGGAACTTTCATTTTTTTTTCAAATCCTTCAAATTGTAAAACATTTTCCTTTTCTAGATGTCCGAACTTATTCACTTTTATTTGTTCGCTTGGTACTGTTGCTTTCACTTTTTTACAGTCATCCATCTGATGTCGTACCAACTTGTCTTCAGTTGAAAAGTATTGCAAACAACCCTCACAAATATATCTTTGATGTTCATGAGTCGATGATTGTGTATTTATCAGTCGAGATAAGTTTTTTATCCAACAATAGTGGTTATTCCCGAAATTGTCGCTGACTACTAATAAGTTTACATGACGCTCCCGTTTCTGTTTACATATACATACAGTTACAATATCATCTACCATTTTCTCTCCATTATACCAAGAATTTATACCATAGACGTTAATTGAAATGTTATTTTCTTCCTCAAATTTTGGTATGTCTCTGATGGGTACTGGGAATGTTACGCAGTCAAACTTTAATTCTGTTTCCCTATAATCTGGGTATGATGATATTCTTTGCGGTAAACCTGTGGGTTGGTACAGCGCGGATATCAGTGCCCAAGCAAAGCACTTATTATCGTTATTTTGCACGTTTATTACCGCTCTCTTCCCTTTTATGGATGTCGGTAAGTCGATGTAGCTCGATGCTCTTGTAGGATTAAACTTGTTACAGTTCACTTCAAGATATAATATTTCCAACAAGGTCCAACCTGCAGTATTAACGCCTTTAGTTTCGCATTTTACTACTTTTCTATTCTTATACTCTTACCTGAGTCCCGTTCTTGGAATTCCGACATTTTCACCATAATCTCGTCCATAAAGTCCTCGTATGTTTGGTACAAGTCTACGGCTACTGTTATAATTTTATTTTTTGTGTTGAATGATTTGATTTCCACTTCTTCCTTCGTATTTATGAAATACAATCCAAAAATTTCCGTATTCACTTTTAAACTACCATTTACATTCCTCACGGACTGTATCAAACTGATAACTTTTTCTCTAATTCGGTTACTGAATTCCTTCATGTCTACGTACTTCCGTTCATGATCGCTCACTCTAAAACTACATATTTTATCTCCAAATATCGAATCTATTTTTTCTACACCATCATCTATTATTACGAAGGCTTTCTGTTTATGTTTGTTGCTGCGCAGATGTGAGGAATAACATTGTCTGGTTACGTGTTCATCACATATTTCACACACTATAACATCTCCTTGTTGATCCTCTTCCACCTTTCGACGTTTCCCAATACATGCTGTGCGTTGATGTCTCACAAGATTATCTGGTCTAGTAAACTCTTTGTAACACACGTCGCAGGTCAACATGTTCACAACACTCTTACTTCAATACTGTTGAACACGATTTTCTATCTGCTATTTAAAGCATACCTCCTCCGAAGTGGGGTTTTCAATGAACTCACGTCGTGTAACCTTCATTTCAGGTCACGTACAAGGTCAACGTCATGGTCACAATTAAGGTTGACTTCAAGGTCTCCGTTGAGGTCAAAGTAAAGGTCATTGTTCAGGTCAAGGTTACTGATCAAGGTCATGGTCACTAAACGTGATCTTGACCTGAGGTGAGCTCAAAGTAAAGGTCATTGTTTAGGTCTAGGTTACTGGTCAACGACCCCCTTTGCAATAGCCGATTCTGGAACCTCCTCCCAGAACCTCAGGGCAAGGTCAAGGTCATGGTCACTCAACGTGACCTTGGCCTTGACCTTGACCTGAGGTTCTGAGAGGAGGTTCTAGAATCGGCTTTTATCTACTACTAGTTTCCAAAGAAAAATTAAAACGACCACCGAGATAGTGCGACTTGGATTGATTATATCGCAGCGGCAAAGTATATTTCTCACGTACTAAAAAAATAACGAGAACAGACAGCACCAAAATATTTACAGCATACGGGACCGTTTTAAAACCGTCACGTGTCCCAGTTTAAGGAGATTTCCGTTTATATATAGATACCCAAGAGAATTTCGCAAATTATTTTAATCCCCCCCACAAAAGGAATATAACCTATAATTATATAATTTAATTTTTTTTAGTTTAAAAAATATTCTTTTAATTTTATTTTGGCGAGATTAGAGTTAAAAAAAAAGAACTTTTTGGAATTCTTGGCGCATCGTGCGGATAACTTCAAGTGGGGTTCCTAGAAGCGTCTGATGTCGGGTTTTCTTACTCGTTTTTCCTTCGGTCTGGAAACCACGCTATTTATTTCTATATGGTCGACGGTGAAAATAGAATCTTACTTGCGAAACAGATGTGAATAACATTAAAAATAAATTTATTTAACACTGAGTTGTGTTACTTAAAATATTTGACATTTTTTATAACACAAAAAAATAAGGTTATAAACTCACTTTGCAACTTTCATAATATTTTTTATGCACAAAACTTCATCAGGAAATTACTGTTTAAGAATAACAATCGTTGAATGATTTCCGGAAACGTTTCCACCTTGTATTGTGTATAGTAAATTAATTAAAATCGTACATGGAGTTGATGTTATTGTATAGGGTCAATGAAACTTTCTAAACTTGGTAAAAATCTTAACAATCTCGTTTTTTGTATTCCAGATTAGGTTCACCACATCGACATTAATATCTAACGCAACATAAACCTATAGAAAATCGACGAGATAAATCAGAGCACGTTTTGCACGGCCCATTTATCTCGTTTTATCTTTACCGTTCGTTTTAACTGTACAACACGCCTAATCTAGAAGAGAACAGCGCAAATTGGTTTTGTACTCGAGGTTGTAGGTGGCCTGTAACAAGTCCCTTTTTTAAATGTGGTAATAAATTTAAATTGATATAATACGGGAGAATTGCGTAAAAAATTTATCAACAATAACGATTAATTTGCATATGAACGCACGGTGAAAGCGAAAAAGTTACGTTGCGAAGGAAGAGAAGTAAATGCTACAAAAATCTTGAGTAGCGTACCTAGTTTGGAGATTCATTAATTGGAAGGAAACGTGCAGCGTGAACTCAACGCTTATGTAACTTTTAGTAAGGAACGAAACGTGAAAACGCGCATTGCTTTGAAAAGGTTGATTTGTGCAAAGAAGGTGAAGCTAAATTTTAATTAAATATCGAATAATCTTTAAGATTATTACAAGATGCTTAAATTTAATTTTTTTTTTGTGACAGTTTTAGTGAAATGACAGTTTTCTAAAAAAAACTTAAATTATTAATAAATTCACACATTAAACTAATCGCATTAATTTTATATTTAATTTAATCATAAATTAATTAAAACAACAACATAAAACAAAATTAAATTAATTTTAGGAATAAAAGTTTCATTTCACCCCATCTCTTTTTTTTACACGAACTTCACGACACTGATTATAAATGAAATGATAATAATTTATTTACTTTATTAATTTCAACTTTGATTTATCATTTAGTAATAAAATTATATAATAAGTATCGTTTTATACATAATAACAATGCATCAAAAGAAAAAAAAAGATTTGTTGTTATTAAAGAGAAGAAAGTGGTACCACTCGTTTTTATTTTTATTTATTTTGGTTACATCACGTTTTATTTAACTTTTTTCAACGACGGTGAAGTCTTGCCCGAATTTGGCATGGAATTTTAATCTACCAAAACAGACTCACGAAACCCAGTTTCGTTTATAAACTGAAAGGTGGGAAAGAAGAAATTTTTTTTTGGTAATCAATTAGTTCACAAGATGAGTCATCCTACTGCAAATCTCGCAACCACTTCTAAAACCAAGAACTCGTCCTTCAACTCAAGAAAAATATTACAAAAAAAAACGATTTACCGGTCGTGATAAAGAGAGAAAGAAATCACATTTGAAATGTGACGCGAAGAAAAGACGATGATGGTAGATTTTTTTTTTACTTTCAATTTGAGGTTGGTTACGAGAATCGAATCTCGTTATTATAGAGGTGAAACAGCGGTCTACCTTCACAAGGTCGTTGGCCATATGGACGACGACATCGCTAAAAACTTTTTTATTTCAATTTCTTTCATATAAAAACCACACAAAAACATTTTCATGTTTATGAGCTTTTTTATGCATTATAGCATCGTTTTCGAACTGTTAAAACGTCTTTGGTATTGAATACATAAAGAGAGACGTAAACGAAGGTAATAATCCTTTTTTACAGTTTAGGAAATGTAATAAATAAATCTGTATTCGGGTTTATTGCATAATAAGAATTTACTTATATTTTGTCATATTTTATTTCATAGTATTAAAGAAATCTGATTTGATCCTTTTTCCAACTTTCATTTAATTTCCTTTAAATTGATACTTTGGTTGATTGTGAGAATTTCCTGTAGGCGCAGAAAGCTTCCACAAGAAAAAGATTAAAACTAACAACCAAGTTGGACTTCCAATTTAAAACACAACCCATGATTTTAATCGGATTATCTTTTTACTTATAAATATAAAATTTAATCTCACTTAAAATCAGAAACGTCAAATGTCACAATAAATGTCAAATAATATTAAGGCTTATAAACATAATAAAAAAAATAATTACACAACCTAATTTTAATTAACTAAATCGTAGGTTTTTCTCGATACATTTTAATTTTTTTGTTAATTAATTCTATATTTGTAAATATAAATACCTAAATGGAATGTTTATGTTGCGTGTCTTTTTTTTAATGAACACGCCCAAAGTTATGCGGTGTTATCGATCCCACAACTACACGATATCCACTCGACTCGGATCTAAATTTAGCGAAATACTCGACCAGATGAGAGTCGTGCCTTTAAAACTTGTCGTCAGTAGCGAATTAAAATCAACCTTAATTGGATTAAATTGATGTTCTTGATATAAAAACCGGGTGCTAAAATGAGGTACTTGCACTTTAACATTAAAAAAAACAGGCTTAATTACATTCAGAAGATTTTCAAATAAAACTTCTTTTACTTACATTATTTAGAAATTTAATTTGAGAATTTGAATGAAATGAGTTATAACTTACAGGTTTCTAATTTATCTAGTTTTTGTTGGGTTGGTATTAAAATCAAATTCAAAATATTTGACATTTGTCACATTTAAATTTAGGTTATGTAACGAATTGTCAAAATAAACCGAATATGTTTTATATTTATTTTTAATTGTAATTCCACACCAACCTTCTCTTATAAGGAAGTTGTAGAGGTAAAGTTGAAGAAATGGTATAGTTAAAGTTTACACCAATTTACGATTAATTACTTTTCCTTCAGTCACAACACAGCTGCTTTTATTACTTCCTTGTTAACCCCCGTTCATTATCATTATTAAAACGACCAGTTCGTACAAGACCATCTGTTTATTTTTATTTATTATAAAGGGGTAAATTTGAATGAATACAAGAGTACATAAAAAGAGATAAAAATGAGAACTTAACCTCTTTTTTGCCCATCACAACCACTTCCGAGATCGTGTTCCTTGTTAAAGGCCTGTAACCTAATTCTAAAAGGGTCCTTTTACCCTCGACCAACCCCCACCGATTCCTTTCTAACCGTTAGCTTAGCAAGATATCTTTTATAATGAAAAACTTTCCATAACAACCAATGCGAAAATTTCGATTCTTTCAGAGAACAAAATATGTTTTAACTCACCAAAATTATTCGATCCTTTTCTCTACTCCAAACGTAACAGCGTTTTCATTACAACCCCCTCACGTTTTATTCAAGTTTTCGATCACCTGAAACGTTTTTATAGCCGTAAGGGTGATTTCGTTTAAAAAGCCGTTTTAAATTCGTTCTTTTAACACGTTATTTTGAAAGCTCGCACTTTTATCTTTTATTTAATGTGTCCGCGGAACAAGTTAACACCGTTGTTTAAACGTTATGAATGAAGGGAGTACCACAGAGACAGAAGTAAACGACTGGGATATCTCGTTCGTGTTTCGTTCGTTGTTAATGTTTTGGGTGGGATTGCGTCTGTTCTCGTCTCTCCTTCCTTTCTTGCGCGTGGTCAAAACTGGAGAGTTTGCGCAGAAAAAAATATTAATAAAATATGTTAATATTAAGTAATGTTTATTTATTTCATATATTTTTATAATAATTTTAAGAATAATTAAATTTATTAAATTAATAAATCGTAATTTTTTTTTTTGATTATTTTTTGTTGTGGTCTACGTATAGGTATGAGCTTTCGACTGGGAGCGTGGCGAACTCCTGTAATCTAGCTACTTGGAGGTCGGGTTCAGTGGATGGTTTGAGGTTGGGGGCCCTGGTATAGAGTCCGCTTGCGTTGACCGGGTGTCCGCACTAAGCTCGGCGTCGATATGGACGGCCCCGGGGAGCTGGGGGCGGCCAGGTCGGCCAAGGAGGGGCGCACCGGGCCAGGGGGGAAACCCAGCAGCCAAAAGTCCCCGCGTCGAGCAGTAGTGGGATCGCGCCTGGGAGCGGGCGCTCTATAACAGCCCAACCAATAAAGCTAAACCTGGATCTTTTTTGTTGCAAAAAATCAATTCTTCATATTTTTTTACTAATTTACATATTTACTAAAATACTAAACTCACAAAAATTTTATAAAGAAATTTGTAAATAAAAAAGATAAAGTAAGGTTATGTTGTCTTTATCTAAATCAACCATACTAAAAATCAATTTAATTATTATTTATCATACAAATGTTTACATTTAAAACAAAACGAGTGATTTATATTTATTTATTTAACATTAACTCGAAATTAATACAAAAAAACTTTTTAAAAATTATATATAAATAACCTAACTTCATAGTATTTATGACATTTACTTAACCCACTTAACCTAAAAATCATTCAAAAAGAAAATGAGTGTCTCCTCAGATTTACCATTAGACCAAGATCAAATAATTTTAGCTACAGCCGGATATGATTACTCGATAAAATTATGGCATACTCATCACGGAGTATGTTTGCGAACCCTACAACATGCAGAATCGGTAAGTAATATAACCTTAAAGTTCTAAAAATTATAAATGAACATATTTCAGCAAGTAAATACGTTAGAAATTGCACCGAATAGAAATTTATTAGCCGCTGCGGGTTACCAACACATCCGAATGTATGATTTGCAATCATCAACTGCAAATTTTATAGCTGATTATGAAGCGGATTCGAGAAATGTGACAAGTATAGGTTTTCAATCGGAAGGAAAGTGGATGTATTCGGGTGGGGAGGATAAATCGGTTAAAATATGGGATTTACGAACTTCCAATGTAACTTGTCCCAAATCTTTTAAATGTAACGCTCCTGTAAATTGTGTTACACTTCATCCGAATCAAGGGGAGCTATTTATTGGAGATCAAATGGGAAATATTTATCGATTCGATTTACGCACGGACTGCAATGAACAATTGGTAAATATTGAGTTAGTAAGTTTTCTTTTGTTGTTTGTTGAAAATAATAAGTTATTTCATGTTAATTAGATTCCCGATGGCCAATCTATGATTTTAGACATAGACATTACTAAAGATGGTACGGAAATGGCAGTAGTTAATTCAAAAGGAAGATGTTTTATTTGGAGTTTAATATCAGGAATTGGTGATGTGGCCACTCATTATACACCTAAACATAGATTTCAAGCTCATAAACGGCAGATATTAACATGTAAATACAGTCCTAATGCTAGGTACTTAATAAAACCTTTATTTAATATAACATTAATTTTTTTAAAGTATTTTAGTAACTACATCAGCTGATCAAACGGCGAAATTATGGAATACAAGTGATTACGAATTATTACAGGAATTGAAACAGGAAAATCAAAGATGGGTTTGGGATGCAGCATTCAGCGCTGATTCTCAATACGTTTTTACAGGTAATTTTTTATTAATATATTAATTAAATTATATAATATGTGTTAAAGCATCATCTGATTCAATGGCAAAATTATGGAATGTAAAAACAGGACAACTTGAAAGACAATACGCAGGTCATACGAAAACTGTTACATCTATAGCTTTTCGCGATGTTATTGCAGATTAGGTAATTAATTTTGAATTTCAATAAGATTGTTAATTATTTTAAATAAAATCTTAAGATTTCTTTTTATTAAAACGAAAATATTCCTGCTTATTATTAAGTTATCATGATGTGGATTTATTGTTATAGTATTGTGTTTTTTAATTAAGGTTTTTATTTCTTTTAAGCTCATAAATAATATAATCATAATACATAAAAATTGCACCATCTACATAATCATCTATAATCAATTCTATTAAGTTGATTAAAAACATGTACATAAATAAATAACTCCTTAAAAGAAAGCAAATGAAATTTCAAACATGTGATGTAATTTAAATTTCTTTAATCCTCCTTATCATTTTTATTATCATTTTGATTCAAACCATAATCTCCCGTGTTACATGGAATACTCGGTATTTGGAATCCTTGTTTTGAAAAGCCCGAATACCTCAATGACTGCGGTTTAATTGGAGATGGTAAACATTGCTTTTTTGGTGATGTTTCTTTTTTATCTAAAACATGTTTTGCATCTTCATCAAACGGTAAAACAAAATCATCTTTTCGATCGACAACTTCCGGTCTTAAAGGTGACTGATCAATTTCGATTTTTTTCGAATTAACCGGACTGAAAGGATCTGGTGTTGAAAAACTTAATGGTGAAGGTTTTCGTTTTTCGGGCGTTAATTCATCGGCAACACTATTTTCGTTGCTTAAATCAGAAAAATCGATGTCGTAATTAATATTAGATAACCCTAATGATCCACCTCCTTCATCTGGAGTCAATCCATCACATGAGTCGTATAATCCGGAATGTGATGGGATTTCGCTTGAAGAAACGTAAGGTTTTATATCTAATTGTAATTTTTTTCGATCGTCTGTTAAATTTAAGATTTGATTCGATAAATTTTTTGTGTAAAAGTTGTTTAATTCAACGAATTTTTCATATTCAGCGAAAGGTTCTGGATCTGATTCTTCGACTTTATCGATTTTTATTGGAATTGTTGGTATGTTTTCTAAATCTTTTTGATTAACAACAACTGGTGTTATGGGTGACGGCAAATTTTCGTTTAATGAATCTTGTTTATCTAAAGATATCGGTACTTTACGTGGTTTTATTATTAATGGGGTTTCTTTGTAAATCTTTTCTATTTGTGATGTGATATCGTTCTAAAAAAAAAAATAAGAAAAAAATATGTTTATTATTTTAAATAAAAAGTTTTTTGTACAAACTTTAAAACTGCCAATAGATCCTTTCAATTCTTGGGTTTTTTCTTGAACCGTATCCATACGTTCTGCCAAACCTTTTAATAAAGATAATTGTTCGCAAATTTGATGCATCCCTTCGCAGGCTACTAACGCTGATTCCCAAGCGCTAACGGAAGTAATCGCCCCCGACATATACCCTTGAAATTCTTCCTCTGGCATATTTAAAGATTCGGCCGTTAAGTTTTCAATAAAAGAAACGGCGCAACATAGATTTGTAAAATAATAGCCTCCTTCTCCTTGCATTAATCGCGCCCCGTTGCAAAATCTTGTAACATATAAAATGTTGCTTTTTAACCTTGTTGGATTGGCTTTTAAAACGACGAATATTAAGGCGGGTAAAAATTCATCGGCGCTTACTGGGCCACCTTGACAATGTTGCAATACTTCTACTACGCTCCGACAACAACTAACAACGCATGCAAGTTTATCTTGAGGTGCTTTAGATGAGTCCATACCTATTTAAAAAAAAATAATTAAATTCAATCACTACAAGATGTCGAGCCACACTAAATTACACTTACCTAATAAATCTGTAATAGCTGTATAAACCAAATCGCGAACCTCGACGCTAGTTTCGCTAATACAACAATCCAAATGATGAGCATTAACCCAACTTAATTGTCGAATTCGTCCCTGTATCATCAAATCCTTTTCTTCATCGTTTGTGGTTACTGGACAAAAAAGATCACGATTTAAAGCGGTCATTGTAAATTTTTCAAAGAAATCGACCAATTTATCACGGACATCTTGTTCGACTTTTTCATATTTAACGTGGTGGTTAATTCGTTCTGAGAATAGGTTGTAATATTTTTGCGAGATCTCCGCTATTTCTTCAATATCACGGACGTTCAATTGATCGCGAATTTTTGTATTGCAATTGCGAACGCATCGGAAGAAGTCGTCGCGCACATCTTGACCCAAGTGACCGTAGGCGCTTATAAATTCTAACTCGAGTTTTTCCGTATCAGGATTTACATGTCTCGATTCGTGGTGGTGGTGACGAGATTCAGGTCTACCATAATCTAATAAAACAAAAAAATGTTGTTTTGTATTAATTATTTTAGTTATTATTGTTTTTACCTTTTGATGATGATGATCTTCTAAAAACGGGAGTTAATTGTTTAAGATACTTGGTTTTTTTATCGCGTTGTTGTTGCTTTTTTTCTTCGAACTTTGAGAATCCCGCAATTGGGGATCTTCCTTGATCTTGTTTTTTCTGGCGTTCTTTTTCCATTGCATTTCGATAACATTTCGAACAATAACCTAAAAAAAATCATTAATTTTAATTCTTTAGAACCTCAAAAATCTAATTAATTAAACGTTGTCATGGAAACCGATTTAATTTTGTTTGTATTCAAAAGAGGTCGCTGTTTTTTATCTTTATAAATTTCCTTAAAAAAAAAAATATAAATAAATAAGAAAGTAAGAAAATGATAAGAAATGAATCTTGCCTAACAAAAACCTTTTCTTATTTCAAGCACTAATAAGAAATCATGTTTTTATGAAAAGATTTTGACGTTTACACAGTCATCGATAAATTTAACATCTGCAAATAACAGCTGTTCTCTGACCCCAAGACCTCACAAGCCGATCCGTCTCGTTATTTGGATTTGTCCAAATTTAAAACAGATAGTGATAAATGAAAAAAAAAACTAGTCGCCATGTGGCAAATTTGATAAATTAATTTATATAGAACAAGAATCAAAAAATTAAAACGTTTATAAAAAAACATGAGAAATACGAGAAGTTTTGAAATAGTCGAGTAAGTAAAATCGAAACGAGTAAATATTTATAAAAACTTGTATAAGGTCAGTGACGTTTAAGTTAATAAAATACAACAAACAAATTAAAACTGTCAAATAATGACATGTGTCATAATGACATTAGAAATGTCAGAATTAAAATATTTTCACTGAGTGAATTTAAATCAAAAAACGTCAATTCAATTCAATTTTTTAGGAGTTTCTAAAGGTTTGACATTAGAAAAACCTAAACAAATTTCTTTTTTCGTATGATTTAAGCATAAATTAAAAATTTTCGTAAAAAAAACGTTTTATAAAATTGTTGTCACGTTGGTTACAGTTAGTAACATCGAATTTGTGTGACATTGACGTTTAAACTTTATTCAAAAATTTATTTAAAAAATAAATGTATAGAATCAATTTCAATAGTAGCTGTGGACAAAGTATAGTATTCTACTCACATATAATGAGCTATTTATTCACTCAGGTTAATTATGTCACCAGCGTAGCGAAACTTAACCATAATGAATAATAGCCCTCATTATATGCTCATATAACAATTATTACTAGATTACATTACTTAAAAATAACTCACCTTCCCAATCGGCGTTTCCATAGTAACCACAATTATTCTTACATTTCAAATCGGAATGGGAAATTCTTAGTGATGGCTGTTTTGTAGCGTACATGATGTATTTATATGACCTCTGTAATGGAACGAAATTCATTTCTATCCTTTATTTATAAAAAAAACAATCCAAAAATAATAATACTAATAAATAAATAAGGCGCACAAGAAGGTCAAAGTTTTTTTCTTTTTCTGTTCTCAACCTTTATTTGTGTACATGTTCGCGTAACTTCAATTCAAAATGATTTAAATCACTCATTAATTTTAATAAAATCACCACCCGATTTTTAAATAATAACCTATAGCAATAATCACTAATTCTCGATGTGATTAACTGTATCGTTGAAGAAGAGTTTAAATTCTTTATAAATGTATCGTCGTTAATTTCTGCCATTGGTTTATGAGTTTTAACGAAACAATTTTTAACCGTTTATATAATTTAAACCAAAACGTTATTCCTCTTACTCCCTGCCACGTTTATAAGAATACTACTGATCGTAAACTGTGTTCCTATTCGTTTCTTGTGTGTCTTAAAGATAAAAGGCGAAAAGAATTTTGTAAACACGATAATATTTCAGTTTATCTTTAAAACTATGATTAACCAACTGTGTGTGTTAGTAAAAAGATTTTTTTAACGTTGACTCATTTTTCTTTTAAGCAAAATAAGTTTTACCTTCGAAAATTTTTTAAAACTCCTAAAGCATTTAATAAAACAAACATTGCACATTATATCTTTTTTCTAACTAAATAAAAACGTTAAAAATTGTTATATTCTCTTTATACTGTTT
Source organism: Onthophagus taurus (assembly GCF_036711975.1). Classification (NCBI taxonomy): domain Eukaryota; kingdom Metazoa; phylum Arthropoda; class Insecta; order Coleoptera; family Scarabaeidae; genus Onthophagus; species Onthophagus taurus. Next base: position 7,645,070 of record NC_091967.1, read on the forward strand.
TGTTAAACGATAGAAGTTAAACAGAATTTTAACTATGTATTGTTTACAAAAACAAATACATTTTATAATAAAATACGTTGAAATGAACTTACTTAAATGTTTACAAAATTAAACGTAAATTTAAACGTAATAAATTGGATGTAATACAATAATTTTGAAACCATAAATGTATTTAAGTTGAAATAATCACACCAAAAACGATAAGTAAGTGATCTTCGTTAAAATTTCATTTTTAATTGGATTTGAGATATAATAAGTTAATAAAAAGGTCATCTTTATAATATTCATTATAACTCTATAGAAATGGATGAAAAAGGATACTTCTTATCTCCATTATTAAATTATTTGAATTTCACATTGGAAAATCGCGATTAGTTTCAGTTTGGATCTCGCCCATCAAATTTTCTTTAGGTTAATTTAATAAAATAGGGTTAAATCTTATTCTAATTTTTAACGGTTAACTTACGATTGTTTTCTATTATTTAAAACGCTTTAATTAATCACTCTTCACTACATTTTGATAAAATAAAGAATGATTCGAATGATTATAGGTTAATGGAGCTGTCAATTTTTAGCTGTCAGAAAGTCAGATATGAATATAGGCAACCAATACAATAAATGATAATGAAGGTTTCTTTAGAAAGTTGTACATTTAATATTAATAATTAGATAATTAAGTCATTAATATAAATAATCAAAAAAATAAAACTAAATGATAACAATGTTTATTATTATTTATTAATAATTTAACGAAGTATCACTAAAAAATAAAGTAAGTTTGGTTGCCTATATAAACATTTCATTAAACAAAATATATAAAAATTAATTATTTATTTAAAAAAAGATGAATTAACTTCCAAATTTTTAATTTTTTTTTTAATATCAACCTTTATTATTATAAAGATTAACTTTCACAAAAATGCAGCCATTTTCTCAACGTAACTAAATTTAAATGATTGCACAACAAGTGGGGACGATTCTCTTCGGGTCGGAGACTTGGACAGCCTTCGGCTTATTTATAATATGTAACGACGGCTACCTTTCGTGCCGATCGCAATTATTACATCCTTTTTTCGCGTTATTTATTGTTATTTTGGAGATTCTCAATTAATATGTGTTGACGTAGTTTGTTATTGTCCTCTTAGTAATCAAACCGCAAACGATATGAGTGAAGTGTTAACGTTACATTAGAAATAATAATAGTTTTGAAGAATCGGAACATTTTCTTTTGTCGTTGTTGTCGAATTCTTTTTGTTGAGACAAGAAGAAATCCTTGTAGATTTTTTTTGACGGAGTTATTTGGAGAGAATGGCTGTGACATATCGAACCAAACAGATTTTCTGTTTAATTTATTGCTGTGTTTTATTTGTGAGTTAATTTTAATTTGATTTAAAAAGAAATTTTAATCTTACAAAAATTGGTTGGTAACAATGACTTTATAATTCATTAATACTTTACTTATTTTACATTTTTTAATTCAATAATACTTTTTAATTTATTTTTGAATTTATAATTAATAAGTTAATATTAAAAACTATTTTGTTTTGCCGATACTTTTATTGTTTTAATACAAAATAAGTACAAGAAAAGTGTATTGGTAACATTGATCTTATAGTGTACTTAAATTGACATTTCTAAATGTCAAATCTTTTTATAAAAACTTTTTTATTTAATAAATTTAGATTCAATTTTGCTTCTTTTTAGTTGTCTGGACTTGTGATAATTTGTACAACAACCGTTGTATCATACAAAATGTTTATCCATTCAAAATTTGTGCCTTGCGATAATTTGGGTCCATTAGGAATATTTGTAGTAATTGGATTTTTTCATTTGTTACTTACATGGATAGCACTTAAAGGCCCAAGTAGAGAACATTCTTTTTATATAACTTCGGTATATGTTAATTTTTATTTTAAAAGTAGTAACTTAACCCCACTTTTTTTAGCTTGTTGTGTTTTCGTCGATTTTAGCATTAATTTCGTTGGGCTCTTTTATTTGGAGTGTGATTTTAATGGTATATAGTGATAAAAAGGTGGAACAGATAATGACAAATTCTTTTGTTGGCTATTTAGAGTTAAAAGTAAATGAAAGGGAATGGAATTTCTTGGAGGAATGGGTATGTTTAATTATAAATTGGTTTTATGAGAGACGTGATAACATAGGCAGCGTGGCCGAGCGGTCTAAGGCGCTGGTTTTAGGCACCAGTCCGAAAGGGCGTGGGTTCGAATCCCACCGCTGTCAAAGCTTTTTTTCTATTTATAAAAAATTAATTGTTTAAATTTTTTTTAGTATAAATGTTGCGGAATTTTTGATTCTTTAGATTACCCCGAAAAAAATTGCACAAAAAGCAATTTAGGTTGTAAAGAACCTTTTGTGAATGATTTAACGATTTTATACTTTCATATTTTAATTCTTGGAGGGTTCATTTTTTTACAAAATGTGAGTAATTTATTAAGTTTACCAATAAATTAATTAATTTTATTTAATTAAAACTTAATAATTTCAAAATTTTAGGTTATGGGTTGTTTCATATACTTTATATTTAGACAAGCATTGAAGGAAGAAAAAGAGAGAAGACTAAGATTAAAAAGAGAACGAGCGATGTTGGCCAGAGCGAGGAGAATATCTCAAAGATCTTAAATATATTTTTTTAATTGTTTAATAAATTTAAAAAAATCAAAACAATTTTGTTTTAATCAACAAAAAACCCCTTTATCGGGGCTGTGATAAAATCAACAAAAGAAATTGGGGTGATTCGTTAAATTCAAATGGCGTAGATTTTATTCATTGGATAATTAATTAATCATTGTATAGGTTGAAATTTAATTTTTTTTTTAAATAGTTACTCAATCTATCGATATTCTTGAAAATCCAGATGAAAACAAAGTAAGTCAATTTCATTAATTCTAAATCATAATAAGAGGAAATTAATCTTTATTTGGGTGAACATTTTATTTTACAATTTTTTTAAACGATTACTCACCCCATCTAGCGGTAATTATTCGTATTAAATCGCGTTTTGACAGTTTATAACAACCGTTTAAATTTTTTTCTAAAAAGATAAATTTTACACCAATATAAGTGTTATTGAACCAAAAAATGTATCAAAATTTATTTTTGAACACCCAGTTTATTAATTTATCGTGATTTTAGGATCCAAGTGGCAATTTTTTCTTCTTAAATTAAGTGAAAATTTTATCGGAACATAACCTACATAACTTTTGTGCTGTCAAGTTTAAGTGTTGGGATATTCTTGAAAATTGAGATGAAAACAAAGTAAGACAACTTTCTTTAATAAGATTATTCTGTGCTTGAGTTGTTTCATATACTTTATATTTAGACAAGCATTGTAGGAAGAAAACGAGAGAAGTCTAAGATTAAAAAGAGAACGTGCGATGTTGGCCAGAGTGAGGAGAATATCTTAAATATTTTAAATATATTTTTTTAAATTGTTCAATAAATTTAAAACAATCAAAACAATTTTTTTTAATCAACAAAGAAATACTAAACAATTAAAATCTTATCCAATTAATCAAAACCTAACCTTATCTAATTATCCTTAAATGGCCCATTAAATGAGAACAGTACAACAACTTGCTTACTTTACAATGCGTTATTAAAACCTTTAAAAACTCAAAATTATTCTGAGTTATTTGCGTTTCTTTTTATCAATCAATTATTATTATTATTATTATAATAACCAAAGTCAACTAGACGCGCAGAAACGTATACACACACATATACAATAAATACGAATATAAACACGCAAAAACGCACACTTAGACATGACCAGGTAAGTACTCGGACTCCTCGGAGACGTATTTCATCGTCAGTATTAACTTATTCATTCAACAGAAAACAACAAAAATTAATTTTATTCAAGAATAAAAAAGAAGAAAACATTTAAAACGTTTTTACAGTAGATTCGAATCATATCTAAAAACGCCATATCTAATCTTTTCCGTATATAATAAAAACATCTACCAGGAGATGAGGAACAATAAAACGTTGGATGTTTCCACGATAACTTCTTCATCAAAAAAGTTTGATTCAAAGTAAAAAATTTCAGCATGAAGTTACAAATAAACGAAAACGTCGTGAAGTTTGCTTTACTCGGTTTTAATTTCATATTTTCAGTAAGTATTATTATTTTTATTACATTGTATTTAATTAATTTATTTGTTTTTCTTTCTTTTAGATCTTAAGTGTTGCTTTAATCGCTTTGGGAATTGTTTATGGCGACGAATTAGGTCTTTTAAAACGCTACGTTGGACTCGAATTCCTAGAACTGCCTACGTTGCTAATCGTTTTGGGTTGTTTAAGTTTCGCCGCGTCTTTATTGGGTTGTTATTGCGCGCGGAATAATAATCAAAAACTTTTGAAATTTGTAAGTAAAAAGCAAAATTAAATCAAGACCAAACAAATCGTAAATATTAGCTGATTAGGGCGAATAAATCGTGTGAATCATTCATTTATGGGTGTCATAATGATTTTATTAATAGAAAGATATGATTGAAGTCTGCTAACACAAAAAAATTACTGCAAGCTTATATATTTGACAATATATCTTTTTTTGCCACTTTGGTTGTTGAAGATAACAACAGTTATCGTCCATTAAAAAAATCGAACCATATTTTACGTGTAATAATAATGTAAACATTCATTATTTTATTTTTTTTGTTATATAACTTTGAGCCGAGTCAGGTTTGTTACATTAAGTGTTAATTTCGTGAAATAAAATAAATCATATTAGCGAGGTTGTGATGTATTTCGGAGAGTTAGTTACAGGCTAAAAATAAAATAACATTTTTTTTAAAGCCGGTTTATAATTTCCTTTTGAGGTTTTAACGAAGAACATTTTATTTGTTGCAGTTTATAGTTTTTATCGCTTTATTATTGGCTTTGGAATTAACGATTTCGTTAATTTCATTTTTTAATATGGACGAATCGCTCGAATCCAACGCAAGAAACATCATGAAAGTACAACTTTTAAGTCATGTTCCGTCGGATAAAAACGAATTCCATCAGGTGGAGAGTTACGTAAGTGAAGTTATCGAATCGAATTGTTGTTAAAGTTTTAGTTTTTTTTTTTTGATTTAGTTTAAGATTTTTCTTTAATAAACTTTTTATTTATTTTTTCTTTATTTTTTTCCTTTTTGCTTCATATATTTTGATTTTTTTCATCGAATAATCTTATTACAGATTTATTTTTATTAGCTAATTAATGTTTCAATATCTTCTTTGTTAAATCGCTCAAATAATTTGTAAATAGGCGCTTGATTTTGCTTCATAAATTTAAATCAATAATTTTGATCTTTTGACCACAGGGAATTTTAATTTCGACATATTACCAACCTAAAAATCGGATTTGTAAAATTTGGTATTTTGCGAGAACATGCAAAAAGATTACTGTAGTTTGATGTATTCGTGCCATTCAATTTTTGCATATTTATTAAAAATGAATACCGCAAAATTTCACAATGCATGCGAGATTTGATTGTTAGTTTACGAAAAGATGGGAAATCACTATACTCTGTTTTTAAACCAGGAGGAGTAAACGCGAAAGTCAGATTTACACTAGGAAAAATCACCAGAAAATATCACTAGATATTTTGGCGGTAAATTTAAATTAATAATTATTATTATTTATTTATTTACTTATTATTGTATTTATTTTCGTTTGTTATAGTCAACACTAAACATACAAATTAATATTGAGGTTAAGAGTGTATTAATTGAAGATGCAAAAGGGTTTAAACAAAATTTACAACAATGACACGAAACTGTGGAATTATCAATAACCTAACCTTCAAATTCAAAATCAAAATTCAAAATTGCCTGTGTGTGAACCTTCCTCGCATTCAACCAATCACGTGCAAGGTCAATCTGGTGATAAATTTAAAATACTCCTCCTGGTTTAAAAACAGAGTATAGGCGAAATTATCAAAATTGTAAAAAAAGTGCGTTCGTCAGTGCAGTATATTATAGAAAATTACAATAAAATGGGCTCAAATACAGCTTCGTACAGGACGTCCTAGAGTATTGAGTGTTCGAGATGAACGCCCGCTATTAAATAAAGTACGTGAAAATGAACTAAATTCTGTATCTCAAAGGACAGTAAGCGCACAAACAATTCGAAATGTTCTCCACAAAAATGGATATCATGGCCGCATACCTAGGAAGAAGCCCTTTATATCACAAAGGGAAAGTATAAAACGGCTGGAATTTGCAAAGAAATACATTTCTAAGGACGATGATCCTTAGGGATTTAACGACGTAGGAAGGAATGATTTCTTCATGTTAGCATCGATCGATTTACATTTTGTTGTGCTTTGTTAGCTTCACCTGTCTTTTTATAATTCCGCACCACGTATTGTGTAGTAGAGGTGTTGCGCTTCATTATTTTTATGATTTCTAGCAAAGATTTTTGTTTTATATGAAATTTTATTATTATTTTTCTTTGTTCATTTGAAAGTTCAGTTAACTTTCTACCCACTTCGAATTTTCCGCAATTATGATAATAATGCAACTGACTTTGAAATTTTTTGAAAAAACCAGTTGACACAAAACACGATTTTAAAATCTTGTATAAAAGCAGTTATCTACACAAAAATATAATCTTGCGACCTGTTCAAATATAGTTTTTGCTGTCAACTGTGAATAAAATGCTCTTTCGCGTACAGTTGTTGAACTGTATAGGTAACAAAACGTCCACTTCTGCCTTTTTCTACCTCCCTTTTTTCCCTATACTTATCACTTTAGCTTGTTTCCTACAATAAGCTTCGTCGTTCTTGCCCGCAACGCTACATTTTTTATTCATATTCTATCACATTCTAAAGAGTTCTGTTGTGTTTCAAACTCACATTTTTTTGCTAGTTATCTGAAATCAATTTCTCGCTTTTCTTTAACTCCAATTTAAAATTGAAAGTGATTAAACACTAGATAGATTAAACTAAGTAAATTAAACACTTTCCTGTGGGATTACAGTATATTTTAAATGATTCTACCGCCCTAGTCAACGTATCAATGTAAGAATATCATATTTTTAATATTTGTTCATTATGTTTTTATCTGGTTATTTATTCTTTCCTTCAGACATCATCTGTTATATTAATAATAATAAAAGACACTTGTAAACATTAGATAAATAAAATATTAATCACACAAGAACTTCGTTGTTATCTTCTTATTATATGTGAGGTTATGTTGTGTCACACTTGTGTATTTGTGGTTGTCTAACTTAATTGCTAAATAGTTTATAACTTTTTAGCCTTTTCTTACTATGTACTTATTACTTTGTATCAATGAAACAGTTTTTGAAAAAATTTGTTGCAAATATATTCTCTGACTGAAATGTTTTCTTCGAAGAACGAGATTGTGAGTTTCCCAAATATTATTGTTGAAATGATAAATATAATAAGATAATTATTAAATAAATATAACAATTAGTTATTAATAAATTTATTGATGAGTAATTTTTTGTTATAGTGGAAATGCTGTGGTATTGATAGCGGTCAAGATTACATCGCAATAAATACATCAGCAGGATGTTGCGATGAAATTCCTTATCAATGCAGCTTGGAAGTTCCCTCTAATGTAACGAACTTAATAAAGCCGGGTTGTTTAGAAATCGTAGTCGAAAATATTTATCAAATAGCATTGGAAATCGGTTGTTACAGCGCATCTTTTTGCATTTTGCAATTCTCCGAAATTATTTGTGTATTATTAAGAACAATTTCACCTTAATTCAAAGAAATTTTAATTCAACTTAATTTAATATGAATTTAATGTAATTTAATTCTAAAAATATAATTTGCTTGGACCAATTACAAAACTAATTAAAGTTAAAGACTATTTAGGTCGATTTAAATCGATCGGAGATGAACCGTTTTTCACGTCCTCCCTTATATACCTGATTATAAAGGCAAAAATTTATCTTGAGATAAGATTAAATAAAATCAATAGTGAGCAACAATAAAGTTATTACATAAGGGTAACTCAAAACGGCTGGTTGTTAAAGTAAAATGGGTTGTGCTACAAAGTGCGTTGCTTGGTTTGTTTTTATTTTTAATATTATATTAGCGGTAAGTAAAATTAAATATAAATCGTTTTATGGGAACTAAAAAATGGTTATATAAAAAAATTCGGCCTTAAATCTTATTTAAAAGTATTAATTGTTTTAAGATAACCTTAATCTACACTGTATAGTTACCAAAAATAGATTGAAAATCATATAAGAATTTCGCTCATAAAAGAAACTTTAGAGCTTGAAAAAACTGTACCGTGAGAAGATTAAATTTGCAAGAAGGAAGTATGCGAAGAGGTATTTCTTATCAAATCTACAAAGAGAACCGTTGTGATATAAATTTGCACACTACATAAAAAGATATACGGAAGAATAAACATTTATATATAGAGAACCAAAATAAATATAAATATTAATCTTTTAATTTAACAAAAATAAATTAAGATAAATTTAAAACATTAAAAAATCAAACTGAAATAATTAAACGTCAGTTTTGACGTTTACAAATAACCTCTAAAATTTCTTATGTAGAAAGTCAAAATAGTATTCCGAAAAATTTAATTTCTAATTGTCAAATATTTCAAAATTGGCTCTAAAATAAATTTTAAATTTAATAGGAAAAAGTCATATTTAGTTTCAACTTCTTAAACAAATTACAAAAATTTGATAATTTCAAAAAAATTTCATCCTAACCTAACATCATAAATACGTCAGTTTTGACGTTTAAAATTAACCTCTTTTTAATTTTAATAGTCAAATATTTAAAAATATATTTTTTTAAGTATACTTTCAGTTTTAACTTGAGGTAGGTTAGAAAAACATCAATTTTTAACGATTTATTACTTCAATCGATTAAAAATTAATCCTTCTTTCAGATTTATTTCAAAAGTCTCAATCTATAAATAAATCAACAATTTTTTTATTACATTCTTTTTATTCTTATCTTTTTTAGTGTCTTGGCATCGCAATTTTAACAGTGGGTATCTTATTCCAACTCAATGTGATAAATTACATAATTCCAGTAACCGATGTAAAAGAATCCTTGGATTATCTACCAATTATCATCATTGTTATTGGTAGTTTAATATTCTTAACTGGAATTTTAGGCTGTATAAGCGCAGGAAGAGGCAACACAAAATTGTTATGGACTGTTCGTATAAACTGCAACTCAAAATCCATTTAATTTCTTTTATTTTCTTTTTAAGTACGTTGTCGTTTTAATATTAATATTCGCGATACAAATATGTCTCGGAGTATTTATAATGTTTCAAGTTCATTGCGAAACCGACATCCAAAATAGAATTAATTCGCATTTATTGGAAGGAATTAATAATTATAACGGCAATAATACAGTCATTAAAACAAGAATTGATGCATTACAGAGACGAGTAAAACATTTTTTTTATATTATTACTTTTTATAAATTTATAACAATTTTAGTTCGATTGTTGCGGAATTGAGTCCCCAAACGATTGGAACACCGATGGAAGTGGCGTATTACCACCAAGTTGTTGCGAAAACAACGAAAAATGTGGCATTAATTCCGATGATATTTTTACGAGGGGTTGTGGTCCCTTAATCCTGGATAATTTTAATAATGTCGTTAGAATTACCTACATTTTAGCATTTGCAGTTGCAGCTCAACAGGTATTGTTAATTTTCTTTAATATTATTAATTTTACATCGTTTCGTTTTTAGTTTATGGGGGTTATATTTGCATTTATATTAATAACATCGATAAGGAACGAAGAGAGAAGAAGTAATTATCGATAATATGATTCAGTTTTTTGTATTAATTATATTTATTTGGAGTTATAAATAAAGAGTAAAAATAATAAAATCATTTCTTTTAAGAAAGATGACCATTAAAACGTCAAATTTTAGAAATTAATTATACCAACCTTTTCTATTATAAAAATTAAATTATTATAATTAACATTTTGCGAAATGATAACGAATAGCATATATAATATAACATCACAGATTATATTAATAATTATGTAGTGGTTAAAATGTATTTTAGAAGGTCGTAATCTTATCTATACGACCTTGTATTTTCGTTACACTCTGAAGTTGCAGCTGCATGAGAAATTGCGGAAACGCCAAATTTTTAATTTTTTTTAAGTATTAGAATGAAAAAAAAACGAAAAATTGTATTAAATTACTTAAACTTTTATTGTAAATGGAAAAAGAACCAATTATGGAATAGAATATTAATTATATATTGGAATTAATATTTGACTTCTAAAGTAAAAATATAAAACTGTTGAATTGTTAGATGGCGCTGATTAAATAAAATTTAAAGCGTGAAATTTGAGTTATTTTATTTATAAATATAAAAATACAAAAAATAATGAACAATAAAAACGATTATAAAAAGTTTAAGAAATTAATTCATGGACGATTTAATTAATAGTTTAATTAAAATATAAATTATAATGAGATGTTTTCTGATTCGAATTCAATGATTTTTACATCGTCGTTATCATTTTCGAAATTATTATAATTTATATTCAACAGTTCTAATTTATTTGATATATAAATAGAAAAACTTCCACCAACAAACTAAAAAAAGAAAGATTATAAAACGAAATTTGTGAATTAATGAGTAAAAGAATACCTCTAAAATAGCGGAAATGGCTAAAATAAACCACTCGAAACACGAAAACGTTTCTAAATCCTAAAATAAAATCAATGTAATTATAAATTTGTTTAGAAAATGATTTTCTTACCTGATCCACTTTTGTTAAAGATTTATGAGCGTAAGAAAACTTTCCAAATAAATATAACAGCAACAAAATAAGTTGTGCAGTAAAAAATGATAGTTGTACAGCACCATACTAAAAATATTAATTTAAAAACAAAAAAATTAAATAAGTATTCAACTTAAATATTTACTCCTATTAAGATAATTCGATTTTCGAAAAACGATCCTGCACATCCAAAATATGGAATTATAAACATTAAACAGCCGATTGGTAACAAAATAAATGTCGGACTTTTAATATAAGAAAATATTAACATAATACCAAGTATCTAAAAAGAATTAATAAAATTAAACTAAAATCTACAGATCCCATCGAAGTATTTTAATATTATGCCTTACCTTACAAATAATATTTAATGTTAATAAGAAGATTTTTTGATGCACGATAACGTAATAAGACATTTTTTTGAAACACGTCATTTTAAAGAAGCTTTCAATAAACTTATTGAAATAAAAAGATGTATGGTGAAGGTTTCGTAGAAATAATCACGCCGAGACTGTTTGATTCGTAAACATTTACACCGAATAGTGCTTCAGCAGTCGTTAAATTCATATCTTAGGTATCAACTTGCGCATATCTCGATATTTAATACGCTTGCATTTAAACACATTCTTTATAAGATTTTTTTTATTTCATCTTTATTTTTCTAAACACTTGCATAAAAATTATTAGTAATTAATTTATTTTAAAATATATATATATATATATATATAAATCTCTTAAAATTATTAATAAATATTTAGTTATGTATATATAACTTAACATATATTTGTGCATATTAAGCTGCCTATCAATTTATTTTTAATAAAAATTAATTATTTGATTTTTATTAAAACAAGAAACAATTAAATATAATTAATTATAATTAAAAAGAACTTAAGATTTAGAATTATTGAATTGATGACCTGTATTTGAAAATAATCAATAAAAGTCAATAAATTATTATTTTATCATGTATATTAGTTGTGCATAGGCAACTCTTTACACATTCGAATGTTTAGTTGCCTACTCAATAATTATTTACAATTTTATTATTAATTTTTTAAAATGATCTTATCAATAGAATAAATTCATAATTTATTCCACATTTACAAAGAATGGTTAAAATAACCAACAAAACAGGTTAAAATGTGTTTTAAAACAATTTTTATATTATTATTTTTCTATTGCTTTTTAGTTTGTTTTATATTGTCTAAATGAGAGTAAACAACTTAATCCTCCTGCAAATGATAATGGTTTAATTACAGCTTCCATTTGCTTGAAATAAAAATGAATACATTTCATGAAGATTCATGAATGATTGAAAGCTTTTAATGCATTTAAAAGAATAATTAGGTGTTTCAAAACTATCAATAAAACATTAACCAATCGTGTTATACTCTAATTTTTAGCAGAAAATGTAGAGAAAAATGTTCTTTCAGATTTCACTTCTCCGTTGATGTTGAAGTTTAAATTTCTCAAAATATCTATTAGAAATAAGGTATTATTGCTAAAATAAACTTAATAATGAATTTAATTTATCAATAATCAGATATCTTTTAATAGGGATTAAACATAATTAGTATCGTGAGCAAATACAACAATGTGTTAAGAAATTATTTTTGGTTATTAGATAGTATTGTAAATATTTCTTATGAATAATAGTAATTATGGGTTTTAATCATGGTGTTAAAGTAGTGTAAATTATAATTAAATTATTAACAAAGATATTCTTAATAAACAATTTAAAATTATTGCAATGTAGGCAACTCAATATACACCGAAACGTATTTTTGTGTGTAAACATTTAAATCTTTTTTTTAATAAATTTATTTCAATATTTAAAGAAAAAGCATTTTTGATAGTTAACTGGGTTATATTTAAGGAATAAACAGTACGAAATAAAGCTGTATTAGCTTACCACTGCTAATGTTACTCTATACTGGAAAAGGCACTATAATAGACAATGATCAAGAGCATTCCCATGAAGCACACTGGAAAGAACAAGAGATTGGTGGCTATGACATCAACAATGCATAAACACTGAATGATAGAAGCAACAAATAGAAAAGGAAAACAAGTAATAAAACCAGAGTGTATTCTCGCCTACAATAAGTACATGTCCGGGATAGACAGATCACACTAGATGACGGGATACTACTCATCATCAAGGAAAACCATAAGATGGTACAGAAATGTCTTTTTTTACAAAAATTTAACAAAAACGTCATATACAATAAACGAACATGTAAATAACACAATCCTGAATCTGGAAATCAAAGAAACTACGAATGGTGCACGGAAAAAACTAATGCAGAAGGCGCGTTAGTGTTAAAATATTTTTATTGATATATCAATAAAGTTAACCCAAAAAAATTAACCAATTTTATTTTCATACACCATTGCGAAATACAAATAAAATTTTAGCGTTTAAATATTAGAATGAATAAGAATTCTAATAATACACAATTGTGAAAGATAACGTCAAATGAATCATACTGAAATTAATTTATAAAAGCTTACACACATAACCAATCGTTATCACTTATGATTTAATACCATGATTATATTGAAGATGTTTTAAATATTATTAGTCATATGGAATCTATTTAGTTGAATTAGGGGAATTAAATGTGTTGTAAGTGTTTTTAATTAATAATTAAACATAACAAGTATAAAATGATTCATATGTTTGCTTGTTTTCTGTTTAAATATTTCCACATATGGTGCGTTGTTAAGTACTTTAATAAAGTAAATATAAACAAATTTGTTTCTAATTTGACTTAAAAAAGAAATTGAAATGACTTCAATGTGTTAAAAAATAAGTTTTCTGATTTAATTAAAAAAAAATTAAATGGAGTTATGCAACCAAACATACATTTTGATATTTGGCAACACTGCTTGTAAACATATTATAAATAGTTTAACTTTTTCGCTTCCTTTTTCATTTTATAGAGAGAAGTCTCGCGTTACGGGGTGCTAAGTCATTGTTTATCCCTTTATAAAGCATCGTTTATTTGTTTGTTAACTAATTTCTTGTTTATTGGTGAAGTGGAATTAGAAAATAAAGATGGGGTGCGCATCCGGTATAGCTAAATACAGTTTGTTTTTGTTCAACTTATTATGCTTGGTAAGTTTGTTTTCTTGATTATATTTTCCAATAACAATAATGTTGATAACGTTATATTATTAATTTAATTTGATTTGAGAATTTTAAAAATTGCATTGAGTAAAAAAAGTTAAAATTTGAATCATTTCTTATTCTTAGAAAATTCCAAAATTATTTCCACAAACTTGAATGTTGAGCGGAAACGAAAACATGAAACAAATTCTATTTGTGTTAAAGTTACTTTAAAGGTCATCGCAATGTTAGAAACCTTTCAGCATGAATTGTTTACACATGAAAAACAATTAACTCTTTTTTCTACTTTTATGGGGAACACCCCTTTGTACTTGGAAATATTGTGTACTTAGAGATAACAGTAAAGATAATAATAAAGTATGTCACAGCAAAACCATTTTTTACTTTATCAAAAAGTGGAATTTTTAAATAATAAAAAGTTATATAGGTGGAAGAAGCGTCGAAAAATCAATAACAATAATCGTTGTTGTTAAAAAAAACTGTTTCATTTGATGTTGCCATGTGACCATGTTCGATGTGTTCATGGTCGTATGGTGGACGTGTTCAGGTTGTAATTCGAACGATGATGCTATCGCTTCTTAGTTATTACAAATTAACAGGTCAATGTTAAGAAAGTATTACGCGGCGAGACTGTTAAATTAATAAACTTTATTATAAGCGCATTTGTTGAATTCATAAGTAAATCTGGGTGAACCTTAAAAAAAATATATTATTCTTATCTTAATTGCTTTAGTATTTTAAATTGTTACCGTGGCAATAATAAATAAAATAAGCAAAAGTGAAAAACGTAATATCAAGGACATCTATTAATTCTTATGATTCTTTATTCGCCAAGTGGGCGCTTATGTGTGACATCAGCCATAAAGTGAATTTTTGCTGGCATTTTATTGAATGGTTTTAATAACTTTGATACACTCTGTATGATAACTTTAATTCTAAATCTTTAATTTTCTATAAATTTTCGTTGAATTTGAATTTTGCACATATTTTCTCTGCGTCAGCATATTTTCTAAGAATTTTTCCACGACTTTTCCTACTGAATCATACAGTTCCTGTGATATATTCGTATCGTCATCAAATTCAACGTTATTAGAAAGAGTTACAGTATGGAAAATCCGTATTCGAACACCCTCCGAAATATTAGAAAATCACGAATTACTCAAGAATGGTAGTACAAATTTCAAATATATTTGATGATTTATTTCACTTAAGAAGAGTAAAAGCAAAAATAGATATGTTGGTTACCTATGCAGTTCAACAACCGTACGGTAAAGGACATTTTAATCACTGTTGACAGCAACGCCCTTGTTTTTCTCTCACCAAATTCTTACTTTTCCAGTCGATAATTTTATATTGACTTCAGTCTCATCCGTGTAAATTACCATTTTTCAGAAGTTAAATTCCTTAATTTGCCATTTTTTTCAAATGCAAACCGCTTTCGTTTATTAATCATAGTTATGAATGATTTTCTAACAGCATACCGACTTTTAGAACCAAGTTTTTAATGTAATTTCGCGCCGTTGAAGGTTAACACGAACGCCAAAGACCTGTTCAAGACTATTGTAGCACTTACGGTAGGGATTTGACGATGTAGGAATAAATGATTTCTTCTTGTTACCTGCCCTTTTATAATTCCGTACCACGTATTGTGTAGTAGAGGTGAGAAATTTTGTTATTTTGAATTTTCCGCAATTTTTATAATTCAACTGACTAAACCTTGCTTAAAAATCAAAGTGGGGACAAAACACGATTAAAAATCTTATATAGCAGCAGTTATCAACCCAAAAATACAATCTTGCCAACAGTTCGAATACGGTTTTTGCTGTCAACTGTTAATACAATGTTCTTTCTATAGTATACTTATGTAGTATACGTATCTTAAAGATGTTGTTTTTTTCTCCAATTTTGAAATAAACCTGATGAATGGTATAAATGGTTGTAAATGGGTCAAATTTCGGGTTTAACATTGCGTCTTCGGACAGGCTTTTCTTTGCTTGTTGATCTACGGCAGCCTATCCACCGTCTGTTAACGTTGGCAATAAGGTACATTCTAACCATAATCACATAACTGGGTGGCGTTCCATCCTGTTGCAGTACAACATCCGTTTGAACTTCCTTGAATCGCAAATATGATGTATATATCAACTTTTCATTTAAAAATAGAGGTCCCACGATAACTTATCTAATAATCCAGCCTAAATCTTTATTTTTTCGTGGTATTGGATGTTGGTGCCACGATACTGATGTGTTTTTACGTCACTCCCATATAGCACGTTTTGACCACGTAATTTAACGTCCCAAAAAGAGTATCCATAACTAAAACAAATATGGACAACTCAAATATTTGACGTTTGTAGTTGACATTTAAAAATTTAAAAGTAAATTGATTGATCCGATTACCAAGATTTTTTTGAAAATAAAATTAAACAAATAAAAGATAAAAATTTATTTTAACAGAATTTTTAGTATTTTCGTATCGGTTGTGTACATAAAGAAATAAATCGATTTTAGTTTATAAATTGGAGAGAATTAATATAGTGAAAAAAGAGTGCCATTTATGAAAGACATGATCAACTTCATACATGGCAGAAATATTTAAATAAAAAATAATTAAATTTAATTAAAAAAGTTTGCGGAATTATAGAAAATCGTTTATTTTAAAAATGTGCTATAAAATTATAAGAAAAATTGAGTGGTTAGAAAATTGTTAAACGTCAAAATTGTTTGAATTAAAATAAGCGGGAATTTTTTTTCTTTTAAATATTTATTTATAAACCTGATAAAACTTACGTTGTATTTACTTTATAAATATTGTTAAAATATTGATTTTTCATTTTTTTTTCAACTTCTCTATCTTTTATTTACTATTACATTTATTGCAACCATGTAGTATTGATATACTTATTACTTATACATTCATTTTTATACGAAATGCAACTTCAAGGTCCTAATTAAATAAATATAAATATTTATGGGCTCTAAATATGACGAATATTTAGGTTGAAGGAGGAAAATTGTTCTTACCAAGTATTTATCTATCTGTATGTTTAGTAAAGTTAAAAAAAATACTGGGAATGAGAAATACGACAAATAATTTATATTTGCCGTATAGATCGGATTTATTTGATTTCTGAATCATTATTAAATATAAAATCGTTTTTATTAAATACGATAATCTTAAATGTTTCATTTTTCCCTTTTGTAAATCGCAACAACGAGTTTATTACGCTTTAGAATCTGTTTTTTCTAAATATAGAACGTGATCTAACAAAATTCTGCACTTAAACTCCCAACATCCCAAAGATAGCCGCTCTATTATTCCATTACATATTTTTTTAATATATTTTGGTCAAAATCATTAAAAACGAACAAGAAGTTTTACTTGAAGTCGTTTTAAATTACAAAATCTTCTCCTTTTGTACGTAACCGATCGTGGGTGTTTTAAATAGGAGTTTCCTGTATTTTTTTTTATTACACAACAACATCCACTGTGACGTCGGTTTTTATTAAGAATGAGTCATAGAAAATTACTTGAAAAACCTTGCTTGATAAGTCACCATGTTTAAGATTTAATTATAATCAATGACGTTCTATTTATTTAGCAACAATAAATACCGCTGAAATATTCTTTATTTGTTTGAAGTTAGGCAATTAAAATGACGTTGATGTATATTTTGTTGCCTATTTTTAATTTATTTGTAATTAATTTTTTTTTTATTAAAAGGTAATTAAAAATTAAAATAAATTAAAAATAAATAACTTAAATTTATTTTTTAATAAAAATCAAGAATTAAAAATAAATTTATAAAAGAAATTAAATCAAAATTAGTTAATATTAATTGTTAGGTAGACAACCAAAATTACAAATTTGAATGTTTGGTTGCTTATTTTGTTTTTTACTTTTTGTATTAAGATAAATAAGTATTTTTGGAAAACAATTCGAAATTAATACATTGTTTTTATGAATGTTATCGTTTTCTCCTCATTTATTATCATCATTAATATAAAAAAATATAAATTTCTATATTACTGACTCATATTATTTACAAAAATTAATAATTCCATGAGAAAGATAACGATAAATTTGGAAATGATTAATTTCAT
Source organism: Onthophagus taurus (assembly GCF_036711975.1). Classification (NCBI taxonomy): domain Eukaryota; kingdom Metazoa; phylum Arthropoda; class Insecta; order Coleoptera; family Scarabaeidae; genus Onthophagus; species Onthophagus taurus. The sequence continues at coordinate 7,663,089 of NC_091967.1, forward strand.
CTCCTATCTATATATGAGAACATATCTGCTGCGGATTTAGTGCAACTCGAACACCTCGAACAGTTCACGTGTAACTTTAGCGTTGTCGGTACTTTCTCTCTTTCTCTCGCTTGCTACCGTTAACAAAATAACACAGCTGCGTCAACCAACGACGTAAACGGTTTTCTCTTGCGAACAGACAAAGAGAACGGTTTTATTAGTTTAGTGTTAAAAAATTAATAATTTTTTATATTAATAATAATTGAAAAGAATAAATCCCAACAAAAATGGCGTGTGCAATGGGAATAGTAAGATTTATTATGTTCGGGTTTAATTTAATTTGTGCGGTAAGTTTTAATGAACTTCTTTGTTATTTAATTTTTTTATATTACTTTCTCAATCGTAAAAAAATTGGGTCAAGATCTATTCTTATTCTTGTTTGGTTGAATGTTAAGACAAAATTTTTTACGTTCGAAAATAAGAGTTATCTCAAAAGATTTTATCTTAAAAAATTGGGTCTTGGTAACATTACAAAAATATCTATCTACCTTCAACAAATATGTTGAAATATATATTTCTTAATCTCCTGATAAGTTGATTAAATTTTATAACTGTACTGATAAGAATTCTGCGTAAATAACAATTATATTGAAGTATTAAACCTTAATAAAAACAATGTTTAGAATAAAACTAATTATAAACACTTGTTGATGAACTACGTTGTGAAACGATTGTCCTATTTTCACATCACAATCAATAGTTTTCCATCGACCCCTTGTTATGAATTAAAAACGAGTGTTTCTTGACATACATTTTTTACATCTTTTTACTTTAATAAAAACATTATTTTAATTCCAATCAATACAAAAAAAAACACTTTTTGGATAATTTGTTACATAAAAGAGTTTTTATCTGTTATTATAACACCTTATCTTTACCTTGATAAGGGAAAAATTGTAAAAACAAGCCAGACGGCACAAAAGCGATAATATAATGATTATTTGATGACTTATGGAAAGGAATTATTAATCTATTTTATTACTTTCCAAAAAAATGTATGCAACCCAAATTACATTGATACTTTTAACTAAAAAATAGGGATTTTTATTTTATTCCAAAATTATATTGGTAATAAAATTTGAGTTATTAATTTTTTAACATATATATCTTTTATTGCATAATATAGAAAAATCGGTATGCAAGAAAATCTTATAGCGAAGCAAATCGATTTTGAGTGAAATAATAAATTAATTTATTTAAAATTATTAATACGTCAAAATTTTTTTTGCATTAACCATAGTGCCATCTATGAAGAAATCGTTAAAATATAGATATTTAAAATTAACAATTTAATTTTATTTAAATAAATAAAATTTCGTGTACCCACGAAAATTTTAAATTCTTATTTTGCTTCCGTGGTGTTAAATCAACAGAGCATTTTGTGGAAATTATTTTTTTTATATTTATTTGATGGTGATACTTATTATTAAATTATTTAATATTTTACTTGTAACTTAATCGATCAATATTGTATTTAAACCAATTTTTTGTTACAGCTGCTTGGTTTGGCAATGTTAGTTGTTGGTATAATTTTCCAACTCAACATCAGTGACATCACCGAGTCAATACCAGATGAATATTCGACAATTTCTTACATACCAATATTAATGATAGTGGTTGGATCGATAGTTTTTGTGATAGCCTTTTTCGGTTGTTGTGGAGCTGTAAAAGAAAGTACCTGCATGCTAACAACTGTAAGATATATGATTAATTAATGTACTTTTAATTATTAATATTTTAATTTTTTTCAGTATGCAGTCATCTTATTGATAATTTTAGTAATTCAAGTGGCGTTTGGTACTTTGGCTTTCTTACAAACTAAAAATACTGATGATTTAAGAACCCAATTTGGTGTTGTTTTCCAACGATTAATGGAGAAGTACAATTCAGCACCACCCCAATCACATGAAGCAGTTGATCTTATTCAACAATCTGTATGTTAATCATTTATTTATACTTACTTTTTCTTTAATTAAATTTGTTACATTTTCTAGCTTAAATGTTGTGGAACTACAGGACCGCACTCATGGGTGGGCATCCTTTCTTTACCACCAGACAGTTGTTGTGCAGGGCCAAAGGGTACTTGTAATAACTTCCAGGATTTCTTTTTCCAAGGATGTAAAGATGCTTTGTTTGATTTTACTAGGGATACTATTAAAATAATCGGTATCATTTTTATAAGTATCGCCGCTGTCGAGGTAAAACAATCAACTATTGTTATTTTGAAAATAATTTCTAAAACATGTTGAAATTCTTTTTTAGCTGGTTGGAGCAATTTTCGCTTTATGCCTTTCAAGTTCGATAAAAAATAGTCACAGAAGAGGAGCTTATGCGTAAAGATTAACCGCAAATTGTGATTGTGGCGGTTTTTTATTTAAGAAAGAAGTAAATAAAACACAAAGAAAATAAGCACCACAGTGAATGTCACAAAAATAAATTAAGAGTTAACGAAATCGATGTTCTAATAATAATATTAATAATATAAATGTTATTTAACTACTTCTATTTTCATTGTTTAAGTCGATATATTTTATTTAATAAACTCTTTACAAATATATATATCATTAAGATTCTTTTTCTCGTCAATTGCCCAACTCTGTTACAACGTTTCTATCAATTTTATTGGAATCGATGATCATATTAGCTGCTATATGTATAGCAGTTATTTCGGCCTGAGCAGTCGTGCATTACGACCCTAGCGAAATGGAAAGATCGTGCGAAAAGATTAGTGTGGATGGCCAGCGTTTAAGAAAGTAGGTGTGATGTAGTGCAAACCATTCCTATTTTTACAACTTGCTTATTATCCACTGATTGTAATCGAAACAACGCCATCACGGCTCATTCAGCATAGTCTCCATCACGATCGTGGATGTCGATCTCATGGCGCCCGCAATTAACAAGCAGGCCAGTCGTTGCAATTGGCGCAGCAATCTAGCCTTAAATACATGTTTTAGTACTGAGCACTAAACTATGGCTATGGTAGACTACCATGGGTCTCATAACAGAAATATATAACCTTAAGATTATAAGAAAATGGGTTTGAATTTTTTAAATTATCGTTTTTGACATGACAGCTTGTTAAAGTGTTGTTGCCAACCTAAATCCCAAAACTTAAATATTCTGATATCATCAAATTTTTTAACTGCAACTTTCATTTTCATCAATTTAATAAAGCGTAAAAACTCACCTAATTCAGATTTTAAAGTTATTTTATAAAATAATCAAATAAAAACATTTTTGAAAATATTTTCGCGTACTAAAATCGAATTATTAGATTATTTACCACGTACAACCTTAAAAAATAGACTTGAATGGTTAACAAATTGTAAATGCAGCCAAAACAACATTACAACAGAATTCAGATGATCTCGGACGTCAATCTATATTTAGAGAACTTTTGAGCACATTTAAACGTAATAGCGAACTGAAGCGAGTCCGCAAAAGAAAATAGAATGGAAAAACGATATTTTGGTATATATCTTATTATATATTTGGTAAGAATAAAATTAAAAAAATTAATTCTAATTAAAAAGATTTTTTTTAGATATTTGGTATTGGTCTTTTAATTGTTGGATTGATATTTTCGACTTCCGTACATCCGAATTTAGAAAATTATGAAAACGATACTCAGGAATTTATTAAAAACATCGATAAATCGTATTTGGTTGCTTCCGGTACAAGATCGGCTTTTATTAGTTATGGTACTGTTATTATAATTTTAGTTCTTTATGGCTGTTGTGGGTTGGTACTAGAAAAAAGAGGTTTATTAAAATCGGTATGTCAAATTATAATTTTTTTTGTTAAGTTTGGCATTGAAAGTGTTGCCAAACAAAAAAAAATCCTGCATTTAATTTTAGCATTTTATTATTTTTTTAGTTTATTTACGCAATATCACTTGTATCCAGTTTTAAGCTAGGAGCTGGATTGTATATTTTTATAAACATAATAAGCATGAAATTTGCTGTTGGAATAAGAAAATTAGTTTTAGAAAACTTCACCATGATGGAAATTGAAAGGAAATTATTAAAAGTCCAAATGTTTCTTGAAGAAACGGTATTAAAAAAAGTAATTAAACGTTATGAAATTAATTATTATTTTTTTTAGTATAATTGTTGTGGTATAGACAGTTATAGAGATTACCGAATAGTATTTGGTTGGGTAAAATACACCGGAACTTGTTGCAACGAATTCAACGAAACTTGCAATTTAATCGACAAAATCAAACCCGATGGTTGCGGTTTAAAACTAGTCGAAGCATTTCATTATAGTTTCATTCCACTTGGAATAGTTACATTAGTAATATGTTTAGTTGAAGCAATTGGAATTGGCGTTGCATTTAAATTTCTAAGAAAAATAAAACGACGCGAAGGATTTTTTACTGAAAATGGACATCAAACTACGACCTCGGTGTAACAAAATAAAAATCAAGGAATAAAGTATTATCTTATGACTGCCAATATATTATTTTATACAGTGAATTTCACTTAAGATGCAATATACAAAAATATATTTACATAGAAACCAGTTCGTACCTACTTACTTTGTCCCACATAAAATCAAGTCAATATAATTTGACAGCAAAAATTCCATATAACGGATCAATACGGGGAACGCAGTGTCCGTTATAGCTCAATAAAAATATGCAACAATCTAGCGCTGAATAACAAATATTCCGTTTAGCCATATGTCTCTTTAAGATGGCTAAACCTGAATGATCCTACTTCTAGCCTAGGTCTAATGTTAGTTCTAGTGACAGTGCTAGGTAGCGCTAGTTAGCATAAGATATCACAATGTTGCATATTTCTATTGCACTAAAACTAGAACTAACACTAGACCTAGAACTAGAAACATTCGGGTTTTCATCATTCCAGTTTACCCGTATTGAGAGACGTACATCCGAATGTTTCTAGTTCTACACATATCTAGTGTTAGTTCCAGTTTTAATTGTTATTCAGGCTGGAACTGGTTATACTACACTAGACCTAGAACCAGAAACATTCGAGTTTAGCCGTGCGTCTCTTAAGACGGAAACTCAGTTATCATAAGGACGTCACCTTTTTCCAAGCAAAACTACTTGCCTGTATAGTAAGCTATGTTGCATTTTATGTGGGATAGTGCAAGTCTATTGTAGTTTCGTAACTATGGTTACTGCGTAATTATATTGTATTCCCGGTAAATTTTATGTCCTTGTTGTTGAAATATTTTAATAAACAATAAGATAGGCAACCCAATATATACCTAACACATCTATTTCAAATAAAATGTTATTCAAGATTTAATTTTATAGATTTTATTTATTATTTTACTTAAATAATACCGAGAACTTAATATTAATCAATTAATAAATTTTTTTTTAATAAAAATTTTTGGGATAATTTTACTTGGCGCCCGTCGTCCTTTCAGGTTTGCGTGAATATTTTTATACGGCCTTGCTCGCTTTCTGCCTGAAGCTTTCCTATGGGCTGTAGAATTGGAACAGATCAGTTCCCGTAATATTTTAAATCCTTACTATTTCCAATTAATCGAAATGGATTCAACAAAACAATCGTCAACAAATATCCTTACTTATTTCAACATTATTTATATGGTACGTAAAGAAAATGAACCAAATTCATTTAATTTCTTTTCCAGATTTTAGGTTATTATTTTTTAATATCGGGTATATTAATATTTGAATTTTATAAACCGATTTTTTCAATTTACCCAAAAGAAGCTGTGGACTCAATCGTTTTATTAGACGCGGGACGAGGTGCTACATCAATTTTAGTCTTATATTCGTTAATATATGGCATGATTATGTTATCAGTTGGACTATTAGGAACTTATATTTTAACTGTGCAAGGAATTTGTGAATTGAAAACGGTCAGTTTAAAAAAATAGGAAATAAAGAAGCATTTTCAACCATTTTTCCGATTTTAGTTTGCAACCATTCTTGGAATTTTATCAATTTCTAAGATCATTTTAGGAATTTTAATGATATTGATCTCATTAAACGTTTTACTTCCTTTGCAAGTTTGGGGTTACATGACCGTTAATTTTGTTAAAATGAAAAATGATGTAAATGCCGTCCAAGCACAATTATTTCTACAAGAAAAAGTAAGCATATTAATTTTTCCAACATTAACCTTTTAATTTAGTTTATTTATAGTATAATTGTTGTGGAGTTAACAACTCAACCGATTATGATAGATTATTTCCATATAACACATCCCAAATAGACATATTAGGAGCCGATAATTGCACCACATTCAATGAAACTCAACTTTTGGGCTGTGAAATGAAAGTCTCCGAATCTTATTTTTGTCAGTGGCAATTAATGGGAGTAACTTCTTTCTGCATATCTTTATTAGAGGTCATCTTTTAATTTATTATTAATTTAATCGTGTATAATTTATTTTATGTTTTAGATTGTCGGGGTTATTCTCATTCATCGAGCCATTAAAAATCTTATGTTTCCAAAACGATTTTTTAACCCAGATAACTTACCAAGATATTATTTAGAAGACGATTTAACGACATATTAAATAAACTCAAAATTTCTTCATCCGGAATATGTTTTTCAATCAAAATCAATTAGTTTTTAGCCTTAAATCAATAAAATTTGTAACCCTGTTAAAAGAAATTCTCAATTATAAGCAAACAGTAATATTCTCGTATAAATCAATTAGATTTTATGAGGGCACGAGATGTTAACGTTTTATTAAGTCAATAGATTGAAATAACGATGACACAAGAACAGCTCTCGAAACGACTTCAGGTTAACTGTTTCAACTACTAATTTAACAAAGATCATTTATATCTTTTTATAAAGAGTGATTACAATGGTAACTTTGAAACTAATAAGTAATTTTATAATAATAAATAAAAACGTACCTAGTTGACACATCTAATTTTTAGGATAGACTTAATAATTTCTTTTAATAAGAATTTTTTTATAACTACAAAACGAATCAATTTTAACTCAAATAACTTAATTATCCATCATTCAACATCTAATTGAATCTAGTTGAGGTTATGTATTGTTTTTGTAGTTATCGTTGTTACCGACACTTCCAATAACAATAAATATACTTTGAATTCAATATTATAATTAAAATTTATTAACAAAAATATAATAAAGATAAACTAAATTAAATAATTATTCTTAAACATTTAAAAGCGAATTAATGGAGCATAAAAAAATTGACGTATAAATTAAATTGACTTATAAATTGATATTACATGTCAAATTCGAAATAAACATAACCTACATTTTTTATAATTTTTATTTTAAATTTTAATATCGTCCAAATGATTTTACGAATTCGGATGGTTTATTTCATAATTATCTTTAATCGTCATTTTATTTTCGTCTGCTTTTGACGTACGCAGGCATTTCGAAGACGATTTTGCGTATGGCCTTGTTCTATAAAACGTCTTTTAGAATAAGTACATTTTATATAAACAAGAAAATGAAACACGTGCGATAGATTGCGTATTTATACGTATGTAAATGTATATCACCGATCGATACGAACTTTAAAACATTTTCCTTTTTTCACATTTTAACTTTTGACCCTGATAATCTGTAAGAAATGATAAATCGATAAGTAATGTTTAAAATTTAAGCGGAAACGTTTAAAATGTAATGGATTAGGGGTTTATTAAAAAAATATTACCTTGAACCTAGAATCTAATCGATAATGTGGTTAAAAAAAGTTATATAAAATATTTTGTGACCCGACTTACATAGGATACTATGAAACTTGGATTACTTTAAATATATGACAGACAAAGTCATCACCGCCGTTATCATAGTAGAATGCCTGCAGATGTAATATATTCAAATAACATCAAATATATCTCAAATGAGCTAGCAATGTTACTAGGTTAATTGGTAAATATATATGTTTCTTAAATAGACCTGCAAATAGTTTCTGTCGTTGATAAGAGTATCTTGGATAGGCGAATATGGTCCAAAATGTCTAGATCACCCTCTTCACCACATTCGCATTGTGGGGTATCTTTAATTCCAGTTGTAAACAGATAGGTGGGGTATAGCGCATGTCCTATTCTCAGTCTAGTAATGAGAGTAGAACTGGAATGATACAAAGGGCAAAACTTTGTTGAAACATAGCGTATCTAATCCCTTTAGTTGAGCTGCTTCTAGTCCACTCTTGTTCCCATTGATAGTTTATGTCATCAATATGTTGTCGATATAATTCTTTTCCAAATTTCCATAGATTTTTACACTGTGAACCTCTTCCTGGTGTACCCTGTTCGCCAATTCGTTCTTAATACGATCGAGTGTGCTTTGGGAATCCGTTATAATTATCACTTTGGGGATTTCCTTTCTAAAGTTGGTGCAATTGCTCTTAAGATGACGTAAGCCTTCTCAGAAAAATAATTAAATGATCTGGCAACCGGTAGTATTCTTCAATCTCCAATGAAGGTACATAGATCTCGCATGAAACACCGAATGTGCTTCCGACCGATCATTCCACTGTTTGATCTTAAGCATATGACCCAGGAACAAATGTTATCAGCGGTACCAGCATTCTGACGTTATATTGCACGGTGTGCATGTCATGCGTTTCTGTTCTGTATAAGTTTGGGATAGCAGGCTTGAGGTTTGAGTAGATTTTAGCAATCAAAGGGTAATTCTTTACCAACGGCCGTGAGGTGAAGATTTGCGAAATCCCATCTACTCTGTTGATCCGATTAGACTAAGATTTCTAATTAGAAATCTGGTAAACAACTGTCGTACTCTTACTTCAATAGACGTTTCACCTGCTTCAATCGTTAACGCAAGTGTTGGAGAAGATCTCAGGAAATTTAAGGTTATGTACGTTCTAATTAAGTTGTCACTCTAAAAAGCTTTTTTAGCTTTTTTCGAAACTGAATTAAACATATTTATTACATAAAGTTTAAATTCTTTTCACAGTTAAATAAATGATATCATTTCTTGACATTTTGTTATTATAAATAAACAGAAAATACCTTTATCAAAATTATCTCTAATTATCTTGTCAAATTTGAAAGACAGTGCTACCACATGTTTATAATGAAAAAATTGACGTCACTTTGACAATTAATTTAAAAAAAAATAATAAACTATATTTAATTAATTTTTTCTACTTATTCAAGTAATTATTTATAATGTTATTAATTAGTTTAAGTTTTAACTTAAATTTATATTAATTTACCTTAATTTTTGATATAAAACTTGTCTTGAACGATATTGTTTACACTTTTTATACTGAACGTTGTAAACTGTCTCCGAGTCTGATGTGCGTTTGTGGTAGAGGACGTTCCGTTTCAGAAAATTGACCCGAGAACCAGTTCTATTTAGTGTCAGTCGTCAGTCCTGCTGCGAACATAGACCTGTGACGAGTTCGAAAAAAAACAGCTTTATTCCGCAACTAACTGTTTTTAACATTTCCTTCACATTCGACATTTTCGGTTCGTTTAAACAATTTTCTATGAAGTGAAAGTGAGAGTTAAACGGAAAGGCATAAAACTTAAAAATATCTAAGTGCCGTAAAATTTCTTTAACATTCTTTTATTTGTGATTTTCGAACTCGATTAACACAAAAATGGGTTGTTCTGTTGAGTGCACAAAGTGTTTGGTGATCGTTTTCAGTATTATTTACGCTGTGAGTAAATTAAATTTGTTTTTTTCCTTAATTTAAAACTAGTTTTGATTTGTATGCCGAAAGATGCGTTCAAGTTTCAAGACAAATAAACGTTTCGTAGTGGATTTCGAATTTCGACTCGTCATGTATTTATTTCTTTTATGTTTGACGTAGTTTTCAGTATATAATACGATTTTGAACACTTTTTCTTCACAATTATTAAATCTGTTGATGCAATCATCAAAACTCATATAAATTCCGTCCTAAATTCGCAACAAGAAAGATTACATCATGATGTATTAAAAGATGATCGTTATTTTGATCCGTTTCTGAAATTTGTTACATTCGAAACGATTCCTAATGCATATATAATATTTAAATAGCGGTAAATTTGTATTGATTTTCTTTTGTGGAATGTTGAGTTGACTAATCGTGCGAATAAAACACAATAAAAGTTAACTTTAACACATAAATGTACATTTTTGAAGAGTTATTAATTACTTTTCAGAACGTTTCAAAGATTTTCCATACATTATAAATTATCTTAAAAGATATTTTAATCGTTAATTGAAAAGATTTTTTAAAAATTGCTATAAATAAAACTGATATGAACATTTTTAAAATAACCCACTTATAAAAATGTTTAAAACGTCAAATAACTCCGTTACCATTCCAAAAATGGTCAAAATTCAAAATTCTTTTTTAATTTTAATTTCAGATTGTTGGTGTCGCTTCTATATCAATAGGTGTATATTATTTCACGCAAGAATTACAAATATTAAGAAATTTAAACGACGAAACGAGAACTGCGGCGGAAAATATCGATGACGCTGCGATGGCTTTAACGTGGGGCGCCTTTTTATTCATAATTACAGGTGTTTTGGAGCTTGTTTTTGCTTTGATAGGAATTGGTAGTGCGTGGAAAGAAAATAATGGTCTAATTAAAATAGTAAGTACTCCTTATTAACAAAAAAACAAATTTTTTGTTTGTTTGGATGAAATAAAAAAAATCCTACAGTGCTAAGTTGTAAAATGAAATTGTTGCACTATTTCGAAGGACATCGCTTTAATTCGATAGGAAATTACGTAAAATTAATTGTAGTTATTTACGTAAAAATACTAATTAAATGTAACGCGAATGCGAATGCGTTAAAAATAAATCATTCCGAAAAAAAAAAAAACATTTAAAATAGAAAAATGTTTTTTTTAATTCTATTCTAAGAACCGTCGAATTCTAAGATCATTTTTTATACGGAAATTAGTCAAATAACTTCCTCCTCCCACATTAGGAACAATTTTACTTTTACGGTACCATTAAAAAGTTATTTTAAAGAGTAATATTATTACAACGTTATTTAAGCGGCGACAACCTTCGGTTTCTTTTTCATATGAATCAGAAAGAAATAGAAAGAGAAAATGACCTTGGCTTACATGGATTGAGTTATTATACAGGTGTCCCAATATTTAGTAACGATTGCGTTATCACATTTTTCTTAGCATCAAATTATTAAATCTTCATGGTTTATAATTCTTCTTCTTCTGTATCATTTCCCCTAGATGCCATTACAGCGTTGGGATGTTGTTGGGATTCTCTAACGTCACTTTTTTCCAAGCAAAAGTTTTCCTTTGCAAAACTACCCAATGCCTGTACTATTAAGCTATGTTGCATTTTGTGTGGGACAGTTATATGAAATTCCCGGTATACAGTGTTATAAATTCTTAATTTTGCATTTGTTGTTACTTCCTTCTTGTCCACAATTGTGTTATTGATTTGGTAATATATATTACTTGCTTTTTGTATTCTATTTTGTTTTTGTTTGTCTATTGTTCCATTCTCAGTATATTAAAATTTATCCGCAATTTCCAGTCTCTCCCCATTTATGATTATATTTATGTTTTTATCATTTTCCCCTTTAGTTATATGCAGAATCTAGGTTTCCGCTATATTTATTTGCATGGCAATTTTTCTTTGTAGTTCTGTTTTCGTACTTGCTATCAGCATTATATCGTCTGCATACACTAGGTCAAAGGTCTTCACTGACATGCTTTATAATACATTTTAAAATGAAATTAAAATTTAGTTCATTAATATTACAATGTGATCGTAATTAAGAGCAATTTATATCAACATGATTCATATTATATATTATATTATATTATATTTTATTTATATTCAACGTAACCTAAATGTAGCTGAAAACGTCATCATCATCTGCAATTTAATTTTTTCGTCGTGGAACAAATCTTATTTGCAGTACATTTTTTATTATTTTATTGTGGATATGTAGGACAACATATCCACAATTTCTAGATTCAAATAAAAATGTATGATAACTATGTCAATAAAATATTGAGACACACTAGAAACAAACATTAACATCTATTTTTAGCACGATATTTGAGTATACCATAATTTCAAACATTCTGTTATGAATCGTCTTCGTCATCCTGCAATTTTTAACAACGATGACACATTGCAGAACGTAAATAAATAAACGTTTACTGGTAAGAATGTACACGACTATATTTAACATATTCCGGTTAACGGAATTTGATTAACTAGCATTAAAAAGTTATTAAAACAACTTTGATAAACCGGTTGTTATTTTTGGTCGTTGGGGGTTTTTGTAAGGTTTTGCAAGGTTGAAAACTTTATCTCCCTGTTTATTTGGCATCTTGGCGAGTCAACGTACCGTTTTATACGCCAGTAAAACGTTTTATTTCTCGAATATGGTTCCAAAAAAAAATATTAATATTAAGTGATTTTACATTTGAAGATTTCACCAGCACGTTTTAGTTACTTTTTAACTTGGAAGATTATTGTTTCACTAGTTATTTAACATTTATTAACTTTTTAATAAATTACTTCTTAATTAATTTAAATATTTCCGTTTTTATTTAAAATTTTGACATGACCGTACCAACTGTCAAATTTCAATTTTGTAAATTTAAAAACTTAATAACAATAAATTAATTATTTTAAGTAAATTTTTTGAAAACACAAAACTCCTTTTTTTATGTCTCTCAATCAGCTGATGAGTCATTAAACTGTTGGTTTATTTAAAAATAAACTAGGCCATGGTGAGAAACCAGAAGAAAGAGGTGTGTCAAGGTCTTTCAACTAATGGAATATCTTCTATTTTATTTATAGTCGATTGTGCAATCTTTTTGATGTAGTTTTTTTTGTTGAGAGGTTTTAAAATTAGAAGTGATGATTTAATTAATTAATTTCTCTTTTAATATTTTTTAGTACGGCATCTTATTAGTTTTAATGATCACTCTTCATTTAATTTTAACCGGATTATCTTTCGCCAAGACTTCCAATGAAAACACCTTTAATGAAACCAAAGAAAAAATGTACAATAATTTCAAACAATACTTAAATGAAACTGCTCAATCAAGAAACGTACAAAATTATTTTGAGGAGCAGGTAAGTTTCCTAATGTTTTCTTTATTACCGACATTATCATGTTTTGAATTTTTAATCTAAACGATCTAAACTGTCAATATCATTTACATAACCTCACATTTTCCTGATTCTTAATTTTTTTCTATTATCATTTACATTATTTGCATTTTTTTAAGTATCATTGTTGTGGATTGGACACGTATAGAGACTACGATGTTGTACTGGAAATGTCACCGATTCCACAATCCTGTTGTGAGCACAAAGCTGTCATTTGTGATAGCATGCATCAAAAGTATTACAGCTTAGGTTGTTATTCGGCAGTTACCAGTAAAATTACTTTCCATTATAAAACCGTAGGAGTAGTATCAGCGATCGTGGCGATTTTAGAGGTTAGTATTTATTAATAAAAAAATTATTTTACATAACCTTACTTCTTAGTAGATGAATTTATCTCCGTTTTTCAATAAAAACCTTAATCCCATTAAGCGAAGTTAACCCAATTCCTATTGCTAAATTTAAATTATGATTGGCGTCGAATAATTTGTAGTTTAAAACGAATTTTGCCAGGGTTAATTTTAAAGTATTTTCGGCGAATCGTTTTCCTAAAACGGACTAGGATTATTTTTGATTTTGGTTTTTTACTTCTTACCTATGCATTGCCTTATTCCTAAACAAAAAGGGGAATAAATGAATCGTTTTGATTTGAATTCATTGGAAAGAAATCTTTCAGGTTTGAATTTTTCTGGTTCCAGATAAAGTGTGGGATCTTTATGGATTCCTGTGTTATTGAAAAGTACAATTAATCCTTTTGGAAGGGTTGTTCCCTCTAAAAAGAATTATTTGAAGAATATATGTTTTTGTAAAGTGTATTTCCTTACCGAATTCCACGTTTTCTTCGAGAATTCTAAAAAAAAATGTTGCTGTTGTATACATTCTTAAACTTTCTTTAATCACCAAGTCTAAATAATCCATTTTTTGCAGGTGTTGGTGTGTTATATCATTTGATGTAATTGCTTTGATTTCTTTAATGACATTTTCCTGTTCAAGAAAAAGAATTTATTGCTAAATTAAACATGGTTTTATTTATTAATTTACCTGTATTTCAGGATGTTTTGAGAGAAGATACAAAGCAAAAGAAATTGAATGAGCTGTGGTTTCATAGCCCTAAAAAAATGTTATAAAAAATTGCAATAATTAGATTTTTTGAATATTACCGCAAATAGAAATAATAAAAGTTCTTGAATTACATATTCCTCCGATACATTATTTTCATTCATTTCTTTGATTAAAAAATCAACAAATATCATTCTTTTTTCATGGGTAAAATTCCTTTTTTCATTAATTCGTTTTTGCAAAAATTTTTTAATGCAGTTTTTTAAAACGGTTATTTTCTTCCTTTCCAACCAAAGATCTTTAAATATTTCCCAAACTTTGAAAAGATCCGTACAAACTAAAGCTTTCCTAACAGTTTGTTGGTTCAAAAATCCTAAAATATCCAACACTTCTGGATTAATTTTTAATAAATTTTCTCCCATAACATTTATTGAAACTTGTCCCAAAATAAATTCGTTAATAATTAAATTTAAATCGATTAATTCTTTATCGTTTGATAATTTCGACTTAAAATTATCAATGAATTCGTTTGTGCGTTCGTTATTGATTTCAAATTGATTTAAAATCGAGCCGTAATCGAAGAATGAATTAAAAAGGCGACGTCGATGACGCCAAAGATCGTTTTTTGCGAAAAATAACGCTTGACTAATCGCTTTTCCAAAGAGACTTAATTGACTAGGTTTGTTGATGTGTTTTGAAGATCCTAAGATTATTGAAAACAATTTTTCATCTGTTGTTATAAAAAGCGGAAATGGGCCGAACATTTTATAACAATTTTTTGTCATTTTATCGTTAATTGATTGAGTTGTTAAATAATTATAAAAGTCTAAAAAAAATATATTTAAATTAAAAAAATAATTACAGTAAATCCTCGATATAACGGATTAATACGAGGAAGGGAGTGGCCGTTTTAGCCAAAGTCTGTTATATGAAAAATGTTAATTAAAAGTATACAACTAGGTAGTGGAAACTTTCTAGTTCTAGGTCTAGTGTTAGTTCTAGTTTTACTTGTTATTCAGTGCTAAATAGTTGTATATTTTTGCAAAAATGCAAAAGAGAAATATTGTTAAGACTAAAATTTGCTGCAACTTTTGTACTAAAAGTTTTTTTGTAACTTGTTCTGATTCCCGAGTGTCATCAATGTCATCATTAACAATGCTATAACAAGGCTGTTCCATTAAAAAAAAAAACAAAGTTGATTTAAATATTCTGATGTATTAAATAGATAATATTAATTGTATGACTTACAAATATTTTGTCCGTTATATCGAGGTTTTACTGTAATAACATACCTGTTGTATTTGTTGGAAAATATTTAATTTCTTTAAAATTTTTCAAGCAACTTTTATACCAATAATAATTAAATTTGTACCAAATTAAAAATGAAACTATCAACACAACCAAAATTAAATAAAATAAACACATGATTTTGTTGGAATAAAATTACAGCTTTAGTTGTTATTTAAACCAGAATCAAATGGTGTTGAACTTGCAATAAACTTTTCACTTTAACTTATCCCAATTACCTACCTACTCAATTAGTGTTTCCATGCTTATTTTAAATCGTGTGTATAAAAATTTTTCAAACACGATTTGTCGCTTAATTTTTTTTAATTTTGTTTTGAAGTTTTTCCGAATCCTTGATCGTTTTAGTTATTTATTTACTTTTTGCCTGCAGGAAAAAGAACGTTAAAAAAACCACCAAACCGAATTAATTTATGAATCCGATTCGCGTAAAAAAATGTTTTTATAACGAAATCCTTGGTTTTATATCGAACGGATGTGTTATCTCACGTGTTACTGAATCGTTAAGAACTTTACTTTTGGACTCTGAAAATTTCATCAGAGGAAGAAGGATAAATAAATAAGTTTTTCTTTGATTTTTTTAGCTTTTCCATTTTCATTTAAGACTCAAAAAAGACAATTTTTGATAACTCCGTCTTTGAAATTGTTTCAGACAATATTTCATTTCACACTTGTGTAGTTTGAAGTTGAAGCTTTGTATATTTTTGCGCACAGTTGAACAAATATTTCAATGTTATACAAAGTGAGGGGAGTGTATTATTATAAACATTTCAACGTTTTTGATTTAACGCCCAATTCAAACTGTCTTTTCGCTTGATTTTATGAATCACTGCATTTATTTTATTAAGTTGAAGTTTGGGTGATTTCTAATTATTATTTTTGGTTATTCTTTTAGGTATTTGGAGCTGTTATGACGTTTTACTTTGTGAATACAATAAGAAACGAGAAGAGACGCATTTACACTTGAAAATTTTCTTTAACTCAAAAATGAAATGATTTTTTAACGTAAAATTTAAGGACCACGTGTTAGAAAAAAGAATTTCATTTTCTGTATTTTGTACATCTTAATTTATATGATTATCGTTTAATATATAATTTATAATTAACTTAATCGTAAAAAAAATAAGAAATAAGTGTATATGTTTTTGTCTATTTATCCGTATATTTTTATAATAAAAATTTTTGACAAACACTTTCTATTTCTTTACTTAATAATGTTAATAACGTATTATTTAATCTATTTTTAAGATAATTTCAAAGAGAAATTATTTGGTAACCGCAAAATGGCATTGCTTTTTTTTATTAAGCATATTTATGTACATATGTGGTGGTAGATGTGGCAATAGAAAATATTATTCATAAATACCGTTCGGAATTTCGAGGTGGAATTCTATAGATTACCGCACTTATGGATTTGTAACTTTAAAACGAATTCTTAGTTAATTTTATGAGACAAAAAGACATTTTATTTCTAATGTATTAGGTTATTTTTAAATGTCAAAGTGACAGTTGTCAGTTTGTTGTTATTTAGTTAAAAGAGACATCTAGAAATCGAAATTGAAGTTAATATTGGACGAGCAATATAAAACGAAAAGAAAAAAACTAAATTTGTAATTTTTTTCCCTTTTTGTTTCTACAATTATTAAATTACATTGTAGGGAAATTTTTACTTTTTACTTATACATACACCTCATATATGGGAGAAAATAAAAACACTTTTATCATAGAAATACTTTTAATTAAATAATTTTGTATTACTATAGCAAAAAATAAATAAATAATTATATTTTCTGTGATGTAACGTAACTTAAAAATATGGCATATTAAAGTAATAAATAAAATAACGAATCCTTGATAAAAAAAATTATAAGTATAATTAAGTGTGGTTAATAAACATAATAATAACTTTATCTAAACAAAATCATATTATTGATTTTAATTAATATTACGTAATTAACATTTATTCAAAATCACAATTTTCTTCATTATATTTAAGTAACCCAGCAGGCGCTTTTAATCTAGTCAGTAATTTTGGCATATCAAAATTGGGATCAATTTCTCGTAATTTTACCAAAAGATCTTGCAATGCAATTTTACATCCATGCGTCCACATTGATTTTAATTCCGCTAATTTATTAACGTTGTGAAGTTTACGATAAATTTCTGCTTGTTTATGACGTTCAAGAATAGATTCTTTTTCACTCACCGTTTTCTGTAATTTAATAATTTTCTCAATCAATCCAGATTTATTAATAGGTTTTGCTTTCTTTAAACTTTGAGTACTTTTCGGTTCTTTTAAAAACTCATCATCACTTTCAAAGGAGTCGGACATTGTTTTCTTTAATGATAATTTCGAAGAATTCTTGGCTAATTTTTTTTTCTTGTTCATTTTTTCAACATCGATGGACATTTGTGTGTGCGATTTTAATTGTGACTTTGTTTCTGATGTTGATGTTACCGAATTTAATAATGGTTTTGTTTCTAATTCGACCAATAAAGTTTTTGGAGTAACAGTTATTTGAGATTTTGAAGATTTTACAGGAGTTACAATCTTTGCTATTATTCCAGACTTCTTATTTAAAGATTTCTTTGGAACTTTTTGGTCTTCATCACATTTAACTACATTATTATTTTCCGATTTTTTTAAATTCTGGTTATCCAAAGGTAATCTTACTAGAGTAACTTTTAATTCACTAAGTTCTTGTCTTTTTACAATAGTATAATTTTCAGCTATTTTATCTAATTTTAATAATTCACGACCCAAAACGTTTAAATAAGAACTATTTTCCTTAGTTAATTCTTCCTCAATTAATTTCGTTTTACCATTATTTGCATTAGATTTAGCAATCTTCTTATTCTTTTTTGTTTTGTTACCACTTAAATTATCACCTTTACACTTACTTGGAACAGTTGTTGAACTGGATTGTGGATTTACTAAAACAGCAGTTTCTTTCTTAGGAGATTCTGTACTTAAAACTAAATTTTCTTGAATTAAAGGTGATTTTAGTTCCTGTTTTTTTATAACAGTTTGATTTTCATCAATTTCATCTAATTCTAATAATTCACGACCCAAAACATTTAAATAAGAACTATTTTCCTTAGTTAATTCTTCCTCAATTAATTTCGTTTTACCATTATTTGCATTAGATTCAGCAATCTTCTTATTCTTTTTTGTTTTGTTACCACTTAAATTATCACCTTTACACTTACTTGGAACAGTTGTTGAACTGGATTGTGGATTTACTAAAACAGCAGTTTCTTTCTTAGGAGATTCTGTACTTAAAACTAAATTTTCTTGAATTAAAGGTGATTTCAGTTCTTGTTTTTTTATAACAGTTTGATTTTCATCAATTTCATCTAATTCTAATAATTCACAACCCGAAACGTTTAAATAAGAACTATTTTCCTTAGTTAATTCTTCCTCCATTAATTTCGTTTTATCATTATTTGCATTAGATTCAGTACTTTTCTTATTCTTTTTTGTTTTGTTACCCCTTAAATTATCACCTTTACGCTTATTTTGAACAGATGTTGAACTGGATTGTGGATTCACTAAAACAGCAGTTTCTTTCTTAGGAGATTCTGTACTTAAAACTAAATTTTCTTGAATTAATGGTGATTTAAAAGTATCAATTAAATATTTTCTTGATAATCCGATTGTTCTACAAGGTGTTAATAATCCTTTCCTTATTTTTACATTCGGAAGAGGTTTAGTTGGTTCTTCTGGATTCACTAAAACAGCAGTTTCTTTCTTAGGAGATTCTGTACTTAAAACTAAATTTTCTTGAATTAAAGGTGATTTAAAAGTTTCAATTAAATATTTTCTTGATAACCCGATTGTTCTACAAGGTGTTAATAACCCTTTCCTTATTTTTCCACTCGGAAGTGATTTAGTTGGTTCCATTATTCCAAAATTTTAATTATTTATAAATATTATAGGTTATGTATTGTGACATTTCCCTTTAATAATATAAGCGCCATCTACTAGTGAATCATGATACAATCAGTTACATTTTAATTCAGCTTTCTAAGGATAGGTAGCGCCAAAAACCAAATTTTTCATATAATTTTATTACTTTATTTCGTATTATATTTTTTCTTAATCTCAAAATCTTCCCACAATAATAAAATAGACATTAATATAAAATAGACATTATTATCGTACAAATTAATATTGAATTAATTAACCTATGTAAGTTGTTATAGTTTTGACCTTATTTTAAAATCGGGGGCATCTTCTATAATTATTTCATGCCACCAGTTTGGTCTTGACATCGCTCCAGGCGATTGGAAGAATTCAGCTTTTAAATGTTGATATAACTGAAAAATATGAACTTAGAACAAAATATTAAAGTGTTATATTCTTACATTTCCATCGGCTCTACCTAAAATGGAATTAACAACAAAATCGGGCGGTGCCAATCCATCAACGATACCAACAATATCCGGTTTTAATTGTGTGCAAAGATCCAAGATCCCATCTTTAATTAAATTGATTAATTTTGGACCGTTTGCGTAATTTCCCTTGTAAAAATAAACCATGTGTTTATCCAAACATGATAAACCATACATAAATGCTAGTTTTTCCAAGACAGTTAAAAGATTACTTTCTAATTTAGCAGTATGAATGTAGTTCCAATAATATTTGATCGCTAAATATTCCCCATACGCTCTTGATAGAGGGGCAGCTCTATAAACTTGAGATTTATTCCTAGCGTTGAACTTACTATCACCATTTTTTATTAAAACTTGTTGAATCAGATCTGTATCCATTACCAAGTAAGTTATCAACCACTCGTAACAATCTTTAATCACTATAAAAATTAGGATTAAAATTAATTTTAAATACAATTAATTAAAATTATTACTGTTAAAATCGTATTTATCCCTAATAAACGTTTTGTTTAAAACATTTTTGTAATCCCTTAGAAACCCGCATGTTTCTAATGGGCTATTAACTTTTCCCTCTTGTTGCAACCCAATCCATTGCCGCAACAACCAATTACTTGTTTGTTGAACTAAAACATTATTATCCCCCTCGTAAGTAACGCAAGGGTCGTTTATGTTACGTAAATCGCCCAAACGAGCTGATTTTAAATAACCATGACCTCCACAAGCTTCCCGACTTTCTTGAATAGCATCACGGCAAGTCCATGTTATTAAAGGTTTCGCTGCTGAGATTATTGCATGAATTTCAGAAACTAAATCACTCTAAAAAAATTAATTAATTAATTTATTAAATTCGATGATTTTTTAATTTACCAAGCCGTTTAATCTTGTTGAGGTTGAAGTTGTTGTTCTTTCAACGGCCGAAAGATAATCTTCAGTAAAGCAGGCGACAAATATCTTTAAAACAGCCGCTGCTGAAACGTAGGGAAATAATCGCCATTGCTACAAAAAATGAGTTAATAATGAATAAATTAAAAATGAAATATTATTACATGTAATTGATATTCAATAATTGGATGTTCGACGTGATCGTTTCTTCCTGAATAAGGAAAACCGTTTCCATTCCCATTTCCGTTTCCATTTCCATTGTCAGCGAATTGTTTTCTAACAGCGGCGTATCGAATCGAAATGGTAACAGCACAAATTAAATTGTTAACGCCTTCTTGACTTATCCCCATTCTTCCGGTTGATAAATTTTCCAAAGCGGCGCCCAAAATTTTTCCCGGTTCAGAAAAACTACTCTCATAATCCCCTTCCGGTGTTACATCAGCAGTTCGGTTTAAAAGACTTTCTCTTGGGATCCGATAATTATCAAACATTATAAACCTAAAAAAAATTAAATTAAATCATATTTAAATATTTCTGTAAAATATGTACCCATTATCGATTCCATTTAATCCAATTTTATCTCCAATATCTCCAACAATAATTCCGGGATATGGTAATAAAGTTTTTGGATCTCTTACCGGAACAACAAAAGCGTGTAAACCATGACATTGTCCTTGAGTGTATAATTGTGCGAATAATAAGGCCATTGTACATGTTTTTCCTGAAATAAAAAAATGTTATATTTAATTAATTTTTTTTGTGGTATATTTACCAATATTTCCAACCCAACATTTTGCAGCTTCAAAATCTGGTGTATTAATAACAAATTCTTGAGTATTCGGATCGTAAGTAGCTGTTGTGCGCGCGGATTTTGTATCACTACCATGGGAGACTTCCGTTAAAGCTAAACTTGATAATATCTGTAGAAGAAGGATTATTAGATTCCAGTATACATAAGTAATCTAACCTAAGTAATCACAAAAACTGAATTGACAAAAAAAATTGTTTTTACTTTTCGATTCCAAGCAGCTTGGAAAATGGGTTGATGCCTTTCCGTGCCTAAAGTTTGTAAAGTGTTAGTGAACAAACTGACTCCAACGGCGTATTTTACAGAAACATCGGGAAAACAAACCGCCAAAGCTTCATTAATCGTCATTATGATTCTAGTCTAATTAGAAAGAAATGATATTAGAATTAAAAAGAAACAAATATAAAAAAGAACTAACTTTTCTTTTGTAAGGTAAATTGTGTGCGTCAGGTGGTAAAAAGTTATATTTGCAATATTGATGAAATTGAAGCGCCGTTATTCTTTTTTGCTCATCTGTTGTTGGAGTTACAACGGGTCTTTGAAAAAGCGGATCTTTTTCCAAAGTTTTCCATACATTTAGCTACAAAAAAGGTTAATTAAAATATAAAATTAAAAACTAAAATGACATTGACATTGAAATTAAATTTTTTGACATAAAACCAACATAATAAAAATAAAAAATAGCGGAAATTTTGAATATAAAAATTTTTTTACATAAATTTTCAATATTTATGCATTTTAATGGTTCATTGATTAATTGTTTCATTCATTGTAGTGAATGGGAATTGTTACACCGCAAAAAATTAGCTTAAATCGTTTTTTGTTGGCTAATATCATAGTTACTAAGAAGGTCAAGTTTACCAACAACATTGAATTTTGATAGCTTTCTTATCTAACTAAAAAATATCTTGGGATGACGAATACAATTATAAAAAAATCAAGCTTTGATGTTTCAAGGCCATGTACAAAACGATAACTTTTAAAAAATGCAAAAAGAAACATGTTCAGAACTATTTTTACGATGAATCAGATTATATTTTTAAAACAGCTCGATTTGTATTAAAAACAAAATAATACACTTTCTTACCTTTACTTTTAAAAAATCCGGGTCTTCAAAAACTAATTTTAATCTTTTCCAATCAAAACTTGCTTGTTTTCTGTAAAAATCCAACGGACCCTTTGGTAAATCTTCAATAAACGATGTATCCATATCTATTTTTAATGAACATAAAATCTGTTAAATGTGTTAAAAAATCTAACCGCACGGAAATGTTTTAACTAACTTCCTGTTACAACTCTTCTATAAAATTACGATAACGCCGTTGAACAGAAGCCTACGTTTAGAATTTCAACTACCACATGAGTAACGTAAGCAAACAATATATCGTACCACGTTTAAATACGTGCTTACAATGTAAACTACATATAAAAAAGTTAAAAACTAATTTCTCAATGAAAAAATAATGGTTAAACATGAAATACGTTTCGTTTTTTTTTGTTGATTGAACAAACTACAACCAATCAACTAAGAGTGAATATTAAAAACGGACGTAACATAACGAACATACGAGCAGTGTTTATTTAAGCGAGTACGTGGGGGCTGTAAATAATTACTTTAATGTACTTTAAATGAAATAGTTGTGTTTGTTCATTATCTACATACTTATTTACTTACATGGTTTTGATGTAGGTACGCAAGATTGTTAAGATCTTAAAAATGATAAAGTGTTTTTTTTTGTAAAGAAATTTAATTAAAGTAAAAAAAAATATTTCTATTATATTAAAATATTAGGTTATTTTTAAATGTCAAAGTGACAGTTGTCAGTTTGTCGTTACTTAGTGAAAAGCGACATCTGGAATAGAAGTTAATTTTGAACTAATAATATAAAACGAAAAAAAAAACTAAATTTGTAATTTTTTCCCTTTTTTTTTCCAAAATGATTAAATGGCGTTTTAGTGAAATATTTTGGTTATAAAAACGTTAAAATTACTAAATTGTACTATAAGTTGTTTAAAAAAATAACTAAATTGTCAATGTCAACAAATCTTGACATTTGCCCGATTCTTGATTTTTTTCTATTATCTTTCAAGTACGGTAGAATCTAAACAGACTGCTACGTTAGCTAATTGGACCAATACGTTAAACCACGTATCACGCTCAGTCACCTGTTACTAAACACGAATAAGAATTACTACTAGAACTAACACTAGACCAAGAACTAGAAACTTTCGGGTTTAGCCGTCTTAAAGACGAACGGCTAAACCCGAATGTTTCTAGTTCTAAGTCTAGTGTAAGTTTTAGTGACAGTACTAGGTGTCGCTAATTAGTACTACATATTACTATGTTAAATATTTTTATTGAACTAAAACTAGAACTAACACTAGACCTAGAACTAGAAACATTCGGGTTTAGCCCTGAGTCTCAAAATTAGAACGCATGCGTGACGTCACGAACGGACCGCCGAGTTGTGAACCTGTTCCCAAGACATAGTAGTACTCTTAGGCCGGTATTACACTATCATAGTTCTATGTCATACCAAATATTATAATATTGTATACATTACATTGTAATATTTTTCATCAAAGATATAAATATGATGATAGATCTATGACATAGAACTATGATAGTGTAATGTAGATTCTACTGACTTAGCCTTAATATAATTAAAGAAATAGAAGTAATTTTTAATTAAATATAATAATTTAATTTTAATTTATTTTAAAATAAAAATTAATACAGTTTTAAAACCGCGGTCAAGGCCAAGAACAAAAAGAAATTAAACGATGCCATCACACCGTAACAACTTCTTATGATGTAATATAACTCGCTTACTCAGCTCAGCTAACGACCGGTGTTGTGTCAATGTTCTTAATACACAAGAAAATTGTTAATAATTAAAACGAATTTAAAATTAAAACACCCGGAAAACCTAAAACACGCCTTTTTCGTTAAATAAAATTATCCTCAAACCAATCTAATATATTTAATTAAGTAACTCACCTATTATTCTTTTTTTTAACACTCAATTAAATTTATTTTTACCAATAGTTTCATTGATACTTTACTTAATTGATATGAACGCACAAATACACAAAAGAGAGGCACCTAACCAAGAAATCGCCGCCCGCCGGTGAATTTTTTACTTTACTTTTTACCGGCTTTTAGTTCTTTTCAAAGTGTATACACGTGCCGAAATCACGTGACTCCTTTAGATGAAAAATTGATTTGTGTCCTACTTCAACACCAAAAAAGATTCACTACAATAACGCGTAAAAGACACGAAATCGAACCGCGTATACAGGTAGTATAAAAAGTGACTGAATTCTTCGCCGTTCAAGTCAAGCTTTTAAAAATGTTGAAAGCCACTGAACTAAATCCCCTTCTTCTTTTTATTCTCAACACTATGGCACTTTACGCAGCTCTGTTTTATAAAAACTTATTTCAGTTGTTTTATTTAAATTTATGATTTTATTTTTAAAAATATTTTTTTAGTCGAAATTTTGTTCGATTATTTTGGGGTTGGGTTTTATCGTTTGGTGGTGGATTTGAGACGCATGCGCCTTAATAACACAAAATTTTTGTAGGAAAGGGTTGGCTTGTAAAATATAATAATTAATAAATAAATTAAATCGTCTGAAACAATTTGGAGTGGGTGTTGCTAAACTAGGCTCGAGAAACAATACAAATGCGTGCGTAATATTCAACACACGTGTTATTCAGCGTTCTAGGATGTGGTTTATTGAATAAATCTTATTTTTAGATGGAGACGTGTTCTGGTTCACGCAGATGAGGAAAAGATTAAAATTTTCCACATACAAATTATTTATTTTGAAATTGTAACATTAAACATCTCAAAACAATTTATAACATTAATTAATATTGTTTTGAGACAAATATTTGTATTTTAAACCGTTTTTAGAGGATCTTTATCGACTTCGGAAACAAAAACGTTTACATCATTATTTAAAAGTGATGTGAAAATGGTTTTAAATTTCTTTAAGAAACCTCTTTCGGAATCGCTATGATTACATAAAATGACATTAATTCCATTTTGGGTTGCATCTAAAATATCATGATGAAGCATCTCTCCTGTTACATATAAGTCGGCTTTGACCCCACTTAAAACGGAACTTCCAGATCCCACACATAAAGCAATCACATTAATGTCCGAAGCTAAAATGAAAATCATTAATAAATGTTTGTTAAAAAGTAATTGCTTTACATTCTGTTTTGTTTGTTCCTAAAGCTAATCGAACATAATCCAACCCGATTTGTTTCTTTACTAAATCTACAGCTTTTGAAACACTGATTGGTTCGTCTAAACTAAAAATTCTACCAGATCCTACCACATTATAATTCGGATTTTCTTTGATAAACTCAATATTATGCGATTTAACTGGAAATGCTTTAACTAGCCAATCGTTAACACCGCCTCTAACATTATCCCATGAAGTATGTGGAGAATACACAGCAATTTTATTCTTAATGCATTGGATAATTATTCGTTCTTTCCAAGATGTATTTGAAACACTCTTCAATCCTCGAAATATATTTGGATGATATGTTATTATTAACCCAGTTTGTAATTTTATAGCTTCTTCCACTACGATCTCGGTTAGATCGTTTGTTAATAAAACATTTTGAATAGGTTCGTTTGACATCGGATTTACTAAAAGACCCACATTATCCCAACTTTCAGCGTATTCTAATGGAGCATATTCCTGGAGAGTTTTTAAAATATCGGATAAATATTTTCCAGCTTTTTTTTCCATTTTTAATGTTTTAAACAACACTTCGTTGTGGTTAGAACTTGAGTTTAAACGATTTTGAGCAAGAATTGATTTAAAGATATTTTTATTGAAAACTAAATGATCACTACGTAAGATTTGTGACGATAATTTGCGAAATAATAACATTTATTCCTAAAATATCAACAAAAAATGTTATTTTCTTCTGTACAACCTTTTAGGTTATGTAAAAAGAATATATTTGAATATTTAGGTTATGGTGGGGGAAATAATTTGTATATTATATTATTCAAACAAGAAGTTAAACTAATCTAAACATAATCAATAGATTATAATTATTTCTAATTTAATTTTTATTAATGCCCTCTATTTATTTATTAAAAACAATTTTTTTATAATTTCAACATCATTTAAAATATATAACCTCCATAATACAATAATATATCCATGGTGAAAAAAAATCTAACCTACAAAATTTTTAAATAAAAAATAATTAAAACCAACACTTTTATTTTTTAATTCTTAGTATATATAATCAAAAAAAATATAAAAAAACTATTCATTAAAATTCCATAATTTAACATCCGCATTATCACTACAAGAAGCTAATAATCCAGGTATCATAGGATTCCATCTAACACAATTAACATCTTCATTGTGACATTTTTCATTAGAACTCACAAAACTAAATGTAGGCGAGTTTAAATCGGAATTTTCGTCTTCTTTAAATATTCTAACCGTATCGTCTCCACAAGCTGTTGCAATTAACCCAGTTAAGTGACACCAAGATATATCATAAATTGTTCTTGTATGATAACCAGATAAAGTACAAACACATTTCCATGTAGATTCGTTATTGATTGTAGGAACTCCTTCGGGATTATTCGGTTTGTATTCTTGCCAAATTTTTATGGTTTTATCATCGCTACAACTAGCTAAACGTGTTCCGGTTTTATCGAAACATATACTCCATACTGTTGATTCATGAGATTCTAACGTTCCAACACAAATCCAATCATTATCAGATTTATCCTCTTTAAATAATTTTATTGTATTATCGTAAGAAGCTGATGCTAAAATATCTTCAAAAGGATGCCAAACAACCTAATTAACAACATTGATGTCTTTAATTAAAAAAAAATATTTTTTTTTTGCTTGTTACCTTTTTAACATCTTGTGTGTGAGCATTTAAAACTGCAGCACATTCAAATTCTTCCTCATCAGCAACTTCCCAAACCCAAACAGATTTATCTCTGCTACAGGTAGATAATAATTGGCCAGATTTTGACCAAGAAACACTCTTAACTTCATTTTCGTGACCCTCCAATGTTGTGTTACATTCAAATTCACCAGATTTTTTGTCCCAAATCGACGTTGTACCATCAAAACTAGCAGAAGCTAATAGTTTACCACACGGAGACCATGCTACTTCTCTAATAGTCCTTTTATGTCCATCGGTTAAAATAGCTTTATTAACCCATCGATTACCGTCCTTTGCCCATATTCTTATTGTTTTATCTTCACCACAAGATGCAAGAAATTCCCCTTTCGGATGCCAGCAAACATTCCAAACACGACCCACGTGTTTTGTTAACGTTTGTACATGCTCGAGTTTACCCATTGTTATAGTTTTTTTTGTTTAATATACAAAGATCAAAGTTTTAATTGGTATAATTGAGGTTATGTCGAAAGGAAATGCGTAAATAAAAGTTTTTAGGTTAAGTTAAAGTAAAATCGGCGAGGTTTTAAGTCGATTTAATACTTAAATAAGTGTAATTATTTAATGCAAGGGGATTATCTATGATTATATTTGAGCACTCGTGCTGTCACGTACCTTGATGGTTTCGTGATAAAGATCTGGTAAATAGTAGGAAGGTAAGTATTTTTTATCGAGTTTTAGTGTTATGATTTATTTTAAGTGTACTTTGAATGGAATAATTGGAATGTGAAATAAAGATGATTATGTGAATATAACATAACCTAAAATGTAAAATTTGCAAATGTCAAAATGAAAAGTAGCATAACCTTAAAAATCAAAATGTTTATTTTAAAATAGCTATTATAATTATTGTCAAAAATCTTACAAAAAAACTAAAAATATACAATAATCTTTATATTTGGTAACAATTGTACTTATTCCATTATGTATAAACATCACCTATACAAAACAAATTGTTTTTTTTTAATAAAGTAAAAAATAATTTCATATAAACTTAATGACGCTTGATGTTGTAGATAGATGAACATTACCTTTAAGAGCATTTTGTTGTACTTTCTAAAAGAATTTTTCATTACCATTTTATATTTATCAAATATCAACCATCATACCTTATTAAACATATCAGCTAAGAGTCTATTAGCTTTTTTATTATTATTTTCACGTCGTTCTTTTAATTTATTTTGAACTTCCGGCAATTTTTTATAATTCTTTGCAGTAATTTCTTTCATTTCAACACTGGAATACAAACCTTTTTTCGCTAAAAACCAGAAAAGAAAAATTAATGAAGAAATCTTAAAAAATTGAAATCTCACTTTTTTTATTTCCTTCTTCATCAGGAACAACTCCTCTCATTTTAGCCAATAATTGTTTATACTTTTGACATCTTTCCTCTCTCAAATAAGCCAATTCGATTAATGTTTTCCGTCTATCTTCTGCATTTTGTATAAAAGCAGGCCGATTAGTACAAAGGTAATCCTAAAATATCAACCAGTAAGTCCAAAACCATTCTTAATTTTAACAACAACCAGACCCACGACCACACGAACATACTTGCAGAGTCATCCGACTACGATCAGATGATTTATCCCTTTTTTTATGACGTCTTGAATGTTTCGATTTTTTTCTCCGAACTGGTATTTTCAGTTTAATTTCATCCAACGATCTCTTTTTTTTTGGAGATTCTTGATCGGTGTATTCATCATCTTCCAACGTTAATGTATAAGCAATCCCTTTTTTAGATCGACCTACCGTTTTACACCTACATTTTTTTTTCGAACATGAACACCGACTCTCCTCAGTAGCTTCATGTTCAAGTTCTTCTAATTTTTTAACAGTTTGCTTTATTTTATTAACCGTTTGAGTTCTCATTAAGGTATAACAGTTACAAATATGTCCTGGAGCCATTTTGTATTCTCCTGTGGTAGGATCTACAGTTAATTTAGTATTTAGGTGACATGGTTGACATAAAGATTCATTAATTTCATCTGGAAGTCCTTGAAGAACTGTTCTGTATTTATTGATCGCTTTATTAACAGGTGTCGTTTTTTGTTTACAACATGGGCATATTTTTATTAAAATTGTTTGAGAACTTGATGACGATGATGAACTTGGTGTTCTTACATTTCTCTTTTGACTTCGTTGGTAGTTTCTTTTTTGTGGTTCACTAGCATATTGTTTATAATCGGTTTGATATTCTGGAGTGGATTTTGAGTATGTTGGAATAGATCTATTTGGTGATTTATTTTTAGCTGTTGAAGAAAAATCAACAGATTGCCTTCTATATCTATCATCTGTGTTAGTTCCAAAAGAAAAATCACTTTTATCTTTAGGTTTTTCGAAAATCGTATCAGGTTCAATACTTCTACTTATTGTTTGTGCAAGGCTTGTTTGTGGTGATGCAACCATCTTTTGACATAAACATTGAACACCTTTATCAAATAAACAATCTTTACTTTTACATCTACAATCTTGGCCAATACTTCTAGTTTGTACAATATCTGTTTGAGGAGACGCAACTCTTGTTGTGGTACAACAACATTGAACACCTCTATCACATGAACATTGTTGCGTCATTGAAGCTTTATCAAATGAATCCTCTTTAAGTGGAATTTGTTGGTTATTATCTAAAGAATTAATTAATCTTAATCAAATTTGTAATCGATTCTGATCATTTAAAAAAAAATAAAAACAACATAACCTCAAAATTAGTTAAAAGTAAAATGAAATGTTACCAACTTGGGATAAACAAAATTCAAATGACATTTAGAAACATAACCTCGAATTCATAAAATTTATTTTAATCAATTAAATCTATTTTTACTGCTTTTAATTAAAATAAAATTGTATGGTTGATAAAGTTAAATCTTACCGCGAGTTTGGCCACTATATTTTGAGGCATACTCATACCCTCGTTTAGGCATAGTCGATTTATCATATGCTTCATCATACCCTAAAATAAAATTATATGATTCATGAATTAAAATATTTGAAAATTGGTTAATTTTACTTGGTGGTGTAACTGATCTTTGCGTATTTTTATCACGAAATTCCTCAGGTGGATCTAAATAATAATCATAATCATTGACATTTTTACTTTTCTCTTTAACACCTGGAATTAATCGTGATCGATTTTGAGATATATTTAAACGTGAAGGACTTAAATAGGTTTCTTTTATTATAACACGCTCAGGTTGAACACCAACTTCTAAAAAAAATGAGGTTATTCATATTTTTATCTAACCTCACTTTTTTTTATTTTACATTATTTTACCTGTTTCGGAGCAACCGCAAATATCTTGAGTACATGTGGCATTAATATGAGCACAAGGATATTTATCGCAATCGCATTCACACTCAACTGGAATTTCAAAAATGTATCTTCTTATACAAGTAAATGGTTTATCCGATTTGTAAACTTCACTTGAAACCATTTTTGCTTCTCTAACGTCACTATTTTTTCGTGAATTCGAATCTTTTCTTTGTTTATCTTTATGATGACGTGATTTATCTGTTGTTATCATATAAACAGCAGCTGAATTTTTTATTTTTTTCATATCTTCAATATGAGGTTTCGTTAAAATTTCAATTTCTAGGTTAGGGCTCTCATTCTTAAAATCATCATTTTTTAAATCGTTATCATTTTTATTGCTAACTTTTTCTTCCTTTTTTAAGCTTCTTTCATAATAATTCTTTTGCAATAATTCCTTTAATTTATTTAAATGAGAAATCTCATTATTAATCCAATTTAGTTGATTTTCACGCTCTTTTTTAGCAAATTTCACTAAACTATCGGTGTTACTATCTGTTTTATTCGTTTTATCACCATCACCTTTTGAATTTAATTCAAATAAAAGCTTCTCAGGTTGAGTCAAATTTTCTTTCCAATTTTTTTGGTTATTATCGGACGATGAATTAGTTTGTGGTTGATTTAAAACACTATTTGTTAAAGTAAATCGAGGATCTTTAACTTTTCTTTTTATCTGATTATTTTCTGGGAAAATGTCAGATGAGAACGTTTTAATTTCTAATTTTTTTGATGTCACATTTTTGTTAAAAGCTCCCTGAACCCACGGTACATTTTCATGTAATCGTGTATTTAAAGATGGTTCTAATAACTTTTCTGAAACTTCTTTAGAACTTGAAGAATTTTCATTGTTTTTATGAGCATCCGATTTATTTGAATCGTTTTGATTGTTTAACAAAGAACTTTCGCTGCTACTCGAATTTAGTTTAACCATTTTCTCAATAATTTTTTTAATAAAATATTCTTTAGTAATTTTATCATACCGTTTCGATTTTAATAATCGTTTTAAAAGTGTTAAACTTTTTTCAATGTCCACATTTCGTCCTCCAGAGAGATTACAAGAAATCATATCACCCAAAGGAGTACTTAAACTTTTTTCGGAATTTTGATTTGAATTTTTGTCTTTTAAATTCTCCTTGAAACACGTTTTATCTAAAATATAATTATATACAATTAATTCAATTTATTGTGAATTTTGAAGTGTCAAAAAAGTAAGGTTATGTTACAATTACCTGTTCCACCCATTTCATCATCCATTAAATCATTTTCCTCTAAATTCTTATTTACTCTTTGGATATCATCTGGACACAAAAACTCAAAACTATTACAATTCGATACTAAATCAGAAATCGTATTTGTTCCAATTGACTTAGAACTATGACATTCACTTGAATTACCATCATATTTAACATATTCAACAACTTGCTTTTCCGGTTTATCAACTAATTCTTCAATATGTTCTAATTTTTTAGAAAAATCTTCCTTATTGTTAATAATTTCCTGAAATGGTTCAGTTTGAATCCCGATTGATTCCGATTTAACGCACCCATTAGTTTGAATATCTTTATCATTACACAATTTATAATTAATACAATCGATCGCAATGGGTTTTGTAAGAGCTAATTGAATGATTTTACTCTTTTTAAATTTTGCGACACATTTTAATTCGGTAACAGTCGTCTTAAGACCATTATTATCATCACTTTTTGTAACATTTGAAACAACTGTTGATGGTGAATCGGAAGAATAAACTCGTTTATAACCTGGACGGTCTATATTTGGTGTTGATTGAGCCATCGGACTACCAACTCTTTTGTCTCTTTCACTTGGCCAAGGTTTAAAAGCGAAGGATGAAGATGTTGTTGTATCACATTTATGTTCTTGTTCGTCAGATCTATAATAACTTGAAGAACTAGATGGTTTTATTGATTTATCACTTGATTCCGTACTTGAGAAATAAATCTTGGGTGATGCGTCTCTTTTAGATTCAAGAAGAGGAAGTTTTAAAGGATTTTCAGTCGTCTCCAATGTGGTTAAAAGTGTTGGTAATGAAAAACTCTTATGCAAATTAATTTTGTTGCTGTTTTCATACCCAATATCAGCTCCATTATCCCATTCTAATTTTCTGTTTGATGTTAAACTACTTGTAGGTGAAATATTACCTTCTCTTTCAATTGTTTGATCGATTTTCGAGTTGTTTTGACTCCCAACGATGAAATCATCAGGTTTATTTTCTTCATAAGTGTTCCTAACCTCACTTTCTTGTTGTTGTTGGGGAAGAACTCCACGGAGATAACTCGATAAATTTTGATCACCCGAATATTTTCGAAAGTATTCCAATACCTGTGATGATAAAGTATCGGTCTTTGGCGGTGTTTTTTTTGCCATAATAATACTTTTAATGGTATAATTGATGATGTGACATTATTTTGATGGGATTTTACAAATGTTTGGTGGCCAACAACGCGATTTTCTTTAAGTTTGGTATTTTATTTACTGCTTAAATTATCGCAATTTAATTTGCGTTTAAACAGCTTTTAGTAAAAACAAACTAATGATTTTGAGATTTTGACGGTTGGAATCGTTTGAATTAATTTGATATATAACTGTCAACCGTAGATGGCGCGAAAATAATTTTTATAATATTTCGAGATTTACATGTTTATTATTTTATTTATATTTAAAAAAATAATCATCCAAATGGTAAATTACAATTAAATATGTACTTAATTAAATATATTTAAAAATCTTTTTATTAAGGTAAAACTAAAACTAAAATCGAACTTACGCATGCGCTGCAAGTTGGTAGTGAATTGTTGACAGACGAAGTTTTGTAGTATGTGAAATTAAAACATAACTGTCAAATATTTTTATTTTAGCATTTTATAAAAGAAAACACATTAATCTTTATAAATAAGAGATCCACCTAATTGTATTCCTTGATATTCAGGTCTGTCATGTCCTATTTTTGTAGTAACTCTTGAAACACTTAACGAAGCACAATAAGGTTTCTCGGGATGCACCAAAGCCATTTTCGGGTTGGCTTTTCCGTTTAATATCGCTCGCATTATATCCAATTTTCGGGCTGTTACGTTAGGGGTTCTGCTCGATGTTAAACGAGGT
This sequence comes from Onthophagus taurus, assembly GCF_036711975.1. Taxonomy (NCBI): domain Eukaryota; kingdom Metazoa; phylum Arthropoda; class Insecta; order Coleoptera; family Scarabaeidae; genus Onthophagus; species Onthophagus taurus. The sequence continues at coordinate 7,697,049 of NC_091967.1, forward strand.
GGAGGTGCCATATTGAACCAAACGCTATCCGCTAAAATTCGTTCAGCATCGCCCGATATAGACTCCGATAAACACATCTCTGCATTTGACATTTCTGCGAATAGAATTGATTGTTCTTCTGTATCATCGTCGGTATCCTTACAAACGCATTCTTCCTGAAAAGCTGGCATTACTGATGGAGGCAGTACTTGATATAGTGGTTTAGGTGGTGCTACAGGTGCTAAAATACCGCAACCACAAATAGTTCTTGGTGGAGCTCGTGGTTGAACTGCACCACATCCACAAATAGTTCGTGGTGCTGGTTTTGGTTGAGCCGTCCCGCAAGCACAAATAGTTCTTGGTGTTGGTGATGGTGATACACGACACCCACAAATAGTTCTTGGTGCTGGTGGTTGTGATACACCACAACCACAAATAGTTTTTGATGCAGGTGATTGAGATACACCACACCCACAAATAGTTTTTGGTGCTGATGGTTGTGATACACCACACCCACAAGTAGTTCTTGATCCTACCATTTCTAGTTTTATCTCATTTGCTCATCACACAAGGTTGGCGTATATTTTTGTCGGCTAGAAATTTTGGCTGGAAAAGTAATAAATGTTTGATTTAACAATTTGAGATAATAAATAATAATGAAATTTCAATTTGACATTCATGTCGTTATTTACATAAAATTTCGATGATGTTATGACGCCAACTTTTTACGTTTATTTAAATTATAAATTTTCTATTTTTTTAAAAATCATTTTCAAATAAACTGTCATTGTTGTATGGTGACATCGTATTTAAAATTTGACAGATTGATTATAGAAAAAAGATTTATATTGAATCTTAAGTTTCTATTTTTAATTTAATTGAATGCTGGTGATGCAATAAATCTGATTATTTTGGAAGGATCGTTAAGAAATTAAATTAATGTCTTCGTATTATATCGTTTATATGACAACTGTCATATATGTATTTAATATTTAAATATATAGATGGTTGTAGTGTATTGCAATGAATTTATCTTTTGAAATAAATGTAAAATTTTTAGAATAACAGTTTAATTAAGTGTACATAACCTTATTTATTATTTGATTGAAAATTTGATACAGATTAATGAAAAACTTATTATTAACCCAATAAACAAATAGAATATTTGTTATTATATATTATAACAAAGTTTAGTAAATTAAACTTATTTAAATTAAAGTTATTAGTCAATACAATTTTTTAATTAATTCTTTTTAATACTCATCATCTTCAGTACAATTTAAAACCGCTCGAACAATGTGTCTTCGCGGTCTTGAATGTTCTGTTTCGTCTATTTTGACTTCAACTGCAGTCTCTTCTACCTCCTTCAATGGGGTATCTTCGCTTTCATCTTTTTCTGTTAAAACATGTAAAGCATCTGTTATAACACTTATAACTTCTTCTGCAATTTCCGACGTTTCATTATTATCACTTTTACACATAGCACATAAATTAATTCCGCCCATTATATTTTTTGATAAATTGCGGCAAAGAGTTAGAAGGAGAATGAGATGAAATGAAACTAATGTGTTTTTATAGTTGCTTTAACCATTTTTTTCATGACAATATCGCAATATAAATCAAAAGGTATTGTTTAAATTTAAATTTCGTCGATATTGAAATGATAAAAATCTTTTACGTTTCTTATTTCATGGAAATTGAAGCGAAAAAGATCGATAAAATGAAACTTATGTATTCGGTTAAATTTTATTAATTTTTTTTTTATTGTTTACATAGTTGTTTTATTACACACTACGATTTTTTACTTATGGACTTAAGTCGATAAATAATACTGTTTGTTTTTTGACATAATCTTGAAATCTAATCCAAATAAGATTTTTATTCTAAAAAACCAAATTATTTTTTTATCAACCTTCACCTGAAAAGATTAAAAGAAGAGTGGTATAATAAAACAAAATTAATTATTTGTTTATTAAAACTCACCTGATAATATTTAAATTAATTAATATCGAACGACATCTCTATTTGGTGCCATGGCAATATTTCTTTTCTCTCTACTTTTCGTAACGGTTTTAGTACAAGTTTTATCGGCATCAATTTCTTCTTTGCCACTATTCCCATTTTTTTCATTTTTACATTTATCCATCTTTGTTATTAATCGAATTGCGATAAACTGAATGAGATTTTATAAGATTTTTTTTGTTATCACGTTTCATAAAAAATCTTGATTTTTAATTCGTAAATATGCTTCTCGAGTAGTCAAGATATTTCCGTTAGATATTTACCTGTAACCTTTTTATATAGACATGTAAAAATGTGTTTACTTTAATTTTAAATAGAAGAAGGAGGAGGTTTTCCGAGAATCTTTTGGGTTAAAATTAAACTGTTATCTCAAAGATCGAAAAGCAATTACCCACAGAGTGGAGATGAATCTTGATTACGTATAGTTAATCTCAAAAGTTTTCGTACAACAAATACCAATTTATAATAAATATTTGAATGTTATTATTATTGATTAAGCGAAAATTTGTAAATAAAAACAGTTTAATTGAATAAAATAATAAATTTGATTAATAATTTGTTTGCCACACAGTTTTATCGTTGATATTTAAGATGAAACGAATTGAAAAATGTTTCCTTTTAAAAATTTGTGTCAATATTTATTTGTTATGGTATGCAACCCAAATTACAAATAATTTAATTTATTTTAATTTAAACCGTAAATTGTGGGGATCATGGGACAAAATCTTTTGTAATTAAACTTACCAAATCAAGTAAAACACGTTGTTAACAAGAGTCAACATCAATCTATTATCGTAAACAACAACAGTTTTTCTGTAAAGATACAGCAAGGATTCAGGATAGTTGGGTTAAGCATAATCGTACTTTAATCTTAAGATTCTATACACAGGTTATTTGATAATTGGCTTAATTTGTAGAATATTCTAATTTTTTTTTGTTAAATCTTCTAAAGAATATGTCAGTTTTGTAATTTCTAGGTTATGTTGTTCCGGTTGCTCCCAATAATAATTTTTTCAACATCTGACACCTTTTATGTTTTAAACCCTCTAAGGATGTTAATTATACATAGTTATTAATTTTATTGTGTTAATTTACTAGTTTTAGGCCCACTTTTACCACCTCCTGATAAATTTATCCGATAGATAAATCCAATTCTTAGCCAATGAGAGCGCTTAAAACCGCCGTAACCATGGCAACTATCCTCTAGATAGTTTATCAGGAGGATGGTAAAAGTGGGCCTTAACCAAGGACAGTAGAATCTAACAGGACTGCTACATCCATTGTTGTGACAACCTGTCCGCAAACTACGTCATACCATTATGGTCTATGCGTTTGCTGTGTATTTTTAGAGGTTATATCCTAGACGTATTCATATTATTTTTGAAGTTTTATGTTTTTAGACGTATTAATGTCTATCATATAACCTCTAAAAACGCAGACAGTTACCAGGCGTGGCAAATAGTGTGACGTAGAGTGCGGGCAACCAATCCCTAGTGGACTACAAAAATACAATGGATGTAGCAGTCCTGTTAGATTCTACTGTCCTTGGGCCTTAACAAATTATTTATGTTATTGTTGAAAATAATAAAATAAAATAGGGATTGTGCCATCTAGTAGCTGAAGGAATAAGTTTTCTTCAACCTGAAGTTAGTCTAATTATTATTCTAGATCGTTCCGCGTTTTAGTCGTAGGAGAAACGTGTTGTTAAAACAAGTTGTTATTTAGTTATTAAATTGTATTTCAACTAAAACAATAGTGTTTAAATTAACACCGAAAGTAAAATCCAGCAAAATCCAATTATAGGTACTTGACGTCATCTTCTAATGTGTCATTTATTACCAACTTTTAGTTGACGAGAGGTACCAAATTTGTTAATGATTTAATTCTGTACAATTCTGTATTTAATCTTATTTAAAAACACCAATTTATCAAAAATAACATGTTTTTAATAATTAATGTAATAGGCGCCAAATGACTGCAAAAATGTCTATAACAAAGGCCACAATTTCTGTTTAATTTTGTGTTCTAGGAAAATGTCACAAAATTAAAATTAAGATTAATAACAATAATAACTTAATAACATTTCGAGTGATATCAATTAATTTTGACATTGTACGTCATTAAAAACTAATAAATTAATGTTACATGAAATTACTATTTAGTTGTAGAAAGATATCTAATCTTAATTGAGGATTTTGTTTATTCACATTTTTTTATTATTTATTCTTGAATTTGTCAAAAATGTCAGCTCAATTTCGTGACAATTCCTAACGATGGAAATAAAAATTCGCAGTGTTTTCTTGTAAACGTAACAAAATTAATCACAAAAAAAACATGGGTAATATCCATTGCTTTCGTGGGTAAGTTTTAATTTTGATACTTTTTTTTTATTGAGAAAAAAAAATTCTCAAACACCTCAACAAACCAATTTATTATTATTTAAATCATAAAAAAATACATTACATTAACAATAATGAACAAAAATAAATTTAATTATAAAAAAATTACATCTTTTCCTCATTGGCCATGGTTTCTTTTTGTTGTTGATCGCCCTCACTTCTCATCTCTTGATTCCAATGATGATCATCTTCCATTTTTTTCATCATCATCATATCTTTATTCTCCATTTTCTCCATTTTATCATTATCGGTACTTCTATAAGTACCCGGAGCAACAAAAGCTGATGCGCTTGAAAATGAAGCTCCTTTTTGCGGCTGGTGTTGTGGTTTAAATCCTTCATAACCAATTCCCGAGGCTCCATTGTTACCATAAGAAGAAATTGGATAAGTTGTTGGTGCAGAATAAGTTTGTTGATACGAAGGAGATGGAAATGAAGGTGAAGGAAATGATGGGGCTGGATATTGTCCTGAAAGTGGGATCTGCGGTTGAATTAGATTTGGGATTTGTTGTGGGGCTAAATTTGGGATTGAATGTGGGGCAATAAAGGATGTTGCTGATGCTGAAGAATAAGAATTCGGTCGAGATGGAATTGGGCCGTATCCATAATTTCCGTAGGATGGGTTTCTATTTTCATAATTGTAGGATTTTCTTAAACGTGGATAATCCATATTTTTCATTTGGATTTGATCAACATCTTCTGTTGGGTTTGAATTTCTGTAACCTCCCGCATAACCATGTGCTCCTCCAAATCCAGTTCCATAACCACTTCCATATCCAGCACCAGCATATCCAGCATGAGCTGGAGATGCATATCCAGCTAAATTTGGTTGACAAGTAATTACAACACCACTATGTCCATGGCCGTGTTTTTTATGTTTCTTAGTTAATCCTCCTCCATAAACATTTCCACCATAACCATAACCAGTTCCATACGTACTTCTCATACCATCGTGGAATTCATCATCTTCATCTGAGTTTTCAAGTTCATTCTCTTCGTTAGCTCGATATTTTTTATTTTCGTACGTTTTTGTTGCTGTTTTATAAGAGGAAGAAGTAGGTGCTGATTGGACGTAATTCGATGGCGCGACAGGAGTACCATAAGTTTTTTGAGGTGGCCCATAAACCGGAACTGGAGGAGAAGGAGCTGCTGGAGCATTATAATGGCTATTATCCGATGGAACTGCATAAATTTCATTTCCAGATTCGCACAATTCGTACGGCTTTTGATACGGGTTATTCGGCTTAACTTCAACGCAGAACGTGGTCGTTGCAGATTTCTTCATCCTTTGATTCATTTTTTCATCATTTTTTTCTTCGATCGGTTCGGGTATAATTTTCGGGTTTAAATCTTCCGCAAGAATTGAATCTGATTCGGTGTCATTTGGAGCGATCGGAAAAGTGTTCATAATTTCTTTAGGTGTTTCTTCTGGTAAAGTTGGTGCCGCAAAAGTTGCAGCGACGAAAAAGATCGCCGCGGATATGAAATAATTAATGAGTTTCATCGTGTTTTGTTTTGTCGTTGATTATAATCTGATTGTGAACGCGACGGTTTTAAACATATATAGGCGTGTTTGTGCTGAAGAAGCTTTTTTTGTAATTGACCTAAAATTTATTAAAAGTTAACGCTATTGTTTTTTTTTGGTGAAAATTAAAATATTTAAAGATTAAAACATTTTTTTGACGACTTAACCTAAAAAAAAATATTTTCTCATAAATCAAAGGTTCATTGAAAAGGTGATATCTTTATTGGTAATTGAGGAAAGAAGATTAATCCAAGGAAGGAAATGGGGAGAAGAGGGATTTCGGGAAGAATGACATTGAGCAGAATGATGGGAGTCTAGAAGAATAGTGAACAAAATACTAACAAAATTATCTTAATTGACGCGTTCCCACTTTTGATAATAGAAGTGGAATGGCAAGAAGTAGACTGGGTAGAACTGAGGTAGAAAGACTGAACAAAAACTGGAAAGATAAGAAACAAGATGGACAGACATATGGAAAACTGGAAATAGACTCAGAAGGCATAGATAATGCAAGGTAGAAAAGAAAAAAACAAGAACGGGACTAATAATAGAAGATATAGATTGAACAGATCTTGGAAAGCTAAGAAACCTTCTGGACATAAATGTGGGAAACTAGAAATAGACTGGAAAACCGAAAAAGTAGCCAGATAGAAAAGAAAATAATTTGAATTGTGCTAGTACTGGAAGGAAATGAGTGAACTGAGATTGGAAAGTTAGGAAAAAGGTGGGCAGAAAGGTGTAAGACTGGATATAAATGATAAAAGCAAAATAGTTGCGAAACAGGAAAGAAAAAAAGGAGGGTAAAAAAAGGGAGATGAAAAGTAGACAGGAAAATCAGAATAGAACTAACATTAGACCTAGAACTAGAAACATTCAGGTTTAGCCGTATTAAGAGAGGTACGACTAAACGGAATATTTCTAGATTTAAGTCTAGTGTTAATTCTAGTACTAGCGTTAGTCTAGTTTTATTTGTTATTCAGCGCTAGATTCTTGTATATTTTTATTGAGCTATAACGGACACTGCGTTTCCCGTATTGATCCGTTATATCGAGGTTTTACCCAAATTATACTGACATTTGCATTTTATATATGCCCCACATAAAATGAAACTTCAGTGAAATTCACTGTATATATTTTTTGCTTTTTATTAATTAAACTCCTTCATTACATTATTTCAATGATTTTCCAAAATTAATATTTATTAAAGTTATTAAAAAGAAAAAAACCTTTTTTTTTTTAAATTTATTAATTCATAAAAAAATATTACACAAATTTACAATATTATTATTTATGTTTTTTTCCACCCTCATTTTCTTTTAATTTCCCAATAAACTCCTTCACCATTCCTTCCATTGCATACAAAGCTTCCATTTTTCTCATATTTTCGACAACCTCCCGTATCAATTCTTCTTTGTTATCAACTCGTTTCTCTTTAATTTGTTCTTTAATCGGTTCATGAATTTGATCTTGAATTAACTCGCTTTTCTCGCTTTCTCCAATTTCCATTTGATTTACATCTTTAGCTTCCACGACCATTTCGGAGTTTTCCAGTTCAACCGGATCCCTTAATAAATCATTTTTGACCACGTTATCTTGATTTTCAACCGGAAGTGACACAAAATTAATGGGCTCCATTATTATTTCTTCGATGATATAATCATTTGATAAAGTCCCCGGTAAAATTTCTGGTTCTTCTTGAGGAATTGAATTTCTACTAACGATTTGTGGGTTATCAAATTGTTTAAAATCATCCATCGTAACGAAAACATCGGCAACATTTTCGTTGTCTTCATCGTCGTATTCGCACATTCTGCTTGTTATCGTTGGGGCCATACTCGCTTCGATCGTTGGTAAAATCTCCACGGGGTTGTTATTAAACATCCAGGATTTTTCTTGATTAGTTTCGCGTTTTCTAATGTCGTGAAACGTTTTGTTTTCGAAAAAACATTCCGTTGGTAAAACACTTGATTTTACCAAAATTAACATTGGAATTAAACGGAAGAGCATGTTGATGAAGTACATGTTTTTTCGATAATGAATTCAAACCGAGCTGTGTTGAATTTATAGTTTGCAAAATTTGCTTTTTCCTTGAGGTTGTTTATTAAAAATTATTGTTGATGTATTAAATCATTTTATTAAACATTTATTTATTTCTTTTTTAGATTGTGTAAAAAAGATATAATTAAAGATAAATCGTTAGATGGAATAAAATTAACAATAGAACATTTAAAGGAAAGTAAGTTAAAAGTAAGCCGATTTTTGAGAAAAAGCTTTATTAAATTAAATAATATCTATTAATTTATTAAAGATTTAAGAAGAGATGTACGCACGCGTGATTTATTTCGAGCTTCGAGGCACGATGGAAGAATTAAACACATAGCTAACGAAATTGGTAAAGGTGGAAAAAGTGTTAATAAGGTTTTGGAAGATTGTACGTTAAGGGAAGTTGCGGCAGGGTTACAGTTTTATTTAATTTCATTAAAAAAACCGTTGATTCAGCCGCAAATTCAAGCGTTAGCGTTGGGTAAGTTCTTTTATTATTTATTTTTTTATTAAATCATTAAAAACACGTATGTGGAACGAATAAGTGTCGACGAATTAAAAAATAATGCAAATTGTGATGTTGAAATGTTATTTTATTGCAAACATTCGTTTCAATTTCAAACCCAATTTTTGCTCACTCAACAAATACCAACAAAAAAAATCAATCTCAAATTACCTCTATTTCTTTATTCTTTTTACAATTACGAAATTATTTAATTTATTTAATTTTTAAATAATTAATTTATTTATTATAATTTTAATATATCGCATAAAAGATGGCAGCAGCTTACGAAGAAATTTCTGTGTAAAAACCAACTTGTACTCAAATTTAAAAGAAATTTTATCGAAATTAACTAAAAATGTGTTCTAATTAAATGTTTAATTTAAATAAAATCGTTGAGAAGAACTAAAAACATATAATAAAAAAAATAATGAATTTAGATTGGTGTTAATATTTGAAGTTGACAGTGACAGATTGCAATTATATTTGTTATTTTGTAGTGAATAAAAACTCAATTTTGAGCTAATTTTAATCTAATTTAAAACCTTCTTTCTTCAAACATAAGTATAATTTTGAAAATAACATTGAATAAAAAATAATAAATTTTGATGAATTGTTACGTGAAAAATTGTTGTGAAGTTAATAACAGTTGGTATATAAGATAAACAGGAAATTTTGTTACATTAATTACTAATGTCACATTGACATTTAAATTTTAGATATCAAAGTCATTTTTGTTTTTATTTATAATTATACTTAAATAATCGAAATTTTTTAACAAAGCTGCAAAAATCGAATACTTTATTGATTTAATTCGCAATAAATAGAACATCGTGGTAAAACCTGTTCAATAACTCATAGCATATAACCGGTTTTAATTTCAACACCGATTTTTGTGTAATCGACAAATAACAAAAATTGTCCATCTCAAATTACCTTTCTTTCGTTATTTCCTTATGCTTTTAACAATCACGAAATTAAATTAATTTATTTAATTTTTAAATAATAAACTTATTTACATGCAATATAGATGGCAGCAGGTTGTCTAAAGACTAATTCGCTTAACTCAAATTTAATAGGAATTTTATCGAAATTAATTAAAAATATACGTTTAAAATGTGATAATTAAATGTTTGATTTAAACAAAATCATTAAAACGAACCAAAAACATTATTCAATTTTTAATAGTAATAAATTTTTTTTTATTTGGGTTGGTGTTGAGATTTGAAGTTGACAGTGACAGCGAGCAATCATTTTTAATGTTATTTTATAGCGAATAAAAGCTCAATTTTGAGCCAAAATTGAAAAAATACGATATATTGTGGTTCTATATCTGTTAAATTGTTGTGAAGTCAGTAAAAGTTGGCAAGATTAACACGAAATGTTGTTGTCATGTCAATCAACTAATGTCACATTGACGTATGAACTTTAGATATTCAAAAAGTCAATTTCAGTTTTCAATTTTATAATTATACTTAAATAATTTTTTAACAATAACGAAATTAAATACTTATTTTATAAACTTAAAAAATGAATTGATTTTTAGATGAAAACCCAGGTGTGCCACCTGAAACCATAGCACAAGATATCTTAGGTCTCCTAAAAGATAGTTTGGAAGGAAACCACGCAAATTTAATAGAAGCTATTCTAGATCTTCTATACAGTGTGGTTACCTGCGCCCCTGCTGATGAATTAGCAGGATGTTGTGTTCCCGTCAGCATGTTACCAATTTTCTTCCAATTAAGAGTAATTTAAACAAAAAAAATAAATATAAAAATCAACAATTTTTGAGTCATTTTAGACGGAACATATCACTCAATGGAGAAGAGTTGCAATGATTTTCGTCGAAATGATAAAATTAGCACCGAGTTATTTCGAAGTCGATACTGAAGATAGCGATGATGAACGTGATAACTATGCTTGGGTACGAAAATAAGTTACATTAAATTTTACAAAATCCAAACTACAACTAAATTTATTTAATTTAATTGTTCAATTTTGTTGTAGGTTTGGCATTTTGAGCTACCAAACAATTAAAACAAATGTATATTTCTTCTTTTAGAATTATTATTATAGAAGAGGAGTGGTTAACAATGCTTTATTACAACAACGTCTTCTAGAAATGAACGTAGCGTTGCGACGTTACGTGTTAAGAACAGGTAGATAAAAAGATAATTTATAGGTAAAAGTTAATGTGCCGGTTATATTCTGTAACGTACAATCTTCTTTCTTTTTGTAGGAAATAGAGGAGATTGTAGCTGTTTTGAAATTTTTACCCCCCCACAAAGAAATTTGAGGCGAAGAAATATCAGGCAATTCCCTTAGAACAAGATATCAAGAAAAAAACGAAAACATAAAGAACTAATTTAAAAAAAGTACAACTGTAACAGTTAACATTTTACAATTAGTTTCAATTACGATCTGAAAATAAAAATGTTATAGTCTAAGTTTCAATTTTGACGTTTATTGTTGTGACATTAACAGATTTCAAATTTTAATAAATCGCACAATTAACAGATATAAAATATCAAATAATGAGGAATAAAAAAAGATAATTTTAGATTTACTCTTTATGATAACGTTTTCTTTGGTTCTAATATTTTAAAATAGCAATAATGAAATAAAAATATTTTAATCTTAATAAGTAATTATGCGAATTATATAAAACAATTTTTATCTGTGATTATTACAACTAATATCATTCTAGATTAAATCAAATACATTATCGTTTTAAAATATTTCAACTACCTTTTTAGATCCTTGAGACATGAATGGACACGTAAGTGATAAAAAATGTTTAAAGAAAAGTACAAATTAAATAAATTTCTCTTTAACACGTCATTTTCGTTAATTCCAATCAATTAACAAATATTTCATAATATAACGTCTTGAGAATAACATTCATCATTCTCGTGATATTCTTCACATCTGCAACAATTAATTCAAAGTTCAATTTCGTTGAGAAAAATAATCTTTTTATTTCACTTAATTTTTTTTTTTGGCATTCCTCTAAACTGACTAACGCAATTTTTATAATCTATTTTTTGCGGAGTAATTCATCAAATAATCCGGGTATAATAAAACGTGTACGACCGTGTCACGTTTTTCAAACAAGTCATCTTTATTCAAGTTTGATTTGAAAAATAATCACTTATCTCGTCATCGCAATTTTGCGTAAGTATTGAGTCAGATTTTACAATCATCAAGTATAAAAATGTGTCTCAAATTTCTTTTAAGGCAGTTCCAATTTGACTTCGGTCAATTAAAAATCAACGTTTTCATCTCGATTTATGGATAGTGAAAAACCACATTCAAGTAAAAAGATGGTTTGCATTCGGGATGCTACTTGCGAGTGTATAGATTGCCATAAAAATCGAAATGTGGGTCATAGGACAAAACACAAAACGAAACACCATATCGTTATGGTACCAACAAATTTTTATCCAGACCAATTTTATTAAATTTAATTAAGGTATGTAATTAAGTGTGTGTATATTGGGTTGCATACTTATTTAGATAAAAAATATTTTTTTATATTTCTCATTGTTTTTATTAATATCTATTAATAGTCAATTAATAACACTTTCTCAATATAGCTTTGTAAAAATAATCTAAAACTTTTTCTTAAACATCAATTGTCGTTTAATTTATCTCTATATTTACCTATAACGTTAAAATAAACGTTAAATTCCTCCTTGATGTTTAATAAATAAACAGATATTGTTACTAATTGCACTAACAATTAACACTTTATTAATAAATTTTTTTTTTTGATTTCAGGTATGATTCCAAGATTTCATCATGCCATTAAACAAGAATTTAATTGGATAATTATTTAATTATTAAAATACAAAGGATCTGTGTTCATTTAACAATAAGTTATTTATTATATTATTTATTTTATTACTATTTAAGAAATCTTATAAAAGAATTTGATTGTATTTATTTTCTATTGTCACAAACAAACTTTTATTAAATTATTTTGTTGTTTTATATCTATCTGTATTTTTTTCAAATCGACGCTACAATGGTTGTCCCTATTTTATAACATAAAAGTACAAAGAAACTCAAATTTCATTAAATATAAGGTAATATGTAAGGTAAACATTTAAAAATAAATGTTTAAATTTTAAAAGGTGCAGCAAGTTTAATCCATCGCCAATAGATGGCGCAACTACATGACAGTTTATTACTATTGTCCTTGTTTATAGATATACATCTATATCTATAAACAAGGCTATTGTATTATAATTATAATATCTAAGTATTCTTAAATGAAATAAGTTAATACAATATGTTTAAATAAAATCAAAATTAATTTTAACAATTTTAATTCTGTCGTAACTTATTTATTTAAATATATATTTGTAATTTAAAAAATTGAACTAACAATAAGTTTATTCTGATACTGATAGATGGCGGTGGTAGGTAACATTACACATTGTGACATTACACTTATTATTGTATTAGAATTGGAAATAGGTGAAAGTATTTTTAAATTAAATAAATTATTGGAATATTACATTAAAATATATTTAAATAAATTTAAGTTTAATTTTAATAACTTTTTTAAATATTAGAATAATATGAAAATATAATATTGGAATATATGAATTTGTTATTGCAAATCCCTTTATTAGTACGTTACTTGGATGTGTAAGGGATGTTGCCTAAATTAGTAAAATGATAAACATTTTATTTCATAATCTTAACCATTAACTTAGTAAACATAACTAATCTTACTCAATATGCCTACAGTTACATATCATCCATAACCCATAACTTTGCCCAAAATTTTTTATTTTGAGCAAATTAATAATGTGAATATTAGGTTGCATAACTTTTTGTCATTTTATTACACATATACAGCAGTACCTTTGATTATATATATAATCAAGGTACTACTAATACAATATAATCTTTCTCATTTTATTTAATTTATGTTATCTTATCGAAATGTTTGCGATGGATTTATCTTTAATATCACAAAATATATTTGGATAAGATATCTAGTTTATACAAAACTAGTTTTATGTTGTTGTTTCTGTATTATAATATAAGAGTTGATACAAAGCGTATCATAAAGTGTTAATAAGAAATCATATTTAACAAATTTTATTCGAAAATGGATCCTAACCAACAAAAAGTGATGGTTACTCAAAACGATATCAAATCTGATAAAATCGAGAAAAGAGAAGAGGGAAAATTAAATACGTTAGAAGATGTGAACGTATCAGTAGAAGGTAATGAGAAGAATCAATCTAAATCAAGGAAGAAAAGACATATTGTGAATGTACCACCAAACTTTGAAGAATTTTGAATAAAATACTTAGTAATTTATTTTAAGATTTATTTATAAACTATATTAACATAAATTTTAAACTTATTTTGCGTTCTCGTCTGGTTTTTCTGTATTTGTTTTTGGATCTTGTGGCACTTTCTGTGTCGGGTCATTAGGACAAGGTGGGCAATTTTTAGGATCTTTGTCGTTACCAATTTGTGTATTTATTTCTTCAACATCGTTACTATCAACTTGTTCAACTGTAGTTTTATTATCAATATCGACTTGTTCCATTGTTTCCTTGTTTAATTTAATAACGAAGTACAAAAAAGCATTTAGATGATTATTTAAAGGATATTTATGACAATAAATTTTGTGACAATTAATAAAAAAAGACATCAAATGTTTAAATAATGAAAACTACATATTTTTTTAAATTATTCAAACCATTTCTGAATGGTTTCAACCTCGAAATTCGATTCGCAACTGCACATATCAAGTCTATTAATCTGTCACTATTATTTACGTATTTGTACATTAAAATTAGAAACTATTCTACGTACTAAACCCATACGCATAAACAATCTTTGATAAACAATTAATACGAAATAAAAATAAAAGCGTTAATAAAAAGGAAAACATTTTTAAGGGTAGTTAAAGTCATATAAATATTGTAACTAACTTCATACAAAATAAAATTTTGACAGTAATTATGAATCAAAAATTACTTTTAAAAATCATCCAGGCTGTTTCTACAACGACATTGCTCTACACAATTATGAGGAACGTTAACCAAATGTCTCCTTACTCTTGTTTTAGGTACACTTTCTTCTGCGCTCGGTTTAGAATTGAAATCTTCATTTTTAACAGATTTTACGGCTTCAATAGTGTTGCTCTTATTGGTTTGAGAGGATTCCATTTTTTCTTAATGAGGAATTTGAACGAAAAAAAAATACTGAACCGCTCCAAATTTTTAGTTACTTTTATACCCACAGTTTTGTTTATATTAAATTACACTCCCTTCTTGATAAACAGTTTATACAATTCCGTAAATATTTTTCTAAATTTTGTTTAACTTATGCTAAAAAAGTTTGGTTATTGAAAAAAAATTAATTTCTTTAAAATTTATTCTCTTTCAATTAACACCCACACAATATATAAAAAAAATATGACTTAATAGTAATTACTCAGCCGTTTAATAACAATAAACGAGTTAATTAATCAAAGTAAAATGTTTATTAACAATATATTTTTCTTGTTATCATTCATAGTAAGGTAATATTTAAATTGAATACAAAATTTTTTTTTTTCAAATTTTAAGGTTATGTCATGTGTCAATTCGATTTATTCAAGAAAAATTATACGTATTTACGAAATTACCGACGATGACGAGTACGGAAAAGATTTAATTAACGATCTCGACGAAATATCACTGGAAATGCAACAATTAGCGGCTAAAAAATCGAATAATTTTAGATATTACAATCGCTATCTACAAAATGAACCCATTGAAGCGTTCAATCCGATACTATCGAAACGTTCTTATCGAAATTTCTTTAACGATTCCCCGGTGGGAGTTGAAAAAAGATTCGCACTTCCTTCTTATCATCGTCGAAAAACTTCGAGCAGACCTTTAACAACCAAAGGATCTAGAAATATTTATAATAACGAACCAATTTCAGCGTCAAGAACCGGTTATATGGCGGAAGCTTTTGAAAATTTTAACGATTATGCCGAAAATTCCAATAAATAAATATTTTTAAGATATTTATTAAGGTATCTTTAAAAAAAAATAAAAGAAATAAATTAAAATTTAAATGATAACAATATTTTATGCTAATGATAAGAGATGGCGCAACCACGTGACAAATTATTTTATTATAATTGTTTAACAAAGAAATTTTTATGAAGTAAATTGATAAAAGATATTTAAATGAATATAAATTAATTCTAACAAGATTCTATCACAACTTAATTATTTAAATAGTTATTAAAATTTAAAAGAAAAATTAAATTTATGTTAATATCGTTAGATGGCGCAATTAAGTAACACTTTACTATTATTGTTATCATTATTATAGTTAAACGGATCTTTTAGTGATATAAAATGTTTAAATACATATAAACTAATTCTAGTAAGATTCTATAATAACTTGTTTATTTAAATAGATATTAAATATTTAAACGAAAGAAAATTTATGTTAACACCGTTAGATGGCGCAACTAAGTAACACTTTTCTATTATTGTTATTGTTATTATTATTATAATTAAATCTAGGGATTTTTAAATGAGAAAAAATGTTTAAACAAATATAAACTAAATTTAGTAAGATTCTATAATAACTTATTTATTAAATTCAAAACTTACACGATAATAAATAAAACACATGTTTGTTTTATAAATGTAAATAAAAAAATAAATTCATCATCAATCTTTGGCAATGACAATAGATATAAAACACAAATCCTCAAAAACTCTATTATTATGTAACGTAACATTTTTAAGACATTTAACATGCTCATCGTTTTTACACGAATTACCAACACAAAGATTCTTCATTTTCTTGGTACAAAAAACAAACTTTTCCTTTGTGTTTGTACAAAACGTTTCAACATCGTCCAAACCAATACATAATTCTTCTTGGTAATTTTCACATGGAATTTTCTCTAATGGTACAGAAATCGAAGCGTTTATTTCCTTCGTTATATTCTCATGTGTATAAAAAATGAATTTATTTTTCAAATCGTTATTGTTATTTTTATTTTGCATAGAGTTCCACATTAACAAAGCATTTAAAACGTTTTGATAAGCGTTAGAATTAAACTGAATCTCCTCCCCGTTTCCATACTTAGGTAAATTCGCGTTGTTTGTTAAAAAATTTGAATAAACACCACCGTGTTGATTAAAAATCGGTTCTAAACCACTTATTTTGTTGTAATAATCTCTTGGTTTAACACTTTTCGGTGGAATAACTCCGATATTTTTCGTCGGGTAATAACCAGGAAAGTTCTCTTCATTTTTGTAATCAAAACGTCCACCGTATTTTCCATTAACACCATAATAGCCGTAAACATCTTTCGTTAAATTATTTCCAGTTTCAATCGTAGTTGTTTCATCTGCATATTTTGGTTTTTGTGGATTCATTGAAATTTCACCCGATGTTAATTCTTTAATAACACCTGTGGTTTCTTCGGCATCTTTGGGGTCTTTAAATTTATTATCTAAAGCCATTGGGGCTGATCTTTTAACCATCTTAAGCGGTTGTGGGCCTTCGTGAGCAACTGGTAGCGGGGAATTTTCGATTTTATGCACAAATTGGTGATGTTGTTCATGGGGTTTAACCTTTTCGGTGGTCGTAATTTGTAGTATTCTATCGATATGATGTTGAGGGCCATCGTGTAAACTTGGCATAGGAGCATTATTAATATCATAAGTGTCATGGTGTTGATGGTGGTGTTCTGGTTGATCTTGATCTTTATTACATCGACAAGAAATCACACACAAACTTAAAAATAGAAATAAAAATAGTTTTAATGACATGTTTTAGCGCTTAAACATAGATTTAGACTTCGTTTTAAATCGCACGATGAAGTTTTGATTGAATCAAGACTTGAAGTGTGAGAGTGTTCTTTGTACAGTTGAGTTCAATTCAAACACGGTTCATTTAATGTGTTAAGGGTCAATAGATAAGTGAGGTCTTTCAATTGTACGTAATTATTTAAACGCTCGATCTTTATTAAATGGTTTTACTTTTTTTGAGGTTATAAATTAAAAAAATTTAAACGATAAATATATTTTTTAAAGAAATTAATTGGAATAAAATTTTGATTTAATTAAATTATTCCAGGAAAGCAATTTTTAGGGTAAATGAAAAGGTTTCAATACTAAATTTTATTTAAAAATATTTAAATATTGTAATACTTATATAAGCGCCATCTATCGAGTTTAACGTTAAATATTATAGAATTATCATTTTATTTTGGAAATATTTTTGAATTATATTTTATTTAAATTTACAATTTAGAACCTTTTTCAATGTTAAAGGAAGTAGTTTATATTTAGTAGGAAAGATAATTATTAAATAATTACATTTACATATTTTTAAAAATGTCATTTCTTTTGCTGCCATCTGTCGTGATTAAAATTAAACCATTTAAATTAATTTTGTATTTTAAAAAATTATTATTATTTTTTTAATTAATTATCGTTTGATTTTAGTGAGTTTTCGATTTACATTTGAAACATTAAGATATTATAAATAAAGTCATTGGAATTATTTAATATTTGTTTTAACAGAACGAAATGTTACAGTTTTTTATTGTCAACTTAAGACAATTATTTTATTGATCATTGTTAATTGTTAAATTACACATAAATCATTAAATGATCATTGATTATTGAATAAATATAATAAAATACCCAACAAGCATTGTTTTAAAATTCTGTACTGAAAAAGATCAACTCAAATTGTTCAACGTTGAATATTACAAAAATGTTTTTTAAACAATTATGGGTTTTGCTCGTGTTTTTATCGATTATCTTGACTGTTTCTGGTCGTGCAGTTTCATATGTTGTAGATGTTCCACCGAAGCGTCAACCGAAGCCACCATATTTTAATAAACGCAAAAATGGAAATTATTAAGATAAAATAAAATAGTAAAAATGTGTTATAACAACTTAAAAGTGTTATAAAACGTTATAATACGACAAACATTTTTGGGAAATAAAAACATTGTTTTCAACACTGACACGAATTAAGTATTCATTTGTTATTTCGAGAACCATAAATAATATTGTATAAATACACATGTCATGCTCAATTGAGAATTGGAACATGTTTACGTTTAGACCACAAAAAGAAGTTTCAAAATTAAAGATAAATAACGCACACGTGCTGCGAGGTGATAATTAACTAAAATTTTATCTTTGCAATTGCAATTTTTAGTCATAGTCTCTAAATGATAAGCTTGAAATGTGTTAGTTAAAAAGCCACACTTTTGTACACATAAATTTTTCTTGTTATTCGACGTCAATGCAGTTTATTGGAATATAAAAGGGGAGTAGCCGGATTGTTAAAAGGACATCAATCCAATAATTACGTTCCTTTTAAGAATTTCAACACAAACCAATTATATTTCAAAAGAGAAAACGTTTTAATATTCATTCAGCACTAATTCTTTTATTTTTCATACGGATCTTTTTAGAGAACCTTGAAAGCCCCCACTACCATGTAAAAATGAACCGGTTAAAACACTTAAAACCGAAGAAACCCAACAGTAAGGTTATTTGTTTGAGAGTTCTTTAGGCTACAGCTCAAAGTTTGAATTTGAAGATTAAAAAAAGCGTTGTGTACTAAAAATAGTTTAAAATGAGTGATAAAAACGATAGAATTATATTTCCGGATGACCCAATTCTTCAAAAACAACCGGTATCTAAGGAAAACGAGCAAAGAAAACCGGTTCCGGATAAAGAGCCGATACTGTCTAAAGAAGATTCTGCGGGAAAAGCTGGTTCGGAGATTGATAAAATTAAACCAACGGTAATTTCAAGATCTGCAATTGGAGTTCCCCCAAAAGAAGTTGATCCCAACGGAGGCGCTATAACTGATACTTTTGAATAAAAAAAGTAAGTTTGTCCACGACTTCCTTATAATATATACCTTACGTAACCCAACCTTAAAATGATTTCATATAACAAAATAAATACATTATGTCACATATTCTGTAACATATTATTGACATGTTTGTGACAAACGTATTTACGAAAATTGTATGTACTCGAAAGTATTAAAAACCTATACTTTCAAAATAAAAGGCTTCATTGTTTGTTATTTCGATAGCGATTAGGATATGAAAGGTCAAAATGAAATGAAAAATAACTCATTAAATTGATTAAAGTTTAAATATTACATTACATTATATAAATTGTACCGGAAATGTCATATAACTCGCAATATATGAAAGCTGTAACCATAGTTACAAAACTACTATGCACTTGCAATGTCCCACATAAAATGCAACATAGCTTAATAGTACAGGCACTGGGTAGTTTTGCAAAGGAAAAGTTTTGCTTGGAAAAGGTGACGTCCTTATAATAACTCTGAGTTTCCATCTTAAGAGACGCACGGCTAAACCCGAATGTTTCTGGTTCTAGTTCTAGTGTTAGTTCTACTTTTCAGAACTTTGACTACTTGCAGAAACATTCGGGTTTAGCCGCACGTCTCTCAGGACGGCTAAATCCGATACTAAAACATTAAATATAGTGATTTTTTTTTTAATTTCAGGTTAAGAAATGAAAACATCAAAAATCTTAATTATTTATTGCAACTCAAAAACTACTTATTAATTAACAAATATTAATCGTAATTTTATCGATAGAAAATAATCTCAAGAACAATTTTTTTCTTTAATCGCACCAATTATATAACCACCAAACGCAAACGCCGATAATGTTTGGGAAGTTCGTGGTTTCCGTTTTTCTAGAATTTTTTACGGGGCGATAAAGTTCTCTATTCAAATTTAATATAAATCAGTTTAATCCGTAATTTCGTCTTAAACACAAGAAGAAAAATGAAAAACTTTTCTGTTTTAATCGGGTTTTTATTAGTCGTTTCTTCACTTTCTGCAAACGAACTAAATAATGATGAAAAGTTATTAAGAAAAAAACAAATTGAAAAGAAAGATATATTCCTATCAAATTCATTTAAGGATGAGCGTATTAAAAATGAATTTTTTGAATCTGACGAAGTGTCTGCGAAGGAAGCCAAGTTTACGCCAAGTTCTATTGATAACGAAATGAAAAATAAATTGGTTGGATCAAAAGGTACTGTTGTTAAAGCCTCTACGTTAACTGATGTGAAATCGTTAAGGAGAAAAGTACGTTTTATTAAAGTAAAAAAAATTCTTTTTTTTCCGAAACAATGTGCTCATGGTGCTGACGCAAACGGCGATTGCCTTGATGATTATTATAATTTTTAAAAAATTAATGTTATTAATTTACTAATTTTGTGTCGCCTCTTTGTATTCGTTTAAAGAAATAAATTTAAAATTTAATTATTAAAATAATTTTAATATCAATATTAAAAAAAAAATTACCAACTTAAATCTAGTAACTTTAAAATCCATTACTAACTTCCTAAAATAAATATTTGATTGACATTTCATAAGAAAACTAACCTTACTTAACATTCATTTCCCCTTCCTAACTTCACTCTTCTGTATACTGACCACACTGACATTCCTTTGTCAGTGGTCGAAAACAAAACTCACCTATCCTAACATTTCTTCGCGCTATAATTGGGATTCAAAAGAAAACCGACATTCCTACACGCTACAATAATTAGATTTTTTAAATTAAATTTTTTTTAATTGACATTTCAAAATAAAACTAACCCTTTCCAACAGTTTTTCTCGGATTGACGTTTCAAACGAAAACTAACCTCACTTAACATTGGCTGCGTTGTCATGACGATTTGGTGCAAGGTCTATAGAACATATGTTCTATAAACCTTGGATTTGGTGAATGACCCATTTCTATTAGTTAAGAACTGTTTAGGAAACGTACGAAACGTACAAATTTGACGTTTCCTAAAATGGCGGCTATTTGCATACGATGACAGGTGGAGAACATTTATAAAATGTCCTTATTAATTAACACTGCATTAGCATTTATTGATATAAACTTTATTATGCACTCGCGGGAATATTTATTACATATTACATTAAACACAATCCGGTTAACAACGTTTATGCCTGCTGCCGCTCCGCGCTCTCCATTTCCGCGTCAACCCCTTAAAACCATATGTCCCTAAATACACATACATAACAGATGAAGTAAACCATGTAAAATGTTTATAGTAATAAATGTAAGTACAGTAAAATTTAATATTTTTATTAGTGTATCGATAAAGATAAATTCTATCTTAAGGATTATATCCTCTTAAACACATATCGCCTTGTTTAAGGTGGCCGTTCAATTTACTTGGGTTCTAAAAACTGATAAAAAAATTTGTATAGTTCCTTCTCTGATTTGTAGAGGTCACAAAGTGTTTGGTTTAGCATCTTTAAAATACAGATGTTTCGCTTCTACTGAAAAGTGAGACAGAAACACATCGACTATTGTATAGACGTGTTTTTATACCGCTACGACCGGCCGATTATTTGTCATCGTATTATGAAAAGTGTTGGTATAGAAAAATATATTAAGGCTGTAGTCTCAGGGCTGAAAATTTAATTCCAACAGAACGCGTTTACCGTTTGATATAGCCAAAATACTTTCAAATAAAAAATGCATAGAAAGACGAACTCTACGACCGCACGGTGAGATATTTAGATAATTGTTGATAATAACGTAGATAAAAAAGGGATTTAAGAGTTTCGAAACCGAGTTCTTGGTGCCGTGGATAATAATTTTCCGGTTACTTTTTATGCATACATTTTTTTGATTTTTTTTAGTATAAATGAGTTGTATTGAAATTTCCCACGTTAAGAATATTCTAATTTCTTCGCTAATTTCGATTTAGCCCCGAACCCAAAGGGCGTATGGCGTGGCAAAACAGTTTGTGCGAGCGGTCTGTTTATTATATTGCATCTTTTACTATCTTATCATATTTTTCGACCATTTCGTATGAATAGCGTTTTTTGAACTGCTTTAAAATAAAATTATTTAAGTAGGTGAAGCTTAATACTAAATAAATGTATAACTACTAAATTAGGCCCGCTATTGAACTACTAGTAGACAGCGATTGGCGTTGGGTAAATACCCGGCGGGTAGGTATGTATTTATAAAATGGGTATTTATCCGGGTATTTACCCCAGCCCAAGATAAATACCCAAACAGTACCTACGTATAAAAATGATACAAGTAAAAATATAACAGATTCGGAAAAAAACGAGAGCAAGATGATGAAATAGACATTGAAGACGAGGAATTGTCAACAATCCAAGACGTATTATCATCAAACAAATCTGTCGTAATTTAGATTATCAAGTTATTATGATTAAAACTTAATATATTATTTAACGTTTATTGTTTCGTTCAGAATCAGTTTCATCTCTCTAAGGCTATCCGAAATAAGGACTATATCATCTGCGTAGCGCAAATTACTTAGGTATTTGCCATCAATGTTTATGCTTTTTGGGTCCAATTCAGTTGTTTAAATGCTCTCTCCAGGATTGTGATGAACAATTTGGGTTCAACATTGTATCACCTTATCTTACCCCACGACCTATGGTACTTTTATGCAATTCTACCGTCATTGTAGCATTCTTGTAAATGCTATAAATATGTTTGGTGTATCGATAATCGACTCTGCATTCTTGAAGTGGTTGCAAAACTGCCATCAACTCAATTTGAATAAAATTTTATAAATACCTCTAAATACCCATCTTGGGTAAATAAACCCCCGTATATATATTCAGGGAATCTTCCCTTGAAAATAAATACCCGGGTATTTAACAACACTGCTAGTAAGTAACTTCAATGTCTAGAACACTAGACCTAGAACTAGAAACTTTCGAAATTGTTTCTGAAGAAGGTTGCAACATGGCATCCGAAACATTAAAATTTTTTTCAAAAAACGCACAGCTTAACCCAAAAGTTTCTACTTTTAGGTCTAGTGCTAGATCTAGTTTTAGTTTAATTAACACCGTGAAAGCCTTCGTACTTATAATTAAAAGTATCCTAAAAAATAGGATACCGCACTAGGAGTTTAGCCATTAGATACAAAATACCCTTGATATAATAATAAAAGTAAAGATTCAGCCGTTTCTTGATCTTGCTCTATTAAAATTGTTGTTCGTATAACATCACATTGAAAGAATAGGGACCTTTTCGGTATTTCTGTTTTTGACCATCGCTACTCACAATTATCTATTAATAAATTAATTTTGTCTATTATTTTGTACAATTGTCTAAATCTTAACTATGTACAATTTATGGGTAAATTTGTTATCAATATTTGTTATAAATAACTATTTTTAATTGCAGTACAATACCGCGTTTTACATACAATTTTTGATTTGTGTTCATCTGCATAATCCACAAAATTACCAAAATCCTTGTTCTATTAGATAATTACTGATGAAGACCCCACTTACTGTTCACGTCTTTTTAAACGTTTTATAAAAAAACGGGTAATATAAACATATTCAATTCAAACGGATTACTTGGGCAGAAGACAAATAAACAGATTAAGAACAGCAAAAAATCTATTGTTCGTTATCTGTAAAAAGCTCTCTCTCTCGGTATTCCCCACCGAGAAATAAGCTCCGTTTTCTTGCTTCCGAACGTCCGTCTCTTCGGCCCCTTAGAAACTGTGTGACCATGAGACTGCAGCACATTTATTTGCAAAGGGCATCTATATTTAATATTTTATTCGAAAGGATTAATTGCCCAAAATTGTTAACTGTTATATATTTGATTGATACACTGATAAAAACGGTATTAAAATTCCTTATAGGATGTTGTAAAAACCACAGTAAACGTATATTTGCAGTACTATGTAATAATTTTAATATGTTCCCTCTATGAGACGATTGACAAAGTTTTAAAATGTCTTAATTTACCGATTTTAGGTAGATTCCTTTACGCAATCTAGTGAAGCTTAAGTATATTGAGGAAATCGCACATTTTCACTTGGTGCAGCTTCCCGTGATAATGACAAATTTTCTGCGCTTGTACTAGCGTGGAATCTATTCCTATGATACATGTGCAAAAAATGACACCTTTGTTCTCCCGTTTAAGTGTATAATTTTCACATAAATCGCATTTATACGAAGTCGTTTTTATGGCAAAGTTTAGCAATTTTTTGTGATTAACATCCTAATTATTTTACAACAAAAAATACGTCATTTTGTACAGAAATATGTTAACAACAATCATATGTATTTAACTTTGAATAAAGATATGAGAGAAAGCCGGGAAGCTGCACCGAGTAAACCAGTGTCGGTTCATATAAAAATCGCCATTGAACGGCGGCCTTAAGTTTATGAATCTGTATGTATGCCTAAGTAAAGTGAAATTATTAAATTGCTATGAACTTCTTTTTGTTAAGAGTTTTGATGGCTTTAATAGAAACCTATAAAATAAGATTATTCACATTTTAAAGTTGACTATAAATAATATGATAGATGAAACAAGCCAATAATTTTTATTGAACACAACCTATAAAAAATACATATTATCTATGTTAATATTTATTAATGTAAAAGCATAACATCCTTTAGGTGTAAATTCAAAAATTTGACTTGGTTTCCAATTTCTTTTAGTTTTTCAAAGTTCAAAATCTTCCAGGAAAAGAAAAAAGGTATTTAGAAAAAACCAAAAAATGCCTTTCTGAAAAGAAAGAATCTTACATCTTATAACCGTGGTTTCGATTTAGTTCGTTTGTTCACCTTGGCCTTTTTTGCACATTTCTTCCTACAATCAAAATAAAAAAAAATTAACCCACAATTAATCGTGTTATTACTAAAATTAAAAAGCAAAAACACCTACTCCTGGCAACCAACACTCTCATCACCGACAAGATAAACGATTCAAAGAAGATCACAGAAAATCAGAAGAAAAAATAATTTATAATTTCTTTTTTGGTGCCATTGGCTTTCTCGATCCTCGACAATCCGATGAATTGCATAAATATGAAGTGCATTCCGGAAACAATTTCACCGACGACTTCTTATTACTAGTATATTTTTGAGGACAACATTGCATTTGCAAAGCAGGGGGCTCAGTATCACATTGCGAACCACAATTCGCCGACCAATAATCGCGAATTCTTTCTTGAATAAATTCTTGAGAACTTGTAAGCGAATTCGAGAAATTTGCTGTAGCAATTGAATTTTTCGAAGAATTAAAATTACATGAAATTTTTTTATCTTGCTTAGACATTTTCGGAACCATTCGGATGTTTGAAGATTTCGGAAGATCGACACACCTTCAAGAGAAATTTAAAGATTGAACGATATTATTGAAAGAATAGAGATGACAAAACAACCTTAGACCGTACAAAAAGACATTTTAATTTTAGAAGAATAATTCGAAAACTAAACACGAAGCGCAACATTATCTCTGAAAAGAAAAAAAATAATAAATACATTTAAAATTAAATGTTATACGGTCTAAGGTTAATTTTAAAGAGATTAATTTACCAAGTTAATGATTCGTCATCTTCATCATCATCGGTGTCATCAGCGATGGGGGCTGTTCTTTCAAAAAGTCTTCTCCTCGCACGTTGGAATTTTAATAAACGTTTTTCCATAATTTGTTTTTCCTTGTACTCCGTTGCGTCTAAGTAGTTTGTGTTGCTACTTAGATACATCGTACTGTTTTATTAGATAAAAATCTTTCAGAAAGTTACTTTTACACAATATTTCCTGTTGTTTACTTACGAATTTCCAAGGGGAATTGTTTTATTTAGAAAGGATTCTTCTTCATCAATAACCTTCAAAACAATTACAAATTAAAATTTAGCTAATCTTTCAAATGGTGTAAATTAAACTTACCGGAGGGGTAAAATCTGGAACTTTTTCAGTTTGACCAACATAATTCTGTTTATTTGAAGTCATTATCCCTTTATGAGAAAAACTGGACGACGCCGACGGTTGAAATTTCGATGATACATTATCGATTCGTTTATTCGCAATTAAAACCGGTTGTCGTTGAAGTAAATCGGGTATTTCGATGATGGTAGTCTCACCAGGATTGATCATGCCTTTAGGAATGACCACCTTTTGATAATGTGTTTTCTTCTTCTTCATCGTTTACTGTACTCTACAAATTTCGATCTAAACCTTTTTCTTTACCCCATTTCTAAATAAAAAGAAAACCGATTGAAGTTGAAGTTGGTGTCACGTCAAACTTTCAAAGAATGTCATCAATCATTTAAATAATCATTTTCCATTTTTCCTCACTTATTAATTATCATTATTTATTAATCAATTGTAGTATAGATAATGTAATAATAAAATATATTAATTATTAAAATCAAAAAATATTTTTAATAAATTAATTTTTAGTTATAAGCGCCATCTGTTATCCAATTACTGATTTCTCTCTTACAGATTTCTACTAAGTAACTAACCTTTCGTTTATAAATTTTTGATTTACACCTTTCTGATTATTTTATTATTTTTTTTTATTTTTTACTTTGAAATAACAGCTCCACACGTTGAAACATTTTACGCACAACTAGATTCGTAATTATCCGAAAAATCAGAACTAAACTTGGAAGAACCCTCTTCGTAAGCAGTTTCGAGATATGCAAATCCCAAGCGACCTAAAAAACATTTTTATCTCGTTATTAAATAACTTAAAATCTATTCTACAACATTTCGGATTTAATCTTGAACCACTTAAATTATTATAACTACCATTTAGATCGTTGCAATCCAAATCCAATTGCGGTACCACAATTCTGGTCAAATTTCTTTCGCCATTTAGTACACATTGAAAAGATTTATCTTTTTTGAATAATTGTCCTTGAAGTGCTTTATTATCGATATTTTTTTCAAAATCGCCGCATAAATTAGTAGAAAACATGCCTTGTTCAACCACGTCGTCATCTTCTATAACCGCCGTTAAAGGGGGTTGAAAATTTCTATTTCTTCTGTCTAAATTAAATGATCGAGAATCACACCGTTTTTTATTTGAACCGGAACTTTGAAATCCTTCAGAAGACGTTGCCAAAGAATTTAATTTTGGATAATTTGAATGGGATGGTTTTTGTCTTTGCTGAGTAGAATTAGATATTGAAAAAGAAAGTGATTCATTACATTGATTTGAATTGCTTTGATCATTTAACATCCAATGATTAATATTTGATGATGGTTGTCTTTCATGTACAACTTTTGAAGGAGAAATCACATTCATTAATCGTTGACCATTTGATAGCGGTGTTTGACAAGAAGATGATATCGATGTGGAACCAATATATCGATTTGAATCTGTCATTGAAGATGCTACCCATTGGTTATTTGATATTTTCAATCTGTGATGACCTAGCTTTGACGACGAAATCGGTGGTAAACTACCATGATCAGTAATGTATTGATTAGATTTTGGTGATAACGTAAATGGAAACTCATTTGGGGTATAATCTCTTAAATTTTCTTGATTCCTTGTTATGTATTGTGTTGAGGACCTCTTAACAGGAAATGAGGGCACAGAACTATCTCGATTCTGATTTATAGGAACCCATTGTTGAGGTTTACATGGTGGGGGTGTTCTGCATCTTCCCAATGGTTGGTCAATTAAACAATCATTTTGATTTAACCATCTATTTGGTGTTGAAGTTATTGGACAAAATAACTGATGTCGGTTTTGATTCCATTGTGATGGATATTGAGTAGATTGAGAACAAAATGATTGATTTGAAGGTTCATTAAGCATCCAATTTACACCATCGTTACATCTCATTTCATAATTTTGATTTTCAACCACATCAAAAGCCGCAATCAAATTTATAGGATTATCTAACTTTAAACTTTGATCCCTCGGTACACTTTGAAATCTTTCCGAATAGTATTGTGATGGAAATATTTCATTTTTATGAAAACTCTGTCTGTGTCTTTGATTTGAAGTAGATGAGCTTGAATGTCTTTTTTGTACTGGCGATTGATTTGAGCTGGAAGCCTCATTTTGAGTGTAATTCGATCTTCCTTGTTTAATTTTTATAGCTTCTGCATCTACGTTTGTTGATTGATTTTTTAATTTTTGAGACTTTGTTGATGATTTACAATGAACTTTTATGTTTTCTGTGTTATCGGTTAAACTCGATGCAGGGGATGCGATTAAATCTGATTCGTCGGCGAGTTCTTCGGGAATTTCAATAACGACGGTAACATCGTTTTGTATTAATCCTTTAGGAACGATTATTCTTCTACTCATTATGATGGTTTATTAGAAAAAAACGTTTTAATTAAATAATATCAATGGCAATTATTTTTGTCCAACGTTCACATTTTTCAACAAACATACCAAACATTAACAAAGAGGAAATTTTTAAATAAAATTTTTGAAAAAACCATTAAATTTAGATTAATGTCTTCATACCATTTTAAAATTTTTCTATTTTGACAACTGTCATACATTAATTAAACATATAATAAGCAGATGGCTGTAGTTGTATTGCAATGAAATATCGCTTTTTAAATAAATGTCAAAATCGCAATTATTTCTTCAAATTTAAGTTAATTCTTTAGATAATATTAAATATTATGCAGATTCTAAAAACGAAAACTGATTTTTTTAAATAAAAAATATATTTAAATGTTTATTATTAAAAAGTTATGGTGCCATCTCTTTTGACAATCATAAATTAATTAAAATTGACAGTTTAAAACCAACACAAATGAGGTTATGTTATGAAAAAATTTGTAATAAATCAAAGAATATTTTTTTAACTGCTTTTAATTTCTTTATCTACATTCAATTTGTACTTAAATAGTAGATATACAATAAAAAAGAACATTTACATAAAAATTGAATATGAATTTGGTGTTTTGAGCCTTATTTACACAAAGTTTTTTTAATACACAGAAACACACATCCAAGAGATTTTATAAATAAATAATTAAAAGATAAAAACAGCATCAATAAATAATCAACATACAAACAACAAGATAAAGATTTTTTTTCGTTAACAATAAGTAGAGTAGAAAACTTTTTCTCTACAGCGATTAACAACTAATTAAGGCAGAAGTTGAACATCAATATTTGCTTAATTATTATTTAATTAGTTATGCTATATTAAGAAGTAAATCTATTAATTCATAGGAGTTGAACAGCTTTCTTCTTTGAGTTTGATATGGATAAGTAATGTTTAAAATGATTTAATTTTCTTGTAATCGGACGGTTTATTTTAAAATGACAAAGAAACATGATTTTACCGGAAAAATAAGAAAAAAAAATTTGGTCCCTAACAAATTTCGATTTTTTTATAGAAAGGATTAAAACATTACTAAGCTCTAAACAGTTTTTTTACCATAATTTATTTTATTAATCTTATTTTTTATTCTTAGATTTATTATCTTTAGTTTCGTCGTCGTCCTTATGATCGAAAAAAAGCAACGGTACCATTCCCAAAAGACAACCGATTGTAACTCCAATAACACGACCCAAATTTGCAAAATTTCTCGATATTGGCATATCGAGTTGAGCGGGAGTTAATTTCGGCGGACAAAATCCGACCTTATTCGCCATCCTTTCCACGTAAAAAGCCGTCCCTATTCCTAACACATCGGAAAAAGTATTTCCCAAAGCTGCAGCTGCCATCGTCGATAAAAAGAAATACGAACCCAAATAAATATCAATATAATCTCCCTAAAAAAAAATAAAATCATATTTAGAAATAGAAACAAAAGTATATTAACTTTTTAATAAAGGCGTCCAAGACAGCACTCACTTAAATATACTTAAACATAAAGGTACTTTACTATGATATTATAACCTCTTATGGTAGGTAACAAGTTTTAACGGGTTTGGCCTTGGAGAAGTAGAGGGTTCCCCTCTTTTATTTTAAGAATCGATTTTCGCAATATTAAAACACTCTTGTTACAACTAACGTAATTGTGAAAGACACAAGTTGAGTTAGAATTAAAATTAACAAACATGTTTCTTTTTAATTTAAATTACATACCCCTTTAGAACACATTAATTCGACACGAGTAATCCGGGGGAATTTACCGGTTTTATCTACTCACAGTCCGCAAATTACCCTTAATTTTCTGACATTCCTAAATCGACATAAAAAATGTTAGAGGTTATTGATTGATTGATTGACGTCTCTATTATGCTGTACCAGCTATAGAGTTTCCACCAACTCTTGTTGTATTGTATACTTTTTTTATGACTTTTCTTCTGCGAAACATTCGGGTTTAACCGCACGTCTCTCAAGACGGCTAAACCCGAATGTTTCTAGGTCTAGATAGGTGGGGCATAGCGCATGTCCTATTCTCAGTCTAGAATGAGAGTGTAGAACTGGCGTGATACAAAGGGAACTTTTTTGAACATCCTTTAGTTGAGCTAGAAGCCACTCTTCTTCCCATTGATGGTTTATGTCATCAATATCTTGCCGATATAATTCTTTTCCATAGATTTTTACTCTGTGAACCTCCTCCTGGTGTCCCTTGTTCGCCAATTCGTCAGCTTTTTCATTTCCACTTACTCCCATATGTCAGCACATGTCCCAATTATTTTATTGACATTTGACAACTTATAAATGTATGGTACCTTTCGAGTCTTTCAATAGCTTTGTTCGTTGGGGCTGCACTACTCTGCACGACATGGCACTCGTATGACGTCATAGTGTAAGTGAGTGCAAGTAGTGCAGTCCCAACGAACAAAGCTAATTTGATCTAATTTGTAATTGTACTAATTATAAGTGAGAAGAGGTTATAATATAGAGACGCTCGTTTTCAAAGTGACAGTTGAATTAGAATGTATATAACCTTACTTATTATTTGAAGTAAACTGTTATACATAATAAAGAAAATAAGTTTTACTTACAAATATTAGCATAAAGAAGTTGTCTAAAAATCCAAATCCTATAAATGGTATTGAGTTTGCTACGGCCACTAAAAATTTAAAATAGTTATCCAGACTTTTTAGAGTCATTACATAGAATTTCGTCTACTTACTATCAACTAAATTTTTCGTGGTCGGTCTTGGTATTCTTTCAGCTAAAACATAAAGCTTTATTAGATATTAAATCATATGAACATCGGCATAAAAGTAATAAATATTGTTTTTAAGTAAATTGAGGTAAATCTCGTTCAGATTGAAATTAGCCGCAAACAACTTTACATAAGCATTATTCAAATTGAATTCTATACGAGACGCATATTTCATTAAATCTCGTTTTAATTAAGTTTTAGAATCCGTAATAAAATTCACATTATAATTATAATAAAAATTATAGTAAATTTGAAAATTAAATTAAAAGATCTAAAATGTCAAAATAAACATAAAGTTAGGTTATCAATCTGTCAAATTTTGACGTTACATTTCTTTTTCAACCAAATTTAATGATTTCCTGATAAATATTTTCAAACAAAAATATTTTTACCACCTATTTTTTTGATATTGTTAAAAACGAATAAGTAAACAAAGTGTTGTTGAACTTTTAAAACGAATATTAATTACAAACACCGATAATATCCTTTAATTTTAAATTCTTTTTCATTTCACAATACCCCTTAAAAATGTTTCACAATGTTACGTCATCTTCATTCTTTGTCCCTATTTTTACCGAAGGCTTCGTTTTTGACCACTACGTGACTTTCATCAGGTTATACCTTTGTATTTGGACGTCTTTATTGCCTTTATGTTGACATAAACAAGGTTATGTATCAAATCATGAATGATAAATGACAACTTACGAATTTATGTTTACTAAACAAATAACTTGATTTCGCTTTTAAATATAATAAAATCTAAAACAATTGCAAAAAAATAAAAATAGATAAAAATAGAGATTTGTTAATTATATTTACGTATATTACTCACATTTCTTACTCAGGTGAATATTAAATTTAATTAAATATAAAAATTTACTTCAACTTAATAAATTTACCTCAATTTACAATAAAAATATGTTCATGCCAAAATAAATACAAAGCGTACATGCTAAAATTGTGTTAGTTGTTGAGTGTTATTTTGTTAGTAATATAAAAATTCTCATCTATTTTTACAATAAGAATACCGCAAAGAATACAATTTGCACCAATAAAATCAGCATGCTTATTAATATTTTGTATATTAATCAAACTAATTAAGATAAAAACTACAACCGCTCCAAAATAATTTAATTAATCTCTTATAAGATCGGCTTTAATGCCCCTAAAACCACCGTCTATCTCTCTCAATCAATCGTTAGACAACTTCCGTACCAACTTTTCGCTTCATCCAATCCTCCGGCAGCTTACAATAAGATCCGGTTGGATCTACGTCACCCAATTTAGGCATCCTGCTCGGTCTTCCGTATTTGCTCCTCCATATTGAAGCTCCTAATTGCCCTTTATAATTTACAATTAATTAAGAAATCCATTCAACAAATACATTTAACATTTTGCAATTTCCTTCGATATAAAATATTGAATAAAAATGATTAAGTATATCGATACTGTTTAATGACAATTAACAGTATCGATAAAGGCAAACAAATTAATGCAGCGTTAATATTAATTACCAACCAATTTTGGGGTTGTTACAGGGAGTTGTGCTTTTGGTACTTGAATAGGGTGTTTGCGAGGTGTAAAATCAATAATTTACAACGTGATGTCTATTAAAATTGACAAACAAGTATAAAATGTAAACTTTGAAGTAATCCAACACTTTAATTCAAACAAACTTCACATTATCAAATAAATGATAACGCCGTTAACACAATGAAAACGTCATTGAGATTACGATGATGTGACCCGATTATTTAACAGATTTTAACACAATGACTATTAATGGATAAATTATATGTATAGAAAGAAATTAGTTCGAAGAAGTTAAAACGCTAATAAAATTACTAAATTAACTCTTTGACATCTACAAATTTGCCAATTAGAACCTTCAACTGGAAGTTCAAGTCGAATTTAAGACAACTTTAAGTTTGAAAAGCAAACCGACGACGATTCTCAACAACTTGAAAGCTTCTCCATTAAGTTTTCATTTTAATATTATTATATACGTGAAGTTAGTAACAAATGTACAGTTTCTGTCAAATAAAAACTTACCGCAATGAAACTTGAATTTATTTTTAATCTTACTTATTTAATAACATCCAAGTTTAATAACTTTTCTTAAATTAGATCAAATATAATATATTAGATTGTTTCTTTAATTATAAACGCTTTTATTTAATAACATTAACAAATTAACATCTACAAGTTTGTCAATTAGATCAACTTGAAGTTGACACAATTTTTTTACAATTTTAAGTTTTAAATGCAAACTGACCACGATTCCCGTGAAATTCAAAGCAAATTCTTTGCAAGTTTCAAGTGTAAAACATTAAAACAACTTAAAAACTTCTCCATTAAGTTTTTATTTTAAATTATTGCTGAAATATGATTATATACGTGAAGTGGTAACAACTATATTAAGCAAAAACTTACCGCAAATTTAATTTATTTATTTAATAATGTTCAATGTTAAATAACTTTTGTTAAATTAGTATAAATGTATCAAAATAAAAATAAATCGGCTCTTTAATTTTAATTTCATTTTTACTAAAATAGCACCTACAGCTAACTTCACCTGAAAAATAATTTATCATTTCTATTTGTATTTTATTGAGGTTATGTTGTCATTATAACCAAATTGATTTTTTATCAAATTTAAGAAAATTCTAAAAGATTAACGAGTCAAACTTTATAATTTATCCACAAAGAGGAAGCCGGAAGCTTCAATTTCAAAGATTTATATCAGTTTTCAATCAAAAATTCGATTTTTAAATAGAGATCAATTCGCTGACGTCATCGATGAAGTCACTGAAAGCATATTGCGGTAAGAAAGCGCTAAAAATAAATACCCTCTCAATATAGTCAGACAAAAATATCAAATCACAAGATTATTCTTTAAAAAGTCTTAAAAACTAAATTGTAATTTTAAAATAAATTAATTCTAAATGTATCGAATTTATTTATCTACTATAGTGTTTTGTTTGTAAAGTGTTTAATTATTAACTCAAATGTTTTAATTAACAAAAAGAATAACTAAAACCTACCTTGAAATTCCTCTTTGAGTCTCTTCGAATCGTATTCTTCCAATGCCGCGACCAAAACAGCCCTTTCATCGTCCGTTAATCTCAAAACCAACTCTTGAGCTTGTAATTTCGATAAACCAACGATGGTGCTCGTTGTTTCGGCCCTCGCGGCACTTCCCCCCCGAATTACATCTACGCCAAACATCCGCGTACCAAACACTGAATTATCGAAATTTTTGTTCACCGTGCCAAAAGTTTTAAACAAGTTATTACTAGTTCTTGAAGGTAAACACGTGTTTTCATATAATAATCTCGATGAGCATTTAAAAAGCGTTTGACGCGACACTTTAAACACACAAGAACCACTGGCCATAACTTATTCTGATTAAAAATAACAATCTTTCTTTAAAAACTCGGTTTTGTTTTAGATCATATCTCTTCGCCACAGACCGAAACGCTCTCGGACGAGTTTTTGGCACCAACTAATTTAATTTTGACGTTTTAAACGTCATTCTGCGCATGTTTATGATAAAACAACACGTTGAAGTTGACAAGTTATAGAATTTCAGCGACATCTATAATGCGTATTATTACAATATAAGTAGAAATCTGTAACTTTTAATGCTATAATCGAATTCATTGATATTGATCTAAATTAATAAATTAAATCCTAAATTATAATCTTTATTAATTATAGGTTTTTAATGAATTTTTGAATGCCAATACAATTAAATAAGTAATATATCAACAGAAATTAACCAACTGGTTTTGGTGAAATCCCATTAAACAATCTATCTTTGATCATTTGAGCCATCAAACCATGAATAATCTCGATTGTTGTTTTACAACTGTCCTTAGTGGCTTTCATAAGTTTATCTTCAGTGCGTTTTTCGTGCGGATCCGGACCCCCAACCATAAACCCTCCACGACCTAAAGCGGTTTCCGATTGCTCCAATTTTTCTGATAAATCAACCATTTGTCCGGTTGTATAATCTGCATTGGTTAATAAACTTGATGAACTTAGAGTGTTTACCCAGTATTTGTTCCACAAAGAGTCCAAGAGTCTTCTATCGAGAGTTGACTTGAAATAAGAAACTTCCAATGAGTAGTATTGTTTGCAATGAACACCAAAATCTTCTATTTTATTCAAGGGAATTGTTTGGTATTCAGACGGTTCATCATTAGCGGGTTTGTAACCTTTGGGGTAAGTTCTAAAAGCACCCAAACAAACTTTTCCAGAAGAAATAGTACGAACCGGATCGATTACAATCGCAACAAATGGTTCTTGATAACTTTGATTAGTCATTTGAGTTGTTACATCTATTCCGGATAACCAACAACCGTAACCAGGATGGCTATGATACCAACCAATTGCATTTTCTTCTCTTCCAACCTAAAATTAATTCAAATTATAACATTATTGTTATATATTTTTTGTTTAATTTAAATCGTACTAATTTAGCTGCTGTCATGTACGAACTCATATATTCATAAGCTTGTGCTTGAGCGTTAACTCTAGTTTCGGTACCCTCGACAGGTAAAGCAAAAGAATCCATAACAAACATGGTATTTCCATCAATCTTCCCCAAAATTAACCCCATAACTTCTAAGTTACCTCCAGATCTAGCATGCATCACCATTTTTAACAAAGCCAAAGCCGAGATTTTTATGTCTTTAAAGAAATGGGGGCTAAAATTTTAATTAAGATTTCAATTTTAACATAACCTCAAAATTTATTCTTACTCTTTTTCCCATGGTTTTGCAGTCAAAATATCTTGCTGCTGTTGTTTATTATACCTATAAATCTCATCTATGGTGTTTATGGTTTCGATTTTATTAGCCATTTCCCATGTTTTTTGGGCCACATTGGACTGCGAATCCGAAGAACCGCTTCTTTGCGACATCCTTAGAGAATGTAAAGTGAGGTTATGTTCGAAATTAATAAAAAAAAATTTAATTTTTTAATTAAATTTGGTTTTAATGATTAATTTAATAGAAATGATGTTTTTTTTAGTTACCTTCTTAATTAAAATTAATCTAAATCGTTTTTAACTTTCTTTATTTTAATTCAACACATTTAACAATGTCAAATTTACTCAATTTTTGCGGGAAATTTAAATGTATAAAAATGACGTTTACAGTGACGTTTCTGTTGATGTAAATTTAAAAATCATTGAATCTGATTCACTTTGTGCAGATTTTTCATATATATTATATTATTCATAAATAATACGAACGGAAGATTCAGATTATAATATATCTTGAGATTGCGCAACGTTTCAGCGTTTTATCTCATTGTTTTTGTTATCATTTCCATGTTATTCTATAGTTTATTCTTGAATTCTTTAAAGTTAACTCATATTGTTTGCTTAAAAACGATATAAAGGTGAGTGGGGAGATAATCGCCTTTGAAATGACCTTAATTCAAAACTTTTCTTTTCAATGCCATTCGCTGACATACTTTAAATACTTTCGATAGCATTCAAAAGATATCATTTTATTCTAATTAGTACAATGGAGACCCTTTCGAGAACGTTACGGCCGTATAAACTTACCGTGGGTAATGTGGCCGGTATAGTTACAACAATACAATTTTTTTCTGGATCTGTAATATGTTTCGATATATTCAAAAAGAAAACAACGCAGGGTGTATCTTCAATGCCTTTCATTGGAGGCACTGTTATGTAAGGTTATATTAATTCTAAATATTTCTTAATTTTGTTTTTATTTTATAGAGGAATCCTTGTGTTGAAATATGCGATAATGTTAAATGATCAAGCTATGTACCAAGTGAATATGGCAGCGATAATACTTAATGTTATGTATCTCATTTTTTATTTGGTTTATTCAAAACATCGTTATGAAGAAGTTTATAGACCATCAGCACGAGGATTTGCTTTAGTTTCTGCTTTATTTTTATATATTAAATGGGAGGATGCAACAAAAATCGAATTTAGATATGGTTTGATTGTAACTGTATTAATGTTGTTATTAATGGGAAGTCCTCTAATGGAAATTGTATGTAAAACGCTTTCTAAATCAAGGTTTTAATAAGTTTGTTTTTAGAAAGACATAATACGTAAGAAAGATGCTTCATGCATTCCATTTCCGATAACATTCATGGCATTTTTTGTTTCAATATTATGGTTACTTTACGGAATAATTTTAATGAATGATTTTATGATAGTAAGTTTATTTGGTTTTGTTTCGTTTTTAATATCGATATACTTTTAGATTCAAAATACGATTGGTACTCTTTTATGTGTCACACAATTATATCTTTGTTTTAAATACGCCGGAGACAAGAAATCTCATAAAGAATAAAATTAGATAATTAAACGATGAGTAGCACAATGGTAAGATTCTTTTGTGATGTGAAGTGCCAATAAGAAATTATTAATAACTTTTACCTTCCTGTGTTGACTTGATAGTAAATTAAGAAAGGAATTATATCTAAATCTTATTAATGTTGAGGTTTAATAATAAATTCTATGTTTATTAAAGAATCTCTGAATTTATTAAAAGTATTACGCTTTTATTTCAATAAGTTTTTTTAACAAACACATTTTTTTTTTGTTGCAAGTAGAAATTTAAATTCAACGCTTTACCTCTATATAGACAAATAGTAAAAATATCAGTTTTTTTTTTTTTTTTAGATAACGTTAAATCGGCCCATTTTGGTAGAAATTGCGAATTTATTTTTATTCATTTTTGTGTGATGAGCTTTTTTTAATTAACTACTAAAAAGCGCCGATTTTTATTTTGTGACTAGTCCAAATACATCTAACAAAAATTTATTTACTTCTTAAAATAATTTTTTTAATGCAAATTATGGAATCAAACAAATTTTACATAAAACGTTGGTCGGGCAAGGTTTTTTAAAAGATTTAAAACGTTTCAAAGAAAATACACACAATTAATCTAAATACAGAGCATACCGATTTTATATTTATATTATCATTTTGATTATTTACAACTTAATTTTACATCGTTATTTACAAAACTTTTTTTCAATAACAGTTTTTAAAACTTTTGTGTTCTTTTCATGTTATAGAAGAGCAATTTATAAATATATTCCATTAATTAATAACACATCTATTTAAACATATAAAAAAGAAATACACAGAGAGAGAAAAGACAGCATTTTTTAAATTGTCAAATAATTAAGTCTAAAAAAGATAATAGAGATACAGTATAACCTCGATAATATAATAACGGACCTCGTATAATTTTATAAAAGGACTGCTACATGTTTTATTACTAAACATGAATAAGAAATAAGGGGCTATACCAGTATGAAATTTTAAAAAAATCGATTTTTTTGCTTTTTTCGATAGTTTAAACTTATATGGACATAATTATTAAAAATGGAATTGGGCTACATTTTATCATTTATCATGGACCAGAACCCCAACCATGGAAACTGCCCTGACTGAAGAAAACTGGTGCTTATATCGCCGTGCGGAGGCTCAACAAATAGAAATGACAAATTTCAAACATGTGGCCGCAAGTGGCAGAAGCTTTAGAACCAATTTATACAGATTTAAGTAGAAGAGAGTTACTAGAGATGTAAAGGTGGGAACACTCAAAATAATAATGAAAGTTACACAATGGCTTCAAAACTCATCGAACTTGCCAATTTTGGATATTTTTGATTTGATGAAAATTTTCGATTTGACATCGACAGTCGAAGTTTTATTCAAAACTCCGCCATTTCTTTCACCGTTACAATCAACTGTTATCGCTGCAGCAGTGGAGGAACTCTTTTTATGAGTGTTTCGAGACATAGCGCACAAATCGCTAAAATGTTACTATTTTTCTATGAAAAAATTTTTGTTCATAGTTCAATAACAGACAAATACATTCTTAAAGTTTCAAAACATTCCATGAAATACTAAAAAAAATCCCAAATATCACCCAAATTCTTTAGCAGTCGCACTGGTATAGCCCCTTAAAACTAGAACTAATACTAGACCTAGAACTAGAAACATGTTTCTAGGTCTACGTCTTGTGTTAGTTTTAGTTGTTATTCACCGTTAGATTGTTGTATATTTTTATTGAACTAAAACTAGAACTAACACTGGAACAAGAAATATTCGGGTTTAGCCGCCCTAAGAGACGTGCGGCAATACCCGAATGATTCTACAGCTAGGTCTAGTGTCAGTTCTAAGTAGCGCTAGCTGGTACTAGATAGCCCTAGGTTGTGTATTGTTATTGAACTACAACTTGAACTAATTCTAGAACTAGAATCATTCGGGTTTAGCCGCCTTTAAAGACGTGCGGCTTTTTTTTCTAGTTCTAGGTTTAGTGTTAGTTCTAGTGGCAGTTCTAAGTAGCGCTAGCTGGTACTAGATAGCCCTAGGTTGTGTATTGTTATTGAACTAAAACTAGAACTAGAAACATTCAGGATTAGCTTTCTTAAGAGACACATGGCTAAACATAATGTAAAGCTGTAAACAATAAAGCTGTGCACATATTGATGTAGTAGTCCGTATTAATTCGTAGGTTATACCATATTAGTTTTCAAATTAATACTTTTGATCACTTAATGTAACATTAGTAATATCTTTAACAATCATTTCAGCAACTTGCCAGGCCATTTCTTCCTTTTTCTTATCCTCATCCAAATTAACAAATTTCTTAACAACATCCCGTAACTTTGAACCTTGATTTTTATCCGGTTCCGGTTCAAAATCAGTTTCAAATCGGCCCAGTTCAGTAACCCTCCCAAATGATAATCGATTTCGATACCGTTTCCTTTTCCATAAACTATCGGGATCGTAAAGTTGCCTTGTATCGATGTTCATGTCGGTAGTTTTTGTTTTGTTGGTGTTTTTAATTTTAACGCGGTGTCTATTATAAGGATTTTCCATCGCCAAAAATGTGCTGTTGGTGCTAAAACTTCTCTCACTACCACAATCGGAAGAATGTTGACGTCTTTGTTCGTACAACATCGTTGAGTAACCATTACTTTGTACGGTGTTGATTAATTCCGAAAGATATTTATAAAATAATTGTGAAGTTAAAAACGATTTGAAATGATTTTTTTCTAAAACTTGCTCAACAATCTTTAACGGTAAATCAAAACAGTTTAATGTTAACCCATTTTCGCCGCAGATACTCTGCTCAACAGCAAAACGGATTTTATCACCAAAACCTAACGGAGAGTGAGCTTGCAAAGAAAAATATTTGTCATATAAAACAACAGCGTCAGTTTGGGCTTCGATTGGATCGAAAAAATCTTTTTGTACATTAAGTTGTTGTTGAAAATTACTCGCTGCCAACCAAAATTCTAACAAATTTCGATGATTTTCTTGCTCCAAAAATTCCATGAAATAAAATAAAGCGGTTTCGTTGTACAATATATCTTCCAAAACGATATTTCCACTTGTTAAAACATCAATTTGATATTTACAAAAATAATCGCTCCCAAGAAAACCATCAAAGTACTCCGCGTTCATAATATCGTAAACAAATTTTTGTACATTATCAAAAATCTTCGAATTCACTCTATTTATATTGCAAATATTCTCGATTATTTCTTTTCTGATACTCTCCGGACAATTTACTGAATCGGTAGCCTCCAAAGCTACATATTTTTTAAAAATCGTTAAAGCATCTTCAGTAAATTCTTCTTCAACCGTACCGTCTAATTCATTTTGTTGATTATTACATTTAATATCACTAACAACCACATTTCTATTATCACAATTAATTTTTTCACCTTGATCGCAACAATCGTTACTTTTATTGTTTTCTGAATTATTTGATTTATCGGCGATTAAAACATCACCCCCACCACAGTAACTTGTCGAATCAGTACAAGATTCACAATCAGTACTCACTGAAAGACTGTCATGATCAAGCTTTTTCTCATCTCCATTTGTTGTGGTATCATCAGATGATGAATGGAGTTGAACGGCGGCACGGAAATTTTCCACATCTAGCCAACATCGGATTATTGACAAAGCATTACGTGATTCCATATATTGCACATAATAACCCAACGCTGATTTATCCAATAAAACTTCTTCAAGAGTTTTTGTTAACCTTGACTTTTCTTTTTGAAGATCCAATTCACCTAAAAAATTGTTTGAGGTTATGTTTTGAATATTCTTGTCTTTTTCTTATAAATTATGTTGAGAATAACCTTGATTTTTTATTTAACTTTGTTTTTAATAGAAAAATGCTAAACACACCAATTAAAAAATTAAACAAAAAAGGATTCCTTAATCTCATTTTTTATTTATCCCATTCGATGTATCAAAACGATGATAATCTTACCAATATCATATAATCCTTCATCATCCAAAGATAAGATGGGGCCATTGCAAACACATTCCACGTTGTTTGTCTTGTACGAGTATGAATTAGAGGGGCTACTACAGTTGCTTTTTGTAGGAGAAGATGAATTGGATTTGTTTGAGTTTCGACCTAAAAGCCAAAAATAGTATTTAAGAGGAAAATACAAGTTTAAAAAACAAACCTGATTTCTTCCAAAATTGTAACATTTTTCATGTTCACGTCTGCTGACATTAACGTGAAGATTTAAGGATATGTAGCCGAAGGAAATTGCTTATTGCTGTCGTTGTTGTTGTCGTGTCGTCACTTTTCGCACTTTTGTAAACACGGGATCGTTTTTCCGCGAAATAAGGTTTTCTGCGACTGCTACCGTTTGACATTTACAAGTGTCAAAAAGGATGGAAAGTTTAGGTTAGGATAAGGTAAACAAAGATAGATTAGGTTTATTTATAAACATAAACTTTATTGTTTAATTTCAATTTTAAAAAATTATTTTTAAATTTCTTCTTGTTAATAACTTCCCAAAAATAAAACAAAAATTATAATTAATAAGCTGTTTTTGAATATTAATTTGTTACAAATTTAGGTGGTTTGATTATTAGGTACATTGATTTCTTACAGTATAAAAAATTAATTAATTGAATTTGAATCGTTAAAAGAAACTTAGTGAAGATTAAAGTTAAATTATAATGAATAAATTTGTTGTTGTTTAATTTGATGTAAGATAAATTAATTATTAGAAATTTTGTTAAGCGTAGTGACAGCGAATGTCATTTAGATGTCACTCCCCCGCTATAAAAATTGTTGAGTAGAAAACAGATAAAATTACTAATTTTGACCCAATTTAATCAGATAATATCCGAATTAACATAAAAATCGGCTACGTTAGATGTGATAATAATAAGTTTAGACTCATCATCTACCTGACAATCAAAAAAATGCCCAATATATCTAAGAAAGCTAAAGAAAAGTGCCTCAAAGTAAGATATAAATTTTCCTCAACACGTGTTTCCTAAATAACAGATTCTCCGCGTTAACTTTTACAGACTTTCGGAGAGCATCGCACGTTTTTATCGAGGATAACGAAAACATTGTATTACGGAAAACTTCCAACCACAGATAGACTTAGTTTTCCTGTAACGGGTAATAATCAAAATTTTATTTGATAATGTACAAATTTATCTAAAATATTTCTCTTTATACTAGAATTTGCAACTGAATTATTTTCTGAGGCCAAGAAAGGAGCTTCCTTAGAACGTTTACATTACAACGATGCTGCTACAATATCCAGAAACGCTTGCGTCTCCCCTTGCTCGTTTATATTGGCGATGTTATATTTGGAACGGTTAAAAAGTTGTAATCCTGAATATTTACAAAAAGTTGCACCATCTGAATTATTTTTGGTTTCATTAGTACGACATTTATAAAAATGAGTCAAACTTTGGAGGTTAGGTTGATTATTTTTTAATTTTAGATGGTTTCAAGCAAATTTCTTTTCGATGATGGTGAAGATGATGAAGTTTTTATTGACGAATGGGCTTTATCTGGTGGGGTTACTAAAAAAGATCTTGTTAAACTTGAACAGGAATTCCTCAAAGCAATAGTAAGTCAGAGATTTTGTAATTAATTGTTTAATTATTTATTTCGTTTCAAGGATTGGAACATTTTCGTAAATGAAGTAACATTTTGGAAAAAACTTGGTGAACTGGAACGAATTTTAGCAAAGAAAGAGGGTAAAATCCGTGGTTGGTTTACCTACACAGAATTGTGTAATCTTTCGACGAATTTTGACACTTACTCGCTTTATAACTATTTGTTTTCTTTATCTATGGTTTTAATTGTAACATATACAGCTGGAATTTTAACAATCGTTGGGGCAATGTTTATTGTTAGCCACATACCAGGAAATTGTTTGAGACCTCTGCAACCTATACAAGAAGCCGAAAACAATTTAATTACAAATAATAGTGTAATTATAAACACACCAATTAAATACGAACTAACCAAGTTCGTAAATAATAAACATTCAGTTGATGTCGTTAATGTATTAAAGGCGGGATTAATTTTGGCATCAATAAAGACA
Organism: Onthophagus taurus; assembly: GCF_036711975.1. Lineage (NCBI taxonomy): Eukaryota > Metazoa > Arthropoda > Insecta > Coleoptera > Scarabaeidae > Onthophagus > Onthophagus taurus. Next base: position 7,740,877 of record NC_091967.1, read on the forward strand.
TCTTATTATTCTCACACTAACGATTCGTTTTGTTGCGACACCAATAACGAAATAAATGAAGATAATAAAGAGTTTATTTCGTGGGATTGGTGGAATAATCCGACGATGGACTGGTTAACAAAGATTTCGGAAAATGCTCAAAGCTTTGTTTTGTTTACTGTCAATTTAAAAATTTTTAATTACGATTATTCTGATGTACAAATATCAAATTCGAAGGTAATGGAATTGCGGGATCATATTCATAAGGGAACCGCAACTCGAATTCAAGATCAATTGGAACGATCTTGGCATAAAGAATGGACGGATGTGTTGAAAGGCGGGTTTAATCAAAAAATGTTTAATAATTATATGAAGAATTTAAAAGTTTAATTCTTTCTTTAATAATACGAAATAAATGTAATTAAAACAATGTTTGTTTTATTATTTTTGTGTTTCAAAGTATCTAGTTCTGGGTCTAGTGTTAGTTCTAATTTTACACTAGCACTATCACTAGAAATAACACAAGACCTAGAACTAGAATTATTCGAGTTTAGCCGTCTTGAGAGACGTGCTGCTAAATCCGCATGTTTCTAGCCCGCCGGCAACATCTCAAATTTTAATAGTGTAATTTTTGCTTAAAACTGACCAATAGAAACTCATCTTTTTGGCGCTTCAATTTGAAAACACTCCTCCGAATTAAAAAATAAAGTATAGTATCTTTACAATAATAAATTGGATGCGAACAAGGTTTATCTTTTATCTTACGTTCTTCTTGTTATCAGTTTTAAGAGTTCTTTACTTAACAGTTATCGACGTTTCAAAGCTATGTAATTTGATACAAAGTTGTCGCGTCGGGTTCAACGAAGAGTAAAGAAATCTAATCATTTTTTTGCGATACATTTCTTTTATAATTCGTTTAAATGGCCGATCCAACTATACAAACGTTTTGTTGTCATCACGTAAATGGAAGCGATATGGCCTTATTGGTCATGAAAAGTTTAAACACGACGGCTTATAATGCCATAACTATTTTATCATCAACTTTGGGGGTTTTAGGAGCTTTGTATCAGGTGAGGAAACATTTCAAAGACTTTATCTTTGTTATTGAAGTGTTTGAAGATTCTTCCAAGGGAACAGTACGTTTATAATCATAAATGGATATCAATAACCGCAATAAGAGGAAGAAAGATTATAGTGTGGTTAGCTTTTTCAGATTTACTAGCCTCACTTGGTAAAAAGTTATTTGTGAACCATTTAAGGTGGTTTTAAACGTTTTTTTGAAGGTGTTTTAGTTCGTGCAAGTCATTGGATTACTTATCGAAGCATTATGCCTTGTTTAAATGATAAAACAAGCGTTTTATTTTGTGCTATTTGTTCCGTATGTATTCAAATTATATTGTTTATAGATTAATTCGATTTTTGCTGTAATTTTAGGCGGTTGCTCAATATTTTTATACGTCAACTTGGGTATGGACTATTTGTTACACAATAGATATGAAGTTGTTGTTACTTGAGAAGAAATCACCAAGAATTTATTATCATTTAGCAGCGTGGATTATTCCGATTTTTCTAACCACAATCGGATTAGGGTTACTTTATATTCCTAATGGAGAGTGAGAGATGTTTCTTAAAACAACAAATATGATTTTTTAATATTTGATTTTAAATTTAGGTGCCATACAAGAGAAAATGTTTCATTTAAGATCCTACCAAATTTTTTAGTAACTTATGTTCCAATCACAATTGTGATGATTGTAAATCCTATTTTATATTCTTTATCTACCAAAGATATGGAAACGGTTATAGCAACCATCTCTGGTCAATTCACAAGCAAAGAAAGAGAAGTTATGGATGCAATCAAAAGAAAATTTTTTTATATAAACTTAGCATTTGTGTTGTGTTGGGCACCAAATTTAATTAATGGAGTGTTTATTTGGTCATCATGGTTTCATATTCCATCAAAAATCATCATTATTTTGTGGTACTTAATGGTAATTAAATTAAGTACTTTTTTCTTCTTTTAATTTTTAAATATATATTTTCTTTAAAGGCTGTGATGAATCCTTTACAAGCTTTATTTAATTGTATCGTATATAGAAGATGGACAAAAGGTGCTGAGAAAATTGTAAAGCCATGGAATTGCTTCAAACAGTTGTCTTTTAGTCGTGTTCATTTAATTAAATCTCATTCTTCTTCTAGTTTGACAACGGAAGAAACTTTACCTTTATTAGAGAATCTACCTAGAACAAGAGTTAGTTATTACTCTAATTAATTTTTATTTTAATGAGATTATTTATTTTTTTAATATTTATGTGTTTTATAAGGAAATATTTAAAGAAATAAAATGTTATACTTTTTAAGGTTTTTTTTGATACATAACCTAAAAGTTTTATTTTTGACATTTTTAGGTGATCAAAAATATTTTTATTTCCAGAAAGGCTTGCGTCTCCCCTTGCGCGTTTATATTTGGAATGGTTATCCAGAGATGGTTTCAACCAAATTTCTTGTGTTTGATAAGGAAATATTTAAAGAAATAAAATGTTAATTTTTTAAGGTTTATTTGTGACATAACCTAAAAATGTCAAAAATAAACATTTTTAGGTTATATATCAAAAATATTTTTTTAAAAATAACTACAATTTCATTAAACACAAAGCTTATTTTTTCGCGATTTTCAAAAAGAAATATTGAAATAAAAATACATAACCTATAAAAAAATGTATTAATTAATTTTAGGGAGTTAGAAATAAATACTAAATAAAATGGTTTTTAATAATATATATTTACATTTTTTTATTATTAAATCTAAGGATGGACGCAAACAACATGATAACATATCAACAAAGCAGAGCAAGAATTAAAGAAATCAAATAAACGGTGATTAAAAAAGAAAAAAAAATACTAGGTTATGTAATAATTCTGGCCAAAATACTTCTTTTTATAATATAATGCGGGGCGAATAAACGAGTTTGAGAAAAGTAAGGAATTACGTTACAAAAGGCCTCATATATAATAATTAAGTATCCTTTTTTTATGTATATTTACAGTATTATATCACTAAAAAATAACTAAATCTAAGAAATAGAAAAAATTATGTATGTATATATCTCCACGTGTTAGATATTCTTTCATCTCATTTTTTTAATTTCATAATTCACCAATTCACAAAAGAAAAGATTTCACCCCGTTTCCTGTCAATCCCAAATGGTGTTTGGGAAGTTATTAACTTCCGTTTGCTCTTGAACTGCCATTCCACCGATTGTGTATGAAATTCGTATCCTCATTTTTAAAATATTCTACAAATATGAACTAATTTAAAAACGAAATTTAGAAACGACAAAGAAACATTACCCTATTGGGATTAACAATTCTTAAAATCTGTGTTATTTCACCGTTTGGAACTATCACAGTTCCTGAAGGCGATAACATTTGAATTTGGAATGTCTAAAAAAAAGAAAGAAAAAAGATAATGTTTTGAAACGATATATATATTATATTCTTAACTTACTCTTGGTACAGCTGCTTGGAATAAAAAGTCAGTCATATTGGACAGTGTTGAATTGGTAGCAGAAACGTTTATGGACAATGTGTTATTTGTATCAGGGATTTTTTCAAGAGAAAATGTTATTTTTAATCCATTCTTATCAAAAGCAGTTATCATAGGCACATTTTTCTCTAAAAGAAATTAAATTAATGAAAAAGTTAATTCGAAATTCATTCTAACCATTTGTAATGTTGGTATTAAAGAAATCGCCGGTAAGAAAATTAGAGTTTGTATTTGTGATTGGAATGGTTGGATTATTGTTTTCTGATATTAATGTTAATCCGGTGTCTGCAGGTGGAATCGATGGCGACAAATCTAAATCTCCCAATAAGTCCAACAAATCTTGATTGTTACTCTTCGAAACGGGTTGAATTGGAATCGATGTACTACTTGGTTTTATTATTTCCATATCAGAAGGATCTGAACCCAATAAATCCAACAACGCGTTCTATAAATAAATCAATTAGATTAAAAAAAATAACTAAATTATTAAAAACTTACTGAATCATTATTGATATTACGAGTTGGACTATCATCGACTTTAGTTTCTGGAGATTCGATATCTCCGTTAGTTTGAATTTCGCCCTCTTTACTTGTAGGTTCCATTGGAGGCATCCGTTCTAACAAGGCAGGTCTTAAATGTCCGTATTTTCCAAATAATTGGGTAAATTCAACGCCGCGTTGTTGCAACTCAATGTGTAAATTCGAACAAAACGAACTAACAATTTGTTGGATTTTACTAATAAAAGAAAAAATTATTTTTTAAAAAGCTAACCTCAAAAAATTCTTTTTCTTACTGATTACTGTTTGGAAATCGCGTGCTTAATTTGGTTAATGATAACAAGGTGTATTGTTTGGTTGTGGGCGTATTTTGAGGTGACCAAAGTAATCGTTGATAAACATCGATTACTTTATCCTCATTCGGTCTTTCAAAGACATCATTATCAATGTCTATGTTCCCTGTTAATAATAAATCACCATATTCGCCAATAGCCCATGTTGCAACTTGCGTTAAAGGTTGTTTATCCATTGTGTCTTCTTCTAAAGCCTTCCAAAGTTGATAGGTTATGTATGCTTGTTGAGGTGTACTTTCCGATATTAGTTGTATTGTACATGTGATTACATCATCTCTTAAATAATTACCAGCCTTAAAAAAATAATTTTAATTGTAAACTTTCGTCAATGAGTATTGAAATATGATTGAAATTGATTCCATAAATTTATTTTTTAAATAAATTTTTGAATAAAGTTTAAACGTCAATGTGACACAAAGTCAATGTTACCAACTATAACCAACTTCACAACAATTTGTCAATATTAAATGTCAATTTTAAGAAACGTCGTTTTTTTTACGAAAATTAATTAATTCATGCTTAAATCATATGAAAAAGGAATTTGCTTGGGTTTTTTTAATGTCAAACCTTTAGAAAGTCCTAAAAAATTAAATTAAATTGACGTTTTTTGAAATTTTGACGTTTAAAATAATTAATATTAGTCTGTCAAGATGATTACCCGTGAATAATGATTATTAGTTGTAATTACTTACAGCTACTAATACTTTTAATAAAGTATCTAAATGCCACCGTTTATTTGGTGCAAATCTCTCGGCTGCATGAACAATTTTCGAAGAGCACTGAGCTTTAAATTCGGGATCGGATTTATCTAAAAACGCCAACATCTCCTTCATCATTGTCCTGATATTCTGCGAATTAACCAAAGCAAACGACAATTCCATAGCGCGTCGCCTTATTGAGACATCGGGATCCTTTAAACATTCTAAAATCGTCGAACGATGTCTTTGGACAGCCGAGGTATCAACGTGAACAGTTTTTAATAAAGTGTTCAAAGCAACGTATCGGATATTTTTATCGTTATTTAATAGAAATCTTCCGAGAATGTTCACAGCTAAAACTCGCAATCCTCCCTCTGACTTAATATCCATAATCGATAGAACCGTTTCGTATAAAATTGTATTTCCAACATTTTTACTTGTTTCCGTATTTGTTGCGACTTGAGCTAAAATGTCATTCATTGCTTCTGAAGCATCTGGATCGTTTCTGCCTAACACTCTTAGAAGTTTTAAGATTTTCACCTATTTAAATATACAATTATTATAATTAATTATTTTAAAATCATTTTTTACCTGAAGGAATGGATCGCTAACTCCGGAAACATCATGTTCTGGTGAATATCCGGCCAGGATAAGATTTTTTAATATCCGCACCAAATTTGGAACGATCTAAAACAATTATTTTATAGAAAAAAGATGTGATTAAATAATAATAAATATTTTTTTAACAATAAACTAAAATAAACAGTTTTTTATTCTAAATTTAAGATGACGATGACACACAATAAAAACAAGAACTACACACAGTGTATTTATAATTTAATTTTAACTTTGTTCTATCCTCAGAATTGTTTAATTGTATAGGTTTATATTAATAAAAAAAATATATACCAGGAATTTCATCTAAAGTGCTTCCAAAAAATAATGGATAAATTCGTTAAAACAATTAAAAATGGTTTATAGAATTTTATTTATTTATTTAAATTTTTCCGCAATTTTTAAACTAATTATGACGCCATCGCTATTTTTTTAAATAGCAATCCCCTATTTTTATTACGGAATATGAAAGAGGACGTTTTTCTGAATTTGGTACAGCCAAAATTGATATCTTATGTTAACTAGCGCTACCCACAACTGTCATTAGAACTATATAACATTAGACCTAGAAATAGAAACATTCAGACATGTCGAATTTATGTGGGAGAAATAAGTAGGCGCGCCTTGGTTTCTATGGAAATATATTTTTGCATATTGCATTTTAAGTAAAATTCACTGTAATGTGCTTTTTGATAAAAGAAAACGCAAGCTTTTGGACTAGCCCACACATTAAAACTATATTTTTCTTATTATTTATCACCCACACAAAATAATTAAAACGAAAGGGTAGAGTAAAGTTGAAATTGTGTCCAACTGTGTAATTAACATCATAAACGAGACATCAAAATGTTTTTAAAAGCGATTACACTTTTAATGTTAACGAAAATATACATACACTGCGATTGTTTGAAATGGAAACCTGAAAATAAACTACAAATTTATTTGATTCAAACTTTAGTAGCATTTTTGAATAATTTTTATATAAAAATCTAAATTAGATAACCTCAAAAAAAATTTGACAGGAAAATTTAACCTCACTTTTAATTAAAAATATTTTTACCTTTTTAAAATGTTCTAAGGTATCAGGACTATTCTGGCACATCTCAATGATTAAGGTAACTCCAGTTATTAACACCCCTAAAAGAAATAAATAAATTAAAAGTACTTCAAATTAAATTTTTTTATACCGTGATTTTTTTCTGATAATAAACTTCGGGTTGCTGGCAAAAAGATCTCCATCAACTCTGGAACTCTTTTAATAATCCTATATGCACATAATGCCGCTTTCTTTTTTACATAAGCATTCGGCGACTTCATCAATCTTTCAACTTCCCCCGCTAAATCTCTTGCCATTTCTGGAGAAGCGATAGCCCCCAATGTACACAAAGCTAAACCAACCGCGAATTGTGTAGTTGAATTCAAATCGCTAAAAAATTTAATAATATAAAAAAAATTAAAACGTTAAAAAAATTTATTACTTTTTTAAACAATTCGTTATTAAGAGATGTACATCCTGCCGTTCATCCAAAAGCAACATTGCCCCAAGATAACCAATTCTTTTATCGGTAAAACGTGGACTTGCTATCAATTTCAAGCATTCCAATTGACCAAAATGAGCGGGATAACCCAACATGTGTATATAAAGAAGTTTTGCAATATTGCGACATCTAAAATACAAAAGAAACTATGGATGTTACAAAACGAACTTAATCGAAACATACCTCCAAACGGAATCTTCTTCACGAAAAGTTGATCTAATACATGCGCATTCTTTATTAACTACGCTACGTTCTTCAGCTGCCGTTCTAGCAGCTCGAATTTGCCGTATAAGGTCTCGTAAACGCATTGGGGTCGGCATTCGTACTAAACACAAATAAATTATGAATTTAAAACGAATCTTTTAATATCGTAATTTATATTAATCCTAACCTTAAATTTTGACAAGAAATGTAATACGATTTAAAATTATAGATTAAGTAAATTTTATTTACACTGAATATATTTAATTCAATTAATTACTAAATAATTTATTAAATATAAAAAAAAATCTTAAAAATCGAAATTAATTTCTTTATGAAGATATAATTGTTTTTATAACCTCAAATTTTGACAGATACAAATATGACAAGTAGACATTTCAAATATTTAAGGTTAGATTATTTATATTACACAAATCTAATTTAAATTAACAACAATATGGGTTTAGTGGTTTTAATAATACATAAAAATTAAAACACCAACCTCTTTCAACAGCTTCGGTTAAAACTTGTTTTATGGCTGTTATATTAAACGCCGGATTAAATCTGTGAAAATGAAAAATAAAAATCGATTCAAAATTGAAATAAAGTTATAAAATATTTAACTACTGCAGTATAAAATATAAATTACCCTTGCTCTGATGCGTTCATGTTGTTTTTTTTTTATAATAGAAAACGAAACCACACTTTACACGTGAGTGTTTACTACGACGACGATATTTTGATCTATTTACAAAAATTGGGTTAACAAATCAATTTAATCAATTATTTAGTTAGCAGTCACCTGTAAGGTTGAATCGAGGTGTAACGAGACGTAAGTTTTTTTTTTATACAGGCGATTGACCCCGTTTTTAAGCACTAAGTGTCGCGTTCATTGGAATCACGAACGAAAAACTATTTAAGGTAAACTGAAAAAATGTATTTTTTGGAAAAGTAACCCCCCGGCTATAATTTTATTTTTCTCTTTTAATGTTTTTTTCAGACCATCCCCGTTCGACGTCTTTTGACAACTAACCAAATCAACATGGCCGACGCGTGACGTCACAATCACAATCGCCAACTTACACCTGTTTTAAAATTTAAATGTGATTTCGTCCAAATTAATTTTTATATTCAAAAATTTGCTTTAATTTAATTAATTAGTTCTAACTAATATACTTCTGATACTTATTAAGCAATTTTTAATATAAGTTAGTAAAATAATTAAGTTTTGTGTACTTCTATGTAATGTACAGGTGCTAACATAAGTTTCATTTTGATTAATGATTTTTTTGGGTGATTTACACAAAAATAATGGTAAAATGTTGATTATTACTTACCTTCTATTCAGTTCAGGTGGTAAAACGCTCCATTCGTTTTCGTAATAAGGATACATATTGTTGTAAATTTCGATGGGAAATCCGAAAACACGAAAATTATAATTCTTTAAGCGGTTTCACACGTTTTATCTCGTTACACACACTCACACAGACCTCCACGATTAGTCCAAACAAAATGATAAGATATTTTTATTATTCCAATATGTTGCGAAACAAAAATAATACAGGTGGAAACGCTTAAAGGAATTTCATTAAAATATTTCATATGTAAACGCTAAACATTATGTATTAAATATGGAAAATGTTTATTTTTAGAAAACAAACCGAGATATCAATTTCCTATATATTTCTTTTAAGGTTATCGAAATAATAAATAAAAATATATATAATTTTAAATTTTTATTAAAAAATAATATAAATATATGTATATTTACAACGATTTTCTTACTTTTTAAATAAATATAGGAAAATTAATGCATTTTTTATGTATTTTCATTGTTCCTTGGAGTTCTTAATATACTATTCCTTTTAACACAATCCACAAGCCATCTTATACCTTCATCGACCCCCTCGCCGGTTAACGCAGAAACAGGCATTACCATACAATCCCGTTTCCCGATCAAATGAGCGTTTTTATTAAAAATTGGTTTTACCTCACGAACGCCCATACAATCGGGAATATCCTGTTTATTTGCAAGGACTAATAAAGGGACACCTTGTAAGTTCTCATTCGCTATCATTTTGTCTAAAAACGTATTTATACGGTGAATTTCACTTAAGATGCAAGCGAGTTATATAAAATTCCTGGTATAACATAATAATAAAGTTATTTATTTTTACTAACCGAATGTTTCTTTTGATTCATCTATACGTTCACGATCGTTTGAGTCAACAATATATATGATTGCATGGGATTCTGCATAATACTAAAAAAGTGGTAAATAAAATAAATTAGAATATAACCTAAAATTAATGACAGATGTCAAGATTAAATGAATTAAGAAAAATACCTTATCCCATAAGGATTGTAATTCGGTTTGACCACCCAAGTCCCAAAAATTTAATCTAACTCCTGACAATTCGATTTTCCCAATGTTTAATCCAACGGTTGTGGTTATTTTACTCGGATGAATGCCTCGATAGTTTTTGGTTAGTTTTGTTTTGGCGGCTTCTAAGTACGTCTAATAATTTCATTATTCTTTTTGTTTTAAACGTTACCGTTTGTAAATATAACTTACGGTTTTACCAGCGTTGTCCAATCCAAGTATGAGGACGCAATACTCATCTTTTTGGACCATATACCTATAGAAACCGTGCAAAAGCGTGTACATTTTAACGAGTACGATACGTTTGGAAGCATTTGAGGTGTCAGCTCTTTTGTTAAAACATGAAATTATCAACTAACCATCACCTTTACGAGATAACATTTGGTTGTTAATTTCGCTAAATTTCTTATGATAATGATAGGAATGACGTATGACAGTTCGAAATTGTTAAATTGGTTGCATAATTTTAAACGTTATTTTTTTTTAATAAATAAAAATAAATAATTTATTGATTTGGAATGTTTAATTTTTGAGTACTTTATAAAAATATTAATTTTAAAAAAATTTACAGTTTAAGTATATAGTTCAATCACTTAAATGTAGATGTCGCTAACATATTAAATTAATCTGTCAATTTTTATAAATTAACCCTTTTTCTATTAGCTTAAAGATTAATTAATTGGTTAACTTAGACCTTAATGATAAATAATATATCAAGTCATAATTATAACGTTGTTAATTTAAACAGCCGTTATTTCTTGAGCAACTTCTTGAGCTATGATTTGTTGAGGTTCCAACGAAACATAATTAAATGTTGATTTTTCGATGGGAATATAAATTTCTGATGTTTGGAGTGTTTTTGGTTCAGTCTCTCGTTTAATTGTTGTATGCATCGATTCAGACCATTTACTTGGAAGCAAAGTATTCTATTCAGAAAAAGAAACATATTAATTTTAAAAATAATAGGATGAAACAAACATACACTTACCTTGCAATAAACAGATTCAAAAAACTTCTTTTTTGAAGATCCAATTTTTAAAATCATGGTTTCCGAATAAGAAACAGGAATTTGTTTCGGTTGAAAATAGCATGTTGTTACATATCTAAAAGAATATAATTAATGATGTAGTTGAGAGATTTGAGTTTAATCAAACCTTTGTAAACTTCCTGATGAAAAAACGTATCGTTCTTGCGATTGGGAAATTGGTTTTTGGTGGTTTCTGCAAAAGTAAAAAGAATAATGAATAAAAATTGTTTTTTTACCTTTGTAAGATTAATTAATCAACATTATAACCGGCTTTTGAAGAATTTTTAATTTTAAATTTCCATCTTCATCCAATTTTATTTTAGCTGGGATTAATTTCGGTTTATTTATTATTTCTGCAGAATGTTCTGACATGATGAGATTTTTGTAGTGATGAATTGGAGAGAGAAAGAAATTAAAAAAACTCACTTTGTAAATGTTAAAACTGGATTAAAATTAAAATTTGAATTTAAAAAGATTATGTTCTAATTGATACTTACTCATCTAAATTCTTTGATTCATCTAAAAAAAAAAATAATAAACTTTATTACATCAATTTTATAAATAAATTAATTTATCTTACAATATCTTTCGTTTTCTAAAAAATTATTTAAACTTTTTTTGGAAAATTCCGATTCTTTCTTAACTTCCCCAAGTTCCTTTTCTTTAATTTTAACACCTTCATTATCTTTATTTACACAACCTCTCTCAATTAATACAAAACTTCTTTCATTCTCCAAAAAATTTGTCGTCGAATTTTGAAAAAATTCTGCTGGCTTCTTAACGAATTCTTTGTTAACTTTCGACTTAGACATAATTAAAAACTTAAACAACTATTCACACCCAAACAAGACGAAAGTATTTCGCTACAAGGAAAAGGAACACTCTGACTAACTCCGAACGCGGTGATCTCACTTTCTCAAATACAACTGATATAGAACTCTTAAACTCCTTCAACACACCGAATAGAATCACCGAGAATTCGAAGCGACTCCGGACAATGATGAGAACGCAATCGGTGATGTCATAAAGAATGTAATTAGCATAAATATAATAACGTTTGAGGAAATAGGTATTTTTGTTGAAATAGGCGTTTCTTTATCTTGAAATTGATAAGAAATATACTTTTCCTTGTTTGTAATCGTGTCATAAATAAGTTTATGTAATATTCGTACGACTAAAAACGATTATCATTGAAATTTATTATTGTTAAAAACTTTATTATTAGGTATGATGTCATTTTTAATTCTAAAATTTAATCGTTTTAGGATTCTTTATAAAATGAAATTAATTGAATTTATTATTGGGGGAGAGAAATTATTATTATAATTTTTATAATTTTTGATGAAAAATCAAAATGTGACGTTTAATGTCAGAATTGACATTTTAAATGACAGAAATCTACTTTAATTTTTGTGAAATACTATTTTTAAAACGTAGATGGCGATAAAATCAAACTTCAACAAAAATTAAAGTTTTTTTAATCCAACGTCGTTTTAGAGGAAGTAACAATAAAACGATTACATAAAGCTTATTCCGTTTGTATGTCATCGAACATCACTTTCATATCGTTCCCTCGCACACATTCCCTTTGTAAAACACATAATGCACGCGTTTCCGGACAACTGTAACATACTCCAGAAAGGAGAAATGTGTCGTTATGAAAGTTCCGGAAACGTGACGCGGTAGTTTGCCGTGGTATATATAGCATATATAGTACTAGAAAAGGTGGCTGAATAAAGTAGGGTGGGGCGAGGGGGAGGAGAGTTTAAAGAGTTGTTGGATGCATCAATTCGTTTTAGAGAAGTTTCGACCAAGACGAAAACGACGTCGACGGATCCGCAGCCGAAACTCATTATAGTAAATTGTCTAGAAGGATCTTTGTGTTGTGGAATTAAGCAGAAGGGAAATGTGGAGAAGTGAAACGATAGTGTAATGGGGAAGGGGAATAAATGTAATTGTACATGCAATAACTATTATTCAACGCGGGTCAGAAAATAATACATGTTTTATGTTTGTTTGAGCAATTATTTAATGTTAAATTACAAAATTACTAAATCTTAGGAAACTAATCATTTAGGAGAAATGTAAAAATTATGACAAGAGTTAGAATTATTTATTTTAAACTTGAAACGTCAAAACAACGTTTCATCCACAATCACGCTCATTTGATGTTATCAAAAATGATTTGACATTTTTTCATCGTAACTCCAGTTTTTGTCAATATCGAATTAAATTATTATAAAACTTATTATAATAGTATTATAAAACTTTAAACCTTGTTTTCTAAAAAACCTAAAATAATGGAGATACAATCCTTTACGTTTAAGGTACTGATCAGGTACTGATACATACTTTTGTTTACCTGTCACATTTTTGACAAGTGTAATTAAGTCAAAAATAGTTAATAAATAGTTAAAAATTGTCAATAAATTGTGCAATTGTCGTGTATTAATCTCACTAAAATATACTCGAGCTTGATTTTAATTCAGGATAATTTAATTTTTAATTTTTCACTCTTGTGTATTTACCCCCGATTAATAAATTGACTCCATAAACAGCTATTATATTCAGTTTGCCACTTAAAATTCACATCTGGTACAGTTTATAAACAAACTTCTATATGTTGTGATATTAGAATAGGTCAGCTTCTCCGGGGAGGACTTCAATGTGTTCAAAACATTTTGAATCGGTAAAATTTATGAGATGACCTTTAAACAGTTTAAAATTTAAAAACAAACTTCCCACGTTTTAATATATTTCCATAACAAAAAATTATATCACCCCAAAAAAGCAATTTTTTTATTTTATTTATATATTTTTAGGTTAATTCACCCAGAATTATCCCAGCGTAGAGAACTAAATGAAACTACACTGGGCGTCTCTTATGTAACGGGCCCACCGATAAAGAAATTTAAATTATCTGAACTTAAAAGACTCATTGTCTCCCTAAAGTTAAGAAATCGACCGGTTACGATCTCATAACCGGATTGGATCATTCCTGATACAATGGAAAGTGTCCCAGATAACTATGGTGTTGAAACATAGACAAAGAAAAGAATATAGATTGCGCTTGTTCCTGCGCGTACGAAATAAAACTTAAGAGTTTTGGTCGCGGCCATTTTTATCCAATGTGACTGCAACAGGAATATATTAGCATTTACCGTCTTTCTCTATTTAGCAAAGCAGTTGAAGCAGGTCCGTAATAGGAATTTGTAAATTAATTTCCAAGGTAATATTCACACCATTTTAGCACTTAGAAATTGGAAGTATTTTCGTTCTAGGATCATTTTGTAATAGTAAAACAAAGAAATGATTAGTTTCGGTAAGCAATGGCGGTCAAAGTATTAAATAAGATATGAAAATAATAAAAATGCCTTCTATTTTATAAAATTTTTATTGATGGCTAAATAATATAAGTTTGTTCAACTTCTGCCTTACAGGAGAACCCAACATTTTTTCATTGTATAATTTGGCTAAATTGTACAATCGAATTTTGACGTAGGATTTTATAATTATTTTAATTAAAAAATATGGATGTTCATCCAATATATCATTTTCCATAAAATGATTTTTTAATGTCGGAAATAAATTATTAATATTTCCAGATGTTTTTTCAAATATAGTTTGTGTTACATTATTTATAATGTTTTTATCGCTTGGAATTTTATTTTCCGTTAAGAACATTATTTTTCTAATTAATGTCTCTGTGTTCATACACAAATCGACAACCCCTCTCGATGGTATTATCAATCCACCTGAAATTATGAACAATATAATTAGTACTGTTTCAATAGAAGGAATTTATAATTTACCCATATTTTTTAATAATACAAATTTATAATTTTGGTTGCTGGACTGGCTATCGTCATTATGGAGAGCATTTAAACATATATTGCAATGTACAATTTTGGTGGTCATCCTTATTACATAACCACATATGTATGTTACAACATTTTCTGCATACATACTTATAGGAATTTGAGTTGGTAACATATAATCATGTTCCTGCAATAAATTAATATCGATTTCTTTATATCGATTAGTGTTACATGTTACAATATTATATTTAGCGAGGGATGATGGAATGCTTAATACCACTGTCGTATCCAGTACCTTTGCATTACCTCCTTCTAAATTTGGAATATTGCCATGTAACAACAGTTTTTTAAAGGAATAATAAAATTCTTGACAGGAAGGATTATTATTCCACCCATTTCTTGTCCTACCAAAAACACAAAAAGCAATATTAAGCTAGTTATTAGTACATATATAGTTACTTAGCTTACCTTACACAACAGAAAAACAATTCCAAATGGTCTTGACTACATTTGTATGTCAGCAGGTAAGGAATTTTATTTGTTTTTACAAATTCGTCGTATATACCAATAATTGAACTTATTGTTATTAACATACCAATTATGGGCGTTTTTTTTCTTGAGGCGCATAAATAGTTTCCCGAGTTATCTCTTAATAATAATAATTCATTTTGGGCACCTAATAAATATGGCCTCCAATAAAATTCGTTTCCCTGTCGAAGGGGAGATTTAAAATTTTTACCAAACGGGTTAATTGAATTTAATACGTCAAACACATTATTAATTCTTTCTAAAAAGTTGATAGTTGCTTGACTATCTTTAAAATCATCCAACATCAAACAGTTTTTTAGAAATTCTAAGGCTTTAGCAACACTGTTACTAAATACTTGTGCAGCCAAATTGACCTAAAAAAATTTCAAAAATTAGTTAAAAAACATTTTCTAAATTCTACTGCATGTTGTTTACCTTCATTTTTTGATTTTCCCAGTTTATATGGTTTTTTTTCAATTTTGCGGCTATTTTTAAACCTTCTTCTTCTTGCAATTTTTGCAGCTTTACAATGTAATCCCATCTTACCATTTCATTTCTGCCATCCACTATAATATTTAATGTTGAGAAATGGTTTCTTAGTAACTTTAGCATATGTGCTGCATCAAATATGGCATAAACGTTTTCTTTTGTTGTAGGATGACTAAAACATGGTCTAATATTTCGTAAATCTGACCAGTCACACCCTAACTCTTTAAACATTGCAAAATTGGTATTTGGTCCATCACACGTAATTGATGGCACTATGACGCCTACTTCATTTAATCTTATTAACGCTTCTTTAACGAGGTTAGCTTTTTCTTGTCCGTTTAAGGATTTTATAAAAAAATATCCTATTGGTAATTTCCATTTTTGCGTCAAGCTAACCACCATAAAAACTAACGCCTCTGATGCTGGTTCACGGTCATCATCTTCACTTGGTATACCGAAATCCACGTAACCAAAACCATTGATGTCTATTTTTTTCTTTATTGCAATTTCATCAAACATTAAAGAACATATGTTTTTAAAGCCTTTTGATTCTTGTTGCTTAGTAATAGCATTCAATGTATTTAATGAAATTTGCTGAAAACCAGGTTCACAATTAACAGCGGTGTACCATTTTCTAATTGTAGCTTGATGTGGCAATGCCAATTTAAATTCTTTACGAACGTATTCATACGCTCTACTTGAA
The DNA here is from genome assembly GCF_036711975.1 of Onthophagus taurus. Classification (NCBI taxonomy): domain Eukaryota; kingdom Metazoa; phylum Arthropoda; class Insecta; order Coleoptera; family Scarabaeidae; genus Onthophagus; species Onthophagus taurus. Next base: position 7,757,254 of record NC_091967.1, read on the forward strand.
AAAAAATTTAGTGTCATTGCAAATTTTCGCAGATCAGGGGGATACAATTCTCTCGTAATAGCGCCCCGTTGGCTGTTTTTTATGTAGCGTAAAATTAAACTTTTCGGTACACCATCCAATGACCTTTCCAAATACTCAACGCCTGTTGTTGAAACAAGATTAACATTGCGTAATTTTACAATTACTTGTTTTAGTGACTGAATCTGTTGTCTAAGGCTTTTAATGACTTTTTTTCGGTAAGCTAATTTCTGATCCTTTTTAGCAATTTTTTTACCTATTCTATGTTTTACGCTGCGAAATTTTTCTAAAGAAGAACTAAAACATTAGGGAGTTAATAAAAAAAGTAAAATTAAATCAAAATTGACTGTATACCTGTAACTGTGAATACTTTGGATAAATTTCACACGCTTTCTTCTTGTTCCACTAGATGTTCCGCTTCCAGATGAATCCAATTGCCTAAAATGTTAAAAGCATATGATAATTGGAATAAAATTTTAGAAAAAATCAATATTACTAACCGTTTAGAACCTCTTCGACTACCATCTCCACTTCTATAATTAATTAATAGTTGTATTATAAAAGATAAATTATATTGCAAAGTTTATTCATATAAAAACGAACTTACGAACTACTCATCTCCGGCAGTATAGAATCTTCCATTCTTTGATCCGACTCAGGAATATTAAGGAAAGGTAGAGCATTAGGACCTAAACATTTTCTTCCACCTTTTACAATGAAATCTTCTTCAGTGAAATGTGCTGAACAAATGCGTAATGAACTTTTCCATGTCAAATGTTCCATTCTAATAAGCAACAAATATTTCTTAAACATTTCGCCTTCAGGTAATCTACATCATAAAATTTTATTCATTTTTATATTTATTTCTTTTTATATTTGGTTAAAACAATTTTATATTATTACCTGTGAAATGATATTTCACTCTCTGGAGGAAGTAACCTCTGAACATTTTTACAATTTGGCACACAACAAGCCATACTGTAAAATAAATTAAAATAATTAAACAAAAACAATAAATGTTTATACATACACTATTATTATGGGAACTAGTGAAAAATGTTTTACTTACCTTTGTAAATTAACACGTTTTAACGTTAATTTAAATCTATTTAAAACCCAAAAGCTATACAACTAAACTTAAAAACTATTCTAAGGAAACACTAACTAACGCAAAAATCTAACAACTATAAAAATAAACTAAATAAACTATGTACTAAAAAACACTAAGAAAAATAATAAGAACACTAAGAAAAATAAGAAGACGCTAAGACAATGAAACAACTACAACGGCGGATAGATCAAGAGTGATGTTGCTTTTAAAAGAAATATTTTACCCAACCAACAAATACATTCAGATGTTTGTTTTGTAGGCCTTTCTTACCTGCTAGGGACCCAAATCTATTTTTACATTTTTCAAAGAAAAAACCTTATTCTTTTCAGGTAGTTCTTTTTTCTCATTTTATGCAATGCTTTTATTTCAATATTTTATTCCATTATATCAATATATTACATGCCCTGTGATTGAAAACAATAAACAATTTCTTCAATGATAATTATTCTAATTTCTTTTAAAGAATTCTTTAAATTGCTATATTGTTATAGTAATTTATTGTTTTAAAGTATTTCAGAATAAGAACAATAATCTCCTTCTTGCAACCGTAACAATTCACCATATTAATATGATTATAATCAATTACACACAATGTAATCTATCAATATAATCAATATAATTAGCCTATTAAGTTATTGATATAGGTATTTTTAAATATATCACTTATAGGTTAGGTTTTAAGTGAAAAAGGACAAAACAATAACTAACTTACTTCCACCCTACTTCCCAGCCATAAACAATGACAGTAGTATATTGCTATCTCAGTCATATTGGATAAAAATGGCCGCAATTAAAACTGTTAAGATTTTTTGGATGCGCAGTAGACCAAGCCTCATCTATATTACTATCTTTGTCTATGTGTTGAAACCAAATAAAAACAAGTGGCTTCTTACTTCCATTGCTTTCAAGAGTTCGAAAAGCTCTTATTGAAGAGAATGCAGAGCATCATAGTAAACAAAAAGTTAATTCTTAACTATCAATTTGGGATTAGAAAACAGCATGGTACTATACAACAAGTGCACAGAGTAGTGAGATCAGCAGCTTTTTTAGACGTGTCATAGGCTTTCGACAGAGTATGGCATGACGATCTTATAGCCAAACTTAAAACCATCTATCATATCCAACATGTCTATCACGTCTATTGTTCCTTGAGATGAGATGGCGGATTTTAAATCGAGGTCATAAAACGAGATGCCGTCAACATCAAACGAATCGACATCAGTGTCATTTCTGGTTAATTCTGTGGCTTATATATACTGCCATACTGAAACCTGTTTGGAAATACGGTATTCAATTATGGGGCACCGCTAGCGAATCAAACATTTTACAGCTGCAGCGATATCAGTCTAAAGTTCTTCGACAAATATGTAACGCACCTTGCTTCATACCTAATTACATCTTACATCAAGACCTCGCTTACTGTAAAAGAAGTAATTGTCCAGTCAAGTTCCAAATACCTGAAAAGGCTGCAAGTTCATCCAAAACGACTTGCAAAAATTTGTTGTATCGGGCAACTATTAAAACATTGAAGCGAAATGACCTACCAGAACTATCCATGTCAGAATAAAGAATGTACCTATCTTTCATTTGTTATACTATATAAAAATGTTATTGTTGGTCACAACAATAAAAAATCTTGGACTTTTCAAGAGTCGAGTCATGTTGAGTTTTAAAATCGATAAATAATTTTATTGTACGAAATCCTTTAATTACGGATTTTAAAATCCAACCGGAAAAGTAATCAATGTATTCGGATTTATTCGATTTCAATTAATTATTAGGCCGGCGATTTTACGATTCGTTGCGGACGAAAACAAAACCTTTAAGCGGGATGAATATCGAGAATATATCAATTTGATTTAAACATTAAAATTATCAATTATTAATTTAATAATATTTAATTTATTAAATTATATTTTCAACAAGTCCAAATGTTGTATTTGACGTGCCAAATTCTATAAAACCTGTGTAAGAGGCGAACCATAAATAACCAAGTTATGAGAGCCATAAATATGAGAACCCTGAGAACTATTACAGGTTTAAGCCTGCGTAAAAAGGTTAGAGATACTGGAGGGATCATGTTGAAAGGATGGGTGAGGAAAGATTGGCAAAGAAAATCCAAATACAAAAACCAGATACCAAGCGACTTTCTCGTCGCTTCTTGTTTAGTGATGTTATGATGCGAACTCCATCAAATCATTCTAGATTCTGATCCCTTCTTGACTTCGATTTTTGTAGAGATGTACTGTGGCAATTCACAATTTCGTGGGAGATATATATCTTAAGATCTATTAATTATTTATTTATGCTATTTTAATTTAATTTTCAAGTTATAAAAAAAAACTTTTATTATTGAACTAGAAAATGTTTTCTTAGTAAATACGTGGTTAATTCCGATTGGATTGGAATTCCTGTTGGTTTAATCGAAAAAAAAGGAGGAAAATCAACCTTTCGTAAAACTGGTGTCTTTCGGACGTTCTTTAAATTGAATTTCTCTCGTCTCCCGACTTGTTACTTTTCATTTAATTAGTACCGTCACGTTTTTCCACGAGTCGACAGAAAACTAACATATATTTATGTTCAATTAAAATATCTTTTTTTGTGTCACATCCAGGGAAAGCCATCGTTTTATTGCAATATTATTTCCCCACTTTTATATTTTAGGTGAAACAAAATTGGATTTTTGAAATAACCAAAGAGTGCAAAGTATAAACTTTACTGATGCGATGCGACAATATTATGGTAATAGCCAAAAAGGTTTATATCGCGTGAAATTGTATTTTCGCAAAAAACCACTGAAACGGTTGCCATTTCCAATCCTTTTTTTATGTCGCAAAAAATATTTCATATATTTAACATTTTTTGATAAATATTGAAAGAAAATTTATATCGTAAATTTAGACGAAAATGTTTAATGAAATTTTATTTTTAATAGGGTCTCTTTAAAAGAAAACCCACATTTTCTTTGAGCTAAAAGACCACTTTTTCAAAGAATCGTTAATTTAAGCTTGTTTGTGGTGTTCGAAAGCGCACTTAGCCCGCAATTTCGAAGAGAACCTTCATCGCTTTGACCGGAAAAGTGTTACTAATAGATTATAAAAGTGGCGAGGATTTCCATTGAATCCATATATCCCGGAAATGTGCCCTAAATCCATACGATAGAACGAAATCTATAAAAAAAATTCATTTTAAAAGTGAAATTTCTCTTTGTATAAGAAATAATTTAGATCTTAAAAGTGTGATAATAACATAAACGAAACAAACAAAGAAAATTCAATTAATAACTCACCCTCTCCAAACCAAATATTTGCGGGATGTTTTTTTCCTCCTCAATGGTAGAAGGAAAATAAGGGTAATTAATTTTCTTCGGCTGTGTCAGTTTACTGGGGACAATAGATTTTCTTTTAACGACAAATTCTATTCATAATAGACCGTTTAATCGATATTTTCTTACCATATTGTGTTTTTATGCAAAATTCGAATGAGTCTCTTGTGTCAGTTTATTTTGAAACGTTCCCATAACTCTCCAAGAGGAATGCGAAATTAGCTACCGACGTACAAAACTTCATGAATAACCTTCCAACTTTAATAAACCACATATTTTTATTATATTATTTTAGTAACAGACAATAATAAAACTAAAAAAAACGTATCTCAAATTAAATCCTATTTGATGTAAATGACATGTCAAAAATAACTGATCTGAACTTCGCACAATAAAATAATTCGTATTTAATAGTTTTTAATTAAAAAATTAACCACCGACAAAGTGGTGGTTAATTTAAAGCTTTATAAATACACTCAAAGTTTAATAAAACACATATTTTTGTAATATTATTTTAGTAATAGATAATAAAAAAAACTTACTCAAATTAAATACTTTTTGACGTAAATGACATGTCAAAAATATCTGATGTAAATGACAATAATTCGAATTTAATACTTTTACATTAAAAAAAGGAATTAATATTTCTATTTATATTAATATTTATAATTAAATAATTTTCTTTTATTATTTTAATTAATTTGAATTTTCAATGAATAATGAATTAAAACCAAGAGATGGCGCTGTTAATATCGCGGGAAAAATTTAATTTAAATGATATTTAATGCTTTAAATTTTTTATTTGCGAAATTTAATGGTTAATTTTTTTTGGGTCAAATGATACAAAAGGGAGTACAAAACACGTTAAGAGACACCGTAGCCGTTTGTATATCAACAGGTGTCCGGTTGTGGTGGGGGAGTTGAAGCTCTGATAAGCTTTCAGGCGGTCCAAAAGCTGCTCTCCGTACAGTCCGTTGCCATCTGTGCTTGAAGGAAAACTGAAATCGTTATAAAAAGGGAAAGCTTTCGGAAATTTCTTTCTATAATAGTTATTAAGAATTGAACTTGATGAACGTTTTTGGTGTTTTTGTGTAGTACTATTTTTTTTATTGCAACTTTTTAAAAGTGATAAAAAGATTTCAATAATTTAAAAAAATGATTCATAATAATCACGTGTCGGGTTTAGAAAATACTTCAACGGGAAGTTTGCAAAACTCTCCGGGGGCGCAAAGAAAACCCATCAGATTGAAAAATATTGCAACGAAAGTTGAGGCCTTTGATTCGTTACACACGAAACATAATCACGTAAGTTTTTTAAAAAAAAAGTTTTTTGATTCCTTTTGAATTAAAATCAATTCAATTCGACGTTTTAAATTTATGTTTAAAACCGATTGAGACGTTTCAAACACCTGATACGTAATTGAAATCTATTTCGGTTTTAATTCACTTCCAATCAGCTCCTTTTTGTGTCCAACTGATTTATTTCTTAAAAAAAATTTAATTAATTTATTTGAATTTAAATATTTTACCGCCTATTTTTACCTTCTTATTAGCGCCACCTTTCATTTTTATTTTAATTATAACTTATTAGTTGTTAAAATTATTGATAGATGTCTATTACATATTTTATGAAAATTTGCTAATTAATTAATAAATTAAAATTATATAAACTAATTACTATATAGTGCTCCTAGTTAAAATGATTTAATTAAATTTTATGTTTAATTATTTTTGTGAATTAATATAATTTTTTGACATTTTGAAGATTTAAATTATTCGCCTTAAAGATTTTTTTTTCTTATTTTATGATCGAATTTCTGTCGTTTAGCTTAAACCAAGACGTAAAGTACGTTTAAAACTAAAGCTTCGAATTTGTAGAGAGTCATCCCCGGTCTTAAATTCCCCGATAATGTCCTTACGGGGGTAAAGTCCCGGCGATAAAAGTTTGTTTTAAGAGGATTTTGGAATGAATTATCGAAAAAAATTATATTAAAATTAAAATTGACAATTTTATATTCAACCAAGATCTTTTGGTTTCATCGAAAAATAAGTTGAATGCAATATTGCATTGAGAAACTGGAGGTAAAAGGCTTTAAAAGAATATTTTCGAAAACGCTTCTCTGATTTACCACAAAGGGAAAGCACGAAAGGGTCGGGGGTTGTGCGCAATTTTTAAACGGAACCTCATTCTACATTGGGAGGGTATAGAATCGTACCTCGCAATATCTCGAAACGGCATCGAATGGGATTTCTTTGACGAAAAGAATCTGTCGTCTACATTTATATCAAAAAAATAATATTAAAAAATGTTAATTTTAAAGAAAACAGTTTTAAAACAAATGTTGATACAGTAAAACCTTGATATATAGGGTTATTTTTGAATGAAGTAAAACTAGAACTAACACTAGATCTAGAACTAGAAAGTTTCGGGTTTAGCCGTGCGTCCGTGCGACTACTGTTAATTTTAGTTTTAATTGTTAAGCAGCGCTAGCGCTAAGGCAGCGCTAAGGGTTTAGCCGTCTTAAAAGACGTATGGCTAAACACAAATGATTCTAGTTCTAGGTATAGTGTTAGTTCTACATAGTAACAGTGCTAGTGTAAAATTAGAATTAACACTATCTAACTTGTAGTTTTATACCAGCACTGTTACTATGTAGAACTAACACTATACTTAGAACTAGAATCATTCAGGTTTAGCCGTCTTTAGAGACGTGCTTTAAACCCGAATTCGTGTTTAGTGCAATTGCTCTTAAGATGGCGTAAGCCTCCGCAGAAAAAATAGTTAATTGATCTGGCAAGCGATAGTATTCTTCAATCTCCAATGAAGGGACATAAATATACTGTATAAAACACTTTTCGGCTCTTGAACCAGCGAACCATCCGTACATATGCAATGTGCATCCGGCCATGTGTTCCTTATGTATTACTCAATCTCCTTATCTACCATACTAATCATTCCACTGTTTGATTTTAAGCATTTACATAATCCAGGGACAAATATTATCATCTGACGTTTTATTCCATGGTGTGCATATTTTTAGGTTATATCTAAATGTCAAGTTTGTTTTGACTGTCTTTTTAAACTTTAAGTTGACATTTAAAACATTAAAATTAATAAATTTATAATCGAAATTCGTAATAAACAAATACTTTTAAAGATCAAAATCTGACTCTATTATACGGCATACTCGGTCGGAAAAATTCAACGAAGAGAACGGTTAAACGTAGTGAAAATGAAATATGAGATGGTTTTTAGTTTTGACATATTGGAATGTGGCATGTGGCAGATAATAAATTTCACGTTAATTTAAAAACGATTTTGTACCATTTTAAATCGACGTTCAATGTAGATTACAATCAATAAAATGTAATATTTCATAACCGTTATTATTTACGTTTTTATTTTGTATGGTTTTCTCATCCATTAGGTAGTTATGTTGACATCAAAAAAATCCTGGAAACCACAACTCGAAATATATAGGTATATTAAAACAAGTAAAAACGAGAAAGAACAGGACTATTAAAGTGAGATAAAAGAAAACCCGGGTGAAAATATACGTTGATGACGCTATTTTGAAGTGAAATTAGGGTTGTATTTATACTCGTAATACCAACCGAAAAAAAAAAATTAATCCCAACCTCATCGAGAAAGCAATTTTTAATTTAACGCTTCAAATTTCGCATTCAATTCAAATTTTGGGTATTGTATCTAATTTTCATCAGTTATATTTATTTAATTCAACTCAACATTTTTTTTTAAGTAGAAATTGAATTTATAAATACCAATTTTATACCTTAAAACTTATTATTATGCTTATAAGACAATAATACGTTTCTCTAATAAGCATGATAAAGAGATTATTTCGACGAAATCCCGCACAACTAGTAAGGTAAATAACTACTAATTACTCAAACGACTCTATAATCCAATTACAAACGTAGACATAACCTTAAAAAAAGTTTCTCGTGTAATTGCACTAATAACAATGTTGTTTGTTTTCTTTCTCCTCCGGAAAAGTGTTGGGGTATTAAATCCAAGAGGAAAGGGGCCCTTGAACGAACGTATCGTGTGGGAAAAAAGATTACCGAGCGATTTATGTACGCGTTAGCAGTTTTCCCAACGGACCTCAACGAACATCTGGTGAAATACTATTTCACGACTTTTTTTAAAGATGTTTTACTATTTTACTTTTTATTTATATTTTGTTACTTAATATGTGTAATTTTAACCCATAAAAACTCAAACGTCAACTTGACATTTAAGTTGACGTCTGTCATTATTATAAATACGTATATATTGTCGAAATGGTTTTGATTCATGTTGGATTTGCAATCATCAATTTGTTAACCGGGTAAGACGTATATGTACATAAACAAAAAAACGGTTACTTTGCCCGATTAATAAGTTAATATGTTTAACTTACCCCAAAAAAAACTTAAACATCAATTTGACATTTAAGTTGACATCTGTCATGTATTATACGTATAGGATTGTAATTAGAGAGATTTTAAGATTACTCGTGATTACCTAACTTTGGTTACAAAGTTTTATTTAAAAAAAATTACCTTTTACGTAAAATGTTAAATTACAAAAAAAAAAATTAATAATTTTTTGTCCACATAATCGAAATCACCACAACTGTGGTTTTGATTCCTGTTGGATTTGTATATTTTTCTTAAACGCACATTACATTTTATAATTGTTCGTAATCCATCTGATTCATCATTGTTAAAAAAAGAAAATTAAACAAATAAATACAATGAATGATGGTAAAAACGTCGCACAATTCAGCAATTTCTTCTAAGAAAAATGATCCAATATTATACAATGGGAAAAATTCGATGATCAAATTAAATGCGTGGTGTGGTGTGCACGTGAAAATATTAGTTGGACCCGTGTTTCGATTTCCATTTTATGTGGGATTTTCGCTTACAAATTTCACGCTTTAACATGTTTCATTAAGTATTTCATTGTTGTATGATGGGATTAAACAATTCGTTTCAAGCATACGAACTGGTTAACTTGGCAAATATAAATTTATCTTTACGTGGGTTTTCGTTACAAAATCTTTCTTTCCCTTTTGTTATTGTAAAGGATCAATTATGCGCAAACGAGTAAATCAATTTTTTTACCTACCCACACACGAACACCACATATATATAACACAGTTTATGGTAATTTAGTAATTTCGAGTAAACCTAGGTATTTACCATCAGGATTTTATTTATAAATATTAATACATGCCAAACAAGAACAGTTAATTGAATATTATTCTATTGATTTTAACAATAAATTACTAAATAATAACACAAAATAACAATTAATGAATTTTTCAAACCACTCCGCATCCTCTCTCGACTAAATGAAGGATTAGATACTACTAATAGATTCCTTTTGCAAATACTAAATAGTGTTTCCAGAAGACTAGATGATTAGATACTACTAATAGAAGTCTTACTACTTTTATTAGAAGAATATTGCATAAAAAGATTAAGTAGTGCTTGCAAAACGCTAGATATCGCTAAAGCGAGAGTAAATAGTGCATGCAGAAGACTAAATAATGTTTCCAAAACTTAATAATGCTTGCAAAACGCTAGCATTTGTTAATAGATGAGTAAATAGTGCTTGCAGAAGACAAAACAGTGATTGCATAACTAAATAGTGCTTGCAGACCGCTAGAAAGCTTCTTGTATAAATAAAAGAAGCTGGTGAAATGATAAATTTGTAATATATCTTCATTTTTGGCAAATGTGGATAACGCGGTCTGGTTAAATATCATTAAACAGGATTATATCTTCTAAAGACATTCATTTCCATGTTTCTTTAAAAATAGCGGGATGGATTACCACTCTCGAACAGTATAAGAAAATCTTAAATACATATTTATATTTTTTAACAGTTCAAATGTCAAATTTAATTAAGTCTAATTTATAACTTCAAATAAAACTTTGTTTTCTAATTTTAATTCAATGTGTATCTTATGACGAATAACGTATTTAAGGATATAACAGATGAGACGTTCAGAAAATGCTACAATTTTGTGTTTTTCCAACCGTAAATTTGCCCCGTATCTCGTCGTAATAATAAAACTACGTATATCTTTTAGATACGCTTTTAAAACTGAACGTTTTACAGAAAGTTATGAAGGATATTGTATTATTTCGTCAAGAGGAAAATTAATTTAACGTTAAGGAGGATTTTATTAATGTTTAAGTGAATCTTTCGGTAAATATTTTCTTTGCTAATCCTTCTACTCCGCACCGTTTTTTTTCCTTGTCATTCAACAAGGAAAATTTACCAGAATCTATTTGAATACCAAATCCATTTTAATGCAACCTTTATTCTTTTTTGCTTGTCGCATTAGAATAAAACCTTTTTACCATGGTGAAATGGGGAGAAATAAAATGTAAATCGACTTTTTTATGATGTTTTAGGTTAGCAGGAAGAGTGTTTATATTTTTCAAACCGGAAATATTTTATGAAGAATTTAATAAAAAAAATCTGCTTAATCATGAACTTTTGTAATGACTTGTTTACTTTTTATTACTTTTTATAATTTTGTTCAACCAAAGCGTTTTTTTAAACAAATATTTCTGTGGTGTTTATTTTGCTAACATGGTTACTTTGTCTTTAATATTTCCTCTTTATTTCCCTTTCAATCGTTTGAATTGTTGAAGGAAGACAACATGGGATATACTGTACAAACTTTTTTAAAGACTTATTTACGTTTTACATTTTCTAATTTTGTTCAACTAAAGCATTTTTGTGTTTATTTTGCTAATATGCTTAAAAGGAAATATTTTTTTATTTATTTAATTTACGTTAAATGAATTTCTAATGATTTTGTTAAAACTATGGATATAACACCTCTTACATTTCCCTCTTAATCGTTTGAATTGTTGTTGGCCATCGAAATTTAAGTGCTGTCATCCCTCTACGTCGAGTGTTTTGACAGCGGTCAATGGGAATTAAACAAGTTAAACAAATTATTATTCTAAATCATCGTTGATAGCGGTTCACCCTTTAAGTTTTCAACAAAAATTATTAAATTTTATTTCAGGTTATGTAATGTGTCAAATTAACATTTACAAAAGTACCAATTTTTAGATCAAATATCATCCCAATTTTCGATTTAATAATAGAAAACAAACAAGTATTTCCCAGTTAACGACGGAAAATGACGTAAAAGGGTCGTTATAAAAGGTAAAACAGCATTGTAAATATTAGCATCTCCACTTTTCCAAATCAGGACCCGACCCGATCCGGCCAGGTTTGTTTCGCGTTCGTTGTCGGAGTGCGTTTTCTCCCTCGCAAAAGCACCTACAATGGCGAACTCAAACATTTGACAGAAATCCGATACGGTTGTGCAAAATGTCATGTTTTACAACTACTAAAAGGTGGATGAGAAGATCAAAAGTAGTATATTTGAACGTATTCGATAACAAACTATAATACTAAACAGAAAAGTTTTATAAAACTTTAAGAATGAGAAACCGTTTAGAGCGGTATACAAGGTTACGATCGTCCTTAAGGATGCCGTCATCGTTAAAGAAATGGGAATTTCTTCTTAAGAATCGCTTCCGTACATTACTGTGGTCACGTATCCGAATTACACTCATATATTTGTGAAATTTGGGAATTTTTATAAAATTACATTGTTATGTTTTAATTAAATCAGTTAATTATTTTATTTTAATAACTCGCAAATATAATATTTGATTTAATCGTTTTTATTATTGCATTTCTCGCTTCACCCTTTCACAAATAAAATACAACCCTAGGGACACAATACGTTTTCCAATATAATATATTTCACGTGGAACGTCCCTGGTGGTCGATTTAGTAAATCGCGTCGATTTTTCCTGATTTAAACCGACCGTTTTTCACTTAAACGTCGACTTTAAAATGTTAAAAATGAAATGGAATTGTACCCTTTCAAAATAAATTTATTATTTTTGACTTTTTAAATGTCAACTTGAAGTTTAAAATGACAGTAAAAAAAAATTTTACGTTTAGATATAACCTAACATTAAAAATCAAAATTTTGAAAATAATTAAAAAAAAAGAAAACGAATAAAAAGAATTACAAGGTAAAGTGAAAAAACGGATATATATTTTTCGTGTTTGATTTTCGTATAGTTCCACTCTCGCTGGGAGATGAAATTCGTAAAAAAACCGCGAAAAAAGTCGCGACCCTTCCAAACACAAAACCTCCATTTAGGAATTAAATGAAAACGCGAAGACAACCTGCACTGATTACTCTTCAGTGTTTCTATTCGCCTTTTTTGCCAGAAAAATTACGTTGACAAGTTTTGTTTTTGGAAACATCTCGCAATAATTAAAAAGTAATCTCATTTTTGTAACGGATTTTTTCCTTCATTCATTCATTCGTATTATTTGTGTTGTCGAATTTCTAAGAAAGAAACGTTTTTGTTATCACGTATTTAGTGAGTGAATAGTTTGAGTACTCTTCGTTACTCTTGACACATATTTTTTCAAACGTCAAGGTATTTCCAACTCCACGACCATATCATCTCCGATGACTAAAAATCTCATCGCTCCGTACACGACTACAGAAATCGGTATATAAAATCCTTGGAAATTCACTTTTATTTCTCAGTCTGAAACTGTTTAAACATCAGTTCCGTATATCAGTAACAAACAAACAAATTTTAAATCGACAGTGAGTTAAAATTTAAAAAAATGCACGGGTTTAAACAAAAACCGCTTTGTTTAAATAATTTTTCTGATCGCAATAAGGACGTTTTTGATTCGTTAGCCCACACAGGAATTAAAGAGGTAAGAGTTTCAAAATTAAAAGGAATTTGTTAATTTTTTATGTGTACATAAATTTGATATAGAAATCATTTTGCGCAAACTAAAAAAATTTCTTGCGTAAATAACTTACTATTTAAATGTGTCCACAGCAACAGAAAATAACATAAAATCCTCGGAACTGCATGTATGCTCCTCAGTTTTGTTAAACCAGCCTTTATATCCCAATAATATACTAAAAAAAAGATAAATAAACAAATTTAATAAACAAGCCGATTAAAGTGGGATGAAATGAGCGAGTACAATCAAAAACCGATTTGTTTGAATAATTATTCCGATAGCGATAAATGCTTATTTGATTCGCTGTGTTATACTGCAACGAAAATTGGAATTAATCCGGTGAGATTTTCTAAAATTAGTTACAATAAATGAAAAAAATAATTATTTTAATCGATATTGATGATAAAATCTGTCATATCAAATACAACGGGTTAATCCTGTTAATCCTCTTTAGATTTTAAACTATCTAGTGTATCAAATTAATAAGCTGTAACGTTTTTGCATAATGTCAAATCATTTTACATTTGATCTAAACGTCATTTGTACTAACTTTCAGTTGAAAAACGTTTACAAAAAAAGTAATGTAATTATTATTATTTAATCATTACCTAATTAAATTTAAAAGAAATATATTTTTAAATAGATTAAAAAAATACTTGATACCACAATACCATATGAATAGCATTTTAATAACTTTTTTAATAAAATCTTTTTAAAGTGATTATTGAAATTATATGTGGCTATTTTGTATTTTTATTATAGTGTTTAAACACCGAGATTGGTAGTGATAACGAACGCTGCTTTTGACAGTGAATTTAGCAGCGATACAACTTCAAACTCGTAAATCGAAAACACCTGTTTATGTCAATACATTTAGGAATACCTAGAAGGCATTCATTTTTGTGATAAACGAAATATTCGGATTAAACCCACCGAAAAAAAAATAACTTCCAATTCTATCAAGTTTGTATAACATAAATAAATGTAACTTAAATAAATTCCTTTTTTTTTAATTTAAAACGTCATATTGATAGTGACAGCGACCAATTTTTAGGTTAAATTCTGTCATTTTCTATTTTAATAAACAAAAAGATTTTATTAATTTTCCGTAAAATGCTACAAAACATCTTTTAAAGTATAATTAAAATTTTGCGGTCTTTGCAAAGTATTTAAAACTCAAATCGGGCGATCGGAATTTCGCTTACTTTGAGCTCCCGCATTGATTTATAATTCCCCTAAACGGTTTTCGAGAGGTTTAAGTCGTTTAAAGAGCCTTTGAACAGGTTTTTAAACTTTTTGTGATCCGTGACTACGCACATTTCCTTTCTTTTTCTATTTTTCCCCTTCGAACATTGATGAATTATCATTTCAAGTTAGTGAAATATATTAAGAGGAAACTTTACTTTAGAGATAATTAAATTTAACAAGTTTAAGTGTCACGAATTTGCATCTCCGTAACCGCGTCACAGTGAGTAGTCTTCTCTTAGAGACTCCGAAAACTTTATTATAAATTGGAATGTGCGTTGACTAATTGTTGAGCTCCGTTTCGATTTACCATGTCACGAGCGCGGTTCAACAAGAAGTTGTCGCCGGAATTATCAACCCGCAGAAATTGAATAATTCAGTTAATTAATTTCTGCTTGTTTCGATTCGCAATCAATCTATATTATTTAAAGTTTCACTTAATATTTTATGTTTACTAAAGAAATCACATGCTTTTTTTCCTCAATACGATTCTATTTTAACATGTGATTTTTTTCTTTTCATATGATCGATAAGAAATCATCGAGTAAATATTGTCACAAGAATCATAAGATTTATATAAATACATTTATTTATTTACTGCACTTAAATCATAAGTTTTTTGTAAAATCCAATAACAATATTAATTAAATTTAACTATGACATCATCCCCATAAGCTGCATGCTTACGGTAGAAGCCATTGTATGGTCCAAGATTACGTGGCCTCACTGTAACTTTGCAATGCAGATTTCCAAGCTCTAGCCAATTCAATTTACCTCCAAAGGCTGTCCGTTAAACTACCCATACAGTGACTTTGACGATCTAATTCTCATCGTTTATCACTTACAAAAAAATTAATCAAAAATTATCTTTTGACGTAAATAAATGTCATTTTGACGTTTACAATGACAGTTAAAAAAAACAATTTTTACCGTTATTTATTTATGATGATAATAAAAATAAATAGTTTTTATTGTTTAATAATTATAGAAACTGTACAGTTAGTTCCTTTCTAATCTTATAATGACACAACTTTAAGGGGATTCATCTGGAAACTTCGCTAAGTTATAGTTGTTTCGTAGTCAGAGTTTGTGTACACATGGAATTCCGACGAAATTTCCAAAGTAAATTTGCTTTGCGGCAAGGTTTTAGTTTTTTTCGCTTCATTTTTCGCTCTTCAAATCTTTTTATGGTTTTAAAATAATTGGATCCACCTTTTACAACTCGAAAAAATATATGTTGTAACATTAGAACATGACATAAAAAAATTATTTTCTTTTATAACACAAATAAAAAGAGTTTATTAACTAAATGGAATTCGTGGTTACTTTCAATCTTTTTGCAACTCTATACCACGAAACTAAGTTGTATTTAAAAGACGACTTTCAGAGAAGTTTCTCTCTGGGAATTTCCGAATCATATACATATTTTATCTAAACAGACCAAGGTAAATTTTGATACTCAATTAACCTATGGTAATAAACTAAACTAATTGTAACGATAGGACGGAACTCTGCGTTGAAAATTTACATTCACGACACCAGTAAAAGTGCAAAGTGGCCTACCTTTAGTCGGAGATTCTAATTATAGTTTTGTTTGCTTAAAATGTAATTTATTAACACATCTGATTTAGCTGACTTAGTGAAAAAATTAGGTTATGTTTCAAATTTATATCGTTGACAGATTATAAGTAACCTACTGTAACCTACTTTATCGACATTAATAAAAAAGGTAAAATTTAATGAAACAATTTTAATTTTTAAATAAATTTTAAAACTGAATCATTTGTAAGTTCAATATATTGCGAGTTATATAATTAAAAAAGTAATCTATTTTATTGACGTTAATAAAAATCAATGACGTCTCAAATTTCATATCTAAATTGGTGAAAATTAAATTATTTTCTTATTTATTAATAATTAAGCGATTATTATTAATTTTCGATTAATTTAATCCAGGTAAATCAGTGTAAAAGTAAATATACATGATATTTTTTTAAAATTACTTCATAACGTTAAGTGACATTTCCACATAACCTCACTTATACAAATTTCCTGAAATTTCAATTTATATTTATTAATGTTAAATTAGGAGGGTCCTTTTGAAATTGCTACAAATAATCCATAAATTTCCTTTCAGACAGAAAACAGGGGAACAAATCTTTTTTATTCAACGTTTTATGTAAAAAAAAACCTTTAATGATTTGTTTGCGTGATCTCCAATAACACCATTGAAAGTTCTTCATCGTTTGGGAACATAGAATAAATTTTCTTCTTTATCTCTGCTTGGAGGAACAAAATTTTATCGCGTACCATCGATTATTTTCACAAGAAAGTTGCAGGTTCAAGAAGGTGAAATAACTTTGAGTCTCGACGTGCGCACACAATCCTAATGTATTTATTGCCGGTATGAGAGGGCGTGCATAGAGTCTAAAGTAGATTATCACGTATCGCCCGCTGTGCACACGCCCTCCTACCATAGGAGCTATTAAAGGGAAGGTGGAGAAGCACCGTTTCCTTTCCGCGCAACTTCATATGTCTACATTCTGTTTACTTTATGCTCGGGATCTTTTGATTTGAACCATCTCGCAATTTAACTAGGCTTAATTAAGATTATTTGAGTGTCTAATTGAATTAGAAGTCCAATCTTATAACCGACCGTATGTATATGTAGTATTATTGAAGCGTAAAATGAATAATTATTAGTTTTCCTAAGTTTAGATTGAGGCGAAATTAGAATATCTAGCTTTAGGTCGGAAATAAATAAATCGGAGTTAAATCTGATTGTGAGAGTGTTTGAATTTATCTTTAACGAGAACGGTTTTAATACGAAAAAGGGAGAGGGTTCGAAATAAAAGGATAAAACGGAAACCGATTCTGCTCCGCGTTCGTTTATTAACGAGATCGACAAAATTCCTTGAATTTGTACGGTTTAATTCACTTTTCCGGATCGATTCACAAATAAATAATCTTGAGTTGAAATTTATTCGTATGGAAAGATTTATTTAATAATTTTATTTCATGTTTGAGTTAATGTTTCGTTTTAACAACATAACCTAGCTTATCTTCGTTCCCAATTAATTCTATATTAATAACCGTTTAGTGTAATATGGATCAATAAGCTAATACATATCAGTTTCTAATTGGAAGTGTTTAGCATTAACCCAAGTTTTAGTTCAAAATAATATTGAATTTCAATAATATTGCATGTTTAAACATAACCTAACAATATAAAAGATTTATATGTCAAAGTTATAGTATTTACCA
This sequence comes from Onthophagus taurus, assembly GCF_036711975.1. NCBI lineage: Eukaryota > Metazoa > Arthropoda > Insecta > Coleoptera > Scarabaeidae > Onthophagus > Onthophagus taurus. The sequence continues at coordinate 7,775,053 of NC_091967.1, forward strand.
TTAGCGACATCTCTTGGGATTAATAAATAATTTATTTTAATCTATAAATCCGGTATCAATCAACCCAAATTAACCCAACCCAAGTTATAGTTCTAAATAATGTATTTCAATAATTTGTAAGTTTCAACTTAAGTATAAAAAAAGTAAATAAGATTTGTATATCAAAAAGATAAGGATAATAAGGATTTGCTATTGGCGACATCTCTTGTAATTAATAAATAGTATATTCTAACCTATAAACTTGATATGAAATAATAAAATTTTTTTTTCTAGGAAACACCATGCAACAATCACGTATGCTTAGGTAGCCTTATGTTACAAAATGGTAAAAACGCAAGAATACGAAGCCCACAAGAAATTTTATTGCACGCCAAAGATTTTCTCGATCAATTCTTTACTAGAAGGTAAGTTAACTTTTACGATAATCGTTATTAGTTTTACCAGAACATGTTTGAGTTTACAAAGAAAATTTTAAGAAACAGACGTTTTCGTGGATATATGTAACATAAATTTGATTTACAGTTTGATTTAAGGTATTAGATTAAAATTGATGAGATGGACGTGTTAATTTGACAAGTAAAGCCGATCGATGTCCAATTGATTTACATCGATTAAAGCGTTCAATCAAGTTTGGCTTGTTAGAATTAGAAGGTTTTTATTTAATAAGTTGAGGTTATATTAATTTATTCTATAAAAAATGTTACCAACCTATTTTTTTTTTGACAGAAAACTCGGGTAATATTTCGCATTTATTAAATTTTCTCGAATTTGAACCTTTAGATTTATTTGATAAGTTTATGGGGGTGTTTAAATTCTCGATTCCAATTAAAATTCGAATCGGGGCAGAGGCGAAACCTGTTGCAGAGAAAATAAATTGATAAACACACTGTTAACTAATCGTTTTACAAAATTATAAATTGTTCGATTAAATTTATTGATTTCACCTTATTTAAAAACAATAAATCGTTAAATAAAACGACTCGGACTTACTACAAGATATATGTTAAACCATTTATTTAGAGCTATGTTGTAGTTTACCTTCTTGGGCCGCCTTGAAACGATAAATTTCAAATGAAAATTTACATACTACATCGTATTAAAATTCCTTTTCTTCCAAAAAAGAATAAAAACTGCGGGGAATAAAAATAGAAACAGAAAAGAAAGATTAATACACGCCGTCGCATACAACTGGCATTCTGTGCGTAATTTCGTCTATAAAACTACGAAATTATTTTCCCCATATTAGAGAAACTATGCAAGGTATACAGAGGTGAGATTAAATTACAAAATGAACACTGCATACCTGCTATTCTCTCCATACCGCAAGATTCATGTTATAAACAAATCGTAAAAACTTGTTCATCGACAATTTAATTGAAATATTTTTAAGAAAATGTGAAAATGATACTCTTAAGTAATATTATTTAAGCTCATTTAAAATATGATTAAAAAAAAAGTAATATAGTAAAACCTAAAGGACGGTTCTCGTTTTAATTGTTTTTCAGCGCTAGATTGTTGTATTTTTTTACTGAACTAACAGTAGATGTAGAACTAGAAACATTCGGGTTTAGCCGTACGTCTCTTAAGACGGCTAAACTCGTTCATAGTACTAGTGCTAGTGCAAAACTGGAACTAACACTAGACCTGGAACTAGAAACATTCAGGTTTAGCAGTCTTTAAAGACGTGCGGCTAACCCCATTTTTTTGGATATAACGGACACTAATTTCCTGATATTAGTCCGTTATATTGAGGTTTTTACTGTATTCAGTTTATTGAAATATAAAAACCAGGTTAACTTCACAAAAGTGAATAAATTGTTTGTAAAATCCATTCATGCGAGAACTGGGAAAAACTGCACTTTAACAAATTTTTGTTTCTCTTTTTTAAAGTTTCAAAGTAAAAAATAAAACAATGTTTTAATATTTACCATTTATATCGCAAAATGTTTGGTTTTGTTGATGTAATCGAAAACTTTTGAAACAATATCGCATGATGTAGTAGATACATTCGTGTTTACAAGGTTGTTTTAACCCGTTTTGAAGTTTAATATCAACAATTTTGAGGTTGTCTCAACCATATGAACTCGTATAGAAAAGAATTTCATACAATAATTATTTAGTATTGGGCTTGAAACACTAAAAAATTCTCTATAAATAAATAATAACGTTATTTTATTTAAAAAAATAAAGATTGATGGGATTCAGAAACAACCCATGTTTTTATTACGTATTAAATTAACTGGAGATGGGATTTTATGGCTCCCATAAACGTAAATGTCTTTATGCGTTCCGCAAACATTAATCTGTACGTGTATATTATAATTCATGAGAAAAAGTACCTTGCATATACTTTATACCAATATCAATAAATTTTTAAACAAAGAACGATTTTTCTAGACATTTTTTTTAAACAAATTTTCGATTAAATTTAATAAAAATGTGTTAAGAAAGAAATTCAATGTAACAAATGTTTCAATGTAAGTTTACAGCGCTGTTCGACGTTAAAAGAATTAAAATTTTCCAACGGTCTCGGTATTAAACAACATTGTCTACACAAAACCGTTACATATAGGAGGTCAACGGTAAAAATCTCTTTTCATTAAAAACGTATAAACAAAATTCAAATATTTATCATTATTAATTAATTTAAGTAAAGTTAAGTAAATTTCTCTTGATTGGAGTTCATTTAAAAAAGCTCTAAATTGACACGATTACTCTTAGCCGTGCGTCTTCAGACGAACTAGAAACCCGAAACTTTCTAGTTCTAGGTCTAGTGTTAGTTCTACTTTTAGTTCAATGAAAAATATACAATTTGGTGGTAGATCGCGGCAAGAGTTTGATTACTGTAGATTGATTTGGTATCTCCAATATTTTTGACATAACTTTAACGCAAAATAAATTAAACTTAAAAGAAATAATTTTACTCCAATAATTAATACAAGTTATACACCAATAATAGAATCCGGTTTTTATATTTACATAACATGCACGAAAGCAAAATATAATCCAAAAAAAATCATCAAATTCACTCCTGTTTTTGCTGATTAATATTAAACAACACCTTTTTTATCCTTTTTTTTTAAGTTAAAAATTCCCCGAATATTTAATCTAACCCAAAAAAATCCATAATCCCATAATTGAGTGGGTTCACGACCCTTCCTATTTCATTCTCTCCACTTGCTGAATTATTCATTTTCAATATTCTTAAATCAAAATTTTTCATTTCCAAATGATCATTAAAAAAAGTTTCTTCTCCTGTTTCACCACATTTCTTTTTCTTTAATAAATCTGCAATATTTTTGTGCCTTTGCATCCCTTATAAAAGTAATTACACACACTTCGACACCATCTGGACAACACACCCAGTCCATTTTTGCACAACCTAACTCAATTATCTCATCCTCGTAGCACCCTTCTGGGTTTCCTTCTCTTAATTCTCTTCTCGTCGTTGTTCCGGTTTTATTTCGGTTAGTTTGGTTTTATGGGACATGTGGTGTTCGAATGTTAGTTATTACCGTTTTGCTCTTTTATGAAATCTAACGATTTTTTATTTTTTATGATATTTAATCGTATATTTCTTTCCTCAGGTCTAATAATCAAGCTCATATTAATAGATGGGAAGAAGTCCAGAAAGAAATCGCGGCTACCGGAACGTATCATTTAACCGAAACCGAATTGATTTACGGTGCAAAATTGGCATGGAGAAATTCGCCGAGGTGTATTGGAAGAATTCAATGGTCAAAACTTCAGGTAAATATCTAAATAATAAACACCGGAAATTTCATATAACTTGCAATATATGAATGCTGTAACCAGAGTTATGAAACTACTATATACTTGCACTGTCCCACATAAAAGGCAATATAGCTTAATAGTACAGGCATTGGGTCGTTTTGCAAAGGAAAAGTTTTGCTTGGAAAAAGATGAGCGACGTGCGCTTTCAAGACGGCTAAACCCAAATGATTGGTCTTGTGTTAGTTCTACCGTTAGTGCTAGTGCAATACTAGAACTAACACAAGACCTAGAACTAGAATCATTCAAGTTTAGCCGCCTTGACAGACGTGCGTTTCTAGTTCTAGGTCTAGTGTTACTTCAATTGAAATATACAACAATCTTGCGCTGAATAACAATTAAAACTAGAACTAACAGTAGACCCGTCTGAAGACGCACGGCTAAACCCGAAACTTTCTAGTTCTAGTTTTAGTTTAATAAAAATATGTAACATAGTGATATCTTATGTTAACTAGCGCTACCTACTTCTGTCACTAGAACTAAAATTAGTCCTACAACTAGAAACATTCAGACATGTTGTATTTTATGTGGGTCAAAGTAAGTAGGTACGCCCTGATTTCTATTGAAATATATTTTTGTATACTGCATTTTAAGTGAAATTCACTGTATAATTATTAATTTTAATATTTAATAAGTAATTTGAAAAGTTGCAAACTATTAACTCTTAAAATGTAATAGTTCAAGAGTTAATTAAATACCCTCCGAAACTATCACTATTCCCTAAATTTAAATTATCGTCGATCGGGAGAGAGAGACTAAACGAACTTTGTCAATAATTGGAGTTAAATAGGTTAGACAGGATCTCCTCGACACCCCAGAAACCTTTCATTTCAACGACATTAAAATAACTCCTAATTTGACAATTTTTTAACATAACTCTTTCTGAAATAAATTTTTATGGACGATGAAACCCATCTATCTGCTTTAATGTAATCTCGGTCACGTTTATACCCATATTTCGACGGAGCTTATCCGAGGGGTCTAACATCACGAGCAGTGTATTTACGTAAAACGGACAAATTGTCCTTCGGAACGAAGGGACAAGAGAAAGACCGACGGTTTCTGTTCGCGTTGATGTGCGCCCCTTTTCAGTAGTTCTGAAAAGCATCCACTGACGCTTACTTGTCTCACGCGGACCACCACACATCACCAAATAAACGCTTTCCAGCTTTTATGTACTAACACCAAAGCATTCCCTTTCGCCGGAGGCTCTTAAAACCTGATAACGACGCTCAATGTCGTTTTACCTTTTCGTTCCTCCACGTCATCTAGTTAACTTTAAATTTAATTTCTCTGCATTGCAGGTTAATAAATTTATAAGATAGATGGTGTATTTGAATAATGTTACTAAAACCTTAGAGGTGATTTTTTCCTTTTTCTTTGTGCTGCATGATCTGCAAATTCTTCACGTTCCCTTACACATAACACGGAATTGGTTCTCAACCTTTTTTAAAAGAATAGATCTTTTGTTAAAATTTTATTAAATAATTAATAAAAGTAAATTTATTTTCTTTCATCAATACAATTTTATTGATTACTATCATTTACCTAAAACAGATCATTTATAAAAATCCTTTCTTTACGTCGCTTTAGAAGGGTGTATAAGTGAACTCATAACTTTTCAGTCTTTTCAAACCGTCCCAAGTTAAGTTAAGATAAAGAGGCAACATTTTTCACAAATTTAGTTTATTTCTCGCGAAACTCCCACATATTTTCCCTTTTCCATACCGTTCATTGCGTAATAAAAACGGAAAAAACTTGTTTCTTCTCTATCACGTTGAAGTAGAAAGTTGAATGTTTTATAAAAGGGATGCTGTTGAAGGTAAACGGGCCGCGTCAATTGAGGGATGTGAATGGAAACCGGTGTTTGCACGGCCTTATGAGGGAGGACCTTCATGCTGTGTCCATTGGTTCGGCGAAATTTCCATTCTATTCGCATTTCAAAATCTCTCTTTACCAAAGATCTTCAGGGTATAGCCTACAATTTGCCCGAAAGCGGCTACTTTCATATTCTATTGAGTTTGAAATGAACTGTTTCGACGAAATTTATAAACTTTAACGAAATATTACACAATTATAATAATAAATGTATTTTTAGTATTTTTTATTTGAGTTTTGAGTTCATATTTGGTGTTCTAAACTTATACATTAACCAACCTTTGTTTTGTCAATTTATCTCTTGTGTTACGTGAACCGTGTTTATAACAGTATCCGTGTTAATTACTTTTATAAAATTTATCTCCTCTTCATTTTCCGTGTCATGGTTTTTGTAACATTTTTCCTCGGTTAAATTAACAAAGTAGTTAGATCTTGCACTGGGAGATAATGTCTATGCGATATCGTTACCGAATGGAGCTTCATTATGTAACCATAGTTTAATAAGGAACATATCGACTTTAATAATTAAGTAGGTAACGGGTTCGTTATCTCATTCTCCCGTAGATTCGGTCCTGTGAGTTGTTTTGTGCATAAACCCGAATCGAATGAAATATGCAGAACGATGCCACTGGGAACTATATCTCACGTCCACTTAAATTGATTATAAAATTACCCAAATATTTTGGAATTAGAATTACCGATTTCTAAATTGATTGATAAATATTTATAAACTGATTCAGTTACAATATATCATGTTTTCAAATCAACTTGTCACACTGACATTTTAAACTGTCATTAGGTTTTAATTCCCTAACCTCAACTATCTATTCTATTCTATTTCGCGAGTATTTGCAGCTTTGTCCTTATCATTCCAATCATCTTCACCCAGTCCTCTACTCTTCATATCCACATTGATATCCTGGATCAATTTTTTTCTAGAGCTACATCTTTTGTTTCTTTCGGCTGGCACCCAGTTCCAAACCTTAAGTGGGATTCTACCTTTACTCATTCGGCGTAGATGTCCATACCATTTTAGTTACTTTTCATTTATAGTGTACTATTGACTTAAATCACACGTAAATAATCTTTATTTTATCAATTAAAAATGTTTTTAACGTTTTAATTGTATTGTAATAATCGTAAATTTAATTGACAGTGCCGATAAAACAGTAATTCTATTAACTACCAACCTAGTTTATAACGAATAAAGACATATAACACCGGAAATGGGTAACATTTAACTATTCACTATCTTAATGTTAGTCGTAATCACAAAATAACCGATATAAATAGATTAATTATAACATAACAGAAAATGATTTTGATTGTTAAACTCGAACTTTGAGCAAAACGTTTATTACCATAAGAGTAATATTTGCGTTAAAACCATCTCGTCGTGTACACAACATGGTATAACGTGTTGTTGCAAACGGGGTTGAAAATAAATGCGTTTATGCAGATGTTGCAAACTGTCGCCGGTTTCTCGGTTTCGACAAATTTCCATCCTACCGCAAACTGTCGCAATTTCATCTCTTCTCTACGTGTATGGAAGGTGAATGAAACTTTTTTGTGGACTCGCTTTTTTTTGCTGAAACCTTAAGAGAAAGCTGATCCAAGTTAATCATTCGGAAATCCTTGAGCGCGGTAAATAAAAAAAGGATTCTGGTTTCAACCAGGAATTATCAAACAAAATTTGATTTAATGAACGTTTATGTTTGTATTCTTAATAAACGTTTATGAACGTATTCATTGTAAAATTAAGAGGTTAAATGTCAAAAATTAACCTAAAAATATAACTAAAAATGTTAAACGAAAATGTTTCAAGTTGAAATAGTAAAACTGATAAGAATGTTGTTTTAAATTTTAAGATAATTTTAAGTAATATTAAGTAATTTTAAGATGAAGTAGGAAAGTTGGTGGAAAAGTTTGAAAACCTCTGTCTTAATCAGAGCACCTTCCCGTTTCCTATCTTTATAGCGGCAATCTAAAAGGAGGTGCATTACCGTGGAAGTGAATTTTGTGGGACGATTTCTTTCCCAGTTAATTTACTTCGGACCCTATCTTAACATTTCACGTCTTTCGTGTACACAGAATTTTCGAAGTACTTTTATTTGCTAAATTAGTACAAAAAATATTGTCTTTTCTGATTTTTATTTGTTTTTAGGTTTTTGATTGTCGCTATGTCACCACTACAAGTGGAATGTTCGAAGCACTTTGTAACCATATAAAGTACAGCACCAACAAAGGTAACATAAGGTGAGTTGACCCTTTCTTACTACTACACCTACTTAGTTTAAGACAAACTTTATCGAATCTGTTCAACTTCCACCAAAGCCGTGTGTCCAAGACACGTGTTGTCGATGCGACGAGAATTTCAAATTTCCCAATGAATTTTTAATCGCTTTAAAAGAATCATCAATGATTCTTTTATTTTTTTATTTTGTTACATTTCAATTCTAATTAGAACTATATTTCTAACTTTCCAAACGTAATTTCGAAATTCCCCTTTTTTCTCCCAGAAACTCGCCTTAATAAAGCCAAGCTATTGTTTTACACGTGAATTGATGGGGTAAGAAGGGGTGTGACATGGGACGGCGGTGCTAATATAGTGAAATTGGAGGTGACAGACTTGAACAAATACAAACCCTTAGCTTCGAGAGTCCACCCCCTAAATACTCCCCCTTTAAGTTTACTTTCGTGTTGTTCTCTTCATGGTTTATTTGAACTTATTTATTAAAAATAACGGTAATAAACAGTTTTTTTGATTAATTCCCTTTAAATTGAATTGGAACAGTCTTCTCGCTAACTAACAGTTAAACAATCGAGGCTTGTTGAACACGTGTAATTACGCGGTGACGATTTCATTGTTTAATAACGTAACAATAGTAAACCGGAGTTCTCTGTAGCTTATAAACATTGAAACGTTAAATTCCAAAAAGCCGGGGGGAAACGGATTTGCGACAACCGTAATGATTAAATACCTTTACCCGGGGACTAAAACTATACGGTTTGATTTCGAAATTTATGACGGTTTAGATTTCACAGAATGAAACCATTCAAGTTTGAAAATAATTGTTTATATTCTAGAAATTAAGCTGCACGCTTCGCTTTGTTCTCTATTTAACAAATAATAGATTTATCGAATATTATTTGACTCAGTTCCGACAAACGTAACAATAATAACGTAATATGTACAATTAATATTATAAAGCAGAGGTTTATGAAAACATTCGCGGCGCTTTCTGACACTGTTTTTAAAGAATATTAATAATTTAAAATGCATCTAATAAATTCTAAAATATAAAAAAGTCGTATTTATTTCTTAATAAGGAATAATTGATCATGATTTTTTAGTTATAAAGCTGTTCTTTTTTTAACATTAATGGATAGAAAATTAAAACTCCTTTAAAATGAATCCAAGCTCCACTTATTTATCTCCAACCGTTATCGAAATATCTTAATTTTTAGCAAAAAATGGCGATTATTTGGCATTTGACAGTTTATAACCTAACGTTTTTATTTTTTAACACAAACATCGTGTTTGGTATCAAATTAAAGCATTTTTGATTCTTAAGATCATTTCAATATTTATCAAAAAATCGTGATATGTAATTTTGACATTTGACAGTTTCTAACCTAACTTTTTTATTTTTTAACCCAAATATATCGTGTTTGGTATCAAATTAAAGCATTTTTGATTCTTGTTCGTTGCAGTGGACGAGATGTAATCGGTCGAAGTGGTCGGTCATTAGACGGCTGATTCTTGAAGTCGGCCGAGTTCGGTTCCACTATATGGGCAGCCTTACATGAAACTGATTCTAAAAACGACAAAACATTGCACTAAATAAGCTATAAATAAATTTTATAAATTTTTAGAGTATCAAGTTGAACGTATTCGAAGTAAACTCAGTACGAAACTCTTGGCATAACTCCTATTTTCCAAATGCTATTTCTCTTTTGTTCTCCTTCATTACCATTCGCCGTCGCAGGCTCGAATACAATGCCCAATGTTATGAAGATTGTATTGACCGTTAAAGTTTATTTAGTAACGAAACATCAACGGCACAATATTTCCTCAACCCAAAAAAAAATAATAAAACGAAACTATAGAAATAATTCGAATTTAGTTTTGCGAATAATTCTATTTCAACCTTAATTTTACGGTTAATAAATTAAATATCTCGTTTTAAGGTTGTTAAAAGTGGTGGAAATACCATTTTTAACAATACACAATGGAAATTCAACAATAAATATTGAAATTATAAAATAATACAGTGATTTCACGATTTTTTAATGGAAATTTGTTTGACTTGTTAAAAATGTTTAATTAAAAAGTTAGTTTTATAATTCAGGTTAACTACAGTAAAAGCTTTTTAATTTAATTAGATCAAATTGAATTGTTTTTAAGGTTTTTTTAATTTTCTTAACTCACTCGTACTCGAATTAAATCGAGGTTTAATCTTTATTGACAAATTGGCTATAATCTCCTCTCTTCTTGGAATTAGATTCAGCGCTGGTTATACCATTATCAAGGTAATTGCAATTACCAATCACTGCAAATGCGATAATTACTAAGTGAGGTGCTTAACCGACGCGTTAAATAACCTTTAATCTTCTAAAAATGACTTCAAACCAATTCGAGTTTACTATTACGGAATATCAAACGATTCATATTTCTCTTTAATAATCTCATTTCCTATTCATTTTTCTTCCAATTATTTTTTAATCGTTCATAATAGGGCAATTATTATTTCATTGGTGAATTATGTTTCACTGAAATAGCCTTGTTTTTTTCAGATCTGCTATAACAATTTTTCCACAACGAACCGATGGAAAACATGATTACAGAGTATGGAATAGTCAACTTATAGCTTACGCCGGTTACAAACAATCCGATGGTTCAATAATCGGCGATCCAATAAATGTGGAATTTACGGAAGTTTGCACAAAACTCGGTTGGAGAGGTGCAGGTACAAGATTTGATATTCTACCTTTACTTCTTTCGGCCAACGGTCACGATCCCGATTATTTCGACATTCCCGCCGAATTAATTATGGAAGTTAATTTAACACATCCAAAGTAAGTTAAATTAATGTTTTTCGTTTTCGAGTTTTTTGAGTGCAAAAAGAAATAAATAAAAGGAACGTTAAAAGATCCACTGATGGGTTGTAAATCAATGTGATACAGAGAGGGAATTCGGTCAAATTATGGTTTACGGGTGTGTTCATGAACCCATAAACCATAAAATACGTCCGTTTTCGAATCTTCTTTTTTTGCCCAAATAAAATATAGCGAACAGTTTTTTTTTTAATTTTGCAGTTATGATTGGTTTGAAGAAATGGGACTTAAATGGTATTGTTTACCGGCTGTTTCAAGTATGATGTTCGATTGCGGTGGTCTTCAATTTACGGCAGCTCCATTTAACGGGTGGTATATGAGCACGGAAATCGGTTGTCGTGATTTATGCGATTCACAACGTTACAATTTACTTGAAGTAAGTACAGTAAATTCTAGATATAACGGATTAATAAGGGGAAGGGGGTGTCCGTTATAACCAAAAGTCTGTTATATTCAAAATTGTTAATTTGCATTTTAAACGTGTCAATGTCTGAAGATGCACGGCTAAATCCAAAACTTTCTAGTTATGTCTAGTGCTAGTTCTAGTATTAGTTCAATGAAAACTATACAACAAACGTTGTTAATTGAACCTAGAGCCACCACCCTTCATTTCTACATCGTATAGACAACTCTGGGAATACCCCACGTTTATTACCGAGTACAGTCGGTTATTTTAAATTTCTCAAATTAATCACAAAATATACTTACTCATCTTAATCATCTGAATTGAAAGATTTTAAAAAAACTTTAAGCATAAAAGACAACTTGTTATCTCGGACAACTTTATTTTGTTCTCCTTTTAAAGGAGTAAGTTTAAAAACACACTTTTTATCTCTTGAAATATTAAATTTATAAAAACAAAAAAATCGTTTTGGTGTTTATCTCTAAATAATTTGTTTTTAAATTTTTTTAGCCTATAGCATTAAAAATGGGATTGGATACACGAACTCCCGTAACTCTTTGGAAAGATAAAGCCATGGTCGAATGCAACGTTGCAGTTTTATTCAGCTTCCAAGCGAAAGGTGTAACCATAGTGGATCATCACACAGCTTCAGAATCGTTTATAAAACACCTAGAGAATGAAGTTCGTTTAAGAAGCGGCTGTCCGGCAGATTGGGCGTGGATTGTTCCGCCTCTTTCCGGTTCTGCAACGCCGGTTTTCCATCAGGAAATGGCTTTGTACTACATGAAACCATCGTATGAATATCAAGTAAGAATTTTTTTATTTAAAAGAAAACTAAAAACCTTTTCTACTCAACACTTAAACAGTAACTAATTTCAATATTTAATTTTATTTGCTTTAAAATAACCAAAATAATTTGTCAACAAATAATAAAATGTCATTGAGTTAAAAAAATTAATAATAGCGCCATCTATTAATTAGTAGCTTGATTACTTATTATTGAAATTTTATTTATTGACTTATTTTAAGGTATAAATAAAGTTAAGTTGGGAAAGTTTCTTCTTTGTACGAACTTTTACTTCAATAACTAAACTTTCGTTGAATTTAATTTAATCACACTTCAACACCTTGTCGAAAAACAACAAAAATAATTATTAACGTCAAGATAAGAAGAATTTTCAATTTAACCACACTTCACCACTTTGTCTACGTAAAACAAGAAAATCCTCCGGAATTCCGTTTGAAAATTTCCAATCTCTAAACGACTCGGATTCCGATATATTCAATAGTTGAAAAAGGAACAAAAAGCTCACCGCAATAACTGTCAACGGTTTAAAAGTGTGTTGCTCAACCAAGTGGGTGGTAAAGTTAGGTATTTTTTTCTGCGTAGCGCTTCGAAAAGGGTGTGTTTAAACAGAATAAGGGATGAGACGGACACGGAAAAAAGGCAGATGGGAAGAGAGGAAATAAAATTCCGTTTCGAAATAGTTGTGGTGTGGTTTGAACTTCTAACTCACGGTGACGCGACTAAAAAAAGTTACTCCCATAACTTATCTTGATACATAAATAATTACTTTTTAACCTTAACTTGTCATAAATAAAGGAAGGAATCATAAACTTTAAAGCGTCACTTTCATAACCTTAGTTATGGCCTATTCGTGAAGTTTTACACGTGAAGTAAATAAAATGTAGTGGAATAATATGGGATGTAGTACCTTAGGACATAAATACGGAGGCCCTTCTGGTTAAAGTCGGTTGTTTTGGAAGGGCAAAAGGATACGGGCGTTACCTTAACTCAACCGGAAATATAAACGCGTAGCTTTGAGAAATTTATGTTTTCCTTTTACGAAAAGATACCGATATAATTTTGAATCCAAATAAAAATGTTTTGCTTTAAAATCAGTTTAAGAAAATAATAAAATTTATTTATTTATCTTTTTTTATGTTATAGGATCCCGCCTGGAAAACACACGTTTGGAAAAAGAATCGCGATTCGGGAAAGAATCAAAAGAAACCGAGAAGAAAGTTTCATTTTAAACAAATTGCAAGGTAATTTTTTTTAATTTGTTGAAAATAACATCTTCAATACATTTTTGATAGATTTAATAACATTTGACGTTTTGTATGTCACTTTTTAAATCTAAATTATAACAGATCAAATGTCATTTTGACGTTTTATATGACATTTCTATTTTTGACATGTTGAATCTGTCATTTTAAACGTCATTTTCAATCCTATGACAGATCTAATGTGTTATTTCTAATGTTTTATAAGATTTTCGATTATTTATATTGAAATTAAAAAAATAATTCTTTTCAGGGCTGTTAAATTTACTTCAAAGTTATTCGGTCGTGCTCTTTCGCGACGGATTAAAGCAACAGTACTTTATGCGACGGAAACGGGAAAATCGGAAGGTTACGCGAAGAAATTGGGCGAAATATTCGGGCACGCGTTCAACGCGCAAGTTTACTGCATGTCGGACTATGACATATCGAGCATCGAACACGAGGCTCTTCTATTGGTGGTGACCTCTACATTTGGAAATGGTGACCCACCTGAAAACGGAGAGGTAAAAATTATTATTTTATAACATTTTAAATTGCAAAATGGCATAAATTATTTTATAAAAAAAATATTGAGCCCTATTTATTGGGTGGAAGGGCCATAAACATTAATTTTACTCGTTGGAGTAAATCCGGGATGAGATCCTTTAAAATGTACGAGCGGATAACGTTTTTGTCGAGCTTGAAACGCAGATGTAGCATAGAAGCCACAACCTATCTTTAATCATTCGTTAAACAAATTAATTTTTTTATTCTTTCTCCTTTAGGAATTCGCAAAAAACTTGTACACGTTGAAACTAAACGAAAACGGGCTTAATAATGGAGATACCAAACTTAGGTAAGTGTTGATAATAAGTTTTCCGTATTTATTCTTAACTTTACGGGGTAAGAAAACCCCCGCGAAAATAAGATAAGAACTTAAGAACCCGAAAACGATTTCTCGCGTTGCAAATTTTAACCCAGTTTCTTAATTAATTTCGTCCCGCTCGATTGGGATTAATAAAAATGATAGAATCAATTTTTTACCTTCCGCTAAAAGAGGTAGACTAGCAATCAAAGTTAAACCTCTAATAATTCGATTTTCTTCCCCTTTTTCTCCGGTTCATTCAGGTCAAAGGCCAATTTTAACTCACTTTATTATTTCTCGGGTTAAGTGCATCGATAAGGTACAAAAATTGAATTTAAAGAACTACAATAATTTATAAACGTATTTCTTATCAATTTGTGAAATAATTAATTTAGTGATTTATTTATGTTAGTATGACAATGCAAACGTCGAAATCGTTTATAAAAGCTAACAGCCAGAGCGACATAAACGCAGTAAAGAAGCTAGATCGTTGGGATTCTCTCAGAGGATCAGCTAGCGAACCTTTACTGGAAGACACTTTTGGTCCCTTGAGTAACGTAAGGTAAGAGGTTAAAACGACACTGTTTTTTTAGAGAAGCATGAATAGAATAAAAACACGAAAAACGTAATAAACATAAAACGTAACTTGCCCCTTGGAGAAACTGCATGACATTTTAGATAAGAAAGAATTTTGTTTCTTCAAATATGAATTACTTAATATTATTACTTACCACTTGGGGTTATTTGATGGTGAAGTGATTGAATTCTGCATGGAGATCGCACAAAATCGATAAATTCTTGAAATATCCTCGATAAGTAACACTTTCGCGGACAGAACTGCGTATGCAATCAATTGGTCCGTTTACGGGCGTACTATCGAAGTCATAGTGTCCGCGAAAGTGTTAAATATGTCAAATTCTATGTGTCAAAACGGCGTTGCCTAGGTAACAAAAAAAAATTTACAGTTTTTAGTTGCTTTAATTTTCTAGAGATGGCATACATCCCGGGAACAGGTGTACAACTCTACTGCCCGTTCTTAACGAATGTTTTTAGTTATAGGTTTAGTGTTAGTTCTACTTTTAGTTCAATAAAAATGTACAATAATCTAGCACTGAATAACTAGAACTAACACTAGACCTAGAACTAGAAACATTCGAAACATAAACTTAACTTGCTTCTTGGAGAAACTTCATGACATTTTAGATAAAAAGAAATCTTTTTTTCTTCAAATATAAATTACTTAATATTATTACTTACCACTTGGGGTTATGTAATTGATGGTAAGGTGATTAAATTCTGCATGCAACCCGCACAAAATCGAAAAAATCTTGAAACAACCTCGATAAGTAAACATGTCAAATTCGTTGTATCAAAACTGCGGGTAACAAAAAGGGAATTTAATGAAAACATGAAATTCCCTAAACAGATCGAAAAAGGGCGCTAAATTTAAACATGACCTATGCGAAGTTAGCCCCCAATTTTTCTAGCCCCCAATTAGATAGGATTTTACATGTATAGTATTTTGATTATAACAAGAGAACCAGTCAACCGATACAACGATACAAAAAAAAGAGACTCCCCCATAAAAAAGTTTGAATTAGATTATACTATACTCTGTTTTTAAACCAGGAGGAGTAAACGCGAAAGTCAGATTTACACTAGGAAAAATCACCAGAAAATATCACTAGATATTTTGGCGGTAAATTTAAATTAATAATTATTATTATTTATTTATTTACTTATTATTGTATTTATTTTCGTTTGTTATCGTCAACATTAAACATACAAATTAACATTGAAGTTATGAGTGTATTTATTTCAAAATATAATAAAGAAGGGTTTAAGAACACAAAATTTACAATAATGACACGAAACTGTCGAATTGTCAATAACCTAACCTTCAAATTCAAAATCAAAATTCAAAATTGCCTGTGTGTGAACCTTCCTCGCATTCAACCAATCACGTGCAAGGTCAATCTGGTGACAAATTTAAAATACTCCTCCTGGTTTAAAAACAGAGTATAATTACCAAAGAAAACTTCAAGGTATAATTAATGTTTGTAAACAAAACTAACCTTACCTAACATTCCTTCACGCTATAATTGACATTACAAAAGAAAACTTCACGCTATAATTGCCATTACTAATTGCCAAAGAAAACTTCATGGTATAATTAATGTTTGTAAACAAAACTAACCTTACCTCACATTCCTTCACGCTATAATTGACATTACAAAAGAAAACTTCACGCTATAATTGCCATTACAAATTGCCAAAGAATACTTCATGGTATAATTAATGTTTGTAAACAAAACTAACCTTACCGAACATTCCTTCACGCTATAATTGACATTACAAAAGAAAACTTCACGCTATAATTGCCATTACTAATTGCCAAAGAATACTTCATGGTATAATTAATGTTTGTAAACAAAACTAACCTTACATAACATTCAGCGTCTGAAGACACAGGGCTAAACCCGAAACTTAAAAATATACAACTTAGCGCTGAATAACAATTAAAACTAGAACTAACACTTGCACTAGAACTATACTCTGTTTTTAAACCAGGAGGAGTAAACGCGAAAGTCAGATTTATACTGGAAAAAATCACCAGAAAATATCACTAGATATTTTGGCGGGAAATTTAAATTAATAATTATTATTTATTTATTTACTTATTATTGTATTTATTTTCGTTTGTTATCGTCAACACTATACATACAAATTAACATTGAAGTTATGAGTGTATTTATTTCAATATATAATAAAAAAGGGTTTAAGAACACAAAATATACAATAATGACACGAAACTGTCGAATTATCAATTACCTAACCTTCAAATTCAAAATTGCCTATGTGTGAACCTTCCTCGCATTCAACCAATCACGTGCAAGGTCAATTTGGTGACAAATTTAAAATACTCCTCCTGGTTTAAAAACAGAGTATAGTATTATTTAAAGTGGTTTACACTCAATTTTAAAATTTCATGTTTTGACAATGTTGATAATTAAAACTTTATAATTTTTCAAGCACAAAATGCAAAAATTTATTGAATGGTACCGTTTTTCAAGCACAAATCCAATGAGTAGCGTTCAAACGGTTTTTATCTGGCAACATTACACCGTTCAAATCGCGAATTATCCCGATATGTTTTGGTAAATTAATAAAATTGAAAACGACTCACCGAATGGATGTTGTTTCCTTTGGATTTTATTTCGAAGCTCAGCTGGAAAGAAAAGATAATTAATTTATTGTAACAAAAAAAATGAATTAATACGATACCTTTTAACATCCATAAAATAGCAATCCGATGATCTCAACTATATCACATCACTAATATCACCTAACACTTAGCATTATTATTATTATTATTAAATATAGCACGTATTTATCACGTATTTATCGTATATCGTATTTATAATAAGTTTTATTTTTCTAAACTACTTCATCACCCTTAAACGCCCGCATATCAACTAAAATGCGTTATTAGCGAATCAACTTCCAAACATCCCCTCCTTAATTTATTGTGGGAAGAAGGAATACTGGAGGTGAATAAACAAAAAATGTAAAGACGACGGGCCGAAGCGGTTTTAAATCGTTTTTTGGTTTTAAAACTCAACCTTTCAATAAAAAAATTACTCGTTTTCTCGAAATATTTCAAATAAAACTTACGTCATTTTACTAAAATAAAACGCACTAATCGAATTTCAATGTTTAACACCTGCAAAAGAAAGTCTATTCCCCAATATAAAAAAAATAATTTAAACTAACTACCTTTGATCGAGATGTTGCATTTCCACTTTCGTATTAGTCAAAGATTAAGCTTTCGAATGAGACATTGTTTATCGAAATCGATTGACTGGTTCTCTTATTATAATCAAAATACTATATGTACATGTAAAATCCTATCTAATTGGGGGGTAACTTCGCATAGGTTTAAACATAAACGAAATTGACAGTTTTCTTAGTTGCAATAATTTCGAAGAGAGATGAAAATGCGTTGTTTTAAACCAAATTTAAAAAGAATGACTTTTGAAGAATAAATTTAAATGCATGAAGAATGTTTTTTATTAAATAATTTATTTCCACATTTATATATAAACGTTTTTTTAATTTTAGATTTGCCGTTTTTGCACTTGGTTCAAGTGCTTACCCGAATTTTTGTGCTTTCGGCCAATACGTTGATAATTTATTATTGGAATTGGGTGGCGAAAGATTATTAAAAATGGCTTGCGGCGATGAAATGTGCGGACAAGAGCAGGCGTTTCGAAAATGGGCCCCCGACGTTTTTAGAGTAAATAAAAAACACTCACAATCAATCGATTCTTAACTTTAAATTAATTTTTAAAGGTTGCTTGCGAAACTTTTTGTTTGGACGACGACGACGCGTTATTAGAAGCCACGATTACGTTACAAAGCGAAAATTTAAGCTCATCAACCGTTCGTTTCGTTGAATCGAAACCGAAAGATCTCGTTTCATCACTTTCAAAATGTTATAACAAACAGGTAAATTGATATTGCGGTTTGTATTAAAATTTTTGCATTTAAGAATAAAAGTTATTCGGTGAATGTAAAAAAAAGGGCGCAGATGTTCTATGTATAATTTATCTTGGGATTCTTTTTTCTTTTCCCTTTTTTTATTTCTAAGGGAAAAGAAAACAAAAAGGAGCATAATCTTCGACAGAAAAGAACGATATTTCTTTAAAAGTTTCAATAAACGTCTCCTTTATCGAAACGTTTATCCTTTAACCTTGAATTCAAAGCTCCTCATACGTTCTTATTTATTCTATTCTATTTTATTTTATTTTATTAAGGTGTATTCAACAAAATTACTTAATCGTACCAATTTGCACGGTGAAAAATCGACGAGAGCAACGCTTGCACTTGAATTCGAATGCAATTTGGCGTACAATCCTGGCGATCACGTGGGAGTTTATCCAAAAAACCGATCGGAAATAGTTGAGAAAATATTGAAACGTCTGAAAGGTGTTAACGATCCCGATGCGTCCGTGGAACTTCAAATTTTAAAGGAAACTCATACATCAAATGGTATTAAAACTAATATACCGGGAATTTCGTATAACTCGCAATATATGAATGCTATAACCATAGTTACGAAACTACTATACACTTGTACTGTCCCACATAAAATGAAACATAGCTTAATAGTTGGCATTGCGGTAGTTTTGCAAAGGAAACGTTTTGCTTAAAAAAAGTGACGTCCTTATGATAACTCTGAGTTTCCGTCTTAAGAGATGCACAGCTAAACCCGAATGGTTCTGGTTCTAGGTCTAGCGTTAGTTCTAGTTTTAATTGTTATTTAGCGTTCAATACAACTAAACCCGAAGATTCTAGTTCTAGGTCTTGTGTTAGTTCTAGTGATAGTGCTAGTGCAAAACCGAGAACTAGAAACATTCAAGTAATGTCAAGTTATATTTACATGTTGTATTTTATGTGGGACAAAGTAAGTAGGTACGCCCTGGTTTCTATGGAAATATATTTTTGTATATTGCATCTTAAGTGAAATTCACTGTATATTGAATGGCACCTAACAAAGAGTTAACCAAGGAAGGTAGAATCTAAACGGACTGATACATACCGGGAATAAGTTCATAGCTCGACGGCCCGTTCGTGACGTCACTTATGGGTGGGCAACTATTATTTCACACCTCGAATTAGCAAATTCTTAACCCTCAATTTGACCAACCGGACACCTATTTCGCTAGAAGGATGTAGAAGTCCTTTTAGATCCTACCATTCTTGGACTTATCAAAATTTCAGTTACATTTTCATTTTTTAGGGGTTATGAAACAATGGTGCCAACATGAAAAAATCCCAACGTGTTCAACCAGAGAACTTTTTACACGTTATTTAGATATTACAACACCTCCATCCCCCAATTTACTTCAGCAATTCGCCGTTATTGCCAGTGATAAAGAAGATCAAAAAAGACTTAATATTTTAGCAAGTGTAAGCTATTATTTAAAAAAAAATATATTTATTTTTTGTTATCATTTTTTATTTTTTAGGATTCAGCTGCTTATGAAGATTGGAGACATTGGCGTTTTCCAAATCTATTAGAAGTTTTCGAGGAGTTCCCATCGGTGAACCCTTACGCGCCACTTTTAGTGGCACAATTAAGTTTATTACAACCGAGATTTTATTCGATATCTTCAAGCAGAGCTGTACACCAAAATCAAATTCATTTAACAGTGGCTGTGGTTTCATACAGAACTCAAGGTTAACTTTTTTTATATTTTTAATTAACTTTAATCTCGTTTCTATTATTATTATTTAGATGGCGAAGGACCTGTGCATTATGGGGTTTGTTCAAATTACCTTCAAGATGTCCCCGTAGGCGAAAATGTTTGTTTATTTGTTAGAAGGTATTTTTTTTACTCAATAATATTTGCTTTTTAATTAATATTATTTTGATAGCGCACCAAACTTTTATTTACCAACTGATTCAAGTCGACCTATCATTTTGGTTGGACCAGGCACAGGAATAGCCCCATTTAGGGCATTTTGGCAACAACGATTTGCTTTGGCAAACAATTCAAAACAAAAATTAGGAAAATGTTGGTTATTCTTCGGGTGTAGACAACGCGAATTGGATTTGTACAAGGAAGAAAAGAAGCGGATGGTTGAAAAGGGGGTTATTGACAGATTATTTTTAGCTTTATCCAGGGAACCGGGAATAACTAAAGTAAAAAACATAATTTTTTTAAACCTTTATTTTTATTTATTTCATTGTAGACTTACGTTCAAAATTTGGCAATGCAAGAAGGTTCTGAACTGTACAAGTTGTTGGTTTTAGAAAGGGGGCATTTTTACGTTTGCGGCGATTGCACCATGGCGGAACATGTTTATCAAACTTTAAGGATTATCATTCAAAAATATGGAAACATGTCTGCCAGAGAAAGTGAAAGTTATATGTTAACTATGAGGGTAAGATTAATTATAACTAATGATAAACAACATTAATAAAAACTTTTTTTAGGATGAAAATCGTTATCATGAAGATATCTTTGGCATAACATTAAGAACGGCTGAAGTTCATAATCGATCGAGAGAATCAGCAAGGATTCGAATGGCTTCAGAACCATAACGATTATCAATCCCAATATAAGAAAATTTACAAAAATCCTTTTTGTATAAAAGATAATGAAACATAATTCATGAAGTTTATCTTTAAATTCTTCAAAATCAGAACAAAAAATTTTTGAAATCTGATATTAAATTATGATATTGTTATTATTATAATATATACCAATTACTCGAGATCTTAAAAACTCTATCAAAAAAATTCAACTATTTAAAATTAAATATTTAATTTTAAGTTAAGTACTTTATATGAACGTTACATATTTAATAATAATAAGAGATAAATAATGGAAAAATTAACATAAAAGTTTCTTCCGCTTTTTACTTCGTTAGAATCAATAAAAAAATTAACAACAATTAAATGTTTTATTATTTTATTTAAAAAAATGTATAATTTAAAAAAAGAAAGAAACGTCATGTAAATGTCAAAATGACATTTTTGATCAGTTAAAACCTTTCCAACTATAGTTTTCAAATTCCTGTATAAAGAAAGTTCAACATTCAATGAAAAGAATGGCTCAGGATCCGTCGGCGATGAGATCCAGAAGAAGATGGGATACATCTTCGAATGTGGCTTATGGTGTACCGGAAGATACGCAACGGAGAAATCAAAGAGCAGTACCTAGTTATGTCGCCCATACTATGCCATCAGGTATTTTAAAAGATCGTAAGAGAATATAGTTAACATTTCTGCAAAGTCAAAGCAAATTTTTAATTGAGCAAAAAATTATTTGATGATAAACTATGTTAAAAAAGAAATGATTTTTTAAAAGTTATATTTTCAATAAAAATCTATTTTGACGCTTTAAATGTCAAATTATAAACTTCAGAAGTGACATTTAAATTATTACCAACCCAACAAAAAAATATTAAAAAATATTATCTTTTTAAAAAATTTTAATTTTAGGACCTCACTCTCGCTACCGTGATTATGTAAGTGTAAAACAAGATACACCACTTCCAAGAAGATCATCAATGCCACCCGGAGTTGCCACCGGTTACGTTCAACCTGTACCGGAAATACCCAACTCCGTGGATGACCCAAGTACCCATGAAAATCTTCAACAAGCCGCGTATTTACCACAGAGATCAGCATCACCCGAGCCTGTTACTCAAAGATATCACAATCAATATCGAACATCCCCAACGCGTTATCCCCCTAGAGTCATGTTCGAACAAAATCCTCAAACCGGAAGAAACCATTACGAAACCGGTTATGGAGTTGATTATGAAAAAACGATGAACGATCAAATTATAGATCCGATTCAAAGATCTATAATCAATGAAGCACAAGAAATGGTTGAACAATACGACGAGGAACAAGTAAATGAAATTACTCCGGAAGTTGAAACTTACACGGTAACTCCCGCTGATAGTCAATCGTCCGTTGAAAGTGGAGAACCAAGTGGTGGTGAAGTGGTTGCTTCATCAAATTTAAGTTCGTTAGAACGGGATTTAGCTAAACGGGAAAAAGAGGAACGAAGGCAATTGCACAAAGATTTAAAACGGTGGCAAAAACAACGAAGGAAGATATTTTTGAGGCAATCTGGAGAATACGTTACACAAGAAACTCAAAATTACGAACACTGAATAACCTTTTTCGTTTTTTTATTAAAGCTAACTACTATAATTAATAGGAATTTATTAGACGTTTCAAATACATTTATTTAACGTGAAAAACTTTAGTTTCATTATAATTTATTCACGTCGTATTAATATATTCATTTAAAACTTACTTGATTACTTCCAAATTAACTTTTATTAATTAATAAACAAAATAAACATTATTTCCAAGATAATTAAATTCTCTTATTCGCATTATCATTTAAAAAATTAATTAATATTTACACATTATTATATCCACGCTCACAAAAAGAAAAAAATATCAATCCTTAATGTCACTTAATTAATATGTTGTTAATAACACATTCACATACTTTCTTGGGCACGTTCCTCGGCTCTCGCTTTCATCCTAGTTATAAAAGCAGCTCCCTTATTTTTTCTAAAGTTCTCATATGGATCATTCAAACTACATCCAACCCCTTTAAATTGATCCTGCCGATCACGCACATCCCCACCGGAAATCGGCGAATCGATTCCTTGCTCATTTACTCCCAACCCACTTCCACCCCACCCCATTTTCCTCAACATTTGATGTCCTTTATTACTCGAATCTAATTGTTCTAATTGATGATGGGTTGTTGAAGATATCACCACTGGCGTGCTCACCAGCGGTGATGGGGATCTTGAACGCGGGGGACTTTTCGATCTCGTTCTACGACTACTCCGACTACTTCTAGATCGTCTTCTTTTAGGACTCCGAGGCGATCTCGATCTTCTTGGAGGAGTAGGAGACCGACTTGTGTACCTTCTTTTCGGAGGTGAAGGACTTTTCTCGATTATAATATAAACAGGGCTCGGTGAACGCGATTTTTCTCTTAACCCAGCCTCGATTTGATCTTCCTTTTCTTTTTTTGCATTATTTTTGGCTTTGTAATATTCGTAAAGACCCAATTTTTCCCAACCTTCCGAGTCTCGGGGTCTTTCATGCGATGGGGGGGCATAAAACGCTTCCACGGCGGCTAAGAGTCGATCGGAAGGAGGTGCTGGCGGTGGGAGACGAATTAAAGTGGGATCTAATGGTTTAAAAGCGGTATCCTCAAGTTTTATTAATGGAACCATTAAACCGGCTGGTAATTCATAATAAGGCACCGATGGCATTAATTCTTCTTGTTGGGGGGGTTCGGGGTTGGTTATGGGAAAACCAGGGGGTGGTTTTGAAAAATCAGGAAACATTCCTGCAGCTGGGAAATAACCCGGTGGGGGTTGATTAAATTGTGGAGGCGGGATCGATGGGTTTATATTAATCGGAGGAGGGGGTTGTTGAATCGTTGGCGGGGGAATCTGTGGAGGAATTTGGATTTGCTGTATTTGTTGTTGTTGAATTTGATTTTGTTGTTCAAGCCTTTGTTGTTCCTCTAAAATATTCGTCCGCCTCTGTTCTAAATCTTGTATATTTTGCGTTGCGTGTCCGACAAAAACTTGATGCTGCACCCGATACCCTTCAAACGTAGCTTGAGTGACACGAGTGATTTCACCCCCATATTTTGCTATTTGCTGATTAAAATGTTGCTGCAACGATTCTTGGGGTTTGCGTAAAGCTTCCACGGTACTTTTAGCTAAATAATTAGCTTTGGATTCCCATAATTGTAACAATTTATCTAATTTTAATTTTTGATCCTCCGTAGCGGTCGTTGAAGCTCCACAAAACATGGCAACGACAACCGACTCTAAAGCATCTTTAAGATCTATAGCGCTTTTTCTTGCGCAATGATGTAGAACATCGTTTACTAAATAAATAACATGTAATCGTTGTAAAAACGAAGCCCCCGGTTGCATTGCTTTTAGCAATAAGCAATTTGCAATGCAAAAAGCTTGGGGTTTATTCGTAGCGTGTGATAATATCCAAGATTTACCCGTTTGAATACTATCTTTAGTACAACTTTCAACGATTGGTTGTAAAATTTGTTGTAACTCTTCAATGTGAACGTTACACTCCCCGGCTTCTTTCTGTAAATCAGTTGTTTGACTCTCAAATATAACATTTTCCATTTGAACTTGTTGTTGTTGCAACAAAACCGTGTGTTGAGCTTGTAAATTTTGTTCGCTCTGTTTTATCTGTTCCTTCAAAGCCTCGATTTGTTGATTAATCTGCTCTAAATCGTTAACACCGTTCGAATTATTGGGCCAATTCGAATTTTGACTTTGTTGCGGCATGATGATTCCTTGCTGTTTGATGACCGTTTGTTCGGCGTTAACCTTATACTGATAGTAAGCGTAATATTCGCCTCCGTATAAAAATTGAAACTTTGGATTGCCTTTCTGTTTGTTCTTGGTCATCTGTTCGAACTCGGGCCCATTGCGCGCCACGAACTGCGCTAATTTGTCGATAATATTTCTTAGTTCGGTATCTGTAAACATGAAGCCATAACCTCAATTTGTACGCGGGGCGTCTTTCGTATGATTTAACGCAACGGGACAATTCAAACTCACCTTGCGGCGGTTGCGGCAGGTCCATTGTTGTCACAATCGCGAAAAATCACCGGCCATTTCACTTAAGAATTAGGCAAAAAATGAAAATTTAAGTACTAATCCAGTTTTTGGTTGGAATCAAAGTGAAATCTAGGGAATTTATTTTTTCGATAGAATCGATAAAATTCCTAATTACGATAGTTATATATTTTTATTTATTTCTAAAATATTCATAATCGCATTAATTAATTAAAATTGTTTTAATTAGTATCATTTTAATTTTTTTATAGACAAAAATATTTTTAATTAAAATTTATCTGTCGCTTTTAAAACAGTTGGTATTCCTTAAATAAATATAGCTGTCAAATTAAATTTGAAATTTAAAAAATGTTCTTTTAAAATGGATTCTGAAACTAAATTTGAATTGAAATCAAAACTGAATAAACAAGTTTCATTTAATCAATCAACCACAAACCACGCCAATACTAAATTACGATGGGAGCGAAACGCCACAACAAAAGCCGCTTTACTTTCTTATTTAATCGATGATAACCAAGTCTTAAATCCATCTCAAATAACCAAATTTAATAAATAAAAGTTAAAAACATATCAAAAACGTTTTCTTTAGATATTAGATTTTATTTTGATCTTCTACATAAGAACAAAATAGCGCATAAAACGGTTCTTTGGTATATTTACTTATGTAAGTAGTGATTCTTGCAGTGTCCCTAAAAACGATGTTTAACGAGTTATTTTCGGGCGTTAACGTAATTAGTGCTTGTTGTATCTCTTCGTCTTCAGTAACATATTGAGTTTGGCCACCAATTATTTGATTGTTACAGTTAAAATAGATTATTACATCTAATTCTTTTGTATTCCATTTAAAATCGGATAATAACTACAAATATAAAAAGTTAGTTTGTAACTATCTTCATTCGACTACATAACCACAACTGTCAAAACTCAAAATAATTATTTACCGAATAGTGCCCTGATTTCCATCTTTGAACTTCGTATTTTATTCCAGCTTTTTCATCGTCTAAATCCAACTCGGTGTAACATTTTAAAAGTTTAAACATTGATTCTGATTTGAAAATGTCAACTAATTCTTTTATCGGTTTAGTAAATTCAGTTTCTGGTAAAACTTCGTATCGGAAACGATTTGGAGGCCCTACCATATCCCATTTTAATGATTCATTCTCGAATTCGTTACATAACTCCAAGTATTTTGTTGGTACAAAATAATTAGGTAAAGAAATTTCGGAGTTTTCCTCAATTAAATTTTGAATACTTTTTATGTGGTGTTGATCTAAATAATCCTCCCAAATCCATTCTGATAATTCAACTGGGATTTTTTTGCTAACATCATACGAGGTTGAAAACAATCCTTCAGTGGGTTCTTTGTAAATCGGAGCGACAAATTTATTATTAACATCTCCATGAAACCAGCCGTTTATTGAATATCGAGAGAAATTTTTTTGGGTGACTTCGTCTACTTGGTGATAAGATGTTGAAGATACAGGAAACAGAACCAATTGGTTATTAACAGGATAAATTTCGCGAATTGTTTTATGTGGTTGATGAAGATCTGTACAAGATAACAATTGTAAAGAACCACCCCACGATTGATCCCAATCTTGAACATCAGAAAAATAGAGGACGAAAGCCACCACCCGATCACCGCGTAAATCATCATGAATCAATAAATAATCAGTATCTGAGTAATAACTACAAGTAGCTGAGACGGAATGCAAATTAAAATTCATTGTTCTTGAAACCCATGGCATCATTGTTTCTTTTAAAAAATTAAAAAAGTTTGTAATATTCTTTGCCTCCAAATGTTTCAAATCACAACTTTGATGAAAATCATACAAATCCATTTTGCGTCTGTTCCAATCAATTTCATAAAACTCTTGTCGGATTGCTTTTAAAATAGAATCGTCTTCAAAAAGATTATTTAAAACACAAACTTTAAATGGATCAATTATAATTTCGTGTGTTTCACTTATTAAGGGTTTATTTGAACTCCATTCTTTAGAAAATTCCTCTAAAAATCCCTTTGAACTTAATTTATTATTTAAAACAGCTTTTATACTTTTGATTTCTTTAATCGTAGGGGACTTAACTTGATCTATAACAAACATTTTTTTATCTCTTCGCATTTTATTCTTAAATAACTTACAACCCAAAATGGTCGAAAATTTAGTTCTTTCAACCACTTTACATTCACCTTCCTCTTCATCATCTGAACATGGGAAAGCTTCAGAATCATCTTTCTCCTCCTCGAATGCAGCTTTAGCTTTTCTTTTTGAACTGCTACTACAGGCTACAACAATTTCTTTTGCAACATTATCATTAAATATATCGCAAACTACCTTGATTAAGCTCTTTATCCATGTTAATTGAAAATTAAACTTAAAATTAAAAAAATCTTTATTTTTTGAGGTTCTTTTAGGTTAAGTTTGTAGTTTTAGAATGGTCGCTAGATGGCGCTAAAATATGATTTAAATTTATTGCAAATTAATAATTTTTAATATGTATAAATAATTAATTTTATTATATTTTTTAATTAAATTCAAGTCATAATTTTAATTTACATATTTAAAATAATAAAAGTATTTTATATGTAGTATCAAAATCAATCAATAGAGGTCGTCATGTCAATTGATGAACGAAATTTTCGTTCTGCTTATTACGAAAAAGTTGGTTTTAAAAGTGTAGAAGAGAAGAAATCGTTAGAAATTCTCTTAAAAGATCAACAACTGGAATGTTCGAAATTAAAACTATTTTGTTTAAGGTTTTCGGTGACCGCAAGTTACCGAAAACGAGTGTGGAAACTTCTTTTAGGTACCATAACCTCACATTAAACATTTTAATTATAAACAAACATAAATTTTATTAACTTAAATTAGGTGTTTTGCCAATGAATTCGGAATGTCACGAATTCGTAATGGATCAACGCCGACAAGAATACCATGATTTGCTTAGAGCTTTACAAGTTATGCGAATGATTGATTCAACAACACCGAAACCCCAACAATTTTTTGCAATGTGGTTGCTACAATTTGGTAAAATGCACTCAAAAACGAATATAAACGTGGATTCTAATTTTATACCAATAACACAAACGGTTTTATCAATATTTGACGATGAAAAAGATACAGAATCTTATTGGGTCTCAAAATGTTTTTACGATACTGTGCTTAAATTCGAAGGTGATATTCCAAAATTAATTGAAATATCATGGTCAATAATTGAAAGAGAAGAGTCAATTTTATTTAAATATTTATATAACATGGGAGTTTTCGAGTTTTTACCATTAGAAAAATGGTTCGGCTCTTGTTTCGCCGAAATTTTACACCAATCGGCTTTGGTGAGAATTTGGGATAAAATTTGTGGAGGATCTTATAAGATTTTAGTTTTTGTATTTGCCGTTATGGTTTTAAATCAAAAACATTGTTTAATTAAGGCAACAAAATCGGAAGATGTTTTAAAATGTTTATCACAAGTAAATAGAGAAATGATTTTATTTATGAATTTTCCTCTAATTTTTGATATTTTTAGATTCCGGAAAAAACTGCTGATGTAATCGTGACAAAATCCATTGAAATGTGGCAACACAATGGTAGTCCTTTAACAGTTTATGATAAACCGAAACCTAGTTAATATGAATTTTATTAATTGTAAATTAAATATATAACTAATAGATTTAGAGAAAAGAGACCTTCCTTGTATAAAATCCGTATATTTTAGAGGCACTTTTACCATCCTTTTGTCAAATTGATTTGACAGATAAGTCTAGTTGTTACCATGGTTACAGCTTGTTTTGAATTTGAATGTCAAAAGTGGTCCTAAGTGAAATTAGGCACATTTTGATTTTAACAAAATTAATAAGCGACATATTAAAACATTGGGTGGGTTTTTGGAAAATAAAAGTGTTTAAAATTCGTTGTTTATTACTCAACTTACTTATTTGAGATAATAAAAATTGTTTCTGATAAAAATAACATCTCTTTTCAATTACTATAATAAACCCTCTCTTTTCATTTTAACATCAACACTTGTTTTACACGAACCGCTCATGAAAAGTCTATGATTCATACTGAACTGATGCGGCATAAAAATCAAAAACTGAGAAATATTCACACAAAATGTTACCGAAAACGGATGGATTATTAAAAAAATACATCCATATATTTCTAGTAGTGAGCGGTTATTGGTTAGTACGCATTTAAATAAAATCTTAAATCCATTTTATTTTTGTTGAGGTTATGTTTACGTATGTAAACGTCAACTGAAACGTTGACGTTTATTAAGCGGAAAAATTTAAATATTAATTTTTTTTTGTAATTTTCAGGATTATCTCCATTTTAACAGTATTTGTAAATAAGACTTTATTAAGCGGTTTAAATGTGAACGCGCCTATGTTTATAGCGTTCTATCAAACCGTCGTTTCTGCTTTAATATGTTACTTTATTAAGACGTTGAGTACAATTTTTCCAAACTACTTTTCATTTCCTGATGCAACACCTTTTAAATGGAAAACAATAAAGGATGTAAGAAAAATAAGTAAACTTACACAATTTCATTGTCTTTCATTATGATTATTATTTTTTAGGTATTCCCGTTATCTGTGATGTTTTTATGTATGATTGCAATGAATAATTTGTGTTTGAAGTATGTTTCAGTGGCATTTTATTACATTGGAAGATCTTTAACGACTATTTTTAATGTATTATTCACCTATTTGTTATTAGGTGAAAAAACGTCAGGCAAATGTGTGTTTTTTTGCCTTCTAATTACGTTTGGATTTTATTTGGGAGTTGATGAAGAAAATTTAGCTGGTACTATTTTAATGTGACAATGAAATTTTATTTCTTATATATATTTTTTAGGTAGCTTATCAATAAGTGGAACGATTTTTGGTGTTTTAGGATCCCTTTCATTATCGCTTTATTCCATTTTTACAAAAAGCGTCCTACCAAAAGTTGACAAACAAGTACTCTTATTATCTTACTACAACAACATTTATAGCAGCATACTATTCATACCAATTATACTCAGTTTGGGTGAATGGAACGAAATTTTAACCAATAAAGATATTGCTACTATTTCCTTTTGGATTTTAATGACTCTCGGAGGTGTTTGTGGTTTCGCCATAGGATTTATGACTTCATTACAAATCAAGGTTATTAAACAGGTTTTAAGAATTAATTTGAAACAAAAAACTCGATATGTAAATGATATCCTAGCAAATTATTATTGATTGTATAAATATTTCAAATCACATAAGAAAACAGGTTTGGATATTTATTGGTTGGTTATTTTTAGATTATGATTGTATCCTTATGTGTTATTGAATTTAACATCGTTCAACTTTGCGCTTGTTTAATAATCGATATAGATTTTTGATTGAGATTAATTTCTTTTAGGTTACTTCAGCGTTGACTCATAACATTTCTGGTACGGCTAAAGCTTGCGCTCAAACCGTTTTAGCGACTTATTGGTACAACGAGGCCAAAACGTTTTTATGGTGGATATCAAATTTTATTATTTTGTTTGGAAGTGCTGGGTACGCTCGGGTTAAGCAACTGGATATGGAGAAGAAATTTCGACAATCTCCAGTTTACACAAAAGTTTAATAATTCAAAAACAAGTTTATTTATTTTATTACGTTTTCATTAAAAGCTAGAGAATTAATGTTTAAAATGTATGTTTAATCTTTTATCCTCTTTGCGTCATTGTCACACTAATATTTACTTTTAGAACCTAAAAACAAGTGGAGAGCAAATAGTATTTTATGATACTACAAATAAAGGAAGTTTTAACAAATTTTCCATTTAAAACGAATCTAACCACTTTATTTAAAATTTTTATGCATTTAATGATTTTTTGAAAATCAATCTAACTTAACTTGATATCTAACTCATGATATTTACAAAGAAAATTATAGTTTAAAAATAAAATTGATTTTTTAGGTTTTTTAATTTTGACAAACTGAATTTTTTGACGTCGACATAATAACTATTTAAAAATAATTTAAATTCAAAAATAAATCATTTTCTTTATTTTCCTTCTTTGTATTGTTATCATTTATTTAACGGAGTTAACTTCTGTGAGTGCGTCGTAAAGTACTGGGGTGAGTCTGATTGAAGTGAAATTTTTCCCCTAACATACTAATAATATTTGAGTTCAAAGATCTTTGGTGAACCCGGCGCGACCCGAGCCGCCTCCACTCACACACTCCCTCTCTCTTTGAATCTCTCCCGTTGACGTCACACGGGAAAAATCAATTGTACATCAGTCATTGCATTACACGCGAAATTCCTCTAGAACGGGGCAAGGACGTTGTCGGTAGTCTTTATTGTGCTGTTGTTGAGTTTTCGTCGTCGGTGCATAACGGGGGCCGTTTTTGAAGAAAACGGCGAACACGATGCGCCGCCGCCCCGAAACCTTCACAACCAGATGATACCGCCGTTTGACGTCCTCGCGAAACGGACCAGTGAGTTGAGGAGAGCATCAGCGGCGCATCTCCAGTTTTTTAGTGTCTCACGCACTGCCACACCGTGAAGAAGAAGGAACCACTTCGTAAAACGCGAATCCCCCCTTGGATATTACTTAGACAACGTTAACACATGAATGTAAGTGGATGAGTTTTGTACGATTTTTTTGTGGGAAGCAATTTTCACGATTGAAATTGGTTTTTGTTAAAAGTACTACGCCCACAATTGAATACACACAAAATATTTATTATTTAAGGTAATTTATATTTTTTTTGGTTATTTTTTTAGTGGGGATTTAAAAATGGTGTTTGAAATGGAAATGATTAAGATTAAAAACACAATTTAAGTGGTGGTAAATAATGCCTTGTGTTAAAAAGGTTGCCTCCACTTTAGAAATCTTATGATTGAATTTTATAAAGAGAATATTAAATTTATTTATTTGTCTTATTATAAACATGATAGTGTTTTTTAGGTTTATTTTTAAAATGGTTTTGTTTAAATGGCTCTTTATAGAGTGTGTATTTTGGGTTGCCAATATACAAAGCAAATTCTAATAGAGAATTCTACAATAATCTAAATTCTACGCTAATTTATATATTTTTTTGGTTATTTTTTAGTGGGGATTTATAAATGATGTTTGAAATGGAAATGATTAAGATTAAAAACACAATTTAAGTGGTGGTAAATAATGCCTTGTGTTATAAAGGTTGCCTCCACTTTAGAAGTCTTATGACTGAATTTTATAAAGAGAATATTTATTTATTTGTGTTATTATAAACATGATAATGTTTTATTGGGTTAATTTCCAAAATGGTTTTGTTTAAATGCCTCTTTATGTAGTGTGTATTTTGGGTTGCCAATATAGAAAGCAAATTCTAATAATTTTTAATGTTTATAAAGTTAATTTTTTGGTTTAGGAAATTTGCCTCTATTGTAATGACGGATGGACAATGAACAGCCCCACCAGGAACTTGTCAAGTGTGTCGTGGTGGGTGATACGGCAGTCGGAAAGACAAGACTCATTTGCGCTCGAGCTTGTAACAAACAAGTCAGTCTAGCACAGCTTTTAGCGACTCACGTGCCTACAGTTTGGGCGATCGACCAATATCGAATCTACAAAGATGTATTGGAACGGTCTTGGGAAGTGGTCGATAGCGTCAACGTTTCGTTGCGTTTATGGGACACATTCGGTGACCACGAGAAGGATCGTCGTTTTGCCTATGGCAGATCTGACGTTGTCCTTCTGTGTTTCAGCATTAATAATCCGGTTTCGTTGCGAAACTGCCGGCTGATGTGGTATCCGGAAATACGAAGGTTCTGTCCAAACACGCCTGTTTTGTTGGTTGGTTGTAAAAACGATTTAAGATATATGTATAGAGATGAGGCGTATTTATCGTATTTCCGGGATCGATCACCGTTTGTAAGAGCGACAAGAAAGAGCGATTTGGTCATGCCTGATGAAGCCCGCGATGTTGCCCGAGAACTTGGACTTTATTATTATGAAACATCGGTTTTAACGTATTATGGGGTGAATGAGGTATTTGAAAATGCAATCCGAGCCGCGTTAATGGCACGACGACAACAAAGATTTTGGATGACCAATTTAAAAAAAGTTCAACGACCGTTATTACAAGCACCGTTTCAACCACCACCACCACCTAAACCGGAAGTTGTTATACCAACCAGTATATTTCATGAAAACGCACGACAATTATGGTTGGATCGGTCGCATGTTGATGTATTATTGGTGGCGGGGCCTGTTGCATTTCCGGCACATCGGTTCCTCTTATCGGCAGCTAGTCCCGTCCTTTATCGTTTACTAACTGCCGATTTAATGGCTCGGAGTACAAGCGATTCTAGTATGGTTAGTTCCCTTGGTGATTTCGCCGATGAAACCGAATGTTTAATGAAAGCGGAGCAAAAAATTTGTAAACGAAGAGCAAGTTGTCAAGGGTTGCCATCTGGAAAAGAATTTGATCATCCCGCTTTTCAATCGATTCGATGCGTTGATGGGCAAACTATTATCACCGTTAGTAGAATGGTTACTCCAACTGCACTTCAACAATGTCTACATTATGCTTACACGGGATTGTTGGAACATAGAAATACAGATATTCAAGTAAATATTAATTCATAACCCCAATTATTAGAAATCGTTTTATCTTATCCCGCCATCTAGTGGTCAATCAAGAAATGTTATAAATGTCAATGTCACTTTTTAAGTCAAAATTTTTTTTTCTGAATGATAATTAATTTTCATATTTTTAGGAATTACATCGTTTGGCTGAATTATTAGAACTACCCCATTTACAGTCAATATTAACAACAGATTATCGTTCGGATGAAAATTACGAAATATATCTTCGTCGCCGAATTGGAGATGTTTGTTTAGACCAAGGTTTATTTGCTGATGTAATTTTTGAATTGGATGATGGAGCTTGTGCTGCTCACAAACCAATGTTAGCGGCACGTTGTGATGTAATGAAAGCAATGTTTGGTGGTGATTTTCGTGAGGGTCAAGCGAAAGTTATTGAATTTCCAGGTGTTCGAGAATACACCTTTCACAAGCTGTTATGCTTCCTCTACACGGACGAAATCCCGGCGGTTATAGCAGCCCGTTGTGTTAATTTATTAGAATTGGCAAATCGATTATGTTTACCGAGACTTGTGGCTTTGGTTGAACAACGGGTTATTGAAGATTTAGAACGTTTACCATCAGCGGAAGCAATTGAGCATTGTTTGAGATTATTGGAACCAGTAAAATTGCACAATGCACATCAATTAGCCGATTGGTGTATGAATAATTTGTGCGTAAATTACAATAAATTGTGTAAGATGTCGCCACGTAGTTTGAGATTATTGCATCCGGATAATCAGGCGTATTTGGTCGAACACCGTTGGCCCCCTGTTTGGTATTTAAAAGATTACGATTACTATCAGAAATGTTTGGCGGAACGGGATCGCGAACAGAAACCTACTGTTAAAAACAATTCTGGGTGTTTGTGCTTTACGCGCAAATCTGAATCTGATCCTGCTATTTCCACCTCCGGTAAACTATGACCTATACAACGGCTTTTTTAGCCATATTATTCCGCCTTGGTTTCTATAATCCAGAGATTTTATTTTAATTTTTACTAAATCTTGAAGATTCAACGTTAATATTAAAGTTGAATATTCAAAATTAATTAATGCATATTTAACCGCAAGCAAATTTTAATCAATACCTTTACATGGTGCTTTTAATGTACGATTTAAGATAAAGAAGGCACAAATTTAAAAATTAGAAAGAAAGAAATTAATCGTACATTAAAAAGGTGATATAAATTTTATTGTTTAATATATTCCTAATAATCTACTTTAGGACCAAAGAATTAAAAACCAAAAAGAAAAATTTTTATACGTCTAAATAGTGCAGCTATTCTTACGAATGTTTTATGCGATGTTTTGTTAAGTTTTTTTTTAATGCTCTTGAAACATGTAACCTAATCCTATGATTATATTATATACCTTCTTAAAATTAGGAATGACACGAAAGTCACACGCAAAGTCAATTCGATTTACCGGTATGGTGGATAAAAGTGAAAAAAATTACTTTTTTAACAACAATAAAAGACTTGAGAGAAATATCGAGTGAACAAAAATCTCAATTAACCAATAAGCATGTACTTTTTTTGTTGGACTGGTGATAATAGCTCAGCACTTGTGTATCTTTTCCGTTGTATATGAGCACTTTTTTATAATCGTAGATTTAAGGGGTCGATACGAATGTTAATTTTTTTAACAAAAGATCTGATTGGAAAGGATAAAAAGACAACTTTTTGGGTGAAGTAATTAAATGGATTTTCATATACATTTATCTATTCAACAATCATAATATAATTGTGCAATAATTTGCTATTCTAATAAAGATTTTTAAGAAAATATTGTAGATTTTTCTTTATTACGGAACTAAGTAATACTAAAAAAGAAAAAGATTTAATTAACTTCCACATAAATTAAACAATTTGAATACCTCTGGAGTATCGTTGTAGAAACATTGTGCTAAGATAAAAGCTATTTCACATTTATCAGTTAATTCGAGACCTTCATCTTTACAAACTTCTAAAGCATGAAGAGTTGGTGCCCTTCTTGGTTCTGGTAAGGTTGGTACTCGTGATTTCGCTATATTATAATCTAAATGACCATCAGGACTTACTAAGCGAGTCATTTGCAGAATGCAAGCCACATAACACTTAAAAAAAATTATTTATGTTAAGCGTTGATGCACAATTTTTATTCCATGTTCATACATAAACTCGGCGTATTCCCTGAGTTGTCTATACGATGAATAAATCAAAGAAAATTAACTTTACCATTAGAAACATTTTCAAGTAATAATTATTTATATCTTTCTTACAATTGTTATTAAATAAAATGATAAATAAGTCGTTTAGTAATTATATGTACTGTATAATTTAGAACGTAAAATTTTTTTGACATTTTATAAATTAGCGCCATCTTGTAGTTTATTCGAATATTTCAAAAGTTTTTTTAGGTTATGATTGAACTATATTTTTGTTAAATTTGCACGACTTATCCCGTATATTTGTAGTTCTTAGTCTAGTGTTACTTCTAATGCTTATCATAATTAACATTTAAATTCGATTTCATAATCTATTTGAGCAGATCTAACTAAAATTTTAATGATAACCTCACCTTTCCTTTTTTAGTAATTCCTTTAAAATTGCCACTTTTAATTTGATCTAATTCAGCTAAAAATGTACTAATTAATACAAAAAATATCCTATAAAATAATTTTACCATCCTCCGATTTAGTTTTTGATTTGCAAGATTTCCTCATCAATTTCCCGGCTTGTATAACTTGTTCCTCTGTTAACTTTCCAATAAAAGAAATAAAATAAAACAAAATTTGCAAATTAATTAAACTTACACTGTTTGCTGTTAAACAATAAGTAACGTAACCAAATAAGATTAAAATCGCCGTAAAACCCTTCATTGTTGATATTTTCTTAAAAAATAATTTGATACAGGAAATGAAATGAGTTTTTATAATCAATTTTTGGTGTCCATGGCACGGGGTAATTACTGAAATCGTTTTGTCGCTTTAAAAGGAAATCAGGGTGTTAATTAAGGTTGGTTTAATTAATGCTTCTAAGGAAGTAATTAAAAAATGAGTGGTTTGAATAGAAAGCCCGATAATTTTTGAGCCTATATAAAGATTTTTTTTGATTTTACATAAACAGTTTGCAGAAATCAAAAAATACTAGTAGGTAGTATTTTATTTAAAAAAAAATGTGCGTTAATAATTATAACTTAATTTCTATAAAGCGATAGGCAGTGTTGAAACTTCTTCTTTAACTTCATTATAACTATCCAAATAATCAGCGTGTTCTTTAATTAACACCATCAAACTGCCTCGTTTAACTCCTAAAGCGGCTCCTAAATCTGCTCTACTTGGTGTGTAACAATACGGAATATTTTTTTCTTCACAAACAGCCGGTAAATGACACATAATCTCAATTGGTGTTACATCTCCGGCAAAAACTACAATACCAGTTTCACCTTTACGTAAATGTGTTTGAACATCTTTTAAGCCTTTTCTTACAAAATTCTTATGTTTTTCAGCTAAAAAAACGTTTAATTATCAAATAATTATTGCAATTTTAATTAATTCGCACCTTTTTTAATAAGTTTATAGATCTTTTTCGTTAACTTTTTCGAAGCCATCGGTTTTGCAATTATACTTACAAATTGAAGCTTTTCATCGTAAGTTAATTCTTCTTTCTTTACCGGTACTGAATCTTCCTCAGATTTAACAACAACGTTTTCTATTGCCATATTATTACTTTTTTAATGCTTTTAACTAGAACACGTGTTGATTTTTTAGGTTATGTTTACAAACTTTTCAAGTTTATTTGACAGATTCAGAAAAATGTGGCGCCATCTATTTAATTATTGGTAAGAGCCAAAATGTAATATACCGGGTGTTGGAAAAATTAATTAAAATAAAAAATGTTTTAATGCTTTTCTAACTTTATTTTAATAGTGTTTATTTAAAGGTTCATCAAAATATATTCAAAACATCGAGAACGTTATTATTTGTTATGGTATAATGTAATGCTGAAAAAGAAAATTAAAGTAGTTGAACTCGAGGGTGGTTGATTTTTTACCTCTGGACCACTGTCGTAACTGCATTTTGCTATTGTGACGGCTATGTCACATTTTTGGGTTAAATCATCACCTAAATTATTAAAAAAAAAAGATTTTGTAACGAATCATAAACATAACCTACAAAAAAATTAAAATTTACCTGCCGTTTTGCATTCATTTAAAGCATGAGAAGCGGGAGCTCTTCTTGGTTCGGGTAATAGCGGAACTTGTTTCATTCCACTTTCATAATCGATATGCCCATCTTTTTTAACCTACAAGTTATTAAAAGTTAAAATTATTTGTTATTTATCGGAGAGAAATACCATTTTCATCATTCCTAAAGCACAATGTAGATAACACTTTCCAGCTTCCGTTGGATTATCAAATTTTCCCTGAATGAAACCATCCAATTCATCTAAAAAGAGACTAAGCCAATTTGAGATTTACTAAAATTGGAGTACTTTTACCAATATCGGCTTTATATTTTGTACTACATGATCTCCTAATTAATTTTCCGGTTTGCTTAATCTGTGCTTCTGTTAACTTTAAGAAAAGATTAAAAGAATACTTATTTGATTTAAACTATTTTAACACTTACACAAAACACAACATCAGAACACACAAATATTCCGAACAAACCAAGAAAAATTTTCATTTTTCGCCTTTGTATCTGCATCGGAAATTTTCAATTAAAATTAAATCATCAATTCCGGTTTTATTTAAATAAACTCGACGTGGGTAATTTTTATACCTTGGAGTTGTAATTCTAAAGTAATGCTTCAATTAGGACAACCTAATCGGCACAGTAATTTTAGGTTTTACTAAAATTACAGTATAAGTTTATTAATTAAAGTATACTAATTCGAGTTGATTGAAGAGTATAGACAGGATGTTGCGTGTTTAATTCTAACTATATAAAGACATTTTTCCAAGGAACAGTCTTTGTTTTTGAAATGATACAGAAATGTGAGATGTTCGTTATTTATATTTTAAATAAATCGTTTTTTTAAAAAATATACATCAGTAGTTTTTATTTTATGTCCAAATTCCATCAAATCCATTTAATCCAAGAAAATTGTTGTGTTTTATGGAAGGAAATAGTTCTAAAAAAATGTTTAGGTTATGTTATAATATAGTAGTAATTTAATAAATATAAAAATTACCTGCGGATTATCGAAGTAAAGACATTTAAAAAATGAATAGGCTACATCGCATTTATTAGTTAGTCCATCTCCTAAAAAAGTTAATATTCTAATTATTATAATTGATAAATGGCGAGAAACTGGAAATTGTGGATAAAGTTGAATACTTGGACATCATTATTACTGAGAATGGAACAATAGACATAGAAATACAAAATGGAATACAAAAAGCTAGTAATGTACATTACCAAATGAATAACACAATTGTGGACAAGAAGAAAGTAAGAAGAATACTATGCATCTACACTGTCCCACATAAAATGCAACATAGCTTAATAGTACAGGCATTGGGTAATTTTGCAAAAGAAACGATTTGCTTGGAAAAGGTGACGTCTTTTGATAACTCTGAGTTTTTGTCTTAAGCGAAATTCACTGTATACACCCACCCTCAAATATACAGTTGAAACATGGCCGAAGATAGATAAAATCAAATCAAAAATAGCAACAGGAAAACAAGAATGGATGGAATTAGAAACAAAACTATAAGAGACGATTTACAACAAATATCGCTGGTAACTGAAATAGAAAACAAACAGCTAAGCTGGTATGGACACCTCAGAATGTCAGAAGAGAGTACTCCCAGAAGAGTAGTGGAAATGGGAATAGTTGGAAAACGAAGGAGAGGCAGGCCAAGATTAAAATGTGAGGATGGAGTGGAGGAGATAGTTCGGAAGAGAGGAGGAAGTGAAGAATATGGCAAGGAACAGACGTAGTGTTAAAACATGGTTAGAGAATTCCAACAACTCCCCAACGCTGTGATGACATCTAGGGGAAACGATAAAGAAGTATATATGTGTATGTTGGGTTGCATACTTTTCTCTGATATTGAAAAAACTTTCTTACCTGCATTAATACATTTTTTAATACTAATTTCGAAGGGTTCTCTCATCGATTCAGGAAGTTGCGGTAACTGTTTTATAGCGGATTCTTCATCAGGAGCCCCATTTTTCTTTTGCTAGAATAACAATTATGTTTAAAATAAAATAATTTCAAACAGAAATAAGTACCATTTTCATCATTCCAAGAACACAATTAGAGTAACACTATAAAAAATAAAAAAGCAGATTATATCCAAGATTATATGTTTAATAGTTACTTTTAATTTTTCATCGTTATCGTCCCATTTGCCGTTATGCGTATCATCAATTTGTTCTAAAAAAGAATTATTTAATTTTACATTATTATTAAATTTGAATCATTCACCGTCTGCGACTTTAGTTTTGGTTTTACAAGTATTACGGATTAGCTTGATGGCGGCTAAAACTTGCTTTTCGGTCATCTAATCGTTAAAATTGTATTTATTTTATCAACATATTTTTTTAGTAATCATTTAAACGTACCGCAGCTTCAGCCTGTTGCATGAAAAGCAGCAAAGCTGCCACACTACAATAAAAAGTGTACTTCATTGTTCACTAATCGAGAGTTAATCGCTTCATTCACGTTCTCTCTACCCTATATATTTTACTCTAAATGTCCGCTCCGTGATCGAAAATTACAACAATTACCGAGGAAAAATTACTAACGTGCGATTTTTTTAATGTTCGACGTTCGCTAATAATAAAGAACTGAAGGGAAGTGTTTAAAAAACAATAACACATTATTATTTAAGGTCGGGTGGTTTAAATTAATATTTGTGCACTGAAGCAATTTTTTTAAATATTTATTAAACATTAATTTATTTTCATTTACAAAATGTTAA
Organism: Onthophagus taurus; assembly: GCF_036711975.1. Lineage (NCBI taxonomy): Eukaryota > Metazoa > Arthropoda > Insecta > Coleoptera > Scarabaeidae > Onthophagus > Onthophagus taurus. Next base: position 7,815,848 of record NC_091967.1, read on the forward strand.
CTTAAAACCAAGATTTCTTTTTTAAAGCATCAAATTTGGTCATGTTAAATAGTATCGAGTTAAATATGTCCTCATCGGATTTATTTTGTCCGTAATAATCGACAAATTCACCATCAGGATTCACGAGATACATAATTATTGTGTGATCAACGATGTAATCTTTATCTTTATCTTTTGGTCCGGCGCTAAAGTAAACTCTGTAAGCTTTGCAAGCTTGTGCTACTTGGTCTATTGTTCCGGTAAGTCCGAGTAATCTATTGCTGAATTCCTTACAATAACGGCCAACGATTTCTGGGGTATCCCTAATTGGATCAACGGAAATAAATAGTGGTTGGATTGTAGGTATGGTTTCATCTTTATCTAACTTATTAACAACAGAACTCATTTTTTCAAGTTCATCGGGGCAAATATCTGGACAATGTGTAAATCCGAAATAAATAAGTAACCATTTTCCCAAAAAATCTTGGCTTTTTCTAACTTCATTGTTAGAATCAACTAATTCAAAGTGACCACCGATCGCAGCTTTACCTAACATTCTTTGCCTTTCCTTTAACATTGCTATTAAAAAACATAGTTTAATTAAAAATTGTTGTTTATAAAATCATAAATCAGTACCATCTTCCTTTTGACGTCTTAAATACCACATAAATGCAAGTAAACCGCCCCCAATTGCGGCTGTAATCGAAAAACTTTGCCATGTAACTGGTCCCCTCCCTTTTCCAGGTACTTCTTTCTTTGGAAGAACATCTTTACTCATAAATCTTCGAGGGGTTACATTTATATTTTCCTTTAACTATAAAATTTAATTTTAAATTAAGATTGTAACTGAAAATTATATTTACTGATTGTAACGTTCTCCGATTATTTATTATGTTATTACTCAATGTATGTGAAAATCTTCTGAACATTGTAAACATAGTTGATATAACCTCACTTTTATTCGCCGACTATAATGAAAACTCAAAAATGTTTTGTGAGTAGAAATCGAAAATGATTAGATAAATAAAAATGGATTATTATTTGAGATTAGATTAAAATTAAATGGGATATCTTGAATTTATTATAATAGAAAAAGGGGTTACGTTTTGGTAAATTTGTACATTAGATCATTTGTTAAAATAATATAAATTATGAAGAAAATCTAAAATGTTAATAAAAATGGGAAAATTAATGAAATGATTATTAAATGCAATAATAAATGTTAAAATAAATTATAATAAATATTAATAATATATAATATAAAATAAATCAATAAATTACTTCAGATTACAACAGATTACTTCAAACACTAATATAATATTTTAGATATAGATGGCAACTGTGTCACTTAAAAAATAATTTCATAACAATTTTAATTAATACATTTTTATTTATATGCTTAATACACTTATAATCATTTAATAATGAATTATATTTGTTTCAACCTGTGTATGAAATTATGGATTAAATTTATATTAAAAAAAATCGTTCTGTTGTGAAGTGCGCTACTTTTCTGCGCAGTTTGTTGTGGCAAGATGGCTGGCTTAAACGAGTTGTCTGAGTCGGTAAGTAAAAATCTCTATTTCGATCGTTTATGTGGTCCGAATTGGGGCCTCAAGCACTTGGCAATACGTAACTTTGATACACGTGCGGATTACACGGAAGCCTTTCGTTAGGGCAAAGAGCATGAAACCGCTTACTGAAAACGAAAGTGTACACGGAACCGACCGGCTCGTTATTGGTCGATCAAAAACAATATTTCCAATGACTTTTACTCGACCGGTTGATTATTTGACCTTGAAAGTTTATTGCGTGTCGCTTTGAATACCTGCAATAATTTTACCTTATTACGTCTCCTTTTGAAAATATTACGTTTCGCAATTTGATTGATTGGGTATCAGAATCCCGACTTTTTTTTAAGTATGAGAATTGGGACACGTGCGCGACACGAACCGGTAAAAATTCGTTATTTCCTGGTTTTCGAGCCAAGACTTTTTTTTTGCTGTTAAGATGGTGTCTTTTTATAAGTTGTGAGCCGGGAATTCCGTTGACCTCCGAACCTAGAAATAGTAGGCGATGTTGATTTTTTGCCAAAAATTAATTTCAACTCAGTCCGGTTCACCACAATTTTAAAATAAGATTTTTTTAGGTTATGTCTCAAGAAAAAACACGTGTATAGTTAATTTAATAATTTTGACGTTTAAATATCAAAATTGTTTGAATGTCATAAATGTCAAAAGTGTATAACCTAACTTTTTTATTTTATACGTATGATAAATTAAAATTTTTAATTTTAATTAAATTAAGAAGTTAAAAAAAATGTTTAACTTAAACTTTATTATAGATTAGAATGGATTAAATTGGCAAATGATTCGTTCACGGCCGAATAAGAAATGTCATGTCCGCGAAGAGTTACAAGTTAGAATCGTGAGTCATGCGTTTCTTTGGCGTACAAAGTTGAGCAATAGCAGCGTTCACGCTACGCGCCCTCATGAACACAATTTGATCGTAAAAGAAGAAAGGAGAGATCTACGTTACCGATTTCTTGATGACTCACCAAGAGGCATTATCTTCATCATCCGCTAAATCTCTCACAAAAATCAAATAAATTTAATGATAGCTTTAACTTCATTTCATGAAGTTGTTTTAAATCGTTTAATACGTTTTGCTCGTTTCGATTAAGCGTGTAAATTCAACATTAACAATTAAATAACGAGGCGTTTTTGATTTATTAGATATTTTTCTCTTTCGTGTTTCGAACATATTTCAAACTATCGAGAGAGAAACTTCCTGCTAAAAATAGATGTTAAAGTCTATTCAAAGTGGGCGTATTTGAAATTAAAGTACTTCTTATGTACTTGACGTTGACGTTTCAATTTCAACGAAAAATGCAACTGACAAGAATATTAAGGGTTGGATATAAAAATAACCAAAAATTAATCATTAAAAAATCCAAATTGGCAACTAATTTTCTTTGAATCACCCCGTGTTATGTTAGAGTATTACTAATCGTTTTGAAATAACGTGATAAGTTCCTTGCGAAACGATGAGTATCAAAAAGTAACACGATGATAAAAAAACGATAAAACTTGATTGATTCTAAACTTGAATTTATAGATATGTCGCGTTATAAACATCACTTATTTTGATATGGACATTTCTTTTTTGATAGAAAAATATTGTTGTTTTTGGAACTATTGAGAGCAAGATTAGTTTAAATCAACTTGATTTGATTATTGACGCATTAGATTTATTTTGCTCGCATGTTTTTTACGTAATGGAGGAGGTGTGGTAAAAGTAAGGAATTAATCGATAGGTGATTAAAATTGGAACGGTTTTATAAAACGACACACCTCCGTTGTGTATTGCGTATGGTTTTATTAATTAGGATCAAAGATCGTTATGTGTCAGAAATGTAAATTGTTATTTTTGTAGTTTTAGATTTTCTCTATTAAGAAGTTTTCCGTTGGCAATAATAATGAGATAAATGTTAACGAACTCGTAAAGGTTAAAAGAATAGAGAGAGAGTCGCATCGTGTTGTAGACGAATACAACACGAATTTTTATTTTATTTATTTATTTTTTTTTTTAGTTGACGAATAGTTTTAGACGCGTAGCTTAATGCCCTCTTATCTTTTACATACGAAAAAAGAAAAAATGTTGGCTCGGTTGAGTGCATTCCTGACTATTTACTGTACTATTTACCGAAGCAGGAGTCGTAAGAATTTTAACATCACAATCGCAAAGTGAGTGTTGGTGCGAGAAATTTCAATTATTTGAGTAAATCACCGTCGTTTTTTTCTTTGCATTTTAAATCATCAAAAATTGTTGATATCATTAAAATCGATAGTAATGTTTTTGATGGAAATTATTCATTTTGATCCAAAAAGTAATTATCTAGGGTTAGATGGGGTAATTGTAAACGATTTAATCAATTTTAAGGTTGAAATGGGTAAAAAATATTGATGGTAATGTTTTGGTCAGGCTGCCAAATTTGTTCAGAAAATAGTAGGACATGTTTGTTATAATATAAATTTAATTGAATTTCTGGAAAAAAAATTTTGTTTACAATTTCCCTATTCATCGGAGGTAAATGTTAACAAGTATTTTGGGAGCTCTAAGATATCTGTGCATAACCATAGGTAGTATTTGTGGTAACTATAGGCAGTATTTGTGTAAGGTTGTACAATAGTTTATACAAATGTTGAGTTAATGATACAAATGAATGTAAAATGTATTCTATTTCTCTTGTCTCCCAGAAGTTCGACTAATTTACATATTAGTCTCCTGAAATAATAAATACATGAGCTATATAGTACTTGAAATATCAGTTTCTTTTCCTGGATTCCTACACTCGACTTCTAGTGTGTTTTCTATTTCTATACAAGTCCTCAGGTGCTCTTCATCCGTACTATCTTTGTAATAATCTCTTTCTGTTTTAATAACTTTTCTGAGTCATACTTCCTGCGCTTCTTTTTTGGTATTGCTTTCAATCTTTTTTTGTCTTCAGCTTGTCCAAGTCGTTCATCAACCGTTTTCTTAATAACGTTAGAAAAAATATCTATCACTGTTTTAGAAGTAGCATCTGTAGAGAACATTTGTCCAATTTGTGTATTATGTAGGTCCTTTGTTATGTCAAAAAGATATAATTGGTTGCCAACTTTAGTTTAGGTGTCACTTGTACCCAGGAATAAAGCGAAATATCATTAAAATATCAAATTCTATTTTCTGTAGAGAAAAATGTCATCCGGAATATCAAACATTTCTTTAGCCATGAAAGTGTTATCAATTTATGATCAACAATACCATTAATTTTATCCACTGTTAACTAACAAAACGCATTCTTCATATGCTCATATGTCATTGACAGAATCATTTGTCATCTGTCAAACTGACACATTCTCGATAAATATTATAACTTCCACTCCATTATTAAGATTTTTTCGTTTCCTATAAGATTTTATTTCTAAATATTAAAAATGAAGAAACTCAACACATTAACAAAAAAAAAAATAAAGTAAACAATGTAGAAAACGCGGAATGTAAAAATTTACAAACGTTTATGAAACGTTAAGTGCTTGGTTAGGTTAGAAATTGAAAACAAAAAAAAACAAACCTACAACTATAGATGTCGATGGTAAATTTCAAGGTTACCTGTTCGTTTACACGCCAACGACTCAAAAATGATAAAATATTCTTAAAACGCACGGCATTTATGGAAATTACGACCGTAACGTTTTTACTTCGCGTAAAATACGTTTTGCAAATACATTTACTACGCACACCTGGTTAAAAGTGGCAAGTATCGTAACCTTTTAACTTCAATGTTATACGAAATCCTTATTTTTAACGGAAAAAAATGTGGTATAATCTTTGAGGTATAATATAATTTTCTGAGTATAATTTGATTTTGTAACAGTTGGCAATATTAACAGGGAATTTTGTTCTGTCATATTTATAAAATAATTTGTGTCATACTCTGATATTTGAAATTTCGTTATTCAAAAAAAATTTACACAAATTTGTTTTGTTTTTTTTTTATTATTATGTTCCAATTTCCGTTTCCGTTTCTAAAAATGTATTTAGTGTCTTAAGCTCATCTATTTACCCTAGATAGATGATATACCCTAGGAAATATTAATCCCTAATTATTCCACCTTGACAGATAAAGAGTAATTGAGTAAAACTAGGTTTTTCTTTGATTCAATTAGCAATAATGATTTTAGAGTTTGAAATAAACAGGTTCGAATGTGTGTCGTAAGAGAACGTGAACTTGAGGCGATCACAACAACTTCACATTAAGGTTATTATTATTATTTAACGATTAAATTTCGAAATTAAATTAACGTAATACGATTACGTCGATTACAATCTAATATTAACAAATAAGAAAAAAAAGTATTTATTTATATATATCTTTTTTTCTTAAATATTTACTAATTAAAAATATGAATTTATTTAAAAGCTATATTTATAATTTAATTAAAATGTAAATATACACTGTAAACAATATCCGCGTAAGTTTCTTATCAACAAAATTCAATATTATATCACATGTTGTTTGTCCTCGCCTAATTTAAAACGACAACGTGCGCATAAAATCTCCTGATACAGCACTTTTTCGATCAAAACATTCGTTAAATTTGAAAACTACGTTTTGTAATTCACGCTTACTCCAAAGACAAAACAAATGGATTCATTTCACCTTCATACATTTTTGATTTACTTTCTTTTTCTTCGTTTAAAATTTTTTTAATTCCCCAATACGTATTCAAAACGAACAAAGAGTTTTGGTGCGGCGTGTTCGTTCGTTTCAAACTGTGAATGCGCCTTTGTGTGTTTTGAGGACGCATATTTTTAGCTTTGAACGAATATTTCCGAGCACAGACGTCACACACCCAGAACACCACTTTTATATATCTCTCCAGTTTTTTCAGGTTGTTTGGTTATATTGAAAAAGTTTCTTTCATGGAATTAGCTTGCATTGATAAAATTAATACCTGAATCAACAAATTAATAAGTTAACCAAAAAATATTAAATGTTTTTAAGGATTTTTGTCATGCGAGGAAAAATAACTTCGAAAAACGGATAGTAGAAAGATTCTGTAGAGGATTTTGCCGATTGATATCGTTGATTTGACTCAGTAAGAGGTTAGGTTTTGAAAAGTAGGTGAAGTTTAGGTATATTTATTATAAATTCGTTATTATGGATTCTATTACCCTTATTTTTGATGGTGGTGGAATCGGGCGATTGGCCTCTCACAGTTCTTTTCGCAATGCTTAGCCTCTTGGCACTTTGTTTTCAGACCTTCAGCTTCTGCATCTCTAATCTCTACCACTTTTTCGTTCTTGTTGTAAACTATCATTTCAGTATTCTGCGTATTCAATCCAATACTCTTCAGTTCAATCTCATATCTTCAGATCAGCCACTATCCTGCTATCATCTGCAAATTGATTGACTTCTGCCTTGGTTTTAGCTATCATTACCGGAATTTCATGTACAAAAATATTACATAGTAGAGCCCCTTGATGTACCTATCATCTTTGGCAGCAGCCCGTCAATCATCTTTGGCAGCAGGACATCTTGTCAAACGAAATCGTAAGCTTTCTCGACATCTAATAACACCGCAATTATCTGATATCTTTCCATATGAGCACCTACCAATGTGCTAATGAAATCCACTGCCTCCTGCACAGCTCCAATACATTCGCTGAATACAAATTTATTCGTCGAGAGTAGTCCTCTCTTTTAAACTTCTTCTTGCTCTAGCACAATTATTTCTATTATCTGTAATTCGCTTCTAGAATTGTTAATACAAGACGGCAGAAACGTTGTCACACGATGTTCTTTGGCTGTAATTTTTTTAGAAATTAAAACCTTTTGTTCTGTTTTGCTTTTTGGGTTATTGCTTTGAAATTCATGCTGCGCTAACACAAACTTAAATTATTCTGCGTACTTGAGAGGTATAGCGATCCATGTCTGGTTGACATGTATTTTGTATCTGTTTACTTTACAAATTTGAAAGCAGAATTGACATTTGTAACCATTTGCAAAAATTGTAGCATCTTACAATAGGGTGACGACGTTTGCGCCACCTAGTAACATCGCCGTTTTCCACGGGTTTGCGAATGAGATAAATTTTATTATCCCATTAAGCACACTCAGGTGCAAGAAAAACGCAACAAGCTAATATTTGGTAAAGTTTGAAATGTGATAACTTTTTTATTATTCGTTCAATTTTCATGATTTTTTTCAGCAAACTGTAGATAAAAATGTCTAATTTCATGTTCAATAAAGAGCCTTTTGTGAAATGCTGCTCATTTAATTAATTAAGAAGATTAACCAGCTTACTTAGGGCAACTACAGTAATTTACTCAGATAAATCAGTAAAAAATATTTTTTGTACCATAATTTTGCTGAGCACTGTACAATAACTTGCCACATACTTAAGAGGCTACTTTACCATACAGCTCGGCAAATTACAAAAAACATACATTATTTATGAAAATATTTGGATGAAATTTTGTACATAGCTTCTTCTAACAATTCTACATAACGCATGGTGAAAATTTTTAAAGTTTTCCAAAAAAAGGGGTTTTTTTCCTCAATATTATACAATTTGGTCGTTCTTTTTTAGCTTGCATGATAGTATACTTGAAAATAGTAATATTTTTCAAATAAATTTTTTCAAAATTTTTAGTTATAAAGGAATAGTTTGTAATTTGCTAAAATTGCAAAAAGGTAGCGTAAAAATGAATATTTTCCGTCAAGATTCCCACGAAGTATTACCACAGTATAAATAACAGACAGTACTCTCACTCGGTTTGGCGGGAAGATATGCGCAGCCCTCATTACGCAGGCGAGCGGCCATTACGCTGGTTTAAATCTTGCTAATCGCCAGTGTGTCTGTGAGGTTTGTTTTTATGCAGAGCCGTAACGACAAGTGTAAAGATTAAAATAAAATATCAAATATTATAAATAATGACGTTATTACTTATATAATATATAACTCAATAACTAATGTTTTTATCAGTTCAGAAATTTAATTGCGAATAACTTTTTTAATTTAATATTTTCGACGTTTTAAATATTTTTAATGCGGACCTGTTGTGTTTTATGCCAGAATAATGGCTTCGAGGTCATTGAAAATCAATTCGCCACATCAAACGTGCCGCCACTGAGTGAGAGTACTGTCTGTTATATATACTGTGGTATTACCACCGCGTTAGTCCCGCCTCCTGCCGACTGAGCGGCGCTGACATCGACTCTCTTCATCGAAGCTCCTTGTTTTATCTATTACTTTTTAATGTGGTAGAGAAAATAATCATTTCCAAAAGTACGTTTTGAACTTTATTTTCCGTGATTTTCTACTAATGATTATGTAATTTAACAAAATTTTTGAATTTATAGTCAATAGTTGTTATTTTATTGTGTACTATAGTGTTAGTTTAATTTAGTTTGTGTAAAGTTTTTATAAACAATGGGTAAGTATGTTCATCTAAAAAACTACCCCTTAGCATTTGAAGATGTTCTCGAAAAAGGAGTAATAGACGGTAATAATTTACGATATAAATTTTTATAAAATCTAAAATTTCATATTTTATAGTCCGAGATTCAATTGAAAAATGTATTCATTCCGAAAGGTAAGTTAAATTTTATTAATTTTATTGTATAAACTGTGATACACATAAAAAGGACTTATTTAAAAAGAATAAACCATCACAGTAAAAATTAAAACGATACATTATTTGAAGCGATACCATAAGTTAAATAATACAAATGATGCAGAACCAAATACTGATGGTGGAGAATAATCCATTCAACTGCAACAAAACTCGCATTAAATTTATTAATGAGTCAAAAAAAGGGCTTAGCAGCTCATTTCTTTTATGTTTTATGTGCGGGATAAAAAAGAAGCTTTACACTGAAGAAAGCAAAGAGTCTATTGAGATAAACTCTGCTGTTGTTTCTGTTATCTGTCGGTACCGAATATACACAGGCTGAAGAATTATTGTTATGTGTGGATATACTATTTATGTTAACAAAAACATTCCAAAAATATCAAGAACCCGTAAGTGACATGGCATAGCAGTCTATGAAGAACGCAGGTAAAGAAGAATTAATTTAGTTACAGCTTCAGGAGAAGTAAATAAAGACTGAATAAAGACTGTAAACGCTAAACGCTCGAACAACATCAATTACGATGCATCATCCGGAGTGGTACTGCTATAAAATAATTGAATACAATAAAATAAAATACTCGTGTATACAGGGTAATTCAGGTAGGTAGCGAAAGCCGATCAGGGTAATGATAGCAATTCGGTTATAATTTATGAGTGACATTTCACACGAAGAATATAAAAGAAAGAAGAATTTATTGGAAACTTGCAAGATGGATGCATTAACAGAAATAAAATACAAATTCTTACCAGAAGCTAAAGTACCAATCAGATATGGATCCAAGAAAGGTATCTGTGCCTAACTGCATCGAGATTTGGTGATGTATGTAGGATGAGAAATGACACGTCTTGCTTAAATAAAGTTAAATCAATCTTGTACTCGAAATTTGCTAGAAATAATAACACTAAACATGGCCAAGACTATGAATGACTTGCATTAAAAAAATTTGAAAGTAAATATAACTTGCCAGCAAACTCTTAAGTTCTATTCATCCGTAGGATGTATGGATTCTTAGTTGCAAGTCCAAATGAAACAATAAAAAACGAAAATGCCATCGTCGAGGTGAAGTGTTCAGCGAATTTCAAGAGCTTACATCTATTCAACGATGGCAAATTAAAATTTCCTAAAGATTTTTCTAGTCAGGGCTGTTTTATTTATTACACTATTAGCCATATTTTGTATACTTCAATCATTATTTAATATTATTATTAATTAGGTATTACATATTATTTCATTTACTTATACAAGGTGATGCAGACCATGCAGTCCATTTTTTTAAACAGAAATATTAAAAAAGTTCGAATGAAAAGTAATAATATTCATAAAGGAACCACATTTATTCAGCTATTTTTTCTTTAATTTTTGTAACTACCTGTTTTCAAATAAAATTACTTACACGGTTACTCTGAGACACCTGTATATCAAACGAACGCATAATAATACAACAAAGATATAATTTATAAATGTTGTACCGAACTTTTCACATTCCTGTATTGCAAATATATCTATTTTAATATAAAATGAAGTTATAAATGTTATTTTCGTTTCAAAATGATATAAATGTTTTATGCGTCGCAAAATTATTTATTGCATTTGAAATTGATTTTTGCCTTACATTCAATTGAATTATAAACCCATAATCTTAGATGTTCTCAACTTCTTTCTCTAATTTCTCTATTAAAAAATTAATATTGTATTCATATCGAAAAAAAGCATTAAAAAACTGATATTTGCGTAATGTAAATTGTTGTGAACCAAAATACTTAAAAAAAACAAACGTAGTAAAAAAGTGGGCTAAATAACTAAAATAATAAATAAATTGGAAAGTCAATAAAAAGATTGATTGTGATTCGTAATTAAGAAAAAGTGTTAATAAATAATAATATTTAGAAGATGTCGTTTAATTTCTTCATTAACAACATCGACGAGAAAAAGAATCGTAATAAAATAAACACGATGTTTTTTTTATCTATAAAGGGTCGGGCCTAGTAGAAAATAAACTCCGCCTCGTTGCTTCCGAACGTCCGTCGTCTGCGCCCCTCAGAAACTGACCGACCTGGTAAAGTGGGCTCTTAATAATGACAATGTTTCAAATAATCATTTTTTTTTAATTAAATCGTGATACAGATAAATGCTTGAAAAAAATGCATACTTTTTTATCGAACTTTTTTTAAGTTACGTTATAAAACGTAACCTTCAAGTAATCGGCTGCGTATTAAAATGAAAACGCAGTTAGAGCTGTCGCCGTAACACAATAGTCTCCAGTCGAAAATAGCCTGTTTTCGTCCGTTTACCTCCGTCGAGAGAGTGGTTCTCCCTTTTGCTCGATATTTTGGCATAAACAAACTCGACTATCCCATTAATTCAAACCACCCAGAAACTACGCATTTCGAATAACCACAATGTCTCGATAATTCATCCGGAAGCGAAACTCGAAAATCAACAAACCGGGGGATCTCTCTCTCTTTCAAGGTTACGGCCACCAAAATGAATCGTGGGCCAAGGTCACCCCGACTTTTATATTTAAACCCTCTTCACTTTTCCCCTTTTAACCTTCCACGTGTTTAATACCAGAGAGGTATTATTATTTTTTTTGGTGTTTTTAAAATTTTAACTTGTATATTATTTTATTTTATTATTCGTGTTAAATTAGGTTGAGGTTAGTGACCGTTATACTTTAAACGTTGTTGCGTTATGTAATCTAAACAATGGGGTGCACAACGATTTCCTTTAGTATTAAAAATGTATGTTTTTGAATATTATCAGAATATAACGTAACTAATTTATTTTTTTTATTCATTTCTTTATTGTTTGACATATGTATGTCAAAATGACGTAAACATTTTCTGACAACATCTGTTTCTATTTATATTTTTAACACTATAATTTTAATGTACATATCTTGGCGAAAAAGTTTCTATTGTACCCCGATAGATAACATTATCAAATTTAACCGTGCAGTCCAATGCTCTTAACGAACATTAACGCCTTGATCGTTGAAAAGTCATTCAGAACTTGGTGTGTCTAATTTTAGCAGAACTGGTCCACAATAGGCGAAGTCTCTCTTCAGCCTACAGTCCAATCCTATGTTTGGCCATCGCAAATGATATTATACCAACTGCTGGTTCTGGCCCCACAAACACTTTAGCGATGCCTTCTCGTGCTAGCTCGTCTGCTGCTTCATTGCCAACAAACCCAGATCAGAGAAACTCTATTGTCACAATTCAGTGTGTTTAAAATTTTTTTACAGTCATTAATTAGAGTCGAGACGTGTGTTCTTCACCCTTTTCTCAAGAAGGATTTTAGCATCCATGTCAATAGCAAATACTTCCGCCTGGAATACAGAACAGTAGTACTGGCAAATACTGGAAAATTTTTGTTTTCGATCCAAAACTGCCGTTCGGGCAGTACAATCTGGTATCACTACACGAGGAGTAATCACTGGTAGTGATCCCGCCAAATCTGACGGCATTGATAGCACATATCAGTGCTTATAGTGTCTTGGTGTAGCTCAGTGGTTCTCAAACTATGGTATGCGTACCACTGATGGTACGCGAGAAGTTCTCAAGTGGTACGCAAAACAGTTTCAGTGGTACTACCTGATTTTTAAAATAGACTTAGTGGTACGCAAAGATATAAGTTTGAGAACCGCTGGTGTAGCTCGTTGGTAGTACATGTCGGAGCAGTTTTGAGCATATTGGATAGACCTCTAAATGGTAGTTCTAGCTACTTTCTCTATGCAAATACAAAGGAGATAGGCCAAGCAGAACTTCCATTGTTAGAGTTGGCATTGTGCTTATAGCACCAGAAATTGCCAATACAGCTACTCGTTGAATTCACGAAAATTTACTGATAACTGAAGTCTGTCTTGCTTTCCTATACCAGGCTGCCATAGTTATATAGAGCCAGTACAATCTTTCAGGGGTAAAACCCCAATTTTTTCCACAAAGACCACGACAAGTCCACAAGGATAATCTAGCTTTGTGTAAAACTCCCTGCAAATGTCCATTCCATAAACTTAATATAAAAATATGTTTAGTTGTTTTTGTTTAATTGTTATCGCTTCATCGTTAAATCACAAAATCTTCTTTTTTTATATACTTTTTTAATCCAGGTTAAAACGAACGTGGTTCGATAAGTTTAACGACAAAAAAAACTTTAATTAGTCACATCAAATAAAATTATGTTTACTTGAATCACCCCGCAAATGTTTGTGCTCAGTTTCTGATGCAACAAATAATTTTAATGCGTGTTCTTATTCAAAAACTGACGCAATATTAAATTGATAAAAATAATTTTTATAACTTAAAATAAATGGTTTTAAAGGTTAGAAAATGATCTTGTTTATTTTTAAGACAATTTAATCAACTGTCAATATAAGCGTCAACATTGACAGTAGCTCTAACCTAAAAAACTGATTGTATTTTTATTTTTTTAGGAGGCAGACAACCGGAACGGCTTAGACCTACACCAAAGCGTCGAAATTGATATTAAACCAGGTAAAAATAATTAGTTTTAATATTTATTACTTTTGAAATATACAACATTTATTGATCATTAATTTTATAACCTACAAAATTTTGACAACGATTTTTATTTTGATAATAAGATAAAATTTAAGTTATGTATGGAAATATCACCAAAAAAACCCATAAAATACATCAACCATTGACGTGGTAGTCACAATCTAGAAAATTCTCCTTCCTTCTTTCCTCTCCCTACTTCAAACATTTTTTTTTGATCGTGCCATCGTAAACAAAACAGATGACGATCGCTGTTAGGCTTTCGCGCTTGCGCATTGAATGTGCGTTACTACGTGACGACCGGCATAGAAAACGAAGTCGCAGTCGGACCCGGTCGCTAGTGGAAGTAGGATGTCAAACAAAATGGGAAGATAGTTAAAACGTAAACGATTTGTGTTATACCAACTTGTGAGAGAGAGAGAGAGGAGAATATCGTACGATTTTTAATAACCCGCGTGAAGGAGGAAATAAGTGGTTTTTTACTGAAGAGAATAAAAATTCGAGATGGTGGAAAAGATAATCGAGGAGGCCGAGTGCTGCAACAACGGCTCAGGTAAAACGCCGGCACAAAAAAATCTTTCCAGAAAATATCCCCCATATTCCTTGTTCGTTTTTTTTGTGTATAGTTTTCTTCGTCTATCATTTCATAGTCTTTGTCGTGGTTCTCGTAGTGGATTTATGGAAAGAGGAGAGTTTCTCTTCTTCGTTGTACGCGTATATATACTCCACGTATATTTTCAAGTTGGCAACCGGTTTCCAACGCCAACGTCGTTAATTAAAACTCGCCGCTTCCTGTGCACAAATAAACAATTGAAACGCATGACACAGCTGACTAGATTATGCCGCTGTCTGTTCTTAATTTTTATATTTACTAGCAAAATAACAATGTTTGAACAATGGTTATTATCGGTACGTGTGACGAATGGAACAAAGGGTAATCAGATGTTGTATAGATAATATTTCCCTTTTTTGTTGTCTCAAGTACTATAAATAAATAATACGTGGATATTATCTCCGTGAGATTATAAACCAACCAATTAACTTAACCTAGAAGTTTAATTTCCTTTTGTGCACATTTTATGTGTGTAACGTTATACGCTATCTTGAATATGTAATTATTACGTAAGTTGCATAATTCATTAAAGTGTTAATACAAGTTTTATTTTTATTAATGTTATGATTATTTCGAATTTATCACAGAAAATTTAATGTTATCACATTGGCTGTATCCAAAAGAAATATAAAACAAAAAAAATTTTACTTTTCAGGACCGATCTTATAAGATACACCAAAGGTGACTATTATTAATGTGGATTCTGCATCTTTCATGTTTAGTGTATATCGGGAATTTCATAGTTACGAAACTATTATGCACTTACCCTGTCCCACATAAAATGCAACATAGCTTGATAGTATAGACATTGAGTAGTTTTGCAAAAGAATAGGATTTTTCCTCTATTTTCTTCAAACTGCTCAAATTATTATTGAATGAGGGCTGTTTTAATAAGATATTTGTAAATGTATAGAACCTGGAGTTAACAGTGTTGGACAATGTTAATACTTTGTGCAGAGTTGTTTTTAGAAGCGGTTGTCGTAGCACATCTTAGAATTCTCTTGACGTAGCAGTTAATCTTTTTTGGAGGTATGTTACATCATGCAGGTTCTAGTTGTTTAATTTTTTGGTTGTCATTTTCTGTTGCAATATCATTACTGAGTATGTCGAGTTTGACACTCTCATTGAGATTTAAAGTTATAACACAACCTCTCGATCAAAGGAAGGTTGTGTGTGTACATGACTCAATGCACAATTCTTTGAATGCGACGTAATAGACCCATTACGAAGCAGACGAACACCCCGGACTAATTCAATCGCTTGTGAAGAGGAGATTCACTTTGGCCCAGCGGAGGTGTTCGTGCCCACTTCATTTTGTATTCTCGATCCCGACTGTAGGCGAAGTTAAATAATTTTAGACGATGGTGAACTTTTTCCTTCATCTACCGTAGTATTCACCTGTCATCTTAGTTTCGTTCTTTAACAAATTTATTTTTTAAATCCTACCCATTTACTCCTCTCACACTTTTTTGATTTATGTCAAATTAAACGTCAGAGAACTTTGCATTGTCTACCATGGTCTTTACAATTAATTATTTTTTTTTCTTGTAATATTTTCAATAACTCCTAATATGTTCCGTTTCAAATTTTTTTTTCTTGACTTCATTTTATTTTTATTTATGTACTTATAAATATAAAACCAAAAACATTTTTTTTCTTTTTTAAATAATGACAGTTCAAACGTCACTGCTATCAACGGTTGCCAACTTTTCATCAACTTGACAGTTATTCTATTAAAAAACGTGTATTAATTGTTTGCAATTAATTTATTATTTATTTAGTTGATGAACAATTAAATTTCGAAATAATTCAATAGCTTGAAACCAGGCAAAACTCGCTAAAACAAATAGCAACCATAATAAAATTAACGTGTTTTTGCTTTTAGTTTATTAACAGGTCATGATAACACGAACAAATTATTGTTAATTGAATTGTTTACAAATTCCTTTAACGCGTGTGAAATTTGTCATTGATTTAAAAAAATTTAATATTTTTTTATTTAATACTATTTCTAAAACATTTTTTTTTAATTTTTAGGAGAAGGTAGACGTAGTGAAGAGTGCCAAAATGGTGGTGGTAGCGCTTCTGATAGCGGTGACCAAATGGATGCGGAAGCTCGCGAACGCGAAGTTGCCCGCCGAAAGGAAGAGGCGAAACGGAAGCGACGAAAGAAACGTCGTACCGGATCGTCGCTTGTCTCATCGTGTTTTCAGGATTTGTACAAGCTGACTGGGGAGATTTTGGGTGAGGGTGCGTACGCGAGCGTGCAGACCTGTGTAAATATGTACACGGACGTCGAGTATGCCGTTAAAATTATCGACAAGGTGCCGGGACACGCGAGGGCGCGCGTCTTCCGCGAGGTCGAAACTTTCCACCACTGCCAGGGACATCCTAACATCATACAGTTGGTGGAGTTTTTTGAGGATGAAGAAAAATTTTATCTTGTATTTGAAAAGGTAAAATTTCATTCCCACAATTTTGACAGATTTATATTAAAAAAAAGTAATAGCAACTCAAATAAATAAATATATTAAATAAATATAATATGTTCTTGAATCCAATGACACTTTCTTAGATAAGAGATAAAAACCAGACGGAGCTGTTGAATTTTTATTTATTTGCTTATGACGCTATTTGTTTTTGTATACCAAAGTTGATGTTGATAAAACGCTTAAATAATCCCTCCTCTTGGTAACTTTAATAAATAAGCCTTGGTTTCAACCAATGTGCTGGCATCCTTTCCGTAGAGATAAACGATTTTGAAACTAAATCCAGTTAAGATTAAAACTGTTTTTTTTTATTGATACAAATTTTAAGTTGGTATTAACTTTTAGGTTAGAAAAAACTTGACACTCTTTTTTGATTTATGTCAAATTAAACGTCAAAGAAGTTTGCGTCACTAACATGGTCCTTATATTTAATTAATATATTTTTCTTATTTCTAATATTTTTAGAAACGTTTTTCTTTGAGTTATAACATAAACTATTATATAACTTCTATTATTTGATTTTTGATTGACAATAATTTTAAGTTGGTATTAATTTTTAGGTTAGAAAAGAATTTGTTGAAAAAAATACTCTTTATTTTTTACATTTTTTTAAGGTTATAATGTATATTTTTTTAAATTATTAGATTAATGGTGGCCAACTTTTACGTCGCATTCAAGAATATAAATATTTTTCTGAAGCGGCTGCAGCAGAAATAGTCCGAGAAGTAGCTTCCGCCTTAAGTTTTATGCACGCAAAAGGAATCGCCCATCGAGATTTAAAACCCGAAAACATTCTTTGCGTGAAACGCGAAACTTTATGTCCCGTAAAAATTTGCGATTTAGATTTGGGCTCTGGAATTAGATTTCAAGCGAGCGTTTCAAGTCCTTTAGCAACACCGCAACTTTTAACACCCGTCGGCAGCGCCGAATTCATGGCACCGGAAGTTGTGGAGGCGTTCATCTGCGATCAAGATTCTGTTGCTTATGATAAACGTTGCGATTTATGGTCGCTGGGAGTTATAACTTACATCTTACTTTGTGGGTATCCACCATTTTATGGAAAATGTGGTTCCGATTGTGGTTGGGAACGTGGGGATAATTGTGATTTTTGTCAACGGCTCCTCTTCCAAAGTATTCAAGAGGGACGTTATGATTTTCCTGAACCTGAATGGGGACATATTTCACCAGAGGCCAAGGACCTTATTTCTAAGCTTTTACGTAAAAGTGCCAGTCAACGTCTAAGCGCCTCTGCTGTTTTACTCCATCCATGGTTAAGGTAATAATAATTTTATAATCAAATTAATTTAGGTCTTGTTATAATGATTATATTAACATCGTTTTAAATTGTAGATGTGCAAGTGATTCTGCACCTTTACCGACACCATCAGTAATAAAAAAAAATAATTCGGCTCGAGAGTTATCTCAGTTTGCGGAAAGTGCGATGGCAGTAAACAGGGTAGTACAACAACATTTCAGTATGCAATTGGATTATTTGGAACGTCCCAATGTTTATCCATCGGAAATGGATGATAAAGGGGCGAAGACTCCGCCACACGGACTTAGCCCGCCGAGCGAAAGTCTTTTGCTACAGAGACGGCTCAAAGCGCGCCAAGTCTTAGTGCCGCCGCCTCAATCGCCTGCCATTCCCAGTCCAAGTGGATGAACATCCAAAGGGGCATCTAATAATCGGTGCTGCTACCTACTACCTATTATTAAAAAAAATAAAATACGCGCGATAAATTTTTTGAGAAAAAAATTCGTTGCTTTTCGATGACTGTTTATTATTGTTTTATTATTTTTTTGTTTCTCTATTAATTTTTTTTTCTGATGTTGGCCCATATAATGACGAGGGTCCAATTACACAAAGGAAAAAATTGCAACAAAGTATGCGGCTAAAATTATTTTCTTTATTCGAGAATTTTTAAAGTGTTAATGATTTCTAACCTTACAAAAAAAATGCATTTAACATAAAGTTAGGAATCATTTTAACACAAAAAACATCGAAAAATGAGGTTTTCTGTGTATTATTAAATATTTACAACTTATTTTGTTTGTTAATATTAAAGTTGATTTCTTTTTTTTCCGTGTAGATATCGAAAATCGATTTTTTTTTACGTTTAAGAAAAAATATGATTAGAAAACAATGTCGTATCTAAAAACTTGGGCCCTCAAAAATGAGCTAATAAAAAGGTGGTTCGTTTTTTTTGTAAACAAACATTGTGATAAACTCTTACTACTCTATGAGCTAGGATAGAGCGTACCTGCCGGTTTAAGTCCATTTGTGATGACGACGGATATTTTTTATATGATTTTGATATGCTCAATGCAATTGATGATAATGATGATGAGGTTGCGAATGCGTGAGATTGTTAAAAAAATAATAAAAAATAAAATAGCATTTACCAAGCAGTACAAACACTCTGTTTTTATTAATAAATCGATTATAATAATTTAAATAAAATAATAATGATTATATTATTAAAGAGTTTGAAGGCGAAAGTTAAAGAGAAAAAATAAAATATAAACAAAGCGGAAATGAATGACTGGGAGAGAGAGAAAGAGAAAAAGCTAATAAATCGCGGATCGACGAAGATCCATCAACCTACCATTAAAACTACTTCTAGCTGAAAAATCTGAAGATTTAATAAAGAGATGGATGAAGGTGGAGGAGAAGATGATTCCGCGCTTTGCACTGTGCCATTTCGTATCCCCGCTGAATATTTTGTTTTAAATCTGAAGTTTGATCGCGGAATCAAGGATTAAAAAATAAGTTAACACTTTATAACAATGTTAAAAAAAAACACCAACACTTTATTTGTTATAAAGTGTTTAAAATCCGAATAATTTTCCTCTTCCTTCCACATCGATTGTATACTTCGAATCGACCACCCCTCACATACACCTCATATATCTATTATGCATTACTTCAATCTTTCGTTCAAAAAAAGAAAGAAAGAAAAACTAACCATTTCTCTTAAATTTTTTTTTTCTTTTTTTTTTGTAATATACGGATGCAACATTTGCGTTCTTGAGTATTTAGTGATTATGTACCAAGTGTGCTTATTTCTTATGAATAAAGACCGATTTTTGTACTCATTTGTATTTTTATTTCAAACTTAATTATCGCCAAATGATTTCTAAATTTTCGTTTTTGTTTTAGAAACGCAAAAAAGAATTTTAAATGGAAATATACATTTTAATACAATAGAACCTCGATATAACGGACCTCGTTAGAACGGACACAATGTTTTGATCGAATCCAACTCGGGTTACTCCTCAAGTTATTCTAATCCATGAAATCATAGATAAACTCGATCAAGGAAGGTAGTTTTGGTTTTAATTGTTATTCGATGCTAGATTGTTATATATTTTTATTTAACAAAAAATAGAACTAACACTAGAAATATTCATGTTTAGCCGTACGTCTTGTAAGACGGCTAAACCCGAATGTTTCTGGTTCTAGGACTAGTGTTACATCTAGGTCTAGTGTTAGTTCTAGTTTTAATTGTTGTTCAGCGTTAAATTGTTCCGTATTTTTCATTGATTTATATTTATTATTAAATTATTAACCCCCACGAACGGATATCAGTTACGCCGAGATTTTTGGTAAGTAACGAAGATTTGAAATTTTCAACAATTATTTCCAAATCAGCCCTAAGCGCCAAAATTCCAGAAACATGCGACGCAATTTACAAGGCATTAAAAGATCTCAAGGTAAGGTATTGAATATTGTTAATAACTTATAAAATACACAAGAAATGTAGTACAAAAATATTTTCCAAACAATAGGCTCATCAAATCAATACAACAGAATAATATTATAAATTCGTAGGTAATATAAATTATTTTGCTTCACCCTGGATCACTGAGGTTGCGAAACAAATCTGTAGCACTTTGTTGAGTGTTGAATGATTGCTGAGTGTTGGTTGACGGTTGAGTGTGCAATGATTGCTGAGTATTGAATGAGGGCTGTAAATGATAAGATACTCGGTAAAGTCAACTGATAAGGTTGGGGCTACAGATGGTGGTAGATTATCATTCAATGCGCATGTCTTGAGCATAACTGGATTTCCCCTTTTTCATAACATAACTAATATACTGACACCGTTCTTGGAGATAAATAATTTTGAAACAAAAACTTTATTTTTTTCGACTGGAGTTCAAATTAATTGATTTTAGTGGTAAAATTGAAGCTTTACAATTTGATTTAATAATTTTAATTAAACAAATGCATATTTATAAGAATTCTTTTATTTACCGTAGTTGCTTGAATTTGGAATTGTCGGATTATCAAAAATAGAAGATCCAATCGAACTTTGGCTACCATCGACATCAACATCGCTCGTTTTTTCTTGCAATAATTTCCTTATTTCATTTAAAATACCGAAAATATTTCTTGGTTTGTTTCCATTTTCATCTTTCATACATCTTAAATACGTTTTGGCGACCTCTAAAGTTTCTTTGGACACATCCAAATTTGCTGCTATTTGCATAACACAACTAATAGTCACCCCAAGCATTTCCATTGATAGTCGATGGATTTCTGTTGTTTCAGTTTTTGAAGACACCGAAGTTGATGTACTACTTGGGTAATATTCAGAAGCCGTTTTTGATTGGATTTTAACGGGGCATGAAAAAGCATCGGGTGGTTTTACAGAAAATTTACTTGGTGATGTAGTAACGGACATCGGAATCGTATCGTTATATTTACAATAATCAATTTCGTTGACTATCGATGAATTGCTAAAAATTAATCAAAATTTTCTATTTTAGTTAACATTAAATATCAAACCTACCGTGACACCTTTTTATTTACCAACGGTAAACATCCTTGTGATCTAGTTGGAACTAAAAGCGTTAAAAATCCTCCAGGTCGTGGACTAACTTGGAATAAATCGGGATTTTTATTAAAAAATTCAGACGATGACACTTGGTTTTTATCATGTTTATTTGTTTTACTCATTTTATAAACACCAAAATTTTTTGAGTTTGTTGCAATTGGCTTTTCTGTGATATTTTAAGATTAAATAAAAAAAATAATACAACAAAAAATTAGTTAAAACGATTAATATAAAATCAAATTTAAATGAAATTTTGTCATCCGAACTGTCATTTTCTACAAATTGTTAAAAATTATTCAGTCTTTAAATAATAAATATGTCTAAAACGGGTTCACCACAAAAGAAACCTTCAATTAGTTTCAGTGAAAATCAAGGTACATTTTTTCAATATCCCCATTTTTATGTTAGCTTACTAATTGTGTACCATTTTAGAGAATCCTCCACAAGGAGGAGCTTTAAGTGATTTAGATAACCAAGATAAATCACCCAATAAATCACCAACAAGAAGACGTAGTACTCCGACAGGTTCTGCTGGATCACCAGCAAGAAATGCCTCTCCGGAACGCAAATCTCCGTCTCCAGCTCAATCTAATCGAACTCCTTCTCAATCACCAAAAGAAGGTTCAATTACAGAGAAAACGTAAGTTGTAATTTCCAAAATTTAATGTTTAAATTTCATTTAATTTCTTTTTTAGAAATGATGATAGTTATATTCCAAGTCCATATACATTTAGAGCACCGGCTCGAGCCAAAAGCTTTGTGAGAATGAACGCAAAATGTCCCCCGTTTTACCTTCAATTAGATCATACGTTAGCGGTTATTTGGACTTTATTCAGTGATAATCCCCCAGTATCCTTAGGGATAGTACAACTTCAATGGGCGTTAAATTTCCTGCAAGGTATTTATACGAGAAAAGGTGAACATCCTAAAGATGTCTCGCTATGTATTCAAGCTATCGAAGATCTTTTATTAGCGAAATACGCCGATATGGCTAAAGAAGTTTCGTTTATTGAAGAGGAGGAAAAGAAGAAACGGATGCGAAAAGTGATGCCTTCCTCCTCAGACGCCTCAATGAAAAGTAAACAAACTGTTTGTGAATCGGAAACTTGTTTTGGAAGAATGTGTTTGGATGTGGACAGGGTGTTAAGTCATGAAGCGAATATTTCGTCCAGCCCAATGCCTTTTTCTGTTAATTATTCCGACATAGTTGATAAAGTACGTGTTGATTACGATCAGATGTATTCGAAACATTCTCGTGCTTCCACCACTATTTCCGGTGTCGAATTACCACAAGAAAACACCATGGAGTTTTTAGAAAAATGGCGAGCAGATCAAATAAAGAAAATTCAAGCAGAAATGTTACGATTAAAATCTATTGAGACTTATATCGGTTGTGCCGAGACCAACATTGATAGTGTGAAGGATGCCCTTCAAAATGATGATACTTTAAGAGATAGACCACAAAAATTTTATTATTAACCAAAATTTGTGTTGATTAAATCCATTATTTCAAAAATTTATAAAAACATTGATAGTTGCGCTACTCTTCCTTAGATGGCACTACCATTCTTATCTAATTTTTGACATTTAAATCTTAATCATTCTTTAAGCGTATCAAAATTTTTCGTTATTGCAAATTTAAAAAGAATCGGTCAAAATGACTTATTGTAGGGATAGATGTTACGATAGAGAAACCAACAGACGTGCCCGAGATGATGATGATGACGACTACGACGACGACGACGACGGAGAACCAACTCAAGATTACAATCAAGGAAGAGGAGCTTATTCTAAACGATCGGGTTATAATTTAGATCCGGTATTAATGGATTTAGATGGAAATGGTTATCAAAGATATAGAATGAGTAATTATTAATTTAACTGTTATTTATGCTGTCAAAACTTAAAAGATTGAGGTTTTTTTTGTTTTTTTTTTAGCAAGGGATATGCACTATAGAAGTTATGATGGTTCTGGAATATATCAGGTTCAAAGTCGTAATAGTTTGGTAAAAGATCGTGCTAAAATTAAAACGGTTACATCAAACGCAAATATTTTGTCTGCAAGGAACCCCGATATTTTTGCTACACCACCACGACCTGGTGGGTTTATGAAAATAAAACCGAAAGAATTAGCCAAAACCGATGTTGAAGAATATATGGATGTTTGTGAACGTTGCACCAAAATTTACGATCACGAAGTCACTTTACGTAAAAAAAGGATTAAAACACCAGAAAAGAAGTTTTCAAAAGTTTCTATACATCCGGTTCAACGAGAAACAGAATCTAGAGAGTTTCGCATTCGAAGAGCTTTAGAAGAAAACGATTGGGAAACGACAGTTATTGATGAAACGGATACGATTGTGGGAATTTCGAATACATACCATTTTGGGATGAATATGTTAGCCGTTACGATAACCTGCGTTATGATGATGGCAGCAAAAATTGAAATGACGATGGATTATTTAGATTGGGCCGAAAATTATTTAGAATGTATTAAAGATGATAACGGTAAATTACCAAGAAATATTACTGGGATATTAAAAGAAATTGAAAAAGCACGATCAACCGCAATTCAACAAGAAGCGAGAACCTACAAACCAAGATCACAAACGAGAATTGCTAAAAAAAGAAACGATCAGGGTTGTCGAATTATATGTGATATGAACAGAGGCGTTCCAGGGCAATGTACCGCAACTAGTTCTTGTACAGCAAACAAAAATCTTTGCTCCGCTTTAAGAATCCCACATCCATGCCCCCATATGAAAATGCCTAAATGTGATGTAAAATGTGGTCATATTGCAACGATTGATGATTACGTTTCTCCAACACCAAGTCAAAAAGATAAATCACACGTTTAAAACAAATCTTATAAATAGCAAGTATTCTTTTTTATTAAATTGAGTTATTAAACAATTTATTTCTAATTCGACTCATCTAACATCTTAATATTTTGGGTTATTTATATGGTTTCGCAAAAATCCTAAACTTGAACTTGAATCGAAATATTGATTATTAAAATCTCGTCCATAACTTCTATTTTCATAATTGTTTGTCTCTCTATCTTCAAATTCAAATTGACTTTTCGATCGAAATTCGTGAGTGACTGTTTCAAAAGGTATTGATGAATTTCTCGAGGTTGAAGGATTCGAATATTCTAAAACGTTCTGAAATGTTGGTGGATAAGGTGCGTAAATGATTCGTTTATAAATTAATCCTGTTTTTGGTCGATTTTCGGTCAAATTCTTGATGTCATTTTCGCTTGAGGTAAAAATTTCTTCCGTTTGTATTTCTTGTTCGCGAATATTTTTCAAGTTATGGTCATCATTTTCACGGTGATTGATTCGTCGTGTATTTGGAATGAAATTATTAACAATTTTTAAACGATGAATTTTTACGGGTCTCGTAGTGAGAATTATAGGAGAATTATCCTCTTCGTAGCAAAAACGGTTCTTTGAATTCATTTTAATTTTTTTTTACATTATTAAAGTTAATTTATTAACACTAAAAATTTTGGTAAATTTAGGCACTGAAAAATGACGTTTCGAAATGTCAAAAAAAAAGAATTTATTTTTTAAGAATTTGTATAAAATACATTTTTAACTTTATTTTTTGTACAACAATTAAAATTTATAATCAATAATTAGGCTGTATTAGACGGGTTGATCAAAATTTATTTATCTCACTTCGAACAAAATTCTAAAACAGTCAGTATTGTTAGATAACCCCCCAAAAAAAAGACTTAACATTGACCATCCACTTTGATAGAATGTCAAATTCCACCATTGATTACCTAAAATACAAAAAAAAGATTGCACCTAATCTTAAAAAGCACTCTCTCCTTTCACATTAAACGAAATAAAAAAAATTAAAATCGCGGAATCTATTTTCCCTGACTATCACAGCCAAAAACGACGGCCAACATAGTCGTCGTCGCTAAGAAGTAGTACTACCTCGAAGTACCGAACTTCCGCCACCGGAAGGCGTTGGAAAGCTAACATTAATGGTAACGGGGTGTAGAACGACGCTATGAACTTCCAAGAGGTCCCAATCGTGTAAAAATGGCAACAAGGTTTGGTAATCAATCGATAGAGGCACATAAAACGTTCCTTTTGAATGTAAAACGAACACGGGCACATTAAAATTGGTGGTTTGATGTTGTGCCGCGCGAGTGGGTGTCGGCCTACTCGTTGCAACCCTATTGTTGACTTGATGATTGTTGTTATGATGATGTAGATGATTCTCCCCCGGATGTGATGTTAATTCCGTTTCCGTTGACATTCTCGTACACGTCATCTCACTGCTTGGTGGCGAACTATGACTTGAACTGTAAACAGAAAGAGGAAGAGAAGGGGAACATGCGGTTTGCTCTCAATATTTTTTTTATTAAATGTTTGAGAATCAAACTGCGTGTTCACCGTTAATGTAAATGCGAGTACTCTGTCTTGGTTTACCACCGGCCCCCTATTTGGCGGCTCAAGTGAGGAAGAGTGAACCTGGGACATCCCCTAGATAATGTGACTTACAACACTAAAAATTCTCCGCTAGATGGCACCTACCAAGGCGGTGTCGTTTAGCAGAATACCGTCTAGAAAAATATTAAATTAGTTGTGAAGGGAGGGAAAGTGTTATTTTGTTGGATTTAAATGAGTTATTTTAGGTTATGCTTATTTAATAAAATTATGGACGATCTAAAAATTATTATAAATTAATAAATGATTTATTAAAATTGGTGGCGCCATCTTTATGTCTTGTAGCACAATCAAGTAGTTTTGACAAGATCAAACTCACTCGGTTTTAAATTAAATCGTGATTTTATTAATTTTTAAAGCTTTTAAGGTAAGCGAAACATTTTAAAATACCCTTCGATTAAGTTTAAATCATATAGTATTATTTTAAATCTAGTTAAAATCATAACAAGATTATAACCTCAAAAACGCAATCGGGTGAACGATTCCAAACTTAAATGTTTTAATAAAACGTTTCAATTAACGTTTTTATTCCAGATTTAACCTTAAGTATTCAATTAAGCAATTATTTTGAGATTTATTAGTATTTTTAGATAATCAATGATATTGTTGAACACCACTCATAGATGTCACTACTTTGATCTGTCATGTTTATTATTTATTAAAATAATTTTTGTAAATTTTTTTATACTGCTTTCAGGATTGCCCACAATTTTAAAGATATCTAAGCAATGCCCCTTTTTTACTTTCGTGGTTATTAATTTTGTGGTTACCACACTAATTTAGTTTAATTAATTTGGCTTTCGATTTAAATGTATTATTTTTCATTATTTCTATTTAGCGAAATTAAAGACGGTCTATAAAATATTATGAATTAGCCTATAAGATTAACAAAACAAGTATTTATTATAAATAAATAAAAATTGGTGGCGGCATCTTTACGTTAAATGTTACACTCGAGTTGTATTAAATGCTTTTAAGGTAGGTGGAACATATTTTAAAATACTTTTCCGTCGACCGTGTATTTATAAGATTTATAAATGTATACAAAATCATTCATTAATGACACCTATTAATAAACGATTTTAAGAAAGTCCGACCGAACTAAATAGTAGTCAATTTAATAAATATTCTCCAATGAAATTTGTAATAGCGACCCAACCGACCACTATATCTATTCGGTAAGACTACAAAAATAAATTATGACACATTAAAAGTGAGGTTATTTTGCCAGTGACAGAATTGGGAGATTTTTCAACGATGGATTTTCTCTATTTTGTTGAAAAGACGGTCAACGGAAAAATATTGTAACTAACTCGTATATTAAAATGCGATTAATTATCTCAATAATTAACGCGTTCGCTTCGCTTCGCTCGCTCACGCGTTAAAATATCTCGATAATTAATCGCCTTCATTAATAGACTTGTTGGTTAAATAACTATTTCGATTAAGTTTAAATCATATAGTATTACTTAGTTAAAATTGAAGGAGATTATAACCTCAAAAAGTTATGCGGATGATAGAGCATAGAAGATAGAGAAAAGAAGAACATTGAAGAGAGAAAACAAATCAGAGTAAACTCAGTTGCTGGAGTATGAACAAAAGTTCGAACTCCAATAACCTACCGGAAGAACAACTAACCATAACCTCAAAAACACAAACTTGGTGGCGCCATCTTTACGTCAAATATCACACTAGCGTTAAATAAAAAGCAAACAAGTTTTATTAAAATCGTGGGCATTCATTTTAAATACATAGGTAGGTAGAACATATTTTAAAATAATATTACCTCAGAAACACAAACGGATGAGTGAATTCGAATTTAAACGTTTCAATTAACGCTTTTAATTATAGTGTTGAATTTTCATTCTAATTATTAGTGAAAACCAGTGAAAACAATTTTTCTATGATATATTTTTGGATCGTCCATAATTTTAAACATGTCTAAGCAATAAACATTTTTCTTTTCTTGATGATTGATTAACCACACCTTATTTCGTTCTTTCGTAATCTCATTTTGAAATGAAAACCTGTAACGTTTGTCATCATCATAATTTGTAATGTAAATGTGCCCGGATAAGTATTAATCGTTAAAAATTGCGTAATTAAGGCACAAGTGCGGGTTAATAGGTTAAAATTGCGCGGTATTTATAATAAAAATATACGGAAAAATACAAGACCAAGATAAAAATATAAAAAATTTAAGATTCTTTTTAAGTTTAGATGTTGTTTACGTTTTTGTAAGAGTTAGAATAGAACAATTTGAAAAACAGGTAAATTAGTCACCGACTCTTGGAAAAATTAACTCAACTTGTTTTCTCATTTTCTTTTTGAGACAATTTTATAACCTTGAGATTTTCCCCTACATAACAATGATTAAGCAAAAGTGTCTTATTAAAAATAATAAATAGTTCAGATAAGATGGTAGGTTAAAGTTCTTAAAATTGTTTAAAATAAAATTAATGTTTACCTATGATTTTCAATACTTGCAGTAGAGTTTCTTCTTGCATGCTGTAAGTCTTGATTAAACCTCAACTTAATATTAGTTTTATATTTATAAGTTTCCGTGTGTTTTTCATGATGTTGAGGTAATTCCTCTTCGATATGATTATTATTTGGTTCGACTTTCGAAGCATCTTCAACGGGCGCTTGTTTCGTTAACGAATCACAGTGTTGCTGTAAATGTCCCAATAATCTAACACAAAAAGGTTCCCGTGGAAATCGACCTTCCACTTCGACAAGAAAACGCATCGTTTCCGACATACATTCTTGATAACCCAAACGATAATCGTCCAAATGTTGTAAATGTTTCATATGTTTAATAGCCATTTCGATTATTTCAGTTTTCTCAACCCTGCCTCTACCTTTCTTTAGATATTCCGCAGGAATTAATCTTGATAAATCAGCTAAACAATTATTCATACGATCGCGACGACGTTTTTCGATTATTCGATGTGATAAAGGATCTTGTCTGGATACACGATTTTTTGTTAAACGAACTCCATATGTTGATTCTGAATCCGAATATGGTGCCAATACTTCACAACATGGTACTGAATCTCCACTAAAATTAAAAGAAAGGATTAAATACCAAAAATTGACAAAAGGAAAGAAATTAGTAGAAATGATTTAAAAATTAAAAAGAAATTTGACGTTTTAACCTAAATCTTGGGTAATTTTGCTGCCAACCTTGAAATTTAATAACTAAACAATTTGTAACTAACTTCAAATCGGTTTATCATTACTCATTTATGTATACCTTTATTATATTAAAATTTATTTTTTCTTGCAATTTGATTCATTTACGATTAAAATTATATTTTAAATATTGGTTAAATTAAAATATGTTGTGGGAAACTTTTTGGAATAAGTAAAAAAAGAAATTTGTTAAAACGACAGTTATGTCGGAGAAATAACCTCAAAATTAAAATTTAAATGCATCAAAAGATAATTTACTGAAATAAATAATTTAAATTTATGTTAAACGTTTTAACCAAAAGGATGTTATTGATATCATACGAGGAGTCGATGGAATTTTAGCACCGATAAAACCGGATTCAAAATTGAAAATATGTTTTGTATTGTGAACTGATTTTTGGATTTCTTAGAATTTTAACGATATCTAAGCAATACACATTTTTTGTCTTCGTGCTAATTAACTTTGTGGTTAATTAACCACATCTATTTATGTTAATTAGTTTGGTTTTCGATTTATCGTCATCTTTACGTCAAATGTCACTTTCGAATGTCAAAATTTGACAAGATCAATTTGATAGTCGTCGGCGCTCGTTTTAAATTTAGTGTTATTTTATTTAAGTGCTTTTTAAAGCTTTTAATGTAGGTGCGACATATTTTAAAATGCCTTTTGATTAAGTTTAAATCACATAGAATTACTTTAAATTTAGTTAAAATCGTAACAAGATCATAACCTCAAAAACGTAAGCGTTCTAATAGAAATGACAGTTATATCGGAGAACATAACCTAAAAATTAAAATTTAAAGCATTAAAAAGTAATTTAACGAAATAAATAATTTATGTTAAACGTTATAGCCAAAACGATATTATTGATATCGTACGAGGATGCGATGGAATTTTGGCACCGATAAAACCGGATTCAAAATATGTTTTGTGTTGTGGTAATATTTATTTATCCACGTGAACGACTTAAATAATATTAATTACGAACATTTTACCTAATTAACGTGTTGATTTTAAACTAAATATAATTTTTGTTTATTCTTCTAATAAATCTTCTTCTTTTTGAGGTTATACAAAAAAATAACGTAGGTCATTACAGCGATGAAATCATTCTTGAAAGTTTATTTAAAGGTATCAAGTAATCTTATCAAATTTTATTAGGTTATGTGCAACTAATGGAATTATTTTTGTTTAATTTATTGAACCGGTTTGGTGCAGATGATGAACAATGAGTTATTTACGAAAACTTCTAAAACTTTATTATATTGTGACGTCATAAAATTTAAGTAGTATGAAATAAAATAAAGATAACAAATATAAAAAAACATGATAACGATAAAAACTCGATCTCTTGATCTCAATTTAAATGAGAAGCATGTGACAAAATGTTCAAAAAAAAATAATCTCTATTATTATTATTATTTTTTGTTCGTATTGGATTAATTGAGAATCGCCAAGTTTGAATTTTATGACATGTTGTATTTATGTGAAGAGATTATCAATAATAAATCGAAACGGGTCGTATATCGAGTACGAACGTGTCGCATGACAGGCGCACGTGACGTCGATAAGTAAACTTTCCACTGGTTATCGTCTTGTTTTTGTTTCGGATATCGCGCGATCTAGTGTTAAAAAAAGGGAAATTTCATTTATAACGCGTCATTAAAAATAATATTAAATTAAATTCGATTTTTTTAAATATTTATTCCACATAACACTCACCTTTCGTATTTAACGTGCTGCGTTGCCGCGTTTTCCTCCCAATAACCGTGATTCATTTTGCAAATTCTCGAATTATCCAATTTATAATGTATTCACCAAATTAATTTTTAATTATATTTATATTAAAGTCGTCGAAAGTAATCATTAAAAACGAACATAAATGAAATGTTAACAAAAATGAAATCAAAAGTGTTTTTTTTTGCACACGTGAACTCGTTATTTTTTCGGACAACGATTATAGTATCTATAAAAATCGTTTGTGGAGCTCGCGTCGCGTCGTTCTGAACACGAGTGGCGTCTCCGATACGAGCAAAGCCGCCTCCGATAGTCTAGTGTCACGTTCAGGGTAACGTGGACTCCCACGTGACTTCCAATAATAATCTCGGGCGGCCACACACACACGCACACATTTAAAATAAATTCACACACTAAAATAACATCTTATTAACAGGCACACATAATTATTTATTAGCCGAAATAATGTAAGAAACGAGATTTAGAATTTTATTGTAAGAGGGCGTTATAATAAAGTTCTCTTCAATTTTTATTTTCTCCTTGAGTGAAAATAAATCGAAGAAACTAAGAACGCGTTGCGTAACCAAAAAATTCTTAATTTCCGTGTTGATCGCGAGAGGAGAAAAAAATGTAATGCGGGGAAAAAAGACGACTACGAGAGCGGAAACACGTGACGGCGGAACGTGATCGTGCACGTAACCAAATGCGAAAGTGAAAATTGCCGGGTACCCGTGTGCGAGGATTACGTGGAAAGCGTGCGTTGAAATACCGCAAAAATAAATCTATTATCTTTTTTTTTGTTTTTTAAACATCTTTTAGGTTAAATAAATTAATCAAAACAGAATTAGGGCAAACAGGCCGGTGGTGGACCACTTAAGATATACAGTCAGTCCCAAAAGTCATCGTACAGCAACGGGTTTTGAATGATTTCTAAAATAGGATTGTAAATAAGTTTTTTTTTTAAATAGTTATAATTGTTCATTTTAAACAGATTTATAGGTAAGAAATTCTTAAACTTAAGAAAATAGCAAAATAAATTAATAATTCTTCAAAATTGCAACCTCACAAAAGTAATAGTACAGTTCCAAATGTTGCAATGAACAATGAAACCTGCGTAGTACTAGTACTTAATTGGTCCTCCATTCGATTTTAGTACAACTTTTAATCTTGTCAATACGGCTCTTTCTATTCACGTTGCTAATGTAGGGTTTCTTTCGCGGTACACGTCCGTTATAACCGGCAGGTTGCAAAACTTATCTCACAGTTTCTGCACTTACAGTTTTATTAATTTGATTTTGAAGGTTTGCTGCTATTTTTGGAGCGCTTGTCCGAGGATTTGTGATAACTTCTTCTCTCATGCTTCGTTCATCTCAAAGATTACTGATAGGTTAACCGCACGGTAAATTAAAATATTTAACAAAGCCATGGGGAAATTCTCGTCAGTTTTCAGCTGTACGATTACTTTCGCGAGATTACAATGGAACAATTTTGAAGAATTATTAATTTATTTTGTTATTTTAGTGAATTTAAGTGTATTTTTATTTACAAATGCGTCGAAATAAAATATTTTTGGTAAAGCTGATAACGCATTTTCAGAAATGAAATTTTTTGTGATCCATATTTGTTAGAACCGAATTTATTCAATTAAATTGACGAAAAAA
Organism: Onthophagus taurus; assembly: GCF_036711975.1. Classification (NCBI taxonomy): domain Eukaryota; kingdom Metazoa; phylum Arthropoda; class Insecta; order Coleoptera; family Scarabaeidae; genus Onthophagus; species Onthophagus taurus. Next base: position 7,848,537 of record NC_091967.1, read on the forward strand.
AAAAGTTTACAAAAGAGTCGGGAACCTAACCTATAAATACAAAGCACTGTCAAAATAAAGCATTCAACCAATCACAAACAAGGTCATTTTAGTTCCAAATTTAAAATGCCTCTTATTAATGATTTGAAACGAAATTTAAATAAAAAAACCTGGAAGGTTTCTTAATGATGAATAAAACCTTATAAATTCCTAATTAATCAATTTATTATTGGATTAATAAGTATTCTGAAAAAAAATTATTCGCCCATACATAAAAAGTAAGGTAGAAAAAAAATTTGATACAAATTAATTATTTAATCATAATTCATGAAATCACCATTATTTGCCCATAAATCCGGTTCGCTTTCGCCATCTAAATCTTGATCGCTCGGAACACTCGGACCTTGCGATGGAGTATAAGAACTTTCCCCACCCACGGACATATAATAATTAGCGTCTAATTTGCCACCTCTTCCTATGCTATTCAATCCATCTAAAGCCCTTTGATTACACGGATCTAATCTTATAGCGGCACTATAATGCGACACAGCCTCGTCTTCCTTTGATAACCTTAAAAAGCAATCCGCAAGCATTTGATGTGTTCTTGACGATGGATATTCAGCAACATGAGCTGTTAATACACTACACGCTTCTTCGTGTCGTTGCTCTTGTTCTAAATGTTCCGCTAATAACCATACTGCTGGATGATAAGTTGGATCTTTATTTAACGCTTTATCCAAAAGATCTCGAACTCTCATTGATGTCATATTTGGATTTTTTTGTAAAATTTTAGCGTATAACTTAAAGAAAATTAATTTATTAAATCATTTTAATTCTTTAATACATAATACTTACAGTTAATGATTGAGGACTATTTTTTAATTCTCTACAAGCATGAATAGCAACATTAACAGCATCTCGTGGACGTGATAATCCCAAATAACAATCAATAATTCCCTTATATGGTTCTAACCTTGTTGGAGCAATGGTTTTAGCTTCTTTAAAATGAGTTAAAGCTTCGGATAACTTATTAACCTCAAATAAAGTGTAAGCTTTAAGTAGTAACGCTTCCACACATCGACTATTTAAAGAACAAGCTTTTTGCCCAAAATTGCACGCCCTCACAAATTTTTTATGTACAAAAATACAGTAACCCATCACTACCCAATATTCTGCAGTCCATAAGTTAACGTTTAAATCGACATTGTTTACAAGTCTTTCAAGTTCTTGTAAATGTTCTTTTTCTGTTGATCGCGCCAATAAAGAGGCGTATAAATCCCGTCCGTAACGCATATTTGGATCGGATCTAATCGCCCGTTGAAGATATTGTAACGCGGATTTGTTATCACAAAGATAAACATAACAATAAGCAATAGTAACTAATAAGGAACTGTTGTCTTTGAGAAGATTTTGAATTTCCAGACTTTTAAACGTTGCAATTGCGCTGTTGTAATCTTGCGAATACATTTGGGCTTGACCTCTTAACCATAGATTTAACCAACTAGGTTCTGAAGTTACTTCTAACATTAAAGAATTTACATCTGTACCCTAAAAATCATTGTTTAATAAATTTTTTTTTAGGTTGTTATCACTTTTGGCATTTAACTCACTTTGACACCCAGCTTCAATAAATTTTCAGCTACTTCAATTGCGTAAGGATTTTCTTTTAAAACTTCCTTATAATAACTGATGGCTGATTTTTCACATCCACCATCTCTGTATAAATTTCCTAAAGCCATGTTTATTTTGGCATCCCTGGATTTATTTGGAATACTTTGTAAGATTTCAAGAGACTTTTTCGTCTTTTTCAAGTATACATAACACAAATGCATTTTATATTTTATATCGACATCATTAGGAATTTCTTGGTGACTTTCATTTAATTTTCCGTTTGACTTGGATTTCATTAGAAACATTCTCAATTGTAACGCTTGAGTATAAGCTTCTTCGGCTTGTAAATACTGTTGTAGTTGATAATGCGAGTCGCCATAGTATAAGTATACTTGAAGTTTTGTGATTGGAGTTGACTCTAATTTCTGATCGGATGATAATAAAGCCATATCAATCTGTTTTTAAATTGAAATAAATCTATATATTGAGATGTTATGAATTAAAACTTGACTTACTGTTTTTATTACGTTGGAATACAATTCTTTTTCGAACATATCAACAATATATTTTAGTGCCACACACATTTTTTTATTGAAATGTATTGGAAGATGATAACTTACTAACCTTACTAAGAAGAGGGTTTATTAAATATTATATAGGTTATGTTGTGATACTTTGACAGTTAGTTTATTAAAATAGTGTACGTTCTAAAATATTGAAAAGGAATTTAATTTATTAAGTATTATATATAATAAATTACATTGATAATTTTTAAAATCATTATATTAATTGAGAGCTTTAATTTATATTATGTATAAAAATTTTATAAGTCAATTTAATTGACTTTAAATTAGGTTTTGTTATTATCTCAATAGATGGCGTCAACTGTTAGTTTAGTTAGGTTAAGAAGGTGAGGTTTTGAATTTAATTCTTTGTACCCCATACATTGTAAGTTGTGCTTTATATATTTATTGAATTATATTAATTCATTACATGGTATATTATAATCGTTAAATTATTCTAAATAATTAATTAAAAAAAATTTATCGACGAGATTGTTTTGAAATTGTGGTTGAATGAGTATGTTTACCACCGCTTAAAACAATATAAGGACTTTGCATCTCTTTTTGCTTAGCTTGTAACATATTCAAAGTACCTAACGGTGTATCTGTGGAGCTCATTTTCTTCATCAATCCTTCTTGTTGCTGTTTCTTTAATCTCTTCTCAATTTTATTTTTACCCGGTCCTTTACCATGAAATTTATGTGATAAATACCGAAAAGCTTCCTTCGAATTCAAAACTCGACCTTCGTCGTCAATGTACTCCAATTTAACGTTGGGTTTAAAGGTATCTTTCTCTTTAAATTCCGATACTGGTCCCGTATATCGTTCTCTTCGCCCGCCCCTTTCTATATCATCACCGTACGTTTTATCTTCAATTGAATAATGCTTTGCTTGTAAGTGAGCTAACCGTGTGTTGGACGGCCGATTATTTTGCTCCTTATCCAAATAACCTTTACTCATAGCCAATTTTAATGCAGCTCCAACCCCCGTTCCAACATCTGGTTCTTCATCTAAAATCGGAACTTCCGATTGTTTCAATTCTGAGTGTCTGTGTTCATTTAAATCGACGGAGTTCCAACGACCACCTTCATCATCGCTGATTATTTGGCAATCATCATCCGATTTATTACCTCCGGCATCACCTCCTTCGAAATCTAATAAATCTTCCTCGACAATATCTTGATCTCGATTTCCTGCACGACCGTAAGTTGGAATATCGCCGAGTGTGCGACAAAATTCTGCGGTTGAATTTAAAATGATGTGTCCAGTATCGATTTGTGACGATTCAATTGGTTCATCTTTAATCGCTTTTAAAGCTGAAATTACATCAATTAATTTTTCTTTGTCTTTCATAAGACGAGTTTTTTTTATTGCACGATTAAATGCATCATCTTTTTCTTCATATTTTAATTGATCCGGTTGTAATTTGATATCTAAAGAAAAATTTGATTAAAACAAAAATTTGTAAATTTATAAATAACTCACCTGGGATATCATCAATATCCATTTCTTCAATTTTTTTAACATCCTTTTTATTTTCTTCATCTTGTATTTGTTCTAAATAGTCAGCTGTTAATTTTCCTTTTTCGCGGATTTTTCGTACCTTTTTCTTTTTTGGTTTTTTAAACTTAGTTAGCTCCTCCTCATTATAATATTCCGAAGCCAAAGTTAAACCAGGTCCTTGTAAGCTTTCCAGTTTTTTATTAGCCAATTTATTTTTAACACTTTCCATAGCGGCGTGTTTTCGTTCCAAATAATTATCATGCCCAATTCTGAACGATTGTTTCTTTTCACCATCAATTTCAACATCATATTTATCCAATAATGATTTTTCAATCGGATTACCAAATTCATCGAATTCCTCTACATCATAAGCATTATACTGAGGTTTCTTTTTCAAATTTTCAACGTTTTTCTTGTAACGTTCATTATCAACCATGTTAACATTCACTAAAACATCATCTTTTTCATCTAAAACATTATTATCTTTTAATGTTAAAATAACAGATCGTTCTTCAGCTATCTCATTGATGTCATGTTCGACGGTTAACCCTTTTAAATGTTTTTCCGAATATTGTTGTTGTCTTCTTCCTTTGGTTTCGGATTCAATTATGTCGGTTACTCCAAATTGCTCATCCAGTTCTTGTAAAAGTTTAGCACGGTTTTCGGCATCTTTCTTAGCCTGTTCGATTTTTCTTGATCTATCAACCCAATTTGACGCATTATCATCACTATCGCTTTCCCCTAATGGTTTTATTTTTGATAATTTAGTAGCAATTAATCTTTTTTCTTTATGTTCGGCCAATTTTGTTTTAATTTTTTCCTGTTGGTTTTTCTGGCTGATATTTCCAGCTGGTTTGTGATAAAATTCACCCCAATCATCTTTCTTTTTACCATCAGCTTTGGGTTTATCATCAGCTTTGTTAACTTCAAGTGGTTTTAACCCAAGTTGAGCTCTTATTTTATTTGATTCTTGAATCGAAAGGGATTCTTGGGACTGTCCTGATTGTTCAGGAGTTTTATCACGTTTTGGTGATGGAGCGCGATCAGGGGATACCTCGATAACGTCCGAATCTGCTTGGAGAAGTATTACCATTATTTAATAAATTAAATTAAAGAAAAAAATCTTACCATGACTTTCATAATCATGATGTTTATGCCTTTTCTTATCCTTATGATGTCTCCTATGTTTATGTTTCCTATCTCGGTGGCGATCGCGATCGTATTCCTCCGAATCACTCCTACTGGGGCTTTGCTTCCTCTTCTTATTGTTAGCATCTTTCTCTTTATATTTTTTACTACTAGAACCCATTTTTTAGTTTATTTATGATCGAATCTTTATCGGAGTTCGTTTTAAATAAAGAAAAACACACCCACCATAAAATTAACTTAGTTTATTGCAGAGAAATACGAACCACTCAAAAAGGTAATTGACATAACCTTATTTTTTACGTTTAGGTTACGTTTTATTGACAGCGCATGTGTTGAAAAGTTAGGCAACCAAATATACATTAAATTAGTTTGTATACATTAATTTAAATTGTATTTATTGCACTATAAATCAAGTGTATCTATAAAATACGATGGAAAAGTAAGAAAATTAATGTCAGTTAAAATATTTTTTTAAGTTTATTTCAATTTTTTGATCCTTTAATAATAATACAACAAAGTGTTTTTTGTTAATAATTTATTGCACCATAGCCGGCAAATTTTATAAAAAAACAACAAGAACTATGAACTAAAAATTAAAATCAAAAATCCCTACGAAATATAAATACTTATTTTATTACAATACCAAGAATTCCTCAAATAATAATAATATAACAATCACCTTACCCCTTTTTAAACTTAAGTAACAATATGCTAGCTGTTAAATAAACAGCCATCCAAAGAAATGTACTAATAAAACCAACATAAACAACGGGATTATTAAAAACCCATGCTCTTTGCATAATGGAACGTAAACTTTCTGTACTTTTTGTAAGCGGCAAGAAAAATGCAATTATTTGTAACGATTTGTGCATAGCTTCAATGGGCCAAACAATGCCACATAACATTACGATTGGTAAAAACGACCCCAAAGCTAAATACGTAGCAGTACGTTCAGTATCGCAAATACAAGAAACAACACAACCGAAACACATTCCACATAAACCAGTCATTAAAGTTAAAATTATCACTAACATTAGATTGCCGTTTATTGTAATATTAAAAACAGCGAAACAAAAAATTAAAACGACTCCGGTTTGGACGGCCATCACAATAAATTGGGTTATTACATGACCGGAAAGTAATTCCAAACCGCTTATTCCGCTTACTAAGGATCGTTCCAAAATGCCTTCGTTTCGTTCTAAAAGCATAGCTCCCGAAGTTAAAGCTACGGCTAAGAAATAAACAATTCTGAAAACAAAACAAAATTAATCAATAATTAAGGAGTATTATACTCTATTTTTTAATTCGGAGAAGTGTTTTCAAATTGAAGCGCCAGAAAGAAGGGTTGTTATTGGTCAGTTTTAAGCAAAAATTATACTAGAACAATTCGAGATGTTGCCAGCCGCCTAGAAACTAAAAAAGCCGCACGTCTCTCAAGACGGCTAAATCCGGACGATTCTAGTTCTAGGTCTAGTGTTAGTTCTAGTTTTAGTGCAATAAAAATATGCAACATAGTGATATTTTATGCTAACTAGCGCTGCCTACCAGCCGTCTTAAGAGAGGTACAGCTAAATGGAGTGTTTCTAGGTCTAGTGTTAGTTCTAGTGCTAGTATTAGTCTAGTTTTATTTGTTATTCAGCGATAGATTATTGTATATTTTTATTGAGCTATAACGGACACTACCTTCCCTGTATTAATCCGTTATATCGAGGTTTTAGTGTAATATCAAATTATATTGACATGTTGCATTTTATGTGGGACAAAGTAAGTAGGTACGCCCTGGTTTTTATTATGTTTAAACAAATAAATAATTAAATTCGTAACTAGTTTACTTAAAATCCTCTCTGGTTTTAAAACACCCGCCAAAAAATAGCTTTTTAAAATTACACTAGTGTAAAGATGGGCTTTTCATTTTACTGCTCCGAAGTAAAAAATAGAGTAAAACTATGATTTTGATATCTTACGTTAAAATAACTCCTGGGGCTGCGAAATCAGTAAAATCTGGTGCATTTGCTCCGTATAATGGTTCATTAAAACGCATAGGAATTTGCCCAATCTTTCTATCAATTCCACACACTTCTAAATAATCTTGAAAGAACGTTTCAAAAGCTTTATATAAATCACGTTTTAAAAACGATCCTATATTTTGATCTGAAAGTAACAAAAAGAAAAATTAGGGTTATAAAATATTTTTGACATTTTAAGGTTATGTTTTTAATTTTTTAAGGTTATTTCAAATTTAAACATTATAGATTTACTTGAAATATCTTGATAAACATCCACTTCGGAACTAATAACATTAGCTTCTGATAAAGATCGTCCATCATTGAGTCGAGCTCTTATCGCATCGGAGAAATTGTGTCGAAAATGAACGGCAGCCCAAGAATTACCAGCTCTAACTTCATCTTGAGCTTTTTCCAACGTGTCAAAATAGGATAAAATCAATGTTCTATTCTCGAGATAATCCAAAAAGTTACAACTTAATCGCGTTGAGTTACACTCGTGCGTTTTATAACATTTTTCACCCTCGTTCAACTCGTAATTGACCACCGATAAATTTAAGAAAGTCGGGTCGTGACCGATTGACAAACAAAATAGGATAATCTGAGCTATAGGTAAAACTATAATGAACAACATAACCGGATAATTTCTTGCCATCCATAAAAAGTTTTTCCAAATTAATGCTTTCATATGTTCCATGTTTAAAATTTTAAAATAGTCAGCAAATTTTCTTGGTGGATCTTCTTCTGGCGGTAATTCCGGTGGTGGCAAATCGGTGTTATCAGGAGTAAGTGAAATTCGTCTAGTACGACTTGTAGTTGATACATTATCACCAAATTCACCAGATATTTCACCGGCTTCGTCATCGATAACAGCAGCTTCATTTACAATACCAGAGGGAACTTGTATCGCTGAAGTTACAACTTGAGCAATTGATGAACGACGACGTTTTCCTTGATTTTGAATAACTGATAGCTTGAGAAAAACGTCTTCAAGAGAATCGGAGCCATATTGTTGCATTAAACTTGCCGGGGATGCTTCTGCTAAGAAATAACCACCACGCATTAATCCAATCTAAAATTAAATTAAAAATTAACTTCATATCGCTGCTGTCAATCAGAATAAATAATTTATAATATGGGATTTTTAATAAATAATGTTGAAACTGAAAATTGCGTCATAATATCATTGGCATTCAAGATAGTATAATGTGTTAAAGTTTTTTTTGCGGTGTCTTTACGTAGACGGTTTTTTATTGAGTAACGCACGAGACGAAATTTTGCCTTGAACCGCAACCATACACATGGTAAATTTTAAGTGGATCAAGGAAATTTTGTTTTGGTCACTTACACCTTACATAAGAAGCTTCTCAGTAATCTCATTCGATCTGATGATTCACTGTAACTCTTACTAGATGCCAACTAGGCCAAGAAATTGAAGAGAAAGAAAGTTCTATTGGAATTTTTGTATTACATAATAAATTTTAATCTGCATTAGTTAATAAAGAAAATAAAATTGTCTTTAGTTATTTTTATTTTACATAATTTAACAATGTTATATTAAGATTATGAAATGTGAAGAGATTACGGCACCTTGCCAATTAACGTTTTAAATTGTTTTCGGCATCCATTAACAATTTAAATTGAATCTGTTTCGTAATATAGTAGAAAATTGAAAACTACTCAAATTTAAACATTACGGTAAATTTCTTACTATTTTTGAAATGACAACTAATTAAATATTTAAATTGCTTATAATAACTCAACGTTGAGTCACACCAAATAAACGACAATTTGGTAATTTCTTTATAATTACCATGTTATTGACGTTTTAAGTTTTAAAATATGTGCTACATTTTATCAAGTTACACTATGTTATCCAAAAAGTTAAAAAAGTTAGTGGACTCCATGCTACGGCGAATGCTGTCGATGATTGACGCCAACCTAAACTGAATCACTTTTGCTTAACTCTATACTCAATTTTATGGCGTGAATTTCGTATCGTTTGTTATTATTGTTAATATTGTGATTATTTTATTTGGAAATCTGAATTATTTTACATTCAGTTTAGTTAATACAATCACAAACTTTAAAATAAATTACTAATTATTTGAAATATTCACAATTATCTATCTTGCAGTCCTGTATACTCAATTTTGTGAGCAACTGTAAATGCTTAAATAAATTTTATATATTTTTAAATGTCATCTTTGTTGAGGTTATTTTAATTTGGCAACATTGACCTTTCAAAATTTATTTATTTATACGTTATTGTTACATGAAAATTAATTTTTGTAAATATCATATGGCTTCTGATTAATCACCTAATTGGTAATTTATTGATACCGAGTTGTAATCATACGAATAAACTTGAAAAAAAAACATTACGTATTCAGGTTTAATGACTAAATGTGGTCGGTAGATTAGAATTCCATGTTCGTACGGAATTAATTAGTACTTTTTTCAATTCAAACTTAAAACATTTTTTAATGATTTATATTTATCGTCGAAACTTTATTCAACATTATTTATATAAAAAGAATGTTTAAAAATATTCGCGTTTTTGTTGCCAACCTAAATGTAGTAGCAAACAAAATCCAGTTTTAATTAAATCCTTAAAATTTAAATTGTACTTTAAATAATTAATTAACGTGTAGTAACTTGGTTAATATTTACTATTTTGATGCAGTAATGTTTATAAGAAATTATAAAATTAGTTTTTAAAAATGAAAAGAATTAAGTTACTATCTTCAATTCAATCTAAATCGTATTTCATAACTGTCAAAATTGACGTTTTGTTTGTTGCCAACCTAAATTCAGTAGCGATAAAATACTCTAATTTTAATTAAATTCGATAATTTCAATAATTAGTTTAATTAATTTGTTGTAACTCGATTCTTATTATTTTTTTATTTATAACAAATCTTACCAAATGTGCTTGTCTAGTTTCATCGATATAATGAGTCGTAATAATAACCGTTCTTCTGGCTTGTTTTGTAATTTCAACCAAATGATCCCAAATATTTTTTCGTAATAATGGATCAACTCCAACCGTTGGTTCATCTAAAATCAATAATTCCGGTTCGTGTAATAAAGCTGCGGCCAATGAAACCCTCCGCTGTTGTCCTCCACTCAATACTTTAACTTGTCGATCAGCTTCGGGTAACATTAACAATTCGAGCAAAAAATGTAATCTCTCCTCTATTTTACTCGATTTCATATTATTAATCCAACCAAAAAATCGCATGGTTTCCCTGATTGTAAATTCACCGTAAAGTGCAATTTCTTGAGGCATATAGCCTAAACGAGGCCCAGGAACTCCGCTTCCTCTCGAACCTGGGTGACCACCCAAAACCCATATTTCACCGGAATTTAAGCGTTTTCTGCCGACTATACAACTTAAAAGTGTAGTTTTTCCGCAGCCGCTAGCTCCTAAAAGGCCGTAAATAGTTCCTTTTGGCACGGTCATATTTAAACCGTCTAAAATTACGAAAGGATTTTTCTTTGTACCATATCTTTTGTAAGCTCTTCGTACGCATACTGCTTGTTGTCTTCGACTTGAAACTGTTGAAGTTTGCGTTTTAAGTTGACTACGTTTTAATTCTATGGTGATGGCACCTTCTGATGTAGCCATTTTTTAAAAAGATACTACAAGAAATAAGAATAATTAGAAAATTAAAACGTCTTAAAATTGAATAAGGTATTTAAACGTCATAATTTGAGGTTATATTTATAACGACCTCCAAAAATCAAAAAATTAAAGAATATCTTTAAAAAAACAAGTTGGGACTTAAAGAAAGTTGAAAAATAAATGATGTTTTAAATAAACTTTTTATGAGCATTAATTTTTATCGTCAAGGTTCATGGAAAACCACTTAAGTCTATAAACATGCAAAATCAACCGTTTAAAGTTTGCATAAAAAATTGTAGGGGAAAAAACATTTTAATATAAGTACTTTTCCTATCTTTTCAAATTTATTCTATTTTTTAACAGTAAAAACTATCAATATTAAAAAAGACCAAAAAATCAATGTTTAACCTAAAAAAAGTTTCAATTTTTAAATGTCATTTTGACGTTTAAAAATTTAAATAATATCGTGAAGTTAGTTATTAAAATTTATCTTTATTCAAAAATAAAAACAGAATTTTATTTTACTATAAAAATTAAATTAATGTGACAGTCTTAATTAATCGAATTTAATTTAATTTTCGTTGTTTTTGCCTTGATTTTAAATGAACCTTCAAGGTCGAGCATGTAGCAAAACAAGTTTCAAAGAAGGTCCAACCACCTGTACACTTCATTTATCTTTTTTTTGTGTTCTCGAACAAGGTTCAAATTTCACTTTATTCGATAAATAGTAGTTGTCTGAATTCCGAATGACGCATGTTTTTTTGTTGTTCAAAAAAAATCTTTATAAAAAAATTGCTAAAGTTAAAAATAAAAAGTAAATTATTTTTTTGCACACTTTATATTTTCTATTTGAATTTGTCAACGATATTTCTACATGGTTTAGCGAGATCGGCAAATTTTTAATAAATTTAGCAAACAATATTATGTACACAAAACACTTTTTTACTCAAAGGTTTACCAACCTTGAAAAAAGAATTTTACTTTCAAACCTAAAATCAACACGCAAATCACGCAATTTCAACTGCATTAATGAGACAGTTCATCTTAATACTTAATTCAAATCTCGAAAACGAACGCTTAATAACTAATCTTTAAATATTTGTAAACAAATAAGAAATTGTTACAATAACCTCCCTTACATAATAGAACGCAACCCAATTATTACAACATCCATTCTAAAATCTAAAAACCCACGATTTCCGCGCTCGAAGAAATTGAAAAGAACCTATGTTGTAACTATTTGTTGCAAAATACTGACACAGTGACTATCCCATGCCAACCTATATTTCATTTTATTTTTTGAACTTTAACGAATTTAAACTTAATAAAATACTAACCGGTTTATGAAGTAATAAGGGTCAGTTTAAATTTTAAAACGATTTTTTAATAAATAATCTTCAATTTGTATTTATTAAAATGTTGTCTCTATGTTATATTTCGTTACAAACACATCACTGAAACGCGAAACGCGAACCACTCTTCACCAACGCAAGATGAACCGCGAATATTCGTACGATGGAAGATAGTCGTGGTTTTGTATTTTTTGTGACTATGATGTGGCGGTGGGGATAATTACTATTGAACTGACGTTACATGGGACAACGCATGTTTGTCCATCACCAATAATGACCACTAATTTATTATTAATGCAAGAATAACACTGAGAAGATGTATCGATTTCTCTTTTTTTTACTCGTTGGTATATTTACCATCAAATAAAATCTATTGAATCATAAAAATCGGTACTAATTAGATATGTAATTTAAATTAAATATTTGATTAATAAATATTCGCTATTTCAAATCACTTTCCTTAATTTTAATGATCATTTTAAAATTCACAAATAAAATAATTTAAACTGTTAGTATAGGCAACTCAACTAACTTTATTCAAAAATATTTTTTTGCTTATAAAATTAAAATAAGTTTTGAATTTTATTTACTTAATTTAATGGTTTTCTAAATTATAATTAAATAATTATATTTTTAAAAATCTACATAAGATAAAATTTTTGACGAAATAAATCCAGTTAACATTTTTACCATGCCATCTATTGATGATTAATCGAATTATATTTATTTCAAAATAAAGTAGTTTAAATAACTTTTTCCGTCGACCGTGTATTTATAAGATTTATAAATGTATACAAAATCATTCATTAATGACACCTATTAATAAACGATTTTCTATTAATAAACGATTTTAAGAAAGTCCGACCGAACTAAATAGTAGTCAATTTAATAAATATTCTCCAATGAAATTTGTAATACCGACCCAACCGACCACTATATCTATTCGGTAAGACTACAAAAATAAATTATGACACATTAAAAGTGAGGTTATTTTGTCAGTGACAGAATTGGGAGATTTTTCAACGATGGATTTTCTCTATTTTGTTGAAAAGACGGTCAACGGAAAAATATTGTAACTAACTCGTATATTAAAATGCGATTAATTATCTCAATAATTAACGCGTTCGCTTCGCTTCGCTCGCTCACGCGTTAAAATATCTCGATAATTAATCGCCTTCATTAATAGACTTGTTGGTTAAATAACTAATAAATTAATAATTTATGATGTCTTCTCTTATAATTTAATAAAGCAAATTAACGCCATCTATTAATAGTTAATCGAATTATATATATTTCAAAAATAAACTGGTGTAATAATTTAATAACTTAACAATGTCTTTTTTATAATTTAATAAAATGAATGAATTATGATGATGTTTGTTTCTAATATGCAATTTTAAAATCGTTTATGAATTAAAATAATTTAAACGTTTTAAGCTGTTAATATAATGCTGCTAATATATGATGTTAATAAAAACAATTCGACATTTTTAATTAAAAAGTCATTTGACATTTTATTTTTGCGCCATCTATTAAAGAACCACGTAATTAAAATGTAAAATTACAATAAATTATTATTAATTGAAATAAATGTCTCTATGTCATTTAAATTATTAATTACTGTATTAATTTTTATTAAATTCATTTTTGAAATTTTTTTTTCAATGTAAAGTATGATACGAATTATTGTGAACAAATTCCTTTTAAGTGACTAAAAAAAATGAACGATAATAGTTGGTGATTGTGAAATTCCAGAAATAAATTATTCATTGGTGTGATTTTTTAATACAATGTAATTTAATTTTCCCGCCTTAAATAACAAGTGTTCCACATGTTGTGGTGTTTAAAACGCGGTCGGTTCTGTCGGTAAAACAGGGCATCAAGTTTAGTGGCACCGTGCAAGTACCGCATGGTTGGCTGGCACATGTGATATGTTGATTAGTTTTTAGTGACTTTATACCTACTTAAATAAAGTATCGCCCCCTTTTACCTAAGGAACGGGCTCGAGCAGCCCCCGTATTTATTACGTGAGTACAACGCGGCATCGCCCCAGTCGTATTTTCATGGAAAAACCGAAAAATATGTCCGCCACCTTTCTAACCTTATTGCGGATATCCCGCAAAAAATGTGCTCATAATTTACAAATAAATATAACTTGGAAAGGTGGCGAGAGGATTTTTTGATACATTAGGATTCGAAAAACTAATCGTAACTATAAAAATATTCGAAAGCTGTATCGTCCGTGTCATTTTAGGCTTATTTATTTGGGAAATCTGTGCGAGCTAACCTCACTTTTGCACGCACCCACTTCTTATATTAATTCACTAGTTAATTATGGATGCCAGCTTCCTTAATTTTCATCAAGAGGAAACTTTCCAAGCCTTTCACTCTTCCTCTTATTATTTGGTAAGTAGTTTATTTAAAATTTTTTTTTATTCACTAAATCGGTTTTATAATAGGATGACATTTACGGTGACTTAAGGGATCATCATTATGAATGGGAAAGCGAGCGGGAGTAAGTTTTTACTGTTATTATCTCTTATTTATTTATTTATTTATCAATTTAAATTTAGGTTACACAGCGATGTTGGTGCTACACCAACGAGCGAAGCCACCGGGGATCTCAGCGAACGTTCAATTTCTCCTCAACATCACGAAATTGATAATATGTTGTTATTGGAAAAGTGGACTCAACACATCTCAAGTTTGGAGGTAAAACAATCGTATAAAATTGAGATTTATAATTATTACGTTTATAAAAATTAGATTCCGAACGTTTCGGATCTCTCAGAAGTTTGTGGCCCTATTCAAACTGCCGAAGAAGCTCAAGATGTGTTAAGTAACAATGTTTTCTGCGATAAACTCCTTGATAAGGATGTGGTGACTTCGTTGGATTTAAGCGGGAACTTTGAAAATGTTGATCCAATTGGGCATTTGGCTGATTCTGATTTCGACATCACTAAATATGTTAATGAACCCGAAAATGTCCCGCAACAACCTGGTGGGAAAAAGATTGATATGAAAAATGCACGATACATTGTTGAGGAGGATGATGGTGGACCCGATTCTGAAGAAGATGTCGATGTTGAGACACTTTCAGAATGTGGAGATGATAATTTGATTAATTTAGAGAAAAAAGTTGTGGAAAATAAATTATTAGAGGAAAATAATTTAGATTTTAAGAGAACCGAAGTTACCTCATTTGATTTAGATCCAACGATATTGCAAGCGGGCGATTTGGTTAGTTTATTAGAGGAGTTTGAGGCTAGCGAAGTAAAAGGGACTGAGAAAAAAGTTAAAAAAGTTGAAATGACTAATTCAACTAATGGAAAGATAATTAAAGATAAAAAGGTTAAAATTAAAGACAAAGAAATTCCTATAAAGCATATAAAAGTGAAAAATAAAATAGGGAGTACTTGTAAATTAATTAAAATTGATGAAAAGTTGTGTAAAAAAGAGGTTATGGCGAAGAAAGATAAAAAAGTAAAGAAATTAAGTATTAATAATAACCAAAAAAAGTCATTAACTAATCAATGTATAGTACAAGGTCAAAAAATAAGCGTAGATTCAATTAAACATGAAGAAAAAAAAGGGAGGATAATAAAAGAAATTCCAATAATATTACCTGAACACATAGAAAGAAAACGGGTGATCAAAAAGGAAGTTAAACAAAAATCGGAACAAATTGTATTAAAAAAAGTCATTGAAAGAAGCGGTTTAATCGAGAAAATTACCCCAAAAAAAATTATCGAAGAAAAAAAATTAGAAAATAACCTAAAAGTTAATCAACAAATTCCAAATACACAAATAATTAATTCAATTCGTTTAGATCACGATTACTGTTTATCTAATAACGTTAAAACGCATAATTTAAACCAACAAAACATAATAAATCAACGTTCAATATTAAGAAATCAACCAACGGTGAAAATGGCCGATGGGAAATTAATGGTGTCGTTATTAAAAGTGAACACAATAAAAACATTAGATACAAAAAAGAAATTAAATTTAGAGGAGTATAAAAAACGGCGTCAAAATCGAATTAATTTAGTAGAAAAAAAAGTAACTTCCTCAGAAAATCAATTTTGGGGCCTTGACCCATACCCGAAACTTCCAAAAAATTTAGAAATGAAAACGTACGTTAGTATCGGTATTAATACCGATCAAACATGGGCTAAAGTACAAGAAATAACGAAAGGAAATTCGGTTAATTTTAGTCCTAATTCATTGATTGCCTCAATGGTGGAAAATCATCTTCCGATAAAAGAAAAACCAGAAACTGAACCTCATTTAGCTGAAAATAAAACAATTGTTTATTTAGATAAAAATCGTCCGAAAAAAGAGACTTGTAATAAACGGGTTCAAACGGATATAATCCGAAGGCGATCGAGGTTATCGTCTTCGTCGTCATCTTCGCGATCATCATCGAGATCATCTTCTAGATCATCATCATCAAGATCGCTTTCGCCGACAAATAGGAAACGGCGAAGAACGAGTTCCGAACGTATTCGAGAAATTGAAGAAAGAAGGGTAATTTATGTTGGTAGAATATCAAATGGGACGACTCAAGAAGATTTGCGACGTAGGTTCTTTAAATTTGGTCCTATTAATTATGTTAGCGTGCATTTTCGGAGATCCGGAGATAATTATGGTTTCGTTACGTTTCGTTATAAGGAGGATGCTTACGAAGCTGTCGAACATGGTAACGATGATTGCAGTTTGCCGCGCTACGATTTGAGTTTTGGTGGTAGAAGAGTCTTTTGTAAAACGAGTTATGCGGATTTAGACAATATGCGTGATGATTATATTGATCATCATCCTCGCGATGATGAATGTGGTACGGGAACTTTTGAAGATTTGCTTAGAGATTTTCAAGCGAAAGTTCGTAGTAAAAAAATTCGTAGTTCTTGATGCCGGGACGGTACTGCACCTCTACTGGGCTGTGCTAATTCTAATTACGGGTGTCTAGTACCGCTTTAATAACAACGACTAAAATTACATAGAATTTCAAGATTACATTTTGTTTGGTTCAATTTAAAATTTTGTTTAATTTTCATGTTTTCTTTTTACAGCATTTCTCTTCAAAATAACTTAGTCAATTATTTAATGTTTTTTTTATTTTTTAATACTTGTCAATACAATTTATTAATTACCTTATATTCCTTTCAAGACTTGTCATGATGCGATTAGCTATTTGTACGTGTTATGATGCGCTCCATGTGATGCGTCAATAAAATTTTTTACACGTTTAAAATAAATATTGTGTATTTATTAATAAAAACCTTTAAATCAACCCAAAAACTTTTAATTAACATTTAAAGTTTTATGTAAATAAAGTAAGGTTAGAATGTCATTAAGGTTATGTAAATTGTGACAGCACAATGACAACTTACCTGTTTTATGCAACGAATAAATTAAAAGCAGATAATACAACATTTATTTATTTAAACAATATCCACTTAATTCTTTCATTTTATAATTGATTAAATTAAAACAATTCAAACTTTAAAAATAGGCGTTTAATTAACGTCATTCAAAATAAAGTGAGGTTAAAATGTCATTAAGGTATCAAAAAAATTATGACAGCACAATGACAACTTACCTGATTTATGCAAGGAATACATTAAAAGCTGGTAATACAAAATTTATTTATTTAAATCCACTAAATTATTTTATTTAATTCATTTTGCAATTGATTGAATTAAAATAATTCAAATTTTAAATATAGGAGATTCAAAATAAAGTGAGGTTAGAATGTCATTAAGGTTATGTGAAAAATTATGACAGCACAATGACAACTTACCTGGTTTATGCAAGGAAAAAATTAAAATCACATTATAAAAAAAAATTATTTATTTAAATAACGTCCACTTAATTATTTCATTTAACTCAATTCAGGTTTAACATCGGCATCACCACTATTAGTACTTTGTATGATAGTTGGACTCGGTGTACTTTTTAAGGTATTAGTGTTACTTTTGCGATCTTTCTTTGGGGTAGTAGTTAAAACTTTATCGATAATACCAAATTCCAAAGCATCGCCAGGACTTAAAAATTTATCCCTCTCCATATTGCTTTCAACGTATTCTAAACCTTTGCCGGTATGCTTCACATACAACTGATTAATTTGCTTTTTTAATTTTAAAATTTCTTCGGCATGAATTTGAATGTCGGTCGCTTGTCCTGTATATCCACCTGAAGGTTGATGAATCATTATTCTTGAATTTGGTAATGAATATCTCATTCCAGGAGCTCCAGCGGCTAACAACAACGAACCCATACTCGCAGCTTGTCCAACGCACCAAGTAGCAACTGGGGGTTGTATATATTGCATAGTATCGTAAATTGCAAGTCCAGCTGTTACAGAACCCCCTGGGGAATTGATATACATATGAATAGGTTTC
The DNA here is from genome assembly GCF_036711975.1 of Onthophagus taurus. Lineage (NCBI taxonomy): Eukaryota > Metazoa > Arthropoda > Insecta > Coleoptera > Scarabaeidae > Onthophagus > Onthophagus taurus. The sequence continues at coordinate 7,866,729 of NC_091967.1, forward strand.
AAACTAGATTCGGATTGTAAAAAAAGTAACTGTGCTATAATGACAGAACTTAGACTATCCGTTACAGGTCCCATTAAACACACTATTCGTTCTTTTAATAACCTAGAATAGATATCGTACGCTCTTTCCCCTCGCCCGGTTTGTTCTATCACCATCGGAATATAATTGAGGCATCTTGTCGAATTCTTCGAAAAAACTTTTGAGGTTAGGTTCACTAAACGCGGGATTAACATATTTATTTTGAAATTAACCGTGTATTAACGTAGATGGTTAATGTTAAATGACTTTTATAGTTTTTAAAAAAGAAATTGTGGGCATTTGATAATTTTTTTTTATAAAAAATTTAAATTGAGATGGTGAATGTCAAAATAAAGACAACGGCGTGAAGTTAGTCGTTTTAATTTTTTCCAATTTTTAAATTAATTTAATTATTATTAATTTATTTTTATTATTAAATTATCGATATATATAAGATTAAAAAATTTCTTACTTTAATAATTATTATTTTGATAAAATAAATTTTTTTCAATGGTGTTTATTGGGTAGGCTATGTCACATTTAAATAATTTAAATAAGTACTTGTGCCAGATAAGGCCTAAAACTTGATTTGCAAATGATGAGGGAAAAGGCATATATCACGCCTTGAAATAACAAATACAACCGCTAGATAAGAGTGTCTTTAGACCGTTTGAACATTTTTGGGATTAGGAAGTTTTGATCTGAATGCGAGAATCTGAAAGAAATATAACCAGAGGAAGATTTGGACATATTCTGAGTGTTGTATGGCCTATGGCAATGTTAGCGGCTAATCTAGTATCAGGGTTTCGAGCTAGAGGAATATATCCGTAACGCAATAAAACAATTAATATGGGTATATAAATATTTATTAAAAAAAATCACAATATAAAAAAAATTATATATAAAACAAGGAATGTTCATTGCACAGTCGGAAAGATAGTACGTCGTAACCTTAAAAAAATGTAATTGAAACAAGATATGTAAAGTTATTATAAAAATGAGATCTAATTTATAAAAGTGTTGTTAAAAGGAGTCGTATACGAAAATAAATCGAAAAAGAAGCATTGTTTCCGTCTTCTATTTTTCATTTTTAGGCACTGGGTTCTATAAAAAACTAACGCACTGTCGCTAAACAAACCTACGTCTCTTTGTAAAAACTAATTAAGTCCTATGTACACTAAAAAAAATACCACAATTATTATTACTTAGAGAGGTCGAAGCAGTTCCATTAGAAATTCCATTTAATGAAATTTTGATTGTATTTATATTTGTATGGATATGAAGGGATTGCGTCGATTTTTATTATTTTTATGCAAACCCTACGTTTCTTATTACATAATATAGATTGTAATTCTTGTATATTTTAGATCTTTAATACACAATACATAAATGCTTAATATATTGTCATATATGCTTCTTTTTTAAAACTTCTTTGTTTAATAATAAAGATGTATTGAGCTTATTTTTAATACCCAGATAAATATGTGCATCGAATATCATTTTTGGATTGATATATATTTTTAAATTATTTTCTAACTTCGTTTTTGTGTTGGTTTTATTATTTTTGGGGGTTTATATTTCATCAATTCGCAACGTTTTCATTTTTAATTCTGGTTTTTCCTGGTTTCTATCACATCATCTCATAAGTTTCTTTTTTAATTAAAATATCTCCTGCTTTCTCTATTTAGTATTTGATTTTTTAATCTGCTTCTAAAGTCTCGCTCTAATTACTTAACTTTAAAGTGCATTTGTATGTACAAAAATAATGATTTATTACTACAAATATATCAACTTAAGTGAGCATTTTAAGTAAAAAAAATATATATAAAAAAGTCTTTTGAGTTTACATCACTAAAAAAAAATAATACTCTTAAAATAATATCATAAAATCACTACAATTAAACAATTTAAGTACTATGGCAATGTTTTTTTGACAATATACATTAATTTTAATTAAGTACTTAATTAATAAGGAATATTTTATTTTTATATCTCGAGGAATAAATTCATTCGGATTTTGGACTGATTCTCGTAATTACAATTAGCAAAATACGTTCATCTTAAGATTATCCCCTCTATATAAAGAGTATATGATAGGTATCTTTTTATACTTACATCTATTAATATAATATAATAGTTTATCTAAAATAGCGGTTTGTTTAAATAAATTCATCAAGCGGGATGTATTCTTTTTGTACAATTTCTTCAATTACTTTAGCATTTCTTTGAGTATTATACAGACGTTTCTTCATTAGTATCTTCTTTCCTAAATCAATTCAAAAGAAAAAATATCCATCAAATTTACAACCTTCAATGTGAAAAAAACCTTACCCAATTATCTTTTTTATTTAATTATTTAATCCGTATTCCCAACACCATCTAAAAAGATTATTAGAGAATAGAAAATAACGCAATATTTAAAATCATTAAACATTTAAATCGTGTTTATGTTTAAAATCGCGATTTAAACACATTATTTTTCATGGCTGCCAACATACTTTTTTAACCTCAATTTAATTTTATTTATTGCGTTAATTGTTTGTTAATTTGTTAAATAATAGTATATTAAAAAACAAGTTTCGTAAGACACGTTTGAAATGCACGAATTCAAGTTGAAAAACGAGTGGCGAAGCCACGAGTTTTTTAATGAATGAGTGCTTTAAGTCTTATGAAACGTGTTTTTTATGCTATTTTTTGTAATTCGCGTTTATATCCTTTTTTTTTCTCAAAAATAAAATAAATTTTGACAATGTAGGGAAATAGGTATGTACCAGTTGGTAATACCGTAACACTTGAAAATAGAAATTTGAATTGACAATTAGAAACTGTCAAAACACAAAATGTATTCACCTGACAAAAATGTTTCATGTACACCTCCCAAAATAAGAGAAATTGCTCAGAGTTCAATGTCCTCATCATTGTGGACCTTGTATTCGATGCTAAGAACGCGTTTAAACATCCATAGACAAAAATTGTCACATTGACAACTAGAAAAATTAATGACCCAATGTCACCAACTTGAACTGGTTCCATAAAATGTTACTAAAATCTCATTACAGCATCGGATGCTGTAAAGAGTCTCATTACAGCACCCGTTTGAGTACTGTTATAGCTTCTATTACCGTAGCGAATTACAAAAAATAATTTTAAGTCACCCAAAAGAGAATATTAGTTAATTTTAATTAATTTTTTAGAAGCTTACTGTGTTGAATCTGGATGATGAGCTGTATGCATCATAGAAACCGGTGGCATTAATGGTGAAGGAGAACCTCGAATGCTGCCACAAATGGAACCATGAAATGAACCCAAAGCTGAACCAACTCTTGAACTCATTCGCAACCCCATCGCTGAACTATGATGGTAATCTAATCCTTTTAAAAAGTTTTTTATAACAAATTTTAATTTTAATTTATTTTTTAATCTACCTGGATTATTTACATCATTAATAATCGGTGACATCATACGACTTGATGGTGTATGAACGTAATTATTATGGGTTGAAACATGATCTTCTTCCGCCGTATAAGGAAAATGATATTTATCGTGATGTTTCTCATCATTATCAGAAACCCTTTCAGAGTACTCCTGATAATTTAAATTATCATGAGACGGCATTCTCTTTTCTAACCCGTAATCATTTTTATTTTGTAAATTTGAAATGTATTGAGCTTCATACTGCTGTGTCGTCCTAACCATGTACTGCTCACTTTGCAACGGTGGCAAGCAAGTATCAGGAGTTACATCAGGATTCGGTAACGGATTTGGGGAATTATTTTTATGGCAAAACTCGTTATCCGAACCAGTTTCCGCTGACCACCTTCCTACTTCTTGAACATTATTTGTATTTGGAAGATAAGATTCCGGCAGTTGACTCGACCACCTTGGTGCATAAATCATGGGTTGCACCGCTGGAAATAGTTGAGAATTTGTTACAATATTTAAAGCAGGTGGAGTTCCGCATCTCGAAGCAACATGTTCTGTAATATTCGGTAAATACCCCTGGCGAGGTGCTGCATTTCTCGATGGTCGCTCGCGCCGTCGGGTACTTGATGACTCATCATCATCCGATGAATGACTCGATGCTAAATCCAAACTACGACCCTCAGATCCATCAGAATCCGAATCGGACTCATTACGCGTTCTAGTTCTACGAGATTCCTCTTGATGATTATCCCCTCCACCGCGCCTTCGCTGCAATTGAGATTCTTGTTCAAATCCACGCATATAACTCGGAACATCACTCGTTGAATTATAATTTGAGGTACTCGTTGAAGTATGTCTTAAATGAGTGTCACTCCTATAAGGACTTGAACTCGTTTTCGTCGTTGATCTTGATGTGGTCGAAGACGTTGAAATACCCACATTTCGACGATTTCCACCAACAACGTCCAAGCCAGTACTATGATAGGCTAAAGCCGAGCGAGATTGCGCATTTAAATTTTGAGAACTCGTACTTGGTACTCCAGCTATCGATCCAGTTTCGAGTAATGGTACTTTTTTACCCATACAAGTCAGTATTAGTCGAAGCAAATTTTGACGAACACGGCCGTTCGCGAAGCAATAACCCCCCAAGGAGAAAGCGGCGTGTAAAAATACCGCCAATGATAGAAAAGGTGTTAATAAGGGATGTTTTTCAGACGCGGATAATAAGGCTAAAATCCACGATGCTCCTAATAAAGGTAAAGCTATCACCGACACCCATAAAAGTCCACTGAAAACGTAAAAAAATAATTTTAATAATATAAATGTTATTTTATTGTGATAAATTGTTAAACGTCAATGTGACAGAAATTGATTTCAATCTTACCAACTGTTAATATTGTCAATAGTAGCAACAACAATTTGACACGTATTATAGGAAAAGAAAATGTGTTAGCATCATTTATATTATATGTACATGGATTCGCGTCAGTGATTACAAAGTATTTAATTTATGTGAGTAATGATTCAGTAATCTAGTTTGAAAATTAATTAACTTCAAATTAAAACGTCAAAAAAGTTTGGTACCAACCTAAATCGCAAAAAAAATGACATTTCTAGTGATTTTGTTGTAATAAAAATTGTAATAATGTTCGTAAATATTAATGTAGATTGTGTTAATTCATAAATTATGTTATGTTAATATGTTTTAATAATTTTAGAATGAAGATATTACACAGTAGAGATTAGGAACGCTTGTTTTTAAAGTGACAGTTCAATAAGAATACATAACCTCAATTGTACAAAATATCAATATATTATTTGAAATATTTTTTGATTATCTTACCGTATATTTGTGAATCCCATAACGTGATCTTGTAACGTAAATGCGGCTTTAATGGCAAAGACTAAAACGCCTAAATTAATGAAAACCATGAGACAAATTGGGCCGACTAAACTCCAAACGACGCTTTCATGAAGTGAAACCCAACAACTAAATAAAAATTAAAAAAATTAAATTAAGTAGCAATAATAATATTTTTAGTCTTACAAAAAGTAAGTTCCATATTGATGTGCTCGAACACCGACAGCTAAACTGACGATAATAGCTGGTAAAACGTATCCAACGCAATAATAGAAACGCATCGGGCCGTGATTAATATCTCTCATTTCGGTGAGCATCCGATAAAGGTGTAGGGCGTCGACTAACATCCAAGCGAAAGCGGCCATCCACAAATAATGAAGGCCCATTGCGACTAATTTGCAAATAAGCTACAAAAAAAAATCGGAGTGAAAATTTATTTATTTTTGAATAAAATTAATTATTACCTCATTTCCCACCATTGGTTTCTTCGCTTTTAAAGCAATGAAATATAATAACTCCGCTAAAAACACACAAAGGACCAAATTTTTTCGTACAGCGTTCGAATTCGTTTGAGTTCCGCGTAGAATAGCCAATATGATATAAGCAGCTAACAATAACGGCAAAGAAATTGAAAAGCTGCTATAACTTGAAATATTTTCCAACATTGATGGTTCGGGGATGTACTCCAAATCGACGATATCAACCAAAACGGCTACCGTTGATAGGTGATTACACGTACAATTTACAACTAACGGTTTATTTTCGGATTCTTCATACCAATTTTCACCAATTTCCGTTCGACATCCAACTCTTGTCCATTCGCCGAATCCTCGGGCGTCGGTCCAATGTACGCATTGGGGATTTGAGCGTTCGTTAAATACGGTTATATCGGAATCTAACCAAATTTGTAAACGTATTGGTAAATTAAATGGTAAATCTGATAAACGTTTGTAAAAAAGTTTTTGATTTTCTTTAATATGATTTAATTCCCTTCGGAATCTAAGATTTCGATCAGAATCGGTTATCATATAGAGGTCCTTTTCCGAGTTTGGTCCGATTAATTTATCCGATTGTTCGTTATTTATATTATCGCTATCTAAATTTTGAAAATCATCGAATTTTTGATTAATATTACTATTATTTTTAATAATCGGATCGATGTATTCCGGGACATAAATGCTAAAGGAAATTAGTGGCGATCCAATCGTGATATCAACACCCCATCTTGTAATTACCGATTCGTGGTAAACAACCGGAAATAAAGCCCCAGCTTGTTTATATTCAGCATAACTAACCACAGCGCCATGATCGGATAAACTATGTTTAGTTAATAATTCGCCGTGCTCAATTGGACGAATTCCCAGCAACTTCAAAGGCACTAAAATCTTAGAATATTGATCGAATTTGGTTCGATCTTTAAGATAATTATTGTACTTTGGAAATGAAACTAATGGTCCTACGGATTGTACTTCATTTTTTAAAAATTGCGATGTATCAGGTAAAACGATCTTCTCGGTGGTGTATTCGCCCGGAAATGGGTATAATAAAGAATCCGGTTCGTACCCATAAAGCGATTCCGGAGTGATTATATCTAAACCTAAAACCATGTTAGGCGCGACAATTTCAAACGGATTTGTATAAGTATCGTGTTGATTTTTAGCGAGGATGTTTATGTATTTCTCCATTAATCCGATTAAATTTTCGGTGCTTTCTCCGTTTAACTCTTTGATTTTCGCCCAATGATCTAAATATTTTAAGTCTAAAATAACGCTGGACGATTGAACCAAATTGTGTATGAAATCTTTATCTTGGCTGTGAGTTAAATTTAAACCGGTCGCGTTTAATTCTTCTTTTAATAATTTTTTGATTAAATCATATGTTACTAAAACGTCGGCTCCGTATAAATCTAACGTTAAATTGGTTGCTTTGTGTAAATCGCTGGATAGTTTTATTGAAACGAAAGAATTTAATTGTAATTGATCTTGTTCTATTAACGATAATTGGGTGCGTAATTCCACGAATTTCTCGGAGGTACAATTAAATAAATTCGGTAATTGCCAACCTCCTAATTGGTTATCGCAAGATCTTGATGCTTTTCCGAATGATCCTTTCGGACAATTTTCAAGGGCTTCCTCCCCGAAATTTGTTCTCGGCCACCAAATCCCGCTCGAAGAACTTCTTGGGCAACCATCATAAACAACTTCGCAACCTTTTAGTGTAATCTCAGCGTAAGGATTTGGACAAGAATCGCATTTTCTTCCAATAACACCATCTCTACATCGGCATTGACCGGATTCTGTGTTACATTGAGCGCTGTAACTTCCGGTCAAATAACAATCACACGGAATACATTTTGTTGTTGATTTCGGTTGATAATGATTTTCTCTGCAATGACATAACCCGGTGTTTTTATCGCAATCCGGGTTATAACCGGCTGCGATGTCGCAATGACACGGTCCGCAAACGGGGAATCCCCACCAACTTGATGGGCAAGGTTGGGCTACTTTATTTTCGCAATATTCGCCGGAATATTCGGTGGAGTTGCATCGACAAACGTAGCCTTTATGTGATGAATAATCTGGGATGCAGGCTGCGAAATTTTCGCAGGGAGAAACATCGCAAACCGGGGTACATAAAGGTCCTACATGACCATCGTTGCATTTGCAACGAAAAGAATCCGATTCTAACATTTCGCAAGTGGATGTTTCGGGGCAATCGGAACGACATTCGCCGTTTGATGAACACCCATCCTCAACGTTTTCACGCACTGTAGGTCTATTTGAGGATGTTTGTTGATTTCCGATTTTCACGTCTTGTATACAACCCTCAAAATAATTATATCCCGCGTTTAAACTGTTATAAGTCGAATCGGGGCCTCCGATTAAAATTTTCCCTATGTATAAACTCTGTATTTTTTGCGCAAACGGAAATGTTGTGGAATATTCGCCGTAATTAACCGAGAGTTTTACTTCGGTTCCAAACCAAGTTATTTCTAGGTGGTTCCATTTTCCGGTTGATAAAGGACGCGAATTTAGAATTAAATTTTCGCCGTTATATGTATATGATAATAAAGAATTTTTTAAACTAATAACGGCCGAGCTATTTTGCCCGATATGAATCGACATTAAAAATGTATCTTCGTGAATCGTACGAACGCTTAAAGCGTTTAACCAAGGTAATTGAATCGGTCTTAATGATGGGTTAAACGAGAGGGTCCCATCGCCGCTAAATTTCCATGGCAAATTAATCGATTCGCCGCAATCTTTCCCTCCAAACCCTTCGGGGCAATCGCAATGATACATCGACCATTTATTCGTGCAAATCCCGCCGTTTTTGCAAGGTTTCGATTGGCAGAAAGATTTTTTTTCCGGACATCCAGCGATTGTTCCGTTGTCGGCGACGAAACTGTTTAGATCAATAAATTTGTAATCGATTTTAAAGTTTGAGATGCAACCTTCGTAGTGGTGATTTTTTGGCTGGAAAGCTTCTTGCAGTTCGGGTAATCCACCTAATTGTAACGGGCCGGTTAAATCTAAGAAGCGATGACAAGTTTCGGTTAATGAGGCGCAACGCGGTTCTAACTCGTGTTTTGCAAATCCGGCGCAATTCCATTTCCCACCTAATTCTTTCCCATATTTTAATGCCAAAGCGGTGTCGCAACCATCCAAAGAAATCGTAATTGATTTGTTATAATATTGCACAGCAACCGAGTGCCATTCCCCATCGGAAACGCCCCCGGGGATTGAAGCGGAAGCTTTAGTGACCGTATTGCCAAGTGAAAAACTAAATTGAACCTTTTCATCGACTATTTCTAACGAGATAAAATCGTGTTGTTCATTGTATCTTCCGTTGTAAAGTAGTAATCCGTTTCGAGAATGAGTGGCGAAATTTAATTCTAAATGTAATCGATGTCGTTGTTTTAAACTTGGAAATGTTAAAAATGATTGTTTAATAAACGAGCGACTTTTTAATTCACAAAGTGTGGTGTAATGCTCTAAATCCGTCGATAAAGTGCAATCTTCACAAACAAACCCCCCTTTCGGTTTCGATGAACACGTCGATCCACTCTTACAAATGTTCGGTTTACAATTATCGGTTTCCAACTTAATTTCGCAATTTAATCCCGTGTAACCATCTTGACAAATACAAGTATAACCCCCTTCGCGGATCCGACAAGTTCCATTATTCTGACAAGGTGTTGAATAGCACAAATTGACTTCAGTGTCGCATAAATAATGTTCTCGAGATCCCGTAAAACCAACCGGACATTGACAAGTAAATGTGCTAACTGGATAAATAGGTCGGAATAAAACCGTGCTACTAGTGATGAAGTCCGATGCGTTTCCAAATTTTAACACGGTTAAACACTCCTCGAAATTTAAACATGGTTCTCTAACACATAAATTATCATCGAATGGTAAAACTGTAGACGATGAAAGTTTTCCTAAAACAGCTCGATTCAAATAAACTTTTTCTTGTAAAAATTGAGGCGAATAAAATTCTTCTTTGGGCAAATCGGGCCTTCTCACCGAAAAGCTAACGTTTAAAATTTTTTGTTTCACATCGGTGTCATCTTGAATACTAAACAAAAAGACGTTTTCTTTCGGGCAAGGTATAATCGCCGCTAAACCGTCAATAAAAAACTGCAATAACGACGATAAAAATTCTTCTTTATGCATATCATCTAATCGAACTGTTACTGAATTAAACAACATATCTTCAGTTATTAATCTGACTGTCAATTGCATGATTGCTTTTACAAAGTTTTTTCCGTCGCCTACTGATACTTCCATCGACGCGATTTTTGGGACGTTCGTGTTTAATTGGGGGCTTAAATGTAATTGTCCCGTCGTTTCATTCAACAAAACTAAATTGGCGTTATTTCCCGATAATATCCTGTAATGTAATTTATCGGTTACATCAGCATCAGTGGCTGGAATTTTTCCAATCGGCCCCGTTGGAAAACAATCACGAAAATTATTAAAAATAATATGAAAATCTTTCAAAACTGGTGCGTTATCGTTAACATCCATTACAACAACTTCAACGTGTACATCAGACCGTAATGGGGGACTTGACGCCCTCACAATTAAATCAAATTTCTTCCGATTACTCTCATAATCAAGTTCGGTCATTGTTAAAAGTTCAGCTTTTTCTGATCCCGGTCGAGTAACCAACGAAAAACTTTGTGAATCTTCCCCACCGATTATCGAATATTGAATGATGGCGTTAACACCTTCGTCGGGATCTTTTGCGTGGATATCCCCCACTTTTGATCCAATCGGGCTGTTTTCGTTGATGTATAAGGTGATTTTATCCGAATCGAAGGCAGGAGGGGAATCGTTTATATCCTCAATTCGAATATGAACGGGAACCGAACTGCTTAAAACCGGGGTTCCTCTATCAATGGCGTACGCTTCCAATTCATAAACGGCTACAGATTCTCGATCCAAACCTTTATTAGTTCGAATAACCCCACTTGTTGGGTCAATCACAAACGAACCATCCTCTAAATCTTTATCGCTCAAAGTGTATCTTATCCGACCATTAAAACCAGTATCAAGATCCGTTGCGGAAACTTGAACAACGGAAGTTCCGATTAAAGCATCTTCCATAATTGATCCCGAGTACATCGGTTGTTTAAAAATCGGGTAATTATCATTTACGTCTGATATGTTTATTTCAACATCGGTTGTATCTGAAAGTGGAGGGTTTCCTCCATCTTTAGCTGTCACCGTTAATAAATAACCGGTGTGTGATTCCCTATCTAACTTTTTATTCGTTAAAATAGCCCCCGTTTGGGGATTAATCACAAAATCGGAATTTTCATTCTCTTCGCCAAGTGTAAAAGTAATCTGTGCGTTTAAACCCACATCGTTATCAGTAGCGGTAACGACTAAAACTGTTGTCCCAATTGGTGCATCTTCATAAACGCTCCCGATATAAGGGGCAATCTCAAAAACGGGGGCGAAATTATTCGCGTCTGAAACGTTAACATAAACCGTGGCGGTGTCGGTTCTTCCACCGGAATCCGATGCGGATACTGTTAAAATATATCGCTTTTCTTGTTTGTAATCAAGCGGTTGAGCGATCGTAATTAATCCTTTCCCATTTTGTAATGTAATTGCAAAACGCCCTCTAATATTACCATTCGTTATCTCGTAATGCAACCGGGCATCTTCGTCGGCGTCTGTGGCTATTACAGAAGCGACCGGTTTTCCTGGAGTATCATCTTCAGCTACGACTGCTTCATAAATTTTTGGTTCAAAAACCGGATTATTATCGTTAATATCTTGAACGATAATTATCACGTTTGCTGTGGCACTTTGCGGCGGTACACCTTGATCGGTGGCTATAACATGAAACATATATTTTGATTGTTCTTCTCGATCTAACTCTTTAGTCGTGTAAATCCATCCTGATTGCGAATCAACAGCTAATGGAATATCGTCGGTGCTACCTCCAGTTGAATCTCGCGCACCAACGGTGTATTTAATTTCAGCGTTGGGTCCTTCATCAGCATCATAAGCTTGAACTCGAACTATACTATAACCTAACGCGACATTTTCAGAGACACTCTCTTGAAATAGCGATGTATAAAACCTCGGCGCGTTATCGTTGACGTCTTTAACGTTGATTAAAAGTTGGGTGGTGTTTGAACGAACTGGACTCCCGCCGTCTTGAGCACGAATTACCAAGCGATAACTACGCAATGTTTCGTAATCGAGTGGTTTTACTAATGATACTTCACCCGTTGAACTATCGATTGAAAATTGGCTTTGGGTGTTACCGCCGATTATTGCGAAACGTATTGCAGCGTTGTTACCTTGATCTGCATCAGTGGCTCTAAAAAAAATTACAATTATAAGATTGAATTTCTTTTTTCCTATAATACCTGTCAAGTTATTATAAAATTGGTAACCACAAGATTAATCTTGTTATATCATGTTTTAAAATCAATTTCGTTATTGAAAATGACAAAATTTTATATTTATATACAAATAATTAAAATAAAATTAAAATTTCTTAACGTCAAACTGTTAAGTAACTAACTTCACTGTTATAAAAAAGAAACGTAAATTTTATAGGGACCCTAAATAGTACCAACATAACCAAAAAATTTGAAATTGACAGGTTTGTACTTCACTTTCTACTTTTCGTTCAATAAAAATATACAACAATATAACGCTGAACAACAACTAAAACTATAATTAACACTAGCATTAAAAATAACACTAGACCTAGAATCATTCGGGTTTAGCCGTCTTATGAGACGTCCGGCTAAACTGGAATGTTTCTAGTTCTAGGTCTAGTATTACTTCCACTTTTATATCATTAAAAATATCCAACAGTCTAACGCTGAATAAGAAATAAATGTTATAAGAACCCTAAGTGTTATAGTACCACTTATTGCTAAACAGAAACCCTAAAAATTTGACGTTGACAGATATTACAGAAAACTGTACTTACTTTATTTGAGCTACAATGGGATTTTTATTCCAAGAAACATCTTCTTTCACATTAACGGTATATCCTCGTTCAGAAAATTGTGGATAATTATCGTTATCATCCAAAATTTTTATAACAACAGTAGAACTAAAAAAAATATAGATAAATAAAATTTTTATTAAAAACATCGAACTAACCTTGAAGATCTTCTTGCTGTTGCCGGTGTAGCTTGATCAGTAGCTTCAACGATTAAAGTATAAACTTCTGTAGTTTCACGATCAAGTAATGTCCTTGTTGTAATAACCCCGCTTTTAGCGTCGATTTTAAAAGCACGTTTATCATCATCTTCATTCGATAATCCACCTCCGCTAACAGATTTAATCGAATACTCAACTTGCGCGTTTGGCCCCGAATCCTTATCCGTTGCTTTTAATGTAATCACATTAGAACCAACGCTAACTCCTTCCCGAATTGAAGCTTCGTACTCGTTATTCTCGAATATCGGAGAATGATCGTTCACATCGACTACGTTTATTTGAAGCATGGCGGTTCCAGATCTTGGTGGAAAAATATCATCAACCGCCGATAATTTAAAGTAATGAACGTCAACCAATTCCCGATCTAATTTTACCTTCGTTTTAACCAACCCTGTTTTTGGATTTATTTCAAACATAGATTGGGTTCTGGAATCTAATAAACTGGTCATAGAGTACGTTACTGGGCTGTTTTCGGGATCTCGAGCTTTTACTGTTGTGACATCTATGCCGGGTTCGCATTCTTCAAGTACACCAACGATATACAAATGTTCTTCAAAAAATGGCGATTGATTGTGTAATTCGCGACGAACTCGTTTTGCGATATCTGTGTCATTAAAAATTTGGTGATGATAAACGATTTTTAAACGATGTTCCCCATCTAAAACTCGAATATCGTCGCATTTCGTGTAAAACGTAATAATAACTTTCCAAATCGATTCCGATATACAAACGTCATCCGTTGCAACTAAATCGCCTTGTTTCATTTCAATCGAAAACCTTCGATCACTAACATGATGATAATCGATCGTACAAGAATGAATAATCGATTCCGGTATAAAAGCTTTTATTGAATTGATAAATTGCGATCGTTTCAAACAAATTTTTTGCCATCGGTCCGATGTTGGTATGGCGAATGAAGCGTAAGTTTCTGAGATCCATTTTCTTGCTTCAACTATTCTATTATTTACACTTGGATATTTTTGAAAAATATTAAATTCATCATCATAACTTCGCCGTCGCCGTCTCTCGCAACCGTTCCCGATTATTATCACTCTTAATGGTAAACTGTAGTAATCTATAGATCTTATACGATTCGATGTTGAATCGATGTACAATGTAAATAAATTTGGGTAATAAGGCGAATCGCATTCGACGCTTTTAAGTAATGATACCTGTCCATTCTTTTCATCGACTTCCAATAAATTCCGTACAAACGGTGCCGAACGATCGTCGTTGATTTGATATAATCGATCGGAACCAAGTTTGTAAACGGATGAGTTAAATACTATTTCACCAGGTTGTTGCGTTTCATCGATTAATAATAAATAAGCTTGGGTGTGGATAATCCACAGGAAGAACACTGGTAATATTTTCGATAAGGAGTTCCTCTCTGAATTGAGGAGTTTTGATACCATTGTTTAAAGGCATTATTTAGTTGAATCGGTTTAATATTCGTAAAAGGTCCATGTTATCTAAAAACAAAAATAAAAATATTATATAATTGTATCTAATTTAAGAAATTTAATTGAATTGAGGTTATAATATGAAGGTACGAGGTGAATAAGTAATAAGTACCGCTTAGGTAATAAGCGAAGGGATCGCTTTTGCTACTAAAAGCACGAGGGCTTTTTTAGATAATTAAAATGCAGCAGGTGAAGCGGCACGCCTTTAATTGGACGTCCTATAATTCAATAACGCTAATTAGAATATTCGCTTTTTATCTTAAAATCTTTGCAGTAAATTCAGGTTATTTAATTTTTATAAACAAAGTATTTATAATTAGTTTACTTTTACCATGTAATTATTTTTAACACGCATTCAATTAGAAAATTGTAGTATAAGGTAACATCTTATTACAAGTTTACGGTTTCTTGAACCGGTAAGCAAGCGTGTTTACTTATCTTTTTAAGGCTTCAAACGTAATTCACACCCATTCCAAAACGATTCAACAAAACACCAATTCATCATCATCATTCCGACCTATTAGGCATTAGTTAGTTATGCCTAGGGTTCTGATATTTTGTGCATGTATTTTGTCTTTGTTGGGTGTTCTTAAACCACTCAATTGTGCTGTTCTTTCTATAAGGTTGAATGTTTCGACCATATCCCTTTTTGATCATATGGTCGGCATATGGTTTTAGCCATTCACAGAGGACGTTAGAGTCAAACCAGTCTATTACTTTCTGAAATTAAGGTTCCTTTCCTATTTTAGCGTTAAGATCGCCTATTATGATCTTTATGTCGCTTTTCGGGCATGCCCGGTAGGTCGATTCGAGTTGTTCATAGAATAGTTCCTTTCCTTCTTCCCAGTACACAACCAATTAATTTACAGTAAAAACCTTATGTAAATACAAAATGATGTTAATTATTCGCTCTTTCACTCATCACATTTTTGTCTTGTATTGGTTCCCTTCCATTAATAATTATGGGAAAACTTATTCGACCGTAATAAAATAATAGTTATCTCTTGGTTCTTGCCGTTTATAACGAGCTATTCGAAACAAATCAGGTCTCCGGGCATTTAATGCGATAATAATAACCTTCACCGTTCACCTTCACAAAGAGAATTTCAAATTTCTTTTTAATTTTTGCACTAAAACAGACTAATTACAACTTTTAATTTTTGAGTTAAAAAATTTTGGTAACAAATGCGTCAAATTTCGATTTAGGGATTTTAAATCCTCAAGCACAACTAAATTGCGGATAACATTTTTTTTTCATTAAAAATAATTTTCAAAAAACGTTATTTTCGAGGTTAGAAAATGTTATGGTCCCGAGAAAATATTTTAGGTTGGTAACCATGAATATTGACAATTACAATTTAATCGTCTTAATTCCTTTATGTCATTTTTAGAGGTTAAAATTGAAGAATTTACATTTAATTAAATACAACCACTGAAGAAATAAGCTAAGAATAATAATTGACATAGAATCTTGTGGTCAAGAACTTTACTATAAAGTTAAAAATAAATTGTTAAAAATAAGATAAACAAAAAATTGAGGTTATGTTTAACGTTTTATGTCAATTATATTTATTAAATTATTAAAAATTTCTTATCTATCTCTTTCCTTTACAGCTGGGTAAATTAAAACATTCCTATCTCTATAGGTTCTTTCGTACAGTCAGGTATAAAACGGGTCCTCGAGTGTAAAAGGAGGAACGGATGCTGGCGCGGAAAGTTGTAATTAAATACACGCGTCGACGACGACGAAATTGTAACGCTAGATACTCTCGCGAGGAGAAGAATCTTTTTCAAAGGGACATCTTAAGATTGTGAGAGAAAGAGAGATGAGATTGAATGTACAGGATGCATGGTGTGGTAAGGAATTTGAAACCACCGCACCGTTAACTGAAAAGGAAGGGCACACATAAAATGTGTATCAAAAACGGTTTCTAGACGGAGTTGTTAATATGCACTTATTATTTTTTGGTAGTTAAAGAAAAATTAGAAAAAAAACTAAAAGTAAGTTATAACAATATGTAAATAACATTTGAAATGTGACCGTTCGTGTAAATAAATACACCTTGTTGCTCTCATTGTATCCTTTAAAAGTGTACAACGAAGGTCGCGCTCTTCAATTGTGTTCTCCCCCTTTGGAGTACAATTCTTCATTCGTCGTGTTCTCACACGACAACGACGACGATCTGCATACTTATGTATCTACTTAGAAGTTAACCACTCCGCACCGCGGGAAATCGAATACGAAGGAAGGTAGTACACACTTAAACACAACTAGAAAACGCGCAAACCGTGAAGAATATTATTATCATCACCCATCATCATCATTATCTTCATTCTCTTCGTCGTAATATTTCCCTAGGTCGAGTTATTTAAGCTTCAATTTCTCATCTTTAAAAGCGAAACTGTCGTGGTTCATTTTCTCTATTTGAAAAAAAAAACACCATCATAACCGGATGTCATCTACATTATTTATTATTTTTTTATTTTGTAGATTAGTTAGCGAGTTGAGTAACGACTTAAGATGTTTCAAAAATAAAGTTATCTAGCAGGTGATGTTTTATATTGTTATAAACGTCAACAAAAATATATACTTAAATGAAAAACTTTCTGGCATCTGGTGAAAATTTGTAATAAAACGGTGTCGACTCTTTGCGGGGCCCGTTTTAGAGACGTCGTCGCGGTACTTGGAACGGTATTTTCGCGGTCAACCGTGCGTGAAATATTGCAATTTGCGCTCCGCTTTGTACCGAACTGTAGTAATTTACCGGTTTTAGAGAGTAAATCTTGCAATTGGCGAAAAAAAGATATAAATAATGTAAAGTTAACCACCACACCTTTCTGTCCGTTAACGTTTTATTAGTGTTTATAGAACCGTTGTCGTTGATTAGTCGATTTAAAACGTTTAAATCGTAAACCGGTATGATAGTGGGAAGATTAATTTAACAATAATAGTATTATTGTATTATCTGTGACAGGTTACTTTGACCGATGAGTGATTTTTTTAGGTTAGGTTAATTTCAATTAACATAACCAATTTTAAACGTCAAACGGAAATTGTTACCGACACAAAACGTCAAAACAAATGAACCTAGTGATTTTTAATAAGCAGATAATTTAAGCAGTAGAAACATTTTTATAATTTTACAAATCCCAAGTTAGGTCCCTTAGGAAACTGGAACCAATATTAATTTATCGGAGGGAAAACCCTAGAATCCTGAAAAATTATGATAAGCCTCGTCCTCCTATTCACACAAGAATCCGTGGGTAATTGCAAACATTAGATTTTAGTGACAATGAAAACGTCTTTGATCAGACAACCATAATAAGGGGCATTATTATAGAAATGGCAAAAGAGCTAGATCTGGAAGTAGAAAACCTGAAAGAGACCTTAATCTCCTTTGCTGAGACATAAAACTTTTGCAAAAACCTTTCCTCTACAGCATTTAAACCTGTCAGAAGTATTTAGTATTCAGGAAGCAGTAACTACTCTTCAAAAAACAGCTCTAATCTTCTGCCAACAGCAAGTATCTTTCTGCAAATAGTATCCCATCTTTCCTTTGCAATATTTAAACCTGTGAGAGGTATTTAGTCCTCAGGAAACAGTAATTAGTCTTCAAAGACAGTTCTAGTCTTCTGCCAACAGCAAGTATCTTTTTGCAAACAGTATCTCATCTTTCTTTTGCAGTACTCAAACCTGTCAGAGGTATCTAGGTCCTTAGGAAGCAGCACCTAGTCTTTAAAAATTAGTGTTATTATGTTCACACAAGCGGTTTGACAGTTTCTTAGGTGCCTTGGGTTCGTTATAACTTATAACCGAAGTAGATTGTAAATTGAAAGTAAATTAAATGGAGTTTACAGAAAGACGTCCTTTTTTATTTGTAAAGCTCAGTTAAAAGGATCGAGTGCATACGACATTTTAATTATAGATTTTTACGTTTCTGAGCGTTTCTTAAAAGCCAGATAATTGAAATAAAAGAATTTGGTTTAGAATCGATTCTAAAAATTGTGATTGTTGAATTGTAAGGTAATAAATAAATAATAGATTGATTTAAATCAAGATAAGAATCGATACACACGTCCTTAAGCCTTAGAAAGTCGTACTTTTACGGCGTTAACATTTAAAAGAAACGATCGTTTAAATGCCACATGCGTCTCTTTAATATTTTACAACACAATGATCCGCTTATCCTCGCAAAATAGATACACAAAAAATATTTGACATTTTATTATCTGTCAAATTTGACGTAAATAATTTACTTTTTGCAATTTTATTGAGTGCCTTTTCTAATTAATTTAAAAAATTTTCCCAATAAATCTCAAAAAGGGATTCGAAATTGGATAACGGGTCTATAAATCTACAAACCGTTTCACTTCATCTTTTATTTACCAGGGACTCGATGATAAAACTTCCCGATACATTTATTCAACGAACAATCACGTAAAGTAACCTTTTTTAGCTCTAAAAACAAAAAGAAATACTTAAAAATCTAAAACTCAAAGATAAAGATAAAAAATAAGTGAATTTTACTTAAGATGCAATATACAAAAATATATTTCCATAGAAACCAGGGCGTATCTACATACTTTGTCCCACATAAAATACAACATGTCAATATATGTAATTTGACATTACAGTAAAACCTCGATATAACGGATCAATACGGGGAACGCAATGACCGTTATAGCTCAATAAAAATATACAATAATCTAGAATAACAAATAAAATTAGACTAGCACTAGAAACGGTTAGCCGTGCGTCTTTTAAGGCGGCTAAACCTGAATGTTTCTAGTTCTAGGTCTAATGTTAGTTCTAGTAATAGTGCAAGTGTAAGCTGTCTTTGGAGACGTGCGGCTAGTTAGTTCTAGTTTTAATTGTTATGCAGCGCTAGACCAAGAACTAGAATCATTTGGGTTTAGCCGTCTTAAGAGACGTACGGCTAGACCCAAATGTTTCTAGTTCTCGGTCTAATGTTAGTTCTTGTGACAGTGCAAGTGTAAAACTAGAACTACCACTATACCTACAACCAGAAACATTCGGGTTTAGCCGTCTTTAGAGACGTGCGGCTAAACCCAAATGATTCTAGTTCTAGGTATAGTGTTAGTTCTACATAGTAACAGTGCTAGTGTAAAACTAGAACTAAACCCGATATTTCCTAATTCTAGGTCTAGTGTTAGTTCTAGTTTTATTTTATTGTTATTCAGCGTTAGATTGTGGTATATTTTTATTGAACTAAAAATAAAACTAACACTAGACCTAGAACCATAACTGTACTATTAAGCTATGTTGCATTTTATATGGGACAATGCAAGTGCATAGTAGTTTCGTACCTATAGTTACAGCATTCATATATTGCGAGTTATATGAAATTCCCGGTATAAGGAGGGTTTGAAAAAAATAAAACAAAGAGGAAACCCTACTATCACGTCTAGACACTTATAAGAGCACTGATGAGTTTTTTTTTTGTTTCGCGGATGTATTGTCGAAGCCCTCTTCATTTTTTTTGTTTCACAAAAGGTATCTTCGATATCGATCCATACAAGGGGTCAACTGTGGCCTCAACCCCTCTCGTGTTCCTACCTTTGCGGGGTTAATTTCGTGGAATCAATGAGTCATCGCAATCAAATTACAAAAATCTAACGATAATAAATATCTTATGGAAATATCGATGTTTATAAAGTTTAAAATCGTGTATAATTGCGTAACGCGCACGCCGCTGCAATAAAACAAACTTTCTAAACAAATTTTTTTCACCCGGTTTAATAGTTTCTTTTCGAACAAAAAAAAATGAGGAAGAAAAGTTAGGTTAAGAATTTAAATAAATTAATTTATTTACTAGTTTTTTAGATTAAGTTATGAATTTAAATAAAATTTGATTTGTTTATTTACTTTTTGCCAATGAATGTACTAGGTTGTATATATACAGTATACATGTTGAACACGCAAGGTGCAATGACTTTAGTAACGCGTTGAGAGACATTTAAATGATCGTTTGTAAATAAAACTTATCGAATTTTAGTTATATTCAAAATAATCATCGTTAACTCACCAATAATCAGTTGAAATATCCACAAACCGAACACTTTTAACTCACGAAATCGCGTAAAAATCGCACAAAGGCACGATACGTGCATCTAACGAGCGGCCATGTTCAAAACGCTTCTCGGCGGCTGCCGTTTTCCGAACGCGCTCGGTTACTAACGTCAACGGTCGGATTCCGGGAACGCGGAATTCGATTTTAACAAAACTCCGAGAGGACGGCTTAAATATTTATCGGATCGTGGTCGTTTCGAACCTCTTCGGAGGGAGTTGTTGAGGTATTTTTCATTACTTCCGACGAAATTGCACGTGAATAAGAAATGTTTCCGGTCGTAAATGTAAAATTTTTTAACAGTAGGCCAAAACAACAATTAACCTAAAATTACTCAAATAAATTGACAGTTTGAGGTTATGCCAAAATTTCAATAAAAAGAATTATATAATTTCAATTAGTTAATTCTAATTAAAGTTAAGCGAAAATGTATTAAAGTTAAATTTGATATTAAAATTACATTTTACCTTGTTCTAAATTAAGAGAATTTTAAATTTATAACTAACACGGCCTTGTTCGTGATTGGTTCGATGCTTTATTTTTGAATTTATAGGTTAGGTTACTGACTTTTTGTCCTAAATTTTTTTACAATATTACAGTACAATATTTCATTATAATTCAGTGAATTAAGTTCTTTTTTAGAATTAAATATAGATTCTATACATTACCAAAAAACTTTATAAGCAGTACATCATTAATGACGAAAATCCAATAAATATGACCCAAACTGTCGAACCTGTTGATAAGTTTTAAAAATGGTATCATATTAACATTCTTGATTTGTGGGGGTTGTAAAATCGACAGTTTAAACTACGATTAAAATGTAAAGAAGAATATAGAGGTATCAGAATGGTATTCGACTTTAGTGATTTTGTACATTAGGTGTATTGACATAAAAAATGTAATGACATCCAAATAGAGGAGGGATTAAATTATTATTGTTTTATTTATTAAATTAATTTATTAAAATTAGAACGTTTCTTTAATTTTCTTCTTAACGAAATCAAAAATATTTGAGACGAACTCTATTATAATCCAGTGATTTTGGTAACCCTCTGAAAGTACCATGGAGTCCTCCAGATCCCAGACATTCTATAACTGAGAGGTACTGTTACATCAAAAATGATATCTAAAGGCCTGGGGTCAGACAGACTACCATCGAGATACATATAATTTACAAACATAGTATATCTCGATGCAGACTACACAGTACCTTATATAGTATGCAAAATGCCTATTCGAACACCCACCAAAATATTTGAAAATCAAGAATTACTCAACAATGGTAGCAGAAACTTCAAATATTTTTCATGATTTCACTTAAAAGAGTTAAAGGAAAAGTAGATAAGTTGGTTACATCTGCAGTTCGACAACCGAATGTTAAAAGACATTTTAATCACAGTTTAAAGACAGCAAAAACCGTATTTGGACAGAATAATTTTAATTTTAATAAAATCATTAAGCTCCGCACTAATCCCAGGTTTTTCTTTTACTTTCTTAGGGCTCGTAACCTTTCCAATATCTATACATGGCGATTTTTAAGGGAGCCTGTTATTTTTGAATTATGTCATGTTTATTCTAAGGACTTAATTAAAGTAAAGCAGGCAAAAAGGTATAGAACACAAAATAGTCGGTAATATAACCTACAAATTCAAAACTGTCAATCAAAGATCAATCCCGATTAAGGTGAAATTAGTTGCAAATCGAAAGTTTAAATTTTAATTATTAATAATTTAAAAATGATTATTTGTAACGAAAATAAAATAAAAGACTTTGTTTTTTTAATCCACAAACATTTTAATATAAACTTAAAAATTCGTACAACAATATGAAAAATTATAGACTATTATACACTTATTACTTAATTTTTTTCCTTAACGGGATGGAACTCCGTTCTCACTATTATAAGTATTAATTATAAATAGTTAATGTTTTTTTTTACTATACTTGTTAGTTTAATTTTTTTAAATTAATTTTTTAAGTTAAAATGTATTTTTTAATATTGAAGTTAATTACAGCTTAGTTTATTTAATTTAATAAGAGATGTCGTAACAAAAACTAACACAGATAGTGACATTATACAAAGAGTAGGCCCGCTACGGAATCCCCGGAGTAGATTAAGTTCTGATTTAAATTTTTTTTGTTTTGGGTTTATTTTTAAACCCGTAGCAAGGTGTATTATTTTCTAACTACTTTTAACTTTCTCATTTAAAGTTACTTAAAAATAAAGATCCATCACAATCCTTGTATTTTTCATTTAATAATAATTTAGTAGTACATGTATAATACCGCGATTATAATTTTGAAAAACTTTCTTTGTCTTTTCTTTATTCGACGAGCAAATCGCACATTTTTATTATATTTTATTTTATTTTATACGTATATGGACCAACCCCTTTTTAATCTTTTCTAAATCTTTTCTAATCGTCTAAAAACAAAAAATGGGATTGAAAAGATTTGCTCGAAGATATATTTTTTAATTATCAGTAAAAAATTGAACTATTATATTATTAATATAAAAATTTCTAGATATTTACGAGGGGGATTACACGAACAACAATTATCTAAAGATTATATACAAAGATCTTAAGGTTTAAAATGCGATTACATACAAGCAAGTATATAAAATAATGTTAATCTATAAAAATCATGTACATTTTGTAGCTTGCGCCAGGTTTCTTTACTTTTTCTTTTTTACACAGTTTAAAATTTCCAAAACGAATCTTTTAAAAATTACCAAAAAAAAAGTGTAGCACCTTTTCTGTTTTTCTTTTTTGAATTTAATCACGGATTTAGAAACGAAGGAGTAAATTAATTTTTGAAAGAAATTGAAATTTTTTTTTGGTATTAAAAAATTCGTTTTTTTCGGTTTTAATACCTGTTCTAAGAATACCAGGTAACATTTTGAAGAATTTATTTTTCTTTAATCTAAACGCCGCCTTTCTCTTTAATACGTCCTTAAGTACGAAGGCAAACGTGTTTTCTGTTATTTTTTTTTTAGTTTTCGTCCTATTTATGCCGAAGATCAAAAAATACTTCATTATCACTTGGAGGGAAATTCTTTCTAAGTTTTCTTCACTAGATTTTACACGTTAATTTTTTTAATCCAATCATTTACATTAATTGAGAAATTAATGAGCTTATTTTTTTAATTTTTCATTCATTTTTCTTTTTCGATATGTCTTCTTTTTTGTGTTATTCGGTATTGTCCCCTCAATTATAAAATTTCTTTAGATTTCCGTTCCTCTTTAATTTTTGAGTCATTCCTATTCGAATTAATCACTAATTAATTAATCTTTGAAAAAATAGACTCTATTATAGACACGAGAAAACATATTTCTTTATTTTACTTCTTTTAATAATTAAAACACTAAGAGTGAACCATAATAAATTATCGAGTGATTTTTATTTTAATTCATCACTACATAGAGCTAAGTTTTAATTATTTTTTTTTGTTTCTATTATTTTGTTATATTTTTCGTTGAAAATAGACGCATGCAAAATCCTATTTAGAAATAAGTGGCGTTTTTAACATAAACTCCGTTTATGTTAAACATCAGGTACGCTTAATGAATAAAAAATCATTTAATTTAAATTTAAGAAGAAAAAAGGATTTTTTACCAAAATATAATATATTGTATTAAAATCAACAACTATACAAATCAAAAAAAGTAAAATTAACATTTTTTTTCGATAATATAAAGGTGAGGGAGATAAGAAAGCAAATATAAAACGTATACAAACTAAATAACTACATATAAAGAAAAATGGGGAGGGGTGATGTTAATAATTAATCAATTAATAATAAAAACTGGAAAAAAGCATCTAGGAACCCTAAAAAACGAGAGATCGGGATCAAAAACAAAAATACCGTTTTAAATAAAAAAATACAAATAAAAATAACAAGAAAAAACACGCTGCTGTGTGTTATATTCTGTAAGGTGTGTTTTTAGTTTTTCTCCACGTTTATACACATAATTTTTTTACAGTTATTATGTTGAACCCGATTAGATATGATATGCCAACACTTTTACAGTTTTACAAAGTTCTTTTTTTGTTTAATTTAAATTTATATTTATATCGTTAACCATATATTATGAAAATGGGACTAGATGATAGGATTGAGCTTTTCATACAAAAATAAAAAATACATATAATATAAAAAATTTAGAAAAACACTCTATACTCTACCAGAATACTGTTAACACCGTTTTTTTTTTAATATTTCATTATAAAATAATAAACATCTAGTCTAATACGCTACGATTTTTATAAAAAAACCTACTTTTCAATTTTCCATCTAAAAAAACCTTTAATTTTTAAGCTTCCTCTTCAAGTAATTAATTAACTCTATTGAACGTACATACAAATCTATCACAAAGAGCCAGTTATTTTATAAGAAGTAATCAATTACACTGATGGACAAAAGTCTACATACAGCATTGAATTATGAGGTTTTTGTAAAACATAATAAGATAATAGAAAATTAGTATTACAGTGTGATTAAAGATTCACAAAAAAAAAATCGCTCAATAGCTACATAATAAAAATTTCACAGTCTACATACAATGCACTTGAGTTAAAGAAATCAAAAAGGAGTGGCATAAAGTAGCTGGTATTGCATTTCGCTTTTCTTAATTCAGCAGGGATTTAGTTATTGGTATTTAGTTTGTGTTTCTAATTGGCTGCAAAAGTTTACTCAAAAGTTTACAATACGACTGATTCATTCGCTAGCAAAGTTCGGCCAAAAAATCTCTCTAGAAGAGATATTAGCTCCATATTAAAAGAAGTGAGCAAAAACCCTAGAGTTAGCGCACCGAAATTAGCTGACCACATCGCGACTGTATCTAATAAGTCCGTACTTCCAAAAACCGTACAAAGAGTTCTACGCGATGATGGATTTTTCAATCCCGAAGAAAACCGCTGATTTCGGAAAAGAATATTGCAACACAATGACCCCAAGCACACTTTATCAAACATTAATTGCTATATTATGCACCTATGCGGTTGAATACACCTCCTCACAGTCATGATTTTAATTTAATCGAGCATGTTTGGGAGTTTTTAAAACGTAAGATGGAAAATCATAGATGCGAAAACACCGAAATCTGGGTTAGTCGAATCTTGGATTGAAATAACAGCAGAAGAGACAATAAATTTTGTGTTTTGTCCTTTTTTTATGTAATCACACTGTAATACTAATTTTTTGTTATCTTATTACGTTGTACAAATACCTCATAATTCAATGCTGTATGTGGACTTTTGTCCGCCACTGTATATCACATGTCAATGCCCCTTTTACATTAAAAATTCTTTTCGTATAAAAAAATTAAGAGATTAACTTAAAATTAATTAATAATCAAGTAATCAACTTTATCTACCTTATTTACATATTTATTTTCCAATAAATTTTAAGGTTTTTTTTAAATCTTAACCTCACTTTTAGTTGTCAACAAACCTATCAAAATCATAACCTCAAAATTAACGTCACAACTTACCGAATAAAAATGCGTCAATTTTTAACTAAATGAAAATTCGCTAGATGGCGCTAACCGATATTTAAAAAAATTAATAAATTCTTTTTCATTCGGTACGTTGTGATTGATTTGGTTATTCGTTAAATAAAAAAAGGGGATTAAATCTTTAAGCTGCCCTGAACCTCGAAAACCCCCGCTTAAATCAAAATTGTAAAAAAAGATTGTGAAAGATTTGTATACATCGACCAAAAAGTATTTAAACGAATAAAATAATTATCAACCCAATGATTTCATCTTAATTCTTCCTCCTTTTTCATTTTTTTTTAAATCATCTTGTTTAATTGGCGACCAAAAGATGTTGATACTGTCCCGCGGCGGGATACGTCGTCCAATTATCCAACAATTTATTGTTGTTGTCTTGGGCGGAGGAGCCGGGTTGAGCAGCTGAAGTTGTCGCGGCGGTAACAGGTGCCGTCGTCGCGTTATTAGCGGGGTAATAAGGGCCCATCGGCGTTGGTTGCACAGCGTGTTCAAAACCACCGGGCAATTTGCCGCCAGCAGAGTACAAATCGGGGCTGAGGAACTGTTGGCTGGAAGACTCGAACATGGAACGGTGATGTGCGGCAAATTGGGGCCCGCCCCCGTAGGGACCTGCGGGTCCGAAGTAGTAAGCGGCCGCGGTTGGATCGGGGCTCAATGCTCGACCGCCACCAGGTGAATGATGTTGCGGCGGTGGCGGTTGCTGATGAAGTTGTTGTTGCATAGCGCGCTGTTTTATATAGTTCGAGAACTCCGTTGGTGACATTCTAAAATAAATTAAATGAAAAATACATCAAAAATTAATTAAAATTCTTTGTTATTACTTTACTATTATTCATTAGCGGAAGAAGAAAAAGAATTTCTTACCTATTTGCCCTTTTGCTACTTGTTTTCAATTTAGTACTACCAAATTTCGTTTGAGCAAAAGTAGCTGTAGTAAATGTAAGTGGAGTTGTAGTTCTTGGTATAAAAGATGGAACTGGTGATGGTGAACTTTTATACGAACTCATTGTAGTTGGCGAAGGTGCCCCAGATGGCGATTGAAGATGACCGTTATTGATCACGTTCGGTGGTAGATTCTGATTAACGCCACCTTGGTGAGCAGTAACTATTGCGTTCGTGGGCAATTGATGGCCACCAACAACGATAGCGGCAGCATTCGGTGGTTGTTGGGCCGTGGCAATAAACGGAGCCGCAATCGAGGATTTCGGCGACAAACTGAGATTACTCAAACTACAACCGACCGATTCGATCGGTCTGAAACATTGGGCCTCCGGATTAAATGTTTTCGTTACTTCGCGATCTGCGTTATTTTCATCTTGAGGATCAGATTTGTCGCTAAAAAGTACTTTAACGGCTCCTTTTTCGCCGATTCGATAACTAACTTCGCCTGGATCAACCCAAACGGCTAATTCTTGGGGTAAATTTTCCAAGATATCTTGAATTGGGACGCCGCTTTCTCTTGCGGCCCTTTCGAGTACTTTATCGATTGGATCGCCAGTTTTTAAACATCGAAATGCCGACCCTTTAAACGGTTTATCTGGATACCAATGTCCTTGAAATTTGTCTTTTAAAGCCTTTTCTAATTCCTCCCCGAAAATATTTACTCTTCTACGGGGCAATTTATTATACAGGTACGAAATAACGAAGTTTAGCGCAACTTGAACTTCTATATGCATTTTTTATTCTTTTCGGTTTCTAGTAGCGCATTTAATTATTTTACTATTTTTTTGTTGTGATGTCTTGGTGATGGTTTTGATGATTCTGAAACAAGAAGATTTTTTTTTAATATTTTTTTTTCCGGTCAATGAGATTCGTCGTCTTGCGTGTGTTCGAAAAGGGATCAATACACGCGGGGGGCGTTTTCACAAAACTCCGGGATCCCGGTTCTGTGCTACGCTACTACTACGAACCAGGGGAGGGTGAAAAACTGGGTTACGCCCCAAACTGATGGCTGGCACAGATACTTTAGATACTCAATTTAACTCTGAAAACGTTTCCTTGTTACAACATAAGGATTTATTACCCATTAAAAAAGGTTATTCAATATTTTCATTAATAATGACTTAACCAATTTTATTTTAAAATATTATTAGAAATTATTATTAATCAATAACACTTATTAGAAATTGTTTTAAATTTTCAACTAATAAAAGTGAGGTTAGATATTCTAACCTCACTTTTATATGTCAAAATTTGTCCCAAATATAACAGATTCAGAATTATATCTAACTTCACTTTTATGCGTTTATAAAAGTGAAGTTAGATATTCTAACCTTACTTTTATATGTCAAATTTCGTCTCAATATTTTTTAATTATTGAGATACTTTTGATATTTGTAATAATTTTTATCTTAAAATTGATGTTACCTTTATTTTTAGAGTAGCAATTTAGGTTAACCTTCGACGGTTTAGAAACATTTCAAAGCGTCCTGATTAAATTTAAAATTGCGTTACATTAACAAAATTAAACCGGGTTATTTTAAAGTGTACAAAGCGGCATTGGAGGCGCAGCTTTTCTCGTATATTAATGAAAACTTTTCGGTGTGGTGTTATTATTGGAATCCATCCAAAGGCAATTCCCCGGGAGACTTTAGCTACAAGGAATTTATATTACGATTTATCTAATAAAGGTCCCCTCTCTATAAAATCGAACATTAAAATTACAATCTATTATTAAATTTATTATTCGACATAAAATCGATATACTTAGTTCAAGTTCATGAAAAATTCTTTTCAACTTTCTTTATTCTTACAACAAATCCCTTTAAAACCCCTTTTTTTGACCTCTTTTTTATTTTGAATTAATATGCCAATATCAAACGAGATTTCGTGTCCTGAATCAGGTAGTAGAGACCAAAGACCGTTGAAACACGGAATAAATTTTCGCAAATTACCCCTCCGCTAGAGTTCCTGATGGTTTTAATTTTGCCTAGACACGCTATATTTATTTATGAGGTCGCGATTCCTTTCTGGCCGATTCAAGTTTGACCTCTTAAAATGAACACAAATTATTTTACATCCTTATCGCTTGCTTTCATTAAAGTGTGGCTATCATCTTTGTTTGTATGGGCGAATTCACTTAAGTAACAATACAAATATTATTTATGAAATGGATTAATATGGTATCGACTTAAGGGTTGATTTATTAATTTAATCCTTTAGGATAATATCGATAAACCCACATTTGTGATAGGATCCTGGATTAACATGGTAAAACACCTTTCCTTCTAAATTTTGGTTAATCTCTTGAATAAACCACCCTCCGGGGGGTGGTTGTAGTTACCCACTATTCGTTTAAAGCTCGAGTATTGATCCATCTGAAAATTCCGTACGCAGAATCTCATCTGCATTCTCATTCAAATAGGAAAAGGGGACCAAGAATTTTTTACGTTAGATTCTAACCCAAAAAAAAAAAACAATTTATCAAATCCCTAAAAAACGTTTAATTGAATTAAATAAATCTATATGAATATTAAAATGATTTATACTGTACGAGATTTATTTATAATTTGTGTTATGCTTATTTAGTAATCCTAATTTGATTTAAAAACATCTTTAATGAGACAACTCAAGAAACTTAAGGTAGGATTCTATATTATCATTATTAGGATAATAAAGGAAATAGAGATGGCGCTGTTCGCAGTTAAATAATTCTTTTGCAGATATTTTTATCATAACCTAAAAAGCATTGGAGTAATAACGAATAATAAATGCGCAATTTGCTAATTGAGTAATGCACGTTGGCAAACCGAAACAACTCTGTTGCAAGCTGACACAGACTGCATAGCGATATTCGTTGTCGCCCTATTTTCCAAACTGTCTCAAAGATAAAGAACGGATTCAACGGACACCAATTGGTACTATTTATATGTAGAGAGAACGCAGGAGCAATTGGGGCGAATTCGCGTTTAAATAGAATAGAAGGGGACGAAAAAAGGATAGAAAAAATAGGCGACGACCTGACACACTTCAAGAGGAGTGCTGTTTGGTGTCGGTTTCAAATTTAAAACGCAACTTTTCCATTCAAAAGAGGCAAGTGGCAAGATGAGATTTGGATCTTCTTAACTTTTTTTTTATTGATAAAGATTTTATTTCAATTTTAATCTGAATGGATAACGTTACATTTGGAAATGATTTAAAGATTACATTTTAAAAGATTTATAAAATCCATAAATCAGGTTGGATTAAGTTGACCAAAAAGTATGCGTGTAAATAATTTTTTTTTGATTTATTTATAGCAATAAATCTTATATTTTTATGAAATAAAAATTAGGTAAACAAATTTTTTTAGGTTATGTGTAAGTTGTCATGTTGACAGTTCTAATTTAATTTGACGAAATTTGAAGTATAAACTTTATACTTAAAAAAAATTAATTAAAATATATTTTTATATTACATATTTATAAATTATAAACTATTTCAACTATTTTTCTGTGTCCTAACATTCATAACATTCGCCGTTGCGCTCACAAACTGAGTATATGACGTAACTAACTGCACACATCCCGTACAGAAACTGTTTTACAATTAGGTTGTTTAGTAGACAAACTACTTCCTCACAATTATGTGCTATTTTGATGAGAATAAACTTTTTTCTCCGTTAAAATTTTACCATTTTTGTTTGAATACAAAAATTTTTCTTTTATGGGTAACTTAACTTTGATTATCACCTTGACTTTGATTAGTCATTTCATCAAAGTTTGAAACAAAAATTTGCTTTATCACTATTACTTTGAAATAATAGAGACAATGACGAGAATATTTGTAAAAAAAATAATAATTAATAATAGAACTGGATGGAATAAAACAAAAATGATTTTTTTGACTAGTGTGAAGTTAGTCGCGCCACTTAACCACGTTCATCACAAAGGTTATTTGGCACAAAAACTACAAAGTGTTTATTTTTCTTTTAACCATGAATCATAAAAAAAGTAGCAATTATGCAATGACTTTTTGGCGAGGGACAACTTATTTTTCTAAGAGCGCGTATTTTCTATATTTAAAGCAAAATAACTCGAAATGGTTGTAAGGTTAGTAATCGTTTGGCAGATCTCGCCCAGAAATGTATCTCAAAACGAATTCAATTTTATATACGGGTTGATCGATAATAAATAATAAGGATTCCCTTTCAGTTTCACATAGCGATCGGTTCACCTTGACCCAACAACGTACCAGTTAATTCGTTATATACTCAAGTAATTCAATTACCATCGATTTTCGTCGTCAGGTTAGCTTTAATACTTAACAACTCTTTTCGAAAACAGTGAATTATTGCAAAATTCGTTTTAAGTGACATTTCGACTTTTAAAATTGATCACCCATTTCAAATTGATATTAATTAATTTATCAGTCAATTTGTACTTTTAAGTGACAAGATCGATTCAAAAAATCATCATTTATCATTTTTTTATCGCAGCATTATTATTAAATAAGTACATTTAAGTACATTTAATGAACTTGACGGTTTCATAACCTAAAAGAAAAATCTGTATGTCAATGTGACATTTCAAAATAACTAAGTTATAGTTTAACGTCAACATGACATTTAAAATTACTTCCTCGATTAGTTTCAATTTAATCAATTTAGTTCTTATCAAATAAAAAATGTAATTTTATTGAATGAGTGTTGATTTAGTGAATGAATTAAGAGAAAACTTAATAATTACCTTTCAACTTTTCTCGTTCACTTTTAAAATAATTTTCTTTCTTTTTCGGTTCTGTTTTCTTGGAACTTGTACAATCCAGTTCTATTTTTATAACAAAACCGAACCGTCTCAAACCTTTTTGTTATCTCGAGGGAATGAAAATGTTATTATCGCAACACGAAAAGGGCGCAAGGAAATACTTTTCGCAACTTTACAACTTGAACTAACCCGACACGTTCTCGTACTAAATTTCGATGTTTTTTATCATCACACAACCTGTGTGTGTTTATACAAGGTACATTTTTAGATAACAATGCCTATACTGAACGATAACGGTGTTTATCGCTCACGTCATAAACGCTTTAATGAGTTGTAAATAAACCGGACTGCGACATATTTTAAAATTACATGTAAAAGAAACTAATTTCTTTTTGAATAAGTTAAAAAAAGAAAATGATGTTGAACAATGACGTGAGATAGGAGAGATTGTGTATCGATCCAGGGTTCTATATTTGCGAGCGCGTTTGGCCCGGAAACATCGCCGCCACATTTTCACCGTGCTAATTTGGCAACTTGAAAAGGTTGCCGTTTCAACCAAGTTTCAACTTAATACGCCACACAAATATAATGACGTGGTTAATCTAAATTTATCGGGAAATGTTTTTAAGATGAGACGACGACCAGTATACGATTATTTTTTGTGAAAACGAAATGTTTAAATTTCTAATTTAAGAAAAAGAAAATAAAAATATTTAGAGTAAAGACGATTGCGTTTCAAATCACACTAAAATAACAAAATTGTGATCAAATCACAATTTAGTCATATTATTTGAATGGAAAAATCGTTAAACTTTTAGCGTTTGGATTAATGTAAATATTTTCCTTCTCTTTTGGCTTTTTCCATCGTAAATACCTCCATATTTTTTCTACGTTTCTTTCGTTCTATTTTTTTCCTCCGTTACGTATAATTTTTTTACATGAATCGATTTTAGAATGTAACAATGCTTTCATAAATCTTTCTTTTATTTTTTTTTAATTTTACGCCTTATAAACGTCCTTATCTTGGATATTACAGTTAGATAAGAAACCGGAGACTTTTTTTCTTTAACTAATACATTGAATTTTTATAAAATGAGTAAAGTAATGAGTAATGACACTTCAAAGAAAATATTAATATCATATAAAAATTCATTAAACTTTTATTTCTTTCTATTAAACCGGAGGAGAAAATGTAAAGTATAAAAATTTAGAATTTAGAACTAATGTTCAACGAATTTTTATTTCATCGCAATTTATGAGTCAATCTAGAATCTTTTTAGCAACAAATTACTTAAGATTAATGCTTTTTAAGTCACTTGTTAGCTTTGATAATAAAAATGAGTCAGTTTCTCACTTATTTTTTAAAAATACAATCAACTTAAACAAAAAGTTAAAATTAAACGTTTCACTTTTCATTAACAGTTAATGATCAATCAACCGTAACGTTTTAATCGATTAGAAACATTGATTTCTAGATTTGCACAAATTTTAGGTTCGAGAAACACTTTCAATTTCTAAAAATGTATTGTGCATTCATTTCTCTTACGTTTTTATTTTAATATGTTATGTTAACACTTTTTTACAATTAACTGTTTTCTGGCGATCTTTCCCCATGAACGAGTTTTGCCCACATTTTCTTATTTTTTGCTAAACTTTTAGCTTCCTGTACAGTTTTTCCTCATTCCTTTGCTTTCTTGCCAACTCTACTCGGTTTACCTGTCTAGTATCATACACTCTCGGTAGATGTCCCCACCAACTGAGGTGTCTCTTTTCTATGTTCATAACTTATACTTTGCTAATTATTATAGCAAGTAACATTCACTACTTAAGAAACCCGAAACTTTCTAGTTCTAGGTCTAGTGTTCGTTCTAGTTTTACACTTGCACTGTCACTATTCGGGTTTAGCCGTGCGTCTTCAGACACGTGACAAAGTAACTAACACAACATGCTTTTAGTCTACCAAATGATCGAACCTAGGCAGCAAAAATTCGCTTTTACACAATCTTTAGACTAGAGTCTGGTCAAGAATGAGATGAACCTAAATCCTTACAATTTATTTTTAATAAGTCTATAAATGGAACTATCAAGATGCCAACCCAATCATTCGGCGTACTTCCGAATCTTTTCTAGTGATAGAGATTTTTAAGATGGACTTATCCTTATCCGAATCAACATGAATCTCTAAAAAATTGCTCAATTACTCAAACATAGTTATTTCGAGATTTTAAAATGTTTCTTCATGCTTGAAAGGAAAAATCCTACTTATTTTTCTTAATCGGCACACTTTAATCGATTCGTAGCCGATTGATTTCAAAATTTCAACAATTTTGAGGTTATAGTATAACTTTCCGTTAAAGAAATTGATACGCTCGTTTAGGTTGGTATTAAAAACGTCATTTTGGATGATTTAACATAACTTTAAATTGATTATTTTGAAATTGAATCTAAAAGAGAAACTAAAACAATATTATTTCTCAATCGAAACGTTTAATCAATTAGTAACGAAATAATTTTATAATTTATATAATTTTTATAGATAATTTTTTGGTTATAAAATAATTTTATTGGGATACGTTCATTTAAATTGACGTTTCGAATTTTGAAGCATAACCTCAAAAAAATAAATAAATAACTCACCTTTGTTTATGATTTTTTTGTAACTTAATTATGTTTTTTAAGACGTGTACACAGCAGCGTGAAAAGCGCACACACGCACGTAACACACCAAACGTGGTGCAGTTTCGGTTTGAACTAGCTCGTTTAGCACGTGTCCATTTTTATTGGGCCCCCCAATCGTGCTCATCGCGGGGTGGGGGACAAAATATCCCTCCACGTCCAAAAGCGACGACCAAAAAATGGATCGAAAAGAGACACAGTTCGTGGCAAAACGATTTGGCGCCCCTTTTCCTTTTTTATTTTTCGGCACAAAACAAATTCTAGATTTAGGTTCTGAACGAGAGACTCACCCGGAATGCGTTTCGTCACGGTAAACTCTCTCCCCGGATCTATTTTAAAATTTTGTTTACATGCGCGACTTTTTTTAAGCGGATGCGAAGGTGATTCGAAAATCCCAATCTTAGATAACCTCAATTTTAAACCTGTCAATAAATTTTCGCAGTGAATATAAACGCAAATTTAGTTTGATTTTTGATTAATTGATTCAAACCTCAAAATAATTTTTAAAGTTAATTTAAGACTTGAAAAGTCTTGAAAATAAATTATTGTTTGGTTCGCGTAAGCTAAAACAATTATGTCAAGGTTGTATTTGTTAAAACATTATTAAAAAAATGCCCGATACTCATCTGCGTGTGAATTTAAAAAACCTTCTGCTCAACTATGCTTATTTATCGTTGTATTTTCATTAATTTTAAATAAAAAGCTTACCTGTTATGATAACGTAGGTTTGTAGAGATGAAATTTTTGAAATACTGCAACAAAAAAAAAACAATTTATTATTTTGCTAACAATAAAAAAAAATCATTTAAAATGTTTAATCTAATCTAATTCTTATCCGTAATCACGAAAATTGTGTATGGTCATTAAATTAGATAAAATTTTAAAATGATAATATGGTTTTTAGTTCTTATTTTTTAGTTAATTGATATAAGCTTTTAAGTAGTCGCTGGTAATGACGAGAGACGATTAGGAGTTGAGAGAAATTCTCGGTTGTTAAGACAGCCCTTGACCTGATAATGACGGTATTAATCCCATGAAAATGGGGTTCACGACCCCTTATGTCTTCATGTACCAAGACTACAATTCTAAAATAAGAAAATTAAAATTCTCTATAAAAAGATTTAAAAAGAAAGGAAAATGAACCGTCGACCAAATCTTCTTTCTTAAGCAGGCCCTAAAAAAGACCTACGAATACGGGATGGACACCCACCACTTATATATAGATTTTAAAAGTGCCTACGATAGTGTAGAAAGAAAAGAAAAGGTCACTGTATAATACAATGAAAGAATTCAATATCCTAATACATTTAATAAAATTAGTAAAAGCAACGCTCCACAAATTGAGTTAAAGTGAAGGTCCAAAATAACTATCAAGATCCTTTCAGACAGGTGTGGGGTTACGCCTATCATGCCTACTGTTTAACATCGCTTTGGAAAAGGCTATTCATCGTATTCTGTCAGCACTTTCTTTCTGCCAGTGCCAGTGTAGTTTTTCAATGTTCCATCATACCTCCACTTATTCACGATTTTTTGTAACGTGGAATGAGGTCTTACAACAATTTTACCAATATCTCTAAACGATTTACCTTCAGAATATAGCTTTACCACGAGTTGTCTTATTTCTAAAGTTGTTTCTCTTCGAAATGTGGCCATTGTCAAGCAATAATTCTCAAAATTATGAAAATTAATTTTAAACTGATTCAGATATGCTTCACAAACGTGAAAATATATTTCTTCTAACGGAACAGTTAAACATGGGTGTGGTTCAGTAATGCTGTGGGCATCAATGGCAGCCATCAATGGAAGTTTATTCAGGAAAATATGACAAAAATCTAATTATTTGGATATTTTAAAATGTAATTTATGTCAAAGCTCTTAAAAATTCAACCTTCCGACTGTGTTCTGATTCCAACAAGATAATGATGCTAAACACATTCCTGAAGAGCGCATAATATGTCGAAAGAAGTGATCATCGAATTACCCATTTCAACACTGTCACATCTGACGGTGGCCAGTAGGAATATGGCAGATATAAGGACCAGGTGGAAGAAAGTCTAAATATGCTGGGAGTTAGAAACTGGAAAGCCAAGGCACGAGGTAAAAGAGAGTGGCAGCTGATCATAGAACAGACCAAGACCCACGAGGGGTTGTGGTGACAATCATGATGATAAAGATATTGTTTTGAGGAATTCATATACAAAGTATACAAACTACAATAACAATGTTATCGATAAATTAATTTTTTATCGTGATTAATAAACGGAAGCAGATAAAATACCGGGTTTTTAACCAACATTTTCAACAAAATGTGTAAATTACAAAGCACTCGAGTACACAATAATATCATCGGCCAGATGTCTATTAATAATAAAGCATATCTGCATAAATAAAAACGCAACATGACGTTACAAAAAAAATTCACATTAACATAACAAAAAGAATTCCATTTTGTAATAAAAAAAAATATGTTAATGTTGATAAGAAATAGGTGACGCAGGAATTGCTTATTTTTTTTGCGTAAAAAAATATTATAATACACAAACTATTTAACACAACTCGAAAAGTAAAGTCATCCTCATAATGTTGTTATTGAATCAAATTTCAAACAAAATTAACTTTAAACGTTTTTGGTTTCTTTGTTATAATAAAAATGAAGAAATATTTAAAAAAATATCAAAAGACCTTTGGTGATTCATCGATACAGAGAAAGAGAGACGAATTTCAAACGTTCAGGATCTGAAACTGTTTGCAATAAAAACCAGTTACGATTGGTTTGTTTTCCTACTACGGTTGAGCGATGCTATTTTTACTTGTGCACGTTTTGTAACCCAGAATGATTTAAAAGTTTATAAAAGAAATACGTTTCACAATTTCTTTTGTAACTAAAAATACATACAAAAAACAAACTCTTTCAAGGTTACATCAACAAGGTTCAATTATTGTGTCAAATTGTATAACACAACCTAATTGACTAAAATTATTGTAACAAATAATAATATCGATATCATCGTTTCACAATTTCACAATACGAAATTAAAAATAAACGTTCTCTGATATCGGAAATTTGATACTAACACCATGTACAACCGTACTCTCACACAAACGATAAGATTCCTATTAATAATTCGTGCAAAAAGTAACGATTTTTGATAAACAAGAATTGTAAGCCAAAGTAGAATTGCAATTTATTGGGTTAATAATAACCGAAGTAAGGTGATAAGCCCATTCTATTTCATCATTTAGAATCCTCACACGTGGGGCGTTATATCGATTTGTCAGCAGCGGAAAAGAGAGGTTCTTCGTTTTGCAGTGACAACGGCAGCGCCGAAGTCGCTCCTCAAATGCCCACCCCGATTCTCTGTTTACGATTACTTCGTTCGCCCTACTTTCAACACTAATCGATTATAGAGATAACAATAACAAATTTTCC
Organism: Onthophagus taurus; assembly: GCF_036711975.1. Taxonomy (NCBI): domain Eukaryota; kingdom Metazoa; phylum Arthropoda; class Insecta; order Coleoptera; family Scarabaeidae; genus Onthophagus; species Onthophagus taurus. The sequence goes on from NC_091967.1 coordinate 7,904,598, forward strand.
CAGTTTTATGTTTACTAACCTCTATTTTATCCAGAATCTCTCACATATTATTTCCTCCATACCGTGAACGAATGTTACGCAATATCAACCTATAAATAAACTCAAAAACCTAAGAGAAGCCAAATTTTGTATTTTAGGTTATGTTTTTTTTTCTTAATTTTAAAATACTAATTGAAAAATAATGATCTAACCTCACACGATTTCAGTATTTTTTTATACTTAGAAAAACGTTTATTCTATCAATACACTTTAATTAAATCGTTATTTCTATTGAAATCGATAAAAAAATCGATAAAAATTAAATTATAGGTTATATCAGTGAACGTTGTTGATGTTGGTAAGAAAGGAAATGACACATTATCGATAAAAATTTAAAATGTCAAAATAAATTTGACGAAAATATTCGTATGAATAATTTTAACAAAAAAAAGTAATCAAATGACATTTAATGCCGCACAGTGAGTGCTGTTAAGAAAAGAAAATACCAAATGCCAATTTCTGTGCACACCTATTCATAGGAGGCATAAAGTCGTCCGGAATGTTGGCATCGATCCCGTTGATTTCACAGCAGCAGTAGAGTTCACGAAGTCCCGAAACCAATGCTCTGTCACTGGGCCAAATGTTGGCACATTTGGCAGTGTAGGGTATACATATACACACCCGTTGTTGTTCGGCCCAAATAAGATCAATTATCTCTTATGAGATTTCAAACACACAAGAAAAACCTTAACCTTTGAAAAATTATAATCAAAGTACCAATTACAACGTGAAGTTAGTAACGAAAAGCGTTTCGTTCACGCTAACCAGTCATTAGTATTAATAAGTTTGTTGATTTACTTATTATTATCATTAGAGGGAACGTGCGGTGTTACGCAAAAATAAAAATTAATAATTAAACGTTTATCCTTGGACAAAACCAGAATCATTCCAATCATTTCGCCAACAATAATCGTTTTTATAGCTACACAATTTTCTTGCGTTGAAGGAATACATTGTATTGTTGCGTGAAAGAAAAAAAAAGATTGTAAAGCGTATATTTTCCATACGACAAACAAACACGCTTATTGAATTTGGTCGAAACATAGTCTCGTAATTGTTAAGGTCGTCACGAAATCGTTCTCATCCGCTTCTGTAACCGATTGCGTTTTATTAAAACTCCTAAGTCCTTAAATAAAAAATATATGCATATAAAACACGTGTTGTATGCATGTAAATTAAATTAAATTTTACAAATTATTACAAAATTTTCTGAAGATCGATTCTCCTCGAAACTGACATTTTAATTATAGATTAGGTCAATAATTACATATTGGTAAAAAAGAAATTCATAAATGTCAAAATTAATTTTCGACATAACCTAAAAATTCCTTCAAAAGAAAATTTAAAAAAACCATAAAAATTGATTAAAATTTGTAAATGTTTTTGCGAAATGAAATTGTCGTTAAATTTTTATTAAGTTTTAGTACTCGAGTTTATGATTATTGCTATTGCTTTTCAGTTATTTAGAACATGCTTCAATTTCTATTCGGTGATTATTATTATTATTGTTGAGGGGAGGGGGCTATCGTCACCGCGACCTATAAGATCTATTGTAACTTAAGGCCTCCAAAGGTTTAAGGCAAATGTAGGTCCTTGATGAACCTTAGTATTATTGCTCCAAGGTCTAGTTCCTTTATGTCGGTAGGTGTCAGGCGAACTTTACCGAAAATTTTGTGTTTTAGACGACCGACGCATTCACACAGTATAATATGATCAGCAGTCTCTGACTTGTCGTTGCAAAATCGACAAGTTTGATCCTTAGCTTGTCTAATATGGAAAAGGTGGTATTTTAGGGGCGCATGGCCGGTCGGGAAGCCTTAGAGCCACCGTGCTGAGGTTAAAACCTCTTTGGTTTTAGTTTGCGACGGAGTTATCATACTCTTAGCTTCTCTGTGAGCTGGAAGCTGGAAGTTGCTATTGATTGCCTATTTTAAGTGGCTTTTTTGTAGTCGACAGCCGGGCTGGAGTCCAATAAAGGGCGTTTTTGCTGCCTCTTTGACCAGCTTGTCCGCATTTTCATTGCCCTCAATGTCTTTGTAACCTGGAACCCACCATCATTGACCCTAGCGAGTTCTTTCAGGTTGCTGGTACCCTCTCTGATCAGCGCGGAAGCACACGTGTAGACCTGAATTGCCTTTAGGCCCAACTGTCCGTAAAATGTATATGCACCTTTCTGTACCTTTTGTAGGTTCAAAACGGTGCAGAAGTTTATAGCAAGAACTTCTGGTTGAAAAATGATTATGTCCGAGCTAAGGGGCAATTTAATGCTGTCTTTGAAGCATCGGTGTACCAGGCAAAGGCTCCTCTTTTAACTTGAGGCTCACCCTGCGTCTAATCGTCCCTGCTTCTGTATATGACTTTATATGGCTGGTCGAAATTATATTCTGTCGGTATAAGATCCGTTTTAATTCCAATCAAGTGGTTTAGACGTGAGTCGTTGTGGATTTCGAGGTGTCCTCTGAGGTTACCCTGCATCAACTTGAGTGAAGAGCATGTTTTCAGTGATAAGGCACTTAAAGCTGCCTCCTTTTGTATGTATAAATGAAGTGGTGTGAGACCGAGTAGGGCTTCAAGAGCAGCCGTTAGACAAGATCTCATTGTACCCGTTATGTTAAGACATATTAACCGATGGATTTGTGCCAGCTGTTGCCGTGCTTTCTTGTGACCACCAAATCAGTGAGGCATAGGCGACCATGGGCCTGATTATTGCTATTCGTGGTTTTAAGACACAGTTTCTTCCAAGGAGCCTGCGGCAGATCTGGTTAGCGATAATAGCGTTTTTCCTCACCTTGACTATGTGGGAGTTCCAGTTTAATTTACTGTCTAGTATTACCCCTAGGTATTTGACTTGTGTTTTGAATTTCGGTGATTAACCATTCAAAAAGTTTTCAATGTTTCACTTTATTTATTATTATTATTTTACACCTTACCACTCTATCATTTCCAGGATAAATAAAATTAGTTTTTTCTCAATCAGTCGTGTGTTTTGTTGATTTATTAACATCGGAGTCTTATCTTATCGTTGCGATAAAGGAATAAGACGTCAATAATCCTTAAAATATGCGAGAAATAGGTGAGAAAAAATTCATCTTAAAATTAAAAAAAAAAAAATTTTAAATCAATATCTGAAAAGTGAGGTTATATTTTTTATAATAGCCTTATTTGACTGTCAGCCAAATGTAACGTAAAAAAAAATCCGAAACGCCAAATTTAAAAGTCAAATTTCCAAAGTGTGTAATTTAGTTTAATTGAAATTTCTGATCTCTGAAAGAAAAAGAAACTTAAAAATTCCGAGAATTAAACTGTACGTTATGTCATAGTAAATGCCTGGTACAAAGTATATTTTACTCTTTTAGAATTACACTTCCAAGTAATTCCACAGGATTTATCGTAACCTTCAATAATAATAAGAAATCATCTTTGTACGGTAATTTTTTAATGTTCATAATTAAATTCGAATTGAATAAAATCGTTAAAAGATTTTGTTATTGATGACAGAAAATATTGAATTTCTCTATTGCAGGGTTGGGTTATTTGTACAGGGTAGGGCGGAGTTTAAGGGCAGAGTTCACTAGGTGAGAGGATCCTAGGTCGACCTAAAAGCCCAACATGACCGACATAGATGGCCAAACCCTCCCAAAAACTATTGTTTTTCAAAAAGCACTAAACTTAATAAGACAAAATAAATTAACTCACCCCAAATGTTCTTGATTTCAACGAAGCGAACCCAAATCCAACACACAATTTCTTTGGAATTATTCAAAAATAAAATTAATCAGAAAAAAGTCACCTTCTCTCCTCAAATTATTTTTTTTAAGCTTCCTTTCTTTTCTCGTCAAGTTATTAATATTATTTTGTTTTAATTTTCTTTTTGGTTACAGTTACAAGTTATAAAAGTAGAAAAATATAAAAGTGTAGGTAGTCTACGACTATCGAATCTTTTCCTTCCTTTCGTCACTCACGTTTTTAAACGCTACGTGAAAAACCTTAATGTATACATATATATTCTATATTAATATAATTAATTCTTTTTTTACACTCACTCACGAGGCTTTCACAGCACAGTGGCACTAGAACTGCCGCTCGTGTCGATATATAACTCGGTCTGCGTTCTGGGGTCTCTTACGTCACTAGTGACGTCACGCGCAATCGTTACCGGGCAACGGTTTGTTTTGGGATACGGGGGCCGAGGGGTTCTTACGAGGGTTTCAACAACGGATTTCAGTTGCGTCACTAATGTTAATGCAACCCGAAAAAGGGCAACGAAAAAAACAATTGAAACAACAAGAAAAACTTCATCACAAAAATCCATTAAAATCAAAAGCCGTTAAATATTATTTTTAATGTACCATATGGAACGCAATGGATGGTCAATCTTGACAAAAATTATTAATTTAGAGTTATTTTAAACGTTTTAATTGGTGTACTTTATTCATGTAACGGATCAAACCCAACCGAACCGAAATATCTGAGTTTAATCCTTCTGTGTTTCTGGTTGGAGTTTGACTCCTTTAAGGAAGTATTAAAATTTTCTGACCTAGGTGCATAAAGATGGATATCTGGAAACAAGACGGTATTTCGGCTAGGAGTGTGGATTTGCTTAGAAGTCCCAGCTACACACAATAACTCTCCCCCTCAGCATTGCGCATGGCTATCATTGCAAAAAGATGTTATATAAATTTAAGATTCTTTTCTGAACTTATTGTGTGTTCTGCCATAATAGAAAAAGGTCGTGTGTTTGAGTGATCAACTCCCCGGAGCTAAACCAGCACCGATCAGACCTTTCAGGGTTATGGTCCTGCTTGTGTAATAAGTTTAAATTTGTACAGTATAAATATTTGTCTAATGTAATATGCTGCAGAAGTTCTTTTATTCTTCTCTATCATCTACTTGTATACATAGGTCTTGTATACATAGGGCTTGTAATTCTGTTAATCACCCACTTGTTTACTTTTTCCTAGACTAGGAAGTACAAGAGTGGATTTTTGCTACTTTTTCAGATATTGACTTTATATGGCATTCTAAGATCTGCATTCCGAGTAAACTGAGATGCTTTGTAGATATGCAGAATTTTGGCGCTTGTTATCTCGTTCCAGGAGTCTGAGCTGAACCTAAACTAACAAAATCCAATCGTAAGGCATCTCAATAATAACCTAACCACAAATCAACTTCAAACCCACCTAATATAATCTAAAGGCTAACGAACCCTAATTCCAGAGCAAATCTACCCCAACCCAAAAGCAACCCAAATCCACCTAAATATATCTATAAACATGATATCAATATTATCCAAATGATATGATATGATCCAATGTGAATCAAAATTTTAGCTATTTCTGGCAGCTGAATTCCAAATTGAGCCAAGAAGATTTATGAAAATGTGTCCTCCTGTAATAACGAAAAAGATTTCTTCTTTATTTTTAAATTACTTGCGCATAACACGGCATGTGGAAACCAAACATATCATTTTGACATACCCAAGGATGATTTAGCCATAAACAACTCGGACTATATTGTAAATCTGGTTCTTCAGATATTGGTAGATATTTATTTGATAATTTAAATATTGCCTTAAAGTCTTGAATTAAATTTGTAACTAAAATATCAATTTAATGTATAAGTAAATTTTTAATAATTTAATGTCAAATTGGCAATTACACTGAGTAAAATATCGCCGTTTTCAAGTTGCAATTGAGCGTGGGCGAGTTGAACTGACAAAATCATGTGTTTTTGGCAAAAGAGACGAAAGTCAGAAAAGAGGAACCTTGTATTGTTGTTGTTCCAATCCAGAAATAAACCGCAGTATAAAATAACCCTATTACAAAACGAGAAAGAATTCCTCGAAAAATCTCTTTATTTCTAAAAAAAGGATGTTTGATTTAAATACGCTAAATATTGCATCGTTTCGTTTTATTTGTTATTACCTTTTAAGCTTTTATAGATTTTTATCACTTTTTATTACCTTGTTATCACCTTTTGTATTTTTTTAAGGAACAAAAGCGAGATTTTTTATTATTATTAGGTATTTGCAAAATACTTTAGAGTTTTAGTTCTAAACAGAAATCCATTTTTACCAAAAAAATTATAATATTATTCCCATCTCAGCATTGAAACGAAACAATTAAAATTATTATTACAATTGCATGGCATTGAATTCGTTCCATTGTTGATATTTATTAAACATTGGAAATGAACCTGGCGCTGAGTTTATTGTTTGTTAAACAAACAACAATAAAATTAAACCGATATTCGCTGGGTTTTGTTGTAAAATCAAGTTTTTAATAATAAATTCAACCAGACTAATTTATTTATTGTTACTTATAAATGAAAAATACGGTTATTTGCGCCTTAACTTTATCTTTTTACTCACTACGAATAAAATTAGATTTTATTCGATCGCTAAAAAATATAACACTCGGTTTGTATCGTTCGTTTACAATATAAAATTAAAAATCTCACTCACGTATACCATTTATTATTATTGTTGACCGTGGACCATTATTTGCTTTTATAATTAGCAAAATTACAACTCGTTTTTGAAAGTATTCACAAAACGAGCCCATAAAAGAAACGACGATTGCATAACGTTCGTTTTAAATTCAGTTTGACATTAAAACATATATTTTTTTCCTTTAGCAAAAAGATAAGAGATTTTTTCCTTTAATCTCAAGATTTGTTAGATGAAGATTGTCTAAATAGAGTACGTCGATCCCAACGAAGAGACAAACATGAAACGCGAGAGAGAAAATCTCGTGTGTACGTACATTACGGTGGCGATGGAGCTCCGTTTTATGTGTATATGGGGTCGTGGACACCGCTCGACGCCGTTGCTGTCGACGAAATGTCTTGTCGTTGTCGTTCTCGACGTCATCCATTTATTTTCTAACGTTTTAAAAAGGACGAACGAACCGTCGCAAAGCTATTCTTAGATACAAACGATGTCTCATCTAAAAACATAAAATTATAAAAAAAAATTAGTTATAATTCCACTATATTATTGATAAAATTCCAATTGTAAATGATTTCATTTTTTGTTTAATTAAGATATCAAATATTATCTAAGAAACTTGTATTAAGGGATTTTATTAAAGATTTATACAGATTATATTTAATTTGCAAAACTTTTTAAAATTCAAATTAGAAAAAAAAACGTAATCAGTGTACTGAGAATAACAATGAGAATGGTTTAACAGGTCAAGAGTGTTGAGTACCCACACTCACTTACACAAAATACAAATAAACAGTTTTTTTAGTTGCGTGAATCGCGACAACGCAATAAGGGGGCTCTTATGACACGGTTTAATTTCTATTGTAAATAATCCAAGGTTGACGATACGCAAAAGATAACGTATTTTTTTAATAATTCTTATTTAGAAAATAAAATGCAAATAAAACGTTACTACATAGTAAACAGCGCGGTTTAATATATTTTTTTAATATAAAGTCTAATTTTAATATAATTTAATATATAAATTGATTTCCACTCAACTCATTAACAATACCTAAAATGTTTCTCAAATCAAGAAGGTTTAGTCGGATTTGCTTTTTGTATATTCATGCTGATAGGAATAGAAAATTATTTCTTTTAAAGTATTAGATGTAAATATAAGCCAAGAAATATTATTATTTACATTTCATTTGGGAAAACACCTTCTTAAGGAAATTTATTGAGTATAACAGCATGATCACCAGCACAGGTATTAATGACGCTCTTTTTCTTCAAGTACTGATCGTACAAATTGGTTTCCTCGATTTTATTTGCAATCTCCGTCACTATGCTCACCTTATTCCCTTATTAGTTCATTTTCTTATTGATTATTTTCTAGTTAATCATTTTCCATATTGCCTTTTGAACGTTGCTTACTTTTGCAGTCAATTTTTTATTTTTCTTATACTAATGCGTTGTATATATAAATTATAACTCTATTAAGTCTTTTGTGTATTTATATTAAGAATAATTCGCAAGATAATGCGAAAATGAAAGAAAATGTAAAAAAAAGCGTTGACGTTTTGAAACGTCAAATTTGACAGAGAAAGTTTAATTAAAATGAAATTGTATTTGTAGTTAAAATAATATATCATGTTTTGTGACCTGTAAATATACAATATTCGCACTACACATAGGGCGTGGGGTTGATTATCAAAGTGGGTCAAATTGGTAAAGTTCCAGATCTGACTGCCTCCACTGGGCACTCTCTTTCTCTTTATTTATCTCTATCTTTCTATCTTTCTCGATGGAGTTTTCGCCCTCGCGTCCATCCGGTCCCATCCCGCGCGTTCTACCGATCCGGGGTTGCACACGCCCAAAGCATCGATTAGAGAGGACATCCTCTCCCTATAATCCAACATTTCTTGTTCTCAAAAAATCCGTATAATTATTTTGTATGCATTATGCATAATATTTTGATGTAACTAATCCATGTGGGTTTAACTAATGTGACCTTAAAAAAGGAGTACGCAAACATACAACAGAATCGTGCCGTTGCATAATGGGCGGTTTTATTTAGGTCGTTTTCGATTCGTTTTCTTTAAAGAGAAAAATAATTTTTATGATTTTCTAAATAACAATGCACAAAACATTTATTTGAAATTTATTCTATGAAGCGAATTTATTAAAAATAATTTTAAATTTTCATTATTTTTTTGACGTCATCTTATTTTCGTTTGTAGAATCAATAAACAAGACGACGCAAAACATTTACTCTTCTGATTAGTCAATTAAACGAAACGAAAACGATCCAATAAGCTTAAATTAACATCTCGATGTGGCTCTTTTAAGAAACATTTTTAAGAATTCCGTTTTGATTAGTTTCTACGTTTATTAAGTTACGGAAAAAAAATCGAATAATTAATTTTTTATACCTTCAAACGCACATTTAGGAATCTGGATTTTGGCCACGTGCAGGTTGCACCGAGGGTATCGAGACGACAGAGGGTGGGGAGGACGCAAGCTGCGCCCCTGACGTCAGAACGGGGGCTCTGCCGGTTCTCTCTAAAATGTCAGAGTTCGCCAGCAGTTGCGGTGGTGGTAATCGATATAGCAGCGAACACCCGGGATTCTCCAACCGTCCAAGGTTGTCATTTCAAATTCTCTTCCTGAAAAACTTCGACTTTGAGTGTCAACAACTCAATCTAAATTAACAATAATCTGTAATAAAGAACAAAAACAATTTATAACTTGTATATGTAGAAAAATTTTGAAATAAATTTGTACTACCTGAAATTATGAGGGGGTGAAGGTGAAGTGCATGGACACGTGTAATACCGTAGAGAACGGCACGTGACTGCACATGACTCCGCAAATCTCGAATTCCTATTTTAGAACCTAACTTATGGTCGACGAGAGAATCTCTTCGCCCGTTTTAATGTTACGAAGTGGTTTCCCTCTTGTGTAACGGCATGCACGTGTGAAAATCAACGTCACCAATTAAATTACAAACCTCAAAAAGGAAATCTTTAAGATTAATTAAATTTTGTATTCATTTAATTTGACAGTTAATTGACGTTCAATTAATAAGTCATTATATCAACAAAAAAAAACAGAGATGGCGTTTTTAAGTTTTAAATTTATTTGAATATATTTTTATAAATTACGATTTAATATGTATTTTGTTAATAAAAATAATTAATTAAATAAAATTAAATTTATTTCTACTTAAATTGATGTTAATTTTTTAATTAAATTTTAAATCATTATAAATAAATTAATAGGGGTGGGGTTATTTATAAGATTGGCGCGAAATTTAAAAATTTGAATTTTATAAGGGAAAAATTCAAATCTTATTGAAACTACACCTATAAATTAGAATATTACACCCTGAATATACTAATTTATATGCAAAACGTGTTCTAGAACACGGTTGTGATGTAAATCGGTTTTCGATCGTTGTCGTTGGGCTGCCATCAATGTCTACTTCACGTGTAAAGTTTAATCAAAGGGTTTTAGAATTAGAACGTGTCCATAAATATCTTTGTAAAACCGATTAATAATAAGCCTCCGATATTTCCTTGTGTCAGCGTCATTAATATTTCTTGAAAATCTATTTTATTCAATTCAAAGATGTATGTAAATGACAGTTTAAATTTAAATCTTGGTTTAATTTCGTCTTGAGAATAAGGAAAATTGATGTTTTTGCCCTTCGAGAAGATGAAGATTGTGCGAAACCCGCTGACGTAAACGCCATGCGTTCACGATGACGATAATTTTATTTTTTTATAGCTGGTTAACCTACGCCAAAAACAACGATTGTTGGAAGAGAACAATGAGATTGGATCACAAAAACCGAGTTGTTATTTTTTATTTCTTATTTTTTTTGCTCTTTATATAAATAAAATGAAATACGTAAGAGGAAAAAAGTTAGATGGAAAATTTGCGTAAAAAAAAATGTTAAATAAACCGATTAGATAAACGGGACAGTTCCACCCTAAGTTTGACCCGAAATGGGATTGTGGGTCGAGGTCAGGGGTGGGCTGGTCGATGCAGCGTTTCTGCGCAAACCAGCAAACCCGTGCATTATTCTACAAGAAAAAAATAGTCTATTAAACGATTTAATTTAAAATTATGATATAATTTTATGAATAAATTGAGTGTATTACGAATAAAGATATTATAGGCTATATACAAGTGTTTCAAAATTAATGCGAAAGATCTCAAGGGGTGATTTTTCAGTGAAAATTACGGTGTCTTATAAAACTCGTAATAATAATAATAATAATAAATAAAATGTCATTTTATTAGCAACAGTTATCTGCCAAATTTCATTCTTCTAAATTCCCGCTTAGTGGATTTATTAAATAAAAATGATTTTTTCCCTAACTTCAGACGGCTGTAACTCGGTGGGAAAGAGGTTTTGAACAAAAAGTTATATGAAAGACCCCTCTTAATTTTTCATGAAAAATCGCCCCTTCAAATCCTTCGCATCAATTTAGCAACAGCCTGTATAAGTATAAAAGATAATATTTTGGAGGTTATGTTAATAATTATTACTCCAATCAAAAAATGTTTCAAACAATATTTGCTCAAAATTTAATAAGGAATAACTTTTGTTAAAATTATTTTCTGAAATTACCGTTAAATATCACTATATATAAGTACAAAAGGTAATATTTGAGGTTACGTTAATAATTATTACTCGAATCAAAAAATGTTTCAAATAATATTTGTTAAGAATTTAATAAGAAATAACTTTTATTTAAATGATTTTCTGAAATTCCCGATATATATCGCTATATATAAGTATACAAAGTAACATTTGAGGTTATGTTAATAATTATGACACCAATTAAGAAATGTTTAAAATAATTTGTTTGAGTGTATTTTTAATTTTTAAATATTCACTTTATCTGTTATTAGATTAAGTTTGAAGTTGAATTTCCTATATAAATAATTTATTTGAAAAAATGACAACAAAACATAATTTTATTTTGAGGTTATGTTTCAATTTAACATCAAAATTTCAATTTAGAGGTTAGATTTGCTTGAATCGATTCTGCTATACACGAATATTTTTTTAATAAGAAGTATAAAGTAACGTTATGTTGTAATTATCATAATTAATAGTAATTAGTTACTCATTTTTTTTGCAGGAATTAAATTATCCTTAAACTCCTAAATTCTCTTTAAAAATCGAAATAAAAAGGAATAAACGAAGTGGTACGTAGTATATTTCAGGGGAATTTCAGGGCGAACGGATCGAATGAGATCATAAGGTCAAATGTCGAAAGTTCGCGAATCGTGTTTGACCTGCCAAAACATCTTCAACCTCACTCAACATTTTTTTCAAAATTTTTTTCCAGAGTGATATTTTCGAATATCTACATGAAAAAAAAACAAAAAATCAAATTGTTTTGTTGACGTTTTTCTTGACACCGAAACGTGACGTATTCTAAAAGAATAAAACTCTTAAAATGTCCGAAATCGAATCTTCTTCAAAAGTCTCACCCCGAAAAGACCTATTTCCACAAATGGAATCTGTTCTTCAAGAACACTCAACCGGTATCAAAGTTTTCGGTTCCGAAGAAGACGAGGTTTTATGTCTTTATCATTACCCTCCCGAGAGTCATCGAAACGAAGATAAATTGAGTACTTCGTCTTTGAACATCATCGAAAAATTAAAAAAGCATACTTCAACTAATGATATTCCTATCGATATTATTAATGTTATGGATAAAGCTCGGATTATTAACGAACGCAATAATGGTATGAATAAAGAGAAAGTTGAAAGATTCAAATTGTTTAGGTCGACGTCTTCGCTTGATGCAAAAAGGTGCTCATTGTGTTTTGAGGAGAGAAATAAACTTTATAGCACATCTTATGCCAGTACAGAAAAAACATATTCGAATGTTAATTTAGGACATCCCGCGTATGTACCAAAAAATGTACCACTTTTGGTACCGAAAAATAATTACGTTCAACAAATGCAACCGTTAATTGAAGATAAAGAAAGAAATGATTGCCAACAGTTTCAAAATTACCAAAATGAAGCAGTTTTGCAACAACAAGAATTTGTAAGTTATCATCCAAATCAGTGTTATGAAAACTTAATAAATAGAAATGTTGGTCAATCTTCGCCGATGATGTCAAATTATCATCAAGAATATGTTCAGTCTCCTGGTTGGAATGGTTGCTATCAAAATAATGTTCATCAAGTTTATAATGCCCCAGCAATGATGGTGAGTTAAAATGTGAGTTTTAATTTGAAATTAAAATATTTTTTTTAGTATTCTCATCCTCCATTGTTGAATGCAAATTATAACCAAATGCAACCCCCTGTTGGGTTATCATACAATGGTTTGGTAAGCAATCAAAACAATTATCATCAAGTATACGGTTCATTTGCACCACAAGAATCACAAGAAATGAAGATAAACTATTATCAAACTCAACCCGTCAACACAAATATTGTTTATCAAAATCATTTAGCCCCTCAAACAAAATATGTTGTCCCTCCCTTATTGTTGAATGAAGTTAACGAAGTTAAATCGAAACCTCAAATACCTCAAGCTCCGAGTGATGTCTCGGGGAGACGACATCATCAAGTTAAAAACGAAAATAGTGCGTATAAATTAATTATGAAACCCATTAAAGAGGATGTCCCGATAAAACCTAAAAAGTCTCATCGAAATGATCACAACAAAATTTATAGTTATGAAGAGGTTTATCACGAATTACAACCTCCATCGGATCAGGAACAACAAAAACATGGGGAATATGACAAGAATTATAATCGTCATAAATATGAGGAGAGAAGAACGAAAAAAATCGATAACGAAGATTCTTCTAATGATGATTATGAAGTGGAGGTGCCAAAAAAACATTATCGTCGTAATAGATGTAAAAAAACAATTTTAGATGTTGAACCTTCTGATGAAGATGATGTGAAACCCAAAATTCATCATCATTCAAGAAAGGTAAAGAATTGTCCTCGTTATGAAGGTAATGTTGTGGATAATGATGTTACTCATGAAGTAGAGGTGCAAAAAGAGCGTTATCATCATGAAGGAAGGAAAGAAAAACGAAATCATGCCAGAAAATCAGAAAAGATCCAGAACCAAGAAGTTCAGTCACAGAAGCATCATCAAAGTAGGAGAAAAAAACACACTGAGATTCATTATGAATCGAAAAAAGAAAAGAGTCACCTTGATATGAGGAAACAAAAAGAGTCAGAAAGAAAAGATGTTCAATATCATGTTAAAAAATCAATTCCAAAAGATGAATCTTTTCATCATCTTGAAAATATTGGAAAACCTTTACCAGAAGCCATCGAAATAAAGGTTACAGTTGATCCAAAATTTATACGTCGAAATAAAAAGCGTAGAAAATCAATCCATTATAACAAAGACTATGGGAAAACAAGCATGAATATAAATCAAGATCTTTTAGAAACGAAAACTTTTTCGGATTTGGAAGAATTTTATTCAACAATGGAGGTTCCGCGAATAATTCGAATCGAAACGAATAAAAATCTGTATAAAGATATCAACGAGGAAAGATTGAAAAATAATAACGCTCCACTAATTGGACTTTGGTACCACAATAAACTTTTCGAAAAAATCCCATCTCCAAGATGTCGAAGGTCGTCTAAGTATCCAATTTATTACAAAGCTTCTCGTTCGCGAACCAATTATGTGAGAGATAAATTTAAATGGGAATCAACAAATTTAATACCTATTTCTTTAATTAAATCCCCATCATCTGAAGTTTACTCCGATTTTGATTGCTCTTCATTAACCAGCGAAAATCAGGAAGTTTTAGACGCTGAAGAATTGGGTACTTTAGAAAATGATAAATATATAAGTGACGCTAAACCGGAAAGTGAGAATGAAAGTGAAGAAGATGATGTTGAGAATGAAATTGATGATGATGGAGTTGAAGAAGAGGTTGAAGAAGAAGAAGTTGAAGAAGATGAAATTGAAGAAAATGAGGTTGAAGAAGACGAAGTTGAAGAAGGCGAAGTTGAAGAAGATGAGGTCGAAGAAGATGAGGTTGAAGAAGATGAGGTTGAAGAAGATGAAGTTGAAGATGATGAAATTGAAGATGACGAAATTTCACATAGCGCGGTTTACGGTTCTCGATCAAAAAAAGTTTCTAAACTTAAAGTAACTTTTGCTAAAAGTTTAGATATTGCAGGTAAATCAAAAAATTTTATAAATTTCAAAAATTAAAAAAAAATTTTAGATACACGATCGATAAATGAAGAAATTGATGATGAAGTCGAAGAAGATTCTGTTAAAGCTGTTTCCGATGTTGAGGAAGCCGTTGAAGATGTTAAAATCGATCGAGTTTCGCAACAGTGTAATGTTACTGAAAGTGTTCAACTTGAAAAAATTAAAAAAACTAAAAACCACCGAGTTCCAGAAATGGTTCAAAAATTTGAATCAAACATATCCAAAAAAAATAATGCTAAAAAAGTAAAAGAAATACATGGTAATCCACATAAGCACAGAGAACAACCACCGAAAAAACATAAATTTGTTGAAAAATATGATGTTAATTGTGACACTATTCAGTCAAGTTCATCGTTATATGACATTGAATCATTACCAACTGATATAAACTTACAACAGGTGCCAACACCAGAAAATAAAAACGTCGTTTACACACCAGAAAGTTTTAAACAAACTATAAGACAATACGTTATAACAATATATGAATTGCAAAATGCATCAGAAGAAATGATAGACGCCAAATATGAAGAGTTTAAAAATGCGTGTTATCAAATGGGGTACGGTCATTATTTTGAAACGTATCAAATTCCCGATATTAAACAAGAACCAGAAGACAATTTAAAACCACAAGAATATTTAACACAGGCAAATGTTAATCAAGAACAATATTTAAAATCGGAAGGATATTTAGGAGAAGATGAAAATTTGAGGCAAGAAAATTTGACACAAGATAATTTGAGACAAGATTATTTGTTGCAAGAAGAAATTTTAAAACAAGAAGTACATTCAAAAGATTTAAATTTAAATACGGATGAAAATCAAACACAAGTGGTACCAACAAAACCTACAAAACTGAGAGTAAAAAAATCACGAAAATCATCAAAACCTGTTCAAAAATGTGGTGTTCAAGAACGTGGTCAACGTATTTGTAATCAATCAACAAATTTAGGATAAATAAAATATTAAAAAAATAATAAATAAAATAAAACATCTTTTATCAATTACTATATTCGTTTTATACCGGGAATTTCATAAAACTCGCAATATATGAATGAAGTAACCATAGTTGCAACATACATAAAATGCAACATACCTTAATAGTACAGGCATCGGGTAGTTTTGCAAAGAAAAAGTTTTGCTTGGAAAGGGTGACAGCCTTATGATAACTCTGAGTTTCCGTTATAAGAGACCCAAGGCTAAACCCCATTCTTTCTAGTTCTAAGTCTAGTGTTAGTTCTAGTTTTAGTTCAATAAGAATGTGCAACATAGTGATATTTTATGCTAACTAGCGTTACCTATCACCTACCAGCCGTCTTAAGAGAGGTACGGCTAAACGGAATGTTTCTAGGTCTAGTATTAGTTCTAGTGCTAGTGTTAGTGTAGTTTTATTTGTTATTTAGCGTTAAATTGATGTATACTTTTATTGAGCTATAACGGACACTGCGTTCCCAGTATTGATCCGTTATATCGAGGTTTTACTGTAATATGACTGTAACGTCAAATTATATTGACATGTTGCATTTTATGTGGTACAAAGTAAGTAGGTACGCCCAGGTTTCTATGGAAACATATTTTAATATATTGCATCTTGCATCTTAAGTGAAATTCACTGTATATTATGATTATTATGAAGCTAATTTCATGTGTCCCGTAACTATCATTGATATAATCTCTCATAGATGGCGCACTTACTATAATATCTTTTAAAATCCAATAATCAATAATTAAAAGCTAAAAAATGTGATCCACAAAATTGTATTCTAAAATATTAGTAATACTATTATAGATATCAATTTCACAACAAAATACATTTACGGTGCCATCTATTGCTGAAAGTGATAAATAATAATTGTCAAAATGACAGATGAGATATTAAATTCAATTTATTAGATGTGATACTAATATAAAGTTAATTAAAAAGAATTTTCAAGTTTTACCGGGAAACAATCAAAGGAAAAGTTTTTTTGGTTACTAAAAGCTTTGAGGAAGCTTACATCAAGAGCGGTAAGTACCTTTAGTGATGTTTCATTTCCAAAACAAAAAGACGAATTTTGATATAACCTATTTAATTTTTTTATTAAAAATTAATTAAACATTACATAATGTTAAATTTATAACTTTTCTTATTATTTATTTCTTTAAATGTTGACATTATTAATCATTTTAACCAACTGTTAAAATAAAAAACTCACTAAAAGTCACCAAAAAAATAATAAACATAACCTCACTTTTCTTTTGGTTTCCATTTATACGGCAAAATTAAATTTTGTAATTATTATAATTTGAAAATTAAACGATAAATTATTGTGTAACTTCAGCAAGAATTACTATAAATCTCATCAAATTACACCGTCGAAGAAAAAGAGGAAATTCCTAGTCCACTTGGAACAGATTATGACTAAAAATTTATATTCAGACGAAGAGGTGAGTTTGTACGATTTTTTATTTATTAATATACTCAATTTAAAATCAAGAACAATCCGTTTCAGAATTTGAATTCACAAGAATGTTCCGATAGCGATAAATACACACTGGATAATATTGACCTTCTTAATTTACCGTAAGAAATTTATTTACATATATATCTTTGTTAACTTTATTTGTTTGTGTTTTAGTATTAACTTCTGCACAAAGACTAGTCACGAAGAAAAACCACGTGGAAAGGTACAAGAAAGATCAATTTATTTTTTTAATTAATATGCCATTAAGTAATCTTGTCAAAGATGTCATGGCCCTTCCATATTATAAGTTTAATAATAAATAAGTTCAAAAATAACATCTTGACACTTGTCATGTTATGTTACATTATACTGGGGTAAAAAAATTAGATTTTTAAAGAAGTTTTTTTTGCAAATGTTATGTTGTTAAGTATTTATTAGCGACGTCAATATAAATTTAAGTTATTTAATAATTTATACCTAATACAGTTGTTAAATCAAATCAATGTTTTTTACACTTTAGAGAAATCCTAAAAAAGGTGAAGGAGGAGGAGGTGATTTTCCTTGGAAAGAAATAAATGATTATTATTCACCAACTAAAAGTAAATTTCTTTATTTTTACCTTTTATTTATTCTCACCTTTTTATCGTTTAAGGTACGACCACTTCAACCGATCCTCTTACTGAAAGAGGTCTTGTTTATGTGTATTCAGATAAAGAACAAAAAGAAAGAAGTTCTAAAATAGCCCATTTCGATAAATTCTTGGAAAGAAATTGTGATAAACCACCATCGGAAAAAAATTCAAAGTAAGGAAGAAAAACGAAAATATTTATAGTTTTATTAAGATTTGTTTAAGGAAGGAACCTTTTAGAAATCATACTGTTGAAAATCATCCAGCGTTTCCCTTCAGAAAAACACCAAGTGGAAATTTTAAAATTAGCTCAAAACAGGTTGCTTTTCAAACAAATAATTTAAGTGTATTAATTGCCGATCCAAAAAATACAACTGTTAACATTGAATCGGTCGATGAAATGCCTAGAGAAAAAGATTATACGCGACAAGCAGCTATGGATTCTATTATGAATCAGGTAAATTAATTTTAACATTTTTCTTTCATTGTTTCATCTCCCCCAAAAATAAAGAATAAGAATATTTTTATTAAATCATATATTACAATTTCAAATTCAAATCATGAACTAATTTTTATTATTGCTACTGATAATAATTTTTTGTTAATAATTTAATTACAACCTAACCTCATTTTTTTTAAATTTTCTTCTACATTTTCTCTGATTTTTAAAGACACAAATCAATGTGACATTTTTGCTGTCAAATTCGGGGAATGTTTTGTTGTATTTTTTTAAGTTAAGGGATATAATTTAAAAGAAATGGGCCCCCCACATAAAAGGGACTCGTCGAAGATCGTTCTTTTCGATCCGTACGATTTTGATAGTAGGTCTACTAGCGAAGATGATGGCGATGTACGTAATAAAAATAAATCAATAATTAAATTAAAATTTAATAATATAACAGCGTCAAAAATGATGAAATAAACTAATTTCTCGTAATTTAAAGGGTTTTGGTTACCCCTGGGGTTCTTTATTAGTCGGCAAATTGGCGGATGCTCCGATACGCAAAGAAAAGGAATCTTCGGAATACGAAGGAAAGGCTACACACGAAATATTAGATCCGGAGTTGAATTTAAATAGACTTGGATACACAACTGGTGATGCTATCGATTGGGGCGAAATCAAATTACCCGAAAAAAAGAATTTATATCTTGAGTTATACGCTCGAATTACAAATTTTACGTAAGAAATTAATCAATTTTAATTAATCGTAACCTTTTAATAACAAATATTCAATTAGTAACGCCGACTGCAAAATCTATATTGATAATGAGGAGTTTAATTGTCATCTACTCGTTTTACAATGTTATTCCGAGGTTTTTCATACTTATGTTGCCGTTAAAAAGGTTGAATTACCATCGGTAAGTTTAAATAATTTATTTAAATGACATTTAAAACCAACCATTAAAAAACACATTTACTAAAAATTAAAGATAAAATCGTTTACAGGATAAATGTAGCGCCCAATCTTTCGCTTTTATTTATGAATGGATGATAACAGGAGACCCATCTTATAGAGAATTAAATCGCGAAAATGTTTTAGATGTATTCAATGCGGCGAAATATTTAAAAATAAGAGGTAAAATTTCTAACTTCACTTACTCTTTTTTATTAAACAATTAATTTTTTAGATTTAATAGAACAATGTTGGGCTTTTATCGACAATCAAGAAGTTTTCTGCGAAGATACCGCTTTTCTTTTATATATAGATGCAAAAGAAAAAAATTTACCTGAAGTTCGGGAATTAATGTTACCGAGGATTCAACGTTTCTTCTTGATGTTGGTCAGCTCACAAGATTGGTTAGATTTGGATCTAGATGACGTTCAAAATTTTCTGCAATCAAATTATATTTGCGTTAATTGTGAAATGGAGGTGTTTATGTCAGCGGTTCGATGGCTAAAACAGGATTGGCCGGAAAGAGATTGCGTAAAAGTTCAATTGTTGAATTGTGTAAGATTTGGAAATATAGCTCCTTGGCAATTAGTTGATATTAAAAGAAACCCGGATAATCCCGACTTTAAAGAGCTTTCTAAAGATTCTGATATTTGTAAAATGATTGATGATGGATTAGCGTAAGGTAGTTTAACAAAGAAATTGTTTTATCTAAATTACTTTTAACTTTAGGTTCGTTATAATAAAATATTGGTATGGCCAAGAGAACGATGATTATCAACATTGGAATTCTATTTTAGCATTGAAAGAACCGGCAGCTAGGAATTGGAGTGGAATGGATAAAACTTATTTTACGTACCGTGAATTCTTAATTTATTTGGACCAATATAGAAGGGCACAAATGATTGAAAAAACAAAACCGACCCGGCAGACGAGACGATTCGGAAATCACCGCAGGTATGTCCCGGAGGCGATAAACGCGTCGCCGAGACAATCAATGGAGAGGTTACTACAAATTCAACAACAACAGCAACTCCAGCAGCAGCAGCAGTCGTCGTCGCCGACGGCTCCACGTCTACCGACCATGGACGAGTTCTTGGCCACCAGAAGAGCGGTAGGTAATGAAAACGACAAAAATCAACGTCGCGTTCGTAAGAAAATCAACTATGTCATGTCATGACTATTAAATAGGACACCATAAGGTGTCTTTAAATTCAATAATAAATAATTAAATACGCAAAAAATATAATTAGAAAAAATAGATTATTTGTAACTAACATCACTTTTTCATTGAAATTATTTATTATTTTTGTGGTGAGTATTTGAAATACATATTTATTATTTAATTAGTAAATAATTCTTAATGTTGTTAGGTACATATTAAAATGAATTTGTAGAAAAGGTAAGTTTTGCAATGTAAGTGCACATAACCTAAAAAAAAAAAATTAAGGTAAAAGTGGAAGCATTGTGGTGATAATTTTTGCAGCATCTTTAAAAGCACTTACAATGCAAAACTTTTACCTTTGTATTCGATCTTTATTTATTTAGGAAAAATAATATAAAATTTTCGTTTATTTCTTAGAAGGGAAAAGAAAAGTCAAAATCACCACTTTTCACATTGACAAACATCGGAGATGGTATTCCCAAACCAAAACGTGTTTTAACCCGTAATCACGCCGCTAGAATTATTCAAATCGCATTTAGAGCTTATTTAGCGCGAAAACAAATCAAGCGAAGACTACAACAAAAAGGGGCGGGTACGCAAAAATCGCGAAAAATGACATTTGCCGAACGTATGCTAAAGGAAAAACAAGAAAATTCGCATTTCGAAGCTAAAGAAAAAAAATTAAATAATAATGGTTTGTGTGGAATATCTGGCGAATCAACAGATTTATATTTTACAACGACAAAACAAAAAAATTTATTTTCAAACGTATTTAGACAAAAAGTTTCGTAAGTGGTTTCGAAAAAGATATGTTAGTTTATGTTAAATAAATCCCTTTTTTAGTTCTATAGATCGGACTAAACTTAGTACTTTCGGATCGATAGCTTCATCAACCATACCTTTATTACCAAGACAAGAAAGGTACTTAGATAGCACTTCGTTATTCTTAGCGGAACGTGAATCCGTTATGGTATTTGGTGGAATTGACCCTCACAGCGGATATGGTTCTGGCAGAAACACCGGAAAAGATATTTTTAGATATTTACCCGATGTAAACGTTTGGGAATATGTTGGGGAAATGCCAGCACCAAGAAATCATCATAATGTTGTTTTTATGGTTGGTAGAGTTTACATAGTAGGCAAGTATCAATGAAACCTTATTGGTTAAGTTGTTAAAATACCGGGAATTTCATAGAACTCGCAATACAGGGTCGGTGATATGTATGGAAACGGTCGGTTATCTCCTAAAGTAAGATAGCTAGCAAAAACCCCTTAACACATCTTGCGCGGGCACTTTGCCGCCAAGGTCTTACGGTGTAGCGGGTATCAATACCATGCAAAACGAGTTTAGTCGTTTCCCGCTGAAGATGTGAAATCCGCGCAAAACGAGTTTAGTCGAGTTTATGTGTTAAGATACAATAGTTTTAGTGTTTTTTAAATCTATTACAATAAAGACAAATTAAGTATACAAGGTCAGTCAAAAAGTTATGACGAAACCAAGTTGCGTTTTCTTTAATGGAACACCTGTATATTGTTTGGTTCATCTCGAAATTCTAAACAAAATTCATGTAGCACAGCATAAACCTAAACTTAACCGTTTTCGAGATATTGAACTTTAAAAATCACTCTTATAAATTACACAAAAATATTTTTGTCAATTATATTCATAATTCATCCAGGTACCTTTGAAAGTATTACATGAATTTCGTTTAGAAACTCGAGATGAACTGAAATTTGGAATAATATACAGAGTGTTCCATTAAAGAAAACGTAATTATGTTTCGTCATAAGTGAATGACTTGATTTAATTTGTCTTTATTGTAATAAATTTTAAAAAACACTAAACCTTAAATGATTACAATGCGTTCTGAGCAATTTCTTCGGTCATTGAGAAGCGAAAAATACTCACAATGCGTTGATGGTATTTAGATTTACTCAATAGACGAAATTAACCAATTTTGCACATGGACACCAAAAGGTACCAAGAACGCGTTGTGAGTATTTAACGTTTATTCAAAACACGTTGTGGACACCAAAAAGTATCCACAACGTGATGTGAGTATTTCACGGTTTCTGGGTAAAAATTTCGGACAATATCCGAAGTTGGATATTGCGAGTAACAGATATATATTTTTGTATATTACATCTTAAGTGAAATTCACTGTATTTTCCGTTAGGTGGATCAGATCCACGAGAAGACGAACTCAAAGGAAAGTCGGTTGTTGTTGATACAGTTTGGAGTTTTGATCCTGTTCAAAGAAGTTGGTTTAGTGAGGGTAGTTTACGAGTGCGTAGAAAAAACTTTGGATTAGTCGCTATTAAACAAAATATGTACGCTATTGGAGGACAAGATAAACATGCAAGGACTTTATCATCAGTTGAAAAATATAACCCGACGAGTGGTACTTGGGAATTTCAAGCGCCCATGTTAACTGCAAGAATGGGACTTTGTTGTGCAAAACATAAAGAAAAAATTTGGGCCGTTGGTGGAATGTCCGGATCGAAAAAAAAACCTTTAAGCGAATGCGTTGAAGTTTATGACCCAGATAAAAATCAGTACATACAATTTTGTTGTTTTTTTTTTTTCATAACCACACCTTATTACCCTAAAATTTTATCTTTTTAGATGGACTGAAATATCAAGAATACGATTTCCTCGTTGTTTTGCTACACTCTTTTCAATGTCTGATAAGCTCTACTTGATTGGAGGGGCTGGAAAAACGAACGATAGAGATAAAACAACGAGTAGTGTAAAAGAAATTGATTTATGGAATGAGGAATTAAGAGAATGGGAGTGCAAAACAGAAATGTCAATACCGAGGCATGGCCATTGTGTGGCTTATTTGGGTACACAGATTCTAATTATTGGTGGTGTTACTACGGTTTATATGAGAGCTTTAAGTAATACTGAATGTTATTGTACCAGTAGAGGTAAAAATACTAAAAATATACACAACCTTATTTTTTTACTTTGACTTGGTGATACAAAATTTGATTCCGCCATCTCTTAGTTGTCACCCAAATCTGAAATTATTTTTAAATATTTTTTTAAGGAACTTGGGTTCGAGGTATAGCTTGCTTACCAACGACTTTATCAGGACATGCAGCTGTAACATTACCCCCGGCTGTTTTAATGTAGTAATTTAGAAGTAGTAAACTAAATTGGAGTTGTTTTTCTGGTATATAAAACCTTGTACGTTCGGATGTTAGATGTCGCTACTAAAAGTTGGTTTTACACCGCCCAAACGAAAGGACAAATGGAATTATTTTCGTTCATTTGCGAGTTCAGCATTGATTTTTTTTGGATTACCCCTCGTGTATTTAATTTTTAAATAAAAACAATCAATCAAGTTATTTTTTTAATTTAAATAAAAGCGAGTAAATTCGATTTATTTTAGGTTAGTAAAATTGACGTTTCCAAAAATTGCTTAGTGTAAATGGTACCTTTAAAGTTATTTCGTGCTAAAGGTGGGTGTGTGTTGTGATTCATACTTCATCTACAATTAATTCCCAATCGAAGTGTGTAATTCTTTGGTGTTAAGGGTATGTATCGTGTGTTTTAACTAATTTTCCTTCGATTAATTGCGTTGGATAAGAACTTTTTATTTCGGGATTCAAATCACGAATGAAAACATAATCCAAATGTCGATGAACCTTCGATACAAGATGGTGGATTTCTTATTTCTTTGTGCGTGGGAGAAATAACCACTTCAATATCAAAATCCATTATCAGTGTTACACGTTTAATTAAAATTATTATTTTTTATGGTTTTAGTTGCAAAACCTCTTGCATCACCATGAGTTACATGCAGTCGAATCAAAACAGATCAAGTACGATTATTTTAGTGTTTATTTTTGATCATTTTTAATTAAATTTTGATTTAGTATCGCACGGGAATTACCAGGGTCCCGGGGATCTTCCAATGAATTCTCCAAAAGAGCAAACCCTAATGTGGCAGCAAAACTCCTATTTAGGAGTTGATTCCGGAATTAATTCCGGAGCTGCCACACAAGTACCTTCGTTAAGTGGTAAAGAAGATGAAGAAATGGATCTATTCGATTTGGATCAAGGTTATAATCAAGGATTTACACAAGATCAGGTTGATGGTAAGATTATTATTGTAACAAATGATTCAAAAAGATCTTATCACTTTATTTTTGATAAGATTTCATTATTTAATGAAAAATTAAAAAAAAAAAACTATTTTTTCTAGAAATGAATAGTCAACTAAATCAAACTCGTTCACAAAGAGTGCGAGCAGCAATGTTTCCTGAAACTCTCGACGAAGGTATTGAGATACCATCAACTCAATTTGATCAACAACATCAAACAGCTGTACAGCGTTTAGCTGAACCAAGTCAGATGTTAAAACACGCCGTAGTTAACTTAATTAACTACCAAGATGATGCTGATTTAGCAACTCGGGCGATTCCCGAATTGATTAAACTTTTAAATGATGAAGATCAAGTTGTGGTATCTCAAGCTGCGATGATGGTTCATCAATTATCGAAGAAGGAGGCGTCTCGTCATGCTATTATGAATAGTCCACAAATGGTGGCGGCTTTAGTACGAGCAATATCTAACTCTAATGATTTAGAAACTACAAAAGGTGCCGTTGGTACATTACATAAATTGTCTCATCATCGACAAGGTTTACTCGCCATCTTTAAAAGTGGTGGAATACCGGCTTTGGTTAAATTATTGAGCTCCCCTGTTGAAAGCGTTTTATTTTACGCTATAACCACATTGCATAATTTGTTGTTGCATCAAGATGGTTCGAAAATGGCGGTTCGTTTAGCCGGGGGTTTACAAAAAATGGTTGCTTTATTACAAAGAAATAATGTTAAATTTTTGGCAATCGTAACCGATTGTCTTCAAATTCTTGCTTACGGAAATCAAGAAAGCAAATTGATTATATTAGCATCTCAAGGTCCCATTGAATTAGTTCGAATCATGCGTTCCTACGATTATGAGAAGCTACTTTGGACAACATCGAGAGTTTTAAAAGTACTTTCGGTTTGTTCAAGCAATAAACCAGCCATAGTTGAAGCTGGAGGAATGCAAGCGCTCGCCATGCATTTAGGGAATTCATCCCAACGTCTCGTTCAAAACTGTTTGTGGACATTACGCAATTTATCAGATGCAGCAACAAAAGTTGATGGACTCGAAGGTCTTCTTCACTCTTTAGTTCAAGTACTCGCTTCCTCCGACGTTAACGTTGTTACTTGCGCCGCCGGTATTCTTTCAAATTTAACCTGCAACAATCAGCGTAATAAAGCGACGGTTTGCCAAGTTGGAGGCGTAGATGCTTTGGTTCGGACGATTGTTAACGCCGGAGATCGTGAGGAAATAACAGAACCGGCTGTATGCGCACTGCGGCATTTAACTTCGAGACATGTAGAATCGGAGATGGCTCAAAACGCTGTCAGATTAAATTATGGCATACAGATTATTGTGAAACTTTTAAATCCACCATCACGTTGGCCCCTTGTTAAAGCCGTTATTGGGTTAATAAGAAATTTGGCTCTCTGTCCGGCTAATCATGCCCCGTTAAGGGAATATGGAGCAATTCATCACCTTGTACAACTATTAATGAGAGCTTTCCAAGACACCCAAAGAGTTAGCGTAAGTGGGTTTAATTCAAGAATCAACATGTCGCTTAAAAATCGACAATTTTTTTTTAATCGACGGGAATTAATCACTCATGTAAGCCGTTACAAATAAAAAAAATGCGGAAAAGTGTAAAACTTACCGAAAAATCACTTTAAAGTTTTGACGTGACTTCATTGACCATGCTAACCATATACAGGGTCGCTGATATGCATGGAAACGGTCGGTTATCTCCTAAAGTAAGATAGCTAGCAAAAATGTTAAGATACAAAAGTTTTAGTATTTTTTAAATCTATTACAATAAAGATAAATTAAGTATACAGGTCAGTCAAAAAGTTATGACGAAACAAGTTACGTTTTCTTTAATGAAACACCTGTATATATTGTTCCATATTTCAGTTCATCACAAAATTCATGTAGTATATCATAAACCTAAACTTATTCGTTTTACAGATATTGAACTTTTAAAAATTTACGAATTTATCTATACTACTAATTAAGTGACGTAATTTATCTTTGGGCGCAAATAGATAACCTAAGCCTTGACGTCATAGAGATGGGCGGAGCTTATACCGACTCCAAACATTTTCGATAAATCGCCAAAAAATGTCATTTAAAATGTCACTTAGGGCCGGTTTATCAATATGGAGTTAAATCTGTTAGATACGAAACTGATGGATATACTTGCCTAACAGTTAACCTCACAATCAGTGAAGCGTTTATCCAGCAACTTTCTACATGACAGGCAGCAAACTACAAGATAGAAAATAGATGGTACCCCTGAGTGTTAATTTTAGAAACGAAAGTGAAACGTGATTGGGCAAATTTGAATAATTAACATTAGTTTGTAAAGTTGATATAAACAGCTGATCGTGTTTTGGAGATTAACGATCAAATTTTTTGGGTCATTTCACATTGATTAAAGAAATATCGTCGATTTTTAAGCCGCATGATGATTCTTGAATTTTTCCGCGTAAGAGGAAAATTAATTTTTGTATTTTTAGCGTGCTAGTGTAGCTAGTGGTGGTAATCAACCTCCTGGAACATACGCGGATGGTGTTCGCATGGAGGAGATTGTTGAAGGAACTGTTGGGGCATTACACATTTTAGCGAGGGAATCCCATAATCGTGCCATAATCCGTCAACAAGCGGTCATACCGATATTCGTGCAACTTCTTTTTAATGACATTGAAAATATTCAAAGAGTAGCCGCCGGAGTTCTTTGTGAATTAGCAGCGGATAAAGAAGGAGCGGAAATTATTGAACAAGAAGGAGCTACAGCACCGCTAACGGAGCTTTTACATTCTCGAAATGAAGGCAAATGATTTATTTTTATTATGTTTCGATTTCTTATATTTTATTTTAGGTGTTGCAACGTACGCTGCAGCTGTTTTGTTTAGAATGAGTGAAGATAAACCGCAAGATTATAAAAAGAGGCTTTCAATAGAATTAACAAATTCGTTATTCCGAGAGGAGAATCTTTGGAATGCTGAATTGGGAATGGCCCCAGATTTGCAGGTAAATACAAATAATATTAATTAATATTTTAAAATATTAAATTAAAAAAGAAATAATAAATATGTTCTATCAATTTTTATTACAATGAATCATCAGTTGTTATAAGACAAGGTAAGTTTATAAAAAGTTTTGTTATCGTTTTGTAAATTATAAAGCTTTTCTTAGCATAGTAAATTATTATTAGATTTATTTTTATTTAGTTAATTTTTTTTCGTTTTTCTTTTTGTGTTTGCATCTCTTTTTTACGGTTATTTTAGGACATTTTGAGTCCTGATCAGCCATATGATTTATATGGTCAAGGCCCCCCAAGCGTTCCAAGCCCACACGGAGGCCGTCCTTTTCAACAACAAGGTAATTTTTTTTAAGTTACAAGAAAAAATATTTTTAATTTGTGTATTTCTCTTATATTCATTAAAAGCTTTTGAGTGTTTACATTTTTGTTTGATTTCTGTGTTTGTTTTTATTAAGAAATCGAAAGTGTTATACATAACCTCATTATTCTTAAGGGTGAGCATCAATAAAATTATTAACAAAATTTTTATTTTTGTATTTAGCATGCTAAACATAATTATAAAATCTTTAATAAAACTTAAAATTTAATTAAGTTTTTGAAAGATGAATTTTGACATTTAACCTCATAAAATAATTTTTTTTAAAGGTTAAATGTCAAGATTTGACGTTTAATCTTTTTAACTCAAATTTTGACATTTAACCTAAAAAAAAATTATTTTTATTTTTCTTTTATTAAAATTAAGAATTATTTACTGATTTTTTTTGTAGGTTATGACCAGATACCAATAGATATGCAAAGTTTAGAGATTGGTTCGCACGGTGGAGGTAACGGTTCGACTTACAGTGGTGTTGATCCGATGGACGTTGGCTGCGCGGACCCCGACCTAAATTTCGATCATATTGAGCAACTTCCCACACCACCCCAAGATAATAACCAAGCTGCTGCTTGGTACGACACCGACTTATAAAAAAAATAACAAAAACCTTTTTCTTATTTTCTTTTAATAATGTGTATTGTGCATTTATTATTATTATAATTTACGATAAGTATGTTAGTGAGGTTATTTTTTTTATTAATTTGGAATTATTGTAACGAGGGTGTCGCGTTTTAGAAATATATCAAACTTTTTGAGAAACGGAATTAATTTTAGAAATTGTCGTTGTAAATTTAGAAACCGCCCTTAAATGTATTATAACGATAATTTTTTCTTTTTTATACGTGTGTGTACGAGGATTGAGATAAACGGTAAAGAAATAAATAGTTTTCCCGTGTCCTTTCGGTAGAGTTTTAAACAGTAATCGACATCAGTATTTATAGGCTAAAATATCATGTTAATCATAATTATTCAAGACGTAGTCGTAGAAAATGTTTCTTGTATTTTTCTTGTAGTAGGGCGCTTAAAGTTTTACATAACCCAAGTTGTTTCAGATAATTTCAATTTATTTCTTTCGTTATAATTATTGGTATTATTATCATTGCTTGTAATCAACTCTTTCTCTCTCAATTTTCATTCAATTCGATAACGAACAGGGTAGAACTTTTTAAGGGCACTGCCTTTATTATTATAAATAAAGAAAATGCATGTGTAATAAAAAAATAATGTGAAAGAATAAATAAAAACAAATTCTCGTCTATACAACTTTGTTTTATTTAAGAATTCTTAAAATGCCATGCAGATTCCTGCGTAGGCGTTAATCTCTTTTAATATCAGATGGTTCTATTATGTGCAGCATTCTGTAATGTTTGGAAATTCTGTATATCGATATTTCTTAGCCATGATAATTTCAGCTATCTTTCTTTTTTCGATATTTTCAAAAATTTTTCGTTCTCCTAGACCGGCCCTAGAACGTCTTCGTTACTCAGGTAATCAACCCAAGACAGCTCCTACATTAGCTGCAGGATCCCCACATTTCGAAGTCACTTAGAAAGGCTTGTTTTAACTTGTTCAATCCTGCATCTTATCTCTTGATCTGGGTTCCATCCCTCATTGATCATGCATGTCAAGTATCTAAATTGTTTAAAGTGTATTCGAGTGTGTGGAGCATCATTCTTACTAACCACCATAAGTTTGGTTTTGTGGATGTTAACTTTTAAACCTCGTCTTTGGCTTTTTTCGTTAACCAGGTTTAGTAGGTTTTGCAGATATTGTTAATGGAGTTCCATTTATTTTAATTCCAAAGGGACTATTCGAGATTGAGTCAGAGAATGCTCTTTCTACGTATAGGTAGAACAGCATTGGGGACAGGATACACCATTGGCGAACGCCATTTTTGATTTCAAAATCCTCAGTTGTTCCAGCGTTATTTACTCGGACTTCCGCTTTTTGGTACCAACATAAATTACCAATCAGTCGTATATCCTTTGCATCCAGTCCCAGAACTCGTAAAAGATTGTGTTTAATGTTGTCAAATGCCTTCTCATAGTAGATGAAGCACATAAAGACGTCCTTTCTCTGATCTTGGCAATTCCGCACCAGTGTCTGGAGACTAAACATGGCTTCTCTGGTTTTAAATCCAAACTGACTAGCTTCACTTGCTAAACTTGCTTCCTCATATTTTTGATAAAGCCTTGTATGTAGAATTCGAAGGAAAAGTTTTAGAAAGTGACTCATTAAACTAATCAGACGATATTCTTTACACGAGGTTGCATTATTTGATTTTGGTAGTGTGACGAACGTAGAGTGGAGCCAGTCCTCAGGGAAGTGTCAGAATTATAGATGTTGTTGAATAATCGTTTCAAGACGTTAATTAAGTGAAACTTCTCCAAATACATATCATCATGGCCTCCCATAACTGCAACTCCCTCATAATTAATCAGAGAAAGCATTTAAAAATAATTTCACTATAATTATTATTTACTTATGTAACAGAAACTGCATTTAATAACATAATTAATTTAAATAACCATAAATAAATTCACCAACATTGACCTGCGCAGAAAGAATCTGCGCATACAGTCAACACCTGCTCATTGTTGAGGCAAAATCCATACATATCTCGGATACATACCATCACGAACACGCGCTGTAGTGAACTTCCTCCTCCAATCGTTTCTTGTTTACGTGGAGTCTTTCGGACAACATCAATTTAATTTGTTTATAAGAAATTCTTTATTTGTCTGTTGTTGATAAATCTAAAAATGGAAACTAAACTGGAACGTAAAAGAAACATAAATTCCTCTGGTCTTTTCGATTCTAGGTGAGTTCACAATCACTTGTTGCGTGTTTGGTGTAAATAAAAATGAAAAGAAACGTGCGGGGACGAAATGAAAAAGTAAAAATCGCGTGGCCCACATGGCTTGTTTAGATTTCAATTGGATTAATTGAGAAATAAAGAATTGGAGCGTTTTCTCATAGGGGTCCCTCATGAAAGATTTGTTTCAGTAGCCCTTTGGAAACGATGGTCGATTGTATGGCAACCCAAACCGAAAACGGTTTTATTCCACATTTAGCGAACCATTTATTCAATTTATTCTCCCCTGTTAATGTTACTTTAAAACTGGAGGATGTGCTAAAAATAGTTTGCAATTGGTCGGTAGGAATGAGCATTAAACAAACGATAATCTCTTTGAGTAAGTAAAACTTTAATTTAAAATAATTAATCCCTTTCTATTCTTATACTAAACACTTATTACATAAGTCTAAATTACACTCTAATCTTATGTGTTTGTTGCTTTCTCTTCAAGGAGCAAAAAGAAATAAGGTAAATAAACAATGATTTGAATTGTTAATTTATTCCTGATTATTTAATCTATGTTTGTTATTCACATTATTCTTTCCCAATAAAGGTGTCGGTGAAGAAATCGTTCGAAACGTTTACGATTACTGTTCCTCTTATGCTAAAAGTGTTAGCGGAAACGACGAAAATAAATTGGGGGGTGAATGTTCCGTAGTTATCATCGATATTTATCCCTACGGATGTGAAAAGTTTGGTTATCAAATCGATAGGAGTGATAAACCATTATTTTGTGCAGCAGAAATTAAGGTAATAATAATAATAATAATGTTACATTTAAAAGTTGATGTTTAATTGCATTTCAAGAATACTCCACCACGTTACCTTTTCGATGTAATGTTACACGAAGAGAAAAGTAAAGAACGTGACGATTGGTTGCTACAAACAATTCGAGAAACCATAAAATCCTTATCTACAATTGTTGTTGACATAGAAGATGTGTTTTACGATCAGGAATCGGTGAATGCATTAAGAAATATGCAATATGTTGTCATTAGTTTGGAATCGTTGAAAAAACATGATACACAAGAACAATCGGTTATTGAAAATTTACAAACTATTTGGACTCCTGCTATGGATATGTATGACATTCCATTTTTCCCTGAAGAATTTGAAGAAAGATAGTTATTGAAAATTATATTTTTTCGATTTTTAAGTATGTATTTAGTTACCTTATGTATTTTTTTTAGTTATTGTGGAGGGATAAGTGATTAGTTTCATTTTTTTCTCTAATTTAACAATGAATTGACTCTAAAGATATTATATTGAGTACCTTTGTTTTTTACGATTCTTCCATTTATTATTTTTTTTGATCTGTTACTAACTATTTTTGTTATTTCTTAAAGTTTTTTAGAAGCGTTACTCATTCTTGCATTATTATGTAGAAATTAAAAAAAGTTGTTGTTTTTTTGGCCAGTAGTTTCGCAATATTATGATGTAATATTTTAAATCGCTTTTAGACTCACATTACTTTAACAATTTAAATAAAAATAAACATAGTTTTAAGCAATAATCTTATATCATGTTAATTACTGTGATTTAATAAATCAAAATATTGGTTTAATATAAAATTTGAGCTTTATTTTAATTACTTAATTATTGTTTGTAATATAACCTCATTTCCCTCCACTTTAATCATACTTAAGCAATAATAATAAAACAAAATTATGAATTAAGATATCTTAATTTATTTTCTCTTTACACAATCGTTAAAACATCATCAATATCCATTAACGACTCTCTCAATGCCTTTTTATCTTCATCACGTTTTAAATTAGCAACGAATTCATAATATTTTCTTTCTTGATATTCTAATATAAATTTAAAACTTTGTTTGATTGTAGCACCTATATGGATAATGTTAATCGTAATTGATTTATTTT
The DNA here is from genome assembly GCF_036711975.1 of Onthophagus taurus. Classification (NCBI taxonomy): domain Eukaryota; kingdom Metazoa; phylum Arthropoda; class Insecta; order Coleoptera; family Scarabaeidae; genus Onthophagus; species Onthophagus taurus. The sequence goes on from NC_091967.1 coordinate 7,937,187, forward strand.
CCAGTGAGGTTATCAATGGTAAAACACTTGTAACGAATCTGTGGGGTCCATGCCGTACTTTAATGATTGCAATTTTCGTTAATTCGTTGCAGTACTTAGCGGTGAAAGCGGCTTTTATAGCGGCGAGTCCAAAATCACCGTAAAGCTGTTGTACGGTGTCTTTAATTGCATTCGATAATGTAATTGGTTTTAAATGCAATTTTTTTGTGGCATTTGTATCGTTTTCAGTTATTAATACGACGATATATCTATAAAGTAACATAATTTAATTTATAACAATATTGATAAATCATATTTACCTATTTTTATGTCTAACCATTTTTATATCAATAAATTTAAAAAATTTAACCTTCAATTTGACATAAACATAACCTCACTTTAACATAACTTCAACGTTTAAATTTGCGGGATTTTTAAAATTCCACATGACTTTAATGTAGGTCATAGATTGTCATAAGGTTATTTCGAGGTCACTTATCATCTTGTATTTATTCATTTTGTGCCTTTCATCTTTGCGTTAAACATTTAACATGCCGGAAAGTTACTTTATAGGTGTTGATGTTGGCACGGGTAGCGTACGAGTTGGTCTATTTACTTCAACAGGTAATTCGGTTAAAATTGCTAAAAAGGATATAAACAGTTTTAATCCAATTCCCGACCATTATGAGCAATCTTCAGAAGAAATATGGGCCGCTTGTCTTCACTGCATCAAAGTAAGCAAATCTCAAAAATTAAAACCGATATTACTTACAAAAACGACTAACTGAATTAATTTTTACGTTTATCTTTTTATTATGATACTAAACGTATATTATTATAAAAAAAGAAGCATAAAATTAAAAGCAACATTCCCAAAATATTAATATAGGCAACCAAATACACACTAAATACATATTTTTTTTAGGAAGTTAGTGAGGGAATTGAAAGTGAAAATATTCGTGGTATAGGATTTGATGCAACATGTTCTTTAGTTGTCCTTGATAAACAGAAAAAACCGCTAAGTGTAAGCACAACTGGTAATAAGAATCAAAATGTAATACTTTGGTTAGATCATCGAGCACACAAAGAGGCAGAGGAAATCAACGAGTTGAATCATCCGGTTTTGAAATATGTTGGGGGAAAGATTTCCTTAGAAATGCAAACTCCAAAATTGATGTGGTTAAAAAGAAATATGAAAGAAACTTGTTGGGATAAAGCCGGTTATTTCTTCGATCTCCCAGATTTTCTAACATTTAAAGCTACCGGAAGTGAAATAAGATCTTTATGCTCTTTAGTGTGTAAATGGACGTACGAAGCTAGTTCATTAGAAATTAAAGGATGGAATAAACAATATTTTCACCAAATTGGATTAGAAGATCTCCTCGAAGATCAAACAAAAATTGGTACTTCCGTTTTACCTCCAGGATCTCCAATTGAATTGGGTTTGAATCAAAAAACAGCTCTAGAAACAGGTTTAAATCATCAAACCCCGGTTGGGGTATCAGCAATCGATGCTCATGCTGGTGGACTTGGAATTATAGGCAGTTTTGTTGATTGTGTAGCAAATAAATTTAGTATCAGATTAGGTTTAATTTGCGGCACATCAACTTGTCATATGATTGTTTCTGAAAATCCAATTTTTGTTAATGGCGTTTGGGGCCCATATTATAGTGCCATGATACCCGGAATGTGGTTAAACGAAGGTGGGCAAAGTGCTACAGGGAAACTTATCGATCACATAATCAATACTCATCCAGCTACATTAGATTTAAAAAAGAAACATCCAAATAAAATCATACAACAAGTTCTTAATGATTTTATTGAAGAAATTGCTGAGCGAAAAAATCTTCCTTCAAGTTGTTTTTTAACCAAAGATTTTCATGTTTGGCCAGATTTTCATGGAAATCGATCACCAATTGCTGACTCAACACTTAAAGGAATGGTAAAAATTAATAAATTTTATTTTAATTTTGATATAACCTAAAAATTTATTTTGACATTTCAACGTCAAAATTAAAATAATTATTTATAAAATAGATTTCTGGGTTGCAATTAGGAGTAGATGAAGAAGATTTGGCAATCACTTATTTAGCCACGCTTCAGTCTTTAGCAGTAAGTAAAACTTTATTTAAAACATTATTAAAAATTCATCTCAACAATTTTAGTACGGAACTAAACATATCTTATCGGAACTAGAAAAATCTGGTCATCATATCGAAGCGGTTACAATTTGTGGTGGTTTAAGTAAAAATAAATTATACGTCCAACTCCAATCGGACGTATTATCTTTGCCAGTGATAGTACCGCATGAAGAAGAACCTGTATTATTGGGTGCAGCTATATTAGGAGCTTGTGCTGCTAATTTCTTCGAAAATATTGAAGCTGCAATACATTCAATGGCTGGGAAAGGAGATGTTGTATGTCCGGATGTTAATACTCAAGATTATCACCGTAAAAAGTACCAGGTGTTTTTAAAAATGTTAGAACATCAAAAAGAATATAAATCAATAATGAGTTAAGTTTTAAAAGTTTTTACAAAAACCAAACCAAACAATGAGTTTATTATAAAAAAATAAATACATTAAATAATCTTAATAAAGTTATCTTTATTTAATTATCTTTAGAAGTTATTCTTCTATGCCCAAAAAGTGTTCTCATTAACTGAGACATTCCATTTCTTCTCCTAAAAAAATAACTCATTTTTGAAAAGTTACATTATAAATTAATTTTTACCGTTTCAATTTCTTTTTGGTAGTACCATCCCCTTTCTCTGTACTCGTAATTCCACCTCCAACAGAAGCTTTTGTTGTGATATCAAATTCATCCAAAAAATCTAAATCCTCTAACCCACCTCCAAATAATCCCTCAATCGGGGTCAAAGCGATAATAACCCCATCGATATTCACTCGTACGTTATCTGTACCATTTTGTCGTTGATCAATGATAATATAATCCTCAGCTATCGTATTATTAGCATCCGTTAATTCGGAATTTGTTAAAGGAAAAGTTACTGATGATTTTGTAACGAAGAAAAAAATTATCAACGGAACGTAACGATGATTCAACATCTTCGTTCGTTGGGGAATAAACTTGGAATGAAGAATAAACGGGAAAAGGTGAACGAATCTGTTCGAAGAGGAAAGGTTACCACCAAGAACTGGTAAAGATACAGTTATTTTACGGTTACATCTGAAAAGGTTTCGATGAACTTTGCAAATTTTTTTGTGTAATAAAACAAGTTATTTTTTTTTAAACTTTAAATTTTAATTTACAAATAATAACCTTAAATATTTTTTGACATTTTAATGTCAAAATGACGTCTTAATTTTGGCGTCAAATCAAATTAGAAGTATTTATGATTAATACAGTGAATTTCACTTTCAATACAGTAATATACAAAAATATATTTCCATAGAAACTGGGGCGTACCTACTTCCTTTGTTCCACTTAAATGCAACATGTCAATATAATTTGTGAAACCGAGTTACATGAAATTCCTGGTAAAAATGTATGTATGTACTACCATCAAACAACAAATAATATTAAAACATACTTAGATTAAAATTAAAGAATTTTTTATGTTGAATTAAAATCCTGAAATAAATTTTTATTAAAATTCTCCCCATCAGTATATTTCATTCTTAATCTTAATAAATCAGGATCACTGGCTGTGGTAAACTGTGGAAAATCTTGTTCCACCTCAGAATTTTCATCATTTTCTTGAAATCTCCCTCCAAGTTCACCAGCTGAACACAAACTACACTTTTTCACTCTTGATAATTCATTATTTAACTTCAACCTTTCCTTGGACATAGCGATTTTTTCATCGGCTAATTTTTTTTCTCGCCCCGCTAAAGCGTTCAATTGCATTTGAATTTCTCTCATGCGATTATTAACGTTTCTCTCCAAAGTCTTGGCATCCTCAATCGCTTTTTCACCTTCAATTGATTTTCGAAGTGTCTCCTTAATTTTTCCTTCCAAATCTTTTTCTTTAAACGAAACTTTTTTCTCGCGGTCAATCACAACCCGTTTTAAACTTTCCAATTCAGCTTGTTGTTTATACAAAACATCTCGCTCCCTATCAGTCATTTCAGCCGCTTCTTTCGCAACTTGAATAGCAGCCTCTAACTCCGCTTTACCTTTTTGCGAATCATAATTTTGACTTAATTTCGATTGAGTTTCAAATCGCTTTCTTTCCGTTGCTAAAGCTAAACGTTCTTCCGTTAATTGTAAAATTAATTTTTCTTGTTCACCCAATAAGGTGTCTTTCAATGTTTTTATTTCTTCACGTTCACGTTCTAATGCAGTTCGATTATATTCAGTTTCTCGATCTAAAGCTTTTGATCTTGCTGTGAAAATTGCTGTGGCTTGTTGTAAAGCCCAACGTTCTTCACGTTCATTTTGACTTTGTTCAGCTATTTTTATTTCTAAGTTACGTATTAATGCTAATAACTGAGATCTTTCCAATTCAGTTGATTCACGTGATTTTTCTAAAGCTTCCTTCATCACTAAAAAATTATAAGAAAGTATTATATTAATTAAATTCATTTCAAAGTAATTAAATTAAAATGAAACTAATGTGATTGCTTCTCAATTTATTAAGTTTTTATTTTATTTATTCCGTTAAGACAAATTTTGAAGTTATGTCTGAAATAAACATACCAGTTGATTTAATATACAAAATCAAACGATCTTTAATTGTCGGTTAACAACATACAAAATTAAAGAAATTTTCTTTTTTTAAAAGAAACTTAAATTAGATTTATTTTAAATTAAATCTTATTTTTTCTTATCAGCAGTTGGTATGATCATAAATGTCAAAAAATCCTTGTCAAGTTGTATATTTGAGAATTCTACATTATTTATTTTATTTATCAATATAAATAGTAAAAACGGATATTTACAAGTAAATGACGGAATGTTATTGTAAATATTTGTTAAGAAGTCGTTTAAAATGTACGTTACAACACAAAACTGCGGTAAGCATTTTAATTTGACATTAACCTCAAATAATAGTCAAAATCAAAATTTCTCTTTTAAGACATATTCTAAATTTCATGTTAATTTTAACATGAAAATTAACAAAGGATGTTGAAATCTTAATTAACTCAAATATAATTAAATTTAAAATTCTTTTATTATATTTTAAATTAAAACCGTTTATAGTGTATCGATTCTCTCATAGATGGCGTAACTATAAAATGTCAAAATACTCTAAATTTATTTATTTTAATATTTTTGCGACTTTTATTTAATTTATTTCTTAAATACATTACTTACGTTCAATTTCTTTTTCTTTAGCTTTTAATGTTTCCTCCTTCGCTTGATTAACCACATTAAAATCGTAATCGACTTTGTTTTTAACCTCGAATAAAACTGTGGAAGTACTATTTAACAACTTAATATTATTATTCAATTTTTCGGAGTAATCGGAAGCGTTTTGGAATAAGATCTGTTCCGTTTGTTTGTTTTGCTTAATATTATCGATCATTGTTTGATATTCATATTTAATTTCTTCGATAATTCTGTTATGATTGTCTCTTAAATTTTTAATTTCTTCATTATGAATCTGAACAATTTCCTCGAGTTTCCCTTTATAGCGTTTTAATTCAGATTCGTGTTCATTATTTAACTCTTCACATTTCCTTTGGTGAGCTTCATTTAGATTTGTTATTTCCGATTTTAAACGATTTTCTATTGAGTCCATCGTTTGCTCTAAAGTTGAAATTTGTTTTCTAAAATTTATTTTAATAAAAAATAAATAAATAAAAAATTTATTCTTACTTATAAGATTCTTCCAACAAAAACATTTCTTCTCTTGACCTATCTTTTATTGATTTCACAATTTCGTTAATTTGCTCGTTTTTCGTTTCTTCCTCATTCTTTTTTGTATTATCAACTTCATTTTCTCCCCGAAAATCATGCTTGAATGGTTGTGACAACATTGTTTGTATATGATTATTGATTTTTTCTTGTTGCAATTTTAAATTATTTTCAATAATTTGTTGTTTAATATATTGCTTTTCTAGTAAATCATTAAATTGTTGTTCTTGTTTATTTAATAATTCTTGTTGTTTCCGTTGCAGTTGAACCAAATTCTCATCATATTTTTTTATTTGTAAGGCCATTAAAATTTGTGATTCTTGTTGTTTCATTGTAATAGCTGCGGTTTGATATTCAAATTGAGGATAAAAAGGATTATTTTCTTGATTAAAATCTAAATTTGATTTCTGTAGGGGTGTTGTTGGCTTTGAATCTTTTATTTCTTCATGCTTCTTATCCACTTCTATTTCTGTTTCTTGATTATTACTTTGAATTAATACACTATCGGATTTATGGCTTTTTATTGGTTCTTTTTCTTTGTTTTCCAACCAGTTTGGGAGTTCGCTGATATTCGGAGCACTTTTAGTTTTTAAGTCTCTTTGTTTCTGAACTGGAAATAAAATTTCAGTCGAACTAGTTCCTTCGATTGAACCTAATGAGCGTTTTGGTGATGGTTTTTCTATTTTTTTGGCACTTTCTAATTTATTTTCAATTGATAATAACCCTAAAGGGTCCAAATTTCGCGATGGTTGTTGTTGGCGTGATCTTCTTGGTGCATCCAATGAAGAAAACCCGAAACTATCTCCTTTTAATGTCGACTTTTCTTCTTTTTTCCCCAAAATACTTTCCATTAAATTTATTTGTTTCTCTTCCTTCTTCTTTTCCAACCCTAAACTGCTTAATACATCATCATTGTCATCTTCAAAGCTTATTTTTTTGGTTTGTTTTAATCGCGTTGGTGAATTTTGAACTCGTTCCAAAGGTTTTTTTGGTTCGCTTAATCCAAGCCAATCATCCGATTTCTTTAATTCTGATTTTTTTGGTTCGTTTTTATCTAAATTAAATAAATCTTTAACCGTTTTCTTTTCGGGTGGCGGATTCGAAGATTTCTTGGGTTTGGGGTCGAAAAAACTATCATTACTTCCATCGGAAAGTAGATCTCCTAAAGGATCATCTAAATCGAAATCTGCCATTATTTTAATTTTCTTCAAAAGTATTAAATATGATTAGAAAACTGAAAATTAAACAAACTTTATAAGAAATGATAATTAAACGTCAAATGTCAAATTATTATATGATTACAAGTAATTGTTTATAGCAACCATATAGCAACGGTAATACAAACAAAAAAAACTTGGTAAAAATCGATAATTTACTTAGGTATTTCTTTTATTAATTAATTCATTTTTGTAATAAACCAAGTTTTCTTTTAAGTTATAAAAAAAGCTAATTTATATATAAATTCAAATTTAATATTTAAATAAGTTTTCGTTTTCAACAGTTGGTAATTCAAATATAATAGGTTTAGAAGTAATAATTTAATAATACCAAATCATTTTAAGCAATATGTATTATATTAACATAAATTCGTGTATTTTATTACTTACTAATTTTTAAATTTGTAAACAAATGAATATATCAATGTTGGTAATGTTGGTATTACTAAAATGTCAACACGATTTTAAAACGTCAAACATCATTTTGTGTACTGTGAGTTTAAATATTTCCCTATTTATGTAAATAAATTATAAACTAGTGATTGTCTATAAATAATTTATCAATTAATCGTCGTAATATTCCTTAAGTCATCAATCAATATGAATCCGAGTGGCGAATCTAGGTAAAATTGCATTTAAGTAACTTTGAGGTTATGTTATGAATAAAATTTTTTTTTAGTAGTAAATCAAATTATGAAAATCTATATAAATATAACGGAGTTGTAGAAAATCAAGAAACGAGAAGAAATAAAAAATTGGAGGAATTAAAAAAGTATAACCACACAAAAAATTTAATTTTATAAAGAAAATTGTTTTTATTAGGCGAAGAAATGATGCTGTGGATGAACTACGTAACCTCACGGATATATTTGGAAAAGGCGAAAGCATGGAAGTTCAAACGGATACGATTCCGTTGAAAGAAAAAGGTCGAAACAAATTTAAGGTTAAATTAATGTTATCGGAATGGATGGTGGACATTCCGATAGATTTAGATGAAAGTTGGTATTACAAAGTATGTCCGAAAGGTGTAAGGAACTTAGTAATTGCAAAAGCAGGTGTCACTAAAGTTTACAATAGACTTAATCAATTAAAAGGTACTTTCCAAACAACATTGCCTGGAGGTGGAATAGAAACAGCAAATCATCGAATAACCTTATTAGATTGTGTTTATCGAAATCAAGATAAAACCTTTTATGTACTAGATATTTTAGCATGGAATTCAATGTCTTTAATTAATTGTTCGGTAAAAAAACTTTTAATTTGATGTTATTTTCGATTTAATATTATATATGATTTTTTTAAGGCGGAATTTAGATTTTATTTCTTACAATCGAAATTTAATGAGGAAGAATTTAGAGGAGGTGCTGACAATAAGCGATTTAAGGCGATTCCACATCAATTTGCAACGAGAGATAACATTTCAGTTTCATTTTCTGATCAATATTATTTAGAGGATGAAACTCCTCTTCCTGTTGATGGGATCCTCTTTTATCATAAAGATAGTATTTATACGCCGGGTTTAACACCATTAGTGGGTTGGTTGAAACCATATATGTTAACTGAAAAATTGGACGTTTTAATCAATGATTTGTATCTTTTAACAAAACCGAAATCTTACACGAATCTTGAAAATTATTTGAAATATAAAGAAAATAAGATAAAGAAGAATAGAAATTTGAAAGGGAGTGGAGATGTAAGTTAATGTTAAATTTGAGTTTTAGCTTATAATTGGTTTTTATAGATGGAGGTAGAAGATGAAGTAGATAAAATGGAGAATTAAATACTTTTTAGCGTTAATACAAATTTCAAGTTTTAATAAATAAAGCAACGAAAATATCCTATACTATTTTTTTTATTAATTAATTTTCATATAGTTACCAGATAAATCGAGGAAAAATGAATATAAAAAATAACTATCCAAATATTTTAATAGTAGAAAAACGGAATGATTCTTTCTTGGCACTTTGTGCGTTTATTTCGTTATTTAAATAACGAAAAATTGCAGATTAAAATTAAAAAGGACTATTTTCTTTTTTTTTACATTTTCTTTAGAGAGAGTATTTATTAAATTAAATAAGTAATCCTATTAGAAAATCGGAAAGTGGTCAATAACGCATTTTTTTAAAATAATCTTTTACATATGACGCGTATTTCCAAAATTAATCCCCGATTGATTGGCACCTTTGTTACTTCCCATTTGTAACCCAATGATTGATTGGCCGGCTTTTAATTTTTCTTCGGAAAAGTGCCTTTCGTTCTTTTCAGCTTCTTTTGGCCCAATCGTTGGTTTTCCATAATTCCCAGCCTTTCTTCCTAACGACTGTAGACAAATCACAACGGAATTTAAATTCTGCTTCTCCCACAAATCGACAGTTTGGAACGTTTCTTGAGTTGGAACTCCCAAATTTTTAGCCGCCTCCAAAAACGCGTTTATATTTTCCATACATTTAAAAGCCATTTTAGATTCGTTGATTTTCTTTATTGTTCCCGCTTGAATTGAATTTATCAATCGACATAGTAAAGTACCGTCTTTTAAAACTTCATAGAAACTATCCATATCGCCGGCTATATTTATATCTTCGCCGGTTATTTCTCGCACCCATTCTAAAGATTCTTGTGCTAATTCTTCACTGTATTTTGCGTTAATCTAAAAAAAATATGTTAAAAATTTAATAATTTTTTTTAATCACAGTTGGTATTATTAAATTTGAACTGTCAAAATTGACAGATTCAAAAATGTCATTAAAATGGAATGTTTTTTGTGGTATTTTAGGGTTTAAGAAACTCGTTTGTTATTGGGTTTCTTAAAAGAGTAATGCAGGACGAAGTGGAGAAAGAGAAGAAACCCGTAGTTGAGTCACGGTGACGCAATCGTCGGTAACGGTTAAAAAAAACCGAACGCCATAACCATATATGGCACTCAAACTCGACACGTACTCGGGTCTCCTCCTCGCCAACCGCCGCATTGAGAAAGATATCGAAACGTGCCTCACAATTAGATAAATTCAAATTCTTTAGTGACTCGAGATCAAGAAGTTTATCATCTTTTCTGTACGTTATTTTGAGTCGAAATACTTTTATCATAACGCATCACGCGTTTTTATAAGATCAATGTTTGCTTTTTTATAGAAGTAAAAGATTATAAGAATTTTGTTTGCTAATAAAAATTATTTGCTTACAAGGAGGAAATAGGAAACCGCAAAATAACGTTTCCGTCGATAACATGACCAATTACGTAACAAATAGTGTTGAATTTTAATGGTTAGACACCATAGAAGCGACTCGTTAAACGAATACTAATTTAACTTTGTATTTCTTTTTGGGAATAATGTATAAATAAGTAGTTATTTTTTTAAAGTTTTTTACAATTGGTAATAAATGTCATTCAAATTTATAAAAATGACAGTTACATTTTTTATAGGTTATCGTATCGAAAAGATAAATTTGTTGACTTAAACGTTATTTACCAAGCTTTTTACAGTCAATATCGACAGGATTACACACAATCCGCTAACTGTTTAATGACAAAGAAAAATGTAAGCATTAAAAATAAATGTTTTTTCTTCAATGAATCTTTTTTCAGGATTGTATAATGAAATATTATCTTGTAAAGGACGACGATGTGAAGGATAGAGGTGACCATTGGACCGAATTCTCTCCGTTTCGTTCGTGTAACCTGCACGACTGGTCCTTGGTCCCTCAATAACCTTGACTCGACTTTTAGACTGCACTCAAAATGCAGAATGCAATTTGCATTTTTTAAACTTTGAAAAACTCGTTTTTTTTTTTTATTAAATTTCAAGAGACAAACAAGTTGGTTGGTAAACAAACCCTGATCATCGATTTCCCCTTTGACCTAGATTCGCAGCCTGCTGCACCCTTTGTCAGAAATTCCACCCAAAAAAAAGATAATAAAACTTGTTGATCGATATCATTTTTGGAATAACATTACTAAACGGTTTTGTTTGTTTCTCGAGTCATTTGAATCCACCTGTTACTTTTACTCAATTCTTTTAGATTAAATACAAACCTTTCTTTGTGCTTCTGCAGCAAATCCACTTTTTGCCGCCCTGTTATTAGCCATTTTCGTGTAATAATTCTTTATCGACACTTAAAAATCACTTTAATCCAAAACTTTTCGTAAACGATGTTCCCCTTGCTAACTCACACTTGAAACTGGCGAGCCGTTTCCAGTCTCGCCTCTCTTTTTAGTCCCTTCCACACGACGCGACGAGACAAACGGTCAAATCGCCCAGGTATGAATTAAAGAAAATATTGAAATCTTGCTTATTTATTGATGTGATAAGAAAGTTATCGAAGAAAACTGACTGAGTTTTTATTAAATAAAATTTATGTTACTCAAAAATTAAATTCACTTAAAATTTTTTTTTCCGTTTAGAAATTGAACTCAAAAACGAGGTCATGGGAGAGTTTCTATCTAAATACGGTGTGTTCGTAAATAAATATCTTATGTATGTATAAAGGTGAAGAAGAAAAAAATAGCGTGTACCTTATAAGGAAAATCAGTTAATTCGAGTTTTCAGAGTTACATACATTTTCTTCCATATAAAGAGAATAGAGGTTTAAATAAATAAATTTACGCTCAAAATCTGATTAAATTTTGAGATTGGTTGTGTTGAAATCAATTAATTAATTAAAGAAACTATTGAAAAAAATGTAATAAGTGGGTGTTATATTTGTTCTCTCGTTATCGAATCGTTTGTAATAATGCCGATTATGACTATTATTAATGAGAAATGACCTCAAAATTTATTTATAGATATGACTGACTTTACTTATCGTTACCAACCCGATTTGCGGTTAACTTTGGAATTTTAGCACTTTCCGATTTAATAGGTATTTTATTATTATTAATTGAGTTAATACAATCGTTTTGGGGAATGATTAAAAAAAACTTATAATATAAACGTTTTTGAGGTTATTGATTGACGACTGATTTACATCCAGTTGGGTCTTGGAGTCCGAACTTTTCGTTCAAACAAACACAAGTAGAAAGGATTGTTTGAAAGAACATATTCAAATAACATCAAAACTATCTCAAATGAGCCTGTAGCTAGCAATGATACCTAGTTAATTGGTAAATATATATGTTTGTTAAATAGACCTGCAAATAGTTTCTGTCGTTGATTAAAAAAAAAATATGGTCAAGATCAGCCTCTTCACCACATTCGCATTATGAGTACAAAGGGAACTTTTATGAATCATGAAATTTGTTGTACAGCACATAGCGTACCGAATACCCCTTTAGTTGAGCTGCTTCTAGTCCACTCTTGTTCCCATTGATGGTTTATGTCATCAATATCTTGCCGAAATAATTCTTTTCCATAGATTTTTACTCTGTGAACCTCCTCCTAGTGTCTCCTGTTCGCCAATTCGTCAGCTTTTTCATTTCCACTCACTCCCATATGCACCGCTACCAATACCAGTGTGATATCAATATCTTTCTGATACGCCAAATATAATAGACTTAAAGCACTACTGATATAAGGATGTAATTTGTTTTTAAGGTTTGGGTTCTTAATACGCTGGAGTGTGCTTCGGGAATTTGTTATAATTATTATTTTGGGGATTTTTCTTTTCAAAGTTAGTGCAACTGTTTTTAAGATGGCGTAAGTCTCCGCAGAAAAAATAGTTAATTGATCTGGCAAGCGGTAGTATTCTTCAATCTCTAATGAAGGGACATAAATACCGCATGAAACACTTTTCGGCTCTTGAATCTTCGTACCGACCGTATATATGCAATGTGGCCATGTATTCCTTATGTTGACATTTATATAATCCGGAGGCAAATGTTATCATCGGTACCAGCATTCTCACGTTATATTCCATGGTGTGCATGTCATGCATTTGTTTTCTGTTTAAATTTGGGATAGCAGGCTTGAGTTCTGAGATATATAGTCTAGAGTATATAGTCTAGTATGGCTTTCTAGTTTTAGTTCAATAAAAATATGCAACATAGTGATATTTTATGCTAACTAGCGCTACTAGTACGGCTAAACTGAATGTTTCTAGTTCTAACAATAAGTCTAGTGTTAGTTCTAGTGCTATTGTTGGTCTTCTTTTATTTGTTATTCACCGCTAGATTATTGTATATTTTTATTGAGTAATAACGGACACTGCGTACTTAATATTATAGAATCACCCCTTTTTTGAGGTTATAATTAAAAAGTCATTAAACGTCAAATTTGACATTTGCAACAAATTCACCGAAAACATTTAAAAATTAAAGTTAACATCGTCGTAAGTAACTTTTAGCGAGTACTTCGTTTAGAGAACGGTCGTTATGTTCTGTTTTACGCGGTACACATTTTGAAGTTCCGTTAATGGAACTTGTACATACTCAGATGGTTCGGATACAGCGAGTTGGTGACCTTCCCTACTTTTTTTTTCTTTCGTTCTTTCTTTGGTATTTTTTTTCTAACCTTGGCCCACTGTTGACAAGAAGAAGCAACTCGTGACATTCTCAATAAAAGTAAAATCTGAAACAACATTTATTTTCATTCATTTTAATTTGTATTCATCAATCAACACGGTGATTCATCGTCACTAAAACAAATCACACAAATTGGGACACCAAACTATTCGATTTCGGGCCGACTCATGAATAATTACGTCATTTTTTGTTACTTTTCTATCATTAAATCATGACTTTTAAAATAAATTCTGATTTAATTAGTTTTCATAATGATTTAATGGTATGAGGAATAATTTATAAGGAATTTGATTAGATAATTGAATAGATTAAAGTCTTTATAGATTACATTTATTACCTTTTAAATTCATTAAAATCATACCTATCAATATTGACATTTTATATTTGTCAGTTCTAACGTCAAAATAATTTTTAGGTTATATCTAATCATGTCTAGGTTTTTATTTGTATTAACATTAGCTTAATTAGAATTATATTTTCCTCTATAATGACAATTATAAAATAATATATATAATAATTACCTCTAATTTCTAATATGAGTTGCTACTAACATTATTCAGTTTTAAATTTATAGTAGAAATGGCCATTGTTAGATGGCGCTGTTAAAACTTGGTTAAAATTTGAGATATATTTTTTAACTTTCTTAATTATACAATGTAGGATTATTTTTCTTTTAAAACACATAATAAACTTTCCTTTTTTCTTTACACTGTTATTATTCACCCTACACATTACAATTCATCATCCATTTACATCATCCTTTAAACAGGAAGTTTCAGTTTATTTTGGAAGGATTTTTCAAATTTTTTTAGGTTTATGATAGGTGTACTAAAAGAAATGTTAATTTCCATTCTTTTACTGGGTCTCGCTACAGCGCAGCACCCGAAATTCCCATATATCGACCCATCCAGACCAGACACAGAGGTGCCACAGAACTAGACCTCTGTTGGAGTGTGTTCCTGACCTCCGAAATAGGGAGACATGTGATCCTTGTAGAGAAGACGCGTTCTCCCGCCTGCCATGGGGAATGGCATGAACAAGGTAACTAAAAGAATAAAATAAAGTCCTCATTAATAATAGAATAAATGACATTTTTTATATTCAAATTAAAGAAGCAATTCCGGGTTTAATATTTTATTTTCTTTATCGCTTTTTAACTGAAGTGAAGTCAATTGAATCCCGGTTCAAATTGAATTGAAATCCATTTCAATCAAATGACCCGATTTGAAAATCCATCGATAACCCCTATTTTGTAAGAAATTATTTTCGTACGAATTAAATTTGAAATTTAAATGTGTACCAAAAGTGCAACTAAGTTTCGCCGTTTCGTGCACGAATTTTAGATACACACGTGCCAAATAATTTTTTTCAGAATAATTAATAACCTTTGATAATAATCTTTGCTTTAAACATGAAATTTATTAATGCAGAAATTTCAGGAAAATGAGTAATCTGATAGATTAAGATTACAAACCATGATAAGTAAATTTCACGTTAAAACAAACTTTCCTTATTGATAAAATAAGTAAATATTTTATTAAGTTTAAATTTAAAAATTTGATGTTAAGGTTAAAAAACTTAACCTAAAAATAAAGATAATGTCAAAATGACATCTTTTTAATGCAAAATTGACGTTAAAAAATTTAAATTAAACCTTTTAACATTTATCAGTTAACCTCATCATTTCATGGTTCGTAAATAAATAATAACTTTTCTAGCCCTAATTTTCGCATGGCGTGCGTATGATATTCATCATTAAAATCGCAATCTCGCCCTCGATTAGGGTCGCCGGCCTTTTTTAACCCCCTCGGGCCTCGAGGACGGCGATTTAATCAGATTTAATAATAAAACTCCATACTACACTAACGTTAGTGACTATAGCAACTGTGTCAACGCCGATTTCGTACTGATACGAACGCGAATTTATCGTTGATTTAAAAGTTCTTTTAGTTTGAAGAAAACGAGCTAAAACTTAGTTACTTTGCAGTTCTTGTACTGCGAGGTGGTTTATAGTCGCGGGAGCAAACGATAATTGTAAGAAAATGTTTTGTTGTGTTATCGGAGATGGAATTAGAGAGTACAAAAAAGAGCTTTTAAACTTTGGGATTTCTTTTGTAAGTACTTTTGAGGTTAATTTATTTTTATATAGGCAACTCAATAAACAAGTAAATGTATAAAGTTGTCTAAAAATAGATATTTTGCATGTTTTATGGCAATCAATCATAAAAATGATTGAACCGGATGCATTTTCTCACATTAATTTTTATTTCAAAAGATTAATTCTAAAATTATAATCTTTATTAGGTTATATTTTTTCAATTTCTATTCGATACCACGCCTTGAAATAGTTTGAAGAGTTTTTCACCTCATTAGGTTCTTTGTTATAATATTGATTTTATATCCCACCCTCGACTACTTCAACAATAACTTCGCCTATATCATTTTTATTATATCGTAAAAGAAAACTTTATTTTAACCTAAAAGAAAAAAAGCAAAAATCACTTTCAACCAAGCAACGCCATTAAATTACCATATGCAAATGATTTATTTTTATCGTTGATACGGTTAATTTACTAGAAATGCAAAAAAAACTTATTATTCAATAAAAATGTACTTACTTTGCAAGTTTTTTTAAGGTCACGCTAACATTTTCAAAGTTGTTTATATGGAAATTTTCCATAATACGACCTTAATTCTATGTTGTCATATTTATATTCACTCAAAAAGGCGTTTTTTTTCAAATAATTTAAATTCAATACTTTAAAATTCACTTTAATTAAATTTGACAGCACTTTGACAGTTATTTTGTTGTATATTATGAAATGTCAAAAGATGGCGTTATAAACGCAATTTAAAATATATAAGATTTTCTTTTATAAGAATTTTTTTTAGGTTTTGCCAGGTCTCTATGTAGGCAATTATAGAGATTCCAAAGATTCTGCTCAACTAGACAAATATAACATAACACATATCGTTGCCATCCATGACACAGCCAAAAAGATTCATTCTGTAAGTAAAATTTTATCATTCGAAAAGCTCTACATTATTTCATTTTTAGGATAAACATTATCTTTGTGTGATGGCATCAGATTCGCCCGACCAAAACTTAACGCAATATTTCTCACTTTGTAACGATTTCATTCATGCCGCCCGTTTAAGGGAGGGAAACGTCTTAATTCATTGCCTCGCAGGGATGTCTCGGAGCGTCACAGTAACTGTAGCCTACATAATGTCCGTAACCAATTTAAATTGGAAGGAGGCGTTAAAAGTTGTTAGAGCGGGAAGGACGGTGGCTAACCCAAACTTGGGCTTCCAAAAACAATTACAGGAATTTGAAGATTTAAAATTGCACGAAGAGAGGAGACGATTAAAGGAACGTTATCCAAGTTTGGCTTTGGTACAAATTGATCGAGAACAATGTATGCTCAGCTTAAATAATTACGAACAATTATTATCAACGCGAACGATATGCGAAGGAAGATGTTCTATGGGTGAACGATGTCCTACGGGAGTTTGCCGAACTCCAGATTCCGGTAGGAGGAGTTCACGAAGAAGTAGTAAAGGGCAAACAGAAATTAAAAGGAGTCCTAGTTCAACTAATGTTAGGCCAAAATCTGGTCCGGCGGGGTTAAGAAGTTATGGAGGTACATTTTTAAAATGGGTTTCTGTAAATTAATATAATATTTGGCTCTTAGGTTCCGCTCCTCCATCACGAGCTGGTTCTCGTTTGGATTTATCATGTTCAAGTGGTACTTTAACAGCCCCCGTTACACCTGCGTCAACACCGCCAGTTTCACCGAGAAGAAGAGGACGTTCCCCCCGAAAAAACTCCACTCAATTGTCTATACAAGAAGATGTTAACTCATAGTGGCTGCTCTAGTTTGTAGGGGTAGCTTAAATTTAAAAAAATTGTTTTCAAGTTTTAAAAGAAACCATCATTCCATCCACCCAATTAAAAAAAAGAATGTTAAGAAACACTAACATATTATCCGTATTTGTCAATTCCCGGCAGGAAAAAGTCCAAAAAATGTAAAATTTAAATGATTTATAGTTATTAAGTAAAATCGATCTAACTTCAAAAAAATCTTTGATGTTTCAAAGATAACCTTACTTTTTTGGTGTTAGGTCGATTTGAATAATTTTTTAAAAATGAATGGAAATTCCTAAAGATGTTGTTTCCGTCATCGTATTTCTCTGTGATACCAAAAGAAAAACACGTTTTTAATAATTAAAACAGCGTTTTAATTTAAATAAGAAAAATGAAAACGTTTGAAACTAAGGTTGTAAGAATGTAGGCTGTTTATTAAGAACGAAAGAAAGTTAACGAAAACGTTTTAGAATATTCTATTTAAAAAAAAGCAATCATTTCGAAAATAATTATTTTAAATACATTTTTAAGGATCTCAGCACAGTACCTTGAATCAGAATATGAAAAATACAAGAAAATCGATTAGTTTCAATACCAAGAACCATATTTTTCCATTGCTCTGTGTATATAAGACGTTTTTTTTTAATATATTTTATAGCTATTAATAAAGTGTTTTAATAATAGCGTTAGCAAGCAATAATATTTGCCTCAATAACATTGATTTAACGTTTATATGTAATAATTTTACGAATTGTTAAAAAAAGGGGCATAGTTGTTAATATTGGACCAAAGATGGGCCTTTATTTCATCGTTATTTAGCTGCGTAGTTTTAGGCACAACATTTAAGCACAACTATTAATAAAAAAGCTAACTATAAATGTCTTCTAGCTTTTCGACAATATTTTTAAAAAAATCTGTTTTACATTTAATTAATACTGAAAAATGTACAAAAAATTAAATGAAATAAAGATAATGTTATTTTTTAATCATTAATTAATAAGTTGTTGCTTGAAATAATAATAGTTTATTAAAAACGTTGAAGAATGTAATATGTTTATTCATCCCAAATAAAAAAAGCAAAGTATTTTCTATGTTTGTGTATTTTTTAATACCCAAAAATTAAATACCTTTATAAAATAATTAATATAAAATACATTTGCACTTAAAAAAAAAAATAAATAAATTAAATTAATCTATCAATGTTATCATTTAAATATTCATTTTTCCAATCTTCAGTAATATCATCTAAATGATTATCAAAATCAATTAAATGCGAATATGCACGTTCTTTTAACAATTGTGAACAACATCCAAGAGTATCTTTCGGGGCTAAAGAAACTTTATTCACATCAACTTGTCTATATTTCCCATCTGAATACTGAGCGACTTTAATTGCAGCATTATCCCCTTTCAAATTTAATTTATGATTCTCCACAATAACCATACAAGCTGACGGAAAATTTTCTGCCACTTTTTCAGCTATTTTATGATTGGCTTTTTCGATTGAACATTCTTTAAGATTCTCATGTGCTGTGTAATAACCAGCGATCACCAAACCTAATTGATTGGCATATTGATCGATCTAAAGGTAATAAATAACATTTAAATACTTTTTTTATTTAACATTTCTTATTTACCTCAGTTAAAGCAATTTCCGCCATTGGAGTGAGGTTAAGTGCTACGTGAAAAAGTGGAATTGCGTCGACAAACTCTACATCTTTTCCTTTGGTAGGTTTCGCAAGTAAAACACCGTTAATAGAACAATGACCGTATTTTGCGGCGTGTAAAATTATTTTACAATAAGCTCTTGCAGAAATTATCAACTCGGTCATTTTGAAGGATGCTGATTTGACATAAAATGACATTTCATGTTAGTGTGTATTTGGTAGACACATAATTTTGCTTATTTCGTAGACGGTTCTATTAAATGTACAATGTACTGTTACCAAATCTATTAAATAACAAATTTGGTGAAAGCTGTCAAAACGTAGCGTGTTCGTTTAGCGTCGTTTGTCGTTTATGTTTAGATATTTCGAATAAAATGAGAAAATAAGCGATTTGGTAAGATTTTATTTCATTATATTATTATTTAAACGGATTTTCTTTATTGTGGTATAAATTATTTAAACGAAAATAAGATGGAAATGGAAGACGCTTACCTAACCTATCTTTTTTTTGTTATATTTACAGTTAATATGTCTTTGCCGCCATATATTTTGGGGCCTAACCCATGGGCCACAATGATGGCCCAACAACATCTGGCCGCGGCACACGCTCAAGCGCAAGTAGCCGCGGCACAAGCCCATGCCCACGCGCTTCAACAACAAATGCCCCCTCCGCATCCGAAATCCGATGTAATGACGGAAGATAAACTTCAAGAAAAAGCTCAAAAATGGCATCAATTGCAATCAAAACGTTTTGCTGATAAACGCAAACTAGGTTTTGTCGATGCACAAAAAGAAGATATGCCCCCTGAGCATATCCGTAAAATCATTCGAGATCACGGTGATATGAGCAGTCGAAAATACCGCCATGATAAACGTGTTTATTTGGGTGCTTTAAAATACATGCCTCATGCCGTAATGAAACTTTTGGAAAACATGCCCATGCCATGGGAACAAATTCGTGATGTTAAAGTTTTGTATCATATCACAGGGGCTATTACATTTGTAAATGAAATTCCGTGGGTGATTGAACCGGTTTATATAGCTCAATGGGGCACAATTTGGATCATGATGCGTCGTGAAAAACGCGATCGCCGCCATTTTAAACGTATGAGATTTCCTCCATTTGATGATGAAGAGCCGCCATTAGATTATGCTGATAATGTATTGGATGTTGAACCTTTAGAGGCAATTCAAATAGAATTAGATGCAGAAGAAGATGCTGCCGTTGCTAAATGGTTTTACGATCATAAACCTTTAGTAGGAACTAAGTAAAAAAAATATTTAATTTTTATTTATTTTTTTTCATTAATTCCTTTTTTTAAGATATGTAAATGGGCCCACATATAGAAAATGGAATTTAACTTTACCTATGATGGCTACTTTATATAGATTAGCTAACCAATTATTAACTGATTTAGTTGATTCGAATTATTTTTATTTATTTGATACAAAAAGTTTTTTTACTGCTAAAGCTTTGAATATGGCTATTCCTGGTGGTCCTAAATTTGAACCCCTCATCAAGGATATGAACCCAGGGTATGTTGAGTTATTTTCTGGGAAAAGTTTATTATAATTTTGTTTTGCAGGGATGAAGATTGGAATGAATTTAACGATATTCATAAAATTATTATAAGACAACCAATTCGTACTGAGTATCGAATTGCTTTTCCTTATCTATACAATAATATGCCTCATTTTGTGCACTTATCATGGTAAGAATTAATGATGATGATGATGAATTTTTATTAAATTTCACACTAGTTTTGTTTCATTACTATAAGTGAATTTGTAATGATATACTAGCAGTGTGATATACTATTACACAGTGATTTGATATTACTTTCTATTGTGTAGATTAAAAGATAGAAATGGGTTGAAAGTCATGAACATTTAATTTTAAACCAAAAACTTACCTTAATTTAAACAGATTTGAAATTAATTAGCATTTTTATTTGTCTAGGTATCATGCTCCAAATGTCGTTTTTATAAAAACTGAAGATCCAGACTTACCTGCTTTTTATTTCGATCCATTAATAAACCCAATATCGCATAGACACGCCGTGAAAAGTCTCGAACCTCTCCCAGAAGATGATGAAGAATATCTCCTTCCAGAGCATGTACAACCTTTCTTACAAGAAACTCCCTTATATACCGATAACACCGCAAACGGAATATCTTTATTATGGGCCCCAAGGCCTTTTAATTTGCGATCAGGTCGATGTAGAAGAGCCATTGATATCCCACTGGTGAAATGTTGGTATCAAGAACATTGTCCTCCAGGTCAACCTGTTAAAGTTCGTGTTAGTTATCAAAAATTATTGAAATATTTTGTTTTGAACGCATTGAAACACCGTCCACCAAAAGCACAAAAGAAACGATACTTATTTAGGTCGTTTAAAGCGACTAAATTTTTCCAAACGACTACACTAGATTGGGTTGAAGCCGGTTTGCAAGTTTGTCGACAAGGATATAATATGTTAAACTTGTTGATACATCGAAAAAACTTAAATTATCTGCATCTTGATTACAATTTTAATTTGAAGCCAGTTAAAACTTTAACGACGAAGGAAAGAAAAAAATCTCGTTTTGGAAACGCGTTTCATTTATGCAGGGAAATTTTGAGGTTAACTAAATTAATAATTGACTCGCATGTCCAGTATCGATTGAATAATGTTGATGCTTTCCAACTTTCCGATGGCTTACAATACATTTTTGCTCACGTTGGGCAATTAACCGGAATGTATCGATACAAATACAAGTTAATGAGGCAAATAAGGATGTGTAAAGATTTAAAACATTTAATTTATTATAGATTTAATACGGTATGTTAAAATACGTCTAATTAAGTAAGTATTAAAATAATTTTATTTTAGGGTCCTGTTGGTAAAGGTCCAGGTTGTGGATTTTGGGCACCTGGTTGGAGAGTTTGGTTATTTTTCATGCGCGGTATCACCCCTTTATTGGAACGCTGGCTTGGAAACCTTCTTTCGAGACAATTCGAAGGTCGCCATTCTAAAGGAGTCGCAAAAACGGTTACAAAACAACGCGTTGAATCCCATTTCGATTTAGAATTGCGCGCTTCAGTTATGCACGACATCGTCGATATGATGCCTGAAGGCATCAAACAAAATAAAGCAAGGACGATTTTACAACATCTTTCAGAAGCGTGGAGATGCTGGAAGGCGAATATTCCGTGGAAAGTACCCGGATTACCAATACCGATAGAAAATATGATTTTGCGCTATGTTAAAATGAAAGCTGATTGGTGGACGAATACAGCACATTATAATAGGGAGAGGATTCGAAGGGGTGCAACTGTCGATAAGACGGTTTGTAAGAAGAATCTTGGGCGGTTAACCAGGCTTTATTTAAAAGCTGAACAAGAAAGACAACATAATTATTTAAAAGTAAATAATTTTGAGTATCTTTTTATAAGTATTGAATTAACAGTTAAAATGATGAAACGCGCAGGGGTCCTGAAAGCCAATTTAAATGTTTATTGGCAACTATTTTATTGATTCGTTTTAGATGAATCGTAGAATAGTTGGATAACGCGCATCTGATTAACTATAATATATTATTAAAATACAAAATATACAGGGTGATTCACATAAGAACCGACACAGAGCAGGGCAGGGACATGGTAGAGTGTAATAAATTAAGATGATTTAACGAAATTTATCTCTATACTAAGTTGTTCCCCTGAGGGTACTATAATTAATAATTGGTGATATTTCCACAAGGATCCTACAAGAAATTAATTTTATAGCGAATTTTGAAAGATGTTGATGAAAATTTTATCAAAACATCACATATTGTTTTCTTAAAAACTAAAAGTTATTTTTCAAATAGTGTTGGTTCATTGGAAAGAGCATACTTTTATTAATATTTTGGGAAATTTTCACATTCATATTCCGAGAAATCGATTTTAAGCGAATTATTAGAATTTATTCGTCGAAAATTGCAAAATTCGAAAAAATTGTCGATCACTTCAAAAATTTATTTCTCAAGAACTGAAAGTGATCTTTCAAAACGAAGAGATGAAAAGTACACGAAACTGCAATAAGAGATTTTATATATTGTATTGGGATTGTTACAATGAGGTTGCTAATGACAAACCTGATATAAATAAAGTTCTTTCAATGAAAAAAGTTCTATTGGGGTTGAACTTGATTATTATCTGCAGTGTCCAAAACCTAAAACAGATACTAATTCCTGTGAATGGTTTCTATGCTCATAACATATACCAAATTTGGTTTTTCTAGCTTAATGTATCAAAGATATTGAATGTTTTAAACATTTAATACCCAACTTTGAAGGCCTATAATTCCTCAGGGGTTCAACTTAAATTATCTTAATTTAATGTCCTCTATATGTCCCTGCTTTGTGTCGGTTCTTATGTGAATCACCCTATATAATTTTTAAAAATAATTTTTAATATATATTTTTTTTATTTTGTAGGATGGCCCATATATTTCCCCAGAAGAAGCTGTAGCTATATACACAACAACCGTACATTGGTTAGAGTCTCGTCGATTCGCTCCTATTCCTTTCCCCCCACTTTCATACAAACACGATACAAAACTACTCATTTTGGCATTGGAACGTTTAAAAGAAGCATACAGTGTAAAATCTCGCCTAAATCAAAGTCAACGTGAAGAGTTGGGATTAATTGAGCAAGCTTATGATAACCCTCACGAGGCTTTATCAAGAATTAAGCGCCATCTTTTGACACAAAGAGCTTTTAAGGAAGTTGGAATTGAGTTTATGGATTTATACAGTCACTTAATTCCTGTTTATGACGTCGAACCGCTTGAAAAAATTACCGATGCTTATTTAGATCAATATTTGTGGTACGAAGCTGACAAGAGACGTTTATTTCCGCCGTGGGTTAAACCCGCAGACACGGAACCCCCACCGTTATTAGTTTATAAATGGTGTCAAGGAATTAATAATTTACAAGATGTTTGGGATGTTTCCGAAGGTGAATGTAATGTTTTATTGGAATCGAAATTTGAAAAATTATACGAAAAAATCGATTTAACCCTTTTGAATCGATTGTTAAGATTAATCGTTGATCACAACATTGCTGATTATATGACAGCGAAAAATAACGTTGTTATTAATTATAAAGATATGAACCATACGAACAGTTACGGAATTATTAGAGGGTTACAATTTGGCTCATTTATTACCCAATATTACGGATTAGTTCTCGATTTATTAGTTTTGGGGTTACAAAGAGCCAGCGAAATGGCTGGACCACCCCAAATGCCCAATGATTTCTTAACTTATCAAGATATTCCAACAGAAACGTGTCATCCAATTCGATTGTATTGCAGATACGTTGACCGAATACACATGTTTTTCCGATTTAGCGCCGATGAAGCTCGAGAACTAATTCAAAGATATTTAACGGAACATCCAGATCCGAACAACGAGAATATAGTTGGCTACAATAATAAAAAGTGTTGGCCGAGGGATGCTCGAATGAGATTAATGAAACACGACGTTAATTTAGGGAGGGCTGTATTTTGGGACATCAAAAATCGTTTACCACGGTCAGTAACAACGATCCAATGGGAAAATAGCTTCGTTAGCGTCTACTCAAAAGATAACCCTAATTTATTATTTAATATGTGCGGTTTTGAATGTCGCATATTACCGAAATGTCGAACTCAACACGAAGAGTTTACCCATCGAGACGGAGTTTGGAATTTACAACACGAAGGTAGCAAAGAAAGAACAGCTCAATGCTTTTTAAGAGTGGATGATGAATCGATGAGCCGTTTTCATAATCGGGTTCGTCAAATTTTAATGGCGTCCGGTTCAACGACTTTCACGAAAATCGTAAATAAATGGAACACCGCGTTAATCGGATTGATGACTTATTTCCGAGAGGCTGTAGTTAACACTCAAGAGTTATTAGATTTACTGGTGAAGTGCGAAAATAAAATTCAAACTCGCATTAAAATCGGGTTAAATTCAAAAATGCCAAGTCGATTCCCCCCGGTTGTGTTTTACACCCCCAAAGAATTAGGGGGGTTGGGAATGTTAAGTATGGGACACGTTTTGATCCCTCAATCGGATTTGAGATGGTCGAAACAAACGGATGTGGGGATAACCCATTTCCGTTCGGGGATGAGTCACGATGAGGATCAATTAATTCCTAATTTATACCGTTACATTCAACCTTGGGAATCCGAGTTTATTGATTCACAAAGAGTTTGGGCCGAGTACGCTTTAAAAAGGCAAGAAGCAAACGCTCAGAATCGTCGATTAACTTTGGAGGACCTAGAAGATTCTTGGGATCGGGGAATTCCAAGAATAAACACATTATTTCAAAAGGATCGGCACACTTTAGCTTACGATAAAGGTTGGAGGATTCGAACTGAATTTAAACAATATCAAGTTTTGAAACAAAATCCTTTTTGGTGGACGCATCAAAGACATGATGGAAAATTGTGGAATTTAAATAATTATCGTACCGATATGATTCAAGCTTTAGGCGGGGTCGAAGGGATTCTAGAACACACTTTGTTTAAAGGGACTTATTTCCCAACGTGGGAGGGTTTGTTTTGGGAGAAAGCTTCCGGATTTGAAGAATCGATGAAGTACAAAAAATTAACAAACGCCCAAAGAAGTGGGTTGAATCAAATTCCGAATCGTCGGTTCACTTTGTGGTGGTCCCCAACGATTAATCGGGCGAACGTTTATGTTGGTTTTCAAGTACAATTAGATTTAACGGGGATTTTTATGCACGGAAAAATACCAACATTAAAAATATCTTTGATTCAAATTTTCCGGGCTCATTTATGGCAAAAAGTGCACGAATCGATCGTAATGGATTTGTGCCAAGTTTTCGATCAAGAATTAGATGCTTTAGAAATCGAAACGGTTCAAAAAGAAACAATCCATCCGAGGAAATCATATAAAATGAATTCATCTTGTGCTGATATTTTACTATTTTCTGCGTATAAATGGAACGTTTCTCGCCCATCTTTATTAGCGGATACGAAGGATACAATGGATAATACAACAACCCAAAAATATTGGATTGATGTCCAATTACGTTGGGGTGATTACGATTCACACGATGTTGAGAGATACGCTCGAGCCAAATTTTTAGACTACACAACTGATAATATGTCGATTTATCCTTCACCCACAGGCGTATTAATCGCGATTGATCTCGCTTATAACTTACATAGTGCTTATGGAAATTGGTTCCCTGGGTGTAAACCATTAATTCAACAAGCGATGGCTAAAATAATGAAAGCTAACCCCGCCTTGTATGTTTTACGGGAAAGAATTCGAAAAGCTTTACAATTGTATTCAAGTGAACCCACAGAACCTTATTTATCAAGTCAAAATTACGGAGAATTATTTTCAAATCAAATAATTTGGTTTGTCGATGACACAAATGTTTATCGCGTTACGATTCATAAAACTTTCGAAGGAAATTTAACAACTAAACCGATTAACGGAGCTATTTTCATTTTTAACCCCCGAACCGGACAATTATTCTTAAAAATAATTCACACCTCAGTTTGGGCGGGACAAAAACGTTTGGGGCAATTAGCCAAATGGAAAACGGCGGAGGAAGTAGCCGCCTTAATTCGCTCACTCCCCGTTGAGGAACAACCAAAACAAATCATCGTAACCCGAAAGGGAATGTTAGATCCCTTAGAAGTACATTTATTAGATTTTCCAAACATCGTAATTAAAGGTTCCGAATTACAACTTCCCTTTCAAGCTTGTTTAAAAGTTGAAAAGTTCGGCGATCTCATTTTAAAAGCGACCGAACCTCAAATGGTTTTATTCAACTTATACGATGATTGGTTAAAAACGATTTCGTCTTACACAGCTTTTTCAAGATTGATTTTAATTTTAAGAGCGCTTCATGTTAACACGGAAAGAACCAAAGTTATTTTAAAACCGGATAAAACCACGATTACGGAACCACATCATATTTGGCCAACTCTCTCTGATGATGAATGGATTAAGGTTGAGGTACAATTAAAAGATTTAATTTTAGCCGATTACGGAAAGAAAAATAACGTTAACGTGGCCTCGTTAACGCAATCTGAAATTCGTGATATAATTTTGGGTATGGAGATAAGTGCGCCTTCCGCACAAAGACAACAAATTGCGGAAATTGAAAAACAAACTAAAGAACAATCTCAATTAACGGCCACCACAACGAGAACGGTTAATAAACACGGTGATGAAATTATTACGAGTACAACTAGTAATTATGAAACGCAAACTTTTAGTTCTAAAACTGAGTGGAGGGTGCGAGCCATATCAGCTACTAATTTGCATTTAAGAACTAATCATATTTACGTTAGTTCAGATGATATTAAAGAAACTGGTTATACTTATATTTTACCTAAAAATGTTTTGAAGAAATTCGTCACCATTTCGGATTTGCGAGCTCAGATTTGCGCGTTTTTGTACGGTGTTAGCCCACCGGATAATCCTCAAGTAAAAGAGTTAAGGTGTTTGGTTTTACCTCCTCAATGGGGAACTCATCAAACAGTTCATATTCCTCACGTTCCTCCAAACCACCCCTTTTTGAAAGATATGGAACCTTTGGGATGGATTCACACTCAACCGAATGAGTTACCACAACTCTCCCCACAAGATATTAGCACTCACGCTAGATTAATGGCTGATAATACAAGTTGGGATGGGGAAAAAACGATTGTAATAACTTGTTCGTTTACACCCGGAAGTTGTTCGTTAACTGCGTATAAATTAACGCCTTCCGGTTACGAATGGGGAAGGCAAAACACCGATAAAGGAAATAATCCTAAAGGATATCTTCCGAGTCATTACGAGAAGGTTCAAATGTTGTTATCCGATCGATTTTTGGGATTCTTCATGGTTCCAGCTCAAGGAAGTTGGAATTACAATTTTATGGGTAATAATTTATTACTAATTCTAATTTATAACATATTAAATTAAATGTGTTTTAGGTGTCCGACACGATCCGAATATGAAATATGAACTCCAATTATCCAATCCTAAAGAATTTTATCACGAAGTTCATCGCCCGGCACATTTCTTAAATTTTTCTTCATTAGAAGATGGAGATGGTGCCGGAGCAGACAGAGAGGATGCTTTTGCTTAAATTTAGTTTAGTATTAATTGATAGGATGTTATTATATAAGATTATTGTAAATAAAGTTTCTTTCACAAGATTTGATTTATTATATCGTCGCGCCATCTTTCGTATGCGAATAGAATTAATAAAGTTATCTATAACTTAAACAATAGTAATAACAGATGGCGCTACATAATACTTATACGTTAATATAATTTCTTTAATTACATTTAAAGAATTAAATTAAAATGATAAATTTTAGTACAAAAATTTTTATTTGTATCAATTCTTACAAGTAAGAAACGCCGAATTTATCGCGGGAAATTTTTTGGGAAAAAAGACGTTGGGCTATCTCTTTTCCCATCAAAACTTTCAGATTTCGCAAGTGATTCACGAGAAGACGGAATTTTATCGTCAAAATCACTCAAACTGCGGCTTAAACTTCGATTTAATCTATTACTTTTCAAAACGGACGTTTTCAATAATGTGATAAGCTCCCCGGCTAAAAATTTTCTCCCCTTTTTCTTAATCGTTCCAAAATCGATTCCTTGTTTGATTACCTTCTTAACTTTCGTTTTAATATCTCTTCTCGGAACGGCATGCTTTTTACATAAAAAATCACAAATCGATTCCAAAGACGAACCGTTTTTTCTTTTTGTATCGATAATCGCCGCGTGTATTAATTTTGCAATTTTCTTCGATTTCGTTTTACGAACATTTCGAACCATTTTAAGCGTTCTTAAAGTTGATTTAACCACATTTAACTACAAAAAGAATTAATAACTTTAATTTCAAGTTGACGTTTTGAATTAAATGACATTTGGCGAGTCAATACATGACTTCAAAAATATTGAATTTTAATATTTATCAAAAAAATTTGGGAAATTCTTGAATAAAAGATAAATTAATTGTAAATTTAACGTGAAAACTTTATTTTAATCAATAAAACAGATTTTCTCTTATGTAATTAAAAGTGTTGACAATTAAACACATAACCTCAAAAAAAAGCTTTGATCTATGATACTTTAATAAGTAGTAATTGTAGAAAATAGGAAACGTCCTCTACGTGATCATACTTAAATATAAAACGAAAACACCGACCATTGAGGTCAGCAAGTGTTATAAATAAGTTACATAATAATAACAATTTCAATTTATCATTTGCGATTAAGATAATATTGTTTACTTTCCTATTACACCACTTTTTAATACGGTGTAGAATGAATAAGCAATTCGTGCCATCTAAAAAGAGAAGAGAAACATATAAAACATTATCTTTTGGAGAATTATTTACCGATAAAAAAGTGTTAAATGCTAAAGGCGTAAATTTAGCAATCGTAAAATAAATGGGAGTATTCATACGAATCATGGTGATGATCATGCTTTTTTTGAAACTTTTCGTAGCTCCCAACCAATCCCCACTAAAAATGCTGCCTGATATTGCATTACTCTAAAAGAAAAACGAGTAAGATTAAAATTAAATTAAAAAGTAAGTTTAATGTGTACCGCATCGATAACATCATTGCCAAACCAGCAATAAAGAAGTAATTCGAAAGAGGTGGAAAATAAATAAGTAAATTCATTTCCAAAACTTTCATTAAAGCTCTTAAAAAAGAATTATAAATTAATTACAGTTGCTCACAAAATTTTATATACAGGGGAATGGAAAATAGATAATTGTGAATATTTCAAATAATTATTAATTTATTTTAAAGTTTGTGAAATATTGAATGCAAAATAAACCACTTTTCCAAATAAAATAATCACAATATTACACAATGAGGAAATTCAGATGATAGGAAATTCACGCCATAAAATTGAATATGCATGCAGTTAAGCAAAAGCTGTAGACTGTACAGCTATAGAGCTGATTATTTGAAATATTCACAATTATCTATCTCCCTTTCCCTTGTGTACTCAATTTTGTGAGCAAAATTTATAATCATAACCTATCTTTTTAAATTTGACATTCTAAAAGTTAGGTTAGAATTTCTTAATAAATAATTTCCTTACGAAAGTTAATAAATATAAGCAAAAACACATTTCAAATAAAGAAACCATAACTTGTCCTAAAGTTTGAAAGTTATAAATTTTCTCCAAACGTTCGCAAATTCTACAAAAATAACAATTTAAATACATAAATAATTAATTTTGTTTTTTACTCAATAAGTTTTTGTAAATGCTTGATACATTTATTTATTTCCATCATCATCTCACGATTTAAAATATCGGGATAATGAATTTCGTTATTATCGTCCAAATTTAAACGTTTTAAACATCTCGGTTTGATCGTTTCGAAAGCGCCACCCAAAATCCAAAATTGTGCGGTTATGCAACTCAACATGCACGTAAATAATGAATCCAATCCGATTATGATCCATCCATAAATATCCAACGCTATTAATTCGAATAAAAAATGAAATAAAACTGAAATCCTTGTGTTTTGATTGAAAGGTGTTGATAATGTAACCGGCAATTTTTGATTATAAATAATAGTACCATCGTTTAATGTAACATAATAATCGTTTGATTTAAAAATGTAGACATAAAAAACCGATAAAGCCATGTTTAAACAAATCCCATTTACACCACAAAGAAATAATTTACTCCAACGGTCCGATTTTAATTTATAACGGTTAATAATTTTTTTTGGGTTGTAATCTTGGTGGTTTTCGTAACGAAATTCTTTCGTTAATTTTATTAATTCATCCATAATCGATTTGATTTGTTTATTTTTTGTGTACCAAACAAACATTTTATAGAGGCAAATAAAATGATTAAATTGATCTCTTAAACTCTTTATAATAAGCAGCATGTCCCAATGTTTAAAGACCGATAATGTTTCGGCCGGTTGATAAATGCAAACGCAATAGATAAATATTATTGTGTTATATATGTAATGAAATAATCGTTTTTTAAAAGATTCTGATAAATTAGGCAACCAGACTCCACCCACTTTTAATATAAATATATTTACGTCGTAATAATTTTGATTATTTGTCATTTTGGTTGTTGAGTATTCAATTTTAACTGAATATCTTGGATGTTGAAACGAAACTGTTGGGATTTTGAGGATAACATCGAAATTAAATAATTAAGACGTTTCAGAAAGTTTGTCCGCAAAATTCGCCGTGATTATAGTTCCTACTTCGAATGTTGTTTGAGGAGTAATTTAGATAATTACATAGGGAAATATCTTGAACTATCAATAAAAATTATGTTTGCTCATTCATATTTTATTTGATCGTTAATTTTTAGATATATTGAGTATACGTTCTGATGTTTTTTTTTGTTGATTGATGTCTTAAATGTCAAAATGACATTTGTCATTGAAATGTCATTTAGACGTTTAAATTATTCCATCAATCTAGGATTTTAATGTGGCGATGAAGAGGAGATGATTGGGTGAAGAGCAGCACTAAAAAAGCTGCAAATACTCGCCAAATAGAAATAGATACAGAATTATAAAAAAAGATTTATTGTAATATTATAACATGAGATTAATATTGTTATTAAATCGACTGTAACTATATTTTTGGTATAACCTTATTCTTTAAAATTATAATTTTTGAAGTGCGTTTAAAAGAATTTGAGTTTCCTGGCTGACGTTCCTCACTAAATTTTCGATTTGCATCTTTGAATCCAACACCTCAATGCTTTGAGTGTACGCGTTGTATCTTACTCCGAAACTTCTTGGAATATTTTGAGCATATTTTCTAAAAAAACATCATTTTAATGGCTTTTATTTAATTTTAATGAGATTTCTTACATCATTTTTTCTTTGGCATCTTCAAAACTTTCCGCAACGAAATAAACCGGTTGATACTGAGTGATGGGATATTTTTGTTCACAAGTTTTAATCGGGTCGAAAGGTCTTACTTCGGATTTTCCTTCAAGACAATATTGAAGCTCTCCAAATGATGATAGCAAACCAGCCCCGTAAGCTTTTAATTCGTTATTTTCGCGACATAATCCATATTCGACCGTGAACCAAAATAGCTAAAAACAATTAATTAAAAAAAAAATAAGAAAGAAAAGAGTTAATTTGAAATTTTACCGTTGCAAGTTTTTCGACGTATTCATCTGGAGCTCCCAATGAAGCTAAACCAATTTCTTGGGAGAATTGTGCAAAAGCTGGATCCGCAAAAAGTGGTGCGTGTCCTAATAGTTCATGGCAAACATCTGGTTCTGGGGTATAAAGGGGTTTTGATGGATGTCGTATGTATTGGGTGGAGTGAAAAACTCTAAAAGCTAAACCAGCTAGGAAATCTCTTGAAGAAAGTAGTCCGGCCACTGGTCGAAGAGTAAATCCAGTGCAATCTCTTAAAAAATTTGAAACATCCTCTAATTGAGGAATGTTATCTTCTCGATAACCGCAATTTTGTACCAAAAGTGGAAAAACGTGGTTGTGTTCTTTACAAGCGTGGGTAACATACAAAGTAGTTAATTTTTTATAAATAGTTTTCCAAGTTTCAACTTCCTCCGGGGTATATTCAACTCTTGGTAACGGCTGACCGTGGCGATAATTATAAGCAATATCAGCAAAATATTTTCTTCTCGCTCTATAAACCGGGTCGGTAAATCCCGGATGATCAGCATCCAATTCATCACCATACGATAAAATTTGATTTGCAAATCGATCTAAATCCCTGATTCTTCGCGGAAACCAGGGCACAGTATTTTGATTGTTCGCGTAGTTTCGCGAGATCACATTAAAGTAACTGCTTTGATCTCTTATTTCTGCGATTGCAGAACCTAAATCGCCTCCGGAAGCGCATTCAACCACAAACTCATATTTATTAGGGATTTTTTCGGAAGCTCTTGATTCAATATGGATCAAATTTATGTTGAATTTTTTGAATATCTTTAGGTATTTCGCTAATATTCCTACTTCTTCGACGTGAGGAGCGAATATTAAGTAAGTGCTTTTTGACGAATCTTTACCAATTTTTATGTATTGGCCACCAGGCATTAATTTTGGCTAAAAAGATATATTAAAAATAATTATTTGAGTTAGGTTAAGTTAAGGATACGTTCAGATATTATAACTACTTTTGAATTAATAATTTAAATTTTTAACAAATATTTGTTTAATAAACTTAATTTACTTTATTATTTAATAATATTAACGATTTTTAAATAATTAAAAATAAATGTATTTTTTTCCATATTATACATTACGAATTTTTAGGTTGACATTAGACGTCATTGTCAAAAATTTAAAATGTGAAGTTATCTTTTAAACTTTTTTTACTTCATAATGTATAATTTAAATTCTTAACAAATACACGTTTAATAAATTTAATTCACCTTATTATTTACTAATATTAACGATTTTTCAATAATTAAAAATAAATTTAATTCTCTTCATTATAATAATGGTGCATTAATAAGGATACGTTCAGATATAATTACTTCAAAGTTAATAATTTAAATTATTAACAGATACGTATTTAATACATTTAATTTACTTCATTATTTAGTAATATTAACGATTTTTAAACAATTAAAAATAAATGATTTTTTTTTCATTATAATAATACACTACTAATTTTTAGGTTGACATTAAACCTCACTGTCAAAAATTTAAACAGTGAAGTTATTTTTGATACTTTTTTACTTCAAAATGAATAATTTAAATTCTTAACAAATACATGTTTAATAAGTTTAACTCACCTTATTATTTAGTAATATTCATGATTTTTAAATAATTAAAAATAAATTTAATTCTTTTTAATTATAATTATTAGGTTGACATTAAACGACAGTGTGAAAAATTTAAAAAGTCAGGTTAAGTTATCTTTTTAAATGATTTTTCATTTAATTAATGATTGATTTTAACTCAAGGTTAAAAGTTATCGCTTATTTACTAAATTAGTATATATTAAAACCAAAAGTTTATGTTTCAGTTCACTTCATTGATAACATATCCATAAATTGATTTTGCAGGGAAAATTAAAAACTTTTTTTAACTTACATCAAATAAAGAAAATTCTCCATTTAATTCACCGTTTTTAACATTATTTATACCATTCGTGGTACCGTGCATTTTTTAATAATTAAATTTAGATTTAAAAGTTAATATGTTTTAATTAAATAAAGGCTTGATTACAACAGTATCAAGTTTAAAACTGAAAAAGATCGATTCAAAGTGATCCTTTTATAAATCAAGGAGAACTAATGACGCACGTAATGTTACATATCAGTTTATAACGAAATAACATAGAAAAAAGAGTAAGTCGGGTGAGGTAATTATGACTTTTGGATAAGTGATTAAGCAGTTAATTGTGTTTAATTGTAAAAATTTCCCTATTTTGTTCCAATTGCAATGCGGTTGTAAATTTCATCAGATAAAAAATGAAAATAACTAGAGAATGTAAGAAAACAAATTTTCCACTTTTGTTTCATCAACATCGCAATAATTCTTTTGCAACAATTTGCGTCTTAAAATTTATCTTATAAGGTCACCCAAAAGAAGATAAAATTTTATATTTTGTTATCAAAGCTTTTTTGTTAAAATGTAATTGTTTAAAACTTACGATATCCGGAGGACTTCCGTTAACATGTTCTTTACCATTTTCTGTATTGATTTTTTTAATATCAGTTGGTTTAGATCCCATCATTTTTCCAAAGAATCGTGATTCCTAAAGAATAAGAAAGATAATAATTTGATTTGGAAAAAAAAACTTTTAATCTTATTGAGAATTAAATGTTAACTGAGTTGAGTTGCTGGAATTGCGTCAATTTTAAAGAACTGGTTCTCTCTCGATGACCTTAAAAGCAATTTTGTCTTTATCTTTATCAATACACGTCCAACTCAACGCAGCAGAAATGTAATTTCTTTTTTTGGTTAACCTTAAAAAATTTAATGGATAAATTGATAATACTTAATTTATTGGTTTATTCCGGATTGATTAAACTGAATTTATTTTAAAATCAAGAACAAAAGGCTTGAAAATAGCAAACAAGATTTTGCGTTTAATTAATTCAATAATAACGAAGAGATTTTTTATCTCTCTTTTCTGAGTCAGTATTTCAAATTAAAAAAAACAAATTAATATTGTTAAAACAAATAGAAATAAAATCATTCACAATTACTTTATTGCAATCTTCTTGAATTAAGATTTAAATCTGTCAATTTGACTTTTCTTACATCACCACTTTTAATTATAAATTTTGCCATTAAAGAGCTTAATTTTGTACACACATCATTTTATTGTTAAATTAATCAATATTTTGTAGTTTCATTACTAATTAAATGATTAAAATATATTAATTTAACACAATTTGTCGGTAAATTAGTTAACTAAAAACTTATATGATATAAAGCAAACGAGATGGCGCTATTAGAAACGAATTTGTGAAAAGAAGGGAAATAAATAAAATGCTTTTTCACTCCAATTCTTTAATAGAAAAAGAAGTTTATAACACGAATATACTATATACATACACGGATATAGAAATAGTTAATTTTACAACCTATTTGTTTATCCCTCAGTTACAATATCACAATAATAAATCTTCTTTTTTACGTTTTCTGGTTCATTTTAGAATATAATTTAACACACTTATTTAATCACCTTTAGTTTTTTATAACCCACTTTTGTGCGTTTTAACTTTCCTAATAATGCAATAACACAATTTGTTTTTTTATTTATTTTTCTTCATGGGGTGAGTAAGGAATGTTCTGTTGTTGTTGAGTGACCGGTATTGTAACTGGTACTATTATTTGTGGACCTGGAACTGATGCCATGGCAGTTGTACTACTTACGGTTTCAGAATTGTTATAAGAAACGGGTGCCTAAAAAATTTGATTAGATTTTATTACTTTATTTAATTAAAAAATATTACTTGATTTTCATTTTGTGTTGGTGGTAACAAACCAAGCCGGGCCATCAACAATTGCTCAGAAACCCTTCTTAATTCTGCTTGTTGTTGACCAATCAACACTTGAAGTTCAGCATGTTTTCGTTGAAGATCCGCTTGTAATTGATTTTGTGCCGGAGATAACATACCTTCAACAGGCTACCAAAAAAGCGTTAAAACACACAAATTAACAAAAACAAAACTATCTACCGGAAGTGGTGATAAAACAGCAGGTTGAGGAAAACTAGCAATAATTGGTTGCATAGGAATTGTAGCTACATATTGTGGTGGTTCCATAAACGAATTATTATTACTACTACTTTGCGATTGAACCGGTTGAGCTCCTCCCCTCGAAGTCGATTGAGTCGGGGTCGAAGTTGATTGAGTTGGAGTATTTGCTTGCCTACTAGCCCTCGACTTCTATTAAAAAAAATCACAAAATCGCGATAATTAATAAAATGTCGATATTAAACGTCAAAAAAGACCTATGGTTTTAATATTTTACCACAGATAATTGAGTTAATGCTGAATGTCGAGAAGCTGGAGAATCAGCTGACATTGAAGTGCAATCTGAGGAAGGATCGTAAGCTGGTCTTGACTTTGACGAAGGTTTCCAAGCGGCACAAGAGACATTATCACTATTTGGTGAGGATTCTTGGTAAAGAATTATTGTATCTTCAAATTTATTTCTTTTCATTACATCAACATAACTAAAATAATATTGAAAATCAAAATCAAAAAAAAAGTTTAAGAGATGGCGCAAATATCACATAACGATTTTTGTATTTAATTCTTATAATAAATATAAAATATTACTTAATACGATTTATTTCATTATATTATCCTTCAAATTTGTAATTTTTGTCTAAAAACTCGGATTTTATTAGATTTTAAAACATTTTAATTTTAGTTAGTGTAAAAATTAATAGATGGCGTCACCCATTCATTTAATTTATAAATTTACATACCTTACAACTCTATGTGTACACACGATAAATTCAGGTTTAGAATTCCATTGATGATATGTAATATAAAACCTAGTTTGTAACCAAATCCATTGTTGGCCTTTCGTTAAAAATCGATAGTAACAAGAAGTTCCCTCCCCTTTTTGCATTAAAGCTTCATGACAACTCACAACTTTATCCAAATCATCGATATGATAATAATCATACCCGGAGGTTCCTAACAATTCAAATGGTAAATATCCGATTATTGGGGGAGCTCGATGATCTAAAAATAAAAATTTCCATTCCAAACTGTGACGAGAGGTGAACTCTATTTTCCCTGAATCGATCAATGGAGTTTCCCGGATCAGTTGAGGCGTTTGTAATCGGCCTGTTCCAACGAATACCAATCTAAAACAATACGAATCGATATTGTTACATAAACAGCATTGTTGCCTGAATTTGTCAAGGATAATTTTAAATTGGGTGACTACCTTGTATCTGCTTCACCTGAGTATCCGCTATATCTAGAGTTATCGGTTTGGGTCATTTCTGAATCTGGTCCTAAAAAAATAAAAAGAATAATTACGAATAATTAGTTTATTATTTTATTAATTTGAGGTTAGATTTTTAAAAGTGACATTTAAAATTTATGGGTTGGTAATGATTTAAATTTAATAATTAAAGAATGTTACTTAAAATTTATAATGTATTTTTAAAATTTTAATTAATAAATAAATAAACTTTTTTAATTGTACGAAATTAATTTTTTAGCAATAAATATAAAAAAGATAATTTTATTGTAATTATTATATTAACTAATTTTTGGGTTGGTAACGAATTTGATTTAAATTCTTTCCGTCATAACCTAAAATGAAGTGTCAAAATAAATTTTTCAGCAGGAATTAAATTTCGTTTTTTTGAGTATAAATGCATATAAACGCATTCTTAATGGTACTTTCTTAATGTTCACGCCTTTGGCATAACTGTAAACCATCGACCTTCACGCAGGCTACACTTTATGATATAATTCTTAGCCTCACGTGAATTCGCTATTAAGTCGCGTATTACCTCTAATGTAACGGTATTTTAATAATAAATTCATACTTACTAAAATATCCACTAAAATGAACTAATTCGTACGAATTTGGTTGTTTATTCATGGGCTCGCCTCTTCTTAAATGACACGAAAACGAAGTTTGTCTTTCACCGTCGTTATTCGGCTCAATTAATTTATTATAAAGTTCGTTTTGTTCTTCTTCGCAAGCAACTTCGTAAATGGTTGTTGTGAGTAAATCGTTCTTAAAAGAATTAAGAGTTAATTGATGACATTTTATAAATTGATGCTAGACGATTATAAATAAAATCGTAAATAAAACAGTTCCGCGTTTAGAAATTTACAAAGTTAAATGTTAAGGTTACGATTGGATAAAATATCAATAAGTCGTAATTGTAATTACCGTTATTTTCTTACCGGTAAATGGCCGAGGAGCGATGTAACGCTTTCTGATACGTAAAATATTTGTCCCGACGTTGAAAAAACTATGATAAAACCGTCGACAGCCTCTAAAATTAAATGGGTGAATTCCTCGTTGGTCAAAAATGTTGGTTTCCAATTTTCTTGAATTTCATGTACTCGAGATCTAACAGCTATTTCTAAAACATTAGAAAATAAAGAAGAAAAATTTTTGATTGGACAAAATTTTTTGGTACCATTATGATTCTTTAAAAATGATATCGTCGACTTTAACACGGTGCTTTTATCCATTTTTCGACTCCCAGTGGACACCATTGAACTGAGTTCATTTACTAAAAGATTGAATTGATCACGACGTTTCTTTTCGCTTAAATTTCTGGATTTTCTAAAATATTTTTATTTTTTATAATTAATAAAATAAAAAGAAAAATTTTTACCGTTTAGAATCTTTATCGTCCGAGTCATCATCCATTGTGTCACTGAAACATTTAAAAATCAAGATTTTGAAAAAAAATATAATTTTATTGTAATTTTTATGATTTTAATAAATTTTTGGGTTGGTAACAAATTCTATCTGTCATAACCTAAAATGAAGTGTCAAATGAAGTGTCAATGTAAAATTTAGTCAAAGAATAGGTTAAATAACTTTAAAATAGTCTAATTAACGTTAATTAAAAGAAATAATTTAATCAATAGCAACAGGTGATTTAATTTATGAACAAACTTTTCCGTATGGTATTTATATCCACGCCTACAAAAACTCGTATAGAATAGCAACACTATTAAAACTAGATTATGTATGTAAAATAGATCTTTCAGTACATTGTATCGGATAATATACAGTTATACGTAGACCGCTTAAGTAATTCTTCCAGCAATTAACCCTGGCATAGTTGTAACCATAATAATCGTACCAGAACGGTATCATTATTTTTGTAATAAAATTGCGTAACGAATAATACAGTTAATGAATTAAAATAAAAATTTTAATTTTTAGACACTTACTCAGATCTTCTAGCGGAAGCCCGTTTACTAGTCGACATTTTACAATTTGTTATTGTCATGTAGCTTAAGTTTACGTTTCCAACACTTGAAAATCATCGAAAACACCCTGTAGATACTCTTCGATTTCGAAATATTTAATCTCTTCTTTTAACGTGCACACCAAAAACATATTTAAAAGAATAAATAATCTTTCTTTAATTTTTATTTAAATCATTTTCAATTTGACGAAAAAATAAGAATTGGTTCTAATTTCCCATTAATACACAATTAATAATTTTTGCGTTTTTTTAGAAATAAAATAATGGACGACAACGATGACACTGAAATCGTTACAGCACTAACTGAAAATTTATTATGGATGCACTGAAACGTTTGATTAATAACTCTGGGAATTGCCGTTGGATTGATGTCGATGATTTTTCTTGCCGTGCGAGTGTAGAAACGGGGTTTTAAAGAATAAACATGGAATTGAGATATTCACTTTTCAATTTAATGCGAGTATAACGGATTTTCTTTGAACCGCCGCAGTACGGACGCTGGTTGTTGCCAGTGCGGTTCGTTTGCTAGGTTTTAAATGCGCAAGCGCTTTTCAGGATATTACCATTTTCTAATCAATCATGTTGTAATGGGAAATGTGATTTCGATCGACTTCCCCTGAAATACTTTAATATATCAGCATGAACGTGTCAACATTTTTAGAAAAAAATTTTAAAATTCTATTTTTTATTATATTATTATTTTTTAATAAGACGTTTTTATACACATTTATTAAAAATAATCAAATTTTTAATTTTGATCATTTTTTCTACAATAAAAACAATTTAAATATACAGGCAACCAAAATGACAGAAATAATGTCACAGATTCTTTAACCCATCACCATGAGAATATCGAAATTCTTAAAAAATAATTAAAGATCCTATTTTTATTATATTGTTATTTTTTAACAACACATTTTTGTACATAATTAATAAAAAAAATAATTTTCTTATTTTCAACCATAACTAATAATTTATTTTACAATAAAATTATTTAAAAATGTAGGCAACCAAAATGACACAACTAATGTGACATGAATAATTGATTGAATAACAACTAAAACTAGAACTAACACTAGCATTAGAACTAATAGACATAGAATTAGAAACATTCGGGTTTAGCCGGTTGGCTCTCAACAATTCAGATCTGCAGTTTTATTTGATAAAGTCAAGGCCGCTCGAGGCTAAAGCACTTCAATATGATGACCAGTTTCAGATAGAATATTGGATAAGGATAAGCCCCTAAAATACCACCACATCCTAAGGAACAAGACGTTAGGGCAATATTAAGGTTCATAAAGGACCTGCATATGCCCTAAATTACCCTAATTATAGCGTGAAGGAATGTTAATACAGGTAGCTTTCTTTTGAAACTGCAATTAAAGCGTGAAGAAACCCTTATTAAAGCGTGAAGGAATGTTGGAATAGGTCAGTTTTGTTTTGAACCCCTAATTAAAGCGTGCACGAATGTTGGGATAGGTCAGTTTTGTTTTGAATCCCTAATTAAAGCGTGAAGGAATGTTAAGACAGGTAGTTTTCTTATGAAACTCCAATTAAAGCATGAAAGAATGTTGGGATAGGTCAGTTTTGTTTTGAAACCCTAATTATAGCGTGAAGGAATGTTAAGTAGGGTCAGTTATTTTTGAAACTCCAATTATACCGTGAAGTAATGTTATGTAAGGTTAGTTTTGTTTACAAATATTAGTCATATTCGGAAATAATAATCTTCATAGGCAAAATTTTCGGATTTAGCCCTGCGTCTACAGACAGGTTTTTATTTAATTGTTTTGTATACACAATTTCATAAATATTAATATTAAAATTGTTATTATTACCTGTCAACAATATCGAATACATTTAAATACTGTCATTTGAAACAGCTAATGAACAAAAGATGGTGTTAGTGCGAAATCGGAAATTGAACAATTATTTGTGGTAAATGTAGTCACTCCAACACGAATTCACTCTAGAAGTAAATAGAATATAAATGTATCTACGATAAAACTTCTAAAAACACACGGCAAACACGAAGAACACAACACAACTGGCTTAGCGAAACACTCAAAATAAAGGCAACATAAAGCATTTTAGGTTGCCTATCATATCAATCATATTTAAAACGAATTAGAAGACTTCTTCATATTTATTATTTTAAATATTGACACATCAAAAATATTAATAAATATATAATAAACAATCCAATATTATTTCTTCAAATTACCACCAGGATTCTTAACCGCATTTTTAACTTTAATTGTACTTTTCCCCATCAATCCGTCAAATTCTTTCTTTACATTCTTTAATTTGCTTTTATTAATAGGATAACTAATTTCACTTTGAAGGGTTTCATCATTTTTTGAACGAATTAATGGTTTAGACGGGTCAATACTTTCAATTTTACTCAAAGAATTTTTTTTCAAATTACCCACACTTTTGGTAAATCTTTTTGTGTCATTTTTTTTGTTAACTTCTTCGATACGTTTAACGTTTTTACTAATATTATGATTATCGTATTTAGAATCGGTTGGGTTTCCTAATAAAACATTCGGAGTTGTATTTGAAGTTAAATTATTACTTGTTAATTTTCTGGTTTCATTTTTTTCCAGTAAATTTCTTAGCGTTGCTTTGGTATAAATTTTCGTTTTTAAAGCTTGTTTCCAACCGATTTCGGTACCTCTCTCGATATCGCTTAACATTACTCTTCGTTTAATTTTTTTCTTGTAAAGAATACGCCAGATTCCTTCCGAATTACAAATCTATAAAACGACTGTATTTTTACAAGTTATCATTATTACTTACTATTTTTAATGTTAATGAAATACAAAAATTAATTAATAATCAAACTTACATCGAAAAATATTTTTGAAGTTTGCGATAAATGTAAAATATCATTTGTTGCTAAAAAGCGTGCGATTTTCAAAAAAATCTTCATCGGTAAACATTCCAATCGACGTTCTTTAGCCGCAAAACTTTTTACAAAACTCAAAGCATAATCGCCGAATGTTCTTTGAATATCATGTTGCATGTAACGTTCATCCACAAAATCTTCAAGTGATGAAATATGACGTTTTGGATACACATGAGGTCCATATGAAACATTCCAAATGTTTAAAATAATCTAAAAAAAATTAAAATTGCACCATATCAAAACGTTTTTGTTAACAATATCTTTTAGATCGCTTACTTTACTTTGAGTGATCGTTAATCCATAATAATCTCTTGATGGGGATGGTGCTCGGGCGTAAAGTTGTAATTGAACCTCATTTTCGTCAGAAACGGTCATTTCTATTCGAGGTAGACTTTCTTTCCTGGAGTTTTATCGAAAGAGAATTACAAGTTGAAACGTATAAATGTTGTAAAACGATCCGGTCTCTGT
Source organism: Onthophagus taurus (assembly GCF_036711975.1). Classification (NCBI taxonomy): domain Eukaryota; kingdom Metazoa; phylum Arthropoda; class Insecta; order Coleoptera; family Scarabaeidae; genus Onthophagus; species Onthophagus taurus. The sequence continues at coordinate 7,980,010 of NC_091967.1, forward strand.
CAAGAAAGAAGTAGAACACAGCAGTACACTTGATGTTTTATTCTTGGCAACCGTATAAGATAATGAAAATTGTTTTCGTGCGTAAAACCAACAAAAAACAGTAAATATTATCGCTTTATGTGCCTTAATTTACTTAATGTACGAACTTGTATTGATAATCTTATTTAAATAATTAAGTGAAATGATAATATTGGTAACCTCAATAAAAGTTAATATTTAATTTTTACGAAATAGATTTACTCTTTAAATCTACACAACTTATTTCTAAAGTTTAAAGAACGATTTTTATAACATATTTAATCTGAAAGTATTTCATGGAATGAATGTTGGGATTAATTTTTTCCAAAAAATAATTTAACTCAAAAATTAATTTGAGCATAGGCAACCGAAATGGCAATCGTATTATTTGGGTTGCTTATATTTTTTACATATTTTACAACATTTAACCCAACTCAACCCAACCTGTTAAATATTGCTCTAGTTAGTAACCAATTTTTTCTATTTAGCACTTGAAAATTGAAAACATACCCAGGTATACGGTTAGTAACATAAGGGTTAAATTTAATCTATACCCTTAATCTATACATAATGTAGAATCTTTACGTTGCGCTTCTCCAAGCTTTTTCTATTCCTTATTAATCTTATTATATGAGATATTTTCCTTCGCAGGTTATGATGTTGGGTTGAGTTTCATTCATTCTGCGTTTTGGGTTTATTAGAGACATTTTTTTAATTTTAATACTGCTCTAATGTAAGAAAAGAAAGAAATTAAAAAGAATAATTAAATAAAAATTTAAATATTCCAATTTTAAAATCAATAATTTCAAATTTAATGTTTTAATTATGCCAAAAGATGGCGCTACTTGTTCATAATTGAACCAATACGTCAATTTATTTCAAAATATAACAAAATTCCCTGTTGATTTTGCCAAATTTACAATAATTTGACAAAAATTTATAAAAAAACTGTATTTTCGTTGCTTTAAGGGTTAGGTTAAAATGTTATGTTATAAAATTGTGGTATAAATTTTATATACACATAAACTAAAAAAATGTATTGTACGATTAGCAACACTGAATCAACCTTTCAACAAGAAAGAATTATTGTAGGTTATCTGTGTATAAACAATTAGGCTGAATTAGGCAGAATTCAAAACAGATAAAAATAAAACAAAAATATAAATAAATTTAATAATTAATCTGGTAAGTGTTATTGCGTAATGTATAATTAAAATTATAACTTAGCTGGTTTGTTGTGTTATATAGGTTAGTTTAGATTACTCTTAAATTGGAAATCTGGATTGGATGGCTGAACAAATTCTGTCTCCCTATTATAACTATACCTTAAATCGGTAAGTGATTTCGATTGTACAGTATACAAAAAACCCGTATTCGAATACCCAAACAAAAATTAGGAAATCACATATTACTCAAGAGTGATGTATAAATTTCAAATATTTTTGTACCATTCTTGAGTAATTCGTGATTTTCTAATATTTCGGGGTGCGTTGAGGTTATAAGTGAGTGAGAGATTCACTTACAATATTAACCATTATTTTTTAGTTTCAAATCTTTTTTTACTATTCAAAACAAAAAAAGATAACTTTAAAATAATATAAATATGCCATATATGCAAACAAGATAGGCAACCCAATGACTCATTATTATTAAAAATTTTTTGTTTGTCATTTTTTGAATAATTATGACTCAATTATCATTAAACCATCATTATCATAAAATTTCTTAAGGAAAAAAACATTCTAATTATATTCCTTTTCCTTTTGAATTAATTTTGGTAACTTACCAAATAATTATTTGTTTTTTTTGTTAACCACTCGAATTCCAAATTTTAACTGATAAACACATCAAAGTCGAACATTTACTCGTAATTAGTATAGATAATTAGATTAATTAAATAAACACGGATGATTAACGAAAGAGATAAGCAAGTTGTAAAAATGAGAAAATTATTTCAGTTGATTTGAAAACGAGTTGTTTTTATGATTTGAATTTGGCAAATATCCCATCTGATTTATTTTTTCGTTTACGCAAAGCAGAAAACCTTGTCTTTTTTATATTTTCTGGTCCATAAATAAGTTATGGGAGATTGAGGAAAATAAAACTGCGGACACCTCTTTTAAGATTTTATATTTGCCAAAAAGAAACAAATTTTTGTGATATTTATCAAAAATATTCCTCGTGTGAAGGAACTAAGCTTTATGTTTTCTCTTAACTAAATATAAATAAATTAAGGTGAAGGACAAAAAAAATCAAAACTTTTTAATTAAAACTAAAAAAAAAAAATAAAAAAAAGGAAGCTTGAAAATATATTGTAGAAAAATAAATAAGTTTCTTTGGAGTAGTTCTAAAATTGGTCGTTGAAATTCTAATTTCATGTATTATTGTTACTTTATTATAGTAAATAGTAGTAATAGTAATAAAATATATCACCAGACCTTTTTGCCTTTTTAATTTTTTTTATAAGAGATTGAATTTATATAAATTCTTTTTTCTAAAAATTTTTAATCTTATCTTGGTATATAGAAATAATAAATTTAATTTTAATTTAAAAAGAAAACGAAAAGCGTGGAAAAGAATCATTTTTACATTCTATTTATGATTGTTCTTTAACAGCCACAATATTTTTCTTTTTATTACTATAAAAAACAGAAAAAATAATAGAGAGTATTGAAGGAACAAGATCTTTATCTTTCTCTTTTAATCTTAAAAATGTATAAATTAAACTTAAACGAACATTTAAAAATTAAAATCACAGATTTTTATTATTATAAAAAGAAAAGAAACTTTAATATAAAAAAATCGTTTTCTCAGATTTCTTTTTATCTTTTTTCTTTCGTTCAATACTCCAAAAGCTTAATGATTATCATTTTTATATCAACCAAAATCTACATGAATCACTCGATTCATTCGAATCGTTACATTTCAGTGTGTTTCGTTCCAAAGCCTTCATTTTTACTTTCATGTGTTCCAACATTTTATCGATTGCTCTTAAACGTTTTTCTAAACTCGTCGTACTAAGAAATCCAACCTAAAAATGGAAAAAAAAAGTTTTAATATTATTAAAATCGTTTTATTTTTATGATGATTACTTACTTGAAGTTGAGTTGTTAATGGTAAAATAGGCATTAACCACCAAGCCCATGACGGCCCATCAGGTAATGAAAACCAATTTTCTTCAGGTCGTGGCATTTGCCCGATTGAGCTTTCGATTTCAATTAGAAACCTTGGAGCTAAGGAACTAACAAACTTCACGGCTTTATTGTGCACCCTTTGATGCAAATTAATCAATTCTGTTAATTTTTCGTTTGAAACCACCGTATCTCGTATAAATTGAACCTTTGCTGTATCATAACCATCCTAAAAACACCAAAAATTATTTTAACGTTTAACAAAACCTCAATTTTTATTACTTTTTCGCCTTTATCTAACACTTTAAATCTTCGAACACCAACTGTGGTTAAAATTGATCTTCCGTCATGTAAATGAACCGCGTCTTTAACCTCTAAAATCGTTCCAAACGATGCGAAAAGATCATTTTCGATTTTTCCGGCCATTGCAAATTGTTTTGTCGATGACTGAAGACACCGTCTTGCTAATAAACGATATCTTGGTTCGTAAACGTATAAAGGACAAGCCACACCAGGAAAGGCATTTGTACAAACAAATACTGGAACCTAAAATCAATCAAAATAAGAATTAATCGTATTAAATTAATTTTGTATTTAAATTACCTCGCATTCGTGTTCTAAAACGTGTATTTCTTTAGTGTTAACAAAAAGTCTTTCTTCATATTGACTTGGAACGATAATTCTCATTGCTTGATCGAGAATTTTGGTGCTGCCCCGAGAAAGATCGTTCGGGCTTAATGGTGCCATACATAACGGGCATGCTAAACCATGATCGACGACTCTTGCCAGACAATCTCGACAAAACGTATGCCCACAAGCCGTTGTAATTGGATCCAAATAACACTGACTGCACAAAATACATTCTAAATCGGAAATTGTGACGTGACACCAAAATTCTTTCAAAGCTTGTTCTACAAAAAAAAATAACCGTGTAAATTGGGTTGCCTACATTCACCACAATAAATTTATTTACCTCTTGATGAAAATAACGTATTAATAACATATTTAAAACTATCATTTTCAGAATTATTATCACCAATAACGAATTCGTTACCCCAAGAAATATTTTCTTCGATTTTTAATCGATTTAAATTGGTCTTCAATGTAGAACTGTATCGTTTTGCTTTCCTGAAGAACTTTTTGAATATCTACAATAAGGTAAGGTTAAAGTTACGATTTCATTCACGACTAAGATTTACTTATTTTTAAACCGTTTTTTGGATTTTATCCAAAATGATAAACGTGATTTATGAAAGTAACGAAAATTAAAACGTATTAATAATACTCACTTTGTGTATATTATCTTCGTCCAAACCGTTTTTGCTTGACAATCCTGCGTACCTCGACCTTAAACAGTACCTTGGCTCAAGACCCAAAAATTCTTTTACATCATTTTCACAATAATCTAAAAGGAAGAAAAGATGAATTTAGACTTTTTAAGTACCATAACCCCAAATTAAATAAAAATTAAAAATGTTAAATTGATTAAATTGAAAAGAAAATGTATTAATTTAGGTAAATGCAAGAAAAATATCGTAAAATTTATTAATTATATTAAATAAGTCTAAAATATTATTAATTTTTAATCATTAATTATAACTCAAAAGATGTCGCTACCTGGTACAATTGTCAGTGTATTTTTATTTTGACAGCTTCGTTACATGTTTCAATAGTTTTCGTTTACAATCTTATTAAAACTCGTAGAGAAAAGATGAGTTCATATGAAAGCGATGGAACACACATTTCCCAAGACCTCCTTCAAAATTTTGATGAATTACAAATCGATGAAAGTGAGAAAAAACATCCAGAAAAATTACCAATGAAATTGTCAGCGAATGAATCACTTTTCAAAAAAGTTAGAGAATTGATACATCGTCATCAGAGTAATAAATCAAGTTTAAGACTGATTCATGTGAATCCTTTATTAAAAAAATTATCAGTTTGTGTTTGTGAAAATCATGAAGAAGCTACACAAGTTATCAAATACAAGCATTTTTTGCAATCCGTTATTGCTGATATATATGCCAACAGAAGAGTATCAAAAAGAGCAAAATCTATTTATTCAACTGCAATAAGTCAAGATATTTTAGCACTGAATAATTTTAATCAAAAAGATTTAAGAGATAATTATGAAGACAGTTTTTCTTTAAACGAATCATTATTAACCAATTTGAATTTTATATCCGATAAGGAAGAAAGCGAAACAATGGATTTCAATTTTACAAATGCTTATTCTAATTATGAAAAATCGACCAATTTTAATAATAACTCCAAAAATGACGTTGATGTTAACGGATTCAAAGAACCATTTCCGATACTTCAAAAGGAAGAACATATTTATAAAAGCATTAAAAATTATGATTCTATAAAATCAATGCAGGACGATTTAAAATTGTGTTGCCACAAAAGTTTTATAAGATCCAAAGAAATTATTGAATTAAAAAAAGGAAATGTTAAAATAAGCAACGATAAACCAAAAATAAATTACTTTGAATATAAGGGACCACCAATTAATTTTGGAAATGACAATGAACGTGAATCGGAAGATGATGATCTTAATGATGAAATGAGGATTTATTTATCGATTAAATTTCAAGATGAGTTTTTAAAGTTACAACTCTAATTGGATTAATTTCGTTTATTGTTAACTGAATAAGAATTTATAGATTTTCTAAGAATTTAACTTAATTTGTTGTTTAATAAATTATAACCTAAAAATTTTTTGACACTTTGGTATTAAATACTTTTGACGTTTATAAACGTCAATTCTTTGAGGTTATATTCTAGATTTTTTTATATATCATTAGCAGAATCATATTTTATTTTTCTAAATAAACTAATAACTACTTTTGGTTCTATTTTTCATTCAATAAAAATATACCACTTGAATAACAATTAAAACTAGAACACTAAATATAGAACTAAAAACATTTGGGTTTAGCCATACGTCTCTTAAGACGGCTGGTTTCTATGGAAATATATTTTTGTATATTGCATCTTAAGTGAAATTCACTATATTTACTGTAATAAGTCTTTATTATGTAGGTAGTATATTATAAATTTATTAAGTGTTATTTATTTTTGATGTTGATTCGTCGTCGCGACATTGAAAAATATGCTGTGTCTAACAAATGTTATTACATAACTGACCTTGTTTACGTTTTGAAATATTTTAGAATAAATTAAACACCGCGTGAATTTTCGTTCACTTCTTTTTCAAAGTCTCAAATCAATTAAATACTCTTAAAAAATTTATTTTTAATACGAATCATTGTGATTGAAACATTCCTGTTTTGCAACTGCTTCAAGTCAATGCCACGAGGTCAATTCCCCTTTTGCATTGCATTCCCAGACTGTGCCGACGGCGTTGGAGGTCTCTCGCAATTTTCTTTTTAGATTGTTAAGAATCTTTTGTTAAATAACATTTCAAGAAATGTATTCGATCGAAAAAACTTACAAAACATCACTTTGACTACTCCCTACACGAATATTTATTTACATAGCGTAATCGAGAGTTACGCAAGAAATTTGTAAGTAAACAGGCGTCGATGACATAACTGTTACGTTACGAACCGTTCGATTAACAATTTATTGATTTTATCCTTCTCTTCTACGTAGAACGTTTTTTTTTAAACAGATTATAAGATGTCGTTTAGAAAATTGAAATGAGGTTATGTATTAAAATTATTTGGGGAAGCTTCGCAAAAATGAAATTTTATTGTTATATAATGATTTTAAAATGATTAAATGTAATAAGTTCGCCGTTATGTTTTCAATGAGGTAATAATGTAGTACGTGCAATAGCATTGAAACATTTTCATATCAATCGAAGGTTTTGCTTCGTTTACGTAACCAACCCCGTTTCATAACGGTGTCTTGTCACAGGTAATGATTACGCCCGTTATTTCTTGAGTCAACTTTTTTATTTTTACCATTCTTACATTTTACACGTGATTCAAACGAGAACGTGAGGACATTTGTAAATGCGTGGGAATAACTTTGATTTTACACTGTGTGGAAATAGTTAACGGTATAATAACGGAATCCTAAGACTATTACTTAACGGTTAACGCGTTTTATGCAGCAAAGTTTTTTTTCTTGTAATAACAATGCATGTTTAGTAATATTGCAATTTTTAAAATGTTAATATGATTAAAAATAAGATATTTGGAACGTACCCTAATTAAAGTGAAGTTGTTACATACTATCAAATTTGTTGAATATCGAAAACTTGCTTTACTAAGATTTTTTTAAATATGCGAGTATTGTGGGGTTTGAAAATAATTTTCTAAGTATTTTCGTTACGTAACCAGATAGATTACCGACCTTGAACTTGGAAAACGTACGCTGCAATGTGCAACAACGACTCTCAAGTCTCAATACGTATCTACTATGGACGCTTATCCATTTCAACGTAGTTGTTTGAGAAATGTTCTCATGGATGAGATTTAATTGTTATTTATTGTTTAAAAAAAGGTAATTTTTATTTTTTAAATTTGATAGTTTTGACACTGACAGAAAAGTACGTTTAATTTGACACCAACATGAATTTAGTTGAACATTGATAAGTCACCATGAAAAAAGTAACTAAGTAAATAATGCTACTGCTAAATACATTACGTAAACAGAGTAAATTTATTTAATAACTATGTATGGGATACAAAAATGTCTGTATGTTTATAAATATTACGTAACCTTTATACAAACGGATGTAAAAACTAAAAAAAGCGGATACTATTCGATGTTATCTCTCTCTCTTCGAAATTTGTTAGTCTAATAGTTTTTTTTACCATTACATAATCCCAAATAACATTATTATTGATGGCTTAAAATCTTTTCATCACGTTTTATAAAAAAGACTCATAATTGTTTAATTTTTGTTTATCGAAAAATCATGTTGGTATCAATTTTTCACCAAAACGACGTTCACAAAACATCAATTCTAAAACAACTTAACCTTACTATAATTTATTATAACAGATTCCCGAAGTGAGTGGAAATGAAAAAATTAGCGAACGGGGGACACTAGGAGGAGGTTCACAGAGTAAAAATCATAAACTATCAATGGGAACAACTTAACATACTCGTAAGAAATAAAATCCAGGGGACAGAAAGTTTTAAGTACAGGGAGCCGAAGAAAGTATACAAGACAATAAGAGTCAGTGGAAACTCTGTGGCTGGAGCATGATTTGAGTTGAGAGTTCCAACTCGAAAACCCAACCGGATATCAAATCAATCAATTAACCTTACTATTAACTTTTTTTTCTTCTTTAGGTACCGTCTTCGATTTGGAGCTTGGCAATCATCAGGGCAATTCTAACTTTTGAGCTACGGATCTGACTCTTTGCTGGTGCAGCCAAACCACTCTCGAAGGTTCTTTTTCCCTGCATAATGGTTTGCAAAGAGTTGGTACTTTTCTCCTCGCATGACATGGTCTATATGTAATAACTTCATCTGTTTAATCATTAGTACTATCTCTCTATTCTTCTGCATGCGTCTCATCACCTTCACGTTGGTCATTCGCTCTAACCATGAAATCTTTAACATTCATAGGTATATCCATGTCTCAAATGCCTCCAGTCTTCTTACATCAATCGCCTTAAGTGTCCACGCTTCCACCACGTAGAACAGTACCGATAGCACCTCATCATTCTCACTCTCAACTCCAGACTCAGATCCCGACAACAAAAAAGCTTCTTCAGTCCATTATAAGTGCTTCTAGCTTGTTCAATTTTAATTTCAACATTAATCGTTGTGCCTAGGTATTTGAATTCTTTTACTCTTTCAATACTTTTATCTTTTGCATATGTCTTATTATTGCTTCTTGTTATTTTTGTAATAACCATGTATTTTGTTTTGCGTATATTCAGAGTCAACCATCATTATTCAGAGAAATCATATTCTTCGCTTACAGTAACTATTCTATTAATAAGCTTTTGCAGAACTTCCTGCGTTCTGGTTAATATAACCGTATCGTCAGCATATCTCAAATTGCCTATATTGGTTAAAGAGGATAACATTCTTGTCGAACCCCTCTTTGAATTTCTATTTCATCAGATGTTAAATTTTCCACACGTATTTCTGCCTTTTGCCCATAATAGAGGTTAGAGATTATTCTTATATCTCAGATCAATTCTCTTCTTTAACAAAGTTTCTATGAGTAGGTGGTGTTTAACTTTATCAAAAGCCTTATTGTAGTCTACAAAACACACGTGTAAGTCTTGATTTAGACAAATAAATTAAAAAGAAGTAAATCCAAACTTCAAACAAAGAGATTAAGTGTTAAAACGGATTTCCTTTTTAACTTTTAACCAATAAAACAGAAAGAGATGGCGAAACAACTCAAGAAACAAAGACTAAAACTTTATTTCTTCTTAAAGAAAAGGTTTTGCACAAGAATCACCGCCACCATCGCCATAAACCTGGGTTGAGTCATACTCTTTGGCTCAACACTTCGAAACTCTCAAAACGACAACTATTGTTTCGTTAGAAAATATCACAACAACTCGACAACGAAACTTTGAATTGCGAAATAATTGGATTATACTCGGTCATAGTTTAGCGTTTATATAATTTTCTTTGTTGTTGATTACGAAATTAAAGGAATTAAACAAATAAAAAATATGGTAGCAATGGCATTTAAATTGTGAGGTTATATTAATTAAAATCATTAATTAATTATTTTTGATGTTGAAAAACGTACTTTTTTAGATAGGAACTTAAAAAAAAAAGGTAAAAATACTCTCAATGTCAAGGTTAAAGATTAAAAAACAAAAATATTTTTATCCTTGTTTGTAAATAAAATGCACTAAAATAAAATTTTAAACCCACTTTCAACTTGTTAATCGTATTTTAGCCAGAGAATTAACTCCTTCTATTTATAAACGATCTCCATTTGACCTTATTCCTTTTATACATCTAAAAAGTGTTTCCTTTGTCTCCTTTTTCTTCTCTCTAAAAAAATAATCTAAATTTAAACCAATTTACGTCATGATGTTATCTATTTTACGCTCGGTGCATTTCCAATTAGACACCCAGCTTAAAACCGGCTTAAAACCTTCAAATCTGTCGAAACCTTCCCTTCTATGCAATGCGCGTCCAAGAACAGTGTGTAGCTTGGAAACGATTCGTTTAAAGATTTTCAAGTTCGTTGACATTGAATGCAGACGGGTGGTGATAAATTTAGAACCGTAATGGATCGTCGGGTTTTGCTCCAACGATCGCATACGTGTTGTGTGTGCAACTTTCTCGTTTCGTTGAACCACTTGAAAAAATCGTTTTGGTGTGAAAACAAAGAACAATCTCAAAATTTGACGTGATTTTTCGATTCCATTCAGTTCAATTAACTATTAAATAATCTGTTGAATAAAGATTTTAAGATGTCAACGAAGTTCTATTACGGCGACGTTGTGCCGTTTCTTTTTTACTTTTCCTGACGTAACCGTCCACAATGGCATATTATGCCATCGGAACGTTTGCGATTACGTACCACAAACTTTAACGGGGCCGGTCTTTCGATTTAATAACGACAACGACGATGTCGCAACACGAAAAACCGTGCAAATTCGAGCCGATCTCGTAATAAACGGTGACCTTGAAAATTTCAACTTTTCAACCAACACACACAAAAAATTAAGAATCCGACCTCGTTTTCCATTCAAATTTTTATTTCAGGTCATGCAAATACATAATACATTGTTATGAGCACATCGGGATTACAAGATTTAGGTCAATGATTGCAGAAAAAAATCAAGATTTTTAGGTTAGAATTTCTTTTTTTTTTACTTACTTTTAATTAACGTGTATAAAATTAATGATGTAATTGAACACTTTGTTAACGAAATTGAGCCTTTTAATTCCTTTTATACGTAATGAATCAGTTTTCTATTAAAAATCGGTCGTTTGTATACGGGTTTCTCATCGAAGTTGCCGCATTGTATAACACGTTACGAAGTAAACGACGACGTTGAATTCCAATATATTTACTCTGATGTAATAACAATTTATTCTATTTCAATAAATTACATATTTTCTTCGTACATTCTAATTTCGTTACGATTTTTTTGACACTTTCAATTTTGACATTTCGTTACCAACTTCAGATTTGATTACGATAAAATATCCAATTTTGTTATTAATAGATGTTAAATGTTAACGATAAAGATTTTAGTTCTAAATTTAATAATTTAAAAGTAATTTAATTTTTAAAGCGATTAAATTTTACGAATTCCTTCTTACCAACTTAAATATTGATAACAAAAATTATCTTTCTTGTCATTTTAATGTCTTGATTATAACGTATAAATATTTCATAAATAACTTTATTTAAGCTTCTTGGAATAATAAGGAAATAAAAAAATAGCGTTTAGATGAATGAATCGAACGTGGCATTAATCACGTAGTAGTAAGTATTTCCAATTATAGTGTGTTTTAATCGTTTAAAAATGTTATGTTGACTCAGAAAATAAGAGTTTATTTTCTTTAATAACCCCTTTTTTTTAGATGGAGAGAGTGATTGTTTAAGAAAGGTTTATTAGCTACTTTAAGTTCAACTTTATTGCAACAAAGATCCCAACTACTGCGACATACACGCTGTTAACATTTTCAAGAATACTCCTTGCGGTTATATAGAAGTTGTTACGTAATTCCTTTCGTAATAGCGACCACGGTTTTAAAAACCAGTTAATCATGGTAAATTGGCCGATAAAACAAATTAATATTGGAACGTATCCTAATCGAAATTGAGGTTAGCAATAATTGTCAAAATCGTAAATTGTCAATGTCAACAAATTTTACTTTAATTTTTTTTTGGTAATAATTCCAAATATTTCTAATCCAAATATAGGATTTGGAAAGAGAAAGAAAGGTGAAAGAAAAAGTGCAAGTAATTGTTTTTGTAATTGCGTGTCCAAAATTGGCAAATAATCAAAAACGTAGGTAACGCAAACAGGATTCGGCCCCCTAAAAAGTGGTATCCAAATTTATTAATAAAATTACTACATTAAAAACAAAACTAGGTGATATAGTAGTTGTGTCTAAAACGATTAATATTAAAAACCAAGTAAGTTTTATAAACATTTTATCGTTGAACACAATGAATTTAAATTTAAACGTTTTAAAGCAGGTGGAAAGAAATGTTTCGTAAATTCGTAACACATTGTATATGTGTTCGTTGCGATTAAAGCCGGTGTACTCTCTTGTATGATTATAAACCAGTAGCAGGTGGTGTATTAAAAATAACAAGTAAACACTAACGTTTTTAATTTTAATCATTACAATAATTAAGGTTCTTATACATATACACTTCTCGGTACGTATTTATTCTTGAGTTACGTTTTAATTAAATTTATGACCCAATTCGCCTCCAACCGTTGTCGATGTAATCGCGAAAACTACTAATTACGCAATATCGGTGTGTGGCTGCGCGGTTTTTGTTCCGAGAGAAGGAGAATTCTTTTAAAAACATCGATTTGACAAGGTTTATCTAATTTTGATACCTCGCTTCGAGTAAAAACTAAAAATAAAAGAATTATTATTAAATAATCTCGCGAAAACATACCATTTTGTGTTTTTGTTACGATTATATTTAACAAATTACGAGTTATTACGACATTTGGCACCGGTTTGAAACGCGTAACCTAAGAATCCACTAGGTAATTTGAAAATTACACGAATTTTTTTAAATAACATCAAAAATATCGATGGAAATAAATAAATGTAGTGTTTTATTGGGAGATTTATACTTGAGCAACGTTGCCATTTTACAAATAGGTTAATACCGTAACAGAGAGACGACGAGAATAACTCTGACCGAGGAACGATCTAAGGTTACGTAAGGGCCATTAGAACAAACTCTCGAGTTTGTCGAGTTTACACACACATACAGACAAACAATATACAAAGGATATGTATTAAAATATTTATTTTAGTGAGATACATTTACTAAAATTGTCGCCACCAACAAAGAGGCAAAAAGAAAAAACGTTATCTTCCAACTTATGTAATATCATTAGAAAATTGTTACTGTATACAATAACAAACAAGATAAGGACCTCGTTTTAGGAAGTACCGATATTTTAAACAAATAATTTTAGTTGCTTTTTCTCCAAATTCAAGATAACGCCGAATACATCATAACCACATTTTATCTTTGTACAATTATTGATAATAACGTCGTTTTAGGTCTAGTGGGAACGTTTACGTAAGAATTTTGTGACGTTTTCTCAATTATTAAACAATTACGCGCTCCAATATAGATTTAAAAAAATTCTTTGTTCTTCATCATCACCTGGATAATAACTTTTCACAAGTATTTCGTAATCGAAAGCGATCTCGAAATGAAAGAGGTGAAAAGGATGAAAGAGGATGGGCGTGTTTCCGTTCATAAACGTAATGTAATGTAAATGTAATATGTAAGATTACGTCTTTCTGTCTCTCGAAGGGGGCCAATTATGAGAAAACAATGATGTAACTATTAACATATTGCAGAGGAGTTAGTAGACCGTACTGCGGATATTGCACCAGCCCAAAACGAAAAGCGAACCCGAACCGAATGTGTGTGCGCGCGTATAATAAATTTGACCCAGATTTTAATTCCGACGACAATATTTTTGTTAAAATTTATTAAATTTTATTAAAGCTCGTAACTAACTTCACCCGCATATGTCAAAAATGTAAATTGTCAGTGAAAACGAGAACTGCCAGTGTCAATACTAAACAAGGTAACACAAAAGATATGAATTGTGTTCTATTTTGCAACAAATTATTTGGTGTATTTAATTTAAATGGATTCGAAGAAATAACGAATTATTGCAAAAATATCATAAACATAATCAAGCGGGTTGTCATGTTAATGGAATACAAACAAAATAATTTGGAGAACTGTCAAATAACAACGTAAACCTTTTTATGTATTTGTTATTTTAGCACTTTGAAAAGGAAAATCTATCTACTGAAAACTGTCTGCGAATATAACGCTGATAATACTGAGTCTGGATAATACCCTTAATTACAACTGCTTTATTTCACTACATCATTTTCAAATGTTTATATAAACAATTAAGGACATCATTTATTACTACAGACTTAGTGGCTGTGTTAATGTGTTAACTTTTCAAGGCATTTTTTCAATTTCAACATGTTCGTAATTGACTTAAAAACGGTCTTGCAATCCAGGCAATCAATAAGAGGTCAAAACTGTATATTTCGTCGATATGAATCTTACCACAACTTACTTTCAGTCGCTACGTAACACATTGTGAGAGATTGGGAACAATTCTGAATCCAAGTAAGTTTCAGTAAGCAAAACGCAACATTTTTGAACGACGAGGTAGCAACTACCGTACAATTAAATATAAATTGATGAATAATTCAAAAAGCACATGAAGTAACTTGTCGATTCATTAACTTGCTTGCTATCTACATTATTAACCGTGCAAACATTCGACCTCGAAATTTTGATTTAAACAAATTTAAACATTGGTTGTGAGTAACACGATAACTCAAAAATGCAATTAGCTGCTACATATTTGGAATATGGTGCTTTAAAATCTTATATTTGTATCAATTTTTAGACAAAATTCTTGTCATTCTTACCAAACATTTTGAATGTTCTGTGATAAAAAAAGTTAATTTAACCGGAAAAATAGTCAAAATATGTGCTTGAAGACTAAATCTATCTAGTTTTAGTGATTTAAGATCTTGCAACGTGATTTTATTTCCAGAAATTAATAAAATTTTGACAGAAAACGTAACCTGACTTTTTAACCTGTCATACCAATAAACAGGGTTACTTAAAACATCACAATCTGAAGGTTCTTGTCATTCTTCCCAAACATTTTGAATTTTACGAGATAAAAAAAGTTAATTCCATCGGAAAAATAGTCAAAATATCTTCTTAAATACTCAATCTATCTATTTTTAGTGATTTAAGATCTTGCGAAGTGGTTTTATTGCACCAAATTAATCAAGTTTTGACAGGAGCCATAACCTCATTTTTTACTTTGTCAATTTAAAATTTGCTGTTTTTGAATAATTGAGATGGTTAAAATTTATTTATGACGAAACTAAGGAAGTAATTAAGTATTTATTTAAGAAATCTTTATTAAATGCGAAATTTACAGAAAAAATCCTTGGCAAAGTTATTTACCCCATCTAGCGTTAATTAACAGTTTTAAAATTTGAGAAGCACCGTTTACCATATTTTCCAAACATTTTGAATTTTACAAGGTAAGAATGGATAATGAACTGAAAAAATAGTCAAAATATATTCTTGAAGACTCACTCTATCAATTTTTAGTGATTTAAGATCTTGTAAAGTGGTTTTATTGCACCAAATTAATCAAGTTTTGACAGACAACATAACCTCAACGCTGTCAATTTAAGATGGGATTTTCAAAAATTGGGATGATTTATTTAAGACAGTCATTAATTTCTTAAAAATTCAATAATAAGTATTCAAAAAGTTAACGTTTTTATTGCAACAGATAAATTGAAAGTTGTTGGGTCGATATAAATATAGATTTTGTTCTTTTTCGATTTAGTTACACAATAAATTAATATCGAAAAACCGTTAAATTCAATTTATCTTTTTAACTAACTTCATTTAGAAACAATGAAAGTGGTTTTGCGGTTGTGACAGATTTTCCTAACCTCACTTGAATACTATTTTGTTTGACATAACCTAACTTTTTTATGTCATTACAAATATAATATATATTTTAATAGATTAATTATTTAAATCTGACTCATTATTTTTATAATCGGTGACTCATCATTATAATGACTAATCCAATTTTACGAAATCAATTATTAATAAATTTAGAACGTTTTTAAAAAATAAAACCTTGATTGTACCCAATCCAAGGTTATCGCCAAAAAAATTCTTTTTTCTTACCTTCATTCCTTTCTCTCCATTTATCAACGAAATCCTGTACGAGAACGTTAACCGAAAAATTATTATCGTCGATTTCTGTTAAACACTCGCTACATTTTCTATTACTATTATTCACAGCAAAACCGTTCAAACAATCATAACAAAACGTATGTCCACACCGAATCGTTACAGGAACGTTAATAATCCTTCTACAAAATGGGCACGTAAATAAATCTTGTCGATTCGTTTCCATAACAGCATCCATTAGGCAACTTCCAATTAAACGAAATTTCGTCCTCGACTTGCGATAATTTTTTAATTTTTTCGTACGAGATCTCGTTGTTCTTAAGTAACACTTTTCAGTGGTGAATGTTTTTAATACATTTTTCTCCATTTGTTTATGGTTATTATTGATTTCTTTTTATATGAACTTATTAGTAATTAATTTAGTAATAATAATAATAACCGGTAATTACTTTGACAATTAACACGTGCATTTTTTTTGTTGATGTTGGTTGGTTTCGGTGACGATGACGACAAACGACGTCGAGGTTTTAGGGCGTACTGGATCGATTTTCCTGGGAAACACTCTTGCGCAATCAACTTGAAATATTATTATTTAAATAATATTAAAATAATAAATTAAAGAAAATTGTTATTTATTTTTAATTTCTCAATAATTATTACTTGAATAGATTTTATTTTTAGTGTATAAATTTAAAACACTTTTTTTAACTTGTTAACTTCAACACTTATTTTCTTTGTGAAAAAATTGTGTGACACATTTGGGTTTTACGTAACTTTTTTATAGTTAGTATTGTAAGCACATGTGTCGCGTTTTGATCTCAATTAGTGGCACGAACATGCGTTAACGGTCGCCGGCGACCGACTGATTCTCGTTGAAAACTGTTTTGGTTTGGTGGCGTTCGCGTCGCAAGATAGGCGACGGCCACTGACAACGGTGGCGTTGTAGTCGTCTGTGCGCAATTTCGCGCATTCACCTCTATATCGTGCGATTCCAATACGCGTTGCTTACATAAGGTCACGTGTTTGTTAGCAATCTGTATTCAAGACCTTTAGATAACTACTCTAATTGTTATTTAGCATAAAAATGTTTATAGAAAAGAAAAAATTGTCAAGTGTCAATCTCAGTGACAGTTAATTTTTAGCTGTTATAACCTCAAAATGACATTTCATATTAATAAAGTTAGTTTATTAAGCGTTACCTATGAAAATAAAAATATTTTTTATTATTTATACTCACAATAATACTTGATTGGTTTAAAGTAATTTTTCTTCATAAAATAATTATTTTATTGTAATAGGCGTGAAATCAAAAAGGTCAACTTTTATTATACCACCAACAGGGTGTTTGTTTTACCTTCATGGTCTTTTATACGAAGGTAAAATTCACGTAATTAATTGTTTGTTAATTAATAAAATAATAAATTTTAATGAAGTCGGCGGAATCGTTTTAGGTAACTTTTTTTTCAACAATTATTATTGGACGTAATTAATACTATAATTGAATTATTTTTGTTTTTAAACAAAGCCGAATACCGCCCTCTATTTGTTAAACTTACCAAACAACATTCTTCGTGGCAAACAGATAAATCGTTTTTTTTGACGTCATAAAAGCCATCTAAACTCTAAACCATTTATTTTATAAAAAAAATCTTTGACACAGTTATTTACCCCATCTACCGGTAGTTTACCGTGTTAATTAAAATTTGACAAGCATCATTCACCATTCTTTCCAAACATTTTGAATTTTACAAGTTAAAAATTGTTAACGAACTGAAAAAATAGTCGAAATGTGTTTTTGAAGACTCAATCTATCAATTTTTAGTGATTTAAGACCTTGAAAAGAGGTTTTGTTGCACCAAATTAATCAAAGTTTGACAGGAGACATAACCTCACTTTTTTATCCTGCCTATTTAAAATTTACGGTTTTTGAATAATTTGGATGATTATTAATGACGAAACTAAGTAAGTAACTAAGTATTTATGTAAGTAATCTTTATTAAATCTGAAACTTAGAATAAATAAGATCCTTGACAAAGAGTTGTTTACCCCGTCTAGCGGCTATTAATCGTATTAAAACGTGTTTTAAAATTTCTCAAGCGCCTTTACCATTCTCTCCAAACATTTTGAATTTTACAAGGTAAAAATGGTTAATGAACTAAAAATATAGTCGAAATGTGTTTTTGAACACTCAATCTATCGATTTTTAGTGATTTAAGATCTTGCAAAGTGGTTTTATCTCACAAAATTAATCAAGTTTTGACGGATGACATAACCTCACTTTTTTACTCCGTCAGATTAAATTTGCGGTTTTTGAACAATTCGGATGATTTATTTATGATGAAACTGAGTAAGTAACTAAGTATTTATTTAAGTAATTATTAAATTTGAAATTTTTACAATAAGATAATCCTTGACAAACAGTTATTTACCGCATCTAGCGGTAATTAACCTTATTAAAACGTGTTTTAAAATTTGATAAGCATCGTTTGCCTTCTTTCCAAACATTTCGAATTTTACAAGGTAAAAATGGTTAATGAACTGCAATAGTCGAAATGTGATTTTGAAGACTCAATCTATCAATTTTTAGTGATTTAAGACCTTGCAAAGTGGTTTAATTTACCAAATTAATCAAGTTTTGACAACCATAACCTCACTTTTTACCCTGTCTAAGTAAACTAAGTATTTTTATAATCAAGTTTTATTTTAAATAATTTTTTGTTAAACTTTATAATCTGCCCCAGTGAAAGTATTTTATTTCTCTTATACCACCCACTACTTACTTAGGTATTTATATATTTTTTAAAATACTAAAATAAAGTGTTTCGTGGCGAACAGGTGAGCCAAAAATGTTTATATAACATCTTTAATTCTATTGTGATCTAAAAATTCTTATAACACTAAATCACCCTGTACATATAATAGACTCCGTGTTAGAATCAAATTCGATTTATATCCTATGATTAGAGAACGGATCGTGAGTACTGCCGTAGTTTTGCATAACCCACATTGCACTCGACATAAACTGTTTTTTTATGTGTATGTGTTGCATTCACCGTAATACAAACCCAAAGTAATCGTAACGTATTTATTATGCTTGAAATACAAAAAAGAATAACGAGGTTTTACGCAACGCCACGTAATGTGTACGTAAATTATACGTAAATTTTGACGCAATTTACAATGATTTATAAAAAAAAATGATATAGATCGGTATAACTAAAAAGGTGGGTTTGCAAACACCTTTTTACAAAATTCTTGTGAATCACGATAAATACGATTACTTGATTACTAATAGAGCAGTTGGATTACACAACGTAACTCGCCTCGATGATGTTACGTAAGAAGCTTTTCGTAATAACAATAAGTCCAACAACGCGGTGTTCCAACGAGTTGGAGATTTCGTTTTGAAGAACTGAGACGGTCTTTATAACAATTATAAAAGAACGTTTAATAAAGAAAGAAATCGATAGCTTCTGCGTTAGGTAACTACAAATAAAATGTTGTGTAAATTGTTTTTTTTTAAGAATGTAGTGAGAGAAGACAACGGCGACGACTCCGTTACATTTACCAGAAATCGATTTAGAAGTGAATGGCGTACAGCGTACATTGACTGAGCGTTTTAACGTGACCATGAACCAATATTTTATTATGTAATGTAAAGCGTTACCGCACTGTCTTTTTTTTAAGTACTAATTGACTCGGTATTGAGTTATTGCAAAATTATTCAGTATTAATTAAAAAAAATAGTTTTTGAAATGTTTTATTATGTTCATGTTGGAAAAAGTATCAAGGATTTTTTTTTGAGTTTTGAATTATTGAATTTGAATTCAATTTGAGTCGCCATCTATTGGAGAATAGATAAATTAAAAGGATTTTTGTAAAAGTGACGTCAGCATCGGATCAATACGTCAAACCACGTAAAGGGCTCAGTCAGATGTTGCTGTATTAAGGCACTGGTAAACTTTAATGTTTCTAGTTCTACTGCTAGTGTTAATTAATCTAAATCTATAATAACACAAAAATAATATAATTAATTAATCATCCAACGGTGGAATATTAATGTTTAAATAATAATTAATATCATATTCATTTAGATTACTATTATTTGGTGCCCAATCAGTCCCATTCATCATAGCTTGATAAATTTCTTTAGCTCTATCAACAACTGATTTATCTAAACCAGCTGCTGAAGCAATATCAAAAGTAAAACTTCCGCTCAATCCGTCAATTAATTTAAATAAAAATATAATATCATGGTCATTTCTAGCAAAGTCAAATGTGTGATAAGATAATAATGATGATGGTTCTATTAATTCACGAATTTGTTGTAAATGCGTTACAACTAACAGATGGGGACAATTATCACCCTGCTTCAAAAAATAATTTATAGCAGATGTTAATAAAGCTAAACCATCCAATCCAGAGGTGCTTCTTCCAAATTCGTCGATTATAACTAAAGAATTAGGTGTTGAGGCTATGTTAAAAGCTTGAGAAACTTGTGTTAAATCAATCGTTAAAGCTGAAAGTGGCAAGGAAGCGGATTCATTCGCTTTTCCTCCTATATGGATCGTATTCATTATGCAAATTTTAGCCGAAGTAGCAGGTAGGAAAGAACCAATATGCGCCAAATACATTAAAAGAGCATTCTGTTTTAAATACGAACTCTTTCCGCAACTATTTGGTCCAGTTATTATCTTAATTTTCGGCGAATTTCCCCCAGAAAAATAATCGTTTGGAACGAAATTATTACATTCAATTTCGAATAAAGCGTGTCGACCTTCCACAATCTCTATTTCGTTTTCAACGTTTAAAATCGGACGCACATAATTGTTTTCTTTAGCCACCAATCCCATTGCGATTAAACAATCAATTAATGATAGAATTCTTAGTGGTTCTTGAATCGATTTTATCGATTTTAATACCAATCCGGAAAGACGTTGAATTATTCTTATTTCATGTTCGATTATATCATTATGTAATTGTCCCATGTGTTTATCTAATTCTGAAAATGAAATAATTATTTTTTGGTGAAAACGAAGGTGTAATATATACAAGGAATTTCACTTAAGATACAATATACGAAAATATATTTTCATAGAAACCAGGGCGTACCTATTTACATTGTCCCACATAAAATGTAACATCAATGTCAATTGTACTATTAAGCTGTGTTGCATTTTATGTGGGACAGTGTAAGTGCATAGTAGTTTTGTAACTATGGTTAATGCATTCATATATTGCAAGCTATATGAAATTCCCGGTGTAACAAACCTTTACATATTGCATTTTTATAATGAAATAAATCCCGAACTTCAAACTAAAAGAAATATAGACGTTAAGGTTAATAAAACAATTTTTTTTTGCATTACAATAAACTCGAATCCTAAATGTTCTAATTGAATTGGATTTTTATTAAATTCCGTTTTCTTTACTGCTATTAAATGTCCCATTTCCGGTATATAAATTACTGTGCATTGATCAAAACAATCCGGTAATTGATCCAGAGTAAAATTAGCAGCAGTACGGATATTTTTTCCCATTTCATGTCGTAACATTTTTTCTATAACCAAAAATATGTATTATTTTAACTATTATATTTTCAATTTTTTTAAATACTTTTCTCTAATTCTTCATCAACTCCAGGTTTAAGAATCGGTCTATATTTATAACCTCTATTACTAAAATCCAATGAATCTCGAATACAATTTTCAATAACGTAAAGATCTTTAGATATCGATGAGGTAAAATCCAAAAAAATTTTGGCTTTGTCTGTATAGGGAGTGCATAGCTCATAAATGTACAGGGTGTTATAAACTGTCTAAAAAAGAAAATTAATATTAATTTCAAAAATGTTTACAAAAAAAAAGAAATTACTTTATATAAACTTTCCCAATCATAACTTTTACCACGAGTATGTTCTATTCTACGTATAACACGCTAAAAAATAATAATCAAAACAAATTATTTCCAAAAAATTAATTTTTTTACTTCGATATCTTGAATTCCTTTTAAATTTTCTTGTAACGCTTCAATAAAAGTGTGATTCTCTAATTTACCGGTAAATTCAACGAATTCAAGTCGTTTATTTAACTCGTTTATGTCTTTTAAAGGTGATAAAAGCAATCTCCTATTTAAAAAAGAAATACACATATTATAAAAATTAAATCATCCTGTATATGTACTTCACTTACCTTAATCTAAGAACACTTAAATTAGATTTACACTTTTGAGCGAATAAATTATAAACGCTACAGCCTTCTTTATCACCTGCTACGCTGCCGTGTTTAAATTTAGCATCATGACTGTGT
Organism: Onthophagus taurus; assembly: GCF_036711975.1. Taxonomy (NCBI): domain Eukaryota; kingdom Metazoa; phylum Arthropoda; class Insecta; order Coleoptera; family Scarabaeidae; genus Onthophagus; species Onthophagus taurus. Next base: position 8,002,368 of record NC_091967.1, read on the forward strand.
TTTTGAAAAATTTTAAGACTCTGTATGGTATTGTTGCTAATATAAACTTGATTACACCTAAAATTATTATTATTATTTTAGATAACACTAAAATAAAATGTTTACATTGAAATTTGATTGATATGAATAAATTTAACGCTAGGTACATCATCTCCAACTAAGTAAATCCAACTCATTTCGATAAACTTAATTAACGCTCCTAAAGAATGAATGGATAATCGATTGTTGAAATCGATTAATGAATGTAAATAAATTTCATTTTTCTCGTCGCCCATCCCCGGAAGATTTAAGTTAAGAATTTTTACTTCGCAAGCAGAAGAAGCTAAAAATTCACATTTAAAAACATATTGTGGAGTAATTTTAATCAATCACAATATTCCATCGGAGGTAATAAAGTTAATTTTTCTGGGACTCTTCTTATTTGATCAGATTCATCCGATTCATCTCCTTTATTATTAATAAAATCAATTATTAATTTTACGAAATCATCGCAGGGATTTCCAATTGTTATTATATGCTTATATTCCATTTGTCTTAATAAACTACGAATATTCGCAAATTCTGGATAAGAATCAATCGTATCCGTTAAAATAAATAACTAAAAAAAAAATTCAAAATTAAGTTAGTTTTTTGGTTATCTTTTTGTTTATGTTTGGTTGTCATGGTTGTTACGATACAAACAAACTTTGTACTAACCTGTTTTGTGGTTATGTCGTAATAAGAAGCTCCTAAAGTTCCGCTACTCCATATTATTGATAAAACGTATTGGGATTCGATGATTTCTGATTCTTCTATAATCGGATTTGAATCTGTATTTGTAATTCCCGTTGAGGAATCACCACCTTTTCTGGAGATAACGAAAACAATTTCACCGCTTTCCGACATTTTTGAAATTGAAACAATTTCGAATCGAATGAATCATTATTCATTATATAGATGGCGCTAGTAATAATAAATCCTTTGTTGCCTAATTGATTCATATAAGAAATATACTGGTTGTCATATTCTATGCATATAATAGGTACAATAATACAATTTAGCGTCCAAATATTCTTCTACCGAATAAAACCCATCATTCAGTAGCAAACATTTCTTAATCTTTTACTTTTCTTAGGTATTCATTCTTGTATCGTTTGTATATATCTAATGATGGTTGATCTTTCTTAACCTGATTAAAAACCCCTAGTGCTTCTAAAGTATGTTTCATTTAGCGTAATTCCTTTGACCACCATTTGATTGGCCCTTTGGCAACATTTTCTCACCTTCTTACTACAATTGGAAAACATTGTTCAAAAATTTCCAAGAAGCTGTTTTGAAATTTGTAAAAATCGGACGGCAACCCTTCAAGGACAGAGATCCAATCATTATCCCTTACTTTATTTTCAAATTTTGATATGTTTTCTCTAGATTTAATCTTTGCCTTTGGAGACTACTTTGATGGAAGATATTTTCCAAATCGATGCTCAATAATTGTCCTAAATGATCGGCTAAATATAGGTTAATTGTTCTAACATCAACTTTGTGTGAAATTGATGTTATAGTCACCAGCAATAAAAAAATTAAAATTTCCTCTATATTTTCCGGCCTAGTTAAGGCAATCTAATCGACCTACGTAGATAAATGTCTTTTTTGGAGCACTTTTTAAAGTATTTAAAATTAATACTGAAAAAGAAAATTAATTAAATCTATTTAATGTAAACTTTTTATCGCATTTTAAAGATTTAATTAATTAAAATTGTAGGAAAACATTTTATTTTTTTTAAATTTACTTTTTTCATTGATAGATGGAGGTGATTGAAATGAATAGAGTCGTAACCATGACAACTATTAATTTAAAGTTTGAAAGTGAAATGCAATAATAAAAAAGATGTTTAGATTCATTTTTTTATTTAAATACAAATAAATATAAAAATGTTAATAAATAACTTAAAAAATACAAATAAATAACCGTCGTTCATTTCGTAATAAATGGGCGTACAACGTAGAAAAAGAAGGAAAAAATACATATTCTAAAATTGATATATTTTATGTATACGCAATATATAATTTTTTTGTATGTATAAATATAGCTCGTGTAACCCTTCATTAAGTTTTTATTTAATCTTTTTTTAATTATTAGTAATTGTTTTTTGTTGAATCGGCAAAAATAGGAACATTGGTTATACTGGTTGTGTAAATTAACAACAAAATTTTAAATTCTTTTTTTGTTTACCCCTACATAGGGACAACCGTTTCAGCAAAACATAAACAATATGATATGACGAATGCATTAAAAGATGTTTATAAAATTATAAAAGCAGAATGAAATAATCTTGGAATGAACTAATCAACTAATTTTATTTATTCATTTTCTTGTCAACATCATACATTTATTTAAAATATTATTTTAAAAATTTTTCTTTTAACAACAAACATCAATCATACCTCTTTATGTATTGCACTTAGTGGATTCGATTTTAATCCTTTATCGCACATTAACTATTTAAAAAATTGTTTAATAAATTATAGGTAAAAAAAGTTGATTTGCATAGAAAATCTTTGTTTATAAGTAAATTTTTGGAGGTTGTTTTATTTGAATTTCACTAATCAATGATGCTTAAATCATGCATAAAATCGATTTTAAATACATTTAGACAAATTTGTGCATTAAAGGATTAAAAAAAATAATCAATAAAAACAGAAAATAAAAAATTATTTTTTTTCCTTTTCATCTTATTTTTTTTTAATAATTATTTAATAACTTGTTTCTCATCATCATTTCGATTCTTAATAGGAAATTTATTCTCATTATAAGTAAATTTAAGCTTATCTAAGGTTCGTATAGTTACGGGAACGTTTTCAGTCTTAGTAGAACACTCGGTGATCGTCGCCTCTTTAAGCGCGGTCGGTTTCGTTACGACATCAAAACCCTTAATTACATTTTTATTGGTTGCCGAGACCACCAAGGAACAACAACCACCAACCACGACGTCATCGTAATAATTCCGTTCTTTAGCTAAAATCGCATCCACGTCGGTATTCGTAAAATCGAATGCCACATCCAAAAATAATTCTTGAATAATTCGCCTCGGTCCTAAACGGTATACGTTTTCTGAAACCGTTCGGCAAACGTCCGAATACAGACACATATCTTTAAAAATATCCGGATTTTTTTGCTTTTGTAATAATAACGTTTGTTTAGCTGATTTTGTAAATAACGGGTTTGCTAAACGTTCGATTTGAAGGAGTATTTCGGTTTTTAACGCTTCTTCTTGATCGACGATGATTTCATCTTCCGATTTTGACATGGATTGGTTTTGAGCTAAAAATGAAGTGGTAAATGAAATTTATTACAAATTATTAATTTTACCTTTAAATATACTCGATGACCTACTTAAATTTAAATTTCTTAATTGTGAACATTTAAAACATAATTTTTTATTATGGATTGTTATATCAACTTTTCTTCGAATCATTGTATCAGCTCCGTTTTCTATAAAATTAATTCTAATCAATTCTTATTTCAAAATATCGTTCTTATATTGTACCTGAACCACTTCGAACCAACCCTCTACCTAAACTTCTACTCTCTGGAAATAAATTCCCCAATTCCAATGGAAGACAAATTCCCATATAACACCGTTTTCTTCGAGACGAATGTTTTTCATCGTGACGCACGGGTCGTCGATATAATTCGGTGGATCTTTTATCTCCACCGAAAATTTCCATATACTCATCATAAGTTGTACTCGTCGAATATGACGAACCTCCCCCTCCGCTTGTTTTGTCACTTCGTAACGTGCTAAAACGGTATTGAAAATGTCGAAGAAAATCGGAATGTTCATCTTGATATTTGAGCCGAGCTAGTTCTCGATAACCTTTTAAATCTTGATAACTCGGCTTGCCACAACTACTACTTGGCGGTGAAACCGTCGATTTATCCGATGGGGTAATACCTAAAAATACCGATCATAATCAAATTACAATTATGTATTTTTTTATTTATTTACTTAATATGGATTGTTGTTTTGAAGACTCGGAATATCTCCGATTTCTCTCAGTTTTCAAAGTAAGCAGACTAGATGAGCTTGGAATCGGGCTTAAAGTTTGAGTGCGATCACTAAAATTAATTAAAATGATAAGGTGAATCAAAAACGTTTACTAATCTTACTTTCTAATATTTTTTCCTACAACGGATTCACTTGAGCCAACCCCTGAGGTCGACTCCGTTCCCGATAATTCCCTTCGTTTCACATCGCCCCCGCCCACTCGTTTTGAAAACGAATATTTATGATCAACACCAGTTATAGCATCATAAGTTCTTGACTCGGATAAAGATCGCACGTGAAAATGAGTGTAAGATTGGTTGTTTGGTAATGTTTGGGAACGTTTTTGGTCCGAAGTTAATTCTAAAATTAAATAACCAAAAATATATACAGAATCATCCACGACAATCGTCTACACGTATACAGGTATCTCACGGAACTGGTTTGTTAGAACTTTTCTAGGTAACACTATTCGTACAGTTTTGAAATGTTGGTAGCATCCAGCTTCCGGTCTACCGGAAGTAGACTATAACTTCGTTATTTTAAATGGAATGCTATAGTTTTTATTACACCTTTTAATTGTACGTAAAAAAATATGTTGACTTTCATAAATATTATTGGCACCTAGCGTTTTTCGTTTTCGAGTTATTTGAGTTTAAGTTTTTTTTGGCAAATTTCACCATGCTCTTTAAAACCCTATATCCCAGCCAACGTTCCGTCAAAAAAGCTCTAAATTGGCAGGATTACTCTTCAGATACTGTCAAACAGATTTTCATTTGTTATATCAGAGTATCATATACAGAATGGTCAAAAATTGAATTACCGTTTCTCCATATTCGATGGGGAGAAAGTCGAAAATTTTAAATGGAACGCCCCATATTTTATTAGCCTACCCGAAAGGGAATTTAATTCTCTACAAATTATCTATAAATATTCCTATACCTATTTATTGTAGTTTCGCTCACATTAGGAAAGAAAGCCATGTAATTTTGACAGTTTTTGGTCCATGTTTGTATTAAAAATGACCCATGCGACGATGGCAACAAACTTTTATCCTTAATTTCCTATCTACTTTCTTATCTGATATCCTTATTATTTAACCTTATTATTCTTAACTTCAAGCCCTTTTGCAATTGTTATCAAACCGAATTTTAAAAAACTGTTATCACAGTCAGAAAGAGCGCTCTTTCAACTATCTTAATCCGGGTTTTCGTCGATCAATATCTATCGTCATGCTTAAATCACCCTTAATATATATCCTTACACGCAGAAACACTTAATTGCTCTTTCTCTAAACAACTTTCTATAACACGCGGCTATCACGCGCTTGCACAAGTACTCAAAAAGTTAGCTTTTTTGAATGACAACTTCAATTTTTTCCCTCACCAGCGTATTATACGCAAAAAAATAAGGAGATTTTGTGATTACATCCCATACATACAGACTCAGCTCATCATAACATACCCTGCACAGTCATAAATAGGATTTAACTAGAAACAGAAATCCATAACGTTAGTAGTTTTTGACCAAAAACATACTTGTGCAAACGCGTGATTGCAGAAAATTTTCGATATGATAGATATGGTTCTTGAATTTTCTCCTGGTTATATAAGAATGTTATCGACCCCAACAAGGTTTAAAAGTGGTTAAAACGTGTAAGTTTAGTAGTTTTTGGATAAAAACGTACTTGTGCATACGGGTGATCGCAGCGTATTATACGCCATTAGAAAGAGCAGGAAATTTAAATATAAAGATCGTATCAAACATCATAAGTTCACAAATTATCAAACCCCCACTTCATTTAGTTCTCTATATAGTTCTAATGGACGGTCGTCGTGCATGACCCTGTATAATTGGGAGATTTTTACCTGCATCACCCATAAATAAGATTTCATCATCAGTTGTAATACTTGTATCTGTAGTTGTTTCTTCAGCAAATGGAAACAATCTATCACTTGATCTTTCCGAATCCGATCGATAAGCAATATCATAAGATGGTAATTTAATATTTTCATCCTCCCAATTTTCATCTTCAATAACAGGCCAACGATCATGCCGATCGTGTCTACTCGAAACCCATCCTGAAAGAAAACAACAATAAACTTAAAGAAAAATTTGAGGTTATGTCACCGTCTTACTTAATTTAAATAAACAATCCGCCCCAAACTTTGTTGTTGCAATTAATCCTAAACAATAAAAAGCAGTCGCCTTTATCGAATAAACTTCACATTTTTCCGCCAAGTGTACAATATATGTGATTGCATTCTTTGCATTCAAAGCCTCCGCCCCCAATTTCGAGCTACCCAAGTGACTTAAAGCCCATAAATACGCTTTTAACGTTAAAATATCATCCTCAGTATCACATTTACCGACCTCTAAAGCCTAATAATAAAAAAAAAATAATTAGCCTCCCAATAATTGAGGTTAGAAAATTATTCATGTATATTTGGTTGCATAACCACCAATTTCAATTACCTGAGTCATGTGATCAAAAGGGATATTTTCTAAAAGTATCCTAAATCCTTCTTTATGTGAACTTAACTGCCCGTAAAGGTGTGGTGGTAAAAAAACATCTTTTTTCATCGTTTGCTTATTAGAACTAGTCCTTTTATCATAACGCCCATCTTCACCGCGTTGATTTAATGTTAAAGCATCTGAAGTTTCAGTTTCGACCAAACGTACATAACGATAATTAAACGTTTCATTCCATCTTGTTATTTCCTTATAAACAAATCCGTTCATTTCTAACAAGTGAAATCCGGCCGTCGTCGATAAGAATCGAATCAAAAGAAACAATCCTTTTTCACCCATTGCACCTAACAAATCCGGATTTATGTTCGCCAAACTATCTAAACACTGAGGCACTTCGCATGCTTCATGTAAAACGTTTAAAGCGGCCAATCGAATGCTGCGAGATTCGTCTTTTAATTGTTTAGCGAGAAATTCGATTCCCCACGAAGCGAAATCCGGCACTCCAGCTCTTAATAAGATTAAAAGGAATTGAGTCGCGTACAATCTTGAGTTTTCATTGCGACAAATTAATACACTTGAGAGTAATTGTTTCGATGGGGAATCACTTTTGTAGTCTAATGAGGATATTATCAATTTAACATAACATGAGTGATTTGTTGTTGATGCTAGCTGCTGTAATCTACAACCAAATTAAATTTTTAAATTAATACTTTATACAGGATGACTCAACGAGACCGTTCATTAGAACTTATTTTTTTTTTAATTAATTTGAAAGTAAATCAAAGTTTGACGTTTGTCAATTAGTCATTAAACATTTGTTATCCATGGCACACTAGGTTAAATATCGATATGATGTGCGTATTGTTCAAAAAACCCTAATTATCTCCTAAACTATTAATGTTAGGTATAGGACATATGGGACATAAAAGATGTAAAATGGGACACCGAAGACGACTAAGTAATGAATTATGGGGGGTGACATTTAAAAAAATTAAGTTATGGTACTTCCAAATTTCGAAAAATTAACGTGCTATAGTAAAGTGACCAAATGTTCTAAACAGTCGTTCTCAGCGCCAAAACATACTCCATCATGTTGTCAAAGAGAACGCAATTGATAATACTTAAATCTGAATTCTCAAATTTTTATTTTGGCCAGAACCCCAGAAACGTCTAATGAATGGTCTTGCTGAGACACCCTGTATGAATAAATACATACTGTTCAAAAATAGTTAAATTTTGCAATATCCTAACTCCTTTTGCAGCGCTTCCTAACCTTCCAATAAATAGAAAATACGATTGACATTGTGTGTTGCCCATATGTAACGGACTAAAAAGACAATCATGAGGGCTTTTGTTGCTTGTTATAGCTGTAATGTTATTTGAAATGTCTCCAAAAAGTTCGTGTAATAATCTTGTGCAATAATCGTCATCCAATCGTAATAAACACTGAATTAATTCAATTCCAACTAAAGTATAATAACGTTTTTCTATTGTTAAATCGGTGTGAGAGTACAAATGATTCGTTGGTTTATAAAAATCGATAAGACGCTTTAAAAAGTTCCGATGGGTTGTCTCCGTCACATCAATCTTGAAGATCTTTTCATCTTTTAATAATACTTTAACTAAACCCCAATCCCACGAGTGGGGATCCTTGTTGACCAAAACGCACGAATCTCGAATAAAATCGTCTTCTTTTAAAACAAATTGAGATAACTTAGTTTTTAACTGTCCCACTTTATACTTTTTCCCACATTCAATCTTATTTGACGTTTTAATAAAATTCCCACTTTGTAAAATAAAGTCCAAATATAAACTGTAACTCGCCGGACGTCGCCTCAACATTTTATGACTTTGTTGTAAAGCCGTAATCGCTCTTAAAGCTTGGGGTTTATTTGTAACCGCGTATTTTAATAAATCGGGTAGCGCCGGACTTAAGTTACAACATTCTGGAGGTAACATTACTTGTATTAATCTTATTAGCTCCCCTAAAAATAAATATTTTTAATATATTAAAAAAAATAACCTAAAAGTTTTTTACCCAATAAAACCGTTGCTCGAACACTAATAAATGTATCACTTGTAATAATAACTTCAACTAATGCACCTAAAAGTCCAGCCTCCAGGAAACAATACAAAAGCAATGATAAATGCATATCGGTTATGCTGGGAGTTGTTCTAGCTAAATGAGGAAGAACCGCTCGACCCTCAGCGACAATAAACCCTTCATTTAATCGCCAAGCCGCCTGCGGTTCAGCGGGGTCAACAGCTGTTAAAGCAACAGATAGTTCATCACTCCATTCTGGTTGGGGAAGACCTAATAATTCATAAAGTAAATCCAATACGGCTTTCTAAAAACATGCAATTTTAATTAAATAAAAAAACAGAAGGATTTTATTAAATAATACCCTAACTTCGAGTTGATTTAAGTAAAGCACATCAACAATCGCTTTAAAACCTTTACTATCAAAGGGGTCGCATAAATGTAAAATACCAGACCAGCTTCGTAATAACGAAAGAAGAGCCAAGCGACTACAATTAAATCTTAATTCACGTTCATCCCTACAAATAAAAATAAAATTATCATTTTAAACTTTAACACAAACAAAAACGTACCTATTTTTATCCATCCATCCATGTCTATAATGAAAATCGCAATAAGGAGCACAAATACAATGTAAATCCACCGCCGCATAATTCCTAGTAATTGGTCGATCCAAAAGCAAAAGTAAAACGCCACATAAAGACTCTGCAATTCTAGGGGTTTGACATTCAAGTAAATTCCTAGTGATAGCTGCCACACCTCCCGAAGCAATGAACACATCTGGGTTAAGAACACATAATTCTGAGAGAGTCGCGAGACAAGCCCTGAGCATACGATCTTTTTCCTCGATACCGCCCTTAGCGAACGCGACCAAACTACGAGAAACGGCCACATGGAAATTATTGGGCGAGAGGAACATCACTTTTCGAACGAGTTTCATAGCCTCGATACGTTCGACGTCGTTTTTTAATAATAAATCAAAAGATCTTGCTATTAAATAAGGGAATAGGAGCTTATTAAATTGAACGACGTCTTCTTCTGAGTTAAGAACGTGTCGGATGGCACGAAAACCACCCGATCGCACTTGAGTCATTTCGTTTACAACACATATTCGTAAACTAAAAAAAAACAAATTAATATTGATATAGACACTTTTTAATTACTTTTACCATATTAATATATCTTCTACAGTAAATCCTAATATAGATATATCTCTTTTAACATGTAAAGTGAGTTTAACAAACGCATTCAAATAATTCAGTCGTTTAGTTTCTGATAAAGTCGTGTTTTTTGTCAGTTCTTTAAGAATTTCAGTTGCGTTTTCATATGGATCTAAAAAATAAAAAGAATAAATCAAAAGAATTTAAAGGTTATGTGTAAATGTTTTTTAAGGTTATGTTAAAAAAATTTGGAAAAGCTAACCTATTTCAAGATCCAATTTGACATAGTCTTCCAAGTTAGTTTGTTGACCTAAAACAATTAAATTGATACGTGATTGAATTCAAAAAAAAATAATAAAAAGGGGTTCTTAATAATAACGAAATAAAACTCACTGCGACTATATTTGGGTCGTAGACTACGTTTGCCAAGCATCCAACTTGCCACTGCCATTTTTTTATTAGTACCGTACTAATAACGGAGACCTAAAAATTGTCTGTTCTGCCATAAAAACGCACATCGAAGTTAATCGCGACACTTTAAATAAATCATTTTTCACAAGTTTCACATGAAACTGTCAAAAATATACGCCGAACATAGGTTAGGTGTTACAGCAGCGCCGTTTATTACCAACTGTTAGAGAGTAACTTTCTCTTCGCGGTTGTTTACGCGGTTAGTTTTTCAAGGAAACCGTTGGATATTTATAGCTGGGGTGCAGTTAATTCGTCGTAATATCGTTAGAACAGAAAAACAACTCACAGGTCTTGTTATTGTTGATGCTATTATGTTCATCGTCGATTGAAAAATTTAAAATGCAAATTGCTATTTTACCGTTTTAGGGAATTTTATGTTTCGTACCATTTAAATCAACGTTTTTCAAATCGAATCGTTTTCATTTTATCATTTATTTCATATTCAATTTCAATAAACTGCGTCTCAAAAAAAGCAACATTTTAATTTTCAAGGTTACCAACCAAATTTTTTTAAATATCCAAAAAAATTGAAGCCAAAAATTACAACAAGTTTAAATCAAAACATTGATAAAAAAACATCACTTTAAACTTTATTTTTATGCTGAGTTTATTTAAAATTAAATGACTCATTTTTTGAGAATAATATTCAAAAAAAGGTCACACAAAAATAGAACATACTAATAACAGATGTCGCTGGTTAACGTTCAAAATATGTGGGATTGATAAATATCGAAATAATTCAAGTTGACAAATATCAATTTAAAATGTATAAACTCTGAAATGTATGGTTTATTTAAAGAAAATGACTTATTCTTTTACATAATTCCAATAAAATAAAAATAGAATGTAGTCATCAGTCACAGATGTCGCTTTTAGTTAGAAAACATAACCTCTCTTTTCTTGACAACTGAAAGCACGTTGTCTATTTAATATATTAAAGTTTGTTTCTCTTAAATAATGGCAAAATTTAAACTAAGTAAGTACTATTTAATATTAAATTATTAAAATAACGAGTTTCTATGTCATTAGAGAAGCAATCAAAAAGACAAAAAGCCCGTCTTCGTTATAAAGTCGAAAAGAAAGTCAGAGAACATAACCGAAAGTTACGAAAAGATACCAAAAAGAGTCCCAAAAATAAAAAACCAGAGATTATTCAAATACCGAATATATGCCCTTTTAAGGAAGACATTTTAAAAGAGGTTGAAATTTTAAAACAGAAGAAAGAAGAGGAGAAATTACAAAAACGGGAAGCTGCAAAAGCTGAGAGATTAAAACGAAAAGAAGAGGAAGCGAAAAATATTGCAGCAGGAGGATTAGAAAAATTGGTGAATAATGCTGAATGTAAAGGAAAGATTTATGAAGCTCTCACACTTGATACTACAAAAGAAAAAAATTTAGAAAATAACCGAGAAAATTCATTAAAAGCTTATTATAAAGAATTTCGAAAAGTTGTTGATGCGGCTGATGTAATTTTAGAAATAGTCGACGCTCGTGATCCTTTAGGGACACGTTGCGTTCAAGTGGAACAAGCCGTTAGAGAATCAAAAGGAAATAAACGCTTAGTTATTGTTTTGAATAAAGCTGATTTAATTCCAAGGGAAATTTTAGATAAATGGTTAAAATATTTACGTTCTGAAGCCCCAACTATACCATTTAAAGCTTCAACTCAAAATCAGTCCCATTCTTTGGGTCAACGCAAATTTAAATTGACCAATAAAGATCAAAAATTAATGCAAAATTCTTCTAGCGTTGGTGCTGACTTATTAATGTCTTTATTATCGAATTATTGCAGAAACAAAGGAATTAAAACATCAATTAGAGTTGGAGTTGTTGGTTTACCAAATGTTGGTAAAAGTTCATTAATTAATAGTTTAAAGAGAAGTAGAGCTTGTAACGTTGGAGCCACACCAGGAATTACAAGGTAAAGAAATTTAATAAAGTAGATTATTTTTTTAAATTAATAATTTTAGATCTATGCAAGAAGTTCAATTAGATTCTAAAATTAAATTATTGGATTCGCCAGGAATTGTTTTTGCAACTGGAAATGATTCAAGTGCTTCTTTGAGGAACGCTGTTAGAGTTTCAGCTCTACAAGACCCTGTTACACCGGCTAACGCCATTTTACAAAGAGTTACTAAACAACAAATGATGGAATTGTATGATATCACCGAATATAATTCACCAGATGAATTTTATAGCTTGAAAGCAAGCAGGATGGGGCGATTTAAAAGAGGTGGTCGTCCTGATTTAATTGCAGCTGCAAGAAGTTTAATTGATGATTGGAATAGGTAAATTTAAGATAAAATCTTTAATAACAATATTTTTATAACTTATTTTTAGTGGAAAAATCCGTTATTATACAACACCACCAGAAAATGAAACTAAAACACATATTGATGCAAAAATCTTATCAGAAACCTCGAAAGAATTCAATTTGGACGAATTTGAAAGTATGGAAGTTGAAATTTTGTCTCAACTTGAAAAATCAACGGAAGATAAAACGGCGAATAAACCGTTTCAAGTTGATTCGTTGGGATCTGTTATTTGTGAAGATATGGTTCAGGATAAAGATGGTAGTGATGAATTGGTAATTAAAATTAATTTAAAGTATTGAATAAAATGAGTGTTTTTATTAAAATTTTAGTTGCCTCAAAAATTGGAGGTGAAAATACAAAAAAAGAAACCGACTATGTTGGTTAGAAAGAAAAAAGTTGACCCCGTCATGGAATTAGAGGGAAATTTGCAATTAAATAAAGTAAAAAAATTGCAATTTAAAAAGGAGAAAAAAATACAGAAAAAGCAAGCTCGAATTCTAGCCGAAAAAGTTTTGGAATCATCCAAAGACGATGAAAACTATGACTTTGATAATGATTTTAATATGAAATAATTATATAAGAAATATTATAAAAGTTAAGCAACTATTAGTGAGTCATCTCCATATGGTTTATAATCTGGAATTATTTCCCAAACTTTTTCCCTCCATTTCCGTTTCTTTGCCTCCTTTGCTTTCTCTAATTGAATAACGGCTGGTAAAGATTTCCATAGATAAAAATGATGTATTAAAATTTTTCTAAAAGAAAAAGCAATTAAAATCAAATTCAAATTAATTAATATAGATTTAATATAATTTGAGAACCAAATAACCTATACAGGGAATTTCATATAACTCACAATACATTTGCACTGTCCACATAGCTTAATAGTACAGGCATTGGGTAGTATTGCAAAGGAAAAGATTTCTTGCAATACTACCCAGAACTTGGAATCATTCTAGTTTTATGTCTAGTGTTAGGTCTAGTTTACATAAGAACTGACACAGAGCAGGGACATGTAGAGTACTGTATACTAAGTTGTACCCCTGAGGAGTTATTGGCCTTCAAAGTTGGGTCTTAAATTTATGAGTGTACCAAGGGTATTAATTGGTAGCAAGTTGAGACCAATTGAGGCATTTCAAAGGGTTGATTGAGGGTGATGGTCCCCTAAATTTTGACAAATTTTTTTAGCCTTTTGGCGGATTTAATACATTATTACCTCATATAATGTGGAATTTCAGTCTAAAACTTTTTTACTCTTATTATTTTTTAAAAAACATTGCCGTTTTCATAAAAAACTCAAATAACTAAAGACACGTATTTCGTTAATGTTACTTAAAATCATCTAAAATTCAGTAGTCAGCTGTAAAATTGTAGTATTTACATAAATACTAAGCAACAACTAAAAAATCAAATAACTTTATTCCTTTACTTTCGTTTTACTGTAATGTCAAATTATATTGATATGTTGCATTTTATGTGGGACAAAGTAAGTATGTACGCCCTGGTTTCTATGAAAATATATTTTTGTATATTGCATCTTAAGTTTAATTCACTGTATAAAAATTGACGAAATTCAAATCATGTCAAAATTAAATTCTATAACCAAAGTGAAAAAAAAAATGTATATATAAACATTAAATACCTTTCAAAATGTTTTTGAGCAACTTCCCTCTTATTAAAATAATTGATTTGCTCCCACTCATAAAATTGTTTCCATTTTAAAAACATTTTGCTTTGTAATTTCATATCAAAAACATCCTCAGCTACTTGTAAGCTTTGTTTTTTCATAATAATCAAGACTTTCCAAGCTTGAAAAGATTTTTTTAAAACTTTAAATTGAAATAACCCATCAGCTTTACAATTCCTTTCAAAAATCTTTTGATTACTGTATTTTTTTAAGGCTAGAAAACAATTTCTTTTCGCACAATTATCGTAATAGAACTCGGCTTTAAAAAAATTTTCTTCCATTATTTTGATCATTTTTTTCATCCCATCAAAAACCATTAATTTTAACTTTCGATTATGGAATTTATTAGCTTTATGAATCTTTTCCAAATACTCCTTTCGCTTTAATTCTTTAATTTTAATCGTTTCACTTTCAAGTCGTCTGCGTTCTTTGATCATTTCTAAATTTTTTTTTCGTTCCTCCTCCTCGACGGTCTTTTTTCTTTCAACAGCTTCGGCAGCTAAAATTTGTTTTCGTTCATCCAAAACCCGTTTCCGTTCTTTAATAATTTGTCGTTTCAACGAACGTTCTTCAGCTCTTTTCTCCATTTCTCTAAATAACTTTGGCGGTTTACTACATCTTAATTCAATTACGTGAACATTATTTTCACTCGCTTCGGGGGGTGTGATTTTACAACGAACACTACCGGAACATCTCCGAAAAATTTCCCTAATTTCATAATGAGAGTTGTTTAAGGATTTCGTCGTTTCCTCTTGAATAATTCCCAAACGTAGATCTTCGATTAACTTATTTTGTTCGTTTATTTGTGCTTTTTGATTTTGAATAACGTCTTGTTGTGATTTTAGACGATTTTTAAACGTTTCGTTTGACGTCTTAATCTGGTAACAACTTAAATTATTTGAACTTTTTGATTGTGTTGTGAGTTTGTTTGGTTCTGCAATTTTTTGTTCTGTTGTTTGTTTTAAACGCTCCAAAAAGTTGTTTATTTTTTCCTTTTTAATCAATCCTGTATCAGGTCGCTTTTTCTTTCTTACTTTCGCCCTCCAAATATTAAAATATTTTTCAACTAACTTTGTAGAACGAGACGTAATCATTAATTCTTGAACATAACTTTTTTCAATATCCATATTTTGCTGAGATTTGATCGATTTTGATAAAGATTCATAAACTATCGATCTTATTGTGGTTATTTCCGGTTTATTTCGCTCAATTTTTTGATTCTCTTCGATTTTTTTTGATAAATCAATAAGATTATCTTGGGATAAACACAAGTTTGCTAATTTTTCTATGTGCTCAATTAAAACTACGCTATAATCAATGTTTTTTTTTAATAAGCATATTAAAATTAATTAATCAATTACCTTTTAGACTCAATATATAATTGAGAATTATATTTTTCTTCTTGACTCATTGTCAATTTGATATCAAATACATTTACGTTGCCATAACAACCAGTCATGATGACCAACCTAATTCCCCAACATTTAGACATCCCTAGAAGCTGTCATATTGTGTAACGAATAATAACAACTTGAACGGAAAGAATTAAGGATAAAGAGAATTGAAGAGAATGTCGTGCTCTGGGCCGTTAAAAAGAACAACCGGTTTAACAGGATTAGCTGTAGCCGCGAATCCTCATCATACGCTAGGAGTTTTGTATGGGAAAATTTTGAGAGCCATACAAAAAATGCCTGAAAATGCAGCGTACAGAAAACACACGGAGCAAATAGTAAAGGAGCGTTCGGAAGTTTTGAAGTGTGTTAAAGACGTTGCTACAATTGAGCGGCAAATCGGTTGTGGACAAGTTGAGGAGTTGATAGTTCAAGCTGAGAATGAATTGATTTTAGCGAGAAAAATGCTCGCTTGGAAACCTTGGGAACCTCTAATGAAGCAACCTCCACCAAATCAATGGACTTGGCCACCAGCGAAATAATAAAGATGTGGTTTTAATGAGAAATTGAGTATTTAATATTTTGGCGGAAATGAAATTAGTCAAATATGTTAATTTTATGGTTATTAAAATAAAAATAAATCTAAAAAAATAACCGTATCTTTATTTATTGAGTTTAATAACAATTTAATTAATTAGAGAGAAATTCATTGATATTTTAGAGGTTATGTCAATTTTTTCGCAACTCAGAGCCATCTTTTGGTGAAACCGATAAATATTTGAAAATTCATCTTTTTAATGAGAGATTAAATAAAAGGTTAAACTGATTTTTGTTTATTTTTGATTTGTTTTATGTGTGATAAAGTTAAATTTGTAAAATGATGTATTATAAAGTTGATATTTTAAAGTAAACGTTTGAATAGCAAGATAGCGCGCCATCTGGTGGGATTTTTAAAAGCTGTGGACCGGAAACCGGACGAGGGTTCGAGATTATTGGACAGGTTTCTTGGATACATTTCCTTTGTTTTGTACAGAATATGGCTGCCATATTTAGCTTAGATGTATGTTTTCGAATCAATTGTAGAATAATCGTGAAATACATGGTGTTATTGTAGCCGTGGTGGTTTAAATTGGTGAAAATATTGCGCGGATAGTGTCGGTTCTATTATGGACAAGATAAATTGCAGTGAACGTTTGTTTTTCGCCAGAAAATGTTTGTGTTTACATCGGTGATTGAAACGTTCAGTTTGAATTCTGTCAATCTAAGGTAGGTTTTCGATTTATCCTCTACAAATCGGGCGATATTCGAAGGTTTCCTTAATTTACGATGTATTTCGGTCGATTCGCCGCCAAAAAATCATCGGTTAAATGTCAATAAGTGAGAGAAAATCGGAGAGTTTCGATGTTGTTTATAGTGGAGAAAAAACCGCGTAATCGATTATTTAATAACGAAAACGAGGTGTTTACAACGTAGGTTTTTTTGGCAATTGAAACGGGAAGAAAGCTAAAAAAGTGTGTGTAGAAAAAAAAAAAAATGTTGTGGCAGCGCAAAATTAAAGCGCGGTCTACATTCTTCCACTTTCTAAAAATAGTCAATATTTACGTCTACGCTTCGCGTGTATACCGGGAGAGCGAACTCGTATTTCGGGGGGCTTCTAAAATGGCTTCGATCTAATTGAACATTTCCCCAAATGGTTGAATTCTTTTGCATTTTGAATTGATTGTGTTGAAGTAAGCGACATTTTCAGAATCGCTAGTATCGTGTACCCCACTTTTCTCTTTTTTTGTCTCGTCTCTTTTTTTGAATTTATTTTTACATTATCTAACGTATATTAACGTGATAATATAACGAGGTTGTAGCCGACGAAATAAATTCTTAAAAATCGGAATTGTTTTTGATTTTAGCGTCAAAAAAATTGGTAGAACTTTCTAGTATTTAAAGTCTATGAAAATCGTAAATGTCAAATTGACGTTTAAATAAATATGTCAGATTGGAGTCTTTTTTTTTGTTTAGTTTTTGTAATTGTTACAAAATAATGCTTTTTTAAATTGTATCACGCCCACAGTAATAAAAAACAATCGATACAAGCTTGTATAGTGCGCCCCGCTATTGCTGTCACCGTTTTGCTCCTTTCACGGGCCTCTTTTAGTGCGCATGCGTGACCTCGGCGAGCAACCAAACCACGGAGACTTCAAGTTGTAGCGAAATGTTTCAACTGGATTAAATTCAACCTCAATTAAACGCATCTATTTTCAAAAAAATAATAATTAGTATTCAATTTATGTATTTATTTAAGATACTATAATATAATTCAATTATTTTTAGAGATTTGAGATGTTATTTTTAAAAACAAAATCCTAACCTCAAAATTAAATTTTTTTAACCAAATCTTGATTATGCTTAATTTTATTATATTTTTTCTTATAGAAAAAAGTGATCTGGAAGGCGAAAAGGAAAACACCGAGGGAGGGGGTGGGTTTTTATTGCAAAAAGATGGATACAACGAATTGTACAACTCTGCAGACATGAGTGTTTGTTTAGGTAAGTTTTAAACCATAAAATTAATACCATGTAATTTAATCTAATATCTTTCAGAGACAACAAAGGTGCTTACGACACCGGCGGTTACCTTAAATACAACTTCCTCCGAGCTAGCTGAAAATGAAAAACCACAAGTATCTTCGAAAAACATCTCGAAAATTTTCGTTGCAAACCCACAACAAGGTACAGTGACTTCAACAACACAAATGAAGATTGTAAATTCGCCATTGTTGACGATGGTGAATACTGGTCAAGGGCCGATAACCGTAGTAAAATCGTCTTTAGCTAATTCATCGGCAACTTCACACATTACACTTGTAAATTCGACGACTTTAAAATCGACTCCAACAATAACTTTGGTAAACGCCGCTCCGATTACAGTAGTTAAAGCGGTCCAACCAACCATACATTCAGGTGTTATTAATTCTGATAACAATAAGATTGAGACAGTTAATAACGGAACTGTGCAACCTTTAACTGAAAAAGCAACATTACACAATGTATTTGTTAAGAAGAACCATCCGGTTGGCGAACAAGACGTTGTTGTTCCGCAAAGCCACAAGTTGCTTACGGCGAATTCGTTTCCTTCCACAAATGTGATGCAATCAAATTCTGGTCAGTTATTAAAAACGGTGAACGGTCAAAGACCGGTTACCGGAAACAAAGTAAAAATACTTAGCAATGTAATAATGCCCAACGCGATGGCGGCTGGTCCGAGTAACGTTTTATTAAACAAAAACACAAATCAAAGGATATTTCAACAAAAACCGGTCGGAAATGGGGCCACTAAATATCTAAACAAACCAATAGCGAACGTTTCAAATAAACAAGTTTTACAAAAACCGATTTCCGATAAACCGCAACAACAAAAAATCATTTACGCCGGCCCAAAGAGTCAAATAAAAACTTTATCGACGTTTAATTATGCTCCCAATAAACCTAACTTAAAAGCTTTGAGTCCTCCAATGAAACAAAACGCTCTCCCAAAACCCGGCCCGTCGCGGCAAATCCCGCCACAACAGCGCCAACAAAGACACGTTCCTGGAAAACCGAATTACATTGGAAAACACGCCGTTCAAGCTCAAAAATTAAAGCAACCGCTTCCAAAGAAGAAAGCAACCCCGTTTATACATCAATATCAAAACAGACCGACGACAACTAATCAAGTTACTTTTAATCAAGCGCTTACGGCTCAAATTTTGGAAACGTTAGGTACGAAATCGACTTACGAATCAATCAGATACGAACCATCGTACTTTTCAGAACCGCGTCCTCATCAACAGGAAACGCGGCAGATAGAGTACAAACCTCAATCGAACTTAGACACCCTCTCGTTCGTTTGCCAAGCAGTGTTATTGGATCATAACTATAACGCTACTTTGCCAATGGACTCGCCTGTGCCTCCAAGTCCGAATCCAAGCACACCCAACGGCGTTGGTATGTCTTTATATTCACCAGGCAGCAGCAAAAAGCGATTATTTAATTTGACTCCAACAAATCAATCTCTTACGAGTCTTTCAAGCGCTTCCCTCTTACAAAGCACGGTGAGTCAAGATGACGATGCCGCTTCTGATATAAGCTGCGTTTCCGACCGGAAACCTGATACAGAAGGAGAAGAAACCGACACGGCTCCGGAAGCGGAAGCAGTCGCTAACGACAACGATCAATTTGATCGTTACGGTGATTACGTTACAAGGTGTATTTGCGGATTTATCCATGACGATGGTTACATGATAGAGTGCGATCAATGTAAAGTCTGGCAACATGTTCGATGTGTTGTTAAAACGAAAAAGGTTCCCGACGATTATTTGTGTGAAGTTTGCGATCCGTCCAAACCAACAGACAGACATAAAGCGCGGACCTTACAACAACAATGGATGAGAGAGGTGCAAGAACGCGACGCAAAATTAAGAAAAGAACAGTTAAAAGAAGTTTTAACGGATTCGGATTCATCCGATGGCGATCATCCCTCGATTAACAACAATATCACGCTTGGAAAAAATCGAAGGAAAGTTGATATTAAACAAAGGCAGAGGCGCGAGAGAGAGAAAAGACAGTTAAAACGGAAAATAACTAAACGAAAGATGAGAAGTCAATGTAAAACTGGAAGTGGTGATGATGAAAAAACTCATCTTCCTCAGTTGCGGCAGTGGATTGATAATTACGAGGAAGCCGTTACTAATCATTATTCACCTGAATTGCGAGCTAGAATTAGTAATATTAGGATTAATGGGGCTCATTCTGAATTTTCTGGACAAGTTGATCCGCAAGTACAAAGGTTTGTAAATTTTGTATTTTTATTAAAGTTACAAAATGTTTATGAAAAATAGCTATTTAGCTAAGTTAAGCATATTTAAATTGCCCATTCAGTTTTCTATGTATTTGTGATTAGTTCACAGTTGAACCCTTAACTTATCCTTGGTCCAAGTGACTGTTTATATATTATCAAAAATTGCAATATTTTAGGAATGTTGGCTAGAGTGACATAGCTATTTATTAGTTTATGTGATTTACAGGAAAACCTCGAACTATAACGGACTTTGGATAAAATGGACAAAATATTTTTAAATCAATTTAATGAGTTGTCTATATGATGTATAAAGTTAGTAGTTGTAGTTTTAATTGTTATTCAGCGCTAGATTGTATATTTTTATTGAACTAAAAGTATAACTAACATGAAACCTAGAACCAGAAACATTTGGGTTTAGCTGTGCATCTCTTAAGATGGCTAAACCCAAATGTTTCTAGTTCTAAGTATGGTGTTAGTTCTAGTGACAGTTCTAGGTAGCGCTAATTAGTACTAGATATTACATATTTTTATTGAACTAAAACTATAACACTAGAAACTAGTGTTAGTTCTAGTTTTAATTGTTATTTACCGTTTACTTCACGAACGGGCCTTTGAGCTGTGCACTTGTTCAAATATAAAGACTGAACGCAACGGTGTGGATAGCTGTTCGAATTTGAATTCGAATATGGTTACTACATTCATATATTGCGAGTTATATGAAATTCCCGTTATAACGTACTTTTGGCTATAACAGACACTCCCTTGCCCGTATTAATCCGTTATATCGAGGTTTTACTGTACTAATATTAAAATATGAGACTGTATAATGAAGAAAGAATAACAAATGTTGTTAAAATTAAATTGCATTTTGAAATTTTTTTTATAATTTTTCTTATGATTAATTGTTGCAGTTTGATCTTGTACAAGTACAACCTCATCTGAAAAGCCAATGTAATATGGCTAGAAGATTATATTGAAGGAAACTAATTCACATGCTGAGCCATAATCTCACTGCTACTCTATAAACTTGATTTTCCTTTACCTCAACAAAATATTTACAAAATACGGTACTAATTCAGACTAATGTCAGAAATACTTATATATTGATGAAAAATTTCTCATTTTCATGGATGTATTTGGAAAGTTTCGAAATCACCTAAAATACTTAAAATGCCCTTACATTCTCAGAAAATCTGTTGGTAATCTTCTTAAAATTCTTGAAATTAGTAGAAAAATCTTTGATAATCTGGAGATATTACTTGAAACTTGTTAAAATCTTAAGAAAAATCTTGAAATTTTGACGCATGTCCTCAGACGATTTTTAAAAATCGTTTTAAATGTTTGAAAATTCTTCAAAGTCGAAGAAAATGCTTATAAATCTTTTGAAAGTGAGCTAAAAAGTTCGTAAAATGATTTCGGAATCCTTGAAAATTCAGACTTTTTTGGGCAACCCATAGATATCTTGGCCAATATTTGAAAATTAATAAAAATTCTTGTTTTCTAGAAAACTGCGCTACATCTATTATATCGTATACATATCGATACAAAATTTGATAGTCTACAAGAACGTTACGTCTTTATCTAAGCGCATTCTAATCAAAATGATTTTTTAAAGTGTGGTAGGTTTTCTTTGAGTTTTAGGACAAGCAATGTATGAACAACTAGACATGTTAATGTTGGTCATGGACCCCTATACCGTTTAAGTAATACCTTTGAGCACAGAGTAAATAAATAACGTAGTTTTATACATAAACACGAATACATTTTTTCTAATATTTTAACATAATATAAAAAACGAATTTAGTGTGAATGGTGAACACTCATTTCTGATACAAGTTTTTTTTCAGTTTCATGACACAATTTTTAACTTGAAACAGTGATGAAAAATGTTACTCATAGAGATTTGTGATTGGAAATGAAATTAAAGTCCAGAGCTCGAATAGCTTTTTTCTCTTTGAATACGATTTGAAGCCCTCTATCAGTAGCTAAATTAATACAATCTTCTTCCTTGTTCTCCAAATGCATGTATTCTTTTATAATAAATGAAGTCTCTTCTGAGTTGAGCCCTTGAGTCTTTTGGAAGTGTATCTTTAGACATTTCTAAAAACGGCGACAAGTTTAGAAATAATTAAGCCACGGTCGTTTGCGACCATATGAAGAATACTATGTCGACCCAAAACTTGACTGTTTGCAAGAAAGTGCGCTTATTTAATTGTATTTTAAGTTTTAGGTTAGAATTGCATTTAGAATAGTTAAGCCGAGACGCAACATTGATATCCATGCCAAAATTAAACAGTTTTAAAAGATGATTTGATAATTCTTAAGGATGGGAGATCTATTATTTAGATACAATATTTAGTGTATTTAAGTGAGTTCGTTTGCGACCAAAACACTACTTTGAGACAAATATTGATAGATCCCTTTATATTTAATTTTCTTCTTTGTTTGTTTGAATTTATCAAAACGAATAGGGAGAAACCCAAGTTTTTAATTTAAACATTCATAAAAATCCTAAAACGTTAAAATTACTTTCTTCGTCCACGTTCATATGAAGGCCCACTTATACTAACCTCCTAAGCTATCTAGCGGATAGTTACCATAATAATGGTTTTAAGCGGTGTCATTGGCTCTAATTCATCTATATGATAAATTTATCAAGATGTGGTAAAAGTGGGCGTAAATATACAAAATAGAGTTGCTTTCAGAATAGAATTATTACGTTTACTTTGACTAATAACAGGTTATTAATTAAGAATTAATTAATTGATCATATTAGTTTGACCTTCAGTGAAAAAGTCAAAATATTTTTTGATAAATGACAGATGTCTTTCAAAACCCAGCATTGTTATTGTTGAAAATTGTCAAGAGTTATAAGCTTATTCTAAAGATTATCCACATTTTTCTAATATCACGTAAGAACAAAAATTTAACAAATTTCCCATTATTTAAAAAACAAGAAATAATTTTCATCTTTTTGACGTTTATTGAATGTATAAAATTAACGACAAATTTTTTTTCTTTTTAGATGCAAACTCGAAACAAACTCAAATGGCACAAAATGTTTATTAACAACGCTGGATTTAGATGCTGGAACTCCCATAATCGAACTTCGTGGCAAATACATGCTGTCAACGCAACACCGAACATCAACGAATGTTAATAATTTAACGACGCGACAACAACGACCCGGTCCGTTTTTATTTTTCTATCGATTAAATCGAGATAATACTGAAGTGTGTGTCGATACACGAACGTATGGAAACGTGGCCCGATTCGTCCGTCGATCCTGTCAACCGAACGCGGAATTGAGGCATTGCATAGAGAAAGGCGTCCTACATTTGTACATTGTGACAGCGTCGGCTGTCGAAAAGGATGTGGAATTAACGATTAAGCACGAATCTCACGACTTGGTCGCGGCGGTGAACACGACGGCGGAAGTGAGTTGCGCGTGCGGTAATCCGGAAACGTGCGCGTTAAAATCGCAGTCTCGAAAGAATGGGATTCAAGTCCCCGGCGAGGTGAATCTGCACAGGAAGCGGCGCGGAAGAAGAACGAGTTCCACCGTCAATTCCGACACAATTAAAGTTAAAGAAGAACCTCCACCGTCTTTACCACCCGAAAAGGAAGAAAATGTAGTGGAAGAAAAAATAGACGTCAAAAAAATTGAGGTTATTAAAAAAGTTGAGGTTAAAAAGGAAGAAATTGAAATTGAGGAGGTTAAAATTGAAGAGATTAAAATAAAAGAGGAAATTAAAGAGGAAGAGACTACAACAATGGTTGAAGCTTCATCTCCTCCACCTCCACCACCTCCTCCCCCCGTTGTTAATCGAAGATCATCAGCAAAAAGTGATCATGAAGACCGAAAAGAATCACCCGCTCAATCCGATGAAAAAGACAAGAAAAAATTGAGTCGTGAGGAAAGAAAATTTCAAGCAATTATGAAAGCGATTGAAAGAATGGAAAAACAAGAACAGCGGAAACAAGAACATCAAGCAAAACAAGCAAACCGAAGAGAATCGGAACCTTTACCGGGTGGAAAAGACGAAGAAAAAAATTTGGGACGAGGAAAACGACGGAAACGGAAAGGCCGAACAAGAACATTAAGCACAAATTCGCAACAAGGTAGAAGAAATCGTTTAAATTCCGCGGATTCGGCTCATGCGACATCTAGTGATGAAACTTTATTATCACCGAATGATCAAAATATCGATCAGAGTTCTCCGAGAAAAGCAGCTGGTCTTCTTTTGGCATTTTCAAATGGTGATGGTTTAAACGAAACGAAATCTTGCTCCCCGGAACAAGTTGGTGATATCGATTCAAATTCAAATTCTTCACCCGAAACACCACTTTCGTCGGCTTGTCTATTAGTTGCAGCTGCAGTTGAACCTTTAGAACCAGGATTTAAATTTCCAAAAACAAAAAAGGGGTTAATGAATGAATGGTTGAATAAAGGCACGGAACAACCACCAACGGTTATTTCACCATCGTTAAGTATTACACCAACAGAGAGTGTTTATGATACTGCAACCGGTTTTTATACCCCAACCAAAAACTTAGTCGCTTTAGCTCAAGCTGCAACAACATTTTGCGATAACGATACACAACCGAGAGTTAACGCTAAAAAACGTTGGTTAAGGCAAGCTATTAGCGAAGATCAATGTGATAGTCCGAGTAGTAGCAGACCGGAATCTCCTCCAATTAGCAGCGAAACCTTGGCACCACCAAAAAAACGAAGACTTCCGCGAGAATCTCTTTCAACGGAAAGTATGGTTTCAAAGGGAGACGAAGACGACGTTAACAACGTTAACCAAGAAAGTAGCGAAACGGTCGAACCGGAATTTACCGAGCAAATTAATACCCAGCCGACACAACCTTTATTAACAGCACGGTTTGAATCGAGTCAGGAATTCGTGCGGAAAGAATTTTCTTTGTTAGATCCAAGATTATGTCGCGATCGACAAAATCCATTATTTAATAGCGAGCATTTAGTTGGAACGGTTGAGAAAACGTTGAGTTTTTTGGGGTTTCAAGATAATAAGAAACCGGAGGCTATACCAACTAAAAGAAAGGTAAAGGTTTTATGCGGATTGTGATTAATAAATTCCACATAAATTTGAAATTACATAATCTCAAGTACAGTAAAACCTCGATATAACGGACAAAAAGAATATCAGTTTAGCTAAATATTAATAAAGTTAGATAGAATCTAACTTTGGTTATTCCTCAAGTTGCTCTATTCTATGTTCATAGATAAACTTGGGGTATTCCCTGAGTTCTCTATATTATGTATAAATCAAGATGGTAGTTCTAGTTTTAATTGTTATTCAGCGCTAGATTGTTGTATATTTTTATTGAACTAACACTAGATCTAGAAACATGCGGGTTTAGCTGTACGTCTTTTAATTCTAATCCTAGTATTAGTTTTAGTTGTTATTCATCATGAACTAACTTAGAACTAACACTAGACCAAAGATTAAAGAGTAACTGATAAGAGATATAAGACATTCCAATTTAAATGTCTTGACAATAACAAACCATTACAATTTAAAGGTTCATAGCGTTCAAGGTCATAAAAAATGGCAGCCCTACATCAAAGATGCCGACACGAAGCGTCGTATCTTGTTTACTCTTTAATCTGTGACTAGACCTAGAACTAGAATCTAGTCCTAGAATCTAGTTTCTAGTTCTAGGTCTAGTGTTAGTTCTAGTTTTATTTGTTATTCAACGCCAGGTTGTTGAATATTTTTATTGAACTAACACTAGAAATAGAACTAGAAACTAGATTATGAACTTTAAATCTCAAACTAATAACATTACAAAACCCGAATAAAAGAAATTTGATAATTCAAAGTGCGAAATAGTAGTTGTGTGACGTCACGAACGGTCCTTTAAGTTATACACCTATTCTCGCGTTGTAATAGTCCTCTTAGATTCTACCGTCGTTGGTATAAATATGATTTTTCATGTAACGCGACATTCTCTTCTTCGTGTTAGTTCGTTATATATCAAAGTTTTACTGTATTACTTTATTTGAAGCATACTGGATGTTGATTTAGAAGTGGATCGTAGAATTAGATTGAAAATTTTAATCTTGACCTCAGTCCCAAACGGTTATTTCAACGATTTATGTGGGATTTATCAATCAAGATGGGACTCTAACTCTTGAAATAAATGTAGTAAAAATGAATGATTTGTTAATTTGATACGATTCGAGTTTAATTTGTTTGTTTTTAGCTCTCGATAACCGAATATCGTCAAAGAAAAAAGCTTAATGTAAACGACAAACAAGACGAGGGTATAATTGAAGAAATGGCCGCGGAGTCGCAGTCTCCGAAAATGCTTCGGAATCGGTCGAATAGTTCAAGTTCGACTTCGTGTCCTACTTCGGACGAGGAAGTTTCCCCACCATCGAATCCACCTCAAAAAAGTAACTAAATTATTTATTTACAAGATAAATTTAATTTAATTTATCTTTTTTAGTTTTATCAGCTTTTAATTCTGAACCCACCGAACTTGAACGTCAAAGGGAAAACGTCAGTTTGCGGCTTAAAAAAGCTTTAGGATTAACGTTGGATGTTGAAACTCGTAAATCAGGTAATTAATTAATTCATGATTGTCAGCATTTTTGATTTATTTAATATTAATTTTATTTTTAAGCGTCCATTAATGTCGAAACGATTTTAAAACGAGACCTTCCATCACCTCCGAAACCGAATTTAATATTACCGCTTTCATCACCGACGTTTCCGATTCCGGGTTCCGGCGATGTTTCAAATGAATTACCTCCGCTTCAAACTCCACCCCCACAGCAACAAATTCAGAATCAATCAATGCAATTTCAACAAATACAACAACAAAAAGTGATACAAGAAGTCGATGATTGTGCGGTGTCTGAAATTCCTTTGGAACAACCCTCTGAAACGACGATTACCGTTGCTGAGGGTGATGAAGAAATGCTTGAAGAGACTCTTTCTGATACGATACGTTCGTCAGAACCTCCGGTGCTTTATTACACCCCCGATGAAGAAGAAATGGAAATGACAGTTACAGAAAGTGATGGTATTGATGATACTGATGGTGGCAGTGCTAGTTATGTGCCCCCTTTTAATAATCCATTGTATCCCAATAGTAATTATACGAATTACGGTTCAGTTATAGGTAAATTAATTAAGCTTATTTATTAAATTAATTGAAATAATAATTATTGATTGTTTTTTTTAGATGATGATGCGCCATATGAAGGTAGAAATCCATCTCCACCTCCAAATCACGGAGAGGATGTCCATTGAATAAGTGAAATTAATTTAAAAAAAAATGAAAAGTCGTAGTGATGAAAGCTTTAACACAAAAGAACCTGAAAAGAATGAAGTGAAAGAAATGGAAGAAAAAGAATGTGTAAATACACCCCCACCCCCCACACTTTGCCCCTTTATTACAGAATCTAATCTTTTTTGTGCAATCACTAAAATTACTATACTCTTTAGGTCTCGCCCTGTTTAATTACTATTTGTTTAATTAGAGGTTTTTTTTTTATTTATGAAACGACGAAATTAAAATTGACCCATTAATGAGCCGTTCTTTAAAGAAAAATAGTTGCTCTCGTGTTGTAGTGCGTAGTAAATATGAAAGAGAGAAATTGGTTAATTGCGCCTTAATATATTTCAATTAATATTACATAATTAAATATTACAAGCACACAGATTAAAAAAAAACACGCCCATAATAATGCGTTAATTATATATATATTTTTTGTAATATCTACGGAGTATATAATTTAAGTTTTTTTTTTATTTTCTATTATTTGAGGCACTTGCCATAATTTTATATTTTGCATATAATTATAATTTAATTTTTGTGTCGATTTTCATCATTTTTTTTTCTTGCATTACTACTCGATAGGATGAATTGTGTACAAGAAAAAAAAAACAACCCAGTGTTTTTTCTTTTTTTTTTTGATTATTTTTGCGGGAAAGGTGTTATTACCGCTTAATTTATAAAAGTACAAAATTATTTATAAAATAAGGGAAAAGATTGATCTCTCCATTGTTTATAAAAATAGAATTCGCGTTTTTTTTTTGTTTAATTAACTTTCTTTTTGTATTTTTTTTCTTTTGTATTAGAAAATAAGATCATTAAAAGAAAATGATATGAATCCTTTGGGTTGTAAATTTTTTTCTTTCGATTCGTTTGTAAAACGTTCGAAACAAAGAAAACGGTCTATTTAGGTTTAAGATATTTAGTAAAGTAATATTTAGTTCTTTTTTCTTGGGTCAGTTGTGTACCTGTTTCGTTTTTGTAATTATTAGGTTTTTTTTTTTGAATCTGTTGTGTTTGGAAATCTAAAAGTACATCGCTTACATCACATTCTTTTTAAGTTATTTTTAGAAGAAAATATAATATAATATATAAATATATATATATAAATATAGCTGACCCCACTGTATCACACACACAAACTCGTTTTTTTTGTAAATAAAGCAAATTAATGTGTACATAGAGGAGATATATTGTAAAAAAATATAATGAATTTGTACATTTCGTACTTTGTTGTTCTGGAAATTATCTTTTTTGTTTTATTAATTTTCTTTTTAATTATTCAATTTGGCTAATTTATTTTTATATTTACGATTATGCCAGGTTATGGAAATATTTAAACCTAAATACTAAAAGAAAAATAAATAAGCTCTGGCGTAATTGTTTAAGTCGACTTTGTAAATTTAGAGAGTACGGAAGAAAGTGAATAAAAACATTTGTAAGAGTTTTACTCTTTTGTGTACAAAAATTTTTGTAGAAAAAAATATTAAAACGTTAACAAAAAAAATGTAAAACTAACGAAATAACGGGAAATTAAGTCTCTCAATCAGTATTAAATCTTTTTCTAAAAAAGAATATTAAAAAGAATTAAAACTCTTACACACACCAGTCGAAAAAAATACATAAAGGATCAATTTGTCAATGATATCAAGGACAAAATGAGTTCGACTAAAAAAATAAACTAACGTTTTACTGAAACTATTTTAATATATTACTTGGCTGTACATATAACTTTAATTTGATGTTGGTACGCAGTGACCGTACAATTATTGAATAATAAACGATTAAATTGTCACAACATTATTTTATTAACCATTGAAAATTTAATTCATTAATCGATAGTGCCGTTTCATCGCCAGCAATCCCAGAGTGACCTGGGACCCAGATCAGAGAACCTCTGTTATCACCACAACTCAGTGTCTTTAAAGTTCTTTTACAGTCATTAACCAGAGCAGCTTTGCAGCGCCTGGAGAGCTGCTTTACTGTTTGATAGAAATCGTACTGTCATGTTCTTCACCCCTATCCCAAGAAGGATTTTTTTTCATTTGGGTTTAGCCGTCTTAAGAGACGTACCGCTAAACCCAAATGTTTCTGATTTGAGGAACTCTATCAATTGTCAGAACGGCTTTCCGGAATTCCAAACAGCATAGACGCATGAAATAAATATTTAACGACTGAGTCTGTTACAAAGTAATTCTACGTGGTCGTACCAAGTAAGAAGACTGTCTAGAACAACGCTCAAATATTGCACCTTTCCTCCTAGGAACTCGTGATGAATTCGATTAGTTGTCAAGTAGATGTTGTTAGATGTGCAAATTCTAAGATCCTCACTATCTACATGTTCTTTCCCTCGACCCGAAACCATCGTTACTGTATCATCCGCAAACAGGAGAGTAAGATAATTAATACTAATGGGTAAGTACGTATTAATACAGATAATAAAGAACAGAGGCACTTCAATTTTAATACATTTTATATCGCTCTTGGGAGCGGCTTTCGAAATAAGATTTAACGTAACTCCATGAAAACCATAATATTCCATCTTGCTCAGAAAAATCTCATGGTTCATAGAGTCAAACGCTTTACAAAAATCATGGAAGTGTGCTAGACAGTTTTCCTCACATTCGAAACGATCATAAACCCATTCAATCAGTCTCTGAACGTCATTTACTGCTGATTTAGCTTTCCTAAACCCATACATAATGAAATATTTATTCTTATCAAAAAAGTTTATTATTCGGAGTGCCATGATTTACTCGAAAATCTTAGAAAAGGCTGGTAGAATAGCAATAGGTCTGTAGTTATTCTTATTCTCAGGACCACCTTTTTTAAGTATTGGTATAATTCTAATTGAGCAGTTTATAATATCAGAAACTGGATCTTTTACGATGTTTACGGTTTCCGTACACAGTTCTACATAGTAACAGTGCTAGCGTATAACTAGAACTAACACTATACCTAGAACTAGAATCATTCGGGTTTAGCCTTTTTTAGAGACCTGGGCTAAACCCAAATGATTCTAGTTGTAGGTATAGTGTTAGTTCTACATAGTAACAGTGTTTGTGTAAAACTAGAACTAACACTAGACCTAGTTTTGTCTGTTATTCAGCGCTACATTGTTATATATTTGAATCGAAGTAGTTGAAAGGTCAATATTCAAAGGAATATTCAAATTGAAAGGAAATTTGGCGTAATTTTATCAACAAAACGAAATAGTTTTAAATTTCCCGCGTGACCTTCGAGCCAAAATGGCGGCCACCGCGGTATTTTGTAAATCTGGGAACTTTAGTTTAAGTAATTTCTTAACTAATAGAGAAATGTACAGTAACCTAAAATTCGAGTTGAAAATGCTATGATTTTGCTTTGATTTTGTTAACACTAATTACTATATTATTTTTGTAATAAAATCGTGAGAAATACATGTCAAATCGTGAGATTAAAGGTGGCAACCTTGGCCTGTACTATTAAGCAATGTTGCATTTTATGTGGATTTTGAACTATGTGGGATTTTATGTGGATATATAATTTAATTCCCAGTATTACTTGGCTGTATATATAACTTTAATTTGATGTTGGTACAATTATTGAATAATAAACGATTAAATTGTCACAACTTTATTTACTTAACCTTTAAAAATTTCATTTTTCATATTAAAATCACCACTTTATATTAAGCGCTGTACTCATTTTCTCAACAGCATGATACTCTGTGTGTAACAAAGCTTTACTTTTATCACTTTCATTACCATCCAACCAAACCTGGTATAATCGCTTAACCTCTTCATTTTCTTCCGGATTTTGACATGGTAAACTTAAATATAACTGTTCTAATTCCACAATAAGTTCTTTCGATGACTTCCCGTTTGATGGCCGAATTTGAGCCCCACCATTTAAACAACCTAAATAATTTCAACAACCTTATTATTAATAAATAATAAATAAAAAAAAACAAATTTACCTGAAGGACACGCCATAACCTCAACATAATGGTAAGATGATTTTCCCCTTTTTAATTTTTGAACTAAATTTTGAATATTACGGAAACCGTTAGCTATTGCAAATCGTAAAAGGATTTTTCCATCTTTTTCGAGAATAGCCTCTTTAAAATCGGGATTTCTAAAAAAAATTTTTTGTAACTAACTTTTAATAATTAGTTATTAATCAAAAATACCGTAAATTTTTATATTTTATTTCCGTAACATCGACTCCAAATAATTCTTTAGCTGCAGTCATAAATAAATAATCCGAATAACCTCCCGATCCTGAACCTTGATGTGCTTTTAAGCACGGAAAATAATCTCCATCTTCTTTTAACCAAGGTTGTGAAAATGATGATGGTGTTAATTCACGAAAATTAATTCCACTTTTTTCAATCATTTGTTCCAATTCAACTAAATAATTTCAATAAAAA
Source organism: Onthophagus taurus (assembly GCF_036711975.1). Classification (NCBI taxonomy): domain Eukaryota; kingdom Metazoa; phylum Arthropoda; class Insecta; order Coleoptera; family Scarabaeidae; genus Onthophagus; species Onthophagus taurus. The sequence continues at coordinate 8,034,486 of NC_091967.1, forward strand.
TTATATAAAAAAAATAATAATAAATATTTACTCGCTGTAATAACACAATCGACATCTTTAACACCGTTATCATCCGAAAAATCTTCTCTAGATGCTTCTAATTTCTTATCAAAACATGGCATAACTGTAACGTGATAAACCGATTTATCTTTTCCATACCATCTTTTAATTAATGATCCCATTATTTGTTGGGGTGATTTTGTACTGGCTACATATGGTAAGATGTAACTTCCGTGAGTTTTTTCTGCATAACAAACCCATCCAGGGCAACTTGACGCCAACATTGGAAGAATATTTTTATTACCATCAACACTTTCAGCTTCTCTAAATCTTCGAATAAATTCTTTTTGATTCTCTAATAACGCAAAATCTTCCGCTATATTTATATCAACAACTGCATCAGCTCCTAATCCTTTAAAAAATCCAGCTAATTTTGCTGCACAATCATTAGGAGCTAAATCATATCGTATTGCAAGTGATAAAAGTGGTTGTAAAGAAACTGAAATTATTATGTGTTGAGTCTCAGGAGAATTATTTGCTTTAAATGTTTTATTTTGATCGAAAACTCGTAATAATTCCTCTTGACTTTGTTGAGTTACCAAGACACTCTCTGCTGAAGTTATACAACCCGAACAAGCAAGACAATCAGCTAGGGTTATTTCAACTTTCTCTAATTTTTGTTGAGCTCCAAATTGATCGATTTGAGTGTAAGAACCATCTTCTTGTATTGAAATTTTTGCTCCCGTTGCAGTTCTTGTCTTATCAATTTGCACAGGTTTAATGCATTCCTGTAAAAAAATATATATTTATTTTGAAAAGATTTTAATGATTATAACCTGCGAAGGTGTAATGAAATCATCTAAATCGGTTAATTGTAAAATTCCGCTAAATCCAGACATTTTAGTGAATAATTTAATAAGTTAGGTTAAGTATTTTGACAAATATGAAAATTATTATCAATTATTGCAGGTAACTGTATTTTATTGTTTAGTTCAACAAAGTTATCATAGATGTCAATAATTACTTACTAATGACGCTAATGACATTTACATTGATTGATAACTTTGAGGTTAAAATATAATTTAAAAAGAACTACAACAGATTATTTCACGTAATACTTTATTCTTATTAATAATAATCCATATTATTATTTTGGCATTGGTTGAAACTATATTAAAAGAAAAACAAATTCTATAAACTAAAAAAAAGATCACATTTGTGTGCCGATTTCAGTCGCGAACTCTCATATTCCAAATGGAAGATCGTCTTGGGCCGACCGTAGGTCGTGCAATCGAACTAAATTTAAATTTATTAAGAAGAACACTTGGTCCCAAATTATCCTGAATGTACCTTAACTCGGAAGTATCCATATACCCAGCGTGAACATCTAAATAAACCAATGATTTAATTTGTTTAAGATAAACTAGTGATTTATATGGAATTTGATAACAACGTGACAACGCCAAAAAATTTAATCCCTTTAATTGTAAGATATGTAAAATTGTTTCGCCCGTTAACCCAGTACAATCAGATAAATCCAATTCTCTTAATTTTTTACATCGAGATGTTAACCGTCGTATATTGTCGTCTGTGAGTGTTTTCCGGCATCCAGATAAATTTAGGCGATCCAAATTTTCCGGCAACGCCGAACATAACACCATTAATGTAGCAGCATCTAAATAAGTCCATGCCACATTTAATTCACGTAACTTTCTACAATTTTCTAATAAACTTCGCATCCCATGTTCCTTAATTCCTTCAACCATTGCCAAATTTAATATTTCTATATCCTTACTATAACCTAACGCATCTAAAACATCTCCATTTATCCTTACATGTTCTAAACTAACTTTTTTTAAACGACAACATCGTTTAAAAATTTCAACAAGACTTTCTGGAGCTACATGAGCCATACTTAAATCAAGATAAAGAAGACGTGCACGAAAATCCTCTGGGTATGCATAACAACCATCTAGAATTGGCGGATGAGATATTTCTGCTTGGGCTAAACGTAAAACTAAAGCTTGGCGACTCATAATATGGCCCATCGCTCCTGCTTGTAATTGTTTTGAGCCTAAATCCATTCGAGCCCATAAACTTTCATCTTCACTTAAACGATGCCACCTTTTACAAACTAAAGCAGCTGTACTTAAAAAACGTTTTGGAAGGAAGTGGAATATATGAAGCATTACTTCATCACTTATATCTTCAAAGTAATCTATAAAAAAAACGACATTATAATGCAAAAAAAAAAGTTTACTGTCAAATTCTTACTTATAATTGATTCTGACTTGCTATTTAAAGGGACACAATATTCTTTTTCATCACTTCCATGTGAACATTCAGGTTCTGAGCTGTATTTTTCTACTGGAAGATCACTTAATCGATTCCCAAAATAACTATTAAGATTGGACAAAACTTCATCAGCAGTTACTTCTGATTGTTCCGAGTCTGAATCACAAAGAAGTTCTACTCCATTTAAATCGTCGTAAGCAGGTACGCTTTTCCTTGCCAACGACCATCGTTCTTTCGCAGGAGAATCATATCTCGCTTTTTTCCTACAAAAACAACTTTTGAGGTTATAATACAGTTTATGTACGCGAAAAGTTTAAATACCTGGCTGGTGATCGCTCCATGTTAGGACTATTTATGTCGATCGGCTGTAAAACACTTTTTGTTGTCATTTTGGACGGTAAAAAACTTAAAAGGCATACAACGTGTTATTGCATTCTTCTTGCGCGCCTTTATTTTACTTTCGTTTACTTTTATTCTCGATAGAGTGCGTTCAAAAATTTAAATAATTTCTATAATTTAGTATTAAGTAACAGTTATAAATGTTATTTACATGATAGAAATATTACAAATTGTTTTGAGGGACACATTTATAAACAATTAATTTTTTTACCTTTATTTTTTTTGATGTTGATAATACAGATTCCTTTTTAATTTATTTGTTATTAATTTGACAATTATGACAGACTCTTGATTTTATAGGTTATGATTTTATCTAATATTTTAAATACACCTTTTTAATTTATAACAATTAATGTAAGTTTTCAATTACATCAATTCGTCATCATTTTAATTTTTTTTATTTTGCGGTTAGAAATTCTGTCAGATGAGATCTTTACGAGCAGATACCCCTTTTCAAACGTCTAAAAGTTGGACGGACGATTTACCAGTATGCAAACAATCGGGAGTTGGTTCCGCTACAAATCAAATATATAGGGAAGATGGAAATCGGCAAGAAGCTCACAGTTTCGAAGATAGAACGTTTCATTATAAATTTGATGATAACTCCTCAATTTATGCCCTTTTTGATGGATCGGAAGGATCAAAAGCTGTTGATTTTTGTTGTCAAAGAATGCCTGCTGAGCTTGTGTTTGGACAATTAAAAGATAAGAAAACTGATGAAGAAATTAAAGAGGTTTTAAGGTTCTTGACATAACCTCAATTTATTTACATTGTTTAATTTATTTCTTTTTATGTAGACAAGCTTTTGTATCCGTAGAAAAAGGTTATATGGACTCGATGTATGATTTATTAGCTTATTTAGCTGGTTTACAAGAAGAAATTCAAGGACTAAGTGAATATGAAGCTTATCAAAAGAAACCGGAAGTTGTTGACCAAATAAAAAAAACTAATTTATGTTTATCAGCTAGTGCTACAGCAGCTGTAGCTTTAATACATAATAATAAATTGTATGTTGCAAATGTTGGATCTTGTAGAGTACTTTTATGTCAAACAGATTCTAATGGTGTACTTAAAGTTGTTCAATTAAGCACTGATCATGTTTTACAGAATGAAGATGAAGTTTTAAGGCTATCTCAACTTGGAATTAATATTAATAACTTAAGAAAATGTATTTAATTCAAAAGTGAAGGTGCAAAAAGATTTAAATTTCGTTTTTTAAGGTACTCTTCTTGGAAATCAACGAAGTACAAGATGTTTTGGAAATTATTTGGTAAAAGGTGGTTATAAAGAATTTGAAGATCTTAAAAATGCTTTACAAGAACCCATTATAAGCGAGCCAGATATAATTGTAGCTGGTCCAATTGATGAAGCATGCCAATTTTTAATATTAATGTCAAGCGGTTTCTATCAATCAATAGAAGAAGCAACTGGTACCGATTTAGTTAACAAATGTATTGCGCAATATGTTGTTGAACAATTTCGCGAACAAAACACCTTACCGAGTGTTGCTCAAGCAGTTGTTGACAAAGTAGTTCGACTACATCACGATTGGTTCATGTCAAAACCATCAAATAATCCTGTTATAAGGGAAGATATTACGTTATTAGTGAGAAATTTTAATTTTCCAATGTTGAACGCAAAAAAGAGTCCTTCTGTCGGAATAAATTCTATTGTAATTAGTAATAATACAACGCCAATATGTACACCGCAAGGCACAATTATGAATACAGACATTCGAAATACCTTATGTTCTACCGCGGCTACTTCGACAACATCTACGTTAAGAAATGATAATGATATGGATGATGTAACTGAAATTGATGCATATGTTGATTTCACCGATTTTATAAATGGTTTTGAAAATGATAAGAAAAAAGGAAATTTACCTGCATGTCTTAATTTTTAATTTATCTTGAGTGTTGTTATACGATATACATAAATATACGATTGGGTTTTGTTTAAATAAATTTCCAAGAACATAACCTAATTTTTTTTTAGGTTATAAACAATATTTTTAAAATAAACACCAAAATTGAGTATAATTGAATATTTTATGTATTATTGTTCTTAACTCATGAAATTATACGATATACATAAATATAAGATTGGGTTTTATTTAAATAAATTTCCAAAAACATAACCTACAATTTTTTTTTAGGTTATAAAAAATAATTTTTTAAAATAAACACCAAAATTGATTATAATGGAATATTTTATGTATTGTTGTTCGTAAGTCATGTAATTATACGATATACATAAATATTAGATTGGGTTTTATTTAAATAAATTTTCAAGAACATAATCTAAAAAAATTTTTAGGTTAAAAAAATTATTTTTTTAAAATAAACACCAAAATTGAATATAATTGAATACTTTATTATTATATATTAGTATAAGAGTATAAAAGGAATATAAAAAAGAATAAAATATAAATTTAAAATATAAAAAAAGATTAAGTTTGATCGAATCTGTGCATATGCCCATTATGTTCATAAATCCCAGGATTTAAATAACACAATCTAAACCCGGAATTATAAAATCCAGTCGTTTGCATTGTTCTATTCACTTCCGATTGCCACATACTCAGTTCTTTATCAACCATGTGCAATAATCTTTCTACATCATACTCCCAAGCATGCAACATAAAAACTTTACAAATCGATTGAATATACCAAGAACCTTTTGCAGTGTGACGATGAGAAGTATAACCTATATAATTTAAATTATTTATTAAAATCATCTAATATATAAATTATCATTTAACCTTTTGTTGTTGAATGGCAAACTAACATATCGGAATGATTTCGAACTGGAACATTTGCCGTTCCATCAATTTCAGTTTGTTTTTCATTAATTTCTAAGTTATCCATAAGTTTAACAACGTTATCTTCACGTAAACCTCTAAAACAAATTAATTATTATTATACGCAAAAATAAAATCATAAAATAGAAAAAAAATTACCTGCAAATTTGATAAACAATAATTTTCGGTTTATTCTGCATATAAGGACAATTATCTCGATAAAATTGATTTTCTATCCAAGTGGTAGACACAGAAACGCCATTAACACATTCAACATAAGATTCATTGTGCATTTCTAATCCATGACTCATAATAAATAAGAAACAAACATTTGCCGATTTTAGAATTGGATTTGTTACAAAATTTTGAATACTTTCGGTTAATTCCTAATTAATATTAAATTAAAAAAATATAATTATAATGTAAAAAATTCACCTTATTTGTGAGATTTTTTAATTCCACAAGATTATAACCTCCCATTTGAGTAAACAATTGAACAAGTTTTTGTTGATCGATTTCAGCACCACGTCTTTCTTTTTTATTACTAAAATTTGTGTTGTTTATTATTAATACAGCACCACGAAACTGATTTCGCATTGTATAAGGCTTTAAATCAGAAGAAAAATCATCTTTAAACTCGTTGGCAATGTGGACTTTTATTTCAATGTGTTCTGGTTCAGTATTTATAACAGGTTCATGTAATGGAATTGTATTATTATAAACAGTTGTATCTGCAAATTAAATTGTTGTACATTAGATATAAACAATTTAAATCTTTTTTTACCACGAATTCCAGATAATTTATTCACCAAATCATATTGATTAGTTTGTCTCAAGCAACTTATGAAACGCTTAAAAGCGTTTGGTCCACGACCATCTAAAGCAAATAAAAGTTGTCGTTTTCCATCCTCACCTCCAAGTCCTTTGTAATAATCAACTAATTCGCGAGTAAAAACTTTATTTTCAACTAATTTAGGATACATTGCATTAAAATTCATCTTCATAAGTGAAGTGTGATTTTTTCTTAAAATATCTTTATGTTCTTGTTCCATTTTTAATACTTTCTTTTACTTAATAATATTAGAACAAAGAGAAAACAGCAATTTATAGGTTAAAAGTAAACTGCGTAGCCCCATCTATTGATATGTTTACAAACATTAACCTGTCAAAAAAAATTATTTTTGATTTGTAATAAGTTACTAATAAATAATTTAGCTTATATTTTTAATTAGTGAGTTACAATAAAAAGGATTCATTATGTTTATTAGTTAATATTAACATTTATTGTAAATATATTAGATATTCTCCCGATTAAATTTTTAAGTGTCATCTGTCAAAGTCAAAATACACAAAGGAATTTAATTAATTGTTAAAAAAATACGAAATAATGTAGAAAAGTATAACAATTAAACAAAAACAAATTATATTTATTAATTACAGTAAGCATAAAGATCGTATACAATAATGACTTAACTTTTTCAATAATGTATAGGTTATGTTATGTTGAAAATATTTTAAAATTGATACAAAAATCAACATGAAATCGTTCCGTTTAAAAGTACACCAAAAGAACTTCAGCAGTGACGATCTCCTGATAAACCCAAAAGATTTCTTAGAAGCAAAAGAGGGTGATATCGTCGAAATTCACCACCCAAGCGAAGATGAAAATCCCAGACTTCTTCTCCAAATAAAATTATTTAAAGATGAATTTAACCTTACGAAAGATACAATAAGTGTTGAACAGACGATAGCAAACACTTTTAATCTCCGAAAAGAAAAAGATATCTGTATAAGAATTGTAGATCCAAATGATGTAGCATTAGATTCCATTGAGTTAACATTTAAAGATCAATACATGGGTCGTTCCGAAATGTGGCGTTTAAAAAACAATTTGATTTATTCTTGTGTTTATATTAATAAAAAAATTGAATTTTGTAATGGGGCTGTTCGATGTCAAGTGTACGAAATGTGGTCCCAAGGTGATAGAGTTGCTTGCGGAGTGATAACGGATGACACAAAAATCGTTTTTCGATCTTCAACTTCGATGGTGTATCTTTTCTTACAAATGAGTTCGGAAATGTGGGATTTTGATATTTACGGTGATTTATATTTTGAGAAAGCTGTTAATGGGTTTTTATCAGATTTATTTTCAAAATGGAAGAAAAACGGTAGTAATCACGAAGTTACGATTGTTTTGTTTTCAAGGACGTTTTATGAAGCTAATTGTTTAGAAGAGTTTCCTTTGTGTATGAGGGAATGCTTACAAAAAGATTATCGTGGAAGGTATTATGAAGATTTTTATCGGTAAATAATCAAAAAAATTAATTTCTATTATTAGTACGTAATTATTTTTTTAAGGGTTGCAATTCAAAATGAAAAATACGAGGATTGGAGTGGAATTATCGTTCAATTACGCCGTTTGTTCTCTGAGTATTTAAAATTTGTTTTAGAGTATCACTCAAAGGATGATGAATTAATTCCTCGGGCTACAAATAGTTCTGCTTCACAAGGAAATTTCTTGGAGGTTCTAAATATGTCTTTGAACGGTGAAGAAAATATAAAATTAAGTTATTCAATGCAAAATTCTAATGATTTTAAATTTTTAGTTTTCGAAAAACATTATTTAGATAGAAGTTTCGATCGAACTGGTCAATTAAGTGTTGTTATCACTCCAGGAGTTGGAGTTTTTGAAGTTGATCGTGAATTAGCAAATATCACCAAGCAAAGAATCATTGATAATGGTGTTGGAAGTGATTTAGTTTGCGTTGGGGAACAACCTTTGCATGCTGTACCTTTATTAAAAGTAAGTTTGACGTTTATATATAACCTCAAAATTAATAAGGTAACCTCTGTTGTGATTTATAAGTTGGTTTTTTTATCTATAACACCTGTCAAGTTTTTTATTGTAAAGTTGGCAAAATTAAAAGGGAGTTTTGTTTTATCATGTTTTGAAATAAATACGTCACACTGACGTCAATGATGAAAACGGTACATAAAAAATTTTTTGGGGTGTTTATTTTCCATTTGTTTACATAGAAAAGGTGTTTTGTTCTATTTCTTTAGTTTGTAGCATGTTTTTACAATAAATATGTATTTAGTTAAGATCGTATTTATCTAAAAATTTGTTAGTATTTTAACCTCAACTATTTAGTTACTGAAAAAAATTTAAATTACGTCACAATTTCAAAAAATGTCAATTTAATTTAATTGTTTTAGAACTTTCTAAAGGTTTGATATTAAAACAACGTAAACAAATTTCTTTTTAAGCATAAATTAATTAATTTTCTTAAAAAACATTACGTTTCATAAAATTGACATTTAATTTTGACAAAGTTGTGAAGTTAGTTACAGTTGGTAACATTGAATTTGTGTCAGATTGACGTTTAAACTTTATTCAAAAATGTATTTAAAAAAATAAATTTATGGAATCTATTTCAATAATAGTCGTGGACAAACTATAGTAGTCTACTCACATATAATAGCCCTCATTATACAATGCTCGTATAATAATATACTATTGTAACTTTTGTTTTCATTAAGTTACTTATTTATCATTTATATTTACAACAACCTCAAAATATTTTTTGTAGTTTCACAATAAAGATACACATTTAAAAGTTCCTGATGACTATTCAATGCCGCATTGGATAAATTTATCGTTTTATTCAACAAATCGAAAAGTTGCATATTCCGATTTCGTACCAAGGATAAAATTACCACCGTGTTTTATTGAAGATGCTGAAGATGCAAAACATACTCAACCTATGTTAACTTGTGATGATGATTATATTCATAACACGTTTTTTGATTATGATGCTTATGATGCGCAAATTTTTCAACCCCCAGCATCACATGGTGTTCACGAATTTGAGTACGGAAATACAAATTAAATTTAGGAGGTTAATTAAATAAAAGTTTTTTTTTTTTTAGGTTTCATAAAACGACGGGACGTTATAAAAGGAGTTCTGGGGGGCTTTTAGAACCTCACGAACTTAGAGGGTTACGTAGAAAACTTTCAAATCCTGATATTGAGTATAATCATAACAGTGATTGTGTGAACCGGGAATCTCAGCCTATTGCTATTCCTTCAGCAACAGCGAGTCCTTTAATTTCCCCACATAATGATGATAAATCTTTAACGATTGCTGATCGGGATTTATCACCTCCATTACGTATGGTTGTTGGATCGGAAGGATCACCACCTTTAGAATCAAGAGCTCTAATAAATCCTTTTGATCCTTCTCATGTAACCATTAAATTAACATCAAATAGAAGACGTTGGACGCATATTTTTCCGAAAGGTTAATAAAATAACCAAATCATAAAATGTGATTAATAAATAAAATTTTCAGGTCCAAGTGGTGTTTTAATGCAACAACATCATTATCAAGCAGTTCCAGCGAAATCTCTATCTTCTGAGAATAACCACCAATTCGTAAACATTAAAAATAATTCAAATTCGAAATTGATTGTGACCCCAGCATTACAAGAGTGTAAAATAATCATTTAATTCGATTAAATATAAAATTATTACATTTTTAACATTTTTTAGATTGCAAAAAAGAAAAATCTTTGTTACAACATAGTATTGGACATAGGAAAATTCCAATTCCACCAAAAAATACATCGAAAACTTTACTTTGGGGTGTTACAGGGGAACAAGAATGGACGCCGGCTTTAACGACAGGTACTTGGTGTATTTACATGAGAAAATGATCGAAATCAATTTAAGAAAATGTGTATATGGGGGCTTGAAATCGTGCAATATTCCATTTTTAATACTAATTAATTTCATTTCAACTCAAATGTTTTTATAGGAGTTGAACTGGTGTATTTAATTTTTTTGCCGGGTTATTCATGATACAATTGTCTTTTTTCGGTTAACCTCATGGCTCTCGACTACTGGACACAACATCTGCAAGCAGTTAATGAAGTACTTATAGGTGAAGTCATTAGAAAATTAGTTCAAATAACTTTTTGTGTTTATTTATTTCTTGGTTTTTCTAATTTCTTGCTTAAAATAACGCTTTCCTTAAACTAACCTAACTTTTAATATTTTGACAGCTATTTTAGTTAGATTTTTTTTAGGGTTAGATTTAGCTGTCAAAATATTGCTTCTTTTTTATTATTATTTATTTCAATAACTAATTTGTCCACGACTACCTTATAAATGAGTTTTCTGAAATAACAGGGTTTTTCACGGAGTGAATAATAGCGGAGAATAATCATTATTCATTTGTAATCAACTTGACAAACGTCAAAAATCAAAAAACGTCAATTTAATTTAATTTTTTAGACTTTCTAACATTGAAAAAACGTAAACAAATCCCTTTTTTTGTATGATTTAAACATAAATTAATTAATTTTCGTAAAATGACGTTTCATAAAATTGACATTTAATTTTGACAAATTGTTGTGAAGTTGGTTACAGTTGGTAACATTGAATTTGTGTCACATTGACGTTTAAAGTTTATTCAAAAATTTATTTAAAAAAATAAATTTATGGAATCAATTTCAACAGTAGTCGTGGACAAAGTATAGTATTCTACTCATATATAATAGCCTATAATGCTCGTTTAATAATATACTATTATTATTTCAACAATAAGGTGTTGATTGGAAGTCGTTAACAATTCCTGCTTGCCTTCCGATAACAACGGATTATTTCCCGGATGGACGATCTTTACAATTTGATTACGTTGTTTCGTTGTACAACCTTTTACCGGACGATGTAAATGCGGATTTTTCCCAGCAAAGAGTCGGTTATAAGAAACCTCTAACAACAAATGAGGTGTTTAACGAGTTGATCTCGCAACGATTAGCGCAAGGATTTCAATTGGTGTTAATGCCGAGTATGAAGAAAAGTTGTTCTTCGGTTTTACGGAGAAAAGCTTCGGATGGGGATCAAACTTATATTTTATCGATTGGGAGATTATTCCATAAAATTGCGTTATCTGGGAAGAATATTGAAGTAACTAGATATAGACCAAGGTAAATAATTTTATTTTAAATATTAAAAATGAATTGAAACTTAACCTCCAGGCATCCTTATCCTGGTTTTAAATACCAATATCAATATCGATTTTATGCTCCTCATCATGATAATTACGAGGAATCATATGCATCATTTACAACGGAAAAATTGGAACATTATAATTGGAATTACGTTGATCATTACATTTGTACTCGTGGGGATACTGATTTTCCTTTGGATTGTTCGTTAAAATTTTGGAGGTAAATATGTTTTATTTTGAGATTAAGTTAATTTAAAATTATTTATTTATAGGTTTAAAATTTTTTTGTTGCCTTTAAACAACGCCGCAACTAAACGTATATTGGAAGGATCGCAACGTTGCGACATTTACACTCCATTGACACCCTCTGAACACCAATTAATGGTGGAAGGATTTTTAAAATTCACAGAAGCCGTTGTTAATAAAATTAAGAGACACAGCGCTACGAAGAAACCTAGGGTTTGTCTAAATGTGCTTCTAAATCTATTTTCTTCCTTCTTCTTTACACATTTTTATGTTTTCTTTTTTTAGAAAGCTTTGTTTTCATTACTCTTAGTTACCCCGTTTAATCGAAATAGTTTTATTATTAATTTAGCAACAATTCCATCTAGATTTAGATCTGCATGAGAACGTTGCCACCCCCCACATTTTTTTGCATGTTGTTGTAGATGTCTCTGAGCGTTATAAACTGCAGCGTGCCGTTGGCGCAACCGCGCCGTTATAGCATGAGCGCCGTTAACCAGGTACTTTTTACACTAATTTATACAAAGATTTGGAAATATTTTAAAATCTCTTAAAAGTTAAAGTCTCTTAAAGAACATTTTTTTAATCATTTTGACATTTGAAACGTCAAACTTTTTATTTGGCGATTTAAACGTCAAAATTGCTTTAACCACAAAAAATTTTGCTTAAATATCATAATATTTATTTACACGCTTAATTTTACGTATTTTTAAGTCTTTCTTTTTGTTGCACAGTTAGAAGCTTTAAAAATGATCATTGATTAATTCTTAAATATTTCTCAGTCTATTTATTTTTTTAATTATTTTTTAATTTATTAACAATATTGTGTCACTAATATTTTTTTGTGTCTCTAATCAATTTTATTTCAGACATCGTCTACTAATTCACCGTTCAGGGAACGTTTGGGTAGCAATCGGCTCCCGGAAAGATCGCGGCCCAGGTTGGAAAACGTTTTTAATAAAGCTACCGGTTTTTTTTTGAGTTTTATGTTAATAATTTCTTGCAGCTTGCGTTGTTTGTATTTTATTATTATAACTTTCTAATGCGGTTTAATGGCGGAGAAAGAAAAAGGGAGCATGTTAATGGGGACTTTTTTTTATATATTTACCCTTTAACGCACTTTAATTCTTTTTTAATCATAATTAATTCGTTTTTGTTAAGTTTTATCTTAAAAGAAGCTTTTACATAACCTAAATATTTGATATAATTTGAGTTAAAAGTGGTGCTTTAAAGGGTTACTCTAACATAATTTTTTTAAATTGTTAATTTAAATCACATTTTTGACGTTGTTGAATTATTTTTTTGGTTATGTTGTTTAAATTGCTTGGTTTTTACAGAATACTTCCATTCGCTCTACTGAGCGGTACGTTGCTAGTGGTCTTAGGTTGGTATTTTTTGCGGAATAAAGCTTTAGTATGCATTTAAAAAAGAATTGATTGATTCAAAGCTTTTGTAGTTTTTTATTTAATGTAGACGCTTTGAGTTGTGGTTAAATCTATCTTTTCATTCAACATTACTTTATTAATTTTTTTAAATACAGATCAGGTTCGAAAGTAATGGAAAGAGGACGAGCTTCACCTGCTATTGAAATTTTGCAACAACATTTGTTGGAAAACTCTCAATCTCAAGATACCAACAATGATGAACTGTAATAATTCTTTATTTAAGGAGTATAAATAAGTTTTCGTCGTTTGACAAAAGAAGGCTCCACCAGAAAGTTATGGTGAAAAAACCTTGCAGGATTAGTGACTCCGTATGAGCATCACAAAGTTTTGTACCGAGTAAGCGTCATTTGTGGGAATTTTTGATACATTTCTTTAATTTGAAGAAAATTATAGTTGAGGCGCATTGATTGCTTGTAGTGACTTGCACTAGCTTTAAGTGAGTTCATAACAACAGCGTTCAGAAGGAATTGGATAACCTTATGCAATATATTTAATCAATAGACTTTGATTCAGTGCTTTTGGTAACTCGCGATAAGATGACGGACTCGAGGTCACAAAACGAGGTGCCGCCAACATCAAACGAATCGACGTCAATGTCATTTCTTGTTATTCTCTGGTAGTGGCTAATGATGTACAATACTTTTAATAAAAAGTAATGTACCATACAATACATTCCTAATTTTTTATAGAAAACGGCGGATCTTATTTGTACTCCTAAATATCTCATATTTAATTTATTAAATCAAACATTTTTGTAGAGTTTCCACCGATTTAATGTTAAAATCAACAGCGAATTTCTCAGAAATCATTGAAAACTTAAAACATCCCCAAAGTGGACTTATTTTAAATCATCCAAATTTACCCCAAAATACATTTATTGCTTCGGATGCTGTAAATTGGTTGATGAATCACATGGAGGGTGTAACAACTTTAGATCAATCAGTTCAAGTGCGTTATTAATCTTATTAATTCTTTATTAACTCTTAATTCAGAAAATCTAACTTCACTTTTTTGACAGTTGCCAATTTTAATACAAATTTCGTTGATTATAGATTTTTATAAATCTCCAACGTGAGCGATTTATTTGTCACGCTTCTGGTGAACCAACAAAACCATTTCTTTACGGTTTTTATTTATATTTAATTCAACAAACCGGAAAATCATCGATTGATGAAAGAGACGGGGACTCACCGTGTTATGATATTCAAAGTTTTGAAAACGAATGGATGGAAGTTGAAGTAAAACCAGCACTAAATTGGGGATTATCTGATGTTACGAATGCTTTAAATATCCCCTCTGCACCATTAAACAACGATAACGAAGGGATTCCACATTTTTTAATGGACGATGTTGATGTTGGTTATTTACAAACAGACATTGATGGTAAAAAATGTGTTAATTAATTATCGTACTCGATGTCATTATTACAAGTATGCAACCAAATAGGCAAATCGCGTATTGCAATACCAATACTGTGATATTGGTTGCATACTTGCAATGATGACGTCGGTACGATAATTAACACACTGTACATATTTTGTATCAATTTATTTTTAGGTCCTTTATATAAAAGGATGTACTTGGATATTGATGTTTCAAGTAAAAGTGATCGTGTTGAATGGGGTCACGTTAAATATCAAACGTTATTTCGGCCAGATCAAGCTTATGAAATTATTGTTGAATGGTTAACATCTTCGGGATCAATCGTTTCCGAATTAGTAATTAATTTTAATAATAAAAATATAGTTATGTTGTTATTTTATTTTTAGTTAAGTGGTTGGTCGAGAAAAGCTCAAGGATCATGTGCTTTACAAATAGTACCAATTCCACATGATCCATTAGCTTTACCGTATTCAAGTAAATCAGATCCGTTACGAGGGCCAATTTTTATCCCTTTAAATTTGAATTGTCTGGGAAAACGTGAATTTTTATTCCGAGAGTTACGTTCGCCTCGGCAAATTGAACGTTTATTTTTATTTCAAGAGGCGATTATTTGTAAATTTGGTTTTATTCCGTGTTTAACTGAAACGGAAAAGGAATATACTCAGGATCGACAATACGTTCACGCAACTGGAACTGTTTTTATATTAATTTCAAGTCCAATGACGTCAAATAGATGTAATAATTTAACAGTTAGGAGTGCGGAACAAACCGATCGGAAATATGGTGCTATTGATGTGATGCCCAGTCCTCACGAGGCGTATATTACTAGACACGTTAGTGGGAAAAATAAAGATGATTATGATAATTCAAAAAGGGTGATGTCAAAAATTTTTTAGGTTATGTTTTTTTTTTATTTTTTTTAAATTTTTAGATGGGATTTTTATGGTCTTGGAATCACATGATTAGTCGTCGATGGAGAACTAATCCAGCCATCGATAACAATTTCCAAACTAAGTTGTTAAAAGATTTTCGACATTTTTGTTTGAATTATGAAAATAGGTTAAAAACGTTTTGGGATGAATGTTGGGAGTTAAAAAGTAACATTTAAATATTTTAAGCATAGAATTATATTGATAATAAACGTATTTGTTCAATTAAAACTAGTTTTTTTTAATTTTTAATAATTTCAAGCTTTTATTTTTTTTTAAATTTTATGTTGGCAACATTTATTTGTTTGCTCAATAACGCCTGAAAGCTTCAAAGAAATTTAATCTGTCACAATTCGAAATTATACATGATAAGATTTATAAAAACAACTTAATATTTTGTTAGAAACTAACATATAAAAAAACTTATAAAGAATGGGAGATGAAGCGAAAGAAGGTGAAGTTAAAAAGGTCGTTCATACATACCCTTTAGTAAGGGTGAGTCATTTTTCGGTTTATCGATTTTTTTATAACAGAACATCTAAATTATGATTTCTCGAAAAAATAATAACGTAAAATTAATGATAAATTGTTGTATTGTAGTATTGTGATATGTCCGAAGAAGCTAAACAAGAAATTGTTGAATTAGTTGTTACAGCATGTGAAAAATTTGCGGATAACAATGAAGTAAGTTACAATTATTTATTTAAAAACTCAAAAAATGTTAAATTTTATTAATATAAGGTACTTGTGCCAAATAAGGCAAAATTTTTTGTTAATAGTAGCAGCATATCAGGTCCTTATAGCAATAAATGTTTGATGACATTTTTTTTTGAATTTCACATTTATAATTAGGCAGCAGCAAAAATGGTAAAAGAACAAATGGATAAAAAACTCGGTCCCCCTTTTAATGTGGTAATAGGAGAAGGATTCGGTTTTGAAATCAGTTATGAAGCTAAAAATTTATTGTACATGTTTTTTGGAGGAAATTTAGCAGTGGTTATATGGAAATGTTAAACAAAATTTAAACAAGAATCAAAAATAATAAAAAACGTGTATGGAGTGAAATATATTTTTAATAAATTTTTAAATATTTTTATAACAACACTACGGAAAGAAGAAAAAATAGGATTAATATTCATAAAAATACTTTAACTTTTTTCTCTTTCTTTATACATAATATATTTTGTAAATAATAATATAGATTTCTATTAATTATTCAGTCAGTGTATATAAAACCTTATTTAATTTGTTTAAATTAAATCTGAATATTATTTGAGTCAAATTTTGCGACTCATTACTTAATAAAACTGTTATTAAATTATTAAAAAGAATACTATAACGTTATCGATTCTTCCTTTCTTCATTTTTATTGCACCTCCTTATTTCTTTATGTTAATTACACCTTAACCACTATTATATTTTGTAACAATCTGTTTCGTTTCTTTAGCTATTTCATAAGCCCATTCTCTAATCCCTTGAAAACATAACTGCGATTGTTGTTGATCCCCCGTTTTATTAGCTTTAACAAAATTTGAACAAGCACTCTGTAAACGATAAACATTATCCAATAAATTTCGAGTTGCCTCAGTTTTATTTTCAACCGGAATATTTGCAACTAACGCTAAAACAGCCACTTTAATCTTCTCAGATTGCGTTAAACATTGATCTCGAGCATTTGTATCTTGAGCACTTTGCATCAATTGTTGAATTGCTTTAGTTATTTGTTCTGTACAATATAAAATCGGATTTCCGTATGAATTTGTGTTGTATAAACTCGTTGTTGTCCGCATTTGATTTTCTGTGTTATGTTTTAATTGATTTTTTATATTCTGCCAATTTGGGGTTTTTAAGCCTTCGCGAGTTTCGTACATACTTAACGGACGGATTTGTCTCCTATTTCTTAAATCAACGGGAGATGCTGGAATTTGACCGTTAACGAATTTAGATTCACTTAAAAACCCGTCCAAGGAACTACACCCACTATCAATTCCATTAAAACTATGTAAAGAATTCGTTTCGGCGTGCGATAATCGCGTTCTTAACTCAGTATTTTCCGAATTTAATTTCTCAATAACCGCCTTTAAATTCACCACTTCTTGTTGTAGAGTTGAAATTTTTGTATCAGACATTTCTAATTTCTTCGTTAATTCAACCACTTCAACTTTTTCTTCTTTTAAGCAAAACATATTGTCGTTATCGTCTTTTCTTATTAAATTTTTTCCATCAATATCATTTTTCTACAAAAAAATTATTTATTTTTAATAATTAATTATTAGACTTTAAAAATTTTTTACGTCTTCATTATCAGCAACTATGGCGTAATCATCATCTGATGCGACTGAATCATAAAGTGGATCATCATCAGTTAATTGCGAAACTTCTCTCAATTTCGGTAAATTAATTCCTTTGTTAATTAAGGAAACTAAATGTTAAAATTAATTATTTTCTTTATTAATTTTGAAATAAACTCACCTCGTTCCGATGCAATTATTCGCCGTTGCGTGTCAACCAAAATATCGTAAACTAAAGCCCTTAATTCGGGGGACAGAAATTTACCTAATTTTTGTCTGCTTTGATTTCGAGTTCTCGATAATGTTTTATCAACAGGAAGAAACGGCGTTGCGTTTAATTTAACCGAATCTGAGCTACTTAACCAAACTAATAATAAAAAAAAGTTAAGTTAGAATTTTTTTGTTACATTTCTTTTTGTACTTACGAATGTTATTTCCATTTAGTAAGCAAAAATGATTTTATTTTTCTGTTTAATATAAATTAATCAAATTTTAAATGATACTTACTCGCTTCGATTTCTCTCCGATCGATTTCGTCGTAAACATCAGCAACTAATTCTTCAAATAATCGATTTGGTAACTAAAATTAATACAATATTAATAATCTATACAATAGAAATACATAAAATCTCGATATAACGGATTAATATGGCGAAGGGAGTGTCCATTATAGCCAAAAGTGCGTTATAGAATCTTTCTAGATTAGTTTTAGGTCAATAGAAATATACAACTATCTAACGCTTAGTAACAACTAAAACTAGGGCTAACACTAGCCTAGAACTAATATTCCGATTTAGCTGAACGTCTCTTAAGACGACTAAAATATGTTTATGAATATGTTATATGTTTGTGTCATGAATTTACTATTTTTTGAAGAATAAGACTCGATCTATCGGTTGACACTGCAAGCACACATTCGATATTACAAAATTATATAAAAAAAGACCACGAAAAAGAAATTAAATTAATATTAAATTGTCAGACTACAAGTACACTGTTTGTTATGTTGGAGCGATTCATATTATTAGAAAAATGCGCACGTAAAGCAATGTTTGACATAAAAGAGCCTTTCCTTGTAGATTCAGAGTACGAACTTATTAAAGCCTTAGTAACCATATTGGAACCGGCAAAGCTAACTGTAAAAGCCTTATATTAGCGGTGTATTGCACTAGGAAAAGCAGATATAGCTTCACAATTTATGATAAATGAGATAGAAGAACAAAATATGTTTGAAAATGTCTAAATAAAGACAACAAAGCCACCTGTCCAGTTAACTAAGAATGCATTCATTACATTGATCCAGGAAATTGATATATTCAATAATGGCGGTAGTATGGATAAAAATCTTCAATTCGCTTTTGAATGTTTGAAAACTATTCCACCAACTAGTGTGGAATTGGAACGTGCTTCTCTTGAACACAACATTTAGATCTCATTTAGGAGATAAAACAATAGATAAATTGATTGTTCTGCGACAGTTCTTTAAAAATAGTTACTATCCGGTTGGGTTGGGCAAACAGCAACAACTCTTCAACTCTGTTCCGATTGGCCGAAACCCCCCTCTCCCCGCATGGTTTATTTCTGTTTCTCTTTAATTTGTAATTCCATTAAATCGCCCTTAAAAAATTAGGAAGTCCTAATTTTGAAAAACTGATAACGGATTCCGACCTGAATCCGACAAGCGACATGATTTGACATATTTTGGTAAAAACCGCGTTGAAATCCACCACGTTGTTTTCGAAATAACCAAATCCTACTAAACCGCGATTTTCCGCGAAACTATATGGAATATTGAAAAAATAAAATATGCCCCACATTAAGAACACATCGATTTACCACCAGTTCAAATTTGAAATCTTTTCATCAAATAGTTTTGGAGAAAAAAAATCGCAAAGTAGACAAAGTTGCTGGCACTCTCAAAAATCAGGTAGTTTATTCACTTAACTCGCGATAAAAGAAAAAACGCGGACCCGAAAATTTTCAAATTAACATGTGATACGCAGAAATGTTCACTGATTACAATAAACTTTACCGCAATTTTTTTCATCGAGTGGTTACGAAGATATTGACCCCTAATGTGAGGAGCCTTGGCTTTTTGCATGGATAGTAGTGTTAGTTCAATAAAAATAGACAACAATCTAATGTTGCAAAGCAACTAAAGCTAGCACTAGAACCAACACTAGACTTAAAACTAAAAACATTCAAGTTTAGGCGAACGTCTCTTAAGACAGTTAAACCTGAATGTTTCTAGTTCTAGTGTTAGTTATACTTTTAGTTCAATAAAAATGCAGAACTATCATCCTTAATTTATACATCATATAGACAACTCAGGGAATACCCAGAGTTTAGATAATATTATAACTTAAAAATATTTTGTCTGTTATATCGAGATTATCCTGTAAAACCAACTTGCTTTTTTAAGTTTATTGTTAATAATTTGATCAGATTTTGGTCCGTTATTTGGAATAAGGAAATGAACTCCATTTTGATGATCTGGTTTCCGCTGGCACAAATAAACACTCAATTTATCAGTGACTTCATATTGCATTTCCATTAAACGAATCATTAAATCTTTATGACCCTTTTGCCTTAAACAAATATTATTAAAAAAAAATTTAAAGGTGATTTAAAAATTAATTTACTTTGCGTAATCTATAGGGGTTTTTCCATGTAAATCGGGGTATGTAGGGTCTGCTCCATAAACGACTAATAATTCTGCTTGTAAAACTTGATTTTTCTTAGCTGCTACGTGCAAAGGTGTGGTTCCTTTTTCCTTAAAACAACTTTATTAGTTATAAAATATTATTTAAACGTTTATTTATTACATCATGAAAAAAATTTGGGTCAGCCCCTTGGATTAATAGTCTGAATGATGTATCCAAATTATTAGTGCGAACACTAGCATGAAGTTGTTTACCCAATTCATTTTCGACGCATAAAAGACCATCTTCATTATTAGGACGGAATACAAATAAACATTGTTCATGCTTTTCATTAATAAAAACGGCTTTCGTACTAAAAAAAATACGAATTATTTAATAGCAATTCTTAAAATGACGAATATAAAAACATTTTAGGTTAAAATTTTGACAGATAATTTTAAGGTTAGGTTTGCGATAATTACTCTAAAGGATCTCTTGGATTTGGTTTCTTTTTGTTCAGTTTTGATCCATTTTCTAATAAAGTATGTTCCCACATATTATTTACTCCACTATTATTTAAAGTTTGGACCATCTAAAAATATTTAATTTATTAATAAATAACGTTTTTGTTACATTTTTTCATTACCGTTAATAAATTTCCATTCCATGTACTTTGATGTAACGATTTCACTTGAGAAATGTGTCTACCAAGATTACGGTGAATACAACAACATTCGACGCATAATAATATACCTCGATTAACGGAAGCCCAAGTGGGATCTTAAAAAAAAGGGGGCGATTATTTCATTTCAATTTGAATTAAATTTTGGTACCGTTAGCACCACAATCGGCACAAACGTCCGTATTTGTAGGTCGGGACTTCGCCCTGCTGCTCATCCTTTCCCCAATTCTGAACCAATTTTAACCAAAAATACCAGTGAGCAATAAAAAAAGAGAAACAAAAACGTGAACACTAAACACGGAAAAATATTAATTTTATGTATTATTTTACGCCATTTTACTTGTTGTACGGTCTACCACCGGTTCGTTGACATCTTCAGGGCATTCTTGCCAACAGCTTAAACGAAATTTCTCCAAATTTTTCATTCTTCATGAAAATTAATTCGTTTTTCGCCGGTTTCCAACTTTCTTTTAAAATCATTGAAACATCTTTTAAAATTTAAGATAAAAAGGTTAAGATAAAAACAAAAGCATCTCATAAAAACAAAAAAACTTTATCTTTGTGATAAGATTATGACCTTTCTTTAAAAAAAATATTTAAATCTTTATTTATCTGGAATATAAGCTAGATTTTATGATATTTAGGTATATAAATGATTTAAATATTATATCGGTGCTATTTGATATAAAACATGTTTTTTAAACAAATAATTCTTTATAAATAATTTTGCACATATAGACAATATTGCCATCTATTGTCTAATTGAATGAATTAAAAGTCATGTAAAAATTAGTTTGTTTTTATTGTATTTATTATAATAATTTTATTGGTAAATATACACATTTATTCTTCATCACAATAAAATAAATATGATTAAAATTTAGAAATTCATAATTAAAATTAATTTAATAAAATTTTAATTAAGTTGCGCTTTATTTCCAAAGATGTCGCTCTACAAATGAAAATCGCAATTATCCAATTATTAATACATATTTAAAAAAATAAATAAATAATTTATTAACAAAAATAATAATATATAATTTATTAATAAGCTGGTATTAATAAAAGTAAACAAAATAGATTTCAAGTTTGTTAATTTTAAATTGTCAATTTGACAGTTAAACTTCAAAAAAATTTTAACAACCATAATTAATTATTATAAATTTATAACCAAAATTATTATAAAAAAATGTTAAAAGCTTCAATTCCATTATATGTATTTAATTCCACACATTTTCGTAGGTAAACACAACATAACCTTAAAATAATAAATTTCCTTGTTTTTTTTTAAGATGACTATTTTAGAAATGATTTTATACAATTGCTGGTGATTTGGAGAAAAATAATAAATTATTATCTATTTTCTAAGAAGAAACAATTTGAGATACTGAAAGAAATAAAAATTGTTGACAATAAAATTACAGAAATCTGTGTTTTGGTTAAATTAGTTGAGCTGTTTTCACCGAGATGGTAATACTATACCATTATTTATATTATTTACCTAATTCATTAACTTTTATTTATAAATAAAAAAAATATGAATTAATCTTGTAGAATATGTTACACTCAAAATCTAAGCAATAAAAAATGTGTAACTGTCAAAATGAAATATCTGATATAAATTTTTTTTTATTTTTAAGTAAATTTTCCAATAATTTTTGTTGTTATTTTGCACAGTTAAGGCGCGTTAAAAATGAACCGGAACGTAAAAGGAATGTGTATTTAACAGATAATACATAAATAGCAATTGGTAATTACGCAAATATGAGCTAGTAACGACTCAGTTAAACCAATTATAAGAACTTGAAGAAAAAATTAGTTTAAAGTTTGCATACCCTATTGAAACGTGCATTTTCCATTAAAAATTTTAAACAAATTTTTAAATAATTAATATTTTTTTGACATTTTAAATAATTTACAGTGCCTAACTTCACTATATTCTTTGTAAACGAAATTTAAATGTCAAACTGACGTTAAAAATTTTTTTTTTTATAATTATTTTAAGAGAAACATTTTAACGAAGACATAAACCTTTGTAGGGCTCTTTAATTTTTCGAAATGACTATCAAAAAAAACGACATCCGATAAAGGACTTGTATGACAACATTTCACGAAGAGGGTCCTCAAGACAATTGACAAGCGACTCGTTTTAATATAAGTTTAGATTTCTTTCGGATAATTAACAGAACCGTACTTAAAATAAAATATTGTTTAGCAATATAAACGAAAATAATGATTCAAAATAAATTAAGTACTAAAAAATGAATTAGATAATAAAGTATTAAAATTATAATAAAAAATCTAAAAGAATAATTAAATTAATATAGAGTCGATTAAAATAATTTAAAATCCGGATCTGTTTAGTTTGTCATTTTAATGTTATTGATGAGGGCTTCGTCCCCAGATGGCCGTCGAGATGCTATCGGTAGTCTTTTGTTTCGACAATCAATTATCTACGTTCAGACCGGTGGTATTTTAATTTAATTAGTTTGCGGTTATGTCCGCAGTGTGTCTCTGATATACCTGAATTTAAAAATAAAAATAAAATGAAATTCTTCAATAATCTTTTCTCCCTGTCTTTTTTTTCTCATCCCTAAACGTCTTTTCGCGGTCAGGTATAAAACGGGTGTTTCAAAGAATTCGTTTAAGATACTGATCCCTTTCGAAAATTTAATAGTTGAAATGTAGTTGATATCTAGAGAAAGAACTATTTAAATCCGTAAAGTGAGGTTAAAGTAAAAGAAAGAGTTTTGTAATTACTCACATTAAGTAAAGTTGAGAAAACTACCTAACTAATGTACGTTAATATCGGGTTAAGGTTAGAATGTGATAACCCATCCCGAATGACTAATTTATTCATTCACATTCTGATGATGCGATAATATATCGGAGACCGGTTTTCTGATATTTTGAAAATATAATTACACGTTTTCGACCTGTAATGAAATACTTGAACGATTCGGTAGTGGCCGTATCGAGGGAAAAATCTCGATTCGGAGTCGACACTTTTATGCTTTTACCGCGCTCGAAACCGAGCTCGAGTACGGTCCTGTTCGGACAGTATCCAAACATCACGAATCGAAACCTTAACGGCCTAATGATAGGAATTAGCCGAGACCGGTCGATCCGCCGCTAATACGTAGTTTAGTTACAAATTCAGCGCTCGCGGCGGTAATTTACAAAATTACCCTCCATAACACTTCAAAATAAACAAGAAAACGAGACCCAGTCAGGTCCAGCAAACGACCATAACCTCTCTTTCTCTCTCTCTTTTTTGAGAAGATCATATTTTCACTTTTTTAACGCCACCGTAAAAGAAAAAAATTATTTATTACCTTAATCATTATTTTATTAGTTTTTCTTCTGTCAAAACTAACGTCAACTTGTTTTTTATTTACCAACCTCAAAAAACAAATTTCCCCAGATACATTTACTTTATTATAAGTAAGTTCCTTTGAGAAGATCATATTTTCATCTTTTTAACGCAACCGTATGAGAAAAAAATTATTTATTACCTTCATTTTAATTAAAAATCTACATTATCCTCACTTTCATAAAATTGTTTCTTTTTCTGTCAAAACTAACGTCAAGTCATTAGTTGGTTTTAGTTACCAACCTCAAAAAAACAAATTTCTCTAGATACATTTATTTTATTATAAATAAATTCCTTAATAATTTTTATAACTATTATTGTGAATAATTTTTTATTTAATTTAAAATTAGTTTTTGTTAAGATTGATCCATAACCTCAATCTAATTTAAATTTATTTCTAAAATTTTGTTTTTTTATGTTAACCTCACTTTCTGAAACATCATGTGTTGAAACTTCACTTTAAGAAATGACATTTAATCGTTAAAAAAAGTTTGAGCGTCAAATGTGATATTTACTTCTGACAGTTGACATTAAAACGTCAAATTTAACTTTTTGTTTCCTTCAAAAATAAATAAATAACAAGATTATCATTTAAAATTTACATAAAATGATATTTTAACATTTAAGCTTGTCAAGTAATCGTAAAATTGGTAAAGAAACGTCAAAAATGACATTTTTAATATACAGGTGTCCCACCTAACTTGTAACGATTCGTTAGAGCTTTTTCAGGTTCCACTAATCCTACAGCTTCGAAATTTTGGTAATATGAATCGATCATCCGGAACTTTCGATCTAAAATACTTCCAAGATGGCGCCACATCCGGTCGACCGGAAGTAGACCATAACTTCATTGATTTAAATGGGATGCTATAGTTTTTATTACACCTTTTAATTATGCACAAAAAATATGTTGACTTTGATAAAAGTTATTGATCCCTAGCGTTTTTCGTTTTCGAGACTTTCATTCAAAAAAGCTCTAAATTGGCACAATTACTCTTCAAATGCTGTCAAATTGATTGTCATTCTTTGTATCAGGGTTTCTCATACAGGATGGTCAAAAATTGAATTACCGTTATCCCACATTCAATGGCATAAATATTTTTAAATACCTAACCTCATTTTTATGTAAATTTTAGTTAAGTTTGATTTTTTTGAAGAAAAAAATTGTTGCTCATTAATAATTTTTACATTATCTTGAAGGACGAAGATTGTTTAAGGGCGTCGATTGACGTGAACGAGACGCCCAAAGGCTACTAAGATCTCAAGACCGGATCTCAACACCGAGACGACTCTCTCTCTGTATACGAGCTTTTTGACAGATAACGCATGAACACCGGTGCTTTATAGCCATCCCATTATATCATTTAGAATTTATCGATCGCGGTGGGACCTCGTAGCTTGGCGCAACGCGGTGATAAAGAGTCGCCCGGGGCCGACCCCGAACGTCGTCGCGGCAAAACCGATTTATCTAAATATGGAACGATTAAACCAGATCCGAACAACCAGATAATCCAAGCAACGTGTTTATTGAAAATGATCAACAAAAAGAAATGTTAAAAATTATAAAAAAAATTGCAATTAATATATTGATGTGAAACCAACAGGAACATTAATATTCAGACGGGGAAATTAATATTTCCTCTTTAGCGGCGTATCTACTAACGCCGACAATTGCTAAACGGAAAACGTGTTTCTAATTAATATTTTATTATACAGGACGTTGCACTTTCTATTTTACATATGTATTCAGTTGGGTGGTCGTCTTTATTCGCAAAGAAACGATTCAACGTTGCAAAGAAAAAGATAATAAAAAAACGTATTATCTACAATTATTATAGATGAAATTATATTGTGAATTACGAAGAAAACTTTCTTGACGTATATGGTTCGTTGGTAATAGCTCAAGTGTTTTAACAAGGGGTGACCCCTTGCCTCTTGAGGTCCGATTAAATTCAATTTGGCCAATTTACCAACGAGGCCGCCTTTTCGCGGCTTGACGCTGCAGAGATTGTTCTTTACGAGCCCGCGAAGCTCGCTTGCCGTACGTTCGCTTGCAATTGGCCCATTATGCACCGTTCCGCTCTCCACCATACTGAAGACGTAATTTATGGGCATTAGGGCCGCGGTTTGAGGCACGGCTTAAACTGTTCAAAATAAATAGTCATTATCGCCAACGCGCTCTCTCTCTCTCCAAACTCTTACCTTTTCAACTCGCTTTTAAACGATGGGCGTTACCAACATTGCACACAGATCTTATTCTATCCATTAAACATAAATAGTTTTATGGTTTTTATGAAGTTAAAAAATTTCTTTAAAAATAACAGAAAGTTGATTCGTTACGGCTCTGATTTCAATTGGCGTTGTCGATATTTATAGGTCGCAATAAAAGTCTCCGGTAATTACGACAACATGCGCAAGTAAAACGTTGATTTAATGGTGGTGCGGCCAGCGAAGCTGTTTGCTCGCCCGAGCGTTAGTTATTAATTTGCGTAAGTTACGACGACTGGAAAACACCTAATAATACGTTTTGTGCTCGAGCACTAAGCTCAAAATAACGAAAAAAACTTTACTCCAACACTCATAACCTATACTATTTTTTGTCACTTTTATTGTCATTTTTTCAACGCCATCTATTAGTTCTTACAAGTACTACTAAAGTTGTCATTTTAAAGTGTTTTTTTATATTTTATGTTGCGTTTTAAAAGAAATTAGTTTTGTAAATTTGTTTAATTACTTACCAGTTAAAACTGCTTTTTACATAAAATGAACTGTTTCGAAAAATATAAAAATAACAAAGAGAAGGAGATTTGACTAAAACAACATCTGAGCAGCTGTCAAAGCTTGGTTATTATTTTATTATATTAAATGATTTCAACGCCATCTATTATTTCTCACAAATACTAACGTAGCTATCATTTTAAAGATATTTTTATACATTACCTATTAAACGCGTTTTTAAAGAAATTAATTTTATAAATTTGTTTAATGACTTACCAATTGAAACTGTTTCTTGCGTAAAATGAACTTTTTCGAAAAATATAAAAATAACAAAGAGAAGGAGATATGACATCAACAACATCCGATCAACTGTCAAAGCTTGGTTATTATTTATTATATTACATGAAATGAATCAGTGTTGCCATAAAATATTGAAAAAGACAACAAATTTCGTTCCAATGCTCATAACCTATACACTACACTATTTTTTGTCAGTTTTATGGTCGTTTCTTTATATTTTTTATTGATTTCAACGCCATCTATTAGTTATCACAAGTACTACTATAGCTGTCACTTTTAAAGATATTTTTATCCATTTGTTTAATGACTTACCAGTTAAAACTGCTTTTTACAATGTTAATTCTAAAAAGAATGAAGAACTGCTTCGAAAAATACAACATTCGATCAATTGTCAACGCTTGGTGATTATATTAAATGAATCAGTGTTGCCATAACGCATTAAAAAAGACAACAAATTTTACAAATGACGTTTTAAATGAGTTTAAAAAATATGTTAGAAATTGCTTAACAAACGTAAATAATGGTGTGTGTTGTGAAGGGATTCGTGTAAATTTAGTTTTTGTTAGTGTGTCCCATTATACCCTGGGGACACAATAACGCTGTTAAAATGATATATGTATAAGGGCCGCGGCTTGGTTCCCCAGTTTCGAGAATCGACCGAAAGATGTAAATCTTTCTCACCGGCCTCGGCCGCTTGGACGAACCCAATCTTAACGAGACATCTTTGTTTCCCAAGAAAAGAAAACGACCAACACCACAAACATTCTTTTCACTAAAATTATTTTCATTTCAATCAATAATTAAATCGTTGATTCGTAAAGAATTTCTAAATTATTATTGGTTTTTGAAAAAACCTCGTTATTTGTCTTGGAGGCATTTTAAGAACGATGCGAAAATTACACCTTTATTCTTTCCTGACCGAAAATGCAATTATACCACCGGTTGCGATAATTAACGTAAAACCGCGCCATAAAGTGAGACCCCAATTTTCCGTTATTAGCATAATTGCCGCCGTCGGGAACCTGGCGAGAGTAGTCGCGTGTTGATCACAGAAATCCGCGGAAAAGAGCAAACCCACTTAATATTCCCTAATGACCCGTAACCAACGCAAAACGACCAACGAACATTGAATTCTCAGCAACCCTAAAAAGCC
Organism: Onthophagus taurus; assembly: GCF_036711975.1. NCBI lineage: Eukaryota > Metazoa > Arthropoda > Insecta > Coleoptera > Scarabaeidae > Onthophagus > Onthophagus taurus. The sequence goes on from NC_091967.1 coordinate 8,063,156, forward strand.
CGATAATTATTCATCGATTCGACGAATTTTTTTTGGGGACTTTCGAAACAACCTAAAAAGAGATTAATGAATAATTTATGATCGAGCGAGAAAAATCCTGTTCACACGTACGCGGAGGCGCAAAAAACAATTATGCTAATCGAATGGTATCAACTTGGTGTTGTATTCGCAAATAATCGATACATCAAGATAATTTAGTTCGTTAAAAATATTATTTAAAAAAGACTTAATTTTTTATTACAAATTTTTAATTTGTACTTTAAAATATTTAAATGAATAATTTTAATGCACATATATTCGAACAGCTATCCACAATATACATTAATGTCTAGTGCTCTTCCAGTATTTAGTCCTGTTCAGGTAGTATCTGATCTTCTAGCAGCAGTTATTTGTACTCTTCCTGCAGTATCTAGTATTCTTTCAGTAGTACTTATTATCAGCAGCCTTTTGTCAGCAGAATACTATTGTAGCAGTGTCAAGTCTCTTTTCAGCAATATCTAGTCCTTTTCTAGTAGTATCTAGTCTTTACCAGCAGTGTCTAGCCTTCCATTACCAGTATTTAATACTTTCCCAGTAGTATCTGATCTTCTGCCAGCAGTTAATTGTCTTTTTCCAGCTGAATCAATTCTTTCTCTAGCAATATGTAGTCCTCCTCCACTATCTCATTAGTTTTAGTTTAATAAAAATATAATACAACATAGCACTGAATAACAAGTAAAACTAGAACTAACACTAGACCTAGAACTAGAAAGTTTCGGGTTTAGCCGTGACTAAACCCGAATGTTTCTAGTTCTAGGTCTAGTGTTAGTTCTAGTTTTAATTCAATGAAAAATATACAACAATCTATCACTGAATAACAACTAAAACAAGGATGGATGAAAATTGGATAAAAAATTACATATTTCAAATACTATTTATATTTATTAGGTGTAAAATATAACTTAATTTGTTGTAATTAATTCCTTAAATAAAAAAAAAAAATTAAAAAAAAAAAGCTGTTTCGCAGTCAGTAGGATTCGAACCTACGCTCCCAGAGGGAATCTGATTTCTAGTCAGACGCCTTAACCGCTCGGCCATGACTGCTTCCTTCATATATAACCTCATCTTCTATTAACAACAACAACAATTTAACCTAGATCTAAAAAAAGGAGTATAATTGTGTTTATTGCTACTAATTTGAAATGATTCACAGAGACATTTAAAGTATGTAAGTAATTTAACTAATTAATATATGAGAAGACGGAATTTAATCATAATTAATAAAATTAATCATAATAATTTGATTGATATTAATTTATGAATACATTTTAAACGTTTCATAAATGTAATTAGGCGCGAATTGATGTGTTAATTACGATAACGCTATTAATTCTTATGAAAAAACTTACCTTATTGTCGAAATTCACATTTAATGCGGCATCATATTTAGAGGTTATGTTAAAATTTCTTGTACATACTTATTTGACGTATTAACTGTCAAATTTAGAATTTAATTAAAATCTTGTAATTGACGTTTTTAGATATCTCGAAATACAGTTATCGATAAATTACTTGACTAAGATATTGAAATATTTCGCAAATGTAATGTATCATAAAACGTAATTGGCAATTTATTTGAGTTAAATTAGATTGCATTTAAATGAGGTTACGAATAAGGATACTCATTATACAGTCCGTGTCAAAAGTAATATCTGTCATAGGTCTTTCGAAAAATCTAAGAATTTAAATCTAAACTTTAAAAGTTTTTAGAAGAAAAATTTTTATTAATTAATATAATAAAAACTAATTAATAATTTAATAACTAATTTACATTTCTAATTTTCAACTAACTAGCGCCATCTTTTGTTTACAAGTTGTTTCAAATGACAGTATTTAAATCAATACAAACATTCGATACTGTTGACAGGTAATAATAACAATTCTAATAAATAATATTAATATTTATTGTATACAAAATAGGTAAATAAAAGCCTGTTTAGCCATACGTCTGAAAACTTTGCACTAGAATCATTTGGGTTGTTCAACTTAGTTTTAGGTTTAGTGTTAGTTCCAGTGATAGTGTTAGCTCTAGTTTTACTTGTTATTCAGCATTAGATTGTTATATATTTTTATTGAAATAAAACGGTTTCTTCTAGTTTTACACTAGCACTATCACTAGAACTAACACAAGACCTAGAACCAGAATCATACAGGTTTAGCCGTCTTGAGAGACGGACGGCAAAATCCAAATATTAGAATTTTAAAGTAGTGTTGTGATAACAGAGGTTCTTTGATCTAGGTCCCAGGCTGCCAATGAAGCGGCAGATGAGCTGGCACGAGAGGGCTGCGCTAAAGCGTTTGTGGGGCCAGAGCCAGCAGTTGGTATCACATGCAATGGCCAAACATGGAATTGGACGGTGGTCTGAAGAGAGGCTTCGCCTACTGTGGACCAGTTCTCTTGGAATGAGACGCGCTAAGTTATTTCTTAACATCGCCACTGTCAAACCCGAGAATATTTTCGGGCTTGCTCGTAGTAGCATTAAAGTTCTAATGGTTGTCTTTACTGGGCACTGACGATCAAAGATACATCTCAACTTGTTGGGCCTTACCGACTATGTGCGGAGGACTAGGAGACGATTGAGCATGTTTTATGCCACTGCCCTGCTGTAAATCGTATCAGATTCTCAATTTTCTAGGTCTACTGTAAGTCTTAATCAAAACAATTATTGATTAAGTAACGTATAATTAGGATTTGCTTTTATTTGTTTATTTTTTTGTTGTCTCAATTAGAGGTGGTTTGCCACCCGGAGCGTTCACTGACAATCGACAATCGCTCATGCTTCCGTTTATCACGATCGGAAAGCGGCGGAGGTGGCGCTGGTATCGACCGCCCGTTGGAAGCCATTGTTCGGACGACGTTCGATTGTCAGTTCGGATACGGCCGATTATTATTCTGTTGCGTTAATTGCGATTTCGGCCGTCAGAGTGACCGAGACGGGGTATTGTTCGAGAACTCACGGCACACTACCTACCCGATATTATTATTATTATTGTTGTAGTGTAGTAAGTGTCGCGTCACCATCGATACCGATCGAACGTCGATTTCGAATCATTGATTATAAATAAAACGTTTGACGTGATTTAATCGATTTATTAAGATGGGAAACAAACAAAAAAAACTATCGTAATTTAGGCGTGAAAAATAAATTTTTTTGAGCTGTCAGGGATAATAGAATCGTCCCTTGAGGAGCACCCCCCGTTGCTCCAAAGTCACATTAACACGGAATCAGCCTCAAATTTTCTACGAAACAAACCCGGCTGACAAGGAAGGAGGGCGCACCTGTGAGAGATGACAAAAAAAGATTACCGCCCTCTACACCACAGGTGTTTTAGACGTAACAAAAAGAAAATACAAAAACTTTAAATAAACATAACCTCGTTACAAACGAAAACGTTTTTAAATGGTGCGGTAGCTAAAAATGAAGGTAATTGGTTTCGTCTCTTAAAGGGGGCCCCCCAATTAGGGTAATACGCGGTTCGGCCGCCGGTGCAAATTTATGTTTTTAACAGTGCTTATATTTTATTAGGGGGGGTCGTTAGGCGTACGCACGACGCCGCGCTAACAACACTACTTACCGCGAGAGGGACTCGTTCGTTTTCTTAACGCATAAATTACCCTCCGGTGAACAATTCTTCCCCTCATCCTCTACTTCATCTTCTTCTCCTACTTCCCTCGTACGCGGGAACGAAATAACGTGGTTTGGTAGCGGTAAACACCGTACAGAGTAATGGAATTAAATTAGTATCCGAGTAACTTTAAATTATTCACTTTTCAAACTACATAACCTAAAAAACGAAAATTATTTGTTTCTTGGGCGTAGATGGATTAAGCTCCGCCTACTTTGATTTGTGAAATGCAAGCCAGCGCCCTCTCTTCGTCTACTCGAGAAACGAGATGTTTAGGTTCTCAACCTGCGCCGCGCAATTTGCGATCGGTAATTTAATTAACCGGACCATATGCGGTCGTCATCGGTGCGTTAACTCGTGCACGGACCATTTACCGACTCCGATCGTCGATAATTACCGCAAGAGGTCGCTCGTTTTCTTTACACCCGCCTGCAAATTACATCGAAATTATTATTCAGAGGGTATGTTTAATGAATTAAGAAATTCCATTAAAAAAAATTTTTAGTTATCTTTAATAAATAGTAAAAAACCTTAATGTTTTTAAGATAAATAATACTGTTTAAGATATTTCTATATACAGGGTGATTATAAAATTAGTCGATTAAGCGCTCTCATTGGCTAAGTTTGATTATTTATATCTTTATGTTGGTTTTTTTAAATTATAACAATTTAAAGTATTTAAATAGTATAAATTTCAAATTCGTCTTATTCGTCGCCCTCAGCTACACTTGAGCGATTGTGACTGAGCCGGAGTTGCATTTAAGGACCTTCTACACATATGGAGTTTTGAATGCTTCGACATAGCCAAGATTTTTATTTCTAGCTCCTTATCATCTTGTTGAATAACCTTAACTACTAAATCAACACCAGTTTTGCGATACAGAGGCTTTATTGCAGGATTCTGCTCCACTTTAGCTGTTATGCAGGACTTTAACCTTCAGCAACTATTATTCTTGGTGTTCATAAACGATATAATTATGATATTGGACCTTCAAGTCTTTTGCCAAATCACCTCAACAACTTTTTGGCATGAACGGTATCAGCAATAATGAGCATATTTAGAATACCAAGTCAGTCCAGTACAAGAATAGTTAGGAAGAAACACAAAATTTTGCATTTACTGCACCTCTCTGCTTATTTTATTAAATCACCACCTTTCGCTTCATCTACTCATATGTTTTTCATGTTGAGTTTATTTTAATGAGAGTTTTTTTATTGTTTTTGGACTAACGTGTGTATTGGATTATTTAATCTTTCTTAAGAGTAGCTGATAACCTACCTGCACTACATAGACTCAAAATTAAATTCTCCAACAATAAGTTTCAAAAAATCAGTACTCAGACTGATTTTTGTGGTCATACTTTTTTGAGGTTGCCTTTAATGTTTCCCACAATAACTTTAAACACTCATTTCTGTCCAGTTTAATTTAAGTGTTAACAAATTTTTTCTGTCGCCGGTTCATTTTTGACTCAGTAATGATTTGGCCTTCCACTTCTTTAATCACCATAACATCAGTGTTTAATGATGCACCTGCCTCCGTGATATTTTACTAGATTCGTTCTCCACTTTAGGTCATACCATAGAGTGAAACATGCAATCTAGTCCGAAAGCAATACAAGATTTTTGGCGTTTCTCCCAGTTCTATGATTCTCGTTTATTTAAATGCTGTAAGAAACTTTCCTTTCATTGTACGGAATTCCAAAATGCACAGTATGACAAAAGCCTGTTCCTGAACCAAATGCAGAACTTATTCATAACAGTCATTCTAGTTAAAGTGCACCAAAAACATTTTAGAACCCAACCTGTTCATAACCTGTTGTTTAGAACCCAACCTAACCCAACCTGTTCTCGTTATGGCTACCAAACTGGATGAACCAGCATATCCAGCTCATATGAAATAAACTTCATCAATCTAAAAGCAACTAAGCAACATTAAGGTAAGATAATCAGAACAATTGACACAATGCGTATTAAATTGTCTGTATATCCCTGAGTCCACAAATCGATTCTTATAGTCACGTTTTTGTTAGGTTGGATTTAATGTTTACTGATCCATAGCAGCTTGTGGAGACGCAGTACAGTATTTTGTTTGGGCAGTTGATATTTTTCCTGAATACGTTATTTATGTCCATCTTAATTTACACTTCATCAAATTATTTGTGTCACCAGTTCTTGTTCTGCTACTCTGACTCTGCAACTATTTCACCTTCCGCTTCAAAAATTACTCTCCACATCAACTTGTTAATGTGTAAGCATATATTTGCCTTTAATTTTAAAGTTAAGCAAAAAGATAGGACTCTTCCATATGATGTTACCTTGAACAGGCAACGACGCAACGCAACGGAAAATCATCAGACGTTAGTTTATGATTGCATTCCTATTAGATATCCATGCAGATTCCAGAACGTATAGTGTCAAATTCATTTTCATCGCCAACCTCGTTTACACTTCAGAGATTGTGGTAAAGGTCTGCGTTGCAACCTTTAACACTTATTGCGCTTACAAGGCGTTATTATATGCAACTTTTTTCTAACTGTATCCATGCTAATGCTTTGAAGTTAAGATTTTTATGTTTAATACTTTAGGAGTCACATAGAAATCGTTGCCATGTGTTATTAGGTTGAAGGCGCATTATAAATACTATCTAGTACCATTTACTTCATTCATAAGTAAATATCTCCTAATCTTCTCCACTAAGCGTGCAATCTTATTTATCTTTCTGCACTCCAAGCGAAGGGAAAGGATGCTTGATCCATGAAAACGTGCATGATTTCAGAAGACATTCGATTACCAGAACGATTTCATCTTGTTGAATAAGCTAAGTAATCTTGGATTTAGTCCATCATTATATGAACACTACGTTGTCTTCACATTCCAAGAACCAACTTGAATCTGTTTGGACGGGGGAAAATGAAAGGGTATGATTTTGTATTGGATATCCACGCAGATTCCATAACTTAAAATTCATCGAACTTTTTTTCCTAAATTAACACAATGGTAAAGACTCGGCTGGTAAATACCTTTTCATACGGGATAGTATGTTGCAGAAATAACACTTTCATTAAATTTCCTCCGCATCTCTCTTTTCCTTTGCCCAACGCACTTTTCAAACACAATAATCCAGGTTATTTGCTATAAATTTCATCAATTTTAAAAGCAACAATGTATTGTTAGGTTATGTTTGTTAGAACGATTGATTAAAAATGTTTTAACCTAAAATTAAAGATAAGAACGTATTTATTGAGACACATTAGCTGAAACTTAGTAGGGCGGCCAATGGCGTGCGTGATTTCAACGCTCCGCCCACGCGCCTTTTGGGGCCGTCCCCGAACCCCCCGCGGTCCTCTTTAATCAATACGTTAAAGCGGAACAATAAAATAAGGGGCGACACCGCGTCAATTAGGAGAAACTATTAAATTCACTTTCTGACACGCCCCCTATAACTCAAAAAAATCCTTTCGAAAACTATCCCACGAATATAAAAAAAAGTTGTCTTCGTAAATTGTTAGTGACAAAATAATATTTTATTTATAAATTTATAAAAATGTAATAGTTGTGATATATACCAGTATTATTATAACAGTATGTCATGAATAATATATCTAAGGTGTGTCCAATCCCCTCCTGTACTTTTTTTATTCCACCAGGCGTGGTTTGTAGGCGTGGCTTATCTTTTACGATTACAATGAATGTTTAAACCAATAGAGATGTGGTGACCGCCTCTTCTCGTTTAAGAAACTATCCAATAAGAACGATTTTAACCCCACCACCTTCGACACTATGCTCTTTAGCGACCGTTTATCGTTGTATTTCCCCTACTTCTTTCCACGGCCGGTCGGATCTCGTCGAGTTAATACAGTCATAGCAACGGGTTCAGTAGCACGACATGTCGCCGAAGACCCATTACCAACCGTTAAATACGTCGCGTTCGTGACTTGTTTCGTATTTTTTTTTGTTTTTTTTTTCGGACGAATTAAAAAAACTAATATTTAATAAATAAGAACGTTATTTTGTAGTGGTGATGGTGATTTGAAAAAAAAAATTTTTTGTAACTCAGTGAGACTTAAAATGTGTGATTAAAATAATTAAGTGGGGGAATTAATTTTGGAAAAAAGAAAATCATGATGCCTTTGGCACCGACACCTATAGTAGCGGTACCTTCGAAGCCAAAAATTGGTTTTTCAATAGATTCAATTGTTGGTGGTGGTGGAATAAATCAGTGTAGCCCACAACATTCACCGGTTCAACATTTTTCGGAAGGTTCCGGTGGACCTTTGTCGCCAGGAAGTCCCGATCCGATTGAAAATCGTTTAAATCCACCATCATCGTCATCGCCGAAATTATATTCACCACAAAAATCATCGTCATCGCCGGTTTCTTCGCCGAAACCGGGACAACCGATTATGGTACCCGGTATCCCGGCGGCTCATCATCCTTTAGTGAGGCCAAATCCAACTTATGATCATAATTTATTACCAAAAAATGGAGGGTTTCTCCAACCGGAAATGGTACATAACCACGGTGGTCATCCGTTTGCTTTGGCAGCACACTTTCAAGGTGCTGCCATAGCTGCTGCACTTACTTCCGGTCAACATGGATTTCCACAAGTTACAACACCCATCAGTCATACACCACCAAGGGATAGTTATCCACTGTATCCGTGGCTTTTATCAAGACATGGAAGGATATTTCCACATCGGTTTCCCGGAGGTAAGATTTTAAAGTTATTTCAAAAATTAATTCAAATTACTTTTACCGACGGAAAAATTTAGTAAAAACCCTTTTTAATGTATTTAACGTTTTTTATTGGATATTTCTCAAGAATTATTCTTATAGACGTAAATAATAAATAATCTAATTAAATGTTAGGTTATGATTAAATTTATGTACTGATTTAAAATGTATTGATTTGATAAAGGAGTTTTTATGTTTTTGTAGAGTAAGGTATTAATTTGATTTTATGCGACGGAAAAGTTTTTGTCATATTAATCAAAGAATCACAAAAATGATTAGATTTGAAGCACTCAAAAATTAACATTTAATTCCGATAAATTTAATGTTATTAATTTCATGAAGAACAAGTTAACATTTCTTGGTACAGCACAATGTGAAATCACTAAGCAGAAAAGTCGAATTATCTGATTTACTTAGGATTGCAAAAATGTATTCAATGAGCATGAATCATACATGAAAATATTAGTGTGACATAATACAATAATACATTGTAAACAATGATTTTGCATACATTTTAACCTCATTTTCAGTACATGTTCCAAACGAATAGAATTATTTCTGTTATATAACAGATTCAACTGATTTTGCGACTTATATTTTACATTTCCAATCGTTTCAGCCTCTATTTCACCAAGAGCCACTTCAATATGGCTTTCAAACTTTTAATCGTCTTTGAATAATTGACCCAGACCTGTTCATCTTGGCTCCCCATAAGATAGACTGTATTGGAGTCAAATCGGAGCTCTTAAACGACTATTTAACACCGCCATTTCGGGTGATAATGCGTTTTTCGAAAATAGGGTGCAAAATTTTGATTTAGCTGTATGGGTAGTGTTGCCATCCTGTGAAAACCAAATAATGGCCATGTCTTCCTTTTCTATCATAAAGAATAAGAGGTGAGGAATAAGAGATTTACTGTTAGTGTGGCTTATTGCTCATTTTGGTATTAATTGTCACGTGTTGCTTTTCTGTACCTCAAAAATGACAATTTTGCTTGTTTATATAATCTCAAAAGTGAAAATGAGCTTCGTCAGAAAAGATGATCTTCTTGCAAAATTCAATTACCAATTAGATTTTGATATTCTAATTGAAATCTTTGTGTAAAATCGCACAGTTCAATTTTTGTGAACAATCCTTGGACGGAGATGCTCAAATATTGAGGTATACTTTTAGTTATATCAGCAATATTTGCCACAGAACGAGCTAGATGCAATGCAGAACGTAATTAACTTTTTTAGTTAAGTTTTGGCAACACCATCACCATTTAGAAATAAGTTTTCAATATTGATCAAATACATATTAACATTTTTTGTCATCATTTAACAAACCTTAAAATACCACTAACTTTATAATTTCCAAACGTCATGGAAGTATTTATATTTTTTCGAACACTAGAAGATGTTTTGAGAGGAGTTGTTCTAGGTCTAGAAATCTTGATAATTTAGTAGTTGTATGAGCGAAGTTTTAAGATGACTATATCAACACCACTCTCTGTGTTATAAGAAAATGTTATTATCTCTGTTGTTTCATCATCAAATACGAAATGTGAAGACTTGACAGATTTTTGACACTTTTAACTTCTTTCTACAATCGACAATGATGTTGACAAAGCATTATTTATGCAATTTTTTTTTTAATTTTACCAGATATCAATGCTGCCAACAACCACCAGAAACTTTTCAGAAACCCATTCGATTTTATCCATTAATATCATGGGCAAAGACTATTAAATGGCATTAATGAGCAGGTTATGATTATGTGAAGAGTTCCGTATTTAATTGTTTCAATCATTTTTACACTAAAGCAATGAAATGGTTAGTAAATACATTAAGGACAACTAACAGGTGGTTTAACAACTCTTCAAGCCTACAATACCATAATTTTGTCAACTATTGCAACATCCATCCATTTTCTTAAGTATCCACTACATTCGTCAAAAAATCTTCTGATTTCATTTTCTTTCATCAGTTGTTGCTAAACCATATGTAATTTGAGAATATCTCCGATTATTCGGACATCATTAACAAACTGTCATTGATAATAAATATGCATTGATAATATGCCGCATATTTTGAATCACAAAAAGTGTACTGATGGTAGGATTATTCTCAACATCGTACAATTATGGCTCTTCTTGTTGCCATGAAGGATTTCGAGGTCGCCCGGACTACAAAGTCCGTTTTTGAGCAATACATTGTGCGCCTGCATTTTGAATTCTTTTATGATATGGATGAATCTGAAAGCGCCTAAAACTTTTATCACATCAACGTACTTAATGATTTGATTTTGTAGAATCTGCATCTATGTAAGTAACAAGAGTAACAATTCAGGTTTTTATCGCCACATATTTTTATGAAATACCTTACGTTATGATAACATCTAAACCTGAAAAACATGGTTTAAAACTTCTATAATGTTTAGAGTAAAACAGATTTCTTTATTAATATTATTGTATTTCGTTACCAAAGATTTGCCGCTGCTTACAAACGTTACGGTTTACTTGAATTCATCATTGCTAATCTATAAAATAATCTATTATAACATAAAATGTCTCAATTATAAAAGATAGGGGTACTTTCTATATTTACATTAGAAAAATGTATAAAAATGCACCTTTTTCCTTGTTGTTGTAACGGGAAGAAAGAAATAATTGAGTTTAAAACGTTTATCAAGTTAATATTTATAAAGATATTTCATAAAAAATGGTAGAATGTCATTAACTGACATTCAAATACTATGTATGGCAGTTAACAATAACTTTTCTAGATTAGAATAAAAATGATATATTTTTTAAAATATTGTTGAGAAATTGTAATCGAGCAAAATTTGTGTCAATTGTAATTAAGTTTTATTTATTTAGCAATGTTTCCTACTTATCTTTATTAAAAAAATAATAATTCCTTTTATATACAGTGAATTTCACTTAAGATGCAATATACAGGGCGTACCTACTTACTTTGTCCCACACAAAATGCAACATGTCAATATAATTTGACTTTACGGTAAAACCTCGGTATAACGGATCAATACGAAGAACGCAAATCCATTCGTATCTAAATCCGAATGTTTCTAGTTCTCGGTCTAGTGTTAGTGCTAGTTTTACACTAGCACTGTCATTAGAACTAACACAAGACCTAGAACTAGAATCATTCGGGTTTAGCCGTCTTGAGAGACGTGCGTCTAAACCCGAATGTTTCTAGTTCTCCGTCTAGTGTTAGTTCTAATGCTAGTGTTAGTTCTAGTTGTTATGTAGCGTTAGATTGTCGTTTATTTTTATTGAACGAAAAGTAGAACTAACTCTACACCTAGAACCAGAAACATTTTGCATACTGCATTCATATATTGCGAGGTCCCGGTACATATTTTAGTTATAATTACTACCTATGTTGTTTTATTGAGTGCTTATTAAATGTTTAATTTTTATTGTTATCATTAAAAAGCAGCAGGTATTTTCATTAAAATTGCTGTATTAAGCCATCCTTGAACTAAATAGTTGTGCACTTCATTTAAACAGTTCAACTAACCCAAAAATCTTTTCTTCTAATTTACTTTTGACCTAAAAATGAAAATTAATTTTTTTAAATATTTAAGTAAATTAAATAAATGTATGTGCTGATTATATTTAATTTCCTTTTGCTTTTAACGAGATATAGAGAAACTTGTAGAAACATGCGATCCGTCAATCTATTATGCAAATTTGTTACGCAAATCGAGCGAGACCCGTCTCTGCGAGATGGCGTCGGTTCTGGTAGAAAGAACCCCCAAAGCAATTATTTACACATTAGCCTTCTTTGGATTTTCCGTTCCAGCTAATTACAGCCGCCAGCGATTTTACCATTAGTACCAAACTAAAACACTGTTTGACCACACCCAAAAAGGAAAAATTATATTATTTTTGTTAAATTAATTTTCTTTCAATTTCGCGTCTTAAACATATATAGGTTATGTTGTATTAAATTGACGTTTCAATTAAATGGTCAAAATTAAGTAATACCAACTGATTTTAAGAAGTAAAAAAAAAAATAAATTTAATATTTTCAAGAAATTTTTTTTGAATATTGACCGTAATTTATGTTGGTTAGATATATCAGGGTACCAACGTTAGTATAGATTTGATCTAAATGGAACAAGTAATACGCGTCGCTTTAATATGGGTAATTTATGCTTTAAGTACTTTAAGTAGTACATGAAGTCGTCGTTGTCGTTCCAAGTTACAACATCATCAATTTGCGGTCGTGCTAAAAGCATTAACTTAAATAAAAACAATCAAACGTCAAAAGCAGGTGTCATAAGGAAATTGAAATCTCTAAATACAGCGAAAAAAAAAAATTAGAAAACATAATAAAAATGGGTGGGAAATGGGTTTTTAATAAACGGTTAATTACGCCAAACGACGGACAGTTGCAAATAAATTGTCGGGGATTTTTTTTTATTTTATTTCTCCGCGCGTATTCAAATTAAGCAATTATACCACTACTTTAACACACACACATCTATAATTCACCGGCGGCGCTAATTGCACTCCAATCGAGGGCAATTACAACTTAAAATTGCCCGTTAAGATAAGTTAAATGGTGTTGTTTGATGACAAAATTCAACTTTGAATACAATTTTAGGATGTTTGAGACGTTACATTATTCCGGTTGGAATATTTAAATTATCTCTTTTAATATACTTATTTTAAAGTGAAATGCAAAGTACTGCTAATATATACAGTAAGAGTTATTTATCAGTTACTGGCTTAAAGTTGACCGTCTTCTTCATTAGTTAACTAGATGAAGAGTTTTTTCCAGTAACTTTCTGAAAACTTCAAACCAGATATGGTATCGCGCTGTTCAACGCCATGCTGTATTGTGGCTAGATACTGTAAAAGCTCTTAGTAGCAAACTGATTCTCTTTCCAAAGTCTGAACACCAGCATTTAGTGGATGGCTGGCGATTGATTGCGGTATTTTACTCAAGGTTGTGCAACAAGATTCTCGGGAAGTAACTAGGAAAGTCGTCCTCAAAGGAGGACTCTGGTCAATTGATAGTAACAATTTAGTTTGCCACATTATGATCATAAGATCATAAGATTGTAGTCCAAGCGCTGAAGAGTATTGATGACCGCTTTGTACGCTACGTCCAGGGGATTTATAAGTTCGCCGAAACAACCAGAAAAGTAGATCCACCAAAAAAATCCTCATAAAAAGAGTTGCGAGTGAATAGATCTTCTGCGCTAGATTGAGAATCGATGATACGTCTGTATGTAATACGCGGATGGTCTCATTTTCCTGACTCAGTCGATCTCGGCAATGCGCAAAGTATTGGGTAAATGCATATCGTTCTTTGAAAAACGTAGGCGCATATTATTTCCATGTTCTTTTCGGTGATTGTAGTCTGATGAAAATGTAATCAGCGCATCTTTTCAAAAACTCTATATTTTGAGGTTTTATCACCTTCGGAGGAGGTAGAGAGGAAGACTCTAAAAGTCAACGATAGACTTGAGCTTTCTCTCTCTCTTGAGATTGGATAGCTCATTGACCGCCGACACAATAGTCTTAGCAATACTAAATGACGGTTCTGTGGTGTCTTTAAGTCAAAGGATTCTGCAGTATGCTGCTATCAAATATATCACCGACAAATCCGATGTGATAACTCCAACACAATAACTCTGGCAATGGTTTGATACAAAACACTAAGCTGGTGCTGAGTGAACGCTTTTGCGGATTACTACAGACAGCGGTGATGCAATTTTGAGAAAAACCCCATATATGTGGAGGAAAAACGTGTGGTCTGTTGGTTTGAGCTTTTGGGTCAGCTTTGATGTTGTGAATGATGCCGAATTAAACACTTAACCAGGTGTTTTACCAGATTGGTGTCTCTCATCTTGGATCTTTCCGTATTTACAAAATTTCTTCTTTATTTTCTTGTTGTCTTAGACTTACCAATTTGTTAGTTTTAAAATCGTTGTTGGACCAGTTGTCCTGCCAGCTTTTGGTGCCCTCTCTGGTGCATGGCTTTTTGTTGGTTTTCCATTCATAGCAATTCATTGTGATCAAATTGTTGCCTATGCGACGTAATGAAGAGCAAAGCTAGCTATAAGGGATAGTGAGTGGAGCTAGAATTTGAATAAGTATTGGGATTTTGGTAATCTTTTTCGGTTCGTTCTGTTGTTTTGGGTTTTCATCACCCTAGTCCATAGTTGGTTCAAAGTAACATTTAAACAAGCTTATTTTCCCGCTCCTTGACGTCATCGAAAACCACGAGGATTCTTATTGGTTTTTTGATACCATAATGGCGATTTAGAATGGTAACTAACGGTGATTAACACGTAACTAAGCAGCCTATATTTATCTGGTTGACCTTATCTAATTACAGAAAAACAATAATGATATGATACATTAAAGGAAATGATTTAATTTTCAATTATAAAGTACAAAAAAAAAGAAATTTTAAATTAGATGTAAATGAAATTGGTAATAACGTGTTGTGGGATAATAAAATCGTGTGGTCACGTTTTGGAATTTGCAACATGATCGGTAAAAATGCGATCGAAGTTATCGAACTCTATGGTAGAAAGAAAGAGTAAGAGATAGGTAGTTGCCGGCGGGTTTCTACGGGCAAACAATGCGAACTACGTAATTATACAAATTAACCGGGCAATTGCGCATCTCCGCGTCCGCATTCGCGTCCGATTTCAATAATAATAGCCAAGAGGTCTTTGGCGTTTTCCAAACGGCAGTAAACGCGGTACGTGATGTTCGGACGAAAACGACCGATTAAAAAATCCGGGTTGCCGCGGTCGCTTTCGCGCATTTCAATCGATCAATAATACTCTTACACGTACACTCGTTCGCGATAACTCATAAATTTAATATAAATCGACCTCGACAATTTCAAATCAACTCTTGTAACAACTTGTTACAAGTCAATAAGTATGTATTTATGACTTATGGTTGTATTGATGTAATTTTTATTATTTTTAAATCTAAACTAAACCGACAAGTTTTTTTGGCTCCTTTTGAGATTGATTCCGCTCGGATTTTTTTTGTTAATGAACATTTCGTGCCGTTGTTGTTGTCGGGCTCGAATCGCAATTTATACCAACACCAATTACGAGACCAACAAGATGAAATTGTCCGATAAACTCGTGTTTGAACAGGTCGGGCTCGTCTAATCGATCCGTTTAAGATTGTTGTTGAGAACAATTCACGAAGTTGCTCGAATTTACAAAAAAGAAAATGATAACTTACCAATTATTGACACTTTTATAAATTCTAATTTTTAAAACGTTATTAACACTGACAGTTAGGTTATGTCAAATGTCACGTGTCACTTTTTAATTTTAAAAGTTATTTTCAAATTAAATTAATAATTAGTAAGTTTTTAAACGGAAAATAATTTTTATTATTTTATTATATAAAACATAATATTATTTTAATTAAAAAATCATTTAGTATAAATAAATAAATTTTAAATTTTAAATAGGCGTTAGCGCCATCTGTATGTGACAAATCATAACATCAAATGTCAAAAAAATTTTATGTTGGGGAAGAAATCGAGTTTATTTTTACATTATGGTGAGATTTTAAGCCACGCTGAGTCCCATGGTTCTTTATAAATAGTCGCTTTGAACGAAGTTAACCGGTATTTGAGTTATTAAAGTTAAAAGCACTTAAAAAGGATTCGTTAATGTTGCGTTGCGTGTTCATCGCCTGATTTGAGATGATTTTGTTATAGAAACTCGTTGTACAGGTGCGTACGAACCAATTTTGATAAGAATTATGGATTTTAATTGATACTGTTTTATTTTGAAAAGAAATTAGGATGAAAATCGGTTCAACAAGATCATAACCTCAAAAATATGAATATGTTTATTCTTGCATCATAACGATTCTACATCAACGAGTAACTGGATTGTCAATCTCTGATGCAATAAGCACAACGCCAACTCTAGCAATGTATGTTCTGTTTGGTTTACCTCCTTTGCATTTGCATATAGAGAAAGTGGCTAGAACTACCATTTACAGGTTTAATATGCCCAAAACTGCTACGACATGTCTCACCAATGGGCTGCGGAAGACACTATAAGCTCTGATATGTGCTATTAATGCCGTCAGATTTTTCGGGATCACTACCAGTGATTAATTCAGTCTTGGATCGAAAACGAAAATACTCTGGTTCAGGCATATATTTGCATGTTCACAGATGAATCAAAAACGCCGGAAGAGGTCGCGGCAGGAATATACTGCCATGCCATACACTTCGGATTAACGCTAAGTTGTGTATCAACATCGCCGTTTTCAAACCTGGGAATACTTTAGGATTTGCTCGTAGCAGCATTAAAGTTATAATGGGTGTCAACTTATTGGGCCTAGCTTTGGACTGCCCGATGAAATTTGATAATGTTATCTATCAGTGTATAATAGATTTTTGAGGTCGCGGTGCAAGGATGGTTGGTTCGCCTACTCGATATAATATATGTATAATGTTTGTAATGTAAGTATAGTGATTTTTTACATTAAGCCGTTGGTATCGATTGTTTTTACGCTTATTGACAGTTGGTATTATTTTGTGATTGATTTTAGTTAACGATTCATTGACAGAGTGAATAGTCGATTTTCCGAGATGTGGTTGTTGTAAAAAGTTAAATGGAAATTGTGTGATTAAAATCGAAACGGAACAACAATAACGTTAATGTACACACACGCACGTAAATTATGTGTGTGTTATGCTCACGCTATTTTTAAGGTTTAAGGCGATTGAGACGGCGAGCGCGGGAAATACAAATTGCCCTGCACGTCCGTCGCGTCTCTACAAACGAGCTTCGGGTCGCGTTCGCTAAGGCGGTGGCGCTCACGCGATTTGATCTATAACCTCAAAAACGAAAATTAATTACCGCTCGTAAATTACGACACTTTAACTTCTGACTTCTGAAATTAACATTTTTCCTTTCTTTATTTTGTATATAATATAGTATATTGTATATAATTTTTTTTGCTATACATATATTCATGGTTGGTTACCCTTGTAAATAGACCCTTGTTTAAACGGGGCGTGAAACTAGTGGATTAAGGGGTATTGTAGGGTCGCGCCCTTTTCGACATTATTAAATTCACCCATTCAGGAGTCAATCATTTCGCCGTTAACTAAAAGAAACGAATAAAAAAAGGGCCGTCGATTGTTCTGTCACGAGATGTGGCAAAAAAACGAGCAGTCAATCCGATTGTTCAGGAAAAACCGTCCAACTGTCACTCAATATCCTATTTTTATTTAACGCTTCTTTTTATTTAACCCCTCGTTTGTCCTTTTTTTTCAAATTGAATCACAATAGATAAATCAAAAATTATTTTATTAATAATTTTTTTCCCACTTTGAATGAAGCTTTTTAGAAATTATATGTAGTATAATATAGTATTGGTTAAAATGGAGTTATCACCGGGTCGCGTAACGAGGCGCAATTTGTTCGCGTTTCGCCGTCGCCGTTGTTCGAACGAGTCGGCTTTTATTGCGCCCGGGGTTCTTTAACATACAAAAGGGGAACCGCTCTCTGTTCGTATCGAATCCGTTTAGCGTTAGAGAGAGAGGAGTACGTCGGAATTGAAAAAGGTTCCCCGGTTCGCAAAGGAACTCCTGCGAGCTTATGCTAATTTCGAACTCGGAGCCGATCCCAATTTACATTCATTAGGCCCAGCTTGTTATACCATTTTGGTTTTGTTTCTCCCATTCCAAACGTTTTATATTCATTTGGAAACTTTTCGTTCTTTTTCCTTTTTCATTCAAAAATTATTTAATTTTCAAAATAGAATGATGTGTAGATGGTCCGTACATTAATGGACATTAATATTCCTCGTTTCCTACTCGCATGTTTGCGACGAGAAATGAGTTAATGAGACGGGTAACCTAACGTCGGCATTCCTAAATCGCCAACGACGACGTTGTGCATTCAAAATAGTCGATTAAGAGAGTGTGCTTCGTTTATTGTTGGTGCGGCGAATTGAAAAATAACACTTTAACTGTTTGTCATCGTTGGAATTTCTCCGGAACGATGACGGTTTGTCGGGGTTTTTAATTGATTACTTACGCCCATACGGATTATTGTAACAATATTTACGGCATTTTCAAATAACAATTCTTTATTATTAAAAATATGTTCTTTTGAATACTTTGAAATTCATTTAGTTCATATCGTTCAGTAAGTCTTTTTGATTCTTTTATTTTCAATCTTTTGCTTTTTTTGTTTCTTTTGTGGTCATCGCGGGGCGAACGATTTAATTGCCGGCTTTTATTTAACAATTAAGACCCACAGGCCGCAAAGTAGATTTTAAAAACACCTTACGCGAACGACGCTGTAATGACCACCGCCGCCGGTAATTAACGGTTAGAAGTAGTAACCTCGCATTTTTTTTTTGTTGTTTTCGACGATTATTAAACGACCATTAAGCGATTAAAGCAGGTGTTGTAACGAACATTTTTCTGATCTATCTTGAAGGTCTTCATATTTTATTTGTTATCTTCAACAAATTATTTAATTTGGTTGTTAGTTATATATACTAGGTTTATTGTTGATGATGTGTTAATGATGTACTCGGGCACTACTGTAATATATCTTCAAATTACACGTGTACAAATGAAACATAGCAAGATCAATAGTTTTTCGGAGGAATGTACTAGTGGTTTCTTAAGAAAATCTTAAGAAATGATATTGCAATACGTAAAACATATTTGCTGGTTTTATTCTGCATATTTAATGTTGAAGAAATTAACGCAGTGCTATCTGAGTGTTTTAATAATTCATATGTTAGAGTATGTCTAGGTCTATATTCTTAGCTAATTATTTTTTGAACAAAGAAATCAATATTTCCTGAACTATTATTATTTTTAATAGCATTGATATTTGCCATAGAAGAAGATTTGGAAATTGTTTGCAAGAAGAGGAGTATCAAGCGCATTGCTACAATCAATCCAAAGTGTATATGCCAGCACGAGCAACATGGTGAGAAAGAAATTGGGTAGCAGAAAGCGTTTTGTGAGGTACAAAGGTGTGAGGGAATGGGGAATACTGTTCATCTCAGTTATGTATGAAATCTAATCTCAGAACTAGGTGAAAACGACCGGATGGGATTGACTGCACTGGTACGTCATTAAATGCAATGATAGTTAAAGATCAGTTATACGATGATGACCTACTAGTATTAAGTAACAAAGCCGAACTGGAAAGAGATGGAAACAGGAGCAGATATCTTAAGAAACATGACTGACATAAGAATTAATTTTAACAAAACTGAAATATTGGCAGTTACGAGTACAAGAGAAAATACAGACTATGTATACACTTATAGAGAGGCTATGTAGATAATGGAAGTCTGGAAGCAGATATAGCCAATTGGATACTTGCCATATTTAAATAATTTTATGTATGGAAACGCGCATTCCTAAAGAAAAGAGAGGTAAGCAAAAGCAGTAAATTAAAAATCTATACATTTGTTTTTGTACTCACTTTAACCTAACAGAAGCGAATTATGGGTACTTTTACAAAGGTTAAAATTATGAAGATATTAACAAGAATACAGGGTATAATAAGGATGGGTATAATAAGGATATAACCAGTGATAAAAATATAAGAGAGCCAACTTAGATGGTTCGGACACCATAAGCGAATACAACCTGGTTAAACAGATATGGGAGGCAGGATGGGATGGAAAGAGGAGGAGAGGAAAGCTGGGGAAGGGATGGAATAAGGATGTGAGTGACATATTGAAAAAATGAGTACATAGACAGAGGCCAAAATAAGACGAGAAACCGAGGAAGGTTAACACGATACTGCAGAAACTAAAGAAATGAATAATTACTTTTAATTTTATGTGGGTCGTTAACGACAAGTTTGTAATCTTGATTAATTAGCTGGGTTACAAATTGTACTTCGAAAATTATTTTTTGTAAAATATTGTATTGATATAAACACTGATGGATATTTTATTCACCCAAGGTCGTTCGCGGCCGATGCACTGCAATTATTACAAATCATAATATAGGATAACACATGCAAGAACGCTTCGGCCGCCACCCAAACTGCAATACCTGGATTGCAAGCATCCTCGCTATTATAAACCGGCATCGTACCTTTTCGTCTTAGTTAAACCGAGGTTGCCTGCGGCCGAGGCGCTATAATTGTTACTATATTTAACAACACACACTCCAATGCTTCGACCGCAAGCGTCTTTAACTTAAGTAATACATGATATTAGCCGAGGTTTCTATCATTTCAAAGCAGAGAAGGCTTATAAGTTCTTCGGGGAAATCTGTATTATTTCCACCATCCTGTATATTAGCCATTTTATTGAAAATGCGCAAATTATTTTTTGGGAACGTAAAGTATAGGCTTGAAAGTCTATGAAAAAACAAATTTCAACTTTGAAGAACACATACAGTGAAAAATTATAATATAATTTCATAAATTTCAATAGTTAAATCGAGGTTACTTGCGGCCGAGGCGCTACTATTGATACGATACTGGACAACACATACTGCAATGTTTCGGCCGCAAGCGTCCTCAGCTTGTACACGATGCCTTATTTAGCCGAGGTATTAGAATTGATCCCATATCATTACAATATTGGATAACGTATACCAGAGCATTTTTACAGTATGACAAGTGGCGTTATAAGAATCTTTGGAAAATATTTTATTTATGTTGTACATTAATGTATTGAGGGAAGAAAATCTATCCAATGAAAATGGTAATAAATGTTTTTTGTAGCATTACAAAAAAGTCCGAAATAAAAAAAAGGAAATAAATGAGAGGTTAAATAAAAATAAAAGTATAAAAGCCCTCTCGCGTCACGGAAGATCCCTAAATTATAATAATTATCGTTTTATTCCGCGGTAAACGTTCGGCGTCCGTGTAAAAGTATCCGTTTCGAGAGGGGGCCCCGTTACACGAGCGCTAAATGAATACGTTTTCGCTCGGTTTAATCTGTCCGATCGAAACTAGGCGGCGCTAATGGCGCGGCAACACGCGAACGCGAGTCCCCGCTAATTGACTTGCCTCCTTTAAGGACTCTACACGTACACACACACACATTCAAATACACAGACAACGAAACCCAACAAAACGATTTACAAGCTTAAAGTCATCAAGGAAAAAATAAATAACCGAAAAGAGAAAAAAATACTACTTTGAATTAACCTTAAGACGTTCGTAAAAATGCTTAAAAAGTATGGACATAAAAAAATTCTACAAAGTAGTTTCTACAAAAATATTTTATTGTTGGTTTTGTTTAATAAGTTTTATTCAATTTAGAAAATTAAACATAGACATTATTTGAATAGAGACAGAAATGAAGAGCTTGTTTAGGTTAAATTTATCAAAGAAGGGAAAATTAATAGGGTAATAAGTGGTAGAGGTCTCGGCATCGACTACATTTAATAGCCGGTCATAAATTAGACTCCCAGTTAAAGTTATAATTCCGTACTCCGAATCTCGCCCATTTAAAACCGTACTAATAACTAAATCTATAATTCGGTTCATTTAATTACAGCCCAATTAGACTGCGACGTGATAACGGTGCGATATCGAGAGCGAATAACACATAAATAATTGTTTTTTTGTGTTAGCCAAGAGAATTTTAAGTGTTTGATAAAAGTAAAAGGAGGAAGTTCGATGTGGTAATTGCCCGCGCGATTAAGATAAACATACATTTAAAGAAATGTACTTCGCTTGTAGTTGAACCCAAGTTTCAAGTAATTAAAATAATTACTAAAAATTGTTGTCTTTACCATTTAATGATGCTTTACATTGTATTTCTACACTTACATGGTTATTTTCTTTATTAATTGTAATCACGATGATTATAGATTGATTATTTTTAATTTTGAGTAATAAGATAATTATAAACTCAATATTTCGTAATCTATAGGTGGTAAACATTGTGAGGTTTTCTGATTTTTTATTTTATATCAAATTCAACATAGCCAAAAATAGTAATTTAGTTTGTTGCAAATGATGCCATAATTGCATCATATGCTGAAGAACAACACATTTTGAGGAAAGAAAGGAAAGTATTTGTGAACGAACCAGATATACCAGGAAATAGGGGAAGACTTAGAAGTTCAAAATTGGAGAGTGACACCACTTAATGGGGGTGGAGTGGACGCAGATTGTTCAGAAGGCCAAATCTCACCAAGAGATGTAATGCCACAGGATGATGATTATGTTGATTCAAGCATTATTTAAATATTAAGGTCATTAAGTTTCTTGATCAACAAAGAAGAGGTTATATAATTTCTATTTACCTAATTTAGTAGTGAACAAAAAAAGAAACTTACGAAAACATGAAATTGGTGCTAAAAAAATCCATAAAAGTTCTTAAACTATGTGTGACTTAAAAAGCATTGGTTTACTTATAGGATTGCAGCAGGTCTGTACAAAGTATTGTTGCTTTTTATGTCAGTGAGAGAGCAGAAATTGAAATAATCACTACCGCAAGAAAGACTGAAAAAAATGTGAACCAAAACTCTTGGAGAAAAAATGTTTTACACCCTCCTCTTGTCGAGCTCACCAAAGTACTACTACCTTTATACATAAAACTAACTTGATAAAAATTTTTGTCAAAGCCATGGATCGCAACCTTCAGGTTTTTTGTACTGAAAAGAAAAGTTTCCTAAAGTTAGTGACATAAAAATAAAGGAATTAATTTTAGAGCAAATTGAGTTTTCGTGTGTTGGCAGATTTTTGTTAGACGCTTGCAAGATACCAATGTGAAAGCCAAATACTCCAGAAAATCTTAACCAAGTCTCAGTCAAGTTCCTGTCACAAAAAATATGGGTGCCAACTTTTTTCTACATCTGTTTTCCACTTTAGGCAGTCAAAATAAAGTAAAATATGTCAAAAAAAGTAAATTTTTGTCGATCAAGCTCCATTTTAATAGAACTTTTATATAATTTTGCAAAATACTGCTTCTGTTTAATTTATTTATTCTGATTAATTTGATTGTATTCCAAAATTCAGCAAAGTTTTCGGCAAACTCTAATTTGTGCTTGAAATATTTTAGAACTCAGCACAAATTGAAATTCTTTAAGTCAAAACTTTCAAAACTTACATGTCATAATAAAAGAGATGCATCGATTGATCATGAGATATTGATGAGAATGTTGCAGAAGTCAATATTGTATTTTTGTGCAAACCCAAGTTCCAAAAAGTACCCAAACTTGTATTTAGCGATCCCAGAACTCAATACAAACCTGGGTTTTTGAATAAATTCAAATTATCTATCTTAATATTTTATATGATTTTAAGTTATAATACAGCTTAATAAATCTGTATTTTCTTTCTATTTTAGGTCCTGATATACCTGGATTTCTTCTACAACCATTTAGAAAACCAAAGAGGATTCGAACGGCTTTCAGTCCGTCGCAACTTTTAAAATTAGAGCACGCGTTCGAAAAAAATCATTACGTAGTTGGCGCGGAAAGAAAACAGTTGGCGCAGAGTTTATCGTTGACGGAAACGCAGGTAACTTTATCAATATTTTTGTTTTAATGATGACAAATATGATCCAAAAAAATAAAAACAATTTCCGCTTGACGTTTTTATCGATTAATTGATAATAATTACTTTAATTGTCCTTTCGATAGAAATAAGATAATTTGCGTCAATTTAACGAACGATAATCGACCCATGAAGGTGTAATTTAATAAACGTC
Source organism: Onthophagus taurus (assembly GCF_036711975.1). Classification (NCBI taxonomy): domain Eukaryota; kingdom Metazoa; phylum Arthropoda; class Insecta; order Coleoptera; family Scarabaeidae; genus Onthophagus; species Onthophagus taurus. The sequence continues at coordinate 8,087,241 of NC_091967.1, forward strand.
ATTTAAAAAGTTTTATTAAAATGCCTATTTAATTAGAAAAATTGAAATTAAGATGGCGAGGAATTCTTTTAAAAATCATAAATTTTGATGCGATCAAATTATATCAAATTAAAATCGATTGGGATTAGTTAGATTCGATTGAAATTAACAAAAAAATCGGTGCAATTCGAAAACGAATGTTTTTTGAGTGACGAAAAGCTGTTTGGTCTCCATAAATTGGAAACGTGTACCGCGCGAGTTTTCCTCGCGTTCCGTTTTAATGGAAAGCAAACAAAACGACTCCATCGGCCTATCGGAGGGTTAATCAATTAAACCCATCATCGTTTCTTGTCTCGATTCAATCCAGCTTTTAACTCCCAAAAAAAAAACGAAAAGCATTTTTTTAATTAAATTAAAAAGAACGTTTTCAAAATTGGAAATCTATAAAAACAATTTAATTTACTTAAAATTTATTTAATTTTTAAAAATGAATATAAAAATAGAAACATTCGGGTTTAGCCGTGTATCTTCAGAATTGGTAGCAGTTCCTTGTCATTTTTCTGCAGTATCTAGTATATTTTCAGCAGTGTCAAGTATTTTGCCAGCAATGTCTAGTGCTTTTCTAGTAGCATGTAGTCGTATTCTAATAATAGTTAATCTTCCATTAGCAGTATTTTATCTAGTTTTCATAGTATCTGATCTTCTAGCAGCAGTTCTTTGTCCTCTTCCAGCAGTATCTAGTCTTCTTTCAGCAGTATTTATTCTCAGCAGTCTTTTGTTAGCAGAATACTATTTCAGCAGTGTCAAGTCTTTTGCCAGCAATGTCTAGTACTCTTCTAGTAATGTGTAGTCTTTTTCTAGCAGTAACTGGTCTTCCATTAGCATTAGTTAGTTCTTTTCCAGTAGTATTTGATCTTCTAGCAGCAGTTCTTTGCCCACTTCCAGTAGTATCTAGTATTCTTTCAACAATTTTTATTCTCAGCAGTTTTTTATCAGCCGAATACTATTCCAGCAGTATCTAGTCTTTTCCAGCTGTGTCTAGGCTTCCATTAGCAGTATTTAACCCTTTCCCAGTAGTATCTGACAGTTAATTGTCTTCTTTCAGCAGAATCAATTCTTTTCCCTGCAATATTTAGACCTCCTCCACTATCTAGTTTTAATTCAATAAAAATATAATACAACATAGCACTAAATAACACGTAAAACTAGAACTAACACTAGACCTACAACTACAAAGTCTAGTTCTAGACTAGACGGCTCTCAAAACGGCTAAACCCGAATGTTTCTAGTTCTAGGTCTAGTGTCAGTTTTACGTTTAGTTCAATAAAAATATACAACAATCAAGTACTGAATAACAATTAGAACTAGAACTAGAAAGTTTCGGGTTTAGCCGTGCGTCTTCAGATTTAAACATATTTTGTCCGTTATATCGAGGTTTAACTGTATTATGAAATTGAATGTTTCTTGGAAGTTTAAATGTAGTTGGATCGCGTGGCGCCCCTCTTGGTTTAAAAAAGAGGATAGGTCTTAAATTTCACGCGGCGACACGATTTGCAACATTACGGCACGAAGAACGAACGGCGGCGCGCTCGATTAATCCCGGATAATATTTCGTTCGGTCGGTTGATTCACCGCGTGGTACAAACTACAACAATGAGCCGCCCGTAAAGAAATCATCCGACAACGATTATATACGTCTCTGTAAAACCGTTCGAATTTATCGATTCAACTCATTTTCTCTTTACAAATAAATAATAATAATAATATCGTGGAAACGATTTACGATTATTTTCGATCGACAATAATCACGAACGATTTAATTCGAAATTGTTTAGGGCCGGTTGTACAATATATCGATAAACTTCCCGACAGTGTTATCTGGCCGATAAGTTAGTTTGTACTGTATTGCTATGTACGGATATTTTTGTCGGTGAGATTATCGGCAGGATAATTTATCGGGTACTCAGCGGTGCCGATAAGTTATCCGCCAGATATGTATGGTTACCAAGGTTTTTATATAAAAGCTTTATATGGTTACTGCATAGGTTAACCTATAACATTAATTTGGGGAAAAAGTGCTACCAACCGACTCTTATTTCACCGATAGCAATTCTACCGATAAAAACAGTTTGTACAACAGCGAATATCTTTATCCTCCTGATAAGTTTATCGGCCGGATAGTTATCAGGTAGATTTATCGGTATATTGTCCAATAGAATAGTCTTAATTTTTAATCGTTTCTAATTTTTTTTAGTAAATTATTTCATCTTATCGTTTAGTATGCTTTAAAGAGCGCTATGATGATTCTTAATAAAATAATTACTTGTTTGTCGAACGCTAATTACGACATTAGGTGCCCCATCGTTAAAAACATAACGCCCCGATTGTGATAACCTCGCGATATTGACCCCCAGAGCGATGATAATAATTGTACTAGAATCGAGAAAAGCGCGGCGTTGTTGTTGATATAATTAGGTTCATAAATTACGAACAGTTTATTTTTTTCTTGTTTTAGATAAAACAACGACGTTATACATTAATATTATTATCGTTTTCATTTTTGTTTATGTTCTAAACGAACCGTTTATTACTCATTTTTATCATTAAAAATGGTAATATTTTATTTTTATCAAAAAAAAATTCTTTGGTAAAAAAAAAAGAAAACAATTAAAAAAGAATTAATGATTACAATCTCAAAAAGGAAATAATTTAAAATTCGAATAAAATTTGTAGAGCGTTGTACAAACGACGATCCTTCCCCCTACAATAAAAATAAGTACTACTACTAAAGCGAATTACAATGCGCCAGGCGAACAAACGACTTAATTTGTCTCGATGGTTGCCTATGCAAATCGAGACCCCAATTAATCCGATACTTACACGGCCATTGTTATCTCTCTCTTTACTTATTTTCTTTTCTGCTCGGCAACCGTCTTGTTTAGCATTTTGTTTGTGCGACGCCGCCGCCGATTTAATCACAGCTGCAATTGGTCGACGATTTCTAACCAACCCTCAAAATGGTATCAATCCCTAAAGAAGGGATTCCCCTTTCATTGTTCAAAAATCACCCCTATATTAGTATCCATAGCAACCAAGTCCCTTAACAACTATTAAATCGAGATTTTATAACTTGAAGAAACACTAAAATTTAAAAAAAGTTCCAAATACTTTCCATTTGTGTTATGGTGATGTTTCAACCAATTAAAATCATTTTGACACGTTCCATTTAACTATTTTGAACTTTTTTCAATCTCTTCAAGTATTTTGGGGATGAAATCAATTGATTTGAATCATTTTGCAATCATCAGTTCCAATTTTCGCAAATTTTTGAAACATCTGGAGAAGATTCTTTTTTATTTTATTGATCACTTCCATGATTATCAAATATCATTCGATGTTTTAAATCGATTACAGGTATTTCTATTTATAAATTTCATTATTTATAAGTATTTCTTATTCTTTCTTAACTCTGAAACACTTGCAAAACCCATCAAACTGCTTTTTCTTAATTATGTAGTTTTTTTTCAATATTATCGATGAGATTTCAATCGATTAAAGCCATTTTGACACACTCCAATTTAATTTCTCTATTTCCTGGTAACTTTGAAACTCTTAAAACTTATCATTTTTCTTTAATTCTGCCGTCGTCCCTAAGCATCTTTGAAATGATTTTAATAAATCAGAATTATTTTGATTCACACCACTCACCTTTCAACGTTTTTTCAAGTATTTGCAACTTTTTGTGAATATCCCATTTCACAATTTTAACTTGTTTCGACATCGTCAAGCATTCTGAGTATGTAACCACTTGATAGAAGCAATTTGAATCACACCAATCATCAGTTCCTATTTTTGCAAACTTTTGAAACATTTGGAGAAGATCCCTTTTGATTTTATTAACTTGTTTTTACATTGCTAAATGTTATGGAAATGATAATGGAATTTTTTGAATGAATATGTCTAGATTTGTATTTATATAGTAGTGATACTGGTGTTATACACCATCGGGTGTTGTAAATCCCCAAAACTGATTAAGATAGTAGTGGGATTTGGCAGTATCCCGACATAAATTTTTAGGCGTTTCTGGTTTGTTGATTGTCTCAATGCATACAAAATCGAATACTGCCATCTTTCTGGGTTTGAGATTGAGCGCTAGAAAACAAAGTGAGCTGAAACAGTTTTATTGAAATCTATAACATTTCTTTGTTAAACCACGTCCTATCCATGATGACCGAAATGACGGGACATGAAATCTACCGAGTTTATGGTTTCCTTGTTATTTTCAGGATGGTTAATCGATTAGATTATTAGCAATTAGAATAAGGAGTAAGAAGTTGGTCAAAACAAAATCAAGGAGGGTTTCCGCAGGAATTTGAATACTTGGCGTTTAGCTTTCAATCTATTCATTCTGCGCCGAAGGATATCACAAAGCCGCTTTACCCGTCAAAGATTAACTCACTCCTCTTTTTGTCTCCTTGCTTCTATCTGCAATACGAAAATATTCCTGTTGATCCCAGAAAAAAAGCCCAGACCAATCTTCTAAAAGCAGTGTCAACAGTTAACCGGTATTTGTTCTATGATACTAGATCAACTACCACCTTGTAGTGTAGTTTGATGATGAACACTAAATGATGAATAGCTATTGTTGAAACGTGCGGGGTTTTCCTCCACTGAGTCCTCATTATCACCATTGGTCACCATTATTGTTATGAACACAACAATAATGGCGGGCACAATCTTAATTAGGCACTCTTACAAAATGGCGAAGTTAATTTGCGCTTGTTGCTCTGCCGGTCGAGAGTGAGATTTTTGCATTATTCTGTGCTTCTGCTTTAATAAGTCTGATATAGCAGATTGAGGTTAAACAGTGTTGGACGAAGAACGATGGGCGTGATATTTAGGAAACTTATTTAATGATCTTTTTTGAGATGTTGGAGTCGCAAAATGGTAGTGGAGCAATAGTATCAAACTTATTTTGGTGTAGCATATATTCCAGTAAAAGATGGAGTAAATGAGGAGATTGTGTTGTTACAAATAGCAACATGGTTATTCTTCGAGTTATATTTGTTTTACCAACTTAGACTGTGTTAAAGTTAAAATTCCCAACTTTGTTGACAATATGAAACAAAACATTTTTTATCTCATACATTAAATCAACATACGAGATTTAATAGTTAAAAAGCATCAATTTGATTATTTCGACAACAAAATTTATTGATGGATATGATTTGATCGTTGTAATCCTCAACTTTTATTTATTGCAATATTAATTGCGGTTTAAAACCACTTTTATTTTAGACCACGCCTCTTGATTACCCCCTCCTTTCTCCCTACCTCTCGCGTTAACGTCGAAGTGGTGGGGAGAGATCTCCGGATAATTCGCCTTTTTCAACACATCTGCTCTCTGGCTGACGCGATTTATCGTTGGAGACACGCCCCACCGCAGCCGTATCGACCTCGGTATGCTTTTGTTCGAATTGATTTCGGCGCGTAAGGCGGACTGTTTATAACGAATTATTATTTCGCCGGTATTCACGGTGTATATTGGGGGATTGTCAGAGAGGAAAGAGAAAAAAAATGAGTATATCAAGGGAAGCTATTTCAACTTGTTTTAAGCGACGATGCTATCTCGATTATTTCTCTTTTTGCTTAATATTTTTTTACTTGGATTGTTTTTATTGAAAGCGCGCTTCTTGATTTTAATCGTAACCAATTTACTCTTTTAATTGGTTTCGTTCCCTCGCATACAAGAGTCAATTACTTTGAGAAAATTGTGATAATTTTGTGAGGTTAAGTGAGTAATTAATTAACGTTATCGTTTTGTATTAATTTATAACGCGCCATCTATTAACTTGAAATGTCAAATTAAAATTTACCTAACAAAATTTGAAAAGTAAGGTTATATTTTTTTTAACATTTTTTTCTCCGCCCATTGTTGGATAATTATCGTTTATAGTTTCGCCCCAAATTACCGTCTGTAATTAGTAGATAATTCCCGGCCCCCATTACGGTTTTCCTCGAAACCCTAAAATAATTGGTGGGTTTCGAGATCGGGGTCCATCTTCTTGAAAAAACGTCCGAAAACGATGAAGGCGGCGATCCGACGAAGAAAGAACGTGTGCTGGGGCAAATTACAGGTTCGGCCCCGGTTTCCCGTCCGCTTAATTCGTTTAGTTTAAGCCCTAGTTTACAGTGCGGTGATCCGATAACGACGTGACGGACAATTAGCGCCGCGACAGACGGCCTACAGGTGGCGTTCACCATCATTTTTTTCTCCTCGTTAATTTTTAATAAAAAATAAAAAACTATACATTTGGATACATAAAAGTTCAAAAAATGATTTGACAATAGATTTTTGAACAGTAATAAACATAATAGTGGAGATAAAGAAAGAATACTGGAAATAGTTTCAGAATAGGTAGCAACAATCAAGAATTATGGGGAAATCACATCAAAAACATTACACACCATGAAATCAACTCAATCCAATCAGTGACACGATTGTAAAGAAACGAAAATGTTGTGTACATATATGATGAGGGTTATTTTGAATTTGGTTTTATGTCATCATAAATTAATGGTGAAGAGAGTCCATAATGTGTATTGTATATGAAAGTTTTGGAAAGGGGATATATGCTTCTAAGTAAACTGAAGCGCCCTTTAGAAGCTATCACCGTGTTTTTTTGCCAGGAACCTAAAAGAAGTGAAACAACAAATTACACATTTTTTAAAACTGCATCTAACCAAACAACAGTTAGTTCGCAGCTTGGTGGGTTACAAAATTGCGTAATCTAAGAATCCTCATACCATCGTAGAAGAATGGTGAGTTTGCTGAAAAGTTGCTTTTAAAAGTGGCTTTGTTCGATGGCACAATAAGTTAGATGCTGTTACTGATGGAGCTGACGACATGTCTGGCTGCTATGAAGAATTACAGACGCTTATTTGAAACAAGCAAATCATCAAATGGACTATGGACTCATTACTTTATTCATAAAGAAACGCTTAGGTCCAAGTATCTAAGACCTGCATTAAAGCAGGTCTTAGAATATGTGGTGAATATGGTCAAATTTATAAGATCTCTTCAATTTTATCTCATCCTATATACCTATGGTTGTAGCATTCTCGTCTTTATTGTACTATAGCAGTGAACGATGTATTTCATGTGGTAACATTTTATCATGTACAGGTGGTTCAAATTCGATGTCCGAATAGGCTAACTCGGAAATTTTAACAGTTAGAAAAAAAAGAGCTTACATGTCATGATCTCGTTTTTCGAGAAACTGCTAATGCCGAAAACCTCAAAGCGCTATCGTCTTTTGTTTCTCCCTTAGATTCCAAAATTGAAAATATCGTAAAACCAACAAGTGCAATTATTATTTAATGATTCACCGACAAGACCATATTTTGTGATAACATTTTTAAGCAAAGTTTAAAACTAACAGATTTCCATAAAATATGAATCTCTTTCTAAGTGGTATTTTTCAACAGAGTTTTTGGCGGTCGCTTTAAAAATATACAGCAAAAATCCAACTTATTTTTTTTTTTTAGTACTTATGGCTGATCGTGATTTTATGCCTTTTCTTATAATGAATCCGTCTGCAACTCAACTCTTTTTCAACACTCACAGTTTCGTTATAATATCATTTAATAGTTTTCTTATCATTGCCTTGTGAAAATCCATCAATGCTTTCAAAGACAGTTGTATTAGTCCAAGTGTGTAATGTGTTTTTTTGAATTTTAAGTGTAGAGGTAGTAGTAGACTATTTTTTGGGTTCATGAGGGTCATACGCCTCAAGATAACTCATGTTTGGAAAATTGGGAATATTTCTCCTCTCTTCGTCTACATACACGGATGCTAGTTTTTTCCTGCTGCCAACTAATTCTTCTCCTTGAGTCTGGAGTTTAGTAGATCCCCATTGTTAAGCCCACATCAGTGCATAATCTAGTGGTTTAGAAGCAGGGAGATCCGGGCTATGGTCTACAGGCTTTCTTATTTTTTGAGTTATAATAGTACTTTTTCGATTGTTTGGACTTGAATTTCATGAATGGCAACTTCGGTCGTCTTTCAAGGCCTCTATCGTCTCTGGATGGTTAGCGTAATATTTATCCTTAACAGCTCCGCACAAAAAATAGTTCAAAAATGATGCCACCATGCCAAAATGTACACCGTATTCAGGAGCCGACGACAAGGTGCGTCGGCTCCTGAATAATGACGTTTGCATTTTCTGAGCCTCAAATGCGTCAATTGGGCTTCTTTGAAAAGATGATTTTTTGTAAAAATGTTCATCTTAACCGAAGAGCGATTTCCAGTCCATTGGGCGAACTGAAAACGCATTGGATGGTCATGAGGCTTCAGTTCTTGGAATAATTGAACTTTGTATGCCTTAAATTAAATCACATAATTTAACATCAATAATCAATAATAAAGATATTACTTGTTATATAGATACTATTTTATGTATTATTAAAAATTGTTTAAAGAAATTCAAAATTGAATTCGATCCGTCGGGAGCAGCCATTTTTTCCTATATCAACCGGAACAAAGCCATTTGTCACGGGAAACAAACTCATGCAAAAAAAACGCACCCAACCCAACAACAACAAAAAAAAAATTAACCCAACCAAACGACAGCCCATTGTATCACAAGGGTAGAGTAGATTATTGTTCCCCCATTTTTTGACTACCCCCTTTTTGGGTATGCGCAAAATCGTTACGCCAATTTATCAAAAGGTTAATGGTCCAGAAAATTTACGAGTTAGTTTTCAACCCGCCACCCCACTTCGTCCACCCAGATTCAACAACACCAAAAAATCAATCTTTTATGTTATTTTTATCCTTTTTTAATAATAAAATTTTTTCTTCTAGGTTAAAGTATGGTTCCAAAATCGCAGGACGAAACACAAAAGAATGCAACAAGAAGAAGAAGCGAAAACGAGTCAAGGCGGAAGTAACAAAAGCGGGAACGGATCGTCGCAGGGAAATAATTCGCAAATGTCCAAATGGAAGGATGAAAGTAACGACGAAAATCAATACGATAGTTATATAGACATGGAAATGGACGAAGAGTGTGTTAGTGATGTTGAAAGTGAAACGTAAACTATTTTTAAAAAAATAATTATGATAAATACGTAAATAAAAGAAAAGAAAAAAAAGGAGATGCGAATGAAGTAAGTGAAATTAGAAAAAAAAAAGAAATTTAATATAAAAAACTAATGTGTGTTATGTTATTTTTGTAAAAAGTGGTTTATACATCGCTTTAAATTAAAATAACATAATAATTAATACAATCTTTGTATTAAATACGCGATTTAATTGATGCAATAACTTTTTTTCTAAGAAAAAAAGGCGGAACGAGAGTTTGTAAATAAATAAATTAAAAAATAAATAAACAGATAAAAACTCAGTAAATAATATGATGTATAGAAGTACGTATATAAAAATATAAATAATATAAATACTATATTTTTAGTTGAATCCGGTTTTGTAAAAGTAAAATATGAGTTTTACGTATGCAGTGCCAACTTCTTGTGCCAAATCTTCCCCAAGACGATTCATTAAATTTATCGTCGCGTAGTGCCAATTAAAAAAATCTCTAACAAACTTATTTCCCCCTATTATTTTTGTTCTGTTGTAAATAGAAGGATTATTTTCAATTTATTTATTCTCCATTCTTTTTGTTATTTTTTAATTAGTTAAAAGAGGTTGTCTATTTATTTTGTATCGCAAATATATTTTTTTTTGTGTAAATATTATAAATACGCGTGTCCCCACAACCGATTTATTAAAAATTTAAAAAAGAAGTATTAAATGTCAAACTAAAAAAAAATCTAGAATGCTACATCATTTTTAACTGTCATTAATAATAATAAATGCAGTTTTAGGTTATGTTTTGTACCAACTCAAAACGGGTTAAAATTAAAGTAACCATTCTAGATATTTTTTTACATTAAAAAAATAAATAAATTTAACTTTTTTTAAATTTAATTTCTTTGTAAAAATACCGTGCGAGATAAAAAAAAGAAAGTTTGTATTTTTTTTCTATATTTAAGAAAACCAAGTGATTTTAAAGTTTCTTTTTCATTGTGTAAGTAGCAAGAAAAAATCGCGACACCGAAAACCAGTCCTTTACCTTTGTTGTGTTGATAAAACTACGATGTACTTAAAAATTGTAAAAAGTGGACAAAAAAACGAAACAAAAAAAATTTTATCATACAATTTTTTTGTGTATTATTTAAATCGAAAAATCCTGTTACTCCTTAATCTCAAAAAAAATTATCTTTTATTTTGTAGTGTTATTAAAACGATTTTGTGTCATTTTGTAATTAATTATTAACAAATATCATAAAATATCAATAAAGTTGTTCCAAGAAACAGTACTTTATGACTTGTTGAACCGGTCTACACTAGAATGCCGATTTTGTTATGCAGACTTGATTACAGTGTTGGGCGTGGACTTTTTCCTATATTTGATAACATACACCATCAATGGTTGGGTTGCTTGCATTTGTGTCGCAAATGAATTTGCTTTCTGCTCGAAGAAAACTCAATATCAAGGTTGCGACTCCCAGACAGAAAATATCTTGGAGTTTTTTGAATTCTACTGTATCTCTGGTTTTTTTTTGATAACTTTGGGTTCAATTTTATTAGGCCAATATCGACATCACAGAACAGCATCCATTTTTTTTTCATTCTTACTAAGACTTGCACTGGTGATTGAGGTGGGTTTACCGTCGGAAAAAGTAATCGAGAGGGAATCGATGGAAAATATAATTAAACAAAATGTTATGAGGCAAAATTTGAACTTTGTGACGGAAGGAGTTCGAGGTGGAATATGAAGTTTCAACATTTTTTTGCCAAAATATTTTATATATCGATAGTACGCTGCTTATATAAAACTACATTGTGTTGATGGAAGACCAAATCCTCCTAATAGAAAACTACATACTACTTGCAGAATGAGAAAGAGACAAGTTATTACCAATGGAAGACTAAATACCACTATCAAAAGAATAAATACTAATGGAATAGAAAACTAGATACTGTTTTCTAAAGACTCCATGCTGAAGACTATGTTGATTGACTACTGAAAACTGTCAATGGAAGACTAAACAATATTGACAGAGGAGTAGATACTATTAATAGAGTTGTGCAAATTGACAATAGAACACTAGATACTGCTTGCAGAAAATAAAATAGTGCTGATGCAAGATTACACACTGCTGACAGAAGAAAAGGTAAGTTGCAAAATTAGAGCAGGTACTGATACTAATAGATAACTAGATCTGCTTGCAGACGATTAGATGCTGCCAATGGAAAAGTAAATACAACTGAGACAGAAGTGCATAGTCTTAATGAAAGATACTGCTAATAGAAAACTAGATTCTTCTAATGGAAGAATATATTGTGGATGCAAAAGTCTTCATTTCAGCGGGCTAAACACTGGACACTGTTTTGATGTCGGCGATTTCGATTAGTTAGAACTTCCCTGCATGAACCACATCTGATTCATCTTCAATGAATCCGCACCGTTTGGATCCGGGTGTACAGACTTTTCGATTGCGAAATGGGGATTTTTAATAATGCGGCAATTCTGTTAATTGACTTTGTCCCAGAATTAAAGAGAGTTTCGCTAAACTAAACCATATTCACATCAAATTCTTGATTGTCAATCGTCTTGACAAGATTATAGGCGAAATAAATGCTACAATTATACCAAGTTTGTTTTATCTTAAACATGGTGTAAAAGTTTTATTTGTATCTCTAAATCTTGTATATAATTACCTTTCTTGTTCGCCTCTCCAATCTTGTATATAATTTGAAAAAAAATATTTTTCTTCAATATCATCAACCGCATTGACAGATTTTATTAAATTGACAATCACTGCTGCAAACCCAATACAATCAAAATAATTTATTTCTCACTTTCAATTAAAAATAAAAATAGTTTTCGCTTAATTGACTACAAAAAATGAATAAACGTTATTATTATTTTTACTGTAACTAAATAAAGTTTAGAAACGTTTAATTGAAATTATAAAAATAATTTTATAAAAGTGTTACCAACATAAATTATTTTTAACTTAAAATTAATTATTTATAAAATTCTCATTTAGTTCACGTTATTAACTAAAAAAAGACAAACTTCTTTACAATTGTCGTTAATCTTAAAAAAAAGTAAAAATAAATAAAGTTTTTTCCTATGAAAACATTTCCGTTATCAAACCAACTTTTTGTTAGGTTATGTTTTAAATTGTTTTCAATCATTTTTAATCGAGGTAAAAACTAATTTAAGCAATTTTAATGCATTAATACTTATTTAAGTATAAAGTAGGTTGTTGTGTTTTCACAAATGTTAAATAATTATCTACTAATTAGTTTATTTTCCACAGGATGATTGACGGAGGTTTTTATTTTTACATAAATTTTTTTAAATATTTTGACGTCAGTAACTGTTTATTTTTTATCTATTTTATAAAATATTCTAGATAAAGCGAAAGCAACATTTCAAAATCATTTATAAATTAAATTTCGGATAAACAACATCACACTTTAATTAATAATAATTTCGATATCGTATCGAAAGAAATTAACAAGTTTCAATAAACATTTCCATCAATCAAAAATCTATTTTTCCTTTTAATTGGAACGAAAATTATTCTAATTTGTATTGATTACTTTATTTTTTTTATACATAGTTGTTGGGTATCAAATTATACCCGCGATTAAAACGAGAGGAAAAATAAAACCCACGATATCTTTTAAGTTAAAACGAATGGTCGGGTTAAGGTCCGAATCTTGAGAAGATGTTCAACACAATGTGGACACGAAATTGGTAACTGGACACCCCATAAACAACGTACCGAGCTGAGGGAATAGGTTCGTGCTGGGCGTTAGCACTCCAGATTTACATAAAATAAAAATCAATTACATCCGGAGAAAGATTTAATGTGAACATTAGTTTTAACTATAAAAATATTTTTCTCACGATAATTTATAAAGTAAAATAACAAAAGTTTTACTTTAATACAGATTAAAATGTCTGAAGATGCACGGCTAAACCCGAAACTTTCTAGTTCTAGGTCTAGTGTTAGTTCTAGTTTTAATTGTTATTCATCGTTAGATTGAAGATATTTTTCTGTATCCCTTTTAATTTTTTAATTATGACCTTCATTAGTAGCGAGAATCAACATCTTTGGTATTATTATGATTTACACTTTCTTACTTATATATTAAACTATCTAAGAACTATCTGTTTATGGATTATGTCTTCTTGGTTAATAATAAACAATTTATCCCCAAAGTACTTTTTTCCATAGTCTTTAGTTTTTGAGTTATGATCGTCTATAATCTATAACCACGAAAAACATAAATTCTGATTCACGGATTACCGTCATTTAACTAGAATACAGAGATAGGTATCTGAATTAGATCTGGTTATGAATTCTGTTTTCTTCCATTATTATAAACAATTTATATACACAATATTTCTCTCTATCCCTTTTAATTTCTTAATTATGACCTGCATTAGTAACGAAAATCAACATTTTTAAAATTTTGGTAATTTACACCTTCTAACTAAAATATTCTAACAATTAACTCCTATTTGTTTATGAATTATGCCTCTTTGCATTATTATAAACAATTTATATACACAATATTTTTCTATACCTCTTTTAATTTTTAAATTATGACCTTCATTAGTAACGAAAATCAAGATTTTTTATGTTTTCATGATTTACACTATCTAACTAAAATTTTATAATAATTAAGCATTGTTTTATTATAAACAATTTATCTCCAAATTTCATTAGTTTTTGAGATATAACAACAAAAATTGTCAAAAGCGCCTGAAGACGCACGGCTAAACCCGAAACTTTCTAATTCTAGATATAGTTTTAGTCTAGTTGTAATGTTAGTTCTAATGCTAGAAACTGAAACCAGAATGTTTCTGGTTTAGCGGTGCATCTTCAGAGTCCTTATACTTTTTAAAGTGCATTTTAAAATCTTTTTTATCAACTTCAAATCGTACACAACTGGATAATATAGTGTTCGTGTAATAAAATCGTAAATTTACGATGTTATTAATGGTCCTGATCGAAATGACACATAGGCGTCGGCATTAGGGATCGTTATTGGTCAAAGAAATAGAGGAAAATAACGATACGTTAATAGAATATTGACTGTATCCTGTTGGTAATTGATGGAAATCGAGTTGGTTTTAACTCGAAGCTTCGGTATATATGGGAAGGAGGTAATGACGCGGTTACGTAAATACCACCGTCTCTGCTATATGTACCACTTTTACCCCACCTCACCCAAGAATCCCTAGATGCTTGTTTGCGTGCCTTTCGTGAGAATCGCGTTTAACATCTTTCTCTCCTTATTCATTACCCATTAAAACGAAGAGAGTAATGTTTTCCATCGATTAATTAATTTATTACTATCGATTTCTTAATATCACTAAATTTAATTTTTTATTATGTTAGGTTATGTTAATGTCAAAATGACATTTTTATTTTTAGAAAAATATTTAAAACAAATTTGTGTGATTTTAAAATTTTGATTATAATTTGCATTTAATTTATGTAATTTCCGATTAAATAATAATTGCTTAAATTTACTTCTTTTTTACTTTTAACAAAAAGGGGCGAGTTCGCACCGTGGTCGTTTAACAAGCAAGTATTCATTTACAGATATGCATTTTAATAACGCTCTTATGCAGATTAGCATGTGGTCACAGTCGACGAGGGCATTTTTCACGTGAAATTGCTTAATAATTGTTCGCAGTGCCTTCCATTTAGTCCCGGATAACGAAGAAGACGTTGTTTATGTCTCCTTTTTGCAGTTTTTTTATTTATTCTCTTCCGATGTATTATTCATTCGATTAGCGAGACAACCATCGCTAGCCCTTTTCATACAGGTACTATTTATTTTCAAACTTAAACCCGTTATAAATGAATTATAAATAAATATTAATAAATTATTGCTTTTACGGGACGTTATTTTTAACTTTGTTTATTAATAAAAACATGTTTTATTAATGATTTTGTCTGGTATTCCATTAGTAGTAGCTAGATTTCTACCAGACGTGTCTAATCTTCTATTAAGACGATCTAGTTTTTTACTGGTAGTGTCTAATCTCCTTCCAGCAGTATCTAGTTCTATTATCCATGTTTTGTTTCCTTTAAATCTAGTCTTCTGCAAGCAGTATCTAGTCTTCTATTATCAGTTAATTTCAATTGGCATTATCTTGTCTTCTGTTAACAGTAACTAGTTTTCTATCCACAGTGTTTAGTCTTTTATAAGAAAGATTTAGTCATCTATAAACAATATATTTGTCTTCTACCACCACTGCCTGGTCTTCTATTACATTATCTAAGCTTCTACCAGATGTATCTCTTTTGTAGAAGTTCTCTTTTGGCAACGCCTGGTCTTCTATTAACAGTATCTCGTCATCTGACACCAGTGTTTAGACTTATATAAGGAGGATCTAGTCTACTGTAAACAGTGTTTTCTACCAGCAAAATTTGTAAGTAATTTGTAGCAGATTTGAATTATAATTTTTCCCTTAAAGATACGTTCAAAAACATTTTTCTCATCTTTCCATAACATATGTCACGCATTATTGTATATTATAGTGTTTTTCATGTTAGATTCAGGTTCAGATCCACTCCACAAGCGTTGTTTTTGTCAGGCCACTTACATCTGGAAAGAAACACGTTGTAGTATTGATTCATTACATCAAAAGAATTAAAAATTATCTCACAAACAGCATAATCCATCGGATGATGTAAAAGGCACTACTACGATTAGCACAATTAGATCCACGCTGAACGGGCCTTGACATCATCACCGAAATGGCAATCCCAGGATTTCCTTCATATCTAGTTCTGAATTATTAAATATTATAAAGCTGTTTAAAATTCCATAATCGCAAGCAAAGCTGTGTTCACTATTACAGAACTCTGTCAACTTTAAGTATCATTCTTTTTATCATATTGTTAAATTTATTCAAGAACTTTTTTGTGTCTGTTTTCTTTTAATTTATGAATTGGTATTAAATATTAAACTTGAGGAGCAATTTTGCAATTTTAATTTTCCCTCGATAGTTGATGAACGTTTTAGAAATGTAGAGCGACTATCACATAAAAATGCGATAAACTTGAATCTAGGCTACTCCACTTAATCCAAAGTGAAACGAAACGAAAATGCAGAGTTAAATTGAATCACAATTTTTTTTTATGAAAAAAACTTTCTTTGCATTCATACGATTTTCTTTAAATAAATTAATTTTGATTCATTTAGTTGTTTGATTACATTTTTTTATAATAATTTAACCTAACATTTTAACAATGTCATTTCTAATTCAAATCGAAAATAAAGAAAAATAAATAAACTTTATTTAATGGTAAAAATAATTTTTTTAAATAGTTTTATATGTAATATATGTAATTACAACGTTTTGTAAATTAAAAATAACAAATTACCGATTAATTATTAAAAAACCAATTAAATTTAGAGATTTTTCGTTTTTAACAAAAATAGGATTGGTAGTACTTTTTATCGAAGATTCACAACTGTCAATATCGTTGTTGACATTTGTTATTAAGTATTTTATTAATTATTTTAATTAATAGTGCGTTTTTCGTGTCAAAAATGTACCAAGGAAACAAGATTAATACGAAGTTAATCAAACAAATTAAAATCTTTACGGCTAAGTTTCATAAACTGAGGTAAGTGGACCAAACGTAACCTAACCTCAACAAGTTTTATATTTAGTGAAATTAATTTTCATTTGATTTTAATTGAAATTGTTGATTTTAATAAGTGTAAACGTGGTTTTAATGATGTGGAGAGCAATTCGAGAACTAATTGAAAGGCTACAACACGCTTATAACTCGGTCATATTTAAAGCGGTTTATGCAAAATAGATTGCGGAATAAGTTATACGAGCTGCGACGGTTTGTTTTCCGTGCTGTTAAAAAGAGAAGGATATTATATTGCGATTCGATCGTAACTCTGCCGAGCATCGATGTTTTGTTCTCTCCACCACCTTCCAGACGATTTATAACCACCTCAAAATGACGTAGTGCACACTACAAACGATTTGCCCACGCGTTTATAACAACGCTGACAAACGGAAAGAAGAAGTACAAGTGAAAATACGTAAGAGACGAAAAAGTAAAATTTTCTGTATTGGTGGTTTGACTAATTTCATAAATTTATGCGTGAAAATTTATTATCCGTTTACCACCATCGCAGTGTCCCTTAGGAGTTTTAGTTGACCACTTCGATTTGCATGTAAAAATAATTACGCGAATGCAGCGCCGCCACTGTCGCCCGTGCGAAAAGTCCATTAATACCCAACTCTTTATACAGCTGCCCAACAATAACGAAAACGGCCATTAACCAGAGAGAAAGAAAGAAAGAAAGAGAGAGTAAAAGAGTGGCGTATATTTTTTGTTCTTTTCTAAAAGGAACCCCCCGCATCGAGATACCCTCATTATCATACCACCCGTTGCCTTTTCCTCTTCTTTTCTAACTCTAGATCTATATAAATTTCTAGTTAGAAGTAAAGGGACATTAATTACTTCTGGACATTTTTCATTGTCACTGAATGTGTGGGTTGTTGTTGGGTTTTTGCTTTTGTTTTATATGTGCGGGGTGGATTTTGTTATCTTCATAAAGAAAGGGCTTGGATAAGGATAATTAAGAGTGTTTTATATTTAATGGTCATGAAATGCATTAATTATTTTAATTTTAATAATTATTATTTCGTTTCATGTGGAAGAAAAAGTTGTTTATAACGAGGTCTATTCAAAAGTGAGTAGTAGTAGTCGACACTTGACTGATGAAGGGTCGACAGATCGATGGCCACCGGATCGTGGCGCACCTTTTCCTTTTACACAATTGACACGTAGAAAGTCCTGTTCGTTTAGGGCTCCTGTTACAGCAGCAACTGCAACTTCTCACCATCATCATTCATCACACATTTATATTCCCGATTATTGTTATTATTATTAATAAAATAATACATTAAAACAAAAAGTGTTTGAATCAATGATTTATATACACACAAATTTGAAATGGTATCTACACCGTTGCGTTCTGTATTTGTTAGTTTAATAAAACTATACAACAATGTAATGCTAAATAACAACTAAAACTAACACTAGCATTAGAACTAACACTACACCTAGAACTAGAAGCATTCGGATTTAGCCGAAAGTCTTTTAAGACGGCTAAACCCGAATGTTTCTAGTTCTAAATCTAGTGTTAGTTCTAATGGTGTTGTTAGTTGTAGTTTCAGTTGTTACTCAGCGTTAAATTGTTATATATTTTGCATTGAAATAAAACTAGAACTAACACTAGACCTACAACTAGAAAGTTTCAGACGCACGGCTAAACCCGAATGTTTCTAGTTCTAGGTCTAGTGTTAGTTCTAGTTTTACTTGTTATTTAGTGCTATGTTGTATTATATTTTTATTGAATTAAAACTAGATAGTGGAGCAGGACTAGATATTGCGGGGAAAAGAATTGATTCTGCTGGAAGAAGACAATTAACTGTCAGATACTACTGGGAAAGGATTAAATACTGCTAATGGAAGCCTAGATACTGCTGGAATAGTATTCGGCTGATAAAAATCTGTTGAGCATAAACACTGTTGAAAGAATACTAGATACTGCTAGAAGAGGGCAAAGAACTGCTGCTAGAAGATCAGATACTACTGGAAAAGAACTAACCAATGCTAATAGAAGACCAGCTACTGCTACAAAAAGACTACATATTGCTAGAGGAGCACTAGACATTGCTAATAGAAGACTTGGCACTGCTGGAATAGTAATAGTGCGTCTGAAGACGAACGGCTAAACCAGAATGTTTCTAGGTCTAGTATTAGTTCTAGTTTTAGTTCAATAAAAATGTGCAGCAAACTAACGCTGAATAACCATTAAAATAAGAACTAAAACTAGCATTACAACTAAAATTAAAATCGAATAAGGATAAATATAAAAAGGTTATGAAGAATTAAAGTAACGAAGAGAGAAATCTTCGTTGCCTTTCATAAGAAGCAATATAACAAATTACAAGTGGAAACGCGCTTATTAGAAACAGTATAAATTACACGGTTCGAGATTATTAGATAAAATTACGGTTACGAACCGACTCTATTAACCTGTCATAACAGATTCCTGAAGGCCAGACACGTCCAACTCACACACACACACACTTTACGAATCCAGATGTTTTCCACAATCATCAACCGCGCGTCATTCAAAAACCTGGACACCTTCATTTCCTAACATACAAACTACCAACATAAAATAAAATTTGTTTCTATAGAATTTCTTAAAATTCGATTAAATTTTGCATAGTTCGGTTAAAACAAAGGGTGGGGGAATGAAATAAAGAATGAGGGGAAGAAGAGATGGTTTCTTTTTTTGTAATTGTTACGGATCGGTAATTAAACAAATAAATTACTAAACGGCGTCCGTTCTTCGGTTATTAATGACTCGAAGGGGGCCGCTGGGCCCTCGGAACTCGAACACGGTTATTATGTAATTATCAGTTAGTTTTAATCTCGGGTTAAGCAAACCTTTCAGTGCGGGCAACAAATTACTCACGAGGTGGCGTACACTCCCATACAACAAACTAACTTATTGCCACAACGCGGGCCACGCCCCCATCGTCGCTTTCTTCCTTCTTTATTCAATTCTTTTTCAATACACCCATTAATAAAAAAAATTATATGGAGTGGTCTACACTCAACTTTATCAGAGCTATATGACATAGAGAAGTCCCATTCTAACCTACCTGCCATACTGTGATTAATTAATTACACAGACGGTTAACAGCGACAGTTAAAGTGTGAGTACATTTTTTTTGAGACACCTGTATATCGATAGCAAAGTGATATCTGCAACGTTGTTTCCATCCCTTGTCTAAGGTTGGTCTCAGTTGAAAGTGCTTTGCTAAGGCTAACATAATTGACACTTCCCTGGTCTGATCCAGACATTGCACAAATGTCAAAGTACGCATATACTAATATTGTAGATATTAAAAACTAAATTGCGTTTTAAAGAAAGAAGAAAGGTTCGGTTGCATTGTTTTAGAGTTGTTATTATTATGATCGCAGATTCTGGACAAAGTGGAGAAAAACAGCAAACGCATCAGAAGTATTGGGAAAATGAAGCACAGAGACAGAATACAGAATTTACAAAAAAAGTATAGTGCAAGAATACAAAGTCTGCTAAAAAGGTACGGAGACAAAATGTAGAGTCTAATAAAGATCATAGCAATATGGAAATCATGCTAACAAACATCGAAGTTAGAAAGTTTTCAAAAAAGATACAGAATACAAGATGCATTGTATACAAAGTTCTGATGTTATTCATAACTTTATTTAGTCGACTTATTCGGTGGCCTTGTTGACTAATATCATAAAAATGAAAAATCTAGCAGGAGATTCAAGACTGAATCTCCCTACCTCAAAATGGGCATATTCCAAATTTGTTTCGACTCTGGCTGCTCATTCAATAATAAACTAGGTGTCTGCAGTCTTTTCTTCAACTTTATATTTATTAATTAGTTACTTATGGTCACCACACTAAGAAATATTTTTATTACTTCCTTATTCTTGGACGTAAACATAAATACCCTAACGAGGAGACGTTAAACATTAATTTTGTAAAGAGAAAAGATAAACATCATTCTTCCATTATCTACAATTTTTAGGTTAGCTGAGATATGTTAAACAAGCTTTTCCTCTGTAGAGAAGGAACAGGTTCTTCTGCTTTCTGAATGGGAGAAAAACTAGGAAGACGTTTCCAGAAGAAAGAACCGCACAAAACCCGGATGACAATCAAACATGAAACACTATCATTAACAAATATTGTTTATATTGCAGAACATTAAAAAACTTCTGGATGTTTTATAAAAGTAAGGTTTTAAGCAAATTTTGCAACTTTTATAGTTTCATTTTTATTGCATATCTTTTCTTCTTCTTATTCTTTGGAGCTCCGCTGACGACCAGACACGGTAACAAAGGTTACGGGGCACCGTTCACCATGATGGCTGTTCGTGAGTCAAAACCAGTGATTAAATCTTTATTGCCATTAACGGTGCGCAATGCAAACACCTTCGAGAACCCCAGGAGAAGGTAAATTATAAATGAATAATTAGATCTAGAATCGATATCTTTACAAAGATAAAATTAAAACTAAAATATTAATGACGTGTAATCAAATTTTGACAGATGACGTAAATCAAGTTAAATTTAGGGTGCAATCAGATATTATTTTTAAAAGATTTTATTTAATACAATAATAAATGTAAAAATTGATATTAAAAAAAATAATTCTTGTAATCCGTTTTACGGTCTTTAACACCTTGTTCTCAATTAACAGATAAAAATCGCGTTTACCATCGTGACCCGGACGACCGACGGCGGCGCAATCTACCGGACTCGTCGGGAGTTGAGTTAATTACCGGTCACGTACGATCATCTCTTCTTTGGTTTGCGTTGGAAAGAGACTTCTTCGTTTTCGTATAAACACCGCGACAACTACAGAAAGGAAAAGGAACGAAGATTACTGCTCGTTGAAAATGAAGCTTATAAACTCGGATAGTTCACCGCTCGTTTGCCGAGAGAAAATGAACAATCTGTGAAGGTTTATTAGGTGCCATTACTTAAGATGATGTTGTGAAAATGTGCGGAATACAAGTTGAAGGAAAAAGGGATAAGAGAAGAATTTGATTCTATCTCAACATAAAAAAAAATTTTTTTTAGGTTATATCTTTTCCGCTCTAAAGAGTAGGAGAGAAACGATGAGTGTGTGTAGAGAGAGGCTGTGTGGAGACCCGCTTTTAAATTCTCATAAATAACGGCTAACAATCCGCTAGTGACAGCTTGTTAAGTTCTAACCACAGGTTAAGTTATAATTAATGACTGACGTCACGCGGTAATTGTTGACCAAACGCTATTACGACCACCTTTTTTCTTTCTTCCAACCCAACCTTAACAACAACCAAACGAACTCCACCCCTAAAAAAACCTCATTTTCAAAAGAGCAAATTACCTTTCTCATTTTTGTTTTTGATTGATTCGAAAACGACATTTAAGAAATGTCAAAAAATTGATTTGATAACTTAT
Source organism: Onthophagus taurus (assembly GCF_036711975.1). NCBI lineage: Eukaryota > Metazoa > Arthropoda > Insecta > Coleoptera > Scarabaeidae > Onthophagus > Onthophagus taurus. The sequence continues at coordinate 8,109,372 of NC_091967.1, forward strand.
TTCATGTTGCATAAAGTTTATTACAAGTACTACCAACCACCTACGACTAAAATTCCTGCTCGTACTCCTTCTACTCGGACAGATGCCTTAACGAGCAATATCTTTCCGTTTGCATCTCTTCTTCGCATTACGCCGTCGTATTTATTATAATTCTTGTTTCTCTCTTCTTCTTCCTCTTTCGTTTTGCCTGCTTTCAACGTTTTAAACGCGGAGTTATCCCGATGTTGATGAAGACATCGTCGGCTGTCCAACTAAAAGAAAATCGAATTCACGGTATTCATAAATAACAAATTAAGTTAAACTTAAAAAATTAATGGGTAGATAAAACGCGTTTTCCCTTTTCTTTCAATCTTTCTTTTTTTGTTTCATCTTTGAAGATCGTCTCGTTACTCGGTTTTATTTGTCAGGTGTCACGCGGTCGGACGTGTTTATTGCGCGGAGCCCCATTAGGCATTGTGTCTCGAGCCTCAGAGGGGGGGCAGCGGCAGCGATGGTCTTCGGGGCCACGGAGAGAACGACGTCCACGAATATTGTGTGGTGCTGCCGAGTAGCGTATGTTTGTAATAGGCGAGGCGGATGTCAGCATGGGGCAACACTTCCAGCGGGCCCCCGACTCGGAACCCCACTGCCACGCCAGCGCCCTCAACTTTCCAGATACCAATCTCAATCGCGCCCAACAAAATTTTTCTTCATCTTTTATTTCTCTCTATCTAATAGTTCACCTTTTTTTCAAAACTATTAATTAAGTTGTGGTTATGTTAACACTAAAATGTTGTTAAACCAGAACGTAAATTTTTGGTTTGTTATTAAGTCGATCTCTTCGCTTCATAAAATCGGATTACATTCGGTAGTATATCAAGCGAGTTTATGAGGATTTTATTGTTGTTAAAATCGCGATTTAATCGGAATTAAATATTTTAATGGGTCTCGGGCGTTCCGCGAAGAAGAAGGCGCCGTAAAAACTATATTATCACGTTGGGGCTCGTGGCCCACGGGGGGGCACCCGACGGGGACGAAATATGGCGCTGGCGGCTGAGATGCGCGGTCCCGATACGGGGCCCGTGGGCCGCCGCCGCACACTTTATATTTTACCTTGACAATATTATTTGTTCGGAATTATTTTAAATATTGCGCCGAGAGCTTATTTATGGGGTCCCGTGGCTCAGGTACATTATTTCGTGTCCCTCTTCTTTTATTTACTTTTCGGGCACCGAAACAGAAGTGTTTGATGTGACAAGAGGTTGTAAATCTTATCACCTCATCCTATTTATTAACATAATCATTAATTTATATTTATTTTTGGGGTTAATTTAAGTATTTAAAAAAAAAAAATTGGTTATGTTGTCAAATTTGACGTTTCATAAAATAAATTAACCTCACTTTCTTTAATTTAAATATTCTTCTGCATAGTAAATAACAAACTAATTAGTCTTGTAACCTTTAATCGTATGCAAAATCAATTCTATCGCGGTAATTAATTAGCATATTTGATCGATTGCGAGTTCGACTTTGTTTCTTTACAAACACAATTGAATTCCAGTATTTTAATTTTTTCGAATTTGTTTCAATCTGCATTTTATGCAATAAAGTTAATTGCTCGGTTACTAGAGTTGATTAGATAGTAATTAGTTCGTAGTTTGATTTTTTGCAGCACGCTCGTCGTTATTAAATAATTACCGCAATTTTTCATTCAAATTAGATGCCGTGGCATTCATAATTGATATTGAGAGCGGAGTGGTGCACGTGCGTCATTAAAACTCGGTAGAACCGTCGGAAAGTAAACGTTGTAATGCTTACATTAATACGATTTTCCAGTTCATCTAGTAGAAATATTTTGCGTGCGTGAGAATATAACCTCAATTAATATAATAACAACAAATCATAACATCTCAATAAATGAAAAATCATTAAGAAGCGTAACTAAAAATATTAAGGTTAATTTGTCAAATTTGACAGATATGAGTTAAGTTAGGTATTAGGTTACGTTCAACAATTTACTTTTAAAAACAAAAAATCACTAAAATGCGTTAATGAAATATTTATTTTATTGCTTTTTATTTTTAATTTTTTAAATTCTTTGAATATCTTAATTTCAATTGAAAATAACTGGGTTTTTATCAATAAATCAGTTTAAAAATGATTTTGTAACTACTAATAAGTGAAGTTAATTTTTTCTAAAATGTCAAATTTGACAGGTGAGTTAAGTTAGGTGTTAGGTTCATAGTAAAGGTGCGGAAAGAAGCTATCATGGATAACCAGATCTGCCGCAGGCTCCTTGGAAGGAACTGGGATCTTAAACCACAAATGGCTCACTGGGCTTACGTACCAATAATCAGACCCATGGTAGTCTATGCCTTACTGGTTTGGTGGCCAAAATAAAACGCAAGACACCACAACAACAGCTAGCACAAACCCAGCGTTTAACATGTCTTAACATAACAAGTGCGTTACTGAACTAGTGCGAAACCCTACTCGGTCTTACACCACACGATTTATACCGGGAATTTCATATAACTCGCAATATATGAATGTAGATATCGAGGTTTTACTGTAATGTCAAATTATAATGACATGTTACATTTTATGTGGGACAAAGTAAGTAAGTACACTCAAGTTGATGCGGGGTAACCTCAGAGGACACCTCGAAATCCTCAAGGACCCACGTCTAAACCATTTGATTGAAATTAAAGCATATTTAATCATATTTAGTTGCAAATTTAGTCATATTTAGAAGCAAGAATGATTGGACGAAGGGTGAGCCTCAACTTAAAAGAGGAGCACTTATCTGGTACACCGATGCTTCAAAGACAGTTGGATAGGTATGGTCATTATTGGACCAAATAGCCGCATTAAATTGCTCCTCTGCTCGGACATAACCATTTTTCAAGCAGAAGTTTATGATACAAACATTTTCATGAAGAATCGGGCCGCCCTAAAGGCAATTTAGGCCTACACGTGTGACTCCCCACTGATCAGAGAGTGTACCAGCAACCTGAGAGAACTCGCTAGGAGCAATAATGTTATTCTATGGTGGGTTCCAGGTCACAGAGACATTGAGGCCAATGAAAAGGCGGACAAGGCGGCTAAAGAGGTAGCGAAAACGCCCTTTATTAGACCCCAACCCGGTTGTGGACTACAAAAAAGCCACTTAAAACAGGCAATCAATAGTTGGTGGGCCTCAAAGGTAGTCTTACGCTGGAAAGAACTTCCAGGTCACAGACAGGCGAAGTGTATGATAACTTCGCCGCAAAACAAAACCAAAGAGGTTTTATATCTCAGCAAAGGGGATTTAAGGTCGCTCTCAGGCCACCTCTTCCATATTGGACAAGCTGAGGATTAAACTTATCGACTTTGCAACGACGAGCAGAGACTGCTGAACATTTACTGTGTGATTGCGTCGCTTTCTCCTCAGCCCGGCAGCAATAATAATAATAATAATAAGGTTTTTATCGATAAATCAATTTTAAAATGATTTTGTGAGGTTAATTCCTAAAATTTTAATAATTATTATCTTGAAACTTTATGATTATTTTAATCTTCTCTCAAACATCGACATAAATAATAATTAGTAATATCCGATAAGTATCGTTGACGAATAAATATCTTTCTGCAACTTAAAAAGAAATATAAAAATGTAATTGACACTTGTTCGTTTCGGAAATTATTCATTAAGCGGGTTTTCCGTAATTCACCCCGTACATCTGCCTATGAAGGTGACGCCCAAAGGTGTTCGCGAACGAAACGAACGACGGCACCATCTGGACTCACTTCTGACTCCGCGGCAACAAAACCGGAAATGGTACAACTACAACGGCGACTTCGGGGCACTCGTCGTCGTCGTATTATTACGGTGTGTTGTCGTAAACGGTCTCGCTACGTATTAACCCCTTTTATTATTTATTAGGTGATAATTTGAGTCCGAACCGTGAACATGGAACGCTTCCATTTCGCGACGGTGTTCGCCTGTCAACGTGTTCAACAGTTCGGCTCCAAAGTAAATTATCACTTTGAACACCTTTTTTTAAACATCTCATTGTATTTCGTTTTCAGAATAAAATTGTTAAAATTAAAAGTTAGCTTATGTTGAAATTGAAGGAAAAATAAAAATAAAGTAATGTTGGCGTCATGTGGTTGCAAATGCGCGAGAATTTGACACGTAACAAAGGATCCACGCGGTTAAAGTGACTGTGTTAAAAATGATCCAGGCGCGGGTAAACAAACTGTGCCGCCGCTGAACCCCCGGGGGCCCCAAATGCAACCTATGAAGACGTCACGCGGCACCAGGCGAGAGGTTTTTAATCAACTGCTGCTTCCCTGGTAATGTATGGTAATATATGGAAATACGTTTTTTCGGTATTAACACTCTCTCGAAATGGATTACCATATAAAGATCACCGGCCGCAGATAGACAACGTTTTTCTTCTTCTTCTCGGTCTTCTTTAAGGGGTAGACGACGAATTATACCTGCGCTTTCTTTGTATCCGTGTACCTGCTGTAAGAGACAAACCAATCTATATATTTTTATTATTTTTCCATTTTTAACTCATCCCAAACAGATTTACAATCAACAATAAAAACGATCATCACATCCCCAAACGGCTACCGATATTATTAATAATATAATAAAACCTCAATATAACGGATTAATACGGCAAACAAGTAAAGTTAGACTAACACTAGATCTAGAAAGTTTCTAGCAAGAGCTATTCTTCCATTAGCAGTATTTAGTTCTTTTCCAGTACTATCTGATCTTCTAGCAGCAGTTCGTTGTCCTCTTCCAGCAGTGTCAAGTCTTCTGCTAGTAATCTAGTGCTCTTTTAGTAATATGTAGTCTTTTTCTAGCAGTAGCTGGACTTCCATTAACATTATTTGGTCCTTTTCCAGTAGTATCTGATTTTGTAGCAGCAGCTTTTTGCTCTCTTCCAGCAGTATCTAGTATTCTTTCAACAGTGTTTATTCTCAGCAGTTTTTTATCAGCCGAATAGTATTCCAGCAGTATCTAGTCTTTTCCAGCAGTGTCTAGTCATTCATTAGCAGTATTTAATCGTTTCCCAGTAGTATCTGATCTTCTGCAAATAGTTAATTGTCTTCTTCCAGCAGAATCAATTCTTTCCCCAGCAATATCTAGTCCTCCTCCACTATCTAGTTTTAGTTCAATAAAATTGTTATGTAGCACTAAATAACAAGTAAAACTCCCACTAGAGACACTAGAACTAGAAAGTTTCTGGTTTATATTATTAAATTAATTATATTTTATATGTAAAACAAAATAATTTTTTTTATTAATTCATTTCGAAACACAACACATCAATTTTGTTGTTCTCGGAAAGTGTTTCGCTCTGGCGAAGTTCTTTTTTGGTGGGCGTATCGATTAATTATTATTTAGGTCCTGTTCGGAGGGCCCCAATTGGTACATAAATTAGCCAACGACCGGAGCCCCGCCGGACGCTTCGGCGGACGCTTTTTGACACATACTGATGCTAATAACACAGCCCCGCGTTATCTACGGCCGTGTAAATATTCGGACAGGACGGGACGGGGCCCCAATTACGGTGAAAGTCGAAAACGATTACATACGCCCCGTACGTTGTAATTGAATCGAAAGTTGCAAAATAAAAAGAACGAAAGTAAAAATTACCACTTTGAAGAAGACCTCTTTCGTTTCAAATTTAAAAACGTGAAATTAATCATTCGATATCGTTAAATTAATTTCAACCAATTAAAGATAGAAAAAAGAAAAACTTTTTTTTTTTATTGTATCCTAACTCATAATTAATTAAGAACGTTTACTAAATAAAATGGACGCTTAGCGAAAATGCAAATCACCTCCATGTAGTGTTTATACGTTACGTTAAAATACTCAAGTTTAATGGTTTAAAATTACCATATTACAACCGAGAAAGAGTCCAGGGGAACGGTACATAAGGGTATTGTCCAATTAATATCGCTTAATAACAACCGCAAACGATTTCGAAGCGGCTCGGCTCGCACGGGTCGGCGTCATGTTCGTGCAGGTTAAGTGCATATTTTACACTCTGCGTTGTAAACGTTGCATTTGAACCCATCGTGCTAAAATACCCGAATTGAATTGAAACTCATAATAAATTTTTGTATACAATTCTAGTTTTTCACAATTCGTTCGTAGTGAGTTGAGTTGAGTTGAAACGAAGAATAAGAATAAGAGAAAAAGTGCTGGCACGTACAACAATACTCATGTGAGCTCGGTTTTAGCCGCTGTTTCGTAGGTGTACAGATAAATAGCGGAGATACGAACGTTACGGACGAACACAATATGGTCGAATAAAATATTACGGAGTCGGGAATCGTGCCCGGAAAAAGGACGGGATTATTTGGAGGCGATGCGGTGGAAGCGAGAGCCGAACTTAGCCGGGGAAAGATTTGTCGTGTAGATTATTACGGAACGTCTACATAAAGGGAAATGAAGTTATCATTGGACAGGTAATATCTCGTTGGCTTTTGTTGGTACTCGTTCAGATTACGGAAGGGCGCGCGGGCCCCCTAATTGAGTAATTGTTTACAATAAATTGTCAACATTTGTTATACACAAACCGGACAGAGGCGACATCGTCTTATCTTATTTTAAATGAAATTTATTTCCTACTGCTTAAAACCAAGATAATTCAATAGATTAAAACATAACCTCACATGTTAAACGTAACTGTACAATATTGTAACTGTCGATAATGGAGTAAGCTAGAATGAAAAGAAAGAAATACACCAGATAATTGGAGACAAGCAAAAATATATGTTTTATGCCTATAAGTGAAGTAAGTAAATTTAATGCTTTATAGTCTGTAGTGGCTGAAATAATTTTTGTTAATAGACGAGAAGCTCGTTAATCCAAGTCAATAATCCAGAATTGATTGGAGCAACCAACAGGAAAAAATTCTAGGAAGGACATATGGATTTTGTGTCAGAGAATTTCGGTAAAATACTTCAGTAAAATACTAGATCGTTGACTTGGTTATTTTGTCTATTATCGTTATGTTCCTGTTGCGGCTAATGTTGGAAGGGATCTCTATATATATTCCTCGTTTGGATCTACAATGGATTTTCAATCAATCTTCAATACCACTTCAACTTCTTCATTATGTCGAAATCAGACAAATACAAATTTTATAGAAGACAGTTCTATGGAACATCTCAAATCAATATTCAAAGCGAGTTCGCCATTGAAAGTTCTATGCTAGAATCTGCTATGGTCAGATCTAAAATTCCACAATCTCTAATATATTTTCTATGAAGATAGTAGCACTATGGAATATTAATTGTTGTATCTGGATCAGATTTCAAATGAATCTACAATAGTGAGTTCTTCATTGAATGTCCTGTATCAAGAATTGCCGCAGCAAGATCTCCAATTATATTATAATATACGGTAATCATCACTTTGAGTGGCACTAGCTTTCTTAGCTAAGCTGATGAAAGTTGATTTGAATCAATCAATTTTTGCTGTTCTGTGGAGCAACGGGTCAGAGAGTAGGGATCATGTGATGTTTGTATGCGCGAAAAAGTTGCGCAGAAGCCTAATCATGACTGGGAAAATAAATTTTATTACCAACAAGCCGATAACTATTCAAAATATAAGATATGTAAAAATCATAAAAAACAAGATCACATTCAGTACTTTCATGAATATATTCGTAATCTGGGCACTTGAAAACATAAAAATTAGCAAAGATATCCAGGGAAACAAAAAAAAAAAATTTTATCAGTTTATTTTCCATGAACATTCCTCACTGGAACTCCAATGACGGTATCTGCAGCAGATTTGTAATTAATAGAAAGTGATAGTGCTGTCGCAACACGTATATAAATACAACTATATGTATACCTTGTTTGAATCTGCAATGGATTTTCAATAAATCTTCAATACTACTTCAACTTTTAATCCTATGTCGGTGTCTATTGTGACATGATCTCCAATGTTGTCAAAATCAGACAAATACAAATTTCATAGAAGATAATTCTATGGAACATTAATTACTGTATTGGAAATAGATTTTAAATCAATACTCATTAGTGAGTTCTCCATTGGATGTCCTATGCTAGAATCTGCTATGACCAGATCTTCAATTCCACTATCTCTAATATATCTTCTATATATGAAGCTAGTACTATTGAGTATTAATGGTTGTATCTGGAAAGGATTTCAAATTGGATGTCCTATGCCAGTATTTGCCGCGGTAAGATCTCCAATTGCTTTATCATCAGTTTATTTTCTATGAAGATTCCTCAACGCAACTCCAGTGACTCTAAAATTAAATTTTAGTTAAATCTGCTATGACAAAATCTCTATTGTATCTACTATGAAAACAGTTATATGGAGCTATAACGGCTGTATTTGCAATGGGTTTGCAAGTAACCTACAACAGCAATCCTCCATTGGATGCCTATGCCAATATCTGCTTTGACAATGAAACCATATTATATACCTTCCATGATGCTATTTCAATCGGACTGTAATGGGCGTATCTGTAATAGATTTATAATTAATTTACAATAACAACTTTTCGATTGGCAAGGCTATCCTGGTATTTGTATTGTTCAACAATTTGCTCAACATTGCTCTAAGCCATCTTTCACCAAATTGATTATTTAACCAAGGAGAAATCAGTTTTGTTTGAATTGGCAGAGCCATCGTTATTTGACGTATTAAAAGTGAAAAAGAATCGATTTTGGTTTTCAAAGATTCTGTGATATCTTTTATTTGTCAAAAATTAATTGATCTATCAACCTGATATACAAGTATATGTACAAGTCTTGTAATTGCAATAAATACTGTTAATTTTTCTTAACATAGCATGAAAAAAAGCATAAAGTAAAATCTTTTAAGTTATATTTAAATAGATGACCAATCAATTAAAGTAAGAATATTATTTCTCTCTTGGTGTGTATAAACGAGCATTTATTTGCTTTTGGCGTTCGAGTTTAGACTGTGAACGGTTCGACGGGGTAATAAATAAGGACCGAGTACGTTCTGAGAACGGTTTTTTGAATTATTATGGTAATGCGAAAGGCGTACACTGTTTGAAAATGTAAATTGACAGGCACGCAGCGAGCTTGAAGCCGGGGAGAGAGAGAATAAGAGTGAGAGAGTTAAAGAGGGACTTTGGAGTCCTTGTTTATTACCTGCTTGGTCTAAGCTAACCAATTATACAGTGTCTCCTCTGACAGCTTTAATGGTAATATACACAAGAATACCTTGTTAATATGTAATGGGCTTTCGGTGGAGAGACCCCGAAATGAAGCGGCCCGTTTTAAATATTGCTAATTTTTATTTTTCACTTAATTTAACACTATCACACATTAGTAATTAAATTTTTAAAATCTTTAAAATTTTTGATTTTATAAGTAAAGATTTTTATTACAAAAAGAAAAGATTTCTTAAATAATGAGGTTACGTTCGGAACCCGTCGGTTCTGAAAAAAACTATATTTACGAACCAATTTGGTCTTTTAAAATTCCATAAAACGTTACTACCTAATTCTAGGGCTAAAGCGCGTAATTTATGGGGTCTGGAGAACAGAAAAAGAGTGAGAGAGAAGGAACGATTTGAGACCCCATAATAAATTACGAACGCGATATGAGCTGTAGCGGGCAGCAACACTAATAAAATGTAATTTGGCCACATTAAGATGCCCGGGAGAAGCCGAAACGTTGAGAAGAAAAGGGCCCACGGAAACCTTAGATTCGAAACTAATGACGGGGTTTGGAAAATGGGATATTAGCCCCATCGTAAAGATCCTCTTATGGGTTTATTGCGTTTTAGAAAACGACCAAACGTTTATGGTTTCTTCTTTTTTCGATTTAATGTGTCCATTTCTTTCTTTTTCAGTTTTTTAAAAGGGATATAAAACCCCGGGGGTTTGTTTAAAAATTAAAAAAGATTTTAAAAAAGATTCAAGTTCAACAGGTTTTTTTTTTTAAAAAACTTTGTATTTCACGAATTTTTGGTATAATTTAAAAATTATAACAAGTTTTTACAAATGGATTTATATATTATGCAGGCTAATAATTCAACCTGGTTCTAATTGACGTACATATCCTGTATGACTAAGTAAAGAAGAAGACGTTTACATTACAACGACAATAATTTAGTTTGCGCGACGAATTAACATAATTGCACAGTTTAGTAAGAAGAGACGGGGACGAAAGTCAACGCGCTCGCAACGAACGTTCGTTGCTAAAACGCTATGCGAAGAAAAAAAATTACCAGGTTGAAAAAAAAAATCACTAATAGCTGATAAAGTTATAAAAGTGGGCCGCCCGGTGTATGCAGGTATTGTAATTGCGCATTTCCCTTCGTCGCTTTAAAAAGCCCCCTCCCTCCCAACGGATAACTTCTAGTGGCAATGAATAATTAATTTTTGTGTTTTGTTGTTCACTCTTTCGCTTAAGTGCTTCTCAAGTCATTAATATGTAAGCAACCAACAACGTTTTAATCGGTACACACAAGCGGTTTTGTTCACCAATTAAATACTTATGCTGGCTACTTTACAATAAAAAACATTTCAAATTAATTTGATTTTAATTTGTTTTTATTTTTCATTAAGGGAAAATTAACGTTTCTAAAAGGGTTTTTATTTCCACGGAAATATATAATAAAACTCTAACGGTTTTTTTTATAACAAATATAATTGGACTGCGTTATACTTCACTTGACTACGCGACATTTTATCGTTTTTAGCGATTTTCATGCTGTCTGGTAGGTAAAGGTGTAACTTATCTTAGAAAAAATGCAGAATATCGAAAGACACAAGACCTAGAACTAGAATCATTTGGGTTTAGCCGTTTTGAGAGACGTGGGACTAAGAAAAAGAATGTTTCTAGTTCTCGGTCTAGTGTTAGTTCTAGTGGCAGTGGTAGGTAGCGCTACTTAGCATAAGATATTACTATGTTGTATATATTTATTGAACTAAAACTATAGCACGAGAACTAGAAACATTCGGGTTTAGTCGTGAAAAAAAATTTTTATTGTCAATGTCAACTTTAATTTTATTATTATATTCGTAATCTTCATAAAATAACCTTTAAAGTGAGTCCAAACATGACGCATTTATCTCAAAAAACCAAAAAGTTCGAACTTTCAACTCTTAATTTTGACATATTTGTCAACGTCATAAAAAATCCTTTAAAATGAGTCCAAACTCGACATGTATAACTTTAATATTAATGGAGATACAATCACTTCCGGTTTGAAACGTCAACGTCAATTTTGACATATTTATCATCTTCATTAAAAAACCTTTAAAATGAGTCCAAAGATGACGCATTTATCTCAAAAAACAAAAAAGTTGGAATAAAAACCATTAAACCCGACGTTAGCAACAATGAAGATAGCATTTAATTTTTAAATATTAATACCAACCTTAATTTTTTATTTTTTTTTATTATATTTTTGTCGTTGTGACAAATATTAAGACATCTTATAAAAATTAATATGTCAAAATGACATTGACATTTCAAACCGGAAGTTGCTTATATCTCGAGTAATATTTGAATTAAACGTATCATGTTTGGACTCATTTTAAAGGATTTTTCACGACGATTACAAATATGTCAAAATTGACGTTGACATTATTAACCGGAAGTTGAGTATAACTTCATTAATATTGAAGATAAATATGTCGTGTTTGTACTCATTTTAAAGGATTTTGAATGAAGATTACAAATATGTCAAAATTAAGGTTGAGATTTTAAACCTGAAGTTAGTTATCATATAATAGAAGTTTTATAACTGAAGTTTATTTAGTGTTAGTCACTTTTCCGTACGTTCTTTTTATTTTTAACGTGTTTTTTGAGTCATTTCATAAATTAATTAAAAAGAATCGTCGATACATAAACATTAATCACGCGAAATAAGTTAAAATGTCAAGATGACAGATGTCAAAGGTTTTGGTTTAATGTTAGTGTTAGTTCTAGTTTTAGGTGTTATTCAGCGTTAAACGTCGTATATTTTTCATTGAATTAAAACTAGAACTAACACTAGACCTAGAACTAGAAAGTTTCGAGTTTAGCCGTGCGTCTTCAGAGTCTTTAAATTGTAAATTAAAAATTGGTCATAAATATTAGTCCGTTATATCGAGGGTTTACTATATCTTTAAACTTACAACGTTAAAAAGATGAAAGTCAATTACAAGTCTCGAGCAGAAGGTAAAATAATATCACGATCGATTGACGAGATGAAATGTAATGAGGTGAATTTATTGCGTTTTAAAGTGAGGTGCTTCAGCGAATCCGGTTTAATATGTAATTTGAAATGCTAAAGCGGAGGTGCGTTGACGTCGTTTTCCTTCTCGTTTCGACGATGGAATATTTAGGATTTTAGACGTTTCAATAAGAACATTTTGACGAGAAACGTCATCCTCGTTTTTACTTTTTCTCATTCGTTAAAACTTAACTAATTCAACATAAAAAAAATAATCAACTTTTATACTTTTAAATAACATCTTAAATTCGTTTATAATAGAAGTTGAATTGGTTTTCGTTTCACAAAGGAGATTTTAAGAAAGAAATCTCTTAAGAAAAAGTCAAAAAGGATCCCTTTCGTCTCACAATAAGCCGTTAATAACATTACAATACACACAACATCCCACCAAAAGTCCATAAAACTGACTGTATGGGTGCCATTGTAAACGTTTCGAATGCGCTTTGTTCGGCGACAAAGAGTCCAATAAGCTCAGTTTTGCAAACTCGCATTTTTCCGAATCATTTGAAATCAATTTATTAGCCGCCTCCGGTTTCGACTGGTCATCGTACCATAAAATCAATTTGCAATGTTTACACGCCATAAAATAAACACATAGAATCGTCGTTCTACGCTTTATAGATTTTAGATTAGCGCGAATTCGGTCTCCGCCGAGTTTTTAGTACCTGAAAAAGTAACCCCGAAAACGAATTGTGTCGTTATTGTTTATCGTTAACCCGCCGCGCTAAATCCGACCCTGTAATCGTTTAGAACCGTTTTATCCGTCGTTCTTTTCTGTTTATTTAACGCAGATGGAATAATTTTATTGGATAATAACCGTTTTATATTGTTAATAATAATAATAGATAAATTATTTTTAATTTTTTGTTTGCGTTGAAATGTAAGGTTAACTTTAAGGTTTAGTTTCGTTTTTGATATCTCCATTATTCCGATGGTGTATACGAAAGCGGTTTTGTTGTTGGACGTTGGTTGTGGCGCGCGAGTCCAGATCCCAAGATTCCGATTATGATTATATTCATGACGTTAAGTGGGTTTATGTTGGTTAAATTAAACTTAACCCAACCACAATCTCCGTCTTTCTTTCTCATCTCACATCTCATTTTCTCTCGCCCTCGGTCATCAATCGATCGATTTACTCCATCTACCGGCTAATACGAGTAATTACGGCGCCCTTATTAATTAAAATTAACTAATTTCGCTTTCTATTTTTATTATTTATTTGTAACTTTCCTTTATTTATTATTATTTTTTGTGGGAGGTCGATTGTGTACTTATTGATGCGGTGCGATTTGCATACTTAATATTAAATTAGGAGTAATTAGTAGAACTGTCGTAAGATATCCAAACGAAAAACCAGTTTGTTATCTCTATCCAAAACGCAAGGAAAAACGTCGGTTGAAAAGAGACGGAACGTGATAGAGTGGTACGTTTGAATATCGACGAGGTGGCAAAGCACATTTAGAAATTGGCTCTATCGCTAGGATGTAAATTAGAAACGTTCGTCGGGACATTAATTACTTCTCCAAACGATTTCATTAGGAAAAGTCGATCCTAATGTATGTACTCGATTGCGGGTTATTTATTCTCTTTTCGTTGTTTGTTATTTCTAAATCGGTTTAAACGTGTAACGATTATTAATGCGACTTATAATTAAATCGTTTTCTAATTTATATTATCGAAAAAGTGTTGCAAAACTACAGTTTCCAATCTTATAATCCTTATTAACGCCATCTAACGAAATCTAATAATACTAAAACAATTTTCATCATAACCGATGGGGTCATACACACTTATTAAATTTAGAGAAAATTTTTACGTCAAACGATATATGCAAGTATATGCATGAACACAAAGTAAAAGAAATATTTTGATCAATTTTATATTTTGCGTAATTTGAAGTGAAAAATAGCAAATATTCAAACGAAATAATTTCGCGGCTTTTCTGTGACGTAGGAACCGCACTGCCTAAAACAAGTTAAATTGTCCGTTAGATAGCGCTTGCGGTGTGACAGTGTCAAAACAAAACCATGGATGTAATAGAGTGTCTCTATTACATCCATGAACAAAACATAATAAACATAACCTACAAACACTCTATCTCTTTTCAATACAACCTAAATGACGTTCATCTCTTTCTTGCATTTGAGCGGGGTGCAGGGGACGCAAAGGTGGATACGTACGTCATCAACGCGGGAATTTTAAAAGCGCATATGGGTATATAAATTTTCAACAATTTTTTTAACAATGATTTTGTTCGAAAATATTCAAAAAAAAAATAACGGTAACTATATTTTTAAACAAACTTTCAGAAAATATAATAAAAAAAAAATTGTGTATGACCCCATTATATTATATGTGTCAATTGATTTAATTTCCTATTTTTATATTAAGTGAAAAGTTTTTCGAGCATTCAAAGACAGCAACAAATTGACTTTTGAGATAATAGTAAGTTAGAAATCAATATGTGAGATGTGAAACTACAAAGTTGATTCAGTTTTATCTCTGTCAACATGACATTTTCATCTGTCATTTTTACTTTTTCGTTATCGACATGATTTTTGTCATTTCTATCTGTCAATTTAATATTTCATATATCAATTTAGTTCTTTATTTGTTATATTGTTGTTTCCTGTCAACATGATACTTAAATCTATCAATTTTATGTCATTTAAAAATTGACATTTCAAAAGCCAACCTGTCATTCTTGTCCGTCAATGTAATTTCGTATGCCATCATAACATTATCTGTCAACATGACATTTTCATCTCATCATTTCGTCATTTTGACTTCTTCGTTATCAACATGACTTGCTGTTGAAATATGACTTTTTAAATATATTTTTAATATTATTTCATATATTAGTGTAATTCTAGTTCTCTACAAAAAAAGCTCTTTTTTTTACACGTAGATTGTGTTAGTTCTAGTTTTAGTTCAATGAAAAATATGCAACAATCTAACGTTGAATAACAACTAGAACTAACACTAGACCTAGAACTAGAAAGTTTCGAGTTTAGCTGTTTGTCTTCAAGCGCAGGGAAATCTTAGATTCTATAATATTAATAATTCGAAAAAAATATGTTAATGAAAATTGTTACTGATTTAATTCTAAATAAGATTTATTCGAAAAATTTTCTGATTCAAACAATAATAATTGTGATAACCTCAAAAAAAGTATTTTTTATATCAGTATACAGCGCCATCTACTGGCCATATCAATTTTTTTAATTAAAATTATCGGTTATAAATCGTATTTTAAACAAATTTTATCTGAAGCGATTTTTGGTAAAATTGAATTTTCATCGTACAATTCACAGGGAAATTTTAAATTCTATAATATTAATAATTCGAAAAAAATATATTAATAAAAATTGTTACTGGTTTAATTCTAAACAAGATTTATTCGAAAAAATGTTCTGTATTTCAAATAAAAAGATAGATAGATAAAATAATTGTAAAATAAAGATTTTTTTAGTTATTTTAAACGTTACGGATACAAATTGGGGATTGAAATGGGCACGTTCGGAGACGCATTCGAAGAAATCGACACCGTCGAAACATTGAACGCGGTGATTTGTATGATCGTCCGTCTGCCCACAAAATGGCTTTCGTAATTGTTTACCGACGTCGAGCACGCGTTTCCAAAGATAAATTTCAACGGTCACGAAACGAGGGGGTTCCACTCCTCTTTGACGACTGACTGACTTGACTGACTGTAGTTATACGTTTTTTACGTGACCGAAAAGATTTACCTACTTAATACGCGCCATCCATTAATAATGGATTAGAAACATATTCAAGGAATTCATAGTCGTAAATCAAAAACGTTTTTTTTTATATTGACAAGATTCTAGACATTGAATTTTGTAGTTGTGAAATTGTCACACTCGTTACATAATGTTATGGAAGGCTCGATAAATAATTTACAAACAACAAAAATTCAAGACGAATATTGCTTAAACATCAGAGAATTTTAATGTTCCTGGTTAATAATCGTAGATGAAGGCGTTTTTGATTGCTACCATCTTATTGACCACCTATTCCGCTCCGGAGTTCCATCATTCTTGATCGCAGCCCTAAATTTGATACTTGTAAGTTGAGGCATAATTTGTCTCTACTAGAACAATGTATGGAATCACCCTGTATATAACGGTTTTGGATGCATCCTTTTTCTCCCGTTTAATGAAGTATTATATGAGTTTAGGAGGACTTCAGGACATATAATTACGGTAGTTTTTAGTTTCCGCTTGGAACTGCGTTTTTTGTGCATTTTCAGCTTTTAGCTGTGCTCATCTTTAATGAACAGGAAGTTTTGAGAGATTTACTAGAATCTAACAACATCTGGTGACGTTTTAGCAATTCTGCCGAATGGCTACATCTCCCCCATAGTTCTTTCCCCAATCCCAGAGCATCTCTTACATTCCGCGGGTGATATGCTATTTCCAGAATTGTATCGATATGATTTAAGGCAATTACAACGAAATATCGCAACATAATTAAGGAGACCTACATTCCCATATACACTATGCTAGGATCTCTCGTGGTGCTTGAAGTACGATTTATCGGACTGTACATAGAGTATATTGATTTAAGTCTATGAGGACACCTCACTTTTGAGCCAACCTTGCCTGAATATATAATGCGAAGCCACACTTTCAAAACGCACGTTAAACACTTTAAACAAATGTCTGCCCCAAATCCAGTTTGTCTGAACCTCGTTTGTTACAACAGGTTGAAACACTAGAATATCAGGTTCATTTGAGTACGTGAGGTTGACTTTGTGTTTGTATCATCAAGGCTGACACGTTGATTGTAGGACTTCGCTGATAGGGACATCGTCATATTCAGACCTTGACACATTCTGTGCCCAGAGCCATTCTCAGGCTCGTTCTATGAGGTCATATAGCGAATACCCATCCATATATAGGATGTTACTTCATACTCCTAACATAATGGGTGCATGCCCAACCATTAAATCACCGATGGGGTTATTTTACTCGCACTAGCTGGAATTTTTTCACTATGTCTTCAGAGTACTGGGTAGAAATTACTTGGCGATAAAACCCATCTTTAGCTGTCAGAGGAATATTGACGAAGACATCATGCTAACATCAAATATTATAGACAAGATTCAAAATAAATTTGCACCTCTAACAAGAGTCACATTTGATATCACACCCCATTTGTTCTCTTTCTTTTATAGATGGTGATTTGATGTAGTTTTCTGACAGTCTAACTCGTCTTTTTAGCAAACGGTCTTCTTCTTTGCAAATTTTGCACACACCTTTGATTTTGATTATCTACTTTCTATAAGACCCATCGTGATATTCCTACTTCTTCAACGAAGTCGACCACACTCGTTGACTCGTCGTCATAACAAGAGAAAAGTAACACCATTATTGATTCCTTATATGATCGTTATTTCTGGATTTTCGTAGATTTTTTTTGTAGCTGCTAGACCACCGGGAAAGTTCTGTCACTTTGTTAGTGCTCTTACACAGAAAGTGTAAGATCTAGCGAGAATTTTCACCGAAGTATTTTAGGTTCATATTGGATCAAAAAACCTAACCAATTTGAATTAAATAATTTTTCATTAATCTTTTTTAGAACCAAAAAAAAAATCATGTCCAATTATAATTTCAATTCACGACTTCGCCAGGTAATAAACGCCAAAGAGAAGACGATTACTCGTTTCCTTTATTCGTCATTTCGGTGGCGTTCTCGGTTTTTAGTATTCGACGGTCGTGTAATGGTGGTATTAAAAGTCACAATAAATAAGAATAATTTTGTGGGATGAATTTTTTAATTTTTCCATATATTTTTTTTCAGAAAGCTTTTAAATTTAAATAATAACGTCTTTTAAAAGTTACGTATTCCGAGAAACCGATAAACGATTCGAAAAATAATCAACGAAATAAATTTAAAATTCGAATCAAAACACCAACTTGCGTTGTATACACATCTCTTTATATTATAAAATACGCCACAAATTACAGTAAGACATGGCTTACACTCGATGAATTAAACAGGAGAATCGCGGAATCAAACTCGGTTTGAATATAAATCGATGATGCCGAAGCGAGAAAGAATATTCGAACGGGAATGAAAAAAGGATGCAGAAAGAAAAAAGAACGAGAATAGAAACGAAAGATAAAGAAGAAAAGACACGTTATATTCAGACCTACAGGAAAAATACATCATCAGTTGATTACACCTCGTAAAAAAGGTGGATGTGAGCGGGGATTTTAATTTATTACCACTATTGGCACCATTGTTAACTGCGGGCGCCGTACGCATACTAAGCAGGGACCCCACAGGGGCCAACAAAAAAGAATAAAATTCTCCCAAATTGCCATTCTAACAGCGTTCATCATCTAAATCTGCATATCCTGCTCAAAGTTATTAGTGTACCATAACTAGGATGTGTACAATATCTTTATCGCAACGCGGCTTTTCGTCGTTTTATGTAAACGCGGCTTTTATCATGCCCGGATCGTAGCGCATGGGGCATTGTTTAGATGCTTTGATCGTGGGTTGCGATTACTCGAAAAAGGCTCGGCCTCTCAAGACCATTTACTATGTCCATGGAGGGTTTTATTTGTATTATCTCTTTTTGTCTGCTTTCTTAACACTTCCTTAAACTCATAACTTATTTCTTAGTACTACTATGATGCGTTAGAGTATGTAAAAAATATTATAAAGGTGCGGGTTTTCGATTTTCTCATTAGCACATCATAAACTAACAAAGGCCACAAATAATGGGGCCCCCTAACCGAATCAATTTCGACTAATCCCTTTTTGATTTATAGAGAGACACCTGGCACCCGATTTAGTCTGGTCGAAAAAAAAATGGAAAAATAAAAAAAAGGATTTGAGTTGTGCCGAAACACAACCAATAATAGCAATAATATCGAAGACCCTAACCAAACCACAAAAAAAAGAAAAATTAAAATAAAAAAAAACAACAGCTTCGGGGCCAGATCCAAATCGAAACCCCTCGAAGAAAAGAAATCGGCGTTGTGTAGGGATGAAGAAAAAAAATCCAACAACTTATTATTTATTATTCCGTATATTACAACAAACAACCGGCGATAATATACACGGAACGTATTCATTGGGGCGACGCCTCTTTTCGAAGCTGACTCTTTCTTGGGCTGCTGCCGGCCGGGTCTCAGACCCAAACACCTATGGAGTTTGAAAATTTATTTAATGAGCTAAAAAAACAATATTTCAACCGGTCGTATTGGTTAGTGATAATTTATTACGTCCGCAGAGAAAGATAGACGATCGTTTTTAAATGGATGGTGTAAAAGAGATGGAACTAAAAACCGAAGACCATGGAATGCCAATGATTCACGATACGACGAAAGCCGATGTTCAAGATGTTTTTAAGTGTGTGTGCGTGCGCGCGCGCCCTCATCTCTCTCTCTCTCCTTCTTTTCTTTCTTTCCATTCCTTCTTTCTATCTTTCCTTCTTTCTTTCCTTATATTTGTATACATATAAATATATTCAGCGAAAGAATAAAGAAAGAGAGAAGAAATTTTTTTATTACTTCTTTTACCCTTGTGTTTGGTTTCGACGAGAACAAATGGATGTTACACTTCTAGCAGTTTCGGGTTGTTTATAGCCGCCGTCGATTTACCTTTATTTATTTTTTTGGTTTCGCCCTCGAAATCTTCGTTTCTTCGCTTTAAAAAAACAAAACGTTCACCAAATCACCACCGTTTCATTTGTAAAACCCTTGTTTTTCTTGTTTAATGAAACCAGTTTCCGGTGACCGCCCTTTTTCGTTTAAGGCAATCAACAAGTTTAAGATTACCACTAATTGATACTAATATTAACGATGTTTACAAATTTAGATTTTTTTATTGGTTTGGTAACTTAAATTTTAAGATATTCTTAATTTTATTTATAAATATAACTATGTTAAGTACATAAAGTTAGTAAATTGTGTTTTTATGGTGAATATGTCAGTTTAAGAAACGAAGGAAATGAGATAAAAAAAAAGCATATGTCATTTTTATCAATGTCGGTAAAGTAGTATTCTTGTTGAAGATATGTCAAAAAAGCTGTCATTTAATGACGTTTAAGAAGAAAAATGTTTATGTCTCGGTTATTTTCAAGTTATTATTATCATTATTTTTTTTAGGTATAGAACTAGGAATACGGGAGGTTTTCTACGTCCAAGAGATGTGTAAATAGATCAGAGAATTAGAGGCCATTACGATTCACGATGCGGCGGAAAGCTTAAAAAGACTGTAGTTGGAAGCATGTAGAGAGGAATACATATTTAGCAATGACAGGAAAAGCTGAAGGACACTGGAAAAATGCTGTAATAGTAAAAAAGGTGTGATGGTCGAAGGAAGCGATGAGTTACGAGTGAATGTGGTTAAGAGGCTGGAAGGACATAAAATTGAATTCAATGGGGAAGTTTTTGATAGACGGTGATTCCTGGATAGATATTAACTTGACGAAGACCCTACCCAACTCGCTCAAACGGAAAGTTTATAATTTATTTATAAAGGAATGTTAGGAGAGAAGAAAATGTTTTATCAAATCTCCTTGACAAATTTAGTCAAAGAAGCAAGGGTTCCCTCAGAGGTTAGTTAACAACTTGGTACTCGATGTGACTGCGGCATTAAGTAAAATGTGATTTTTAAGGTATTCATACAACTTGTTAATCACAGCTTAACGCTTCCATGCTTAAGTTGCCTTCAAAACACATATCTTCATATATAGCTCTATATACATACTATGAAGGTGGACACAGAGGATACATATTCATAAACACATTTACAGAGGAAGAAGCTAACTAATAAGCGGCATAGAGAGCCAAGAGCAAGACCCTGGAGGATTTTAAAGTAGGATGTTAAGGGAAATTAATAAGTTTAGATGTGCTATTCTTAATATAGTCACAAACGCCTTTTTTTACAACGATTATTAGTCTCAAGACTATAGGCTTGATTTATAAGGCTCTCAGCCCTTATGATGTTGCTTCTGCGCTGAAACGTTTGGGATACACACAACTAGTTGAATCGGATTGGGGTTTAATCAACTAAACCCTTTTCGAAGTTTATTTTATACTGTCAACGGAAGTCGATCAGATCTGCGTGCTTCAGTAGGCATTTAAGTGAGTTTTAAAAAATTGTCATGCAATAAAACATGGATTTCTTTATGTATATCCATATACTATATAGGTGTTTCATAATATATGCGCAGGACTTCAGGTTGTGATAGCTTATCCAAAAATTTAAAAAAAAAGTTTCTGATCGCCCAGTACCACCCCATAACTTGTTTCTACGCATTCACCAACGACTATGGGAAAATGGAAGTTTTAAAAGGAATACTGCTGATAATGGGCGACCTATGGAAGTTGCAAATCCCCAAGTAGAAGAGGCTGTCCTCAACGAAATGGATGACAATTCGACCACAACACCAGAAAAATTGCTCACTACTTAAACCTATCTCACTCGACGGTTTGGAGAATTTTAAAAAGGCAACTTTTGTATCCCTACCATATCTAAAGAGTACAAGCCTGCAAGATAAAATTGCTCAAAATCCTAAGTTTGGAGCCGAAGTTCTGTTTACTGATGAAGCATCTTTCTCGAAGGATGGTATTTTCAATTTTCACAATAACCACATATGGCTAGAAGAAAATCCACATGAAATTGCAGAAGGCCATCATCAGCAACAATTTTCCGTAAATGTTTTGGTGACATTTCCAACATTTAATTTAACTGTGTATGATTTGTAATTGTTTTTTTTTTAATTATGAAGTTAATGTTTGCTTTTGTTACTTGTTCTAACGTTTTAGTCAAATAAAATTTTTATTTCAAAAAATTGACCATGTTTTTCAACATAAAAGTTGATTTTTCTAGAAAACGGTCAACTTTAGAGCTCATGAGCTACAGTACCTGTTTTGTGTAGAAAACATTGACGGTTCAAATGGGCGTCTCAAAACCGTACTTTTTCCAGTGGCGTAGAAGTTGAGGAGAAAAGCAACCACTACCCCTTCAAAATCTTCACCAATTATGACTTAACTTTCCTGTATATTCGCAAAGTGAAGTGTATGCTTCCAATTAAATCGAAACTCCATTTAGACCCTTGCGACGATGGCATCAAACCTCCAACCAACAAACTTTTACCCATAATTTCCTATCTACTGTCTTAGCTGATATCTTCCTTATTATTAGAGATAGTTAAAAACTAAATGCACAATTTGAAAACTTGATTATTTCTCCATCTAAATTCGGGGTTTCGTCTGCCGATAAGTTGATACTAACTAAGATCAATAAAAAATGAAGAACACAAAATGCAGGGTATTTACAAGCTAATCACCACAGCTTGATTTGCCAGGAAGTTAAAAAAAACTGTAGCTCGTTCCATGTTTGGCTACAATCTGAACCCATTGTATTATTAATGTAGAAGCGTTTGCGTCAAAGAATCTGCACTGAATTAGATGTTTGAGTCAAGTATCTTTTTTGTGCTACAACACTGCACGATGACATTCAGGAAAAAAATCTAAAACTTAGGTTATGTTTATGACAGTTAATTTGACATTGTTTTTCAGAATGTCAACAAACAATTTTCACTCAATTTATAGGTTATCTTAATAAAAAATATTTATCTACAATAAATAACAACAAATAACAGGTAAGTGTAGACTTTATAATGAAATATTACCCGCAAATCATGTTATTACACCTTGTAAAATTAATAATCTCGTCTTGAACCGGATTTTCCTTAACCCCCCCAGTCTCAATTTAATAAAAAAAACCCCTCCGATAAGTGGTTGATGACCAGATACGGTACTTTCAAGGAAATAACCGTCAATTCTTAACCAATTATCGCCGTCGTATCCGAGAGAGGCGCACTTTTGAAAAATAAAACGGACACGACTACAAGATAGGGGGCAGAAACTCACCTTTTCTCTCTCCCTTTATCTGTCTTTCTCTTTGTCTGGGGGTACGATAAAGAAGAAGGTACAGCGGAGGAGGCCCCCGCCGAATCCGGTGGGTGTGCTCGCGAGGTTATAATGAATCGACTCGACTCGGGGGCCGGTAAAGTGTTGTATTAACAAAGAGTGGTGTCGGGTATAAACAACGGGGCCCAACCTCGGCCCTGGAGACGCAAAGGACGGAGACGACGACGACGACGCCGCGCGGTTCTCCACCGTCCAATATATCAAACGGCGGGCAGGTTATCATTATCGTACATAAATACACACGGAGCCCAACACTGGTTGGCCGACGCTCCGTGCGCAATCAATTTCAACTTCTTCGAAGACGATGCCACAGACACTCAACAGTGTATGTGTGTGCGTGTGTCTTTGTTGAGACGGTTGCAGACTTTGTCGTCGTCGTCGTCGCAAGAGGCGTTGTTGTTCCTTCTTCTTCTTCTTCTTTATCGTGTTGTCTTTCATTTGAAAGCCCCCGCCAAAAGAGGAGCTTTCGATGTGGACCTTCCCTCGAATGGGGTCTCCGCCCCGTTCTCTTTCCCGAAATGGGAAGGGATAAACTAAATTATTTAATGAATTATTAGAAATTAATATTTTATTCTTTTATAATAATTAATCCTTTAAAAAAAATAATTCAAATATAAATCAAAAAAACCGAAAATGAAATAAATAATAAAATTGAAAATAAGTGGTCAGTTCCAAGTAAAACCGTCAATAAACAAGCTGTTGAATTGGTTTTTTACATACACACGCAAGTTAAAGAATAAGAGAGTGTGAAGAAAGAGACGAAATCGAAGAAGAAGACGGTGCTCATTAGCGTTGCGGTTCGGGGGGGCCGTAAATAAAATTTTGGACGCGGCGACGACAAAAAGACGGCCCCGGAACGCGCCTGTAATGGCGCTAAAGTATAAATAATTCAGACGAGCTCGCCGCTCTTTCGCCGCGCCCCGGAGCGAAAAAATTGCATTAAAATTCGGAGCCCGCGGGCACCCAATTCCCTCGACCACATCCCGGCCAGCCCCCCTCATCTCCCACTTTAACAACGCTGAATAATGATTAATGGTGCCGCGATACGTTAAGTACCTCGAAAGTGACCGCTTTTTGTTTGTAGAAAGAGACGTTTTAAAAATTACTACATGAATCAATCAATAAAACAACTTAAAAAGAAAACGAAACATCCGAAAAGGATACAAGAATATTAACAGTTACACATTAATCCTTCTTTTATCTCATTAACAGATATAATCTTTTTATCTCCTTAACTAATTTTACAAATTTAAAAGGAAACTTTTAAGAAAGATACAGATTTTGTAAAGGAAGAAGAGGATTTTTTTTTCTTAATTTAATCCCGTTTTAAACCAATTAGGAGACGCGGTGGCTCTTGTATCTATTACCTTTTTGACTTCGCGATGTTAAGTCCTGCGGAAGGACGACGAAGGACAATGAGCCACCCAAGTGCTGCTGGGTGCGAGAGGATCAGATCAGGTATAATACGAAAAGGGGCTCTACTTTGAAATTGAAACCCCAACGACCCGACGCTTTTAAAGCTTAAAAACGCGTTAAAACTAATACGGTTTTCGTGGAACACGTTTAACGGAGCAGAGAAAGATATTTTCAAAATCCACTTTAGTCTTTGTACGAAATTAAAAATGAAGAAAAGATATATATTGGTTAAATTTACATTTAGAAAAGTAAATTTGAAGTGCTCTAGTTGCTACATACTTTAAATGTTATGGAAAATTCATATCTAATTAAAAGTAGACCTAGTGTTAGTTCTAGTTTTACTTGTTATTTAGTGCTATGTTGTATTATATTTTTATTGAACTAAAACTAGATAGTAGAGGAGGACTAGATATTGCTGGGGAAAAAATTGATTCTACTGGAAGAAGACAATTAACAGTTGGCAGAAGATCAGATATTATTGGGAAAGTATTAAATACTGCTAATGGAAGATTAGACGCTGCTGGAAAAGACTAGATACTGCTGCAATAGTATTCGGCTGAGAATAAACACTGCTGAAAGGATACTAGGAACTTCTGGAAAAGTAATATGTGTTTTCTTGTTTTTTAGACATTGTTGAGTATTAATCAATAAAACAATTTGTTGCACTTGTTAACGATGGCAGTATTTATAAGATATATTTAGACATATTTAAGATATCACTATGTTGCATATTTTATTGCATTAAAACTAGAACTAACACTAGACCTAGGACTAGAATCATTCGGGTTTAGCCGTCTTGAGAGACGTGCGGCTAAACCCGAATGGTTCTAGTTCTAGGTCTAGTGTTAGTTCTAGTTTTACACTAGCACTATCACTAGAACTAACACTAGACCGAGAATTAGAAACATTCGGATTTAGCCGTCTTAACAGACGTGCGGCTAAACTCGAATGTTTCTAGTTCGAGGTCTAGTGTTAGTTGTAGTTTTACTTGTTATTCGGTGCTATATTGTTCTAAATCTTTATTGAACTAAATGCAGAACTAACACTAGACCTAAAACTAGAAACATTCGGATTTAGCCGTCTTAAGAGACGTACGGCTAAACCCGAATGTTTCTAGTCCTAGGTATAGTGTTAGTTCTAATACTAATGTTAGTGCTAGTTTTACTTGTTATTCAGTGCTATATTGGCAATGTGATGAGCTAGCACGAGAGGGCAGCGTTAAAGTGTTTGTGGGGCCAGAGCCAGCAGTTGGTATATCATTTGCGATGACCAAACACAGGATTGGACTGTAGGCTGAAGAGACTTCCGATGGTACTACCGATTAAAGACACATCTCAACTTGTTGAGCCTAGCCGACGATGTTGAATACCGACTATGTGCGGAGATCGATAATAATGAAAACTGTAATACATCAATACAAACTGTCAAAATATAATTTGATATTAATCTAACATTTTTAAAATAATAAATAAAATAAAAAGATATATAATTCGTGTTGATTAAAAAGATTGAAAGATATTTAATAGAACCAGTTGGTCAGTTTTGGAAGAAGAAGGAGGTTGTTGGGGCCGTGGGGCTCCTTATAACCATAACAGTAAATCATCGACCGCGCGGCCCGAAAGAGTAAATTAAGCCGCATTTTTAACCAACACCGGACCCGTCCGTGACGGCGACGGCGGCGGGGCCCCCGTGGTCCCCGCTCGTTCCCGGCACCCCGCAAAGCCCCTCCGGGCGATAAACGGCCGCCTAATTGTCCGAGTACAATGCGGACGGCGTTAATAAAGCCCCAATTTATTTCTCTGCCAATTAACGGTCTAATTTATTATGTACACTTTTTAATTGGCCAGATCGATAATTGACCACGAAGCACAGCTTTCGCAGAAGTCTTTCGACTAAGAATGTATTTACGATATCGAAATTAAATTTTTCACGTTTAAATTAACATTAAAAATAATTCAAATAAAACCAAAAAAAAAAAGTAATGTTAAGCTTATGTTTAGGTTGTGCGTTTTTCTTTTGGGGTGGTTGGTTTTAAAGCGACGGGAGCTCCGTGTTCGTTGTTCTTTTTGGAGTTTTGTCGGACGGTCAATAAAACTCTTGTCCGTAGAGATAATAATGTTCAAGATCGGATCCTGTGACGTCCCGTCATAAGAGAGCACATAGCGGCTCGCACAACACACAATGATAGGATGGGGCCCGTATACGGAGCGATTTTATGTCGCGGCGTTTATGGTCCGGGGCCCATAACGGACCCCCCCGTTTTAAAATTTATACTCGGCAATATTGTGGCAGTGAAATTCGCATAAATAACACTCCTTAATTTCAACTCGACCCGTACGTTTTAATTTAAACGCGATCAACGATAATTTATGATCAATACAGATGTACTTGAAACTGTGTCGTCTACAAAAATTCTATTTTTATATCTTTCCAAACAAATTTGTGACCACCTTCACTAGTTATTAGAACAGAAGACAAATTATTACCTAATAAGGGGGAAAGACTAACATAAAGAGCTGGCATAAGGAATGGAAACTTGATAAAAGAATGCAGAAGAAGATCTGTACGAAGTGATCGTAGAAGCTACGATCAAAAAGGGTATACAACGATACTGGATGAGATGATATAGTAAAAAAGATGGTCTTCAAAAAGGAAAAATAGATCTTTATCATCCAATACGATGGATCACTGCCTCAATGGCACCATGATGTTAGAAATTACCTGAACAAAATCCAAAGAAAAAGTCAGAACACCGCATCATATGGAACGATAACTATCCAGAATGTCAGGATAATGGCAAAACAAAGGAACATCTACATGAGATGAAAATAAGAGCTTTTTTCTCAATGCAAAATATCCCTCAATAGATTTCAATGGCCTTTACTACCTTTCAATTACTCCTAATTACTATCGATTTCACCAAATAGTCACTCTTCACCATTCTCAATCACTGGTTTTTAGTTCCAATACATTCGAATGATTCTTTTACTTCTCTCCATCACTCACTTTGGCGCCAATATCCTGAAATTGATTTCACACCTTACACAATGATTTAAAATCTCAACACTTCTTCCTGGATATCATGATGTGTTGGATGTCATGTCTCACTGACTTTCAATGACTCAACTTTCCGAATTACTAATAAAGTCTTCCGCTACCTCAAACTGGTTCCCGTTGACTACAATAGCTTTCTCAATTACTGGAAATTCCTCTCTATACCTATCAATTTACTTCCAGGATCCCTCCTTGGATCTTATAATGTCAATTATTATTCATATTAACGAATTTATAATTAATTTCTCTCAACATATCATTTATGACGACTAAAATATCTTTCTCAATTACTAACAACTGCTCCCAATAACTTCCTTGCCCCTTGGGCTCGACGTTTGAACTGAGGTTAGTTGCATATTGAAGTTTGTTGCATAGTACCAACTCCTTAACAATAATAATTCCCATTTTTTTACACTGAATAGTTAAACTATGCTAAAAATGTCTAGTTATGAAAAAATATGGAACAGTTTTTTGAAAATCTGTTTTAGGAATTGCCAGAAAAATATTCTAAATTTGAAGACGATAGGAGTGAATGAGTTGCTGAAAGTCTGTAATGGATAAAATTGGAAAGAAGGCAGTGAGATACTGTTATTTAAATTAAAATGGTTCTTCAATGTGTTTACCAATAAAATTTGAAAACCTTGACGAAATTATTTTCTTTTGATTGTTGACACCAATCCAATTTTCTCACAATAAGAAAATAAACTTTAAACTGATAGGATTTGAATATCCAAACTGTTACCAGAAAATTAATTGTTTATGATAAAGTGAATATTGAATGAAACTAATTATTTTATAAAGTATGTGGTGAATTATTTTTCATCCTAACCACAAAAAAAAATTATTACCTTATAATTTTGGTACGTTTTTCTTTTCATTTTCTTTTTTGTATCTGTCTCGTTGGTCTGATTGATGACCGCGAATAGTTTTCTTGTGGAGGTCAAACCTACTGCTCGTTCTTCAACATCCGCCGAAGACGTCTCAATCAATTTCGTCGTTACGTTACGGGGTCTAAACGGCGTCTCACGTGGCGCACGTCCCGTTGAGCCAACACTCATTATGATTTTTACCAAAAAAATAAAATTTTTTGAAAAGAAAAATCAAATTATTTCTTTTATTTCTATATAGCGGTTGAGTAGTTGTTGACCTTCTAAAAAAATAATAAAAATAGTGGCGCACGTCCAACTTGAGAACACTCCCACCTCGTTTATTAACAAAACAATTAATAAATTCAGCATCCCATTAAAGATTATTAATGAAGGCTGCGCCACAATGGGCATAAATTGAACAATGGATATTTCGGATGCTATCTCGCCCGGGAGGAGTTGATAATTAATGCGGTTATTGATAAATATCTCTCTTCTTCAACGGCGTCCCAGCTCCACTCAAGGTTGATTCAGAAACGTTTATAATTTAAGTTATAATTTTCGTTTTATAAATTTGATTTAATTATAAGATGTTTTTGATAATTTTCGATTCAAATTCGTTTTAAAAAAGCTTTTTAATCGATAAATTTGATTGTTATTAATTTTGTAATAAAAAATAAGTGAAATTGTGGTTAGTCTGAATCGGGCGCGGCTTCGAAGGCCGATTAATTTCGCCAACAATAACAGTTATTAAAATTACCGTCAAATATGTACCGGCGCGCCGGGTTCATTATTGTGTTGTCAGCGTAAATAACGTGTGGCAGGCCGGGCAACGTTCGAGGCGAAGTCTCGTCGGGGATTAAATTTAAGGCTCGATAACGTTCCAATTATAATAAAAGCAATTACGGGGGCCTCCGGGACTGAATTTATTATAAATAACAATCCCTGATTTTATCAATTATTACGTTTTTGAGTTTTTTACAATCAACAAAAAATTCATAAATCTCCAAGTAATCAATTTCGTCGATTTGCCTCTTGTAAACATAAAAAGGTGCGAGACCTAAAACCACAAAAGATACCGAAAACTTCCAGAAAAAAAAGATTCTTCAATTGTATACATTCAGAATTGAACTAATAATAAAATTCAGAGGCACACTTTTAGTCCTATTGTATTCTCTCCACGGTCAGCTGTTAACCGACACGGATACAATACGAAAAGAAAAAAAGGGGGCCGGTGCGAATCACTCAGTCAGTTAGTCACTTATATCTCCATTTATATCTCCATTTGGGCCCTATGCGATCCGGTGGTTATAGTTCGACCCTCAACTTCAAACTCTCTTTATATGTTAACTACACGGTCATTAAGTGCGACAAAGCCACGTCTTTCTTCGCCGAAATATTCACACGACGTGAAACGCTGCGGGACACAAATTTGTGCGGCGCGTTACCTGAATTTCGACTTCTTTTTCTTCCCTTTCTTCATTATATTTATGCGCGTGTATAGAAAAGGAGGACTCCGTTCGGTTTCTTTGCTTCCATTTCAGAAAAAGAAGAGGAATAGTTACCTCGTGTTTTGCCACGTTGATTTCACGTCACTTCGAAAACCGGTGATTAAGTGGTTTTCTGATGCCTTTGGTCAAACGGCTTTCAAGTTTCCTTTTGTTAAATATGAAATGTTCTTTTCTTTCTTTTTGTTGTCCTCAAGTGGTTGTTATTGACGCGTGTTTAACTATAATACCTGGCGCTAAGTTGAATAATCAGTTAATATAAAATATGGTTTTTCACACGAGGAGGGCGTAATAGCTGTTTAATTTAAGTTTTTATGTAGTCAATAACTTTTGATGAGACCATAAAACTTAATTATGTGCGAAATTAAACTAAAGATCTCATAAATCTTTGTCAAAATTTTATACCAACACATTTATTACAGCTATAACTTGGTTCTCAGTTACATGATCACTTAGGATCACTCATAAGCAGAAACTGAAATATGCAGAAAATTGACATTTTCATGATTCATTTCCATATCATATCATCTATCCAGAAAATTATACGAAGGGAGGAGGCGCAGTAGTAATCCAAGGAAATATTGTGCACTGTCTAGATTCGTCAATATAAAGAACCAACTTTCAAGTTGGAGTTTTTGGTGCCAACACATGGAAAAAAAGTTCATGGTCCATTTATTGCCCACCCAGGCATAACAAAAGGTCATGAACTGAAAACAGCAATTGAATAACTGGGCTCCACAGTACAAAAACCCTACATCTTGGCCAACAGAACCATGAAAAAATCTTAATTCAGCAAACCTTAATCATAAGCATTCAGAATTTTGAGCACTTCGTGGTGATTTTGACACTAAGGAAGGTGTGATTAATTAGCAGGGAAGTGAAGCGCATATTAGTGATCAGAACTACGAACTGGAAATGTTTCAAAATCGAATTGTATCGTAGGATTAATTCGTATGTACCATTAAAAACCAAATATTAACTCGATTGAGAAGCGGAGTATGAACATCCAGACTGCGGCAAGGAATAATCAGGAGGTACTGTCAAGAAATCAAAAAAATGTTAAGCAAACTATAACCCAAGGGAAGATAACGTTGTGGCCGAAATGATACCAGTATTAAGAGACCCGGGAATCGTTGTGTATGGCCCAAGCACTGGTCTAAATCGATATATGTGATGTTGCAAATAATAACAGAAAGCCTATAAAGCTCTATATATTGTCACAACTACTACCGAAACAATCTGGCTTTGTGCCAAGGTATGGAAAAAAGGCCAGAAAATTACTTATTTATACTTTATAGATTACACAAAGGCCTTTGATTGCGTTCAATGTCACAATCTCTGGCATATCCTTAATGAAATGAACATACCAAGACACTTCATAACCAACATGAAGACTCTCTACAAGAATAACACAGCATACTTAAGAGTTGAGACCGAGCTGATTGACCCATTTCTGGTGGAAAATGATGTAGATAAGGGTGCATACTCAGTTCCCTCTTATTCAACATCTACGGCGAGCGGACCATGAGGAAAACCTTGGAAGACTGGAATGGAGGAATAACAATAGGAGGTGGAAAATGATGGTATCATTATTACTCAACGACCTCATCGGGAGAGTAGAAAACTAAAATTTTGATAATTAACTTTGAGGGCTTGAAATAAGGAAGATGAGCAATATCGACACAGTCAATACTTTCATCTACCTTGTCTCATTAATCTCTAACGAAGAAGGCAGCGGAGAGATTAGCAGGAAAAGCGTCCTAGCTAAGGAAGTCATGACTAGACTAACAAACAAGAACATAACAAGGCTGATGAGGAGGCTGGTCTTCTCTATCTTTCTTTTCAGATCAGAGTGCTGGTTGTTAAAAATAGCAGACAAAAAGAAAATCGATGCCCTGAAAAATCCATTGAAGCAAATTACCCAATCAAAGTGAGAAACCTCATCAAGAAAAAACGTCACTTGAGACCACGATAGCAGCAGTCGCATGATTCGGCAGAAAAAAAAAATGCTAACAAAAAGTATCTTACTAAAAATCATGATTTTTCCCAACCATCTTGCAGATATCTTCAGACCACACGATGGATCAAGCACTGATCTTTGAATCATGAGAAGGCTTCAATGCTCCTTGATTAAAAAAGCACCAATACTGCTGTTAAATTTTCCTACAAAGTCAGCAATTCTATGTGAAAAACAAAGTAACAATTTTATAATTTGGTGCGAAGGTGAAAAAGGAAAAAACCGCGCGGAATTCACTTTTTTGCTCATTTCAATGTTAAAAGCAACGTTTATAGCAAAACATTACATCAATATTTAAAAGTTTTTGCGAATAATTGCACTTATTAAGCAACAAAATATCACATTCCACCTTTTGGAATCCACTCAAGGAAAATTTTTATCGAAAAAGTTCTTTTTTTCTGATTTTTTGCGTTTTGAAAGAAAATTAAAACTTGGTTTATCCTGAAGATGTTTTAATAAAAACCTCGAAATCGGTGATAAATCGTGATAATCTTCGCTCGATTTTGTTTTAATTTAATTACCGGTTTAGTTGGGATTGTTGGTTTGAATAATGGAATGGGGTGGTTTTGGTTAATAAATCGTACGTCGAGGGGGTGGTATTTTACGATTTGTGTAAGGGCGTCGCGACGTCGACGTGTGCAGGTCTGGAATTAGCGTATCTATAGTATGCGCGATAAATCCAGAGGGCGTTCGTCGTCGTCGCCGTCCAACCGCTTGTGCACAAATTATCGCTTGCACAAAT
This sequence comes from Onthophagus taurus, assembly GCF_036711975.1. Taxonomy (NCBI): domain Eukaryota; kingdom Metazoa; phylum Arthropoda; class Insecta; order Coleoptera; family Scarabaeidae; genus Onthophagus; species Onthophagus taurus. The sequence continues at coordinate 8,142,189 of NC_091967.1, forward strand.
ACGGCGGCTCCGCGCCGATAAAATCGGAACGGAACAAGCTACGCCCAAACAAACGGACCCGCGCACACAATACAAATTGCATTCTGTACGGCCCCACTACCAACTACAAAAAAAACAGGACCGTAACAAAATAGTTAAAAAAAATGTTTATAATTTAACATAATGAATTTATTAAGCTTTTTTTGAGTCTATTTATTTCTGAATCCATTCTCCTACTTACTTTGTCCCACATAAAATTCAACATGTCTGAATGTGTCTGGTTGTAGGTCTCATGTTAGTTCTAGTGACAGTAGTAGGTAGCGCTAGTTAGCATAAGATATCACTATGTTGCATATTTTATTGCATTAAAACTAGAACTAACAATAGACCGAGAACTAGAATCATTCGGGTTTAGCCGTCTTGAGAGACGTGCGGCTAAATACGAATGTTTCTAGTTCTCGGTCTAGTGTTAGTTCCAGTAATGTACTAGAACTAACATAAGACCTAGAACTAGAATCATTCGGGTTTAGCCGCCTGGAAAGACGTGCGGCTAAACCAGAATGTTTCTAGCTCTAGGTCTAATGTTGGTTCTAGTGACAGTGGTAGGTAGCGCTAGTTGGCATAAGATATCACTATGTTGCATATTTTATTGAACTAAAACTAGCACGAGAACAAGAAACATTCGGGTCGCAAGTCTCTCAAGACGGCTAAACCCGAATGTTTCTAGTTCTAGGTCTAGTGTTAGTTCTAGTTTTACACTAGCACTATCACTAGAACTAACACAAGACCTAAAACTAGAATCATTCGGGTTTGGCCGTCTTGAGAGACGTACGGCTAAATCCGAATGTTTCTAGTCCTCGGTCTAGTGTTAGTTCTAGTTTTATACTAGCACTGTTACTATGTAAAACTAACACTAGACCTAGAACTAGAAACATTCGGGTTTAGCCGTCTTTATAGACGTGCTGCTAAACCCGAATGTTTCTAGTTCTAGATGTAATGTTGGTTCTAGTGACAGTGCTAGGTAGCGCCAGTTAGCATAAGATATCACTATGTTGCATAATTTCATTGTATTGAAACTAGAACTAACACAAGACCTATAACTAGAATCATTCGTGTTTAGCCGTCTTGAGAAACGTGCAGCTAAACCCGAATGTTTCTAGTTCTAGGTCTAATGTTAGTTATAGTGACAATGGTAGGTAGCGCCAGTTGGCATAAGATATCACTATGTTGCATATTTTCATTGCATTGAACTAACTACCCAATGCCTGTACTATGAAGCTATATTGCATTTTATATGGGACAGTGCAAGTACATAGTAGCTCATATATTCATATATTGCGAATTATATGAAATTTCTTGTATATGGATTTAGTTTAGTGTTCGGGCCATACACCCTGATCGAAATTTATTAAAATTTTGTTGAGTCTATTTATTTCTGAATCCATCTCTGGTTTTTTTTAACTCCGCCCCTTAGTTTTCTCCCGAATGACCAGGTTCCCAATTAATCGGACCCGTTGGGCACCCGGTGTCGTGGAAGTCGTTTCCCCCTTTTTTAGGCACGGTGGGGAAGAAAGAGGAGAGGGTGGGGATCGCATTACCGGCCATGTTTGCCCTGGTCAATTTGCGCGTTGCCACGTAAAAACGAGCCGTGTAATTGGCACTTCTTTAAAAAGCCGAACAATGCGTCCCCGGGGCGGGGCCAATTGCCGGAATAAGTGCCGTGAAATTGCGTGCTCGAATTGATTCCCAACGCCGCCGTCGACAAAACCAACAACAACAACAACGCCTTTAACCACCGTTTATTCTCGGAGCTTTAAACAAAAAAAAATGTTATTTTTCAACTTGGCACTGAAACGAAACGTTTTAGATTTGTTCGTCTTTGGAACGTCGTAATTAAATGAGGAAAATGAGGAGGGGGACCCCCTGGTGTTCGCATAAAATAAACATCAGCCCCAAAGGTACCCAATAAAAAGGCGCCAGTACATCACGTTGATTAATACGAGATAATTACGGTCCTTAACCTTGTAATCGTAGAGGTTATAAATTGTAACTTTATACACTGGTTCTTCTTGTCGTAAGCCCCCCCTTTCCCTTCCTTCCTCCACCACATATACTCCATGCCACTTTACCTCCCCCTTTTAAGCCAAGACAAGAAAACGAGAGAGAGAGAAAGAACAAGGTAATATAGGATGAAATAACGTAAGAAAGAGATAGGGTAATTTCGCATCCAATTAACGATTGTTTATGCGCACCTTAATCCGCGCACCGTTCAAATTAATATAAACAACGACTAATTCGACCATTAATTAAATTCTGAACGCGAGAATAATGCGAACAGAGGCGGCTCGTTTCCAACGTGAACCAACAAAATAAAATTAAATTAAATTGCACAAAAAAAATTTAATAAAAATTCCAAGTACGAAAATAATAAACGCAAACGTGGCAATTACGGTTTTCTTAGAAATAAAACGCCGTTGTTATAATAATAATAATAATAATAAAAGTAAAAATATCAAGGGGGCCGTGATGATAACATCTAAGACGGGTTTATCTTTTAAACGAATAAAAGAGGGCGCGCTTATGTAAAGTAATAAAGGCGACCGCGCGCGCGTTACGGCCTAATAGCGCCACCTCGTGCCAGCTAACAGCAATAATACTTAAGCACCAAGTGCTTGAAACTCAAAACGAGTTTTATTCAACATTTTTTTTATTTCATGATTTTTTTTTTGTAAAACTTTAAAAAACTAAATCTTTATTAATGCAAATTAAAAGTGATTCATATCCGAAATGAAAATAAAAAAATTCTTTTAACGCAATAAGATTGTCACTAGAGGTCGCTCTCGGCGTCTCTTAATTAAGAAAGATACGTGTTAAGTCTTCCAAATTGTTAATTAAAACGAAGTCAGTGTCGTAAAGAGGTAAGTTTTCTCAACGAATGCCAACAAAGACGACGAAGATAAAGAAAAAGGATGATGATAGTTGGTTGGGTTGGAAGAGACAGAGAAAAAGAACGGGTCTCGAGGAGCGGCTCGGCGACCGGTTGACAATTTTATTAAATCGTCAAATTAACCATTCGGAACAGATGTTCCCGCATTTGTACCTGGTTTCGAAAATTCCGAAGGCGCGTTCCGAGAATTCGCCCGGCCGCATTCGACTACAAGTCTTTAAACGATAAAGAAAGACAATGAGGGAGAGAGAGAGAAGGCATCGAAAGTCGCCCCGACTCACCTTTAACTCAACCACACTTCTTAACTCGAAAGAGACAGAAATAAACAAGAAAACAAGAAAGAAAGAATGAGATGGAACGGAAAAAAATCTTGGAATCAGAAAGAGAGAGAGAAGTAGAAAGAAAAGTGAGATAAAGATGGGGCTCGTTTAAGGACTCTTGATTTACATGTTACCATCTCAGCGCGCGCTGGATATCAAAACTGACCATCTCAGGTCCAGCCAAGTGGGAAGAGAGACGCTTTGTTGTTGCTAAATGAGGTAGTAGAGCAGCGCCCCCTTGCGGCTTTTCCCTCAACTTGTTGGACCTGTCCGTCGCGTTTTGTGGAAACCGTATTGCCAACCATAAAAGAACGTAATTAACGCAATTAAAATATTTTAATTGTTTGTTCTTCTTGATATTAAAGTTAAAACGATGTTTTTAGAGAAATTAAAATTAGTGGGTATTTATAATATTATCCAAGGTAGGAAACATAAATCAGTCAATTATGCAGAATCTGTCAATCGAAACTTTCTTATTATTCTGTACCAACTTCAGGTTGTTGATATTTTTAAAGTGACAATTAAAATGTCACTCCGCATGTTTTCATAATTGTAGTGTATTTTTAGACTCGAACTATTTTCTAGCATTTTATGGCAATTGGAATTAACCTAGGAATCAATTTTTCTGAAAATTTTTAATCATTGGCGAACATGATTGCACCTGGAGAGAAGAGAAATCTTCAAATAGAAAAAAAACGAGGTTATGTTACGTTATAATCAAGTATGTAGCATAGCGTGTAATCAAAATCTAATAAGAAAATGACAGTTTAACCTTATTTTCACTTAATATTGAATTCTTATAATAGAAAACCCTATTCTAGTTCGAGAGGTGTCGTTAGCAAATGTAGAATTATAAGCGCAGCAATAAATTTGGTCGATAATAATGCAAGTTAATGGAAAAAGACATGAAGTACTGTTTATGGTCTATTATAGCAATGGGTTGGGTTGGGTTACTCAAGCTAACGTTAAATAATTATAGAGACAGATTTTCACTTTCTTTCAATAAAAAAATGTAATGCATAAATTACAGTATAAATGTGAATAACATAAAAAAATAAGAACATGGAATATATGTAGTTGCCTGTAGTACATACCGGATGAGGAAATCCCCCGTTACTAGATATTCATATCCATTTAGTAATGCGTTAACTGGGATAGTGGATTAAAAGACCTCAAATTACTCAAGGTGTAATCTGCTAAAACCTCGATATAACCGAGCTCGTTAGAACGGACTTGGGATACAAACAAAATATTTTTGAGTCACACTAATAATATCTATTTAATACATCAGTATATTGAAATATAAATGTCAGCGCTCATAGAATACAACTCGGGTTATTCTCCAAGTTGCTCTATTCCATGTTTATAGATAAATTCGGGGTATTCCCCGAGTTGTCTATATGATGTATAAATCCACGACGCTAGTTTTAGTTTTAATTTTTATTCAGCAACCAGAAAGACCTAGAACTAGAAACAGAAACCTAAAGAATATTTCCTTCGTTTACTTTTATGGACATTACTCAAAATAAAATTAAGGCATCCTTTTTAGCAACCTTAAAAATGGTGACAAAAAAAGAAGAAAGATATACAGCACGCTGTTAAACAATATTGCTATCAAAAATGATGACGTTCTTAGTGGCGTCGGATTGATGATATGGCATTGAACGTGAAATATATGTTACTAAAGAGGATGTTACAAACTAACCCAATTCAACTTATGATTTATATACGGTATTTCTTTTACTTTGAAATATAAGAGTCGGATATTGCGCAAATGGTGAAAGAAGTTTTTTTTTGTACAGCCTGCTTATATTGGCTTATGGTTTTGAGGAGTTTCACGACTTTCCAGTTTCGAGCCCTTCATTATACTAAAATCAATTAATATATTAATAATTCTCATTAAAATTATCTTTTGACACATCTGTCAAAAACTTTTAAATTTTGACAACTCATTCACCCCTAATACTAATTTATAACGATCCGAACATTACGACGGTTGAAGAGTCACGGCGGGACACCGAACCCATGAATAAATAATCGCGTGAATTTTACACAATTAACAGTTTAAATAAACACACGTCAGTAAGAGCCTAGGAGTCAGGTATTGTGAGTGGGGAGAGTTAGAGGAGTGTGTGTGTATCTGAAGCGGTGAGTAAAACGGGCTATTAATTTTCGTGGAGCCAATCAACGTGGAATTTGACGTCGCTGATTGATGCCTCAAACGATTGTTGAGCTTATTAACTTGTTAAACAAGCCCCTCGTCACCACCCCACCCCTTCCCCACCTTTCCCCTTCTTCATCACCTGTCTCACAAACGACGAGAATGCGACGACGTCGTCGATTTATCATTGTTTGCCTAAACAAATGAAGGGCGACCATTGTCCAAGCGACGCGCTCTTTTCATCATATATTCATTCTTATACAAAGAAAAGAATGAATCTATGATTTAATAATATTTTTTTTTAATCAATTCGTTGGTAATTGGATTTAAACTATTAACTTGTTTTTTTTTTAACTCTCTCGTAAAGGAAAAACGATGAGGTAAAACGATAGTAAACGGGGCGATGATGAGCCGTGAGAAGTTCCATTTCGGTAGGTAATTTATTACGCTGTAAACGAACGGGTTCTTAAACTACACTCTTCAGCACGGTTTCTTTAAGTTCATTATGTAAAAGATATTTGCTTCTTACGTTTTGACGCCTATTATTTTCATTCCTTCATTTTACTATTGGTTATTACCAGATTTTCCTTAACATTTTTAATTTACATTCCTTATGTACACCTTTATGTTATCTTCCAATTGGTCGATGTTAATGAATCGAGTTGGTCGGTAATTATCGTTACGCGATGATAACGGAGCGGTAAATCTCCGTTGGTTTCTGAATCGTAGGGGGCGCGCGCGCTGATGACGGAGGAAAGATAAATTAAAAGAGGACGAACGACGCGGTATAATTACCGGCTAATTTATCGCCGACCTAACATTTGTTTTGCGCGCTCGAACCTCGTAAATTATCAACAACGACGTTTACGGCCTTAATCAATAAAATCGCTTCTTGTAAACAGAAAAAAGACTTTTTTGATTTTCAAAGTATTATCGACAATAAATAGATAACAAAAAGAATAACTTTTTTTTATTATTATCTAACAAAGTTGAAAGTTCATTATTTCAGTGAAAAAGAAAAGAAAGAAAAGTGATCCTACTCTGTTAGTTTTCATAATAGCGTGCCGGAGGCGAAACGACGAGGACGTAAAAGTCTCCCCAGGGGGAGGGGTTGGTGGCGGTCGGCCAACGAACTAACCGGCTTACACTAAACGGATTACCGTCAGGCTAATAGCCTGGAACAATTACTTAAATAATAGCGACCCCATAGTTGTTGGGAAAATGGAGTCGACTCCATTTCCTCTCGCCACCACGGAGACCCCCGTAAAAACAACCCTCGGATTGGGGATGAACTGTGCTGGGGAGAGAAAATTAACTTCTTCGAGGGATGGTTTTCGTAATTGCCACCGAATTAGACCAGAACATTTTTGGAAAGGACAAAGAATTTATTACTAAGAATGAATTCACATCAAATATAATACCATTTTTATATCAATCACCTAACTATTCAACATAAAAAATTGTATGATTTAGATGTTTTCTCTATGCTTTACTATGACAAGAAAAGCAAGCTCGATATTAATTTCTCAAATCAAATGATTGACCAGGTGATTTGGCCAAGAAATGTTAAGCACTTTGTAAACCTCGATAACATAGCAATACTTCAAATTACTGACGAATTTGGAAATATAATATAATTAGGGCAGACTCAAAATTACAGTTGTCATGACTTGAGTTAGAACTTATTACGTATGTGACTTGCACCGTTTGTTAACTATTGGAACATTTAAAATAATAAAAGTTTTCTGCATTTATAATGGTGTGCCTCTAAACATTGTGCGGTAGCAACACGTGGTGTTCGCAGGACACAATTCTGCAGCGCGCAAATTTGGACATTCCAAAAAATGTAACTCCAAACACCGCGCGGCTGCATATTTTGTTTACCGATAAGCCCATTTCAATCAGCAGGGAATTTACCATCACGACAACCATCATTATTGATAATATGAGACACCTATAGCATTGAAGCCAATCCAACCCAATCCTCCGCATCGCATTACGCGCAGTTGTCTTCGCGAAAGATGTTGAAATAAATTACTATTATCTATTTAGTTTTTTTTTAAATTATTGAACTTGTTTCCGTCTCCAGCTCTTTTTGATGCTTCACCAGCATTATTTATCTCAGAAAATTAAGAAGAATTATCGCTTTCTCTCCTTCTCCTATCAGTATGCTTGCCACGTTATTCTTGGATAGTACACAATCCATCATTACTTCTGCACGCATTCTCGTCTCGTGGAATCTGCAACAATGGAATAACATATAGTATGTTCTACAGAGTCCGGTACTCCACATCTAAACCAGCGTCGATCCATTTCTCTTTTATCTCCTTTATCTCCTTCAAGTAAGTCCCAAAGCTGGCATGGCCCATGATGGCCTCTGTGACAAAATTATCCATTGGTGGTCTCTTACTCTGCCACACTACCACAACCTTCGCAAAAACACTCGCTTAACCACTATAGTGTCGTTATCTCTCCTGCTATCTCTCCATTATCAATCGGTATTTATCCGCGCTTGTGGCGCTTTTATTTTCCTAACAAACCCAACCCAATCCAAACCAACCCTGGGGTGCTTAAAGTTGTTGTAATAAATAAACGATGTTTCTTCGGCCGGGAATGTGGGACTAATGATAGTCTCTTCATCTACCCACTAAACGGTATTGTCCACTCACGGGTATTCTCCATTCTTATCACTTTCTGTCATCGTCTGTACGCAGTTATCTGGGTCAACCTTCTTCCTACCTTATTCTCCATCACTACTCGTAACTTTTCCACCTGTCACACTAGAAGAATGTGTCTTCAGCGTTGTCTTCTTCGCTACAGTATCGACTTTTACGCCAGAGACACTTTTGTACAGGTAGCTTCTGAAACGTCCGTGTTCCCTGAAAAACTGGCTGTCTTGATTCGCCTCGCTCCACTCTCGTCTTAACCACATGGATAAAACGGGCACCAATCTCTTCGTCCATCCCGCCCTTTCTCTGGTACTCTCCTATTTCCTCTGCCACTCTATTTCAATCAGGTCTTTGGTCTCACCCTCGTGTGGGCTAATCCTATTCTTGACACATGGTGGCGAGGTCTTCAATCGACGTGGTCCTGTATGCGATAGTCGCTCTTATCAACCCAACCCAACGCAACATCAAGGCAACATTTTAATAGAAATCATTTTTCAGTAATGTATAATTGCATAATTTTATTTATTTATTTATTTACACACACGGGGGTAGCAACAGGACACAGTCCCACATAAAAGCTACTCCACTATAATACATTTTGTATACAATAAATTGTATGAACACAAAATTGACAATCGATCAATTGATAATGGCCTTAAGCATATGTGATCAAATCAATTCAAGGCAGAACTCAAACCGCTGCAACGAGATAATGTACATAAAATCACACAAGTGGTAGGGCGAGCACGGCATTACGAATAATTTGTTTGAAGTTGTGAGGCGTGACGGCGAATATGTCCAACCCAAGACGGTCCACTGTCCTCTCCATGCGAAGTATTTAAGTCGATAATAACGGCTACACCATTATTACATCGATACAGAATATTTGTATCTTTCTATCCGATAGCAAATAGACACATAAGAGCGTATTTTTGATCAACAACATCCCAGAATTGTACATAAAGTGTTGAATAATGTTAGCAGTGTTGGGAGGAAATAACACTAACTCAACATTTGAATATTCCTGATATGGGTAGCGCAAGTAATTATGGAATCATTCAGCAAACACTATACACGTTATCCAGGGCTTTGGGTTTTCCATACAATGTCATACAAGTACACCACAACTACTCAATCATAATAATATTTAATGGTTATCCATATTTTTCTTGATGACTTCATAAACGATAAGATAAAGAAACTGTTAAGAGATTCTTTTTGTATAGGTTGGGTTACATCTCAATCGCACTTTGAATATCTCTTTCAATCTTTTTGGGTGCACATCTTTAAATTATACGATCAAGAATAAAAAAGCGGCAAAAAAAGAAAAATTTAATATATTCCCATTAAGTTAGCTAATTAGTGTCAGACAAGTGCTTGGAATGATTTCTTTGTCGCCGATCGCGAAACGCGGCATCCGAAAACGACCGAGAAAAATCTCTTCAAAAAAAAAAGGAAAAGAAAAAAAGGTCAAAGAAGGGTTGGAGAGAAGAGCAGCCGCGAAACAAACGAGTAAGCGATGACAAAACAAAAGACGTGCGGCCGCGGACGCGAAGAAGAGAACGACGTCCGTTTTGATTGATACGGAACCAGCTGTAGGAAAAAAAGTCGAACGGGACGAGTCCGGAATGCGAAGGGGACGAAGAAATCGCGCAAAGAAGAAAAGAAGAAGAGTCAAAGAGAACTGTTGGGAAGAAGAAGAAAAAGTTTTTTGCGGTCCGACCAAAAAGGTCGTTTCGTTATATTCCCCCTCTTTTCTGTAGGAATTATAAACGCCCGGACATTAGGATTCCGGGCTTATGTAAAATTCCGGACTCGGAAAATAAGAGAATCTTTTTGATTCCGAATTCGCATCGTTGTTCTTTCGCGAATAGTAGTTATGTTGTCGGTGTTTGGAATTGGATTAAAGCAAGAATGCGATAATCGTCTTGAATTCTTCTAAGATATTCAAAAAAAAATATTTTAGTAAATTTTTTTTTTGACAAATACAAGTTTGTATTCCCAAAGATCCCAAGAGCAATTTTGCGGATTTAGTGGTCAGATCGAACGTCATTTGGGCTTAAGGGGCCGTTTTAAAAAGCTGAAAGCGTACTTTGCCCCGTTCAACGAACGGGGATCATTGCTCCCCGGGGTCGGGCAATAAAATCATTGGTCACGACTTGACGCGCTCTCTCCGTATCAGGGGCAGTAAAACGTTCCTTTCGTAACATCACCACAAAAATAAATACTTTAAAAAATCTCATTAAAAACAAAAAATTTGCTTAAAACAAGAATAAAAACTAAAATCTACCTGGATTGAGAGAAAAAAAGATAAAATAAGAAAAAGAAGGGTATTATATAGGTTTTAGGTTGGCACACCTGGTACGGTGTAATGCGTTTAGTGCGGCGATAAATTTACACCCTGTGACAAGGGACGATCGCGCGCGAGAACAAATGAAAACGCAACTAGGGGCCATTAAACAAGTGAACATCTTGATAAAACAAACGCCGGTCTATCGGACCGAACGGCCTACGACGTAAACATTAATTTCGTCCGGCCCTTAGGTATTCGAGAAATGCACCGCCACCTATAGCTCTTTTTTTACCGTCCCCAACCCATCTGTTTCACTCTCTCATCATCCATTCCTTTTTAATCGAGTATCAGATTTCTTATCACAGTAAAGAGAAAGATTTTTTATCTTGACATTTACCTTTATGTCACGTGATTTGAAATTATTTCCCACTAAATAAGCATTACTTAATAGAGGGTGTTTGCGAAGTATTTCGACAACCAATGAGATTGTTATAACGACGAAAAAAAAAATATCACCGCATCTGCGCATTTTGAATGTCATCATATGATAATCCGCGTCCATTTTGCCCCGTATCGATTCTTTACGTTGCCTAGAAACGCCATCAACCCCCTCCCTGGTTACCTAGCAACCCCTTCATCCCTCTCTCTTTCAACTCTCAAAAAAACGGTGATATTCAAATCCGTTTTTCTGCCTCGGATCGAAATTAATTTTATTTCTCTTTTTTATATAACATTTTGTTTTAAAAAACACGTTGGAAGTTAATTACGTAGTTGGCAACCGTGTGATTAAGGGCTATAAACCGGTGCGATTAAGCGTCATCGAGGAGTTTACGGTAGTAAATGGGCAATTAGGTAACGGCGGGCGGCGGCGATGACGTTTCACGACCAGCCTATATCATATAAACTTATCAATATCTAAAAACAAAAAGCGCATCGACCTCTTTTCGTTATCTTTTTCGTCTCGGGTTTCGAGGCAACCGTGAAAAATCGATTCGATATTTATCTTCGACTTAATCAAAAAAAAATTAAATACATTTTTACGTTTGAAATTGGAATCATCCTCCTCGTGCGCGTCGTCTAAACAAAATTTCAATTTCGGTTTCGATTGTTGTTGTTACATATTGAAAGAGAGAGAGAGGGAAGCCCCCCAGGCTGAAACGGTTTGCTTTGAAAACATCCAATCCCGAATACGCGTACCGTTGCGTGGCGAAATCGATTTCTGGGGTTTACCGACCCGTAAACAGTCGCCCGTTGTTAACAATTACAGTCAACTTAGCGACACAATAAGGCCCTTAGCGGCATAATGGAGCGAGTAGTGCGCATTGTGCGGAGACGGCGCATTGTGTGCCCACCGGGGTTTGCCAGCCTCCTCTCCACCCAGAAGGTCCAAATAGGGTTCGGATGGGAAAGGGGGGAGGACTCCAAAACGGATTAATAGCTCGTGAAATATAAATTTATCTCCGGCCGCTACCACCACTGGCTAATGGGACCGTATAATAATTACATTGTGTTACGGTTTGGATTGTATACTAAGGGATGGTGGAAATGGTGAGAAGGGGTGGAAGGGAGTCGTGTTGGGAGCTTGTCTCGTATATGAGTAAGCCTTGAAGCGTCCCCTTTGGATATTGCACCGTGTCAACTATCTAAACAGATTGAGGAGAGTGAGAGGAGAAGGGAAGGGAGATGGATAGAGATCGAGTCTGAATTGTGATAGTATGTAGTAATGGGAATTTGGTTTTGTCAATTTACATACTAATTGTGTATAAAGATGTACGAGGGGATTTAACAATGTAATTTTACATTGAAAAATAATAATAATTCTATATCCTATAGGTAACCTTCGTGCGAGCGCGCTGTCATAAAATTTATCAAAATTTTCGTTTTTACACTAGCACTATCACTAGAATTAACACAAGACCTAAAACTAGAATTATTCGGGTTTAGCCGTCTTTATAGACGTGCGGCTAAACCCAAATGATTCTGGTTCTAGGTCTAGCGTTGTATATTTTTATTGAACTAAAACTAGAACGAGACTAGAAACATCGGGTTTAGTCGTGAAAGAAACTTTCAGTTGTCAATGTCAACTTTAATTTTATTATTATATTCGTAATCTTCATAAAATAACCTATAAAGTGAGTCCAAACATGACGTATTTATCTCAAAAAACCAAAAAGTTCGATCTTTCAACTATTAATTTTGACACATTTGTCAACTTTATAAAAAATCCTTTAAAACGAGTCCAAACTCGACATATTTAACTTTGATATTAATGGAGATGCAATCACTTCCGGTTTGAAACGTCAACGTCAATTTTGACATATTTGTCATCTTCATTAAAAAACCTTTAAAATGAGTCCAAAGATGACGCACTTATCTCAAAAAACAAAAAAGTTTGAATAAAAAACGTTAAACCCGCAGTTAGCAACAATGAAGATAGCAATTTATTTTTTAAATATTAATACCAACCTTAATTTTTGATTTCTTTAATTATATTTTTGTTTTTGTGACAAATATTAAGACATTTTATAAAAATTAAGAATATGTCAAAATGACATTGACATTTCAAATCGGTAGTCGCTTATATCTCGAGTAATATTGGAATTAAATGTATCATCTTTGGACTCATTTTAAAGGATTTTTTACGACGATTACAAATATGTCAAAATTGACGTTGACATTCTTAACCGGAAGTTGACCATAACTTCATTAATATTGAAGATAAATATGTCGTGTTTGTACTCATTTTAAAGGATTTTTAATGAAGATTACAAATATATCAAAATTGAGGTTGACATTATATAATAGAAGTTTTATAACTGAAGTTAATCTAGTGTTAGTCACTTTCCTTTTATTTTTAACGTGTTTTTTGGGTCATTTCACATTGATTAAAAATCGTTGATTTTTAAGCCACATGATGATTCTTGAATATTCCCCAAGTTTCTTAATATTTCTTTTGTTAAAAATGAAACGTTCGTAAATTTTAACTTGTAAACTTGTATCACTTCGTCCTTAATTTTATTTTACAACTTTTTAAATTTTAATTTTGTAAATTAGTAACTAATAATTTGATTTCTACTTTGATATGTGATCTTTTTAACAAAAGCAAAAGAAATATTAAGAAACTTGTTTGTAAATTGGGTAGGATGAGGGATGTTAATCTATTTATAGAGTCTTTGAAGATGGCCAAGGGCCGAAACTGGTTACACTTAAGTTCTATATAAAATAGAAACCAGTTGAAAAATACAAAATCAAACTCTAGATAATTTTCTTCAAAAATTTTTACAGAAACACCCTGTATAATCGTAAAACGACTGACCAAGCGGATTCTGTGCTTATGATGGGTGTCCGATACAGTAAAACCTCGATAGAACGGATTAATATGAAGAAGGGAGAATTAACACTAGCTATAGACGAACCTTATTAAATCTGAAACTAACAAAATTACAAAACTCTAATAGAATAACATTTGCTAATTCAAAGTGTGAAATAGTAGTAGCCTACCCATACGCGACGTCACGAACGGTCCATTGAGCTGTGCACCTGTTACCAGGATGTAGCAGTCTTCTAGATTCTACCGTCCTTGTATCAAATGTTGATATTTGGTCGGCTGATTACAATTCTAAAAATCATCAAAATTGAAACTAGTCATATTTGAGATGTGCTCACCTTATTAATGGGCCCACTTTTACCACCTCTTGATAAATTTATCCGATAGATAAATCTAGCTCTTAGCCAATGAGAGCGCATAAAACCGCCGTAACCATCGCAACTATCCTCTAGATAGTTTATGAGAAGGATGGTAAAAGTGGGCCTCAGAGATTTAAATCAGGAGAGTTGGTAGATTAGATATTTGACAGCTAATAAAATTATTAGACATCAAAAATGTAATAGTACATAAAAAAAGTGAGAAAAAGATAGATATAGAGTGGAAGGGAAAAAAAGATAAGGATATGTGGAGATGGACGTATTCGCGAAGAAGGCCCTAATAAACAAAGGCGAATCGAGTGGCAGCCATCATTAAAATCCGGACAGGAACACGGGTTTTCTCACGAAGACGAGAGCAACGGCAGCAACCTAGCGGCGGAATCGCAGATAAAGAGAGGTCTCTCGTCGCGTAAAAATTCAATCGGCGTCGTTGTCGTCGTCCGACGGCCGATCGAAAGTGACGTCGGTTGGCCGCGAGATGGCATCCGAGCGCGCCTTCGCGGCTAATTTCGAGACCGATCTCGCGTCTTTATTTAAATTCGGCCGATTTATAGGCGGCGGCCGACGCGCTTTTGTGTTGTTGTTTGTTCGCAACCTGCCGCCACCGCCATCTTTGATCGCGTCACATAAATCCGACGCGAAATCGGCGCAAGATAAAAACGCGATTTATTTCGACGAATTTTGTAAAACTCGACTCGAAACAAGTTCAAGTGAACACGTTCCATCTCACTTTATTTTCACCCACAACTTTACTTTAAATCTTAAACGTAACCTAACTTTTAGTTTTTGTTTTTATGTTGATTTCATAAAATAGGAAAACGAAATAGGTGATTCAATCTTGTTTATTTTTTTTTCTTTTTTGGGGGGGCTTGTAAATTCGAAATTGAAAACGAAACGAAATGTTGTCGTGAGGTCGGTTTTAAAACGGACGCGACCCAAGGGCCCGATTGGCCATTGATGGAAAGCTAGGGTTTGTAACGGGAAGCGAAACGAAACGAAACGAAAAAAAAGAATCGAAAGAATAAAATAAAAAAAGGAACGGAAATACTGTACGCCGATTGAAAATAATTGTCGCTAGGCGAAGAAGAGATCCGCGCTGAGATCGGCCCCCTGTCGATCGTACGGACAAACCATTCAATTTATACCGTCTCCGGTTTACGGGCCAGTTGTTGTTTTGGGACGAATAAACCAAGTAAAATATCAAAAGAAGGAGAGACTTAGTCGATTGTGTCGATCAGAGGCCGCCTTTTTTTACGTTTGTCGTCGGCGTTGTCGTCGCTTCTTTTCACTTCGCTCACGCAATTTCCTAAGCGGTATAAGGGATTGGATCTTGTTTTTATTTTTATTTCCGTACTGAAAAAACCAACCGCAGTTCCGTATACATAAAATAAAAACATTTGGGACGATTGCTTTAAAGTAAAATTCGTTTGTACACATAATAAGATTGTCTACGTTTTAGTGTAGTTATAAGTTAGCATTTCTGCTGTCACCATTTATCTTCCTTTTAAATTAAAATTAAGTCTTACGGATATTGGCAGTTTTGGCTAATATTTCTTGATATCTGTTGTTGATGAATCTTCAACATCAGTATTCACAAGTTCTTCAACTGGAGATGCGTTGCACAACTTCATTCAACCAATAAATTGATAGGGTTTGCAACGCTGATTATAATCAATAAAGGATGCTTTGAATTAAGAGTCCTCTGTGCTAGCCTTAACCATCTATAAATCAAAAGCTGACATGAGACATAATCTACACATCAAATGGCATAAATAAGACGTAAGTACGACTTTTGAAACATTAGTATTCTTCGAGAACTTTTTTATGATAAATACAACATTGCAATAATTAAATCTGGAGAGAACTATAGAAATATGTCAATTATCAAGAGAGGGTACTCATATTGCTTATAAAGCTCCTTCAACGAATCATATGTCGCACCACAAAGCATTTCCACATGATCAAGAAAAGATAGCACATCATCTATATAGACTGGACGTCGCGTCTTTATTTTTTATGTAGATAGAGTAATAAAAATAAGGTATTGCTAACCAGACAGATTTGTTAGTTAGAAAAATAATGTCTGCACTCTTTTTGTTTGGGCATGTATATATGAGCCAAAATATCGGATATCGCAAAAGAATCAGTAACCTCTAATTACCACTTAATTTATTATAAGCAATGTAAATGTGTGTAAAAAAATTTATTTGAACAATAAATACTTAAAATATTCTGGCGAAACATCGTAAACGCTGACGATATACAGATATGTTTACCGAAGCGAAATTGGAAACCTCTCGGAGTAATAATCCGTCTAAATTTATCCATCGTTCGCTTGAAAGGGGATGGGAAGGGGGTTACTTTGGAAAGTTCCCCTTTCGAAACGGCTTTTATCGCCTCTTATTAATTTCCCGGGGTGTTTATTTTATGCGTAGCGCCTCTCGCGTTTGCGCCCCATTTTTCGAATCGACTCGACTCGTTATTGCCACTTTCCGACACCCGAAGGGCGTCACCCCATCTACTAGGTAGTAAAAATATGATTTCGATATTTTCCCGTAATATACAGCGAGAAAACGGGGAGGGAGAAAGATAAATAAGGAGAAAAAGATGGAGGATTTTCTTATTCCGATACGGACGCCATCCATCAGGCGAAATTGACCCGGGGATAAAACAAAACGGTTTTCCGATTCCCGGCTTCCATTCGACTCTGTAAATTTTAGGGTTACTCGATTTACAACCATGAAAACCAACCAAACCCCACATAAAAATTTCCAACAATATGTTACACAGAGAATAAAGAGTTTTACATAGTGTTAGAAGATCAAATAAAAATAAACTTTTTTTTTGTGATTAATACAATGATAGCTGTCACAAATTACGTTTCTAATTTCATCATGGTTTTCATTTTTAGTATGATTTAAGTTGGTATGAATGTGAACTTTAAAAAATTTATCAAAAACTGTCAAATTACACATTTTGAATGAAGATTTTTTAACCATATTTTTTTTTAATCTCTTTGTACTTTGATAATAAAGCGAGTGTAGGAAGTTGAGAACATAGATCGTTTCATGTATGCAGATTTAATTTTCGCATTTAATGAGGACATTTTCCAGGGTGGCTATAAAATCATTACGTCGACGATTTTCGGGTGTATTTCCGACGGGAATAGTTACTCGTATAACCCAAAACGTTTAACGTCGACAAAGGGTTTTTACCAGTTAACCCTTTGCCGAACGTGCGACCACCATTGCGGTCGGTAATCGTCTCGGGAGTCATCGTGAACGCTGTCATCGCGTTTAAACGTTTCGTTACAACCTTTGCGACTCTCCCGAGTGGTGTCTACAAATCGAGTGTGATGTTTTTTTTTTTATTTTTCGACCACCAGATGCGAAACTCAATACTTTATATTATTACTAAATATACGCCATGACTAATTCTCTATTTATTACTTAAGTACTATAATTGTTTGTGTGTGTATAAAAATGAAAACGTTATGATGTTGAAAACTGAACAGATCGTTTACATTACATTTATAGGTTAGGTCTACTTATCGTTTGCTTTTAACACGTAAACGATGTGGTTTTCAACGCTTGGATTAAAAGCTTGAAATTATTTTGGGCGCCCCTTTTTGCAATACGAGAGAAGGTGGATGTGAGGTTATTTTTGGGAAACATTATGGATGAGTTTAAAATTACAAGATAAACAGGGTCGAATTTTAACTGTTATTACTTAAAATATCCGATTTAAATAGTTTTCGGGTGCAATGCGAGTCCGTCTCTGTTTCGAAGAAGCATTTCCTGAGGCGTTTTAGTTTACGTTTACCTCAATAGACGAGTCTCGAGCATTAAAAGATCGTGTAAACACTGATTCCCTGCCACTTTACGACCGTTGCGTTCTCGCGGTTAACGATATTTCTGTCATATTTACAAATAATATAGGCAGCAACGAGGCGATGAGTCTCACCACTCAAACACCACTTTATTGTGTTTACGTCTATGGAGGATTCAAATAGATTCCAACACAAAAACATTTAACAAGTATTATTTTATTAAATGAATTTGCTATTAATAAACATAATGATGCGATATACATTATTCGCAGAAATTGCTTACTGATTTAAATGCGAAATTGATTTATCAAGACTTACTGATGACACTAAGGTTAATTAGTAGTTCAGAAGTCAAAACATCAACAACAAAAGATTTATGATTTATGACGTTTTCCATTACTCTTGACAGAAATTGCGGCGAAAGGTTTTGGAATTCTTGACAGATATTCCCTTTGCGGGCTTCAAGAGTCTGAGGTTTAATAACATAGACTCGTGATTTCAAAAAACTCTGTTTTAGAAGATGTTGATTCGTCTAGCTTTGGTGTTACTCAATGGAGTCAAGAATTTCGAGTTGAGCTGCTGAAATTCTTTAATAACTGCGTGATATTGGCTAAATTAAATGCTACTTCTATGTATTTTGGATAACGTTAAAGGTGATTTCCGTTATTACCAATAACCTCACACCATCATTTCGTGCTAATTTTCTTGAAAACGTGACTATAACCACAGCACTTTTACTGGTCCAAGCGATAACAACGCAGATATTGCCTAGTATGCAATGAGCTAATAGATTGTGAATGGCTTCAAGTTCGATCGAGTAGTCAGCGA
The DNA here is from genome assembly GCF_036711975.1 of Onthophagus taurus. NCBI lineage: Eukaryota > Metazoa > Arthropoda > Insecta > Coleoptera > Scarabaeidae > Onthophagus > Onthophagus taurus. The sequence continues at coordinate 8,160,920 of NC_091967.1, forward strand.
ATGTTTAATAATCCATTTCATAAACAATTTGAATCTTAGAAAGAGTAAGAAAACGTACAACAGCTTTACTGGCGTTGTACACAGGAAAAAATCGTGTCGTGTAAAAATTTTAGAGTAGTTGGTAAAAAGAATTAGAGTAAAAATTGTAATACCACATGGTAAAAACAACTCTAATGTACACTATATTTAATATTAATATAGAGTTTATATATTATTCACTTAATAGAGTAGTTTTTACAGTTCTCTGAAGGAGAGTTCTTTTTTACTTATGTTAGTGAAGTTATGTAATATATAAAACATTAAATTTTACACTAGACGTGTACTTTTCCTTCGGGTACTTCGTAGGCACCGCACTATTTTGCTCGGGATTACTCGTCGGTACCACGTGATCAACATGTGGTGTGATACAGCTAAAATTTAACGGTCATCTACTAAACAAGTCGGAACTCGATAGCGTCTCGAGACCTGATTTACGCGATATAGAAAGAAAGAACGATTATTTTTATTTTAATTATGTTTGCCAAAATAAAACATTCATGATGTGAAATTAGTGGAACTTCCGGAAGATTTTACATACAAGTTCCTTGTGAAGATTGGTAAAAATGTGCAACTTGGTGCAACTATACATATAGGAAACTTATAGAAGACTCATTAGATGCAGTTTTGATGGTGACTCGGTGGAAACTTTAAAATGCATTAAGTATTATATATGTTATATGTATATAAACAGAATTGAATTTTTTAAAATTTAAGTTATAACAATATATTACAAGTAAAAATAAAAACAAATATTTTATAATTTTGATTTTTATTACAATCGTAAAACTTCCCTAAAAATACTCCACTTCCTATTAAAAATTAACACTAATAAGTGGAAGATACACACTATTTAGTGATATTTTGTCAATTAATAGAGTAAAATTAGAGCGAATTTTTAATAATTTATACTGATTAGATTAGAAATGTATCTAATTAGAGTCACGACAACATCTAGTTAGATTACATATAATACACTGCTATAGGGTAACGATTTTACACTATTTAATAAACACCATCTTCTCACTATTTAGTGTAAATTTTTAATCTATTCACCTACACTATATAGTGCAAAAAAATAACTCTAAATAAATTGGACCGATCTGAACCATGTTTTAGAGTTGATTTTTACTCTATATTTTTTCCTGTGTATCGTGTCATTGGCAAACAGACTGACACATCAAGCGCAAATAGCTGCAATACGGAGGAAAAGAAAGAAGCATTACGCAAATTTGTAACAACCACGTCAATTACTTTAATTGACAAATGTACGGAGACATCATATTTAAACTCCGAAACGTCAAAACATTTTTTCAAAAAACGCACGGCTTAACCCGAAAGATTTTAGTTCTAGGTCTAGTGTTAGTTCTTGTGATAGTGCTAGTGTTAGTTCTAGTTTTAGTTTAATTAATATCGGCCGTGAAAGCCTTCGTACTTATAATACTTTTTATGTTGTTTAAGACTGCTACATCAAGGGAATAGATTCATAGCTCGAAGGCCCGTTCGTGACGTCAGCGTGGAACAACAATTAAAACTAGAACTCCGTCTGAAGACGCACGGCTAAACCCGAAACTTTCTAGTTCTTAGTTCAATGAAAAATATACAACAATCAAACGCTGAATAACAACTTAAACTAGAACTAACATTAACAATAGAACTAACACCAGAACTAGAAATTTTGATATGCCCATTTGAACACCAATATTATTATATTAATATTTATTTGTAACAAATTTATAGAAGGCGTATCATAATTCCTCTTTATGTGTGCGTGTTGGCTTTAGGGAATTTAAGAATCCCGTTGGGATGGATCCGAATAACTCGTTTGTCCCTTTTTACGAGCTCGTTTACCCCTCGTCCTGGTGGTAGTACTAGAATACAAGTTTATACGACCCCCGGCATTGTGTTACAGTGATTGATCCGCCATTTCCCAAAACGATTATTATAACTTGTCATGTGATACCAGGGTCGTCGTGATTGAACGACCCCTACGCGTTTCGTTTCCCATTGGGAAATATATATCGATATAAAACCGACACGAAAAATTTTTTTCCGCTCAAAATCTGCATAGATTTATTGTTTAGATTAATTATGACGGTGAAGTGATGATTCTAATAAATTAAAACAAATTAGTTTATATAGGAAACATTTAGCGTTACTAGAACAATGGGTGAGAAGGCGGTTCGTTTTTTCTTTTTCTTGAAGTACGGAATATTAATTAATCTAATTAGTTCGGTTACCGCCTCGCCGTTTCTGCTGCGGTCGGTTGTGCGTCGTAAATAAAGTCGTTTAATATTTTTTCCGGTTATTAAATCCGTGTGTATTTTATTAACGCGATACGATCTAAAATGATTTATTGCGTTTTGTCAGAGTGTCGACGAATCGTTACGCTTTAGAAAATTTATTAAAAACGTTCTTGTTTTCGAAATTAATAATTAATTGAATAAAATTCCTACCATAGTAATATCAATAATTGTTTTTCATACTAATTGAATAATGAGTTCCTTAAAAAAATTTCCTTATTTCCCATTCAATTGAGATAGAAAAATAGCAATACTCATGCGTAACCATGGTAACCAATTATTTTAGATATCAAAAGTTAATCATTGTCTTTAATAAAATACAGTATGCGCCAAAATATACAGTACTGGTTTTCGCACACCACCCATGCGCAAGTCTTTGCGTCTCTGTGTTGTTGCATCGCCGTGATGTATTGTTAGTAACATGTGGTTCTCCGACGAAAGTCACATTCACTTGGACTGCTTAATCAACCCATAGAATAAACCACAGGAATGTTATAGGAACATGGTGGTCATTCCATTAATTGAGGATCTAAGAAGATTTTGTCGTGCCAGGAATGAATAAACAGTGGTTCCAATAAGATAGGGTACACTGCTTAACAGACTATGGCTGGCTATGTTACAAGAGACTAATTTTCCCTACCCATCTTATTCCCCTAACTTTGCATCTGATGTTTAAGTTTGGGGAATGTTAAAAAAGAACATTTTCAGATGTCCAGATTCACCCAAAACTCGGCCTGCATTATGCCAAAAGATCGTCGAGGTTTTCAGCACTCTGAAGCAACCTCTCTTCCAAAAAATATTTGAAAATCTGCATGATCGTTATGCACACTGTCTAGAGTGCAATGGAGCACATTTTGAACATTTAATTCCCAATAACTAAATAATAATCATAATAAAATATTATTCCAATACTGTATATTTTGACACATACGTTATCTAAAACAATTGGTTGCCATGGTTACGCATGGCTACTGCTATTTTTTAAATTTAATAGATTGGGAATATCTGCGTTTCTTTTGGAAAACACTGTATATTTTAAATAAACTAATAATTTTTCTGAACACTTTTTTTGTAAATATTTTGTAGACAAAAAAGTATTTGGACACGTGTTTTCACACTCTCAAAAAGGTGAGCGATCCGTTTCAAAGATTGTTTCTCTACCTTCTTAGTCCTTTTTTCTCCTTTTCTTTTTAATGTAGTGTTTCTTTTCGCACGACCGCCTCTTTTCGGACTATGCTACTAAACGTTTTGTCCGAAGGATCGCGACGGCTGTAGTTGGGCATCATCAATTGTTTTTAGACTCCGCAGGTGTGTGTGTGCGCGCACCCTTCTCGTTGTTTTTTGACCTCTTTCCCGTCTTTTTCCCGTAGCTCCGTGACCGTCACCGTCGAGGCTTCTCTTGGCGATACCCATCTAATTTATGGTCGTCCGTTCGTCCACCATAATTCAGGAGTGTGTCATAATTATCGTGGATTTTTCTCCTCTTTTCTACATGATAACCATCTCTTATTGTTTCTTTTTGCTTGTTAAGTGAATTTTTTTTTTCAAAAATACAGAATACAGAAAAAGTTTAAGATATATTTAAAGAATTGAGAGAGAGAAAAAAAAAGTGCCCCGGGTGAGGATCGAACTCACGACCTTAAGATTATGAGACTTACGCGCTACCTACTGCGCTACCGAGGCTCTTAAAGTAATATCCTGTTAACGTATCAAATTAATACCCGATCAAATTAAAACGCCCAAAACTTAATAAATTAATTTTAAAGAGTACAAATCAAACAAACATTGAAAACGATTAAATTACATCGATAATAAATGTTAAAGTTCAATTTCAATGTACTAATAACATTAATTAAAATCCGTACAACAAGTTATGAAACGAAAACTAATAATATTTTCTTTGAAATTGTGCGCACATCTCCCTTTTTCTTATCGACCAACTAAAAATAGACGTCTCGATATCGACTCTGGATAATGATGCAATCCGTTTAACTGTTACAATATTAGTAGTAATTAGAGGGGCATTAAGATAAACCATACTCAGATATCGGTTAATTGTTTGCATGTAAACAATCTCGATATGCGGAAATTGTGTCGACGGCCAATATCAATGTTGATATTATTTGTATTAGTTTCTACAAATTGATACAATACTATAAATTTATTAATTTTACTAGATTAATACAATTCCTTTATTATTTTAATCAATATCAAGTCAAATATCGTTTTGTCAGCTTCAGAAGATAGTTCCAGCAACGATGAAACATCATATGTTATATTAGAAGATGAACTGAAGAAGGTTCTGGGTCATACTTTGAGAGGAATTTTCACCTTCTTTTCCTTTGTTCTACAATATCCTAATTTCAATTAAAAATCATTTCATTCAAAAGTATTAACGTCTTGCTGTGATGCTGATGGTACTTTCACATTGATTGAAACAGGTTATGCTGCAATGAAACATTGGATTCAAAATGACGGACTTGAAATTCCTCTCCCTTCGCCACTAATAGGTCCTTTTCCCTATTACTTTGTTTGCTGTTTTGAATGGACCAATCCGCACCCGATAAACTGAAGCTAAGAAATTCGTCATCAAAACAGCTTGCGTCCTTCACAATTTTATGAGAAGACGAGAAGGACTTCCTTACATGCCAAGTGATACAACTGATACAACCTCGTGCAGCAGATCTCTCCCTTCTCTGTTTCATGCTTTTTTTAAGTAGCCTGGAAGATGAAAATTATATAAAATCATTGCAAAAGGTTGAGTTATTAGTCATTCATCCTGCTGAATCACTGGAAACTGGAAATTCAAATCACTAGGCGACTCGACATGCGAGTCGATTGGTAACTGGTTACAAACTGGTTTCCGTGAATCACAGATGAGTCTGTAATTAGTAGCGCCCCATTTCATTACTTAGGAAGTGCCTCAAAGTAAGCTGATTAGTAATTCATGTCACTGATTTATTGCTACACCTATTTTATGGTAATTATCGTTGTGACGGGCATGAAGTCGATAGCGATAAGTCGGGTTAAATTCTCAAGTAAGGTGCTGTTATAATGTCTTGATGCATGTTAGAGTTATGTTGCTTATTTCGGCCACGATATTTTCTAATTCATAAAAATTCCAAGATGTATTAGGGTTGATTTGTCACCCGCTTTTTATCGAACCTGACTTAGCCATATTTGAATTACCATTCTTGTGATTATTTTGTGCACAGATCTAGCAATAATTGCACTCCAAGAAGAGTTGTTAGTATTTGTGGACTCCTAGGGACTCAGGTGCTTTTTTGCCTTATTCCTTCCTCGTATTTGAAGCACAACCTCGAATTGGTCTGGTACAGGGTTCTGCAGGAGACCCCCGTTCTTAATTCTTTTTGCCAAAAGAATCAAATCGCATCTAAATATGTATATATTATTATTAACTGGAATTAATCACTTTTTTTTTTCATATTAGTACAAAAATGTTGATAAATAACTTAAAAAGGTGTCCCCTTAATCATAATGGTTAACTATATAATAAAATAAATTAAGGGTGGTTTTACAAAATTGGCGTATAATACGGTTACAAAGAGGGTTGATTGCAACAACCCTCTATAGAGATAAATAGAACTAAGTGCGTGACGTGGTTGATGGTTCGTAACGCCCCCTAAATTTGCCCCCGATATAAAGTTACCCCCTAATCGAGTGGTATCTCTATACAACCGTTTATTATCTCTCCAACTACTAACCATTTCTACAAGACACATCGTTCCCGTTTATCGGAAACTACCTCTCAACGATGTCCTAACACTTTTTAAGTGGTGGGCAGATGCGGTTGTCGCGAGCCGTTTTAAGCACGTGTGGTCTCCACTTAAAAAACACCAAAAATAGGAAAAAAATGGGATCGTTAACTTAAGATAGTTGTCAGTGATTTATTGCCGAATAAATTTCTCTAATACCACAAAATCTCGTGAATTTCGGATTTTAAAAATACTAAAGAAAAAGAGCTTCCTGTTTGTGTATTCTTTTCCGCCGTTAATCAGGGAATAACAAATTTGGCATAAAATTGTGACGTCCAGACCACTAAATTCACCTTTAAACGAGGCCCGGAACGTTTTTAATGACAGAAACAGGACTCTCGAAACTTGATCCGGCGGGATGTTTTCTGCCTACGCGCGGTCAGCTTCGAGGGTAATTAATGGCCCCCACATTTGTATTATCTTGACCTCTGACATGTGTACTAATCCCTTAAGAATTTTAAGATTCCCTTCACACACTTTTCCGTATCTCTTTGAAAAGAATGTAGATTTTAAAGGTTTAAACGTTAATTTAAATGTGCATAGATATAATTTTGTGTGGACACGAAGTGAGCTGTCAAGTGTCAACCTCTACCTGGTATATTACTGTTAAAACGAACGAACGAGCGAGCAACGACCATCTATGGTCAACAGGAAGGAGTTTAGTAATTTCGAGCGGTTAACGATTGCAAATTGCGTAATTACCGGATTCTTAAGTCGCCAATTTTTTTGTGCTGTTTGTCTTTCGCCTCTCGCCTTTCTCTATCTTTCTCTCTCGTTCTGCGTCGTCGTTCTCGTCGCTAAGATTGCAGGAAGCAATTGACGCGGTCGCTTAATTTGTGTAACGGATTTAATTAATTGGCTTTCTTTCCGTCCTCGTCCATAGGTAGTGATTTTTATTTCCTATTTTGCAAATTGCCTCCCGGGACGATTTTTTTAGCGCTTAGTCGTCATAGGAACTTAGTCGTTAGCGTCTCGTTCTTTTAGAAAAAACCAAACTAATTACCCAAGAAATGGTCGGTTTACTTATTACAGTTCATTTTACTTTATAACATTTTTTTTTTCGGAATAGATAATTATAAGTTTTCGTAAATGCGCGGGTTAAAACGCGCACAAAATCATAATGACGATTTTAAGATTTTAGAAAGTACTTACTTCTTTATCCGCCTCCACCTTTTACCGTTTCTAGTAATTTCAGTATTTTACGTAATTTCTATAACATTCCAAACGCTTTTTTTTCTTGTTAAAACATTAATTAGAAAGCAATGTTATTATTAATTTTTAACAAAATGACAGATGACGGATTATAATTGATAGGTTACAACCTGCAACCAACCTAAGAAAACTAAATTTACCAAAACATTTTTTTTAACTTTTCAAATTTTTTTAATTTTTTATATTATTATTTATTTCTAAATTTAAATTGAAATTGTCCACCTTCTCCTTAATTCTAAATGTTTTAAATCATCGTCTCAATTACAGTTGGTAAGTTTAGCAGCAACATTCCAAACTGTCAATTACGGAATCGTTTGTAAATGTCATCATGAATGAGCCTCGATCGAGTTGAAATCTCGTTTTGGCGAGAAACTATTTATATTCTGGTTACAAGATGAATAGAACGCGCATTAAATCCTGTTTTATCTCCTTCTAAATAATAATAAATTAAATAAAAGTTGTTGAAATGGTTAGATGGCGCGTATTTTATTAGGTTTCGCCGAGAGGACGAGGACGAGATGTCTTTAAACGAATTAACGGTTAGGACGCAATCAATCACGCCTAAATAGACGCGGAATTAATTAATAAAAGCAATAATTCTCACCGCCGCCGCCGCCGCGCCGTTTCCTGCCGCTATTAAAGTCGGGGCCCGTTCCTGCATATTTACATCAAACACCGGCAATTAACCAGGCCGAACCGAACCTACTTCAACGTTAAAACGGCCGTTTAATATTAATAACTACGCACATTGGCGTTAAATTACACTAAATTGCCAATTACGAAACCGCAACTCAAACTATGTATAAATACAACCTTAATATACAAAAATCACTTTATATAAGTAACGACATCTATTGACATACACCACAAATTTGTAATTCATAATTTTTAATTATCTAATCATTTACTATAAAAATAAAGATTGGGATATTGAGATTAATAATATAGATTATAAATAATAGAATATTTATTTATTTAAAAAAAAGATTTAAGTGATATCAAAGAGCGCCATCTATTAATAAGCAGCTAAAGTAAATATTCTAACCTATAAGTAATCAAATAATTTTCTATAAACTTAGATATATAAATAAAAGTAAACTTTAAAGTGTCTAAAAGAACGTCTTTTTAACGAGATTAAAAAAATAATGTTTACATAAATTTCTGTTTTAACTTTTTCCACTTCACTTTTTGAGGTTATGTTAAAGGCGATGGAAGAAATAAATGTAAAATTGGGTGTTAAAACGATATTGTCACGTATAGAGGAAGCGTGTAATCGTCGAAAACCTGTAAATTCTTTCTTATTTTAACATTAACAATAATTAAAATTGATTATTATTAACTTTGATTAACTAGGAATTACAAGGAGTGAGTCCACAATTGGTTGCAGTAAGCAAAACGAAACCTGTCTCGATGATAATCGAGGCTTACGAAGCGGGACAAAGACATTTCGGTGAAAACTATGTTGGTGAATTAGTAGAAAAAGCTTCGAATGCGGAAATTTTAGAGAAATGCAAAGAAATCCGTTGGCACTTCATTGGAAACTTACAAACTAATAAAGTCAATAAAGTCTTATCGATTCCTAATTTGTACTTAATTGAAACTGTTGATGATGAGAAATTAGCTAGTAAAATAAATAGTGGTTGGAGTAAATATTGTGGGGAAAAGAACAAATTAAAGGTTATGATTCAAGTTAATACAAGTGGAGAGGATGGTGAATAATTTTCAAGTAAACCGACTTTTGAAATAAACATTTTTAATTTTAAGCTAAAAATGGAACAAATCCTGATAATGTCGTAACTTTGAGCAAATTTGTTATTGAAAAATGCGAAAATCTTTGTTTCGATGGCTTAATGACAATAGGACAATTTGGTTACGATTTATCTCAAGGTCCAAATCCGGATTTTCTTTTGTTGAGTAAATGTAAAGATGATGTTTGTACTAATTTGGGATTGGAATGGAAAAGTGTTGGGTTATCAATGGGAATGTCTGATGATTTTGAACATGCTGTAATAAGAATTCAATTTTCATTTAAATTCTGTTATCTTTATTATATTTTTTTTTAGATTGAGTTGGGAAGCACAAATGTAAGAGTAGGAAGTTCTATTTTTGGACACAGAGTTAAAAAAGTGTGAAGAATTTCCAAATCCTAGAACATATTGCGAAGTGTATAGAAGAATGCCTAATATTAAAAATTATAAGTTGTTGAAATAATAACCTTATTAAAGAATGTTTCAATCTTTAAAGTGGTATTTTCCATTTAAAAGTACGATAATAAATTAATCTCGATAACAATTTTATTTATTTATTTAATATATACAGTTGAGCAGGGAACCGGGACGAACTCAAGGCACCATGCCTCAAAAATAACAAGAAAATGCATCCAAATATATGGAATTTACTTATATAAACTAATAATTATGATGAGCTTTACACGCCACAATTATTATCAAATGCTTAAACACGCATAGAGAGTCGCAAAAGACATCAACCCCCGCGCTACGATGTAAATGTGCGCGCCATTCTCAACATGGCAGAGTTCTGCAAGACATTTGTATGAGGAGGAACAGGAAAATTAACAACCTCAAGAAATCTAGGAGAATCAATACTACCCTTAATGATTTTATTGATTTTTTTTAAATAATAAATGAATGTAAAGAAAATTTGGTTAAATAAATAATTACTTTCCCTTGAAGACGATGTTTCTGGCATTTATCCATACTTTGATTACTCACCAGACAAGATTTCAACGATTTTTATTTATGTAATTCTTGAAGAATGCAAAAATAATGTTGTTAGATGACCTTGAACTAAAAATCGCTTCACGCAAAACTTCTCCCCGGGAAAGTTCGAAATAAAAAGAACTAAATCTTCGTATAAAATAGTCTAGAAATGGACGGAGAATAAACATTTGCGCGCAACGAGCTAGCAGGAATTTAATGACCTCAAAAAACTAAAAATAAACAGAACAGACACATTCAAAGGATGGCATGGCGTTTCGTTGATCCGAATTCATCTTATTTTGTACTTTGAGTTAGTTAAAATAAGAAAAGAAAATGATCATATTACAAAAAAAAAATTACAAAAAGTGAGGAAAAATCGTTTAATTATTAAAGCAAAGATGTTTTATTAAAAGTAATTGATTTTAAAACTTATAGGAATTCAAATAATCCAATTTTATTTGGATTAGATTACGATAAAATGAATCATTAAAAAAAATTGTGGTTAAAATTGATTTTTTAAGTATAGATTTAGTAATTATGGTTCGAAGTCAGCTTCGACTATAATGTTTCATTATAAGCTAACCTGGGCCGTTCCTGTCCTATTCTTGGCACAATCTATATATGGCCCCTTCAGTAGAAGGGAGCCCCTGGACACTATACAGGCAAACTTTATTTAAACTCGCACCTCCAGCTCCTCCGCTCAGTTGCGGGCGTAGCAAAGAGGGCATTACATCGACACCGGAACCATGGTAAGTTCAAGTTTTTAAATCCCGGAAACTATAAATAACGAAAAAGTGCAGTGAAATAAAAAAAAAAGAAATAATAAAAAGTGTCCACGAAGAAAGAAACGAAATCATCACAACCAATTTTGTTTTAGGCGGATAAAGAGAAAAAGGTTAAGAAGAAGAAGAAGGAAGAAGGAGATGCTCCTGCGGCCGCACCCGCAGCCGAAACGAGGGCTTCCTCAAAAGGTTCCTCGAAAAAAGCTAAAAGATCTGGTTCGAATGTCTTCTCGATGTTCTCCCAGCATCAAGTAGCTGAATTCAAGGAAGCCTTCCAACTAATGGATGCCGACAAAGACGGTATTATTAGTAAAAGCGATCTTAGGGCAACTTTCGACCAAGTCGGCAAACTTTCCAACGAAAAAGAGCTCGACGAAATGATCAATGAGGCCCCCGGACCACTCAACTTCACACAGTGGTTATCGCTCTTCGCCCTCCGTATGCAAGATTCAGGTGGTACCGATGATGATGAAGTCGTTGTAGCCGCGTTCAAATCTTTTGATGAAAGCGGTACCATCGATAGTGATCGGTAAGTAACATAACCTAACATTTAAAATTCTTTGTGTAATACGATACTAGGTCCCAGAACAAAAAAGGAGTTTCTTATGCGCATGTATTTGTAGAAGTTTAAAAATAGCTTTTTGGAGCTTTGCCAATAAGCTCGGAACCTCTTGTTACCTAATAAAGACGTTCCGATTCGCAATTAGACCGCGTCTGGGATTTTTCTTTCATCGATGTTTTTACGTTTTGGAGGTGGTTGCTAAAAATAAACATAAAAGAAATTTACGTAACCACTACTTTATACTTAAACGTTAAAGCAAAACAGAAATAAACCAAATTATTTAAGATATTGGTATTAATATAACCTCACTTTTCTTAAATAAGATTGCTTTTTAAATAGATGGCGCAACTTAATTTTTATTTTCGAATATATTTTTGAAATTTATAACGAAATTTTAGAATTTTATTATTATGAATAATCACTTAGAAAATTATAATTATTTTATTTAAAAATTAATTAAATTGAATCGTAATTAATATTTGGCTACGTTCATTATTTTTTTTGTTAATTTGATAATGACAGTTTTAAATTCCAACCTATTTGATGTATTTGACAATGACAGTTCTAAATTCAAACCTATTTTAAACATTTTTTTAAAATATTTATGTATTCTTTTTTAGGTTCAGACATGCCCTTATGACCTGGGGTGATAAGTTCACAGCGAAAGAAGTGGACGATGCCTTCGATGTAATGGAAATCGATGATAATGGTAGGATTGATACCGCGGCCCTAATTACACTCCTCACCGGTAGCCAAGAGGAAGAAGGTGAAGGTGAAGCTGCATAAGCAACCTTCCCCAATGACTTCTTTCGTTAACCCCGCGATATTCTGCGCGCCGGCCGCGCCAATTCATCTCCAAGAACATCAAATAAAATTTTTTTTATTTAAAATAGTACCGGTCTCGAGACTTAACATCAGCATGCGCAACTAATTTCTTTTTCTCCATCTTATTTTTGGCGCCATAACGTGCATTATAAATAATCGTGTCATCAAAATAGGTCTATTCGAGGGTTATTAATTATTATTATGAACTGTATAAAATAAAGCGTAAATAAATTTTATTATATTTTGTGTTTCATTATTTATAGATTTTTATTTAATTTCATTTTATTTCTATCACTTTTCATTGTTAAAAAGAATAATAATCTTCTTCCTGGGTATAATCTTTCTTTTTGTTGGAAATCCCAGGTAGAATTCTTCACGGGATCATTCAAAAATTATATGAATTCAACAATAACGACTTGGTACAATATCACAAGAGGTATGAGTCACGCTACGTTAGCCTCAACTTAGCGCAGGTTTACTTTCTATTACAGTTTTTACCTCCGCAAAGAACACACGAAGAAATCGAGATAGGTTATGTTTAAAAATGAAGAAAAAAATTTAAAAATCTCTTAACATTATCAATAAAGACAAGATTTTTAGTTTAAAAAATGTTTCTAAAGTGGTTTATGATAAGTTTTGTGTTATTAGGTGAGATAAACAATATTTTAAATTTGTTCCAATAACCTTGTTTTTTTTAAAACTTTCCATTTTCAGGATCTTTAACCGTAACAAATTGTATCGAATTAAAATCGTACATTTCATCACAAGGTCTCCACGGAACAATCTCATTTATTTACCACCAAAATAAAACTGTAATTTTAAAAACCGATTTAGAATTAACTCTTCAATATGCATCACAAACTCTTTCTTGGTACCTTATGGAATTCCCTGTTGATTATTCAACCATTGAAAATCGATGTTCATCAGAAAAGTTGGGAAAGAAATTGATTAATTTCGATGAAATATTTGGATATTTAATTTTACCAGATAATAATACCATTGAAATAGCAACGAATAAACTTGATTTAACCGGAATTAAGGGGCTTTATGGAAAATCTTTGTTGTTAAAAAACTTGGAAACTAATTCTTATGCATGTTCTTCAATAACACTCGTTGATAAAGTTTTAGAGAAAACCGCAGTTGCGCGATTTTATACTCCCATAGCTGGGATGGTTTCTTTCCGTTGGTTCTCAACCAAAAATAATAACAAAGAAATGTTAATTTCAACCGATTTATACCGAGTTGGAGACGTCGAAAAAATTGGAAAAATCGATGTTACAGAACACAATTGGAAAATTTTTGTTACCGACATCTTAGAAGGACATAAAGGAAGATCCGAAGAAAATTGCAACATGTTACAATTAATTTTCGACCCAGATAATTCAGGAAATAATCAAACAATGGGTGATATCGATTTACGAGTAGGAAAAGTTAAAGTATCGGGCGATAAAAAGAAACGATATAAAACATTATTTAGGGACGAAACTTTAACGTTATTACCAAACGATTTAACGGGAGTGCGAAGAAGATTATACTTGGTGATATTTAGAAATAAACATCCCGATAGTTTTTTAGCATGTGCTAAAATCCAATATGAACATCCAATTAATGCAAAGTAAGTTAGTTATTTAATTATGCAAAAAAATTTCGCTATCATGTATCAAACAACATTTTTTCGAAAACTGCGTGTTCTAAAGTTTATACATTAATAAAACGACCAAATTCAATAATGACATTTAGAATTCAATTAATGTTACATACGTCAATCAACTAAACGTCACATCGACTTAACCTCACATATTGAACAAATGTGCTATTATAAATTTGCATTTAAACATGAAATGAAACGATAAAACAATTAAATGTTGATCATTTTGTGTTTATAATTTGTTCATAACAATAAATCAACAATTAATAGGATCAAATTTTTTGATTGTAGTAGCTGGACGTAAGTCTTTTCCGTCCAGGACGTAAGTTATTTATGAAACAGTGTGTGAAGTTAGCAACTTAGCAAAAATTAGTTTCATACAATATTTTATCTACGAACTAAAAATTATTAATTAATTAATAAATGTATAATTTTTTAAACTATCAAAAAATCATTTGATAGTTGATTGTTTCATTTGATCTTTGATAGGAGAACTTGGGACTAATTGTATGTCGAAATCCCACCGTAAGATGGCATTAGCGTCTATACTGAAATAATTTAATTAAACTAACAATTTTATTATTAATAGTGGGAATGATAAGAGACAGCAATAACAATTATTACCAGTATCATTCTTTTAATTTAAAAAGTATAGATTCCAATTCATGTTATATTTTTAAATTTGCCGCTAAGAATTAAAGGTTAAAGTTTGTCCAGAATGACAGATGAAAACGTCATTTTAAAGTAATTTTTCGGTAAGAGTATAATAAAGTAATAATGGTATGCGTTTTTATCCCTTTTTTTAACAAAAATAAAATAAATTTTGACAATGTAGGGAATATGTAGCAGTTGGTAACACTTGAAAATAGAAATTTGAATTGACAGTTAGAAATTGTCAAAACCCAAAAGTATTAACCTGAAAAAAATGTTCCCGAAATAAGAGTAATTGCTCAGAGTTCCATTAAAAGACTACTTCCAGAGAAAACAACAGTACGCTAAATTCCTAAATTTCAATTCAAATTCTTACATTGGGAACTAGAAAAATTAATGACCCAATGTCATCAACTTGAACTGGTTCCATAAAATGTTACTAAAATCTCATTAGAGCATCAGATGAGTACTGTAATAGCCTAATAGCTTTCATTACCGTCGCGAATTACGAAATGTTGTATATTTTTATTGAACTGAAACTAGAACTAACACTAGAACTAGAAAGTTTCGGGTTTAGCCGTCTTGAGAGACTTGCGGCTAAATCAGAATGTTTCTAGTTCTCGGTCTAGTGTTAGTTTTACACTAGCATTTATCATTAGAACTAACACAAGGCCTAAAACTAGAATCATTTATCCATCAGTCTAGTGTTAGTACTAGTTTTGCACAAGCACTATCATTGGAATTAACACAAGACCTAAAACTAGAATCATTCGAGTTTAACCGTCTTGAGAGACGTACGGCTAAATCCGAATGTTTCTAGTTCTCGGTCTAGTGTTAATTCTAGTTTTACACTAGCACGGCAACATCTCGAATTTCCCTAGTGTAATTTTTACTTAAAACTGACCAATAGCAACCCTTCTTTTTAGCGCTTTAATTTGAAAACACTTTTCCGAATTAAAAAATAGAGTATACGCAAGAGTCAACTTTTAATAACAGTTTTCGAAAAAATTAAATTTTTTGTCAGTTTAAATTTAATACAAACTTTTTTTATTTAAGAGTTATTCTGCAATCCGGAGGAATTAAAGGAGAAATTAAACTATCACAACACAATTTATTTGAACCAACATTTATCGATTTTAACATAACAACAGCTCGTGATGATATCGAAACAAAGTTGGTTTATTCTTCGTCAATCGGAGCCTATAAAATTCACGAATTACCTTTGAGCCCATCAAAAACATTCGATCCTTATAATAGGTTATGTTTAACAAGTAAATTTATATTTAACCCCTTAAAAAATGATATCAACGTTATCCCAAACGGTATTTTATAAGCTCAAAAATGTTTTTTTATTATACTTAAATATTTGTTTAGGTTATGGAACGCAAGATCAATATCCAATTGGAGACCTTTCTGGAAAACTTTTAGGTCGTAACTCAGAAAAATCATTAATTGAAAACAGCCAAGAATTACTCGGAAAATATTGGGATACTTATTTACCGTTACAAGGTCAATTTTCTGTTGTAAATCGAGCTTTCGTTCTTTATAAATTAGAAGAACTTGATAAAAATGATATGTACATTAATAATCCGATGCAAGTTTGGATTTGCGGGACTATCACTTTATACGATCAAGATTTTAAACATTTACAACCAATGTTTACGGCTCAAGTATTATTTCGATATCCAATAGTAGGAAGGATCGTTTTTCGACAACCTTCCGATGAACCATGGAGAGATACTTCAATTTTTTTTGATTATTTAGTTCACGCCGATGGTTCTAACCTAAATAATTCAGCCGAGCATCGTTGGGCAATTCACGATTTACCACCGGGAAAAGATTTTTACGATTGGCAAAATCGTTGTATGAGTGTTGGAGATATTTATAATCCATTTAAAGTAAAAAAAAATACTCCCTCCGCCCAGAAATAAGTGTCCGATATCGATTTTTTTTTTTCAAGAATTAAGAAAAGGCGGTCTTGCTTTTAAACGTCAGTAAAAAGTTTTGTAATTTTTCCTACAGTATAAGTTTTTAATCCAAAAACGACTTTTCAAGACCTGAAATAAAAATTGTTTTCTCGACGGATGTGCAAGGGAGGACTTTTCTAGCCACATTCCAATCCATATTTGAGGGGCGCTTTTCCATGCAGGGATAGCCCGCTGTGACATTATCAGCTCCCATCATCAAGCTTCCTGGTAAGTGAGTTTGCATGAGAAGCTCTAATGAAGCTCTGCTGGTGACAATGAAGCTTCAAATAGAACTGGGTTCAAAATCAAAATGTTATGTCAGCCACCCAATCCCGATACAAACGTCTTAGATTAGGCTCTTTTAATGCAATTCAGTCATCGCAGCAACAATCGGCTTGCTAAACTGTAGACGAAATAATTCTTGTTGTTGAAAAAGCCTTTTCCGAATTGAGTGTTCTTTCGCACCAACAGTGTATGGTAGAAATCATGAAAGTAGATGGAGACAATAATTACAAAGTGTGGCATATAAATAAAGATCATTTACAGAGAGGTTTCCAGTTTTTATAAATTTTTATTTTGGGCTTTATCAACATACAAAAGATATCATCAATTCAAATACTTAAATGACCGTCAAATGTTTCTTAGAAACAATATTTGTATTGATAGCTAAGTTTCAATAAATTAATTTTTAAGGAAATCGGACACTTATTTCTGAACGGAGGGAATAATTAAAAAATTTGACATTTGAGGTGATATAATATATTTTTTTAGATTGATTTAGATAAATCAGCACCATCAGAAGGATGTTACTTAGATAGTATGGGTTATTGTCGAGTTGGTGATTTATCAACTAGATTGGGACCTTTAGAAATTGCGGGGAAAAAAATTGATAGCGATCGAATAACTAGAAAGTATCTAATCGACTCTTATTTACCATTAACGGGTCCTCACACAATTTTAGGAAAATCGTTTGTAATTTATGATGATCACGGGCCAAAAGCGCGCGGGGAAAGAATGGCTTGTTCAATGTAAAAAATTTAAATAAAATTACCTTAATTTGAATCAATTAATTGATTCTTTTAGAATTGGTGGAATTTATCGTCGAAAAGCTGTAGCTCGAGATTGGTTTCCAAACGGGGATCCATTAACTGTAAAAGGAAAAATAGAATTTTATCAACAAACCGAATATGATATCACAAATATTGAGGTTGATTTAGATGGTTTAGATGATAATTCCGGGTATCATATTCACATGGTAAAATTTTACATTTTAAATGTAATTAATTTATATAAAAACAAATTTTTTAGACCCCTATAGAAGAAAATTTGGAATTTCCATGCGAAGCCACTACTTTATACGGCCATTGGAATCCATTAATGGTTTCACCATTATCTTCACCACGAACATATCACGGAACATCAGATCAATATGAAATGGGTGATTTAAGTGGAAAATTTGGTGGCTTAGATAATCATACTTTATTTAAGGGGGCTTATAACGATACTATGTTACCGTTATTTGGTCCTTCTAGTATTTTAGGACGATCTATCGTTATTCATAAACGAGTTAGTGCCGAAATTATTAAAAAAAAACGTTTTAAATATTAAATTTTTTAGTTTGACAGTCGTCGTTGGGCTTGCACAACTATAGAACGTGGATATAGTCCATCGGAAGCACGAGAATTACGTGCCATCGCATCGTTTCATCACCCCGATGGGTTCGCTTATGGTTACTTAAGAATGACTCAATTAATTTATAATGATGGAAGTGCAAGTGATACGGTCATCGAGGTAAAATTGCGACATCCTGGAAAATTCGATAGAAATATTGTAAGAAAAAATTAACATAAAAAAATAATTATCACAACATTTAATTAATTTCCAGACGAGAAATCATAATTTTGCGATTTATGTTAACCCAGTTGGTGTTGACGCTTCTGTTAAAACCCAAAATACAAGATGTGTTGCTGCTGGTTATGTTTGGAATCCTTATTATACACAATTAGCTGATCCCTTAAATGTAAACATAACATATTTTATACATTTTTTTTTTTATTTTAAAAATTCGTTTTTAGTCTGAACTTTATAATCAAGAATGTGGTCCTGAAAATCCATTAAGATGTTACGTAGGCGATTTATCAGCACGATTAGGTACGATTGATATAGGTTTAGAACGGAAAGTTTTGGTCGATCCAAATTTTCCATTGGAAGGTGTTGAGAATGCAATGGGAAGATCAATCGTAATTTTAAGCCCTAATAAAGATTCCAGAAGATACGCATGCGCTAATATTGAACCAGATTATGATATAATTAAATATGCAAACATCGAAAAACCGCCACGATTTGTTCTGTAAATAAAAAAAAATCTCATTTTCAATTTATTTATAAATTATGTTTTTAGAGCACAATTTATTGATGATGTCAGAGAAGTTATGGGAATTCCCGAATGGATGTTAACCGTTGATTCACGAAAAGTACGAACGTTACATAACAACGCTTGCGTACAATTTTTGATGCATTTCAAAGGACCAATTGCGGGACAATTGGAACAAGATTTTAGTAGATTACTTTCGATAGGAAGACTCGATTCACCGACTTTATACATTCCAGGGTTTATTAATACAAAGAGAAAAGTAAAGCTTTCCTATAAACAATGCGGAATGAGAGATCCTAATGAGAAAAAAGCAAAAAAGAATTTTTTTAGTATAAGCCAAGGATATAATATGAGAATTAATAACATTTTGAATATTTTTATAACAATTACAGTTACCAAATTTGTGATTTTATAAAGTTATACTTATATAATTTATTTTTAAAAATAAAAATTCAACGAAATTAAAAACGCCATCTTATAACCAACAAAAAAACTAACCATGTTAAGTCATTCCTGTCAAA
Organism: Onthophagus taurus; assembly: GCF_036711975.1. NCBI lineage: Eukaryota > Metazoa > Arthropoda > Insecta > Coleoptera > Scarabaeidae > Onthophagus > Onthophagus taurus. The sequence goes on from NC_091967.1 coordinate 8,180,297, forward strand.
TCAACCATTTTAGGTTATGTTTATAATCTCTAAAATTACAACAATGTTATTATGATACAATTTAAAAAGTGAATCAAGGAAATTTAGCATGTATTGGTTTTTGCATATCCAGAAATAAATACTCAGAACCACATATAACCTACAAAAAAACTAACCATCTTAAGTCATTCCTGTCAAATCAACCATTTTAGGTTATGTTTATAATCACTAAAATTACATCAATTTTATTATGATACAATTTAAAGAGTGAATCGAGGATATTTAGCATGTATTGGTTTCTGTATATCCAGAAATAAATACATACAATCACATATAAACACCAAAAGATAACCATATTAAGTCATTCCTGTCAAATCAACCATTTTAGGTTATGTTTATAATCTCTAAAATTACAGTAATTTTATTATGATACAATTTAAAGAGTGAATCCAGGAAATTTAGCATGCATCGGTTTCTGTATATCAACAAGTAGATACATAGGACCAGCGATTCCTTCAAATAAAGACAAAGGTCTGTCGGGTTCGTGTTCTTCATGTTCCTTCGTATAATCAATACACCATTCGGCAAATTTAATGGCGCGATATAAATGTTTCAAATCTTTCGTCGTCTGATACATTTCTAAAAAGCAATAAGCATTCCCAGAAACACCATGACACAAACTATAACCTTTCGTAATTAATCCCCTGTTCCATACAACTTCAGCTGATTTTAAAGCCATCTGTAAATACTTTTGGTCGCCAAAAACTTTATAAGCTTCACTATACATAAAAACGAAACCAGGGGCTCCATGACACCATTGAATATATTTATCACTTTGTGATCCTAACGATGATGGAAAATTACCTGATGCAAACTTTTTACTTGTTAAATAATCAATTGTTGGTTTAATTAAATCGTTTAATTCAGATTCTCGGACGTAATTTCTTGCTTGTAATAATAAATACATTATTCCTGACATTCCATGAGCCGCGCCAAGATAATAGGAATCATGCCATTTATATAAAAGCGGTTGGTTACACATATTATTTCGAGATTCTACTTGACCGGCATTAAAAATTGCTTCAACTACTTTTCTTATTAAATAATCATCTATTGGTGGTGGGGAAATATGTTTGTTTATGTAAAGGATTGCATATAAATATCCAGCTCGTCCATACATGTACTCATTTGGTAAATCGGCTTTATAATTTATTACAGCCTTTTGTAATTCTGCTAATTCCTCAATCAAACTTCTTGAAAAAACTACATCACCAAGTTTATATGAAACAACAGCACCTAAAGCTAATGGACCAGCATCTCCACATAAAAACGTTAATCGTTTTTTCTTTAAATTATTCAGCATCAATAACCGTTTGACTTCCTTAAATTATTAAATATTTTAAAGTCACTTCACAAACACAATTTGACTTACCAATAAGTTGGCTTTATCATCGGGATCTTTTAAAAATCTTAACATAGCTATTCCTGAGGTGCCTGTATACACGGTATAATCGTGTGACTGACATTGCGAGAGTTGTCTCATACAGGTTTCCCATTTTTCATCTAAACCCGTTACAACTTTATTCAATTTATCAATCTAATTGAAAAAAAAAGGAGTTTTAAATGGTTTCTGTTAGAGATGAATTTTACCGTTTTATTTGAAATGACATTTTTAGCTGAGTCTTCTGAATACTCGGGAAAAGGGTTTTCGAAATGTCTCTCAATTATTTTAGCCATTTTTACAAATAATAAATAATTTTTTGGATTTTATAAAAATGTCAAAAAGTTTGTTTACAAGAAATTATTGACGTAGACAACTTCACATCTGTTGATTTTTAAATAATTTTGTGAACGAATTAAGCCTAATTTTCGTTATTGTAAATCGATATTAATTAGTATTATTTATATTTAAATTTAAAAAATAAATAATTGTTTTAATTTTAATTAATTTGGTTTTTATAATTTGATTATAAACCAACTTCACGTATGTGACCGCGTCTGTCAAATCTGCTGTGTTTGACTCCTTTAGTTCTGCTTTATGCTAAGCGGTTTTTCGAGTTTATATTGAAGAAAAATCGAGATGTATGAACAAGATGAAGGTAAATAAATCAAGGGTTTATTAATTAACTAAAAAAAAGTCTAAAAGAAATCAATAAAATCATATTAAAACCAAAAATTAGATTTAATCCCTCAACATAACCTCAAATTATTTATTCTTTAAATTTATAGATCAATTTGAAGAAGAAGATGCGGAAGAAATCAGTTCCGATTTGTGGCAAGAAGCTTGTTGGATCGTTATTAACGCATATTTTGATGAAAAAGGTCTTGTTCGCCAACAATTGGATAGTTTCGACGAATTTATACAAATGTCTGTGCAAAGAATCGTCGAAGATTCCCCCGCAATTGATTTACAAGCGGAAGCTCAACACACAAGGGGCGAAATTGAAACACCCCCTCGATATTTATTAAAATTCGAACAGATTTATCTTTCTAAACCGACACATTGGGAAAAAGATGGAGCCCCATCTCCAATGATGCCTAATGAAGCTAGGTTAAGAAACCTTACATATTCAGCTCCTTTATATGTTGATATCACAAAAACTGCAATAAAAGAAGGTGAAGATCCAGTTGAAACGCAACATCAAAAAACGTTTATCGGGAAAATTCCGATTATGCTTAGATCAACTTATTGTTTACTTAACGGATTAACCGATCGTGATTTAACAGAGTTGAATGAATGTCCTTTAGATCCGGGGGGTTATTTTATTATTAACGGTTCAGAAAAAGTATTGATTGCTCAAGAAAAAATGGCAACAAATACCGTTTATGTTTTTTCAATGAAAGATGGAAAATATGCATATAAATCAGAAATACGTTCGTGTTTAGAGCATAGTTCACGTCCAACCTCAACATTGTGGGTTAATATGATGGCTAGAGGCGGTCAAGCGATTAAAAAAGCAGCCATTGGTCAACGAATCATAGCTATTTTACCATATATAAAACAAGAAGTTCCAATTATGATTGTTTTTCGAGCTTTGGGTTTTGTTGCCGATCGCGATATTTTAGAACACATCATTTACGATTTTGACGATCCCGAAATGATGGAAATGGTCAAACCATCTTTAGATGAAGCTTTTGTCATTCAAGAACAAAATGTAGCGTTAAATTTTATTGGAGCTCGTGGTGCTCGACCGGGTGTTACCCGCGAAAAACGTATTAAATACGCTCGAGAAATTTTACAAAAAGAAATGCTACCTCACGTTGGTGTTTCTGATTTCTGCGAAACAAAAAAAGCTTATTTCTTAGGTTATATGGTACATAGATTGTTATTAGCTGCTTTAGGACGAAGAGAATTAGATGATCGAGATCATTATGGAAATAAACGATTAGATTTAGCTGGGCCGTTATTGGCGTTTTTATTTAGAGGGTTATTTAAAAATTTAATGAAAGAGGTTCGAATGTACGCCCAGAAATTTATTGATCGCGGAAAAGATTTCAGTTTAGATTTAGCGATTAAAACAAAATTGATTACTGATGGTTTACGTTATTCTTTGGCTACGGGAAATTGGGGCGATCAAAAGAAAGCTCATCAAGCGCGAGCTGGTGTTTCGCAAGTATTGAATCGTTTAACGTTTGCTTCGACTTTATCTCATTTAAGACGTGTTAATTCCCCAATTGGTCGAGATGGTAAATTAGCTAAACCTCGACAATTACATAATACTTTATGGGGTATGGTTTGCCCTGCTGAGACACCGGAGGGTGCCGCTGTTGGTTTGGTTAAAAATCTTGCTTTGATGGCTTATATTTCGGTTGGTTCGCAACCTTCACCGATTTTGGAATTTTTGGAAGAATGGAGTATGGAAAATTTGGAAGAAATTGCCCCCTCAGCTATAGCAGATGCAACAAAAATCTTTGTTAATGGTTGCTGGGTTGGGATTCATCGAGATCCCGAACAACTTATGGCTACGTTACGAAAATTAAGAAGACAAATGGATATTATCGTATCAGAGGTATCAATGATTCGTGATATTCGAGATCGCGAGATTCGAATTTATACAGATGCAGGCAGAATTTGTAGACCACTTTTAATCGTCGAAAATGGACAATTACTTTTAAAGAAAAGTCATGTTGATATGTTAAAAGAAAGGGATTATACACATTATGGGTGGCAAGTTTTAGTTGCCTCAGGTTATTATTAAAATTAATTAATTAACTTAATAAGATGTATTAATTTTTTTTTTTATTATAAGGTGTGGTTGAATATATCGATACGTTAGAAGAAGAAACAGTCATGATTGCGATGACACCCGATGATTTGCGACAAGATAAAGAATATGCTTATTGTACCACTTATACACATTGCGAAATTCATCCTGCAATGATTTTGGGAGTTTGTGCTTCGATTATTCCATTTCCCGATCATAATCAAAGTCCTAGGAATACTTATCAGGTATATAACCTCAATTTTGACCATAGAAAACAGCTTCTTAGACATGCAACTCTCTAAAAAAAATTTCGTACTAAAAATTGTACGCATGTGGCGCCATCTGTTGGGGATATTTTAAAATTATTCAGCTAAGAACCGAACCACTAGAATATAGGTTGGATTGGGTATATACAGGTGAGTTATTAGTATCCCGGCGGTCGATAGTTATTAAACCGTTTGAAACTTATGAAAAAGTCATTTGAAAAACATCAAAAGTAACTAAGCTTTATGAACACCCCTATAGCGTATCTAATATCTTATGGATACTATCATATACTATCAGAAAGTGGTGAGTCAAACAACTTTTGTAGAAACATTTTTTTCTTTCTCAAACGGTTTAGCAACTATCGTCGGCCGGGATACTAATAACTCACGCTGTATATAAAAGCTTTAACTAACGAAATTCCGCCTGGTTGGGATTTCATCATATGCACAGGTTGGCCAGAGACAGCAGAACGTATTTTGAAGGGAAAAGCAGTGGGAATTAGAGACTGAAACAAAGTAATTTATCTCAAACATACATATGCTTTTACTAACTTTCATACGTTGAAATCCTTCGTGTGGCCAACCTTGTACAATACGCTTTACGGACCTTAGTCAGATACAATTACACCTGTCAAATAATGCCGCCACAATTGAATTTCACTGCATCATATGACATGTGAGATTAAGGTTTGTATACAGTGTTTCAACTCTCACTAAACATGACCTTGAAGTTGCGCGCGCAATTCGCCGCCATTTACGTCACGAAACACTCCCGCTCTTGCCCCTCACGCACAAATTAAAATCAAAGTATTGCAGTATAGGAACCGATACAACCTCATATACAGGTGTCCCGTATGTTCCGGATCACAACATTATACTGTTGAAGGATACATTATTCTGAAGCGATTTTTCTAATAACAATTTTTCGAAATGTTTTCTGATTTACGATCTCCTCTTTTTTGATTGGACGACTTTATAAATATTTTTATTAAAAAAATCGCTTCAGAATAATGTATCCTACAACCATATAATGCTCTGATCCGGAAGATACGGGACACCTGTATACATATACAAATTTCCTTATAGTGATGTTTAAGGTATGCTTGAAAATAAAGTCTTAACTAGTAGTAATTACGTACAAAGTTTGAAATTCTACGGTTTACTTACAGCCGAAACACAAAACAAAATGTTTTGGCTCAAACTTTTGGCTCAACTTTGACAGCTTCAAATTATTAATAATTTTTTTTTGTATATTTTAAGAGTGCTATGGGTAAACAAGCTATGGGAGTCTACATAACAAATTTCCATGTCCGGATGGATACCTTAGCCCACGTTTTATATTACCCCCATAAACCACTTGTTACAACACGTTCGATGGAATATTTACGATTCAGAGAATTACCCGCTGGGATTAATAGCATCGTAGCAATTTTATGCTACACCGGGTATAATCAAGAAGATTCCGTTATTTTAAATGCATCAGCTGTTGAAAGAGGTTTTTTCCGTTCTGTTTTTTATCGTTCGTATAAAGACGCTGAATCAAAACGAATGGGTGATCAAGAAGAACAATTTGAGAAACCCACCAGGCAAACATGCCAAGGAATGCGAAACGCCCTCTATGATAAATTAGATGATGATGGGATTATCGCACCTGGAGTAAGGGTTTCCGGGGATGATGTGGTTATTGGAAAAACAGTTACTTTACCGGAACATGATGATGAGTTGGATGGGACAACTAAACGATTTACAAAAAGAGATGCTTCAACGTTTTTAAGAAATAGTGAAACTGGCGTTGTTGATCAAGTTATGATTACATTAAATTCAGAGGGTTATAAATTTTGTAAAATTCGTGTTCGATCAGTTCGAATTCCCCAAATTGGTGATAAATTTGCTTCTCGTCACGGACAAAAAGGAACCTGTGGGATACAATATCGACAAGAAGATATGCCGTTTACTTGCGAAGGTTTAACACCTGATATTATAATTAACCCCCACGCTATTCCATCGCGTATGACAATTGGCCATTTAATTGAATGCTTACAAGGAAAAGTTTCTGCTAATAAAGGTGAAATTGGCGATGCAACTCCATTTAACGATGCTGTAAACGTACAAAAAATTTCAACTTTGCTACAAGAATATGGTTATCATTTAAGAGGAAATGAAGTTATGTATAACGGACATACAGGAAGAAAAATTAACGCGCAAGTTTTTTTGGGACCAACTTATTATCAACGTTTAAAACACATGGTTGACGATAAAATTCATTCGCGAGCGAGAGGTCCGGTACAAATTTTAGTTAGACAACCTATGGAAGGTCGTGCTAGAGATGGAGGATTACGTTTCGGCGAGATGGAACGAGATTGTCAAATTTCGCACGGAGCCGCTCAATTTTTAAGGGAACGCTTATTTGAAGTTTCCGATCCGTATCGAATTCATATTTGTAATTTTTGCGGGTTAATCGCAATCGCTAATTTACGAAATAATACTTTTGAATGTAAAGGGTGTAAAAATAAGACTCAAATTAGTCAAATTCGATTACCCTACGCCGCCAAGTTATTGTTCCAAGAATTGATGTCCATGAATATTGCACCGAGGTTAATGGTTATTTAAAAAATGAATTGTATTTTTAAAGTAGAGTAAGTTTAATTTGTAAAATTTATAATGATTAAAGTTTTAAAAACGATACTTTACTTTTTAATTTAACACGTTAATTCAATAAAAAAGAAACCATTGGTTCTTCTGCTTGACGGCAATGAAGATTACTTGGCAGGCATGGAAACATGCAAGAGGGCATGCCTAGATGCAGATGTAAGGACCAGGTGGAAGAAAGTCTAAAAATGCTGGGAGTTAGAAACTGGAAAGCTAAGGCACGAGATAGAAGAAAGTGGAAGCTGATTCTAGAATAGGCCAAGATCCATCAGATGTTGTGGTTGCAATGATGATGAATAATTCAATAAAAAAATCAAAGTAAAGTTCCAATAAAAAAAGTTAGGTTAGAATTTTTTGATGACATTTTCATAGCGGGAAATTCAAAATCTTTGTAATTCAAATTTTTTTTTTTTTTCGAATTAGAATTTTGCAAACCACATTTTCCTTAATTAAAGAAACTTTCAATAATACGAAAATAATAATTTATTATATTGATTCATTGTTCTCTACTTTATCGACTTAACATATTTGACAGTTTTAAATTTACAATCTCAGACTAAAATTATTTAATTTAGAATTATGTAGATAAGTTTTAAAATAAATCCTTTTATTTATTTACTTTATTAACGTATTTTTTGGCCAGTGTCTGTTATTCGGTTTGATTTCTTTTCACGGTTCGCTAATAAGTTTTGACCTTTGATAACACTGTTTAAAGAAAAAGAGGATATCTCGTTCGCATTTCATAAGAGTGTGAATTAAAATCTTGTGAATAAATCGTTTAAAAATGGTAAGAACGTTTACTTTTTAATTAATTAAAATTTATTCTAAATAATTCCTAGTCTAATAAATTATGGGGTGGAAGATTTACTACGTCGACAAGTCCAGAATTAGAAAAATTAAATTCATCGATTGATTTAGATAAACGCTTATACGCTGAAGATATAATATGCTCAAAAATGTACTCGAAAAGTTTATGTTCTATCAATTTATTAACCGATGATGAAACTAAATCGATTTGTGATGGTTTGGATCGGATTAAAATTGAATGGGAACAAGGAGATTTTAAGATTTTACCTGGAGATGAAGATATTCACACTGCAAACGAGAGAAGGCTAAAAGAATTAATTGGAGAACCTGCAACAAAAATCCACGTTGGAAGAAGTCGAAACGATCAAGTTGCAACCGACATGAAATTATGGCTAAAAAAATCAATAAATGAACTCGATAAATGTCTGAGAGATTTAGTTCAAATAATCGTGAATAGAGCAACAAAAGAAATTGAAATAGTTATGCCGGGGTATACTCATTTACAAAGAGCACAACCCGTAAGATGGAGCCACTGGTTGTTGAGGTTTTTATTCAAACTTTTCTTAGAATATTTTTTTAAATAACTCTTTTTAGTCATGCTTGGAATTTTAAATCCGATTCTGATAAATTAGAGCAACTTTACACCCACACAAACATTATGCCATTGGGAAGTGGGGCGATCGCGGGAAATCCGTTCCACATCGAACGCCATCTATTGGCGTATTCTTTAGATTTCAATGCGATTACACAAAATAGCATGCAAGCAGTGGGCGATCGCGATTTCATCGTTGAATTTTTATTTTGGGCATCGCTAACCGGAATTCATTTGAGCCGATTCGCGGAAGATCTAATTTTATTTAGCACGAAAGAATTCGATTTTGTTACAATCAGCGATTCTCATAGCACTGGAAGTAGTTTGATGCCACAAAAAAGAAACCCCGATAGTTTAGAATTAATTCGGGGAATTGGTGGGAGTCTTTTTGGGCAGGTAATTACAGAAATCTGTAATTCTTAACTTTAAATTTGTTATAACAATTTTTTGTAGTGTTGCAGTTTAATGATGACTTTAAAAAGTCTTCCGTCAACTTACAATAAAGATCTTCAAAACGATAAAGAAACTATGTTTAGTACTTACGATAAATTAACTTCAATTTTAAAAGTTGCAAAAGGAACTGTTGAATTTTTGAAAGTAAATTCAATTAAATGTAGGGAAGCTTTAAGCTTTGAAATGTTAGCGACCGATTTAGCTTATTATCTGGTGAGAAAAGGAGTTCCATTTAGGGAAGCTCATCATGCAGCTGGGAAAGTTGTTACGGAAGCTGAAAAAAAGGAAGTTTTTATTTACGACTTAACCTTGGAGGAGCTTAAAACTATTAAGTAACACGATCCTTATTTTTTCTAATTTATAAATCAATCGTTACTTATTTTTTTTAGTGAACACTTTGATTCTGATGTGGCTAAAGTTTGGAATTACGAAAATAGTATAGAACAATACCAAGCCATTGGTGGTACGAGTAAAAGTAGTGTTTTACATCAAATTAATTCATTGGATGCTTGGTTAAATTATACTAATGTTGCAGCTAAAGAAGCGTAAATAATATCTTTTTAGTTTTGTTGTTAAAATTAAATGACAATTATTGTGATAAATAAAAAGCTGTTAAACAAAACGTCAAAAATATTTCATTATTCATTATTCTCAACTTGACATTTAAGATAATAAACATAACCTTAATTCAATTTTCTCTATAGAATTTCCTTTCTTTTCAAATTAAAATATTTACGTGTATCAACAAAACGAAACTTACCGGTTTTAATATTTATCCAAATGGAAACACAAAATAAAATCACTAAATTTAATGTTAAATAAAATCTGAATAAATTGCACTGAAGTTGTCAATCAACAACATAACCTCAAAATTCCTCAATTTTGTTCATTTTTAGAATTGTCTTCCTTTCCATATAAAGACTTATCACCAAACTTATCACTTTAAATATTTAACCAAGCGAAAACATAACGTAAAATCTCTTAAATTCATATTAAATGTAATCGAGATCAGTTACACCGACATTGACGTTTAAGATAATAAACATAACCTCAATTCAAATTTCTTTATAGAATTTCCTTTCTTTTCAAATTAAAATATTTACGTGTATCAATAAAACGAAACTTACCGGTTTTAATATTTATCCAAATGGAAACACAAAATAAAATCACTAAATTTAATGTTAAATAAAATCTGAATAAATTGCACTGAAGTTGTCAATCAACAACATAACCTCAGAACTGTCTTTCTTTCCATTTTAAAACATTAAGTTATTTCACCGAAACAAAACTTATCACTTTAAATATTTAGGCAAGCAGAAACACAACGTAAAATTTCTTAAATTAATATTAAATGTAATCGACATTAATTACACCGACTTTGACGTTTAGGATAATAAACATAACCTCAATTCAAATTTCTTTATAGAATTTCCTTTCTTTTCAAATTAAATTATTTACGTATCAATAAAACAAAATTTACCGGTTTTAATATTCATCCAAATGGAAACACAAAATAAAATCTCTAAATTTAATTTTAAATAAAAACGGGATGAATTGCAATGAAGTTGTCATTCAATAACATAACCTCAAAATCCTTTAATTTAATTCTTTTTCTAGAATTTCCTATTTTCCATATTAAACCAAGCGGAAACAACGTAAAATCTCTTAAATTAACATTAAATACAATCAAGATAAGTTGCTATAAAATTGTCTTTTTAAAAAATAAACATAACCTTAAAAATAACTAAACTTAATTCTTTTATAACAAAGTTAAGTAAATAACAATTAGTTTTTATATAAAATTAAAGTCTTTATTTTGTTTAAAGTCTTTAAATTAGCACATATAAAAAAATCACAAAATACCAAGCATATATTTTTTTAAATAATAATAAAGGAGTTAACAAAAATCACATTAGAAAGTAATTAAAAAAAAAAATATAAATTAAATGGACGGAATTTGTCGTTGTTAGGCGATTTCTTCCCTTTTTTTTTTCGTTGAATTAGTCTTATTTGTTTTGATTAAAGCCATGTTAACATTAAATTAAAAATCGTTATATTTATAAAAAAAAGGATTTTTTTAGTTTAAATCGATGCTTTTTTAGGAACTTAAATTCTAAATAAAGAAGCGTTTCTTTTTTCGATTTTTCATCGTTTCGTTGTCGAATCATATCTGGTACACTTTTTTATATTCCTGAAAAAAATAAATGGAAAAAAATTATTTAAATTAATAATTTTTGATTACTTATTAATTAATTGTTAAATTTATTATTATTAAATTACTTAATTGTTAGAATTTAATTGATTCTAGGTACAAAAATGTTAATCTACTTTAAATTTGAATCATTTTAAATTTATCACCAACCTAAATTTGGTAAAAAATTAACTAACCAACTCAAAAATAATCCCGTTTTAGTTTTAAATTAATAATAAATTAGTTTGTTAAAAAAATCTACTTGTTTTACGTCAAATAAAAACAAAAACCACTTTTGTACCTAGCAACATTTCTCAAACAATTATTTTTTCTACATCATGAACACAAACAGGGTAAACACTGCTTCCGTTCAATAACTTTATGCCTTTTCCTGTACGGATTTGCGTAGTAGTATCTATTATTTTGATTCATAGATACATACGCAGTCGAAATTTTTTCCTTATGAACCTGCTGTTGATGATGTGTTGAAGTGGCCCCATCTTTTGCGGATTTTTCAACTTTCGAACTTCCAAAAGGCACTTTAACAAAATAAATCTATTTATTGCTAATAAAACATTACAAAAACAATTTAAGATAATTTATTGCAAATAATATCCATTTACAACATTAAAATCTTTATTAAATTTCTTTCTCGAAAGATTTTCTCTATGATAATAATCAGAATAATTAATTTCTTCATCATAATAATCTCTAAAATAATTTTGAGTGTAAAACTTTGAGTAAGTTGAAGTATCGGAATAATAATCAGAATGATCATAATTCGAGTAACAATCGGTAGACTCGGTCGGTAAATTTTCGTTGTTAAAATACAAAGTGGTGATGCTAATTGGTTCTTGAGGGTAATAATTGTTGTTGCTTGGGTAATATGAGTAATATTTTGGTTTTAATTTATTTTGATTAAATTTTTGTTTTAAACTTTTTTCGTATTTCTTCGATAAAATTTCTTGATAATTTCTTAATTTACATCTCTTATTATATTCATCAATTAACGCTTTATATTTTAACATATAAATGTTCCATGAATTCTCCGTTATTATTCCAGAACTTAATGCCTCGCAATTTAACGAGAAATTATCTTCATCTTCATAATCAGTATAATCACAATTTTTATATAAAGTAATTGGTTCGTTTGGACAATGTTCATGATAAATATAATCCCCACCTGGTTTTAAGTACTCATAATTATCATTAATTTCAAATTTTTGTTGACATTTACAAACAAAAAGGTCGGTTTGAATTGATTTATCTTGTTTATTTCGACTGTTTTTCCATTCTTCACAAATTTTTAAATGCTTCTTTTCGAATTGCTCAAGTTGGGATAAAATTTCATCGGGATCTTTGAGTTTACGTTTTAAATCTTCAGTATCATCACTTCTAAACGTTGCGCAACCACAATTACAACCATCGTAACACTCACCGGACGTTATTTTATTCATTTTATTAATAATTTTAAACAATTTTTCTTTAATCGCCAAACAAATTTTCCGTTTACAATTTTTCGCAAATTTAATACAATTAATTCGATCGATTTCTTCCGGGGATAAATTCTCCAAAAATTTAATTTGATTTTGTAAATGAATGATATTCCCGTCTCTTCGACAATTTATCGATACCATCAGGTCGAGTTTTTTATTGTTAATATTAAAATTTGAGATTTTATTTAAATCTAACGGTGATAATATTCGATATTGAAATCTTTTCCAATTTTTTGGAAGAGGATGAGGTCTTTTGTAATTACTCAACGTGTACGTTTTCCGCAAACGCAATAACCCACCACAGATCCGCACATACGTACAGTCCACGTAAGGATCGTTTAAATAATCGTTAACATTCAATATTTCTTTGTAATCGGACATTAATACATTTAAATTGCTTTCCAAAACGAAAATTTTTTTTGACATTTAAACGTCAATTAAAAATCAATTTAATCGCGGGAAATTTAAATATTAACTGAAGTTAGCTGTCATAAGAAATGTCAAATATATTTTTTTAGGTTAACTTACTTTTAATATCTTTTTTAATCGGTCGTTTTTTATGTTCTGCCTTTAACTTATTATCTTTAGCCTTTTCTGCTGTTGAACGGATAGTGGAAACGGCTGTTTTATGTCGAATTTCAGGAAGTGCCAAAGGTAATCTAAAAAAAAAACAATTATTTAATTAATTAATTATACTTAATTTGATTAATTATTATTAATTATACTCTATTTTTTAATTCGGAGGAGTGTTTTCAAATTGAAGGGCCAAAAAGAAGAGTTGCCATTGATCAGTAAAAATAAAGTCCCTAGATTTACAAAGTACCGCGTACTATTACCCCAATAATGTGATTATTATTATTATATTGACATGTTGCATTTTATGTGGGACAAAGTAAGTAGGTACGCCCTGGTTTTCATTATGTTTAAACAAATAAGTAATTAAATTTATAAATACAGTTTACTTAAAATCCCCTCTGGATTTAAAACTCCCGCCAAAAAATAATTTTGAAAAATTACTCTTTCATTTTACTCCTCCGAATAAAAAAAATAGAGTATAATAATTATTAATTTCTTACCTTTCATTATCTTTATTTTTCTCCTTTTTTTTAACCTCCATACTACTTCCGCTTAAACTCATACTTGCAGTAGTAATTTTTTTTCGAATCAATCTTGGTTTTCTTAATGGAGGTACCTCGATGGCTAAATCTTCTGATGAAGATCCGTGGGATTGTAATAAAGCCTCCCGACTCGACGCTCTTTGTAAACGTCTCGCTTTCGTGATCGCTTTAGAATTACTTTCCATTGATTTCTTTTTCCGTTCAACAGAACTCGTAGATTTTATCGAATGTTTATCTTTATTAACACTATCAACGGAAGACGAAGACAATTTTTGTTGTTTACTAAAAACATTTTTCTGTTTCATTTTACTTTCGTTTTGTTGTTTCCACGATTTCGTTTCAGAAATCGTTTCTAACGGTTCCACCCTTCGTTTCGACTTTTCATCATCCGTAGTAGTGTATTTATGATCTTCATCGGTGTAACCATTAACAGCTTGAAGAATTTGATCGGCAGCTTTAGTTAATTCATCTAAAATTGAGGCATCAAATTCACGCTTCAATTTAGTTTGAGTCATTTTCTTTGAATTATTATTCATTCGCTCGACATTTTCATAAATCGGATTTTGATTTCGTTCGTTTGAATCCAATTTTTGCACAGCCTTATTTTTATCTGCTCTTAAATCTTTACGTTCAGCACGACGTGTTACTTGCGGCGAAATTGGCACCCCAAAGTAAGCCATTTCTGATTTTTTTGGTTGTCTAAGAACCAAATTCTCGGAATTAGGAGTTTTTAAGTTGATTCCATTTTTTTGTTGGGTTTGATAAAGTGTTGTCCGTGGACTAGATGGTTTTAACGGCTTCTTAGACATATCTTGATAATGTTTCGATTCATTATTAGAACGCTGAATTGATGGTGTGACTTTTATAATGTTGTTTAAACCATTCACATCTAATTGTAACAAAAAATTATTTAATACAATATTTTAAAACTTTAGATTGTTTATATGAAAATAAAAATGAAGTTGGTAACCATTATTACCAACTTCATGTTATGTCAACACTAAACTTTGACAGATTTTTAAAATTATTTTACCTTTTTCTAATTGTGCATGCAACCTTTTTTTACCGTCATCAACATTACAAGTCTGGGCGTACTGTGAAATATTCTTGTAAGCTGTAGCTCTCGTCCAGCTTCCAGAAATGACACTTCCAGCATCCTCGATACCATTGTCTAAGTTTTTCGTCATAAACGATTGGACTTCTTTATCGGTTTCGCTATCATCACTATAAACATCTTCATAAAGCTTCTTCAGTTCTTCAAGTTGTTGTACAGCTAATTTCGATTCGTTTTCATTATTATGATTTCGGTGAGGGTGATGATGATTGTGGAGGTTATGGGTTGTTTCAGTCTTAAGTGTGTTGAGTATCAATGAGGTTGATTTGAGTGGTTGAGACGCGGCTGCGGTTCGGTTGTTGAGATCAATAGTTATTTTCGTTGTTGTTGTGTTATCTGAAAAGTTGTGTAGTGCGCGAATTCGAAACAAACTTTTTTTTGAGGTTAAAACAGTTAACTACTTTTTATTGAGCGATCAAAAAGTAAAAATAAAACGGTGTTAGATAAAAGAAAATGAATAAAAAAAAATAAAAAGATTTGCATGCACAAGTAGAAATATTTAGTCTACGAAAAAAGATAATAATTTACAGTTTACGATAAATTGATGACAAATTTTTAGTAAACTCTAAGAGATGGCGTTACTTACACCTGTCATTTGTCAAGCCACTTTTATTAAATTAATTAATATTTACTAAATAATTTGCATCAAATTCAAGGTTATTGTCGTATATAATAATGAAAAATAACTCACCTTTCAATCCATCTTCATTTCTTGAGAAAGTACCCCTTTCATTCCTTAAATTCGTCATTCCTACCCTATCATTTAACAAATTTCGATGGTTCTCGCCATTTCTTTCAACAATCGTAGCAGATCCACCATTTCCAAAATTAATTTTAGTCGAATAACCTTTATTTTCAATTTTTAAATCTTCAACTTGTTTAATTCGATCTTGTACGGAGCAAAACGAGGGTGAATCAATTGAATTAGGAGTTGATTGGATTCTTATTGAATTTAATAAATTATCAGAATTATACTTATTATCTTGTAGTTTATTATTTTCGTGATTTTGATTTTGTTGATCGTAAAATGTATTTCTTACAGTTACGGTTGATCTCCAAATCGGAGGGTTTAAATCTACAGGTTTTAATTTAACACCCCACGGGGAATTATCATTTTTAAAGTAATCATTTTTGTTTGAATCGTTTTTTAAAGAATCGATTTTATAATGATTTAAGGAATTTTCTAATCCTAAAATATACGGTTTTGGTTTAATAGGTTTATTTTTTAGAATACTTTTAGGTGCCTCAGTTTCAATATTATCAATATTTTTATCTTTTTCATCGATAAACTCATTCGGATTAATATTATTATTAACAGTAACAATTCCGAATGTTTGTTGAAAAGATTCATCTTCATTTATTTGTTGATCATCCCCGAATTGAAATACCGGAAGACCGTTTGCGTTAAATTCTTCATTAGGGATTAATCCCGAATATCTACGTCTTCTTCGAAAGTTGTTTGTTGGTGGTGGTTTCTCATCTGTTTCAACAATGTTAACTTTACCTGAATCGGCGGCAAAATGTACCTCGGTTTTACAAAATTCGACTTTTTTTCTTCCCCGAATCAAATTATCATCATCATCTGTGTTAATAGCTAATGATGTTCGGCGAAATTTCGATTGATTTTCGTTAACGTATTTCATTTCGTCAACGGCTATTGAATGTCGTTTGATGTCATCGTTTTTTTTCCAAGATTCAATTGAATATGATATCCCATCGTTTAATTCGCGTTCAAAAATTTTTTTTCGTTCCACCAAAGGGGAATAATTCTTAGATATAATCGGTATAGTTATCGTTGTTCCTTCCTTTTTATTATTAAAATCATTAACATTAACTTTTGATGATGATTTTTTAGTGAATGGAAATATTTCTGATGATCTACAAATTCCACTATCCGTTGATGATTCAACTTTTGATTTTGATTTATTCGATATCGTCTCATCCTGTTGTACTTTTTCAAAACCATACGATTTCCTCCGATTATGCCAATCTTCATTTTTGTTTAAGAAATGTTTTTTTGATTCTAAACTCCCAGTTTGTCCATTTTTTTCCATGCCATAAATGTAAGATCGAACGTTATTTTTTGGGGAACATTCCGTACCTATGCCATCATCTTCATCTAATTTATTTTTAAATGATGGCGTTTTTTTTAATTTCCCTTTCATTTCTTTTATTGAATCAACCGTAACAAAATTGTCTTTTTGTTTTAAAGCTTCTTTATTTTCATTTTCATCTATATTAATAGTTTGAAGTATTTGATCTAAAGCATCAAAATCGAAGCTATTCCCTCTTAAAGCCGCGTTTAACCTCCTCCCTTTCTCCAAATCCTCTTTGATTCTTCTCACACTTCCGGTATTTTGAGGTAAATCGTCGACTTTTTGATAACTTTTTACATTTTTTACAGGAAACTGTAAAGACCTCCTTATTTTCGAAGTCCTCCTCCAATTTTGTAATTGTTCTAAATCCTCTAAATCTTCGCTACTTTTAATCGGTAATTTTTGATCTGATAATAAATTAATTAAATTTTCGTTTGAAGACGAACTTTTCGTTAAACTACTTGAACTATCATTTTCTAATTCGATAATTTCAATACCATCACCATTTTCTCTTTCTTCAACTGGTGCTTTTGTTGTTTTTGCTCCAAAGTTAACATTTTCTATTGCAGCGTTATGAAATTCATTACATATTTGAGACACCCTATATAAATTTGTTGCTGCCGTTGTTTGTAGTAAAGATCGACTTGGTGGTCTTCTTGTGGATCGTGAAAGGTGGGCTTTTGACTTTTCCGTTGATAAATCTATTGGATTTATAGAAAGCTAAAATAAAAAAAATAATTAATGAAATTACAAAGACACAAATAAAATTATTAACCTGTAAATTATCAAATTCAATTGGATTTGTTGATGGAGATGTTGAGGTCCACCTGCTACTTGAAACTGTATGGCTTTTGATGACTTGAAGACGTCCGCCGGGTACGTGACTATTGAAGACTTCCAGCTGCCTTTTAGCTTCCTGCTGAACGTGTCCGTCCGGTCGAGATCGAGCCCTGCTGTCGACTACCTGAGAAAAGACCAACAGTCTTTGTTTAAGCTGTCTTAGCATTACTCATGAGGTTAGGTGGTGACGCGACCTCGATCTTTTCAAAAACATTAATTGGCCAATAAGTAACATAACTATAAAATGTAAAAATCAAAAAATAAAGCACGAATTGAAACAAGGTGAACAGAAAGAGTTCAAATTTAATTCTTGTTTTACGAGTGATTTTGAACTCATTTTAATAGCGGTTCATTTAAAATAAGAAAAAGCACTTCCACGAATTCCAAATCGGTTGATTCTTCGTATTTCTCGCGTGGGATTTTCTGGGAGAATTCCGGACACGTCCGAATGATAAATGCGTCTGCATTCGTAATGTAATAAAGTATTTAGAGGCGGTTTCTTTTTCATGTTTTGAACTATTTTTCAAACCAGATTTTTTTGTCGATACAAATTTATTAGTTTATCAGTTCTCCGTTATACGGAATAACGCGTATCTAAAAGTTAAATCAAAAGATATTAAAAATTTAATCGATATTAACCTAAAATAATTTTTTAGGTTATGTTAAAAAAGATTATGCAAATACCGATTATTAAAATGTAGAAACTATCGAATTAATTAATGATTAAGTAATTTAACGTATTTTGATGAGTTTTTTTACTCCATTTACACTTTTCTTTGTAATATAGCATATTTTTAAGAAGAAATAAGTACTCAAAAACTTTAACTGTCAAAAATATGATTTAAAATTAATACGGGGAGTTATCGCTAGATGGGGTGAGAAATTGTTTAATTTTTTTTTAATTTAACATTAATTGTTACTTAACTTTTATTGGTAGATGATGAATATTCAATTTGAATAAAAATGATTTCAAAATTCTTATCTTTAAGATCAAGAATTCCAAATTTTATCTTATCATTCAATCTATAGGCAACCCAAATTACAATCCCATTAGTTTCATTTTAATCCTTAAAGAGTATGTATTAATTAATGATTAAGTTATTAAACGTGTTTTGGTCCATTTACACTTTTCTTTGTAAATAAGTACTTAACTGTCAAAATATTATTTAACACGGGGAGTTATCGCTAGATGGAGAGAAATCGTTTAAAAAGTTTTTTTTAATTTAACATTAATTATCGCTCAAGTTTTATCGGTAAATGATGAATATTAAACGTTAAAAGAAGAACAATAATTTCAAAATGTCTACAAATCTTTAAGACATTTAAATTTCCCGATTAAATAATTCAAAATTTTATCTTATCTTTCAGGCCATAGGCAACCCAAATTACAATCCATTAATTTCATTTAAATCCTTAAAGGATATTGAGTAATCTTCATGTCTTCTGGTTAGGTTGCATCGAAAAGGTTAATAAAAAAGGTAATATAAATCATTGCGTTTCCTTTTAGTCTTTTTGCCAGCTTCTAAGCTTTAGTCTTTATCGTGTAGATAAATATTGTCCATTAGAATAAGCCAGATGATCGCCATAACATATCAAATCTTTCCCCTAATACAACTGTTATTGAGTTGCTGCTATAAAATCCGGAGTACTACTTCAACACTCTCCTCCAGTTCGATTTTTAACAGTTATGTTTCTTAATTCAAAGGAGGATTTAAAAAAGGTGTTTGCGCAAACTATGCTGAAGGACTAACCATGATTTTTAACATTAATTTTTCTTTACAGCTGTATTGAGAAAGACGATTTGGCAAAAAGTAAATTAAAATAAATCGTCTCAATCGTTTCGAAAGGTGTAATTTTCTGAGACGTAACTCGATTTAGAAGGTAATTTAATAAAATTAAGTTACTTACTTAAAATAGGTTAGAGTTTCAAAACCAAATCGAATTGATTTTCTTTTTTCAAATTAACACTTAAAACTCAATAAAAATTCTTTTCTTTTATTAACTCAATTTGTGTTGACTATATTACTTTTTCTTGTAACTTTGCACAAAGTTGTTGTTGGGTGGCTCTCAAGTTCGCCTCTCTTTAACTCAAAGACCCGATTTACTTTCACTCAACCTCGCCACAACCACCACCGACACCAATTTACATGAATGTCACGTTACGATTGTCGTCGTCGTCGTCGCCGTCGTTTTACTACGGTCACGTATTCGCACGCCGGTTCTTATTTAAAATTCATTAAAATTTCGATTTGTTTTAATTAGAAATTTATAAGGAAATAAATGTAAACAACTTCCATTATTATTAATTTTTAATTTCAAAAAGGAGTCTTAATAAAAATTAAAATCTTATTTAATTGATGTATTTTTTCATGGTTTAAGATGTAATTTAAGTTACCTATAAGGTTGGTAAGCCTTTTTTTTGTGTGTAAAATGAGAAAGATATTGCTTTGAAACTAGACATTCGTTTTAAATCGGAGAAAGCGCTCACCGAAGCGAATTGCCATTCATTCTGTGCGGTCACGCTTTGAACGGGAACAGAAGGAAGAAGGAAAAAATTGGAATTAGAGAAACTCAAAATGCTATCATCATAAATGATTTTTCAATCTCATCGGAATATCTAAACACTTCAATAAAACGTTTTTTTTGTTTGTAAATACTAAAAGAAATTAATTACCTTCCTATAATTATGCGATGAATTTTGTGTGCTCGCTGTCCAGTGGTCAGTCTCCAATCTGGCTCTTTCAAGACACCCGGTGAGACTGTCGATTCTGGACCATTCGTGTACGTCGTGGTTATGGAACGGTGGAACAGTTCCGTTGCCGGGCGTTGCGGCGACAACTTCCATCGTTTCAGTTTGTAAAACGAATCGTTCCAAAATTCTAGCAAAAAAATGAAAAATTAATTATGTTATCATCGCAATTATACCAAAAAAAGATGTAATTTAATATTTTTCCTTTATTCTCGCTTCGTTTAGTGAATCTTTGTACCTAGAGTGTATTTCGTAGGCGTTTGTAGAGGTTGTGCGCTAACAGCAAAGAAAAAGCTTAACGTTGAGAGCGCTTGGCTTCGGTCTGGTTCCGAAGTCATATCTCCATATACGGCGGTCGACTGACGAAGTTTTTCCACACACACGAGACCGTCGTGACCGATAGAACTACGGAGAGTCGGAGCGTTATCGATATTTCAACGATTTAAACGGACTATTTATTGTCCACCGAAGGGGGACCTCATAGCGTTTTCAAACCCGGATTAAACCAGACTTAAGTCTTATAAACGACAGTATACTTGAGAAAAAACTCATCTGAAACACAAATCTTTAATAAAATAACTACTTACTTAATTTATTAAAATAACCGCAATGATAGCGTTTGAAAGTAAACAAATATTTGATTTTTAATTGAGGTTATTATAGGTGACAGTTTTCTACTTTACCTATACCGAATCTAATTAGTTAATTCAAATTTAACAAAGTATGTTTAGTTGAATAATGATTTTTAAACCGTTATTAATCAAATAATAATTTTCTTTTTGATATTATTAATAATAAATTACAACAACGTATTAAAAATTCTAATTATTATAATTGAATTGAGTGACACCTAGTGACATATTCTCCCAACATATTCATCAAAATTAAACATAAATTTCCTTTAAAATTAATCTAATAAATTTTGACTTATGTTAGAATTTAATTTGTTGATACGAATTACAACATAATAAAGAAAACGAAATTATTTAGATTTATTTTACGTAACAAATTGTAATACGTATTGCATTCTATGTTATCGACATTGTTGTTTATTGATAAAGTGTCAAAGTCAACTTCAAAGTTCAAATGTACATTAGTGAAGACAAAATATTAATAAAATGTAAGTGAAATAATGTATACAGCGTGTCCCGTATCTTCCGCATCAGAGCATTATACGGTTGTAGAATACATTATTCTGAAGCGATCTTTCTAATAAAATTTTTTCGAAATGTTTATAATAACCGCACGGGAACTGTTTAACGACGACCAATAACGGACGACTTTGATTCACCGAAAAAGTTTATTTCTCTTCCCGTGACGAATCTATTGGTGAGTACGCGTGGGAAACAAGTTATCATCGGCGTAGCGGACCGGCCGAGGGTGGCACCGATTACCTGAGTCTGATTTGCGATCTGCTGATTGGACGAAAAACAGTTCCTTTAAACAGTTCCCGTGCGGTTATTATAAACATTTCGAAAAAATTTTATTAGAAAGATCGCTTCAGAATAATGTATTCTACAACCGTATAATGCTCTGATGCGGAAGATACGGGACACGCTGTATAGACGTAAATTATTATGATATACATGAAGTATTTTTTATTTTCTAGTTTGAATAAAAATAAAAAACTAAAATATTATAAAATTAAAGAAGAATCGCTAAATACTAAAATAGAACAAGGTGTTTCTCTGGTAATAACACCTATCGGTACACTACAAGAATAACCTCGGTCTTCGAAAACGGGTACAAACGTAATGGCGTTAACTGTAACGTAGACAATCAGCGGGTATTACCATATCCCGGATGTCGGCGCCGCAGCACATATGTCCGGGCAAATTGCCATCATCATCTTTTCTTCGTTCTCTTCTTAGGAGGCTCTTCAACTAAAACCGCTATTGGAGATTTGAAACGAACGGGTAATTGCTTTTATTGAATTGACATTTAAAAAAGAGATAAAAATGATTTTCCTGGTTAAAGAAAGAGGAAGAAGAAGAAGGCACCTAATTTCTAACCTTGAAAAATAAGAGAAAGAAAACTCGACTTGTAATTATTGCGTTTTGTTGATGTTTTAATAAGTATTTATAAATGCCGTTGCGGGATGATGTCACTGTGATATTAAAAAAAAAATCTAACACTTCCTAATGTTATAATGAATATCTTTTTGACGTCCCGAAGGCTTTTCCCTAATTTGGTGCGATGAAGGGTACCCAGTTTTGGAAAAATCAATGTGAACTATGACATTTCTATATACCTTACTTGATTTTATTTAGTTTTTTAATCACAAATTCATTAATCTAAAAAAAACTAAAAAAGAATTTTATTATCGCAAGATTAAACAACATGAATCCGGTAGTATAACCTTTAAATCTAAATATTTATATGTGGGTATCATGTACGTACAGTGCGTATTGAGAAAAATAAAGGAATAATACAAGGTTGTCATTTCAATTAAGCAATAATCGAAACAAAAGAAAGCCACAATGAAAAGAAAGGAAACAACGGTTAAATAAAACAATGTTTTTTCCTTATTGCTTTTTCGAATAAATTTAAATAATGTACAGAGGTGAAGTGATCGATTTAAAATCGACGATAAACACGCGCTTTCAATACGATTTAAAATTGAATCGATTTGTTTTGTGTTTTGAGGTTATGGTCAGGTTTACGAGACGTTACAATGACATTTAAAACAGTTGTACTAAACGAATTAAAATATATCCACCAAGCATTGCGGAAAGCAGATTACCCTGCAAACAGCTTAATCATTGAGAAATATCTTTTGTTTGAGAAGTATGGTTCTATATCTAGCACCATTCTAATATAAATGAGTTTTTAGAATCAAAGGAATTAGTTGGAACAGAATTAAGTGCAATTTATAATCGTAATCATAAGATGTGTAGCAGTGGCAAGTCTAACAGCTTGCAATGAATCACCTTCAATTCATCCCTAAATAAAAATACAACACCTTCGTGGAAATCATGGCTTTGAAACCAGCGTTTGTACCTTTGTTATCCAGTTTATCATGCACATATTTTTGCTGGTTAGGTTGCAACTTAGATTTTCCCCTAAACCTATTTATTTTCCTAGTTTCATCAAAAGCTATCTTCCTTCACCGCTCACCTTACCGTGACTGTGATGGCGGTCTTCCATGAAGTTCATAAGACAGTCGCGCAATCAGTGTAGATGTAACCGATATTAATGTCATTGTGCACAACTCTGTTCACTGCAATTTCGAAGAAAAAAGTGTCTACTATTCAACGACACTCTAATATTCTAATAGTGCAAAGGTTTTCTTGAAGTGAAGAAAATACGATCTCTTTCTTCAATTCTGTTTATTTCTTCAACGAATATCTGGAACCATCCACATTGCTTCCTTATCATTTTTTGAATGCTGCCATACAAATCTGAGTATGTGGGTATTAGGTTTATTATTACAAATGGCTATTAGGTTTGTTGTTTAGACTAAAATAAATTTACTATTGCAGCAATTCTTATTAAAGAAACTTTTGATTTCATAATAAAAGCAAGCACGTGTTAAGCTTTGATGGCAAATAGTACATAGAAGAAACTTCATGGATTACTAATTCGTTATCAAACACCTGTCAGATAGCGAGTTGAACAAGAAGGAAGGAAGGTTGTAAGCATTGTTCATAGACCTGAGATGTGGGAGGAAATGACGAGGAGAGGTATCACAGAATGAGGAGAAGAGGAGGGAAGAGGCGATGGACTGGAGACAGTTTTTGGGAGAGGGGGATGAGGGCGAGAGATGGAAGAGGGAGTTGATTTGGGCGACAAGCAGAGGGTGGAGATGGAGGAGCGGGGTAGAAGGTGACATGTATTATATTATAGTAGAAAATATTGTAAACATAGTAAACAATAAAGCGCTTACCATTATTACTATTTGGTTATCAGCCGCGAAATACATGTATTACAAAACCAGAAATAAACACAGAAATGAAGAAACGATAAGAACCAAAAGCCAAAATAGTAGCAAGAAAGTGACTTAGTCTTGATCAGACGGAAGATAGCAATTACAGGGCAGTCAAGGTAGATAATGCCAAATTTCAGAGATAACACTTTGCTGCCAGAAATTTTCAAGTAGGTCAGCTTACAACCTGATTATGTACTTCAGAGTATTCAACTAGTAGGCAGAAGTATTTGCAATTAGCATTACAAGGCAACACAAAGAACAAGGCAATAACATTATTATTAGATCCCAAATCATATCGGTGTGGCTAGCAATGAAGTGGCAGAAAAACCTGTACGTGTCAGCAATCTAATTTATGGTGGCCAAACAAAGAATTAGGCGATGAGTTGAAGAAAGGTTTACTCTACTCTGGACCAATTCTCATGGCATGTAACAATCAAAAAAGTTTATTGTTATCCCTGCTGTCAATCATATCCGCTAATCATTTATCATTATTGATTCTGTCAGGCAGAAAGAAAATTCCCATCATTATTTAATGTGCGTAACTGCGACTGATGAAGAATAAATTTTAACAATCGGAAACCGGTAGGAAATGTTGTGGAGTTATTGAGATATAAATTATATCAAAAAAAAAAAAGTAAAAATTAATAATTTTTTATTACAACATTTATAATGAGTGCTTATTAGTTTCGAAGTGTCCGGTTTCGAAACGGAAACTTTAACTCTGAAGGAAATTGCTGAAATTGTTTTGGAAAGTAGATATTTTCGATAATAATTTCCAATCAATTTTATATTATAATTTATTTATTTATTATTTTCTTGTTGATAGTAAATAATCGTTTTCCGATAAAACGCGATTGAGATTATATTAATTTTCACGTGATTACGGCCAATTTATTAGTTCCAATTATCGTTGCGAACGGGAGAGGGCGCGCTCGCGCACCGTTCGTTTTTAATCCGCTTTTCGACGTTCAAGGCTAACCGGATGTATCCGGTAAGTGTCCACAGCCTTTATTTTTTTGTTATTTTTATTTTATATATATTTTTTGTTTTCAAGTGATACCAACTCTATTATAACTGTCAACGCTGACCGCCGGTACAAATTACGGTTTTACCAATTGAGAAGTTCGCTTGAAAGCGGTTTTTATTTAATCATTTTTTCCTTGAATCAAGTTTTTCAACATGTCAATTTTAGACGAAGAGAAACGAAACATGATTAAAAATTAAATCTTAGTCCTCTTAGTACTTTCTATTCAACATCCTCCTAGGTTTAAGACTTTTTACCTTTTAAACAATAGCACAGAGGTGGAAAATTTTAACCATTTGAATTCGTGACTCACACAAAACTTAATAAAATTTCTATAGTGAGGTTAGGTTTTATGATGACTTATTTAAAAAACGGTTTTTTTTATCCCATAACAATCAATAAACCGCAAATGAACTGTATTATTATTTATGCTAATTTGTGGCGAAACTTGGCGAAATTTCGAGTACCTAAGTCTTGACTCATTAAAAATAACCTCACGGAAAGTAAAGATCCGAGTGTTAATGACAATAACGGGCGCATTTCACAATTTTCCGAGCTAATTTCACTTTTCAAACAAAACATCACTGTATTAGTAAATTTTCTAAAAATCATCCAAAACAATGTGTCAAAAAATTAATTTGACAGTTAAAACGTCAGATAAATGTCAAATTATTTTAATTCATTATTTTTTAAACTAAAGTTTCTATCAAACTCATTTAAAGCGTTCCAATTAACCTTTGCGTCTTTAAAACCTTTGGTAATTAGAGTGCCGTAAAACAGTCTGCAATCTTCGTTTATCTTTTTCCCCCTTGCGAGTTCAAATGAGATTTTAACAGTTATCGGGAGATTTTTTTTCTTGTTTTGGTCTCGTAATCCCGCTTTTAGATACAGTTAACCAACCCAATGACCATTTTCTTCTAAGAATTAACATTTTACATTCACCTAAACTTATTTCTAATCGATAAAAAAAAATTAAATCGTATTATCTCACCTTGTATAACTTAATCTATTTAAGAATTTATTATTGATTTCGCCACACTTTAATCGTTTATCGTACTACCGAAAAATACCCGCAAAAACTCCTTTTAACTTTAATTATATAAATATTTTGTTTGAATGAAATTTGCGCGGTTTATTTCGATCTACGTTGGCGACGACGCGCTTAAACCAACGACGATGACACGCGAAAAACAGCTGAAGACTGCGTTGATCGTGGTTATTTCTTCTGGTATATACCCATTTCGCGACCTCTGGAGTCCTCGTCGTAGTCGTCGTTCGTCGCGAGGCCCCACCTCTCGCACTTCCTTCCGTCTGTACTCCGCCGCCAGAGGTCAGTAACTGAACGAACGAAGAAAATCGCCGGGGCCATGACCTTAACGTCTAGATTTGGATTTTTTTTCGTTTCTTTATTCGTTCACTTACTTTCGGGTGCTTCAAACTTTAAAATGCTTTTAAAATGAACTTTAAGAAGAATTTTTAATGTTTGAATAAATATTCCTTTAACTCATAAGATAACCTTAAAGCTTAAAACGTTTAATTTTAAGTTGAAAAATTGTAAACTAAAAAAAAACTCTCAACTAGCAGCGTGATTTGAAGGTAATGTTTGACCAAAATCCTAAAATCAAAGTTAATTCTGTGTTATCTTCATTTTAGAAATCCACTGAAAAATTCACATACACAAGAAACTTTTGGGGCAGAAGAACATTTTAAAGCCACAAAGGTCTACTAGGCTGTCATTTCTGCTTTTTAAGATTGCCCTGGGAAAGGTAGTATGAGATGCAGGACTCTGAACATCTGGAACAATATTCAAGAAGTCAGCGCAGATCTTGGCATTCGGCAAAATTATGAACAATGCTGGTACTAAATGATGAAAATAATCGAATTTGCTATGCAAACAGCTTTAGAAACAGTATACCTATAAAACCATATGAACGAAATCGTATGATTTTGGTCCCAAGACGAGCCTCTGATACTGCGTGTAGATACGGCTTTGGTCTGGAGTCGTCAACAGGTTACAACTGAACGCAGTGCAGAAGTAACAGAAGCATTGAAGAAAAATGAAAATCAAACTGTGAAGGAAATCTAAAGGCCGCAGCTCTAAATTGCAGGTGCATCCAAATTATTCCCTAAAGTTCCTCAGCCGTTAGTTTCTTTTTTCTATGGATTTCTTTTCCGCATAGTAACTTCCTCATCCTCCTTCATCTTCAGAGATAGGTATTCGCTATTTGACAAAGTGCCTAAATAAGGCATAAGATGTGTCGAAGTCCAGCAATCAACGTATCGGCCCTGATGAGCAAAACACTAGAGTGCGCTTGAAACACAACCACCGTTAGCGACGTACAGGTTACGTCTGAATAAAACATGAAAACCGAACCTAATCCTGACCTCATAGAGTCAAAACAAGTCTGAGAATGGCTTTGCGGCCTTGAGTCTTACGGGTGGGTATTCACTATATGACAGAGTGCCTGAATAAGGCATAGGTTATATCGACGTCTGAATAAGACGATGTTATGACACCGTTCCTTGTCAGCGAAGTTTTGCAATCAACGTGTCAGCCCTGATCCTTCATCTTCACCATATCTTTCGTCTCTCTCTTCCAATTCTTGCATCCCAGCACTTCTCTTGCTTAATAACTTGGAGTTTTAGATATTTTTCTCCTCTCTTGATATTGCCCATATATCGGATGAGGCATTTAAATCGAGACGACCTTATAATTCATAAACCATCAGTTTTATCGCAAAAAAGTTTCAGATAAAACTTTCATCATATGAAGGGGGAGAAAATATTCTGTACGTTGATTGTTTTGCCCACTCATGAAATCCTCAATATTCTCCAATATATCCACAACTCAAATGAATCCAGTCTCTTAAACTCGATTCCTTTCAATGGCCAAGCTTCCATCCCATAGTACTGATGGTGCGAAATATTTCTGTAAGTGTACTTTTTGTTCGTCGTTCGATTCTAATTCGTGTTTCTTGAGAATTGTTGGAGCCGCCTTTCACAGCACCTAGATATTTATTGGGTCGGATAGAAGAATACAAAAGATTTGCTTCAATTGTGGAGAAACAGGCCATGAGAGGACTGAATGTAATAATGCCCCTAGGTGCTTCTGGTGCGACGCCCCGGGCTCTGGCACTTCAACTTCAAAGCCGCCTTGGCAGCTAAAACGGATTTGCCACAGAACTCAGTATAATCAAGCGAGAAAAGAAAATCGACCTGCTTATAATCAGCGAGCAGTATCCTCGGTATCTCCACCATCTGGGTGCCTAGCTGTAGTAGGCTAAAGATCAGAAGCCACGGCGCGAGAAAAGGTTTAGTCTGGGGATGACGGTAGTGTTTTAGATCAGTTTCAGTTAAACACCAGGGAGATTACCTGAGATGATGAGATGAGAACGACCAAATAAATGAAGGTTACGCCAAACACCGATTATCTCATATCTGAACAAAGAAGGCTTCTGGGCACAGTGAAGTTACATCTGTGATTTTGTATGCGCACTAATATGACCCAGAGTCCGAAAGCATAAAAGCTACAGCCATATGTTAAATGCAATGAGAAAAATCCGCATCATGTTGAACAGAAGAGATCCCTCAATAAAGCTATACTCATAACCTAAAAATTTTTTTATAGATAATTTGGAGAAGATTAAAAGATTGATTGATGATAAACAATTTTTTTCCTCAAATCTTTTTATGGTAAGTCCTTCGATTTTTATTATTTTTTGTTAACACGTCCTTTAAAGTTGCATTTTTTGTTGCGTTCGTATTAAAAAGGTCGCTAAAACGCCATTTAACTCATCTTAATCTCGGTATAGAATCTGACAATAGCGAGTCGTCGACAACGGCGACGTTTGTTATACGAACGCGACTCGAAGAAGTAACTTATAACGAGACGCGGAACGAACAAAACGAAAACAAACCCGAAACAAAAAAAAAAAGGTAGAAAAAAGCGCCGCGCGGCAACTCGAACTGTAAGCACTTAAGTTGCGCGCCGCTTTTGGAGGACACCGCGCCATATTTGGCGTTACCGAGCGGGCCGTTTAAATAAACAACGATTTACGCTGGACGCGCCCCGCGGTTCAAAAACCAATTTATCATCTCGCCACATATAATTTCAATAAAAACAAAATATAAAAAAATAAATTTAAAAAAAATTGGTTGTGTGTATGCAACCAACATTACTTATTTATTTCCAAATTTAACGTACAAGTGATGTGCCATCTATTGGTCACGTTTGATTATATTTTACAGCGACCGCTTTAAAAACAAAAAAATGTTAATATCAAAAATATTGCAAAACCCTCATTTAAACTAAATAAGGTACGATCAACTACTTATCTATCATAATTTATGACTTTATGATGCCGAGGTCTATGATATAGTCGCGTTATTAATTTATTGAAAGTAAAGTGACAAAGATTCGATTTCAAGTTTCAATTTGCTCTGTCGCTGAGTGTTGGACCCTTTCTAACCGTCCAAAAGACCTTGGGCCATATCTTTAACGCCTACAAACAGCATATTTCTTAACCTAAAATATTATATCGATACTTTTTTTAAATCATTTCTATTTTTAGGTTAAATATAATTGTTTTTATAATAATTTGAATTCCATAAAAATAACATTATTTATTTTTTCTTTTCGTCATTTTTTTCGTCACCCACGCAAAAAAACGTCCACACACCCAACATCCTGTTTCATTTTCGAGCATCTGTTCAAATATTTTTCAAAAAACCAACAAAATACTCACCCGCAAACGTTTCTTTGACAGTTGATACATTCGTCTCTGTTGTCGTAATCTTTTCTTTCTTTTGTTTATTTTTTTTATCACAGCCACCTGATGTACGAAATTAAATTCGCGTTAATCCGTGACTAACTTTTGCAAAACTCACTAGATCTTTATTTTATTGATATATTAACTTTTATATTATCACAACTTGTAAATTAAATAGAACTTTATCTTTCTTTTTTTAATAATTGACGATTAAATCACAGTTTTAACGGTGCACAACCTCAAAAACACCTCACCGAAGTATCACAGCGCGTACACTACTACTACTTTACTTTACTACTAAAAGGAGCAAGGAGGTGAGTTTTTATAAATGTTATAAGTTCTCTTCTCTTTGTCGTTGGTTTCGTTTCGCGACTCTCGTATTCTTACTCGTTTGATTCTGTTGCTACTGCTGGTTGTAGAAAGTCACTCACCTGATCGCGTATCACCTTTAAGATCTTAAATAAAAAATAAGAATCAGGACGAAACAAAATGTATTTAAAACATAATAAATAAATTTTTTAAAAGTTAATGCGGAAAAGTTATTAAAATAAATATTAGAATATCATTATTGTTTTTAAGACGCCATCTAGATTTTCTTTACATTGTGTTTTGACATTTTATTCAAAAATTTTTTTTAAATTTATACATTATTTATTCATATATTTTATTTATAATTGAAACATAGAAATATTTAATTTTAATATAATAATAACGTAAATATACGATTTTTAATAAAATTTTTTAAATTTACCACATTAATTTTAGTTAAATTTTTTATCAACAGATGGCGGAAGTTAATATCCGAAATTGACAACATTATCATTTAAATTACCAATTTCATTCATTTCAACTTAACCTATAAATCATCAAATTTGTTATTTAAATACAAACATTTTTAATAAAATCATTTTAAACTTACCTCATTAATTTTAGTTAAAATTTTCATCAACAGATGGCGGAACTTAATATCTAAATTTGACATCTCTACCATTTTAAAACCAATTTCATTCATTTCAACCTAATCTATGAATCATCAAATTTGTTATCTAACAATAAATATAAGAATTTTAATATAATAAAAAGTCGTAAATATTCGATTATTAATAAAAACATTTTAATCTTACAACATTAATTTCAGTTAAATTTTTCATAAACAGATGGGGGAAGTTAATATTCAAAATTGACCACCTACCATTTTAAATTACTAATTGCATTCATTTCAACCCAACCTATAAATCATCAAATTTGTTATTTTAATCCTTTTTAATTATTTATATTTTAATTATTTCGTTTTTTTAATTTGTTTCAGTTACAACTATAACCTAAAGTGAAGAATATAACAACTAATAAACTAAAGAATAATATTTATCAACAAAATTTTAAAAATACATTTCTTTCTAATTTATCAGAAGTGAATATTAAACAATGATTAAAAGGGAATAATCAGTTGATATGGTATAATTATGTCATAACGCATGCGTGGAATTCCAAGAAGATAATTGTTTTTCAAACAAGTTTAAGTTAAAACCCAAAGTGAAGGAAATATACAAAAAATATCTTTCAAATGGAGAGGAAAGAGAAGTTATTTTTAAGCGAAAACATACTTTTTGAAGACGATTTTTTAAACGGAGGTGTTTTAGTTGATTTTAACGGAAAAATTAAAAATATTTTATCAAGATGCGATATTGAAAGAAACGATTACTTACAAAATTCGAGCATACAGGTAAATTTAAAGTTATTTTTCCAATCAAACAGTAATAACTATTTTTTATTTAGATTTTTTATTTTGATTCAAAAGTTTTAATGCCTGGAATAATAGATACACATGTTCACATCAACGAACCAGGAAGAACTGATTGGGAAGGTTTTGAAACGGCCACGAAAGCTGCTGCAGCGGGTGGAATAACAACAATAATAGATATGCCATTGTAAATAATTTCAATAATTACTATTATGTTAAGTTAATCTAATTTTAAGCAATATTTTTTAATGAAAAATTTTAAATATCAATTTGGTTGCATAATGTAAAAATTTAATTTTTACAGAAATTCAATTCCACCAACAACAACTTTAAAAAATTTAAAAACCAAATTAGATGCAGCAAAAAATCAAATTTGGGTCGATGTCGGTTTTTGGGGTGGTGTTGTTCCTGGAAATGAGGTAATAATTGATAAAAATATTTTATATCCGTTTAATGTTTAGTTTTTATTTTAGAATGAGCTTTTAAATATGATTAAAGCCGGAGTTGTTGGTTTCAAATGCTTTTTAACCCCTTCCGGAGTTGACGAATTCGAATACGTTCGAAAGGAAGACGTAGAAAAAACGATTAAAATTTTAGAGAATACTGGATCCGTTTTGGCATTTCACGCGGAGTTCGAAGAGAACGATATCTGCGAAGGTGATCCAACGAAATATGAAACGTTTTTAAAAACACGACCAGAAAAAATGGAAGAAGACGCTATAAAGTTTATCATTGATTTATCAAGAAGATATAAGTAAATTGAAATTAATTGCTAAATTAATTATTAAAATTTGAATTTTTAGCACTAAACTTCATATAGTTCATCTCTCCACTGCAACTTGTCTCGAAACGATTCAAAAAGCAAAGTTAAAAGGGAATTTAACCGTTGAAACATGTCACCATTATTTAACGTTTAATTCTGAGAATATTCCCGATAAGGCCACTGAATATAAATGTTGCCCGCCGATTAGAACTAAGGAAAATAAAGAAAAATTGTGGATAATTGGATTAGGTGATGATATTATTGATATGGTTGTTTCTGATCATTCTCCTTCGACGCCTGATTTAAAAAAGGGTGGAAATTTTTTAACCGCTTGGGGTGGGATATCTTCATTACAATTTGGTAAAAACCAATTTTATTAATTAATTTTATTTAATAATTAAATTTTATTAAGGTCTTTCTTTATTTTGGACCGAATTAAATAAAAGGAATAAAAAGATATTTGAAATTACCAAGTATATGAGCCAAAATACGTCAAAGCTGGTTGGGTTGCATAATAAGAAGGGGAAAATTAAAGTTGGGTTTGATGCCGATTTCGTTATTTGGGATCCAAATGATTTTATAACGATTGTGGAGGAACAAATTTTCCATAAAAACAAAGTAAGTATATGTAGATCAATGTGTATTTATTACTTTTTGAATTATATTTTAAGATAACACCATATTTAGGTATGAAATTGAAAGGAAAGGTTTTTGCTACCGTTGTTAGAGGGGAAATTGTTTATAAAGATGGAATATTTTGCGATACAAAAATCGGTAAATTATTAATTAATGAAAAGATATTTGGTGAAATATAAAATAAACATTTGCGTTTATATTAAATTATTCCTATTAATTACTTATCACTCCTAAAGAACTGGTTATGAAAATCAAAATATAGAGTACCTAATTTAGGTGGACAAATTTGATACAGTATACAAAACGTATCTACTTTTGCTTTTACTCTACTAAGTGAAATAAATCATAAAAAATATTTGAAATTTCTATTACCATTCTGGAGTAATTCGCGATTTTCATACTGTAGGTGTAATTTGGGTTGCATAAACTCATGTTTAATTTGAGATTCATTTTATAACGATTACGGAAAAAGGAATTTTCCATACATATATAGATAAGAGGATTTATTTCTTTTTATCTATTTTTGTTAAGATTATAACATATTATTGTATGAAACAAAAAAAAATAGATGTTAATGACATATTGGAAAAAATTGTGTAAATTAAAACGAAACTTTGAAAGTAATTGCGTAAACTTCTCTCAAAAACATTAATTCCGCTTTTAATCAACAATTTTACATAAACAAGTTTTAAATTTAGAATCATTTAATCCAGTAGATTCTAGAAAAAGGATAAAATATTCGTCCTTTGACGTAATCATTATCAACTTTATAATTCATTAAACAGAATTATTTTTTATTGTTGTTAATTTTTCAACTAATTCCTATCGGAACTTGGAAAAAAAGATAAAGAAAGAATTAGCCACTTATTCCACCGTCCGAGAGCGATAATTTTAACCCATTTGCGTAACGAGTAACCTTGAACGTTCCTCATACACTCTCTTTCTTTTTCCAAGCCGCGTCCCACTCTCCATCGCCTTTTAATATAAACTCTTTTCCTTATCACCTTTCTTTCACTAATTTTAACATTAAAAACTAAGTAATTTAATAATCACCCAGTTTTACCCCTCAATAATACACCCAAATTCGTCGAGTATGACGTCAGAGAAACCACATGCTCAACGACTTGCGTCATTCTATCTTAAGATGACGTCATCGTGAGTCATTCAAGTGTTGACACATTAATTATAAAGAAAAAGGAATAAAATTATTTTTTATTATACAAAAAAAATTATTATTACTTCAAATCGATTATATTGGAAGGTTTTTTAAAATTCTAATGCTATTCTATATTTGATTTGATTGACAGATTAATTTTTAGGTTAAAAATACGTCAAAATGACAAATATATAGAAAGTTACCGAAATAAATTGAAATTTATTTAAATTAATTTTGATTTAAAAATTTTATATGTTTATTATTAAAAATAATTACTAATTATAAGTATTACACCTAATTAAAAAAAATTTATTATTCAATCATTAAAATGAAGTTGGTAAACTTTCAAAAAGCAACTAACTTCATGTTGGTTTTTGTTGGTGCCAGCCGTCATAGTCGTTACGTTTAGTGAAAAGTGACACGTCATCGATGACGTAACTTCTCTTCATAATTAATCCGCGATTTACTCTCAAATAACACAAATTAATAAAAAAAATCCATTACAATACGATTTTGGTACATTTAAGATGTGGATTAATAATTATATAAAAAAATAACATTCAAATCTTTCCGGTTGTAAAAGATTTTTAGTAGTGCGTGAAATATATTGGAAGTAGGAAGCGCGCGGTGTAAGGAGGGTAAACTATTTGCCGTTTTTGATGTGATATGGTGGGGATTAAATAGAATAGAGAGAGAGACTTTGCCGCCATTGCTGTGACGCGCGAGGGTGCTCAGTATTCTCCTCCAGTGACGAGCGCCCGCACACTTTGACGTGGCTACTACGTATTACGGCCGTTGCCCACTCCGATCACAGCTCGCCAGTGACGAGACACACGTAACCGGTAAGTACCCCACGGGTGTCAGACAATCGTCTCGGAACCGATCAGAAGAACAAAAATAATCCGGGTGAAAGAAAGAAAAAAAGAGAAAGGGGGCGCCCCCATCAACAAAGCTAAAAAGTTATTAAAACGTCAGTTTTTGTTATTGTTGTGAGTGAAACGAAAAAAAAAAAGAAGAAAGCCCCACTTCAAAATTAAATATTGTTGTTGTTGTTACAACTTGTGTGCGGCCCCCTTTTTCTACTATTTCAGTGGTGTTTGGTGCGCGATATTGAAAATGTCTGTTGCAAGGCTGTTGGAGTGCGGCCACGAGACGACTTTTAGCGAAACGAAGGTATTATTGAAATCAACGAAATGGCGTCTTGGAATAATTCAAGTTTTAAGATGAATTAGTACGGGATTTGTTAAAAATGGGGCAAACTTTATTCATAACATTATTTTTCTTATTATTCCCCCCCTTTCTTATTATTTTTATCTATCTCTTGTTGACAACCTAGTTACGAAACGAAGATTTGTTGGTTAGGTTATCTGTCAACATTTGACATTTCTCTAAAACAGTTGTACCAACCGATTTATCATTTTAGTACTATATATTTCGAAATTTTAAATAATTTTTAATAAGAATGAAATAATATATAATATAATTTTTAAATACAAATTAATTTTATTTTTTTATATTTAATTTATATTTTTGTTTATTTTTTTTAGGTGTTTGATTGGTCGAGGAATGGAGGGCATAGTGGAAGAAAATGGGTCTGTTGACCCGTTGGCACCGTCGCCTGATCCTCAAGTGGCGATAGCCTCCTCGGTAGGCCCCACAAATCAACCCCACCTCGTCACCGCCACTAACATTGTCCATCTAACCCTGCCCCAGACACAGGCGCAGGTAGGGGTGTTCTACTTAGCCCCCACTGTGCATGTCGTCATTTTAATGTTAAATTTGTATATGATTTGCATGAATTAATTCTTTTTTCACAAAAACTTTTATTGTATAAACTTTTTTTACCTAATTATTAATAATTTTATCATTTTTTTTATTAATGATAAGAGATATTGATAAATCGTTACGATTTTATAGGTACAATCAGTGATTCAACCGAATCAGCAATCAGTTATACAAACAGCAACAAATATACAGCCGGTTTTAAGTAAAGGGAACGTTATATTAGTGGGAAAACCAAGTTCTGTCATTCAAACGGCTCAAGGTGGATTACAAACATTACAGGTTTGGGTTAAATTCATTATTTTTTAGACAAAAATTAATTAATTTATGATTAGGTTGTTGAAACAGCAAGTGACGACAGCTATTCAGAAGAAGAATCTCCAAAGAAACGACGGGATTTATTAACCAGGCGACCATCTTATCGAAAAATACTTAACGATCTTGGAGGTGGTGAAATAGCCGGTGAGAAAAGATACCTTTTAGTGGTAAAATTATACTTTATGACTATTTTATTAGAATTCTTAATAAAAATTTGAAGAATTTAACGTTTAAATGTGATTAAGTTGACGATTTTTAATTTTGAGGTTAAATTATTTTAATGGGGTCATACACGATTTTTTTTTTATTATATTTTCTGAAAGTTTATATAAAAATATAGTTACCGTTATTTTTTTTTTTAATATTTTCGAACAAAGTCATTGTTAAAAAAATTATTGAAAATTTATATACCCATTTGCGCTTTTAAAATTCCCGCGTTGATGACGTACGATTCTCACTTTTACGTCCCCTGCTCCCCGCTCAAATGCGAGAAAGAGATGAACGTCATTTAGGTTGTATTGAAAAGAGATAGAGTGTTTGTAGGTTATGTTTATTATGTTTTGTTCATGGATGTAATAGAGACACTGTATTACATCCATGGTTTTATTTTGACACTGTCACACCGCAAGCGCTATCTAACGGACAATTTAACTTGTTTTAGGCAGTGCGGTTCCTACGTCACAGAAAAGCCGCGAAATTATTTCGTTTGAATATTTGCTATTTTTCACTTCAAATTACGCAAAATATAAAATTGATCAAAATATTTCTTTTACTTTGTGTTCATGCATATACTTGCATATATCGTGTGACATAAAAATTTTCTCTAAATTTAATAAGTGTGTATGACCCCATTCTTATAAATACCATGAGATGGCGCAATAAATAAAATTAATGACATTTTTAATATAATATGAGTTGAAATGTTTTTTTTTTACAAAAAGAATTTAATTAGATAAAAATTAGATTACGATCAAATTAAAGAAAAAATAATAAAAGCGATAAAAGTGAGGTTAGATTCAATAAAAATCGAAAGATTAAATTTGAATTGACGTAAATTAGGATAAGCTTAGTATATAATGTTGTATGGATGTTTTAATAAGATTGTCATAACCTATAATTTTTAAAAATAATTCCTAGAATGAATTTTACCCAAAACCCATTGTTGATTTTAATATTTTTTTTTAAATTAATAATTAAAAAGATGTGGTATGGGATAAGTTAACCTAAAAAGAAATTACCAGCAATGGGCTACCAAAAATATAAAAAAAAAATTTTTTTAAATATTTATTTAGATGATATTTTGATAAACATAAATGAATATAAACAAACAAATTTAGTTAGTAACGACGATTTGCTGTTTTCGCAGAGACGAAGGTAGAGCTGACGTCCTCGGAGGCTGACAGTGAGTTGTCATCTCATTCTATCCCATACCACACAGGTTAGTTATTCATTTAAAAGACAACGAAAAGAGAGATGGGGAGAAAAGGTGAAAAACGAAACAAAAATAATGTAACCATCACAAAAAATGTTACTAACCAATCAACAAAATCCTAACCACAACATAACCTCCCGGCATTTTGTGTAATAACTACATTTAATCGCTTAAAATTAGACTTCAATGTTTATTTTTTCATTAAAAAAAACTTTTAATAATCTAATTGTTATGTTTTTAGTTATTCCTGCTGGAGCAATTCAAATTTCTAGTGGGGAAGGTGGACAAAACATACACACACTAACGATGACTAATTCTACGGCGGGAGGAGCCATCGTTCAATATGCTCAAGGACAAGAATTTTTTGTTCCTGGTAAATACACCATAAAATAATTAATCTCGATATTTAAGTTTCAATATAACCTAAAAATTTTGTATCTGTCACTTTGACGTTTTTAATCAAAACATAACCTAATTTTAATTTTATTATTTTTGTTAGTTGTAGCACAAAGTGCGAGTTTAAGTGGTGGTGGTTCGGAAGATCAAGCAAGAAAACGCGAAATGCGACTGTTGAAAAATCGGGAGGCGGCGCGCGAATGTCGACGGAAAAAGAAAGAATACATAAAATGTCTTGAAAATCGTGTGGCTGTACTCGAAAATCAAAACAAAGCGCTCATCGATGAGTTGAAGTCGCTCAAAGAATTGTATTGTTCTCAGAAGACGGACTGAGAGACGTTTTTCTTTTTGTTAGTGTTTTCACATGAGAAACGTTTTTATTACATT
This sequence comes from Onthophagus taurus, assembly GCF_036711975.1. NCBI lineage: Eukaryota > Metazoa > Arthropoda > Insecta > Coleoptera > Scarabaeidae > Onthophagus > Onthophagus taurus. The sequence continues at coordinate 8,219,184 of NC_091967.1, forward strand.
TGATTGTTCTCAAAGAAGAAAACGAAAACAAAACTTTTTTGGAAATGGGAATGATGAAAAATAAAACACGTAGGGAATAAAATATCCTTTTACATTTTCGGTTTTATTCAGTTTTTGTTAATATGTGCAATAGGTTTTTATGAGATGAAGACAAAATCACTTTGTAAATAGGGATGATGAACTGTAAATATTGAAAGCAATTTTTTTTTGGTTATAGGTAGATTTATAAAAAAGTAATTGTATAATTGGGTAGGATTGAGATCTGTTTACGTTTAGAACTTTTATTATTAAATCTTTTTTATTTATTATTAATTAAAAAGAGGTTACATAGCGTTTACGACTTATTACTGTAAATCAATGTTGGAATACAACAAGAAGAGATATAAATCGAAAGCGCTATAAATTATTTAATACTTTAACGCACAAAATTGTTATTTTTAATCAAAAATATAAAAGGTGTGTGTTAAAGGGTTAAAGAGAAAATTAAAAAAAAATTGTTGGTTATGTGCTATTATGATGGTATGAAATTTTTATATTATTGTTAAAAATTAATTTTTGTTTATAAAAATCTTCTCGAATTCATGAATAATGTTAACAACTTTTTTTTTGTTGTTTTGATTCTTATAAACAAGAATTTTTTTATTAAAATGGGCTCAATGTCATAAAATAAAGAAAAAAGGTTTTCTTTTCAAAATATTATTAAAAAAAAAAAATGTAAATGTGTAATATTTCTTTCTAGGTACGTCGCAAGGCTTGTGAGATAATTGTAATTAAAAAAGAATATTAAAAAAAGAAAAAATACAAAGTAAGAGTTTTTAAAAAATTAAAAGCTATTATATACAGCTAAATGTAAATGCTATATATATATTAATATAAATATATATTCATATTTTTTGTATAAAAATCAGAATAACAGATTATTTATTAAAAAAAAAAAAGAAAAGGATCCAAAAAAGAGATAACCTGAAAATGGAGTGCCTTGTTGAATTTATAGGGTTAGTTTTTAAGAAAATGGCTTTTTTTGTCGTTACGTGTTCCGAAACGGTCCCGATATTTTTAAAAATAACCCGGAAATAACTAAACCTAAAAAAAAAAATTGTGCCATAAAGATTTTATAAAAATTGGCTCATTTTTTTTGGATCGTTTCGCGGACGCTCTAAGTCAAAGACAAAGACGCCGTCAACTTAATTAATAGATATTTTATGTACTTTTTACATATCGATTGATACGAATCGAAGATAATATAAAAAAATTACTAATTTTAAAATAAAAAATCAGCGAAAATCCCAGTTGTTGTTTAAATAAAAGAAAATACAGTAAACGATTGAGTCATTGAAAAGAAGGGTAATTTGTCCTAAATTAATATTATTGTAACAGTGTTTAAAAAAAGAAAAGTGAAAAACAATATATTTTTTGTTGTACCGTTTACTTTGGATTCTCGTCACTTTTTACCTCTTACCATTTTTAATTTTAATTTACTTTTTAATTTTTACTCTATCGAAAATAACGTTTAGCTAATTTGTAAATAATTCATTGTATAACCATAGATGTTATCCGAGTATTAGTTGATTTATTATAATATAAAAAAAATGATGGAATAAAAATTTAAGATAAAAATGCTAATAGTTACGTTTATTTATTAAATTATTTGTTATTTATTACAATAAATAATTTAAGTTATGATTTTAACAAATTTCAACGTTATTGTAGTGTATAGATTTAAAGATAAAAGCGACATCTTTTGTTGAATAGCTCAACTCACTGTAAGTAGTTGCCTAGAAGCATTTTTAGGACGTTATTCAAGAATTAATACATGATATTGAAATAAAAACAAATAACCATGGGAAAATTGAAATAAAACATGGGTTAAGATCCTAAAGGGTCTATAAAAAAGCAAAGTTGAATTAAGAGGAATTTGCTATAGAAAGGAAATTATACAGTTACCTATAATACCACCTGTCAAATTATTGAAAATGTCGTCGTCTTCAAAAGTACCGCTAAACCCGAAACTTTCTAGGTCTAGTGTTAGTTCTAGTTTTAATTGTTATTCAGTGCTGACGTCACCAACGGGCCTTCGCGCTGCACTTATTCCCAGGATGTAGCAGTTTTTTTAGATTATATCGTCGTTGTCCTTACATTTAATTATCATGTTTAAACAACATAAAAAGTATTATTTTTATAAGAAATAAAAACCACTTTAACATTTCGTAATGTTTGCTTTATTGTTTCTACAATTATAATAACATTGGCCTATCAACAATCGATCCTAAAAAGTTTAAAATTAAAAATTAAATGACTAGTACAATACAATCTTTTTTATCGTTCAATCAAGTCATCGCTTTTATTATTTCTAAATTTTTTTCTTTTCAAAGATTTTTCTTTAATAATTATTAATATTAACATTGGTAAATACATTACTAGCCGATTATTATAAAACTATATACATCACTAAGCTCTTACTGCTGCCAAATATGTATTAATTTTTTTCATAATAATAATAATAATCAATACAAGTATTTTGTATAATCGATTCTTTACAAACATGATTTTGCACAATCATAAATATTTTTTTTATGTGACATCATGATAGATTGAAATTCAATAAAACAATTTCGAATTCACTATTATTATTATTAACTATTTTCTTTTAATTTAAATATAATTTAAATAGTAGTAGTGACATCTGGTTGGTTTTTATTTACACAACCCGACAACGAATTAAATGAGTATTAATTTCTTTTATTTTGTTGTTGTTTTATTTCTCATGGTGACTTGATTTAATTTTTTTTTTGGCAAATTTAAAAGTATTTTTCTAATATAATACATAATTATTATTTTATTATATTATTTTTTTTATAATTTTCAATGGTGTTTTCATTTCATTTCTTACTTACAAGTTTTTTTGCATTATTATAGTACTAACTACAACAATTATTAAGCACAACAATTTCTTGTATTTCTTTTTTATCACCGATTATTTCGAGTCTAATTCTAAAAAAAGAAAAATCGAGCACGCTTATTTTTTTCAAATTTTTTGCCACTTTTTCAGTTTTTTTTTCTAAACATACAGGGGTGTTTCTGTAAGTCGTGGTATAATTTTAATCACAACTACTACAGTAAAAATGATGACGATGCGTGTAAAAATTTTTGGTCTTAATCCATAAATGGCTAAGATTTTCTTAAATATTTTCAATACGGTTTGCCTTAAAAAGATAAAATTTGGCAAACAGTACAATGTTTTCATCAGATCATTTTTTATGTTATAATAATGTTATACAAAGTGTTCACAAAGGTTATTTATTTAAAACTTTTTTATTATGTCGTGAACCCTTAAATTGAAGGCTTTTTAGACATTTATGGGTTTAGATCATTGTGACTTTAGTACTTGTGATTAAAATTATGCCACCCTGTATTTATTCTTAAATTTGTTTGTTTTTTGTGGTATCGAAAAAAAGAACGATCTAAACAACTGATTTTGGAATGTTTTGTTTTTTTTTGATTGTATTTTTTGGTTTTCGATTTCAATAACAATTTTATTAACAAAATGAATTTGTTTAAAACATTATTCTCATATATTTTTTTTGTTTATAAAAATCAGAGCCGTTTTGATTTTATTATAGTTAACATCTAATAGCGAGACATCTAAAAACATCAAGTTCACATTGAAATATATATTTGTATTTTATATATATATTTTTTTTAAATATATAGATTAATTTTTTTTCTTGATTACGTTAAAGACATTTAACATCTTGAATAAATGGCTTAACACTAAAAAATACATGCACATTTATAACTTTTTTTTTAATATAATTTAATTAATTTTTTTTTGGTCCGATTTTTTTTTCTTTTTGTAAAAGCTGCACCGCATTTACAAAAATTTCGGAATTTATTTTTTCTCCTCGAATTAAGTATTATATCCTTAAATACTAAAAAAAGCCAACTACATACACATAAAAAAGATTAGTTTTTATTTTTTAAGTATATATGTATATAAACGTGTTATTAATAATACTTTTTTTTGGTTACTTATTCATTATTAAGTATTTTTAAAACGACCCTGATTTAAATTTTTTTTAAATCCCGATTAAATTCAAAATTTTTCAGTATTTATCGTGGTGAAGGCAACTTTTCAAAATTTCGTCGATAGATGGCTCCAACCAAGGGCTCAGATTTAGTAAGCCAACTTAAATCAACTCGTTCGAATGGTTGCCTACACAACATTACTTTTAAAATTTTTAAAAATTAACCGGAAAAATAAATAATTCTTTTTTCTATGGAAAATCTTTAATTTTGTGCTATTCAAATACTTTTTTGTTAATAAAATTGTTTTATATTTTCATAAATGTGATGTTATGTGTTAAACTTATCATTAAATTTTGAGATATGGCTGAGAATCTCGATGAAGTTTATTTAAAAAAAAAATAATTTCTACAATTCCAAGAATTTTTTAAAGAAAAATGTGTGTTATGATGTTATTAATGGTATATTTAAATATCTGGAGAGTACATACTTATTAATAATACAAACTGTACCTATGTACTGTATACAAAAGTGCACAAAGTTTAATGTCTCAAAAAAGGGACAGAAAGGACTGTTGAGAAGGGACAAAACGATTAAGATCTTTACAGACAGTCGGACCATCCTAAAGGCAAGTCAGGCTTACATGTGTGAATCAACACTGAATTAAAGAGAGAAGCTGGCCAAACAGGACACCCTTTATTGGACCCCCAAACCCGGCATAGAGCTTTTTTGCCTCAGCAAAGGGAGGCATAACATCCCTAAACTACCATCTCTTCAATATTGGATAAGTTGAGAATCAAACTTGTTGCAACGACAAGTCAGATCTAAGTAAGATATAAAATTTTCGGGAAGGTGTGCCTGACACTTACTGACATAAAGGAACAAGATTTTGGAGCAATACAAAGATCTGTCCTAAAAAATTTCATGTTTTGATGTTCTACATTACGCTTGTGTCAATATAACTGAATTTGTGTTCGTCTACGTCGAGCAGCTCCATGTGCAGACGGGCTTGCTTGCTTTGAACCCAATTCTGTCGCGCAAAATTTGGATATACCAAAAACAAACCAAAAGAAAAAACCAGACAGAATTTTTTACTACAGCATAAAGCTGGAATTGGAGAACCAGAATCAACAAGCCATATTCAACGCATCGATGACAAATAATGACCATTAGTTTTTTTCCTATAATATTATTAATATTGCCTGCTTTATTGCGTAGCTGATTTATTATGGAAGTAATCAAATGGTACAGAAAAAGACTTAAAATTTGTACATTTGAGACACAATGTTGGCAATTTCACTTCTGGGTCTCTAGAAAATAACCTAAAAGAGATTTTGTTGGCAACACGAAAAGCAGTCAACATGTTAAAACCCTAGTTGGTAATGTAGTGCCTCGGCTACAAAAGACCTAGACCTATATAATGTCTATTATGTTGATTAAATACGTTAAACTTCATTTTAAAGTGTCATATAATCTCCAGTTATTTAAATATAATCACGATGTATGATAAAAAAAATTTTTCACAATCGTTTTATATCTGATATTGTTTATTAATACTTATAATTAGTGAATGTATTAGATTTTGTGGTACTATGGATCTTCGTATCATTTTATTCATAAGGATAAAAATGTATTGAAATACTTTTCGGTTATTTAATTGAATATGTTAAATTGGTGGAGATTTATTTAAGATTTGATTGTAATTTATTTAGGAACATTAAAAGATGCAGGTACCATAATCTAATAAACTCATTTAATCAATTATAAGTATCCATAAAAAAACATTTTTTTTAAATTAAATATATAATGTATTTCAGATTTTGGTGTAGCAAGACTCGCACTTTGTAGAACTTTAAAAATAAATTAAAAAGTTTGAATTAAACTCAACTTATTTTAAAGTTTTGATTTAATTTTAAATGTTGAAATCTTGTTATAAAAAAAATGAAACGTCCAGTATATATTTTTTGTATACATTTTTTAGTGGCATTTTTTGTGGGGTTTTCTTGGTTTTATTTAATTATTTTTCTAAATATCTTTTTTTAAGTAGACATTTTATAAATAACCGAGTGTGGCATAAGTCTTGACGAACGGGGTGTCCACTTTGCACGACTCCCTGTGGGGCAACAAAACATGAGGAATTTTAGCGTACGGATTTTTGCGTAAGGTGACTGCCAATTTTCATAATTTTTTTTAATCCTTATTAAATGCACCCACCTTACGTTTTTGTTTTTTTTTAACTTAATTTTATTCAATTTTAATTAAAAAAAAACGGTTTATTTTTTGTGATTTTTTTGGTGTGTTGTGCTAAAGGGAATTATTTTGGTTTAAACTTTTTTGTGCTCGAATACTTAACTTAAAAAAATATATATTTATAAATTAGTGGTTGTGCGAATATTTTGCAAAAAAATTTTTTTTGTTACAACACTTACTCATCTTCCCATGGACAAACGTCGTTCGATTTAGCTTCAGCATCTTGGCCATCACCGTCACCGGGGGTTTCCGGCGCAACTTCACTTATCGGTGATTCACAATCTGGTTCAGCCAAAGGAGCTAATTGTTTACTACTTGAAGTTATTGTTGTTGATAAAGCTCCGCTTGTACTAGGAATTTCATCGATTAATTCCTCGTAAACTAAAACAACATCGGTCATTTTATTTTTTCCTTTCTCGTTTCTTTCATTTTCATTATTATCATCATTATTATCATCGGGTTCTTCAATTTTTGCCTTTTCATTTTCCTTAATCTCTTTATTTTCTTCAATAACAACGTAATTATCGTCCGCCACTGAACTAACACTAATAATAGGAGCATTTGCACCTGTTACAGAGCACGTCTTAACTAGACTATGACTCTTTTTAAATGTTTTTTGCGTAGAAGAAGAAGCAACATTATTATTGTCCTTTTCCGTTTCCGTTTGGGGGCACTCATCCGATGAAGAAGCAGCCCTTTTCGGTTGTATACTCGATTCGGATGTTGTAACCGGAAGAGGTGCCGAAATCGATGCCCTTCTTGTGGCATCAACTACGTAAGATGCCGTCGAAAGTCTTCGTGATGAAGATTGACCGCGACCCCGATTATCACCATCCAAAGTAAATTGTTGTTGAATGCCGCATTGTCTTCTTAAACGGTCCGAAACATCGGAAACGATTGCCACGCTTACATCTGATGATGAACTCCCGGAATCTAATTGAATTGAATTTTTTCGTGATCGCGGTGGTTCCGTTTGTTCCCAAGGACAAACGTCTTCAGATGTAGAAGCACCAGCTATTACGGCTATTGATGGTTTCTTCACCCTGCGTGAAGATGAGGATTCGGTGTCAGTTTCTTGTTGTTCATCCGCAACTTCGGCCCTAATATACCATTGTTTTTAAAACAATTTTCAATCAATTTTTATAAACTTTATATATTGTTATTTTTTTTAGGTTAGGGGTAGTGTTGAGGACGATTGTTGTGCCTTTTAATGGGAATTATGCGCATACAAAGAATTTAACATTAAATAATTGATTTTTGAAATAATAAAGTTTTTTGTATGTTGAGCCGAAAAAGATTTGAAGTGATCTTTTTAGACTCTTAGAAAAATTAATATTAAAAAACTGCAAAAACGAGCTTCTCAAATAATACACATTGAGAAAAAAAATTAATTAAAAAAAATTATGTGCTTTTTCAACATACAAGTATACCACAATTATGGACTAATATTTCAGATAATCGTGATCATTTTCAGGAAAAAAATGACTAATTAAATTAAATTCGTTTCTGTACCGTTATTGTAACATATATTTTGTAGCTATATTCTGCTTTATTATAAAGTTATTACAAAAGAAGTGGGTGTCTTTTTACAGAAATTTTTACTAAGAAAATAAAAAATGTGCACAGTTGCTTGTGTAATACTTCGCGTTCTGTGAGATTATATCCCTAATTCCATGAAAGGTCAGAACATCCATTGCAGGGTTTCCCAACCTTTTTTTCGTGGAGCTTTCCCGGATTATGCCCCGCTTTAACTTTTTCTTTTGATATACAAAATAATCTCGGCCGACTTCGAAGACGTCATTGTTGGATGGCTGACGATAATTTCTGAAGTAATTTTCTGCGTGAAATCAGAATCCGAGCTCAGAATTGGACCATCACATGAGGATTTTGAGTTATGTGTAAGAGGCACAATATTACCCAGCATATGGATCAGTTACAGAGGAGATGCTAGTCCGAATTTTGTATTGTATTTAACTTTTATGGAATCTCTTTGTTTGTGTTCCATAGATCTTATGCCAGATCGCCTCTTGTGTTGATTATGTGGCTGATCACGTTGAAGTGACTAGCAATAGTTGGCTAACATGATGGAAACGCTCTTTTCCAGCGTCTTAAGAACACATGATTTACAAGCTAAGTGTGGAGCCCAAGATTTATCTTGATTAGAACTTGGTATCTTGAAGTAATTTTTTGCTTAGCAAACGTAAATTGACTAACAAAAACTGTCAGGATCATTCAAACACTTTCCAAAGTTTATTAAAGAAGAAATATCGTGAGAACGGCTGATGAAAACTTGCGAAGAAAATTTGTACAATTTGTTACATAGGTCTATTTCTTATTGTTTTAGAATAAAGCTAAAAATAAACTTTTTTTTAGTGTCGTCAAAGAAACAAGATATTGAAATTGCAATATCTTCTTTTATATAATAATTTATATTGTAATAAAGCATAAAGACCACGACTGTAAAAAGTTTTTGTCATAATTACGGCATACTTTGTAGAAAAATAAAAATATCTACATATTTTTTCTTGTTACTTTCGTGACACAGCGACTTTCTGTTGGAAGCATGCAATACACGATTAGATTTATGTACACGCTGCCGTTAAAAAAAAAATAAAGCAAAATATTACATTAAAACTGATTCCCCTAAATATTAAAGTCAAATTGATAAATCTAAATTTGTAAATAAAATAAAATCGAGGCGAGATTACGTTCAAACGTAATAAAAAAGAAGTCAAAAATTAAAATAAAAAGAAAATAAAGAAAGTGTAATGTAAATTATGGGGTTCGTACACATTAAGAAAAACACAAATATCACAAAAAAGAAGGTAAAAAGAGTTGTGATAATTATTAGGATTGTGAACAGCCACAAATATCAATATTATTAATAATAAATGTTATTTTTTTTTTAATTGTCTGGCAAGGGTCAAGAGATCACACACCGACGTACAACACCTAGAAATCGAGATATACAACGGTTTGGCACGCATGAATTTTAGTTAGTGCCAAATGAATGTCCAACTTACGGGCTTTGAAGGTGCGTCAACGGAGCTTTGGAGTGGCACGCGAGGTCGCCCCTGAAATATCGTGTCAAGCATGACTTCTAGCTACCCGAAAAAATGATATAATATGACCAAATTCCCCACAAAAGTTCCATGTATAACATCAATTAAGACATTTCTCCAAAAAAGATTTTACTTAATAAAAAGAGACGTTTGATATAATTGATGTTATAAATTGGTGTGCCAAGTTAAAAAGAAAATCAAATAAACTAATACATCGGAAATAAAAAATTGATTATAAACCAAAAAGATTGTGTTAAATGTAAAGTTTTACCCCATAAAAAAAAATTGTTAAGCTCATGCGCGTGCACAAAGAACTATTAATCAATATATAATATCAGTATGATATATAAAGATTTATGGAAATTTATTGGCGATTTATCCAAAAAGAATTAAAAATCTTTTTCTATTTACCTGTAAGGAATGTCGCTAAGATTACTTTGCGAATGCGAATGTGGCACTCTGGTGTCTCTAACACCGGAAACGGCGAGTTCATGAGCTGAACCGGAAAGACTGCGATCGCTACCTCTTCGTTTTGTTAACGCCCCAGCAACCGAACTTCCCGATGGAGTTTGATGTTGGAGAAGAGCCGCGGGATTTGGAGGTGCCGTTGATGATATTTTCTTTTTCGCCGGGCCAAAACCAAAGAATCTACACCAATAAAACAATTAAAAATAAATAAACACATAAATTAATTAAGTTAACCTTTTTCTTTGTAAAGGCTGTTTCCCATTGGCCAATAAATTTTTATAATGTTCCGAACGGATAAAACGCGGATAACAATCCTTTTTGAGCAGAAGGGTGTAAACGTGATCTTGAGCCGCATCAAATGTAAATCGGGTTGGGTTCTTCATTTCGTGGTGCACTCTTTCCATCGTTTTACCATCAATATTGATTTCGCAAGGAGCGCCTGGTGCTAAAAATTCTCTGAAAAAAATTAATTTCTCAAATTATAAAATGAAAAAAAAAAAATTTTATATTAATTTAGATTTAAATTTAAAAACCCACTCAAAAATATCCTGGACTTTTCGTTGTATTTGCGACTGTGACGATCTTCTTAAATCGTTCACCGCCGTCCAAAACCGGATGTTCTCATGACTATACTCTTTTCTTAAATAATTCGTAAACTCTTGTATACCGGTCGGATCCCTAACCAATTCTTCCATCGATAAACCCCAACGTTTTACTCGTTTTTCTGTTGGTACTTCAACACTAAAAAAAGTAGAAAAATAAGTTTAAAGTTCTTTTATCACTTGGAGATATGATCAATACGAGTCGTTACAGTTAGCTTTTCTGTGCTGGTTAATGAATGAGTCTGAATGCTAATTTGTACAGTTGGAGTGGAGAAGGCGTTTCTGAAGGCTTTTGTGATTTAAATTACGTGTCCGATTAGGTTACCAACTATCGAAGTGGGACCAGGAAAACCGAGCAAAGGTCAACTTCGAAACTGTAATTGGCGAATTTCAGTTTCTTTTTACTTGTTGAAAAACAAAAAATAACAAAATGAGAGAGGTCAAACAATTCGCTAAATAGAATTAGTTAAAAATTTGTACTTCAAAATATACAAGTATTAGTAGTTATTTGAAAAGTTCCCACTTCAATTTTTGGAAATTTATGAAAAAAATGTCTTATTACACTAAATTTGCAAGATAAAATTGACGTGTACAATTTGCATAAGTAGGTGAGAGAGGTTACGGAAAGGGAACTGTGAGAAAACTTGAAGATGATGCGGGATAACTGATTATGGGTACGGTAGATATAAAAGAAAATTGGAGAATGTAAATAGACAACTTTTTTCGACGAAAGAGGGGTTCCATCATCCATTTAGACTGAATTTGAAGCTATTATCATGACAGATGAACACACTCATCCAGAAGAAAAGTTCCGAGACCAGACGGAATATAGCTGCTTAAAGATAAATCCATTAAATTCTTGACTGACATATTTAATAGTACTGGAAATATCTCAAATGAATGGCTCATCTTTGAGTTTATATTGTTGCGAAAGAAATAGGGAGCTAAGTGACTACAGAACATTAGCCTTATGAGTCACATCTTTAAGGAATTTAGAAAATTATGAAAAATTAACCTTACCAAACATTCTTTTCCGAGATGATTGACAGGCGGACACAAAACTGATCTATCCTAACAATCCTTTACGATATAATTGGGGTTTCAAAAGAAATCTGACCTATTCTAACATTCCTTGATGCTATACTTGGAGTTTCTTCGCGCTATAATTGGGATTTCAAAGGATAACCGACCTATCCTAACATTCCTTTATGCTTTAATTGGGATTTCTTCACGCTATAATTGGGGCACAAAAGAAAACCGAGATTCCTTTACGCTATAATTGGGGTTCAAACATGTGGATAATCATCACCCCAATAGTGTGTATTATGGGAGTTGAACATTCCGTGTAGCATAAAGGTGGCCTCGTCGGTAAAATGGATATATTTTAAAAAATTTGCAGCTCTTGGACTTCTCATATTCCTTATGTTAATTGTTGGATCTTGATCAACTAAATCCAAAATTTTCAGTGTTCTATCAGAAAGCAAGAACCACCTGCAATCTGATGACTAAACAAAAGCCACAACATCAGCATTTATATCAAGATCAAACTCATCAGATGTTATGTTTTATCAGTGCTTTTCTATAGAGTGGAATCGTAGACGTTAACCGAGGCAACACAAAGAATGAAAATATTTCAAAAACGAGTTGAATCTTTATCTAAAATAATATTAACTCATTTCAAATATTAATTTATATAAGGATATATACAGGTGACTTTTTTTCCATGTTTAGTATAGAGAATTTTCGTTATATCGAACGATATAACAAAAAAACGGTTTTTTCGAGATATCTAGTTAGCTATGCATTTTATCCAAAAAAAAAAAACAAAAAGCTCATTAAATTGAGTTCATGAAACTGCAATTCTGTCCCTATTTAATCGTCTCTCTGTCTCCGCTAGTTTTCGAGATCTCCATGCTAAACATGGAAAAAACTCACCCTGTATATAAGATATAAATATAAGGAATATAAATTATATAAGAAAGATCTGTTTGAGTAATTTGAAAAATTCAATCAATTTTGTTATAATGTAGTGAATTGGAGGGTCAGGTTATTGAGGAAACGGTCCCGACGCGACCTGCATTCACACAATTTCCCCGGTAAAGCCCTTGAGTTGAAATTTAATGTGTCTCGGAGCTCGAGAATTGCGCGGCGTCTCGTCCACGATCTGGAGCTCGACCCCTTCCGTAATGAAATATTAAAAATACGGTGGGTGGAATTTTTCGACGATAAAGATATTACGTAAATTACGTTCGTTTATTACGTCAAATAATTTTCAATGAGAAAAATGAATTAAAAAAAAAAACTTACAACGGAGAGTTTTGTTGCCAATATGTTGCATCTTCCGAAACCCAAGGATTTGAAGGCAACGTGCCAGTAATCATCGGATCATATTCCGTGTACGTTTCCACGTGTTGCACCATACTTTCCAATGCTTGCGATACTTTTATTCTCGTCCTGGATAAACTTCTTTTTAACATATCAACCTAAAATTAAGAAAAATATTATTAGATCGATTTTAAACTTAAAAAAATACTTATAATAATAACACTTATTTACCTCTTTCTTTTTCTTACGATTATTTTGAAAGAATCGATTGATTTTCCCCATTATTCGCGCGATAAATTTTATTTTTCAACCTTATTTTTTTTATTATTATTATTACAAATAAACGCTCGAATGAATGAAACCTTTGTAAATGAGGAAGAGCTCGGTTTGTTTCTGAGTCAACACGCGATAAGATTTTTTTAAATAACTGTAAAACAGATCCGGCTTAAGTGTTTAATAAATATTTTGAGATTTTTTTTTTAATATTTAACAAAAAAAGAAAGACTAAACATGAAAAGTGAGGAAACAGAAGAATCGATGGACGGTAATGAATACTTAGAAGGCATGGACGACGCGGAACATGAAAGAAAGAAATATGACCCCCCACGGAAGAAGAAGTACTCAAAGCAGTGAAGGTTGAAGAACCATAAAGCACCTGGTATCGACGGCATACCGTCTGAACTTCTGAGACATGGGGTAAACAAGCTGAAGGACCATATATGTAAGGAAGCACTTAAAACTCCCAAATGACTGAAACATAGGTATAATCGTGTCTATACATAAGATCAGCTATCTAAAAAGGATGGATGACAGAAAACTCCGAAAGCAAATGTTCTGCTAAACACCTTTTGGATCCCGTAAGAGAGTCAGGCCTAAAAGCAAATATAAGAACTTTCCACCTGGTCCTAACGCTGGGAATTAGAAACTGGAGGGCAAGGCACGAGATAGAAGAGAGTGAAAGCTGATCCTAAATATTTAAAAAATAATGTCTGTTGTTATAAATATTGTAAAAAAACATTTAAAGAAAGATTTTTCGATACGGACCTGTTCGAAACGTTTGCTTCATTGAATTAATTATATTTTAAGGTGACGTTATTTTGAGGAAGCGTTTCCTGTTTTAACACAATATCATTTTATTGTCTCTTCGAAGAAACTAATCAAATAGATGAACTAATCAAATTTCATCTAATTTCATTTTGTGTGTTACTTACCTCTCTTTGGCAATCTTCTAGGGCTTTCTTACGTAATTTAGGGCCATTCCTATTTTTAACGGGAACGGGGCATTGTTCTAACGAACTAACGAAACCAGGCGGAGGTCTGTGGCTCCTCCAATAGGCCCTTTCTTGCGAATCACTCACAACTTTTTCACCTTTTTTCAACATTTTCGCCGCTTTCGCCTGAAATAAAAGGAAATTTAATAAAAATAATAATTAAATAATGATAAATTACTTTTTTTGATGATTTTCTTATAAAAAAATGTTCGAGTACTAATTGTATTTGTTGGAGAAGTGTCGGTTTAGTAACAATCGTTGAGCTATTTTTGTCCATCTCAACCAACAATGGAATTCTTTTTTTGTTACTAAACATTAACCATTAAAATACTTAACGTATCGCGTTTTGTTAGTTAAATTTTAAAAAATGTCTTTTTAACATTTACCGTTCCAAAAAAAAATTATTTTATCAGTTTGAATTGAAAAAACACAAACAAAACAATCTTATCTTGCAACAAACTGACTTTCACTTTCAACTTACTTGTAAGATCAAAGAATTTCTTTTTCTCTGATTCGGTTTTTGACGCTTTTTAAAAATCTTTTCAATTAACTTCACCATCCTTAATAATCAAGCACCTTTCAACAAACCGTTTGCAAAAATAACTCAAACCAACTTATAGTAAAGGTTATTTTCTTATCGTTTTTAAAGAGATAAATGTATTTGTTAGTTTAGATAAAGATATATTTTGTAAGTATTTGCAAAAAAAGTTTTAATGTTAAATTAATTGATTACATAGTAATCAATTAATGATTAAATACTATCAAATGCTATTTTCTTTCTCAGTGTTAAATTCTGCATCATCCATAGCAAGAACCAGATCTAAATCTAGATAAAAGGGTTATTTTTCATAATCAGTGGATTTAACTTGCTTCACACACCCTTTGCAGTACTTATATCCCTATTTACTTGTGAAAAAACATTCATAAAATCAAGGATTAAAATTTATTTGAGGTTATGTACAGTTATGTCAAAGTTTTATTTATTTGTTTTTATCGAATAAAACGTTTTAAACGATGTTGCATCAATTATAATCTTCCCCCAACATACTTTTATTATCATTACTAAACAAATAAGCGGTTTAACAGTCCAAAAATAGGAATAAAAATTTTTAATTTGAGGTTATGTTAGATGTATTTACCGATTTCTTGAGATTTTCTCATAATAAAGGCTAAAAGAACGTCCGGCTATTGCAACTTGACTCATTTTCATGTGTATAAACGTAACCCAAGCTTAAATTTACACAGTTTTTGGTAAATTTATTACGATGTTAATGTTTTGTGACATTAGAAGAAGTCAAATAAATTGAGGTTATAACTTCTAATTTAGCATTGAAATTTCAAACATACATCTATTTTCATATAAAATTTAAAAAAATAACTTTATCTATATAAATATAACGATTATATGGTTAAAAACATCCAAAAATATATTTTTTTAATAAAAAAAAATTAATTCATATTTTGAGGTAATATAGGCAACCCAAATTGCTTTAAAAATAATTTAAATAACAAATTTTAACATCATTATTAAATTCTCAATTATAATTTAATTTCTTTATCGTGATAATAAATAGTATTACGTCACGAGTTCGATTTTCATCCGGTTTATTAAATGGGAAGCACGCCTTCGGAACCGGATCGTTTGAGAAATTGAAAAATGCGTTTCGAATCGATCAGAATCTTAATTAAGATCTATTCGTGGAAATTCCAAACATATTTTTAAAGTTTTTAATCGTCTTTCTTCAATTGATTGCTTGGAAAATAATATTTTGTAAAGTGACACTTCAAAATTGGCTTTCGCGAAACCAATCGAAAATAAGTCTTTTTCGACCGGAAACTATAAGACGAGCTGTAATTAATCTTCGAATGAACCGTGGGGGAACTGTCACTTTTGCGAGGACTCGAAATTCTGTGGAGTTCGCAAGTTTGGCGTAGGGATATTACAAGAAATAAAGTGGAAAGGAATAATAAAGGAATTCCAACTTCAAACTTTAAGGTTTATCCTATTTGAAAAAGATACTCTCAAACTGATATAGATTTTTTACCTGTTCTTCTGCATGACTTGTGATGTACTCCCATTTGTTAACGAGATTTTTTCGCAGGTTTCCAAGCGCTTCCAATTCGTAATCTTCCAAACCGTGGCGTTGCTTGTTTCTCATCGTTCTCTTCGCTAAATAAATGGCATATTCGACTTGATCGGGTGGTCTATGTTGAAACGGCCAATAGTTTGGGGACTGAAATGAAAATAATCTAAGTTGAACCCATCAATCAATTCATGTAGTATTACATAAAATCACTCAACTTAATAAATACGCGAAATGTTTTGAGTTACAAACACGATTCGCACTCAAAACTTGACGTTAAATCGGAAATCGGTTTAAAGTGTCGGTCCGAAATTGAATGCCAAACGAAATTCTGTTTTATTGACTACGAATTGTATTCGAGAAATTGAGTTTTCTTCGAAACACTTTATTAAAATGTTGATGTGGCGTGATGCGATTGAAAGTTTAACGATATTGATTTAAATAGATTCTGAAAAAAAAATGATTTACCTGAAACCTATATAAAGAACTGTCGTCTTTTACGGCGAGATTCTTGGAATCGTTGACAGGAAAAAAGTAGCCGTATTGGCAGAGTTGATTTGCCAGATTTAGGGCCTCTGAAACAAGAAAAAAGAAAGAAAAATAATTTTCCGGCCAACACAGACTGATGGGAAGATATATTTCCAGTTTCGTTTTTCTTTCGATCATTTTCACACCCCTTTTGTAATATTATGATGGATTTCAATACGAAAGAAAAATGAAAGGGAATTTTTAAGAATTAATGTCTTACATACCGGACTCTTCAATTCCAAGTCGTTCCATTAACCACTCAATCAGGTCATATCCTAAAAAATATATATAAAAAAAATGATTAAAATCACGTTATTTTTGTAGTAAATAATTTATATTTTGGTCATACAGTTAATTTCGTTTAATTCGGTTTCACAAAAATTAATTCGTTAATACGCGTCGGTGAGTTTCATAAATTGCAAAATTTAAATACGTCAAAGCAAATTAAACATTTTGAACTGGAATATACAGAGAGATGACAATTTCAAATTCACTGAATAATGTTGTTAAGTTCATCTATTTGTAAAATGGGAGATTATTTATTAGAACAACGTAGAGTTCGAAACCCATTATTTTAAGTTAAACCTAAATGCTTAAAAGCTTTTTGAGAAAACACAAAAACGATAGTTAAGTGCCTGGTACAAACAGATTGTAAAAAATAACTCAAAAACTTTGGGTCATGGACGCAGTTGTTGGTGGTCGCGAGGTAATTGACGAAGTGGAAAAGTTTTTGCAAATTACGTAGTTTGTGGTGATTAACTTGTATTTAAGAAAATCTATTTGAGTTGTTTAACTAATTTATTGCTTTATTTTAGAAGGATGAAGTTTCAAAGTTTTATTTTACTGAAAAAAAATCTACTAGACCTAGAACTAGAAATATTTGGGTTTAGCCGTGCGTCTGTTAAGACGGCTAAACCCGAATGTTTCCAGCTCTAGGTGTAGTGTTAGTCTAGTTTTAGTTCAATAATAATATGCAACATAGTAATATCTAGGGCTAACTAGCGCTACCTAGAACTGTCACTAGAACTAAAACTAGACTTAGAACTAGCAACATTACAAATAAAACTGAAATGAAGTTCAATAAAATGTTTTAATCAAATTGAAACAACATATCATACTTTAAAAGTTTTATCATGGTTGTAAAAAAAAATGAATTTGATACAGTCTAGCTGAAAGCTTTACAATATTTAACATTAATATTTAAGCTTTTTTACTTAAATATTCTTAACATTCTTATACAAACATTTTATAATCAGAATTAAACTGACATATAACTTAACTTTCTTACATTATTTTATAACTCTAATAATAACATTGTTAATCTCTCATTATTAGTTTGTTTTACAACCACATAACGTTGTGTTGACCATAATCGTAATCATAATGTCTCCCATTCAATGCATAAAGCACACCACTTATAATAGTTTATAAATTTTTGGGTTAATTATAACAGTTGATGGCTATCATGATAATGAATTTCTTAGATACTACTTGGCTGAAGTAGTGAAAAAAAAGTTAATTTAAAATATTATTCAAGTTTCACGTTTCCTTTCCGACCTAGAATAAATATACTCTCCACACAAAGATGTCGTTTTTGAATTGGATGAGATTCCAGGTTTCATATTTCATAACCTTTTGTATTCCTTTTTTTCGAGCATTCCGTTGAAAAGCAAGCTTTTACTTGAAGTAATCTTGAAGAAGACCTCCGGTATCTAGTTTATCTAGAATATCGTGAAAGGTAAAATGATTTTGTATAAAAAAAAAGATTTTAAATTAACCAGAAAAATGTAAATGGATTTGTTGGCAACGAATTTATCTCCCACTAAAATTTTCATTAAAAATATATCAAAAAAAAAATTTTTAGCCATTATTTATAAATGCGCAACCAAAATGGATTCGATGGAAAGCAAATTTTGAGTTTTAGTAAGGACGAAGAACATAAAGAGAGCACAAAGGGGGATCAATAATGATGTTGCAGTGACAAAGAGGAAGTTCCTTTCGGAAAGATTGAACTTGCACCGAGCTCCTATTTTCAGGTTCACATGGATGGAAATTTTATACTGATTTTTTTTTTCAGGTTATAAATTCCAGTTCAATAAATTTAATATATTGTATTGTCGTATTTTTTCTGGGTCATTATGAAAAATTGACACAATTTTAATTTTATATTGTAATAAATGAAATATTAAATTTTCGTTTTTTAAAATGATTTATGATAAAAAATTTAAACGTTACCCATAAATGCGGAGGGTATTGATGTTAAAAAAAGCTTCTGACTTCGTACTGGTACACCATTCTCTGGATCCTGCATCTCTTGCACCAGCCCCTCCATCTAAAATAAAAACAAAAAGGTATTAATATAATTATTATATAAATTTTTATAAATTAGTGCTATCACACTTTATTGTTACTCTTAACTACTTAACTACAAAATGCATAACTCTTACTTTGGAATTAAACTTTGTGATCAAAACTTTTGGTCAAGAGGAGAATCTTTCACATTACTGATTACAATTCAAAAATAAGAAAACAATAAAGTATATTTGTCTTTCGCCTGCCATTTCTCCAGTAAGCCCCTAAATCAGAAAAAGTTTTCAATAATGTTTCTCAATATGTCAACAGATGCTGTTAGTGATATGTCTGTGTCAGAGGAAAAAACTGATGGGATTTTCAAATACACAGAAAATTTAGAACCTAAGTTGTCTACTCAAGCCCAATTGAAAGATTTGAGCCTAGGAAAACTTTTGGCAGCAGGAACTAATCATATTCTATATTCTAACATAAATATGCTTCAGTATATTACTCAGACATTGCTGATTTGAATTTGGAATTGGATATAAAAAGGATGAATAGAGGCTGTTTATAGATTCATCAAGCTTGTTTAATGCCAGTGCTGGAATTCCACTGGAATAATGTGAACCGGTACTGGAATGCACTCATTCCAGTGACTGGATTGTGTGAATCACTGGTCATGTGAATGACACGATCCAGTCCAAGTGGATTGACTTGTTGAATTACAACTAGATTGGAATAATGTGAACATAAAGAATCATGTGGGCATAAAGGCTATTACTCATTCTGTACATATTGTGCTGATCGTTGGCAGATATGTGATGATTTGAAAGTATCAGGTTAGCTTCTTGGATTGTAAATTGGCTTTACGAAACACTATATTATATAAATGTCACAGTAGCGTCAAGGACATACATTCTGCTCACATAAAATTTTTTCACATAAAATTAGCACCAAGAAAGCTTTAACCAAAAATGAACAATATTTCAAGTATATTTGTGAGAAGTTTCCCAGAATGTATAGTCCCAAAAATTAGTAGCTAACAAACAGAGACTCATGATGATGAAGATAACGATTTTATGTAAGTGCAGATGCAATAAAAGAAGGGCTGAAATTGGAAAATTATTAGGTAATCATTTTGTGACGCATGATGATGAACGTGCGATGGAAAATTTCAACGTGAATTGTTGTTGAAAAGAATTGTAACGATTAATAATGTTGGGTTTTACTTTTAAATAAAACAGTTTTATTTTAGTTCTAAAACAGTTTAATAATACAATTGCTTTTTACAAATGTTTTCTCATACGAACTAAACGACTCAGAACGATCTATATTCTATTTTTTAATTCGGAGGAGTAAAATGAAAAGTCACGTTTACACAGTGTAATTTTTCACGATATAACGGATTAATACGGGGGCGACTAAACCTAATATTTTCTAGTTCTAGTGTTAGTTCTAGTTTTACACTAGCCGTCTTGAGAGACGTGTCGACATGTCTAGTGTTAGTTCTAGTGGCAGTGGTAGGTAGCGTTAGTTAGTATAAGATATTACTATGATTTATATTTTTATTGAACTAAAACTAGAACTAATACTAGACCTAGAACTAGAAAGTTTCGGGTTTAGCAGTGCGTCTGAAGACTAATATCAAGTACTAAGTATATCATATCAAGATGCTAATTAGGCCACTGATAACGATCGAAAATCAACTAGCGGTTATTTAATTAAACTTTATGGAGCGGTTATACACAACAAAAAAGAAGCAAACATCTGTGGCGTTGACCTCCACTGATGCCGAATATGTAGCTAGAACTGCGGCTGAAGTGAACCAAATTCCTCTTGAATTTTTGGAAATCCATGATGTTTAATTTCCAGGTATATAATGATGGGGATGGAGTTCCAATAAGGAGTGAATTTCGAATTATATCTTCGGAAGGATTCCCAAGAGAGAGTCAAAACCGAAATTAATTAATGGAGGCAAAGCTTCGCATGCAATTCGGATGTAATTAGCGTCGCTTTGGAACTAACCGAGTTGTGTTCAAGCGGAAGCAAGTCGAACGAAAACGTGGTTCGGTTGTGTATTATTACTGGCACGTTGCTGTTTCGTACCTTTTCGGTTTAATTGTGAAAGCGATTATAAAAACCGACCGGATTGTTGAAGTTATTTTTAAACCTTGAGAGTCATAACAGTTTCGATATTTTTTTTTTCTTTGTGTGTTAAAAGAAGCAAATATTTAAATAGCTCGAAGGGAAAAAATCTTGATGAGTTTTTTTCTATTTTTCTAAATGTCCCAAAGGCAGTGTTGTGTATGAAGAAGTAAAGTGGGTATTTATTTCTTGGATAGACGCCAATTTTTTTATTTTAATTTTTTTTTTCGAACTTCACAGATATCTCATGAGGATAATAAGCTGATAATTGCGTGGAGGGCAATTTCCCACGACCAATCAATATTCCATTCAAACCGCAACCCTTCCATTTTAACCCCTCCGGTTCTAGTGTTTCAATAACGACGCATTTAATATTCCAACCCGGTTGCATCCCACGGGATAAGATTCATAAACATCCAACCCATTTAGAACCATCTGTTCCTCTCCATACATTAAGATCATTATGGTTAATCAATTAGTTGAATTGGTTATATAATATAAAATAACATTTAGAAGGAAGAAAAGTTATATTTGTTATTTTCGGGAAATAGCTGGAAAATTAACCTAGAAGAGTACGTGAGGAATATGAACGGAAATGTTCCGTCTGTTTTAATTAAAATTCCCTTGCTAAGCGTGAGGATGCCGAAGAACAAACAGTGACCGTGATTTAAGTGCGGTTAGTAAAATTACAGCGAGGAGAAATGTTCTGGAATGAGTTCAAAAACGATGCCCTTTTTATTTGATTTAATTCAACCTTTTAATTAAAACATGATTCCAAAAAAATACATGAATAATTCAGGTTATCAAGTAAGATTGGAATTTCACAATTCACAGAGTTGCAGTGATGAAAATCTGGGAAAATCATAAATCCCTGGAATTGGGATATTGATTCAATTTTGTCTATTAAACACATTATCATAACACACGAATGACATTCTAGCACATATTTTAAGAAATTACATAAAAGAACGAAGTGCGTGTTTATAGTTGCTGTGGAAACGTAAGGAGAGATGGAGACCGATCGATGTCTGCACGCAATCTCCAATGCGGAGATGGTATCAAAAATGAAATGGTTTCTTGGAGCCTAATAAGATTGTTTATAATGGAACGGAATATGTTAAGAAATCATTAATTTATGTCTATCGGGGGAAATTTTATTTTCAACTTATTACAACGGATGAAGTTATCAAGTTCTTAGTTGTGGAAGTTCTCACGGAGTTGATACTCTCAGGGAGATAGTTTCAGAAATTAAAAGTTTTGGTCGTCTAAGACAGCGGGCAATTTAACGGGTGATAAGTTGTTCCTATGTGGATAGTGTTTAATCTTTCAAAATGATTAAGAAATATGTGTTCTAATAAAACGAAAAAAATATGAAAATTAAGCACTTTTGTCCTAAAGTGTCAGAGGCAATATTGCCTTTACTAACAAATTTCCATAACTTTAATTTCAATTTCAATTTTCAATACGCAGTCTTTTTCCAAAATATGAATTTGGACATAAAGAGACTTTGATTTTGACGAAGCGAATGATTCTGCCGAACAACACAAAATGGGATATTCACTAAAAAGTGGTTTTCACCTACGTGACTTTTACACAAGGGTGTAATGTTCCCAGTTTGCTTGCCGTTTTCGAACTATCTGGTTCTCATCAGCACGACGAAGAAGTTGTGGATAGAAAGTTTTGCGGAACGATGTTGCTCAATTCGTAACTCCACAACACTCAAATCTCTGACTTTCAACTTCAATTCTTTATCTTTTTTTTTTTTCAAATAAGCCTTTACTACTTCTACTCTCTTCAGTACTTTCATGCAATTTTACCGTCATTGTAGCATTTTTATAGATGTTGTAAATAAGTTTGGTGTACCGATAATCGACTCCGCATTCTTGAAGTGCTTGTAAAACTGGCATCAACTCAATTTAAATTAAACTTTATAAATACCTCTAAATACCCATCTTGGGTAAATACCCCCGTGTATATATCCAGGAAATTTACTCAAATATCAGGTCCAACAAATATTCCTTCTTTGACTTTTGGGTATAATAATTTGGGAAACAAGTTGATTAAAGTACTGAATAACTAGACTTTCACGATTGAGCGAAGAGATGGCACAAGTATGTTAGTTCACTCTGCATGATTAAATGGTTTCCTTCCATAACGAAATCACTACTGTTACTAGTTAACGGAGATGTAGTCGTTTTGCTGGGCATTTTCACTTATACATGGACAAACTGGCAATGGGATACTATTCGTATGTGGAACTGGCTTGGACACTGATGATTAATCATGATATTTGTATTGTGCTAGTTTACTTGCATTAATACCGACGAGGTTTATCAAGCAAAAGTGGCAATCATCTACATGATTTTTTGGTTACTTCCATAGCATTGGCAATGAAAATGAAAAGTACACTATTTCACCAAGAAACCATTTGTACAGCTTTGTGAAACTCCGGCGCCCACGTGTTTCTCAAAATCTAGAACCAGTATTGATAAACGGATTGAAGATTCGGATTCAGCATATCAAATGACGTTGGAATCGTTTTCATCTGGTCGGAATCCTCACATGCTTGCGATTACAAATTTTACATCACTATTAAAAATTTTGCAATTTTGCAATTGTTGAGAACAGCTTTTCCAGTTTTTTTCTGTCATTTTGGAGTTGATGTTGTTTTTTTTTCTTCAACCTTCATTTTGGTATTTCTTAGACCTTTTCAAAACTCGCAAACTTTTACACTTAAATCCATGCCGTCAATAACCATCAAAAAATGCAGATGACTAACGTTGACTCTGATTACGCAATAAGCGCATTGATTAAGCTTTGCCGTTGGAGGTTGGTTTTTGCGTATCTTGTTAGTGGGCAATTATTTATTCTTACAAAAAATATTACCAAACGAAAGTTCGATAATCTTTTATATTTACCGAAAATTATAAGTTGGCAATTCACAATTCATTTTGAAAATCCGAGCCAGTTAAGAGCGTGAATAATGTTCCATTAGAGTCTACCCCATAAATTTAACAAGCGCCGTTACCAAAGCCCTTTCCTCGAGGGAACCTCCATAGAAATTTGGATCTCCATTTTATTTCACCACTAACACTTTGGCAACTATCCCATTTGGTCCGTTTACTTATTACCCACCCATCGTTACCAACAACCCATTAACTATTAGATTGCATTAATCAATACACAAAATTCAAAGTATTCTTTGTATTTTTCGTTTGGAGCGAAAAGTTATAGCCAATCATCGTCACCGATGACATCCGCTAACGGTCGTAGAAAGCTAATTTGTGCCTTGCAATGTTCGTCAGGATTAATTTAAGCTCGTGTGCCGGCTTGGAACGACTAATTTACCGCGAGTTTCAGGGCCGAGTGCAACTTGCTATGAAGCTCGGATTAGTTTCGGTGCCAGCAAAAAAAATGAATCTCAATTCATGAATATGAACTCGTCCGCGTGTACGATTCATAAGTCTGTTTTACAATTCAAAACGTGTTTAGCAAGTGATTAAAGTTTGATTAATACGATAAATGTAATTTTAAATCGTACATAAAACGTTGTATTTCAGAGATTGTTAATACTGGTGTGGTGTGTCTACCGCAAATCCACGTGATAAATCCTTATGGAAATTTCAAATTAGGTCACAAAGCATCCAACAACAACATACGAGTTGTTATATAGCTCCAAATTCGCATAAATTTAAAACGTATTAACCGGAACGTAATTTAGGTTTATTACGTTTCACAAATTCTTGTTAAACATGACAATAAATTCCGAAATTGAATATAAATTAGAATCAAATTTTTAACATTTCCTCTAAATTGTATTATATTAAAATGTATTGAAACCACCTTAGTTTACTATGTACATACGGGTGAGTGACTACTTTTCACAACAGCTCTTAATTAACTTCGACAAATTTACACCTCAAAGTCAACTGGGAGAAGGTGAGTTGAAAACCTGGGTAGTGATTGGATTCACTTTGAAAGGGCGACAAGGATTAAAGTGTATAAATATTTATGAGCGTGATTGTAGTGGAAATAAAAAATCGGGGAGAATTTACCACAATTCCTTTCGAAATACTCTATATATCCAACCTAAATAGTGCTTTTAATATAATTTTGGCATCTTTCCCGAGGAAAATCGAATCTCAATTCAATATTTATTTGTTTACGCAGTTTACTTCCTTTCTCTTTGAATGTAACGAAATGATGAAAAACCGAACGATTCATTTTCGTTTCTGAAACGACGCGTTACGTCATCGTGGGTGTTTATGAGCTTGGGTTGTCGAAAGTAAAATTATCTTTTGAAGTATTCACTTCAAAGGAAAACATAACATAATTTTTTGTATTTAAATTGTACCTTAATTATTAATTTTTATTATAAGTTTCAAATTCTTACCTTATCAAAGGCGCTCGGCCTTAACGACCGATCCCCAACCGGATCCATAAGTCGGCCGGGTTCGGCTAAGGAGCAGAGGGGCCGGGCTGCCCTCAACACGCTCCTAGCCGAGCTCCATGGGGCTTTGCCCCCGCCCCATCACTCCTGTAGTCACCCCCACATACGCACTGAAATCAAACAAAATAAAAAATCAGGTTCTGATAAATCTATCGTGTTTGAACATGTTTTAAAAATTTTTTAATTGAACCATTTCATCTATTTTTTTAAGTGTTAATGTACGAGAACGTAAAACATTAACGATGTCGTTAAATGGGTTTTATGAATCGTTTGATAAAAATGTGACGAGTTGCGAGAAGTGTGTAGTGTTGCTTCGGGGGTAGTAAAAGTGAAATATAATAGAGTGATAAAAAAATTTAAACGAATAAAATTTATAAAGCTTGTTTCGATATTGTTGCCAAAATTTAGCTGATTTCAACGTAAATTTGCTATATAAAACTAATTTCTCTTCTTTACTTTATTCTTCTTCTTCTTTAGGTACCGTCTCCGATTCGGAGGTTGGCAATCATAACTTTTGAGACCATGGATCTGATTAAATATAGTTCGTTGCTGGTGTAGCCAAACCATTTCCAAAGGATCCTCAGCCAAGAGATACGTCTTCTTGATATGAACCTCTTTCCCAGAATTTTTCCCTGCATAATGATTCGCAAAAGTCAGTACTCTCTATCTTTTTGCATGCGTGTCATCACCTTCACGTTGATCACTTTCTCTACCCATGAAATCTTTAACATTCGTCGGTATATCCATGTCTCAATCGCTTTCCACTCCGTAGAACAGTACCGATAGTATCTCATCATTCTCACTCTCAACTCTAGACTCAGATTCCGATAACAAAAAAGCTTCTTCATTTCAATAAGCGTTCTTCTAGCCTGTTCAATTTAATGGGCACCTCTTGGAAGCTGTCCTTGTTATCATTAATCGTTGTGCCTAGCTATCTTATTATTGTTTTTGTTGTTTTTGTAATAACCATGTACTTTGTTTTGCTCATATTTTTCGCTTACAGTAACTATTCTATTAACAAGCTTTTGCATTTCTTCGTGCATTCTGGCTAATATATTATTTACTTTATTAACCCCCAATAAAAACGTATTAAATCGTAAAAAACACTGAAAACGTAGATTTTACAAAGAAAAATGCACAAGATAAAGATCTCTTTTCCTGAATAAAACACACAAAAAAAAAATAAATTTCATCATTTTTTAAAATTGAGGTTATGTTAGGTTCAATGAATTTACCGCACGTTGAATTTAAAGATTGATTGCACCCCCTCGCTGACCAATAAATCACTTTTCCTAAAGGCACCCGCAAAGTGATGTTCAGCAATGATGACAAAAAAAAATTCTTCGCATTCCATCCGAGCAAATACGGATGATAAATCGCCCTTTTGAGGGCAGTCATTTTTCGGGGGGCGAAAATAATCCGAATATCTCCAACGAACCAAAAATAACAAAGAATAATTTCATTGTAAAAAAAATTAAACTATAAAATTATTAACATAACCTAACTTTTTTAACTTTGACATTTGTATTCTGATGATAAAACACTTAGACACGAAATCGACCGAAATGGAAAGTGGTTTTTCTACCTTATAAGGGAAAATCCATTACGGTCCTGGAAAATGTAGGTCAAAGAGTTAATACACACGGTTCCATTGTACATTTTCTCTGTGGTAATGATTTTCTCTATTTCTTGTATACACGTCACGCTAAAATAAAGTTGGTAACAATGCCAAACTCGACGGTTCTTCCGTTCTTTGTTGTCCTAACCTAAAAATGCTCAACGAAGATCACAAGAATTTCACCGGAATATTGATATGCCAACACCAATTATCCTTAATCGTTCGCTTGGTTTTAATTGCTCCCTGTGTCTCTTTCAAAAGAAACTTTGATATAACGTTCAAAGTGAACATTAACGAGGGTCCTCTTATAGTTTTAAACGAAACTTTACTATAATGGCCCCTTTTAATTGTTTTAATAAATTAATATTGCGGGAGAGGGATGATGCTCCCACTCTCCCACAATATTCAAAATCTATATCCTCAACCCTAAAACATTGGAAAAGGAAATGCAACCCGATGGGAATATGGGTAGGAGACAGATACATTCACACCATGCTGTTCGTGGAAGCCCAAACAGTTTTTGCAGAAGACGAAGAGGATATGAGGTATATGTTAAATAAACTAAAAGAAGAATACAATAAATGGGACTTAGAAATGAACAAAGATAAGACCCAATATATGGTACTTGAAACTTGGAGGAACGGGAAAGGACATACAATTGGATAACAACCTAACGATACAAAAAACGCAAAATATTTGTAGGGCCATTATAGAACTATTAATGACGTATGGGTCAGAAGTGTGGGAGACAAAGACACAACGCGAAGACTGCTAGCAACAGAGATAATGTTTTGGAGAAGTGCTGCGGCATAACCATGCTGGACCGAGTTCACTCGAGAGGACTCAATAATAAACTCTACAAATGACAAGCAACTAAAATGCTATGGACATGTACGCCGAATGAGTAAAGAGAGAATCCCACTTAAGCTATAGAACTAGGTGCCAGCAGAAACAAAAAAAAGAGGTATCCCTAGGAAAAAATGGATCCAGGATGTCAATGAGGAGAGGACTGGGTGAAGATGATTGGAATGATAAGGACCGCTAGCGGTTGGAATGCGAGAAGCGGCAATAAATAAATCTTCCAATAATCGCCAAATAGAAATAGAAATAAATTAAAAAATAATGAAATGTAATACTTTTGTTGAAATTGTTGAATTTTAAAATTGATGGCGTGCCCTAAAAAGGTTACGGACGGAAGAAATCAAGCGAAAACGGAAGTTTCCGGATGAATGGACGTCGCAAGTACCTAGCTCCGGATATGGACAGTTCGATCATCATGTCAATTTCTTTGAGATGGGTACATTAACCGATTGATTTACTTTAAAAAACATATTTGCAGGTATTTTCTGGATACTCCGACCTTAACAAAGGATTAACAAACAATTTTTGACATTATCTGTCAAATTTTGGAGGTTAACCGCGAAGGTGCGATGTGCGGAATATAAACAATGAGGTGTCGTCTAATAAGCTATTATTACCGATATTGAGACATAAAACTTTAAAGTGCTTACATATTTACCAATTAATAACTAATTCAAGTTAAATCATTGAGTGAACACGTTTCAAGTTTGAACTACAAATGGTTATGGGCGCAGCCACTGTTAGAAAAATTAAACATTCAAAAAAGTTAAATTTCTGTAATTATTTTGTTATACAATTGAGATTACGTTAAAAATCGTGTTACATTAAAAAAATTGAGAAATACTTATTTTTAATATTAAATGTAATACATTTCTTTAAAAATTCATTTTATAACAAAATTCTTCTGTTATTTTTTAAATTTTAATATTGGTACTACCGATTTAAATTTGTTGCCATGGTAACACATTTTACTCGTACTACATAACCTCAATTGTCATTTATGTTATCTCATTGTTAGTGTTTTAATTAAAACTTTAGTTTTAGAAGTCGCAAAAAGGAAACTAAGAGAAACGTACACACATTTTGGACGTAAAATCGCAGAAACACTCTCGGTAAGTTCTCCTTACATTAATATTTACCCACGGTTTATAAATAACCCGATGGTATTTTAGTTTCGAGAAAACACACTCTTCAGATTCGTTGTAAATAAACTGGTCGGTGCAAGCGCTTTTTTTACACTTCTCATGAAAATAATTAACCCGAATCTGTCATTCGGAAATTTCCTACAAGCTACTGTTTGTTCTATTAAATCCTTCTTCTTGTTATCTTAAATTGTCAGCTGCATTGAAACTTCCTACACATCATAGTTGTTGCTGACGCATCGCTACCTCAATTTCACGTTTTAATAGGAAAGTGAACGTAGGAAGTGCAACAGCGGGTTTTCACAAACGTCAAAGGCCCCCCAAGAGTATTTATCGTACAGTAAATTTATCCAGGTGACGTCAGCGATAAATAATTCGTTCTCCTTTCGTACACGTCACGTTCAAACAAAATAAAATAAATTATTATTATTATTACTTTCGCAGATTGATATGTGAAGGTGAAAACGTCGCCTATCCTGAAATGATTTATTATTTCATGCGTAAATGATGATGATGATTATCGATTTAATCATTATTGTATAATAATTAGTAATTAATTGTGATTAATTAGAAACGAGATGATCTTTGACACATTGATGACGATTTATGATGAACATGTGAAGAGATTTTTATTGATAAAAAAGGTATTTTTAAAAACACGATTACTAACAAAACTTTAAAAAGAACTTTTCACTAACCTGACTTTGTAATTGAATTTAATTCAAAAACCATTAATTAAAGTAAAAAAAAATCAATCTAGTACTATAAATAAAATATTTATGTTAAACTGAAAGATGTGATCAATAGTTTTCAACGGTTGTCAATAATTCAAAAGCTTTGCTTTCAGTGGTTTATTTTATATAGTAATCGTTGTGTGTAATGCTTCGAATGTGGGATGGTAACAAGAAAATCGACGATTTTAACGATCGCGAGATGGTTTTCAGCAGAACAGTTTTATGAACGATAAAAATAACTTGATGGCCTCCGGATATGAAACTTGGGACGAGATGGGTAAACATAAAACATTTAAGTTGCTCTCGTCAATCGTGATGCTGTTACCCCAAAAAAGAATAATTCCTTTTTCTCTTTTTAGAAGTATATTGCAAGAATAAAATTAGATTTTATTTGATACAATAGATGAAACCAGTTAACAATTTTAATACATCTAATTATGTGATGTTATTGATATAACAGATTAATACGGGAAAAGGAGTGTCCGTTATGTCAAAAATTTTAATGCACACAAATTCGGACAGCTCTACACCGTTACGTTAAGTCTACCTGGCTTTATATTTATACCAAAGATGGTAGAATAGAGGACTTTTATATCCTGGGAACAAGTGCATAGCTCGAAGGCCCGTTCATGACGTCAGCGCTGAATAACAATGAAAAATATACAACATTTTAACGCTGAATAACAACTAACAGTAGAACTACCGTCCTTGATTTATACATCGTATAGATAACTCGGAGAATACCCCGAGTTTATCTATGAAAATGGGATAGAGCAACTTGAGGAATAACCCAAGTTGGATTCTATCTATGAGTGTTAACATTTATGTTTAAATTTGCTGATGTAGATAATATTGATAGTATGATTTACAATTATTAACATTTTATTAGTTTTTGAGGTTGAACTGAATGAAATTTTGACGATGTAAAATGATTTACAAGTCAATCCGTTAATCATCGACTCTGTATTCTCGATGGTGTTGGAGTTTGGTTAGCAGAGGATTAAGATAATCAGAATGAAAGAGAATTTGGTAACACATGGATAAATGGAGGGGTGTTTGGATGATTGGGTTTGAATTTGGTTTTCTCTAAATACACAAACGACTCATATTTGGGATGATAATGTAGGCAAATTCTAATCCAGATTTATAGGACTGTAATATTAATCCTTCTTAGTCACTTATAGATCCCCGAGACCTATGGGTTAGTACATCGTATGAATTGCAAAAACTAGTTGAAGTATAACGCTAAATCACGTGACATCTCAGAATACTCATTTAGTCGTCTGTCACAAATTCATACCTCGAAATTCACACTACTTTCCCATGAATCAGGGGATTTACCGGTCAGTTGCATCGGGTCATAAAAAAACGAAATCGTCTGTTGGCGGCGACTCTTTTCCGATGATCAAGAAAAGGTTTGTCCGTGATGTAGACGTAAAGAAACCGATCGTGTAGAAATTGAAGCTATTCTCGGTCTTTTATATTTAGCAGGAGTATTTCGAGGCGGTCTTCAAAGCTTTGAGGATTTTTGGTCAACCGATAGCTTTGGAATACAAACGTATATATGATGTATTCGTTTTGATGGAAAAGCATCCCGATTTCAAAGAAAAACAACAAAAGATAAATTAGCTGCAATAAGAGATATATTTACTTGTTTTGTGAAAAATGAAATGATTCCAGTATTTCGAGGAAAATGATTTAGACAATGCGGTCCTGCAAAGAAAAATAAATATGGAAAAAAATTTGTGTCTAAGCGATGTTGAGATATACATACATTTATAATATAGAAATTTATTGCAATCAGCAACGTAAAGGGCCCGTTAAACAGAATAATTTTGTCCTCACCACCAGCAAACTATGTAACTCAACAAGTAACATCAAAAACTAAAATTATTAGTTATAGGTCCAGCAGATCTAGTGTGACTAAGCACGTAACAAAACTCCACGTGAATAACCGAGGGTTAAAAGTGTGTTAATATATTCCAAATAAAACTGCCAAATATGGTATAAAGTTTTATGAACTGTGTACACTAAATGGCAATGTTTTAATTATTATTATTTATTCTAGGAAAGGAACAGTTCATCAAAGATTAGAACTTGCAGAAGATACGCTATGAAATAGAACATATTTAGTTGGTACTTTTCGAATCAACAGAAAGGGGAACCCAACAGAAGTAATGAGAAGTAATAAATATGGACAAGACGAGAGAATATCGTTGTCGGAAAATGGAGAGATAAAAGAGATATATTGGTCATTTCTACCTGCTATAAATTTGAACTTACTCCCGTGGCAAATAGAAATGGTAATGAGAAAATGAAACTAAATATAGTCGCTGACTACAACCAATTCATGTCGGGTATAAACAGGGAGGACCAGATGGTTTTATATTATTCCACTGCTAAAAAAAAACTATTGGATGATATCTGAAACTTTCAGTTACCTACAATTACAAAATATAGAAACAAAAAAGACTCCAAAAATATCTTATTTTTGGAAAGTAAAGAAGAGAGTTAGTTAGGTGAATATTGAGATTCATATATGAGACAGTCGGTTCATTCACTGATGATGCATAATATGTTAATCATCATAAAAGCTCATCTTTAGGAATGATGCTTTTAAATTAACTCCTTAAAATTACGAAAATGTGGGTAATAATATCTGATAAATGTTCTTACATCGTCGAGATGTGATCTGGAGGTTGATAATTTTACCTTTGACCTTGTTTCATCTTTCTCGCTTTCAAGCTCATTTTCCACCATCATTACTTCCTGCTATTTCATTTAGACTTGAAGTATTTCTAACCATTGCAACATATCTTCCTCGATAACTTCTTCTCCAATATTGTTTTGTACAGCAGTGCAAAAATCTGATTCATAATCGCGTTACTTTTGCAGCAAAACAAAACAAAAGATATAATAAGTTACTTGCTCCTTATCATTGTCAGCATAATGAATTAACCATTTCCTTCCAAGACAAAAAAAGACATAGCATACTGATTCAAATTGTATAGCAGAAGTATGAAACAAATCACGTTGAAAGGTTGATTAAAAAAAACTGGCACGTTTATATAGGTAATTCTTTTCTTTAAAAATTTTCCTCCATTCATCATAAATCTCGAAGATTTTGACTCGGAAAGTAATGAACATGAAATTTGCAATGAAGACGATGTATAATAAATGTCTTGAGGTGTTTGTCATTTGTTTACCAAGAAACGGTGATTTGTTTTGAAATTTGTCCCAAATTTTGCGTGACACAAATTACCCATTTAGGAGTAATTAGGCTTTTCCAGACTTTGTATATCTCAGTGAGACTTTTCTTTATTCTCTTAGAGTATGCTTTAGGTTGAGATACATATATTTTAGTTTAGAACCTTGTTCAAATCCAACTATTACTAACTTTTGACGTTTGAAAACAGAAATATTTCT
This sequence comes from Onthophagus taurus, assembly GCF_036711975.1. Taxonomy (NCBI): domain Eukaryota; kingdom Metazoa; phylum Arthropoda; class Insecta; order Coleoptera; family Scarabaeidae; genus Onthophagus; species Onthophagus taurus. The sequence goes on from NC_091967.1 coordinate 8,252,465, forward strand.
TGTCTAAAGAACCGAAGGTAGAAGAAATTTACCTACCTGTCACGATGATTTACAACTGTTTATAACTGTTCCTAGTTTTTAAATGAAGTTGGGAGAGTATAAAATGAATCTGCAAACGCTAACCTGTGGAATGACAGTTCAATGTGTCAATCTCTCAATATAGCCAACGTTTCCTTATCATTCTGGAATTTGTTAATTTATAATGAGTCATAAATACGATTCCATAAGAAATAAGTAGCGATATGTTGAAATTACAATAGTTTTCTCGTTACTCAGAGTGTATAAAAAAATTCGTTTAAAAGAAGTTAATTTTGATACAAATCATTGTTTTGTGTCTAAATCCTTATAAATCAAACAATTACTTTTTGATCAAATTATTCTTAACACTATCATTAGTGTACCCACCTGATAATCGTCGAACGGGCATCATCCGAGGCCACTCTATCTTACACCATGCACTGAGATCGTTTAATTTAAGGGGTGGTCGTCGCGGAGTCGCGCGTTTTTCCGTTTTTATTTTATTTTCTTTTTTTTTAGCAATCGACTAGAAACGGAAGTAATAATGCTTCGATTTAAAAATCGATCGATTTGCTGTGCCGACGACGGTGGTTAGTTACTACTACGGCTGTAAACGCGAGGGCCACATCGAACGTCCGCGGGGGGGGACGAACGATACTGGCTCGTCGGGGGGAGGGGACGCGTCGACGTCGACGACGTTCGTTCGGTGTCGCCCGGGACTGGAATGGAAAAGTGTGGTAACGGTGGAGGCTTCGTCGCCGGTGGTGGAAGCGGCGGCGTCGCGACGCGCAAGCGTCCCGGTCGCTCCTCGTCTCCTCGCCCGGCAGCTTCGGTGTCCCCCGGACCTAGGAGGAGGATTATTGATCCGATATGGTGGCGAATAACTACGGAGAATGAAAAAAAAGCTGAGGTAAAGCACAACTTCTTTCTCTTGATTGTTGTATATACAACTTAATTTTCTTCGGAATACTAAAACAAAAAAAAAATTAATAATTAAAAAAGAATTACAATTCAATTTTTACCTCGCAAAATAGACTTCGTTTCTTGAATACCTAGATTAATTTAGATTGTACAATCCTTCTTTTATGTGGAGGAGAAATTTGAGAATTCTATTTCACGACCATTTCAATAGATTTTGGGATCTTTGGGATTATTGAATCGGGGAAAATATAATAACCTCGACGTAGTACTACCCAAGTATGTAGTAGTAATCAATTTTTCATCGACCTATTGATTATTGCGTCTACAAAAATATTAAAATCATTATTTTTTAGAAAATAAAAAACGATTTCGAAAACAACATCATAAATAACTGAGATACCATCGAAATTTAAAAGCGGATGTTGTCTGTTGACCGGATGTTGAAATAATCGGATTTTGAACTAATCGAGTTTATAAAATAAAATGTTTGGTACCGTTCTAAAAGATTTTAGATTTTTTTTTCTATTTAAATCAATACATTTTTTTTATTAATTTCGAGTTGTATATATCGCAACTAAAAGAAATTGAACATCATAGAACATGAATATATAGATACCTTTTTCTGAATTATTCTTAATATTTCTTATTTTTTACATTTAATATTATAGTAAAACCTCGATATAACTGATTAATACGGGGAATAGTGTCCGTTATATGAATAATTTGAATGTACACAAATTCTGACAGCTATCTATATCATTGCGTTCAGTCTACGTGGCTTTATATTTATGCCAAGGAAGGTAGAATCTAAACCGACCCATACACTGTGATGCAAAACTGCCACATTTGCACTCAGAGCTAATGCACACCAAGGTTGGCCAGATGAATGATTTCAATTATAATTAAATAACAATAAAAGAAAAATACATAACTTTCATAATCAAACTGTTTAATTAAGAAAAGCAGTCTGAGGACGCACATCTCTTAAGACGGCTAAGTATTAGTCCCACTCTTATTGTTAGTTCAATAAAAATATACAACAATCTATCGCTGAATAACAATTAAAACTAGAACCACAGTCCTTAATTTATATATCGTAGAGACAACTCGGGGAATACCTCGGGTTTATCTTTGAACTTGGAATAGAGCAATGGGGAATAACTCAAGTTGGATTCCAACTATAAGCGCGAATAGTTATATATAAATATACTGATATATTAAATAGATAATATAAATAATATGACTTAAAAATATTTTTTCCGATATATCGAGGTTTTACTGTATCTCAAACCACGCGGTGTTACTTTACGTAATATTGATTTCTGTCAATCAGGCCGCAATATCGTTGAAATACACGCCATAATTGCAAAAGAGAAACTTTATGCGTGCATAAAGTTAATATGTAATTACAGTATACCTCAGAACCACTAAAAACAACTTATAACGTAACTAATAATGGATGTGAAGGATAAGAAAGGTTTATTTTTGTTATAATCATAAATCATTTTAAAACTATGTGGATTAAAATTGTATTTTTTATAATAATTTTCAACAACAACATCAAAGGTTTCTTTTACTGTAATTTTTTTTTCTGATTAGCACAAATACTGAAGGTGCCCAATAAACACAATTTGTGACTTGTGAAATGTAATAATTATTAGTTTAGACATGAAACGTGATAACTCGTTTATGAATAACAACGCACACTCACAAGAAAAAGGTGAATTCAAGGAGGAAAAATATTTTCTATCGTCTTTTTAATCACGATTATAATTTTATTTAAAAATTGACTAAAATTTGATGAATAACTAAAATATTTTTTAATTAATATAAAGATATTTTCTTATTATTTTTTTTTGCTATTTTCTATTTTTTTTAATTACATCTATTAAATACTTTTTCGAGTTAAATGTTTTTTAATCACAATTTAATATCTGCTTTAAAAAATAATTAAGAAATGCAAATACATTTTCAATAAATAAAGTAAAACGAGATTTGTTAATAATTTAAATTAGTTTTTGTAAAAACAATGTTACTCATCTTCATAATCTCGCGAATAAAAATAATTAATCGCCCTGCACAAATCAAAATCAGCCGCTAAAACAATATGTACCAATCGATCTCTGGGGGCGGTATCTCCAATTATACCCCTTAACTGCGCAATGCACACATCCAGTCTTTCACCTTCCAAAGATAAATCTTCCTCATCAGAACTTTCTTCAGAATGACTCTATTAAAATTAAAAATGCTGTATAAAAAAAAGATCAATTCAAAATCAGATACCTGATTTAAACGTAAACTTGATATTCCTTTCTGTAAAAAGCAAAGACCAGTTCTAACCCGCATTTGATCAGGTCTTGGTTTCGACGAATTGATAATTTGAAGTACTTCCACTTGTAGGGCGTTTGGTAGTTCGTAGTAAAGTTCGCGATCAATTGATTGATGATTTCTTGATATAAAACTTAAGCAACGTTTCTAAGAAATAAATTAGTATTAGTTTATATTTAATCGAAATGAAAATTTTTAGCTGTTTTGAAACCTTTAAAACTTTTCCTGTGAATTGATCTGCAATACTCAACAAAGACATAACATTTTCATTATCGATATTTGATTGAAGAGCATATTCGCATGCCACTTTTAAGGAATCCAATTCATAACGATCACTTAGCAGTAATAATTCAGCTAATTGCTCATTATTTAATTGGCTTGGCTTTAAAATGCCGCTGTAAAGATATTCGAGGAAGATTTTAAAAATATTTGGATTCGTATCATGAATCGTAATTTTTCTAAAAAAACGAAGAATTAATAATTATTTAATTACAATAATTATGATGTTACTTTTCGATTGTTTCCCTCATTCCCGATGTTAAAGCCTTTTTGAACCATTCACATCTAGAGGCGACAATTGCTCTGTGAGCTGGAATAATTACTTTTTCTTCTTGATTCGCTTCTAAATCGTCTAATTCGGAAACGGGGGAACAAATTACTTCAAATTCCATATCAGTTTTTGTGCCATTTAAAAATAGTTGCATAGCCATTTTACCCAAATTGCTTTTTGTTGGTGGTGGCGGTAAACAAAACGATTCAAGTAAATTTAATCCCAACTAAAATAAGACAGCAATAACAAATATTTCAATTTAAAATAAATTTTCCAACATTTAAACTTGAATTTAAATCGCTTGACGAAGTTTCTTCTTGATCTAAAAGTCCTAAAGTTCGAAAACATTGAGTAAATGCCTCACGTTGTACTTTGTTGCATAAATCTTGGATGAAATTTAACACGATTGATTTATGGGCGACTAATTGTTGAAGAACACCAGACTAAAAAATTGTTTATTAAAAAAAAATTATTTTTTGAATAATTTAAACTTACAACTTCACTAGTAAGCAATTTAAATGAATATTTAAATTCACCCCAATGAAATTTTTCTTCAAATGCAATTTTAAACTCGTCCAAACGTATCAAAAAAAACCTCAACTCGGTTATTAGATAATCCAAATTTCGAGATATAGCAGTTATTTTTTGATTTGTTGTATACGAATTAAAACCACTCCTTTAAAAAAATATAAAAATACAGAAATTGTTTAGGATGAAAGAATTTTTTATAGAATTTACTTTAAATTCATAAACATCTGAATATTTTTTTTAATTTGATAATGAATGTCGGTTAATTTCACCATTTCTCTTCGATGTAAAACGTTTTTTAAAGATCTCCCTATAACATCAGCCGCAGAAAGTTTCTTTTCATTCGTTTTAACTTCCGTAAATAAACAATTAACAATTTCAGATAATTTCGATTCAACATCCACAGTTATCACAACCAATAAATTTAATGAAGATGCTACCTAAAAGAAAAGTATATAATACTAGATAATAAAGTATAATAGACTTTATACTTAAAAAAATCTTTTTTGAGGTTAGAAATTTGAATTGTCAAATTAAAATGTCACTTTGACAGCAAAAATTATTTTAGGTTAAAATTTCATTTCTCAAATTATTTTTAATGACATGAATTTCGATATTAATAATAATATGGAATCTCTTTTTTTATTTAGAATATTAGTAATCCATTATCACTTTATATATATATATATTACAACATGATATTTGGTTTGAGGTTATATCTAGTGTTACAATGTGGTTAATTGTTTTTAAAAATGCTTATAACTGACTCAGTATTATTCTCTTTTCTTTTACATTGACGTAAGTTATTATTTAAACGTTATTATAAATGATTTTGCATTATAAAACTTATAGTTGCTTTCGAATCGATTTTATCACTGATTATAAAGTCTTTTGATGTTGTATTGTATTAATATAAAGTGATAATGGATTACCAATATTTTAAATAAAAAAAAGAGATTCCATATTATTATTAATATCAAAATTCATGTGAAATGAAATTTCTAACCTAAAATATTTTTTGCTGTCAAAGTGACATTTTAATTTGACAATTCAAATTTTTAACCTCAAAAAAAGAATTTTTTTATTTTTACCTCTGGAACTAAATAAACAGCTAATTCTCTTTTTTGTGCAACAGTCATTTTGTTGAAAGTAACTTTCAAAGCTTGCAATAACCTTTCAAGTTGTAATAAAAATATTGGTAATCTTGATTTGGCATAACTGATGATGTTGTTACTTTCATCCGTTGTTAAAACTGATTTTCTCTTTGCAAATGTATCACAGAGGACAAGAAGTTTAGCCGCAACTACACAATTAAAGGAAATTTAAATGAATTATATAACAATAAATCTGTTTGTACTTACTAACAGCGATATCTCTTATAGATTGTTTTATGACGAAACATAACTCTGCAGGATTTGTTACTAAATCGGGGGATGTATTTGGATTTTTTGCCGTAAAATAATCAATAATTTGATCCATACTGTTATGAAGATCGTTCATTAATTCATTAATTTGTTGTTTTAAAGCCATATTTGTAATATACATTTCGCACATATCAACAAGTTTACTTAAACAAGGATAATTTTTTGAAACATCTCGAACGGCTTCAATCGTACGTTTATCTTCATCACTCGGTAAACATTCCATATACAAATAATGCAAAATTGTGTTAATAACTGGCTCTTCAATCCCAGTAAATGGAGAAGGATCACTTTCCCATAATATATCAGGAGCGAGAAGTTGTAAAATGCACAAATGAACCTCAAACTACCCACAAAATAAATTATAACCTCAAAAATATTTTTTTTAAAGATACCTTCTTATTATTAGAAGCAGTGATTGTTAAATCGGAGAAGTATCCTTCATCTAAAGCTTTCATTAGTACAAAGGGTAACATCATATACTTCTCAGGGGGCTCATTTTCAATTCTGTTACATTGCATGATGCACCAACCTTCACATCGTAATATCATCATATCTATTGGAATACACGGTTCCACATTAAATTCAATAACATGACCCGCATAGGCTCCAAATCTTAATATGCTGTAATCTACTTCATAAGTATCACACCAAAACAGCGGGATGCTTTTTAATTCATCGGAAACGGTCCAAATAACATCACCGGTACGATCTAACCTAAATCGAACACTAAAATATAAATCAAAATAGAAAAGAAATATTTATTAAATCGAAATAAAAACCCTTCGAGTCCCGATTGTATTTCAGGGGCGTTAATATGTCCGTATGTAACCACCTTAAAAAAAATAAATTTTATGGCTTGGGTTGAGGTTAATTCTTTTTAGGGTTTTATTTAATGGTGACTTACCTCCCAATCGCCTACGAAGGAGTTGGTATTCATCTTCTAAATACGTTAATATTAATGTTTTCGTATTTATTGGGAGAATAATTTGAAAACTAATTTGATTGGGTACATAACCTATAAATTTTGACGTTTGTTTTCTGTCAATTTAGATGACTAAAAAGTAACGAAATAATTATAATATATCTCATGTACTTATTAATGATTGAGATGAAGATTATTAATAATTATTTAATATAAATAATAAATATATATTTGAAAATTAATTTTTTATATTTCAAAACGTTCGGCACAGATGGCACCACTAGAGTTTTGCTATTTTAACATGTACGGAGGATTCAAAAAAGTTTTGGTACAATGTTAAATGTATAATGATTAAAAAAAGACAAATATTTTTTCACATCAAGTTTATTTATAAGTAAAACCTTTAAAACAGCTGTATAGACATAGAGATGATTTTAAATTTTACAAAACAAAAAGTTCGATTCATTTAAAATGAAAAATCGTGGAGATTATGATACAAAAGGCACTCCAATGTTGAACTCAACCTTATTAGAATTATTTTCAACATTACACGACCGTTATTTAACAATTTATTAAACAATCAACCCGATCACAATCGAACGAAACAAGTTTGGAGCTCCATCGAAAATTCTACAACCTACTCATCAAGTAAAATGTAAAAATTAACGACTCTTTTTTTATTATCTTTAGTAATAATAGTGTAATTACGTTATTTACAAGATCACGTAAAACATTTCAAAAGCTCAACTATATGAGTATAATACTATTCGTTAAGGTTAAGGTGTATAGTTATATAAAGATAAATGTTAGTATCTTGATTTGAAAAGGTTTTGTATAAGTAAAATTTAATTTTAGAAACGAAACAAATCTTTAAATTAATTGACCTTTTTTTTTCATTTAAAATAGCACCTTTTCAAATTAAGATTGTAAATCGCTCGGAAACCACGGATATGTTAAGAGCTACTACATTTTATTTTTAAATATAATAGTATTTATATATGTTATGTTATCGTTCATTTTTTTTTATTGTCAGTTATGAAAAAACAGCCTTGCGTGACGTTTTGTTATTATTATTATTATCATTTTAACTTTTAAATTGTAAAATTTGCCATTTAAAAAAATAACCCATCAAATATTAACCCTACTATCCTTCGCTAGGAGTATGTAACTGTCTCATATGATGTATATAAACACTTCACGGAAGAAAATATATACAGGGTGATTCTCAACCTATACACATAAACTTGGGGTTTTATTCCTCATGACAAATAATGACTAATTGGTGATAAACCATTGCAACTGTTGTTTAAGTACGCTTGTGTCATTTAAATGGTGTAATAACTTTAAAGCTTATAAAAATTATGACGTACAATATGGCTAACGAAGAATTTATGGACATGGTACTGGCATACTTAGACTGGCCTAAGTACTAGGATGTTGTTTTTAAGTTATGACGTCATCAACAAATTAATTTACTATTGCTAAGCGTTTTATTCAAATTTAGTCCATGATTTTGCCGCACCCTGTATGTAAAGATTATGAGCTAAATAACTACTTGGCAGGTTTAGACAGTTTACTGTCCGTAAAACGAACTAGAGGTGCAAATAAAACTATAGTTTCGCAATAATCAATAATAAAAAAAACTTTAAACTTTTGGGGGTTATTTTTTTGTGGGCAAATATACAAGATATAACATTCTTAAAAATTAATTTAAAATAGATTTTTTTGATTAATACTAATTTTTAATATATCAAGTCGGGGTAGCGACTCTTAAATGCCTAGATAAAAGGTTATTTTTTATAAAAGTATACACAGTTATAGAGAACGCTTATTTAATTATTTTTTTTTTAATTACGCCTAAGTTTTATTATCTTGTTTGATATTTATTGTCGATTTGTGCACAATATATCAAAAAAATTGTTATCAAACAGGCATTAACCTATAAAAAATCGTCTTTCTTTCATTCAAATTTTTTTTCGTTTTGATATACATATTTGTATACAGTGTTAATGTCTGCGCAACAATTTTTTCTTTAAATACGTAAAATTTACGTTTCCTTAGATTAAAAATGTACTTTTCTAATTAATGAAAGTACTTATTCTTAGTGTCCGATCGATACTCATGTTTAGACCGAAATCCTAACAGAAGTAAACCATGGCGTTGCCAAAAAAAGTGCAAAGTTGAAGGTCATCCAGAGAGCAAATCAACGAGCTTTGCTTGGTATCAGCTTAACAGCTAGAATCAGAAATGAATATCCAACGGAAAAGTGGCATCATGCAGCCAGACAAGACCACGCTTGATGGATAGACGCCATAAACAGAATTGCGGGAAGTAGATGATTTAAGGTGGCCCAGGGCAAACGAACAGACACATATGAAAGAGGAGTGGACAACCAATGAGTGCAGAGAGGGAGCGAGAGATTCTTATAACAGCGCTGGTTTACATTTATTAGCATGAAGCAAACTTTTCTGATTTTTGATCTATCTATGTGGAAACTTGCTCATGTTGAACTTGTTCCCAAGTTAAATTCCTGCTTTGTCTTGTTAAATCTCGTCTTAATCATCTCTGTTGTGTCAAAATAATAACATAGAACGTGTAAATGATTAAACTGGGAAAAGAAAACCAACCCGTACACATCATTTGATTGGAGCTCAGAACTGTTTAGAACAGGGAGAGTTCTGCAAGAGGATGAGAGAGACCTATGTTCAGAAGTGTACGATCACAAATTGAGGAAGAAGTGAAGAAGAAGAGTTTGATGGCTAAAGAGGGAAACAATTTTGACAGAAAAATAACAATGTATTTGTAAAAAGTACTTACTTTAATGATAAATATACGTTTTATTTTCATGGATTTGTAAATATAACTACAGATATTGGAATGGCGAAAACCGTCAGCTGATTATAGAAAGTATCCTGAAAAAATTCAGGGATTGTTTATCAATGGAAATCTAAATAGCGAATCCTATTTGGATATGTTGGAAATACTATTAAATTACTAATTGCTAAAGTTCTCAAAAATCAATTAGATGTAGAAGGAACTTTCCTACTTGAACCATATTTTCAACAAAATGTAGCTTCTTCTGACTAGACTTTGACTCTTCTGAACATCATGAGCACTAAGGAACCTTCCTGGTCGAGATCTGTTTTGAGAAACCTGTTGAAGGCCATTCTTAAATTGTTTGCGAAGACGGAAAATTTCAAAAAGGGGGTGAACCTGATTTGCTGAAAATGCAGAAGAATAATCTTGCTAATAATTAAACGATGGTAAAAGATATATGGTAACAGCACGTAAGTTACCTCAACAGGGAGCTGTAAATATACAGATTGGAGGTAACAACCTTAGATTGGTGAATCAGTTTATATATCTAGGCTCCATCATAAATCAAAGTAAAAACATCGATAACGATAAAAGCCCGAATACTAGCTAGCAGGTAATAGAGCAGCTTTTGCAATGGGCAAACTACTACGTTCCAAACTTCTAACAAGCACCTTGTTTTAACACCCTGTAGTGAGGTATAAATCTGATACATGGGCGCTCAATAAAATTCACCAAAAGTTGTTAAACAGGTTTAAACTTTGAGAAAATAGAACTACAGGAAGGACCAGAACTATCAACGTGGATTAAAGCCCAATGATTGAGGTGCGACACGTGTGTAGAATGCCACACAATGAGATCAAGAAGACGGCCAAAAGGACGATGGATGTACAATGTTAGAGAGGATTTGAGCACCCTGCAGGTGCAGAATTACAATTTAGCCCAAATCGAGACTATAATGGGCTGTAGTGCAATAGTGTGTTATGAATTTATTCGAAATCCCAATTTTAAGAAAGACATCGAAATATCGATCGGACACTACGTTATTACCACCCAAATAGTTTTTCTATTGACTTAATAATAATTGATTTGACCATCTTTATTCATTTTCGATTTAATCTCGTCAAAAGACAAAACGCCGATCACTTTTCAACTATACGTTAGAATTATACATATATTTAATAAAAAAGATTTCTTTTATATAAAAAATGACGTAAATACGCCCCGTAATAAACCCGCCCCATAATATAACCATGCCCAAGTAACTATATTTTTAATATCGATTAATTATTTAATTAATAATTAACATTGTGATATGGACTGACTCCTTTTTTAATTTTCATTTCATTTTGTTGCATATTCTTTATTATTGTATATTATTATTGTCATCGTTACCATTTCATTTTTTTTTCGCTCTTCAAAAATATTATTCTCTTTCAATCTAATTTACCCCATCTTTTTGTCCGTCGGCTTCGCTTGTATGTTAGAAAATTCGCGAGTTATATGGCGCCGTTAAAGCAGACAGAGTTATTAAAATTAAATAATTGTAGGGTAAATGAACTGATGTTGAACTTGCGTCTACCACATTTATTTTCCATCCCATATTAAAATGAACATAGCACTACAACAACAAAATTTATATGTTATGTAAAAAAATGATTATAATCATACCTGGTAATAAAGTGTATCGGGTGCTTCAATTGGAACTGTAAAATTTAACATCCCCGGTTCACCTTCTTCACAAGTCAATCTTAATGTTTGTTTATAATCTTCGAATTTATCGAATTCTTCGGCTCTATCAACGGTAATATGAGCATATTCACAATACCTTCCTGTCGCAGTGGGGTAAGGATGTCCTTGTTGGTCGAAATCAACTCCTGCATATAATTTTTCTTTCCTTTGTTGCGAAGGTAATTTTTGCCCATAACCGCCTTCCGGGGAAGATGTTATATAAAACGGATGATAACGAGCTTTATTCGTTGAATCATCACCGCCCTCGACGATAAAAGTGTAAGTTTTTCCCCTAACCAAAGTTAATTCCGGTATAAGTAACCCATCAATGTACCAGGAAATACCCCACGATGGTAACCCCGTAATCGCAGAGTAACCTTTCTTACCACCAGTAGGTCCAATTTTTGCATAAAACGTTGATCTATCCGAAATTTTATTCATGTCGAATGGTTTGGTTTTATTTTCATCTAATATATCGTAAATGCTGGGACACGCTTCGTAAACTTGACTGAAATCGATTTTTACATCTTCCATTGTTTTATCATTTGGATCATGAGCATTTGCTTCGCCTTTTGAATTTAATCGTCCAATTGCTGCGATAACACTTACGTTTCCACGGCTTGGAATCGCTCGGTCATTAACCGCTTCGTTCGTTTGTAAAGGTTTCGTGTAAGTTATCGAGGTGACACCATCGCTTTTTTCGCCGGAAATAAAAACGACATCATTTCGACCCCCGATTACCTCATCCGGACAAACACCTGTTTTTCCATCACATTGCGCAGTTGTTGACATGTAATAATCAACGGCTTTAAACATTTCATCATGGGTGTCGTAAAAAACAACAGTTACATCACCACCAATCTATTAAAAAGGTAAAATTAGGGAAAAAATCGAAAATTTTTTTATTATGTTACCATTTTTGAATGATGTTGATCACCGGATAATCCAAAAGCTACATATTGGTCGTCTTCTATTCTCGCATCTAAAGTAACCTTGATTTTGTCTTCTAATAAGGTCCAACGAACTTGGAGGCGTTTATCCAAAAATTGGCGACAATTCGATGTTGATCTGGTTGGCCCAAGAGTTGGAACGGTCTTTTAAAGGATAAAAAAATTATAATATAACCTTAAATGATAATAAATCTTGAAATTTTTGTGTTAAATTTTGTACTTACCGGGTTGTACCACCAAGGAGGCTTTATTTAATTATTAATTTAGTTACTTATTAATAAATAAATTAATTAAATTTTTTTTAATACTCACCGATATTTTAGTTTGATTCAAGGCTGGTGGAACATCAAGATCTTTCGGTATCATAACGTGCCCAAAATTTTGCGTATATTGAATACACCAAATACAAAACCAATCGATATCATAAACGGTTAAAGAACCAGGAAGTTGTATCTCGATATCTTCGCCTTGATAAGCTCTTAATGGTTCTAAACTTTTTAGTTCGTTCGGTACTTTAATGCCCATTCGATGCGGTTCGGAGCCGTTTCCAACCCAAAAATAAGCCGCGGGACCAGCGCCATCATAATGGAGGTTTGGGATATAAAAGGTTTTCGCGTCTAGAATGCTGATATTATCCGAACGTAAACCGTGAGCAAAACGTTTAAATTCAGGGAGGATTCGAACTTTTGGTATGTCGAGGTCTTGAGGAATAAAAACTTCACCAAAATTAATCTGCAAAAATAATCATTATTAATAACACTTTTATAAAATCTTACTCGGGTTATTCTCAAAATTGCTATATTTCGTGTTTATAGATAAAGTCGGGGTATTCCCCGAGTTGTCTATACAATGTATAAATTAAGGACAGTTTTAATAAAATTGTTATTCAGCGTTAGACAACTAACACTGGACCTAGAACCAGAAAGTTTCGGGTTAGTCAATCTAGCGCTGAATAACAACTAAAACTAGAACTAACACTAGCACTAGAACTAACACTAGACCTAGAACTAGCAACTTTCGGGTTTAGCCGTGCGTCTCTTAAGACGGCTAAACCTGAATGTTGCTAGTTCTAGTGACAGTTCTAGTTAGCGCTGGTTAGCACTAGAATTAATCTAATTAGTGACGTAATTTATCTTTAGGCACAAATTATTCAAATTATTTTTGTCTTTTTGACATTTTGACACTGCGTTGCTATGGAGATGAAAAACTTTCAAAGGTAACTTGATGACGACTAAAATTTTGTTGTGTAATTTATAAGAATGATCATCAAAGTTCAATATCTCAAAAATAGTTGAGTTTAGGTTTATGATGTGCTACATGAATTTTGTTTAGAATTTCTAAATGAACCGAAATATGGAATAATATACAGGGTGTTCCATTAAAGAAATTGAAACTTTGTTTCGTAATAACTTTTTGACTGACCCTGTATATTTAATTTGTCTTTATTGTAATAGACTTTAAAAAATACTAAAACTTTTATCTTAACATTTTTCGCTAGTTATCTTACTTTAGGAGATAATCGACTGTTTCCATACATATCAGCGACCCTGTATAATCATTTTAGCACACTCCGTTATTTGAAAAGATCCACTTTCAACTTCACGAAGGTATTGTAAAACACAGTTTTCGAATGCTATTCCTCTCTCACCTTCTTTTTTGTTGTAAATAATTTTAACTTTATCAAGTAATGCAATCTAATGGCTTAATTAGAATAAAACGAACCCTAACCATACTATAACTATGGACTTGAGGAGAAATGTCAGATAACGCAGCACAAGATCACAACAAATTGTCTAACTAGCACCTTTTTACAAAAAAGTGACTATGATTTAATTGTCGATGGTAATTGTGTCAAAATCAAGACAAACGAGTGAAGTGGAGTTTTTAATTTTGTTTTGGAATTTTTTTATTCATTACTTTTCAAGCACATCAAAAAGTCCACTTAAGCTAAATTAAGAATCATCTCACCCTAGTAACGAAACCGGAAACCCCTTGATAAAAAAGAGAAAAGGGAAACGAAAAAGCTAAATGACATACTCAATCAAAACCATTGGATTGAAAAATTCAAAGAATCTTTGATTCACTCTCTCTCTCTCTCACACACATTTTCTCCCATTCATTTCTAATTATAACTCCGCCTTTAATTTTACTTAACAACTTTAATACGAATTTATATTATAAGTAGCTATATTTGTATAATTACTTTTTTTTTGTTGATGCATATTATTATAAATACAATAATTTTACAGTGGCCATTTTGGAGTCGACGTCGCGACGCAGGTCAATATTCGGCAACTTGGGGTCCCATTGGCGGGGGCGGCGACCGTAGAGGAGGCGCATCCCCAATTTGCGAATGGTCGGTATGGTAGGTGGGTGGCGGAGGCGCGGGAATGAAACTCTTTGGAAATGAAAATTTTGTGCGCGTTCTCTAGCGCGTTTATCGACGTTTTATTACAAGTTTTATTGGGCGTAAGTACCTTTTGATTTCTCATTTTAAAACATTTTCAAAAACTCCAAAAGAGCTATTAACATTCACAGATCACAAATAAAATAACAAAATTTTCCCCATTTCATTAATTAAATGGTATAATTAAAATATACTTTGATGATATGCAACCAATTTGACAAATACAATATTTGACGTTTAAATGTCATTATTTGACATTTGTTAAATATTTTTTTAAATATTAGTATTGCAAATTTAAATCTTTATAAGCCTAATTAAAGCTATTATTTGGTGTACTCCTGTATACAACGTTAAAAATGAGGGGGTGGTTAGAATTGTATTTTATGAATTTTTTTTTGAATTGGGTCCGGACGGTAATAAACCCGGCCGAGTTTATGCCATTTAAACCTTTTGATCGGGAAGAACGGCGCGTGCCGGTAGGAAAGGGGGTGACGCCTCGGGGCGCCTTCATTCCAGTTATACTTCACGGAGTGATGATTCCATTTGTTAAGGGGGTTTGCCGCCGGAACGGACCCGTTTCGATACGGTTTTACGCCGACCCTTCTTCTCTTACACTCTACTACATCACTGCTGACTCAGGATTTTATATAAAAAGAGTTTAAGAAAATTCGTTTAAAGGAAACGAAAAGTAATAAAATTTCTAACCTTAATACTTGAGGTTAAAATCAACAAAAAATTTTCGATAAAATTCATTTCCTTCATAGCCTTTAATATAACAAGTATCTAAAATTTCGTTTAAACTGATGCAACAGTTCTCCACATATCTTGCTTATCGATCAGCATATTTTGATCGTCTACAACGCATTTTGACTTCTCTTGTATTATCTTGTGCCTGACGCTTGGTTGATTCGTCGTGTGGTAACTTGTCTATCATGTTATAGAAAACCGCTACTGATCTTTTGATTGACTTTTGATAATATATGTTTATCTCTCTTCTTCAGCCATCAGTTGTCCACTCCTAGACGAAGCCCTGTTTCATGTTTCCATGTTCCTCTGTTCTGGATCACCTCAAATCATCTACTTCCCTTAATTCTCATCTCTTGGACGGAGCACGTCAGCAATGATGAGGTGCTAAGAAGGATGGGAACTAACAGAAAACTCTTAAATATGGTAAAAACCACCCATCTTTTGATTGACTTTTGATAATATATATTTAGAGCAACTCGTCACCATGCATCACTGTTCGCTGTGGTTGAAGTCCCTTTTTTCTGTTAATACCAAATTTAATATGCGCTTAATATACAGGGTTTTTGCTATGTCTAGAAACGGTTGGTTATTTCCTGAAGTAAGATAGCTAGCGAAAATGTTAACAAATTAAGTATACAGGGTCAGTCAAAAAGTTCATCTCGAAGTTCTTAATTAAATTCATATAGCACATCATAACCTAAACTTAACCGTTTTTGCGATATTGTATATTACTTTAATCTCTAAGTTTATAAACTTACGGTAAATCTTCTACACCAAACCGATAGCCATTTGATATCTTTAATTCTGATTCCAACCGGAAGTCGTAATATAAGATCGCTGTTACTAAATTCACCGAGAGGTGGTGATTCCCTGAAAAAAAAAATTTAAATAAAAAGGTGTTGCTTTAGAAACAGAGGAAAAATAATAAAAATAAATGTCTCGGATTAGTGTCGAGTTGTCGACGGGGGTTTCTTTCTAAATGTTTTTATCTCGAAGGAACAGCGAAGGCGATTACCGGATATCCCCGTGGAAAACAGGGGAAAGAGATTTTCTTATTTTCCTTTTATTCTTAATGGATCTATAGCGTGAAACATTAAAAAAAAAGTAGAAATAAAAATTAAAACCGTTTTTCACGCTTTATCGATTTTCTCGCTCGCTATTCCTCTCTTTCTCAGTTTTCGGAAGAAGAGACGCATATACAAAAGCACGCCAAATCAATCTCAACGCCAAAGCTCCTTGTGCTTCCGATCTAAGTGGAAGACGTCATTGTTTTTGTCACGGTCTGTTTCTCAGTTTGAAGGCCCCCTTTTATCCAACAAACCGTTTCTATTAACCAAAAGCGTATTGTGTAACATTTTAAGAAGATTAATTTACTTTCGTTTTACTATTACAATTAAATTAAACGTTTATAATTACAACAAGGAAAAGACTTAACAAAAAAAGACTTATTTAAATTTCATTTAATTTAAGTTCCGTTTACATAATTTTAATGATGTTCACTCATTTCCGCTTTGAGACTTAATAATGATTCCAATTCAACAAACAGCAGATAACCGGTCAAAAAAGGGGGCGACGACGACGAATTTAAATGGAAATGAAGCCGTCAAGGCTCTCCGACAACGTGAGATATCACCCTGATTAAATATAGCGTGAGACCCCCTACGGTCCTCCCCATTCGTTTAGTTTATTGTCTGCTGTTGCGGATCCGCGTAAGTCACCTCAGTGTTCATCACCCCCTCTCTTTACTGAAATTTCATCCATCCCTTCTTGGCGTCAATTAGATAATTGGCTCCTTAATGGGAGATGAGAGGAGGAGACGAAACGAAGCAAAAAAAAATTATAAATAAAACATACTCTCCATCATATTCGTCTGGATAACTAACTATATTTCCTTGTGGACTTGGCCTTAGCGTATTTCCAACCCAAAAATATGTATCTTCAGCGGTTCCGTCGTACGAAAATCGATGAATGAATAAAGTTCGGTAATCGACTGCGTATACGGTTCCTCTAACATTATGAGCGAACGTTTCAAATCTACCGATCTTCGTTCCGTAGTATGGTTCCGAGTGTTTTCTACACAAAACTGAAAAAAAGAAATAAAATCGCATTAAAACTTTGAATTTTTAAAAATAACCTAAAAATATTAAATTAGTGACAGTTAGAACAAATCAGTCGATAAAGTAAATACCTATACATTTTTTTTAGTTAGTTATTTATAATATTTAATATTAATTTTTTATAAAATAGTTATTAATGGGCAATTTACTTTGTATTCTGTTAATAAAAAAAGGAATTTTACTGTAAATTAAACTCTAAAAATAATTTTTTTTGTTAAGTGGCGCCATCTTGTGTTAAAATATTAATAATCATCAATTTAGATTGTGGATTTTTTAAAATGTATTAAAATAAAAGTTCTTTTCACTTTATTTTCAGCATTGCGTGAAAATTGACAGTGAGAGGGTTAAAAGAACCCAAAACACCCTCTCTACGGAGTGGGTGACATTCCGTTCGTTCCAATAAATGCCTTTTCGAATCGAAAACATCCTAAACTGTCAGGCTTGAACTTCTCAACAACCGATAAATTAAGCGATCTCGTTTTTTTAGTATTTCCTTCGAAAATCTTCTCTGTTTTTAACCCCCTTTGTCAAAAAATGTTTTTAGTTTTTCCTAGCTTCTTTTCGTGTAAAGTAATGGTGGAACGGATATCAGGCAACTATTCGGCCTATCTGGCCATTTTTTAAAATCCTACTGGATACTTAGTTACCAAAGCCGGATATTAAAAACCTATTAGTACTCCAGCATTCACTGGGGTTAATATCTTCTGCACACTGCAGAAAATAATCAAGTTCAAAACAAATAGAACTTTTTTCATTTAATACAACTTTATTTATTTCAGGTTTGTCATTAGCAACTTCATGGTAACAATCCCAAAATGCTATATGAATTAAATCTTTTGTTGCAGCTTCATCTAGTAGATAACTTTGAGTTTCCGTCTTAAGAGATGCACGGCTAAACCCGAATGTTTCTGGTTTTTAGTCTAGTGTTTTTGGTTGAATCACTTTTTGTCAAAAATTGCTGGTCGAGGAGCAAGATATGTGGTGAACTGTTACACCGATTTGATGAAATGTATTGCTGACTATTTATGTTTTGCTAAAATTCATCTTTGGCCATATTGTTGTATTTAGTTGTATTAGCATGTCTGATGTGTGTGTTGATTTGCCAAAGGTTGCCCATGTCAGTTGTATTCCTGATGGCATATTCTAGGTAAATATATTCCTCACTTTTCACCAATTCGATGTCTATGGCGATATTTTCGCCGGTATTACCTAAAAGTGCCACCGATAGATGTATCTATAAAGTTATGAAAGCCTTTTATAGATATCATCGATAGAGAATCGTCTGTATGAAAATACCAAACAATTTTTTTTGTTTTTAATATCCCAAAAATACGTTTTAAAATTTTTCAAATTGCCGATTAAGTATAAACCCTTAAAAAAAAGTGTTGAATTTTTGCCGAGCAATGGAAATCAAGTCGGCTTGGCAACGCGGGGATAGGGGCAGTTATTTAAGCGAGTGGACGGCGAGGGGGCGCTCCGCATGCCTCCCTTCACTCCGCGCCACCTGGTGGTGATATCGATCGCGACCCGAGCGGCGATCATGTTATTATGCGGGAGTAAGTCCCGTATCCAGCGTCTCCCGTGGGATTTGAATTCAAAGCCTGAATCAATGTAAGCGGTCTACACTCCACCCCTTCTCCCCTTGGGAGTTTTACACGTACCACCCCAATCTTTTAGTTTATTTCGCATCTGTTAATATAAAATATTGAAAAAAAAAGTTATTTGTAGTTTAGAACTAACACAAAATTGGTGATATTTTATTTTGATTTTATTTTGAGATGTCCATAAATGTCTAAATGTTGGGTTAAAGATCTATCTTCACGTCCATCCCCCCTTTTATCCATAGACGACAGACGTCTTTGTATAACGTAATCTCTCGCGAAGAGATTGACAGATAACTTTGAGGCGCAAACAACTTCCCCCAGAGATTCGCCCTACTCACTCGAAATCCTTTTTATTTCCCTTTTCGATCCCCCCAATGGATCACGTCAAAATCCCAACGAAATCGTTTCTCAAAATAAAATAAAAATAATAATATGAAATACACACACTATCTTTATTTTATCACTTTTATGGTGTTGACGATAGACAAGATCACCAATTTGCGAAAAGCCCGGTTTACACGAAACCCATCGTAAATTACGCAACGTCGAGCTAAAAGGGGGGGCGCCACCCCCTCGGGAATATTCTCTGGATGAGGGAGAAGGGATTCAAACTCAATATATGATATGGATTTTGATTGCCTTGTAAGCGTGTGGCTCGGACGGAGTATCATCATCATCATCACCGCCGGTAAATTGATTCGGTTACGGCCGTAAACTGCAGACAATGACGTCATCGACGACAATCGTCACGCCCTCTATCGTTAACAAATCTCGATCGTGATCATGAATCTCGATAAGATGGTAATGAGAATGTGTCTGAGGGACGAAGAAGAACTCGAAGGGATGTTCGGAATAATTTAATGATATCATTAGAAAAGAAAATTTATGGTGATTGAGGGATCGATCAGCATAATAAGATAAAGAAAAAAACGAAAAGATTTTTTTTTATATATTTCATTTAGTTTTTGATTTCAAAAGAATGAGTGACGAGTAAAATATACGAACTCATGTGCGAAGATGATAAGAAACAAAGAACGTGTAACGTCGTAACGGGGGAAAACGTCCCGAAGGGGGAATCGATAGATACGGTGGGGGACCTAATCCGATAATACTCGCTAAGCCACGCCGATTTGAAACAATCGTCGCGCAACAAATTATCGGATAAAGAAACCATCAGAAAGAACCAGAATACGAGAAAGACGATAAATCTTTTTGGTGCATCTCGACTTATACCTTTAAGATCTAGAAATCAGACACCCAGACAAACAGACATCAAAAGAGGTCTCCTTTTCATCATCAAAGCGCCGAATCCTACCGCAAAACACACAAAATCGGCGCCCAAAGTTCAGTTTCAATGGAAAGGTTTTAGGACCACAAACGAAAAAAAAAAGAGGGAATGAAGCGAAAGGGGGTTCTTCGTCGAAAAGTCCTCTTCGAAAGCAATGAGGCGGAAGGCAAATGAATACGCCAAACGATCGATGCGTCATCTATTGTCCGAGAAAGAGAAAGAGAGAGAGGGAAGATGCTCGGGGGGTTTTTAAGAGGGATGTCGATGGCAAAGAGGGCGGCTTCAGGGCCACCAGTCGCGGTAACGAGAGACGTCCAACTCCCCCGCTTTTCGATTTTAATACCACCCCCGGAATAAAACCACTTCAGTCTATTACTACATCATCATCGGATCGAGTCTAAAGTCTCTGTCTCTCACCCCAGCTTTGATTTTTCCTTTTTTTTTTGGTCGCGACATCTATAAGGTTGCTTTCGTTTTGGCGGATTAACGCCCCTTTTTGTAATCTTTCTCTCATTTACGTTAATTATGTTTAATCAAATTTTAATTAGATAGAGAAAAGAAATTAATACATTTTAGAAACTAGATTGATATAATCTTAAAACAAAGCTGACCAGTTCATTGGAACGTCCCTGCAGGAATTAATCTGGGATAAATCAAGACCAGAAAACTTTTGTTTTTAGTAAAATAAGTCAAGGTCGCTTGCGGCCGAGGCTTTAGATTAATGTCATCTTAAAATAAAGCTGCCCAGCTCATTGCAATGTCCCGGCAGGAATAATTCTGGGCTAAACCAACACTAAAAAATGATATATTTTAATAAAATAAGCCAAAGTCGCTTGTGGCCGAGGTTCTAGATTGATATTATCTTAAAACAAGGCTGCCCATCGCATTGCAATCCTCCAATAGGAATTGACCTGGGGTAAAGCAGGACCAGAAAACTTTGGTTTTTAATTAAATAAGCCAAGGTCAGAAAACAACTCTATCAACTTTAAAACGAGACCATGCTTTGCCAAAAATACTCTGCCTACAAAGTGACTGCATCGACGATAATCTTCCTACATTTTCCATAAATTAAAAATAATTTTCTCGTTTCAAATTTTAATTTTGTGAGTGATCTCTTGCATTCGACGCTGTCTGATTGCTTGAAGTTATTGCGACCTTTCAACAATCTTACTCTCTATTTGCCACGGAAATGCCACTTTACGCACCAATTAATTGGTTTCTTAAATAAACTTGAGTTGGCTCAAAGATTTCAGCTTGTACAGCTTTCTGCAATCTTTCAAGCTCCAAATACTGAAGAACTCAAGATTAATCTCGTCGGAATCATTTCGATTATATTCTTATGTCTGCTCAAAAGCTATATTTACTTTTACAACTTTTCTACCATGTCATGATTGAATAAGGACGTTTGAGTTCTGAATTTTTTTTTCATCTAGACATGTCTTAGACAAGAATATGTATTCACCTCAACTTTATATGCAAAGTAAAAAAACAATCTCGATTCATAAAAATTTCTTTTTTGTCAATTTCGTTAGATGTAATATATTAGCTGATTCTTCTAGCATAGGCGTGAACATTTTTTCATTATTTCTTCTTTCTGTCAAGTTGTTGTGAAGCTAGTTAGCTAACATTTGGCAAGATTAACAGTTGGTAAGATTGAAATCAATTTCTGTCATATTGATGTTTGAATGTTTATTATTCATTAAGACTAAACTTTGTATATGATTTTATATTTATACTTAAATAATTGAAAAAAAATGCAACTTGTTGATTTCTTGTTATTGATTTGAAACCTGATATCCCAGAACAAGAACTAATCTTTTGTAATCGTTTTTGTCAATTTTGTTTACATTCACTTTTCAACCTCAACAATTTTTAAACAACTTTTAAAACAAAAATTAAATATTTCAAGCAGTTAACGCGGTCACAAAGCAAGCCATAAAGACAATAAGAAAATCAAGAGAAGGTCCGAATCATCATGCGTAAAGCCCGTTCTTATGTATACGGCGGAAGCAAAAGGATCGTAAGAGAAATGCAGAAATCAGAGAAAAATACAACACCCCGGACATCGTCAGATCGATCTGGTAGAGACAACGAGATTGAAATGAACATGTATCAAGAATGGCAAAATGTACAAGAGACAGTTAAAACTCAGTATCACAGGAGAAGGAGAAGCAGGAATGACGAACAAATCTCAAAAAATAAATAAGAAAGGATATTGCATCATTTTCCTGTTGACTAAACCAACTATGACTAAAATTATTTTTAAAACCATCAATTCGTAAACACAACTTGATAAGTTATGAATAATGTTTGTGTTGCATTTTGAATATCTGCACAAATCACTTAAAATAGGATCTTGAAAAAAATCACCAAACTTAAAATTGAATCAGATTAAATACGCATTGATCAAGATTCTTTTGGATTATAAACTTGGTTACCATGAAAACAAAATGATGGAATTAGTTTTCAAATTATTTTCGATCTGTCAAAATTTCTTTTTAATGCTTTCCATCCAAAATTCTTAGTTTATCTTTAAAATTGATCTAAATTCTTGTTCGACTATAATCTTTTACTTAAAAAGTCCAAAATAACTAATAAAAATGTCTTTTAAATGTCCTAAAATGGAAGAATTGGCTCGAAATTTAGCCGCCCATAACGTAATCGATGGAATAGCTAATGAGCTTAAGCAAGATTATCCATGTGCATGTGAATTTATCCTACCACCGCCACAACACCACCACCAACATCATCACCACCATGAAAATAAATGTCATTGTGAAGGTTGTGAGTGCCCATGTGCAGCACCAAAACACCAGCCTAAAGTTGAAGAACCACCACCGGTGATGGTTTGTTATAAAGTACCGAAAGAGAAAAAGCCACATGGAAAAACGGGTAAAGGTGGCGAAAAGGGTGATAAAAAATCACATAATGAAGGTGAGGAAGTTGTTCATCGGGTAACACAAAGTAAATCTCGCGAACTTCGCGGTGGAATTATGTACATTGGGTGTGATTGTGAAAAAAGAAACGGCTTACAAGACGATTGTCAAAGAACTGGATGTCACGGGTCTCCTCCGTGCTTAACAAAACCTCCAACATGCGGACCAAGTGAATTTGCCGGTGCAAAACATTTAGAGAAAATTTGGGGACCCAGGGCTTTATTAAGGAAAAAAGCTAAAGAAGCTACACTTAATTCTGGCGCAGAAGGAGGTGCTAAAGAAAATGGTGGCCAACATGGACATCATGGACATCATGGACATCATCATGGCCAACATGGAGACGATGAAGTTGATTATGAGTATCAATGTTTCCCAGCTTGTATAAAAGCAGTTGAACCTGAAGCGAAATGTTGTCCCTGCTCATAAAGAAACGTTGTAAAAATAATTTTTTTGTTTTAGGATAAGAATAAGTAACTGAAATATATAAATAAACAAATTAATTTGGTTAATAATATCTTCTCTAAAAGTACTATATTACATAAGTATCAAAAGATGGCGACACATTATCTGCGAATGTCAATTAATTCAAAATTATGATAAATACCAACATTAATAAAATAAAATCCACATAAAAATTTTGAATCAAAAACGATCAAGATTATTTAACACAAAGTGACCGCACTTAAACCATACGACGACCTACTTTTGCGTAGGAAGAAACCGCTTTCACTTTTTTCAACTCGAACGAGAAATCTTTCGCCAAAAATTACCATCATTGAGAATTAATAATTAAACTTTTTTTTTACCTGCACTAAAAAGTATAAAAATTCCAAACAAATGCCTTAACAATTTCACCTTCATGACCACCACTTCACCAATAAAAAAATCGCACTTAAGATTACTTTAACAACCAACACTAAACGATTTCGCTTTTAACACCAAAAATCACTGATGGGATGTTGAGAAGGAAAAAGAGATTGTGGAGAAAAAAATGTAGTAGCGCGTGCGTTCGTTTGTAAGAGTTTTGATAAAAACTAATAAAAATGATACTTTTTATGCGACGCCGTTGACGGTGGTGGCGACGGCGGCGTCGGTTCCGACTTGTACTGGGGATCTCAGTGCCTTTGACGGCGTCACTACGTTCCGGGAAAATGGGTGGAGCCACCCCGGAGGAAAGGCGGAGCTTTCATCGTTTGCGGAAAATCGGAATCCGCCTTCAAATTTTCCATGCACAGACAAAAAAAGTAAATAAAATTTTAAAAAATTTAATAATGTTTTCCAAAAAATATATCATTTAAAACAGTCAAAATTAACGGAGTATACGGAATACGGAGTATTTTAATACGTGTCCGTTATAGCCAAAAATCCGTTATCTGAATAATTTTAATGCATAGAAATTCAGACAGCTATCCTCACCGTTGCGTTTTCTATTAGAAAAATATATAACAATCTAGCGCTGAATAACAACTAAAACTAGAACTAACACTAGAATTAGAACTAACACTAAACGTAGAACTAGAAATATTTGGGTTTAGCCATGCGGCCTTTAAGCCGGCTAAACCCGAACGTTTCTAGTTCTATGTTTAGTGTTAGTTCTACTTTCAGCTCAATAAAAAATACAACAATCTAGCACTAAATAACATCTAAAACTAGACTAATAGTAGACCTAGAACACGGCTAATACTCTTATTGCCTTTATGGCTTGCGTTGTGACACTGTTCTTTTGATTCCTATATGCATTGATTTGTATTCCAAGATAGTCGAATTGGAATACCTACTCAATGATCTGTTTTTGCACTACAACTTTGCATCTAATGGGTGATTTTGCGATGACTTCATATTTACCTTGTGACATGCTTCGTTGAATGCGTTTAGAAACCATTGTAGTCCATCCTTCGATTCTGCGATGATGATGGCGTCGTCATACAATCTTTATTGCTGTTCTTCTCAGTGTATATCCACCATTTACTCCATCTAAAATTAAATTCCGTTAGTTAAATAATTATCGGATTCCGGCTTTGTCTTGTTAAGATCGTTTCTATGATGTTTGGGTGTATGTTTTTTGCAATGAAGAGTTAAAGCACGCCGGAGAGTCTCACTCTGCTGAATGCCATGAATTAATAGATATTTGAACTGCTTGAAAAATTTTATTTTTGTGTTAAAAGTTCACGAAGCTCTTCTAAATTTTGAGGTTGAGGTTGAAAAGTGAGTGTAAACAAAATTGACAAAAACGATTAGAAAATATTAGTTCCTGTTCTGAGATATCAGGTTTCAAATCAATAACAACAAATCAACAAGTTGCAATCTTTTCCTGGCGTTCAGGTTATATCAATTATTTGAGTATAAATAACTTACCTTGCTTGTAATTTCATTCATTTACCCATTTCGAATTAGATACAACCTTTAAATCCAATTAATTATGTGTTTTTCATTAAAAAAACTTAAATTCAACGTCAATTTTGACAAGCACCTGCAATATTTGGATCTTAATCACCATGGTAACCGAGTCAAGTTGGATAACCTTAAAATAATAAAATTTTATTCCGATTTTTTTATCAATTCTAACCTAATTTTTGTTAATTTTAAAACAATTTGAATGCTTTACGATTATCTCGCATTCATAACAAATTCGTTAATTGTAGTTAATTTAAATCGATTCTAATTAAGAGAAATAAATTAAAATTTTTTTTTGATTTAATCCATTTACCTTGTTTATAATACCTTAGATACACCAATTTTGAGTTAAATACAGCCTTTTAAACCAATTAAATAAGACTTTTTCCTTAAGAAAACTTAAATTCAATTTGAATTTTGACAAGCATCTGCAATATTTGGATCTCAATCACCATGGTAACCGAGTCAAGTTGGATAACCTAACAATAATAAAATTATAACCGTTAATATTTCGCTTTATATTTTAATATTTTTTTAATTTTTTTTTACCCTTATTAAACTTCATTTTGACTTATATTATTTTTAGAATCAAATTAAAGGTTAGAAATGTCACTAAGGTGACTTAGTGTCATCAGCGTTGCCAACCTATGCCCAACAAATGTCCGTAGAATCAATTTTTCAGAAATTGTTATTTGATGAAGGTTTACAAACGAATTTATATATATTATATAGTCGATTTCTATTTTTTGTAATAATTTAGCATAAAAAATTGTTTATCGCTTTTAGTTTTTCCGAAAAAGGGTCAATTTTGTATTTTTAAATGGAACACCCTAGTTACAAGATGATAATGGTAACACTCGGGAATCGGAGCATGTTACAAAAAAACTTTTAGAACAAAAGTTGTAACAAATATTATTCTTAACAATGTTGCTCTGTTACACTTTTGCTCTCAGATGCATAGATACCGAGAAAAACACGAAAATATGAAAATTTGATTAATTTCGTCATTTTAGTAGTTCTTAAAGGTAACACTCAGGAAACGGAGCATGTTATAAAAAGACTTTTAGAACTAAAGTTGTAGATAATTTTATTCTTAGCAAAATTACTCTCTTTCACTTTTGCTCTCAGATGCGTCAATATTGAGAAAAATACGAAGATATGTAAATCGGATGAACTTGTTGCTTTTTCAAGTTGTTAATGGTAACACTCGGGAAAGGGAGCATGCTATAAAAGAACTTTTAAAACAAAAGTTGTAGAAAATTTTATTCTTTATAATATTGTTTCTTTCACTTTTGTTCATAGCTTTCATAGTCCCTGATTTGTTACCGTCTTTATAGCAGATTCATTATGTATCTGTTTTTTACACTTTAACTTAATCTTTTAAAACTTCTTTAAAAAAATTGATTAAAACAATAGTCAATTTTTATTCTTTACCCCTAAAATAGTTTTAATAATAATCCCATTATACACAATGACATCATAAATCGTAATAAAAAGCATTAAATTTCTAAATAGATAATCAATCTAGATAAAAAATCTATCAATAAAATTTGTGTTGATAAAAGTAAGAAAAACAACACAAAAATAAGTAAAAACGATAAGGAGTGAATCGATTTTGTGTTGAAACACAGGTACCTTCACATAGATAAGATAATACTATGAGTTACACTCACACTGTTAGGTTAATTCGTAGAGAAAGCATCGTTCTAATTAAAAAACTATATTAAAATGGTTAAAACAAAGCGTGAATTAGTGTTTGCAACGTTCGTAACCTCCGGTTTGGCTGTAATAGCAACGTTGGTCTCGTTGGGTACTCAAAATTGGGTCTCCTCCGAAGTTAAAATTACTGAAAAATTTAGCCAAGTTAATTATGGTTTATTCACGGGGCTTTATAGAAGAACAGTCGGTTCTGAGAGACCGATGATTTATGATATATCAAGTAAGTAATGAAGTAATTAACTTTAGATTAAAGGTTTTAAAATAATAATGAGTAATGCATGATATAAGATTAAAGATTTAAAGATATAGATTTACGTCTCGTGGTTCTCTATTGATTTTATTGGTTATCAAATCGATTTTTTATTTAAAATGTTTGTAATAACTGTTTTTTCTTTACTTTTCTAGTGACTTGTTCGATGTCGGATAATAAATGTGCAATGTTATGTGAAGCAACGTCGGAGGCAAGATCTGCGAAGTTAACGGCTTTAATTGAAAACAATAATTCATCATTTGGTTGTATGGAAAGGCGACAAATATTTTTTAATCCACAATTAACATCAACAAGAGGTAACATAATTCAAAAAAGAATTTTTTTTTGTTATATTTTCTTATTTTATTTTTAGATGATTCATCCCAAAGTACTTTTATAAACGCCGGTTTATGGTTATCAACAATAATATTTTTAGTACTATCTTCCGTTGCGGGATTAGGTGCAACGGTGTTGGCAATGTTTAACACTGTGTACAACCCAATTGAAATTTACGTTAATATAACCGGCTTATTCATATGGAACTGTGTCGCAATCTTTTTTAGTTTATTAACGATGATAATGTGGGGAGTTGTATACGCGTCCGTTTTAATTGATAATATAAGCGTTTATGATACAATTGTTGCAGATGGATATACCGTGAACGCAATATTAAATTATTCTTATTGGTAAATTTCTTTTTATTTTATTAATTTAATATAATACAATTAAATTTATTTTTTAGGTTAAACTTAGTTGCTTTCGTTTTATATGTAAGCAGCGTAATTTTAATCGCCGTTAGGCAATACTTAATTAATAAAGAACCGCTCGTGATGCACGCTGATATTCAACAGGAAACCGACCCAGGACTATTAATTTATTAAAATGAAACGATATTGGGTATTTCTATTTATTAAAATATGTTAAAACGAAATTTTTTTTTGTTTAGTGGGGCGTTTTATGGAATTAATCGATATATCTGTCAGTAATGTCGCTGTCGTTTACCGTTTTTGCTGCTAATGCATCCGGATTATTAAAGATTACAAAATGATAGGGTTGTTCCACCCCTGTTTTTCACTCCCCCTCGTTACTGCCGATCATTATCGCGATGTACACCCGTTTCAATAAACTAATGTTCTCAACCCTAACCTTAATATTTCATCTTTTTTTCCCCACGAAAAAATTGAAATGTACATAATTATAGTGTATATACAGAAAATATTCGTTTAATAATCATTTATTTAATTATCGCACTTCCTTTCAATTCATAAACTTTCAACGATTTATTTTTCAAATTATTTCTAGTGATTCATAGGAGATAGGATTAAACGTTTCCGCTCTTACGAGATTTTTAAGTTTTATTATCATAATCAGACGGAAAAAAATAATAAATTTGTTATATCGAAAATACTTATCCGATTATCTATCATAAATGGCGTCTATAAAGGATTTGACAATTTTTTTATTCAATATCGATACAATAACGACATCCATCTCCAGTTTACCAGCATTACTATTCTTCATATTCAGCAATATACACTTTTTGCAATAATATCAAGGAGTTCGCCAGTATAATATCCAATACTTGATGCAACGTTCTTTCCTTTTATCTTCTAAATTTATCTCGTTATAAATCTTTTAAATCTCTTCATGGACGATCTTTGTAAAAGCTCAAATTTTCTACCAATATGATAACGATATTGCGCCTCAAAGAACCACGGTATAATCAGGTGTAACATCTCTGAAATCTGTCTAGTTTGTGTGTTGATGTAGCATCTCAGAAAAACCACTGGCTAGAAATGAATCGTTTGATGAAGAGTGCCGAGAGGTCAGAGACCAAAAAAATTAAGTATATTGAAAGAAGCAACAACGCAGAACGATATTTCCAGAACGATATTGGCGATATTTCCACAAAGATCCTTCAAGAAATGAATTTTATAGCGAATTTTGAAAATTATCGATGAAAATTGCTACAGCGAAAATTTTATCAAAACTTCAAATATTGTTTTTTCAAAAACTAAAAGTTATTTGTCAAAACGGGTTGGTTCATCGGAAAGAGGACACTTTTATTAACACTTTGAGAAATTTTCATACTCATATTCCACGAAATGGATTTTATACGAATTTTTAAAACTTAATCGGCGAAAATTGCAAAATTCGTAAAAATTGTCGTTTATTTCAAAAATTTATTTCTCAAGAATTAAACGCGATTTTTCAAAACGGCTTGTATTAAAAAGAGCTTGCTTTAATTAATAATCGAAAGTGATAACAGCGACAGTTCTGTTAGTAATGAATGTGATGATGAATTACAAGCGAACAGAAGGAAACTAGACGAAACTGCAACAAGAGATTTTGTATATCGTAGTGGGATTATTACAATGAGGTTGCTAATGACAAGCTTGATATAAATAAAGTTGTATTCATCATATACAATGACAAGGACAACATACTCCATAGATTTCAGCATTTTTCGGCACTTTTGGTAGCGGAGTCACCTACAAATATCGCCAGATTTTGATTCGATACATTATGGAAGAAATTGTGGGTACAAGAAGGCAGAGCTATTCCAATATATACCGTAGCTACGAAGGGACATATAAAACAAACAAGGGTTGGAGATAAACTCTATAAAACCCCCGATAACAAGAATAAATAAAAAGAATGAATTATTAAAAATTTCCATCTTCAAAAAACTACTCCTAACATTTAAAACGTGTATATATAAATTGTAAAATTCCTTAAGTAACAAATAATGATATTTATATCGATTAGTGCAGAATATCATTTAAAATATCTTTAAATATTCATTAAAAGGAATTCATGACGTCCTAACTTAGAGATGACTAATAAGAAATAAATAATAATCAAAATACGTGTTTATAGCAAATAAATCCGTATAAATGAATATGTATTTTAACGAGTTCTATTGGAACGGAATAAAAAGCGTAGGAGAAAGAACAATGACGTGGCTCTACTTTGCATTTTACTCCACTGTTCGTGCTGCTTCTACTCCACGTTGAGTTTCACCACTCGAAAAATTCTTTTCTCTCGCACCCCAGAGTTTTTTTTTTCTTTAATTTGCACTCTAATGAAATTGCAATTTGAGCCTGATGAAAGAAAATAAAGAGATTTTTTTTTGATTCCGAAGAAAATAAATTTTTAATTTCTTCTAGAAGTTTTTGTTTTTATCTTATTAGTGTTTAAGGTTAAAATAACGTTTGACCTCTCCGGATCGTTTCTCTCCGCCTAAAAATACCGATTATAAATCAAGATATTGTTTTAAGTTTATGTTTGGGCTATCTTTGGGAAGAGGTTCATTATCAAATCGAAAATTTCGGAGTGAAAAAGTGATTAAAGACTAAATAGTTGGATCGAAACAAAAAATGTTTCTTTTTCTTCTTCGTCTTCGTCTCCTCCTTTTATCATTTTACTTCGAGATAATGGTGTCACGTTTGGTTGGCGAACGGGGGGCATTCAAGAAATCGTAGACATGACGCAGTAGTTGTAGAGTATACACAAATACGTCTATATGTAATCGAAAGACTTTCTGTTAGTTTGGAATATTTTTTTTTAAACAATTCGAATGATAATAAATTAATTATGGGAATTGCAAAGTTTTTGTCTAATAAACAAACACAAATTTTATGTACATCAATAGGTAGGTTAAATTTAATTTTATTAAAAATCGTTTTTTTAATATTAAAATCATTTCAAGAGATTTAATTAAACTAATACAACAAATTTTCCGTCTTGTTTTAACAAATTTAAACATTAAAAGAAACTTTCACTATTATGCAGGCAACCCAAATAACAATCACTTAATTTACATTTAATCTATCATTAATTTATATCTATTTATTTAATCACTCTTTCTTTCGTTTTTTACCAACAACTCAATATTTTAATAAAATTTAACAAACCAATTTAATTAAATTTTTAATATATTCAACCCACATGATTCTCATAACCTATAACGAGGTTATGGAATATTTTTATCAATAACTTTTTTTTCAATTCTTTTTAGCATGTTTAAGTTTAATTTCGGATAATATGCAAGTAAGCTGGTCATCACCAGCAACACCAAAGTTAAAAAAACCAGATAGTCCAATATCAAATTTCAACGAAGAAACAGCCTCATGGATTGAACGTTTATACTTAATTGGAAGTTTAATTGGTTTACCCATAACGATAATTTTAGTTGATAGATTAGGAAGGAAACCATCAATAATGATCGCATCATCAACAAATTTATTATCATGGACATTAATCGCAATTGCAACTAATAAAGAAACCCTATACATATCACGATTTTTGGGAGGTTTATCATCCGCTATAAATTTTATTGCCGTTTCAATTTATATAGCTGAAATAGCTGATAAAAAAGTGAGAGGATTTCTTTCCTCTTTCAACGCGCTTTGTGGTGTTATAGGTGTTATTATAATGTATTCAGTGGCTCCATTTGTGTCAATAACTTCTTCGGCAGTTGTGGCAGCTTCTATAAACGCGTTTCAGTTGGTGGCTTTCTTTTTTATACCAGAATCACCGTATTTGTTGATTAAAAAGAAAAAAATGGTAAAATGTCAAAAAGCTTTAACATTTTTAAGAAATAATAACCTAAAAAGCGTTGAAGATGAATTCGAAGAAATTAAAGAAGCAGTTCAAAGACAAGAAAAAGAAAGCCATCGAGTTGTTGATTTATTTGTTGATGCTGGAAATAGAAAGGCAACATTAATAGGTTGTATGTTATATGTTGCAGAACATTTTGGCTGTGTTACTATTATTTTGATGAATTTACAAACAATTTTAGAAGACGCAGATGGTGCTTTACAACCAGAAATAGTTTGCATTTTATTCGCAATTGTAACATTAATTTCTTGCATAATAGGAATGTGTGTTATTGATAAAATAGGTCGAAGAGTCTTATTATTATCTTCAATAGCAAGTACAACTTTTTTCTTAATAATAATTGCGACCTATTTCGTTCTAAAAGATGTTAATTATTATAATTTAAATAATTTTAATTGGATTCCGATTGTTTGTATAATATGCTATGGGCTTTCTGTAAAAGGTGGTGTTGAAATGGTTCCAGTAATCGTAACAGCGGAATTATTTCCCACAAATGTAAAAGCAATTGGTTTAACATTTGCTGATACCGTTTACGTTGGATGCAGCTTATTAGTTTTATACGTTTATCAAATATTAGAATCAAAATTAGGGATTTATTACCCATTTTATCTATACTCGATTATTTGCGCAACAATCGGAATCGGAATTTATTTTTTCGTACCGGAAACTAATCGGAAAACACTCGAAGAAATCCAACTGGAATTACGGGGGATTAAAAAACGTGAAACTCGTTTATTAAGAGAAATTTAGCTCAAAATGTTTATTTTAAAAAATAAAATGATTATAAAATTTTATTTTATTATTTATGCAACCCAAATTGCACCTTTACTTAAATTAAAAATAAATTAACAAAAAATCTGTTAATAATACTTTAAGAAAGATTCTTTAGCATTCCTTTTATTATTCACAAACACGTGTGATGTCAAGTTTGCTGATGGTTTTTTTTAATTTGACGTTGAGCCACCTTTATATGAATATCTGGAACCGCATATGTTGGCAATTCCTGCATCCACTTGCCAACCCAACCTAATTTAAAAAATTTTAGATATATAAAGTTTAAATATTAAATAAAAACGTGATTTAAAAATTAGTTATTTTTATTTAATACATTAAAAAAAGTGTAAATATTTACATCCAAAAAATAATAATATTACAGATTTCATCATTGTTAGTTGCGTAGCTCCATCTTTATGTCAACTACTCCACCAGTAACTTATTATTATTATCAATGATTACAAGAAAATAATTTTCGGGGATAAAAAGTACTCAAAGTGTGAAGTAATCCCACGGAGTATTCTGTGAGTAATTCGGTTCTCAACAAGTACCGAGTACTCATGTAACGAATAGTTACATTTCTGACATCTCTACTTGCTAATATTAACTCGATTAAGTCAACATCTGTCAATGTCAAAAACTAAGATAAAAAATAATAATTTTAAGTTTATATTTAAATAATTTAAGTTTAAAAATGTTTCGTCAATTAAATAAAGTAGTATTATCAGCAGATGTATACGCTGTATGTATTCAGCATGCTTTATCAACGGAAAAAGAAGAAATAATGGGTTTATTGATTGGAGAGGTTAGGTTTATATTTTTAATAAAAATCATTTTTGTTTTATTAATCTTGATTGAGGTTTAGGTTGACGATTCGAACATTTCCTATATATCGGCTGGATTAATTTTACATCGAAGTGAAAAAAAATCTGATAGAGTGGAGATATCAGCTGAACAACTTTGCATGGCTTCAACACATGCAGAACAATTGGCAGAGAAATTAGGACGTCCCATGCGTGTTTTAGGATGGTATCATTCGCATCCCCATATTACAGTGTGGCCGAGTCATGTTGGTGGGTTAAAAGAAATTTAAAAATATAGTTTTTCTTAATTATAATTTTTAGATTTACGCACACAAGCGATGTATCAAATAATGGATCCTTTGTTTGTTGGATTAATATTTTCTGTTTTTCTAAGTGAAAATAATGTTGGTAATCAAGTTCAATTAACCTGTTTTCAAGCAACAGATAATTATGAACGAAGAGATGTTAATATAGTTATTGAAAAAGTACCACTAAGAGATTACAATTTAAAAAGTACGATATATTAATAAATAAATACTTGGGAATTATTTAATTTTTGTTTTAGATATTTGCGAGTTACCAAAAATATTAATACAAGAAGAGGTGGAGATTCACAATACAAAATGTAGTAAAAATGATGATATATTAGTCAATATTCATAACGAAGCATTTAAAACTTTATCTTTGTCCCATTTAATAACAAAAATTAGCCAACCAATTTGTGAAGATTTAGAGGCTCGTTTAGAAGTAACCAATTTAAGGATTAAGGAGTTAGAGAAAATGTTGATAGAATTAAAAAGGAAATCTGATGAAGATAAAATTTAATTAATCACAGCATTTTTTCTATAAATATTTACATAAGCATTTTTTACCATTTCAGTTACATTCTTTTAATCACAATATTTATGGTAAATTTTTTTATAAACCTCCCAAAACATCAAACATAACACAGTATGAGGACCTAATCTAAAATACATGGGCCCCACTCCTTTATAAAACGCACTAAACCCTTCGGTTGTGTATATTTTCTTAATACAATCAAAATAACCAGAGTACAATGTTCCTTTTCCTGATTTATCAACTCCTTTAAATTAAAAATAATTAATTATGAAACCTAATAATGTACTAAATAATACCTTGATTATAAAGTCGAATTAAAATTAAATCGAAAGGCGCGGTCATAACACTAATAGAAATCCCACCAATCATACTTCCAAGAAAAACTGTTAAAACAGGTTTCTTTGAAAAATACTTTGTTTTATTCAACCAGTCTTTAACATATAAAAACGAAACTAATTGGGACGACGATGCTACAAACGCTCTAGGAACAACAGCAACTCCTCCACGAAACAAACCATTCAACTAACATTATTAAAATAAAAAATAATTCCCAGCTAAACTTAAAAATTTACTTACTCCATGTTTTCTAAACGTATCTTTTAACGCATTCCAAGTTCCTTTATAATGATGTTGATATCCAACAGCAATCGCTTTAGCAGATTCACTTTGCAAATGCGTTTTAATCAAATAAAAAGGATTTGAAAGGTAATGGCCGATAACACCGCCGGTTCCCGCGATAAACACACTACGATAAATCATCTTTTCACCCGTTTTCTTATTTGTATCATACCCTCTTGAAGACCAAAAATCGTAAAAACCTTTAATATAAAACAATTTTTACTTTATTTACGATGTTTATCTTACAACCTAATCGAGATCCATTCATTATTAATTGAACCCAAAGTCCGGTAACCAATCCTTTTTGCAACGCGAACATCCCCTCGTGTTTCGCTATTAAATAAGCCGCATGTAAACTGTTTTTATAAACAATCGGGTGTTTCCCTTTCGATTTTAACTCGCCTTGAAGTTGAAGACGAATTTTTAATACTTCTAAAGGATGTGTGAAAATACAAGCGGAGGTTGCTGCTAAACCACCAATTAAAAATTCCATTTTTGACTAGTTTTGACTTAAAATTAAAAATTAATGAGTTATTATCTGATTTTTATTAGACTTACCACTAAAATTAATGAAAATTTGTAAATCTATAGTAGGTTATCAAAAAAGATACGTAATAACCTAGTTATCTATTAAAATTTTTTAAATCTGACTAGACATTTAACTTAACCTATATTTAATGTGTAAAACGTCACAATAGATAATCAGCTGATCTTTCAAATTGGGGAATTTGTTAAAATAGCTACATCTGTTGGTGGTTTTGGTAAATAAATCAATATTAAAAATGATTAATTCTAATTTAATCAATAATTCGTAATTCTATGAGTTAAAAATGATAATTTTAGATTAATTTATAATAATAAGATTAAAATCATCAACCACGAAATTAATTTAATTAAAACGAAATTTTTGAAGGTTAAAATCGATTGGTCACCCTGATTAACCAAAAATTTTCGGAATTCAAATTTCTTATCAACGAAATAGTTGTAATTCGATTACTTTTTTAGTTTTTATGGGTTACATCAAAGTGCAAAGAATATCAGATAAGGAAAAATCGATATTTGATATTATATTTTAATCACTAATCACTTTTTAAATTGCATCAATGGAATTAGCAAAATAACGTGAAACATTTGTAAGTACATATTTCATTTCCAAAATTAATTTAATTAAAAATAAATCCTGATTAAGCTTATTTATTGTGCTAGTTTCATTTGAAAAATTTCATAAACATTTCCACCGTGACGTTCTCAAGCTATTTTTACCATTTAAATCTGATGCATTGTGATGCAATACGTAGTGGCGCGTTTTCAGCGAACTTTACGGCCTGAAAATGTTGCGTATATATTTCCGATACATGTTTAATAAAAATTAAAGCAACTTTAAGTCTCAATCTGTTCGTTAATGTAAGTTAGTCATTCAAAATAATCAAATATGTATGTTATAACATAACCTTAATTTTTGAATTAATATCTTCAAATTACTAATTAATTTTTATTTTAGAATATAAGATGGATTTTCTAATTGGGGGTGTAGCAGCTGCTGGAGCAAGCGTTTTCAGTAATCCATTAGACGTTTTAAAAACCCGCATGCAACTTCAAGGTGAATTAAAAGCAAAAGGACAACATGCGGTACATTACAGAAATGTTTTTCATGCGGCCGTTGTCGTCGTTAAACACGACGGGGTTCTTGGGTTGCAAAAAGGATTGGGCCCGGCTCTGGTAATGCATTGTGTTCGAAATACGATTCGATTGGGTGGCTACCAGTGGTTAAATAATAACGGTTATTTAAGCAACCGCGAAAACGGAAAAACAATTTTCGTTAACAGTTTTATTGCGAGTGCTTTTTGCGGCGCCGCCGGAGCTTTTTTCGGAAGCCCCTTATTTTTAATTAAAACTCAATTACAATCGCAAGCCGCTAAAAATATTGCTGTAGGATTCCAACACGGCCATTCTAATGCAATTGGAGCACTTAAAGAAATTTACAACAATCATGGGGTAAGAAAATCAATTTTTCATAAACAATAAATTAGTGTTAATCGAACCTACATTTTTGGTGCAAATGTCAATCGAACCTTCATTATTCATTATGTCACTGTCAGATGTCACTTTTATTTTTTTAAAATTTAAATAAGAATAATATAAATTGTTTTAATTATTTATTTAATTTTTAGATAAATGGTTTGTGGAGAGGCTGTACTGGAACAATGATTCGAGCTTTAGCTGGTTCTTCAGCTCAATTAGCTTCATTTGCTCAAGCAAAGGAACATTTAGCTGAATACAAAATATTTAGGGATTATTCCATTTTAAATTCTTTAGTTTCAAGTATTATTGGTGGTGTTTTTCAATGTTTATTGATGCAACCATTTGATTTGGTCTCAGTGCGTTTATATAATCAAGGTAAAAATTCTATCAAATTCAACAAATCCGGTCTAAACAACTTAATTTTTTAGGTGTTGACGCATCTGGAAAAGGACTTCTATACGAGGGTATAAACGATTGTTTTATTAAAATATTCAAATCCGAAGGAATTGCAGGTTTTTACAAAGGCGTCACAGCGAATTACATGAGATTAGCACCCCACGGAGCTTTATGTTTAGTTTTTTGGGATATTTTAAAAGATTTACAAATACAGTATGTTGGAACAAACCCAAAATTAAACAATTCAAATAGCTGATAATTAATTAACATTTTTTACGACTTTTTTATACAAAAAATTAATTTAATCAAAATAATAATTAAAATATAATTTATTTTAAAGAAACCAGAGTTAGTAGCATTATTTCAGATTTGAACATTTTTTTTTAACAAAAATAATCTATATCCAAGATAATCTAATCTAAATCCATATAGAAATCTCAAATTAAATTCCAATAATGAAAAACACTATCGGAATTGCTTAAAACAATACCTTACATGCTAATCAACGGTTAATGGGGTCATACACGATTTTTTTTTTATTATATTTTCTGAAAGTTTATATAAAAATATAGTTACCGTTATTTTTTTTTTTAATATTTTCGAACAAAGTCATTGTTAAAAAAATTATTGAAAATTTATATACCCATTTGCGCTTTTAAAATTCCCGCGTTGATGACGTACGATTCTCACTTTTACGTCCCCTGCTCCCCGCTCAAATGCGAGAAAGAGATGAACGTCATTTAGGTTGTATTGAAAAGAGATAGAGTGTTTGTAGGTTATGTTTATTATGTTTTGTTCATGGATGTAATAGAGACACTGTATTACATCCATGGTTTTATTTTGACACTGTCACACCGCAAGCGCTATCTAACGGACAATTTAACTTGTTTTAGGCAGTGCGGTTCCTACGTCACAGAAAAGCCGCGAAATTATTTCGTTTGAATATTTGCTATTTTTCACTTCAAATTACGCAAAATATAAAATTGATCAAAATATTTCTTTTACTTTGTGTTCATGCATATACTTGCATATATCGTGTGACATAAAAATTTTCTCTAAATTTAATAAGTGTGTATGACCCCATTTCGATTCAAGAATGTTAAAAATGTTTAATAAACGAATTCAACTACTACAAAAAATTCGTACTACGTGAATTATTCAACATACCTGTTTAGCGCATGCGTACAAGTGCCCCCCCAATAACTACCTGTTGAGCACCTCGCGGTGCGTTTTCCGCGATTACGCGTGTTTATTCGGCGTAGACAAGTTCATTGAACCAGTTGTCGTCGTATGGAGTTCTTGGTGTGGAATAGTGAAAGTTGTTGAAATCGGTCTCGTTACTTTTTGAATGGGGGCCGCTCCCCGAAATGCACCACCACCACCAACTTCACCGGCCCGTACCATAATGTTTCATCACTATTATTAAATAAAAAAATAAAAACGGTGAAGATGAATGCGGAAGAAGAATCGACGAAATACAAGAAAATGCAAGACCTGTTCTTTCAAGTTCTTAAGAATCGTGATTTATCTAGAGCCGGAGATCTTTTTTCCATACCCGACGCTGTTATTGTTAATGATCTTACTGATTTGGTAAGTTTTAAATTAACGTCTTTTTGATGTATATTTAGACACTTTTGACAGGGATATAACCTCAAATTTATTTTAAATTTGAGGTTAGTTTTAGATGAAGTTCAATTTAACTGTCAAACTTTCAACTGAATTTAATATTTAATCCAATTCAATTAATGTTTAATGTTGATAATAAGATATCTTATTTTTTTTTTAATTATCCTTTTTAGATTAATGAAATAATCGAAATATCATCTTTACCAGATTATGCAAAAAATGATAACGATCAAAGTGTGGTGGAAATATGTGTAACGAGAGTTACCTCTTGTGTAAGGGAAACTGGGAGTGTAGAAAAACATTGCGAAGCCTTGGTT
This sequence comes from Onthophagus taurus, assembly GCF_036711975.1. Taxonomy (NCBI): domain Eukaryota; kingdom Metazoa; phylum Arthropoda; class Insecta; order Coleoptera; family Scarabaeidae; genus Onthophagus; species Onthophagus taurus. The sequence continues at coordinate 8,292,132 of NC_091967.1, forward strand.
AAACTATTAGAATCTTGTTTGCATCACAATTTACAAGTTTCTCCTAGAGGTGATGATCCACCCCATGCAAAAATTTCTAGCGATGTGATATCATGTTTATTTTTGGTGAGTTAATGGAAAAATTAATCAAAATAATAAATTGATTTTTGTTTGATTTTTATCTTAGTATCCGAATGTATATTTGAATCACTATAAAGATAAGAATTTATATTGGAAAGTTTCATTTCTTACTCATCGAAATGGTACAGATTTGTTTAATTTATATTTTTGTTGTATTTCCTTCATTTAACATGTAAATTAAAAACAATAAATACTTAAATTGAACCATTTTGAGGTTATATTTATTACCTTTTTTGCCACTTAACGATTTTAGAAACAAACAATGATGATTTTTATCCCTTTTTTAAGCGTTAGTTATAGTTTAAAATTTTTATGTTTCATCAAAGTACCGTTTTGATTTGTGAGAAATGAAGATTCCTTTATGAATTGAATAATTTTAAGGACCTTATAATTAACCTTCGAGCGGGCGCACTGCCATAAAATTTATGACAATTGTCGTTTTTATAATATATCTCATTATATTATGCATTTGAAGGATTTAATGCTAAAGTATTCATGTAACTATGTATTTAGAACACGATGAAAAAAAAATATATTGACGTTGTCTTTATGGCAAAAAAAGTTATAAAAGACAACAAATTTACCATTAATTGCTGATTTATAAAGCCGTATTTATATTATGGGATGTATGAAGGGATATAAATGTATTATAAATAAGTTTTGAGTCATACATGTTGAGGAATTTGCTAAACTCGGGGATGTGGAAGTTTCTATGGGTGCTTTCTGATTTGATTCATTTAGAAAGGATTCCAAGTATTTTTTGTACCTTTCCAATTTTTCGGGATGATAGGTTGATTCATCAATAGCTTGGCTATTAACTCCAGGGATTGCAGGATCGTAAATTCCACATTTTTTGAAACCCTTCACAATTGTATCCCTTTTAATAGTTCTCCAGGCTTTCCCTATAAGATCAGAAAATGTGCTCTTCGAAAGTTTTTGACCAATATGATTTCTGGCCCATTCTATTAGAATGGAGTTCTACTTGGATTTCAGTCCCCTAAAAACTGTTACATCAAGTGGCTGTAAGATATGACTCGTATGGGGAGGAAGCTTAAGTATGACCACATTATTAGCCATAGCTGATTCGATTAAATTCAACCCAACATGAGAAACGTGCTCATCATATATCAGCAGCCATGGATACTGGATGTAAAGTTATTTGACGACAAGGTTTTATAACCTATTTGTCAATAACGTAATACTTATTAATACTGACCTGATGTCATAAAATTTATGACACGCGCCCGCTCGTTTTATAAAATCGAGCGCGCCCACTCGAAGGTTAAATAAAACTTTGAAATTTAATTAAAATTGTTGTAGAATTACAGCAAAAAATCGGTAATGCAAAGAGCTTTACCTGTGGCGGTGAAATTTCTTCATAAAGGAAATAAAGAATTATCGAGAAATATGGCATCGTATATTTCTTTGGCAGCTATTGATCATGCCTCGTTATTAAGTCCTCATGTTCAACCAATTATGGATTCCATTATATCCGGTTTGTTTTAATAAAAATCTAAAACACAAGATAATAATATAATTAATGTTTTGTAGGAAATTATCCTTTATGTAGAGTTCTAGCTCAAATTTATGAAGTTTCTCCGGAACCCTTAAGAGGTCATGCGATGGCTCTCGTTACATTACTTCCACATTGTGATAATCAAGAAAAACTTTCCCTTCTAGATTTGTTTTCGATGATAGCAAAGGATAATCCTGCGGTACCTAAATGACAAATGATTTAAATTATTAATAATTTTATCTTTATAGTTATTAGAAGCCAGTGTTCCTCAATTATGTGAGTACTTAAATACATCATCAACCGCATCCGGTACGCTTCAAATTTTCGTGAATATGTCCGAGAAAAAACCCGCAATGTTATCAGATCATTTAGGGGCAATGAAACAATGTGGAACAAGATTTCCTCAAGTTTTACATTTGGTTGTGCAAGTTATAGCCTCTGTAGGAAAATTAAATAAGGTAAAAATAATTCTTTGTAAATACATAATCTCAATTTATTTGAACTATTCAATTCGAGTGAGTAGGCAACCCAAATTACATAACTCATTTTTTGTACTAAATATTTTATTTTTATTAAAATTAGACAAGAGCCCAAGAAGCTTATTTATTCATGTTGGAAAACATTTCAAAAATCGACAGGGTACATCACGCGACATTAATGCGCGGAGCAACGTTGCTTTGTACATTACATCCGGCACTCTTTTCAATGTACACCGACGTTTTAGCTGAGTACAAAAAATATCAAACCAATAATAGTTCTTCAAATCAAATAAATCAGATCATTTCGGTTTCTTCACCTGCACCTTTACTTCAAAATCAAGTAACTTCCGGTCAAGTTACGATTGTAAGAGTAGGAGAAACAAATCAGCCACCAGCAATACCTTCCGGTGGTGGCTACACACGTAGAGCTAAACTCGGTGACTCGAGGAGTACCGGAAGATTGCACACAGCAACAAATACAACGAATCATCGTAGTATGACCCGTTTAAATATAGCGGGAGGATCAGTTGGGGGATTACATAGCATGACGAGATTAAGTTCATCACAACAAATTAATGCAGCTGTTGTCCCACCCGGAGGAGCAGTTCCAATTCCACCATTATCGAATAATGTTGTCGTTACTGGAATGAATAAATGGGGTATCCCAAATATGCGAGTTTTAGGAGGAAATGGGGTTACAGTTACTACAATATCTCAACCAAGAATGCAAAGACCACATAGTCAAGGACCTTTAACGTTAGTTACAAGCAATTCAGTTACCGTTAGCTCTGTTTATAATGGATCAGGTGCTGTAAACGTTTTAACAAGTGGAAATGGAAATGTTGTTAATCAAACCCAAACAATTCCGGTTGGATCATCAAATCACGTTTCGGAAGGTATTGGTAATGTAACGGGAAGTATTGGACATGTAAATGTAACCGGGCCAACTACAGTTACATCAAGAAGAATGAATAATACAAGTGTAACATTATTAAATGCTCAAAACCCCGTTGCTTCGCAAAGGGTGAGCGTTTTCGAACCATACCCAATGAGAGATACAATACAACATTTTTGCGAAAAACATTTAGAAAAAATTAAAACTTACATGGAAAATGTATCCGTTAAAATCCCGCCACCCGTTAAATGTACGATTGAAGAAAAACGCCAAAAAAAGTCAGCTAAATTACATTTTGTTTGTCAAGCGAGAGGACAACATTGTTTATATTCAAGAACATCGTTTCATATGCGTACAAGAAATCCACGGATATGGATACATTTAATGTTCATTGCGTTACAGGCTAAATCACCTCACGCTTTAAGTTCGAGAGATCCAAGTGTAACCAGTTTAAAACATTGTTGGGATATGCTAAAATGTGAAAATAAAACTTTTTTAACAGTTGTAACGAGTGCCTTTCCTTGTACAAAAGATCAAGATGCTTTATTAAACGAATTAAGACATGCTGGGTTTTTCGATGTATTTCAAGTATGTCCCGGAAACGTAGCCGGATCTTCAAATCAATTAGATGAGGATTCATTTATTTGGGGATGCTTTTTGTGTGCCCATCCTGAACGGGCTGTAGGATTTTTACGCGGTGACACCCAACCCGTCATTGAAGGTCAATTAAAAGAGAAAAAAGGCAGGTGGAGATTATTTAGACGGTGGAGAACGAGATATTTTACTTTATCGGGAGCTCATTTATCTTGTAGAGGATCGGTGAGTAATAGTATGAGCATATTTATGATGAGGAGGGCTATTATTCACTAAGGTTAAGTTTATGTCACGAGCGTACCAAGTGGCATAATTAACCTGAGTGAATAATACCTCATTATATGTGAATAGAATATTATGCTTTGTCCATGACTACTATTGAAATTGATTCCATAAATTTATTTTTTTAAATAAATTTTTGAATAGTTTAAACGTCACTGTGACAGAAATTCAATGTTACCAACTGTAACGAACTTCACAACAATTTGTCAAAATTAAATGTCAATTTTATGAAACGTCATGTTTTATTTTAGGAAAATTAATTTATGCTTAAATTATAAGAAAAAAGGAATTTGTTTACTTTTTTTTAATGTCAAACGCTTTGATTATATATAATATGGATTGAGCCAACGAGAGAGATAGCTTGCGCAAGGTGATCGAACCGAGATAGACATAGAAGCGTACTGACATATAATGGGTGTACTGATAGAAGTGAGATAGATATAGAAGCGTACTGACATATAATATATCTATCTTTGTTACACTTTCACATTATCGCTTTCCATCTGCGTCTATTCACCTTGAGCAACATTTTTGTTAGTAGATATATTCAGTTAGCTCAATCCATATTATATATAATCAAAGGTCAAACGTTGAAAAAGTCCTAAAAAAATTAAATTAACTTGACTTTTTTTCAAATTTTGATGAATCAAATAATTATTATTAGCCTGTCAAGTTGATTATCCGTGAATAATGATTATTCACCGCTATTATTCACTCTGTGAAAATAATATTATAAAATAGTCGTGGACAAAAAAATTAATTTTGTTTAAATTAATTAAAATGGAATTCATTTTAGAGTGGTGGTGAAAGTATAGATGTGAATCAAATTCAATCTGTGAAAGTATCCAGAGGGGCGAGAAACATTCCAAAAGCTTTTGAGATATTCACCGGTAATCAAACTTTAATACTTAAACCAAAAGATGGAAAAAACGCCGAGGAGTGGGTTCAATGTTTGAGTATTGTTGTGGCACATTCTCATGCAAAAGAAGTTCCAGCTAAAAGTAATTCTTTACCTGGGCGAAGTATTGGGACAAGTCGAACGGCAATTTAAATTATTTATTATAAATAAACATCACAAGAAATAGATAAGAATGGAATATACAGGGTGTGTCAAATGTGAAATATAGCCAATAACTTCGCCATTTGTGGTTTCAAAAAAATGTTTGAAATACACGTATCTGTATTAATCATGGCGCATTTTTTGGCGATATTTGCTTGTTTTTTGTTTCGTTTTCTTACAATCAAAATAGGCGCCGAAATAACGAAGTTGACAGCTTTAAATGTTAAAAGAATGACGCATACATCATTTTTAGAATTTAGACCATAGCAACGAAACAAAAAACAATGTAAACAAGCAAATATCGCCAAAAGATGCGCCACAATTAATAAAGAAATTTTTATTTAAAAATATTTATAATTAAAAATATTTTTTTTAAACCTACAAATGTCGAAGTTATTGACTTTATTCCAGATATTTGACAGACCCTGTATATTTTTTTAAATGTGTTCATTTCGACTTTTTTAATGAATATGATGAGAAGAAACTAAAAATTTGTTTATACATTGTTGATAAGGACATTCAATTAATTTAAATTGAGTGTGTTTCTCAGATTTGTGGTACTTGTATTGAAAATTAACTATTTATACATTTACATTCCATTAAGTACCACATTATATATTTTATTGTAATGTTATATACAGATTTTTCTATTTCATATTTTTTATTGATAAGTACAAAACCTTTTAAGTATCAAAAGGAGTTTTGCTACAAAATACAAGTCCTAATCGGCTTAAAATTTGCTCATTTTTAGATAATAAGAGAAAATTGAAATACTCATTCATAAGAAGTATTAATTTTTTTATAATAAAATATATTTCCAAATAAATCTTGTTTTTTTTTCGTTGCATTAAATGATAGATTTTAAAAACAACACGTTTATTGATTTTATTCTTAATATATACATCAACTAACAATTTATAACTAATGTAAGATAGTTTATACGAATCTTTTTTGATCCAATTTAGATTACCATTCTTTTAAGATTTCTTTAAATTAAGTTACAAAAAGAAAATCACAAAAAAAAACTCACTCAAAACAAACTGAACAAAAACTTGATTGAATGAATAATTTTTAATATGTAAAAAGTTTTTAATTGCGATAATAAAACAATCATATAATAATAAGTTTCAAAATTGAAAAGTAAATCATCAAAGAATTATTTCTTTAACAAAATTAATATTTAATTAAATATATAAACAATTAATAAATGTCAAATTTCTATTAAAAAAATATTTTTTTGATGGATTACTTTAAAACAATATTTACAAATTAATGTAAAACATACTAATAGATATATTTTTTTCTACGATTTTCAATTTTCAATGATGAACTTTTAAATAAGCATCTTCGAACAACTCCAATTCATGCGTTAAATAATTCGCCTTATTTCTCAAAACTTTAGCTCGACTAGCCGCTTTATCCAAACCATTAACTTGTCCTTCTAATTCTTTTAATTTATTATCCATATCACTGGTGGCTTCATCAACAAGATGACATAACCTAGCAAAAGTACCGCTAAGTTCTTGTTGCACTTGATGGCTACAATTTGCTGATGTTAAATCAACAATCATTTTTAATTTTCTCGTCGCATGTGAAACATATTGCTTTTTAAACGATTTTTCTTTAGCTTTGTTGGTCCATGTTAATCTTTCATATAAATAAAGACATGAATAAACAGCACCGGTTACAATGATAACCCTCCAACCTACAGTTTTCATTAAAAACCCAGCTACAAGTAAACCACCCATTGTTCCTTGAGAACTAACACTAGCTAAGGCAATTCGACTTAAAATTGACCAATCCTCAGCAGTTGCATTTCCACATAATATTCTCCCATCAACAGTATCAATTGGAGTCGTTGGAATAATTGAATTTTGGGGATGTTCCCTTTTATCGTTTCTTAAAGCCAAAATATTAGCCTTTTTACTTCCCGCGTAACGTTGAATTAAAGTTGTGATACCCCAAGAAAATCGAAACTCTAAATCTTCATGGAAATCGGCGCATAAATTATCGCAATTTAAACGGTAAAGGATTTCGAATGGTTGTTGTCTCCTTGGCATAATAATTCCGGTTGAATTTGTTTCTGGAGGAATCAACACTTGCATTCGATCCGTCATTTCGCGTTGACTCGCTTCCATGTTCAAAGCTAAAGCTGTTGATAATCTAGCTCTTAAATTAGAACCGAGCCCCGTTTCCACGTGAGTGTGTAATTCTTTTTTATAAACATTTAAAACTAAAGGTTCCGGATGAAACGGTAAATTAAATTCGTCAACTAAATTACTTAACCTCCTTATTTCTTCGTTTAAAGCTTTCGAAACTCTTTGTTCAACATCTTCGACCATATTATGAATTTTTTGTTTCATCTCTTGCGTTATTATCATCAATTGTTGTTCGGTATAATTAATTTTATCGTGTAATTCTTTTCGTTCGACTAATTTTGCTTCGCGTAATCGTTGAGCGTCGTTATAAATGGTGTCAAGGGCTTCTCGTAATTCACCGGCGATATATTTTCCACGTTGAGAATGCTGTTCAAATTTCGTTTTTACCGCTGACTTTGAAATACACTCTTCAAATTTTCGTTCGAAATCTTGAAATTCAAAGTAACGCGTTTGGAAACCATCCGCTAACGTTGCCGATGGCGAACTGTTTCCGGCCTCGGCGATTCGTGCCAATAAAGCTTCTTTTGCGGAAATAAAAAATATTCGTTCTTCGGCTTCTTTTGAGGAACATACTTTTAATTCTTTTACCAAGAAGTCTATTGCACGTTCTTGATGTTGTTTTCTTACCTATTTCAAAATAATTTATAGTGTTAAAGAAATCGTACCCATTTAATTATGATTAATAATAAACACAATGATTTATGGGTTTTGCTTCAAATAGTTTATAAATTTATAATTTAAAAAGTAATCGAAGCTTTTTTAGTGGTGTGAAGTTATATTAATAGTATATTATTATACGAGCAACTCGCTACGTTCGTGACATAAACTTAACCTCAGTGAATAATAGCTCATTATATGTGAGTAGAATACTATACTTTGTTATACTATTGAAATTGATTCGATAAATTTATTTCTTTAACTAAATTTTGGAATAAATTTTAAACGTCAAAGGACACAAATTCAATGTTACCAACTGTAACCAACTTCACAACAATTTGTCAAAATTAAATGTCAATTTTATGAAACGTCACGTTTTTTTAATATTTAGAAAGTCCTAAAAAGAATAGTATATTACAGTGTAAGTGAGGAAACTATGATTTTTCATTAACGCGTATGTCAGATATATGGAGTAATTTTGTACATAAATTATGAGCCACTGTTTAAATAAAACTTACTTAAACCCTTGCGACCTATAAATAACCTTTTAAACTATTTGTTAAATAAATTAATAATTACATAAACTTTATTACAAATTAATATTAATGCTTTTTCGCTGGTTAACCTCTCCTGACTTTAACAATGATTAAGATAGTTTCGTAGAAATGCAACTCTCTAAATAAAAACTTCGTACTAAAAATGAAACGCATGTGACGCCATCTATTGGGAATATTTTGGAATTATTCAGCTAAGAACCAAACCACGAGAATACAGGTTGGATCGGGTTTATACATAAAAGCTCCAAGCACAGAATAACTGTTTGGAGCCACTATGTGGTTCCAATTAACGTTCCAACTGGTTGGGAATTAATACACCTGTCAAATAATGCCGCCACATTTGAATATCAGGGCGTCATATGACATGTGAGATTGCATCTGAAGAGCTTCCAACCTGTTATAATGTTAGCTGAAACAAAACTATAATGTCAATTATAATCTAATTATTTAATCATACCATTATTACTTAATTATACTCTTAGCAAAAAATCACTTTAAAATGACGTTTTCATCTGTCATTCTGAACAAACATCAACTTTTTAAAACACAAATTTAAAAATACATTTTAAATTAAAAGAATGATACTGGTAATAATTGTTGTTGCTGTCTCTCATCATTCCCACTATTAATAATAAAATTGTTAGTTTAATTAAATTATTTCAGTATAAACGCTAATGCCATCTTACGGTGGGATTTCGACATACAATCAGTGCCAAGTTCTCCTATCTAAGATCCCTGAGGTTGGTCTACTTCCGGTAGATCGGAAGTGGCGGCCACCTTAAAAATATTTTAGATCAAGAAATCCGAATAAACAACAAATGCTACCGAAATTTCAAACCTCTATGACTAGTAGAACCTGAAAAAGTTCTAACAAACCAGTTATGTGAGACACTCTGTATACATGTACAGTGTAACAACAAATTTTTTTTCTGAAAAAGCGTCAAGGGTTACGATGTTTTGAAAATTAGTAAAAATACTTAGAACTGTGTTCTATTGTGTGGTAGAATTTGGGTTAATTCGAAGGTGGACATCAGGATGAAAACATCCCTTTATTGGGAATGGGGGTTGAAAAATTTTTTTTTATCAAATGGGGTTGTACGTTGTTCTTGAAGATAAGAGTGTCCCGTATATGAAATTTGGCGACCCAAATCGTATTGGTTACAGAATTATTAACGTTTTAAGTTTATGGCTGGAATTTATGGATAACTTCACACCAGTAAGCTTTTTAGCAGTGATAATGGCAGCAAGGTGTTTATTTATTTAATTGTTTATAACTCACCTGTGCCTGTTCATCCAACTGCATTTATTTATAAAGAAATTATAATAAATACTCAAAAACACTCCATATTTTTTATTTCTTTTAAATAAAAAATTTTTACCTGATCTAAAAATTCCGGTTCATTCGCCGAAGCATCCCAACGATTATTCAAAATAAATATGTTTGGTTTAGAAAGTTTCGTTGACACTTTATGAAAGAAATTTTTCTCCTAAAATTAAAAAAATGATAACAATCAACTTAACATTAAAAAAAAGCAACCCACCGTAACCATCAGTGTAGATTCAGCATTCGCAACCAGCACAAACACATCGGCATCTAAACAATGCTTATCGATCCATTCGTCTAAGTTTGGGGTAACATCAACACCGGGGGAATCAACAAAAACAACATCGTCGCGTAAAAGAAAGCAACGATTTCTTGGCCAAAACACCCGGACTAATTGTGATTCACTCAATTTCTCTTTACATAAAGCATGGGCGAGTTGCCCAACGGATTCTACAGAACATTTTTCATCGCTTCCTTCCAAAACTAAATAAGCCTCATCATTAGGAGATCCCTCGACTTGTAAAAAACAATTTGTAGTGTGCCCTATTCCGCTTGGTAAGATCTTATCGCGTAACATTGCATTAATAACCGTGCTTTTTCCATTCGATGTCCTCCCAAAAAAAGCTACTTTCATGTGATCGCGAGCCAAAACATCTCGAATACCATGAACTTTATTAACAAATTCTTCTGATTTCTTAACCGAATTTCCATCAATAATTTGTTGTTGCTTCTCCAATTCGTGCATATAATTAACGGTATCTTTAACATAATCTTCAATTTCAACGAAAATATCGTTAATTTTCTTTTTCGCCCGAACGAATATCTGCAAAGGAGAGTTGTCAGCGCCGTTTCTAATCACCGGATGACGAAGATCACTGGAGCCTCCGACTATAATCGGACGATTGTGAGGACCATCCCCGGACATCATTGAAACAGTGCGATTTAAATAAGCTGCCATTGTGTTGTTGTGCGAGAAAGGTCTTCACTCAATAATAAACATCTAACATGCACACAGCAACTGAAACAAACAAAAAAATAAATTATTTTTAATCTGCAAATTGTAAATGTGATGAAAACTAAATAAACAGGTTATAAAATAAAAAAGTGAGGTTATGAAATTTTGCGAAATGTCAAAAATGACATTTACTACAAAAAAAAACTTAAAAAATCATGTTCTATGTCTAAAAATAACACATAATTCGTAATAAGCACCACCATGCATAATTAAATCAAAATGAAAACAAGAATTCATTTAAACCTGTTCATTTCGTAGCATTCTCCACCACGACCTAACCTCAACACGCTATAAAATAGAAAAAAAATCGATATCATATCGTCATAATTACATCTTTAATTTGCAACGAAATTGTTATGGATTGCCAAAACTCACCTTAAAACGCGTAATCTAGCCGTTTTACTGCGTCTTATTTTTTTATTTTCGAACCCAAAATAGCTAGACGAAATTGCGGTCACATTGTATCGTTAAAACGTCGGATAGTTTTGCAGGTTTTCACCACTTTTATGTGACAAACTCGTTAGCGGTTGATAAGCGCGATACAATTATTACTAATCAGTTTACTTACATTTATATTAAACGTTACGTAATGTTTTTTCAGTAGAGGCTTTTTGGGGAAATGATCTTCGACATGTGCAACACTGACTTTCTACAAAACTGACTTTGACATTTTTGAACATTGACAATATTAACTAATGTTTTTACTTTCTTGATATTAATTTTGCGATTTAAATTTAGATTAAAATAAAATCACTTGGTTTTAATTAAATTGTTGCTTTAATTTTTATTATTGACGAAGAAATCTATTAAAACTTCGTTCTTTCTTCAATAGATGGCTTAGTATTACAATTAATTCTAATTATAATTTTTAATAAAGTTAACAAACTAAGTATTATTAATAAAATGAAACTAAAAAGATAATTATATTTGAGTTTTGTTATTAAAATAATGACACAATCTTAAAATAATCAATGCTTATTGATACTTATAAAACATTACGATAGATGGCGCAAAAAATAATTTAAAGATTTTTTTTAAAATTTCTTTGAATTTTTAATCATCAAGCCAAACGATCAGCTTCTTTGGACCATTTGTAAAATCCACCACGTTTTTTAAACATGGCTTTATCAAATCCAGAAAATTTCAACGCATTTTTACTGCGATATCTAAAATGGACTTCACGTTAACTTTTCGAAATTTGGAAGTACCATAACTTCATTTTTTTAAATGGTACCCCCTATATTTTATTACTTAGTCGTCTTCGACGTTTCATTTTACATCTTTTATATCCCATATGTCCTATACTTACCATTAATAGTTTGGGAGATAATTAAGGTTTTTTGAAAATGCACACATAAACATTCTGGTATAACCGGAAATGCTATGAATCTGAAAATATTTTACTCGAAGAGAACGCAATTGATTATACTTAAAATATAAATAAAGTTTAAACTATACAGGTCATAGAGGTATATAGGTATATAGAGTACTAAATGAAGTGGGAGTTTGAAAATTGGCGGGCTTATGATGTTTGATGTGAGCTTTTTATTTAAAATATTTTCAGGTTCCGGGTACTTGTGATTGCACCGGAAGTGGTGACAGTTTTCATGCTTTTTATAGACAACATTTCAATTAAAATTATACATATTAAAATTGAGGTTATATCTTTCCATTTTTGAATTATTTTCTGTTTTCTTCGTGCAATATGATTAAAATATAAATTATCTTAAGTTGTTTTACTTCGGTAATTTATTTATTGAATATTTTGAGTCAAAACTTGTTCCCATCAGTATTTTTAGTCAGCTTCTTTGTTCGATATCCACTGCTATCTCTCCATAATATAGACGTGGTATCCAAAAATTTAGCAACAATCAAGAATTATCGGGAAAGGACATCAAAAACATTATACACCATGAAATCAACCCAACCCTATCTCAACCCAACCCAACCCAACTGAACGGAACCATACCCAACCCAACTAACATAAAGATAAAATTAATACAAACTGAAATCTTCTAATTATATACTGTATATCTATAAACAAGGCTGAAATTAAGATTTTAATTATTTAAAATGCAATATTTTAAATAATGAAACTAGATACATAATTTGAATAATTTAAGTTGGTATTAAAATTATTTTTTGACAGATTAAATGTCATTAATTTTGTCAATAAAAAAAAATTAATATAAAAACATTTATTTACTAAAATATCAGCATTCAGGTACAAATTTTGCTTTCAATTTTGATATACATATTAATAATAAGCTTAAAAATTAATTTATTATATTATAAAGCAGTATTTACATTTCCATTAGTATTTCTAATAAAATGGTTGGAATTTTGAGGATATGGCAAACCCTTTAAAATAAATTGAATTTCCTCTAACGTTTTTCCATTCGTTTCAGGTACATAAAATAATACAAAAGCCGCTGTTAAAATACACGAAGCGGCAAATAAATAAAATGGAACGTATATTCCAAATTGAATTAACTCTTGATAAATCAAAAGGGAAATTGTAGCGAAAATAACATACATCGCATCAGAAATCGTCATACCCATAGCTTTTACCGAAGTTGGAAATAATTCTCCCGTCATTACAATCGGAACCAATCCCAAACCGCATTTAAAGGCGAACGCATATAAAAGTACTGCTAACACTGGAACCCAAGACATATATTCAATGTTCTCGTAGTTTTCGGATTTAAAGTAAAAATATGTTGCTAAAATTGTTAAAGATATTCCGGTTAATAAACTTGAAAAAACTAATAATATTTTGCGACCGAATTTATCAACAACGCAAATTGCAACTAATGCCGAAATTAACATAACTAAAGAAAAAACGATTCCTGAATATTTTGAGGATAAAATTCCTTCTGCATCTTCTAAAATAGTATGTAAATTCATTAACATTACACTAATACTGCTAAAGTGTTGTACAGCATTTAAAACTGTCATAATTGTTAAAGCTTTTCGATTTCCTTTATCGATTAATAAATCAATAGGTCTTCCACGTTCTTTTTCCTGCCGCTCAACAGCAATTGACATTTCATCAAGTTCTTCAGAAACATTTTCTTTGCCACCTCTTAAAAATCTTAAAGCTTTTTTACTTTTCTCTGGTTGTTTTTTCACTAAATAGTAATAAGGCGATTCGGGCATAAAAGAGAACGTAATTATTTGTGTAACAACAAAAGCAACACCAACAAAAGATGATTGTTGAATCGTTAAAAATGGCCCAACACTGTACATAACCACAACTCCGATTAACATTGCAATAAAAATGAATCCGCATAAAAGCCCTCTGATGCTTTTTTCGGCGATTTCCGCTATGTACATTGGCCCGGCCACGAATTCCATATCACCCGTCATTCCGCAAAGAAATCTTGCTGCAATTATTACTTCGATTCTTGTAGCGAAAGCTATCATAAACCAGGAAATTAAATTTCCAACGGCTGAAATTAAAATTGACGATTTCCGACCGAATTTATCGACGATAAAGATCGTTGCTGGTAATCCTGCTAATCCACCAATCATGTAAATCAATTCAACCAAATTTTCGTTTGATTCTGAGATTAAACCAACCGGACTTTCTGGACTTCTTAAAATTGGCGCTATCGGCGATGACCAAGCGTAATGCATTCCATCAGCGATTGCTCCGGATGTTGCTGAAATAAATTTATTTTTTGTATAATAAAACGGATTAATACGGGGAAGAACGGGGATAAACATGCCAATTTTAATTTGATTAAAATTTGAAAATTAAAAAAGTTTATTAATAAAATGCTAAACGAAACAGTGTAGACCGCCATCTTGTGGAGATATCGCGAAATTTTATTAAAAGAAATCATTTTAATTTAATTGTAATAAATGATGTTTTTAGAAAAAATTGTTTTAATAAAAGTTTTGGATAACTTAATTTTAAACAAAATTAGTTTGAAAACTTTTTTGATTCGATCAATAATTTGGAAGATAACCTCAATAAACGACCAAAAGTACCGCGGTATGCCGCCATTTTGGCTCGAAATGTAATCGGGAAATTCAAACCTATGTCGTTCTGTTGATAAAATTACGCCAAATTTCCTTTCATTTTATTCTCGTGGTATTCTGAAGAGTCGAAAGCCCTTTTTACTGCTATTTTTGCAACTCCAAATACAACAAAACGGCATTATTACACGTGCACTTTTGTAAATAAGTGGTGACATGCACTGACAAGCTGTCAAACCGCCATAATTCAAAATGTTATTTCGAAATATTTTAAATTATTTGTAATAAATGACGTTATTCGGAAAAATTGTTTTAATAAAAGTTTTAGATAATTTAATTTTAAACAATTTTCGTATGTAAATTTTTTTAGATAACCTCAAAAAACGATTTTTTATACTAAATTTTATACCCGTATGGAGCACCATCTAGTGGAGATATCGTAAAACTATATTAAAAGAAATCATTTTAAATAACAATATTAATAAATCCGTTATATTGAGGTTTTATTGTAATACAAAATTAAAAAAATCCTTGACTATTTGATTTCCTTGAAGCGAGAAAAAAACGTTTCTAAATTTAAATTTTGAATGGGACATAAGCAGTCGTATATAAATTAAATAAATCTCTCTGCGTTCGTATCTATTATTACTTAATCCCTTCATAGTCTGTTATTGTCCACGATTCTTTTTTTCTCGAAATGATAAACGACACCTCTCTAAAATACCAAACTAAAAAAAAACCGTTTATTATTATTATTACTGTTTTAAAATCGTTCGTGTTCGGATAAAACCAAGATAAAAAGAAAAAAAAAGAACGGAAGAGTAAAATCATTCAACCTTGATCGTCATGAATCATTTCAATTCAACCGTTTCAAAATGAAAGGTTCAAAGTTTTAATTAAAATTTTTACTTTTCCAACTTTAAGTTGAGTAAGAAAAAACTTACCGGCAATAACTGTAGTAACTTGAGCTAATTTAGCTCGAAAATTTTCTGATTTTACACTCAACATAATTATCTTGTTCTTTTAAAACGATTCCTTAAATTCCTTTTTACACTAAGTGTAATACGTTGATGCACATCTCTAAACTGGAAAGACTGGATTTGCGATCTGAACTGAATCTTTACCAAAAATCGTAAAACTTATCTGTATTGAGATAACGACGCATGTACTGAAAGAAGAACGATAGCTTTATTTGAATGTTAATATTGTGAAATGTAACACTCGAAATTATTCTTAATACGAATACAATGATAAGCAAATAGTTAGTGTTTAATTTATACTGTTTTGAGTGCAAATTTATTAAGGAAAATTACTGAATTCGTTTTTATTAGTTTTATTCGTTTATTGCTGATTTACTTATTAAGAAAATGATTTGTATACATTTTTATTAATGATAACTGATTTTAATAAATGTCTTTATTATTTATCTGTTAAGGTCACCAATTTCATTATTCCTTTTAATTTTCATTTATAATTCCCGCAGAAAACGAGATAGATCATAAAATTAATTTCCAATTTGTTTACTTACCGTTTTATTTAAACCGAATTTATCTCAAAATTAAGTTACTTAATCATTTCCCAGGTTCACCTCTTAGTTACGTTTTCAGAACACAACTAGAACTTATCACATGTATATTTTAAGAGTTTTATTTAAGTGTGTACACGAACTCAATTGAAAGTTATTAATAAATAGATCTTGGCAATGTTCCGTTTAATTGTTATCAATTAAGTTTTTCTTAATTTTTTTGTATTCGTAGTACAACAGAAAGTTTTACTTAATTGTTTTTGCAAGATTCATCTTTATTTAATTTTTAAATTAATCTTATTAGTTTATTGTTTTTTCACGGTTATAAATGTAGAATATTACGTAAAGCTTAATCAGAACGTTTGTGGCAAGGATCCTATTCAGCAACTTATTGTTAGTATCCATCTAAATAACTTTTAAAAGAAATTAAAGTTTTATACAAAAACTTTAAGGTAAGATAAAACCATCTATGCGAAGTTAGACCCTAATTAGATTTGATTTTAGATGAATAATATTTTAATCATAATAAGAAAACCGATTTCGATGAACAATATCTCATTTAATCACTTGGTTTTAATTAAATTGTTGCTTTAAGGGGGCGGTTCAAAGCGTCCATTTTTATATACGCCGGGAGAGGTTACGTAGATGTACATTCACGACTTAATGCTACATATTTATAAAAAAGTAAATACGTAGGCTTGAAGTACATATATTACTCTACGGAATGACATATTTAGTATTCTAAAATAATCATGACGCTGACAGAAATAAATTACGAAAGTTCGTCATAATAAGGGCTTAATACAAATCGTTCTCTAGAAGAGATTAGGGACTTAAACGAGGTGGCAAATATGTCATCTAATGCTTATGTATCTTAGGAACAGATTCCGTATTCGTAAAAGTGCAATAGCTGTGTGATTATTTCATGAATGTGTTTTTTCTGAAGATATGCGATTTTGTCACAATTTTTAGTCATTACGAAAAGGTGTAAAATGGGTTGCCTAAAATCGACAAAACAGTACTAAGTAAACCTTTGGCAATTACTTTGTAGATGGCTTTAGGTACTAATTAAAAATTAAAAAAAAAAATAAATATAAAAAATAATTAATTGCCAATAAAATGTTATAAAACGTATTATAAATTGATTACTAATCTTGAGTTGGTAATAACATTTGTTCATGGCCAATTTCTCTTTTAACTACTGAGTAAATAAATATATATAACAAATAGAAGATTTGTAGGCAATTATGAATGAGTTGCTGATCACAGTCCTTCCGCCCTAATTTTTAGTGATTATATTAACACTGAGAAAGTAAGAAATAACACAGCAAATTGTTATCAAGATATAAGAACATAAATAATCTAAAGTAAAGTAATAATAATTTGTAATAGACATAGATAACAATAATACTATTTATTCACAAAAAAAAAACGGTTCTACATTATAAAAAATAATAAAAATCAATAACAACTTTAATTCTATTTTACAATAAAAAAACCATCTTAGAATAACAATTTTTACAAAACTATTTCACAATAAAAAACCATCATATACAGGGTGTTTCGGTGACTCGGGGAACAAATGTAACCACATATACTAGAGTGAAAATGATGACGATTCATGTAAAAAAAATTAGTAAAAGTCCTCAAATTGCAAAGATACAGGCCATCAAAGTTATGAAATTTTAACATATTTTTCTAAATATCTTAAACACTATTTATGGTAAAGCGTTGAAATTTGGTACAGCGTAAACTAACATCACGTAAAATCATTAGGCAATTTTTGAGTTGGATCGGTACGCGGGAACAATGCTATACAGGCTGTTCATAAAGTTTGTTTGCTCAGAACTTTTTTATCCTATCATTACCCTACATTTATTTTTGCATTTTCTAATAGTAAATTTAGTTTAGAAACTTTTATCACTCTTAGAGAATATTGATAAAAACCACCGTTTCCGTATTAAATGCAAAAATGTTAGGCTCCGAATTCAATAACACTAAAAAAAATAAATAAATAAATAATTTGAATTAGCAATGACAAGTGAAAATCGAACTGAGCTGTCATAACTATTATGTATGCAACATGTCCAAGTATAGATTTAGCTAAATCACATTTTTAATTTGTTTTAGTTGGTTTAATAAAAGAACTCAAAAACAATAAATTAAAAATCAACACTAACCGGAATAATAAAAAAAGTACGTAAAATAACAAGACAAGTAATAAAAAATACTAAAGGATGTTCAAAAACTTAGATTTCTTTTTTTTAGTAATAGCACTATTGAAATCGGAACCCAACATTTTTGGATTTAACACGAAAACGGTGATTTTTATGAATATTATCTAAGAGTAATAAAAGTTTCTAAACTAAATTTACTATTAGAAACTGCAAAAATAAACGTAGGGTTATGAAAGAATAAAAAAGTTCTGAGCAAACAAACTTTAGGAACAGCCGGTAAGCATTGTTCCTGCGGACCGATCCAACTCATAAATTGCCTAACAATTTTACACGACATTGATTTATACTGTACCAAATTTCAGCGCTTTACTGTAAATAGTGTTTAAGATATTTGGAAAAATGTGTTAAAATTTCCTAACTTTGATGGCCTGTATCTTTGAAATTTGCAGACTTTTACTATTTTTTTTTACATGAATCGTCATCATTTTCACTCTAGTATATGTGGTTAAATTTATTCCCCGAGTCACCGAAACACCCTGTATACAATATAATCAAGTGACGAATTCAGTAATGTTGTAAAATTAAATGCATGAATATTGTTGAAATATTAATCATTGACTGACGAAATAAAAACCGATTTTTTTATCACTTTTATGAACCCAAGAGGTTCGAATCGCCACCTTAAAGAAAATACTAAAGAGACAAAAAAGTACCACTAAAGTATGTGCTTATAACCCATATTTTTTTATGTTAATATTACATAGCGTTAAAAAGTTCTTATAAAATAAATCAAGGGGATGGTGAATTGCATCCCCTTAGAGGGTGCTAGGGAAGTTTAAGGTATGGTTGAAAATAAGGTATCAGCCAGTAGTACATACATACAAAAATTCAAATTCTATGGTTTACTTATACTCGAAATAAAAAATAAAATGTAAATTTTTGGCTCAACTTTGACAGCTCATAGCTCGAAAACAAAAGAGTTGGGACCCTATGTTTATATAAAAAACTTGTGTTATTTTGGCAAGTACTACATCCTAGTAAAGCTTCCCGATTAAAAACTGATCCACCCTGTATATGGCCAAAAATCTGATTCCTGTGGAATTGGGTCGAAAATGTTTATTATTGTTGTAATACATTGTTAATGTTGAGTTAGGATCTAATACTGGTAAAAAAAATTTGTGTTAACCAAAATTTAGGTAATAGAAACATTTGAATAAATAATTGAAAATAAAAATTAATTGTTTAAAAGTAAAAATGTTAAGTTATGAAAATAACACCAACTATAACAATATTAATTAAATATTAATAATATATATATATATATATATATATATATATATATATTAATAAAAATATTAACATTTCGCAAAAAAAAAAAAAAAAAGAACACCAAATAATATCGAGAATAGGCATCGCGTAAGGCTGAACCAGAATATATTCCTCAATGAATAAAATATTTCGACGGTAGGATGACTAATTGTAAGCTGATATAAAAAAGCGTCGCTATGAATAACTGAATTGAACTCTCGACGACCTCTTTTAACCAACAGCGGAACTATACAAATTTTTTTTGCACTTTTGCTAATATCACGTGATTGAACGGCGACCTTAATGTTTTTTATTGAGCGATAATGAAGAAATCTATTAAAACTTCGTTCTTTCTTCAATAGGTGGCTTATACACAGCTTAATATTACACTTGTGTATAGATATACAACTGCTTCCAATCATGATTTTTAATAAATTTAACAAACTAAGTATTATTAATAAAATAGAGTTGAGTTTTATTATTAAGATAATGACACAATCTTAAAATAATCAATACTTATAAAATATTACGACAGATGGCGCAAAAAAAAATTTAAAGATTCTTTTTTTAATTTATCTTAATTTTTAATCACCAAGCCAAACGATCAGCTTCTTTGGACCATTTGTAAACTCCACCACGTTTTTTAAACATGGCTTCATCAAATCCAGAGAATTTCAACGCATTTTTTACTCCAATATCTAAAATGGATTTCGAAGGAATTTTTGCACCTTCTCTACAATCTAGAAATCTCATCTGCAACGTTTAAAACATACTGTATAAATTGTTTTAATGAAATAAGTTACTTACATATTCATCAAGGATTAAATAACTGTTTTGCATACTGTTATTAGACTCGGGTACCAAACATTTAATATCGTTATGTCGCTTTAAAAATTGATCGAAAAGATCATCTGATATGTAAAATTTTTCGCCATTACGTAAAGCTTTCTCACCTACATTTTCTCCATCTAACAATAAACATTGAAAAACTTTCCATCTAAAACATAAAAGATGATTTAAAAAAATAAAACGAAACTTTGTACGAACCTAATTGGGTTTAATTCTTGAATTTCCTCTCTCATATCTTCAAAATGATTAAATGTATTCACAACGGTGTTTATTTTAAATAACACATTATATTCTAAACACCAATCTCTTATTTTTCTCAATTGGTGGATATGATTTCGTTCCTCTCGAAGTTTTACCGACGAAAATGCTCGTCCTATTTCTTTGTTTGTGTCTTCATGGAAAGAATCACAAGAGACCGCAATTATATCTAAATAAGTTCCATACTTTTTAAACCAAGACTCAGTTACCATACTTCCGTTTGTAACAACAGTTACTGAATCAAGATTTAGAGCTTTCTTGCAATATTTTACCATTTCACCAACGTGAATCCCTTTTTTTGCTAAAAACGGTTCTCCACCACTAAAATTTATCTTCTTCATACCTAAAAATTATAAAAATAAATTAGAATTATATATTTATGTTATGTACTGAAGGGTAATGTAGAAATCTGTTAAATGTGTTAACTTAATTGTTGGACCGATAGATGACGTAATATGGTTCAATTTATTAACAATAAATTTATTATAAAAAAAATATTTTTATTGATAAATTTATGTCATTATTAATTGAATTAGTACAAAAGAAACAATGGTTATTAATCAACAAAGATCAATTAAACATTATTTATCTCTTTCTATATGACTCACCAGCTTTTTTTAACATATCCAAACCCATTTTTGCATCTTCCAAGTTTAACATAAAAGATGTTTTAGCGGTATGGAAACAAAATCCGCATTCGTAATTACACAACCTTGTAAAATGATAATTAACACTTATAGGAATGATTTCGCCCTCCTCAACATTTTTGAAACTATCAAGAATTTCATCTTCGTTTTTGAAACGTTTCAGTAAAAAGTAAAATATCGCGTAAACTAATACCGAAGTAACTACAAATACTTCAAACATTTTTGTTTTTATTAAGAAGATCTTAGAATAAACGCCACTAAAAATAACGAAAGCGTTTCGATTGCGCAGTACTTTATATACGTTGATTATCGGGGAATCACCGACTATTATAACTAAAGAATATTAGTTATAATAAGATATCGTAACTGTTTACCATGCAAATGTGGGAATCACAAAATATAAAATTTGATATCGTCTGGGTACAATAATATTTTAGTTATACGATAACATTGTGAATGTTTAAAAAAAAATTATTAATCTAAAGTATCATTATAGATTAATTTTCAACGAATTTATTTTAATAACCTTTTTAAATATTTGTAAAAAAAGAAAATAAAATTAATAGTATTAATTTTGAACAAAAAGCGAGATTAGATAGAATGATAATTAGATGATTCAATACATATTTTAAAACGTCATAATTAAATACTTTAATTGACGTTTGACGTTGACATTTCCTTGTTAAAACCCAAAACTACAAATAGGTTATATTAGATAAAAAAGCATAATCAGTAAAAATAAATTTATCAATTGAAACATATATAAATGGCAACGGTGAATCAAAATATATTAAAAAAATTCCGTAAGGCGACCATACGACAGCAAGGCGATGGAGATGAAGCGAAAGTAATACAAAGATAGGTTATGTTATGCTTATAAAATAAATTTAATTTTAATTTATAGGTGGAAGTGCGTGAAGATGAAGAGCAATCAATTAAATTACAAGAAATAATCGATCTTTTAGTTGCTGCGGGGTATTTTCGGGCTAGAATTAAAGCACTATCAGCTTTTGATAAAGTAGTCGGGGGGATTACATGGTGTATCGATTCGTGTAATGTTGATATAGACGTTGATTTATTATTTCAAGAGAATTCAACGATTGGACAAAAAATGTAAAAATCCATCACAAAATTTAGATTGATTAAAATGAATCTTTTTCTTAGATCGTTAACTGAGAAAATTGTAGCCGTCTTACAAAAAATGAAATGTAGCCATAAAATTGAGCCACATCAAATCCAAGGTTTAGATTTTATTCATATATTTCCAGTTGTTCAAGTAAGTAAAATATAGAATGAAGAATGAATTAAAAGTGAATTGAATCGTAGTGGTTGGTTAAAAAATCGATGGAATTTAGAAAAGATCATGCTGAATTTGTTAGATTGTACGCAGTAAACCAATTTAATAAAACATTTAATGTTGAGAAAAGCAAAAATAAAAAAGGTAATCAAGAAGTTTTAGAAAATTTGGATAAAGTTTATGAGGCTTACAAACCGAGAAGATTTTATAAACGAAAAACTTTACTTCCTGATGATGTAACTTCTCGAGTACAAATCACACTTTTAGAGTATGGAATGTATGGTTTTAGAAGTTATGGGAGCAGAAAATCTAACGAAAATGATGACCAAAATCATGAGGTAACATTAATCTAACCTCAAAACTTTTTATTTTAGTTTATTTAGTTATTTTTGGTTGTTATTTTTTGTTGTTTGTGTATGTTATAGCTTCAAATTCAACATTTATTAAGCAACATGGCTATTAGTAATGAGGTGGGTTTTTATTTTTGTTGCTTATTAATTTTTTTTTTGATTTTTAATTTTATAATAAATTAAATAAATTATTTCTTAAATTTGTATTAATAATTTAGATTCCGTCAGATTTTAATTTATTAAACGATCAAGAACGAAAAGAATTATGTAAACATTACACAGAACTTCAATTTGAAATAGGAATTGGAACTGAATCGAAAGAAAAACAATTAATAGAAGAACAAATTAATCGATTATCAACCGATAATGATTCGTTAATAAATGAAGAGAAATTAATCGAATCGGAATTAAATGAAATCAAATTGAAACAATCGGAAGCGGTTAAAAAATTAAATGAATTAGAATGTGCCGTAGAAGAATTAAATGCTGGCAATGCGAAGGAAATTGAAGAATTAGTTAGGGTAAATGATAATTTACGACAAAAGGAGTTACAATTTAAGGAGGAATGTAAAAAAGAATTGGTACAATTACAAAATAAAATAGAAGAAATGAAAAGTTCAAATTTAACGACTGAAAATGAAAGTTCCTTGGCGGAAGAGCTACAACAAGAGATGGAGAAGATGAAAAATCTTCGATTACATTTAGCGAAAAAAAATCGCGTTATATCTGTTTTACAAAGACAAATGGATGAGAGCCCGAGTCGGCCAGAACTTGCTCAATACCAAAGAAGATATTTTGAATTATATAACCAAATTGCCGCGAAACACAAAGAAACGAAACAGTATTTTACCCTTTTTAATACATTAGAAGATACTAAACAATATATGAAAAAGGAATTATCCTTGTTAAATTCAATATCAGATAGCTATCCAGAGTAATTATTAATACAAAACCTTTCTTTTTAATTTTATTGATATTCTTAATTTTTGTTTTTATAGGGCAATGATGTCGAATGTTGGTCGTGAAGAATTTTTAAGACAATTAGATAAAATCGTTGAAGGTGTAAAACAATCAAAATGCCGTATTGAGTTAAATTTGGTCGAAGAAAAACAGAAAAGAGATCAATTAGGCGCTAAATTACAAGGATTAGTCGAGTTACAACGAAAATATGTAGCAGCAGTTCGACAACTTAGCATAGAATGTAAAAAATTCGAAGTTTTAAATCGTTCCTAGAAATAAATAATTTTATTTTACCTATATGTTATTATGTGATATTTTAATCTTATACAGGGTGTCTCAGCGAGACCGGACATTAGACGTTTCTGGGGGTTTTGGCCAAAATAAAAATTCGACTAAAATATTTTCTAGCATTTCCTATTATACCGGAAGTCGCCACCTACTTTTTTTTTTAAAGTAACACCCTGTATATTGTTACATATTTGGATTTGTCTATTTTCAAGGTTTATGAATTACTTTACTTTTTGCAATTTGATTCGGCCGTTCTCAAGTTATCCGATTTTCTTCTAAAAAGATCTGCTCCAGCAGACATTCAAAAAATCAGAGAACACTCGATTTTTGGGATATCAATTTAGGATTCAGAACATGCTTAAATAACATGATGGAGTATGTTTTGGTGCCAAGAATCTAAATCGTTTGGTCACTTAACTATGCCACGTTAACTTCAAAATTTGCAAGTACCATAACTTAATTTTTTTAAATGGCACCCCCTATATTTTATTACTTAGTCGTCTTCGGCGTCTCATTTTACATCTTTTATATCCCATATGTCCTATACCTAACATTAATAGTTTGGGAGATAATTAAGGTTTTTTTGAAAATGCACAAATATATCGATATTTAATATAGTGTGCCATGGAAAACAAGCCTTCTCAATGAGTTCTTGTCAAAGTCTTATTTGTTTACGTCACTTGATGCATGTGAGCTAATAATTATCTGTTAGGTGCCTTAATATTAGTACTAAAAAGATTTAAAATCGATAACAATAACGGAAATTATATTTAAGCAAATCAAGAAATTCTTATTTTTCGTGTTTCGTTTAAAAAAAAAAAATTAGGTGGGGACTTCCGGTATAATCTGAAAATATTTTAGTCGCAGAGGAAAATTTTAAAACCAAAATAACTCGAAAACGAAAAACGCTAAGTGCCAATAGCTTTTATCAAAGTCAACTTATTTTTTTACGTATTAATCAGTGTAATAAAAACTATAGTACTCCATTTAAAATAACGAAGTTATGCTCTACTTCCGGTAGACAGGAAGTGGCGGCCATCTAGAAAATATTTTAGATCGAAAGTGCTGAATGAACAACTCATGTTACCAAAATTTCAAATCTCTACGAATAGTGGAACCTGAAACAGTTCTAACGAACAAGTTACGCGAGATAACCTGTATAAAAAGAAAAAAATGATTTGCTTAATCAATTTAATCATAATTGAAAATATACATACATTGCAATAATGTAAGGGAATTAATAATAATAAACTGACCAGCTTTGTATACGGTTTTTTAGTTTATGAAAAAAATACTCAATATAATGTATTCATATACTATTTAGGAATATTCATTGAAAATATTTTTTGTAGATAATATTTCAATTAAAATTAAACTTATTAAAATTGAGGTTATATCTTTTCATTTTTGAATTATTTTCTGTTTTTTTTCGTGCAATATGAATAAAATATAAATTATCTTAAGTTGTTTTACTTCGGTAATTTATTTTAGTCAAGATATTGAATATTTTGAGTCAAAACTTGTTCCCATCAGTCTTTTAGTCAGCTTCTTTGTTCCATATCCACTGCTATCTGTCCATAATGTAGAAGTGGTTTCCAAAAATGTAGCAACAATCAAGAATTATTGGGAAAGTACATCAAAAACATTACACACCATGAAATCAACCCAACCCTACTGAAGGGAACCCTACCCAACCCAACTAACATAAAGATAAAATTAAAATTAACTGAAATCTTTGTTTATAGATGTACAGTATATATATAAACAAGGCTGAAATTAAAATTTTAATTATTTAAAATGAAATATTTTAAATAATGAAACTAGATTTATAATTTGAATAATATAAGTTGGTAGTAAAATTATTTTTTGACAGATCAAATGTCATTAATTTTGTCAATATAGAAAGTACAAAAATAAAATTAATATAAAAACATTTATTTATTAAAATATCAGCATCAAGCCAAAAAGCAGTAAAAAGCAATATCATGCCAAAATCATGAAATATTTTTTGAAAATTGTTAGGTGGAAATTATGTATTTACTATGAAGAATTTTATTTTATTAGTTTACCCTTCTGTTATCTAATTGTTATCCGAGCTTCAATTCATAAAAAAAAACAATTTTATCGATTTTCAAAAACCGCAAAAAATATATTTATTTCAATATAGTTAGTTAATTTAACATAGGCTACCAAACAATCATGCAGTATTTCATACTCGGAGTGCCATCTGTAATCGATATTCTAACTTATAAGAAATTTTTGTTAATGAAGCCCAATCTTAAATAACAATATTAATAAGTCCATTCTAACGAGGTCCGTTATATCGAGGTTTAACTGTATTTACAACATAAAAAAAAAATCCTTGACTATTTGATTTCCTTGAAGCGAAAAAAAAAACGTTTCTAAATTTAAATTTTGAATGGGACATAAACAATCGTATATGAATTAAATAAATCTCTTCGCGTTCGTAACTATTATTACTTAATCTTTTCATAGTCTGTTATTGTCCACGATTCTTTTTTTTTCGAAATGATAAACGACACCTCTCTAAATTACCAAACTAAAAAAAACCGTTTATTATTATTATTGTTTTAAAATCGTTCGTGTTCGGATAAAAACAAGATAAAAAGAAAAAAAAAAAAAGAACCGAAGAGTAAAATCATTCAACCTTGATCGTTATGAATCATTTTCAATTCAACCGTTTCAAAATGAAACGTTCAAAGTTTTAATTAAAATTTTTACTTTTCCAACTTTAAGTTGAGTAATAAAAAAACTTACCGGCAATAACTGTAGTTACTTGAGCTAATTTAGCTCGAAAATTTTCAGATTTTACGCTCAACATAATTATCTTTTTTTTAAACGATACCTTAAATTCCCTTTTACACTAAATGTAATAATACGTTGATGCACATCTTCAAACTGGAAAGTCTGGATTTTCGATTCGAACTGAATCTTTACCTAAAATTGGAAAACTTTTCAGTATTGAGATAACGACGCATGTACTGAAAGAAGAATGGTAGCTTTATTTGAATGTTAATATTGTGAAACGCAACACTCGAAATTATTCTTAATACGAATAAAATGATAAGTAAATAGTTAGTGTTTAAATTATATTGTTTTGGGTACAAATTTATTAAGGAAAATTACTGAATTTGTTTTTATTAGTTTTAATTCGTTTATTGATAAGATTTACTTGTTAAGAAAATTATTTGTATACATTTTTAATAATGATAACTGATTTTAATAAATGTCTTTATTATTTATCTGTTAAGGTCACCACTTTCATTATTCCTTCAAGGCTTTAAATTTTCACTTATAATTCCCGCAGACAACGAGATAGATCATAAAATTAATTTCCTATTATATTAGATTATTTACTTACCGTGTTATTTAAAGCGAATTTATCTCAAAATTGAGATACTTAGTCATTTCTCAGGTTCACCATTTTCAGAACACAACTACTACTAGTAGAACTTATCACATGTATATGAAATAAATAAATAAATTCATCTTTATTTAATTTTTTAATTAATCTAATTAGTTTATTGTTTTTTCAGGGTTATAAATGTAGAGTATTACCTAAAGCTTAATCAGAACGGTTGTGGCAAGGATCCTATTCAACTACTTATTGTTAGTGTTCATCGAAATAACTTTTAAAAGAAATTAAAGCTTTATACAAAAACTTTTTGAACAATATTTGTAATATTTATGTATTTTAAAAAAATTTAGCAGTTAATTATGATATAAAAATTAAAACTTTAAAGTATTATAATTTCGTAAATAATTAAAATAGGACATATGTTCATTAACATTTTTTTTTGTAATTGGATTAGCTATCATATGACAAAGTTTGATGGTGAGCTGATAAATCATCCTGTATAAATCAATAAATGGCTAAGGTATAGATTACCTTCAATAATTTCAGTGATTTGTCATATACAGATAAAATTTGGTATACTGTGCAATTTTATAATGAGGAATCTGATAAGATCGGCATCGACCAACATCCCTTTTCGAGAAAATATATAATTTTAACTAACAATCGATAATAATGAAATACTAGTAATAACAGCTATTTTCCAAAAAGCGGACCCGACTCGTATTCAAATGCATTCAACTAAGAATAAAATCAACGTTGCTGATTGTCGGGGAATTACCCGACAATCGGACAGTCCTAGTCGCCATCGGCCTGGCGCGTCAGCCCGATCGAGTACACATGGAGCGGTGTTGCCGCATTAGGCGTGTTCACGAGCGAATCTCGTTTCGAATTTTTCGCCAGCTAGGTAGGCCTCTTAATACAAAAACTTTAAGGTAAGATAAAACCATCTATGCGAAGTTAGCCCCTAATTAGATTGGATTTTACATGGATAATATTTTAATCGCAACAAGAAAACCGCTCAACCGATTTCGATGAACAATATCTCATTCGATTCGCCATAGTTTCTTATATTGAATTTCTTGGTCTGAATTCATTCCCGTTAACATTGTACAGCCATTAGAATGACACCGTGTTCAGGCTAGATTTTCAGGCGCCCAAACATGTCATTCTGAGGGCTGTACAAGGTTATATGCAAAAAATTGAGATTGGGAATTTTGTCATTTCGTTAGAAGAAACTATGACGAATCGAATGAGGTATAAATCTTGATAATCTAGTACATCGTTTGTGTGTTATGACCACTTAAAAAATGTCGTTTGTGTAATGTTTTGGCGGAATTCCAAAGAAATTTCGAATAGGAAATTTCCACTTTCACATAAGGTTAAGGATTAAGTTTTCGAATGAGATATTGTTCATCGAAATCGGTTGAGAGGTTCTCTTGTTACAATCAAAATATTATCCTATCTAATTGTAGGCTAACTTCACATAGGTTACAAAACCTTAAATAAGGCTTAAATCTTTGCTTGCTATAAAGATATCGTCTTTATATCGTATTCCTCGCCTATATCCGAAATATAAATACTTTTATTGATTTTCCATTTAATATTCGATATTTTCATTCCTTGTTTTGGCAACATTACAACATCTTATTTTTTTATAAAAGAGAAATCAATTGCTTTGTTTAATGTATTTTTAGAAACAAACGTTAAGAAATAATTAAAATAAACATAGTTCAAAATTTTAATTATTTAAAAGTAAATGTGTTTAATAACAAATATGGGGAATTTATAATTTAATTATTTTAAGTTGGTAGTAAAATTATTTTTTGACATATTAAAAGGTTATGTCCTTCAAATATAAATCTTTTTCATTTAAATTTTTATTTAAATTAAAATAATTATAACTGTGTGAACACTTATGAGAAGTATTTTTAATATTTTATTTATATTTTCAGTGTCTTTGAACTCAACTTTTGCGAGTTACTGTAATCCTTTTCACACAATTTATGACATGTCAAAATGACGTTAGAATGTTTGGTTAAGTTTTGCTTTTTTTAATCAATCACGAGATTAAAAAAGTTTTAACAGACGGTACGCTGGTAGAAATAAAGGCAATGTAGGCAGATATTGGATAGAATGAGGGATTAATCCTGATGTAAGTAAATATATGATCTTTTAAAAGGGTTCAAATATATTTTCTGAAAGTGTTCCAAACCATTTTTCTATATAATAGGCAAGTCTAGCTAGAAACACCGAATATAATACATCATGACTATCAGTTGCAAAAGCTTTATTAAGATCCAAGTATACCAAAGTTGAATTGAACTTTAAAAGCCGTTGTGTTGATATGTTTCTATCGAATTATCAAACTTTATGATGTAAATGATGATGTTGGTGAAAGTGGTATTCAAGGAGTTTTTTGATAATACGTAATCAGTTAAATAAAACAGTGAAGTCATATATTAATTTATTTTTATAAAAATCAACACAGCACTATTTTTTCAATCTTAAATTAATTTATACAATAAAAAAAATAAAATTAAAAATTAAATAAAAATTATAATTTCGTACAAAGATCATTTGGCGTGATTTCTTCTTGAGGATTCTTTTTCATTTCACTTAAAGGAATACCTTTAAGCAAATACTGAATCTCCTCTAAAGTTTTTCCTTTCGTTTCCGGGATATAAAATATTGCGAAAATCGCGGTTAAAATACAACAACAAGAAAACAAATAAAACGGGCAAAAAATGCCGAAATTTTTAACTAATTCTTGATAAATAAATATCGATAGGGCCCCAAATAAAACGTACATCGCGTCCGCATTGGCCATGCCCATGGCTTTAACTTTTGCGGGGAATAATTCCCCGGTCATTACGATTGGTACCATTCCTAGTCCGCTTTTAAAAGCTACAGCGTAAAGTAAAACGGAAAATAAAGGAACCCAACCAATATTTGAAACATCACCCCCTTGGTGTTTCACTAAAAGATATGTTGCTAAAATTGCTAATGAAATAGCGGTTAAAAAGCTCGAAAAAACTAATAAAATTTTACGACCAAATTTATCAACGATTGTAATTGAAACTGATGCCGAAAGCAACATAACTAATGAGAAAACAATTCCCGACCAATCCGGCGATACAATTCCTTTTGCATCTTCTAAAATTGTATGGAGATTCATCAAAATAACACTAATACTACTAAAATGTTGTGAAGCGTTTAAAACTGTCATAATAATAACTCCTTTTCGATTTCCCTTATCTAATAATAAATCAATCGGTCGTCCTTTTTCTTGTATTTGTCGATCGATTGCTGTTTTTAATTCTAAAAGTTCCGCATCAACGTCTTCCGTGCTTCTTAAAAAAACTAAAGCTTTTCTACACTTTTCATCTTTTCCTTTCATTAATAAATAATAAGGCGATTCGGGCATAAAACTAAACGTAAATAATTGTACGATTACGAAAGCTGCACCAACACAAGACGATGTCACTAACGACACAAATGGCGCAACCGAATAAATAATAACAATTCCGAGTAAAAGTGCTAAATAAATAAATCCTGATAATAATCCTCGAATTGATTTATCAGCAACTTCCGCTATATACATTGGTCCAGCAACAAAAGCCATATCACCAGCCATTCCTGAGATAAATCTGATAGCGTAAATTGTTTCGACATTTGTTGCACATGCAGTCATTATCCAAACTACTAAACTCATCATTGCTGTGATAAGAAGGGACATTTTTCTACCCAATTTATCAACAATGAAGATTGTTATTGGTAATCCAGCGATTCCACCTAACATGTAAAGTAATTCGATCCACATAGCTGACTCGTGGGTTACATCCGGTATTGGACTATCTGGTTTTGATAAAATTGGGAGAACGGGTGCTGGCCAACCATAGTTCATACCATCTGATAATGCTCCAAGTGTTGCTGTAAAGAGATGAAGACAAAAAATAATTAAAACACCAATATATTTTAGTTTTAAGTTCTTATTATGATTTTTACATTAATTTATTTAGAAAACAGAGCAATTTACAACAAAAATATGTGAATTTCAAATTTAATAATTCAGCACATTTAATTTCCAATTTTTTAATATAAGATTTAATTGCGTTGTGCAATGAAAAAAAGGTAGTGCCAATAAAAAGTTTAAAAATGAAAATATATAATTTTACGTAAATATATTCAATAACACGAAATGTCAAATTTTAAGGTTAAACGTCGTTAAACGTCAAAACAATATGAGAGGTTATGTTTGACGTCAAAACATAATTATTTAAATAGAATTAATTCAATGGTTGGTTGTTTTAAGAAAGAATTAAAAATTGCGCATTGATACTTCAACTATAACACTCATGATAGTTAATTAAAACCGTCTTACTAAAGAAAGAACTATTCAAAGATCAAGGATAGACATAGATGAATGTTATTATCGATTAAGAATGAAGAACATATTTAAACCATATATACATATACCTTAGATACAAGATTAATCATTTCATTAACAAGATCATTTTGAAGAAATGATATACAATACAAGTTCATTCATTGTTTGAAAAAACGGTTATTGAAGAATTATGAGGAACTTCATTAAAGAAACATTTTATGAAACGAATTTACTTTTGGAAAATGAAATTCTGTTTTCAAAGACATTAAATTAAACCAAAGAAAATTTTACTTTATATAAAAATTTTTTTTTAATTAACAATTTCTTTTTAAGTTGTGGTAATGATTAGATAGATTACTTAAATTTCTACAAAAGTGCCGCCTTTATAAAGACACGTTCTTAAATGTCATTAAAAAAAAAAAGAAACGTTCAAGGATATTTTATTAAAGTGTCCGAGAGACTCTAAGTCTGCCTCGTTTGTTGGATTTTATTAATTGGGTACGTCTTGGGTTCAATGGATCAACTCAAATAATGGAATTTCAGCGTCATACTCTGTCAATTTTATTTAATGTTAACTTTTTTTGATTAAAACCAATTATTTTCGGTTATATTAAACCCGGAAGTTCACAAATTGTATTATTTGGTGTTTCTTTAAAGAAATAAAAATGTATCATTTAAAAGTCCATTTTCATTAATAAGTTCTTGTTAAGCTATTTAATGTAGCTTTGGGGAAATCCCAACAAAACTGTAGAGAAAGTTAAGTGAGGTGGAATGCTCATATAGATTATAAAAAGGAATGTTACCTTTAAATAAATGTTAGATGCTTAAAGGTATGTGGAGTAAATTTTCTAGTTCAAAACTTTACAACAATGCAAATAATTTCATAAATATGTAGTCTTAAATGAAACACTGGAATTTTCTTTATGACATCAGATCACCTTCACGATTTAGGTAGGTAACAAATTATTTAAAAAGAACCTTTCAAATAGCATCAATACACTCAATAACAAGTTTTACAACACGCTAACTTGTTCAAGTAATTACAATTTTCATAATAACATTGTTATTGTTTACTTAAAGAGTTTTAGTCACTTCTGTAACTTAATTAGGCACGATTTTAACATGTTTTGTTAGATTTATTTATGTGCCCATTATTATTAATTGTCAATGAGAGAGTATAGAAATTTTAGTGTCGAGTTGAATTTAATGAAATTTCTTGGTCGATTTGAAACTAATTATCCAATATATTGCCTATTAATCATAAAAAAAATTTTAAAGAGTTACTTTAAAGATTTAATCTGACGTTTATTGAAAGTGAGGTTAAGGAAAGAAAAGTTTCCTCCGAAATAGTTAGAGTTAAGAACTGAAACTTTTTGATGTTATAAAAGAACGTTTGAGGTTAGTTTATACCAAAATTTAAGTTTCTATGATGAACGATTTATTTTATATGAACTTTTAAATTCATCGATTTAATTTGACGTTTATTGAAAGTGAGGTTAAGGAAAGAAAAGTTTTCTTCGAAATAGTTGGATTTTAAGAATTGAAACTTTTTAATGTTATAAAGGAACGTTTGAGGTTAGTTTATACCAGAATTTAAGTTTCCATGATGAACGATTTATTTTATATGAACTTTTAAATTCATCGATTTAATTTGACGTTTATTGAAAGTGAGGTTAAGGAAAGAAAAGTTTCCTCCGAAATGGTTAAAATTTAAGAATTGAAACTTTTTGATGTTATAAAAGCACGTTTGAGGTTAATTTACACCAAATTTTACCTTTCCATGGTAAACAATTTATTTAAAAATCATCGATTTAATTTGACGTTTATAGAATGGAAGGTTACAAGAAAAAGAAGTTTTCCTCAAAACAACTAGGATTTAAGAGATGAAACTTTTTAAGGTTGTAAAAGACCGTTCTATGTTAGGTTATACCAAACTTTAAGACTCCATGGTGAACAACTTATTTGATATGAATTTTTAAAATTACCCATTCAATTTGACATTTATCGAAAGTTATAAAATCTTCGTTATCAATAATTTTTTTTAGAAAATATTAAAGTAAATTAGCAATATATCATATATTATTATTTAAAGTATATTCTTTTAGCTTTAATTTGGTACAAAAATAATCTTTTGATATTTTAGATACATTTTTTGAATTATTTTAAAAAGGTTAAAGCAAAAAGAATGGTTTTAATTGGAATGATGAATATGATGATTAACTAACCTGTTAAAACAGTAATCACTTGGGGCATTTTCCCATTAAGGAACTTTCCTTTTAAGTCGTACATTTTCAAATAAAAAACGTTTCTTTCTTTTAAACCCACTAATAAAGAAGTCTTGTAAAAGTATCACAAGTTTAAGATCACTTTTATTTAAAAAGTTTTTAATTTAAAACTTTGTTAACAATTTACATAACTTTTTCTATCTTCACCACAACACCCGATCGATCATACTTTGCAATCGATAATAAACCGAAATGAACCGCGTGGTTCGTTTTTATTTTGTTGACCTGACTCTCGTCTCTTCTACCGTGTTCAGTCTCTCTTTTGCTTAGTTTTAGAGGACAAGTTTCGGAAGCATCAAGCTACAGTTACTGGTTGATTGTGTGGTGGTGGTGGTGATGAAGGAGAAGGAAGAGGAATGTAGAAAAGAAAAAAATGCACATCAAGGAAACAGGTTTAACTTCATATTAAAATGTAATAGCAGAGAAAAAATTCTTAATGAACGTAAATTTTCTTTCTCTTTTTACGTTATTGTAAAATTGTAAAACAATAACGGTTTATGTTAATTCGTTCAATTTATTTAATTTATTTAAGATTTTCTTTTATATCGTTTTTTATACATTCAAGTATTTCCGGTTTCAACTGCATCGAACCGATTTAGTTTTAAAGCTTTATTCTTTCATTATTGGATAAAATAAATTGTTTTTAAGTGGTGCTTATGAAACAATTTAAAACTGTGAATTAAAAAAAATTATTTTAATAAAAGTCATTTTAATCAATTTATTAATGGAAAATCCGGTATTTCCCAACATCTTTACCGACTGAAACTTGATCGAAACTTGCTCTCACCAGTTCCAATTGAAAGTGAACCGACTTCGCCCTCATCCACAAATAAAACTAAACAAGGATTTATTCAATTTTTATTGAATTCAATAAACTATTAATAGTTTCAGTTTCTAAATTTATAATTTTAGTATTTTTAATAGAATGATTACTAAATAAATAAATAATAAACCTCGATATAATTAACTGTTAATTAAAATTTGCACTTTAAACTGTTTTAAACACAAAAAAAGCTGGATGGACATTCTCATTTAAAGTGAGTCATTTTGAATCATTTTAATTTAATTGTAATAAATGACGTTTTTCGAAAAAATTGTTTTAATAAAAGTTTTGGATAATTTAATTTTAAACAAATTTCGTTTGAATTTTTTTTTGATTCGGTCAATAATTAGGAAGATAACCTCAAAAGACGATTTTTTATACCAGTGTGGAGCGCTATCTGGTGGAGATGTCGCAAAATTTTATTAAAAGAAATCATTTTAAATGACATTTTAAACAAATGTTATACGAAACATTTTTCGATTAAAACAAAAATATGATATGATTTGCCTTAATTTAAAATGAGTCATTTTGAATCATTTTAATTTAATTGTAATAAATGACGTTTTTCGAAAAAATTGTTTTAATAAAAGTTTTGGATAATTTAATTTTAAACAAATTTTGTTTGAAATTTTTTTTGATTCGGTCAATAATTAGGAAGATAACCTCAAAAAACGATTTTATATACCAGTGTGGAGCGCTATCTGGTGGAGATGTCGCAAAATTTTATTAAAAGAAATCATTTTAAATGACATTTTAAACAAATGTTATACGAAACATTTTTCGATTAAAACAAAAATATATGATTTGCCTTAATTTAAAATGAGCCATTTTGAATCATTTTAATTTAATTGTAATAAATGACGTTTTTCGAAAAAATTGTTTTAATAAAAGTTTTGGATAATTTAATTTTAAACAAATTTTGTTTGAAATTTTTTTTGATTCGATCAATAATTAGGAAGATAACCTCAAAAAACGAAAGAAATCATTTTAAACGATGTTTTAACCAAATTTTATACGAAATATTTTTCGATTAAAACAAAAATATGATATAATTTTCCTTTTACCCGAAACTTTCTAGTTCTAGGTCCAGTTTTAGTTCAATGAAAAATATACAACAATCTAACGCTGAATAACAATTAAAACTAGAAGATATTTATTACATGCGAGATTTCACTGTACAAGTTTTTTTTATTATCAATCGATTAAAACGAAAGTTTCTCTTTTTTAAAATAGACATTTATATAATAATCTAATGACGTAAATCGTGTGAAATATTTAACATTCAACCTTTCTACAATAAATGATTAACAACTCCTTGTAATTACTTAATAATGCAGTTCATAATTGGATTATTTTTTGATCGTGGTGAATGTATTTTAACAAGATAGAAATGAAACAAACGCAGATTGAATCATTGTCAATGTCTTAACCTTAAAGAAAGAAAAACCGGCAGCAGACATTCTACGGTCCAACGATCAAAAACGGTTAACAAACACTAACACACCTGTAGTAACAAGAAATCGTTCTTAGTCACGCTGTGAAAACCCTCCTCTTATCTTCCGTTTAAGCCTTTTAATTTAAATCAGAAATCCCAAAGAACCACAACGCACGCACTAATTTATTTTGTTTTTTTTTGTTGCAATATCGTGGCATTAACGTCATAATATAATTATACAGAAGCAGATTAATACGGGTTTTAAAGCGATTTTTTTAAATTCTCGCTCACTAATACATTATTCATTTATAAATTTTCTAATTATGACGACAATTCGTTTTTATTTACATTTATTAGTATTTTAACGTTGAGAAAATAAAAAAATCGTTTGAAACGAGTACAAACACGAAAGATTTATCTCAAAAAATAACTGAGATATAACTCAAAGTTTAAACCGGAAGTACTCATAACCTAATCTCAATTGGAGTACTGTTAAATGATTCTTTTTGAATTTAGTTTGGGTTGGGTGGATTTTTTGCTGTAAATTATTTTTTTTTATTAAGACGGAAATTGCGGAAGGTAATTTCGTAAACATTTCACTTTGGTTAAGGTCGTCATCGAGATTTCGTTATTATAGAAGTTCACTAATCCGAGAAGGTTAACAAATTCGCTACAACAATGAGTTGCTGTTTAACTTTTATGTGTCTAAAACGTTTCGGTTTCCGTATTCTAAGAAATAACACATCATTATCAAGGTTATAAAAAATGTTAAATAAAAAAATGTAAATTGCTAAGACATTTTTTATTGTATAATTTTTTTTTTTTCATAAACGCAACGCATATTTATGGTTATAATAATTTCAAATTGATTAGAACCTAATTAAAATCTTTTAGAAATTAAAAAAAAACTGCAATCTTCCACTCCCTCAATTATTATAATGCGTACTAATGAATAAATAACTAATGAAAACCACAAGGTTTAACCGGAGAGTAACAATTCTGTTAATTCTGTACCTTGACCACGAAATTTACATGTTAAGAAACAAATAATTCTTTGAAAACTAACATAATTAATAAATCAACTTGAAATTTGAGTAAAATAAAAGATTATTTTGCTTTGAAGAAAAAAATAAATTAAATTAATTGATAACAAGATTCCAGGATGTAGATTGTTGCTAAATATAGAAAGGTAAAATCGTTTACGCCAACGGTTAAGTTCAATTACTAAGTAAACTCATTAACGACCGCCGTTAATTCAGTGAAAGACTCACGCAACTAAGAAACTAACCGATTTTTATATTTTGAGTTACATTCAATGTCAACTACCACGAAGAAAGAAAATCCTTTTATTTCTTTAAATAAACATAATAAAAGTGTGAAAAACTTGAGATATCTAGTTCTAATTATGTAAAATCTTCATTATTTATTACTTGAAAAGATTTTGTTTTTCTGCAAAAGTATTATTTCTGACAATCTTGAAGAGAAGTTTTAAAAATTCCTATAAAATCCAGTTCTTGGAATATGAGTATGAAAATTGCCCAAAATGTTAATAAAAGGGTTCTCTTTCCAATGAACCAAAACGTTTTGAAAAATAACTTTTAGTTTTTGAGAAAACAATATTTGATGTTTTGATAAAATTTTCGATGTTACAATTTTCATCGATAACTTTCAAAATTCGCTATAACATTAATTTCTGTTATCATTAATTTTTGCTCCTTTCTGATAATATGGGTTGTTT
Source organism: Onthophagus taurus (assembly GCF_036711975.1). Classification (NCBI taxonomy): domain Eukaryota; kingdom Metazoa; phylum Arthropoda; class Insecta; order Coleoptera; family Scarabaeidae; genus Onthophagus; species Onthophagus taurus. Next base: position 8,330,480 of record NC_091967.1, read on the forward strand.
GATCTGATAATTACAATTACATTATCATCATTACCGCTACAATGGCATGAAATAAATTGATGCAAATTCCATTTATTGTTATAAACATCATGATATAAAACGTATAATTAAATAAATTAATCGATAGTAATCTTAAATGTTTTCATCCTCTCCGTCTTACAATGTATTCCGTACATTCAATTCAATGTTGCTGTATTTGTAGATTTAACTTTTTGTACTTAATCTAGCAAAAAACTGTAAATATTAATGTTTAATAAATTAAATATACTTTAAAAAGTTTAATAAAAAATAATTCATTTCTTTATGTACTTTATACTAAATATTTAATAACCTCAATAAATTTATTAAACTTTTTAAGTAAATGTGTACGTTGGGTTGCATACACTATTTTATGAATTATTAAAATAAATAAATATTTAATTATATCATAAAAAATAAATTCCATGCGATGTAAAGTATTAAAAATTTAAATTATTAGTATTATAAAGTAATAATTATTTATGTATTAATCCTATTAAGGCCCACTTTATCACCTCTGAAGTGTTTTTACTTCTATGTTTAACATTAAAGGTAATTTCTAATTACTCCTTTTAATTAATTCAATTAGCTAATTCTTTAGTTTATTATAATCCCCATAGTTTATACCATCATTGTAAGAGTAGTCTGTATTAGATGGACTCATACTCTAACTGGTTTGAAGTGTTAATGTTAAATAATAAATCTGCGACTCAGGATAAAAGTAAATTAAAGTGTAAACTAAGGTGACAAAGTACATAATCCAATTAACAAATCTTGGGAATCCGGTAATATTATCGATCCTCTCCTCGTTCCAATATTGTATAAACAGAATGTGGGAATATTGTCCGTAAAAATTGAGTAGATTTAAGAAAGTCTTATTATAAGTTTAATATTAAGGATGACATTTGTGATGAAGTTGATGTAAAAAGATCTGATGTAACACAACCTGTAAATGAGACTGGTAAAGATTTTACTAATATAATTATATACTGTATTGACTGAACCTATTAAATATCCGCTTGTTACACGATTTGGTCGTTTAGTAAAGTGTCCGCAAAGATTAAATCTTTAAATTTAAGAGGAAGGATGTATTATATAGTTAGTCCTCTGTATTACCGACATCTGTGACATGAGCCACAAATGACGAATAATGACAAGCAATGACAAGCTAAATCAAGCCAAATGTGTTTTATTGTCCAATAAAAATAATACTTTTTAATATAGTTAAAAACATTTAGTTTTTCTTAATTTTATTTCCTACTAATGTAGGGCGCCGATTACATCTTCTAATAATCCATCTTGCACTTACACAAAACAACACAAAGGAAACTCCAATTAAAACCGTCATAACCGCCAAGATATCAACCATATAAAATTGATAATTGGGTAAATTAACCGATGGCAATCTTAAGTGTTTTGCCCCAGTGTGTCGTATAACATACTCAATCCAATATGTTGCTTTATCGATGGGTTTAACTTGTTGATCATGGAAAATTTTTGATTTGATTTGAACGTTTTTTCGGTACCTATAAAAAATAATTAATATAAATTAAGTTTTTAAGTGTTTAGTACAAGTTTTATTATAATTTAAAACGATTTTTTTAGATTTAAAAAATAATAACCTCAATAGACTTTATCAATATGTTTGTATATTGGGTTGCATACACGACTTTAAATTTAAAAATAATTTTTCTTACTTTTCATTATTTAAAACTTGATTAATTCCATTAAAAAAGCTTTCTTCGTTTAATTTTTGAAAAGGAATATTAATTGCATATCCTTCAGAAGCCGCGTACGCAGCATTCATCATTTGATCTCCAAATACTGGGATTGCAACCATTGGAATACCATGATAAATACTTTCAATGGTGCTCAACAACCCACCATGAGTGATAAAAAGTTTAATATTGCGATGAGCTAAAATATCGTTTTGGGGGAACCACTTTCTAATAATAACATTTTCAGGTTTCCCTGGAAGATTGTCATCTTCAAATTTCCAAAGGACGGTTTGTTTCAACTTTCCAAACACTTTTAATAATTTCTCACGAATTTCCGGATAAAGCTTGTTCCCTTTCAAATTTGAACCCATACTAAAATAAATAACACCATTTTTAGCATCATTTAAAATTTTTTCCAAATCTTGAGGTAGTTTTTTCGGTTCATCGACATGATAACCGCCAATTTCGATCATATTCGGCGAATTTAATTGCGGCTTTGTAAAGCTGATGTGAGAATTAGTTAGAATCAACGATGTGTTGTAAATTAAATCGAAAACGTCCGGTGAATTCGGGAAGAATTTTTTTATTAATTGATTTTGTTTCGGATAGAAATAAATGTGATCAAAGAGTTTTTGGACAATGTTTAAAAGGAGTGTTTGAATTCTTTGACAAAACGTTTGTTGGGGATTCTCGATACCAAGGTAAATATTTGGCATGAATGATGGAATATCAGGTATTCCAACTAAATGATTTGTCCAAATTGATGAACCAATTGTTGATATTAAAACGGAGGGAGCGTTGTAATGATTTGCGATTGCGTGAAAAGAATCGAGGAAAAAGCTTTCTGATATTACTAGATCGAATTTTTCGTTTGATTTTAAGATGGTTTGTAGTGCTTCGTTTTTTAAGGTTTCTTCTGATAACATAAGTCCCATGTTTCCTAAACTTACAATTCCTATTAATGGTGAGATTCCAGCCATATCGAACAAATTTACTGATTTCATCATCTCTGAAAATCATTTTTTTTTTAATAAATTATACATTTTTATTAGATTAATGAGTTTTTACCTGTCGCTAATTCAAGAAATCCAGTTAGAACAACACTTTTTAAGTTTTCAACTTTATTTTTTTCAGGAAACGGACTCACATAAGTAACTTCGTGGCCTTTCTTCGCTAATTCTTTTGATATAGCATAACCAAGTGTGTAATGACTATGGGCAACACCAGGAAATATACATAAAATTTTTGAACCGTTTGAAAATGAATTTAAAAAAATTAATAAAAAAATAACTGAAGATGTAATTCCTTTCATTTCTTTAGTATATTTTGTAGCAACGAAGCGATGATGAAGACTATTTGTTTTACGAAACGATGTCGATAGCTAAGAACCGCGAGATAACGGTTTGGAATTTCGTCGAGTTTCGTGATCACGTTCAGAAACGAGGCAATAGACCTACAAGGTCAATTCCCAATTATTATTTTATTTAACCATCTTGCACAATTTTATTAACTGTGTAGAAGTAGAATCGTCCAGATTTATTACTAATCTTTTTTTTGTTTGTAACGATTAATGTTATCTTTATCGAAGGTTGAGTGTTGTTGTATAAAGCGATTAGAGGCAATTGAACCATTATCTAATAGAGTCAAAATTAACTGTGGTTTAAAGTTGAAAGCAAAATGAGAAATATATTGTTATTTCCGATTTTTATTGGGTTAATTTTTAATATTAACCCAATAGATTCAGCAAAAATTTTAGGAATATTCAACATGCCTTCGTACAGTCATTTTGTATTGGGGGAAACACTTTTTAAAGAATTAGCGAAGCAAGGACATGAAGTAACGATGATGAGCGCTTTCCCTCAAAAAACACCAATAAAGAATTATCGAGATATTTATTTAGAAGAAGCCAGCATTGCTTTTAAAGGTAATTAATTAATTTTAAGAAAAAAATGTTTAGATTAGAGGGATGGGCGTAGAACTTGATGAACAAACAACGCTGTACAGGATTTAACAGGTCTATTTCTTATTGTTTTAGAATAAAGCTAAAAATAAACTTTTTTTAGTGTCGTCAAAGAAATTAAATTTACAGATTCCTGTAAATTATAACTAATAATTAAAAAAACATATTTTTGATATTTGAAACAAATACATTTGTTGAACTATTTAATTTACATTTGTTTTACACAAAAGTTGGAATAGATTATTTCACATTTTTTATTAATATTTAATATTATTATTGTTATGTAATGTCATGTAATGACTTAATAAAAGTATTGATAGATGGCGCTCATATATTTTCTTTAGAATTCAAATAAACATAGCAACATTTGTTTGTATTCAAACATTTTCTGAAGTGTCAAATTAAAAATCCGGTTTTTTAAGATGGATTAGGGTTTAACATGTTAGAATGTTACATATTAAAAAATAAAATAAATTTTATATAAATTTTTAGTAGAATAATTTTTAGTTACAGTACCGTAATTTACAGGAAACTGTAAATTTACTTTCTTTGACGACACTAAAAAACAGGTTTAATTTAGCTTTATTCTAAAACAATAAGAAATAGACCTATCTAACCCCATATTTTTGTCATCAGAAAAAAATAACAAATTTAATGAATGAATAATCAGTGGTTGTTTCTATTAAAAAACGAAAATTGTCATAATATCTCAAAATCTAAAACCGAAAACCTTTTTTTGACTGCGTCATCAAATTCTCTGTAAAAAAAGTATATAACTATTTAAATTTTGAAAATTGTTCTTATTAAAACGTTAAATTCGATGAATCAACATCAAAAATGATCAATTTTAATGTTAAAATGGTCTTAAACTTAACAAACTTAACATTTATCTGTCAAAAATGACAATGTGAATGTCACGTTTGACGTTTATACAATACTGACAAACTTCACGATTTATATCTTTATTACAAACTTGATATTTATCTGTCAAAAATGACAATGTGAACGTCAAGTTTGACGTTTACTCTTTAAAATCAATAATTAACATATTTATTTATTTATTTTATAGAACATATGAAATCCGGATTTGATTTATTAAATTTTGGAAAAATACCTTTTATAGTAAAATTATTTTTTATATCAAGAATGACATTTAATGTAATGGAACAGTCCTTTGAAAATAAAGACGTTCAAAACTTGATAAAATCCGACGAAAAATTCGATTTAATAATAATCGAAGCATTCCTAAACGAAGCATTTTACGGGTTTGCTCATAAATTTAAAGCACCCGTAATTTCTTTAGGAACGAGTGATTCTTCAATTTGGGTAAATCGATTAACAGCGAATCCGTCGCCGAGTTCATTCGTCGTCTCACCAATGTTACCGTATTCACCAGAAATGAATTTATTTCAAAGATTAAACAATCTAATATCAGAAATAACAGGAGAATTAGTGTTTAATTTATTCTCAAAACCACAACAAAATGCACTTATGCATAAATACTTTCCAAACGCCCCACATTTAGACGATTTAGTTTATAATACATCTTTTGTGTTGCTTAATTCGCACCCGGCTCAAAGCGCTCCGGTTCCTTTGACACCAAACATGAAACAAATCGGGGGATTTCACATTAACCATGATAATAAATTACCTGATGATATTAAAAAGTTTTTGGATGATTCTAAAGAAGGTGTTGTTTATTTTGCTTTGGGGTCAAATTTAAAAAGCGCTAGTTTACCAAAAGAAAAATTAGAAGCGATTTTAAATGGGTTTAAAAAATGGAAAAAACCGGTTTTGTGGAAGTTTGAAGATGAATCACTCCCGGGAAAACCCGATAATGTGAAAATCTCCAAATGGTTACCACAACCAGCGGTTTTAGCTCATCCAAATGTTAAAGTTTTTATTAGCCATGGTGGAAAATTAAGTATTTTAGAGGCTTCTTATTTTGGCGTTCCAATCATTGGAATTCCTATTTTTGCCGAACAACCTTACAACGTCCAACAAATTAACTACGCCGGAAATGGATTCATCATGGAATTCGAAAGCATCACGGAAGATGTAATTTATAATAATTTGGTTGAAATTACTTCAAATCCAAAGTAAGTTTTAATTAATTTATTAAAATATTTCATGCAACCCGTTTTTTATTGTCAGATATAAAAATGAAGCTAAACTTCGTTCTGAAGCTATGAGAAGTGGAAAAATGACTGCACTGGAAGAAGCCGTTTATTGGATAGAGTACGTTATAAAATTCAAAGGAGCCGCTCATTTAAGAAATCATGGAATAAATTTGATGTGGTACGAAAAATATATGTTGGATGTTGCCTGTTTTGTTGGATTAGTATTTCTTGGATTTGCTTGGTTATTAAAATATTGCTGTAAGAAGTTTTGTAAAAAATCTTGTAATAAATCAAAGAAGAATCAGCTTAAAACAAAAACGCAATAAATTAAAAGTATTAATCGAAAAATTATTGTTTGCATGAAAATCTTTTAATTAAAAGTTAGTATAAAACACCTTTCTTTTTATTAACCTCCATTGACACTTCATTTTGTGTATCAGGTAAAGCCGAGTATTCTAAAACATCCTACACTTTTTCATTTAATCAAAAACGAGTTACCATCATGTTCAGGGCCCGTTCAGTTCTAAAAAGATATGATTTGATAATTTTAAAAATAAATTTAATTGTTACAAATATAGGCAACCTAATAACCACGTGTGTCAAAAAAGTTGCAAGAAAGAATTATAGTAAGAAATTTTATTTTGAATTTCAAAATAAAAAATAATTTTAAAATCACTAAATACAGATTTTATTATAAATTCTCAAACGATTTTATTCGAATAACCTCTTTCTTATCCCCACCATTTTGACAAACATCTCCACACACTTCATTTTTTACACCTTTTAAAATCATTTGAATCTCTTCTAAGGTTTTCCCCCTAGTTTCTGGAATAAAAAAGATTGAGAACAACAAAGTTCCAAAAGAACACACCGCAAATAAATATAAGGGACAGTAAACCCCGACAATATTCACCAATCCTTGATAAATATAAACAGAAACAGCACCGAAAATCACATAAAGCGCGTCAACAATTGTCATTCCCAATGTTTTAACACTAGTTGGAAATAGTTCCCCACTCATCACAATTGGCACCATACCCATCCCACCTTTAAAAGCAATAGCAAAAAGCATAACTGCAACAACTGGAATCCATTTAACGTTTGTTATATCACCGTCATGTTCTTTATACGCAAAATAAGATGCTAAAATTAATAAAGAGATGCATGTGAAGGTGCTGGAATAAATCATTAAGATTTTACGTCCAATTTTATCTATTATTAAAATTGTGACTATAGCTGAAAGTAACATTACAACTGAAAATGTTATTGCTGCAGATTCAGGTGGAATAATTCCTTCTGCGTCTTTTAAAATTGTATGTAAATTCATTAACATAACAGTAATGGCAGCCATATGTTGAGAAGCATTCAAAATTGTCATAATAACTAAAGCTTTGCGATTTCCTTCACTTTTAAATAAATCAATTAAACGACCTTTTTCTTTCTCTAGGCGTTCAACAGCTTCGCTTATTTCATTTAATTCCAACTCAATATTTTGTGTATTTCGAAAAAACATTAAAGATTTTCTTGATTTCTCTTTATCTTTTTTTAATAAAAGATAATACGGTGATTCAGGTAAAAAAATTAATGTCATTAATTGTATTAAAATAAATCCAGCACCAACGCTAGAAGAAGTTGTTAAATTAACAAAAGGAGCTATTGAATAAATTATTATAATTCCAATTAACCCAGCGACAAAAGAGCATCCTGTTAATAATCCTCGAATAGATTTTGAAGATATTTCTGCTATATACATTGTCCCAGCAACAGATCCAATATTACCGGCGATTCCACAAAGACATCTTGCTATATAAATCATTGTTAATGTTTTTGATAACCCAATCATTATCCAAGATGTTAAATTAAATAAAGCTGAGATTAAAATTGCAATTTTTCTTCCAAATCGATCACAAATGTAGATGGTTAAAGGAAGAGATAATAACCCACCGATCATGTAAAGCGTTTCAATTGTTGCTATTTGATAATCGGAAAGATTTATGCGTTTTTTTAGTATTGGGGTTATGGGTGATGTCCAACCATAATGCATTCCAACTGCTATCCCACCAAAACAAGCTGAAAATATAACATTAATAATAGTAATAATAATTTATACATTATTATATATTTATAATTTATTCTTTTTATTTTTTTTCAAGTATCTGTTGAGGTTATATCCAACTTCATATTATATATAACTTCATATAGGATCCCCAAGTGATCCTTGTCAACAAAAGATGGCGCTAATGGGAAATTTGAAATTGAAAGGTTTGGTTAATTTATGTAACGTACTTGTGGTGAATGTTAAAATCACTCCAAAAAAAATTTACTTTAGAAGTAAATATAATAAAAAAACTTTTAAAAACACACAACAAACAGAAAAGAACACAACAGTTGATTGAGAATGACAAGTGGTGTGACGTTTGGTCTTCTTAGATTCTACCGTCCTTGGGATTTAAAAGTGAGATTAACTCAAAAATTAAATAATTTATTTAAAATATTTTAATATTATTAAAAAGAAATTTAGTACGTATTAATTCAATAATCTCATCGAATATTTTTAATAAATACTTGATTTTTAAAACGTCATCTATGAGATTAATTGTATACTAGCATTGACGGTTAGCCCCATGACATTTGAAATAGTCTTTATTATAATTTCTATTTTGGCGTAATTATTTATAATTATTAATAATAAGGGAGTTGTTTAAATGTTTATTCGTCTTTGCAGAGTGTGACATTAAAATTTAAGATCAGTACTAGCAACGGTAGTGAAACCATCCAACGACTGTTTTTCAATGCTCATTACAAGTATTAATGATATCGGAAGATAATTTCCAGAATTTTCTATGAGCGTATCCAGAAGATTGTTGAATTATTAAAGTAAAGTATGTATTAATGCTTACCTACTACAGTACTAAAAAATTGTACACATTTTGGATAACTTCTTGAAGTAAATTGCGAAAACATTCTTTTTAGTTTTTGGGTTTCTTTGAGTTGTTATGTTTTAATACATCTTTTTTAATAATATAAAGCAAAACGTTGGTTAGTCATATTAGATATGAACAATAACGTCGGTATGAAGGAAATAAACTAAAAACATAGCACTAAAAAATTATAACAATTTTCTTGTTATTGAACGTGTTTAAATGCCAGAAATAATCTCAAAATAACTAAAACATAACAGTTTCATAAAAAAGAATGTAGGAAATAATAATTAGGATAACTTAAACATCAAGGTTTACCAGGAAAACCATTGCTGACATTTTTGTTACTTATTACCATGGTAATTTGATGTTTCATAATTCCCCTTATCATTAATCATTACATAATAATTTAGTTTTAGATGTAACTTTTTTTAATAACATTTTATTTTAGGTTATGTTTACTTATTTCTGTCCTTCAGGATGTGACGGATGTGATAGATTTGAAGTTAGGTGACAGGTGACATGAACTGAGTGGGATTGAAGTCGGATTATCTGATTGGTCGAAATAAAATTACAAGATGGCCGGGATTTCAAAAGTGCCAAAATAAAAAAAAAAAATTGACGTAAGTAAAATTTATAATTTACAAAAAAAGATATTTTTTTTTAAATATTTTTTTATTATTGAAAGTTAAACACACTAAAATAATTCCATAATAAACAAAGAGAGAGAAAAACAAAATTATGGATATAGATAGTATTAGAAATTGGTGTGAGTTTGATTAATAAATGGCAATATAAACTTAATACAATACTTTTAAAATGAGAAGAAAACAATTTTTATAAAGATTCAAAACACTTGTATCCTATGGTTTTCCCTATCGCAGACCAAGATATTCCCGTTCGAAGACACGGCTATCCCTTCGAGTCCTTTAAATTCGCCCTCTCCAGAACCCCAATTTCCAAAACACCTCAAGAAAGTCCCATCGGGATTAAAAATTTGAATGCGATTATTTCCGGAATCTGCTACAATGATGTATCCTTGATCATCAACAGCAACTCCCCTTAAATCAAAAAATTAATTAATCATCTCAATTAAATGAAATATATTATGACAAAAATTAAAAAAAAATTTACCTTGGAAATTTAAATTGCCCATCGGCAGAACCTTCAGTACCAAAAGCATGATTGACTTTTCCGTTTATATCAAAAATTTGTATCCTATGATTGTTACAATCCGATACAATTACTTTATTTGTATTCGAAACGGCTATGTAATGAGGATGTTCTAATTGACCTTCTTTATTGCCCATTGAACCGAATTTTCCAACAAATGTTCCATCTGATTGGAAAACCTAAAATTTAAAAAAAAATGTATAAAATCTCGATATAATGGAACTCTAAAATTCAACTCAATCTGCTTTAAAGCAGTTAGAAGCAGAAAAAGTTAATTTACCTGTATTCTATGATTTTCTTTATCGCATACATAAATGAATCCTAAAGCATCGGTGGTGATACCCCATGGATAATTAAATCGTCCATCGGTTGTACCTTGACTACCAAAAGATCTTAGGAATCTCCCAGATGGATCAAAAACCTATCAAAAATAAATTTGATTTAACATAGATGTTTTATGATTAAATATTCTTATGATTTACTTGTATCCTATGATTATATCTATCAGCAATGATATATTGTCCAATTCGATTCACTGCAACTCCAGCCAAACAATCAAACTCTCCCTCTCCATTTCCATAAGAACCAAATTGTTTCAAGAAATTACCATTTCCATCGAAAACTTGCACGCGATGATTTGATGAATCGGCGACTACTATGCTATTATCTGGACCGACAGCTACACCTCTCGGCCAAGTGAATAATCCAGGCTCGCTCCCCCGACTACCAATGAGGAACAGCTGATGGCATTTTTGCAGGTATTGACTCCTAGGGGAGATACCTGCTGCTACCGCGATACCTACAATAAAAAACCATTTTTAGTCAAAAATTGATTTCTTAATTTAAATTAAAAATAAAATTGTATTAAATTTCTCATTGGAAATCATAACCAATTAAATTAATAATTTCCAGGACATAATTTAAAGCATTTTTTAGCACCAGAGGAATGACAATTAAGAACATATAAAAGTCTAAATTGCTCAGTAACGGTGCAAAAAAATGAAGTACTTAAAATTTTTCTTACCGGCTGCTGCCACCGTAGCTGGTGTATGGGTAGTGGGGGAGCCTTGCATGTTTTTTTGATCATCATCAGAACTTCCTAATTCAGTTGATGATCTCAAAGGCAACCCCAACGACAATCTTCTAGCCGCCGCCGAAGAACTCGAAGAGGGCGAAACAGCACCAGAAGCACTACTCTCCCGATCTTTCCCACCACTGCTTCGATTACCATACTTATTCTTCAAATATCTCGCCCAAGAACTCAAAGCGGCACCATCTTTTTCGGTGGTACTCGCCGCCGAGCCCCGCTCCGGCGAATTTTCCCTCGATTTCAACGCGTGCGAAGATCGACTCCTCGCTAAATCATTCCCGGAAGCTGTTGCCGAACTTGTTCCGTAACCCCTCGAAGCGAGATAAGCTGAAGGATTTGAGGAAGTCGGTGAGATGGGTTCGTCAATTTCATCATCGTCGGCGAAATTATGAGTTGATCGGCTTCGTGCTAAACGCTGCCGACGTTCCTTTAAAGCCATATAACGCGATCTTCCTGAAGGATATTTGCTGTCGGAGTCTTCAGTTGGATAACGCGATGAGGGTGTGTCATCGTCTTCGGGGGATACAGCAGCGGAACTTTTACTTTTATTCAAAAATCGACTTGCGTAACTATATCTAGATGGTGATTCTTCTTCCGGCGGTTGAGATGATGCTGGTGGTCTTCTTCTATAATTCGGAGAAGTATCTTCTTTCGGTGAGGTATATCTAGGATAATTAGTTTCTTCTCGGCTTGATTTTCTCGAGTTATCTGTGCTGTCTCTAGCTTGAGCACTCCTCGCAAGTAATGGTCCTATATCGGTTTTTGCCATTTCTTTAGTTGCGTCTTTTTTAGTTGTGACTACTTCCTCTTCGCTTTCTTCCTCAGACTCAGTTTCTTCTTCGCTACTACTTTCGGTTTCTTCTTTAGCCGGAGTTGGCGGGGCCGCGGGTGTTCTGTTTGGCAAAAATCGACTTGTAAACGGTTGTTTTGTTGGGGTGTTCGATGGAGGCGTCGTTGGGGCTTTCGATAAATATTTTTGTTTTACTTCTTCCGTGGTGAAAGGCGCCCCGGTTGTTCTAATCGCTGATGATGACGTTGAAGATTCCGTGGAGCTTGATTCGGAGCTGGTCGAACGCGATGCTTTTTTGTGTTGTACTTCGGATGGGCGTCGTCCTTGAGATGGGGTGGATTTCGATGATGATGTTTTTCTTTGTCGGGAGCTTGATTCTTCGTCGGTGTCTTCTGCGCTGGATACCGTAGCCTGGAGAAAAATTCTTCTTTAAAAAAATCTTCTCTTTCATATTCAAAAAACTTCTTAAATTTATTTTTTTTTTTCTTGGAGGTGTTAATAGAAAGTTGTGGAGGTGTAAAAAATAGTGCTTTTTGAAAGTTGTTCATTTGGTAATAAGTGGTAGTAGTATTATTAAAATTATTATTAACTAACTAAAACTGGTGACTAGATTTCATTTCAATTTTTTTTAAATTTTTTTAATTTTTTTTTGTTTCTATATAATTATAATCAGGTACTTTTTATTGTTCACTCACCTCTGGTGGTTGAACACTCTTTCGGCTTCTCTCATCAACAACAACAGGTGGGGTTCGAGTTTCCTCAGCCGTTGACGTAGTTGCTCCTTTATTTTGTTTTTTAATTTTAGCAATTTCGTCTTCCTCGCTAACTTGTCTCGCTGTTGGGGGAGGTTGCTTTTTTGGAACAACTTTCGGTTGTTGAGGAACCGGAGTTGGATTTTCCTTCTCCTTTTTCTTATTCATTTCGCTTTCCTGCAATTTTTGCATAACCCGTGGGGAATCAGCTAACCTAGTAATACCACTTAAAGGACCTCTAGCGACATCTTCCGTGTCCAAAACGCGCTCTCTTTCTTTATGTTCCGTAAAACGAACTCGCGAGGACGAAGTTTCCGTGTCTGAGTCATCACCGTGTCGATTAAACCTTGATCGATACCTTGATCGAGCTGGTCTCGATGATTCGGTGTCATAATCATCAACGCCGTAATCGGTGGTTGTTCCATATCGATTGTAACGCTCGGTTTGTTTTGGTCTGTCGCCAAATTTTCGGCCGCCTAATGGTGCATCATCAGTTTCGCCGTAACCTCTTTCTTCTTGTTGACGAAATTGCGAAGCAAGGCGATGGTCGCTTTTTGAGCGCATCAATCCGGGTCCACCTCCGGGTGGTTGAAGATGACTTCCGGTGCCGAAACTTGAATGCGAAGTGTTTGGGATGTTTAAATCGCCAAATCCGGCAACGTGAAGAACCAATTGATTTGGATCGTGCGCTAAAATCAATCGGACTTTTCTCGAATAATCTGAAGCTTCGTACTCGAAGTTTCTGATGAATTCGACCGTTTTTAAAAATATTTCTTTTGCATCCATCAACTCGCAATCATCCCAATTAACGTTCTCGTTCATGTGTTTATCAGCTAAATCACAATTGCTTATGATGTTTCCAATTTCAAGTTCAAGGTTATCTTTAAGAGTGGTCATGCTGCGCAATTCCGTTCCTAAGTAGCGATCTAATTCGCCTCTCAAGTACTCGGTGCGATCTTTTAAAGCTTTCGCGAGTCTCCGATGGATTTCTTCGACTTCTTCGCTAACCGACAAACAATTCATTTGAATCGATTGAGTGTTTTTCTCAACCAACGCTAAGGTGTCTTGTAAGCGGTGGATTCCGCGACGAATTTGATTATTTATCCTAGTAATTTCTCTCCTGAGGATGTCCATGTGGGCTCCTTTGCATTCCTCGCAAATTTTTTTATCACAATGCGAGCAAAAGCTGCAATAAGCTTTTTCGGAGCACACATTACATCGTTCCATTATTTGTCCGCTCGTCGGATCTGGGAGTTCCCCGGTAATTTCGATGTGAAGTTCGAGGAAACGTTGCAACGTTACGTTCGTGGGGAATCCTTGAACTCCTTGGTACGGTATCCGATGTTCTGCACGACATTCTGGGCATTTTACCTTTAAAATTTTTGAAAAATTATTTTTATTTTTAAATTAAATTAAAGTAATCTAAAACTTCGATAGAACGGACAAATCCGAAACAATTTTAATTCCATTCAAATTTGAAAATTAAAAAACAATTTATCGATAAAAGTTATTACTTTTCTAATTTTAGGCTAGCTTTATTAAAAAAAATTTTGATTTGATCAATAATTAGAAAGATAACCTTAAAAAATCGTTTTTCAAACTAATTTCATACCAGTGTGGAACGCCATCTGGTGGAGATGTCGCAAAATTTTATTAAAAGAAATCATTTTAAATGACGTTCTAAACAAATGTTATAGGAAACATTTTTCGATTAAAACAAAAATATGACATATTATTTGCCTTAATTTAAAATGAGTCATTTCGAATCATTTTAATTTATTGTAATAAATGACGTTTTTCGAAAAAATGGTTTTAGTAAAAGTTTTGGATAATTTAATTTTAAACAAATTTTATTTGAAAATTTTTTTGATTCGATCAACTATTAGGAAGATAACCTCAAAAAACGATTTTTTATAACCGGGTGGAGCGCCATCTGGTGGAGATGTCGCAAAATTTTATTAAAAGAAATCATTTTAAATGACATTTTAAACAAATTTCGTACGAAAAGCTTTTCGATTAAAACGAAAATATGATATGATTTGCCTTAATTTAAAATGAGTCATTTTGAATCATTTTAATTTAATTTTAATAAATGACGTTTTTTGAAAAAATTGTTTTAATAAAAGTTTTAGATAATTTAATTTTAAACACATTTCGTTTCAAAATTTTTTTGATTCGATCAATAATTAGGAAGATAACCTCAAAAAACGGTTTTTTCATCCCAGTGTGGAGCGCCATCTGGTGAAGATATCGCAAATTTTTATTAAAAGAAATCATTTTAAATGACATTTTAAACAAATGCTATACGAAAAATTTTTCGATTAAAACAAAAATATATGATTTCTTAATTTTAAATGAGTCGGATCATTTTAATTTTTTTGTAATAAAAGACTATGTTTTTAGTTGTAAGTCTAGTGTCTAGTTTAATGAAAGAAAGTTTCGGGTTTGACCGTGCGTCTTCAGACACATGTACTAAACGAATAATATTAATAGTATGATTTACAAATATTGTGTCCGTTATATCGAGGTTCTACTGTAATTTAGTTATTACCTGTCTTCTTACGTAGTCCACGAGTCCTTCCAAACAAGGTTCCATGCAAAAGCTGTGTTGGCATGGTAACAATTTTGGATTTCGGTAGCGATCCAAACAGATGGCGCAAGTTAATAGTTGTTCGAATTGTTCCATTTTGTTTTCTAGAACGATAAAAGATATTTTTCGTTAATTTCGATTGAATCTCGCGCGAAGATGTTTTTTAGATTGGTTTTCATTTTGGCCGAAATCCAACTTTAAGGTTTAAATTCTCAAACGTCTTGCGCGAAAATAATCCACGTTCCCATTGGATTTAGAAGCAATATCGCGGACGCCTTGGAACGTCACCGTTTTAAAATTAGATTGCACGGCTATAACGGAACGGACAGAAGCACAGAAGGAAGGTTTTTCAAAAATAATTTCGCAAAAATAGATTCGAATCCACCATAAAAAAATAACACACTTTCAGGATTTTAAATACAAAAATTTTTTTTGTTATTTTTAAGTTGGTATTATTAATTGAATGTATTTTAATCGAAGAATATAAAATCACATTGTGGGTTACTTTTAGTTATTTTTAGATTGACCGATCAAAATCAAGAATGAAACAAAAAAAAAGAAACAATGAACGTCAGATTAAAATTAGAAAAAGACCACGCGATATAAATAAAGCTTTTTATTTATTATTTAAATCCACTTTCTTCTTTAAAACGAAGGTATTTTATAAACACCTCTTTCCAATTTCTAAACAATCCCAAAAATACTTTAACATGCATAAAATAAAATTTTATTAAATTAAAAAAAAAATTAACTCACATTTAACTAAAATTCCTGTCAAATTCTTAATAATTGAAAATTGTTCATACTTTAATCACAAAATTATCAAAACCCTTCTTCTTACTTCTTGATTCAAATTTAGACTGAAAGATTTCTGAAAGGTTTAAGTAGGTTCTCTTTATAAAGTTGGCGGCGCTGTCGATGTGGGTTGGTTAAGGCGAAAATGGCGACGTAATGACGTGTCGCGCACATCTTTTGTTTCTGTGACGTCTTTTGTTTCTTTAATACGGTATTTTTAGAAAGAATTATATTTTGTTTCATTGTTGTTACTATTCCGTTTATAGAATCAAAGAGGCTTTTGACTCTCTCCTTTAAAAATAATAGAAACCGCGTTATTCAATTTTATGCATTCAATTAAAAAGAAAATTCAGATTATTTTAATAGTAGGTGGCGCTTTGTCACCTTTAAAATCATATTTTGAGTTATCTTGGCTAATATGCAAAAGATGATAAATCTTTTTTGATGAGTTCAAAGTTATTTTTGATTTAGAAAGTGTTTTGTAGGTTTCTGTAATTTTAATTGGAACTTTTTTTTACGATAGATGGCGCTGTATATTGTATTTTTGAGAAATTATTTTAATTAACTAGTAACTTTCTAGTTCTAGTTTTAATTGTTATTTAGCGCTAAATTGTATATTTTTATTGAAGTATTACTATATAGTAGAATTAGATAGTATTATATAGTAGAATTAGATTAATTTAGGTTTAGCCGTCTTTAGAGACATACGGTTAAATCCGAATCTTTCTAGTTCTAGGCCTAGTGTTAGTTCTACTTTTATTTTAGTAAAATAGACAACAATTTAGCGCTTAATAACAATTAAAACTAGAACTAACTCTAAACCTAGAAAGTTTCGGGTTTAGCCGTGCGTCTTCAAACGATAGTAGATAATACGATATATATCCTAAATTTAATTTAATAGAATAGATAACAACTATTTTTTTTAAATAAAAGCGATAAATAGCGTATTTGACAACAATTTTGTACTTAATAAAGTATAGGTTTCTGTAATTAAGACTTAAGTAGTAAAACGTTCGAAGGATAGATGGCGGTGATAACAAATCTGTTATATTTGACAAATTGAAACTAAAATAGTATTTATCACTTGCAAATTTTGAACTATTTTTTGTAATAATCTCTATTTAAAACAGCTTTGTAACAATTTTAAATAATGATTTTTAAATAATAATGAAAGTTGTAATTTCTGTAAAAAGTATTTGGTGATTCAATGAAATGATAGATGGCGCTAATTTCAAATAGTTTTATGATTAATGATAATTTTAATGATTTTAATATTAATACAATATTTTGATTAAAATGTATGTTAAACGAAATAAAGTAGTAAGTAAGTTTATAACGAAACGGAGAGATTAAAAAAATGTAATAAAAAACTAAAAGCACATCGAAAACGATTGAATCAAGAGTTCTCGGGTTCCCGGGTAAACTATCCTAAAAGGCAAAAAATAATATTGGACGTTGTGGAATACGATATCATCTCTCCTTTACTATACGATATCTCGACTGCAGCTTCCCTCAATTTTCTGCCGACCGAGCATTTCTAATATCTTATATATCGAAGATGAGAAGGCACAATAGAAAAACCATTACGTATTGTCATTCACGATCGGAGAATATACGTGTAAAGCATGATCTTTTTTTCGTTATTAAAAAATTCTTTTAAAATATACCGGGTGTTTTTGTAAGTTGTGGCATAATATTAATCATAAATACTAGAATAAAAATGATAATAATGATTCGTGTACAAATTTTTGGTCTAAACCCATAAATGGCTATAGATTAAATATTTTCAATATGGTTTGTTTTAGAAACATAAAATTTGGTAAACAGTGCAATGTTATCATGAGAAATCGTTTAAGATCACCTATGAAAATATGCAAATAAGAGCAATTTAGAAGTAGTGTAATGATACCAAGACAAATTATAAAGGAGCATTGTTGATCAGATCAGAAAACTCAAGAGGATCAGATTCTGTTTTGCTTGTTTTGTTTCCAGTTTTTGTTCATAACATACTACCCATCTTTTCAGTATTTCGCCTTGCTCCATGAGAATTCTGTGTATTCTGTCTTAGTTTCTCTAATTCCTGCCACTCTATTTCTCGGTCTGTGAGTGCTGTTTTCTTCCTTCCTCCATACTCTGTACTCCTCCTTCGTTTCTTTGGTTCTACGCTGCTGCACTCTTACAAAGTACAAAGTGACCTCTCATTCACGTACGTACATTTACATACTTTTAGTAATGTTTTTTTAGCAGCTTTTTACAATATCGTCTCGCCGCTGCGTTAGCATTTCTTAACTTTGAAGTCCCATATTTTATCCATTTATGAGTTTAGACAAACAATTTTTACACGAATCGTCATCATTTTCACTCTAGTATCTGTGATTAAAATTATGTAACAATGATAATATCGATAAAAAATTATTTAACAAAGTTAATTATGGGTTGTGATCATAAAATGTTGTTTTTTTTTCTTTAAGATGTCGCCTGGGGTTAAAGTACTTACCCAAAAATTTTCCACTCGGTTTCCTTTAAGGTTTTTTTCTTTTCACGTTTAGGATTTTTGTCCGAGGCCCCCAAGGGGCCCTCCCCTTTTTTACGATCTTTGCTTTACGCGTACGCTAATCTGGAAAGAAAAAGAAAAATATATCGTTTTATTTAAATCGAACAAGTAATATTAAGTACAATATTAAGTCTTTTTTGTTTTGATACTTCTTCCTAAATTGGTAAGGAATTTTAAACGTTTTAATATGAGATGCCGGTCGGAAATAGTTTGCCAAAAATGTTACTCGGTTCGAATTATGTATATTTAGTCTGGAAAATGTGTGTATAATATATAGTAACAGACTGAACATTGGTGAATGGGTTATTATTATGGAATTCGAAAAATGTCGGTTTAATTTTACGTTGTTAATGTTAAAAAAATTATTACAGTTATTTATAGAAAATAATGGGTTTTACTTTAATTTGAAGATAAAAAAATGAAATAATATAGATACATTATAGATTTAATCAAAATGTGTGTTTTAAAAAACCAATATAGACTTGTTTCACCATCTTTGCAAAGTAATGTTTATAAGCGTTTTATTAAATTTATTCCATAATTTTGTCACAAATATCGTTTTGCTCGCAGATCCAGAAATGTTACAAGTGCGGTATAAAAAGTTAAAGACATGTAAAATGCCGATATCAATTCTTTTTCTTCTTCATACGAGCTGTTTCTAATAAAAAATATTCGAATATTCTTTCTTCCAAATGATTTATCTGGTGTAATCTTCACTATTCGTTATTCAGACATTCTATTTATTAATAATAATAATAATGCCTTGTCCAAGACAAAATGTCTGTTTGAGAAAATCCATTGGAGACGGGCAAGGTATCTCTTGAAAGAAAATATGACGTTCTAATTATAATTTGCCAACAATAGTCGTGGATTTATAAAAGGATTTATAAATCTGTTATTTATTTCATTTGCCACACAATAACATGAACGCCGACCTTTTCAAAAAGCTTCCTAATTTCGATATGTTTAGTTTAATAGTTCTTGACAATACATATTTTCATTCAAGATCAAGGCTCAGTAATTAAGAATATATCAACCTCAACCTCGTTATTATATTGTGGCGCCTCGGCCGTGGGCATCCTCAGCTTTATCAAATAAAGCTGTAGATCTTATGACTAATTAAGCCAAGGTCGAGGCTCCATGCTTAACATTTAATCAACCTTCAATTGGTTATCATATCGCTACGCCTCGGCTTTATCATTTGAGGTTGTAAACTTTTTTGGCTGATTAAGTCGAGGTCGCCTGAGGCCAAGGCTATATTGCAATGCAAATTACTGTAAAATTGGTTACAGATGGCAAGATTTACAAGGAATTTTTTTATATCATATTTTTGCAACTTTTTTATGTATCAACTTCTCTTTCTATATTTAATGACACACAATGTCAAACACTTTGACACTCTAATAAGATTAGCATGAGGCAAACCATAAATATATACAGTGAAACGTCGCATAACAACCATAATTCGTTCGAGAATCTTACTCGTAATGGGAAATATTCGTTAAACGAAACAATGTTTTCTATACATATAAATAAGGGACTTCCCCTATACGTGTCACTCGTTATGCGAAATATCAATCGTTTAACGAGACAATTTATTTTACTCGTTATGCGAAATATTCGTTATGAGAGGTACTCGTTAAGCGAGGGTCCACTGTATATTTTATTCATGATAAAATTTAAAAAATATTTTAAGAAATTACTTAAATACAACATTAAAATCTGTTAAACGTATATTCTAAATACGAACATGTTCTTACGTGTTAGATTTATTTATTTAAAAGGGATTTTTTGTCACATTTTTTCTGAAACCTTCCGCATTTTGCTCGGCCACGTAGTACTTAGCTCAGACCCTCTTAATTAAATTTGCCAATGCTTCAGGAAATCAACTTAAAACGATGTACATTTCCCTCGTGTGCCAAATTTCGTTTTCCCCTCTCCATCTCGGTTTAAAAGCTATTTTAAAATATCCCTACTGAATTAATTTACATTTTAATTATTAACTGAAAATAAACGAGCACTCAATTTTCTTATAAAAACATTAATAAGATCGTGCTGTATTTCGGGATAAAAAAAATAATCCGGAAAGAAGAATGTTTAAAAAAAATGTGTTGACAACTTTGAACAATCATTATGCTTTAAGTGGAGTGTCCATTATTATGTATTCTTGTCGTTAAATTCTTGCCAAATTCTTGCTTTAAATTAAATATTAAGTTTGGGGTGCCAAAAAAAAATGTTTGAAAGAATGTAGGTACATTAGAATATCTAAGATTAATAATATTAGTCATTGAATTATATAAACAGGTGATGAGAAAGTTTCTGAGTCATTTTTGGAAGTAGTCCGAAAATACATCGTCCAGATATGGTTAGGTTGATATACGAAAACCTCAAAATAAGTGGTTTGTATTTAAAAATGGATTAAATTTAATCCACTTAAATAGCTCCTAAGAGACAACAGCATAAAAATACATTCGACATTTTAACACCGGTAGCCGATTCATTTTTTTATTTCAATTTTCTCATTTTCTATTTAATTTTTTCTGCTTTTGACATATCTTCAAAATAATTTAACTCACATCAACTTTTGCACTTTTTGTATCGTTTCACTAACGTTGAACGGAATTTTGGACCCTTTTTAAAAGAGACAATTCTCTTATTCGATGACCGACAGTTTTTTTTTTCAGCGGCCTTCGAGTCGCCGGCTGAACGCGGACTGAATTTCAGGTGCTCGTCTCCGCACCATGTGATGTAAGCCGAGGTTCTCTGCCAGAAAACGATGTAGTTGGTACTTTTGGAAATAGAAATGGTTCACAAAACATCTATCTATAGGGTGAATCATTAAAATGCTTTTCTAAAAATGATTTTTTAGAAAATTCGTTGAATTTATGAATGTTTGGAAAAAATATTAATAAAAATTGAATTGAACCATACTTTCTTCCTGGGGACTATGTGTTGTTTCGAAATAGATGGTTTCGCAACACGAGGAAATGACTGGGCCACTAAAAATCGAGAACTTTTTACTAATTGACGGTCGTCGACGTTGCTACTAGCCTCTCTCGAAAATAGACCGTCGCTAATTTTAGAGAGTTTCGGGCCCGAACGTGGTACGTTCCTACTTCTCCATCATTTCACTTTAAATTTTAAATCCAAAAATTTTTACTTAATTCAGCCAATCATTTCTATCTTTGTATTATTATTTCATTCATCTTAACTTTAACTTAAATTTACGTTAAAACTTAGTTAATAAAAAAAAACGAGTTTGGATCAAAGCCATAAACAATAAGAGTAGCACTAAAGCGTGCTTATGTTACAAGTCGACAACGTCCGTTTCACTCCAACAACGATAACATCCCCGCGAGTACCTAGTTTTCGACCTCAGGGTTCCAAGTAAATATCTAATTTGCTCCGGAAACCCCCCGAGAGCACTATTCCACTTTTATTTCAAAGTCGAGAAGGCAGAAATGAAGTCGTTTCGTTTAAAATGTCGAAAAGTTTACGGGAAACATAAGCTAAATAAAATTTTTTATTCTATAATTTACTAAAAATAGAAAAGGAGATTTTTAATTAATCAGTTATAAACATCATTTTATATCGCCGATTTTTCATGGGATCAATCTTTCAGTATACTGCTTGTTCGTGTAGTATCATCACTATAAACTGATATGGAACATATTTTGAAAATGTTTTGGGTCTATTGGATCTGGTGCCACTACAAATATAACTGAATTTGGCTAAAGTACGGTAAAGCAATACTTCAAAACTTGGTTAGACCGTTAGAAGAATAAATGGATGACGTATCCAAGGGCAAAAAAGATGGTGATGCCGAGAATGTCGAAAAACGGCACTGCTTACTTCCAAATGTGCAAATTTGTAATTGAAACTAAGCTATCCATTCGCCAGGAGTGAAACTGATTACTAAAACTTATTTTTTTCCGAAGATATTTTAGCATAATTGTTGACTTGATTGAAATAAAAGCATTTTTGGGTTTATTTCAGTTGGCGTCACTTTGGATGGATCAGAGATGGGAGTGGAATTGAAATGTTTTGGTTGACATCTCTCAACAAAGATTTCTCTTTCTACTTAGACATTCGATTTGATGACTTGGAGGCCAGAGATGAAAAAAAGTTGTCTGACAAATTTATACTTATAAGGAACATTTTACAATATGAAACTTGTTGTGAGCCTTAGAGTCTGAGAATAATTTCACACGTTTTGGCCTTATTACTAATCATTATGAAAATCACAGGAATGGCACCAGTTACCGGAAAACGGCTCACATACGGAGTCAAAATTTTTTTATAGCTTAGATTGCTGTCGATTGCTTCTAAACGACATAAAAGGATACATCAATATGTTGAACCGTTGGGTTTGGCTGTGCTGACAGAAACACATTGATAGTTTCAAAAAGAAACAAATTGAATTTAATTGTTTTAAGTCCTCATACTACTCAGGAAGGGATCTTATCAAGAGGAGCCGGTTGAATATATCTCTCTTAGATTATTGACTCTAGAAATTTTGGGGATAAAAATTGTTTATAATGAACCAAATAAGTATAATCCAGTAGTGGAATAAACCTGGGTTCCACCGTATTCTAGGTACCGAGCGAGAATCTTTAATTATGTCTAAATTGATGGTTTATTTTCGTAAAACTCGTCTCAACTCAAAATCTAAAACCGATCGAGAAGAATTTTGAGGACAAACATTGTTTATTATGAAACAAAAAGGCATAATCTACAATTAGAATGAACTTGGTTGCCATCATTTTTTAGGCACCCAGCGAAAAAATAAGCTACAAACGTGCCCTATTATGAGCTAAACTTATTCCCAAAATTTCATTTTCCTGGTGTTTATAGTTCATTACTAACTTCTCGACATTTTTGAAGTCGCCCATGGTTCATATATTAAAGTACCCTTAAAATTCACTAAAGAATCAGCCCTTGAAGTTTGTGGCAGTCATTCAGATACATCCTGTATATATTTCTAAAAATATATATAAAATTAAATAAATATTCCATAAGTATTTGTAAATGAATAAAATATTTGTGTAATAAAAAATTAATAACAACAATATGCGTATTGTCAATTAACGATTAAAATTTATTATTGACTTCCGGTGTTGGCGGAAACCGTGTTTATTGTTTTATTATTATTATTATTTAGCGTCGGTGCATTATCTGGTATTTATTCGCCGGCGTTGCGGCGGCAGGAACAATAAGGGTTGTACAGATAACAATTTTTTCATTAATTTTCCGTCGCATCGCGGTGTAATAAAATTTACCGAGCGAAAATTTTGAACGTAAATCAATGCTTAATTAAAATAAACAATGGGATTAATTTAAAAAGCTACGTGGAACGCCAAATCGCATTTCGGTTGCATAATCGACCGTGTAATGAAGTGGTTTTAATTATTAATATCATTTTATAAACAAAACCCTTCAATATCTAATAAAGGGTTATTTTAAAATTATTACTTAATTTTCATAAATTAACTTAAAAAAGATTTTTATTACAGATTACGATCATAAAAACATAAATTGATGCTACTTTTACGATTAAATTCACCATATCAAATCGTTTAATAGATTATTTTAAAAACATCATCGATTCACGATTACTACGAGTTTTTAAACCTTTTTGGTTGGTTGTTTCGTTATTTTTACGATCTCTGTTTTATGTGACAAGCGTAAAACTGTTAAATCTATAAACTCAATGCTTTCAGCATTTTATGACATCCTCGATAAACCATATAAAAAATAATAACATGTGATAATACTTAAATTTTTGAAATAACTTTCATTGTATGATTTAGCTTAGTCTAATTTTAAACCGATGAAAGAGGTTCAAAAAATTTTAGTAAACACGTTTTGGTCATCTTTAGATATTTTTGGAATCGTCCAGGTTGTTTTTACCTCAAAAAATGTATTAATGCGTATAAACCAGGTCGTTTTACGTCAAAGTAGATAAAATTTTCACTGCCAACGGCTATTTTTGAACGAATTTATGAATATTTCGCCTCGTCATCACAACATTATTAACGTTTCTACAAATTTATGAAAACTCGGATTTTTATTTTATAAAATCATAGCATTTTATTTTTATTTTCGCGTTTGGGGCCTCAAGTGACGTGGAAAACGGCGGACAATAATTCAATTTAAACACAATATGTTCAACTTTATTTCTAGAACGGAAGATTTCGCACTAAATCATAACTTTAATCAATAAAAACGTAAAATAAGTTAAACCTTTATTGACGTTGAAGTCAAGATTAATAATCGTCAATCACAGTTTTTGCTATTAAATTAATAATGTTTATAAGAAAATCTTTAAAAATCAATTTTTTATTAATTATTGATGTAAATTGGGTTGCATAATAGCGAAAATTAAAATTTTAATTTGTTAACTGTAATCATTTCTTTTCATACAAAGTTTATAAATTAACAAAAATTATTAAATAAATTGAATGTTTTAATGTTAATTTTATGTATCAATCTTAATTTTTATAAATAAACAAGGATTTTTTAACGTTTCAATATGTCGGTAAAGTAGAAACCTTTTTCAAAATTTCTCTTAATAATAATAAATTAATGATGACTTATACTCACATACCATTTTCTATTACTTAAATCCATGAAAATTAAGCTCTAACATTCCTTACGAAGATGTATCTAAAAGAATAAATAAGATTCACAACTTAAATCTGAACTTGGTTGTTTGAGGAATCAAATAAAATTCTAAATTCAACTAATTAAACTTACAACAAATAAAGAAGAACCCGTTTTGAGTTACATTTGGTCTTAAATTGGTTCATAAGGTTCTCCACAAATACTTAATAACATTAACGAATATAAAAGTGTCACTTTTCACATTTATGACATTTATATGACATTAATCTGAAGTTGTGTACCCAATTAGTTCGTTTAATGTCCGCTAAATGTTAAATTAAAATATAAAATATTTCTTTACTAACTTTAAATGTTACAATTATCATGAAAATAACTTACTAAGTTCTTCAAAATTTTGATGAAAATGTATAAAAATAAATTTAAAGTAAGATGTTGTGTAATCATGTTGGTGTGAATTAGGTCACATAACAACATTAAATTAATTAATTACAATAAATATTTTTTTTAAAGATTCTTGTGATGTATTAATTAATTAAATCAATGTATTAACACCAAAAAGGAATCCATAAAACGTGGTAATAATTTGAAACAATGAAATTTTTCACACCACTTTGTGCTACCATCTCTTTCTTTTCATCTTTTTTAATAATCCTTTGAATACTTTAGGGATTATTAAAATTTTAATAACCTTTCCAAGCTGTGTACACCCAGCTTAAGTATTTTGTACTAATAAAACCAACAAAACTTTTCTTTAAAATTTTGTTTCTTTAAAGAGCAAAAATCGTACAGAATTTGCTTTAATATTAACTATTTTTAAATTTTTTAACTTTTTGTTAAATTGAAACTTATCTAAAAGAATATTGTTTTCTAAATAGATCTAAATAGACGGGCAAGCGAATAATTCATCCTTATGAGGTCTTTGTACTATCTCGAGAATACAACAAAGACTTTTAACGCGTATCCATTACCATCGAGGTCTTTGTTATGATTGACAATGACATAGTGGAAAGGCAGGAATTGGCGAGTGAGAAGTTTATACGCTGTGGTGGAAAGGCATCGAAAGACGACGCTCTTTTAAACCTTATTTAGAGGATAAAAAAAGGGAAAGAAAAGGATAGGTTATAAAAGAAATATTCTCAAGTGGAAGATCGCTTTTAATTTTAATTGCTGGTGTTTTTTTCCCACTCTTTTTATTCAAATTTCTTAAAAAAAAAAAATTATTGTTTATGCAACCCAACATACAGTAGGAAAATACCTCAATTTTGATTTTATGCATATATGTACAGGTATATATAATTTTAGAATATAATTAAAGTAAACTATATATATGTATATTATAGACAATTTAATTTCTAAAACCGTCAACTAAACTGTTTCTAGTTTAGAGAGTAAAGATAATTAGATTACTTAACCCTTTGAACCTTTCGCGGTTTAAGGAGAATCCGTTGGGAAATGTGCTGTTGAAGGAGAAGGTCACGTCGGTTTTCCGGCCAATGGATCTCACTCGACCCTTTTATTAAAGGTTAAAACTGTAAACGCAACGAGATAGACGATGAGTACCAAAGAGTACGTAATTTCCATGTAATTAACAGAAGCAATGTCAACGATGATGTAAAGTAGAAAATAACATTTCAACGAAAATAATAGGTACCATTATTGAAAATGAACTAAAACAATTTACTGTTATTGGGAGATTACAGAATAATCTAAAATGAACTGTCAAATAATATAATTTTACCCAATTTGAATCAATTTGCTTAGTATTATTTGATTTTCCTTTATGAATGTTCAAATATTGTTTATTTGCTTGATGCACGATGTGATATTATGTACAATTGGAAGTATCGATTTCTCCTTTCCCCTCCATCCGTTATTAATATCGAGTATAATAATATAATATCCAATAATATCTCATCATGGTTGACGACGTGCGCATGAAGTGATCAAGTTTCTTCTCACACGGGACTATTTCGAATTACGCCGTAAACAATCCGTTATTTATCGCGAGTTGGAACATCGTGGCAACCCTCCCCCGAAAACGGAAAAAGAGAGTTTCTGCCGCCAACGCCACGCTGCTAGCGAACGAAGATTTATATCCGAGCGTGATCCCTCAGTGACGTGTATATAATTCGGACCAGATTTATGAGTTGGATTATTTTCTAGCCGAGAAGGACTATTGTTGTTTACCTTTCACTTTTTTTTCACCTTTTCTTTAAAAAAAAAAATTGTTGAATAGTTTTTAGTTTCATTTACTTACGAGGAGAAACATTTTTAGGTTATCAACAACTGTCAGTGTCAAAATTAAATTTGAAATTTCAGGTTGGTAAACAATATTAATATTTATAGTTCTGTACACTTTTATCATAATAATTTTTTTAATTTTTGATATTATTTTTTTTATGTGATGGTATTTTAATTCATTTACAAGTTCATGTCGTAAATTTATGAATTTCAACCAATGTCACCAAAAATGACACCTTTAGTGATTTTTTTTTTAACCAACCTTAAATTTTTTGACATTTCGTAATATTAATTATAAATTATTTCAAATATTAACTTTTATTTATTTTAATGATTTTGTTTTTACCAACTTAAACGCCCCGTAATTTATTTATTTTTTGTTGTTGACCCTTTCAGATAATTAATCTTCTTAACACCACTAACAAGCACCTTTTTTCGTTGTGCTTTAACGCGTTTCTTTGCGCTTTTCATTTAAACAGAAACATATACGTTTCTAACGATGTTCGTTGACGTAATTAATTACCTGCAAAGCTTAGAAAGAGGTAATTTTGTTAAAACGAGTTCGAAAAGTAAGAAATTTTCTTATTGAGGAAGAAAAATGTTAGAAAGGAACCGTTTGTGTTTAAATTTTTTTGTTATTTTAGTTTATTAGTATATAATAAAAAATGTAGTACTTTTAATATTAAATGTACCTCGGAGGTTTTCATTTTCCAAGCTTTTCTAAGCTACATAATACATCACCGTCAGGTTAAATTTGCATGGAAATTATAAAAAGGAAAAGTTCACTGCAGTTTTTCGATTTAAAAAATTACTTTTATATAATAATAATATTAAAAACATAATAATTTTAACCAAAAATGTTATTGCTTTTTAAGTCCATTTCGAAAAATGAAAAAAAGTGTAAATAAAAAATTTTAGAATGTCAAAAATGAAAAATTGTCGTTTTAAACCGTTTAATTAATTACTTTAGTGTGAGCGTTGTGGTATAAATCGATTTTTCGACTATAAAAGAACAATTTTCGGTTAGAGGTGTGTAAAATTAAAAAGAAAGTAGTAAGGAGAATTTTATTTTTGAGGAGTCGTCGTCTTTTAAAAGATCCCGATATAAATTCTTCAAAATTTATACGGTCTTGACAGGAAATATTTTTATGCCGATGATAAATGATCGGTATACTCGGAGAGAGATAAATTTCCCTTCTTAAACCCCCACAAATTTTTTTATTAACAAAATATCGTCTATTATTTATAGTTAGTTACATGTTTTTGTAACATTTCTTTTAAATTCTACTTAAAAAATCGCTTATTTTAAGCCCAAACACAACATATCTATCTTAAAGAACAACAAAGATACAAAAAAACAAAGTATAGAAATACCTCGATATAATGTCGTTCGTTTTTGCGTCTGAAGATACACGGTTAAACCCGAAACTTTCTAGTTCTAGTTTTAGTTTAATAAAACATATACTAACACTAGTAATGGAACGGATAGTGATTTTGCGAAAAGCCGTATATCGGATATTCGGCATCCCCTTCGGCCGGATATCCGGTTATCCGACATATCTATCCGGCCATTATGGTTATAATTTCTGGTACA
Source organism: Onthophagus taurus (assembly GCF_036711975.1). Taxonomy (NCBI): domain Eukaryota; kingdom Metazoa; phylum Arthropoda; class Insecta; order Coleoptera; family Scarabaeidae; genus Onthophagus; species Onthophagus taurus. The sequence goes on from NC_091967.1 coordinate 8,359,420, forward strand.
TTTCTAAAGTGATACTCTATATTGGCACATTATTGCGATATTTGAATAAAAATGAAATTATTTGGATCTAACATACAAAATGATCTTTTTTGATGCCGTATTTTGAAAAATGTCCGGATAGGCTGGATACCGGATAGTTGCCGGATATCCGTTCCACCACTAACTAACACTCGCATTGGAACTAATACTAGATATATTCGGGTTTAGCCGTACAAGGTGGAACAAAAGAATTGAATATAGCTAGTAAATAAGATAACAATGTTGGTTACCATAGCAACGAAACTAAGAACAATACAAACAAATATAGCTAGAATATGCGCCATAATTAAACAGGAAATTTTAGCTATATTCCCATACTTTTGTTACACCCTGTATATTTTTATTAAATAAAAACTGGAACTAACACTAGACCATGAATTGATTTTTTGATCTAATAATATTTTTGGGTTATAATAACATTTACCTTTTTTTCATCTTTAAATACGATGTGTGTATATATAAAAGGGGATTTACTAAAAAAAAGGGTCATATTATGAAAATTCAATGCATTTCCATTTTTCGGGTCTTATTCACGAAGCTAAAGTAGGGATCGTACGGACTGAGACTCGATAAAGCCGACCTCGGCCGGTCCCTCCGATTTGGTAGAATATTTCAAACGATAATAGCCGCCCTTGATGGGGTCCAGCAGCTGCCTTGGTCACTTGGTTGAATATCAACCGAGACCTCTTTCTTTATTCATTCACCAGCAACCTCGAAATTTTCTCAATTCACCATTCAGCGTCAAAATGGATACGCGATTTTCATCTCAACATATTATTTCACCACAACAAATAACCGGTTAACGGGGTTGAATAAAAATTTCTAAATTTGTTTATTTATGGCTGAATTAATTAAATAAATAAAATGAAGCATGACGTATTTGTTGGTAATAAAAACGGTTATAAATTTATGATCCCTTTTATTAAATGTATTCCGCACATGATAACAAAAAAAGTGCTTTGATATCGAGTTTAATCGGATCTACTGAAATAAATATTGATTTCATATTTGGTTTTGAGTTTCATGAATCTAAATTAAACAACAATTTAATTAACGTTCTAAATTAGGCTTTAAATTTCGATTTAATATCCCCCTATTAAAATTGATAGACACCACTAAGCCCTTGGTCATTACACATCTCTCTCCTTCCTTCTTGAGGCATTTCAATTACTAAAGTGTTAATAATCATTAATCAAAGATTCCCTTCGAATAAGGAGAACATAACAAGAACAAGGCTTGTTTACTTAATTGTTTAGGGATAAATATAAAATCGGTTTTTTCAGATGGAGAGAAAAAAATGTGCAAAAAGAAGTTTCTCCGACCTCGATTTTATAAAGGTAAAGTTAATTAATATAAAATCCGTTCGGGAGCGCCACTTTTCAATTCGATTTACGAAAAGGGGATTCCGCAAACAGAACCCAGCTTTCGGTTTTAAATAGAAACCGAATCGACGCTTTTCAAAATGCCGTTTTAATTAATTCCTCTCCTTTGTACTCTTAAATTAATCTATCCTAAAAGTAATGTATTTTGAAATTAAAAAAAAAATAGCTTACAAAAGATTTTATGCTGTTTAAATATTTCGAGATCCTATTTTTTATGATTTTTGACGAGGTTCTCATCTCTTGTTCATGAGGTCTTGCTGAAATCGCCTGGTGTCAGTTACGTGGGACACCTGTATATAGAAGTATTATGATATGCATCAAAATATCTAACTTTACTTAAAGATGTTGGTTTTTAAATGACTTATTCAATTTTGAAAATTGTTAATTACATTTCAAAGACTTACTAACCTCTATAACAAGTCCTTTACAACTCAATAACGCAATCTATAAATCTAGTTACAAGTTAAACGCAAACATAGATGGCGTATCTGACTTTGAATCAACGTTATCGGGTTGGAGGAGAGCTTGAGGTGGCGTTCGTTCAATTAATTCCTTCAATCGAGTTCAATTTTCGCGTCGCGAGTTGCTTGCGGACAAACGACAATCGCCGACAACCCCAAAACTTAGTCTTCGACGTAATCAAGAGCCTCGGCGGCGCCGTTCAAAACTTGTGAATACTGAATAGAACGTCGTCGTTGTTGCAGCCGCCCAACGGCCACCCCAAACTACGATATTATTCAAAAGGGGACAAAGTTGCCGTTGAACACAAAATTTATATAATGGCGAAACCGGCTATGTACTTGATTTGACACCATCTCTCTCGGTAGTAATAAATCATCCTCGGTGCGGTGAGTGTACGTTGTGCTACATTACCGAAACGTCCAATGTCATCCTAGCTATTATATGTATAGGAAAGGTTTAATAATTATTAAAAAATTCTAGAAAATAAAATTACACAAAAACGTGTATATTTAAATATCAAAGTTTGCGTTCATAGAGAGAATCTAACTCGAGTTATTCCTCAAGTTGCTTTATTCCATGTTTATAGATAAACTCGGGGTATTCCCCGAGTTGCCTATGGATTGGTGGTGGAACGGATATCCAGCAACTATCCGGTATCCGGCCATTTTTTTAAATCCGACCGGATACCGGATAGTTACCAAACATCCGGGTTTGGCCGGATATTAAAAATCTATTACTTAGTACTCCACCATTCACAGGAATTAGTATCCCTTTTAGGTGTTGGTATGAAAATTTCACAAAGTGTTAATAAAAGTGTCCTCTTTCCAATGAACCAACCCATTTTGAAAAGTAACTTTTAGTTTTTGAGAAAGCAATATTTGCAGTTTTGATAAAATTTTCGATATTGCAATTTTCATCGATAACTTTTAAAATTCGCTATAAAATTCATTTTTTGATGGATCCTTGTGGAAATATCGCTAATTTTAGTTTTAATTGTTTGTTAATTCGTTTGTTGAAAAAAAATTTTTATATACATACAAGTTGTGCAAACATTATTCTTAACGATATTGCTCTTTTACACTTTTGCTGTCAGATGCATAGGTATCGAGAAAAATGTTTCTAGTTCCAGGTGTAGTGTTAGTTCCAATGCTAGTGTTAGTTCTAGTTTAAGTTGTTTGACTGTAATATTTAGTTGAAACACATAAAAAAAAATTAAAATAATCATAAACTTAATTTTATCGTCACAGAGACCATTTGGATAATCCCTTAAAGTCCGACTCCTTTGTCCTATGGATAACTCAAATTAGAGTTATTCGTTACAATGGTGTCTGAATCGTTAATTAGTCCTCGTAGACAATACCCGAAGGGCCTATTCACAGTTTCTCCTTAAACCGCCAACCCCCGCACCCCACCATTAAACCGGGATCTTTCTCTAATACTGTCTGGCTTTAATTGCAGAAACTCCCTCTATTTAATCGTCTTTTTTTATACGTGGCCTTTTAAATTTAAACAGTATCCTTTTTTTAAAGTCTCATTTTATATCCTCGACTTTGTTTCCATCTTAATCAAGACACTAATTAAAGGACTACATTCCAACAACTTTCTTATTTGGATTTTTTACGAGTAATTATCCTCAAAGTATAATTTGGATAATTTAGAAAATGCCTTTTAAAGTGAACGTAAATATTGTTGACGGAAGGGCGTTTTAAACAATTCCAACTCACCGAAAGCGTATTACACGAGGAAGTGAACGTAATCGCATAAATCAACCTTTTCCCTCCCCTTCCTAAAAACACCCCGCTGCGACGCCACTGGCACGGTAGCACAATAAACTCCGGGACAAACAGGACGCGACGATTAAAAAGGTTTAAAGCTCGATAAATCAGTCAATCTCAGAGAGTAGAATTCGAACACGAAACGAATGAAATCGATCAAATCGGTTCGTGGTATTAAAATTGTTAAAATCTTAAAACAGTTTTTTTTCCTCACAATTTCATTGGTTATTTTAAATCCTATTGGTCTCGACAAAAGAGAGTAAATACAACTTGAAAAATCTAAAATGGGATTTCAGTCTTTTGCGGCGGTGTTTGTTTAAGAGGAAGGCCACAGACTGAAGAAGAGTAAACGAGTAGTCAATCTTTTCCTTCACAAAAGAATAAGACTCCTTTTATTTCGATTCGATTTATTTTATAATTCTTTTTGTTTAACTCCAATTTTATTTTTTGTCATTTTTATTAATATTGCGATATTTAACTCTGTTATAAAAAAATTTAAATTAGGAGACAAAAAATAATACCACGGACATGGAAATGCTCGGTGTGTAATCCATGCTCACCTCTCAACATTGACAATGTACCGGCATGATTCTATGTAAAAACATCGAATGAACTAGTTCACAACGTACAGGAACAATGTGAAATACACAATAATGGTTGAAGGAATTTTTTTAACGAATTATTTTTGAATCGAATCGAAAAAACAAAAAGGTAAGACGTTATATTCGATTTAATTGCATTTGACTAAAAATCTATTAATTAATGCAACCTTTGAGACTCCAATATAACTTTAAGATTCTTTTGTTGCAACTAGGAAAAAAAAAGTTTTCAAATCCGTTAAAAATGAGTTACGAGCACAAATTGGAAAAATGTAGTTTTCAGGAAATGATGAAAACTCATATATTCTAATCAGCGATTCCTACATTGTACAGGGTGGTCAAATAAGCGTGCAAAGTACTGCATCTCGGAAACTACTCATTGTAGAGACTTGTGGTTAAAAATTTAATAAGTAAAGTAGCTAAGAGAAAATTCTGGAAATTAATTTATGCGGATTTTCTCAGAATCCTTCTACAGGGTGTCCCGATAACTGAGATACCCTGCAAACCCATCGAAATTTGGACACCTGTACAATTACGATTAGCGATTACATATTTTTGTAATTTTTGAAAAAAAGTTAAATGGAACGATATTATTTATTTCACAAACCCTTAGTCACCACAAAATTTGCTAAATATTAGTGAAAACCGCATCTCGATACTTCCATCCATTCTCGAATTATAGAAGAAAATGTTAAAAATTGGTATATCATAATCGGATTAAGTTATCTTAGCAAACAGATAAGAAAGCACAAAAATGTTAGTACTTAGAACCTTCCTCAACATTTTATCCAAGCTTAGAACTGGTTAAAATCAACAATGATAATAAAACAAAATAAACCAAAACATTTAGAAAAACTTAAATTTTTGGCAAAAATAACTCATAAATGTTCGAAATGCCTTCCATAATTCATAGGTTGATTCCTCTTTCCAATGAACTAACCCGTTTTGAAAAATAACTTTCAGTTTTTGAAAAAACAATATCTGAAGTTTTGATAAAATTTTCACCGATAACTTTCAAAATTCGCTATAAAATTAATTTCTTGAAGGATCCTTGTGGAAATATCACCAATTATTTATTGAAGTATCCCCTTTTTAGTGCAATAAGCCGTTTTGAAAAATCACTTTTAGTTCTTGAGAAATACATTTTTGAAATAATCGACAATTTTTTCGAATTTTGCAATATTCGCCGATTAAGTTTTAAAAATTCGTATAAAATCCATTTCTTTGAATATGAGTATGAAAATTTCCCAAAGTGTTAATGAAAGTGTCCTCTTTCTAATGAACCAACCCGTTTTGAAAAACAACTTTCAGTTTTTGAGAAAACAATATCTGAAGTTTTGATAAAATTTTGGATGTTGATATTTTCATCGATAAGTTTCAAAATTCGCTATAAAATTAATTTCTTGAAGGATTCTTGTGAAAATATCACCAATTATTTATTAAAGTATCCCGTTTTTAGTGCAACAAGCCGTTTTGAAAAATCACTTTTAGTTCTTGAGAAATAAATTTTGTAAATAATCGACAATTTTTTCGAATTTTGCAATTTACGCCGATTACGTTTTAAAAATTCGTATAAAATTCATTTCTTGGAATATGAGTATGAAAATTTCCCAAAGTGTTAATAAAAGTGTCCTCCTTCCACAAAACCAACCTGTTTTGCAAAAATAACTTTTAGTTTTTGAGAAAAGTTAATCTTTTTATGTTTTTTTATGCTTTCTATTCCATCATTGATTTTATCACTCTGCCAGCAGTAACTAGAATCCAACAAGGAATAGGTAGTCTTTGACAAAAGTCCAATTCTCTGCGAATAACATTTAGCCTTCTGGCACTAATATCGAGTCTTCTGCCCAAAATGGGGAGAAAAGTTTTCTATATTTCAATCAATATGGTCAGTCAAACAATCTTGAAAATTTGAAAACAGTAACAACAATTTTCATTAGATTATAATTTTTGAATTATTATATTGTTATTTCGATGTTTTTAAATAAATGTACGAAATAAAATAACTTTAAATAGTTTCTTTAAGCAAAAACCTTAAACCGGACTAGAATTTAGTTCATTTGAAGTTGTAGAAAAGGGCTCACGTTCCGTATTAGTACCAGTTTGGACTTGCACAGCAGGCAGAAATCCGTGAAGTATTCGCGTGCTAAAAGTTTTCGCACAAGCTTAAAGCTACCTCCTACTATGTAAAAGGGAGGGGGTAAATTAGCGATTCTGGATGCGTTCTCGTTCTCCGGAAGCGAATCCAAAGAAGCATTTCCGAGGAAATGAGGTCCAACTTATAAACTTCTTCCGGTTTTTAAAAACTTTTTAAAATCAATATTTTAAGTTTAAAGAAGAGAAATATTGTTATAACATTATATTAATGTATAAAGAATAAAAATCGTGATTTCCAAGTCAAATGTATCAAGAATAACTTTTCTAAGAAAAAAAATAATACAAAAAGGGGATAAACAGTCACTTTTATATATTGGAAGGAAAATAAATGTGAAATTCGTAGCACGCGTGCCAACAAATAACGATCCCTAGTTGTCGTCAACTGTGTGTAGTTGAAATTTGAGGGTTTTCCCCCACACTTTTCCAACTTGATTGAATTTCTGTTCCTTTAACACGCGCGAGTTTCGATATGTTTTGTTTACACATTTATGAGTTTATATTATGAAACTATTTTCTTTTTATATATATATTTTTTTATGAACGATTTTTTTCATCCTAAGGGAAAATGCTGTTGAAAGTAGGTTGTCTAACGACGGACGGGAGTTCGTAAATTAAATTTCCTTTCCTGAAATACTGCTAGGAATCCACGCCGGGACGAATACAACCCGAGAAACTTTTCAAACCACCTCTGAAGGGGTCGGTCGGAAAAGTTCACCTCCCAGGTTCTAGGTTAGTTGTCCATTCTCTTTATCTGTAAATTTAAATCTATTTTTTTTTCCACAAAAATCGTTTTAAAATAACTCATTTATCAAAAATTTTACTTAAATCTCCCGATTTTAATTGGGGGGATTTAGAGCTGATGGGTGGTTATGTTTTGCGGCTTTTATATTTCCGTTAAGTTTTCAAGATAACGACTTCCAGATGAGGATCCATTTTTTTTTATATTCTGCCTTTTTTTACGTGGTTGTTTCGTCCTACCCAAAGTAATTAAACTCGTCGTTTATCAATGTTTGAAAGTTTCTGAGATATTTTCGTAGTAATTAGGTCTCCAGACGGGATTTAACTCAAATTCTTTTTTTATAAATCATTTAAAATGACTACTTCATTTTTCATTTAATACTGTAATCATAAATTAGTGTTATAATTTTCTTGTTAAAACAAATTAATTAAAAAAAAAACCTTTTAAAAGGAGTTTTAGAGAAAAAAGTGGCGACCAACATCTTCGTTGCACGTATTGTACCTATGATCGATATTCTGGTAAACTCGCTCCTTCACACCTGGTGTATATGCAATCAGTCTTGCAACAACCACAACTCGTGCCACCACATCTTCTATATCTATAGGAGTCTCATAAACCAAACTCTTCAGATCACCCCAGAAGAAAAAATCCAATGGAGTCAAATCCGGTAATTGTGGATCATCTTTGTCTAAATCGTTAGTGCAGATTTTCCGAACATGAAGTGAAAAATGAAAAATTATTATGAATATAGGTATAGTCCAATCACATGACCATTCAAAATAGGTACCTGCCCACACATTGATACCAATTCTGTGTTAGGATCCCTGGACACACGTGACGTGAGGGTTTTGGATAACGATCTTTATAAAGATGAGCGGTTTTCTATTATCTCGAGCTTCGAATGAGACTCAAGCTTCGAGAGGAAGGAGACGTCAATTGACATCAGCCGTTTGAAAACAGGTACGTTTTCGAAGATGGGTTCCAATTCAAAATATTATCTACTTAGTACCCTCTACAAGTCCTAGAAGTTTGTAAAGTTTACAAGAGATTTTATATATCGTATTGGGATTGTTACAATGAGCTTTCTAAAGACAAACCTGATATAAACAAAGTTGTATTCAATGAAAAAAGTCCTATTGGGGTTGAACTTGATTATTATCTGCAGTGTCCAACACCTAAAAGAGGTACTAATTCCTGTACTAAGCAATGGGTTTTTAATATCCGGCCAAACCCGATAGGCCGGACACCGGATAGTTGCCGGATATCCGTTCCACCAGTAGTCTACATGTTGTTTCCAGAATAATATATGCTACCAATGAAAGATAACTTTATGGACAACTGGTTGCAGAAGACTAATACTATCACAACACTAAACATTACTTGAAGAAAAGTAGATGCTACCAATGGAAGATAATACTATATAGATCCTACTTGTAGAAGACCTATTGAAAACCTTGCAGAAGAAAACTAAACACTGAATGAGGACGAATGGATACTTCCAATGGAACACACTGCTGACAGAAGGCTGGATACTGTTCGCAGAATTCTACTTATTTACTTATATATAGATACTTGCTGCTGGGGCGAAAACTAGATATTGTTTGTAGAAGGTTAGACTGAGTAGATGTTGTTTATGACATAATAATCTTATAGAAAATTGAATCCCGCTAGAAGAAGACTAAATATTGATGACAAAGGAATGAATACTGCTAAGACCAGATACTGTTCATTGAAGACTACCTATTCCTTACAGAAGACTATATACTGCTGAGAGGAAACGAAGAGGAAAAGTGATTACTACCAATTAAATATAATAAGTTTATTGAAAACTAGATAGCGATGTTAGAAGACTAGGTGCTGATTGCAGAAGACTACAGGCTGCTGGCGTAGGACTAGATACTGCTTGTAGTTGCTTCAAAAGAAAGATAATCTTATTACACTACTGACAGAACACTAGATACTAGTTCCAGAAAATTTGATATTTATAAGTTTTTCATTATATTGACAATATACCGAAATATATGTTTGGTTATGAACAATAAAAGTTTAGGTTCACATGAAATTTTTAAGTAAAATGTCGTTATTTCAAATTTCATTAGGATTGCTAATTTTTGTTTTACAGTGGACTTCAAAACGTTCATATATACAGGGTGTACGAAAAATAAATGCACTTCTTCAATGTGCGTACTATATAGGTATCAGCCATGAATAAAGAATCAAAAGAAATCGAAACGTAACAATTAATAACACCATTTAAGACAACAACAACCATCATAATAGCAATTATGCCAACAATACCAATTAGAGAAATCAAGCGAATGACTCCGAGCCGGGTATTTTACTAAAGCACGTAAAATGGGTTTTCGCAAATACATATTAATAATTAATTATTTCGGAAACAAGCTTAATTAGCCCATGTAATTTATAAGCAAAAATTGTTTCAATTACCATGGATTGTTTGTCCTTAAAGTTAATGCACAATTTCTGTTACTCTCTGAATGACATTAAAATTTGAATATATTTTAACAAACATACATTTAAAGTTAATCACGTGATGATTAGAAAAGAAGTATATCTTGTATGTATAATGTAGTTGTAATTGGTTCCATTCTAAGCTAAGATAGTAAGCTAAGTTTGTATTTGAAAACTACAAAATTTTTTTTTTTCAAATTTTAAGAAATTCCTTTTTTCACCTAAATTATCCTGAATCGTATCGTCCAGAATGGATCAAAACCGGGGAGGTAGAACAGAGAAGAGATAGATATAGGTGGGAGAGCTTCCGTTGGGCAGCTTGTTGCGCGAGAATCGTCGCGTTATGGCGTTGGATGGCGCTTGCGTCGCCGGCAATTTTAACTCCATCCGTCGTGACGCCAGTCTCCTCCAGTAACATTCGAAAAGTACGCCCTGATAGCACTCCGATAGATTTTCCCCGGTTCTCGCGAAATCGTAAAGAATCAGTTTTGTATCAAAAACGTCAAAAAAAAAACACCTTTCTATTGGAAAAAGAAGAAAGTGTTGCAACTTCTTTTTATATTCTTTTATAAAATTGATTTTTTTTTGTTGAACTAAAAACATTTTTTTTGTCAAGTGATGTGATGTGATTTTTCTTCTTGGACATCTTCAGGATTTTTTGGGGGTCAAAAAATTTTCATCGCGAACAGTAAGTTTTCTTCTAATTTTATTCATATTTTTATAATTAAGATAATAATCTTTTCGCGAATTTTGATTGAAATTTTTAAATATTTTTGACTCCGATTGATTTTGATGTTTACCATAAAATTATTGCGTTCAAAACAAACGCTAAAATGCTACAAAAAGAAAACACTCAGTTGACGACCACTTAAAGTTATTTTATAGCCAGGATTACGGGTCGCAAAATGGTTAATGAACAAAAACTAACGACTCAATGATGGAAAACCACTTTTTTATGATTCCATTTGATCAAACAATTTTTTATTTTGAGTAATCATGAAGGTTTCATTTAAAATCGATTTTTCCAGAGATTTCAACTTCAATTGGTTAAATTACAGTCAATTTAGTGCATAATAAAACGAGGAAATTGCAGAAAATTGATTCATTTGATTTATTTGCAACTCTAACATAACGTTTTATTAGATAAATATTCTACATTAAAAATAATATAATAATTTAATCTAATAAAGTAATATTTATTAGCTGAACACAATTTTACAGAAAACATCAACAAAATTGTGTTAATTTGATCCTTATTCATACAATATGATGACGCACTCTCAATAAAGACATAAAACTAGTTCTGCCGACCAACACTACAGGTCTAAAACAGGGCCCAGAACAACAAACAAACACGAGAAAGCACCGAGAGCTTTCGCCAGAGATCGAGAGGTAAAGCAAAAGAGAGAGAGAGAATATTCGTGTATACTGTAGCAAAACCTTCCCTGGCTGATATTTGCTTTTAGAGGAGGAGTAGCGCCCACCCCTTTGAAATGGGGATCGCGATAAGGACAAACAAATAACTAGTTTAGACGCGGGGAGCGCCCCCTAGTCCAAACTCCGGGTAACTCTCCGCAACTGCCACTGAAACCACAAGCAACGCGAGTTTTAACCGGCTCAATGTTTTGTGAAAGCGAAAATGGAATCGAATTCAAATTTTTTAATTGTTTATTATTTTTTATTTGGATAGAAAATTGAAAATCCTTTGAAATGAGGCTAAACACGATGTGACGTTATAGCGGAAAGTCCGTTACATGAAAAATTTTAACCACATCATTGCGTTCATTCTATGTGGCTTTATATTTATACCAAGAACGGTAGAATCTAAGAAGACTGCTACATCCAGGTAACAGGTGCACAGCTCGAAGGCCCGTTTGTGACGTCACGCATGGGTAGGCAACTACTATTTCACACTTGACAAATGCTTAATATATTCTATTCGTGTTTTGTAATATAAAATAGGTGTAATGTTATTGATGGTAGCGTACGGGATTCGGAACATATTAGAAAAATATTTTTAGCACAAAAGTTGTGGTAAATTGTATTCTTAACAATATTGCTCTTTCTCACCTTTGCTCTTAGATGCATAAATATTGAGATAAACAAGGAAATCTGAAAAGTAGGCGAAATCGTGGTTTTACTTGTTGTTGATGTTAGCGCACAGGATTCGGAACATATTAGAAAAATATTTTTAGCACAAAAGTTGTGGTAAATTGTATTCTTAACAATATTGCTCTTTCTCACCTTTGCTCTCAGATGCATAAATATTGAGATAAACAACGAAATCTGAAAAGTAGGCGAAATCGTGGTTTACTTGTTGTTGATGTTAGCGCACAGGATTCGGAACATATTAGAAAAATATTTTTAGTACAAAAGTTGTAGCAAAATGTATCCTTAACAATATTGCTCTTTCTCACTTTTGCTCTCAGATGCATGAATATTGAGATAAACAAGAAAATGTGAAAAGTAGGCGAAATCGTGGTTTTACATGTTGTTTATGGTAGCGCACGGGATGAGGAACATATTAGAAAAATATTTTTGGTACAAAAGTTGTAGCAAATTGTATTCTTAACAATATTGCTCTTTCTCACTTTTGCTCTCAGATGCATGAATATTGAGATAAACAAGAAAATGTGAAAAGTAGGCGAGAAATCATGGTTTTACATGCTGTTGATGTTAGCGCACGGGATGAGAAACATATTAGAAAAAAATTTTTGGTACAAAAGTTGTAGCAAAATGTATCCTTAACAATATTGCTCTTTCTTACATTTGCTCTCAGATGCATAAATATTGAGATAAACAAGAAAATGTGAAAAGTAGGCGAAATCGTGGTTTTACATGTTGTTGATGTTAGCGCACGGAATTCTGAACATATTAAAAAAAATTTTTTGGTGCAAAAGTTGTAGCAAATTGTATTCTTAACAATATTGCTCTTTCTCACTTTTGCTCTCAGATGCATGAATATTGAGATAAACAAAAAATGTGAAAAGTAGGCGAGAAATCGTGGTGTTACATGTTGTTTATGGTAGCGCACGGGATTAGGAACATATTAGAAAAATATTTTTAGTACAAAAGTTGTAGCAAAATGTATCCTTAACAATATTGCTCTTTCTCACCTTTGCTCTCAGATGCATAAATATTGAGATAAACAAGAAAATCTAAAAAGTAGGCGAAATCGTGGTTTTACTTGTTGTTGATGTTAGCGCACGGGATTCGGAACATATTACAAAAATATTTTTGGTACAAAAGTTGTGGTAAATTGTCTTCAGACGCACGGCTAAACCCGAATATTTCTAGTTATAGGTCTAGTGTTAGTTCAATGAAAAATATACATCAATCTAACGCTGAATAAAAAATAACACAAATTTTTAAATACAGTTTGTACTAAAAACTGTGTTTAAAAAACAAATTTCTTTTTAATAATAAATATTATTTTCAAATGACACGTGTACAGCATTTCTACTTTTTAATTACAATTTTATAACATAATCGTGCTCGTTATCTCTTTCAGAATGGTTAGTTGGATTGTTTTCAATTTAAAATATGTTAATTAAACCCGTCCTGATGAATCGCACACTTTTATAAAAAAAACAACATTAATTCATTCCTTAATTGACATTTAAATTTTTTACTCAAATATAACCTTCAACTTTTTACGTTTTAAGTGCTTCGCCTACAATTATTTTATTTGTAGTAATTAATATTTTTAATTAATCATTTTCGAATAATATCGACGAGAGATGGAGACCGCAAAGGTGTAATTATAGTCATAGATCTCAATAGTACAGTGACAGCGTAGGGTCGAAACCTCCTGAAAACGCGAATAACGCGTCAACGACGTGATTTATACATTTTGGGGAGTGGGGCCCCAAAGGGTGTAGACCGATTATGGCCGAGTCCGCGGTTTTGGTTTCACAACATCCATAGTTTCTGTTGTAATTAGTCGATAACGACTTTCCTAGGTCTATTATCGCAGCGATAAATCAACAATTAAAACCCCTCAGTTCGTTTGAAAAATATTTAAATTAAAATGTTTTTTATGACTTTTTGAATGTTTTCCTTGTTCATTAATTTGGATCATTTTTGTCATCACTTTTACGACTCGGTTTTCCTCCCGAAACGACCCATAAGAGTTTTAACGGGTATAAAATGGGGTGCGGTTTCTGAGCGTCCGAAAACTCTTTAAGCCCACGGCGTCGAACTTTAACCGGCGTCGTAGTCGTAGTCGTTGGAAATTTCGTAAAGGGTCGGAAAGTTTCAGGGAAAGTGTTTGGTCCCGGTTAATCTACTCTATTCCCTTGTTAATCCTAAAACAACTTTTGCTCACTGTCGTCGGTACTTGTCTTTAAAATGACTATAAATAAAGTTTAGTTAATTTATCTTCTTGGAAAATGTGAGAAAAAGGCAAAAATGTGAAAAGTAGGAGAAATCGTGGTTTTACATTTAATTTATGGTAGCGGACGGGATTAGGAACATATTGGAAAAATAATTTTAATATAAAAGTTGTAGCAAATTTTATTCTGAAGAATATTGCTCTTTTTCACTTTTGCTCTCAGATGCATAAATATTGAGATAAACAAGAAAATGTGGAAAATAAGTGAAATCGTGATTTTAGATGTTGTTGATGGTAGCGCACGGGATTAGGAACATATTAGAAAAATAATTTTAATATAAAAGTTGTAGCAAATTTTATTCTTAACAATATTGCTCTTTTTCACTTTTGCTCTCAGATGCATCAATATTGAGATAAACAGGAAAATGTGGAAAGTGGGTGAAATCGTGATTTTCTGTGTTGATTATAACGCACGGGATTGGGAACATATTGGAAAAATAATTTTAATACAAAAGTTGTAGCAAGTTTTTTTCTTAACAATATTGCTCTTTTTCACTTTTGCTCTCAGATGCATCAATATTGAGATAAACAACAAAATGTGGAAAGTGGGTGAAATCGTGATTTTCCATGTTGATGGTAGCGCACGGGATTGGGAACATATTGGAAAAATAATTTTAATATAAAAGTTGTAGCAAATTTTATTCTTAACAATATTGCTCTTTTTCACTTTTGCTCTCAGATGAATAAATATTGAGATAAACAAGAAAATGTGGAAAGTAGGTAAAATCGTGATTTTAGATGTTGTTGATGGTAGCGCACGGGATTAGGAACATATTAGTAAAATAATTTTAATATAAAAGTTGTAGCAAATTTTATTCTTAACAATATTGCTCTTTTTCACTTTTGCTCTCAGATGCATCAATATTGAGATAAACAAGAAAATGTGGAAAGTGGGTGAAATCGTGATTTTCCATGTTGATGGTAGCTAGCGCACGGGATTGGGAACATATTGGAAAAATAATTTTAATATAAAAGTTGTAGCAAATTTTATTCTTAAGAATATTGCTCTTTTTCACTTTTGCTCTCAGATGCATAAATATTGAGATAAACAAGAAAATGTGGAAAATAGGTGAAATCGTGATTTTAGATGTTGTTGATGGTAGCGCACGGGATTAGGAACATATTGGAAAAATAATTTTGATATGAAAGTTGTTGCAAATTTTATTCTTAACAATATTGCTCTTTTTCACTTTTGCTCTCAGATGCATCAATATTGAGATAAACAAGAAAATGTGGAAAGTGGGTGAAATCGTGATTTTCCATGTTGATGGTAGCGCACGGGATTGGGAACATATTGGAAAAATAATTTTAATATAAAAGTTGTAGAAAATTTGACTCTCAACAATATTGCTCTTTTTTACTTTTGCTCTCAGATGCATAAATATTGAGATATACAAGAAAATGTGGAAAATAGGTGAAATCGTGATTTTAGATGTTGTTGATGGTAGCGAACGGGATTAGGAACATATTGGAAAAATACTTTTAATATAAAAGTTGTAGCAAATTTTATTCTTAACAATATTGCTCTTTTTCACTTTTGCTCTCAGTTTCATAAATATCGAGAAAAATGCGAAAATTAGATGAAATAATTGCTAGCTAAGCATTTAAATATTGTAGAAATCAACTGTAAATGAAGTCAATATATTTCACTGTTTTAAAACAATATTGCGACTATTTAAAACAACAATAAATTTATAAATGTATAAATATTTTTTATTTTATGTTACAAAAAAATATATAATAATTTATTGAAGTAAACTTCGTACACATTCCTTAAAAAAAATCGCTTGTTAGAGAATGTTCGTGATAAAACTTTAATGAAACACAAACACAACAAAACGTATGCAAATTAACTGACGAAGCGCTGTTCGTTCGTTTCGGGAGTGCTGTTTTTTTATTAATCCTGGACACCCGGAACCTTGATAAACCATTAACGCAGATCACTACGCAGAAATAATTTAGATAAAAATATCGAACGGTCGTTGGTTTCAAAAATTTCAACTCAATCGAGTTAATAAATACCGGAACGCATGCTTTCGTAAATTTGTTTAAATAAATATCCAACTGGAAATGGTTTAAAATAAATAAATCGATTCCAGATATTTGTTTAATTATAAACGAACGAAAGTTTTCAAAAGATTCAATACGAAATAACTTTAGCGGGTATAACAAAAGATTTAACGTCTAATTGAACTGTATTTAGTATCAAATTTCGAGAGCCAAAATGTAATTTGGTGCACAATTCCATATCGAACCGGCTCGTCTAACTGGATAATCCTGAATTATTCGGCACATTATCTAATTGAAAACACATCTCATATTGTTAAGAGTAGAGTGAACTACCTAAACAGAGAGGGAGAGAGAGATTGTTAGAGTCGTGGTTTCGGAACAAAGCAGAAATTGGATTAAGAGCACCAGGTATCGTTATGCTGAATTTATTAACCCATTGAAATTGCAAAATGTGTAAACATATTATATTACATTACATAAATTCTGATTTAATTTTAAATTTTAATTAGAAACTTTTAATTGGTAAAACTCGCAAAAGTATTCTTATCTCACACGTGAAATTGAAACAATGAAATTCTACAACTTAATACAGGGCGCGTATTTATTTCGAAATTAAACGCAAGAAGATTAAGAAGAGATTCTCTGAAACGTTGTAATGGGGAAACAACTCCCTTTGAGCAATTAATTTAAAATTACTTCTCGTAAATCGTTCGTCGTAAATTAAATTAGCCTCAAATTAAGGGGTAATTACTTCATTAAAAACAAAAAAAAATAAATAAATATAGTTCAAAATTTCAAAAAATTAATTTTTTTTATTCGGTTTGCCGTCGAAATTATAATTTAATAAATTTTTAGTTTACTTAAAAAATATATGTGAAATTGTGAAATTCTCTGTTTGTGATCACAATTAATTTGTAATTCCAATTGATATATAGCGTTCTGTCAACATCGAATGGAGAGGTGGTAGTGTTGGTTCTATACGGGGTTGTAGTTCCCCGGATTTGCAATTTAGCCAGGACATGCATGGGACAGCATTCAAACAATACATTACCACATCGACGTGTTCTCGTTCTGCACCATTAGTTTAAACCTCTTAACTAAAACCCTATCATTTTCAATACTTACTTAAATCAGTACAAGTTTAACTATATCGTTCCTAATTTATTTATGGGAACTAAGAAACAATTTATATCTTAATTAAAACTTTACTCATTTGTGTTGTTATTTAATCTCAACATTATGTTGATAAAGAAAACCGTTTTTTAATTTTAAATAGATTAAATTATAATAACAAGTGGGGTTATGTTAATTGAGTTGAAGAGTATTGTGTTAAGAAAATCACTTGCTACAACTTTCATATTAAAATTACGTTTCTAATATGTTTCTAATCCCGTGCGCTACAATCAACAACAAAAAAAAACATGATTTCAAAAAATTACAAAATTCGAAAAAATTGTCGATTATTTCAAAAATTTATTTCTCAAGAACTAGAAGTGATGTTTCAAAACGGTTTATTGCATTAAAAAGAGGATACTTTAATTAATAATTGGTGATATTTCCACAAGGATCCTTCAAAAAATTAATTTTATAGCGAATTTTGAAAATTATCGATTTAAATTGCAACATCGAATATTTGATCAAAACTTCAAATATTGTTTTCTCAAAAACTAAAAGTTATTTTTCAAAACGTATTAGTTTATTGGAAAGAAGACACTTTTATTAACACTTTGGGAAATTTTCATACTCATATTCCAAGAACTGGATTTTATACGAATTTTTAAAACTTAATCGACGAATATTGCAAAATTCGAAAAAATTGTCGATTATTTCAAAAATTTTTTTCTCTAGAACTAAATGTGATTTTTCAAAACGGCTTGTTGTGTTAAAAAGAGAACACTTTAATTAATAATTGGTGATATTTCCACAAGGATCCTTCAAGAAATTAATTTTATAGCGAATTTTGAAAATTATCGATGAAAATTGCAAAGTCGATAATTTTATCAAAACTTCAAATATTGTTTTCTCAAAAACTAAAAGTTATTTTTCAAAACGGGTTGGTTAATTGGAAAGAGGACACTTTTATTAACACTTTGGGAAATTTTCATACTCATATTCCAAGAAATTGATTTTATACGAATTTTTTAAACTTAATCGGCGAAAATTGCAAAATTCGAAAAATTTTTCGATTATTTCAAAAATTTATTTCTCAAGAACTGAAAGTGATTTTTCAAAACGGCTTTTTGCATTAAGAAGAGGATACTTTAATTAATAATTGGTGATATTTCCACAAGGATCTTTCAAGAAATTAATTTTATAGCGAATTTTGAATGTTATCGATGAAAATTGCAACATCGAATATTTTATCAAAACTTCAAATATTGTTTTCTCAAAAACTAAAAGTTATTTTCCAAAACGGGTTGGTTTATTGGAAAGAGGACACTTTTATTAACACTTTGGGAAATTTTTATACTCATGTTCCAAGAAATGGATTTTATACGAATTTTTAAAACTTAATCGGCGAAAATTTTTATCATTTCAAAAAATTTGTTCTCAAGAACTAGTGAGTTTTCAAAACAGCTGTTTGCATTAATAAGAGGATACTTTAATTAATAATCGGAAGTGATAACAGCGACAGTTCTGTTAATAATGAATGTGATGATGAATTACAAACGAAGAGAAGGAAACTAGTCGAAAGTACAACAAGAGATTGTATATATCATTGGGATTGTTACAATGAGGTTGCTAAAGATAAACCTGATAGAAATAAAGTTGTATTCAATGAAAAAAGTTCTATTGTGGTTGAACTTGATTATTATCTGCAGCGTCCAACACCTAAAAGAGATACTATTTACTATGACTGGTGGAGTACTAAGTAATAGATTTCACATAATTTTCACATTTTCTTGATTATCTCAATATTTATGTATCTGAGAGCAAAACTGAAAGAGAGCAATACTGAAACTGAAATTATTTTTCCAATATGTTCCTAATCCCATGCGCTACCACCAATAATATGTAATATCACGATTTCACCTACTTGCCACATTTTTATGTTTTTCTCGGTATTTATGCATCTGAGAGCAAAAGTGAAGGAGAGCAATATTGTTAAGATTAAAATATAGGTTCTCTATCCAGTTTAATGCTCTGTGACCTTGGTTTTGGGTTTATTGAAAGAAATACAAAGAAAATACCGTATTCTCCAAAATTAATTAATTTAAAACAAAATTAATTCCTAAACTAAACAAATTTATTAATTGATTACAAATGACATCCAACCTATTATTATTATTATTTTTTATTGTAGAGAAAACCCTTTTTAGAGACACCTGTCGTTTATTAATAAACCTTCGCATATGAGTGCATAAACACCACTCAAAACTCGAATATAGATAAAACGACCAGATTAGTTGTTCAACATCGAACATATTATGCGAATTTATTAATGGGTTCTCGATTAACTGAGTGCTAAATCTACTCCCCCTTCATTTCGACGTGTTTCAAACCGCTCTTGATATTGAATTATTCCCGGTTACATTTTCAAAACTCGCTTAGCGTTTACGAAAAACTTTCATGTTTAACTTTTTCAATCAATTATTGAAATATATCGAAAGAAAAAACGAGCGGAAAGGTTTGTTTTTATTTAATTTTGTAAACTATGTGAGCAAAGCATTTCGCATACTATAAATATGAGTGGTAATTGTACGAAATGGTTGAAAACGTTGCTTTTGCTTAGACAAGCTCGATGAATTATGCATCCCCAACCGGGAACAAAGCGAGTTTAGTAAATATTAACGTTTTGCTTTAACGATATGACGATCATCAATACGGACGTGCCAATATCTCATCTGTGTTTGTCCACTAAATTGATTTCTCCTCCTTTATAATACAACATTTTGTTAATATTAACTGATTATGTAGGATTTTTAAAAGCTTGTTGTTTGACAATGGGGAATCTTTTCTTGTTAAATTATCAGCGTTGATTGAGGCAAATTCCCAAACTTAGTTTGTATACCGGTATTTGATTATTCTCTGCGAGTTGGTTAACGTTCAATACTAAAAGCAATGAAATTCAGCGGTGAAAACTAGAATCGCATTGTCCGCCTTTGCAGGTAATAACGGGAAACTCCCCTTTCCATCGTTCGCGGTTAATGATGCAAGACGCGTGTTCGAACCAGTAACTAGTGGTCGACGTACAAACAATACCACAGAGACGACCGTCAGATTTGTTTGCGTAAAGCATTGCTTTACGGTCTAGAAACGGTCTCTATTTATTTTCAATTCCAATTTATAAAATAGACGAGAATTATTTAGCCTTGTTTGAGGTCATTTTAAATCATTTCTTACGTAGAATTCAAAAAAAAATATCAAACCTATTCATCTAATACAATCCGATCGTATCAATACCAGAAAGATTTTAAAATTGGATGGCAGATTGGATATAATCCGAGATCTCGGTTCGCTTTTCCGGTCGAGGAAATACGAATCGAACTAAAGCCGCGATATTGTCCCATCCCACGAGAAAGTTAAGTTTTACGCCTTTTAACATTTTTATGAAAACGCACACTCTCTTTTAGCACGTAAAATCTCATATTTATGATATCACACAAGGTTATAGTGGAATAATTTGAAAGATAATCGTAACGCGTTTAAAATGTATTCACAAAAATTAAAAAAATAATAATAAGAAACAAAACTGGTGGTCGTAAAGCTTCCAATCTGACTTTAAAAAGCTGTTAACTCGTTTTGTTCCACCCCAAAGGCTTTAGATATAAATCTTATAAAGGCCGATAGCGGAGAAGATAAATAAGACACCTCCTCGGAGAGAGAGAGCATTGATTTTCACTTAGGTAAAGTGGTTCGGCGATGTCGGTAATTACTCCTCTTTGGATTGAAATATACGCCAACCTCAAACGTTTTATTAAAAAAAAATACCAAGTTATTTTTGTTTAACTATAAAGTTGTATTGTATTATATTTATTTTGTTTTACCAGAGAGGGATTAAATATCATTAATTATAATTTGAAATTAAATAAACGATATAATATATTGATGAAACGGATGGTAACAATATTAAATAACAAATACCTGTTCTCTCATAATTTCATAAACCAATTCGGTCGTGATAAATTTGCTTCCTCAAAAATTCAGTAAAACCTCGAAATACTCACTCAACCTTCAATGAGTGTTCATTATATTGAAATATCAAAATATCCATTTATTATGCCCATATTAAGCTTATTTACATTTAAAATATTGTTGATTATCAGGTATGTAAAGCAAGATAAAACCGTACTGACATATGATATTTGATGTTTAAGTTACATCTCATAAAAATAACATCGAGGTTTTTGTGTAAAACGTAAAAATATCGTCAAAAAATGTAGTGGTTGAAGAAAGCGTAAAAAAAGTCTGGAAATGCCTAATTTACTCTTGAGTGATACTTTTGAGGGATTGAGTAACATACATAAATTCGGTTGGGTTGTGTTGGGTTTGGTTGGCTTGGGTTGGGACGGTACGATGATGGAACAATATTTTATAGTGAAGGTGGCAACCTTGTTCAACGATACAACAAAAATTCGTTCTTCCATGTTGCAAAAAACTTGAACTTTGAGAAAACTGAAAGCGTAGAAGATGGGCACCGTAGAGGTCGACTAAATATAGTCAGGAATCACAACAGAATTTTAGATGCAATGCAGAGCTTTATTGAGGATTTATATACATTTTTTTTTACATTTTTCAATATGGCAAAAGTTGCAACTGACGGGAATTTCGTTAACAAGTGGATACGTGGATACTGCCCTCAATAGCCATAAAAATTAAATGTTTGTTAGGGTGCAGTGAGTACTCTGAAGAAAAAAATACTCTGTTGGATATTAATTGCTACTTAGAAATGCAAGTGTACCTGCATCGGGAAACCTTCTTGATGTTAATTTGGGTGGAATATACTTGTGCAACCATGCGACCTACTAAAGTTATACACCACTATATAGAGTAGAAAATTTCCTATGGATTCTATATGGTCTTGAAGTTTTGTCCGTATCATATAAGAAAGTTATTACGCCGGAAACATTGGCATACGGCAATTTCACGCGGATTTTGCCATATTTGAGGGGAAAATCCTTGTGCAACAAATTGATAAAGCTTTTTTTCAAATTCAATTCCGTAAAGGCTCCACATGAACTTGAAGTTTCATATTTTGAAATGTATTCGGTACACGGTGAGGTTGTTTATTTCTTTCCGTTGTTAATATCATGCTATTGACAAATCCCAGTTGTAGATGAAGAAGAGGCTTTCCAGCGGTGTATTTAATATTTCGCTATCTCTAAAGACAACGAAAATATCGGCTTGTAAAGTGGGTGGAAAAATATTGACACAAATTTTTTGATAGTGAATTTTTATTAACCATTAAAAATAATATAAAATATTTGAAATTCCGATATTTTCCCCATTTGTTTCATATTTCCAATTGGTAGTAACATGCGACAGAAATAATTTCGTTAGGGTTTCAATTAAACCCCATCGTATAACGGGAATCGCACTTTTGCGGCGCGATGTCACATCCCGTTCATTTCCTAAAAATCCACACATACGCGTGCAACACATTTGAATTCCGATGTGACCCAAAATTAGATTCGTTCCATTACCCGATTCATATGGAGTCATTGGGGACTATTTTACCGTTAAAACAAAATGTTCATTAAAACGGTGCCATAAAAATCCTTTAAAATGAACCCAAACACGACTAATTTTCTTTAATTACATTTTGAGATATCTATAAATATTGTATTATTTTGTTTTTGTTCGATTAATAATTATTTATGCAAACCAATTTTCACACAAAAATATTTTATTTGATTCGCAACGAACAAAAATACATTTTTACATTAAAGAACGTGAATTTCAGGGAATAGAAAAATAAATTGCAGGTTCATGGAGACATCTATTAACTAAATTTTTAAATTTACGAACTAAACATAAAAACGAGTCTAAATAAATACGTCTGTGCAAGAAAAAGGTAACTCGTTTAGCTCGTTTAGAAGAGTGTTGTCGTAGACAAAGGTTATACGCGTTCATTTTATGAGTGTCTTTTAAGATTGATTTTTAATCGCGATGGTTATAACAATTAAAGAGTTTTGAAGGAACGGAATGGTTTAAACGAGGAACAGGTGTACGATTAAGTTCAAGTTAGTAACGTGTGATTACCGATAAAAGGAAATATGTTCACTTATCTTGTTTCTTTCCGGACGTGTGACATGTCAGTTAAAAATGGCTGGTTGACCTTGATCTTGAGGGATGGGTATTCTTCGATGTTAGAAGTTTAGAATTTTCGGGAACAGGATGGAAGATTGTAGACGAACTCAGGTATGGTTTCGATTTCTTCGAAGATAATACAGACTTTTATTAGAATTAAGGCTTATTTACTTTTACTTGATATAAAAAATTGAGTTGTAAAAAAAAAAATTTTAAGTTCACTTAGGTTAGAAAATTTAAGGTTAATTTGACGTAGATTCGACAACGCTTGGCTCTAGCCAAATTTGAACTCTCTCCGGTGTCAATTTGCGCGGCTTTATATACCCTTTTTGGACAAAGGCTTCTTGGATATCCGAATTTGATCCTCTCAGTTTAAATCTGGGCTCTCTGATTGGTTGATTAAGTAGCGGGAATTATAAATTACACAGGTTAGCCAAAATAATTGATTTTTTAAAGAAAATAACTGTCAATTTTAAAAATATTCGAAATTATTAATAAACTTTTAATTTGATTAAGATTCTGTAATTTTGTAGCTAATTTTACGTTTATTTAGATAAACGCGCTTTCGGGTGTCAATTTCCTTCGAGTAAGTCGTAATTTGATGTTGAAGTTTGGAAATGAAAAATTGAAATTTAAATTTATAAAATGATGCAGAAATGGATGAAATTGCGGCCTATGGGCTAAATCGATACAATCTATCGATCTTGCGTGTTTTTAGAATCTAAAATCGCCGCCAAAATCAATACCTGTCAAAAATGTAAATGACAAGGTCAAATTTGAAGGTCATGGATATTCAAGGAATTACCTCTGTCTTACTATCTTATTAAAGATCTTAAATTTAATTAGTCTTTTTTATTTCTTCGGAAACAAGGATTTTATTACAATATATATTTTTCATATCTTATTTACACACTCTATTATAGTTTATCAAGCTTCGAAGAACATTTTAACTCCATTTAGGGTAATCCCAGACATTTGGCGCAATGCGTTTCTTTATTTATAGCCCGTTACGTAGTGAAATTCAACGATATTAACGGCAATTCGTATGCGGTGTCCGTTACAAGCGCTAACAATCCTACATATTCAACCCTCCCATAATAACCCCTTTTGGCCAAACCGAGAATATTACTAATTTACGACGATTGTATCTCAAAATCAAATTAAAATTTATTTCAATTCAAAGATTCCCTCATTAAAAACCATGTTCTAGGATTCTCTAGAAACGAATTTAAAGGAAAAAGAATTGATTTGAAACAAGAAATGAAAGGGATAGAAAAAAGAACTATTCTGGATCTCGATACACCTTAACGAGAGTACAGCATCGTGCCTTCCTCCTGGTTGAGCCATTTTCCACCTTTACGCTCTTTCATCCCTTAGTTTTTCTTTTTTTTTTCCTTTCAAGGTGGACTGATCGAAACTAGATCCGGAAGAATGGAATTTTTCTCCCAAAAATTTTATTGTTTCCGGATTCACCCAAAAACCAATTTAGAAACAATGCGTTCTTTATCGATTTTCATATGAAATAGAATTTTAAATTCATTAAAGTTTAAAAATTTATAGGGAAAAGTGAGAAAAAGAAAAAAAAAAAAACGATGGTATCAACTTGAAATGGATAAAAGGATATGGGATGATGTAGAGGTTTTTTAAAACGATCTCGCAACTACATTTTTAAGGGAAATGTATCTAAATGGAATTGTTCACAACACTTTTCTTTTTTTTGATGAAAGATCATACATATGCTTTTTCATAAAAACTTCATTTCTCCGATCCTTTAGTCCTCCGTTCTACATACTAACTAAATTACTTGGACGTTATCGATTCGATGAGATATCGGAAGTACGTCCAAAACTTTCCACCGACAAGATACCCTCATATCTTGTCGAAGGACGATGATGTATGGCATCTTCTAAAGTGTTAACTTTTCCTTCCTTCCTCCTAAAGTTCCGCTTTAGTTACCCACCCCACATTTCTCAGCTCGAATTTTATTCTTTGTTTAGATTCGAATAAATTTTAAAAGTCTTAATTTTAATTAAATCGACAAAATTAGCGGCAATTATCAACACGTTAAGAGTTGATAACTTAACAATGTCGTCTTCGTCGTTGTTTCTCAACGTAAAAGACACCCTTCTCCGGGGGTTAAATTCAACTAGAAACGTGCAATTGGATTGTCGAGTTGCTTATATCGTCTTCCAAAACGAACGATCTCTCTCTTCCCTTTAAAGGATAATTTACCGGTTCTCCAGTGCGGAAGTGATCCATTTTAAACCTTCGTTCGCTTCTCGAAAATATAAATTACTCAAACAAATAAAGTGAAATGGTAACAATTTTATCAATAAAAAATTAAAAAATCAATCAAAAATGTTTTAGTTCAATGAAAAACATACAACTTAATAATAACTAATACTAGAACTAATACTAGGGCTAGAATTTGAAATATTCGGGTTTAACAATTAAAACTCTGCAAACTTCCCAAAAACTGATAAAAAGCGTATGTAAATATTTGCGGCGTCATAACTTGCTTATATGATACGGACAAAACTTCAAGACCATATAGAATCCATAGGAAATTTTCCACTCTATACAGTGCTATATAATATGACTAAATAACATGTTCTCACAAGCACTTTCCCCCCAAAAATCTGCAAAAACTGCGTATAATTGCCATATACAGAATGTATCTGAATGACTGCAACAAACTTCAAGGGGTGATTCTTTAGTGAATTTTAAGGGTACTTTCATATATGAACCATGGGCGACTTCGGCCCCCTTGGGGAGCTACGCCCCTCCAAAAATGGCGGAAAATTTTGGTTTAATTTTTTTTCTCAAAAACCATAAACGCTAGGAAAATGAAATTTGGGGAATATGTTTAACTCATAATTATGTTTTGACCCTATTTGTACTTTCATCCTACCCTTTTAAACTACTAAACGTAACCATCCCCTTTACATTTTTGCTAAAATTTTGTGGATGCAGATGATAAATACATTAGAAAAATTTTACATAGGTAGATGAAAGTATCCTAAAACTTTTTTGTCTCTCTAAAATTTTCCCAAAAACGACTAATTTTTAAGAAAAAAAATAATAAAGCAAACACTGCCCTTTAAACAACGGGGTTGTCGATCAAAAGTTGGAATGAATTTTGAATGAAAAAATCTTAGTAGGCTTTGCAATCTTTGTCAGAAGTATTTTTGACGTTTAAATGTCAGTTTTTCTTACTATTATTGTTTTTTAAATTAATTTTTGAATAAAGTTCTATCGCATTTACGCTCGTTCACTCGACGTTTCAAAATTTTAAATAAAACAATAATAAAGTAAGAAAACCACTGATATTTAAACGTCAAAAATATTTCTGACAAAGATTGCAAAGCCTACTAAGATTTTTTCATTAATAATTCATTCCAACTTTCGATTAACAACCCTACAGCTTAACAGTTAGTGTTTGCTTAATTATTTTTTTTCTCAAAAATTATTAATTTTTAGAAGAACATCAGAGAGACAAAAAAGTTTTAGAATAGTATTATCTATCTAACTGAAATTTTTCCAATGTATTTATCATCTTTATAAAAAAAATCTAGGCATAAATTGAACGGGAGTGGTTACGTTTAGTAGTTTAGAAGGGTAGGTTGAAAGTACAAATAGGGTCAAAACGTGCTCTATTATGGGTTCAACATATTCCCCAAATTTCATTTTCCTAGCGTTTATGGTTTTTGAGAAAAAGAAATTAAACCAAAATTTTCCGCTATTTTTGGAGGGGTGTAGCTCCTTAGGGGAGCCGAAGTCGCCCATGGTTCATATATCAAAGTACCCTTAAAATTCACTAAAGAATCACACCTTGAAGTTTGTTGCAGTCATTCAGATACACCCTGTATAAATGTTTGCGACGTCATAACTTTCTATATGATACGGACAAAACTCCAAGACCATATAAAACCCATAGAAAATTTTCCTCTTTATATAGTGTGTCCGTAAAGTAACGGATATAGGCGATAAAATGATTATAAACGGTTTATGGAAAAATCCCTGAAACGGGTCTAAAGATTTAAATTTTTTGCAATTGTTTGGTGCAGATTTTAAATTTCTTCCGCCATTTTTAAGCAAGTTATGACGTCATTGGTATTTTTTTCAAATAGCAATCCCCCATTTTTATTACGGAATATGAAAGAAGATTTTTTCCTGAATTTAATACAGTCAATATTAATATTACTTACATAAGAAAATTTTCGAGGAAAATTACTTTAAAGTTTAACTACTTCAGATTTGTTGACATGATGAAAATAGCAGTAGCCATGAGTAACTATGGTAACCAATTATTTTAAACAATTTCCTAAGTGTCAAAAACTAATGTAGTAAGTGGTTGACCTCTTTAATACAACATATCCTGATCGCCAACTCATTAGCCAAAATATGATGATCCTAGCTGTGACTAAATTTAAACAGCATGGCCATCTCCGGAGCATTTCTCGAAGTCTGGCCTAGTAAATGTTGCAAGGGAAGTTCAACAAATTGTGGTTTTGGCTGGGCAAGAAAACCCTCATGTTACTGTAAGGAGTATTGGGTCTAATTTCGACATTAGTAAATCAACGGTTCATAAAATTTTAAAACCCGCAAAATATCATTCCCATAAAGTAAACCTGATTCACGAGCAATGCACTTTGTGAAAAACATAATTTTTTCGACAAAGAGACATTTACAAATTAGCTAAGAAAGTCGCTCACCCAATATCCGCAAAAGATTTGAGGAAACCTTAAGTGGAAAGAGGTGTTTAAATTTTTTCAAAGCGATGTCTTTCCTTTCATCCTGATAATGTTGACACAACTCAATTCCAACGGCAGTTATTCCAACAAGATGGCGCGTCACCACACTTCAAGAAGCTTTACTAAATTAGTTTTTGACACTCAGGGAATTGTTTAGAATAATTGGTTACCATAGTTACTGCTATTTTTATCATTATATAAATTTGAAGTAGTTTAAAGTAATTTTTCTCGAAAATTTTCTTATGTAACCAATATTAATATTGACTGTACCAGATTCAGAAAAAATTCTGAAGATACTTACTAGATTCTCAAAAATCCTCTTTCATATTCCGCAATAAAAATGGAAGATTGCCATGTAAAAAAAATATCGATGACGCCATAACTCGTAAAAATTTAAATCTTTAGACCCGTTTCAGGGATTTTTCCATAAACCGTTTATTAAAATTTTATCGCCTATATCCGTTACTTTACGGACACACTGTATAGTTTTTCCACTTTTCGAGATATCCCAATTTTTAATACTCTCATTTTTTTAAACAAGGTCGTGTTTTGTACCAAATGAAAGAATTTTTTTATATGGAAAGTGAATGATTGTAATTAATTATTTTATATTTGAGTAAAAATGGGTCGAATCAATTAAATGTTTTTGGGGAATAATTATATTCGTATCAAAGTTTAGACGATTAAACTTACGAAACCAATTCTGTAATGAGGTCCAAGTTAAATTGAGATTATTCTGAAACGGTCCGTTTTACGCGAGAATAAGGATGGAAGCGGGTAGGTTTGCAACTCAACATCAATAACGGGATAGAAACCCTCAGTTTCAGACTTGGTATTAATGAGTTCAATACTGATTTTGAAACGTTCAAAGACCTCTTTGATCTAAATAAGGTATTAATCAAAATAAAAATCGTTTTTGGTAAAGCAATGATATTTATAGAATAAGAAAAAGATTGTTTCAATGGCTTAAATTCAATTTGACAAAAATATGACTACGATTCACGAGTTTCACGATAAATTCGTTGGTGCACATGAAATATATCCAGATATGTTTCTCGGTGATGTGATGCGTGAAACATTTGCTAAAACCGGTTCGATTGTCGTTCTCGCTCTTTGCAGCTTTTGTTAAAATTCAACGAAAACGTCGCGGGACCGTTATGAAAATCCTACTTCTTTCTTTATAACCGAGAAGGTGTGCAAATTTGCACGTTACATCGAGTTTTCGTTTAATTTTATTTATGAAAAAAGAAACGGACAAAATAATGTTTTTAAAAAAAATGGTGGAGGAGCCGGGGGAGAACAAAAATGGAAATTTCCTCACAAAACTTTTTCGTTTTTGCAGAAATAAGTTTAATAACCATTATACGTGATTAGAATAAAAATTATTTCTAAGAGAACTCATTTCAAACATTTTTAAGGTAAAAAAAGATATGTTTTGAATGTTTATTTAAATAGATTATTAAAAATTTTAACCTCAAAAAAATAAATCCATGATACTTCGATTGATTTTGATCTAAATCATATCATGTTTGGTATCAAATTGAAGCGTTTTAAATACTCTATGTTATAAAGAACTAATTAAAACGTTTGTCAATTAACCTAAAAACCTTTGGATGATTATAAATTACTTCTTACATTATTACATCTTTGTTTCTCATGTTTTATGCATACAAATATTAGTAGGACAAAGTTCGCTGCAAGTTAATTTCAAAGTTTCAACTAAATTTTCCAACTCAAATAATAATTTGAGTGCTACACGCGTTTCATCGGATCCGTTTTGGTCGTTGGTTTTCGAACGGTTGCGATGAAAAGCGATTATGAAGATTAATCAGGATACCACGGGAGAGAACTACTCCGCAAAACGTAGATTATATTGCAGTCGTAAATGTGGTCTCACGAAAAGAGCAATTTATCGGCGATATTAAACCGGAGGCGGTTTCGAGTCGGTTCACCCAAAATTTACTATCACCATCCAAAACTATTATATTTTCCCCTCCTATAACGTCTGAGGGTATTAAAACTAAATCCCGCAATAATGAGAATGTTGTTAAGGATATCGTATAATTGTAGGATAATAAAATTTCAAATACAACATTGGGATATTTTTGTACGATTGAGTTATCTATACGATGTATAAATCAAGGACGGTACTTCTGGTTTTAATTGTTATTTAGCGCTAAATTGTTGTTAATTTTTATTGAACTAAAAGTAGAACTAACACTAGACCTAGAACTAGAAAGTTTCGGGTTTAGCCATGCATCTAAAGAACTTTAAACCATCTCAAAATAACCTTATAAAAATGTTCTACGTGACTGTTTTAACGAATAGCGGTGTATTTTTTAGTTCTTTTACTATAAAAATAGAAAATAAGTAAAGGTCACGTAGATAAGTCGTCAGGTTAGAATCAAATCCCTCTGCCACACAGCTTTAATCTTAGAAGGGATAGAAAAAGGAGGAGAAAGGGAAAAAGAGGGCAAGATACCAGTTCGAGACGACGACTAGGTCGTAAAAAGAATGTCGCCGATATCTGCATACAAATACCGACTTTGTTATCAAATCCTGCAGAAAATACGAAAGTACGCGTGGTCTTTTGCTCAGTTCCATTTCCTATTAAATGTGAATGGTTTTTCTTGGATACCTTTTCATATGAAACGTCACTTCGAGACGAATGGTTGTTTCATCAAGATATATATTTCAAATTATATAACTATACAAAGAAATTGCTTTAAAAAAAAATCCATATAAAATCGTAATATTAATAAGGTTATATTTTGATTTAATCGCGTTAACAAAAAAATCGTACTTTATATTTACACTTTTGTCATTCATTACAAATGATAAACCCCATAGAAAGCTCGGCTCGAGTTTCCCACGGGTCTTTTCCGCTTTTTTGCCAACTACCCCATCAATAAACATGCGCGAGACTGTTAAATTTATCAAACGCAGTTGTATTCACAACGAAGGATAATTCGCACGCAGTCAGCACCGAAAACACGAATTTTTTCTCTCACATTTCACGTTGTTGTTTGGTTGAATTGTAAATTGTAACTGAATTTTAGGGAGATAGACGTAATTGAGTTAGTTAGTATCCAATTTGAATCGTACAACAAAATTTAATTATCCACGTCTTTCTTTTTAAAGATTTAATCTTACTTTTACTTTAATACTCTCAATCGCGTATGTTGGCAACCCAACATTTACTAGGTGCTTTCTTCGAAAATTACCTTGTGACATTTAAGGAGATATACGACGAACCGTTAGTACCTAATACCATATCTCGACGCTATTACGGCTCAAGAGAAAAACTACGTCATAAACGTTCCGGAACGAAAAAAATCGTAACGGTTTTCGTAACATATTTCAAAAGTAAAATATCGCCACCGTAATACTGAAACGTGAAAATAACAATACATAAACCTCAAATTTAGATTTTTTTTCGATATAATGGATTAATACTGGGAAAAACTAGAAATCACACTAGCGTTAGAAACCTAGTACTAGAAAGTTTCGGGTTTAGGCGTGCATCTTCAAACGCACAGCTGGTAATGCTAACCAGTTTTAGTATAAAAGTTGTTGCAAATTGAATTTTTAATAATATTGCTTTTTTCCACCTTTGCTCTCAGATGTATAAAAATCGAGAAAAACAAGAAATTATGAAAAGTAGGTTATTTTATTTAGAAAAATAAGTTTAAAATCGAGGAAAACTACGTTATTTACTAACTGGTTTATGTATTAGATGGGCGTATAGTGCACCAATTTTCCAAGAAACTGTGGCCTTGTTGAAGTCATCTATTCATTAACAATATATCGCTCCCTTTAGTGGTTGTGCACTTCCCCACTCTTCGTGACATCGATTCTAGTAAATAGTCGATTTCCTTTTAAAGTATTGCGTCCTAAATAAGTGTCTACGGAGAATGCATTAAGTTCTTTCCCATAATGTCGTAATCATGGTGCCAACCTTAACCTCCAGCCTTTGCGGTCTTACATTGTGCCTAAGTAGTTTTTGGACATCCCCTACACGCGCTGCGAAGGGAATCTGAAAATATTGGGAAGACAACATTGAACTGGAACTTATAAGGCATCAGAAGGAGAGGGAACCGCAGAACAACATGGCCGAGAGTATGAAAGAGATAAAGGAAACAGGAAAAGGTGGCTGGAAGTGAAACAGATAGCTCAAAATCGAACACGATGGCGTGCATTTTTGAGATGCTCTGCTCCATTTGCATGGAAAAGGAATTGAGGGTGACCGCGTTAAATTTAATACTATGATTTGAAAAAATTTGCATTGATTTGCAAACTCATCCATTACATCAATTATTATTTTTACTTCAGCGTTAATAAAATAAAAAAAAAATAATGAAAATGCACGAACTGTTTTATTAAATCAATTTGAAACATTCATCATGCATTGATGAATGATTTTGTAAAAATTTGTTGGTGTATATAAAAATGGGAAAAGATTGAATATGGGTCACTCCACCTTAATTATTTTATGTAGAAAGCGGATGTAATTAAAAGTCTGGAAATAAAGTTTTCGGTTTTCGGCGACGATCCGGAATTAAAGATTTATCTCGGTCGATTTGACGACCGTATTTAGTTGGGAAGAATTGAAAGGAAAGTTCGAGAGTTTTAAAAATTGAGGAAATCGAGCGAAAAGAAAAAAATCGTTTAAAAATGTGATCTCTCCGCTTAAATCGAAAAATTCGTTCTCTTAACGGAGATGTTATCTTTACGATCATTTTTCTTATTATTTATTTTAAAAAAAATCTTTTTTGAGAAATTTTGGTGGAGGAGCCGGGTTTTAAAAAAAAGATTATGTTATCAAAAAATTTGTTGTTCTCACCGGGGACGTTATCTTTTACGATTTTACTTAAAGCTTCCCCTAACGACCTATTCTCTAAACATATTTATTCATTAACGCTGTTTCGAGAAAGGTTTTAAAACCAAACATATTTTCCGATTTTTTTTCCTTTTTCTACGCGCCCTTTGTTGGTTGCTTAAAAGTTTTTGTTCTTATTAGTTATTGTTCATGGCGTATTAAGGAAAGAAAAGTTGATTACATCGCAAGGAAAAGAAAGAGGTGGATCGAGAGAAAATGAAAGATTAATAAGGAAAAAGGAAAAATCTCATTTTCGTCGTTGTCTACGTCCGAATAAAGGTCTATAAGCGGGAAATAATCAAGAGAGGGTAAAATTGAGGAAGAAACGTGACAGCGCGTGCTAACGTTTATTAAAACATCAATCATCGAAAATCCCAATCAACAAAAAAAATAATAATAATGATCCATCAAAAAAAAAATTTCGTTACAAAATTTTTTTTAAATAACATTCATTTAAAATCCTTTAATTAGACTACAAATGCACAGAAGCCGCTTCAGTCGTTACGTTTTACGATTATACAGGGTGTTTCTGTAAGTCGTGGCATAAATTGATTCGTGTAAAAATTTTTGAAGAAAATAATCTATTTTTAATCAATGTGTAATGACCTAAAAAACACGTTAAGCGTGGAAAAGTGACTAACACTAGATTAACTTCAGTTACAAAACTTTTATTATATGACAACTAACTTCAGGTTTAAAATGTCAACCTTAATTTTGACCTATTTGTAATCTTCATTAAAAATCCTTTAAAATGAGTACAAACACGACATATTTATCTTCAATATTAATGAAGTTATGGTTAACTTCCGGTTAAGAATGTCAACGTCAATTTTGACATATTAATTTTTATACAATGTCTTAATATTTGTAACAAAAACAAAAATATAAAAAAAAAAATAAAAAATTAAGGTTGGTATTAATATTTAAAAATTAAATTTCTATCTTCACTGTTGCTAATTTCGGGTTTAATGTTTTTTATTCCAACTTTTTTTGTTTTTTGAGATAAGTGCGTCATCTTTGGACTCATTTTAAAGGTTTTTTAATGAAGATGATAAATATGTCAAATTTGACGTTGCCGTTTCAAACCGGAAGTGATTGTATCTCCATTAATATTAAAGTTAAATATGTCGAGTTTGGACTCATTTTAAAGGATTTTTTATGAAGTTGACAAATATGTCAAAATTAAAAGTTGAAAATTCGAACTTTTTGGGATAAATAAAATGTTTGGACTCATTTTATTTGGCCCGAAATTGTAGGTTTATCTATTTTTTCTATTGTAGAATTTCTTGCTGTATCTAAGTGTCGTATCTATGTTAGTTCTTAAACGTATGATGCAAATCGGACTTGAAATCGTATAACGTGATTGTCGCTTAACTTTATCCTTTAGAACAAATGGTATTTGAGGTCTTTCGGTATCTTTAGTCGTCTGTTAAGACTAAACCTGAATGTTTGTAGTTCTAGGTCTCAGTAGTATAGTAAAACCTCAACATGACGAACTAATATGGAAAGAGAGTGTCCGTTATACCCAAAAGTTCGTTATTTGAAAAATTATTAGCCGAACAGTTTAGCTGTGCGTATCTCAAAATGGCTAAACCCTAATGATGTTAGTTCTAAGTCGAGTGTTAGTTCTAGTTTTAGTTCTAAGATGTTCAAAATGACCTAAGAAATACGATGAGTATACACAATTCAAATTTGGCAGTAGCAAAAAAAATTACGCGATTGCAAAAAGTCTTTAGCTCTAATTATACAATTATTATTTTTGAACATTTTTGCTTCTAGAATATGTAAAATATCCTTTGTAACACGACTAATACTCACATTTCAATTTTGGTAATGAGAAAATTGCTTGATCCCTTAACTTTAAAACTTTAAATTTTTATTTTTGTTTGTTCCTAAGATGTTCAAAATGACCTAAAGAACACGATGGGTACACACATTTCAAATTTGGTAGTAGTAAAAAAAATTACGCGATTGTAAAAAGGCTAAAAAAATTTGTAATTTAGAAAGTTTTTGGTTTTAGAATATGTAAAATATCCGTAGTAATACGACGAAAACACACTTTATGAGATTAAAAATGTTTAATCAAAAAATGTAATTTGATTGAAATCGACTTGTTTGGCATTGAGATCTGGGTGATAAAGGTATTCTCGTTAATATTCAAGCTGTTTCTGTGAGATCGGGATGACATGGCGTAATAGTAGTAGCTCTGCTTACATGCAAATTGCACGCAGAACTCAATCGAAATACGATGCTCGTTTTAGGCAGCGAATCCGTTCATATCCCCAGCGAACATCCACGTCATTTCAACGCGGAGGTCTATAGCTGATATCCTAGCTTAGCTTTGTTCTTTTAAATTCCGCTGACGTCGACACTAGATACATATCACACAGTTTTTTATTGATTTGTTAATTTAAATGACATTTTACACGTCATTGTTGATGAAAACTTCCTTCTTCATTAAAAGAAATACATGGACATTATTGATATTGACATAGCGATAAAAAATGTTCATGTAAAATATAAATATGCGGTTCTCTCGAGTTTATTTTATGCGATGTTATATAAAAAACGAGGATTTCTTTTTTGGGATTCTCCCGAGGGAAAACGATAGATTTGAAAATATGAAATATGAAGTAAGAAAAACCGAGAGGAAAGGATGACAACCCCTAGATAGAAAATGAAAAGGGGATATTTTCGATGGTGGTAAATGATGGGGAAGGACGAAACGAGTGGTTTTCGGACAGTCCGGCTGTCATTTTAACGACGGCGACAAAAAAAATATATTGGAACGAATCCCGAAAAATAAACGAGAAACTAAATTGGAGTTTGTAACCGATTCGATTCGATCGTTTTCTTTTTTTGATTAATTAAGAAATAAGCACCCAATCGAGTTTATTATTCGATTTTAAAATTTGGCGCAGAGCCAAAACACCATAAATTTTGTATTCAGGTTTCGGGGTGGGAAAATCGGTCACTAATTATGAGCGGAACTTCCCGAATTAGTGAACGCGTCCCGAAATCGTAACCAGATTTACGAGTTTAAGTGAGTACAAGTGTAATCCCGCTTAGCTTCATGAATTCTAATAGGTTCCCTTAAAATCCGAAACGGTTATAGTATTTATCAAAGGAACGCTTTTGAACAATATACGAAAGAAAATCTTTTCTGTATTATTATTGGTGCTAAATCTAAAGTTGAGTATCGCTTTACGTCGCAAGTGGATTTAATGGCACCCAATTTCGACTCCAAACTATGTTAAAAGCAATATTGTACGAAAGTGGAAAAAGATATATGTATCGAAAACCTGGGGAAAAGTTCGATACGCGAAGGGTTGCTTGGGGTTGAGTTATACAAGTGCAATATATTTCCAAGTTGATTTCCAAGTTGAAGCGCCATCTCGTAAGGTATCCCTTGGAAAACTTCTGTGTTGTTGCGTGGTTATCCCCCCCGTTTAAGAAACCCCAGGTATTTTCGCAATTAAAAGTTGCACCCAATCTCTCTCTCTCTGAATATCTCTTTCTCTATTTTCCTTTTAAACTCTGCGCAAATTCCAGCTGGGTTTGTGCGTCAACGTAATTAAGATAAATACCAAAACTCTGTGGTTTTGGTCCATATCGACCCAACCGTTAACGTTTACACGTTGAATATCACTTGAATGAAACACTAATTACATCACAACTTCAAAAGAGGGATAATAAAAGGATAGAAAATGTTTAGAAAAATTAAAAAATTTTTAAATTCGAAATTTTTTTATGATAAAGTTAAGAGTTGAAGAGGGCAAAGTTTAAATTGTTCTTGTCCGCGAGGTAGATAACTCGATCCAAGTTCGGTCATAAATAGAAACCGGAAGCATTGATAACACATGCGGCTCATCGCTGTGTTACTTGTAGAAACGCGGCCTCCGGGAACGTTTTTAAAGATTTATCGTCAACCGCAACTTTATCCAACCCAATTTACACCGTAAAAATGTAAAATATAGTGAAACTTTGCGTCTTATGTACAGTGTGTTAATTAATTATCGTACGACAAAGTATGCAACCAATATCACAGATTGGTTTCTAAAAACGATTCATTAACTTTAAAAGCCGTTTAAAATATATTTAGATATATATCTAAAAAGAAAAATTATTATTATTACCACTACATATTGAGATATGCAGCCAATATTACATAGGTCACGTGGGTTACGATAATTAATTAACACAGTGTACAAAAACAAACATTCTACGATATTAAAAAAATTAAATTGGGTGTTTGATGTTAAATAAGAAATTTAAAATATCTTTCGATGAGTTTTCGTTTAGAATTTAAGAAACCGTGTGAGTCTTGTCACCTCAATATATCCAAAGAGACCTTCGACCTCGAAATTTCTCGTCTAAGAGGTTTTTTTCTTGTAGGTTTTTCCACTTTATGTCGCGCACGTTCTGGAAACGTCAGAGCAAGTTCACGTCGTGAAATGATGCGCTTTGAAAACCACCGGAAAAAAGATATACACGAAAATAATTCGTCCTCGCTCTCAAAGGGAGTTGGAAAAAAATTAAAATAAATTAAATGAAATTAAATTAGTTTATTCAACTCTTTGTTGAAATTTCACAAAAATCGGTTTAACACTTCTTAAAATAATATCGGTTTGTAACGTTATAGTTTGTGGTGTGTCGATAGGGAACAGTTCGAAATTTCTTAAAATCGTTGCAATCGCAGCTTTCATTTCGAGCATGGCAAATTTTTGACCTAAAATTAAAAAGAAATGTTTAATTTTTTAACGCAGTAAAATCTCGATTTATGAATGATTTTAATGGAGACAATGTTAATATATACATTAGTGATGGAACGGATAGTGATTGGCGATATTTCCACAAGGATCCTTCAAGAAATGAATTTTACAGCGAATATTGAAAGTTATCGATGAAAATTGCAACATCGAATTTTTATCAAAATTTCAAATATTGTTTTCTCAAAAACTAACAACTATTTTTCAAAACGGGTTGATTCACCGGAAAGAGGACACTTTTATTAACACTTTTGGAAATTTTCATACTCATATTCCAACAAGTGGATTTTATACGAATTTTTAAATCTTAATCGGCGAAAATTGCAAAATTCGAACATATTATCGATTATTTCAAAAATTTATTTCTCAAGAACTAAAAGTGATTTTTCAAAACGGCTTGTTGCATTAAAAAGAGGATACTTTAATTAATAATTAATGATATTTCCACAAGGATCCTGCAAGAAATGAATTTTACAGCGAATATTGAAAGTTATCGATGAAAATTGCAACATCGAATTTTTATCAAAATTTCAAGTATTGTTTTCTCAAAAACTAACAGCTATTTTTCAAAACGGGTTGGTTCACCGGAAAGAGGACACTTTTATTAACACTTTTGGAAATTTTCATACTCATATTCCAACAAGTGAATTTTATACGAATTTTTAAATCTTAATCGGCGAAAATTGCAAAATTCGAACATATTATCGATTATTTCAAAAATTTATTTCTCAAGAACTAAAAGTGATTTTTCAAAACGGCTTG
Source organism: Onthophagus taurus (assembly GCF_036711975.1). NCBI lineage: Eukaryota > Metazoa > Arthropoda > Insecta > Coleoptera > Scarabaeidae > Onthophagus > Onthophagus taurus. Next base: position 8,397,863 of record NC_091967.1, read on the forward strand.
TTGCATTAAAAAGAGGATACTTTAATTAATAATTAATGATATTTCCACAAGGATCCTGCAAGAAATGAATTTTACAGCGAATATTGAAAGTTATCGATGAAAATTGCAACATCGAATTTTTATCAAAATTTCAAGTATTGTTTTCTCAAAAACTAACAGCTATTTTTCAAAACGGGTTGGTTCACCGGAAAGAGGACACTTTTATTAACACTTTTGGAAATTTTCATACTCATATTCCAACAAGTGAATTTTATACGAATTTTTAAATCTTAATCGGCGAAAATTGCAAAATTCGAACATATTATCGATTATTTCAAAAATTTATTTCTCAAGAACTAAAAGTGATTTTTCAAAACGGCTTGTTGCATTAAAAAGATGATTCTTTAATTAATAATTGATGATATTTCCACAAGGATCCTTCAAGAAATGAGTTTTATAACGAATTTTGTAAGTTATCGATGAAAATTGCAACATCGAAAATTTTATCAAAACTTCAAATATTGTTTTCTCAAAAACCAAAAGTTATTTTTCAAAATGGGTTGGTTCATTGGAAAGAGAACACATTTATTAACACTTCGGGAAATTTTCATGCTCATATTCTAAGAAATGGATTTTATACGAATTTTTAAAACTTAATCGGCGAAAATTGCAAAATTCGAAAAAATTATCGATTATTTCAAAAATTTATTTCTCAAGAACTAAAAGTGATTTTTCAAAACGGCTTATTGCATTAAAAAGAGGATACTTTAATTAATAATTGATGATATTTCCACAAGGATCCTTCAAGAAATGAGTTTTATAACGAATTTTGTAAGTTATCGATGAAAATTGCAACATCGAAAATTTTATCAAAACTTCAAATATTGTTTTCTCAAAAACCAAAAGTTATTTTTCAAAATGGGTTGGTTCATTGAAAAGAGGACACTTTTATTAACACTTCGGGAAATTTTCATGCTCATATTCTAAGAAATGGATTTTATACGGATTTTTAAAACTTAATCAGTGAAAATTGCAAAATTCAAAAAAATTGTCGATCATTTCAAAAATTTATTTCTCAAAACCTAAAAGTGATTTTTCAAAGCGGCTTGTTGCATTAAAAAGAGGATACTTTAAATAATAATTGGTGATACTTGATAACCATCCGGTATCCAGCCGGATTTTAAAAAATGGTCGGATACCGGATAGTTGCGGGTTATCCGTTCCAACACTAGTATCCATATTTTAACACAAAATCTTACCGATACAATTTCTAGGCCCAGCACTAAAAGGAATATAACAATAAGGATGTTTTCCTTTAACGTTATCTGGTAAAAACCTATCCGGATCAAACCGCTCCGGATCTGTATAATAATTAGAATCTCTATGCAAATCGTAAATGTTAATAAGAACGCTACACCCTTTAGGAATGTAATAACCAGTTCTAGTTCTCTTAATATCTTCAGTTAAAGTTCTACCAATTAAAGGAACGCTGGGATATAATCTTAAAGATTCCTTTATAACACGTTCTAAATATTTCATTTCATTTAAATCCTCCATTGTAAAATCACGGTCTGATTCATTTAAAATATTACATATTTCTTGATACACACTATCTTGAATTTCTTTATAATTCGCCAATAACATCAAAGTAAACGTTAAACTTGTAGCTGTTGTATCGTGACCTTCAAACATAAATGTATCAACTTCTTCCTTAATCCCATCATCATCAATATCTTTCGTTATCATTTTTGCTATTAATAATAAATCGAGCATTGCCAAACGCTTTCTAGACTCGATTTGTTTCTCTTTTTCGATCACTTCGAGTACGTTAAATGAAGACTCACGATTTTTTATTACGTTCGAAGTAAATTTGTGTAAATAATTTAGTAACGATCGTGATTTCCAATAATTTGAAGTGAATTTATGAAGAAAATCGGAATGTTGCCACGGTGTTATACAACGATTTATTATAAGTGAACCCAAACTAAAAATGAATTATGGTTAAATGATGATTTCTGTTAATTACGTAGATTACCTGTAGATTGAATCTTTATAGTTTTCACCGCTTTTGTGTTCGTCTAATTTTGTTCCCATTGCAGTTTCTGAGAAATATAATAAAATTGATTAAATTATTGGAAAATTTTTTAATAAAAGTTCTTTAAAATGAGTACAAGGTGAGCTGATAATAGATTATCAGATTTATTTATTTTGGCTTAATATTTCATGCTGCCATAAACGATTCAGAAGTTTGAATTAGGATAAACGATGTCAAAAGTGCTAACTACAACGTATGGTAAAAAAATAAAGTGGACTAAGATAAAGTCATTTTCAATTTAGTTGGGTTGGGATTTACTTTTGACACGTATTGTATTGGGCTACATATGAAGATAACCCCATCTTGTTTGGACTCATTTTAAAGGATTTTTATCGAAGGTTATTTACCACAAATTGATTGTAAAGTAAAATTTGTAACAAGTGATAAGACATCGACGGGTTCGTTTAATTTTTTCTTTATATCAATCGCCAATTTATTACTTTCCTCGATAAAGGTCTTAGTGAATTGATTCAAAATTGTAAAATGAAAAGTAGGTGTTAATAATTTTCGCCTTTCCTGCCATTTTGAGCCGTCGCTTAAAAGCAAACCCTCCTTTAACCAATTATTTAACGGGATATAAGTAGCACTTTTCGTTAAATGTTTCATTTGCGATATCACTATTTCTATATCGTTAGGATTTGATAGGATAACAGTGATTCCGAATCCGATTTGATATTTGGTAATCGAACCGTACGTTTTTCTTACCGATCTTAAATCGGCGAATAATTCATCTAAAAAATTGATTTTCTTTTTTGTTTTTGAAATATATTTATATTATTTTTACCTGGTTTTAACCATATTAGATGAATGTTTCCGAAGAATGGGATTCCTTTCGGGGAGGGTATTTTTCTGAGATGTTTGTAAAATAATATTGCTTTAAAAAATTTCTGAATTAACCATAATGATATTAACACGGTGAATAACCAAAAAGTCGGTGAATAAATTGATAAATTTCCCGAAAAACTCATTGTATACAATGTTGTCTTTTAAGTTGTTTACAAGAAACTGAAGTTCTTAAAACTTATCAAGTTATTATTAGAATATGATTAATTAAAATTTAATCTTGTTTTGTTTCATTTTAAAGTAATCTCATATATTTTGATAGAAAAAACGAAAATAAGCGAACAAAAATCTTGGAACCAACCCCAAACCTATATTTTCATGTATAAATTTATTATTATAAGCGGATGCTTTAATAAACGGACTTTTCTTTGCATGACGGGCAAATATTTCTAATAAACGGTTGCGTAGGTAACCAGACGAACACATTACAGGAATCTGTAGTAGATGTTTACCGACATGTGTTCGGGGATTCCTCGTTTTTCGAGTCCCGTTATTAGTTTTGTTTGTTTGCGTGTAACGTGCGATGAAATGGCTTCAAAGACCATTAATAATATACCATAAAGAAAAGATGTCCACAAAAATAATCAAAGATAGAGAAAATATTCGAACGAAATGGCAATATGGTGTCAGTGTAAAAACGGTCAAAAACTTTTTGAGTAGTGAGGGTTCAAAGATCGACAAATTTGTTTCGAATGACTTGTAAAAACTAGAAATCAAAATATTGCCCTATCAGAAGCATTTGTAAAGAAAAAAGCAAAGGAAATTGCAGAAAAATTGGGAGTGAGTACTATTTTCTCTGAAACTAAAAGTTATTTTTCAAAACGGATTGGTTTATTGGAAAGAGGACACTTTTATTAACACTTTGGGAAATTTTCATATTCATATTCCAAAAAATTGATTTTATACGAATTTTTAAAACTTAATCGAAAAAAATTTCGGCGAAAATTGCGAAATTCGAAAAAATTGTCGCTCATTTCAAAAATTTATTTCTCAAAAACTAAAAGCGATTTTTCAAAACGGCTTGTTGCATTAAAAAGAGGATACTTTAATTAATAATTGGTGATATTTCCAAAAGGATCCATCAAGAAATTAATTTTATAGCGAATTTTGAAAATTATCCATGAAAATTACAACATCAAAAATTTTATTAAAACTTCAAATATTGTTTTCTCAAAAACTAAAAGTTATTTTTCAAAACGGATTGGTTCATTGGAAAGAGGACACTTTTATTAACACTTTGGGACATTTTCATGCTCATATTCCAAGAAATGGATTTTATACGAATTTTTAAAACTTAATCGGCGAAAATTGGAAAATTGTCGATCATTTCAAAAATTTATTTTTCAAAAACTAAAAGCGATTTTTCAAAACGTGGTATGTGAATGTACTTTAATTTCAGTATTTTTTCTCATAATCGGACATCTCTGATAAGTGTACAAAAGTAATGTATTAAAAAGTAATGTAACTGTATTAAAACGAGTTATTCATTTTCGGCTGGAAATCAATCAAAATCGGTTTAACACTTCTTAAGATAATATCAGTTTGTAATTGTATGGTTCCAGGTGTATCAACAGGGAATAATTCGAAATTTCTTAAAATCGTGGCAATAACAGCCTTCATTTCGAGCATGGCAAATTTTTGACCTAAAATAAAAAAAGATCCTTAATTTTTTTAATATTTGGTAACACCAAATCTTACCGATGCAATTTCTTGGTCCAGCGCTAAAAGGAATATAACTATATGGGTGTTTCCCGATAATATTTTCGGCTAAAAATCGATCGGGGTCAAAATTTTCCGGATCTTTATAATATTTTGGATCGTGATGCATATCGTAAATACCTAAAAGAACGCTTGTATCTTTCGGTAAATAATAACCACTCGGTGTTTCAATATCTTCGCTTAAAACTCTTCCAATAAACGGTACGCTTGGATATAATCTCAAAGATTCCTTTATAACGCGCTCTAAATATTTCATTTCGTTTAAATCTTCCATATTAAAATCACGTTTAGTTTCGTTTAAAATATCTTTTAATTCCTCGCACACTTTTTCTTGCACATCTTTATAACTAGCCAATAACATTAAGGTAAATGTTACACTTGCAGCTGTCGTGTCATGTCCTTCGAACATAAAAGTATCGACTTCTTCTTGAATTCCTTTATCGTCGATGTTATTCCCTTTTAATTTCGCTAATAATAACAAATCGAGCATTGCCAAACGTTTTCTTGACTCAATTTTGTTCTCTTTTTGTATGATGTCGTTCAAGTTAAATGAAGACTCGCGATTTTTTATAACGTTCGATGTAAATTTATGGAGATAGTTTAAAATGGAACGAGTTTTCCAATAATTCGGAGTTAATTTATGTAAAAAATCATTATGTTGCCACGGAGTAACGTATCGATCAACTGTTAAATTGCCCGTTGTGTAAATAGCTTCTTTATATTTCTCCCCAGATCGAATTTCTTCTAATTTTGTACCCATCGCGGTTTCTAAAAATCACCAACAAAATTAGATTTAAAAAAAAATCATCAAATTTTAATTACTAACCGCAAATTGATTGCAAAGTAAAGTCGGTGATTACAGATAAAACATCGATCGATTCGTTGTTTAATTTCTCAATGCTATTAATTAACTTCTTACTCTCATCGATGAAAATTTTTGTGTATTGATTTAAAATGGTAAAATGAAACGTTGGGGTTAATAATTTCCTGCGGTGCTGCCATTTCGCCCCGTTACTTAACAACAACCCTTCACCCAGCCAATTATTTAACGGGATATAAACTGTTCCTTTTTGTAAATTTTTCATTTGCGAAATAATCGCTTCGATATCATCCGGTGAAGTTAAAACAATCACGGAAGAAAAACCAACGGTTAATTTAAAAATTGGGTTGTAAATTTTTGCGTAATCTCGTAAAGTTTGAAATAAATCGGCTACAACAAAAAAGTTATATACATTAAATCATAACGAAAAGAAAAAAAAGTCCTTACCGGGTTTTTGTGAAATTAATTTTGTATCACCAACAATTGGAAAACCTTTTGCACCTGGAATTTTTTTAAGATATTTCATTTCATTAAAACCCCGAATAAGTTTGTACACAATTAACAACAAAACTAAGCAATAAATAATCCATAATGATGGTAAATAATGTTGTAGTTGCGAAAAAATGGAACCTATATCCATGGTTCGGTTTTGCATTACTTTGTTACAATGATGATGTAATGAAAACGCGAAGGGAGTTTATTTGATGAATCAGTTTTAATGGTATTATCGCAATTATGTGTTGATGTTTCGTCTCAAGAGGTCAAGGTTGTTAAATAGCAACAAAGAACTAATTAAATTTAAAATAATTATCAAAAATATTTTGTTATAAAAAAATTAATTCTTTATCGGTTAACGTCATAGTGAGACGTTAAATTGTGAATTAAGTTCAAGGAGATTTAAGGTCAATGGATAAAGAAATTTATCTATGCGGACAATAAAAATTAATGAATAAATATTATCTTTTTTTTTGATTTTAACATAAATTATAGATTAAATTAATTAATTAAAAATTTACTAAGTTTTATAAACGTCCTCTCTAGTGTGTCTAATAGTGATGGATAGTGATTTTGTGAAAAGCCTTATACCGGAATCCCTTTTGGCCGGATATCCGATTATCCGGCATATCTATCCGGCCATTATGGTTATAATTTCTAGTACATTTCTGAAGTGATATCCTACATTGCCACATTATTGAATTATCAATAATGTGTTATCACTGACACTTATTCCTGTGAATGGTGGAGTACTAAGCAATAGGTTTTTAATATCCGGATATCCGTTCCACCACTAGTGTCTAATATCTTTGGATACTATCATGTACCTACGGGCATATTTTAGAAAAGCAATTATATGTTCTGATAAAAGAATTTCTCCTTCAACAGATAGTAAATTTAATATTTAATACGTATGCCACCTAAAAATCAAAACATCGGATTAAAATTGGATATAACTCAATTTCTTTCTTCTATGTGTTATGTGTATAGCTAAAATTAACTCGTTACACAGTGATTTATGTTAATAATTATCTAGTCGATTAGTAACCTAATAATTTCTAAGTGGAGGCTTTAATTGTATTAATCGAATTACATGTTCTATTGGTCTGTTGAGATCAATGGCCGTTATTCGTAATGAAATTAGCAACCAATAATCTCTCATTCTGTAATAATTCCTCATTTCATTCAATTTGGTAAAACAATTTGTCGGTTTTTATCCATTTGTAATCTTGATGATGCAAAACAACATTAAATAAATGGTGAACTAAAAATAGAATTACAGATAGCTTCTACAGTTGATGATATTGAGGCATTTAATGTCTTCTTCCACTTAGTCCATAAGTGTTTTTCCGACCACAGCATCTTAGTAATTCTCTTTGTCCCTCATTCTCTCCATACCCATCCAGTGCAAGCAGCCGATTTTTATGAATTTCAAGATGTCTGGATAGCCATTGGCCATTACACCTCCAAATATGTGTCGCAGGATTTTTCTTTCCAATGTTGCTAGTAATGTTTCGACGTTCTTGGACATTACCCAACTTCATGTACCTGATTTGATCATCTTTTGACCAATCCATCTTTTTCGCTTTAAATTTTTATAACTGTTGTTTTTTTCCGAGGCTAGGTAATTGGGCTAGATGCTATATAAGTAGGTATATAATTTCATTTCTACAAAATCTTATTGTCTAACATCAGTATTAATTATTTTACGTCTTAGACAAAGCGGAGAATTGAGCCCAACCTTATTCATGTGCAGTGGAAAGAGAGGAAGACCGCGAGACACTTAGAAACTAAGTTCCTGTTTGATGTTTAATGTTTAAGAAATTCCTGCATAAACAGAAACATATCAATACTAACTCTCTTTTTGATAAATATCCGAGTGAGAAAATTCCACAATATCAACGTTTATTTTCACTTCATTTCCGTTTCTACACCAGTTTTAATTATCCATAAATACCAAAGAAACCAGCAATTTTATCGTGGCATTTGAAATTTTTAATTAAGCTCGAGGTAATATAAAGGGTTTCCTTTTATATTCTTGCCTTTTCCCACTTTTATCCGGTTACAAAACGGCGTTTCACAAAATTATAAGCAAGAAATTCCATAAATTTAATACGATTTGCTGCTTTTTTAAGCTTTCTTCGGTTGAACAACGAATGTTAAATCAATCGAGCCTAAATAAATTAAATATATCGGAAAAAATGATCAAAAGAGATTTACAAAAGCTTCAATCACGCGTGTTAAGGTCTTTTTTTCACGTGAAAAATATTGATTATTTATGTTTAAAATTATCTCTCGTTTACAATTTAAGAAATATTTATTTTTAGGTGATTAATTTCTTTAAGTGGATTATCTTGCATTACTTAAAATGCTTTTTTTTTAATCTTCAGAAATTACTCATGTTTTATTTAACGTAATCCTTTTTAATTCACCTGTAGTAGAATTTGAAATCGGTCACGGAGGACATTTTAATTATTCAACGTTGAGAATGTTCCCGTCAGTTCTCGAGTGGCCGTTGAAAATTAGAGTCTCGCGTGTCTTTCTATTTAGCTAAGTTAAAATAAAGAGGCAATAATTTAAAAATTACAATTTCATTGTTGAAAATAAAAAAAGGAGTTTTTAAATTAAACTTTTCTTCTCAACACTTAATTTTCATTCTTGTCGTAAACTTAAATACAATCGTAAAACACTATTTTGAAATTGCATCGAGAATTGCGAAAAAAACTTCATTAAATTGCATTTTATGTTCTATAAGGTTTTTAATTTTAACATGAATTCGTATCTTTATCCTAAAAAAGCATTATTATTTTTTTTTATATTGAAGTATCGTTATTAAAGTTCCTGGGACACGAAACTAAACCCAGCTTTTACGTGGACGAATAAATCCTTCAATGTATAGTAGTACTAGAAGGGGCTTTCAGTATGATTTCCCCCGGTTTATTAACGTCCGGGAATGCCGAGCACAGATTCTCAATTACTTCCCACCGTGCTTCTTTATAATTCCTAAAAGCTAAAACGTATATTTACAGTTAAATTATAATTATTTTATTAACCATAAGATTTTTTTTATTATTAAATTTTATTTTTTCAAATCTTACCGATTTCAAGGTTATGTTCCTCAAAAGCTTGAAACTTTCATTGAACGATTTTATTACTTTCCGGATATCGAAAATTTCTCGTAATACTTAATTTAATGTCTTCGGAAGCGATTCTAAAGATAATTGGCTCTCTGAAAGCAATTTTTATCGAAATACTTGCGATTAAACTCAAAGATTTTAAAAACTGTCATCCTTTTAATGACAGTTGACGAGTTGACAATTGACAACAAAGTGATAAGCTTAAAATAACAAGTTAGTTTTAGGTAAATACTTTGTAATATTTTAATTTATTTTTAAATATAGAAAAATTTGATTAAATTTATTAAATTTATAAATTAGTTATTGTAAAATTAACAAAAAATTAATTGATTTAATCGTTTCTAACTTCATTAATGAAATTATTTCCAATTTAAATCAATAGATGGCGGTATATTTTATAATTAAATATTATTATTGTTTTAAAATTTAATTTGCTTTTAAAATTATTATCAATTATCTGAATTCCCAATGGCATCTGAATCCATATTTTCCCAACATCCGTTTATCTACAATTCAAAGCCGGGAATGAAATAAATCACAGCTTCATCTGATAATTACAATTAATCAGATAGAGCCCGGTTATTAACACGGTTTACTAAGAGATCTGTTGATCTAACTCCAAGATAAAACGATAAAAACACAAAAACCGGGTTGTTTAACGGTTTAAAAATTTTTCCTGAAATTTATTCATGTAGGTCAGAATGAAAACAGTCCGAAAACCGAGCTGAAACCATCCGTTCCATGCAAATTTAAGCAAAATATTTTACCGGTTCCAACGAATCTATATGGAAATTTTAGTCATTATCCACACCCCTTAGAATAAAGAATTAAAAATCAGCTATTAAAGCGATTATAGCAAATATTTCGAACATTAAGACTAAATTCAATCAGATAATTTTAATGGAATTCTTAATCGAAATAAATAAGAATAAGAAAAATCAGAAACCTTATCTTCGAGTTATTAAAGAATTTTATTTATTTTTATTTATATACATATATAAAGTTTAATGATATACTCGTTAAAGGGGTTGACAAGGTTTGAAGAGGGGTCGGAAAAGTTTTAGATTTGGAATTAAATTTTGGACTGGAAAATGAGAGAAGTGGGGATTAATCTACAAATAATAATTTTTGGGTCGCGTAAAATATCCGGGGAGAGTTTTGCTGCTTAACAAGTTCTGTGTGATGGCAAAAATTGGCCCCCGACGACGACGATTTTAATGAAAACGTCAACTCCAGACAACTTCGAAACAATCATTATTTTTTTTTATGAGATTTTTCTCCTTTCAATCCACCCCGTTTATACTTTAATTCCGGTAATAATACCAACTGACAAAAAAATCTATTAAATTCATTCAATTTGAGGTGGAACGAAAAAAAAACAATTTTACCTAATAATAAAAGTTGTAGCAAATTTTATTCCTAACAATATTGGCTCTTGCACTTTTGCTCTAAGATGCACAGATATCGAGAAAAATACGAAAATATTAATATTTTTCTTCTGTATTCGGTGATAAATCTGTAGGGTTGGCAACGCTGCTCATCACTGTCAGTTCTGCTAGTTTCTGTTGGCTGCTCATTATTGTAGTATTCGAATCATCGTTGTTTTACCTTTTCTTGCGACGTAAGTATCGCCCAGGAACCAAAAATATGCAAAAGTGGTATATCTAGGTATATTACACCCAAGATATCGTAACTTCTATAAAATTCAAGATGGCCAAAAACAAAACACTAATTAATTCTGTCATTTATACGTTTAAAAGTGAAATTTTATGTGATTTTATGATAGACGTAGAGTGTGATACATCAATAAGGTTAAAATTTGCTGATTATAACAAAAATTTGGTTTGTAACGTTTTTTATAAAAAAATATAACATGTTAATTTAGAAAATTACTGAAGGGTAGCGTATAAAATAAGCTTATAAATTGATTTAAACGTTAATCTCATTTAAATTTTTGTTTTCATACATAAAACCTTTTGTATTATAATTTAAATAAACAACAAGCTTTCATCTTTTGTTCGGTGGAAAACAGATATTTTTATCCTGGCTTTATTCTATATCCCGTGTTTAATTTAGAAACGTTGTGGTATGAAAATTGGGAAACGCACATAAAATAGGAAATACAACCAAATGCAGCTCCAACAACAACGAATCCCGCTCTAAACCTGCTTTACAGTTACCAGTTACCTAGTTCAAAGCTCCTGTTTACGACATCTGCTTTATAGGAGAAACTAGAATTTCACCTAGTTAATCTAAAAACCTTCAAATGAACGCATAAAGTAGATTATAACAACTCATTTAGTTAATTATTTACGAAATTAATTGCATTTGTGATTCTTAACATTTAAAAAGTTTAGATTAAAAACTAACTAGGTACTAAAACCAAGTAAATCGTTAAAAATAAATTAGAAAAAAAATAGAGAAATAAAGTGGATGAAAAGATTTAAGATGGTAAGAAAACCTGAAATATTTAATTTTCTGTTGTGTGGAGTTTTCTCGTCACCCTTTAGCTTTCCACTTGGTGTTCTTTTTTTTTCTCTTAGCACACCTCGTCACGTCGCCGTCTTTCACGAAGGGCCATCTTTTTGGAACCACCCCGCCGCCTCTTTAAGATGACGACGACCCCTTTGAAAATTTATTTTCGCGACGATATTTCTTGGCGGAATAATTTCCGTCGTTTTGTTTGAACGAAAATTTTCCAACGCGGGGTTATTTTCAAGATAACGTTCGTTTGGATAAGAAATGCTCTTTATCTTTACTTCCCGAAAAGAAAATTTTTAATAAACGCAAAAAACCGGGTAATCTTTTTAAAGTAAAAACATTAATAAATAAGGTTGAGTGCACTAAATTAAAAGTTGGTTTTAATTAAAGACGTACTCAAAGAGATCCACCACGAAACACTTAAGAAGATGAGAACGAACATGGCGTATGTTCCCAATTATCTGCAAAGTACATAGGCGTCCCGACGCTTAAAGGGACGTCTACGCTTACGTATTAATTAGAAACTCGTCTTCACCACCGACGATAAGCAGCACGTTTATAACGATCATAATGGTTCTTGTAATCTACTAATGATTATGTAAAATTGTTTTTTTTCAAATTAATTTATCAAATTTGCATATTTTCTTGATATTGACGCATCGAAAAGCAAAAGTGCAAGGGAGCAATATTGTTAAGAATAAAATTTACTACAACTTTTGTTCTAAAAGTTTTTTTATAACATGCTCCGTTTCACGAGTGTACCATTAGTGATGGAACGGATAGTGATTTTGCATTTTTATTCGGCATCCCCTTCCACCGGATATCCGGTTATCCGGCATATCTATCCGGCCATTATGGTTATAATTTCTGGTGCATTTCTGAAGCCACATTATTGCAATATTTGAATAAAAATGAAATTAATGAGAAAGCTGATAAGATATGTCAACTTATTTGTTGATATGATTCATACTCTAATTCCAAGAAATGGATTTTTTACGAATTTTTAAAACTTAATCGGCGGAAATTGCAAAATTCGAAAAACTTATCGATTATTTCAAAAATTTATTCAAGAACTAAAAGTGATTTTTCAAAACGGATTTTTGCATTACAAAGAGGATATTTTAATTAATAATTGGTGATATTTCCACAAGGATCCTTCAAGAAATTAATTTTATAGCGAATTTTGAAAATTATCGATGCAAATTGCAACATCGAAAATTGTATCAAAACTTCAAATATTGTTTTCTCAAAAACTAAAAGTTATTTTTCAAAACGGGTTGGTTCATTGGAAAGAGGACACTTTTATCAACACCTTGGGAAATTTTCATACTCATATTCCAAGAAATGGATTTTATACGAATTTTTAATACTTAATCGGCGAAAATTGCAAAATTCGAAAAAATTGTCGATCATTTCAAAAATTTTTTTCTCAAAAACTAAAAGCGATTTTTCAAAACGGCTTGTTGCATTAAAAAGAGAATACTTTAATTAATAATTGATGATATTTCCACAAGGATCCTTCAAGAAATGAATTTTATATCGAATTTTGAAAGTTATCGATGAAAATTGCAATATCGAAAATTTGATCAAAACTTCAAACATTGTTTTCTCAAAAACTAAAAGTTATTTTTCAAAACGGCTCATTGGAAAGAGGACACTCTTATTAACACTTTGGGAAATTTTCATACTCATATTCCAAGAACTGGATTTTAAACGAATTTTTAAAAATTAATCGGCGAAAATTGCATTGATATTTAGTAACTATCCGGATAGTTGCTGGATATCCGTTCCATACTAAAAGAGATTCCACCGACATATGGCCGGACATATGGTGAGATTGAGATTAAATAGCACAACGCATTTTGTGACGACAAGGGTGTAAAACAAGGGGGAATACCGAGCCCGATACTGTTCATTTCAGTTTTGAATGAAATCTTAGAACTATGAGGATAAGACCAGGAAAGAAAGAGCAAAAATAATCTGGTCAAACAGATATGGGAGGCAGGATGGGATTGAAGGAGGAGGAAAGCATGTTTCTAAAATAGCATCGTCCTACGAACATCGGGCGCCCTACGATGATTTTTTGAAACGAGGCATTCTGCCCCACCCTGTATATATATATATATACATGATCTTTACATTGTTTTCGGCTATCTTGGAGTTTATAGCAAATATAAAACTCAAAGTATCTCGGAAAGTTTAATACCAAAATAGATAATGTTTGGATTCATTTTAATAGCAAAACCCCTAACCTCGTCTAGTAAGTCTAACTCAAACCCCGCTTCCAAACTCCAGCAATTTAGCATATCCCTCTAAGGTTTCTGTCGACGTCTGGGGACATTTTGGCAACTAGTTTCATATTCTCATAGCTTAAAACTTCGTAAAACCTTTTATCTTGTTTTTTTGAAATTATTACTATATCAGCATGTTAGTTTGTATTATTTTTGGTTAATTAAAGAAGAAGAAACATTATAAATGTTGAAATAATAGAACATTTAAATTAATTAATGAAAGTAAAATTTGAGTTAATAAATCATTAAGGTTAACGTTGGTGGTTTGCTGCAACTGAAAGACAGAAGCTAAATTCTATGAGGACACGTGGAAAACGTGGCAAGTTGATAAACTGGGTTAATAAAGTGTACGACGAGGACACGGCTAAATCAGAAGTTATGAAATCAATTAGGAAAAGGGGGCGCGCGCGTGACGAAGGAACCTCGTTTGAAAGGGCTTGTTTGAAAATAAACAGATTCAACAAACTTACTTTTAGGTTGTAATCAAATTTTCTATTATAACTTATGATGTAGTTGATCCCAAAAGTTATTCCAGCGAAGTAAGTAAAAATTTAAAACAGATTTTTTTAACTTGATTTTAAATTAAAAAAAATAGACTTCGTAAACGAGAACAATATTTTATTTTCAATAAAAACTCTTTTCATTCTCTCAATTTCAAATTGAATTGTGTATGCATAGCTAGTTATTTTCAATACCCTCTGTCAATGTTTCATATGTTCGACATAAAAAAAAAAGAATTTATGCAAAAGACCGAGTCAATATTTGATTTTGCTTAAATTTCGATACTATCTCTTGTATTAATACCACACTTGAGCTCATTGACAGGATGTTGTTGGCTCTGTGGTTAACCGGAACTATTTGACGGATCATCAAGGCATTGAGCCAATTCAAAGGACCAAAGGTCAATCAGCTCTAACAATTACGCTCAACGCAAATTCAACTTGTGACTCGAATAATCAGAACATGATGATATTTGAAACCTACCGTCCGTTTCCAGTTTCCATACAGTATAGAATGGATATGAAATCGAGGGACCGAAAATATCGTTACAGCTCGAACGAACCGCGTAATTGGCTCAACTAGGACCGAATCAAATAAAAATCATTATTTATCGGAACTCATTCGCTTCATAGTTAATACGGACCTGACAACAACAATACATTTTTGCTAAACCAAAATGTTATTCTATCTCAATTTTAATATTTTATTTTTCAAATTACGTTAACCAAAAGTTTTTTTGTATTTTAAAAATTTATTGCGAAATAATTGTTGAAATAAATTTGATTAAATCTGTTTGATATTGTATAAAAAACGAGGGAACAAAAAATTCGAATATCAAATTCCTATAAAATAAATTGGTACTTTTAGAAATCGAGTATATTTCAATATTTAAATAACATACTCAAAAATAGAGCAAGACACAAATATGAGTCAAATTTTGTTAAACTAAGTATAGCAAAACGGTGCTTTGTTTATTGTAAAATTAATCTCATCGACGATTTAAGCTTAACGCATAATTTACTCGATTCTAGAATATCACTTTTTGTTGAGCAATGACCCGAAACGAATGTTACAAAGAACAAAGGGGATATGTGTATAGAGAACCATCGTTTTCAACGTGAACAATGAAACATAACGGACAATAAAGTACATCTCGTACAAATACAATAAGAGATCTAGACATCAAAAACGATGTTATAAATAGATCTAATTGTGAGTATTTGTAGTTGTTAATAACTATTACTTATAATTAGGCAACACAACTTACACTAAACATAATTTTTTAATCTTTTTAATTATTACAAGTTAAAATGAAAATAAATTTGTGGTTAATTTTATTATAACGTGTTTTATTGATAAAAATAATAACATTAAAGAAAAATAATTAAAATAATTAATAATAATAAGTGTCGCCATCTAACGGATTTGCTTCAAATTAAATTTGAATTGATGACGTTAACCTAAAAATTTCTTTTGATATTTTTTGGCGTTTAAAAGTCACGTGTTATAGTTTTCGACGATTCTTAAAGGTGAAATAGGTGAGAAATAGAAACATTAGCATATATAGTAGTTTTCGAATCTAAAAATTAAATCGTAAACTTGGCAAAACCAGTACAATATCGAGAAAGTAAAATTGTGCCCGTATTTTTACATTTTTCGACGACATGGCAATAACTACAAACTACAAGAGTAAAATTGCCACCCCGTAAATCGCGTGTCACGTTCCATTAACTGGATAGAAATTGCAATGTACGCGTTTTCATTCGGACCTTACGTGATTTTTTGACATTTCCCTTTTTACTTCAGACTACTAAAATTGGACCATTTCTTATTATGTTTTCATTCGAATTTCTTTTTATTGCAGACGTTTTCAACCAGAACAAGCTATTTTTAGTATGGCTCATAGAGTTTCCAATAATTTTCGGTAAGTAAACTAAAATGTTTTATAACTTAACCTCACTTTTAATACCATAATGGCACTTGCAGAAAGTTACAGAATATAAACATAACAGTATTTTTCGTCGTAAACTGTAATTTATAATTACATAGCAGTTATTTCCTCCCCAATGTCATCAAGCTTACTTTCCGGTTCAGATTCGTCATTAAGTTCGAAACACCGAAACCAACTCCAATCAAACTTTACTCCTTTCGAGAGAGAGAGAATCTAATTACCGGTCTGGAAAAACTTTTGAAAGTCCGTTCAATTTGCTCTCGAACATGGGGTTATTCGCCTTCGTCCCTCCTCACACTCATTTTCTTCATTTCTTAATAAATCCCAACTTTTAACGACAAAAATATTTAAAAATTAATAATTAAAGCGGATTTAATTTGTAAAACTTTGTAGATTTAAAAATTAAATTATTAAAGTCGAGAAAACACTAGAATTGCACTTAACGGTCGCTAAATAATTAATATGAAAACTTTTAAAGCAACTTTTTAACAGTCCTATTTTGAGATGTTAATTTGATGTAGTTTTTTTTGCAACCTTCTTAATAATGTAAAGGAAACTTTATTCACTAAAAGGTTTTTTAATAATAATCTAAGAAGAACCTGTAACGTGTAACACTGTTAGTAATTCTGTCCATCTTGCATTATAAGATGAGAACTTGTGTAACACAGTTATACAAATAGAACAGATAACAACCGTTTCGGTTGCGGTCAACAGCGGTTTCCTTGAAACGTCTCAACCATATTTCGAGGAGTATTCGGGAGGTTGGTGGTGGAGAAAGTTTTGTGGTAAAGCTTCCGTCTCTCACCCGTTTCCGAGATGATGATGAAGGTTGAGAGGAGTCCGTCCATTATTGTTCGGTCGAAAACGTGATATACCAAGATACACTTACTGCTCGGTTCACCATCCCTTTCAATTTAACCGAGATCCAACAACGTCCATCTCTTTGTAATGTACCTTTTTTTTCAGTATTTCACTAGATAAGTTATGCGAAACATTTTCAATAACTGTCATCATTCTTAGTTTAAAATGAGCATTATTATTTACGAAAAGGGATTAAATAAACCTTGAACTAGAAATATTCGGGTTTAGCCTCATGTCTGTTAAGATGGCTAAACATGAATGTTTCTAGTTGTAGTGTTAATTAAGATTCTTTTTAATAATTTTGGAAATTAAAAAAAGTAGCTGTTACCCTAAACCCGAATAATTGATTGCTTATATCGTAATATGATCGCTTCATCGAAGATAATCAAATTTACAAAGAAAATACGTTTTATACAGTCATTGCTTTTTTAACGTTTTTAACATGCCAAAAAAATCTAACAAAGCTGTAATATATCTAAACGGAACCCAACCCTATACATTTGTCAAACCTAACAGTATGTGAGATATTCGGCTTCAACCCTCCCCAAAACAATGTATACTCATGGAGAACCAGACGTTTTTGCTTCAAAGAAATTAATACCAGGCTATTAGTCACAGCGGCGTAAACATCCTCTTTTTGTTTATACACATCAACCAACTTGGATGTATCTCTATATTATGAAATATACGTAACTTTTATATATTAAGATTTTTATTATAAAAATAATTCCATTTTGGTACTCCTGAAAGCTCTCAATATCGATTAGAATCAATATGTTGAACTGATTATTTATACACGAACTCTGACATTTCTATTCTTTACTCCACGTAATCCAAGTCTATGGATTTTACAAATGTATTCTGTTTATCTGGTTGTTATAATTTTTTTTTTTATTCCTAACGAGAGTATTTTTAAATTATTAGTTTTTTTTTTTAATTTTCACTGTGGTTTCTGAAATTGCAAAAATCTTTGTTCGGAGGTGGTTTTAGACCTGTCTGAAAGTGAAAAATTTCTACCGCGCTAAGCAATTTAAGAATAATTTATAAGAGAGCACGTACGTCAAGGGAACAGAAGGTTCGTAATTACTCCCCTAAAGGCAACGCACAACGAGTAAGACAAAGAGGGTATGATCCGTCAAGTTACCGGAAACAGAGAAGCTGGAGGTTTCTCTTCAGCGCGCGCGCTTACGCCCTTCTGCAATAGTAATTAACCTTAATTAGGTGAATAGGAGACGTGGTGCGAATCTCCGGGCTCCAATTGGTTAACCCTCGAAAATCGCTGGAGGGAAAGTTATTTGCCTTTGATCCGAAGAGCTTTTTAAGAAATCATATCTCCTTTTCATTTAGATACTTTTTCGTTTTTTTTTTTAGTTTTTTTGGTTGAAAGGTAGTTTTAATGGAATGGAAAGAAAAAGGTGGGTTTCATCTTTTCCCTAATGAATATTAAAAATCGGGGGAAAGATAGACAAATAAGATACACTCTAGCAAATACAGAAAAAGTAAAAATAAACTGTGTTAAACCCGTACTCACATACGCTTTCGAAACAAGAACAGACAACAAAAGAACGAAAAGTAATTTTGTAACAACAAGATTGAAGATACTCAGAAACATTTCAGGGACACACTAAAAGACAGAAAAGGAAACACAAATATAAGACATAAATGTGAGATCATCATATACCCGGAATTTCATAAAATTCGCAATATATGAATACAGTAACCATAGTCTAGTGTTAGTTCTACCATTCGTTCAATAAAAATATACCACAATCTAACGCTGAATAACAATTAAAACTAGAACTAATACTAGACCGAGAACTAGAAACATTCGGATTTAGCCGCACGTCTGTCAAGACGGCTAAACCAGAATGATTCTAGTTCTAGGTCTTGTGTTAGTTCTAGTGATAGTGCTAGTGTAAAACTAAAACTAGAAACATTCGGATTTAGCCGCACGTCTCTGAAGACGGCTAAACCCGAATGATTCTAGTTCTAGGTCTTGTGTTAGTTCTAGTGATAGTGCTAGTGTAAAACTAGAACTACCACTAGACCGAGAACTAGAGACGTTCGGATTTAGCCGCACGTCTCTCAAGACGGCTAAACTAAGTTTTCTAAGTTTTGGTTAGATAAATGAAATAGAGGAAGGCTGCCTGACGTTTTTTCGTCGGAGTTCTATCTGATTCTTTTTGATGCTCTCAACGTTTTTCTCAACATTGTGTGATCCGTACATGTCATTCTTCATCTCGTTACTAAATTTCGCCATACATCATTTGTCTAGGCAACTCTTGCAATCAGAAGGACGTGAGCAAACGACACACTTAAATGTATGTAAACATTTTTTTTGCAGAAGATAAAATAAGTATGGTGGTATCAGTTCTAAACAGATGAGATAGTTTGGTGTTGCTGTGTAAGATGATTTCTGGAAGCAAAAACTGTACCCTTTGGAGATGATATGATAGCGCGGCCTAAACCTAAGGGTGTTAGCGGATTGTCTCGGCAGCAGTTTGTATCTGATTTCGCAATCCTTGCTCTGTAGTAACTTCGGTGACGTACACTAAACTTTTTAAGCAACCCCAAAAATAAAAATCAAGAGGATTGAGGTTGGGCGATCGAGATGGCGAGGCCAATGGACTACTTCTACCTGACTATCTTCCGGGAAGCACCTTATCTAGATGTCGCCGCATATATCGGATATCTATGAAACTAAAAATCTTTTACTACAATTTTTTTCACCTATTAGTCATTATTTGTCTCGAGAAATAAATCCTCAAGTTTATGCGTATAGGTTGAGAATCACCCTGTATATTGCATCTTAAGTGAAATTCACTGTATACATAATCAACTGGTAGACCACGGACACGACGACTTCTGAGAAGACCTCCAAAGAGATGTATAAAATCATGGACATCAAGATCTCAAAAAGAACAGATAAGTTGGATAAATAAAATTCTTGAATGACGATGAAAGATAAGTTGGAAATTACAGACCTAAAGCCTATAATATGTCGAAGAAGAAAAAGAGAAGGAAAGTTAAAAATTGTTCAACAAACATGATCAAGTTCATTTGACATTTAAAAATTACACTAAAACAGTGCAATTTTGTCACGAGGAATCTACACACCTCGACTTGAAAAAGGAATTTTGACATTTTTCATTATTTGTCATTCTCAATCTCTTCTCCTATAGAGTTTGCAAATTGGAAAGTAGAGAAAACGAATTTTTTTTGGTTTATTGTTCAAACAGATCGATTAAACGAAAAAAAAACTGTATAAAACGTTCGATATAAAATGAGAGAGAGGAGAGAGAGAGAGAGAGGTTGAGATGGGGTCGTTATATAACACAGTTTGGCACCACATGGGCCAGTTATTACCGATCCAGAGCCCGATATCGTCCACTAAACGACGTCCTATAGACTCACGAGACTAATATAATTTAATGTAACGGCACCGTATGTATCATGAAAGCAGTCAACACTTTAGCGAATAACTGTATATGCGAAAAATCTTAACGATCTTTTTAATAGCAACGCCTTTACTAACACTAGAAAATTTACCAAGAAAAAAAAATAAGTATTATTGAATACCACTGTCAAAATTGACATTTAAACCGAATCATCGTTTACCATCATCATTGGGGACAACAATGAAACGCGAATTTAATAACGCCACTTTTCACGGTTATACGGGAAATTACGCTTCGCACGGGTTTCGTTGTAATACGTCAGCGAGATGTCCATTTCCGATAATAATACGCTGACCGTTCATTCGCTTTCTCTCTCGACACAATTCCGTTGACCGATTGTTATAAAATGTGTTTTGTGGTGTGATCGATTTTTTTTTAAATCTAAGGATAAAATGGAATTTAAGTTCATTATTAATGCATGTAAAATAGAGTTTATTTGAATTTGTCTAGGTGAAAACGATAAAGTGACTAAATTAAAAGAGGCGTCGATGTATAGCATGGGGAGAAAACTTAGGCTCACATTCATTAAATAAACATGCGGTTACAACCGGGATATACATTCCGGACGAGGAGGGACGCTGTGTAAAAGTAATTAAATTTCCAGATGGAACGAACACCCCGTGCGGTGCTATGCAATAGAACGCCCTCCCCGTTTTATGTATGAGTGACGCTCGAAAAGGGAATTAATAATAAAATTCTAATATAATATGAATAATAAAGCTCTTGTTTTAGTGTATTTTTTAAATTAATTAATTTAATAGCCGCAAAATCGTTAGTGGCTAAATAATAAAATTATTAAACACATTTTATTTAAGAAATACGAAATGGATCTGGCAGACGAGTGAAAATGGGAGATGGTGAAACTGGTGAAAGGGAAGATAAATTACTTTCCTACTTTGGAGAGTGATATATCGGGAAGTGGGTTTTCCAAGCAACTTGCCGATGTTATCTACTTTACGGGCTTGAAACGTGCCGTTGGCATTTAATTGTTTGGCAACAAGTCCTTTTCAGTATTCACCTTTTAAAGGCTTATACCATTAGTATTAAGAACTTGTTGAAACGACTAGTTTTCTTAAACATTTTCATTTGTAACATTTTCCGCGTGACCTCTTTAACCTATATATTATTTTGAGGTCACTGAAGGGTATCTCGAATAATACAAAAGTCACACATGTTGGCAGACTATTACTAGACTATATTATACAGATAAGAAATTTTGCGTTTAAGTTATGGCTTGCTCTGATTCTCAAGTCATATTAATAGCAGAATACCAAATACTTCTGACAGAAGATTAGATATAAAGCATGGAATGAAGATATGAAACAATACGATGTAGAAATGAGATATGAAAATGATAAGAACAAATTAATCTGCTTTGGGAAAAAAGTTGTAACATGTCTAAATTTATACCCAACCACATAATACTTTGAAGTGGGAAACTTTTGATGCAAACGAAATCCAATATCTTTCAGACTTGCTACTAGAACAACAAGTTGGCAGCCTGAAAGGATCATTACAAATTTTCAGATGTAGTGGCTCATGCTGCCAACAAGTTGGCAGTCTATAAAGATAGTTACAATCTTCCAGATGAAGTAGCATTCGTGACTTTATTTTTAACTGGCCACCTACTTCTTCCCCTCCTCAACCCCTCCTTCATCAAGTACTTCGGTCTGTCACAAAGCTCCTCTGTGAATCTCTCCGTATTTTGAGTTATATTCCGCATGAAGAAATTATTGCAAGTGACTTGTAGTTATGTGAGAAAAAACTATATTTTTCATTACTATTC
Source organism: Onthophagus taurus (assembly GCF_036711975.1). Lineage (NCBI taxonomy): Eukaryota > Metazoa > Arthropoda > Insecta > Coleoptera > Scarabaeidae > Onthophagus > Onthophagus taurus. Next base: position 8,420,280 of record NC_091967.1, read on the forward strand.
GTTGAATGTGAGTTATCACTTTTCAATGTCAGAACTTGGCCGATTATAATCTAATTGTATGGTGTTGTGTTGTTAATCTAATTGTAACGATTATAATTATTGTTCAATATTGTTAACTACTAATACGATCGTGTACAACCAACATTTTTTTGTCGCTTGCAATGTATGATGCAGAATTTGATACTGAACAATAGTGGTGGAACGGATATCCGGCAAGTATGCGGTATCCGGCCATTTATTTAAATCCGGCCGGATAAAAATCTATTACTTAGTACTCCACCATTCACAACAATTTCTTTGTATCTCTTTGAGGTGTTGAACACAGCAGATAATAATCAACTTCAACCTCAGTAGGACTTTTTTAAGTTGACATATCTTATCAGCTTTCTTATTAATTTCATTTTTATCACTTCAGAAATGTACCGGAAATTATAACCATAATGGCCGGATAGATATGCCGGATATCCGGCCGAAGGGAATGCCGAATATCCGGTATCAGGCTTTTTGCAAATTTACTATCCGTTCTATCACTACTGAACAAGAAAACGCCAATAACGTTAAATCTGTCAAAAATGAACTTGTCTTGTTAATTCAACTACATATTATCAAATATCATTGAAATGAATTAAAGGAAAATTTGATATTTTCAATATTTTTAGCAAATTATTGTCAAACTCGTTGCATTTCTCATCCTTCATCGTATTTGTATGATCCTGTATATTGATCGATCGAAAAAGCCCAAAAAAAAAATTGGTTAAAAAAGAGAGATGAAAAAGCTGCGATAATTCATAGGGACGATTCGATTTAGATTCGCGAATGTTTAGTAAATGTCGACCTCCCATCCCTTTTTTAGTTCTCTCCATGTTTTCATATCTCCGTGTTATGGGCAGGGATGAAAACTGGAGAGAGAGAGCAAGTATTTAAGAGAGAACGTTGTCGGCTGCAACAAAAACAGAAAACCAAATCCTCTATAACGTATATTATCGACGTCTCGTTTTTCCTATAAATTGACTACTATAACGGCATTCGATTCGTACTCCGTTGGGTACTAAATACTGAAATACAGTCGAATCGAATTGCTTTACTAATTGGTAGCTATGACCTAGAGGAGTTTAACTTTTATCGAGATATATTCTTTTCATCTAAAATGGATACTAAAATCATTATTTTGCTTTATAGTCGGTCTATTTGAGATTTAAAAAATATATTATTTGGTTCATATTTTAACCGGAAGAGAAAAAAAAGCCGGAAGAGAAAGATGATAATAATAAAACTCGGTGCCATATTGGCGACATCTGCTAGAGAGTTATTTGTTTAACAATGCAGAAGTTCCACCCCAGTTCCATTCCAGCGCGCCGATTTGAAAACTAAAAAATCGTCCGTCGCTGAAAATTTTCCATGAATTTCAACTTTGAACCCAACCGGAGTGAGATCGTTTCATTTTGCTTTACCACCCCCGTTTTATTTCAATTCGCAGGGAGAGAACGAACTTTAATTCCACTTCTTCGAACTTCGATTTCCCCCCAGTTCCATCGAATATTTAGACGTCAATCGAAACGGGCGAGACGCGAATTGATTTGTACGTATAATTTTAACGATATCTCTTTATTAAACGGCCGAGGCATACAAAAGCCACAATAAGCCTGCGCGCTTATTGAATTTGGCAAATTGCAAATTTCAGTGATAAATTTCCCCACTCGTATTATAACGAAAACGCCATCGGTCGTGTTAGTTTTGTATTTAGCCACTCGACAAACTAAAATTCGACAATTATACAAAATTAACGATGTGAACGTTAATTTTCTACGATGAGTTGAGATGATATATATTTCATAAAATTTTTTTTAATTGAATTTACGAAAATGCATCCCGTGTTGTGTTCAAAATGGATTTTACAACTCCAAGGGGGTTTTATAAAAGTAGCATCTCGTCGCCGCTTTCGGATCATATTAGTCTAATAACGTTACCTGCCGCATTATCTCTACTTTTCTGTACATTCTGTACGTACTTTGTGAAAGTAAACGACGACGCTACGAAAGTGCTGCTTCTCATCGTGCAGAAGCGTCCTAAATTTACAATGCGCACATGTAAGAGGGAGAGACAAAATGTTATTTGAAAACGGCACGATCCAACGCGCCTTTCGTTTTGTTCATTTTTCTTTTAATGTTATTAGAAGGAGATCCCTTTCTGGCTGCGGGGGTTACATGCAAATAGTTTCAGCGTCGTGTTTATTTTCGCCGAGTGGATCTCTGTATAAACAGATTATGACTTTGTTCAGTTCACTAACTGCGTGAACTCGTTTCTATATTTCGTAATCTAATTTATAATTAATCTATTAAGATGATTTAATTATCTTAGATTAGTAGTAAAAAAAATAATACAAGAATGAATTAATCTAAGAAGACTGCTACATGCTACATCCCGAGAAGAGGTGTACAGGGTATCCAAATTTCGATGGGTACCTCAGTTATTATGAAATATAGAAAGTTGCGGCTTTCGCGAACCTGAGCGGTTTTTGAGTTTTTTACAGTTTCCTGTAAATTAAGAGGCGGTATTTAAATTACGGGGTATTATTTTTCTGGTATTTAAAAAGAAATAATTATGTTTATTAGACCAACTGTTAATATGGAAATATTTAATGGATTGCATTGTTTTGGATTGGAGAAATATGTTTTTTTTTAATTTTTAGTGATAGTACCGTAATTTACAGGAAACTGTCAATTTCATTTCTTCGACGACACTAAAAATTAATTAAATTGCTAGAAATGGAAAGTCAGCGTCCAAGCGACAAAGCGATGGAAGGATAGTTGTACTTCAATATAGCAGGAAAACTCGTGGAATTCCCCGCCTTTATTCATGAACATGGAATAGATCAACTTGGGGAATAACTTACTAATATTAAACTAAATACAGTGTGTTAATTAATTATAGTACCCGACGTCATCATTGCAAGTATGCAACCAATATCACAGTATTTTTATTTCAATACGCGATTTACGTACGATGCGTATTGCACTGTAATATTGGTTGCATGCTCGCAATGATGACGTCGGGTACGATAATTAATTAACACACTGTAGATAATATTAATAGTGTGATTTAAAAATATTTCTTAGTATGTACTTGAAAACATAAGTAGTAAACTTGAGAACATCTGCAACAACTTGTTCCGTATCCCAAGGAGAGTAAAATTTCTTACTGTTGGGCAGCAATAAAAATGAGAATCGCTTTTGAAAACACGGTCCGTACAGTACAATACCGACAGAGGTCAAGTGGCTCTTCTTTCGGTGGCGGTAGATGCGTCCCTTGACGACGACGATGTCTACTTAAATCCATGGTGAAGGATCGCCTTACAAAGTGCGCGCAGAAAACGACCACCACAACCGAGTTTGGATGCTCTTTTTTCCCTGTCCGTTCGGTTCGTTTCGATTTTTATGAAGATAGCGAAGTCCCTTTTTAAATTTCTCCAGAAACGTCAGTTAGCAATAAAGAAATCGTCTGTTGCGCGGTCAAAAGGAGAACCCCAAGCCGTTGCGGTCTTTTAAACGAGACGACAAAGTCCGCAAAGGCCCTTTTTAAATTTCTTTTTTAGCTCAAAGTTTTAATAATCCCGTGGACGGTTATGAAAGTACATAAAAAAAAATCAAATCAGTTCTAATTAAATCAAAAACAAATTAAGACGAATAATCGGTAATTATAAAAGGGTTCGAAATTAACCCCCAATTTAGGAAACCGTGAAATTCACACCAATTAGACGCAACATCTGCCCTATTCCAATTAATACAAACCCCCTTTTGCCCCAAATTCCTCAAATAATAATTTCATCGAATTACTAGAAAGTTGGATTTAATAAATTTTCAGCACACCTTGTTCCGATCATTAATTAATCTCGAAATTTACGATTTCGTTCAAAATTTAACTATAATCCCGTTTTTTATTGTTCCAGAAAAATCATCATCTACAACAATAAAAAGAATCTAGGATGTCGTAAAATCAATTCGTTTTGAAAAATGCCATTGAGGGTATTGAAGGAGGTTTTTGATGACGTCATCGAGGGGGTTGCCCTTCAAAGGGATGAAAATGCGACACAAGGTAAGTAAATAAATTATTGTATTATTAGATTTTATTGTTCGGTAGACGGAATTGTCGGGGAAATAACATTTTTCGTGTATCTAGATCGAATATATTTTATGGATTTATGTTCTTTTATGGTTTCGAAACGAAAAGAAAATAGAAACCAGGTATAAACGAGTAAAAACGAGCAAAAAAAACGTTCGCTTTCTATTATGTGGATTCAGAAACTACCTACAAATGTTACATCGAATTTCGCAAAGCAATAAAGGAAACCATAATTTTGATTTATACGGAGTAACGCAACGAATTATTTAGTTGGTGTATTCTGTATTCAAATTTAAAGAAAACTGTTTAGTATTAAAAAATACGTATTCATAAAATTTATGTAAAATCGGTTAAATTTATTAAAATACTGTTCGTTTTTCGATGAATACAGGGTGAGTTTTTTCCATGTTTAGTAAGGAGATCTCGAAAACTAGCGGAGATAGAGAGACGATGAAATAGGGAAAGAATTGCAGTTTTATAAACTCAATTTAATGAGCTCTGAACACGCCACTTTGCCTTAAGCTGTCATAACCAAACGTATCTATCAATTGTTTCCATAGCATACTACCTGAACAGTTTTCCAATTAAAAGAATAAATGGGTATAATTTATTTATTAATAAAAATATCTATGTCAAGTGGTATATCATTAGAATCGTTGAGAGAAGGCCTTTTTTATAAAGTCGTTGTCAACTATGGTTCTACTATTAGAAAAATTCAAATTTGTGTCATGACTCAAAAATTATTGCTAAAATAAAAAAATCAATTAGACTGCTTTATTAAATATGTCATACCCTACAAATTTTTCCTTTACACATTTTTCCTAAAATCAATAATAGCGGAGCAATAGGTATCGAACGATATAAGAAAAAGACGATTTTATCCAAAAAACAAAAAGCTCATTAAATTGAGTTCATGAAACTGCAATTCTTTCCCTATTTAATCGTCTCTCTATCTCCGCTAGTTTTCAAGATCTTTATACTAAACATGGCAAAAAACTCACCCTGTATATAAGTCCCGTATTGTTATAAATCGTTAGGGCGATCTCAAATGTCAAAGTTAAGTTTACAAACCACGCCGCGCCGCGAATTCTAAAGAACCATCTCTTAAGCATCTCTGAAAACTTCTGTTGTCTCATTCACTTCAACCGATGTCTAAGCAGTGAGTTATTTATAACAAATTTTGTACAGTATATAGTTCCACCCGATTTTTGTTGAGTTGGAGTTGTTGTTTACTTGTTTTGACTTTAAAAGCTTTTTAACATCTTATTATTCGTGCCCAAAGGCAAGGCTCCTCAATTTAGAGATCGATATCTTCTCAATGAAAAAAATAGCGGTAAAGTTTGTTGTAATCACTAAACATTTCTACCTAATGTGAATTTGAAGATTTTTATGGCCGCGGTTTTCTTCTTATAGCAAGTTAAATAAAAAGAGTAGCCGATTTTTTTGATGTTGACAGGTTTAGCTAATTTGCAATTTCTTTTTCTTAAAAACTATGTGACGAAAAGAATTTAATTATAAACAGGTGGTAGCTTGATGTGTTCTTAACGAGAAGCATATTTTATTTAGCCATGCGGCGAGAGAGGGTTCTGTCCAATCGGAAAAGATGGTGCTGGTGTGTGTATAGACTATATAGACTGGACGTCGCGCCTTTTAAAGATACTCTTAAATAATGAATAACCTATACAGGGTGTGTCAAATGTCTGGAATATAACCAATAACTTCACCATTTGTGGTTTTAAAGAAAAATGTTTCAAATACAAATTTCTTTATTAATCATGGCGCATTTTTTGGCGATATTTTCTTGTTTGTATTGTGTTTTGTTTGGTTGCTATGGCAACCAACATTGTTATTTTAAATGGGATTATATATTTTTTTGCATACTTTGATAGAGGATAAGTCTCTCTATGCGATGAACATATCAAATCATATAGTTGTATAAGAAGAAAATTGAAAAAAAAATGCGTCTTTTGAATAATATAATTCGTAATATTTTTGACATTTAAAGCTGTCAACGGCGTTATTTCGGCGCCTACTTTGATTGTAATTTGCTGATTTAATATTTTCAGAGAACGTATTTTTTCTCGATTTTTTTCTAATACAACCATATGATTTGATATGTTCATTGCGTAGAGATCTAACAAATCGTAGGAACGAAAGTTTTTGCAGAGCGATGTTGCTCAAAGCATTTCTCAAAAGACAAAGAACTAATGTTCAAAATCAAAAGAGCTCTGAGTTGTGTCAGAGGCATTGTTGCGTTTTCTGGTAAATCTCCTTAGCTGCAGAGACCAATCGATGTCGAAACAAGCAAAACAAAAATAGTTCTATCAAATTTGTCGCACGACATTTACCAAACTTTACCAAATTTTCCATTTTGTCTTCAAAGAAATTCGTACTTTGGAAAGTTTTAAAAGTAGAACACAACTAACGCGATCAAGATTTTTCTTTCATGTTATGATCCTTATTAAGACTCAAACTAACAACATTACAAAACACAAATAGAAAAATTAAGCATCAAAGTGTGAAACTAGTTGCCTATTCATACGTGACGTCACGAACGGGCCGTCGAGTTGTGCACCTGTTCCCGTGATGTAGCAGTCGTAATAAATAATTGTACCTTTTGCGACAAATTTTCGCATTAATTAAATAAATTTTTAATTAAAAAGTTAAATCTAGATATTAATGTATTTTATAAATAAATTTTTAATGAATATACAATCGAGTAATATGTCATTTTTTAAATTAAAAAAATTTAACCTAATTTTATACAAATCCCTAGAGTTCGATATTATGCGTAAACAAGAGGAGTTGTGCAAATACACGAGGCCCCTCCAGGGCAGAGCCGCTTAATCAACGATGAAAGGCAATGGTGGAGGCGGGTATCGGAAATTATAGTGCTCCGGAGGTAGAAATTTATTGCTTCAGCGACCACAAAACATCCTTGAATATACGTGATAAGATTTCCCTTCATTTTCTATTTTATATCTTTTTTTTGTAGGGTCGCAATGGAATAGAACTCAACGAATACCATTCGTTGAGTCATTTTACGAGCACGAATCTTCGCTGGAGCAGTTCTATTTGAATCTTACCAACTTAACAAACATCGCGAACCACACCTCTAACGACACTCTTCTCGATGGCGAAGGAACTGAGCCTCTCGCCGACTTGATACTTATGATCCTCCTTTCCATACTTCTGGGTCTTATGATACTTGTCACCGTCATAGGTAAGTGGTACTCGTCAGAGGATGAGTTTAAACTTGAGAGGTCGAAGGATTTCTGAATGAATCCGAGCTCCCTATTGTTAAGCGTTGATGATACTTAACTTGGTATCTGAAAAATCTTCAATCTCGTTTTAAAAAATGTAGATATAATGATAATGTATTTAATTATAATAAAGTATTTTTAACCCTTTTTGATGTGCTAAAATGTCGTTTCTTCGTTTCGAAAGTAAGTTTTGGTGGGTTTTTTATATTTCGGTAATCGTTAAATTTTACTGTCCCCCTTTTTACGGTTTTAAACGTAAAACGTTCGACTTCCGCGTTATTGAAAACATTGACAACAAGCGCCTTCCGCGAGAATAACTTTTATCGTTCGGATCGTAGTCGTCCGGTGGCGCCCCCTTTAAAACGGACGTTCGCTTCCGTAAATTTTTACTACGACCCTTAAAACCTCGACGAAAAGTTTCCATCAGCAATTTCCCATGAAAATTTCTTTTTGAAACGAAAGACTGGAGCGCCATTTTTATAGATTTTGTAGAAAAATAAAAATAAAATTAAATCGGGTTAGTTTTTAGATTTTTTTCGTCTTGATCATTTAAATTTTAAAAACTTCCACCAACTCTCTTTACCATTATTGTCATTCGTAGATTAAAAGGGGCTCTTTCGACGTTAATTAAACCCAACCAAAACCAAAAAGCGGAGAGTGAGCAATTGCGATTCTCTCTCGAGCATCACAAAATGCAGAAACTCGCCTCTTCTTCGACGTGGTTGCTGAAAAGGGAAAAGCGTCGAGTTCTCGTTAAGGCGGTTAATTACCTGCGAAAAGCCGCCGTGAATATTTAAAGTTTGTCTCGGGTGGAAATGATGTAGTACCGATATTAGCATATAATTGCAACGACTTCTCAGTTGGTCTCTGTTATATTAAAACGCAGAAATTAGAACTGTCATTTCTCTTTAAAGAAACTTCCTTTACTAACCGTTTCAACAGTTTTAATGGGATTTATGAATAGAGTGTTTATTTACGTTAAAGTTGCATCTTAAAATTGTATTGTGACGGAGAAAAATATCTTATATAATCCACTGAAAACCTTTTATACGATCCCCATAAAAACACAAATGTGTTTATATGGCGCTATATCATTTTATGAAAGAAAAATGGATGTGGTGTTATTGTCGGAAGCACTTTTAGCTTTTTGTAACCTAAACCTTTTAAATATAATCTCTTAGATAAATATGGTTTTCTTTTCATTATTGAAAAGTATGTTAATATTTTTTTTTTATTTTAGGTAATGTATTTGTGATAGCAGCAATACTCCTCGAGAGGAATCTACAAAACGTTGCCAATTACCTGATAGTGTCGTTGGCGGTTGCAGATTTAATGGTGGCCTGTTTAGTGATGCCTCTGGGAGCGGTTTACGTGGTAAGTTCAAATTAGAGAGCCAACCTAATCTCTGGTGGCCGGTGTCTTAACGACTCCTCGTTTTCGGTGTAATCGTAAATGTTCATTCGTTTCCGTCGAATCCGGAAGCTTAGCTACCACCCATCACTTAAAATAGTAATCTACTTACATTTTTTTTGTTAGTTCTATAGAGAATTTATATTTAACCCTCTCGTGACTGTGCTAATGGAATATGCATCAAAGACCCTGCGGAGCAACTCAGTTATTACTACGAAACGTGGGGTGTTTTGTTTTAAGTCAAAATATACAAAACAAAATATTTTATATTTTAAGAAAAACAAGTCGGTATGTAATACAGGTAATAATTAGTTATTGTTCACAACTGGGACAATAATATTTTTTTACTTCTATGCTGTGAAGATTATATACGGTTTTTCCACATGGATATTCTCGACTTTTGGTCATGTTTTCTAGGGCAAAATGCGCATCTAGAACTAGTAGCATTTTTTGCAACACATTTGCTGGTGAAAGTAGAAACTCTTCTTGTGGATTTATCATCAATAACATGTCGATGTTTTTACCGTTTAATTTTCTATGCCGTACATTAGGCGTTGCTATTTCCTATGTTAATTTTTATAGAAATTGATTATGGTAGCTTCTGTCATTACATCAATCTGTATATTTTGTTGTGAATTTCACTGAAAATGCAATATACAAAAATATATTTCCATAAACCACCTGTACCTCCTTACTTTGTCCCACATAAAATGCAACATGTCTGAATGTTTCTAGTTCCAGGTCTAATGTTAGTTCTAGTGATCATCATTATGTTGCATATTTTTATTGAACTAAAACTAGACCTAGTACTCGTATCGGGTTTAGCCATCTTGAAAGATGTACGGCATCGTCACAAAGACAGCTATCGTCTTTTGTTTTCGAACTATCAGCAAAAACTGAAAAATTTGCGAAAAAGACAAACGCAACTCTCACTTATTATCAAAGATGCAATATTATGATGGTATGTATGATAACCATATTATGATACAAACTAGTAGTGGAACGGATATCCGGCAACTATCTGGTATCTGACCGGCCATTTTTTAACATCCAGCCGGGTACCGGATACTAAAAACCTATTCGTACTTCACCATTCACAGGAATTAGTATCTGTTTTAGGTGTTGGACACTGCAGATAATAATCCAGTTCAACCCCAATAGGACTTTTTTCATTGAATACAACTTTATTTATATCAGGTTTATCTTTACCAACCTCAATGTAACAATCTCAATACGATCCACAAAATCTCTTGTTACAGTTTCGTCTAGTTTACTTCTCTTCGCTTGTAATTCATCATCACATACATTACTAACAGAACTGTCGCTGTTATCACTTTCGATTATTAATTAAAGTATCCTCTTTTTAGAGTTGCTTCGGTAGTTAAATCAGCATCAAAAAAAGGACATTTTGTATCTTGGATCCAAATAAGTTGACATTGTATCTAATCAGCTTTCTTATTAATTTAATTTTTATTCAAATATCGCAATAATGTGGCTATGTAGGGTATCACTTCAGAAATGTACCAGAAATTATAACCGTAATGGCCGGATAGATATGCCGGATATCCGGATATCCGGCCGAAGGGGATGCCGAATATCCGGTATCACTATCCGTTCTATCACTAATACAAACTAATGTTCTTAAGTCATTACATATCTGGGTAGTAAGCTTAGGTCGATGTTAAATTGTTAAACGTCAAAGCATATCAAAACTAAATAATACTTTACAATGAATTTCAAAATTTAAGTAAAAATTAACCTTACCAAGCATTTTTTCCGGTGTGATTGACAGATGTAAACAAAACTAACCTTAACCAATTTTTTTTTTTGCTGGATGATTGACAGGTAAAAACAAAACTGACCTATCCTAACATTCCTTCACGCTTTAATTAGGGTTTCTTCACGCTATAATTGGGATTTCAAAAGAAAACTACCTGTCTTAACATTCCTTCACGCTTTAATTAGGGTTTCAAACAGAAGCTACCTGTCTTCACATTTCTTCACGCTTTAATTAGGGTTTCTTCGCGCTATAATTAGAGCATAAAAGAAAACCGACATTCCGTCACACTTTAATTAGAGTTTCTGTGTAATTCACAGATGTAAACAAAACTAACCTTACCCAATATTTTTTTTGCGGGATGATTGACAGGTGGAAACAAAACTGACCTATCCTAACATTCCTTCACGCTTTAATTAGGGTTACAAACGAAAATCACCGGTCTTAATATTTCTTCACGCTTTAATTAGGGTTTCTTCACGCTATAATTGGGGTACAAGGGAAAACCGACATTCCTTCACGCTGTAATTAGGGTTCAAAAGAAAACTGGCCGACATTTATAAACAAAACTAACCTAACTCAACTTTCCTTTTCTGGAAGGCATTGCTCATTTTTTTTAATCTTTCCATGTTAAAACACATTCTTTGATATTTTGCTGAATCTGCGTAGAACAAACAACAAATTTGGTACAGATTACAATGGATATTTATTTCTGGGTTATTTTACCTACTTTATCAGTACTGTGAAACAGTCAGTAAACAAATTTTTGGCTCATAGGATACTAATGTAAGTTGACCTGTAACACCAAAGCATTCTGGATACGATATGACAAAAATTCATGGAGAACTTGACGTTTATTTACACGCAATGTTCCTGTAATGGTACGTTTTTGCTTGAAAAGCTCTTAACCCAAAAAATGATCCAACCAAATACAATACAACTCTTGACCTTGATTTTGTCTCTTTTCGCCCATTTAGTATTCCATCATACATTTGGCTATCTTAAACAGAATGGGGTGGAAAAGGTGTCAAGAAATAGAATATTGGAGGAAAAGAGCATCGAGGAAGCAATAAAAACAGATCATCCTCCATCGTTTTTATTAAAAAGATTTTGCATTTGAAAAAATGGGAAGTGACAACAAGAAGGATCGCCACAGAAGGATGCTCAGACAGTGTATTCCGATTGTTGGAAGTCAAGACCAAGACTCCACGTGTTCATTTTCAATGACTGCGACATCGGGGAAGAGGAAAAAGATTGAAATGGATGTGTCCGTACAAATTGGACAACATGATACTTCGCTTTCAATAAACGACCTAGTGAAGTTTTCGGGGAACCCCACTGTTTAACCAACTTTAAGAAAGAAGGAGAGCTGTTTCAGTAGTTGCTAATTCAGAGTAACATTGGCAGAAAACTTTAGAGACCACTTATGTTTCTAATTAGGTTAAAACCAGATTTGAAAATACTTAACATTTCATTTAAAATTTTCGTAATTTCTCGAAGGTGTTAAACTATTTAGCTGTTGGGGTGCTTTGTGCGCGTCACGAGACGTCGACAACGTCGCCACCGGCTCGACGTTTAGCGTTGTCGTCGTCGTAGGGTACCCGTTAAGCGCTCATAAATCACTCCGAAGTCAAATTTGCGAACGTAATCTCTGCGACCTTTTTAGCCTCCTTCCACCGTTAAACCGTAAATATCGCCACAGCCGCCGCTGCCGCCGTCGCGGAAATTCACGGCAGGAAGGCGAAAAATGGCTAAAATATGGCTCAAAAAGGTTTTCACTTTCAGAAGCTGCTTTTCGAGTTAATTTCCATCCATCTTAACCGAGACTTCCGAAGGCGAAGGGGAAAAGTTATTGGTTATTTTTAAGCAAATAAGAGGAAAAATTCTTTGTTGGAAAGAAATAAAGATAAAAATGGTATTTTTGTCTTATTTCAAGTAATAAAAATGAATGTATAAAATATTTTTTGAAAAATAAATTGATTGAAGTTTCTAAATGATCTGATTGAGTGTGTTGGAATAAAAGATTTCTATTAAAAACGTAAATAGAACCACCTAAATTCTGAGTGGAGTAGGGCCATTTAGGGGTTGAGTTCTTTTTCCGCTTCCGTCGGCGATTCTGCGTCAGCGGCTCTTTCAATTATTTACACGGGGCGCCCCCTTTTATTTATCAGTCCGTAGCTCGGATCAAGGTCTCATGAATAAAGCAAGACCGGAAGGAATTGAATCGCGCCCGCTCTACCATCTTTTCTAACTTCTTCTACAATAAATATCTATCTCCAATTTATCGACAACAATTTTGCTTCCTTTAAAAATACACTATTAATTGACTTTATATCTAATATAAAAAAAATTTATCTCGAGAAGACATTTTCCAAACCGAAAACTAACATCTGGTGCGAAGACATGCGGTGTCTTGTACAATATATCATGTGCAAATGAACGTGACACCTACAGAAGGTTCGTCTCTCTTTGTCGGCATCTGATGCAATCCACACTTGACACCATAACCTAATACAAGCAGACAAGAAAACGAGACAACGAGAGAAGTAGTTTTAACAAAAAAAAGAAATAAAATGGTTTTAAAAAAACTGTTTTTTGATACTCGATTAATAAAAGCTCTTTCAAGAGATGGATTTTGACCGACATTGGTCGGATTAAGTTCGGACATTATCCGCAAATAATTGCACTCGAACAAGTAAACCCCTAAAATGGGGTAGATAAGAGGTATCGAGGATAATCGCTTATTGCGTGATTATTACCTATCACTTTCCCTTTTCATCTCTATACCCAACCCGAAGGGTCCCTATTCTCCTATACGAACGGGTTTAACATCAGCTTAAGAGCTGTTAAACACCTCTACACCAAAACCAATTTAGATTTTCATTAAAAGCCTCTAAAAATAACTACGTTTAATATTATTTTACAACAAGACAACTGGTTTATTCAAATAAAGAATAGGATTCAACGAAAGAAAACGGGCGTGTACGGTACGTTTAAAGAAGGCGGTCGATTTAAAAGTCCATCCGACTAATGGAATTTAGGTAAAGGCCATCCCGGAAACGTTGAATTAAAGATACGGACGAATGCGCGTTTCTACCATTTTCGGACTTAAATTTATTTATTTCTTAAAGCCCGTTAATCACATTTAACTCAAAGTCTAAGTTTCTAACGAAGTATAATCTCTACAATGTTATTTGTAACTGACACTAAAACATTTTTTAACATTATAGTGCGAATAGTGCAACAACCTATCGCTTAACAACAATTAAAAGTAGAGTTAACACTAACACTTGATCTAACACTAGACTTAGAACTAGAATAATTCGGGTTATATATATATTACATATATATTAATAAAAACATATTGAGCAAAAATTAACATTTTTGCATAATCTACGTGTCAAAACAGATGCTAATTCAAAAGTTTCTGGAAGCCGTGTTTACTGAAATTAAGAAATGAAACTTATTTTAAATTAAAGCTCAATGCTTTCTCTTTAAAATGATGTATAATAATAGTTGGGTTGGATTAGAAAAATATTGAGAAAAAAAATGTTGAAACAAAACTTACATTTTTGTATAACCTAAAAGTGTCAAAAAAGATGCTAATTTAAAAATTCCTGGAAGCCGTATTTATTGAAATTAAGGAATGAGACTTGTTCTAAATTAAAGCTCAATGCTTTCTCTTTAAAATGATGTATAATAATTGTTGGGTTGGATTAGAAAAATATGGAGAAAAAAAATGTTGAAACAAAACTTACATTTTCGTATAACCTAAAAGTGTCAAAAAAGATGCTAATTTAAACATTTCTGGAAGCCGTATTTATTGAAATTAAGGAATGAGACTTGTTCTAAATTAAAGCTCAAAGCTTTCTCTTTAGAATGATGTATAATAATTGTTGGGTTGGATAAGAAAAATATTGCGAAAAAAAAAATTGAAACAAAACTTACATTTTCGTATAACCTAAAAGTGTCAAAAAAGATGCTAATTTAAACATTTCTGGAAGCCGTATTTATTGAAATTAAGGAATGAGACTTGTTCTAAATTAAAGCTCAAAGCTTTCTCTTTAGAATGATGTATAATAATTGTTGGGTTGGATTGGAAAAATATTGAGAAAAAAAATGTTGAAACAAAACTTACATTTTCGTATAACCTAAAAGTGTCAAAAAAGATGCTAATTTAAAAATTCCTGGAAGTCGTATTTATTGAAATTAAGGAATGAAACTTATTTTAAATTAAAGTTCAAAGCTTTCTCTTTAAAATGATGTATAATAATTGTTGGGTTGGATTGGAAAAATATTGAGAAAAAAAATGTTGACATAAAACTTACATTTTCGTATAACCTAAAAGTGTCAAAAAAGATGCTAATTTAAAAATTCCTGGAAGTCGTATTTATTGAAATTAAGGAATTAAACTTATTTTAAATTAAAGTTCAAAGCTTTCTCTTTAAAATGATGTATGATAATTGTTGGATTGGATTGGAAAAATTTTGAGAAAAAAAATGTTGAAACAAAACTTACATTTTCGTATAACCTAAAAGTGTCAAAAAAGATGCTAATTTAAAAATTCCTGGAAGTCGTATTTATTGAAATTAAGGAATGAAACTTATTTTAAATTAAAGTTCAAAGCTTTCTCTTTAAAATGATGTATAATAATTGTTGGGTTGGATTGGAAAAATATTGAGAAAAAAAATGTTGACATAAAACTTACATTTTCGTATAACCTAAAAGTGTCAAAAAAGATGCTAATTTAAAAATTCCTGGAAGTCGTATTTATTGAAATTAAGGAATTAAACTTATTTTAAATTAAAGTTCAAAGCTTTCTCTTTAAAATGATGTATGATAATTGTTGGATTGGATTGGAAAAATTTTGAGAAAAAAAATGTTGACATAAAACTTACATTTTCGTATAACCTAAAAATGTCAAAAAATTTCTAATTTAAAAATTCCTGGAAGCCGTATTTATTGAAATTAAGGAATGAGACTTGTTCTAAATTAAAGCTCAAAGCTTTCTCTTTAGAATGATGTATAATAATTGTTGGGTTGGATTGGAAAAATATTGAGAAAAAAAATGTCGAAACAAAACTTACATTTTCGTATAACCTAAAAAGTGTCAAAAAAGATGCTAATTTAAAAATTCCTGGAAGCCGTATTTATTGAAATTAAGGAAGGAGACTTTCCGAAGTTTTCACATATTTTACTCTTTGCCTCTCTCACTACTTTCTTTTGCTTCGTTCCTGCTATTTATGTAGCTCTCTTTTCGTCTGAAAATTCCTTTTCAATGACCTTTGTTTTCTTTGGCTTCCTGTTTCACCTCCTCACCACAAAATCATGTTATTTTAAGCCTTAGACTACTCTCTTTTTCTCACATAGCTCTGCGGCTACTTTTAGTATTGTATTGTAGTCCATTCTTTCCCTTGTTTTTCCTCCCAATAATTACATGTCTCGATCTCTCTTTAGCCCTGTCCCATGTTTGTATAAAACGACTCCTTCTGTGTAGTTTCTGCATCCTATATTGGTGCATAGATTTGTATGAGGGTTACCTTCTCCCTCAACACCATATCTAATGAAATTATTCGTGTGTTTATACTTTACCAGTCAGTTATTTGGTAAACTAGCTAATTGCTTATTAGAAAGTTTTACTTTTGTTCCCAGTGGCGCAGTAAATCAGTTTATATCCTTCGACCTTATATTTATCTTATCATTTCCTCTATCAACTCTACCTCTCTTCCACTCAACCCTCTCGAGTTCTATATTTCCACTCTTGTTCGTTGTTCTCGCTTAATAAATTTAAATCTTTTTCCTACTATATCGCTTTTGAGTTATCAAATATAAACATCACAATTATATAACAAATATCTAAAGAGAAACTCTATGTTTACACCATATTTAAAATTATTCTGAATTTACCAGTTGAGAGCCTTTCCTAGTTATATTAAACATCTTGTTAGGTATGAAGAAGATATTTGGTTAGTTTTGACGTCATAAAAGATAACGAGTGAGGGAGAAAGAGAGGATCGGTTTGAATAAATAGTGATAAATTGGGGTTGGCTGGTGAAATATTGTAGAGTGGCATGGTTTGCACAAGGATTTCAAGACCGCTCGAGCTCGATCTAATTTCCGGGGGTATTACGTCCTGATAAATTGGCTAGTGTTTATTCTATAACAGTTTTGCAAATTTATTGTTGGTTCGCTACTATAATTCTCCAGAGATGATTACAGAATCTAATGCAAATTTTGTATTATTTAACATTTCAAAATTATAACCGAAACATAAAATAAATTGCACAGCTTTTGCTACGTGACTTGTTAAATTCGCGATTTTTCCATTGTAATTTGCAAAACTGTCGTTGATCGCTAACGAGACCCAACCCTCTCATTGAAAATACCCCACCGACCCCCACAGTAGGGTTTCCGAATTCATAACCGGATCTCGTTTCAATATTCGCGAACGCGCGCAAGAGTTACCGAATTACGTTCATGAATAATAATAATAATTCTCAACCCCGTTCGTTTCCGACCACCCTCTTGAGACTTAACAAAAAAGAAACGAACCGAACGAAACTTTTCACCCCTACAGTTACGAAAAGTCAAATCACCACCTGCGGCCTCGAAATAATTCGATTTTCAGCTAAACGTCTTCTATTTGAAGTCCAACCTTCCCCAAAATTTTCTCGCTGTATTTAACGAATCTCCAACCCCCCTCGGAAAAGGGATGGGAAGGAAGAAGTTTGAGGTGAAAGAGAACTGTTTGAAAAGCTACCGCAATTGTACTCGAGAGGAAAATGGAACCAGAACTCTTAAAGAAGTATAATAATACGATTTTGGCCGCTGGTGTGTTTTCCACCCCTTGTTTTCTTTGAGAGAAATTCGAAACGAAAACTTTTTAAAAGAAAACAAAAAGGGATTTTGATCTATTTAGATAAAAAAAATTAAAATTAGTTAAGCCGTAAATTTTAATAACAACATTTACATTTAAATTACATTTAACGAGAGTTGTTTTATCTAAAACCACCGTCGATTCCCAATTACGTCTGGTTTCGATACGGTTACACGAACTGTACAATATGTAAACTCGTTAATTTCAATAATTAAAATGGAAATAATTAAATAATCAACCTAATTTAGCTTACTAATTTTACTCATACAGTGTGTTAATTAATTACCGTACCCGACGTCATCATTGCAAGTATGCAACCAATATCGCAAATCGCGTATTGCAACACCAATACTGTGATATTGGTTGCATACTTGCAATGATGACGTCGTAGCGTATAAAAAATAAAATTTCTTTAAAACAAATCTAAATACAGAGTTTAATAGAAATTAACTAAAAATTTTTGTTAAACGTCTATCATCATAATCTGATTGTAATTTTATATCTGGTTGTTATGACTACAATTACTGTTAAACATTATAAAATGTCACAGTGTCACAGATTTAAGAATTCTTAAATAGGGGAGGGGGAAGAAGGTGTGCTGCGAGAGAGGGCGGGAAATAGATTATTGGGGAAATGCATATTTAGAAAAGTTTGTGCAAGCAGAAAATAATGTTTGATGAATTGGTGAGGAGTGTGATAATGTATGGAAATATGGGGGTGAAAGGAACTCAAGATGGTGGAGAAGATCCAGGAGAGATATTGGAGGTGGGTCTTGAGGTTGAGCAGGGAGACTCCAGGATGTTTAGTAAGAGAGAAATTGAAGCTGGAGAAGAAGAGAAGAGCGATAAAGTAAGAGGATGGGCTAAAGCAGAAAAGCGAGCTTAAGATTATGGGTTGGGTTGGGTTGGGTTGTTTTGGGTTGAATTGGGTTCGGTTCGTTCTCTGTGCCGTTCGTTCAATTTGTTCAATATTCCAGCCTGTGATGATTGCCGCCACGTCATCGGCATAAGCAACCAGCTGTGTTTCTTCTGACTTTCTGACAGATTGCAACAGTTCGTCAAAGAAGATATTCCACAATAGTGGTCCCAGAATAGACCTCTGTGGCACTCCCTTGGTAATTTCATATATGTTTCCTTCATACTTCACAAATCTTTTACTCAGATTATCCTTTATTAAGTTAACTAACTGTACCGATATTCCTATCCTTCCCATAGCTTCCACAATTTTACTCCATGGCGCGGATTCAAAGGCGTTACGGACGTCCAACGTGATAAACATATTACAGAGTTTTCTCTTTCCTCTTCTAAACTTGTCTATACATTTAACTTCATCCAAAACCCTCTCAATTGCCTGTACCGTAGATCTATGTCGCATGAAGCCCCATATTGGTCGTCCCAACTCAATCCTAACTCAACTCCCATCCTCTTTAAAATGTCAAAATAAGATTACAATAGTAAAAAAGTAAATAAGAATGTACAAAAATGACTTTTCAAAATTAAATGATCTTTTTAAGCATTATTAATTGATTAAAAATAATTTTAATTTCAGATAAGTAACAATTGGATTATGGGTCCAGAATTATGTGATATGTGGACTTCAATAGACGTTCTTTGTTGTACAGCTTCCATTCTCCATCTAGTTGCAATAGCAATGGATAGGTAATTAATTATTAAATTAATTTAATGTAAAGTTATCTAATTATTTCGATTTAGATATTGGGCTGTAACAAACGTAGTTTATACAAGAAACGGGACAAGAATAGGTGTGATGATAATCATGGTATGGAGTGTGGCGTTGGTGGTATCTTTAGCGCCCCAAGTGCCCCAGTTCGGTTGGAAAGATCCCGATTATTTAGTAAGGATAAATAATAATCAATGTATGGTCAGTCAAGATATAGGTTATCAAATATTCGCGACGTCATCAACTTTTTACGTCCCACTTTTAGTGATTTTTGTTTTATATTGGAAAATTTTTCAAACAGCCCGAAAACGAATACGTAAACGGCGAGAAATGAAAAATCAAAATCTCGAATCGTCTATAAACGTTTCAAATAGTACTACGAATAACAACAGCAACAGTAGCGGTGGAAAGATTACGAGAAATTTTTTAACGAAACCGAAATTTTTAAAAACAAAGCGTCGTAAAGAAAAGAAGTCGTCAAAAGCGGCTGAGGCTTTAGTTGCTTCGTTGGTAATGATGGAGGGTCAATCAACGACGACAACAATGGAAACTGTTGATGAACATGATGAGCAACATCGAATTAACGATCAAACAACGGTTGAGGAAGAGACAACAGCTTTTACAATTACGACAAACATAAATAGTAAAGAAAAATTTTCGCCGGAAAGATCGACGAATAACGGTCGAAATATTGAAAAAGAAATTCCCGTTTGTCCAGCATCTGTAGACAAATTAATACCGTCCACGAGAAAAGAAAAAAAGGAAAGTATCGAAGCGAAACGGGAAAGAAAAGCTGCGAAAACTTTGGCGATTATAACCGGAGCTTTTGTTATGTGTTGGTTACCATTTTTCGTTTTAGCGTTAGCCTCACCAATGTGCGAGGGTTGTATAAATTCTTATATAATGAGCTTTTTTTTATGGTTAGGTTATTTTAATTCAACGTTAAATCCGGTTATTTATACAATATTTAATCCAGAATTTAGGCAAGCTTTTAAAAGAATTTTATGTGGTGGCGGTAGATCTAGGTCAAGAAATTTTAGATCAGGCAAAATAAGATAAAATTAATTTTCAAAAAATATCATCTTGAATAAAAATTAGTAGTACAGTAAAACTTCGATATAACAGACAAAATATGCTTAAGTCATTACTATTAATATTACTGGTATAAAAATTGATTATCTTTCTAATTATTGATCAAATCAAAATTATTTTCAAATAAAATTTGCTTAAAATTGTGAAGGTAATAACTTTTATTAATGAATTAATTAAAGTTTTGAGCTTCTGTATGGAAGTTTTACTGTATTTAAATAAATAAAATTAAATACAAGGATATTCAAGGTGATTATAAATGATAATAAACTAATTCCATTAAAAAAAAGTGTAAATACATTTTGTAATTATTGTATTAATTCGAAATTATTTTTTTATGATATACAGTGCGCGTCAAATGTACCTCCCCATATCTAATTTGGAAATGTTTTCAAATTAGATGGTGATTAAATTTGGCGCACGCTGTATAATTAATAATTTAGTAATATTAATCCGGGTATAAATTGAAAATACCAAAATTTAAAGAGTAATACAACGCTACAAAGTCTTTCTAATACAAAAAATCGTAGATGAGGTGAATCGTATCGACATAAAAACGATAAGAACCTCATTAGTTATGTATCAAATTATATTTTCTTCTCGTAAAAACGGAGAGGGGGGTATTAAAGAATGTAAAAATGATTAAACTATTTAATAAAGAGAAATAAAAAATAATCCGCTTCCAATCTACAAAAAACTATTGAATATTGAATCGATGTTTTAAGATTAAAATTAAAGTTTTGTACATTTTGTAAATAAAAACGAAAATAAAAATGTTGTGAAAACTTTTTTGTGTTACGATGAAAAATAAAAAAAAAACATATCCAATTAAGCGTAACACAAAAAATAATGAACCTAAACACGAAACAAATAGTTATACGTTTGAATATTAAATGAGCCTGGATATTCAACGTATAAACTATTGCGTTTTTATAATAATTCCGTAAAATAAAGCGAATCGTAAGGTGCATTACCTTTATAAAGAGATAAGATTGTAATATAGATTAATTAATTTATTTTTTTTTTTATTAATTAATAATTAAAATTTAAAAAACAAGTATTCCAAAGATTTGTAAATAATTAAATTGTATTAATAAATAAATTAAATAGTGTAAAAAGGAAAGCAATGTAATAAAATAAACTGTGTAATTATTTTTAAGAATTAGAATAAGATAATAATCGTTGTTGCTTTTAAAATAATGATCAAAAAATAAATAAAAACATGAACTCGCGATGTGATAAATGCCCTGAAAAGGTTTTTTCGTTAAACAATAATTTTTGCGAAGGGCGTGTTATAATATATCAAAAAGAAATGAAAACCAAAAAGTTAATAATAAAAAAAAAAGTGTATTTATATGTAAAAAATAATTAATTAAATAAACAAATAGGTTAAGTGTACATAAAATTATAAATAAAATAAATTTTTGCTCGTTATCTCCATAAAATTTAACCAAAAAAGAATGTATGCCCAAGATAAAAATAAAAGTACCTCTTATAACTTAAAAATAAGTTTTATGAAAAATTAAAAATAAGAAATTTATAAATATCTCGATTATTGTGTAAAAAACATTATATTTAAGTCGATTTAACCCATTAACGCATAAAATTTCATTAATTAAATCAAAAATTGATCAAAAATTTTAATGCGTTAAGTGGGGAAACGAAAAAAGAATCTTACTCGTTAAATCTACTAAGTACTAAGGAAATAAAAAATTGTACACTTACTACTACTGTTCATCATCGGGTAATTAAATAATAAGTGACTTAAATAAATTATTATGTAACGAAAACGTGTATTATGAAACATCAATATATCGTGATTATTAATATCAGGAAAAATACCCATGATGTGACTTTCTTGGTAAAACCTCAACGTGTGTGTTTGTTATAGTCCCCGCATTTTTTAGTCCTAATTGTGTATTTCATTGTTATTGCGGTTGTATGTGGTATTTAAACACATTACAATCAGCAATGAAAAAATTGTTTACATTCTTTAGTGTTTTTTTTATAGTAGTCAGTAAATTGACATCACAGAATCACGTTAAGTAAAAGAAAATTTGCCATGAGAACATTATTAAAATAGAATTATTAGAAGATGTTTTAAAAGGTCAACAAAAACTCCAAAAATTGGAAACAATGCTTTTTCAATTTGGCTCAAAAAGTTATCCAAAAAGTGTACAATTCTTCAGCGTTATAATAGGTAAGCATTAATATATATTTTATTTGATAATTATGGTAACACATAACAGTGAAGTGTTTAAAAGTATTCAGTGAATTCACTTTAAACGCCATTTTTGTGCTTTTAAATAATAAGTTGGGGCTTTACTGATATTTATAAAAAATTTCCTTTGAACTTATATAATTATTATAACTTTAAGCAGCTTCTCACTGTCACCCTACGTCTCCATCAATCTCCTTCCCTCCGCCCTCTCCCTCAGCACCTGTTTCCAATCCATCTCCTCTTCCCTCAACTCACTACACTCCACCAGCTTCTCACCACCAGACTTGCTTCTAGAGTCTCTTGTGTATGAGACTTGTGTGTCTTTAATGGTACTACTTCCTCTAAGGACGAAACGGTGGGGTTGGTTTCAGATTCACTGAAGTCAGAAGATGAGTCTTTTTTGTTTGAAGTAGTAAACGCTGAAAACTGTGCCTCATTTGTTGAGGGGCGAACCGATAGATCCCAGCAATGTATATAATTTATTATCAAAGTTCTCACCCTATTGAAAACTTCTCTTAAATCACTTGTCCTTAAGTTGCTAATTTTGTACTAATCATAGAATAACAAATTTTTTTCATCCCAAAAGATTTCAAATAGTTATATATCAATATAACGTGATGTTTATCTATATTAGTAATGTTTAAATCCACGCTGATTTTTTTATATAAGTATAGGTGGAAATGCAGTACCAATACCATTACACCGCATATCACAATTGCTGCACTTTCTGCACGTTCAGGTGCAACTAGATGAACTCTTTTTGCATCTCTCCTTGCTAGAACAGCTTGTTGATGATAAACTACAATAACATGTTTCTAAATAATACTTTATTTTCAGCATGTTTTGGCGGGATAGCACTTGGAATGCATTATGGTTGGACATCACCCGTAACTCCAATATTAAAAAACCTTTACACAGATCTCTCCGATTATCAAATAACAATAATCGAAACACTCTACATGATCGGTGGATTATTAGCACTTCCTCTAACTATATTCATTTGTGATCGACTTGGAAGAAAGAAAGCAATTTTAATCTCAGCTATATTTAATTTAACATCATGGATAATGATCGCGTTGTCAAAATCATTAACAACGATTTATATCGCAAGATTTCTTTGTGGAATTGCCGGTGATATTGGATTTGTAGCTGGGCCGATGTATATAGCAGAAATATCATCGAAATCAATTCGAGGATTATTAACGGGATGTTTTTTTATCGCTTGGTTGACAGGAATTGTTATAATTTATTCGGTAGCTCCTTTTGTTAATTTAACAACTTCTTCGAGTGTTGGCGCCGGAATTGTTTTAATACAATTAACGACATTAATTTTTTTGCCGGAATCGCCTTATTATCTTTTATTGAAGAAAAATGAAAAGAAATCGAAACAATCTTTAATGTTTTTTCGAAACACACATAATATTGAATTGGAATTAAATGAAATAAGTGAAGCTGTTGAACGCCAAGAGAAAGAAAAAGGACGTTTAATTGATTTATTTAAAGATAAGGGAAATCGGAAAGCTTTATTTATTATGACAATTTTGAATGCTTCGCAACATATGGCGTCAATTAGTGTTATGTTGATGAATTTACACACAATTTTAAAAGACGCCGAAGGAATTATTCCACCTGAATCTTCAGCAATAACATTTTCGGTTGTTATGTTACTTTCAGCAACTATCACCATCTCAACGGTAGATAAATTCGGACGTAAAAATTTAATGATTTACTCCAGCACCTTGACATGCATTTCATTATTAATTTTAGCCACTTACTTTGCTTATAAAGAACATGATGGTGATATAACAAACATTAAATGGATTCCTGTTGTTGCGGTTATTCTTTTCGCGATCGTTTTTAAAGGTGGAATGGGCATGGTACCGATTGTGATGAGTGGTGAAGTATTTCCAACGAGTGTTAAATCGATGGGAATGACGATTGCTGATGCAATTTATGTGATTTTTGGCGCGGTTTCCATTTATATTTATCAGGGATTAGTGATAGTTGTCGGAATTTACTGTCCGTTTTATTTATTTGCGTTGTGCTCTTTTGGAACATTGTTGTTTTCGATCTTTTGTATTCCAGAGACGAGGGGAAAAACGTTGGAGGAGATTCAAATGATTTTAAAAGGTGTAAAAAATGAACCGTGTCAAAACGGTGAGGTTAAGAAAGAGGTTATTCGAATAAAATCGTTTGAGAATTTATAATAAAATCTGTATTTTATTTTAATTTTTAATTTAGTGATTTTAAAATTATTTTTTTACTTTAAAATTCAAAATAAAATTTCTTATTATAATTCTTTTTTGCAACTTTTTTGACACACGTGATTGTTAGGTTGCCTATATTTATAACTTAATTAAATTTATTTTTAAGATTATGAAATCATTTCTTTTTAGAACTGAATACGGGTTCTGAACCAGATAGTAACTCGTTTTTGATTAAATGAAAAAGTGTAAGGTGTTTTGGGATACTCAGCTTTACCTGATACGCAATAAACCGCTAATATTAATAAATTTATCGATGCTGTTGCTGTGATATATATCATTTAAAGATTATCTCAAACCTAATAACAATGTTTTACTTGTATACAACAGTTATGGGTAGAGGAACAATTTACATATGTATGTAGTATAGTTGTGAGTGGTTGTAAGGTAGCTCATGATGGGACTTGTCCTATCGCTACCTCCATGTATAAAGAAATAAAACAACTACATTCCAGAATGTATACTTTATCTCAATTATTTTATACGACAAACTCGTTAAGAAAGTCTTTTTAAACAGTTTTTCGTTTCATTATTTTTTTAACTAGAAGAAACCATTATTTGACGTTTGACAACTGTCAACTTATTCAAGCTAACTTCACAGTTATTAATATAATTTTTAATTTTCCTCCATAGATGCTGTTGCAAATGCAAAAACATCAAACCAGTTATTTTATCTATTTCAACATGTTTTGCATTATATTAATACAATATACATACCACAACCAACACAACAAAAAAAGCTTTTAATAAGAAGCTATTGACAATTTGTGTAAACAATACTCAATAATAAATGTTGTAAACATGTTCATCCTTGGTTACATCAAATTAATTTAGATTTGGATTAAATCTTATCAGCTAATTTAACTTACCCATTGAATTGGACGAAATGAGCAAGCATCCAGAATAAGAATTTGAAATCATCCAAATTAACCACTATCCAAATCTAAAGATATCGAAACCATCCAAACTAAGCAATTTTGCTACTTCATTGTTTTGATTCATTTTCGTTTCAGAATTCTTCATAATAGACCACAAATTAATTAAAACACTTAAAATAAAAACGTGTGTTCCTCTTAAATTTAGTTTTAACAACAATGTTTTGATTCATTGTCAAAATGCTTCTGTTGTTTTAAATTTTGAACGTCAGCGACATCTAACAAGATTTTCTAGTAGTAACTTGTAGTATTGTGGAAAATGTTTAATCGTTTGATTTGAAATCACTAGATGGCGCGACTAATTTATATAATTAATATGAAAGATTTTAGAATTAGTGGCAAAACTAAGGAAAATATATATATAATAATATTATGAGAATATATAAGAGTTTAATAAGACCAAGACCAGTATGGATGCAAGTTCGAAAGAAGGACATTGAGAAGGTACTTGGTCCAGTAGAAGAATAAGAAGAAGAGTGGAAGACGATAGAAATGCAAAAATCCTTACAGAATGGAAACCACCAGAGAAAAGACCTGAGGAAGACTTCATGTTAGTGCAAAATTAGAATTAACACTAGACCTAGAACTAGAAACATTCGAGTTTAGTCGTCTTAAGAGACGTGTGGAACGTAAGAGACAAAGAGTTATTTCATTTTATTGAATAATTATTTTTATTTTTACATAAAAAACGTAAATACATACAAAAAAATTATCTAAAACTTGTAAAATTTGCAGGTACATTACTAAAAAAAAATTCTTAAAAGTTTATCAGAGATTAAATATCATTTTCTACGGTGATTATCTACATACAATATGCTAATAAGTATTAAAAATTATTAAATATCATTAGAATTAGATTTGGAGTGTAAATTTAATAATAATACTAATAAAAAAGGAAAAAAATTCTAACAATATAAATGAGATCACTATTTTTGACTAGGAAATGATAATTTTTTTTATTTAATATTTTATAATTTTTACATTCTACTCAAGAAGATTTATTTTTAAAATTGTGTATTTATTATTATAGTATAAAATTTGTTTTAAGCTTTATTGGCATTTTCTAAGACCATCGAGCACAATTGCAAACAAAATTTGGTTGAAAATTGTTTTAAAAATCCGGCCGATTTAAATTTATCCTTACATTCTTCCCCAAGATTATTATTAAAATTTTTACAAAACAATAAAATCGCTAACGGATAAAAATATTTATCGACGTTTTTCAATAAAACTTTCTCCAAAATTGGAACCGGCAAATTCGAAGATAACCAAAATTCAATACATTTCAATAAAATGTTTTGCATTAAAATGTGATTCTCAGAAACGTAAGTTTTTTTAATGTAGAATTCGATTAACTCGGATGCCATCAAAATTATATTTTTAGTCGATTTATCTTTAACTTCAAACTCCTCCGATTTTAATTTTACACTTTTATTAAAATCATTCCCCGAAATTAAATTTGAAACGCTCGTTATCGGTGGTGATTCATTTTTTAACGATTGAACATATTGCGAAACGGAATTTCGAATTTCAAATTCACCCAAATCACATGGACTTTCACATCCACCTTGATGCTCCAAATCATCCCATTGTCGAATACTATCCAATGATGAACTAGTACTTAACATATTTTGTTGAATATGACCTGGTGAATTCATTAAATTCAATTCAAATTTTGATTTATTCGAATCTAAATGATTAATTTTTTTATCTTCATTAAACTCTTCTTTTTTCTCAAAATTTTCTTGTTCCTTTTTTATAATCGTTAAATCTAAAGGATTCTTTTCCATAAACTTTTTAAACGCGTTTAATTGGAAACCTAAACTATCACTAAATCTTCCATCTAAAAATGCTATTTTACTCGCAGCTTGATAACTTTCAAACGATAAACATTTTGTTAAAACAGCTTCTGAGTCATAATAACCATAATAATTCTCTAAAATATAATGCAAAGTTTTCGAACCCAACTTAAAATTTGGTGTATATTTTAAATAATCAAAATTTAATGAATTTCTAAACTTATTTTTTAAACAAAAATCTTTTTCGGGGTAAAAATCATTATTTTCAATATTAAAGATACGATAAAAAGGTAATTTTTGATTTAATAATAAATTATGATCCGTTGGATTATAAGTAATCGCCATTGTTGGTAAATTTGGTACTTCTATTGGATATGCTTCCGTATTTTGTTGTTGATTTTGAGGTACTTTAAGTATACGCTTTGTGTTTCGAAGAAGCAACATTTTTCCATCTTGAAAATCTTCGTAAGCTCGACCCAGTAAAGTCTAAAAACGAAGAAAAAGAATTATAGTATATAGGACTACTATTGAAATTGATTCCATAAATTTAAATAAAGTTTAAACGTCAATGTGACACAAATTCAATGTTACCAACTGTAACCAACTTCACAGCAATTTGTCAAAATTAAATGTCAATTTTATGAAACGTCATAATTTTTTACGAAAATTAATTAATTTATGCTTAAATCATACGAAAATAGTTATTTTTGATACAATATAGCGACATGACGTCGAAATGCAAAAGAATTTCGCTGTCGTGTATCAAACAAATTTTTTTCGAAAACTGCGTGTTCTAAATTTTATAAATTAATAAAACGACCAAATTCAATATAATAACATTTCGACTTCATGAAATGTTATGTTAATACTGAAATAAATTAATTTTACCTGAGCCATTGTGTTGTTACCCCACGCTAAAACTTTTCCGTTAGTATCCAACGCCATTACGTAATCTAAACCGCAAGAAACATGCAAAAATCGTTGCCCTAAAGTTGCCGTTAAAGCACTATCTTCATCTCGCAATTTCGGAGAGGACATTTCACCTTCTTTAACTTTATTCCAAACTAATTTTCCATTATGTAAAATAACCGAATGTCGAAATCCTGTTGCAACTTGCTCTATTGGTTTATTAATTGAACTTGTGTAAACGTTGCAACTTCCTCTCCATGGCTCGTAAGGCTTTCCATTTGTACCAAACTTTTTTTGGCTGTATTTGGTCATTGATATTCGCACTTCTTGAGGATTCGCACCCCATGTATAAACAACTTGATTTGAATGTACGCAAATCTTAAATAAAGAAATAAATTAATAATAATATTAATTGTTTAATTTAATTTAACCACTTTAAAATTTACTCACGTTATGAAAATACGATGTAGCTATTCTTTCAACTGGAACATACATATCTGGCATAACAACAATCCAAACAGGTTTATTTGATTTATTAATAGCCCCCTCAACATTATTACATTCCAGTTGGCCAAAAACGTTTGAACCAAACCCAAAAATCTTTCCAGTTTCGGTTAAAATTAAACTATGAGCGTGACCACCAGTTATTTGCACCACAATCTCATCAAATTCAAGTAACTTGGGATAATATTCATTATTACAAGACCCATGTCCTAATTGTCCGTGAATACCCCAACCCCAACTGTAAACTTTTCCCGTCGATGTTAACGCTAATGTGTGATATTGTCCCGATGCTATATCAATGATACAAATTCCAGTTAAAGCAGTTATTACTTGAGGATAAGGAGTGTCTCTTACAAAGGGACCTAAACCGAGTTGCCCATGAGAATTAGAACCCCAAGCGTAAATCTGAAATTAAAAAAATTTAATATATGTTAGCACAAATTAAATATGTTATTATTTACCCCAAAATCAGTTAAAGCAACTGTATGTTTTCTTCCACAACTAACACTTAAAACTCTAATTCTCAAGTCGGCTAACATTTGAACTAGCCTAGGTGGGCTACTTTGACTTAAAATTGGTCCTAAACCTAAACATCCAGATGTTGTCACCCCCATTGTGAAAACACAATTATTTCTGACGACAGCAGCGTGTTCATAACCACACGATAACGGTTTAAAATCGGGTAATTTTTTAATAATACTTTCCGAATTTTCCCCAATATTCTCTTCATCGATGTTATCTAATAAATCGATGTCGTATTCATTATTATCAGTTTTAGCCACCAACCCGATAACAACAAAAATAAACGTTTCAATGAATTCTCGAACAATAACAGCAGCTTGCGGCGAAGTTTCCAAATCTAACGAATCCACCGTTGATTCTAAACTGGATAAAGTTCTTGAGGATTTATTAAATAATTTCGAGACTAAAGAGAGTGCACCCGGTTGGCTAGGATCCAATTGCATTGAAAATCTTTGTAAAATATTTATAGGAAACGTTTGAAGGTTGGTTTTAATAAATTTAAAGATCACGTGACTTCCTGGCCCGTTCGTTAAGAGACTTTGTGTTAAACACGGCTCGGAAAGTGCTAATAAGAATTCATAATCTTCGTTTAATTGGAGTTTTGAAGATTGAATCGTTAGGCTTAGAGCGTCCACTACTTCAGGTTGAAGACCACGGGATTTTGCCAATAATGCTACGATACTCCAATGAGCTGCTCGACAAGCTACATTTACTGCCAAGATTTGATCGTAATATTCTTCGTAATATAAAAAATTCCTAAAAATAAGTTAACAAAGGAAATTTTTTGATTAAATTAATTAATATTATATACAGGGGGTGACTGATACATAAACGTATTTATTGAAATGCATTATTATAGAGCTCATTTGTAATTGATTAAGCCAAATATGTCTTATACAAAGTCAATTTTTTGGTTTTTGTACATTTTCTGTCCTACAAATATTGGAATTTAGAGTTTAATAATAGTTTCTTTGACTTCTCTGCATAGACTACACTTTAATACACATTTTAAGTTGAAAAATATTTTTGTCCATGACTACCTTATAAAATATATACCTCATAAATGAGTTTTCTAAAACAAAAGGGTAGTCATTTTTGATAGAAGTCAATATGATGTCAAAGCAACCTCTAAATTCCAATGCTGAAAAATGTAAAAACCAAAAAAATTAATTAATTCCTAAACTATTCAACTATATAAGGCATATTTAGCTCTATAATAATACATTTTAATAAATACGTTTATGTGCCAGTCACCCTATATAATACTAACATAAATTCTTTATTATTTGCCACTCTCATATGACCTCCATGTCTTAAAACCAATTCTGTGTAAGCCATAACGGCTAAATTTCCAATATGGATTTTTGTAGCCATCGACATATCAATTTTGCTAGCACTCAAACATAAATTAACAAACTTTAATAGAGCTGTACAATCCGAAGTTACAGCAACTTTTAAAACACGCTTCAAAAGATGTACTTTAGCTTGTTTGTAAAGAATTAAACCTTGATGGAAAGCACCATTTGATATAAGAAGATCTCCACAACATTCCAAAAGATGTTGCATATTTAAACTGAAAATAACCGCTAAATATTCGGCTAAATCAACGTTCCATTCTTCGTTAATTAGTTTAATAAATTTATACGAAGGTTGACAACTAAAAAAAAAATTAATCAACTTAATAAATAAATAATTAATTATTACTTACTTTAATATTAATTTATAAACGGAATTTGTTGTAACTATAACACAAGTATCAATTTTAGTTTTTCGTAGATTTAAATCATCCAACGTTTTTGGTAAGGAATAAGTTTTATTATCTTTTTTCTCATCTTTTCTGGAACCTTTTATGATTGTTACATCCGTTAACTTGTACATATCGAGGATTTTCTCATCATTTTGTACTTTGAATTGTGCCAATAAAGCATGTTGATTAAAGAGCTTAAAAACAATTTTTAACTTAAAAAAAACTTAAAACAAAAACCTTACCGATTCTCCTTCTAAATTACACTCCGACAATTGAAAACTAACCACAGATATGGTCGTTAAATCATCGTGAACTGTAAAAATTAACCGATCCGTTAAAAGTAATTGTTTAGTTTGCAGAGGTAGACGATGAATATACAAAGGTGCTGATTCTATATCCGAAGCATGTACCTAAAATTATTATTAATAAATCAAATTTATTAAAAAATTCTATACAGGTGTTTAGAAATTGGCGGATAATGTATCTATTAGTGTCAAAATGTTGTTCTACTTGTTGTGTTTTTCATGAAGATATGATAATGAAAAGATGTTAAAAACGAACTTTAAAGCTAAAGTTAAAAAGTGCTATGAAAATATGTTAAGGGAAACTCCTAAAAGAATATTAATTAAAAATTCAGGGACACAATTAAGCACAACAACTCATTGTAAACCACAAATAAAGGTCTTTACAGTACAGAACGATTCTATTAGCAAAACTGAAGATCAAATAGACTCGCAAACAGTTTCACCGAATCTAAAAGGATGTACCGACTACGAAAAGGCAACCGAAAGTTGGTTAGTTGAACTAGAATCTAACCAAAGCAATGATTTAGAAGCATTACAGCTCAATAAAAAGGTAACATTTAGACGTAATATAAGAAAATGGACAGCTCAACATCGTATACCTCACTCAGCACTAAGACCTCTTTCAAATGGTAAATGAAAAATTTCCAATTGTACTTCTTCAAGATCCCAGAACTTTGGTAAAAACTGTTACGATGATAAAAGCTGCGAAAAAAGTTAAAATACAAATGTTTTAGTGTTTCTTAAAATCTATTACAATAAAGACAAATTAAGTATACAGAGTCAGTCAAAAAGTTACGACGAAACAAAATTACGTTTTGTTTAATGGAACAGCCTGTATATTACTCCATATTTCAGTTCATCTCGAAATTTTAAACAAAATTCATGTAACACATCATAGACCTTAACTTAACCGTTTTCCAAATATCGAGCTTTTAAAAATTTACGAATTTATCTAATAAGTAATTTATCTTTGGGCGTAAATTATTTAAACTATTTTTGTATTTTTGACATGAGTTATGCCACTACGTTGCTATGGAGATGAGAAGATTGATGAATTATGAACACAACTGACAAATATATTTTTGTGTAATTTATAAGAGTGATTTTCAAAATGAAAAATCTCGAAAACGGTTAAGTTTACAATTTCTATATGAATTTTGTTTAGAATTTGGAGATGAACCGATATAGAATAATATACAGGTGTTCCATTAAAGAAAATACAACTTGGTTTCGTCATAACTTTTTGACTGACCCTGTATACTTAATTGTCTTTATTGGAATAGATTTAAAAAAACACTCAAACTTTTGTATTGTACTTTAGGACATAACCGACCGTTTCCATACATATCAGCGACCCTGTATAACTATTTTATAGTAGATCAAGACACAACTATAAAATAATTGAAGAAGAATATATTATATAAATTGTGCCTATTTTGGTGCTATAGTTGCTTTATAAACATTTTTATTACGTTGCTGAGACTGAATATATTATATAAAATTATCATGAAAACGTTTTTACAGCTTTAATAAAATAAGAAATTGCTAGTTGGGGTAAATATATGATTATTTATGGACATATTATCCGACCTTTGAGAACCTCATGTTTCGTTGTTTTTTACATTTTAAAATTAAGATTTTCGCTTTAGAATTAAAACGAAGATGTGTACATTATCCGCCAATTTCTAAACACCCTGTATATTTTGGTTTTATTACCGTTAAAAGTGCTGTGGGTTTATAAAAGGCCGAAAACAAATATCGATTTTTAGCATATTGCGAGGCGAAATACGTATCACAAAGTCTCGGTAATAATTCTGGTACTGAAGCTGTTGATGAATGCTCCGAATGTGATGACTCACTTGTTGTATCACTAGCTTGGCTGTCTCTTCGGGGTCCTCGGCCTCCATCGACTATACGTTGTTTAAAAGAGAAAAATTTATCAACCCCCAATTGGCGTAAATTGTATAACCGGGATCGCGTTGAATCTTCATTTAAATTATAAGCTTCAGGTGGCCATAAATAACCGACGGAAGGCTGCTCCAAAAGTAACCGATATTGCTGCCCACTGTTAGCGTTAATCTAAAAATTAATAAAAACATTAATTTAAATAAAAAAAAAAATTTTTTTAATCATACTAATAAAGCTACAGTATCTTGGCTATTATCTTGGCAAATAATTAATTGAATAACGGGTTCGCTTATAGTACAATATCCTAAACATCGCCCATCCGTTAAACTTATTAATCCAATTGAACCGTTTTCATAACCTATTAAAGCGTTTTGGTTACATTCTAAAGTTTGCCACCAAATGGCGCAAAGGGGTTTTGAATCAGGTGCTAAAGGATGTTTTGGAAAATGTGTTAAATCAGTTACCGACCATTTACAATCAATTTTTTGTTTCTTATCTACCAAACTTAAAGCTGGAATTATGTACAAGGAATTATCCGAACCTAAAATCAATTAATTTATTACATTAATTAATCACTTTATTAATTAAACCCTCTTACATGTTACTAACAACCATGTCGCCGATGGATCAAAACAAATTGCTTGAATCGTTTTATTACTTTCGCTAAACCATGGTATTCGTTTAACTATCGCTGGTAATTCACCATAAGTATAATGAACGATTATATCCCCTTCATTAGTGATTAGAGCTAATAATTGTTTAATACCACTTTCAATTCTACAGTTTAGTCGAATATCGATATCTTTTAAAATTGCTTTCAAGTCAAAGATGTCTTGGAGTAACTGCGACATTTTCTACCTTTTATTAACTTCCATACATATTAATTTATTAATTCAATCGCCGTCTTCCTATATGAATACTTCATCGCCTAATATTAATTAACTTTTCTTTTAAAAATTACAAAAAATAATCAAGTTTATAAGCACCCGCACTCAGCTGACAGTTGACAATTTTGGGTGGTTGACATTTCATAATCAGCTGATTTCATTCAATAAATTAGAAAGATTTATTTTTAAATTTAAATAATATTTTTAAATTAATTCGTTATGAGATTATTATTATTTGTAAGTTTTATTATAAAT
Organism: Onthophagus taurus; assembly: GCF_036711975.1. NCBI lineage: Eukaryota > Metazoa > Arthropoda > Insecta > Coleoptera > Scarabaeidae > Onthophagus > Onthophagus taurus. The sequence continues at coordinate 8,454,751 of NC_091967.1, forward strand.
AAAGGAGATAACAAAAAATTAAAATTATCTTTAATACCAATCATAATTAATTTAAACAGCAAGAGATGGCGCTTATCGTTTTGATAATTGAAAATTGAAAGAAATTATAAGAAATTAAATAATTTTAACTTTAATTACCGTATATCACGCGTTTTATGCCACAAAAATCTATTTATAATTTGCATCGATTCATAAAAAACTAATTATTTTAATTATTTAACATTTGTAAATTTTATTTGCGTCATTTTCCACTTAATTTTTTTTGATGAGTTATGGGTTAATGATATTCTTTCTAATCGTTTGAACAAAGTACGACACTTATTCATTAACATGTCATTATATAAATAGGATAATAAATGCAATTATAAACCAGGTATAACTACTAATGTAAATTGACTTTTTTAATAACTTTTTATGCTTCAAGATGGTTTTTTGCTTCTTCGCATGTATTTTAATTTTGATATTAAGTTTAATAAAATTATACGTAGAATTAACAAAAGGAAAAGTAAGAAGTTCAACTTGTTTAATTGGAAAAACCGTTCTGATAACCGGAGGAAATTCAGGTTTGATTTTTTAACCTCACTTTTAAGAAATGTCAAATTGACGTTTAATAATCGGTTCTTTTTAGGGTTAGGTTATCAAACTGCGTTAGCTTTAGCCGGTCGAGGAGCAAAAGTAATAATAGCTGACTGTAATGATTCAACGGAATCGCGACGTAAAATAATCGAAAAAACCGGAAATCCAAATGTAATATCAAAAAAATTTGATCTTCTTTCATTGGAATCGATTCGTTCGTTTGCAAAAGAAATAAACGCCGAAGAAAGTCGTTTAGATATTTTGATAAATAACGCAGGAACCGCGCAAACTTTGGGTTTTTCAAAAGATGGATTGGCGGGCCATATGCAAGTTAATAATTTTGGTGGTTTTCTTTTAACCCATTTGTTAATAGATTTATTAAAAAAGTCGGCACCGAGCCGAATTATTTTTATCAGCTCCGCTTTAGCATTTTTCAACAATTTAACCATAAAAAATCTAAATGAAACCATTTCAAATGATTATTTTTCATATGGAAACACGAAACTTTGTAATATTATTATTTCGAATGGATTCGCACAAAAACTTTTAGGAAGTGGAGTTACATCGAATGCTGTTCATCCTGGTGCAGTGAAAACACCCATTTTCGATGTGTTCTTAACCCAATTTAATTTCTTTTTCGGTTGGATTTGGACATTAATAATGAGATTTGTTGGAAAAGTAATTAATAATGGAATAATAAGATTAATGTATTGAAATTTATTATTTTTAGGATGCATTTGAAGGTGCACAATGTCAAATACACTGTGCTTTATCAAAACGTTTAGAAAACGTTACTGGAAAATATTTTATCGATTGCAGAGAATTTTTTCAACCTTTTGGAATCGGAAATAAAGCTTTTTGCAATGAGATTTGGAATAAATGCGAAGAATTGGTTAAATTAAAACCAGAAGAAAAACTTTAGACAGTTAGGCAACCAATCACTCTTTTTAATTGCTAAAATAATTACTTGGTAATTATTCGTGTACAACTTGTTACAATGTTACAACTTTTAACTTTTTAATGGATTGTTGTTATTTCCTGATCCCCACACGTTTAACTTTCACTTTCGTTTCTAACAAAGTGGAAGCAAGGTACTTGGCAAGATAATATTTCGAAACTTCGATCTGTACGCTCGATTAAACAATGATAAATTTGAATATATTTTGTATTGTTTTATATTTTATTGTATTTTTTGTCGTTTTATTTAAATTATTCCTAGAATTAACAAAAGGATGTATGAAAAGTAATTGTTTAATGTTGGGGAAAACTGTTTTAATAACTGGTGGAAATTCCGGTAAGTATTTATTAACCACTAAACAAATTAACGATATTTATGAAATCTATCAACAATAACATTTTAATAAATAATGCTTAAAAAAGGCTAAAACAAATATTTTTTTAGGTTTAGGATATCAAACTGCATTAATTTTAGCTGGAAGAGGTGCGAAAATAATTATAGCAGACAAAAATGATTCAACACAATCAAAAAATAGAATAATCCAAGAAACAAAAAATCCAAACGTAAAATCAAAAATGCTTGATTTAAGTTCGTTTGAGTCCATCCGAATATTCGCTAAAGAAATTATCGAGGAAGAAGACACCTTAGATGTTCTTATTAATAACGCTGGATTAGGTTATTCAGGATTAAAAACCATTGATAATTTGCCAGAACTCATGCAAGTGAATCATTTGGGTTCCTTTTTATTGACACATCTTTTATTGGATCTTTTAAAGAAATCAGCTCCTAGTAGAATTATTTTTGTATCCTCTCTAATGGCTTTTATAAACAATCTAACCATTAAAAATATCGACAAAGTGTTATCTCCACTTTCTCTCTCATATGGAAATTCAAAACTTTGCAATATAATCACAGCAAATGTTTTTGCTGAAAAATTAAAAGGAACCGGTGTTACATCGAATTCAGTTCATCCAGGATTAGTTAATACCCCAATTTTTAGAAATGCTCATCAAGATCTACCCAAATCCAGCTTAGATGCTTTTTATGTTTTTCTTAAATTATTTGGGAAAGTAAAATCTTCAAGATATTCATTTTATTTAATTTAGTAAGTAAAATATTTTCTTTTTAGAGTGTTTTTGAAGGTGCACAAACTAATATTCATTGCGCTATATCCAAAAGCTTAGAAAAAGTGTCTGGAAAGTTTTTTGTTGATTGCACACCGTTTTTTTTACCGTTTAAAGCAAAAAATAAACTATTTGTTCAAGAGATTTGGAGAAAAAGTGAGGAACTGGTGGGCTTAAAAGATGAGGAGAAGTTATAAATTTAATTAAATAAAATTTTTTTACCTAACCTAACATTTTTTTTAAATAATTACACCAATGTGTCATTAATGACATATTAGTACAGAAATCTGTAATTTTATGACAACATAACCTATAAGATTAAATAAATAACTAATAAATCAATAAGTTCATAAAATTATCAAAATAAACGTGATAAATGGAAGAAAAGAAGTCGAATTCTTTAGATATAGATGGCCAAAATTTCAATCCTAATTTATACCTCGAAAAATTATTTAAAGTAAGTTATTAAAAAAAACCCAACCTAAAAAAAAAATTATTAATTTTAAAGGAATGTTCCCTTCGGCAAGTAATGGATCACGAAGCAGAAGTAGTCAAAGACACCCAAACTTTACATTCAGATATGCAAACTTTAGTCTATGAAAACTACAATAAATTTATATCAGCAACAGATACAATAAAAAAAATGAAAACGGATTTTAAAAAAATGGAAACTGAAATGGATCTTTTAGCTTCAAATATGGATTCGATAACATCGTTTTCTGATCAAATTTCGACCACTCTACAAGGAACTAGACAGCAAATAAGTAAATTATCCGGTGTTCATACCCTTTTAAAGCGATTACAATTTCTTTTCAAACTTCCTTCAACTCTAAAAAATCGTGTTGAAGAAAAAAATTATGCACAAGCTGTTCAAGATTACTTACATGCACAAAGAGTGTTAACACAGTATGGAAATATGGCTTCATTTAAAGGAATACAAAGTGATTGCGAAGTGATTTTAAAGGAATTAAAAATTAAATTGAGAGGAAAATTTTCCAATGCAGATGCAACGGCTAAAGAATTGGCCGAATCTGTTGATTTATTATTACAACTTGATGAACCAGCTAGAGAATTGTGTATGGAATTTTTGTGTTGCGCTGAAAAACGTCTCGGCGAACAATTAGTTTTATTAAGGGACCAATCTGAACAAAGAGATATTACAGAATTTGTTGATTTGGGTTGTACAGGTTTTTTAAGTGATTTATGTTTGGTTGTTGCATCATTTCATGATATGTTTATTAATCGAATGAATGAAAATGATGATGATGTCGAAAATAGGTAACAAAAAATTAACCAAAAAAAGTTTTGAAAAAATTTAAAAATCATCATGTTGCTTAAAAATCGACGATTTTTGTTTTAATCAACGTGAAATGACCCAAAAAACACGTTAAAAATAAAAAGAAAGTGCAGAAAAGTACATACTGAAAAATCACATTAAAGTTTTGATGTGACGTCATATTTTGTGACGTCACAAGCAATGTTAATCATGCAGTTTCGTATTAAACCGGTCAATACCTAACCTAAACATTGTTTATTTTATAGCCACGCATAAAATCAATCTGATAAACTTAAAAGTAAAGTTATTTTCACTAAACTAGATGATTACAACGTACAGTGTGTTAATTAATTATTGTATTGTGTGAATATATCTGAATACGCAAATCGCGTATTGCAATACCAGTACTGTGATATTGGTTGCATACTTGCAATGATGACGTCGGGTTCGATAATTAATTAACACACTGTATATTTTCGAATGAAACACCCTTGTTTTTCTTAGGCTTTCGATGCATAGTGATTGACAACCTGTCGTTAGAAAGACTGTGTTAATACTAGAACACTAGATTGAAAAATAGAAAAATTCTGATTTAATCGCACGTCTCTCAAAACGACTAAACCCGAATGATTCTAATTCTAGGCAGGGTTGATGAACTGGTTCAATTAACTATCTAGTCTTCTCCAAGCAGATTGTAATCCTTTCCACCAATATCTAGCATTTTGGAAGCTAGATATAAGCAAAACTCTCTCTTTTTTATAAGTAGTTATTAGTCTTTTCCAGCAGTATCTAACATTCTGGAAGAAGTGGTAGGTAGCTTTTTGGAAACCACATCTCTTTTCCAAACATCTATTAATGTCTTTGAAAGTAATAAGTGGTCTTGGAAGCAGTATTCCGCCTGTCGAAGTAGGCTAATTGCAGTGTTTAGCGTTGTGGAAGCAATAGGTATTATTTTAAAAACAGTATCTACTCTTTTCCAAGTAAGTTGTGGTCATTTTCTGCGGTATCTACCATTTTACAAGCAGTAGGTAACTTTTTGAAATAGAATTTCCTCTTTCCAAGCAGTTTTTAGTCTTTTACTAGCAGTATTTAAATTTCTGATAGCAATAATTAGTGTTTTGCCAACAGTATCTAGCATTCAGCCGAAACTTTAAAGTGATGTTTGGGTAAGTTTTACACTTTACCGCACTTTTTTTTTATTTGTCGATTTTTAAGCGATATGATGATTCCAAAAAGGAAGTATTTTTTAATTAATGTCGATTTTTTTAGCGAAATTTTTGAAAATTTTGCTGCAAAAGAATTAAATTCATTTATTTTACAAAATATGAAAAAGTATTTTGATCTAGTTAAAAATAAAGTTGATTCCGAACAAGACAACGGAGACACCGTAGTTTTGGTGAACGCTTTAGACCGATTTTTTCGACGATTACAAGCCATGAACACGTTATGCAGAAACGTAGATTTTTCAGAGTATGTTAAACTGATTATGAAGATAATTTTATTTTAAAATCACATTCTTTTGTAGGAAAGGTATTGAAATTATCATAAACGCAGGTAAAAGACAGTGTAAAATGCATCTTAACCTGTTAAAAATGCATTTTGCTGAATCAATGACGAAAGTTCGTCAATCTTTAAACACGACGAAATTAATTACGCAAGATAAAGATGATAAAAACTTGAATGAGCTTTTAGTTTCGTTGATGATGACGATCGTTGAAAAGATTAAAGGAGTTTTACAAGATCTTGTGGTGAATTTATTTGTGCCATAAAAATTCGTGATCTAAGTTTATTTTTTAGGCTTTTATTCAACCGGATGTGACGTTCGCTCAAAAGGCTCAATTTCGAGATAGTTTTTGTGTTGATAATGTTCGAGAGGGGCTCATTGTATGTTTTATTCACCACTTAACAGCAACTGCTAGAAGTTTTTGTTCCAATAATACAATGGATATTAAGAATCCACCCACCTTAATGTTATTATTATCCAAATTTTGTATTGATTTCCAAACTGGAAATATTCATTATTTGGTAGGAGCTAAATTAGGTTTTGTAAGCAAATTTAAAATAATTATTTTTTGTTTAGTTATCTAAAACTGATGAATTATTCGGAATTAATTCAAAAGGAACAATTGCTTTAACTAAAGAATCTGAAATTAACACGACAATGCAAGAATCCGCTCAAGAACTGTTAAATTATTATGTTCGTATACAAGGTTTAAACGTTTCACAAGTAAATTTTATAATAAATCAAAAATTCTTCATTAATAACTTGCATTATTACAGATGTTACGTAAAAGTGTTGAAACTCGAGATTGGTTACACACAATTGAGCCAAGAACTGTTCGTGCTGTTATGAAACGTGTTGTTGAAGATATAGCTGCAATTGATTCAACTGTAGCTTTGTTATATGAAGATCAAGGGAATAATACTGAACATAGCAGCGATTCAAGTCGAAAAACACACAGTATTTCTGTTTCACGTCATCAATATAAATCAAATTGGTCAACCTATACACCAAACCACTTAGATTCAACTCTAGTATCGAACATGCATAAATTGTTTAGTGAAAGGATTGAAATTTTTTCAACGGTCGAATTTAATAAAGTTTCTATTTTAACTGGGATCATAAAAATTAGTTTAAAAACGTTTATGGAATGCGTCCGATTAAAAACTTACAGTAAATATGGATTACAACAAATTCAAGTTGACACTCATTATTTACAATTGTATTTGTGGAGATTTGTTGCTGACGAAAAGTAATTATTATTTTATTATTGGATAATAAAATTGTTTTGATTTTTTTTTAAATTTCAGTTTGGTTCATTTCTTGTTGGACGAAATTTTGGGCTCTGCTGTTCATCGTTGTTTAGAACCGGTTTTAATGGAACCAAGTGTTGTTGATATTATATGTGAAAGGGGATAAAACACTTAAAATCAATAATTTAACAAATTTTATTATTAATAAATGCTTAATTTACGAATATATTCATTCCCATTTATAACAGCACCATCTAAATGATTTTTCTTAGAACCTAGATTCAATTTTTTGTTATTTTCTATTAAATTGTTAATTTAAAATCAAAACTAGAAAAATAAAATGAAAATTAAACTTTGATGATTGTGTCAATTTAAAACAATTAGAGTTACCAACTTAAACAACCTAAGTTGGTAGCTCTAATTCCCCTAAACTGACATTAAGATCCAGTACTTCCCATATAATTTGAAGAAAATTGTATCGAATGAAATAAAATTGTTGATAAAGAAAAGGTAGTTTTGTATTCGGTAGATAAAAAGTAGTAATACCGTACGTTTAATAAGTGAAAACACATACGGCATAACTACTTATTATCTGCTGAACATTCCAAACAAGAACTTGAAGAGTTTTCCAAAGAAAAAAGAATCATCTTCTGAACTAATAGTGTTTAAAAAATATAATTAAAAATATTACTTACTTACGATTTTATTTCAATTAGTGATTTGAAAATTAATGATTAGAAAATGGAGAAAATTATTAAAAGATGTTGTACAAACGACTGACGATTTTGTAATAAACCTCAGCTGATGGTGTTACGGTTTTACCTTGGGTAGACCGAATCAGCAGAAAAATATTGTGGCAGCAAAGAAGTGTGTGTGTGTATGTGTAATTGATACCGTGGTATAATTACATAAACAGTAACAGTCGATCTGGATACAAAAAAAAATAGATTGAGACTTGAGATTTTCACTCGACTCAAAATCATGGCAGCATGACGAACTATCAAGGAGACAGATTTCAATCAAGCAAAGGAATAGTTTAAAAATAGTAATGAAGATTGTAAATGTTTATAAAATGTAATAAAAAAATATAGAGTAAGAAAAATGTTATTTGGGTTGCCTATATTGTATCAAAAAAATAGTAAAATTAATAGATAAATAACTGTTGGACTATTAGCAGTATGTCAAAATACTATATAATAAATGCATTAATGTTTAAACGAAAAAAGAAATGATAATTGTTTCAAATAAGTAAAGAAAGGAAAATGGAATGTTGCCAATGATTATTTGAACTGTAAGGTTAAACGTCAACCAAATTTTTAAGGTTATGTTTACTTGTCAAATACTAAATCATAACTAAATTTTAATGTATCGTAATGCATTATGTGATATAAATTGTATCTTTTTGGAATTTCGTCGCACGATGAGTATATCAACTAATATCGTAAATTTACTATAAAATATTTATAAAAAGATTAATTCAATAAAAATATTATTTTTGTTTATATAAGGTTGGTATTAAGAAAAATGGCATAACGTAGATTTGATTTCGCGACTGCCAAACAATAAACTAGCGTCGTTAAAGCTGTTAAAGTCCTAAAAAAGTTTAACTAAACTTTTATTTACGTAAATAATTTACGTATTTGACTAATACATAGAGTACAAGACTTATTTAAGAGTAATTTTGACAAGATGAGTAATTACAAATCTAACCTAACCTCAAAAAGTTAAACGTCAAATTATAACATCTTTATAAACGAAGCAAACTTTATTAGAAATAATTTACGACATTTGTTATTAGATTTGTACGTAAAATAGGTTATAAATGATTGGAAATTTATTTTATATCGCTTATATCAATAGATTTGCTTGCATTATTTGACACGTACAAATGGAGTTTTCAGTTTGAAACCATTCAGAAACGGTTTGACAGGTTTGTGCGAACAAGTCTATTATATTATAAACCCAACTCTTTTATAACTCCAGTATGCAAAATCCGTATTCGAACACATTCCGAAATATTAGGAAATCACGAATTACTCAAGATTGGTACACCTTACAACCATTGTTGAACGCTCTGTAGTAGAAATTTCAAATATGTTGGATGATTTATTTCACTTAGAAGAGTAAAAGCAAAAGTACGTGGTTACCTCTGCAGTTTGCAGTTGACAGCAGAAACAGTATTCGAACAGTACAAACTTTAACAATAACTAAGAAAATTGTACATATGGAATAACACTAATACTTTGCTGAATGTCTGTTGGCTTAACAATAATTAGCACTTATAATTAGACACCTTGAAAAATCCCTTTATAATAACTAAACATTTGGGTTTAGCAGTACGTCTCTTAAGACGGCGAAACCTGAATTAATCTAGTACTTGGTCTGGCGCTGTAAAACAATTAAAATTAGAAGTAACACTAGACCTAAAACTAGAAACATTCGGGTTTAGCCGCACGTCTTTCAAGACGGCTAAACCCGAATGATTCTAGTTCTAGGTCTTGTGTTAGTTCTAGTGTTAGTCTAGTTTAATTTGTTATTCAGCACTAGATTGTATATTTTTATTTAGCTATAACGGACACTGCGTTCCACGCATTGATCCGTTATATCGAGGTTTTACTGTAATGTCAAATTATATTGAGAAACTAATTGTAAGTAGGTACGCCCTGATTTCTATGGAAATATATTTTAGTATAGTGCATCTTAAATGAAATTCACTGTATACAGTACTATGCAAAATTTAAATCATGTGTAAATGAAACGTTTCCTGTCAGTTACATTTAAAAAAGTAATTATTACTGAATTTCGTTGGACCGGAAATTTCATTACGCAATGTTAAAAAAAGGAACCGCGTTAAGCTAGGTCCCGCATCGTCCGGTCACCCCTTTTTCTTGTATCATAAACGTGCTCTTTCAATTCAACATCAACTCCACCTCGCACTCTCTTTTTAAATGATTCATGTATTCATTGCGATAATTCAATTTACCAATTGACCGAAACGCCGACGGTGTCAAATGGTTTCAAACCGGTAACCAGTATATTTTTTTTCATTCTTTTACTCAACCAATGATTCTATTTTTATAAATTGACGTAATAGACTTTTATAAAACAATTTCCTACTTGTTATAATAATTCGTTTAACACGTGGAATTCTTTTTATTTTCGATTTTGTCTGTACAAGTCAATTTTTAATTAATTTAGTTAATTTTAAATTTATTTAATTAATCGTACGGAACGTATGAATATTTATAACCACCACCATAAAGCGTTCTTTTAGATTTAGTTTTTAGATATTTTTTAAGTTACTTGACGCATCAACAATGGGGCTGACCACAATAGAATAATAACGTGCACAAAAGGAAATAATCTCTTAATTTAACTTAAATTACACTTGGGATGTGGGTTCACATATATACCCAATTGGTGCTTATTAAGAGGGCCCCAGTCATCATTTACTCGTCGTTAGTCGTGTTACGTGAATGTTGTTTTTGAAGGAAACATGGTTTCAACACACATATTTAAAACGTAAATATTACTTTTATTATTATTCGAAACGTTCTTGTTTTTTATTAATTTTATATACCTATAAATTTATTAAAATTTGTAGGTTATAAAAAAATCCTTTAAAACAATTTCATACATAATATTTAGGTTTATAACAAAGTTAGTGTAATTGTTTAAGAAAAAAATATTTTTTTTATAAATATTATGCAACCCAAATAGCGCATAATGTATTAAAATATTTTTTTTAATGAATTCTTTAAACGATTTCTAATTTATCCTTTTTCTTTATTTTCAGTTACGTATAATGTAAAATAGCAATAATTTAATTTTTTAATAATTAAAAATATAAAAACTTAATTAAGTCTCCATCTATTGGGTTTATTTCCAAGTAAGAATTCAAATAATCAATTTTATATTAACTTTTCTTGTATTCTTTTATTAATTCTTCTTATTAAATATTTAACCTCAATTGAACACTATTTTATGTCGTGTTTAATTTGTTTAAAAATAATAAATAACTCCTAATAATTAATACATTACATTTGCTTCCATCTATTGGACTAATGTTTAACTAAAAATTTAAATAACTGTCATTGCATCAAATAACAAAAACATTTTCATGTCTCCATCTATTGGATTTAGAATCACAACTAAAGTAAAAATAAAATGTAAAATTATTATTGGTACCGCTGTTTTAGTTGAAAATAGCATTTAGAATCCCGAGTATAGAAAATGAAAAATAATCGCGTTTATGAATATGGATAGACGATAACCCCGTGACACATCGAAGATTGCGTTGACCCTATGAACAATCGAGTCGCCTTTGAAATAAACACGGCCATTTGTTGTTCGATCGTCGCTTGTTTCCTACCGATAATCGGTAAGTTTAATTTTTTTTCTTTAACATTAATTTTTTTTTTAAATTTGTTTCAAAAAGTATTGATGAAAAGTATCAACATAGACATCTCGGTGGGTATAACCTCAAATTAACCTTCATTCTTTTTAATAATTAATTATTTTAAAGCAAAAAATCCCCACGATATATTTTTCTTTATTTCTTCCTCTCTATCTTTCTTTATTCCATCTATTTTTGAGGTTAAGTGATATGACCCCGGTTTGTGAATGATCTGTCTCGTTACCCAATTAAGTCTGAGCTTTTTTTCTAAACTCTTTTCGTACTTCTCCAACCAAGCGCAAAAAAGAACAAGGTACCAACTCAATTTTCTTTAGGTTGGTAATAAATTTAAAAAATAATTCTGTGACTTGTTTCTAAGTACTAGTGCCGCAGGAGAGTTATTCGTTGCTCCTGCTGCTCAAGTGCTTATCAATAAGAAAGCAGGAGACGCCCAAGAAGTTTTACAACATCGCCATTGATGTGGTTTAAATTTTAATAAACAACATCCTACTGTAAACGTTTCTTTACGAGGAGTTCATTGGCCAATCGACACTATCTTCGTCATTTCCTGTTTTTTTTTTTTTCAAAAGGGGCTATTAAGTAGGTTGTAAAGTAATTTTTCAATTTATTTCTCCTCTCTCGGCAACGTCCGTTTTATTTCCTTTTTTTATTTAATCTACTTTTAGAATTAGTTTAAATTAATTTTTATTTTAGGTTATATACATCTTATTCTCATCGCGTGTCGTTTGGGTTGCATACATTTTTTAAATAATATACATGTGTCAAAATTAATTAAATTTATGCAAAATATGTACTTTTTATTGTTAAATTATTACTTTTATTAGCATTTATCAACCCAAATAATAACTTTTTAAGATATTTCTAAAGGAGATTATGTAAATAATTATCTAACAGATAAAATTGGAAAGCACACCTAACTTCATAGAAGTTAAATAGTTAATCAGTAAAATTTTAGATGGCGCTTATAAATTAGACAGATACTTGGGTTGTCAAAATAAAAATTGAAAATTAAAATAAAAATTTAAATTTAATTATGTAGTAATTAATAATTAACGTAATACGATAACAGAAAATTAGTAGCATCACATTTCAAATGTCAATTTCTCGTCGGTTAAAATGGCTGGTCTCCTGGTTTTCTTCTTGTTAGCACAACTGATCCACATTCATGGAAACGGGCAATTAATCTCGTTATTGTTGAGTTATTGGGTACTCCAACATCTAAATATTTCGCACGAAATTACTATTAAACATACATTTAATTTGATGTGGGCGACTTTTCGATCTCTCTGTACTTTTTATGCTTTTATAGTATTTTAGGAAACCAAGATCATAACAAAATGTTATTTGGGTTGCCTATCTGAATTAAAAAAAAGAAAATAAATTCCAAACCAGGTGAACCAAAGTAAAAGTTAACCCAGGTAGAATTCTCTCTCTCGTCCTTGTCCGTTGCTTTCTCGACAAAACCCGACCCAAACCGTTTCTTCCACGCCGTCATCCTCGTTCCGGTACGGACAACAAAACCGTCTGGTTCTCAATACCTAACTCGGTTCGTGTTCTTATCTTAACTTTAAAAAAAAGTGGAAAAGAACGCAAAAGAAATCATGTGAAACCAAAAAAAAACTTCAAAGACTTTTTAAAAAGTTTAAAGTGTAAATATTTTTAAAATGTGTTACTTCTTCGTTTGGACGATTATCGATGATCGATTGTATTGGAGATGACCATGTTTAAGAGGGCTATGATTTTCGTGACCTTCTTCGGATCCTGCTTTGCCATAGCTTTGCTGGTGGCCAGCCTGGGGACCAAACAGTGGGTCAATGCGGTTGCTAAACGAACAATAAACCCCGAAGAAAGTCAAGGGAGGATTAATTTTGGTTTATTCGATGGTAAAAAGGATTTAAACGTTGCGTATGGATGGAGAACTTACCCTATTGATGGTATGAGAAAGAATAAAAAAAGCTTTTTTTTTTCATTGAGTTTGTTTAAAATTCTCATGAGGATCCTTTGAAATCATTAATATTTATAGGATTTAACATACCGTTTGAAGAAAAGTAAAGGTGTGTTTGAGAAAAAACTTAATAAATTACCATAATAAAGACATATGAATAACTATAAAAATGTTACCAACATATTTCTTTTTAATTATTAAACTCTTTAATTCTTTCAAGGTCACACTGTCAAACCTTTATTGAACTAGAAAATTAACACATTCCTACTAAAGGAGTTATTTTTAGGTTGATTTTAATTGATTTTATTAAAGTGAGACAACTAAAGACTTGTTAAAAAAATATACACCTACCTTTACAATGTGTCACTCAGGAACCTGTTATAACTTGTTTTTGGTCAACCCAATTCCTTGCGTTATTTTCTATGGAGAAAGAACAAGAAAATTTGCCTCAGGCTTTAAACGCGTTTACATAACAGTTATAAATACCTTGAAAATGGGATTCTTTACTACAAATGTAATAAAATTAAAATGTAAATAAAACTTGCTCATAAATAAACGTATTCATAACAACATTTTAACGTTTGTCAAAATAAAATTTTTGACAGTTTGAATTTTAGTATTACCAACATAAAAATATAATAAAATTCAAATTTTGTATTAAAATGTTAAAATTTATTATTATAAGTATTATTTTTTATTTTTAGTGGTACATTTATTAAAATATGAACCAGAATTTTTAAATTACTGGTTATGGTTGGGAACGATAACATGCGTTTGTGCCGGACTCCTTCTTTCAGCGTTAAGTGGTGTTTTCGCTGCTATTAACGCAGGAACAAGTAGCTCCAATTGTCTTTTAACATCAAAACGTCTCTATTTATGGAATTTCTTAGCAAGTAAGCCTCTATTTGTTTAACACCACTGAAGAATCTTAATGATTGTTTATTTTTAGTGCTCTCAAATCTGGGAGCAATCGGATTTTGGTTATTACAATATTATTTTAAGCTCCAATCGAACGTTTTATCGAGAGAAGAGTTGGAGAATATGTGGACATCGGAAAATATGGCTGATTTAGGATATTCATTTTGGTAATTTTCGTTAATCATCTACATCTTGCTCCAAACTGAGTTTTTGATTTTAATTTTATTTAGGTTTGTGGTAGGAGCAGCAGCCGCAAATTTTATTAATATAATCATTCTTCTGATAGCAAACAGTGATGGAAATAAAGAAACCGTTATACCAATGCTTGAAGAAAAAACCAATGGGGCCATTATGCTATATTAGTTCTTTTTATTATTGTTTTCTTAAATAACAATCTTGTAATTTTAGGTTAAACTTCTTTTTCGTTGTACATAAATATTTATAATTACCACTATACATAATATGCAATAAAAAAACTTAATTTTTATTATTTGATTAATCTTAAAATTTTGTTCTGTAACTTCATGTTGTAGAATGTTATTTGGGTTGCTGATGACCTGGTAATCACAATTCAAGGTAAATTTGACACAATCATTACCATAGATAATACTGTACTACTTACTAGCTCTTGATGCAGAAGCATTAATCCAAACAAAGTCAAAATAGGGACTATTCACCATTGCAGGCAGAACATTAACTTCAAAATAGAAGTCAAATACCTAGGGGTAATACTAGCCAGTAAATTAAGCTGGAACTTCCACACAGTTAGGTGAGAAAAAAGGCCATCATTGCTAATTAGATCTGCCACAGTCTCCTTGGAAGAAATTGGAGTTTTAAATCACAAATAGTCGCCTATGCCTCACTGGTTTGGTGGCCAAAAATAAAACAAGACAGCACAAATCCTGCAGTTAGCATGTTTTAATATAACAGAGGCAATAAGATCTTGTCCAACCGTTGCTCTTGAAGTTCTGCTCATACCACTTCATTTATACATACAAAAGGAGAAAAAAAAAACGTGCTCTTCAGTCATTGATGCAGAATAACCTCAGAGGACATGTCGAAATATTCAAGAAACTACGTCTAAACCACTTGATTGAAATTAAAACGGACCTTATACTGATAGAATAGAATTTCGACCCGCCGTATAAGGTCATTTTTGTAATTTATTTTTATCCCTTAAAAGTGGCTATAACGCTTCTACTCCAACGCAATGTAATCGGTGATTAGTTTATTTTGAGGAAACTTTACATCAATTGGTCTGGATGAACGATAAGAACTGACAAAACGATAAGCAACCTGAGAAAAGTCGCTAGGGGCAGTGATGTTATTCTATGGTGAGTTCCAGGTCACAAAGACATTGAGGGCAATGAAAAGACGCACAAATTAGAAAAAGAGGCAGCGAAAACGGCCTTTATTGGACCCAAATCCGGCTGTGGATTACAAAAAAGGACATTTAAAACAGGAAAGAACTTCCAGGTCACAGTGAGACAAGTGTATGATAAATGTGTCGCAAAATAAAACCAAAGAGGTTTTATACCTCAGCAAAGGGGATTTAAAGTCGCTCTAAGACTTCCTGGCCGGTCATGCGCGCCTAATATATTCCATATTGGACAAGTTGAGGATAAAATTTGTCGATTTTGCAAGGACTAGTCGGAAACTGCTGAACATAAGCTGTGTGAATGCGTCGCTAGAGGCCGCTTAAGACACAAAATCTTCGGTAAAATTCGGCTGACAATTACTGACATAAAGGAACAAGACTTTGGAGCAATACTAAGGTTCATCAAGGATCTACATTTGTCCTAAACCTTTGGAGGGTTTAAGTTACAATAGATCTTATAGGTCGTGGCGACGAGGGGCCGCTCCCCTCAGCAATAATAATAACAATAAGTTATTTGGGTTGCATAACTACAAAATGTAATTAATATAATTTTTGCATAATTTTCATATAAATAAAATAAAATCACAATTTATTGAACCTCACCAAATTTTATTGCGTAGCATTACAATCCTAATAAATATATAAATCGTAAACCTGTTATTATAACTTTGAAGGGCGAGAAAAAGTAAGAACAGAGGAAATTAAATCAAACTGGTAAAATATATTCTTAATAAAGCAATGAAATCCCGTAAAATAATAATTAAAATCGGATTCTTAATTTTAATGGTTAACCCGCAATTTTAATAAATCGAGGCGCTGATGTGCGTTGTACCTTTTTTAACGACGCTTGGATACTTGGGACCATCCGTCTTCAGATTCGGGCATTGGCTCATGTTCTATATAATTTATCACGAATAAACACAACAAAAAAGATTAATTAAAAAAAAAATAACAAAATTATTATTATTATGGTTATACAGTTAAGTAATTGTAAACGTATTCAAGAAAAAAAATTACTTACGTTTATTATCACTATTACGAGTCGGTCCTGATTTTCGATCTCTATCTCTATCACGATCTCCTCCTCTCGTGGCTTTATCATCCTTTCTTAAATCTTTACCACCTCCACTTCTCCAATCATTACCACCTCTAGAAGAACGATCACGATCGCGATCACCACCCGGCGCAGGACGTCTAGAATCATCATCAGCTTTAGATCTCCATGATGAGCCTCTATCATCACGGCGATCACGATCATCCCTTCTATCTCTATCATCACGGCGATCATCTCTTCTATCTCGGTCACGATCATCGCGACGATCTCGATCATCTCTTCTATTATCCCTATCTCTGTCATCGCGGCGATCTCGATCATCCCTTCTATCATCACGGCGATCGCGATCATCTCTTCTATCATCACGGCGATCTCGATCATCTCTTCTATCATCCCGACGGTCTCGATCATCCCTCCTGTCATCGCGCCGATCGCGATCATCTCTCCTATCATCACGATCTCTATCGTCTCTTCTCTCATAGCCACCGCGATCGTCACCACGACGACGATCGTCATAACGATCATCTCCGCGACGGTCCATTTCTCGGGAATCTCCGGAACGAGGAGCCGAACGCCAACCACCACCTCCACCACCACCGGCAGATGGTTCTGATGGTCGATGATCTGATGATGATGATTCTAATGGTTTTGAATCAGATGAACGTTCAGCTTCACGCACGCGAGCTAAAAATTAAACGTTTGTATTATTGACAACATTTTAAATGAAAAAACTTACAAGATCTCCACGCAGTAGGTTTTTTAACCTCCTCCGTTCTTTCCCCACGTTCTCCTCCACGTCTCCAAGGATCGTCTCCCCCAAATTTCTTATCTCTTTCTCCACCACCACTACCTCCTCCTCTTCTCCAAATTTGAGATCCTCCATCTTCATTCGATTTCATGCTTGCTTCCTTTTCCTCTTGCAACTTCCTTTCAATCTCCTCCTCTCTCTGCCTTTTTTTAGCGGCCGATCGTTCCAACATTTCTTCTTTTTCCCTCATCGCCCTTTCTTTCTCCTCCCGGTCTATACGTTCCTTTTCTTCGCGTTCCTTTCTCGCGATTTCTTCCAACCTAGCTTTTTCCTCTTCTTCTTTCCGCCGTTGTTCCGCTCGTTTACGTTCCTCTTCCTCCTCCTTTTCTTTTAGATATTTCGCGCGACGTTCTTGTTTGCGTTGTTCCTTGCGTTGATCGAGACGTTTTTTACGTTCATCGGCTAAGATTCGTTCGAAATCTTTTAATTTATCCTCGTAAACGACGTTTCGTTCTTTCATTAATTTCTCGAGGAAAGCTGCTTTGTCGGCTTTCATGCGACCGAGACGTTCTTGGGTGGTTTCGGCAAGTTTTCTTTCTTCAATTTCAGCGTTGATTCGTTCCTCTTCTTGTTGCTCCCAAAACGCTTGGTCTTGTAATTGACGCTCTTTCATGTTTGCTTGTAGTAGTGGGATTTCTTCTAAGCGTTTCGCGCGTTCGAAGTAATCAACTTTCTTTTCTTGTGATTTAAGTTTTGCTTGTAGTTCGCGACGTTCTTTTTGTAATTCTTCGGCTTCACGAGCTGCGATTTGGTCGGCGTCCATTTTTTTGATATCATCCTCGTCGAGTTTTTTTAAAATCTTTTGACCGTGACTCGTTTGCGAGATTTGTTGCATTTTCTCTTTTAAATGTCGATCTTTGATTTGTTGGATTTCGTTTAAGGCTCGTTTACGTTCGCGTTCTTCGCGCTCTTGTTCCAAACGTTTCTGTTCGGCCAAAGCCTGTTGGCGAGCCATTTCTTCGAGGCGACGTTGTTCTTCTTCTTCACGAACGGTGTTTAATCGCTCAATATATTCTTTGCGATCTTCGATGATCCGGCGACGTTGCAATATTCTTTGATGTTCTCGGACTTTAGTTTCGTGATAATTCGCGACCATTGCGGCTCGCATCTTTTCGCGCTCGCTCTTCTTTTTATTCGGATTGATTACATTAACGGCTCGATGGAGAACAGTTGCCATACTGACTAGTTGATTGCGAATTTGCTCGCTGGGCATACTTTGCAAAGTTGGCCCTTCGGGGTTGTCTTCCCTTTGACTTTCCGATAAATCGATTCCGAAATGAACGCAATATTTCTTGTGGTCAATACGGATTTGCATATCATTATGGCGGACGCAATCAACTAATAAACGCTCCATATGAAACGGAGTCGTAAATTGGGCGAGTTCGATTAATCGGGAGAACTCGATGGTTTGATAAACCTGGGCTATTTGCCTGATTAATCTTACCAAGGTTACATCTTGTAAAGCAGGCACGTATTGTGCTAATGGTGAATTTTCTTCTTTTTGTTGTAATATTTCAATGACGGATTTAACGCGGAAACACAAACATAATGGATGGAACTCAACTTCAAGCCAATTATACAGATCTTGAAGTTGGGGGGTGGCTAAATTCACAACATTAGCTTTTACAATATCTTTTAAAAGAGAGGCTCGGGTTGGTGGTTGGAATAAACCTAATAAAACAGCGAGTCTTTGTGCTTTCTCCAACGGAGATTTATCGGTTTCAATGAAACGATCAAATTCTGGGTGAGCTGACGGAAGCGGAATTGCTAAAGTTGCAATTAAAACGGTACACGCCATTCTAAAATTAAAAAAAATAAATAAAATTAATAAATTCTTTAAACTTAATTAACCCTCTGTTAGGCGCGCATATATCTTTACAATACTAAAGTCCCTAGATTATCAAAGTACGAAATATCGAGCCAAAATGGCGGTTTGACAGCTTATAAGTGCATGTTACCACTTATTTCCAAAAATAATGCCGTCTTGTTGCCTTTGGAGTTGCAAAAATAGCAGTAAGATGGGCTTTCGACTCTTCGGAGTACCACGAGAAAAAAAAAGAAAGGAAATTTACCGTAATTTTATCAACAGAACGACGTAGTTTTAAATTTCCCGCTTGACTTTCGAGCCAAAATGGCGGCAAACAGCGGTACTTTGATAATCTAGGGACTTTATACAATACGTATGTACAGGGTGGTTCAAATTCGATGTCCAAATAGGCTAACTCGGAAACTATAAGACTTAGAAAAAAAGTTTACATGTCATGATCTCGTTTCTCGAGAAACTGCTAATGCCGAAAACCTGAAACTGCTATCGTCTTTTGTCTTTCCCCTAAAGGCCAAAATCTTATTATAGTTATTATTATAGGTGGAGTATTATAACTAAGACATTATATGGACACTTTTTTTACAGAGAATTTCATGACGTAGTCAAAAAAAATGTTTAGAGTTTAGATTTTGAGATATCATATAGATATCATAACAAAATTACGGCTTGGCGTGTGCCACACAAACAGTAATTGTATCCATACCACTTGATGCTGCGTGTTTAAAAAAAAATTTTTATTGATGACCATTAATTTGAGTTATTGCTTTACTTACGATTAATTTCGACAGATGATGCGACAGTATTTCGTGGACGAGGTTATATCTTTTTGTGAATAACTCTAAAACGATGCGTCTAATCAAAAATTTCCAAGAGTGAAAATAATTTTAAAATGAAATAGGCTTTTAGAATCAGTTGGAATTTTAAGGGCTGACGACATAATAAAAAAGTTTTAAGGAAATAACCTTTGTGGACACCTGTATAGCATTGATCCCATGGTTGCATACTTTCAAAAGTGATCTCAAACGATTTCTCATCATAACATTGCATTGTTTGCCAAATTTTATCTTTCTAAGACAAACCATATTGAAAATAAAGAATTATATTCGAAACTAGCTTTTAATATTTAGAAGAAATAATATAAAAGTTTTTTTGTACTTTAATTAGATAATAAACCTGAGTTTTACTAGTTTCAGCTACAAGCCATCTTCAGAGACTAGTTTTTGAACACAATTATAGATTAAAATATCAAATATAAATTTTTTAAATTTAAAGCGTTCTCTAAAAAACTAGTCTTTGAAGATGGCTTGTAGCCGAAACTTGTAAGACTCAGGTTTATTATCTAATTAAAGACCAGTTTAAAAGTACAAAAAAAACTTTTATGTTATTTCTCCTACATATTGAAAATATTTAAGAAAATGTTTTAACTTTGGAGGTCCATATCTTAAGTATTTGTGGGTTTAGACCAAAAATTTTTTCACAAATTGTCATTATTTTAACTCTAGTAATTGTGATTAAAATTATACCACAACTTACAGAAACACCCTGTATAAAATTAATTTATTGACAAATATTTATTACCTTGATATAAATCTTAAGCATACAAATATAATTTGTTTACAAGATTTTTTTTGTTTTTGCAGAATTATTATTACAATATTGCAATAATGACAATCATCTTTTACCTGTCTGTTTTTAGAATTGTTTTTATTCATAAATTTGTCTGATCTTGTTAGGTTGAGTGTGACCTCAAGAACAGGTCAACTCCTATTCTTTATATTTACAAACATTTTATTCAGTACCAAGAATTTCTGTTTTTAAATAAATCCCAAATATACCTCTAATTGTGCCAGACATCCCAATTTGCGCCAAACTTGTTTTCATAAAATATAAACAAAGTTTCTCACTCTTTTGTAATTATTTGGAGAGATATAAATTTGGCAAGGACAAATATAGTCCTTAGTATTGTTAAGAAAATCTTGAAAACAAATTATATTTGTATGTTTAAGATTTACATCAAGGTAAAAAAATATGTATCTATATTAATCTCTTAATCTTTATCCATTATAAATCTCTTAAACGCGCCTAACAGAGGGTTAATGAATATAATAGAATTACCGTTGTAATTCTTCTTGTGTAATATTTTTCTTCATTTCTTTCGACAATTGGAATAACTTAAACAATGCAGCTGCATGGAATAAATAATTCCCAGCTTTCCAGAAAACCATTGCTAATTTTTGATAATAATTAGCCATCGTTTTTGGCACAGGCATCTTCTTGGACATGTTCATTAACCCATGAATATCTTCAATAGCTTTATAAGCTTCCTAAATTAAAATAAATATTAATCTCATTTCGTTAATTCCAATTTAATTATTTACCTGCCACAGTTCCATTTGAATTGCAGATTCTAATTGATAAAGTCTCGTTTCTAAATTAAGTTGTTGCGTTTCTGGTTTAGACATAGAAACGTTAGCAACTTGAGCAGGAAGCTTGCAGATGTCTTCGAGGTGCTTGCGAAGCTTGTCGCATAATTTACGAAATTCTGTTTTACGATTATATTTGAGGCAAAATTGGAAGGCCATGCGGGCTATGTCGTGATATAAAGTTTCAACATGGGCGTTTGTACGTAACAATTCCAGGCACTGACAGTAAGATTCCCATAAAAATTTTACCCAAGGTGTTAAGATTGTACGATCTGAACGATCTTGAGCATCCTCCCCAGACACAGCACTCAATAATATACTTTCCGGAGTAGCTACATTATCTAAATCATCTATATCAACCACCGCTTGGGCAGATTGCTCACGGGCATTTTCAGTTTTTTCCTCAGCCATCCTCAAATATCCTCTGATTACATTTTCTAAAGATCCAACATTCACAGATTGAAACATATTTCTGTATTGAAACAGCCCCTCCTTTGCAATATGGGATTTTTTGAGTTCGACACACAAATCCAAGTACTTGAACATGATGGGTTCCAAAACAGATTCCGACCAATTGTAAGCCCATTTTTTATTCCGGAAAACTTCCTGGAGCGTATCAAGGGCCCGGGTTGGTTTCCCAACTTCGATGAATTCTACACGAATCGGTAAAAAGGACGAGCGTAAATGAAAACGTGGTTTGGCATATGCTGAGAGTGAGGTTAGACTTACCATTGGCCCTTTTAAGAGCGTTTTCTGGTCGCTGACCGTATCTAGCCATAATCGGGAATCACCACGGGGCCACTTTTCACATTTAACGGTCGTAAATATTGGGATTTCTTCGAGTATTCGCCTTAGAAACTGCGAATGACACTCGGAAGCAGAAAATAATTGCGGCAAAATGGCGGATGCAATTGATTAACATAAAATAATAAAAATCCCTGTTATTTACTTCTAAATTAATCAAAATTTTAATTTAAATTCGTTATTAAATTTACCAATTTAATTTTGTTAATAGTATGGGATATTACTTAAATGTTTTTAAATAACACTATTCAAAATTAAACCCAATAATCCATGAGTACGTAGTGCCATCTCTTATTGAATAGATGAACTAAAAATCATTTAAACAATTTACCTGTCAAATGAGTTTAAATTATTTTTTAATTAATATATTATTATTTTAATTAGTATATTTTCTGTAATAACTTAATAATTATAAAAAGGTAAATAAAAAAGTTGTATCTTTTAAATGAATATTTATTTAAATTTTGAAAGTATATAAAAAAAATCATGATTCATTAACCCTCCTTATAAAACTTCCTAATAAAAAATAAGCACAGCTTTTTATAAAGAATTACTAGGTAAGTATTATTTTTCAACAAAATTAAATTCTGGACAATAATAATAAAAAAAATATACAAAATAACAAATCTACATTACAAAAATACTTCTCTACAATCTTAAAAAATCTAGAACAAAGCAAATTTTTTCTTTTTCTTTTCCTTATTCGAGGTTGATTCACTTTCGTCGACATCTTTATCGAGATCAGTCTTTTTAGAAAAATTGATTTTAAGTTTTTTCTTCTTCTTTTTCTCCTTTTTATCAACATTTTCAATAACGTTTAATCCCTCATCTCTTTTCGCGGCGTAATCATTCATTGAATTAGTAATACTATTATCTTCATCATTCTCTCTTAATCGATCGATTTCTAAACATTCAACAATTTCATTTCTACGTTCAACAATTTCAACTATTCGAGCAATTAATTCTTCTTCCCTTGCTTTATCACTATCGGTTTTAGTAGCTTCAGGTTCCATCATCAAACAACGTAATTGATATTCAACGTCAGCGTGTTCTTCTTCTAAACGATGTTGACGTCTTAAATACATTAATTCCGCTTGTCTTCGACACAATTCATTTTTTTCATTAACGACTTCGAATAATTGTAACATTAAATCATCTACTTCTATTGGATCGATTTCGTTTGGATCTAATAAAGGTCCTTCACATCGTTCGCGTATTATTTGTTCTAATCTAACACCTTGTTTTTCTAAACCTTGTTGTTGTAATTCAATCAAATCCAATTCTTTTTTAATCTCTTTAACCGGTAATTGTTTAACGTTGCGTTTTTGTGGAATTGGACGAGATGGAGCAGGACCCTTTTTCTTTTTCCATTTGCCATATGTACTTTTATTTGGAATGTATGAAGGTCTTTGTGGATGATGATCGGAATCGTCGGAAATACTTTGACGTTTTTGATTTTCAACGTTTTTATTTTCCTTTTCTTCTTCCCACGATGATTCCCGAATCATATTTTCACGTTCTATAAATGTTAGATCATTTTTTACTTCGAAAAGATTTCTTTGGTGAGTGGGTGGCGGTGGGGCTCTCTTTGTTTTACGATTTTTCGACGATGATAATCTCGGGGAATGTTGCTGTAAATAAAAAAATTTTTTATAAAATTTTGTAAATTAATTTAACGGATGTACTTACAGCACTCGTGCTTGGGCTTGAAGTTAATGAACTTTGAGTTGATTCAGGACTTAAAATGGGCGGCCGTGGCGCCGGTTTTTTCTTTCTCACCGATTGCCCGCCGGAAGTCGCGCTTGATAACGAAGAATTCGAGCCGTAAATTGCAGGAAGATGTTGATCCCGTAATTTTCTTTCTGGCGTTTCCTGATTGTTTCTGCAAACACGATGTTTTAACATATTAATTTTAAAATAAAACGACCTCTTTGTATTAAAGTGTTTTAACGAATGAAATTATAAAAAGAAAAAGTCTTTTTGGTTTTCTGTGTCAGGAAATAATCAAATAAAAAAGTTATGGAGGTAGACAGTTATGTTGCGTAGTGGTGTGAATATTAAATAGATTTCAGCAACCAAAATAATTTGATTATAATAACAATTCGGTAATTACAATAACGATCATTTTATTTGTGTGGTATGATATATTTCGCATAACAGGTTACAGATCTAATTATATTTGACCTTACTCTAGAAAACTGTTATTGACCTTCTTGGCCAGAGTGTACCAGAAACACTGAAATTTAACACAGTTATATGCTGCTGCAAATTTAAATCAACTAATCCCACTATTCATTAAATTAGTGAAAGATTATCAACAACTGAGATCTAAAGGACTTTAGTGTCAGACTAATTATTATTCAAAGTAATTATTATTCTGTGCTACAAGTTTGTGATTCCTAATTCTACCCACAAAGCCCTTTAAAAACCTATAAAGAACATGAATAACATTAAAATGTTATTTTGAGATAAAAGTGGAGTTAGGCCGTTTGTATCTAAGCCGACCATATGCGTCTTACTACGATATGTGAAACGTAAAGTTACTTGGAAATAGAAGAGGAATATAGTCCTTACCACGAGAAACGTGAATGACTCATTGCTATTAAAGAATTTTTAAGGGATAGGCAACCAAATACACGTTGCGTATATATGTGTTGCCTAACCGAAAAATATATTGTAAGAAAGAGACTATTTTAATTGCAAAATTACATATTATTTCTTCAATGGCATCATCTTCGTCGTCTTCATCACTGTTGCCCTCTTGTATTCTTATTATAACAGGTTCTTGTACAAGAATAAATCCTTTGTTCTTCTGTCATCCAAAAATTTCGCCCGCAAGCAACCTCGGCTTAATAGCGACATCGTACATTTCAGTGTATTAAGCCGAGCCGGTTCGTTGTTTGACACTAGTGCTGTGGTGATACGGTATTAATTGTAGCGCCTCGGAAGCAGGCAACCTCAGCTTAATACAGTGACATTGTCTATTCTATTAAGCCGAGGTCGTTTGCGGCCTAGGTGGTACGTTGTTAGACACCAGTCTTCTGTTAATACGATATTAACAGTAGCGCCTCGCCCGTAAGCAACCTTAGCAGTGACATTCTATATTGTAGTGTATTAAGCCGGACCAAGGCGATACCTTGGTTGACACCAGCCTTGTGTTGATATGGTATTAACTGTGGCGGCTCGCCCGCAAGCGACCTCTGTTAAATACAGTGACATTGTATGTTCTATAGTCTGTTTTTAAACCAGAAGAAGCATTTTAAATTTCTCACCAGATTGACCTTGCACGTGATTGGTTGAATTGGCAATTTTGAATTTGACGGTTAGGTTATTGATCATTCGACAGTTTCGTGTCATTATTGTCATTAATATTTTTTAATTTTTTTTTTCCGCCGGAAATGTATTGACTATACTTTGTCCACGACTATTAAAATTGATTCCATAAATTTAAATAAATTTTTGAATAAAGTTTAAACGTCAATGTGACACAAATCCAGTGTTACTAACTGTAACCAACTTCACAACAATTTGTCAAAATTAAATGTCAATTTTATAAGACGTCGTTTTCTTTACGAAAATTCAATTTTTTAGGAGTTTCTAAAGACATTAAAAATCCTTTTTTCGTATGATTTAAGCATAAATTAAAGTATTTACGCAATAGCAATTACTAAACTAATATAATATACTAATATTGAAAAAAAAAAACAACTAACCTTATTTTCCTTGGTGTAGGAACTGGATATTTTAAATTATCATCATCATCATCGCAATCATCGTGATCCGTCCAAAGCGAATTTAAAGTAAGCCGGGGAGCGGCAACAACTTTCTTTTTAACATTGATTTGTTTATATTGACCAACAACACTAGGACTTAAACTAATTCTTTTCACATAAATCGAATCTTGTAAATCTTGATTTAATTCAAGAACAGGAGCAGCAATCACCTTTTTGACGGGCGGTTTAATTTCATTCTCGATCATTTTTTTATCATCTTCAACATTTTCGTCATCCTCATCATCACTATCGAAAGGATTTAAACTGACTTCTTTCTTAACGTGTTCTCTTTTCGAATCGGGAATATTTTTTCTCGTTAATGGAATGGGTTTTTGAGGAACATCTTGACTTTTCTTGGGAATATCTTCAATTTCTTCATCATCGTCATCTTCATCGAAAGGATTTAAAGATTTTTGATGGTTTACCAAAGATGAAATAGTTTCAATTTTTTCTTGTTTTAGACATTCTTCTTCATCTACTTCACCAAATGGATTTAGATCTTCAGGATAAGCTAATTTCTCATGAGAAATTTCAATAATATCTTGACTTAATTGATCATCACTTGATATTTCAATTATAATATTATCTTGAGTATTTTGGTAATCTTGAGAATTATTAATATCGTCACTATCATCGATGATAATAACATCATCGCTCGTAAATTCATCACACAACGATTTAGTAACGCTCGATTCATTTCTCTTTAAATCTCCATCTCCAGATATTTTACCAATTTCGTCTTTCGAATCGTTTTCCTCCAGGAATTTCTCTGAAACATCATCATCAACATGATTTTCAACATTTGTATCAACAATTTCTAATGAAGCTACAACATCAACAGCGGGTGCAGTATCTAAAACACCACTCACATCTACTATTTTAGCTTCTATTAAACTTACATCTCGAATTTCTTCAATATCCGATTTTTTATGGAAGATAATATCATCTTTTGGAGTTAAATCTTGATTTATTTTAACTTCAGGTGATTTTTGTGGT
The DNA here is from genome assembly GCF_036711975.1 of Onthophagus taurus. NCBI lineage: Eukaryota > Metazoa > Arthropoda > Insecta > Coleoptera > Scarabaeidae > Onthophagus > Onthophagus taurus. The sequence continues at coordinate 8,481,780 of NC_091967.1, forward strand.
AAATGAGGTGGTTTTTCTTGCAATTTTGATAATACATTAACATTTTCTTGAGTTAAATCTTGATTTCTTTCTGATGATAAAACTTTAGTTATTCCCAAATCACTATTTATTGATGGAGATGTAAGTGATTTTTTTAACAATTGTTTTTCTAAAAGTATATTTAGTTTTGATGGTGATGGTGATGATGGTAATGATGATGACTCAGTTAATTTTGATGTTTCAGCGTTTATAGGTGACAAACTAATTCTATTAATTTTGTTTGTTGTAGCATCATTTAAGGGTGAAGACGTATCAATATCGTCATATTTGATAATTTTTGTTGTGTTCTTTTTCTCAGAAGTTGCCATTGGAACTTCACTAATAGGTGTTTCAAATAATTTCATTCGATCCCGAACGGATGTCGGTTTTGTTAAATTGGAATCGTTCAAAACATCTTTGGTAACAACGTTTTTCATGTCTTTATTATCATTATTATTTTTATTATCACTATTTTTTAATAAATTTTTATTTACACTATCAATACTTTCTTCCGGTTGAGTACTTTGTGTCTTTTTTAAATCGGGGGGATTTGTTTTTGGCAATTCGGGAGGTTTTTCTTCTTCATCAACTTGCATTGTTAGAAACTTTGACCTTGCCGTAACGAATTCATTACTAATCGATGTTAAATCACTATTTTTTGTTGAATTTAACGATAAATTCGCACTTTCTAAAGCAGTCTCAAAATTACAACTATAAGAATCACTATGGTTATTGTTATTACAACTAATGTTTGGTTTATTTGATTTATTGTTGTTAGATTTTTCTTCGTCGCTGAGTGAGCGCGTGATTGTTGTTATTGGTGATGGTGTTTCTTCGTCGGGACACGTTTCGCAACAAAATTGATTTGAATCCGTTTCGTAATAGTTTGCTAATGAAAGTTGAGAGTTGCAACGTGCGCATCTAAAGCATGTACGATGAAAAAGGCTACCTTTGCCTACGTTTAAACGCTCAGCTATGAAAACCGGAAGACCGCATTTTGTACAAGGATCGCGTCGAGGTATACCAACTTTATGAATTATCTAGAAAAAAGAAAAAAACGTCACAAAAAATGATAACTTAAAGCATTTCTTTGAAATTAAAAAAAAAATTTACCTTCTAGCAGAATATTTCTGGTTTGTACTGCCCAATAATGTCCAAGCTTTCTTCCTATATAACACAAAAACAAACAGTGTGGGGGGAAAAGTTTATTTTGACAACAATTTAATGTGCAATGTGCCGAACTTGAAGAAATATTTCTATCTTTTCATTAACAGTATTAAATCGACAATGTAGGAAAACGTTTCGTTCAACCAATAAAATAGTAGTGGTGGAAAGTCACACGTAGGTGGAAAGTACAGTTTTGCATGCGGCAAAATGGAAGAAGAAAGGCGTTTTCATCGACACTTATACGGTAGTAGTAAATAGTAGCATTGTTTCGTTTTGAAAGTTTTTTTTAAGTGGATGCATAACGGACGATAATCTGTTTTAACTCACACGAACGAATCGAGTCGTTTGAACTCGATAAAAGTTAAGTTACCCAAGTAGAGAAAGACAAAGGATAAAATGGAACTAAAAGAGGGGACACCGACATTAGTCACGTACGATTTGCAATCTCATGAATAAATTCCTCGACGAAAAAATATTTCCCCAGTTTTTTTTTAAGACTCACAAGGTTAAATGTTTTTTATTTTCTCATACAACATTTTTAGGCTGTTTTTGGTTATGTTACAAGATTATTCTAGATTGCATAAAGAAAGATAAAACGAAATAATTAAATTATTGTGTTTCGTTAATGTTATGTTGTAAGGAGTGATGAGTAATAATTTTATACAAAAATTGATCGTGTAACATATACAGGGTGAGTCATTAAGTTACTCGAAATGACACCCAACCCGATCAATAATCTTATCAAATTATTATTAATATAAAACATTAAATACCCAATATCATTTTGAGGCTATGATAGATTTTTCGTAAAAATGATTCTAACCAATTAGGAACTCGTTTTATACAGTGAAGGTCAAAAGTCTACGTACAGCATTGAATAGAAATTAGTATAAAAAAATGCAATGCTACTTTATGCAACTCCTACTTGATTTCTTTAACTCAAGTGCGTTGTGTAGTATGTAGAAGTAGACGTTTGTCGTGTTAGTTTTTGCATTATTTGTTGAATTTTTATTATATAGCTATTCAGCGATTTGTTTTTTGTTTCTTTTGTGAATAAGTAAGTATCTCTAATCACTGTAATACTAATTTTCTGTTATTACGTTGTTCAAAAACCTCATAATTCAATGCTGAATGTAGACTTTTGTCAGCCACTGTACAGTTCGAGCTTGAAACCTGTCAAAAACAGTCTTGACACATTCGTGCGAACAAGCACAAAATAAAAATAAGGCAAAATAACTTTAAAATATGTAACAAACGTCACGTAACTTGCTCGAAATGATACCCACAACACTTGACTTTTCCGCCATCTTGACTTTTAAGAAATGTAAGGTTATGTCGTAAAATATTAAAAAAAAAATTAAGGGTTATAATAACTTTTGTTGCACCCTATATTTTTTATAGTAATCGACATTTTCGAGTTATAACTAATGAATTATAACTAATTCTTTAAATATAATTCTACTACTCACCCCGTATATACAATTATAGATACATTATACATTATCAATAGAAAAATTAATCAATTTTAAGTGATCCTTTATCCCACACTGTTTGCGTTTGTGTACAATAATTATTTACAAAAGTGCAATAACCACAAAAAATACGTTAAGAAACAACTACGTGTTTTAAAAACCGTTAAATTTTAAAAGTCATTGTTTGAAATTGAAAGAGAGGTTATGTTGTTGTTCGTTTTTGAGGACGAGAAATCAACGCACCCAAAAAGCAAAGAACAATGAACTTTAAATATTCACGATTTTAAAACGAGTGTTAACAAAACAGACTAAGTTGGAAAAAGAAAACGATAGGTTTATTTTTTATATACAGGTGTCTCACGTAACTGATTCGTTACAACTTTTTTAGGTTCCACCAGAAGTAAATCACAACTTCGTTATTTTAAATGGAACGCAATAAATTACAATTTATTTGATATCAAATGAAAGAGTAATCGTGCCAATTTAAACGTTGACTGAGAAATGGGGTTTGAAAAAGCATGATGAAATTTGTAAAAAAAAAACATAAAATCAAAATAACTCTGAAAGGAAAAACGATAGGTATCAATAACTTTTATCATACTTTTTCGCATATAATTGAAACGTGTAATAAAAACTACAGCATTCCATTTAAAATAACGAAGTTGTGGTCTACTTCCGGTAGACTTATGGCTTAGGTAGTTTAACCCCTACTACCCAATTTCAAAGCTGTACGAATAGTGGAACCTAAAAAAGTTCTAACAAACCAATTCCGTGAAACACCTGTGTATGAACAGGTGATTCAGTTAAAAGATTTTTTGTCTCACTAAATCGTCATAGCAACCATTAATCGTTTGCGTTTCTGAACGCAGCCCTTAATTACTTAATTTAACTGAATCACCATGTATATCTTATAACCTTTATAACGAGTCCTTTTTAAATCCTTTCTTGCAAATTTAAATTATTTAAAAAAGCAACTAACTTCATGACAAAATTAACAAAAAACCTTTATCTTCGCTCTCCCAAATTATTAATATTTCGTAACCATAGAAACAAGAAGCCAACACAAACATGCAAACTATCACAAATAAAAACGATGAAAATTGGAATATAAAAGATAGGAAGAGGAAAAGGTTATTTTGTGTTTCTAAAAATGTGTTAAAATTGATGATTAGTTTTGATGTATTCATAAAGATTGAACGGCACATTGCACAAACATTAACAAAACGATTCAAATAAATAAAGCTTAATATAAACAGAATTTGTATTTACTTTTGTTGGTGGACTCGTTGAAGCTGGAGATACAATTCCTCTTTCAGATGCCGTGGCAGTTCTTTTAGGAACCATTCGTGACGGAGATGAAGCTAAAATCAAACAATGTTTATTAATAAAAATGTTGTTGTAATTCTATTTTATTTCAATTTTATACTAATAGATGCCTCTACTTGAATCATTATATGATCTGTCAGTAATCCAACAAGATTTCAAATCAAATTAACTTAATTATACTTAATTAAATTAAAAATTAATTTTTAAGCCAACTAGTTCAATTCTCCTTGGATTTTAAATAAGAAAATTACAAGTTTTTCGTTTCTTGTGACCTTCTACCACCGATAACCTGTTCGAAAGCGAAAGTGGTTTCGATTTTTCTTAACTCGTCCTTTTTTTCTTAATCATGTTGTTCGTTTTTTTAAGCCGTTGTTAATTTTTTTATCCGTCGCGACGCCCAACCAACTTCGCCAGACTGCTCGGTGTCGTTAACTTTACCTCCCTCTTCCATCCCGACCGACTTCTTGGCTTTCTCTTCGCCGATCGAAGAAGAAGACGACGAACACCCATTTTCGATCGTTCCCTTCTGATAAAAGCCGCAATTCGTCGACGACTTGTTGCGTAATTATTACGCCAGAAGATTGATGCTCAACGGCTTCTCTTTTGCGCAATCGAAACGAGACGATCAAAAGAAGAAATCCAACAACTACTGGTTTGTTTTCTAGCCGTACAATTACATTTTGATTTCTAATAATTTAATTTTAAAATTCAACAGATATTTTAAACTGCTAAATTAGGTTATAATTACCAAACAATAACAACACGAAGTTAGTCATAAAAAGAAGTCATAGAAGAATAAAACTATATTATTAAACCATATAAATATTTATATAATATGAATAATTATTTGGTATAAGTTAAAAATGCATTAATCTATAACATTTAGATTAAATTCAAAATTTAATTGTTTAAACATGTTTTGTACCGTATAATAAAGTTAGGAACATAACATTTTGGAATCGAATGGTTATTTATTATTTAATTCCACAATTTGTTTTAAACACTAATTTACTTTTGTTAATTTAGGAAATATAAAATTAAACCGCAATTCAAAACTTAATTTATCATAAACGATAATTGCGACCACAATATTAATGAAGTTGGTCACTAAAAACAGTGAGGTTATGTTAATGTCATTTGTAAATTAATTTAAGATTTATACAGTTTTAACTATATTTTTACTATTTTTAGAAGTGGTAATCGTAATTTAATTGTCTGGTAAATCTTCTTAAATTCAATGGAAATCGTACACCGGAAAATAACATTTAACAACCAATCACCGAGGAAATAGGAAGAGCAAAAAAAAACACAAAGACTTTCTACTCTTTCTACAATTAAAACTGTCGTAAAACTGCTCTCTCGCCGATAAAAGAAAGCACTTTTACCATCAACATCTATGGGGACTATAAACTATCGACAAATCAATCATTGGGAAAGCTACTACAAAAACGGAAGAAATTTAACATTTCCGATTTCGTTGGTGATTTCTAATAGAGAATAAACATGGACGTGTACACACCCTAAAATATTAAAATGTCGAAACAAGTCTTATCTATATCCTAGTATAGAAACGTTGTTAACCCATTAAAAGATTGCCGCGCTTCGAGCACAGCTGTGTAAAAGCAACAAGAAGCAAAACGGTCACCCGTCGTCGTCCTTGGAGTCCGCTATTTGTTTTAAAACCGTACGATGATCACCGCCGGCTGTTGTAAAACGCTTCTATTTAGCTGTAACGACAACTATTCAGACTACTTACCTACATTTCAAAATAACATAAAAACAATCTAATAAATCAGATTATTAAACGATTAATGAAATAGAATTTAAAGCAAGGCCGTTGAAGGTCTTTGAAAATAAATCACTCCGGGGCCCCGGCGTCGACAATAGGTATGCTAATTGTGAAACAAACGGTCTCCGGGTTCGTGTTGTTTATCTATTGGATAGGATCGCAATACACAACTCTTGAAACCGAAACGGCAGCAGCCCCTCAATCTTAAGAAGTTACATAATTCTATGGTATGTCACTTAAACCGGGTACAACAACGCATACGTTTCAAAAGATTGATACGCGGACGGTGTTTCTTAATTAACTCCCCTCGCGTGCAACGGAGAGTCGAGGGGAACTTTTAGTTGTTTAGTTGTTACGAGGTCGAATCGTGTTCGGCCGAGCCCCTTTTCAATTCTTCTAGGTTATGCAAGAAGTCTCTTTAATAAAAGATAAATTCTTTTGAACCTTAATAAGCACCTAATAGAAAAATACATTTCTAATCAGTATTATCATGGAAATATTGGCATCATTACCATTAATATTATATAATTACGAAAAGTGGTATCATAAGAGTTAAGGAAGTTATTTTGAAGGAGACAATATTGATGAGGTATCACTCTTAGAACGATGTCAGTTAGTAATCCGTTGACGTCCTCCTAAAACGCCCCCTGACTGCCTCGCAGAATCATAAGAAACTAAAGCTCAACTTAAAGAAATTAATGAAAGAGTACCAAGACAACGAAATGATTACTACAATACTATCTTTATTATAAATTTAAGTGATTTAAGAGATAAAGAAGAAATGAAATATTGTAATAGATGTTGAATGCAAATTATACCTTACAATATCTTAATAAAATACACAATCGAGATAACTTCCTGTATCCGGCAAACAATAACGTCAATAAATAAAATAAAAAGAAAGAACTAAAACGGTTTTCTTCCAGTCACAGACGCCGGCTGCAACACTCCTTTCTAACGGCCGCGGTCAGCGCGGATGTAAAAGTGCCCCCTCACACACAATTGCGAGGCACACACCAGGCGCAGCAGCATCTCTCGCCTTTTCCCGAATGCATAAACACTATAATTAAATTTACGGTGTATGACAGCGGCGTAGTGGCAGTCGTTGACCCAAAGTTCTTACAATCACGTTCTCGATAATAAGGCCAATAACACCAACAATTAAAACTAGAAACTAAATAACTAGATAAAAGAAAAAAATTTCTTACCTTGAGATGAGGCGAAAGTTCTATAAAACTGCGCGACGTATGTGAGTATTGATAATCGATCAGGAACATCGTATTCGACCATATCTTCGGGATCTAAAAGGGCTGGAATCCCTAAGTGTTTTTCGGCCACTGTGAATGCAAGTTCGTTGTTGTCGTAGATGTTGTCCTTGTTGAGTTTGGCGAAATCACTGTGGAAAGAGAGTGGTCTCGGTTAGAGGCGCGATTAACAGTTCTTCGGGTCGTCTTAACGAAAAAAAAAAACGAGCAGTCGCGGTCTTGGATACCGCTCTTTCCCAACAGAAAATAACAACTTGAACGAATAACAACAACAAAAAAAACTGAAGACCGCTTCTTCTTCTTCTACGGCGTTAACCTTTCTAGGAGATGATCGCGGCGCGTGGACTCATCCTTTAAAAGGTTACCTAAGATGACCAAGAAGAAGAAGGTATTTCCTTCCTACTCTCAAACATAATACAAACTTCATGTTGGTGTTCTTAAAGAAATTTGCTATAGACTAATTTAATTGATAAAAAATTGTAAATGAAATAACGATTAGGAAAAGGTGATGATGTAGCTTAAAGTTAACTGTAAATAAACGTCATTAGGATCAACAATAATCGTCATAGAGGTTCCATAATTGAATTTTCAATTACCGTCTTGTCCCCAATCGACTCTTATTCACTTTATGACGTGCGAGAGGGATATGTTTTTTTTCGTTGGTTAATAAAAAATTTATTTAATTCCATTTTAACATCGTTCTTCGGTGGAGAACAACCTTTCTCATCGACTTCAAAGTGACCCCTTTTCCTCAAGGATGCGCCGTGCCGCCTCGAGAACGACTCACGACTTAAATATAAATATAGCCGTTACGTAGCCGACAATCAATTCAAAATTATTACAACAGCTGTACATCCTCTATTATTTCTTAAGCAATAATGTTGTATTCTTTAACTTTTTAACAATTACATTAATTTCTTACATTAATTCAGGATGAAAATGATGAATAATGGCGCAAAAAGCGAGTCCGTCGCGCCACGATGTAGTCATGTTGTCAATTTTGACCCCCGGATAACCTTCGACCATCCGCCTACACCAAAGTTCAAGCGCTTTCGTGCCCCTTCGTTCTGCCATTATTTCGACCCGGGGCAGGTAGTAACCGAGAACAGCACGTTAAAACGATCGGGAGGAAGACGGGGATCTGTAACAACATAAAAAAAAATCAGTTGAAAAAATAAATAACAAAGACCTGTGAGAAACGTGAGAATAAAAAATCGTACAATAAGAGACCGGCGGCTGCGTTCCCACCCGTTGTTGGAATAGGGGGGCGTCGGACAATGACATCTTTTCGGATATTTTGTTTGTAAAAATATTAAATTAAAATTTTTAATCTCAACGTCAAATACGTATTTTGTTCAAAATTGAAGTTTAAACATGATACATGATTTTTTGGTTAATTACGATAATGGTAAAATAGAAATATTTAGCCATGAATACCAGTAATTTTGTGTTTTTTAGGTTCGTTCTATGGCTGACTTCACTGTTTCAAAAACATAAGTAAACTATTGCAAAATCTATAAGACTTGATCTTGGATTTGGGTTGGACGGAACCGTACTTCATAAGCTTGATAGGTTTTATGGACTGTAACGAAAATTGAGCCTTCAATTCACCATGTTCACCATATTCAATCACTATGCTATCTCTAAGGAAACTAATTTAGTTCAATATCAACAACAATTGATTCTGGGTTTTGATTGCTTAATCAGAGGAGCTGAAAAAGGAGAGAAAAATCGTCCAATTTTGACATTTTGTCTTTTATGCTATATCAATAGAAACTGGTGATAGATAAATATGAAATAAGTATGGATTATGATTCCTTGATGCAATAGAAATATTTTTTATTCATAAAGTCTTTCTCCATCAGTTTTGGTATTTTTGTTATAGTTGATTTTATTAAGAAAAATCGTCCAATTTTGACATTTTGTGATTTATACTGCATCACTAGAAAATAGTGAAAGATAAATATGAAATAATTATGGATTGTGATTCCTTGATGCAATACGAATATTTTTTATTCACAAAGTCTTTCTTCATCAGTTTTAGTACTTCAGCTATATTTAATTTTATTAAGAAAAAATATCCAATTTTCACATTTTAGAACTTTATCACTAGGAACAGAGGAACAGTTCTAACAGGTTTTTGGAACTATTACTTTTTAGGAACAGGAACATATTGTACTACTTAGATTTGATGTATCTGCACGTTTTTCTTAGACACTTTAAATTAAGTCAAATTAACCAAACGTCATCAATATGATTTCATTTATTTGAACTTATTTGCACTTATTTGGTTTATAAGTCAAATAATGTGCTATTTAACACAAATAATTTTTTCTGTTTACATAAAAAAGATAATAACGTGTTATTTTTATCAATTTTGTTGAACAAAATTTTAAAACAAAAAAAATATAATTGAAATTATAGGGTTTCCATAGATTGTGAAAATGATTGATGCCCACGCGTTAATGATGAAGAAACAAAAAGTCATGCTATCAAGGACACCCTACAAACCGGGATGATTAAAAACTTGATTGGGATTTAAGTGGGATGTCTCATGTATTTGCATACGCTTCGATCACTTAAGCGGTTGTGTTGCTTTTTCGTTCGCTTCGTGACACAGGAAAACCTACTAAGTAATCCTTACAAATTATGTCTTCGAATTCGTTATGCATAAGGAGGATTGCTTTATCTTTTTCGCACTCGCGATCAAAAATAATAATTAAGGGACACGCATTAACACTTATTTGTTTATTTAAATTTCTTTTATTACCGATTTAAACCTGATTTTGTTCAAAAACTATTGGTGAACTAGTGAGAGAAGATTGATTGTAAACACTTGTTCACGACTATTTCTATCGTCATCATAAAGGAGCGTAGTGAAAGCCGCTTATCCTCGCAGGTGGCCTCTCGTCGTCGGCTTTTCTTGTCTATATCTAAGAGATTATCTAAGATGCTGCCGGCCGAAGCATAAATATAATCCAACCGAACCCGTGTGGGAACGGCTTTTATATCCAACTCGCGGACAAACATCACGACTAACTAATTGTTTATTAAGAAACATCTTAATCAATCATAAAAATCGAAAAATTTATTTAAACAAAAACGATTTAAGTTTTGATTTTTAATTTAATATTGACATCAATTTAAATTAACCGCCTTAATTATTTTTTACTAGCGCCCTCTATATTCACCACGATCACTCACGCTGTTTTTACCATCCCAATTGTTTTTTAGCCACCATTTTAACAAAGTGGATGTTTATCATAAAAATTATTACTTTTGTAAGAAATATCGTTGTATAATCCATAAAAGAAAGTCTGCAAATATCTACTTTACTTTAATTAATAATATGTATAAGTTTTTTAAAAAATGTTTAAATGAACTTAAACGTTCAAAAACATAACCACACTTAAGCACAAAGGAAATTTAAATTTTTTTTAAAAGGTACGATATCTAACTCTTTATTATTTATATTTTCTCTCTAAGATTATTTTCTTTGAGTCAAAATTGCTTTCTTTATAAACATTTTTCTTAACAACACTTTCTATAAAAATGGGATTTTTAAACATTCTTAAAATGTGCGGTCATAATAAAGTGATTTAAAAGTAAGCGGTTTTCTTGTAAAGACCAGTTCGTGTATGCATAAGTTAAAAGGAGTGGCTCTGGTTGATTCTTAAGTTGGATCTACTACAGGGTGTTTACAAAAATATGTCAAACGAAATTTAGAGCCCCTTATTTTAAACTAAACAATTTTTTAAGAAAATTCAAATTCTATCTAAATTAATTAAAAATCAACTAAATATTTGTTCTTAAAGTTTTTCTTTCTTTAAATTTCCATACACTCTGTGTGAAAACGTAGCAAAGAAGCGTGGTGAGTAAGAAACGGTTGAGTGCCATTGGCCCTAAGGAGGTTGCGGAGACTTCTTCGTTTCAGACACGCTCAACGTGTCTATCCGGTTAAATAGGGAATAATTATAAACATTACAATCACGTGTTCCGCTTTATAGCGAATAAGTTTCTATGAAGGTTGCAAAACGAAAGAGATTTCCAGAAAAAAGGAAATTGTAATTCAACAAACAAAAAAATGAATCATTTGATTTGACTACCAACAGCATGAAGAATGACCTTTTAAATGAATAGTGATCATAAAAAAATAATTTAAATTTTAAAATTGTTCATCCGATCGATTGAAAAACTAGATTTAATAAGGTTTTACCATATCTGGTAAGTTTCTATTAACGTGGCCTTTGAGGACACTTGAATTTGCTATAAAACGGTGTTTACGATCGGAGCCTGATCTTGAAATCGATGAAACCTACAATTTTTGACCTTCTTAAAACCGGATATCTCTCAATTTTTCTTTATTTTGATTTAATAGTTATTAAAATTTATTAAATTACGTTGCAATAAACATTTATCTTTATACTTTTTTTTGTTGAACTTTTCAGAGATTTTAACGAGTCCAAAGTTAACGGTTATGATTTTTTTCTTTGCAGTAGTAGACGAGAAGAAGAAGACGAAGGCGTTCGTGGTAACTAAGACATGAAAAACGTGAAAAAAGAATCGAAGACTGGCGCTGTGATGCGTGCGGTCATCAACTACAAAAAAAAACGGTTTTGATTGAAGGCGCCACACTTCCTGTTCACTCATTTTATTCATTAAAAAAGATATCTTCGAGATTTCATCAACAACAAAAAAATCCTGTTGGTGGAAATATGCCAGAACATTTTTAAGTTGGGATTCACAAGATAGAAATGGTTAGCAGTTTCGTATACCTGGAATCCCTGATGAATAATAAAAAGTCGGTTATCGAGGAAATAAAGAAGAGAATACTCCAAGCCAACAGGATTGGATTATGCCCTTATTGCAGAAACACCAAGAGGAGACATTAAGGAGACTGGAGATTGTTTAGAAAAGTATATTTTTATTTTATTTATAGATAAATACAGAGCGGGATAAACCCAATTATACTGTATCTCTATTTTAAACAAAACTTAAAACTAAGCTCAATCTTAAATTTATAGGTAGACGAATATTTTAACAAGATGGCGCTCGACGAGGACTAGGAACCGTATGCTAAAAGATGTCAACTGTAAGGCGATCAGCTGACCTTGCCAAAAACATAAATCAAAACGAAAAATCTCGGTGGCACGTACATACCAAATAACCTAACTAATTTGGCACAGTCATATTTATTGTTAATCATCCCAGGACCTAAGAAGACTGTAGGTCAGGTTGGAGACAGGCGTGGGATGAAGATGATTGAAAGGAAATGTTAAGGCAGGCCAAGGTTTACAATGAGCTGTAAAAAAACCATATGAACGCAATCGTATAGTTTTGGGCTGATATTGTAATACTTTTTATTTTGCGTATATATACGATCTTGCTCCTAAAGGGTAAATTGCAGCTTATTATTGTTCATAGAAACGTTATTCCAATTACACTCAGTTTATTTCAAAATTTCTGGCAAATATATAATAACTCCAATAAAACTGGAATTAAGATAAGAGAGTTACTAAGAGAGTTAGTATTTCCCAGACACGTTGACAAGATTAGATAGATCTTGTGGCACGTCTGTGTGATTCTGTTTTTGGGAACAAATGATCTAAATACGAAAAAGGACCTCCAAAATAATTTAAGAAACGATTTGAGTTCAGTAACCACGCTAACCGAAATGCAAATTGGAAAAAAATATCTGAAGCTAACTTGGTCAGTCTTTAGAAGTTCAAAAACAAGTCTGGGATTAACATGACCACGCAGAAATTTTCAAGAAAATATCAGGAATTACACATGACTAATTGAAGAAGATTTTTATTGCACTCCAGACATTAATAAAAGACCACACACTGTAAAACATTCATCGGGAGACGATAAAACCATGAATCATATTGATAAGTTTATCAAAGTGACACCCAAAAAATGCGTTTGGAGATTTTGATGATTTTTGAGGATTAATTTTACAAATGAGTTCATCAGAAATTCTTAATAAACATCCAAGCACAAAATTAATATACCAATGTTAAATCAAGAATTTTATTAATTTTTTTATCGATTTTTTCCGCTCTTATAAATATTCATAAGCGATACAGGAAACTTTCTACGATCTTGGAAATAACAAAAAAAAATGACCCATATATTCCTAGGAAATAATAAAAAGGAAACAGAAAGAGTACAAAAAACTCATTATATCTCTTTCAACGTTTCTAAAGTCGGGTTCTTTTTTGCTTTGACGATTAAAACCGCAAATTCAAGGTCTTTCTATGGATGGAGAAAGCTATGAAGCAAAAACTAACACGAATAGAGAAAGAAAATGGTGATGTTTAAAAAAAAACTCTAGAAAGCTAGTTTTTGAGGATTAAGTTGGTATTTTGAAATTTGACATATTGAGATTTTTTAAGGTTAAAATCGGGTCGAAAATAAAATGGTAATGGTGATTTTTTTTAGCGTGATCTTATTTTTATTACACTAAATAGAAGATATATAACGAAATCTTTGGCAAAAGATTGGTTTAAACGCGCCAAAAATTTGGAAAATGTTCGAAATTCTAACTCTTTTAAACGTTAAAAGTTTAAAACAACCTAATAATATCCGCAACAAACAGTTACACAACTTATTACCGCATCGTTTCAAACGAAACGTTAAATAACTTTCGTTTTTATTTAATTTTTTTGTTTCGTCTTCTCTCAAACTCATAAACAATTTAATTAATTTTTTATTATGGGCTAATTGAAATTTTATAATAACAATAAACTAAGATAACCTTACTTCTATATTCATAGTAATTTAATACCAACTGTAAGTTGTCAAATTCATTTTTGTATGTTCGCCACTTATTTCACTGAATGTTTGTTCTCATTTTAAAATATTATAAGTAAACAATGTAAATTATTTATAATTTTTATCTTGACATACCCACTTTAAACATTACATCATTTGCACAAGTAGATAAAATTTAAATCCCAAAGACACAGAATTTTGATCTTACACGCTTTAACATGTTCTTCTTTTTAGCTTATAAAATAAAATGTCGTCTTACCTGTTTCAAGATCGGGAAAAGAATACAGTCAAAACCACGTAAAGAAAATCAAACAAACACTGAGTTAAAATATGAAAAAAATGAAGTCCACTTTATTAAAGCAAGTCTGCCAGAAAGTTTCGGTTGTGTATTTTTTTAACAATTTCAGCACATCGGTAAGAATGAAATCACGTTTTACAATAATTAAATACGGAACGAAGGAATAACGCGGAGAGACGTTTACACACAGACGTCTTACGAACGATTGTTTCGTACCGCGCAAGTCTGCTCCGGATATAGCGGAGTATAACGCGTCGATAGAGAAACGACGACGATTCTACGATGCGTGTTGGCGTTGTGAACGTTGTGGTGGTGGTACTCCATGCTCATGTGTTTTACCTGCGCCGCTACATCGTTTGTATTTCGGTTCTTAAACCGCATATTATGTTGATATTTACTTAAAGTAAAAACAGAAAGTAAAAATTTACAACAATTTACTTAATTATTGTAATTTTGGTGTTCTTTTTGTTCCGAGAATTGTTTGTGTGATTCATTTCATATTAAAATGTTGAATGTTTGACATTGACATTGTCAACTTAACCTCTAAAATTATCAACATGTAAAGATGGATTAAAAAAATCAGAATAACGAGATTTATAGGATTTAAAGATTTTTTGTTTGTAGATAATAGGTTAAATACTTTTTATTTCGACATGATATCTCAATTAATTTCTAATATACATTTTTTTTTCATTTTTCAGCCAGAAAAACTAGGCTAAATAGACCTATGCGAAGTTAGCCCCCATTTTTCTAGCCCCTAATTAGATAGGATTTTACATGTATAGTATTTTGATGATAAGAAGAGAACCACTGAACCGATTTTGATAAACAATGTCTCATTCGAAAGCTGAATTCTTAGCCAATAAAGTTATTTGACAAGGTTTTATAACCTATTTGTCAAGTTTGACGTACAGTTTCATAGCCGAGTACTGAATTTATGCTTATTTTAAGTGATATTACAAAATACATGTCTTTAGTTATTTAAGTTTTTTATGAAAACGACAAAGTTTTTTGAAAAATAATAAGAGTAAAAAAAGTTTTAGAATTAAATTCCAAATGAAATGAAGTAGTATTGTATTAAATACACCAATAGGTTAAAAAAATCTGTCAAAATTTAGGAGACCATCACCCTTAATCAACCCTTTGAAATGCCTCAATTGGTCTCAACTTGCTACCAATTAATACCCTCGGTACACTCATAACGTATACCAAATTTGGTTTTTCTAGCTTAATGTATTACAAAGATATTCAATGTTTTAAAAATTTAAGACCCAACTTTGAAGGCCTATAACTCCTCAGGGGTACAACTTAGTATAGAGATAAGTTGCGTTAAATCATCTTAATTTATTGTCCTCTACATGTCTCTGCTCTGTGTCGGTTCTTATGTGAATCACCCTGTATAGCTCAAATCTTTATTAAATTTGCTTTAAAATGTTCTTTATTTCATGATATCAAAAATAAAGAATGATGCATAATCCAACGTCTTGGCTGCTTCGTTTTAATTATTTGTTGGGCACCTGATTCTTTTGCAGAAAGTGCTAAACATTGAAATTCTATTAGTGCGTTTTATTTTAGTAAAATAACATAAGTTTTATTTGAAATGTTTCGAGAAAACGAGTAATTTTTTTATTGAAAGGTTGAGTTTTAAACCAAAAAACGATTTAAAACCGCTTCGCCCCGTCGTCTTTACATTTTTTGTTTATTCACCTCCAGTATTCCTTCTTCACACAATAAATTAAGGAGGGGATGTTTGGAAGTTGATTCGCTAATAACACATTTTAGTTGATATGCGGGCATTTAAGGGCGATAAAGTAGTTTTGAAAAATAAGACTCAAGACTGAAAATAAGATTTATGCTGAGTGTTAGGTGATTAATTCATTATTAGGTATTAACTCATTTTTTTCGTCACAATAAATTAATTTATCTTTTCTTTGCAGCTGAGCTTCGAAGTAAAATCCAAGGGAAACAACATCCATTCGGTAAGTCGTTTTCGATTTTATTAATTTACCAAAACATATCGGGATAATTCGCGATTTTAATCATGTGTAATGTTGCTGTAATTGCCAGCTTGAAAAACGGTACCATTCAATAAATTTTTGCGTTTTGTGCTTGAAAAATTATAAAGCTTTAATTATTAACATTGTCAAAACATAAAATAATTTGAAATCGAGCGTAAACCACTCCAAATAATACTAGTATAATCTAATTCAAACTTCTCAAACTCTTTTTTTGTGTCAAATAAAATGATTTCTTTGGAAAAATTTTTGGCTGCCAAATTATGTGGTATTTCAATTTAAACTTTTGCATATATTTTCATGATATATTTAACTGATTCTCTACGTTGCTTTAAACCTTTAAGTTATTTTAATTATGAATTTATTTAAAATATAAAAGTCGTTTTAAGTTTATAATTAAATTCCAGGCAATAATTAGAAATTTCAAGAATTTTATAAGTTATCAAGTCCTCATGATGATTTGTTTTTAAGCTGATAAGATAAAATTAATCTTTATTATATATTTTTTAAATAACCGGTTGAATCACGATCGTGTTTATTTATAAATAAAAATAACCGCATAATTATTTCTGATCTTGATCGTTTTGAGATAAAATTTAAGTTTATAACCGTGAATTATGGACCGTTTTGAAACGTGTACTTGGTTATTATAGGTGACAAAGTGGGTATTAAACTACTTCCTGTACACCTTAAATAATGATCTGTGTACGCGAAGGTTTAAGAGGTTAAGTTAGGAGGTGGAAGTTTATATTAGTTCAAGAAGTTGGTAAAATATTAGAAGTCCATTAAAAATCGACCCTTTTCCTACCTGTTTTTCTAAGAAAAAGCTTAGCCCATCCCGTCCGGCCCTTTTCATCGTAACCCAATGATTTCCTATTGTCCAAAAACTTTTTTTCATTCATTCCGGTTGAAAGAACTTTGGTTTAAAGAATGGTTTTTATCTGATTCTATTTTATTTGAAGCCACCGCCCATAATCTTTTGAGGTTAAAAAAAATTGACTATGTTATTTATTATTTAATTTTATTTAATTTAGTTATAATTTTTTCTAACAACTAAAAAAATTAGATTAAACAACAATATTTTTTCTTATTTTTTAAAAATCCTTTTGGACGATACTCTTCTAAATAATTTAATTGTTTCGTATTGATGGCACCTCTTCTTTTTTGCCGGATCAACTCAACAGCATCTTCGTAATCCATTCCCAACTCAATAAGAGTTATTGCGACCATAACAGGTGCTCTTCCCAATCCTGCCACACAATGAACTGCAACGCATCCTTCGGGATTTTCTTGATAAGCCATTTTTAATAAATCAAACCATCGCTCAACGAGATCTTTCGAAGGGGATCCACCATCGTCATAAACTAAATCGTGGACTTCAACACCACGTTCCATCAACCATTCAATGTTATAACTAGGCTTACAAACCCTGATCACATGTTTCACCGTGTGTTTCTTCAGCTGATTTAAATATAGATTAATTGTGCAGTCAGATGGCATATCAGTGATGAGGAATTTATAATTTTTGTATTCAAATTCCGAAGCTTCAAGTCTCATTTTAATTTTTTTTATTGCTTTTGCTACTTTAATTTTCTTATGGATGTTGATCTTTACAGAATTCAGCACTATCCAAAACGAATTCTAACGTTTTTGCGACGTTTTCGTAATTTTCAAGAATAGTTTCCATACACATTTGATAACTCAATCAATTCAAAAAGAAAACTTATTTTGTTTCTTTGTTCTAGTGCGGATTGTGGAATAAACACTACTGAATGAGCTTTCGCAACCGGTGAGTATTCAATTAAATGTTATCACTTTTTGTTTTCTAGAAGTGTTCGTGTGGCGCCGCTGAGTGAGCCAAAAATAAGTTGTTCTTGTGGATCGTGCCCGCGGAACCCGATAGTATTCCGTGTATTTATTTTATACCGGTAGATATCAGTGTTGGGTTTACTGTTCCGTCGAAAGATTATTACAAGGGCCACCAGTCTGGCTGCTTCGACAACGCGCTTTCAATGAATGACCTCTGTGTGTGTGCGCGCCAGTCTCTGGTTGTGACTCTCTCTGTGTGTATTGGTAAAACACAGCGTAGTCGACGCAGATGATGCTTTAAAAAAAATCAGAGGCACATTGGACGAATTTAAAAGAATTTAATCGAAAGAGTACAATCACTAAAAATATGTTTCTTAGAAAACGATATCTGAATTATTTTGGTTCCGATTAACTATTCCGTTTTAATCAGAAATACTTTTACAATCGCGGTTATTTCTTGAAATTAAAAACAAAAATTTTATGAGTAATATAATAATAATAATACAACTTTAAATAATATAAATACGGTCATAGTTTCCTGTTGATTCCTTTACGAATCAATTAAAGGAATTTTCGTCCTTGACGACTTCTTTGTTTCCTTTTCTAACAATTACTCATAGGAATAAAACGTAATTTGCGGCTAAGAAAGCCATTCTATACGTTATTTTTAAAATTGAAACCAAGTGGGGGGATTTAAAATACAACAAACAAAACGCTCCTATATTCGGTATAAATATTGATGTCGCCGGTTGCGATTGCTATGAAACGTGATCTCCGGTAACGTGGAAGAGATCTGTTTATCTCGAATGTCAGCAGAAACTCAAAACAATAAATAATTATCTCACAAGGGAAGTGTCACAACTGTGTCTCACCGATTTCGATGCAATTTGGTACAGTCATAGAATGGGCCAAAATAAGGTTCGTACATTTTTTTATACGTGCGGTAAAAGCCCCTGGGGCGAGTTATAGGGGTTGAAAGTTTGGAGAAAAAGTACGTTTTCACTTATATTTTAAAAATGAAAAGTGCTATCAAAATTTGGTAAATTGTAACTGATATTCATTTTAAAAGAGCTTTCTTTTGATGTATCACACATATACCAGAGGGTTAAGAAGGGCGAACTACCCCTATTTTTTTGGAATTATTTAAAAACCACCCTATCGATTTTGGCGGCATTAAGTATACTTCCAGCACGTTCAAAAATATTAGTTAAGGGTTTTTTCCCATTCGCTCTAGATCATCCCCAGCGAAGTTACGGGGGTTAACATGTAACCACTTTTCGTAAGAATGATGTGATAAAATTGTCAGGTATTTTGAAAATACTTTAACAAAACCGTAAATTAGTCGCACAATAAAATGTTTAATGTAAAATAAGGCATAATACACCATTTAGGGGTGGTTGGGGTTAACCACCCCCTTAAAAATTAATTCTATCCCGGGCATTACTTGTTGATTACGGCGAAATTTGGTACTGTGTTTGTTTTATATTTGAAGTAAAAATTTTTGAAAATGGTTATAAGGGTTACAAATTAGGGGTAGTTTTTTGTTTATACCTCGAAGATGAAAACTGCCATCGTAACTGTGGTATTGTTTTTTAAAAATCTATCTATCGATGTTCCACGAGGTAAACTACCCTCATTTTCTTTAAATAATAAATATAAAACTACTAGATAAATAAGATATTTTATTTATTTATGAGTTAAAAAGCAACTGACAAAAAAAAATAGTTCAATATACCAAAGAAGTTTATTCTACATTACTAATTGACGTTTTTTATGTTCAATGTTAAATTTATTCTTTCATTAATTTAACACTTTTTTCCTATCTTCTATAAAATTCCTTTATTAATAAAGGAAAATTAATGAAAGAATAAATAGAAATTCTCTATCACATCATTAACATTGTTAAGTTTATTTTTATTCTACATAATGTTGCCAAAAATACACCTACCAAAAAAATTTTGGCACAATATTTGTTTTTTTAGTGCCGCTTGCTAAAGGTCATTTCTCAAAATAGTTTTTTCTAGTATAAAAGAACGTGTGCCCAGTGGGTAGATTTTAGTTTCAGAGCAACTGACAGAAGCAATGGTTACAATAAACCCAATAAACGTTTTAAATTTGCTAATGACAGTTTTTACTGTTATGAATATTCCCCAGACTCCTGTAAATGAAGCAGAAGTTAGTTTAAAAGAAAATATACAGCGTATTTTAATGGAAAGTATGGAAGACTACAATATGCAAATTGAAGACGAAACTGTATTAATTTTCGATTCATCCAATGGCATCAATGACGGTCAGCAAATTATTGAAGACCAGGATACAACTGACAGGTTTGTAGAAGATACTGATGCTCATTGTCCATCGAAGGATGACATCGACTACGAGTACAAATTAGAGGCGGTAAATTACTGGACAAGTGGGAAGAAAGGTTATTTGAAACTAGAAACCGTAAAAAACAAATACCGAAAAGTAACGTCAAAGACCCAATTGCACAGATGGTCTAAATATATTGAAGAAAGAGGGACATACAAAGAAAAATTAGCAGAAATTACCGAATTTGTAATTAATCAAGCGAGAGCCGCCGTAGATAATAAATTGCCACTACATGATATTGATATACGCAGATGGGCTATACAAGCTAGAAATGAAAAGAATTTATCTCCTCAACTGTTCAAAGCATCTCATAGCTGGGTGCAACGTTTTAAGAAAGCAAATCGGTTAGTAAGCCGAAAAATAACAAAATTTCTATCCCAAAAACAAATTGGAAATGTTGATCGAGTAAAAACTTTAGCAAAAGATTTCGTTAAAGAGGCAAAGCTACAAATCCAAATATATGGACCTGAAAACGCCTACAATTCGGATCAGAGCGGTTTTAACTTGGAATTCCATTCGGGAAGAACATTAAGCGATTTAGGAGTTAAAACCGTAGAAAGTGTGGTCCAGTCGGTGTCATCTACAACGCACAGTTACACAATTCAACCCGTAATATCTGCTGATGGGAAACTTCTTTCTCCACTTTTTATTGTTTTAAAAGAACCCTCTGGCAGCTTTGGACCGAGGGTAGCAAATACAATGTTTAAAGCAGACAATATATACGTTTTGGCATCAAAATCTGGAAAGTTAACTTCAGAACACATGAAAAATTGGCTCCAAAATGTATATTTTCCAAATACTGGTTCTAAATCATTATTATTATTAGATTCTTGGAGTGGCCATTGTCCTGAAGTTATTAGTGAAATAACTCCATCAGGTACTAATTTTAAACATTTATCTATACCTGCAGGGACAACAGGTCAAATACAGCCCCTAGATGTATTTGGTTTCAGAATATGGAAAAATTTTATTAGAAGATTCTCTGATCAGATTATTCTTTACCAGTATGATGTCAATTTACATCAGAGGGATAACATATTAAAATTGCAATCGTTGACGCATAACCAGTTGGCTTCCCCTCGGTTTATAAATGTTTTTAAATACGCATGGTTTGCAAGTGGCTATATAGAGGAGAGACCAGACCATTTTGAAAATCCCGTGGAAGTTTGCTTTTCGAGTGAGAAGCCAACGTGTGATATCTGTGGGGATATAGCGGTCATAACATGTGCATGGTGTAAAAAATCCTTATGTTTAAAACATTTTTTCCACGACTTTCATTTTTGCCAACACTACGTAGAATAAAAATAAATTTAATATTGAAAATTAATATAATACATAAAAAACGTCAATTAGTAATGTAGAATAAACTTCTTTGGTATATTGAACTATTTTTTTTGTCAGTTGCTTTTTAACTCATAAATAAATAAAATATCTTATTTATCTAGTAGTTTTATATTTATTATTTAAAGAAAATGAGGGTAGTTTACCTCGTGGAACATCGATAGATAGATTTTTAAAAAACAATACCACAGTTACGATGGCAGTTTTCATCTTCGAGGTATAAACAAAAAACTACCCCTAATTTGTAACCCTTATAACCATTTTCAAAAATTTTTACTTCAAATATAAAACAAACACAGTACCAAATTTCGCCGTAATCGACAAATAACGCCCGGGATAGAATTAATTTTTAAGGGGGTGGATAACCCCAACAACCCCTATATGGTGTATTATGCCTTATTTTACACTAAACATTTTATTGTGCGACTAATTTACGGTTTTGTTTAAAGTATTTTCAAAATACCTGACAATTTTATCACATCATTCTTACGAAAAGTGCTTACATGTTAACCCCCGTAACTTCGCTGGGGTTGATCTAGGGCGAATGGGAAAAAACCCTTAACTAATATTTTTGAACGCACTAGAAGTATACTTAATGCCACCAAAATCGATAGGGTGGTTTTTAAATAATTCCAAAAAAATAGGGGTAGTTCGCCCTTTTTAACCCTCTGCTATATGTGTGACACATCAAAAGAAAGCTCTTTTAAAATGAATATCAGTTACAATTTACCAAATTTTGATAGCACTTTTCGTTTTCAAAATATAAGTGAAAACGTACTTTTTCTCCAAACTTTCAACCCCTATAACTCGCCCCAGGGGCTTTTACCGCACGTATAAAAAAATGTGCGAACCTTATTTTGGCCCATTCTATGACTGTACCAAATTGCATCGAAATCGGTGAGACACAGTTGTGACACTTCCCTTGTCAGTTAATAATATATACCAAATTTGCTAAGAAATAAAAGAATTATTTGGTGCTTGTATGTATGTATATTTAACATGTTCTGGGAAACCATAGAAAATCGACGACAAAATCGGAAATCAAAGTAACCATTTCATTATTATGGCTTCTTTAAAACGTATCGAATATCAAAGAGATCATTATTACGTTTATATTATGTGGCGCAGTGAAATACAGAACATAGTGCTAATCCCGATAGGATTTGAATCACTAACTTTGATTTTATATTATCACTTAATGGACGACACGAAGAAAAGAATATGTTGTAAATAACATAAAGACCAGAAAAGGTTTGTATGCTGCTAATAAGTTTATGTTGTTAAGATAAGAAGTAAACTTTGTGACAGTTTAGTTAACCTAATAATAATCAAGGAGATAACTCACGGTAGTGGATGAAGAAGACAACCGAAAATATCTTTTTATTTATCAAATAAATTTGGAGAAGAAAATTTATAGATAAACCTTTAGTCCATTAACATACCACTCTGCAATTAACAAATACACACTATCATGCAAAAGGGATTACTTATATTTGTAGAACTCAAAGACAGAATGAAAACCTGAAGAAGTTACTAGACCAATAGACAAGATACAAAAATAAAATCGCTACAATTGAAAAATAAAAATAAAAGGAAAGGAGATTAGATGTATACAGGTTCATAACCGATAATTACAGATTTACCTTGGTCTATTTGCATATTAACTGTAGCGTAAATATTTTTTTAACCATTTTGCATGAACCCGGAAACTTAGATGTCTATGTGTGCTGGTTAAAGTTAACTTTTTGTCCCTCCTATCTCCGATTTGCATGATCGCTTCGTACCAGCGCTTTTCAAACACCGTTTTAAACAGCTTTAGATATATCCACTAATTCAGAAATGTTAAAAAAACATAAAATGACTTTTTATGACTTAATTATGTTAAAAAAATTTTCGGTATAAATAAAAACAAATTGGTCATTGATTATTTAAAACGAGCTCGAACATGGTTTAAAATTAAACGGAACCAGTTGAGAATCGCTGCTTTATATCACTATTTCAAACCACACAACTCCGTTATTACTA
Source organism: Onthophagus taurus (assembly GCF_036711975.1). Taxonomy (NCBI): domain Eukaryota; kingdom Metazoa; phylum Arthropoda; class Insecta; order Coleoptera; family Scarabaeidae; genus Onthophagus; species Onthophagus taurus. The sequence continues at coordinate 8,505,452 of NC_091967.1, forward strand.
GATATAATCCTGGAATATGCATACAGACACGTTAGTTAAAGTCAGTTATTATTAATTTTTTTTAAATTATACTGCTGCGAGATGAATATTTAGATGACAAAAAAACTGAAATCAAAAAATAAACGAATTGAAATGAATGTGGTTGGAATTTGTAAGAAAGAAAAACGTTCACATCGAAACTCACTTTAAACAAGCTTCAACAATATATCAATTGGGTTAGATTAATTTTTTTTTCGGGTTGTTGTACTTTATTTAGTGTCAATGACCAGAGAGATTGAAAATAACCAGACTAAATTCGAGCAACATCCGAATCGAACCATTAATTAATTTAGAAATCATCACACTTTCACTTTTCTTTTAACGTTTTTCTAACGTAATCAAACAATCTCCAACGAATTCAATACCGTAATAAATAATAGCGATTTTTTTATAAATAAAAATCGTTTATGGAGGATTTAGAAATTTCTTCTTTTCAGAAAGAGAAATGAAGTTAAGGCGAGAAAAAAATTGTAAAATAACACGTGTTTAGTGTTTTCTTCAGCTGTCGTTGTGAAACCTAATAATAAGGTTCGTTACTTATTTGCTCCGGTGCAGTTTAGAAAGTAAAGTGACTCAAAATTACCACGAAAGTGAAGACACCTGTTTGTGATTTTCTAAGGAAATCTAAGAAAATGAAATTAATGGTGAAGGAAAATTTGAAATTTCAAAAAAATTCATTGTCCAGCTTACAAAATACAACATCGTAATTCTTAGTAGACATCAAAGTAACAGTTAGAACTAGACATTCGAGCGTACAAAATATAGGTCATAACGATTTACCTCCTCGCCGGCTATTTCTATGACTAATTCGCCATATATTATCCGTCTCTATAGAACCAACCCAACGACGAATCGAACGTTTGACCTCAACAAAGATTATATTAAATTCTTCGTTGTTTAAGGAAACAAAATAAAATTTATAGAAGAAAATTAAATTACTCAGAGGACAAGGACGTGTCCTTCCTCCTCTTGGTTTTTATCACCAACTGTGAGCAACGATAATTATTCCATGTAGAGAAGAGAAGAGAACGTAGAGTTCTGGCATCCGGCAAAGAATTCGATGCTTAAAGCATTCGTAATGTTCTAGGTTGTTCAAAGAAATCGATAAACAAAGTCACCGTGAACAAAAAAAGAAGTCAAATCGATTTTTGTTAACATAAAAATTAATGTTATTAAAAATCTTTCTGAACCTGTAGTTACAGATTTTTTATAATCTCTTTTATTACGATAAAGAAAGAAAATATATAGAGCGTATTTCTACGAACCGTTTCTCGTGAACAAACATGGTACTCGCAGTCGGTTGGGAAAATGCCATCTCGTTCGAACTAGAAACGGTATTGATTGATTGGATCTGTTGGGCATTACCTTTTTCATGGATGTTTTAACTCTTAACCGTCGTCGCCTCTTCGATAAACTATCGTCGTAAAAAAGAGAAGAAACAACAAATAAAAAGAAGAAATAATAGTGCGATAGAAAAGAATAACACCAGGAAAACAGGAAAAATAAAAAGTTGTAAAAGACGTGATTCGTATTTCGTAATAGAATGGACGTGAGTCTTGTAAGAACCGAAAAGGCAATTATCAAACGAACCCATAATGTTTAAAATGACGATAAAACCCTACAAGATTTATGATTTCCTGGATTTTATCGTCGCATATTTACAATTATATTAAATTTGTTGAAATGCGTGATAAAAGTCATGTTTTAGTTTTTATTTAAAATTTATATTACTCTTCATTTATAAATGTATCATTATTTAAGTATTAATTAACACAATATGTTAGTGTTTTTAACAAACTTTGTTTAAAAAAATTATGAAAAGGTTAAGGATGCGAGACATCTATTTATATGCTGATCATAATATTAACCTAATCGTCTTAATCGCGGTTTAGAACTAGACGATATGACTCATAGTCATTTAATTTCTTGGAAAAACTAGTAAACTGGAGAAGATCCACTTTTTTTCTGCTTGGGTTACATCTCAAAATTTTTTTAATCTTGCTTGTACGACAGCATAAATCTATTAGATTGTCTGTATGATGATCGATGACTTTTATATAGATTCTAAGATTGGGGTGCTTTAAACCTAAAGAGCCGACTTCGCTTCCTCACGAAACCCTCATATCTCAGGTCATCAACCTAACCAGTGTAATTCTAGACTTCAACAAGTATGATATTTATAACTTACAGAGTAGAAAGGAGAGGTTTTTTTTATATCTGTAAAATGTAATTCTAATTTACAATGTGTAATATACAATGAATACCTTATTGGAACTTTTATTCCACATAATCAAGAAATCTGATAACCAGAAAATTATGTTTGATTAGAACAGTCCAAATAAATCAGACATAATGGTATAATCAGATATTCTTGACTATCTACAATCTGAGTTTTTGACAACGACTTTTAATGCATGTTATGCATGTAACTCAATACAAGATACAATACAATACATAAAAGCAACTTACGCTTGATTTTTTGTGTGTTTGAATCACAATACTCAAATCCTGTTGAATCACAATAAGTTGGGTTGACTTGTTTTAGGGTTACATTATTGGAGTTAATTTACTTTGGAAGTGGGTTGCTCTGGAATTTATTTACTTTGTGGTTAAGTTTCTCTGGGGTTGGTTTACCTTGTTGTTAAGTTTCTTTGGAGATGTCCTGCTTTTCTTTAGAGTTACGTTATGCTTGGGTTACTTTGCAATATATTGGGATTGGATTGGCTTGCTTTGGAGTTGAGTTACTTTATGGTTAAATTCCTTTAGAATTGGATTAGCTTGCATTTGAGTTAGGTTACTTTGTGGTTAAGTTGCGTTAGAATTGGATTATTTTGCTTTAAAGTTGGGTTACTTTGTAGCTTAGTTGCTTCGAGGTTAGGTGGTTTTATGGTTGAGTTGCATTGTTTTGCTTTGAAGGTGAGAAATTTTGTGGTTAGTTTGCTTTGGAGTTCAATTACTTTGTATTTAAGTTGCTTTGAAATTAGATTAGTTTGCTTTAGAGATGAGGTTAGGGTTGGATTTATTTAGTTTAGATTTGGGTTAATTTTTAATTGACCTGCTTTCGAGTTGGAATACTTTGTAGTTGAATTTGATGTTGATAAATATGTCGTGTTTGTACTCATTTTAAAGGATTTTTAATAAAGAATACAAATATGTCAAAATCGAGGTTGACATTTTAAACCTGAAGTTAGTTATCATATAATAGAATCATCTCCATCTTCTTCAGATTAGCAGAAAGAGGTTGTTTCCGAACTATATTATGTTTTACCTGCATTGTGCTAAAGACTATCACCATAGTCTTTGGTACATTTTCCTAACCAGAATTGTTAGATCATCAGATTGGCTGCGTTGAGACCTGCTAAAGACCATTATGAGCCAGTTTGAAAAAATATTGATTTGGTTTTTTTAATAATAATTTTAATTTTTCAGTTGGAGCTAAAATTGTGTTACTTAGAACTGATTACCAATCGTTTTCTGTGTAATGTTCTTGTCACGCAAAGGATCTGTACTCGTTTTACAAACTAGAAAAGACGTACAAAAAAAATACAAGTTTACAAGAAGCAAAAAAGGAAGAGATAAAGAAAAGCGTACGTTTTGTGTGTGTATGTTGTGAGAGTGTGTTTAATAAGGGTGACACGAAGTGGGTTCCCACACAACCTGGGGAATTATTAATAACCTTGAGTTGCGTTAAATGCGAGTCGCGCACATTTTCTAGTATGTACTCTCAGTTTCCGTTCTCAGTGACACTAAACTTCTTGTGGGAATTGCATGACACAAACGTTACCATGAAAACATTTTTTAAAGTTGAAATAATTTCATCTTTGAACCGAAATCGGCAAAAATTACTATTGGGTTAGTGGAACGCGTAGTACGTTTAAAGATTTTACGACTTCACGGTTGCCGTCGTACTTACACAAACGAAAGCTGCTTGGTTGTGATCATTAACAGTCTATGGGTGAGGTCCAGTTCTAAAGGAAGGTGTCACGTAGACACGATGACCTCTCTGGAAACCACATAAAGTATCTTTCTATACACAATTAAACGCGATAACTGGGTTGCTTCAACCAGAAATACTTTTTTTAAAATGGTACTAAAGAATTATTCATGAAAATAATTTCCGCTTGGTCACGTTTTAATCTCTCAGGACAAAATTCTCGCTCCAATAAACATAAGTAACAAAAAAAAAAGGTTTTTAAAATTAGTTCAGACACGATTCAAATCAATATTTGTTTTTTTTTTATGAAATGTAATTTTCTTATACAAAATAAAATGTGATAAGAAAAAATCAACTCTGCTAAAATTATCGCTGCTTCGTTCCACTGATCTAGTTCTAGGTAAATCATTTTCTAAGCACGAACATGAATGACATTTTTGTCGCGACGAGGGAAAGCTTTATTAGAAAGCTTGCTGTATGCGTGTTATTGACAATTAATAACGTGATTTATGGGTTATAATTCTTTTTTCGTAAACTTTTCTTAAATTTTAAACGCTTCTATTATTCCTATTGTTTTTTGAACAATCTCGTACTATTTTGCAAATACAGCACACGGTCTCACCTATTGTTAAGGTAGTTGAACCGAATGATTAACAGTATATCGTTGTTTTTTTGTGCCCGTTCCATCGATATTTTCCTTCCCCTCTATACCTCTCCCGTTATAATATATCGGTCCCTTGTCCATTGTGTTCGCTTTCGCGTCCATATGTGACCGCGAGGCTTATAACGGATCCATTTAAAACGATCGTTTCTTGAATGATTGATTATCCATTATTAAAATAAATCTCAACAAATAAACAACAACATGGGTATTTATACAATTTTTACCTCTACAAATATCTGATATTAATCAATTAATATAAGAACGAAGGCTTTCATGGTACGTTTTTTGAAGGCATTATATAATTATAATTGATATCTAATTGTCAGTTAAGTTGTTTTTGTCTTCCACATCAATCCATGTGCAGCTGAGTTCCCAGCCGTTTTCTCTATCATATCTTGTTATTCCCATACCCATGAATCTCTACCGCTTCTCTCGCCATTTTTTGGAAATTATGTCCGGTTCTAGCTAATACTTTGGTTTTCTCGAACTCTATGGTGTCCTCCTTTCTGGCATTGCCTAATTCGATGTTATGTCCAGTTTGGCCAACGTAATCCTTCCCACAACTGCACGATAGCCGGTAGACTCCCTCTCCCTTTAATGGGGTTTGTTTGTCTTTAACCCGTTAAGCGGATTGATAGGCTGCAGGTAGTGGCTCTCCTAGTGGCCACGTATTTTAGCAGCTAGCGTATATATTCGTCATATTCATCAGAAGAAATTTTCTTTTCGTCATATCCATTACACAATTTTTTTGCACGTTACATTCATCTTATACCATTCTATGATTGTGCACAATATTTAGTGAAATTTTGTTGAAAAAATAAAACTTTGTATTCATTATTTTAACTTGAACTTGCAAAAAGGAAGTAGAAACTGTGGGATTGTAATTATACAGCTCATAGCTCGAAAACAAAAGAGTTGCGACCCTATGTTTATATAAAAAATTTGGGTTATTTTGGTATGTACTACATCCTAGTAAAGTTTCCCGATTAAAAACTGAACCACCCTGTATATCATTTTGGTGGTTTTACTATTTTAAGCACTCTCGCTATGTCTTGTCGAATTTCTTCTGCTTTTACTTCACAGATAATTAATTAAATAAGTTTTAGTACAGTATTATTTTCTCATTTAGTTGAGGGGCTAGTTGAAGTCAGAGTACCATTCCAAAAGGAATTAGACAAAGTCTTCAATAGATGGCCCAAGTTTAAATTTTTCTGCCCATTGATTTTAAAAGTATCACTAATAAAATTGAAAGAACCAGATCAATCCATATTGTTTATATTCGTTAGCAGAAAAGTTACTCAAATTACTTTGTTGGTGATGTAGCAGCTCCATTCATAAGATTTTTGATGAGAGAAACTGCTGAATATTTCTAGATTTAGGTCCTAGACATCTAGAAAAATTCATTAGGTTTAGCCGTACGTCTCTAAAGACGGCTATTTAATATTAAAAGAGAATTTTATGTGGTTGGTAAAAAATGAGAAAAGGTAAAATAAGCGGTTGTTCCAAAAGGTATTTTGGCCCCGAGGGATTCTTTAAAGATCACACGCGGTAAGTAACGGCGGGTGGTCGAATAACCTCCCTTTTTTTCGTCATCCTTCTTTTTCTCTGTGATAATCTTCTCCTTTTCTTCGGTTTCATCATCCTTACCGCAACGAAATTTAAAAGTAATTTTCTTACTTTTTCAATGTGTCATTAAAATTGTTACAAATTTTTTTTATATAATTTTAAATCAAAAATTGTTTAATTATTGTTAAAACAGGAAATAACTAAAAAGGTACACGGTCCTTGAACAGTATAACTACACGTAAACGTACGGTGTTGGAGCCGATCCCATTTCCTGTTCGACCGGAAATGCGATAACCGGCCATTTACGTTTTAAATTGAAAAACCTTCATGTATCCAAAAGAATATCTAGTATGTTGAATGTAAATTACAAAGAATATTATTAATCGAATGAAATTTTATTTTAATGTTTTTATAGCCGTTGTTATTACAACGTAGATTTAAATAAAACACGATCTCTTCTTGGCAAGGCGATCTCAAGAGAATGGGACCGTGACAATTCCAGGTTGTATTACCATATAAAATTGCACACCGGGACAATGTATAAAGTAAATTTAAGGTTACTACGTACAAAGGAAAAAGGTTTCATTTAAAATATATAAAACTACAACAATGTTATGAGCAATTGGAGCGTTTCATTCATTCTTCGACGTTCAATTAAAACGCTTTTCGTCTTTTTAAAACGAGACTCGGTCGTTATCTGGTCGCTTTGAAAAATAAAAACGATCTGAAAACTCATCGTCGACCTGCTTGTTATCTCTTTTATAGCGTTGTCCAGGCGTCTTCACATTCTGACCTCCACAATTAAATTTACTTTTAAAGTTGAAGACCTTGTTTCCTGTGACCTCAACATCCACAGATTTCTCACGTTTCTCGAAATTTAAGTGAAAACTTTTATTTTGATGTCCAAATTCAAATTTTTATGATGATGAAACTAACACATTAAATATTCCTCCTATGCATAGAATAGGATCTACAAACAATTTGTAATCTTGTATTTGAAAAAGATATTCTGCATCAACCCAGTTTTCACAACTCGTAACAACCAACAAAACCGGATGTTATCCTGCGGTGTTTAAAACGATCCGTTCGAAATCTAGAAAACCGTTACGTAATTACATCGATACAATATGCAAAATAGAGTGCAACCGTTTTGCTTCTAAACTGCATTTAACTTAAATTTAACGTTATAAATAAAATTACAAAACGAAACTTTCCTGGTTAGATTAAACCAGTAAAATTATTTATTCAACTTTTTTCCATTTGAACTCGTTTGAACCATCCAACAGAACATTCAAACATTTTAAGAGATGCGCGGGTTGTAATATATTGACTTAAGAAGTGTACTCTCCGAGTCTCGGTCGGCTCTCTTTGTTGTCGTCTTTAATTTTTCGTCTGACAGCCCAACCTGCATCTCACGATGGATGCCCCCACGGCCTCTCTAATAAAGTGCATCCTAAATATCACCCTCTTCTCCGCGCAACGTTTTCATCTTCTTCTCGTTTCAAAGAACCGGTCTCTAAGAAGATGCCTATCTTTCAAGAGATGATGGTAAAATTCTTCTAGTAGATTCTAAAAATTTTTTAAATGATCTCTTAATTGTTTAAATTTCACTAATTTCAACAACGAAACGAGTTAACAAGATGGGTTAATTAATTAAAGACATTTACCGTGTTTATTAGGTTCAAGATGTGACTAGAATTTATTATTTTTAATGTATTCTTTGCGATTACATCACCTTAAAATGTTTTAAGAATGTTATGTAATAACAAAGTTATTTATAAAAGACACTTTTTATTATTCAATAACATCCTAGTGTTAAAAGTATCATAACGTTAAACCTTTATCTTGTTTCAGAAAATCCTGGAATTAAAGATGGGTTTTCCTCCAAGATGTATTGGTAAGTACAACTTATAACCTATTGTTGTGTGTAATTTTAAACATTTTAACAATTAAATTACAATCCCAATTAAAATATTTCGGAGAAGGCACCTTTAAATTTTCAATTTCGAAATTATCCACCAACAATAAATTTAAAAATTCATTTAAAGTGTCTTCATTTCGCTCAGTACATGATAGAAATATCGCCGAGCAAGTTCCACGTCTTAATAAAAACTTAAAAGTGTTTTGTAACGGTAAAAATAATTTTGAATCATAAACAACGTCCGCGGCTACGGTTACATCGCATTCATAAATTTCTTTTGTGTCCGAATTAACAGTTTCCCAAGAAACTTTTCTTACTTCATTAACTTTATTTGAAGAATTTAGATTTAAATTAATGTTTTCTTTTAAATTTTTTAACACGGAATCGTGACAATCCGTGAAAATGTATTTTTTTGGGCTACAATATTTCGTAATAACTATTCCCGTTAAACCAATTCCAGATCCTAATTCTAAAATGCGTTTGTTCATGAAAATTTCTTTATTTTCTAATGACCACTCTGAAAGGATTAACGAAGCCTGAAACAAATTTGTTGAATTTTGTGGTTAATTAATTCTTTTTAATTTTTACCCGCCACGTACATAAACCAGTGGTTCCTTCGGAAATAATGCTAGAGTTTTCCATTAAAATAATCCTCTCTTCGTTAAAAAGATAATGTTTAAAGTTTATTTTTGAATCAATTAGCGCCATCAAGCGGCCGAGAGCGTCATAAACAACATCGTTTATCTCAGCGTTCTGCTTTATTAACACCTCAATTATGTGTTTTATAAACGCCGTTTGATAAGATATTTTTATAGGATACTTTAAAATTTGTTGACTATTTACCGTTTCTTCAATTAATGTATTTTGATTATCCCATGATGATAAATTTTCGATACTCTATAACATTAAAAAACATAATTTTTGGTTAAAACTTTTTAATAACTTACCTCAATGTTTAAATTTTTTATTAGAACACAACAAAAGAATTGTTTCTTAATATTTTCTATTGATTTCTTAAAGTTTTCTTGAGACATTTTAAGGTTATATTTTCATAACCTAAAAATATTTATTATTTAGTTTTATTACTAAAAGATGGCGCTAAACTCTTACTGATTTATAAATCAAAGCGCGGTTAATCTTTAAATTTAACATAAAAGCTTGTATTTTTGTTTATATATATCTTTGTTTATTGATATCCTAGATAAATATGTATATCTATGAATAAAGGTTAGATTTTCTTAAGCCAAAAATATTTCCGATTTAGTGTTATTACTAAAAGATGGCGCTAAACTCTTACCATTTTTAAACCATTTTATAAATCAAAGCGAGGTTAATTTTTAAATTTAACAAAAATGCTTATATTCTTGTTTATATATAACCTTCTTTATAAACATGCTTGCTTATAAATATATATGTATATCTATAAACAAAGAATATATTATCTTAACCCAAAACTATTTTCCATTTAGTTTTATTACCAAAAGATGGCGCTAAACTCTCACCATTTTTAAACCAGTTTATAAATCAAAGCGAGGTTAATTTTTAAATTTAACAAAAAGCTTATATTCTTGTTTATATATAACCTTATTTATAAATATGCTTGTTTTTAAATATATATGTATATAAACAGAGGTTATATTTACTTATCTCAAAAATATTATCGATTTAGTTTTATTACTAAAAGATGGCGCTAAACTCTTGTCATTTTTAAGTCATTTTATTTATAAATCAAAACGAAAACTTAATCATCAAATTTAACAAAAAAGCTTATATTCTTGTTTATATACAACCTTCTTTATAGACACCTGGTTTATAGATATATATGTATATCTATAAACAAAGGTTACATTTTCCTAATTCAAAAATATTTTCAATTTAGTTTTATTACTAAAAGATGGCGCTAAACTTTTACCATTCAAAAATCAAAGAGATTAACTTTAAATTTAATAAAAAAAAGCTAATATATCTTTCATTCATTTTATTTAAATATTTTCATACACAAAAAAAAATATAAATTTTTTTTTTAAATAAATATCCTAAATAATTATTTTTACAAAATCATTACGTTCAAGATAAAAAATTAAGACATAAAAAACACGATATAGGCAATAAGTTAAAAATAAAAAAAAATCGTGGTGTCATGTCAGAGATAATAATAATATAATTGGGGCGAATTAATTATTTAAAAAAATGACACGATAAAAATCACAATAATACAAAGGTTTTAAAAATATAGCACAGTAATTTATGGCTTTTTACATCAAATAAATTAATTAATTGCGTATAATGTAATTTCTTTTTAATAATAATAATTAATTTGTAAATTTGTACTAGTTATTTAAAACGAAAAATATTGTTTTTACATTCCTATTTGTGAAGATAACTTGGATAACTCTTCCATTCGTTTAAAATGTTTATCAATGGTTGAAATCGGCTTTGGATATAAATCGAAAACACCTACATTTACCGCATAAGATCCGTTTGACGATTCCAAAATATATCTTTGATCTAACGTTACAGATGTTCTATAAAAAAAATCAATCATTATTTTATCAAAATAATTTTATTTAAATTACTTACTTTAAATCAATCATTTTTCGATAAGTCAACATAAACGAACAATCATTCGCTACAGACGCAATTAAATACGGAGTTAATTCTAATTCGTTAAAATCTTTACCGTTTTCTTCTTCATTAACACACAAAAAATCTTTCTTCCTTTCAATTTCATTTAATAACGTTTTAACATAATTGCTTTTATTCCCCAATTTCATACGATCTTTCAATTCTTTATAATAACTAATCCCCATCGAATCTAATTTTTGTACACGTAATATTCTTTCTAAAATACAACCTTCCGGAAGATCGCCACAATTTGGATCCATTTCTTTTCGATTCGAGTTAAAAATACACGATGAACGTTTTATATCAATACTTTTTATTAACGTTTTATAAATTATTTCGAGGAATTCCTCCATTAAATTATAATTTGACGACGACTCTTTGTTATGATGGAGCCAATCTTTTAAGAGATCTATTAAATTATCTTCGTTACTTTGTTCACCGTAAACTTGTACTCCATTTCGAAATATTTTAAAATTATTTTGCGGATCGGTTATTAGAGATTTAATTGATTTTATCATTCGATGTTTTTCACCCGAAAATAAATCTAATGGGCAGTAATTACTTATTTTTTTTATTTGTCCTTGAGACAACTACAAAGAAATATAGTATTAATTAAATAATTTAATAAAAATTGACAATAATTTTTATACTCTATTTTTTAATACAGAGAAGTGTTTTCAAATTGAAGCGCCAAAAAGAAGGGTTGTTATTGGTCAGTTTTAAGCAAAAATTACACTAGGAAAATTCGAGATTTGACCGAGAACTAGAAACATTTGGGTTTAACCACACGTCTCTCAAGACGGCTAAACCCGAATGATTCTAGTTCTAGGTCTTGTGTTAGTTCTAGTGCTAGTGTAAAACTAGAACTAACACTAGATCTAGAACTAGAAAGTACAGACTACAGTTTACTTAAAATCTTCTCTGGTTTTAAAACTCCCGCCAAAAAATAGCTTTGAGAAATTACACTGTGTAAACGTGACTTTTTATTTTACTCCTCTACATTAAAAAATAGAGTATAGTTAATTTTGACAGATGATTTTTAACCTAAAAAACTGTCAATATTGAGGTTATGTTTATGTTTATATGCACCGAATTTAGTTAAAATCGAAAAAAATAAGTTTATGAAGTATAATTAATAAACTTATTTTGTTTATTTAAATACAGTTATTAATAAAATTTTAATCAATTAATTAATTTTGTTGCACAATTTCGCTCAAATATATTATGAATGAAAACCTGTATTATCGACATTTTTGTATTACACTTTCTCCGCTAGATGGAGAATTTCATTTATACATTAAATTATTATTAATAATTTTTTAATCAATTTTAAATTATCTTACCTTTAAGTACTGATTTTGGCAAAATTTACATTTTTCCAAAGGATTTCTATTAGCAATCCATCCCTGTTTTGGTTTAATTTCAACGGAATAAGTAGCCCCAATTAATCCATAAGAGTCTAAATGTTTGGGCAGGAAGGCAAAATCCGTTAAAAATGTTGCTTTTCCAAATTTTAATTTCTTGTGTTTCCTGTAATCTAAACGAAAACAAAATAAATCAAGAACGTTCTAATCAAAAAAGTTGTCAAAAATAGTTAAAATTCGTCGTTATGACTAAAAAAAAATATTAATAGAAAATGAAAGTGAACAAACATTGTTATTCACAAAAACACAATAAATTTAAATGTTTATTGAATAAATCTCCGTGTGTACTCGCCGAGAAATTAACGAAAAATCAGAGCAAATTGATATCGTTGGAAAGACTTAAAGCTGCGGTTCAACAAAAACTGGATAAATCTTGCGAGAATTTAGCAAAAATCGATGAGAAATTGACCAGAACGAAAATGAGAGCAAAACACGTCGAGGACGAAAATTTTATTAAATGTCTTCATTGTAACTTATGGCGGGATATTGATGCGTTAAAACGACGAAAAAGATCTTGCGAATTGCAAGCGGTTGAATGCAGAGAGGATATGTATCAAAAATTTGCTGCTTTGAAAAAAATTTCCATCCCAATTTATCGGAAAAAAAGTAATCGAAAATGTTGTAAGACAATAAAATGCGAAAAAAAGTTGTATTGATGAATAAATTTATTTATTTCTAACGATTTTTGAGTAATAACATTTTCATCGAAATTTGAAAAAAGATCCAAAACAATAATATTGTTCTCATAAATATAAACATGTATTAGACACAACATAAAAAATGCTGACTAAATTGATCAGAAAGAAATAAATAGAAAGAGAAAGATGTTAATTTAATGTTTGAATACAATCGAACCATTTAATCTTCGTTCGCCGTTAGTTTCGAGAGTTGTTGAGGTGGGGCTTAAATATTAAAGAGTAACGAGATAATGTTGGTGTCAGGTAACAGTGGCGAGACAAACAGATATCAAACGTCTGGGATTCGAGACTCCTTTTTTTGCTTTGTTGAGAAAGGAGTTCTTATCGAATTTCCAGACAATGGTCCCCTTTTACCGGAGACCGGTTTGTGAACTCTTTGAAAAGAAAAATGAATACGAACACTATCTCGTCGCACGTGGACAAGAAAGGTTGATGACTCAAAAAATGTTTAACTCACATTAAATATTTAATAGCTTTTTATTTTTGAATTTTTACTATGTCATTCAATATCAGTTAAATTTCTAAGTAATAAGTCAAAATCACACTTCAATGTTAACATATTATTTGGACATCTAAAAGGAATCAAAAACGCAAAAACTTTTCTAGTATCAGGTAACAAACTTGAATGAACATGATACCATCAAGGTGAGAATATAAGTTTGTTATAATAAAAATAAATCAAGGGAAAAATACAATCGGGTAATTAGCTTGGTTATGGTGTAAAGGAACACGGCCTTGGTGGTTAAACTTTTTTTATTTGTATATTCAGGGTTGCTATAAACACTGCAAAACTTCCTGATTTGTAAAAATATCACGCAGGTGCGAAAGCTCACGACTAGTGAGATTATTAATATCTCAAATTACCATATTATATTATTTGACAATTTAAATTGGTCAAAATACATTTCAGAACAAATACCGCTGGTAACTGAAATAGAAAACAAATAACTGCGCTGGTATGGACACATAGTCAGAATGCCAGAAGAGAGAATTCCCAGAAGAGTACCTAATAGAAATGGGAATAGATGGAAAACGAAGGAGAGGAGAAAATAGGGCACAAGAGAGGAGGAACAACACCAAAGCTGTGATGGCATCTAGGGGAAATGATAAAGTAGTGGTGGAACGGATATCCGGAAACTATCCCGCTTTGGCAGGATATTAAAAATCTATTACTTAGTACTCCACCATTCACAGGAATTAGTATCTCTTTTAGGTATTGGACCCTGCAGATAATAATCAAGTTGAACGCTATGGACCTTTACATTAAAATGATTTGTTATTGTCAGGACATTTAAATTGGAATGTTTTCTATCTCTTTTCAAAACTAGAGTTTTCCACTCTAGCGTCGCATCTTGTTTACTCTTTAATCTTTGATATTGCTGTGATAAGTGCATATTGCAAAATGTGCAAAGTTTGGGATAAAAAGGAAGGGAAAAATGATGATTTAGGTATTTTCAAGCTGGAATGTTACTGTCTTTGCGGTTATTAATCACTAAACTGTCAAATTGAAGCTTTTATAATCATTCTCGCCAAAAGTCAAAATGGGTTCCAAGTCACAAAGATATTGTGAGTAATGAAAAGATGGACAAGCTGGCTAAAGAGGTAGCGAGGACATCCTTTATTGGAACCTAATCCGGTTGTGGACTATAAAAAAGCCACTTCAAAGTTTTCAAACAGGTGATTGACTCAAGAATAGCTTTTCGCTGGAAAGATCATTAAGACACAAACAGGCGAAAAGTGGTTTCATCTCTCAGCAAAACGGAATTAAGGGCGCCCTCAGGTTTCCTGACTCCACACGACCTTAAATTATCATCTCTTCAACATTGGACAAGCTGAGAATCAAACTTGTCGATTTTGCAACGACAACTCAAAAACTGTGCTGAACATATTCTGTGTGACTGAGTTTATCTGATACCTACGGACATAAAGGAGCAAGACTTGTGAGCAATACTAAGGTTCATTAATAACTTAAATCTACCCAAACATCTGATTAGTAAGTTATTTTTTAGTAGATCTTCATAAATTGCCAAAATATGTTTTCGTATATCTAATTAGAGTGGTAGAAGATGTAACATTAAATGGGCAGATCCAATTGATTTAATCGAAGAAAGCGCCCCAGAAAAATGAGTTATTGCAGCGAAATTTCGCTTTATTTATTTTAGTATCACATTTAAGAATACTTTTAAGAATGTTGCATAACGCATTCAAATAATTATATCTTTACAAATTTTTGTTTTCTAATTTTTTGTCCTATTTATGAGGAGTGAGATTAAAAATTACGTAACTTTCGAATAGATATATAATTGCGGGACGCAAGCATGAAATGTATGTTTTTAGATTAAAGTAAACCGCGGCGGGGCCACCAACATCGCGATTTCATAATTGCCCCCCTTCGTATCCTGTTATTTTATTTCATTTTTTTTTCGTTGAACTCTCACGCGGCCCCCCCAGGGGACGTTTCCTGCGAAAAACACGTCGTGGCGCCTGATGTGTTACGCAAATATTGACAGAGAAGCAATCTCCTTCTCTATCAGAGAATGGAGTTTTTTTTATGATAATACACTCGAGATTTTTTTACAACAAAAAAGTCGATTGCAGGTGTAATGACTAAACCAAAAAAAAATTATTTACATATTTTAACAATTACGTTGCTATATTATGGATTTTTCATGTTCAATATCATTTTCTACGTATTAATTTTTATCTCTACAACCGTATTCTTCTCCAACAATTTT
The DNA here is from genome assembly GCF_036711975.1 of Onthophagus taurus. Lineage (NCBI taxonomy): Eukaryota > Metazoa > Arthropoda > Insecta > Coleoptera > Scarabaeidae > Onthophagus > Onthophagus taurus. The sequence continues at coordinate 8,521,058 of NC_091967.1, forward strand.
AGATAAACCGAAAAATCCCCTTGATTTCTTTTTAATAAAATGATTCAAATTTAACGTTGTTTTGTATGTTTCGTTGAATGAAACTTATCAAATAAATAAAAAAAGCGATAAATAAATTCTCGAATTTTTTTCAATTCGTCCATTTATTGCTCACCGAAAAAAAAACCTTGAAAAGATAGCAAAACGTTTTCGACTACAGGAATTTGGTATGATTTCGGTGACGTAATGATAATAATTGATACAGGTTATATTTATAAATTAAATTAATATAATCATCGTAAATCACAACAAAAATTAAAATATAATCACTTAAATACTTATTAATGTTTATTTAAGCGAAATAATAATGTAATTTTCCAATGTTTATATGAAAATATGTTTATAACGTTATAACCGCATTTAACAAACAGGATAAAGTAAATAAAAATAAAAATAAGTAGAAACAGGGAAGCCTTTCTAAAATATCTTTCCATTACAAGTTAATATAATAATTCCGGTTCAGTTCAATTTATTAATAAAGAACGTGTTCATTTCTATTTTTATTATATAACCCCAATAATCTTTATTATAATTTTTTATATTTGCTTTTTTGTATAAACGGAATCATCGTCCAGGTGTTAAAGAAGTTTCAAACCCACACACGCATAAAAAGAACACCTGGTCGAGGTAGTGACGGGATTCCCAGCTTCCCAGTGTCTCCAACCGTTCTTTTATTGCCGTCTTATTGAACGGACAAAACGGCAAAGAATACTCAATGAACCGAAGAAGATTTTAACGGCGAAAGAGCCGTTTCGAAAGACTTTCACTTTCTCATTTAGAAATCGGTGACCGTATATTTTTGAATGAGAACCATGAACTTGACCTTCTCGAATTCATTGATAATAAAAAAAGACATAAAAAATAAATTTATTAGATCTTCTTAATTGAGTTAGATCATCATTTGTGAATAATTTTTTTATGTGCTTCCTCAAGATCCAAATTGTTATTGTATCCAAAAAGAAGATAATCTTAAAAAAATTGAAAATAACGAAATACTTGGACGATATTTGCTTGGGATTTTGAATAGAGGATTGTGAAGTTAGACACAAACGTTTTAATTCCATGGAAAAATCTGTTTTCAATTTGATTTACGCACAAATATTTTGATGTTGTTATATATTTGGACTATTTTTTTTTGACGAAGAGGTTATAAAGCTTATCTTATGTAGTAAATTTGACCGAAAAATGATGTAAATAACGAAACTTTCCTAAAGGTTGCGTTAAAATGGCGGATAATAGCGAATAAAATTAATTTGACGTTTACAAAGTGAGCTTAGGTTTTATCTTTATATATAATCACGTGGGAAATTAAAAATCCTTTAATTTGAGTCCAAACACGACCCAATTATCTTAAAAAACACCTGAGATATCCCACATTTAATTTTGACATAACCTCAAAAAAGTTACAACCGGAAGTTGGTGGTATATGTTGTTTTTTTTTAAGATAACTCGACCGAGTTTAGGCTCATTTTAAAGGGAATTTAATTAAGATTACGAATACGATGTTAGATTAATCAAATTCGATAGTAATAAAACCAAAATGGAAGATGATTTAAGAAAAATGATTCGATTTCAACGAAATTAAATTCTCCGGGTATTTTTAGATCTAGAAACAAAGAATTTTATTATTATTTAATTAAAATTATTAATCAAGATGGCGAAAAATATCAAACAATATCAATTTGACGTTTACAAAGTGAGGTTAGGTTCTTTTCTTATTCATAATCGGATGGAGAATTAAAAATCTCTTAAATCGAGTTCAAACACGATCCAATTATCTTAAAAAACACCCGCGATATCTCACATTTAATTTTGACATAACCTCAAAAAAGTGACAATCAGAAGTTTGTTATCTTTTAAGATAACTCCATCGAGTTTGGGCTCGTTTTAAAGAGAATTTAATGTAGATCACGAATACGATGTTGGATTAATCAAATTCGATAATAATAAGAACAAAATGGCGGATTATAAAGAAACAATGATTCGATCTTAACGAAATAAGTTTTTCGTTATTATTTATAAAATATCAGTATGTTGCATATTTTTATTCAATTAAAACTAGAACTAACACTAGAACTAGAATCATTCGGGTTTAGCCGTCTTTAGAGACGTGCGGCTAAACCCAAATGATTCTAATTCTAAGTATAGTGTTAGTTCTAGTGATAGTGCTAGTGTAAAACTAGAACTAATATTAGACTTAGAACTAGAAACATTCGGGTTTAGCCGTCTTAAGAGACGTGCGGCTAAACCCACATGTTTCTAGTTTTAATGTTAGGTGTAGTGATAGTACAAGTGTAAAACTAGAACTAACATTACACCAAGAACTACAATCCTTTGCATTACATTTGCATTACCACATTGATGCCAACACGAAGTACAACGTCCTGAAAACAGAGCAGACGATCAAATAATTGTTGCTACGTCAGAAGATAACCTTCACAAAGCCGTATACTTGCTCAATAGCATAAGTAGATATTACAACTGGGAAATCTTTAAGACAAAAATAATGGCATACACAAATTGACAATCTACACAAGAATGTGTGGACCCTGATGTATGGCAGCGAACCATAGATGACAAGGAAAAAGGACATAAGCAAGATAGAGTCCGGGTAAGTGCAGTTTCTAAGAGCGACCAAGGGCTGAAATAGCTTGGAACTTGAAATTTTCGCAGTTAACGATAAAATCAAAGAATACAAATAGAATTGAATACTAAAATTGGCACTCCAGTATAAACGAAGAGGAAGACGATCAGTGGGACGCCCGAGAAAGAGGTGGTCTGAAGGATGAGTACAAATCAACAAGGCCTAAACCTAAACGAGGACGAAGTACATCACTTGACGCCATTTTTATTACTGTGCTTCTTACTGGCGCCAAAAATCCATGCATGTGGAAACTTAGCTTAAGTCACCATAAAATTTGCTAAATGTTAGTGAAAACCGCATCTCGACATCTCCATCCGTTCTCGAATTATAGAAGAAAATGTTAAAAACTCAAATGCCTTCAATCGGACCCAATTACCATATCAAGAAAAAAAAATCAAATCATAGCCATGATAACTGTAAACATGTTATTTACTAACGCAGAAGCGTATGATATATTACGGATTTATTTTCAATGTTACAAAAATGCTGCAATTGCGTTGCGAAAATATGCAATGCAATTTCCACAAAGAAAATATTTTTCTCGACAAGTGTTTTCAAGATTGGCAAAGCGATTACGGGAAAATGGCAATTTGCAGCCCATTTAGACATCTGTAAAATTCGTAGAACACATTGAGGAAAAAAAAATTGGGAATCCCGAAAACAATTGTCCACAAGATTCTTCAAGATAATAATATGCATCTCTACCACATTGTTTTATACAAACACAAATATTACGGGAGCATCTTTCAATAGTGCACGTGGTGTAAATTTGCTTTATTGGTTTAAACGTATGGTGTGTAGAATGTATGTTACTTTATGGCAGTTACACCTAGCTTCAGAATTACTTCAAAGACGTCGGCCGCCCCAAGAATCATGAACAATACTTATAGCGAGAGATACTTATAGGAGATTCTTTCCGTTGATATAAAAATTAATCTCGGCAGACTTCAAAAACGTCGTCTGCTTCAAGTATCACGAACAGATGACGACCGACGTCTTTGAAGCTGGCCGCCCCAAATATCCCGAACAATAATTATGGGGGCCGACGTCTTCGAAGTCTTGTGTAGTTCAGAAGAATTTTACTAGCAGCGGCATTTCTTTGTCAGAAAACACATGTTCTCGACACTGTAGGAGTAAATAAGTTTGTGCCAAAGAAATTTAGGAACACAAAATTAAAGAGAGGAGAAATTATAACGAAAGAAGACAAAAACGGTACAAAAATAATAAACAAAACCCACTTCCGATTAGAATTCCGTGAAAATTTGATCCCAACTAAAAGTAATGTAAGAATCTAAGAAAAAAAGAAGATGTGCGATAAAAAAATCTTTGTGTTTATAAGAACACATCTTCTTTAAGACGCCTTTTGATTAATAAGAAATGCTCAATACGATTTATAAACGACCCATTATAACCGCTCGATGTTGCTCAATTACCCCGTTTCTATTTTTACACTAGAAATTTATTACAATTGAGCTTATATTATTATCTTAATCACTTTGCTGTAGTAGTAGCAGTATCGTTATCGGAAATTCAGTTCGAAATTATCAACTTTTATTATGAATGGTGTAAAAGTAAAGAGGTTTATCTCAATTAAGTTGAAATTTTATTGTGAAATTGTTTTCCTTCTTTTTTTTTATAAAAAATAAAAAGATGAGTAATCCAATTTTAGCAATAAATATAGAAACCGAAAATTTAACCGCATATACGTTACAAAATAGGCAATAACCAAATAAAACGATGACTAACAGTTTAGGTTAAACACAAATAAAAATTATATTCACATTTTATGATTTAATTGCATTAAAAAAAAACGTGAATAAACTAATTTTGAACATGTGAAGTTCTATTTTTATTCGTCATCATCGTCTAATGTAACGTCTGGACTTAAATACACATGAAATTGTAGCAAATTTGAAGGATATACCCGTATTTTACGAGTTTCAATTTTAATTGGGATCCCGAATGAAAGTGGAAAGAAATGTTTTGAGTTGCTATAATTAAACTTATGCGTCGTCTACTGTCTAGACAACTTTTTTATTTTATTTTAAGGTTATTTCCGGATTTTCCTTTTTTTTATTTCAAAAGGAAAAATTTTCTACCTAAAAATAAAATAAAAACGGTTAAGAAAATTATGACTCAAAATTATTTCCTGGTGTTCACAAAATTTCCCAAACCTATCAGCATGGTTTTTCCGCGAAACATTTTAAAACAACGTATTTATCAAGAAAGGAAAAAAATTACTTACTTGGTCTACATTGTTGCAAAGCTTTATTCAGATCTTCCGTTTGTCTTCTATTAATAATAATAAGAGTAGCGTCACAAACAAAACACCCCATCAATGGGGTCATAACATTTCGATAAAATTTAATGTCAAGTGATTCTTCAGTTGCCGTTTCTATATCTTCGTTAAGATCTTGATTCAAATAATCCGTAATTAATTCAACGAGCCAATCTATTAAGGTGGTACGCGATTTTCTTTGAGTCTTTTTAATCCTTAATATCTGTCTTCGATTAGGTAACGAAATAACTAAATTCGCGTTACCTTCGCCTCTATAAATCCAGTCTTGTTGTTTTATATCTGTAGATCCTTTTATGGGCTGTTGGAAAAATAAGAAACTGAATTTCGCGAAGATTTCTTTTATGTTTCCCAAATTATGAAGAATTGTAGTCATTTTAGTTATCTAAGATTAAAAGAATAAAATAGTTAAGAATTTTTTAGAGGTTATAAAGTTTTTACCGTTTTAATTTTTTCCGTTCTATAAAGATAAAAAACACATAATTTAACGATTTTTAATACTGCACTTAAAAACTACTATCACATTTTTAATAGAACGCACGCGAAAACGTTTTCTTTTCAGTTCTTTAACAGCCACAACAGCTGAACTGAAACTATTTTAATGACAGCTCGCGTTTATATGTGACATTTCATCCGCGGCTAACTTCACAGTACTCCTACCAATTCAACAATTAAATTTATTTAAAAAAATATTTTTTTATAAATCTTTATCGCGTCTACCAAAAAATACCGTTTAATTTTGGGTTGCCTTATCTTTGAGATAAATTGTAAACACGTTATTTGTTCAATTTTTACGACATTCCCCAATTTTTAATATTTTATACTATATTTAGAATTTATTACTAATTAAATAATGTTATTAAATTTAATACATAACAATATTCACTTATTTATTATAAACATAATAAGTAATATTTATTTATATTAAAAATATTTTTTTGATTACTTGCATCATTAGCGCCATCTTCAAGCGATCCCTACGATTTAAAATACAGGTAACTGTAATTTTGAAATTATAAAATCTATCTCAAAATCGTATTTTTCGGGTTTTTTGGAATAATTTTTTGGGAATAAAACCAATGCCTCGATTATTTGAAAAATGTTTATTTTTTGTAATTAATTAATTTTTAATACTGACGAACACAACGTATTTTTTCATTTTTAATCTCTTCTTTCAGTTCTTTGAAAGATTTCAAATTTAAAAAATGAGAAAAAAAAATTAAAAGAATCAGATCTACAAAAAGAATCGTTTAATGAGATTTGTTTTTTTTTGGTATTTACAAAGCAAAACCACAACTGCAAATAAATACAAGTGGAAAAACGTTCACAATGGTTATAACGAAATTAATCTTTAATTGAGATAGGATAAACTAAACATAAAAAAGAAAATTAGGGGCAATGAAATTATTGATAAATGGAATATCTTTTAATTCTTATAAGGAAGCGGAAGAATCGTCAACCCCTAAAAAGGGTGATGTTTAATAACTCATTATTTCTTTTTAAATTATTTTTTCCATTTTTGTCATTTTATTTTATATGTATATAAAAAAGAACAAGTCCTAACTTAATGTGTGGAACTAAACTACATTTAATATGTTAAGATGAATTTAAACGACCCACCCTCGCTCACTTTCTTTCTCTCACCCTTTACTCGTCTCTTTACTTTTTGCCCTTGTTATTCTTCGTCGCCGCCCCTTTCCCTTTCGCATTGTTGGTTGTCTTTGCTTTTTTGCTCTTCGGCGCCTCATCTTCTTCCTCATCTTCCTCCTAAAACACAAAAACAAATATATTTTAACATCAAAAACATCATCAAAATCGCACCTTCACTTCTTCGATTGGGGACAACGATCTTTTTCTTTTCCCATCCTGAAAAGGTGCAATTTTGAATACCCAATATATTCAAAACATCATGCCACAACAACCCCTCTATTTATCTTTAAAAAATTAATTCAAAACAACTCACCACTCCCTCTTCACCTTCCTCTTCATCAAGCATATCTTCTTCGAGTTCATCCATTTCGTCGAATTCTTCAATTGGACCTCCAATCAAATGATGACCGATGATGTGTACGGGTCCAGATCCTTGAATGAGACTGAACGTAACTGGTGGATCGGGAAAAGAGAGATCTAAGAGCACTTGGTTATTGGGGCCACCCGCTTTCAACGTCGCAACTGGTACTTTAATGGACTCTTTCCACGTCATCGCCTCTACTTGTATCACGTTCACCTCTCCTTCTTTTGCGTCCGGGCCCAATAATGCTTGTTTAATGATCAATTTGTGTCCACCTTGGTAATCCTCAGGAACTTTTGCTTCAGGATCCCATACTTCACTCGCTTTTGCACCTTCCAATGTTAATGCTTAAAAGAAAAAAAAGTGAGGTTATGTTAAATGATGATGAAAAAAAAGATAAAAATCAAAAATTGACTTCTTTTTAGTAAAGAAATTAAAAAATTATCAAAGTATTTTAAAAGATAACCTCAAAAAATCGTTTGAAAAACGTTTCGTATTAAAAGTAAAAACCGTTGAGAAACCGTTTGAATAAGGGGGAACACAAACAACAAAAGGATTTTGAGACGATACAGCCCCCGATGTAAACAAGAACGATTTTGGCGGGTGAAATGCTAAAACCGCACATAAATTACGAAGCCGTTGATTAAACAACATCGCGGTTAATCGAAATTGCACGGATTTAAACGCTGGTAATAAACGGTTTAAAAGATATTTAGCAAAGAGTCACCGGTAAACACTAAACAATGAGTGAATTCTTGTAATGGCGCGCAAAAACACCGGCGCCGTTGGCGAAAAATTACTCAAACCGCTGTAACTACGCAACAAATCGTTGTAATAATATTGATAAACGATCCGGACAGGTTATAAATAATAATTCTTACCATAAAAATATTCATCGGCCATGTCTGGTACAGGATGTTTGTGGATTTCTAAAGAAACTGCACGTGACTAGAGAAGCCGGCTAACTAAACGGAATGATTGAGGGCGAATGCAATGGCGGTAGCCGTTAGTTCGCAACTTCGAAAAACGACCACCTAAGGCGCTCGCGTCACTTTTTTTTAGGGAATTACACTAGAATTCGAACCAATTCGACGAAGCATTGACAACAATGACAACAAAAAAATTACTAAAATTACAAAGAAATTATTCTTTTTTATAATCGTATTGTTTAAAACAATATTAATCACTAAAACACATCGAAGATATATACATAAAGTACGTTAGCGTCGTCTCCACCACTCTAAAAATACAAATAAAAAAAAGTAATGCGAAATCAAATAAGATAATTTAGCGGGAAAATTAAAATAAATTCGAAAAATTCAATTAACAATGAGGTAAATCCTTCTTTGTGGAATATTTAATGCATTTTAGTACTTTAACAAATTTGTACAATCAAAATATTGAGTGAAATTATAAATTTAATATATTTTTACACATTTATCTGACATCTACCGTTCGCGATATGAACCACGCTTCATAACCACAACAATAAGCACATAAAAAATTGGCTTAAATGTTGTTAAAAAAATGTTTAAAATTTGATCAAAATTATAATTATTCATCAAAAAAGTAATATTTTTAACATAAACATTGACATTTCTGTTTAAATACGTGGTCCAATAATCAAGCACCAGATATGTATCACCACGAATCTAACCTAATATACTCTATGCGTGTTCCTTAAAAAAACTAATTTTATCACAATTTCCGGTAGCTTAACTCGTGCTAAAAGTGAAAAATGAACGTTAAAGTGGTCGCGTTTTTAATATTGTTTATCGCCCTAATAACCGGCGTTCAAAATGAAACTAGCAAGAAAGAAGATGATGAGGAAATATTTGTACCAACACATGAGTGGAAAATCGTCAAAAAAGGTTCAATTAATTATCAAAAAATCAATCAATTTTATAAATAAATATTAACTTGTATTTATACAGTATGCAAAATCCGCATTTAAACATCCATCGAATAATCACGAATTACTCAAGAATGGTAGTAGAAATTTCAAATATTTGTGATGATTTATTTCAATTTGAAGAGTAAAAGCAAAAGTGGATGTCTCGGTTATCTATACAGTAGACGAAAGAGCATTTTATTAACATTTTCAGTGCCCTCTCAGTCAATATCTTTACAGGATGATAAATATACGAAAAATTTTATCAGGGGACTTCATTAGTGGTGTATATTGCCGTATTATGCGCCAAACAATGAAGATTTTGTCCACACATGATATTGTGTCTCAGCAATATTGTGGTACTCAACATTCAGGCAATAAACATGTTAACAGTTGACAACAAAAAGTTGTATTTTTGTGTAGATAACTGCTGTTATACAAGATTTTTAAACATGTTTTGTTCCCATTTTGATTGTTAAGCACTAGTTTTTTCAAAAAACTTCAAAGTCTTAGAATTATTATAAAAAGGATCCTCTCATAAGTGGTTACAACAGTCTTGAACACGTCTTTGGTGTTTGTGTTACCCTTAAATGGCGCGAAATAATGTTAAAAACTTGGTTTTAAAAGTCTCTATGCTGTTAGAAAATCATTCATATATACAGGCTGTTTCTAAATTGATGTGAAAGATTTCAAGGGTGATTTTCAGCAAAAATTAAGGGGTGTCCTTTATATAACTTTTTGTTCAAAACCCCTTCTCCTCCAAGTTATAGCCCTCTAAAGTTGAGAGAAAAAATCTGCAACTTTCTTATCTCTTGACATTTTACAACTAACAAATTGTTTGATCACAAAAAATAAAATAATGTTGAAATCAATTTGACATAACTTCATTTCTTTGACTAATAATAACCAATCTCTGAGTTAATTCACTTGAGTCTGTGTATTATTTTATTTTTTTGTGATCAAACTAACAATTTTAAGAGAAAACATCAAGAGACAACAAAGTTGCGTATTGAATCCCTCTATTTAAATCAAGTTTTTAAATGGAAAAATGTAGACGCATTAAAAAGTTCTGATGAAAAGTATTATAGGGGTTGATTTTTTCAGCCCCTTGTAGTAACATTTTTGGGTTATAAAAACCGTCAAAATGTGTCATTTTATTAGCAACAGTTAACTGTCAAATTTCGTTCTTCTAAATTCCTATATATATATACTGGTGTGAAGTTATCCATAAATCCCAGCAATAAACTTAAAACATTAATAATTCCGTAACCAATACGATTTGGGTAACCAAATTTCACACACAGGTCACTCTTACCCTCAAGAACAGCTAACCACCCCCATTTGGTAAAAAAAAAATTTTTCAACCCTCACCCCCGAAAAAGGGATGTTTTCGCCCTGATGGGCACCTTCGAATTAAACGAAATTCTACCACATAATAGAACACACTTCTAAGTATTTTTATCAATTTTCAAAACACCGTAAGCCCTAACGGTTTTCGAGAAAAAAAATCAGTATTATAAACCGCGGATGGGACTTTAGGGGTGAATTTGACCCCGTTGGGCACCTCCAAAATTGACGAAATTTTAGGATGATTTAGAGAATGCCTTTAGCGATTGAAATCAACCATCCAAACACCGTAATGTATTACGGTTTCGGAGAAAAAAAATGTGTTATTAGACACTATAGGTATACAGCGCGGCGCGGACTTTGGGGGTGAATTTGACCCAGTTGGGCACCTCCAAAATTGACGAAATTTTAGGATGATTTAGAGGATGCCTTTAGCGATTGAAATCAACCATCCAAACACCGTAATGTATTACGGTTTCCGAGAAAAAAAATCTGTTATTAGACACTATCGGTATACAGCTCGGCGCGGACTTTGGGGGTGAATTTGACCCCGTTGGGCACCTCCAAAATTGACGAAATTTTAGGATGATTTAGAGGATGCCTTTAGCGATTGAAATCAACCATCCAAACACCGTAATGTATTACGGTTTCGGAGAAAAAAAATGTGTTATTAGACACTATCGGTATACAGCTCGGCGCGGACTTTGGGGGTGAATTTAACCCCGTTGGGCACCTCCAAAATTGACGAAATTTTAGGATGATTTAGAGGATGCCTTTAGCGATTGAAATCAACCATCCAAACACCGTAATGTATTACGGTTTCCGAGAAAAAAAATCTGTTATTAGACACTATCGGTATACAGCTCGGCGCGGACTTTGGGGGTGAATTTGACCCCGTTGGGCACCTCCAAAATTGACGAAATTTTAGGATGATTTAGAGGATGCCTTTAGCGATTGAAATCAACCATCCAAACACCGTAATGTATTACGGTTTCGGAGAAAAAAAATGTGTTATTAGACACTATAGGTATACAGCGCGGCGCGGACTTTGGGGGTGAATTTGACCCCGTTGGGCACCTCCAAAATTGACGAAATTTTAGGATGATTTAGAGGATGCCTTTAGCGATTGAAATCAACCATCCAAACACCGTAATGTATTACGGTTTCCGAGATTGTCTGAAATTTTAGGATGATTTGGAGAGTGGATTTTTGATAGAAAAAAAAACTTTTGATAAAGAATGAAATTTATTATATTAATGGTCTGTTTTACTTATAATTAAATTGTGTAATGGATTGAGAATATTATTATAATTAGTTGCTACCGCGTTCCAAACCGCTTCCAATCCTTGTTCATTTAAGTGAATGCCATCCCTGTGTAGAAATTTGTATTAAACACATAAGAAAAGAAAAATTTTCACGTTGTGTTACCCTTCCATCATGTTTCTGTTAACAATTGCTTCAATGTCGGTACAATTGATTTGCTTTTCAGCACAAAACCGTCGAATGTAATGATTGATTTCCTATAAAGGCATAGAGAGTATTTATTTATAGCATGACATAGAAATTATAATATCTTACGTTCACAGACTCGAAGTTTTTGCAGGGAGGAATTGTGCAAATTTGTATTCCTTTAGGATTTAAGGAAAGAAGGAAGCGGAAGAGGTGAGAATATTGGGACTTTAGTTGGGATGGTGATGTTTTGTGGAGTATATCGTTAGTTCCTATCATTATAACGATATGTCGTTCAACAATATCTCCACAAAACCAAGGGGAACATGTTTTTGGAATACACTTTGCGCGCCGCAAAAGTTTTAGTATTGTTTGACCGCCTACTGCTAAGTCGAGGAAATATTTTCCGTTGCTTGTCCGTTTTGATTGTCGTCCTAAAAATATATACCATTAGTAGGAATTAACTTCATATCTGTTAAAACAAATACTTACTTTGTATAGTACGTAGCATTCGGCAAAAATTACTATCGCCCAAAAACAGTAATTTCGTCGGCATCTTCGCTGGTCACTGGTTTTAACAAGAGATAAGCAGAACAACTGATCTCTGCAATAGCTGAGGAACCTTTATATATTATTAAGTTCTTACCTGTGTTACAGTAATATCGATGGCTATGATTAGTCAAAGCCGGTGTAAGTGTACTTACAATGCACTAACTCGTAAGCCACGTACCTGCTTAAGTGACCTTTTTACTGAAAAGAAGTTAAAAAGGAATTCCCTGTACATTTATTAACATCAAAAATAAGTTTCTGAATATCACTATTTCTTTATTAACTTCGCGCTTCTAAATGAAGACGTCGTTACCTCGCCAAATATTAATATATATATATTATATATTTAATTAAATATAACTATATTTGTAATTTATAATTTATATTATATATAAATATAATAACTTATTTATACACAATATATTATATACACAAAAATATTAACGAAAATATCGAAGCAGATTGATTCTAAAAAGAACCGATAAAATATCCATAAAGCGCGAACTACAGCAAAATATATCAACTAGTGATCTCCGTCCCCAATAGAATAGTTTAAGCACATTTATAAGTTTACTCCTCACCCTTCTGGCAAAATCTAAAAAAAAACAAAGGCGCTCTAAAACAACGCCGAATAAGTCGGCAACTATTTTCCCGGAATGCACTTATAATGCAAAAAATATGGACATATTTTTTCCTTAATACCTGCGCCTTTTGTAACTGCACGTGGCGGAGTTCTTACCCTTTGTCAGTAACGACTAAAAGCACATAAAACTACAAAATGCCTTTCTTAACAAAATTTATTTTTTCCATGAAATATTAAGAGTTTCGCAGTTTTCATAATCTATTAAAATCGCTAAAGGCACCTGCTATCTGGTCTACATACGTGTACAATTTAATAACAAATTTTTTTCTCTGAAGCCGTTAAGGGTTACGGTGTCTTGACGGTCGATTTAAATCGCTAAAGGCATCCTCTAAATCATCCTAAAATTTCATCAATTTTGGAGGTGCCCAACGGGGTCAAATTCACCCCCAAAGTCCGCGCCGCGCTGTATACCTATAGTGTCTAATAACAGATTTTTTTTCTCGGAAACCGTAATACATTACGGTGTTTGGATGGTTGATTTCAATCGCTAAAGGCATCCTCTAAATCATCCTAAAATTTCGTCAATTTTGGAGGTGCCCAACGGGGTCAAATTCACCCCCAAAGTCCGCGCCGCGCTGTATACCTATAGTGTCTAATAACAGATTTTTTTTCTCGGAAACCGTAATACATTACGGTGTTTGGATGGTTGATTTCAATCGCTAAAGGCATCCTCTAAATCATCCTAAAATTTCATCAATTTTGGAGGTGCCCAACGGGGTCAAATTCACCCCCAAAGTCCGCGCCGCGCTGTATACCTATAGTGTCTAATAACAGATTTTTTTCTCGGAAACCGTAATACATTACGGTGTTTGGATGGTTGATTTCAATCGCTAAAGGCATCCTCTAAATCATCCTAAAATTTCATCAATTTTCGAGGTGCCCAACGGGGTCAAATTCACCCCCAAAGTCCGCGCCGCGCTGTATACCTATAGTGTCTAATAACAGATTTTTTTTCTCGGAAACCGTAATACATTACGGTGTTTGGATGGTTGATTTCAATCGCTAAAGGCATCCTCTAAATCATCCTAAAATTTCATCAATTTTGGAGGTGCCCAACGGGGTCAAATTCACCCCCAAAGTCCGCGCCGCGCTGTATACCTATAGTGTCTAATAACAGATTTTTTTTCTCGGAAACCGTAATACATTACGGTGTTTGGATGGTTGATTTCAATCGCTAAAGGAACATCTAAATCATCCTAAAATTTCATCAATTTTGGAGGTGCCCAACGGGGTCAAATTCACCCCCAAAGTCCGCGCCGCGCTGTATACCTATAGTGTCTAATAACAATTTTTTTTTCTCGGAAACCGTTATACCTTACGGTGTTTGGATGGTCGATTTAAATCGCTAAAAGCATCCTCTAAATCATCCTAAAATTTCATCAATTTTGGAGGTGCCCAACGGGGTCAAATTCACCCCCAAAGTCCGCGCCGCGCTGTATACCTATAGTGTCTAATAACAATTTTTTTTTCTCGGAAACCGTTATACCTTACGGTGTTTGGATGGTCGATTTAAATCGCTAAAGGCATCCTCTAAATCATCCTAAAATTTCATCAATTTTGGAGGTGCCCAACGGGGTCAAATTCACCCCTAAAGTCCCATCCGCGGTTTATAAGAATGATTTTTTTTCTCGAAAACCGTTAAGGCTTACGGTGTTTTGAAAATTGATAAAAATACTTAGAACTGTGTTCTATTATGTGGTAGAATTTGGTTTAATTCGAAGGTGCCCATCAGGGCGAAAACATCCCTTTTTCGGGGGTGGGGGTTGAAACAAATTTTTTTTACCAAATGGGGGTGGTAAGCTGTTCTTGAGGGTAAGAGTGACCTCTGTGTGAAATTTGGTTACCCAAATCGTATTAGTTACGGAATTATTAATGTTTTAAGTTTATTGCTGGGATTTATGGATAACTTCACACCAGTTATATATATATACATACAGGTGATTCTCAATCTATACACATAAACTTGGGGATTTATTCTTCGAGACAAATAATTTTATTACAGTTATTATATATAGTTATTAGTGAAAAAATGGTAACATAAGTTTCCTAGATATGCGATATATTCACTGTGAAGGAGTGTATAGATGTTTACAAGATTTTATCTTTCAACAGAATAATGATTCGAAGCATACCGCGCTAGATTCTAGACTTTGGATCGTGTTCAGAGACTATTCAGAGCACCTCAAAACGGCATCACGAAGCTCGGATCTTAACCCTATGGTCAATATTCAAGACGAAATTGAAATATTACGATATTAGAAACGTAATCGATTTAAAAATAGCGTTGAAGAATAGTCCATTCTGTAAATAAATACCACCTCAATTAACCACTAAACTAGCGGAATCGAGACTTAGACACCTCGCGAAATCGCCGAGATGTCTAAGTGCTGTTGTTACGCAAACAGACATCCAGCAAAGTGTTAGTGTTATTCCAAATGTATAATTTTCTTAGTAATTAAAGTTTGTACTGTTCGAATAAGGCTTTTGCTGTCAACTGTGATAAAAATGTCCTTTAACGTTCGGTTACTCTTCTCAGTGAAAAATCATCAAAAATATTTCAAATTTCTACTACCATTCTAGAGTAATTCGTGATTTTCTAATATTTCGGAGGGTGTTTGAATACGGATTTTGTCATTATTTACTCAATAAGTTATAAACGTTTAATGTTATTTACCCAATAAATGAATTATAGGTTACGTTATTTTCACAATTATTCATTTATAGGTCAAAAAATTCCAGAAGGTCTTCACGTTCGTATGAACTTAGAAACGGGTGTAACGGAAGCAAAGTTAATCAGCAACGATAAACCAAAAAACGCATTAAAAATGATCGAGGATGAATCAAATAATTTCCCAGAAAAAACCTCCTCCGAATCTGAAAATCGTAAAACTTCCTACAAAAATTACGAAGAACTCAAAAAAGATTTTAACGAATTAAATTTGAACCCAAAAACGGATGCGGAAATTTTACGCGAACTAATTGAGAAACATGTCGATATATCCAAACAAAAGGATCGCGATGAAGAGGAGATATTAACGATATTGGAAGATCTTGAGTTTTTGGTTCATCAATACGACAACGCAAACGATTTTGTGAAAATGGATGGATTTAAAACGATTGTTTATCACAATTTGAATGCAACCAACAGCGAAATTAAAAGGGAAACTTTAAAATTGTTAGGATCGTCAATGCAAAATAACGTTAACGTTAAAATACATGCTTTAGAGACTGGTAGTGTTGACATTTTATTACGCATTTTAGCTTTAGACACGGATATGAGTGTAAAATATCGAGCTTTATTTGCGCTAAGCGGTTTATTAAGAGATTTTCCTTACGCCCAATTAAAATTTGTTGAAAATGCCGGTTTAAGTGTCTTCTCAAAACTTTTCGAGTCAGATAATCTCAAAATCCAACAAAAAATGTTAACTTTAATCAACGATTTATTACAAGAAGAAATTGATTCAAAAAAAGACACCAAACAAGTTGAAAAAATCAAACAATACGAGGATATCCAGTTAAGAAAACGATTAATAGTTCATAATTATTGTGATCATTTAAATAAAATGATTGTAAACAGTGTAGTGATTGAAGCTAACGATCACGATATCATCGAGAGATGTCTTGGGGCGTTATATTTGATGGTTGATGATTGTTCATCGAAATTAACTGATAAATCTAAAGATATTGTGCTTAGTTTGAGGAATTTGTATCGGAAATTGAGTCAAAATGAGAGTGTTGATGGTGATCCTGATTATTTTGGTACTTTGTATGATTTATCCAATGCTATTGTTCAGAGAATTCAAAAAATTAAAGTTGAATTGTGATATTAACCTGTTTTATGTTTAGATTTATTTATTAAAAGTTGTAATGTTTTTGTTTAATAAAATAATAAAATTGTAATAAAACTATAATACTCTATTTTTTTAATTCGGAGGAGTGTTTTCAAATTGAAGCGCCAAAAAGAACGGTTGCTATTGGTCAGTTTTTCAGATTTAAGCAAACGTTACATTAGGAAAATTTGAGCTGTTGCCGGCCGTCTAAATTGCGGCTAAAGCCGAATGTTTCTCCTTCTAGGTCATGTGTTAGTTCTAGTGATAGTGCTAGTGTAAAACTAGAACTAACACTAGATCTAGAACTAAAAAGATTCAAGATTAATATTTCTTATTCTCTTTCTTGTTTTTTGAGAAAAATACATCATGTTTAGACTCATTTTAAAGGTTTTTTAATAAAGAAAACATCATGAAATAACACCATGAAGTTGTCCATTTGTCTATTATATGACAACTAACTTCAGGTTTAAAATACCTTAATTTTGACATATTTGTAATCTTCATTAAAAACCCTTTAAAATGAATACAAACGACATATTTATCTTGGATATTAATGAAGTAATGGTCAACTTCCGGTTAGAAATGTCAACGTCAATTTTGACATATTTGTAATCGTCGTGAAAAAATCCTTTAAAATCAGCCCAAACATGATACGTTTAATTCCAATTTACTCGAGATATAAGGTTTGAAATGTCAACGTCATTTTGATATATTCTGAATTTTTATAAAATGTCTTAAAATGTGTCACAAAAATATAATAAAAAAAATCAAAAATTAAGGTTGGCATTAATATTTAAAAATTAAATTGCTCTCTTCATTGTTGCTAACTTCAGGTTTATGTTTTTTATTATAACTTTTTTGAGATAAGTGCGTCATGTTTGGACTCATTTTAAAGGTAATTTTATAAAGATTACGAATATAATAATAAAATTAAAGTTAACATTAACACCTGAAAGGTTTTTTCGTCGTGTTAGTTCTAGTTTTAATTGTTATTCAGCGCTAGATTGTTGTATAATTTTTTAGAACTAACACAAGAACTAGAATCATTTGGGTTTAGCTGTCTTAAAAATGCACAGCCAAATCAGAATGTCTTTAGTTCTAATTTTAATTGATATTCTGCGTTAGATAGAACAAAATCATAAAAATTTCCTCTTTACACACATTTTATTTTTTTAACTAAAAGAGTACCATACATTTATTAACATTATTTCTTATCTAATTGAATAATTTTTTAATCCATTTATTATTTTAAGTTTAAACATAAAAAGCAATTACATTTATTACATTTATCATCAAGCATAATTTTCTTATACATTAAAAGAAAAAATTAGAAAAAAAAAACAAGAATTAGATAACCTCAAAAACATAATCTTATACATCATGTATCTATAACATTATCTATAATCGATTACAAGATTCATTATTTTCCTTCATTACTTTTAGCAACGCGTCTCATATAATCCACTCCTTCCAATATACCTAACCCATTTAATAACATCGTGATCGGAATAATTCAATTTTGGTTCGAAAACTTTCAAATATCTAACTTTAAATCCTGAGGGCGCGAATGGAACCTCAAAGTTCATCGAAATTGGTGGCCTGGTCCATTTCTTTTTTGTATCCGTTTCTAATAATTCGATTTCCGCCGATAATTGTGTTTCTTTCATTCCGGCTAATCGTTTAATTTTCCAAACAATCGCATTTTCCGACGCTTTATACTTAGCTTTCCCTTTTAAACAGATTAATTGAACGCCGGAAGTGTTTAAAGGGGTGGGAATTTTAACTTCGATTTTTTGCCCCAAAAGTGATGGCTTGAAATTACTTTTCAAAACAACTTTAACCTCCATTTTTGTCCTACCTACTTCTCGAACTAGAGGAATTACTCGAAACGGTAACGAGATGTCTTTTGTCGTTCGGTAGCGCATCAATTCAAATTCACCGTCCGGTGGAATAAAACTAATGGAATGTTCCGTTTCAAATTTCGATAATTTTACGCATTGGTGAAATTGGCAATCGTCTATTACAACTACGGGTTTTCCTGATCGAGCGGCTTCTGATTCTGAAGCTCCGGATAGTCCACTTTTACCCTTTGCTTCCATAACGATTTTATCGTTGATTCCGAATTTACATTCAGGCATTCCGCTTAAGTATGATTTCATTACAACTTTTCCGGCTACGTGCGCTGATAAAACTTGTCCTTGGGGCGACATTAATAGGTTAACGTATTCGAGGACGTCCAAAAAGAGTTCGTTTCGGCGATATTTTATTCCTTCGCGGCGCCATCCGATTTGTCCCGTTACTTGGGAAGTTATCTGAGCTTGTTCTTCTTTTGTGGCAGATTTAATACCTTGTTGTGTTATGAACGTTTTTAAAACGCCGGTATCAGAATTTTGGGGGTACCCAAAATCTAAGATTTCATCTAATAACTCATAGATTAAAACAAAGTTGTTTTTAATGTTTTCTTCGGATATTTTACCAAAATAAGATTGCATAACATCAATTATTTTTAATAAAAATTCAAACACCATTGCAGCATTTACATTTTGTTTAGTTACGGCGGCTATCCATATATTTGCTCTCTAAAAATGCACTGTTAACACCAACAAATTATGATTTTGTGTTTATACCTTTATATGAAAAAAGGATGTTCTTGCAATATTCGTAACTGGTGAACGGACTTGTTGACGAGCGTGAATAACGTTTACTCGAAATGCATCAACTGCATTTCTCCCAATATCATCTCTGTATACCCTTGAAATTAGGACTTCGCCTTTATGGTTGTAAACGAATAACCCGCCAATCATATTGACTGATTATCTAATAAGAAAATATATTTAGTTAATATAACCTTTATAATAAGATAACTTTAACACGTCATAAATATAGGTCGGCTTAATTGAATGAAATTAATAAGATGGAAGATAATTACCCGTTCAGTTTTGGCGCGCAACAACAAATCTGAACCTTTATTCAACAATTATCGATACATTTCGTGGTTATCACCGGAAAATCAACAAATATTACGTTTCTACCATAAAACCAAAAATGTCATATTGATTACACCCACTTTTAGAACTGTCAATTTCAAGTTTCAAGCGACATCTACACATGAAGATTTTAAATTTGACATATCTAATATTAAAAAGAATAAAAATGTTTTCATTTTACATTATTTGTTTAAAACGGTTAATTTCATGTTTATAAATAATATTTTATAAATAATTAATTTAATATTAATTAATTAAGATAGATCTTTTTTAACAACCAAATAAATTTAACACCATTGTCAATAGATGGCACTTTTCTATTTTTTAATTCGGAACTTTTAACACGTTTATTCTATTTATGCAGACTAATTTGCTATCAGAAGATTAAATACTGCTAGTAAAAGACTAAAAACTGCTTGGAAAGAGGATATACTATTTCAAAAAGTTACCTACTGCTTCTAAAATGCTAGATACTACAGAAAGATCACAACTTACTTGAAAAAGACTAGATACTGTTTTCAAAATAATACCTATTAATAACACTGCTGTTAACCTACTTGAATAGGCGGAATACTGCTTCCAACCTCTTTTTGGTTTCAAAGACTTTAATAATTGTTTGAAAAAGAGATATGCTTTTCAAAAAGCTACCTACTTCGCTTCGAAGCTACCGCTTCTTCCAGAATGTTATATATTGCTAGAAAAGACTAATAACTACTTGGAAAGAAGATATATGGTGTCCAAAAAAAGTACCTACTGCTTCCAAAATGTTAGATACTGGTGGAAAAGATTACAATCTGCTCGGAGGAGACTAGATAGTGCTAACAAACAACTACAAACTGATTGGAAAGACGAGATACTGCTTCCATAAGACTACTTACTGTTTTCAGAGCACTATATACTAGTAGAAAAGATTACAACCTGCTTGGAGAAGACTAAATACTGTTGGGAGAAACTATTATTTGCTTGGAAAGAGAAGATACTGTTTTCAAAAGGCTATTAACTACTTTCAGAATGCTAAATATTGTTGGAAAGACTAGTAATTGCTTGGAGAAAGCTAGATATTGTTGGAAAACACTATTTACTGCTTTCAGAAGACTATATATTGCTGCCAAAACACTGCTAAGTGTTTGGAGATTACAATACATACTACTGGCTGAAGACTATTTACTGAAACTATTCTTCTGTTGAGTGATACCTTTCTGTGTTTTTGGGGAGTTTTAAAACCAGAGAGGATTTTAATTAAACTGTAGTTACGAATTTAATTATAATAAAGGCCGCCAGTTAAAAAAGTGTTGCCAACTTAAAGTTCTATAAAAAACACCTAAGGTGCCTTTAGTGCGAGGGAGGTTTGGTGAAACGGAGATTCGTCTGATGACGATCACGTGACGTCAGTACGTTGGGGATAAATCTCCGTTTCTCCAAATACCCGAAAGTTGGTTGAAGTTTATGTTTTGGAGGTGAAATTGTCCCAAAAAAATCTGAAACCTTTCCTATCCCATACTATGTTACAAATAATTGTTAGTTTATAGTTTAAGTCACGTGATGACCGGATCGCTGTATCACCAAATACCCTGCGCAGTAAATAGGTTTCGTGACAGTGTCACTCTCCCTCCTTCAAATCTCCCAATACCCACATATCCAAATCTCCTTCGCACTAAAGGCACCTTTAGTAAGTTCTAGTTTTACACTAGCACTGTCACTAGAACTAACACAAGACCTAGTACTAGAAACATTCGGGTTTAGCCGTCGTGGGAGACGTGCGGCTAAATCTCTTCGCTGAGACGGGTCTAAAGATTTAAATTATGTGCAATTGTTTGGTATGGATTACGGAATATGAAAGAGGACTTTGTTCTGAATCTAGTACAGTCAATATTAATATTGGTTACATAAGAAAAATTTCGAGAGAAGTTATCTTAAAGTTTCATGATTTTCCATTCATTTGAGATGGAAAAATAGCAGTACCATGCCAAACAACTGTTTCAAATATCAAAAATTAATCACTGTCTTAATAAAATATCTAAAAAACTGGTTGCCATGGTTACGCATTACTACTGCTATTTTTTTTACCTCAAATGAATGGAAGATCATGAATCTTTAAGGTAATTTTTCTCGAAAATTTTCTTAAGTAACTAATATTAATTTTGATTGTACCAAAATCAAAATAATATCCTCTTTCATATTCCATAATAAAAATGGGGGATTGCTATTTGAAAAAATAGCGATGATGTCATAACTTTGTTTGTAGTTTTTTTTGGCGAAAAAACTTTAAAATATATACAAAAAAATTTAAATCCTTAGACCCCTCTCAGCGATTTTTCTATAAACCGTTTTTGATTGTTTTAACGAATTTATCCGTTACTTTTGGGAAGCACTGTATAATTTATATAATCTATCAAGAATACATTTCTAACTCACTTAAAAAAGAATTAATGTTTAATTTTGTTTTAATTTTATTGAAAAAGTGATTATTACATAATGGTTTCTATAAATCAAGAATAATACTTTACAACAATTTCTTTTTTGATCTCAATACGTTCAATTTGTTTATAAAAATATTTATCTACAGGTTACAATATACAAGGTAAACCTAGAAAAAGAAATAAAAGAATCGTTTTTAAAACTAACTTAATTAATACTCTTCAAAAAAAATGAGGACAAAGTTATAGAGTATAAATATAAAGAGCATGAATAGGTAATTAATAATAAACTTGTCAAAACAATAAAAAAGATCCTATGAAATTAACGTGTTCCTTTTTTAAAAATGTTTTTAACAACAAATTCTTACATAACAGAACACCACTTATTACTCGGTGTTTTTTCATTGCTTGTATTTAAATTACCAATCTTATTAACATCGTTATTATCGAAAACATTATTTTTATAACCCGTTAATTTAGGCGTACTTGAAGCCTCGGGTTTTTTGGCAAACGGATAAGCAAAATAAGACATAATTCCTGATGAATTTGAATCTTTTTTAGCTCGCTTAGACTCCTCCAATGAGTCACCACCAAAATATTTTCGTTTACGACTTGCGTCCGCTTGCTCGAAATTTACAACTCCCGGATAATAACTTCGTCTTATTGATCGTCTGGCTGATAAATGACGTAAAGATTCTGTTAACGAATGATCTTTCGAGGCTGACAAAAATTTACTGTACTCAAAATCTTCCGTGAATCGAGTTACATCACTTCCAACAACAGCTTGAGTACTTAAATCATTAAATGTTTCCAAAGTCGTTTCATTTTTATTATTTAAATCAATTTCTTCTAAATTATAGGATTTTTTGCCGTCAACGGCTGAAGTTTCAATGATTTTATCATCGTTTTTTAAACTTTCGTGAGATTCTTCACCGTTAATTTTTTTTTCTTCTTTATTAACTTCTTTAGTATCTTCTTTCTTTTTTTGGTCATCTTTTTTCTTTTCATCTCCTTCACCATTTTGTATTATTTCCTCAGATTGACTCAAAATTTGTACTCCGTTTGCTTCTTCAAGAATAAGAGGTTCTAAAATTTCTCCATCAAGAGACTCTTGTTCAAAAGATTTCTTCGAAATTTCATCACTTTTTGTTGAGCTTTCATTTTCAATAATATTAATACTTGTTTCGCTGGTTTGAGATGTGTCTTTTTTCTCAGATTCTTTTTCTTTTGGTTTTTGTATATTATCTTTTTGTGGTTTATCTTTAATTTCTTTGGTCTCTTCTACGTTATTAATCGTTTTTGTACTTATATTTGAGTCTTTTTTGGTCAAATCATTTTTTGTCTTAATCTCTGCTTTATCTTCAGTCTCTTTTTTGTTCTCAATTACCACAACAGGGGAATCTGTAGTTTTTCTTGAACGTTTTCCAGTCTTTTGACTCATTCTATAAAAATTAAAATACAACAAAAATATAAGAACAGCTCAGATTTACTACAGCTAAAATTAAATGACTGAACTACGCCCAAAGAACTATTCAAGCGTAACGCTTAGAGAAGGGACTAAACTTAATCTAAATACTTACACAGAAGTAATTTTTGTATACAATTTCTTTTTTTACAAAAACTATATAGAAAAACCTCATTTACTTACGTGATTAATAAACGGTTATTTTTGAATAAACTTTAGCCTCTTACATGAAAAATAAAAAGGAAAATTCTTGTTGAAATGCGGTGAATTAAACCGTAAACACAAACAATGCTAATATGGCGCCGGTTGACGCGTTCAATGATCTCACAAACATGAAAAGTCACTAAAAATTCCCAACAAAACAAAGATGAACATATCCCATTTTCTTAATTTTTTTTCAAACATAACTAAAAATACATTTAAACGATCCAAAACACGTTTCTATTTACAAAAATCACCAAATAAATAAAGAAATTAATTAAAATAAATTTAATAACAATTTATAAAATCAATCATAAAGATGGCGCCACTTAAAATCCCAAACTTAACCCTACTTTTGGTATGGTGCTTTTTTAAGCCGGGTTTATTTCTTAAATAACACTTTTTTTTTCAAACATAATTAAAAATAAATTTAAACGATCCAAAACACATTTTTATTTACAAAACTCACCAAATAAATAAATAAATTATTTAAAATAAATTTAATAACAATTTATAAAATCAATGATAAAGATGGCGCCACTTAAAATCCCAAACTTAACCCTACTTTTGGTTTGGTGCATTTTTAAGCCGGGTTTATTTCTCAAATAACACATTTTCTGCATTAATAATCATAAAGAATGGCTGCTGCGGCCGCTGCTGCCGCTCAATCGGGTATGTTATACGGCGGAGATGAAATAGGGGCGTTAGTTTTTGACCCAGGTCATCATTCTTTGCGAGTTGGGTACGCTCAAGAAGATACGCCAAAAGCGGAAATTCCCGCCGTCGTTGGTGTGGCCCCAGTTGCTAAACTCGAACCAGAAGCGAAACAAGATCCTACCAATATCAGTCAAACACCATCGTGTAAATATTATCCTTTTTTTATACCTAATAAATCTTACAATTATTATTGCAGCATGGAAGTTTTATATCGATACAACGTTTTTACATACTCCTCGCCCCAGCATGGAATTACATAGTTACATGAAAGAAGGGATGATTGAGAATTGGGATTTCTTCGAAAAAGTAATTGATTATTCTTATGAAAAAATCATCCAATCAGGTTCTGAGTACCACCCGGTTTTATTTTCCGAATCCCCATGGAATAATCGTTTAAAACGTGAAAAATTGACTGAGATAATGTTTGAAAAGTACAAAGTTCCGGCGTTCTTTTTGGTTAAAAACGCGGCGTTAGCTGCTTTCGCAAATGGAAGATCGACGGCTTTAGTTATCGATAGCGGGGCAACTCACACAACCGCCGTTCCCGTTTTGGACGGTTATGTTATTAATAATGCTGTTGTTAAATCACCGTTGGGTGGAGATTATTTAATTTTACGTGCCAAGGAAAACCTTGAGTCCCAAAATATTGATTTAACCCCCGCTCCGTTAATTGCAAATAAAGAAGTTGTTCGAGATAAAGAAAAACCTAAATTTACGAAAAAAGCTTTACAATTTACCCCAACAAATAGTTGGATGGTTTATATGGTTAAAAGAACTGTACAAGATTTTCAACAAAGTATTTTACAGGTTAGATAATGATTTTAATGATTAAAAAGATAACTAATTTTTTTTTTAAATAGGTTTCTGAATCTCCTTATGACGAAAGAATTGTCGGTAGTATACCTGCTGTTCATCATGAATTCCCATCGGGGTACCATCAAGATTTTGGCTCAGAACGTTTTCGTTTGGCGGAAGGATTATTTGATCATAATTTATTAGGGGCAGGAAATATTGGTAAATTTATCAAATAATAATTCACAGGGGAACAAAAAAAGATTTTTTGTCTGTTGCATAAGGTTATGAAGTCAATTTAGATACATATAATTATGAAGTACTCAGCCTATACATTATTTCGTTTGAATTGACATCGGTTCTCATAATTCTATAAAAAATACAGTTTTTTTTTTACAAACTTTCCCTCATTAACGTGTCTTTTTCGTAGTATAACATGACAAATACTTATTGTTGCTAGAAATGCCATGAATAGTTGTTGTATCGAATACTAATTAATCGCAATTCCCTATGGCGAATAGTCGAATAACTTGCCATTATTATTTGACATAAAAAAAGGAATATAAAATAGTATATTATTATACGAGTTAAGGTTAAGCATAATTAACCTGAGTAAATAATAGCTCATTATATTTGAGTGGAATACTATACTTTGCCCACAACTACTATTGAAATTGATGCCATAAATTATGTTTTTAAATAAATTTTTGAATAAAGTTTAAACGTCAATGTGACACAAATTCAATGTTGCCAACTGTAACCAACTTCACAACAATTTGTCAAAATTAAATGTCAATTTTATGAAACGTCATGTTTTTTTACGAAAATTAATTAAATTATGCTTAAATCATATG
Source organism: Onthophagus taurus (assembly GCF_036711975.1). Taxonomy (NCBI): domain Eukaryota; kingdom Metazoa; phylum Arthropoda; class Insecta; order Coleoptera; family Scarabaeidae; genus Onthophagus; species Onthophagus taurus. The sequence goes on from NC_091967.1 coordinate 8,547,190, forward strand.
AAAAAAGGAATTTGTTTATCTCAATGTCAAATCTTTAGAAACTCCTAAAAAATTGAATTAAATTGAGGTTTTTTGAAATTTTAACGTTTCAAATAATTATTATTATACTGTTTTTCAACCAGGAGGAGTATTTTAAATTTGTCACCAGATTGACCTTGCACGTGATTGGTTGAATGCGAGGAAGGTTCACACACAGGCAATTTTGATTTTGAATTTGAAGGTTAGGTAATTGATAATTCGACACTTTCGTGTCATTATTGTATATTTTGTGTTCTTAAACCCTTTTTTATTATATTTTGAAATAAATACACTCATAACTTCAATGTTAATTTGTATGTATAGTGTTGACGATAACAAACGAAAATAAATACAATAATAAGTAAATACATAAATAATAATAATTATTAATTTAAATTTACCGCCAAAATATCTAGTGATATTTTCTGGTGATTTTTCCTAGTGTAAATCTGACTTTCGCGTTTACTCCTCCTGGTTTAAAAACAGAGTATAGTTCTAGCCTTGTTTATAGATATAGATATATTTATATCTATAAACAAGGGTTCTAGTGCAAGTGTTAGTTCTAGTTTTAATTGTTATTCAGCGCTAAGTTCTATATATTTAAGTTTCGGGTTTAGCCCTGTGTCTTCAGACGCTGAATGTTAGGTAAGGTTAGTTTTGTTTACAAACATTAATTATACCATGAAGTATTCTTTGGCAATTAGTAATGGCAATTATAGCGTGAAGTTTTCTTTTGTAATGTCAATTATAGCGTGAAGGAATGTTCGGTAAGGTTAGTTTTGTTTACAAACATTAATTATACCATGAAGTATTCTTTGGCAATTTGTAATGGCAATTATAGCGTGAAGTTTTCTTTTGTAATGTCAATTATAGCGTGAAGGAATGTGAGGTAAGGTTAGTTTTGTTTACAAACATTAATTATACCATGAAGTTTTCTTTGGCAATTAGTAACGGCAATTATAGCGTGAAGTTTTCTTTTGTAATGTCAATTATAGCGTGAAGGAATGTTAGGTAAGGTTAGTTTTGTTTACAAACATTAATTATACCTTGAAGTTTTCTTTGGCAATTGTACTCTGTTTTTAAACCAGGAGGAGTATTTTAAATTTGTGACACCAGATTGACCTTGCACGTGATTGGTTGAATGCGAGGAAGGTTCACACACAGGCAATTTTGAATTTGAAGGTTAGGTTATTGACAATTCGACAGTTTCGTGTCATTATTGTAAATTTTGTGTTCTTAAACCCTTCTTTATTATATTTTGAAATAAATACACTCATAACTGCAATGTTAATTTGTATGTTTAGTGTTGACGATAACAAACGAAAATAAATACAATAATAAGTAAATAAATAAATAATAATAATTATTAATTTAAATTTACCGCCAAAATATCTAGTGATATTTTCTGGTGATTTTTCCTAGTGTAAATCTGACTTTCGCGTTTACTCCTCCTGGTTTAAAAACAGAGTATAGTCTAATAACAACTGATTATGGCAAATCAAATATTAAACAACTGTTGTATAAAATGATTTTTTAAAAAGTTGGTACTTACTAAGATATATACTATTCCACACATAATGGGCACCTGTATATTATAAGGTAGTCAAAAATAATAATATCACCCTTTTAGTAGTTTTGAACTTACCAGTCATTTATTTGTTACTGTAATCTAAAATATTTCGAAGGTTATGAGATAAGAAAGCAATGAAGTTAAAAAAATCAGTCTCATATTATTCTGGTTTTACATTTTTAAATGCTGGCAACCCTTTTCTTGTACCTATTTTACTGGGAATACCTCGTTTTGTATAACCCAGCTTTTGATACTGTAGGGTAGGGGATTGACGCAATACACTATTCCTAGCAGCACGTACGTCACTGAGAAAATCATTCCAGACATGTATGAGAGAGTGGTTAGCAAACTAAAGAGCGAGTTAGAAACGGCTGAAGATATATTATTTACAACCGATCTTTGGACTTGTTCAGTAAATAATGACGCATTTCTCAGTTCGCACTTGACATCAGCAAGCTTTAAACTGAATCATGCCGTTCTAAACTTAGTGAATTTTCCTGCATCACACACATCAGACAATATCACAAGAGAACTGTTAGATGAAATGGGAAATACTCATCACTAAAATTCAAGCGGTTGTTCACGATAATAGCGCGAATATGGTTAAAGGTGCGTTGCTTCGTACTTACACTCCAGCTGAGCTTCTTGCGACAAGACTAAAAGCAAAACATTGCCCTCAGCCTGGCGTATCACTAGTATGATAGAGAGCGCGACATTCTTCTATATTTTAATGACCAAAAAGAGTATACCAACTAAAAAACTGGCAACTTTTCATAGATAGCTCAAAAAAAAGTTTGCAATGTGTGTTACTGCATAATTCAATCCCGATCATTCAACTACTCTTAAGGAAGAATATTAAACTTGTTTTAGAAAAACTTAATTTATCATCGTCAGTGGTCAGTGTGTGTAGATTTAAAAATGTTTACTTTGTCTGTGGGACAGTCGTGCGTAAAGTAAACACTGGAGCAGGAAAAAGGAGCCATACAGAATGAACATGACTGTAGGGAAAGCTAACATCGTTCATCAGCCAAGAACAAATCATTCTTCCGCCACTACATATAAAATTTGGGCTAATAAAACAGTTAGTTAAAGCTTTAGATAGGAATGGCTATTGCTTCAAATATATTTGTCATTTATTTCCTGGTCTCAATATAGAAAAGTTAAAAGGAGGAATTTTTGATAGGCCGCAATTAAGCCGTACTCTTATAAACAACGATGATTTCACACAACATGACTTAGGTTGATTTGGAAGGAGGAACCTTTGTGTCAATTGTCAAAATTTTTTTGGGGAATCAAAGCTGAGGATTATTTCAAAGTAGTAGACAAATTGCTCCAAAATTTCTAAAAATTAGAAGCTAATATGAGTGTCAAAAACGGGAACGGTTCCACCGGAAAAATATCACGGCCGTTGGATATCAAGAATCGCCATATGATGGCAGACTACTGCTGGAAGTTGCAAGGACACTGTCCAGACTAAAAACACCATAGAAAATCCCATACAAAACGTTTTTCTTAACTCTTATTGACATGTTTTTTTATGATTAATTTTATTATTTTTGTGTCATTTATAGCACTTTGTTTATTTGAAATCATTTGATAATAATAAAATAAACGTTTTAAAAATATTCCCCTCTTTTTAAAATTCAACAAAAATATTATTTTCGTATTCAGGAAACTAAAATTATCTAAAATTGACTAATAAGCCCTATGCTGCAGAATCAATTTAATCCGATTTAATAATTTTCGTTTTAAATCAATTTTTTTTTAGCGATTACAAGCGCAAATATGTGCGATGTTGATGTTCGACCAGCTCTTTATAGTTCAGTCGTATTAACAGGAGGAAATTCTTTAGTACAGGTGCCCAAAATAAATAATTTTTGTAACATTTTTATTAATTAAATTATTTTTAGGGTTTTAGTGACAGATTAAATAAAGATTTACAATCGAAAACACCCGGTTCGATGCGTTTAAAAATGATAGCAGCTAACGGTACTGTGGAGAGACGTTTTGGGGCTTGGGTGGGAGGTTCGATTTTAGCCTCGATAGGAACATTCCAACAAATGTGGGTTTCTATGCAAGAGTATCAAGAATCTGGTAAAGTTCAAATAGATCGCAAGTGCCCTTAAACGATTGAATTTATTCTAAAACAAAACCTTTAACGAGGTTTTGATTAATGGTTTCATTTTGTTTTGTATTTTAATTTTAATTATAAGTATAAAATATGTGTTTTAATGTTGTGTATGACTGAAATTGATAAAAAAATTTAAAAGTGGGTCTTGACATAATGAAGCTTGACATAATTAAATAATTTCTTTTTAAATATTTATTAATAAATTAGTATAATTGATATTAATTACTTATCCGTGCTAAACATTTTTGGCAGAAATCGATTCCCAGAAGAGGTGTTATTAGTATCGGATAGTCGTTTAATTTGGTCGGAAAGGTCACCGATACGTTCATCTTTCATTCTTAATAAACTTTCCAAATGCTCAACCTAAAATGAAACGCATAATCAAATTTCAAAAACCAGATTTAATTTTTTTTAACCTTGTTTTTTAATGTACTTATAGCACTTTCTTTTTCCTCAATATCCTTTTTCATATTATCATACATATCGGAGGGTACAATTTTTTGATCTAAAATTTTCGACCCACTTTTAACCTTAATTGGAACTACTTCGCCAGTAACTTGAGCAGACAATCCTTCGACAACATAAATATCGCTTCCAGGTCTACTATTATCTTTATCACTTTTCTCATCGACGCGCTGTTTAACATTAAATAAAAGCTTTTCGATCGCTCCTGGAGTAGATTTGGCCAACTCCTCAATTTGTTGCGTGTTTAGATGGATACGTAATTTCGCTAAAACTCTTTTGTTCAATATATTCCAGTTGATGATTTTTTGTGCCAAAGCATTTTTCGGACTGTAATTGTGTAAATCGACTAATTTTGGAAAATGGATTTTGATGATTTCCGCCAATGGAACTAAAACAATTTTTTTTTGTCAATTTGACTCACGAGGAAGTGTTTAATAGAAATAGTCACGTGTGGATTTTATTGTGACTAATGTGACAGATCTTGTATGATAATTTTACCTGCATCTGAAAAATCTCTGTGTATGTTACGTTTTGGTCGCGATATAGTAAAACCGTCTATCCATCTGTATATTTCTTCAACGTTAACGTCCATATTTTAATTTCTATTTTGACCAACCGTGGATAAGTGTTATGATGCTACTGATAATTTTGATATGACTTTTATAAAACTTCAAAATTTGTTATTGTTATGTTTATATACACAACGCAACGCTGGTTCATTCTTCGAAGATTAAATAATAATCTTTTCGCGCTCTAAGTGTCGATGGCGAAACATATTTTATGTAATTTCTTATTAAATATTTAAATATATCTATGTAAAATTTCTAATAATTCACTTTTTCTGTTTAAATTTGCGTATTTCTACTCATTATTTCAATTTTTTTTAAATACAATGTAAAATAAAACTATATTATTAATAAATAAAATTGAATAATATAAAGTAATATAAAAGTTTGGAGAGATAAATTTATTTAGACAAAAACCTACCTTATTAAAATCAGTGGAATAGCACATAATAGAATCGAATAGAACAGAATATATCCTATGTCCAAGAATGGACGCAGAGGGCTGCTTGATGATGATTTTTCAAAGATTAAATCTTAGAAATCAATACAAAACGAGATCGAAACATAACATTAAAATTTCCTTTCACAAAAGTCGATAAAACAGGTACCTGTACACAAATAAAATCGTTATCTTTTTCACATATGATTATTTAAATTATTTTATTTTTATTATTGCAACTCATTTTTATTTTGAATCACCCCGATTAGATATTTTATGTAATCTCACGTAAACTTTGCCCGTTTCTTACCAAATACACCTTTCAGACCATAGATAACTAAATTTAAAAAAAAAAGTTATCCAAACGTGTTTATTGTATTATTATCTCTGTAAGTTTTCACTTCGATAGGTTCAACTCAAGATTATGGAACAACTTTAAAATTAAATCGAACCAAAATGTTCACGTACATTGATTTAATAATTTTAGCGTCCTCTGTGTTTCTTATAATTATTGTTAAGTTATTAACCGGAGAAGCAAGGAGTCCGATTTTCAACGTTTACCAACGACCAACTAAAATTTATTGGTTTAAAGTTGTTTTTATGTACAGTGTCTTAAAGTTTAGACAGGTAAAAATTAAGTATTCATTATAATTTTTAATTCATCAATTTATTTTAGATTGCTAATTATTTAAAAAGTGAACGAAGGAGAGATCTAGGAAAAGTCGATAAATATATTCTTCAAGATGGACCCCAACCGTTGAAAGACTCCGAATTGGTTTGCTTCAAGACTCCAATTAACAATTTGCATTTTTAATTATTATTTTTAGGCTGTTGATGCTGTATTTTTTAACGGTGCAAATTCGAAGGGTGATTATTTCATTATAGCAACCGCTAGAAGAAGTAATAAACTCGTGGATGGATTTATTTATTTAAAAATAAACGATTCTAAATTGGGATTACTTGAAAGTCCTAAATTACCGAGTACTGCTCTTTACCAATTGGAAGAAACGCAAGAATACAAAGCAGAAGGAATTGAAATATCCGTAATTGAACCAATGAAAATTTGGAAAATTAAATATAACGGAAAAATGAAATCGGCTGATAATAGAAGTAAATGGTACAATGTTAAAATCGTTGGAGAATTTGTCTCAAAATTACCACCTTATAACGTTGATGTTGATATGGATCCTTTTATGATGGCGAAAGCTTTGGCTGTTGAGCCATGGAGTAGAGATTTTTTTAGAACTTTAAATGAGTAATTACTAAACTAAAATTTAGATTTAAAATTAATTATTTATATAATTTTGTTTAGAACTCATCAAATGCATTATGAACAATTTGGTGATATGTTAACTGAAGTTGAAATCGACGGAAAACCTTTCAATTTAAAAATAAACGTTTGCAGAGATCACAGTTTTGCCTCTAAAAGGGAATGGAGAATTTTTCACCGTTACGCTTTGCATTTTATTACGGTTGAAAACGGCGATAGAATTATGATTGGAGTTGTTTCAATGCCCGTAGCTATTTCATGGTGATTTTATTTCATTAAAAATTAAATTAATCTATTAATTATGTTTGTTTTAGTTTTTCAATGGGTTTTGTTTACTCATCGATTGAACAAAAAATGTATCCAATTGAAAATTGCGATTTAGTCCTTCATCAACACGGCGAAAACGGCGAAGCTCCTTTTGATTATGGCTTTTCAATTTATGCCGGACATAAATCGTACGTTATTAAAGTCCATGTCAAGGAATCGCCACATTTTTATATTAGTAAGGATTGGGAGGCCAAATTATTCGAGAGATTATGTACGTTTAAAGTGAACGGTTTAAAAGGATGGGGTGGATCCGAGTGGATGTATCGAAATATCGAGGGAAAACATGTTTTAGATTATGAAAAAAATAAAGAATTTTTTTAAAATATTAATAAAATAAAATTTCATTTTTATTTGACGTTTTAATCAAAATAAATACAGGAATCTGTAATTTATAATTCAAACTTGACGTTGACAACCTAACCTAAACAATAAATAATTTTTAATTTAAACTAACAAAATAATTTTTTCATCTTCTACTTAATTCGTTCGATAACCAATCAAACCCTTCGTATAACCCACTTCCTTTCGTAGCGCAAGTCGATTGCAAAAAACAATTATTTTTTAATTTGGTTAATTCTAATTTCTCTTTTAACTCATCCATATTCATCGCGTTCGGCAAATCTTGCTTATTTGCTAAAACCAACAAAACGACGCCTTTCATTTCGTTTTCTTGAAAAATATTGTGCAATTCTCTTCGTGCTTCGTCGATTCGTTCGCGATCCGTCGAATCCAAAACGAAAATTACTCCTTCGGTGCTTTGAAAGTAATGTTTCCATAACGGTCGTATTTTATTTTGGCCCCCGATATCCCAAACGGTGAATGATATGTTTTTATATTCCACCGTTTCGACGTTAAAACCGATAGTGGGAATTGTTGTCACAATCTCGCCTAATTTTAATTTATAAAGTACGGTCGTTTTTCCCGCGGCGTCTAATCCTACCATTAAAATACGCATTTGCTTTTTTCCAAAAAGACGAGTGAACAAATTTGATAAAGTTAAACCCATTTTTTATAATTAATTTTTAAATGATTATATCATTCAATAAATGTTTGAACTAAACTTTTAATGGTGACCAACTTTAAAAAAATTAATTTTTATTGGTTGATTTAAAAAAAATAACCTCAAAAATATTAATTGTTATAAATCAATAAATAACATAGTTATTATATATAGTGTAATAATAATAATAATTATTATTATTATTAAACAATAATAACGATTTAATCAATAAATTAAAATTAAGTTACTAAATTCATGTTGGAATTTTTGACGTCACCAAATAATTTTTGAGGTTATAAAGTTACAATTATTTAAACAAACTTAAATTTATTCCTTTTTTGATTTGTCATAACAACAAAAATTCGATAATGTCATAAAAAAATTATTCAGCATTCGTTTTCGGTTAAGTTTGGATTAAAATGGACAAAATTCGTAGTAATCATTCCAGATATCAATCTCGCCTGTCAATAACGAATGGTTCAAAAAATTACTATCCCTCCAGAGATACGATTTATTTTGAAGATGATTTTGCCGATGATACAGCCTTGGAGGAAGAAATTCCAGAATATCAACTTGCCGAGATGCAACGTCGCAAAAAACATTTCGACGAGTTCAAAAAATTGTACAACAATAAATTGGTGGAGAAAGAGGCGAGGAAACGAGCGGAAGAAGAAGAGAAACACGATGCGTTTTTGCAACATCCCATATCGATTTTGTTAAGCAAATATGGATTTAAAATACCGAAAAATAAGCAAATGTCAAATAATAATTTACAAAATTTGGGTGATTATAAACGGACTGGGTATCGAAATGGAAGTAGAAGTAGATGCGAAAGTTGGGGTAGTTCTAATAGTAGAACTAGGATTAATTGTCCACCTAACGAGTTTGCTTTATCTGATATGGAAATTGTTGATATTTTTCAAAGAAGTACTGAAAGCTTTTTAACCTATGAAGATAAACCTATGCAAAGTGAAGATGAATTTTCGACTAGTAGCTCAGTTAGGGAACACAATGTTAAATTACGAGGAGATATTGCTGAACTCGAACAACGATTCAATAATATTTTACAATCATTTCATACAACGACTCCTTTACGGTGTCGTTTCGTTAACGATATGAAGAGGAATACAAATGTTAATAACGAAAAGTATGGTAATTATTAATTCTATTATTTTTGTGTTAATAAAGTATTGTTACAATTTCATATGATTTGATGATTAAATTAAACACATCTTATTAACTTTTTAAATGTTTTTACTTTACTTGGACATATTTTATTATATATAAATAATTTTTAATATTTTCGCGGTTTCGCTAATTCCAAAATTCTTGGGGTTGGTTTATATTTTAAAGCCCCTGGAGAAATCATAAAAGGATTTTCCTTCAAATCTGGTTCGGCTGATACAGCTATTGAACGCGGTGTTGCTAATATTAAATCGCGTTCAGTAGCTAATAAAAATTATAATTATTTTTCCAAATTTCAATTTATAATTAAATTTTTACCTTTATATAATAATGCACCTGGCTTTACCGCTCCTGTATCAATTATTGACTCTTTTTTAGCCAAACGTGGAGGTAGTACAGTCAGTTTTAATACTCTTTCAGTCGGAACATAATTTAAAGCACTCTCCTTCACCTAAAAAAAATATTAAGCAATTATTTATGAATACTCTCTATAGAGCCCTATAAGCTCTATCTTCCTATAAAGCTAATCAAACATGCTACATGAAAGTCCTGGAATATAATATGCACGATATTTAACAAATGTCTTAGAGGAGATGACATTCCACTAGATTGTCTCAAATAATCCCCATATACAAGAGAACTACTCTTCAGAAACAAATAGATGACCTGAGGGGCATTATAGAAGGTCTAAAAACCCTACAAAATCTTAACCCTCTAGTAACCACCAAAGGGAAGCATCAAAGACGCTTACTGAAAAGAATTGTCCTGATCAACTTATGAAAATAAGCAAACCAGAAATCTGTTAAGATACAAAACAAAAGCGCCTCTTCGTTTACACATTTTGGATTTTGCACCGTCAGAGGATGTAAAAAGAATCCATGAAATAAGAAACATATTAGGAATGCGTGTCAAAATCGAAGAGTACAGAAAGCCAAAACAAATGCCCCAGTGCAAAAGGTGTAAAGGTTGGAGCCACACCAAAGCTTATTGCCACAAAAATCCAAGAGTTGTTAAATGTGCTGGTGAACACTGGACCAGCGAATAATGCACTAAAGCCAAAGAAATCCAACGTCATCACTTGGAAAGTTATATGGAAGGATCCTGAAAATTAGGATAGAAAGGGAAATTAAGGAGGATGAACTGATCTAACTTGATGAGTAAAGAGAGAATCCCACTTGAGAGAAGAGAAAAAAATTGGTCCGGGATAACGTGGAGATGAAAAGGATAGGCCAAGAAAAGCTGCTAAAAATACAATATCATTTATGAATACTTAGAAATATTTTTTTGTACCAGATGTTTAGGTGGTTTAACAAATATTTTGCTGTAACTTTCCGTGGTGTCGACATAATATTTATTTTTGAATGCATTTCTTCTAAATCGGCGCGAGGTCCACGCTAAAAAAGAAAAATAATTTATGTTTAATTCGCAATGATTTCGCATAAAATATTACATCGATAGGATCTGGTTCAAACACTTTTTTAGGTTGAGCTTTTACCACAGCCCATTCTGAAAATTGTTTCTCCCGATCCCCCGATCCGTACGAACTTCCATCATCGTTACCTTTCCCCTTTTTACCAGTTTTAATTCTGGATACATTTTTTCTGTCTCTCGTCAACAACTTTAATTTTTTATCTCTTTTGGCTTTTTTATACTCATTATAAATACTATCCCAAGCTTTTGCGATATGTTTATCCATATTTTCGGCATAATTTTTTAACGTATTTGGGTTACCGGCAAAAGTACGTTTGTTTTCGTACAATTTTCGCAACACTGGAAGACTAATATGTTTATCTCGGCTTTTTGGTCGACAGTTTAAAGCTTCTGGACGTACTCCTGATTCAAATACGTATGGTGGTTCTTCGTATTTAGGTGTAAGTGTTTTAGGTTTTGATAATACTTTTAATCTCCAGTTATTACTTTCGTCTTTCATTTCCGGCTGCGTTGTTAATATTGGTTCACTCGCAGATTCTATTGCCGGGTGTCTTCCAAAACGTTTATTAGTACTCATTTTTTATGGTTTTTTTTTAATTAGTTTCTATTAATTTTTAAACGGGCATTTTTAAATGTCCAAGTAAAGTAAATATGAGGATTTTTTAATGAAACATTATTTTTACTGAAATTTTTTTTTGCTGTTAGCTTAACATGTTATTGACAAATTATTTTGACAGTTCTAAGATGTAATGTCAAACAAATTCTAACATCTAAGAAAGACAAAGCGAAAGGCAGGTAACTGACATGGTAACATGGTCATAATTGGGCGAAATGATGTACCAATAAAGGAGATGTTCCTTGATTTAAAGTCCAACATTGAGGACTTGCGGATAAAATATTTTATGTTTAGATATTATGGAGGCGAAAATCCACCATGGGTTGTAGAGCCAAAGAAAGAAGAAGAAGCATTAGTACTTTAATATCTTGCAAACATAAAAAGTATATATATAACATTTTTGTCATAACTTTTGAATCACTATTCTTCGAGTACTTTTTGTAAGATTAATTTGGCTATTGAAACATAGATGGTGCATTTTATTTAAAACTGTCATTTCAATTTTTGAAAGGAATTAAAAAGGTGACTATTGATGGAAAAAACTTAATAAAAAGCGCCTCTTTTTTAATCTTGTATATTTTCTGATTAATTTCCATTCTCCAATACTATAAACATTCAAAAAATAAATGCCTCACATCCTCTTGATTGTTTTTTTTAATAAAAGCATGATTATTTCGATGTTTTTTATTTCTTCAGTCTATGTTTATGTTGAATTAATTATAATACGTATCTTTTTAATAATTATTTACAGTATTTCCCTTACTATACTAAAAAAAATAAAATAAAAATAGATGTTTGATAATAAATAAAAATTAACTTTTCATACTCTTCCACCAGTTTATTCTTTATACTTTATAATACTCAAAAAAAATATCTTCCTTTTTAATTATTATTTCTTTTAATCAGGTAATGATAACCGACACAATTATTACTGTATACAAGATATTCTACTCCACTAATAATCATATTTTTAATGTTTCTATATAGTACATGTTGACCAGTCTTTTTTATACAATAAAATATTTTAATAACCGCCTATTTTTTTTATATTTACAAGAACAACGTTGTTTTTCTTTAATTCCTCTCTACTTAAAACTTAAAAAAGTTAACCTCCAAAACACATCTTAAGAAAGAATTAAAAGAAAAAATAAATAAAAAAGATATAGCATTTAAAAAGAAAATGTGCACTGATAAATCTGACTAGACACAGACATTATTTATAAATACTTATAGTTTGGTTAACTGAGTATAGAACATAAAATAAATTTAGTAAATTAATCAAATATAACCATTTATAAACAATGACATTGGAAGAAAACTAAAAAAAAAAAATAAACACCTATCATTTTTCTTATTTCTTATCAAAAAGGGGTAACTTTGAGCGAACGGCCCCTTCACACACAACTAATCGCGAACACTTTGTCCGTTGCTGCGGAGCTCCACTCACCGACGGAGTACTTAAAGAAGTCCCCGTTGTCTGTTTTTCCAAAATTCTTCGTAACGTTGCTATCCTCGAACTTAATTGTACCCCACCCCGATTAACTCCTGTATGACGATTGGCGCACTTTCTCTCAAAATACTCTACAATGCTTGAAATATTCGGTTGGGGACCTTGCCCCATCCAATCGGATCCTGTCACACTGGAAACATCCTCACTGCTATCTGTGTAAATGGAAGACGCACGTTTGTAAAGGAAATGCAGTTCGGCTGATTCGAGTTCATCAAGAGATCTTTGAGAACTAACCGCTGTACAACTATCCCATAAACTATTTGGAGATAAACATTCTCCAACGCTTGAATAAAATCCAGATTCACAAGAACCTCTTCGACGTGGTGGAGCTTCAACAGTTCCTATGAAAAAAGAATATCTTTATCAAAATTAAACATTAAATTATTGTATAAATGCAATACAAGTTCGTTTTTTTTCTATAATACCTGTCAAATGGTTGTAAGATTAATTGATTTTAAGATTAAGCATAATTAACTTGAGTAAATAATAGCTCATTATATGCGAGTAGAATCACTATACTTTGTCCACGACTATTGAAATTGATTCCATAAATTTAATTATTAAATAAATTTTTGAATTAAGTTTAAACGTCAAATGTGACAAATTCAATGTTACTAACTGTAACCAACTTCACAACAGTTTGTCAAAATTAAATGTCAATTTTATAAAACGTTTTTTTTAACGAAAATTAATTAATTTATGCTTAAATCATACGAAAAAAGGAATTTGTTTAGGGTTTTTTAATGTCAAATCTTTAGAATCTCCTAAAAAATTGAATTAAACTGACGTTTTTTGAAATTTTAACGTTTCAAATAATTATTATTAGTCTGTCAAGTTGGTTACCCGTGAATAATGATTAATATTCACTCCGTGAAAAATGACTACCATTTTGTTTTAGAAAACTCATTCATAAAGTATATATTATAAGGTAGTCGTGGACAAATTGTTTTTTTAGTGTCGTCGAAGAAATTAAATTTACAGTTTCCTGTAAATTGCAGTACTATAACTAAAAATTAAAAGAACATATTTCACCAATTCAAAAGAATGCAATCCATTAAATATTTCCGTATTAACAGTTCGTGTAATAAACATAATTATTTGTTTATAAATACCAGAAGTTATCTTCTTATTTAATTGTTAACTTTTTAGATTTTACCTACAGCCCCATAATTTACAGGAAACTGTAAATTTCATTTATTCGGCGGCGTTTAGCAATTTTATAATAAAAATTTATTGTTAGCTTTATTCTAAAACAATAAGAAATAGACCTGTCGAACCCTGTATTTCTGCAGTCAGAAAAAAATAACGAATTTAATAAGCGAATAATCAGACAAATGTGCCCAGACTCACTTTCACAAATCATTCCAAGTAAAATGTTTTGAAGCTGAGACATACTCTCCATGGTATCATTATGATACTTCATCAAGTGATAACTGCTGTTTTGGTACATACATAAATTGAATTTTTGGAATAAGGTATTCCAATAGAGGTCTAATTTTACAAAGTCTGTCTCTACTAGGCGCATTTTGTACATTATCACTGATATAGAAGTTGAATGACTTGCTCAAACCTCAGAGAAAAGTAATTTTTTTGTTAAAAAGCGAACATGACTAAACACTAAAATAGACAATGTAAGTGCAATGACGACTTAACTCGTCACCAGTCAACAACGTTTGGGCATAAAAAGACAAGTCACTTGGTCAGCAAAGTGTAAGTTATGTTGCATTTTATGTGGGATTCATGCAGTTATATGAAATTCCCGGTATAACAATTAAAGCTAACACTAGGACTACAACTACCACTAGACCTTACTTTTAATACACTTACTTGTAGTTGGTGGTGATCCTGGTAAAGATCTTGGTAATTCAACATTATCAGCAAATGCAGATAATTGTTCACAGCACGACGAAAAATTACCCAATAATTTCTTGACTCCTTGAAATTGAGTTAAAGATGCAAAAGGGTTTGTTGTACGTGGTTTATAATGCGGATCTTGACGGCACATTGTTAAAGCGTGACGTCGAGCTTTTTCACTAGGACTTGGATGAACCGTTAAAAGTGCCAATGATGATATATCTTCGGATAATGACCTTCTGTGAGCAACTACAAATTTAATTAAATCAAAATTAAGTTAAAACGAAAAGAAAATGCGCGATAAAAAAGAAAAATCTTTTATTATTAACCATATTATTGACACAAAAGCTCTTTTTTTTTAGTTTTGTTCCAAACAAGAACCATGTCCGGTTTATTATTAAATCATTCTAGAAGAGATCTATCCAAAAACTAACGCACCTTCTGAAAAACTAATCACAATAAGTAAAAAGTCGTTTAATAATACTTAAAATTTTAGCGAGGTTATGTAAATTTCTTACTTTATAATTTTAAAAACTAAGTTTTTCTAAATATATTTTCAACTTACTTTTTCTATGACTGGGTGCTTGAACCGTTAACGCAGCCAATTGTTCTTCACTCTTCGTGCTATTTCCAACCAACAATCTCCTTGCGTCACTTTCCTGACGGCTACTTAAAAGTCCTTCTAAACCACCAATAATTCCACAAAACGTCGGCCGACTTTTTGGATCAATGGTGCAACATAAAAAGGCTAAATGAAGAAAATCTGGGACGACATCGTGGGGGCATAGCTCCAGCAATGCCATATAATCAAGACCGAAATTATCGGTACGAGGTAATTGATCAGGATCGGCTTCAACCCGCGTAATCAACTCGCATAAAACAATCCCGTAACTAAAAACGTCACTACTTTCATCGTAATATTCGCCTCGAAGGCACTCTGGGGACATCCAATATGGTGAACCCACAGTACATAGTTTTCTGGGGCTTTTTGGATCTGGGATGCGCGCTGCTAACCCAAAATCACCAACAACCGCTTCCATATCACCCGAATCAAAACGTTTTATTAAGACATTCTAAAAAAAAAAAATAAATAAATAAAAATTAATAAAAATAAAAGTTTTAACATTTTGAGGTTATCTTTAATAAAAGTGATTTTTTAAATTAAAAATTAAAAAATTGAGTGAATCAACAATTAAAATTAGGAAGGTTAAAAATTAATATATAAATAGTTTTTTTTATATATTTTTATAAATAATAATTATTTAAAAATAAATTTTAAAATGTCAAAAAAAAATTTGAGGTTATGTCATCTTAGTGGTTTATCCGAAACTTCTACGAGAAAAAAACAGGTAAAAAAAATAAGATCAAAATACACTCAAAAATTACAAAAAAAAAAGTCTGAAATTTTTGGAATAGTGCCAAATTCGAAAACTCCATTTAAAAATAACTGGTTTTTCTCTCTTCCATCGAAAGACAACAAACATTACACATACCTTACTCGTTAAATCTCTGTGGAAGACGCCTTTCGAATGCAAATAAGCCATACCCTGGGCGATATCTAAAGCGAGAGAGATACGAGTGGTTTGGGGCAACTCGGTCGCTCGATTTTGTATTAATTGTTCCAAAGAGCCCCCGTTTATAAACTCGGTGAGCGCGTGCAATTGACCCTCGTGGACGCAAACGCCCATAAAAAGTAAAATGTTTGGATGGGAAAGTTTGTTCATTAATTGGACTTCTTTCAGCATATTTCGACGATTCGATCGTAGAAGATTCATTTTTAGAACCATGATTTGTCCCGTTACTCGATGAGTTACCTAAACAAAAAGTTTTGACATTTATTGATTATTTATATGACAGGGTATACTCTATTTTTTAATTCAGAGGAGTAAAATGAAAAATATTTGTCTAAAATGATTAACAACTAGTTTGTAAACAATCCATGTTGCTCAAAATGACTAAAAAATAGTTAATAGTCATTGAAAACTTATCTAAATATATAAGGACTAGTTCATAGCAAGTCGAAGTAACTCAGAACTACTGAAAATGGCACCAACATTGTCCAAAATTGGCTTATAAGGCAACAAAATTGTTCAAAACGATTGAATATGGGTTGATAGCTATCTCATGTTGTTCAAAATCATTGAAAACCGATTGGGCATTGTTTAATACTTGTCTAAAATGATTAACAACTAGTTTGTAAACAATCCATGTTGCTTAAAATGTCATTGAAACTTGTCTAAATGTATAAGAACTAGTTCATAGCAAGTCGAAATTACTCAGAGCAATTGAAAACTTCACCACCATAGTTCAAAATTGGTTTATAAGGAAGAAAAATTGTCCAAAACGATTGAAAACGGGTTCATAGCTATTTCATGTTGTTCAAAATCACTGAAAACCGATTGGGAATCATTTAATATTTGTCTAAAATGATTAACAACCAGTTTGTAAACAATCCATGTTGCTCAAAATGACTAAAAACTAGTTGATAGTCATTGAAAAGTTGTCTAAATGTATAATGACTAGTTCATAGCAAGTCGAAATTACTCAGAACTGCTGAAAACTGCACCAACATCATCCAAAATTGGTTTATAAGCAAGAAAAATTTTCCAAAACGATTGAAAACGGCTTCATAGCTATCTCATGTTGTTCAAAATCATTGAAAAAGGGCATCGTTTAATACTTGTCTAAATGATTAACAACTAGTTTGTAAACAATCCATGTTGCTGAAAGTGGAACGGAAGCGCCCTAATCCACTACTAACCATACAGGAACTGACACAAGGCCTGATTGAGAAATGGAAAAGCATACCCCAAGAATCTCTTCGCAGACCTTGATAAACGTACAAGGTCACATAAGACAACATTTAGTCTCAAATAGGCGAGGCGCTAGATTTGATATATGAACACAAAATCTTCCCGATATTTTCTAGTTCTAGGGTTAGTTGTAGTTTTACACTATCACTAGAACTAACACAAGACCTAGAACTATAATCATTCGGATTTAGCCATATTGAGAGACGTGCGGCTAAATCCGATATTTTCTAGTTCTGGGTCTAGTGTTCGTTCTAGTTTTACACTAGCACTATCACTAGAACTAACACAAGATCTATTATTCGGGTTTAGCCGTCTTGAGAGACGTGCGGCTAAATCCGAATGATTCTAGTTCTAGGTCTTGTGTTAGTTCTAGTTTTACACTAGTAGTATCACTAGAACTAACACAAGACCTAGAACTAGAATCATTCGGGTTTAGCCGCCTTGAGAGACGTGCGGCTAAACCCGAATGATTCTAGTTCTCGGTCTAGTGTTAGTTCTAGTTTTACATTATCACTAGAACTAACACAAGACCTAAAATTAGAATCATTCTGGTTTAGCCATCTTAAGAGACGTGCGGCTAAACACGCACGTAAACAACACTAGAATGATTCTAGTTCTAGGTCTTGTGGTAGTTCTAGTGGCAGTGGTAGGTAGCGTTAGTTAGCATAAGATGTTATTATATTGTATATTTTTATTGAACTATGTCTGAAGACGCAACCTGAAAACCCTGCTGAAAACCCAACCCAACCCAACCCAACCCGAAACTTTCTAGTTCTAGGTCCAGTGTTAGTTCTAGTTTTACACTAGCAGTGTCACTAGAACTAAACCTGAATGTTTCTAGACGGCCGTCAATATCTCGAATTTTCCTAGTATAATTTTTGCTTAAAACTGACCAATACCCTTCTTTTTGGCGCTTCAATTTGAAAACACTCCTCCGAATTAAAAAATAGAGTATAATAAATAATAATCAGTAAGATTGATTATTGAATTCAATGATACATGTAATATTGAAAAAATTATAAATCATATTTAGTTCCTATCCTCAATTTAGTTATCTTTTTTGTACAACAAGATAATTTTAATGATTGCGCGATTATATTTTGAACAATTTCCTTAGATAAGATGAGAAAATAATTTTTAGAAAGATAAGAACGACCTTAGTACTTAAAATTAAAAAAATTTCGTACTTATTAAGAATTAAAAGTCGTTTAATGTATCAAAAATGATATTAATTTGACCTAGAATGAAGAAAAGAAAAAGTTACCAGATTATACAAAAAAGGAAAAACGAACTTTTCCAAATGAATAACTTCAATAACACAATCTTCACTTTCACCAAGTTTTAATTAATATAATTATATTTCTATAATACCTTAAAAACTTCAGAGAAAAATCCGTGTCCAATTTTTTCTTGATGAAAATCATCGAGTCGATGTAATGATGCCACAGCATGTTTGAGAGCTTGACAAGATATTCCAGTTTTTAATTTATCTGAACGTGTCTTTGGTGGTTCCGATAACTCGTTATTGGGACAAAACACCTTCTCGTAATCTTGATCGGTGGGATCACATGGTGTATCATACATACAAGAAGCATTTTTCGTCGAAGAAGAAGATTCATTATTTTTCTTATTATTAGCAAACATTATAAATAACGTAGCTTAAAAGTTCGTCTATTTTTTGTTGTAATTAATCAATTAGGTTTTGGTTGAGCTTTAGTTTTTCTATAATATTATAAATTTTAAAATAAAGGGGCGCTCTCAGACGATTATTTTCGATGTTAACCGTCAGCCGATCTCGTAGTACATATTTGCGAACAAATCGAGTTAAACCTGAACTTGATGATATATCTTAACTCGATGTACCTTGTTGATGGGGCGCACATACTTTAAATTTTTCTCATTTAATGTACGCATTTGTGGCACTCAAGAAAAAAGTCATGGTTAATGTGACATCTGTCAAAATCTCTCTCTATCCTTTTCTATCTTAAACAATCTTCTATTTGTTTATCTCTTTCTTTGTAAAGTGTAATATATATTACTTTTTTAACACTTCAAAAATCGTAGAATTAAAATTTTTCGTTATGATAAAACCGAAAAGCAACGCACTAACTCGTTATTTGCCGTTCACTAAAGGGAAAAACGTTCGTAATTGACAGTAGTAGTAGTCCCCGGAGGAGAGTTGGCTTTCACTTAATTCTGATCGAGATGTTCGCACACGAAAATATGCAATTTTGAATCACTACTCACTTTTATATATTTTTTTTTCGTTTTTTCTTGGTATTTTTGGGTGGATTCGGTTCGTACTCGTCGTTTAATACGGCGACCCCAACAAGAGTACAGATAAAAAAGTTTATCCGAATTCCATTTGCAAACTGTCTAAAACCTGACTGCGCACAACATAATTTACCCGGGAAATTTGAAAAGTACAACTAAACAAAAATTTATTTAAACAAAATTTTTTATTAATCATGAATTAATTATGATTATTGACGTAAACTGAAAATTAATAAAAATAGAAGCTTTAAAATGGATACATTAAATAAATGTTATTGGTATTAACCTCAATAATTAATTTTTTTTTAAATAATCTTTTAAATATAATAATAAGACGGGGATTATTGACTTGTTATTGTTATAAATTATGCTAACGTAACGATGTTGTTTAATTTTTATTAATTTGCGAAAAATTTGTGTTATTAGCAAAAATTATATTCAGGTTACTTTTTCAAGACATAGATGACACCACTAAAATAACAAAAGTAAATTTATTATTAATAAAAATTTCTGTTTGTATTTAAAAAATTATTTAAATTTACACTAATTTTGTATCAAACCAACATTTTAAATAAAATAAATGCTATTTAAATTTAACTATCATCAACGAATTATTTTGTTTAAGAGGGTTGCGATGAGATGGCGCAACAAAATAGTATTTCAACAATCAATTTTCTTTTAAGTACTTATTAATAGCTTTCTTAAATGTAATGATAAACGGGAATTATTGGATTGTTATTGTTATAATTTTGCTAACATAACGATATTGTTTAATTTTTATTAATTTGCAAAAAATTTGGGCTATAAGCAAAAATGATATTCAGGTTACCTTTTTAAATCATAGATGACGCCACCAAAATATCATAGGTAAAATTTATTAATAATAAAAATATTAATTAAAAAAATTTTTGTAAATATTTTAAATTAATGTTAATAATGTTATTTAAATTTTAATCAAAATTCTATTAAAACTCTTTGAATATAAGGACCTAATATTTGTGTAATGATAATGATACACTGTTTTAGCTATAGAATAACAGATGTCGTTTCAAAATTTTAAAAAGTTATAAAGTTCAAATGATAAAAGATATATATTAAAAGAAACTGAACTAATTACAGCGTTAATTATTATAAACATTAAAAAAATTAAAATTATCTAAATATCTAAACATTTACTGTGTATAAAAAGCCAATAAATCATAAAAATTTTTGACAGCATTTTTGACTTGTCAAATTCTTTGACAGAAATGTCAATTAAAATTTGAAGTGTGTTAAATCGATAATTACACATTCTTCGAGATTTTTAAGTACATCTCAGTAAACTCTCAATTGGAGTCGTTTCGAGAAATCTCTGAAGATGACTTCGAGTGTTAGCCGTCGTGTCGAGTAGATTCATTGAGCATTGTCCGGATTCCAACAGCACTCGATCCCGGATTCTTCACTACACTCATTTTCCTTTTTTTATTAACGGCTTTTTTAGATTAACATTTCAATGAAACATTTTCGTTTTTAATTTATATATTATTGTAGGGTCTATTCAATAAAACCTTAACTATCCCCCCCAAAAATTTCCTCCTACGTGACATGCGTACTTTGTCTGAAAAAGCCCACCTGAAATCACCTCCTCCTTCTCTTTGCGCGACGGTCTGAAATTCAGCGACGAACGAAATTCGGGGAAATTATACACAATCGTTTTCGGGCTTTCAAGCAAAGCTCACAAAAATATAACTTCTTAATGTCTACATGTATCCTATGCAACATAAGTTTTCCATAGTTTTATTTTAGTGTTCATGTTGAGCTGAAAGTTCCTGGATTTTCAATCAGTATTGACCAATTTCAAGAGGGAAAATATTACTTCTAGGTAAATATTAAAATCAACAATTTACTGTTATGGTTAAATAATGCAATTTAGATTAAAAAGGAAATAATTTTTTGATATGGTCGATAATTTAGAGTGTTAGAGATAAGCTTTCGTGCCAAATGGTTACATATAACATGGTAGTGGGTGGTTTAGGGGTCAAATAGGAGAAAGGGGGTAAATTCTATAAGTAGAAACGATGTTAAATCTTGACCTATTTTATAAAAAAGAAAAGAAAACGTGAAACCGAATTTCTTTTTCAGTTAAAAAAGATAAAAGAAATTCTGTGATTTAAAAAAAAAGAAGGGGAATAAGAAATTTGATGTGAGAAGATATCGATTTTGAGCGTTTCATAAAGTGGGGTATTTAAAGTGTTCAAAACATCCAATTTTATGGTTTTATTTTATTTTTGTAAATTAAAATCGTAAAAAAACAGGATGTTTTGTTAAATATTTTCACAATAACAACTTTATCGATAAAATTTGATTCTTTATAGAGGTTATAAAGGTTCCGGATTTAATCGATTTAATTTTTAATACAATTAAACAGTTAAAACTTAATGGAAAATAAATTACTGGTAATTAATTATAAATGGATTACGATCAATAACGTTCTTATTTTTTAACCTTCCCTAACAGAGACGAAGTGATTCTATAAATTATTGATTTCGTTTTGTAGATAATGGAGCAAAAGAACATCTTTATTCTACTTCTTTTAATAAATCTTTTACAAATCGATGCTCAACGAAATAATGGTTTAAAAAATAGCGATGGGGAAGAAACCAAAAATTTCGCAGAGATACAGAAAGTATTAAAACAAATCCCAACGCCGATTCCTTTAATATCATCAACGACAATACCCACATTATCAATGAAAGGAACCACGAAAAGTCCGTTACATCCGAATGTTCCAATAACCGGAAGTCCCAAAGAAACTAAACATATACATGTCGTACCAACTTATCGACCGAAAAGATCTAATTGTACACCACCGGCTATAGAACAATTTCCTAAACCGTTAATGGGACCTACAGCGAGAAAAAGTGGGGGGATTATTATACATGTTTTGGTTGCTATTTATACATTTATTGGATTGGCGATTGTATGCGATGAATATTTTGTTGCATCACTTGATAGAATATGCGAAGGTAAAATGCAACATAGCTTAATAGTGCAGGCATTGGGTAGTTATACAGAATTAGTTTGTTTTCAACAAATTTTACCAAACGCTTATTAATCAAATCTTTAAGTATTTTGGAGAAAACAGGTTGCGCCGATATAAGGCTAAAGTTTTCATATTTTATTTCTTTTCTTTTGTGTATTGGTACCACTTTTGCAATTTTTAATTTATTTTGAAATATATCCTTCTAATTATCCAAAACGTTTATATAACATTAATAGAATCTTTGTAAATGATCATTGTTATAAAAATGTGTTTATAAACTATTCCTTGTTTTTAAATCTTGTAAAAGATAATTTTAAATTTATAACCAAAATGACCTTGCTTGTGATTGGTTGGTTCAAATTGACGTTTAACTTTTTGACAGCGATTTGAACTTATAGGTTAAGTCGACGATTTTTATCTCTTTTATGTTCTAAACCGTTTTGTGTGCAATACTTTAATTTAATTGAGTTAATCAGTTACAAAAATCTCCAGAATCCAAAACTATACAATCAAATAGATTACTTAACTAATAGATGCAAAACAACCACATTAATTGATAGATTATATTAGAATTAATTTAATTTTTTAGAATTAAAATTATCACCCGATGTTGCTGGTGCCACTTTTATGGCTGCAGGAAGTTCCGCACCAGAATTAGCTACAGTTATTATTGGTGTTTTCTTCGCAAAAGATGATATAGGTAACATTAAAAGATTTAAACGATTTAAACTAATTTTTTATGTACATTTAAGGTATTTCCGGAGTTATTGGGTCAGCAGTTTTCAACATAATGTTCGTAATATCCGTTTGCGCTTTATGTACAAACACTGTTTGTTACTTAAATTGGTGGCCGCTTGTAAGAGATTGTTTCTTCTACGCGGTATCAATTTTAGTAATGTTAATGACGATTTTTAATGAAACAATAAGTTGGTAAGAAGAAATACTTTTTAAACAAATTCAAATTTATCAAAATTTATTTTTAAGGAGTGAATCATTGTTTATGTTGTTTATGTACGTTGTTTATTGCGTTGTATTACATTATAATCCGCAATTGGAAGCTTGGGCTCAAACGTTACCTGTTCCTTGTAAAATGAGAGCGCCGGAAGAAGAATCCGGTTTGGTTAGTTACAAAACATTAAACGAGGAAATGAAACGATCTAGTTATGGAAGTCCTGATAAAAATTTCGAACCTAATGAAACCGATGATTTAGGAAATTTAAGCGGGGCGCAGCTCAATCAAATTGCAAATAATCCCCCTGCTCCCCTTAATAACCAACAACCCCCTAAACAACCGGCTGCTCAAAATTATTATAGGCCTAAGGAATATGATCCAAACAAACCACCAGTCGATCCGTTAGAAAAACCTGTGGATGGTTCACTTTACGTTCGATTTTCTTGGGCGATTGTTTACCCTATACATTATATGGCAAAATTAACTATGCCTGATTGTCGAACGGATAAGTACAGAAATTGGTATCCTTTTACATTTTTTATGTCAATGATATGGATATCATTTTATTCATATTTTATGGTTTGGATGATTACGATCATTGGAAGTACTTTTAATATTCCTGATACGGTTATGGGGTTGACTTTTGTTGCAGCTGGAGTTTCCGTACCAGATGCATTATCCAGTATTGCAGTTTTAAAAGAGGGGTAAGAAAATATATACAGGGTAATTCGCATAAGAACCGACACCGAGCAGGGACATGTACAGTGTGTTAATTAATTATCGTACCCGACGTCATCATTGCATGTATGCAACCAATATCACAGTATTGGTATTTGCGCGATTTGCGTATTGCAATACCAATACTGTAATATTGGTTGCATACATGCAATGATGACGTCGGGTACGATAATTAATTAACACACTGTAGAAGACAATAAATTGAGATGATTTAATGTAACTTACCTCTATACTAAGTTGTACCCCTTGGCACACTCATAACGTACATCAAATTTGGTCTTTCTAGCTTAAAGTATAACTAAGATATTGAATGTCTTAAAAATTTAAGACTCATCATCTTAATTTATTGTCCTCTACATTTCCCTGCTCTGTGTCGGTTCTTATACGAATTACCCTCAAAATATGTTCCTTTAAATAATTTATTAATTATTTCTTTTTAGATATGGTGATATGGCAGTATCAAATGCTGTGGGATCGAATGTGTTTGATATATTAGTTTGTTTGGGATTACCCTGGTTTATACAAACGGCAATTATTAAACCTGGATCTCATGTTAACGTTATCAGTAAAGGTTAATTAATTTCTTTTATACAATAATTAAATTTTAATCAAATACATTTTGTTTTTGTTGTAGGTTTAACTTATTCAACTTTGTCGTTATTATCAACGGTTGTGTTTTTGGTGGGTGCTACACATTTAAACGGATGGAAATTGGATAAAAAGCTGGGGATAATTTTAATGATTTGGTATGTGGTGTTTATAATATTCGCCAGTATGTATGAATTAAATATATTTGGTCCGTTAAATCCTCCGGAATGTATTAGTTTTTATTAATTGGGTACTAAAACTATGAATTGATTTGAACAACGATGGAGATAAATAAGAAAAAAATGAAATGGTAGATATTGTTAAATAGCTTTTATATGAATTACCAGTTGTACCGTACCAAATTAGATGTTAAGTGTGTACGAAAGTGTTGAAAAAATGTTGTAGGAAAAATAATTTAAACTTTTTACTTCCATGTCGAGTAAATAATTAAAAAAAGTTTCTAAGGTGGTAAAGAAAGCAAAAGATAAGATTCTTTTTGATGATTGTGTTCTACTTCTGCAATATTTAAGAAAAAATGTAAAAGAAATTTGACATTAACCTCAAATTAAAAAAAAAACTTTAAAAGGAAAACTTCATCCTCTTAAATTTTAATTGTTATAAATGTTGTTGTTGTGCCAAAAATGGATTCCTATTTATTACTGTTGCTTAAAGTATTAATAATCCAATATTATAATTTCAAAACTGTCAATTTGACAATCTTCAAAAAGTAAGATATTTATTATTTTTTAAATATTTCATATGAAATATTAACGCGTGAATGTTTTAGCTTTAATATGGCATGAAAAAATTCTTTTAAATCGATTATTACAAAAAAATGTGTATGATTTTATTTTATTTTGTGATTGGTACTATTATATGACATCTCAAGTTATCTGCTATTTAAGCTGTCAAATTTTTAACTTTATCTTCCAAACGTTTTATCTTCCATTTTATTATGCTCGAAATGCACACTATTCTCTTTATAAAGCACACAAAGCTCGGTATAAATTGCATTAAAGAATATCCGTGCGATTTATGATCGTTTGGAACTAAAAAAAAATTAAAATTAAATCTATTATGTAAAATTTCTCTATTCTAGGATGTAGATATATTTTTATATAACTTCCTTAATCTATTTTTATTTATTATTTTCTTTATTACCGTTGATTATATCATGTTTGTTGAATCTGTGCAACATATCATTGAAAATCGTGCACAAATTCAACGATCAAATTGTAGATAATTAGATAATTAGAAAAAAGAATTTAGATAATAAATCTTGTAGTGGTTGTTCTTTCTTCTCTCAAGAAAACATATATGGATGAATAAATGTTGTTTTAATTTTAAATTCTTTTTAATTTAAACACATTTAGAAATCGATATAAATATTAATATGCAAGTGGAGATAATGGGATACAAAGCAGCAACTAATTCGAGGTTGTTCTATTATAACTCATTATTTTCAGAAAAGCTGTATACCGGGAATTTCATATAACTCGCAATATATGGATGCTGTAACCATAGTTATGAAACTACTATGCACTTGCACTGTCCCACGTTAAAATGCAACATAACTTAATAATAGTACAAGCATCGGGTTTAGCCGCACGTCTCTCAAGACGGCTAATGATAGTGTTAGTGTAAAACTAGAACTAACACTACACCTAGAACTAGAAACATTCTAATTCTAGGTCTAATGTAAGTTCTAGTGATAGTGGTAGGTAGATCTTTATTGAACTAGAACTAACACTAGAAACATTCAGATATGTTGCATTTTATGTGGAACAAAGTAAGTAGGTACACCCTAGTTTCTATGGAAACATAATTTTGTATATTGCATCTTAAGTGAAATTCACTGTATGTATAAAGTATAATTATTATTTACTTGGAAATAAGGCATAAAAAGAAAAAGTTAGCATCATAGTGCTGTGTAATTATAGCAAAAATTTGCTTAAATTTGTATTTATTTTATTTGAGATCGATTTATTTTTATTTGAGTTTATTATTAGATATCAATGATGATTGATGATGACAATAATAAAGCCTTAAATTAAAATTTTAGATTAATATACGTATTAAAACGTAGCAAAAAGTGTTTTGATTTATGATGAGTAAAAGTGTCGTTTTACTTCCAATATAACATGTTATGTTTTTCTACAAACGTTATTATAAAAATAATTTGAAATAAAAAATTTTTTAAAAAATCACATCAAATTATGCAACCAAACGTACAAACGCAGAATCGATAATGACATTAACATTATCATTTTTGACGTTTGCAGATAAAAAATTATTAAATAACATAGAAATATGTATTAAGATTATTAATGCACACACACTCACATTTTAAAATTGTATTAATCGATAAATGAAGGTTGTTTTAGCACCCAGCGAATAATTTTTGAGTATTTATTAATGCTAAATAAATTTAAAGTAAACAAAAAAAAATAAACATAAATAACTAATGGTAAAATATGAAAAAAATAGAAAATACGTATAAAAGTATTAAAAAGATTAGTTATTTATGGTGATAATACGTAAGTCTTATGTGCAAACAATGCAATCTATTCATTATTACTAACACCATGTAGAAGTGTCAAATTTGATCTAGTCAATTTAAAAAAGCATATATTTTGATGTAGCATTCAACAGTATCTGTTAATTACAAAAAAAAATAAAAGAAATTGTATAAAAATGAGCTGTAATGAATTAAATGGTAAAAAATAAAAGGAAATATAAGTAATTAAGGAATTTTAATATTTTTTAATGATTTTAAGAAAAAATTTCATACTACTTTTCATCTCTATCCTTGCATTAAGTCTGCACCACTTTGTGTTGAATGCAAAGAATTGCTTTCTATAAGCCAAACAATTCTATTTTAGATCCCACACTTTCGTTTTGTAGTGTTTAGCTTTTCAGAGAAGAACCCAAGTGGATGCCAAATTCTATCGATTTTTTATTGTGGAAAAGAAACTTTACCTGCAGTTGATTGTTGTTGATCCCGAATTTTTAATTTTTTTTTAATGATTATAATTATTAGTTGATTTAAAACGTCAAATTTAATATTTCATACCTAAATAAAAAACCATCATAAAAAAAAATTTTTAATAATAATTTGATACTTATCCTTTAAAAATTAAAGGTTGAAACTTTAAATTCATAAATTAATTATTAAACGTTAAAAATTCAATATAATCTTAAATTAAACGTCAATACGTCAATTTAAACTAAAATAAAATTAAGTTGGCAATAAATTTAAATTTAAAAAGAAATGTCAAACGACAAACAATTCTAACCTAAAAAAAAACAACGGTATGAAATTATAGCAACAAAGTTATTATGCACAATTTTTGTTCAACATTTAATTTATTCGAAAATAATCAATATTACCATAATACAAGAGGTGCTCGTGGTACAATGGTACCAAATATCGATTTCTACAAAACACTTTCCAGGTTAGATTTTTATTTCAAATTTTTTTTTATTACTTTTGCACCAATCTAAATATTTTTACAGAAAATAATATACCTTGTAACTAAAAAATCTCTGATGTCGAGAAGTGTTATGACGATAACTAAATGGGTTCCATTAGAGTTAGAAGAGCACAAAACGATTTTCAACGAATGTAAAGCATTAAGAAAGTCGTCGATTTGTTTCGATCAAAAAATTTGTTCGTTTTTAAATGGGTTTAAATCGAGGAATTTTTCTCGTGTGTTTTTAGAGGGTTGCGATGAAGTTTTGATTCAGGTAAAGATTAATTAATTTGTATTTTTTTAAATTTTAATGTATATTTTAGAATTTGGAGATGATTGTTGAAGAAGGTGTTTTGATAAAGGACGATTTTTTAAAAGTTTTTGGAAAACTAACAATGGAAAAACCCTCAAATTTGAGTCATTTTAAAATGATTTATTGGAAAGATGTGCTTTGGACATACAAAATGAGAATTTGTTATTTATTGTTACACTGTATTATTGAGTTTATTCACCTTTTTATTTATTTTGGAGAACAAATTTTAACTTTAACTCTAAAGTCAGTTTTATTTAATTTGATTGTTAAAAGATTAGATTTTTTTTTGTAGGTTATCGAACATCCACAATCAATTATTACATTTAGATACAAAATATAATTTATTTAAATCAACACCAATTTATAATAATTCTTGCCCATATTTAATGTATCCAATGAAGAAATTATCCATAACAAAAATCCTTCAGGTTATCGCACAAAACCGAGCGGAGCTTTGCTGCCATAAATTAATGGATTGTTTATTAGAAACTTATAAACTTTTCGATAATCGAGAAGATGAAGAAACCGGGTCGGATACCTCAAGCGTTGAAATTTATCGTGCTTTAACCAGACATATGTCGCCTCCCCATAAAAACACATCAAACGACTCAAAATCAAGCGAAAGAGAACTACACGAAAAAAACGCGTTTTCGAATATGAACGAATTAATTCGATGCGAAGAGAAAAATATTTTAGATCTTTTATCGATGGCTGTTAAAGTATCCCCAGGGATTTTAGGAAACGATGCCATCAAAAAATTGAAAACGGGAGAAGTTAAAGTTAGCACAAAAGCTAAAAACAAAGTTTTAGATTATTACCATCAGGTTCTTTGGGGCGAGGTTGGAATATTTTTGGAACATGTTGTTTTATGGTGGGGAAATGTACCACTTTCAAGTCGACCACCTCATTCTAGCCAACATTTAAGGGAATGGATTAATCAATTTTTACCAACAGGTAAAATAAGCACATAATAGCTATAACCATAATTGCGATATCTCGTTTAAAACTAATAAAGATTTCTGTATCTTCTACCCGCTTTGTGCCTATCTCTTGGGCGGTCGTCCTTGTGGTCTTTTTCCTTTTAGTCACCCATACATGCATATTCTAGTTCTAGGTATAGTGTTAGTTCTAGTTTTACACTTGCACTTAGCTGCCTTCTTTTATACGGTTCATTAGTAGGTTGAACAAGAACAGACTTAGTGAATCCCCCTGTCTGTGTCACTTCCTAATATCTAAGATTAATCACCACTACACATTGAAATAAACAATTAATTTTATGTTAGTTTTCTTTTTAATTTTAGCTGATGTTCCTCAATTTATTTTATCAGCTTTAAGTTGTCTTTCGGATGGTTTAGGAGTCCACATAACCTCAACATCTTGGGATCAACGTTTCAGAAAAGTTTTGGTAGCTTCAAAAGTACCAATAACGCAAGAAACCGGTGGTTATTTTGTGGATTTACTTCAAGATTTAGTCACACTTTGTAATCAATGCGAAGTAACGAACGAATGGATAATCGGGGCCCCATTGGATGAGTTACCTTTAGTTGAACAAATTCCGGTTCTCCATCGACTAGATCATTCCGTTCACACAACGCGTTTGTGGGCGATTTCGGAAGCGAAACGATTATCAAATTTATGGAACGTCGAATGCTTCTTTTTAATAACGGATAATGATGTGATACAATGTTTATTGCAGCTAAATGATTTGCGTTTAGCCGACCACAGTTTGGAAATTGATGGGAAAATTAAGTTGGGCGAACACGTTCAAGTATGCGCGACAATGCGGGAAAAATTAGTTTCAGAAGTAAAAGCGAACATTGAAAAATTAAAAGAAGCAACGGCGCAATGCGTTGATTGTTTAGCTTGCGCTTGTAGAACGATTAGTTTAGCTAATTTACAAATGATTTTTCCTGCAGGAAATTTTTGGCGAATCGGATCATCAGATTATTATTCAAACAAACCTTTAGGGTATGTTGCGCAGTTTTTGGAACGAGTATTAACCCCCGTTTTAACATCAACAGAAAACCATCAAATCGGAAATATGATTTTAAAAATAATGTGCGAATCATGGTTAGATCACATTTATGTAAACAAAATTAAATTCAGTCAATGCGGAGCAATCCAACTTTTAACCGATTTTGCCTCAGTTAGCACGTGGATTATTAACTGTTCGATTATTTCCCAAGAAATGCGACGAAGAATGTTAAAAAACGAAGTTTTACGGAGATGCGAAGGCGTTGGAAAATTATTGTTAAGATCTCCCGGCGAACACATCAAAATGAGCGATAAAACGAAAAAAATCGAAGCTGAAGATGAAACGTCTAGCAACAAATCGGGAAGAACTGAAATGATGCCCGCTGAAATGTATGTTCCAAATCAAGAACAATGGTTGGAATTACGAGCAACGAGAAGAAGTGTTTTTATCACTACTTTATGTTGTAGTGAAATTAATCCTTTATAAATAATGTTATGTTAAACACATTTTTGTATTTTAACCTCAAAACGTCAAAAATGACGTTTAAAAGGATGTGAGGTTAAATCGAATCAATATCCTTCTCAAAGTTGTTAATAATAATTAATTCGAATTGTTAAAGTACATAATTGGAATTTATAAATAAAACTTGTTTTCAGACTTTGTACACGTTTAATAAATTGAACAATTAAAAAGAAATTGATACAAAATAACACGATGTCTCTAAGGCTAAATAATTAAATTTTTAAACACAATATGAGTAATTATTTGCTTTGAAAACGTGTTATTTTGTATTACCTACGTGGCATATTCATTAAAAATCCGTCGACGACTCGTTTCTTAACCACGAACCGGGAGAGAAACCGTTATAAAACACATCGAGCCGGTTCGTACCACATCAAAAAGAAAGTTAAGAAAGAAGGTTCTTAAGAAACCACCTCGGTTTGAATCTTATTCGACTCTTGCGATTGTTGGTTTTAAATAATTCTTTGTTTTTTCAATAAAAATCAAATAAAAATTTGTGAAATTCCTCAAATAGTAGGTAAGTGAAAAGAGAAATTCTTTAAATCATCACTTAAAGACGATTTATATATAGTTAAAACATAAATTTTTCTTTACAAATGAGTTTTTAATTAATTCTTGAAGGTTTAAATAAACGTTGAAGGACGACCAGGTTATTTAAAGTTATTTACTTTTAGGATGATTGTCCTCGGCTTCGTTGACTTGTCTTGTCCTATTGTACAATCGCTTATAGCGGTCGGAATCGTTGGATTTTTTACATTGATCGCTTTGTTAAAGTTTTACGCTTACGTTACGTGTGGTAGATTCGCTAGTAATCGAAAAATGAATGGAAAAACTGTTATTATAACCGGAGCAACTGGTGGAATTGGCAAAGAAACTGCTCGAGATATAGCCAAAAGAGGAGCAAAACTGATTTTAGCTTGTAGAAATATTGAAAATGCAGAAAAAGTTAAAGGTAAGTTATTTTTAAAATCTTTAATAATATTAATAAATTAATGGCAAAACCATAAATAAAGATATTTCTTAATCTAAGAATGTATTTTTGATGAATCTAAATATGATATATTAAGAAACAAGAAAAACCCAATCAACGAACATATAAACATAACAAAAATAGCACCAAGTCAATGAAAACAACACTTTTATCAACTCTACAGCATTGACAACAACACAGCAAATTTTAACATGGAACAGCATAACGACAGCAGTCTAGAATTTGGACCTTGTGAAACTCCTCCACAAGAATGCTTCCTGGCTTCCTGGACACCCGGCCACAAGGTGGTATGAAAGCTGAAATTCATCAACCCAACCACATCTATAGATTAGATAATACTAGGCAAAAACCTTAAAAAGAGAAAGAAGAAAATTTGATAAATAATAGCGCCATCTCGTTCAAAACCAATTAAATGTAATTAAATCAGCAAGATTGACGTTTAAACGTCATTTTAATAATATAATGACGTTTCGAGTACAATATGTCACTTCTTGTAATGTCTGAGATCAGTGCTACCACTACAAATTGAAATAAACAACCAATTTTATAAAAATTATTTTAAATTACAATAAAATATCTTCTATTTTTAGATGAATTAATTGAATCAACAGGAAACGAAAACATTATCGTCAAAAAGTTAGATATATCTTCATTAAAATCCGTTCGTGAGTTTGCTAAAGATATAAATTCAACAGAAAATCGTTTAGATGTTTTGATTCATAACGCTGGAACTGCTGAATCGAAAATTAAAGTAACTGAAGATGGATTGGAATTAACCATGGCTACAAATCATTTTGGGCCGTTTTTATTAACACATTTATTAATAGGTAAGATAAAATTATTTTTATCTACAACTATTGAATTATCTATTCGTTATACAATTGATTTTTGACGGGTAATGACACTCATTACCCATGACAGACAAAGTGTTGAATAATGAGGCCATTATTCCACACTTCTGACACTGCCTACTAATCAAAAAATAAAATATTAACAGAAATGACAGCTTTCTTATATTGAGGTTATGTCTGAAATGTCTATCAAGTTTATTTTTTTTTCGTTTTTTTGATTTTTTTTTCAAAATTAAATAGTTGTAGATAAAGTATAGTATTCAACTTGCGTATAATGGATGTTACCCACTCAGATTACAACACTCGCTCGCTTCGCTCGCTCGTGTTGCAACTTCTTCTTCGTGGGTAACAGCCGCCATTATACGCTTGTTGAATAATATACTATTATGTATAAAATGATATCATTTTATTTTGTTGTTTTAGATCTTTTAAAACGTTCTGGACCAAGTAGAATAGTGATCGTTGCATCCGAACTTTACCGATTAGCAAAAGTAACAACAAACAATTTAAATCCAATAAACAGTTATTTTCCGTTATTTCTTTATTACGTTTCGAAATATGCCAACATTTATTTTACCCGAGAATTGGCAAGAAGATTGGAGGGAACGAACGTAACAGCGAATTGTTTACACCCGGGAATGATTGATTCAGGGATATGGAGAAACGTCCCAATTCCATTAAATTGGGGCATGATGTTGATTGTGAAAGGATTTTTTAAAACTCCAGTTCAAGGATGTCAAACTTCCGTTTTTCTCGCTGCCTCCGAAGAAGTTGAAGGTGTAAACGGGAAGTATTTTATGGATTGTAAGGAAAGGGGGCTCTCCGCGGCCGCTATGGATATGGGAAAAGCGAAAAAGATTTGGGAGGAATCCGAAAAATTGGTTAAATTAACTAATGAAGATCCAAGAATTTAATTTAATTATTATTTAAAATATTGTTTAAAAGAAAAAAACAAAATTGTTTTGTTTTAATAAATTTGTCATAATCTGTGTCAACTTTTTTCGTTCGGGTGTTGTCACACCACAACATCCAAAATTCCTCGTAAAAATGTTACCCATTAAAAGAAAAACCAAAAATTAAATTTTTACTTTCCTGGATTGAAAACAATCTCTTAAAACGTAATCATGGACATGGTCAGCAATTTTAACGACGATGCACAACATAAAATTTATCCGAAACACAAAGAAAACTGGAGAATAAATGTTTTATCAGTACCAACTAAAAGAATCGAAAAATATGTACCACCACCATACGCAATATTTACCGGGGTAAATCCGGCGGCTTTAAAAGCTCCAATAAAACCACGCGATAAACAATTGGCGATGGCACCTTTAACGAAACTTATTAACAATAAAAAAACTTATGCCCATAATCCCGCAATAAGAAAAGATTATGTTACAATTATGGACACTCAAATCCATCAGGCTTGGAACAACATTTATAATGAGTACAAAAAAGTTCGACATGAAAAGCATTTAAAATGGTTACAGTCTAGAAAAGGTAAAAGAGGGAAAAAACCACCTAGTAAAGGTGGCAAAGGTGCTAAAGATAGTAAAGCAAAAGGAGTTAAAAGCATCTATTCGATGAATTCCGCCGAATATAAAAAACATGTAGAAGAATGGCTTGAAACAGCGGCAAAACCTAAACCAGTTCCAGAAGCACCACCCGTTGATGTTAGTCATTAATTTTTAAATATTTCAGTAAAACCTCGATAAACAAAAATTAAAATTAGCACTAACACTAGCTAGTCCGTTATATCAAGGTTTTACTGTATTTTTATATAAAGACATAATTGATTTTATTTTCAGCGTGGACCTCATTGTAACATAGACGATATAAAAGAACACATAGATGCGTTGTCAACTCCCCCGACGGTTAAAGAGAAATATGTGGAACCACCACCTCCCAAACATCTAGTAAATTAATCAACTAAAATTAAATTAATCCATTAAAATGAATAATTAAATTTTAGGTAAAAGAGTCTGCATTATTATATGTACCTACCGAAAGAGTCCAACAATTAGCAACAATTCCACCTCGTATGTTAATAAAAGAACCTGAATTTAAACCCGGAGCTGTTAAACGAGGAGCTTTAATGCATAAAAGTAACCGTAACAAGTAATATCTATATTATTCAAAAAAATAATTATTTTTCAGCAACTGAGTACGATAACAAGATGTCTGTACCGCGCGCAAGAGCAAGTGCAAACGATGCCGATTTGAAAGAGGATCCTTTCTCTATTTCAAAGAATGCATTAAAATATAAAGCAAGCCCGAGAATTATCGAATTAGCTAAACCACAGGCTAGAGGCTAGATTAACACAGAAACAGGAACATTACTTTATACATATACACGTATAATGGTGTTAGAAATCTCCAAGAAAATTAAAAATTTAAACAAAAAAATCGAAAAATAAATAATTGTAACAAAAAAATATGGAAAAGAAGTAAAGTTGTTACAGTTTCTATTTAAAAAAATGTTTTATTTCTCATTTTTAAATTAATAATTTATAATAAGAATATCTTTGCTATTTTAATTTAAGGTGAAAGAATGATAATATCTCAGCTCCTGAAATACATATAACCCAATGAAATTTTCACTGCAGATAGTTTCAGATAAAATGTTGGATGAGGTTAGTTTTGTTTACAAATGTTAATCATCCCCGCAAGGAATGTTGCGAAAAATTAGTTTTCTTTTGAAATGTTAATCATCCAGGGGAAAAAATGTTATGTTAGGTAAGTTTTGTTTTGAACCTTAATTAAAGCGTGAAGGAATGTTAAGACAGGTAGCTTTGTTTTGAAACTCCAATTAAAGCGTGAAGAAACCCTAATTAAAGCGTGAAAGAATGTTATGATAGGTCAGTTTTGTTTTGAATCCCTCATTATAGCGTGAAGGAATGTTAAGACAGGTAGCTTTGTTTTGAAACTCCAATTAAAGCGTGAAGAAACCCTAATTAAAGCATGAAAAAATGTTATGATAGGTCAGTTTTGTTTTGAAACCCTCATTATAGCGTGAAGGAATGTTAAGACAGGTAGCTTTGTTTTGAAATTCCAATTAAAGCGTGAAAAAACCCTAATTAAAGCGTGAAAGAATGTTATGATAGGTCAGTTTTGTTTTGAAACCCTCATTATAGCGTGAAGGAATGTTAAGACAGGTAGCTTTCTTTTGAAACGCCAATTAAAACGTGAAGAAACCCTAATTAAAGAGTGAAAGAATGTTAGGCTAGGTCAGTTTCAGGTCCGAAGATGCACGGCTAAACCGAGTTTCTAGTTTTACACTATCACTAGAACTAACACAAGACCTAGAACTAGAATCATTCGGGGTTAGCCGTCTTGAGAGATGTGCAGCTAAACCCGAATGTTTCTAGTTCTCGATCTAGTGTTAGTTCTAGTTTTGCACTAGTACTATCACTAGAACTAAACCCGATTGTTTCTAGTTCTAGGTCTAGTGTAAGTTCCAGTTATATGAAATTCCCGGTATATTTTTGAGAATCTAACAAGTATAGGTTAGAATTGATATTGTCAAAATCTTATTTGTCAAACGTCAAACATGAAAAAATTTGCAGTGAAGATCCTTACTTAAACAATGCTCAATAATAATAACAAATCGTTTAAAACAGAAATAGTAAGTATTATTAACACATTTAACAGATTTTATGATAATATTTTTATTAGCGAGATATTAAAGACAGCTATTTAGACGCAGTAATAAGAAAGGGGTTAGATTCGAACATAGTACCCCATTCACTCTTTAAGACAGAACTGGTAAATCAAAAAACTTTACTTTACCTATTCTATTTGCTTTGTAAATAAAAATTTTTTAGCAAGAAATTGAAGATAAATATTATCAAGAAGTACGAAATGAACGATTATATCGTCTATCAAAACCGACAAGTGTTAATAAAAAATATAAGCGACCGTCATCTCCGAAACACATTGTAGCTGAGTCCGCTTTAAAATACAAAGCAACAGATCGAATTATAGCAATATCAAAGCCAAAACGGTATAATTCGGCCCCTAAAGGAGGAATCACCCCGGGTTCAGTGTCGCACCAAGCTTTGGACCATTTGAGTACTAAAGAGAAAGTTAATAAAACGCATTGTGTTTAAACACGTTTTGTGTTTTTAGCGACCAATAAAGAATATGAACTCTCCATTCCACGATCGCGTAAATCACCGTTCAGTGTTGATTTTAAACAGAATCCTTTTTCACCGTCAAAAGCAGCAATGAGATATATAGCATCACCTAGAATTATTGAGTTAGCTAAACCGAATGATAGAAGGTAATTATTATAATGTACACAAGAAAAAATAAAAATAAATAAAAATTGGAAATATAAATAAGTAAATATAATTTGTGCAATTTTTAGATGTTATTTTTTAACGCCATCTATTAGAATTATACAGAAACTGTATCAATGAAATTAAAAATATATTACGCAAATAATCAGAAATAACATAATTATATGATCAACATAAGAATCATGGAATTAAAATCTACTCAAATACGCATTTGGTTCAATATCCTACACTTCAAATATATATTTTTTTAAATTTTATTTTAATGAGCGCCATCTATGAGGCGATTACCAAGCTTGCAGCACCAGGATTTATTTTTAGAAATAATAAAGTTGTGAATTTAATTTTTATAAATCACTTTTCTTTAACACTTCAATTTGAACTAGATTTAAATTGTTTTTTAACATTTAAAAGTAAAATTGAAAAAATTAAAATAGAATTACATTCATGTTGGTAACACTACATTATTTAATTTTAACTAACCTTCAAAAAAAAACTAATTTCATCAAAAATAACCATGAAATTAATCAAAACATGTAAGTGAAACTAATATAATTGTCTCAAAAGCAGTATTTTTCAATAAAACCCCCCCATTTGTTGTAAAATTAAAATGTGTTCTCCCCCTTTTGACACATAACCTAACATAACCTCAATTTCAACATTTTAATATTTGATCTTTGGAACCATGATCGACTATCGTAACGAGACAATAACGATTTTATATGGTTCAGAGACGGGAAATTCGCAAGAACTAGCCGAGAGGATATGGCGTGAATCTAAGTGTTATTATTTTTCGGGCCCCATACTTTGCATGGATGATTACAACGTAGAACATCTCATAAATGAAACTTGTGTAATATTTGTTTGTTCGACAACGGGGCAAGGCGAAGAACCCGAAAATATGAGACGATTTTGGAGGTTTTTATTAAGAAAAAGCCTTTCTAAAGATTCATTAATTAATTTGAGGTTAGGTAAGATGATCAGAAAAGTTTAATTTAACTAATAAATTTATTGTTTATGTTTCTAGATTTGCTGTTCTTGGTTTAGGTGATTCTAGTTATGTGAAGTTCAATTTTGCTGCAAAACGTTTAAATAAGCGATTAAGTCAATTGGGAGGAAATTGTTTACAACCTATTGGGTTGGGAGATGAACAACATGATTTAGGACGTGATGCTGTTGCTAATCCTTGGATTGATTCGTTATGGAATAAATTAAATGAGGTTTATCCATTACCTAAAAGCATTAAACCTTTATCAAGAACTAATATTGTACCAAGATGGAATGTAAAAACTAAACTTTTAGAAAACGTTGTTATTAAAACATCTCAACAATCCATTTATTATTCTACAAAACCTGAAACGGAATTTACTGTAAAAGTTTTAGACAACATTCGAGAAACTTCTAAAACTCATTTCCAAGATGTTCGATTACTTCGTCTTCAAACAGAAGGTGAAAAATACCTTCCTGGAGACATCATAATTTTAAGACCAAAAAATCATTTAGATCAAATAAAAGAATTTGAAAGAATTCTTCAAGAAAACCAAGTTAATATTGATGAAAACACGATATTTTCTGTTTCACAAATAACTGGAGATGTCCCAGTTCCTAATCCTTTAAAATACCAAGTAACCTTTCGACAATTATGTGAAGAATATTTTGATTTAACAGCTGTTCCAAGAAGATACACATTTTCCGTTTTGGGTCACTTAACAGATAACGAGTTAGAACGCGAAAAATGTAACGAATTTATTTCACCAGAAGGTCAAGATGCAATGTACGATTATGCTACAAGACCTCATAGAACGATTGTTGAAGTATTACAAGATTTTCCACACGCGACAAAAAATATTACTCACGATATTTTATTTGAAATTTTTCCCCCCATAAAACCGCGCGATTTTTCAATTGCGAGTAGTTTTAAAGCGCATCAAAATGAAATTCATATTTTAGTTGCTATTGTTAAATATAAAACTAATTTAAAAAAGGAACGAATGGGGTTATGTTCGAACTTTTTAGCCGGATTGAAAGTTGGTGACAAAATTTCAGTTTGGACTAAAAAAGGAACGTTTCAATTTCCGAAAGAAACGGTAGTTAAATTTTGGTTGTGTTTAAATAAATGAGTTAATAAAAATGAATTTTAGGATTCACCTGTGATTATGGTTGGGCCGGGAACTGGTATGTCTGCTTTCCGTAGTTATATTCATGAAAGGGTCGCGGATGGAACTGCAACTAAAGAAAATTTAACACTTTTTTTTGGATGTCGAGGTGAAAAAACCGATTTTTTATGCAAAGAAGAGTTTTTAACATTCGAAAAAGAAAATAAATTGAATTTATTTGTTGCATTTTCTAGAGATCAAGATTACAAAATGTAAAATTATATATATTTTATATACAGGTGTGTCAAATGTCATTTTTGTCACTTTTTTGACATTTAAAGTTGTCAACGCGGCGTTATTTCGTTACTTTGATTGTAATTTGGTGATTTAATATTTTCAGAAAACGCGGTTTTCTCGATTTTTTTCTTATACAACCATATGATTTGATATGTTCATCGCATAGAGGGATTTATCCTCTATCAAAGTGTGCAAAGAAAATATATGCATCCCATTTAAAATAACAATGTTGGTTGCCATAGCAACGAAACAAAAACAATACAAACAAGTAAATATCGCCAAAAATGCGCCACGATTAATAAAGAAACTTGTATTTGAAACATTTTTCTTTCAAACCACAAATGGCGAAGTTATTGGCTATATTCCAGACATTTGACACACTGTGTATATTATTATTTATACAGCCTGGTTCATATGTATAGAAATGGTCAATTATGACCCTGTGTATATTTTTTTAACTTTTTAGTTATGTTCAACATAAAATAAAAGATAACATGGATTTAGTATGGAATCTTTTAAAGAATGAAAAATGCCATGTTTATGTAGCTGGAAGTTCAAAATCGATGCCTCAAGATGTAAGAAGTGCTTTTGTTGCTGTTTGTATAGAAAAGGGGGGTTTAACACCTGATTCAGCTGAGGAATTCATAGCAAATATGGAAAAATATAATCGTTACCAACAAGAAACTTGGTTTTGATGTTAATTTAATGTAGACAAAGAAAATTGTAAAAATTGTTATTTATTCTTTATTACAAACTAAGATTAATTGAACTACAGTCTCCTTTATTTATTTATTTTGTGATCTACATCCTTACTTTTTTAAATACTTCAAATATTTCTTTGAATCAAAATCGTCTTCTAAATCATCTTCAATTTTAACCTTCTTTTTAGGTTTACGCCTATCCAAACGTTCTTTACGTTCCGCTTCACTTAACGTCCAAATGTTTATCGGAAGCGTTATTATTTGCCGAGGCTCATGATACCTTATTGTGTAAGTCGAACCATCCGTATTTACCATTAACGTTGGATAAGTTCTCAGGTAGTTTTTTCGGTGAGGTTTTGTTATTGTTGCTGATAACGAATTTAAATTTCGTATTTGATTTAATAATATTTTTAATGACATAATTTCCTCAAACAAGTTTATTTTGAGAAAAACCAGATAGGTTATGTATTGACTAAATGAGGTTATGACAGACCGATATAAAAGCAGGACTACCAACCTAAAATAAATTTAACGTGACTTTTCATTTTTCCTCCGAATTAAAAAACAGAGTTGAGTATAATAAAATAAAGATCTTTCAATTTCTTTTTTTTTATATAATATATTTTTCTATGATTGGGGTTAAAAATAGAACTCTACTTCCAGAATTATTAGAAATTAACATAACCTTACTTTTATATAATTTTTGACAGTTGTCAACAAAACGTCATTTGAACCAAAATAGGATTTTTTTCTTTTTATCAATAGGAATAAAATAAATACTCAAGATGTACAAAAGTAATCTATTATGACAACCATTAAACTTGTTTTTTAATCTACATCAATAAAAATTGAACCATGACAAAACAAATAATCATTCTTTAAACTGACAATAATTAATTGAACAAAACAAAACTACTTCGAACGAGACCAAGTCAAACGTTTTAATTGCCTGATAAACCCATCATTAGGTCTAGCAACAACCCTAACACGTTTCACAACATCATACGCTTCATCATAATCTACACCATCCTTTAACATTAAATACCCAATCACAATAGCTGATGATCGCGAAACTCCAGCGTTACAATGTACCAAAACTCGTCCACCGCTTAAAACAACCATATCCAAAAAATCAAAACAATCATTTTTTAGTATTTCAGTGATATCAGTTTCTGGCAAATCCAAACATGGGGTGAATTTGTAAATGATCCCTGCATGGTGTTCAACTTCAATTCCAACACTCAAAACGTAATTGATTCCAAATTTTTGTAATACATTAATTTCGGTACAATCTTGAGACCCCAAAAAAATATTTTTCGTGATTTGTGATGGAATGTTATCTGGTTTGGTATCGATAACAAATCCATGGGAAGTTTCTTGAAGCGGCGTCATGGTGTTGTTGTCTTCTAACAATTTGCGACCATCAGCTTGTGTAATTATGGTTGAGGTGTGTTTAAGACTTTTTTTTGAATTAATTAGTGAAGATAAGAAACTCATTGCATTAAAAAAATAATATTTAACGGTGGGTACTTAATTAGTTTTATATATTGAATTATTTATTTATCCATGGATGGTGTGCGGCTTCTTGATTTACTTCTTGACTTACTTCTAGATTTACTCCTTGATTTGCTTCGAGATTTACTTCGCGATTTACTTCTCGATTTACTTCTCGACTTACTTCTTGACTTACTGCGTGACTTGCTTCTATTTTTACTTTGCGAACGTGATCTTGATCTTGATTCGGGACTATCGCGCGATTTTGATCGTTTTAGTTGAGACCGCGATCGCGACCTTGATTTGGATCGTTCAATTGATTTCTTTCTCGAATTAGAACGCGACCGATCGTCGGGCGATTTCTTTCTCGAATTGGATCGCGATCGACTCTTCGATGATTTTGAGCGACTTCGAGAACGACTTCGCGAACGCGATTTTCTTGGTGAGCGACTTCTCGACCGAGAGCGACTGCTATAAGACCCGGAACGACTACGTCTACCACCGCTTCTATCTTCGACTAAACGGATTCGACGTCCGTTAATTTCGGTGTCGTCCAATTTCTCCAAAGCATTTTTCATGTCGGAGTACGAAGCGAACTCCACGACCCCTTCGTTGCGATGTTGCTTGTGAGCGTCCGCGTAGGTCACCTCGCCGGCTTGGCGCATATAGTCCTTGAGGTCCTGCCATGAGACTCTAGACGAAAGGTTCTCGACGATGAGACGGTAGTTGGTGCGGGTTGGGGGGCCGTAACGTTCATGGGAGCGGTAATCGTTGCGGCTGGACCATTGGTCTCGGCCCCTGGGAGTTCCGCGGGCCTTTTCCACAGTCACACGCTCCCCTAAAATTTTTTTACCGTTTAATTCATAAACTGCGTCGTCAGCATCTCGATAGTCATCGAACTCAACAAAGCCGTAGCCATTTTTAATTAAAACGTCGCGCATACGACCGTAACCCCTGAAGAAATGTTCCAGGTCTCGCTCTGTGGTCCCGTACGGTAACCCACCGACGTACACCCGCGTCCCTACCATACTACCTTTATTTTTTTAAAGAAATTTTTTAATAACTCACTTCGTGGAATGTCCCCCTATCCGTCTCTGAGTAAGATACTTCGCAGAGGTAGAGGCCGTGGGCTGGTACTGTTTTGATCCTGGGGTCCCAGCTGTGGTGCGAAGGCACCTCTAGCATAAATTTTATATCTCTAGTTGACACTTTACCTTGTGCTGCTGCTATCAAAGCGGCCACCGTCCTTCGGACCTGTGCGGATAACGAAACAACGTTACAAAACTAAATGCCTAAAAAACTACCTTTTCAAAGTGGCCATTTTGGACCTCCAATCGGTTGGCCGCTATATTTTTGAGGTTAAGAAACGTGTCCGAATCAATTGTCAATACAACAACATATTAACTAATTTCAATACGATAAAAAAACAACGATCAAATTTGTGTTAGCTTACAATTAGTTTATGACGGCAACGGAGTTTCTTCGTTTATATTTTCTAAATTTAAAACGATTTTCGTATGACGCACGATGCTTTGCTTAGCCGGAAAGGAAACCAGAACGTTCTAATTGACGTGAAGTTGGCGCGCGTCGACTAATAGCGTCACCTAAACTTTTTTCACTTATCCCAAATTTATTTTTTATTCAAATGAATCGTTTCGTATCTTAAATATTGTGTCTAAATCAAATTTAATACATTTTGTAATTGTTTTAAGCGCATTTTTAATAATAAAATTTTTAAAAATCGATAGGACTCCGGAGATACCAACATAATTCAACAACAACATTAAATATCACTATAATCACAAAATTATTAATTACGCAACACTGAAGCAAAAAGTTGCCAATCAAAATCAATCAAAATTATTATCACATGAGAATGATAAGAATTATTATTAAAGTAATAATTTATAAAAAATATTGTTATCCTTTTTCGTTGTTTTTTTTTTTATAAAATTGCCAAATTTCGTTGACATAAAAATGTCAAATTTTTTAGGGAAAATATAAAA
Source organism: Onthophagus taurus (assembly GCF_036711975.1). Classification (NCBI taxonomy): domain Eukaryota; kingdom Metazoa; phylum Arthropoda; class Insecta; order Coleoptera; family Scarabaeidae; genus Onthophagus; species Onthophagus taurus. The sequence goes on from NC_091967.1 coordinate 8,590,976, forward strand.
CATAACCTCAATTTTAATCAAGTAAGTTTAATTGATCGAAGGAGCGTTTAAATTAATTTTGATTTGAAAAAACTCATTAGCGTTTTTTCAAGTTTTATAAAGCTACAATTTAATTAATAAATGTTGTTAATTAGGTATGCTAATAATTATAAGCTGAAGTTGATCAGCTGAAAATAGAGATGTCTCAAAAATATGTATGTACTCTTATGTGTCTACTATCTATCTGTATTGATAGATAGTAGACACATAAAATTTAATTTAATTCAATTGTTATTGAAAATTTAGTTTAATTTAATAATTAATCATGAAATATATCTTACCTGATTATAAACAAATGCATTTCCTTTACAATAAATATTATAAAATTTATAATCGCTCTCATTTTGATTAATACAATTGGGCCAACTAAAATTTGTATAAAATCTATGTCCTTCATCAATAATATCCAATTTTTCCACAACTTTCCTAGTTATTTTATTTTGCTGTTTAGAACCTCTTCCCATAAACGTACGAAAATCATGTAATCCTTCAAATAATTTACAAGCATCTTTAGCTTTATCAATATCAAAATCGTTACAACAAATAAAATAGGCCCTATTATGTTCTTCAATTGGAATTAACTTATCTAAAGTATTTCTTATTAACCCATTGTATTTAATTACACATAATCTATACATATAAGTTCTTGATAAGGCCTCTCTTCGACAATGAAATGTATTTGGAACCAAATAAGTACTTAGTATTCTTATCGGAAGAAACGATTTTGAAAATTTTTTATTTAATTGTATTGTTATTGTTTTTGGATCATAAGGTTCGTTATTTGGTCTGGTTAAATCTACGTGTAAAGTTGTATGTAAAGCATGGACCCCGGCATCTGTCCTAAAAATAAAGAAATGCACCCACGATTTTAATTTCAATTATTTAGGTTATGTACCGACTAGAAACTGCACATGAACTCATATAACTTGGTTTTAATAGTTTTAAACCCATTTCGATTTGGCCTTGTATCGTTGTAGGATCATCAATGTCTACAGAAGGAGTTTGTCGTTGAATACCACTAAAAAATAATTTTCCTTTAAGTTAAAATTTTTTTAATTTTATTTTAATTACCGAAATCCCGTTCCTATATAAGAAAGATTAATTAAGTAGCGTCTCATTTTTATTATTTTAATCTAATTACCACTGAGAAATATGTTAAAATTATAAATTTGTTTTAATTTATTTATTTTCTATAGGTTATGAAAAAAATGTGAGGTTAAGTTCTTCACTAAACATGAAACGCGTGGGGTCAGTATCCCAACCAATGAGAACGTTCCATTTTAGTCACGTGGGTTGTTATAAACGCGATCTTGTTTATTTTGGTCTTCAGGTCTCGGAAAGTCGGTTCCAGTCAGTTCGTTTAGCGCCGCCGCGAACGGATCGTTCGTTTCGGTCCCCATTTAATTATTTTATTTTTTTCTCTCCATTATCCGTCTCAAAAATTTATCTACAACAACCCACATAAACTATGTAAACCGAAAAATAACAATCGAATTTAAAATCTAAAAACCGCCATTTAGAGCTTGCTGTGATCCGTTTTAAGAAAAGAGTTATATTATGGTGGTGTTTGAGTGTTTGAAACTTGATTTTTAGCGTTTGTGGTGTTTCGAAGGTGAATTAAAAGAGATTTCCACTGGTGGAGAATGTTCGGGGTGTTGAAGCGTAGATGGAAGCCCAAAAGGTAAGATTTTTTTAAGAATGAGGAGTTCGTACAGCTGTTTATTGATCCGGGAATTCGGTTGGTACCACGACCTACATGATGAAACCGGACACACATCGATATTTATACATTTTTGAGGTTATCTTTCGAAAGAGGCGGAAATTAAGGAACGATTTTAAGTGGTCCATTTAAAAACTTATCTTGTTTAGAGTTTTAACTTAAAAAATTAATTTTTTTTAATATCAAAAATTAATTAAGTAGGTAGATATGGAAACAAAAAAGAATCGAGATGGTGTTAATATTAAAGTTAAAATTAGATTTTTTTTGAGGTTAGGTTTTTAATGAATTAACTTTCTCTTTATTTATTGTCTTCAAGATTTATTGCTTAAAATCAATTTGCATAAATTATCTCCGAATCGCTTATAATGAATGTGTTAATTTATACAGGTGGCTTTTTTAAATATTTACTGTTGCAAAATAAACTTTAAACAAATTGGTGAGATTGTGTTATATTTTTTGATTACAATGATAAGATTGTTCTTTATTATCTATTGTTTGATACAAATTTTTGTGTTAATTTTAAAGAAAAAATTAAATTATTTTTTTTTGTTTCTATTTTAGGTTGGCATTAAATTATGTTGATAATATTTTGACAAGAAATGTCAAAAGGTGATGTTTGACTTTTTAAATTAATTAAATCAAGCATATTTCTTCTTCCTCTTTTTAACCCTGGAAAGTTATGCTTTTTTTTTATACGAAAAGGTTATGATGATCTAAGCACCAACAACTTTGTAAATCGATTGTATACCGGGAATTTCATATAACTCGCAATATATGAATGCAGTACGAAACTACCATGCACTTGCACTGTCCCACATGAAATGCAACACAGCTTAATAGTACAGGATTGGAAAAGGTGACGTCCTTATAACAACTGTGAGTTTCCGTCTTAAGAGATGCACGGCTAAACTCGTATGTTTCTGATTCTAGGTCTAGTGTTAATTCTACTTTTCGTTTAATAAAAATACACCACAATCTAACGCTGAATAACAATTAAAACTAGAACTAACACTATACCTAGAACTAGAAACATTCGGATGTTGCATTACGTGCAGCTTGTTTGGTGGTTCGCTGCCTCCGTGCTTCAACAGCTCTCGTTGGATATTTCATCTACTCCAGAAGACTTGCGATTATTCAATTTGGGATCAACTAAACACTGTCCAAGGTTCTCAACTGCTGTCCCGTCTCAAGATTAGCTGTGTTGTTGTCATTTAGTGCTATTTTTTTTTTCATCAAAAATCCATTTTTAGATTAAGAAATATCTTTATCATAGTTCTATAACAAAGGAATTGTATGCCGTGAGTTATTACCTACTTAAACCTAATCAGTAACGCTTTACGAGCCTTTTGTTCTGCAAATAAATCTATGGCCTCGTTATAATTAATTTGATGTGCGCTTTGATTATCAATCGCCAGACTTCATATACGTTCGTTACTCATTGTTAATGGATAGATTTTAATAAGATGGAATCACTACAACTTCGTTCACAGGTTGAGGTTGTTCTCGGATGTTTTTGGAAAGGTGTAAAACTAATCCACCAATAAAAACTAGTCTTGCACCTAAAATTTTTACGTTTTTAACAATATTAACTTGCTAAAGTTTAAATCATAAATATTTTGTCGGTTTTGTAAAAGAATCTCTTTGGGTTATATGCAGATATTTGATACACAACACTACCGATAAGGTAAAAACGTGGGATGGTTACGATCTTGTCTTAAAAGCCTTCTACCCACCGCCTTCGTGGGACCAACCTGGAATACACATATAAATGCAGGGAAAGTGTTGGATTTTTTTTGTTCGTTTTAAATCTCTTAACGCTGCTTAAGTGCTCCGTATTCTTTCTTTAATTACAATATTTTAATTCTTACCGATTTATTTATACATTTATTTCAATTAAAATTACATAACCACCTGTATTTACGAAGATTTAAAATGTAAAATATTTTTGTTAACTCAGTATCTGAAAGTTATTAATTTCGCAAGAATTATTTAAACAGCGTTTAAAATAGTTTAAATATTCTAATTGCGGTGTCATTTAGCGTTTACACACGCAAATACCTCCGTTAATATCACTCGTAATTGAATAATCGCACGGGAAATATTCACTACCACAAAGAAACGGCGATTTTCTTTCCTTTTCAGGTTTGTCTTTACCACAAACTGTTTCTTCGAACTTCCTCAATTTAACAATTTCCGTTTTAATACGATATTTCATTTCCTCTTCGGACATAATTATTCATTTTATTTTAATATTACCAGTTTCTTTTTGTGGTCGGAAAGGATGTCATATTTTGACGTTTACGTACTGTCAGAATTATCAACGAAGTAGTGCCAACCTAATTAGTAAATATTAAAAATAATTAATTCTTTTATATAAACTAACCATTATTTTAAAGGTATAATTTATAAAATTGTTTAATTAACTTTGGATATTAATTTATTATTATTTTAACTAATAAAGTTAAAATTATTATAAGAAAATTGCGGTGCCAACTTAACTAATTTAGTGTCAAAACTGACATTTCTTTCCTTTTAGAATATTTTTCTTTAACTTCCTTTCTTTAATAATTTCCTTCTTAATACGATTTCCTCTTTCCTACAAAATGACTCATTTTAACCTTTTCTTCTATAATTCTTGATTAATTCCCAATTTCCTGTGCTTTTCCTTTTTGAGGTTGGAATTCAAAAATAATGAGAAACGTCAAAAAGATATAAAGGATTTACGATTGATCTGTTTTGATTTCTGCGAAGGTAACGGAATGAAAACACTTGAAAGGAAATTGTATAACGAGTATATCTATCGCCAAGGTGTCTACTTCGGTGGCACAATTCGAAAGCTTTCTCGGTGTCCGCAATTATTATTATACGAGAGGAGGGGCGGATGCGTGGGCCGGCGGATAACGGCCAATTCCGGATCGGAGTTATGTAACGACGTTTCAGGTTATAAGGGGAACAACATTGTCTTCTACCCACGTAAAATTTGTCTACTTGCCTACCATTTAAGGGTTAATTTTAAAAGAAAATCTATTAAACTAAGAATTAAAAGTATTCTGAAAATGTTGTTGATGACGTAGATGGCGCCTTCTTATTTTTTTTTTGGTTTTGGCATTAAGCCAAATCGCCAAGGATCCCAAAGTCCCAAAATAATTCGGTTCTTCGATGAGGCAAAAAATTAAAACAAAAAAGGAGGCTACCGGAAGTGAAAATTGGAGAATTTTCGAGAGCCAAATTGAAATTTAGAATGGCGTTGCAATTCCATGTCATAACGAATATATTTCTTCAACATTTTTAGATCCGAACAACTTTATTCATTTTGAATAAATCTTACTTTTATTAACTGTTACAAGATATCTTCTTTCTTCTCATCCAGATCGATTTCAATCAAAATTCGTATCGTTTTTCAATCAATCAAAATGGTATCTGATTACTTTTACATCTTGTTCCTTTTTTTTTGTAAATTACTTAGTTTACTCTTGTTACTTAGTTTATCGGCGGTTTTCGCCTCTTACAGAGGAAGGGGCAAAACTGCAAGATGTAAGTACCTCTAGAGATGTCTGCCCAAAAATAGAAAGTACAGCAAGTGCAACGCAATGTCTCTCTGGTCGGGCGTCACGCAGTCTGATCCGTCTCCGGCCCCACGGTGCCGTCCGAGTTCGACGACCTCCACGGGACCGCTCTCGACCAAACATCTTCGTACTGACTCGGTGAGTCACCGTGGATGTGGGCCAAAGAAATAATTTTAGACGAAAAAAAAACATCATTGACGAATCATGAAAATTCAATTTTAAATTGTAAAAAAAAGTAGTAATGTTGTGTTAGGTCATAGAACTGATGTAACCTATATAAACAAGTATATAAAAAGTAAAGATATATTTATGAATCTACTTACGTTACATGATACTCTGCATTGATATTGACAGTAATTTGTCATGTGTAAGACGTATCTCTTATCTTGAAAGCGGTATCAGGTAGTCTATTGGCAGTGATTTGTCTTCTACAAACATAGTCTGGTCTTCAAGTAGCAGTAATTGGTATTGGGTCAAACAGTCTTTTAAAAATAGTTTTTAATCTGTTGTTACCAGTATCTGGTCTTCTAAATACCGTTCTGGAACCAGTTTGCAGTCTTCAGCATGAAGTATCTAATATTCCACCAAGCAATATTAAGTTAAGAAGTATCTAGTCTTTTGGCGTTATCTAGTTTTTTTGCCAATAATATCAAGTTTTTTATTAGTAGTATTTTTTTCTTTGTAGGAAGTACATAGTTATCAAGCACCAGTATCTAGTATTGTACCAAAAAGTCTTCTCTAAATAGTATATAATCTGTTTGTTGAGGGTATCTGGTCGTCTAATTGTATTATCTTCCGTAGTCAGTATCAAGTCTTCTGGAAACAGTTTGTAGTCTTCGGCATGCAGCATCTAGTATTTCCTCAAGCTGTAAGCAGTCTTAGCTTCTGCTAGTAGTATCTAGTTTTCTGTCAGCAGTATCAATTCTTCTATTTTAGCAGTGTTTTGTGTTTTGCCAGCAGTGTATAACCTTTTAGAAGAGGTATCATGTCTTTTACAAGAAATATATGGTCTTCAATTAACATTATTTAGTCTCCTACCGGTTGTATCTAGTGTTCTGTTACGACCATCTATCTATTTCTACTATCTTGCTTTCTGTCAGCAGTGGGTAAACTTCTGAAAGTAGTATATGGGATTCTAGGTCTCTAGACTACTACCAGCAGAATTTAGTGTTGTATTAGAAGTAATTTGTTTTTGCCAGCTTTATTTAATCTTTCATTAGCTGCGCCGGGGCTTCTGCCTACAGTATTTAGTCATAGGTATGTTAATTTACTTATGGCAAGTTATGAACAAAAGTTTTATGCAACCCAAATCTTTAGCGAATAGGTTGTGGGATACAAACAACGATTTAACTTGCTGGGATCTTAGATTCTGGCATACGATTTTGCGAAGACCGGAAGTAATACTTTTCCCGGATATTTTCGTCATATATTGATGGGGTTAGCGAGAAAGTAATGATTACATTAAATTATTTAAAGATAACTCACCAAAGATAGCAAAGTCGTAAAAAAAACACAAGGTGAAAAAGAATGACTCAACTTGAAATGTGCTTTTGAGTAAATAACGGCGATTTAAAAATGAAAATAGTCGATAGACATTCTGAGTCATCGTATAAAAAGGTATAAAACAAAGTAAACACAACTACCGTCGCCGGTTGAGGTAAATATTTGGGCTTTTAAGGTATGCCCAGATTAAAGTCGTGGGGAAAAAAGCATAAAACATTCTTTTTAGCAAAGGTTAAATATACACACTTGTTTAAGGTCATGAGATTGTGACAATAAAAATGTAGCAATAATTAAACCTGTTTGTAAAACGTAAACATTTTATGATGATGGTACTCTTATCGATGACTTGAAGTAAAAACAACCCGTTTGGTCACCATCCGGTCAACAAATCCTTTTTTACTTGGTATTCGTTCTTATGGGTGCGTTTTTATCAATTATTTATTAGGTTGGCATTCCTTTGAGGTCTTATGTCCTCGATGCTGAATCAACAAATATCAAATAAAAAAAAAATAAATCAAAGGAAACTTTTTTTTGTAGTTCGTATTTTTTTTAACTTGTCAATTAGCTGTATCCTTGACCATATCAGTTCCTGGTTAGCGGTTAACCTCTCTTAACGGTCACAATTCTATATTTAGTCAATAATCTCGCAAGGAGTCACTAACATTAATTTTTACTGTAAATGTATCATTTTCTGGGGTTAATCTTAAATAAAATAAAAAATCCTTTGAAATGATACCAAACACAACTAGGTTATCTCGAAAAATAGCCGAGATATAAGCGGAAATGACATAAAAACAATCGACAATCGTTTCGTTAAAACAATCATGTCTTGGTTGTTTTTAAAGATAAATATGGCGTGTTTGGGTTCATTTTAAAAGATTTTTAATGGAGATTAAGCGTGGAAATGAAAAAATTAAAATAATTTTTTTTTGAATATCAAGTTATCTCGAGGTTTTACATTTAAGATTATTAATTTTTTTTATTAATAATAATATTTTTCAATATAAACATAAATGATATTAATCTTGAGTGGTTTGAATATTTAATTGGGTTAAATAGTGTGGTATTCTATAGAGAGACAGGTGAGTTGCGTAACCCTTTTTCCCTATAGTGGAATTTATAATGAGAACGGGGCTCGTTCTGGTAACTTATAAAGATTTATTATGTTTCTACGGTGGAAGTGAACGTAGAAACCGCGGGAGACAAGGAGAAGGTTGCGCGTTAATCAATAAACTTTACTAAACCAACTATAAAAGTTTACAAGTGTATGTATGTACACAGAAATCGATTACGAAACGGCATCCATAAAATGAGTTTAAAAATAATTTTTTGTGCATCGCACGAGAGGAATACCGATACGAAAAGAATCTCTCTAACCCACTTACCACGGAAGAATCCATTGTGTTTCGATTCCTCAACACCTCCAATAATAATAAACAATCATCCCATTGTTCGGAAAGAATCTCGTTCGTTATTTTACGAAGGAGAAGAATCACGCCTTTACCATTCTCAATATCCTGTTAGAGTACGTATAAATGATCGCATTTAATCACTTTTCTTAAGTGAATGAAATAAAGTGGGGTCTCTGTTGATGAGAAATGTTGCATAATGTTCATGATATAAACGATATCTTTTTATCTTGGGAAACGTCGCCGACATCTACGTTAATTAAGTAAAAAAGGGGGTCTTAGATATCTTTTATGTTGCTTTTACAAACATTTTTATAACTTGAGTTTTCAATAACATTTTTGACTTCCCTCATTATCATAATGAACCTAAGTCAAATTGAAATCAAATCCAAATTACTTTAAAGAAATCAAACGAATTATCTTATTTATTGTTTAAGACACCGTATCTTTATGTCACATTTCTTAACCAACTTCCGCTACCAAGCCAGTGTAATTCCACGCGTAATTGAAAGCAATTGAGTAGTTGTTTCCAAAAGAGGTATGCGGAAATATTCTAAATAACTCGAGGAATTCCTCTTAAAATGGAAAACAATTTGGATATTAATAATATCTTCTAATTTATTGCAACCCAAACGAAGTAGTTAATAATTAGTGTATTTCATTGTGAAATCGGTATTTATAAAATATCTCCAAGCAAACAATTTTATTTCTTGCAAATTGTAAAAAACAAATTACGCAACAAATTTTTGCAAATAGCAAGTTTCAAGTTTATTATGCAACATAAAGTCAGCCGTAAAAATTGAGTTGAAGTTGCATTTGCCGAGTGTTTGGAATGTCAACTAGGTGGTATTTGTTCTTTTCCTCCTAAGGCGTCATCCTCTTAAGTTGTTTTGTAGCTTTATCTCTCATCTAGTCAACTAACTCGTTATTTTTCTCCTTAAAATCATGTTTAATCATTGACAATATCCTACATTATCTTAAATAATTCAGTTTGTATTTCGTTTTATTTTGCTTTATCTCCTTTAATCTCATCGTAAACCAACTGGCCCTCCATAAAGAGGACCCCGTATTATACCAAAACCTCTTTTGCCCTTTTCCGAGTATATACTACTAGTTATCGCAACGCCATCGAGGACAATAACTCGCCACCAACGAAGCGGGAACTTCTTCTTTCCCTTCTCTCGTTATCCTTCACAATAAGAAGAAGGATATCGTTATCTTTCCCGCAAACATAATCCCTCGGTTAACGACGAAGATGCCGCCACCGTCACTTTCCGCGTGAGGTCCACTAATAACTTATCCTCGTCCACCTTTTTACCGCAAAAAGAAAAAAAAAATTTAATCTTGAGAAAAACTAGGTCACATCTTGTTCCTCCACGTGGATTTTCAAGGAGTGATGATCAACTCGACGGGTTGAAAAGATTTTTTTTTAAAGGTTTCATCTTCTACGAGAATGGTCAAGGTTAAAGTGAAAAAAAAAATATTTTTTGAAGGACCTTTAAAGGAGATTAAAAAAATAAAAACGATTTGATACAAAAAATTGTTTACCTTCGAGGTGAATAAGAACTTTAAGATTTAACGGGGTCGAAAATTAACGTGCCCGAGTAGTACTCGAGGGGGCGTTATCGTCGTGCACACGCGAGTTTGAAGAACGTTTTGAAAAAGCGAGATGGATGGATGGGCCCCCATCGTACACGCTGTAATTTGAAGAATTACCCGCGGGTTTCGAATTACCACCCGACACGACGCCCCCTTAGGACAGTTTTCGAAGCGTGCTCAAAGAACACAAAGAAGGTGTGGTATACAAAGAAGAGGAACTGGAAATTTTTTGTTTCCATCACTTCCTGTTATGCGTTTCTTTTTGTATCAAGCACGTGCTATTTAAAAATTATCAATTACTCAATTACCACTCAAGAATCGAGCTTCGCCGCGATACTTCCCAAGAAATGGATACGAAATACTACTAAAAGCTGATTAAAAAAAGTTAACCGATATTTATTTTTATCATCTTTTTTAAATCTCTCGTTAAATTTTCAAGCTTGATGATTTTGGCATCGGTGCATAACTGAAACGTAACGTTCAACGGACGTTAATTAGTCGAGTTTGTTGACTTTTTCGATTCATTTTTTTTTGTGGTAGCGTAAAGAAAAAGAATTTAGTTCTCTCATTATTTCTTCACGAGCCTATTTCATATTCCGTTTTCTCTTTGCGTTCGTATTTTTATTTTATATTATACACCTGGATCTTTTTGCACCTGCTCCTCGTTCTCGCGGCATGGTGTGTCGCTTCACGAAGCTCAACAAAGGATGCGGCTACGGCCACGCTAAGTGCCCTTAACGATTTCATAAATTTTTCAAGACGGCGACGTCATCCGCGTGCTCACACCGCACACCATATGACGGTAAAGTTAAAAAAAACTTTATACTCAAAAAAAAATTTTTTTTTAAATTCTTTAATTTTTATGCTTAATCTCCATTAAAAATCCTTTAAAATGAACCCAAACACGCCATATTTATCTTTAAAAACAACCAAGACACGATTGTTTTAACGAAACGATTGTCGATTGTTTTTTATGTCATTTCCGGTTATATCTCGGCTACTTTTCGAGATAACCTAGTTGTGTTTGGTATCATTTTAAAGGATTTTTTATTTTATTTAAGATTAACCCCAGAAAATCATACTTACAGTAAAACGGGTAGATACTGATGGCAAAAACTTGATACTATTAATAGAATACTGGAAATTGTTGGAAAAAGCGTAAATGTTGCTTGCAAAAGGGTAGATACCGTTAGAAAAATCAGGTAGTGGGAATAGGAGGGGAAATACTACTGGCAGAAGAATGATGCTGTTAGAAAAAGACTAGGTATTATTATTGTCAGATTAAATCTTGTGGAAAAACCAACAGCGGATCAAATAACGTTGTCATAGGACTAAATATTGATAATAGACACCTAGATACTGCTAGAAGAAGACTAATAATATCTAATCTTATCAGCAATAAATATCTAATCTTCTGCAAGCAGTATCTACTCTTTTTGTTTACTCTTTTATCAGCAGGCCATTCTTTCGTTTCAAAAATCGTGGTGAGTTGAGATGTGGCGGTTGGTATGCGAGAAAGGACAGCATGGCAAAAACAGCTTCATGTTCCATACACTTGGTATAATATCTAAATGATTTAGCGTGTGATTGCGCGTGGTACATCAGTTTCAAGGGAAAATCGTATGTGGGTGGGCAAAAAGTGTCATTTATCGTGTCATTTAAATTTTTTCCAACGTGATTTTCGTTACTGACGTTGAGAAAAATTAGTATTGTTGCATATGCGATTATGGCCAATTGAATCTCTAAAGACAAAAAGAAAAAACGACATATATGGCAGAAAAGTTGGCGACTGACAGAGAAAAATATTGTCACATGTCGCTTTTACGAGATTTGAGAGATAATAATCCAGATGATTTTAGAAATTATTTAGCTACTAAATACAATGAAACCTAAATACAACATTTTATTGCTTACACCTGTTTCCTTCTCCTTTATAGGGACAGCACGTAGATATCCTTCTTTGACAGAAGTTTTGCTGTTTTCTATGTCAACGGTCTCAGAAGCGGAAATCTCTTCTGGAGACTAAGGACTGTTCGCCATACTATCAAAACTCTCTGAAGGTGTGTCATGTTCTCGGATAAACATTAATAAATTGAAATACCAGAGACTTGGCACGTATACTGATCATCACTAGAAACCCCACTTCTCTTAAATTTTTCAAATTTTTTCAGCTTTCTTCGAAACGTGCCTCTCATCGATTGGAGTTTTTTAGAGACAAGCTCTCGATCAACATTTGGGTCCACCTTTTTAAAGTACCTACTAATTAACCAAGAAAACCAGCAAATTTTGACACAAACCATGACGTGCTGCGTGGACAGCAGTATATGGTTTTTCTAACGGTATCTACCCTTCTGCAAGCAACATCTACGTTTTTTCCAGTAATTTCCAGTATTCTAATAGCAGTATCAAGTTTTGGCCATCAGTATCTACCCGTTTATTAGCAATTTCCAGCCTTTCCAGCAACACTTAGTCATCTGCAAGCAGTGTTTAGTCCCGTACAGATAATAGCTTGTCTTCTGTCTATATCTAATAGATGTTTTATAACTAGAAGATTCCCAGAACTAGAAAGTTTTAGCACTGACGACCCTTCTAGCTGTGCACCTGTTCTTGGGATGTATCAGTCCTCTTAAAACTACCGTCCTTGCTATAATGTGCAAGGAAGTATGCATTAAAATTATTCATATAAAAAACTTTCGGCTATAATGAACACTCCCTTCTCCATATTAGTCCGTTTTACTGTACTTTTCGAATAATTTTTTTAAGTAACAAAAATTTAATTCAAGATAGTTCAGGTAGTAATAGTTACATGCAGAAGTTGTCCTCGCCTTATAAGGTGTGGCCACATCAACGGCGACGCACCGGAGGCAATTCAATTGTTTCCAACAAAAAAAAAGCCAACCACCTGTCTTGGTTTTCTTCGTCGTCGACGTCTTCGATTTTCATTCAAGTTTTTAAGTTTGCTGAGGATCAAATCTTCTGAATGGGAATAAAAATGTTCTTTATATAGCGATTTCATTATTTTTTTTTGTTATCGCTTTGTTGACATTGAAAGATGAAAGATGTTCCCTTTGGTATGGAAATCGACCGGTAAAACAGGCCTCTGGCGTTTTACACGATATCGAGTGAAGATAAATCACCGCGGACCGTGAATCGAGGGTCCCCCTTCTCGCTTGAAAGCCAATACGCCGATTTATCTGTAATAACTCACGCGAGAAGCAATTATCCCTGTGTACTTTGAAAATTACATAGGCAGGCGATCCGCTTCGTTCGTTATAAACGATCATGGACACCTTCGAGGACAAAATCCTTCTTTTTTAATATCAACCATAATTCGTTATCTTTTTCTTAAATAAACATTTTTTATAGCTTTTTTTTAATGATTCATTGGAAAGTTAACATAACCCATTTTTGACAAATACATTATCGTGATGAAAAACGCCTACAGGTTCATAGACCGATACCTATATTATAATTTATCGCGGATACGCGTCGTTTCGTAATCGAAACGCTTAGAACAACCCAACATGAATAATTTATATCGAGTCTCTTTATATCTCCGTGCTGTAACCACTCTGTAACCGATGTTAGGTGCCCCGAGCGAGTTTCTCGCTCACGAGATCAAGTGCAAAATTGTGCAAGAAATTGATGAGAACCACGGTGTAGTTTCTTAATTGAAGAACTACAATTATTATGATTGTTTTTTGATTTTTAGTAGACAATAAGGGATTATTGCTTATTCTTTGTTGATGTTGAATCACGTGAAACGATGATCACCAAATCACGCGAACCGGCAAAGAGGTACACAATCGAGAACCATCTACCTGACAAATGGTCCGCGAAGAAAGGCAAACCTTTCTCACGACCCGAGAGAACACTCAACAACAACGATTCTCTCCTTCAAGTTCTTTTCTAACATTTTAAAGATAAATTATTTAACATGATATGACCCGATTTCTTTCCTTCCTGTTTATTTATTACAAATTTTTTTTTCGAAATCGATTTTTTTTTGCGATATGACGCCGCTCGGAGAGATATCAAGAGTTGAACGACCGGGTATCGCGTAAAAGCCGGCGATATTTGCTTCTTCTACCTTTTTCACTTTACTAGTTGTAACATAGCGACGTGTCTACGGACAGCGACATGCGGAAGAAGAACAAGAAGTGAGAGATATGTTCGTTCCGTCAGTCAGTCACAAAAGAGAGACAATGGCTTCTTGTTACGGTACATTCCATTTACGGAGGTTGCTTCTCATTTAAATGTCTCTTTGGAAACAAGAAGATATTGGGAAAGAACTAGATTTTACAAAATTCACATCAGTATACTATGATACTGAAAATCAGTGGATTTACCATTTATGGCACATTTCTGTTTGAAGACCATCAAAATGTTACAAAAGTTTCTTAGAATCTTAAAAATGTTTTTAAGAAGCAATTTTTTTTGCCCTATCTTATTGAAATATTCATTTTATATACAGCTTCAACGTGTGTAGGAGTTGGCTTTGGAAACAATGAATGAACAGAGAAAAAGAGAGAGAGAGAGAGAGAATCACGCGTGAATGGCCGACGCCTACTACGTGAACGTTCGAAAGTGGTCCGCGCAGTTTCCATTCAATGAGTTGTTGCTCTTTCGGTTGTACATATATTCGAATCTTTCTCTTTTTTTACATCGTTTATTTTTTGCCTTAATCTCTTTTCTATAATTAAACTTCTAATTTTCTTACTTTTCCATTCCACGTTTGGAATGGAATTTCTAATCGATGCGAACTTGTATTAACTCGCACGTGGGTGAAACGTACGTGTGATAGCATAAAATCTTTCTCTCTTGTGTAGCGTAGCGTGTACGTATCCGATTTATCTTTCTAAAACGTAAATGGAAACGTCCGTTTTAATTGTCCAGCTACCGCTAGAGACAACCAGTTGGTAATATGAAGACCGTAAAGGATTAATAGGCGCCGTAGATTGCGTTTAAATCGAATACGTTTCATCTTGGTGTTTAGTCTTTAGCTTTATTGATTTAAATTTAGGTATTATAGAATGGTTTTTGAACGATGCCAAGTGTACAGAAAAGTAACTACGATTCCAAAAGTAAATCAGAAGAGTGTGTATTGTTTGGCAAAATCTGTTTGGCCAAAATATCATTTTCAAACTCTGCATTGAAGTAGTGTGAACTTTTGTTCAAACTCGTGGATATGCGAAAGAGATTCCAGCGATGACACTGAAATGGCCAAATTACTAAATGGTTCTACAACAAGATGATCATGTCGCGTAGAGGAAGCTGACACATACGATTACTTTTTGTATTGGCAAAAAAAGGCAACATCAAACATACTACCTCCTAACGTTTAGTAATTGGTTATTAAAATAATACACCCTGTATAATTATGTAGATATTTTCTGTAAACATTTAGAAAGTATCTTTGGGGTGATGACCTACGAAAGCCGTTAATTGAAGAATAATATCCGTCAACGAGACCGCGACACATTCACAAGTAGACGACTAAGAGACGCGCGCGGGTGCTAAAACTGGAGAGACGCGGTTGTTTACTCGACTTTGAAGTGTCAACTCGACGTCTTTTTTTTGTTCATCTTCTCTATCTCGAAAGAGGAAGTCCTCGTTGAATTATTACGTAGTTCTAAAGGTTTCGAAGAAGACACGTTCTTTATGTTTTTTTCCGATTCTTTTAGCTCTATCTTTTGTAGTCTTTTTATGGATAGTTTTTCCGAAAATCATTGTTTGATCTCTTAAGAAACAATTTACAAGTTCACAGCTGATTTGAATACGCCGCCATCTGGTTTCGTATGGGTTTAGAAACTCTATATATATTCCTACAATTCCTGTTGTGTTTAAGTTTTCCATACCCATTTGCGTTTCGTTTATTTTTGAAACACCAAGTGTTACAAAAAATGTTAATTACCATGGGGGTAGGAAACAGACAGGTGGATCGGTGGATAAACTGAGTTCGTTTCAAAATTTAATGATTATACGTAACGGAAATCGTTAAAACACACTTTTTTTTGTATTGAAATGGTTTGTCGACCACACTCTTATTCCCCCATTTATTTCCAACAACGGTTATTTTTTGTCTAGAATCAACAGGTCACAAATTTTAGGTCACCTTTAATTGTTAAATTGTGTAAATTCACAGATTAACACTGACAAGTAG
The DNA here is from genome assembly GCF_036711975.1 of Onthophagus taurus. Lineage (NCBI taxonomy): Eukaryota > Metazoa > Arthropoda > Insecta > Coleoptera > Scarabaeidae > Onthophagus > Onthophagus taurus. The sequence goes on from NC_091967.1 coordinate 8,606,975, forward strand.
CAGAAGTGTGATTCAACAAGATAGAGTTCTTTCTCACGATCTTCTTTCAGTATGATAATGGTTAGATAATTTATTTCCAAATAAATGAATAAGGCGAAGAGGATCTAACAAATAGTCAGATCGCCTAATTTAACGCCACAAGACTTTTTTCGATGGCATTATTATAACCCGAACCTTAAAGTTTAGAAGAACTTCGTGGAATTTCAGAAAACCAATACAATTCGTTATTTTTTTCTGATTATAAAAATATGGGGTTAGATAGGTCTATTTTTTATTGTTTTAGAATAAAGCTAAAAATATGCTTTTTTCAGTAACATCATAATCAACTATAGTTTGTATTTAAACTTTATGTTGTATCTCAAAAATTATCAGCTATGTTTAAAAATTTTTAACAGCAGTATATTCTACTCAAAAAAGTGTCTTAAGAAGGTATTAACCTCATTTCTCTAATTTCAAAAATAAACGAAATATGAGCATTTCTTGAAATCGCTAAAATTTCACTTTTTGGCTATAACTTAAAAACAATGGAAGATAGAGATTTGGTCTTTGCGGGATTGGATTAGTCTCGGAAAAAGAGACCGAGATTTTTTTTTTCTAACTCTGATAGTTTCTGAGATAGCCTATAATAACACCCAAATTTGTCCACCCTGTACATAACCCCAGGTATCTCAAAATCTTGACATTATGGTCCAGTTCTGACCTTGGATTATGATTCTACGCATAAAATTACTTCGGAAATGATTCTCCGACAACAAAACCTTACAAATTGTGTTATTATTTTACTAACACAAAAAATAAAGATGCGACATCCAGTCTATAAATAAACATTTACAGGTAAAATTTACAAATTTTAATTTATTTTATTATTTCCTTACAAGTCAATTATTCAAATCAATATATTACGAGGTTAGAAGAAAATTTAAGGGTGAATTTTTTCGTAGATTCGCCGATGATTCATGATCCCTTTTCAACTGAAAAAAAAAGAACCTTGCGATGATGAATCACCTAATGGCGGTGAAACGGGATAATCCCTTCTACCCTAGTTTTTGGTCCTGTGGGTTTATTCTGAGCCGGTCGTCCGTGACTTTTACTCTTCGAGAATTTAAAAATCTCTCTTTTGATCTTGCTGACTCATCTCATTATCGTCTTCGAAGTAATTTATTTAAAAAAATTATTAATTAAAAAGAATGTTGTGCTAATTTATTATAAAGAATAACCATTAAGTACCGTAAAACAGCGCGGATATTGTAAAAAGAAACAATACCTCGTTTCACGCAAGGTGTACTGAATAGAGGCAGATTTTTTTTCTAAATGGATATTTCAATGCACAATGGTTTTATTATGACGGGAACCGATTCAAAGAACTTTACAGAAAAAGAGTAGGATGGAAAAAGAGAAATTGAGAGTGTCGATTTTTTGTTGACCAACAAAAATAAGATGTTTTTCTTTTTTATTTTTAATGGTTATTTTAAGTTGTGGTATTTCTTTGAGATAAAACACCTGTGTTTCTTGGCACTATCTTAATGTTGTGGAAAGATGCCATTTTGAGGTTCTCTCGCAATTTTTGGTCGTTTTCAAACTTTCGCCGTTTCAGCTCGACGAGATGTTTCCACCGACCGTTTAAAAATAGATACGATATGCGCGGAATGTCCCCTTCTTTCTCTCTTAGATAAAAAAAGGAATCGTATGAATCAAACCGAAACAATCTTTATTTTCAGAAATTACTTTCAAAGTACACACATTATAAACAATTTCGAAGTAAGAATTTGACCTAAAATGACTATCAACAAGTAGTCTTTTTGTTTTAGGTCACCTTTAAAAGTCAAACTATGTAAAACTCATACATACAAAGAGGATAACACTCGTTTAACAAACTGTTATCTCTCCCAGACACATTCGAAACATTGTTTCGGTTAAAGAATATCAAATGAAGTCACGTCGTGACAGGAAATGAAATCGACATGACAAAACTTTCTACATTAATACAATATTATTAAAAAAAAATTGTTATAATTTATTTTTTTTTATTTTTAGGGCATCAAATGGAGAAATAACAACAATCGAAGGCGGCGGCGGTCACGAAAAACCACGACTAACGCCATCTGCGCGTCAAGTGCACCCCGTTTCGGATGAAAAAACTCACGTCCTGGCCGCCTACGAAAAAAACGTCGTTGAAGTACGTTCGAAACGTGGGGCACCACCGCCCCCTATGATAGATTTAAATGCAAGTCCCCCGCCGTATCCGAAACGTGCTAGTTTAGAATCGAATCCGAGTCCGACAACCTACCCTTTAGCGCCGAATATCGTTGTAGAGGGCGGAAGGATCGAATTCGCTAAACAACCGTTAGATGGCGGCGGTTTCGTTTATGACGTTGACGTCGTGACGCCGCCTGCTACACCTCGACTTGGTGCTCGGATAACCGTTACTAGAGGGCAGCAAACGATCGATGTTGAGGGTGATGATGAAAAGTGTGATGAAGTTAAGGTAGGTGGCGTGGATTTTTTTAAGTGAGCGGAAAGCTTTTTGATGTTTTTTTTTTAATGCTTTGTTCCTCATGAGAAAATGGAAGTCAATTAGCTTGACATTCCGGGCGTATCTCTTTTAAAAAAATGCCGACTTCAGATTGCTAAAAGGTCTTCTTGGAATTAAGTGCCCAATGTTGTTTTTAAATCGCGATTATTAATCCTGAAGTTTCTTTTTTGTTTATTTCCAATGTCAGGTGAGGTTGTAAATTTATTAAGCTAAACGATATAATAAGTTGAAAACATATTGAAAAAATTAACATAAGAAATGATAAACACAATATTTTAGGGTGTATTTAGATTATTTATTTTTTTTCGCAATTTATTGATTTGTGAGTTGTGGTTTAGCGATCCTTTGTGTTATTTATACCCCAAAAATGTCGAGTAAATGACAAATGTTCGTAACCCGCACCTTGATTTTCGCTCTGTCCGGGCATTTCCCCTCGGTTTTTCGGGGAAATCGGCCGGAAAAACTGATAGCGTCATCGCTTGGAAACGGTATTAGATAGATGTTAAATCTCCCCGTACAGACCATTTTATTAGGAACATTATCCCATTTGAAAAAAAAAATCACTACGTTTTTATTACTTCACCTAGCGGTAATTTTAGTAACTTGAAAATACCCTCAAGTGATTCCCCGAGGTCGTTTTTATAATGAATATTTTTATCTTAAATTTGTGCGATGAATAGTTTTGGATTTAGATAGTTTTGAAAATGTATTTTTTTTTAAACACTCGGTATATACATCAAAGTAAATCTTTATAACTCAAAAACGGCTTTAAGTACGTTAATGAAATTTGTTGTATAGTTTTTGAATTATAATCTTTGAGACATATCAAATTTTGAGATAAATTCCTCAATCGGAATACTGATACTTTACCTGCTTCTAACTCTAACTGCCATTTTTAATGGAAATAATCTAATAAAACTTGGAAAATCCATTTTGGCCGATGGTGATCTTCTACAAAGCATATCTACTATATATTAAAAATGTTCAAATATTAAATTTGGCTTAAATTGGAAATTTGAATCTTATTTAAAACCCTCATAAACTTACACAAATATTAATTTTTATAAACGCTGACTTCCATATAATCTTATATTTACTCAGTCCACACCTAAAACGTTTACTAAAAAACCGCAACCCTCAACGTTTTTTATAATTAAAGATTCTTTAGGTCGATATAGCGGGTAAGCTTAAAACCGTCTTTAATTTGAGAACTTAGTCCAGCGTAAAATTAACAACCGGCACGGTTTTTCTGGTACATTTCAATCGAAAGTACCAAGGGATGCTGTAAACGTTTCTATAAAGTCGCCATAAGATCGACCGCAAAATCTTGGTTAAAACGCTTTTTTTTACTTCTAACAAAGCCCGGGTGATTATGTAACTCTCTATTTCGCTTCTTAAGGGAGAAATAATTACGATAATTAACGCGTTGGCTTCGCGGTAATGACACGTTAATACCAGATGGCAAAGTTCCTTATAGGGGCGTCGAGAAACTTCGTTGAATGCTCTGTATCCTTCCTGAGGCTTGAAGTTGAAGCGCTATCCGAGTTGATGAATTTCGTCTCTAAAATCTTTCAAGCTTGAAAATAATTTGGTTGCAAACTGGTCTCGAGGACGAGATTTATTGGGTATTAAATCCTTTCTCCTTGAATTTGAAACGAAAAGCATCTGCGACAATCTATAAATTTTCAATTGAGGGTGGGGGTACGAAGTTTAGGATCGTTTTCAATTTAAAATAAATAAATAATTATTTTTGTAACTTGGAGAATTATTTTTCTTTCTTCGTTTAACTCACCCTCAACTTTCTTGTCATGTTTCAAATCGAATTACGAAACCGGCGACACAATCCCTCTCCAACTTCTAAAGATAATTAATCTTAACTGTAATTGTATGAAAGATGATTATTACCGTTAAAAGCTTTTTTGAATTCAATTAAATCACCCCTATAACTACAACACCCTGTATATCTCTTTATTATTGACTATGCATATTATACCAATAGAATAAAATTTGAATATTCTTACTAAATACTGCTGTTCTTCCAGCAGTATTTAGTTTCCTATTGGCCATGTTTAATCTTCTATTAAGAGTATGGTGTTAATTAATTATTGTACCCGACGTCTTCAATGCAAATATGCAACCAAATACGCAAATCGCGTATTGCAATACCAATACTGTGATATTGGTTGCATACTTGCAATGATGACGTCTGGTACGATAATTAATTACACACTGTATGTATGTATATGTCTTTATTGTTGATTATGCACATCATACATATTATATTTATAACTTTACAAGTCTTTTTAATAATTAAAGTTATGTGAGGGTCAAACCTATTTCCATTTTAAACCAAAAAGGTCTTGGTTTATTACAAAACCGTGTCCACGCATTTTAAACGTTCCCCTTCATGTATATATCCAGAAAGGGGTAAGGGTTTAGTTTACATAAATGCTTACAACCCCTAAAGTTACGTTATCATCCTTCCACTTGGATTTAACTTTTCAACAAATTATCAGAAAATTTTAATTTTATAACATCTTTATTTTTCTTGTTAATTTATTGATTTGTGAAACTTGAATGGGGTGAGATCGGGTTCGTTAGTGTAAATTGAACGAAGGTGTGCAAATTGGAGCCGTTGACGTCCCGACCCCGTTCAATAATTGCATTTGGGGCTACGGGAAAAAGTTGCTAATGAGTTAATTAGTCAGTGGCGTCATATGGCGTTTCTACTACGATCCGTGAGGATGAACGATTGAGAAGGGAGGATGAAAAGGGGTGGAGAAAAGTGCGCGGAAAATTGGCTTGGATTCAATTTAAAATGCAAATTGGACCGTTTCTAAAACAGTACCCGATCAATTCACGGGATTCATTCTCCCCTGTCGTGTTACGTTTTCGCTTCATTATAATCTTTACAAATCAATAGATTTAGAAACGAGAATTTTTTTTTGTTTCTCTCATTCAATACAATAACCCCATTAGTAGACCAAAATCAGGAAGCGAAAAGCCACCCCCTTTAGGACCTCGGGACAAGAGAAACATTACACAAATGAATCGAATGAAGGCACGGTGATTTACAGGATACAAGGGCGGAGCTTCTTCTTCGGACGGAAGAGGGCAAGTTAGAAGGTGGTTGGAGATGGGAAAAAAAGCTTAAGGGGAAATACGCGAAGGATAAAATAGGGGATCGGGAATAAAGGGATAAGGGGAAGGCGAGTGGATAACGTTTTGTGTCACGCCAACCGTATTAACGTTTTTTTTTTAAACAGTTTCCTATATTTTGATGAAAATACTAAAAGAAACGAAAAAATTGACGTTTAAAAAAATCGTTTCTCTCAAGCGATATATTTCAGTGTGGTTTATTAAATTTGTTTTCGGGGTGGTAACGATGTCCGATAAGATATCCCCTAAACGTACCTGTCAAAATATATAATAGAATAAATTTTTCGTGTGGAAAAATAATGGGTGGAGTTAAAGGGGTGCTTTATTTTTTGTTAAAGTGAGAGAAACTTTTTTTTTGTTCGTTTTGGGGAGATCTGTTTTTAGAGGAGGATAATGAAGCACTTAGTGACGCCCTCTCTTGGGAGTTCTAGTCGTAATCCCGAATTCCATAACACGTTGTGGATTGTCTCTGAAATCCTTGGTCAGCTTTTGGTCAAACGCCCCCCATAAAAAAAGCTTCTTTCATCTTAAGAATTGTTCGATGGGTTTTTTTTGGATTGTTATGTCGTTTAGAAAACGTATGGAAACTTTTTGGTCACTTACAGAAAGTTTTAAACACGATAATTGAATAATTAAAGCTTTTCGAAAGGATGTGTTTTGGGAGGATGTAATATTTGAAAGGAGTTAAAATTAAATGTTTTTGGCTCGGGTGGTTTGTTTTATACATATTTTACCAATCGATATTGGAGGCGGTATTATTTTATATGGAAGCAGTATGTAGTTTGATATGTTTTCTGCCAGCAGTTTTCAGTTTTCTGATGGTAATATTTACTCAATTATTACGAGTATTTTAGCTTCAAGCTGTAAGTATTTCAGCAATATCTAGGTATCTATTAGTAATATTTAGTCCTATGACAACGTTATATGGTCCGCTGTTAATGTTGCCACAAGATTTAATTTGACAATTACAATCTCTAGCAGTACCATCTAATCTTTTGCTAGCAGTACCATTCTGTTACCAGTAATATTCTACTTCCTATTAGCAGTATATGGTTTTTCTAACGGTATCTACTCTTCTACAAGCAAGGTGTATGTTTTTTCCAGCAATGTCCAGTATTCTATTAGCAGTATCAAATTTTTGCCATCAGTATCTACCCGTTTAGTAGCAATATCTAGTCATTCCAGCAACGTCTAGTCATCTACAAGCAGTGTTTAGCCCCCTACAAACAATATCTTGTCTTCTGTCATATATCTACTAGACGTTTTATAATTATATCCGTTTCTAGTCCGTCATAAAACAATACTATTTGCAACCAAGGTAGGGGTGATCTTCCACATAGCATATCTAGTATACATTTATTGTATATTCTTCATTGAACTAAAACTAGATCTAGAACTAGAAAGTTTCGGGTTTTAACCGTGCGTCTTCAGACGTAAAAATGTTATAATAATGAAAATTTTAATGAGCAAAATTAATTTTAATGAGGAATAAGAGAAAAGACTGTAATAAAAGAATTTCGAATATAAGGATCATTAGTTATTTTCTCTTGGGTCATATAAAATAAAATCCTCAAAATGGGGGGAAGACACAAAAGGGGATGGAAAAGAGGAGGATGTCGTTTTTCCACAAACATTTTCGTCTAGTTAGCGTCAGGGTTTGGCGTTAGTTGTCCGTCAGATCAAGAATGAAATTCACCCCCTATTGTTACACCAATGAGAAGAAATTCATCTCTTTCCAAACTTTTATCCTCCACATTTATTTATTTGTTTTTTTTTGAGAAAAGAATAAAAATCAATACAACAAAATTTATTTTAATCCGATCTTGAAATGATCTTAATTTAGATGCAATCAATTAGCATTATCGTGAAATAAAAGTAAAGGAAGATTCTTCTCCGCCTTAATAACAAACAACATCTTCTCCATAACCACCTATCTCCCTTTCTCTTCCTTCGATTTCGATTCTCTTTCGATTTTCAAGACTTGAACGTCTACTTACAAACGTGTACGCGTCTATTTATAACCGCTAATTGTAGTTCTCGCTCGTATGTATACGCTTTGTCGGTAGATGGCGGCACCGATATCCGGTCTTATCTATCGAGAAAATCGCTTCCACGCTTTCTGTTACGCAACTTTAACAACTATTACCCAACCCAAACCCGCTAGCAGCTTGTTCAAACTTAGCTACCGTAAATTGTTTATGTAAACATTTTATGTGTTATTGTAAATGTAAATACCTACAATTTTTAATTTTGTTATAGGAACAATTGGAGATTAGAGTTTTAGAATTAGAGACGGCCTTGGAGATGGCAAGAAAAACTGAGTTGAAGGACAAGCAGGCCTTGGCGAAAATTCAGCGCCAATTGTCAAGGGTGAGTGTTTTTTTTTTGATGAAGTAGTCGCGTCCTTTTGTTTCCGAGCGTTCATCTGCATAGGGAGAGAAAGGATCGATAGAGAGCGCGACGATCGCAGCGGTTGCGGCAGCAACGGCGGCATTTCTCGATTGTTTGTCTTTCGTTTGTTTGTTATAACCCGGATCTAACTTAAACCGGAAGCTATATTAGTTTTCCGAAATATTAGTGTACCAACGAAAATTTAATTAATCCAGACTTTATTCAAAAACTTTTTTAGTTTCATTCTATCGATTGTCGAAATTTTCCGTTAGGTGGCGTGACCGTGCACGATAAATAAAATTTTCTAGGGTAACCCCGTAAAAACAGGGTTGCGTTGTTGATAATTACGGCTGGTAGCATGCGAAAAAAAGGGAAAGTTACGTATTCATTGGACTTTCCTGGTTTGGTGTCTTAAAATAGGGGGCGCGCGTGACTCACAAGGAAAATACACCTTTTTCTTTCATCATCTTTTTTGCTTTAACTTACATAATTATTAATATTTATAAAATACGACTTAATAAGTAATGAGAGTGGAGAAAGGGGGAAGAGGGGGTGGTTTAAAGTCCAATTATCTCGTTGAAACAAAAGGATCTTCTCCACCACCTTATCATTTGTCATTAGAACGTCGCGAAGGGAAACTTTAGTAAACCTCCCTGGTTAGTGTTACTGAAGTACGAGTGGGGGAGAGGAGTTAAAACGGTAAAACCCGGTGGTTTTAGGGAAACGGAAGTAGGGGGAGATGTAGAAACCCTCGGCAATCACTCAAAGAAAACCATTTCCGACTCTAAGCAGTTTGAAATTAAAGCGAGAAAAACGAAATTTGAAAAGAAAACACTATATATCAAAAATTTTTTTTCATTTTGATGAACGTTTTTTTTTTTTTTTACGTTTTATAAATGTAAAAGTTATTTCCCGTTTTACAATTTTACGATTCAATTTTAAAAAGGTAAAAAGGGTTTCTATACCGGGGGGTCCACATTGAAATGAACGTCGCATCCTGTCTAGACTCAGTCCGTATTCAGCCGTTCGTTTTAAACGGAGAAATCTTAATAAATACGAACCGGGAGCTCCGTGGGGTTAATAAATTTTGCGACGACGTCGACGTCAATAAACTCGCGCTTATTAAACGTTATTAAACGCGCACGTGTTTCTCACCTAACATTTACTATTTAAACGATTTCACCAGATAATAAAGAAGTCGTTTTAATGATTATAAAGTATACTTTTTAAGTTCGATTAATTCTAATGATTTTCATAAATAACAATAATATTTATTAATTATGTAAATTATCGGGTCGATTGCAAAGATAAATTTGAATAAGCTTCTTTTTATGGCTCTTTGATATTCAAATCAAGATGATTTTATTTAGCACCAATTCTTATACGTTTCAACTACTGCAATAAAAATATACAACAATCTAGCGCTGAATTACAATTAAAACTAGACCTAGAATCATTCCGGTTTAGCCATCTTGAGAGACGCACGGCTAAATCCGATTGATTCTAGTTCTGGGTCTAGTGTTAGTTCTAGTTGCACTAGCACTATCACTAGAACTAACACAAGACCTAGAATAGAAACGTTCGGACTCTATTTCCAAAACCAATGATCATAAGAATCTCGATTTTTTCAGTTTCAGTAAGCGTCATTATTACTTTCTTCCTTATCGAACAGTCAATAATTAAAAAATAACCAGTAATGGATAAACAGTAAGATCAAATAACAACGAATAGCGATGGATAGCAACAATTAATAACGAATAACAATGAATAACAACAATTAACACAAGGAACTCCACAATACTACTCAAAATAATCTCATTACCGCACAATAAACTGTTTCAAATCGAATTTTGACACTTGGAAATAGACTGCCTAAGTCTGACATCACAGAGGTGGGCGGAGCTTATACTGACTCCAAACAATTTCGTTGTCAAAATGTCATTTGAAATGTCATCACTTAGTTTATTTTATTTTAATACTAATGGAAAATTGCATATGGTGATTTACCGTTAGCAACACAGTTAGCAACGAAAATGTTTGGAGTCAGTATAAGCTCCGCCCATCTCTGTGACGTCAAGGCTTAGGTTGTCTATTTTAAATCAAAACAATTGGTTGCCATGGTTACGCACGGCTACTACTATTTTTTATATCAAATGAATGGGAGATAATGAAACTTTAAATTAATTTTTCTCGAAAATTTTCTTATGTAACCGATATTAATATTTATTGTACATAATTCAGAAAAAAATCCTCTTTCAAATTCCGATATAAAAAATCATCATAACTCGTTTAAAAATGTCGGAAAAAATTTAAATCTTTAGACTCATTTCAGTGATTTTTTCATAAATTGTCAACAAAGTCACTGATGAGGATATATTCCCATTATGCAAATTGGTTTTATTGGAGTCATAACAAATAATCATGCTCTATGGATTAGGTTATACACCAAATTATATGAAATCTGAAATTCATCTTCCTAGCCATGTATCTAGATTATAGAGTACAAGACAAACGCTTTAAAAAATCGTTCTCCTTGGTTTCCAATATGTTAAATCAAAATGTTATCAAATTGAGCGTAGCACTTCTTGTGGTTCACTTGACATTGCATTTGTGAATCCCTTGGTTTGGAAGTTACAGAGCCGTCATTATGGAGAAATAATCTTTAAATTTGTCACTCCACATGGCGTTATAGCTTTGGAGTTGGAAAAGTTGGCTGAAAGGTTTTCAAATCTCGCTGGTGATTAATTTATCTCTAAAAATTAAATATCTAGACTAATTTTAATCAACAATTTTTTTTTTTTAGGATTACCTTAATTATAATTTTCTTCAAATTTATTTTCTGATTTTCTCTTAAATTGTCATTTCAAAACGTCCCTAGTCTGATTTTATTTGGGTCTTAAATTCCAACTAATAGTCGTTTCATCTGCAGACCTTCTCGTGCTGATGCTGTTTTAAATCGTTCTTCCGTTCAATTTACCTAACCTTTCTCAAGTCTTGCAGTCTCTCACCCCTCGCTTCTTTCTTTCTAGGAGCTATTAACCAAGACTAAATGAGCGAGGATTCTTGTTTTTTGAAATTTTTCTTTTAATCAAAATTGTTTTTTCTCCTCGATTTTATTGGGAAATTTGATGTTAACACAAAGCAAGGTATTAAAATTGAGAGTTTACGATGAAGGGGGGTAAAATCGGATCTGGATTTTTTAAGGTCCCTTTTTTGAGGTCACGCTGAGGATGTTGAGTGTAAATTTCCCGTCTTTACGACCTCGAAAGCATTAAGCCTCGAAAAATGCCTAATAATAGTTTAGAGGTGATGTCGTTACCTAAGAAAAGAATCGTAATTTTCTTTTTAATATTTTTTGGGGAGGGAAAATCAATAATAATTGTTATATAAAAACTTTTTTTTATCGATGGAATTTTCCAAACGCCACCATCTTTGCTTCCTCATTAACAGGAGTTTTCGGTAATAATTCATCATTAAATCGTGATATATGTTAACATTAATTCATTTTTTTTATGAAATTAATAACATTCAAGATCAAACGGTGCTCCGATGTCGTCGAATAAATCGTCTCTTATTAGCGACGGTGCCACCGGTCGACGCGTAATTATTATTTCAGCCGGCCCGTATTAATCAACGTGAATCAACGTACATTTTTGTTGGGGTTAAAAGCGGGACCGACGACCGGCGGCGGTGTTATCGTTGTACGAACGAAGAAAGAGGAAGAAACAGCAACGGTGGCACGACGGAGAAGATGCCAAAGTGGCTTAAAAAGCCGCGAGATCCCCGGAGAGAGAATCTGCCGGTTTTTAATAGTCGATAAACTGCTCGCATTAAGCTGGAATTCGTATTATGTTCGGACTTGGTTAAAGGCAAAAAAAATCTCTCGCGGTAAAACCACCGAGAGTACTTTGAAAGGTGGAGCGTAATATGGACGGGCGCCTGCGGGACACGGGTTTCGAGGTAATTACGTACCATGGAATTAACCAACGTTGTTATGTTGCAAAGTGAAGAGGAGAGTGATAAAATAAAAGAATTTATAAACATTTTTTTAAGAAATCTTAGTTGACATCAGGGTTCGCCCAATTCAAAACACGATTTTAATCAGTACTAATTTTCTGGCTTTTTCCACTCCTCTTTTGTTGCACACATTGAAGTTTATTGAAGCTGAAGAACAAACAACACATAAAAATTGTTTTAAAGTTGGAAGATGTTGCATATTTAAGCTATGTTGCATTTTATATGGCACAGTGCAAGTAGTTTCGTAACTAAGGTTACTATATATTGCAAACTATATAAAATTCCCGGTATAAAAATATGAATTTCGAGTTAAAGTTTTGTTGTACCTCTTAAATACATAAACCAAGATAGGTGGTTGAATTATGGTTGTCAATGTGTTACTTCCTTCGAGGGCGATAAATCTTTACAGGATAAACACGAATCTATCAACGTATCCTTCGACCATAACTCAAACGATCGAGAAATAAATTTCAACAACGAAATATTAGGTACCGTTAAGGAAGGGTGGTTTAAAGAAAATGGAAGTGTTAAGAAAACATTTAAAATAACCGGAAAAAACCAAATAAATTTTCTTCGTCAAAACACAAAACAATCACTCCCACCATACACATACAATAAATATTCATAAACGTGTGGATTTATGGCAATTAGGGTTCGAAAACCGCCGGCACCTATTCGCGTACAAAACCTTCCCCCTTTCAGCATACTCCCCTTTCGGAGAGTAGATACGCTTGTACCACGTTTTGGGGTTGAAGCGACGCCCCTTTTAATGGGGAGATCCAGTAATTAAAAGGTCCGTCCGGCCTTTGAAAACGAACTACGACCCTCCACCACCATCCTGAAAACCAAAGCCTTCACCAAAAAACGAAAGAGAAATTTTCCGAACCTAATCCACAAGTTTAAACTCTAAATTATTTATTTAGAAATGGAAAGCCAATTTTAATTTCCAACTTTGTATATTGCTGGTTAGAGTCCTTTAATTAATGTCTCATAATTAATTCAAATATGCATATATAATAATTAATGATATAATAAATAATGGCTCCTCCACCAATTATTTTTTGATGTTTTTTTCTTTATAATTTTGAGGAGGAAAAATAAAATTAATCAACGAAGAAGCATTTCAAAAAGATACAAACAAATCAAAAGAACGGAATGAAAGGGGACTTTTAAAAGCAACGAAATTTTTTTTATTAAACTCATAAAGGAAGTCTTTATTAATTTTTAATGCTCATTTATTGAATAAGCTCCCCTTCAATTTAAAAATAAAAAGAAAATTCGGTGCGGTGTTCTTATTTCGTTTTCCCAACTCCATCTATCGATTTTTAATTACAACTTGGATTTAAACTCAATGAAGTTAGCACAAACGATTTTGTTTAGTATCAAATTGTGGAATATTTTTAGTAAATTTAATCGTTATCCAAGTATAAGGGAATAATCGATCAGTTCACAGTTGGGGATTGATATGGAAAGGGGTGCAGACTGCCGACCGTCTCGACGCTTTGGGTCTTTGGCCGTCGAGTTCAAGGATCAGGTCTTGGCAATACATCATGCACGCCGACGGAAAATAAATCCAAATAAGAAAAGGAAAATGGAAAAATCTGTTGTTTTACTTTTATCAATTCCAGACACTAAATAATTTTATGTAAATCCACTTTTTTCCATGCTTGTATAATTTGTGGCTAGTTTAGAACTTGGCCAAAAGTTAAAATTTTTGTCAATTTTGGGTGCAAAAAAATATTTTTTTCTTGTTTTTAACAAGACGTTATTAAATTCTGAAACGTGTGTAGACTCAAAGACTCAGAGGCGATAATTGCTGTATGCAAAATGCAAAACCAGCGTCTAGACATAGCAACAAGTGTTCCGCTGCTTCTCAACTCGTTTTCGCGGTGCGTTCCGCAATGGAAGAATTAAGTTTGCGTTGAATATTTATGCTCAGACGTGCATATTCAAGTTACCTGCTCGAAACACTTCCTAAAAATCAATAAAATGGGTTAAAATGTTAGGTTATCTTAACATAACACTAAATTTCCGTACAGTTTACTCGCTTACTTTGAAAATTGTTTTTTTTAAGTTTCTAATTTATGTACTTGAACTTGTAATATACGTTTTTGTATCCACAGTAAAAATAAGCATTCGGGGAAAGAGTGTATAAGCCAAGCGGTATATCGTGCCGTCGAAATCCATCGTCATTAGAGTTGTTGGCGACGCTAGCAGGCCGTTATTTATAGTCCTTGTTAGTTCCTCTCTACAGTATACAGACAGAGATACAGCCTCAGATGTTAGTAGTACAAGCCCCCGAAGGCACATGTCTTCCAACCCCTTTAACAAATCGTCTAAAATGTCACATATATTTTATTCCGTTTTATTTCTTCGTTTTTTCTCCCTTTTTTTCTGGGGTTTGTAAACTAAAACTTATAAAATTACAATATAAATACTTAAACAGAATGTATAATGACATTTCTTAGTTCTAAATTAACTGTCAAAAATATATCATACCAACCTATTAAAAAAATTATACGAATTCACCAATTTCTTAATGTTGGTCTAAAATTATATTACAATTGTTAATACTAATTAACAATCGTTTTAAATTCACCTTAATTTTCTAAATAAATTAAAATTAATTAATAATTTTAATTAACCCATTTAGTTGCTCTGACATTTCGTACCAACCGTTTTTATTTTTTATTATTTTTTGGTTGACATTTATTTTTAATATTTAAATGTAAATATTTTACATTTTAAGCATTAAAATATAAATGATAAGTAAATAAAATAATAATAGAATATAAATGATATTTGTGTTATACGGCGCATGTCCGAAAAACGTTGACTGCGAAAGTGAGGTTAGAAAGAGAAAGAGCTCGGGGAGGGTAGTAAACACGGCGTGGAAGATCATAGGGTTTCGAGCTTCGGGGGTGAAATGACACGACGCTAAAAAGCTCCGAGTTGAGAGCTTCAAAGCTTACGTAAAAAAGTTTGTGTATCAAGTTATGTGAGTTTCATCGAGAAAAACCTATCCATCATCAACGGTCATCTAATGAATGGGCACTAATTTAACTAAAACCAGTCGTGTAAGTTACAAATTTTTATTTAAAAATTAATTAACATTATTAATGGTAGATATTAATTTGGGTAATTAACGTTAATTGCATTTGAATTTTAAGATCGTTACCGGTTAGTACAGGTGTTTGCATACATAATATAAACGTGTTCCTGTCAACAAACCTCATATAACGTGTTTAAACCGTTCGCGTACGCACACACACATGAAATTCAGTCGTTCACTTTGCGTGTATGAGTCTCGGTTTTAATGATTTGTACCAATTTATAACGAGTTTACACTCAAACGACTAATTGCACTTGATATCAAAAAACTAATTTCAAGATTATTATGGTTTAACTTTATTTGGGAAGCAGTCTGTCTGAGATAGATGTTAATTAGATGTTAATGTCAGTGTTAATGTAATCTCAACATGAAATTCGATTCAAAGATAAATCAAATACAAAGATGTAAAGATTCTTTTTTGCAAAGTATGCTATTACATATAATATAGTATATATAATATATATGTTACATATAATATAGTATGCTATGTTATGCTTGAGACAAATTCATGTTGCAGCTTTATCTTTGACCTGAATTGAAAAACTTTACTTATTTACTTTTAGTTCAAGAATAATATACAAGTATCTAGCACTGAATAACAAATAAAACTAGAATTAACACTAGACTTAAAACTAGAAAGTTTCGGGTGTTTCTAGTTTTAGGTCTAGTTTTAGTTCAACAAAAATACGCAACATAGTTTTATCTAGTACTATCTAGCACTGTCACTGGATCTAACACTAGATATAGAACTAGAAACATACAGGTTTAGCCCTACGTCTCATAAGACGGCTAAACCGGAATGTTTCTAATTCTAGGTCTAGTGTTAGTTCTAGTTTTACACTAGCACTATCACTAGAACTAACACAAGACCTAGAACTAGAATCATTCGGGTTTAGCCGTCTTGAGAGACGTGCGGCTAAACGCGAATGTTTCTAGTTCTAGGTCTTTTAGTTCAATAAAAATATAAGTAGTTGACTTTACGTGTATGAGTCTCGGTTTTAATGATTTGTACCAATTTACAACAAATTTACACTCAAATGACTAATTGCACTTAACATCAAAAAACTAATATCAAGTTTATTGTTTTCACTTTTTGACGTTTAAAATTGTCAAAATATAAGTGCTACCAACACATTATTAAAAAAAGTGTTAAATTTTTGATTATTTTTAGGTTATCTTTTTTACTTTTCCCTAATAATAATTACCATAAAAAAATGTTAATGTGAATATAAAAGTTTGAAACGGAAACGGAAGTGGTCGTTCCAGAAGGGTGGATGTATTCAGAAAAAAAATATAAATAAAAAGAGGAAATGAGAAAGAAAAAGAAAAAATTCCCCACCCAAAGAGCAATTATACGTTGAAACTAGTACCTATACTGGTGGGTGGAAAACTTTTGGACGACGACGACGACGACGTCGAAGAGAAAGAGAGTCGTTAAACGACGGGGGGTGCCGTGGGGGTGCTTTGGCTGGTAGCAGGTGGGGCAAATAGTGAAATAATTTCGTGATTTGCATTAATACTTTGACCGGGGTTGGGTCGCAGGCGCTCATAAAAACTCGTTTAGCATATTAAAACGTTGCACGCATCGTCCGGCTTCTCCTAAAACTAAAAGGGCGAGTTTAGAACAAAAATCAAAATTAACTGCAAAAATAAATAAATATTTTTTGTAAAGAAAAAGATTTTTTGGTCTTTCGAATGTAATATCGGCGATGGTTTCCTGGTAATCGGGTCTTTAATTTCCGCTCGATCGGTGTTTTCGATGGGATCGATTCGATTTTGAGCCATGGAATTGCCGCAATCGAGGTCCCATTAGGAAGGAGTTGGTAGGTTTCTGTAGTTGTAGAAATCGTTCCGCTGGCACGTAGACAAACACGGTGCCCCCTTTCTCTCTCACTCTCAAATTTAGGGGGCCCGTGTCACCATTAACCATAGCAACCGGCGCGTGCATTTCTCGCCAAAATCCAAATCGCATCAAAGCGAAACTCCCCTTTGATAGGTAGGTGGTGACAATTTGATCTTTCTCTTTTAACTAGACATATATATATAAAACTCTTCTATTAAATGCTAAAAAATGTTTTATGCAAACTAAAGTAGTAATTTACTACTAAAAATTCTTAGAGGGCATAGAATCGTTGATGGTATTATCTTAATATTCTCAAGAGACATGAATAATTCATTTAATTAGAATATAGCCTTTTCTCCGTTTCAAGTGTATACCCCAGAAATCTCGTTCTCGAATCCCCCCGTTTTATACACGCCATTGTGTCTCTCATCCTCGACGACATTTGACTGTCTGTTGTCGTCGCCAAAAGAAAAGAACCCGGCCTGTCTCGTTCGGCGAGGGAAGGGAGGAAATTGCTGAATGACCCCCTTCGGAGTAAAAATTGGAGAACTGCTCTTTTCATATCTTCATCTCCTTTTGTGTTGTTATTATGACCGTAATCTCGACGAAAAAGATTCTTACCGTTTTTATACAGGGTGATCATTCGAAATATCACGGATCATCTTAAATTTGACTCTTATCCGTCAAAAATGACAGTTCTTAATCTTGATATGTCTATTTTGACATTTAACTTTATAATATAATCTAACATTTAAATATAATATAATCTCAAAGTCAAGTTTGATACACTCGCATCTATTTGACCCTGGCGGGTAGTTAAGGGTTAATAATGGATTTCTTTCAAGAGTGGGGGAGGAAAGTTATAAATTTTTTATTAAAAAAAAAAAAGGAGTGAAAAACATTTTTGGCTTTTGAAATTTAAAGTGTAATCGGGGATTTTTTCGCAGCCGGCCCCCCGTTAATTCTATGCCTCTTTTGTCCGCGGGACCATTCCCGTCAGATGGCGCGACCCACGCGGCTGTAACCCGGTTTATTTACGCCCCCTGCCGACCGGGAGGATATTACTGGCCATAAATGCAAATTGCCGAAAGCGTTTTCGTTCGTTCGGGTGAGATTTTTACAGATATTTACCCTTCGTGAAAGAACCACCAAAAAAAATATTCATCTCATTTTATTATTATTATTATTATTTTCTGTGCAAGTCATCAATCATTTTCATTTTTTTTTTATCTCTGTTTTATAGGTGTCACCAGTAATAAAAGTTTTTATCAAAAAATACTTTTGGGATGACTCTTAAGATCTCAAATAAGATCTACTTACACTTAATCGGGTTATTCTAAATTCAAAAATTCTTTACCTGGAAGTTCCTTGCTGTTTTATTTCTCTTTAATTTGTATCATTTAACTTGGTCCAATTGAAGAAGGTTTTTAACCACCCCTTATTCTATCTTTCAAATGTTGACTAAGTCCTCATCAGACTGTTCCTCATAGCTGTTTGGCAAGTAGTCTGCTTAAGATAAACGTTCCACTGCTTTTGCTGTAACAAATGATGATGTCAGTGTATGTATAATCTCAACTTGAAATTCGATTCAAAGATTAATCAAATGCAAAGATGTAAATATTCTTGCTTGCATAAAGTATGCTAGCTTGAGACAACTTCATTTTTCAGTTTTATCTTTGACCTGAATTGAAAAAGCTACTTTTCTACCTTTAGTTCAAGAAAAATATACAACAATCTAGCGCGCTGAATAACAAATAAAACTAGACCTAGAACTAGAAAGTTTCGGGTTTAGCCGTGCGTCTTCAGATGCACGGCTAAACCCAAATGTTTCTAGTTCTAGGTCTAGTGTTAGTTCTAGTTTTAGTTCAACAAAAAGCTATCTAGCACTAGACCGTGAACTAGAGACATTCGGGTTTAGCCGTGCGTCTGAAGACTTACTACAATAAAAAATATATAACAACCTAGCGTTGAATAACGATTAAAACTAGAAGTACCGAACAACTCGGGGAATACCCCGAGGTATTAACCCTCTGAGAATAACATTAAAAACTAAAGAATTTATTTTAAAAATTAATTTATTTAAATACTATCTTAAGTAGTAATTTTATCATGAATTGATTTTAATCCGTTTAAAGGATTCGTCGATCCATAGAATAAGAGGGGTTAAAATGAAAGGGCCCTATAGGGTTACACCTCAACGGTGTAGAAGTGACTCGGACCGTTAATAAGGAGCGGAAAGAGAGTTTGCCACCCTTATCCTTAAAGGCTTGATTAACCTTAAATTCAATTCGGAAAATGGGTTGGCAGGGGTGGAGTGAAGGGGAATAAGACAGACGACAGGTGAAGGAGCACGCGGAGTCTCGGTGGTCTTGAAAGATATGGACGCATCTAATAATAGCCCAATGAACAAAACGCCGTGCTAAAAGAGAGAGATAGAAATTTGCCCCGAGTTATTACGGCGAGGGTGAAATTTAAGGGGTGCACCTCTGGTGATGTTAAGACAAAAGGGAAAATCTAATCGATAATAAGCACATTGATTTTTGTTTTAGAAATAACATTTTTTTAAAATTAAATTTAGGAATTTTCTGATATTTTTATGATTAGGTTGTCAACGATACAATTGAAGTAAGAAACGTCAAAACAGACTTATATATATATTTTTTGTTTCTTTGTTCTGTTTGAAAAGAATGAGTATCCCCAATTTTCCCCCCTTCGGATTGCTTCTCGAATCCCCTCGGATTACAGGGGCTGTTTTTAAACAGTATTTGAGCGGATTTAGTTTTATGATTGATATGTAAATAATTCGGAGAAATCCCTCAATTTTTTTTCTCAAATTGATTTTTGAATAATTCAGCATCATCTCCCGTCAAAACTCAAAAGTAACTTTAGGCTTAATCTTAATACATCACCTAACAAAGTACAAATTGACATCCCTAACCGAGGTTAGGGGAGATAGTCCCCGGTACAAAGTACAAACCATGGGGATAAATATTTAATATATTAGCTCCTGGAGATAACAGGAACTTGTAAATAGAGGGTTTTAGCGTCTATTCCCTTCACGCCCTACTCCCTCGAATACGTTCCCGGATTACGTCCCTCTCCCCCATATACAAACCCTGGCATCCCTATACACTATCAATTATTCCAACGACGGTGAATCCTGGCAATATTTACCCCGGAATCCGCATAGCGCTGCGGCCCTAGATCCCGTTTACTTCCCGTTTTGGCACTGATCCCAGTTTTAAAACGTCGCCGCGGTAGTAACGCAAAGGGTTTAATCCACACGAATTTACTGTTTTTATCGACATTTATGGTTTTCGGGGGCCAAAGGTACCCGAATTATATTTTATAACCAGATTCACATGAATTATAAGGGTTACACTAATTATATACTAGATACGCTATGTGGAAGATCACACTTGGATTTGCAAGCACTATTCATTCATGACGGACTAGGTAAGGATATAATTATAAAACATCTAGTAGATATATGACAGAAGACAAGATATTGTTTGTAGGGGGCTAAACACTGCTTGCAGATGATCAGATCTGCTAATAAACGGATAGATACTGATGGCAAAAATTTGATATTACTAATAAAATACTGGAAATTGCTGGAAAACACATAGACGTTGATCATATAACGTTGTCATAGAACTAAATATTACTAATAGATACCGATATACTACTGGCAGAAAACATTTTAGACTAGAGACTGCAGCTTGAAGCTTAGATACTCTTAATAATAGACTTAATATTACCAACAGCGAACTGGAAACTACTGGCAGAAAAGATATTAAACTAGATATAGCTGTCATACTCTTAATAGAAGATTAAACATGGCCAATAGGAGACTAACTACTGCTGGAAGAAGGTGAAATATTGCTAATACAATGCTGGGTACTGCTGGCAAAATAATAGATACTGCTCGCAGAAGGCTAGATATTGTTGATAAGATTAGATTTTGCTTGCATAAGGCTGGATATTGTTGGCAAAAATCATATACTGCTAATACAAGGTTAAATACTGTTAGCAAGAACTTGATATTGCTAATAGAAGGTAAAACACAAAAACTAGCACTAGAATTAAAAACGTTCGAGGGTAGTCGTCTTAAGAGACATAGCCGTATGACCCGAATGATTCTAGTTTTAGGTCTAGTGCTAGTTCTAGTGACTTTGCTAGATAACGCTAGTTAGCACTAGAACTAACACTAAAACAAGAAATATTTGGGTTTAGCCGCCTTAAGAGACGCACGGCTACTACTTTTCTTTCAATAAAAATATACAACAATTTATCATTGCATAACAATTAAGACTAGAACTACCGTCCTTGATTTATACATCGTATAGACAACGCGGAGAATACCCCGAGATTATCTATGAAAATGGAATAGAGTAATATGAGCGCTAGCATTTATATTTAAATATATATTCCGTTCTCCAAAGTCCGTTCTAACGAGATCCGTTATATCGAGGATTTAATGTTTTTTTTTAATCATTTGAAGAGGGGGCAACAAGTGTCATTGAACGCACGTTTGGTGTCATTGTTTGACTATCGATTGGGTTGACACGTCCGTCGCGTCATCGTATGCACAGATACAAAGGATGTCCCGACACCAGCCATCCCCCTCGTTCCTCGTTTCCCACATCACAACACGCAAAACAATCCTCCGTCCCTGCACTTTCCCCGGACGCCAATCAATTATCGACTTTGAATTTGATTTGTACGTCTCGTTCAAACAACATCCGATTTTTGTTTTATTTCCTTATGAGTTCCATCTCTCTATTGCGTTTTTCTCATTCCGGTTGTAATAGAAATGTAGATTGTCGAGATCTATAGTGGCATGCAACCGGGCGGTTAATGAACGTAGCCCAGGCTCGTTATCATTTAAATTAGTCGCGATGTCCTGCGACGAAGCCGCCAAAGCGATTTTAGCGCCCCCCTTTTCCTCCCCGTTCTCATTGCTGAGTCCCGGAGTCGCTTAATTGAAACGGATTTCGTCGTTTATCTTACAACTTTACCGGGGGATTTTATCGGGGCGCGTTCTCCACCATCAGGTGACAGCACCGATTAACTTCTCGCCAAGGTAAACGGAAACTCAAAGTGGATTTTCAACCCGGATAATAACCAAACCTAACTTCACTTTCTTCTTAATTATAATAAAATAATATTGGAAAATATTTTTAGAATGGAAAAATCTTATAATTTATGAGTATGTAAATTTTGTCATCATTTCTCTTGGGGCAATTAAACCGGACGCGCGTTCTACCGTTGCGAAACCCGAATCCTCCTCCGTTCGCCCCCATGGCTTTATGACGGTGCTAATGCGGGGTCATAAATATCTCGGGTAGAAAATAGAGGCCGGAAGCAGGTAGAACGGCGGCCCAAGCAGGACGTTACCTAACGGGAAACGATGCGTCACCAGAACTGCAAAAATATTCCGTACCCGAAGAAAATCCATCTCAAAACCCTCGAGTATTTTCACCACATTTTTCCCTGAAAACGGTTTAAACGTAACTTCACGATGCCTATCGCGGTGAAAGAATGGTTACCTAAACCAACAGGTAGCAACCCTCACATACACAAAAAGGACCTTGGGGTCCCTTAAATTTGATAACGGTCCCTAAGGTTTAGGAGTGCGAAAATTTAGATTCTTTTTTTCGTTATCTTGTATTTTTTAGTATTAATCACGGTTGAAAATTCGGGGGGATAGATTTAAAATCCGGGTTTTGTGAACACAACAGTACAATATCTGTTGTATCTCGACCCTAGGTCCAGAAAAAACTCGCCCACCCTAAGCTTAACTCCCATTGTTGACGAGCTAGCATTGTGCTGTCAGGTTCTGTCAAATTCACCGCCACGTGACCACCCTCTTCTCATCACAAATCCTAAAATTAGTGTATGCGAGTTTTGCTTGTCCGACAACTCCCCCAAATAAAAGTGTTCGAGGGAGTTTGGGGGACAAAAATTTTTATTTAAACTAACCTTAAAGGTGATATCCCAAAATTTTCACAACATTTAGTTTCTCGTTTGTTAATTTTCGATTACAAACCAATTAATAAGGGTTGTTTGTAGAGGCGACCCTTCGATTCGGTTCTGTTCGATTGAAATTTCGTTGTCCGGAAAATTACCTTTCCACGATTACAAATTGATCAATTATTGAAGCAAAAACAGAATTT
Source organism: Onthophagus taurus (assembly GCF_036711975.1). Taxonomy (NCBI): domain Eukaryota; kingdom Metazoa; phylum Arthropoda; class Insecta; order Coleoptera; family Scarabaeidae; genus Onthophagus; species Onthophagus taurus. Next base: position 8,630,209 of record NC_091967.1, read on the forward strand.
TAATAGGTTATTTTTTTAATCACGTGAACGTAGCGAATGGTGATGCCAACCTAAAAAAATTAAAAAACTAATTTGTTTTATACAGTGTTAAAACATTAATTATTTAAAACTTAACTATTTAATGAGTTTATAAATTATAAAAAGAAAATGGAAATAAATCATTAAATAATTAATTTTAAATAAGTTGTTTTTATTAAACGTCAAGTAAAAAATGAAATGTCAAAAATATTTCTAACCTCAAAGTTTGTTTTGTAATCGGTGGTATTGTGCTGTCGGATATTTTGTTACAACAACGATGAAGGTATAACGAGAACGTAGAAAATAACGACGTATACGACGAGGATGGTCTGGTCGTATTGATGTAGACTTGGGTGGTCGTGCCAAGTTCAACGTTCAGCTCACGCCACCATTCCCATTGTCTGCTGCTCTACTCTCTCCGGTCTAGGATTCCTGTGGAACCGCTATCGAGCAGGAATCCTCGTTCCGAAGCATCCACCCGACGACGACGAGAAGGTTATTTATTTCTCACAGGCTATTTACCCCGTAACTTCAAATACGAGGAGACGTATTTTAAAAATTTTCGTCCTAAGTGAATTTAAAAGATTTTTTTTTACCCACCCATGGATTTGTAGATCTATATTTCATATGTATGTTCCTGACGGCAAAGATATTCTTCCGGAAAGGGGGAGAGATTTCCAGGCAATCTTCAAGTTGTGTCATTGATATATTAGGGGAGTGAGTTTGTAAGAAGGTTTATACCGGGAATTTTATATAACTTATTAACATATGAATGCAGTCATAGTTACGAAACTACTCTGCACTTGTTCCACATAAAATGTCAAAAGTTTTGCAAAGAAAAAGTTTTGCTTGGAAAAAGGCCACCTCAAGAGACGCACGGCTAAACCCGACACTTTCTAGTTCTAGGTATAGTGTTAGTTCTGGTTTTAGTTCAATGAAAATATGCTATATAACAACTAAAACTAGAACTAACTCTACCACTAGATCTAACACTAAACCTAGCACTGTAAACATTCGGAGATAATACTAGTGTAAAACTAGAACTAACACTAGACCAAGAACTAGAAACATTCGGGTTTAGCCGAACGTCTCTCAAGACGGCTAAACCCGAATGATTCTAGTTCTAGGTCTTGTGTTAGTTCTAGTGATAGTGCTAGTGTAAAACTAGAACTAACACTAGACCAAGAACTAGAAGCATTCGAGTTTAGCCGAACGTCTCTCAAGACGGCTAAATCCGAATGATTCTAGTTCTAGGTCTTGTGTTACTTCTAGTGATAATGCTAGTGTAAAACTAGAACTAACACTAGACCAAGAACTAGAAACATTCGAGATTAGCCGAACGTCTCTCAAGACGGCTAAACCCGAATGATTCTAGTTCTAGGTCTTGTGTCAGTTGTAGTGATAGTGGTAGTGTAAAACTAGAACTAATACTAGACCTAGAACTAGAAACATTCAGACATGTTACATTTTATATGAGACAAAGTATAATACTGGTACTATAATTTTGTATATGTATTGCATTTTAACTGAAATTCACTGTAGATATTCCCGCAGCAAAATTTATAGTTCTCTTTCTCTCTTATAATAACGAACCAATTGGCTCAATTAATTAAACTGTGACATTTGTTCTACAATTTGTTCAGTTTGTGTTAGTTGAGAAGGATTCTTCGTCTTGAAAACTAGAAAGAAATGTTTTCTGAATTAAATTACTATAAATTGCAGGTTAATTTAAGATTTAAATCGTTTCACTATCTTTTTGTTAAATTTTTGTTTTCTTTTTATTTTCAGAGGGAAGCGACTCAAAGAGATGCGGACCGTGAAAGACGAATGCGTGCCGATAGTGAGGCCAGGGCCAAACAGGCTGTACAAGAAGCAGCGAGATGCAGATCAAGGCTCAAGTTACTTACTAGTGAATTTGCAAGGTAAAGACCGATCATTTTCTTATCCTTTTTTTTTATAATCCGATCCGGGAAAGATTAATAGTTTTAATTAAGTGTCAAGGGAGCAAAATTCGTCATTATCACGAGTTTTTAGGAGGCCGTATCGTAAAGAACCCCCGCCGTTTGTTACACTACCCCTACTGTTAATACTGGTAACAGTTGGTATTAATTATGTTTCAAGTTGCAATCCTAAAAAGAATTTTTTTCTTTGTATATCGCAAATAATGTTACATGAGAACCGTTTTAATTAAAATTATTATAGATTTAAGTTGGAAGCTCCGAAGAGGTACGTAAGCCCCCTTGAAACATTCTCCGCTAAGTAGATTTAACGGTTTCCCTATCGCGGAAGATCACAACGCGATGCCAATTATCCTTCCACTTTGATGTGACATAAAGTAGATATCTCTGCAACCAATTCTCCCTTTTCCCTATTGGAACATAATCCCCCTTTCCACGACAGAAAAGCGGAAATAAAATAATCGTATTACATTGGAGCATTAAATCTTGACGATTTTTGTTAGTTATTTATTTATTACAAGATTTTCTCGGCAAAATATCTAAAAAGTTAGGTTATGTTGTGAGTTTTGACGTATTGTGTGAAGTGTTATCAAATTTCTTTTCTATAAAAAAAAATCATGATTTTTAATTTACAATATTTTCCAATTTGCTCTAATTTCTGTTACTATACCTATATTAGAATCGATAAAATGGGTTAATATCAATAAATAAGTATAAATTGTGTTTGGGATTGACACAAAGAGTATCAAGGTCAATTACGTTAAAACGTCAAATCTATTTTGGATTAATTTTTCGTTATTTTCTTACCTCGATTATTTTTAAGTGAAAAATAGGTGTTAATCACAATGTTATCACAATTAATTTTGTGATAAAAGAAATACAAGAATTTTTTGTGATTGTAAATTTCAATTTAACGCATAAAGTCGTAGATTCAACTTCACGGGAAAATGATACCAACCTAAAAATTACGAAAGCACCAAGTCCAATTTTTATAATATAATTTTTGTTTTTAATTTAATAAATTTTTTAATTAACTTATATTTATAAATATTAATCGAAATTTGATATTAACGTGTGTAACATATAAATGAAACAACCAGAAGTCCGGCGCTGCTAATTTTTCCTTTCTGTTATTTCTGTCCTTTAACGTGTTAACTTATATTTGTTATTTAACTAGTACTAGCACCCAACCCAACCCGAATGATTTTAGTTCTAGGTCTTGTATTAATTCTAGTGATAGTGCTAGTGTAAAAGTAGAACTAGCACTAGATCTAGAAACATTCGGGTTTAACCGCACGTCCCTCAAGACGGCTAAACCCGAAACATTCTAGTTATAGGTCTAGTGTTAGTTCTAGTTTTATTTGTTATTCAGCGCTAGATTGTTGCATAATTTTCTTGTACTAAAAGTAGAACTAACACTGGATCTAAAACTAGAATCATTCGGGTTTAGACGTATGTCTCTTAAGACGGTTAATCCTGAATGTTTCTAGTTCTCAGTCTAGTGTTAGTTCTAGTATTGCACTAGCACTATCACTGGAACTAACACTAGATCTAGAACTACAAACATTCGTTTTTTTAGTGTTTCAATTGATTTTCAATTAAATAAAGAACTCTTCATTTCCCGTTACGGGAAATCTCATAACTTCGGATACGAGGAAGTATTTACTGGATGAAAGGGGAACGAGGCGACGCCACTAAATCTCACCCTCTTCCCCAACCCAACGAAGAGGTTATAAGGAAGTTTTTTATGACACACTACATCTTTGGGTATTGATCGTCTTCCAGTAAACGTGGTCGTCGTCTTGGAAAGCAAAAACATAGAAACCGACCACGAAAATCGTTCGACTATGTAGAGTTCATGTTGGAAGAGTATTAAGAGATTTCATTTTGAACGTTCAAAATGCTAATAATAGATGTCGTTTCGTGGACGGCATCCAATAATAAAATTTCTACCTGAATTCTAAATCCCCGGTTTAATATCCGATTTAGAAAAGGAATTTTATTGATTTTGTTCAAGTGAATGGTGCTACTTAGATAAGTTATTATTGATTCAATTTTCAACGTGTTGGTTATCTGTTGTACTCCAGACTCGAGGATAATCAATCAAGAATACCTCTTTGTAATTAATCAACTTGGTCACTAATTAATCATCATTAACTCATATGTGATCATGTCTCTTTATTGTTTAGAATTTAGATGAGAAAATTTTAATGCTTTAGTAAAGAAATTTTAATAATTAAGTCTGAAAAGTTTTCTAAAGAACGAAAACAATCATTGAATAAGAGAGAAAGACGAACTTTTCCACTTAAACTCATCCATGGTCCGTTTTCTCACGTTAAAACGAACAAAAATAAGAGATCTCCTCGGTTCAATAGACCTGTCTCCTGTCCTAAAGAACTTTACCAACTTTACCAAATCGATTTTCAACAGAAGTCTCAACAAGTAAAAGATATCTATCGGATGATGTTTAAAATGTGGTTAGAGTTAACCAATTTCAGACGCGCACCGTCATTCGATTAGTTCTCGTCCTCGGTTAACGCGATTATGATAGCTTTCTCCATGACGAAGTCTTCGATCTTTGATGTTAAAGGAGAAAGAGGGATGAAGTGGCTTATGCCAAGGCATCTGACAGTGAGGGGATCTTCGCAAAGTGGCTGACGAAGGGATCTTGGTACCTTTCCATAGTTTAAGGACCCTTCAGAAATCCTCTCTCTCTCTACCGTCCTAACCACTTGACTACGACTGTCTGTTACCAATAGGAAGAGTAGCGGGACGAAAAAGTTTTATGATTCTTCCAGACCGAAAGGAATTTTTTAACTTTTTTTATTTTTTAATATACTTTTTCTTTTTGTTGGAAAATGTAATAAAGGGAAAGGTTGGCTTTTAAACTAAGTAAATTAATGGTAAACGCCGAGTGCACTTGCTGCTCTAGGTTAGTGCATAGTTTATACGATCGTAAAAATAAATTTTAAGGCCGATTTAACCTTATTTTCAAGCCAGAGGGAAAAGGGTTGTACGAAATGGAAGGTTTTTAGTGCGACTTTTGTTATCTTAGTTTATAACCACCAGACAAAATTAATTAAATCAAAAAAAAGTATTGCAAAAGAAATAAAAATAAAGTTTTTAGGTTAGTTTTTTTTTGACATTTCGAGTATTAATCAAAAATGCCAATTAAATGAAAATTAAATAAAATAATTTGTATCGCGAAGTTAGCCAACAAAGTTAAATTGACATTATACGTCAATGTCAAAAAATATTCTAAGCTTTCTTTTTTATATGTATAACTACAAACTCAAAATATTATTCGAAATAAACCATGTCATTTCTACTAGAACGATTCGTGTTAATTTTAATTAGTGCAGTGGTAACACTGTCGGAAATCATCCGGGTTTATAATTGCATTAGTGGCGCTTTCTGTCTACGCAGCTGTAAACTAACACGGGCAACAAGGCCGAATTAAATTTTTTCTCTATCGATACATCTTTATAATTAAATTTTATTAAAATAATTCGGAATCGGGATAAAAATTGATTCAATCTGGTCGATTAAAAAAGAAGTCGAACAAAAAGGAGTTTTGTAGCGGAATAAATAAGGGTCGCGTATCTCAACAAGACGGGGGTCCTTGTTAATTTCCGGTTGCGTCGCCGCTTTTAGACCGTAGTAACAGAAGCGACGGCGTCGTCTCCCCTCGATAACTAAGATATCGGCGTCTAAATTTAATTAATAACGTCTAGTTCATGTGGGCGCCACGATATTTTGACATTATCAAGATCTGTTATGTTTCAGAAATGACCTTTAACGCACATTAACGTGATACGAAGTACTTCTTTACTTTTTACTGTGTTTTATCTTATACAATTAAACGTTTCTACGTTGAAAAATTTAAATGTCAAATTAAACGTCAACATTAAACTTTTTATTTTTCATAACCTCACTTTTAATAAATGTCAAAATTTAAAATATATATTTTTGTGTGTTTACACACTCAAACCGTTTGCGCAAACTGGCTTTGTACAAGTAAATTGTTGCGTGTTAACGCTGGCCTGAAGTTTCCGTAAGCCAAAAAATATAGGTTGAGTAAAATCTGTCTTGATAGAAAATCGGTTGTGAGGTTGGTGTATTGGCATGAGCGTGTGAACGATGCTCACCTCAGTTTCGATCTTAGACATGTGCATTGAATGATAATATTCATTGTGGTTCAAAAATAAATGTGACGAAGAGTTAGATCTGATTGGAAAAGGATTAGCTCAACCTTTGAATTTTACTGCAAATAGATTTTCTGTTATCGGGAAATCATGGGCATCAAAATTGTGAGAGACGTCGATCCAGAACAAATTGTGCACGCAGAAAAAATAATAAAAGACGTGTTCTATGAGGCATAATTGCAGTATTCAGACTCCATTCTACACTCAGCATTCATTACACGCTCAATCATCAACCAAAACTCAGCAATCATTCAGCACCCAGCAAAGTGCTGCAGATTTTTTTCGCAACCTCAGTGGAACGTTTGGAAAGCATTTTTACACTACATCTTACATCCTTTTGTATTTTATAACTTATTAATAATATTCAATAAACTTACCTTGAGATAAGTGTCTTTTAATGCCTTGTAAATTACGTCACATGATTCTGGAATTATAGCGCTTAGAGCTGATTTGGAAATAACTGCTGCAAATTTCAATTCCTAGTAACGTCTCCCAGTTGCCAAAAATCTCGTTCATTATGGTGGTTTTCATCGATACGCAAGTAGTTGCGAAAATCTTCAGGTTCACTACGTAGTTCAGCGATTAAATTGGTATGGGAAAATATATCCCGCTGTAACAAGCATGGTTTACATCATTTTTTTCTATTAGTCTTCAACTCTTACCCTTGAATTTCCTTAATTCAAAAAGTAAACTCTCCGGCAACTTAGACACGCTTTCTTTAGCAAACAGGCTGTTTTCCCCAAACACGACGGAGACGGGGGATTCTTCTCTAGCTGTCCCGCCGGAGGGCCCTTAATAAAATAAGAGGAAGGCATTTAAATATACGGCAAATATTTGTTTCGTTTTAAGAGTTGTGTACGAAAGTTCCCCTTTTTAGTAGGAGTCTCCGCTTTTTATTTGAGTGTATCCGGTAGAAATTGAATTACACCGTTTCAAATATTTGTTGGTAAATAAAAAAAATATCGAAGATTTATAAATGATGTATATTTAGTTGCATAATCGCATTTTTTTATTAATATCTTTTTCTTTTCAGAATGGAAGAATCAGTTAGATCTATGCTCGTTTATAAAAAGCAAGCCGAACAATTAAGACAAGAAAAAATAGCTTTAACTGCTGCTTTTGAGGTAAGAAAATGTTTTCTTTTTTATTTTCAATTAAAAAAAAGTTTTTATCTCTTTCGTCTCTTTGACCACACCTTGGAAGTTAGTTAATTAATTTAAATAAAAGTCCTGGGGGATTAAAAGATTTAATTAGTTTTCCTTCTTTCACCCTTTCGGGATCTTCCGATGGAAAAGGGATTTAAATTTTCATCGTTAGACTTCGTAATGTATTTTTTAATTTTTTATTGACATCTAAAATATACTTTACCCGAAAAGGATTTGGTGTAATTTAAGTTTCCAAGCCGAGTCTGCCGACTTGTATTAAGTTCCTCGATTCAATTTACCGATAAAATTTTATGTCTTTTCAACGGTTTTGTTCCTAACCTCAACTTCCCCCTACTAATAATCGATTATCGCCAGAAACCCGCTTTCGCCGACCAATTAACTGATACAATTAAGTTATAATTTACTGCAAAGCACGGGTAATACCTGCATTAGTTGTAATAGAGCGGTCACACGTGTAATATACCTTCTTGAATGTTATAACCTCGCTTTTCATAATTTAAGGATCACTTTGTAAATTTAGTTTACCACAAACGACTGAAATACGAGGAGATGGATTCATTGTTAGATAGAACTATTATATAAAGTGTTACCTCCCCCATTTTGAAGGGGGCCTCGAGGTTGTTTACTAAAGAGTCTTATCTCTATTTAGGCAAGCCGAGTTTCTGTTTCCAAAAACAATACGGAAAATCTCTCTGAATACACAATGACGATAACTTACAAACAACTCCATTTTATTCAAAAAACTTTGTAAACATGTAAATAAAACATTTTTTGAATGACATTTATTTCTGTCAATGTCAAAAATTTTATTGCCAACCTCAAAAAACAAAATAAACTAAAATCAAAGTTATATTTATTTATGAATATGTTTACCTGGAAAATCATATAACACGCAATATATGAATGCAGTAACCATAGTTACATTTAAAACTAGAACTAACACTAGACCTAGAACTAGAAAGATTCGGGTTTAGCCGCACGTCTCTATAGACGGCTAAACCTGAATGATTGTAGTTTCAGGTGTTGTGTTAGTAGTTCTAGTTTTACACTGTGTTAGTTCTAGTGATAGTGTATATAGTTTTGTATAAATAAATAAATAAAATATGGAACATAGTGATATCTTATGTTAACTAGCGCTACTTACCACTGTCACTAGAACTAACATTAGACCTACAACCAGAAACATTCAGATATTGTACATTGCATTTTAAGTAAAATTCACTGTATAATTTCAAAAATGTTATCTTACTATTTAAACACAACCAATTTTTTTTTTAAACAAAACGCAAAATCTCCGCGTTCATACAACGGGCGGTGACTTTCCACCAGACAACCCACTCGGGTCGCTTTTTGGGGCTCCACCCCCTTCTCTTCGTATACACACTACAAAGCCCTATTGTACACACGTCTCGTGTGTTGGATATATTCAAACGTGGGGTTTGTTCGAAACTTAGCTTGCTGTAAACTGCAAAAGTGTACAGCTGGAACGATAAAGAGCCCCCCTTCTCTCTGCTCGGCGGTGATTAGTAGAAAAGGGATCCCCCTTTGAAGGGTAGGTTTTGACCCCATATTGATTCAAATGCGGTTTACTCACAGGATATTTTCAATTTTCCAATTTAAAAAATCCTGTTTTTATTACATTTTGACAGTTTGCAAATTAACATAACCTTACTTACACTATTAACATAACCTCACATTAAAAATTTTAAATTTTAGGTTGGTTTCTAAAATTTAAACGTTTATTTTGATAATTTTCAAACGTGACAGTAACACAAATCATTCAAAACTTGAGTTGAACACCGTGAATACACAAGAGAAGTTTCTTGAAAGGTTTTGATTAGTTGATATGTGCTTGAAATTCTGGAGAACGTCGATTATAAGGGGATAATTGGTACTTTGGGGAGAAACGACGCCTGGAGACTCCAAAATCGAACGGTTTGTGAAAGTGGGAAACTAAGGGGGTTATTGTAAGGGATGGTAATGGGGGGCTAATTATAATCGGTGGATGCATTGAAAGTACTTCAATTCGTTTAGGGATAATTACGGGATAACTTTAGTTTAAAAAGTTTGTGTTGTTTTTAGTGAAAATTTACAACGATTGGCCCCGGTATAAACTGTATGATCCGAATTTAATGGGGCCCAAAAACGACAAGTTATTCCGTCCAATAAATAAAACGTTGACGCTCGAACGTTTTTGGGGGGCCCCACCGACAGGACCGTATCTGGGTAATTTATAAACGCGGTTCTGCTTTGAATTTATGATATCGGACGCTATTAATGAGAGATTTACCGTAAAATACCAACCTCGTTTAACGTCAAAACAAATTGATTAAAAACTTGGAATTTTAGGCTCACATTTTAAACCACCAAATTGATTCGGGTATTATATACACGATTTTTAATAAGATTTGAAATTCTAACCTCACATTTTATATTTTTCGATTTTGAAATCGAGTTATTTTATTAAAGTTATTTTAGAAAGTTCATTCAAGGTGTAAAATCAACATAATCCAATCTTTATGAACCTCTCAGTATATTATACCTACTCAAAATCCTTCCGTAGGCGTCCTAATTGACTGGTTCACGACACGGGATTAGATTGAAACACCTCGGTGAGCTCTTATTTAATTAGATTAAGAGCTTATCTCGAGCAAAACGGTCGCCACGCCGAACGTTATTCGTGAAAACTGGGTCAATTCTCTTTTCTCATCACACTTTCCCGGATTTTCGGGTAAAAACCCTCCGTTACTACACAAATTGGACTACGTTAAAGGGGCCAACACCCCGAAACACATTCATTCGAACCTCATCAAATACAATAAACCTTTATAATTATCTTGAGATCCCATTCAATAATTTTCTTAATTAAATTTGAATTTTGAACATAATTTATTTGTTTTTGAAGTAAACAAACATTATTTGACAACTGACAAGATATTAAAAAAACTAACTTCACGCGGTTACTAGTTTAATTTTTGATTTTACTCATAGATGGCGTTTATATAGTTTTAAGAAACGTCAAATTGGTTTTATGTCAAAGTGTTAACCTCCGCAAACGCTGAATCCAACCACAACTTAGTACTGGCCAAAATAATCATGAAGACTCATCAAAAAACAAACACAAAAATAGACAGTATCGCATCTTAGAAACGGACAACATTAAGAAGCTGCCTGGCAAAAAATAAAATGAAATATACTCAAAGCCGCCGAAGAGGTTGTGGGAAGAAGAATATCTAATAAATCTACCAAACGAAATACGAACAACAACAACATCCAATACATCAAGAGAGCGCATTGTGAAAAGTTCTCTGCAGACTTGGAACATGACCTTTATGGAGGCCAGAGGAAGGTTTGGAACATGTTAACAAAAGAATCATTCGAACAACAGAGATGAGGAGAATCTACGATCCATAGCAGGCTGCACCCTGAGGGACCATAAGAGAGGCGAAGACATCAGAGAACATTGCGGTATCCAAGATATAGTCTGATGGTCCCGAACCAGACGTCGCGCATGGAGGGGCCATATTGAGCGGATGGATGACAACAGATTGCCGAAAATTGCAAGGGATGGTGCCCAAGATTAAAGAGACTTCCTGTACGTCCGCCCACAAGGTGGTATGAAAGTTGGAATTCATCAAAGGCCTTAAAAAGAGGAAGAAGAGAATAATTATGAACTAAAATATCAATCACATGACATGATAGTATTAAAGTGGGAACTATTAATATCGTATTGTTATTTTGTAAGGTTAAGTTCTACCTTCCTCCTGGTGGGAATCTTGAATTCGTTCAAAAATTTATATAAATATAAATATACGCATAGACAACCACTTTAGCACTTTTGACATTCTAGTTACCTATACTCTATAAAATTCAAACTAACTCTCTTCATTGTACCAAGGTCCGTAAAGTGCATTGTACCAGGTTGACCAGAGACAGCAGAACGCGTTTTGAAGCTAGAGACTGAAACGAAGTAATTTATCTCAAATATACTGCTTTTTCTAATTAAACACTCTTATTATGAAAGTTATGTATTTTTCTTTTTTTATTTAATTACATAATGTATATACTTTAATAGAATACTTTTCTCTTAAAACGTCAGCGTCTGTAACACGTGACGTCACGATTAGGGCATATCAGGGGGTTTACTTTTCATACGTTGAAATCCTTCGTCTGGCCAACCTGGTAGAATACACTTTACGGACTTTGCATTGTACCAAAACGAGACCTTATTTCAGCTCTATTATCGAATTACGGATAACTAACTTACTTTTGCCACGATAACAACACAATTTCACCCCTTTTATACGTTTTCGTATAAACGTTCTCTCTCTCATTTTAAAGTTTAATCTGTCTCTGTTTGTCACGTTTTAGATGTTGTGTATATGTTTTGTGTGTGCACAACACGGGCAGAATGGGGGGGTTTGAGGGACTTCCCGGAGGACATCTTTTTATTAATTCGTAGCCGCAGGGGACTCGGTCTCTCCCCAAAAACGCGTCGGCTTCCCCTTTTAGTTTAAACGTAAGGGTAAAATTGCCGCTGCACCCCTAAAATGCTATTCGGTGCGATAAGTTGCATACTATGCGCACCATTTAGTTCATTTTAGTTTTATAAGGGTAGTAAATGTAAATTAAACGAAAAGGGGGTTATTTTGAGTAGTTTTTAATTTAAAAATAAGCTTTTAATTGTTAAATCAATTTTGTTGATAGACTCGTGAGGTTAAATGATATATAGGTTGATAAATATATTTTAAAAGAGTTAAAGTTTTCGTATCTTTGTTGGCAAGTTTACAACTTGTCTTAGGATTTAGAGGACTTGTAAAAAGTGTTGTGGAGAAGTCGTAAAGGCATTAAAAGTTAGACGTAGACGAGTTTTACGGAAAAGTTGGGACACATCGTAGCCGTATAAATTCTTTTATTCTATTTTAACCCAATTCGAAAGATTTATCAGATATTGCACCTTCCCTCGTATTTTCAAGGAAATATTTGAAAACAGAAATCAATACTACATTTTTATTCAAGTTGTAACTTTTACAACTTCACAAACAACTAATTTATTTTTATTATTATTATAGAATCGGTGCCAACAGTATCAAAACACAGTCGCAAGATTAAACCAAGAAATTTTTACGCTTCGCCAACAATTAGAACAAGTTACAAATTCATCCCAAGAAGGTTTACTTCAAGCTCAATCGGCCGCTTTACATCGACAAGCTGAAGAATCTCGCAAACAATACGAAAGGTGCTTAGACGACGTTGCTAATCAAGTTGTTAAAGCTTTATTAGCACAAAAGGTGATTAAAATTTGTATTCCCTTTAACTACTAAAGTTGTTAAAGTTTAACACTATGGTAATAAAATATTTTTTAGGGTTTAAGAGAAGAAGTTGGTAATTTAAATAACAAAATACTCGAATTAGAAAATCAAAATCGAGCTCTAACTTCAATGTTAGTCCACCAATTACGCGGTGACATCTCGGAAAGTGATCAAAACCTTTCTAGGTTAGCTTTAGAAGACAAACAATCTGATAATAACACTTCCGCTGACGTTTCTCCTACGAATCTAATGAAATCGAGCCTTAATTTCAAAAATTGTAGCTCGTTTAATTCGGAGTTTCTTTTACCGTCGCCGAATTATAACGAAGAATCATCTTCGTCGCCGGAAAGGGTGGTTAGTCGTATCGAAAAGAGATTATCCGCGGGTTCGGATATTTTAGATACGCGATTTTCTTTGGAAGATAAAAAAAGACATCAAGTTTTAACGCGGCTTTGGACCGAACTAAAAGGAACGGAGGTAACCCCAAAAAGACTAATTGAAGCTTTAAGTAGCGTTGATTCAACACTTTGGGTACCACCACAACGCCCGGTTTCTTTAAATCTTCAATTACCAATATTACAAGCTGCGAAATATAGGAGATCGCGACCGGTTTTAGCACATCAAAGTAGTAACTCAAAAAGTGAAGAAGAAACAACCGGAAACGAATCGCCGGAAAGCAACGGAAATAGAGACGAGGGGTACTCAACTATGTCTTCAGATGTTCAAGCCGAAGTTACACGAGGATCCGGTGGTGATGCATCACAAGGACGGGGATTGGAAGATTTAAAAGAGGAAGAATTATTAGGCGGTGGTGAAACTAGACTTTTGGTAACTGACAATAAAGATCCGGATATTCTTTACATTCCGTTTAATTTACTTAATTTGAAACCAAGAAATAGTTTTCCACCTGGTAAAGATATTATACCTTTTCAACATATCGTTAGAAGCTTTTCTGATTCACATCTTTGTATTAAAATTACTACATCACCAAGTCCTTATTATACTTTTACATCACCTATTTCAAGTAGTCCAAGTATTGTTTTAGTTGATATTACTGAGAAGACAATAAATCCTTTAAGAAGAACGAAAGGAACCGCTAGTTTATTAGGTAAGTTTCAAAGATTAGAGAATCTAAAAAGGGCTGCTACATCCCAGCGTCACTTTAACAGTCTATTAAGATGGCTAAACACGAATGTTTTTCGTTCTAGTTGACTCTAACTTAGTTTCAATAAAAATTTTCAACAATCTAGCGTTGAATAACAATTAAATACTAATCTGAAGACGTATGGCTAAATCCGAAAGTTTCTAGGTCTAGTGTTAGTTCTAGACTAGCACTATCACTAGAACTAACACAAGACCTAAAACTAGAATTATTCGGGTTTAGCCGTCTTGAGAGACGTGCGGCTAAATCCGAATGTTTCTAGTTCTTGGTCTAGTGTTAGTTCTAGCACTATCACTAGAACTAACACAAGACCTAGAACTAGAATCATTCGGGTTTGGCCGTCGCGAGAGACGTGCGGCTAAATCCGAATGTTTCTAGTTCTTGTTCTAGTGTTAGTTCTAGTATTGCACTAACACTATCACTAGAACTAACACAAGACCTAGAACTAGAATCATTCGGGTTTAGCCGTCTTGAGAGACGTGCGGCTAAATCCGAATGTTTCTAGTTCTTGTTCTAGTGTTAGTTCTAGTATTGCACTAGCACTATCACTAGAACTAACACAAGACCTAGAACTAGAATCATTCAGGTTTAGCCGTCTTGAGAGACGTGCGGCTAAATCCGAATGTTTCTAGTTCTAGGTCTAATGTTAGTTCTGCTTTTAGTTCATGAAAATTATGCAACAATCTAGCGCTGAATAACAAATAAAACTAGAACTAACCCTGAAGCTAGAACTTAAAACATTGGGGTTTAACCGTGCGTTAAATTACAACTGATTTTTTAGTTGGTACCACTTATTATTAATTATGACACATGATTAAAATGTCATTAATGACATCTCAAAATCAATTTAATTATAAAACTATAATTTTTTTAGTTTCTTCAACTGGAAATCCAATTGAATGTCTTCATGAAGAAACAACATCACCACACTCATGGTCGAGTATAGCAGAAGAACGTTTAGAATGTTCAACATGGGACGCGGAATACATTCAACATTGGTTAAGATTAGATGAAACTCGCACAACTCTCCAACAACACCGCGATTTATTTGAATTAGAATACGATCGAACTGAATTGGAAGATTGGAGTTTATCGTTATCAAACGATGATATAAGAGAAAATTGGAAAAGAGATGCTACGACTCCGGGTCAAATTTCTTTAGCGACTTTACCGAGTATCCAAGAAAATAATACTTTAGAATTAGAGGAAGATTCGAACGAGTGTTTATGGAATAATCCGAGTTATTTAATGGATAAGGAAGGTCATGAAATCGTAACTTTATTAATGGATAATGGAAATACAGAGAAACAATGGCCTTACGCTATCAATAATCACGTTAATGGGGTTCAAAATTCGCCTGATAATAGTTGGAGTAGTGGTGGGTCTGATTGTTGTCCATCTCACGAACCGGAAACTTGTTCGAAACGATCATCGGCGGCTTTAAGTGGGTGTAGTGATGATACGGGGGAATTACCGATGATCGGAACTGATTTTACTAGAGATTTTTATAGACTGGTTAAATTTGAAAGTACGAAAAGCTTAGCTTCGACGTCTTCGAGGAGTCTTGGGGGTGCTTTATCAGAAGCAGGGGATAGAGATACAGCATTACAAAACGTTTTAACATTTATAGCGGAACAACAAAAATACGTAACTCAACAAAGAGATAATTCATCAACGACAGTTAGTGAAATCACCAAAGAATTTAACATTGAAGCTCCTCCTCAAGAAAGAGACGAAATTAAATTAGATTGTGATTATATTAGTAATAAATCAAGTTCGACGAATTCGGAACTATCAAAAATTTCCGACGAAGAAAACGTTATTACAGTTGAATGTAAAAACGAACAAAATTTAAATCCAATTGATGTAGAAATAAAAGGTAATTAATTAACTATATTTAAAATATTAAATTAAAATGTATTTTATTTTTAAGATGTGATGTACGCTGAAGAAATATGTTTAGTAACTCCCATAGATATTGAAAGTGAAAATTGTTCAAATTTAAGTGAACAACCCGTTGATATTTGTAGTAGTGTAAGTGTTGAAATAATGGGTAGAGAAAAAAACGAAGAATTCAACGATTTAATAGAAAACGATTCCTCTTCACTCAACGAATTGATAAACGATCTAACTAATAGCGATACAACTAACAACATGAGCGAATCGATGACTTCTTCAAACAGCACACCCGATACTGTAATTTCAAAGATACCCAGAAGAAAATATTTGCCGTCGAAAATCCCGGTCAGTCCAGCTAAAAACGTTGAATCTAATAGTAATAAAATAAAAAGCAAAATTCCGGCTAAAAATTCGAAAATTTCGCGTCCAAAAACTCCGGCCCAGAAACAAAAATTAATTAAAATTGAAAATGATATTCATCAAGCGAAACAGCATGTAATAACGGCGGAAAAGCTGCCTCAACCGACATCGGGGGTTATTAGTAATATTATTGATGGCCCCCCGCATCGAGCCGTTAGTTTTCACGAACGAGCCACCTCCAAAGATGTTATTGATGAATTAAATCGTATGATAAAAAATGGGGAAGAAGGCGAAGCGATTGAGAATGTTAATGTTACAATGGATGAGGCGTGTAGACCTACAGGGTGGGTTCATGTCGAACAGCAAGAAGTTGATTTAAATGATCCAAAGGTAAAATTTTTAATGTAGATTTAACTTTTCGTTATTGAGGAGTGTTTGGCAAATAACCAGATATATAGAGTGTTTGATTTTAGCTATCACAATACATATCTTGATTATTGTTGGAGATATGATAAAATGTTTCTTCACACTTAATATTGCATTATCTGTCATGTTCAAAAAAACAATTGAGCATTAAATGTGTTACATAAATAGTTATCTTCAATTCAAACCACAAATTTATATTTAAAAAGCAAATGACAAAAAACAAATAAAACTATAATATGAACAAAATATAACAATAAATTAACAAGTAGACTAAGCAATAATAGTATACAATTAGTTCTAGTTTCAATTCAAGAAAAATATACAACAATCTAGCGCTAAATAACAATCAGGCCTTTACCCATAATCGAATAGAAAGACCGTCATTAAAAAATCGATAAACTATGTAAAAATAGAAGGATTGGCAACATTTCCAGATCCTAAAATTGTTTAATTTTTGCAATAATTAATATTAAAATTCAAAATCCCCTCTATAAAAGCTTTGGTGACGTTTACGAGGTTTTCGCGTAAGATCAAAAAATCTGCATTCCCAAAATTAACGTGGATTGTCTATATCCCAGAAGAAATCATTTTTGCTATTAGAAATTCTGTTATTACTGAAATTAGATTCATCTCTCAAAAGTATTCAGTTCAATACATTTAAATTGCTGTTCAGTCAATTACAAAATATCACTCTTCTGTCAAAATCACAAATTTGTTTCATCGCTTACTATTTTGAATAAAGCTATGATCTAAGTAAACGTATATTTGCTGTTAATAACATTGTGCATTTGCGTTCATTGTTAGACATAGGCCTCACCTATTCTGTTCCATTCGATTTTTTTCTGTGTTGTCTGAATCCAATTGTTGGTTATTCTTTTGACATCGTCAGTATCGACCTCTCCAGCTTTCTTTGCGTTACTTTGAGCATCATAACCGGAAGCACGCATTGATTGAAAGCCTTCTTTTTCAAATGTATAGGAATATCGCTCTTGACGATATCTCTAAGTGATCCAGAAGAAGATGCTTTTGTTCAGTTCGTTTGTTTGACTATCTCTCAATACACGAACCTCATGGCCAAGATATACATAGCTGTCAACCCTCTCAAACTCATTATCTCCAATGTTGATGTTAGAGCTGCAAACAAGATTTGTTATAAATTTTGATTTCTTCATATTGATATTTAGCCCGACTCTTGCACACATTTCCTGTAAGTCGTTCAGCATCAGTTTCATCTCTCCGCGTAGCAATTTACTTAGGTATTTGCCATCGATGTTTATGCCTTATCGGGTCCAATCCAGTTGTTTAAATGCGCTCTCCAGGACTATAATGAACAATTTGGGGAACATTGTATCGCCTTGTCTTATCCCACGCACAATTAATAACACTTTATCACATTTCCAACAGTAATTGAGATATCTGGTATGACAGCTAAAATCAAACACACTGTATTTGGGGGTTGATATCTCAGCAGCCATTCTATGAAATAATCTAAAAATTGGCAATCAAATGGTGGCTGCGATTCTAAACTGAAGAGCCATTAGTTTATGTCTAATAAAGAATTATTAATATTGATTGTTGTAATTTTTGTAATTTAGGCTAGAGCAAACATTTTAGACATAATGATGACGTCCGTTTCGAGTGATTCATCACCAACATCATCTTGTGGGGGAAGTGTTACAAGCGAATCAACAGAAGAACCTCCTGATTACGGCCAATTACATAGAATACATCGATTTCATCGACAAAAAAAAGGTACTTTATTTAATTTAATTATAATATGTGTTAACTCTTTTAGTTGATGTAGTAGTTTTTGTTGTTGATTTGGATTTTTAATAATAATAATAATTGTTGCATGTTTGTTTAACCATAAATCCTAACGGTTTATTACTTTCTGGTGGAGGTTGATACGTTTAAATCCCTAAATTGTTAGTTAAATAAATCGACGAATTTAATCGAAAAAAATCCTTTTTCTTTCCTGCATTTTAAAAATAACTTTGTATGCTATTAAAAATCCTTTCCTTTTATTATTATTTCTTATTTATTTATTATTTTATTCAAAATTGATTGAAATTTCTTGTATTTTCATCAACAATTTGTGGGGGTTTAAGCGTCATCAACGTGTACTCCAATCACGGAAACGGCAGTTTGAATCGAGGCCCTTCCTTGTAGCACACGCAGCCAGACCGGAAATGATGGCGGTCGTTAGAGCTTCGATGCCACCAGCTCGACCTTCAATAATTGGTCGGCCGGATTTTTTTGTGCGTTACGGTGAGAAGGAACGTGAAGCGGTCGCTAGTTTTGATTTTCTCGATGAATTAACAACGACGAGTAGCAGTTGTTGTTCCGTTGAAGAGGATTCTTTGCCAATCGATGAAGTTATATTCAATAATAATAAAACTGAAAGCGTTGTGTAACAAAAAAAAATATCTTCAGTAGAAAATCAAAAAGAAATGATTAAAAATTAATAAAAACGTGAATGTGTACCTATTTAAAGAGAATTAAAAAAAATTAAAAAAATAACTTTCTTTTTTGTTGTATTTTTTGAATTATTATTTACAATGCAGTATTTTTATTTTTTATGATTTTTTTAAGTTAGGGTTAAATTATTATGAGATAACTTATTTTTTTAAAGTTAATTAATTTTTTTTTTATTGTTTATGACTTTAATATGAAATACATAAAAGAATAGTGATATTGTCTTTTGCATATGTCTAATTGTGAATAAAATATGTTAAAGACCCTTCCTTTGTACATAAATCTTTTATTTATCGACGAAGAAAAAATTAATTACAACTAATTACTCTATTTCATTTAAAAATTAAAAGGATAAAATCAACTTTATCCATTTTGTTTTTAAATTAAATATAACAAAAAACTTTTAGAACTTTTTTTCAATCGAAATTAAGTTTTTTTTTATTAAACACTACTTGTAATATATTGATATATATATCTATATATCGTGTTAAAACAAGTGTATACCTTTAAAATCATTTATGTTCCGTACTATTTTTTAAAATCGTTCTCTTATTAGTCGAGAGTTTTTTTGTGGTACTTAAAATAAAAGAAAATTGTAATCAAAATCATTGTTTAGAAAGAATGAGAAATAAAATCAAACATTATCATGATGATTTTTTAAATTAAAACGAATTATTAGTTCTTAAAATAAAGAAAATCGTAAAAACACGTTTTTTTTGTTGTGATAATTAAATAAAAAGTAAACGTTTTCTTGTACATTAATTGAGAATTAATTTTTTACTTAACCTTGTTATTTATATTCGTTTTTCTTTTGAAGAAGAAACATCTCCCTTTTTTCTCTCAATTTTTGTGTATTATACGTGTGTAGAGTGATGTATTTTTATATAGGCTTACTTACATACATAATATATTTAGTACAAAACCTAGAAAATAAATAATATTCAATAAAATAGTTGTGTTGTTTAATTTTAATGGTTCTCTTAAAATCTCTAAAAAAGATTGAAAGAGGAGGGTAGAGACTCACCGAAGTACGGACTATGGCCAGAGATAGGAAGATGTATAATAAGATGGATCCAAAACCCAACATCGTAAGGTGTAAATAGGGGCAAGAGAACGAAGAGAAGCTTTATTATCATGTTAATTGATATAACACAAGATTTAAAAAGAAATTGATCAAGATCTCAGGAGCCGGTATGTCAAATCCGGTTCAAACAAAAGAAAAATCACTTACCTTATCGTTTAACGTCGTTATCGTTTTCCTACTCCAAATAGGCGGCGTTTTCTTTTTTAAAAAAGTTTCCTTTCTTCGTTTTTATTTCTTTTTTCCAATTAATTTAACATTTTAACCGTTTTTGTATAATTTTCACTTGACTTTATTTTATTTTTCTCGGTGTACCCAATTTCGACGGCGACTCGTTCGTGTCCAAACAGCATCTCTTTTTGCGCGTCGTTTTTTGCACACGCTTTTGTTATTCTTTTATTTTAAAAAATTATCCCTTCTGATTGGTCGATTAAATAGTTTCAAAAACTAGTTACCCGGTGTTTTCTAATTATGGAATATACAGGGTCTTAATGTCGATTTAATATACAGGGTCTTCGAAATTATATATTTTCATTTGTAAACAAAACTTACCACTCATTTTTTTTTTGTAAAACTAACCTTACTTAACATTTCTTCACGGTTTAATTAACATTTCAAAAGAAAACTAAATTTACTCAATATTCCTTAATGGTATAATTGACATTACAAAAGAAAGCTAACCTTACTCAACACTTCTTCACGGTTTAATTAACGTTTCAAAAGAAAACTAACCTAGCTCAACATTCTTTCACGGTATGATTGAATTACAAAAAAAAAACTAACTTAACATTCTTTTGTGGGATGATTAGCATTTGTAAACAAAACTAACCTAATCCAATGCAACATTCTAACTAAAACTAGTCTAAATCATTTTGCAGAGTGTGGAGCGCAAGCTGAGATTCATAAAGCTTTAGCTCTGAACTGTTGACGAATGAATTTTATTTATATCAAAATTTGTGTCGCCATCTCGTATCCACTAATACATTCTATTATAACTTCAACTCTTTACAAAAGATGTCGTTAATATTGTTTAAGATTTAAAATTTATTAATATCAGTGAATATAATTAAGATGTGTATAAATATATCTAGAAATGCCTATTTAATGATATAACAAATAAAAACTATTTTTGAAAACTTTATATTTTTATTATACATGAAACTGTTACAATTTGAGTAACACTACAAATAATGAACATATTGAAATCACGAGAACCTAAATAACAATAAAATTATAATAAATTGAAGAGATAAGAGGACCTATCCGAAAACTAAAAAGAAACGAGAAAACGATATCCCTTTTTCGGAACGTTCCTAACTAATAATAATAATGAAATAAATCTATTGCAAAATAACTCGTAAAATTTGATATTTGTATTTTATTTCTTAAGTTTGTTTAGAATTCGACGAATGAAACAAAGAAAACTATATACACCGGAAACGATCTCCTTATTATGTTCCTTTACATCTTTCATCTTCAAAAAAACCCGGATTATTATTTTTTCTTTTTATCCTTAATACTTTCAGATCTCAAAAACATTTTCTTCCACATAACTTCATAATTTACTAAGATGACTAAAAATCATCATCATTCACGAGTTTTACAAACAGATCCCCGTTACATGATATACACATATTAATATATGTAGTTTTTAGACACTAATTCTTCGTACATTTTGTGTTTTTTTTTGTATTATTTTTTAATCCGGGTAAGTAGCTTAACGTCAAAATGAAACGTAAAAAAAATTGCGTTTTACTTTAATAATATTTTTTTATTGATATAATAATATACAGAGGAAGGGTGATTTTTGTTTTAAATGAACACACTGTATATTATAAATTATTAATAATTATAATAATAACGTAATTGCGAAAAGAAATGATTTAAAAATAAATTTTATTTGTGTAAAATCTTTTTTTGTTTTTTCTTTTTTTTTTGAAATTCTTTCTCCAAGTCGGCATCTTTCTTTCTTCTTTTTATTACCGTTTTAATCTTAATAGTATATGTACAAGTAGAACTCTTCAAAAATTTACAACAACCATTCTAATTTCGAAATATTCATCATTACTTCTTTTATTACGATTAAATTTTATTTAATTTTTATTTTTTAACGCACTTTATTAACACAAAATAATTGAAATGTATCATTAAAGTTAATTAGTTAACAAAGTGCATTAAAAAATTATTGCATTATATCCAATTAATTGTTTTTAATGAATAATATGTGATATAAATGAAGATGTACTACTCACAACACAAAAAAATTTCGGACAGAGACTTCATCATTATTTTTATTTCATCATCATCACTTGGTTTTTCTTTTCTAATTTTTAATAATATTTAGTAATTATACCCTTCCTTATTTACTCACACGCAATTTATTTTATTTTATTTCATAACTTTTTAATTATTTTTGTATCCTCTCATTTGTTAATGTTAACTTCGCGTTATGACAGTAGTAATAATTGTTTTCTTTTAATCGCTAAATCTTAAAAACTAGAATAATATTAAATAGTACAGCCAGACTTGTAGAAAACATTCTCACGGAACTTTCAAACTCAAAAAAAAATCAAAGAAAAAAAAACTTGGTTGTCTGTTTACCCATTTTTTTCTTTTTTAATATAATAATTCGTAATATTAATAATTATACTCTTTCACACGTTACACTCGCTTATATTCGGTTTTATTTGAGAGTGCGGACGTCGCCAAGGACTTCAGTGGGGGAGGGCGACGTCTCAAACACCCCCAAAAACAAAATAATTATAAAATAACTAATATTTAAATTTGTTAATTATGTAATAGTAATAATTATTAATGTTATTTTAATAATTAAGCGGGCTGGCGGCGCGCTTGATCAGAACACGAAACAAAAAAACATGAAATTTAATTAAAGAAAAAAAAATCGTCGATTACGAAACTAAGTTTATATAATTATATATTTATATATTTAATTTTTTTTTCTAAACAATGTAGTACACTCACCTCGTAAAATTGCGCATCAAAATCAAATTGAAACGATTTCATTTTTTAACACATAATTTTACGAAATTTGTACCCGATTTACCATTTTTTTTCTTTGTAATTAAGTTTTTTTATCTAATTTTTTTACGTTTGTTAACTTTAAATTTTGTTTCTTTTATTATTAGATGAACGTGTTGTTGTTGGCTTTGTTGTCGACGGAGGGCGAGCCCTCTTCGTTCGGGGGACACCTCCACCATCGACAACAGCACGCAAGTTTGCTCGCAATTTTGCGGACGACGACCCCTGCCGTTGAAGACGTGTTGACATTTGACTGTTGTTGCAGGCGTTGTTGAGTTGTATAGTGTTAGCGATTACCTGTAATTAATCCACTTAAAAAAAACAAAAAAAATTCTTCAGGAATATGTTTAAAGATTTTTACACATTTAACTTTTTAGTGATCTCTATAATTAAATTTAAAAGTTAACTTTTTTAAACCAGTGATTCCCAAACTGCTTTTATTACACAAGAACTCACGGTTTTGGACGTGAGCAACAAAATCTTATTTCTAAGGTAATTAGGGACGCTGAATCTGAATTTACAGTACATTTTTTAAGATTGATTCTAGTTTTAGAGATATTTAATGAAGTTATGACGCACGGCTAAACCCGATACTTTAAGTTTTAGTTTTACACTAGCACTATCACTAGAACTAACACAAGACCTAGAGTAGAATCATTCGAGTTTAGCCGTCTTGAGGGATGTGCCTTACATTTGGCAACTTTTAATTGTAATATTTTAGTTGCAATCAATGCTGCCAACACATTTCTTTTGAAAGATTGAGCCACATGTACACAAAGAAACCAACAAAACACGTTATGTCGTTATATTTTTTTACAGTTGGTAACACAAAAAGTAACTAAAAAATTAACCATACTTTCAGCGCAAGTTCAAGAAATATATAGGTGTCCGGAAATTGCATCCATATATATAAAAAAATGATTCTACAACAAAAATCATGAAGAAAAGTTTATATAAAGCCGAAAATGCTTCCTAATAGCGCTAGAGCGCTTTAAAGATGGCACTCAAGAAGTATTTTTTTAGCGTTATCTCAAAAACGGCAAGGTCTAGAATGCCGAAATTTGGTGTACATGGTTATTTTTACGTGACAAATGTGATAATCAAAAGAAAAGAAATAAATAATTTATGGGGTCCAACATAATAGGTAGAGGGCCACATTTTTTTGTCTTCATTTTTTCTGCTATTTTCAATGCATCAATCAATTCTGCGGAAAAAAATACATAAAAAAGGTACCACTTAAAGAATTGTGTAAAACCAGTCGTTTCCAAAAAAAAATGTATTAAACGATTCGCGGCACCTCTTTCAATATATAGACGCAATTTCCGGACACTCTGTATGTCCAAACCTATCATCTGCAAGTGCAAGACTTTACGTCAAACTCAATACGGAAGGTTCGAACCCTATCAGATGTATTCCGTTCCAAAACTGTACATAGACATTCAAAAATTGGAGTCTAAAAAACCACCATTAGGTAGTCCTATCTTGTGCTTATGGATGCGAGACATGGATTATGACAGAGAGCGCAAAGGCTAAGCTGGAAATATTTGTAATGAGGAAAATCTTTTGTCCAATAAAGGCGAATAAAATATGGAGAAGGCGATACAATGTGAAACTTAACTATGTGTTCAAGGAAGCCCTTATTTATTTCAGAATTGGTTACGCTGCAAAGACTGCAATAAGATAAATTTAGAATGTCAAAAAAGCTCTTAAACAGCAGAATACAAGGCAAGAATCCAAGAGGGAGGCCACGAAAACGATGGGAGGACGAAGTGATGGTGGACGCACAACGACTTATAAGCGTCAGAACCACGAAGATTCAGTTGTAAAAAAACACTTTGTCGCAGAATTTGCTAAGAAAGATTTATTCAAATACCGTGTCTTAATCAAACTTCCTCATTGTAGACAGATATTAAAGATACAGGCCCAAACTTCAAGGGAAAGTTCAAATGCAATTTGGAATAAAAGTTACTAAATAATAGAATTTGTTGTTCAAAAGTAAGCCATAGATACTTTTTCAAAAAGATCATACAAGATATGTTTTTGCCTGGATGTTTAATATTAGCCCAATTTATTGAACATTGATTTTTGGCTTCATAAATATTCATGATTTGATATATTATGCAGAAAAGTCGTAAATAATATAGCTAAATTACGTTTATTTATACCTACTAAATCAAGCTGTCTTTAGAATTAAGATCCAGTAACCAAAGAGGCCATTCAATACTACCAACCCTGATCTACCAATTATTGTCCAGGAAATACCTCACTCAGCTAACGTCAAGAATTTACAACAAAATGAGTTGGAGCTCCCTTTTGTTGAAACCATATCTGAGTCATCTAGATTGCAGCCATCTTCAGTTAATTCTTGCATCATATGAATTTAGTATGATTTAAATTCATTTTTATATAATTCACGCAAGATTGAAGAATGACTTACATGATTTGCTCTTTGGTGTCCATTCCACAAGATTTACGGTTTCACATACCTTTGATTTGCAACAAGAAATTGTTATTTTTATTAAAAATGAAAGAGATACAGAAGAATACAGAGAAAACAGGCACTTTTTGAAGCAACTGAAAAAATATCAGCTTTTATAAAAAAAAACCAAGGAGCAGAAAAGCTAGTAAAGATAAGTTTTGACGCCAAATAAATATGATATTTCTAAGTCATAGCTATTTGAGGGTTGAGTTGTATCCAGTTTAATTGCACGATTTTAAAGAATGTACAGATTTTTTAATTTAGTTAATAATGTAACAGAAAAACTAATAATAAAGATACACGAATTTTATTTACAAACTCAGTTACTGATGAAAAGTTTGGGAATCACTGTTTTAACTGCTAATATTTTACAGAGTTTTTTAAATTTAATTTGTTCTTATTTTGTTAATAAATAATACGTTTTTTTATTTTACAAAAAGAAAATTAACAAATCGACACAATGGTTACATTTTATTTCTCCACACTTGTTTTAATGAGGATCACCCCATCATGGGTTCACGGTGGAAAAAAAAAAAGAAAAAAAAAACAGAGACACAAAATGAGAGACTAAATTAGAAAACGCTTCTACGAGTTATTATTATTCAAAAAATCAAGATCAGTGGCCCTTCGCAGATGCCTTCACAGCGTCTGTGGCCAGATGGGGGGGATTCACTTTCGGGTGTGCCGTGATCACTTTCGACAACTTCCTGTCAACGACTTCTTTATCTTTATCTTTATCACGACTTACTACAACACCCGAAAAAGAAAAAAAACGTCCAAAAAGAAAATAACGTTAACGTAAAATTTTGTTTTTAAAATTTTCGTTTTGGATTACTTTGCGAACACTTACCAATTTGTGGATTGACGGCTTGGGACGGTTGTGCCTGCGTGGAGGATCCGCACGCGGCCCCCGAACCAGCCGCTTTTTGTTTTAGCATTGTCCAATCGAACGTGTAATCGTATTGATGATTCAAAGTGCGAAACAGTATACGGAACAGCTGCCTGAGGTACATGTAATCAGGGGCCTCCTCAAATCTAAGACCTCTACAGTAATTCAGGTACATGGAAAATTCGGCTGGAAAACCCTAAAAATTTAAACAAAATTAATTAATTAATTTTTTTAAGACTTTTAATTTGTTAACAATCGGAAATAGAAATGTATAGTAATCTCATTCAGATTATTTTTATCTCATTTTAAGTATTGATTGTTTCATTTAAAAATTAAAATAAAAATTTTACCTTGCATAAAACTTCTACGGGAGTAGACATTTTCTTCTCGCTAATCTTCTCGTACTTTTGCTTTTTGGTGGCGGCTTTTAATCCTTGCCAAGGCAAACATCCACGATTGAAATACATAAGAACGTAGCCGAGACTCTCCATATCGTCGCGTCGCGACTGCTCGATACCCAAATGGGCATTGATCGAAGCGTACCGAGCGGTCCCCGTCAGGTTCTTGTCCTCACGGTATCCGATGTGACAACGAGTACGCATATCGCGAAACTTCTTTGCCAAACCAAAGTCGATCAGGAAGAGTTTGTTACAGTGACGTCCGATGCCCATTAGGAAATTGTCGGGCTTGATGTCACGGTGTATAAACGATTTGCAATGCACGAACTCGACGCGACCGATCATTTGATCGGCCAGCATCAGTACGGTTTTTATTGTAAAACGACGCGAGCAAAAATTAAAGAGATCTTCTAAGGAGGGACCCAATAGGTCCATTACTAATACATTGTGCTCTTTTTCTTGACCATAGTATCTGCAAGAAAAAGAAAAAAAAATGATTACAATAGAAATATTTTTATTAAAATTAACATAATATATTTATATAAAACATATCTTGGGCAATAAACTTTGAGATTATCAAGATTAAGAGTGAATCAGCAAGAATTTGGCAGAAACGAATCACACGTTTCTTTAATTTTGCCAACAAAAAGAAAAAAATGTGATTACAATAGAAATATTTTCGCTAAAATTAACATAATATATACAAAACATATTTTGGTTAATAAACTTTGAGATTTTCAAGATTAAGAGTGAATCAGTAAGAATTTAGCAGAAACGAATCACATGTTTCTTTAATTTTGCCATATCGCAAATTGGTCTGGATAATCAAAATTCTTAGTACTCATCAAATCCGTAGACTACAAACCCGCAAGTTCTGGCTAATGATAAACCATGCAGCATTATAGCAGTTTTCGAGATTTATTAATTGATCAAGTTTAAATAATAAAACCTGCACCATGATGAATACACTACATTGGTCAATGGAGAATGTCAAAAGTCTTCCATAACATTGAAGTGGAATTCTGATATTCTTTAGCAAATGGTGAGGTTAAGATAAGGTGGGAAAGATCCTACACGAAATGAGACATTTGCAGAACGTCAGACTCAGTTGCAAAATTTTTGGGTTGAGATTATAAGATTATATTTTGCAAAATAATCAGGTTGGGTTTGCTTATGACATTCAATTGAGAGTCTTGGACTAAGAATGAGGTTGAGACATCGAGATGGTATTGGTTCTGTTCGAATTGTGATACTTTTTGGTTCATGATGAGGTTCTATTGGATTTATTGCACACTTCAGGATGTAGTTCGGTTGACACTTCTATTGCTTATGTTTTATAATGATATCAGGGTGAGATTTTTGAATTTCCCATGAGACTGGATTTAGATATTCTTGGACTCAGACTGAGGTTAAGATATCGAGATAGTATTGGTTCTGTTCTAATTTTATTACGTTTTGGTCCATGATGAGGTTCGATTGGGTTAATTGTTGAGGATGAAATTCGGTTGACACATTCTATTTCTTATGTTTTATAATGATATCAGGGTGAAGTTTTTGAATTCCTCATGAGACTGTATTGAGATATTCTTGGACTCAGAATGAGGTTTAGACATCGAGATGGTATTGGTTGTGTTCGAATTGAGATACTTTTTGGTCCATGATGAGTTTCGATTGGGTTTTCTCATGAAACTGGATTCAGATATTCTTGGACTCAGAGTGAGGTTAAGGCATCGAACTGGTATTGGTTATTCAAATTGTGATACTTTTTGGTCCATAATGAGGTTCGGTTGACACATTCTATTTCTTATTATTTCTTTTGATATCAGGATGAGATTTTTGAATTTCTCATGAGACTGGATTGAGATTCTCAGATTCAGAATGAGATGAAGACATCAAGATTTGATAATTGGATAATCTCGGATATTAGATTATGATATAGATTACGATGTTATATTTGATGGCAGTTATAAATCTTGAAACTAAAACCAGAGCTAACATTAGCACTAGAACTGACACTA
Organism: Onthophagus taurus; assembly: GCF_036711975.1. Classification (NCBI taxonomy): domain Eukaryota; kingdom Metazoa; phylum Arthropoda; class Insecta; order Coleoptera; family Scarabaeidae; genus Onthophagus; species Onthophagus taurus. Next base: position 8,659,094 of record NC_091967.1, read on the forward strand.
GTCTAGTGTTCATAATAATAATAATAAAACCCGAACCTTTCCAGTTCTAGATCTAGTGTTAGTTCTAGTTTTATTTGTTATTCAGCGTTAGATTGTTGTACATTTTTATTGAACTAGAACTAACACTAAAGCTAGACCAGTTCTAGTTCTAGTGCTAATGTTAGTTCTGGTTTTAGCTTCAAGAACATTAACACTAGAAATTTCAAACTTAATAAATATAAACAATTACGATAAATTTTAAATGTGCGATGCATATTTATAAAACAATTTGCAGACCCATTCTTGATTATGGAGCTCCCATCTTCCTTAATATCAGCAAAAAAGCTACATCGCATCTAGAATTAGTAGAAAGATCAGCAATTACAATAATATCCAAACTTCGAAATCCCAGAAATCCCCTATTCAACCCCTCTAACAATCTCCTTTATGAAAAATACCAAATTATTCCCATTACTCAACGAATATCTCTCCTCGCACAAAAAGCTTACAAAAATATGTTCTCTTTTAGAATCCTCAAATTTTGACACTTTACAAGAAAATCGTGGATTCCTAAAAGATGACTAATCAGTGTAACATGGGCAGAAGGACTACGGTGGGTAGCCCGTTCCAGCTTCAAAGTTTAACTTTAAGTTTACATTGTATAATAATATTATTTAATTTTTAATTGTATTGTGATAAGCTGAAATAAATTTGGAAATAAATATCTTTCTTTCTGTCTATAAACAATTTTAAAGAAAGAAAAAGTGGAATAATTTTAAAGAAATTAAACAAACTTTATAACTTAATTGAATTAGGCAAATTTCACGTTACAATCTTTTTTGAATTAATTTTTTTTGTTACTGTGATGTGTTTGAGCGCTACTCAGTTGGGACCACAGGGGATCATTTTGAGGACGACGACCCCAAACCGAGAACGACGAACACCGGTGATCGGTTGTTGTCATCGCGGTTCGCGTGTTCACCACAATACTCAAATGTATACACTTGGTTTTACAAAATCACAAAAGTAAAATAAAGCCACCAAAGAGAGGGTGCAATTTTAACTCTAATTACCGAACGTTTTTTCGACGCAAAAAAGAAATGTTCGTATTGAAAGGAAGAAAGCTTCTTTTTATATTCGTACGATTACGTTACGGATTTCAATGTTTTCGTCGTTGCGGGCCCGAAAGAAAAAGTTTCAAACCAGAGTATAACTGTTACGCTTTTTACACCTGGATGAAAATTTGCTTTCTAATTCAATACTTTTAATTTTTTTTTAATAATATGAAGAAATATTTTGATAAATAAGATTGTTTTTAAATAAAAAAAAACTTTCTCCTTAGTCTTATCGATAATAGGATGTTGCGGTTAAAATCGCGAATTAAATTTCTACAAATTATAAAATAAACGACGCAATTAAAACAAAATTACGCAATTATTTTTTTTTTTAAACGAATCGTTTTTCTCAAACGTATTTCTAAAACTAAGATAACATTGAGTGTATTTCCAAAGCATAGATTTACGAGATCAATCATGCTGCTACTTACTAAACACATTTTTTAAGTCCTTGAATAGTGTGTATAATTCACGCGTGCGCTCAAAGTTAACGGAAAAAAATCTCCTTACTTTATTCAAGGTTTTTTGTTTTATCAAAAAAAACAACACGTTTTATTGAAATTAATTTTTGTATCAAAAAACGATTATAAAATACATTAAAAATTTTATGTAGCAACAAAAAAAACATTTCTTTTGGCTGCATTAAAATCGGCTACGCACACTGTGAGAGACATTTCGGCGAGAACCACGTTTTAAAAATAACTCTCGGCGCGTGTCCCTACAAACCGAGCAATAATAATAAAGGAGACTACGAGACGAGACTTTTTCTCGCGACGCAATAATCATACAAAAGATACAATCGAAAAATTAAAAAAAAAAATTATGAATCATAGTATTTTTTTTTTGTACATCGTCGATAAAAGAAGCTGCCTTTTTACGGTGTTGTTCGTTTTGTCGACGTGGATATTTTCAAATCGATACCACTTTCACCGTTGTGTTGCGTGGGCTAAATTCGTAAAATTTCGGCGCGTGTACTTATTATTAACACAACGAAAGAATTATTTTCTGGATGGCCAAGAAATTTGTATTTATGAAATAATATTAATACAAAAGATAACGAATTATTTACTTGAAACATTGATTAACCATCACAAACGTGTTATACGAAATATTGCGCAATACACGAACAAAGAGCTAAAACGTGTCAGGACACGTTTTAGCAGCGCACGTAGATGTGTACGCTCCCTAAAGTCGAAAGAGTACCAAGAAATTTAGAATACATTAAATTAATCAAAATAATGTTTTATAGAAGAAGAATTGTATGGAGCAGTCATAATTCCAGGTTGATTGTTCAAATACAAAACAACGATAATAATTACCCGGATAAAATCGTAGTTAACTTTATGATTGGGTTCAATGCAAAACAAGTATATGAAACGAATATATACGGTTTTATTAGCAATACGTAGACCAAACAATACACGCAACACAAAAAAAGAAATAATAATTTTGCCATTTCCGCCGAGAAAATATGATCCTCGTAAAATATTTTCTTTCTAACTGGTTTCCACAGTTTGCAAAGCGAACGCATTCTTTGTCAATGAAAAAAAACTAAAATAATAATATTCCATTTGAGAAGTACCAATATTTATCTTTCTAATTAATCGATTGTTGAGAGATGCTGATTTCACCTTTAGCATATATGTGTTTTGCTTTTTAGTGGTTAGAATAAATCTGAAATTATTTATTAATTTACAGTCAGCGCATCACATGTTCATGTATATTCTTTAGAATTTGGTTAAGTTCTGCCAAAGATTTTGATAAATATAGTTCGTTCATCGAACAGATTCAGCGATTTGAAATTACAGCTCCTCCCACTTCTACAGGCAGAAGAATAAACATTGTTTGTAAACAGCGAAAAATAGCTGGAAAAACATTAACACAACAAAACAGTAATTTAGACTATGTATTGCTTGTAGAAAACTAAATATTGTTTGCAAAAACTAGATGGATCTTGATTTTGTAAAGCTGCAGTAACTTCCAGAATAATTCCATGGTCAGCAATATTCAAATGATTTGTAGCCACAGGTGCAACATAACGAACTAACGATGCAATGTATTACACTCACACGTTCATCTCGTGAGACTACAAATTACGGTGATATTCTCATCATTAATCTAGTACCGCTTTTCAATACTGATAACTTTTTAGCTTTTGTAAACATAATAGTATATCTAAAAACCAAGTCCAGAATGATATTCCAATGAAATTGTTGTAAGCGCTAACAGACTGAGTATGAAAATACGAAACAGTTTTAAAAGTAAAAAATACATCTATATATCAATATTTATCTTATCAATATAGAAATACCTACCACGTGTGGCGGTAAATTAAATAAAATAATATACATTTCATGTGAGATTTTTGTAAATGAAAGGATAAACATTTCATTTAAAACAATCAAATGATTAATTAAAAACGTTTACTAACAAAAACTTGGATAACAATTCGAGAATTGTAAACCTATCAAAAACGATAAGACTCAAGGAAATTAACAAGTAATGAGTCAAGATAAATTTAAACAATTTTTGATAAAAAAAATCTATAACATAAAAAATTAATGTATCATATACAGTGAAATTCCTCTAATTCGAACTTCTGCACCTTGAATTATCCTCTAAGGCGAATAATTTTCGTATGGTCAAGCGTTTTACCACGTTTCCAATGTGTTTTTATCTTTCTATGCCGAATTCCACTAACTTGAACTGAACTACTATGAAATTACTTCTCCTTTAACTTCTATATGTGGAATTTTCCAAAGAATAAACTATTTGAATTCGTTCTGTAAGGCAACAGACGCGCGGCTATAAACCCGAAACTTTCTAGTTCTAGGTCTAGCGTTAGTTCTAGTTTTAGTTGAATAAAAGTGGACCTGGAACTAGAAACATTCGGGTTTAGCTGACTTATGAGACGCATGGCTAAACCCAAATGATTCTAGTTCTAGGTATAGTGTTAGTTCTACATAGTAACAGTCCTAGTGTAAAACTAGAACTAACACTAGACCTAGAACTAGAAACATTCGACATTATTACGAAACTTTCTAGTTCTAGGTATAGTGTTAGTTCTAGTTCTAATTGTTATTCAGCGCTAGATTGTTGTATATTTTTATTCAACTAGTTGAAAGGTTAAATATATGTATTAAAAAAGTAAATTTCTATTTTTTTTCCTTTAGAGCTAAAATTCAACTAATTCTTCTCTAACTAGAGGTTTTTGTTCCACTCCCTTAGCAACTTAAAGGAATTTCACTGTATTTGTATATATTTTAGCATCAAAAACATTGCAATCAATTTATTTAAAAAAAAAAATTACTTAAAATACTTACCTGATATGTGGTATACCGATTCCTCCATGAAGGATCTTGTATAGCTTACTCTCATATAAAAGTTGTGGATGTCTTGCTCGAACTGATTCTAGTTTCACAGCAACTTCCTGGATAAAAAAGCAAAAAAAAAAAATATTAATCTGATTTCCTGTTGAAAATTACAAATTAATGGTAAGGTTTAGTCATTGGCCTTCAAAGAACGAAAAAACAATTAAGAAACGTAAAGAAAAATAATAATAAAAGATTCTGTTGAAACCAAGAAATGGTTTTGTAATCATTTTTTTTTATTTTGTATTTTGCATCCTGGTCGTATAACCTACATTCGAAATAATATGGTTGCAAAACAACGTCGCATCAAATTTTTTTTAATTACTTTTTATCATCGATTTTTTTACGTTATTATCATTATACGTGATTAATAATAAAAGGTGTTATTGAAAATTATTCGCTGCGAGACTTGGTTTATTTAGAAAAGTTTTCAAAAAAGAAGCTTTGGGTCAAAACCAGATATGGCTGCCGAGAAACTTCGTGGAAGACGACGGCGATCATCATGTCAAAGGATTCTATTAAATCCTAAAACTCTCTTTGTATCGAAATCTCTGCGTTTTCATATTTTACGTTAATGTGATTTTTTTATGGTAACGCCCGTGAACGCACTCACCTCGCCGTTCGTAATGTTGATACCCAAGTAAATGTCACCAAAAGATCCACTACCGATTTTACGGACTAAACGATATTTTCCACCAACTATAAACTCAGGCTTGACGACCAGTGTGGCTATGGATGCCATTAGATAATTGTCTTCGTCTTTACTTAAAACGAACGATTGTGTAATTTAGAAGGTTTACCCACAAATATTTCGTGCACAATTAACTATCACTTGTTCTTACAACAGCGCGACATGTCTAACTTTCCTTGACTGAACGTTCGCCTGACGTCACACCAACTACCAACATCAACACCATCTACCAATAAAATCACTAAATATATTCAATTATTTTATACGAAAATTCCGATTTATACTTTATTTATTAATAATGAACATAATATACCATTAATTCGTAATCGTAAAATAATTTATTTTATTATAAACTTTTATTCATTTAAAATAAACTTGATATTATGCGACACGTAAATTACAGATTTCTATATTTTAAAATATAATTCATTTATTTTTATATTAAAAAACATTATTATTTATTGGAAATTCATTTATATCGAAATTAATGTAGATATTTATTTAAAATCATAATTATTTTAAATTTTTCAATTATAAATAAAAAAAACTTGTTTACTACCAACATAAAAAAAGCAATGACACTAGATATTTTTGGTGGCAAATTTAAATTCACATCCTTTATTTATTAAAAATTAAATATTTTAATTATTATTAATATTTATTACAATAAAACTTATTTTAATATTTATTTATCATTTCGTTAATTCTAAACACACAAGTTAACATTTTAGGTTTCAGGTACAATACTTTGACAGATGACCAACTTTAAATCTACTTTAATTTAATTTGTTATATCACTTTATATAATAACGAGATAATTTTGGCACCACTGGATGATTATTAAAACCTTCCTACCATCATGAAGCTCTGTAATAACATTTGTTTACAACTCATAACTTTTTCGGTTTTTCAAACCATGATATTCTTTAATCACAGGGTAAACTGTTGATTTTGCAACCCCTACAAATAAAGCATTGTTATTTTGTAACTTTGATATAATTTTTAAAACATATATCTTACCAGTATCAATTTTATCAACATCATTTTCATTAGTAAAAGTAAAATCTGTTATGAGTTACCACTAGGATCAACATCTTTATTTAGTTCTAAGAACTTATTTATCTCAATTAAATTGAGGTATAGCCCCTAAACAGGCTTAGAACACAGGAATCATTGAGAAGTCGGTAACCTAACCTATATAAATTAAAGCGCTGTCAAAACTAAAGTATATACAGCAAGGTCATTTTGGTTACAAAATTAAAATAATTTAAAAACTTAATGATTTAAAAAAGAATATGATTATTTAAAATTTCACTAAATCATTCTAATTTGTAAAAAAAAATCAATAATATTTATATTTCGATTGTATTAAATTAATAAATTAAGATTTTATTACCAACCTAAAAAAGTGAGTTGGTACTTTTCATTTCCAATCAACATTTTTATTTCAACAACATGAGCAATTTTTAATCCAGTTCTGAAAGGGAAAAATTAAATTTAACTCAACCTCAAGTGATAATTACCATTTAAACTCGTCATGGCTTTGGTTATGAGAAATTTTTCAAGAATATTCGCTCAGGTTATTTATAATTTTTAAAAAAGAACAGTTTTATTTTTTTTAAATCCCTATTTAGCATAAACTCAAAAAATTAATCACGTGATCTTTTCGTTACTTTTAGGGTGCCCAACAAAATTTAAGAGGGATACACTCAACCACTACCGCTAATACACCTGTAAGTAACCGCTTTTGTGAAACCTAACCAAAGAAAAATGCGTTACATAATAACACCACATTTTTTCTTAAATTTGATTTTTAAAGGCTGTTTCTGAGCGTCCTGATACACGTACGACGTGTACTTTAATTCCTGGAGATGGTGTAGGCCCCGAATTAGTATATTCGGTTCAAGAACTCTTTAAAGCAGCTGCTGTTCCTGTTGATTTTGAAACATTTTTCTTTTCGGAGGTTAACCCAACATTAAGCGCCCCTTTAGATTCTGTTGCAAATTCAATATCGAAAAATCGAGTATGTTTGAAGGGTATTTTAGCCACTCCCGATTACAGCCATACCGGAGAATTGCAAACTTTAAATATGAAACTACGCACCACCTTGGATTTGTATGCTAATGTTGTCCATGTGCGTTCTTTACCTGGTGTTAAAACCAGACATGAAAACATTGATTGTGTTATTATTCGTGAACAAACAGAGGGGGAATATTCAGCTTTAGAACATGAGGGTGTTCATGGTGTGGTGGAATGTTTAAAAATTGTTACTGAAGAAAAGTCTAAAAGGATTGCTAAATTTGCATTTGATTATGCTACTAAAAATGAGAGAAAAAAAGTTACTGCTGTACATAAAGCAAATATTATGAAGTTAGGGGATGGATTGTTTTTGAGGAGTTGTGAAGCTGTTTGTATTATTGATTATAAAAAATAATTGGATGTTAAAAGGAAAATTATTTTTAGATGGCTAAATTATATCCAAAAATTGAATTCGAAAGAATGATTGTTGATAATTGTACGATGCAAATGGTGTCTCGTCCTCAACAATTCGATGTGATGGTTACCCCAAATTTATATGGAAATATTGTTGATAATTTAGCATCTGGATTAGTTGGTGGAGCAGGTGTTGTTGCTGGGGCTTCTTATTCAGCTCAATGTGTTGTTTTTGAACCTGTAAGTTAATTTAATTAATTAAAGTGTTTTTTAAAAAAAGTATTAATTATTTTTTAGGGCGCGCGTCACACTTTTGCAGAAGCCGTTGGTAAAAACGTAGCAAATCCAACAGCTATGATGCTTTGTGCTGCAAAAATGCTTCATCACGTTAATTTACCATCTTATGGAACAATGATTCGTAACGCAATTGATAAAGTACTTAGAGATGGGAAAATACGCACAAAAGATATTGGTGGTCAATCAAGCACCCAAGATTTTACTTATGCTGTAATACATAATTTACAACATAAACAATAAAAAGATATAATATTATTTTGAAATGTTACTATTAAAAAGTATAATAATAACTCGTAATAGCCACAATTTTAGGGAATGTGTGGTTAATATTTATATAATAATATTTGATTTTATTTATTAGCATTTTTTGATTTAATAATTTAAAAAAATTTTATCATTTAATTTATTGATTTTAATTATTGGATTTGAATGATTTGTATTCAGAAAGAAAAGTATTATAATAATTAGAATAAAGATGTGGTGTTAAAGGAAAAGTAGTATAATTTATCCTCAATTTAAACAGTTTTTTAGTATTTATAAACAAAATAATTTAATTTTTAAATTTGACAAATCAGAAACACCATCTATTATAAGCGATGTAAAGTTTTATGTTACAATTATTTATTAAGAAAATAATCAAGTGAATCCAATATAAACCAAAATCTTAAAAAAGTAATAATTTAATGATTATTAGTATTTATAAAAGAAATTCTTTAATGTTTTTAGAATGGAAAATCAATTAATTAAAATGACATGTCAAAATTTCGCGCGAAATTCGAATTTTAATAATCAAAACTTTTTTTATAATTTTATTTTTGATAATACACCACTAAAATTCATATTTATAAAGTATATTCATGTTACTACTAATTTTAGCCGGCTGAATATATTTCTTGACAACCTCTTTTTTTGTTGAAACCATACTTTTATGTAAGCTTTCGTCGAAAGCTTTCGATTTTATCGAAACGTCGTCATCCTTTTTGTTATGTTTTTTACTTTTTCCAATCATTTGGATGGTCTTTTCCTTAATTGAATTCCTTTTAACTTTTTTAGCCGATAATTCTCTAACTGGCGACATCATTCTCGGAGAAGTTGATGCGTCTTTTGTGAATTCTTCAATCTTAACTACAGGTTTTAACTTTTCTTCATGTTTAGCTTTTCTATATTCATTATAAATGCTATCCCAAGCGCTGTTTATACGTTTATTCATTCGATCCTCGTAATCTCTAAATGTATTTGGATTTCCGGTATATGAATTTTTGTTTGTGTATAAAGACCTAGTTATAAAAGAAAAATATTAGTGATGTTATTTTTTATCTTAATAAAAGTAATAACCTTAGATGTGGTCTTGCTAAATATTCAAGTCGTTCACTTGATTTAATACTTTCCAAACGAGTAGGTTTTTTCTTTGGTTTTGGTAATTTGGGTTGTTCTTGTTTTGATTGAACTTGATTTGGTTGTTGGTCTTGCTGCTCTCCTTGTTCTGGTGGAATTTGTTCTTGTTCTTCCTGCTTGTGATGTTGATGGCAACACTGTTCTTCCGATTTATATTTGGCTGTAACATATTTTGGTGTCGCTAACATCGCCACTCTCCAACTGCAAGTTTTCCTTTTTCGGAAGGACTTTTTTGAAGTTGTTGTTGAAGATATAACGCTTTTTGCAACATTAGGTTCGCTTGTGAATGAACTTATTTGGGATAGATTATCAGGCTTATCATTTGCCATTTTTGGAATTTAAATTTTTTTGTCGATGCACAATCAAATTTTGGGTAGACATGAATATTTATGAAGTATTTGGTAAATAACTGGGTTTCTATGACAACTTTACGTTATACTTTTTCGTTGTGTTGTAAATCAACATATTCCTCACTGGCATTCCAAATTTCATTGCAAAATTTTAAATCAATTGCCTTTTTCGGTGGTGCAAATATTTCATTTTCAATGAAAAACTTTCCGGTAATGCATCGAAGCGTTTCGCTTAAAGCTACATGAGCTACAGTTTGAGCTGCTTGTAAAGGAGTCTAAAATATTATATTAATCCCAAGAATATTACAATCACACAACAAAACCTTTGCGATTTTATCCAACGAAAAATAAACAAACTTTTTTAAATTTTGATATCTCTCCACGCCCCTCATTCCTTGATAAATATTAGTAACTGCAATCCCAGGATGTACAGCGTTAGATGTAACCCCAAAGTGCTTCAATTTTTCGGCAAAACCTTTCGAAGCAATTATATTACACAATTTTGAGTTGCTATACACCATAAAATCCATTATCGGATAATCCGAGATTGTGTTTAAGTTGCTTAATGTTAAATTATTAGCGTAAGCAAGAGTTGAGGTAACGAATATTATCCTACTTGGATTAGATCTTTTTAAAACATCTACAACAAGAAAGCTGAAATCAAATAAATCACATAAATTAAAATAACCTGTTAATAAATGTGTTAATAAAAAAGGCCCAAAATGGTTAATTTGCATCTCTTCTTGAAGTAAATCTTTAGTATATCGATGTAATAAACCTCCAACACCTGCGTTATTTACTAAAATATCTATATGATTTTCTTCTTTATTAATGCAATGGCAAAATTGTCTTATCGATAACAATGATGATAAATCTAAGTGTTTGTAAGTTATGTTAGCAGCAAAAGAAGAACTTTGTAACACTAATTCGGCGTTTATATAGTTTTTATCTGCTATAATTACTTTAGCTCCACGAGAAGCTAAGATTTTTACAGTTTGAAGTCCAATTCCTAAAAAAAAAACACTCTTACTCTCAATAATTTCAAAAAAAAAAATAATAACCAGATGCTCCTCCTGTTACTATAGCGGTTTTATTTCCTAAAAAAGTTGTGCATTTACACGAACTATTCGTTATTAAAGATAAATATCTGAATGCAGTCATATTTAACAATTAATCAAAAATTAAATATGACAGTTTTAAATTTTGTTGTAGGAGTACCAACATAAATAAAATTGAAATTAATAAAATGAATTAAATTAATAAATACTATTTAGTATTATAATTAAAAAGGAAAAAAAATTTAACTAGTAATCGCATATTCAAATTTTTTAATTTAATTTTAAATTCATTTTAAATAATTAATTCAGTCTTTTTATTGACGTTTGTGAAAGAGATTCAAGTTGGTACTACTGAGATATCTCTCCCACTGTCATTAATGTCAAAATATGCCACAAATAACTTGAATGTTATGTTTCTTTAGCTAAATTAAACCCAAAATTAATGATGAGTGACACAAAAGGGCCGATTCTTTATGTCCTGGTGATTGGGTTTCATCATAAAAAAGGTTGTCAGGTACGTAAATCGTCTAATAATTATTAAATGAACCTTCATACATTAATCTTACAATGCAGGTTGAGTTTTCTTTCCCCCCTTTGGTTCCTGAATCTCCAAACGAGTGTCCAGCCGGTTGGAAATACTTACCAACCTTAGCTTTACCAGATGGATCTCATAATTTCGACGAGGATACCGTATTTTTTCATTTACCCAGTTTAACACAACCCAGAAAAACCGTGTATGGTATATCGTGTTATCGACAGATTCCCGTTGAGAAATTAAAAAATAAAACAGCTGATATTACGAGGGGAACTGTACAAAAATCGGTTTGTGTTTTAAGTACTGTGCCTTTATTTGGGTACATACAAGTTAAAATGACATTGATTACGCATGCTTATTTCGATGAAGGGGATTTTAGCAAAGTTTCGTTACTTGAGGATACTTATCATCATTTAAATTCCGTTTTATTACAAAATGATTTACATGCACAAACATATGTGGGTGAGTTTTTTTTTATATCTAGAAAGGAAATACAAGTTTTTTTTTAATGTAATTTAATATGTTTGTTTTATTCTTTTATGTGGCTGATTATTTGTAGCTATGAATCATAGTAACTGATAATTTGTTTATAAATACAATGATTAATTGAATTATTATATGTACAGGGTGTTTCACTTAAAACTCCTAGGCCAAGTATCTCTGGAATGGCTGAGGTATTTGAGTTTTGTTAAAAAGTTCTTAAGTATTATTATTTTGCATTGTACAAAAATTTCAACACCCTTCAACACAAACTTTTTATTAGGTGCATGTGATAGAACATCAAAAACTGTGCAACTTTTCTTATTAACATTGATTTCAAAACTTAGTAGATTCTAAGAATTGACATAAAATGATTTGTAGAAGCCAATAAGATGGTGACAACATTATTTTCTAACATAAATAACATGTTAGGCTATCAAATACATTTTTCACCATAATAATAACTGGTACAACAACAAAAAATTATAATAACTGTTCAAAATTACTTCCATTTTCATGCATGCACAATTCGAACCTAGAGATTCCTACTTTTTGGAATACGCAGTAACTGGTAGTGTCTGGTGTTATACATCTTCAATCTTATCTAGTGAGGCCTCTTTCTTTTTAATTTCTAACAACCTGTCGTGTATATAGGCAGATGGTAACGTCATTATATCGTATTTGATAAATAGGGGCTTGCATGTTGATGTTTGAGGAACTCCATCAATTGCCAGAACGGCTTTCCGCAATTTCATACAACATAGAAGCATGAAATAAGACAAAGTAAACTGTCCTGGCTTCCTCACTGCCAATTAATTGTCGCACCCTTCTAATCACATATATTTGACGAGTAATTCTTCGTGGTGGCACCAAGTAAGAAGACTGTCTAGAAACTCTAGAACAACACCCAAATATTGCACCTTTCCTCCTTGAAACTCGTGATGAATTTAACTAGTTGTCAAGTGGATGTTGGACAATTTTTTACGATTTGTAACAAATTTATTGGTGGTAAAGTTAAGTAAGGTTGGTGGTAAGTTTGAAAAATTCGTATAAAATCCAGTTCTTGGAATATGAGTATAAAAACTTCCCAAAGTGTTAATAAAAGTGTCCTCTTTCCAATGAACCAACCCGTTTTGAAAAATAACTTTTAGTTTTTGAGAAAACAATATTTGAAGTTTTGCTAAAATTTTCGATGTTGCAATTTTCATCGATAATTTTCAAAATTTGCTATAAAATTAATTTCTTGAAGGATCCTTGTGGAAATATCACCAATTATTAATTAAAGTATCCTCTTTTTAATGCAACAAGCCGTTTTGAAAAATCACTTTTAGTTCTTGAGAAAAAAATTTTTGAAATAATCGACAATTTTTTCGTTATTTGCAATTTTCATCGATAATTTTCAAAATTCAAAGTTTAATAATTGAGAAGTTTATAACATCAGAAACTGGATCTTTTATGATGTTTACGGTTTCATTCAAAAGATGGAGTCTTGGTCTTGGCACGATTTTATTATGGTTGCTCTTCATCTGGATTTGTAGGAAAAAAAAGAATGAGAGATGTTTTTTCAGAATTTTACATAGATAATCTTTAGGTTGAGTTTGGGTAAATGGCAGAGTGCTTATAAGGTCTTTAATAATATTTGTGAAGAATTCGTTAAAGGAGTTAGCAGTTAATCTAGTTGAGGTTAACATTGAATGTCTTTTCCGTCCAGTTTCCGAGTTTATTATATTCCATGTTGTTTTCTAAGTAGTTATCTTTATGGAGATTAGTACATAAATATATTGTCGATACATTTCCACGAAGTTAGTGTTATCCTAGTTGCCTCAAAAATGGATGGTTCCAGTCCGTAACTTACAGACTTAAAGTTCCATTACTTAAAGTTCCATTGATTATCCCGCACCAAACATTGACCCCAAAAATAGTTTGATTGTTTGTACAGTCAAACTTATTCAGAAAGATGTCTCTTTCAGTAAAAACTGAAAATTCAGCCAAGAACTGAAGGCTACTGATATCGTCGCCTGGTCGTAAATGTTGCACAAAATTACAACTTTTTACAAAACTAAAATATCTCAACCCATTCCAGAGATAACTGGCCTGGAAGTTTTAATTTAAGTGAAACATCCTGTATATATTATTGTATTTTTTATTTTAGGGTTATCTTTAAGAGATTTCATAATGCACTGGAAACATAAAGCAGTATTACTATTTAAATTAATGCTTTTAGAGAAACGAGTAATTTTCCATAAAAGTCCCGTTCACGATTTATGTTCAACAGTTTTATGTTTGTTATCGTTATTTCCTGATATGATTGAAAAAGGGTTGGATAAATCGGCGTGTGTAAGGTATTATTATTAATTAAGTCTTAAACCCCATCTTCAATGTGTATCGTTTAGATTATCGAGACCTATGTCGCCAATGCCAAATTTTTCCGATGATGATATTACCCCAGAGGCAAGTCCTCGACATCAATCCAAAGACATCAAAATCGAATTTGTTGAAGCTCCATCGAAAGAATACGAAAAAAGCACACCTGAAAAAAATACGTCATCCACGGAATTAGGTGTAGAAATTACGGAAAGTACAGAAGAAGAAATCACTAAAGAGATATCAGAAAATGGTAATAATGAGAAATCGCAAAATTCCAAAGAACAAAATGAAACGGAATCATGTAATAATTGGATTCAATTGGCTCAATTAAAAAATGAAACGTGTGGTTTTCCTTTAAAAATTTTTCACCAGGGATATTTGTGTCTTCCGTATCTTTCGCTCCCCTACATGGATTTATTAAATGATGTGAATGTTCGCGGGTACGTTGTTGGGGCCACTAATGTTCTGTTTAAGCAAAAACGTCAACTTTTTGATATTTTGGTCGATATCGATACCGCAAAAATTGAATGCCAAGATTTAGAGTTAAGGAAACACCTACACCTAACGACCGAAGATTTACGATTCGCCGATTTTATCGTTAAACACGTCTCTGAAGAGAAACACGACGTCTTTTTGGATGGAGTTGGTTGGGAAGGCGGCGACGAATGGATTCGGACTCAATTTAAAATTTATTTGTTGTGTTTATTAAGAACTTCGCTGCTTCAAGATGATTGCAAAGAGTTTGAGCATTTCAATTCAAATTTTATATCGGCTTGGAAGGATACTTTTAATTATAAAATGTGGAGTGGGATTGATTATCCAACGATTTTAGAAGTTAATCCTGGTCATCCATTTTCAGGACAATTATCTGTTGCAGATATGAAACTAAGATTTTCACAGTAATATTTAATATATGTTTATATAATATATAAATATAGAGTTGTTTTAATTCTAGTACAATGCAAAATACCGAAGGTGGAAGAAAATTAAATCAAGCCATGGTCTCAACAGGTAGAGCAGTAGCAACAACTAGTAAAGCGGTTGGTGTGTAAAATATCATTTTATTAAAATTAATTTAAAAAATACTTATTTAACTTTTTTTCGAATTTTCTTTAAGGTGGTGCTATATCTCAAGCAAAAGGTGCGTTCTCAAACTGGTGGAGTAACTTATTAGTGAGCCCGGATCCCGCAAATGCGTCAACAATCGATGTACTTAATGATACAAATATTAAACCGGACGGTGTAGATAATAAAAATAATCAAATCGAAGTAACTAACGGGTTTTTAATAAACGAAATCGAAACGAATACGGAAAAAATCGTTGATCATAAACCCGGGGAAGTTCATTTAGTTTAAAAAGATTTCTTCTATTTTTTTCTTTTCAGTCTGTGTGTGTGGAAAAAGAAATGAAGATGAAATAAATAACGAAAAGGTTTTAAAAAAATCATCAAAATGTTAGTTAAAAGTATTATTGTACAAAAAAAATCAAGAACAATGTTACTATTAGAAAATCTTATTAACTTAAAAACACTCTTAATCTTATTATTCATTCCTTAGTTTTTTGTGATATTTAAATTTTACTTCTTGTTATTTTATTACAATTTTTTTTTTAACTTTATTCAAATCTAAGGGGAAGTGTAATGTTTAATAATTTAAGATCAATTCAATGTGTGTAAAAAAATTAATTTATTCATATAAAAATTAACTAATAAAATAATTAAGATTAGTTTGTTGTAAAAGTGCAGCAATTAAAATGTAGTTTGATTTGTAATTTTTGTAATCGTTAATTATAATAAGTAATAAATACTTGTATTTGAGGTTTTGTTTAATTTTTTTGCAATTTTTTTTATTTCAAGACAATCGTTCACATACATTAAATTAAACATAAGGTTCATTCTTATTTGCACATTCTCACACATATTGAGAATAAAGCTGGTAGAGGTAATCAAAAAATTTAATTGTTACTATTTATCCTTAGATTAATTGAATTGTTCTTGTCAACCCTTTAATGTTGAAAACGCTTGATCATATTTCACTGGGTCACAACCGAAATGTTATATTTATGAATTTAAAAGCTTCTTACAAACTCCTTGAAAAATGCAAAAATTAAATCCTTTATTTGGTAACATAATCAAGTTTAATGCGTTCATAAAACTCCTAATAAGTCGAAATGATATTAAAATGGTTAAACAAAAAAATATCACCAGGTGTGTCACAGTTATTTTATGGTTCATGTTGGTAACAATTTTCTTTTGAAGTTTAAAATTGTCAATAGTGAAGAGTTTTTCTCCACTTTTACTCTTTATTAGATGACCCAGTATTAAATTGTATACTTAATCAACTCTTAAAAAAATAAACATTTTGTACAAAAAGTTCAAACTTTTAATAGTCGAAATACAGTAAGGGAGAGTTGTGGTGCAGGAATACCAGTTTCCCACCGTATAAGAATAGTAGTTTGCCTTCAAATATGTTTTTTACCTCCGAAGACAACTTTTCTCAATATATATAACTTCCAGGTGCAGTCAAAAACTTCTTCGACATTGACGTCATAGAATATATTTGGCCATTATGCTTCCACCATCTTATTGAAAGCTCGTTTATTTGAATGAGTTGAGTTCATGATTTAAATAATTATCTATCTCTGACTTCAGATTAGTAGATTTATTGTAGTTTGTGCGATTTCTTTATAAAAACCCAAATTGTTTTGTTTTGGCATCATCTTCATTTTCATTCAAAACTTCAACTAGTTCTTGGTGATATTTTATCATTTTTGCTGTGTCAGCCTTCTAATAAATTTTTTTATCCTGATTTCTTTTTATTCCTAGATAAGTGTTATCCAGGTTTGAAACATTCCGCAGCTTTTGAAACTGGAGAAGATTCGCAGGATGCCAATACAGAAAGAATTTTGATATTTAGAAGCAGGGATGATTGGGTGAAGGGAGGGCCTCAGCTAAAAAGAGAAGCCCTAGCCTGGTACACCGATGCTTCAAAGACAGTTAGATCCGGAGGGCATCAATGGACCAAATAGCCACATTAAACTGCCCCTCAGCTCGGACATAATAAATTTTCCAAGCAGAAGTTCTTGCTATAAACTTCTGCACCGCTTAGAACCTACAGAAGGGACAGAAAGGTGCATCCATAAACATTTTCACAGAACTTCCACTCACAGACAAGCGAAGAGCATGATAACTCCATCGCAAAACAAAACCAAAGAGGTTTATGCCTCAGCAAAGGGGATCTAAGGACGCTCTCAGGTTACCTGACCGGCCATGCGCCCCTAAAATACCACCTCTTCCATATTGGACAAGCTGAGGATCAAACCTGTCGACTATGCACCGACGAGTCGAAAACTGCTGAACATATATTGTGCAAATGGGTCGCCAGAGGTCGTCTAAGACACAACATTTTCCGTAAAACTCCCTTGACACCTACCGACATAAAGGTTCAAGACCTCAGGACAATACTAAGTTACAATAGATCTTATAGGTCGCGGTAACGAGAGGGGCCGCTCCCCTCAGCCCGGCAGCAATAATAATAATGTGGAAAGAATAGAGGAGATTGGCCAGAATATGTATATATGGACGGCTGAAAGAAAAAAGACTCTTAAAGTAAAATTCTGCATTGATTTTGTCTAAAAAAATGTGGTTAGAAAAAATTATTAATAATTTAAGGTTATCTTTGCAAAAACACCACTTAGGAATGTGTTCAAAATTGTTGCTGGGGTCTCTACAGCAAATAATATTATTTGCATTTCATTAAAATATTGTTTCAATGTATTTAATATCAATGAAGTATCCCAAAATGAGATTATGTCCAGTTACAATTTTGAAGAACCACACTGTATAAAGTATTTATGAGAAAATTAATTTTTACGTTCAAATTTGCCATTCTAAACAATTACCATTTTGATTTCCAAATTCTTGTCTAAAATTTTCGATCGATCTAAAATAAAGTTATTTTTTCTTATAAATAATAAAAAACATAACCTAGAAACAGTAATAAAGATAAAAAGTCACGTCATGGCCATTTAATTTGATTAGTAAAGAGAGAAATACGTCATAGAAAATCCGGTAGTGTTTATATTTACCGACTAAGTTTTTGAGGTTATGTTAAGCATCGTAGGGCGGTAACATAACCACAAAACGTCGCGCGCCAGGTCACTCGATACTTGAATGAGCGGCGTCGAGCCGCTTCGTTGAAAACAAAAGACAAACCGATGCGAGGAGGAGACGACGAGATTTGCCGGTATAATAGTTTGTTTATTTTCCCACCGCGCGGCCGTCGTTTGCCGATTTCCCGACAGGCAACTGTCACCTACGGCCCGCTGTGTTACTCGAGTGCGTAAGGCTTTGCTTACATCTTCTCTCGTTTCGTCCCCCCAGCCTACTATGCAAAACATTACCGTATAGAAAAGTGGATCAATCTCTCGTGGTACGAAGTGTTCGTGTTAAATATTTTTCATTTTTTCGCGACTAATACGCGAGTGAAAACAGAACCGTTTCGATGAAAATTAAACGAAATTAGCCGACGGTTTCGGTGGGTAAAGGGTCGCGTGCGATAACGAGTGTTTTGTTGATCAACAAACTGAGTAAAATGACCATGAAACGAAACAATATGCGGTCGCCATCTTAAACCCGGAGTAGTAGTGCTTTTTTTTTTAAACGACGACGATCGCCCCGTTGTTTCGAACAACGTTGATGTGTCGATAATTTAGTTTCGATGTTTTTTTGTTTTTTTCATTTCTTCTTTAACCTAACCTGAAGTATCTACGAGATTCCTCGTGGAGAATCCGGAGGAAAAAGTGGTGAGTTTAAGTTAAGATATTCAAAGGGTTCAATTAAATCGTTAAAATTAATTTTAACCTAAAAAAAAGGAGAAGGTAAATTGATTTAATCGCGAAAATCTAACATCCTAGTCAAGTCAGCCATGATAGATACGTTTTAATACGTGTATAAGTGACGGAAAACAAATCCGAACGGGTGATTTACTTCTGTTTTAAATAGCTTACTAAGATTATTATATATAGATTTTTTTTTTATTGTTAAGTAGGCCATATTTAATTTTAAAACCAGGTGTGTATCGGAGTTGGAGAACCCACATGGCCCCCCTTTTTCATTAAGTCACTAATACGGTTTCTATTTATTTAGTTTTCTAAGATTCGCGTCGGCCATTTGTTTTAAAATTATACATAAAAGTTTCTAATTAAAATATGTAATAATCAAAACATTTTTCTTGGTAGTGTGCCTTGAAACCGAAAGAATTTTAGATGTAGTTATCTCCTTGTCCGCAGGTTTGCATGGAGCGCCACAGGGCGGAAAGGGATGGCTGAGAACAGATTATTTTCCGGAGGTGGTAAGTACCTCTTAACCTCAAAGAAAATTTTTTTTCTTCCTAAGAATGATTTTTTTTTTTGTTGCCAACTTAAAAACGCCGTATGTTTTTAAATCCGTAGGTATACTTTTCTCGTTATCTGATTCGCGGAGCCCGAAAACTATTAATAGCTTTCGTAATGTGTACCGAGTTCGATTTTTCCTCGGTCGAACGACGATCACGTGATCGCCGACTTGATATTAACGATTTGAAAATTGTTTCGCGGTTAACTTAGATTACTCGAATGCAACAAATGAACGTCTTCAACCAGCGACATATTGGTTTTCTCCTTGCTAAACTTGTTGCCATGTTTTAAGTGTTGTTGTTGTCTTTTATCATTGTAGGTTGCGCCTCCTATCGCGTTACAATCGTAACTCCTCCCTAAAACCATAGCCAACCCACATTATTTAAAATTATAATTATTTCAATATACATATATATTAGCTTATAATATATATATTAGCTAGCTTGATTTTAAATGTTTAAACATTGAGGTTTGATTTTTTAACGTTATGTGACGTATCAACTTAACCTTGAAATTATTTAAGTTAATACTTTTATTTAGGCGGATTAAACTGGATACATTTTTGTGTAATTTTTCCATAAAACAGCGCCATCTGAGAAGATATTTTAAAAGTTACTTAACTTAAACTTAATTCCTCGATTTTACTACAAGATAAACTATAACCAAGAGGTTACCCTTAACTACATATACAGTGAAATTCCCCTAACTCGAATCACTAAGGGAGCGGAAGAAAACTTCGAGTTAGAGAAAATACATTTGAAGCCTAGTCAAACGCTTGAGCTTACGAAAATTATTCGACTTAGAGGATAATTCGAGATATAGAAGTTAGAGTTAGGGGAATTTCACCTTACTTAAACCCTATCATATTTATGATGGAAGTATTTTTATGTATCATTTAGTATCAAGAAAGAGAAGAACGGGATTCTAATCGAGAAAGTAGAAGTTTCTTTTTTTACTTCCTTAAAAAAACTTTATAATCTTGAAATTTTTTTCTTGATTCCGATTGAGATGAATTAAATGTTTTAAAATGGTATTAAGCTGGTCGCTGTACCACAGAGGGCGTTAAGAGTCGTCCCGGTTCGGAAACAATTGATTAAGAGAGCACAACGCAGGCGGCCGAGCTGTGGACGCCCGATCGGAAATCGGCGGTGTCGAGATAAAGATGGCGGACTAAATATTTTAACCTTACAAATTTTAGACTTAGTTTTATAACGTTTCGTAAAAGAAAGGTTAAATCATCAATGATGGAGAAACGTAACCACATTATTTTGTGTAATCAAAAGATAAGATAAAGGTTCCACTTAAATACTTTTTATAAATATGGAATTAATTTTTTTTGCTATAAATAGATGTAATATTTGTTAATCTAGTTTGAGTAATTAAAAAAAAATGTTTTTGGTTTATTTTTTTGAGAAATCGTTTTATTTTGGAGTGTTATTATTATTATGGTGTAATGTGGCAAGGTTAAACCGGTGTAGATTTGGCCTCAACGGGGCGAGACTTTGTCGAGTTGAGCGAGGAGCATCGATCGCGGCGCGCCGGGGTCGCGGCTGTGGTGCAGTGGGGCCACCAGTCGTGGCGGCCGAAAAACACTTGTTGCTCCGACATCGGCGCGATCCAGGCGGCTGTGCGGTACTCAACTGAAGCGTCAGTTCTCGTCGACTGTTTCGCTCTCCCCACCCTCCTTCTACTCTCCCTGTGTGCCTACTACGCGCGGCACGATCGCTTTCCTCTCTCGTACATTCGTCGTAACACAGAACCGTAATCAAAGTTTTTTTTATTATTTTTAATATAAATTGGGTTTTCTCGATTAATGCTATAGTTTACTACAAACTTTATTGCATTATTGTATTTAACACTGTAATAGTCGCAAAAATATTCATACTCAAAGTAATCTTTTAGCTAACAAGCCATCTTTTAATTCTTTAAGACACATTTGGCTATCTACGCCTAAACCCAACATTTTAGCATCAACAATATTTTCAAGATACACCATTTCTTGGGCATTTCATGTACACAAAATATTGAAAATTTTAACCCCGTAGTTCTTTTCTATTCCAAGTCGCAAAGATCTATGCAGACAATCCATGCAATCTTATCAAAATTTTCATTTTGAACTCTGGCATGGTTTTTATATCTTTAGAAAGATCAAGTACATTTGTCGTCTAAAACTGCTTTAATATTAAAATCACAATCTGTACCTGCATCTTCATTCGCTTTTCTTTCCATACTTTGAGTTTTTTTTATAAAACTTATTCTGGCATTTTGCATCAGAAATGCGAATAAAAAATAAAATCAAAATAACTCGAAAAAGAAAAACGCTGTACCAATAACTTTTATGAAAGTTATATATAAAATATCGAAGTTGTGGTCTACTTCCGGTAAATCGGAAGTGGTGGCCATCTTGAAAGTATTTTAGATCGAAAGCTGAGGATGATTAAATCCTACTACCAAAATTTAAAAATTGTGCGACCAGTTTTGTGAGAACCATAAATGATACTGACGTCGATTCGTTTGATGTTAGCGGTACCTCGTTTTGTGACCTTGATTTAAAATCCGCCATCTTATCGCGAGTTACCAAAGGCATAGAATAACCAGAAGTAATACTGGCGGTATCCTGCCAAATATTTACCACCAATAGCAGCAATACCTTGCTAATTCGCTATAATATGGTGTCAGATTTGTCACTTCTGGTTATTCTGTAATATAAAGTTGCACTAAAATCTTCTACTTCCCTTAACAGAAATCTACACTTTGAAGAGTGTTATAGGTGTAAGACTATATCCACAACAGTACAAAGAAATACAACGAACACATGAGTGCCATACTAGAAATAAAAGTCAGCTAAGTTTACACACTGATGACAAGATTTATCTGAATTCTAAAACATATTACAATAAGGCTTGTACTCTTTGGATATGGTTGGGATACAAAAGTTGCCTTTTCAAAATTCTCCAAACCGTCGAGTGAGATAGGTTTAAGTTGTGAGCAATTTTTCTGGTACTTGTAGTCGGATTTTCATCAATTTCGTTGAGGACAACCTCTTCTACTTGGAGATTTGCAACTTCCATAGGCCGCTCATTATCAGCAGTATTCCTTTTAAAACTTCCAGTTTCCCATAGTCGTTGGTGAATGCGTAAAAACAAGTTATGGTGTGGTACTGAGTGATCAGGATGTCTTTCTTGATACACCCGCCTTGGTTCTGCCGAATTACCGCACGCCATTCCGTAAAGGTAATGAATTTCGTATATTTCAGCGTTTGTGTAATTCATTTTTAATTTTGTAATACAAGTTTACTTTTTGCAGGTACAAACTAATTGTTATTTTGACAGGAAGTAGCTTTTGTTATAAAATTTAAAGCCTACTTGTTAAAAATAAATTGTACAATTTTTTACACAAACGCTGAAATGTGCGAAATGCGTTTACCTTTACGATTTGGAGAATTTTGAAAAAAAAACTTTTGTATCATTTTTTTAAATTTTGCAATTATGTAGCAATTACGTTTACATAAATTTTGTTTAATTGTAAAATAAAATTTTTATTTCAAAAAATTGACCATGTTTTTCAACATAAAAGTTGCATAAACGATTCCGAAGATATTCGCAAAAAAGTATTTTTTTTATTAAATTTCAACACCCTGTATCTCGAAAATGGTGCATTTTAGAGGGTAAGTTGAAAGAAACTTTTTTTCAAATTTTTGGACAAGCTATCACATCCTGAAGTCCTGCGCATATATTATGAAACACTCTGTATAATCATCTTCCTAATGAAATAAAATCAGTGTTAACTCGTCTACTAAAGGTAAAGTTCAAAACTGAAAATTTTAGAATTTGAAATTTTATTTTAAAATTACCAATAATGCTAAAATTGCTCAATCAATATTTTAGCGAAAGGTTAAAAAATGGGGTTATTATCAAGAACAAGTTGGTTGTTTTGGTAGTCGAATATGTTAAAGTGCAATAACTACCCAACTATAAAGATTTTATACTAAATGGTTGTTAATTTATAATTATATTTTTTTAATTAATTATAATTTCCTTTTAAAAAATATTAATGAGTTGATTAAAAATTTTCGAATACGGTACTGTATTCGACCGACCGCGACTCTGGGGAATCGCGGGCTTTATAGAGGCGGCGGTGACTGTGTCGGAATTCCACGGATGCCTCGATGCAGCGAGCCGGTGCGCGCGCACCGATCAGCGGTGCTGTGCTAATCGGCCAGCGGTCGACGCCTACTACGAGGAAGCGACGTCGTCGTCGTCGTCTGGCGTACGCGATCCCAACACAGGCAGCATGCTGTTGCGGACTCTCCTCCGTGTTTTTTGAATGACGCGCGCCGCGCTTCACGAACAAAAGCGAAACGACTCTCGCGCTCGCAGCGCTAATTTTAAAACCGGACAACTATGATCGTAAAATTCAAATATATAATCCGCGCCATTATTTTGTTTTATAATCTACATTCATTTATTTTTTTTTGCTAATAAAAAAAAATTGTTTTTTTTTTTTAATAAATTTAATGATTATTTATTCGATGACGTAAAATCTTGTTTCCCAGGGTAACTAGACGTGCATTGCCTAAAGAAAATTTGCATAATCAATATTAACCTGAAAAGGGGGGAGGCGGGATAGCAATCGACAGGCGGCGTCGTAGCCGTCCCTTTCTAACGACGCAAAACTGCCGGTTTGCCAGATCGCTGGGATTTTGGTTTCGTTAGGTTGGGCAACCCTGCGGGCCGATTTCAAACCGTGTGGCCCCACGGCGCAAAAGGTTAAAGAACTCCTTGCCTCCTACGATATCATCCGAACGTTGCCCAACAAGTAACAAAACGGAAATAAACGCAATCTTGATGCGAAATTTTCCGATCGACAACAAATTTATTTTATTTCTTCTCACAAAAGTATATTTAAAAAAAGCGTGTACGACAGACTTTAAAATTAAAATGGTCGATTTGGAAGCTGCTTCCACATTCCGACGCCGAAAATAGAGCGTGGCGACTATCTATTTATACGAGGGATCTGTTTTAACTACCAGGATGTTTAAATGTGACGTGAAACAACTAATCGTTTAATTTATTTCAAAATGATTTTTTTGAGATGGTTATTTTCTTGGTTGGGTAGAAAAATTAAAGTAAAAGAAACTTTACGCAACCCAACCTTATAAAAAGATGATTATTTTATGAAATCTAAGAAACGAGGACAATACTTTAAAATCCAAAATAAATTATTAATTAAACACAGCTGTAAAACACTAACCTCGAATTATCCTCGTAATTGTCTTTGATTGCAATAAGTCTATTTATACACAATAAGTGACCTTTGCATGATCTAATCGGCTTTTGCTGCTGCGAATCGCACATAATGATGACACATTTTGCGGGAGAATTCAATTTTGAGATGACGTTTTCTTTTCGAATAATAGTTTAAACATATACAAAGTCGTTTCGTTTTAAAAATATTTACCGTGTGCGCGCAAAGTACTATTTAAAATTAAAGTTTGCTTTACGATTAAAATTTTAAACAACGCAGATACGGACGTTCAATAAAAATAACCAAGTTTTTTTTAATGCAATTTAAATTGGTGCAGACATATTCTATAGATATAGATATAGCGAGGGCAAATTCAGGTCCTCCGTTCGTCCAACCTGAAAACATCGGGTCCGTTTCGGTCGAAGGTCCCACAGGATTGGCGCATACATACATAAGATACGCGACGGCAACTCTGTGTTGGAGATAAGGACGAATTCATCTCAAACATTGATTTTCTCGAAGAAAGAGGATAACAAAACACCCAACCTCCCCATTCTCCCCCGCAGACCCTCCTCCCTAGACGAACCACCGGGACCTCGCCGCTTTCAACGACCTCCAAACCTGGCAACATTCGCACCTTTTCTAGAACGAATTATTATTGACCTGAAAACAAAAATTTTCTTCTAAATTATTTATTAATGTTTTTACAAAGTAATTACGATTAAAATTATTAAACAAACTATGTAAAAAACCATCGACATATACACCATAAATTCAGCATTAATTTTAGCTCTTAGTTTATAAAAAATGGTATTTCTTAAAGGAACCTTAAATTTTTCTTGTAACGATGTTAAACTAGATTTTTCATCTTCCTTTTTTTCGTCATCTTGAATATGATTAATTTCAATTTTCTCATTTAATTCTTCTTCGTTTGAAATGTTAGATTTGTCTGGTTCCATACTAAAAGGTGATAAAAAAATGATAAATATCTTCACTAAGAATTTTTTGCGTTGTCATTTTGATGGTTGACGTTTTCGATGTCGAGAGGTGAGTTGCGCGCGAGAGGGGGGTGCAAAATCCATTAGCCAGTGGCGGATCGGGTCAATAAGGGGATGCTGCGGGCAGCAGCAGCTCGAGGTCGCCCTTGCCGGCAACCAACGTCCCCCAAAATCATTCTACCACATCCACCAGAGGGTAGGGGGGACCACTGTACGAGATTTGACGAATCCCCTATCGCGTATGCACGTGCAACACCGCCAAATCGATTAAACTTGACGGTTGAGATTAGGTCACACTGTGGAAAACATTGCTGTTTTCTCATTAACATCTATATTTTACGAAAAAAGGTTTAACTTTTAAATGACATTGAAACGACTAAAAAGAGGTTATGTTATTTTTCGTTTTAAATAATGTTTATTTATTTATTTTTTAAATACATTAAATTTACTCTTGACGTGTTAATTTTTTAAATAAATTTAAATAAAAAAATTATTTGTTCTATTCGCAATGTTAACGTTTTGACATTTTCAAATCAATGATGTGTCGTAGAAAAGTGTTGCCAACTTATTTACACACATCATAAATTACTAAATAAGCAATACAATATAAAAATATCAACGGAGAAAACAAAATGTGTGATAATATCCAAGAAACCAAGACGCTGCAAACTACAAGTTGAAGACTCTATAATAGAGCAAGTTATGCATGTTAAATATTTAGGTGTAAAAATTACAAGTTCCAAAAGTTACAAATCTATGCAAGAAAGCACAAGTTACAAGAATCACACAAGTGGCAAGCTGTCTAAAGGACACTATATGGAAAATAAAAATATTTAAAGCCATGGTACGATCCATACTAACATATGGTACCGCGCCGATAGCAGAAACAAAGAAGACTAAACATAGGATGAGAGTGATGGAGATGAAAATCTGCGAGATAGGCAGACCAGCACATCTATCAGAGAAAGATGTCACATACAGGATGTAGTAAAATAGACAAAAGTAGGAAAGAAAAGGTGGAAGGAGCATGTGGCAGAAATGGATGAGAGGAGATTGGCCAGAATATGTACGTATGGACGACCGAAAGGAAAAAGACCACAAGGACGACCGCCCAAAAGATGAGCACAGAGCTGGTTCTTTTTGTCTGCGGAGTAAAGTCCAAATATAAGGCTTGACAAATTTTAAAATTGAAAACTTTTATTCTTATTTATTTGACATTCTAACCTCACTTTTAAATTAATTATAATTTTATGGTTACTTTTTTACCTGTCGGTAAAAATTGATTAATTCATCGCCTTAAAAGTTGATTGGAATGAGATGGTTGACTTAAAAGTGGTACATTTCCTGACCATAACACAACATGACCCAAAAATATTCCAACCTCGCCCCAAAGAACCTGCTGGTAATAATCTAAAACTTTGTTTTTAGCTTTTGAACTAATACAAATTGCATAGAAAACATCATTTTTATTTACATCTTTAGTTAATTATAGGTTCAGTTAATTTAATTTTAAAGCTATTTTTAAGTTTCAAAAAGTTGTAAACAGATTCATTAAGTTTTATACTTGTTAAAATAATAGGTTATGCTGTTATTATGTAGATTCAGTGCTTAGACTTCCACGCATATACAAAGTATATAAAAAGAATTGAGTCATTATGTGTATACAAATATGTTTTTGTATGTATAGTGACCAAATTAGGTCAAACCTAAATTAATGGCAAATTTGTCATCTTTTGATCACATCGACTTCTTTTCAAACAAATTTACACTGTAAATAGATAAAAAATGTTGTTATAGGGAAACATTATTATTATGAAAAACATTAAGATTAAAAATTGACTTCGTCGTCATTGTTACCTATTCTATCGATATTCCCAACCGATTAGAAACACTGTCAAGTTCGTCGGAACAGAATTTCCGAACATTTTCCTGATACGATAGAGACATCGTTTATATCTGTTGTATGGAACTACTTGAAATGTTTGTTGTAAGTGGAGTAATAAAGCTGTTCGAGTGATGGTGCCAACATTATAGTCTGGGAGTGACTATATCTATCTGTCGTTAACGCACTCACATACTTTGCATTAAAAACATTCTGCCAAATAAGCAAATTGCCGTGTACTGGGGGAGTGATCATTTTGAGACACTGTTGCAGTTCTGCAAAAGTCATCGCATATAAGTTGAAGAATGCGACGTGACTAACTTAAGCCGGGTTTTCTTTATATTGGGTTGGGTTGGGTAGAGTAAATGGTAGAGTAGAGCAGTTGGTTGTAGTAGTGTTCAGTGGTGTGGTGAAGTTACTCTACCACTTAGTATGTATCATTGAAGTATTTAGCGTGTTTGTGTAAATATGAAATGGTCTGAGGCAGAAACTATTAAATTCGTAGAATTGTAAGGTGAATATGAATGCCTTTTAGAATATAACAATAGTGGATTATAAAAATAAAAGCAAACGAACATCTGCATACGCAGCAATAATAGCTGAAATGGATGGATGGATGGATTACTTTGGAGTTGCTGAATTAAAACAAAAAAATAAAAAACCTTAGATGCACATATAACCAAGAACGTTTAAAAATCTAGAAATCAAATAAATCTGGAGCTGGCGTTAATGATCATACACTGAAATGGTTTTATATCATGTACTCTTCTACATCTTCTAAATCAAGTTCCGTTAAGAGAACCCAAGAATCCTACGCCTGTTTCTTATACTGCGCCATTTCTTCTTGGTTCTATTTTGTTCTTACTTATTAGCTACAGTTACTTCTTCAAGTAAAAGATCAGTCGCACATACCAATGCTTTTCGTACAGTTCGTACGTTTATCACTGTTTGCTATTACCTTCTGTACTATAATACTATATTCAATTTAAGTGAAAACAGCTACTCTACCAAACTAAGTAGAGTAAAGTTAGATCGGCTTAAAAGTACGACAGTTACTCTACCACTAACTCTACTAATGAAACCCCGGGATTACTCCTCTTTAACACGTTAAGTGTTAGATCATTTTTAATGTATTTTTACATTTGGAACCATTACGTTACTATGATTTTAGATTTAAGTTCAAGTCTATTCCATGTTCATAGATATACTCGGGATGTATAAATCAAGGATGGTAGTTCTATTTTTAATTGTTATTCAGCGTTAGATTGTTGTATATTTTTAGTGAACGAAGGGTTGAACTAACAGTAGACCTAGAATTAGAAACATTCGGGTTAGCCGTATGTCTCTCAAAACGGCTAAAACCGAATGTTTCTAGTTCTAGTGTTAGTTTTTGTGTTTTGCCTTCTATTAGCAGTATCAAGTTTTTGTCAACAGTATTTAGCCTTGTATTAGAAGTATATGATTTTTATATATATTGTTGTTTTCTTTTCTTTCCATTGTTGAAAATTAAAAATAAAAATGGTTTTCGCACTAAACAATGGATCTTTATTTTTACTGATCAGCTTTTACCGGTTTTGCCTATTTATTTCGGCATCTTCAGAAAGCTTTCTATATGTATACAAAATAAAAGTAATTACAATTATTCTTTATCTAGTCGAAAATAGTTGTTGAAAAATAAAACTTAAGTCTGGATCGAACACTTAATGAAATTTTGACAAATTATATAATTTTTGCCAACAATATCCAGCCTTCTGCAAGCAATTGATTGTATGATACTAATGATTGTATGCAAGCAAAATCTAATCTTATCAGCAGTATCTGTCCTTCTGTGAACAGTATCTACTCTTTTGCCACCAGCCTATTGGCCATGTATAATCTTCTATTAAGAGTATGGCAGCTGTATCTAGATTTCTGTTGGTAATATTTAGTCTATTATTAAGAGTATCTAAGCTTCAAGCTGCAGTCTCTAGTCTATAATGTTTTCTGGCAGCAGTATCTAGGCACTAGTGTTAGTTCTAGTTTTAATTGTTATTAAGCGTTAGATTATTGTATATTTTTATGTTTTTGAATACTTTGAAAATTTGATTTTTTTGTCTGTTCAGAATGTTTGGAGAAATATATGGGGTGACGAAAAATTTGTATGTGTGAGTGAGAGTGGCGTACGTTTTACCGTGTGTCGTACCCTTAGGCAACAGCAGGACGACGGGAACATCGAGATGGCGCACTCGACGGTGTCGTTTCAGTTAGTCCCGCGGTGGCACACGCGGCCGGCCGACACCAGAAGAGCGGATCGAGCGCCTCAAACACCGCTGCCGCCACTGCTCTCCCGCGATCGCATTATATCGACCGCTCGGCGAGTGCAGTGTTACAAATTTTCAAACACAAAAACGAAATTATCTAAAAACATAACTGAAAATTAGCAAGAAGTAGTATACTGTGAGAATTTGATGGCTGTGTTAAGAAATCGTCGTCGGGATGGTAGGTTTTAACAGCTGATTTTTGGAACGGCTTCAACGGGGCAGGTTGCTTGAGGATGAGAAAAAGAGAAAGAAAGAGTGAGAGAGAGAAAGAGAGGGTACCTAGAGTACAGCGCCTGCTGTGACGGAGCGAACTCAAACCCGAAGGCTATTGACCTTGGAATCTCGCATTGGTTCTTCGTCTCTTTTCAGAAACTTAACTCCTTAACTATTTCTTTTCTATACATTTTTACAAACACAACATTACATTATTTTATTTCGTTTAACAATTTCGATTAACTCTTATTTTGAGTGGTTTTAAATTGATTAAATTCATTTAAATTGAATTCGGGGTATTGGGCGATTTCCGTTGTCCTCGGCGGGGTTTGGGGGTGGTTTCAGTCTCTAAGTTTGGATAAGTTTAGGGCGTGGCAGCATCGATTTGTAAATGCGAAAAAAGCGGTCCGCGCGCGCTGTGGGGCCGTTTTCGCCCGGAATGTACTCGGTGTAGAGAGAAAGATTCGGTCGATAAGCGATTCATCGTGCATTCTGCACCGCAAACTTGAACATCGTCTTTTGAATATATCCTCAACCACCGTTTAGGCATTCAATTCAACATTCCTTATTTCTTATAAAACTTTGTTCAATTAACATTTTTAAAGTTATCAACATTATCATAAAATACAGAATTTTATAAAGACAGTTTCGATTACATATATTTAAGTTGGTAGTATTGGCATAAACTTAAAACAAAAACAAATTCGATTAAAATAATTTATAATGAAGTGTTTTGAAATATAATATTACGAATATTATCATTTCTTTAGAAATTTCATTTTTATGTTGATTATGAAACTAAATGACATGATGAAATGTCAAATTTGGAAACGTCAATTTTTAAATATATTTTATCATTATAGTACATGGGTTTATTAGAGTAAGATTTTATATCATAGCATCATAACAAAGTTTTAAAGAGAAATAATTTCGGATGGATTCAATTTTAATATAAATTTTTAAAATTTTAATCTTTCAAATTAAATGACAAATTGAAACGTCAAATGAAACGTTAACTTTTAAATGTTTTTATTTTGAAAACTATTTCATCATTAGACAATGTTTTATTAGGGTAAGATTTCTTGTTATTAACAAAATTTAAAGCGAAATAATTCTACTTTCGAGCCGATTGAATTCTGAAACAAATTTTTGACTAGTTATATGACAAGTTGAAACGTCAAATGAAACGTCATTTTGCAAAATTTTAAACTTTGCATCCAGCGTCGTTCCAGTTTCATTACTAAAAGTATTTTCAATTACTTTTCTTTCTTTTTTTTGAAATCCCCATTTCCATACATAAATATGGTAACCAAAGCGCCCTCCAGTTCCCCTTTTACTGTTCTCGCAACTCGTGGACGGCGCGGTTGCCGCGCTTGTACCGAGCGAGCTCTGGCTGCTGCTGCTGCTACCCTAAAGGTGCTATTGATTTTTATCTAGCAAATACCTTTCCGTGAAAATGGAACCACACCTAGATTTGGGAAACCCTTTTGAGCGTTATATCCCAGTCTCATACCCTCAAAAGAATCAAAGCTAGAATAGTCAAAATCCTTAATCTTGCTTAAAACTGCTTTTGAGCGAACCCAAACACAATTTTATCAAGTTTACCAAAAACAACCTTTGTAGTGATGTTGTTTTGTTCTTATCTTAAAGGATTTTTAATTTACTCTTCATAAACGCAGTAATTTTTTGGTTTAATCGAATATAATAATATCACAACGTATTTTAAACCGTGTTTCGATTTTGTTCTGGCAACACGGTTAACTCAAGGGATCACGTGATATCCAGAAGCGAGTGAACACAAGCCCTATTTGAAATGTCCCGCGATTGGTTGGATCGTTAAAACGCAAAGCGCCCGAGAGGCGACTTTGGCGTGTTGCTGCTGCGAGGAGGACGTACAGTTCCGTCCAAAAGTGAGGGCGACACCGCGGATTACTTGCCCACCTTACGATGGCGAACGGGGTCCGATCATTTCCCCTCTTTCTCTTTTCCACACTCACATACACACACACTAATACAACAACACATTCGTGTGTCGACGTTTTCCGTTTTATTGTACGCGCTAAACTGAAAATGTTGACCTCAACGGCGATAGCCGAGGTTATTACATATTCTACAATCCCAGTTCGATGAAAACCTAAAATACAGAGATATCAAAAAGTATGGATCCCAAGACGATTTTGGTTTTTTTCTGGGATATCTTAATCCGATTTTTATTTATTTTCGTGGTTTGAATCTAACATAAGTGAGTGAAGGAAGATGTAATCGACCGGCAGATTCTCAACAATGGCTTGCTTCTATTTTAAGATATCCGGTTATGCTTGTGATGATGACGATTCAAACGAATTGATGAAATATTTGAATTAGTTTTAACACCAATTTAAACGTAAATATATAAAAGTATTAGAAATCGTTTCGTAACTAAAATTTTGTGTTACACCGATTTCTCATGGTTGTAGCAACAAAAGTTTATCAGGGCGCGTCATCGATGACCTTGAGTTAAAAATACATTTTTCAAGAACCACTTTAGATAAAATGTTAATCGAAGTTTCCTACATATAAAACTTTTTCGTGAAATTCAATTTGAAAGAAACAACATATCATAGTCTAAAAACGGTGTAACAAAAATAGAACACGTTAAATAAATTTACAAGAGAAAATCGTTTATTGTTTAAAATTAAACTTGGCCGGTTTTGAAAACAATTTCTAGACACCGCTCAGTTATTTGGTGGGTGTAGAGGGTGTGACAACAAGAAAAGAACTCGACCTACGTAAATAACATCATCTTTAAAATCAAAAATCCTTTAAAGTAAGAATTTTTTGCAAAATTTGATTCTTGCCTTTGATTGACCTAGTGTGCACGAAATCTTGATATCGATTTGGTAGGTCCAAATTTTGGTTACCACTGTGAATGGATCGGTGTTGTTGCTGCGGTTCTAAACGTTGGGTTTGCAACGAAGTCAGGGCCTTCGATGCCCACTTCTGTGTATGGCCCCCGCAACCTGTTTATGTTCATGCGTTTTGTCGCCTCTCTTGGGTTCCAGGACGATCTGACACCGCCGCAATGAGGCGGGCATGCGTCGTCCTAAGTTCATCTTTTCCACGATTTTATTGATTTCATTCGATTTGATTTCAAATAAAAATTTATTTAAAACCAAAACAATTTAGAGAATTTTTTTAAAAAACAATTTTGAATTAATTAAAGAATAGTTGGTTTATTAGAGGCCTTTAATTACGATAAAATAGTTAATTTATAATATCGTTGCCTAGTAGATAAAGTTAAAATTATTCGGGGTTATTTCCAGGCGCTGTCGTGAAGATGGAGCAATTCCAGGCCGCCCTTGACCCAAGAAAGCAGGAGCTCCTCGAAGCGCGTTTTTTAGGTGCTAGGGTGAGTTTTAAATTCAAAAAGTCACAAATAATTCTAAAATCATTTTATTATATAAGTATTACATAGGCCTCTAGTTAACTAACTATTTAGACCTCTCTGTACATTTTCACAAATTAGAATAACGTTAATTATTGACAAATAGAAAAATCAATAGTCCTAGAATATACGGGGTGGAGTCGTTAAAATTTTATATATAAAAAGATAAATAATTTTCACCTATTTAATGATAATATCTCAATGATCGCTTCTGATTCATGACGAGTTATCTGACATTCATTAGAAAGGTACGAAAAGTTTGTTTTGATTCACCTTTATGATTGTATTGTTGTTATCAAGTGCCACACGCGTTCTTTGTTACCGAGTGATTTTCCTTTATAATACCTTAATAGAGAACTTGATTACCTGAAGGATGTCGATCGTTGCAACTCTTTCAACATCATTGCACTTATGTGCCTATGAATGAAGAGATTGAGAGAATAAAAAACAACTTCTGCCATTTCGTCGCTGATTCGGAATGAAATACATGGCCCACAAGAACCACAACTGACATAATGTACACTCAGCTTATTTTAGTGCTTAATGAAAACGTATTGTTCGAACAGATTATTGTTAAAAATTTTAAATTCCTATCAACAACAACGTATATTTATCCCAACATCTTTTCCGGTGAAGTTTGAGAAGTAGGAACGTAGAAGGAAGTCCTTTCATTCTCTTGCAAGCAATTTTGAAACGCATTTGCTGTCAGAATCAATCTATCAGTTACATAAATTGTTGAGAAGGAAGTGGGGTTGGGTTGTGTTGTGGACATGACAATAGTTGAAGACGCATTATGCAATAGGCAACTTGACTATTTTGACAAGGATCTTTTGGTTTGAGTTGAGTTGTGTTGAGATGGTGTTGGATTGTATTGTGGACATGACAATAGTTGAAGAGTCATTATGCTATAGGCAACTTGATTATTTTGATAAAGATTTTTTGGTTTGGGTTTGGATGGTGTTGGGTTGTGGAAATGACAATAGTTAAAGAAGCATTATCCAATAGTCAAGTTGATTATTGTGATAAGGATTTTTTGATTTGGGTAGGGTTGGGTTGGATTGTGTTGTCGAAATGACAACACTTGAAGAAGCATTATGCAATAAGCAATTTGATTATTTTGACAAGGATTTTTTGAATCTGTATTACAAACCATTAAATATGAAAAATACATTGAAAGGATTCATCAAATATTTATGTGTGACAACTATTACGATATCAGAAGCCGATAAAAGGTGTTAATGCAGGTATCTCTCAACATTGTCCTGGATATCATTGAAAATCATTTATATTATCCCACAATATAGTTTCAAGTATTTATTTATTTATACATGGAAGTAGCGACAAGACAAGTTCCATTAGGAGCTATGACGCTTCGAATAACACGTTTAACATTGTTTGGCGTGAGGGCAAATATGTCCAACCTAAGGCGATCTACTGCTCTTTCCATCCGTATGATTGGAGAATTCTTATAAGAACTCATATTGTAACCGAGGAGGAATATGCAAGTTAATTCTTGAGACAAGATATGAGGAGTCGAAATAACCATTGACCAACCTGAGCAGGAAGTGAACATCACTACAATATCTACGCTGCTGAAACATGGACATATGGTAGATTTGGCAGGCAGACAAATAATCTGTATAAGGATGCCGGAATCGATAGGAAAGGTATTTCAGAAACATGATCTGAACTTTCTATCCTATTAACATAAATATCATAGTGAGGATTCCAAACAGTGCTTCTGAAACATAAAACACTATTTACAAAAACATTATACATAGAAATTATAGGCAATGCTGTTAGATCTAGCCACAACTTCATCAACGTGTTGATCAAAAAGTAATTTATTGTCCAAAATGATACGATACCTAAGTCTTTAATAGAATCGACACGATGCAGTACATCAGACCTGATACCTATCAATATCTAATCTAACATCCCTCAACGTAGTCCAGAACATCCCTTAATAAAGTCTTCGATATATGTCAACACAGTCTCAAATATATCTCAATATCATGTCTTTCATATCTCTCAATATTATTCCTAATACTTTCCCACAAAATCATAAGCATCCCAAAATATAGTTTTGGATAACACTCAGTGTTGTCTCAAACTTCAAATTATGTATGTTTTAGCCTTAGAATCTCCCCGGCTACCTCGCAATAACATCCTTATCATTCTTCTGCATTATCTCAATCTTGTCCCTGCCTCAAATCCCTAACCATTCTTCAATAGTATACCTCACATCCTTCAACATCCTTTGTACATATCCCTTTGTGTCGTCGTTAGCATACATACGTCAAAATCGTTTTAGACATCTTTCAGTATCATTCATTATGTCGTCCCTAGTAGACTTTAACATCCATAGTATCCATTAACTTCGTTCTGGACTATAGTCCAGAAGATGTAACAAGATGTAACCGAGATATTGAGTATACTCAATATTTGTTTTTATAAAAAATGTTTTACCCTAAAATAACTTTCAATAATGTGTATTCGAAGTGCCAAATTTTAATGTTAAGCTGTACTGGGAGCTTATTGTTGAATTCTTTGAATTTACAGTTATGCCCGATAGTTTGCAAATTTATAGAGTTGATGGAGAGTTTAGGTCTATTATATAGAAGCTGAGTGAACTAATTATCAAGAAGAATATGATCTGGTCGCTAATTATGGTACTGATGGCTCGACTTGATTTCTTGAAAATTAGTTTTACTGCCTTTATTCATGCATTTGAAGTGAAAACTGATACGTTGTGCGTTGTCTTTTAATACTTGGTCTTCGTGCAGTGTAGTGGGATTACATAGAATCAAAATCTTTCTAATTATATTTCTTAATTGAATTTAATTGCTACATGTATTAAGTAAACTTGATCGTGTGAGTCAGGCTTTAAGTCTGAATTGCATTCGCACAGCCTACTTGTCAATCGTTTTGGGACCGTTTTGTAAAATAAAAAAAAAATAAAGAAACAACCGACGACGACGACGACGGCGGTCGGCCGACTCTATATACTTATATACACCTATCTCGTTTTAACGCGGTGTTTTTGTCTTTTTTTTTTCTACACGGGGCTCGCCTCTCAGTTGCGCCTGCTGCCGCCGCGTACATGTACGTGACGTGCTATCAAGTGTCTCACACTGAGGAGGGAGCCATATTGGCCGTTTTACGTCGTCGTAGTCGTCAGGTAACTAGATCGACCTTATTTCGAAAAATTCGTCAATTCGAATCGGCTCGTATTATAAATTAAATTCGAATGGATCGTGAGAGTCGGGATGTTTATGAAATTGAATCGTCGCAAATTCGTAAATGGGGGCCCCTCGATTTCAATCGAGCGAAACTCGGACGGCATATTTCGTTGCTGGTAGAACTCGCGAATGTAAATTAATGAAGCCCGTCGTGATTGTTTGAGCGCATGCGCTCTCAATTTTCGGAGTGTTGCCCAACCCGGTGAGCAACTAAAACGACCGCGACGTGTTACGATGCACATTGAACGGCACAAGACGTAAAACATGGCTACCATTCGATGACATCTATTTAAATAAATAGTTCATAACATTATTTTTTATTTAATTAATTAATTAATATTTAAAGTTGTTATTTTAAATTATTAATCGAGTTATCTTAACGATAATTAAGTTTTATTAGCGGTGTTATCGTTTAATTAACAGTAGGTTTTTTTATTAACCGCTTATTCTTTGTTAATATTTTACATAAACGGTTTACTTAAATACTTAAAAGTACATTTAACTTGGTTCAATAAATTATTTATACAGTGTGTTGCAAAATTATGGAATGAATTCAATTTTGGTTTTTCAAAATACACATCACTTCCCGATAGTCATTTGTTTTTAAATTATGACATAAACAAATTCATTTTGCCGCACACTGTATATTCTAATTATGTAAGGATTACAACATATTTACACGAAACGGAGTCAATCCACTTCTACCAACAAAACTGATTAGTTAAAGTCCGACGATCAGAGATGGCATCTGAAACTCTATAATAATCCGTAGCCCTCTTGACGACTACGAACGCCGTCAGCGTGAAAATGTTTCAAATAAGCCCTTTCCTCTCGACGATGCGGATCGAAGCGAGCAGCCGTGTTGCTGCTGCTCTCGCTCAAGGACACGGCGCGATCGGGAATTTAGAACACCGGCATCGAGTGAGCGCTGCCGGGGTCGCGTCGCTATATCCATCTCACTTAGTTTCTCGTCTCACTTCGAGATCTATCTTTATCTAGAGTGTTTCTCTGTTTTACCACCGCTATAACACGAGAGAGTGGCCCGTGACTTCGCCGTTTTAGCCGTTTTCGCAGTGGGCCGAGTCGATCGTAGCCGCCCGCCGCCTGCGATGTTGACGCTTTAACAAGTTCATTGCTCGGCGAGACAAAGTCCGTTTTACACGATAGAAAAAAAAATTAAAAACGATAAAATTATAAAAAAATTTCCAAAATTTTAAATCGCTTTAAAAAAAAAAATTTGTCATATATTTTCGTTTAAAATCGTCACTTCGAGGACGGTTAAAGTGTATAGTTATTTTCGTCGCGTATCTAAAGGTCACGATGGTTCGCTTAGGCGTTTTGTATACGAAGTTAATGGAAGGATTGCGGCAACCTCGATAACGATTCGATTTTATCGAACCGATACACCTAAAACGCGACGTTGCCGTTTCTATCGCGTTGAAACGGCAAAAATAGAATAAATAATAATCGGATTTAGTACCGTTTTAACGCCGTTTAAAAATTATGAAAATATCAAAGTGTTTATTCGTCTTTGTTGTTTATTTTTATGATGAACCATAAGAAAATATATACCAATTTATTTATTAATTCGTGTTGACGTCATAAGGCAAGTATTTTAAATGCGACTGCACCATATTTTCTTGTGTCCTTTTTGACCTTGCTAATGTAAACCAGTAGGCAGTGGAACATTCCATTTTATATATACAGAGTGAGATAAAAGTCGTCAAACGCCTAATTTTCTCGGAAATAAGTAAGCTAAGTACAATATTTGAGATATTGCAAATGTTACGATCGGATAAGGCCAGATTTGACCATGATGAGTCATTTTTAGATACAACTTTCCATAGTATGTTTCACCATTACAATCTACCCTTCAATACTGCTAAGAAAAGAAGGCAAATCAATATAATGAATCAATCAATAATTCCGAACAGTTCTGAACCTTTCTGCGCATACATATTGTATATTACACGTGTGCGCGGAAAGATTCAGAACTATTCGGAACTACAGAACTCTTGACCCAAAACAGGCCTAATGTTGTAGACCTAAGAAGTTGAGCGCTTTCCATAAACTTTAAACATTTAAACCAATGTCAGATTGGGAGTCTTCGATTTTTAGTGATAAATTACAATTTTTTGTCTTTAAATCTGATAAGAGAACTATAATTACTATAAAGCATTCTCGTGTAGGGTTACAAATTGGAAATTTGATATTTATAGAAAGGATTATGAATCAAAATATGCACCTAAATATGTTGCAGGAAAACGTACATGAAAGTTCCCAAAAGCTTAAGTTAGATGAGTACTTACCTTTCATTAGGATTATGGTCCGAAACGTATCGGAAAACGGATAAAGTAATGGTTAATATTTAAAGTAGGAAGGTCTCCTCAATCGCCTGATTCAGCTTTATCAAGCATCTATGGTATAAAATTTTAAGGATGGTTCGTAAACACGTCATTAGAAACATTGGACAACGTAAGATGGAAATTTTGAAGAATTGAACGTAGTAGATGAAAATGGAATGGTAAAACGGTTGTTGGAAGTTTTACATCAATACTACCTCGTCTACCAATTCATTGCCTATAAAATACCTCATCTCGATAACACCCAACGTTTACGCCAAAATGATCTGGACCTCCGTATTATTAAAATTATATCTGATTCAAACTGGTTTCAAACAAGTTTCTTAGTCCAGGAACAATTTCAATCCTAAGTAGCATTTCATATCTATCAATTGTTGAAATTCCTTCGATAAAGAAACATCCAATTAACTGAGTACCCATTATACATAACCATACAATTGATTCTTGTGATTTTTGAGTACAATTTTCACGCAGCTACTATCCGTGCCAAAAGTCTTCGCAACCGATCGATAAAAAAAATTGCGAAAAGGTTGTTGTAATTACCGAACATTTCTACGTAATATTTGTGAATTTGAAAATTTTCGGCTCCGCGGTTTTCTTTTTATCACGAGTTAAATGAAAAAAGTACCCGATTTTGTCCACTATGCGAATTCAAAAAAGCTGTAGTAATAACGGTTTCATAAAAAAGATTTCAAGAAAAAGTGCCTTAAAATTTTATTATTTCAAATTCACTTCAGATGGAAAAATAGCAATATACGTAACCATGGCAACCAATTGTTTTAGGTGTCAACAATTATAATTAATACAATATAATATATTTATGTAACAATTTTTTGTTTTTACAGTTTTTAGTGATTTTAACGAATTTATCCGTTACTTTTGGGAAACACTGTAGTATCGATTTTAATATAGAGTGGACTTAAGTCACTGAACAAATAATAAAAGTCGTTATCGCTTGATGAAATGTGTGATGTATTCGCAGAAACGTTACGATACTTTATCGATTTATTAGACATCAGAACGATAGAGACGATTAAATTAGCTAATATTATAAAGGTGTTCTATTAGAAATACCAAAATTTACTAAACAAAGTTTTTTTGGTCTTTCGATAACATTGCAAGCAGAGTTCCGGTGATGAGCATATCAAAAAAAGAATCAACCCATAAAAACGAAACATTTTTATCTTAAATTTATCGTCACAACTTTTAATTCAACAAATTGAGGTAAGATTTAGTTATTTGTTTAGATAACACATTAAAACAGATAAAATCTTATCGTTACCGATAAAATCCGATTTATACAGCTTTTTATTGAGTGAGTATTTCGGGATTCCAACATAACCTCACTTAACGATGTAAAAATATTTCGGTACATATCGATCTGATATAAATCTGATATATAGAAAATAAAAATCTTTTAAAATGATTCTAAACACGATCAAAAAATAACCGAGATACCCCAAAATGATTTAAAAAAAACAAATGAGGATCATCATTTTTAAAATGATTGTATTCGTTTGTTTTTTAAGACTCACTTTCGAGGATTATTCACTACTTTTATTATAACCGATTAAATTTCTTTAAATAATCCTTTTAAAGCCGATTCTAGACTCAATATTTATCAACTTACATGCTTTTTCACACAAAAATAATCCATAATAATCCAAAGATCGGAAGGAGAAGTAAACACTACCTTTTTGCGCTTATCGTTTTGAATTATTTTTTTAAGGGATTTGTTGTAATTCAAAAAGAGACATAATATTCCGTTTTTATTTCATTTAATCATCAAAATAAATCAACAACAACAATAAATAAAAGGTCGCACTGAGTTTACGCGCGAAACTCGAAAGAAAACCTCGAGCAATAAGATACCAAGCGACACGAACGAGCGGACGAACGTCGAGTGAATGAGCGAAATAATCGCGCAGTCCCGACTCTGTTGAAATTTATTTTTGGGTCGGATGGTGGTGGTAGTAAGTTGAGGTGGGGATGGAAACGAACGGAGTTCGGGGTATCAAAAGCGCGTGGCTGTGACGGCATCCGCCGTGCGCGCAACGTAATGGCTAATAGAGGTCGGTTCTGGAGCGCCACCAGCTGATAGCTGGGAGGCGGCGCAACGTTGCCGCTTCGGTGTGTTAACGTCCGTAGAGATGAATGGCATTGCAAGGTCTACGCCGTAGTGATGCAGTCGGTTTGGTTCGGCGCGGTTGCGGAGTGAGTGCGTTACACCCGCCTGAGTGTGTAGAGGGCTCTGGGGTCGGTCCGCTCCTGGGGCCTTCCGTCCCGACGCCTACTTGGATTATGGATTAGTACCGGTACGAGTTCCGACGGCCGACGACGACCGTGATCTAAGAAAAAAACATCGAGTTTTTGTTATTTTTTTTTTCATTTGGCATTTGTCATTTTTGCAACAACATAGTTTTCTTAATATTAATCTATCCAATGTTTCAAGTGATTTAGTGCAAAGAAATAATCAGTGAAAAGATGATGATGAGTGTTTCTCGATTATTAATACTAAATATTTTTTTATAAATATATACGGGTATTGTTCATATTATCACATCGTCCGGTGAGGCGCTGAGTGCGGCGATGTGCCGTTGTTTTCGGATCGAGCGGATCGCAGCCAGCTATGGAAGGAGTGCTCAAAGCTTTGCTCGTGCACTACCATTTGCACAATCATCAGGTTGGTTTCCTTTAAGAAACGATTTCGGAACGATTACAAAAAGATTCTTTTTTTAAAACCGACCTTAAACAAAACGTTAACGAAATTTTAGGTTATAAAATGGAAAAGTACCGAAACACCTGGACTCTCTCTGTCTCTGGTATTTTGTCTCCTATCAGCTGACAGATGTTTTCGTTACCGTTGTTATATCGATTTTTCGTCTACTATTCAAACTGAAACATTCCAATCGGGACCGAGACTTATTTAAAGTAAAAAAAAAACTCTTATTTTTTCCAATTTATTTATTTTTTTTTGCATTTTTAAATTTCTCGAATCGAATTTTCTTCGAATCTGGCACAAAAATGGAGATCGGAAGAGAACTCCTCCCAAAACCGGTGGATAGGAGGGTGTAATATTGATTATTTGCAATTGCAGAGACGCGCGAAGGTGACTCTCTATGCGAAATCGCCAACGAGACAGAAAATCAGATTTTAACATTTTTACACAAAAATAGAAACGATTCGCCGGAAATGATTCGAATTTTCTTATAGATAACAAAAAAACATTCGAAATGAACCAAACACGATTAGGTTATCTCAAAAAAATAACCGGAAATTGACTCAAAAACAATTTTTTTTTTAATTTATTAAAATT
The DNA here is from genome assembly GCF_036711975.1 of Onthophagus taurus. NCBI lineage: Eukaryota > Metazoa > Arthropoda > Insecta > Coleoptera > Scarabaeidae > Onthophagus > Onthophagus taurus. The sequence goes on from NC_091967.1 coordinate 8,701,545, forward strand.
TCTTCAATATTCTTATAAGAAATTAAAAATCCTCAAAAATGAATCCAAACACGACGGGGTTATCTCGAAAATTAACCGAGATACCGAGTGATTCAAAAAAGAAACAAATGAATATCGTTACGTCAAAATGATCGTATCTCAGCTGTTTCTAAAGATAATCATATCGTGTTTGGACTCATTTTAAATGTATTTTAAACGAGATTAAGAATATCATATTTATTTGTTACTATCAAAACAAAAATTTTTTGCTTTCTTTTTCTTGTATTGGTATTGTGATTCTTCGTGAAAGGCCGATGAGAGTCAACTCACCATTGCTTGAGACTTGAGAAGGAGAATCTATGGGTCGATAACCCACATTATTAAAACTCAACCTACCCATTATGTATCTCTTTCGTATTCTACGTTCGTATTCCAAGTCTCATGGCGAATCGAACCTAACTTAGGTGTAACTTAAACCCCTGTATCTGTATATACACACATAGAAACTATAAAAGGAGATTCTTTTCACTTTGGAATTTACCTTCGTCTACACATCGAGTTTTAGAGTTGGACGTGGTAACAACAACGATATTTTGAGCTTCTTTCCCCACGTCGCGTGCTTGTTTCTCCGTGTGCACCTGATCATCTCTCTCTCTCTCTTTGTCACTTTTTCGATCTTTGTCTTTCGAACGAGAGCTCCTTTTAGTGTATAGTAGACGACTCCTTTGCAGATCAAGGAAGAAGAAGAACACACGGCAGCGACGGCGTGTTATTAACCGTTCTAAAAATATCACATTCTCGGATAGCGCTCTCCGCCCGCCCGCTTTACCCCTCTTCGTCTCTTTCTCTCGCTCGTTTTTCTCTCTCCACCCCCCAAACCCCTACACACCCATCGGTTGGTTGGTACCCGGGCCAGCTCACACTCGCACAATGCCAACAGACGGATTGCATTGATTACCAACGGAAAATAATCTAGAGCAAAGCCGTAATCGAAGTGCGACGTTGAGTTCAACTCAAAACTTCTTTCCACGTTTAGAATTTTCTCAAATATCACTTAATATAATAATATTACTTTAAAATTACCCCCAAAACTATGGATAATTTTTTTTGCTTAGATTACATTTAATGGAAATTGTGTCGTGTTAAACTTATATCAAACAATTATTTATTTTTCCTTCTTTTTAATGACTAATAATTTTATAAGCAAAATAATTCAGATTGACTAATAGTTTAAGGTCAAATCGCGGATGACGTCAACTACGTCGGAATTTAAAGAAACGCATTTGGAAAAATACCAATTATGTAGTACATAATGTGTGCTCATAATCCATGTATATATTCGTATTTTAGTTTAAACACTTTTAGATTTTACGCAATACATTGTTTAATCCAGTCATTTTAATGTTTCCGTTAGCTTTTAAAGCGTTATTAAATTCCTATAAAGAAGTCGTATAAAATGTTTCCAAATACGGTGAGTTTATATCAAATATTATAATACAAAATGATTCAACCAAAAATAAAGTAGATTCGTCATTTTAAAACGATCATACTTTAGTTGCCTCATTTTTAATTTTATATTTAACAGTCAAAAGCGTATGTTTTAACCTGTCGTGAAGACAAGTCTTAAATAGTTAAAATTTATTTTTAAACATAGATGTATAACACCTAAACTTGAATCATTAAATACTTGAGATTGACACAGAACTGGTCAGCAGTTCAATTTAAGTTAAAAAAATGTATGATTTCGCCTAATACAACTCATATTGCTTATGGCCGAGGAGTAGCATTTGAAACCATATACAGTGATACAATAAAGGCTACATACAGCCCGGAAAATGATAATATCTCAGCTCCCGAAATGTAATTCAATGAATTTTTTTTAACAAAACTTGTAAAAGTCCATATTATTTCCATATTTTACATAAAAACTATATGAGTTATTATTAATCAAGGGGAATACAAATCATAATCATATCTTTAACTCAAAAAAGTCTATCAGTGTCCGTTATAGCTCAATAAAAATATACAACTATCTAACACTGAATAACAAATAAAACTATACTAACACTAGCACTAGACTTAGAATTAAAAACATTCCGTTTAGCCGTGGATCTCTTAAAACGGCTAAACCTGAATGTTTCTACTTTTAGGTGTAATATTATTTCTAGAGACGTGGTAAGTAGCGTAGTTAGCATAAGATATCATTATGTTACATATTTTTATTGAACTAAAACTAGAACTAACACTAGACCTAGAACTAGAAAGTATCTAATTCTAGTGTTAGTTCTAGTTTTACACTACCACTATCACTAGAACTAATACAAGACCTAGAACTAGAATAATTCGGGTTTAGCCGTCTTGAAAGACGTGCGACTAAATCTCCTGCTGTAGCCTTCATTTCGTGGCACAAGTCGAACTGTTTCGGCTTTGAATTAAAATAATATAGACTTCTATTAATTATCCTTCGTTTAAAAAATTCATTGAATTACATTTCAGGAGTTGAGATATTATTTTCTGGGGTGTATGTAGACTTTATTGTATCACTGTATGTATATAAACACGCCTCCGTTGCAAGTGATCTCGAGTAAAGTTAGTTCGAAAAAGTTTTTGTCAGGTTAAACTTAGAAGTTGGAATTAATACCATGTATACCTAAATGTAATTAACAGATATTGCAGCGCCTCGGCCGCTAGCAACCTCAACTTGTAATGAAAAGTGTATGATTTCCCTTGATTAAATCAAAAACCCATCTTGGTTTTAATCAAAGAAAATGGCCGAGGTGCGTCATTTATTAGCCTATGAATAAATATGATCTATGCCGCAAGCAACCTCGGTTTAATGTAATACAAAGAATTCTTAGTTGTAGCCAAAGCGATTAATAATATTATAGTTATCTAAATGTGGCTACATACATTGCAGCACCTCGCATACTAGCGACCTTGGCTCAAGGTGGTACCAACAATGTATGATTTCTTGATTAAACCTTGCGGTTGAAATGTAACTCGGTGATACAAGTTGTGGTAATGATAAGTCACATTTGATATTGCTTTACTGTCGCAGTTTGTGGTTTTAATCAAACCTTATTTTGTCCGTTTAAATTCTTAGTTCAGATATTCATTGGATTCACAGAGTATACATAGTGTATATGGTGCGATACTAACATTGGTAGAGTTAATTCGCTAGCAGTATGAATGAGAATTTTCTATTGGTAAGGCTAGCTATTTCATTTATAGTAGACTTAACTCGGTTCCTTTCAGTTTAGTCTCAGAGACTACTTTTTTATTATATGTCTAGTTAACCAACTGATTCTGGGTTGTTGTCAAAAGATATCTGATAGCTTTAGTTTAGTTCAAAACCAGTTTTAAAACAAATAAGTGATAGCTATGGCGCAGGAGGCGTTAAAAGATTTTTATTATTGTATAAATATGACATTTGGTAATTTCTGGGCCTAATATCACTGGTGAATAATGAGGAAGTTTTGCAGAAGTAGTATTAGATGAGAAATCTCAATTTTTTATGAATTTGATAAAATTATTCTTCCTATATCAGCAGAGGTGCAAACCTAGTGGAGCATGATTAAACAGAGTATGATTTGGTATGCTTGCGAATCATTAATTGACTACATTTGGAATTTATTTATGCATACTGAAAAAGTTGCAAAATTCAATCCAAAGATCAGCGACTATGAGTTAGCAACAACTTTCTTTCGCATCCTTAAGCCATAGCGAAATCAAAGTTGACAAATTTTACATATATTTTCTGAACATTATGAATTTAAAATAGCCAGAACCAAAATTCCTGCAGAATCGTTGGGACTAACGGGCGATATTTTCCATAAATGTTTGGCAGGAAATTTTTGAAAGAGATCGCCACGAAAAGTGAGGAAGGAAGTATAAAACTACAAGTGATAATAGACTATTTTAACATCCTAGGAACTGTCTGGAGAGCTAACTAAGCAATTACATACAACCCAACAATGCGGAAAGCGCAGAAAAAGTGGAATATCTACATTATAGAGCCTGACATCATTTAGAGAGATGTTGAACAAGACGTTGATCTTATATTTTTATTTGTTGCTTAAAGCGAAATTGCTATGAAAAGTGAATCCAAAATAAATCCCCACTGTGACGTTGGATCTTGTGAAATTTCATAGCCAGAATTTTAGTGAACCTAGATAAGCCTAGGTTCTGTTATTAATACCATATCATTACAAGTTATGTTAATCGGCTAAATTTGGAACAGCGAATATATGAATGTCTGCTGATTAAGCTGAAGTCGCTATGGTTGAAACGGTGAATACTATATTTGTTTGATAAAGATGAGGGAGCTTGCGTTCGAGACACTGAGATGTGTTAAGCAACTTTAATCAAGCAACCTCGGTTAACTTAAACGGAGCGTGTATTCCTCTGATTAAGCCAATAACACGTGTTGCAGCGTTTTAGTAACTAAGTTTAAAGGAGATAATGCATTTGATACCAATCGACACAAAACTTCTTAACAAATATTCTTCACTAATCTTTGAACGGAGAATGTATTCGCTTGATTAAGCCGAGGTTAATCACTCAATTAAATCTGCTCAAAAGCATCATAAAGAAAAAGAGATCAGTTAATTTTAACCTAATTTGTTGTATTAATTGTTTATATCAATTTTGAATACATTTTAAGGGTTAATTTAATATTTGCCATGTAAACAAAAAAAATAACTTTGGTTACAAATAAGTTTCTCTCGTAAGTTTCACATTACCAAAGCTATTTTCTCTGTTTCTTTCTATTGAATTACAATTTTGCTATCGCTTTTGTATTACCTATTAACTCTGTCTTTGTCTAACGCTCGGTGAATTTCTTTGTTTCTAACAGCCGTATCTAGTAGGCCGTGCTACTTTTACGTTGCCGTATTTAGTACTGCTCCTTACGAAAAAAAAATCACGCCGGGTCACTGACCCTTATAACAGTTTTATAATTTTCAATACGTTCAAGATCCCAAATAAAATTTCATTGTTGCAAAGTTACTTTTTTTTTATCATTACAAATTGATACTTGAAATAGAAATTTATTTTTAATTATATTCTATGTAAGAAAGTGATTACTATAGTTACCACTGCTTGGTATTATTCGGTTATTTTTTTTGTAGCAAAGACGTAAAGTGTTACGAGAGTTAAATGTCACGCGGCCAACTTTAGAAATTGTCGACCATGTTTAATGCATTGTTGTGGTAGGTCGTTAACGAAGATTTTCCAATTAATTTTATTCGAAAATTTTATACATTTTCATGATAATTTGTTGTATCAAGATGATAATTACAAATACTTTATCTGGGTGAAAAATCATTTTAAACGAGTCCAAACACGATGGGGGTGTTTATAAAAACAACCGAGATATTTATCACTTTTACCAAGTCTTGATAAATTTATCCGATAGATAAATCCAACTCTTAACCAATGAGAGTGTTTAAAACCGCTGTAACCATGGTAACTTTATCTAGGTTGGTAAAAATGGGCATGAATTTTAATTTTTGAATTTTAACCACGTTTTTTTGTCATTAACCGGTTCGAGTAACTTTTAAGATGGATAGAAGGACGGTTTCGTATTATCCATAGTTATTTTTGGATCGTAGTCGTGTTACAAAAGAGTAAAAGAGATAGAGGTACGTTCTAAAATAGCGTTTCGCACCTCGGAAACGAGAACAGAACATCTAAAATTACCACAAAAGAATCTAGTGATACAAACGCTTTTTTTAAATCATTTTTGTTCCTTTTCCTGAAATATGCTCAAAACAAACGAGTCCCCTTCGTTTGTTTTGACCGTATAGTTGATTTCATGAGTCACTTGCTTTTTGTTCAAGTTAGTAATCCCTCGAACATGGGTGACTCGATGGTTGAGTCTACAGATGTAATTATATTAGGAAATTGGGAGGGGAATTTTCTCCCTATTTAAACGAGGGGGGTTAATTTTGACTTGGTCATATTAATATGATTCATTTTTTTTTTAATTGTAAAGAGAAAATTACGTGAAAGGTGATCGTTTTCCTAATAAACAGACGATTACACAAGAAGTATTTGTGCTATGAATTAGATTTGGTGAGAGGAGAATGTTGTTGATAATTGTTTTAAAATGATTATATCTCGGTTCTTTTTAAAGATAATCTAATTGTGAGTTACGAATTTTACTAAATAAAATCAATTTTAATCAAAGATATAACGCCATAACTATCTATGTTGTTGTTATTGTGAACGTCGTAATTTTGTCGTCATTTCCGTCTAATCATCGAGTTTAAACACGCGAATATATCGACTCGCGTTCGGGGTTGCATTATAAATAGAGTCGAGTTTAATATTTTAATGATGGCCGCCGACTTTTCTTTTATAAAGGTCGTAGGAGAACGAGAATCTTTTTAAACGCACCTCATTCTCGAAATCGATAAAGAGTTTTTTTAAGTTGGCAACGGATGACGATTACGTCGGGTGTTCGTCATCGTCTCCCTACAAAAATATTTTCTCCCATTTCTTACACGGTATTCCTCGACCTGAAAACGTCGGTCGGCTCTCTTTGGAAGGGTCGTATTAATTCTTGTTCTCTTTAGGTTTTTAATTTTTCCTTTTCGTTTGCCATGTTTCAGATGTCAGCTGGATCCCAAATACAGATGGCACCGCAGTCAACAGTAGCGCAACCCGTTCATAGCCAAGACTCAAACATGAGTACAGGTAAATAAAATAAAATTCAAATAATCTTTTTTTGCATTTCGAATGAAGATAAATAATTTGAAGCGATTTTTCATGTCCCATAACATTTAATCGATTGAATTATAAACGTATTAATATTTTAAAACGACGATCAATACGAGAATTTCTTATTTGAATTTCACTAACTCGGCGACAACGAGAACCTTTCGCGTGAGAGTACTTCACCTTACCACTTGACCTTTCTGGCGACCTTTTGGAAAATTTCCCCAAGATTCAAAATGTTGATCATTTAATAAATACATTATAATCAATGCGACAAGAAGGAATTCATGAACGCTTAAAACGTTGGTGTTAAATCAATGTGAAACGAAAATCATATGATTCAAAAACGACGTTATTAGCGGTTGAGTTATGTTACTCAATAAATCGGTTAATTATTGGTGCATTTATCGCTTTCACCGTGCTAAAAACTCATTGAATATTGACTCTTATAGAAATTTAAAAATCTTTTAAAACATTTAACTCAATCTGCATTATACTAACATATTCGACGTGAAAGATTTCTTATATCCAAAGCAATGTGATTCTTACTTCTTTTAAAAGTGTGTTCACGATTGCGTTGCTGCCTTCTCAAACGCTTCTTCTAAACTTAATCTAAACTAATCTAACCTGAACAATGTTGTTTACAATGTCAAGAGGTTTATATGATTACGATCATTGGTTGGTGATTTGAGACACTATATTGATAGCTAATTTCGCTACGAATTCCATTATACCAAGATAAGTAAAATGGCACAGATGCATAAAACGAACAAAAAACAAAAACATGAAAACTAAAAAAGAAGAGTTATTTATTAACGGTCAAGTAAGCATTCCAATAGAGTGCCATAAATAAAACGGAATGGAGGCAGAAAGAGTCATAAAGAACACAGAATGATAATGAAAGTGTCTAAATAGAAGATTTTTAAAAGCATTTTATCAGCAAAAACTGCAAGATACGTTCTGGGGAGTTATTGCAGAAAACTATTGCAAGTTTCCCAAGCGTTTCGAGAAATAATCATAAAAAACTCACCGTTGCGTCCTCACCCTAAAAAGGATTTCCCTAAAAATTAGAATGGCGCTTTTTCAGGGAGTAATTAAGCTGTTTCTTCGTTTTCTAAGCATAATGGGTACCGAATAAGATACTATTAATATCAAGCAACTTTACATATCTCTATAGAACGTAGATAGAGGTTACATCACATAATAGCGGTGGCCAATTCACAAGACCATTACGTGAAATTATACGCTCATCCAATCTTTCCTGCAATAACCTGATTGTATTGCTGGCTATGTGACATATTTCTCTGTCTTGCTGAAACCACAGCTGTGGCACATTAACACCATTTAACTGAGGAACAACAAATTCTTAAAATTAGTCTCTGAAAAATAATTGCCAAAAAAACAGCCAAAAAACTTGTAACAGCGTTTTAATCTCTGCTCAATCTTATCAGCTCGTAAACCAAAATTTTCCAGAATCAAAAAGCAAAATCTTCCATAAAGTGGATGGATAAAACTGCAATTGCTGTGTTTTTTAACTTTACGCTCTACAACAACTGCTTTGAGACGCAGTGTACGTTCTGAATACAGTTCATACTTTCTCGAATAACTCGTTTCGCTGGACGATCATGTCGACAGTAAAATAGACGTGGAAACATCTGAAAACACATCTGATATGTTAAGACTCTGTAATTATTAGAACTCTAATAAAGTCTCTACAATACGGTTCTAATAGATTCTAATAGACCTCGAAAATCTTGGTTTGGCCATCACAAATGCAATGCCAATTGCTGGCTTTGGAACCAAATGATTTTGCGCTATCAACTAGGTTTTATTCACAGTTTGTATTACCTGGAAAGTAGAAAATCAGGTTTTGTTGGAATTTATAATGTATGTTCTTTGGAATCTTGAACTTGAGTGATACGGTAGGGAAGCCGTTTGGCCGTTAGCTGCGTGAGAAAATCTAAAATGAATCATATAAAGAGGGTTTGTACATTTTATGAATTGAAAAGAAACAGGAAGTATACTGATGAGCACTGAGTCTGTAATAGAAGCGAAATCAAATTTTTGTTTAATGATGTTTATTTGGGAATCTCATTAGCTAACAAATAAATTGTGGTTAAACACCATGTAAGGGTGGCTAATCAAAATCCTCCACAATAATGATCATGAGAACTGAATATGTATCGTGCGTAGTATATAACAACAGTAATTTTTTGACATTAAGAGGAAGACTAATATAACACACAAGAAAACGAAATTAATCATAAAACACTTTCGACCATAAATCTATAACATCATCTTGGCGACAAGAAGATTCCTCCACCATTACTTTGGCAAAACGCTATTGCTTCTCACTAACAATAAGGGACGTGACCGGTAGTGGCTCAGCTTTAACCCCGGAACCTTCTTTTTACACCCTTAAAAAAAGTCTACTAACAGATATCCGGTCTAAGATCTCATGGGCTAGATAGTGTCGGGTTAGAAGCTTAGGGAGGCAATTTTCCGATGCAGACTGTGTTGCGGTGTGATTATATCTTGACTTAATCCAGTCTTATCGCTTGCACCACTTCTGCGTTGAGGTCATTAAAATTTCTTTTCTGCAAACTATCCCTTATTAACTCATGATCGTTATGGCTCACGGCAACTATTTTAATTCACTCACCTTTGCCAAATCTTACATTTTCGACTCGATTCACTCTGTTAACCCTACCGTTTATGGCAGTAAAACTCAATTCAAAAAAATAATAGTAATATTCTTGTGGACGCACTCAAAAATTGTATTGGCTGATTATCAGACAGAACCAGAATAAGTCGGATTCACCATCATTATTTCTTTGAGATATGTTCCTAATACTCCATGACCTGAAAAAAAATTTGATAACAAACTAGTTCGTTTAGCGAACTAATTGCACCTTTGTGCTTTTCGTTAAGTTCCTGAACTAAAAATTCTTTCTAAAAGATTTCATCAAGATCATTTTATTGACATTAGTTATATGTGATCGTTCTTCTGTCAAAATGGCTTTTAATAATATTTATGACATAAAATGGTTTTTTTTCAACGACTCTCTCTATAAGCTTGAAACTTACTCTTCAAGTGCGTTTATTATTGATTTAACATTAAGTCTGCAGTTGTTTTCTTTCCCAAGCGCAGAGAATGACCATAGTTGTACATTATTAGTTTGATATCATTTAGCAAATTTTATCTCTTTACTCCATTTGCATCATATTTTGCTTAATTACCTCTTAGGCTCTATTATCAGGTAAATAACAATTCTTATTTCTGATCTATCTTTGTTTATGGTGGCCTTGAAGCTATTTTATCTTCTATTGCAATTTGGATTGAGATTCCGAATGATATTTTAATAATTAATTTATTTTTTCGTTATCCCAAAACTTATAATCTTTATTTTGCTATCAATTAATCCAATGGGGTTTCAGCATAAATGAATCATGCTTTTATTTCTACAACCTTTTATCTGATAATTCAACATTGAATATATCCCATATATCTTTTAAATCAAAAATCTGTGATATTGAACTTTTTATATTTAATGATTTTGGTTCACTTTAAAATGTGTCTAAAAAATCAATGTTTTGAAAAGATTTATTCTTGAAATAAAACTTCTTTAAAATTCGATACTCTTAGAATGTCGCTTTTCTCAACAACTCCACAAGAAGCAACTCTTATTCCAAGGGGAAAGACGAAAAGAGAGATTCCTCGTCGTGTGCACAAACGTATTTAGTATTATAAAATAGACGAAGAACCAAACGAAGAGTGGTAATAGTACTAGTAGTAAAGGAACATCGTTGGTTTGGGGTCATCGTTCTCACTCGCGGATCCTTTTCTTTCGATGTGCCATCCGATATAATCATTCTTCTCTTCGCCATTTTACCCAAACGGTTTCTTAAGCAACCAAGATGTCCTCTTTTCTCTTTTCGGATCAAATTTTTGCTCTCACTGCCATAAAAATAGAACGAAACCACTAAAAAAAAATCCACCTTTTTCGAGTTTCTAGTTACATGATTCTATTTACGAGTGGTTCTTTCTTTCTTCTTTCAACAAATAATCTTATTATTTTAAAACTGGTGCTTTGATGCGTTATATCGAGGAAGGAAAGAAGAAAGAAACGAGACGCTTTGAAAAACGGGGAACAATAAGGTGACGATCACGTGACCTAACTGGTTTTCACTGAGCTCAGGTAAACTCTTCGCGGGTACAATGAACAAGAAACCGATTCGAAAGACTTCTTCTAACGGCTTTTAACCAGACTTAAAATTACATTTTCGTATCAAATCATTTTGTATGTAGTTATGAACTTAAATGAGGAGATATTCAAAAATTTAAGGTTGCTGAAAGAAATATCAAAAGATCGAAAGTAGATGGGGTTATTAGAGAATTCTTTGTAGGTAATTTTTGGGTGTATTTTATTTGACAAAAGACATTTTACAAAAGCGTTTGAAAACAGGTATCGAAAATGGTGTCGCTGAAAGAACAGTACACAGCTGTACATACACAAACAATTCAACGAGAAGAGCCGAGAACTCGTTCCGTTCTGGACTAACACGGAATTTTCCGTTTTGTTGGCCTTCATCAAACTGCTTACATTTGAAAATCGAGCAAGCCCCTAGATTTTTTTTACCCCTGTTGTTTTCTCTCTTCCTCCTCTCTACCTGTCGTTCATCGCCCTACGTTTTCTGTTCAAAGCCAGAAAGAGTTCGTAGCACGAGCAGCGGTTGCCAGACTCGACACTTGAAAATCAATATTTGGTCTCAACTCTTTGCCCCCGACGACGCTTCCGAGTGGTTTTACATGACCCGTTTTAAAACCTTTTTCTAGACGGTGAAATTTCCAAACTAGATTTCTAAAAAAAAAATCAAAAATCAAATAAAAACCAAAAACTTTTGATGGTCTCTATTCTTCGTATTTGCAGACCACATTCGATTCAATCGAAGAAATGAAGAAGTGATGATGATGTTAATTGTATCGTTTCCCGTTTATTTTATTTTCGCCGAAGGCGCGCCCGCAGAGCCGTGACCTCGCTGATGTAGTGTTCCGCCTGTTGCCCTTAGGTTCGTCTCACAGCGACAAGGAGGTGGACCCCAATACTCCGGAGAAGGTGCCGAGGACGCCCTCGGAACGGAAACGGAAACGGAAGGAGGATGGAGGCGGAGGGGGCGGCGGCACGACCGGTGCAAAGGTCGTCCGCAACCCCTCCGCCACCGACAAGAAAATCAACGATTACTTTAGCACGAAGCCACCGGGGAATAGCCCTATCAGGCATGGGGGCGCCAAAAGTCCATCGCCCCAACAACCCTACCACACATTGGTAAGTTTAAATTATAAAAAATTTTATTCATAATCATTAAAAACTCCTTTATAACTCGTATTAAACAAATCAATATTATTTCATCATATTTGACAACTGTCAAATCAAACGTCAAATGTCAAATACATATTTTCAATATGGTTTGTCTTGGAAAGATTGAATTTGACAAACAGTGTTAATGTTATCATGAAAAATCGTTTAAGATCACTTTTGAAAATATACAACCACGGAATCAATGCTATACAGGGTGTTCAGGGTACCTATGAAAACAAATTGCAAGTAAAGCAAGTGTCAAATTATTTCCCAACATACGTTAGTCGCTAATAATTGTTTAAAATGGGAGAGTCTGTAGGCAATATTAATGCAGCGGCGAGACGATATTGCAAAGAATTTCCAAGCCACAGACAACCTCATAAAAAACATTACTAAAAGTATGAAATAACGTGAATCAGAGGTCACTTTGTACTTTCTTAGAGTACTTTCTTAGAGAAACGGAGGAGGAGCAGAGAGGATGGAGGAAGGAAGAAAACAGCCCGAAAAAGAGAGAGGCAAGAATTAGAGAAACTAAGAACACAGTCGGACACGAGGATATTTTACCAGAATGTAAATAGGAATAGGAAAGGATCTAAAAGATAGGATTATGCTAAGCAATGACTAAAGGTGACGAATTCTCATGGAGCAAGGAAAATACTGAAAAGATGGGTAGTTTGTTATGAACAAAAACTAGAAACAGAACAAGCAAAACAGAGTCTAATCCTCTTGAGTTTTCTGATCTGGTTCATATTATTGAGAATTTTGATGGCTTCGCTAATGGCTTAACTAACTATTTCTACAATACCAGGGGCATTGAGAATGCTCTTTTATAATTTGTCTTAGTATCGTTGCACTACTTTGAAAAAGAATGTTGATCAAAGTCTTCTAAGTCCTGCTAATACAACCACGAGATGATAATGGGAATGAAAGGTCAGTTTGTACACTCGAACTACAAGAAAACTACTGCTAATATTGTTGATATAAGAAGACATTTCGGAATATCCATAAATATTCAAAAAATATTCATACCACTTGTCGACAGTGTAAGAATTAAATATTGCTGATCATCTGTTTTGCCATACTATGATGGACAAATGTACTATTGATGCTGCGTTTTTAGAAAAAAAAACACATTTTACTGATGACCATTAATTTAAAAAATGCTCATAATTGGACTGAAGAAAATCTAGATTTTACGCTACGTTGGATAATATTTTGACAGATTGCTTTACTTATGATTTGTTTTAATGCCATTGTAATTAATGAACAAGAACGAGGTTGTATTTTTTTGCGAATAACTCTAAAACGATGCGCCTAATCAAGAATATCTAAAAGTAAAAATAATTTTAAAACGAAATAGGCTTTTAAAATCAGTTGGAAAATTTAAGGGTTTACGAGATAATAAAAAGTTTTAAGGAAATAACACCTGTATAGCATTGATCCTGTGTTAGCACATTTTCAAAAGTGATCGTAAACGATTTCTCATGATAACATTGCGCTGTTGGCCAAATTTTATCTTTCTAAGACAAACAGTATTGAAAATAATTAAATGTTGTCTTAGACATTTATGGGTTTTGACCATTTTAACACAATTTTAACACGAATCGTCATCACAGTGATCTTGTATAATTAAAAAACTTCAAGTAACTGTTTATTTTTGGGTTGGCACTGTTTATCATTGTTAATCACAACAAGATTTGACGTTGTGCTATAACTTCACTTTTCTTATTTTTCCAATATTAAATTTACCGTTATACCACGACTTACAGAAACACCTGTATCTGTATAATTAAAATAAAAATTTCAAGTAACCTTTTTATTTTGGGGTTGGCACTATCTGTCTTAATCACAAGATTTGACATTGTGTTATAACCTCGCTTTTCTTATTTTTCCAATAATATTAAATTTACCGTTTTAAGTATTGCAAAGGTTTATTTTTTTGATAATAATGAATTCAATAATAATGAATAAAGGTCAATTGATATCTAGTTTTGGTAACGTTAAGAGTTTAAGTAAATTTAATTTTAATGAAGTGGGTTTTATGTAAGTTTTCTTTTTTTAATTTACTGCTAAAATACATTCAATATCCTTGGGTATATTTTAACGTAGTGTACCATAACAGTTAACGACATACCAAACTACATACCGAAGCATTACGAAACTATAAAAACGACTTTACAAACACCCAATAATATTGATTGTTTTTAGTTTTTAAATTTAAAAATTTCCACTTTCTTTGGCAACCAAGAACGAATTTTTTTACCTGCGAAGATTTAACATCTGCGGTTTCTATTTTTATTTTTTACATTGAATAAAAAAGAGGGGAGGTATTATTTCCGTTTTTTCTTTCAAGTAGGTTAAACCACTGTAAAATAATAATATAAATATAATAATAAATATAAAAGAAGGAATTGTGGGTTTTACATCTACTAAAATAACATAATAAGTAGAGATAGTGTAAACCACACCCCGAGTTAGATAACAAATTTTTTTTTGTTTTCAATTTTATTTTAAATAAAATCGTGACGTAAACACAAAAATAATCTTTTGGAATTTTCCTAAAGTATGTTCTAAATTCTAAAATATCGATTTATTACTGTCTTATTGATTAATTATTTCAATATCCGCTAATTCAAATTAGAAATTTGCAATATTGACAGATTTTTGACAATTCCTTGACAGTTAAAACTAAATCTAACCTAAAACAAAAAATTTCTAAATTTCTTAAATAAATTTAAAAATCATAAAATTTGAACTTTTAGCACCTTTTTGATACTACAAAAGAGAAATAAGTACTGTGAAAGTTAAGTTTAATGAACTTTCTATACATGAGATATAAATACAATTGACATAATTGTGACTTATTTACAGACATTGTAGTTAAGTCTAGTTTTCTATTTATTTTTATATATTTATTATAAATTATTTAATAAATCCTAATTATTTTCTTCACTGTTTATTTTACAAAAACACCCGGTTACAGAAATATAACATTATCGCCATTTCTTATCGGAATTTGTGTGTGTTTGATACACATTTACATACACATTATATGAACACTTTTTATTTCATTGGAATACGATAAACAATTCATGAATAAACGAACGTTAACAAATTTAATTTTCAAAATAACATTGAGAGGCGCGAAATTTAAAAACATTTATTTTTATTTAGTACTCACCCTCGCCACAGCCTGTGATGACATCACCGCAAGTTCCGGGCACCGTGCCCTTCGACTTCTACAAAGGCCAGCAACCACGATTACATGCTCCTACCGTTAGTAAACAAGTACAGGTAAGTTGAATTCAAAAATTTGAATTTCCCGCCTTCGTTCTGCTTCGATCGGAATCGGTCGTGTTCGTACACCTCACTTCACGGTGGTGATGTTTCCGGTTGCCATTTTAAGAAAACGAAAATGTCGCGTACAAGTCTCGCTATTCGACTTATTCATTTACGAAGGTTAAACGATGAATTTAATTGTAAATTTTGGGGTGGATTTCATTTCGGCGAGTTCTATGGCGGTGTGGGGTGTGTAATTAGTACTGAAAGAAGCGGTTCGGTTATTAAATATCGATTTATTCGGCGCAAGCACATGTTTCGAAAATTTCGGCGAAAAGAAAGAAATAAAAATGAAAATGTTGACGAGGAAAAGGATGAAGGTTGAGACGCGTTCGTTTTGTGGAAAGGTAAAGAATTTATAAAAAATATCAAAATAATTTAAAAATGTTAGCCTTAATTTTAGGTTAGGTTGATATTGATGGGCAACGCCATCTATTGAGAGAAAATTGCTTTCTTTATTATTTTATTGTTAGATTTTATTTAATTATTTAAATGATGAATAACTAATCACCAAGATATGATAATAACCATGATTTTAACAATCATGCACTACCAACTGAAATGATATTAAAAAAAATAAATTAATTGAATTTTTTTATTTTGATGATTAAATATAATTTCTTTTAATTAACAGACTGAATTAACGTGTCAGAAAATCCAAGAATACGAAACACAAACATCTTCGGATTTGGAGGCGCGGAATAATAAAATTGAAGAACTGACCCGGCAAAATGAAGAACTGAGGCACCAGATGAGCGCGCAACAGAAAACGACGGATCAGCACAAGCAACACATAAATAAATGTATTGAAGTAGTAAAAAAGCTTCTAAAAGAAAAAAGTTCGATAGAGAAGAAAGAGGCGCGGCAGAAATGTATGCAAAATAGGCTTAGGTTGGGACAATTTGTGACGCAACGAGTGGGTGCAACGTTTCAAGAGAATTGGACGGACGGGCATGCGTTTCAAGAACTTGCAAGGCGGCAAGAGGAAATTACTGCTGAACGAGAAGAAATCGATAGACAAAAGAAATTATTATTGAAACGAAGGCCTAACAGCGAAGGTGGACGCAAAAGAAACAATTCTTCGGCGTCCTCGTTACATAACGGTACTGATTCAACGTTCCTGAAGCCGGATGCTGTTCCTGGTTCCTTTTCCTTACAGGAGTACTATGAGGCTGATGAAATTTTAAAGGTAACATTTTTTTGGCTGTAATCCAAGAATCTCCTACAATTTTATGTAAACAGTTTTGTATTTGGCTGCTATTTCTGTCACAAACCTTTCTATATTTAGAAATTTTCTCCTCTCATCCGAATGATCGAAATGTGACTCACAGAGTGTTTCATTTGAAACAAAAATAACTTTTTTTTCATTTTTTAGTTAAGACAAAGTGCGTTAAAAAAGGAGGACGCTGACCTTCAGCTTGAAATGGAGAAATTGGAGCGCGAAAGAAATCTTCATATTAGGGAACTAAAACGGATTCACAATGAGGATCAATCGAGGTTTAATAATCACCCTGTGCTCAACGAACGGTACCTGCTACTGATGTTACTTGGAAAAGGTGGTTTTAGTGAGGTACATAAAGCATTTGACTTGAAGGAACAGCGGTACGTTGCCTGTAAGGTTCATCAGCTGAATAAAGATTGGAAAGAAGATAAAAAGGCGAACTATATAAAGTTAGAAATTAGCTTTGTTATAGGTTAATTCATTTTTTGATTAATTTTTTTGTTTGTTTTAGGCATGCTTTAAGAGAATATAATATACATAAAGCATTAGATCATCCTAGGGTAGTTAAATTATATGATGTTTTTGAGATAGATGCAAACTCATTCTGTACAGTTTTGGAGTACTGTGATGGACATGATCTGGATTTTTACTTGAAACAGGTTTGTATTCTATATGTATTTGATGGCTTAATACAATGTCACCCTCAATAATATTTTTGAAAAATAGACCAAAGCACATATTATTTCTGCTTTGTACAAATCAGTGAATTGTGGTTTGTTTATCTTTTTGTGGCTTTTCATAGAGAATTTATTAATCAATGATAAATATAAACCACAACAACAAAAAACAACAAATAGGAATTTTTACCTGCAGATAAAGCCTTGTTCTTATAATTCCTCAATTTTTAACATTCCAACCTAAAAGTTCTGTTTTAACTTTTAATGATTATAAAACTGTTCCTTGAGCTTTTACAACAATGAAAGAACAAAAATTGTTTCAAGGCGGGACTGATTTTAGTTAATACATTTAAATGGATGATAAACCACAATAACAACAATAAAAAACAACAAATAGATAGATTTTTGCCTGTAGATAAAGCCTTGTTCTTATAATTCCTCAATTTTTAACACTCCAACCTAAAAGATTTGTTTTAACTTTCAATGATGATAAAACTGTTCTTTGAGCTTTTGCAACAATGAAAGTGAACAAAAATTGTTTCAAGATGGGACTGATTTTAGTTAAAACATTTATATGGATGATATACCACAACAACAAAAAACAACAAATAGGAATTTTTACCTGCAGATAAAGCCTTGTTCTTATAATTCCTCAATTTTTAACATTCCAACCTAAAAGTTTTGTTTTAACTTTCAATGATGATAAAACTGTTCATTGAGCTTTTGCAACAATGAAAGTGAACAAAAGTTGTTTCAAGACGGGACTGATTTTTAGTTCTCCAACCTAAAAGTTTTGTTTTTACTTTCAATGATGATAAAACTGTTCCATGAGCTTTTGCATCAATGAAAGTGAACAAAAATTGTTTCTAAACGGGACTGATTTTAGTTAATACATTTATATGGATGATAAACTTAACAATAATAAAAAAACAACAAATAGGAATTTTTACCTGCAGATAAAGCCTTGTTCTTACAATTCCTCAATTTTTAACTCTCCAACCTAAAAGTTTTGCTTAACTTTCAATGATGATAAAACTGTTCCTTGAGCTTTTGCAACAATGAAAGTGAACAAAAATTGTTTCAAGACAGGACTGATTTTAGTTAATACATTTATGTGGATGATAAACCTCAACAACAACAAATAGGAATTTTTACTTGCAGATAAAGCTTTGTTCTTATAATTCCTCAATTTTTAACTCTCCAACCTAAAAGTTTTGTTTTAATTTTCAATTATGATAAAACGAGTTGAAATGCACGAATTCAAGTTGAAAAACGAGTGGCGAAGCTATGAAACGTGTTTTTTATGCTATTTTTTGTAATTCGGGTTTTTATCCTTTTTTTTCTCAAAAATAAAATAAATTTTGACAATGTAGGGAAATAGGTATGTAGCAGTTGGTAACACCGTAACACTTGAAAATAGAAATTTGAATTGACAATTAGAAACTGTCAAAACACAAAATGTATTCACCTGACAAAAACGTTTCATGTACAACTCCCAAAATAAGAGAAATTGCTCAAAGTTCAATGTTCTCATCATTGTGGACCTTGTATTCAATGCTAAGAACATTGTCACATTGACAACTAGAAAAATTAATGACCCAATGTCACCAACTTGAACTGGTTCCATAAAATGTTACTAAAATCTCATTACAGCATCGGATGCTGTAAGGAGTCTCATTACACTACTCATTTGAGTACTGTTATAGCTTTCATTACCGTCGCGAATTACAAAAAAATTGTTTCAAAACGGGACTGATTTTAGTTAATACATTTATGTGGATGATAAACCACAACAAAAAACAACAAATAGAAATTTTTACCTGCAGATAAAAATCCTTGTTTTTATAATTCCTCAATTTTTAACTCTCCAACTTAAAAGTTTTGTTTTAACTTTTAATGATGATAAAACTGTTCCTTGAGCTTTTGCAACAATGAAAGTGAACAAAAATTGTTTCAAGACGGGACTGATTTTAATTAATACATTAATAAATTTAAATATGTTAAAGGATTGTTTTTAAGATTATCTTTTTTGTTTGTACAGCATAAGACAATACCAGAAAGAGAGGCAAGATCTATAGTAATGCAAGTGGTGTCGGCCCTCAAGTACCTGAACGAAATTAAACCGCCCGTTATCCATTACGACCTTAAACCGGGCAACATCCTGTTAACAGAGGGCAATGTTTGCGGTGAAATCAAAATCACCGATTTCGGATTAAGTAAAGTGATGGATGAGGAAAATTACAATCCAGATCATGGGATGGATTTAACATCACAAGGAGCTGGAACATACTGGTACATTTTTATTCTAATCGCGTTAAAACTAAAATAAATAAATAAATAAAATGATGAAAAAAAATCACCGAAATTTATGATATAATGATTAAACTTTTTATCATGCACTACCAACTGATTTTAATAATTTAAATATAATTTAATAGTTTAATATTGTTGGGATATATGATTAAATGAGCTTTATTTATAGGTACTTGCCGCCGGAGTGTTTTGTGGTGGGTAAAAATCCTCCAAAAATATCTTCGAAGGTCGACGTGTGGAGCGTTGGTGTGATATTTTACCAGTGTCTGTATGGGAAGAAACCGTTTGGCCATAATCAATCGCAAGCGACCATACTTGAGGAAAACACCATTTTAAAAGCGACGGAAGTTCAGTTTGCCAATAAACCCGCTGTGACTAACGAAGCTAAAGTAAGTAGACTTCAAATAAATAAAGATATCACCGTTTTTATTCCAATAATATCGGTATTTTCTATTTTTTCTAATATAACTTACAGTTTTGTTCAGATATCATACATTGACACTTCAGTATGCAGTATGATGATAAATCATTTATTACCTGACAATGATTTTTAGCATATTTTAAGGGGTGATGTAACGCATGATTAAGGCTAAAGTGTTTGGTGAATTGGATAAGATTCTGAATGTTTTTCTCTATTTTTGAAAGACCAATTAGCCCTATATTTTTTGTTACCATTATTGTTGATTACACTTGCTAATAGATCCTTCCTATTTTAGGATGACTTTTGATTTTTTTTAAACTCATTGTTCTAGTGACTATTGAGGCTGTGATTCTTAATGATAAATATTCTTCAAATAAAGTAACAGATTGTGCTGAATTGACTGCTATTAATAAAATAGCTCTTTGTACCAGAGTAACACCTATCAGGTTCAAGAATGAAACACTGTAATGTGTTGAATGTGAATCTAATAATGATTATTAAGAATTATTTATTTGCCAGAACGATTAAAGATGGCACAATAAGAAAACATTCAAATTAAACCTGTAATGAAGATACTGCATAAGATTTGGAGTACAATTAGTAGTGGTTCCTACTCGCATGCATGTCACAATATCAAAATTGCACACCAAGATCATTTCGTTACAAGAAAATAAAGGGTACTCATTGAACAAATGTTGCACAAGTGGAAGATAAAGTAAGAAATGTTAAAATACAAACAACAAATATTATTTAAAATAATTCTAATATTTGTTGCAAATTATTTATTAATAAGCAGTATTAACCAACAGGAATCTCCAATTACATACCAATCATAAAATTATAATTCTATCAGCACACCATCACTTAAATTGTTAGTTAATTGAATTAATTGGTCTCTGTTAATCGCAACCACGTAATACATATAATTAAACCATGATTCATAATAAGTAAATTCAGATGGATTCAAGTGGCAAGGTTTACTTTTTATTTTAGTGTTCAAACCTGCGATATTTTGATAATACAAAGATAACATTCTACTTGAACACTGGTTATTCCGCAAAATGTGGAATCCATCAGAGGTAAAATGTTATTAATTGGAGATTTAACGTTCATATACAAATCATTACAAATTATATCAAGCAAAATTTAAAAAAAAATGAACATGACGGTGAAGCAACATGAAATTTTACAATAATCTGAGTATCATGAGTTGTCTCCTTCTGTTAAGAAAGGGTTAAATTTTTCTTTGTATCAGTATATCATAATAATTTTCTTCATGGTCAACAAATTACATATAGTATTGGAAATCCCATTATTAAACTTCCTCCTTGCCAACAGCTCCACAAGGCTTAAGATTCACTTATTAATTTAAAATGTTATAGTACTATATACTTAAAATTAAACCCGAATATTGCAATATATAAAAGTAAAGTTAGCAAATGTAAATTTATTCGCTAAATTTTATGAATTTTATAAAAAATCTCATTAAATTTCGTGATTTCATTTAAAATCAAATCACTCTTTAGTTTCTTTGTTTAATAATTTCGAACTCCTCTATCAGGTCTAGTTACTAGGACTTGTTTTTTCTCTTTATTAATTGTATATTGGCAATATTAGATTATGGTTCTTCGCTTTCAGATGTCTATAAAATGTAGAAGAGGTCTTAGTTAGATGTTGTTTGGTTCTAATTTTCAAATTTCGTCCGGTCTGTCCAATATAACTTTGAACAGTCCTCACATGTAATTTTGTAAAGTCCACTAAGTTCTAGATTGTCAAATTTGTGGTTATTCTTTATCAATAAGAAGTGTCCTAGCTTTCTGTTTGAAGTAAATGCTCAAAAGTAAATAAATGAAATAAATAAAGTAAATATGGTAACATAATAAAATGTTGAGGAATTTTATAATGAGGATATATGATATTGTTAATTTTTCTGTTATATACACTAAAATAAACATTCTGCATGTCCTGTTTATTAAAACCATTATTGTATCTAATCTAAAAAGAAGGTTTAATGACAGTCACATATAGCTTTGTAAAATTCCATGAGAGAGTTTTGTCTAGGATTACTCCTAGATATTTGACTAATCATTGGTGGTGATTCCCTCAAATCTGACAGCATTGATAGCACAATATCAGTGCTTATAATGTCTTCTTCAGCCCATTGGTAGGACATAAGATATCATGCATTCATTGTTGATTTATATTGTATGAATTTGTTTTTAAAAATAAATTTTCCCTAATTTTATGAGTTTAATGATGACAAAATTTCACCATTTATATGAAAAATATAACCTTGATTATATATTTTTATTCATGCACTACCAACTGACGAATCGTTACAACGAAATTAATTTTTTCTTTTTAAATTTGTTAACTATTAAAATGTTTTTTTGTTTGTTTATTTTCATAGAGTTTTATTCGAAGCTGTTTGGCATATAGAAAAGAGGATCGAATCGACGTATTATCATTGGCAAAACATGAATACCTACAACCACCAATGCCTAAACATTCGAGGTTAACGTCGAGCGTTCAACAGCAACAAGCCGCTCAACAACAACAAGCGGCAGCGGTCGCGCAACAACAGGGCCAGTTTACGAGCCCTCAACCGGGGACAACGTTTTCAACGGGACTATTCGGTGGTATGAACGCTTCTTCGTCATCTTAGTGCAGTGCCGTCGTCGTCGCCAACACAACCAATCCAACCCCATCAGCCGTAATTGTGCCCCCCAGAAACAACAAACAGCCACCGCGATAACAGACGCAAACGGTGTGAGAAAAGTGAAAAATTCGCGACGACGATGAAAAAAGAAATAATGATTTAAATAAATAATTGTTGAGATCTTTTTATTTGGTGATGATGAAATGTGCGCGAGGTAAGATAAAAAAGATTTTTTTTAGAAAAACGAATTTTTTTTTGAAAGTGGGGTGAGAACTTGTATAAAAAATAATATTAAATTAAGAACTAATAAAATTAAAACAAAACTGTAATAAATAAACGGATAATTTATGAATTAAGAATTTTTTTGGTGGAGATACAAGAAAAAGGAAGAAGTTAATAAAAACGAGATGGAGCGAGCGGTGTGATATATATACATATATATATAAATATATAAATAGATATTGATGAAAATAAAGTTAAAAAGTAACAATTTTTCTCTCTCTACTATTAAAAAATTGGATTAAAAAAATGGAAAATGTTATTGAAATGATTAAATTTAAATAAAAAGAAAAACGGTTCTTATTGCTTGCTGCTTCCCTTGGATTTTTCATGAAATTTTTTTTCTGCCGTTTCTCAAAATGATGTGTAAAAATAAACTGAAAATAAATAACTCGGAGTGTAGGAAAAAATAATGTGTCTACAGTGCAGGCGAATCGATTAAAAAAAATAATTAAAATAATGCGAAAAATGGAGTAAATAGTCTTGTATGTTTCCTTTTTATAATAATAATATAAAAAGTGCATATATTATATATATAATAGTATATATAGATATCGATAAGTTATTATTTTATGAAGTGACCTTGCTTTGTAACATATAGTGTGTACTTTTCCCCTCCTATGTCAAAAAAAAATCCAAAACCTTTTTTTCGATTATTTTTTTCCTAATTATTGTTATTATTATTATTTCCACACACCAAAATATAAAAATTAAACATGCGCCGTCTTTTTCTAAGTCATCACATTCTTCAGCGCAATAAAACGTTGTTTTCCATTTAATGATTAATTTTTTTTCTTTGTAAAAATCAAAAAGTTGTTGGAGTTACTTAAATTATAACTTTACAGAAATAAAATATCTTTAAATTTACACTTTGAACCATCATAGTATTTTTTTTCTTAAAAAAAAACATTCCAAAACCAAAAACTGAAATGTTCTAAAAAAGGAAGTGATTTTTTTGTGTAAATTTAAAGAAATTTGTTGTAACTCATCTTTTTAGTCGAAAATGTTACGTTATACTAAAAAATACGCTTATACATCTTATTTAAACTTTTAAATTATTTCGATTTAACCCTTTAATGCATATTTTTTTTAATTTCGACTCAATCTTTAAATTTTTAAGAAATAAATAATCTAATTTTTGTTATTTTTTGAGTTCTTAAATAAAAAAAAGAATGTTCAATTTGTTCCTTTAATTTTTAAATCGACTTTTTTAAAGTGCTAAAAAGGGTTAAAAACACAAAAACGTCTTTTAAATAAAGAAAATAACGATATAAATTATACAAAAAAAAACCTTTTCATTTTTGTCGCTTTGTAAATATTCTTAATTATTATTATTATTAAAAAAAGATGAAAAAATACGTTGTAGCATTCTCGCCAAGACGAAAAAAATGACCTGTTGTAAACGATTCCCAAAAGAATAATAAAAGAATTAAAAAAAAAACCAACCAATTGTAAATTTTAAAAAAGAATCTTAAGTAAAGAAAAAAAATTAAAAATTAGTCTTGAGTTTTTAATTTAAAAGAAGAAGCATTTTAAAACGATGTAAAACATTTTTCCGAACCCGAAATTAACCGGAAATCGGAAGTTGTAAAGTTTTAACGATAGTTTCTAGTGGTATATTAAAAAAAGATAAAAACTATGACGCATCTTATTTTTTGGATTTTTTTCAACGAAATAAATTTTCTTGTTAAAAACGTCTCAGGTTATTTTACTATTTTCACTTTATAATAAAATAATTTCTTATTGACTTAGAAGAATTATTTAATAAATTGGAGAATCAAAACCAATTTGATAGAAAGAATTTAAAAATAATTTCCTTCTTTTTTCGTTTCGTTTGTTTAAGATAATTGTGATATAATAAATTAAAAAGAATATTTTCTTTTGCGAATATGTTACGATCAATTCTTTTTACTTACTCCTTTTTTTATAATCGCCTGAGTTTGTTTAAGTCTCGTTTCCAATAATACAATTTTTTGTATTTATATTTAAAAAGAAAATATCAACGTAAGAGTTGTATCAACCTAACTACTGTTTTTTTTTTTATTTTTACTCTTCCTTATAATTATTATTATTATTATATTAATTATTATTACAATTATTATTATTCAACTATTATTTTTATTATTTTTATTTTATCTTTGGTAATTGTCTACCAACTTATTGTAAATATTATTAATTAATTGTGTATTTTTTGACCCCAAAATAACGGAGAGTACACAGTAAAAAAATTTAAATACGTTTTCTTTTCTATTTATTTTTTTTTTTCGAAAAATATAATTATTAATCTTTTTTTAATTCGTACCTTTTTAATAATTTAAAACCTAATCGACAAATCCAATCCAAATATTAATATTAGCTTTCCTAGAAAAATCAAAAATTCATTAAAATCACTTTATTTTCGAAAACATTCGGATTTAAATCTGCGTCCATTAAGCCGGTCTAGTGTTAGTTCTAGTACTAATGTTAACTCTGGTTTTAGTTGTTATTCAGCGTTGCATTGTTTGATATTTTTATTGAACTAAAAGTAGAACTAACACTAGAACTAGAAACATTCGGGTTTAGCCGTCTTAAGAGACGCAAGGCTAATCCTGAATGTTCCTAGTTCTAGGTCTAGTGTTAGTTCTAGAGCTTGTGTTAGCTCTAGTTTTAGTTGTTATCTAGCGTTTAGTGTTAATTCCAGAATTGCACTAGCACTATCACTAGAACTAACACAAGACTTAGAACTAGAATAATTCGGGTTTAGCCGTCTTGAGAGACGTGCGGCTAAACCCGAATGATTCTAGTTCTAAGTCTAGTGTTAATTCCAGAATTGCACTAGCACTATCACTAGAACTAACAAGATTTATAAGTAGAATCATTCGGGTTTAGCCGTCTTGAGAGACGTGCGGCTAAATCCGAATGTTTCCAGTTTTCGGTCTAGTATTAATTCCAGAATTGCACTAGCGCCATCACTAGAACTAACACAAGAGCTAGAACTAGAATCATTCGGGTTTAGCCGTCTTGAGAGACGTGCGGCTAAATCCGAATGTTTCTAGTTCTCTATCTAGTGTTAATTCCAGAATTGCACTTGCACTATCACTAGAACTAACACAAGAGCTAGAACTAGAATCATTCTGGTGTACCCGTCTTGAGCGACGTGCGGCTACATCCGAATGATTCTAGTTCTAGGTCTAGTGTTAATTCTAGTTTTAATTGTTATTCAGCGCTAGATTGTTGTTTATTTTCATTGAACTAGAAGTAAAACTAACACTAGACCTAAAACTAGAAATATTCGGGTTTAACCGTCTTAAGAGACGAATGGCTAAACTCCAATATTTCCAGTTCTAGGTCTAGTGTTAATTCTAGTGATTGTGTTAGTGTTAATTCTAGTTAATTCTTCTTATGCAGCGTTAGATTGAACTCAGGGTTGGCAGGTTTAAATTACTAAATTTAACCCAATTGGTTTTTTCTCATGACTATCAATTTCAAAATGTCACGAAACATGTTCTTGTAAGTGTTAAGTATTTTCTAAATAATCATTTAGCAAATGTTCTACATAGAGAATCAGATGCACCAAAACTTATTATGCCAGCTGAAACTCGTTGGAATAGTTTACTGTTTTGCTCTGAAATAAAATTGATTATAATGTGCAAAGAAAAGTTCGCAATGTTATGTTAAAAAGAAATGTGAAAGATATGATTGCTACCTTAAAGCCAATTTCTGTAACACTTGATAAGATACAAAGCACTGAATCTTCTATCGTCAATTCTGTGATTTTGTGAACTCTGGGATGTTACGCAAGACGAAACCATTAGGAAAAAAATTATCGATAGGTATAACATGGCATTAGGATGAGCTCATTTTCTTGCATATATGTTGCATCCAAAACAACTTTTCTTTTGTCATTGATAATTAAGTTTTAAGCCAAAGCTTCTCCATTCATGGAGCAATTTTACAACGAATCTGCGATGACTCAAGTATCTGCAAGCGATCGATGCTGTTAATTCCGACTTTTTTTCCTATTATTGAGTAACTGCTCACTGCTCAATTGAGAATTTTTCTATGGTTTAGTGTTAGTTTTAGTTCAATAAAAATATAAAACAATCTAGCTACTCAATAACAATTAAAACTAATCGACATTTATTTATGCAGATTAGACACAAAATTATCCTTTAATAATGCAGGTTTATCATAGGTAATTAAACACTTCTCTATAAGTGGGCGCAAAGTTCTTCAAAATTAAAGTGATTTCAATTCATGCGTTTTTAATTTTCTTTAATATCAATGGAATATTTTTCTAGAAAAGCCAATATAAAGCCCGTACTCAAATTCCAATCGTATGCCATATATTCTGAAGCTTTGTAATCCCATGAAAACACATGATAATAATTTTGACAATCTTCACCAATTCGTTTACCAAACCACGATGCACAAATTCGTTATTGGGCTAAACTTGAATGTTGTGTCTTCAGACAGGGTTGGTCCGTCATAGTGACACATAGATTGTATCGTGCTTGAATAAAGGTTATATTATAATTTTTGAATGTTTTAAATAAGGCTCATAATAGGAAAGCAAAATCTTGGTCGAATTTAGCCGTGCGTCCCTTTCACAGTTTAAAGAAGTGCAAATAGTAGTACCTCAGTGAAGTGTGTTTGGACATCTACAATATGCTTTGTATACCAACAATATACCAAACATACATCAGATAACCCTGGCATAGCATTGTTAGGAGTGAAACTAAACGTGTGCTTCTAGTCAAGTATTGCAGATACTTAGTACTAGACTAGTAGATAGAGTATGTGAATGGACTAAATGATGAAAACGATTAACGGTCAAGGAAGAAGTTAAAAGGTACATAAAAAAGCACGCAGAACAGTTTTACCTACATGAAAATGCTAAAGTACTCGAACTACTGATGTAAGTTGTAAGCTAACACCTAAGATAACCTTTTTACCCACCGTATAAAATTCATTTTGAAACTATCACTTATTTTTTGAATAATCTTGTGATCTTATCCCATATGGGATACGATTGGAATTTGAGTACGGACTTTATATTGGCGTTCCTAGAAAAATATTCCATTGATATTAAAAAAAATTAAAAACTCATTAAAATCACTTTTTCGCCCACTTGTGGAGAAGTGTTTAATTACCTATTGATGAACCGGTTAAATACATCGTTAAAGGATAATTTTTTCGTCTAACCAGCATAAATAAATGCCGATTCGCACAAATTAACACAACACTTCACTATAAACATTCAAACAAGTTACTTTACTTAGGTAATTTGGTGTGTTTAGGTACTAAAAATGTTAAGTCATAAAACCGAAAATAAATCCCAATATAAATGGGATATCGTTTGGTTAAATGTGATTGGAATCGCTTATCTTCATTTAGTGGCTATTTATGGGTTGTACGCAACGTTATTTCATGCTTCTTGGAAAACTAATCTTCATGGTAAGTCACCTTAATTTTTTAAAATTTAATATAATTTAATTTTCTTTTGTAGCTTTTTACGTAGCATTAATCGGAAGTTTAGGAATAACAGCCGGATGCCACCGTTATTGGTGCCATAAATCGTACAAAGCGAAACTTCCATTACGACTTATACTTCTATATTTTAACTCGTCGTTCTTTCAAAATTGCATTTATGTTTGGGTGCGAGACCATCGCGTTCATCATAAATTTTCCGAAACCGATGCGGATCCTCACAACTCAGCCAGAGGATTATTTTTTAGCCACATGGGTTGGCTGATGGTTAAAAAACACCCGGACGTTCTTGAAAAAGGAAAATCAGTACCCATGGACGATTTAAAAAACGACCCAATCGTGATGTTCCAAAAAAAATATTATTTCGTTTTAATGCCGATGTTTTGTTTCATCTTGCCGACGTTAATCCCGTGGTATTTTTGGAACGAAGATTTGAAAACTGCGTTTTACGTCACCATGTTTCGTTATTGCTATACAATTAATCTTACTTGGTGTTTAAATAGTTTTTGTCATACGATTGGATATCGACCTTATGATAAGTAAGAAAATATTTTTTAATATAATTCAAAAAATTGATTTTAAGAATATTTTAAAACTAAACTAAACTATATCGTGAGTTCAAAAAATCATTGGAAACTCACCATTTTAAGTTGATTTTATGTTCTTTCCAGTTTTTCTCTTTAATGTATATTTTGCCTTTATAATTTCCATCCTTTCTGTACAACCTCATCTGTCTTTTGGTTGGTATCTTTCTGTATCAAGTTGTTATCAGTCTTTATCTCTATATTTAGATTCTCTGTTCAATCTCTATTTAATATGTTTAAGTCTCCTTTCTTTCTTTTTGGTCCCTGTTCAGTTTTTTCTTCTAACCTCAGCCTGTCCAGACTTCTATTATGTATCAGCTTTTGGACCTAAAATGTGAGAATGAAATTTTATAAAAAATTGCGAATCTAATGTTTTTATTGCTACAACTTCTTTGCATAAGCTTATGACTGTGTATTTTGTATATTGAACAACTTCAGGGTAATGTCATCTTGAGTGGACCGCCTGAAACATTTTTATGATGTGACAGTCGAAGTGTGAAACTAATAGTGTTAACAACAGTGCATCCCAAAACCATCAATCCATATAAAAAAGAGTCGAAATGAACAGACGTGATTCTGTGTACAAATGAGCATAAAGTCATCATAATTTTATACATGATTGTAAGTAATAATTCTTTGGAAAACATGTCGGTGGCACCCTCAGAATTTCGTGCCTTTTTGTTGCCTTGAGTGGACCACCTTTCGTAACCTTGATTGGATCGCCTATGTTTATTTCATTTTTAGTGCTAAATTACCATTTTTATGGATATAAATTGACATTAAACTGGTTTTACTTATTTTTCACTGAAAGGAGCCAGACGATTTGGAAATGTTTGCTTGGAAACAGTTACTGATCATGATTGCGTGATCACCATTGACTTCTAACAAAGTCAGAATGTCTTATGTTAATGTATTATGGATGA
This sequence comes from Onthophagus taurus, assembly GCF_036711975.1. Classification (NCBI taxonomy): domain Eukaryota; kingdom Metazoa; phylum Arthropoda; class Insecta; order Coleoptera; family Scarabaeidae; genus Onthophagus; species Onthophagus taurus. The sequence goes on from NC_091967.1 coordinate 8,731,490, forward strand.
TGCTACTCATGGTGCGGTTGGATTTGCCAACAGCTCTTTTCTTGCTCGATAATTCTTCAAAGAAGCCATTCACGATGCAGAATGGTGTGGTGCTAAGATGGATAAAAGTTGTCTTCACTTACAAATATTGTGATACTGATAACGACTGTAATTCTGATGCTGCATAAGCATACATTTTGTTTGTGTATATGAGGGAAAACATTTACATGAAACAAACTTCAATAACTTTTGCAGTTTTTTAGCTTTTTATAGCTTTTTCTACATTTTGAAATGTTTCACAGATAGTCTACTCTTTTCACATTTTCTTTTTGCAAAAAATTTTATTTTTTTTAGCAAGATAGAAGTTTTTTTCTGCCAAATAACAAATCTAAGATCTTATACGATAAGATGATATAAACTAAATATTGATTATACAGGGTGTGTCAAATATGATTTGATATTTTCAGAAATACTTTTTTTATACAACCATATGATTTGATATGTTCATCGCATAGAAGGATTTATCATCCATGAAAATAATATATGCATCCCATTTAAAATAACATTGTTGGTTGTCATAGCAACCAGACATTTGACACACTACATTCAACATAAATTATTTGTATAGATTATAATAAACTAGAACTAACACTAGATCTAGAACTAGAAACATTCGGGATTAGCCGTCTTAAGAGACACACGCCTAAACACGAATGTTTCTAGTTCTAAGTTTTGTGTAAGTTTGACGTCACGAACGGTCCGTTGAGGTGTGATTCAACCGTCCATGATTAAAAACGTCAAATTTCCAAAACACCAACTTATAAACAAAACTAATAGTTTAGATTTATATAAAAAGAAAATTTTAATCATTTTTTTATTTTAGAAATATGAAAGCCGTACAAAATAACTTATTGGGTCCATTAACAATTGGTGAAGGTTGGCATAATTATCATCACGTATTTCCATGGGATTACAAAGCTTCAGAATATATGGGATACGGTTGGAATTTGAGTACGGGCTTTATCGATTTAATGGCGAAAATTGGTTGGGCGTACGATTTAAAGTCGGTTTCAAAGGAAATGATAGAAAAAAGAATGTTACGAACCGGAGATGGGTCTTTAGCTATTAATGGAAAGAAACAAATTGGCGCCGAAACTAAATGTTACGAGAGTTATTTGTGGGGTTGGGACGACGTCGATATGATTCCAGAGGAAAAGAAAGATACCACCCGATTATTTCAGCATAATTAAAACAAGATTTTTTTTGTATTGCTTTTTTATCAATAAATTTATTTAATTTGTTGTAAATGAACCTTTTCTTTTACGTAGATAGTGAAATTAGTTGAAAATTATACGTTGCGTGTTCACTTTGCATGTTTTTGGTAACGTGTGCTGCTGTAACATGCATGATGACAAGTTGCAATCCAAAAACAGGTGATTTCGCTATTAAATCTGTTAATTTCCGTGAAATTTGAAATTCAAAAATATTTTTTTAACCGTATTTTATGAAGTAATAACTTTTACAACAATTATAAGAATTAATATGTAAACGTTTGTTGTGGGGGAATTCACAAGGTTTAAAAATCCTAAGAACACTAACAATATATTTTTTAAATTTATGAGTACTTAATAATTCTAACAATATAACAAATTTTATTTTGTAATTGTATTTCTTATCTAACCCAACATATTTCTTTCTTTATTCATAACTTTTAACGGACGTCTTTGTTATTATTAAAGGATTTTTTTTAAGTGGGGTCACCCGATTACGAATGTTTTAATAATTACCCGCTACCGAATTGATTATCAACGCATGCATATATGTATATATATATATATATAGTGTACTATATAAGAGTATATATAAATTTTTGGCGTGTTGAAGGTGTTAAACTTAGCAAGTAGTGTCAGTTGCGACGATAGCGTATCGTTCAACAGTCGAAAAAATAATAATAATACGTCATGTCTTAGATATTATGAGTAGGACAACACCCATTCGTAAAATATTTTTATTAAACCTTGGTTATGTGGTTACCGAAACATTCGGTTCGCGATGTTTCCAAAGTGTACATTAATCAAAATCAATGGGAAATTCGCTCAAACACTTGCTGCTGTAACAGGTTGGTTAATTTTAATCTTTTGACTCTTTAAATTAATAAATCTAAATAAATAATTTTTTTGTTGTTTCAAAAAAAATCATTTTAATTAGCTTATTATTTTGCTTATTTATTTCACACCACGATTAAAATTAACTTCTTCCGACACTCAACTGACGTAAAGTCAAATTTTGAGATTATTTTGTTATTTAGTAACCATAAATCAGATTTAATTTGATGTAAAAAAAAATTCATTGCTTAATCTACAAAAAAATGCAAACACGAATTTTTTAAAGATGATTAATACCACATTTAACTAACTTTATCGTACCTTTTTAAATTTTTAGTGAACTTATTTATAATAGCCGATGGAATGCACTATGGTTGGTCATCGCCGATAATTCCAAAATTAAAATCGGCGGATCCACAAATACCATTAGATAAGACTTCAATAACAATACTAGAAACAATGTATTTAATCGGTGGTTTAGCTGGATTACCAGCTACAATGTATCTAACCGACATATTAGGAAGAAAAATCGCTATTTTATCAGCAAGTGTATTAAATTTGCTTTCCTGGATTTTAATAGCATGCACAACAAACATCTATGTTTTGTATATAGCAAGATTTTTAGCGGGAATGACAGCGGATATGGGTTTTGTATCAATACCGATGTACACAGCTGAAATATCAGATAAAAATATTCGTGGAGCTTTAACTGGATTTGTTTTGGTCGCAACAATCTTAGGAGTTATCATAATGTACAGCGCAGGGCCGTTTTTAACAATTTCCGAATCCGCATTAATTGGAGCCGGGTTAAATGTAATGTCGATAGGAACGTTTAGTTTTTTACCCGAATCTCCGTATTATTTACTAAAAAATAACGATGAAGAAAAAGGTAGGAAATCGTTAAAATTGTTTCGAAGGAATTCAAATGTTGAACAAGAATTGGACGAGATTAGGATTGCCGTTGAACGTCAACGATCTGAAAGAGGAAAATTTATCGAATTAATTGCGAATAAAGGTAATCGAAAAGCAATGATAATAATAACAGTATTAAGTGCAACGTTACATTTCGGTGGAATGAGTGTTATTACAATGAACTTGAACGAAATATTTTCGGAAGCTGAAGAATTTTTGTCGCCGGAAGCATCAAGTATAATTTGTTCGATAGTAATGTTAATCGGAGTTATTATAGCGTTAAGATTAGTCGATAAATTTGGTAGAAAAATACTTTTGTTTACTTCTTGTGTATTAACAGGTTTATCTTTAACATTATTAGCAACTTATTTTGTTTTAAAAGATAACAAATATCATTACAACATCCATTGGATACCGTTGTTTGCTGTTATTTGTTATTCCGTTTTTTTAAGAATTGGAATATGCCTGGTTCCTTTGGTTATGAATGCAGAAATTTTTCCATTAAACGTTAAATCTAAAGGTATGACGTACGGTGATTTTATCGGTATAATAAGTGGTATTATTTGTATCTATATTTATCAAGAATTAACTCATAGATTCGGAATTTATTATCCCTTGTATATTTTCGCTACCTGTTGTATGTTGACTGCCTTTTTTACCGTTTTTTTTATACCCGAAACGAAAGGAAAAACTTTAGAAGAAATTCAAATGATTTTAAGGGGGGAAAAATTAAAGGGATCCGAAGAAATTAAAGACGTTAATGTATAATTTATTTTAATTTTTTTATGGTTTTATATATTTAAATAATATAATTAATAAATAATTCAAAAAATATCTTATTTTTATTAACTCAACTCAACACTAAGAAAATTATGGTCTTCCAACCATTTTTTTCGACGTATTCGAAGTCATCCACGATTATTCCTTTTGATAGAAGAGAAGTCAGCCGCCCCAAGTACCACGAACAAAACTTGTGGCAACCAACGTTTTTGAAATCAGAAATAAGAAGTAACAGAAATAAGTATCACGAGTAGAGTTGATATAAGAAATAATCTCGGCCGATTTCGAAGACGTGTTGCTCCAAAAAGCCAGGAAACAGCTCCTCGCAAATGGCGATTGTCGAATTGACCGAATGTGACAGCGTTTAGTCTTGCTGAGGAATGAATCATTCTTGGCCAAAGTGTTCCGGTACTCACAACTCCACAAGTCAGTTTTTAGTTAAATATGTCGAGTTTGGACCCATTTTAAAGGATTTTTTATGAAGTTGACAAATATGTCAAAATTAAAAGTTGAAAGATCGAACTTTTTGGTTTTTTGCGATAAATGCACCAAGTTTGGACTCACTTTAAAGGTTATTTTATGAAGATTACGGATATAATAATAAAATTAAAGTTGACATTGACATCTGAAAGTTTTTTTCATGACAAAACCCGACTGTTTCTAGTTCTAGGTCTTGTGTTAGTTCTAGTGATAGTGTAAAACTAGAACTAACACTAGATCTAGAAATATTCGGGTTTAGCCGTGCGTCTTCAGACTTTTCTAAGTTCTTGTCTAAGACGCCCGGCTAAACCTAAAACTTTCTAGTTCTAGGTCTAGTGTTCTTGTACATTTTAATTGATCTAAAACTATTTTTTTTTTGATTTAATCCACTTACCTTGCTTATAATTTCATCCATTTACCCATTTTGAATTAAATACAACCTTTAAATCCAATTAAATATGTGTTTGTCACTAAAAAAACTTAAATTCAACGTCAATTTTGACAAGCGACTGCAATATTTGGATCTTAATCACCATGGTAACCGAGACATGTTGGATAACCTTAAAATAATAAAATTTTATACCGATTTTTTTATCAATTCTAACTTAATTTTTATTAATTTTAAAACAATTCGAATTCTTTAGGATTATCTCGCATTCATAACAAATTCGTTAATTCTAGTTAATTTAAATCGATTCTAATTAAGAGAAATAAATTAAAAATATCTCTTTTTGATTTAATCCACTTACCTTGTTTATAATACCCTAGATAAACCAATTTTGAGTTAAATACAGCCTTTTCAACCAATTAAATAACAGTTTTCCCGTAAAAAACTCAAAATTTAAAAAATAAAAATTTTACTTCATTTTTAACAAGCACCTGCAATATTTGGATCTTAATCACCATGGTAACCGAGTCAAGTTGGGTAACCTAACAATAATAAAATTATAACCGTTAATATTTCGCTTTATATTTTAATATTTTTTAAATTTTCTTTTCTTTTCTTTTATATTTTTGTTGGATAACCTTATACAGTATGTTTATTCAACGGACTTTGGATACAACCCATACTAACATAATACGGTACTTGATTGGCATTTGATTTTAAAGTACGCCATCTATGAGGCACATTTCAGTTTATCTTTCATTTAAGCCTTTGTTTATAACTTAGTTATTACTTTTGCGATTGAATAACAGATGTCACTTTAATATTTAAAACGATAATGTAAAGTACAAAATAAAAATTTATTAATTTATTGCGGTTTATAATTAATTATGTACTTATATAAAAATAAAATAAAATCACAATAAAAAATATTTACAAATGTGAAATACCTATAAAAATCATTTTTTAAAAGAACTGAAAACTAATGCCAGAAAAAGAAAAAGAATACATTGAGAAAATAAAAAGATGTGCAATTGTAAAGAGAAAAGCGGAAAAGCGTCCGTGAAATTCGTAATTTAATTGGCAATGGGGCGACTTTATTTTCGTGTTCGACGCGGCGCTGTCTCTCGTTCGCTTTCTTTCGCCTTTAAATTCTCAAACGAGACAATCCCGGCTAACTTTCCCGTAGGAATTCCCATTTCGAGCTCGTCGAAATCGCCGTAATCTCGCCAAGTTTACTTTCTCGGGCAATCAACGCCCGGAGGACTTGAAAAAGTACACGTGAAGACGTGTCGAAAAGAAACTCTCGAAACTAAATCAAAAACTGTTACCACGATTAAGATTTAAAATAAACAAACAACCAAAATTAAGAACTATCTTTAAGTAAATACAACTTACAACATGTATGTATTTATTGTATATGTACGAATTCCACTTATACATCTGTTACTGGTGTAGTTGTTGTTCTGAAGGACTTTAATCGAACATTAGGTATGCACTATTGACAATACCTCGCTACTCAAAATACACCGAATAGGTTGTATGGGTAAAACAGGGTTGGAATAGTTCACGGAATTCTATTGAAGTAGGCTTAGGGATGCATTGATTCGAATCAATCGTTCTGATAATTATTAAACACTTTGTGTCGACGCAGCGAGAAATAACTCTCATCTATATCTCTCCTCAAACCGTTTATATTGAAACTGGGTTAGCTTATCCGCAGCAATTACGACACATATACACTACGCTAATAATTACTGGACGTATAAGGCTTTATCCCTAAATATACATGGAATATCTCTGCGAAGTGTTAATTGAAATATTGATATAATGTTACGAGAGGGTTATGATAATAACTAAAATGTACCAACACACTAATAATTAAAGCTAAGTCAATAACTTCACGGTTTCTTCTTTTGTACTTGTTTAGAGGTGTCGTCGTCGTTCGGAATTGCAGCGTGCCGATCAATAATTAATTACAATGCGCAATATTGGACTGGCCCCAGGGTTTGTGCACTTCCCGGAAGCTGTTCTGTTCGGTCCCGATTTATCCTACTACGTGAAATCTATACACCACATAGCGTATAATTTTCTTGTATTGATTAATCGTACCAAAAGAAAGCTATTAATATGATACTAATTTGATAATCTAAAAAAAAACATTATCATTATGCAACATTAAAATCAGTGGAGGATGACGCAAGTTTCTCTCCCCGCCTACACTATGTCCATGGCATGTGAATTAAACCGAGGTCCATTCTACGAAGCACACCCGTGACACAATGGACACGTACACGTGTGCCACCGCCGCCGAAATATTGATTGACACGGTATGTGACAAGGGCTGGACCGAGCTGCGGAACCTGTATGAACGCTTTTGTTTAAATTTTATCCCCAGTTAACATAGGTTCACAACGAATTACAAAACAAAACTTGAAATGTTATTTCTCAAGACGGGATATGTTTTCGAGTACTATGGAAATCGGAATAATCCGATTATCCGATATAAATTTGCCGCAGAAGTTCCAATAAAATTGAACGCCCTTTCTGCTTTAAAAGTGGATGTCGCGATAGACATGAATCGCCGATTGATAGGGTAATGAAATTTTGCAGGTATGATGCAGATCGTGGACTCCACCTAACAATAATTGGGGAATTACCTCATTACAATGTTATCGGAAATCCATTAGTTTCAAAGCCCGGAGGACGTTATTCGTCGATTACGGACTCATTACACACACGATTCAAATCTAAAATCACGGTCTATGTAATATTATAATTGAATTATTTGTTTTTAAATCAGAAATAGTTTAATTTCCATTTCATTAACCTTGCTTCGTGTAATATGGTAACATGGTAATATGGCAATATGGTAATATGGTAATGAAGATGAATTATTAAGAATCCAAGCCAATATACTTCAGTTTTGGCGTATTTGTGGGGGACAAATCCAATAAGTTTGCTTTCTCACTTGATACTATTCTAATCATTTTGAATTTTTAAATGTAACACCTTGTATATAGTTTTATAATTAGAATTTATGTTTCAATACGAATTCAATCAAATTTTAAATGCAGCCCAACTGTATTATAACTAATTTAAACAACTAAATTGCTAAAATACATAACGTCTACTTCATTAAGCGTTCATTATGTTGTGTTGTTAATTTAACAGTACTCTCATCGATGCAGTACGGAAATTAATCGTGATTTATTGATAACTCGTTGCCTTAACTCTGCAACACTTTCATGATTAGTTTCATAAACTCGACTTTTTAAGGATTCTCGATAAAAGTAGTCTTAGGATTGAGATTAGGTGACTCATCCAATATTAGTAATCCATTATCCTGCAAATGCTTTAGATAACGCCGAACTTTTTTAACAGCCAAAATGAGCTGTAATTTAGACTTATTGAATCAACTACATACCTAAGTAGTATCAGCTGTTAAATTTCCTTCGATAAAGAAAGTTCCAATTAACTGATACTTAACCATCTAAGTTCTATATCTTGTATTATTGCATAATACGAAGGTGCACAGCTCGACGGCCCGATCGTGACGTCACGCATGGCTAGTTCTAGTTCAATAAATAAACTACGTGTCAAAAAAATTGCAACACTTCGAAAGAGCTGAATCAAAAAGCTGAAATTTATACAAGTAATTAAAAAAAAAATACCAACAATTTATGTCAATAAAATGTTACATCCCACGATTGTTTATGCACTGTTTAATTCTGCGAGGCATGTTCTGAAATATCTTATAGAATCTCATCCCAGGCTTGCTGTAGATAACGATGAAGTTCCTGCAAGGTGTTTGCTGCTTGAGCGAGCAGGCCAGGGTACTTCTTGTACTTCTTCTTCGTGTAGGAAGTTCTGACACATGTGGGCGATATGAGGTCGGGCGTTATCCTGTTGGAACATGAATGTTACTGCTTCCAATAAATCACCCAACACTTATTATTAATAACATTTACTCTTTTATATTCAGTTTTGAATAAATATTTGAATATACGTTTCGTGCTTTGGTTAAAAATGGGGAAATGATAAAAATTTCAGATCTTTGTTTCTAAATATCTGTTGAATATTTTGTGTACATAGATTTAAATAAAAATTGAATTACAAACCGTGGAATGAGTTTCCTCTGAGATTCATCGAAAATCTTCTCACGAATCCCTTACGTGACCACCATTGGAGATTAAGTTTTCGAACGTAATGGAACTAAATTTGGGCTATATTCTTCTGTGGGGTGGCTGCTATCGATTAGGGTAAATGGGTGAAAGTGAAATCGTGCTCCCCTACTCCCAAGGAATTCCAATTGGGTACTAGGAAGCTATTATGTAGTAAATCCATTTAAGAAGAACATAATCGTTTGAGGAGATAATACTTTTAAAATGACTTTTTTTTGGGTCATGTTCCTGAATATCGTCACCATATCGGATTTACATAAAAAATCTCGCCCTTTCAGTTGGAAGCACGTCTTTCCAAGAGGACGACCCACAATCCAGCGGGGTTTTAGTAACTCCCCAAGGTTTCAACGCGTTCCTCTTCTCTTACCCTTTTCGGGGGATAAACCACCCTCTGCCCAAAGCGACGAGTAATTAGAAAGCGCCACCGGGAGACGTATAGCGTTCACTTCAAAGAGGGATTTTTCGACGAGAATGATGTTTTATTCGAATATAGGTGGGGAGTGTTTCCCTCGTCTCTTCAACCCCCCCACGTAGAACGGTGTTCTGTTCGGACCAGCGCAACAATCTCTCTAGTATCCAGGTCACAGCATGCAACTGCATACAACTCAATACATTTACGAGATGGTTGGGGTAGGTTCTAGTTTTTCTCGTTTGACCTAATGATTAAATTTGTTAAACACGATCCCACATCGATTCTCAGAAAAGAATCAAATTTTTTTTTGATTTTTGATATTTAGCAGAAATTTTAGAGCAATCAACGTTTCCCCACTTACACCTAATAACGGTGATTTTCATCCCTTCCTTGCCCAACATTCCCTTTGGTGCCCCACTCGTTTTCTCTCTTTGGAGGTTGTGAAGGCGAAGTTCGGCATTGAAGTGACGTAACGGAAAGGGGAAGCGAGAAACGATTTGTCACAGATGGGGGGAGATGAAGTGTAGGGGGGGGGGAGCTCTTTTCCGTGTAATCTCGCTAATTAGTGGGGCGGCAAATTGCGAATAGTTGGGAAATTCTTGACTTGACGCACTTTGTTTCGGGAATTTTAACACCGTCGACGTCGCGTCGTTGTAGATGCTGTTGTGCACTCACCATTTATTTTCTTGTCACTCTACCTTTTTCGCTTAATTCTTTCTTAATTTTATTCGAAATATGTTAGAAACGTTTTTGTGGGATTCACCGAATTGACATACATCGATATAGGTACTTTTTTCGCGTGAAATGAATTTCTTAATTGGATAGCAAGCGGTTCGCTCGAATGGTGAAAGGCCTGCCTTTACACTAATGAGATTGCCATCCAATTTGCGTTTTACGTCGGAAAGACCGACGACAGGGTGGCTTTTTTTGTCTTAAAAAAAGTTCTTTATCCCTCTAACTAACCCCTCGGTGTGTTGAAGGTTCTCTTCGATTGGAGACGACCACAGTGGATCGGGAATAATGAGGTAGCGCGTACTTTATTCAAAAATCGATTCAATACGATCACATTGTCACTTTGAAACTACTTCGATCCTAAAAAAAAAATTATCTATCAATAGAGTTATTTCAATCAAATTCATGAACTTTCTTGGTTACGTTAACAACTAAGTAATATTATTATTATTATTATTGCACGATACTTTATAAGCAAGATTACTTTATTTTGAACTGTATTAGGGATACCTAATCTACCAGGGAGATGAACAGATCCTAATAAACTTCTTTATGCTTAAAGCAACATATCAATACTACTAATAATCACTAAACTGTAATAATATAACAGTTTTAGGGATAACTACGGGAGATCTTAGGAATGACGCTGAAGAGTACGGCACTACATCGAGAATAGTTACATTTTCCGAGAATTTATTGAAGAACTATTGAAGGCAACAAAAGGTAGGAGGTAATAGGAGCTGGTAGAATAGGTGGTGATGGTAGAATATTGTGATTGGAAGAAGGTAACAGAAGTAAGCAGGTGGTAGATAGAAACTAGATGGTGGCCAGAAAATGATAAAATAACATCTGGTATTGATATGTTAAGAGTTTGTAGATAATAGTAGCTCATAGGAAATGGCAGAAGAGAGGAAGTATCGTATGGCAGAAAGTATATCCTACAAGAAAGCTTGCAAACGGCAAAATTTAGCAGAAGTATGGATGGAAGAAACGAATGGAGATAAGAAGATGATAAAAACAACCCGAAAGAACTCTAGTAACACCTCTGGCATAAAACCCACACTCAATTTTTGAGTCTCTTGCTACACGTGTCGTTTTGATACTGTCCCATACCGCATATTTTGCTTATTGATAAATTAAGTCAAAAAAGAGCTGCATCGCTGAAGATGATGTTTCGCCACAATGTGGATTGATTTTTAATTGAAGCATTTACAAGTTGCAAACATCTCTTCATCAAGTCTGGAATCTCCGCATACCAAAATAGATAATCCCAAATTTTGTATCCTACTTAGGAGTAATTTAGGCATCTACAGATTTTTATTCCATTTAGTATCATAACAAATGTAGCAAACTTGAATCGCAATACACATCTAGTACCGAAGATTGGAGTTCTGAAGAGACCTTTTTAACAATTGCACTTACATTGATTCCAAATCTAGATTAAACTTCCTTTCATTATCTTTTAAAAGTTTTCCTTTTTAACCATAATTTTTTTTTACATTCACATCTAACTTGTTGAACAATATCTATTATTGCTACTACATATTACTTCCACCTAGAACGTAGTTGGAGAACAACTTACAACAAAGACGCCGAAACTGAGGGTTACTCTGAAAAGTTCTACCCCAATAAGGTTTGTACGGCGCAAGCCCGTTGCTGGCGTCACGACGCCAGTGTCGCGGCGTTTGTGACGGTGATAGGACGCGCGCGACGTCGCATCGACGATGGAGCACGCTTTGGAAGGCTACCGCCAATGCTGCTGCTATTGCCGCCGCTCTTGTTATCAACGCCGTTACGGTTTTCGATCGGCGTTAAAAGCCGCGTGTTGAAGGCGTCTGGAAACGTCCGACGCGCCACATTATGCTCTGCTTGTAAAAGAAAATAGTAACTGACCTTAGCGCGCGCGGTTTGCAGTTAGTTGCCGAAAGAGAGAAAGATAGAGAAGTTCGGGCGAACTAGCTAGAAATAAAAAAATAAGAAAAACAAACGAAAGAAGTATGTTGGTGGTGTTTCATCTTGCTCTTTTTGGCTCCCTTACAACAGGTAAGTCTTTGAAGTTTTTATTCATCAATAAGTTCAAAATTTTTGAAAACCTTTTAGGCATAAATACATATACTTGAATAGCTCATGTATGATTAAAAAACTAGTCTAACAATTTGAAAGTTGTAAATTTGATAAACTGAGAATCATGCTCGAGCATTTTAAAGCTTCTTGTGAAGCTTTAACAGGTAAACGCGATTTATATTCATGTTCTTGGGGGCGGCATCCGTGAAAAATGGCGTCGTTCTAAGCGGCAACCTGATTTATTATACAAATTTTAGACCGCCTCGCTAAGTTTGCTTAAGTTTTGTATTGTTCGCAACGCGTTTAAACATTTACAAATAAAATCAATACTAATTTTCATCTTAATTTATTATCTCTTGATGTTAACGTTGTCTCAAAAGACTCGGCGGTGTGGCTAAATAGTTAGGGATGTATGTAAAAAGGAAAAACTCATTTGCATTAACCTAAAAGCACACCGTTGTATTCAATTACACTCTAACAGGTTCCCATCCAGTGGGAGAAGAGTAAGTTGGTAATGTACGCGGCCGATTTACCATACAAGAGTTTCCCCGAAAGCTTGAAACTTTTGGAGATTAGGATGCGCAGCTTTCTCGCTTTTCTTGCAAACGAAAAACTTTTCTCGCATCTCGATTTTATCGTTGTGCAAAAGATTTTAGATTTACAACATTTTTTCGATGAACGAAAAAAACTTGTCGTAATTAACATTTTGGGACTCCTAGAACTAATTTAATATCGAAACTGTTATATGAGTTCTTGGTTGGATGTTGTGTCTTCTCGAATGGTACTACAATTACCAACCTATATTAACAGGAGTTCTCAGCTTAAACGCAAGCGATAAGAGAAGTTGTGCGACCTGCTCCCAACCGATATCAAGAGGTTAATTACCACGAAGGATGGAGGGTGTAAGGTAATCTTGAAGCATCACGTTTTCTTGTTATTGCTTCATGTATAGATACGTAGTTATTATCTAATGATTAATATGGGTTTTATTAATATAAGAAAATAAGAAATTTATAGAAGTTTTTCAGAGACGAGATAAGTTCCAATTTGCACTTTAATGCCGCTTGGTTTAGTTCAACACCCAATAAGTTGTGTTTCTATCCTTGCATGTGTCTAAACACCAGTGTTAGCTGTTGTCCAAAGATTAAAATATTTGCTATGTAGGTACAGAAGTTCTATGAAAGTTTCCATTTTCTGAACAGTTGTGGTTTCTTTTGTACATGTAATTGACTTTCATTGAAAATACATCTCAATTCTGTTCTTTCACTTTTCGTATTCTGTTCATACAGATAGGTACCATTTCATTTGATCTCTACCAATGCATTAAATTGCATCTCGATTTTAACTTTGCGGTTTCCATTATTCTCGCTGCCATGTTCCATTTCACTGCATGTATTCGATGGGTGATCAGCATCTAGAATTTCACTGCACACTGACGTTCTTTGTATAGTCCTGCAATTTCGCCCGTGTGAAGTAACATCGTTGTATGGCGACTTATTTTTTTCATTTGAAAACGTTTTGTTGTGAGTTGTTCGTTAAACAATGGCATAGACTGAACCCAACCCAAGAACTTCAAGCATAACTTTCAAGCGTTAGATTGTTGTATATTTACCATTGAACTAAAACTAGAACTAACACTAGATCTAGAACTAGAAACATTCGGGTTTAGCCGTCTTGAGAGACGTGCGGCTAAATCCGAATGTTTCTAGTTCTCGGTCTAGTGTTAGTTCTAGTATTGCACTAGCACTATCACTAGAACTAACACAAAACCTAGAACTAGAATCATTCGGGTTTAGCCGTCTTGAGAGACGTGCGGCTAAATCCGCATGTTTCTAGTTCTCGGTCTAGTGTTAGTTCTAGTATTGCACTATCACTAGAACTAACACAAGACCTAGAACTACAATTATTCGGGTTTGGCCGTCTTGAGAGACGTGCGGCTAAATCCGCATGTTTCTAGTTCTAAGTCTAGTGTTAGTTCTAGTTTTAATTGTTATTCAGCGTTGTATATTTTTCATTGAACTAACCAAAACTCTATATTTTATAAAATATAGAAAACAAAATCAAAATTTGAATTTTTTTGGATTTAAAATTGAGAGTCTTTTCTTGTTAGTTGAACCAGAAACTTATTTAGTATACTCGTGTTTTAGTGAACGTGTGGTCAGAGTGGCGCAACGCGAGCCCAGGTGAATTATGAACAGTAGGGAAGACTTAACTCTCCGGAAAGACTCACCTGGCCCAGATACGAAGGAGACGTTGCTCTTCAAACACGGGTTTTCCCTCAATTAATTCAGGATTATTCCCCCGGTCGACCGAAGCTCGGTTTCGAGGGTTAAATGACGGCATTAAGAATTTATCCTTAACCTCTCGTCATATTTAAACGCAATTCTATCAAAAAAAAAAAAACATATATATTAATTATGTTGTTTTAGACGATTCTTACGTTTAAATTTGAAAATCATTGAAATTGTTTTTTTCGTTTTAAAAGAGGAAGGAGACTTCCACCTTCCGTTTCGTAATTTCCGGTGCGAATTTCGTGACGATCGCCTTTCTGATTTCACGTCACCAACTAGAAGTCGTCCCGGCTTAAAGTAGAAGGGACGGACCGAGTCGACGCCGCCGGTCAACACCGCAACGAAGGAGGCTAGATGCTGCTGGTACTGCCGCGGTAGCTGATTAGTATTGAATCTGGCTGATGACACGCCCGGTCGATATTTGCGCGCTGAATATGAAATGTGGTGGAGGCGTCGTCGGTGCATTTTGTCGTTCGTTGTCTCCTCCTCTCCTCTTAACCGGGGTGAATGGCATCCGAGAAAGAATGATGACGGTGAAAAATTAATGCTAAGAAAAATGGGAATATAATTTAAAGTTTGACTTTTATCTTTATTGTCTAGGTTTTTGCTTCCTTTCAAAGTGATATGTCGAGTCTGCTGCGAAGTTTACTCGAATCTCGTCGGTAAACAAGCATTGCTTGAGGAGATGTCTAGAACCTATCCCTTATATTTGTTTATTTCTTGAACGACCTGAAAGGTTTCTTGTGTTCAAGCCAACTATTTCCAGTCCATCATAAAAACATTTTTTGTTGTTGGTTGTCATCTACACACTCCTAAATAATTCCATAACTCTTCGCGAATATTCGATTTCGAAGCTGATCATCATATAAACTAGTTTTTTTTTGTTGTTGGGGAGGTGGGATAGAGGCGAAGGGATTGGAATTGGTGGTTCTGCCGACGACGAAACGGAACGCATTGTCGATAAAGTGATGCAAATGGACCCTCCGCAGCTACTTCGTCCGCACACAATAGCGCAATCTACGATTTCCATCCATTCCGTGTACTCTCCATATCTGCCTCCAACCTCAAGGAACTTCAAGATGCTACCGACATTGAAATCGTACATCCCTTCTCACCAAGTTTCACAACGTTCGTCTTGACGGTTAAAATTAATATCCGAGGTGGGTGCGAATTTTTCAGCGCTCCTCGAAATTGTAGTTGGGAGAATTTCTGTTGCTATTGTGTGTTCTCGAAGATACCTTATGATATATTTGAAATCGACGGGACGTGAGAAATAAAATAGAAAGGTCGGTTTGTAATAATACAGATTTATTTTATACAATAGGAGAGATTTTTGCTTTGTAATCAATCTCGGAAGACAATTTCAACGACTCGAGGGTATTCTCGGTATGAAATGCGGGCAACGTCCAGGGAATATATTGCTTGGGTATCGTACGTCATAATCCCGACAGATACCTCGGTTTTGCGGACGTGCACCTCTTGTAATATATATATAATATACCGGACGAGATATACGACGTAATTTTGTATTTGAAAAATTACCTTTTACAAGAAAACGACTCCGAAGTTAATAATATCATCCAACAAGGTATTTTTATCTTGTTACATGTATATTAAAGTAGTAGTCAAACCCCGGCTTTAATCTCCTCTTTAATACGATTTTGAATTTATATTTGTTCGAAATTTTGTTCAGTGTCTATCTAAAGACAAGAATTTTCCTAGAAACAGATATAGTTTCTATATTGATCTCTGTGTATTTTGGAGCAAAGGAAAATATATTTTCTATTAAACAAACTCCGTGCTTGCTTGGAAACTTCAGATAAATGGGATTTTTCAGTTAAGTGTACATGAGGACTTAATGAATTATGTCGATAATTTGGAATTCCTTATCAGACTCCAGCTGGAAAATTTCTTAAAAATACAATATTATTGTTTGTTGAATATGCATCAGAGTTCGCGTTGGTGGAATGATTGCAAATGGCTTACAAAATGTTATGAATCTGTCATGTTGAAGATGACATAGCTAAAATCTCCATTGTTATTTTGTGGTTCTACATCTATGGGTATTGGTGTTGTACTATTTAATCTTTGTAGGTAATATAGATGAATTTGATTAAATTATAGATTTCTGCAATATTTTTCTGGTCAGGCTCTTGGATTTCGTGCGTAGTGAGATGGATGATGGAATCTGGAAACTCTTATTTTCTTAAAGCTTTCGACTTGTTTGATCAACTTTTACTGCATCTTCTTATATAGAGTTCTGACAATCATACCTTTGGTGTGCATCCATACCAGATTGCACCAATGACATGGATGTATGCGGATTTTTGTAGCACATTGACTATATAAACAGACAACAGTAATCCAGAAGGGATTTCATACTGATCTAGTTGTTATGGTGTTGTACTAAATCCAGATACAACGTAATTCATTATTCATGACAGTATTGTTGTACGGAATGACCCCCTTTCCTGATACCATCAGAAAGATTGGTGTCATTTCGAATTCCGGTTTGACTTGACGTCCAATATGACGGAGATTTGCAAAACGACTGAGGTTGTACTTCATATACTGCAGGTTGGGTTCCTTCCTCCCAGCTTATGTTACATACACTTTTATACTTCGTCATCCAAACCATGCAAACCAGAAAAATTGTAGAATCGCTGCTTCTGCCATGTCATTGGTCTCGATCATCACCACTAAATGCATCAACACAGAAATGAGGTGGGAATGTTCTACCGCATATCA
The DNA here is from genome assembly GCF_036711975.1 of Onthophagus taurus. Classification (NCBI taxonomy): domain Eukaryota; kingdom Metazoa; phylum Arthropoda; class Insecta; order Coleoptera; family Scarabaeidae; genus Onthophagus; species Onthophagus taurus. The sequence goes on from NC_091967.1 coordinate 8,748,562, forward strand.
TATAATATTAAGTTTCATCGACCATAGGTACCATAGGTTATTATTCGCACTATTATTTGTATAATGGGAAACGATTATAGGATTTGTGACAACGTTACTACGTCATCAAATTCTCTGTAAAATAGTGTCCATATAATGTCATAGTTATAATACTCCACCTATAATAATAATATAATAATCAAGATAACTGCACTTGCTGGTTTTACGATATTTTCAATTTTGGCCTCTAGGGGAAAAACAAAAGGGGCTTATTTTGTGGATTAGAGATTAAAGCAGATTGGATCTGGTTTCAAAGTAAACTATGCTTATTTGATTGGGTTTGATATTGGATTATAAAGATTTAGCCTTGAAAGTTAATGATGGAAAAATTCATTGACACGGAGCATTACTGATGATTAAAGATATCGTATATTAGTAGCTCTCTTGAGAGCTTTATAAGATATTCAATTCTTTCACGGCGTCCAGTAGCAACAAAAATACGATTTTATCTTTTTGAGCGATCAAATATTTTTTGAAGATTCAACAATTTAAGACTATTAATCGAAGTTGGTGCCTTCTCTTAGGTTTTCTTCTTCCTTCATGTTGTCAAACGTTATATATGTTTTCCAGAATTTTTCTTCTATGGGTGTTTATTTAGATAACGTATTGATGGTGGTTGGAATTAAAATTAATTCGAAGATGGAATTTCTTAGGTCAGGAAATGTTTTCATGAATCTTTTGTGATTCTATAATCAGCGCTATTTATAGTCAGTATTCAGTATTCGTAAAAAGTGGACCTTTTAATTGTTATGCAAAGAAGTGGGTTACGAGATTTCGTCAGTAATAACATCCTTAACTATTACTACAATCCATGTTTTCTTTCCTTTATTTGGTCTAGCTGCACCATTATTATGACCCGAAAGCAAGTATGTATTGTCGTTTCGGATTGCTCGTTATTTCCATAACAACATATACATTTTTAGCTTTCCAGAATTACTGATCTTTAGAAATCGGTGAGCAAGTAACTGCGGGTTTATCGTTATCCCCATGGGTTAAATTTAGAATTTCTAGCTTTATGTATGCATAATTAAGCTTTAAACAATTCCAACTCTAAAAAATTCTAGGAATTCTTTATACAATAGAAACAATGATATAAACTCATTTAGATGCTTTTGTGATGTAAATGTTATGTGATCAACGAAAATCATTATAACATTAAGTTATTATCCTTTGGATTATTTAATTTTTTCATTTTACATGGATAAGATTTCCCTCAAGACACCACAAACAAAATTCGTTACTTTAACCCCATAATTTCTATTTCTCATTACGCTTGAGGTGTATCCCTTTATTATTTACGTGAGACGGTTACAGGATTACGCTTCACTTCTTCTACTACGCGCCGCTTTGTGTTTCAATTAAGACGCAGGCAACGTATTTTATTGAGAAGAACAACAGATTTATTATAACGAGGGTGAACTCAATTTTAATAAATTTCCAATGCAAATTTTGCGTTCCGTTTTCTGCCACTGGCATTTTTAATTATATTATTACAATATTAAGTCTTTTTTCGTAATTTTTTTTAAGCCGTGATAGATTTGTTTTTGTTTCTTTCTTAATTTGTTCTTGTTTTTTTGAATTAAAGAAGTAAAAGTGTTTTTAATTGATCCCGTTTTCCTGCACTTAATTAACGATTACCATCGGGTTGGGTAATTTAAAACGTGTAAACACGAACCGGGCGCTACACGATAAATATCCCCGATAATATTAAATTCGCCGTTAATTACTTGCGTTTTGTAGTTCGTTCCGCATTCCCTTTTCCATTTTAACGAGGGGGTGCTTTTAATTACGGCGCGTTGAATTTTTCTTTTCTACCTTTTTTTTGTGTCCAAGTAATCGGGGTGGAACTTAAACCGTAACGTTTCAACGAATTTAACCCCTATAATTAACAAGGTATGGATTAAACTGCCAGAGTGTTCGAGAGAGGCCATCTTGCCAGAGGGTTTAATTTCGTCAAAATCGTGGACATCGAGAGACTCCTCAACCGGATATTACAATCGCCAGTGGCAACGTTTCGACGCCGGAGTAATAAATCAATAAATACATATAGTCAATATAAAAATTTATGCAATCATTGAAATTGTATATTTATTTGTGATTTTGAGAACGCTTCGTGTTTACGCGATTTCGTTAAATAACGGGTGACGGGTGCGCTTCTTCGCGCAACAAAATGGGATTCGTAGTCTTCAATTCTGGTGGAAATTTGACGCGGAAAATTGAAAACCAATCCCATTCGCTTCATAGAAGCGAAACGAACGTCGTAGAGACGCAGAGGCGTTGGGAGACGATGTAAAAAAGGACGATGACGACGTAAAATCCGCGTCACGACACTTTCCATTTCCAATTTTCCTACCGTAATCTCCGCGACAGTTGTATCGTAACGTGTAACGTTCCAAGTGGCGTCGTAAAATGGGAAAAAATTCTTAAAACACGTTTTCTTGCTAGTTGTGTTTTTCGATATCTTCTAAAGGTGTCAGGAATTCGATCGGTTGCAGCACACACTCGGAAAAATTGCATTCCACGGAAGAATCCGCGTGAACGGATTCAATCCGGAATTCCATGGAGTATCAGGCCCCTTTCGTGTCTGGACTTTTGAAAACTCCACGTTCACGACATCGTCGACCGAGAAAGATAGAAAAGAGAAAGGAAAAAGGAAATGAAAAAAGAAAAGACAGTGCCGTTCGTCACGTTTTGTATTCATAGACGTCGCTGTGAGCGGTCGTGACGACACGCCATAGTATTTTCCATCTGTCAACTACTTTTCTTGTTCGTCTAACAAAAACCACGAAAGATATAAATGATAAAATTTATAATAAATAAAATAAGTATCGAGTCTGAGTCGATTTTTGATCAGATTTTAATTAGACGTAGTCTATTGTTCAGGGAATGGTCGTTATCTGTCGGACATGTGCCGAAAAGCTCATGACGATGCCAACCAGAGAGGACACGACCAGACCTAGTAGGCAGCGGGGGAGTCTACTGCCAGTTCCACAATAGGTATTGTATAGGGGAACGATCCAAGTGGCCATTGTCTGCATGCGTCCCCACGGCGATGCCGCCATCTGTGGACGGAATCCGGTACGGTCAGCACCCTTTCGAGTAGCGTAGTGCGCCCCCCGTTGAGTCAAGAAGAATGAGGGGAAGCGAAAACGGCGTTTAATCTCCCGCATTTAGTCGGTCGTTCTTTTTTTTACCCCAAAAACGTTCTGTTCCGTCTCAAGACCTTTCTTATATTTGCCAACTTCACGTCTTCCCATTAATATAAAGATTTTATTTCCAACACCACTAAACCAAAGAATATTTGTAATATCAAGTAATTTTTGATTGTAAAGATTTTACGTGGAGTGGCAGCACGCGGATTTAATTAAAACTAAGCCCGTTTTTCTGAGCGAAACATCCAGGATTAAGCGAATAAAGGTTCGCTGCGAATTCGGCCTCTCTACCCTGATTTAAACTTTCCCAAGTACGACGAAACGGTCAAATCCCTCCTTTCGACCGACCGCCGCTCCGTTTGTTTTTCCGTAATTACCGCCAACTTTAAAATTCATAACTTTTCTACGAGTAACGTCCTTCGTTTATTATACGAAATCCAGTTTTGTATTTCATTTTTTTTCCTTTTGTTTATAGCTTAGAAGATTTAAGCGATTCTCTCACTTGAATATTGTTGTTTCTTTAGTATGGTAGAGTCTGAATAACGATCAAATGATGCTTAATGTAGCAACTGAGTATTTACGATGAACTCAAAGCAGAAAATTATTACACCATGGTTTATATTCAAATAATGAAAGGAAAGTGTTAATTGCAATCTACTACTAGTTCTGTTGATGTTGTAGTATGTGGTGAAAGTTTCAATTATGCAGTAGAACCTCGATGCTACATGCGGGGTGCACAGCTCGAAGACCCGTTCGTGACGTCACGCAGGGATAGGCAACTACTATTTCACACTTTGAATTAACAAATACTTAACAACTAAAACTAGAACTAACGCTAGACCTAGAACTAGAAAGTTTCGGCTTTAGCCCTGCGTCTCTTAAGACAGCTAAACCTGAATGTTTCGACTTTCTTCAGACGCACGGCTAAACCCGAAACTTTCTAGTTCTAGGTCTAGTGTTAGTTCTAGTTTTAGTTCAATAATAGTAAGAAAACTAGCATTAGAACTAACACTAAACTAATATAACAATCTAGCGCTGAATAACGTTATATCGAAGTTTTTCTGTATTACTATTAGTATATACCTTTTTATGAACAAAACCGTACCTGAAAATCTATTTTCTTTTTCCTGCTGGCATTTAGGGCTGTTTAACATTTTACGTTGTCGAAGAACTTTATTGGGTTGTGATCAATAACTCTTCAGTGTCTATCTTTTGTGTAGCTCTTCTTTTTGGTTTGATATGATCCATATTGCAAGTTATTGTATTTCTCCATTTACTGCAAAAGATTAGAGAGCTTATAATGACTACAAAATTAATAATAAATTTGACATTAAAACCTTTATATATGTAGGTATCCTATAAAACTGACATCATTACTTAACCTATTTAAGAATAAATTGATAATCTTATAATAAATATGTAGGTTGCAGTACTATGGTATCTAATCTTTGATCCATCTATCCAACTAACGGTGGTTCGGACGAAAAATTTGAGAATTTGTCCGTAAAAGTAACCTGATAAAATCCGACGAGGAAGATTAAGAGGAGGGCGGTTTCGTCAAAATGACTTTTGCGGACCGCGTCTTGAATTCAATTTCAATCTCATCTGGTGTACAAGTCGTTTTATCTCAATTTGGAGAGCGACGACGAGGTTGAGATGCAAGTCGGTTGACCAATGACAAAAAATATCTTCATTTACGTTTAGCCTTGATGAGAATTTTTACTTGTAATTTCAAAACGGTTAATAATTAATTTCATGTGCGACACATTTCTGATAAATTATCCTTCACGAACCGGGATATTCATTATGCTACGTCAGAACGTGTTGTGGGTATAGGATACAAACCTCGGCAACGAGCAAGAAGCAAATTCGTATAGTATACGAAATCGCGAAGTCGTCCTGAAAATTTAATAAGTCCGGAAGGAAGCCCTCGTCTGGCACCCTCTTGCCCCGTTTTCTTGACACTTACAATAAGCCGTGCGCGAAGCCGAATGAATTAAGGCTTACGTGGCACCTTCTACCCCCTATATTTTACTTTATTAATACCGTCTTATTATATACATTCATTTTTTAAAATAACGATTTTATTTAATTCATTTTTAAGTAAAGTTAAACATTTGTTAGTGTTGTTAGAGCAAGAAATGTCTTTCAAAATAAACGTGTCGTCTGTTGAGGAGGTAATCCTAGGGCTTCTCTGCGAGGGCTTTACGTCTTGGAGATATGCTGTGCCGTTGGGTTATTTGGCGTTTGAGGTCCCGGTGACAAGAGGACGCGCCTGATTTCCCCTGGGAACCGGGTTGGCGCGCTTCAGCCGCGCGTCAATTTCGTTTCTATCTCCACCGACGACACCCACACGCTTTATCAATACTCGAGGCAGCGAGAACGCGATTATTTTTGACCTAATACCATCGGATTACGAACGAGACTTTATTTTTATTTTATTTCTTTTTGGGATACTCTTTTCAAAAAATTTTCTCTCAGCACCAGATTTCTACTAATTAGTATTCGTGTTCTTTTTTACTACCAGTACGTTGCCGAGGCGCGGGTTTTTGTGAGCGATTTTCGAGTCTCCACGTTAATTATAGAGGCAACGACAGCGTCAAAGGCATAGGCTACTTCCGTCGCAAGAGACGGGTTATAAACATGCACGGATGTGAAATGAAAAGGCCCGCTCGAAAAGAGACGACAGATGAAGAAAGAGGGAAGTGAGGGGAGAACGAGGAGGGTTTGTTAACGTACCCCGTTAGGGGTTTTTACGCTTCAGCGTCGATGAAAAACCATCTCTTCGTCTTCGTTTCGTTCCTCCCTCTCCTCTTTCTATTAAAACTTACATTTTGACTTCTTAATCGATAGGCATATTAACGCATCAGTTGACGACCGTTAATTTCCGAAGTAAACGATCAATCATTTGGGGGGTTCCAGCATTTGAGGCGGCGGCGTCGTCGTTCTCTCTGTGCATGACGGCGTCCGTGATGAATGAATAACCTGGCAGAAATTGGAAACCATGTTACGTCAGTCCGAACACCCATGGGGAGTAATTGAGGCAATTGCCTGCCAGCCACCATATCCAAAGTCAGCGTCGACATCTAGAATACAAATGATGCTGAAATAACTCACTATTTTATTTTAATGGAGGTGATTGATTCGATTTAGATAAAGCTTAATACTTTAATTAGATAAAGTAAACTATTTAGATTTAGTTCAGAATTGCTGATGCTATAAGTCTTATTAATAACCGGAATCTCATAAAGATATCGCTGACTATTACGGAATTTTGGTTCTATCTCGCCTTTATATGACTCAAGTGTGCTCCCATCAACGTTGGGGCAATTGGCCCCGTTGCGTGAGTGTTTTTTATCGTAAAACGAAAGAAAAAAAAATTGGCAGATATATTACTGTAGTAAACATCCTTTCCGTCGATCCTTTCTGGATTATTACAGTAAAATATAACATTTGATGTTCTTTCGTAGTATCAAAAAAAGTAAAATACGATATCGAGTTTAGATAAAGAGGATTTATAAAACTCTCGTTTTAGTGATCTTCGTTTAGTTATTTTTTTTATCACCTTAAGCTTCCCCGCTTTTCGGGTTGTACTATACAAGTTAATATTTTTCTCAAAACGACTTCCCCATCGACAGTTTAGTATCCGATACGTACGGATACCGCCGACGGCGACGTTCTCCACCCTCCTCTTTCTTTGCACCCCATTCTAGTGTAGAAGATGTACGCTTCACGCCTCGACGATATCGAAGTCTGATATACGCGTTCTGATCTTTATAGAAATCTGGAATTTACGGTACAAAGCACACATCGCAACATTTAATTTATTGTAACAACGAGTTACTTTATTCGTATTATAAATTAACGATAAAGTTTTGAAGTTGTGACGTCAAACGTTGTACCACGTACGCGATGGTTGACGCCCCTCTTCTCACCCCTTCCGACGTCAGTTTGTGCGTACGCGCTTTGCAACAGAACGCACGCAGGTCGGTCCCGGTCAGAGGAGTGCTGCTGCCCGGTAAATAGGTCAATGTGCCCTGCAGCAGGCGCGCAGGATTCAATCCGGGATTTGCATTGATCCCATTAACGGGCGCACCGGATGATTGTGCGTGGTCCCGGTTGGCCATCGAACGTCCTGCTCTATCCCTAGAGCATACACACATGCGTTCACTGGCGGAATCAATCGGACACTATACCGTTTTGCACCAGTCAACGTCATACGATGACGTCATCAATCGAATGTTAATACATAGTGTAACATTCGTAGTTTTTTATGGTTATTTTAGTTCTTTTTTCTACGACTACGAAATATACCTAACATATAAATTTATATATAATTAGAGGAAATTATAGTGGGTTCTAGAAAGACCCTTCCTCCATCATGTCCTTTAACTACTAATGTATACTAAATCCTACGGTTAATTGCGCTGCCATAACAAGGAACGATTTCCTTCGCCATCCAGTATTGTACGACTCTCGGGGTAGTACGCAATTTGGTGCCTTATTGTTCACCGACTCGAACCTTGCTACCGCCGTTGAGTCGTTTCGGTCGTTAAGAAGTTGAAGCTGTTAAGTCGTCGCGGTTTAGTCAGTAAATGCTGCTTCTGGTCCTGAATATGCTACGACGATGTTTAACCCAGTTTCCAACCGATAGAACATTTTCGTTTCAACGTTTAATTTTCCATATTTTTAACTTTAAATGTGATTTTTAACCATAATTATGTTAAAATGCAGTATCGGTATTTAAATCGTTCTAGTCGTGTGTGGTGCATACCGTGTGCTTAAATGTGTGAGATGCTAACATTGTTGTCGGTCGTACATTAACTTCGCTTGGGTTTCATTGCGTCCATATATTTCAGTCGCGCCTCTCTCGCCAAAACGTGCCCTCTCCAAGCCCTCATCCCCTTTGCGCTCGTTTGATTAATCTTCCAATTCACTTGTTGAGTTATTGGAGGAACGACGGTTATCGAAAATCCATCTTTTCATACTAAAAAAAGTAATCTCTAATTATAAAATAAATATGTTGATAATCTATCATTATGTAAGTTATTTTGAGAGTGATTACCTACTTAGTAGTAGAGTACCTACTTACTAATTTCCACCATTAGTTAATTAATTTGCCTCGAGGGATCTCACGATGTAACGTTTTAAGCTTTGTATATTATGACATAACTTGATATCATTTTGATAATGAAAGGATTTAATTAAATAAATACAAGCTAAAATAAAAATTGATTGAAGAAACGAATTTTAATCAATAATTTTAGTTGAATATGTTCGACGTACACACCGGTTCGTAAACGTTTAACGCCCGACAGGCAATTTAGCGGTGGTTTTGGCAACGAGCGCCATTGTAATTCAGGCAGTGGTGCGCTGTGGCCGAGGGAAAACCACCTCCCCGAATTAATAATACATCGGGCAAAACGCCGAGCTCGCAAAAAGTTACTAATAAGACTCCGACCATGTTCTCGGCCAATTGCTGCGGTCGACGAAAAACCGGACAGGAAAATTGTGGTCTCCAATTCGTTCCGAACAAGTTTCAAAACAAAAAATCAAATTAATTGAAGTTAAGAAATAGGAGTAATAGATGAATTTTTTTATTTTTAATACTATTTATGAAACCTTTATGAAATGGAGTCTAAATATCAATTGTGTACATGTATCTATTGATCCATTAGCTGTTGGCTTTATGTATTACTACGCATCCTGTCCATCCAGACATTAGCTGGATAGAGCTGAATTGACGGAAGGTAGATTATCTATTGGGTTCAGAACCTATCACATACGTGATATTCTCTCTTCTCAACGGGGAGTTTTTATTTTGTTAGTAGATTCGTTTGGAAGCATTTTGGCAGAAAGAAAACTTTGCTAAAGCAGAGGGGTTGAAATTTATAGAGGTTCGTTAACACCATCTTTCCTCACATCTGCTGTTTTCTTTTCAAGTATTGTGATATATTTTGCACGACTCTTATGTTACATGAAAACATAAATTTAGTTGCAGTTAATTGAAGACTCTTAATTTTTCCCTAAAACGTCAAACACCAGCTTCCAGTAATTTAATAAGTCTGTTAATTTTTTCAAGTGATTCACTACTGCTCCAAATAGCTTTCAATTGGTTGTACGTACTATATCTAATTGGCACAAGTCATCGTTGGTTATCTTGATAATGATGATAACTTCTGAAATAACTAAACCTTCAAAAACTCGATAAATCATAGTGATGAAAAAGTTTTGAAAAGTGTCATAATGCGTCAAAAAGAGTCATGCAAACGAATTTCCTCCTGACTATTAAACTTCCTGTATATATCTTAGTCATTAGCTCACTTGTGCTCACTTTGCAAACTGAGTTTTTTGAATTATCAGGATTATGTGTACTAATTGAGTTTACTAAGTCATTGTATACATTATAAGAACAGCAGAATAGACATAGTTATGTATCTTGGTGAAATCTTTATATATTGGTAGATAATCTTTATCCATCTGGTATCCCAACCCAACGAAATTTTCCATGCAACATAGCATCCTTTAGTCACAAAACTCAGTATCGCATGAACTATAGTATATTGTTGCAAAGACAAAGAATTTTTGATCTCGGTTGATTATCGTCACTACCTTGATTTCGTGTATCATAGTTAAAAATATCATTACATCTAATTTTAATTAAATCCTATCGTATTCAATGTCCAAATTAATTGAAATAAATTTTGTACAATATATAAAACTAAAAATTCTCAAGCAAGTATTTTCTCGTTATGTCTTGGAAGGTAACCCAGCGGGTGGAAAACATTTTTCATCACATTTTTCTTGTAGCTGAAGAAGAGAGAAATTATTTCTAACAAAGCGCTTGGAGGTGATTCCCCGAATCGGTTAAAAAGGATGGGGTGGGGAACGATTCCACACCGTGCTCTGACAAAATTGGCCCCATTGTACGAACGGACTCTTATTGGTTACCTACCTAGAGACGCCTCTCCACTTTTCTCGTCTCGTCGCGGTAAAATTATTATTTGTCGTCGTCGGAGCTTTCGTCTAGAAGCATTTCTCACCGGTAACAGCTACAAATGCCCGCTAGGGATCACGGCGTAACATATCTGTTGGTTCATTTGAAACCCTTAGTTCCCGTAAGTGGTAAAAATGCGTTTGAATTTTCCGAGCAAATCCCCATGGAACCATCCGTTTTAATTTCGAAAATCTCTTTCTCTTTTCCTCTCTATAAACAATGATTAGCGGTGAGGATTACGAGAAAGTTGTAATAAAAGCTTTCTAACATGACCATCAACAGATAAAGGCAATCAATTTTCCATTTCACATTATTACTAAACTATTTTAGTACCGCCTCGAAGTACTGAAGCTATTATACGGGACTTTATTCGAAGGAAAAATTTATTTCCACCAGTCTTTCTATAAATCTCCTGATAACTAGGTAGAATGTAGATTTACACCGGCTTAGTAGCTTTCGGGAAAATAGAGAGGGGGTTTAGAATGTAGTAGTACTCGAGGCGGTTCCGGGTGATACTGCGACACCAGAACTCGGATTCAATCGGGTACCATAAATTATGAGCCTACCACCCTGCGTTGCTGCTACCGGTGCTTTTCAGCCCAACCCATTTACCTTTGACCTCCTTTTAGTCTATCTTCGTCGTTGTCGGTTGATGTCCGTTCGTGGTATTCGAATTCGAATCCGTATCCGAATGGGCAAGTATCCGGTCAAATACCACCACCACAACCAACACCGGAATACCTTCGGGTTATAAATTGAGAATTAATGCTACCGTTTAAATTGTTCGCGATATTTGCGACTAATCCAATAATCCCCCTCAATGGATTTTCAATGTATTTATAGTTATTAAAATTTTAAATTTATTTCAATTTATGTAACAACAAAAAGGTTCTTTGAGGCTATGTTGGGGTAATTTGTATTTGCCCCTATTAGATTGTCGTGTAGAAAAGCATACAAAAAAACATCAATTGGAAATTTAGACTCCTTTTAAAAGTTTTAAAGTGGTTAAACTTGTTGCTGAGGATTGTCTCCTTCGTAACGTGAAACGTACGAAGTTAATTCTATTACACGCTTGCTCGCTGATGGTGCTAGTGGTACGTAATAAGGTGAAGGCGATCTCATTCCAACTGACGCCCGCGCTTTATAATTTATTCACGAACCTCCCTTCGAGGATCTAATATTTGATTAAAATGACATTGGAGTGGTGGTTGTAATATAACCGGAATTCTCTTCACATGCAGTAATAAAGATTGCGCAAAATGGCAAGATTTTCGTTGTAACAAAGATAATTTGATTTTTTTGTTGTAAAATTTTGTATAGGATAAAGGTACCTTCAACCCCTCGACGAGATAAATTCCGTCTGGTAACCCTCCAAACAAATAACCAATGAATATTTATGAAAGCTCGTTCTGCTGAACGTTAATCCCGGACGACTTGGTAATTACCGAAGAATCCGATGTTAAATCCGATCTCGACAAAAATTATTTTCCGAGGATATGTAGCGATTGATACTAAAAATAAAATAATGTTAAATATAATAATAAAATATTTACTGCAATTGGGTTTTAGTAAAAACTGAAAACTAGTTCTCACCTGTTGAGAACAACCAACTCTTCGACGTTTGAAATTACTTTCTCTTTCTCTCTTTATCTAACACCTCCTTCTCCTCCTTTGATTACGTTACGTAACTCGTGCTTTATTAATGTCGAGGGAGTTAATTAACTCGTTGTGACGGAAGGAGGAGGGAGATTCGCGTTAGAATGCTTATTGAGTGAGGCGTTCTAACGCCTAGAACTGAGATTTCTGTGTAGATATTAAATTTCATGAAATAGTTTCGATTTATATCTAATTTTTGTTTGTTCGCCGGCGCATCCACCAAAACTACTTACATTTATAAATCAACAAAGAAGTGGATTTAGAATGTATTTTAAATTCAAAAAGGATTTTCTAATTAATCCGAAAATAGAACTTTTTGAACAATCCATCAATTAGAGAATGTTTCGAAAAATGTATATTTCAAAGCAGAAAATATGCTGACAGTTACATGGTGGGATTTTAATTAATTTATGGTTAATACATATAAAATAAATAATATTTTATACCATCAATTTTTTGTTCTTGAAATATTGTTTGTTTAACAAAAAAAAAACATATATAAGGGGGAAAACAAAAAAGTTTCTCCTCCCCGTGGTGTTGAATTTTAAGGGCGTGTCTTTAGGTAAAAGCTTCCGGGGTGATTAGTGTAGAAACGGAATGGATCTTTTAAAAGAGGGGGCGGTGATTTACTTTCTCTTCTACTTCCACAACAAAATCCCTCTTCATTCTAAACAATTCTTAATCGAAACAAAAAAAAAATATTTTTTTAACAAAATTGCTGATGGATTTCCTTGATCTCAACTATCTAAATACTATCAATGAAATTGATGTAACTAAAAATAAGAATTATCGAAGACATCGCCTAAAATTCACGAAAAACACAGTTTACATAAACGAGCATGTTGCTTATAGATTGCTAAAAACTGCTACTATGAAGGACTGATACATCAATCTGCCGAGTATGTTGTAACTATGTAATGTATGTAGAGATATTAGGCTGGTTTATTGACATCCTGATACCGCTGCCATATCGATCCTCCGGTCTGAGAGAAATTGATGACAATGACAATCAAATAGGAAATGGAAAGAACATCTTCCATGCTTCCATCTCAAAACATTGGAAGCATGAAGTCCAGCATGGAAGAAACAGAAATTTCATGGAAAGGAAAAGATTGTAACAGTGTCCATTGTGCATGATGGACACTGTCAAAAATCAATTCAACCTTACTTATCTAAGGTTGATATTGTTACCGCATTCCAAGATGCGCAGAGTGTTAATCCATATTTCAGGTCTTTCTTTGCTCTTGTTATCACTTGATATCAAAAACGCTTTTAATACAGTACGTTGGAATGAGATCCTGTTGTCATGGAAACAGGATTTTTCCATATTGAATAACTTGTTAAGTTCTGAAAGATATCTCTAATTCTCCAAGATGACATCTTATGAATATCAATATCAGAAGGCATATCCCTGGAAAAATACGCAGATGCCCTAGTTGAATTTGCCTTGTCCTGAAAGTTATCTATAATTTGAAAGAAAATTAACAAGATTATGAGATAAAATCCGAAATTATTCCCTTGATGACACATAGACTCCTGCTGGAATGTTAGTATAGTGTGTAGAATGCCTAGTATTTGGATGTGGATATGATTTGTGACAAATCTATGGCTAGTATAATCCACACGCAAATTACACTAGTTTACAAATTTTAATCAATTTTTTCCTCGAAGACTGCGATATTTTTTTTATAACATAGAATGTTGTGCTGATTCTGAAACTGTCTTCAGTTCGATTGCTGCCATCAATACCTCAAAATGTTCGTCTGGATCTCTACTTTCATGTCCATATAGCTACAGAAGCACACTATGCAAAATAAAAACTATACTGAACATGAACCGTACTATGTTTTTTAATTTACGATATTCCACATTTTTGGGTATATTTCGAAAACTGGACGTGATGGAGAAAAACTGAAGAAAGTTTCAGAATCACCACAACATTCTACGTTATAAAAAAAATATCACAGTCTTCGAGATTTTTCTTGTAAACTAGTGTTATTGGTAAAGCTGGCACATGCAATATTGCAGTATTGCAGCATGGCTTAGTAGCGGCTATTCAATTGAGGCAAATTGCCAAGAATCATTTTCAGTATTGTTTATGGTCATTAGTGTATTTTGATTGACCTAATGACTTTGAGTAAAAAAATTTAACTGTATAGCCAAAACCGAGAATGAAGAGAGAAGACAATATAGAATCCGTATCTATCTAGTTGTGTAACCTTGGCAAAAAATTATTTTTATTTTCTGACAATAGAACTCAACATAATGAAACTTTCGCATATATAACCTGAGATTTGTTATTTCTATGACTTACATATGATATAATATGAAGATAACTTGAGAAAATACCAAAAATGTGTTTTGTTAATATTTCGCAATGACTGACCACGTATTTAGCAGTTTTAAGGGTGTGGCGTTTTAAAAATAGATGTGCAACAATTTAACAAAAAGCTTATATAACTTTATATATCATAACTATAATAACTTTAATAATATTGTCCTTCTTCGAAGGGTTAAATTCTCCCGGATAGTTAGTTACGAACGGTACGTGAAGGTTTTTAAACCTAAAGCGGGCTGTGTCATGTGCAGAAATCTCCGGACGGAGGCTATTCATTTCTGTTAGCCTCCCGCGTTCGTTTTATGTACGTCACGTTCTATGGGATTTTTCAGTTGAACGCGTCCGAATCCATCCGAGGGGCGAGTATGGTTCCGAACGAAAATTCCTCCTCACCCGCCCCCGTAAATGTCCGTACGTTTGTTGAAAATGCTGACGTGTGCGTCATTATCCCCCCTTCCTCTTCAGCTTTTCGCTACGCCTTTTTTTGTCATCCTTTCGCGCTGACTACGATTGTTTGATGAACATCCTATGAATATCGATTCAAATCAATTTTAAATTGTTTGTAAAAGTTTAAATTTGAATTATTTTAACTTTAAATGTATATTTTGTATGTTTAAAGGGCCGTAATGAATCAATGATATTTACGATGTACGCGAAAAGGGTTGGGCTCGGAAGGGGGGAAGGTTTCCGATTCGATCGTTTATATTCGATGGACGCCAACCACCCCACCAACCCCCACGACTGCGCTAATTAAAGGAGAGCGACATCTGGCCGGAAGGGCGTAACGTCCGTTGAATTAGGCGTTACGGTCCTGCACGACCTACTTTTTCATTTCGGACCTGGCTCGGAGGCTGTGCGCGATAATCGATATCTATTTGTTAAGGCCTCCCTCAAATAACGCGTCCCCATAATTTAAACACAAAAAAGAAACTTACTTTTTTAAATTAACTACAAGATCACTTTTATTTTAATGAGCTAATTTTGAAGGTAAAAGTTTTTGAAAACAATTTTGTTGGTTTTTTTTATATTTCAAAATTGTGTAGAAATATTCATCCAGCAGTAGTCCTCCTGAAAAGGACTGTGAATAAAACAGTCCGAGGGAGGCAATAAAGGGTGATTTATATAGCGATAAGTAAGGCACGGCGTTCCTAATATTGCACGAACCCCAAGCTCTACTTGAAACGACGCGACGTGGGTGCAGTTCAACTACACAAAATGTGGGGTGGAAATTTTGAATTATTTTCAGTTATTTAATAATTAAAATTTTTTGTTTCAATTCATCTATTTCACTATAATTTTGGTTAAATTCTTAACATCAAGAAACTTTAATATAAGTGTTATACCAACAACAATAAATTACAAACACAAGGGAATTTAAACACGGATTCTCACTCTTGCTTTAAAATTAAATTTGTTAAAGTAAGATCTTCTCCTAAAATTCAACCCACTCATACTAATGTTACATCGTCTCACACTCATTAGTTTTTCTTAAAATTGTTATTTTTGTCTTCGCATTTCTATGTTCACGGTTAACATCCTGGAACACCTGTAATCTGTAATATTTTCCTGGAAGGTAAATTTACAGACGGCGTCGACGACGACGCTCACATTTCCGGTAATTTACTCTAATTAGACTGACTATTCCTTCTGCCTTTCCTCTTCCTTTTTCCCTCATCCTCCCCATTTTCCAACTTCAACCCAGTGGGGGTTTTAATGGTTTGGGGATAGTAAAAGCCAGAAACGGTCTTTGGTATACTTCGAGTTACTCCCTCGGTGTTAATAACTTTTATAAAGTCATACAAAGACGGTGTCGTTTAAACTATTAAGATATCCTTAAAAATATTTATAACATAAAATTATGATTTATTAGTTTCTCCATTTAATTAATCGGTTTATATTATCATGCTTTATAAGAAACCTTACTTGTGTAATGAACCCTTTTGAACAAAATAATGAAAGGGTCAAGTGTAGGGTTAAGTTGGGATAAAATTTCTAATCCTGTATTAAATAACAACGATCGTATGTCTTTTACAATATTCAAAATTTGATGTAATAAAGAATTTAATGAAAAAAATGACGGGAGATTATGTGAAGTGGTAAACTAATAAAACGAAAAACATAAAAAAAGTTGTAGTGCAAAACCAGATCATTGAGCGGGTTCTCCAATTAGATTATCTCGGAATACAAATCACTGCATATGGGTATCTAAAGGGCATCTATCTCTATTGTTAATTGGGACTATGAAATGTGTGATATGTTATTTTGTTGATTAAATTAGCTTCAATTAGTTTATGTAAAACCGGATGACGAGCTCAAACACCATAAATATTGAAACCTATTTACAAATTTCTGTAGCCTTTATAGTTTGCTAGAATTCACAACCAATCACAGATTAAATCAGCATAATTAAATTTAGAATGTATGAGTAAGTCAAAGTCTATTTGTCTTCTTTTTCTCATTTTGCTCTTTCCTAAATTTCGTAGAAAGCCTCTCTTAATTCTTCCGTTGTCCGATTTTTCTGTCAATATTTTGACTCGAAACCCGAGAGCTGTTAGATAACTTCTTAAACCGTTGCATAATTAGTTAATAAAACGATTGTTGCTTCGCTATCTTAAGTACTTTTACGCAATTTAAGAGTTTCTAAAACACGGTTCCAAGCGCAAACAGAAATAAATTCCTTTTGTCAAGTAAGATCAATACCGTATAGATATCGTAATCTTCTTCATTCTTATGACCACCAACCAAAAGAAGTATATCTGCAAGTTTGCATCTTTTTTCGTCCAAATAGGTGCTTTTCACCCTCAAATTCTAACCGACCCAACTCCGAATGGATGCAAATTCCTCCGTCGATTCGAACTGGAATTTAGATAAGAGATAACAATGGTTTCCTTTTTCTCTTCATCCTCCTGTGTCAGCGAAAACATGGTTTTCCAGCATACGTGAAGGGAGATCCGCTCGAGTAAATCACTGAACCCACTTGTTTCCAGACTCCGAAGCAGATGTTCTCTGCGGCGCTGGCGTTGTTGAACGCGAGTCACAAAGAATCGGCGAACGAACGCTTCGACGAATCGCCGCATTCCAATTTTCTAGCGATTGGCACTCAAGAACAATAGCCTCGACGGTTCGATCTCGACATTGCGAACAATGAACCCTCTTTTAAACCGTCCTGTAACTTCAACAATTGACCAGTTTCAATCGATGTATAGTGAGAAATGTGATTGAAAACTTTGCTGGTTAATAAATGTGATAAGAAAATTATGACCCCTTTTTGTAGGCAAAAACGTTAAACAAGAATATTAACACCCATGAGTTCCCCAGGGTAGAATTAGTAACTAATTCCACTCAGAGAGTTCGTGCGCTCGAAATTTTTTGAACCTTAAAGCTTAACTATGAAGGTTTTCCATATGTCATTGATGTCGAATCTAGTAAAGAGACTCTACGCGGTTCGTTAAACCAACGACGAAGAGTTGGAACGTTGCAGGTAACAGCGAAGCATTGATTAAAAATTTTAATCTGGGCTATGTCATCAAGAGAAGCCGGGGCGAAGAGGTTCGCCCTTTTCCAGCATTTATAATTAAAAAAAAATGAGAGATTCTCAGAAATCTATTTCTTTTTAATTATAAAAAAAGAACTTGTAAGAAAATAAAATAAGTTCATTGATTTTTTTTTACTTTAAATTTAAGAACTTTGATTAATTTAGTTAATTTAATAGGAATTTCGGTTCGAGTTAAAAAAATATGTATAAAAGGGTGCGTCAGTTGTCAATATTTTATTTAAATCAATATTCATATCGCGGACTGTGACGCGCATGCACGTGCAGGTAAATATGTTCGCTCAAAAAATAAAACTCTTCGGCGCGAATTGAAAACAAACAAGTTCAGAGCTCGATTTACCTCGCACCGAATACGGAATAAATTATAACTTGAGCGTACAAAAGTTCTATCCCGGTTAAATAATAAAATTTAAAAAAAAGTTTGTATTCGCTCACACAATTTTTCTATATACATTTTTAAAATACATATTTATTTTAACGTTTAGTTGGATATCCCGCGATTTGTTTGTTACACAAATAAATGTTATTTCAAAATTCCAAAAAATTGCATACACAGAGAATGTAAAATGTAATTGCCACAACATAATAGGTAACTGGTAGTGTTGTAATACGCTATTAACACGCTACAAGTTTCGACATTGTGTAATTGTAATTAGATCAACATGTTGATGTAAATTGATTATGCTGTAATGTAATAGTTGAAACGTTTTATTATGAAACGATCAATTTTCAAAAATAAATAGGTAAATTATAAAATAAATTCGATATTTCAAGTACAGTAAAACCTCAATATAACGAACGAATCTCGTTAGAATGGACTTTAGATGTAAGGGATAAAATATTTTCTATGCCAAATGTTTCTGGGATATAGCAGTCCTCTTAGATTCTACCATCTTTGGGTTAAATATAAAGCTACATAGACTAAATACAACAGTGTGGGTGCAATAAAATTATTCATATACCTAATGGACTTTTGGCTATAACAGACAACCCTTCTGTGTATTAATCCATTATATCAAAATTTGACTGTAATTCAATATTATTGAAGATTGAAGACCAAGAAGTTTACCACCACTTACCAATTTAAGTTGTAATTTAATGTTTGATTCATACAATTTTACTTATTTACTGTAGACCACAGTTCGGCTCAGGAATGCTCAGCTTCATATAACTTTCATAAATAACTTCATTGATCCTATTAATTTTAATCTCTATCAGTGAGTGGCTTTGATATCACTTCAATTTATAATATGAATGAAATAGGCTCTAAATAGCTTCTGTCATGAAACCATAAATTTATTTGATATTGTAAAATAGGAACAGAAATACCAAACATAACCTAAAACCAATAATCGGAATTAAAAGAGGAATCTTCAGGTTTATATCAATTCTTTCGTCAGTTAATTTAACCTACAATTGAATTGGATAAAGTATTCCATGAATCTTGAATGAGAATTTGTTGAGCCATTCGAATTCACTAGTACTCCGATCTTGATACCAGAATCCAGAAACATATCAAAGTAACCTACAGAAAATAAGCTAGCTAAGTTACAATTTACAAAACGTAATATAACATTACTTACAAGATGAATTTACATCATTACATTTACATTATTGTTTTTTTTCTTTTAAAATAAGAGTTGTTAAGTAGTTTAGTTACAAACCTTAGTGTTTTTCTTATATTTCAAAAGATGGCACTACCAAAGCGAAGCAATCTTTTTGCAACGGTAATTGACAATTATTTCTAAATAAGTTTATAAACCAAATAGCTCAAAAGTTAGTTGCAGGACCATATAATAACGAATATTGCTTTTCAAGTAATCCAAGAAAAGAAATTGAAGATATCTTTAAATCAGATGAGTCTTTGAGTAGTGGTTATGGTTTGAAACAGGATTGCAAGTGGTGGTACAAATGTGATACATTTTCTAATAATTGGTACGACATACATGGATTTGGTACATTTTTATTACTGATTAAGTTATCGATGTTGTAGTTTTTATACTCAGAAATACAATAGTTATGTTTTATTGTACAAAAGAAAATGAGTTGGTAGCATTGCGCCAGCTTCATTTTCCTCCATCTTGTAGTTCATGACATGTTCGAACTTGCTCAAGTTTGAAATGTGACAGCAGTGAAACGTGAAAGTTCTGGATCTGACAATGAGATAAATCTGAGGAAAGTAGGAATATAAACAATTATGGTAACAATACAACCTCATATAATAATAACCGACATGAAGAATGTTGCTTCAATTGGGTCAAATGTGAAATATGGAAATATAAACATCTCAAAAAAATATATAGCAGGTACGGACCAAAGAGGAAAATATAATAATTATTAATACATTTATTTTCCACATCTTCAGGTTTCACAACTTTTGAAGTAATAACCTGAAAAAACAATTGTTTTATCTCTTTGTATTAAGTTGAGTAAGACTGCAAAGGCTAGGATGAAAAGGTGGACAAGTTGGCCAAAGAGGCAGCGAAAACAATAAATAATAATAAGATTGCAAAGACCAAACTACAAGACAAGTCATTATTAAGATCATAAAGATGAAGTAAGATATGAATTAAAGAAGATCTATGAAAACTATGACTGGGTTAAATAAAATTTGAAATGTTTGGTTTTAAAACCGGATGATAGCCATTTAAATCACAATTGAAAATTTTTAATAAATTTAAATTAATTTGGATATTAATAATAAATTTTATGAAGTGAGTAACGAAATACTGGGATAGTGAAGTATATCACAGTAAACAATCCTCAATTATTGTTTTATATGTACCAGGAGGTTATATTCGCGCGATTATCCACCCGGATCTATACAAAATACAAACACTGATTGCGCACAATCGCCTCCAAATTGCGTGTACACGCGTGTTTTAATTAATTTTAACGTCATCGACAATTTTCGAAGTAGGATTATTTGGTTGAGGTAATTTATCATTTCCACATTAAAAATATATTCATTAATAATAATTATTGGAATAATGTATGACGTATAATGAATACAAATTTAACCCCTTGGCAGTTAGATAACCAATCAAATGGGATGAAATTCTCCATATTTCTCTAGTAATAAATAAAAACGTAGGAAAAGTAAAAAACTTTTTTGAGAAATAATAATAAAATGTTTAATTTTATCAAGTATACATGTTTCGAAACTAATGTTTCATCTTCAGTACCTAAATTTAAAAGAAACAAGAAACAATTAACAAATGTTAAACGGAACGTGTTAATACGGTAGGAGAAATCGGACTTTGAAAAAGTGAACTTACTTGGATTAATATACAATAAATGGAAAAATTATTAGGTAGTAGGTGGGGTTTAAAAATATATCAAGATATCTTTCTACTTTTCAACAGATAAAAAATTATCATAAATAATTTTCAAAAAATTATAAACAAAAAACCCTTTCAACAATCTAGTCAATCTTGGAATACAAACAAACAATGGGGTGTGGTTTAAAAACGTTTTATGTCGGTACACGTACGGAATACAGAATGATGAAAAATTCTTTGAAGTAATCAGTTAAAATTTATGGTATAGGCGGGTGTATTTGTTATCTAATAATTCATTTAATAGAACATTGGTGTTATCCTTGGAATGTTTATAGATCTCATATTCTTCCAGTAAGTCCAACTTCAAAGATTTAGGTTGGTGATGAATGAGTTCTGTATTGTTAAGATTTATTTTATGATTAGTTTCATTAATATGTTTGAAAATCGCGGAATTTTTATCTTTATTATGTTCTTTGAAGCGTGTTAATAAATTTCTCCCTGTTTGACCTATATAAATTTTGTTACACTCACTACAGGAAATTTTATAAACTCCATTGAGTAAGTGAAAATGAAATTTGTGTTTATTATTGACGAGGATATTGGAAATTTTAGTGTTGTTTTTAGTGGCTATGTATATGTTATGTTTTTTAGTTATGTGGTGTAATTGATTGATTATGGGGTTGTACTTAGATAAAGAAATATATTTAACCAATCAAACTTGATACACTTCGAAAAAGAATTACTTAAATAAAAATAAATTAACTTCACAATAATTGTAAATTTAATTCATGCAATAATAACGTGGGAATTACAAATCAAAATTATAATAATAATTTCCATAATATCGGCATTTATTTTAGTTTGGAACATAAATTTATATCTCCTTGTGCAATAAATAATCTGTAAAGAGTAAATAAAAGAGGGAGATTTACAACCTTAATTTATTAGGGTGTTTTAATGGTTAACTCGACGTGTTTAAGACAAACGTCCAGTGGGCGAAAACCCGAGACTACAACATTTAATCAGGCCACTCGAACCGACATCCCCGAAATAAAAAGGAATTTTAGCTAGTAGTAAATTTGTTTTCGTGACTAGAAGGAAGTTATTACCCCACCCTGTTCAAACTTATCGCATAAATCTTAAAAAGCAACAGTTTGGTTCGTGACATTCAATTGAAACATTATTCCTCAATTTTATGTTTTATACCTTTCCCCTTACTACTAATGAATTTATTAAAAATGCTTAAAGTTTTAATACCCTCGAGATTAACTTTAGACAAAGATTTCTCGAAGTTAGCAAACTACAATTGTAGATACAATCTCAGCGATTCCACTGAGACCCGTAACAGCTAAATTCTTGAATAAATAAAGGTTTCTCACAAATGCAACGAGCGTGTTTCAAAACTGGCCGTTGACCTGTACAACGTTTACAATATTGTTATTAAATTTACGTCAATGTTACGAAATATGTCGATTTCAATGCTAAAATCTAGAAAACTCACTTCCGGTAGCCGTCAGTGGCACGTAAAGCTTTTAACCGAATTGATCCTCTGCTACTTTTTTTTTGCTATTCCCTTTCCATAAAACTCCCCTTCAACAGAAATGCATGAAACAATGAGCGCCAACGTTGCGACTCCTTTCATTTCCTACGGGACTTTTCTCTTTCCCAGCGAGATTAATTAAAAAAAGAGAGGAATTCACAAGCCAGTCATTACATTTTCATCAACCAGATTTACTATTAAATAGTAATATATTTGGTTGTATGTAATTGGTTTTGGTGAGTTTATGTAGAGGAAGTAGAGTCAGAGTTGTTGACAAACCTGTCTGAAGATGCACGGCTAAATCCGAAACTTTCTAGTTTAGCCGAAATGTTTCTAGTTCTAGGTTTAGTGTTTGTTCTAGTTTTCGTTCAGTAAAAATCCACAGCAATTCTGAATAACAATTAAAACTAGAACTAACACTAGATTTAGAACTAGAAACATTCTGGTTTAGCCGTGCGTCTGGGCTAAACCCAAAACTTTCTTGTTCTGTTTAGTTCTCAATATAAACTAGAACTAGAAACATTCCTGTTTAGCCGCACGTGTCTTAAAACGGCTAGTTCAAGTTTTAGTTCAATAAATACAACGCTGAATAACAACTGAAAGTAGCTGTCTTAGGAGACGCACGGCTAAGCCCAAATGTTTCTAGGTTTAGTGTTAGTTGTAGTGCTAGTACTGGTGTTAATTCCAATTATTGTTGATTCTAATAATATAAATTGGAATTTTTAATTTGATTTGAAATTGCAGTAGTTACAATAGTGATGCTTATTTATTGCATACTTATTTCCAAATTCTCTCAATCTTAGTATCTTTCTTTTCTATGTGATATTATTGATATTTAAGACAATACATCGATACCTATAAAACTAATAATTAACGAAATATTTTTTACCTTGAAAGGCAAGGAAAAGAAGGAGAAAAATAATAAACTAGAATCCCTGGAGATGTCGTTCCGTCTACAGTCTACACAACCGTAAACAGAAATTACGACGTCCTTTGTGTCCGTTTGTCAGCAATGAATGAACGGACCGAGTCGTGAAAGCCAGCGTCGACGTCGCCGTAGACTCACCTGAGTCGCGACGCCCGTTAAAATGTTCGTTTTCAAAACTAGAAAGAGAAAAAACGATATCAAGAAAAAGAAAAAGAAGAGTGCATAATTCAGCTAGAAAGGGTTGAAGGGCGAGTCCGCTTCTCTTTCTGTCAAAAAAAAAGGGGAATAAAAAAGGGGCAAAAGAAAGAACATGGTGGCATATTTTATGTAAAAAGATAACGTGAAATATCGATGCTGACCGACGGTTGCCACCATCAGCATATTGCTTTTGGGATACCTATCAGGTAGATCTATTTGGAGAGGTGAAAATTTCAATATACCGGTTGAAACCGTGTCTACTCGTCCGCAATTAAAATCCTCAATGGTAGCAGTTTTTTTGTTTAGTTTTTTTTTATGCTGCATTCCCAACTCTTTTTTGTGGGTGTTCTTTTTTAGTTGTTTCATCATTTTCGGTGTTTATCTATCATTTTTTTTTATTGTGTTCAATTCGAAACGAGTGCATGTTTAAAACTCGTGCTTACAAAATATTATCTGCCCAAACTTTGTTGTATCACCAAAGATTTATTTACATATGCCACTTGAAACTCGCTACTACTGTCTTGTGAGGGAAGTTCGCGAACTTTGGGAACATTCATCTGTTCCCAATGGTGCCACACTGCATATAAATCTCTAAATAAATAAGGCGTCTGGACTAGAACTGCGCCCTGAGGACTACCACATGTCAGTAATCCTCCTAGATACGTGCGTTATACAATTGCCTCAATAAAGCAAACATGAAATTACTATTTACTATTAAATCTAAGTCATGAAATTTTTAAATTTCTAATTTTTTTTGTGTCATTACAGGGTTGACGTCAGCTTTTGATTCTCATCTACGTGGACCCGCGTTCGTTATGGAACCTCCAACACGTTTGGAGTTTTCAAACTCAAGCGGTGGTTGGTTGGACTGTTCAGCTTCGGGGAGTCCCCAACCATCGATCGATTGGCTTTCGGTAGACGGGACGTCCGTTGGAGACGTTTCCGGTATCCGACGTGTTCTACGAAACGGAACCCTCGTTCTGCTACCATTCGCTGCTGCAGCCTATCGTCAAGATATCCATAGCACCGTCTATCGATGTGTTGCTTCTAATAGTGTCGGCAGAATCATTAGCAGAGATGTACAAGTTAGAGCAGGTAACTATAAAGCTATAGGTATAAATAAGTTATAAATATACAGAAAAATATGTTAGCTTGAAATACGTTGGGGGATGAAATTTTATTTTAAGATGCTTCCTCAACATTTCCTTTCTATTTATGAAAATATAAATCGTCGCCGTCTAGAAGCAAATCGGAAAATAATTGAGGAAAAAAGAAAAGGGGCCGTCGATTTTCTCGTTGGATCGGAGCCAGCGCAATCGCAAACGTTAGCGTCGTTGACTGAGCGGTCAATTTCCTCACGACGCAAATAGTTCCTACAAGGAAAGTGTTTTATCTTCGCCGTGACCAGCATCAATTCTTGTTACGATAACCGTCACTACACACCCATCTGTCCTATAAGTGATATATTAGTTCCTAAGGGGCCGATATATTAACTCCCATAATCAGACGACATAACCAATTTGTTCTCAAACGTTTTTGTAACTTGTCATCATGAATTTCTTATTTTCTTTTCTTTTTAGTTGTTACTCAACCGTTTAAGATTGATGTTGAAGTTTTGGGGGCGGCAAGAGGTTGTACGGCGGTTTTAAAATGCGTGGTCCCTTCATTCGTTAAAGACTTGGTACGAATAATTTCATGGGTACAAGAACCATCACTTTACATTTACCCATCTCTACAAGGAGGTAAGTAGCTTAATTTATATTTCACTCAAAAGTTAATTATTTTTGTTGACGTCGATAAAAAATTTAATCTATTCCATCTAAAAGCTTCTTTTATAAAAAAAATAGGTAACGTAAGCTTTTTTATATGAGACTCTTTTGTTCCAAGATCCTTTCGATAAATCTTGGTTACAGAAACTCCCCTAAGAAAATTCATTTATCGCTCGTTTTCGTTTAGATGAAGATAAAACGCGTCCCGCGATTGATTCATCGACCCGGTTAATTGTACGTGAGTACGTGTAGCTTACAAGCACGGACTACACTCTGAAAAGGGGCGTAAGTCTTTTAAATTGGCCCATACGTTTCGTTTTAGTTGTCCATTCTGTTGGAAACGACTCTTTGATAAGGGGTTTTGAACAGCTTCCAAACTTAACATCACATAGCGTAAAACAAACTTTTAAATCACGTGTAATTTTAGAGAATTTTTATTTGAGCGAATCTAACAAACATCTTTGACTAATTCGATGATTGAATAGGGTTCATTTTCCCGATGGGGTGTATACATCCCTTTTCGGGTCGGATCTTATTAAGTTTTATTTCGGTGTCGGCATCAGAAGGTTTTCACGAAAACTGATTGAAGAGTTCTCGGTACCTTCTTTGTCACGCTACCGGATTCCGGTCACGCGATCTTTTCAAAAACGTCTGCCAGTTTTTCATTCATATGTTTCAGGATGTCTTATACTGAATTCACTGTATTGTGTATTTTTTGATAAAAAGCTTCATTTACGAGGGCTTGTTCTTATAAATGGATCATCACTTTTACAAGAGAACTTTTTTTAAAATTTTAAACAACTACCCTTTTTGCGTTTGGGTTTCAAGTTGCTAAAATGTTTGTAGGATTTCACGGTCTACTATTTGACGTTTCGAAAAAATCTTGATTCTAAAATTTAAAACAAAAAGTTGTTTATGAATTGTAAAATGAATAATTTGAGAATTTATAAGAAATTTGATTTTGATGTTTATTTTATTTTCAGATGGAAAATTTCACCAATTACCCTCAGGAGAACTACTCATTCACAATTTGGAATTCAGCGATCAATTTCCGGCCTACAGATGCAGGACTATGCACAGACTGAGTCGACAAGTTGTCGTTAGTAACGCGGCCAACGTTCGGATTACAGGTAAATTAATAAGTTCATTTTCTCTTAATTTGTTTCCAGATTACTAGAAACGTAGTATAAATGTAAAATTACTGCTGCTTTTCATGGAATTTGAGTTGTTTATTTTCATCTGTGTTATTATATCCAATCCAACCCCATTCATAATTAAAGTGAATGCTTCTGCTCGATTAACATTTAGCGTAACATTCACTTTACGGTTAAATAACGCTTTATAACGCTTCATTAATGAATTAATGAATGTTGTTGGGCAGAACGCTTTTATATCTTAGGTTTTGCACCGACGTTGGTTGAAGCATGTTGCAATCTTTTTCATCTAGCACGATGTTAAAGGACCACCCCATAAAAACAGAAATCACAAAAATCGCGATACCAACTTACTACGAGGATGTCGAAGTCTTCTAAACACAGACACAATCACTTCAATAACGATACAAGACCTCATATAAAGTAGTTAAAGTAGTAACTGTAGACGAAGATGGGAAAAATGAAAAAAAGGATGGGGAGAACGCCCATTATGCTCTCCTAACCCTTCTCCACATGTGTTTACCTTTATACCAAAAGTAACGAGAACATTATGTGGTAAGGGATATTTTAAGTGCAGTGAAAAAATAGGTGACTCTAATACAAATAAGCCTACCCCATGTGACCTATGATAGATTGCACTGTTGATCATCACTCTTCTTATTTCCACAAGAATGAAATACTTGGAATTGCTAACTGTTACCTCCACACTTACTCTTCTTTGATTGAGTGATCCCATTACAAGTTTTTGGGGTTCAAGTTAATTTACATAATCTCGATAATTTGGACGTTTTTTACATCCAGTATTATGTTTAGCCAAAACTATCTTCATGATGGCTTACAATACTCATCTGATTCCGAACTAACCTGAATTGCATATAAATTCGCGCAATTTAAAAAGTTTCAGAATGATCTTTGCTTCTATACAAATATAATACCAAAAATTATCAAAACTACTCTTGTTAATATTTGAGAAATGAATAGGTTATAAAAAAATTCACTGATTGTTTTAAGTTACATTTGCAAAGTTCCGCAACGGAAATTTGATTATTGATTGGTTCAACTAAATCCCCTAATTACAATTAATTCTGACTAAGAGGTTAATTAATACTATATGAAGCATGGCGTAATACTAGTTCAATACGAATGTATCATATTTCTAATCAATACCCCAACAATAAGTACATTGTGGTAAGTAAATATTTGTAGTTAAAATAATTAGGAATAAACCAATAATAATAATTATCATATAAAACGATGTTTTTTAATTAATTTTACTTCATCACCAATTCTTTTTCTCAAAAACAAAATCTCTTCTCTTTCATCCCCTTTTTGTCGCGGAGATTGTAACTAAAGGTTTATCTTCCTCTTTTCCTCTTACGTTCTAGCTCTCACGTGTACGGACGACGACGACTTCACGTTGCAGTCGTCTCGTTTTTGCTCTCTACTCCATAGGGGGCCCACTTTTACCCTCGCGGCGAGCTCTCGTATCAATATTTCATAACCGCACTTCCCCCCGTTACACACACATACATACATAGAGGGAGGACCACACGGTTTGCTACGGAGTGGTCCCATTCAAGTTTAGATGCTTCATCTGTGGAGTGTTCGTCCTTAGGTTGGGAGGAGTAAAGGAACACTTCAATCGCTTCCCACCCCAACCGTTACCGCTACTATGCAATGTGAGCCCCCTTATTTACAAACGTCTCTTCGATTTTTGTTTGTTTTAAATTTAAGAAAAAAAGTTTAAATCTTAGCTTTTTTTATTATTGTTAAAGAAAAAAATTTATAACGTCGTCTTCTTCTTGGTAAACTTCGTTGTTGAACGTTATTAATCGAATCAACATTATTAATAAGAAAATGTAAATGATTTTTCCGATTTCGTCCATTCCATTTTGTTGGATTTCTTTATTTCTTGGTTTCATTCGTCCCCTTTTTATATTTGATGACACATTATTGACAAATTATTGACGTGGTTTAAAAAGTACTGTTGATAGATTTCGGTGGGGAACTTTATAACCCGGAAACCTAACCGAATTTAAACGTTTCCCATTTGTCAATGTGCTGGGGCCGTCGCTTCGTACCAAATATTTACCATAAACGTCGATTACGTTCCGTACATTAGCGGCCGCAGACAAATTTGTGGTGGCGGATGCACCACGATTGTGTCGATCCCATAATGGGGAGACGACCGTTATTGCTTTATTCTTCCAATCAACGTTTATTGTCGTTCAAATCGAACAATGAATGTTCGATCGAAACGCCATTGATGATTTACGTCATCGCACTATTTCAAAATGAAATTTCCTAAATTATCATTAATTGTAATAACTCTTTGCTATTTCTATTTATTTTAAACCCAACCTTCATTTTGTTCCATAAAATAATTTAGAAACTAAAACATTGGAATTGATACAAAATTAAACTTGAACTTATCAGGAAATTAAATCTTAAAATCCGTGCAAACTGTAATTAACTTGAACTGTCAACGGCAGTCGTTGTAATTTTTGTAACATCTGCCGCACGCGTTGACAGTAGCTACCCTTTTCACTATTTTCCTTTTTATTTTTTAGATTTTTTTGTTGACGCTAGATTTGTGGGGTGGAAAATCCCGCTGGAACAGCCACAAATGAAAAACGGGCGCGTGACGAGAACATACACTTTTAATTTGCGGGTGGGGATCATTAGCGTGCCGCCGTCTCCCTGCGAATTCTACGGGCAATATTTTTCACGTACAAATTTCGATCCACAAAAAGAAATCCCCTTCAGAAATCGCACATCAGAAGAAAAGGGAAAAATAATAATGATGATAAAACCGGAAAAAGAAATGAAAGGGCGGATTTTTTTTTTAGTTGGGTTGGTGTGAAAAAGGGTGGGACGTAAAAATGTGTGTCCCGAATCCGTTTAGGTTCACCCTAAAAGATACACCGAGATAGAAGGTGATTGAAAAGAGATGGATGAACGTGATGGATATACCCAATATTTATTTTAGCCTCATTATTTTCACAAAATCGGATTCTAACAAGTGTTAGGAAAATCGGGAAGTTAAAGCAAATATTTTTATTTGAGATTAAATAATTTAATTTTAATTGCGTTTCAAGGCTTCTTCATTGCGGGTAGAAGCAACTGGAGCTTATCTCATTGTTACATTGCATTAACATAATGCTTACCGTTATTTTTTACCCTTTTTGAATGTTATCAATAAGAATTATTCCACGTACGCCCCACGGCTGTCAGTCTAAGGCTTTGCACAACACATCATCTTCATGCCATCTACAAGCATGAAGGTTGAGTCCTCTGAATTGTAATTGTTACCTTAGGTAGTTGTTAATCTCCAATTTTAACCAACTAATTAAAAAAAAATTTAACCAGGTGATATCTACACCTAATGATATCTAAGGTGATATGTTTTCTAAACAATGTAAGAATTCTGAGCTGTAGCTCAGAAAAAGATTTCTGCCCCTGTGTCAGTCCGTCCGTTAGAACCATCCGTGAAGGTTAAGAGTGTTGTTTCTTCTAAAAATGAGTTTTGCCTACGTATAGTCAGTTACACACTCTATAAAGATATTTTTTCCACTGCCTCCGTCCAGACTTACACAACTTTTGGCGGCATCCTTGAAAAATCTGCACTCGTAACATAATAATTAACACCATCTCTTGCTCAGCATGTTTTCCATCGCTATCAATGGAAGCAATTATATAGGATTGTAAAATACACAAACGCAAGATTCTGCTTTCTGATTAATCGCAACAATTAGGTTTTAAACCAGCACACTGATACGTGCACGCCGATAAGTGATATCGATACACAAAACGTTTTGGCCGGCAAAAAGTTGTAGTCCACTCCAAATTATCTCGAAAGCAGAACATGATGAAAAGGATACTTCTATGATGACTATGATTCTCATTCGAGCAATTCAAAGTGATACAAGGATTGCAGTTTCTCCTCGGAATGTCAAAGTTATCCTCAGCATGAGGATATTTCAGAATGATCCGTTAGAAAGATTACTAAACTACAATATCTGCTTTAAAGGCAATTCAGAGCTACACGTGTAAATCCGTAATCTTGTCAAAGAATGTACCGGCAACCTGAGAAAACTCGCCAGGGGCAATGAAGTTACTTTATGGTGGGTGTCAGGTTACAAAGACATTGAGGGCCATGAAAAGGGGGCCAAAGAGGCAGCGAGGACGCTCTTTATTGTACTCCAAGCTGGCTGTGCTGCACTACAAAAGTAACCTTGCGATGGAAAGAACTTTCAGGACACCGACAGGCGAAAAGTATGATAACTCCTTTGCAAAAGAAAGCCAAAGAGGTTTGATACCTCAGCAAAGGGTCGCTGTCAGGTTTCCTGACCTAGATTTTCCTTAAACCGTTGGAGGGCTTAAGTTACAATACGAGAGGGGCCACTCCTCCAGCCTAGCAGTAATAATAATAATAAGTCTGTGTCAGGTTGTCTTCATAAAATTGATATATTCTTGCATCCACTGTAATGGAGTTGGGATGTTTGTATACATGAGTTGTACACTAATGTATTCATGATTAAGTGTCTTACTGGATGATTTTGAATTAGATTCTAGTGGTTACTTTTCTTCAATGGGGGTTAATTAACATTATATTTACACAATTCTTAAATTTCCTTTTGTCTCTTTTTCGTTCGATACAAAAGTAAACGACCCTTGAAATTGTCTGTCACGGTACTTAATGCTAAATTCCCATTTCGCATCGTCATAAAAGATGGGGAAGGGAGATTAATGATTAATGCGAGAGTAGAATAGGGCCGTTAAACTGTGTGTACATAAAACGAGACCTCGTTCAAATAGAGCCCTATTTTACCCTCAAAAAACGAGGATTTTTAAATATTCCTTTTTGCTATATCTTTGTTTATTGTCATTTTTTCCTATACACTTTTTTTGTTTCTTCTTAGATTTCATTTTTTTGATGTATTTTTCTTTGTAGAGCACCGAGGAATTGTTTCACCGGTAGTCGTTGAGAATTCAGGAACAGTAACAGTTGCCCAGGACGAAGGAGCAGCTTTAATATGTATATCTCAAGGATGTCCGACTCCGGAATACAGGTAAAACGTTTTCCTTACTCTTTCTACTTTAAAAAGTCGCCTTCTTTACCCCGAAACATGCGCCGGTTGTTCTACATCCGCCCAACAACTTTTCTGTTTTTTATACTCCTTCCGTTTTATTTCATCCTTCTCTCAAGGAATTATCTTGTGCATGTTTTATCATTTCCAAGCGCGTGTTTCCTCCACGTTTTCATTCTTCCGAATCGGAAACAACACGTCTTTGCCAAATTGGAATGTCGTCGTCGCATTTACTACTTTCGCGAGGTAAAAAATAAATAAACCGAATGTAAAACGAGTTTAACATGAATGTAAAATAGATATAAAAACGAATTTCCACGTTCTATTTCGCGTATCGTTGTCGGGGAAAATAAACCGAATATTGACCGCGCTCGATAAAAATAAACAATGTTCGACTTCGAAATTTTCATTGTCAACGCAATTCGAAATTGTAATTGTTATTTTCGACGACTAAACAGAAAATGGGTCGTTTAACATTTATTTGTGCCGAAATAAGCTAAAACGGATCAAAGTTTTTCAACGTGTTCTTATAGTTCTCCTTCAAATCCTAAAATTTATATTCTGGAATCAATAACCGTTCGGTGAAGTTAATAACAAAAATAAACTTTACCAGAGTTATGAATAAAAGTTGGAAAGCGAGTTTTCTCTGATCGACTCCAGCAAATCTGGTCTAAAAAGTTTTCTTGCTACTTGTTCGTCGTCGTCGATGGCGGCGCCACCTTTTCCGTCGGAAATCTCATTTCGAAGAGAACTACTTGGCAATTGGCCATCGTTAACCTTAAATATATCCGGTCAATCTCAACACATCAAGTTAAATGACTATCTATATATTCTTCATTTAAACTTGTTAATTAAAAAAGCATTTGTGATTTAAATTTTTTCTTTTTTTAATACTTAGATGGTATTCACAAAAAAATGGTGAACAATCGTTAATAATCCCAGGACCTAGAATACGACAATTAGGTCCAGTTTTAGCAATAGAAGCCGTTACATCGGAAGACGGAGGAATCTACCGTTGTATGTCATCGAACGCCGGTGGCGAAGCGAGTGCCGATTTACGTTTGATGGTTTCAACTCCGCTTCATGTCGAAATTACACCGCCTATGCTCAGTGTCCATATGGGTGGAAGCGCCGAATTTAAATGTTCAGTTTCCGCCCAAAACGGCGGACCTCATTTGGTGACTTGGTACAAAGATGGGCGTCAACTTCCCAGTACTGGACGAGGCACCAGCGAAGCACTCATCATAAATAATGTTGGAAGGGAAGATCGTGGAATGTATCAATGCGTTGTTAGAAGAACTGAAGGCGACACTGCTCAAGCTGCTGCCGAATTACAATTAGGAGGTAAAAAAAGTCCTAATTTCCCATTAAATTTAGGTTAAAAGCAATAAATTTCTTTTGATGTATATAAAGTAATTTAAAAGTAGATATAAATCTTCTTAACTTCCTTTTATATTCATTCCTTTTAATTTTTATTACATTTTCCGTCAGTTTCAGTAAGTTTAACAAAGTTTACTGGCGGTTTGAGAACGAAGATAGTTGTGTTCCCGGTTGATATTACAGCTAATTCGTCTTATCTAATCGAGGGGATGGCGGTACTTGCAAGAGTTCGGCGCCTAATTGTATTCCTACCGTAACTAAATACTGTCGGAAGATATGGTCTCAAAGACATCCTGTCCTTCTCTCCTCGGAACTGGAAATCCTTTGCGTTGATTGTGATAACAAACCAGAACGACGCGACGAGACGCGCTTCGAAACGTTTTGAAACATTTTGTGTTGGAATAATATGAAATTATTCTTGAATAATGAATATTTTTAAAATTCTCGAAATTAAAATGGATGATGGTTCTACTGGGAAAAAAGTAAAATGGAGAAATTTAATTTCAGGTGCACATCAAGTTGTCAATTATATGCGTGTTACTCGCCCCACGAGAAGTCTCCGCGAACGAAACAAAGTTATCTCCGGGTGGTTACCCGCACAACACCCCTATATTATTATATTACGACCTTTGTTTCATATCTCTCTTCTCATTTCTACGTATTTTATCCCATTTCTTTTTACTTAAAACTGTAACTAAATTTTGAGACATCAAACAGAATTTTAAGTGTTCTATACGGACGATTTTTGAGTTTAAAAATGGAGGATGCGAACATTTGCATGGAAGGACAAAGGGTGTCAGATCGCAAAGCGGCGGAATTTAATATGGGGCTCTTTCTCTGTGTTGCAGATGCGCCGCCCGTGTTAATATATAGTTTTATCGAGCAGACGCTCCAACCGGGACCTGCTGTGTCATTAAAATGCAGCGCTACTGGTAATCCGACCCCGCAGATATCCTGGACGTTGGACGGGTTTCCATTACCGAGCCATGGAAGGTGAGTGCAAAACAAGAGTAAACTTTAAAGGTTTTTTTAGGAGGGCTAAAACTTTAATCTTACACAAACTACAAATTTTCAAAATAAATTTTTTTTGTTGTTTCTTCAAAACTAAACGTGAACTGTAACAAAAGATAATACGGATCTCGTTAGGATGGATGTAACGGACAAAATATTTTTCTCAAGTTGCTCTATTCCATGTTCATAGATAAACTCGAGATATTCCCCGAGTTGTTTATATCATGTATAAATTAAGGACTGTAGTTCTAGTTTTAATTGTTATTCAGCATTAGATTGTTATATATTTAAAATTAGAACTAAAACGTGCGTCTTTTAAGACGGCTAAACCCAAATGTTCCTAGTTCTAAACTGCTAATTTCAATAAAAATGAATAGTTATAGACTATGCAGTCCAGTTTATTATCGAAGAAAGTAATGATCAACTACATTGATAATAAAAATATAGTATAATAGATTTGTTAAAAAAAATTTTAAAAGATATATATTTTTTTAAAGATTTAACAGTCCCAACAGAAACTTAAATTTGTTACTCGAACCCTTTGTAATCAAGAATATTAAAGTTTGTTAAAAAGTTTTTACCGCTTCGCATCGTAAAATGTTGCGGTTCAATATCTTTCTTTTGTAAACCTCGACCGAGTGGAAGCTTCGTTCCGAGTACATAAAGCTCGGTAAATAAAGTTTGCCCCAGAAAATTTCCGCACATTTCGTTCACTGATAACGCCGCATACAGAGGAAAACTGATGCCGTTGCTTATACAAAACGACGAGACTTTCGGTTTTCCCCTTTGAATAACGACTAACAACTTTTGTCTCTCTCCCTCTCATTTTCGAAGTCAATATAAAAGTTTTCAATTAATTATTCAATCAAAAACTTTCTCACGAAAATGTTTCCCCGATACGGCCCTGACTTGGTACAAACCGTGAGGAACGAAATCTCTTTGTAAGTATCGACATTCTTGACATTGAGGGGGTTGGGACACAATGGCAGTCCTAACGGCGGTAATAACGCTCCCTTTGAGGGGAATGGTGAGGGCGGTGAGTGAAGAGAAGGAACGTTGCGATTAGTTCGTCCACGTCTCCGCGCCATTACTTAGACTAATTGGCGTGAGGGGGGCTTGAAAACGTAAAATTAATACGTTTCAGGTTATAATCCTTACAAAGGTCACTATTTAACCGAGATTCTATTAGTGAAATTAAAATTATTTTCTAGATGGTGTAGATTTTTCAGAAATTTATTAGATTTAAGATAAAAATAGATTTTGAAAATGGAAAGTAAAAGGCTAAAATAAAAGGTAAAAAAACTGCGACCTCTATCGAGGGTACCTTAGTAGACATCGTTTCAGCAGCAAGATTTCTCCTTCGCTTTTCTACTCTTAACATAATAAGCGCAATTTCACGCTCGCCTCCGTCTGAAACAGCCGCTCCATTATGTTCTCTACATGCTTTTTCCCCCGACTTCGTTCCATCGCGTTCTTTACTTCTTCGATTTTTACACAGAACCGTATTACAACTTCTTTTTATTTTTAGTTTAAGTACTTAAACATAGAAGCTTCTCTAAAAGAAACATACACGAATATTGCAAATAGGTACTGTTATTTACAAAGTTGTGTTTTTGTTATCTTGTATTATCTTGTCCTAACACTGAAGAAGAACTAAAACTAGAATTAACACTAACATTAGAACTAACACTACACCTAAAACTAGAAACATTTTAGCCGTCTTGAGAGACGGCTAAAGTATTCTTTTGAAATGTAAGGTTAGTTTTGTTTACAAACATTAATTAAACCGTGAAATTTTCTGTAGTAATTAGTAATGGCAATTATAGCATGAAGTATTCTTTTGAAATGTCAATTAAACCGTGAAGGAATGTTATGTAAGGTTAGTTTTGTTTACAAACATTAATTAAACCGTGAAGTTTTCTGTAGTAATTAGTAATGGCAATTATAGCATGAAGTATTCTTTTGAAATGTCAATTAAACCGTGAAGGAATGTTAGGTAAGGTTAGTTCTGTTTACCAACATTAATTATAGCGTGAAGTTTTCTTTAGTAATGGCAATTGTACCGTGAAGTTTTCCTTTTGTCAATTAAACCGTGAAGTTTTCTTTAGTAATGGCAATCTTACCGTGAAGTTTTCCTTTTGTAATGTCAATTATGCCGTGACGGAATGTTGGGTAAGGTTAGTTTTGTTTACAAATATTAGCTGTGTTTGGTACACTTGCTATAAATACTCCTAGTGTAGCAAGTGTAGTGCAGTTGACAACTCTCAATTTTCAACACATTTTCAAAGTGCATAAGTGTAACAATTTTAGGTGTTTGGTAAAACGGATTATTATGACAGTTATAGGTTATGTAATCTTTATTATTTCTGTAGGAAGTTGAATAATTTATTATTGATCAAAGAATCAAGATGAATAAATCAAAAAAGGAAATGTTGCCTGTAGTTTTCCCCCTTCATCATAAATTATTTTTACATTTAACTGTCTCAATTTTAGCCATTATATTTAACCTTAGAACTTCCTATTGGGTTGTTAATTTTAATTGAATAGAACGTTTTCTACAAATCAAACTGTTATTTATTGTTTTTACTAGCTTACAATATTTTATTTTTGTTTAAATAAATCTAACTTTGACACTTTCAAAAAACTAAATACGTCTTAAAGGTTATGTCGACTTACACTACACTTCCTACACTTGCCGGCGAGTCGGTGTGAAAAGTGTCTGCACTTTTAAAACTCAATCGCTTACCAAACGCGGCGGCACTATCTACACTTGTTTGCACCAGTCTACCAAACACTATTTTTAAGAAAAAGTGTGCACTGGTGTACGTTAGTGCAAGATACCAAACAAAGCTATTAATTATACCGCGAAGCACTAACATTAGAACTAACGCTAGACCTAAAACTAGAAACATTCGGGTTTAGCCGTACGTCTCTCAAAACGTCTAAACCCGGATAATTCTAGCTTTAGGTCGTTTTAACGGGGTCCGTTATATCGAGGTTTTACTATAATAACAACACGAATTGTAAATTCGCTTTGAACTCAACGTTAACATCAAAACCCACAATATTACCGAAAAAAAGGGTACTTTCATTATGTCTGTTCAAAATTGCATTGCCACTCTGATTGCCAATTTCGACACCCAACATTGCGTTCTTTAATGTTTAAATAATTACTGGCTTAAAACGGAAAAATTTCGCTTTGGCTTTGTATTAAAAACTGTTAACTTACCCCACCTCGGTTGCAACTAATCTTAGCTAAAATCTCATTCCATCACCAATATTTAATCGTGTATACACAAAATTTTTTAATTGTAATAAATTCCACTCTAACTTTAAAATATTTTAATTACCTTTTTTTTTCAAAAAAATATGTAATCGAGTTCAGAAAACGATTTAAAGGAGATCTTACGGGGCTTAAAGTCGGTTTACACTGCGACGCTTATCTAAAACGTTACGACCGGAGTGAAGTTGGCCGATTTGGCGGACGGAGCGTAAAACTTTTGTTTTTCACGGGGGCCTAAACTTACTCCAACTTCGTCGACCAAAACCTAAAGCGTTCGCGGTCTAGTTACTTCCATCTAAGTTTGAGAACTTCGACACAGATATGAAATATATTTACTAACAAAAAATTGCTTCAAGTCCATTTTTTTTGAGTGTCCCACCTGGTTACTCTCCATTTAACCACTAACGGCTTTATTGAAGGTGAATTAATAAGAAGCTTTTTGCGTACTTTCGATAATCTTCTTCTTCGGCGGGAAAGCTTTTCAATACCTGTCACCTGCGTTTTATGGTAGGTACAGGATAACGTTGGGGATCTTATATCTGGTGCTTTCTAAAGGAAGGATGCGAAACGACGAGGTTTTCTTTTGGTGTGGGATCCTTTCACCTAGCTTGATGTCTTTTTTATGGCTGGTTTATTGGGTTTTAAAATAGTCATTTAGAGGAAGGTTCTTTGAATAGAATATGGCCTTAAAAGATCAACGAGTTGATTATCTTGAAAATATTTTTAACCTACATTACTTTTTTCAGATTCGTTATTGGGCAATACGTCACTGTACATGGAGACGTTATAAGTCATGTAAATATAAGCCACGTAATGGTAGAAGATGGTGGAGAATATACTTGTACGGCTGAAAATCGTGCGGGAAAAACATCCCATTCCGCGAGATTGAATATATACGGTAAGTAAACAAAAAATAAAATCGATTTAATCCCCATTAAACCTAGCCTTACTTTTTGAAACAAATACGAACATCCCATCAAAATGGATTTTCCTTTAATCATCCTAATTAAGCTTGTGTATTTCGAATGAATGGCACAAGCCTTCGATGCCCCGAAACCAAATCCAATTAGTGCCACGAAATCCAGCATTTCGAATAACTTCTTCGAATTTCCCCACGCACAACAAACAATCGATCATAATAAATATACAACCTAAATTTCCCAACGGAACGAGATTCACCGCCCCCTTAACACGGTCGTCGTATTTATTCCCACAGGAATGCCCTACATCCGGTTGATCCCGAAGGTGACTGCCGTCGCAGGAGAAACGCTTCAACTGAAGTGCCCCGTGGCCGGTTATCCCATCGAGGAAATCCATTGGGAACGCGGAGGACGCGAATTACCCGACGGGCTACGGCAGAAGGTTCTACCCGATGGGACACTCCAGATCAATCCGGTTGAGAAGAAGGCTGACACCGGAATATATACCTGCTGGGCACGGAATAAACAGGGACATAACGCTAGAAGGAGCGGTGAAGTTAACGTAATAGGTAAGGAAACGGACTGATTTATATGCTACACGCGAATCTAGAATTTGCATAATACATACTGATACCTGTTGAACTTAATATGTTTCTGTTACGAGGTTACAGATTGAATCCAAACGAAGACATTGAAATCAAGAAGGAAGATTAAAATTAATTAATTTTTAGGTTATGATCCTGGCCAAAAAGATGTTTGAAAATGATGAACTCAATCAGCTTAAAAAAAATACTATTTTTTTCAGTTCCCCCAAAGGTTAGTCCATTCTACGCTGAGGATACTCTTCACGTTGGTGATCGAGCGAGTTTAACCTGTTCTGTGACAAAGGGTGATCTACCCCTGACCATATCCTGGCATAAGGACGGTCGAAATGTCGACCCAGCTCAAATGGTTTCGATTACTCAAGTGGATCAATTTACTAGCATTCTATTAATAGAAAGCTTATCACCGCATCACAACGGCAACTATTCGTGCATGGTCCGGAATCAGGCTGCGGAAGTGTCCCATACGCAGCAGCTAGTGGTCAATGGTAAATTTTTGTTGCGCGCCGTGTTCGCGCGTTGTTTTTACCGCCCGCCTTTTCTGTCTCTCTGACGTTTGTTTTTCTCTCTTTTCTCTATTCAGTTCCCCCTATTATTGAGCCCTTTTCCTTCCAAGACGGTCTGTCGGAGGGCATGCGCACGCGCACCGTGTGCGGCGTGAGTTCCGGCGACCCGCCGCTGGTCGTTTCCTGGCTGAAGGATGGGCAGCCGTTGACGGCCGCATTGGGCGCGAATGTTTCGGCCCTTGACCCTTATTCTAGCCTGTTGAGCATTTCTAGCCTTGATTCGAGACACTCGGGGGATTTCACGTGCGTGGCCAGTAATCCGGCCGCGGAGGTTAGGTACACCGCCAAACTTCAGGTCAAAGGTAACAACATCCCCCCATATCCATCCCAAATGCGATTCACTATACCCCTTCACTGCCCTACCACTGTTGCTTTTGGCACACGCCGCAGCCGGCCCCCAAAAAAGGTCAAGGTACTGTTGCACCCACTTTTAATTTTCTTTTTGATTTTTCTATCTTTGTAGAATTTTTTTTATCATATCTTTATTTTTTTGATTTGTTAATTGCATGTGTATGATCGATGGTTTAAAGATGTCTTAAATATCTTAAAGATAATAGAATAATCAAATTCTATCATCTTTTTATTTCAACTGAAATTCAACGGTTAAAGGTGTCTAATATAATTTCATTTTTGAATTTAAGAATTGATTCGGACTTTTGAATTTCGTTGAATTTTTTTTTACTTAATATGTTACGAGGAGCTTTTATACAACACAATTCACCGCCAGCCAGGAATTTTTTACGTCTCCCTCACCAGTATCTGCTTATTGCAGCAATTGCCACCGTATTTATTAGCCACTAACCAATAAAAAAATCCTTTCACCTAAAAAAAATAATAAAACCGCGTAGTGTGTGATTGATGTCGTCACCACCAATTTCACGGCACTCACTAATTACTTATTTAACGCAACGTGTATTTTTGATTGATGTTCTTTTTGCACCGATTTATGAAATAAACTCTTTTCTTCATTAGCCTGATATTTGTTTCAGTTCCTCCGCGATGGCTTGTTGAACCGGTAGACATCAGTGTTGAACGAAATCGTCACGTGGCGCTTCATTGTCAAGCTCAGGGTGTACCAACACCTACAGTTACTTGGAAAAAAGCAACAGGTCAGCAGACAAATAATTATAATTTTGTACTTCAACAATTGCAACGTCTCCATAAACACTTAACAAAGTACAGAACAGAATACATCGAGATTGATGCAAACCGCAACACCTAGAGCAATGATCAAGTTTTGGAACTTCTTCTTGGAACCTAATTATTTCCAAGTATATAACTGCTTAAATAATGCAGATTTAAGTTTTCCCAAAAAAAAATTGAAATGAGCATTAATTCCTTCACTGACAAACTGAAAAGTTCTTTATTTCTTCTTGAAAAAGTCATTATTTCTGAGAGTAGTTCGCACACTATTTTACCTCTAGGTTGAATACTTGAATCACTGCTGAGTCGCAGAGCCAAGCCTTTCCTTCTGCTCTTTATTCATGTCCAAACCAGCTTGGTTGAAAACAGCCTTGTACAAATCCTCTTGCATAGCAATCCTCAAATACAGAAATACGTCGAATAGTGTATTTCTCAAAATAACATTCTCAAATAACAAATTTCCAACATTATCATTTATTTTGATTTACTAATCCATTCTTGTTATTTATGTTTCTAACTCATCATTTAATTCATTATTACAGGTAGTAAATCTGGTGATTATGAAGAAGTGCGCGATCACATGTACACAAAAGTATTAGAAAACGGAACATTACTTCTTCAACATGTAAAAGAAGATCGCGAAGGTTTTTATCTTTGCCAAGCTGATAATGGTATCGGAACCGGGATTGGTAAAGTAATTCAGCTTCGGGTAAATTCGTCGCCGTATTTTTCGGCACCTTCCCGATTGATTACGGTGAAAAAAGGTGATACGGCGACGTTGCGCTGCGATGTTAACGGCGATAAACCAATCAGTGTGATTTGGTTGAGAGCCGGAAAAACCGAGTTGAATCCTTCCACGAATTACCGAGTACACGTAAAACAAGATGTTACGCCAGACGGAGTCGCCGCTGAGCTTCAAATTGTTAACGCTGAAGCAGCGGATAGTGGAGCTTATTTTTGCCACGCTAGTAATATGTATGGAAAGGAACAACAATTAGTTAATCTTTTGGTGCAAGAACCTCCGTTAAGTCCCGAACATGTTGAAGCAGCGATGGTTAGTAGTCGATCAGTTAATTTAAAGTGGCAGCATAAATCTGGAGATTCAAATGAAGTTTTTAAATTTGTTGTTGAATTTAAAGAATTGGAACGTATGTATATATATATTATTAATTAAGGAAAATAATTATTCTTATTTTATTTAATTTGAAATGTAGGTCCGTGGCAACAAATGGAATTAACTGATACTCCACTACAATACGCGGCTTTAATCGAAAACTTAAAACCGGCTACGAAATATGTTTTTCGTGTTTTTGCTGAGGGTCCTGCAGGAAAAAGTACTCCAAGTGATGAGTTGTTGGTTCGAACTGAACCTCAACGTCCCGCCGGTTCCCCGTTGGATCTCTCCGTTCGGCCAGCTTCCTCAACTTCGTTATTAGTTACGTGGAAACCTCCTTTACCGGATTTAAGACACGGTGATATCCAAGGGTTTAACGTTGGATATCGCGTCGGAAATGTTGGATCGTATAATTTTACTTCCGTATCTGGAGACGGTGAAGATGGCGGCGATGAAGTTTTATTAAACGGATTAGCGAAGTATGCTCGATATGCCGTCGTGGTACAAGCATTTAATGAAGTGGGGGCTGGACCATTAACGGAACCGGTTACAGCACAAACAATGGAAGATGGTAACAATTAAATTTTTGTTTTAAATGATTTTATGAACAATATTTTTTAGTATTATATGAATCCATGTTGCAAGTTGGGTATATTATAAAATTTGGTTGAAATAATACTAAAATTAAAACTTCTTACTTGCATTAATCATTTATTTTTTCGGTACCGGTTTCGGTACTACACCATCATCAGCCGAATCTTCATCAAACGTAGTAATTAAATAGTTTTTGAGTTTAAGATAATTATTATTTGACATAAAATCACCAGTTTTACTTATATATAATCTCTTTTCATTATGACTATCCCTGCGTCCTTATCAGTTTTTACATAAATACTCTTACCTTTATCAAGTTTATTACGTATGGATTTAATAACATTCTTTTCTTGTTGTTGTATCTTATTGTGTTGCTGTTTTTTATCAAATTTCCTTGATATAAATGAGATGAGTTCTTTTCTGATAAAATCATGTTCTGGAAGATTTCTGATAGCCACCTCCATTTTTATGGCATCATGTGGTAAGTTGGTTTTAGGTTGAAGAGTGTAGTTGTATCCCTTCTTCATTAGGTTAGATTCTTCTTCGCTGAAGGAAATATTAGTAAGGTTTTTGAACTGAATTGGTTTTTCGTGTATGGAAGGATTACTTTTTTTTATATAGGGATGGCATTCTTCCTAGGATTATGTATCGTCTGACGCTGCTTCCTTAGGTCATCCTTTTTGATGAGTATGGCATGTACTGTCACTTCCTGTATTAAGTCCTCAATTTCTAAAAAATGTAATTGTCTGTGGTCATTACTTAGCTAATTTTTCATAAGCTTGGTTTAGTGTCTTAAAATGTCGTCGTTTCTCTTCCTGCATTATCTTCTTAATGATATAACCTTTGGTTTTCTGGTTAAGGTTTTTACATTTTATCTACGCAAATGATGGAACTACGTTTTCCCGTATACATGTGTTAATAAAATTAATATGATTCTTTGTTATCTCCAGTTTGATGTAGCCTTTTTTATAATCATGGATCAAAGATGAAGTATTATCTTGATTATTATTATATGAATCCATGTTGCAAGTTGGGTATATTATAAAATTTGGTTGAAATACTATTAAAATTAAAACTTCTTACTTGCATTAATCATTCATTTTTGCGGTACCGATTTCGGTGTTACACCATCATCAGCCGAATCTACATCAAACGTAGTAATTAAATAGTGATGCAAAAAGTCAAATACAGTTAAGAATTACAAAATGCCAATATATATTTTTTAGTGCCAAGTATGCCTCCAATGGATGTTAGATGTGCGGCCGTGACTTCACAATCCCTTCAAATAAGTTGGCAACCACCTCCCTCTGAACATTGTAACGGAATCTTACAAGGTTACAAATTAACGTACGAACCCGTCATGGACGAAAATTGGAAAGGAAACGACGAATTGGAAACGAGAAAAACCACTGCTCTCACAACGGTTATTACAGGGTTAAGAAAATACACCAATTACAGTTTTCAAGTGCTGGCATTTACGAAAATAGGAGATGGAATCTTCACTGCCACAACTTACTGCCAAACCGAAGAGGATGGTTTGTAAAATTTTTTTCATAATTATCGAGATATTTTTCGATATTTTTTTTTTGATTTAGTTCCGGGTGCTCCCGCTGATATAAAAGTGGTAGTCAGCTCGCCACAGTCGCTTTTAGTTTCTTGGTTACCACCCCACGAACCCAACGGGCTCATCACTAAATACAATTTATACAAACGAAGTATGGATGGTAGACAGGAAATAGACCACGCGAAACAACCCATATCTAGCCAACACACGAATTACGAAGCTAAAGGAATTCAACCGAACGTTGAATATCAATTTTGGGTTACGGCATCGACCAGAATCGGCGAAGGACAAAGTTCAAGAGTTGTTACTCAAGTTGCTTCAAATAGAGGTTAATTTTTGTTAATATTAATTGAGGAGTTAATATTTTAATTATATTTTTATTATTATAGTTCCAGCTAGAATAATATCGTTTGGTGGTACGGTGGTACGTCCATTTCGTGGTTCAATAGCTTTATCTTGTATAGCTGTTGGATCTCCACGGAGGGAATGGCAAAGAGGTGATCAAATTTTAAAAGGTGGTGCGAACCATAACGTACAACTCCTCGATACCGGCGAATTAATTTTATCCAGCCTCCAACAAACCGATTCAGGGAATTATACATGTCACGTTGATAACGGCCAAGGCAGTGATAAAGTAACGTATAATTTAATCGTTCAAGTTCCGCCTATGGCGCCACTTTTATACGCAACAAGCGCAACGAGTAGCAGTATTTTGCTTCATTGGAAAGCTGGGAATAACGGAGGAGCCGCGATCAGCGGATACACGTTAAATTAT
Source organism: Onthophagus taurus (assembly GCF_036711975.1). Taxonomy (NCBI): domain Eukaryota; kingdom Metazoa; phylum Arthropoda; class Insecta; order Coleoptera; family Scarabaeidae; genus Onthophagus; species Onthophagus taurus. The sequence goes on from NC_091967.1 coordinate 8,793,209, forward strand.
CGTAAAGAACACGGAAATTTGGATGAAGTTATGTTATCTCGGCACGCAGTTAGTTTCGAATTAAAAGGGTTATTGTGCGGCACGCAGTATCATTTATATTTGGTCGCTCATAATAAAATCGGAAGTTCGCCGGCGAGTCATCCCTTACAAGCGAGAACTCAAGGGCGGCCTCCGGGTGTTCCTATTGCATCACAGTTTATCTCGCCTAATTCTACCTCGGTCGTTTTGCGGTTACACGTTTGGCCGGATAACGGATGTCCTATTTTGTATTTTATCGTGCAGTATAGAAAGGCGGCCGAATCTCAATGGACCTTAGTTTCGAACGCTTTAAAGCCGCAAAGAAGAACATCGATCACCGGATTAAATCCGGCTACTCAATATATCGTTAAATTGGAAGCCCATAATATCGCTGGATATTCTATGGAGGAATTTTCTTTTATGACATTAACAAAGGATGGGGGTAAAAATACACTAATAAATTAACTAAATTAATATAATATGTTTTTTGCTTTAATTTTAGATGTTCCTCCACCCGATTTAATGAAACAAGGCAACGACACCTTACCATTTTACACCGATTTTAAAATAATCCTACCTCTTGTTGTGGTTGCTGTAATTTTATTAATTTCTGGTGCTACAGTTATCGCATGTTGGAGAAATCGTAATTAATTTTCGTTTTAAAAGCGTCAATTTATTAAATTTCTTTTTTTAAGGGCAAAACGAAGCCGCCAAAGAACAATTAGATAATCAACAAAACGCGGAAGCTCAAAGGGAACGTTATTACGCAACGATTCATAAAGTTTCTTTACAATCGGGTGAGAAAATTCCAGGTATCTCCAAATCCTTTCCTACTTAAAAATAAAATTTTTTTTTTGGACTTTTTATGTTTACAGAAACCTCCGAGGATATATCGCCATACGCGACTTTTCAACTTTCCGAACCGAGTACTTTACCTCAAAACACAATGCTTCATAGTTTCATGTACCATGAACATGCCATGACTGAAGGTTGCGCGTCACCTCCGCCATCTACATCCGTACAACGAAACTCACCTTATTACAATATTGTAAGGATTAGGAATGTTGGAGAGATAAAAAAATGTTTAATGTGTGTTTTAGCAAAAATTTCAAAGTACCAAAGGGCATGGACGTCGCAGAGCCAATCGAAAAGCTGATGTAGACACCGACGAAAGTGAGTCCGACCCCGAACAATTAACTTCAAGTAGGACAGAGTCTTCCAATCAATTAGATATGAAGCATAAACATAGTAAGATAATTAAAAAGTACTATTTTTAAAAAATTATTTTATTTGTTTTAAGATATCATATACCATGGTCATTCGAGTACCTCTTCAGATCTGTCACCAATGTCCGAACAGAAATCGTTGCCAAGAAGAGGCCGTTCGAGGTACTCCAATTTGAAATCGACAAACATTCGTCAAAATGACCAAGCGGTCGATTACAGGTGGCTGCCACAACAACGTGGGAGGACAATGCTTTCCAATTTATCGGTAGCGGAGACTGCGTTTACTGAAGGAGGACCTGGTCAACCACCCCCTGGCGAACAAAGTACCCCTGATCGACCAGAACTGAGTGAAGCAGAATGCGATATCGATACGCTCAAGAAGCTCAAACTTGGATTGCGGTCGTCGCTTTGGTCGCGACCGACCGCTTCCGGTCAACCATCCGATTATTCTATAGCGGTTTAAATGTGTTCTTAATTGTATAAAAAAATAAAAATAAAATAAAAAGGTTGAAGAAAAGTTAAAAGACTTGAAACGGTGGTTTTTAATAAACGTTTTTGAGAGGTTACGATGATGTATTTTAAGGTTAAAAAAAAAGGGTTTTTCGCGAGGAAAGTTTTTGTTAAATAATTTTTAAAAGAATCAAAATTAATTATTAGCGTTGAGATAATATATTATACAATTTTATACAATCAAAAAGAAAATGATTATGAAGAAAAAAATGGAGATGATGAAATTATGAAGATATTTAGATAAAAACGATTAAATGTTTATGAAAGGGTAGGATGTTTGTTTTCCGTTTTTTTTTGTACATAGTATTAAATTTTGGGTTGAAAGAATTTCCTTTTTGTTTTCGAATCAGGTTAAATAACAGAATCATAGATGATAATAACTAATCTTCCGTACTTCCGTGTACCACAGAGAAAACAAACAATCAATGTCTGACGAAATCAAAACTTCCCTAGTCCCATAATTGTAAAACAATATGTATAATAATAGATCCATTTGAATTATAATAAATTTATTGTAAATTATATTGAAGCTTTTTTATTTTTTACTTATTACAGTAAATATATAATGTCCTAAAAATTGTAAGTAGAATTGAAATAAAATAAATTGAAGTAAATTGAAGTGGCGTTAGGTTCAACATGTTTTCCATGGTTGCAGTGGGGGAAGCCCGTAGCGCACATGTAACAGCCTTATAAATCAGCAATAAATGTGTAAATTTTTTGTATTTTATAACTGTTTTTGCTATAAAGACAACGTCAATATATATTTATTTCATCATGTTCAAAATACATAGTTACATGAATACTTTAGCGTTAAATGCTTTCAAATGCATAATACACAGATAACTGTTGCTAATAAAATGACACCTTTTGACGATTTTTGTAACCCTAAAATGTTATTACAAGGGGGTGAAAAAATCAACCCTTACAATACATTGCATCAGAACTTTTTAATGCGTCTACATTTTTCTATTTAAAAACTTGATTTAAATAGAGGGATTCAATACACAACTTTTTTGTCTCTTGACATTTTCTCCTAATATTGTTAGTTTGACCACAAAAAAATAAAATAATACACGTGCTCAAGTAAATTAATTCAGATTGGTTATTATTAGGCAAAGTTATGTCAAATTGATCTCAGTATTATTTTATTTTTTGTGATCAAATTAACAATTTGTTAGTTATAAAATCTCAAGAGATAAGAAAGTTGCAGATTTTTCCCCTCAACTTTACAGGACTACAACTTGGGGGAGAAGAGGTTTTGAATAAAAAGTCTTTCATATCAATTTAGAGACATCCTGTACCTTTCTCTTACTTTCATTTACTAGATTAAACCATTTTTGTGGTGTTAGAAAACCAGATATTAGGGAAAAATAAAAATTTATTTAAGAAACATTAAAATTATATTTTTAAAATGAAAATTATTTTTCAATTAATAGTACAAATTAATCTTCAAAAAGTGTTTTTGTTTTTATAAGTCGAGAATTCTTGTTATTATTTTTCTGATATTGTCTTGGCCGACTAAAAGTCTGTGGGTCAAGACGTCTAAGTACACTCGAAGCTTTACCAGTTTGATCCACATTAAATAATTTCCGCTTAGGGACGTGTCGAAGCGCATATTTCCAATCATTTGTTCTTTTTACATCCAACAAAATCGAAAGAACCTGATTTAAAGTTAAGCTTTTTCCACTTCCTGCGCCCCAACTCAAATATTTATCTAAAGGAAATTTCTGCATCTTTATCCCTTCCTTTTTTGCTTTGGCAAAAGTTAAAGGCTCTTGATTAATCTGTAACACAAAAATTAAACAACTTGTTATTAACAATTTTGTTATAAATAATACCTTATCAACTATAGCCCCAACTATATAAATAGCATCATGATCATAATTTGTCATAACATCACGAGCATGTGGTGTTAAATAAACCAATTTTTCTTTTTCAAATACGTTTGTGTAACTATCATCATGAAAATGTAATGGAAATGAAGGTTCATACATTGTAGCAATGTGTTTATGTAAAGCTTTCATTAATTGACCCTCACGATTTGCATTACAAAAATGTAAATCAAAGGGATCGTCATCGTTGCGATTATCACTAAACAATAACATCAATTGCTTTGCGCAGTTTATATTTTCTCTTGTAACCATATTTTTCTCAAAACCACAATCGACAATTAATTTCTGACCGAATTGCATTGCTTGGATCAGTTTATGATTCAAAAATTGATTGATTGTGGTATCATAAAATCTTAAAAAAATATTATTATGTCCTAAACCATAAATTATATGAGAATTATCTTCTGGTTTAGGAGAATTAAGATATTCTTCACGTTCTATTCGTTTTTTCTCTTTACGTAATTGCTCGTTTTCTTTCTTCTTTTGTAATTTAAACAAAAATGTTAAATATTTTCTTCGTGCCGACATGGATGGTAATTTTAACAATTCACTCCAGTGGTCGTCTCTTATAAATGAAGCATCCGGAACTGCCCGTCCATCTTGTCTCATTACCTCAGCCTCCAGCATCAAAACTTTTAATTTGTGCTTTAATTCCGGATCGTCTTTGGTTATTAAGTCTATATTAGGTTCTTTATTATCCAGATCTAAATTAAAATCATGTAGAAAACAACATTTATTCTTTTAAGAAACTAACCTGCATTTTCCACCTTTATTGCGGTGGAATATTTTCGATTGAAAACGTTTTTTTCTATTAAATTCTTATTGAGGCTATTTAACTTTAAATTAGGACGTTTCAAAGCGATTTTACAACAATTTTGGAATATTTGAAACATTTTTAATCATATAACCTCACTTTTTATATTTGACAGTTGTGCAATTAATATAACCTAGAAATCGAATGTACACATGTTTAAATGAGAAAAAATGCTTTTTTAACTTCTAAAACACATTTTTTTAAACAAAAAAGTGAATTATTAGTTTATTTAAACAAAATACTTTAATTTAAATCGAATCTATTATCAATTTCGCAATTATTGTAATTAAAAACATAACCTCAAATATGCCTTTATGTAGTGCAAAATGTGGTAAAAATGCAATATTAAAGGTAAATTATATTTGGAAAAATTCAAGAATCATTTCATGTGGCTTAAAAATTGGCGATTTTTTTAATCAATGTGAGATGACCTAAAAAATGTTAAAAATAAAAAAAAAAGTGCGGAAAAGTGTAGAACATAGCGAAAAATCATTTTAATGTTTCGACTGAATCCTAGATATTGGTAGTAAACGACTAAAATCTGCTTGGAAAGAGGAAATACTATTTCGAAAGTTACCTACTGCTTCTAAAATGCTAGATACTGCAGAAAATGACCACAACTTACTTGGAAAAGACTAGATACTGTTTTCAAAATAATACCTATTGCTTCCAGAACGCTAAACACTGCTGTCAGCCTACTTGGAGAGGCGGAATACTGCTTCCAAGACTACTTATTGCTTTCAAAGACTTTAATAATTGTTTGGAAAAGAGATTTGCTTTCCAAAAAGCTACATACCACTTCTTCCAGAATGTTAGATACTGCTGGAAAAGATTAATAACTACTTGGAAAGAACAGATATGCTGTCCAAAAAAAGTACCTACTGCTTCCAAAATGCTAGTTACTGGTGGAAAAGATTACAATCTGCTTGGAGAAGACTAGATAGTGCTAACAAACAACTACAAACTGATTGGAAAGACAAGGTACTGCTTCCATAAGACTACTTACTGCTTTCAGAGCGCTATATAATACTAGAAAAGATTACAACTTGCTTGGAGAAGACTAAATACTGTTGGGACAAACTAATTATTTGCTTGGAAAGACAAGATACTGTTTTCAACTACTTTCAGAATACTAAATACTGTTGGAAAGACTACTAATTGCTTGGAGAAAGCTAGATATTGTTGGAAAAGACTATTTAATGCTTTCAGAAGACTATATACTGCTGCCAAAACACTACTACTATCCGTGCAAAAAGTCAAGGCCCCTCACTTTAGAGATCGATATCTTCGCAACCGCTCCATAAAAATAATTGCACCAAAATTTGTTGTAATCACTGAACATTTCTATGTAACATATGTTAATTTGAAAATGTTCGAATCCACGGTTTTCTTTTTATCGCGAGTTAAATGAAAAAAATACCCGATTTTTTACGGTACCAGCAACTTTGTCAACTATGCGATTTTTTTTCTCGAAAACTATCGTACGAAAAAAATTGAATTTTAAACAGGTGGTAGCCTGATGTGTTCTTAATGAGTGGCAAATTTTATTTTTTCGATATTCTATACAGTTTCGCGGAAAATCGCGGTTTAAGTAAGACGCCGTTATGTCGAAAACTGCTGGGGATTTGACCAAAATATGTCAAATAATGTCGGTTGGCGGATTCCGTTATCAGTTTTACAAAATTAGAGCTTTTTAAGAGCGATTTAATGGAATTACAAATTAAAGAGAAACAGAAATAAGCTCTGCGAGGTGACGGGGGTTCCCTCCAATCGGAACAGAAGGTGCGTCCCAGACAGGACGTCGCGCCTTATTTCTTTATGTAGGTAAGATAAAGACGCGACGTACTGTCTGGGACACACCATCTGCTCTGATTGGACGGAACCCTCCTCTCCCCGCATAGCTTATTTCTGTTTCTCTTTAATTCAATTAAATCGCTCTTAAACAATTAGGAAAAAAATGTTTTAAGCGACATGATGATTCTTGAATTATACCTCATATTTATTTAACGATTTTATTTTATTATTTTCTTATTTTAGCGCCCAAAAACTGGTGATAATTTATGTAAGGAATGTTTTTTTGAAATTTTTGAAAATGAAATTCATTTTACAATATCTCGTTCAAAAATATTTAAACCAGGCTCAACGGTGGCTATTGGAGCTTCTGGTGGTAAAGACTCAACCGTTTTAGCTTACGTTTTAAAACTATTAAACAAAAAATACGACTACGGATTAAATTTGGTTCTTTTATCGATTGATGAAGGTATAACGGGTTATCGAGATGATAGTTTAAAAACCGTTGAAAAAAACAAGGAGGATTACGAGATGCCTTTGAAGATAATGTCATATAAAGATTTATATGGTTGGACGATGGATGAAATTGTTGAAAAAATTGGTCGTAAAAATAATTGTACATTTTGTGGCGTTTTCCGTCGACAAGCTTTAGATCGTGGGGCTCAAATATTAAATGCAAATTATTTAGTGACTGGTCATAACGCTGACGATGTGGCTGAAACGGTTTTAATGAATATTTTAAGAGGAGATTTAGCACGATTAAAACGTTGCACCTCAATTGTAACGGATTCTTCTGGTGGTGATAATATTCCAAGAGTAAAACCTTTAATTTATAGTTACGAAAAAGAAATAGTAATGTACGCGTATTTTAAAAAACTGGTTTACTTTTCAACCGAATGCGTTTTCGCGCCAAACGCTTATAGAGGCCACGCTAGGGTTTTGTTAAAAGATCTCGAAAAAATCGATCCCGCAATTATTATGAATATCATCCAGTCAGGACAAACATTAAAAATTGATGAGGAGAGAAAATTACCAACGTTGACAAGATGCGAAAGATGTAATTATGTTTCATCTCAACCCGTGTGTAAAGCTTGCGTTTTATTGGAAGGATTAAATAAGGGGTTGCCAAGGTTGGGAATAGGAAAATCAAGTCGTGTTAATCGACATATTCAAATGAATTTGAAAGATAATACAAATTTTAAAGGAAATTGTTATAATGGTTGTAGTGAAAATTGTAATAATACAGATAAAAATAAATAATTTAAAAATTGCCATTGGAGTATCTTTCCATCACTAAAAGAATTTTAATTTTAATTGGTTTGACAAAATACGTATGAGAGAGTATAATCTTATTTTATATAATTTTAATTTTCTCTAGAAACAACTTTTTTGACTTCTAATTTCATTGTTTTACAAAATACAAATATTGTTAATAATAAATGGGTCGTAATAAGTCGTTGATTGTTTCCGTTTCGGATTGCGTAATTTCTTTGTTAGGACGAACTGGTCTCAACAAGTCTTGAACGGATCCTGGTTCATTTGGGTTGATTTCCATTTCTGGGCGAATTGGCCTTAACAAATCGTTAACGGATCCGGGTTCGTTGGGATTGATGTCAATTTCTGGACGAATTGGGCGAAGGAGGTCATCGACTGATCCTGGTTCATTTGGATTAATGTCGATTTCGGGTCTGATTGGGCGGAGGAGGTCATCTACAGATCCAGGTTCGTTGGGGTTGATATCAATTTCGGGTCTGATTGGGCGGAGAAGATCATCAACTGATCCAGGTTCATTGGGGTTGATATCGATTTCTGGACGAATTGGACGAAGCAAATCATCTACAGATCCAGGTTCGTTGGGGTTGATGTCAATTTCGGGTCTGATTGGGCGGAGGAGATCGTCGACGGATCCCGGTTCGTTGGGGTTGATGTCGATTTCAGGTCTGATTGGACGAAGGTCATCGACGGATCCTGGTTCGTTGGGGTTGATGTCAATTTCGGGTCTGATTGGACGAAGCAAGTCATCTACAGATCCTGGTTCATTTGGGTTGATATCAATTTCAGGTCTGATTGGGCGGAGAAGATCATCAACTGATCCAGGTTCATTGGGGTTGATATCGATTTCTGGACGAATTGGACGAAGCAAATCATCAACAGATCCTGGTTCGTTAGGGTTGATGTCGATTTCGGGTCTGATTGGGCGGAGGAGATCATCAACGGATCCTGGTTCGTTGGGGTTGATATCAATTTCGGGTCTGATTGGGCGGAGGAGATCATCAACAGATCCTGGTTCGTTAGGGTTGATGTCGATTTCAGGTCTGATTGGGCGAAGAAGGTCATCGACAGATCCTGGTTCATTTGGATTGATATCGATTTCTGGACGAATTGGACGAAGCAAATCATCAACAGATCCTGGTTCGTTAGGGTTGATGTCGATTTCGGGTCTTATTGGCCGGAGGAGATCATCAACGGATCCTGGTTCGTTAGGATTGATATCAATTTCGGGTCTGATTGGACGAAGAAGATCATCAACGGATCCTGGTTCATTTGGGTTGATATCGATTTCTGGACGAATTGGACGAAGCAAATCATCAACAGATCCTGGTTCGTTAGGGTTGATGTCGATTTCGGGTCTGATTGGGCGAAGGAGATCATCAACGGATCCTGGTTCGTTGGGGTTGATGTCGATTTCTGGTCTTATTGGCCGGAGGAGATCATCAACGGATCCTGGTTCGTTAGGATTAATATCAATTTCGGGTCTGATTGGGCGAAGAAGATCATCAACGGATCCTGGTTCATTTGGGTTGATATCGATTTCTGGACGAATTGGACGAAGTAAATCATCTACAGATCCGGGTTCGTTAGGATTGATATCGATTTCAGGTCTGATTGGGCGGAGGAGATCATCAACGGATCCTGGTTCGTTGGGATTGATGTCGATTTCAGGTCTGATTGGGCGAAGAAGGTCATCGACGGATTCTGGTTCATTTGGGTTGATATCGATTTCTGGACGAATTGGACGAAGCAAATCATCAACAGATCCTGGTTCGTTAGGGTTGATGTCGATTTCGGGTCTGATTGGACGGAGGAGATCATCAACGGATCCTGGTTCGTTGGGGTTGATATCAATTTCGGGTCTGATTGGGCGAAGAAGATCATCTACGGATCCTGGTTCATTTGGGTTGATATCGATTTCTGGACGAATTGGACGAAGTAAATCATCTACAGATCCGGGTTCATTGGGGTTGATATCAATTTCGGGTCTGATTGGGCGGAGGAGATCATCAACGGATCCTGGTTCGTTGGGATTGATGTCGATTTCTGGACGAATTGGACGAAGTAAATCATCTACAGATCCGGGTTCGTTAGGATTGATATCGATTTCAGGTCTGATTGGGCGAAGGAGATCATCAACAGATCCTGGTTCGTTGGGATTGATGTCGATTTCAGGTCTGATTGGGCGAAGAAGGTCATCGACGGATCCTGGTTCATTTGGGTTAATATCGATTTCTGGCCGAATTGGACGAAGCAAATCATCCACAGATCCAGGTTCGTTAGGGTTGATATCAATTTCTGGCCGAATTGGGCGAAGCAAGTCACCAACAGATCCTGGTTCATTAGGGTTGATGTCGATTTCTGGCCAAATTGGTCGAAGCAAGTCATCAACGGATCCAGGTTCGTTGGGGTTGATATCAATTTCTGGCCTAATAGGGCGAAGAAGATCACCTACTGATCCAGGTTCATTTGGATTAATCTCTATTTCCGGTTTAATTGGACGAAGCAAATCATCAACAGAATCTGGATTCTTACATGGTACCTTCAAACTAGCAGCATCGCTTAAATAGCCTTGAACAAATTAAATTACACAATTAACCAATTTCATAATTGAACCCAAATCATAATTATAATGAAAATAAAGTAATTAGATTCTTTATAACTTACCATTTACGGCCAATAGAACTAGAATGACCACTCCCAAACGAGTCGTCGTCATTCTACTTTCTTATTGTAAGCAAATTTCGTGTATGACTACGTGCCTCTGTTTCAACTTCATTTATATAGAAAACGCTTATCTTTGGAATTATATATTAATCCCGAAATCTCGCAAAAAATCCTCATCTTTTTGAATAGTACCTCTAAACTGCGCATGATTTAATTGCATCTTATACAACTATAATTTGCTTTATTAAGATTGCACTTTAAAAATGTGATTTATTATCCCTGTTATAAAACGGTTAAGCGTTAAAATTTATTGGGATAATATATTTTTCAAAAACCTAATTGCTGTCAAAAAGTCTGAAATTTAAATATTGTTTTTTAATTTAATCGCAGATATTGATCTCATTAAGAAAAAAATATCATTGGTGTCATTTTTATGTTATATTTAACCAGGAGAGTGATCGATTATAAGATAAATAAAATAAATTATAACTAAGGTGGAAGATTAACGGGATAAACAATTTTTTTTAAATTTTATTGTATTCATCTCTGAACAAAGCGAATTATTATCTAAATTACGCGGTATGATTTAAATTACGTTCGAAAGTTGCAAATCATTCGTTGTACTTTGTAGTTTTAAACTATTTTATGAGGTGTCTTTTTTGGAAGAACGATTACAATAGATGTTTATATTTATTTATTTATTAACCTTTGGATTAATGCAAGATAACTGTTTCTAAGATAAAAATAATGAAAATTTTATGTTAATGTTAATACAATTTTAAAGATTTAAAAAATATATTGATTTTGAAATAAGAAAACCTTGAAAGCAATTCATTGGTAATCTTATTTTTCACTGATATTGTACGCTCACAATTTATATTAAAAATTAAATCAATTAAAGGGATCAATTTTTTGTTCATCTATTTTATTATGGTTTTATTTTGAACGGAGTTTGCTGATAAAGAGATTATCATAAATATACCGTAAAAAATTACCAAACAAACAAAAATTTTTAATTAAAAGAAAACTGAAAGGTTAATTTGAAAGTATTATAATACAATTGATGTGCATTTTTGAATATGACATTGCTAAAATCACGCTGTCTTTAAAAATGCACGTCTTATGATTCGAAGTTTTATTAGAAGGATCATTTTCACTAAAGAAAGTAGTCATAAATAACATTTTATTCCCGTTAGAATGTCGGGAATTCGTGATTTTTATAAAAACCGTTCGATTTTAATCACCGGTGGGACGGGATTTATGGGAAAAGTTTTAATAGAAAAGATATTAACACTTTCGTGACCGATCACGTATTTTTACGTTTTTATATTGTCATCAGTGAGGAGCCGCTCACGTATTTTTACGTTTTTATATTGTCTATAGCCAGGCGCCGCTCACGTATTTTTACGTTTATATGACATTACTTGCGGCTCCTGGCGTAACAATACGTAGCGAAGATGCCGGCCATTGGCGTTATCCTAATTGTATGTTGAGCGGACGCGAAAGTGTTAACATCCATACCGGATGTAGGTACAATCTTCGTATTGGTTCGACCAAAAAAGGGGCTCAGTCCCCAAGAAAGGATCGAAGCTATGTTAAAAAAAGAAGTAAGTTCAATTCATTATGATATTTTTTAGCGAAATAGTATTATATTTTAGCCATTCACTTTTAATGATATCGCCCCAAACCAATTTAAAAAAATTATAGCAATAGAAGCCGATACAAGTGTTGAAAATCTTCGTTTAAACAACACCGATAGAGAAACAATAAAAAACCAAGTATCGGTTGTAATGCATTTCGCAGCTTCTATTCGATTTGATTTGCCGCTACTTGAAGCGATGAAACAAAACGTTTTGAGTCTGTTTAATATTTTAAATTTGTGTAAAGAAATAAAAAATATAGTTTCCATTATTCACCTTTCAACTACTTTTTGTAATATCGATGTGGAATGCATGGAAGAAAAAGTTTACGACTTTGATAATGTCGATTCGCCGTTGGAAACTGTAAAAATTGTAAAAATGTTTAGTGAAAAGTTTAAAAACGATGAGGTTTTATTAAAAAAAATTGAAAAAAGTTTTATTAAACCACATCCAAATACCTATACTTATACAAAACGATTAGCCGAAATTGTTGCTAGAGATATGGGAAATGATTTGCCAATTATTATTGCAAGACCATCAATAGGTATGTATAGAAATATGGGTTGAAAAATGATTTTTTTTTAAATTGTCTTTATTAGTAACAAAATGTATATTTTGTATAGCTATTTAACTATATGCCTAAACTTAAGCAAAATGTACAATACCTCACCATGAGTCAAACCTTATTATCGCTGAAAAATTGTATGAAGAGTTGTGTTTTATACAGGTATTACAGATTTTTTGTATTATTCTTGCTACATCTATTTAGGGTGTTGTTTCTACCAACAGTACTTTTAAACTTTAAAAAAATAGTAACCCAATCCAACCCATGATATTGTTTCTGCTGTTAATACTTTGCTTCTGAGTATAATACGTTGTTTTGAAACAAATACTTTGTTTCTACCAATATCATTTTAGGTCTGAATATAATAATATGCTTCTGAGTGTGATGATTTTTTCTGCTAATGACCAATATATTGTTTCTGCGCCAAATAATTCATAATATTGCGCTTCGAAATAATCTTTTCTTTGTATGAAATTGTTTCTGCCAATAATATCTTGCTTTTGATCATACTCATCTTGTTTTGGCAAAGGTATTTTGTTTCTATCAGTAATATTTTGCGCCTGCCTATAATATTAAGCTTCTATGCGCAATTTTCCCTTTGATGACTTATTGTTTCTGCCAATACTTTGCTTTTAAACATGACATTTTGCTTTTACATTAAATACTTTCTATTGCATCTGCTGAAAATATTGTTTATGATCATAATACTTTATTTCTAAAAATAATTTTTTGTTTTGCCTAAGATTAGTCGCACTTCAGGGTGTATCTTATCGTTATTTTATCAACCAACATTTAATGAAGATCTAAAGAGATAACAACAAATATACAGTATGAACCTATAACTTCCAAATTTTTGCGTTCTTTGCCTATCAGGTTCTAAACCTATCTATACAAGTAGTAATCGGTCCTGACAACATAAGCATAATACAAACTCTTCAGTGCATTTGTAATTTTTTATATTCTTGTCCAACAATTTTCAGGTTTTCCCTGAGAACATAGTCTTACTATAACCGCCATAAGATAACCAGGCATTGTACTCATTCATGGACTACCTTTTTGTTCTTAGTCTTCATCTGCCAGAAATAAAATGAAAAATCTTGGCGAACTGAATCAATTTAATCAGTTTCCATACAATATCTGCAATGATCATCTGCATCTCTACATTGGAATTTTCTCCAATGAGTTATTAGCTAATATATAAGGCTTATTATTAACACCTAAATAACAAAAAAGAAGAACGTTAAAGTGTTTTTTTACTTTCTAGTTCTTCCGTCTTATAAATTACCAACTCCAGGTTGGGTAGATAATTTAAACGGCCCAATGGGAATCTTAACTGCTGCCGGTAAAGGTGTTTTAAGGGTTTTATATGCAAATGTGGACACATATCCGCAATTAATTCCCGTTGATGTTGCAATAAATGGAACGTTAGCAATCGGTTGGTTAAGAGCGAAACAAAAATTTGAAGAAACACCCGTTTATAACATAACACAAGGGGATTTGTACAAAATTACTTGGAGGGAAATATCTGAAAAAGCACGAGTTTTAGCCATTAAATATCCTTATAAAAGATTTTTATGGTACCCAAGTGGATTTGCAACGTCCAGTTTTTGGTTATACACGATTCTAAGTTTCTTTTTGCACACAATACCGGCATATTTTGTTGATTTTTTGTTAGTTATGTTTTTCCAAAAACCTTTGTAAGTTAAAAAATGATTTTTCATGAATTCACAACTTTCAACAAAGAGGTTAAATTTTAGTTTGGTTAATATTCAACAAAGATTAAGTTTGGGTATGGACCTGATTGCCTATTTTACATTCAAAAATTTTAAATTTCTCAATGAAAAAGTACAAAAATTACACCTGGTTTTATCGGAGGAGGAACAGGATATTTTCTATATGTCAAATAAAGAATACAACATAGATGAGTATATAACAAAATGCTTTTTTGGATCAAGAAAATATAGCTTAAAAAATGAAGATACAAACGACTTATTAAAATCACGAATTATTCTTAACATGTAAGTTAATTAAAATTAATTTAAAAAAAAACATTAAAATTTTCTTATTTCCAGATGTTATATCATTGATATATGTATTAAGATATTTTTCGTATACATAGGGTTTAAATTAATACAAACATTGCTTTCAGGTTATAAATAACTGTATTTTCAAGGAAATTAAATACAATCAAAATAAACATTTAATAAAAATTCTTACCAACTATGAGATGTTGTCTTAATTTTACTATTTCTATTAGAACAAATTAAATTGTGGAATAAAAAAAAATCTTTTAAAGAATACATTATACAATCTAAAAATCTCTTTTTATCATTTTTTTTATGCCTCTGATTCACCAGTTGTGCCATCATCTTCTAAAATTGGAACAATCAAATTATCCTTAGACATCAAATTATATTTTGTAACAAAATAAGTAAACCTCCTACATAAACATGTATCGTTCTCAAACAAATCAAATATCAGTCTATGATGATAATAAGCATGGGAGAAGATTCGATAAACTCTTCGACAAACTGATCCCAATTTCGCAACGGATGACTCTTTAATACTCACACGGCTTGGAAAATACTTGTTGCTGTTTAAAAGACATGCAGCACCATCTAATGTATGTCTGGTGTAATCAATAGCTGGACACTCTTTTGGAGTTTTATGAGCAGCACATAAAAATATCCATTGTTCAGTGGCTGTCATTTGGGTGCAAGTTTCTGGATGACATTCACCTTGTAATCTTACTGCGAGACCATTTAACTCCATGCAAAACTGGCGGAGATGTTCGTACTTCCAAACACCTTCATCTTGAGCATCGGGCATTTTTAAAATTAATTCTATGTTTGAGGGATCACGTTTTATTATTTGTTGAATGTATTGTTGTACAGCTAGTGTACTATCCATTTCTTCAAACGCTTCATCAGGCCAACGACAAAAATCCTAAATAAAACAAAAAAAATTTTTTGAGGTTACATTTTTATTTGACAGTTCAATTTAGTTGCAAAAATTTAATTTATTTTTTTATGATTTGTATTAACTTAAATAATGATTTAAAAAAACATAAATAATTAGATGATTACTTCACTTAAAAAAAAAAACTCAATAATTTAATAATAAAATTACCTTGGCTTTAGTTCCTGGTCTATTTCTTCTTAAAATCATACATCCATCTGCCATCTTCATCTTTAAACGGTCTTAAAAGCGAAATTACTTATTTTAAGAGAGAAAGTGATCTCGACACGAAGACAACAAGAAGCATCAACAGGAAATTTTTAATCTTAATACAAATGACATTGACATTTGACAAGCCAAGTCTTAGAAATATTTTTGATTTTCCACAAGCAATAAAAAAGGGATAATTAATATTAATTATAAATAATAATAGATAATAATGAGGGGTTTGCTGAATATTTACTAAAACATAAATAAATAAAACAAATTTAAGGTAATATTTGGATTATTATGGTTATTTAATTTTTTTTTAGATTGGTACACTTGACTGTCAAAAATGTGGATGGATCGATTTAGGAATGGCGGTTTGTGTACGGAAGATCACTGAGATGCTAAAAATGTGATGTAAGCAAATTTCAAGTTGTGTCGGTTGTTGGTTGTGCGTCCCGTGGATCAAAAATATAAAATCATTAACGAAAAAAAAGTATCAATATAAAATAGTGCGTATCGAAAGAAATAAATCGCGCGCCGTGCAAATGTTGAAGCAACTGCAGATCGGCTTACGAGGCTTCTTACTGCTCGCTTCCAAGGTTTGGAGTTGTTTATGTTATGTGATAAAGAAGCAGGGAAGAGCTGTAAGTTGCCCTCCCCCAAAAAAGGGGGTATTTGACAACCAAAATTTTTTATAATCACGACCCAACAATTTTTTTTTATTCATAATTTTTAAAAAAATTATTTCCAACCTGTAATTGTACTTTGATTAAGAAATAGAAGAGATTAGATATTTGTTATATACGGGATAGATTAGATAATTACTTGTATTTTTTTGTTTTAGATAAGGAGAATTTGAAATGTTTTATGTAGATTTCTAACTTAAGATCCCATTTATCTTATCGGTGTTTATTATTTCGGGACTAAACAAGCTTGTTTACATTCTCCATGTTAAGATGTATAAAAGGAGGAAATTAAAATTTCTTTTATTATTTACTTATGCGATTTAATAATAAAGTGAGGTTATGTTTTTTATTATTTATTTTTCAGATTATCCAACATCAATCTGTAAAATATGATATATTTCCATTATCACCTTTATCAAAACACAGACTTAGTAAGTAATAAGAATAAAGTTGAAGCTTTTATGACATTTTTTTTTCTAAATAGGTATAGTAAAACGAAAAGTTCTAGTATTGGATCTAGACGAAACGTTAATACACTCGTTCCATGACGGTGTGGTCCGACAGACTGTAAGGCCGGGAACACCGGCGGATTTTGTGCTGCGAGTGGTAATCGATCGGCATCCAGTGCGTTTTTTCGTTCATAAAAGGCCGCACGTCGATTTCTTTCTTGATATCGTCTCGCAGTGGTACGAATTGGTCGTTTTCACTGCGAGTATGGAGATTTATGGTGCAGCCGTTGCGGATCGATTGGATGCCGGACGTGGTATATTACTACGAAGGTTTTATCGGCAACATTGTACTCCTGATCTGGGATCTTATACCAAGGACCTAAGCGCTATCTGTAACGATCTCTCCAGTGTATTCATATTGGATAATAGTCCTGGAGCCTATAGAGCTTATCCAGGTAAATAGTAAATCAAAAAAATGTTAAAATGAAGTTGTATCAATTTTTTATATCAACAAATAGTGGCTCCAAGCCAAACTTGGACACTAAAGTAGTAATACATACTTTCTTATTAAAAAATATTTAAACTAAAACAGCAAGGGTAAAAAAGTAAATTGATTTTCAGTAACTTATTAATTGCATATTCAAAAAACAAACACAAAATACAAAAATTTATTTACTATAATATAAAAATAAACGAAAACAGTACAAAAACTATGCATAAGCCAAACACGGACAGTAAACAAAATTTAGAAAACGTATTTATATTTTTAATAACTAATATTTAGTATGGAGCTCATATTTAGAAGCGGGGATGATTGGAGGAAAAGTGGGCCTCAATTAAAGAGAGGAGCCATAGCCTGGTACACCAATGCTTCAAAGACAGTTAGATGTGTCTTTGAAGTAGCCACATTACACTGCCCTTCATTGACCTATACAAATTGCGACGCTAGAGTGAGAAACTCTAGTTGTGAAAAGAGATACAAGACATTACAATTTAAATGTCCATCCTGACAATAATAAACCAGCGTTCAAGGTCATAAAAAATGGCAGCCCTACATCAAAGGTGCTGACACGAAGCGACTCATCTTGTTTACTCTTTAATCTTTGGTACTCTTTTAACCACATTTGTTTGTCACGGACATATACAGTAATCCCCATTCCGTCCTCGATCGTCCAATGTTTGTAAACTCTGGCATGTTTATGCTTACATACGTGAAAATATTATTCATTAGTTCGTGTATTAACTTCTAACAAATTCAGGTTTTATACGTGATTAAGCGATGGTATTTTCACCTACATACACTGTGTTAATTAATTATCGTACCCGACGTCATCCTTGCAAGTATGCAACCAATATCACAGTATTGGTATTGCTATACGTGACTTGCGTATTTGGTTCCATACTTGAAATGATGATGTCGGGTACGATAATTAATTAATACACTGTATGTAAATCTTCAATAGCTATTTGACAGATCTGTCAGATTTTTAACCCTGTTAAACTCCGCAAAATGGGAGGCTCTGCGGTTTTTCTATGCATCACTGTTCCTCGTAAACGAAATGATTTTACCCAACGTGAAATGGTGTTCGTCTCGAAAAATAAAATTGGCTACGAAACTCACACTGAACCTCAACGAGATTCGACTAAATCCTGAATACTATTTAAAAAATAAAACGAAAAAACTTCTTAACTTGCTATATTTACATACCTTGCCATTATACAGCATAACGTGCTTTTTTGCTGTCGCCATTTTGATCGTTTTGCTGTACACGTTTAACACCGCATTATATCGCCTTCAGCTTTATACATGCTTTCAATTGCCCCCTTTTTGATGATCTTCAGTTTACAATATTAGTCTTCTATTGACATTGTCACTGAGGATGGGGCTAGCCCCGAAACTAGTTTGACTACAAATTTATTAAATATAGCAAGTTAAGAAGTTTTTTCGTTTTATTTTTTAAATAATTCACTTGCAACATGGATCTACACTCTAAATTGAATACTATTTGTTTTAAAAACGTCCGTCCGTTCTGCCCCACCCTGTATAAGAGCCAAGAACGTACTTTGTACGCCTTGTATTTTAGATCGTTGTCTTGGAAGAATTTTGGTTCATTATTCCCTCGATGAAATGCAAGCATCCTGGTCCAGGTGCTGAAAATTACCCTCACATCATCACATATCCGCCACCATGTTGCACAGTGGTTCTTAAATTTTTTTTTTTTTTTGCCATCTGACCCAAAAATATTGTATTTACTTTCATCAGTAAATAGAACGGTTTTTCAAAAGAAAAATTTTTATTTTCGTGCTCTTTCGCAAATATTAATCTGATGTTTTGATTCTTTTTACTGATTAACGTCTAGACATTTCGAATAAAAACCTAGATTTTCGCGCGAATAATATAAAAAAGTCAATTAGGGAATTCCCCTTGTCTACTGTTAAAGCGTCTACATGAAATTGTTTATAATTTTTACTTATGACTGCCTTAATTTAGTTTTTGTACTGTTTTCGTTGATTTTTATATTTTTTTATTAAATTTTTGTTTTTTGAAAATGTAATTAATAAATTACTGAAAATCAATTTACTTTTTTTCCTAGCTGTTTTAGTTTAAATATTTTTTAGTAAGAAAGCATTTTTGCTCTACTGTTCGAGTTTGGCTTGAAGCCACTGTACATACTTCATTATAATTTATTTTATTTTTCTTTTTAATTAGATAATGCAATACCAATAAAATCATGGTTTTCGGATCCATCGGACGTGGCGTTATTAAATCTGTTGCCGGTGTTAGACGCCTTACGTTTTACAGCGGATGTGCGGTCCGTGCTGTCGCGGAATCTTCACCTGCACAGACTCTGGTAGTAGAGACAGGTTAGTTATTGGCCCTTGGAACCCAATTGTAATCGGCATTTTTTTTCTCTTGTTTCCATTTGTGCATTACAACAGCCAGACGGTAAAGGATACCGGTACGGTAAACGGCCACCATGATGCCGGTAATGCTACTGTAGCGTTGAAAGTGGGCCTAGGCGGTGGTGTTGGTGGTATTGGTTGCGTTGTTGTTGGCCCCTCCGTTTGTGAGGGAAATGTTAACGCCGTCGCGATTAAGAACTGCGATGAGGAGGTTAATCACTATAACGGCCTAAAGGGTCTTAAATGTGATTGAATTAAAGAGAAAAAACAATAAATGAAAATGAACTCAGAAAAAAAAACGTTTTCAAATGAATTTTTATAACGCCGTTTAGCAAAAAGTAACTAAATAGTAAGATAAAACGTAAAATTGGTGCTCAGTATCGTTTCGTATGTGTCTACAAATAGAAATTCATGTTAAGTTTTAATAAAATAAAGTCAAATTTGCAAAGGATTAAAAAATAAGCGTAAATCTCAATAATATTATTGACTAAAAAAAAATGTTGTTAGGTTTGCAAGGGATTGAAAATTTATGAATTATCTATTCAATATTTGATTTTCACACTAAAAACTAATTTATTTATAAAAATTTTAGCGTGACATAAAATTTATATTATCGAAAATTTGATTTTGTGTCTGAAAAGAAATTCCTGTTTACAACTAAGGTGCATATTTAAAATAGAATTGCTGTTTCAAAACTTGGCAAAGGTTTATATCCAATTTAATTTTTTTATCATTGTTTTTGGCTGAAAATCATTATTGAATTAAGCAATACATATAAACTAAACGAAAGCCGTATTTTTATTTGTGTATTTTTAAAACATTTCTCATCCATAAAATATCTATTTTTCATGTATAGCGTTGATTGTAATACGACGACAGTAAATAAAACTGTGTGAAGCAGTACTACTGTCTTCGGAATAAGCGATCAAAAGGTATTTGTGTACGCCGCATAACCCCTCTTAAAAATAATACACCTAAAACTCATTCGTATTTTATTGCAGAAAAAAATTGGAACATGACGAGGATGAAGAAGAGACCTGTTTTTTTTGCCTCGGCAAAACCATTTTTTAAGAACACTTTTTATTACGTACCTGTGTGAAAGAAGCAATCGAACGAACGTTAATGATGGTGATGAAGAAAATGTTATAAAGTTCTTGTTGTTTGTTGTTTGCGGAACATGATAATACGAAAAGTGTGTTTAGAATGAACACTTTTTCTTTTTTGTTTTATTTTTTTTTTACTGTTAAACGCGACACGAACGAACGACCGACTCGAAACGTAAAAAAAACGGAACCCAACGTCGATTGTGATCTCTTGTTGCTTGTAAATAATTACAATATACAGAAATAATAAAGAAAAACTGTACAATAAGATATTGAAGAATAATCTTTACTTTTACATGTATTTATGGACCTTTATTCTTTTCACATATCCTTCATATCCTTATTACTAAGATAGATGGAAAGTCTTCAAACTTTTGTTTGGAAGAAATATAGAACACAAATAGAATCTGGGCATTATACCAGCAAATATTACTTAAAATGGATTAAGTTGTATCACAGAAATCAAGTTTGTGTTAAATTGATACATTTTTTTGAGACGTTTTATATATTCTGAGAATATTGCTGCAGATGAAAGTGAACACAAATAAAGCAAAACAATAAACACGAACAAGAAAGTGAATATATATAATGACAGGAAATGTGTGTTCCACAAGAAGTTCCTTCGCAAATTAAAATAGAAATTACCTTACATAACATGCATTATATAAACCAAAAAAGATGTTGAACTCCTGGAGGAAATTTTCAAAGTCAAAGTGTAATCCCTATGGCCCGGCGGAAGTTTTCAAGGTCAAAATGCAACCTCAGTGTTCATGAAGAAAATTCTCAAGGTCAAAGTGTAACTGCTGTTTAGAGGAAATTCTCACGATCAAAACGTAACCTCGGCAGCCTCAGAGGAAATGCTCAAGGTCAAAGTGTAACCTTGGCGCCCCTAGAGGAAATTCTCAAGGCCGGCATGTAACCTCGGTGGTCCTGAAGGGAATTCTCAATATCAAAGTGTTTCTGGAGCAAATTCTCAAGGCCAACATCTAACCATGGTGTTCCTTGAGGAAATTCTCAAGATCAAAGTGTAACCTCGGTGGTCCTGGAGGATATTCTCAAGATCAAAGTGTAACCTTGGTGGTCCTGGAGGAAATTATTCAGGTTAAAATGTAACCTCGGTATTCCTGGAAGAATTGATCAAGGTCAAAGTGTCAAACCTTGGAGTTCCTGGAAGAAATTCGTCAATTGGCAAATAGATACGAAACTTGTATTAATAAAATAATGAGTGTTTTCTACACTCCATAATGTTGTATCTGAATCAAAGACACCACCTGTAATCCATTCTCAACAAGAAATTTAATCCCGTTAAATATTGTGATTTCGGGATCAATGGTTTTTATTTAAATTTTTCTTCAGATATTAACAGTATGATATTAACAGCCCAGGACGCTAGACAATTGCCTATTGGATAATTCGGCGGTAGATATAAACCTTCAATTATTTATTGATTTGGATCATGTAAATAACGCAAAACTTCTTCTTCCACTTGTTTTAGACCTGTTGGTTTGTAAAAATCTGAGTTCGCAGCCGAACTGTTTCTTAAGATGTGGACTTCCAGTTGTCTTTTTATCTTTTGTGTGGTTATCCTGGTGTTTGAGTTTGCTTCTTCCTTCTTTTACTGAGGAATAATGAAGTATTGCTTATTAATTATAAAGTTTTACACCTCACATACCTATAGTAGTCTATCTGCTAGCTGTAGCTATGACACAACTTAATCTAAATAATAATATACTGAATATTTTTTTCCCAATTTATTTTTGATGTTTTTACATCTTACTTATTCTTAAGAAATAAAGAAGATTGAACTATTTCCGGTGCGGATTGCGTTCTAACAGCATCGTAAGTATCATTTGTACAATCACTACTTTGCGTAAACGTTTCCGAAAATTTTTTCTCAATAAAATCCAACCGTAACAAATCGATATTCATACTTCCATCGCCATTCGTGTCGTCTTTTTCTTTACAAGGACGTTCTTCCGTTGAAATCTTCATATTTTCCGCTATCTCAAAATCATTTTTAACGGACTTTATCTTCGCCGTTCTCGGTTTCTCTTCAAACTGATACAAATCTAGCGTTTCCGTATTTCGATCTGTATTTTTCGATCGCAATTTTTGTTCGGATTTTGATTGTTTCCTATCGTGACCGGGTAATTTTGAATGTTCACCGCTTGTATCCTTTTCAATTTGAGTTTCACTGCGCGTTTTATGATTAATGTATTTTAATTTGCTGTTAGTTTCTAATTGAATTTCTAACATCCGGTGTTTATCCATTTCTAAATTGAGTTTATCCAATTCGAGACGTAAACATAAGTTTTCATGTGCTAAAGTGCTATTTTGCTTAACTATCTACAAATCATCGAAATTATGTTTAAATAAAAATAAATAGAATTGTTGTTTTTATTGGTATGTGACCTGTAAGTATTTTTTATTGCTTGGTGGGATTGGGATTAATAATTTTTGATCGACTATGTTTCCAAGTTCGGTTTTTAATTGTTCCATTTGTATTCTTAATTCCGAGATGGTCTAAAAAAGAAGAAAAATGGATTTATAAATTGTAAATTTTAAATGGTTTTTTTTTTCTTTTTTGATAATTACACACATGTTCGTGTAAAGTTTCTAATTTCTTCAATCGATTCTTAATACAATATTTAGTATTTTTCATTCGCAAAAACTTTATACTTAAGTTATAATTAGCTTCCAAAGTTTGGGTTAGCGTATCCTTTAATTTCGCTATTTCCTTTTTATAATGTTCAATTTGCGTTTTATAATCGCCAACTTTTAAAGTTTTTTTCAATTTCTTACAATCGTTCATTTCCTGGCAATACACTTCCTTCTCCTTATAATAAAATTCCCTTTCGTCCTCTAATTGTTGCTTAAGCGTTGAATTAGTACGCTGTTGCTTCTTCAAATCGGCCGCTAATAATTCTTTTTCTTTCGATAAATTCTCAATTGTAACCTCTTTCTTTATCGTTTCATTTTGCATCGAATCAACAGCCGTTTGTAAACTTCCGATTTGTTTTTTTAACATTTCTAATTCCGCTTCAACGTTTAAACTAGGTTTCGAAGATTGCCGTGGGGGTTCTTTTTGACCTTCCATTGGACGATTCCGTTTTTCTTCTTCAATAATTGATGTCGTTTTCGATGATTTAGATAAAACACGTTTTAAAATTTGTGTAGGATTCGTTCTTAATTTGCTTCCGCCGAAAGTTTTCGTCATCAAAACATACCAGTTTTCTTTGGTTTGTCAGCGAAATGAAACGAACACGTCATATTCCATTTCTTTTTGACATTTTGTTTGACGGGAAATTTGAAGGACGGTGGAATCTAAGAGGACTACATCCTGGGAACAGATGCACAGTTCGACGGACCGTTCGTGACGTCATGCGTGGTTAGGCAACCACTATTTCACATTTTAAATTAACAAAATTCTTAATTTATTCATGTTTTGTAATGTTGTTAGTTTGAGACTTTAAGGTTTATGATATGTGCGTCTCTTAAGACAGCGAAACCTGAATGTTTCTAGTTCCTAAGTAATAATTTAAACAAGAACTAGAAAGTTTCGCGTTTTCTTCCCTGTATTAATCTGTCATATGGAGGTATTTTACTTTTATATTGATTTCTAATTCTTTACAAACACACTTTGTGAACAAAAAAATAATTTTGATTGGATGGATTTTTCATTGTTTAAGACAGATATGCACATTTTTATTTATGATAATAGATTGCTACAAAATATATTCACATAAAATCTCCACAAAAACTCATTTATTACCTATTTTTCTGTTTTTATCAATAATGCCTTAATATAAAACAATCATACAAAATACCCTTCTTATCAATATTATTTTGTTATGTGTTTCACTATGTGTTTTTTTAAATCTGGCATTGTTTTCGGAACAAAATCACACTTGTGACATTTCAATGGAGTGTCCATTAGCCGTTTGCAATATTCTGTTGAAAATACTTTTACTTTTCCATGTTTTTCCACATCTTCCAATATTACTACAAAAAGAAATTTGTAAATTATTGATTAATAAATAAAATCAAGGACAACTTACGTTTAGAATCCATTAAAAATTCAGTTGTAAAACTATTCCAGTGTTTCTTTGTTTTTAAACAAGGCGAATTCATATCATCGCTAATAACGTGCATATGTAACCTTGCCATGCTCGCTTCTGCATGATAACCCATTTTAAAACATCGACTTTTATGTCTTGGTTCATCAACCAATTGTTGGGCGATGTTATGCATGTACTTTAATAATCCTGCATGAGACTGATCGACGGCTTTTAAACTATTAATATCTTCACGCGGAATTATAAGGTAATGAAATTCCGCCTTCGGAAACTTATCTTTTATAACAACCAACTTGGGATTTGATTGTACTATTAGTTCAGGATCTTCCATAGCGCTTAACAACCCATTTTGCCAATGACCGTTACTTTTCACCTTTTTACCATTATCACTGTCTTCGCCAACAACGCGTTTTCGTTTTCCTGACATCGTACACAAAGAAAACTTGGATAAAATTTGTTTGAAAACAATGATTTTTGAGGTTAGGTGGTTTGTATGTGTCGTTAAAATCCAGGTGTCAACTAGAAGCGTTCAGATATTAATAACGGCTTGTTATTCTCAGATTAATTATTAACAAAAAAAATAATGTTATATTTGTTTATTTATTTAAGTTTTTATCATATTTTGTTGATATTTTAAATATTATTGGAGTTTTACAAAAAAAATAATAATTTGGAAATAATATTAGGAACCGTTCAGAAATACGACTGAATTTTGAGGTTATGATTGATTAGCATCCCATTGGGTTTTGGACTTTTGGACGTTTTGGAGTTCGAGTGGTCCGAACTGACATTCATAGGATAGTATGAGGACGATGAGGACTCTCGGAGACATGCTGTTATCACAGTAGAATGTCTGCAGATGTAACATATTCAAATAACATCAAATATATCTCAAATGAGGCGATGGCTACCAAAGATACCAGGTTAATTGGTAAATATAAATGATTCTTAAAAAGACCTGCAAATAGTTTATATCTTATTTATAATATCTTGGACAGGCAAAAAAGATATGTTCTTTAATTCCAATTTTAAACAGATAGGTTTAGGGACATAGCGCATGTCCTATTCTCAGTCTAGTAATGACAGTGTAGAACTGGCGTGATACAAAGGGAATTTTTTTGGCACATAGCGTACCTAATCCCTTTAGTTGAGCTGTTTCTAATCCACTCTTATTCCCATTGATGTCATCAATATCTTGCCAATATAATTCTTTTCCACAGATTTTTACTCTTCCAGCATTCTGACGTTATATTCCATGGTGTGCATGTCATGTATTTGTTTTTTGTATAAATTTGGGATATCAGGCTTGAGTTTTGAGTAGATTTTAGCAATCAAAACCCTGTCTAGTCTTTTGATCACTGGACAATCAATTATACAAAGACTTCTAATCAGAAATCTTGCTCTAACTTCAATAGATGTTTCACCTCCTTCAATCGTTAACGCATTTATTGGTGAAGATCTCAGGGCACCCAGTATAGCTCTATAAGATTCATAGTATGTTACCTGAAGTTTGTTCAAAATAATTTTAGTATCCGCCACTTTGAAATTATAATTCCTACTTTTTTTTAACTACTTTTTTAATCTTTGAATAAACAATAAAAAAGTAAGTTATTATATATAATTTTTAATTTTAAAACCGAATTAAAACGCGAACAATACAACAATATAAAACTATCAATGTTTATCTTTGCTTTTTGATTTTCGTTGCTTCTTACATTGGTGTTTAACTTCACATTCAGACAAACATTTCTTTAATTCCTCACAAGATTTCTGTTTCTTTTTTTTCTTTTTGTTATTTCCCGAATTCATAAGAACCTCATTAGAAAAATTTACTCTATTCTTAGCGGGGCATGGTATTTGTACGCTTTCTTTACTAGCAATGCTTTTAGTGCTCTTAGATTTATGTTTGTGACGTCCTTTCTTCGTATCATGCGTTTCAAGTAAATCCGTTTTTTTCTTCACGAAGAGTTGTTCGATAAAATTTGGCATGTTAAAAGGTTTTTTAGGGCTGGCTTTCATTATTTCATACGTTAAATATTTTTGAAATTCTGTTATTTTTACTTGAGCGTAAGTTACGGTTTGAGGTTGTTCAGTTCCATGTGTATGTCCATCGCAAAGACCTAAGGATAATGAAAAAAATTAGAAAATAATAGGAACGTGGAAAATATTTGGAAACATTACCATCGGTACAAACTCCAACAACAGGTTGCACAACCGGGATGGATAGTCGGCTTTTGCGATCAATTATCGTTTTTTTAACCAGTTGTTCAAAACCACAAGGTAAACCCAAAAATAATTTTGAACTTTCAGCTATATTTTATGAAATTGTTAAAAAGCTATCAAAATTAATTATTAATAAAGTACCTAGACGGGAATGTTTTGAAGAAACAGGAACGGAACGAAAATCAATTTTTGATTTTTTACCTAAAAATAAAAGTAAATTAATTAGTGATAAAATATATAGAAAATGAACGTTTATAATTTTCTTCAATACAACTACAAAAATTCCTTTATAAGCTTGAAACCCCTGCAACTTTTGATGTCCAGATATTATCAGCTTTTTGTTGTTGGCAATACAGTAGCAGGGGCGCTGCTGCTTATGCTAGAAATGATCTGCTGCTGAAACCCAACAAATTGTCGAACAACGCATAAAATGTGTTAAACTAGAAGCTAAAGTTAGTAGAGTATTTGTAGTTTTACACATTTTGCTACAATCCACACCTCGACCTAAATACATATATTTGCACTACACCCATATTCACTACGATGTCTAGCTTCCGCCTTGTACAACTATAGACGGTACTAACATACCCAGATGCGCAACACCTCAAAATATTAAGACTAGACAAGTATCAAAAGATGCCATGGATTGTTAGAACATTTTGGCAACAATGGAAATAAGAATATTTGCTCTAAATGGAAGCGACGCGAAAATGAAGATAGAAGATGAGAAAAGCGAGGACAAGATGGGAATAATTTTGCAAGTCAACTCAGGTCAAGGTAGTACAATGCCACCATTTTACCTATTTAAGTGTATTTTGAAAAATGTGATATTTTAAGATGAACTCGTATTAAAATTTTTCTCCATATACTTAAATATTTCATCATTATTGTATTTACTTGATTTTGAAGATTTCTCCCCAACCATTTTTTCAGATGACCCCGAATTTGACTTTGATTTACTTTTAGCTACCTTCTTGCGCTTCTTTTCTGCTTGTTTTAATTCTTTTTCTCGCTTTTTCTCTGCATAATTATTAAAAATAAAGAAAAACGTACTTTTTTGTTTTTTAATTTACCTTCTTTGATTTGTAGTTTCCTTTCGTTTTCTACTTCTTTACCTATAATATAAACATCAAATTTCAAATGAAGCAAAATTGATTAAGTTACATACAAGTTTCTGGACAAACTTTTTCATTAATATTCGTCATTACATGTCGAAGTTTATTTTCGATATTACGTAAAAGACTACACTCGCAGCCTTTGTATTGGTCAGTAAATTGAGCAATCATCTTTTGCAAAACTTGACATTCCGTACATGGAGAGTCTTTGCATTTATTGTCATCAGATCCACTACTATCCGTGGTAGAATAATTTTTAGATCCTTTTGATGCGCACGATGCGGTACAAGAATAAGTCGTACATATATCATCCTCCTCTTCTATTTCATCGCTTTCAAATTCTTCAACAACTTTCTTCGTTTTAGCAACAACCCCTTTTTTACTTTTCTTCTTTTCATGTTTTAATTTTTTTGTTTCGGTGGAATCATCCGTATTGGTTGTAAAACTCGTACATTTTATCTCAGTTTCCAAAGCTTGAGATGGCGAACAAACTGGTAATAAATGAGTTTGAACATTTTGCTCATTTGGAGGTAAAACAAATCCTGTATGTGGTGCATGAACTACAGTATTAGTTAGTGTATGTGATGGATGAATTTTATTTTCATTTGGCTTATGATGATCTGTATGGATAATAATTTCTGTTGTAGTGGGATGCTCTGCATGTGGTGGTTGCATTGTGTTTTCTATTGGAATATGAGGCACTGTGTGTGGAGGGTGAGCTATATTTTCAGTTGGATGATCTTTATGGATAATAATTTCTGTTGTAGTGGGATGTTCTGCATGTGGCGGATGAATTATCTTTTCTATTGGAGTATGATTCACTGTTTGTGGTGGGTGAGCTATATTTTCAGTTGGATGATCTTTATGGATAATAATTTCTGTTGTAGCAGGATGCTCTGTTTGTGGTGGGTGAGCTACATTTTCAGTTGGATGATCTTTATGGATAATAATTTCTGTTGTAGCAGGATGCTCTGTTTGTGGTGGGTGAGCTATATTTTCAGTTGGATGATCTTTATGGATAATAATTTCTGTTGTAGCAGGATGTTCTGTTTGTGGTGGGTGAGCTACATTTTCAGTTGGATGATCTTTATGGATAATAATTTCTGTTGTAGCAGGATGCTCTGTTTGTGGTGGGTGAGCTATATTTTCAGTTGGATGATCTTTATGGATAATAATTTCTGTTGTAGCAGGATGCTCTGTTTGTGGTGGGTGAGCTATATTTTCAGTTGGGTGATCTTTATGGATAATAATTTCTGTTGTAGCAGGATGCTCTGAATGTGGCGGATGAATAATGTTTTCAGTTGCAACCTGTGGAGTGTGATTTATATTTTCAGTTGGAATATGATGATCTGTACGGATTACAATTTCCTCTGTAACAGGGTGTTCTATATGAGGTGGATGAATTACGTTTTCAGTTGGAATATGAGATTGGGGATGTGAACTATAGTGACCTGTATGTGGTCCTTGTATAGGATGTTGAATATGTGGCATATAATGACTTGTATGTGGAGCGTAAATAGGATGTTGTGGATAACCTAAATATCCAGGTGGAATATTATATTGAGGATGCATAAACATAGGATGTGGTTGTAAATCATGTTCTCGATTTCTTATAGAAATCGGTTCATGAGCTAACTTAATATGACCACAAACGTCAAGTTCATCGCTATCATATGGATGCTTTTGCCTTTGTATTTCCGTGGTTGCTGAAGTCTTTCTTGGACGATGCCTACAAATATCAACATCTTTATCGTTTATATCATCATGGCAAATAAAATGTCCATCTTTATCAATGCAAATATATTGATGTTTTTTTGCTATTTCTTCTAAAATTTTTAGTTCCGTTATTTCCGAAGATTTCCTTGCAGAATGACCGCAAACATCGACATCTTTATTATTGAAGGTGTCATGACAAGTAAATCGCCCATCTTTATCAACACAAACATATTGGTGTTTTTTTGAATCAGTTTTTATTTTTGATGGTTCATCTTCAATTTCTTTTTCTTTTTTAATAATTATCACTTCCTCATCTTTTATTATCTCCCCATGTTTATCTTTTACTATTACCTCTTCCTTATCTATTGTAATTACCTCATCTTTATTTATTATTACTTCCTCTTGTTTATCTATTGTAATTACCTCGTCTTTATCTCTTATTATTTCCTCTTCTTTATCTTTTATTATATGCACTTCATCATCTTGTATTATTATCGTTTCACTTTGACCATCGTTTGATGGAACAATAATTTCAATTGTTTCCCCACCTTCATCTGTTTTATTATCCAAACTTAATTCCGTCGCAGGTTTCTCATCATCCACCGATAGTTTTGAAAGAGCTTTATGATGAAGTTTCGACGTAGGTTTCTCATCATCCACCGATATTTTTGAACGAGCTTTATGATGAAGTTTCGTCGTAGAACAAATACCTTCCTTACAAACATCTTTTTTCACACTACTTAATTTCTTCTCCATTTTAGCTAAACGTTCTTGTTCCTTTTCCATTTTAGACTTCCATTTAGCTTCTTTTTTTCGTTCCTTCTCATAGTCCTTCTCTTTTTTCTTCGCCGCTTTCATTGCCGCTTTAATTTCTTTTTCATTTTCTTTCAAATCCTGTTCAATTCGTTTTCTTTCATCCGCTCGTTTTTTACGTTCCAATTCATAATTGAGCACCATCAGATCTTCGTCGTCCGATTTCGTTAATTTATTATCAATAGAATCTGAGAGTCTAGTTCCATTTTCTTCCATTTCATCATCTTTCGATTGAGTAACAATTTCTATATTATCCCCATCGTCATCATCAATAATAATAATATCTAAATTCGCTTCAGATTTAGGACGTGAATCTGTGTCATGTGCAGTACAAACAGCATCATCACAAACGTAGGGTTCTTCAGTTTTCTTTGAAAGACGTTTTTGTTCTAATTTTGTTATGCGATCTTGTTTCGTATCGATTTTAGCCCTCCATTTCGCTTCTTTTTTCATTTCCTTAACTTCCTCTTTTTCTTGTTTTTTCATTACTTTTTGGGTTGCTTTAATTGCTTTTTCACTTTTTTCGATTTCTTTTTCGATGTGTTTTCTTTCGGCCGCTCGTTCTTTGCGTGCTTCTATTCGTTCGCGCCTTTTTAATTTAATCTCTTCTTTGCTAAGACAACAATCGGGAGTTCGTTCACGACGCCATCTTTCTGCATCTTCAGGTCGATTCTCTTGTTTACGTAGTAATGATCCTTCAAACATTCTATGTTTTTCATCCGGTAAAAGGCAACAATAAGGTTTTGATGGTGTTTCTTTAACTCGTTTTCCATTTAATTCCTTTACTATGCGGTCTTCACCAATGATTTCTCCAATAACTTTAGCATCATTAGTTTGACTAGATGTTGAATTTATCCTGTGGATTTCACCGGATTGTGATGAATCTTGTTCGGATTCTGAATGATGTTTATATGATTTTGAGTGCTGCTTTTTATCATAACCAACCGGAGTTATTACAACTCTTCCATCGCTTTCTGAATAAATCCGATAAATACTCCCTTTCGAATCTATTTCACTTACATCTTCAGAGGAAGAAAAATGTTTGCGAATTGGTCTTGGTAGACTCGCACCAGATGGGATATAAAAATCGTCTTGTTCAACATTAGTTGGCTCACTTTTATGATCGAAAGGTTCAATTTCATCATTAATAACAACTTTTGATTTGCGTTTAATAACAGGTTCTGCTTGATCATCATTTATGATTATGTTAGGTTTTTTTTCTTTATATTCTGGAGTTAAGCAACAAAAATTATCATCTCTAATGATTTTTGCAGGTTGTGGTTCATCTTCTTCATCTGCTCCTTTAGCACAACATGATGATAATGAAAATTTTTTCGTTGTTTTCACCCCGGTACGTTTCTCTTCCATTTTCGCCCTCCATTTAGCTTCAAGTTCTCGTTCTTTGGCATCTTCCTGTTTTTGTTTTAGAGCCGATTTTTTTGCTGCGGTAATTCTTTTTTCACTAGCTTTAACTAATTTTTCAGTTTTTTGTCGTTCGCGTGATCGTTGTTTCCGCGCCACCGATCTTTCACGTCTCTTCAACTTAATCTCCTCTTTGCTTAAACAACAATCGGGTGTTCGTTCTCTCCGCCTTTTTGCTAATTCTTCAGGAGTGAGACAACAATCGGGTTTTTTATTAATATTTTTTCTTGACTCATCGGCCATTTTTAAAATTTCTCCCGGTTTCAAGCAACAATAAGGTTTTGAAAACTCTTCAACTACAATTTTCTTCTTTTTCTTCTTTCGCTTCCTTTTTTCTTTCTTCTTTTTCACGGGGTAGGGATAATGTTCGTCGTCAAGCATTGTGCAACACCCGCTTGCATCGCTTTCCATACCTAAACAATTAGGGTCTGTACATCCGTGTATTCCATGCAAGATACAAATATCCCTATCTTCTAATTCTTCTGATGTTAGACAACATTCAGGTCTAATGCAAGCATATTGACCGTGTATTTGGCAAATGCGATCCGCAGGAATAAGATCGTCGCCAGAAAAAATGTTGCTATTGTAATTGTTGTTTGAAAATAATTCTTCTGTTGGAACTTCATAGGAAATAACCTCATCGTGAGTTGGTTCTTGAAATCTTAAAGTATTCGGTTTTAAATCTTGATGAATCACCTCGTCTTTGTGCACTATCTTAACAGATACTTCATCTTTTCGCTCAGAAAATTTTTCATTATGGTGAATCACGTGATGTTTATCATCTTGCTTAAGATGTTCTTTAGCTTCCTCTTTTTTAATAATAATCTCCCGGTGTTCTTTTTCTATAGGTTCAGGTACTAAACAACACGAATTATTGTCTCCAACGATATGCTGAGGTCTTTCTATATTACTTTGTATATTCTCTTGAACATTGTTTTGTATACCAATTTGTATGATTTCACCTTTGTTGCTACAACAAGGTTTCTTTTTAAAACTACTTCCATATTTCTTTTCCATTTTAGCCCTCCATTTAGCATCAATTTCTCTTTCTTTAGCATCCTGTTGTTTTTGCTTTAACGCCGCAGCTTTTGCATCTTTAATTTTTTTGTCGCTCGTTTTAATTAAAGTCTCAGTTTTCTTTCTATCTGCAGATCGATGTTTGCGAGCAACTTTTTGTTCCTTTTGTTTCAACTTAACCTCTTCTTTACTCAAACAACAATTAGGTGTTCGTTCTCTTCGCCTCATTTCTAGTTCTTCGGGTGTAAGACAACAATCGGGTCTTTTATAAACATCGTTCCTAGTTTCACCGGCCATCCTAATTATTTCACTAGGTTTAAGGCAACAATAAGGTGTTGTTGGATCTACTTTAACTTTTTTTTTCTTTCTTCTCCTCTGTTTCTTTTCTTTCTTTTTCTTCACCGGGTAGGGATAATGCTCATCGTCAAGCATAATACAACAATCCGCGTGATGTTCGTCTTCTAAACAACCGGGGTCGGTACATCCATAAACTCCATGTAAAACACAAGCTGTACGTGATTCCAATTCTTCTTGTGTTAGGCAACATTCGGGGCGAACGCATTCATATTGACCATGTAATTGACACACACCTTCTTCTCGAACGTTATCATCATGATGAATCTCAGTCTGATAATGATCGTTCGCAAAATGAACACCATGAATAGATTGGGTTTCGTGAGTTGGTTCTTGAAATCGCAAATCATCGTATTTACCATGATTATGATCTGGATATGGATGAGGTTGAGGATGTGGATGTAGATTAGGTTGAGGATATGGATTAGGATGTTGATAAGGTTGAGGATGTTGATAAGGTTGAGGATGTGGATAAGGTTGAGGAGGTGGATAAGGTTGAGGATGTGGATAAGGTTGAGCATGTGGATAAGGTTGAGAAAATTGATGATGTTGAGGATGAGAATAATATTCAGGATTAGGATGAGAATGGTGATGTTGATCATGTCCACAAGCAAGATCGTGATGCCCAACATTTTCTGTAGTTTCTTTTTGGCCAGGTGCTTTACAACACACAGGAGAATTTGAAAGCAGTCCTATTGTAGATATTATCGGTTGTCCTGACTTGGATTTCTTAACTAATTTCGTGTATTTTCTAGTCATTTTTTCCGCAGCCTTTTTCTCGGCTTTTTCTTCGCTGGTCATGCAACAGGGTTTTTTATGTAAATAGCTGGGTTCGTCTTCTTGTTCACCACAACTTCTCATGGTGGCTTTTTTAGCGCGATCATCGTGCGATAAACAACAATCAGGTTTGTTTAATCGTAACATTTCACGAATTCTCCATTCTCTATCTTCAACAGATAAACAACATTCTTTTTTGCATAACAATTCCATGTCTCTTTTCAATTTTACCAATTCACTCTGATCTTTACAACAGTCTGCAAGACAGCAATCATTTTTCATATCACCTTTCTTCTTCTTCTTCTTCTTTCCTTTTTTCTTTTTCTCTTTTTTAGTCTTTTTAGTTTTTCTCTCATCTGAGCTTCGGCAACATTCTGGAACTTTGGTTTTAGCAGAGAAAGCCCAAATACTTTTGAAAAGTACATTATTTTCATTCGTTTTTGCTTGTCTTAAATAATTCAACCCATCACTACTATCAGATTTAACTGATCCAACAAGATCTTTATCACTTCTTATAAGATCAGATTCGTTTAATAATCCGCATAAATCGATTGCCGTTTGAAGTCTTGATAACATGAACTGATTTTTATTGCTTTTAATTTCTTTGTTACTGAATAAAACTTTATCTTTAGGTATTAAATGTAACGGTAATAACTCAAAGTCTGGTTCTTTAAAATTTGGGTTAGCAACCAATTTTAACCCGGTATGTTGAGGCATTTTCGAAATTTAAATATATCCCGCGCAATTTTATACGAAAATCTATAAATTTTGATCTATAATAAGCTTGTCAAATGATTTGGCAGATTAACAAAATGTCAAAAAAAAATTTAAACTTTTTTATTAGAACGAAAGAACCACATTTTTAGAATCCAATTCGCGCAAAAATAGCAAATTGGGCTAAATCTCTTCTTCTATTTTTATATTTATTATAATTAATTATAATAATAATAATAATTATAACAATTTGACAAATGTCAAAATCCTGCATATTGATTACCAACATTTAAAAAATTAATTTTTTTTAATTTGAAAATACTAATCTAATTCATATTAATAATGTTTAAAATGTGATTAAAATGATTTAAAAATCTTATTCTAATGCTTTTTTATAGCGTACATCTAAAGTATCAATTCACATCAAAAAAAATTTGAGGTTAGGTTTTTGACAATTTCAAAAAGTATTAAAAAAACGTGAGTCCGTGCGATGTGTAAACGTTGTAAACATGTGTAGCGTTAAATTAATACGATAATAAACCATAAAGCACATTCATGCATGTCGCTAGGTAGATTAGGGTTAAACGTCTTAAAGAAATTGTCCCAAAATTCCACGAGAAACACCATCACCTCGTTTCGGTTATTTAGCAAAGACACGATGACGAAGAAAAGAGCAAGTAAAGTTAATTCGGGCTCTCGAATTTCAACGGCTTCCGCTAAGTCTGTACAATTGAAAAATTATATCACATTGAATACTCCGATTAAAAGCGCGAGTGATAATAAATCGTACAGGGTAATTAGGTTAGAAAATGGTTTAACAGCTTGTTTAATTTCTGATTTAACGGAAGATGTGGATTTAAATAAAAAAGCTGAAAGCGATTCAGAGTCGGAATATGAAACAGATTCGGAAGGTGACGACGATGCAGGGCCAATATCTGATTTAGAAGCAAGCGAAAGTGAACATGAAGGACCGAAAATGAAGAAAGTTTCTAATGTTGAGCAAAAAATGGCTGCAGCGGCTTTATCAATAAACGTGGGTAGTTTTAGTGATCCGTTAGAGGTTCCTGGTTTGGCACACTTTTTAGAACACATGGTGTTTATGGGGAGTAAAAAATATCCTAGGGAGAACGAATTTGATTCCTTCATCAAGGTTTTTAGATTTTCTTATGTTGTATTATGTTTTATTTAAAGTTAATTATTTTTTAGAAAAGAGGTGGTTCTGATAATGCTTCAACTGATTGCGAATTGACAACATTTCATTTTGAAACAATGGATAAACATTTATTTAATGGCCTTGATCGTTTTGCCCAATTCTTTATTGATCCATTAATGCATAAGGAATCAATGACACGTGAAAGAGAGGCCATTGAATCTGGTAATAAAACAATTATTTATTTTTAAACAAAACTAAACCAATTTTAATATTTGTATCCATCTTGCAAGTTAATTAAGTATTAATAAAACCACAAAAACTTCTTCTTTGCTATTTATTAATATATATGGGACTAGTTTCGGGCTAAATACTCATCTTCAAATCCCAAAATCTATACACAACATAGAAAACATTATACAAAAACCCAATTAATATGATCATTGCTTATTTACTATCAAAAAGGAACTAATGGTAAAACTATCTTGGTTAAATTCTAGTAAAATTTTAATAAAATAGCAAAAAGAATAGCAAAAAAAGAAGTTTTTGTCGTTTTATTAATAAACTAACTTTGTTTTAAGAATTCCAAATCGCTCTGCCGTCCGATAATTTTCGCAAGGAACAACTTTTAATGAGTCTTTTTAACCCGGAAGTACCAATTTGTACTTTTTCTTGGGGAAATTTAAAAACACTGAAAGACAATATTAACGATGATGATCTTTATCTGAGATTACACGAGTTCCGGAAACGACATTATTCCGCTCATCGGATGACTTTAGCCATACAAGGCCGATTTTCGTTGGATACTTTACAATCGTTTGTCTTAAATTGCTTTTCAAATGTACAAACGAATAATGAACCCCCCATTGATTTTACGGTGTATCAGAATAAGATATTTAATACACCAAATTTTAAGCAAATTTATTATGTTGAACCTGTTAAAGATATTACTCAGGTATTAATATCAAGAAATTATTAAAATTAAAATTGATTAAGTCATTTTTTAGCTTGATATTGTGTGGGTTTTACCACCTCAATTCCATTTGTATAAATGTAAACCACAACAATACTTGTCTTGGTTGTTGGGACATGAAGGAAAAGGAAGTTTATTATCGTATCTAAAAAAAAAGTAAGTTTGGTATGCTGGAAATATTCTAATTTGTGAAAATTTTATCTTTTAACACGTTCGCTACCTGGGCTAAATCTCGATTCTAGCTGGACAAAATTATTTTATGGGCTTAACAAGTTAAACTTTTTAGTTCTCAGAAGAGAATTTTTAGGTTTTTCACATATTTCTAGGAAATAAAATGAAAAAATAAAATAGATGCTAATTTATTTTCTAGTATGCTGAAGAATTATTTTTACAAAAATTTAAAATCAGAATCATTTTCCGGTTCTTCTACTGGGACTTTCTAGAACGTTCTAAGGCCTTTAATAACAGGATGCGATGATATTAAAAGCATGAGAACTAAGTCTTGTGCATGGCTCTTCATGTGGGGGTGAATTCTTTCACAGCACTTAGGCCCCAGTGGGAACTTTGTATATCCCCACAATTTACAGTTCATTGAGGGGTTAGAAAACCAGCCCAAGGTTTTAATGAACGTTGATATAGAACAGAAGATTCTTTATATCCGAAATTTGAGGCCATAGCACGCCTAAAGTGGATTCCCTTAAGTACACGAGGTTGGGACAGTTACAAACAATATGACTTACCGTCTCATCTTCCATTTCACACTCTCTGCAGAGGAATGTATTCGCTAGGTTCATGCAGAATATGTGCTTACATAACCTGCAGTGTCTGGTCAGGAAGTGGGTGAGGCGCCTCAAGTCACATTTTAATTTTTCCAGGAACTGTGTAGATCTCTTCCTGTCAGGGTAGAGCAGAGTTTTCTTTGGAAACACACCTACTGCTTCATGTCCTTACTCCTTGCTTCCTGTGTCTCCTCTGAATGTTTCTGCCCTCTTGGAAGAAGTGCATGTTTGATGGCCAACGAGTCATGTAAAAGGATTTTATGTATCCTGTACCTATGATGGATATACTAGACCAACCACAGACCAACAACCAGAATTCCATCATCTGGAGACATTTCCCTGCACACAGAAAGACAAATCCGCGATGAAGAGGTGCTGCCAGTGTAGCAGAAGTGGAGTTTACAAGAAATCAGATACAACTGCCCGTTATGCCCAGAAAACCCTGGTTTATGCGTATATCCATGCTTCAGAATCTGGAACACTGCACAATAATTATGTTTTGTAATATTTTCGGGTATCCGTAGTATTCATTTTGGTTTCTATTGTACATTACGTTGTATTTAGAAAAAAAGTGACTTTGAAGAAATTCAGGTGTGTTCAGTTGACTGGACGTTGGCTCAGTACTTAGCAATTCAAAGTCCAGTAAAATGCACTAGGTCTTTTTTTACAAAAATTTTGCAAAAATGTCATATATAATAAATCAACATGTAACTAACACAAACCTGAATCTCGAAATCAAAGAAACTACGAATAGTACACGGGAAAAAACTGCTGCAGAACGCGCGGTAGCGAACGTGTTAATCTCTACGCCAACAAACTTTTGGTTAAATTCCGTTTAATTTATGTTGTAGGTTATGGGGTTTAGCAGTTTATTGTGGCAATGACGATTCCGGTTCAAACAGTAATTCAATTTACTATTTATTCACAATGAACATTGTGTTAACTAAAGAAGGTTTAAATGCTATAGATAAAGTAGTTACACTTACTTTTATTAGTAACGATTTATTTAAAAAAAATTTTTTAGGTCATAGAAGCGATTTATTCCTACATAAAAATGTTAGTTGTGTTAGGTCCACAAAAACGAATCTACGATGAAATAAAATTAGTTGAAGAGGTGTCATTTAAATTTAGAGAAGAAGAAGTTCCTGCTGACTACGTCGAATCGTTGGTGGAAAATATGCATTATTATCCTCCTGAGCATTATATTGCGGGTCCCGAACTTTATTTTGAATATGACCCCAAAGCGATTCAAGACACATTAACTTATTTAAATGTTAATAATATGAATGTGATGGTTTCAACGCCCGTTTTACCTGTAGGAATAGATTATGATCATTTGGAGCCATGGTTTGAAACAAACTACGCAATTCAAAATATTCCTGATGAGTGGAAATCAAGATGGGCGAATGTAGAAGTTTTTAAAGAGATGCATTTACCAGATCTAAATCAATTTTTAACCAATGATTTCTCACTTTTACCAACACTGGAACCAAAAATGGCGTTTCCACAGAAGATTATTGATGATGTGGGAATGGAAATTTGGTATAAAAAGGATGATAAATTCAATTTTCCCGTTGCTAGATATTGTTATACTTTGTTGAATCCTATTATAGTTGAAAGTCCATTAGGGTAAATTATAAATTAAAATAATAAAAAAAAGTTATTTAGATTTTTTTGTTTTTAGAGCTAGTTTAACAGATATTTTTGTAACATTACTTGGAATTCAATTAGCTGAAGAAGTTTATCCCGCAATATCGGCAGAATTAGATTATTCAATAACAGTTGGAGATACAGGGATAATGCTTCGATTTTATGGTTATAACGAAAAATTACCTGTGAGTTCACCCCAAACTTAATTTATTTATTAATTTATTTTGAACTAATTTTAGACTTTAGGTGTATTGATTGCAAAATATTTAAAAAACGTCCATGAAAACTTAACCCCGGAATTAGTGGCCGCGGTAAAAGAAAAACAACTAAAATATTACCACAACAGATTCCTAAAACCAAACAACCTCGCTAAAGATTTACGTTTAAGTGTTTTGTGTAATGGACATTGGACTTCGATTGAGAAACACACTGCTTTACTTGATGCTACCTTTGAAATGGTACAATCTTTTTCAAAGGATTTAGTTTGTTGCTTACACATTCAAGGTTTAATTCAAGGAAATGTTAGCGAAAAAGTCGCTAGAGATACAACTATGGATATTGTTAACGTTTTACAATTTAAAATGTTGCCAATAAATAATATTCGTAAAGTAAGTTGGATATGTTAGGGCCGGTTTTACAATATACCGAGAAATCTACCTGATAACTATCCGGCCGATAAACTTATCGGGAGGATAAAGATATTCGCTGTCGGTTGGTAGCACTTTTTCCCCATATCTAGTAATTTGTGCCGTAGGTTGGTAACGCTAACGTTTTTTTTTTGAAATTTGAATCATTTTGACAATAATAACAATTGTTTAACAATTCCATTATGAAAATTAAATTTTACATGTCTTTCTGACGTTATGTAGCGTCACTTTTTATAACTAGTGATGTAATGAATTCCATTACCTAACTACAAATTGATAGTCAAGTTTTGAACAAAAATTGCTTTTTCAATGGAATTAGATAACATTTTGTACTTAACACGTTATTAAACGGCTCATTTTGTTTGACGAACGTAATATTTGCCAAAACGAGCCAGCGAGTTTTCCAAATTATCGTGTTAAGTACAAAATTTTATCTAATTCATTACAGGTAATGGAATTCATTACATCACTAATAGTATATTAAAAAACTAGTTTCGTAAGACACGCTTGAAACGCACGAATTCAAGTTTAAAAACGAGTGGCAAAGCCACGAGAGTGCTTTAAGTTTTATGAAACGTTTTTAACAAAAATAAAATAAATTTTGACTATGTAGGGAAATAGGTATGTAGCAGTTGGTAACGCCGTAACACTTCAAAATAGAAATTTGAATTGACAATTAGAAATTGTCCGAACACAAAATGTATTCACCTAAAAAAATGTTTTATGTACACCTCCCGAAATAAGAGAAATTGCTCAGAGTTCTATTAAAACTCTACTTCCAGAGAAGAAAAATAAAAATAAATAAATTCCAATTCAAATTGTCACATTGACAACTAGAAAAATTAATGATGTCACAAAACTTGAACTGGTTCCATAAAATGTTACTAAAATCTCACTACAGCATCGGATGCTGTAAGGAGTCTCATTACAGCACCCGTTTGAGTACTGTAATAGCTTTCATTACCGTCGCGAATTACAAAATAGTATATTATTATATGAGCATATAATATATGATATGTGTGCATTTTTCAAAAAACCCTAATTATCTCCCAAACTATTAATGTTAGGTATAGAACATATGGGATATAAAAGATGTAGAATGAGACACCGAAGATGACTAAGTAATAAAATATGGGATGTGCCATTTAAAAAAATGAAGTTATGGTACTTCCAAGTTTCCAAAAGTTAACGTAAAGTGACCAAACGTTCTAGATAGCTGTTCACGGCACCAAAACATACTCCATCATGTTGCTTAAGCATGTTCTGAATCCTAAATTGATATCCCAAAAATCGAGTGTTCTCTGATTTTTTGAACAAATGTCTGCTGGAGCAGATTTTTCTAGAAAAATTCGAATAGCTCGAGAACGCCCGAATCAAATTACATAAAGTAAAGTTATTCATAAACCTTGAAAGCAGGCAAATCCAAATATGTAAAAATATACAGGTGTTCCATTTAAAAAAAATAAAGTAGGTGGCGACTTTCGGTATAACCGGAAGTGCTAGAAATCTGAAAATATTTTAGTCGAAGAGAACGCAATTGATAATACTTATGTCTGAATTTTCAAATTTTTATTTTTGCCAGAACCTGAGAAACGTCTAATGACCGGTCTCGCTGAGATACCCTGTCATCAACAAACCAACATATCGGCCAGATAACGTTGTCGAGAAGTTTATTAGTATATTATACAACCGGTCCTTAATTATATTAAAAAAAGATAAAATGAAAACTTTCTTTTTATTCTAGATGATTGTAAATAAAATCCCAATCTCATCAGAACATGCAATTCGTACAATGTCGTTTAATCAAAACGATTCAAATTCAATAATAACGAATTATTATCAATGCGATTCTTCGGAATTAAAAGATTTTGTTTTAATCGAATTGATTTTGATGATGGCGGAAGAACGTGCTTTCGATAAATTACGCACGAAGGAACAATTAGGTTATAATGTTTACACAACCGTTCGAGATACATTTGGTATCTTAGGATTTTCAATAACTGTTAATGCTCAAGCAACTAAAAATACCACCGATTACATCGATAAACGTATCGAAGCTTTTATGGATTATATGAATAAATCAATAAAAAAAATGCCCGATAACAAAATGAATCAAGTTAAGCGAGATTTAATTAAATTAAAACGAATGGCGGATACTGAATTGGAAGAGGAGGCTGAAAGAAATTGGAGTGAGATTTGGTCGAGGGAGTATTTGTTTGATCGAGAAGAACGTGAGGCAAAAATTATTGAGGAATTAAAAAATTCGGAGATTCGTAAATTTTTTGAGGATCATACCACAGTTGGGAGTAAAAGGTTTTTGAGGAAACTTAGTGTTCAAGTTGTTGGACATAAAGAGAAAGATGATAGGGGAAGATCGAAACGTTCAACTTCTCCAGGTGATCCCACTCCGGGTGAAGAGAAAAAATTTTCTATTAATTTATTGGGACCGATTGGTAATGAAGAAACGCCTGAGGAGTATTTTATTAGGGATGTTTTAGAGTATCGACAAAGGTGTGAACCTCTTGTAGGAAAATATTAACAACCCAAATAAATTTTTAAGTTTATAATTTATTTATGTTTGTCACTTTTTTTATGGGCAAAAGACTACTTTATTAAAAAATTCCGTAAAAAGCATTGCTTATTTATTTGGACATTTCATCACCATAAAAGAGAAGAGGAGAATAAAATTGATTTTGGTAAAAAATAAAAATTATATTTAATGTAAATTATACAAAAAAAAATAATAAAAAACAACTTCTATCTATAATATATACTAATGATTGTTCTAGAAATATACTATATAATATTTATAAATTAAACATATAAAATTACAAAATAAAGTTAATAAAATTGTGCATATTCCGCTAAAAAGGGGATCTTAGTTTACGATATAAATACAACTAATAATAATAATAGCAGATTTCTCAATTTCGCAATTATTAGATTCTTTACTTAAAAATAATGGAAATACTTGACTAGGTTCTAGTCAGTTGATATATTTAAATTATGTACATTTCATAACATATCTCAGTGTACATATTTGGTAACTTTTTTATACTGAAAATTACATGCGATACGTACAGTTTCAAGTGTATACCACCATCATAAAAATATATCTAAAAAAAATCACATCACTAAGGTAAAAATGGCAAATTTACTGCAGAATAGTTACGTAAATAAAATTAATTTCTTTGCCATTTCATCACAATTAATTTAACGATCTCGTTAACTTTAAAAGATTTCACAATGTTTTTTTTAAATATAATCTATTCAACGGTGTGATGACGTTAATTAATGACAAAGAAATCAACAATATATTTAATGCACTTTTAACAAATTTTCTTAATATTTAATAAGTTAAATAAAATATCGAACTTTATTTTGCTACTTTTTCGATTTAAGGCATGTAGCTGAAGGAATGTTAATCATCTTAAGTATTAATGGACATGTTTTAAGTTTATTGATTTTAAGTTAACATATCCTAAAAAATCAAATCACATGTAACTTACATAACAAAGTATCTATGAAATATACAAACTGTACATCATTCTGCTTGATTAAGTGGTACATAACACCACAAGATTCTACTTATTAAGGCCTCGTGTA
This sequence comes from Onthophagus taurus, assembly GCF_036711975.1. Lineage (NCBI taxonomy): Eukaryota > Metazoa > Arthropoda > Insecta > Coleoptera > Scarabaeidae > Onthophagus > Onthophagus taurus. The sequence continues at coordinate 8,836,946 of NC_091967.1, forward strand.
AGCCACTTTTTTTTTGATTTTTAAATAACTCGCAAAAGGCACTATTTTATTTTGTCACACTTTTAAACACTAAATCATTTTTTAATTTAAAATACGTCTATTTTGATTGTTAGGAAACGTTTGTATTCTTGCAATTTAATTTAAAGATATGTAAAATTGTGTTTATTATATTCCTAACGTGTTTGAGATCCTTTTGGGCACTCTTCTATATACAATACTCAAACTGCAATGGTAAATATTAAATTGTTTTAATACTTTCATCACCATAGCAGTTTAATTAAATAGTTGTAGTACTGGTAAGGTAATATGGCCTATACAGAATAATATAAACTATAGAGTAGAGAAAAGCGTGAAAAAAAGTGAACTAATAACGTTTATTTAGTCATTATTTAGCTGTTTTTGGAAGATGCCGTTTCATATGTAACGCCAAATGATCGGATCTGGCGAATGATCTTTCACACACTGCGCATTTAAACGGTTTCGCACCTGTATGTTTTCTATAGTGACGAGTTAATTCATCTGATCTTGCGAAACGCCATTCACAGTCCGGCCACTGGCATTGGTAAGGTTTTTCTCCTAAAACAAAAATAAATATTAATTATATTTCAAATATATTTTTAGATACAAAAAACTCTCCATATAACGGACCTCATTAGTGCTCATAGATAAAATCCAAATCGGGTTATTCCCCAAGCTGCTCTATTCCATGTTTATAGATAAACCCGGGGTATTCCCCTCTATACGATGTATAAATCAAGGATGGTAATTCTACAGTTATTTTGTGGTAATTATAGTTTTAATTGTTATTCAGTGCTAGATTGTTATATCTTTTTCATTGAATTAAAACTAGAACTAACACGAGACCTAGAATTAGAAACATTCGGCCTAGTGTTAGTTCTAGTTTCAATTGTTATTTAACGTTAGATTGTTATATATTTTTATTGAACTGAAACTAGAACTAACACTAGACCTAGAACTAGAATCATTCGCGTTTAGCCGTATTGAGAGACGTGCGGCTAAATCCGAATGTTTCTTGTTCTCGGTCTAGTGTTGATTCTAGAATTGCACTAGCACTATCACTAGAACTAACACAAGACCTAGAACTAGAATCATTCGGGTTTAGCTGTCTTGAGAGACGTGCGGCTAAACCCGAATATTTCTAGTTCTATAAGTCGTATTTTATAAGATCTATTTAGTTACAGTACAGCAAATGTTAGCTAGGCATCATGGTCTTGTCTAACGGAAGGCTAAAACAAAGTGGATTACTGTTCTACCCACACAATAACGCAGCTTCCCTCAATTACTAGCAGTCCAGTATCAGCAACATGGACTGTACCACACGGAAGACAAAGAAAATAGGAGAGGCTTACTTTACTCTGAATGGTAACTATTAAGAATTTGGTCCTATTATGAAAACAGATCTTAGCATATCTTCCACTTTTTCAAAATTAAAAGCTATCTGCATATGAGATAAATAAAAGCAATTACAAAATTCCTCTTCTTCCACTTTGCGCGACTAGGATTGACTAGTCAGCTAAGCTTTTTAAGCCTATTCTATAAGCGCAACTAAATGTAAATACAATAGCTACTCCACTTTTATTAACATGTAAATGATAGCTACATTTTTAACTTCACCATTAACGCTATATTTTCTTAATTCAAATTCGCTAAATTGATGATTTTCTTACCTGTGTGGATCCTTTGATGAGCTTTTAAGTGTGAACTTTTGGTGTATACTTTTGTGCAGCCTGCAATAAAATATTGTTTGTTAAAATATGTTTTTTTGGAGGAAATTTTAATGTTTACCTATAAAATCACAATGGTGTATCCTTCGCTTTTCCAGTTCGGGATTGTTTCTCCTATTATATTTAGCGACTGAGGCGGCTGTGATTCGCGCTGCGGCGGGGGGCGTCGCGACGACTGCAGAAGGGGTGGCGGCGGCGGCCGTCGGTGCGGGGTAAGGTGGGGGAGGCGTTCGGCGGGGCAACGTCCCTCCGGGCGAACCCGGATCCGAGCTGGGCGGCGTCAACGGCGACCCATACATTAACCGCGTCATCGGCGCGTAGAGGGCACTCGCTGCCGTCGGCCCGCCACCAACGACGACGCCACCGCCTCCACCGCCACCATTCTGTTGATTATATTTAAACTGTTGCGGGTGGGCGTTTCCTTGCGCATGCTGCTGATGATGGTGATGGGTATGAAGCGGTGCTTGTTGTTGGTAATGTTGTTGTTGTTGTTGGGGCGGTGATGTAGGTTGATTATAAGGTGATGTTGGAGTTCCCAATAGATGAAGGGTAGGTTGTGATGGTTGTTGTAGCACCTAAATAAATTTTTGTCAATAAAATTTATTTTAAGAATTACTTTAGTTATCTTAATATTAAATATTAACTTAATTATCTTATTAACTTAAATATATACGTACAAACCTTTTCCGTTTTAATTTCTAATGGCGATAAGAGTGGAGTTGGTGCATTCATGGCAAGATCATCAACAGCCTCTAATTTAACTTGACCTGGTCCGACGATGCCCAGCATGTTGGCGTTTTCAGGGTCTATGTTTTGGATGCTGCTCGTGATGTCATCCCATAATGGTGGCCTTAGGAAGACATCATCGTCGGTACCGGGCAGCGTCCTCATCGACACATACGACATCATCGTCGTTGTTTGATGTCGTGATTGGGGATCGAAAAATTCATCGATTTGGGATGCGGAATCCCTCCGAGGTTTTTCCAATTCCTCTTCGAACCGCCGTTCCCACTCCTGTTTGCACAGGAACGTGTCCAAGTCGCTTGCCTGAAAATATTACGGTCATTTGTATATGCAAATTTTACCAGGTATATAAATTTGCGGATATATTTGGCAATAAGTAAGATTCAATGTAATGTACTAATAAAATATGTACGTATCTATCTTAAGTGGTACCAATACTTTGTTCGAAATATGCAAAGATGCGGTGGAGAAACATCTTTTGCATAACTATGCGATTAGCTTGAAAAACGGCAACATATAAGTCCTTTTTATTTCTCCATTAGAGCCGAGTGTTGGGTATGAGATCCAACTTTCAAGGAAATGATGATGGTCAGCGGTAGTCGAACGTTGTCTTTAATGGTCTTACTTTATACTTATTAGATTTCAATATTCATGTTGGTAACGACGGAGAATACATTGCGTAGATACTAAAATACGAGATATAAATTCTAGAAAAAATTTTAAAGCGACTTTCACTATCAACGCAGTAAATTATTTCTTACGCACACCTTATTACAACTTTCTTATGCTAACTCTTCGTTTAAAGTAATTTTAGATCTAAAATAATTGCTTATATTGTTGTTGTTTCTTTACAAAACAGTTCCATTCATAGCGATCGGAAGGAATGGTTGTGTCATTTTGCGCGAATGCCTTTCGGGCGTAACTTTTCTTCTCATCTATCAATCGCGGGACAGGTGAGAACACGCGCAATCGCAGCGTGTGGCCGGATTCGACTTTCCCTTGTTCCAATTAACATACAATAAGCCGGGAGGTGCTGCCCTCCTGCGGTGTTACTTCGCGTCCAAACTGAAGAGCGTCCGCGGTGCGATGACGTGTGCGATTTGAGCGAAAAAAAAGGGGAGTTACGTTGGATGGGTTTCGATGGGGAGAGAACGCGAACCTGATTTGTCACGGTTTGTAAGTGATTGAGTATAATGGAACGATTACGTCCGGCTATTGAAGATAGCGTTCATATAAATTCACCCTTTTTTTGTGAGGTTAAATGGTGAGTGAGTATACACAATCCTAATGGTTTTATAATGGTAAATTATATGTTGTCAATTGGATTGGTTATTGTGGTAAATGTTCTTACGGAATATTTAGTTTAGTACTAAATCAAAGAATTTTTTTAGTTTTTACTATAGGTATTGCAAACCAAAAAGCGTGACATGTCCATACAGAATATCAATTACAAGTTTCCCACATACCACATACGGTAAACCGCGAAAACTTAATGGTGTGTTAAAGTGTCATAACCGCAAAAATTGCAAGTTTCAATTTCGACAGAAGTGTGGCTGCTATGAAAGAGTGTTTAAATCCGATGATAATATTACGACATGAACCGAGACAAATGTATGTAATAAGAAAGCGTGGTCGATCGTATAATTCTAGGTATCCCATAACACGTGTTCAATAGCGGAGTGTGTGCAGTTGTAATCTTGCAATCTGGACTGAGTCAGATGAAATAAATAATAAAGGTGATTGTGAGGCGATTCTTGGTGAGTGCGTCTGCGAAATTCCGGTTGACCGGGTTTTGCTGGGACAGAACGGAGTTAATAATATCTATGTGTGACATCGGCCGAGCAATGGTTCACGTGATAGGAAAATGAAAATGGAACTAATTCCGATTATTTATTGGCCATTAGAGTCTGCCGATATTTACTGCCTGGTGGTCCCTCGCGCCGAGTTCACATCAACGTTGCTTCGGGCGAAACCATGACATCTACTCAAGAGCGCGTCTCTCCCAGTTTCTTTCTACGATCCGTTTTCTTTCGCCTCCGGGCAACGTCTCTCGTTCTTAAGTAGATTAACATAAACGTCAAACGGCTTTAGCTCCGTACAGTATTTTGAAATAATTACTTCCTCCGATTGGTTTATGCCGGCGATTTCTTATGTTAGCATCTTGAGAACAAAATCTAGTACTTGGTTATGATAAATGGTCAAAATTTAAATCATATAACTTGTTAATTGAAAAGTTTCTTATTAATTATTTTATGTTAAATAACATTTCAGCTTATATTATAACAGATGATTTATAACATTTTTTTTAATACAATTTCAAAATTCATAACTGATTTTGGAAAGGACAAAATTATTCCTATCGAATACTGTATTGATATAGGAAACCACATACTGTTTGTAGAGAACTAGATATTGTTAATGAAAGACAAAATACTGCCAATGAAAGAGTAGATATTACTGTAAAAGGCTAAATACTGCTAATAGGAGATTACATCCTGTTCGAAAAAGTAAGATATTTTTAATAGAAACTAATACTGTAAATAGAAAAATATATGGTGCTTGAAGAAGACTAAATACTGTTAATGGAAAACAAAATACTTTGAAGACATGACTAAATACTTCTAATTGAACATTAGATACTGGGCTAGATACGACTGATAAAAGAGTAGATACGGCTTATACACAAATTTATACTGTTTACAGTACTAGATACTGCCAGTGAAAGATTTGATACTGCTAATAAAAGACTATATACTTGCAGAAGATTAGATACTACTGGAAAGAGACTAGATCGTTCTGACAAAAGCTAGATATAGCTGATAAGAAACTAGATACTGCTAAAGAAGATTAGATACGCATCAAAATGTACAATATTCTCGTCAAATAAAAGCTGTAATAATAATGATAATAAAGAAAACAGGTATTAGTTTATCTCCATAGCTGTAAAATATTTATCTATAGAGTAGAAATCCCTATTTAAGAGCATATTCTTGACCTGTCTCTTAAAACTCTTCATTGTATAACTTTATAGATATATAGTTAAAATTTTTTTGTCAGGTTGTCTGGTCCCTGTTTTGTGTATATAGTCTAGACGCGTAAGTATATATGAAGATCGGTATTTTTAGAGTTTTAAAATGACCTCTACAACTCTGATGTTGTTTTAGACCTACTAGCGTTCTTATCGCTTTCTTTTGTTGTTTGAAAACTTTTTTTAGGTCACTGGAAGCACCCCATATTGCTATGTAATACACCGCCATGCTGTGGAAGTATGCGAAATACACATTTCGTGATTCAGCCGATGGTAAGTTTTTTATCATTACTTTTAAACAATACATTCAAGTTGCTAATTTCTTTTTAAGCTGCTATATTTATCCGACCAACTCAAAGTTTCTGTAAACACCACGCTAAGGAATTTAGTCGTTTGATTTGTAACACGATCATTGGTTTTCGTATAAAATGTGAGGAACTTGGTTTTAGTTTTATGATACTACTAATAGAAGACTACATACTGATTGCAGAAGACTAGAGCCTGCTGAAAAAATATTAAATACTGTTGGCAAAATACAAGATACCGCTTGCAAAAGATAGGACACTGCTGGCAGATTAGTTTTTTCTTACAGTAGATTTTTACTGCTGACGTTAGATGCTAATTTTGAGTTTTCAACCCAACCTAACCACAAGATACCTTATTTATTGATAATCTAAACTCTCTACTTATCAAAGTATACGGAACTGTTACTGATGAATATTTGTCTTGTAGAATTGTCGTACACTATCTAAAGTCACTCACATTCTAATTACACCCAACTGCGTGTTGCAATTTTATCATCCTTAAGCCGCCTTTTATAAAGCATCTTAATCACCGTGCACATTCGCATCGGGAAAGTACCGTAGTACGTGGCGGCATCGTCGGTACTTTATTAAATTATTTACATGCTTTTGCCCCCTTAAGAGAGAACAGGTTGCCGCCTGCTAGGGAGCCGCAGCACGTCGGTGACGTTCAAATACATATAATTATCGGCTGCAATTAGACGATTTCCAACCTTGTTAGAGCAAACGACGTTGTGATTTAAATGTGTCGCGGTCTTCAAGAAGGTAATGAAACGCTAATAACCGCGGTAACTTCCTTTAGTCCGTGATTTATCTTTATATGTGCAAGCGGAATTTTTTGAAATGATTAAAGATCTTTATAGAAATCATTCATAACCCTCAAAATAATTGATTGACAAGTGATGGGGCAAATGTGAGTCGGTTCGCATATCAAAAAACATGAATTTTAAACGATCGCCATGGAATCCAACATCGTGCCCTGAATTAAACATGTCGCGATGCGAACGCGGACTTACTAAGTTCATACGCGGACTCTGTTGAAGTTGAAGTGCGTCGATATGGACGAGGTTGGAGTCACTGAACGATTGCCGATTTATTATTCCAGGAGAGAGCTCGGTTTATCTTCGCCCGTTTGTTTTTTTCTCTTCTCTTCTTTTCTTTCTTTCTTTTCATTGCGCGGCATTCCGCCACGCATCAAATCTGTATTCAGTAATAATCGCAAATAGGTACATATATACAACCGATACGATGAACAATACAAAACCACATGGTTTACTTTGGAATAATAAATACATAAATATAAAATCACGAAATACAATACATCATTCAACATCTTCCAATTAATTAAAACTTTCACTTGTACCCGAAAAGAAAATTAGAAACGACTCGTGCGGATAACCCAACAACGACGATGACTCGAATGCGGGGCCGTCATCCCGTTTTGAGACATTTTAATTAACGAACCTGAAAGCGTATTCGCCGCCGTCGTCGGTCGTGAGCCATATTCACATGTCCCGGCGTTCATTAAATGAACGACGCCGTAATGAGGGGAGAAAAAGGATCTTCGTGAAGAAACGTTCTCTTCCCGTTCTTCGTTTCGTTCCTTTCGGTCCAATTCTCTCGATCCGCCTCCGACTATTTACAACCAACTTTGAGAGTCGTGCTCGAGCGGTCGCCGCGCCGTGGCCATGAATGGCTCTCAATGAATGAAACGTGTTTACTTCGAGATGAGATAACTGGAGATGAACAGGAAATAAACCGAGTGGAATCCCGCCGAACGAGTTCAGATATATTAATTTACTCACGCGTGTATTCTTATAACGAATCTTATTTTATCATCAAAGATATTATTTTGATATAAAATTGTTTTGAAAATATGAATAGAATTAATATTTTGGTGAGGATTCAAGTTATAATATTAATTACAGTCAAATCTTGATATAATGGACTAATACGGAATGTGAAACTAACAGTAGAGTTAGAACTAGAAACATTCGGGTTTAGTCGTGCGTCTCTTAAGATGGCTAAATCCGAACGTCTCTAGTTCTAGGTCTAGTGTTAGTTCTAGTTTTACTTCAATTAAAAATGTACTGCTGGAAAAAGACTAAATGCTGTCAATGATAGATTAGATACTATTAATAGAAGGCTACATACTGCTTGCAAAAGATTAGAGCCTGCAGAATAAATATTAGATACTGTTGGCAAAATACTAGATACTGCTGGCAGAAGATTAATTTCTTTTTGTAGTAGATTTTTACTGCTGACGTTAGATGCTAATTTTGAGTTTTGGAATTACAGAAAATCTGGAGAAATATAATCAACTAAATAAAACATTTTCACTAACTTAACCCTATATCATTACACCTAGAGTAGAGACTTATTCAGTAGCAATGAAATTTTATTAGATTTCTTAGAATCTGTATTTGGAAATTAGTTGAGTGTAAATCATTTGGTCGAGGAATCTGCGAGAGAAAGAAAATTTGTTCCCACATGCGCAATTCTTGAAATACCTACGTACGCGAACCAATGCGTGGAAATTATGCAAGTGAAACTTGCTCATTGCGTATTTGTCCGAACGCTCTCGCGCACTTTAGCATTATGTGTTATCTACAACTCAAAGTCGGTAAAGGATTGAGACTTGATAATGTATTCATGCGACGACGAATACGTAACTACACTTTCAAATTGAATATGCACACAATGGTACATATTTATTTAGCGTGTACTCATAATGATACATTAAAGTTATATTATAAATTTTACAAAAAACATAACATCGAAAATATCGACTGATGTCATCTGTTGGTTGTTAGAATAAATTACTTGGTATAATGCGGCTATAAAACGCCGTTTCATGGTGTTTATGTTTTGATAATAATCGAAAAACAAGTCCTCTTTATAAGGCCAGATGTTTAGATTGAATTCTATCGAAACAACCATGCATTACCATGTTTAGAATATATACTACCTTTATTTTTATGGTTCAATAAAACTGTTTGAGTGAATATAAAAAAAGAAATTCACACATAAAATGTTATTTATTATTGAAATTGAAGATTTAACCTTTATAGGAAACTATGTTAAGAAACATATTTTTTTGAAATTACTAATTTGATGGCGATAACATTTAATTATCTAAATAATGGCAAGAAAAAAATTGCGTCTATTACTTCGAGGTCAATTACAGAGGAGACTATCTTCTCACACAGTACGCATTAATTGAGATTACCATATCCTCGCTATAACTAGACACGTAGAAAAGCAATTTATGATCGGCGATCGTGTATACCGCTACGATCTCTAGATAAACCATCGATGTGCAATATCACGTAACTGCCGCAGTCCAAGTTAACACGGTACGTGTTCGAGCAGGAGTAATTGTATATTATTGACAGTTTCCGCTAAAAATAACAGTACCTCTGACATATACGCTGTATCATATAAGCTGTATCAATGCGTTTTTCGGTCAATTCTATTTACTAGTTGTTTCGTTGTTTGACCTGATTTCTTACACTCAACTCGACTTCCATGATTAACTTTTATATAATCTTGTCATAGGGTGAAACGAACCGGTAATGTAATTGCTCTATAAAAACCGAGCAGTTAGATATATACCCGAAGATATCCATGTACGCGAAGGTTGCTTTTAAGTAATGAAATTTTGTTCGCAGACGTTTACGATCGGAGACGAAGAAATAACGAAAAAAAAACCAGTTACACGATCCCGTGTTATAAGTCGGCTATTACAGAAAAACTATACCCACCAATAAAAATCGTTTCAAAAAACGATATAAGAAACGCACAGAGAAGAGACCTATAACACACTGTTACCTTGTAATTGCTTTCTTGGTATTAAGTTAAAGTTTCTTTCTGCATCATTGCAGTGAAGATGTATAGTTGTAGGAGTAATTAATGGTTTAAAATAGTTTTCGGTTTTTCCAGTTATACATATCAACAGTAATTTTTAAATATTCATAATCTTCATGAAAAAACCTTTAAAATGAATCCAAACACGACCTATCTAGTTATTAAACTTTTCCAGATATTTTGATTTGTATATTTTTATAAAATCCAAGATGGCCGAAAATAAATGATTCGTAGTTATTGAGATAGACAATTGAAAAACATGCAAAACGAGTCCAAACTCGACATATCTAAGTATTATAACACTAAAGATATTTTTATTTTTATAAAATCAAGATGGCCGAAAACAAAACACTAAAAAAATGTGTCACTTATACTTTTAATAATAAATTTTGTTATACATATAGAGTGTGATACATCAAATAAGGTTATAATTTTGTGATCTTTACGAAAATCTTATTCGTTTTGTGTCTTATTCATAAATTTCTAAATGGTGGCCACTTTCCGTTATAAATACAACATTAATTTTCAAATATTCTTAATCTTCATAAAAAATCCTTTAAAATGAATCCAAATACGACATATCTAGCTATTAAACTTTTTCAGATATTTTGATTTATATATTTTTATAAAATCCAAGATGGCCGAAAATAAATGATTCGTAGTTATTGAGATAGACAATCGAAAAACATGCAAAACGAGTCCAAACTCGACATATCTAGGTATTATAACATCAAAGATATCATTATTTTTATAAAATCAAGATGGCCGAAAACAAAACACTAATAAATTGTGCCATCTATGCTTTTAAAGCTGTACTTTATGATAGATATAGGGTGTGATACATCAAATTAGGTTAAAATTTTCTTATCTTTACGAAGATCTTATTCTTTTTGACGTTTAAGAAAAATTTAAATAATGTCGTTTATAAACAATGTCGTTTTTTTAATAAATTTACATAAAACAAAGTTTTTGGGGCTTGCTGTGGGGTCTTAAAAAAAGGAATGTCAACGTTTCTCAAGATTACAACCTTGTCTCTTGTTTTTGTTGTATATGTTACATACATGTATTACAATTTGTATTGTGAATTTTATCGTACAATCAAATTCATACTATTATTTGCACGAATAATAGCCTCAGGGTTTCAACTGACAGATGTAGGTTACGAATGATATGTCAATTTGCAACTAATCGATTTTTGGGTGGCGCTTAAACGCCAACTTAATTGTTAAAAATCTATCTAAATACTTTTATTGAAAAAAAAGGAATCTAATTAAAAATAACCAATTAAAATTGATTTATTAATAATTACGTATTACAAAGAAAAAGTAATGAAAAGAGCACACATATTAGCTTTTATGCTCAAGAAAGCTGCACAATAAAACGTTTAATTACCGTATTTAGTGCTATACACTCGATTTGTTACAGCACTATTATGGATTTTATTGCAACCGTTTCTCAATTATATGTCATATAACTCATATATATATATTATCTACTGATTATTGAAAGGTCATCATAAGTTTATTGCTTTCCAATTATCAGCCATCATTACATTTATAAAAATAATACCTAAAATGGTTAAAATAAAAAGATTTATTAGTGAAAGTTTAAAAAGTAGATAATAAAGTTTCACTTAAGAATAAGAAACGTTGGCTGACAATTAATTCATTTGGTGTTTCTTGTCCAGCGTACATTACGGTTTAGGCAAAATCGTTCAAATCGAAACAGTACATCTCCTGAAAGAGAAACCTGACATTTACAGAACTTTATTAAGGCACGTTTCACACTAAATTTTATTCCACGCCGAGTGAAAGCTCTTTCGGTTAAACACTTCCGTAAGGATCATTTTCATTCTTTTCGTACCTATACTCGATTTACATATATAATTTAATAAAGCGAATGCGTTGCATTAACCGGAAGAATGTCACAGAACCGTGCAGATAATGTAGTTCATTTATGGTGTGATATAAATCATCATGAAATGTGTTACTGTTATCTGATAGGTCTTGACATCAGCGGTGCCGTTTCTATTGCTATACGAGTTTAACATAGATCAAAGTAAACCCACACGGTTTCTTTCATTTCTTTATTATAAAGGTTTTAAATTTTATGGTGTTTCTTAATTTTTTTAATTAATTTTATTACTTAATTCGCGTTAAAAGCTCTTTGCTTGATATATGCATATGTGGAGTAGATCCTTGATTTAATATGTAATTTAATTTAAATACATTTTATGTATGTATATAACGATTTTCTTTGCGTTTACGCATTACGCTCACGCATTGATAATTACCCCATAACCGTTGGTAATAAAGATACTATGGTATTACGTTAAATACCGTGCGATCTTTCGATGCCAAGAGACGCTGACTAATGACTTTTAATGGTTCAGGAAATAATTATAGTGTAACTAAAAAAAGAAATTGTTTGTCCTTCGGTTATATCGACGACAACCGACGTAGTGACCACACAGAAAGAACAGTTAGCCTTCTTATTAATTAAAACACAATCTTTATGACAATTTATTTTATTACAAAACCCATCATACTCGTTTTAAGTGATACAATTAGAAATAGATTTTTTTAATCAAATAGATAATTATAAAGAACAATCAACAATAACATTTAATTGCAAACCCCATATTGTCCCGTAAATTAATTCAAACCTTTCGATAAATTATTGAGGCGCAATTAGAAACCGCAATGAAATAATTACGGTCAATACGTTATCTTAGTCTTCTTCCTTTTCCTTACTATTTCATTATGCGGGTATTATTACTATTGACAGTGTACTTAATCGACGTAATTGTAAGATGAATGCCGTCGCCGTCACGACGCAATCTCGATATCTTCGAATTCTTTCTTAATGGAACTTGTAATTGACGCATTATACCTGACTATACACTTCAATCGACACTTTATTGCATCGCTATTAATTGATTTTTACCGGCTTAACCACATTGTTAACGATATAATAACCAATTTCTATTATTATTTTATTATTACTGATGAGTTTTTATATAACACGGTTTTAATTTGTAACAAATACTAATTGTAAGTTAGCAGTAATAAGTTAAAACTGAAAACGTGCAATTATCCCCATGCAATAACTCATTAATAAAACGGTGAAATCGCGCAAGAGATGACAGGAATGTCAGGAATCGGAAGGGTTTGGAGATATCGGATATCGTAAAAACGAATCTGGTTATATTATTAATTCAATAGGAACGCGGTTGGAGCGTGGCCGCGGATTAACGCAATAGAGCCGATTGAAAAATAGACGCCATTTATCATACTTGTAATAGGTAATCGGTGAAAAACGCGAGAGACCACCGGTATCGTGGCGCAACGCAGCTCTCGGCCGGCTTTGCAAGGACGCAAAGAAGGATTTAAGACAAAATTTACACGGTTCAATACCATTTTCGCAATCGAATCCAAACGTTAATTCCGTTCCTACTAGATCATCATTAACTATATTCAACAATTTTTTAAAATAATTTAATCCCAGGCGCCGTATTTCTTCATATTTTCATTTTATTAACATTAAATTAATAAGTAATATTAATATTTTCTCAAATCGTTGAATTAAATTCAATCCATCCTTATTTCCTTGCCTATGTGATTTTTGCTTTATACCTAGTTCACATTATTCCAGTCCAGTGATCGAAATCAGTGAGCAATCCGGTCCAGTGATTGGATTGAACGGTCTACTCTTTCACTCCTTGGAATAGTATAGATTAGTGATGGAACGGATAGTTATTTTGCGAAAAGCCGGCCATTATGGTTATAATTTCTGGTGTATTTCTGAAGTGATACCCTACATTGCCACATTATTGCGATATTTGAATAAAAATGAAATTAATAAGAATGCTGATAAAATATGTCAACTTATTTGGATCCAAGATACAAAAAAAATAGAAAGAGAATAAAAAGAGAATACTTTAATTAATAATTGGCGATATTTCCACAAGGATCGATGAAAATTGCAACATCGAAAATTTTATCAAAACTTCAAATATTATTTTCTCAAAAACTAAAAGTTATTTTTCAAATCGTGTCGGTTCATTGGAAAGAGCATACTTTTATGAACATTTTGGGAAATTTTCATACTCATTTTCCAAGAAATGGATTTTATACGAATTTTTAAAACTTAAAGACGAAAATTGCAAAATTCGAAAAAATTGTCGATTATTTCAAAAATTTATTTCTCAAGAACTAAAAGTGATTTTTCAAAACGGCTTTTTGCATTAAAAAGAGGATACTTTAATTAATAATTGGTGATATTTCCACAAGGATCCTTCAAGAAATTAATTTTATAGCGAATTTTGAAAATTATCGATGAAAATTTCAACATCGAAAATTTTATCTAAACTTCAAATATTGTTTTCTCAAAAACTAAAAGTTATTTTTCAAAACAGATTGGTGCATTGGAAAGAGCACACTTTTATTAACACTTTAGGAAATTTTCATACTCATATTCCAAGAACTGGATATTATACAAATTTTTAAAACTTAATCGGCGAAAATTGCAAAATTCGGAAAAATTGTCGATCATTTCAAAAATGTATTTCTCAAGAACTGAAAGTGATTTTTCAAAACGGCTTTTTGCATTAAAAAGAGGATACTTTAATTAATAATAGAAGGTGATAACAACGACAGTTCTGTTAGTGATGAATGTGATGATGAATTACAAGCGAAGAGAAGGAAACTACACGAAACTGCAACAAGAGATTTTATATATCGTATTGGGATTGTTACAGTAAAGGCAAACCTGATATAAATAAAGTTGTATTCAATGAAAAAAGTCCTATTGGGGTTGAACTTGATTATTATCTGCAGTGTCCAACACCTAAAAGAGATACTAATTCCTGTGAATGGTGGAGTACTAAGTAATAAGTTTTTAATATCACTAGTATAGATCAGCCAATAAAGTGCTAAATACGTTGAACACATATCGTTTTGAACTAAAAACCAAAGTCTTCAAACGTATCGCTGCATTGAATATTACTTGAAATTAATGATAATAACTCCTCCAAATTTTCTGCCATCATTCTCATTGTATTCAGAGGGATCTCCTTTTGTATTTCATTCGCTTATCCAATTCTTCACCCAAATCCGTTGTTCCTTTTTTAGTTCTTCTTTTTGTTATTATAGTGTTACCGATTCAACAGCTATTGAATGACTGGTACAATGTAAACGATGATCTAGTCCGGCACTGGACTGAATTGACTTGCTGGATTATTGGACTGGAATAATGTGAACGATATGATCCAGCCCAGCATTGAACTGGATTGACTCGTTGGATTAGTGGACTGGAATTGTACTTCTTTTTTGCTTAAATATCAAGTTGAAAATGAAATTAAAGTAAGAAACTGTGAAAAGTGTTACTCAAACATGATTTTTGTATCTTTAGAAAGATGAAGTTTATTTGCCATCAAAAATTGCTGTAATGTTAAAAAGTAATCTTCTTACATTTCACGATTTTGTAGGGCACCTTATCCTAAGAAAGAGTTGTTTTGTGTTGATGCAGTTTTAATGTTACTTGGTAAAAAATAATGAGGTTATAGATATTTTTAGCTTCTTTCTTTGTTGTTTGTTAAGATGGAGTTATGCCAAACATAAGTTTTGGCCAGGGGAGAACCTTGCAACTATCAACTCCAATTCTGTTGTAGTGAGAGCATGATTCTAGAAAATGTTTTTGCAACATAGAGTTGCATGTTTAACATGAAATTGTAGCAGTCTGATTCCTGACATTTTCCTAACTAATTTTTTCTTCCCACTTTTATTCTATACTTTTTCTTGCAACCTAGAATCCTGTTAGTGTAATTTCAGACCTTTTTTGCAATCAACCAATTCCAATTCTGTTGGAGTAAGAGCATGATTCTAGAAAATGTTTTTGAACTTAAAGTCTTGCCAGTAAGTAATTCGAGGTGATCTGTTATAACATGGCATTGTGGCAGTGTGATTCTTGATATTTTCCTAAAATATGTCTTGCCAGTTTAATTTCAGACAATTTTTGGTAATTTTGAATTCAGTCGGAGTCACTGAGGACATTTTGCTCTGTAGTGTAAGTATATGGTTTTTCTAGAATTATTCCAAACTTCTTCGTGTTGCCTAGAACGTATTTATGTAACTTCTCTTATTTTTTCCGTTTCAGCTCTTGTTCTTTTTAGAATTATTCCAAAGTTCTTCTTGCTGTCTAGCATCCTGTCAAAGCCAGGTGCGTACTAACAATTTAGATGCGGCAACTTGAAAATCACCATAATGAAATACACTGATCTCTCTCTACCCACTACAGCCGAACAAAAAGTTTCTACCAAAAGAACTTCCCTGTGAAGGTTAATATACATTTTGAGATACAATTTTATGATAAAACTACAACTTGAAGATGAACGAATGGC
Organism: Onthophagus taurus; assembly: GCF_036711975.1. Taxonomy (NCBI): domain Eukaryota; kingdom Metazoa; phylum Arthropoda; class Insecta; order Coleoptera; family Scarabaeidae; genus Onthophagus; species Onthophagus taurus. Next base: position 8,853,032 of record NC_091967.1, read on the forward strand.
AAAATACTGGAGAAAAAGGATGACTTGAACGAGGAAAGATGCATTTAACTCGGCCCTAAGTTCCTCATACCATAACACCTACACAAACAATGCTGATGAGAGTTTCTTGACAATAGCTTTCGATCTTCAACAAGCATTACCCACCCTAACACTTACAACTCGAATGTAATATTACAAAAGGAAGTTATGAACCTGCAATTTCTGAGTCCATAATATTAAAATAGTTCAATCAATTATGTATGTGTAGATTTTGGATACATTGACAAAGAAGTGAGACAAGCATATATCTATTTACCTTTTCAAATAGTTCGTCTCACATGAGATTAGACCAAGGACTTGTATATCTTTTTAGGAACGAAATTAAAAAAAAAGATGTCTATTAATATTCCACTGACATTAGTTTAATCATATTCCTCTTGGTATCAATATTCATTAAAAAAAATAAGTAATTAATATGAATATCTAATTTACAAGTTGTGTTATCGTCTTATTCAAATGAGGTTTAGCGTGTCAGTCGCAAAAAGTAATTATAGAATTAATATGTACGGTACCCTTAGGACGGTATACACAGGAAATTATAACAAAAGAGGTCACCTGGTTCGTCTATGGCATTGTGTTTTAATTAATTAAAAATGTCGCACGATAGAAAATTAATTATCCCCTGGTCGTTATTCGGCGTTCACGCAAGAAACCGCCACCTTTTGGTCGCGTCACATCGAATCACGTTATACCGTGCACTTCAGAATTGATATTAACGACTATTTATCTGCGTGTCGCCGGCGAATTGAATCAGATTTTCTTTGTTGCGGATTTTGATTGGTGTCGGTTACGCACGCTCGCTTTGGTTCAAACGAGAACGATCATAAATTACTGTTACGATTCTTTTTGTTTATTCAATGTTGTTGACTTTCTCCGCGTTATTACAAATTCGTGAAATATTAGTTTGTAGGCGTAAGAGTTCATTGTTGGATTCCATTATACTGATGAGTACCGAGAACTAATGCATACATTTCACTCCGTTCGCTTGAATAATTCTTAACAGAACAACGGTGACTTGCGATGTTGCAATAAAGGTATATGTCCCCATCCATTTACAAATCACCTTTTCTCATTGCATAAGATTATCTTGAAGAAATAGTAAAGTATCTTTGATATTTTTCGATCTTAAACGCGAACGTACCCAACCAAGTATAGATTACAATCTTTTACGGAAATCGACTCTTATTTATACGTAACGGTCGCATAAACAGACGGACAATTAAAGTGAAATATGACCGGCATTAGCGTTTAGGTGTCGAATAACAGGTAAAAAGAAGATAACCCAACACGTCGGTAGTGCGAAGATGACTGAGACGAATGCTCAATGACAACCACACACGACGCCCCCCCTAATGTAATTAATATAAAAACCAGGTAGTTTCGCCTATTTGTCCACGTCCCGAAGATTCAAGTGTTTGGGGTCAAGCGATACTCTTCAAACGACGACATTCTTCACCCGGTATATTTAACTTTCAAGAATAAACCACCTTTTTGTCGTCGGAACACTCAGCTTGAGGTGTCGACCCCGCTGCGAACAAGATGACGAACAAAATTGATCCTTTGTGATTTGTGTGATCCTGCATGCAAAATTAGTTGGGAATTGAATAAAAATGTTCTTAAAAAATAATACGGTTTTGAAATGTCATTGTTCTCAATATAAACTTGATAAATGGATGATGGTAAGATTAGCTTCTTTGGAAATAATTAATCATAGCTTGTTAATAGAGGATGGAAGAATACGATAGTAGAAAATTAACGGTATAATATGTTTTATATATCGTTTGGTTAAAGAAAATGATAATAATAATAATCATCCATAAAATCGTTTACATTTGTAAATGCCGTGCGGTTGCAAATGGAAGTAAAATAGATGCTGTCGGTTGCTGTCACGGTTAAGAACGTGAAACAAACATAACCTTTTTCAAAGATAAACCAAGTCGTGAGCTTACCATCTTGTTCTTAAGAGAAGAGAAGGAGATGGGCCTTTTGTGTTGGCGCGTCCAGCATCGACAAACCAACTTTTCTCCGTGTCAATTTAATTAAAATAGACAGTCATTAGCGTGGTTAATTACAAATGCTAATTTCGACAACTAACTTGTGTGTGTGTCGTATGTAAAGAGGTCCTCCTTTGCTATAGTAATCATTAAAACTATACGATTATTAGTCATCTTTATAAATACGACTTCGGATATAACGAGATAAATAGAATCCAACTCGGGTTAGTCCCTAAGTTACTCTATTCCATGTTCATAGTTCTAGTTTTAATTGTTATTCCGTGCTAGATTGTTGTATATTTTTATTGAACCAAAAGTAGAACTAACACTAGACCTAGAACTAGAAACATTTGGGTTTAACCGCACGTCTGTTAAAACGACTAAACCCGAATGTTTCTAGTACTAGACCTAGTACTTTTAGTTCTACTTTTAGTTCAATAAAAATATACAATCTAGCGCTGAACAACAATTAAAACTAGAACTAACACTAGACCTAGAACTAGAAAGTTTTGCGTCTGAAGATGCACGGCTAAAATTAAAATTTGGAAATGGAGACTGAGAAAAGGCAACGAACCACTAATTTCACCAAAGAAGAATACGAACATCTTCTTGAATTTGTTATCAAACATAAAAATGTAATAGAAAACAAAAAAAGTGATGCAGTTACATGGCAAGGAAAGGAAAAAGTATGTATATCTCGTATTATTGTATGCTAAAATGTGATGATAAACAATAATGCCACAACTAACATGATGAACGACTGAAGATGCCAATTGTACACTCACTCCTGCAAAATCTGCTATGGATAGCAACATGTTACCTATTGCATAAAACCGAACAGTCAGCAACAAACGGTTTGAAGGAGGTACAGCATTATTACTAAAATTTTGATGAATTTTACATTAAATAATAGCAATCAACAAATTACTTACGTTATGGATGGAGATTTTATTACATTTTCTTTAAAACTTTTTTTCGAGAGACGAAATCTCGTCATAAATTCAACATCTGAATGAATATTTAAATGATCAACTCTACTCCATATTATCCTTTCGCTTCTCATAGGAAATAATTCATTGATTTCTTCAAAAATTTGTTCTTCATCTCCAATGTCGAAGAAATTATCCATGATGATTTTATCTAATGTTAATTATTAATAGTTTTTTATTTAAGTTTATATTACTTTTCTTATTTTAACTGAAATAGTAAAACGCTCGAATTTTATACGTCACTATAAATTCTATTTGAGGTTAGGTATCCGTAGTTATCTCTTAGATAGCAAGTTATCCGACATCCAATCCACGGGTTACAGATATTTCAAAAGTTATCCCTTGGATAGCGGTATCTATAAGATAAATACAGTGGTAGTAACCAATTTTTTAGCTATTCGATAGATAACGCTATCAGAGACTTTAACTATGAGTGGTAGTAGTGGGCCTAAGACGCCTAAACCGAATGTTTCTCGTTTTAGGTCTAGATAGTTCTGGATAGGATTCGAATTTGTGTGCATAAAAATTATTCAAACAATTTATAGTGCAAATTAAAATTATTAATCCGTTATATTGATGTTTTTCTATATAATATTTTTTGCACGTCATTGAAAAGCATGAACAAACAATTAAATTGATCCGGGTTGTTTTATATGAACGTTACAACATACATACAACACACGTCAAAGAGAATAGAAAGTATACTTAAATCGTTGTGTATCAGTAACACTGATCAGACGGTATTATTTTTTGTCTGCCGTAGAAAAAATTACGCAAACAAATTTGAGTGTAAGCGGGCGTAAGTGTTTGTGGATCGCACGAAACTATTCGGTATCGTGTTGTGAAACAATAACGAAATGACTTAAGACGGGTTCGTGTCGGTTCTATATTTCAACATTCTCGCATTCATGCATGTTGAAAGACTATAACAGTGTTATTTTTAGTTAGCCAAAAATATCTAAAATGACTGTTTACAATGAATTATAAATGACACATATTTATATGAAAAATTGCGACGTTTTTCCAAATTATTTATTTAAGTTATCTATTGTCGGCTATATCTGTATAATGTTTACTTTTCAAAAAATTCCGTAATCATTTAACACTTTTCACTATTTCAATAAATTTATCTTAGAAAAGACCGTTGTTTCCATATACTCAAACACGTAATTTGAGTAAATATTTACGGGTAAAACGTATAATAACTTTCGGTCCGTGTGAAAAAGTCGTAAAAAATGCAATATTCCTTATCGGTGATATATAAAGAATCCCCGTTTCAGCAAATGGTTTTCCCGTTCAATTACCTGATCCGACGACGCCGACTGGTTGAAAGTTCGCCGTTAGGAGGCCAGTTTAGACGTTTTCGTGGTTCGCCCCCTTATCCAATTATCCTAATGAGATCATAACTCACCCCTAAGGGGTGATAGGGGTTCCACGTAACGGATCCATTACCAAATTACCGGCACGCGTGTCACACATTAACCCTATTTAAACACATTACCTTTCGCACGCGCACCAATGACCACCCTTCTTTTATTCTATACAGTGACTTGACAATTTTTCATCTTTATTTAAACTAATTTTAATAATTTACGCCGATACGATTTTATAATCCGCTTTAGATTAAATTAAATCAAGGTGTGATGTGTAAAAATAAAACGTGCAATAATCGTAATGGTATAAATATTTAAAATAGATTAATAATTAATCTTTTCATTTTCAACAACTTAAATGACATTAATCCATTCAAATTTAATAAAGTTGCACTACCTATGTATAAGATTATTTTAATTTATGTGATATAAGTTAAGTTATAAGGTTAAGATCGCAGTGTATACAGAAAAACGGAGAGAAAGGATCGCATAGAAACGAGACCACGTTCATAAACAAGAAAGTGGACCTCTAAAAGACGTTTATAGATAATTTAATGGGGAAATCGGATTTATCAGGGTTCAAGATAAGGTGATTGTAAATTTTGAAAAAATTTATTTAACATTTTTGTATAATAAATCAAAAATATGCAGATGAAATATAACACCATCCAAATAACATGCTATTAACTAATTTTTTTTAAAACGTCGCGTTGCTCTTGCGAAATTGCTCGCGTCGTGTTTCGCTTGGCCTAATATTTATCTTCAAAACGGATGCCCACGCAACCTCACTTACATCTTTTTTTTTGTGTCGGGATTAAATTTCCTTGTGTATGCTAACGCAATTGTCACGTACATTTTTCTTCGCTTATACTTAGTTTTAAGGTCGTTGAGTGTCAAATATCCAATATGAATTGCTAATGTATCAAAAAATATTATTGTTTGTTATGTATATTGCGTAAAACGTATAAAATTTAACTAATTTTGTTTTAATTATTCATTTCTATTGTTAAACAGAAAATAGAAAATATTATCAATAATCTTTTATGTTTTCCAAGAAAGACGCCGTCAAGAAAGTTTTTTCAAGCTAAACGTTTTCTGTTGTCAGAGTTATTATAGAATTCATGTCAATTCTAACTTGGGTTCAAGACTAGTTATGTGAGGTTGTAAGTAATATAATAACAATGTGAGGTTTTGGAAAGGTTTATACTAAATGTATTAAACGATGTTCTAAATAAGATCAGATTGCAAAATTTGCTACTAATGTATTCTTACATCTAAAATTTTGTTAATTGTAACAACTTTTTTTTAAGTATAATCTGAAGCGATAAATTTTGCCTTTAACATATGAGCCTGAATTCAAATGTCAGTCTATAGAGTAAAGGTTTGGGGTGCAATAAAATTGGTCAGAATTCTTTCCAAGAGAATTCTTCCTGCCCTGATGGAAGCCCTGAGAGAATGGATGTTGGAAAGAAAACTCGTGGTCTTTTAGACAGTTTAGTATTGATAGTTGCTATCACACATTAGTGACTTTCTTATCAAAATTTAGTGAACTCATATCAAAGTAATAAATACATTACCGTTTGCTACCAGTGAGTAACAAAATAGCATATTATGCGTTTGTCCAACACTGCTTTTAGAATAGTACTGCCATTAATTATCGAAAATAAAAAAATACGGATCCAAATTTATCCAGTAAAATCTTCTAGCCATTTAATACTCATGATTGTTTGCTTTATTATTACTAGAACATTAATGGCAGTAGTGTTCAAGTGACTAAATGCAATGGAATGCAATCTTCTGCAATTTCTGAATACGTTATATGATGCCAAAAGATCTCCTACCAGTCATGATGCTATGTAGCAACACATTTTGAAGACTAACAATGCTTACCGATGTTAATTTATGGTCTTTTAGCTTTATATTTATATAACAGCCTTATATGTACATAACTTGTGTACTAATTATCAAAGATGCATCAATTATGAGCATCTGGACAACATCAGCAGAAGTGTACCTGAGACTATATAACCTATTTGATTTAATCTAAATTGTTACGATTGGAATGAAATGTTCTTGCTAAATGTTGGATTAGTTGGATTCATAATAGATTTATTTTTATCAGCAATTCTTTTTTCAGCTTCCTGTTTCTGCTCAGTATCATTATTCTCTATTTCGTTTGATATATCTTAATATTTATTGATGTTATGTTCATTTTGAGAGAAATTATCATCGTTTCCTGATCCGATCACCTCATCATATCGTAAAGCTTAAAGCTTTTTTTTGTTCTTTTTCGTACAAGATTAACATTGTTTCATAGCATTGCTTCACAAAATCTTACATCATGGCGTTATTCAATTACAAACTCAGTAATTAAATGAATTTATACAAGAACGCAATACTGTTGTGCTTGATTTTTTTAATTAATTTACTATATGATACTTATTGAGTTACTTATTGATAATAACCATAACTCAAAAATAACAGTAAATTTGACATAAAAAAATATCTATTAACGGCATATTAGAAAATAACCATTATTTCATAACGAGTGGCATGTAAAGTAGTAATCTTAAATACAGAGAGATTGAATACTGATTTCAAGTTCCAATGGCTAGGAAACCCGTTATAGACTTCTCTATCTGCATAGAGAATACAAAAGGCGGTAATATTATTGATTTACAGCCTCTTGAGAAACGTTGACGACTTAAGATCATCACTGGCGGAGTAAGCATAAGCGCATGCCTCATTTTATGCTTATTTTGTATGTTGGTGGTAGTCCGTAGATAGGCCTGTTAGAGACGGTGTTCACCGTCAGCGGTGTATATTAATCAATCATCTCTCTGTGGAAAGAGACGATGAGACTCCAGTAGTTCATCATCCGAAGTCGTTAAGAGCAAAAAGATAGAAAAAACGGCCAAACCAAAACAACGAGCCGTTCTCGAGCCGATGATATATTCATGTACGTGTTTCGACATATCCTTCATCGTCCGGCGCAGATGTGTACGTTTCAATTTAATTAATTGAATACGACCGGGGTGGAACGAGTCTTGTCGATATATTTTATCTAATTAAAATTTACCATTTCTACCTGGGTCTGTTCTTTATAAAGATCCTATCATCATCTCCGGTAGCCGGTATAAATTAATGGTGTATTTGTGTAATGTACATTAATCAGTTTATTTTAGATTTTTTCTCTCAGAAACTTTTTAACGACCTGGATAAATAGAAAGAAATGATGACGAAAAATTAGAAATTATTAATTACTTATTCGACGGATAACTATTTATTCTCGTTCTTTACATCTCAATATGTCTTGCTTATTATACTAATAAAGCAATCAATATTTTATATCAATATTTCACATTAATATCTTATCGTAGTTTTGGTATAAATCAACCACCTAGAGCTTTAGTTAATCATTAAAAATATGAATAGAATTTATGAAACTAGAAAGGGGTTCTAATTAAAATGACCTTCAATTATATTACAAAACTTACCGTATGGCGTTGTACTTATGTTAGTTTAAGTACATGTAGACAGATATATCAGGATTAAACTATTTGAATATTAAATTATGTTGACTTGAATAATATTAACGGATATTATTGGCCTAAATATCACAATTTTTAACAATTCAATTATGGTTTTATACAGGGATTATAAGGAATTCTCATGTCATGTAACTACAAATTTTATTTGTGCGCAGCAATAAATTAACGGCTAATACATATTTAAAATGGTTAATTTGGAATGCATAAGGTACAACTGTAAATTTTAGTAATAATAATAATTTTAAAGCAAAAATGTTTATTTTTATTAAGTACTGTTATTCTATTAAAGTACTGTTTTATAGTTTTCATAGGGTAATAAAACACTACACGAATGCATATGGTTATTATAAAACTTACTTATTTTACTACCATTTGTGAAGAACATAAATTGATTTTATATAATATTAATATATACAGTAAAACAGTTATAGTTAATGAAGAATATCTGATATACTAATTGACCATAATTAAACTGACAATCATTTATCCTTAATAAATTGTCTTGATGGAAAAGTATTTCTCTTTTTGGGGTTATTATCGCATTAGATGAGAGTATCTTTAGCGGCAACGATCGGGGCAATTCTCATTTATTAAATTTCATCGCTCCATCAATCTGATGCGACTCGTGCCCAAACCGGAGGATAGTAATAAGGCCGTATTTGTTCCACACGGTTTACTATCGCGAACTCTACTCAATCGGGTCCGAACGACCGACCGATCAAAACGCTACGGAATACTCCCAGATCAAACGAAAAATATAATTACGTCGAACACGGTTTGTGCCTCCGGCTGCCTCTCCTCTTCGACTTTATCCGACCACTATGCCACGCATTCCGTGTAATTGCGATAGATAAGAGAGTTAGTCGGTGCCGGGACTATGCCCTCTCGGTACGTTATTAATGACGCTTTATTAATTTTGCCCGTATACGTCCGGCTTACCTGCCGGTAAGCTTATATATATATATATATGGTATATAAAGGAGGTGGAAGAGGAAGAGCAAGTAGCGTATCTACTGTTAGCCGGAGTTCAAGAGCAGATGTCAAAGGGCAGCAAAGTCGCCACGCATCAGTAGCGCCTCGGGAGAGATAGCCACCTTCGTTTCTGGTCGACGGTTCGCTTCCTCATTATACCGATTCATAACTTTGACGCTGACCGCAGTCACAAAATTGAAAAACTTTACTTCGGTCCGTTACAGAGAGTACAGAGGATTCGTGTATTGAGCTATAACGGTTTGTACTTCGTTCCAACTCAATTTAATCTTATTAGGTATTAAACCCATTTTTAATTACTTTATAGTCATGTAGATATTGTTTCCTGATATTACTTAATTTAAAAGTTATAGAAATTTAAATTTTCAGTGTATCTCAACCTAAGTCTAATAGAAAACGAAAATATATTACTCATTAAAAAGTCACATTAGAATTCTTGCTAATCAAGTTTGGAATATAGATGAAAGTGACCTTCTTTGGAAAAAAATGCCGAATGTTGCAAAATCGCAGAAAACTGCCAGTGGTTTTTTCATTATTGCTTTGTTCTAATGCTTCATTAGAACGTATGTTAAAACCACTGCTAGTAAATCGTGCTTTAAGACCACGCTCGATGAATTTCAATAAATTGCCAATTCACTGGACAGCAATAAAGAGACCTGGATGACCAGTGGAATCTTCCAGAAATACTTCATCCCAGAAATTAGACACTATATGAATGCAAACTGTCTAGAATTTAAAGTTTTTGGAGCACCCAATTGTGCAATTTTGCTTTCTTCCGAACACTACATCCTTAATACAACCACTAGACCAAGGGATCATTGCTACTTTTAAAACGTACTATATAAAACGTTCATTCCAATACAAGCTAGACAATCTAGACCATAATGAGGATTTAACAGTCATTGATGTGTGGAAAATTTTTTCTATTATGAACTGCATTAATCAAGTTGTGTTAGCGTCAGCTGACTTAAAGCCATCAACCTAGAACTCATGTTGGAAAAGTATTTGGCCAGAATGTGTCAAAAGCAAAGATCCTGATCCTGTCATCCATAATAATGCTGCTTTTACTGACATCACAACACTGACAACATACAAGGGCTTGAAGTTTGGTAATTTTGAGCTATTTAAGTACAGAGCGGTGTTCTTCTTTTTTTTTATCGGCAGACGATTTTTGAAGAAGAACAGTTTTAGATAGAGAAAGAATCAAGCTTTCAAATGGTGCATTTAGTTTTTCGCTATCTCTGATAATAAGGAAGATATCAGCTAAAGTAGATGGGTAAAAGTTTATTGCCATCGTCGCACGGGTTTTATTAAAAGCTAAACAACTCGGTTGATCGATGTAACTTAATTACAATTGAATTAATATGCGATTAACATCACATTAAGCGTTGGTTAGTGTGATATTATGATAATTACGATTATGATTAACAGTAGATTAATTTGTGTTTATTAAACTTTTAACAACTCTTTTAGTTGATCAACTATTGATAAAACTGTGTCTTAATTAAGACGATATTGTTTATTTTTGATTAATTGATCCTAATTCAGAGTTAACATTCGATTAATGCCATGTTAAGCGTTGATTAGCGTTCTATTTAGGTTTTACTAGACTGATTTAAATTGTTTAGCTATCGGTTAAGCTGTTTTTATTAATAATTGAACAACCCCTTTGGTCGATGAATCCGATTGCAACCTTCTACATTTATAACAGTTGTTAAGCATTTTGCATTAAAATATCAATCACACCGTTACGTTCTGTTTTAGTAAGCCCTAATGTTGATCTAGTGTTAGTTCTAGTTTTGGTTTTAGAACTAAACTAGATCTAGAATGGCTAAACGTGAATGTTTCTAGTTTAGTTCTACTTTTAATTCAATAAATATATGTTTACAATAATCTAGCGCTGAATAACATTTAAACTAGAACTAACACTAGACCTAGAACTAAATATAAACTTTCAAAAAAATATATACAATAATCTAGAGCTGAATAACAATTAAAACTAGAACTACATCTTATGATATGACTTGAAAAATATAGGTAATAGCATTTTTTTCGTATTGTACTTTTACAATCAGCAAGTATAGCTGGTATATAACGCTACTGAACTGTTAAAGATTATTACTACTAGTATATTTTATCCATTTTATGTAACAGTAAACGCAGTTAATTCTGTTAATCTTATCTATATAACTAAAAGCAATATAGATTTCCAATAAAATTAATCGTAAGTTATAGCAATTCCACAGTTTCAAGTTGGAATCGTGCGACTCATACGGTAGCACTACGACTTCTTCACCCGAGTACTCATCGTTTTACGATGCTCTTCGAATGCCGCGATTACTGATTGTAATTCACAACCGCACTCAGCTATTTCTGTTTCCATGAGCAGTAGCACATAAAAACATCGACCGCGCAATCGTAAAGAAGACATAAGACGGAAACAATTACGAAGACACCATTAGCTTTCTGTGTGGTAGTCAATTTTCTTCCTTGTACCATTGCCAGAGTTGTAATTTCCTTTTTCTCTAACGCAATATTTTTCCCGTATTTTTAGGTGTTACAAGGAAATAGAAACCATATGTTATTGGAATTGGAAAAGGATTTTGTATCGTACCGCTTTTATCAAATTAAATTAACACCAACGTTTTTCTACGTAAAATAGATAAACAAAACTGTTTATGAAAATGATAGCTTTATCGTTATCAACAGACGTTAAACCCCCGTAAATAAATCTAAGGCTTCCTGTATTGTACGTAAACGCCTTCCATATGTGTGTGTTAATATCGTGACTTACCTTATACGGAAATGCAGCCTACAGACGTGAAATTAAGATTAGAATTATTGGTATATTACGATCTCCCCGGCGGTGTAAACATGTCTTATGAAAAGATGCTTATGTACTTTTAATATGCATCCTATATTATTATTTTTTTATTGTACAAAACAATTTTAGTTTCTCTCAATTTATTATGATAACCACAATAAATACAAACTGTTGGAATTAAATTGTACGATTAAAACGCCGATGGGTGTACTTATATCGCGTTACGATCTTGGATGAAAAATAATTTACACTCGAGCGAGAGGTTGTATTGCTAATATCATCGGACCAAGTTGCAACATATGGCCATACAGGTCGATAAAAGACCAACCGTATACGGTAAACGGACGTAAAGAGATGATTACAAAGTTGCGTAAGACGAATACACGCACTAATTAGCATGTTGATATTTGCATGTAAACGTGCGCCCTTATCCAAAGGTGTCGATCAAAAATTCCCGCGATTAATTACGACTCATCACGTGAAGTTAACCGAGAAACGATCGAACGACATATATCATTCAAGAAAAAACACCGTAGGCTGAATATCATTCGCAAGAGAAAGTCGAGTGTGCGCTACACACGTGTTAAGAGGATCACAACGATCGATCGGTCTGCAGTCCTAAATATCAAACCTGAAAGATATTCTCTTTAGAAAGTTTTAGACGACGACGCAAGTGCGGTTATTAATATTATAAATACGACGTAAAATATAAATGATTTATAAGGCTGCTATAACAATATTATAGGTGAAGGGATTTAAGATAATCGTTTTGAGATTACTTAAAGAGTTCGACTTTCAAATCCTTTTAATTATTCGATTTGATTGATTTACCTGTAAATTAGATAGCAATGTTCATTAAAACTCTAAAAATGAAAGATTAAGTTTAAAATAACTCAAAAAAATTATAACTAAATCTTATGATAATAAGACAAATTGTTACATCCGTCAGTTTGAATTGTCGTTAACGAGTCCGTTCGGTGCGCCACCTATGAAGAGGAACGGGTTGAGATCTAATCGCGGGTGCGGGAAATTGAAACCTCGCCATAAGTCGTCGAGACGAGAGTAAAATTGAAAACGGCGATCGCAATAAATTCCAATTAAAGCTCGAAAGATAGCCGCGTTCGGTTCGAACGGCGCGATTCGCGGTTCTTGGTTCGGATTAAAAGTGGCCGCGCGTATCGTACGGATCGGCGCGGTCTTCGTAGCCCGCCGAGTGTGGAGACCGGATAATGGATAGTGGAATGGAGAGTGGTGGATACGGAGAGAGTTAGCCGGTGCGTAAATCGATGAGAACGGAGGTGGTGGCGGCGGCGACGACGCTTTTCGCCGGCGACGTCGATGCATCCATATTCAATCGGTTGGATCTGATGATCGTCGAACGCCAATGGTTATCTGGAGAATGGTTCTCTAGAGACCGCCGACTCAACGGATACGATTATCGAGTCGAAGCACGCCATTTACGGCTTCTGCAACGGTGGCGAACAATTCTCTAGAGATTTTGCATTGTGGCATACTGTAAACTACATATTGATCAATTGACCATTTAGTTTTTACTTCACCTCAATTTAATGTACTTCAAAATCTCTAATTAATTAATTAGAAAACAAAAACAAGTTTTAATTATATGCAGAATATTGGGCAAGATTTCTTACATATTTAGAAATCTGTTGAAAAGGGGTCTCGTTAGGGCAACTTGATATCCAAACACCATCCTAGTCCGCATCGTTATGCATCAGAAATAGTTTTCATGTTTTTTTCGTTCATTTACTGTTGTTTCTTTTTAATAACTAAAAGTGTCTCCTGACAACAGTATTTAGTCTTTTACAAGCAGTATCTAACAATCTAATACCGCTATCTGATCCTTATTCAAAAACTAATAGATTTCAACAAGCAGTATCCAGTGTTCTGCAAGTAGAAGTAGTATATTATCATCTAGTAGCAATATCTAGCCTTTCACAAGTAGTATCTAACCATCCAGTAGCGCTATCTAATCTTCTGGAAAAAGTTTCTAGTTTTCAGCAAGCAGTAAATAGTCTTCTGTTATCAGCATCTAGATTTCTGTTAGAAGTATCTAGTCTTCTACAAGTGTTAGGTGTAGTGTTAGTATTTTGCACGGAGTATATCGTTGAACTACTTGATATCAGAGGGAAATGAAGAGGGGAAGAGGTTGGTGTCCAGATTTAGATGTGGCAACGAGCGGTTGAGGAGAAGACGTGTAGACTGTGTGGGGAGAGCTGGGAGTCTTTAAACCATTAGTTGGTAGAGTTTGATGAGTTGAAGAAGATGATAGACTGGAAGCAAGTGTTGGGGGAGAAGGCGGAGAGGAGGAGATGGATAGAGAGGTGGTGGCAGCGAAGAGACGTAGGCTGGTACGAGATGGCTAGAGAAATGGGTAGAGTATATAGATGACATGGATATATCTGAAATGTTCTTGTTATCACTATTATGATTATGTAAATTATATTGTAATCCACTGGAGGCAATACATAATTATTATTGTCATCCAGTTGCAATATCTAGCAATCCAGTAGCGCTATCTACTCCTTTGGGAACAGTATCTAATCTTCTGCAAGCTGTGTATGATTTTCTATTAGCATTTTCTGTCGACAGTATCTAATTTTCTGGAAGCAGTAAGTAGTATTTTGCAAATAATATCTAATTATTTGTAAGCAGTATCTATTTGTAAATCAATAGCAGTAGCTAATCTTTTGCCAACAATATTTAGTTTTCCATTAACAGTATCTAGCCCTGATTTGCTAAACTATAATAAGAAAGAAAACGTCGTTCTTGATATTAAATTTATTGCTCTATTTTTATTATTGTCTTATGTAATTTTTTTTGGGATACCTGAGTCCGAGAAGCATTTTATGAGTGTTTTCAAGGTTTTGGAAAGAATTTTATTCGAACAAATAAATAGATATGTAGAAAAAACTATTTCATATAAAAATAGTGTTAAAGTTCTTTATTTTCTTGGTTATTCTAAAGTATTTGTTTGTGGTCGTCGATTTATTATAACGTATGCAGCTTAACTTGGTAGTCTTATAAGCTCTTATTCACAGAACCAGAAGCTTATAGATACGATGTGATCGTTATAATCCTTTACTCGAACGTTGATGGGTATGATAAGGGGCACCATGGTTTATAGTTGTGGAGGTGACAAACAATGACTTTGCAAATACTATCCATTGTGAGTGGTCGCATATCGGTTTGATAAATGATGCCCGCAAACAATACAATGGTTAATATGCGAAACGAACGGTTATTGTAAAATGCCACGTATACATAATGGATATACGGCGAAGAAAAAAAAAGTTCTACGAAGTAATTAAGATTTTTTTTTGCAACATCGCATCGCAAGGATAATTTGAGCAACAAGATGAAATCGTTTAAATGTGGCAATTAGAAATTGTTTTTAGAAGAGTTGAATTGTCGCAATCTGTTGATTTTCTCCTTAAATAACGTGAAAAATGCAAGAACTGCTAACGTAGGATCACGCGATGAACCTTTGTAAAACGATCAAGAAATGACTGACATTTCAGTTACCCCGATAAGCGACAAATGGTGCGATCGCGCGCGAAAGTGTTAAGGACGATCGTTTAATCGCAACCTCACGTATTTTTACTCGCCGCCATAAATCTCTGAGCGAGCCGATGCTTGTTATCCTTTATGGCATGAGGATCAAAAGGTATTAATTACGGCTTGCAGTGATTCTTTCGTTATTTAATTATACCTACGATCCTCTGGAATAAAAAAGCGAAAGAAATAAGACGGCTCGGCAGTAGGCAGTAGACGGTGACATTGATCCTTTGAGAAGTTGTTAGTTTAGCCGTTAGTCACACGAACGGCGCCATCGTTGTATCCTATTAGTGTCCTTCACGGGACTAACAAACCCGGCATTGTTCGCGTGGCAGATCTAAACTGTTTCTATTTTCTTCTGGGGACATGTTTGTGACATTTTGGAGAATCTCTATTGTTACTGAGTTAGTACTCGTTACTGCTACCTACATAAATTTAACTTGTAAGGTAATGCAAAATATATTAGTTTAAAATAATCTTATTTTATTGCCTACATGTTAATTATTTTACTATAATAGCTATCCATAAAAGATGTTGAATACTAAGTAGAGTAAATAAATTATTTGTACATAAAACGTTTAATACGTGACTATGAAAAAGCTTGCTGATGTTTTCCACGCATATTCCCTTGTGGCATTAACCTCCCAAGGTGGTAAACATGCTAGGCACAGATAGTTGTCTTCAATAGTACCGTACAACTTACATTACGCTAGAACGTGACAGACATGAAATTATTCCAATGAGCGTTGGCATTCTCTGGGACTAGAAAGATTGTGTAATTACCGATGATTGAAACCGCTCGTATGGTTTCCTGTAAACTTGGAAACTTTACGGCCGGCATCGACTTTAATTGTATTTGCGCCATCCAATAACCTTTTACCACCAGAAATGTCATTGTACATATACACTTATCGTTAATTTCTCAAACGTATCTTCACTTTCGTAATAATTGTAATTATCAAGGTGTATAAGATATAATTAAATAAAACTGTGTTGTAATTTAATCATAAATTCTGCAAATAAAAATCAAATGCAATTTATATTCTATATTATACCTACTTTGAAAGTATTTTTATTCTAGATAAAATATGTTAAAACTGCATTATCTTGTTCTCGGTATTTGTATCTCTCTGCACGTTTATCAATGATGTTAAATATTAAGCCAAGGTAATTCACAAACATGTCGATAAATGCAATCGCGAGAGATAGCAAATTATCTACTTCCTAAAGATAACAATATTTGTTAGTTATTTTACATTTTTGGTTAAACAGAAAATTTAATGTTACTTAGAAAATAAGTAAAAAATTATTTCAGGAAATTATGTTGATTAACAGTCCAAAATTAAGGTTCAAATCAATTTTCCCAACAATAAAAGAAAAACTAAAAGCGATAGGAGGAAATGTTCTCTATGAAAAAATATCTAAATTTATCTATAAAACCATTAGTGAAAATTATTTTTATCCATCATTAATAATTACCAACTTGGAAAGGTTAAAATCTTAACTCTTTCAAAATTCGCGATTTCAAAGTCATAATAGCCAATAAATCGAAAACTAAAAGACATGGAGGGAAATGTCTCTAATTAAAAAATGTTGTAAATTCGCCTATAAAACAAGTAGTAATAATTATTTTTATTTATCACTAATAATTGCTAAGTTAAAAGGGTTAAAATTCTAAGATACTCAAATTTAACGTTTTTGATATAAAAATCGTTAATAAACCAAAAACTAAAAGATATAGGAAGATAAGTTTCTTACAAAAAAAGTTTTAAATTAATCCAAAAAAACATCTAGAAACTCCATTTTGTTCCATAATTAAAAATTTTTAACTGGGGAGAGAAAGAATGATAAAATTTATGAATTTGCGTTTTTTACATTAATAGCGCCAATGGATAAAAAACCAAAGTAGGTAAGAATGATTGTGCTAGACAAAAAGAAATCTAAATTCATACTCAAAATTATTAGTGAAAATTATATTCATCCATAATTAATAATTACTAACTTAGAAACGTTAATATCTTAACTTCTTCAAAATTAGCGATTTTAGTGTTATAATAGCTAATAAATCAAAAACTAAATGATACAGGAGAAAATGTTTCTAATTAAAAAAGTTGTAAATTAACCTATAAAACAAGTAGTAATAATTATTTTTATAAATTGTTGATAAATCAGTAATAATTGCTAACATAAAAGGGTTAAAATTCTAAGATACTCAAATTTAACGTTTTTGATATGAAAATCGTTAATAAACCAAAAACTAAAAGATATAGGAAGATATGTTTCTTACAAAAAAAGTTTTAAATTAATCTAAAAAAACATCTAGAAACTCCATTTTGTTCCATCATTAACAATTTCTAACTTAGGAGAGAAAGAATGGAAAAATTCATGAATTTGCGTTTTTAACATTAACAGCGCCAATAGATTAAAAACCAAAAGAGGTAAGAAGGATCATGCTAGACAAAAAAGATCTAAATCTATACTCAATATTATTAGTGAAGATTATATTTATCCATAATTAATAATTACTAACTTAGATACGTTAAAATCTTAATTTGTTCAAAATTAGCGATTTCAACGTCATGATAGCCAATAAATCAGATTCTAAAAGAGACAGAAAGAAATGTCTCTAATTAAAAAAAGTTGTAAATTCACCTATAAAATAAGCAGTAATAATTATTTTTATTTATCACTAATAATTGCTAACTTAGAAGGGTTAAACTTCTAAGATACTCAAACTTAATGTTTTTGATATGAAAATCGTTAATAAACAAAAAACTAAAAGATATAGCAAGATATGTTTCGTACAAAAAAAGTTTTAAATTAATGTAAAAAAACATCTAGAAACTCCGTTTTGTTCCTTCATTAACAATTTCTAACTTAGGAGAGAAAGAATGGGAAAATTCACGAATTTGCGTTTTTAACATTAACAGCGCCAATAGATTAAAAACCAAAAAGGTAAGAAGGATCGTACCAAACAAAAAAGAGTCTAAAACCATACTCAAAATTATTGGTGAAGATTATATTCATCCATTATTAATGATTATTAACTTAATAGGATTAATTTTTTAAAATACTCAAAATAAACAATTTTAACATCAAAATTGTTAATAAATCAAAAATGAAAGGAGTTGGGGAAATAAATTTCATACAAATATTGTTTTAAGTTGATTCTAGAAAAAAGTATTTTAATCCATCATTTAACCTAGAAGAGCTAAATTATTGAAACACTCAAACTTAACGTTTTTAACAGCAAAGTCGTTAATAAATCAAAAAACAAACGAAATATCCAATATTAATGGATAAAATATTGTAATTGAGTTGTTTAATAATTAATTTGTAGTTTTTAAGTTAACTTTAAGTCTACTTTTAGAACTTCTTATGAAAAAAAAAAGAAACGATAAACTATCACCAACAATAAATCGATTTAAATCATTGATAATTGGATACTCTTCCTGCATTCAACGAGTTTTCTTTACTTCTCTTGAGGTGCAATTAGATATCTCATTAACAAATTGCAAAAAGTTTTTCCATCAAATAAACTGTAGTTATCATGACCGTAAGTGGTTAATTTTAGATCATAAGAAAATAATGACTATCTTATAGTATATATAAAACAGATTAGATATCCCCCATTAAAATAAATCGGTACTCGTTAATGTGTTTTTCTTTCTCACCGTGTTGAAATAGACATAAAGAGACCACATTGATGTTCGAGTACTCTTTGTTATTATTGTGACAGGTGCTTTATCAATGTTTTCTTTTCGTGTTGTATTTTTCTTACGGTGTTAAGAGGTATTGAAAAGAATCGGACCTTCCGAGAAACCCCTGGTTTTACTTACGAGGTGTCACTTTTCTCGGTTTGACTCTTTAGTTGTCGATAATGGAGAGTCATTCAAGTATTACCGCAAAAGAAGGTTAAACCGATAATGACTTGAAAAGTGAAATAAGAGACTATAATGGCATAAAATTTGAGATTTAATTTAAAATTCATTAAGATGGTTTACGAAAATTTTTCGGAAGTGTTAAAATTTTACGCCTGAATAAATAAGGCACTCGAAAGGTTTCGAGTGTCTATCTCACACCACAGTGCTAAAAATCCAGTAGAAATATAAGAGAGATAACCGAAGGGATCTTAAACGATATAATATCTGAGCTTGTATTGGTTCTCACGGACCACAAAGTGCTAATTGATCCGAACTGCTTTCAGTGCTAATTTTCTCGAACAATAACTTCAAAAATACACGAGCACGCGAAGAGTTTTTCGGAGGCACAAGCCAAAAATTCGAAATTCATTTTATACACAGTATAGGTAGAATACATTTACATAGTAAAATCCATAGATTAAACAGGAAATTTAGAATTATGTTAAGGTCGATAACTCGATTTGATTACATATCAAATGAACGTTTTAATTACCCGTTTACCATTTAAATAATTTCAAATAAAACTATCTCGTACTAAATAACTTTGCAATTACGAAATCCAATAAGAGAAGTTATAAATTTATTTGCTTTGATAAAATAAAGATGAAATAAAATGTAATGTAGTAATTAATTTATAGTGAAACGATTAGGAGGACATGAAATCATAAAAAAAATGTAGGTAAGTACATAAAGGTGGTAAATTACCTATCTAAATCTAACTCAACGAAAAATAATAAAATAATAATAATAAAAGCAATTTACTTAAACGCAATAAAACCACCTTTATTTACTTACCTCGTCCAGTGAAATCATTTCAGGAGAGTAAAGGCTCGGATCACGTGTGTAGTCACTTATTCGTTCACTAGATGTCGCACACATACCGTCACTTTAAATTTTACGCACTTGTATCGATCCATTATTTTACAAATTGAAAAAGTTAAATTTCTTTTGAATACGGTTACCGCATCGTGACGACCGTGGTAAGTATTCAGGAAATTTAAATGCTGGGTTACGCGACGATATTCATGAATAAGTTTCAAATGAAATTTAAATGTTCTTGATTGAGTGAAGATTTTGGTTTATTTATCGGATCACTTCACTATATATTCTTTTAATAAATTACAACGATTTCGGTTTAAAATGATGACATAAGGGGCACATACAAAAACTTGGTTGTTGACACTTTTATATTGGAGGGTTGAGGGAGCACATCTTGGTTAAATAATTTTGTTTTTTTTTTTTGTAAGTGAAACTAATTCCTACGTGAATAATTTGGCTGACGTCGATCGACTTACTTGATGATGGTACTTGTTCGGGATCGAAACGTCGGTCGTCGCACTTACGAAGTTGATCACCATCGTAGCGCGGCTGTGTGTCTCGATCTTCGGTCGCGAGAGAACTAAACGGAGTGGTCGGTCGAACGTTCGGACGGACTGAATGTCTGGCGCAGGGCCGAGAGCTTAGTCGTCAGTCGGTCGAGCGAAGGACCGCCCGTCTGCTACAATACACCAAAACATATACCGTTCATAACCTAACAACTATACCAACTACATTCATCTATGTATACAGAACTCTTATAATAATCCATTTCAAGACCTATTCACAACTGTATTAACAAAATATGAAGGTGGTAAGACTGAATGAAGAGGTTAATCATCAATTTCCAAGAGGCCAACCTCAATTTTTACTTTCTGTTTAATTAATATTGATAATATGGATGATGTCAAGAGTTGTCATAAAAACGTAACAAATATCAAGTAAGAATTAAAAGGAATCGACATGAAAAACTTTAGGAAAGAAGAACAATTAAGCAAGTTACCAAGCCGAAGTTGCTTGCGGCCGAGGCGCTACATTGTCTTGACCACATTATGAATCACATGGTTTGTAGAGTTTTGACAGTTTTTGCTGACTAAACCTCACTTGCGCCGATACCTTATAATGATTAACATATAATTTAAATTTTCGTCAATTCAATGTAGAACCTCGGCATATCAAGAGAAACCATGAATCTACATTGTCTTAATCACGTGGTAATCCTTGTACTGCCTCGCCCACAAGCGACTTCAGCTTATCAGGAGAAACCTTAAATCTAACGAAACAAGCCGAGGTTGCTTGCGACCGAGGCACTACATTGTGTTGGCCATATTCAAAATAACATGGTTATTATTGTAAAACCTTGGTCGCATGCGACATCGGCTTAAGAGTGTTTTCCGCCAGAAAATTAACAATCACTCACAAAGAAAGGCACTGCACCAAAAGACCATGTCTCACACAAAAGTGAAACGGCTGCTGACCAAAACTTAGCCAGGTAGACTCTTATACTTTCTTTATGCATTGGTTCCTGTAATAGTGGATTAGATCAAAAATGACCAACGAAATCACTAACGAGTCTGATGACAATCCTGTAGAATATCAGCGCGTTAGAGTTTATTTATGAACTAGATATTCTGCAAGACAACTCCATTTAAAGGAGATTAATTTGGAGGGGACCAAACAGAGTGAGAAAATATTTGGTGTTTTGAAAATGCTATATGAGTAGGTAAGTAAGGTAAGCATGGTAAAAAAAGCTGCGTAAATTTAGGCTTATAGATACTCTTGAAACAGATAAGATGGAAGTAGAACCCAAGACACCGTCTAATCGTCAGGATGGATTTTACAACGATACAGAATAAGCGGAATTTTTTGTGGATCATTTGGAAACCTACTTCGCCAAAAAGAAAGAACCTTGAACAAGAAAAACATGCATCACTGCCAGAAAATTCGTGTTTATAGTCTACTGACCGGGTTATCGAACATTATGAAAATAATTCCGCTGCAGCGACTTCAAAATGAAGTCAAAGAATCCCCAAGAATCAATTTGGATTCAAGAAACGTAAGTTGTTCTGCACGTTATGAACCTCACTTGTACATTGGAACTTGATCAGAATGAAAAGCAACAAATTATTACGATACTATCCAGCATATGATGCCACTTTGGATCTACAGCAAAACAGTTCTCTCTTTTCTGGATTTCTTCTCTCAGTACCTTTGGTTTGTAATTTATTATTTCCTTTATTGTATCTACTTACTTCCTAAAAAAAACATCTACAAAACATTCAGTACAAACAAAGAAAAATATTTATTTTACCGGCAATAATTTAGTGCCAATTTCATTATCATTGACGGTGACGCTTAATTAGTAAAGTATTCGTGTAATTAACGATAATTTTAATGACACGTTAAAATCGATTCAAATTCTCACTACTTTTATCAATCCGTTTTGCATTATTAACGTTTCTGTTATTAAATTGGCAGATGTCAACTCCACTTTTATATTTAATACAAGTTCTAAAAGATAACGGTGTATTAATTAAGATGATTCTAAAATCCGCCTTATGATTTAAATTCGTTGTAATAACCGTCCAAATCGCATAATTTGATGAATTTATAGTAAATGTTCCAGAAAATGATTTTTAACAAACTAATAATTGCGTTACGTTCCGTTATAGTTCTTCGGTCCGACAGTTTCACTTCCTAAATTGGATATTATATGGGGCGGCGAGCAAGGGTATTTTTATGCCCCTTTTTTAACATCCACTTGTTAAGTATTTTGTTGTGAGTTGTTCACACGGAACAATATAAAACAATGAAGCAAAATCTTGGGTGTTATTTTTATAGTAAGATTTTCTGGTAAGAGTAATCATGTAGCCACGATTTCTGTCACCATAAGCAATATCAAAATGCTTATTA
The DNA here is from genome assembly GCF_036711975.1 of Onthophagus taurus. Taxonomy (NCBI): domain Eukaryota; kingdom Metazoa; phylum Arthropoda; class Insecta; order Coleoptera; family Scarabaeidae; genus Onthophagus; species Onthophagus taurus. Next base: position 8,876,020 of record NC_091967.1, read on the forward strand.
AATATCATTATGTTTCTATATATATAATTGGCAGTGTTTATTACTTAAATTTATTATATAATAAGCAATTTGCAAAGATAATGATGTATTACTATGGTACTAGTAAAATCATCTTAACATTTCCATAAAACTTTTTGAAATGCTAACTATTAACCTAATTAAATTAATGTTTATGTTAAATGAAAGTAATAAAATTTTTACTATTTCTATTTTGGATCATGATTTTTTTGTTTTTATAATTTAATCTTTACCATAGCATAATTATACTTTATCTAAGTAAATTTTATGCGATACTTGAATAAATGTTATATGATAATTATCTTTTTTTGCGGCACGAATATGAATATTACCGTATGTGTTTCTCAATGTCATGCACGTATACTCGATAAACAGTAATTCATAGCAACCATTGGTATGGTTGGCATTTTCTAATGAGAGCATTTTCAGCTTGTTAGTAAGTTGCTCATTAATTAACAGCACGCTAACCAAACGAATGCACCTACTAATACCGCCTAATTTAGAATTATCGGCTATTTTAAATTAAATAAAAGTATTTTCACCAGAAAAGTATGGTAAACATAGTTTTGCGAAGGTTAAATCCCCCTTTCAGACATTATAGAGCTGATCTCAAACTATGCCATTTCGTAATTTATACCACATACAAACAGATAAACCCAAAACGTTTCATTATTTTGCGACGTATTTGTGGTACATGTACACAAAATACACACTTTTCAACATTTTCTTTACTTAAGTAAGATAAATCTATTTGCTTACTCAAAATAACATCGATAATAAAAATATTAGCACGTATATTTTTCGATTCAACAGAGACAGCCTTGATTCATATAAGTACTGAGTTTTATATTCAAACATTCATTCATCATCACATCTATTTATAAAAAAGCAGTACAGTAAAACCTCGATATAACGGATTAATACAGGCAGGGGAATAAAAAATTATTAATTAATGCATACAAATTTGAACTGTTATCTACAACGTTATGTTTTTAATTAGTCCAATTAAATTTTAATTTTAGTCCAATGAAAAAACTACAAAAGTAGAACTAAACTTAAAGTAGAACTAAAACTAGAACTAACATTCTAGAAACATTCAGGATTCCAACGCTGAATAACAACTAAACCTAGAGCAAACACTGTAACTAGAACTAACACTAGACCTAGAACTAGGAACATTCGGATTTAGCCGCACGTCTCTCAAGACGACTAAACCCGAATGTCTCTAGTTCTAGGTCTTGTGTTAGTTCTAGTGATAGTGTAAAACTAGAACTAACACTAGACCTAGAACTAGAAAGTTCTTCTTAGTTCTCGTCTTAGACGCACGGCTAAACCCGAAACTTTTTAGTTCTAGGTCTAGTGTTAGTTCTAGTTTTAATTCAATACAAATATGCAACACAGTGATATCTAAGGTAACTAGCGCTACCTAGCACTGTCACTAGAACTAACATTTGACCACAAAATATACCACAATCTAGCGCTGAGAAATGATTCTAGTTCTAGGTCTTGTGTTAGTTCTAATAATAATGCTAGTGTAAAGCAAGAACTAACACTAGACCTAGAACTAGAAAGTTTCATAACTAAAAATTTTAAATCTGATTTTATAAGATTAAATTCCTTATATTAAAGTAATAATGAGTGGGTGGTTTATATAACGTCCCCAAGCTACAAACTTGCTTATTGCGTAATGATATATGAAACAATAGAGCATTCGTAATTTTTTAATAATGACAAGGCACGTTCAGGCTTTATTTGCACAACGACGGACTGCGTATACACGGAAAGTCACGTTAATTAAACGTTTACGACTAAAACGGTGACCCGTACACTTTCCGGTATTGGGAAAGCTTTTATGTCGCCCCGCCATGTTCTGTTCAGAACGCCCCATTTGGTACGTTTTGTGTAAATAAAAACGTGCGCCGAGGAAGTTTACATTATTACAGGACCGGCATTCACAAATATTTAACATGGAAAAGAATTGACGAAGAAATACAAAAAGAAATATTTCTTTTACCTTGATGACTTTTTATTTTATCCTAGAACGTGACCTTCCTAAAAATCAAGGTGAATTCTTGTTAAAGTAAATGAATTGATATATCTAGATAAGGTGTTGAAGTATGCATGATAGAAAAAAATATATATAACTACATATCTGCAGTTGGCAGTTGCGATCGGTGTCTTTGCTGGTTGTAAGGTTGAGTGTCGTAACCAACACCACGAGTGTAATATGCGTGCTGGCTGAAGAAACAAGCTGCGGAAACACGGAAGACGACGAAAGTGGGATAGCAAATCTACGGTTTAGATGAAATATGTTTCAACTGCAAGTTAAAGTGTGGGAAGCGTTTCGTTACGAAACGTGTCAGAAAAGGCATTTATATTTTTCTTTTTCTTATTTTATGCGTATAGTTAATTTATCCAGCTGTTTACAATCTCATTATCTTATTCCTTTCTAAACCATTCGAACAACTTGTTGTTAAGGAATACCAAAGAAGAAGACGGAAATAATATTAGTTGTGACTTTTTCACAATTTATCATTACTTACACATTTTTATTACCTCAAAAAATTTTATATAAAATAGTATAATTTACATCGTATAATTTACAACGTATCTTCTAATAAACGCAAATGTTTAAAGTCATATTATTTATATCCCACCACATATAAATGGTCGTACAAAAGGTTAACTCTATTTCACGAGCCATTAGCCGCGATTTTGAACTCACGGGGCCTTGCACCGTAACGGATAATATTCAAACGCATTTGGTCGTCTCAACTGTGTGTGTCATCTTCTGTACCGTAGTTCCTAGACCATTTAAACCGGTCACCGAGTATTTGTACGGAAACAACATCCGGTTCAAACGTTGAAATAGACGCTTTGCTTGTTAAGATTTTTATCTGAAGTATAACAAAGTTATAATTATAACAAAAAGTTATTCTTTTAGTAGAGTAAATGTTTTAAGAATGTTATTTTAATTGATTTCTTACTTAGGGTAGGAGTATGTAAATCATGTACAACTTGGCTTTTTATTGCAGATAATGTTTAATTTTAAAGAAACTTTGTCCCGCTATATCTCGTTAAGGAGACATTTGCGACCCCATGTATATTAAGACTATTCATCTTAATTTGCCATGTATTATCTACTCTAGAAGTCTGTCAGCGTTTTTTTGAATCACCCTGTATATATAGAACAATATATACAGGGTGATTCAACTGTTTCAGATATCAAAAAAGAATTGTCTTAATAAAATATCTAAAACAACTGGTTGCCATGGTTACGCATGGCTACTGCTATTTTTCTACCTCAAATGAATGGAAAATCATGAAACTTTAAGGCAATATTTCTCGAAAATTTTCTTATGCAACTAATATTAATTTTGGCTGTACCAAATTCAGAAAAAAATAGCGATGACGTCATAATTAGCTTAAAAATGGCGGAAAAAATTTAAAATCTACCAAAAAATTTAAATCCTTGGACCCATCTCAGCGATTTTTCTATAAACCGTTTTTAATTGTTTTAACGAATTTATCCGAAATATAATTTTGATTTTGAACTCTTATAAAATATCAAGAATTTTTTTCCGTATATTAAGGCTCGCCATTAGCCCACTTTTTTACTATCTGTAGCTACTCAGATAATTGGTGAGTAAGAACCACGCATGACTATACATAGCTAGTAAACAAGCTTGATCTCGTACACACGCAACCGCCTGGTTGTCATATTTTCTCAGTCCAAGGCGCCAATATGAAGTGGATTGTAAATAATATAACCAAGTTTTTGAAAAATTTTTGGACTCTGCTTTTGAAGAATTATCAGAAGCATTAAAAGCTGAAGGTCTACTTGAAGTTATAACATCTCCAAGAATTAAGGCATATATCCACGGAGTACTTTTTTGACATTGTAGGTGCCATTTTCAAGATATTTAACTGAACCAACCTTGATCTACAACCAGCCATGTTATAAACTCTTCTGTTCTGTAGCTAGGTTGCTCACCGTGAGTAGTAAAGTTGATCGGTCTTCAACTTTACTTGCTCACATATATACTAGCAGTTACCAGAACCCCCCGTACACGCTACCATAATTACATAGCGCAATTTTACTAGTAATTAGCAAAAAAACACTTATTGACCCTTAAAAATACATGAACCTTATTTTAGAAGCGCTTTCCTTATTAGAGAAGATCTGACACTGCATTGTAGAAGCTCTTATTAGTGTCAAAATCGGTTTTAAAATGAATCAACTAATTCGTTAACGACGTTGTGTATAAATATTAGAAATTGTCGCGTAACAGAATTATTGTCGACAAGGTGACATCTTGTGCTGGTTTTATACAGCTTGACTAATGGTCAAAAGGAGCCGTAATGTCGTAGTTGTCGTACGAGTCACAAAAAGGCACTATGGTTAACGCGACGGTGGTCAAGCGGAAACGATCGTTCCGCCACGGACGGTTTGAATCTTCTTTTGGCTCACGGTAATTGGTTAACGACGTCTCTCGTCGCCTTCCTTTATGTGGAACAACGATTTTTTGAAATTGTCTCGTGCTGCAACTCATTACACCATTTATAATTATTAAAAGAAAAAGCAAATCCACTTACCTCATCTTTTTTTAATTATTAGTGATTCGATGTACAGTTTTGTAAAAGCTCTCTAATATAACAGATGTTTAACATTTGTTATTTTATTTTATAGATTTTAAACTGGTTGTTTTTATATGTATTTTACTGATTGGTATCGAGTTAATTAGTTGCAAACAAATATCTTTCAAAAATGATGTACCGCAAATCCTACCTAATTGGATATATTAAACTTGATCTAAAGCCATTACTAAACAGGACACGATAGGCTGTGTTCGCATGATTAGAATGTGAAAGTTCTGGGTGAAACCAATAAGGTCTTTTTAGTAATATTATTAGTATCTTACGATAATCTTATTTTTTAACGTGCGGAGAAAGTTTGGATTACCTTGAATAAACCGTTTCTTAAAACAATTTTTTAATCGAATTGCAAAAAATGTAGTTCATCGTTGGGTTACGGCAATTAGTTAAAATTAACCATTATTGTTGTTAATTTTATATCTCGCAACACATCTAACCTTGTCCTCACTATCTCGCTCTCCAAGAATTGAATAAAAATTAAGAAGTCGACGTTACGGCAACGACGACGTCAATTACCCAAGTCTAGGTCGGCCGAGTATGCTACCTTCAACGTTTCATACATAACGAAATCTAGATTTCATTGTCCGCCGCATAAGAAATAACCGAAATTGCTCCGTTGGGATATTGGCTCAAAAGTTCAACGATTTTTCAACGGTTACAACCGCAAGAATGAGACGATTGCGTAAGGTTACTAAAACGTTTCAAAGGCCGCGATAATTATTCGAGTCAATAATGGCGGTGTGTTGATAAATCTGAACGTACTGAATAAAAATTGATACAATGGACCATTCACACCGGCATCACCAATTTCACTGTAAACATGTAAGACTAAATTATTAAGTCTTACGTGAGCGGTAAAGGCAAGCTTTCGAATTCAAGGATGGAGTTTTTTTTAAATCATTTTGTTATTGTTAAATCTTAAACTATTTAAGATTTAGTCCTATTCTATAAATGTCGATGTATAACGCGGTTTTCCTTATGACTTATACCAAAAAGAATTATTTCCGGGTTACCTGTATATGTTATTGTTAACGATCTTTTGATGTTTTACGACAACCTCGATTCCATACATAGAATAATAGAATATCTCTTTCAACATTCACCTAACTTTGGTATAGTTTCCCTTTTACCTTATCTCAATAGTACCTTGACGTCAACTAGTGATTAATTGTATTTGAAATATTTATATTTATTTTTTAAAATCCGTTAAATACATTTATTTACTTCAAACATTTTCTAAGACATTTATCGAAAATTTAAGAATTAAAAAATTAATAAAAATGTTTCAAGGATACCAGAAAATAGGAAAAGCTACTAATCGATTGGAAATAGCGTTATGTTAGTAGCGAAAGGCAGAAAAACGTTAATATGGCTAAGGGGATGTGTCCAGAAAATTTAAAGGATATGAGAAAAACTGATTGGTGTGAATCAATATGGTTCTATTCGATTAAAAATATCTTTAAGATACTTAAGGAAGATGAAAGAGTTAAAATATTGATTAAGATGTTCTTTGAAAGTGTTTCAAGGAAACTTGGAAATAGAAATAGCTTCATGGTGTGTGTCAAAATGGTACTAATCGATTGGGGATGTTTTCCAGAAAATTCAAAGATATTGGGAGATGAGAAGACCTGATTGGTGTGAATCAAAATGGTTCTAAACGATTACAATTTTTTCTAACATAATTAACAAAGATAAAAGAGTTGAAAAATTGATTAAAATACTTTTTGAAAGTGTTTCAAGGATTCCTGAAAATAGAAATAGCTTATTAGTGTGTGTTAAAATGGTATATATGTAAATATTTTCAATATGGTTTGTCTTAGAAAGATAAAATTTGGCAAATAATGCAATGTTATCATGACAAATCGTTTAAGATCACTTTTGAACGTATGTATCGTTTTAGAGTTATTCACAAAAAGTTAGTAAAGCAATTTGTTAAATTAATGGTCATCAATAAAATGTATTTTTTCTAAATACGCAGTATTAATGGTATATTTTTCCATCATAGTATGCCAAAACTGTACTCCCAACGGATAATCAGCAATTTTTAATTCTTCTAATGCCGACCAGTGGTATGGATACAACTGCTGTTCGTATGGAACACGCCGATGGATATTTGGATATTCCGAATTGTCCGAACTGTTGATATCATCAGTTATTTGCAATATCATCTCACCACTGCGTTAGCATTGCCTAAACACTCCTAAACACTACAACTATAATTATTTGTCATTTAAAGCAACTATTACCGACTGACGAATGTTGGGTAATGATTTGACAGTTGCTTTACTGCTCCAATTACAGTTTGTTTTCATATGTACCTACGATTAATAAAAACAAATCGTAATCGAGGTTGTACTTTTTGCCGAGTAACTCGAAAACGATTCGTCTAATCAAAAATTTGTAAGAGTGAAAATAATTTTATAATGAAATAGGCTTTGAGAATTAGTTCTAAAATTTAAAGGTTTATGACATGATTAAAAATTTTTAAGGAAATAATCTTTGTGAACACCTGTGTAGCATTGATTCCGTGGTTGCATATTTTCAAATGTGAACCTAAACGATTTTTCATGATAAAATTGCACTGTTTACCAAATTTTATTTTTCTAAGACAAACTATATGGAAAATATTTAAGAAAATGTTTAAAAATTTCTTAACTTTGAAAGCCCATATCTTAGATTATGCCACGACTTACGAGAACACCCTGTATAATAATTAAAACTAGAACTAACACTAGACCTAGAACTAGAAAGTTTCGGGTTAAGCCGTGCGTCTGAAGTGTTAGTTCTAGTTTTAGTTCAATAAAAATATACAACAATCTATCTTAATGGCACTTTGACGCCAATTATTGATAATGTACTTAAATTATTTATAAAAAATTGTATTTATGTAAAATTTGTTGATTCCGATTACTAGATGAGTTACCGTATCAGAATTTGTATTTCTTCAAATAAATCATAGATTGTTTTAAGTTATAGTTGGCGTGCGGTGTATAATTTTTGGGTAGCCGAAGATTGATCGTCCGTTGGTTACAAGTCCGCCTTAACTTTCACTTTTTAATAGTTCGCTACGATTATTAATTATAGATAACTAATTATAAACCACCGTCCATCGGTTCCAAGTCAAAACGATCGTATTCGTGGTTACATTCCATCATTACATACATAGACAATAGAATGGAAAATCAAACGATGTTATTTCCTAACGGATCTTAACGTATAATCAAGATTGCTATCTTGCAAACTTATTAATGTTATGTGTCAGTTGTATAAATATCAATCTATAGACAATTATTAAAGATGCGTTAATTACTTGTCATGCAATATAAATTGCCTACGTTTACCAATCGGCTTCTTTATAAGGATCCATGGAATTTTTACCTTATTTGATGAAAATGAGTTTAAGTGAAAACAAAACGTAACAATTTACCACAGAAAATCGTAACAAGTTACGGAACGTCGTGAAAGCTCACAACCCGTTATTATTACTCAGAAACGACTTTCACACACAAACGACACCCCATCAACTACGTAATTATTTAATAACAGAATTTTTCCGTTTCTCGGTTCTTCGTTCAGCTAATGGGTCGCTGAAACGAACGTTTTATCGCGTAATTTGCAACACGTGTCTTCGTCACGCTACCTGTCTAAGTAAATATACAACCAGGTTTATATATACCTCGTTTCGACGTCTCGTCTGGGTGGAGGTGAGAAACTACGAAAATTTGATTTTTGTATCTAATACAAGTGTATCCGTTGTAATACTTTGATGTAATATTAATAAAAATCGATGATTTAATCGAATCCTTTCATTTTAAAATACCCGATCCCAACTTTGTATTGATTAGAGTTGTTTTCGTCGTATGCGCAGCCCGATTCGAATTACATCCCACTTTCTTTTCGATGTCGAATATATTGCCGTTGTCATTTCACCGCGGACTCCAACTTCCAATTAGCATAATTTTCAAATGAGCTAATTGGTTCGACTCACGTGCAGCTCCCGAAGCCGCTCTCGGCTAATGTTATTAATTATAGGCGTGTAGCGATGAGTTTATGTGCGATGTAATTGTCTACGGCAGTTGTGTGCTCATATATTTTGTGGTCAAGCAAAAAAAAAAAGATTTAATCACACGGTTCATCGTTTTTAAATTTTTTTCTTTAATAACATTCGTGTCGATCAAATTAACATAATTATATCGGTTTTAATTAGTATTTATAAAAAAATTTTGATTCGTCGATCCAATCAGAAAGATTTTGAAAAGGTAAATCCTCGAACGGTATTTTTTAGTGAAAATGGCTCAACGTGGTGGTTTTACTTTATGTAAAGTTGCACGCGAACCAGCAATCTTAATCTGTCTGCCGTGAGGGCTGCAAACGAACGCCACTTTAATGAAATTAAAATTCATTTATTCCGGAACATTATCGGTAGCTCGGGACAAAATTCTTAGAAGGTCGCATTAGCTAATTAACTTAAGTTTGGCGCCCGAAAGAGCGACCGCAGTCGACCTCTTTTTTGAACCTCCGATCCTTTACGAAGTGAGCGATAATTAAAAATGATAACGGGTAAAAGCTTAATTTAGTCTCGGTAATCTTCTCTGGGAAAATATTTCTGAGAATGATCTCATTTTTTCCTTTATAAATTCTTATTAATAATTTTTATGAACTTTAATTACACGTAAGTAGCCATTTTTATATCAGAATATATATCTTATTATACATTATATTATCATACATACTATTTTATAGCACGTTTTGTTTGTAAGACAGCCTCGTGAATCAAAGTAGCGTTAAAACCTAACGTTAAACCTAAATCATTAACCCTTATTATAGTGTTTTGAAAGTGTGCAATATCATAAAATGTAGAAAGTTGGTTGGTGGGTATGAAAATGCTTCAAGTTGATTGAAAATATCTTCAAAGTACTTGATAAATACTAGAAAAGTTGATAAAATTAATATGAGATACTTTCCAGAAGATTCAAAGATTTTGGAATATGGGACAAGCTGATGAATGTGAATCAAAATGGTTCTAATTGATAAAGAACCTCCCTAAAATACTTAACGAAGGTGAAAGAACAAAAAAGTTAATTAAGATATTTTTTTAAAGTGTTTCAAGGTTGTCAAAAAAAGGAAAATGGTTCTAGGTGTATATCATAATGGAAATAATCGATTGGACTCATCTTTACAGGGTGTCACAAAAATCTGGGAGCCTTATTTTGCAATGTTGTAACTTTGTTCGTTAACTTAGATCGTACCACGATTTTGAGGCACCATCCATCGTTATCGAAACTAGTAGCATCGAATATCATCCTAGAAGTGGAAGACCACGGACTACCGTGATTTCCGCCATGGTCAAGCGTGTCCAGGATAAGGTTCGCCAGAATTTCAAGAGGAGTCTCAGAAAAATGTCTAAGGATCTGAATATGTGAATATGAATGAATGAAATGCTTCCTTGGACCCACTCAACTGTATTTTGAAACTGCTTCAAGGATATCAGAAAATAGAAATAGCTTCTTGGTGTGTTTCAAAATAGTACTAAACGAGGAGAAACATATTTAGATAATATATATAAGACTAGACAACATTTTCAATTTGATTAGAATTACATTATAATGTGTCAATAACAATAATTTCTTATTTAATAAATTTTATTTCATGTTAGTATAATTAACCTTGATAAACATGAGCTTATACCAATGAAACTTAATTGATTTTAAAAACTGTTTCAAGTTGATTAATGATCCTCACCTTATCCCATAGCTCGTAAAGGCGTATTACAGAGAGACAAAGCACTGATTTACATTGCGAACCCAATTCGCGTAATTATATGGTCATAGCTTTGCCGACGTACACAGTTAATGCTCCGTCATTTCAACTTAATGGAATTTTTTTACATCCCTTAATGAATTTTTTTACTTCGGTATCAAGTTTACCGTTAATAATTTAATAGCGAGCGATATTTTGAATATTAAAGCTGATAATATGTCGGTCAGGAATCTTATTAATCCTTACACTTTTTTATTATTCATATTTATAACTTTAATAAACCTAGTTAAATATAATTGCTTATAGCTGTTCAGAAAGAACCTTGCCGAGGAAATTTATGGAGTGCAGAAATGCGTGTCCTTCGTATCTTAAACGCCGATCTTATACGGCAAACGTACAAACTTGTTTGTGCAGCACAATTCATTTGGATAATTCCGATTAAATACCGAGATAGATGCCTGTAATATCGGCGTCTAGATCTCTCGGTAGTCAGTATAGAACGTCGTCGAGATCTCATTCTCAATGGCAATAATAACAAAACGTGCGCATACCGATTAGGTTAACTAATAATCGAATTCTATAAATAAACACCTAACAAATACACACCAGTTATCGTTCTCTACGTTACCTTGGTTTTCACGCCGGAATGAGGGCGGAAACGGATGATTGCCTACTTGAAATAAAATACCAATTATTAGCGACCAAGACGCAGAACGAGAGAAAGTTTAAAAAATGTACTCGATGACGGTTATTTATGAGTTGATGTGGAGAGATTTAATTGAATTTTCTTGTTTAACACTTTATAATATTTTATAATATTTCGTAGTTTTATTATTTTATGGATTCATCAAAAATGAAACACCATGACTCTTTCCATGTTAATAGATAAACTCGGGGTATTTCACGAGTTATCCTTCCTCGAATCTTTACGATATATAAATCAAGGACGCTAATTCTACTTTTAATTGCTACTCAGCACTAATACTAGACTTAGAATTCGGGTTTAGCCGCACATCTCTTAAGACGGCTAAACTCGAATGATTGTAGTTCTAGGTCTAGTGTTAGATCTAATGGCTGATGTTTTCATCGAACTAAAACTACGGAGAAAATGTATTTTATTTCATAATGATATCTCGATTCGTTCTAGTAAAATTAGTAGTAAAATGACGTAAGTTTTATTTGAAATGTTTCGAGAAAACGAGTAATTTTTTTTATGGAAAGGTTGAGTTTTAAAACCAAAAAAACGATTTAAAACCGCTTTGCCCCGTCGTCTTTACATTTTTTGTTGATTCACCTCCAGTATTCCTTCCTCACACAATAAATTAAGGAGGGGATGTTTGGAATTTGACGCATTTTAGTTGATGTGCGGACATTTAAGGGTGATAAAGCAGTTTAGAAAAATAAAACTTATTACTTGAATTAAGTGATAAATACGTGCTATATTTATGCTAAGTGTTAGGTGATATTAGTGATGTGATATAGTTGAGATCATAGGATTGCTATTTTATGGATGTTAAAAGGTATCGTATTAATTCATTTTTTTTGTCACAATAAATTAATTTATCTTTTCTTTCCAGCTGAGGTTCGAAGTAAAATCCAAGGGAAACAACACCTTTTACCAAAATATATCGGGATAATTCGCGATTTGAACGATGTAATGCTGCCAGATAAAAATCGTTTCAACGCTACTCATTGGATTTGTGCTTGAAAAACGGTACCATTCAATAAATTTTTGCATTTTGTGGTTGAAAAATTATAAAGCTGTAATTATTAACATTGTCAAAACATGAAATAATTTGAAATTGAGTGTGAACTACTCCAGATAATACTAGCATAATCTAATTCAAGCTTTTTAAGGGGGGAATCTCCTTTTTTGTATCAAATAAAATGATTTCTTTGGGAATTTTTTGCTGCCAGATTATATGGTATTTCAATTTAATCTTTTGCATATGTTTTGTTGCAATTGTTTATAGAAAATAATCTTTACATTGTCTCTCAACCAAGTTGGTGCGTGGATTGTCTAAGTTGCTGGTTGACACAATATCTATCCTTGAAATGATCTGAAACTCAAAAATCAAATGATGTTCTTTTCTGTGTACTTGTGATTATCGTTTGAACTAGAACTTAGCAAAAAAACATTATTGGCAAAATGGCGCCTAGTCAAATTAAGATAATTGATTTTGTTCTTGAAATTGATAAGTTTATTGCAAAAAAAACATATACAGGGTGTATCTGAATGACTGCAACAAACTTCAAGGGGTGATTCTTTAGTGAATTTTAAGGGTACTTTGATATATGAACCATGGGTGACTTCGGCTCCCCTAAGGAGCTACAGCCCTACAAAAATGGCGGAAAATTTTGGTTTAATTTCTTTTTCTCAAAAACCATAAACGCTAGGAAAATGAAATTTGGGGAATATGTTTAACTCATAATAGGGCACGTTTTGATCCTATTTGTACTTTCAACCTACCCTTCTAAATTACTAAACGTAACCACCCCCTTTACATTTTTGCTAATATCTTTTTTATGCAGATGATAAATACATTAAAAAAAATTACCTAGGTAGATGAAAGTATCCTAAAACTTTTTTGTCTCTCTAAAATTTTTCCAAAAACGACTAATTTTTGAGAAAAAAAAATAAAGCAAATACTGCACGTTAAACATCGGGGTTGTCGATCAAAAGTTGGAATGAATTTTTAATGAAATAATCTTAGTAGGCTCTGTAATCTTTGTCAGAAATATTTTTGACGTTTAAATGTCAGTGTTTTTCTTACTATTATTATTGTTTTTCAAATTAATTTTTAAATAAAGTTCTATCGCATTTACGCTTGTTCACTCGACGTTTCAAAATTTCAAATAAAACAATAATAATAGTACGAAAACCACTGACATTTAAACGTCAAAAATATTTCTGACAAAGATTGCAAAGCCTACTAAGATTTTTTCATTAAAAATTCATTCCAACTTTCGATTAACAACCCACAGCTTAACAGTTAGTGTTTGCTTAATTATTTTTTTTCTCAGAAATTATTAATTTTTCGAAGAACATCAGAGAGACAAAATAGTTTTAGAATAGTATTATCTATCTAACTGAAATTTTTCCAATGTATTTATCATATTCATACAAAAAATCTAGACATAAATTGAACGGGGGTGGTTACGTTTAGTAGTTTAGAAGTAAACATATTCCCCAAATTTCATTTTCCTAGCGTTTATGGTTTTTGAGAAAAAAAAAATAAACCAAAATTTTTGCGCCATTTTTGGAGGGGTGTAGCTCTTGAAGGGAGCCGAAGTCGCCCATAGTTCATATATCAAAGTACCCTTAAAATTCACTAAAGAATCACCCCTTGAAGTTTGTTGCAGTCATTCAGATACAGCCTGTATATCGTATCAGTTTCTCTGTAGGTCATACGATAGAAAGATGCCATTTGAAAGTGCAGTTCAAATTTCAAGTCTATATATTTCAAAGAAGACTTGAACGAGATATCAAGTGTGCTATATTTTTGGAAAGGAAATTTTATGCTCTCGTCGAATTTGCAAAAATATATAGGGTGTTCCATTTAAAAAAATCATTTTTATGTCAATAACCACTAAAATATTGCTTTGAGGAAAAGCTAACTCGAATTCTACATAAAAAGTTGCTTTGGAAATGTTTTCACAAAAAGGGAGATTTATCAATAAGAAAAAAGTTATGACGATTTTTCGAAAATGCAGTTTATTGAAAAACATCCTGTATCTCTGAAACCGTAAAAAATATCGATATGCGGTTTTCGCCATTAAGTTTTTTATAAAAATCGAGCCTCAGACACTGATATCATTTTTTCTCTATCTCTTATAGAAAGAGGATTTGGCCCTGTACATATAAATAGAATAATCATGCAAAATATCTAATATAATATCATCAACATATCTAATTGGGGGCTAGAAAAATGGGAGCTAACTTCGCATAGGTGATTTCGTTGTACTTTGTTGTAGTCAACAGAGTAATAAGAATTTTCCTCCAGGAGATTTTACATTGTGAATAAATACAACGTGTAGCCACTCTAGTTATTACACGCTGAATCCTTGCTTAGATCTATCCTTGTAGTATAATAATGGTAATGGTTGGATTATCGGATCAAACCGCCCGCAATACGTGTGTAATTTCATTACGGTCGTATGTGTTTACAGATTTTTTTTGACGTATTAACGACACGCTCGATTGACCGTTAGACGGTTCGCTCTCGAATCATATGTCAAGGATACGTTGTAGTGTTAGGGGAGCCTCGGTGTGCGTTTTATTGTGTTTGCCCGGCGATGCAAGACGCGCCAACGTTGTAACGTTAATCGAAATACGCTTAACACCGTTACGTACGACTATACTTTGCGGTTATGACTTTTTAGTGGCGTTGCCGCCAAGGCGCATGGTGGCCAATTTGTGGTCTCAAACATTGCAAACCTTTCTTATGCATGCGAGAGCCCCTTTCTGATAATAACCATGAGTTGCCTTGAATCTGTTAAAAATATGTAATTTTCAATTTTTATTTACCGCAAATTAACCCCATATATTTATGTAAGTAGATTTAAAATGAATTAAATTATATCTTCAACAAATTAATAAAATCATGTAATTCAAGGTTAAAAGTGACAATATAACGACCTTAATTGAAATCACGACGTAATCGCGAGATTGATTAACTGTTAATAATTTCTTTCAAGTTGGTGTGATCCAAGTCGTGCTTTATACCAACCCGTTTCGTGATGACTCTAGAACAGTACGCCTACCTAATAGAACCGTATTACAGGTATGATGGACTTTTCAAGTTGCCATAGGTTGGCTGTAATTATCACGTATCGAAACCGTAATAAGTGGGAATGTCCAAGCGGTTAGAATTAAACGTCGAGGATGTAGCATTAAACGATACAATCGCAAAAGTCTTTAAGTCGAGAATGTTAAGGATTAAGGAAGGATATAAATCTTATCTTGGATATGACGTTTACTTACACGATTCGCGCCAAAGTTAAAGATTTAGATGAGAACGGTATATTATTAAATTTTAATGAGATGATATGGAAATTACGTACATATTCGTAATTTAATTTTTTTTTGTATACCTTGAATAACATAAAATTTTTCAATGGAATTTTTTAATGAACGTGATTTTAGTACCAAGGTTACTTCAAAAAAATAAATAAACGAGCTGATTTCTAAGAATTTCACTGTGTTTATACAAACCGATTTTTTTACTCTAAAAATTTACCGTTTTTAGAATTTAAGTAAAGTAACACTTTGTTATTAAGTCATAACTAATTTATTTAAATTTTAACGTTATCCTTTCGCGTAGAAGATTCATGAATGAACCACCATCCACTCGCACGCCCATAAATTTGAATGTTCAATAACACTACACAGCCTTTCATCTTTGCTAAGCGACCATACACATCAGTGAACGTTTTTGTACTTTAACTGTGCGCGTGATATTTTTAACCATCCACTCGCTATTTATGCGTAGATGGTGCTAGTAAATATGAAGATAACGTTCCCTGTCAGGTGCAACGGACGGCACCGTTTCGTATGAAAAGTCGCTTACTGGAAGCGTATTTTTTTTTCTGTAGAAATTTCACATCGCGTCCTCTTTAATATGCAAGAACGCGTGTATTTTTCTCCTTTTTTATCCTCTGGAATGCTTTTGGATGATTTATATTCTTGGTTTTCACGCTTAAACAAGTAGCACGTTCACCCTTTACAAATATTATCATAAAGTTAATTATGTGTAAAGATCGTGATGTGTTTTTGCAAATAATATGGGAACTTTAAAAAAAGTTATCCAACAAACTTTTTTTTAATACATACTTCGATGTCTTAAAACTGAATTAGCCAAAGCCTATTAAATCAAAATCAAGTCAGACTTGGACAATCATACTTAGACAACGTGGTGTTAACTACTAAATTAGGCCAGAAATGTTATCCACTTTAAAGAAGTGTTTATGTTAAGCAAACATGAGGTCAGGAGGAGAGAGAAGGATTAGTTGGCGACAGGAATTGTGTTTGATTATGATGGGGTGCTACTTGGGTAGAGAAGAAAAAGTTGAAGAAAGCAGCATGCTGAAAGGCAGGTCAGTTATTTTATACATGGTGATTATAAGGAATGCAAATTCTTCTCAATTCTTCAGTAATAGAATCAGCAACAATTACTACTACATAATTTTTACTGCCCACATTGAGTTTTGAAAACTTTTGGACATAGTCTTAAGGTTAGACACAATGAAAAATCGTAACACTAAATTCGCCACAATAATTTCATAACACGTTCATAACGTTTTGACATTAACTCTTCAGTAATAATTGCAACTTACCTAAATTTTTCATTCCAAACTATTTGATTTGATCAATATAATTTTAGAAAATCACATTCCTTTCTTTACAACATCATGCTAATATAATGATGACTGAGTTAAAGATCTCTTGAAGGCGTGCGCACCATTCATCGTGCTAATGCCGCATTCCACTAGCGAGGAAGTGTAAATCCACACAGACCTTTGGAGAACTTTACGCTCGTCGTACACATGCAGGTTACGTGATCGGCGTGGCCGCCGGGAAAACGATGTGTCGTAACCGAATGAAACGAAATTAATCGGAACATAGTTTAAAGTTTTTTTTTTTAATAAAATCGCACCATTGACTCGTCCATCTGGACAGAGTTCGGGTCGTTCACTGGTGTTTTGTGTGACCTATAGCCCAAGGGGCGGGCACGATTACACGTCGAAACTGTTCGTTTAAGCACACATGGGTCTTTATGTGAAACGTCTCTGTCCACGTGCGATTTTCTAACGACATTTGATACGTATCGAAAGTTGTAACTTTCTTGTTACAACTTTTTTTTTCTTATCGATTAAAATAATTTCAAATTAAATCAGAGTTAAAAATAGTTAGGTTATAACATTGGAACAGTGAGAGAGATTTCTAGATCATCTATAGTCGGTCGTCTTTCAAGGTTTGAACGTGATGTCGAAGATTTACGACCACTTGTACGGTCAAATTACGACTAGCGCTCTATCTTAATTTGTCCGAGAGTTTCCACGAGAAAGTTTTGTTTATTGGACGCAGGTGTAAACGAAAGCAAGTCGCGTTATAAGAATTCGCGCATATGAGAGAAAGAGAGAGGCACAAACGAATCGATCCCGTTCATAAAATCTTACAATGTACCAAATGTGAGCGTATGTAACAACGTGTATGAGTACGAGGTAATCCCAGTTCAATTAATACGCAAGTCACGTTACTTTTGCTTTCTTTTAGATGGCACTCGACGGAGCTTTTTGTGGCTACGTGAATAATGGTTACTCCGAGAAATTTATGTTGTTTTAATGTGGACAGGTTTACTGTACGACGACTTTGTGACCTAATTATCATTTACACACCTTTATTACTCATCTTTTTTTTTTAATGTAAAAAAGTTTGATTTTATCTCAACTTTCTAGGTACAAAATAAAAAATCACAAATATACAGGGTGATTCACATAAGAACCGACACAGAACAGGGACATGTACAGGACAATAAATTAAGACGATTTAACACAACTTATCTCTATACTAAGTTGTACTCCTGAGGAGTTATAGGCCTTCAAAGTTGGGTCTTAAATTTTTAAAACATTGAATATCTTCGTAATACATTAAGCTAGAAAAACCAAATTTGGTATACGTTATGAGTGTACCAAGGGTATTAATTGGTAGCAAATTGAACTCAATTGAAGCATTTCAAAGGGTTGATTAAAGGTGATGGTACCCTAAATTTTGACAGATTTTTTTAATCTTTTGGCGGATTTAATACATTACTACTTGATTTCATGTGGAATTTAATTCTAAAACTTTTCTTACTCTTATTATTTTTTAAAAAACTTTGTCGTTTTCATAGAAAACTTAAATAATTAAACCCACGTATTTCGTAATGTTGCTTAAAATAAGCGAAAATTCAGTAGTCGGCTATGAAATTGTACGTCAAACTTGACAAATAGGTTATAAAGTTATTTGACGACAAGGTTTTATAACCTATTTGTCAAGTTTGACGTACAATTTCACAGCCGACTACTGAATTTTCGATGATTTTAAGTAGCATTAACGAAATTCGTGTCTTTAGTTATTTGAATTTTTTATGAAAACGACAATGTTTTTTAAAAAATAATAAGAGTAGAAAAAGTTTTAGAATTAAATTCCACATGAAATCAGGTAATAATCTGTTAAATCCACCAAAAGGTTTAAAAAATTTGTCAAAATTTAGGGGACCATCACCCGTAATCAACCCTTTCAAATGCCTCAATTGGTCTCAACTTGCTACCAATTAATACCCTCGGTACACTCATAACGTATACCAAATTTGGTTTTTCTAACTTAATGTATTACGAAGATATTCAATGTTTTAAAAATTTAAGACCCAACTTTGAAGGCCTATAACTCCTCAGGAGTACAACTTAGTATAGAGATAAGTTGTGTTAAATCGTCTTAATTTATTGTCCTGTACATGTCCCTGTTCTGTGTCGGTTCTTATGTGAATCACCCTGTATATATGTACAGGTGTCCCACCTAAGTTGCCTCGGTCCATAGCCGAATTATGATTGAGTTTTTCAAAAAATGTTTCAAATAAAAGTTGAATCGAATCATATTTTAAAATTAGTTTCAGTAATGGCGGACTTCCACTTCTACCGGAAATGGATATCAACTTTGCTATTTTAAATAGAACATTCTGTATATTATTGCATTTTTAGATTCTTTGTGAAATTTCAGTGGTACTTTGTTAAGGATACCTTAGGTCTAAGTGGTATAGTTTTTGAATTATATGACGATTTTCGAAAAAAATGACATTTGCAGCGTCTTATAAATTTGGCAATATTTCCGAAACTGTGAAAGCTAGAAAGATTTGGTTTTCTATTTTGGATTAACAATAAAAGAGCACACGTTTGCTAATAGAAAATTATGCATTACAATACCTAGGCTATTTTTTAGAATACCTAAAACGTTTAGATAATATAAGAAATATACCGAATGCGAAGCCGGCAATTTGTGTAAAAAGCGAGAACAGGGAAGGAGAAAGATATGGCAGATAGCTATGGTTCTAAAGTTTAGCTGTAGAGAACCGTATCAGTTCCAAAGATAATTTAACAGAGCTAACTCACAAAATGTTTAACACTTTTCGAAAAAAATTTCCCTATGAAGAATCCCTGTTCCGGAAGTCGATAGAGGCCGTGGTGATGCTCGCAATATACTAGCTGTATTCTTACAAAAAAACTTATGACGAACTTTATAAAATAGGAACAAAGCAAGGTGTTGTAAAGAATTTGTATTTAAGACAGCAGTTTCGAGTTTGTCAGAAAAGACAAACTACTCAAGAACTACAAATGCTGATAATATCTTCAGAAAACACATTTTTTCTCGTTTTTTTTTTAACGATTTTTTATTTGAAACATTTTTCTTTAAACCCACAAATCGCAAAGTTATTGGCTATATTCCAGACATTTGACACACTCTGTATAGAGATTATCTATGAACATGTATTTATATTTAACACATTTAAATTTAAATATAAACGGATGTATTAAATAAATAATGACGCGGCATTTACTTTTGATGCGAACGGTATAATTTATTTAATTTTATTTATTATAAATTAAAACTTAACGACAGTTTATCTAAAAAACGTATCTAATAGATTTATATGTTGTTTTAATTAAATTAAAATTTTCCATCGGAAAAAGAAATCTTTAGATTAACTTGTTTGTTTTAATATGATTTCGTTTTTCAAGGAAAAATATAAAATAAACTTTTACTAATGCGTTTGAGATAAAATTAGTTTTCGCAATGTGTTCCAATTTATGTGATTAAACACATTATTGCCAAAAATCCCCATTTGGTAACTTTTTTTTTAATACAAATTCGTTTAATACAATTCGTCGCGCATGAATTGTTGATTTTTTGTTGTATTTAAATTGCGTCCTAAAATTTTTGCCAATTATCTAGCGTTAACTTACTCGTTGGCAATTGACCACTGCGAATCTACACAATTATTGCATAACTTTTGCCTCCGGTTCTTTATTCTCAGTAGTCCGGGCTTATGAAATCATCTGGAAATTTAACATCGACTTCGTTAAAAGTCTTAAAAAAAAGTTGTTGAACTTGATTCGCAAACTCACCAGCCGTCTGAACAGTAACTGTGTCACCGAGACCGTTCGAACTCGATACGAAGACGATGATCTTGACTTTGCTTTCCAGATTGATTTTAAAATAGCCAATCTGAAAATAATCAGCTTATCCAAATTTGAATGTTATTTTATTTTTAACTTTTTCGGGATGTTTACCATGTAAATTTTTGGGCTAAAACTCTTTGCGTCGTTCGAGCTCGTCGTTGATGCAAATCGTCGGGTTATTATACCGTTTACGACCGTAAATTAGCATATGTCGGATTCTTTACTTAATCTTTTGATTTTTTTTCACGATCGTCGGAAGTAGAAAGGATAAATTTGAATATTTACGGTTCGTTTTTATGTGCCAATGTATGCGAGAACGTAAAAATTGTGTACCTATACTCTCACAAGATCGTTATTTGCAAGTCAAATCATCCCTTTATGTGTTGATATTCCAATGGCAACTCAAAAATAAGTAGACACAAATTTACTATATTATTAATAAGTACATACAACGCAAAAAATAATCAATAATTTAACTCTTGTTTGACAAAAAACAGTTTACACTCTAAAAATAATGCGTAAAGTGTACACGTTAAGATCTAATGGTATTGGTTTAACGTTTTTTTCCGGTTCAGTTATGTAAATGTATACGCAATCAAGGAAACTGAAGAAATTGAATATTTTTACAACCAATTGTTAATTAATCTATTTTGTCACCGAGAAAAGTGTTTTGTTTTTATATCCTATTTAACATTGCGATTCAATCTAATCAAAACGGCACACAGAAATTTAAAAAGTGTGTTAGTAAGTTGAATAGAAATTAAAAAGTAGAAAATGTGCTTAAGAATAAAAAAAAATATGATAATTTTTACTTGTCTTTCGCTTTATTATAAAAAAAACACAAGTTTCGGCGTATAATCCGTCATCACCAGGAGTTTTTGAAACTCTTAGACATCTAGACTTTTACCACAATGTTGTAAATGTTAAGTTATGATATTAAGTGATGTTTGCGATGGTAATGAGGAAGGTGAGGGATGAGATTGAAAGGTATCAGAGTCAATATTGAAGATTGTACTGTGACATGGCAATATTGTACGAATTCAATTTATCAGTTAATTATCAATACCATAGCTATTAACTAAATATCTATTTAGTCCAGGAGATTTTTGTGCCAGGCATAATACTAAATCATGTCAAGAATGATATTGATTGTTATCATTGACAATGTTGTGGTCGAAACGTTGTCGATGGGTATCCAAACCGATGTTGTTTGTTGACCAAGAAGATTAATATTGCAAGCAGTTTTGGAAACTGTTGGCGAATGATTTCGAGAATTTCTAGTGACGATTTGGAGAAGTGGGGAAGTGGAGTGTAGCAGTTGAATGAAGAAGTCCGGGATGATGTTGAGGGATGCTTGGATACTTAGAACGATATTAAGGATGATAGTATACATCTGGAACGATGTTATGTTATATATTATGAATCGTTTTACTTTGTTTATTCTGGGATCAGATTAGACTCCTTGCCAAACAGGTTTCGGTAAAAAAATCCGCCATTTTCAGGAGTTGAAAAACAGATACATAACTTTGTGTCCATTGTAATGAAAATCATAATACGGAATTAAACATAAAATAGGTTTATTTATCATAATTGTTAAAATGGGTGTGAAATATTTTGTGGTTACTTGAAGATTTTTTTTATAAAACCCAAATTGTTAGTTTTTCAGAGAATTGAATTATTTCAGATCTTGCCAATTGGAACCGCAGACGACCTTGAATTATTCACAGCGTTTAAACGTAATTATACCAGCGTGAAATTCAATTAAAAACCGTTTAACTATTAAGCAATGAGCTGAATAGACACAGTTAGAGCTTTTATTATTATAATTGTTTTCAAACTTTTTATTTAACACTTAATAACGTTATAATATTTTCTGATTACATAAGATGTTGATATAAAATTCAATTTCCCGGAGGTTTTGTGAAAATTGCTTTCACTGTATAAACAAGGTATCCGCAGTTCCTATTAGTGTTTACGAAGTATAACAAGGTCACCATAAATTAGTTCCTTTTTTTGTTAGTTTAATAAAAATAACAAAACACCAGAGTGTTTTTTTTTCGTCGTTGAAGTATTTCCAGTGAAGGCTAACGTTTAATTTACTGGCACACGAACGTAGTATTCGGCTCATTAATTCCCAAATCCAACAACGGACATAAAATCAATATCTACTTCTGATTGGTCCACTATTGCGCAAGTCGCGCGACGCAATGGATTTTGTGGCACAATGGAAGGGACGTTGCCTCGCTCCGAACGGTTTCCATGGACGAAAACGACGAGAAGGATGTAATGTACATGCGCACTATCGTCGTTTACGCGATTTTCTATTTGTTCGCCTATTTTCCCCAGTCACCGATCGACCATTAATTCTAATTTATGGAAATGTATTCGACAAATATTCTAATAATGGACGCGTGACTCATCGGATAATTGTCGGTTGTTCTGGAATGTCAATTATTTCTCTAGACTGTCGTTTTATGTACACAAACTATTTCTTTTAATTAATATATTCATTAACAGTTGTTAAAACAGGAATTCTAACGTTCGATCAAAAACGTGATTATTGGTTTTATATGATAATAGTGATCAATACCTCAATTTATAATGTTAATGTTAATACAAATGTATTCGTGATTTAATTAGACTTCATTTTATTATTTCTTTTATTTTTTATTCATTATTAGCTACAGTGGTCTACACTCAACTTTTTCATGCAATTACTTCAACGTCTTCATTATGGAGAATGTCATCTGCATAATATAAATTTTGTCGGCCTCATGTTCAGTTGTTAATCAATAACTTTAAAATTAAAAGTGATAGGAGAAAATATTATGAATGAGAATTGTTCGTAATGTATCAACAAAACGATATCTGTAGGCAATTATATTCCAATTAGATTTATTACCAACCTAGCGGCTTCAAACTCCCAAAATTATCAAAATTTACATTTAACAGCAAAATTATTTTTAATTCAAAAGTTAAAAGCTCTGGTTAAGAATGATATTAATAAAAATTGTTTATTATGAATCACAAAAACATAATTTATAAACGATTTATATCGAACTTTTTCGAATTTTTAGCTATAAGCTGAAAAACTTCCAAATCTGTAAATATACGTTTTTGAATGTATATTCCTACTATAAATCATAAACTAAAAATGATAGGAGAAAATGTTGTATATGAGAATTGTTCATAATGAATCAACAAAACAATATCTGTAGGCAATTATATCCCAATTATGTTTATTACCAACCTAGCGACTTCAAAATCCTAAAATTATCAAATTTTGTATTTAACAGCAAAATTATTTTTAATTCTAAAATTAAAAGCTCTGGTTAAGAATGATATTAATAAAAATTGTTCATTATGAATCACAGAAACATAATCTATTTAATTTTGGAAATGTTGGAATTTTTAGTTATAAACCGTAAAACTTCAAAATTTCTAAATTGCCGTTTTTGAATGCTTATTTCTATTATGATTCATAAACTAAAAATGATAGGAGAAAATGTTGTAGATGAGAATTATTCGTAATGAACCAATAAAACGATATTTGTTGACAATTATATCCCAACTACCTTTATTACCAACCTAGCGGCTTCAAAATCCCAAAATTTTCAAATTTTGCATTTAACAGCAAAATTATTTTTAATTCAAAAATTAAAAGCTCTGATTAAGAATGATATTAATAAAAATTGTTTATTATGAATCACAAAAACATAATTTATAAACGATTTATATAAAACATTTTCGAATTTTTAACTATAAGTCCTATAACTTCCAAATCTCTAAATAGACATTTTTGAACGCATATTTCTATTATAATTCATAAATTAAAAGTTATAGGAGAAAATGTTGTAGATGAGGATTGTTCGTGATGAATTAATAAAACGATATCTGTAGGCAATTATATTCCAATTATGTTTATTACCAACCCAGCGGCTTCAAAATCACAAAATTTTCTTTCGAACCATTTCGTATTTTTAGTTATAAGCTGTAACAGTTAAAAGCACAAATCCTTTTTTGTAGTTAAAAGTATTATCGCCTATTACTAAAATAATTTGTTAACTTGCTCATGTGGCACGTACAAACTTGTTCATATTGCCATTTAACTAACTAATCCATTGGACATCGCCACAAGTCTTAAAACCCACAACTAATAGCAACCATTAGTTGTATAACGGACGAACAATTATGTGAACGTATGCTCCCCGCGTGCTCATATCATAGTTATTTATACCCCATTTGTATTTTATCCGCAAGAAGGATACACGTAGGCGCGAGAATTGCGGCGGTACGGCGTTATCTTTAAAGTATCTTAGTAACTCCAGGGTTCCATTCTTTATATTTGGAGGGACACCGCCGTTTTAACACTGTTATACCTTCATTTGTCAAACGAGTTGTTAAAACGTTCCGTTGTTCTTTCTTTTAACCATTAATCATAACTTAACAAGCGTTAATAAACCTACGTTCCGTTTAAATAAAATAAAAAATGGTATGTTTTGTGATAAAAAAGACAATGAATTATTACTTGGTATTTAAGTTATAAAATGCGATTTCAAAATACCATAACCATCAACTTTTGAACTTTTCGCAATAAATTAAGTAATTAAAAAGTCCAATGCCGCCGATGTTCAATAAAGCATTGTGTTGTCAATTCGAATAATAAAGTCGTAGTAAGTCAACGTGAACACTCGGAAATAGCCTTTTAAATTGGCCGACATTAAACCTATTACACAATCGAGGGCATATTTACAATAACAATGGGTTGAATAACATTCTGATGAGTTTTTCCTTATCCCTATATTCCGTTGTAGGCGTCGCACGTCGTCGTTGTATTCCCGGAATGGATTTTATTTAATAACGTGTAATTTAACGTTCCAACTTGTTTACTCACAATCAGTACAGTTGAAATCGTCGCAGACGAGTATTTATTGTTGTAAAGGTACCTACGTGCTTTTCCGCCGGTCACGTTTTAATTACGTTCGGGTTGACTGACATCTTGTACGCTAATTATAGGAGACTTACGTTCATTAAGGAATTCCACTTTTTTTCTTTAAGCAATTAAAAAAAGGGTCTCGCGATGAAATTTTTGGTTGGTGCGGTTGTTCTTTCGCTCTCTACTACTACTTTCGAAACGTCGACAACGGCAATTATCGGCATCTCAACCAAAAAAATACCCGCCACTTAACGTGTTATTAAGAATAAAGAATGAGAATTATTTAAAAGAGATTTTAATTTACTAGAATTAAAGTTGTCGTGATTATTAAAATTTCAAAAAAAAATGAAATCTGGGTATTTTTTAAGGAAGTTTTAATTAAATCCTTGTAATAATAACGAAATTAAATTAATAAGAAAGGCTGATTTTAATAATATATAATGATTGGAGTAAGAAAATGTTAATGGTTTCATTGATTGAATCGTTTTGAAAACAGGAAGCAATTAGTCGGCTTACGATACTAAAATAACAGACCATTGAGTGACTTATTACATTACACACACATTTTCTTAAGTGGATATTTCGCTCGTAACCAAACTGGTTAATTGTATTATTCGGTACAGTAATTACAATGCGCCACTCGCCATTACCAGTAGCGATAACCACTCACGATTTATGAAATATCCCGTTTGGTATATTCTTACCTCGTTGTCTTTCTATCCGCGTGTTCTATGAAAACCTCAATAGGCCACTGCAATTATCATATATATTAATTAAAAGGAGGTAGCGGTTTGAATGGGCGCGTTTTTCCATTCACGGTTTAATGGCCGGGAGACACGCACGCAAACGCTTTTCTTTCGTGTGGGGATCCAGTATCCGTTGGCATTAGTACGCCAGTTATCGTTACATTTTATGGTGCACACCGGCGAGGTTACCGGAGAAGAAAGTATTTAGAGCAAAGAGACAGCGACCAAGGATAAGTTATCTTCTTAATGCGGATTGTAATTTTTTTCTCAGTCAAACAACTTTTACTGTAAATATGATTAAATCGGGTTTTTAAATCTGGTCAATTAACACAAATCAGAAGAATATTATTAACATTAAATTATAATAATCTTCTTCGATAGGTTCTTATAGTTCGCTTGAAAGTAAACCGACAGGATATATAATCACTAGTTTGCACTACTTTAGTTCACGCCCCTTTGTAACAATAAGAAACAAACGTAAATGCTTCAAGTAGCGCCAATTAAGCCATTTAATAATGACTCGTTCTTATCGCTACCGGTAATTCCGTAGAGGCGTGCAATAATTGATTTGAATAATGCAATTAGAGCTTTCCCGTTTATACACTGAAAGAAAACGCAAACAAATAAACGATCCCTTTAATAACTCATCTGAGAACCTCTCCACTTTAATTCTAGATGAAGCTAAGATATCAATTATGACTTTTGTACGTCTTATATACCAGCTTCGCCGAGCTCTTCGTTTCACATGTGAGCGTTTAAATAGCATCTCGGGACAATATTTATTCATGACCGCATACGGACACCTGCTCGCTGAAGAGTTAGTCCGTAGGACATTAATTTATTATGCATTACATAGATTTATAATGAACGTTGGGATCATTTATTTTCGTCTTAAGTGAAACGGTAGACAATGAAGGTGGTCGCGGAAGAAAAAATAGTCATCAGAATAAGCCTGATTAGATATCTATTAATTATTCACTACTGACAGTTTTTCTTACAGAGATTAATACCGGGAGTTCAAACAGATTATGTTTCTAAGTTGTTGTAATTAAAAAAAATAGAAATAATTACAAAATTTCTTGGAAAAATTAGTTTTTCTACTCATTAATTTAGTATCTTAGACCACATCGTAATGCTTAAAGAAAAACATGAAATTTTCATATTTTGTTATGACTTGAGTTGCAAAAGAAAATTCTGAAAATAGTCTTGAAATCAAAATAAATTTGTAAAAAATTCATAAAATCAAAGCCATCAAAGTAAAGATGTAAGTCAAGAACAGCGTCAAGCATTTTTGATCCCTACATTTAGAGGTTGTGGATTATCAACTAAATGCTATGCAGACCAATCATGGAATTGATTATCCTTCGTGATGCGAGAAGAAGAACGATTTTAATCCTAATAACGAAGTCCTCTACGGCTTACCCAAATTACACCTATCCGTTCCCGCCAACAAGTTTTATCCGGACATTTTGCATTAAACTCCTTAAAACATCTGTTTATCTCTCCTGAGTTACACCATCACTCGCACAGTAACCATTTGGACCGCGTTATACATCACTTGACTAAGCGACAAATTAATAATGTTGAGAAAAACGAGATTTTCGTTTTCATCTCTCAAAAAATATAAGACTTCTCAGAATAGACAAGCTCAATCTATTGAAAATTGTTTGCTGCCTGTCTATTTGATGACAGTTATTAGAAGCACAGAAGCCGCTTGGTCAGTCGTTACGTTTTACGATTATATAGAGTGTTTCTGTAAAAAGTGACTAACACTAGATTAATTTCAGTTATAAAACTTCTATTATATGATAACTAACTTCAGGTTTAAAATGTCAACCTTAATTTTGACATATTTGTAATCTGCATTAAAAATCCTTTAAAATGAGTACAAACACGACATATTTATCTTCTATATTAATGAAGTTATGGTCAACTTCCAGTTAAGAATGTCAACGTCAATTTTGACATATTTGTAATCGTCGTGAAAATGCTTTAAAATGAGTCCAAACATGATACGTTTAATTCCAATATTATTTGAGATATAAGCAACTTCCGGTTTGAAATGTCAATGTCATTTTGACATATTAATTTTTATAAAATGTCTTAATATTTGTCACAAAAACAAAAATATAATTAAAAAAAATTTAAAATTAAGGTTGCTATTAATATTTAAAAATTAAATTGCTATCTTCATTGTTGCTAATTTCGGGTTTAATGTTTTTTAATACAACTTTTTTGTTTTTTGAGATAAGTGTCATCTTTGGACTCATTTTAAAGGTTTTTTAATGAAGATGATAAATATATCAAAATTGACGTTGACGTTTCAAACCGGAAATGATTGTATTTCCATTAATATTAAAGTTAAATATGTCGAGTTTGGAGTCATTTTAAACGATTTTTTATGAAGTTGACAAATATGTCAACTTCTTAACGAGCAACTTTACTAAGCAAGAACTTCTAACTTAAACGAGGACCTTTACTATAAAGAAGACCTTTACAAGGTTGAAAAACAAGATTGAGAAGATGGCCTTAAAGATAAAATTTACAAAGACCAAGTTATGGTGGAAAAGATTGGTCATGATAAGCAGTTAATACTAACTATGGGTCAGAAACATAGATTTTAGTGCAGAAAGACCAAGAAGCACTAAGGAGATTACAGAGGAAAGTGCTTAGAAGAATATATGCCGTTGTTAACGATAACGGTGTCTGATGTCAGCGTGAGAGATAGTTAAATAAAAATGCAAAGGTTGAAATGGATTGGCCATGTAACCAGAATGGACATAAAAAGTACCACTAGAATTATCTTTGATCGCCGTGGACTTGTGCGTACAAGATGGGTTGGTAGATCGAAAAGACGATTTGTGGACGAAAAACGCGGAACTGTTAAGCTGTAGAGCCAGCTGAAGATCAGTAACTACACCAACAACCAATGGAACATTTTCTTGAGAAAAGTCTTGGTTGCCACTTTGAGGGACTCCAAGTTTTGACCAAAACGATGATTTTGTCTTTTAAATTGGTGAAGATTGATGAAGAATGATCCACAACCAAATACAACCCAACTATAAATAATTACGTTTTAAATTGGACTCATAAAATTTTTTTATATTTTACATTTGTATGTTTTTTTTTGAATAGCCTCATTTACAATAACTTATACACAACACGCGTCGTCACCAAGCAATGAAAGACGTTTTATCCATATCCTAGAATGCGTATTAATAAAAAGAATGAATAAAAAAAAACTGGACGTATAATAGGTTTCCGAGCAAGGAAAGTGTACCGCCAGGAACGCGTTCTAATGTCGATAAATTAAACATTAAACACATCTGGAGTCGCGCGCCGCCGCCGGATCTTGCTGGTAATGCGAGTTACATGCAGGTCATAAACGTCAGATAATTCATACCCGCTAACACACATAATAAAAATGAAGGTAAACCAGGTAATATTGAAGAAACGAAAACTTTAAAAGACGTGATTAATTACGAGTTGTTGCTATACAGAAAAACGTTTAATGTGTAGCAAAGCTTCAAGTTGCATAAATCTTGTACACGATCTATATAAATATCTTCTATTTAGTTATTGTTATTTAGCCGATTAAATTTTTAATCTTAAGATTTAATTTAAATTAATTTCCTGTTAACTTATCACGTTTTCGATATCGCGACAACACCTACGTGCATTAAAACTTTATTTATTATAGGTAAAAACGCACTTTATTCCGTTTAATTGTGACCATCAAGGTTAAAATATAAATAAGAAAACCATTTGCTTCTACGCTTCGGGTGGAATTTATCGCTTTTATCGTTAATGGGATCTCGATTAAAAGACACACTTATAAAAGTTTAGTGAAATAGCTAATAGATAAGCAAATGACATCGTATAACAAGGCGAGTATGTATCTAGAATAGTTTCGTTTCTATTTAATTAACAATAATAAGTTAAGCTAAGTTAAATCAAGACGTAAATTTTTTTTATTTCAATGCCGCATTATTTTGCCCATTTTAAATAAGTTGTAACATTAAATATACATTCCATGAACTGAAATAGAACCAACCGACTTAAGAATTTACCGGTTTATTGTGTAGTATACAGATTTAGTATTCTATTTTGTGTTTAGCCTCATATAGAAACGAGTTTTATTACGTTAAAGGGTATGAATAACACATCAATTTCTGATTTCTCATTCCAAGTTAGAAGATGCAACAAAATCTCACATGGGAGATGTGAAAATGTTTAATAATTATTACTCATTAAATACACATCATAAATCCTGTAATTGTAAGATAATGGTACTTTTCAATTTCTGAGGAAGATAATTTTTACCTAACTACTTATAGTATAACATAAAATTACTTCACAAATGCATTTAAGCTAACGTGTATATCTGATACGCGTGTGTGCGTTACATGGTAGAGTTGGTCGGTTGACCATAAAGCTTTGGTAAAATGTGGCGTATCTTCTCAGTACGCACCGCACACATCTGCAGGTAAATAAATAATACGAGACATCTAATTTAATTCGATCAGATAAGTTTACAAATCGGCTGCTCGCTCCTGGAATGGAAACGAAGAGGTATTAAGTCTAATCTGATGGTGGAAGATGAGAAGTCATCTTCGACACACCGGGAGAGTCCAGATTGGGCCATCCATCTACGCGAAATTATTCATAACTTTTGTACAGGTATCAGTCGAGTCGTCCCGTCGTAAAGGATCTGGGCCATCGTTGGAGAAATTGGCCTTTATTATCATTTAAATTCGAGGATTTTAATTGAAATGTAAACTTGATCTGGCGATGCATCGGTGCACCGACAACTGACCAATACTGTCGATGATAAATCCGATGAAAGCGTACGGTTCATAAATAATTATAATATGTTTACAATCGAAATCAACAACCGATTTTATTTAATTCAGTAGTGATATCTCTCATCCTTTCTGAGTCATCGCTTTTTAACGATCGTTGTCGGTAAAAATCCATAACCTACGCTCATCCTATTCGCGTTTTAATTACAACCAATCCCCAATTACAGTGTAAATATGTAGACATTCGTGTGGGATATTATTTATACATGTAGATTTTAAACTATATAATCGATATTCTGATTTATGTCTCGGCGGCCTCCGGAGCGTTCTTTGTGCGCCGACTTTTTACTCGCCGGTTTCTCTTCTTTTGCCGTCTCGATTTACATAAAATAAGCAACGAGACCGGGCCCATAACTCATCCGGTGATGCTTTGAAAGGGGAAGTGATGCCTTTATTGCGAACTCTGTGTACACCTCTCATCTCAAATGCCCGATCATGAATATTCTTTTGCATAATATGACACTCTCTTGGTAAATAGAAAACTATTCAATTTTAATACACTATTTAAGCTATTTATTGTTATGGCTCTGGGAAAATTGTTCTCGATATAGCCAAGTTTTTGTCAACGTGACTTCTGCTCAAATAAAGATATTCTCAGTTATATTAGGAACAGCACCACCTAATAGAGAAAGATCATATTAAACTCTTATCTCTTGTTTAGGAGCCTTATCCAATTCAAAGAAAATTCAAAGATTCAGAAAGTTTATCCATGAAGAAGGATTTAGTCTTGCAGGACATGCAGAGTCATTAACCAGGAGTCAATAAATAGAAATCGAGATAACCAACAAAAAAGAATAGAGCGTGCAGAAAAGGAGTCCTCAGTTATGAGAGAGGAAGTAAGTGTTGTACTCATAAAATTGCAACCCAGCAAATCACCAGGAGAAGATAACGTCGTGGGCGAAATGATAACAACACTAGGAGATACAGGAATCGATGTTATGCACAAAATATGCCAAGTGATTTGGGATCAGGGTGAGAAAACTGGACTAAATCGATATATGTCACACTTCACAAAAAAGATTCCAGAGAGATATTTGGCAATTATTGAACAATTACCTTCATCTCGTACGCAAACGAATTCATGTTCCAAATAATAGCAGAATATCGTCGCTATATCGTCACAACTACCACTGAGGCTTCCAGGGCTTCCAGGGCGAGAACAAATATTGAATATACAGGGTGTATCTGAATGACTGCAACAAACTTCAAGGGGTGATTCTTTAGTGAATTTTAAGGGTACTTTGATATATGAACCATGGGTGACTTCGGCTCCCCTAAGGAGCTACACCCCTCCAAAAATAGCGGAAAATTTTGGTTTAATTTCTTTTTCTCAAAAACCATAAACGCTAGGATAATGAAATTTGGGGAATATGTTTAACTCATAATAGGGCACGTTTTGACCCTATTTGTACTTTCAATCTAAGCTTCTAAACTACTAAACGTAACCACCCCCGTTCAATTTATGCCTAGATTTTTTTTATGAAGATGATAAATACATTGGAAAAATTTCAGTTAGATAGATAAAACTATTCTAAAACTTTTTTGTCTCTCTGATGTTCTTCTAAAAATTAATAATTTCTGAGAAAAAAAATAATTAAGCAAACACTGTTAAGCTGTAGGGTTGTTAATCGAAAGTTGGAATGAATTTTTATTGAAAAAATCTTAGTAGGCTTTGCAATCTTTGTCAGAAATATTTTTGACGTTTAAATATCAGTTGGTTTTCTTACTTTATTATTGTTTTATTTAAAATTTTGAAACGTCGAGTGAACGAGCGTAAATGCGATAGAACTTTATTCAAAAATTAATTTGAGAAACAATAATAGTACGAAAAACTGACATTTAAACGTCAAAAATATTTCTGACAAAGATTGCAAAGCCTACTAAGATTTTTTCATTCAAAATTCATTCCAACTTTTGATCGACAACCCCGTTGTTTAACGGGCAGTGTTTGCTTTACTATTTTTTGTCTCAAAAATTAGTCGTTTTTGGAAAAATTTCAGAGTGACAAAAAAGTTTTAGAATACTTTCATCTATCTATGTAAAATTTTTCTAATGTTTAGAAGGGTTTTGAAAGTACAAATAGGGTCAAAACGTGCCCTATTATGAGTTAAATATATTCCCCAAATTTCATTTTCCTAGCGTTTATGGTTTTCGAGAAAAAAAAATTAAACCAAAATTTTCCGCCATTTTTGAAGGGGTGTAGTTCCTTAGGGGAGCCGAAGTCGCCCATGGTTCATATATCAAAGTACCCTTAAAATTCACTAAAGAATCACCCTTGAAGTTTGTTGCAGTCATTCAGATACAGCCTGTATAAGACAAATCATAGAAAAATTCAGAAAATTTTACATGCTCATTTATATACATATACTGAATAGATTACACAAATGATTAGCCCTGACTAAAGAACGATAATGAGGTTGATAAGGATTTTCTTTATCTTTCTTTACAGATTAGAGTGCTGGTGATGAAGAACAACAGACAAAAAGAAAATCAGAATCGCAGAATGCCAAGAATTTCGACTTGATGGCTGAATTTTTTTGAAAGACTTATCTTAGAAGGCGTAGTAACTGGCATAACTGACATACAATTATATCATAAACGCCACGGGATAAAGACATTCAAGATGGCTGAGAGCAAGGATGAATAGAGAAATGCTCTAGAGAAGAACTCATGAAATAACAATTCTCTAATATGAGATTTCAACCGAGAAGAAGACGGAAGTCTTCTTCATAAGAAAATTATAGATATCTTAAATCATATTGTGCAGAATTAGTAGAAAGTATACAAGTATAGCAGATGATATAAAAGTAAGTATTAAATGAAGACATACATTTTACATATTAATAGTAAAAAAATAATGTTTGATTTCCTTATGGGTCGGTATAGAACCAATATACCAACACCTTTTAACCGTAAACCGTCGGTGAAATTACCAAGGTATCGTGTAATAGCAAAGTGCAGGATTGCTCTTAAAAGCTTTATTCAAAAGGCGAAGAGTCCGCAGTTACATGTACCGTAGCGCAATCCGTGACAATTTATCTGGATGCATTAATACTTAACGGCTCCAGTGCACGCGTTTGCCGTGGAATAGGTAAGAAGAAGGTGAGGGTAATGGCGCCCGACCAGTTGGTATAATGCGGATATGTGTTACGGAAATCTTGTTCCATTGCTTATTGGAGGCAAAGTTCATCGTATAACAGTACAGCCGTGCATACTTTATAAATTTCTGGTTCGCACCGACACGTGAGCGTCGGCAACCATTAATCTGTACGGTAAAAGATCTTAGTGCTGCCCAAGCACCAAGGCATTACTCGAAATGGGGTATTTAGCGATTCTACGTAACACTTATATCTAAACGGTATCCGCCGTTGGCTTCGCTTAATGCTAAAAATTATTGCATGGCAAAAACCTATCTATCCGTATTTACTAAAAGCAATATACTGGGAGATTACACCTTAATACCTCCTCCAATACTAAAAATTCTTCTATCCACAAACAAAGTAAAAGAATCGAAAGTGAAAGATGAATTAATAAATGAGTTAATATCATATACCAAAGATGGCAATGAATCTATTGTTAAATCGATTTAATCGAAACAGTAACTGGAAAGTTGTAATCAATTATAAACGTGCCACATCACTCTTATATTGAACCGACACGAAACGTTAAGGAATTTTGAAAGTTCATCCGCCCATTATCTAACCTACATTCGAATCGTCCAGCATTACAATTGAAATCGAAATTGAAATCACAAGGCTCTCCACCATTCGTGTTATTTTTGACATTTGCCGTCCGCTCAACTATTTCCACATCAACGAAGAAGTCTTTATTTTACGCAACATTTTCTTATTTTTTCAAAAGAAACATAATTAAAAAAAGATAAATGATGTCCACCTATTTTTCATTGTAAAAGTATCATCCTACACTCTAACACTCGATGTATACTTCAAATAGAGTTAGAAATGTTTTTATAATGAAACGATGGGATTTACGCAATTCGATAAAATTTAATTACAGACTTGTTGCTATTCTGACAGGTAAGATTGACATGTCGAATGTAACGAGTTTCGTCGCACCATAATTTTAACGGCCGCATCAATTAACGGCTAACTCAGAGTAGAACAATAACACCTTCGCAACGGACAACTTGGAGAATTAATTAGCCAATTTACATCATTAGATGATGTGCATTTCAATTAGGTTCTTACATATTTATTTTTGTAAATGTATTGGGCAATATTATCTATTTAATATATCAGTATGTTTAAATATAAATGTTAGCGCTCATAGATAGGATCCAACTCGGCTTATTCTTCAAATTATTCAACGTTGGATTGTTGTATATTTTTCATTGAAGTATAACCAGAACTAATATTAGATCTAGAACTAGAATCATTCGGGTTTAGCCGTCTTAAGAGACGTGCGGCTAAATCCAAATGTTTCTAGTTCTAGGTCTAGTGTTAGTTCTAATGCTAGTGTTAGTTCTTGTTTTAGGTGTTATTCAGCGTTATATTGTTGTATATTTTTGATTGAACTAAAAATCGGCTAAATCGAGGTTTTACTATAATAACATAATATAAAAACATTGATTAATGAATATTATTGATTATAATGAATGAACAGTTGGTCCACATTAATTAATTTCCCGAACTGTTTGATATTTCCGCTTACATTTCTGTTATATTTCAATCGACGTTTGATAGAAATAATTTTTTGAGTGACTTTATAAAGCCGAAGAACGAACACGTGCTCCCTCAACGACGGTGACAGTAATTAATAGTTGGGTTTGGACAATAATAATAACAACGGAATTAATAATAGACCAATCAAGTTGGTCCACATTGTAAATTACCGGTTCACAATGGGGACGCCCGGCGACGGCGGTCCAAACAACACCACCGACAACAATAACCCCACAGCACGGAACGGAATATAACGTCACAATTATGTAAAACAATGAAAGTGTTAAAATTGAACGGGCAAGCAGAGAGCACGTTGTTCGTCGAGAACGAAGTTGTCATTAGATTGTAAGACCTCATGGTGGGCCACCCGAAAAAACAATTCATTCGACGTCGAACAATAGAAGTGACCACTTTAGCTAATAACTGGTTTTCGATGTTGTGAACGCGAAAGGTCACCTCTTTGATTCTGTACGGCGTAAGCGTGCTTTAATTCTTAAAAAGAAATGGAGCAACAACGTTTAAGGTGTCAACTGAAACCATTGTGAAAAGCACCACGAGATATTACAAGATACAATACCACTACTGACATAGATAGATAATTAAATATCGTTTAATTGCCTGTCAGATGGCATTAGTTTATCGGTTCAATAATTTGATTGTTCGGCCATTGTCATTGCTCAATCGAACTTCTATTTGTTTTATTGTTAAAATGTCACAGTGCGCGCGTTTTATGATCTTTTTATGACCCTAACAAACCGGATTACCTCTCTTGAAAGAGTTAGCTTTTATTGTTCACTACTAACGGAACATATTACTACTTAATTGTCGTTAATTATTACTATTACTTTAACCTTTTCGTGTACTTAACTGTTTATTTTACTGATTTTACTATTTACAACTTATTACATTCAAGTTATTACTTTATGTTATGTTACGCTATATCTTCATTGTAATGTACAGACATTGCAATAAATACCTTAAATGTAATAATTTATTTAAAATTGTTCATATGATTAAGTCGCAAAATTGATTGAAAACTCCTAAGAAGAGTTAGATTTGAACCAAATCTATGAATCAAATGTGAATCAAATCTATGCTTCAAAAAGTTTCTAAAAATTCCTAGTGGAACACATACGAAGGTAATCGTTTAAATTCATAAAAAACAGAACAACACTAATGCCAAAATCTTTTTCAATAGCTTAGCTAAGTAAAAAATGACCATTTTGGCGTTTTTGCCGCTTTGGCTTCGCAGCATCGATGTGTTCTCTGTTATTAATGCAACTCCACTTAGGTTGGGTTGGGTTAATCCTGTACTATGAATTAACCCAACCCAACTTAGTTGTGTAGGTGTAGTTGGTTAATTCTTTTCGATTGATTAATCCAACCCAACCTAAGTGGATTTGGTTAAACCTTTTCGATGGATTAACCCAACCCAACCTAAGTGGAGTTACATTAATAACAAAAGATGCATCGATGCTGCGATTCGCCAAATACTGTATTCACTGCTAAAATGACCAAAAGAAGTTCAAGTGAAGTACTGAGGTTGTGGGGTATTTTCAAAGTTGTGTAGTGTAACCTGTACCATATTTGCAAACCTGAAACAAAACTTGCACATGGTGACTAATGTTATTGCAGTGATCCTTGGATTAATAAATCCTCGATTTATGGACTAGCGGTTTATTTCTTCCCATAGGACTATCCTATTTGATAATTTAAGCAGCCTTGAGATTCACTCGTCTATTCTGGATTCTAATCTGGAGACTTATAAAAAAAACTTTACCAATTTATTGCCCAAAACTAACCAAGCTACGACATAATATATGGTGAAGTCATCCTTCAAAACAACTAAAAGCATTATTTTAATCTAAAAGTAACTGATTCCCATAAATAACCTGGTTTGATTCAACTTACAAAAACCTTTAAAATTGTTACATTTAGTGTAATTATGGGAACCGATATAACCGGATATATGATTTAAAGCATATAGATAACTATTAGCTTACATCGTAAATTCAATTTAGTATCCGTTAAAATCTAATTTCAATCGGTATGTAGAATACTTCCTTTGAATACTAATTGCGAGAGCCTACGGGAGAAAATTAAATACACTATTTTAATCATTTTAAAGCATATATTATCCGGTCAATTGTAATATACGCGACACAGTTTGTATAAACAGAATTAATAATAATAGTATAGGTGTTATGAATTAGGCACATTACAAGTTTAATATTATCATACTCTATAAAGAAAAAAAATAATGTGATAATAACCACCTGACACTGAAATATAATTAAAGTATACTTGAGTATATACATATAACTATGGACCCATTATTATGCGAAACACTTTTAACCACACCTTTGTTGAATAGCAGGTGACAGAATTGTTGTAATAATAACCCAATTTATTACAGAATATAGTGTGTCATTAAGATTTTAATTTATTGTCTTATACTCTTAGTTAAATAGATTTTTTTAAATCATTTTTTCTTAAAAATGTGGAATAATAAAACATACATAATAAATCATATATATCTAAAAATGGAATTTAATTAATTTGATAAAATTTAAATTTGATACATTAATACTTGTTAAATTATGCATTCAAATAGTACATTATACATTCGGTTTATGCGAGTCTCATTAATTTATTCCAACAATAAACATATCATTAGCATATTTTTACGTCCAATCTTCTAACAATCATATTCATTTTCCCCACATTTACGTCTGGCCAACCAACCTACTACAATCGTACGGACATAGTACAACATCATTTATAATCCCACATTGTGTTTGATGAACTGCAGATTGCGAATATTGATTGTGCAACGGTTACATGAGTTACAACCACCGAATATGGCTAATGATGATGCGGCGTTGAGAGTGTTGGTAAAGTTTTACCGTTTTTCTCTTTTGCGCTTATGGAAATCGCCGACCATTAGGAATAAAACACTATTAATAATGATCGACCAGACAGCATATCGACCAACGCAAATAATTTCACTAAAAACTTTTTTGTTCAAACTCGTTGGTTGTATACTATATGAGATTCTTCACCTAACAAGGTTTTTCATTTTTCAATTTGAGTTAGTTAACCTTTAGTTGTTGCAAAATACATTCGCATTCCAAGATGTATTAGTCATTATAACGTGTATCTGTAGATTTTTTTATAAATCTTTATAAATTTACGATTAAAAAAATGTTTTAAATCCATTTTAAGTTAATCCTTCATATTCCAATTTTGTCTAATACCGAATTTGGGTTATTAATACCGTCACCATGCACTAAATGAAAAATACTGAGGTTTCTCTTCTGAACTGGAACAGTTTCAATGTAAGTTGCCCATATTTCGTTTAAGTGCTTCACATACATAAATGTATGTGTTGCTTTCTCTATTTTCTATAAGGTTGTGATATTAGATATCACATTTTTGTTAACTAACTTAATAATGTCCATTGAAACGTTGAAAATTTATTTCCCTGGAGTAAACCTAAAAGAGAGTTAATACCCGTCACTGTAAATAACCGTCTTTTGCAGAAACTGCACTAAACCCCCATAAGTATACGAATCCATTATTGGCCACGTCTCAGATTAACATATATAATTGCACTTTACCCACAATTCCCTTGTTCTCTAACCCATAGATCGGGTCCTAGAGCTCATACCATGCATTTAGATTCACTTCAAAAACGTTAAAGTTTATCCTCGGACCGTGTCGACGTTGCGAGCAAAACAAGGATAGAAAACGATCCGAAGGACTTCACGAACACCGCAGATAACGTTGTGGACGTGAAATATATCTTAATTCCTGCGGAGTATTGTGTGTCGCGCAATCAGGTTGATTTTTGTAATGGCCGTTCAACGAAAACAGCTTCGGATTAGATGGACAAAACCATAAACGTAGGTCTGGGTCATAAAGGAAGGTTTGTGTGCTCACGACTCACTTCGTTGGCCGTAAAAGGAATCAATGGACGCATCTTTCTTCTACAGCAATTCGAGACATTACAACAAGAACTATTTTAGTACAGCCGATAGAATCATATTATAAAAATTTAGCACTACATAAATATTATTTTATAACAGAATTTTTTTTTTCAGAAATTAGTAAATTTTACGTAATATCATCATTCTTATAAATCAATAAGATATATATTTTTTGAATTAAGTTTAAAACTAAATGAATGTTTAAAACATCTAAACTATATGTATTTATGGAAATATGGACGCAGGAAATTAAAACTTTGCAATCTAAGATAATAAGAATTAGTCAAATAAGTTAGAATCATACCAATTTTCGATGACTGGAAAGTGATTGTTGATGTAAAATAGCAAGTTGCTGTAATTCTTTTCCTCCTAGAGCAGCTCTTCTCATTGATTCCTTCTAAGTTGTGATGATATTTTCAGTATTTGAAGCCTAAATCCAACCCAACCCAATCTAACTCGATCTTATCTCTACGCTTTCTGGTTTACCGAAGCTTCCTGAGCATATTGTCAATACTTAAGTTATAACAATGAAGGTTACAGCTGTATTGAAGAACATAATTTATTCAATAACTGAATTTCACTAGAGATATTACAACTGCATTGATCAAGACTATCATGATCGCCTCTTATGTGTTGGTGCTAACATCACCTCTATATTTTATTATGAAGATCTTTGTGGTATGGTCTACACCTTAGAAACTTTAATACTACTGTATTGATATAGCATGATGGTGCAACAATTGTTTTTAAGATTTCTAGCACTATTTTGCTTGATTAGGCTTGATTTATAGAATTTTTCAAATATGTATTTAAGTTATTTTATCAATTTTGACCATATTGAAAGCAGAACTCATGTAGCTTAGGACGCAATCTATTCTTTCTGAGATAGCATTAGATTTTGACTGTTGATGACAACATAATGGATCATTTGACCACTTGCTTAAGTGTAGACTCATCAGAAAGCGACCTCGTTGTAGACCTCGAGGACTTTTTACGTTTCTTCATTGCAGTTCTTAATCTTTTTAAAGTTTTAAACCTTATGGATGGTTAGCAACCCGTTCTCCAAAAACTTGCACAGCTTCTTTTACTAGACCATAGTAGCCGCAATTTTTTGTTTTAACCGAATCTATCTTGGAAATCGTATTCTTATCTGTTGGATTAGGTAGTAATAAAGTAAGTATGTATATAATACATTTCAATAGAAGTAGGTACATGATAATAATAGAACCTCTGGTACACATAGATTTCAGTATCAATCCGTATCTACATTGGAGATTCTGTCGTGGCTATCTACACGACACCACTTTCGCTTTTCGTAGAGCGCAAACTATTACAGTCTCCTCACGACCTCCGCAACGTACCACCTTTGTATGGAGATTTTTCGATTAGAGATCGAGAGAGAGAGAAGGAGGCAGAAGGATGACGACCAGCGACGATAAAAAGAAGCTGACAAAAATGACTGGCGACTGAAAACGAAAGATAAACTCCTAATAACATGCGTTAGAGCCCATTGTCTATGCTGCGTGGATCCACCACGATAATTTGCAAGTCGTCTCGTCGTGGTTTTGGCCTCTTTCTCTTTTCGTCCTCTTTCTGTTCTCCCCTTTCGACGACGTCCGACTTCATTGAGACACCCACCTCCATTGTATACACCGGTAATGATAAGTTTCGTGCGAGCACAATTGATTCTGTATAACACGTGCGCGATGATATATTAGAATATCCCTTAAATAATGATACCATTGTATAAATAGCGGGATTTCTGGGTGCTAGACTGCACGTGCTTCTTTAAATTTATAAATATATTCGTAACATTTTCTTTGATATTTTTGAGTCAAAATTTTTCTAGTTGCAGTGACAAAGAAAAAAATTATGATTGGGCCTACGCAATGGATTTTGGTTTGAGAAGTTGAAGAAGTTCGTTTAAGAAACCGTAAGGTTTGTCTGATTGTGTCTTGGCGGACCCGGTTTCGACCGTGCTCACGGTCGTCGCATCGAGATCTGGGCAACATCATCAAGTGTGTGTATATCTTCCGCTCACAATGGGGCCCCTCTTTGTGAATGGACAGCGATATCAC
This sequence comes from Onthophagus taurus, assembly GCF_036711975.1. NCBI lineage: Eukaryota > Metazoa > Arthropoda > Insecta > Coleoptera > Scarabaeidae > Onthophagus > Onthophagus taurus. The sequence goes on from NC_091967.1 coordinate 8,917,962, forward strand.
TGTCCGGTATCGCCCGTTTAAGTGGAAAAGGAAATACAGTATTTACTGTGTACGCGCGATATATATCTCGGTGGTCTCGGTCGTTTTCTTTTCTACCCGCGTCTTCGCGGTGTATTTTCTATTTGTACCGGGCGCTGGCTGGTTTCACCGGCTGCCCGTATACAGAACGGCCCCGTAATTGTCGGCACTGTTAGGTCTCGAAAGAAATTGTTTATTTGTAAAATTGGCTCCAAATATGTACTAATAGTGCACGGTTATTTACCGAATGAATAATGTATTTCTCGAAATAAACCGGACGAAATACGTTTCAGATCGTGGAGATCTCTAGAGAATATAAAGATTTAATGCTTACAAACACAGTAGATTTATGTTATTCTTTTATATCCTTCACATGAGAGCAAATTCTGAGTTAACGAAACTAATGGTTGCTGTCAGAGATTATTCACTTTTATATTTCGAAAAACTTTAACCGTAAATAAACTTACACGTGCAGTAAAACCATGTCCCGTACGGTTTGACATTTACGCTAAGGAATTGAAGAGATGGTTTCTAGCTGTATATGAAACCTGAGTCGTCAGTTAATTGATGTGCTACGGTTATTAAGCATATGATTGTGAGAGAGGCGGCATACATATACTTAAATTGCCGCCGGCAAACTAGAGATGAATGGGAAATTGCATTTTCATACACTGAACCAATCGAAAGGTTGCGTAGATATGTATATGGATACGAGAGAATTACGTTGGCGCAATATCTCTGTGATAATGTCGAGGATTTATCATGATTTTCAATTGGATACACATTTTTTAAATAACATTGAAGGTTTTGCACCTCGAGGGCTATCTAAGTTTTATTATTGTGCAAGAATGCCAATGAAAGGTTTCTTGTTTTAACTTTTTATCAAATTGATATCCAGAAGGATCTTCATACCTGAAACAAAAAAAAGATGAAATTAGTAACTTTATATGGACGAGTTTTGTGTCGTAACTCAGAGATCGACACGTCTTTATTGAAATTCCTGGTAAAAGACCAGATTAAAACGGTCAGTTATTTTAATTATCAGATAAGCCGGCACTTTTCCCTGAGTGGTTCGAAGATTTATGGAGAATTGGAGGACTCGAATGGAAACATTATCGCCCACGCGGTACATTCCACTTAATTGTTTCACAAATTAAAGGCGATCGTGTCGCAATAGGTTGCCAATAGGGCTATATTTGCATATTATCTGATAGAAAGCTGTTGCGAAGGTAATTATTTGGAGACAATGTGTCCGGTATATAATTTCGCTCCAACAACTTAGTTGTCGTCGTTTTGAACAATAGCAATAAATTATTATCACGTAATGGAAACGTTATACGTCGTAATATGTAACATATGTGTAGAGGTCGATATAGATATTAATTATTAAAACCATTAGATAATGTTTATGTTTATGTTTACATTATATACCAGTCACATATTACGGTTCAATATATAAACATAAATATTGAATAGGTATCTAATTTCCATAAAGTTAAATAGATATCTTCTTTACTACAAGACCTATAGAAGTACGTGTACAGGTCAGGTCTTGTCTTGTCAAAACGTCAAGTTAAATAAAGCCATTTTGCATCGCATTATTGTTCAGAAGTAACAGGGAAAGGATGTGCGCGGCTTTGTACGTACACGATTCGTAGAGAGTCGGTTGGCCCTTTTTAGTATGCTGATGGTGATTCCCGAACAGCTAGTTAGTAAGCTGATATCTGTTATCTTGACCGTATCTGGCCGTCATCTTGCATCACATGGCCTCAGCGGTTGTGCCGGTTCTCGCAAATTAACTGAAAGTGACTTTTTCACCGTGTACGTACAAGGAACGTCTCAATAAAAGAGTCCAATTATGTTCGCAAAACGTTTGACCGCAAAAAATGGAATGTCAAAAAACTTTTTCTGTCTGCTCTTATATATTACTCTTACACAAAGTGGTTTATCTTCATTGCTGTTAGAGATATAACAACCAAACATAATGTAAATTATTAAGTGGAATGTCATTTTATTTTTTTTTTGATAGAAATTTATTTACATAAAAGCTTATAGGCCATAAACCAAGTATTTTTTCTATTTTAAAATCAATTAAGAGCGGTTTGCGTGTTTTCCTCTCGTACTTATTTACAACCTTCGCGGTTATTATCGCGACACGGACGTGCTGTAACCCACGTGCGTGCTACAGTTTACGATACGTCTAACATAGTGGTTGTTCTAAAGTGGCTAGAATTTGCATTAGGTGCCAATAGAGCAATTAGGTTCATTAAAGTCGTAAGGTTTTAGAATACTATTAGAAAGAATATTTAAAATTAATTTTTATATTAAATCTTTAAAACTTACTAAATATATTTATCCAACATTTTATCATTCTACGTTATGTTTCGACATAAAGGATTAATTAATTCATATCTCCAAAATGTAACCACTACCCCAAATAAAATCTTGGACTAAAGGTAAACCTAACTAGCCATCTCTCTTTCATTAAATTTTCAAAATCCAATCGTAACTCAATCTCAGCTCTCAGATCATTAACCCACAAATCTTTTGTCCTCGTGCTCTTAGATCAATACCTCATTCCTCTTTCCAGTTTTTGATCAGTCTCTTTATTCTATTGTCAGTCTTTTTATTGTTTTCGCAGTGTTTGTTTAATTTTTTCTATTACCTTTCTCTTTCTGGTCTTGCTCTTTTCTGTCGAAGATCTTTCATCCTTTTATAATCCAATACCAGTCTCATTCTTCTCATTCAATTTTGCTATCTTTTTCCTCATTTCCAGTTTCAGTTCAGTTCGTCTGTTCTATTACCAGTTCTATTGCCACTCTCTTTCGATTACTCCTCTTTTCAGTCCATTTCTTATTATCTTTGTTCTGCCAGCCACCTTCTTTCTTTTCATTCTTTATTTAGACTCTTTATTCTGTTTCCATTCCAATTTTTCTTTTCTTTGATTCGTTCCTTTTTAACCTCCATGATCATTTTCTTATCTTTTTTTTCTGCATAACCTCATTCCAATCATTTTTTTCTGTTCTCTTTTTCTCAGGGACTCTCTTAGTAAAGTAATAGGATTGTAGTCATTCTTTTGAGTTTAAGCATCGTTTTGCGACATTTCTCTCCTGATTCTTGTTAAATTCATTATTAATCATTATTTGGGATCTTTTCAGAATTGTAAGATGGATTTCTCACTACAAGATATTGACAGCTTTATCCAGGTCATATCTTGAACTTGATTGATGACACGAGTCTGTGTTGTTTTGTTCTAAGGGTGTTGATTGAGGAAAGGGATTTAAGAGACTTATTAGAATTAATGATTTTGATTCTATGCTGCACTAGCTTATTGCTAACCTGAATATAGAAGAAGGAACAAAGTACTAATTTATAAATTGTGCACCATAATGAGAAACATCATTAATGTCAAAAATATTTAAAAACCTATATTTAGACGAGTTATTTTGGTTAGTATTTTTTTTGCACAAATAAAGAACATTTGCTACCTGGATAAGTAAAATTAATTATTCGAGCTGTGAATTACGTAAAACAGACCCCTGACATTGAATTACGCTTTGAGGATGCAAGAGCCGAGAAGATTGAATAACCACTTAACAACGTCTGTAATTTCAGAAGCTTAAAAAATTAATACTTAAAGTTTATTGAACCAGTGCGAGTATAATTTCTTCAAGAATATCCAAAAGGACAATTTTATTCCACTATATATAACTTCTAGAACGAGTTACTAAGAGTTTAAGATATCAATTACGTTGTACAGGAAATGGTGAGAACGGTTATCGTGTTTTTATTGGTTTAAATCTTAAACAAGTATTTAATTTCTATTTTATTTGAGTAGTTAAAAAAAACGGGTCCTCGTCAATCTTAGTTACGAGCTTCGCGTGCCGCCAAGTTGCTTCTAATGCGGTTGCCGTAATTATTTCGTACTTAGCAGGGATATAACCGGATCGATGCGTCAGTTGAGCATCTTCTCATCCATCATCTTGAGCCACTTGTGGCAACTATCTGTGGATAATCACAGGATAACGAAGTGGATAGCAACTTAGAAGCTATTATACTTAAAATGGTCGCAACTGTACGCATAATTATTTTGTATGGAAACGTTTAAATTATTTTAAGTTTATTCAACTTTAATTTTAAAATCAATATAATTCTTCCAACCCACAAATCTGATTGTTTCAGGTATCGAGTACCATTGATCTGTCTGCGTGTGCTCGACGTTCGTAAAGCGGTGCGAGTTTTCTGGTCAGGTCGGGTTGAAGGACGAAAAAAGAGGAGCCCAGCGAAGGTGGAGAACATAAACGTGTCAATTAACGATAAAAGATACCTTGTTTCCGGCGTTAAATAAAGTTAATGTATCCCAAACTATCTATAGTCGATCTATCGTAAATTTTATCGACGAATTTTAATTTCCAAATAATAACAATTACATCATTATAGATTAACAAATTTATGATAACTATTACACGGAGTATTTCAACATCTCTTTTATTATACTCGGCTGTCTGTGGCGTTTCAACGTAATAGTCCTATAATACAAATGTAATATCGCTGTTTATTGAAGATGTAATTTCAAGAAATGCGTCAAGATGGGATAATAAGCGGCACAATATGATAAATGATCAACGCAAAATGACGTCTGAAACGATGCGATGCGGCGAACGGATAAAGTGGCACATATAGGTACTTTAAGCGCAGGAGAAACGAGATGCAGCTCAGTTTATAAAACGTTATCGGATGCACTAATGAATTCGACTTGTGATTAATGAATCGCTAATTAAGATTCATTTTTCATCAAAACCACTACAATGAAAATTACCTCAGATTTCGATCAATTATTGTTCTCTGTATCAAATTTTATCCTTATTAAAAAGAAATCAATATTACTTGTTTTAAGAAATTACCAACACCCTTTTAGGCTTACCACCATTAAGGTTAGTGAATCATTGCCACGGAATATCCGTAACCCTGTTCGTTGAGTTCTTGAACAAAAGATCATTACGTTCGACGAAACCTCACGGTCACCGGGAAAACGTTTTAACCTAATTAAGTCGTTAGTGCGCTTACAAACGGCCTGGCACACGAAGCAGCGGCAAATTTTCTGAAGATAAAGCAACAGCAAAAAAAAAGATATCATAATGAATTATGAACAGCCCGCGAGGGATTTCGTCGTAAACCGGCAAATAAATTGCGAAAGTGCGTGCTAAACCTCGTCTTGCTCGAGATTATTGAACTTAGATATACTATTTTACAAAGGATACACGTATTATAAATGGCTATATACCTGACGTGGTGTAATTAAATTTATCTCGCGGAGATGGTTGCGTAACATCTCAAAAAAATGAGATATTGCCACATAATAAATTTTTTGTGAAGATGTATGGTATGAGTCTAAAAAAGTTTGAGTATGTTTCAAGACGTATTAGTTAATTTGTATAAACTTTTTAGTTGTGATTTGAAAAATTTTGCGAATTTTGTCTGAAGATGCGTGGCTAAACCCGAAACTTTCTAATTATAGGTTTAATGTTTGTTCTGGATTTAATTCAACAAAAATTTGTAATATTCTAATGCAGAATCACAATTAAAACTAAAACTGACATTGGCAATAGAACTAATATTAGACCTAGTTTTAGTTCGATGAAAAATATAGAACAATTTATTGCTGAACAACAACTAAAACTAGAATTAACATCAATGTTAGAACTAACACTAGACCTAGAACTAGAATCATTCGGGTTTAGCCGCACGTCTCTTAAGACGGCTAAACCCGAATGATTCTAGTTCTAGGTCTAGTGTTAGTTCTACTTTTAGTTTAATAAAAATATACAACAATTTACCACCGAATAATAATTAAAACTAGAACGGTCCTTGATTCATACATCGTGTAGACAACTGGGGGAATACCACGTGTCCGTTCTAACGAGGTCCGTTATATCGAAGTTTTACTGTAGTTGTAAAACATTTTAAACGAAAAAACAAAGAAATATTGATAACTAGATACTTAACATGTCTTGTAAATGTTAATAACGGTAGTTGTACGGTGTAAAGCGGAACTAAAATTAATTCGCGCCGTCTACAAACCGTCCGTAAAAGACAAACGGCGCAATATTGACCCCGTTAGGCGACCAATAAATTAAGTTATTGAGATGTCGCCTCGCAGATAGCAAATAAGTTTCGAATCCGCGCTTAGTGATAAATCCGGTCGCTGTTATGCCAGTTTGCAGGTATCTGTTCCAAGAGGCCGCATTCCGCGCCTCTCTCGACCGGGAAGAGAGTATGAAATATCGCACTCGACGAAATGCCATTATATTCGAATTGCCAAAGTAATAAATAAATTTCTCTTTCCTGATAAATTGCTCCCGTACCTGTTCAATGGTCTTAGCTGAGAGGTGAGTCGCGCAACTTTTCAACCAAGAGTGCGTTGTATGCGGACACTGGAAATGATCAAATAACGGTGAACTGAAATAAGTAACTTCATAAATTAACTTGGGTTGAGATTAAATTTTTTTTCTACAATGTATAAGAAAGTTGCAGATTAAATAAAAAGTATTACTGAGTAAGAACACGAACAAGAATGTATCTTGGTTACACCATCAGTACGTTGTAATAGATAGCCGTTAGTTACATTGGTTAAATTGATCACCCTGTACAACTCATGCAAGACGTCAGCATGTCGTACAACTACTGCTGACATTTTGGTCCGTTCTCAGTTTTGCAAAAGCGGTTATAGTTCAGTGACGATGCTGCAGGTTCTTAAGACAATAGGCGCATAAATTCAGTTCGTTTGGCATTTTCGCGGACGGGACGGTTTTCGTACCGTTAAACCGAAGAAACTGAGAAACACGGCTGAACTTTAACGGTGAAATGCGAAATTGCCGCAGAAAATTACAATACTGACCACAGGTTAATAGAAAAAGCCGGTAATCGGAACGATTATTCCGCACAATCGAAATGGAACAGAGCGTCGATCCCGATTGACCGATCGGGGTTCGTTGTTGTGCAACCTAATTTGACATTTTGTAATCCACACTTTCATTTCGCACCAATATCGAAAATTTACGCAATAAAATTATTTATATTTAATCGATCAAATCAAAACAACAATTTTCTTATACGTCTTACGCAAATCTCTCTCAACTTTTATTTTGAAATGAAACCTATGTGTAATAAACATAAAAAAATTACAATTTAATAAGTATTGTTCAACCGATTGTTCAATAAATGTACACGGGTGTTGACACAATTTCTTTTTTATGATAGTCCATTCCATTATATACACATAAATCGTTAAAATATCACGATTTATTTATTGTTTAACACAATTTATTTATAACTTCACTCTAAATGTATAAGTAGCTAACTGCGCAATTTTGAATGGAACTGAATTAAATCAGGGTATGTACTTAAGTTGAGATTAATTCATTAATATTTCAACGAACGGTGAATTGTGTTAGAGAATTCTTAGTAATCGGGCAAAGATAGGAAAAAATTCTACAAATGTAGAAAACAATTGTTGATGCAAAGGCTTCAGCCACTTATTCACACAGTAATCTTCTCCATTCAAATCTTTTTGGTAAAGTTGGCAATTTCAACTATCTCAGAATTAACTTGGATCTAAACTTTAAATTCTTTGTCTGCACCAGTAAGGTGAATATGAAGTCAAAAGCCATTCTGAATATCTTATTATATTATTATTATTAATTTCTTATAGATAGTTATTGTACAAAAACAGAATTTTTCTTCAAGATGTTTTTTATCTCAGGTTTACTGGAAATGGCACCTTTCTATTCCTTGAAACTATCCAAATAGTTCCCCAAATACTAGATGGAATTTATATCCATGTTTTGGGTGGCGTTTCCATTACATGAGAGCCAGGAATGTACCGTGTAGCTTTGTGTTTCGAGTAGATATCTTGGTAGAATCGCCACCAATATATAGTTTATTCACGCCGCGTGGTAAATTGATTCTTAAATTATATAGATACATAATTTGATTCATTTTTGCTCGACGAAGTGCAAAGGTCCTCGTCTAGCAGCTGAAAACAAGTTGGTCGCAAATTTGTTAAATTCAGCTAATCGTCTTTCCTTTAATTCGGTCTGTAAACAGAATAGTGTTCCAAGAAGTAACAATGTTTATTCTTGTGCTACTTCGTAAATTTTAATCCAATGTTCTGGTTCTATTTAATAATTAGTGGTTTTCGTCTTGCACTTTTTCCTAACTCATTTTGTCAGCTTCTGGGATCCCAGCTTTTGTCTTCTGGAACTATTTAAACACTAATTTTATTACTTGAAGTCGTTTAGCAATCATAAAAAAGACATTTAGGAAATTGTCAAGCTTCTGCACAAAGATGACTAATTGTTACTTTTGCACATTCACCTGGATAAATTGGCAAAGAAAATGGATTACTCATAATAACTATCATTTGAAGTGCCATATTATGAATATAATGCCTTGAATGCATTAAAAAGTTTGTTATAATATTGACAAAAAGAAGTATAGATAAATGTTTTTTGAAAGTTTACCAAACAATAACATTATTTATTTTATAAGATGTAACTAAGTAGTTTTGATTTAATCTGGTCAAATACAGGTTCGTCGGGTTAAAAAGAAACGGTAACCTCGATTACGAATCCACTGTAAATACCCGTCAAAATTTTATCTATTTTGTATAGATCTTACTCGTGAGCACCTCACACATCTGTTGCACGGTCGAGTTTCGACCGTCCCCGTCCGAGAAAGAAACACACAGCACACGTATCTCTATGGTAGGCATACTATATGTATACGTAGTTCGGTTGCGCAACTTGAAAACAAAGCGACTGCCAGATAACGAGTTCGTGACTGAAGCAACATTGCTACCAAATAACAATTGATCATATCGAATAACTTTTGCTTTTAAGGTCGAGGAACGTATCGCGAGGGCTATCGCGAAAAAACTTAAAAGAGGCCGAACGATCAGACGCAATGATCGCAATTTTCAATGGCAATTTCTACGTGTCGTTGCACAATTGCACACCCGCGTTTGTCTTCTTACGGAATGGTTATTGACGGCTTGACTCGTAATTGCGGTATTCATCTTCGAAGGCGCAAAGACTCGAAGAGAATGTGAGATACGGAACGTGGCCGACAATCAAAGCGACTGTTAATGTTGATTTCGACGTTGCCCGTTGTTATTAATCGAGCGGTTAATTAATGCTTAATAATTTCTCATCGTAAATCTGCATACTTCGTATATAGCATAAGCAATCAGGAAGCTATAATCAATTTAATACATTTCTGAGTGTGTATAAAAAATGTATTTTGTATGTTGAAACACGCCAACATCTCTTATTGTGATGTCATCACATATCTAATACTATTTGGAGATTACAATAACAGTAATTCCCATAAAATTTATTTCATGAATAATTGATAAATCACCCACGTATCTAAGGGAGGCTGCGGGCAATTCGAACAAAAACGTATAGAAAACTCCACACAATCGAACGCGTAGGCATACACATGATGGTCGGATGAAAGAAACATCCAATCTAAATTTAAAATTAATCGTTCCGTATACGTTAACGCGTAATATTCATAATTACTGGGTAACAACGTTGACCGGAAACGATTTTGTTAAAATCTTACACAAACAAAGAATTGCGTTATATAATTTTATTCGTCCAGATTCATTTTGCGCGACCGGATTTCTCTCGAAGACAGAGCCACACGGCTCGGTCTTAAATTTTCATTGCGAATTCCGCATTTCAGATCCTTTCTCGTCCGCACCGCTTTCGAAATCACCTCTTCTCGCGTTTTATTAATACCCTCCGTATTACTTATCTGGAAAATGTCGGCAATGCCTGAATCAAATGTAAAATAACCTCCGTAACCTTTTCGGACGACTCTGCAACCTTCTTGGATAACGTGCGAGCATAAATTACTCACTTCGTCATTTTTCACTGAGTTTCTAGTCTTGAAAGTAAGTAAATTCCTGAATATCATCTCCGTATTGGTCTACAAACATTAATTAAGTGCGTATATAAATAAATAAATAATTTCAAAAAATAAATAAGATTTTTAGTCTTTGAAAGCACGTGGATGGAAAGTTTGAAATTATGATATTACTCGACTGACATTATGAGATTGAACAGTAAGTTTCCGCACGCCTTATTTAGCAATTTGCCAAAGCGTACGCACGGATTACAATTTATTGTTCCACTCGGTACACGTTGTTGCTCTTTCTAGACGTACTTCGTCTTAATGTAATGGAACGAATGCGGACCTCACAGGGAGTTGAAGGATTCCATTCAATAAGTGTCTTAATTAAAAGCTTCTCTACAAATGTAATCGTAGGATCCAGCAATTTTACCATAATTACTAACAATATTCTAAAAATGATTAAGAAGTTGTATCTAAGAATTCTAATCACCATCGTATATTACAAAGAAAACATGGAATACACACAGCATCGATACTAACCGGAAAATGTTGAACAACTCCAGCTAAATACTTTTAATGGTGCAATCTAACCGCCATGATCAGATATCGAAGTTGGTATCGTCGAGGTACTAAACCGAAGGAAATACCTAATTCCGGGCATAGTTTATAAGAGGACGTGAGAATAATTTGCGAATAAATTGGCTCGGACATGGTGGAAGTGTCAAGTGGTGACATTTACACGTGCGAGGACAACAAAAAACGTCGCGAAGAAGACGCTCCGTGAGAGTCCAGGTAAAATAGTCGATGTGTTTACGATCATTCGGTTACCATCAAGAAGAGGTCCACGAGAGGACATTCTACCTAACGACTTGTCTCGATTTTATTACTTCGTTAAATCAGTATTAATCCGATTAGATTTATCAAAAACTTTTAAAACATTCTTCTAATCATTAAAGACTTTTTTGATTTAATCTCGTTGAAATGTTTGTAACGGTCAATAACTTTTAATATACACGGTGTTGTTTATCAATTCCGTGGTTGGAAAGAATAAATCCAGTTGCAAACTTGACCCGGTGTATGCGGATCGACATCTTTCATGTGAACTTTGTTTATTACGCGCTCAAGACAGCGCTGCACACAAATATGTCAGAGGGTACAAACGTATGGTTGGCCCAAGTTATATATTACGTCTTTCGAGCTGAAAAAGTACCATACGTAATATGTAAAAGAAGTGAGTTGATTTTAATTGTTTGTCGTTGTCCTCGTAGTTGTGCATATTTATGAACCTTCCGTTTCATACGAACCGGAAACCCACGCATATTGTATAAAATAAAATGAGGCGGCTATAGGACCTGAAAGCGTTCAAATTCCGAACAGACACGTTAAATTAGCGCTGTGTCAGTTGTATTAGGTAACCAATTATTAATAGGTTGATGGATTGCCAGGTCGTGACAAAGGCGGCGTTTCGTATTAACCCGAGAGGCCGTTGTGCTGCGCAGTTGGTTCGTGTTTTGTATGACCCGGTCGATACTGATCTATATCGGTAATATTACATCTGGTCGTCGGTACATGGATTAGAATATGTCATATACGTTTAATTTAACACGAGATTTGTGTTTACTGTGTCGGAGACTAACTAAAATTGTCTTAAACTTTCTCTAACAAATGTTGATCGAATGACAAGATCTTGCACAATAATCTACAAAAATCATTTACATTTTAAGTATTTTCTTTTATAGTAAGATGATCATAAAAAATTTTCTATCTGTGTTATAGCATAACTATGATTTCTTATAATAGAATTATATGTAATAATTGTTATATACATATATGTTGTTCAATATAAACTTTCCAATATAAGAGGATATCAAGATCCAATATTAATGTTGTTTTTGAAACTTTGTCTAAACTACTGGGTTCCTCCTACTTAGAAGCATCATCAGTTTGAAATAGGCTGATTGATTGAAAAAGTCTCATTGGTTTTATTTTGAGTGAAGAATAAGGCAAATTAACAGGGTGATGTTAGCAAGACATTTAGCAATCTTTGTTGAGCAGTATTTGATGTCATTAGGAAACTATCATAAAACATGCTGATAAACATTTTCTAAAAAAAAAGTTTCTTTCTATTAAGATCTCTATGGAATAATACAAAATCTTAGAACGGTCAAAAGCTCAAAATTATATTATTAAATATGCATTTTCGCAAAATTTTCAAATTTGCCATACATTTTAACAAATCACTAAAATTAAATAATCTAATGTGTGGGATGTTAAGAAAATCTATAAGTTAATCAAAAGAAGTTTAATTATGTGCTTCCTTGGCATGCATAATCAACAGTTCCCCATCGTCTATGCATATGTATAAGCTGTCTTGGGAATATGATCATTTTGCAGTTCCACGGATGCGAAATTAATAAACCGGATTGCATTAACTAATACTCGCTCGTTTGTTAGTCGAATGTCGTATCTTTGCTTGGGTAATAACTCAAAAACAAATTAGTATTCTTTTTTGGTCTGTCATTTGGCTGTTTGTAGTTACATAAAACAAGAGAATAAAGACGCTTTGAGTGATCTTTTTTATTTAGCTAGTAAGTAGTAGAATACATGAAGTGAAATTAATTTAGTGTTCGCCATTAACATCTTCATATTTTATGAGATAATTAATATTCCATGGCGAATTTATTGTAAATGAGTGTGAGCGTCGACCTAAAATACCACAGATTTGATACTAATTAAAAATGGGGGCAATAAATCACTACAAGGTCATTAAGATTCCTTCGACGGCGTTTTTAATCTTCCTTCTCTGGTTCTCGTCGAACGGTATCCGTGCTTGGGCGTATTAAGGAAGTGGTTTGTTTGCAACCGGACAGCACGAAATTTAATGTGTACTTTAATAAACTTAATGTTCCGGGGCAGCTAATAAATTATTATACTGAAGCAGAGCGGTAAAGATTTTAAATTGGTCATTAAACTTTCAATGTGTAGGCTTGATTGAAGTATAAACGATAAATGAGAGATCGATATTACCGATTATAGATTACTTCTATCTAATTAAATTTTCTAACTCATTCTTAATAACATTAATTATTATATATTTTCCCCTTTATGTTATTAAATACTAAGAAACTACCAAATACTATGTTATTCATTTCTGTCACACAATGATGTGGAAGAATGATTCAAATGTCAAAAGAATAACTTATGTATTTTTAACACGGCCTAATTTATGGTTACATGTGTTAACGTAACACCTCATAAATCTCTCCTCATTAATGCGTACCACTACTATTGTGTAAAATCAGCCCACACGACATGATTTAAGTGTGCGATTTGGAATACTACTTGTTGCGATGTTGATCGCGAAAAAGAATTTGGCGTCAATCGTAATTCGTTACCGAATAATCGGGTTCACCGTTTTAAGTAAAAATTAACTCGCATTTATTTATTCTTCCGGATTCTTCATGTCGTTTGACCCAAATCTGTTGGTAGCTCTGAGATGTCTGAGTAAATAAGCTCGAGGAATGTTCGTGATTGTCGATTAACATTTTGCTTGCGCAGTTAAAGAGTGATGATCATCCTTAGCCTGGATGCCATTGATTGATCGGATAAAAATAAGCTCGTTTATTGGCTTTCTTTATTTCGTGCATCCTTTTCTCAATTTGCATACGTTCGTTTTGCATTCTTCGCTTTGTTACGGGACACGTCGACTTTATTTGCAGTTTCGGAACGAGGACGCCATTCCAAGAAGAAATTATGTTGGCACTATTCAGGTTTGTGTCAAAGGCGACTTTCGATGGTTTAAAAATTGCATAAATATCGGCTACGAGGTCGACTTTATAAGGAATAAATCGATGTCTATAAATCACCGAGGTAATTAATAAATCAATTTTTTTCTTTATCAGTTTGCTAACCAGATTTCTTGACAACTTCATTATTTTCTTCGTTTAAAATCTCTCGTAAAATTATTCATAGGAAAATATAATAAAAGCAACGACTACAAGAAATGATATATAAATACACATTTAGTTTATCTTAGAAACATTAAATTTCTAAATATAGCTCCCGTGTGGTAAACCATAAGCACGATGTCCATCTGAAACAATTGCTTTTTCACTATGACCGGTAAATCGTAACCAGCATTTAAAATTGATTTAGAACACGAGAGTTCTAAGAACGATGCCATCCGGCACGTTTGATGTGTAATTGATCACCAAATAGGGAAGCGAATACTGACATGAATAACCGTAGCTGCGGAAATATTGGTGCGGTCAGTACATTGTCAGGTGTGAATTGAATTAAACGACTATAGTTACGTGGTTTTAAACCGACATTGTTTGCACTTATAGAAACATTGCAGCGATAACCGACAATGATACAAGTTACACAAATAGACAATTTAATTTAATTACTTCTTCTATGCGGTTGTTGTATCTACTGAAAGAATTTCTCGTCTTATCCACTTCAAACTTTATTACATTCTCATAATTATTTTTATCCTATTATGGATAAGCAAATAAAAATGTCTCACAAATGATTAAAAAAATAAAAATTGTTGTATTAAAATCTATTTATAAGTAAATATTAATCTAAACATGCTTTTTAATCTTAATTCATTAAGGCATACTAATACTAGATAGAATACGATTTCAAATGCTTTTTATTTCATTTTGATATCTCATTTAGTTTTTGAGATACGATTTTTTTAATTTTTTTCTTTTTGCAGAAGCTCGATAACTATCAAACAAGGAAGGTTGGGTTCGTAAAATCGAAACAAAGAGGTAAATGAAAATGAAGAAATTGTTTGATTAATACTAAAATTAGACTAAATTTGCTTTCATATGCTTTTTATCTCATTTTGATATCTTATGTAGTTCTTGAGATACAATTTGTTTAATTTTCATCTTTTTTAACTTACTCGATAATTACTAAACATGCAGGGTTAACTTCAAAACATCGAAACAAGGAGGTAAATCAAAATTAAGAAATTATTTAATTCACACTAAAACTAGACTAAATTTACTTTCATATGCTTTTTATCTCATTTTGATATCTTATTTAGTTTTTGAGATACGATTTTTTTAATTTTTATCTTTTTGCAGAAGCTCGATAACTATCAAACAAGCAAGGTTGGGTTCGTAAAATCGAAACAAAGAGGAAAATGAAAACTAAGAAATTATTTAATTCGCACTAAAACTAGACTAAATTTGCTTTCATGTGCTTTTTATCTTATTTTGATATCTTAATTAGTTTTTGAGATACGATTTCTTTAATTTCAGTGTTAAGATTTCTTTTAAGTTAAGTAACCAAAGATTTACATTTCACAAGAGAAGATTTTCTCACACCATTACATAAGCTCTTTATGATAATTGATAATCAATAAATTAACAATTTGTTTTGTAGCTAGTCTCAATTATGCGTCGGTCGATTCGAGAGGTGTGAGATTTGAGATAAGCCTCTGCGAATCTCTATGCATTCATGCAAATAGAATTCGATCGATGGCCGCAATCTCCGTTTCGCTGGCGGACGGATTAGTTTACAAGCTT
Source organism: Onthophagus taurus (assembly GCF_036711975.1). Lineage (NCBI taxonomy): Eukaryota > Metazoa > Arthropoda > Insecta > Coleoptera > Scarabaeidae > Onthophagus > Onthophagus taurus. The sequence goes on from NC_091967.1 coordinate 8,933,444, forward strand.
TCAGTTATCCGGCACGACGCACATAAAACCTTAAAGGCTGACTCACCCATCGTCGTCTATATGTCACCTAGTCAATGGAACGGAAAGTAGCGAAGAAACTATTTAGACATTCGGTAATAAGGACGACGACGTCTGCATTCACGATAAATCCGGCACTGTTCTAGTTGTCCGTTTGATATTCGCCGGTTCGAAATTATCGTTAAACCACGATGTTAGTTAGATTTCCATCACAGGTCGAAGAGCTGAAGTCATTTCCATTGATACTGAAATCTCTCTGTCCTTATACTCACTGAGCTTAGTAAACAAGTTAACCGATCAAGATCGAAGTTCTATTTTATTTACAATATACGTAAAAGGAAAACAGCAACTAACTTTGTAGAGCTTTAGCTACATTTGTTAACGTAAAGATTAGAAAACAGGAGTTGGATTAACGACAATCTAAAATTTATAAGTTTCGTTTTAAAATGATTGTAAAACACGAACAAATGTTATAAATTACCATCAATAACGGTGGTTTTATGATGTGTACGTAGAAGCAATTCTTGTTTATAATACAAACAGGTGCTTTGCATACTGTAAAAACGAATTCTGCGGTCGAAAAACAAACATTAAACACAAACCACGTAGAAACAAACGATAACATAGAATTTTAATAAGGTAAAGTAAAAAAATGTGTTTGCAATAATTTCTTAATTTTATTAAGAAATTACATTGTAATTATAAATAAGTTGGTATTATATAATCCCCAAGGGGGATATTCAGTGGGTTACAAATACAGAAAGCAATGCTTAATTGGTCAATTTTACGTTTCCTGTATATATCACTGCAACTTTGGATTTCTAATCTCCGGCGACCATAAACAACCCACTTTAGTCGGCACGAGAACCACAATACATGAACAGAAAAGCTCGTTCTGAAACGAAAGGCAATGCCTTTCGTGTTGTAATTAGTGGCGAGCATTAGTCTAATTAGATCCTCGCGAACGCTCTAAATGTTAACGATAACCATTCTGAAACAAACGTTTTTGCCGCCTAATTAAAGAAAATAATGAAAATTACACAATTTCAATGCAATCGATGTAGGTTCGAGCTCTTCCAGTAAAATTCACGCCCGCAATCTTCTGAATGATAAATTACCAAACGTTTAGCAACCATTAAGTTAAGTTACTTAGGCGTAGGCATCTTTTGCAGAATTCACTACTAACTAAACAGAAAATAACAAATGTTGTACCATAAGTATAATTTATTACGAAGGCCCACACATAAAATAAATCTGTGATAAAATAACATTTAAATCATCAAAATTGACAAAGTGAAATAAAGCTGTATTATCGTAATTCAATATTTTTATGACATTTATTGAACGATGAGATGACGCAAAGTATGACATTTTACGTTCAAGTCTTGCGACTAAACGGTAAAAGAACGTGCTATCTGTGGACCGGATGATAATTAACGGTTATTGTCTATTTCGACTTCGTGGGTGAGGCGCCTCCAATCCATCTATCGACGATGAAAACTCGGACGTGGAGTGAGACGTCGTCGGTTCATTGTTCAAGAACAAAATCTTATCGATCGGACTCATCACGATTTTTTTACATTGTGACATAGATTTTTTTGCTATCAAATACACTTTCTAAACCTCAAATTCAAACAATAAAAATTTAATAGAAATACATTAAAAAATTGATAGTTTCGTAAGAGTTTTCAGATGTCTAAATCTTCAGGTTTAATGGTCATCTAACTGTAAAAGGTAAAACAGATGGGTCGTTTGCGCAATTACGAGGGAAAAGCGTAAGTGTAAAACGGCATCAAATAACCAGTCGGTAATATTTATTGTACTAACATCCTTAATGAAATTGCCACTCGGAATGCGTTTTCAACGTAAATTTACTAGTGGAACGACGCAACCGGCTAAAACCCGTACTTAAGAAGACGGTGTATTATGTGGAGAAGAAATCCGCGAAAGGGGCAAAGTCGGAATTAGTTTTTTGAGTTGCTAATGCGAAGATTATACCTTCGGCGCATAATTTCCTTATAAGTCGACAATCGTTTAGATAGTCTTCGTCGCCGAACGAAAGTACTCTCTGGTGGTCGTTGCGAATGGTGCGCTTCGTTTTGGGTTAGAAGGGTCAAACATCGCCAATGTGCAATAAAATTACTTATAAAATTACGGTGGTATTTCATAAACGTACTCGTAAACAACCAAGCTACGTGCATCCTATTCAGTAAATTATATTTGTAAACTGTTTTGCCTACTTTATAGATGACAGCCCGAAGACTATAATTTTATGACTGTTGATTATAGAGCAGTGTTAAATAGAAATACTCTATAAGATGCCATAATATAAATCTTATGTATTCCATTATAATATTTTCTTTAGTTATATTACATAATTCGAATTTTGTACAATTTTTATGACTCTAAATGGCATTGAGAAGTTGTCTCTTAAAACTATTCTTCCAATTGTTTTTAAACATTAGATATTTTGGAGACAGATACTTAGGTTGATGATCTTTCCAGTATGTTGTTTTGGTTAGATATTTGAATGTCAGATAGACTCACTGCATGACAGTGCAAAGTTTACATTTCTGTTGTTTCCAAAACAATTTCCATCTGTCGGGTTGGGAAATGAATCAAGAAGAACGAAGGAATGGACTCATCTGAGCTGGTTCAAGATGATTAATTTCTGATCCTAAAAGATTTCTTGTGGGCCTATTTGTTAGTCTCCATGAATTTTTAAGACCTCATGTCGGCAGTGGTCTTCTCCTTTTGTGGAGGCTGCTCCAAAATTATTTTCAATGCCTTAAGTCAGTGGATAGACGTCGTAGTTTTCACTCTGCCTAACTTTAGATTACTTCGAACCAAAAATCGCTGCCGTTTTTTCAAAATCTTTGATACATCAATACTTCGTCAGCTGATGGCAGTGAATCTCTTCTACCTGTTTCTCTTTCACATCTTCCATTAATAACTAGAAACCAATAACCATCACCTCCATGCTTAGATGTTTAAATTTTTATTAATAAGTATCATCAAGCTCTCCTCATAACTCCGGTTTAATCTCAATTTAGTCTCAGTACTTAGGTTAGCAACTTTATAAAAGGAGTCAAAAGGGTAAAAAGAGCACAAGATTTGAAATACATAATATAATAATAATAATAATATAATATAATAATAATAATAATAATAATAATAATATATATGTTTATTGATGATGCAACAAAGAATTTACAAGCCCACAAAAAAAATACAAAAAATAATACATAAAAGTAAATAAAATAATAAACACTCTGAAATTATCAACAAAACCGGACTTAACACAGCGCATCATCAAAAAGAGCCGAGTCAATGCAGACATAGCTTGTCTGCTATTGTTTTTCATCGGCCCTTTTATAATAGAAATAATAAATAAATTGGTTTCAAACAAGATAGCACTAACTATATATATATATAAAAAAACTATATTAACAGAAGTAAGCACCTAAATTAGTTAGCAATGAAAAATAACAATAATAAGGAATAATAAAAAAAAATACAACAAAATTAAAGAACAAAAACATAGCAAAATGAAGAAAAGGTTGAACAAGCTGCCGCGAACAATCTCCCCCTGCCCTGTTAGGTCATACAATTCAGAAATGTGAAAAGTGAATATTACCTCTTAATAAGAACTTAAATTTAAAATTTAAATTTAAATGCTGTTCTGCTCAATCAAAAGAATTTTTTTATAATATGACTTGAAACGTCGCTCACTCAGCTGCTTGACTGAATCAGGAAGGCTATTTATAATAGTAGTTACATTATAAGAGTAAGATCTTTTAAAGATTTGAAGTTCATGGCGTGGTATGCATAACATGTGCCGATGTCGTATATTAATATTGTGCACGTCACTGCGATACCTGATTCTATTGGCTAAATATGGTGGACATTTATACATAATAATTCTGTGAAAGAGGCAAGCACTGTGAAGGATTCTACGACGCGTCATATTCAACCAATTTGCCCAATTCAGAGTGTGTGATATGTTTTCCCGTCTTTTAATACCATATATAAACCTCAGACATGAGTTCTGCACTCTTTGGATACGCACTTTGGTTACAGAGTCTAAGCATGGATGATATAAAGCATCTCCGTAATTGAATATGGACAGAACAAGAGCTTCACATAATTGGATTTTCAAACGTTGGTTAAGTAAGCTCCTGTTACTGTACAATAATTTAAGCGTCACGTAGGCTCTACGAATTAGTGAAGAAACATGTCCACGGAATCGGAGGAATGCAGTATCAAGACGTATACCCAAATTACAGCACTCGTCCGTAAAATTCAATTTAACACCACCCACTCCGACACTCAGAGACTCCTTGACCCTGTTCAAAACACCACCACTCCCAAATACCATAACTGCTGATTTAGACGGATTAATAATCAAACAATGATTTGAAGCTTCGTGGGCTAATTTGTCTAAATCAGAATTGATAGCTCTTTCAGCCTTGTCAATGTTATTCTCATTGAATGAGTAATAGACCTGAGTATCGTCAGCATACATGTGAGCAGTGCAATAGTCTAGTACTTTTGGTAAAGCAGCCGTATAAATTAGATAGAGCAGAGGGCCAAGAATTGAACCCTGCGGCACGCCTGAGGACACCACTGCTGCTGAAGATTCCTTTCCATGAAGCTTAACAGTTTGTGACCGATTCAGGAGGTAACTATTAAAAAACTTTATGGCACCCTCCGAAAGGCCAATATGGTGGAGTATTGCTAAGAGAGTGGGGTGGTGAATGGTATCAAAGGCCTTAGAGAAGTCCAAGAGAATCAGGATCGTGGCGCTTTTTTGGTCAATTGCATGGAAAATATCATCCGTGACATCGAGAAGGGCTGTCGTACAACTGTGTCTTGAACGAAAACCAGACTGACGGACTGGTAGGATATTAAATTTATTTAGATGCTGGGTAAGTCTAGTAGCAACCACTTTTTCCAGAATCTTGGACAATATAGGCAAAATACTTATGGGGCGGAGATCTTTAAGTTCCCGAGGGCTGGATGTTTTTGGAATTGGCGTGACTTGAGCAATCTTCCAAAGGTCAGGAAACACAGACAATTCAAGGCAATAGTTCACAATGTGACATATATACGGTATAATTGTTGGACAACACATATTCAACATTTTAACACTAATACCGTCAACTCCAACTGTAGTTGTCTTAATGTTACAAAGAATATCCAATATTTCCTCTTCCGAAGCGAGAGAAAAGGACAGTGATTCGATGACACCAGGGAAGATATTAGATTGATAATGCCGAATTAAATTGGCGTCACCCAACACACTGATCTGTGCATCGAGGAAAAACTCATTAACTTGATCGTATTGTACTCATTTGATAAGTTAATGATTGTGTTAGGTTGATAAGAAATAGACTGGAATTAGCAAATTGAGCGCTACATTTTGCAACAATGTGGTCTTATTGTTGAACATGCTTATCATTTAAAAAAAAGAAAAAGTAAAAGAGTATTACGATTGAAAAAGTATGGCTAATTTTTACTCCTCATCGTATTCTTGGAAGATGTTCATCTTCATACATACAAAGTCACAATTAGCACAACTTAACACCTCTGAACTTTTTGTATGCTTATCTGAAGAGGTGAATTGTTGTTATTGCATTCTTTATGTAAAGTTCAAATATAATCAAAGTTATTAGGAATTGTGAAAAAAAGCAATGTAATATAAAAAACTAATTTATTAAAGAATTAGATAAATCACGATTTTATGATCATAAATCTATTCTAACACAATTTGCATACAAATATTCTTAGAACACACGGGAAACGTAAGAAATAAAAAACATCCACATTCTGCATAAAACCTCATAATTCTTTTCACACAGTAAACTTTTTCCGATATATCATACAGTGTAATCGAATAAATGGTATAATTATGTCTCGGATTAACAGACATGCAAATGAAAACGGCATTACTGTTCACTGTGCACGACATATACCTATACTTGTATAGGTCATAGGTGCGCAAAGAATAAAAGTAGCAGTCGCCGTGGACCTTGGCCTTTGTTTAAAGGAAGAATGTAAAGTGACGCCTGTCGGGCATAGGAAAAAGAGTCGGTGCTTAGTGCGGTTAGAGCTGCGCAATTAACGGCAACTCTCCGCGGCGGCGGCACGGCATTTGCTATTGTACGCGGGAACGATTTCTTCGTTCCAGCCGGTCACTGATTTATTGTTGAACGGCGCGTTTTGTATTTTAGATGAGCGATTGATTTACGGCGAAATTTCATTCCAATTCCAGAGATACCAATCGAGATGTCACTACAATAGCACGCGAGGCGTTCGTTACGAATGAATTGCGGTAGTATCTAAAGCTATATTCACACTGTTTTGACACTAAAATTTGAAATATTTTCTATTTAACTTCTATTCATTTAAAACATGTCTGCAACTGTCTAAACAATCAATTTAAATAATACTGTCCTATAACTGCCTTCGTCAATCATTGAACTTATCATAAAGATGTTTTGTAACATATTTATATATGCAATAATAATCAATTGTTGTTGTTTATATAATTATTTGTTATTAGATTTATCCAGTTCAGTCACCCCAATCACTTCAAAATATATGTCAGGGTTAAATCGATAATATCCATTAGTGGCAACATTCTTAAACGCAGATTTCCGATAACGAGTTTATTCTGAATTCCAAATAACAGGAAGCCGAGACCTAGATTATACCGATCTGATCTAAAATCAATAAATATCATTAACCAATTACACACTAGTTTGCAAGTGGTTAGATATAATCTTTTGAGGCCACATCTACCAAATTTTTTTATCATTTCAAAGAATTATCTAAGAAAATACACAAAAAAGGTATTAATTAAAGAAATGTATATTAGAAATACGGTAAAACCTCGATAATACAGGTTAAACGGATTAATACAGGTTTCCATTATAGCAAAAAGTCCGTTATATGAAGAATTTTTAATTTAAGTTAAGGTGAACAGTTCGAAGGCCCATTCGTGACGTCACGTAGGGATAGGCAACCAGTATTTCATGCTTTGAATAAGCAAATGCTTAATTTATTCTATTTGTTTTGTAATGTTGTTAGTTTGAGACTTAGTGAGGTTCATAATGTAAAAGAAAAATCTTGATCCAGTTTAGCAGTGCGACTCTATAGGCGCTGAGTAACAAGTAAAACAGGAACTAACACTAGCATAACAACTAACACAAGACCTAGAACTAGAAACATTTGGGTTTAGCCGTCTTAAGAGACGTACGGCTAAACCCAAAAGTTTCTAGTTTTAGGTCTTGTGTTAGTTCTACTTTTAGTTCGATGAAAAATATAGAATAATCTATTGCTGAATAACAACTAAAACTAGAGCTGACACTAGCACTAGAACTGACACTAAATCTACAACTGGAAACTAACTAACGAAGTCCGTAATATCGAAGTTTTGCTGTATTTTATAAAATGTCTGTATTCCACATCAACAATAATGAATATTTATGATAAACAATAATCGTTTTAAAAAAGCAAAAATATCTGCAATAGTTTACTACCTTGTAATCGTTGTTTCCCTGAAATTATTTTCACCGATCCAATTTCGTTGCCAAAACTGTATGCAAAATGATGTTGTTATGTATTTTATGGTTGTACGATAAAACACACCGTAATACGAAGTTAATTCGCACGTCCCATTTTATTTTTTTTTCGGGAGGAATTTAACCTTTCTGCTTGCATATTATAATCGTTGGTCTGGTCGCCGAAGAGAAATACAACAAAACGAAGGAGAAAAGATCGGAGCGGAACATAAAAGAATTATAATGGCGGCAATTTGTGATGTGCACAAAAACTTCGAGATCGGTTTGGCGTGAGTGCTTACGAAAGTTTTAAAACTCGCGGCTGGTAATTACGTCTTTGAGTACGGGTCGGAAGCATTCATCACGCTTAATGCGCGGAATTAAATGGGACTTTAGAAATTCGGCACCGGAGAAATTCGTTGGTTAAAAAAAAAACTACAACATTTAAGAAATCGCGCGAGGAATCGTACGTAAATTATTGCATTCAACACATTTTACTTAAAATCATCATGTTAAAATTTAATTAATTAGTTGAAATTACGTTGATGTAAATGACTTCGCGACTCATAAATATTGCAATATACAGTTACAAATTGTATGAATAAGTGATACCGTTAACATCTATAAAACATAACGATTCACATTAAGGGCCATCGCTTCGTTGTACAGTAGAAGAAAGGCGTTGCATTCTCAGAATATATTTGCATAATTACCACTATTTACGCGTCAAACGTGCAACACGCGTGAGTTATCTTTGCGACACACAACAATAAGTAGATATAAACACGTTTCTGCTCCCATCATTCAGAATTTAAAATAATTCTTTTAAAAATTAAAAAACGAAATGTATAACTTGACTTTACTTAAGGCATGAATTAGCCCAGAAGCATCTCCACAAATAAGATGAAACGTAGTCGTTTGTTACAGATTCCGCACAAAACACATCTCGTGCAGTACTGCCATTGAGCGAACGTTTATTTGCAATGCAAAAGAAGTAGTCGAACGGCCAACGTTGGTCAGATAATAATGGTGATGCCGAGGCCTTCCTTCGTGCCCTAAAGACACTCTAAATGAATTTTGCGAAGGTAACGACATTTCAACACTATGTGATTAGCACGAGGTTAATGATGTTTGAAGCTCATTTAATATAAAACTTACTTAAAATAGTTAAATTATTCCAAGTATGATTTTTTAAATGATACAAAAACAGTTTCCTTTACGGTTGATCATCTACTTTAAATCTAACAGTAAATCGAAGTCAATCGTTAACTTTTTCAAACTCGGACATCAAAGCGTAGACGATTCCGCGTCGATTTGCAAAGATCGGTTTCGTATGGGAGTGTACGACGAGCACACTAACTGTAAATAGCGCCGCGGACCGCCACATAAACAATTTCCTGGTTGAAAGATTTGATTTATAAGACGGGTCGGCAATGATATCGCGACCATATAAAGCCGATGGTCTATGGACTATCGACATGCCACTTTCTCGGTAATTGATTGCCTTGGTTCGCTCAAAAGTTAATCAAACGAAATAACGCCGGGACAGATTTATACGTCTATCTTCTGAACTGAAACCGATAATGTTTATATACGACCTAAAGCGACAACGTTACTTATTGTATTCGAAAGGAATTGAAGTATTGAATTGTATTGATTTGTTATCTATTCAATATTGAATTAACAATTATTGACCGTTATAACCTAGAGCTTTTAATCTTAAATCTTAAGGTGAATGGAGGAGATTACGCTACTTGGGATTACCTTGCAATGAATCTCACTCGAATAAATATTTTAACATACACTTGACCACTCATTTTTTTATACATGCACGTTGTTCCACTTTAAATTATCATAGATATCGGTAGAGATTCCAGTTTCCGATAAACATTGAACTTTACGCAAATAACTTTCCTGGAGCTTTTGCCCGGGAGTTCTCTTCGACTGGTTGAACTGTTGATTTTGCATACATGAATACTGGAATAGGATGTCGAATCATAAGCGAAACGATCTCCTATTCCATTAGAAAGTTTAGCAAACTACGTATACCCTCTTAAATTCAAAATTTTTATGAATGTCCGTAGACAGGTACATTCATATACGTTCAAGCATAACATTATTCTTAAGTGGTTTTAAGATATGCTTAACTAATTCGTATTTTATGAATAGCGTTATTGCTTCTGCTCTACAACACAAACTTAATCAATTTGTGAATGAAGTTAACGTTGGAAAAGAAAACAAATTAGTACTTTGTCAGTTCTTTTGTGAGGTAACTTAACGAAAAACATTTTCGATGTAAAATCTGAAGACGAGAAATTGATGACAGTGACATTACAACATTGTTGAAATACTGGTCGGAGACGAGGAAGGAAGAGAACAAGTGGTGAGTTTCTTAAGAAGGGTGATGATTGAGAAAGAAATGTAGGAGAAGAGAAGAGAGAAAGAGAGAGAGGAAGGATGCCTAGAAGGGAGCTAGTGCCCCCCGCCTGGACAACTCTGGAATGATGAAAAAACGTGGTGAGTAGTCTTCTGGAGGCTCACTGTCTCCCCGCGCCGGGTATGTAGGTAAAATAATGACAATTACAAAGTTATAAGTAAATTGTATTACCTCTCTATGTGTAATGGTGAACGATTGGAGCACCCAAGAGAAAGATGATGCGAGCAGTAGCATAGAAGAGCTAAGAGGATCCCTGGAGAGCCAGGTAGCATCAGAGAAGGCGAAAAGACGAACAGGGAATGGAAATTACTACCACCGGACCGGAGTCTCCGACGTTATGCATAAGTGGTTCCGGAGAGAAAGAAGCTAGTTCTGATCCCCACACTACCCGGTCGACCAACATCCCAAGCCGGGTGTCTTACTGCAGATTTTTCTCCAACCTCGTTCAAAAAAAAGGTTGGGTTGGGTTGTGTTATTGAATTATGAAAGAAGACGTAGTTAAGCTAACCTAAGAAGCTAAGAATTTAAAGACAAATACTAATTAAAGTTATCAGTACGTACAGAACAATATCCACAGAAGCACTACTTGTCCTGAGAGGATCACCACCTATCGATCTAATGGTTAAAACAAGAATATCACATACGAAAGAGGAGGGAATAAATGTAGTGGACAGTATGGCAGAATGGGCGAATAAATGGAAAGAAAACAGTGGGAAAGCTGGTTGGTCAAAGAGAATCTTGCTTGATTTAGTACCATGGTTAAGCATGAAACTGGGGAGAGTGATGACACCGGAAAGCTGCGTTGGAGTTATGCTTGAGAGTGAGGAGAATTAAAATACTGTTGTGAACTACGTAAGACAAGTAATAGAGACCAAAGAGAGAGACAAGAACAGTAGGAGCCTGGAGAGCGGAATACGAAAACAAGAAAGCCAGTTGGGTTGGATTGAGTTGGGTTGGGCCTCCTTTATCAGGCTCCTCCATTCCTTCCTAGCCTTCCACGTCCTTACCTCACACCTAAAACTGCCCTCGTGTTCTCTTCCACAGCACCCACCCATCTACTTCTTGGTTTTTCGACTCTCCTCTTACGACCAAAATTACTATTAAATGTCTTCTTAGGAATACAATCCTGTTTCCATGCGCTGTACATGTCCCACCTATTGCAATCTTTTAAAGTTAATAATTATGGAGATAAGTGGCTCATCATACGAGAGCCACATATAAGAACTTTATAAAGCTCTTACTTGTATCTCATTCTCCACATCTATCATTTCTTCCTCCTATTCTATCCAAATCATTGACCTTAGTCTAAAATGATATATTTAACTGATAATGATAGTTACCATTCAAATCAACCTCTTTTTCAACTTCAGGATCTTCCGAAGTCAACCTCAAATATGTCCCTAACAGTACTTTCTTCCACATTATTTCAAGCACGAGGTGCAGCAACCTACATCTATTAAATTGAAAAAAAATTCATAAAATCATGTTTTCTTAATAACTGGAGTGTTAAGATCAAAATGCAGAATAAATCCAGCATCTTCTTAAAATATCTCGATCTATCCAAGTAGTATTTATTTGACATTTTTGAATTTGCCTACAACAATGAACATGAATTGAGCCGTTTTTAACGAAGTAAAATGAATTGAAGATGAAGAAAGTTTGATACTACTTAAGATAAAACCGTTAACGAAGAATATTCAAAGTTATATTGTTTTTAATAATATAACATTTTACATGTTATGTTTTTTGACATTTTGTTTACGAAATTTAGAAACGTGATAATTTGGTGGAAGATGAGTGTCGGGCATTTCACCCGCAGTGGGGCCAATTAAAAAATAAGGAGACTAGACACGCAACGGGCGAAACGACGTGAAAATTGCGCCACAAAGAGAAATTATTGCCAGAAAATTGACCTAGTTCGTTGGATGTGAGCCGCGAGAAACGGCAGCTACATGCCTGAGCGGCATCGTTGCTTTGGTCCGCCAGGAGAAATAAGAATCGATTTCCATATTAAGATATCGTAAAAAGCCGACGGTCCACCATAATGTCAGGTCGAAGACTCGACTTGACCTAAAAAAGTCCGAAACGCAAGCCGATTTTTAACAATACCTTTTTAAGCGATAAATAAATATGAGCTTTTTTTCTCATCGTTTTACAGTTATGAAAGCACTTCCGGTTTATAACAAATTCTTAATACATAAATCAAATCAATCAGGTTTATCTTAAGTTATTACTTAAATCTTAGAAACATCAAAGAAAATTTATGACATCTTTTTTTGTTGATTTTTTCCGACGTCTTTAAGTTTATGGAAATTACGTCGGGTAGCCATCACATTTGCAGTGAAATTACTTCCATCAAAAGAATTGCAAATTATTATTTAAAAGTGCACCTAACTGTAGATCGTCTGTAATCAACGGTATGCAGAGACTTTCTCACGGTCCTCCAAAACGTGTTCTAAGAACGCAAGTAATTTACAGTTGGAGATAGAAAAAACTGTATTAATTCCTTATTTATCGGTTCACCATCGATTTCGAACAGCTAACGAATATAACAAGTTGAGCTCGTCCTAATCGAATACCATACTATTTATTGTGATTAGAATTGACGGAATAATAATTATTCATATGAATCGATTAACTCTATAGGAATCTAATTCACATATATCTTTCAAAATTAATGAATTATTTAAAATTTTACGATTGAAGATTAATGATTTGAGCAATATCTATATATTCGTATGTGAAGAACATATTGATACTTAAAAAAAGAAAACAACTCTTCTTGTCAAGCCTCAATTGCCCTTTTATTATGTCGTGGAGCACACTTTTTCTTTCCCACGATTTCAGAACGCGACCCACGACGATGGCAATTCGGGCTTTTTTAAGAACTTAATGAGTCTTGATCGAGAGGTCACAATTATCCGAACAACTTTGGCTAGATATTAATCGGTACGTGCGTTAATTGATGGTGATGGTGGCTTTATCCAGTTAAGAAATTGAAAATTGTTTAAGTATACACTTATCAGTCGTTGCCTTTCGGTTTTATAAATTTAGCGAATGGTTTATTCGTGTCTTCTAAATATTCAATTTTGCAATATATCATTTCGTAGATAACAGGAACATCGCTTACCTAGAAACGCTTCCTTAATGGCAACGTTAATACCTACCTAATCACGGTAAATAAATTACCCGATTGCATCGCCTGGAATTTAAGAGAGAGAATTTGTTCCCGTACGGTGAGCTTTAATTACACGACCGAGTACATTATTAATTTATTACGTGGACTTCGTGATTTACCGTATGCGGCAGGAAGCATAACTTGCATTGTTTTCATTTTTATAATTCGATATAATACCGCTAGAATCATCATTTCTATTTGTAACAAGACAAAGATTGTATTCATCCAAATCTATAGGAAGAGGTCAAAAGGCTTTGGCAAAATTGTTCCTTCATATTTTTTTAAAATTATTTTTTACTGTGAGATAAATCGCTTAGAAACTAAAAAGTTATTAATTGAAAGAATCTCTAGGAGCTTGAAAGGATTCGGGTTGGGTTGGGTTGGGTTGATAGACTGAAAATGGAAGAAGGCGCATCTACGATTGCAAATATGCAGATGAGTTAGCAGTGATAGTGAAGGCGAAGACACCGGAAGCGATATTGGAAGAAAACTACGAATTGATACCGTAGCAGAACTATTGACCGGAGTCGAGGAAGAAAGAGAAGAGGTGATGAGTTTCTTGCGAGGGGTGATGATGGAGAAGAAGATAGAGGAGAAGAGATGAGAAAAAGGGAGGGAGCAAGAAAGTACCTAGATGAGGAAGTAACCCCCATGATTGAAGAATGTGAGAGGTCCTCCGGAGAGGAATAAGAAAGAATTTAGTGGGGGAGAAGAGGAAAGATCGAGGCGTATCTCTCCGAGCCGGGTATGTATGACAAAATGATATTTAAAAAAATTGGTTTGGGTTGGGTTGAGTTGGGTTAGGTTGGGATGGGTTCGTCAATAAACTTTTGGATGTCGTTCTAGTTTGATTGTTCCAAAGACGAAAATAATATGCTAAGACAAATGCTCGACACGAAAGACAAATAGAACGCTGTAAACGAAATGGTAACAGGAAGAGGTCATTTATAATAATAATAATAATAATAACTTTATTATCCCAACAGAAATTTGTTTTCCAAAAAGAGAGATAATATTATAAACAACATAATTAAGCCTATGAACGTACATTAATTGACATAATAAGAAGTAAATATATACAAACAAAAAGAAAAAGAAAGAAAACATATTCAATGAAAAATGAAAAATCAAATAACAACAATTCACAATACACATTCGGTCGTATTAACAGCTCGCATTAATTTGTTGAATGGGGAATTTAGTCCAATATTTGTGTGACCGCGATTGGTAGTAAAAACATTAAAGTCATGAGCACCAAACCTCGGAACTTTTATATTCAATTCAATTGCGACAAAACACCCGATGCAACCACCACACCCGACATCACATCCCGAACAAATCTTGCTGACATACACTTCCTTCTGTTTTTAGGTAACAGTATAAAAATAATTGTAGTATATGGGTGGAGGATAAAGGGTGGAGGGGGGTTTCTTCCTTCACTCAGGTAAATGTTTAAAAAACTAAATCATTTTCTGAAAAATAATTCTGAACTTTTGTTATATGTCCGCCACAATATCTCAACTGCAGGAAGAAAAAACGTCATTTCAAATAGATAAAGGGAAAGGAAAGGGAAGGAAGGGAAGAGGATAGATGAGAGGACTACTCCCTCATTCAATAATGAGTAGAAATAAAATTGTTCGGGCATAACCCCATACTATCTGGCCACTCAACATCCCAGCACAGATGTCTGTCAGCAGATTTTTCCCCAACCTCGTTAAACAAAGTTGGGTTGGGTTCGGTTGGTTTGAGTTAGGTTGGATTGGGTTGGGTTTGCCAACAATCTATTTCTTGAATTTATAATTCCTCAAATATAAAATCTTTAAATGCCTCAACTTCTATCAACAACTGCAATTGTTGCTAAACCTCATTACATAGAGATATTGTTCCACAAATGTCTGGAAGTGCTTAATTTATTCTAAATGGCAACCAGAGTTGAAGAAAATTTGATGCGTTAGGGAGATTCCAGGCTTGATATTCGTGATTTGATTAGAAAAATGGGCTAGCAGAGTTACTGTCTTAATGATGAAAGAGGATGACGGTAGGACAGAATTTTAGAGAGAATGATACATCATGTCCCTATCCATAAGGCGACGATGCAGAAAACTGTAAATCGTTTTGAAGAATTTGAAGGACACTGAAGAGGTTGACCAAACCCTGTTATGAGTGGTAGAGTGATAGGGGTCTCACGTAGAACGACACAAGTAGGTACATGATGTAAACACTATTCTTTAATCTTGCGTATATTAATTAACTATTATGAACTGACTTTAAGTTGATTTCAAATTCTTCCAGCCAAAAAGATGATGGGTTAAACTTAAAACGTACATATTTTTTCGTGACAAAGTTGTTTCAAATTACAGCGGGGTGTATGAGAGATGGTTTTTAAAAGGTAGATATAGCTTCAATTCTTTTAAAATTAATGATGTTAAGATATTATGTTATGGTTCAATAAAGTTATTAGAAAGACACATTCTCCTTGTCGGTTAGAATCGCCAGTTGATGCTAACGGATTTCTTTGAATAACTCATCATCACACATCTCATCATCAATCACCACCATAAATCTTCATGATATAGAGAAACTCAATTTAGCTTGTCTTTGATCCCACTACATTTCTATGTGGTTTTTGGTTATGTTTACGTTCTTCTCTTCGTATTCTATATGATTATAACAGCTTCCTCTAGCTTGATGGAACCAATATCATCCATGTCGTCGTGGAATTTGTCAATATCTCAGAACTACTTCAGCTCGACCAGCAAATTTAATCAACTTTCAGCGTCACACTTTATCACAACCAATGATATATGGCAATTAGGAAAGAATTGTTCCAATTAAAAATGAATGACTCCCTTCTCCTAACTGGATAACTAAATATCACAAAATCGCCCAGGTTTTGATGAAATAATAATATTTTAATAAATAAATAAGCAAGACTTTTTTCATTTCTAATGAATATCGTTTGAGAAATAACCAAAGAGAGAGGTAATAAGGAGTCGTTTCCTGTTACACGAATCTTGGGTATACCCGACCATAACGGTCGAGTCGTGGCTCATATTGTAAATAGTAGATCACATATGATCACGTCACGAGCTTCTCGTGAGTCCGCAAGGGTTCATGGTAGCTAACGGACAATCTTTTTCCGCATTCTTGAAGCTATCTTCTTATAAATAATCGTTTATAATAAAACTTTTCTTTGACTTTACGATCAGTATAATTACCCTTATTACACATACTTTATTCAATGAATAAGGAGGTAATTAAATTCTTCTGATCATGTGAGTATATTGCAAATGTGAGAAAATTGCCAAAGGTTAAGGTCGTTTCATCGATATCTATCGACCCGCAAAGCAATGCACGTTCGAAAGTAGATTAAATACATAAATTACGGGTGGCCGAACGCATTAATCGGTCGACTTAAATATTTGCTTCCAACGAAAAACATTGTAACAGCGAGAAATCGGCCGTAAAAATCATCGAGCGTAAATTGCACTTGAATAATGTTCATATGCGCGAAAAAACCGTGCGCCCGACTACTAATTTACGTTTGCCGTTAACGGTGACATTTGTTCAGGTAGCCTCAGTTTCACTTCATTAGTTTAGCTGCCTTGGGCACCAAAAGCAATTAATGTTGTTTACTGCACGACTTAAATTAAAATGACACGACCCTGTGGCAACTAATATGCAAAAATTACTATGTAGTTGTTACATTTACACGTCGATACTAAGAGAATCTAACACGAATTAACATAAAAAAATTATAGTGGTTTTATTTTAATCCAGCTTAGGTGATGAAAAAAATTTATTAATACAAAATAAATTTATCTTGACCACTTCAAAAAGTTAATCATAACCGAATGCATAAATAATTAAGTATAATTCTATTAGAAATGATTTATGGTGATATAAACGATGTGTTTGTCTGATAAGTAAGCAAATAGCTCCCAATACGAATCGATATAACCAGAACAGATACATATCTTAAAGTACGGGTATTCTTTGCCCTAGTGCTATTTAAATAAATACATTAACATAAGCATTCGCAACTTAAGATCATGTATCATATAATTTAGATGCAATCCGAATGTTCCCGTTTAGAATATACCCTACTTTTAATATCTCTATTATTTCGAATCGAATACATTAAGGATTACATCTCAATAATAGTTAGATGACCCAATTTCGGCACGTTAGACGTCGTCGAGTAGTTCGCAATAGACGAATTCTATTGTGTTACTCGTTTATCATTAGAGATCGTGGATGGTGTAAGAGCGATGTATCGAGATTGTAATGCAACCATTTTAGAATGCAAGAGAACTCTTATGGCGGCGGCGCTGCGTTCTATTGGTCATATGCTAATTGTGAAAAAGTATCTGGGTATCGAGGTGTTCGACAAAAGTCTTGTGTAATCCAGAATGTATTTCGTTGGTTTTCATACGATATAAAGTCGTTACATGCGTCGTGTTCATTTCATTGGGAGATTGCGATTTTGCAATTCGTAAAATTGATAGCGATGCATACAGCGCGCCCGGTGTTTGTATGATAATGTCTACATGTTGCTTGTTTACCTGGTACATGTAAGGATTTGTATTCGATCGGAATAAATCGTAACACTATCAGGCAATGACGAAATTATCTCCACTTGATATTTTAATGTTGAAAAAATTTATTTCCGAATCCACCCTTTTCTATTATCTTATGAAATTAAATCTTTGTTGCAAATCTTTAAATAGATGTTCTTTAACGCAAAACCACTTATCCGTGACAAATTTTTTTCTTAAATACCTTTAGTGTCACGAATTAATTACATAAATTAACCATATTTTATTACATAATTGCTATAGACAACCGCCAGGAAAAAAGAGCAACCTTCGTGCAGACACTGTAATTCGCGATGCGACCGACGACGACGCGTTGCGCCATCAAAAGCCGCGCACAAGTTCATGATTACACGTTTCCAATCAACCGTGATTATCTGCAATCTTCCCGATAAAATGATACCGCCTTTATCGTCGTGCCGTGTCAATTGAAAATTACAAATACGGACATGCAGTGAAAGCGATTTTCAACGGCCGAAGAGTGCCGCTATCACGGACGTCGATGAACGAGAACGAGAATAGCATCATACGGATATAACTGGTATGATAAAGAGAGCATCGGGTCGTTTAAACTGACGTGATGGATACTCCCGAATTGGGCCATGCATGAATTCATGTGATCGAGGTTTCGTGCATGTCTGTTGTCGTTTGTAGTGATCATCAGTACAAATCATTTTACATACTCAATCGAGAACGGAAAAATTGGAATATCAAGAAGATAGCATATAAATTCGTTTAAATATCATACCATATGAGAATATATACACGGAAGAGAGTTTTGCTTAAATCTTTACTTATACGGGTGAGCCAGAAAGAATGGGAAAACCGAATACCGGAGATACTAGACACCAAAATATGATGATTTAACCTAAGATCTCTTGTACAAATGTCAGAGGTTTTCGAGGCACAGGGTGTTGAAACTTAAATTCTTTTTTAAAAATTTCTTGATAAATTTAAAGCTTTTTGTACTATTAACATAAAATTTGATAGTTTTATGTTTTCGAGCATGAGATATACGAATTTGAAATTTGTTTTGTTATTGCTCGTAGAGGACGTTAGATGGGCTGACAGGTGGGGTGATGAAGCTTGTAGTTACCTGTCTGTATACTATTCCTTTGTACTCTGTATTTTAGTTGCGCATTGTTGGTCCTGATGAATGGTAGCTAGAAGTCTAAAGTTTCTTCTTTGAACAGCTACATGATGAAACAGAAGATGGCCTGTGACAGCGGTAATGCTAACTCTTCATATTGCACGTAAAACTCGTCATTCCAACTTAAATAAGTCGATGTCAGGCAAAATTCTTTTAATTCTGGGAGGTACCATACCAAATCCTTAGATATTAGTGATTAGATTTATAAGCGTTCATCGTAAACTCTAAATAGTATCGTTTACTGGCATTGTGGAATAATTTGTCAACTTCTCTCTACCCTGGGAATCACTGCAAATAGACAGTGAGAGTATTCTTGCAAGATGTTTCAGTTTTTGTTTGACTTGTTAATTTTTAATAAATCCTTGGTGCTATTTAACCTGGCAATAACATCCTGGGCCGTACAACCTCTTATTGCAACCTAGATAAATAACAAACTTGCTAGTAGAGTCGTTCAGGCTAACAGGAATGGTCATACAGTATAAAGAGTTCTCTCAAAAAGACACTTTTACCACTTTGAAGTTGATAATCTTACTCGTAAGTTAAATGCCAAGTAAGTACTTTGTTGCAGTAAGGTATACTAATGATGTGATTTAGTACTAATTCAAAGAGATAACACTAAGATAACTCCAAGATCTTTGAGTTAGTATTAAATTACACATGTAAGGTTGGATTATTAGGTCAAATATAACCAATTTGTTGCCTCTAGATATCTAGCAGAGTTGTGATAAAACCACTCAGGCAGAATTAGCTGCCATTGACTCAGCGACTAAGGCACTAAACGACTATAATAAAAATGCTAACATTTTACCATTTTTGCTAACAACAGTTTTGAGAAAAGATCTTGAGCTTTCTCATTCAATTTCTATCCGAACACTATAAATACCAAAAAAAAAAAAAACTAAAATGGCAGCAAGCATCACAGTCAACCTTAATTTTGACACGTAAACATATAAATTGTTACTATGTAAAAATTATTTAATTATGTACATGGTCATTGAAAAAGTTCTCTAGAATGCAGTAAAATCGTACTGTCAAAATCCTTCTATAGCTAATACTGTCAGGCCTAAAAAAAAATGTCGCTGATTATGCAAAGTACAAAGTAACGAAAAATATGAAAACCATAAATATAATGTGTTACCAGTTTCATAAATTTGAAATGGTGAAAAAAACATAAAAAATAGAAATAAATACCAAATAGTTGAAAAGTAAATTTCTTGTTTTGTGATATTCTTGTGCAAGAAGATATTATTAGTACTTCATGAGTCTAGAAAATTTATAGACACCGAGGACCGTTAATTCATTGGTAATTCTTGACTTTATTGGCCGGTACGCATAAACATGTCACCAGTTTTATTACGTGTTCCTTTGCATTTTTAATAACGCTTTTGCTGTTTTCCCGTCTGCCACACACGTATATTCGCGTGGCATACCTGTATATACATATACGAACGCATAAGGCAGTACGCTCAATATTTTACGCGGTGTGACACCATTGTAAATTAACTCGCGCCGAGATTTTTTTTTCTTTACTTTTTTATTTATGCCGTCTTTGCCTGTACCATCTTCTCTTTGCTTCTGTTTTTCTTTCCAGCGCTTCTCAATCATTCGGATACAAGGTGTAGGTAAAATTTATTTTTACAATTTATTTCTAGAATTTATTTTTTGAAATTTATTTCGTAAATGTAATTTATTGTAAGTTTTTTACATGAAAGTGAAATAAGCGAAGTGTGAACATTTTTTTAAAAAAATCTTTATGAAAAGGTTACCTTAACAATACAGATCTTTTACATTAGCTGTTAATTACAGGTATGCAATGTTACCTAAGGTCAATTCGTGCGCTTTATTAATACGAGTGCTTTTCGTACGAGTTACTTACCACTAAATCATGTTCAGAGTGATTAATAACTGAGGAAAAAAAATAACCGCCTAGAATACAACTTTGTTAGCTTAAGTTACCTTCGCATGTTTAATTAATGGGGATATTATTCATCTAGTTCAATCTTTATTAACAATATGACAACGGGTTTAGCCTTGGTCTTTTAGATATTTTCATCTTCAACTGACAACTCTTAGCAATTGTATTGTCGGTTTTGAAGAGGCGAATTTCGGAATCAACATAGATTGGATATTGCACAACAAATGGTGACTGACATTGGTTGTTAGAATGTGGAATACCGGTAATTGTCGTCTGATAAATCGTGAGTTCCATTGATTAACTAACAAACATCCGAGTTGTACTTCTAAACTGCTCATTGGCCGTAACCGTTTTGCATACTTCGCAATCTGTTTGCGTATTCAGAAAAAAATTACAATCAAACGACCGACGACAGTTAGTATCGTTACACAACATTTATTTTCTTCGACGTGTGAAAGACCCTGTGTTAAGACTATAAAGTAACTAAGTATTGCATAAAATATATTCATTTTTATATTAATCGAAGAAGCTTTTTTTTAAAGAAGATTAATATTTATTTATCCTGTATAAATTGGAATTTATTATGATTACAAAAAATCTCGTGGTTTTCTAGTTCGTAATGTGAAGACCCTTATAGGAAATCAATACACGTAAATTGATACCTGGACACCGGATTTTACATCGTAGAAGCAATAATGTAAGTCAACAGCTCTCGCTTTCAACATAGTGCTAACGCGTACGTCGAACATAAGTTAACGGAAACAGTAAAAAAAGAGGATGGTATGCATATGCATTAGGACTTATGTATTCCACCACACACGAACTCGGTTACGTGTAGAAGTAAATTTTGCACTCGCGATTCGACAAAATGCAACAACATGATAAATCTAAATACAGGAAAATCTCGATATAAAAAAAAAATTTTAATTTGTACTTTAAACTGTTTGAATAAATAATTTTAATGCACAAAAATTCGAACAACTAACCACACTGATGTAATCTTTATTAGTTAGTTCTTCTTTTAGGTTCAATGAAAAATATACAACAATCTAACACTGAATAAGAACTAAAACTAGAACTAACATTACACATAGAACTAGTAACATTCTGGATGAAGCGTCTTAAGACACGTGCTAAATGCGAATGATTCTGGTTCTAGGTTTGTTTGTTCTAGTTTTACTTCAATAAATATATACTATAACCTAATCTTGAACAATATTTTAGTAGTAGACAATATTTTTAAAAAAGGGCTTTTATTGCAGATAATCTTTAATTTTAAAGAAACTGTGACCCGCTATATGAATTTTTAAATTTTCGAATTTTAAATTTCCCGCGCTATGACGTCAAGGCAGGAGCAAGGTGCTTTTCCAATACCAACCTAAATTTAGTTACTTTTTTCTCCCCAAATTTAAATTGGTCACTTTTCCTATACTTATAACATTGGAGCGTGACGTCAAAAAGAACCGGAATTACTTATCTACTAATAACAATTAAAACTAGAACTACCGTCCTTAATTTATATAGTTTATCTATGAGGTCAGTTATATCGAGATTTTATTGTATTTAAATATTACGCGATTCGGAAATAAATTCCACGGAAATTCGTTATTCATACCAAAGCGTGATATTAAGGTCAAACTTAATTAACTCAAATTACGTGACATTTCATTTTATGTTACGTAGTTATGAATATAAATACACCTACATGAATATTAATCGATTAATCTTTTTACATATAAATTAATAGAGTAGTTTTATTTAGTATTTTGGTTATAAATATAGCATTGAGCTTGCCTAATTAGTATTCCTGGGTAAACGCGATAATAAGACGGAACGATGTTTGAATACATATTTGCCATTGTATGAAGGTGAAGGAACCCTAAACGTTCTCGCATGTTCAACAACGATGACTGTGTCTGCTGTCATGTATAGTTGCCGCTCGCACGCTCTTATATGTTAAGCAGGACGAGCGCAAATTTTATCTGATGAAGCGTTTCGCGCATTGAAATAATCGAGGGGTTTTCTTATTTATTTTTCGCTAACGTCTCAATAATACCTATTAACTGCAATAACCCCGGCAACAAAAACATCTCGTAGTAATGTTAACAAGAACGATCGCGTAATTTAAGTCACCGGGTACCTCTCACGTTATAAACAAAATAAACAAGCCGCTAATTACCTTATTTATAGTAGCAATTTCAAGATAAAAGTAAACAACACGCACAAGCTCGCGTACTGACGTGATAATTGACGAAGTCGAGAAGTAAAGAAAGGTGCGGTCAAACTGTTTCATCCTGACATAATTCTCAATTTTGTTCTGATGTGAGTATTTGTATACGGAAAAATAAACGATAAAGAAAATACACATACCCAATGACACACATATGGATAACTTTTCCCGAAACCTGTTCAATATTGACATTGTTTCTTTTCATGCGTGTGTGAGAAAGCGGATTTATCTTATCTCAGATAACTTTATGGACCAGAGCATTAAGATATACAGGTGAATCAGTGTATTTTGAGCAAAATGAAAGTATGAAAGTGTGCCTTTGTTATCGAGATGTGTTACACGAAAATTCTCACAAGATTGTGTAAATATCTAAAAAATACAAACTTTTTTTTGTTACTCACAATTTCTTCGTATTATTATCTATTATTTATTCAATAAAAATAAAAATAAATCTTATAAGGTTCAACATAAAGTGTTGAAGAGTTTATAAATAACAACGGATCCCCCACAAATTACGGATTCAAACGCTAACGTAAGTTGATAATATTAATATTTCAATTCGAGTTGAATGGGATATGCACACAATGCTTTTCGCCCGCCTACATCGATTATTGTGCGAACGGTCTCGAACGGACACGCTGTTATCACCCACGCCTCAACAACCGAGAGTTTTCGTTTTGTCTTCCTCCGTTAGAATACATCTCTCTTTTTTATGTAAACGTCAGATGCGCATTAGTTACTTATTTTACCATCCTCACCCCCCGTATGCGAGGAAACGCGATGCCTCTAAGCAATATCAATAAACAATAGCAAATACTGGTATAGATGTTTTGTATGATTTTCATTAAACCCGATATATTCAAGGTTGATGTGATATAACAGTATTAAAAGTAAGACTGTTAAGTGCTTAAATTAATCTTCGTTGACCAATATTACTATATACGGAGTTAAACTCATTCATTTCGTATCAACAGAGCATTTAGTTAAACGCACACATTTAGATCAGGTGAAAGAAAAAACGAAATGAAATAATTACGACAGAAGCCGATTTATCGGTCTCGTTGCAAATTGATTTTTGCCCGACTCAATGTCACATTCCGCGCGACCGCTTGGTTTTGCAATAAAAAAGAGAAGAAATAAAATCGACTGGAACAATGACGTTGTAATATATAACGGATAAAATAAATCCTATTTCAAGAATTTATATATAAATTTTAAATATAAAATTTTAATCAATCCAGTGACATAAAAGTTAAGAAGTTTAAATAAGCATTTTTGAATTTGAATTTATTTTGACCCGATGTCCTTGTTTGCTATACAATGCGAACACATTGTTCATTGATATGTCTAGGGATATGCGTACCCGCTTAATGCCATTTTACAGTTTGTATTGGTATCACTGACTCTTCCGCATACTTTGAAAAATCTCTAAGGTATGCTTTACATCTTACCTACAAGATGTTCCCTTCTCCTCTTTATTTACGGCCTATACACTAATTATTATCAAAATGTGTGTGGGTTACACAACAAGATTTCTGTTGTTTATGCGAACTCCTTGTATCTCGTTCACGAATTGATTTATTGAACGGAAATTAATCTGAACGATCTATCTGTGAGTTTGAGATTCTTCCCTATTTCTGCTAATTCTGAGAAGTATGATATTTCTTTAACTTATTGCTCGGTGAGCTCTATAATTCGTGTTACTTACAATTATTGAGTAATTCTTCACATTGTCCAAAAATTCCATGGTGGAATCAACGGGGTTTTTATATTCCTAAAGGATTTCGGGCAGATGTGAAAAGTTTGCGCAATTAATGTAAGAAGGTTTTCCAAACAAGTTCTACAGATTTTAACTCTGGCTAAAGTAATGATCGAAACCCTAAGAATATAGTCGTTAGGTTCCTGTTGAGAATGTTGTATGATGACAGTTTTCTGATGAAAGCAAAGATTCACCAAAGAGTTGGATTTTGAAGGTAAATATGGTTCAAGACCAACCCGTAATTTCGTGGTGGAGAATTTGTGTGGAAAAATTATTGTTTTGCAAAAATGTTAAATAGAAAAGCGTTATTACTTGGCTTATTATACATTAAAATAAAGAGATTGAAAGAAACCTAACAGGCGGTATTGGGTTGGGTTGGGTTGAGTATTGGACTTCGGCGGACAGTTCTCCCCAATTAGGAAGTATTTCCATAGAAATTTCTTGCCACATCTTCCTCTTTACATTTACCTCGGAATACTCTTTAAATTTTACATTTATAACGCCTGACGTGCTTGTATCATTTCTATAAACCTTTGCATATCATTAATTGCTAATGACTCCATGGCTGCTACCGACACTCGAAAAAACTAAAGTGGTATAGAGCATTACAATTTCCAACACAGATGATGAAAGATGTAACTAATCTGAATTTGGGAAGGAATGTAAAGATGCCAACCAGTAAATATCAAAATTCCTAAAGACCTCAAAAGCGATCGACTAAACTATCCACTGTTTGTGCACTTCAATATGAAGCTATGGTATTATCGTAGTTGAACGATAGTTGCGCGATATTTTTATCATAAGTACATCGACTCCTTTTGATTAAAAAAACCGAGTTGATCTGTAATTGTGTTGTGTACCTACATTAAACTTAAAAAGAGTTACTTGCAAAAGACAGAATATTAAGTAGCTACCTTAAAGGCTGCTTTTCATTAGACTCAACACAGGCAAAAGCATATAGGGGTGTGTTGAATGCGCGATTGGCCGAGTTATTTTACCTACATTTCTATTAGATGGAATCCTTTTGTATACTCGCCGTAGTTTGACAACGTAAATCTGATGGAAAGCTGATTTGACATAACTTAATGACATCAGTCTGGTTTTTACTATAGGTACCATCCTGCTAGATTTTTTATCGCCTGAAGTGTTGCTGATATATCTTCGAGAAGAATACGTTGAAAATATTCTTTATTTTTTCTGTATTTTAAATCTGTCTTCATTGGCAGTATGCTTATCGATCCTTGACTGCATCAGACGGAGTTAGTTTGATGTCGAGAACCAAACCCTACCCAACTCAACCCAACCTAACCCAACCTAACCTAACCATCGTTAGGTCAGAGCACGTAATATATGCTTTTGTTTAATGAGGGTGGATCATTCTTTCGTATATTATCCATTTCAATTCATTGTGTTTAAGTTCGTTTCCAGGAGGATGAAAGAACAGTTTTGTGTTGCCTGTATTTGAGAATGGTGACCGTAGTGACATATATTAGTACCATCCCATATCGATATATCCTTTTGCTTTTATCTGCTAAAATGTTCGACAAATTTTCAAATCATCAAAAATCAAACCAGGCATAAGATTGATCATAACATCTTAATCGATTCTTATCGTTGTTAGGCAGTGCGGGTTGGAAATTTTGAGTTACATTAATGACATGGCAACTTATTTTGAGCACTATGTGTTTCCTTTAAGTTGCCGATTCTTTTTGCAAAGTCTTTTTGGATGTAACGTGTAACATCAAAGTGTCAGCTTCCACAAAGGTTATATCACTTGATTCAATTTGATCATCTGATGACTATTATACATATATTTGATAATATTGATTCTTTATGCTTATGATATATTTATTTATATTTATGGCGCACAGGACTAAGTAGTGGCTTGAATTTTCGTCTATATCGAACATTATCTTACCTAGAAGTTGCAGAGAAGATCCATCTAAAGATTAGGTATTATCTTTAGTATAATTATTCCATCAAAACGAAATTAAAATTAGAAATAATTAAAGACTTTATTATTTATTTGAATTCTCATCAAAATGAATTCATAATACCATTCAAATACAAAAAGTATGAAATTTACCAATTTACCGCATACTTTAAACATTAAATTCCGATTAGCTAATCATTGAGATGGCATAATCTAGTTATTACTTGCAAAGTTCATGCTCATCTTAAACAAGATGATTGTCTCATTTATGTCTTCTTAGTTAAAATAACGACGTCGAATACAACAAATCACGAGCAACAAAATTACGGTCTTTATAAGACGAATAACCTTTTAAATAAATTGTCCTTTTTTGAGCCCGATTAGCTATAATTTTGGAAACTTGTATTGCTCAAAAATTGTATTCGTTATTTTACATTAAACTTATAATAAGATGATATCTCGCCGATTATATCTCGCAAAATAGATTTTATTGGCGCATGCAAGATTTCTTCATTTAATTGGCGAATTACCATGGAAATTGAAACCGATTATTAACCATAGTCATTATTGGTATGCATAAATATCTTAATAATCACCATAGTTAACGTGCCCTTTACATACAAACGAATTAATTGCACCATCGATTTCAGAATCTCTCGATTAATTACACGTTTTGTCGTTGGTCGCGAGTCGACGTGAAACAAAAAAAAAAGAATCGCTTAAATAAACGTTTCGTTTAATCCTTAATGGGTAATTAGAATCGCGGTTAATTAAATTCGACACGTCCAGTTAAACAGCCGTATAATCGAATCGTTCGAATGACGTAACGAGAAACGAAAATTCCTACCGACAATATTTCACGATCATAAACTGGGCGACAACTGGTCGACGACAATCGATCTCCTTGGCTCATTCCAAGAATGAAAGAACGGAACACTTTAGATAGTAGATAAGTGTGAAAATGTGTATTTACACGGTGCGACGAATAAATTGGCCGAGACCGATTTTTATCATCGCCACTACTTAGTACACCCCGGCTCATGTACAATGAATCCATAAACGCCCACGCATTTAAGACGAGGTCCCGTCCATCCGACCGCGGAATATAATTTATTTTGAAACAATAGGACACGAACTTAATGCAAGTATTGGCCAAGACGTAAAATACATGACAGGGCATATGTACAATTAGCATACAAAGTTATACGACCCATGTGCATTTTTAATGTTACATTACATGTTTCTTTTTATTATGACTATTTATTTTATTCTATTCTTAAATTGTAATTGTATAATTTAACTTATAACTTATTAATAATGAAATCAGTTAAGGGGGCTACAATATATGTCATAATGATTTATAAATCAAAACCCATACCCACTGTTTATATTCAACTAAATGATGCTGATGTAAATTACATTGTAGGCTACACTTAACCCCTTAGGATATATAACCGGTGCTACTACACTTACGAACTATTGCTGCAAGATTGTAACACCATTAAGAATCGTTAGATACCTATTACCTTGATAGCAAATGAATATAAAATCTTATCATAAGTAAGTGCATAATTTCATTATTCAAATTCTCTAAGAAGTAATGGAATAAAGCAAAGAAAATACATTGTATTATCTTAATTTCTTAATTAACGATGCTATTAAATGTAACATTGATTTACGATAAACTTAATGTTTTAAAATTTCATCTTTATCATTTTAACTTGTTGAATTTTCTTGTTTAATGCAACAGTATGTGATCTTCGTAATCTACCTAACAGTAAATGTTGAAGTGCGCTCTAAATTTCTCGCTGCCACGGAGACTGTAAAAAGGCAGCATCTTGTCCATGTAGATGCGAACGTTTGATACGAATTACACTTCCTCGCTACGCCGCCGCCGACGTCGTTCTAGGAATATGGGATAGAAAACGGTTCAATGAGGTTGGTAATAAATCAATGTCGGCGGTCGATATTTTTCTATCCAACTGGCTGGGGTATTTATGGACGTTTTGCGCATAGCACCAGTATTGTCCGGGTCGATTTATACTGTTTAAGGTGCAAGGAATGCGTGTTGGTCCAAGGAGAAGAACGCAGTTTACTGCTACGTAGCGCGTGTTCTAAATATAAGGGGCATAATGAGAATTTAGAGTATTTCGCTAGCTAACGAGTCCACGGATAATTCTAAAAAAAATCACACTCACAACGCTTACATCATAGTTGATATTTAACACTACATACTTTAATTCCTCTTAATTGCACATGTTACCTTTTTTTTAAATACCAAGAGATATTCCAAAGTAGTTATGCGAAATTTATGTCTTCTTATGTTGATGCATTTAAAATCAAGGAGATAGGCAGAAATACTTTAAGTTCTTCACTTTGCAATTATATTGACGGTGTACACTGACGCGTTTAGTCAACCGTATCGTGTTCCGATTCTGTCATTTTATTGCAGCCTTCTTCAGAAATTATAGTATTTATTTCTAATCCTTATTTCTAATCCGTAACATGTTTAAAGTTAGTCACTCAGAAAGAGTATTATATATTCAACGGTGACGGAAACATCGCAACCAAAACAATATTATCAAATAAATCTACATATTAGAAGACTTGTTGAAAATTAATGGTATAAATAAACTAAACTTAAAGGAAAGTTGGATAATTAAATCGAAACGATAAATTAGTATTTTACAAAGCAAGGAGGGGAATTAAAATTCAAGATGGATTAGGTAAAGTCAAATGAGTGAATTGGTTTCCCACGAGAACTGTAGGTATACCGTTTTCTACAATCCTATCATTAAATATTCAAATGATACATTTAAAGATAGCAGTTTTTTGTACATTCTTGTATTTTTGGACGTATTATAACTGTGTACTAAGTTAGTGAGCTTTTTTCTAAGACCTATGAGAAGGCTGCAACTATAGAAAATATATTGATCCTGACATTTTTATTGACCATCTTTTTGTGGCTAAATATTGAACTTGAAAATACCCACCCAGAAAAAGAGAATATGCCTGAAGAGGAGAATCTATATGAAAATTGTTGTTTAGGATACAGGATCAACACAAAATAAAAATGATGCTAAAACAACTAATAATAAATGAACTACCAAGCTATCATTTCTGAAAATATCCCCTTCTCCGAAAATATCGAACCAAATGAAACGTAAAAAGCAAATAAATAAACAGTGGAAGAATTGAAGAACAGAGAAAGAAAGATATGAAAAGTTAACAACAAAGGTATGCAACGGAAGATTTTGACAGTTCCTCGAAAGGAGCTCATTGCTCCAATTTCAGCTGAAGTATTTTACGTAACAGACCAACATCTAAGCAAAAACACCAGCTCAACGACACTGATGTTGTGGAATCTGAAGACACAACTTACAATAGTTTTCCAAATAATGTATATTTTTAAGACATATGATTTAAAAAAAAAATGTTTTTTTATAAAATATTAATATATCTTTGTAATTTTTAAACGTTGCAGAGATGGTGTTAAATATTACCCAATCGTGATTTACTTGACCACAATGTTTACTTCAAAAGGGCACTGAGCACAACATATGCAAAGAAGTTTGACCTCACGTTTATGTCCTTACGGTAGCGCACTATCCCAGGTCGTATATGGCGATACCAATGAACAATTTCACTTTCATAGTTGAAATGCTCTTTAAATGTATTTGTACATAATGTGTCAGGTTGTAAAGTAGTACAAGAGATTGTCTATTATGGTAAACGAGCCTGAATATTTCAAATACTTTAGTTTAACGATACACGAAATAAATAAATAAACATACTTATTAATAAGATGTAATAAATTTTTGAAAATAACCCGCTGTGTTATTTTACGATTTCGAATACCCATTAGTTTTCAACTTGTAAAATCTGTGTAATTAATTTAACACTTGGCCGTCGACCGTATAAATCGATCCGGGGCACTAGTACCGCTGACGTATTTTATTGGTGCGGATGACCGTATATCTCGGGAGTTACCGTGGAGGTCCATTCGTCGCCGTGGCCTCTAGGGGTTTTTAACAGTGACAGAGACAATTAATAGGGACCCCAGGTTATGAAGTGATTTATAGTAGAAACTCATTAGGACCTGCGGATCTTACAAGATCCAAAACGTACACACCTACGCACAAAATCTTCTTTAACTATTCATCATAATAACGTACGTAATTTTCTCTCGGACAATTAATGTCGAGTATGAATTTCAAACCGCGTTAACTAATCACTTGCTAATTTGCAGTAATTAATGTAAAATTGACGTTTAGGTGTATTTTAGTCTATTATTGTAATAATAAACAGTAAATTTTATTTACATTAGTACAATATTTCCAAGAAATATTCTTTTGCACTAAAACTTTATTACACATTAAAACAATGCATACTCAACTTGCAAATGTTATGAATGTAAATTATCCTATTTCTACAAAACGTCAAAGATGACTGTCGACTTCCAATGCATTTAAATAAGATTTGTTCGTGCTCCTTCCGCGTTAACGAACACTAACTACTGTTTTCATTTCCAAGTTTACAAAGCTCATTTGCATCTAACTTGTGTCAACGTTTTGGTTTAGAGTCTGTGAAAGAAGCACATTACATCGTGGTGCGCACTCGACATAGAATGTAACGGACCTTCCACTGCGTACCCACATTTTAGTCGAAACACCTACCTCTTTCATTGAACGCCTGGAATTCTATTCTGAAAATTATAATTTAAAACATCTTGTCTCGCAAAAACCGTTTTGGTTGAGTGGGTTTAATGTTGGTGCATATCTAAACGATACTAATAAGATAAAAACGCACATTGATGATTTATGTAACATACTTTGTATTACGGAGTGACACTCTGACGTAACGTTTAGTAGCTAGTTATGTTATCTTAGTTGCTTGATACTCTATCCTAGTTGCCATTTTCAAATCAACAGCACTTTCATGTCATAGCTGACTAATTGCAACTTAGACGAAGACTTCTCGTACACGGAGTTGCTTTTAACGTTTTTGAATTATTCAAAGTGGTTATGATATTTAATAAGTTATTAACGAATTTGTTGTATCTATCTTTATCAATTTATTTACTCTATCGTGTTTTCTTCCCATCTTGTAATAGATTTTTTGATTTTAACTTAAATTTAATCAACTTGAGGAATTTTTTCCTGATAAACTAATAAGTTTAGGACTAAAATTTTTGGAAGTAAAATAAAGCACACACTTTTAGCTTGAAAATGATGTATTATTTATGATTTTATTTATATTTATTCATTAGATATCAAAAATTTTATATTATGATAATTTAGGGAAATTTGATGCTTTTAGTTTAACTTTAAACAAGTAGACAACTTTTTTCCTAATGAACTTACAACAATAATTTGTATAAATAAAATAAAGTATAAACTTTTAGCTTGAAATTTATTTATCACTTATGATTCTAGCGATTTTGTATCGTGAGATATTGATAATTTTATATTGTGAGATTTTTTGAAAATTGGTGATTTTGACCTAAATTTAATCAATTCTAAAATTTTTCCCAATAAGTTTAGAACAAAAATTTATGGAAGTAAAATAAAGCACACATTTTTAGCTTGAAAGTGATGTATCATTTATGACTTTATCTATATTTATTCATGAGATATCGAAAATTTTAAATTACGATAATTTATGGAAATTTGAAGGTTTTAGTTTAACTTTAAACAAGCTCAGAACTTTTTTTCTTGCAAACTAATGAAATTACAACAATAATTTGTATAAATAAAATAAAATATAAACATTTATCTTCCAAATGATGTATCATTCATGATTCTAGCGATTTTGTTTTGAGAGATATTGATAATTTTATATTATGAGATTTGGTATTTTTGATCTAAATTAAATCATCTTGAAAAATTTATCCCTATTAAACTAATAAATTTAGAACAACGATGTTTACAAATGAAAGAAAGTATACACTTTTAGCTTCAAAATGTTGTGTAATTCACGATTGTAGCTATATTATTTAAGGCGATATCGAAAATTTTATATCATGTGAAATAAAAAAATAAATTGATTAAACGCATTATGAGTCTGTAACTTTTTCCCTAATAAATATTAATTTGAAACAATGACTGGTTTGATTTCGGACACCTCGGGTTACATTCGATCCGAGGCCACCACCTGTTTCGCTTTCTCCATTCTCTCCAACCGTTGTTCTTCGCCCACGTGTGACGTGTTTCCCTCACGGGTCCATATACCTGGAGCGAGGTTCAACGGCGGATCTAAGTCTCGGTTGGTATTATGGTTTGCCCTAAGGATCAACTCTCAATTAACCTTATCGAATTTGCGTTCTTAGAGCCGCCTCTGATGTGCACGTTCCTTGGCTACTCGGTTTTAACGGTCACTACCGTACCTTTTTCTACTAGAACTACATTAAGGAATAGGCTTATTATAATATACAACTATACACATGAGAGAAATTTCATTAGTGTAATTGGCGGGTTTAACGCATCGAATTACCTAGCTACTCGTACCCAACTATTATATTGACAGTATATTATATTACATCCGTCTGCGGGCTTCGTAAAGCGTTTATTGGGCGCGTTCCCTTCTTAATTAGGAAAGTAACGCTTCTACGTACATTATCGTTTAACTATTAATGAAATCTACGTTTTTGTTCGGATAAAATTTAATAAGTTTTTCACTCAAAAATTGATGGCGAAAACAATAACAATAACGAGATATTATCTAACGCATACGTGCTTAATGCGATTAAGAACGACTAGCGTTTGTAACGATACCGGGTTACGTTGCAAAATTCCGGATCGGTTTCTAAACCGGAGGCGTCATTGCAAAAACGCCAACTGAAAAGAAAAAAATTACTTTCTAGCGACGATAACGATGCTGGAAATAACATAACGTCACTTCCGAATGTGCGCGTCGATTATATTTGCGAACCTGTGACTGAATATAACTTCCGGCGACGAAAGTTTTAACTTTCGCCACAACATATATGTTCTTATGATGTCATATAAGATTTATCAGTATTAGATCTTCAACTATATCACGACTTAAAACCGCATGTTTTACTTTCATTATAAATTCTTTAATTTTTTCTAAATAGTAATCCAACAATATATTTTAGTCTTAACGCGTAAACCGTTTTAACGCACACGCGGAATTTTAAGATAAAGACATTCGGAAAATAGCTTTCTACAATTAATTACGAACAATTAATTTAACGAAGTATCGACTGGTTTCGTAACCGGTCAAGCATGACATTTGGCAGATAGTTTTCACGTTATACGCGATCGAAGATAGGGTTCAAATTAGAAACCTTAAATTGTCGATATGTTGCTGAGTTTTCACGATTAGTATCAGTTTGAGAGCGCACGTTTTCTTTTATCAGTAAGGGATCGTAATTGCTTTTTAACATTATGAGGATGAATTAGAGTCCCTCTGGATAATTTCAAAATTAACCACGGTGATATTGATTACATTGATACGCGATAAAACGATTATTACTTTTGCCATTTTTTATTTTTTAGCTCTGTGTGGAGTTGATTGAACTTAAATAAACGAAACACTTTAATTTATATAATACTATTTACGTTTTAATCACACCTCACGTGTAACTAATAATAAATGATTCTGTTCTTGCAGGTAAGAGAAACCAATTCGAGTGCACGTCACGAACGCCTTCAATCAAACGACAGTAACCAATGGTTGGAACGCTTAGAGCGAAAATGGTAAAAAGAGTAAAACCACGGTCCGTTGAATAAATTGTGGAGGTTCACATTAGCGCCGCATAAAACGGCAATAAAATAACGGGCGAAAACCGGGGACAAGGTTGAATAATCCACACGTGCTTCGATATCGCATGATTGCGTCCGATTTATTCCGTTGCTCTGGGGCTGAATCTTAAGGTCGCGATTTTGAACCGCGAGCACGATCTTACACTCCGCCCACCGAAGACAAGGTTGCAATCTGTGCGAAAAGGTCGCAGAATGAAATTGCACATTGCCGCGATCTCTTTATTCAACAAAACCCTTTCTTCTTCGTGTAAGTATTTAGGACATGGACATAATTATTAATACATTAACTTCTTTCATTCAAGTTATTTAATAAAATATAAGTAAAAAAGAAATTTAAAAACCACTTCTCTCGGAGATTCTTCTCTCACCAAGGCCATCCTCAAGAGTCTCCCCGACACTCCACAACGTGTTGTCAAACATCGGATCAGCAGTTCAAAAGTTGCAAGCGCTGATTCAATCTACAGAGAGCTGGCTGCTGAAATGGCGAATTCAAGAAAACGCTTCCAAACCCCAATTTTTCGTTCTATTTCGTCTAGTCCTTGTTCTTTCTCCCGCCATAACTGTCCAATCCACGGTCATCTTCCTCACCAAACTGCAAATAGCTGGGAATTTCGATTAACAGAAGGTTAAAGTTTCCCGACCATGCCATCAGGTGAAGATGGAAGCTATAAATCGTGTGAAGCACTTCAGTTCTCTGATATGTAAGGGACACGGCATAGCAACAAAATGCGCTGAATATGTCTAGAAAAGCGATCATCGAATATGCAATACTAATCGTATCTGATGCTCCTAAAGGAACCAGAACCCACTTAGAAGTGGCGGAAAGGTTAGATCTTAGATGTAGCAACCAGCTCCTATACAATCTTACCGAAATCCCTCCAATCCATCTCCGTCTACAATCTTTATCCCATAATGCTGTCAACAACTTCCCTATTCATGATATCTTAAAGAAACCTCTTTATCACTATCCAAACTAAGAAGAAGCCAAATTTAAACCAAGATTATGCCAGGCAGAAGGACTATGGTCGATAACCCTTTTGGGCCAACATTTTATTTTTCTTTTTGTTGCAGAAAAAAAGTTGGCCTAAATAAATATTGTTCTCTCTCTCTCGTACGAAAAATCCTAAACACAGTTAATCAAGAATGAGGCTTAATGCAGATATGGTAGAAATTTAAAGTAGATTTGAGCAAAGTATAATATATCCCTGAAGTCACAATGGAGAATAGTAATTTTCGTTCATTTTTTTCAATATTATAGCTTGCAGAAATTACCATCATTTTTCATGTCCATACCATATTTAAGAAAATACCACCATAGAATGATAGCTTGCAACTATTTTAAAAAAAAATTTTCTGTTTGCTCTTTGGATCTTTCAATATCTTGGGTTGGGCTTTTCTTTGGATGCAGTTTCACATTTTCGTTCTAAATCACCTCGTTTTTTGCAAGATTTGACAAAGACTTGACCATATTGACGAATCCAAAATTAATAAATTGCCAAAAAAACATAGGACCAATACTAAATCATCTGCTCTCGATGTTTGAGTTCCAGTTTTTTTTGTCAACAGCGTTTAAAATCAGCGTACCCAAGGTGTCACCGATCAAAGAAGTCACCAAAATTCTACCATGCTTATCGGTGATCTTCATGAACCAAAGTTGCCTACCAGTTTTTTATATTAAAATAATTGAATATAATCGTACTCATCTATAATTGCATATGATTTTTTTCAAATCAGTAGTGTTGTTCTTTAAATGATTATTAATATATCATTCATCCCTTGGTATTATAATCTAATCAATAGACTTAATGGTTTACTTGAAAACAAATCGGGTTGTGATGGGTTTACATAAAAGGAGACGAAGCGGTTTCATCCGTATCATTAACTGAAAGCTTTCTCTTGTAAATTAATTTTGATGCCAGTTTTTTGATTACACACCATATTCACCGGGAGGCTGTTTATGACCGCACGGCGTGGTACAATTGCCTTATCGGCCGAGAGGTGGACGTAAATCACGCGGTCGGTTCCTCGTTATAAATGAGCGTTCAACTGTTTAAGGAGAACAAAACACGGCTAATGAATGGCAATAAGTTAACGGGTGCATGTCAGCGCCTACTAGATCCCCAGTGAGTGAACGATGCACGGACACGTCCAGACGTTACGACCATGCCTCAACCGCTTCCTATGGACTGGTCAGTGTGTCCGTTCACTACCGCACTCCTCGCTAGGATAAAACCTATTCATATTGCCATAGGAGAAGACATCGAGGGAGATCTGGAGTTATTGCGTAACGTCCGTTCTAAGTGTGTATTATGGGAATCACTTATCAACGATGAAATAGCCAAAGATTAAAGGTTTTAACATTTTTCTTTGTTGTTTAGCCTTATATTAATCCAACGCGTCAGATTAATATAAACAAATGTAAGATAACCTTTACGAGGAAACTACGATTGCATGTTTTACAGCCCACTCGTACTTCGACCCATGAAATCGGCACACAAATCTTATAAATTCGTGATGATTCATTGCTCTAAGCTCTTAGATCTTGCCATAAATTACGAACTAACATTAAACTAGGTAGCGTACTTTGTTGTATGCAAAACCTACAATTGTATTGCTAGAAGTAAATTTCTCAGAGAGACTATTGATGCAATCAATTATTTGGTTACGTAATGTTTATTGAGGTAACTTAATCTTAAACATCATTTTATTTTTTTATATCATATTTCATACATAAGTCTAGTGCGAATTGTAATCGATACCTACGACTAAGAAGGAATATCATAGACCCTAGATACATTGTCTTACTTATTGAGTGATAATTTTCATAGTTCGTACGTCACCCTAGAACGAGTCGAGACACGCATTAACCTTTCTTCATCATTAAATAAACCATAGACGACTTATACGGGTAGACGCCAAACCATCATGAAGTAACATCTCATCCGTTCGTATGGGCGAGAAACATAAATAATAATGGTCGTATTCATAAATTTAGCTACACCAACACCAACATAAACTGCATTTCTTCGCTAAAAGCCCATTTACCACCGCCAGAGGTGTTCCGTTTCGCTAAGCCACGATGTGGAGTAACACGAAAAGAATGTTTGTTTACGCATTGACACACTTTGGTCGTATTCAACGTACACTTTACGTCACTTATTATCAAATTAACAACATCGTAATCCCTATAATTAAACTCCTTATTTACAGCAACCTTTAGTAATTACTAATAAAAGAAAACAATTAGATTTGATTGTTGAAATCGCGATATTAAATAATATTGTGTAACTAAAAATTATTGCAATACGTCGAAAATATAGAAGAATTTTCTTCGGGGCAAATATAAAACCTTGATATCAATACTAGATGCCATTATGTAAATTTTTGCATTTGCAAATCCCGTTTATGCAAATCAAATCGTTGATAAAAACGTTTTAGTTGAAGTGACTGATAGTCACGGCTACTGCGATCATCGTATTCACTTTTACCTAGAAGAACAAATTGAACGATTAAATTGAATTAAACGTGTGTTTACAACTTCATTAAAATACTAATATTTATTAAGATAGTCGATTATCTAGGATGTCTTTATAGTTACGTTTTGAATTTTTATCCAGTTTTATGTCCTAAGTGGTTTCTTAAGTTGTCTTACTTAATTTATACATCTCGTAGATGCTTAATTTCAAAAAACCCGAATGTGATATAATGGGTGGCAAAAACGCACCGGTACGGCTCTGCTTCTGCAGAAAGAAATGGGTTGGGTTGGGTTTGGTTTAGTTCTCGTAGTCAATTTTTGTTATACACCGATAGAAAGACCAGCAAATTTTGCTTTTTGTATCAATTATCAGAAATGATATGGAACGAAGATATCAGACCACACTGCTGAATACAGAACATAGTAAAATGGGAGAGACAGAAACGAAGATTCTGGAAGAAACATATAAAAAGAATGGGTGCAACAATGAATAACCCAGTAGGAAACAGATCACAGGAAAGACCACCAAAACGATGGACCTCATCGACACGTGTTAGTAATAAACAGGCAGTAGCCTACACCATATGGATATCTATGTTAGAAAGAAGAGGAAGAAGATGAAGATGCAATTATGTTATCAATCATTGCTTGAATATTTCTTTGTTTCTGTTCGTAAAGCAGTCGAAGCAGTTCGTAAACAGCTCTCAAATCGCCGAGGTCGCTTGCGGGCGAGGCGCTAGATTTGATATATCAACACAAAATCGTTAGCTTTGGAAGATTCTAGCGCCTCGCCCGCAAGCGACCTCGGCGATTTGAGAGTAAATGTTTTTTTATAGGAGACTTTGTATATTTACCAAGATATATGAGGAACTATTTAGCCTCAAATCGCCGAGGTCGCTTGCGGGCGAGGTTTAGGCTAGATTTGATATATCAACACAAAATCGTAAGCTTTGGAAGATTCGACCTCCGCGATTTGAGGCTAAATAGTTCCTTATATATAATTGGTAAATATTCAAAGTCTCTTGACGATTTGAGGGTAAATTTTTTTATAAGAAATTTTGTATCTTTACCAAGATATATAAGGAACAAATTCGCTTCAAATCGTCGAGGTCGCTTGCGGGCGAGGCGCTAGATTTGATATATCACCACAAGATTGTAGCGCCTCGCTCGTAAACGACCTCGGTGGTTTGGAACTATTTAAGCTCAAAGCGGCGAGGACCCATGCAGACAATAATAATGAATAATATCAATATTTATTATTATTACTAGAACTTTTATAAACAAAAATCTTGCTTGAAGCCATAATATTCATGATTTACAAAATTTTTGATTCGAAATATCACTCTCAAGTTACAAATGTCATATTTAACATTACAATGTTATAATTAAAGTTTATAAATGTCATTTTAATATTGATATAAAAATGTTTGTTGTTTATAGTCATTTCAAGTAAATATCTCTGGTATTTACACATTCATGTTATATAGAAACTAACAAATTGAATGACCACGAAAAGTCATGTAAGTACTTATATTCAAGAATAATAATTTATTGATTGGTGTTCATGCACCTGTAGCGTTGTTAAATACCAAGTAACTTTTTATAAAACTCAATGATATGTGTATGTAATTCGTTTGTAATTTTTTCGCCGAGATTATGATGTCCGTAAAAGGTAACCAATATCCGCAATATTCATTGTATGTTAATAACAGGACCATTTATCTCGTAATCAATGCCACATTTTAAACTCATTAACGCAAGCGTTTAATTATCGGTGTTGCAACAACCACGACGACCGTTAGTTGCAAAGCGTCCGCCTCGTGTCAACACAATTACTTATCGTCCGAGTTATGACCTTTATTAAAGGTATTTATGGATCACGTTGAATTCGAGAGGATCGTTTTGCGCTTATACGAACGAACTTCATTAAAGTGGCCATTATGTGCCATCGGGGCGCACAAAAGATAGCCAATAAATGTGACGAAAGCCGCCACAAAGACCTGTTCTATCGGAAATTATTTGTACGCGTTTAATTGGTTTATATTTTAACGAGGTACGATTCGGTTTCGCGGTCCACTGAACCGACGATTTACTGCGAAAATACGATAGGGGTGTGCGTGGGAGTTTATTGCGGTGAGTAAAGTGTACGCCGTAACGTTATCGGTTAACGATAAATTTGTTCTCTTCTTGTCATATAATTTACAAAAAGATTTTTTTTGTTATATATAAAATCAAAAATTTTAAATGTTAATTAAATAGTTAATATGTTAATGCGGGGTCAATCGGATCACTTTCTCCGCAAGAGATCCACCTGCTATGGTATCTGGAGCACCGAAAGCAGATCTCCATGTTCCTCCTCCTTCTGCGGTCGGATGCCTTTGCATCGTTCCGTTATATTCGGCCCGAGGCATTCCACCAACTCCAACAACTATCACGAGCGTGACATTTCAGAAGCGCACAGTGCGGTCCCATGACGCAACAACGAAGCCAGCCGCCGCCGCCACAATTTCTCTCTCCTTTCGCTCTTTTTCCACCTTTCCGTGATATTTTAATTCGCAACGGACCGTTGATAATTTAGTTTGGTGTGCGAGAATTCGATTATGCAATCGATCAACATCGATACCACACGCGCCGGTCACGCTAAAAATCGTCTCAAACGGGGGTGGTTAAATTTTTTGTCTGCTCCTTTCCTTTTCCTTTTCTTCTCTTTTCTTCATTTTGTTGTAGGCACCTCGAAAGTGAAGGGGATGTGTTAAATGTTAAGGCTCCGGGTTTTCTGCCGTGTCACGAATCCGTCGTCGTCGTGTTTCAGTCCAGTCGATGATTGACAAAATATCGGTGCGTGAAAGCTGCATGGATCGCAAAACGTTAAGCTAAATTGTTTCGGTTTTATTAATAACCCAAAGAACATTTCACGATTTTGAATAATATCTGATTGGGAAGGTGTTAAAATGTTGATGAAATGATTTAATTAAATTGAGAAGTCGATTATTGTTATTTATTTGTTGCAATATCATAACCACACCTATAAGTACAATAATGGTATTATTTATTTATCTATTTATTTATTTATCTCAAGTGGGTACAGAAACATTTCGAACCCAATAACACTGTACCACAAACAACCAGTTGTATACAAGTTAAATTACAGTTCAGAATAATAATCATGAATTAATAATAATCGTACAAAAGTGAATTGAAAGGAGAAAAATAAAACTAAGTCTAGGTGATATAAATATCACATATCAAATGAATGCCGAAGGCAAAACACACCAACTGCAGCAAAGAGCAACTTTTAAATGCATAGAAAGAATGCTAAAACAGATCTATGTTAACACTATTTGCAGACACTTTGCAATTTCTTACCAGCGACGCTATAATTATAGTGATGTGTAGAGAAGGAAATATTACACTTTGATAAGTTTAATGAAAGGCGATTATTTAAGCAAAAAGCATGAAGATTATCTAAATCTGATTGCAATCTAGAAAAATCAAGAGGTGACATACGGAGAAAGAGTTTTAAATCGTCAGCATGCATTAAACATTGGGCATAATTAACAACGTCAAATATGTCATT
The DNA here is from genome assembly GCF_036711975.1 of Onthophagus taurus. Lineage (NCBI taxonomy): Eukaryota > Metazoa > Arthropoda > Insecta > Coleoptera > Scarabaeidae > Onthophagus > Onthophagus taurus. Next base: position 8,975,063 of record NC_091967.1, read on the forward strand.
ATCATAAATATTAAATAGTAAAGGGCCTGGATGGCTACTCTGGAGAATACCAGAAGGAACCGACACAGGATAAGAGAAAAAACCATTAACCGAAACAATCTTGGATCTCTCCTTAAGATAGGAAGGAAACCATTGCAAAAGTTTCTCCTGAATATCAAACTTCATTAGTTTAAACAAAAGATCCATCCAATCGAAAGCTTTACTAAAATTCGAATAAACTGAATCAACATGACAAGAATCATCCAAAGAAGATAAGATGTACTGGACATTTTCAAGCAAGTTATCCTCAACCGAGCGACCAGAACAAAATCATGTTGTCTACAATTGATTTTAGACTTAAGGACAAAGAATAGATGTACTTGAACCACTTTCCCAAATGCTGGCAAAATAGATATGGGGCGGTAATCAGAAATAACTCTACGGTCCCCAGATTTAAAAATGAGAAGAATAAAAGCCCGCTTCCACAATAAAAGAAAATTACAGGACATCCATTACTAATGAAGCGTTAAATAAAATAGTTAAAGGAAGGGAAAGAGTGTGAACATTCCTTGATTAAAATTGATGCAATACCATTAATATCAATACTGTTAGTAACCCTGATGCCCATCAGAGCCTCCTCAACCTCAATCCTATCAAACTGCATCTGACTCAAAGGAAGGGCATCCGTTTCCACACAATCCACATTCTGCTGGATTTGAGAAGAATTAACAAAAACCAAAGAAAAGAAATCAGCGAAAAATGAGCATACTCCGCACGCTTCTTAGATTTAGCTCTTTCAGCTCTTCTAACAACATTATAATAACATTATTGGGTATCTTAATTGTAAAGAACCACGTGTTTAAGGTTGTGTTAAAAAATTGAAATGAATTGAATTTGAAATTGTTTATTTTAATTTAACCAAAATAGAACACAGAAATAACTTATTTTTGTATTTAAATAAGTCTGGATATCACGGTGGTGCTATACAAATAGCAACTCCGATGTGGTCTAGTGGCAGGATATCTGGCTCTCACCCAGGAGGCCCGGGTTCAATTCCCGGCATCGGAAGCTTTAATTTTTGAATTTTTTTTTATATCCTTAAAATAAAGATATATGTATTAATCTAAAATTAAATTTTCTCATTCTTATTTAAGTCCTTAACATCTTATGATTACCTCAAAGATTCAAAATGAGAATCAAAATTTCAATATTTAAACAACCCCTTATTTATTACAACGGTGTATTCATAATTTACGACCGATAATCTTGATTACAATTACAAAATATGAGCAACATTTATAACGTCCGCCTACGTAGTCGAGATCGACTATACACTGCGCCATTTTCATGTAAAGGACGTAAAAAATGACGAAGACAATATAAGTTACTGGTTGCGTCCCAATACAATTTATCTTAGCCAATTATAAGTATTTCTAGTGGTAACGTTTCTTATTGTACATTTGCAACAGTGAATGTCTTTAAGATATATTTAAGGGTAAAATTGTAAGATAATGTAACTACACAATAATCGTGAGTTTAACTTTGAATTTATATACCAATAATGGTTTAGATTGTTTAGAAAGGTTCACACCTAAGTGGTATTTCTCCAAGAACTTGAGATTTTTTTATTGCTTTCCCAATAGAAAGTACTAATTTACGTTCGATGTGGAGCAACATACTAACTCTGTAGCTAATTGCGTGGCTATATCTTCCTTGCGGTTGGGTTGCATTGTCAGGATCACCAGCGTATATTCACATAGATAAGTACATACGGTGTACTTTCCATTTTATCTAATCTTCGAACCGGGCTAACGCCGTTCATTGGTCGACCAACTCGGTCGTTTCGTTGCGTTCGCCGTCGTTCGCATTAACTGCCTCCTCGACTATCGGACTATCGGTCACCTTAACGATTGTACCGGAGTTATTATTGTCGTGAAATATCAAATTCTTATACGAATACTATCTCTTCTAGTCGTCGTCGTCTCCGTCCTCGTCTCGTTTCGCAACTGCTTCCCTGCCCGTTCAAGGAATCTGGCACGCGTATGTGAAAATATCTAATTAGATTACGTAAACGATGAGACGCGGAAGACTCGACGAAACAATGCGCAGGATGACATTCAATGTGAATTGCGTTAAATACCGATATTACCTATTATCGGATAGGCATTCGAATACCATTTAACTATGAACGTATCGATAGTTATTACCGGTAAGGTTGGAATTTACATTTATAGTAAATACTTACTTTGTCAACACTACCATATTAAATATTACTGTTAGGAAACTAGTACTAAAATAGAATGTGACAAATTTTAAAGATTCCAGCAATTTTTCGGGACATTAAACAGGAAACTTTATTATATATCGTTAATTCCATAAATTGCTTACGATCAAGAATAAGGATATTTTACATCATGTTTACGACACGGTGGTATAGAGAAGTTGATTGTTAGAGAATAATAGTTGGAGATGAGCTAAGCCTGCGAGAGTATTTTGGACAAGGAGGGGGTTCAGATGAGATTACCCATTGACCACAGTCTGTTTCTGCCATTAAGATTAAAAACAGATTGGGGAAAAGCAAGATGGTAGTTGGATCAAGAAACATATCCTATTCAAAAAACATAGTTATAGAGAAAAACTTTTTAAAAATTTGGAACTCAATTTGAAACAAACAAAAATAATGAAATTCTGTAAGGGATGGAGAAGGTCTGAACTAGGATGTAAGGTAGGATGTATGGAGTCCACAAAGAATAACAAAGATATAGATTAAGATTCTTCGGTTAAATACGTAAATGATATGCACTACGATACTTGCAGATTCACAATTTGGCGAATATTGAGGCACACAAGCCCAGAGGATCTTCCCCATCGAGTATAATTTTGAGAGTGATTGCTACAGCAGCATCAGTTGAACCCAAACTTTACCAATAACATTTTAGCAACAAATGAAACGATTTTCACACGTAACACATCTTCAACAAAGATTTTCTGTGAATGTGTGGGCTGGAATTGTGAACAGACTACTTATTGGCCCTTTGGAACGGATTGCTCGAAGATGTTGCTCTTAATATTAGACAAGATGTGTGGTTCGGTTGGGTTTTTCCAAGATAAAAAAAACTTTTGCTACAATTTTTTTCACCTATTTATTAATCATTATTTGTCATGAGGAATAAATTCCCAAGTTTCTCCATATAGGTTGATGAGAATCAATCTATATGGAGATGATCATGAATCTGAAATATCTGTATCTGGGCCTCAGAGCCAAAAAAAAAGGGAAGGTTTAAACCCTTCGGTCGATCTTGGCAAGAAGTTTATATAAAAAGTCGATCTTGATCAAAAATTAGTGGACACCACTGCTATATAGGAGATGATCATTTTTATGCGTTCGAATGAGTTTCATGCCATCAACAAACGTTTCACCGATCATCGTGGGCTTAGTTAATATCTTTATGATGATTACGGTAGTAATTTGGTCGATATCAGCAAGGAATTTTTGCTGCTTTTAGAAAACTATCTAATATACGACCACTACCGTAATCACTCCAAAAATTAATTTTTTTTTATATTTTCGCTAATAATTTTCATACTCCTACAGAAAAAGTTTTTTTATCCTTACTCTACTTAAATAACACAAAAGTTAGTGTAATTATATAAATATTTATTAATAACGAGTTAAAAAGTACTCCCTCTGTCCCAAATTATGGTATACATTTCTCTTTACAATTTGTCTGAAATTATGGTATACAAAACTTTGGAAACTGTTTTATTGTATTTGTAAAATTAGTAAATCAGTTTGTAACGATTTTGATATTTTGAGAATTTCTGACTTGAACCTAAGAAATGGTGATATTTAAGATAGCATTGGTTATGAATTATAATATCTTGAGTCATTATCATTAATTTTTATGCAAACGCTTTTCTCTATCACCTTTAATTTTCTGTTTATAACAGAATTTAACGCAGATGATTGTCAATTTTCATATTTTGCGAATTTCTGGCTTGAACCTAAGAAATGGTGATATCTATGGTGGCATTGACTATGGATTATGTTATCTTGCTTCATTATCATTGATTTTTATGGGAAACGTTTTTCTCTATCACCTCTAATTTTCTACTTATAACAGAATATAACACAGATGATTGTCAATTTTGATATTTTGAGAATTCCTGGCTTGAACCTAAGAAATAGTGATATCTATGATAGCATTGGTTATGAATTATGTTATCTTGATTCATTATCATCAATTTTTATGGGAAACGTCTTTCTCTATCACCTCTAATTTTCTACTTATAACAGAATATAACACAGATGATTGTCAATTTTGATATTTTGAGAATTCCTGGCTTGAACCTAAGAAATAGTGATATCTATGATAGCATTGGTTATGAATTATGTTATCTTGATTCATTATCATCAATTTTTATGGGAAACGTCTTTCTCTATCACCTCTAATTTTCTACTTATAACAGAATTTAACACAGATGATTGTCAATTTTCATATTTTGCGAATTTCTGGCTTGAACCTAAGAAATGGTGATATCTATGGTGGCATTGACTATGGATTATGTTATCTTGCTTCATTATCATTGATTTTTATGGGAAACGTTTTTCTCTATCACCTCTAATTTTCTACTTATAACAGAATATAACACAGATGATTGTCAATTTTGATATTTTGAGAATTCCTGGCTTGAACCTAAGAAATAGTGATATCTATGATAGCATTGGTTATGAATTATGTTATCTTGATTCATTATCATCAATTTTTATGGGAAACGTCTTTCTCTATCACCTCTAATTTTCTACTTATAACAGAATATAACACAGATGATTGTCAATTTTGATATTTTGAGAATTCCTGGCTTGAACCTAAGAAATAGTGATATCTATGATAGCATTGGTTATGAATTATGTTATCTTGATTCATTATCATCAATTTTTATGGGAAACGTCTTTCTCTATCACCTCTAATTTTCTACTTATAACAGAATTTAACACAGATGATTGTCAATTTTGATATTTTGAGAATTCCTGGCTTGAACCTAAGAAATAGTGATATCTCTGATAGCATTGGTTATGAATTATGTTATCTTGATTCCTTATCATCAATTTTTATGGGAAACGTTTTTCTCTATCACCTTTAGTTTTTTTAACTTTGTTCAGAAAGAAACAATAAGTTATTCTATTTTGATGTATAAGACTATAGATAAATTATGATGGAAGTATAAAGTGAGCATTGGTAATTTAACAAATCATAACGTCGTAGGTAAGGTAACACATAAAATTGTCAAGAAGTAGACGACGTAACTTCTGGTTTCTTAACAGCAAAAGTGGTTTTATGGAAATCCAGGTTTGCAAGTATCATAAAATATATTATTTGCTATGGGGAGATGAATAGATGCGAGACACCAGAAGACAACGAGAACTCTCTATGCGCGGATGAAATATAACGGCCGTTATATTTATAATTTATTCAAATCAGATAATATAGAATCATAATGCATTTATTAAATATATCGGGAGTAAGCATCGCGGCAACAGCCTCGCGATTTATGTGTTTGTTTTCAAGGACCAATACTTTATTACCATTATTTATATTGCGCGATAAGAGTAGCGTTGTGCCGGAATCTCGGTTGCGGCTAAAGGTTACGCGCATTCAATAAGCCTTTTAATGGTCAGGAGGAGAATTATGAAATCAACGTTGGAAATTGTTCCGCGTACAACAATAGACGTCGGTCAATTACGATGTTTTATCTTGTACGATAATCGTGATTAAACCGGGCGTTTATGTTTGCTTAATACCCCATTACGGACAATAAAGACGCGTATGGAAATTTCAATGTGAAGTTAAAATATTGCGTTATAACAATAAATCGTTATTTATTTTATTAAACGTTTTTATTTAACGCAATAAATTTTAACATTAGAAATCCGTCCATCGTACATTCCTGACACAATGGGACAGCGTTGCATCGTTTTTCATTGCGCCAACCGCGAAAGCTAATAATAACTTTGGAGCGTTTAATTATACGATCCCGATGAATATTTATGTTAATTTATACATAACTGGAATTAATCTGTAATTCATAATACCGTGTTAATTTATTGCATATCGCGTGGTAAAGATCGCAAAGGCGCTTTGGGGTTAGGAAACCGTCTCGTAAATATCAATTGGATGCAAAACCATTTCGTATCGCAATGATAACGATCAATTTTGTAAAATTATTGAGTTGGCAACAACTATTCCTGTAAATCAGAATATCTACTTCTACTAAACATATTATTAGGTTATAAGAAATGATACGCTGGTATGTTAAATAATAAATAAATAATTATACTTAATTGCTGTCGGAGTGTAAAAGGTAAAGATTCCAAATAGAGAAATCTAAATACCAGAAAAGGAGAACTTCTTTACTAAGAACATTCTTTTTACTGTACATTTGCAAAGTAGGAGACCCGATACAAAGATGTTACTCAAAAAAAACAACAAATGAGCCCCTCTACAGTTGTCTCGCCAATCTTAGAAACCAGTAATGTCTTACTACCACTACCAATAATTGCTTAATTACCGCCTGTATTGGTCGCCGTGAAGGTTAATTATTGCGTACACCTTTAACGTGACACTGCTATTTCTGCGATGCCATCGTAATTAAGGTGATGTCGTCCTTCCGTATACATCAAATGGCTTCTGATTGGACGCAGTTTGCCAGGTCGTTTAACGACTATTCAAAATGGCAATAAACTGTCACGAATGAATAACCGATCGATCGCATTCGGAGCCTTACTTGACTATTTTTGGCTTAAGAATCTAGAGCACTAACCAGTGTTTGTCCTAGATAACATTCCGACCTTTCTTGACGTTTTCAATCTCGCGATACTATGTTAATTGTTTAATTATGGGCAATTTTAGAATTATTGGTATTAAACCAATTCAATTGTACTACCATTGAGAAAAAAACGTAATCAAACCATTAAAATGTTAAGAGGAAATAATTGTTAAAGAGTTACGTGAGAAGTTTTTAAATAAATGATGACCTAAACGTTGATTAAAACATTATTTATAACATTATTATTGAGATACTTCTATTTTCGGAAATGTTATTTTTCTATGGTAAATGTTGTTAACTTGTGAATCACGTTTATGATGCTAAAGATGTAAACAGTAGCTATAAATAATCGATCGAAGGTGGATTATCCGTGTAGCTGTATTTCATGACTAATTTGAATTACGATGCGTGACTCGTCGGCGAAAGACTATAAATTTGCTGTAACACATTTAAATTTTAAGGAAACAACAACGTTTTCTAAAGAATTAAATACTACTTCGCGGAACTTTGACAAAACCTGTCTACCATGACTTCATAGATGAATAAACTAAAAATAAAAACAGAAATAAAAACTTCATTAACATAGCACGTTAAATTTTATTATCAATGGTATAAAATTGCCTTGCAAATTGAATTAAACTTTTTTAAGTCGACCGCTAATTACAAAATTATTCAAATTTATCGTTTACTCCTACGCACTTATTATCTTGAGGCGATGAATGTCGCGGAGAGTAACCATGGATTATTGCAAAACAAAGTTAATACATTCGTTCTTATTTAACTGTGCGTGTCACTTTTAGTGTTATTACTTTTTTTTACACATTTACGACGCCATAAAATTGTCGCAAAAGTCCTCAAACTAAAGTAAGCGGCTGTGCTCGTTGGTGCACGTTAAAAAAACTGAATACCAACATAAGTAATTACATTATAAATTACCGTGCCATTAACAAAGTGAGTGGGGTAAGATAAAACGCCGTTGTATATAATATGTTTAATGTGTGTTTACTGCAAATAACCAACATTAAATTGATAAGATTGAAAGTGCTTTGTTGGCATATTTTGAAAAAATCAAATATGAAAAGGAAAAAGTTTATATAAATTACCACATAATTGTTAGTTATTGAATTTACTAACTCAACTCTTGCCACACACAGCTTTATTTCCACAATTTATAGTTTATGGATAGAGAAAACCATATTCGTAAAGCAGTTTAAGTTAGTTAAAGCAGTGACAAATAGAAACAATAACAATCGTAATTTATAACCGCCCTAACAATACCAGGATCATAAATGCAACTGCAAATATATCACTCGGTAATTCGTTCAAGAGCGAAATGGGTGGTATTAAAAGTTTACTGTTGCGATTATGTAAAGTCACGACTTATTTCTGTAGAATGTCTGACCTATGGGACAAACAATGCTGTTTCTGATAAATATTAATCACTCCAATAAAGAATATTATACTTATTAACATTTTGATAAATTATTTCTAAATGGTATACAAAAAATCTTAATGTATATAAAGTATCATTAGATTAAATAATTTTGATATAGTATACTGGATTGGATTGTTCTTTCAACGAAATTATTTGAAAACCTAGCCAGAAATCCGATTTGATGGTTAGATTTGTAAATCTAAAACTCGGATAAATAGGATAATGTGGCTAACTTACAATTTTCATATCAAGATTTCTTACTCTTCCCGTTACAATACATGTACTATGGATTGTATGTCTTATTCCACCACAAAGATGGCATCACTCAATGTTCTTACATGATTTAGCAACATGGAAAACTGGCATACAATATTTAAAACATTGTGTCAAATGTCAAACTGATGAATTTTCTTGAAATGAGTTCTAATTTTCAATGATGGTCCCTTTCTATACCAATCTCCACTAGATTTCTATTGCGCAATTCATAAATAACAAGATGACAAAGTTGGGAACAAAAAATGTCCTTATGGGATTTAAATATTGTAATGAAAAAAAGATCATCTACCATAATCTTATTCTTAATTAAGTTGCCTATTTTTGATGGAGTTAATGAATTTTTCAGGATTTTCACATAGTCAAACATCATTGTATTCTTATCATGTTATAGAGTAGGATCTTCAAGGTTCAATTTGAGGTATAAATCGTGTATTTACTCTTAAAAATAAAGTTGGTAGGACTTTTTGAAGTTATAAATCGGGTTTTTACTCTAAACAATCAAAAAATATCTTCTTCTATACATTCTTCCTTATAATCGTCAATAAAGAAAAGAAAAACTTCCTTACAAAAGGAAGCTATATTCGAAAAACCAAAATATTATTATAAACAGAAACAAATTACGATGATTTTGATTTATAATTGCATCAATTTGCTATGAAAATCATTGTTTATTCAATTAAATTAAATTGATCCATACCGATTAACTTGTACAGTACACATACGATTGGTATTCAGCAAATCTGAACCTCCTAGAGAGAATGCGGCAAGACGAGAATTCCACGAAAACGAAAAAATCTTTGACTACTGTTATTGTAATTCCAAACGCGTTCGGAACTATTGCGGACAAAGTTGCCTCAAAAGGAGTAACACGAAAAAAAATCAACAATTGATAGTTCCCGGTGTAATTGTGAACGGATCGTTGTTGTGGGCGTGCCACGGCGAAGATCGGTCCCGATACCATTGACCTTATGGGCCACATAAAAAGCGATTTTAACTGCAGTGGGTCACTGCCGAAGCAATATCAATAATGTGCTACACCTACAGTTCTTCTTTTTATGGTGTTCGTTAAACGCGTGATACGGGAGTTGATCTCTATAGAAATACATTAAAACTGTGTAATACGCCTTGAGTGTCTTTTACTTTTCGAATTACGTAATCATTTATTCAATTTTAAAGATAAGTCATTAGAACAGAGAGAGATTTTCATTTTAAGTGATTAATTATCTCAACCAAGATTACAATTTTAGATAACGGAAACAAATGCTGAAAAATTCAATTCAATTATGTAAACTAGTCACTTACTAATATCGATCCAATATTTTATATGTTAAAATAATTAATTACCAAACGTATTGTTAGAACCTATATCAGTCTTACATGGTGTAATATATTGCTTAATTGCTTTAAAAATTCCAAAACATGTGTACAAACGTTAGTTATCGACATTATTGATTTATAATAATTGGCGTTTAATGTTCTTATCAATATCTTAAAATTTTTTATGTTCCATTTTTTTTTATAAAACATTTTCACATTTTTTATTCAACTACTTTATAAAATCCGGCTTAAGGTAATAATACGGTCATATGTGTACCATTGACAAGAAATGATTAATGTTTATAACTTAATCCCGTTATGAAAAGCGACTTAAATATGAGGTCGAGCTAACGTGCGGCAATTACAAGACAATTCTTGTTCTTACTACGTTAATTGCTCGATTCCGATAAGGCAATTTAAGTCTTTGTTGACGTTACGCAAACGATTGCATGTTATCTTCGGCATGGTCGTACGTGTATTTCAACAAAGACGGAGCTAGTCAAATTGTTGATGAATGGGGCCGTGTGTGTGGGGAGCTTCGTTCCCACAAAAATGTATGTACACGTACGACTACGTCAATATTGACATTTGCTTTACGCCATTAGTACAATGGCACTAAACGTGCTAACCGGAAATACACACACACGTATTATACGGCTACACTCGTTCAAAATTTTCTTATTTGTATAATAATTTTATAAATTCCATTTTTTTTAACAAACATTTAAGAAAACAACTTCATGAATCAACGCTTATGAGTTTGCTTCTTAAGTAACAACAAAATTGTTGTTTTTGTTATGCTTCACGATGTTAAATTAGAAGGAGAAGCTCCGCAATTAACCATTATAAATCTAACAACCGAAATAAAAGAAGTTCTTTGTTTTCAGATAGAAAAAGGAAAGACTTATTCATAAATACTTATTAAGAACAATAATGTCAGACAAACAACAACAAGTTGGCAGACTTCAAAATGATGAATAGGAATTTGAAGTTATAATAGCTCATGCTACCAACGAAGTTGAAGGCTGGAGATACAATAGCTCATGCTGCCAATAAGTTGGCTGACTTTAGAAACGAAGTAACAGGCTGGATATACAATAGCTCATGCTGCCAATAAGTTGGAAGACTTTAGAAACGAAGTAGAAGGCTGGAGATACAATAGCTCATGCTGCCAACAAGTTGGCAGTCTCTAGATACGAAATAGAAGGCTGGAGGTACAATACCTCATGCTGCCAACAAGTTGGCAGACTTCAAAATGATAAATATGAGGTTGGAGATCTAATAGCTCATGCAGCCAACAAGTTGGCAGACTCTAGAAACGAGGTAGAAGGCTGGATGTACAAAAGCCTATGCTTCCAATACAATCCCAATACATGTTTTCGTATTAACCACGTACGGTATAACAATATCAGTAAAACTTTCTTATAAAGCAAATACGAATACTCTATCACTAGTCAACTAATTACGTATCAGTAATCATGCCCAGAACAAATAGGAGTTCAGAAAACTATAAAATAGAAAAATTAAGATCTTGGTTTAGATAAAAACATGGAAAATTTCTAGTATTGTGACAAACAATTTCTTATTATTATTTAGTAGCGAATGAAATCGATTTCAAATCTCCATACTTTCATCCGGTTGTGTTGTCGATTCGTACTTAGTACTTATGGCGCCACATTTATCCTTGAGTTCTGATTTGCGGCACATTGTTCCTAGTCTGCGATTACTTAATTAATCTCGCCTAGGTTTTAATTGGAGTCGTACGGAACGCAAAGTTTTTTTGCATCGCGATTAAGCGTGCACGAATCGTTTCGAGCAAAATTGCGTTACCCAGATTGACGAATGAATGAAACTATCGGTGTGCGTGTGTTGCCACCGTGTCGTGCGAAACTGTTTATTGTTTATCGTTCAATTAGGAAATGGCACTGATATATCGCTCACCGGTAAGCAAATTATTTGCGATAGTATAATAGAAACGGAGTGGTGTATTATTGATTGCTGGAATAGTTATTGTATATGCCGATAATTGTACCAGTTTGAAAATGTGCGTGCCTGTTAGAAATGAATTGAATGAAATGAATTCCGAGACAAAACACAATAAATTAAATAAATGATTTAAACGAATAAATATTAGCATACATTTTTAATGATTACATAAAATATTTAATTAATTAATTTCTTTAGTCACTCAATAAATTGTAATGTATAAACTTGGCATTGGTGTTGTAACGGTAAATGAGATTTCTAAGAAATTTACAAACACGCCAGTTTCCTCATTTTAACTGTCCACCGCAGAGAGGATAACGAAGTTTTCGCGCCCACTCCTGTTCACAACGGGTAAACAGTGATGAGCTTGACAAGCAATTCTCGTTCACACTAGATGCCAGTGGTTTGCGAAAGGGTCTCAACGAACAAGTCGCTTAACGAGCCACTAAGTGAACACCTTAAATGAGGAGATCAGTTATTGGAAATGACAGCAAACAGATTGATTTCCTTATTGGATGCAGTTAGATACACTTCTAATCAACGTCAGTTAAAGCCGGATGTGCTTTGTTCTATCGTTATCACGATGGTGGCAATACCATCATGTTTGCTTAATCACTATTAACTATGAGATGCAAATTCTATCGTCGGATTAATTGCAATCAAGCCATTTTTATATAATTTATTATGGTATGTTGTATCACAACACTTATAGTGAAAAACGCCACCACATAAATCACTTAGTTATCGGAGCGACAAATTATCAATTTTGATTTACGATCGTGTGCATATGGCCTGTCACTACTGACATTCATATTACGCCCAATACACTAGATTGTGATGTTTTTTTTTTTCTTCATTGCGACCTACTTTCGATATTCCTAAAGTTCTTCATCGTTCTATTTATTTGAAAATGAAACGAATTTAAATTACAACTAAGGCTCGATTCACCGAAATAGTTTTGTATGGTACGTAATCACGACAACGTAATTAGTAAAGCGTAATTACACACATTCGCACGTACTACATTCAAGTAACTAGCTGTCAGCTGGAAAAGGAGACTCTTTCAAACAAATCTATTCAACTGCATATAACCTACTGCACGTCATTAGTTTCTCGGATATGTGTATTGTTGTTAATAACCGAATCGGCCATATTTGGTAACGAAATAAAGTTTACCGCCGAAAAGGGACACGCCCGTAAATTCGTTTCCGCTCTCTATTTCCGCGTGGCTTGCCATCCTGGTTAATTAATGTCGTGTCTACCCGATCACTCCATGTTCCATAACTGTTGTTTCGCTATTAACCGTCAACAATGACCACAATTGTCTGTTAATTACCCGGCCTGTCGATAGGATCGCGGAGGTCTTCGCTATCTCTAATTGATCGACTCCATTATGCCAGTGCGAGCAAATTGAAAATTCATCCTGATCTTTATGGTATCAGCGAACAAAACTTCCGTAAAACGGGACAACATTACGTTATTATAATAAAACTAACTTAAGTACAACAAATCAAGTATGTAAATTAGATTAATAATAGAATAGGAGTTATAAAGTGGTCTTTTATACGTGAATAATAATCATAACAAGTACAAACAGTACATTATATAGTCATTACCATTACTTAAGCGTTATAGCTTAGTTGAATCCACTTCATTCAATCAGTTAACGGTAAGGCACATTAAGTACGTCATAACGATTGATCCACGTATTTGTGATAACGTTATTTCAACTCGGCTCATTACTTAGGCTACTAGCGCCGCTTTTACGCAAACTAAGTACCTTTGCATAACTGTTAAGCGCAACCTACTCGGATAACTGGCCACCCTGTAATCTAATAAACGAGGTATGAAAGACCCGATACTGATCTGCGTTTATTGTTATGATAATGTTGTTTATTATGACGCTTCTCGGAAACGCATTTGCATGTTTGGCGTTCGATAATGGACCGTGTATTGTTTAGGCCGGCCGTTTGCGTAAATGCGAGACTGTAACATTTAACGGCAGCATGTCTCTAATTGTACCATAAATAAATTGCGTTCGCTAAATACGGGGCCGAGATCTATGCGGATTGTTTGGATGGACAATAGCCAAGGTAGATAGTGGTTCTGTTTTCTAAACGATCTTTTTCAAATGAAGAAGGTTATCGTGCAATCGTTACCGTTCCATTGTCCTATCTGGTTAATATTTGATAATAAGATCTTATTGTTCATTTTGAAATAAATAAATTGACGCCTATTCAAAATAAAAAATGTATTCCAATTAACTTTCATTTCTTTTTTTATTTTTTCTTTTTTGTTTACGCAAACTCAATTCAATAATAAATATTAAGGATACTTAATGTATGAGTTTCGTATAAAAATAGAAAATTTATTTCACGTAGAGTTCTTGCCGATAAATTGTCGTTGGGCCCGCGGTGCCCATTATCCGACTAATGCATCATCACAGGTATGTACACAGGATTGTTAAATTTGAAAACATAAATCTGCGCCGCGTGGAACATCATCAGCAGATTAAGGAATGATGTCAAAGTGGCGCCTGACTGTGCACATTGGAATAAGCAACTTCATCAAGTCATACTTTAAACGGACTGCTCTATTACGAATCCCCGTGAGTTATGCCCTTTCTTGTGCGAACGTTCTCACGTCGACGGCGATATATTTGCGAGAGGATGACAGGGAACAATGTAGCAATTAATATGGTCCCTTAATATTTCACACCTCGCATTATAATTAAGACGACGCTAAACAAAAATCTCGAAGAATATGTCGCCGGGTGTAAATAAATTTCAGGGGTCGTGATCCGTACAAGTATTAATCAACTCCAGACCATTTAGCATTTAGTGTATTATGGATGGAATAATTTAGTAATAAAACGTCGGCGTGTCCTTAAAAATTACTTGGTTTACATCTTGGGAACCAACGATGAGAATGGCCGCGATAATAAATTTGTGCTCGCTTTCTAATTGACTCTTCATGTCAATGATGTGACTATGCAAATCGATTTAATTATCAGTTGCGTCGGCTTTTGAGGTGTGGAATTGCTACGAAACAAACCATAAATTTTAAGTTTATTTACATTATAGCAGTTATTTGCAAGTCCTTTCATGTTTCTTCTTTCTTCCTATAAATATCAAGAAATATTTCGAATTAACTAGAATATATACTATGTATAGGTAGTAGACATAGGATGTTTATTACTTTTTCATCGTACTACAACTTTTGTCGTAAAAGTTTTTTTGTAGCATAATTCGATTGCCCAGTGGTACCATTAACAACTAGTAAAACAATGAAATTCATCAAATTTTCATATTTATGGTATTTTCTCGATATCTATGCACTTGAGAGCAAAAGTGTAAGAGAGCAATATTGTTCAAAATATAATTAGCTACAACTTCTGTTCCAAAAGATTTTTTGTAAAATGTTGCAATCCCCGAGTGTTACCATTAATAACTTGAAAAAGCAACAAATTCATAAAATTTTCATATTTTTGGATTTCCTCAATATTGACGCATCTAAGAACAAAAGTGAAAGAGAGCAATATTATTCAGAATAGATTTGATACAACTTTTGTTCTAAAAAATTTTTGGTAACATGCTCCGATTTCCAATTGTTACCATTAACATCTAGTAAAACAACGACATTCATCAAATTTTCGTATTTTGCTCACTATTGACGCATTTGAGAGCAAAACTGCAAGAGAGCAATATTGTTCAGAATAAAATTTGCTACAACTTTTATTCCAAAAGCTTTTTTGTAACATGTTCTGATTCCCAAGTGTTACCATTAATAAGTAAAACAATGAAATACATCAAATTTTCATATTTCCGTATTTTGCTCAATATTGACGCATTTAAGAGTAAAAGTGAAAGATAGCAATATTGTTAAGAATAAAATTTGTTACAACTTTTGTTCCAAAAGTTTTTTTGTAAAATGCTCCGATTCTCAATTATTACTATTAACATCGAGTAAAGCAACTGAACTCATTATATTTTCTTATTATCGTATTTTCTCGATATCTATGCGTTTGAGAGCAAAACTGCCAGAGAGCAATATTGTTAAAAATAAAATTTGCCATAACTTTTCTTCTAAAAGTTCTTTTGTAATATGCTCCCAGTCCCGAGTGCTATCATTAATGACTTGAAAAAGCAACAAATTCATCAAATTTTCATATTTTTGTATTTCCTCATTATTGACGCATCTAAGAACAAAAGTGAAAGAGAGCAATATTGTTCAGAATAGAATTTGATACAACTTTTGTTTTAAAAAATTTTTTGTAACATGCTTTGATTCTCATTTGTTACCATTAACGACTTGTAAAACAACGAAATTCATCATATTTTCATATTACAGTATTTTCTCGATATCTATGTGTTTGAGAGCAAAACTGCAAGAGAGCAATATTGTTAAGAATGAAATTTGTTACAACTTTTGTGCTAAAAGTTTTTTTGTAACTTGCCCCGATTCCCAATTGTTACCATTATCATATTATAGTAAAACAAGGAAATTCATGATATTTTAATATTTTCGTATTTTTCTTGATGTCTATGTATATGACAGCAAAAGTGATATAGAGCAATATTGTTAAGAATAAAATTGGCTACAACTTTTACTGTAAATATTTTTTTTGTAATATGCTCCGAATCTTAATGTTAGCATTAAGTACCGATACTTGACTAGTATATGTTGGCAACGTTGTGCACAAGTCTCAAAGTATAGTTTCCATCCTCAAGATTCTCATTTAAAGCATAACAGGTTATTCCATAAACTATACAGTCTTGTACTTAATCTGAATGCCTCACATAAGAATTTACAATGTATTTTACACATCACTTAGGTTGGGTTGCTTACACTGATCTTATGTGAGATACAAACTTAGAGCTGTAGAATTAGTGGATCCGCTAGTTCATTGGTCTGGAGAGTCACAACCACCATAGAATTATTAATGTTTATTGAACTTTATGCCGTGTTAACTCACAATCTGAAATAAAGACAAATCGCTTCATCGGATGAAAGCTACATAAACATTACAACCCAACAAAAACTTTATATTATTGAATATATACCCGATGTTAAACCTTTTATGTAAGTAATAACAAAACAAGAACCGGTTATACATTATGTATAAAACGACATACACCGCGTCATTTAAACGGTCTATTACTGGGAAGTAGATGACAGATCTTTTCATATCGCGGATCATATACGTTGTGGTATAACGGCAGTTTGGCTCGTATACATGAAACGTTTATCTGATTTTATGGCAGCCTCCGTCGACGCAAATTCCCTAACTTTGAAACAACGAACTCAACAGATCATGCAGTAAACGTACAAATCTATAAAATAACTTATGCATTGAACTTTGTATTACGTTTTAATGGTGTATGACCTGAAGCGATGTTTTTAGTCGACCGGTAAATCATCGTAATGGACGCGTAATAGTTTCGTAGAGGGCGTAACAAGATCGGTGCAAAATGGTCTGTTAAGTTTAGCGCAAACGGGCGGTGTTTTTTACATCGGTCACTGGGACACCGGGCATTATGTCAACATTGATTACACCTCCATTACAATACGAGGCCGGAGGACGTGGTGGACATAACAGCAAATCATTCCATAAGGTTACAAGCCGCCGGCGTGATTTTTTTACCGTTCTCGGTTTTGTATCGACGTGTCGAGTACATGGGCGTAGCGCGTGCTCCATATTATTACAACAGGTGAGATGACTCGTTACATTCTATGTAATTGTTAAAACATTATCAATCTTCAGTGATATTTTTTAGGTTTCGTTAAATTAGTATGAGAACTAATTATATTAAATGTAGAGCAATTAGTTAATTAAGTAACGGCCATGAAAAGTTCTTTATTTGATAACGATCTCACCAATTAAATTATGGGCAACCATTAATTTTATAGCCGAGTAGCTCTTGAGTAGCTCCCAGAGCTGTCATCACGTCACTTTATTTTTCAACGTCATTTAACTTAAAAAATAACTTTTTACCAATCTATTGTTATTAATTGATTGTGATAGGTCAAAGAAAAATTGAAAATTATTAGCGTAAACAATCGATACACTTGAAATAAATGAAAGGCCAATAATTACCTTAGGGCAAGATACAAAGATTTTCATTAATGATAACACTTTGCCAAGTTACGTTCTAATGTGATAGTTACAGACGTTTTATTAATATTTATTGCCTGTCAACGCATTAATATATGGTGTTAAACGCAATATTCCAACATTCCATTAGTTAACAATAACTAAAAGATTTTTTTTTTATTTGGAAAAGGTCAATTCTACAATTTAAACCCAGATGTTCTTCGTTATCTAAAATAAAGCATTTTCAATTTTAACGGTGAAAATGCACCTACCGTGTGTCGATCTTGATAATTCTCACCTATTCCATTTATTTCCACGGCTAATGACACTCCTAACGACTGAAACCATTTAGAACAGCAATCAGATTGTTCCAGTTTCATGTTCAACGCAATAAACAAAACACCAACTTATCACCGGTTGTATCTAAATGATTCTTTTTACGCGCATAACTCATTCATGCCTATATCCATCTTGAACTTTTTTTATCTTAGACCTTGTTAGCGAATAATCATGTATATTTTGTCGGACAACATAACTACATGAGTAAAACAGATTACCATATCTCTACACTGAAAACAATGAAAATGTATTGAAGTGTTCCTAGAAGTTGTTAATGAATCTAGACATTCTAATAATTGGTTGGTAAAGGTTGCAATGTTTATTTATTACATTTTATAATAATATTCGATTTTTAACGTGTTGGAATGTAGATTTTTATTTTGGAGAAATTAATATTGAACGATGATGCAAATGAAGTTGCGTAAGACGAACTTAATAACGCTTAAGCTCCCAATTGGCTTTTTATAGTCCATAAAATCTCCTTACCGCTTCCCATAATTAACACATATGGAGTCATCTGAAGATTCCCGTGGTGCTCCCTTTCAGTATGTTCGCGAAAAGAAAGATATACACCGCGATTAACGTGTGCTCGCGTTAACCACCACATTTAGCTAAAGGATTTATGGCAGGACCGTTACGAAAAAAAGAAATAGGTGATTTAAAACCGCGCCGAGGCATTATTAAAATATTTCACAATTAAAATTTTAAGGGACGCCCGAGCAAATCAACGCGGACGGCGGCGTCCATAAAATCAATTCCTGGTAACGAGCGCACTGCGGGCACGCACATATTTTGCGCATAGGATGGCCGGTTGGCGCTTAAACCGTAGCTTGGAGCTTGAGTTATTTTCATGCTCTCAACGGCATCGACACTCTGACGTACGTCCTCTACCGCATGAACCACGTCCTGGACGTGATCTACGATTCCGGTTAATACTCTCACTGGTATATGTTAATTAGTTAAAGCACCCACAAGAGTTATAAGATAACTAACATGGATTTAAAAAGAAACCAATTAATGCCAGGAATAATGATTCAGGATTCAATGGAACCTGAAAAAATGAATTTGTATTATTTGAGAGCTTTTTTCTAACAATTTTATCAATTATATGTTTTGCAAGACTTTATTCAATACTTATCATCTTTGCTTTTCTCGTTTGTTTCAGGGTGTGATAATTTCTACAGTGCGCCAGCGTGTAAATGATTTTTTTGAAGCTCATTTTGTTAGTTTGCACAAACGTGGATTATGGTTTGAAAAAATGACAGATCACCTTAACCAGATCATTCAATCATATACTGCTATCAGGCATGGACTAGAGAGAGACATGGACTAGGAATAGTCGGGAACGCTGGGAAGTGCAGAAGAATAAACGAGATACAGAGTAAAAAATCAATTGCTTGTTAATGGCTGGGTAACAAAAGTTGGCTTAGTAGTAAAGTATCAGAGCCTATTTTTCCAATAGTGATGGAACGGATAGCGAACGTAACTTCTGGTGCATTTCTGATACCCTACATTGCCACATTATTGCGATATTCGAATAAAAATGAAATTAATAAGAAAGCTGATAAGATATGTCAACTTATTTGGATCCAAGATACAAAATGAACTTTTTTGATGCTGATTTAACTCACGAAGCAACTTTAAAAAGAGAATACTTTAATTAATAATTGGTGATATTTCCACAAGGATCCATCAAGATATTAATTTCATAGCGAATTTTGAAAATTATCGATGAAAATTGCAACATCGAAAATTTGATCAAAACTTCAAATATTGTTTTCTCAAAAAGTAAAAGTTATTTTTCAAAACGGGTTGCTTCATTAGAAAGAGGACACTTTTATTAACACTTTGGGAAATTTTCATACTTGTATTCCAAGAAATGAATTTTATACGAATTTTTAAAACTTAATCGGAGAAAATTGCAAAATTCAAAAAAATTGTCGATTACTTCAAAAATTTATTTCTCAAGAACTAAAAGTGATTTTTCAAAACGTCCTGTTGCATTAAAAAGAGGATACTTTAATTAATAATTGGTGATATTTCCACAAGGATCCTTCAAAAAAATAATTTTATAGCAAATTTTGAAAATTATCGATGAAAATTGCAACATCGAAAATTTTATCAAAACTTCAAATATTGTTTTCTCAAAAACTAAAAGCTATTTTTCAAAACGTGTTGGTACATTGGAAGGAGGACACTCTTATTAACGCTTTGGGTAATTTTCATACTTATATTCCAAGAAATAGATCTTATACGATTTTTTACTTAATCGGCGAACATTGCAAAATTCGAAAAAATTGTCAAAAATTTATTTCTCAAGAACTGAAAGTGATTTTTCAAAACGGCTTGTTGCATTAAGAAGAGGATACTTTAATTAATGATCGAAAGTGTTAACAGCGACAGTTCTTTTAGTAATTAATGTGATGATGAATTAGAAGCGAAGAGAAGGAAACTAGATGAAACTGCAACAAGATTTTATGTATCGTATTGAGATTGTTACAATGAGGTTGTTAAAGACAAACTGATATAAATAAAGTTGTATTCAATGAAAAAAGTGCTATTGAGGTTGAACTTCATTATTATGTGCAGCGTCCAACACCTAAAAGAGATACTAATTCCTGCGAATGGTGGAGTACTAAGTAATAGGTTTTTAATATCCTGCCAAAGCCGGATATTTGGTAACTATCCAGTATCCGGCCGGATTTTAAAAAATGGCCGGATACCGGATAGTTGTCGGATATCCGTTCCACCACTAGTTTTCACTAACACCTCAATATTGACAGCGACGTTTGAAGTAGTGCAGATTGCGACTGCCCAAGAGTGTAGAGTTGCTGAGGTGTTATTCAATAAAAATAAATAATACTAAAATAATAAGTAGTTTGTGGACCCATCTTTCAAGCAAAATAATGCCTATTCTATGAATCATTTGCAGAGAATAATGTGAATTTCTTGATCAACCCGATGTGTCGATCTTTTCCGCATCGAGCATGCTTGGGACATTATGGGAAGGTGCCTAAGGAACTTATTGCAATTTCCGCAGACGCTGCCAGGTCTTCAACACGAATTACTGATTGCTTGGGATACAACACTTCAAGAGGATATCGACCATCTCCTAGAGTCGATGCCATGCTGAATAGGGAAAAGGTTCTACTCGAGTTGTGATGGTCAACAGAAGCAACGTAGCCAAAGAAAAAAATAATTAAAAAAAGATGTTGTATATGAAAGTAGTATTATGGAGGAATTATGATTACCTTAGTATTAGATCAATGAATGAAAAGTACCACTACTTAGAAGCATGCATTATGGAGATAAATTAGTGCGCAGAATATATTTTATGTTATATTTCATGATAATGTATTTTCTGCCTTAGCTAAACAAAAATAAGCTTAATAGAATGCTGACTAGAAGGATTTGTTGTAGATCATCGATGTAACCTCATCTTATGACGTGTATATTTGCTCATATTATCCAGAAAATTTTGTTTGAAAAGTTGTGTTGCCTGATAATAAAACTCTAATTTAAACAAAACAATTAATTTATTACAAAGATTTGAAGAACCACAAAGAGGACATAAATCACTGTTGGTTGCTTTAATATTTGGCTCTGAATTCTATATGAACAATTTTGTAATATTTATTTCTGCTCAGACATTTAAGGCATAAATATTAAAATTAAATCTAATAATCTTTTTAGTTTTCAGTGAAGACGAATTTTGTATCGAAAGGTATAAATTACCCTATCGAAATATATCATCTCAGACATTCGATTGTAAGGGACTACTACGTATGCTGCTTGGGGGCACTGTAAACTGTCGATAGTCTGTGCGTGTTCGATCGTGTGTGCTCATGGTGGATGTGTGCGAAGGAACGTGTGTGGATGTGTGGCGCGGTTTCACTAGACCGAACCGCACAGCACCGCGTCGGGCCGCGAGCGAACCGGAATGAACGATCGCTTACATATATAGCGACCTAAATACCTCGAGGATTTTGTAACGCTGGCTTGCGAATAGACAATACATCATGTCCGAGCGGCGCACTAAGATAAATCACCAATGCAATCATGTGGAAATGCTGATCGTATATTGTCCTAGGCTTAACGCTCTTTGGTCGCCAAGCTCCTGAGGCTCCCCAAGAGTATGACCACTCTACGTGAAAAGAGACGATCTCATCCGTTTGTGACGATAAGTAAATATCATGAAACAATTTACATATATAGAGAGATAATGTTTTATAAGAATTAGAAATTGATTTAAAATTTAAAACAAAAATTAATACTATTTTGCAAAAAGAAATGTTCAAATAGTAAACAAACTTGTCTGTGAATATAAATAAGTCTGTACTCCAATAATATGAATGCACCTTTCTCAAGCACCGCCTATGAACGAACAGGTTCGCTGAATGTCAACTCCATTCTTGCCCACTATTCATGCGTACCAGTAAACAGTCAACGACTGGTGGAAAAGACTGATGACCGCCATCTACCATTGAGATATCCCGGGTGTGACGTAAACGCGAGCGTAATTGAAAAACGCGATCCACTTTTTTCCGCATCCCGATACTCTGGTATTTGAAGAAAACATTCCGAATTCCTTCGGTCATTGAAAAAAAATTCTTCTTTCTCAATAGCAGTAGCTATAACGGTCCGGTGATGTTTATGTAACAACCAATACGTGACACAATGTTAACTTGTAATGAGATGTTTATGAGTATAACAGCAATAATTGTCTCTTTGAAAATCGATTATGTTAACACATACATATAAGTGTTCATTAATAAAAGTCGAGTAAATTTAATTATAAATACAGCCCTTCCGGCAGGTACGATATTTTCTTTTTTGCGATTCTATAACGGGAGCGGATTTAACTCAACGTTTTAGCGTGAAGAATTAACGCATAAAAGACAGTGATCGCTTATATAATCGATGTTGAGGAACACGTTATTAATATAAGTGCTGCTTTACCCCCGGGTCGTTAGAATATTCCCCTTTGTGACGTAATTGCCGATAATCGCTTTCGTATCGAAGTTAATGATACATTTCGGAGATTTATGCCAATATAACTCCAGACTACGGGCTACTGGTCGAACCAAAGATTGAATGGAAACGTAGAAGAATGCGACCATCCAATAATCAATAATGATATAGTGTACACCGTGTCGTAGCGATTTTACTTGGAAAAAAGAAAATATAATATAATAATTCTCAAAGCGTAACAATCTTAGCTATAATTACGGTCATGTCGAAAATTTTAATATTGTAACGGTTGCTATCCATCAAGATATCTCTCATCGTCGAGGTTCATTTCGCAATACCCACACTCTAATTAAAATCGTATCTATCAAAGAACACATTGATTAATCGCACCGATTCGTTACCGTACTTTCGTTTCGTTCTCCAAGCACGAGGTAAAATGCAAAACATCCGGTGCTGAATTAATTAGTGTGTTATTGACATGTCTGTGTGTTGTGATTTCCTCGCCTCCAAGTTCTTTCGTTATGATCCTAGCATGATAATTCTATAATTGCAACATCGCCAATAATAATTACATTATAACCTGTAATTAACTGTGGGAGTCCATTTGAAGTTATTGCCGGGAATAACTGTTATATGACTAATAGAAATGATTAGTTTAATAACTTATTACACATAATACGGAAAAATAACAAAGGGTTACAAGGCATAACTATAATGGTGACATTTGATACTAAACGACACACATTTACATGGTACAGTACAACTGGTTATACACCTTGGAATACTAAAGTTCAACATAAATCGCTCTGTAACAAATAACGTTACATTTTCAACAGACAGGAGTGTATATGACGTTGATCGGTTAATCGATCAGATCGAAGGAAAACGCCCCGCATCTATCTGAAGCAAGGACGTTCGCTTGCATCATTCCGTAAAAAAATCGAAACCAAATTGACAATCGAAGGTGAACCGTGTCTCTCTTAGTGTGGAACACCAAACGTTTTACAGCCGCGCCGTTACGATTTAGAACGAACCGGACGAAATTATCATAAGAACATACCAAACGTGGCGCACTGCGCACCAACCAACCACGTCTTCGTCATGCGAACGCTATATATTGTCACGGTCACGATGTGAATCTCGTAAATATCCCTTTTAAGCCATAAATTACCTGGTCTCATACGTAGTTAAATGGCAATAAAATAATTTCTTCCTCTGGCACGGGCAACTGACGTATGTGCGTGTATTAAGAAATCATTAACCGTTTCCTTTCGTACGTTGTACGTTTACGGCAAATTGATAAAATTACTTAAATCTACCATAAATAATCTCTTTGAGTTAACTCTTAAAAATTCTACACAAAAATATGATCGCACTAAGTTCAATTATCCGGTTAACAGTTTTAGTAATTGTTTAAGTCAATGAAATACTTAATTCAACATAATACACGACGAATGGTGATTGCGTCCGTCTTGTTCCGGGGCATGCCCCAGTATAATAACTTCATTATTTGCGCTACCAGACCAGGAGAGCCAATGGCGATTCACCATTAATTTCCGTGGACAATGGCAACCGCACAATACATAATTTGGACCTCATAATGCCTAGAAACCGGCCGCAATTAGGGTCATGCGTGAATACGGCTTGATTTCGTTTTAATGGCACCGACAAGTAAACCATCCGGTCGAGACAATAATTAAGTTTTTACCGTGAGGTGTTAAAGCGAGATTTTTTTTCTCCATTCTTGGTATACGGTGAGATGTTGGGAACTTTTGTCGAATTTGGGATATAAAAGAAACTATTTATCTCGGACAAAAGTTTGGATAATCGTTGCCAAAAAAAAATAACCATTTCTCAAGAAAATTACAAATTTTCAATTTATTTACTAGAATAGGTGTAATGAAATTGACACGGGAAGTGAAATTATAAGTAATTTGTATCATTTTGTGTAACAATATATATATATAATATACTACATCCTAGGAACAGGTTCTCAACTCAAAGGCCCGTTTGTGACGTCAGCGCTGAATAGCAATCAAAACTAGAACTAATACTAGACCTAGAATTAGAAACATTCGAGTTTAGCCGTCTTAAGAGACGTGCGGCTTGACTCGAATGTTTCTAGTTCTAGGTCTAGTGTTAGTTCTAATGCTAGTGTTAGTTTTAGTTGTTATTCACCGTTAAATTGTTGTATATTTTTCATTGCACTAAAACTAGAACTAACATTAGACTTAGAACTAGAAACTAGAGATGGGTCAACTCGATTTATTACACCGGGTTAACTCGAGTTGAGGTTATTTCATGTCAATTCGAGTTAGACTGTTACTAACTCGAACTGAAGCAAACTGGCTTAAGCGTATCATTTTCTGCAAAAAAATTTGCAAAAATCTGGAGATAATGCGTTGATTCAAATGATAGTTCAGGATTGTCGAAAATAAAGGTTTGCGCAAATACACCAAAATATTAAATACCAATTATGAACTGCCTTCGAGGAAAAAATTGACTCAGATGTTGGAAGAAAAGTATAACATTGAGTCTACAACTCGTATGGAAAATTGCAGGACGTTGAACGTATTGCTTTGATATCAGATATTTGGACGTCAGACAATAATAAAAGTTTCATTAGTATCATCGCCCATTTTATAGAAGACGGCTAAATCCGAATGTTTCTAATTCTAGGTCAAGTGTTAATTCCACTTTTGTTTCAATAAAAATATACAACAATCTAACGCTGAGTAACAACACGGGTAATACCCTGAGTTTATCTATATAAACAAAGTGTATACAATTATTTACAAATTTTAAAGATTAAAAGGAAGAACAGTCGAATACTAAACAATAAAGCTGTTACTGTTTATGGGTACATAAACCGTCATGACGATAAAGTCTTTTAGTGCCCACCAGGGAAATTATCATGCGAGCTTAAACCAGAGATTGTTGCCCGCGCAATAATATCTATTTATAAGCGGCGGCAATGTTTTAGCTAATTATCCTTTATTTTACTACCGTAGATACGGATATCTCTATGCTCATATGGTGAATTTCTCGAGACCATTCCGTTCTATACGACACCATAAAGAGTGCAAATCTTGACAACTATCCTATTATGGATTACAGTGTACACTGAAAACGAGGCGGTTATCCTAATCTACATCTCAAAGTGTGGGTAAAAGATGAGCTTTGTATTTTAAATTAACTAATTTAAATCATTTTGGAAAATTTTTCTTTTAAAAAATATAAACTATAAGTTTCTACGATTCAATTCCACGTAGTAATAAATGCCATTAATTTATGATGCTGTATATAGTAATTTTCTTACACTCGGCCAGGACCAATAAATACTATATAGTGAAAGAAACACCAATGACTCGTAGTGCAATAAGATTAATAGCTCCACAGTTCTATAGATTTTAATGATATAACACGTATTTTATTCCAGAGTGATTACGCTTCACCGTTCGATGGATGTTATTTCACCGGAAAACATGTACAGTTATGATTTAACTATACTGTTAGTCGCAGGAACAGAAATTAATAAATTTTGATATTAATAGCTTTAATAATTAGGTACAGAGATCGTTAAGAAATTAATCTTACTTTTCAAATCATCCATTTCAAATCATATATTTCAAATCAATAAGTTACAAGTTGAAGATAAAAAAAGTTCGTTAAGTGTAGAAATTGTCGCGAATTGTTCCGACCATCGTGTAAGAAAAGAGTTTTAACGAGTATTGATGATCTCTTTCCTTGCGATAATTCCATGTGATGTACCGTTCTATCATCATTACGGCGGAATTCAAAGGGTTAAACGGTTTAACCCGTCCGATGATGTATACACCTGGACGGCGTATGGTGCCCTTAACAATTGGTGAAATGCGAGTGTACGTGCGTGGATCTGTGGCTCGTTATGCGGACTATACATCAACAGCATCTTTAGAATCTATAGCGTCTCTACAAGGCGCACAAGGCGAGAAAAGTGTCATTTCAACACCGTTCCTGGAATGTTCCAAATTACCTTACTCCATCATCTTGGGTACGGACCTGTTTGAATGAGACTATAATATATATACAGAGTGGAACAAATATCTCTAAAAAGATTAAGAATTAATGTTCAAAATGTTGTTAATTTGATGAGTCTTTAGAATAGTCATTGGTTGCACAATAAATAGTCTATCAATCCATTGTCCAGAAAATACTTTATCAAGATAATGCCGAACCATCAAAATGAGATGAACCTCCTTGTTGAACACATATCTAATTCAAATTGGTATTGTACAGTTTCATTTCTAACAATAAGTAGCATTTCATACTTGTTAAGTATGTTAAATTTCCGACCATACTTTTAAATTTGTATTCTTTCAAAATGGTTTTCACGCATCTTGTGGGGAGTTACATCATTCAGACATTTTGTTTTAATTAATCGGCTGTCTCTATAAAGCGAAATAAGCATTAATTAAAGTTTCGATTTCGTAGTTTGAAATTTGTCCCAAATAAGCGGCTAATCCGATTAATCGTGTCCCAATTAAGCGGACTACACTGTACTATAATGAACAAGTGTTTAATCACCTTGAAAGTTTATTTCATCAATTTGACACATTTTCTCTTATTTAATCATATTTTTTATGATCTTAGTTTATGCCATGTATCTCTATTTTAAAAATTATCTCAAAATCATCAGCTCCTTTCTAGAGTTCAACTTTGTTGCGTTGCTTTAATAGGAAGACTACTATTATACATTAATTTCTCATTATCAATATTTTCGAAATCTTTGAAATAATCTTCAATGAAAACTCAAATATATTAATTATCTTGCTTTAATCTTTACGATCTAGACTTGAATGTTTTGGTTCGAAATGTAAGCGTACGTTTCTTGCTTATATTATACAAAACGATTACTTTAAATATTGTAATTTTGATGTGTAATATGGGTTATCTCATTGGAGAGGAGGTACAGTTATAATCTCGTGGGAAGAGCAAAGAGTTCTTGTTATAAAGCGGTAATTTAGTGCAGGATCCTGGTGAAAATTCATTACTGTCTCGAGGGGTGCAATTGGTTTGTGATATTTATTGGGAGTACGCGTCCTGCAAAATGGCTGGAATACGACCGAAGCATGCCTTATGATATTGTTGTTTATAGCGGCAATTTCTAACAGAAACACCAGGCCGCGAACAGCGCCGAAAGTGGTCGCCTTATGCTGAATATGTAAATTCTGACATATTGGTTCTCGGTAGCGCGAGGCTGCCGCGGATAATAATAAATTCGAGCTCTTGTTACCAGTGTCGATATGAACATTATTATGCCTCTGTATATAGCGCGGGCCGCGTGGGTAGCGGTTCGGTCGTTTTTCTTCCTCCACGTTGATTTTTCCTTTTCCGTTAAAGTTATTCTGACGGTTCCGCGCCGACATTTGTCAAGAAATGGAACGTATACATGTCAAACAGCACACAATACCTTCGGTATGGCGCGCTGGATCAAGTGTGCCGACTTCACACGGTGTTAACTTATAGCCGGTGTACAATTATCTTAATGCTATATTTCTTGTCGGCGAAACCGTTTCAGGTACACAACTTACCGGTTTAAATACATAATAATGACGCAGTTAATCTGTTTAGATTATTAGTTACTAAACTACTACAAAATACGACTATTTCTATATGCTAATCTTTTCTTCGCAAACCACCTATTTATATATATTTACTATAAGAATTTTTTATTTATATTCTCTTGTAGTTCACATCAACATATATCAATGGGGTACTAATATGGATAAAGAATTTCTTACATACTCAAGCAATTAGTATGTTTATATTTTTTCAATACAAGTCGGTGCAGGATACATGGTGTATTTTAATGTTGTAATCATGCCGTCGGTTATTGTCCGCATAGAACATTAAGATCTCCCCATTAATGAACCTCTCATTATTGCTTGTGTTTAGTATGTTTGGTTAATTATACAACTTAATTATATTACTTAAAAAATAAAAATTTTTGAAGAACGTTTTACGAGCCGATGATTATTGCGCTTAATGAGCATTTTGTATTCTCTATCAAGATAAGTTAATGTTACTAATAATTCCTTCATTAATTATATAGGCGGAGTACATCTCAAGTCTCTAGCGCAAGCTATTATCTTTTATTGTTTCTGCCGCGGTATTGATAGCACGTGGAGTTATGAAAAGTGGACGAGAGGAAGAGTAATATAGGTACGGTTTCCGGGATTTCTTGCTGTGCATGCACCGCCGACGGCCAGAACGATCGTAAAGACTTTGCATTCCAGGAGTTAACCCACGTACGCCGGATTTACTACGATCCCCATACGCATATTTCTAGATGGAAGGGTTCCTCTAACTGCCGAGCCATAATTTAGGAGCCGCGGGACAGATATACGAACATATATAGACATCAGTTCGCGTTCGAGAACCGAATGGACCTACACACTGATGGTACAATACAGTGCATGGACGCATATAAAGGAGAACTAATAAACACTGAGTATCCTGTAACCACTCATACAAACAATCGTAAACAGTTGAACTAAAACTTATTACCAATTACATTTGAAACGTTACTAAAACGATCGAAATTAATCTTCATCGTTTTAGAATCATCCGATAGGTTAAAAACTAATTAAATTAGGCAAATAATTGGACGATAAATGTCTTTTGTTGGCCGGCGTCTGTCTTGTATAAAAAAGCTGGTTGATTTATAGGCGGTCACGCAACCGAAGCTTTTCGTTCCGGTAGGAGTTTCTGACCGTTTTTCCACATTGTTTGTGCTAATGCGCCGTTTCCGGTACCGGCGTTTTAATGCTTACCCTCAATACGCATTAACTCGCATTAATTACACGGCTTCGCGAACATGAAGACAACAGAAACATGTGTTGACTTTAGATTTTAAAATAATAATACACGTTCTGTTTTGTTATTTTAAATTAGGTTACCACACGAATCGAAATATATCTATAGAAACAACGTGAATGATCAACCGAATCCATATTTAGAACGAAAATGTGTGTTATGCTAATATTTTCTAATTATTTTTGATTTATACCATATTGTATAAGATTGACAAAATCAGATTAAATCTTCAAGGCTTTCGGTTCAAGCGGCCAAAGTGGCGCGGCGGCGGACAGTTGCTCAACAGACATCACGACAATGCCCGTTAAAAAATTCGTTTAGCTCCGTGTCCTTATACGGTCGCCCATTGATTTACTACGCTCGACATTATCCGGCAAAACACGAAATTATGTAAGTACGTCGTTTGCATTTTCCATGAGGGAAAGAGATAGCGGACGTAAAAATCGACGCCATTTAGAATTAACGGTCACCAGGATACGTGTACTACGTAAATGTTGGTATAAAAGCGCGCAAACCAAGATATATTACCTTTTAATGCGGTATAAATCACGTACCATACAATTATCATTTATAATGGACCGTTTCAAGTTGAGTTCAAAGTGTAAGTATTATTATTTGTCGCACAAAAAGCGTTTAGTGGGGTAATATGTCATTACCATTATAATTACTGTGACATATAACATCAAAGGCGTAAACTTAAGCACCGTAAATACACAATTGCGTGTAATATATTTACATACAAGGTGGCAGTAGCTTAAATTCCTTATCTACCCAACTGTATAATTAATTATTAAACTTGACGAAAAAAATAAGCTAAGATATTTATTATACCTACCTATCTCGTACAAAATGCATTAAATCATGTCGTATTGAGACTACTGGCATTAAGTCACGAATACAATAACTCAACGGGAATAATTTGATTCCATTTTAATTTCAGATTCCACCACAATGGGAATGATATTCTACAAGAAAAATATTGCTTAAATCATTTTAGTTGAAGAAACCCTGAATTTAAAAGGCTTATTCTGCCTCCTCATACTCTGTATCCAGCAATGTTATCATATAGAAACAACGTTAGGTTGGGATTAATTTTAGATTGGGATTAGTGTGTCAATTGACATTTAAGATTTAGGAACTTTTAGTCTTTCCAGGTCTACACCAGTAGCGGGTAAGAGGACCTAAAGTTTCTAGAAGATATAGAGATCCCCACTCAACCCAAGTCTCACTCAATCAATAACTTTCTGAACCCACTACCATACCAATGTTTCCATCAATGCCACTTTTTAACAGTGGAGTCATGTCGCACAATGGTTTCATTTAATAATCTAGACGAGCAAGATATCTCTGTGGTAATTTTTCAAACACCTCTTGCTGAAAATCCAATGGCAATAAGACCAAAAAAAGCGAACAATGAAAATAGTGGTAAATATCATCACATTTTAGTGCTGGTAACTCAGTGACCATTGTTGTTTGCTTCCAACTTCCAGAAAATTAAATAAAATAGAATTGAAATGTCAAATACTAATATGACTTAAAAGTTAAAGTACATTCTTCCTGATTAGAGCTTAGACAAAGGCATTGCCTGCGATCTTATTGTGATGAATCTATATACGGTGTTTGGTAATGGTGATGGAGGCGAAGTAAAAGACATCAGCTAATGATCTCCTTTTTGGAAAAGGTTAAGAGGTGCTGTACTTACTTGAGATGTCATCACACGAAGAGCACCGATTCTGTCTCACGATACCATATTTTCCGCACAAATACCTAACAAGTTCAGCAGATTAGAGCTATATAAACTCTTCTTGTCCAACAGTACTTGTTCAATCGGCTGTATTAACTAACTAGTTTTGTAATCTATCATTATCGTAGCCTTATACCGTATTGCAATGTATCACAAGATTTTTGGCGAATATTAAAAAAAAACAGAAATACACCAAAATTTAGATGAAATAAATTAAATCTTTTCTTTAAATATTTTAAAATAACTTTCTATAAAATGAAATTTTATTTGTAATTTCCTGTATACATCTAATATCACCACTTAAAGTATAGCTAAAACCCATTTACATATTTAATGCGACATTAACCGCTAATTAGTGACTCGTTTGGCGTCCACACGTTGTCCTAAATAACGCGAGTAAGTCTCGTATCTAGTTTCAGCTATCTCGTGGACCACGAGATATACTAAACGTCCGAATAACGGCGACCAAAGATTAGTGTAAAAGATTAAGCGTAAATAAGTTGCGAAAGGGAAAGTGAAGAGAAACTCGATGACTCCGCATGGAGATAACGAAAGCACGCCTTCCGGTGTACGGCCCTAATGGCGTTTTCCCGGAATTAAAAATAAAGGTTTTGTGGTACGAAACGGCTAATTAGCCCTTGGGCGAACTAAAAAATAAACGCCCCGTTAATGCCTTATTAATAAATAGCTTCGCTTGGCTCCATTTAATAAGACAATAATTGGCGGTAAAACTATGTTTCCGCGGAGAAACGCATATTTCTTGTTTGACGTTAAACAGTATGAATTTACGAAAGTTTTTTATAAACAAATTTTTATCAACAGCTTTTTTTATAATTTAATACGGTATAAATGTTTGTAAAGTTTTATTATGACCTTAAATGGATATTAGATCTACACATGCGGTGTGATATAGATATTTATGTATGCATTAAAAATTACGTATTCAATGGAGAGCATGTTTAGTACCTTGAGCTATAAATTTTCGTTTTAAATGGTCGTAATAACGAAAATACATTATCATAAAACGTAATAATGTGACATAAAATGTAATTATGCGTGATTATGTAACAATGAAATAATCATTTGTCATTGTTATTATTTTATATAAATATTTTTAAAAAAACATTTTTCTTTTTCCCATACTTTAGTTAGTGATGGAAGCTTTATAAATACAGTAAAAATTTTTGATTTGCACTTTAAACTGTTTGAATAAATAATTTTAATGCACACAAATTCGAACAGCTTTTAGTTTAATGAAAATATACAACAATTTAGCGCTGAATATCAACTAAAATTAGAACTAACACTAGCATTAAAACTAACACTAGACCTAGAACTAGAAACATTCGGGTTTAGCCGCACGTCTCTTAAGACGGCTAAACCCGAATGTTTCTAGTTCTAGGTCTAGTGTTAGTTCTACTTTTAGTTTATTAAAAATATATAACAATTTGGCGCTGAATAACAATTAAATCCAACACTAGATCAAGAATTAGAATGTTTCTGGTTTACCCGTGCGTCTTCAGACATAAAAATATTATGTCCGTTCAACAGGGTCTGTTATATCGAGGTTTTACTGCATTTACAAAGTAATTTTTCAGTTTACTGAACACGTAGATTGGTCTGTATTATCACCGGAAATGTATTTAAAATAACAACGTAGACGTCATAGAAACATCATAATCCTTTCACACACATATAATATTGAACTCATCTTATTCCACTTAAACCGAACACTTTCATCCGGGAAATTCTAAATTAGTCTCATAAATATATCTACTTGTTTTTTTTGTAGTCATTAAGATAAGTCAATTAAAATAAAAACTCGTTAAATATCAATAATTTTAAATAAATTAACTCTTTTCTGTTAATTAATGATTTAATAAATTTCTTTTATCTGTATTTTTTTAAAGTAATTTAATAGCGATTAAAATTTCAACGGTTTACCCGTCTACTTTAACATTTATGTCACTTTAACAATTATCGTTACTCGCGACAGTGTGGCCATTAAAATTTTATTATTTCATGAAACCCGTTAAGTTCGTCGCGTTGGAAAAAAAAGAATCTTTGCCATTTTCCAATTACGCAATTCCAAGACGAGAGATCCGCTTCTCGTTTGCTGCTCGGTAGTCGTAATTTTTTCCTTTGGCCTCTAATTTGTCAAGACTTTATCTAATTCAAGTATCTCGTACGATTTATCCGTCCAGATAATTGCGACATACATCTTTCTCGCTGAGGAATAAAAAAAATCGACTATTTGAGAACGAGGTGAACACAATTTTTACACAATTATTCAATTTACCCAATTTGGTTGATGAAGGTAGTTGATCACTTTGTAAATCTTAATATTATTATATCATTTACTAATAAATAAACTCACCTTCTTATAGTTAAAATCCATTCAAATATAATATCGTAATAATAAAGCGTATAATGTCACGATATTTAGGTTAAATATTTAAATGTGTAATAAATGCGACAGCTTGGAATAAATATAAAATCTATTTTATGTAATAACTTACATTCGCTTGCGCAATTGTGTGGATTGTGAAACGCGTTAAGTTATCATAGAAAAAATATATATTTACGGGATACTTACGTCTAACGCTTTTATCGATCGATTTTACGTCCAACGGCGGTAGCGAAAAAATTAACACCATTGATTTTACAAATTGATAATAAGCGAGGTGATATTTCACGTTACCAACAATATTGTACTATTAAGATATTTATCGAGATTATTATTAAAGAAAACGAAGCTCGAAGCTAAATTTAATTGCATCATTTAAGTCGTATGTAAATGTTATAGTTCCACAGATTTTTCTTGGAAACATATCACGAAGTTGTAAACATTAAAATGTCCGGAATACCTTACTTCTTTTACTTCTCTCTAATTGTGTTCAAAAATCATGTTGAGTCAATTTTTTCCATTTTATTTTGTTCATTTTAGTCTTTTAAACAGCGTTGCCAACCCTATTATTTACGCATCTGAGAGCAAAGTGTAACAGAGCAATATTGTTAAAAATAAAATTAGCTACAACTTTCGATCCAAAAGTTTTTTTGCAAAATGCTCCGATTTCGGAGTGTTACCATTAATAACTTGAAAAAACAACAAATTCATCAAATTTTCATATTTTTGTTTTGTTCTCAATATTGACGCATCTAAGAGCAAAAGTGAGAAAGATCAATATTGTTAAGAATGAAATTTGCTACAACTTTTGTTCTAAAAATTGTATTGTAACATGATCCGATTCTCAATTGTTACCATTAATATCTCGTAAAACAACGAAATTCATCATATATTCATATTATGGTATTTTCTCGATATCTATGCGTTTGAGAGCAAAACTGCAAGAGAGCAATATTGTTAAGAATAAAATTTGCTACAACTTTTGTTCTAAAGATTTTTTTGTAATATGCTTTGATTCCCGAATGTTACCATCAATATAACTTAAAAAGAAAATGTTTAAATTTTCATACTTTGTATTTTTCTCGATGTTTATGTATCTGAGAGCAAAAATGAAAGAGAGCAATATTGTTAAGAATAAAATTTGCTACAACTTTTGTTTTAAAAGTTTTTTTATAACAATATCCGATTCCCGAGTGTTACCATTAACAGCTTGTAAAACAACGAAATTCATTAAATTTTTGCATTGCCCTATTTTTCTCGATATCTATACACTTAAGAGCAAAAGTGAAAGAGAGCAATATTGTTAACAATAAAATTTGCTACAACTTTTATTTTAAAAGTTTTTTTATAACATTCTCCGTTTCCCGAGTGTTACCATTAACAGCTTGTAAAACAACGAAATTCATTAAATTTTCGCATTGCCCTATTTTTCTTGATATCTATACACTTAAGAGCAAAAGTGAAAGAGAGTAATATTGTTAACAATAAAATTTGCTACAACTTTTGTTCTAAAGATTTTTTTGTAATATGCTTTGATTCCCGAATGTTACCATCAATATAACTTAAAGAGAAAATCTTAAAATTTTCATACTTTGTATTTTTCTCGATATCTATGTATCTGAGAGCAAAAATGAAAGAGAGCAATATTGTTAAGAATAAAATTTGCTACAACTTTTGTTTTAAAAGTTTTTTTATAACAATATCCGATTCCCGAGTGTTACCATTAACAGCTTGTAAAACAACGAAATTCATTAAATTTTCGCATTGCCCTATTTTTCTCGATATCTATACACTTAAGAGCAAAAGTGAAAGAGAGCAATATTGTTAACAATAAAATTTGCTACAACTTTTGTTTTAAAAGTTTTTTTGTAACAATATCCGATTCCCGAGTGTTACCATTAACAGCTTGTAACACAACGAAATTCATTAAATTTTCGCATTGCCGTATTTTTCCCGATATCTATACACTTAAGAGCAAAAGTGAAAGAGAGTAATATTGTTAACAATAAAATTTGCTACAACTTTTGTTTTAAAAGTTTTTTTATAACATTCTCCGATTCCCGAGTGTTACCATGAACGTCTTGTAAAACAACGAAATTCATCAAATCTCATATTATCGTATTTTTCTCGATATCTATGCACTTGTGAGTAAAAGTGCAAGAGAGCAATATTGTTAAAAATAAAATTTGCTACAACTTTTGTTGCAAAAATTTCTTTGTAAAATGCTCCAATTCCCGAGTGTTACCATTTACAACATGAAAAAGCAACAAATTCATCGGAATTTCATATTTTTTGTATTTTTCTCAATATTGACGCATCTTAGAGCAAAAGTGAAAGAGAGCAATATTGTTACGAATAAAATTTGCTACAACTTTTATTCTAAAAGTTTTTTTATAACATTTGGCCGACATATGTTGGCAACGCTGCTTTTAAATTAGACGTAAAGTTTATTAATCACAATCTATCAGATAATATATTATGTAAATACACAGGAGATGAAAAACAAAGGAATGGGGGTAAACTAAAACAGAATATAACATAAGAGAAGTCACTCCATGTTCTACTATTTAGATTTTCCTACTTATAGGAAAACAGTAAATCGTAAATAAATCAGATCACATACATCGATAGGTATTTTTCTTTAGGTTTAATAAATTCAACTGTCTTATTCTAGATACAGATGCCGTTATAATTGCTACATTCTTTCACAACACCGTAATCTAAAGAAAGGTCACAACTACTGCATTTCAAAGTGCGTATTAGCCAAGTTAACCGGAATTAATTTCGCATCAGGCAAATGAACCGTAAGAATTTGGCAACTCACGAACAACACTTAATTACCTTAATACATGAAGTGAAATTTTTGTTTAAAATTACTTGGAAATAATTATGATAAAGATTTTATTTTCAAAAAACTATACGGTTAACATTCAGAAGTAGTAGTAATTCCCAGAAAATATTGCAAGAACCACGTTATAAGAATATTAAGCGAACTTTCGCGGAAACTATACTAATAATAAATCCCGTACACCGTACCAAGACTCTGGTCAAGTATGACAGTTTGCAAACCGCAACACCAAAATCGGCCCCAATTAGGAATTTCCAAGCGTTCCCCGTCCCAGTTTGTGAATCTCGTTTGAAAATAAGCGGCAGTTTGCGGTTCGCATAAATTTTAAGTGAAATGTAAGACCTCTTTTTATATAAAATACAATATCAAATGTTTTTTTTCTTAAATTACGTCATCGTTAAAATCATAAATTCTATTATGATCTACATAGTTTTGTTCGACCTTTCTTAGCAACATCTTGTTTAGGTATGTGAAATATGCAGGAATAGATCATGCCAATTGACATCAAGGTTTCTTTAACTATTTATTGTTACATTTCATATTGTCGGCGCGTGCAAATATAATCGTCTTTTTGTATGAAACATCGGTACAAAAAAAAATAAAGAATGTAAAAAAATTAATTGCTTTTATCCTTCAAATTATATCAACAGGTAATCGTGAAATAAAACAAAGGTTATTCTCTAGCGATTAGGGGGACGAACGAAACTAATTTCCGGTTGAAAACTGATCTTCCGTCTGTTAGTTTAACGGATATTTATGTTTAATTCCCATGGAATAACTACAACATTCCTTAAACACACAATTATTAATGTCAAAATAATATTGTAGCAACGAATTTAATAGTAATTTACGGAATTAATGGAATTTTAACTTATATTAACTATAATTATGGTAATCAGGAAATAATTTATAGTAAATAATAAATTATTAATCGAAAATGGGAAATATTTTCCATGTCAATAACAAAGTTAAAGTTAGCATTAAATTAACGTCTACGTATATTACTATTTTAAAGAAAACTTTAATCTTCTTCTTTCTCTGATGGCAGGACAGATGAGCAATAATTGATTGATTTGTTTCATTTAATATTACAACGTTTAATTTGAGATCGCCCAGAATTAATTTGCAAAATTATTAATTGACTTATTAACATCTTGCTGGTTTTGTAAGTCTAAACAATAAGTTGTCTGACTCCACAACTCAATGGCAAGTTTAAAATCACATAGACCAGATGCCATAAAACTAACAACTGTTTGAACTTACATTTGCGAAGTACAGCCAGAAATTACCCTGCATTCCAAACTGCAAGAGAAAATCTGTAATTACACTAGCATGATTCCAGACTTTCAGAAAGTGTCTAGAATTGTACTGGGTAGACACCAAACTACAAGCAAAAAGCTGAACATACACTATCTATATTCCAGACTTCAAAAGAAAATTGAGAATTACAACGATCAGGCACGAATCCGTTAAAAAAGATTTTTGGGCTTACTCTAGCCAGACTTCTGACTTCAAGAAATAGTTAAGAATTACGCTGGCCGAATTCCAAATTGCAAGAGAAAATTTGTGATTATACTGACAAGATTCTTGATTATAACAACAAGCAATGACCAGCCACCATACACCTGTATGAAAAAGGCCGCTCTAACCATAGTTCAAATTGTCAAAAAATTGTCTCCAGCCAAAAATTGTCACAAATGAATTTGGGTGTATTCCAAGCTAGAAGAAGAGTCTGTAATTATTCGGGCATGATCTAAAGTGCAAGAAAAAGATTGAATATTTATGGGCAAGATTAATGACTTTATGAAAATTTAGTGAATAACGTTGTCGGGAGATCAGATTTTAACAAAATATACTATACTGCAAAAAAATCCTAATTTATGAAAAATTCTATCAAAAATAGATTGAAAAGTAGCTAAGAAACGTTGTCATTCATTGGTTCTGGCTTATGATACGAGTATTAATAGTTATTATAAAAATGTAATAACTAGAATCATGATAACAACGTAATAGTATGTATTAAGAAAGTATTAAGTAAGATTGTCTTTAAGTTCCCAACGTAAGTGGTAGTGAGTCACGTGTATGCTCATCGATTGGATCGGGTTGAAAGTTTCCCGTTTGGTTCTCATTTAAATCCATTTTAACCGACTGCAAAATAATTAACGTAAACGTGTGTAATAAAATCGAGTACGGGCCGCAAATGAGCATGAAAGCGGCTATTATAACGCCCGTTTTATCGGCAAAGTGCGCTCGGTGGGGCGAATGTCGGAAACGTAACTCTGTGGCCAGCGGGCCGTGAAGAATCCCATGCTATTTACACTGCTACACGGTTTTTATGCTATTTAATTACCACGTGCTTCGTGCTTTTGTTCTACAAGTATCTCGGCGAGAGATAAGCGCATTGTTGAAATAAGCGATTTTTCACTGACTCCCCAGCAACTATTCGCGATTCGCTCTTACGTAAACGGTTCACTCTCTTTATGTAATAGAATTGATGGTGAGTTTTGTGAGATTTTATCAATTTTTTCGACACGTACTTTGAGAGCAAAATTATTTTGTTCGAAGACAGTAAAGGTTATATAGCAAATTACGTGCCCTATTCACAATTACCTTCTCAACGATAAACTAAACTACCAAAGGTCTTTAGTTCACCACAAATGTGAACTTATTTTTTGAATATCCGTTTACTTTTACTTACATTTCATAACATAATATTTATTTTATTTTTTATCATTTAAGCTTAAACATACATCATAAATAAACGATTTTATTTGGTATTAAATGACATACACAAATGAAAACCAGTAAAGGAATGGTAACCTCGACACGGAACATTAATTCCTAATTTTGCCTCGTGTTATTTTATCTTAAAATTTAACGCTTCGTTAGCACATGTTTCATCGCAGATGTACTTATAAACGCCGCAGTTGGCTAAAGCGATCATAAACTATGATTTTGATGGTTATTGCCCACATAAGAGTCAATCACAATTTCAATTCCGAAGTTATCAAACGGGAAGTGTAAGTGTTCTTCTGATCATGAAATAAGAAGCCTCCTACGACGTTTCTTCAGAGGTTACTTATTGGTTTTTTATCTTTTATTGCTTTAAACGTAAATAATATGACACACAAAAAATTAAACAGAGATAAAAAACCACTATTTTATAAACATTGATTCAGTAAAAGTTTAACAACAATTACGTAGTATATGTTTATTATTTCGCAAGACTATAATAGACAATATAACCACCATAACTGTATCTGTACTCTTTGCGCTGTGGGCGTCCAATTATATTTTAATTGCTGTTTACTTCCTCAATATCATATTTCAAGTAATAGTTTCTCACGTTGCTTTTAAGCTCTTTAGTGTACTATTAAAATAAAATTGTTCATCCATAAAATTAGATATTTAGAACTTATAGTCCAAGCTTAACTTAAGGAGATTATGTTGATTTCAAAAACTTTATATTATACATTTTGATTGAATATCTTGACCAACCTGCATTTGTAACCACGCGTCAACGAATGGTTGAGTGTGATTGTTTTGATGGTGGTGCGTACTCCAACAATCTGCCGGATGAGCCGGTACAATTTGATCCTCTGAGTGTTGGTTCGCCGATGCTGAAGGCGTTAAGCAGCACGCCCCCGCATCCATAGCACAACCACTTAAAAACACAACCTCCCGGCCGACCAGGATGATCAAGTATTTCACCTACACTTTATCCAAGCATAAAAAAATAATAACAGAAAAAAAG
Organism: Onthophagus taurus; assembly: GCF_036711975.1. Taxonomy (NCBI): domain Eukaryota; kingdom Metazoa; phylum Arthropoda; class Insecta; order Coleoptera; family Scarabaeidae; genus Onthophagus; species Onthophagus taurus. The sequence continues at coordinate 9,015,899 of NC_091967.1, forward strand.
AATAAAAAGTCAAAAGGATAATGTACATCAACTATTTCTACACTTTATTTTGAATTGTTCTTATAGCGATCAAATTTTTTTTATCAGGATGGTTTTAATTAAAAATAAATGTATATGGGATCCTGTACCGACGTCGTCGGTCTTGGTGTTACTGAAAATGGGGTGAGTTTCTCTGTTGAATGGGCCCAGGTGGGTGTTAACCGCGCGATCGCAGTGCGGAATTCGCGCACGTGCGCGTGCCGTGGGCGTAACGTGAGACGGTGATTGCGTAGTGGCCAAGACAACGGTCGCACGCGGACTGCAATCTTACCGGCGCCGGCGAACCGAAGACTACAACATCGACGGCGACAACAACGACAGGGAGATTGGAGGAAACTGTTTGAAACTTGGCCATGTCTTAGACTTGTACGTAGTTGACGAAATTCAGGTTGTTGTAAACACGAAGGTAGAAGTATTGTTGAAAAGCACAAAATCAGAATTAAAAAGTTTCCAGTGAATTCAAACAGTAACCACCACTACCATTGATATTATAACATTGGAAGTAGTTATTAAGAAACTCAAATTATTAAGAACTAAAGTAATTTATTGGGATACACGACCAACACGACAAAGGCTAGATAATTGAAAAGAGGCTTCCTTTTATCTTGCAATCTTTTAACATCAACGGTGCGAGCTGAAAAGAAGGCGTACTATGATTACGCTGACTAGCTCTTTGGAGAAAGATTAAGCTTTTAAATATAAATAAAAAAATCGATAACAAAGTACCTACATTTTTTTTTATTATTTCTTTATATCCAGACTGATCTCGAATTACCCATATTTTATCAAAATAATGTAAACCCTAGAGTGCAAATAATGCAAGCTTTTATGCCTGTTAATGAACATGAAGTATCTATAATAATTAATAACATTAAAACTGCAGCGGTGGGTTCTGATGGTATCTCAGTCTGGATGATTGACTTGTGTATTCCTTTTCTCATTCCTTATATTACTCATATACTTCATCAATCAGTTTTTCCGGATGCCTGGAAGATGGTTGAAGTAATTGCGTTACCTAAAGTATCTTCCTTTTCTGCCCTAAGGGATTTTAGACCGATCAGTATCCTACTAGTAATATCAAAAATTTTAGAGAGAGTCTTGTAAAGGCAACTTAGAGCACACTGCGAAAGTCATAATATCCTGCCAGATCAACAATCTGGGTTTCGTTCGGGTTTCATCTGCGCAACAGCTTTATTGAACCTTACTGATGAGGTATTTGCTTATAGAGAGGCCGAGCAAGCCCCACTTTTGTAATAAATCATAATATACTTGCATCTAAACTTCATTATTTTGGTCTTGGAAATCAGGCTGTAATTTTAATAAAGCCATTTTTGTCGGATAGGTCTCAAGTGAAGATTAATAGTCAAATATCGAGCACTCTGTCTGTTCCTCGTGGAGTCCCTTAGGGGTCCATTTTGGAGCCACTATTTCTCTATTTATACATCTGATTTTAACCAAGTTCTTGAGCATTCGCAGATTCACTTGTATGCAGATGATACACAGCTTCTGCTGAATTTTAATCCAAATAATGGGGATGACGCCTGCATAAAATTTAACTCCGATGTAGCATTATTTTCTGATGTTGCGAAACGCCATGAGCTTGTGCTTAATCCATCTAAGTCTTCTGTTCTTCTGTTTTGCGGTAGTGTTACAAGGAGAGCAATTAAACTTTTGATATCCGGTCAATTGGTGGTGGATGATAAACCTCTTACTGTTTCTGATGATGTACAAATTTTAGGAATTACATTGGATCATCAGTTGAGGTTTGAGGAGTATATGGCCAGGTGCTTGAATTGGTAATTCTAGTTTTAGTTGTTATTGAGCGCTAAATTGTTGTATATTTTTATTCAGCTAAAGTGTCAAGTGTTAGTTCTAGTTTTAATTGTTATTCAACGCTGGATTTTTGTATATTTTTATTAAACTAAAAGTAGAACTAACACTAGACCTAGAACTAGAATCATTCGGATTTAGCCGTCTGAAGAGACGTGCGGCTAAACCCGAATATTTCTAGGTCTAGGTCTAGTATTAGTTCGAATGCTAGTGCTAGGTCTTGTTTTAGTTGTTACTCAACGCTAAATTGTTGTATATTTTTATTAAACTAAAAGTAGAATACACCAGTGTGGATAGCTGTTCGAATTTGTATGCATTAAAATTATTTATTCAAAAGAATGAATTTATGCAAGAATTAACGAATATTTAAAAGTTATGATACCAATAATTAATTAATTATAGATATTAATTATCTAGATATTTAAGCTACTATAATCTTTAAGTAATATTTTAATACATGATTATCTTTATTTTTGTATCGTTGATTTTGCAAGTAAATATGGTTTTTCAATTATCCACTTATCAAGTAAACCTAATTTCCCATAATTATAGATACCGCATAGGAAGTTCTTGATCTAGTACGTGTAACAGGTATTAAGCCGTCGTCGTTATGAATTTATGATTCACCAATTATTCATTTGTACCTCAGGGCACTATTTCAAGTCTCGCATCTGACGTGGTAATGGCTTATAGTCGGTGATTAATATGAAATCAATACGAAATCGCACATTAGCGGAACATCTGCGTCGTTTTGGTCTACGACCTATTATAAATTACTGTTGTTTCATCACTTATAAATATTTATATAAAATTGGTGTAACTTTTATGATAACAATAAAGTATTTTTTTATTCTTATTAAATTAAAGGAACTATAATGTTTTAAACTGAGTCTGTTGCAGGTAGATGTCGGGATGGTCTTATGTTTAATTTGCCTAATGAATTCGCACAATTAATTTAGCCCACGGTAGCAGGCAGCATCCCTAAAAGAACCACTAGTACGGGTAAGTAGCCGTCGTTGCCCGTTGTGTTGTAAGGATGTTTTCAGGAATAAAAAGAGCTCGCCGGGCTTCTGGTGGTAGATTGTTGGCCGATACAGCGGGTACGAGTACACAGTGGCCACGTTCATTAGTCAAGTGGACCACGATGTGTGCGGCCCAAGACGTGTTCTCCATCACCGAAGACCCCTCTGAACGAGCCAAGGACCTCTCTGTCTCCGTTCGAGAATCACACAAAGGACGAAGGAAGAAATAAAAGGACGAACACCACTACAAATGCTCGCCAGAAAGAATACTTTCTGTTTATTTTACCCTGATGCGATCGCTTATATCAAATTGTTTGGATGTTTACTTTCAGAACAAGTCTTGTCTTACTTTTTATTGATGGCTCTTATATTTTTGACTTATAATTTACTTGTTATTGAATGCATACCTTCGGAGTAATTTACCCCTAAGGAATAAGCAAGTTTATTAACACCGCAGCTAGTTAGTGATGAATGTACGAGTGTTTGAAGTATTTTGATTAGCATACAGTAATACTTTAAACCTACGGTTTCCATTCTATTCAAGAAATTGTATAAATATTATTACGTGTTCATTGATGGGAGGGAAATATTAAAATTACAATTACACCGGCATGTTGTGGGTATTTATGGCGGAGTGAGTCACATTGTAAATCCAGTATAAGATGAAGAACGGTTCAATTTTATTATTTAAATCAGCCTGTCGATACAGAACGATCACTCCTTCTTAATATCCCTACATAAATTTAAATCCGATTATTATTGTTATTTACTCAGATGATGTTGGAGGTAATTTTAGACTTTTTTATTGGTTTCAACGTAGAGAATAGCTTTATAGTCTTAGTAACAATAGGGTAATTAAGCGAGAGAAATTCAAATCATAGGGTTAGTTACATTTCAAATATAAATTGTAAATTACACGATAGTCATAATATGTTGATACCTTTCGGTGCAATGAACTTTTAAAACAATTTTGATGTAATCGTTTTTATTACGTTCTCATATGACCCGTACAAAATATAATTTTTGTACAGGTCAACGGTTCCGTAGTAAAAGGTACACTCCTCGGTAATTACGGAAACTCCGCAAAGAGGACAATAAAGTTATATCTGCGGCCTTATCTTATTTTCGCCACAGGAAGATGAGAAAATAGAGTGCCGTGTATGCGATAACCGCACTTGGATGAGCGGTCTGTATTTTTATACAGTTTGTGACTTTTACTGCCAATAAAGTGCGGTCCATTTAATTTACGATACTCCGACCGACCGAGTCCCGTGAAAACAAGACTATAACATACGACGTTCGCGTATTTACCGGGCGCGACGTCTTGTAAAATTTTCTCAAAAAATCGTAAAAACGTGCTGAGCACTTTTAACCATTTAAAAGTTTACGTTCTCGACTCCACAACTGACCAAGTAATATGTTTATTTAACGACCAAGCCACTGTTGAGTTTACAACAGTTTTATCATCGTAAAATTTAAGATCCCGTTTATTAACTGTCAACAAAATAAAAATTGTTCTTTCTAATTATTTAAAAAATTATCTTCTTAAATAATATGACCACAATATGATTAAGAGATATCACTAAAAAATTTTGAAAATAATTTCCAATTAAATAAGCCATTTTTATTTTTAGTGGTTTAGTGGATGAGACAAAAATCGCCGGATGTGACCCAGTAAAAGAAGACAATGGATTGTTTCTGAATGAATTCATCCGTTAAAATGTCATTAAAGGTCGTTGCGCAGTTTATTTGTGCTTAATTGTTTACCAATGCGGTTTTTGTAACAGGAAATTACATAGTTTATTAGCTGGTCTTCTAATCGCTTTGATTTTATTAGAATTCGTATTCGTCCGATTGTTTTTAAAAATGTTTTTGACATTCACGTATTGGAGTTGGGTTGGGTCGGGTTTTGTCTCAGTTTCGTCGTAACATTAGCTACGTGCTATTTCACTGCACTTCTTTGTCTTGTAGTAAAGAGCAAGTGGGAAGTCTGATTTTGGCCAGTTGTTTTTCCGACTATTCTTTCTTCTCTGAATAAGGCATCATTAATGACAGGATGCAAAGTATGAGATACACAACCTATAGAATTGCGTTATACTCTTGCACAACCCATATTTGCTGCATTATCTCTAACGAATAGAAAAATATTCATGTTTCATTTGGCCAGAATTCGAGTAAGCTTTTCTGAAACGTAACCGCCGGTGTTGTCCTCTTCCAGTACAATTGCTTTCAATGTAACTTTCAGTCTTTGTGATCTCATAATGAAATGACTTGTCAAACTCAGTAGCAAGTCAGTGAGCAAGACTTTGATGGAATTGTCCATATATCGTTCGTACAACTTAACCATTCGCATTGTACGATTAAATCCATTACTTTTGTCTTCACTTTGTCATATGTTTGGGGCATTAGTGAAGTCCTGGATTATTTTTCAGATTTTAAATTGTATTAAAATTAAAATTGCTAAATTAAAACGTCTAAAAGCAATACTTTCCACTATAGAGTACTTTTTCTCATACTGTATGACTTAAAAAGTCTAATGAGGGGACGCCAAATATACATTTATTTGGTTGTATATTTATATTATAACTGTTTAATCTTTCAAAAAGAATTCTACAATCAGATAAGTGAACATTAAAATGTTGTATGTGAGGCAATGGATAAAGATCTGGAACTGTGATATGGTTAAGTTGCCTATAGTCTCCGCAAGGGCGCCAATCTCCGGAGTCCTTTTTAGGGACCACGTGCAAAAGATATGCTACTGATGAAGATGATGGACGGCAGATCCCTAATGATACCATGATTACAAATTCTTTTTTCTGAAATCTAGTCTTCGAGGGCGGTTGAAAGGCAGATGAGAGTTAGTTATTATCTTATGTGTTGTTTGATGATTCATAGGAATGGAGAAATCGGGGGAAGAAGTTAAATTTGGAAATTTTTTAGTAATTGAGTATATTTTGTTTCAATAGAGAAAAGGCGTGGTTGAGCAGAAGAAATATGGGAGAGAAAGGCTATTAATATCGACTGATTAATATCTACTAAGATATTGTACTTGCCTAAGAAATCAGTGCCGATAATAGGTTTATTCACATTCGCTAGTCTATTTTAGACACATTACTTTGGTCTTGAGTGCTGTGCGAAATAGGTGAGATGCCGGAAGCAGCAACTTAATGATTTCTGTATTAATGAGTATTAAAAGGATGAGTAAATGCATAATTTTTTTATATCTGTATTATAATTTAAATTAAATAAATCACTTATCACCATTAATGTACTCTTCTTTGAGTGATAATATTCTGGTTATCGTAGATATCTCTTTTACAACCCTATTCAAAGATGGCTTAGTAATCTGAAGCATAGAAGTGAGATGATATGTTTATAGTGATACCGTAAGTCACTAGTTTTCTATAGAGTGCTGCCGCCATTATGTTTATATTAAAACGGTTATAATGAGAATTAACAACTGTCGTAAGGTAAGCGGCTGGGCCGCACGCAACAGGCGTTAAAATCAGTTAATGATGACTTATGAGCGTGACGGAGGTTAATCTTGTTAGGGCTTTTAAACGGGACGGCGAAGGGGTTCACCGTCACAATTATGCCCTATTCAAAATAAAACGTTCTTCACTCGATTTATCTATAGGTCGTCGTCGTTGTTGTCGTAGTCGTCCTTTGCGTCGTCGTTGTGGTCGAGGAAGAAAACGATGGACCGGGTGCGTGCGTGCGAGTTTCGTTCTGTTCGTTTTCGTTTGTCGGAATGATTACAGTTTATGGGCGCCGCGGTGGCCTTATTGTGGACATATACAGAAATGGGTAATAACCATCTGTGGCCATTGTGACTACCATACGGGTAACCTCGCTTAAATTTACTGACACGCAATATATTAACGTAGCAAAAATGATCGTGTAATTGAGATGGTTTATCGACAAAAATTTATATATATATTTTGTTTTAGTTTAATCAATAAATAGGAAAATAAAACGAAAAAACAAGTAAAATATAGCATGTCCATTTTTGTATGGTCGTTGAATGTCGAGTGAAACGTGAAAACAAATAAATAATAAATAACGTTATTGGCACCGGAGCGTTCTGTTGCCGACCGTTGATTTATAGTAATTATTATTGACCCGGGAGACGGTAAAGGTCTTTGCTGACACCTCTTGAAATTGAAATGAAATTTATAATCGCAGCCAGAGAAATAACCGCAGACGTATAAGTAGCCTGTGCAAAATTGCACCGCAAATATCTTCTTATTAGTTCACGGATTTACACCTACAGCGAGGTCCCATATCTGTCACGCTGTATGGTGTGTAAATCTGACAGTAAGAACGTTTCTGTCAGTGATAAATTTACGACTTTCCGGTTTCGTGTATCAGCTATTTTTAAATTTTACTTTTTAAAGTGAACTAAAGTGTTTTGTATTAGTAGTAATTTTTGTTTATACTTTTCTCTTTGCATTGTATACATAGTCGTACTGAAAGTGGTTCTTTTAAGGTCTATCGCGATCTCAAGGTAAGTAACATTAACGAGACACAACGACTGGTCCCACCTACGCATTGGTCAGTCGGTTTCGCGGTCACTATATCACATACCGTAACATGCGACGTTACGGTATGTTACCAATTTAATATTCTTCCGTATCCTGATGTAATCGATTTTTCTAATTTCATTCTCATTTTTTGGTAGCATCAAAACAAGATCGAAGATAGGATTGTTATTATCCTCTCCGTCAGGGATCATCGTCACAGCGGTAATGCAGAAATCGGATGCTCACCGGGAATCCCGTAATCGACGATTCATCAAAACTCCTTTGCCCACCGCGCGTATTTGAGTGGAAGACAAATTGCAAGTCATAATCTAAATCTGACGTCAAAGCAACCTGTTTTAAGTACGTAGATGTTTCCTGTCGTATATCCGATCAAGATTGCTTAGTGATATGGTCCCAGCGGACTTAAGCTTACCACACACAGTCCGATTTGTATTATTCCAAAATTGAATATTTATACGAAAATATAAACTAAAAAAATATTCTTGCAAGAAAACTATTTAAGCATACTTAAGTGCCTAGACAATACATAAAGAGTATTACTTGACGTTTAAAGTGTAATTTGCACATTTAATGCTTTAAGGATCCATCCAACCAACGGTAATTAATCGTTTGCTTTTAATTAAATTGCTCACTATGTAAGGAGAAGAAGTTACGACCTAAAACGTAAAACAAAAATAACGCATTTAACAAGCAACGAATTGTGTCATAAAACTGAAATCAATTAAAATCACTTCGATAAGTGCACCTCGCGTCAGGATGAACAGCAATTAAAAACTGTAAAGTACGAAGCTGTAAATTGATATAAAATTGAAACAAGATAGTTTGTAATAAATATCTGTTAACCGCAGATGAAGCACTACTATATAAGCCGATTTAAACCTGTAGATATTTGGGAAAGGTTAATTAATAACAATAATACCCCGTTATTGCATTTTCTGCTGAGCGTGTTAACACTAAAAACCATAACTGTCTTTTAAGTAACAATTTATTTGTAGATAATGCTGTGATGCAATCGATATTGAATTTATTTTATTGGTATTAGTATGAGTCAGAGAAATGAACATTTAACGTAAGCTTTAGAAATAAACCAAACAAAGTAAAACGTCAAACAAAACCGCGTAGTAGTCGTTAAATAGTCGGAAACGTAGAACATAGAACCCCTTTAAGACAGCCATAAATTATTGTTAATACCATACAGTGCATGCTACTCGTGGGATCATATTTTTACTAAGGAAATAGAGAAAGTACTGCTTTTACTATTTCACCATACCGTAGGGCACAGACGTTATTGCAGTACCGTCGTAACAAAGCGTTTTAAAGACGACTTTTATTGCAATTAAGGGAAACACATCGTTCTCATACAATTAAGCAATAAACGAGGTCCGTTAGCGGTGCGTTTAAATGCGCAACATTTATTTCAATTGTGAAAACAATTATATACCGCCCACGTAAAATACGTCCATCCATCCGGACGAACGCTTATCGAAAGGTCAAAACGTTTATATTGCAAACTTTGACTATACGGTATTCACCGGTTACTTATTTATACCTTCTATAAGCCGTGTATAATTTGCCGACGATAATTCCAATTGTTTGAGTGGGATCTTGATTATCGTACGGTTACACGGTTGTAAATTAAATTAACTATTACAATCACTTTTGATATTCTAACTTAAGTTAGATTTCTCGATTGTATTATAGTAAAAAAAAGTTAGGCTAAGTCAACAAAAATGATGGTCGTAGGGGTGCGTGCGAACTCTATTTAATTTAATTCCATACTCGTGTCTTCCCTTAACATCACACAGGTAACGTTGAACACGAGTCGACAAAAGGGTGTCCGTCTATTTCATCATAGTCATCAAGTTAGGGTAACACGACGCCTATGGCTGTTTCCAACGTCGCGTGTGCCACCGACATCGTACATCAATCTACATTACCGTTAAAAGCTTTCCTAATGAATTGCGAGTCCAGAAATGGGGTACTTTTAAAGTAACGGCAGTCAACTACAAAAGTTGTGAATTCTGTTAAAATAGTAACATTTTCCAAACCGTTTATGAATTAATCGATTATAAATTATGCGCAGATGCATAACAAAATTGGTGATACAACGTAAATCTGAGACACAATTCAAAATAAACCTTGCATCACTATGATTTAAGTGATTTAAGTGCGGTTAAATACAGGTTCGATATTAAATCCAGCCAATAGTTATGTTAATGTCAATAGTAATTACGAGAGAAACGAAATTATAGGGGATGAGAGCGCATATATTACATCATATGTCGATCGAGTGTGGTCACACCATAACCGGCGGCCAATCTTGACGAGTTCTAAAATTGCAGTTTACTCTTCCTCCACCTAACTCTACACCTGGAGGACATTCCATTTCTGTAATTTTAACGAATCTAAAAATAAAGATAACGAGAAAACAATTTTAATTCTCCACGTGAAAGGAAATATTCAAAAAATTGATATAAAATAAAAATTGGTGATGTAAATGCCTCATAGAATATGCAATACGGCATTGAATATGCAATAGATCTATGTATAACGTGAGAACACAATAACATCAGACATCTATTATTATTTAGTAAGTTTATAAGTAATTTTGAAAATATTTTGAAAAAAATATCTAGAAACCATCTTGTTAATTTGGTGCTGAAATACTTTTTACAACATCTAAAGTGTTTAAAGGTCAAGATGAACTAAATTAATTAGCGAAAACGTTTCTATTTGTTTAAAAATTGTACAGGGTGTTAAAATGTGTTAAAAGTAATGATAAAACTAGAACGAATGTTTCTAGTTCTAGGTTTGGTGTTAGTTCTAGTTTTAATTGTTATTCAGCGTTAGATTGTTGTATATTTTTTATAACTAAAAGTGGAACTAACACTAGACCTAGAACTAGAATCATTCGGGTTTAGCCGTCTTAAGAGACTTGCGGCTAAACCCGAATGTTTCTAGTTCCAGGTCTAGTGTTAGTTCTAATGTTAGTGTTAGTTAGTGTTCGGATTTTTGATTATAACAGACGCTCCCTTCTCCGTATTAATCCGTTATATCAAGGTTTTACTGTAGTTGCTTTAGCAGTGGCATATCTACTTCCTTAAATAAACACAAACACTCAGTATAATGCTTATTCAATGCTACGAATCAAATTCAACATAATAATGTAGCCTAGAGATGTAATTTGATCATAAATTCTAACATATTAAAATTTAGGTTAATAAAGTTGACCAAGACCCCTGGGGCTTGAGCTTATGAAATGAGCTCAATTGCCAAGTCGTTTCGAATCGTTTCCAAAGTTCTAGTTTAATCGCTCAACGATATTCCTCTAATAAAGGTTATAACCTCGATGGTACATTACATTACATTACATTACATAGAATACATATCGGGTAGGCGGACCAACCAACCTTGCACCGCGACCCTAAGGATCTATTGTACCCCGATAGATATCGTTATCAAATTTCACCGTGCAGTCCAATGCTCTTAACGAACATTAATACCTTGCTCGGCGAAAGGTCATTCAGATCTTTTGAGGAGATAAACTGCGACCCAAAAATCGAGAATCTGATACGGTTAACGGCAGGGCAGTGGCATAAAACATGCTCAACCGTCCCTGCTTCCTCCGCACATAGTCGGCATTCAACATCGTCGGCTAAACCCAACAAGTTGAGGTGTGCTTTTAATCGGCAGTGCCCAGTAAAAACACCCATTAGAACTTTTATGCTACTACGGGCAAGTCCTAAAATATTCCCGGGTTTGACAGTGGAGATGTTAATAAACACCTTAGCATGTCTCATTCCAGGAGAACTGGTCCACAGTAGGCGAAGTCTCTCTTCAGCCCACAGTCCAATCCTATATTTGGCCATCGCAAATGATACACCAACTGCTGGTTCCGGTCCCACAAACGCTTCAGCGCTGCCATCTCGTGCTAGCTTATCTGCCGCTTCATTGCCAGCAACACCAGAGTGACCCGGGACCCAGATCAGAGAGACTCTGTTATCACAACTCAGTGTGTTTAATGTTCTCTTACAATCATTAACCAGAGCCGACACCGTTTTCACGGCTTGCAGCGCCTGGAGAGCAGCTTGACTGTCTGAGAAAATTCGTACTGTCATGTTCTTCACCCCTCTTTCAAGAAGGATTTTAGCACCCATGTCAATAGCAAATACTTCCGCCTGGAATACAGTACAGTACGTACCCAGGCTGTAGGCTTGCTTAATTCGAGGTGTCTGGCAGTATACTCCTGCTCCTACCCCTTCAGGCGTTTTTGATCCATCTGTGTACAAGCAAATGTCTGCCCGAACCAGAGAATTTTCATTTTCGATCCAGGACTGCCGCTCAGGCAGTACAATCTGGTATCGAGCATTAATCACTGATAGTGATACCGCCAAATCTGACGGCATTGATAGCACAGTATCAGTGCTTATAATGTCTTCCGCAGCCCATTGGTAGGACATGTCGGAACAGTTTTGAGCATATTGCTTAAATCTGTAAATGGTTGTTCTAGCCACTTTCTCTATATGCAAATGCAGAGGAGATAGGCCAAGCAGAACCTCCATTGCTAGAGTTGGCGTTGTGCCTATCGCACCAGAGATTGCCAATCCAGCTACTCGTTGAATTCGTGAAAGTTTACTGATAACTGAAGTCTGTCGGACTTTCCTATACCAGGCTGCTGCTCCATATGTGATCATAGGTCTAACCACAGTCACATAGAGCCAGTACAGTCTTTCAGGGGTAAGACCCCAATTTTTTCCACAAAGACTGCGACAAGTCCACAAGGATAGTCTAGCTTTGTGCAAAACTCCCTGCAAATGTCCATTCCATGACAGGGTTTTGTCTAGGATTACTCCTAGATATTTGACTTCCTTTGAGAAAGGAATTTCTTCACCTTGGATAGTTGGGCGGATTAGTCCATCCAACTTTCGCTTCCTAGTGAAGGGCACAACAATTGTCTTTTGCGGGTTTATTGAGAGGTTCTCTCCCTTACACCAAGCGCAAATGGTATCTAGGGTCACCTGGAACCTCGATGGTAGTCGGAAGTTGTCTTAACTTTGTACAATACCTGGAAAAAGGGCACGATGTGTAACAACAAAAACGAAATCTATTAAGCCATTCTAGGAATCCTCCTCCACATTAGAATCTTATCTCGATTAGTACTGATGCGTTGTTCCTGGATTAGATAAGTTATATTTTTACCACAAGTACTTTTTATGCAGCAAAAATGAAATAGATGTTTTGAATTGATTTTCAAAAACTTTTAGTAATCTCTAGTTTTAAGTTATATACTTCTAACACCATATTTTTTAAGACACATTGTATAATAGCTTATTTTATGTAACATTTATGTTTATTAAAAATACAATAAACGTTTAAACTAGAATTTATCATGAAATATGGAAATCAATGTATGACGACAATTTTACGACCTGCGTCCTATCCTATTCGTTTCTTGATATACTTGAATTTGCCTTAAAAGCTTTGTTAAATGTATTGCAGCGAGCGGATCGGTGTAATCGCGAAATCTACTAATTTGAGGTGGCTGTACAACTTGTTGCATTTGCATTTGTTGAGAAAGTGTAACTGATGCAGTGCTGGCTTTGATTTTTAACACTTTAACTTGCTGCTTCAAGTCGACAACTTCTTTGTATAAAGCCATCACCATAGTTATTTCTTCTTCTTTATTGCTAAGACACCTTTCCATATTTTCAAGTTGCTTTACGAGCTCTTCGTCGGGTTGGTTGCCCATTTCGGCTATTTTGTTCGATAAATTTTCATATTCTCTAAAAATAAATTAATTAATTTTAGATTAAACGAAATGATTTTTTAATTTTTTAAATACGAGTTGAGATAAGCAAATTCATTGTGAAGATTTGTTAAAACTTCTTTAAGATTTTTTTCTTTTCCTTTCAAAACAGTACTTGGTTTCGTATCTAAGGATTTATCGGGTTTAGACCAAACTTTTGTTTTTGTTCGAAACGGCTGTCTGGCAGAGGAACAACGCACACGCATTGGATTGTTTTGTATTATTGGCTACAAATACACGTAGAATATGTTTAGTTGTTACTAATGAGATGGATAATATACCTGCGTAATAGTGCTAGTTGAATAAACGCTGCCTTGGTACTTGTTGTAAATTTGTTGAAAATCATTACCTTTTTGTGGCACGCAAGTACAAGTTTTTTGTTTATTTGGATCTGATGTCCACTTAAAAATTCTCTGTACAAAGAAGAATATTTATTCAAGGTTAATTACCACTCAATAATAACTTACATTTGTATCACCCGCTGCTCCAGATTCCATGGCTTCTTCTTCGTCAGGTTCTTCAGGAATCTCCTTAGCCATTTCTTGTAATTGATGATAATTCAAGCTGTGTCGGTTTAAGGGACACGCCATTCTTTCGTACCTAATAGAACTACTACAATCAATTTCAATAAAATGACTTGAACTTAAAAGAGATTATTACCCAGCTCGAGAACCTATTGTAGAAGCCATAGCGGATAAAGATCTATTTCGTAACTTTCCAGCAGCTATTCCAATATTGTGCGCTAAAGTAGGTGATATACCACTAAGTGGTTGCCTTGTCTTTAAAATATTCATCACTTGTTGGATGTTAATACCTATGTTATGACTGGGACTTGTAGATTTAGTCGGACAAAATGGAATCGCATTTAAATTAAATTCTCTCAAATATCTTTTAGCAACCTGCTTCATTTTCGAAGCAATTGTAGGTAACTCATAATTTCTTGAACAAGTTATCATGTTGTTGTAACATTCCATTCTAGGAGCATTCGGTTCTGAGTATGTATTTTCATCAATAGGAGACAATTGGCGTTGATAATTCAAAACACCTGGATCACCTTGGGAAACATTCTGTTGATAATACTTTTGTGTTAGTTGTGATTGCGTTAATTGCGAGTGTGTTTTCACATTTTGTTGCGTTTGAGGACGAGGTTCGATCAATTCGGAGGATTGTTCATCGAAAGTATAAGAAGGAACAGTTTCAGAACTCGACTTAAATTTCCTATCTTTCGACTTTCTTTTAGCAATATCTCCTCTTGCACTCTCATCGGAATCGGTATCTTTCGCTGCAACGTTATGATATATCTCCACCAGTTTCTCAGGATCTAACGAACCTGTTTTTAACGTTTTAGATTTTTGCATTCTCTCGCGAGAAGTCGGCATTAATCGTTTTGGTGGTTGAATTGATTTTTTTGATTTCGGCGATAAAATTGAACCGGAATCATGTTTCACCATTTTCACCGGTTCCATTTTAAATTTTTTCTCAACGTGTTTTGCGGTTGATTTTACGCTTTTCTTTGTAGTGATGTTGACGGAAATCGTCGATCGTTTATTTAGTTGTTGTTTACGTCTAATTTTTCTTCTGGGAACGTTACTTTTGGAGGGTAAACTAGCTATTGATGATGATCTTGGGTTGAGGTCCTCTTGAGTGTGATCGCCATGATCACTCTGATCCGGTACTGATTCCAAACGAGGTGAGTATTCTAAATATGGAATTAATAAATAAATGTTATTCACTTCATGATTGAAAACGTTACCTGGTTGATCATCTCCGCAAGCTGAATCCTTCAATTTTCTCGATTTTCGCGCTGCGAGGGGTTTATCATATTCTAATTTTACGTGTAGTTGAGAAAGTTTGTTTACAGAATCAGTAATGCCGTTCAAGATATTGTTGATTGTTTGGACGGCAGCACCGGAAGTATCGGTACTGATTATTTGAGAATTTTGTTTCATCATTGCCACGTTGGTATCATCGGGACTTGATGAGATGTTGTCACGTTCGTGGAAGGATTGAGTTAACACAGGGGTTGATAATTTATCCGATGCATTTTGGATGTCATTAAAATCTTTGCACGTGCGGGGCGTTGCCTTATACTTTTTCAGTTCTGGAATTTTTCTAACTGCACTCAGAGGTCTGGGAATTTTTTGATTTCTGCCCGAGTCGGTTTTATTTTGATAGAGCCTTTTCATTTCATCCAATTGATCCTTCAACGAATTACAGCGGTTTTCAGCTATTTCTAGTTGCTCTTCCATTTCTAGCAAATAATTTTTATGACAAAAAAATGGTTTTGGATTAAATTTGTTTATGTTTCTAATTAATTATTCTTTATAGCATCAAAAAGAAAGACTTGTTTTCTTTTGATTGAAAACGAAAACATTAAATAGCCGCTATATTTTTTTTGATAAACAATAGATTGACATAATTTGACAGTGACGGTAACATCATCATGCTAATTGAAAGGTGTAACAAAATTTTAAGAACCTGAATAATACTAATATAGTAATAAATGGCTGTCAATAATCAAGTGGTGCGCGCAGATTTTGATCGGAATAAATGCCATGTTGTGTTCATGCACAATAAATTGCGAAGGCGAAAAGATGATCGATACATTGTCGATCTTGCAAACGGGCTTAAAGATCACGGCCATAAAGTAACGATTTTAACTACGGAGGTTGATAGAAATAATTGTTTTCCAGAACTATTGGTATGTTATAATAACTTTTGTTGTTGATGTTCGAAAGAATTTGTTTTAGCCAAATAAAGGTGACATCGATGTGAAATTTTCAGCAAGTTACATCCCAAGAAATTGGTATTGCTTGAAAGCCATCATCATGGCCATTAGATTATGCATATTCCCTCCGAAACCCACCCCGAAAGTAATCGTGTGTGATACAAACGCAATCGCTTTATTTATTTTATCGAAACTATCTAGTTACAAAACGATTTTATTGGCTCACTTCTCCGCTATACAATCATTGGACTTATTTTCCAATTATTTGAAGGTAACGCCAGATTTATTAACTGTGATGAGTATAACGCATGCCAATGAAATAGTGGTACAAAGTGAATGTTTGGGCGATATATTTCGAAGATCCTTTCCAAATTATAATCGCGACCTCACATTTATTAGCCCTTGCGTAGATACGGGTTCTTGGAAAGACGATTGCATAGATATACATCGAGTAATTCCAGATCTTCCATCGAACGTACACATTTTCGTTGTCTTTGGCCAATACAAAAAAAGATCAAATTTCAAGTTAATTATGGATACATTAGAAGTATTTTGGATCATAGCTGATGATAACTTAAAAGAAAAAATTCACGTTGTAATCGGTGGCAATTGCAACGAAAAACGACCAGAAGAACTCATTTATTACGACGAACTACTAGACGCTATAAAAGATAAAAAATACGGATCACAAATTTCAATATTAAAACAACTTTCGATACAACAAAAAAAGACGTTATTAAAAAAATGTACGGCTGTGTTGATACCAACTAAACATGACCCATTTCCGGATACAATTCTTCAAGCTTTACATATGGGGAAAACTATCATTGCTACTAACTCAGGGTACGCGAAGTACGCAATTACACACCGAATTTCCGGAATACTCGTTGATGCTGATCCACAAAAATTTGCCGCAGCGATGATTAAACTTTGCACTAATCCCATGGTGCATACCTTTATTTGCGAAATGGCAGCCGATGTATTTCGAAGTCGATTCTCTTATCATTGTATGGCGAGAAAAATTAATAGTGTCGTTGAAAAACAAATATCTGAGAGAAAAAATGTTGTCTTATAACAAACGATGTTTGTCCAGAAATTGTAAAATTGCAAGAATAAATTTATAAATGCCTAATTAAATTTGGATTTAATTTTTTTTCCATCAATAAAAATCTATTTCAGAAACACGAAATCAAATTATTTCAACAAATTCCTAAATTATTAAATGTCGGATTGCTCGAAAAAATGTTAAACATCATCTGCACAATATTAGAGCTTTTCACTAAAGTAACAATCTCCAAAAAGAGAACAGCAATATAGTTGGTGAAGACAGAAGAAAGAAACTGACGATCGTGCATACTAAATAACTGGCAGAAAATATCTAATGATTATCAAAGAATTCCAGGTTATTTAGACTGACAAATAATACAAAATGACTGGCATAGAATTACCATATCCAAAATGTCTCTGATAAATAATCTTTGCCGAATCTGGCAGAAAATACCAAATAAATAACAAGGATTCCTGATAACTAATACTATCAATAATATATGAGATACTCAAGCATACCAGATGATTATCAGAGAAATTTAGGTTACTAGAACTGATAAATAATACCAGATGAATGACAAAAAGTGCAAGATGATTATAAAAGAATATCAGCCGATTAGTAGAAAATTTCAGATTACTGAGACTAACAAATATATCCAGATAGGTGGCAGAAAATATCAAGTGACTAGAAGGCAATTACAGACAACTAACATAAAATTCCAGATAATTAGAAAAGGATACCAGATGATAAGCAATGCATCTATCTGCTATTTAATTGAAACCAAGCTTATTTACTAATAATAAGAAATTGGAAAAGATATATATAAAAAAATTTAATAGCTGTAAAGTGTTTTTTAATGCTTGATTTTGTAAATTTATTAAATTTTTATCGTATTAGCAGTTAACTATTCAAAAAGTGATACTTACCATGTAGCTTTACATGTTGACTTGCTTTGCTAGTAACCGAATGGCAATCTATATCCATTTCCCCATCTACAATAACAATATCATTTAACAGAAAATATGTGTTTTAAAAATGTGAAAAATTATTCGTTTTCGTTTGCATGAAGTTACATGAAACAAATCACAATGACAAAAATGTCAAAAATTAATGACGCATTGTACATACCTTGATATATTTGCTGTTGATGGTCTTCAATGCGAAAATACGGATTACTCATTTTCATGTAGTAAAAGTGGTTCAAATCGCTCAAAGTTGTCTTGTATTCCCACCATTTACAAAAATCCGTATGCCAGTGAAGTATTAAGGCGTCATCTTAACCCACAGTCTACAGTGTTCAAAATTTTTGGTTTGGCAGTTAGGTTAAGCGATCTTTTCTTGTTTGATATAGGTAAATGTCAAATGTTCACGGCTTTTAAGATTTTTGAAGGACAATCTAATAATCCTTTTTCAAGTCTTTTTAACATTTATCAAATTGATAAAAATAAAGAAACAGATCAGGGGAACCCCACACTAATATAGAAGGAGATGTATTATTATCACTTCAACTACTGATTGTTAGATGGCAATCTTTTTTCTGCATAGCCAGTTCACGTACTCTATAATAGAGGTACACGTATCACAATTTGAGAAACGATGAAAATTTTAATAAATGAACGTTACTCCCATCTAGTGAGTAATAGCTGTAACGCAAATTTTAACGAGTTATATTTAACAGTTTCCATCTTTATATATTTGGCACACTACTATACATTTAACAGCTTTATTTTAAGCAGTCCTTAGCTCAATAAAAAAATAAAATACGTACAAAAGCATTAAAATTTTATTTAAATATAATTTTTAATGATTAATATTAAAATAGATAATATTTTTTAATTACGTATATAACATGTAATTAATTGCTAATTTATATGTCGGAATATTAGTTGAAAGTTGAACCTGAATATTTCATAAATATAAATATAAAATAAAAGCCGCTGCGATGGAAGCTTATATAACTTAATAATTTTCATTAAAAAAACTATCAATTTTGAGTTTTAAGCGTACATTGTGCTACATATCCATTCTTCTAAGGAAAACTCCGCATTGTCTTTGCGATCCTCGTTTTTACTCTCAAATATACCTGAAAGATAAAACATAGAACAGACAAGAATTAAAATTTGGTAAACCTCAATTAATAATTATTAGATAATCAACACCAAAACATTCCTCAAAAGCTAACAATTAGGTTAACACATAAGTGACATAGATTTAAAAATCAATGTGTTAAAAGTGTGTATCGTACAGAACTCGCTTGAGAAGTGCAATAATTTAGTAAATAAGCAAGTTGCAAGACAAGCGTTAATTTTAGTAATACAAATATTATTACATCATACCATGTTATAAATATACAACACAATTTTGTTACTTTATTAGTAGAACTTGTCGTTAATTCATATAAACCCATAATAATTATTGACATTAAAACCTTTCTCGTTGTATCGATTTACAAACCTATTGTCGTTTTCTTGATCGTATTGGATTGCTCGAATAAGAGCATCTTCGCTAATACCACCTGTTTGAACTAGAAATAAAATACAAAAAAAATACATCCTGACAAAACAAAAGCTATTGAATTTACAGCAAATATAAACGTTTATAAGACTAATTCATAAAGATTTATGAGTTAATATAAAAAAATATATTTACCTAACATCGTTTTTAACTTGACCGCACAATTTATGAAATCGTCAAATTCCATTTGACCGTTTTGATTGCCATAACGATGCATTAAAATGTTTAAAACGCGATAATTTAAATTGTATCCTGCGGAGGTGAACGCTTGGCGCAGCTCAAAACCATCCAGAGTTCCCGAATTGTCTCTATCATACAAACGGAATGCCATCTAAAAAGTAACATAACATTCAGTGAATTAAATTTCGACATTTGCTTTAGTTAGTAATACCTTCCAGTCTCTTACATCATGCCATAAAGATTTAAATTCTTCGAATCGTAACTTTCCTGAGTGATCAGAATCGAGCATTGCAACCATACTCCTACAAACGTCCTTTGAAAATCCTTTATTTTGTAACTCTACAAAAATTTCAACCAGTTTACAAAAAATTTAGATTGATTTTAACGAAGTAAAACGATATTTTTGCAACATCTCTAAGCATGCATAAGATATAGCTTCTGTACACAACAAAAAATGGAAAATACTACCGTCCTTATCTGATAGCAAACCTCTGGCACTCTCTAAACCTACCATAACTGGCCGGATGTGGTGGATTTGATGGATCTGGAGGCGCGGTAATAATTTCATTGTCGATCGAATTATAAACTCGATTATCATTAGTTCTTTGCGGTTGCATTTGGCCGGCCAAACTACCAGCACATAAATTCGCAAGAATACCACCGGTACAAGCTCCGCACATATCTTGCGGATTTTGGTTTGATTTGTCTTTGCACATAAGCATACAAAGGAAACAGCACAGAGCGCCGATGCACAAAAGCATCGACTTGTCCTGGCAGCAAGGAAAATCCCCTTGTTGACCGCCAGGACCACCTTCCACACCTTCCACTTGTTTCATACCCATCTTCTCTATCGGACCATCTAAATTTACAATAATAAAAGAAATGTTATCAGCCGAAAATTGGTTAGACAAATAACATCCCAGTTATTAACCGCATTCCATGTTTTTTAATGCAACCATCTGTTTGTAAGTATGTAATTGGTTTTATGCATTCAGTGTGCTTTCTAGATTTTATTAAAAAGTTAATGAGAAATAAATTAAAAATTTAAGCTGTGTGACATTCAATGTGACAAGGTATTAAACAGGTGTTAGAATAACTTTACTGTTCATAAGAAAAATAAAATAATTAAATGAGGTTATTTGTGTTTATAAAGTGGACAGGTTATTCATGTAATATTTTGTGGATGGAGACGTTTAAAGGGATAAAAGCAAAAGCAGAAAAGAACTTCACAACTCATACAAGTGTTAGAAAAGTAGTTTGCCAAATAAAATATACCAAATTCAACAAAAAATTATTACAGAAAAATAAGATGTTCTTCACCGAGTTTCACAAAACTCTGCTGGAAAGATTTATCTGCCCATAAATAATGGCATTAATTGACGACCAACAATATTATTGACATAAAATTTAAGGTTGCATCAAACGATTCGTACAGTTCAAGCAACCCATATGAGACGATTCAAGAAATCGAAGGAAATGTTACCACAACGCTGGTAACCACTAGTAAACCGCAGTAACCGCTAGTTGTTGTCATCTGGAAGCAGTGTCTAGCTTCTATAAGGATAGTCTAGTTTTCCATCTGTAATATCTTGTCTATTTCTAGAGATATCTAGGCTTCTGTCCGTAATATATTGTCAATTGTAATATCTGTCAGATATATTAATCTGTCGGTAGAATCTAGTTTTCTGTAAACACTATCTAGTCTTTTACAAACAGTATCTAGTCTTCTGAAAACAATATTTAATATTTTGCAAGTATCTAGTTTGCTATAAGCAGTACCTAATCTTCTGCAATTTGAATCTGGTCTTCTGCAAACATTATTTAGTCTTCTGCAATCTAGCATCTAGTCTTTTGCAAGCAGTATCTAGTGTGCTATAAGAAGTATCTGATCTTCTACAATAGAAATGTTTAGTTTTGCAAGCACTATAATTGCCTTCAATCTGTTTATGGTTTTCTAAAACATTCAAATAGTGTGTAGTCTTCACCAAGCAGTATGTAGTCTTTTATTAGTTATTTCTAGTGCTCCATAACGAGAATCTGAACTCAGAAGTTTTAGCGTATTATATTTTAAATTTAATTTTTCATAATCTATTTTTCAACCGTTAATAATCTATCAATGCTATATAAATATGCAAGAAAGTTGAATATGGACCACTCTAATTAAATTTGGTTACTACTTTTGAAACAACTTGTATAAAAATACATTCAAATTAATAAATTAAGAAGTAAATGAAGTATTAAACAAAGCAAAACTATTCTATATTAATATTGCATATCTAATGAATCAAATTAAAATCTGACCTAATTTCATAGCATAATCCAAAACTTGTTTTAATTCCATCCAATCAACTTCGCCGTCCTCACCAGCCAATTTTTTGAAAAATTCATAAACTTGATCGTTAACCTGATTAATTTGAGGTGTCGGTTGAACGTTTCGAACCTGTTATTAACAAGAAATATGTATCACAATTCGAAATTGTTGTATATTGTTAGCAGCCCTTATAACGACGTTATATTAAGATTTTATAGATGTTCGTAAAACCTAATAATCAAATACAATTTTAGAACTAACTGAATTGAAATGATTCTTACCCTTTTATCAACTTCACCCATGCCGATTTGAGCGTCATTTTCTCTAAAATATATAAATACAAATTAGTTAAGAAAATTAATTAAATTGATATCATTTTAAAATAGGAAACGAGTAATTTTATTAGTTATAAAAGAAAGGAACATTTTAAAATGATACAGCACAACTCTTCAAACCAAATTTATTAGTTTCACATCAACAACTTTGTAAAGGTAATTTAATAATTTTCTTTTAATAAACGTATAGTTCTTGCTTGTGGATTTTCATTGCCAAAGTGCTCAACCCAATGTACCAAGATATAAAATTGAAATTCACACGAGAACTAAGTGATGTTAATATTTTAGTCAATAAAACTTAATAGTATTGATTAAAGCATTGTTAAATGTACAAAAAGAAAAACAAAATGAAATATCTTATTTTACTTAAAACATAATGTTTAATGTAATTATTTACAGTGCAGTCTCAGTAACAGATCTAAGAAAAATGAAATGTATTATTTTTTTTTTGAGATTCTTACTATTAATTTCTAGTTTTAAATACTATTAATTTGTGGATGTTATAGACACCGCACTGTTACATTTTAAATCAACAATAACATCAAAAGAAAAATGTAGACCCTAAATAAATGTTCCAAGATAAATGCATATTTGTATACAAAAGAAAGAATCAGAAGTTTTGGATTGAGATCATATTGGGAAATTAATATTTTTCAACTAACTATGATGTCAAATTAAATTTAAAACAGATTAAAAGTTCATCTCATAACTTATTATTCAAACCAAACAACCACAAAAATGTTCAAAAAAGCAAAAGCAACAAAGCTTTTATTTTCGATATTGATAATTATAATTATTTTGCTGATAATAACCAGAATATGATGTGTAACCTGTATTATGCGGATGTGGATAGGGATACGCAGATTGAGCTTGTGCTCCTGGAGCACTATAAGACCCAGGTGGATAAGGAGGATGAGGATATCCTTGGGTAGGATAAGGAGCTTGACTAGTGGGGTAAGGAGCTGTGTTAGTAGGATAAGGTGGTGCTGCTGAAGTCGGATATGGAGGTGCAGTAGTGGGATAAGGAGATGGAGAATTTGGATAAGATGGAGCTCCAGTTGGATATGGGGCTGGTGAACTTGGATAGGGAGCACTCGCTTGTGGCATGGTATTATTACTGCTTGGATACGGAGTGGAAGAAGAGTTGCTGTAAGTACTTGAGTAATAAGAACCGTGATAGCGAGGTGGGCCAGAAAAACGAGAGACTCGATTGTTATAGTCACCAGTTTGAACTTTATCAGAATTAGAGGACACATACTCCATATTGTTTTGGTGTTCTGAGAAGATTCTCAACAGGAATTCGCCTTCTTCACTTGGCTCAAAAGTGGACGGAACTATACAGTACGTTCCTGGAGGTAATTTGAACCTGCAGCTAACCTCACGAAGATTTATAAATGATGGAGATCGAGCCACTGAAGCATTATATTTGAAAAAATTTAAGTCTAAAGGTTTTGATACTCTATCTGGATATGGTAACTGCAATAACAAAAAATATATATTATTAAATTAATTACAACGCAAAGCGATAACTTACATGGTAAATAGCAAAACCAACAGTAAGGACATCTATACCCATATTACGTTGAGACCTTCTATTTTTTTGCATCAACGCAACAATAAGCGTACATTTTCCTTCTTCATCATCATCATCAACTTCCGTTAATGTAACCCTATATTGCGGATTATGCCAAAATGTTTCTGTAAAAGAATTAAATGATCTTAGTTGCATAGTGGAATTAATCTTTAGTGCAGTTACCCAAATAATTTCTACATCCTCCAGCTGTAACACCACGAACCCATTCACCTTCAAAGAACGAAACTTCCCAACGTTTTTTATGTCCTTCACTTAATTCTTCTTCCGTCAACGAATCCGGATTTAAATTACATATTTCTAAGCGATCGAAATGTTGCATAAAATCTTTGAATGATATCCAAAATTCGCCATCATTATCGAATGTTAAACCTAATTCTTGTTTTTCATGTTCCGGAATGAAACGCCATTCGGGTGATTTATCACTCCAAGGTCCGTTCCATTCTGCTTCGTTTCCCCATGGATTTCTTAGTCTAAGTAATGGAATCTTTCCTCTAGAGTTGGGCGTTTCTATATCGACGTAACGCACTCTAGTGATACTATATGCGTGACCTCTGATTAAACCTTCGCCGGTTTCCGCTTCTAAGACATTTGGATCGGGCTAAAATTAATTAATTATAAAAGAATTGTGTTTATTAATCACAAATTAAATTAATTCTCTAAGGATTAGATTACAAGATATTATCTTAATTAAATTATTATTTTAATTATAACAATTTAATGGTTAAATAGCGTGAATAAATAAACTCACCTCTAAAGATGCGCCCATTAATGAAGATCTTTCAAATGCTTTTAAAACAATTTTAAATAAATTAGGTGGAGACGCATTCATTTCGTACATTTCGGTTACACCTCCAGTAAAATCTTCCATAGCTTCACATGTTGAGCCTCCTTTTAAAGCTTCATAAGAACCGTGTAATCTACAATATGAAGAATTTAAATAAATTGAAAAGAAAAGTTACTAAGTGTTTACTTGGCGTAAGCTTTTTCTAATAAGGCACTCCAAAATTCGTTATCTTCAGTTGAATGTAAAAATACTAACTGCCCGCGATACGTGGGTAACCTATCGTCTATAACTACGTCAACCCAGCGACCATATTGCCAAAATCTACAATCATTAAGGAAAATTATTATTTTTAAACGTTAAGAAATTATGTTATCAATTAAATTACCTGAAGTGAAAAATGCCTGCATATTTTTCTTCAAATCCCTGATCATCAGGAACTACTTGGAAGAACAATCTTTTATATAATGTTAGGTTTGCGACAGCTGCCAGTAACCAACAGTCACCCAATTCACCTTGTTGGACATCGAATCTCGAGTAACCCTCGACGAAAAATTGAGGATTATCGGAAATTTCCTGTAAAAAATTTTAATTTATTTATTAATCTAAAAACTTTTTAGTGAAACGTGTTTGTTCTAATAAATCAATCATGTCGCAATAACAGAGATTATCGATCCGAGTACACGAACGAAATAGAATTGGATTTAACAGTTTTGCGTTCTTTAATTTATGGTGCATCTGTGAACTGCACATAATATTATTACAAGAGGAAATTATTTCTTTGAGAATTAATAAGCAAGTATCTACTATGATGGAGGGATAAAGGACCGACTTACATCTTTACACTTGATGGAATTGAGAGTCAAGGAGAACAAACACTCCATTAGATCAATTATTAGCAGTACTTCTACTCTGTATGTTGCAATCAGCAAGCAATAAGATAAGTTACTATAATCAGATGTACATATACTGCAAACAAAAAACCAGATACTAGAGAGATACCCTAGATACTGCAGGCACAAGATAAGAACAGTATTTATAAAACTTTGAATAAAGTGAATGTTGAAACGATATTAAGTTCAAAATAGCTATAAGTTACTTGGGTATTTCATTTAATTAATACTAATGGCAGTACTTTTTATATTTCAGGCAGAAAACTAGATACTACTAATGAAAGCTTGTCTTCAAGCTACTTGCAGACGACGACGTTCTTCTATCTGTAGTATATAATTTTCTGCAAGCAATATCCAGTCTTCTGCAAACAGTATTTAGTCTTCTAAAAGCAGTATCTAGTCTGCATTACGCAGTATCTAATTTTTTACAGTGAGAATCTGCTTTAGATACAGCTTTTATTCTTTTGCAAGCAGTATTTAATCTTCCGTATACAATATGTATTTTTAAACAGTATCTATTAATTCCTATTGCGATTAGTTGCAACTTGTAAAAATGGATTTAATAGTAACAGGAAGTTTTGATTATTTATCAAAATGAACAATAAGCAACGATATTGATATTGATGGTGTTATTGTATTGTGGTATTAGTGGTTTGATAAACAATAAAAAAATTAAGCGCTACGTTTAATAAATAATAAATAAAAGCTACAATAATAAATAATAATTGTTTTTAATTATCTACTTACGTGTGGACGTTTCCATTCATAATATCTATCTGGTCGTCTACTATAAAACAAGGAAGAATCAGTTGGTGGAAAATCTGGATCTTCAAATAACGTTCCATTATCTAAACATTCGTCGCGCAAAGAATAGAAATCTTGAGGTTCATCTCGTTTAAATCCCGAACCTCGCTCACCAAACTGAAATAAATTACAAATAAAAAATTAATTAAAGAATACATACGTCTTAGTTTCCATAAAATCATATACTTAAATTATTTCTACCTTATATATTTTATGTTTAATAGAACCAACAGATTTACACGTTTTATTAGTATCTTCGCTTAGTTGAATTTCAAGAGACGATTTATGTTTTGGTTTCGGCGAAATAATAACGAGTTTTCGAGAATCACTATATTCTTTAACATCAGAAATATGGCGAGGTGATGGAATCAAATCCAACGGCGCAACAGTATGCTTTGTTAATTTAGTTTGAACAACTTTCAATTTACTAATTGAAGTTTCGGCGATTTGATTTGAATTTCCATTCAGATCATCAGCTCCTTTAGACTTTCGATTATCTAAAGGCGTTTCTGATTCGCGACTTTTACGCCGAAATAATTTATTAAAAATCGGCATAATCAAAAACTATTTTATAACAAAATGTTTAATAATAATTGTTAGAAACTTTAAAATACGACACAAGCTCTTGTTAGAATCGCGACGCGAATAAAACTAATCGGAAAGTGCGACGAGCGGATATGGTCGAAAAGCTGATAAAAATGTGCGATATCACATTAAAACCCAAGAGGAGGGTGTACTCCACCTAATGGTTAATTAAATTGTGTTATCAATATTTACTCGGTTTTTAACTAACATCATATGTCTAGGAAACGTTACGAATAATATTTATAAAACTACATTTCGCAATTTATTATTAATATTAGTTTTTCAACTATTGTTAAGGTAACAACGATAAAAATTTCAAACAGTAATAATGTAAACACCTATCCTATTTCAAACTATGTACTTATTTCACGTACCTTAAATGTTTTAAAGAATTTGAATCCTATTGTCATTTAGATTATTTTAATATTTTTTATAAATGAATTAATAAAATCTATTTTTACTTAGATTTTTCACTACTAACGATAAGTAGAACTTGATAGAAATCGTTATGCTTTTCGCAGCATCTTGTAATACACTGCCGTTTTGGCTCCACATTCATTTCAAGATTGTTGGCGCCTGTATTATTGATTTTGTCTTACTTATATCTTTTTATCATGTATTTTATTATTATTATTATTTCATGTATCTAAATATATTAATAAAAAAATGTAAATTTATAAATAATGAGCACTCACCCAAGACTCTTGTTTCTCAACCTTTTGAGCTGTGAGCATGGGTTCTTCAACAACTTCGCTAGGTGGTTCATCCGGGCTTGGCACATGCCACGTGGAAGGATCGGCTTGCCACCCATATCCATTTCCATGCCAGCCATAACCGTTAATTGCACTCGGTGGTTGATTATACGCAACAGTTGGATACGCGTTATAATATTGTTGCGGGTTTACAGCAAATCCATACATTTTTAATTCAAGTTATGACTCTATAAAAGAAAAGGAATAGACATTTAACACATCGCCTCTTTGTTAATTACAGCTCAATTAAGAAATTATGGGTTGTGAATGAAATGTTTTCTTTTAATCATTGTCAATTTAAAGTGGTTAAAATATGTTGAGGATAAAAACTTAGTAGAGAAGTGGTCTTTTAGATTAAAGATAACGTAAGTAATAGATAACGTAAATGCACTTTATTGTTCAAGTAGTTGTTTTGGTATGAACATTGTTAAACTATCAGACTTGGTTCTTTATATTATTAAAAATTGTTGTTATCTTTCGAGAGGACCATCGTATTCTAGATTGTTATTCTCGAAAAGAAGGAACATTTTTTAACATATTTATCATTTTCTCAAAACGTCAAGTATAGAAAAAAGTTTTAAAATTTCCTTAGACCTTGCAAATATAGAGGAAAGTTACATGGTGGAGTAGCACTATTTCGTACGCATATCAGCAAGCTGAACAGCTTCTAGTCAGCAGAATATAGCCACATTAAAAGTCGAGATAAAGACGGTCTGTGAGAAACAGGACGAGTCAGGCTGAGCATAGTGAAATTCAATTAAAACAAAGTATTGAGATGATGACATCAATGGTTGCTGACCAAATACGATAACAGCCCAGTGCTCAGAAGAAGAAAGAGGTAGAAAATCCTCTGCTTTGGTGTTGCAATTATATTCGGTAACATCTTGGATACATAGTCCACCACCGAGAACTGTCTGTAAAGTAAGGTCTGCACGCCATGTCCTCGTGATGACCAAAAAAACGCTGTAAAACTATACGAGGTGACTAATATGGTTCATGCCAAGACCTGTGGATTGTGGTATTTAAGAGCATTCCCTCATACGAAGTCCTGCTAGAGTATGAACCTCAAATATAAAAGATGCACAGAAAATAATAAAGGACGCATTGTGTTAGCCTTAAGTACTCCTGACGACCTTAATGGTTTTTGTAAACACATCCCACCCAAAATTTCATAATTTTAACTTTACCAGGCGGAAAACTTTACAATGTGCTGTTAAGTATACTTGTTTAACGATAAGAAACTTATATGCAATAGACAAATCGCATTAAACTATTACTCAGTTTCACAATCTCTGGCTCACCAAATAACGGCCGTAAATACAGATATAATCCGGCCCTGGTACGATGACTATAAGAATGAGCTGTATTTATTTCCAAGAAGAAAACACCTGAGTTAGATTGAATTGGCCTTCTGGCTCATTGTGTTAACAAACAAAAAATTGTAACAATTACTACTTTCATTTCCAATAGAAATTAAACAAACAAAAAAATAATTTTCTATTTCCACGTAGATAACAAAGTGAAGGATATGTATAGAACTTAACGTAGAGATTCTTATATACAGACTCGTAGCCAAATTAAACATCCAGGTAACTGTAAATTACTTCCTTCTCGCGAATTCAATTATAAATATTTCAACTATAAATCTATTAGCAGAAAATCTCTTAATTTAGATTATGTGATGCCTTATTATGGAAATAAGTACAAACAACCTTGATATTACAACAGTTGTTGGTGACCTTTATTTGAAATTAGGCCAGGGAGAGCGAAAAATAAAACTTGAGAAATATGTACTTACTCTGTAAATTGAGTAATTCACTGTGCTTTCTACAAAAAGTAAGATACACAAACAAGTACCATATCATGTTATTTTTTTACTAATGTAACATAAATCAAATGATGTCATGACTTATTTCTGTCATATATCTATTTTAACATAACTAAAATATAATTTCAAAGGTTTCTCGTTAAACGTTGTTTCCTAAATTATTAATTATTATTTTTTTTTATATAATGAAAGTAAACACGCACATGAATAATCAATATCCCCTAACCTAACACCAAATGTATTCATTAAAAAATTAAATTGCGTAGGTGTGGCGCCCTTTATTCACTTTTTGATCATGTACGGCAACAAAAACTTCACACACTCGTAACCTTGATGTTAACATATTCATACGAACCTGAATATTAAAAAACTTCACAATACTCTAATCCGCAACACGAAAGTCATACGTTATCACGTTCCGTCAGTTCTAGGTCATAGTGGTTAAATAGTTAATATAAAATTTTGTTCACTGATTTTTAGAAATTTGAGTTCTATTTTAACAATTCACGAAGAAACGTCTGCGAACGATTTGGTACTTGACTATACTAAAAATATACCGTCTTTCTATACGTTGACCGAGTTCTGTTGACGGTCTGAGTCTGACATTGTATTTAGGTGGGAGAGGATTCAGATCTAAACCCCAACGTTAATAACATCTGATTCTAAATATAAACTGGAATAAAAGTGACTAATAAGATAATCTTTGTCTTTTTATTTTTTGACAAATACATACCAATTATTTTGAAGGACTATTTCATTTAACGATTTCACCTTCAATTTCAAAAGCAGCAAAATATTTAATTATTCAACAGTTTAACAGTTATCTATCCAAGATGTTAACGTCACCGATTAAAATGACGTCTTTTCTGACTAATAAGTTATATTTTTACTTTGACTCACCTCGGAAATGTTAACAAAAAAAAAACTGTTAGGATTACTAATTGGATTTTTAATTGGTTGGTTTTATGATAAGATAAAACATTTTGTAACACATATATATTTTGTCTAATATAATACACATACAGTATGTTATATATATTTTGAAAATCTCGATCCAAAACACATTTAACAAACTCTATCATCATATTACATTCGTTTTTTTTATTATTTTCTTCGAGGAAAAAACGGGTCCTCAAAACATGTAATATCAAATAATTTCCAAATCATCGTAACTTCTACACATTCACCTACACATCTTCAATTTCCAAGTTTCAAACGCGTCCTCTCGAGATATGCATGTTTTGTAGACACCGTTTCCAACGGAAATCGATGGAATATATTCCACGTTATAAGTGATTCCATAGTAGTACATACATATATGATATATACATCCTTAAAGGTACTTAAAGCATTATTGTATTCCGTTATAACTTATACTATGTGTTGTGGATCCACAGAAAAGTTAAACGATTTTCGTTTTGGTAATAATAATTATTACCGTAATAAAAATTAAAATAAAAACTCAGCACCTAATTATTTAATTTGTACGTCTTTTTGTGTTTTTTCTTCTATTCAAAAATCAAAAAAAAATTGGTAATAATAAAGAAATAATTAAAGAACTACATATGATGGATACGATAATCCTCGTGGTAAATTTATGTAGTTAATCCATTTAGTTTTACTACATAAATTTGCAAATGGGATTCTAAAAACTATTTAAGTTAATAAATTCCTTAACATTAAACAATGTATGAGCGCAATCTTTTATTTATATTCTCATTTAAATCGGTGTGCAATAATTATATTAATAAGACGAATCTTGAGCGTTTTCAATACAAATTCTTAACGCATTTTATTGTCCTTGATGCAGGCATTAAAGCAAACCAAAATGTAATAATAAGATCATTTTATAAATCCAGCTTAAATTTAAGTTTTTTTTTTGCAATGAGAAACTTGAGCAAAATATGTTAAGTGATTCGTTAGTATCCATCATACCAATTCGCAAACGCATAGAGATCTTTTGTATAATATGTATATGTTTGTTTAAAATAGGATTTTTATTATCGTTTTTTTTTTTAACCACAACCTTTAAACTTAGTAAATATTTGTAAAAATCACTAATTAAAACAGTTTTCTTTCTTGTATAACACAACCATAGGTTTCTTAGAAATAGTGTCATGACAGCCCTACTTTTTTAGTTATAATTTTTTGTTTCATTTTATTTTTATGGTTAAATTAACATTTCAAAAATTAATTTTTTTTCAACAAAAATAAATCACTTAATAATATTTTCTTAATATGTACATAATTATTCTTTATCAATAATAAAGCATGTTCTAACACCCTGTATAATTAAATAAAAATTACGTTACCTAAGTGCATAGACCTAACGTGTTACATTTTTGTATTTTTTTCTTGTTTAGCACATGCACTACTAAAACTATATTATACTTCACGTTTCTTTCTTTTTTTTATGTTTATCAATTTTTTTAATTAATGGACAGATATCTACGTTTATAGAAAAAAATATGATCTCAATCATGCGTCTTCTCTCTCTCCTCCTTTGAAAAGTCATTTATAAAATGGGGCATACGTTAAACTATCGTACTGTTTAAGTTTTTTAATACGTGTTTCGTGTGATATAACGATTTATGGGTGGGTAAACAGTTACTTATGGTGAATGATATAGAATTTGTATTTTTTTTTCATTTACATACGAAGTTAGGCTAGGTTTATATCAGATTAGTTGCATGCAATTTAACACAATCCATAGTTCACAACTCAATGGCATTAGTTTACATTAAACCAAACAATCGTTTGAGATAAATTGCATCAAAAAATGTCAGATTCACACCATTGCGAAACATCGTCGGTTAGATTTTCTTTTTTATTTAATTAAAGGAGAAATTTAAAACTTTATCTTTTCCGGCTACGATTAGAATTACTTTTCTATCGGTATTGTTAAAGAAAGAATGTTCATTTTTAGATCCAAATTTGTCTTAATTTCGTCATTAAATAATAATGTTATCATAAAATGAATGAGACAATAAAAACGATTAATGTACATAAGAATGAGCCATCATTTAAATTCATAAATTAAGTTTTTCTGATGAAACTGAAGAAAAAAGATATATTTAGTATTTGATATGTACGAGATCATTTTTTTAATAATAAATTAAAACTTATCAATTTATAAAATGTTGTCTTTTTCAATTTATTGTCAAATATTAATTTTTCAATTAATCTAAAACAATTAAAAGTATAAAAATGCCTTTTTTCATCGCTTTATAATTATCCGGCTCATTCTTTAATACAATTCTTAATAAACGTTTTAAATTTTTCGATCAAAATCTTAACTAAACCGATTCATTATAACATTCCACAACGGAATTACCACATATCTTTAACGATATACAGCCAATACGAGGATCTTAACAACTAATTTCGGATTCGTTCGCAAACTTATTTGCGTTATACAAATATGCGTTCGAATTCGAATAAGAACCGTTCGCGATGACTCCGTTATTACCTGTACCTGTAATGTTTGTGTATTTTTTGTTTTGTCCAATCGGTGCCGTTTGTTTAATTAAAGCACCGGCATCTAACGATAAACCGGATATTAACGAATTGTTTGTCGAATCAGTTTTCGATCCGTTATTATTTGGATTAATCGAATTTGATAATTGTTTAACGACACCATTCTGATTTGTATCTGTTACAACCAATTGATCACAATTCTAAAAAGAAAGATTTAGAAAAGAAATTTTTGGAAAATAAGGATTTTACCTCGTCGTCTATTTCTGCTTGATTCGTTACTAAATCTTGAATAAGCGGTTGGGTCGATTTTGAATGGGACATGTTAAATGATGTTTCCCATCTTTCTGGTACTCCAGGTAAGAGTTTATCCATCGAAGATGTTGATCCACTTGCCGTATCAGATCTTAAAGTATCATTTGGAATGAGGTAGTCTATGGTTCCTTGTGGTACCTAGAAACGCGTTTATTTTAATTTATTCTAATTATTCCAAGATACGTTTACCTGTAAACAATTATCACCATCGCTGTTATTTGGTCGCATGACAGTTGCATCTCGTTCATTTGATGGTGGTCTGCTAAATATTGGTAAAGCTTTTCCAACAACTGCAGGATCTTGCGCACAATAATCTAACCGTTCTAAGATAAGTGCAAATGTAGGCCGTTGATCAGTTATAGGATGCCAGCATTGAGTCATTATAGCGTATACTGGGTCTGAAATTTTTTTATTTTAAATCAAAATATGTTATTAAAAAAATAATAACCTGGGCAATTAATTGGCGATTCTAATCTTCCCCCACTAGTAACTAATTGCATCACATCACGATTTGTACACCCTGTATATGGCATATACCCCAAAGACATAATCTCCCAAAGTAAAACGCCGAAAGACCAAACATCCGTTTTTGTTGTAAATATACCATCTAAGAATGCTTCAGGCGGCATCCATTTTATGGGTAACATTGCTTTACCACCTTTTCGATAATAATCAGACCGATAAATGTCCCTTGACATTCCAAAATCGGCTATTTTCACGACACGACCCGGTCCTTTTGTTGTTAACAAACAATTCCTTGCGGCTATATCTCTATGAATAAATCTATTTTCCTCCAAATATCTACATCCTTTCGCAATATCGATTGCGATTAAAATTAAATCTTTCATTGTTAATGGGCTACTTCGGTCCTAAAATATAAAACAAGAATAAGTAAATAAAAAATAAGTATTAATAAGACTTACAGGTTTTGGTCGTGATTCACGTAAAAAGTTCTTGAGATCCCCTCCAGCTAATAACTCTAATACTATGAATCTTGGGTGTTTATCAAAACAAACACCAATAAAATAAACGATATTGGGATGATTAAATTTCGACATTATTAACGCTTCCATTAGAAAATCCATTTCCGCTTGATTTGTTGACATTTCCGGGAGAGTTTTTACCGCTACCGGCATTTCAACAGCATCACCCGATCTTTGCCTATAAAATCCTTGATACACTTCGCCAAAAGCACCTTGCCCTAAAGCCCTAAAAATAAAAATTACATTATAAATAATACACTTTGTATAATTAAATAAAGAAATTTAATTTTAAGATAATCAATCTTATAAAATGCTTACCTTCGAATTAATTATAATTTTTAAATTGTTAGTTATAACTAGAGAAAAAATTGTTTGTTTTTTTTTACTATAAAAACTAAAACAAATAAAATGTATAAAAAATAAAATGCAACAACATAAAATGTATAAAACAAAATAAAACACAAAAATTTTAAGAGAATAATGCATCTTTTATTACATAAAAAAATCTAAACAATTCAAACACAAAAAAAATCAAAAAGAAATAATTATATGTGATATTTACTTACTTAACAAGTCTTAATTGATTCCTTGGTATGTCTTTGAGGTCTTTTAAAGTATAAACGATACCGCCAAATTCGTAATTGGGGTTGTATTCGGTCATCATACTTTCAGATGCGACGCGTAGCCGATTTAATTGTAAATCGGCACCGCTGAGACCTTTTCTTCGAAAAACGCTGGTTGCGCGGTGTTGATAACGATTATCTAAAGAAATTAATTAATAAAAATAAGTTAATTTCTAAAACACTTACATAAAAGGAAACATAAAATTCCCATCATAGCTGTTAATATTAAAACACCCCCAGTTAAAGCTGGAACAGTCCAAGATGGAAATACATCGTCTTGTTGAACAGCTAAAAAAGTATGATTAATTATTAAGAGATTATTCAATATAATGCAATTTATTTTACATAAACATTCTTTTCCATCTGGTCCTAATTTCCAAGGCGGTGGACAAATACAAGCCACTTCGGATTGTTGCGCATCCAAAGGTAAACACCGATAATAACAACCACATCCTGATATGGCGGGGAGAATTAAAATTTCTCCTTGGCCTATATGATGACCAGGAATGACGTCCGAAAAATTTGTTAAAGGTCGACTCGTGTCATAAAAAGAATAACCCCCTTCGCCTCCACCACTGCGTTCACGAGAATTTTCGGACCAAGAATTTCCACCTGAATATCCTCCACCTCCACCCCCTGCAGTACAACCACCTCCGCCTCCACCGAATCCGCCAGCACCTTTTCCGTCAGTCGAATTGTAACAAGCTTTTCCTCCTAGACCTCCTTTTGTAATTGCTTGACCCATTATATCCGTTTCTAATTGACCGTGGTATATTCTCCAACCACCTCCTGCACCTGGAGATCTAAAAATGAAAAAATTTAAAATTCAACTTGACCCCTGCGATAATTTTTATTTTGAAGTTACTCACTTCACTCCGTTCATTTCTCCTGAGTATTGTTTTCTTGTTATATTAATTCCTTGTCCGTGTTGCGTTCCTGTATCAAAAAATCTTAAGCCTAAACCACCACCACCAGCAGCAACAGCAATAGGAACCCATTGTTTATCATTGCTAATCTATTAATAAACAATAAAGATTAAATTAATTAATCAAAAAGAAAATTAAAATAAATTTTACTAGGAAAAAGTTATCTATAGAAATAATATGGAGTATACATTTGGATCAATAGGAAGGATACAACAAAAGAGAGGATTAAGAGTAATACATGTCGCCCTAGATATTAAAGGATTGTGGTGTAATGTTACTGTTAGTACTAACCACAAACAAAGATGTTGCACCTCCACCACCCCCACCACCATCCAACACTTCCATATGTAACAAATCTTTGATTGTACTATTTTCAATTCTATTATGGATTACAACAGATTGACAAGAAGAAGGTGTATCACCATGATAATTTAAACTTTTTACGCAAGCGCTTGTTCCCTCTTGACCAACAGCCATATACAATTCTTGACCTTTACCCAGTTCCAAAATAACCCGCACCATCGCCCCACGTGATGATCCCATTCCTCCCCCTCCTTTACCACCACCAGCTCCATATAAAAGAAACCTAAATAATTAACTCATTAAATTAAAAAAAAAAAACTAATCGAAAGTTAGTTTACGTATAATAGCCTGCACTTGGAACTGTCCATTTTTGAACACCTCTCAAAAGTGAATCATCATCATACATTTTTACTGCAACATCTGTATCTTGATAAGCTTCGTTACATTGTTCGTTACTAGGTCCATATCGCCCCGTTTGTCCACAAGTTGTAATTGTGTAATCTAAAAATATTTCATTGAAAGCTACATATTTATATATAAAACAGATAAAAAACAATACATGTTTTATTAACGAAATCAGGATGTGGTTCCTTGTCTATTAAATAATCAATGTCTGGATTATAATAATTATACCCATTTAGTTCAATAGCTGGAATATTTAATCCAAAACATTCTGGACTTAACGATAAATCGTCAAGTGCTATATCACGTAAATAACGAAGACCAGTACGAACATCAAATTGGAAATAATATCTATAATTAACTGTTGGTAATGTAACAACTTGTTGAACCCACGGTTCTTTAAAAGAATTAAAACTCCAAAAAATATCTCTTGTTTTATTTTCCGTTGGGCGTAACTCAATTAATTGTAAAGCTAAACCACTTTTATGTGGTCCTGATTGATGTACAGAAAATCGGATCTAAAATTTATTGATGCTTTTAATATCAATGAGATATAAATGATTTTTTTAATTACTGTGCAAGAATTGTAGTATCTCGATGATGAGTTTCCATGTACTTTTGGTGGTGGGTTGAAAATAACGCTACGTAAGGTTGCTATTCTTGCAAAAGTTCGATCATCAGTTGACATAACATGAAGATATTTGCCTTAAAATCAAAATAAATTCTCACATTAAAATCAATTGGTTATAATTATTTGTTTATGTTACCTGTAGAATTACCATATGTATGATCATCAATAGGTCCTGTTAAATTTGTACCACGTTCTCCATGATGTCTTCTCCATTGAAATGTACCATTTGAGTCCTCACTAATCCATCCACAAGAATCTTCTTCGAAAGTACAACGAGCACCAAATGGTACTTTATCACAATTTTGTTTTTCATCATCACCATGTTTACAATCTGGGGTGATATCACACACTCTTGTATTATTAATACAAATATTTGTATCATTGCATCTGTATTCTTGCCATGAACATGGAATTGTGCTCTCATTTCGAACGCATTTAAGCAATTTGATATTATCAAATGCTACTAAAGATCGTCTCAAAGTACTTTGTGGCGAGTGTACTTCTAAAATTATACTAAAGGGTTGGTTCACTTTTCCTATTGTTCTTTCAATCTTTTTCCATCTATTACAAAATAATATGTTATTATAATTACTTTAAAAAATAAAGAAAAGATATGTACCTTCCTGAATCTTCACCTGCAATCTCATTTGCAATAATTTGAGTTTTGTTTACATGGTGTAAAACGATCCTAACAATTCCATTTCGCATAGCTTCCTGGTAAATTTGTAGTTGAACATGACATCCTTCCTCACTTGGATTGAATTGTGGACTTGTTACATGTACTCTTGTATCGGATGGTAAACGAAGTAAAAGATAATGTCCTATATTAAAAGAAAATTTAAATGTATATGTTATTTAATAAATTAAGATATATAAGAATTATCAATTTGTTGAGTTTTATTAAGTAAATTAAAAAGTATATTTTAAAAAAATTATTATAACCTCAATTTTTGAACAGATTCATTTAGTGCAAGGTTTATAGAACATAAGGTTACCTCATTCCCTATGCCTCTGTAGTATCGATTATTACCCCGCAAATTGACGTCACTGGTTCGATACAGTCAGAATAAAAGATAGCCTATACATGTGCCTATACGTGACAACACGATGCGAGGTTTAAATATTTTATATAGACTGTACCACAGTATAGGTGGTGTTGTGTTGTTCATAGAACCAGCTACGTCACTGACCCACCTTGCCTCTCAGAGGAGGAGAATCGGTATTGGGTAACCTTATGTTCTATAGACCTTGCATTTAGTGCGACTTTATTTATCCGCTAGGTGGCGTTCTGAGTAGTATCGAAACTCGAAACCGCCCGCCATCTATGGCTTCCGCCTTCAATCGATTAAAAGTGTTTCTTGAAATAACTAAATAACCTCATAATTTTAACGAAAATTAGTATTTTTTGAGTTATATTATTAAAGTAAGGAGAAATGGATCAAGCGGAGGACGCAGCAGAAAGTATTGTTCGATTGAAATCCGGAATTAATCTAGGGTAAGCATATTTTAGGTTATGTTACTTCACAAGGTTATAATAAATAAATCTAAATTCTTTAAAAAATATATACATGGTTAAATAAAATCATTATGTATTACCATTAAAATGTTTTTTTAATTATTTTAAACGTTTTTTGCGTTAATATTTTTATTATTTTTTTATTAAAGTTAACACCCTCAAATTTGAGGTTAACTTTGAACTGTCATTAAACAAATTTTATATTTTATTATACTTTTTTTTAAGGAAATTAGTCTCCGATGCCGGTACAACATTTGAAATAGATTTAAGTGATGTTCAAGAAAACTTTGAATCTATGTCCACAGAAAACCCTGCCAACTTACTTAATTATTCAAATTTAGATTGTTTGGGTCTTAGTGATGAGGATACTTACAATGATGAACCATTTA
This sequence comes from Onthophagus taurus, assembly GCF_036711975.1. Taxonomy (NCBI): domain Eukaryota; kingdom Metazoa; phylum Arthropoda; class Insecta; order Coleoptera; family Scarabaeidae; genus Onthophagus; species Onthophagus taurus. Next base: position 9,055,055 of record NC_091967.1, read on the forward strand.
CACAACTTGCTAAAAAAATGGAAGATTTACTACCTGATGGTAAAATAAAAAAGCGAATTTTAAGGCAAGGAGTAGGAGAAATTGTCACTGAAAATGCTTCCATAACATGTGATTACAACGCTTTTTTTGAATACAATCCTGAACCTTTTGATTCAACATACGCGTTTCATAGATCTTTTCGGTTTCAACTAGGCGCAGGTCTTGTTCTACCCGGTTTAGAACTTGCGGTTAAATCAATGAAAATGAATGAAAAATCTCAATTTTTAATACATCCCGATTATGCGTATGGTTCTATGGGATGTTTGGATAGAATCCCTGAAAATGCCACGATTTTATTTGAAATTGAATTAAGAAATTATATAAATTTAGGTGAGGCGGAAACTGTTGAAGAAGCTGGAGAAGAAGACAGTTTTGAAAAAAATTACCAACGCGCTGAAGCTTTACATTTAAAAGGGAATGATTTCTATAAAAGAGATCTGTATCGTCAAGCTATTAAACAATATAACATGGCAATTTGTAAACTGGAACATTCCCGATTAAATGATTATGAAGATCAAAAAAAACAACAATCTTTACTATTAAAATTGTACACAAATTTAGTTGTTGTGTATACAAAGAACCAAAAGGCACGTAAAGCTTGCCAAGCAGCAAATGATTTAACATATATAGTAAAAGGAACATCTTTAAAAATTCCGGTTAAAGTTCATTATAATCATGCACGGGCTTTAATAATGTTGGATAATTTCAGTGAAGCTGAAAAAAAATTAAAACTTGCCCATCGTTTAGAACCGAATAGCAGCGAAATTGCCGCCGAATTTGTCAAATTAGAAAAGTTAAAGAAACAAAGCCTCGAACGGGAGAAATTAATTTGTAAGGCTTTAATTGGTAGTTCTAAAGAAAGCGACAAACCCGTTTTAACCGAAGAATTTAAAAGCGAAATTCAGAAAACCTTGACTGCATTAGTTGATGATCCCGATTGGTTACAGTATAAATTAAATGATGGTATGTCAGAAGAAGAACATGAATATGTTCGAAATGAAGCGCTAAAAAGAAGTCTTAAATTTCGACAAGATGAAAAGCATTTTTATGTTTATAAGCCAGAGATAAATAAGTAATCTCTTTTTTTTTCTATGTTATATAAAAGTGTATTCATTTATATTCAGTTATAAGAAATAAGAATAAATCGCTCAGTTTTTAAATGATCATTTTTTTGAAACTGATCCTAATATACCGTTTTTGCTCCTATTATGAGTTTAAGAGGTTTCTCTTCATCAGTCCTTTCCTTAAACTTGATTACAAAAACATTAGAATATAAAGGGGGAAATTAACAATATTTTTGAAAACTGAGATATTTCAGAAACCAAAAAGAAATTCAAAATTTCCGAAACCATCCACTTATATTTCAAGGGGGAAACGGTTTGACTTGTTGATTCACACTTTTGACGTTTACCCCTGCACTCACACGAATACCTCCCCAAAAATGTGCTCGTGCCACAGAAAGAGTTTTTATTTTTAATCAAAGATATCAAATAAAATAATCAAAGATTTGAAGCAACTGGATCGGTAGAGAACAAGAAAAGGTATGCTAATAAGGTAGTAGATGAACTGGCGGAGATGGAAGTAATTAGAAATTTTACCATGGAGCCAACCATTTCTTTGCGTCAGGTTGCAGCATCCACCGGACTTTCTTACTACACAAAGTGACAAATCTGCATAAATTTAGTCCTTACAAGGTGCAGATATTGCAAGAACTTAGCGAGGGCGATTACGACCGACGACTAGAATTTTGCGAAACTATGACTGAAATCGTCATTGCGAATCCAAATTTAGTAAAAAACATTTGCTTTAGTGACGAGTACACTTTTTACTTAAATGGACATGTGAACAAGCATAATGTACCATATTGGAGCTACTAAAATCCCCATATGACAAGAGAGAAACATAGCCAGAGACCACAAAAGATTAATGTTTGGGCAGGAATACTAGGTGATTCAATAGTTGGACTGTTTCATTAATGAATACTGGAAGGCTGGATGCTCCGGAGCGGGAATTTCGCTAGGGTCGTATTGCATGACTGCTCAAGCCGAAATAACTGCTATAAACATAGCAGCAAATGCGATAATCCACTCCAAAAAAGTAGGCAGAAACGTAATCTGCACTGATAGCTATGCTGGCGGTTGGTAGACATTAAACTACATCATCGTTGGTGAAGTCCTGTCGGCAATCACTCGAGGAGGCAAACGTATACACCAATGTCACGATAAAGTGGCGAAAAGGACCATCAGAATTAAATTATGCGGACAGGTAGGCGAAACGGGCGGCTAACAAGTCACCGATCTCCCCTGAACCGTTTGTACTACTAGCTGTTAATACATTATCAAAGTTAATAAACTCCATCTCCCAGCGAGCTTTTTGCGATAGATGGGATGAGACAGCAGTAGGTAGGTGTCTTTGCAAAGAAAATTGCTCTACCCTGACCGGAAGAGATCTACTCAGTTTCTAGGAAAATCAAAAACTGACTCGAGGCTTCTCACCCACTTCCTGACCGGACGCTGCAGGTTTCGTAAGCACATGTTCTACATAAAGCTGGCGAATACATCCCTCTATAGAGGGTGTGAAATGGAAAACGGGACGGTAAGTCATATTTTTTGTGACTGTCCCAACCTCGCGTACTTAAGAGAATCCACTTTTGGAGTACCATGGCTCCAAATTTCGGATATAAGGAACATACCTTTCTGTTCTATATAACGTTCATGAAAAGATTGGGCTGGTTTTCTAACCCTTGAATGAACAGTAATTGTGGGGATGTACAAAGTGCCCGCTGGGGCCTAAGTGCTGTGAAGAAACTCACCCCCACAATAGCAACAACAGATCATATCACACCTGTTCTTTTACGATGAGGCTTGGAAGGTTTTATACAGTATCTGGCGGGAATTTGTTTAGGGTTGTTAGGATGTTATGGTTAACATCTTGTATGATCCTCTACCTCTTAAGAGACTATGTGATCGCTACATTAGTGAGGATTTAGATTATCAATAGTCCAACTTGGTATTTGTAGGTATTGACAGAGCATAATGCTGACACAGGATGGCTAACTTAGATTTATACATCTATAATTAACGGCTTCTAGGCCCCTTTTGAGGTCAAGTACAATTTTGATAAACTTCCATCGATTCGGCAAGGCTGAATTTTTAATACTTAAATTAGTCATCATTGCCAAAGGCCAATTAAACATAGCCAATGAACAAAACACACGGATAGTAAACACTTCGAAAACTCTTCCAGGAGTATTCATATCTTGTAGCATTCCCATTAGACCGAAACTCAGAATCTATTAACGAATTTCCAAAGCTTTAAAAGGTAATCCCTTACGTCGCGTCGTAGAATGCGTGTGCAACTTGTTGACGTTAATCAATATCATTTAATAGTTACGAAAATCCTAAGGATGAAACAGCTGGTTGAGAATAATGTTCATAACAGATATATTCAACACAATACGCTGATTGCATAAAAATATCTGAACCCTTTTTAACACCATCGACTTGTTTTGATTCATCATGTTTAATAAAACAGATTTGTATACAAAGTTGTTGAAGAACATAACGTTATTTTTGAATTGATTTCATGTGTTTTAGCTTAATCTAAAATACAATTTTAAAATCTTTTTATAACTCAAAAGATAAGTTATTGAATAACCAACGTGAATATTTTATTATACACACAACCTATAGTATCTGAGGCGTTCATTCCATTAGCGGCAATTACATCAAGACATGGAGTGTTATGTTCAGTCGTCTGAATGCGGATATGGTCCATTTCCGTAATATTAAGTTAATGTTCAACGTCTACTGCATAATTTAAAGTGACTCCTATGAATAACAACTTAATCGAACGGTTTTGAAAATATGTTATTTGTTAGAGTAAAACTATTTTGATACTTACCGTCAACGTTATTGTCAGCGTCCATCAATGGTCCAGTTTCATTATTAAGAAGATTTCCGGACGAAGCGACCACAAATACATTTGCAATGTCTGACGTCCACGACCAACGACAGTCAATTTCGAAATTACACTCGGTTCCCAAGTGAACATTCTGCGTCCTCAACGGATTGGTCAGTTCGATCAATTTTCTTAAATTTTTATTATCAGGCCTTGTCTTTAAAATACCCACAGGAGGATATGGTCTTGATATCGCGTTATCCGTATCGTTTTTCTTTCCCAACATTTTATCGGCGAGCAACCGTTTGCGTACATTCGCGAAATGATCAGGTTTCTGGGCGGCTCTTTTTTGTAATATATGGTAATATGACAATTTCCTTAGCGTTTGTGTATGTTCGATTTGTTTCGTTACATTTAATTTTTCATCGACTAAATCTTTATAACATTTCACGAATTGACCATAAATGAAACACAACACCATGAGCAAGATAATATTTTGTGGTAACGCCATAGTATGGTGGTTTTTTTTTTGAATCGTTGTTTAGTGATGAATGATTTTCCAGGGCATTTTTAAATATGCACTTCGCGCATGCGAAGATTTCTATAATTATCTGGAAAAAATAAATACTTGTTATTTATGGAGTTTTACATTTTTAGACTTTTATTCCATAAAAACTAATTATCACTTGTAACTCATAAATTTAATCATGGACTGATTAAAAATGAATATATTTTAATAATTTAATGTTCTTAAAACCTGTACCATAACATTCAAATCAAGATTTAATACAGCTGTAAATTACACACACTTAATTTATTTTAGAGTATGGTTTATTTATAGTATCGAATATAGGCATAACATTTCCGTTAGAAGTTAAACCAATATCATATTTTATTGCTAAAATGAGAAACTTATTATTCTCATTCATTTGGCTTATCCTTTCAAGTAATTTCCTCGATTACTTAATTTCCGCGGTACCTGAACGATTTAGGAAATGGGAATCTTCCAATAACTATGACCTTTTCCTCTCTTTCAAATCATACTTTATATACGAAATATTAAAAAACAAGTTTATTAGTAAACATAAGAAATTCATCATTAAATTTATCGTGGACAAACTGTTGTCATTGTGACGCGTCTTGTAAATAAAAAGATGAAAATAATAGTTTTCGCGGTTCTAAATGCGTTCATTGGATTCGTTCCAGGAACCACAGAGACGATGATGTTTCGTCGTTTTCCTCAATTCGTTCTGTTATATTTAAATTTATATAATTTTCTTGAAGGATCATCGAAACCTTTCGCCCTTTTACCTACATCTTTTTTTTTCAATCTACACCCATCTCAACACCTACACTACTCACCTTAAAATTGTCCGGGCGCACTTAAATTGATTAAAAATTCACATCGTCAACGCGAAATCGTCATTGTCCGCCGTTTTAATGGTCAAACTGCGAGATGTATCAACATGTTCTATACCACACTTTAGAAAAGCTCGCCCGGGGTAGCTTTTCACCAGAAAGATTCAACCCCGTACAAGAACGTCACTGCGGGAACATCAACCAAGGAAAACATTTCTTTTACAACACCTTTTAAAAATTTCACGTTAAACGTATGTTTATATTTGATAGTAAATTGTTCAATGTCTTTTACCCGAAAACCACGAAATAATATTCAGTGTGGACGTCGTCGTCTGTGCTTTAGGACGCTTTTTGGTACGGAAAAGGGATACACGTATGGGCGGCAATGTATCCTGGAAAAGGATGCCCAGTGCCTATATCGATTTTGCCGGCGTCGCGGGATGAATAGTACTCGGAGAGATAGGCGAGAGGAGTCGCTGAAACTTAGCGCCATCTAACGGGATGCTGTGTCGTCATACCGCGACGGACGTCGACGCCTCTACTTTAGACGCAGGATGTCGTCAAAAATGACCTTTAACAAAAATCAAATAAAAATCATTAGTCTTTCAAGTACTTCCAAGAACTTGTTAATTTTAATTGGTTATTTTCTCGGTATTTTTTATTCATTATAAACTTGTATTTGATATCTCTTGTTTTAGTATAATTATTTGTTGTTTAGAGAAAATAAAACTGTTTGAAAAAAAGTCCCAAAAACATCTCAACAAAATTTTCAGTCTTCAAAAATACTTGAAATCTGAATATTTCACCAGTGTTGCTATTGAGAAGTTCAGAACGTGAGAACAAATCTGACATTTTCGTTACTATGTTGGATTTTTTTAAGACACTGTCGTTGAAAAAACTTGTAACTTTACAGGAACGCCTCAAACTGGTTTGCAATAAAGACTACAATGTGGCATAATCACTACAATGTTCTTTCTGAAGAAGGGTAAAACATGAAAACCAATCTGACTGATGTTTTCGTTACTATGGACGACGTTGGATATTTCTTTAGAAATACTGCAAAATCGCGTCAATGGTCTTTCTGAAAAACTTAGAAACATGAAAAGGTATGTACTTGACATTTCCATCACCTTATCGCATTTTCCTTTAGAAATACTTCGATAATGTCGCTGAAGAACCTTGTAACTTAGTAGAAATACCTCAAACTTCATTTCTATAAAAACTGCAATGTGGCAAAATTACAACAAGATTCTTCCTGAAGAAAGTAGAACCATAAAAACTAATCTGACTGACATTTTCGTTACTATATTGCTTTTTTCTTTAGAAATACTTCAAATTTGTTTCCAATGAGGACTACAATCTAGCAAAATCACGACAATGCTCTTTTTGGAAAACTCAGAAACACGAAAAGGAATGTAACTGATATTTCTTTCACTAAATCGCATTTTTCTTTAGAAATATTCGATAATGTCGCTTAAGAACCTTGTAGCTTAGTAGAAATACCTCAAACTTCATTCCCATAAAGACTGCAATATGACTTAATTACTACAAGGTCCTTTCTGAAGAAACATGAATTAATCTGACTGACATTTTCGTTACTATGTGCATTTTTCTTTAGAAATACCTCGAGAATGTAGTTGAAAACAACTTGTAACTTAATAGAAACCTTTAAAAACTAATTTTCAATTAAGACTTTAGTATGACAAAATCACCACAATGTTGTTTCTGAAGCAAGAAATATAGAAACTAATACAACTGACATTTCAGTTACTATGTTGCATTATTTTTTGGAAACACTTCCAATCTGGTTCTGAAGAAAATTGCGGTAGGACAGACTCACTACAACATTATTTCTGAAGAATACTGAAACATTGAAACTAATCTAACTGATACTTGGGTTATAATACTGCATTCAACTTTACAAATACTTTGATAATGTCGTTCGAAAAAGTTGTAACTAAGTAGATACAATTCAGACTTGCTTCCAAAGAAGACGATAAAATAACAGAATCAATACTGTGTCATAAATACTTTAGTCATGCTTGCAAAGAAGACGATAATATGGCTGAATCAATACAATCATATCTGAAGACTTACTTAATTTGTATTAACTTGTTTCATATCCGACTACAACACCAAATCAAACTGTTTTAACTGCCATTTCGTGAATTCTGGTTTCAAATCTCCAGATTAGTAAAGTAATTGGTCATTCTCAGTGTATTGTTCTTAACAAGTTGAAATTAGGGATGATTCAGGAGAATGGGGTTATTATAAGAATATAGGAATACAATTTTTCCTCCTATTCTAAACTAGGTAAACTATTCTTTCTAAACCAGTTGTTTAGACACCTCCTATTTAATGAAATATCTATTAAAATTAAATGTATATTGTTTAAGATGAGTTCCAGAACTAAACGTTATTTTTAAAATGCTGTATTAATAGATTTTTACAAATACCAAGAATTCTAAACAAACCGACATTGTCATAACATACATATTTTTTCATATTAATATCATTTTAAGATTTTTATGATTACTTTATTACTTTTTTATTTCTTTATTTTTCAGTTACTCAAAATCAAAAATAATTTTAGTAAATTTATATTTTTCAGTGACATTGTTAAACTTGATTGAATCCTGCCATCTATTTATCACATATTATACTAAAACCAGTCGGTATAGTAGGTGAAATGCACGGATAAACAATGATCACTCAATAAAATAAGACTTTAACACAAAAAAAAAGAAGAAATGATACAAATTGCGATAGTTAGAAAAGGAGAATCAATTTTATCAGGCACGAATACATTATTGTAACTATCATTGATTGTTAAGTGTCTTATCGGAAATCGAGATAAGGTTATGTTACGGTAGGTTATTGCAGTTTGCAAACGAGACTTGTGCATTTAATATATTGATCGCTTTGACTACTTATTATTTAGAAAATGCCACCTGTTCGTGGAAGATTTGGGCCATTAGTTGGATCAATTGATGAAGGAACGTCGAGTACACGATTTTTGGTATGTTTAAATAACTCTGTTTAAGTTTTATATCTGATAAACGTAAATACATTAAATATTACAATTTGTTTTAAATCAAAACATGTTTATCAAATCTTTATTGAGTTCATAAATTAAAATAAACACAAAATACTATATTAAAATAATAATAAATAAACTATTTTATTTGTAGGTATTTGCTGCTAAAACTGCCGAAGTATTAACCTACCACCAAGTTTCAATTCCACAAATTACCGTCAAAGAAGGATGGGTGGAACAAGACCCAGAATTGATTTTACATTCAGTTATCGAAACGATCAATGTAACATGTGATAATTTGATGAAATTAGATATTAGTCCTGAAGATATTGTAGCTACAGGAATAACGAATCAACGTGAAACCACCGTTTTATGGGACTCAAAAAGTGGGAAACCACTTTATAATGCTTTAGGTAAATAGCTTTATTTTAACCTTGGTTTCTTTTTTATTTGTCTATTATGTAAGTGTTTGTTTTGTAATAGATGATGTTTTATAGCATAATAAATTTAATCTATATAACTTTGTTTTTAATTTATATCTATAAATTTTGTATTTTTATTTGATATAATTATTTTTTTTTAGTATGGCTTGATATGAGAACTGCTTCCACTGTTGATAAAATTCTTCTTAATGGAAAAAGAAACAAAAATTTTCTTAAAAATGTCTGTGGATTACCAGTGAGCACTTATTTTAGTGCATTAAAAATATGTTGGCTTGTTGATAATGTGGAAGAAGTAAGATTAGCTATTAAAGAAAATAGATGTTTATTTGGTACAATAGATTCTTGGTTAATATGGGTGGGTTTTTATCTTAATTAAACTTTATTTTTTTGTAATTCTTAATTTTTAAAAGAATTTAACTGGCGGTGTAAATGGAGGTTTACACATCACCGATGTTACAAACGCTTCTCGGACAATGTTAATGAATATACAAACATTAAAATGGGACCCACAATTATGTAAAATATTTGACATTCCAATGAGCATACTTCCTGAGATAAAGAGTTCTTCAGAAATATATGGTTATCTAACTCAATCATTTTTAAAGGGCATTCCAATATCTGGAGTAAGTAATTGAAAACAAAAACATCAATCACAAAGTTATTTCATCTGAACAAAAAATATAACTTTGATAAGATAAAATCTAGTTTTAAAAGGTGTGTCCATCAATTTTATTGTTTTTTTTTGTTATCATAACCTATGTTGGAATTAATCTTAGATAAGATCAAAAATTTTTAATCAAGTTCCAAAGATTACCTCATTGAGACTGTTCTATATTAAGTTACCAATTACTCATGTTTATACACATTGAAATTAGAATGAGCCAGGTGTACAAAGTTTGGCACAACTTTATGTTTTAAGAATTTTAAAGGTCAATGAGAAATATGTGGATCATAGTTTAATTATTTATTTTAAAATGATATCAATAATGACAATAAAAACATTTTATATTTCTTTCTTTAATTTTTAGTGTTTGGGTGATCAACAAGCAGCTTTGGTTGGGCAAATGTGCTTTCACCAAGGACAGGCTAAAAGTACTTATGGAACGGGTTGTTTTCTTTTATATAATACAGGAACAGCAGTAAGCTTAAAATTGAATAAATTTAAGCATTTTTTTTTTATTTAACCTTCCATTACATGCGCTTATACAATGGAAAGACCGTTTTTCAAAAAATCGTTAGATTATGTAAAAATGGAAGGATTAGTAACATTTTCAGATCCTAAAATTGTTTAATTTTTGGAATAACTAATATTAAAATTTAAAATCCCATCTATAAAAGCTCGCTTAAGATCAAGAAGACACAAACGTGCATCGTTCGGATCTCTTCTTCTAGCGCATAAGATTCTCGTGGCATCTCACCTTTTATTGATTTTTATTTCAACCAACCGCGTGCGAAACGACGGTGACATCTCCAAAGTTTTTTCAAATTTTGTTTTTGGAAAAACTAGTCAAGTCCAGTTTGAAAAATAAAAAATTATAGAACTCTTCAATTAAAAACTATGGAATATTTATTACACGCGCTGGACGCAATTGCCGATAGAAACGATCGGCGGGCAAAAGATGACGTTATTTAAAGTTATTATGACCTATTATTCGAATTTTATTATTTATTAAAACTAGAACTAACACTAGACATGGAACTAGAAACTTTTGTGCGTCTCTTAAGATGGCTAAACCCAAAAATATAGTTTGATGGTAGATAGTAGATATACAGGGTGTTTCTAAATTGATACGAAAGATTTCACGGGGTGATTTTTCAGCAAAAATTAAAGGGTGTTTCATATAACTTTTTGTTCAAAACCCCTTCTCCTCCAAGTTATAGCCCTCTAAAGTTAAGGGAAAAAATCTGCAACTTTCTTATCTTTTGATATTTTACAACTAACAAATTGTTAATTTGATCACAAAAAATAAAATAATGCTGAGATCAATTTGACATAACATCATTTCTTTGACTAATAATAACCAATCAATAATTCACGTAAGCCTCTGTATTATTTTATTTCTTTATGATGAAACTAACAATTTTAGGAGAAAATGTCAAGAGACAAAAAAGTTGCGCATTGAATCCCTCTACAACACAAGAACACTATCACTAGAACTAACACAAGACCTAGAACTAGAATCATTCGGGTTTAGCCGTCTTTAAAGACGTGCGGCTAAATCCGAATGTTTCTAGTACTCGGTCTAGTGATAGTTCTTGTATTACACTATCACTAGAACTAACACAAGACTTAGAACTAGAATCATTCGGGTTTAGCCGTCTTGAGAGACGTGCGGTATAGTTAAATATGAAATAGAATGAAGTTTTCTATAAAATAATTCTTATTGAGTGTTTATCTAAAATATCTTTTATTTCATAGATTGTGCAATCAAGTCATGGTTTATTGACGACAGTTGGATATCAATTAGGTCGTGATGAACCACCTGTTTATGCTTTAGAAGGATCAATCGCAATTGCAGGTTATTTATAGTAAAATACGATTATTTAATTAACTTATTAAGTTAAATTCATAACTTAAGTATTTAATTATTTTTTTTAAATAAAGGTGTTGCAATGCAATGGATAAGAGATAATTTAGGAGTAATTGGAAATGTATCAGAATCAACGAAAATTGCCCAATCTGTTGGAGAAGTAGGTGAAGTTTACTTTGTACCAGCTTTTTCAGGCTTATACGCTCCATATTGGAGAAAAGACGCTCGGGGGTATCAAAATCTGTTTTAAATAATTATTTAATTTTACTATAAACATTTTTTTAGTGTAATATGTGGCCTAACCGAGGAAACAAAACCGGGTCATATCGTAAGAGGTGCTTTGGAATCTGTGGCTTTTCAAGTTCGCGATATCCTTGAAGCTATGGCTTTAGATTGTGGATACCCACTGCAAAAATTGTTAGTAGACGGAGGAATGACAGCAAATAACTTTTTAATGCAAATTCAAGCAGATTATTGCGGAATTCCTGTTGGTAATTTGAAATCAATATGTTAATTTCAAAAAAACAATTTTTTTTGTGTCAGTACGTCCATTAATGGCAGAAACGACGTCTCTTGGAGCGGCTATTGCAGCTGGTCATGCAAAAGGGGTTGAAGTGTGGGATTTAGAAAATGTCCAAGCAGTTCCTAGCGACACCTTTGTACCAGCTATTACAGAAGATCGTACGTTAACTTTAATCATATTTATAATTAAAACTAAACTATGTAATATTTATATTTAATTTTAATTTTTAGAGAGAGATATTCGATATTCAAGGTGGAAGATGGCAATAGCTCGAGGTTTAGATTGGGTGGATGATCGAGATAATGAAGATACAGGTAAGAAATTAAAATACTATTCAAAGTACTAAAAAGAAAATGATTAATTAAAAAAAAAATATATTATTATGATCTGTGTATAATAAAACTTTCTGATGGCTGTAGGCCTACCTTCTATCTCAAAATTTGAGGATGAGTGTGGTAAGTGAAATAAGCATGGTTAGCATAGTTGCTTTAAATTAATAATTAAAATTATTTCGTGGTATATTCAAGATCTATTTGAGTTGTATTAGCATGTTTTTTTTTTGTAACTTTAAGATTCATATTGATTGGAATTGTTTTATTTTTGTTTTTGTGTCTTTATAAATGTATAAAAAATCAACTTTGATTTGTATTGAGTTTTCTTAGATTTGTTACTGTATCATTAGATTTAATTTAATTAACAAAGAAAGGTTATAGCATGTATAACTTAAAGATATTTGGGTGTTTCATTTATAATAAGTAAATGTTTCAAAAATAAGGTGTTCAACGAAAAATAAACACAATAAGTTAATTTAACAAATACAACGTTGGCAGAAGATACAAAGTATGTTTCTATTCTCAGCTGATAATGTTTTATATTTTGCCAAAACTACATAAATTTTAGAAAATCTTTGAACATACCAGAAAATCACCAAGAACTATTTGAAAATGTAGTTTGCGTGGCAGTGCTACACGTCATATGGGAGTCAGGCCATTCTGGCAGGTAGAGTACTTTGTTTGACACAACCTAACGGTATGTTCAAACAGAGCGTGGCAGAAACACGTGGCGTTTGCAGGACACAATTCTGCCACACGCAAGTTTGGACATACCAGAAAATGTTTGAACGCCGCGCACTTACTAATAATGTACGTGAGCTTTAGGTAAATTGAGGCATGCCGCGCGCGAAGACTTCTAATCACCCTGCAATGTTTGGACACACTCTAACAGCTGGGATACATCTTTTTCCATCTACTCATTCACTTTTCTTCTTTTTTCGATCGCTTCATACAGTTTCTTGATTTTGAATATACTTTTTCACAAAGTTTTTCTTCCTTCTTTATGACGACTTTGAATCTATTATTCATCACTTGCTGTATCCATCTAGCTCTCCTACACACTAACACTAGTTAGACTGGGTGAAAAATGTAGTTTGGAAATTATTAATTTGGTGACAATTACTCCGAATTACGTTTATGTTTTGAAAAATAAGTGATATTTGAGAACTGATGAGATTTTCGTTAAGGACTTTATTTTTGAAACAATCACTTTAGTTTATGATTTAACTTAAAATACTTAAGTACAATTATTAATGAAAACACTTGTATGAATTTGATTCTAAAATATATTTGATTTTTTATAGATCAAGATGAGAATACAAAGTTCAATACGCTATCTGCAGGTTTATTTATGGTTTCCTCTTTTGCACTTCTCGTCTTAGCGAGTTCTGTCGCAAAAAATGCTGCTGCATAGCTTTAATTTATCGGCATTTTTCTTTTATATATAAAATTTAATTTGGTGTACGGTAACAGTACTTATTATTTATAAATGGCGTCTTATTTATGTGCTATAATTTAGTAAATCAATCGAAATGCAGATTAAAGTAAAATTATAAATACGAAATGTACTTATTGTATCTATTTTTATTTTATTGTACTTATTAAATACTAATAATAACAAACATGTTTGTTTTTATAATCCTTAACATTATTTAAGTAAACAATTTATACAATTGGGAAACGATCCATTTCTTCATATTCAATTACAATCGGTTCACGAGCACAAAGAGCGTTGAAAATGTTACCTATATTATCCCAAACGTTAAATTCCAAGCGTTTATGATAAATCATCCCGCATATTGATAACAAACAAATAAGAAGTAACAATACCGTGATTGTTCCTTAAATCAATGTATATTATTATAATAGAAAAGAATTATTTTTAATAATTATTACATACCTAAAATTACCACAGCAACCATCATCATATTAAAAAACATAAACTTTAAATTAAATTACGCATGAATTTGATATTGTGAAGTTGACTTTGACATTTCTTAACATATTAATAGTTTACTAGATTCCTGATTTTAGTTTTTTAGTAAAATTTTTTTTTTATCTTAAAACTTTAAAGTATCATGTTCCAATTTCCAAATGTTATATCTATATTCACCTCTTGATTTACATAAATCATTCATATCAAAATGAATTCTACTATAACCAAACATAAAATTAATATTCCTTAAATTATTAATACACCAACAAGATAAATTATTCCCTTTTAAATAAAAATTAGAAAAATTGTTAAATGTATTCAAATTAAATTCGAGACAAGAAACGTAATTATAACATAAATTTAAATAACCAACGTCATAAAATTGTGAAAGAAATTTGATCGGAATATGATACAACTCATTTCTTTGTAATTCAATGTAGTCTATGTACTTAATATGATTAAAAGTATTTTCATGAATCGTGGATATTTTATTATTTGTAAGAGATATCCTGTAATAATGTAACGGTTTTAAATTTTTTAAACATGTCTCATCTATTGATGTAATAGAGTTATTAGAAAAGTTTAATATGTACAATGAAAAGTTGTTTGTAAACCAATTACCGTTTATAAAAGTTAATAAATTTGAGCTTAAATCAATTAATTCTAAGTTAAGCATATTATCGAATGCGTTAGATTCAATAATTTCTATTTTATTATTGTTTAGCCATAAATATTTAATCGGAATATGATTAAACATGTTTTCAAAAATTTTAGGGATAACGTTTGATGTTACTTTTACTGAAACTAAATTAGGAACGTTTCGTATAAAACCAGGCATTAAATTTTTCGTCGAATTCACTATTTTCAATTTTAATAGTTCACTAAAATCCTTAAAACTTTCTGAATCGATAACTGTATAATTTTTATCGACGACGTTTATCTCGCATATTTCATCATTAAGAATTTTCGTCGCATTACTTGTAAAAATCACTTGGTTTTTATCACATAAAATCGCTTGATAGTACACCACTTGATTTTCTAGTAATTCTGTTCGATTATTTTTACTAATTTGTATCGAAAACAATATAATTATTAAAATATATAAAATCTGTGTATTATTTTGTAACATTTTCATTCAAACTAACACCACTTCAATTTCATAATTGATAACCTTTTAATCTTTTTATTTTCGTTTACTTTTGAACAACTTTTTTAAGTCTTAAAGAAAGACGAACTTGAAAATGATAAAAAACGAACACGAATAATAAAACGTAATCCTTATTTTATGTTTAGATTAAGAATAAACTTACCTGATAATGGATTGTGCTGCGGAGTTAATGATATTTCGCACAAGACTCCGTGGCGCAACGGTAGCGCGTCTGACTCCAGATCAGAAGGTTGCGTGTTCAAATCACGTCGGGGTCAATTATTGCTTTTTTTTGTGATTTTAAAAAATTAGTTAATGTTTTTAGTTTATATATGTTTATACGTTTATTTAAGCTATATCTTATTTGAATCTGCATTTATTTAAAATTGCTAACGCTATCAATTGCATTTTCTCTTCAATTTTTGGACGTTTTGTTGGCTACACAGCAGTGAAAAACCTCTGCATTGTATGTATTTTGCACATACCATGGGACATTAATTATGTTTCGCAACACTTTATTCTGGAATATTTGAATACCCTTGATTTTCGTGTTACCAGCGCAGCCCCAGATGCTGTACTTTGGAATTCCTCCTAACCAGCCAGTGGAGCTATCAGTAGTTTATTGCTTATAGTGCTCTTTTCTTTTTTACATGGTCTTCCCACCTAAATTTGGTGTCCAGAATCATGCCTAGATACTGGGCATTGTTCTCACAATGGTACCATGTAGTGATGGAACGGATAGTTTTCAAACGGGGTTTTGCATTAAAAAGAGGATACTTTAATTAATAATTGGTGATATTCCCACAAGGATTCTTCAAGACATTAATTTTATAGCAAATTTTGAAAATTATCAATGAAAATTGCAACAACGAAAATTTTATCATACCATCAAATATTGTTTTCTCAAAAACTAAAAGTTATTTTTCAAAACGGGTTGGTTCATTGGAAAGAAGACACTTTTATTAACACTTTGGGAAATTTCCATACTTATATTCCAAGAAATGGATTTTATACGAATTTTTAAAACTTAACCGGCGAAAATTGCAAAATTTGAAAAAATTGTAGATTATTTCAAAAATTTATTTCTCAAATTTATTTTTCAAAACGGCTTTTTGCCGGATATCCGTTCCACCACTAGTACCATGTATATCTAGAGACGCTGTATCTTTTTGCTGTTTATTTCTAAGATTGATATGGATGAATTTCATCTCGTTTAACTTTATCCTCCATTTTTATTGCATTGTTGGTTGCTTGTAGATTCCCAAATCTTTCTCTACGCAAGTAGTCCTGTATTATCTGCAAACGTAGTTACCCTCAACTCTGGTATGTCACTAGTATATAGGATTTATCTTTTTTAAGTCTGAGTCTTCATCTTCTTGTTTAACTGTCTAGGAGTCTGTCTCTAAGTATTGTTTTGGGGGCATTTTGTTTAGTTGGGTTGCGTTGAAGAGGTCGATTAGTACGACTATACCATTTTTAGGCTGGTACTTTAGAATTTCTCGAGTAACTGGTGTGATATTTCTGCTCTTTGATTCACAATATTGCTTATTTCTTGACTGTTTTGGCCTGAGTTGGGATCTCAGCCATATATTAAGCATACCGCGTTGATTGGGCGAAAGGAGGGCCTCAACTAAAAAGAGGAGCCCTAGCCTGGTACACCGATGCTTCAAAGACAGTAAGATCTGGAGTAGGCATGGGCATTAGTGGACCAAATAGCCACATCAAATTGCCCCTCAGCTCGGACTTAACAATTTTCCAAGCAGAAGTTCTTGCTATAAACTTCTGCACCGTTTTGAACCTACAGAAGGGACAAAAAGGTGCATCCATAAACATTTTCACAGACAGTCGGGCCGCCTTAAAGGCAATTCAGGCCTACACGTGTGGCTCCGCACTGATCAGAGAGTGCACCAACAACCTGAGAGAACTCGCTAGGGGCAATGATGTTACCCTATGGTGGGTTCCAGGTCACAGCAACATTGAGGGCAATGAGAAGGCCGACAAGCTGGCCAAAGAGGCAGCAAACACGCCCTTCATTGGACCCCAACCTGGATGTGGACTACAAAAAAGCCACCTAAAACAAATAATCAACAACTGGGAGGCTTCAAAGATAGCCTTACGCTGGAAAGAACTTCCAGGTCACAGACAAGCGAAGAGTATGATAACTCCGTCGCAAAACAAAACCAAAGAGGTTTTATGCCTCAGCAAAGGGGATCTAAGAACGCTCTCAGGCTACCTAACCGGCCATGTGCCCCTAAAATACCACCTCTTCCACATTGGACAAGCTGAGGATCAAACTTGTCGACTATGCAACGACGAGTCAGAAACTGCTGAACATATACTGTGCAATTGCGTCGCCAGAGGACGTCTAAGGCACAACGTCTTCGGTAAAACTCCCCTGTTACCTACCGACATAAAGGTTCAAGACCTCAGGACAATACTAAGGTTCATTAAGGACCTACATTTGCCCTAAACCTTTGGAGGGCTAAAGTTACAATAGATCTTATAGGTCGCGGTAACGAGAGGGGCCGCCCTCCTCAGCCCGGCAGCAATAATAATAATAATAAAGCATACCGCGTTACTTTTTACTTATTGTCTCTAGCTCGTGGTCCATTGTTGCTATTAATAGCAACAATTCTTTCTTCTTCGTCTTTTCTTTCTGAGTTTCTGGGTCTTGTTGTTAAGTATATTTTTTTGTATAAGGGATACCTCGATTGCTGCCATTTTCTTCTACCACTTCGTTTTTTTGACAATTTCTCTGAATGCTAGTACATTTTGGTTACTTGTGTTGTTCCTTAGTGTTGTTGTAGTTCACTGATTCGATAAGACAGGTGAAATGTTCAGCTTCTCTTTCTAGTTCTTCATTAATTCTAAGACTAACGTTTAGGTTGATTTTGTTCTTGTATTGTGTTGCTAAGAGTATTAGTATGACGGCAGAGTAATCGGAGTTTATGTCAATGTTCACTTCAACTTCTATGAGGTTGGAAGGTACATTCCTGCTAATAAAGAAGTCTATCAGTCGGAAATTTTCCCTTTAGGAGTAATAAAAAAGATAATGAGTTCCATAACAATATCAAAAGAAAGAAGCTTCTAGAACCATTTTTGCTAATTTAAAATAGCTTAGTATTTCAAATTATTATTTTATTAAAAATTGTTTTTCTCTCGAAATTCTTGATATGTGACGAATCAGATTTTAAAGTTTCATAGTTTCATATTAATCAATAACTTCCTTGAATAAAAGGTCGTTATAATCCATTTACGCATTTGATAATTGGAAAAGGTATTATTCTCGAATCTTTGTTTTGAAACAAAGCGGTCATTAAAAGTAGTAAACAGGCCAAGTTTTGTATTTAAAATGAATAATTTTCGTTCATAGTTTCCATTTTCCTGTTAATATTCGTTTAAAGCAATGAGTCCCTTACTTGTGATTTTAACCGTTTTGGTTATTTTTTTAGGAAAGGCAAGAACTATTGATGTTATTAAATATAACGAAAACTTAAAATCTGACTGCAAAGGTAACTAACATATAATATACTCTATATTAGTTGCTTATTAATTCTATTTTTAGTTACAAATGTTTTTCTTACATACGTAAGCGAAATTATAGCTGTTTCTTGGGGACCTGTGAGCAATGATTGTTCATTAAAGCCAACATATAAAGTTCAGTACTTCGTAGATGAAAATTTAACTGATGTTAGTGATAGTGTTTCAGTGGGAATGCCCATGGCTATATTACCCGTTGGAAAATTAAAGTGTGAGGACGTTTCTATTAAAATATTGGTCTTAGAAAATGATACGTTACTTGCGGTATCGAATGAATATGATTTAGAAAGAGGTAATTTTTTAGACCGTTTACATTTTTGTAAGGTCCCAAAAATTATATGTTCTCCTGTAGATTTAAACAACATAACTGGATTATCAGCCGAGCGAACTTCAAAGGGAATAGAAATAACCTGGAATCCGTTAAATTTGGGTAGATTTTGTAAAGTAACATATTCGCTCCGATATAAAGTTGGTTCAAACAAGGAAGAAGTTATTAACGATTTAGATAGTTCTCGCTTTGTGTTGCCACTAACTCAAGATAATCCTTGTATCCCATATATCATAAAAGTTGAAGCATTTAGTAATGAGATGAAATCTCCAGAAGCAGAGATGAACTATGAAATTGGTATCCATAAAAAATTAAATTTCCTTAAATTATTTTAATTATTAAACATTTTAGGAATACCATCTGTTAGAGATGTAACTTTAGAAAATCGCGAAGGAAAAGTTGTCGTAGACTTCAAACCTCCAACAAATATACCAAACGAATGCGGAGAAGTTGATTATCAAGTTATCCAAAAAGATGGTGATTGTTACGTAAGCGATTTTGTTATACTACCCGTATCTAGTACCGGTTATGAAGGTTTCGCAACCAACAAAACAATTGTTAGACAACCAGGAGCTGTACAAAGTCTCGAAGTTGCACCAAAAGATAAAAACGTTTATTTAAGTTGGAAAGCTCCTATCGGCGGAATCGGTTGCGATTTGCAATATTTTATTAAATTTAATCAAAAAACAGTCCGAGTACACACAACGCATTTTTTCGCACCAATACAATTGGAAACTTGTAAATTCGAAGTTGTTCAAGTCATTCCTGCTGTTGCTGATGGTAAAAACTACATTGACGGATTAAGCTCAGAACTTGAATTAGTTGGCGGTAAATTATCTGTATTTTGTTACGATTCCTCTTTTTAATTTCTTTTTTTTATTTTATAAGATGTTGGACCAGTAGATGACGTAAATTGTACAATAAAATCAAAGTTTGTGGATTGTTGGTGGAATAAGCCGCAAAATACCGAATTATGCAAAAAAATAGATTACGCAATTACGTACTTTGATGGAGTTGATACGAAAACCCAAAAAATCGAAGAACCATATTTTAGTTTTCGAACTCTCCTCAATACTTGTAACTTTTGGTTCAACATTCAACCAATTGCTTATGCTGCGAATAGAGTATGGGAAGGAGAAGTTATGGAAACTATAATAGACGGTTGCGATGATGATTTATATAATAAATTTGACATTTAATTCGATTACCAACATATAAGTTGTAAAAATATAATTATATTACAATAAACTTGAACACATTTTAATTCTATTGTGAATTATAACCTGAATTGCAAATGCAAGCAAGTAATTTCCTAAGTAAGCATCTTCCTTCCTAAATTATGCTAATACAATTCGAGTACGTATGTAGTTCGGTCACATGTGACGATGTAGATTAGATCTGTGTATCCTGTTCTCTATTTGCAACTACTATATATTCTCTCACTGGTCTCTATTGTTCAATATCCTGTTTAATATATTAATTAAAGGATTAATTTGTTAATTAAAAGCTTAATTAACTAATTAAAAATTTAATTTGATTTGTTTCAAATATCCTTATATTCTTGGAATCTCATCTTTCTTTGAAACCATCTTCAGTATAATTTCAAAGAATTCCTGACCAGTTTCCTGTTATGGGAAGTGATTATGAACGGTTCAATTTGTCCTCATACTTATCTTGTAAAATGCAATAATTGTTTTTAGTTTCACAACCCGCGTTATTTACCCACATGTTTCACTTCGCTCGAATCCACCACTTTCCCCTCCTTGGTGTCTTATTGTTGTGAGCATTTTTGTCTATCGATTATTATCTCCGTATTCGAATTTCCCACTCAACGGTTATCGACTCTCCAATCTTTATAAAGAAATCAAATCTTTTTTGCATCGTTGGTATCCATACGGATAGTGTGTTAACATGGATTTACTATCAAGTTTTATAGCGAACTTTATTTACCCCATCTTATTTATATTGGAAGCTATGGATTAGATGAGATACTGAGATAGAATGCTAGATACTGGTTACACGAGACTGCTTAATATCTATTTTATTTTGCTTTGAGAATCAGAAATTGTTCTTCCAGACCGGGCATTGATGATGGAAAACTAGTTACTACTTGAAGGGTCTACTTATTACATGCAGAGTATGTTATATAGCTAATGGAATACTATACATTACTTCCAGAAGACTGGATACTTCTGATAGACAAGATATTGCATTTACAAGTTTAGTTACAGCTTACAGAAAACTTGATATTGCCAAATATTATTTCCAGAAGACGAAATACTGAGATAGAATACTAGATACTGGTTACAGGAGATTACTTGCTGCTTAATATCTATTTTATTTTGCTTTCAGAGTCGAAAACTGTTCTTCCAGGTGGAGCATTGTTGATGGAAGAGTAGTTACTAGTTGCACGCGGCTACTAACTACTTGCAGAATATGTGATATAGCTAGTAGAATACTTTATTCCAGGAGACTGGGTATTTCTGATAGACAACAAGATACTGCTAGTACAAGTCCACTTACAGCTTGTAGAAGACTTGATATTACCAATGAAATGCTAGATACTATTTCCAGAATATCCTATATTGTTGATAGAATAGTAGATACTGGTTAGACAACCTTTTATTATTTGAAAAAAATGTATACAATTCGCATTTGCGAGAAAGTAAAAAATTATTACATGACCAATTTATGAAATAAGGATTATAGTATATATTTTTTAATGAATTACAATTTCGCATATTAAATAATACCCAATTTAACAAACATAGACGCAAAGCAAATCAGTGACGGTAATCGGATTAAAGGTTCTGGCTGCAATCGGAATTAAGTTGCATCGCATAAAGGCGGAACATGTTAAAGTGAAATACGGGTAATACCTAGTACATAGGTTATTAATATGAAAATAGCCTGTCTACTAAGCTTTGCCATTGGAAATGATGAGATAAATTATGTAATATAGGAACTACTCAACACCGATTGAAAAATATATTGTATAATTGAGTACATTTGCGATTTGAACTTGAAAGCTAAAATTTGAAAAAACCTTAAAACCTTTCTCTGCGATTAGAATTTCAAAGTAATAAGCGTGCATAATAAGAATTAAAAAATGGTTTCGTAGAAAGGTTAAACGTGTACTTGCTTGATGTCATTTGAACAACTAATTTCGTACGAGTGGAAAAGCTGGATGGCGCTAATTTAGTAGTACGGAGTTGCAATCAAGCTATTTGCTGTAGTAGCCATTTCACTCGTTAATTTATTTACGTACAACAGAAACTACTCGTATTTGACGTGAGGATATACTCGGCTGCCGTTTTTTTAATCCAAACTTTTCAACTAGAATCCTTAATAGAACTGAATGTGCAACTTTTTATGTTTTTATGTTTCATTCATTACATTAATAATTAATATTTTAGATAATCAAGACAACTCAATACTATCCATAATAAAAAACGCTATAATTTTCAATAGGAAGACACCGTTATATGAACCTATAACTACTGGATGTATCGCAATAAGTATAGATAGGTATTTTTATTGAGCAGTAAAGAAAAATTTATGGCAGTTTAGCAAATAAAATACACCCGTAAATGATATTTACGCTGGAAACATCGTAAAGCATAGGGCAATAGAAAACAACTATTTATAATATACTACATTGAAAATTGACTACAATTTCGAATTGACTGATTTTGATTAAAATAATTGTTACGTACGGTAAACATTTTAATATTTTCATTATTTATGCATTTCAATAATGCATGGAGAGTGTTGAGTTTATAATATCCAATCAGAAAGGTAATCAATGCTTCGTAACTCGAGGCCGTTTAATTATTTACTAATTTCCTGTAGTTGAAAGCATGAGATCCCTTCAGGCTATTCAATAGCTTTTTCGAGAGTAGGAGCGGCTAATCGAATAAGTTGGCTTAGGGGCTTCAATTTTAAGAGATACTTTACTTCAAACTTATCCGCTATGAAAAATTTTCACACTTAAATCTGAAAAGAAATTTTTCCTAGTCATATTTCAAGTATTAAAATGGAAATTTTCGGTAAATGTATCCGTACAATAAATTGCAAGTTGCGTTGGGTGGGGTTGCTCTCATTTACATCTCTTTGAAAACGAAATTCCGGTGCTGGCGGTGACATTTTCATCCCATCATGTGCGATGTACCCTGTAGTTGTACCAAACGACCTCAAAAACCTATCAAAATGTGACATTTGAAATTCTCGCACGTAACTCATTATTTATTTCGACTTTTTGATATAAATGATTGCACGGTTGTATGTATTATAATAACAATACTAATATATTCGGGGAGAATGAAATAGAATGAAATTTAAAATTATTAAACCCAAGGTACAGATGTCGTTATAATGTTCCTTATGCTCTTGGATATTAGTGCCCGAATGTGGCAGCATATGTTGCGAAATGAGAACCGGCTACAACTTCTCTAAATTAAATTCATTTTCTTCGGTAGTAATAACGTCTCGAAGTAACGACAAATGTTTTCAACGTATGCTTTTATTAACTTTTCAGAATAGTTAAATCATTATACTTTTGAAAAATAATTTTTAATTTTCTTTCAAATATATTGGAATTGAATAATAAAGCTATTGAAATTGAAGAAGTTGAAATTGTGGATGATTTCCCCCCTTCTAGTGACGCTGCTCTTGATATATTATATGACATGAATATCAGTGATAATAACTCTAGGTTTAAGTTTAGTGTCGTTGAGCCACTCGTGGTACTTAATGTTATTAAATCGATAAAATCTGCTTCAACAGGAACTGATAAAATTAGTCCTGAGATGGTAAAACTTTGTTGTCCCCATATAGTACCTTTTATTACACATATTATAAATTCCTGCATTCTGGAAAGTGTATTTCCTGATTGCTGGAAGGAAGCCTTAATTAAGCCTATACCTAAATGTAGTGACCCAAAAGCTTTGAAGGACCTGAGACCCATTAGTATTCTGCCAATGTTATCAAAGGTTCTTGAAAGAGTACTGAAAGTTCAATTAACGGAATTTATTACGGATACTGACTCTCTATTATCTACTCAGTCTGGGTTTCGTCGAGGGTATGATTGTTGCTCTGCGATGCTGAAGGTGACAGATGACATTATCTCTGCGACTGATAAGGGTGAAGTTACCGTTCTTACCTTGTTAGACTATAGTAAAGCGTTTGATACTGTGAATCATGCGGTCCTTTTTAGGATTCTTCACTCTGTTGGGCTTGATCCTTCGGCGGTTGCTCTGCTTGGCAGTTATCTTGGACGGAGATCACAGTGTGTTCGGATTGAGGGCATAACATCTTCTTCTCGACCAATTGATTTTGGGGTTCCTCAGGGCTCAATTCTTGGTCCCACGTTGTTTTCGATATATACTTCAAAAATCTTTCATAATGTGAAACACAATCAAGTTCACAGTTCATCATGCCGATGATACCCAGCTTTATGTTTCTTTTGGTCCATCCCAATGGCGCAATGCTATTAATAATTTAAATTCTGACTTGGAATATATAACGAATGTTTCCAATTTGCATTGTCTGAAAATTAATCCTAATAAATCAGCCGTTTTGCTCTTTGGTAACAAAAGCGTTTGCGACCAGTTAAAGGGTTTGGTTAAAGTTCACATTCAGGGATCTGAAGTGCCGATTGTGAGTGAGGCAAGGAGTCTTGGTTTGATTGTAGATAACAGTTTTAGATACCATAGTCAAGTTAATAACTACATCAAGAAAGCGTATCACTCGTTAAGGCTACTATATCCCCATAGAAGCTATTTGCCTATCATGTTGAAAAAAACTTTATGTGACTCCTTGGTTCTTTCTTAGTTTAACTATATGATTCCCTTATATCATCCGGCTGTGTGCTCATATGACTCGGGGAGGATTCAGAGAGTTCAGAATAGCTGTCTTCGTTTCATTTATGGAATCCGGAAGTTCGATCACATTTCCCACTGGCTTATTGAATCAGGCTGGTTGTCGATGCGCTCAAGAAGAGAACTTCATACTCTAACTTATTATCATAAATTGATTACTACTAAAACCCCTATATATTTGTACAATAAGATTTTTTTCAGGTGCGATATTCACAATCGTGAAACTAGATTTAGGTGCTGCATAGACCCGCCTCGACACAGAACGTCACTTTTCCAAAGATCTTTTTCTTTTCATATATATAAGTCATACGGGAGCATTGGTGACGAGTTGTGGAATCTCGGTGTTAATTGTTTTAAAAAACATTTGAGGGCACGGTTACTTGGAGAGCAGGTGACTACTATTTCTGGCAGAGACCGGTGAGTCACAGTTTTGCTGCGAATATTTCTTTACTTTATTTAAGATATTGTTTTCTTTCTTTTTTTTATTTTTTGTAGAGTTAAGGATTATGATGTATTTCATATCTCTCTAATAATTGTCAAGGCTTGGATTGAAAATCAGTTGGTATACAACTGAATCTTTGCCTCGTGATTGCACTATTTCTTTTTCTCTTGTTATTGTTCTTTTTTTTTATTATTATTTTATTTTATTTTTATTTGGTTTAATACTTTACTGTAGTACATTATTTTATTAATTATCTCATTATCTTTTTATTACAATTTGTTTTTACTTTTATTTTTGTAATCAATTATTTATAATTATTTTTCATTTTTTCTGATGAATGTGCAATAAAGGCTATTATTATTATTATTATTGTGAAGTTATAAGTAATATTTCTGGTTATGTTGAACCAAACTAAGTTTCCAGGTTAAACAGTCAACTTTGGTTTGAATTTGATGTTTCTTGAGAAATTATTTTTTCCCCAAAACGGATTGAAATGGTGACATGAAACTTTTTGAGCTTATATACTTCAAACATTCTTCTATTTCTAGTTTAAAGTTTCCAGGATGATAATTGATTCCAATTTTTTTCCAAAATGCTTTAAAATTGAGAAATGAAACTTGCTCCAAAAACCTTGGTGATTGTTAGGAT
This sequence comes from Onthophagus taurus, assembly GCF_036711975.1. NCBI lineage: Eukaryota > Metazoa > Arthropoda > Insecta > Coleoptera > Scarabaeidae > Onthophagus > Onthophagus taurus. The sequence goes on from NC_091967.1 coordinate 9,081,139, forward strand.
TGAAATGGTCAACGTTTGCGTTAACACCTAATTCTTCCACAAGATTATCTTGTCCATCTTTAATCATGCTGAAGACCTGGGCAATCATTATTTAAACCACATTCTCCCTCTTTTTCTTTACTTTAGAACTTATCCTAGAAAGAAATTTTCCATACATCCAAACAAATGACAAAAAATCGATTTTTTTCTATTGTTTGGATCCCCTACACATTTAACTTGAGATTTACCCTCATGTATTGCACTGGTAAGAGGGGTATACTCTTTCATATGCACCCTGTTTTGAAAACACGCATTAAAGTGGCATTGTTTGAACTCGAGTGGAAAAAGCTTTAAAAGCCTGTAATAATATACTTATTTACACGGCACCTAAAATAAATTTTATCATTGTTTTAATTTTGAGTTGAATTTATATGCATTGATAGTTCCGACGTTCGTTGAAATATCGTACCATTAATATGTGTTGTGTACAAAGTGTATGCCATGCATATTTTATGATGTACCGCGCTTTTACGGTGTAAAACCCGGGAAGTAAAAACGTCGAGAAATTGAAATAAATGCCCCAACTTCCTTGGCGTTTATTACCGTCTTTAATTCACAGTGTAAATTAAAGTGTTCTGTACACATCCACATCTACATACTAACATTACATCCATAAATTAAAAAATTATTTTTTTATATTTGAAATATTTATTGCGTAAGATAAAAAGAGGTCTAAGTTGAACGTTTATTTTCAACTTAGACAAGCATGCACGGCGGCATGCATGCTATAACACAAAATCATCGAACCTGAAGAGATATGACGAGTAAAACTAGGAAAAATTTATTTTCACCATGAATGATTTATTACTATCTATAAATATTACATTGAAAACATTTTCTAATCATTTTCTTTCATATTTTTTGTTTCCATTTACAAGGAAACAAAAAAAAGGATGCGTAAAAAATTTATCTTATAACATTCCTTATGAGTGTAACACAGGACGAAGTTATTTCTTATTTTTTTCTTTTATCAAAAACCACAATGCTTCACGAATGTAATGTTAAGAAGAAGAAATATCACCTTTCAACTTCGTGGGATACAAAATTAGCTACGTTACGCAAATGTCAAGAAGATGGATTGCATCGCGCACGTCGAACACAAGAGCGCGCAAACCTACCCCAGAAATTGTTTACGTTACCTTCTTTATTGACTAGATTAAAATAGAAACAAAATAAAACAAAATAAATTTTTAGTTGCCAGTATTGATCCAAACGACGACGACGACATCAAATAGTTTTAAACTCTATTTCACATAAGTCGATTTGCTCTTAATGGAAACGAACATTGGGATTCATTCGGTTAGAAATCGAATTAACCCACAATTAATGTCAAATCAATACAAGCTTTTAAAACGAGTGTCGATTCGATTTAAAATTTTATTATAAAATACGAGTTTTTAACGTGATTTTTATTATGAACGATGCACGTTAGTAAAGCAATCCTAATTAATTAAATTAAGTGAGAGTACTTTGTAAATGAAACTACTTGTAAGACTGAACGACATTCTGCAAAGTGATTTAACTTTTGCCATTAAACTTTAAGTGGTATTGTAGAATTGGTTTGAAATTGATTTACCTTTCTTTCGAACTGTAACGAATACTTAGAGTATTTCAAGATGAGATGTGGCAACTTTTATGTATAACGTTTTTTGCTTTATTACTTTGCGATAAGTTTTGTACTTGAACTGCTTGTAATAGATTTTGTGATGTTCAATTTAATAAACATGAAGGCGAATTGGGTGCTGTTAATCGGATTAAAGCTTCCGTAACGTTCCGATTGAAGCTATTTACCGGTAAAACGGGTCCACTTCGAGCTTAAATACTACATTGTATTGTGCGAGTTTGCTTTGTTTGGAGGTCATTAATAATAACATAGATGTTTTTGATTGATGTGGTGGTTGTAATTATTATTGAAGTATTAACCTATTCACCCAAGATTGTAAAAAAATTCTAAACAAACTGAAACGATATTTCAATTTTAGTTACTAAGAATAAAGTGAACAAACTGTGAGTATCCATCATAAATAACACTTGTCGATTATCATAACGGCGATTTACACCCCATTAACCACAATGTACGAAAGATGGTATTGTATCACTGTGCTTTATATGTAGTACAATTCTATTTTTCAGTGTTATACTGATATATTAGTTATGTTATTCTACGTCATTTTGAATTTCCTATTAATTCCACAGAGGGTAAGAACAAACTTTCTTGTGAGTATATCGATTAAGTATATAAATTACGACAGCTCTAATTAAAAGTTAACCAACTTTATACACAGATATCTCCGTTAACGCAGAACTATGTCAACACTCAAGTTATCTAAGGATGTAATAAATATAATATTTTATACAACCTCTAAAATAACTAACGAAAAATGTTCGAAATTATTCCAGTGATATAACATGGCTTTGTCATTCTGTTTATAAATAAGCATCAATTACCTTAACAATATTAATGACCAGATTTTCTATTACATCATAACAAAATATAAAGTCGTTTTCGTGAGATAAAATGTGATATTTATTTCACTGCCAGTCACATTCTTCTCATTGAATCCAGATGCTACTAAATCACAACCTTCTTTAGAAAGACCTCGATGTCTTTTCAGATCAATAAACGTTCTAATTGAAACTGAATTGAGAACGTTTCCGTAAAGGTTGTGTTTAATTTGTCTCTTGGCATTATCCAACATACTTTTATTCATATATTTCTCTTATTTCGTTTTATATATTACTTAATTGGAGAAAATAAACTGTTTTTGTTTCTTTAATCAAATTCTGCAACATATTTTATCTCTATCTTCCATTAAAATCTTTTTTCTGGTTTTGAACGTTGAAATATCAGTATATCTCTTGACATGTATCATGCAAAGAGAGTTGTCCTAAAATAAAATATTAAAAGTCAATACTTTTCTTCGCTAGACCTGATTTAGCAGGTCTAGCTAGTTTATTGGCCGTCTTATTGCCAATTACGTCTTTGAGCCCAAATAAAGTATACAGGGTGTCCCGTTAAGCGTACGGAGCGGCTGTATCTCAATAACGGTAAGGCCTAGAGGTTTGGGAAAAAAATCGTTATAAGCAAAGTGGGCAAGAGAAATAGCTGGAAATTATTTTGAAGTTCGTAATTCGACCGCTAGGGAGCGTAACTGCCATAGAGAAACATAAAATTCCTGCTATCTTAGAAAGTTAGACGATGAGCTATAACTTTGACAACATCATTTAGTAGCTTGGATAATACCGCATCGCTTTTGTTTTGCAATATTTTTCATATCTGTCATAATAAGGGAGGGGGAGGCCAATGCGTTTTCAAATGTTTACATTTTAATATCTCCTGGACCATTCAACCGATTTGAATATTTTTGGTCTTGTTTGAAAAAGCATTTCATGCTCTTTTAAAAGATATTTTCAGAAAGACCGCTTGGTTTAAAACAAATAAGCTAGAGGGCGTTATCTGCAGCGGTTACATATTTTTGTGATTTTTGAAAAAAAGTTAAATGGAACGGTACTATTTACTTCACAGACCGTTAATCACCATAAAATTTGCTAAATATTAGTGAAAACCGCATCTCGATATCTCCATCCATTCTCGAATTATAAAAGAAAATGTTAAAAATTCGTATATCTTAATCGGATCAAGTTACCTTAAGAAACAAATAAGAGAGAACAATAATTTTATTATCTAGAACCTTCTAGAACACTTTATCCAAGCTTAGAACTGCTTCAAAACTACTTTTGAGGTGTGTTGAAAAGCCAACGGATCAATGAAACATTAACAATGATAATAAAACAAAATAAACCAAAACACTTAGAATAACTTAAATTTTTGGCAAAAATAACTCACTAATGTGCTAAATGCCTTTCATAAACCTCGATGCATTTATTTAATCTAGTTTCGACGAAAAAAAAAGCGCTGCTTAAGTCTCGGCCCTAGATACGTTTCTACTGGTATTTAGTGTTTTGTCATATTTTCCCTGGTTATTGGTTTTTCTTGAAAAGTCAGGTCGTTTAGTCTACCCAATAGATAAAGGGGTGAAAGCAATGTGGGTTTTTCTCGAACCAAGAATGCATATTATGCAAGTTTACATCAGCTTGTGGACAGATGCTTCATGCATCCATAGCATTTGTGATAAAAGGTTTGGATTTGCCCAAATCATATTTAAAAGTCAATGGTAATAGTTCAGTCTGTTATCATAATCGGTATCTGTTAAGGCCTGATGTAAAACAACGTGGTGGAGATATTATTCTCTTGAGAACTCTTGTGGACAATTGTTTTCGGAGTTCCCAGATTATGTGGGATCACATTGCGCACCAATATGATTTACGAATTCATAGAGATGTCTGAATGGGCTACACGTTGCCAGTTTTCCGTAATCGGTAAGTCAATCTTAAAAACACTTCTAGAGAAAAATGTCTTTCTTTGTCGTAATTCCATTGCACATTTTTGCCATGCAGTTGCATCGTATTCAAAACATTGAAAATAAATCATCATACGCTCTATCATACGCTTCTGCGTTAGTAAATGACATGTTTACAGTTACCATGGTTATGTGATTTGCTTTTCTCGATGAGGTAACGAATCCGATTGATGGCACTCGAGTTTTTAACATTTTCTTCTATAACTCGAGAACGGGTGGCGATATCGAGATGCGGTTTTCACTAAAATTTAGCAAATTTTAAGGTGACTAAGGGTCTGTGAAGTAAATAGTATCGTTCCATTTAACTTTTCTTCAAAAATCACAAAAATATGTAATCGCTGCAGATGACGTCTTCTAGCTCATTTTAAAGCAGACGGTCTTACTGAAAATATCTTTAAAAAGAGCATAAAATGCTCTTTCAAACAACACCGAAAACATTCAAATCGGTTGAATGGTCTAGGAGATATTAAAATGTAAACATATGAAAACGCATTGGCCTCCCCCTCCCTTATTATGACAGATATGAGAAATATCGCAAAACAAAAGCGATGCGGTATTATCCAAGCTATTAAATGATGTTGTCAAAGTTATAGCGCATCGTCTAAGTTTCTGAGATAGCGGCAACTTTATGTTTCTCAATGGCAGTTACGCCCCCTAGCGGTCGAATTACGAACTTTAAAATAATTTCCAGCTATTTCTCTTGGTCACTTTGCTTATAAGGATTTTTTTCCCAAACCTTTTGGCCTTACCGTTCTAGAGATACAGCCGCTCCGTACTCTTAACGGGACACCCTGTACTTAAAGTATCAGAGACACTAAGTACTTAAGCAGATATTAACTATTTTTACTGTTGTCAGTGCTAGCCCACACTGCTTTCTCTTGAAATGATTACAATCATATCTCGTACAGCCATAGGAAAATTGAACCAATTTCCAGGGAGGTATACGCAATGGTTGACGATATCTCTCTTCTTGCATTTGGAACAATAAAGCAACAACCATCACTATTGTACTCTGAAATAAAAAAAAAGTATTGGTATTTTTTTGACAAATAAACATGTTTTGGATTCATTCTCATAGCAAAGAATCTTGCTATTAATTTCACTCAAGAATTGCTGAGGATTGTTATAGCAGTTTTAACATAATGTAGAAACAAAATACATTCTTTCTATATCTTATAACTTCCGTACTACTCCTACTACCACAAATCACATCAATAAAGTACTTTTTCAAAAAAACTTCTCTTTTTAAAAAATTCATGGAGAAAAAATAATTAAACTCAAGAACGAATAATGAACTCAAGAAAACAATATAACTTGTTTTATTAATACAAAAAAATATTTAAATTTTTATTCTCACCAGTCTTTTTAAAAAATCCTTACATCTCGTTTTCTTTTAGATTTATATTCTTGAATATGGTAAAAATATGTCTTGCATTAGCATCATAATCCGTGGTCGGGCGGTCTCTAAAGAATATGTATATCACAAGCTTTTTGTATAAAAATCTGATGTTAGGTCGCGTATGCTGTTTCGGCCTGTCATTTATATACCTTCCGTGGAGACGTCTCTTGCATGCCTCAGCTTTTTACGTAGGAAATAAGGCCCCTTCAGCGCTTCACGGGCTGTTCGCTGTTCGAAATTGTGTATGATAAAAAAAAGAGTGTGGTCTTAACGATTTCTTAAATAGCTAACATCAGCAAATCTTGGTTTATAATAATGTTAAATTGTTTTTTAAAAATGTCGTTTGTTTTAAGTAAAAGAATGTTCTAAAAACAAAAAGTATTTTATTGCACACAAAACTATTGAGACTTTACAATAAATGAAGGCAATTCGGTAAAAGTACGGAGGTCATAAATATTTCCACTCGTTTGCCTTTAGTATTTGTACTCTTTTCTAAAGTACCGAAATAGAATATTTTATCCATGTATTTGTTACTATAAAAATGTCTCTTAACACCAACTTTTCATGTGACGACACAATTGATATTTTGTTAAATAGCAGTCGAGTGTAAACGTGAAAGCTTTTCGACGATCGATAACCAAAGTTCTTCGTAAGTGTGGGTGAGTTCATCTTATATCGATTGTACCACATTTTCCTAAAACGTAGTGGGTATATGTCTTATGTGCGGAGAGTTGACACACTTGAGACGCACTCGACTATTGAATATTTGCTTTCAGTACTCAGTCTAGCTATCTATATCGGTCTAGAATTTCATTACTCTACAAGCGGCATGCAGGTTATTGGGGTTGCTTGTTATGCGAACTTGAAAAGATGAAAACATTATTAAATTCTGGACGAAAGGTCGCATTCGTCGTTATTTCTTACAATGTATATGGAAAAATTACTAAAACGAGAAGGTTTCATTAACTAATGCTTGTAGTTAAATATGTAATATGGTGCGAAACATATTCATAACAACAGTCTGTTGAGAACGTTGACTCTGGGTACATATGTGACACATAACCGAGCACCGAAGTCATATTACTAGAGTGAATTGCACGTCCTTCAAGTTCAATTATGTTTAACTGCTTTTCTGGAAGTGTTATTATGTTTAGTGAATTTCTGACACTTATGAGTAATATTATAGCCTAAATTGATTAAAATAATAATATAGAATTAATTTTATTCGATGTAATTCAATTAAAATGTAGGCTAAAATTATTAAATTTCATCGAACAATGTTATTAATAAGAAAATGTATAATATATAAATTCCATCCAGTTTCGATAATCGGTTTCTGGTGTTTAATAATTTTGTTTTTACTACTCATATTAATAATTTCATATTAACCGAATTCATGCGAGCATTAAACAAACATGCCGAGATTAACAATTAAAATACAATATGGTTGTTCAATAAATTTGTACGCGTAAATTAAACAAAAATAATTCCAATTAGATTTATAATTATTTTTATAAATTTTACGAACATTACCAAGATTATCGCGAATATGGATATTGAACGCGATTAGAAAGGAATTATTTGTTGTCAGAGGAAGAAGTAGAACATTAATGTTTTTACATTTTTATCACGCGCAGGCAATTTGTAAAGCTCGAGTGTTCCGCGCGTAGAATTTCCTGAAGTCGAGGATTAAAACTTAAAACTGAAATTACCATTTTGCCTTTAGTAGTACGGAATTTTTATTGTTTCTTTTTTAACGACCACACAGTTTTAAACTAAATAAAAGAAACTATACAAAATATTTTATTTTTATATACAAATAAAACAGTTTGAAGACGCAAGGCTAAACCCGAAACCTTCTAGTTCTAGGGCTAGTGTTAGTTCTAGTTTTAGTTCAATAAAAATATACAACAATCTAGTAGTGAATAACAACTAAAATTAGAATTAACACTGAATCTAAAACAAACAACATTTTGAACAATAAAATAGGATTTCACTGTTTAGTTGACGGTATAAATAAATTAGGTATCATTCCTTGCGTTTTCGAGGTAGTTTTATTCGATTTGCCTCTAAAGCGTCTTCATCTCAGTCGCATTTTTCGCTCGGTTAATTTAGTTTCTTTCATTGTTCAGCTCTCGCTTGCCATTTTCCATGCTCCTTTTCCGTCTTTCAGCCCTTAAATTGAACCTTTTTTTAATGTAGGCAACTGCATTCAATAAAAAGAGGGAATCTAAAGGGTATAATGCACTTTTTCTGCACTTCATTGTTAACGTCAATTTATCTTCCAAATTTTATTTTAAAACTTCAACGTTTCTTTACTCCACGAAATAATTGATTTTAATGTGTTAAGTTCGAATGACGCGACTTTTGGAAATTCGAAATTTTGAATAATCGAAATGCCTGAATTGCTAAACTGTAGATGAAATCCGTTATTGGTTAATGTAGTAGTAATCACGAAACCAAACTTTGTTCCGAATCGGGTAGCTTTATGTGATCGGTTCGGTTCAGTTCAATACTTTGTAGTTTGCGGATATTGCGTCAAATTTAGGAGGGATTTGGGCACATATTCAAATGTAATTGGAGTGTATTGAACGTTAATAATTAGTATGATACTATTTTTTTAACTAATTCGTGTGATATTCACCGAAATGAAACATTTAAAACATTCCATTTCGGTGAAGGTTTACTAAAGTAATACTTAAACCTGTTAATTATATCATTTTACGGAAATAAAGTGAGAACGAAATTAGACAATCGCTCCTGGTTATAGTAGACTGGTTACGTCGGCCGTGGATAATGGGGGTATTGATCGAATAATAATACAATTAATCACGCGTGTACGAGTTTACGAGTATACGGATATAATCGAGAATTTTAAGTTAAAACCTTGTTGGCAAAACCTCATCAAATATTTACCATATGGTAATATCAGAAAATTAAAATGCATTCACTTCAAATAATCATTTTCATAGGTAGTGAAATCTTAAAGAGTTAATCGATTACGACAATAGTTAAATAAAAATTGGGGGGAAATGCGGCGAGTGCAACTATTTATGCATCTAATTGTAAGAGCAAAAGTTAAGAATAAAATTTGCTACAACTTTTGTTCTAAAAGGTCCAAGTGTTACCATTAAAACCCAGTAAAAGAACGAAACTCACCAAATTTTCATATCTTCGTATTTTTCTCGGTATCTATGCTTTTGAGAGGAAAAGTATAAGAGAGCAATATTGTTAACAATAAAATTTTCTGCAACTTTTGTTCTAAAAGTTTTTTTTTAAGATATTCCGATTCCCAAGTGTTATCATTAACAACTAGTAAAACAACGAAATTCATTAAATTTTCATATTTTGCTCAATATTGACGCATCTAAGAGCAAAAGTGAAAGAGAGCAATATTGTTAAGAATAAAATTGGCTACAACTTTTATTCCAAAAGTTTTTTTGTAACATGCTCCGATTCTCAAGTGTTTTACCATTAACAGTTAGTAAAGCAATGAAATTCATCAAATTTTCATATTTTCTTATTTTTTTCAATATCTATGCATTTGAAAGCAAAAGTGCAACAGAGCAATATTGTTAAGAATAAAATTTGCTACAACTTTTGTTCTAAAAGTTTTTTTTTAACATGCTCCAATTCCCAAGTGTTAGCATTAACTGGTAAAACAACGAAATTTATTAAATTTTCACATTTTCGTATTTTGCTCAATATTGACGCATCTAAGAGCAAACGTGAAAGACAGCAATATTGTTAAGAATAAAATTTGCTACAACTTTTATTTCAAAAGTTTGTTTGTAACATGCTCCGATTCTCAAGTGTTTTACCATTAACAGTTAGTAAAGCAATGAAATTCATCAAATTTTCATATTTTCTTATTTTTTTCAATATCTATGCATTTGAAAGCAAAAGTGCAAGAGAGCAATATTGTTAAGAATAAAATTTGCTACAACTTTTGTTCTAAAAGTTTTTTTTTAACATGCTCCAATTCCCAAGTGTTACCATTAACTTGTAAAACAACGAAATTTATTAAATTTTCACATTTTCGTATTTTGCTCAATATTGACGCATCTAAGAGCAAACGTGAAAGACAGCAATATTGTTAAGAACAAAATTTGCTACAACTTTTATTCCAAAGGTTTTTTTGTAACATATTCCGATTCCCCAGTGTTACCATTAACAACAAGTAAAACAACGAAATTCATCAAATTTTCATATTTTCGTATTTTGCTCAATATTGACGCATTTGAGAGCAAAACTGAAAGAGATCAATATTGTTAAGAATAAAATTTGCCACAACTTTCATTCCAAAGGTTTTTTTGTAACATCCTCCGATTCCTCAATGTTACTAACTTTATATTTAAACCTACCGATTTTTTACCGTTGATTTTACTGATATTTCGTCAACATAGGTTGAAAGGTAAAATTATAATGTATACAAAGTTACGAGATTAGAATTGAAACAATACTAATCAAACGGAAATTTAAATGTGTGAACAATAGCTTTCCCAATGTAGTTCAATTAACTGTTGATACACGACCGTTCAAATATGACTTGTTTGAAAACAACTAGATTAGATCGTTAGTGCTTTGCATAGGACGTGATTCCCTATATGTTCTCTAGTAGATGTTTGCAAGTGCATTAAATTAGATTAAAATATAAATACAAATCGGTACTTAAGATTTATTGCATAAAGAAACCGTTATTGATCAAAGATGTAAATACCTTTTAAATAAATGACCAACTTATTTGACGAAACCTATTTTTCTTTTTAGCTAGTGGACGAGAAAGGACAATATCGGGAAATAGAATTCGTTCAGGAATGTAATACCCTGAGAGGTTACCGCGTACAAAATTCTATTGATTGTTACAAATAACACCTGCTACCCAAAAAATTGCTGAATAGATTTTTATACCGATTAATATTCATTTAGATATTATCACTTCGATTATAACTATATTTATTGGAACGTCTTTTATCACAGCAAACAAAAATCCATCTAAAAGTTCTTATCGCCATTATGAGACTCTTCCTATTGCTCGTTTTCCTAACCTACTTCCGACCAGTTGAACTTTTCCCGGCGAATCTTATTCTATAGCGACTCATTTTTCCCTCTTCAAAAGTGTTTGCTGATAAACTAATCTCAGTCTAAAAATAATTACCTTCACGTTGGCCACTCGACTCCAATAAAACGTCGAGATCAGAGTGGTTTTTACTCGCCACCGGATCGTGGAATTGTTGGTATTCCTTAATTACAGTGCGGTCGCAACTTTTATTAAATTCAATGCCAAAAAGGTTTTCTTTTTGAGCAAGTATTACGCTCCGACGGCTAATTTGGATTAAAAGTAGAGGTATTGAGTATAATTAAAGTCAAGAAAAAGTTTCTGAAAGTTCGCAATAGAAACTGAAACGAATTTTTTTCGATCGTACAAAGTTGTATTTAGCATATTCATTAATTATTTTTTAATGACTTTGTTAAAAAAAACATTAATAAAAATTTAATTATATCCATAGTTTCAGAGAACATTCTCTGAAAATTAATAAAGTTAAGATCAATAAATTGCAGCCGAGAGTTGGTGGTCTTAGCGGTTGTGCTTTAATTACCTTGCAGGAAGTTGAGGATGTAATTAACACCTATTTTTCAACGATATCTTTACAAGTTTATTTATTTTTTGCTATGGTGTTGCATTAATTCCTTACCGCGTTAAAGTCTTCATTTTATCTTAGATATCCGAACGATTTTATTATTCATGTCAGCTACCTATTCAATAAATTTAAATGCATGTATAATCAACCCAATTAAATTTGAGGTATTAGAATAGAAGAAGCTGATATACCGAATGGTATATTAACTAAATTAAGACAGTCGTCCGCCGTTGTGAATGTATAATTAAGTATAGTCCTGTATATATAGAGATTTAGTAGCAAAAGGGTTAGGTCAGCACAGGGTCGACAATATATTCTGCAAATTAATTTTATTCAGGCTGCGTTTATACCGTTCCCAAGCAGCGTCGCCTAATTTTATTACGTTAATAAATAATAACGCTGTTTACACTTGAACCGGGGAAATGGTGTAACTTTATTAGTTCTATCGATCGGGCGGCAGCAACGTAATTATTAAAAGTTTCAGTTTTAAACGTACCCCCCAACCGGAACAGTTGTCCGAGTTCGGTAGAAAGTCCAGAAATAAATCGTCAATACGTGGACTCCACGATATCAGCTGCAAGTTTTCCAACTTTTAATTGGAACACTTCTTGCAACTTACGATCGGGTAGACATGTTATTTTCGAAAAATATAGGTTACTCCTATCGTTATATTCGCACAGGTACCAAACCTCCTTATTTATTAATTGTGTTATCAAGTGAAACTTTATTGCTTGCTTAACCAATTTACTTCTTATAAACAAACAATTATAATGAAATGATAGTTTTACGGTTAAGTTGTATTACGATTGGATTCGGTCACTTCGGGGTAGCTTGATAGGTTTAGGGGTTAAGTATCGAGTTAGGATGGGTTAATATGAAGTTAGGTTGGCTTCGTTAGTGGTTGGGTTGCTTTGGAAGTTATTTAGCTTACTTGTGAATTAACTGGTTTGCTTTGGGGTGAAGTTGGGTTGGTTTGAAGTTGACATGACGGTTCAATTTTGATCTGCACTGAGAAGAGGTTGCTTTAGAAATGGATTGCCATGCTTTGTAATTCGACTACTTTGTGATAGAGTTGCTTTGGAGTTGGATGGGATTAGATTGATTTGCTTTAGAATTAGGTTGGATTGATTTGAATTGATTTGTGGTTGGGTTCAGTTCTTTGCACCACAACTCCATTTTGATCTGCTATGATAATAGATTGGCAAGATTTAGAATTGGGTTACTTTGTGGTAGAGCTACTTTGGAGTGGGTTAGTTTGCTTCGGAATTGCCATAGTTTTATTTGCAGAAGAATTCGTAGTTTCAGAAGTTGTTAATAAAAAAAACGGTATTCCAAGCATGATACAAAAAAACTTTTAGAACAAAAGTTGTAGTAAATTTTATCCTTTATACATTGCTCTGTAACACTTTTGCTCTCAGCTGCATTAATTTCGAAAATTAGGTTGTTTTAAACCCAACCCATCCTATTTCTTTTTGCGTGCGGAGGAGATAATCAATGCATGCTGGAAGATGGTAGAAAAGATGATGGTTTCTCTCCAGAACCACCAAACTGGCATTTCTTCGGAAAACCAACCCAACCCATTTTTTTTTTGTGCAGAAGAAGTCTTTGCAATCCATTACGTCATTAACATAACTAGTAAATGATTGAAGAGATGTAACTATAATCTAATCCTGAACGTAAGTGAGAAGTTTGCTTGCTTACCGTGCTTAAGATTGAAATTTACACTAACTTTAAGATATCATCTTGATTAGGCTTGAAAGCTGTCTCAATTGAGTTTGAATCTTATACGGCAAAACAAGTTGCATCGAAAAATCTTTTAATTGTCCATAAAATCTTAAATCCTCTTCAACCTTACTGCAACCTTTATAAACCATTTCTCATGATTTATTACTCAGGAACTTAACGATAACCGACGGAATATTAAATTTTAATAAGGCACGGTAATTACATAGCGCGGTTAAAACTTTCAGATAAAGTATCACTTTCGGTTTCGCGATTTGGTTAAAATTTTATATCAGAAACTTTCTGTTAATTTAAATACAAATATTCGGTATTAATTATTAATATAAATGTTAATAGTCTGTATTGCTTAAAACATATTTCGTCCGAAACACTTTATGATCCGTAAACTCTCGTTATGAACAACACACGTTCGGTTACCATCCAAAACTTTTCCTCGTAACCATCCGTCAACGATTGCGAACTCTGGTTTATTTCGCTCCGTTGTTACGTTTCAGGAGATTAATACTACTCCTTGTTAAATGCCAAAACTCTGAAACTATGAGTGACAAGCATATGTGAGGAGTGGTTATACGCAACTTTCCCTGAAATTTATTAAAATAGCATTGTTGAGATTAATCAATACATGAACGTTCGTATCTAAGTAGTTTTATCCAATTTAAAGTTAAAATATTTTAACCTGCACGAAATTTCTATCAAGTCGTTAAATATTAGCCCAATAAGCCGTTATGTGTAGAAGTACAGTGAAGTACTAACACTGCAATTTGGCCCTAACGTTGCTCGTTTCGTAACCGCATTAACCCGCGATTACAGGTCTCCAGTTAGTTTGGACAACTTCATACCGCCGGCTGCACTTGCGCATAGTTTCCGATCTACCAAACAGTAATTAGTTGAAAGAAACTGGGTCGCCGGGATAAGGTATGAATCGTTAATGATTTTCTTATTACAGGTTGTAATCTTTAGTTTCTATTAAAAGGAGGAACGAAAGCTGAATAGAATCTAATTACGTATTTAATTCAACTTAGAAAGATATAACGAGGCACTTAAACTTAAATGAGAATTTTATTGACTACGTTTATATAAAATTCTTTGGTAGCAATAAAAAAGTGGTTAAGTAATTTTCAAAGAACATTTAAATTTCAGTTAGACAGTTTTTTGTAAACTTAAACTTTCCCCTCTACCACTTAACGCATTCAATCTAATACACGAAATCGCACAAGTTAAGAACCGTTGATCTAAGATATATTTGAGAAGTTAGTTCAAGACAGGGGTTGGTTGGAGTATTGTTCCGAAACTTTAGAGGAAGGGTGAAAGTTTTAACTAATAATTGATTTCAGTTTAATGCGTGTTACGCATTTAATATTAAACTTATAAATATAAATAATTAAATAAATCATGTAAATGTTTGGTAACATCTTAGAAGTACCTGACATTGTAGTAGTGAGATGTCAAGTAGTTACAACGTAGAGACAATAATGTGGTATATGTATGTATGGGGATTCATTCTAGAATAATTACTGCAAATTTCGGGTGATTTACTAAGACGTCGGTACTACCATGTGGGTATGTTAGTAGTTCCGCGTGTATATTAATTTCCCGTACGTAATAATGCTTTAACAACGGAGCTCGTTAATCTTTGGTTCTGGTTAAGTTTACACCTGTTATCTCGTGGTTCTGTTTAATAGGTAACTTAACCTAACAGGTTATATTATTCGCTTAAAATGAAATAAATTTTTGCATTTATGATATCGAATCAAATTTGTATTCGCATTAAATTTGTATTGTTCTATACTGATCGTTTTACTGTCATACGCACTCCTGGTAGCTGAAATTTATTTTCAAGACTCGCCACTGTAATGGAAAATTCTGTGAAAAATCTATACCTTCGATATACAGGCTATGTCACTATAAATCATTCAATTCAAACCCTTTATAAACTCGACGATTCGTTATTATTTACAAAAAAATAAACCGATAAATACATTGTCAAAGCGTTCGATTTTGTATTTTTTTTTCGTATCAAATTCCCGGTCAATACATATTAAAGGAGGAACGACGGCAACGGGTTCCCCTATTCCAATAAAGTCGAATTATGTTCCCTCTCACGGCTTTTTTGTTCTTTCGCTCTCGGAAAGCCCATCGAACATCAAAGGCACATGATCCGTAATTTTCATCAAGTATGGCCCACTCACTACATCCGTTATCGACATTTACTGTAATGTGCTACTTTATAACTTTACACATTTCGTTTATCTACGGATTTTCTAAAATAACTTTATTGATTAAACCACTTTTTCTTATATCTATAAATTAGATGATGAGAGTACATTCATAATTAATTAAAGTTTTTTTGTATAATTAATTAATTATGTCGTCCTCGGTGGGGTTGTATACGTCGTCAGATCTTTCTCTATAATTTGTATACATGTGTGTAAATAATACCGCACCCTTTTATCAAATTACGTAATCCAAACTAGTTGGATAGCACCGGAGTTTTTAATTTAAATTTTGAAACATTTAGTTCAATTAAAATTCTCTTCAGAGGTAGACAATTTAATTAAATCTAGTACTTCGTATGCGCTGGCATGCGAATCTTATAAATTGTCTAGGAGACCAATTCCATTTACTTTAAAGGAGAACACCTTTGACTACTCATCCTGCTCATTATTCTTTCTTTGTTGCTCCTTTCGCTCAACTATAAGAAATCGAAAATTTTAAATACAAAGAAGTAACACAGTTGGAAATTGAACGTATTCATATAAAATGAAAGTATTTACAATATTCTATTATTACTGTTCATACGATCTTTATTTTTCTTATAGCTCATTTTACGATAGAGTTCGTTTGAATATATATTTATCTTTCATAAATGGGTTTTAATTAAGCTTTGGTTTATTCTAATATAACGCGTAATATATGTGGATTCGCAAGATTTCAACCACAAAAGCTTTATCAAGACATCGCAATGATATTAAAAATGCATGATTTTGGCTAAGATGTAGGTAAAACTGTATGCATCGTGGTGCATAAGTCCAAACAATGTAATCGACAGGTAATCAAGAAGATATCCAGGAAATAGACAAATATGGAAAAATGTCCTATGGAGAAAGTACAATATGATGAAAACTCTGCTTCTCTGCTGGTTAAAATGTCGAGGTATCAACCAAACCCAATCCAACCCAATCCAAAACAACCCAACCCAACCCCAACTCTGCATATTTCAAGATTGCCAACGCCATCATTACAACCCCCATGATTCTATTTTGAACAATAATAATAATAATCACCTTTATTCTCCAATAAAATAATACAAATAATCAACCCAACCTAATTCCAAAACTAAACTAATACAATCTTATTCAACTCCACACCAGCTTTATCACAAACTATCTCAATTCCACAGTAATCCAAGTCCAATTCCTAATACTTTTAATAATACTTTTTTCATTTCAGATGGAAGTTGAGTAGTAGATGGCAACCCAACCTAACAACAAACCAAGCCATGTCAATTTCAAATCAATCTAATCTAATTCCAAAGCAAACTAACCCTACCCTATTCCACTAACATCAAAGTATCACAAAGTAGTTCAATTTCAAAGATCAGTTGGAATTCCTAATAATAGCTACCCAACTATTTCCATATTAGTTATCGAAGATAATTAATGAAACGATGGAACAGAATTCTGCTGGAGCTACAGCAAGAAAAAGTAAACTAACAGTCTGGCGAGTTAATCTCCTGGAAAAGAAGATATCTCAACCGAGAATCTAAGAAAATCCAAATATATTAAATATCTTTTATTCCGAATGTATGAGGTTTGGAATAATGTACAATATGTGATTATGGTGTATGATTATCTTCGGAAGGGACTTCAATTAGAGTTAATTGGTCAATCAATCAATACTGTGGACATTTCTCACAATGTCTCCAATTTCATCAGTAAGGACGCCCAATAGCGCGAGTTCAGAAGTTCCGCGTTCATATCAAACACCACTTTCAATCGACCGTATAAAATGTTTCGCAACTAGAATTAACTGACAATGACGATAGGGATGGATTCAATTAAAAATAAATGACTTTGTATAGATTTTTAGAGGAGATAAAATTTGATTGACACTGAGGTTTGATTGCAGCCCGATTGATTTCATGACCCATATCGCCAATATGATTGTAAATATACAGAAATACCCATTATAAATCAATTATTGATATAAATTTAATGATAAGCGATGAAGAATCAACACGAAGTTAGATTTGCAATTCCTTCCGTTGTGTCTAATCTAAACACTCCAATTATTGAAACTGTTTTCTATCTTATATTTAGCTTCTAAATTGTATTCACTAAATGTTTTAATGCATATATCCGATTTATCCTATTTATGTCAATTATGATTACGTTTGTGTGTCAGTGTTTTCTGATAAGATCAAAATAATATACAGTGTGTTAATTAATTATCGTACCCGACGTCATCATTGCAAGTATGCAACCGATATCACGGTGCAATACGCATCATACGCAAATCGCGTATTGCAATAAAAATACTGTGATATTGGTTGCATACTTGCAATGATGACGATGTAGATTATTTTAACATCTAAATTCTTTAGCTGCGAATTGGAGCCCTTTAACACTATTCAGAAGTGGTATAGAAGGAATATTTCCAAGATTTTGTTGTTATGGATGTTGAAAAAAGTTAAAATATGAGGCAATCTTCTATTAATCAGTTTAATTTCGTATGGACGCCAAGACAGCCAATTTCGTCGCGTCAGGTGAGGACAAAGGAAGATTTATCGAATCGATCGCGCCTTGAGCGATTAATTCTGTTTCTGCTTTGTCTTTTCGTCGCTTTACTAGTAGAAGGCTTGCGGGTCAACTTCCGGGGACAACGAGAATCAGTAAATGTCATCCCGGTTTCCCGTCGAAAATGCCCCAACCGACCGAACTATAAGAAGAATTCTTTCTCTCTCTTCCTCTCGTTACGAGTGACGCTGCCGCTAACAACCGCCGCCACCACCCCTCCAACGGTCTGGCGAAAAAAGACAGGGAGGGAAGGATGCCTTTCTACCCCTAAAGTATCTCCCTCTCACTCTCACATTTTCACTTTGTACGCTTTCTCTACTCTCCCTTTACTCTTCTCCACGTGTATGGGTAGACGCGGAGAGGCGCCGCTTCCACCCTCCACTATCAGTGGATGAGGCGCCGAACCAAGGGTTGCCTCAGTTTGCGGCGCACCCTATTGCGCGTCGGCCGAATTACACGTCGCGGCGCGTTCTCGTTTCGTGTGATCGTCGTTCATTCTCATTGTAGTCGTCTCTCTCTTGGTGAGCGCCGGTGTCGGCGGCGTGTGAGATGTCGTCTCGTGGTCTCATTCAGCGTCGCGACGCTGTTCCATTCACATGCTCATTTTTACCGAGATTTCGGTGCGTGCGTGTTTTTCTTGCGTGCATTCGTTGTGCTCACTGTAACCGATAAAGTCGCGTTACAACGACACTTCACGTCGCGACCAAACACTTATCGTTAACAATGCTATTGTGATCGCTGTTTATGCTTTTCTGTCTGACACTGACTTGACATAATTATAATTCTTACAAAAGACTAAATTCGTATGATAAACTGAGTGTTTATCAGTGGATACCCTCTCTCTCTCTTTCTGCACGTTTTCTCTTCCTGTAGGTACGACCATTTTTTTTATTATTGTTAAATATACTAAATTTATTACAATTAGTAAACTTGATTTTGAACTCATGTTTTATAAGACATGATGTGAGGTTGTGATGAAGGTTTGATATGATTAAGTCTTTAATGAGTTGAGTTTTTGAAGCATGTTTTAATTTAGATGATGTTTTCTGACAACACCTCAACATGATCTTCAAAGCTTGCGGTGCTTACTCTAGACTCAATACATAGTGAACTAATCTCTGCCAAGTTGTAGCAGAGTTATGAAACAAATTTGATGTGGGCGTTTTCTACATCCAATTTACATCCAAAATAGATATGAACGTCTTGGCGGTTTGCTGGTATGTAGTGATTGGAATGTATCAAACTTCTTGGCCAGCAAAGTAGCATGGGTTGCCCAAAAATAAAACTGGTGTCCTATAAAATCTTCAACGCTTCAAGAGAAGAACATTCTGAATAAAATACTTTGCTACCACATCTACATTACAGCTTTATGCATCATGATGTGGAGTATGGAGAAGTTCTAATATATCCATAATATACTCAAGACCATCCACGACATCTTTTGCTGGTACTCTTGTAAATAGAGATTCCACATCGAAACTTATCAGGATATCCTGGGATTTAATTCATACTTCTGATTAATTCTGTTTTAGCTGTATAAAGAGACAAAATCTTGGCAAGGTGTTTCCTCAGCTGATAAGTTGGAGAATTTAGGTCACTGACAATCTTGAGATAGGATTCTTGGTGGTACTGGGGGCTGTACGAAAAACTTGTCTGGTGTTTAGGTGATCTACAAAAATTGTAGATTTCAAAAATTCTTTCATTTTTCTAATTATCTTCTTACTTGGGTCCTTTTTGATTCTCTAATAGGTAACTGAATCCAAGAGGATTGGCCTGATAACAATAAACGATGTCCGATTTCATCTTTGAATTACAAAAGAAAATAAATGAAAGAGATGAAACTAATACATCTAAATAACCTGTTAGGAAAGATCTTATTTAACACATTGTGTATCCTTGGTTATTATAAAATAGACTTGTTGACGAAAATTGTTTTAATTTGTTAAAGTGGAAGTAATTAACTTTCTTTCGTTGAACACTTCTCTTAATTTAACTCAACTGGTGCTGTAAACGAATTCAATCTGAATTAATTTAAATTAGTTAAATGAAAACGTTTAAATCAAAAATAAAATTATTAATACTAATACTTCTTCAGTTAAATGTTGAAACATTTAATTAATTTAAATATAGCAGCAAGAATGTAATTGAAGGTAATTAATGGAAAGAGTTCCTTTGTAAAGTTGTTATGAAACTTCGTAAATGAAATACGACATTTAATCATAGTTTAAAATTTAAATCATAATTCTTACTTACATTTATAAAAGAGTTTACAATTTATTAAGAATTATAGAATACGTTCTAGTTGTGATATGTATTAGGAACAAAATGTACAAATTGGAAAACTCTGTAACATTATTACCTGTTTTCAGTGACATCGGGAGACGAGCGAAAAGTTTTATGAAAGAGGCGTGAATTGCACCTCAAATCAGAGCGGGACGAATTTCTAGAGCCAGTTTAATTTCGGTTTCTTTCTTCTAAAACGAAAAGTTTTTGAAAGCTTTCAAAAGTATGAACGTCGTCGTATGTCTACGCTATAAATTAGATTTGAACCGAAACGTTGAACTTTGTGACCACGGTCATTCAATACGCGATGTATACATATAGAAAAAAAATTAAAACTGTATTGAATAGAGACGACTATTTTATCTGAATTCGATCTGATGAGCTGTATTCATACTCATTAATCATTTTATATCCGAAATGCTTTGGCAGCGAGATATATGGATTTAAGCGCACGAGATTCTGTTTTCATCAAGAGACGAATATCCGCGGCACGATTTATTTAAATCGCCCCTGCATGGAAATTTGATAACCAATTTAATATCTGTAACATGAGCACATCGCTCGGCGGCTACTAATTACGTCACACGAGTTGAATTTATTACGCCGGCTTACATTTACCTACGAATAATTTGACGTAATATATAACTATACTAAAAAGTAGTTTATATTAATAAAAATTAATACTAAAAATATTGTTTAATTTCGCTTTTAACATGATTTCGAGGATGTATTTTCTGTAGTTCAAATCGCTCGGTTTGAATTGGAATAAAATTCCCGTTTCGCAATTTAAATATTGCGATCTGTTGTGGACAACCGGGTTGTGCTGTGCGAAAGCCTGTAAAATTCTTTTATTCCTGTCGAGCTCACCGAGCAAATTCTCAAATTCGCACATGTGTACACATGAATGCATGCATTTAGATGTACCTATGGGAACCGTTGGTTTCGTATAAACAATGACCACAACATCTGGTGATATCTCATCCAAATTTTTACCATATATTATTCAGATTCACAGATTCAAATCAAAAATACGATTCAGTATATACAGGGTGTTTCAGGTTTTTTTATATAGAGGGTGTTTGAGTTGGTAAATATGAAGATTTTTTAAACAAGAGATAATTTTTTTTTGGCTTTACCAATAACTGTTCGTAAATGTTGGTTTTCAGAAGAAAACAATATAGTTATTTTTGATACAAGATAGCGAAATGACACTTTTGCATTCTACAACGAAAATTTCATTTCACTATGAAGTATAGGCTTGATGACAATGCCCTTTTTCAAAGTCTTCTGTATTTTTGTCTGATAATGTTGGCATACCTTCAAATATGTCATAATAGCCTCAGCTGTTACATTTTTATACTTGCGATTACAGTCCTTCAGCATCCTTGTCCTTTCATCGTATCCAACAGCAACATGCGATTCTTCGACAATATTAAATAAGTCGTCGTAGCAAACGTAATACTTGATTTCTTCATTCTTTTCCTTCACCGGCGCAATTACCTTTTCTTCGCCAGCTTATAGTCAAAATATCATAACGCTTTAATCACCTATAATGAACGCTTTCCTTCCTTTCCATATTTGTCTTTGTCGATATAAAAATTATTATCTTTCTTGCTTGCTACAAGCTCGTTCATTGTTTCATAAAATTTCTTTTTTACACTCATTTTGATTCATAAGTTACTTTCAGACAGTGAAAACACTCACATATATCGAATTAATATCACTTTCGATTCATAAATTACTTTCGGACATCAAAAACAAACAGAAATCAAAACAAACGTGTGAAATGGTCGATTGAGACGAGTGGTGATGGTAAATAGAGGTGGTATGGGTAGCGGGGGGTGCAGATTGCTCACGAGTACGAGAGCATGCACCGAACGCGTCTATTTTTCGACATTTACCGTGTCTCTGCGATAAAATCTAAGATTTACCGAGTGAATGGTGGTAAAAGTTCGAAATGAACGATGATCACAGAACATTTCGGACTTTTACCATTCAGAGTTGGTAAATGTTAGGTTTCACTTGAAAATCTTAGGATTTACCGGCTTTTATAGCAACATATATATATATAAGAGTTTTTGTTGTCCCCTATCAGCAACCTTCCTCCCTCCCCTCGTTCCAACCGCCACCCTGATCCATTCTCAGCTTTCTCCCCTCTCTTCTAGAATCTGCCTTCGGTTCTTTTCCTCTTCTATCAGCTCGCTTACGATTCAGTAAAATCTCGATATAACGGACCTCATTAAAACATACTTTAGATACATATAATGGATAAAAACTTAAAAGTTCTAGGTCTAGTGTTAGTTTTAATTGTTAGTCAGCGCTAGATTATTTTTTATTTTTATTAAACTAAAAGTAGAACTATCTAATAAAGAACGCAACGGTGTGGATAGCTATTCGAATTTGTGTACATTAAAATTATTCATTCAAACATTAAAAATGTTTCATATAACGAACTTTTAACTATAACGAACACCCCCTTTCCAGTATTAATCCGTTATATCGAACTTTTACTGTACTGCTTCAAAAATTGAAATAAAATATAAAACAAATAACAATAACAAATAGTTTCGAGTGGTCAAGGAGAAAACATTGAAATCGACCGCAAATTTAAATATTTAAAATTATAAAAACATAACATTTTAAAGTTTTATTGAGAATCGTAAAATTTGCAGCAGTTATTATAAAATATGTGTGCATTTCGAAAAATGATTATTAAAATCTAAATAAATTAATTTGTATATGGCTTTAGACTGTAACATGATACGGCAGAAAGTCAAGGTAACTTCCGGTTATGCAATTTAATTAAACTTTTACATGTGAATATTTATGATGGTAAAGGCTAATAATATATTTGATTAATTTATCTCAATTTATAGTGTCGGTTTTTTCCCGTTGCTCGATTTAATTCAATTCTCTATTTTTATTTATTTATTACGGCGAGCACGTCAATAGTTACGTCAGTTTTCAACTATTGAAACTGGCAGCTAAACTTTGAAATTTGATTTTCAAATCACTAACTACTAACAAATTGGTTTTAACATTTATTTCTTAATCCAATCGACCTGTGGAAGCATAAAAACATAAAAATGTTATTAGTACTGTAAATGTTCTTTTGGCAAACTCTCAAAATATAAAATCCTTATTTCTAGAAAATTAAGAAGATTATGTTAGAATCAATCAAGGCTGAAGTTTCTCAAGGCAGCATCCTCTCACTGTTACTATTTAACATCTGATTCATAAAAGGTTATCCACTTGGTGCTTTTACTTAAATGCAAGTAAATGTGAGATCAACATATTTACACCTAAGTAGGCAAGTTAAAAATCCTACAACAATATCAATCCAAGTTCATTCTTTGAAGTGGAATAACGCTGTCAAATATCTAGGAGTATATTTGGACCAGACTTATTACGTGGACAAAATACCTTTATCCTATCGTTAGCAGACTTTATAAATCGTGAATAAGACATTTAATAACCTATGCATGTAGTAAAACAACCAGAAAATATTTACACGACCTCCAAAAGTGTCTAAATGCTCAATAACATCAACTAGGAGATATTGGAATTCATATCCTCCTAAAACAAAGACTTCCACAAGATATCTTTGTAGATGAAGACTTAGTAGACAGCGATAAGATTCAGAATGATATTGTTAGTTCCTAAAACCATAAAATAACATTTATTGTTGAACTGGTTGACGCTGTTAATAACTCATCAAATGCCAAATTAAAAATTAAAGAAACAATTTTTGATATAACTTCTAAAGTGAGTAGATAAGGTATTAGTAATTACGTAACAAAATTACAAAAGGGTGAGTCCGAATACGACAGGAAATCAATAACTTTAACTGATTTAGGGTTGATAGTACCTAATTGAATTCAACTCAAAAGAAATTGATGGGATTAAGAACGTTCACTCAAGAAGATAAAAATACAATTTTAAAAGATTGAATTGGCAAAATTTCAAATTTGCCACTAAAACTTGAAGTTTTTGTAATTGTTTTTTTAATTTTGAGTAATTCGTAATTGCCGAGTTTTTAATTTGATTTAAAATTTTAATACTTTTGTTAAGCGGTAATTTATCGCGGCGAATTTATTAAATTGAATTGTATAGATGTATTATTCGTTGGTGTTTTATATTGTTTTGTAACCTTCATAAGTTAAGTCTTTTGTTCAAAAACGGCAACGTAAATCAAGCCAACCTTTTGTTCAGGTTAGGTTAAACGTAATTTATAATCCCATGCAATTTGCATGAACTATAAATCCCTGTCTGAAGCAAACATATATACAAGTTTTCCTCGTTTAACATCGCTCCATTATTGTAATTGTTGTGTGAAATAAAAATTGATATTGTATTTCTTTTTATTTTCAGGTATATCTATCAACTTTATCAGTGACTCTTGTGTAACTTCTGTGTATAACTTTTAAGTGTAACTTCTAAGTGTAAGTGATCTTTGTATAGTGATAGTGGAAAAATAGACATGATATTGCAGACGACATGAGATCATCTCCAATTTATTTACCATGGGTCAAATTCGTTTTAGCAGCTTTTATGTTTTCAACTGTATTAGGTAAGTCATAAAAATAAAACATCGATTTGATTCGTTTGTAATTTCACGCTATACTTCGTCGATCAAAAAATTCGTATTGGGAAAATTGGCAATAATTATGCATGGATTGATGATATTCGCGTTCGGGATTTTTCCCATATCCCTCGAACGTCGGTCAACTGAATTATTAGCGCTTTTAATTCACTCTGTTTGTCGATATATTGAAATGCGAGTACGAGCCTATTCAGATAACCCCGTCAGATGACACAAAAAAAAAACAAGGCAGTAAAAGTGTATTTTTGCATATACGCGGTATAAATCGTATCAACCGTGTCACACATGAAATTTGCATTCGGTATCAATCATTCTTGGGTTGGAAAATGTTCTCTCATCCGAATTTATACATCGAGTTTCGCAATCCATTTTTCAACACGCATCGCATTGACTTTAGATTGACCGTAATATTTTGAAACCTTTGAAACGCTCGGTTGTTACAAAACAGTATTTTTTTTTAAAGCAATTATCGAATGATATTGCAGGATATTGTTCCATCAACCATTTCGATATTTTACAAAACCTCTACTACTAATAAAGAAGTTATATTGGAATTTCTTTTTTAGTTTAGGTCACAATGTAAACGGGAATTAGCAAATAAAAAAACATTTAATCTATTTTTAAGTCATCACACAATTATTTTAATTAAATTGTTGAAATGTAAGATAGATTTCAAAATAGCTTGTTATGTGATCTTTAATATTTAGATACAAAACATCTGTATGTAAAACCAAATGTGTCCCTTCAATGAAAGGAACAGTATTCATCTGGGATGATTAAATATAGCCTAGGATTAATAATAGAAGCAGTAGAAATAGGACTACAACTTACAAATTTTTATACAAAAAAAAACGAGGAGTCAACAATTTAAATTGTTTCGCATTTTTTTATGGCACATATTTGATATTACACGATTTATAATACAGCTATCATGGCTTCATATTCTTCTCATCTCCAATGCTTTCAATTACCGCATTACACAGTCTGCTTTATATGGTTTTGTGTTATTGTGAAAATGAGATATTATTGAAAAACTTGCACTCAAAAGTGTGCAACTGATCCTGCTGTAGCAACTACTACCAGATCTAGTCTACTACCAACAGTATCTATTCATCTTCAAGCAATATCTAGTTTTAGTATCCAGTATCCAGAAGTATGCCAACAATATCAAGTCTTCTGGAAATAATATCCACTATTTTGCCAGCAGTATCTAGTCTTCTATTGGTAGTATCTAGCAGTATTCCAGCAGTATCTAATCTTCCATTAGCAGTATCTAATAATTATACGTCTCTCTAAAACTGCGCAAACAGTTTAGTAGCAGTATCTGCCAGCAGATTCTAGTATTCAATTAGCAGTATCTAGTTTTCTGCAAGAGTATCAAATATGAAGTATTTAAAGTATTATTAGAATAAATATTAATAATATGTTGGGTTATAACTAACTATATAAAATTATCTGATTATGAATAATGTATCTTTTGTTAAAGAAAAAAATTAAAGTGTTATTATTTTTTTAGGTTATAGTCTGACTGAAATTTTTGGTAATGTGTCAGCAATTAATCTTCTCCGAGATGATTAATACGTTAAATGTGAAAATTGATCCTACAAAAAGTAGCTGTCGACGTCCAGCTCATTCATTTGCGGTGCTAACGCTAACACTTTTATATTGGAGTCTCGGTTGGGCAAACTTTTTACTTTCTCGATCATTTGTAAATATTTCTACCAGTAAAATGGCCTTTCGTGACGGAGATAGAAAAAGCTCGTTTTTTTTTGATGGAGTGCCATTAATCATTTTCTCTGTTTGGCCACTTCGTACTCGAAAAATATAACCATTAACGAAGAAGTTGTTGGAAAACGTGTGTGCGTGCGCGGGAAGGATATAATAATAGAGTTCCACTACGGCTTGTATAATAATTTTAAAGATTCAATCTTCTCTTTATCTTACTTCGTAACTATGAAAGGCATTACTTAACTAATTTTGCAATTAGCTACCATCTTGCCGTGTATATCTAAGAAATTGGCCCCGAGCTGGCGTAAAGTACATAATTTAATTTACATAGTCAATTTCTTGGAAGTAAAATATTTCCTTTGTACGCATTTGTACTTTATAATACTTTCAATCACCGTTCTTCGTCGTCTTATTATCGATTTGTCTATAAGCCTATCCATTCGCTAAGGGATTAGAAAAAATAGTCGCGAAGAATTGTGGGATTAAGGGTAACTTCCTGTGGAAGGTAAATAGGAAGGGGACCGAGACTTTATTTCATTATTCTCCTAAGCCTGATATATGAGGGTAACTAAACCCTTGATTACTTATCGCCACTCCATATCTCAACAATAAGTAAGGGACGACAAACTTAACGAACTTTATTACACTTCATTTGTTCTTCCATTCTTGAATAATCTTATTAATCTTAGGTTTATTTATGTTTCATGTTCTTTTTTTTTTGTGCGTTTTCTTTATAGGTTATAACAGTAGGTGAAAACACTCTTAGTTCCATCATTACGAAGACCATTCAAAAGATACGTAGACCAGTCTGAATGAAGTTTATATTAGTTTCTTTACGGCGACAAAGTTCCACTATGTGTTCCTTTATCTTTCGTCAACTGACCCTTATTGCTTTCCTTTGCCGTCCGCTTTGGATACTTCAAGGGTAAACTACTTCTCTTTTAATGTCACCTTCAAAGGTCGCTTTATTCGACGGTGGGGATTATCGTGCTCGTCCCTCTGTGTACTAGGAAAATTATCATTGACAAAGTTTCAGAGTTCAGAGGAATGCAGTTACCGCTGACGGCATCCGGGTTAAAATTGCCGCGCTCCGTAGGGATTCGTTTAAATTTAAGGACAGTTCCCCGTCCAAGTTCCATTGAATAGTCGAATGCCAACGAGCTTCGAATTAATTGAATTCGGGCTGCTTTCGACTAAAAACAGTTTGGTATGTCGGACTTTTAAATTAAAGAAATTTTATGGACGCTTCGTTCAAGCGTAAAACGGTGATTGGGTTAAATGGGGGCTATATATTGAAGAGTACTAAGTAGACACTTCTACGAATAACTTACCAACTTCATTTATAAAAGTTAAAAGAATGAAAACAATTTTTCATTAACTTTTAAATGTCATTCTTTTAATAAACCAAAGTTATATTTGTTAATTTGCCGTCATTTCAACTTGTCTCGGATTATACCTTCTGCCACTTCTCATGATGCCTGCCACCACAGTAACCGAATAAGTGTCACAAACTATTGATTTTGTCATTAGAGGGGAGAACGTTTTAATATCCAGTTTTCCTTTTTGTGTAGGTATCTTATGGCGAGTCCCATTTCCTTTCACTCCGCGTCATAAACTTTTAATTCACCCGTACAATCTGCCAAGATTCTTAGCTGGTCGTATAAATTTTAAGCGAATGATTTTGGTTGATTATAAAATCATATATTTTACATTCAAATCGCCACACAATGCTGCACAATAAGTTAATGACGTATATGATAATGAAGTACACACATCAACAAGTACGTTGACATGTAGATGTAGTTGGCTAAACAATAGTTCGTGCATAAGCTGTACTTATTACCGTGCCCAATATCAATTTGTAACAATGTTCGTAATGCACTGCTGATCACGATGGGATATCGATTTCGTACGTTTGAAATTTCATTCGCTAATCCGTTTTAAAGTAATTTAATCGGAACCCCTAAATTGCAACCGCATAATAGGTATATGCACGTATCTACTTGCTATACACTGGTTTACTATAACCGTATTCAATGATTTATATATTTTTGCAAGTAAGTTCGTTTCAGTTCTTATTTAATTAATTAATAGATATCAAAATTCAGTGTAAAACCTAACTGTTTCTAGTTCTAAGTCTAGTGTTAGTTCTAATGTTAGTATTAGTTTGTGTTTTAGTAGCTATTCAGCTATAAATTCTTGTATATTTTTATTAAACTAAAAGTAGAACTAATCTTAAGAGATGCAGGACTAAACCCAAATGTTTCTAGTTCTAGGTCTAGTGTTAGTTCTTTTTCAGTGCTAGATTGTTGAACACAACGGTGTGGTAAGCTGTTTAAATTTATGTGCATTAAAATGATTCATTCAAACAGTTTAAAATGCAAATTAAAAATTTTCAATATTCCCGTATTAATCCGTTATATCGAGGTTTTACTGTCTTTATACCAGGGACGGTACTAACAATATTTTTCGAGATTTCACGTATGGTGAAAATTACAAGCGAAAAATCGAGTTCGCAATCTGAAATGGCGCTTTCGATTTATATCGGTATTAAAGCGAGGTCCGCATCCGAAACATCGTACGGATCAATGGAATAAATCAAACATAACAGTTCCATTTTGTGTTCTCCACTTTTCGGGGTACCGTTCATTCTCCGTCCTCTGCGTCTCCATTTTCTCGTTGTCGTCAGCGAACGGATTTCGTCATTTTTTTCGCACAAGTGTCGAGATATTTATTGGTATCGTCGCCGGCGGGGCTGTATTAAAACATAACTCTAAGTCAACATTACGTACAAACAATCCCAAAGGGGAAACCCCCGGTTATATTTTACAATAAAATACCTGCAATAAAAGGGCTGTTAAAATCACGTATTCTAGGAATCCCATTCAATTTTATTCGACCACTATGTTACTTAATCGCTAACAACATAGAGAACAATAAATGTCCCGCATGGTGGAAGTTTCCCATTTGATGATAATTATCATTCATCCGCAGTTTAACGGCGCGAACGCGCCGACACGATCGGTAAACACATTGTTTTGTAACTTGGAACAATTTAATCCCGAACGCAACATTTATGACACGCCACTGGATCTTGTTTAGTTAACTCAATCGTGCATTTATGTCGTTCCGGTCTGTAGCTAACGCGTAATCCCTTCCTCTGGGCACGTATTTGCAATACACCAATACACTGCAATTCCATACAACCATAAGAAAGAGGCAATTATTTGATATTAAAATGGTATTTTTATTCGACATCATTTAGAATGAATTTGAGATAAAAAGAAATAATCAAATAAGAGAGTATAATTTATATGTAATAAAATGTTCTTGTTATTTCCTGTAGATAACGACTCTCTTGCAGGCACATCTTGTTGTTTTCTCTATCAATAAATCATTGAAACTTTAAGGTATTGTGATGTTTTACTTGTGTGTTTTTACACAAGTTATTAAACTATAAATTTGGGTTTCTTTAATTTTAAGAGACTCTTATTAAACTCAGGGTTTCGGGCAAATTCAGGTTCAAAAAGAAAATTAATCAGGTTCGACAAAAATTCATTTAATTAAATACAAAATCAAATTAACTCGTTTTATGAGTAACAAAAAAAAATTGTTTTCCTAAATTTACTTTAATAACAATGCTTATTTACGAGAGATAACTTTTAAATAAAATAGATAACTGCGGTTATCGACTGAAATATCGATATTAGAGAGAACCCGTTTATTATTTGAGAGAGATAGAGTAGGATAAAACCAAGGTTTATATATTTAAGGTTGTCTAAGTTCCTATGCTGCAATACTTTGATTTTAGTTTGTGGGCGAGGGGCAAGAGCAGGAGTGTTTCGTGACGTAAGCGATCACGAATTGCGCACGCAACCTCATGGCCATGTGGTGCTCCATGCCTTTGTTTAATTTGAATTGCTTGGCGGTATTATTTTCCACATGTGACGTAATGCGCAGTATGATTGCGTACGAACCTAGACAACCTTTTATATACAGGGTGTCTCAGCGAGACCGGTCATTAGACGTTTCTGGGGTTCTAGCCAAAATAAAAATTTGAGAATTCAGACTCAAGTATTATCAATTACGATCTCTTCGACTAAAATATGTTCAGATTTCTTGCACTTCCGGTTATACCGGAAGTCGCCACTTACTTTATTTTTTTAAATGGAACCCTGTATATTTTTACATATTTGGATTTGTCTGTTTTCAAGGTTTATAAATAACTTTACTTTTTGCAATTTGATTCGGCCGTTCTCGAGTCATTCGAAGTTTTCTAGAAAAATCTGCTCCAGCAGACATTTGTTCAAAAAATCAGAGAACACTCGATTTTTGGGATATCAATTTAGGATTCAGAACATGCTTAAGCAACATGATGGAGTATGTTTTGGTGCCGAGAACGGCTGTCTAGAAAGTTTGGTAACTTTACTATGGCACGTTAACTTTTCAAAATTTGGAAGTACCATAACTTCATTTTTTTAAATGGCACCCCTCATATTTTATTACTTAGTCGTCTTCGGTGTCTCATTCTACATCTTTTATATCCCATATGTCCCATACCTAACATTAATAGTTTGGGAGATAATTAGGGTTTTTTGAAAAATGCACACATATCATATGGATATTTAGCCTAGTGTGCCATGGAAAACAAGCCTTCTCAATGAGTTCTTGTTAAAGACTCATTTGTTTACGTCACTTGATGCATGTGAGCTAATAATTATCTGTTAGGTCTCTTAATATTAGTACTGAAAAGAGTTAAAATCGATAACAATAACGAAAGTAATATTTACACAAATCAAGAAATTCTTAATTTATTTTTTATGCATGAAAAGCGCGACAATGTTCGTAGTATGATTCCCAGATCTTCTTTGGCAGCTCGAATTGAGGTGTTGAGACTGGGCTCGAAATAAGCCAAGGTATTCACATCTTCTGTTGTATTATCTACTACATTTTTTGGTCAGTTTAACACGTGATTAATTCGTCCAAAATGCAAAAAATTTGCTTCTATTCTTCTAAATTTACCTTTTGTCATCGGAGGTAAATGTGGATAATTTTCATTAAACATTCTGCAAGTTCTACTAAGAACTTTGTCGCACTTTTCGTGCACAAAAAATAAATTATGGATTTCTTCATTTGTATAAACATTATTTACGTTATTAATATCCATTTTAAGTGGTTTTAGACTCACTAGCATCAAACAACGTAAATCAGACTTTGACGTTTGTCAATAAGTCATTAAACATTTGTTTTCCATGGCACACTAGGTTAATATCGATATGATATGTGAGCATTTTTCAAAAAACCCTAATTATTTCTCAAACTATTAATGTTAGGTATGGGACATATGGGATATAAAAGATGTAAAATGAGACGCCGAAGACGACTAAGTAATAAAATATGGGGGGTGCCATTTAAAAAAATGAAGTTATGGTGCTTCGAAATTTCGAAAAGTTAACGTCTCATAGTAAAGTGAACAAACGATCTAGACAGCCGTTCTCGGCACCAGAACATACTCCATAATATTGTTTAAGCATGTTTTGAATCTTAAATTGATATCTCAAAAAACCAGTGTTCTATGATTTTTTGAACAAATGTCCGCTGGAGCAGATTTTTCTAGAAAAGTTCGAATAACTCGAGAACGGCCGAATCAAATTGCAAAAAGTAAAGTTATTTATAAACCTTGAAAACAGACAAATCCAAATATGTAAAAATATACAGGGTGTTCCATTTAAAAAAATAAAGTAGGTAGCTACTTCCGGTATAACCGGAAGTGCTAGAAATCTGAAAATATTTTAGTCGAAGAGAATGTAATTGATAATACTTAAGTCTGAATTCTCAAATTTTTATTTTGACCAGAACCTCAGAAACGTCTAATGACCGGTCTCGCTGAGACACTCTGTATAAACCTTGGGATAAAACTCGTTAGAACAGTTCTTTGAAAATAACAAATGGCCGACGTCTTAAGTTGTCATCAAACTCGTTGAAGAAAAATAGAGTTAAATAAATGAACGTTATTCAAGAAAACTAATAAATCTTTACCCACAAGTAAGTATTGATCAAAATTATAGGAAACTCTTGTGAGTTGTTCTTTGAGCTTGATTCTTTGATTTTTCTTTTTGTAGGATATGTTAAATAAGAAAATAAAATTATCATCCGACTCACTGCGAAAAAGAAAGGATTGGAGTTCAATGTGGTATCTGGATTATGGATTGTCTCTTGTGTTCGGGGCACTAACTAATTTTCTGGATTGTCTACAGGATTCTTCCTATGGGAAATTGAACTGTTTGTTCTTCGGAAATAGGGTCTTGGATGATCTCGAAGAAGTATCAGTAGTTCTCGGAATAGGTTGTAGGATGATTCTCTTTTTATTTTAATATCGTAAGTTGATTTAACTTTAAAAAATTATCTTAAATTTTTGAGGTTATCTCTTGAGATTCAAAATTTCTTCTATCTGACGACGTGGATTCGACGCTGGTCCGACGACGACTTTCTCACTCCCTGTTCGCGATCTCCTTATATACCCCGGCACTCCAACTGTTTTTTCCTCGTTTCTGATTGGCTCTTAGCTTCGCGCCCTTTTCAAAATTCAAAATTCTTGCTTCGAAACTAGCGTCATCTCTTGATATTTCTCGGAATTAACCTTCAAAATTAAATTCTTTTTTCGTTGATTTCTCCCTTATTCTTTTATGAAACGTAATAAAACTTCGTATTCAACGTTGTCTTTTCTTGTTTTCAGACATACATTGGAGTACACGCCAAATTTCAACAATGAGTAAAGTTAGAAAAATTCAAATTTAAATCAAGGATTTCTTCCTCAAAATAACGTTAAAACCTCAAAAGGTGGATGAAAAATGTGCTTTAGGAGCTGAACTATAATAATTGATACTTTTGGAAGCAAACAAAACGGTTTAAGATAAGATTTTCACCAACAAAAAATCTCTCTGTCACAATTTCTAGGTTATGTTCTCTCGGTGAACTAAGAGAATGTTAAAATTATCACAGTATATAACAAATTCTTTTATTAGCTTAATGAAATTACAGTTTATTAATTTTAGATAATAAAATTAGAATACATGAAAAAAATTTTTGTGTGCAGCAATTTTTTTTACAACTATTTTCACATAAGATAAGGAAAGGATTATGTCCTTCGTACGTCAGTTGAATATAAAAAGAAAACAACGTCAAGCCAATGTATCTTGAACACGCGAACATCCAATTATAAAATGGCATTAATTAATAACGGTTACCGCATCGCCCACATTTACATGGTACACGTGTCAAAACCAGATGGCAGGTAATTGGGGCACCCCTATGTAATTTTCCCACATTAGCAAACCAGCTATTTTTGACACGTCCTTCCCTTGTTATTTTCACTTCAGCTAGTACCCACGATGCGCGGTTAGATGAATTAAAGGGATGTCTTCACTCTGGGAAATATCTTTATTAAAACACACCTGTTAAAACTTTAAAACAAAGAGTATTGATGTTCGAGATATAAAAGACATTTAAATTCTGAACTCTTAGTAAATATGGCGTGTTGCCATGAATTTTATCAATACTTATAGCTACCTAAGCGATTTCTTTTTATCATCTTTTCAATTTTATTTCTGAACATTGTATATAAAATTAAATCTGGTTTTTTATGTCTTCTCAAAGTACCGTCAATTTTCTAAGGCATTAAGCGTGATCATGGTAACAACCAGGCAGAAAGTGTCAGCGTCTTATCGTGATTGAGAGCCATCAAAGTCGCTGGTCGTGTTCGATAGCAATAATTGAAGTGACTGCTCAGTTTTATCGCGAAAAAGATCGCTTAAACGAAAAACAAGTGTCGAAAAAAGTTTGAAATTCTATTTGGAACGTTTTAAATATTAATTAATGATTTGCAGTTTTTCTAATAAACAAACGTTGAAAGTTTAGCTTTTAATCTATTCATCCAACAAACTGGAAACTTCTATAAATAATTAGACCACAATGACAGTTTAGTGCATAAATATTTAATTTTTCATGCTTGACGATCGACATGTTTTCTAACTACGGTTTGGAAATAAAGGACCCGGCGAGTAACACAACGAATAATTTATGGTTTCCAGTTGTTGACAGTCAGTACGGGGTTTAACGTATAAAAAATGTACGGTATTCAACGACCAAAGTTATGATATTTCTTTTTTGTTAAGCAACATCCAAATTTTGATCGAACTTTATCATTTCACAAAAAAAAAGAAAATACGAGAAACTTACTGAAAATTACTCAACTGAAAACCAGCTTATGTATTTGACAGGCTTTCGAAGGGTTGGATCCATTGCGGTGGATCCCTCCGGAAGCGTGAAAATCTAATTTCGACAGTCCCCTGAGTATAGTCCAAGTCCGTTTCGGACATTGTTAACAGAAACGGAAGAGAATATATTCGATTTATTAAAGGCACGACAAAGTACGGAGAATTAATTAATGCTAATACTTTATTTTTCTCTTTTTATGTTATGTTGTATCCTCTTAGCAATATCCTTTAGATGTACTGTTTAAAGCTTAGTTGGACTGGATTTCAATCCTTTAAAGAGAAAACCCTGTCTAGAAATCATTAAAAGGTGTCTTTTCTGAAAAATAAAGTAGAACTTTTTAGAATTTAATCTTCTTTCTCGCAGTAGTTTTTAACGAAAAAAATTAAAAACGAACACAATGGGAAACAAAATCGGTAGGTTATGCACATCGTTATAAAAAACAATAACAATTATTATTTAATATTAACTACACGCCGAAATATTATATTATGAAATATAAATGTGCTGGTTTTATTGCATTTACCCGGATCAAATAAACGTTGTGTACTTTTTCCGACACGCACCACGGCCAACAACCGAGCTCGGCGGATGATGGCAAACCGCTAATAAAACCGGCGTACTTCGGGGACGGTTTTATTTGTTGCGTAAATCAACCGACGGATAGTGCCAATTATCGCTAAAACATACCGAAATGCGTACAGAGGTACAACTAAGCGAAGCGGAAAAACACATTTCGTGGTTAAGCGTTACGGACTCCGTGTCCCTTTTCGCATCAATGAGATAAACTTTATAATGTACACAATAAACCTCAAATTGAATCATGTAAAACACTTTAATTTGCTGAAATGGTTAATTTTGATTTAAATACGGGATGTTTAAAAATTGTGTTCGGATATTTTAGCCACTTATAATTCTCGTCAAGATAAACAAAAAAGTTTTAGTAAACCTAGGTCCTAAAAGCAGTGGTTTCGAAAATATAAACAATTCCAGTGTTATTAATGAATGATGTGTCTTGGTCTTCAAATGTTTATTTAATTGGGAAAAATACAAACAAAACATAAAAACTGAACACAAAATGCTCTACATGACCTCCCTCCATTTGAAAACATGCTTGACATCTTCGTTCAAAAAAATAGACACTCTTTCGAAGACTTCTAAAGATTGGCGAGTAGTCTCACATGCGTTTTGTATTCTTTGCTGGAGATCCTCCAAGTTATTAACAGGTGCTGAATATACTAATGATTTTAAGTAACCCCATGCAAAAAAGTTTAGAGGATTTAAATCAGGCTGTTGTAACCTATCCTGGAGAGGTACATCTTTGAATAATATCGGCAAAGTGTTTCGCAGAAAGTCCAAATATGTTTCACCAGTTAAGCGATTAGGAAGAATCGTTGATCCTATCAATCGGTCACTAAGTATACCAAGCCAAACATTTACAGAAAACTTATACTGGCTTCTTGATTGCACAACAGCGTGAGGACTTTCATCCGCCCAAACGTGATTGTTATGAAAATTCAAAATTCCATCTTTTGCAAAAGCAGATTCGTCAGTGAATAAAACACTAGCATGAAATATCGGATTTTGTGCAAGCTTCTGCAACATCACTTCACAAAATGATCCTCTCGAAACGTAGTCAGTAGCGACAAGTTCTTGAACTCGTTGAATTATAAGGATACAATTGTTGCTGACGTAAAATTTTCCAAACTAGAGAGGCATTAATGTTTACTGCAGCAGAGATCCTTCTTACACTCGTACCTGGATTATCTTCAACCTTTCTTAAAACATCCTCTTCTACTGCAGGAGCAGCAGCTGAGTTGTTTTAAAAGAACTCACTTCCGACAAACGATGCAATTTTGTGCGGTTGGGGTAAGTTTCCGATTAACGGTGACGTGCCTCATAAGCTTTACCATTAGCAGCATTAGCCATTTCTGTATTTGTGTATTAATTTATGCTTACATGAAATAAAAGTACCCAACTACGCCAGCGAAAGTGACGTGAGATTAACACTAAGTAAAGACAAAATGTGACTAAACGACTAGATATAAACTTTATTGAAAAGCAACGTAAAATCAACTATATCCTAAAACAATTGCTTTTAGGACCTAAGTTTACTACTAAGACTTTTTTGTTTATCTTGATGAGAACTATATGTGGGTAAAATAACCGAACACAATTTTTAAACACCTTGTATAATTAACTAAAAATGTTCTTACTTAGAAGTAAAACTTACTTAACGTTAAGTAGACCTACAAAAAAATGACAACAAAGCTTTGGTGGTTATTAATTGGAACACTTGATAAACTTCAAGACTGCATTGAGAAAAAAGGCGATTTGAGCGCTTACCGCGTGTTTGTAGTGGTATTTCGTACACGAGACATCACCGCCTTCTTTTCGCCAGTCTGAACTTTCCGTGAAGTTTTAATAAATGTTGGGTGTACTTCCCTCGTTCCATTCTTAAGGCTTAACTCGCGAACTCGTCCCCAAACAGAAGAAATAGGGAAGACGCCGCAGTTAGCCGTTATTTATAGGCGGTCACGTTTTTAATTATACGGAACGCCGTAAAAATCCAAACTTGCCACGCCTTCCGATCCCTGAGGGCTTCCGGCATTCGATATCTCTCTCTCTGCAGCTCTGTGTACTGAGTTAGGTGGAAGTTTCCTCTCTCTAATCAACCACACGACGGATGTTTCAGTTACATATCTGAATACACTGTTGATCTACTACAATAATATCCGCAATGATTTTTTGTATAGCTTAGATTTGTAATCGGCTAACATTATTAAGAAGAAAAAGATAGTGTGAAAATTATTTTATATACAATTTTGCTACTCATTTACGTTTCATGGTAGTAAATGACATTATACGAGACGGAAGCAACTACCACTAATTTGATTTGGATTATACAGTGGTAATATTTAGAATTCAAAGCTTCAGAGGCGATGTTAAATATAGGACGATGGAAACGCTAAATACATAAAATTTGTATAACGTTCCGAGATGGCTCGAAACTCTTCCTCCATTAATAAGGCACTACCTTTCAGCATCTTAATGCTATGTAAATTAAAGGAAAAGGCTTTTAACAGTAAAGCGATATTTCCAATTGGATATTTTTGACCTATAAATAATTTTATTACAGAAAGCATTTTAATTTAATATTTCAATCAGTTTTGTTTTAAAAGCACAATTTTATAAATTTCTAAGAACAATAAATCCACGATAACGGTGACTCAGCATGAATCATAAGTACGATACGTCCCCATATGTCGAGTATCGTCGGGGTGTAGACGGCGGAAAAACCTCTGCAAAATCAGGGGTGAGGCAATAAATAAATCAAACCGGCACATTCACATTGATTTGCAAGGCATATCCCTTTGAAATCGGACGGCAGAGTGCCAGCCACCACTAATAACAACGTCAACGTGGGTGACGTTCGCTCAACGCGCCAAAAAGCGACTGATTGCAAAAAGCAATATTCGTCTATAGCACGAATATGTCGTTAAGCATCGTCGATAGGGTTATTACTTCTGTCATTTTCAATTTACGGGTCCGCGCATCAAAAATGCGCTTGGTAGCCACAATCAATAAATGGACAACAATTGCTTTTGTGCCAACTTTTTGCTTAATCTGTTATTATCGTTTGTGTATGTATTTTAATTCATTATGACACCTCTTTGTAAATCTATTTTAAACTATTTTAATTACTTTTAAAGTAGAACTTACACTAGTCTAAAGACGCACTTCTAAACCCGAATATTTCTAGTTCTAGGTTTAGTGTTAGTTCTAGTTTTGCACTAGCACTATCACTAAAATTAGCACAAAACCTAGAACTAGAACCATTTCGGTTTAGCCAAATGTCTTTCAAGATGGCTAAACCCAAATGTTTCTAGTTCCAGGTCCAGTGTTAGTTATAGTTTTAGTAAAAATATACAACAAACTAGCACTGAATAGCAAGTAAAACTAGAACTAACATTAGACCTAGAACTAGAAAGTAGTAGAACTTGAAAATATTTCTAGTTCTGGGTCTAGTGTTAGTTCTAGTTTTAGTTCAATGAAAATATACAACAATCTAGAGCTGAAAAACAATTAAAACTAGAACTACCATCCTTGATTTATACATCGTATAGACAACTCGGGGGAATAC
Organism: Onthophagus taurus; assembly: GCF_036711975.1. Lineage (NCBI taxonomy): Eukaryota > Metazoa > Arthropoda > Insecta > Coleoptera > Scarabaeidae > Onthophagus > Onthophagus taurus. The sequence goes on from NC_091967.1 coordinate 9,120,211, forward strand.
CCCTAGTTTAAATGTAAAACGTAATATTCAACGTGAAACTTAAACCTATAACTTAAAACCAAAATCGGTTATAAGGACGTTTTCCATTCTCATCCACGTTTTAGATTTATTCACGCCCAGGGCAAAGAATTAATATATTTCGAAGAGAGGAACGCATCCCGAACAGTTTTGCAGCAAAAAGCAGATGGCACTGGCTGCGAGAGTCACGTTTCGAGCATTTATTATTCCGCCAAGATAAATCATCACATGACCAGATACACGTTGCTTCCTCGGATTTACGTAGGCGAATTGTGCGGGCTTACGAAAGCACCCAGTTTTGCCCCGGATTTGTGAAATGGCAGGTTAGTTTCAAATTTATGTGAACGCCCAAATTCATTCAAAGGGAAATAGATTGTATGATAGAAATTATACTTTTACATTTAAGTTTCAAAACTGCAAAAGAAAGTAATGGGGAAGTTTAGATGGTGTTAGTTTTAACATTTAACGTTTTCGCGTAAAGTTATTTTTGCGATAGATAAAAAAGAGATACTTAGATAACATTGAAGAGTTGATATTTTCGATTTACCGAACGTGTGGGCAGCTTTGAGTACCGCGGCGAGCAATGAATTCAAACCAACGAAGAAGGAAAATGTGGAAGGAAGGAAAACTCACAGGTACATTGCAAGCCATCGCCTCAAGATATTTAAACCCTCGAACACGTTTCCGATCGTTTTCATGAAAACTTATACAACTTACACGAGAGCGAGTGTGCTCGAGCTCTGAATACATATTAGACGCATTTTGTTTCCTTTGTACTCGCTAAATTGTTCCTTTTTTAGTTCTCTCCAGTCGATAGCACAACCAACCGCAGTGTGTGTATGTGTGTGTGTGCAATGAATATACCTACTCCGCACAACGGTTGTTTAATGCTCCAGTATTAAATCTAACCTTACATCACATTTTAAAATTTTAAGAATTGATGAAAACATATTAATGTTGATAAATTTTCTATGGATGTAAGGGATTTTTTGTTAAATCTTCACCATTCTTCTGTGGATAAACGTCAGTTATTGCTGCATTCGTTTTACCTAGCCCTCGCTTGGTATAATAAATCCCTATCACGTTCTAAAAACGACCGAGCTCTCACTCTCGACATATTAAATAATGAATGAATTTTTCCTCGCCCTCTTTTGGTATTGACGTGTCAGAAACAGCCGGTTGGGATCATATCTTGGCAACGGGTTCTCTTTGATAGAGGCACATTTAGACATCTCGCTTTATTAATTTACATAAACGGAAAAATCTTTTTACATTTTTTACTTTGTTATTGCCTACATATTGAAGATATACGCAATAATAGAATCCAATCAATATCTGGTTCTGTTTTGAAATTCATATAAACGAGCTTAAATAAACATCGTTTGACATACTTTAATTACTCAGTTTCAGTTAACCCATATAAACTAACAATGACTACTTCAAACATCATTAACAACATTGGCAAAATGTGAACGTTAAAGAATTATAAAACGACACGCTAGAGAATATTAGCGTAATATTCTTTTTATCATTAGTAATGTTAGCTATCTTCGTTCGTAGTCAGGGGAATTCAACGAATTTTCCAGTGCGCTGCCAGTTTCCGACCTGGATACACTATCGATTCCTGCCAACTCCTAGTTTCGGAGACGAGCAAGAAGATGACAGTTTTTGTTTATCAAATCGGATAATGTATAAAGAAAAATAATATATAGACGCAAATAAAATACAGAGTATTGAGGAAAGCCAGCTGAATGGTATTGATAAATAAAAAAATATAGAAAAAGAGTTTCGAAAACCTTAAACCTGCATGTAAAACCATGCATTTAAAAAGAGAAAGAGAGATCAAACTGCAATTAAAAAAGTATCCACGCTGAGATAAAATATATTCATTCAAGTAACTTTTTTACTACTAATGCAAGAATTCCTCTTCAGAGAGATTTTTTGGCTTGATATTTTGATTGCGTTTGTACCAAAAATGTTCGTCATTGTTCATAACATGAACAATTGATGTAGAACAGTTGAAGTATATGTTAAGATCTATTTAAACTTTGAAAGCTGCTACAACGTTTAAAAGCACTGAAACCTAACGCAGTATTAACGTCTGGTCACAGCAAAGCTATGAACGGTTCTGGTGGTGCTTCGATGATGATATGTAACCATCGAGGTTGAGTATAAACTTCATGTTCTTAATCAACTCGATACATCGATTTATCTCGTTAACCGGAAGCAGCGCTCTTTCCATGAGCACTACAATTATTATTTAATGTACCTTTAATATACTACTGTACAGGGTGTCCAAATTTCGATGGGTTTGCAGGGTATCTCAGTTATTATGAAATATAGAAAGTTGCGGCTTTCGCGAACCTGAGCTACTTTTTTGTGAAACTTACAATGGCGCAAACCAAATTTTCATAGCCCTCTTCGTTTTTGATATACAGGAAGTGTTTGAAATTTACGATTTTCAGACACCTCCTGTATCTCGGCTATCCGCAAACTTTGTAAAAAAATAAAAACGGATTCTAATAGATTTTTTTCACGTAGAATCCAATGGTGCACGTAGAATTTTTCTAGTCATCGCGGTTTTTGAGTTATAAACACAACTCAAATACTGAATACTCAACTTCTAAAATACTTAACTCTTTATAACTCAAAAACCGTGATGACTAGAAAAATTCTACGTGCACCATTGGATTCTACGTGAAAAAATCTATTAGAACCCGTTTTTACGTTTCCGGATAGCCGAGATACGGGAGGTGTCTGAAAATGGTAAATTTTGAAACACTCCCTGTATATCAAAAACGAAGAGGGCTATGAAAATTTGGTTTGCGCCATTGTAAGTTTCACAAAAAAGTAGCTTAGGTTCGCGAAAGCCGCAACTTTCTATCTTTCCTAATAACTGAGATACCCTGCAAACCCATCGAAATTTGGACACCCTGTACAGTGGCTTAATATTGGGACGCAAACCCAGGATGTTTTATATGTTAACCTCACTGTCAACATGCTGAACATTCTCTGTGTGTTTAAATTTAAGAATAAATCTAGCTCAGGCGGTGCCCAGATAAGATAGTAGCAAAATAAACTTATCGCAGGAAATGGGTTTAAAATCCAGTATCTTGTATGATTTTGTACTGCTCGCTTTCCCAGACTAAATAGTGTCTTTTGCACCTTACCAACCATAGTAGTGATGGAACGGATAGTGATTTTAATCGGCGGAAATTGCAAAATTCAAAAAAATTGTCGATTATTTCAAAAATGTATTTCTCAAGAACTAAAAGTGATTTTTCAAAACGGCTTTTTGTATTAAAAAGAAGATACTTTAATTAATAATTGGTGATATTTCCACAAGGATCCTTCAAGAAATTAATTTTATAACAAATTTTGAAAATTATCCATGAAAATTGTTACATCGAAAATTTTATTAAAACTTCAAATATTGTTTTCTCAAAAATTAAAAGTTATTTTTCAAAATGTGTTGGTTCATTGGAAAGAGGACACTCTTATTAACACGTTGGGAAATTTTTATACTTATATTCAAAGAAATGGATTTTATACTAATTTTTAAAACTTAATCGGCGAAAATTGCAAAATTCGAAAAAATTGTCGATCATTTCAAAAATTTATTGGGGTAATAAATAATTGGTAACTATTCGGTATCCGGCCGGATATTTGCCGGATATCCGTTCCGCCACTAAACCATAGCTCCATTGCAGTACCACAAAGATGATTTCTAATATGATGGATTTTCCTAAAAGGATATTGGATCAATGTAACGTCTTCCCTTGCAGATTAGAAACACCAAATTTAGAATCTCTCCAGGGTCTCCCATATATCTTGGCAAAAATTTTCCCTGCGGGCCTTATAGATTGGCCTTCATCACTGACCCTTACTAACAAGTTCGGAGGAATATATCTGGTTATATTCGCCTCCAGCAAAAGCAATTCGATCAATTTCTGTGTTTGGTGGCACCACTCTTGATGATCGACTACGAAATTTCTTTGACAAACTGCGGTTCAACGCATCTCTCCCACATTCATCACAACGATGTGTACTGCAGAAAGGTTAACCAAGGAAAAACGAAGACCCGGTATTATTATGAAGTAATTACCATTGACCTTGTAATCTCAATTCATTATTGTATTTACAATTTGATAAATGTATTTGTGTTGTAATGTTATTCAAAGAATAATTTTGCAACTAAATCCCAATAATAACCAGAGGGGGTTTTATCCTCCTAACACCTTCCAAGTATCATAATTCGGGGTTAAACTTTAGGTAAACCGATCTCAATTCGGAAGCAATTTGAAACTGGTCGGATTAACGAGCGGCACTTTCTCAGTATCCACACTCTCCCAAAACCGGCGGTTTCCGTCGTACCATAAGATGCAATTGTAATGTATCCTGTAACGAAGGGCGGCTCCGGGATTCCGTTAACCAGTCCGTTAATTACACCTGCGAGTACGGAAGGGAAGTAGACGATTCCAGGACGACTGGTTCGTGAATATTATCTTCATTAAGGGGTGTGTTGGGAACAAGGAAACCATGTCGTTTCTGTGAATACGAGTAGCTGGCTTAACCATTGTCGAACAAACTTTCAACGTATACAAACCTCTAGTAGATCTTAATTTCCTTCATATTGCTGCATTTCTTTCTTTTTCTTTTAAATAAGGAAAATAAAATGATACCATTTTTATAAAATTCCTGAAAAGTAAACTAAATCGAGCTTAGTAGAAAATATGCTAATGGCTGTAGAGGTAATGAGTTGAAATATGTTACAGAGTCCATTTACCTTTTTGTTCGGACTTTTTTTGAGACATGGAATGAGATTTAATCAAGATTATGCGCGGAAACTAGTTTCTCTAAAATTATTCACGAGAAGGTAATATTTTTAGATTATATTCTCGGGAAAAATTAATCCAATTCTTTTAGCAAAAGAGAGACAATTCCTTCCTCATGATCTTCTACGTGAAATTATTATAACAACACTATAATTTTAGTTGAACTTAGTAATTTTTTAAAATTCAATATTTCCGAGTTCAGCAAAACATGACTTCAATATAAAATAGTCTCACATAAGTAGAGAAAAATAGTTTTCACGAAGACAGCAGTGACGTGTTCGTCGTCAGAAAATAACGGCTCGAAGTATCTGCAGGGTCAGCTTAAAGCGGCAGGACCTTCCATTTTATTGCGGTTGTATAGAGTGCAATTTCAGTGCTTATACGGCATGTCGAAATTCGACTGGACCAGTAATGACAACGGAAGCTCCCTTTTAAGAAGCCGTCCTTAAGGACCCGCTCGTTTCGTGATCTCCTGCTAGAGGAAATCTTCAGCACCGAAACACGACGTCACGAAAGCTACCCGAAAGCCGCCCGAAAAGCCCTCGTGCATGTCCAACGATTCCAGTTCACGAAGCATTCCAACATTGCGAACACAATACCCACTTAAATTCTATTGTGTATTGTCGTTTTTATTATCTATTAGTGGTGTATTATGATGACAAACGTCGAAACTTCAATACACGTAGCATGTATTTAGTTTGGATTCAATGGTTTAGGGTCATTTCAATAGTATAGTACTTGTTCTAGTAAACAAGAGATAATGCTTTAGCTTTGAAAAATAATGAATGCCGACTAATTATTTCCATTTAATGGGCTAACTGTTATAGAAACAGTTCCAGCTTTGTGTGTATTTAACTTCGCGTTCTGCTTTCGAAACTTCGAACAATTTCAAATGCCCGAACACGCTGTGCTCTCAAAGTTTTGAGCCAAGTTTAATGTAATTATGGCGAATTTAAATTCGAAGCCGCAGAAAAACGAACAATAACGTTAAAAGCGTGAATTACGAACCGGAATTTTAATTTGGTCGAAACGACCCCAAGTATTATGTGGATTTATGGGAACAATTTCTGTTGAATAATAATTAAGTTCAAAAGAAATAACAAAAACAATAAGTATGCATTAAAGTAGTTCCAATATAGAGATAACTTTAAAACTGAAATCCAATATATCGAAGCGTTCAACGTTCGGATCAATTTTATAGCTTTTCCAAGAACCGAAGCTTTCATCACAACAAGACAAAAGGTAAATTCCTACACTCTAAAACAGAAATCATTCAATGAAGGAATTCCGTTATAGAAAAATTAAATACTTGAAATACTGTCATTTTATTACTTCCTTTTTATTGCTGTTAAAATTTTAAAAGCGGATTATTAAACCTGATTACGGAATATGCCCAATTAGTGGATATTATGAAAGAAACAATTTCGATATTGTCCCTGACTTCCTTTAACGTTGTACGTTTGATTGCATAAATCAACGACTTAACCTAATCCCATAAAAAGAAATCTCATCTTCATCATCATCATTAGCCATAAAGCCCTATTGCAGAACACTGTCTTTTTCAAGCTTCAATTTTCATTCTTTCATATCCCTTGCTTGTGTCGTCTAGTTTTGTATACTCGTCTTCTTGGTATTCTCCGTCACACTATCTCTACACGGTAGTTTAGGTCTCTACTTCTAGTACCTACAAGTTCTGCCGTAAATATCTTTCTTGCTGAGTTATCGTCGCTACTTCTTACCTGCTCATCTCAATCTGCCCACCTTTATAGTTATCACTAGTTATCCCTGTTTCCAGCTGATCCATCAAAGATCTTCGCCCCTGAAACTCTGCGACATCCTGGTTACCAATTGCGATGTGTCATCCAGCATGTCGCGGTCTTGTATTATTCGTGACTGCCATAAACTTTGTCTTTGCCTCATCGATAATGAGGCCCATCTTCCTCGCTGCAGCTTCTAGAGTCGACACGGTTTCTTAAGTTTTCCTTACTGATCCGTGTTATCAACATACGCAAGAATTCTTTTAAGCTGTGTGGATGTGGTTCCCATCTTGTTTTAATCATATATTACCGATATCACGTGCATCAAATTTTGGCAGAAACTATTCTACGAATGGCATGGTGACTCCATTGATTGTAACATGGCGTTCAAAGCGATTAAGCCAAAAGTGAGCTTCATCGCTGAAGATGATTTTTTTATGAAATTCAGGATTACAAACTTTTGCAGAGCCCAATTTAAGAAGTTTCACTTAAGTAGCGCTTCAAATGATCAAGATGCTTCAGTTCTTGAGTTAATTTGATTTTGTAAGGATGTAAGCCAAAATCTTTAAGCAAAATTTCGCCACAATGTGGTTTGAGAAATTCTCAACTCCTATGAATGGCATAAAATCGCCTAATTCCTTTTTAACTGAAGCACTTATGGTTGCGATTTGTTATTATTAGACTCTTAGTTAATTAGAAGAGTTGTCAAACACAACAACTCAAATGTTCCTTTTTCTAATAGTATACTTATATAGTATATTTACAGAATATCTATGTAATTATAAAAGTTAAAATCATTGTATTTTTTCTCATAATAAGATACACATATCGTATGTGTAATATTTTCTACTTTTTTGTTTCAGGTGAGTACTGCAACCGTGTAATTACAGCAGAATAATGAATGCACCGAGTAACATGGTAGGAAAATAACGGGAAAAAACAGTGAGTAGTAGACGAGTCACATTTGACATGAACGAAATGTAGATCTGCAATAGAAGCCGGCGTCGTTTCGTCGCAACTAAAGCACATACAGTATCCTTCCTGAATACCTTAAGTAGCGTTCTAGTTTTATCCGGTAGATCTGCTACCGAGGTAATATATTACCGTGGCGGGGTGCCTACTGCAAATACCTACCGTTGTGTCTGGAGGTCGAGTGAGTACTCGGCATGCAACGCCAAGACCGCGGGTATGGGTAGTTTTCAGACAGGCCTGAAACCATTTGATGTATGATGTAGACGTTTTCTGGGGTTTCCGCGAAAATTACACGGATATGTGCGGAACTACATGGTTCGGGGGGCGGTTATTTAAGGTCCGTGCTGAATTCTGATTTCACACAATTGAGTTAATACATCATACGAATCTGTAGTGCTCAACTGCAGGTGTTCTGCTTTATAGCCAGTTCTATACCGTCGCGTCGTGGACGTAATGGATCTGGCCAGTCCAGATATATGTCAAATGTATTCGTTTTAATAATTCATTTAAAACATAAAGAATTTTCCTCTTATAATATATAATGAAATAGTATCTCAAAACTAACTCATCGGCTCAACACAATAGCGTTTTGTGTGGTCGCTGGCGAAAGAAAATTACGGCAATGTAGATAAAGCGAGTTAATGCGGTTACGGGAAACAAATGATTGGAAGAGATCCAACAAATTCCCCGGGCAACCGATTCAACCGCAGTAATGGGAGTCAACGGGTTCAAAAGATAAATATTATATAGCTCACGTTGCAGGCGAGCGAAAGATATGGGTTAAAGCGTCATATTTTTAGAGCACAAAGGCCAGTCGACCCATAATCTTTCCCCCTGAAAAATTTCAACGAATATTTCGGGGTAAATTCATAAAACGTGTGAGTATGGCGACTATTTGGACTAAGTTACCATATCAGAAGATTGTTGCCAAAGATCCAATTTGATATAAAATTAGATAATATATATTTGATGAGAACGTTTTTAAATTATGGGTTATATTAAACCAACAAGGCTATAAATAGAACAAAAAAAAAGTCTTAACGTCCTTCAATGTCCCTAGTCAACTATATGACGGTCGCCCTCCCCGTTTAATCTCGCAATAAATTTTCATGTGTAACACGCCCTGAGGACACCACCGTGGTCTCATAGATTTCCGGGTATTCCCGTTGCAGTACATACGCAGTGTGAAATTAATTGCCGTGTGGTGTTATCCCAAATCCGGGTAGTGCATATCTTATAATTAGTATTGTCGATTGTTGAGAGTAGAATTAGCTACTATGTGATATCAGAACGTTAATTAAATCATACAGACGGGAATGTTTAATTTTTGTGGTTTTTCTTTTATTTTTTGAATTAAAAAGTGTAAATAGTTAAATTTTTATATATCTTTTAGATAGAGCGGCAATAACTTGGTAAGTTGAAAACTTCTTCTAAGAATTGCGAAATTTTACAATTCCGGCGTTGAATAAAATGTGTCTTGTCGTCCGTGAACTATTTCATTTAAAAGTTTTCATCTGCGCGAACACCAACTAGTTGGTTGAGGCTAGTTGCACAGCCACACCTTGACATAAACTTTCTGGACGAAAATTTCAGAGGCGCCCCATTCGCGGAGGAAGTCAAACATAACTTTGGTCAACCGTGGCCGACATTGCGCGCCATTGGCTTTGTATTCTGGTATGCATTGTTGGCAGTCGGTTCGTTTAACCCCTTTCGTCTTTGCTTTACTACCAAAAGCTCAACGATTCTACCAGAATTCAAACAAACGACTTTCGGTTAAAGTTTTCATTCAGATTCGTACATTTTTCTTTTAACTTTTCCACTAACATTTTAGCTCACCATTCCGAACGACTAATTTGTAATATTTATTTGATTTTATTCAACAAGTTTAGTTTGGTTTACAGTCATTTGATTAAATCTCTAGGTGTTAATATAAAACTGATGTGGTCTATAGTTCTTCGTATTTGCGTAAATAACCGATTCACGAACTCAACCGTTCGAAATTAAACGTCACTACGGCGTGAGTGTTTTTGTCGAGCAATTTCAATTTCTCATGGAAATTATAGTTGGACGACCGTTAAAATGAGTTATTATTCGTGGAACTGGGTTCCGTCCTTCGCCACGGTTACAATTACTGCCAGGTTAAGTGGCTTTAGATTAATTCCGTATAAACATTCGGATCCGCTAAAGCGACTGTGGGGAAGCGCGACCGCGTCCTAATTGTGTATCTTGCGCGAAACTGCTGATTTACTGCGTGTATCTTTGGCGCACACCGAAAGCTCTAATAAGGAAACTCACTCGCAACGAGTTTCTAGGTACCTACAACCAAACTGTTTTGCGAACCTTCGTTACAGCACCCAGCATGATTCACCAGAAACTGGCGAGCATTGGATTTCACACTAAGAAATTTCAACAAGAACTTTGTTCCAAACTGATTTGTTTCTTGTTTGCCCGTCCAAATCTAAAATGTAATTTCAGTTTCAAAACATTTCAATCTGTAATTAAAATTTCTTATTTCAAAAAAACTTTGGTAATAACATTATAATTACCGACGAATTTATGAGATTACATCATAATGTACACCGATGGTGAATATCATTGTTGGTTATCGACATCTTAATGCGATTATGCCTAGACCTGTTCGGAGTAGGGTAAAGTCATTCGATAAGGACACATCCTTAAATTAATATCGTTAAATTGAACAGTAGTAATCTAGTTTGTCGTAGAGTTTCTTAGTAATTATACATTGAATAATCCTCGCTTCAAGTGAAGTGATTAAGATGAAGTGATAAAACAATCAAAAGTAATAAGAATAATAAAAGATCTTTAAATTACATTGTAAAATCCTTATGATATAAAAGATAAGCCTGAGAAAGGATAGAAAAGTAGAAACGTAGAAGATTAATTGCTAAAACGAATTTTCCGAGAACTCCGTATTCTTATAATCAAAAGACGTAAAAGAGATATGAGAAAAATGGTTTCAGGTTTTATGAAAAATGTATGGAAAAGTTCTACAAGTCATTCAAAAAGTAATTAGCGTAGCTCAAAATATTTTTTATTGAGAAAAAATTAGTTAAAACTGTGCGCTAATCGTATAACATTTACTCGTCTAAATAAGTTTGTTTAATAAATTCTTTATTGTATACTAGTATACAATTTTCAAAATTAATGATGGTTGAACGCTCTACTTTAAGATAAAACTTTAAAATACTTTGCAATTCATTACAAATTCTTGAAACTTCCAAAATTTATGATAGTTTAGTTAATACAGCACCTTCTTATTCCAAAACTTGCAACTTTGCAATTATTTAACATCTCAAACGGTTTTCTGTCAACGCCTCATTAATATTTCAGTTTTCCTGTAACGCCCAAGAAAGATGTGAGACCCGAGAAATGGTTATTGCATGATTTATGTGAAAGTAGGACGTTGTCGGTGTCATTATTTTAAAGGTAACGTGTACTCAGTTGTCCTTTCATATTCGATGGTAACGTAATGCTTCACAAATCATCTCCATGTCCGCGTTAATCAATCCATCACTGATATATAGATGGCGTTTATCTTCCGTGCTACCCATATGGGTCACGTCATAAACCCATTGCACCGTGATTAATTAAATTGTTGTCTGGTCAATTCTCTCCATTATTAACAGCATCCGTGTCCTTTGATTTGGCTACATATTCATGCGCTTTTCTTTATTTTACTTTGATTCTCTAATCTAGAAAATAATAAAAAAATCCACCTATGAAATCTTAAAAATAGCTTTAGCCAGCAGATACGTTTCATCGATCCACTTTTTCAAATGCGCATACATTACTGATAACCGTACGTTACCTCGAAAATGAAACCATAATAGTATTTCATTCTTAAGCGGCTTTTTCCCGGCGGCTTTAAAATTTCAAACTGAAACGCGTGATGCAAGGATAAAGCGAGTTCCCCCGTAGGGTTGTGAATTGCTGTTTAATGAGCGTTCATAATAGAACCTGGTGTATAATGTGAATCATCAATGCAAGTCAACATAAATGCATTTTTCAGATGAGATGCCTTTTAATGATACTATACAACGCAAACAGAATACGTGAACTAGATACATTGCCTAATTAATTGTATACAAAGCATGCAAATGCTTGAATGAAATTGTTTTATGCATACTATATTCTAAATATCGATTTAATTCTACTTTTTCAATTCAATTCAATTTTAGATATTAACAAATAATAACGAAAAGAACTTCGGTTGTGTTTCTATCTGAGCGATTAATAACAGATAACGCTCACAAATACACATGCAATTGGAATTTGGATTAAACCACATTTTCAATTATTTTCAATTTTAATTAGACCAGTTCCGACGAGTAGCGAGATAAATTAGCATATTAATCCAATCGTGAAAAGGAGTATAAATTGAATTCCATAATGTAATAATCACAACGTATGTCACATTTTTGTCATGTGTACACAATGTATTTTTGCATAACTGGAGAATATAAAAATGTGCCTTTGTTATAATATTACTGTTCCTGTATGTAGATTTTAGTAATTATGCATGGTGCAGGTGGGGTATGTGGAGCAGTGATGATACAACAAGAGATATGAGAGTAAACAGTTGCGAAAAGCTGATGGGACAGTGTGATGAGATAGGACAAAAAATATGTAATAGAAATAGATCTAATAGATAACAAGACAGGGGTGCAAATAGATCTAACCGCTAAGTTTAGCCTCATTTGAGGCCCCAGTGTTAACAAATACTTCAGAGCTGCTCCCCATATTGTCCTCGCATACAACAAAACTTTCTCCTACATAGCCATAGAAACTCATCATAAGATATTATCCAAAAAAGCGCACCCAATAAGAATTCCAGTAAAACTCCTCTTCGTGTTAGATATAACTTGACATCATAAAATTGTTCAGGTGTGTCTTAGTGCTTTCTTGGTAGGTGCTTTTTATAACATCGATACTTTGTACTCAATTGCAGTGCTTCTTCTGTCTGAACTTTAGCGGTCAAGTTTTTAATTTAAGAGTCATTATGATTATCTTCTGCCTTCAGTGCTTTCACTATCAAGTTAGGGATTGGGTATCCGCAGTCATATTTCCTAGAAATTTCTTGTGGTCATCGTGAGGTCCGTCCTATTCCGAGGCAGGTTGTCACTTCTTTCAATTGATTGTTCATTTTGATACAAACCCACAGTGCGTTGACATCTTCCGTTTTGGATAGAGATACGTCATCTAGATATCACCTTAGCTTGTGTTCCTGCGTGACAGAGACCCAACCCAACCCAAAGGAGTATCTGAGGCAAAGGTGTATTTCATAAAGTAGTTGTCGGTGTATAATATTGCGTTTTCAGTACTATGTTGTAGATTGAAAAATGTGTGATAACCGATAAACATGTGCTTTTGCAAAGTCTTTAGCCGCAGGTTTTAGATAAAAGTATTATAGTGAATGATAGTCTTGGTGATTATTCATATTCCAAGTTTTTTTCCAATTAATTTAGAAAAAAATATCAGAATAGCAGTGTTATATAAAATACTGTTATTTAAAATTGTTATAAAAATTTATTATGCTTTCCATACCCAGTAATAACAAAAATTCTTTGAAAATAAATGTCACATATGAAAAAAGTTGGAGAAAAATATTTCTTAAAGATGAAAGTAAGCGAGCACTGTCCAAAATTGTTTTGGGAATTGTTTCCAATTCCATTTTTTATGCGTGATGACACAGGGATTTCGCCCCGTTATTTTTATTGCTATGTTACGTTTCTTCCCTCTCCGCAATATATCAAAAGACTGTACGATAACTTTGTTTCTAATTTGGCATTTACGACATTGGCGTAGGTTCTCCCTACGAAATATATCAACATCTCACTCCCTAATATATTTTTATAATTGCATGCCTTAAATAATCTCTTTTTTTATTTCAACTTGATTTTTATGATTGTTTGACGCGAAACGATATCTGTCGTAAATATAGGTCGTTTGGGTCACCGATAAGGCTCAGATAGTATATCTACGGGAGGCTCGTCGTAATTGGATGGCTTGTCGCATAAGACGACAGAACGAATTTGTTTTCGAGAATTTTCCGCGTGATACACAACTTTCTCGTTAGGGGCACGCTGACATCTCATGAATTGCAAACGAAAGCTCGCATAATTTTCCAAGAGTCGTCTTCCCACACCCAAAATATGGAAATGAGAATCAAGCATAACTACGGGAGTACTCACGTACGTTGACGCAGCGTGTGAACTTCAAACGGCACCATCGGCTGGAGCGGCGCCGTTACGCTCAACATCCGGACGTCCTGCTTACCATTACTGCCTTCTGTCATATGCACAACATCATTGACGAGCATTCTATTCACACTATACATATTACAATGGACGAGACTATTCCGATATGTTCACGTCATCTGACATCGTGAATGCGCTTACACAACTATAAAGTTTAATGAAACCTTTATTAAAGATTATATTGGTTAACTCAATATTTAGTTAAAAAATTACTAGTTATAGAAAATTGAAGTCATACATAGAAAATATATTTACTTTTCGTATGATCACAGATATGTAACGTAAGAAAACGTCGTCTGAGTATTTATTTAAAGGATATGATGCGACTCAAAATTGCGACGTTTGTGTATTCAATCATTTTGAAGTAAAATAAACTTGGTAGATATCTCGGAAAGAACCAATATCCCATTCGCAAACATAAAATTGTTATCTAGGGCAATCGCTGGTATATAAAGAATATTTAACCACTTTCGTACTTCTATGGTCAACTAGTACGGGAATAGCGTTAAGAATGAAACGATTTTATCGACGAAATAGGTCATCTGTCGTCTTGTATGTTGCAGATAGATTGGATTTTTATCTTGAGAAAATCTGTGGTTTCTTCTAACATCGGATGAAATAATAATCTAAATTTTTTTTTGTTAGAGTATTTGATCCTTCGACACGTTCACCTACATCTAAGGATATAGAGAAGTGCTGAAGAGTATTTGTATGCCGTTGACCTCGGCGCAAAGCAACTTAGGCCCTTAATGGTGTTTTATGTTTCCTTACCGTCTGAGCTGACAAAGTAGAGAAGATTCACAGGAATAAATGGCTTTCCTTTGCCAGTCTCGCAACCATTTTCTACATATACGATACGAAAGAGAACCTTTCCGTTCGGAGATACTTTTATTTTTGGTAAAAACCTCCTCTTCTAAAACGATTTTAATGTTTTATTATACTTTAAAAAACATTTCGTTGTTTTTAAATGGATGTCATATTGTAATGGAGTAATCCATTATACGAAGATAATTAAACCTTCGTTATAAGATGAACAGAGTATCAATCATACCTTAATCTAATGCCAATTGGAAATTAATGGTGGACACTAGGTACTGTAACAGCACGTTGTATTTCATGCTCTAATGAAGACAGGTATATTTCATAATCTGTTATGTAATGCATACCCTAACTAGCTCGTTCACCGTAACGGACTTTCGGACATCAACTATAATTGGACGCGAACAATTCCATTTAGAATTAAACAATAAGCATTCATAAAATATCTACACAAAAGAAAAGATTTCAGATTAAAATAATAAAACACCGAAGTAGGTAATCTGGTGTGACATAAAGGTAGAATGATTATGCAATTCAAACCTTTACTGGAATAAGCAGTATCTGTTGATTTACTGTGGTCAGAACTGTAATAAAAGTTCTACTGGTAGCCATACATAGAGAGATTAAAATGCATAAAGCGATATAAATTATCAAGGTATTAAGGACTAATATCCCATTATAACCTCATTTTACGGCGTCCCCGGGGATTTAAACAGGGAGTTATGAGAGTGATATTAAAAGTCTGACGCTGTGCGTTGTTTCTATTTTTTATTCGCAAAAACAACTTTAATATTCGCCATACGGCATCCACTCTGCGCCGTTGCGATAACATTAACTTTAATCATCCTCAATCTATCTTCTAAAAAATGAGAAAGCATTACAATCATTAATAAAGTTCGTAATTTAGAAAAATGAGGGAACGCTAATCGTAATTTCCATTTAGCCATCTTTAAATTAAAAACGAAAGAAAAACAAATTCCAACTGTAAAACATTGACTCATTTTAAACATTTCTCATGAATCGAATTTCGTTTGTAGCGGCATCTGGTTTTTACGATGTGTGTTGCTTCCATTTTCTTAGGGCACGGTATTCGTTATCGATTGCCCCTCGTCTGTTTGCTCATTCAAATTCATGCGTGATAAACAGTTCGCATTCTGTAGAAGATGGTCTCGGGAAATATTCCGATTCGAATGGTGAAAGTTATTTGGTGAGAAATGTATGCGACGGTATAAATACGTAGATCCCATCTGTTTAACCTACCACGAAATGAATGTTTCTCGAATGTTTATATCTTACTGTTGTCGTGCACAAAAGAAATATTTAAAATATCTATTTTCTCAAGTACGAATAAAGAGATCTCAATTTGTTAGTATTTTCTTATAATATCCTAAGGGCAAAGATCTCTTTTCTGTAAGTAACATATGGTGATTCCTTATCAATCAAGAACTTTATAGCGAGGAGGATTAAATGTCTCCAAAAATACCTCGAGAAACTGCTCATTCTTTCATTATTGTTTTTACAACTTATAGATTTTGGGTTGCGAAAACTTGCCCATTCCAAGATAGTTTGGAATCAACGATTTGATTAGAAACGTAACCAACCGGAATCAATCACCATAAATATTATCACTAGATATTGAACCAAAAACTAGAATTTAGTTCCTATTACTATAGAAGCTGTATATAACTTCTTCACACTGGAATCACCCGCAGGACAATGATATTATCCATAGAATGCTGGAATTACTCACCACATGCTGGCTTCATCCATTATAAGCTGAAATCAATCGCTATATTCTGGTTGTAATAACTATGGAAGCTGTGCCTATCTTATGGATATCAGATCTAATCACTTTCGACACTGCACTCAATAACTGGACACTGAAATCGCCAACGGGACATGACATTATCTACAGAATACTGAAATCATACGTTAGATACTGGAATAAACTGCTATATTCTGATTCCAATGATTATAGGAATTTCTGAATACTGAAATTAATTTATATCAATTGGTAGAATGAACTGGGATGATGTCTGTTTTTTTTCTTTGGTCGTCTGCGAATTTGGGTTGGGTTGGGTTGGGATGAGTTGGGTTGGGTTGGATTGGATTGGATTCTCTAGAATATCTTTTACGAAGAAGTAGTATCACGAATTGGAGGTCCAAGTCAGGTAAATAGGAAGTTCTTAGGATTGGTCGTGAGATCGATTATGCTATACGCTTAGGAAGAAGCCCTAAAGTACAAAAAATACAAAAATCTAATAAGACCAATAGAGAGAAAAGTATCAATAAGTCCTCTACTCGTCCAAGAAAGATCCAGGAACTGGCGAAATAAGGACACACGGATTGATGAAAGTCATAAGGAAATGATGAATCAATGGTTGAAAATCAACTGTCATTAAAAATGTCAGTGTGTGGCGGGAGAGTGTCACAGCTACCGATTACCATACAACACAAGCGATTACACTTCACTACTCAGTATTTCCTAGTATCTCAAAGAGATAAAAAAAAATTACTTAGATGAGTGTTGGTTTAGATGTGGGAAACCCGACACATCACTACGCACCATATTCCACTATGATAGATTCCAGCAATTAAGAAATTCAGCTGAGATCAAGTTGGGAGAAGCAGTCACCGTAGAAAGTACACTGATTGGACAACAAGGCACCACTACGATGGACTTTCTAAGGTAAGTGATGCAGATGAAAAAGGCTGCTGAAAGAGAAAAAGTAATAGAAGCAGAACAGAAAGAATATATTTTGCAACGGCGTTCCTAAATTCTGTAAGCGAAGAAATAGATGGAGGTTTGGTTGGATTGGGTTTGGTTGGGTTTGATTGGGTTAACACCCAGCATTAAGATGCTGGAATTATTCATAGCAGTCTGGAATTATTCACATAATGCTGAAACTACCCAGGGGGTAATGAAATTATCCACAGAATATGGAACTGCGCACTGAATACTGGTCTCATCTACTAGATACTAGAATCATCCACTAGGTACTGAAACCAACCACTATGTTCTCGTTGTAATCACACAACACTGAAATTACTCACTTAATATTGGACCAGATACTGGAATCAACCTCGAAATTATGATTCCAATGAATATAAAAACTATATGTATTTTGTGGATACTGGAACTAATTTCTGTAACTACTACATCTAACAATAAGATACTGGAATCATCTACACAATGCGGGACTTACCTACTAGATACTAAAATCAACTTTTTTTTAAATTGTATTAATACTAGTTAGTTTGGATTTTGAAAGATAACTGTTGGTTTTATAAAAGGGAATTAGAATGGTCGACCATAATTTAGTATCTGTCTGAAGCGTGCGCTGAGTTTCAATAAACTCGCAACGTTTTTTACAATAGGCCGCGCTATTGTGAAAACTGTCAGCAAGCATTGTGTAAGCGAATACACGACCGTAAAGCCCAGTGATACGAAAACGCGTGATTTATTTGCGCCGTTCGAACGAACTAACGAATATTCGCCCGTTTGAACGACGGATCTCGCAAAACCGTCTCGCTAATCCACTTTTAATTAAATGTACTTTGAGCAATATTTTTTCCAGCCGAGACGTTTCTTTGTATAGTATTGATTGATTTCGGTGTAGTTTCGTTTTAACTTAAAAGTTTCGGTGAAATTTTAAAATTAACCGCAGAAGCCTTAAAATTTTCGTATTCGCTCGGTGATAATAAAGGAATTAATGGGAGTCCGTAGTACAAGAGGACGAAGTTAACCACAATGGCTGGTCATCCATCGTCACGTATTTACGGCCTCTTTGACTTTACGCTCAGGACGTGACTTTGCGGATTAAGTGCAGAAAGTCGATAATTCGCTCGGGTGAATTTATAGCTTAGCATCCGCACTGATAAAGCCCTAATCTAATTGCGAAGGTGGTTCGCTCTTTTGTGCGATGGAATTAAATTTTGTACGTTAGGTGAATCTACGGATCTTCCTATACAATAGTTATTGTATAAAAGAGAGTTTTTATTTTAACATCTTATTTTTTTATTGAAATTCTGTATCTAACAGAATTGTTAACGTGGGATTAATTAATTTAATTGGAACGGGATTTCGAGATTCATGAAAATAAACTTTTAGGGAAAATATAAAATTAGGAACTTGTTCTTTTTAAAAGATAATAAACAAGAAATTTCTCAAAGACGGGGACGTTATTGCTAGAATTTATCACAAAAGTTTCAGAGTAATACGATAAAAGAGATGTGGATATTTTCACAATTAATTTAAAACTTGTTCTTGCCGTACTTGGTATCTCTAGTATCCTTTCCGATGAACTTTATTTATGAGCAGTCTGAAAACAACAATAAAAAAGTTTTAGATAAAATAAAATAACTAATTATTTATTAAGTAATTAATAATTGTTCATAAAAATAATCGCTAAACAAGAAATAGTGTTCTATAAACGAAAATAATATCGGAAATACGTGATGAGTTGAATTGAAAGCATATTTCTAACCGCAGAATCGTACCCAGTTCAAATGATATCAAGCTGTTTTACACGTGCAGTAGCTTACTGAGTTCGAGTTAAAGAACGACACACTCCACATACTATATGTACGTGCTTTTCTGAAAACAACATTGACATTGCCCTCGGGTATGAAACAAGAAAGAAAAAATAGTACGAAATAAACTGGATACTCGGAGATTTTTCGCTCGGTGGGTCCGTTTTATGTGTTCGTGGTTTGCAATACGAATTTTCTTTTCATGTAAGGAAAGAAGTTGAAGAGAGTGCGTGATGTATATTCTAGTAGAAAGACCGACGTTCAAGGTAACTGGGCCTTTATTCAAATTTAAGAGACCGTGTTTTAAAAATCTAATCTTACAAACATTTTTGTGATATTGGTTACTCTTGTTAACTGAAGTTGAAGGAAATTTATTATGCACACCCTTACAAGAAAGTACGAATATGTAATTAGAAGGACACTCGTCTCAAGGAGAATATTAAATTTTCTTCCAAAACTAGAAAATCAGTTTTCAAGGTAGCGAGAAGATTTCGCGTCTGCATCTCCACACAGGACTGTTCTCTATAATTAATGCATTAATTAGATTTGCCATGTTGGGAAGTTAGAATTGCCGAGAACTTATTACACATAAGCATACAATATTACCACGTCCGCCCTCTAGGAGAAATGTGTTAAGATTTAAATGTGAAATGTGGACGTGTCGCGGTAGCTACAGGCGAAGTTACGCAGTGCACTAGATCTCCTTCACCAAGATCATAAATTTTAATGCAACTCTGTCACAAATTAAGTTTCAGATTTCACGTGCACATCTTAATTTCGCCGTTCTCTTCTACGGCGCTTTATTAACGAACGGAACTATCTGACTGTTCTTGTGGGGAGCAGTGCCGTTCATTTCCGGGTGGAAACGGTTCTACCGGATTAAACCGTATTGCGGCAAACTGACGATGTCAGGATGCCATTGTACAAATGATTTAATAAACTCGTTTATTCGCCAAATATGCTGTTGTGGAAAATTGTGGTTAACCATCATTACCAGAGATCTGTCATTTCCGAACATTATTTTCGACACTCCCACATTATGTTGCGCAAATTCAAATTAATTTAGTTAATATTTAATGTGCTTAAAGAGTATTGTGAATAAAAATTTTTCGGGTATATTTGTGGCGTGTTATTTAGAACCTATATCCATACTTCGAATATTTAACTCTCACTCCAATTCAGGTATTATTGTTTTATTGTGTTTTAAAACCATATCATTTTTTATGGACGATGTAAATTTTGTTTTGTGCTCGAATATGCTTTTTTTTGTTTTCATACGTTTGATTCGCAATAGAATATGCGTTCCATTTATTTTACAACCAGCATCAAAAAGCTCTGGTAGTTCAAATAGAAAAAATAAAAACAGTTTTATAGGGCGCTATGAACGGGATTTATGCGACGACTTTTATCGTCCACTTCCAAGTTTCCACCAAGCGGACACAATTAAGATATAATCGTAGATAGAGATCTCCGTAGCATCTATTGTATACCAACCGGAACATAGCTATTATTCTCCTAGTTTGCTTACGGCAATTTCTTACTATCAAATAATAGTAGTCATTGTCTATTTGTTTTGCATGTATGTTTATATTCAACCAATATTGAACATGCAACGTTGTATCTCTATTGGTAAGTTCTCGCGCCGGTTTAGGTCAGTATTATTAATCTTAGTATCGTATTAATATCGTTTACACCACGTCTGCGAATGTTGGGTTCGTGTATTATAACCACTACATACGTATAATTGCTCTCGTATACGTACGTTGGCGTATTAACGTTGTATAGCTAGGTTACATCGGATAATTACTCAGAGAGGAGGATACGCATTATCTCTAGAATATTACAACCTATAGACTAGGGTGGGCGCCAAATTACTATAGCCGAATTGTGTTGATCGAAGGTATAAGATAATGCCAGTCAATGCATATTTATAAACCAATCAATATGCAAATTATGAGAGGGTCGTAATTGCTATAGTATTACCCTAATATCGTCATCCTATTTGCTTCACAAATGGATGTTATATAGAATTTATATAAATGTCTCGTTGTCTTATCGATATGCAAATTGTAAAGTTCAATTTGAATTAGTTAATTTAATTCTTTTTTGTCGCTGTTAGGTTATTTTTGTGAGCTTATATATTACATTGGAATTACAAGGTTCTATTTTACGATAAGCCATCTAAATGTTTTTAAAATTTCGTTATAATATATACTTAAAAGAATTTAACAGCTAAGATCTAGCTAAATAAAAAACATTCACTCCAACTCTACCTAAAATAACATCTGCTGAATATCGGTTATTTGAGTTACTTTATTTTATTAACCTGAACCTAAATCAAATCGAACCTTACTACATTTATCTCATCTCATTCGCCGAAAGGCAATTATTTTAAATTATACTGTTTCTCAATCCATTAATGTCAACATCAAGTGTCCAAAAACACAACCAACCTAAATCAAACTCAAATACATTCTGTGGTGGGAAAGCAGACAACTCATCATATGCCCATACCATATCAACTGTTTGGTTTCCACCCCATTAATTGTTGTACAAATCCTAGTTTTCTCATTTAGTACATGTTCCAATCTTGATACTCTGCATGTTCTTCTTAGAAAGTCCATCCCCATCATTTCAAGGGTTGCGTTCACAACGCTTACTCGATTCACCCAGGTTTAACCCTAGTCGTTCATAATGACATCCATGTGGACAACATATATAATAATGGATGTCATTATGAACGACTAGGGTTAAACCTGGGTGAATCGAGTAAGCGTTGTGAACGCAATCAAGGTGTTTTCTTCTTTTCGTAGTGTGCTGCCAGTATTGTGACCCGTATGTTAAAATTAGCTCTACTTGACCATAACAACTAATTTCTATTCTTCAAATATCTATATGGTGATTCTCCAACTATACGCACAAACTTGGGTATTTATTCCTCATGACAAATAAGGACTAATAGATGAAAAAAATTGTAGTAAAAGTTTTTTAGTTTCCTAGATATTTGATATTCGACATCTAGATAATGTATTTCGAAATATAGTGGATATTTAGAAATATCCACTAATTAGAAAACAAAACTTAGCAACCAGGTTTTTCGTGGTCCAAATAAAAACCTTGAATAAAAATACATTTGATTAACGACTTAAATTCTGAAATAGATTTATAGGTTGGATAAAAACAATAAACTTATTTAAAAACTGTTGCGTGCATATAAAAGAAAACAGTGAAAGATATCTCCTTAGATTATCATTACAATACAATCGCAGAGTTGAATAATTAGAGCGCAGCTGCAATTTATGCGTTGGTGTGGTCAAAATGGTTCCTGGAAATAGTGAATAAACTAGCGCGATAACTCAACGACATCAGAGTAAAGGGAGGGATCTCGTCGAGCAAGGGTTTTGTGGTCGGCGTTGGTTAATATTTAACAGCGGTCCCTTAACTTTTAAGCGGTAATTGTTTTATAAAACCTGACCGAGGGCTCGCGCAGTTTAAAATGCAATTGTAATGGCCGACCGAGCTGGACGCACGTACCCGGGCTCGTTAAACGGCCGGACGCCGGAGGAACGTGTTTCGAGAGCTTTTCTGTTCCACCGAAGGCCGGAATTTAATTACGAAGCTCACGTGGCCACCGGCAATACGAACAGAGAGTACTTTCCGAATAAAACGAACGCTTTGTTTATTGAATTTATACCTATCGACAATTGAATCTGTACAATTTCATTTGTAGACCAGTTTATTTCACATTTCAATCATGTTTAATACCAAATTCATATAAAAAGATATAAAGAAAAAAGTGTAAAACATCATAAATATTAATTGTCTTCATTATGTTGTTTACAGTCAAAGGGGACATCTTCTGGTAAAGGACCAGATTTATGAAAGTTCGGAAACTGTTCATAGGGTACTTCTAATTCAAATCGACGAAATTCCTGAGATAATTCAAGTGGTTCGTACACACACCGTTTCTTTTCGTCATCGTATCGCACCTCGATGTATCCTGATAATGGAAAATCTTTTCTCAATGGGTGTCCTTGAAACCCGTAATCTGTTAAAATACGTCGAAGATCCGGGTGATTCAAAAAGTATATTCCGAACATATCCCATATTTCCCTTTCGTGCCAATTTGCGCCTTCAAAAATGCAAACGCACGAGTCTAAAGGGCTTAATTCGTCCGTGTAGGTTTTCACACGAATTCGAGAGTTAAACCGTAACGAAAGTAGGTTGTAAAAAATTTCGAATCGATACTCTCTACTCGGCACATCTATGGCTGTTACATCGCAAAGACTTGCGAATTGCGCGTTTTGATGATCTTTTAAAAATTGAAGAACTGGTAAAATTCCTTCGGGAACGATACATATTTCTAATTCATCCCCTTTTGTTATTTGTACTTTTTGAATGAATTTTGGTAATATTTGAGCGCAATAATTTCCGAATCGTTTTAATTGTTCACGTTCTTTTGGATGCGATTTCCTCACAGTTGGTTTAGGATCACATTGTATCGCAACATTTGATTTTTTATACGGACAACTTCCAAATTTAAAACGCCCTGTGTTATTTTTGGTAAATATAGGTTTTAGTAAGTTTTTTAAATTAAAATTCATTTAATTAAATGTCAAATTAATATTTTTCTGTCAAGTTGTTTAAAAGAAAACTTTTACATTAAATCTGTCATTAAACTAATTAGATTTTAGATTACGAAATTGTACTGAAACAAGGATTTAGGAGGAGTTCAAATGGATTAAAAGATAATTATAAACTTTGAAGAATTAAGCTTTGAAAGATTAATTTAATACGAAGTAAATATGATACAAAATATTGAGTAATACTCAAAATAATCGATTTCATTTTCTCGAAGAGTTTCTAATTAAAAGAAGAATTACTTGGTATTATGGAAAGGTAGAGATTGTCTGAAGGTAAAAACGGCCTAGAAACGATAGATTGCAATCCGGATAATCTACAGTAGGATTTCGTATTCTAGGCACGTTAATTTGCTTTTTAATTAAAATCTGAGATAGCTTTCATTACGATTCCGATTGCGTTCTGTGTAAGTGCAGATATCGGTTATTTTTGAGGGAATATTAATCCACCGCTTGGGATAACGCCGGGTTTGAAAAAAAAACGAATCGTGTCATTGTTGAACTCGCTTAAAACGGGTTGAATGCAAAATTCGGATATTTTTATAGCGGTACATTTTAATGAGAAAAGCATTGATTTTTTTGTCGACCTCATCAATTCCCCACTAAACTAGTTGGTTGCACAAATAAAAATAATTAATAGCAATTCGCAAATTACAACAAAGATAAATAAATTGCAATAATTAATAACTGAATTTGAACGATATCCACACGCGAACAGAGTGCTATATGTTATCGTAAATCAACTTTTTTGCTATTGTAAAAATTCAAATGCATTTCCCGGTATGAGGATGAACGTTGAACATTTCAATTGAATTTTCCGCAAATAAACATTGATTAACAATTCGGTCAACGAATACTCCGAATGCCAAATGCGTCGATTGCAAATCACGTAAGCATCGTATTTACGTTGACATGGTGTACGCGTTTTTTTTATTAGACGCTCCTAGCAACGCCTATTCATCCTGGTAGCTAGCTCCCTTTGAAATACCACCACCTCGCCACATTTGAATATTGATCATCCCTCCGGAAGGTGCACACATGAATTTCAATCGAAACGGACCAGGTCGTTTAGTCATGTGGCTTGCGAAATCGGATGCGTACCATTCAAGAACATGACACTATATTAAATATCTTAAGATATGTAACTGATAGATATTGGGACATGTACTAAAGATTTGTAGAGAATTAAAAAATTAAAAAAATCATTTGGGTTTAGCCGTGCGTCTGAAGATGTACGGAAAAAACCCGAAATTTTCTAGTTCTAGGTGTAGTTTTAGTTCCACTTTTAGTTATAGCTATTATTTTAATTTAATTTACTATTGATAAATCGAAAGATTTATAATTAATTTTAATACACCTAGAGTTACTTCATTAATTTCTTTTAGTTAAGGTAACTATTTCATAGTTAACATAGAAACTGAATCTCAGAATCTCCGTACCTTCCAAAATTATGGTTATGGTTGTAACCGCGAGCTCGAACTTCTTGTATCGATTAAGGACAAGTTGTAATGCTGACGTTAATTAAAGTTCGGCAAGTTCGCGCAGGGATAATTTTACAAAGTGGGGCCCTACCAGCATATAGAATGTTACCGGGCACCGTAAACATTTCGAGTACTATACCCATTTATTGATAATTAACAAAGTTTTGCAACAACAGAAATTGTTGATTGAAACTTTATCAATCTAGAAATAATCCCGATGTCGTTAATTAAATTAATTAAGTTAATAAAATCATTTTGATGTAACTTATTTAAATAATTATGTATTAATGTAATTGTTTTATTTAACAAATTAATATCAAAAAGTAGTTTTGGTTAAAATTGATATACGTAACACTCTAAACTCGGTAGCAATCTATTTAGTTAATTTCAGCGAACCACTTGGAGAAGTTAATGTGCACTCAAGCTTCCTTGATGACATTTTAATGGTATTAAAGAGTTCAGCTTACCAACGTTGAGACTAATTTGAAATAATGTGTGTTAAAAAAATATAACAATTCACAAAGTGGCTGAACTTTAATTCATTAAATAGTAGCAAATGTAATTACTTTTAATGCACTACTTAACTGAAAAAACGGTAGCAAATTTCAGCTGCATTCAATTTAATATGTTTCGTACAAGTGTAAACACCAAAGGAAAAATCGATTCAACTTTAATTAAATAAAATTAAATTTCGTTTGATAAATATAACAGTGCTGATCCCTTTTAATTAATACAAAATGAAAGGGCACTCCAACAAACGTTAAATCTGACAATAATTAACGACCCTGATGCACATGTCCAAAAACAATCGCAAAAAAAATACGGAATGCAATGGAAATTTAGTTCGTTACATCCACTCCCAAAAAAAATACACGAACATTTACAAAGAATTAACAAATTTTTTTTGGTAATAATTTACTAATTTACT
Organism: Onthophagus taurus; assembly: GCF_036711975.1. NCBI lineage: Eukaryota > Metazoa > Arthropoda > Insecta > Coleoptera > Scarabaeidae > Onthophagus > Onthophagus taurus. The sequence goes on from NC_091967.1 coordinate 9,146,472, forward strand.
ATCAGAGAGTGAAAACATTAAAAGCGAGGTTTTCATACATAAACGTTTCGGGAAAATTTAATGTAATCTTAGCTTTATTTGTCGTATCAGCGTTGCTTCACCAAAATAAATATTTAATTATCGTGATTCACTTACTTGGAGGGTGGAAACAATGGCAGAAGGTACGTCTCTGAACTCCATTTGAAATCCTAATGGAGATTTTATTGTCTTACGAAAATCCGTCCATCCCGTCTAATCCTATTCAATACGAAATGTGTCGTCTGTTTACGAAATTAAATTAGAATTGCTTATTCGAGTGAGCGTCCTCGTCGGCGGTTCTTCCACTTGGAAGACGGAACATGACCGTTCGACTGTGAAAATGAGAACGGTTTGTTTAAGACCTTTACCAGACCAACACAACCAGTTATTTAATCAATAGATAATTCAACCGTACAAGAAGATTATGGATAAATCGCAAGATCGAATAGGAATTTCGGATATTGAGATTTATAAGATGATATGCTAGTACAGTAAAACCTCGATATATCCGACCTTGTTATAACTTCGATAACGGAGAAACGTAGAACTAACCTAGACCTAGAACTAGAAACATTCGGGTTTAGCCGCACGTCTCTTAAGACGGCTAAACTCGAATATTTCTAGTTCAAGGTCTAGTGTTAGTTCTAATTTTAGTTGTTATTCAGAGTTAGATCGTTGTATATTTTTCATTCAACTGAAGACGCACGGCCAAACCCGAAACTTTCTAGTTCTAGGTCTAGTGTTAGTTCTAGTTTTACTACTAGTAATCGAGGTTTTACTATGTATGTATGTACATGCTAGGTACTACGTATGTAGCTTTTTGGTCGAGTTCAGAAATCTTTTAAGAACTCAACATTTGATCAATAATTTATTATTTCATCATAAAACATTTTGCTACGATGTATGCTAAAAAATGGTTTTTATATCAAATTTTTTTGGTTTCAAATAACAATAATTATTTGCGTAAAAGGAACAACCTAACATCACCACTTTTAACGTTTTATCCAATTCCTCCAAAAATTTGCATTCAATTACATTAATGGATGTGGAAGGCGTTTCACGAAACGTGCAGTTCAGTGGTAACAAGTCGAAACGGATATTTATTTTAATTAGACTCAGTGAATTAACATGGCGCTCCGTCGTTGCTCAAAGGTACATCCCAAATACCACAGAGGATGGCAATTTATTTGTGCAGCTCCGCCCAAAGCTTTCTTGGAAATAGGGAAATAAACGATCCGCTAACTGAAACCTACCAGTTAATTAGTTGCTACTTTTGCCGTTAAGGTAGAAATAAAAGAATGTGATATAAGAGTTTAGTTTTGTTCATTTCTAGTTAATGAAGTAGATATTTATGCTTCGTTCCATGAATGCTTTAGGGAATACTAATACGTCGTTTCAAAGAATGTCAAAATGACCACAGTTGATAGCGTTCGTGATATCTCAATAACAATATTTCCGGTAGATATTTGAATGCAGACCGAACAATATAACTCAGGGAATTCTATTGCTCACGTTCTCGGACGTGGAAAAGTTTGGTAGGGCATCACAACAGCTTCGGAATTCAATATAGATTTTTTTCTCCCGAGTGGTAACCCCGAAGTGGATTAGGATATGCAGGTTCAGATGCATATTTATGAGACTCAAACTTCGTCGTTGACAGGTTTTCCCGTACAATCGGCCGGGAACTTTGATATATGAAACTTGCGTCGCCCACGATTTTACCACAAAAGACCGCGAAAAGCGCAAAGCTGCCGGCTTTTTCGAGACACAACTCGCTCGTAGACGAGTACGATTTGAATTTAAATTTAACGTCGAGTTCTTTTCGAACATATGGACTATTGTCGATCGAATGAAACGAGACACTAACACAATATAGAGACATCGAATTTATGTCGTGTTTACAAATAAGGAATAAAATAAAAGAATAAATAATCCATCATATTTATACGTTTAATATTGAGTTGACGATTTAAAATATTTAATTAATTAAACATTAATAAAAAGTAAATATTAATTTCACGGAAAAACTATAATAAAATGTTTTCGACGAACGAATCGTTCGTATTTATTTCAAATTTTGAAACCTAAATCTATATTAAAGAATAACCTATTATTTTGTAAATAATAAAACATTTACCACATTTCGAAATAAATTAAATTTGAAATAAATAAAATATATACCGTGTATGTGACGATGAATTTGGACACATTGTTTAATTTTTCGTGATTGTTTGTTCTTTGCGTTTCAATAGGTTTTTGCTTAACCGAGATTTATTTTTCAGGTCATGCGGAAACGAGATTGCACACCCGCCATCCGCATACCGGAAGTGTACACCACCGTTCGATTCGAGCTGACGTCAGAACGAATCAAAGCGATGAAAATGGGGACGTCGAAGAGTCGAGTTCCTCATCAGGAGCCGAGCCGAAATTCGTGCAGATTTACTCGAATCAGCATGTCAAATTGACCCTCGATTGCGGCGTGAATATCACCTTCAGTACCAGCATCTGGCTTAAGGACGGCCAGATCGTTCAGACGATCCTGAAGGACAATGCGAACAATAAGCGCGTTACGGGGCACCGATTTCTCGTCGACAACTTGGGCAATCTGCTCATAGAGAACGTCCGCTTAGAGGACGATGGCAGGTGGCAGTGCGAAGCTGAAAATCCTTACGGATTCGTCGTCACCGGAAAGCCCATTCAGCTGACAGTTTTAGGTAAGTTCCTTCTGAACGCGAAGTAGTCTAGAATTCTTGACATTAAAAGAAAAGAACAATACCCACTAAGTATAGAGACACATCCGCAAGTTAACTTGGCTTCCTTTATTTTTACTTTGTTACCAGCGAGAGGTGATTCAATTGACATTAGTCTAGGGATTTCAAAAGCTTACGTTCGTATCTCGAGGGTCCCATTTTCGCGGCAGATAACGCCAAGAAGTTATCGGCTGTTATTTGCTATCGGAGGTTGTTTGCTGCCCGTGGGTGCTAACTTCGTCGGTTTGCCATATCTGTGGTCGACTGGGAAGGAAGTAATCGGTGGATGGAGTTTGTGTCGCCATTTTATGACCCGGCTAAGCACCGCTTCCTGACTGCCCCATATATCCGGTCTCAAACAATATAATTCCGGACGCGAGAGGCATGCTCGAGAGCGACTTCTGCTTTCGAACACCACGACCGTAAAACGAGCTTGCGTAACTACAGCTTACAGGACTTAATTAAATTTTAAATTGATGCACTCGATTTGAGCGGTTAAATATGTTCGACTAAAACACTTTCTTTATAGATCGATATTATTAAGTCGCTTTCAACTCAATATTCCGATTTAAATAATTTTCCGAAAGGGGTCAATGGAACAAGTGGAAAGTATTGAAGTCTGAATGAGTGCACAACAACTAGTAGAAACAGAGTTGTATAACTGTTAGGTCAAATAGTTTTAACGTTAGCCTGGTCCATATGCAGACAGCAACCGGAATGTCGACAAGTGGATTTATAACTAAGTTTTTAATTAGAAAACTTTCTGTCCGGAACCGCAGACACGATTGGGGGTAGGGCGTTTAATTGCAATTAATTCCGTTCACGCGCTCCGAGTGGAACTCTTCAGAGAACCGGGAAACTGTTGTTGCTCGGACCAGGTCGCAGTGTTATTTAACTTAGTCACGTTGTAGTCCGTTCATTATCAGACGATATCGATGACTAAGCCGAATGAGGCCAATTACCTTTATCTTAACAAAACCCACTTCAAGTTAGATATTATTATTCTAGGGTACATTCACATCGATGGAATAGTAAATACAGTAAAAGATCTAGTTTTAATTGTTATTCAGCACTAGATTGTTATATACTGTGATGTTTCACTAGTGTGTTTTTTCACAAGTTATTAAACTATAAATTTGGGTTTCTTTAATTTTAAGAGACTCTTATTAAAAAAAATCAGGGTTTCGGGCAAGTTCAGGTTCAAAAGAATATTAATCAGGTTCGACAAAAAATTCATTTAATTAAACACAAAATCAAATTAACTCGTTTTATGAGTAACAAAAGAAAATGGTTTTCCTAAATTTACTTTAATAACAATGCTTATTTACGAGAGATAACTTTTAAATAAAATAGATAACTGCGGTTATCGACTGAAATATCGATATTAGAGAGAACCCGTTTATTATTTGAGAGAGAGAGAGTAGGATAAAACTCGTTAGAACCGTTCCTTGAAAATAACAAATGGCCGATGTCTTAAGTTGTCATCAAACTCGTTGAAGAAAAATAGAATTAAATAAATGAACGTTATTCAAGAAAACTAATAAATCTTTACCCACAAGCAAGTATTGATCAAAATTATAGGAAACTCTTGTGAGTTGTTCTTTGATTTTTCTTTTTGTAGGTTATGTAAAATAATAAAATAAAATTATCATCCGACTCACTGTGAAAAAGAAAGGATTGGAGTTCAATGTGGTATCTGGATTATGGATTGTCTCTTGTGTTCGGGGCACTAACTAATTTTCTGGATTGTCTACAGGATTTTTCTTACGGGAAATTGAACTGTTTGTTCTTCGGAAATAGGGTCTTGGATGATCTTGAAGAAGTATCAGTAGTACTCGGAATAGGTTGTAGGATGATTCACTTTTTATTTTAATATCGTAAGTTGATTTGACTTTTAAAAAGATTATCTTAAATTTTTGAGGTTATCTCTTGAGATTCAAAATTTCTTCTATCTGACGACATGGATTCAGCGCTGGTCCGACGACGACTTTCTCACTCCCTGTTCGCGATCTCCTTATATACCCCGGCACTCCAACTGTTTTTTTCCTCGTTTCTGATTGGCCCTTAGCTTCGCGCCCTTTTCAAAATTCAAAATTCTTGCTTCGAAACTAGCGTCATCTCTTGATTTTTCTCGGAATTAACCTTCAAAATTTAATTCTTTTTTCGTTGATTTCTCCCTTATTCCTTTATGAAACGTAATAAAACTTCGTATTCAACGTTGTCTTTTCTTGTTTTTAGACATACATTGGAGTACACGCCAAATTTCAACAATGAGTAAAGTTAGAAAAATTCAAATTTAAATCAAGGATTTCTTCCTCAAAATAACGTTAAAACCTCAAAAGATGGATGAAAAATGTGCTTTAGGAGCTGAACTATAAATAATTGATACATTTGGAAGTAAACAAAACGGTTTAAGATAAGATTTTCACCAACAAAAAATCTCTCTGTCACAAATTCTAGGTTATGTTCTCTCGGTGAACTAAGAGAATGTTAAAATTATTACAATACTTTTATTGATGTAAAAGTGGAACTAACAGTAGACCTAGAACTAGAAACATTCTGGTTTATCCATATGTCTCTTAAGACGGTTAATCGGATTTTAACTGTTAACGGATTTTGTACTGATCCTGGCTCTACAAAGGTGGTTTGTTAGAAAGGAATCCCGCCAAGAGAGTTACAGGAGGCAGTGGTCTTACCACAACCACAGTTTTAGCATGTGTCAACGCTGCTGGTGAATATTTGCCTCCTGCAATAATACATCAAGGTAAAAGAATGTGGGACAGCATGCTTGGAGGTGAAGAATGTTTCTAGTTCTAGGTCTAGTGTTAGTTCTAATGTTAGAGTTAGTTCTAATTTTAGTTGTTATTCAACGCTACGAGGTTTTACTGTACTAATTTTATTCTAAATACGTTAAATTAAATGGTACAGTTAATAGTACTACTCAAACGAATAAATATTAAACAAGAATGTATATACTTCATTGGTGTACTAAATATCTATTCATACTGACATATTTTTATCTAGATTGCTATTGTATTCTAATTTAACAGATAGATGTGTTGGTACGTGTCTGTAATAAAAATAATATATTTCCCGGGTGGTATTTCCTGCGAATAGCTGTGTAACATTTTATACACCGCAATATATTTTTCGCTTATCTACGCATCGTATATTATTCCGGGAGTAGGACCCATTTTTGGTTTTAAAACTGATGCGCCAATCGTTTCCCTGTTGACTTTTCAACTAAAAATGTTTATGCATGACCTAATCCATTTTTGCACAAATGCGTGTGCAATAAAAAATAATACGTCCATCTATACATGTAAAAATGGTAGAGTTCGATTTAATGGTTTTACTAACAAACTGGAACATTTTATTAAATCGAGCAGTTGACGTGGTTGTCCGGAAAAATTGTTCCTTTTTGGAGTAGTGTTTTTTTGCATGCTCTGGATCTGTCTAGACTAGTTCAACTTTGTACTAGAGATCCACGAACTTTCTCTCGAATTACAAGTAAAAAGTGCAGTACGTCGATATCCTCTAGCACTCTTATCGTAAGAGGTAACACTGTTTGTTCCACGGGAGGCGCTTCATCCACTTTCAGCGAGAAATGCAGGCAGTGACGTTGAAGCTTTCCCGTATGAAACCAGAGAGCTCCTCGAGATGTGCCGCAGACAATCGCTATAAGCAATAGACGTTTTCTTTTCACCCTGGATTGCTGTCAACCACTATATCAGCAGCTATCCGATACAAAAGCTTTCCTTCCCGGCTTTCATTTCGACACCACCATGAGTACTTATTATTATTGGAGCTTCGCTATACTCACCCACAGAACTTTGCTAGAAAAGAAAAATTTGCGGTGTCCTGATTCTTATACGAAAATATCACCTCTCCAAGAAAATATTTTTGCAGTAACATCTCACCGTAAATTTGTTCTTTTTAGAGATTTGTGTCGATGTGACATCTTTTTTTAAAAACAAAAATCATTTTTTTTGGTTTCTTAAGTAATGATGTCTCGAATAACCCCTGCAGAGCAATTACATTATGACACCGACTCTTTCTTCGCAGACAGGTTTAATATTTCAAACATAATTGCGGGACGTATGTGGACGATGATAAAGTCGACACGAAACGAGTGCGGTCAGAAGCTGTCTCATAGTTTAACAATTTAAATTGAATTAATTTTACTTCTAGTACTAGAGGTGAACGTGTGAAATTAAATATCTGACGTTTAATAAATAATTCATTAAAAGTTCGTATAACGTTATGAGTTTGCTAAAACGAAGCTTTATGTTTTGGAAAGTACTTATTAAAATGCCCATTCTTCATAAAATTATGTATTCATTAAGTGCTCGCTGTTAATACGGAAAAACGTTATTCATACGATAATCCGGAGTTCACTAGAGTTCTCCTGCGAACTTTCACAAATTCGTGCAGCAGCACGTGTTTTGACGTTAAAAGTTTCATCAGGCGAACGAAGAGCACGCTCAACTGCATGTGTTTTTATTGCAGCAATTCGAAAGGGGAAGTAAATGAAAGTAAGTTGGACCGTGTTTTAATTAAGGTTCCTGTATAATGTTATTTATTTTGAGAGGGTGTATCGAATAAAACGAATATAACTTTGTTGGTAAGGTAAAAGTAAATTACCATCATGAAAAAGTAACGAAGACAGAAAACCAAAAAAAAATTATATTGAACATATCGCGCTAACGAACGAAAAGCTTTGAAGCGTTCCAACAAAGAGCCATCATTTGAAGTAAAAACAGATATAAATTTTATCAAATTTACCCTACCGAACGAAGCTTGCGGAAGTTTGTGATCTAGTTCCGAGCGAACTGAAATATTTATCGCAGTCTCAACTTGAGAAAAGTCTCCGATTCTATGAAAACCGTCAACAGTAAAATACTAGCATTACTAATGTGCGTGTAGAAAATGAAGGAACAACATGTTTATAATTCAATAATCGAATTTACTTCTTTTCGCTAACGTCCATCGTGAAAACAAATACCGTTCCACGGTATATGTACTACATTCGGTTATCGTAACATGTTCCACGTTCCTTTTCATGACACCCTAGCGAACAGAGTGAAAATAAATAACCCAGTCCCATTGGGTGAGTACATTTGGAGGGCTTCCATATCTGATTATAAACGTCCTTTATTAAGTTTCTACAGCGACTGCGCGATTAAACAAGTGGAAGCACTCAGATAGCCTTAATTAAATGTCAATGTGATGAATTCTTTCATTCGCAATAACTCTTTTCAAAAGAAAGTTATAGAAAAGTCATTTAGTTCGATCTTACTATCAGATCAAACTAAAGAAAAACTATTATTTGAGAATTTAATATAGGTGTTCTGTATGATCAACTAAAATAGAAAACTTTCCTTAATTGATGAGATTTATGATATTGATCAATTTCGATTTGTTGTAGAAACGGGAATAGATGTCGTATTCAAGATGTTCCCTCTTTAACTCGAATAGTGCAAAGCAATTACTCCAATACCATTGTAACTAGTTAGTAACTTATGAATTGCATCTTGGAACATTGCAGCCGTCGTCCGCAGTTAGGAGGAAGGCAGTTGCATAATCTAACTTAACCAGCCGATGGAAACGCAAGGGAGCGAGCGGACAATTCCCATTAGACCTTCCATCGACCAAGTATCTCTATTTGCCCACCACAAGTTAGATTATACAATTATAATTTCAATGTGGTGTATACCGAAAGATTGGGATCGACAAACAGAGGAACGCTCTCCATGCTGACTCACAACTGCTCCCAATTATTCGATATGGGATTGTCTGGGGTCTCATTGAAACAATACCGTTTGGGAGATTTTCTTATCTACGATATTATTAGTATAGTGACATTGGTTTATGTATATTATGATTAGATTTATATAAAATAATTATATTTAAAGGTGAATGAAACATTTTTTCTTCAATTTTAGGGTGCAATAGAGAACAACCTAACAAAATGTAAGAAGCATCCATCTAATAAGAGGGTACAAATTCGAGCAAAAAATATAAATACAACCTCAACAGGCGTAAAAGGACCAGTACGTAATTCATCAAATATTTTGGATATTTGGTCATGGTTTTTTACCGATGAGATTATAAATCTTCTTGTTGAATGTATTACTTATCTATAAATCAACATCAGTATTCTAGTGAATATCGAATAGCAACTACTACCCATATAATTGAAATAAAAGCATAGCTTGGACACTTTTCTGCCGTGCGTAAAGTCTATCATTTGAACGTAGAAGATTTATGGAAAACTAACGGAAGAACTAGACACATTCGGGTTTAGCGAATGTCTTCGAATCTGTCGTCCTTAGAGAAGTGCGGCTTAACCCAAATCATACGTCTGAAGACGTTAACCAGACATGCTTCCGTTGGCCTTGGTTAAAGGTGAATTCAGATATGCATGGATGTAGTGAAATTAAATTACATGTGTAAACATCAACTGGCATGCAAGTTGAAATCATGCATGCATGGATCGGAAAAGTCTGCACCCTTCTGAAATCACTGGCGCCAGTGATGACAAAACAAAATTTGTGTCCTAATTTATAGAGTTTATAACAGCTAAAAAAAGTGGTCGGCAGAACTGACAATCAAATTTCTTGAAGGCTATGAATCTTATCCCTGTTTATGGGATATACATACTAGTGCTTGTCAGAACATAATCCAGAAGAGTATCAAAATTTGCTTTGTCATTCGTAGATGATTCTTCTACCTTGCAGAATCTTCTGCTGCGAGTTCTCGTAGAAGTTTTGGAGAAGTAGGTCGACGAATCCATGGTTTAACCGAGACACGTCGTTTCTTTTCTACATTTCTTTTATCTTTTTTTCCACTAAAAGTTTAGCGACTATTTTGCATGCTTCCGAAAGTTCACTCGACATATTGCGCACTGTGCAATACTCTTTAAAAATTGAACTGGCGTGTCACTTATTTTGTTTTTGCACATGTAGTGTAGACCTTTACTGGCGTGCAAATAGAATTGGCGCAACTACTAGCGCTACTAAATCCATGCATGTCTAAACATAAAATAACACGTTTTATTATTTTTTTTCCTTCATAAACCAACGAAAATACAGTTACACAAATTGTTGAGGTTGGGTGCTTTTATATGTAACAATTTATATAATAATTTAAAAAGATTTATATTTCTTGATAATATAAGATAAAAGATAAAATATCGTTGACAATCGCGGCGGCTCGACATCCTCGCTAGATGGGTCACTCCGGACAAAGAGCTTCAACCGCAAAGCAACACTCAATGTTCGCAATGGTTTCATACAACAAAAGCTATAAATGTACATACAAGAGAAAATATAAGGCGTGTATATTCGTAATACTCCACCGCAATAAATTTACTTCAATGTTTATATGACTATAAAACTTTTTCGATTGACTCAATAAACGATTTCACTGATGTAAAATTGTGAAGTCATAAAGTTTCAAATTGGACAGTACTCAACTGATCTAAATTAAATATTTATTAGCAGGGATAACCAGTGCGCTTGAGCGGAGCGTGTTGAATCTCCTGTTTTGCTTTCCAATCGATTACAGTGGAAAGGCGATAAAAGGGGTTTTATTAGTCCTCTAGTTTCGCGCGGGGTTTACGACTCAAGTTCATAATACCGCTGAGGAAAATAAATTACATATAAATTTATCGCCTGCATCGAATGAACTTGCCGATTTTATGGTAACGGGTTAAAGTGCTTCCAAGAGCCATTTTAAAGTAAAAGATACAGCACATTTTTTATGTCTCATTTTCTATTTCTCAATCTATAACCCAATCGATGTCCGACGATCTCGATAACAACGGAAGTTTCGTTCTATAGTTAACAAAGTAAAACGGTAGCTAACTTCAAGTCACATTTAGGGCAATCCGGAAGTAAACTGGAGCGGTAATAACACATTTCCTGCAATCTCAGTTGGCACCGAACGTACAAGTTATCGGTGGCGTGGAGAAGGAAGGATCGTGATTGAACCGAACGTTCACACTAATGAACCTTTTGTTGACCATCTTGGACGCAATATCCTCCGACGTTGCAAAAGTCTTCAAACGTGACAGAAACCCTGTATGAGACTTATTGATAAAAATATCCTTCGCAGAGGGTGTCGCAAACAAGTCCTTGATTTTTACTTGGAGTAATGTTTATAAGCACTCCAGGGAAATTGTTTCTCGAGGTCGGAAAACTTTATACCAAGATATTGACTTGGAGAACTGGAAATACATATTTTCTTTTCATGGTAAAAGCTTTGTTCTTGCTGTCTTCTCGAACTTATTTTTCTCTTCCTTAACCGGTCATAAAATAAAATTATAAGTACTTATCATAAACATTTTTAAACTAATAAAATTTTTATCTTTATCTTCACAAACGCACTTCAATTTCGATAAGAAAATGTATTGATTTTTTCCAACCACTAAAAATGGTGAAAAGAAAAAAGACGAATTAACGTAAGTGATTTTGCTAAAGGCGCTTGACAAAATTGCTTCTATCACAAAATCCATTAAAAGAATGAAACCACCCATTAACGGGAAAGAATAGAAAGTTTCTACAGCTATTTCGAAAATAAAGATATAGAAAACCCAAAATTGACAATAAAAATGTATTTAAGTTCAATTTTATTCAATATTCCGAAATATTCTAAATCTTTTCATGGTCATAAAACATAATTGAATTGCCAGATTTTCTTACAAAATAAATTCCGGTATTATAACATTTTTCCTTTTGAAAACGTGAATGTATGTCATTTATATTTCGTCAACGATATCGATAACAATGATCGTTTCATTTAATGGTGTCACCAAATACCTGAAGTTTCAGCTGTAGAGTAATAATAACTTTTACCAACGTTTCGAAACTACCAATCGATTCTCCTAACTCATAAGTGGTAACGAGCCTGAAATAAAAATAAAAGTTAGGTCGTTACTGCAACGAATTGATATTGGTAACCGGCTTGATTAGTTCTACGTGCGACTATTACCGAAAATGGTGACACAGTTATTTGTAGAATGTCATAATTACTGTAATGAAGGAGTTTATTACTTTCAAGTTACAAAATTAAATTTGTAATCATTAACTTTTAATATAATCGTTCATATTTTCTAATTACTACTGGATAAGTTTAATTTATCTATGGCAATTCCAATTAGCTTTAAGAGCTAATCTATGTAATAGAATGATTCTCTGATCAGTAGTGCATTCAAATCTGCACTTCCAATTCTGCATAGCTTCTAATCGTGAACTAAAACCGCAGTGGAATGCGGACTTATCGATTGACAACTGCAGCACCTATGCATATATCTACATATTTTTTATTTTATTCTAATGAAATTTTTATTAATGAAAATTGAAAAATAAAATATATAAAAATGTAATATCGAATATAATAATCTCGTATTCGATTTTTATTTTGCACCGATAGAAAGACCAGAAAATTTTCTATATGATTAATACTGCCTTAGCTTTCTGTTCGTACCAAATAAATAGTTGTATTAAAAAAAGTCAATTTAGCGATTATATGTGTAGAGTTGTTTATTAGGTCTGTGTTTTGCCCGACGTGTATTGACCGGATTTAGATTGCTAAAAGTGTGCTATTTTCAAATGGACAAATATGGAATTTTTTTAAATGGGTTCCATAACAGCTGCACACGAGATTGAGTGAGTACACGACGACGTTGGTTACTTTTTTCTGCTACTGATAATAATGCATGATATTGACAAAACCCGGTTTTAGATGAAGACTACCTCTAAAGACAACGAAGATATTGGCTGGTAAACTAGGTGGAATAAAAAATACCCAAGAAATTTTCTTAATATTAATACTAATTTGTCTTTCTGAAAAAGAATCTAAATTATTGATTAAAAAAACAGTTTTAGCAAAACAAAAGTTAAATGTAGCCTTTCAAAAAAAAAACAATTTTTGAAACGCTTCTATTTTGGGCTTTTTTGCAATCCACCATGTTCAATTCAAAAAAGCAAAACAAATGCAAAGCGGCATTGTTTACCTATTCGTTCGTACAATCATCAGTCTTTACAAATTGTCGGGTATTCGGTATTGTAACGGTAGGTTTGGAGACCAATCCTTTGTGTTGGTATGAGCTGCGACTTTCCGGTGTTGGGGTTTGCGATTAAAGCTCTCCGGTCCTCTGTGTCAGTGGCAGTAACTCGCCCACTAAGCTACCGCCACACTGCGGTATTTCATAACTAATGAACGGCACGTAGCGGTCACAGTACCCATCCCCTAATAAACCATTTACGGTGTAATGAAGGCGGATGATATATATCATTAAGGTGCACGCATCGTAACGGACAACTTTGCGGTCTCCGTCGTCGTTCTAATAATGCGATCGGAACCCTGCCGGAGTGAGTTATATCAATTACAGGTTATCGAACGGCTCGTATATACCAGACGAGTAATTTATGCCAATCATTTGTGATCGTGACTGTCGTAGAAGCGTACCCTCTATATGTGTTGGCATCGACTGGCGACCAGGCAATTTGCGATACCGTAAACAGTGTCCTCCAGGATGTCAACCGACCTAACCAAAAGCTCGTGATTGATACGTTATGTAAATGCCAATATGAAATTATCAATCAATGCTGATACCATTTAAAATAACGTAGTTAAACTTTTTACTTAACACAACATTAATGTTTCGCGCCAAAACACATTATTAACCTCATTATTAATAAAGCCGTATTATTTCATAAAACACTCCATCATTACTACCACTTATCCCTATTCAATTAAATTTTCAATTACGAATAACGATAACGAACGAACGAGCATTAATACTAACGAAAATGTTTTGTTCTAATTTGTTGTAAATATCAATCCATTTTATTATAGACACAAGTTCTAAATAATTTAAAACATTATTTTACGATTGATTGTAAATATCATTCATAATTTCGATCTGCTAAATAACGTAGTCTTCGTATCCATCCCATTATATTTATTGCTAATTAGGGCATCAATGCGCGCTTCTGCACACGACATAATAACAAATCACGTATTAATAATACGGCAGCCCGCGAAATTCGATAACAATATGCAGCAAATAGATAACACAATACGCAATCTGACATAATTAATCGTTAAGTACGGATATTTATTATTTGCGTGTATTGACAGTACTAGATTAGAATTACCATCACCAAATTTCGTTATATTTATCTTTACGTAATGATTCATTTAAATACTGTAAAATTTCGGATGGAAAATTTCATTTTGAGGATGCTGACGAGGGGAAGGGCGCTAGGAGAGGATGAGATCCAGAATAAGGCATGGTTGGAGGCGACGGAGACGGTGAAGAAAGGAGGGGTATAAGGAGGGGTTTCCAGACAGGTGGAGAATTTGAGTAATATGCCCACTGCATGAAAAGGCGAGTAAAGGGGCGTTGGACAATTATAGAGGAACTTGGTGGTGGTGGCAAGAGAAGGGGTGGAGATGAAGGAAATGATAAAGTCTCCGGACAGATATTTTAAGGCAAAGGAGTTGAAGGTAAATGTCGAGAAGACAAAGATTATGAAGTATGATAGAGGAAGTGAAATAGTATACGTACTTGGGATATGTGTTTTCTGAGGGTAATAGGGTTGATATTGGGGATGCAGAGAGAACTTTAGGGAATGGATGTGGGAAAAAGGAAAGTTATGTTTGAGGGCTTGGTGAGGACCGCAATGATGTACAGCGCAGAAGTATGGGGATGGAAAGAACAAGGTATTAGAGATAGGTACTAGGGTTGGCGAGGGAGGCTCCAGGGTATATAGTGAGGGAAGAGGGTAAGGTGGATGGAATAAGGGTGGAAGCTGAGAGAAGAACATTTAAGTACCGCATTGCAGGACACTGGGAGAGTTCTAGTGGGAAATCAAGGAGAGGAGGTTGATATATGTATGGGCAAGGAGATAGGGAAGGAAATGTGGAGAGAACTGAGGGATAGAGACAGGGACATACAGAGGCAGGAGAGAAGGTCACAGATACTGGAAGGAAGATATAATGAAAGGTATAGGGAGATAGTGACTGAAGAATTGCCAAAGTATCTGTTGATTGAAGGAGACGTGGAGTGGAAAAGATTGGTGGCCAAATTCCGCTGTGGCAATGCGGAGAGAGCGAATTGGGCGGACGATGTGGTAAGGATTGGGGGACGTTGGAACATATGTTGAGAGGATGTAGTGAGCTGAAGGAAGAGGCGATGAACAGGAAGCAGATTTTGGGAGAGAGGGTGACGGCAAGAGATGGATGAGATATGTGTTAGTTGTTATTCAGCGTTGGATAGCTGTTCGAATTTGTCTGCATTAAGATTATTAATTCAAACAGTTTAAAGTGCAAATTAAATTTTTTTTATATCGAACTCTCCCTTCTCCGTATTAATCCGTTATATCGAGGTTTTACTGTAATTTATGTTAAGCCAATTTAACATAAATTTAAATTAAATTCAAAAATAAATAAAGTTTCATACTTCCGGAGAGTAATTTACATTCCGGTCATACCGGGAGCCTTATCATCTATATTAGATGTATGGAGATCAACAGTTCGAGGAAAGCCTATAGAAATTTCGAAAGCATACACATTGTTATTCTGGACAGCGACTGGGGTGAAGTTACGAAATCTTTAGCGAGAGAGCGGATCGAAAAGTTAAGAGGGATAACGTTGTCTTATCAAAATATTTAGAGATCGGATCCTAATAAATAACCAATTTATCTTAGTTGACTTAATTTTTTTTTAATCCTTTTAACTTTCTAGATAAAGATAGAGTTAATTGTTGAAGATATCCTATTTGAGTTGGTCCGTTTTGGTGTGTTTACAGTTTAAATTGCACGCCTGAGGACGTGCTATCTCCCAAATATTTGCAGAATGATATTGTTATTTCGTTAGTTCTAGGAACAAAAGGACCCTCCTTTGTCTCCAACATCGTTTTAAAACTGCCAGAAATATTTACACTTAAACTACAATTCTACACAAAGTATTTTTTATTTATGTTTTGCGACTGTTGTGTGAGTTTTTTTAATAATCTACAAAAAAAGTGTTCTAAATTCAATTATACACCACAATACATTGCATACTGATATAACTAACCGTTTTTTTCAAAATATACGTATCGATGAACCAGAGCCGTGCGAAAACAAAGTTAAATGGGTTTTCCGGGTCTGCAAAGAGAATACTGATTGTGTTATCTTGTTTAGCGGAGTTTGAACGGTTTTTTTATGGCTAAATGCAACAACGCCTGTAGAAGTTCGAGTTTACATAAAAATCAATAATGCTTTTTTCGACGAAGAAAGCTGCAAGTTTAATCATTTTTAAAGAAGAAACTAATTTAATCGAATGCAAAGCTCGAATTTAATTTACATAAATTTCTGTATAGTTATAAAGTGAATAGGAGTAAATTAGAATTCGGATAAGTGTATTTATAAATGAGAGGTTTTCGTAGGGCGAACTATCTACGGTTCGCTAAACTATACTTATTCGTTAATTTAAAAGCGTTGGCACGTTCATATTTCACATCACCGCGGCTACATTTCCGTTTCGTATTTCCATTTTAACGTCGTTAGCAGACAATTTGCGACGTATTAAAATTTATGCAAATTCGTTCATTAAGGTACAAAAGGAAAAGTTCCTTCATAACGTCGAGCCCTTTTTACTGAATGTTTTTAAAATACCTTTATACATTCCGTCGCCTTCCGTTTTACATTTCTGAATTAATACAACTTATTGAGATTTTTCTTTTTGTATTTCAGATCCACCGAAAAAACCGTACTTATTAATCGACAACAGAATCTTGGATCCGGGCAACCTATTTATACCGGTAAAGGAAAACACCGACTTGACGGTATCTTGTGTTGTGGATGGCGGTAATCCGAAACCGTCACTCTCATGGGAATTAACTCTCGGGTCTCTTGCGTTACTGGACGCTCCAGAAGTGCCCTTCCAAGCCCTTAATCTCACCGAGACGGTGCGCGAACAGAAAGTCGGGGCAAGGAACGATGCGCGTCTTGAAAGGGTTATGCGCGCTCATCACAACGCCACCCTTACCTGCATCGTGCACCATATAGCCCTATTGCAACCTCTTAACGTATCTTTACTGCTAGATGTACAATGTAAGTATCTTGTTACCATATTTGCTTATTTGCTATTAATAACACACAATATCTTAAAAAATGACCTAGTAATTTAATTGCATTAATTTAAAATGACGTTTAATATATATTTGTAAGTTTTATTTAAATACGACATTATAAATAAATAATAAAAAATAAATAAATACAATAAAATTAAAAAAAAAATGGGCTCAACCGGGATTTGAACCCGGGACCTCTCGCACCCAAAGCGAGAATCATACCCCTAGACCATTGAGCCTCTATGTTCATTTGTTATTACAACTTTCAATTTAATTATTAATATGATCAAAATATATATATATAACACTCAATTTAAAGTTGAAATGGACAATATTTAATCAATTACATTTCTATATTTGGAATCTTGACATCACTACCAATAATTCACCAGTTTCTAAGATGACACAACACTGTTAAATTGGTTTTGTTGCTTCCAAATTCCACTTTCATTGGTGTTTCTAACTGAATCGTTTCTAGCTATTAAGTTGGCAATTAAGCACAACAATAAACTCAATCACAGAATAAGCACAATCTCAACATCATCATCATTTCTTTTGAAGCTTCAATCTCCATTGCTTCCTGTCCCTTGCTCGTGTTGTCCAGTTTCGAATACTCAACATTAAGAAAACTAAAAAAGTTTGATCTTATCGGCATAGCATACCTAAGGGCGCCCTCAAGTTTTCTGTCAAGTTCTACGTCGCTAAAATACCATCTCTTCAACATTGGGTAAGCTGAGAATCAAACTTGTCGACTTTGCAATGAGAAGTCAGGACTGCTGAACATATTCCGTATGATTATATCGCCAGAGGTCGCCTAAGACACAATATTTTCGGAAAGGTTTGCCTGACACCTACTTACATTAAGGAACAAAACCTTGGAGCAATACTAAAGTTCATCAAGGACCTAGAGTTTCCCTAAATCTTTTTAAGGTGTAAGTTACAAAAATCTTATACATCACAGTTCCCCTTAGCCCGAAAGCAACAAAAAAAATAAAAGTACCCATTTTGTTGGTGTTTTCCGTCACACCATCTCTCCAAGGTAGTTGAGATCTTCAGTAGTATAATAATGAGAGTTCTGGAGCGGAAGTTGCTCTCTGTGCTCCCTGCGCATGCGCAGGAAGTGACGTCACAGCGCGGGAAATTTGAAATTCAAAATTCATGTGGCGCTGTCTGGTGGTGTGTAGTTAAACTAAAAAAGGGTTGGTTTACCTGATGGCAGATAGATGGCGAAGCTTAAAATTTACCTGATGATTGATAGATGGCGCAGCTTAAAATTTACCTGATGAACGATAGATGGCGCTGTCATCTTTTTAAGTTGGGCCGGAAATTATATTTGTTGTCTGTTATATTTTTAAAATTTAAATTTACCTGATGGGTGATAGGTGGCGTTATTATATTTTTAAAATTTTAATTCACCTGATGGGCGATAGATGGCTCTGTTATATTTTTAAAATTTAAATTTACCTGATGGGAGGGATAGATGGCGTGCGAAAATTTAAAATCATGGAAAAAAAATTTGGTTGGTGCGCATGCGCAGGGAGCACAGGGAGCAACTTCCGCTCCAGAACTCTCATTATTATACTACTATCTTCCTCTACGTTTATTACCTATAGCTTCTGCCGTAAATATCTTTTTTACTGGGTCATCGTCGCCAGTTCTGCCCACCTTCATAATTGTCACTATATTTCTATTTCCAGATGATCTATAGGCATTATAAAGTTTAAAGTTGTAACTTCTTCTTCATACTCCTGATACATAGATCACCTGTATATTTGACGCAGCACCTTTCTTTCATATGTGGCTAGCATAGATTCATCTTTTTTAGTTAGAGTCCACGCTTCGGAATCATACGCCAAAATGGGTATTGTAAGGGTCTTATTAGTAGTAGGTGGTACTTGGACAGATCGAAATAGCATTTATTTCCACATAAGATGCGTTTGTTAATTAGTGTAGTCATGTTGATATCTACATTGAGTGATGTTCCTAGGTACTGAAATTCTGCGACAATCTCAAAGTTCTGATCACTATAAGTACGAAGGCAAAACCTTCACTTCGAACCAATTTCTGAAAAAGTTAATCCAAAACGTCAAACCTTTTCTTAAAAGACGCACGGCAAAACCCGAAAGGTTCTAGTGTTAGTTCTAGTTTTAGTTCTAATTTTAGTTCAATTCTGATCACTAATTGTCATGTTTTGTCCAGCATCTCGCAGTCTTCTATTATCCGTGACTGCCATAAACTTTGTCCTTGCCTCATTGATAACGAGGCATCGTCCCCGCTGCTGCTTCCAGAGTCGACACGGCTTATTTAGCTTTCCTTACTGATCACAATATAATATCCACGACATTAACATACGCAAGAATCTGAGTGGACTTATTGAGAATTGTGCCTGTAATGTCTAGTTCTGCATCTCTTATGACTTTTTCCAATGCTATCTTAAATAATTTTGTTTCGAATGTCTGTCTAGGTTAGCGCAATAAGTTTTTCAGGAATTTTTGACTCATTTATTGCTTGGTACAGTTAAGGTCGGAGAATGCTATCATATGCCACCATAAAGTCAACAAAGAAATGGGATGTATCAATATTATATTATACTCCTTAATACCTTCATCAATAATGATTTGGTTTATTATAGAAAGTAAAAAATTTAAGCTGGGATAAAAATTGCTACTATGAATGGTTTAATTTTATTCTTCATTAATAATTTAATTATTTATTGGAATATTACCCCTTCTCTCCTATAATATTTGTAATCAATTCTACCACAACGTCGGTATATATGCATCAGTACACAACATCTAAGCAAAGGAGATGCTTAAGCGTGTAATCTGCGGTTGCACATGTATCACAAACTATACACGTTGTTGCCATAAACCATAGGATTCAACAGTCACAAATTATACCTCGACATTATAACTTACACACTACAATGTACATGTTTACTCGCTTTATTCAAGCTATTTGCTTCATTATATTTAGAGCTAATGTTTGGAATAGAAGGGAAAACTCATATAATTATTCCTGAACAACAAAATATAAAGTTTTGATGAATATACTAGTACTTAACATAGAAATAATATCTATTGGGGTCGTATATGTATACGTGTATTGATTAGGTGGTATCGGATAGTTCAAAAGTTAAACAGAAAATCGTCGAGCGGCTATATTGTGACTGAGTAAACTGCGAACCGAGATAGAAATCTGCAAATATACGTTCGCAACCCATGTTTACAGTGAAAAGTTTTTGTTCAGCATGAAACTTCCTCCAAATACATAAGAGGGGGATAAAGCGGGTGGTCTTGAGTATCATGTAAATAAGATACTTTTTGAACAAACATCTCAAAGCGGAACGAGTTTATAAATTATGCACTTAAATAAGTTTGTAATCGTTGCACCCGAGAACAATCGTGCTACTACCGGACGAGCCGGTGTTCGCGAGCAAATAAAATGCTCGTATCAACTACCATTGTTCGCCTCTAAGTTTGCTCCCATTGTGTAAATAAGTGTTTAGACGGGGAATGAATGGGGGCGGAAGGTCCTCTTCTTAAAAGAAAACTAAAACGGAGAAAACACAAAACCAACCAAACCTTTTGTTTCATTTGTTTGGGTTGTTTCCTCGTTAACTAATTTATTCCACTAACGCTTTCTCTAACAAAACGTTTTGCAAACATTTTGATTAAATTGTTGATGTATTAAAGACTTAGTAAATTTAAAAAGGCAAAAAAAGCACTTTAACGTTTTTCACCATCCGTACTCATAAATCTAGCTAAAATTTGTCACTGATGCCTGCAAATGGAATGTTAATTTAATACCGTGAGATAGATTGCGGGAAGCCAACGTGATGAATTATCGTTGCATAAATCAGAATATATTGTTTTAGTTCCCGTTGCGTTCTGAGTACCTAGTCAGATTTCAGGCATATACAATTAAAAACCTAGTTTTCATAGGTAATAATTCATTAATATTAATTCTTGTAATAATTCTTGTTTATTTTGTAACATAATAGCCGTTAATACGATCTACACTGAAATATATACTTACAACTAACATTTCCAACTACTCTGTGTGATGTTAACACGAAACAGACACACCCTTTTGCGGCTGCACTACTGTCATTCTTCTTACTCGACGGTGTCGCAATAAGATGAGATAGATAATGAAACCAAATATACGTTTCTTGAATAAAATGAACGCGAATATGGGTTCTGGTACGCTTGAAAATTGTACGCTTTTATGCACGAAAAATTATTATGTTCTACAACATCGTCGACAAAATGGAATTTCCTTTAATCCGGTTATGACGTAACATACGAACGAAAAGGAGTGACAAAGGAAATCTTGTTAGCAGGCGATTTATTATTTTTTTACGACGGTATTTCCAATTTACGACAACAGGAATAACAACGGATTCGTATTTCAGTGAATCATTAATTGGGGATTCAAAAATTCGTTTTAACATGTAACTAATTTCTTATAATCTTGAGCGTGGGAGTTGAAAAATATAATTGGCACGAAATTATTTCTATTGTAAATCAATCATTTGTATTACTTGGTGATACCAATAACTCAATATTAATTTTCGACAATTAGAGACTAATCACAATAAATCAATGACTGTTGAATGGCTATAAATTATTTATGGTTGTATTAACAATACACTAAATCAAATAGATTAATTTTAGTTAATTGATTGTCGTGTGGTATAATTCTTGATCCTAAAAAGTATTTATTTTATCAAAAGTTTGTTTTATGAACACCGGCTCCTCCACCAAAACATTAAACTGGAATTAATCCTGTGTAAAAAGATATGTACGAAACTTATGAGTTCAAGTGGTTGTATTAACTTGCAAGTTATATCATTTTCATTAATCTTTGACAATATTAAAAAAATATTGGATGTGAACAAACAGCACCGCAGTATTAAACCAGTCAATCATGTCAATTCTGTTTCATATTTTTCATATATGTAGGTCCACACATCAGCTCTGGATTCGATTTCCCATACGGAATCAAAATAAAAAATGTGTACGGAACGATTCGCACGTCAACTCTTATGACTTATACATCGACTCCCTCGACTACCCTTAAAGTAAAAGAAATTCACATCTAACACGAGAAACATTCCGATATTTTTGTTGGAAGATCTGTCACTGAATAGAAAATGTGTTTTCTCCATTTATCTTGATATTTTTTTTATTTTAAAAACTACCTATGACTTAAAGTAGTAACTTGTCAAAAAATCTTACAAAAACACCTAAAAAGAAGTTCACAGTACTTTATGGTATTCTGAATCCACGTGCAACGTTGGTTTAATCATCATTCATGACAATTTTTCAGCTTACTTCATAAACAGTACTTTAGATTTGATGATATTGTTTGAGTAAGGCTTTTTCTTTCCTCCACAAAATTCATCTTAAAAAATCTTCTCGTCTGACCTGTATTGAATAGCACGAATATAATTAGCTGCAACATTTATTATGTTGTTAATTTTTGTCTAATATGTCTAACTTCCAGAAATTTTTGTTTTATTATTACTTTATAGTTTATTGTTAAATTAAATAAGTATTGGTCATGACACAATTTCCGTTTTAGATAGTTGCAGCCATTCATGTAAATGGTTATAGTTGCATTGTCTGGTTTAAGAAGTACTTTACTTTCCAAGAACGATACCCAGATACTTGTGAATTCCTCGGCATCCATGCCACTTTCGATCTCATTTACGTAAACGATTCCATTCACTATCTTATAGAAATAATTGTGCACATGGAGTTTCTTTCTGGATTGTTGGATACTTCACTTTAAAATTCTGTTCACATATTATTATTTTAATACAAATTTCGATATCGGCTCTTAATTGGTCAGGAAGGAAACTATTTTTATAATTTCTTATCCCATCTGGCAATTTATTATCTAATGTCGACTGATTTTCGTTAAACATCATTAAAGGTACTATAAACAAGAGGATTGGCCGATTCTATCTACAAACAGTCAATATTGACTAGCTAAATTACAACAAACAGTATCTCGTCAAAATAAAATTGAATGCAATCACTTGTATACAACGTTTGATTATTAAAAATATTATTTGAGTACAATACATTAAATCCTGAGAGAGTATTTAAGAAAACAAAAGAGAATGCTTAGATTTGATCTTATATATACTTTTGTTACGTGATATGAATATTTAGATATTGAAACAACCCGATAAATAGCATCAAAAATACCACAAAGCTTATTAAGTTTGCATTTTCGGTTCCTTGAAATCTACAAGTATACCTAATCCGTTCAGAATAACTAGGTCCATAAGTATAAGGATCGTGTAGAGAATCTTGAGAACTATGTGCCGATGTATAATTTTTGGGTTGAATCCTATTCATATAGGGTAAGTTATCATAATGTCCCATCGGACTATTTTGATATGGTCTCATATACCAACCATAATTACAATAATATTCGGGTGGCATAATTTCATTATAATCCCTAGAATCATCGTTATCATCATATTGTGGTAGCCGTCGACATCGATTAGTAGATTCACTAAATTTCATTTTCGTTTCTTGTCCTAAATTACTACTTTTATTTGATTTTCTTACTTTTTCGTCTTCGTTAGAAGATGAAATCGGTGGTGTTGAAAATTGTTTACTTCCGACTGAATGGGTGTCATGTTGCGAAGTGCGAGTAACAGATGTACTATTGCTACTAGGATTTAGGCTATAATCCAATGGTACAGGATGTTTATTATTATTGAATAAAGCATCAACTTTTTCAATGGTGTTTCTACTAAACAATTTGTCTGGGTATTCCAGATGAAATCGATTGTAATGGTTAGGTTGCATGGTTTTTGTATTAAGTATTGGTTTATTATTTTCTTTAGATTCTTGAATACGTGGTAATCGTCCGTTATCGTTGTTTTGAGGACCATAACTATCTTTTTCGGAAATTGATGTATCTAGATAAGGTGTAAGTTAATTGTTAATGTTAAATATTATAATTAATAACGCATTACCTGGAGGTGATAAAATTACATCTCTTATTTCAAATTGATTTTCATAAACATTATTGTTATCGCGATAATCTCTTGGAGGTGATATATTACAGTAATCTATAGGATGTTTATAAACAGAATTTCGTGGATGTTCACTCATTGACAAAATATCACGAGAACTACTTTTATATCTTGTTTTACTATCTTGATACTTTTTATGCTGGAAGCGGTGGATTTTTTCGTTATCTACTTGATAATCAGGCGATGTTTTTCTTGGATGTTTATCTTCTCGTCTTCTTTTAGTATCATTGCGGCACACTTCTCGAAAACCTCTCGGATAACTATTGTTTGAATCCATACTATCTTCATTAGAATTATCTGCTGGAGATACTTTCTTACTATTCGTTTCTATTAATTCTTCGCAATTTTGAAGCATTGGTGTAAATTCATTGTTACTCAGTTGGGTGGAACTATTTATAATTTTTGTTTTAGATTCAGTCTTTTTCAATAATGCTTCTTCTTTCGTTGGATTTTCCTCATTTTTTTCAAAATCATTTGCTTTGTTTTCTCCCGGACTATTTGTTGGTTGTCCTACATTACTTTGGTTTTGACCCGGTATACTAAAAGTATTTCGTCGAGGATGTTCGTATTTTTCTTGATTTTTCTTAAATGGACTTGTAGATGGTTTAACGTGACAGTTATATGCTAACGTAGTTCTTATATCTTCGCTTGGGTATGGTTTCTCTGAAATCACAACATTAATTTAAGAACGTTTTTCATTTCTTTTTTAAATAAAAACACGTTGTTTGTAATTTTGTGAGTATTAGTGGTTGTATAAATTATGTTTTATACATACCTGCCAAATCTTTGAAAGAAAGCAAAGAATTTTGCGAATCTAATCCACGACGAGCTTTCCCTTTAACATAACTCTCTTTATCAACACTGCAAGTAACTATATCCTTATAATATTTTTCTGTGTCTTCTTTCCGTTTTCGTTTATGTTCTTTGTTTTTTACCGCGTCGTAAATCTTTTTCGTCATACGATCCTCCAACAATTTAATCGCCACATCTACTGATGCTTTATATTTTTCAAAGTGCAAACGGTCCAAATCGGAGCTACTCACATTCTGGATTGATCCAGAACTTCTCCTTTTCGATATTCCCAGCTTTTCTTTCCCTTTTAATTCTAAGATGGTGTTGGATAACGATTTTCTTATGGCAGCTTTCCGTGCTAAACTATGAAGAACATTTTTAATGACTTTTTCGTGTTCTGGGTCTAATAATAATTCAGTCAAAATTTTTGTAATACTAGGAGGTAGTTTTCCATCATCACTAGATGATGATAAATGTGCGGATAAAGATTTATCCTCCATTTTGATATCATTTAATCGTTTAGCATCGATATCCTTATTAATTTTGGTAGGAAATTTATCAAGCTCTAAAAACGACACTCTTTTTACATCTTCTTTATGTAACGTCGAAATTCTTTTTGTTTCATAATTTATGTTTTCAATATCGTCTGGAGTATAAGATGTTTCCTTTGTTCTTATTATCGAATGGTAAGACTTTGCAGTAACGTAATTCGTTGGTGCTTGATCTGGTTTATACTCAATAATGGGAGTTAGCACATCTTTCTTATTATTTTGTATCTTTGTTTCTTGTAATCCTTCTGACACGGGTGTTGTTACTGTTGTTGTCGTAAGTTGGACTTTATTTTTTTTATGTTTCCCTCGAGACTTGCGAGTCTTTCCTGGTATAAAATTATCATTCGGTGAAACAACTTCAAAATATCCAGTGTTGTCTCTTTTAAAAGGTATCACCCTTTCTACTAAACAACATTCCACGTTGGTCTCAGGAGTATTGTACTTCAAATTGACAGATGGAACTTGAAGTATTTCACGTTGTGTATGAATAGAAGAGCATAACGTTCCAGAATCTGATGTACTTAATGATGTCATGTCGCATTCTCTTTTGTAGACTGTCGTTAGCTCTTTTGGTTTCTTACCGTCACGAAAATTTGTTGTACTTCTAAGTTTTCTTTTGTTTCGATTGTTGTCATCTATGAAGCATGGATATACTAAACCAACCGCCCTTTTCATTTCCAATGAAGATAACTTGGTACATTCTTGATATTGTTCGTCGCTTGTGCAAAGGTTTAAACTACTACCTAGCGAAATTTTATTAAATTTATTTAAATTCCACCATGGTGGGGAATGAATAGCGGTTAAATGTTTATTTTTAAATGATGTTTTCTTAGAAATTCCTGGATACCTGCATTGCATCCATTTCATATTTTGTGGATATAGAAATCTTTTGTAGCTGTATCTATCATATTGAGTTCCAAGAAAATCCATATTACATTCACAATCATCATGTAAACCAGGCGAATGAGTCGTTTCTACTATTGAATTGCAATCGCAACACGTTCTAAATTCCCGAATTCCCGGCATTTTAATTACTATATAAACTAATAATTTAGACTTTGAGCTAATGTCATTTATAACGTTTACTTGACAACTTTTACATCTTTTCATTTCGATAACATTAGAGTGAATAGATAAAAGTTTGTCAGACTTATTGATTTGACGAAAATTCATCTCCCCAGCGTATTCTTATCAAAACCATATTTTAGGACCCCCGAAAACGTATCGAGTGGCGAAACGATGTCAAGGCGAATCCCTTCATTATCTTTTCGCTCGGGATTTCCTCTTTTCATTTTACGGCTTCTTCCCTTTAACATCCCCGTTCGTGAACCGAGGTACATTCGGGAAACGTGGTTTCATATTACCCTACCCGTCAAATCAGATATATTTGTAGTTGGTTTCTCTAACGAAAGGGACGAATTCGAAAATCATACACGTAACCGCGGCCGCTCGAATAGTAATGATATATGTAGACTATGAGATTATCTAAATTTCTCTGGGGACTACGCCATGAAAATTGCCTCAATTTGAAAGCTAAACATTGAACGACCATTCGCTAGATTAAAATGGTTTAATTTGAACGGATCATGCAAAGCAATCGGCTTGAATGGCGAGATGGGGGGTATTATTATCTTGAGCTTACGCGAAAGAACGTCATGCAATCAGCTTTTATTGCAAACTATCTTTTTAAGTAATAGAATTAATGGGAATGTAGAATTTTATTAAAACCTTTGTAAAACATAGCAACAAACCGATTGTTGATGATTAAATCAATAACTAACTACGGTAATCAGGCATTTCCAACTAATGGAGAGATAAATAGGACACCATTAGTAGAGCAGTTAACTGTTCGACGCATTGAAAAAGATAAACATTAAAGTCCGATAGCTATCTATCAGTTTTATTTGTGTATTAACGGTGGTGTTTACATCGAGTAAATTTCGTCGAGAAGCTTCTGCTCCGTCTGGTTGGGTATATTAGCTCTAAAACATCTGCCAGGATCAGCGCGACGGTTTGCGAAAACCAACAATAAACAAACTGATGCACGGCATTCGCCCTTTGTTTAAGTTTATGACCGTAATCGTACACCATAATGCGAGTTTATATCAAGATAAACCGATTTCAACTTTTCTAACTTTACGAACATCTCTTCATCTCCATCAGAAAATCAATACTTTATATTCCCTATTCAAATTAGGCAAACTTTTGTAATCTACTTTCAAAAAATAAATGATACTTTAACGTAATACGCATGCATGTATAAAATTAGATGAGAATAACAACTAAATTATAATTCCAACATAACCTTAGATTGATCCTAGCACATCCTAGATAACCCCTTTGGAGCTTTTCCAATTTTATAAATTGCAACGTTTTGCAATTCATCGTATTTTTTTCTACAGTTTAAACCTTATTTTACATTAATTTTCTACCTAATGTTCCAGAAAATTTCATTTTAATGTCACACATAAATTTTCAACTTCATGACCGTCACTATAACAACAACTGTATTATCATCGATGTCATCATTCATTTTCGCGTGCGTTTCGCGATGTTGTCTAAATTTATAGTGTTTTCTACCATACAATATAAATTATCATTAAAATGTCGTTTGTGGTAACACCGCCTCAACACCCATTGTGTAACTGCAACTGTGAGTATAAGAAAAACTTCACCAAAACGTCAGAATACGAAAATAATTATTGTTCTGATCCAGATCATGAATCTTACGATTTCAACACTTTAAGAAGACAGTGGTCTGAATTGTCGAAAAATTTTCCATATAATAAGAAAATGACAGGTGTCTTTGGTTTGGCTCTTTTTGATGCGTGCAATGAAAACGCTCACAACTATCAGTGCAAATGTAAAGAGCTGTATCATCAATTTACTTCTGATGGTTGCAATGGCGGCAAAATGTGTACTTGTAAGGCATGTAAAGTAGTAGGTGGTTGTGATATATGTACACATTCTGCAGATATAAATAATCAGAAACGTCTTATTAGCGAAACAATGTGTTATACTTGCCCTTGTGGAATTGCAAGTCCGAATAGATTAGCTTATGGATGTCGAGAGGCAGATTATACACATGATGGAACCAAATTGAATAATAAACGAGATAAGGATATAAAACATTTAAAGCATTTAGAGAAGGATGGAAATATTACCAGTGAATCACCATCATCGGTAAGAAGGAATAGTTCGCCTACAAGATTTTGTGACGGTAGTATATCTCAAGTGTTGGGGTTTAAAGGAAATGATCCAATTTACAATCTTGATGAACATTTAGGTACTGTTTATACAAAACCAATGAACATGAGAAGTAGTATACCCGCAACACCTGCTTCATCATCTCCAACCTCGCTACGAGGATGTTTACGAGACCGTAGATGCTCAGCATGCGGCTGTTCGAAATGTTCGCCATGTTCGACATATGTACCATGTTCAACTTGTACATCTTGTAATACTTGTGGATATAGACCTTGTAATGGGTGCACTCCTTGTGGAAAATGTCCAACTTATCACGGAAACGGCATGTGCCCTCCTTGCGTTCCTTGTCAACGATTGAATATTGCAGATAGGATACAAAAAATTTCAGAACATAATGATGAGAGTTTAGCAGAAAGCGTAATAGAAGCTATACCTGAAATTGTTCCAGTAAAAACACCAAAACATCATGATACACCAAAACATCATGAACCACAAAAGCATCATGATACATCGTCAGAACATCATGACACACATAGGCATCATGATACATCGTCAGAACGTCATGAAACATCATCGGAACATTATGAGACTAAACATAAAATTGTGGCTAATCCGGTAGAAAAAATAATTAATAATCCGTCTGATAAAACATCAACTAAAACGGTCTCAAAGGCATCAGATAGACATTCTAATAAAGTATCCGAAAAAATAGAAAAATTTTCTTTAGACAACGAAATATACGACAGGCAAAGTAGCTCGTCAGTGAAAAGTTACGATGCTATATCCAGCAAATCAGAACAAGATTCAACACGTTCGAATCATCATCATCATAAATGTACATGTAAATGCATGAGAACGCTTTGTTCATTATTTACGTTCTTAATCATTTTAGCTTCCATATTTTTAATGTGGTCATATACGCACCAAACATGGCCTTTTAAACCGAAATGTTCTTATAGGTACCACTTATACGCACCAATTAAACCATATAAGCGATAAAATTGTTTCATTGTTGTTGAAATGTAAATTTATGTTATAATAACACTATCGAATATTTTTATAAGTTGTGCAAATATGTTCCAGCAATTGAAATTTAAATCAAACGGCATTAATTCGATGTAATTTGTTATATTTTATTTCTTTGAACGTATTGTTGAATCGAAATTTTAATTAAATTTGATTTAAAACACTTGTTGTTTTATTAACATATCTTATATTGTTTTTTTTTTTTTGAGAGACGAAAGTAATTTTATCAACATATTCTGAAGATAATTACACGCTATTTGAAAGCACGTACACTTTTGAGAAACCAGTTTTTGATTGGACAAGACTGAGCATAATCTGAATACTACTTGTATTAGACTAAATACTGTTTGAGGAATACCAGATGGTGCTCATAGATGACGGGATGCTGTATATTAAATCTAAATACTTTGATTATATTAATGGGACGAGTTAGGAACAATAGTGTGAACGATTATTGGT
Source organism: Onthophagus taurus (assembly GCF_036711975.1). NCBI lineage: Eukaryota > Metazoa > Arthropoda > Insecta > Coleoptera > Scarabaeidae > Onthophagus > Onthophagus taurus. The sequence goes on from NC_091967.1 coordinate 9,176,466, forward strand.
CTATCCGCTCACGAAGAAAAACAAGAACATCTTATAGAGGTCGACTAAGTTCTCGTGCCTACAACTCTGGAAAAATGATAAAAGTCTGCATACTAGTGAAAATGTTATAGAATCGGTAGCAAATTAAACTTAAATTTTACACATTCAATTTAAACAATGGTAGAAAAAGCTAAAATTTCCATATATATATATATATATACAGCGACTTGTTTTGCAAAATGCAGTTATTTATTTAAGGAAGAAAAGCGGGTATGGGCTAATATGTACAACCAGAGTACTTGTTTTTCTACAACAAAGCATACATACATATTCAAGCGATGTAGGAGTAGTAGGTCGGACCAATTTTCAACTTCATAATGCGGCAAATTAAACAGAGTGCCCCTCGTGTACAAATAACTCGACGAAGAGAAAACTGTGAAATTCAGTTTGAAGCTGTTTGCCCTGATTTAATTTAATTGAGAAGTCACACAAATACAAACCGAAGCTACCTTTTATATTATGGGAACTCGGAAGCTTTTAGACTGTTACTACATCCATAGTTACCCGAAAATTAATTTAATCTCTTTAAATTATCCAAATTGTAAAACTAATCAAGTCCGTAAATTTCAAACGGTCTATATAAATGTTTGTTGTTGTAAAGTTTTTCCATTTAAAACTCGTTTAATTTTTTACAATTATTTTGTTGGGGTTTTCCGTTTGTGTAGCAAAATAAAAGTGAACTAGTTAATAATTTAGCATCGTGAGGTTCTGTAAGGGTTCCCGGGAGTGTTCCTTGTCTCTTTCAAATGCCCTTAAAAAGGGACATTAGAAGGACGAGACTAGGTTGTTAAAGAAAAATATCGACCACTAAAATCAGTAGTTCCGCAGTATAGTGGATTTCCCGCAGTTTGAATAGCTGTTTCCGGAGCACTCTATTACCGTCGAGTTTTCCTAAATGCCCTTTATATGGACGCATTTAGCGTATATTCGGTACTAAGTTTTATCTAAAACTATTTATTATTTTTTTTATTGACATTTAAATTCAAATTGTTTGTTATTGCTAAGTTGAATTTAAATATTGTAAACAGGATTGTAAACGTTTGTGTGTTGGATTCTGTTAATTGAAATTTTATCAACGCATTTGATCTGTATGTGTTGGTACATGAATTGTATTGTTGTTTATATGGCACGAATCAACAGAAACATCAATTCGCCTTTGGGGTCGCAGGTGAAACATTCAAACCCAGAATCCTGCATTCAACTTATCATGTCACCTACCAGTAAACGTATAATGTATACGTCGACCGCATTTGCTTAACCGCTGTTGGGTCTGCTCCAGTTCACGCTTTCCACCAAGCTTGTGTTGATACTGGTCATGTTTCACAATACGTTTCGTACAGTCGACGTCCTACACCTGATCCGTCAAATATCGACTGTATGTTAACACACTTTATTCCAGGTGACACCCCATTACTACAGTTATAAATTGAAAATGAAATGGGGAAATTTAATATCCTGAATATGCCGACGCAACGCACTATCTCCAATATCGACACCATGTGTGGCCATCTCCGTTGCCGACAAAGCTGTTGCCACCTCGTTCGTTCTTCGGAAATAGAACCAGATGGGCTGTGACAATTCGTTTTGCCTTCTATTATAAATCATTTTTATTAGACTATGCCTTAGTCGAGTTATTAAATCATAAAAATCAATAATTTATAAAGGAGTAAATCTAAAACTAAAAAGAAAATCTAAATCTCATTCAAAATCTTAACCCATCACTATCGTATTGGCCAAGAATTGAGTTTTCGAATGAGAACCGTGTAAATGTACATCAAGAATGTACATCGAAATCGGATTTCACTTAAGATGCAATATACAAAAATATAGTTTCATAGAAACCAGAGCGTACCTACTTAGTTTGTCCCACACAAAATGCAACATATCTGAATTCCTAGGTCTAATGTTAGTTTTAATGCTAGTGCTAGTTTTAGTGTTCAGATGCACGGCTAAACCCGAATGTTTCTAGTTCTAGGTCTAGTGTTAGTTCTAGTTTTACACTAGCACTATCACTAGAGCTAACACAAGACCTAGAACTTTTGAAAAACATTTGGATTTAGCCGTATGTCTCTTAAAACGGCTAAACCCAAATGATTCTAGTTCCAAATGCTCTAGTGATAGTGCTAGTGTAAAACTAGAACTAACACTAGACCTAGAACTAGAATCATTTGGGTTTAGCCGTTTTAAGAGACATACGGCTAAATCCAAATGTTTTTAGTCTAGATCTAATGTTAGTTCTAGTGACAGTAGTAGGTAGCGCTAGTTAGCATATTTTTATTGAACTAAAACTAACACTATACCTAGAACTAGAATGTATCGGGTTTAGTCACACATTTCTCAAGACGGCTTAAACCCGAATGTTTCTAGTTCTAAATCTAGTTCTAGTTTTAATTGTTATTTGGCGTTAGATTGGATATCATAAGGACGATTTTTCCAAGTAAAACTTTTCCTTTGCAAAACTACCCAACGCCTGTACTATTAAGCTATGTTACATTTTATGTGGGACAGTTCAAGTGTATAGCAGTTTCGTAACTGTGATTACTGCATTCATATATTGCGGGTTAAATGAAATTCCGGCTATGTAAAATCCTATTTAATTGGGATCTAACTTTGCATAAATAGAAAATTGTATGAAATAGGTTTTGTATATTTGAAAAATATTTGAAAATCCAATTTTTTGTTTTTATTTTTTTCACTATTTCTGCGAGTATATAAATGATTTCCCTAGAACCGGTAGTAAATGTGCTTGTGCAATTTCAGTTTGTATATTAAAAAAGTTTAGTCATGATACGCGCCGGTGTCATGCAATGTGAAATTCCATGAATTTTATGAATCGGTCGTGTAAACTTTTGAGCGCCCGTGCGCGGATGTGAAGTCCTTTGAGAAATATAAGTCGAAATGTACGAACGTGATATTTCTTAACTGAAAAATATGAAATATACCCGAGCACTTATTCGCAAACGGTGTTCCATCGTAGGGAAAATAAACACGTACGCCGCAGTTGTCGGTAACTATTGCGACTTTATTTTATTGAGTAGAAGCGGACTGGGAAAAAGAGAAAATTTTACGAACGTTCTTGTAGTTTTATGTCAGAATTTTACGGTACATATAAGAAAAAGTTAAATGATTCTAATTTTTAGGTCTCGTAATACTTTTTTAGTACAGGGATATTTTTAGTAATTTATAGGCAAATTTATAGATTTTCTATAAAATTGTATCCCTTCTTGTTAGTTCCCTTGGGTAATTACGAATCACACCAATACATACTATATACCGATTCTGGTCTAAACCAGATAGGAACGATATAGCCAGTCCAAAGCAGTAATCCCCTACGATTGACTTGTTTCAGATACACCCTCTTTCGCAATATCCCGTGAGCCCGGATTCGGATTTCCCATACGAGAAGGAATGCCGTTGTCGTTAAAGTGCGACGTCGACGCGAACCCTAAGGCCGCTCCAATATGGCAGAAGGACGACACGGACCCACCGGTTCAACAGACTCCCGACGGTTTCCTCAATTTCACCGAAATCCGGCGTGAGCACAGCGGCTGGTACAAGTGCATATCGAGGCATCTGCTCGGTAGATTCTCCAGCATCGGATATTACCTCAACGTGAGGAGTAAGTATCTCTTTCTCTCCACGCCTAAACTCTCGCCCTCTCTGCGGTGCATTTATTTTTGATTAAATTGCGTCCTCCCATTAGACCGGCTAATCAGATTAGGGTCGCCAGGATTACTCCAGGATCGAGAACCAACCGGAAGCCAGCTGTACACACTGATTTTTGTTGCCCTATTTTCAGACTTAAGCTAACGCTTGCTTTAAATCTGATAGCGATATGCTTGGGTTTTAGGGATTATTTTACTAATTACACTGACAAAAACTCAATTTATCAATATTTTAAAGTTAACATTGAAATCGTCGCGTTTATTTAATATTCTATTTAACATTTACCAAAGGAAAGCAAATTCTGGAAATAGTCTGAAACTGTTCTGGTTTCATTTAAGTAACAGCGGGGTAGGAGCACTTTATAAAACGTATTCGCAGGGTTTTAACTTAATTAACAACTGGCCTGCAGCTGAAGTTCTTCCTCATCCAAGGCGCTTTGCACAACTAATCCACTCACCATAACTATTTATGGGCAAGGCGATATCACTAGATGAAAACTTAATTGTTCGTTATTATGCGGATTAAATTAAAACTTTCTTGCGTTGTCTTCGTCATTCTAGTATTTCTTATGGGGTAGAAATGGAATTAATCACAAGTGTGTATTGATATCGTTCAATATAACCTGAAATCTGGGTGTAATATGAAATTACAGCTTCGATTATTGAACGTTTAGTCAACTGTAATTATCGATTGTTTGGTTTGTTTGGCGCGTGTGTTGAATATTTGTGGTAACCCAATATGAGATAATAGGAATTTACAAATTTATATTTAAAAGATTTGTTTAAAAAAGATATTAAATTCATGATAAGAAAACTGCGAATTGATCAGGTTTGTTGAGAACTTCAGCCTTTCGAGCCGGAAATTAAATAAAATTTAATTGAACAGCACAAGATCGTAACGGTGAAATTAGTGCACAGGGAATCTTGTGTATCGAGATAATCTGGGCTCTTCCGCTGCGCTTCCTTCCTTTCTTTTCCTTTTCCCCCCGCTTTTCGCTGGATTCAATTTTATTTGGAACCGTATACGAAAATTTATCGCTGGTAATTCTCTTTATGGCGGAGTAAAACTGTGTGGTCACCTTTTAATTAACAATAATACCCGTTTTCTAGTTTCAGTTCTTTTTTTAGTAATTTCTTTCCAAAAGTAAACGATTCTCATTTCTAAAGATTTATCAATATAATATATTTTTTCTTTGTGTAAATTTCAGATGAAATTGAAATGACTCAAGAGCCCGATTTAGATGTCAGAGAACTAAGCTCTACAGGACGACAATTAGAAGTTTCTCTTGGCGGTGCTGTTCAACTTTCATGCCCTCTCGGTTTGTATATTATAATGCACTAAATACTTTTAATATACTGTTTCTAGCTCATAATATAACGTTGAATAACAACTATAAGTAGAACACTAAACCCGATACTTTCTAGTTCTAGATCTAGTGTTAGTTCTAGTTTTACACGAAAACATCGAAAACTAGTCTTGAAAGACGTGCGGCTAAATCCGAATGTTTCTAGTTCTCGGTCTAGTGTTACTTCTTGTATTGCACTAGCACTATCACTAGAACTAACACAAGACTTAGAACTAGAATCATTCGGGTTTAGCCGTCTTGAGAGACGTTCGGCTAAACCCGAATGTTTCTAGTTCTAAGTCTAGCGTTAGTTCTAGTTTTAATTGTTATTCAGCGTTACATTGTCCTAGTACCAAAAACATTCGGGTTTAGCCGTGCGTCTCTTAAAATGGTCGAAAATTCAGAGTTATCATAAGGACGTCATCTTTTTCCGAACAAAACTTTTCCTTTGTAAAACTATCCAGTACTATACTGTTAAGCTATGTTGCATTTCATGTAGGGCAGTGCAAATACATACGTATAGTATGCAACCAATATCACAGTATTGGTATTGCAATACGCAAATCGCGTACAAATCGCGTATACTGTGATATTGGTTGCATACTTGCAATGATAACGTCGGATACGATAATTAATTAACACGCTGTAGTTTCTTAACTGTGGTTACTGTATTCATATATTGCGAGTTATATGAAATTCCCGGTATAACAATCTAACGCTAATATTTTGTCCGTTATATCCGAAGTCCCTTCTAACACGGTCCATTAGATCGAGGTTTTACTAAAAATAATAAAAGTCGTTGCGTAATATAAGAAAACGTTGTAAGGCAATACCTTCGACAATTTCCACCGTCATTAACAGAGGATGACTGGAATTTCTCGCTTGTATTAATGAATGAAACTAGGGGTGAAGCTAAATTTGAGCAACCTCGGTTTAATGAGGAAACTTGAACAACGTTATACCCAGGTGTATATCTGCCTATGTTGTGTATAATTCAGCCGTTATCTTACCGTATATTCTCGTTAGTCAGAGACGATTTAGAAACATTCATGAAATGAAGCTATTTGCATGAGGTTAATTAGATTTTTATTGCACAAATAAAACACTTTCTAAAAATGTTAAAAATTTCTATTTTAAAATTATAACTTTCGAATAGTGTTTTAGCATAAAAGCACCAAGTCAGCATTATTTGCTACACTTTAAAATTCATTTCTGGCATGTGAACAAAACGGTCTATTCGGACGATTACCTACAGTATTTTACATTTGTTTCGAACGTCGAAACCTGTTTCGATCGATATATTAAGTTAAACAAGCGTAGAAATTCGGATGGGTACACATCGAAACAACTGCACCAAGAAGTGCTTTAACTTTTACACACGGACGTTTGCAAAACGAGCTCATACCCCGGTTGCAATGAATTTTCGTGTTTATTCGCGCCGATATTGACCCGCCAACTCAACCTAAACCTTACGCCCGAACGCGAACCGACCCAAACTTAAACTTTTTCATTCGCAGCAAGTTCGGCAGCACGCGGTATTCCGCCTGACCAAAACTTTTCCAAGTATCCGAAACCTTCTCCGTACATCTGTGACGAACGAATTTAAATTTTACAGTAGTTGTTCTCTTCAATTTGAACCTTTGGGTTTATTGTACGTAAACTTACATTTATTTTAAAGTCCAACTTTGAAAAAAATTTAGAAATTCTATTCTCGAAATAAATAATATTAATAAACCAATCAATTTATTGTAACCATAAAACATTCCGATCGTACGATATCACATACTTAAATTATTTTTTGTGGTGGTCATAAGACCTCTAAAAAAGTTGCAGTGTAGCATAAAGTATTTAGTTCATCTTAATAATAAGCTCACTGGTTTGACCACTATTCAACATCCTCACATTTTGTATATGATACTGATACACTCAAAACATTTGCAAAACATCCATCTATAGATTATAAAATTCCCATGTTTACAAATATTAATTACACCGTGAAGTTTTCTTTAGTAATGCCAATTGTAGCGTGAAGTTTTCTTTAGTAATGTCAATTATAGCGTGAAGGAATGTTAGGTAAGGTTAGTTTTGTTTACAAATATTAATTATACCATGAAGTTTTCTTTAGTAACGGCAATTATAGCGTGAAGTTTTCTTTAGTAATGTTAATTATAGCGTGAAGGAATGTTAGGTAAGGTTAGTTTTGTTTACAAATATTAATTATACCATGAAGTTTTCTTTAGTAATGCCAATTATAGCGTGAAGTTTTCTTTAGTAATGTCAATTATAGCGTGAAGGAATGTTATGTAAAGCTGGCCCTTCTCGGCCGTTCCATCTAGTCATATGGAACGATAGCACTTCAATGGAGTTACGTAAATTTGGAATCCTCATGTGATTGGAGTGGAATGATGAGACTAGTTGGAATTCCATCCGAACAAAAATCCATCACTCCGCTCCAAAATTCTATCGCTGCAACTCATCGTGAATGGGAAAACGCGCAACAGAGAGTGCAAAGAGTGATTTTGTTATAAGTCTTATTGATATGTATAAGGATATTTCTTGTTTATGGAAAATTTCAGATCCCCATTATTATGATAAAAATAAGAGAAATTTAGCATTGGAAGAATTATTATTATTTGAAACAGTTGACTCATTTAGAAAAAAAACTGAAGATAGAAATAATAGCTGTTGACAAATTTAAGCTCTTTATAATTCATACTTGTGGCCAAAAATCGCAAAGTTTAGGGCTCATGAGGGCTAATACTTTCCCTCAATTATTTATCTTTTTTCTGATTTAACGGCGTTATCAAACGAAATAATTGGAAATAACAGTCTTCATTCATCCTCAAATAATTCCTCCAGTCAGAAGGTTCCAATGTTAGTTAAAGCCATTGTTTCACTCGTCTTTTACAACCGTAGATAACATGAGAAAAATTTCATCCATATTGCGAAAATTAAAAATGCCAGAGTGATTGCGCGCCACGTCACTCCATTTGGATCGTCCATGAATGGCCAGCTTTAGGTTAGTTTTAATTACAAATATTAATTATACCGTGAAGCACCCGAATACAAAATCTTCTCTTTATAAAAACCTCGTATAAGCGCAAAAGTAAAAAGTGTGTAAATTAAATTTGTAATAATAAATTGAAATAGGTTCACATACATGGCCAAATATTTTATCTATCCATGGTTTAAATCCAATTTAATGCTAATTTGAAACCGCGTTTTCGCCAATTAAAATTTAATTTGGAATTGTAAAACGAGAACGAGGATATATAAAACCAAAAAGGTCGCAGCAGCGTTTATTTACATCAAAATGGCTTACACCTCAATTCGAATGCATGTACTAAACTGTATTATTAGCCTTTTTAATTTTCTATGGCCTCATCAACTATAATCCGGTAATATTGCATGAAATTGTATTACAATGTTGTGAATTTTAGTAATTCGTTTGTTCGGCTGCATTTATTGCGCACCACAAAATTGATTGTCGTTAATTATGATGATGCTTTATGCACCGCTTTTCACATAAATGGGCAGCATTCTGATAACTTTACCTCATAAATGACACTTTGGTAAAACCCACTCTATTATTGTTCATCACTTTCGTTCCAATTAATTGCACATCCGATTAATTTCATTTTTATTACTGTTTTATCTGTTCGAAACGTTAATTTAAATATCTTTTGTACAAGCGCGCCGTAAATCCAAATTAACTTGTTCGACAGTGTATTAAACTCATACATTAATTAATTTATGGGATTCCTATTTTGTGTCGAAATGATACGTTCCATTTATTAGGTACTGCTTTGTTTTTGAGTAGTATTATTAATTATTATGCTTATTATTTTGTGTATCGGCATGAGTTAAGTAAAGACTTTTTAAAATTTGCATGCATGCAAGATATTTAAACCACCACCAACCCCTGTTTCGTCGGTATGCATTACATCAAAGGATCCTTTTGTCTGTTAATACGACCATGGATCGTTAAAATTAACAAAACAAAGGCGCGCACTTCAGTGATATCGTGTTCAACGTTACAACCGCCACATCAACGAGCAAATGACAAGTGTCAGTGTAACGAACGAAACCACTTTCACAATTAGGACGTTTTACGGTTACACCGCATCGTTTATCATGCTTTTGTATTACATTACGTAGGCCATTTCATTATTAAACACCAAAGTAAGAATTCTATCAATAATCCAAAAATATTGGCAAGAAAAAGTTGATCTGAGACCTTTTAAAATCTGAGCAACACGTAACTTTGCGATATTAGGAGCTATAAGGCTTAAGGCCAGCGATATTGTTAATAATTCATCGGCAATATCTAGAGTTTCGGAAGTCGTGGCGAATCAATTTTTATCGTGGCGTCGGCCAAGCTCGTTATCGCGCAAATAATTTATTGAGATCGGGGAAGTTTCTATTCCCTTGTCGTGTGCGTGGATGTTTCGGTTATAGAAAAATCGAACGTTTCCCCACAAGAAAATAAAATAAAATTTTATGCTTAAACAGGCACTACAGGTTGTTGGACACGCGTGGATTCCGGCACAGGACGTTTAGAACCACTCGGGGCTTCCCAAGAATTACGACTCGAACATGTTTTATATCAAGAGGCTGGAGAATATAGATGTGTTGCTCCTAACAGGGATACAGTACGTAAGCTTGATTCATTGAGAAGTGCTATGAGCGTTGACGTCAATGTTATAGGTAAGTTATAAAAAAATTTTTATTGAATCGCTAAAAATGAACTACGAATAAAAGCCGTTTTTAATTTGAACTATTTTGCATGAGAAAAAGCGGGTATTCAACGCCGTTCCATCCGATTTCAAAATCAGAACTGATTTCCACCTGAGCAATTTAATATCCTAGCTAAAGCATCCGGATTTTCTTCTATTGAATCGACTCGACGAGGACGACACCAAAGACAACTATCGTATTTCTTTCTAACTGATCCAGAAATCTTAAAAATATTCACATCATTTTAAAACCAATATTACAAAGAGTATTGCTCGTACATATCAAAGTGAAAATAGTGCTTAACGTTGCGAGGTTTACGTCGCCGTTCGCGTTTTACTTATAGCCGGTGCCTATCTGACGCATTACCTCGCAGTCGGAATCCTTTACTCTTCGTCTCTTTTACCGTTTCGATATTCTCCTTTCCTTATAGCGGGAATTCGATCGACGGCGCGACTCTGGTTCACAAGAATTCCACCCTTTGACTGGAACCATGGAAAAATAAAAACGGTATGCTTATCCTTGCGTATTAAATCAATCGTATCCAGCGGGAATTGAGGTTTTTCCCTTCCTACTGAGTCTCTAAACGGAAAGAACGTTCGTAAAATGAAAAGGGGAAACAATTGCGGCGACGTCCTTTGTTTCATTAGGGCGAGAATTCAGAAACTCCGTGTTTAAATTACGTTTGATGTTCTTTAAATTTTTGTTTGTCGAAAAAATTGAAACATGAGTTCGAAATTTTTGTACAAATTAAGGAATAAATTAATATGTTTCTCAATTTTTTTAATAAACACATCCAAGAAATTGTTTCGTAACATATTTTGTGTAATGACAAAGTTAAATTATTACATAAGATGTATACAAAAGTAACAAAACTATATTTTTACCCTTCTTTGTCGGTTCCATTTTTATTAACAAAAAGATAAAGAAAAACTGCTTATTAAATTTTCCTTTGAGACGCTCTTTTTGTTTCTTCCCTTGGTTGCAATAAAGTATGATAAGACGTCTTTTAAGTTTCAGATTTTCTTTGTTGCATGAAATAGTGATTACGCTTCAAAATTTATGTATACATTAATACGTTAGGAATTTTTTCATTAACAAATGTCTTTGTTACACTTGATTCGTTTCATTACTATGATTTTGTTCTAGATATGTTCCAGTTCTGTTTACTACTAAAACAATTCAAAATTATAAATTTAATAAACTTAATTCAACACTTGTATCTACAGATTTATGACTGCAATACACACAGAACATTTTGAACTGTTGAAAATCCAAACTATTCCGCAATTGCGCGGTGTATAGACAAACGAGCAATTTGAGGACATTGTTTCTATTTGGACTGATGAAGCTGGAATTCTATTCAACTTCAATGCTACAAACATTAATTTCGGATGATGTGAATTACCCGTATTTCAAAAAAAATGTGGGGTTGTAACATTCTTTTCATCATTCAAAAATCATTCTTTCTTTACATAAAAAATTGTAAATGTGAAAACTTCACTGTAGGATCTTTTTTGTGAGTTGAGTCATGTTTTTAATTTTAATTTGTGGTAAGCCATCTAGGTCTCCATTGATAACTAACATTTCATGGCTATAAGGCTATATAAAGGTAAATTAATTTACTCTACTTTAACGAGTTGCCAACTAAGAATATCGACATCAAAGTTTTCTTCTCCTTTATTAAGACAAAGAAAATTTTGATAACAATTTTGTGTCCATTCTAATGCCATCTCTTAGGTGGCTTGCCAGGAAGTCTCTTTGACTTAGATTTTTCCTTTGCTTATTTCGCCCATTTATTCTATCGACATGGTCTTCTATCTTTTAATTTTTAAATCTTTTTGTATTAAGCATTTGTGAAATTAACGAAGCGAAAATGTAACTGTATATTTCATTTTACGGCAAGAATAAATTTTTAATATAGATTAATTTAGGGTAACGTTAAATTACGGACCTTGCGCCGTAATTAATCCTGGAGAAGTTTAATTTCCTTTATTCTTTGAGGTAGTAAACGACGTGGCCGCAAAGGTATGTTCTCCTTTCCTCGCCTTGCTCCCGGCGGCAATCGATAACGTAAAAGTGCAATTTTGCAAGTAATAAATTTAAGGGAATAAGGGCGTAAAGTAGTCTTCGGAGGGCAATCTCAGTATCAAAGTAAATGGTTGTTGTCGTTAACATTGACGCTCCCTTCTGTGATTCATTAAACGTCCCAGTCGTAGATGGAAGTTTTTCCACGGCTTTCTGAAAATACTAATAGTAAGTGATCGATTAACATTACTCTTTTCTATAAGTTTCAACTTTCAAAGAACATCAATATATACCCGGATGGCGTGGTTTGGTAATTTTCTGATAATAAAACCAATTTAAAATTGAGTACTTCTTTAATTCTTGTATAATTTTCATTGTGGAAAGCTTTTAGAAATATAACTCGGTTTAAAAATTTCTCCTGGGGGCACTAAAAACTTAATTACCATTACGTTCTCGAGATAAATCTGCTTAATTGGATCGTCGAATATATTTTTAAACGATAAAATACGTGCTAACGCAACATCTCACTGTTCGAAATCTACACAATAATTAATTACAAGACATACCAAAGTTCCAAAGTTTGCGAATAACGATTCATTTGTAATATTATATCTTTTCTTTTGGAAATTAGAAAATAACCCCTGGGAGGCCGTAGGCAACTTTAAGAGAGAGAACGAAGGAAACGACTGTTCACGGTTATCTTGTAAAAGCTGTTTTGAAGTAACAATTTATTTATGGTCTCGGAAATTATCAAACGATCTCGTCCAAGCTCCCGCATCAGTTTTCAGTTTAATGAAATTTCTGGGTAAAGCAACTTGCAAGCACACGACACATGCTTTCCACACTGTCGAAGCTCAATTAATTATGCATCACTTGGACGGATCAAAGCGTTCTCTTAATTCATTTATCATGTCTACGGACCGTAAATAAATCGTTAGTATTAAATATTTATGTTTAATCAATATTTATTGCAAATGTATTTCTGTATCAATAAAAACGGAAAAATATTCGTTTATAGTATATAAATATCTTCGCAATAAAAAAATTACTATTTTCATTTTTTAACTAATCGTTTCTAAAAATATTATAATGATAGGAAGACGTAGCTAGGAATTATGAGACAAGACTATGTTGAAAATTCTCTTGGTGAATTAACGATATTTAAATAATTCCCACAAGTTAAGCTTCTTCTTTTTAGAGTCGTCGTCGACGATGTCGTCAACGTTCCAATCTTATGCAGATTGGATTAAGATCTGAGAGTGCAGTGGAAGCCCCCAGGCGACAACGTTGTTATGGCAGAAGCTCCATAAAAGGAAGAGCAGAAGAAAAGACGTAATTACAAAGGTCAGGGTACCCGGCGAGCAATTCAACGGATCTTGGAAAAAGAAATATCGGTTCAAGCATTTCCTCAAACAACTTAAATATTAAACGCGACTTAAAATGTAAATTATGATATTTTATTTTTTGCAAATTTTGTACATTATATGACAAGTTTTACGGTCTGCTTTATTTTAACGAAGGCATTTGCATATAAATGTGGAAAGTGTATAGCGTCAAGAGGGAATATTCGACAACTTTTTTACAAGAGAAACTTCTCTATGTAATTTCGAAATGGTATCAATTCGCATTAAATATTTTATATATGCAGATAAGGGAAATAAAACTGTATTAAAATAATTACTGTGGGTGAATAATTCATTGATTGTTATCGTAAATAACCTACTACTAAAGCGGTAATGGTGGAATACTTTATGAATCGGCAAATATTCTACGCGAAGATAGCATCAGTTGGCTCATTTATAAACACTGGAAAACTGCTGCATCGGACTCCAATAAAAAAGGGTCGTTTTATTGCTTGTCTAGGGCAGTCATCCGTTGAGTTGATAACGTCTGTAGTACGGTTCGTTGAGAAATCGGCCATGAAAACTGGAAAAACAAGCTGACGTTTTCTATCCAAAGCTTCGTAAATCTTATCTTAAAGTATATGAGCTGTTTTAGATAGATAGTGAAGCTGTTTGTGTTAATTTAAAACAAACAATATAAAAATATAATTGGTCAAGTATTCATTACTAGATATACTTTAATTACGAAAGAAATTGGGAAAGTTATTACCCACTTCCGTTAAGATCAAAGGTAAAGGAAAGTAATTCAGATTGAAAGATAACTGACTCTTTTTTGCAGAATTTGTGAAATATCCAAATTTGCGTTATTTCGAAGGCGAAGTGTTAAAGCTCCCCTCAAAAAATGATTGTGTAGATGCTGACTGAATATTGAAATAAAATATGATTTATTTTCAGACCACTTTCCATTGATTCTCGAAATCTTGGAGGAGTGAAGAACAGAAGATAAGTTTAAAAAACTAAAGAGTTACTTATACAGTTAAAAGGACAACGGTAGAAGATCAGATCATATTCCAATCAATTGTTGGAATAAGCACTTGACCGTTTCACTTCGAACCAACCTTTCAAATCTTAAACTTAAAACTAATCTCCAACTGAGACTGGACAATATCTTGGATATACCTGCTTAAGAGTTGCCTTACAAACATAACAGATATCATCAGCTCTGTCATTTGGCTTATCATAGAAAAAATCCGCAGAAGGGAAAATACACTGTGCTGTTAGATCCATCTATGAAAAACATATATCCGCCGCATATATAAAAAGAAAAAAACGTTGCAGAATCAATATGGTTTGTTCAAAGAAATAAAAAACTCTGGCAAATTGGAAGAGGATATGTTGGAAGAAAAAAATTTCTTCAAATTAGTTCAAAATGGTTACGACTTAAGTATATTGTTCATTTAATTAACACTACTGGCCGTACTTTTTATATTTCAGGCAGAGGACTAGATACTGCTAATGAAAGCTAGTCTTCAAGCTGCATCTAGTCTTCTGCCAACAGTATTTAGTTTACCATTGCTAGTATTCCGTTTACCAGCAGTCTTCTCCAGGCAATATCCAGTCTTCTGCAAAGCAGTATCTAGTCTGCTATTCCCAGTATCTAGTTTATCATACGCAGTATCTAATCTTTTATAATGAGAATCTATTCTTTTGCTAACAATATTTAATCTTCCATAACCACCAAGTATTTTTAAGCAGTATCTAATCTGCTATAAGCGGCATCTATAATAAGAGTCTAGTATTTTACAAGCAGTATTTAGTGTTTTATTAGCAGTGCCTAGTCTTCCATTGGCAGTATCCTGTCTGAAACACAGCTTCCAGTAACGCACAGTTGGATGCCCAAATATGATGAAAGAACGACGGTGGCATATAGACCAATATCATTTTTATGTTTCTTTCTTCTACTGTTGGAGAAGATTTAAAATATGAAATCTGATAAAATGGTTTTCATTAATGGAAGACAGACAGCTGATATTTGAACCATTTTGGAAAATGACGTGGTGAGAGAAAAAACAGGCTTTTAGAGTATGCAGAACTATGTTTTTAAATACTCTGCAAATTATTATTCAAACACAGAAACCCTGTAAACACCATATACACCATTAGATCGTCGCAAATGCTTATCCGAATTTCTGGCTTCATTACCAGTTATGAACAGTTATGGAAACACACTCCATTTACTAAAAAGGACGTTTGCATAACAATATTATCCTTCTATATACTTTGTATATTTGCGCAAGTAAAAACTACTTCTAAAGATACAATTATAGAGTTAAATAAGGGTTGTCTGAAATATCGCCCTTAGCTTCTTTAAAGACTTTATTAAATATTCACTGGTATCTTGGTAAAACGGTACAACTTCATATCTTTACAACGTTCATTAAAAAGTTTTAAAACACTTTAGTTTTAGTCTTACTTGATAAACTTGTATCTCCGTATACGTGTTAATCTTAAACTTGAATTTAAATTATTTAATTCTACTAAGAAAAAGTATAACTTTCGTGCAATTTATATTGATTTTCTGTAACATAGCAGCTGTACGTATTTCTCCTTACAAGGACATGTAGACATAAATCTTGTTTCGGGTAACTGATACGATACTGGGCGTACACTCAAACATAAATTACGTCAATTCAATGTCGTTACATTTCGCCTTCAAAGAAGTTAATTAAAGTTATAGGCAATTCTTTTAAAGTTATTTTATTTTATTATTCGTTTCGATGCTGCACAATAAAAGAATGATTACAAGTTAATTAAATCAACACGCATTGATTTTGTGGAATCGAACCACGTATATAATCAGAGTATACTTCATTAGTATTCGTTGAAAATCAAACACCTGCCCCTTTTATTGACTATGTTTACATACATTCATACATATATTGATGTATTAATTACAAAATCTTTTGATCGTAATTGGGGGGTTTTGTAACGTAACGAATGGAATTGTATGGAGACGAACCGAAAACCAAATGAATAATTAGTAACTGTTGACGAATGTGATTGATGTAAAGTACTGTTAATTATAACTATGATACAACAAAATAGAATATTTTAAAACAAAAAGTGGGTACGTAAATATTGAAGTTATTCAGTTGAATCGTCTGTTATATTCCGTATGCAGTAGAATATAACGTCTGTTATAAAATATTCTTTATGCGATGGTCTTAATGCGGACTCAGGGGCCGTAATTCACAATTCTTTCTGGCCGTGGGGAAAAGAAATCGCCCCACTAATTTCCTTTTCCCGTCTAGGGGGCGTGCTAAAGAAAAAAATGAGCCGACGTCAGGGGAACAACGGGCGGGCTAAGGGGATCCTCGACATCTTTGCTTGAAGCCAAGAACGAAAAAAAGGGGTTAGCACTTTTACCCGCCCCTATTGCTCTTCTCATAACTTAGGGAAAGTAGCGGTAAACTTTTCCGGTTTTCCGTGATTTATAAGCTCACGTTTTACTAAAAAGTGAAATGAACCTATATCAGAGATAATAGAGTTACAAAAATGGAAACGGTTTAATAGAATTACGAAACGATAAAATAATGTCATTGTGTAAATTTCGGGATTACAAGTCGTACGTTAAATAAAGCCAATCCTCAATAAATCACTAGAGAGGAATCGGTAAAGCATATTTGTGTTCACACGTGCACATGAGATTTCCACAGGCGTTGACGCATATATCGTCTGGTATAAACGTGTATAGCACATATCGTCCGTTCAGTGACCGTTGGCTCGCGGTACACTTAGCATTGGTAGACACAGACAATATACCCTCGGTATAATTTATCATGTAGATGTATGTATGACTGGCGGATACCGAATGAAGATTTAGTGTCCAACCGTATGTTTATCCAACCAGAGGTATCGTTCTCATTATGAATTATAATTGAAATTAATTTATTGCGATAGTCCTCACACCTACGATTTAACTAGATATGGATATCTTTAGTATTATTTACATATTTCGACAATTTTAACTTGTTTTTTCAAGTACAAGTTTCGTGTACTTTAAGAATTGATCAAAGTAAAAGTAGGAAGTATTTCGTAAATGAAAACGTAAAGCTTTATATAAAATACAGTAGCAGTACATGCGATTCTTAAACATGCAAACTTGTAAATGCTAAGCCGTTATTTATTATGCCGGGTTTTTATTAAACTTTTGATCGTCAATTACAGAGTTACGATCACCTTAATCAGCACGTGTTAGGTGCATGCAAACTATTTATAACACACCATGTTTTAGAATTAATCAGATTTATACGTAATTTATAGCGTAAACCTAAAATTGTTATAAATTAGTTAATAAAATTTAGGTATTTAAATAAAATAAGTTCTTTCTCGCTATAAAATTAATATAATCAGTACAGGTTTCGGCTAAAATGCCATCATTATCTGAATTGTCAAATAAAACAAGAACTTCTCTCAAGACAGCTCTAGGTCTTGTGTTAGTTCTAGTGATAGTGCTACTGTAAAACTAGAACTAACACTAGACCGAGAACTAGAAACATTCGGGTTTAGCCGCACGTCTCTCAAGACGGCTAAACCCGAATGATTCTAGTTCTAGGTCTTGTGTTAGTTCTAGTGATAGTGCAATACTAGAACTAACACTAGATCGAAAACTAGAAACATTCGGATTTAGCCGCACGTCTCTCAAGACGGCTAAACCCGAATGATTCTAGTTTTAGATCTTGTGTTAGTTCTAGTGATAGTACTAGTGTAAAACTAGAACTAACACTAGAACTACGAATCTTTCTAGTTCTAGGTCTAGTGTTAGTTCTAGTTTTAGTTAACTAACATAAGCATTAGAACCAATACTAGACCTAAATCTAGAAACATTCTAAGCTATATCCGAATTCCGTTCTAACGAGGTTTAATCGAAGTTTAACTGTAATTATCTAAATTTGTATTAAATAATGTTTTACAACTGCTGAATACCTACAACAACATTAACATTAAGTAAAATAATAATTACAACGTTAATAAACCGAATCTCGTCAAGGTAACGCAATAAAAGGGTGCTTTAATTAAGAAATTGCGGTTCAATTAAAACGACGCGCCAGACGAATTTAAACTCGGTACGTTTCACGAAAACGCTACTTTGTCCCATTCTCCTCTAGTGCCGAGACCGTGAATGCCACGTGAATATTAAACTTGTACAATAGTAGGTACAACGTCAATGGGTACCTGCGTTCTGCATTTACTTGAATGTGTTTCGCAGGACGGCAATAAAGAAGAACATACGTAAACGAGGCCAATTCCCGTGGCTACAACTAAAGTGCGAAGTAGCTCCCGATGCTGTCTTAACTCTCCAATTCTTTCGGTCCCCTCGATACCAACCGTCTTTCCGAGAGAATCAAGAAGTTAACACGTACGAAAAGCGGAGATGTCGTTGCTGTTGTGTCTTGGCTTCGTCTTTGCCCTTGATAATAAGCAAAATTTACGGACGCCAGACGACGCTTCGCGTCCGTTTGTTTCGTGAACGTGGAGAAAATTTCTAAACTGTTTACAGAGTTGTCTGCGACGTGCTACGTCGATTTGTATAAACCTTTTGACGGTTACCTATTTTACATTTTCACGCTTGCATATACAAACTTAGTATTTACATTTATTATTTAATTTTTTTGTTCAATTTGTTTTCATTCAAAGTCTTCAAATAATAATGTGTGTATTGATTTTCGAGGGAGATTCCAATTTGAATTTTCTCTTTCTACGAGATTTACGGAGTACTTCGAATACCGTTCAAATTACAATAGTCTTACTGAAAGGCGAACATTAACGTTCGTTGACGTTCCAAGATCGGAAAGAGCTCAAGCGCTTCACTTCCGCCATCCAGTCACACAGACGACCTCCCGAAGACCCGTCGTGCAAATTTAACAGAACGCCATTACACGTGAGTTTGTGAGTTAACGGAACGAGACTTGGGGAGAAGGGATTTTCGTCGATATCCTCACATTCCCCCTTCCTACTAGCGTGTTTCCAAATTTGGCTTTACCCCCAAATAGCACGTTACTCCCGAGGGATTCTCGCTAGTTGTAATGTCGAGAAAGGCAGCTGCCGTAGAGATATAAAGTGACATTTCTATGAACGTAACATGCTCCACTTAAGCTTCTTCCTAATGATGTCGAGGAGAGATTCGATTAAGTTACCTAACCTGTATTATCTGCTGGATACAGTTTAACTTAAATTGTATTCAGATTTTATTATTGGTTCAGGTTACGTATGCAGATTTTTTTTTAATGAAAAGAAAACTTAATTGGTTTTTCTAAACGACGATTACTAAACGGTATACCATACCTGTTTGGGTTACACGATTGATTCTAATACTAAGGGTAATTTCATTGAAAATTTTCATATTAAGTAAAATACGAATTGGTTGCGCTGCTTCCATAACGATACTTTCAGTAGAGGCAATTGAAAGTCACTTCTGTGTGTTTGATCTGCAAAGTTTATAGAGCTTTATGCCAAATGGGGCTCTTTTATATGGATTGAATGAATTCAATCGTCTTTTGAATTTTGTCCAATATTCATCCACTTATACTTTATTCTCTGGAGAATAAAAATAGCTGAATATATTGTTTATACAATCCATTTTTCCTAATACTGAAGAACAATTAAAACTAGAACTAACACTAGAACTAAAAAGTTTCTAGTTCTAAGTCTAGTGTTAGTTCTAGTTTTTGTCCAATGAAAAGTACTGTAATATTATAACCAATCATTAGCATAATTTTGAAGATTTAAAAACGTATCATATTGAAATAATTATAAATAATAATAATTATAAACTTATTTTTATAATATAAAAGACTATTTACTGATGAACTGGTGAAAATCACAACCACACTAATTGCAACAAACTTTAAGTTGATCTACCACAGTGTTCCAATTGTGGCCAAGATCATCTAGCAAGCTATCGAGGCTGTAAAATTCACATAACTTCACTCCATCTTGTCTCCTCTCATCCTTATCTAAGCTATTCGAACGAGTCATCGATTTAGAGAGGGACACTCCACGGTTCACCAAATGGCAAGAGTAGCGGAATATATCGAGGAAGAGTTCGAGGCTGAAAAGTTTACCGCTGTTGTTTCGCTGGATGTAGCAAGGGCCTTTGATACTGTTTGGATTGAAGGATTAAAATACAAGCCATTCTGTTCTCCTTCCTGGAGGAGAGAACTTTCTCCGTCACCATCAATGGATACTCCTCCAGCACTCGAAGAATACTTGCAAGCGTCCCACAAGGTAGTAGTTTATCCCCTGCTCTGTTCAACATCTTTATGCATGATATCCCGACCGACGTAAACTTCGAAATGGCCTTGTTTGCGGATGACATGTTAATAATGGGACAAAACGACATCCTTATCGATGCTATTGAAACACTTCAAAGGTCGGTGGACATAATCCAAAAATGGTTATCAAAATGGACCATTCTGCTCAATGCCAGACCAAGATTTTGTCGCTAAGACCCTATCGAAATGCTCCTTACATTATTATAAACGACCAATAAATACAGTGGAAAGCAAAAGATGAAGCCATTAAATACCTCGGAGTTCTCCTTTATCACCACCTCACTTGGAAACTCCACATAAACTCAAAGGTCCACCAAGGATAATGAACATTACATTATAGAACTAACACTAGACCTAGAAATAGAAACATTCGGGTTTATCTGTGCATCTAAAGACTTAAAAAGACGTATGATTGAAAATATTTTGTCCGTTGTATCGAGATTTTACTGTATTATGTTTATGTTGTAACTTTATAACATTTACCATGATTAGTGTAACGTTGAAATGTATTCCGTTATACCGGTTATATGAGGAAATCCGATTTGGTATTCCGTTATACAGGTTAGATGAAAACTATATTCATTGGAATTACATATTAATCGTCGCTATTCATTTATCCAAACAGTATCTGATTGTGTGGCGGCACGTAGTTGAGTCTAGTCTTTGTTCGAAAGGGGCGGCAAAAAATAGGGCGACAGCAGTGTCGAAACATGCCGGAATTACCGGAATCGACCTTTTGTCCCGGAATACCCTTTTTGTGTGAGCTCTCCCGTAATAGGTTTTCAGAGTGTTTGTTCGGGTTCGCGTAACCATGGTAGCTGTACGGCACGTATATTTATATATTGCCGATTCACTGCGCATGGAAAATAGATCAGTCGGCTTACTATCGAAAATGGCCGGAGATTTATGCGACCAACCAAGTCGTGACTTCGTTCAACGTGCAAAAAATAAATAGTGTAGGTCTACTTCATTCCACTAAATTCCCATATTCCACGGATGTTATGGCGCATTTGTTTTAAATCTTCGATGTTTTTCATGTTTTGTTTACTACAAAATGATTTATATCTTCAATGTAATAATATTTAACTATCTATTTCAAAAATTTTGATAATACCTATTCCACGCTTTACGTTTTGTGATGATGAGTAAATAAATTCCTGTTTAGGTAATGTAAAAATAATAGGTCTTTTGGTTAAACACAGTTTTCACATATGAAGTCATAACTTAACTCGGTGTACGACACTCTGGGTGTAAAATGCTTTCCCGACAGTTATAAATATCGCTTATCCGGTCGGTACAGAATGGATCAGTTCTCGTGGAAACAAAAATAGAAGAGGATTTATTCGTCGCAGTGTATCGTGTCGCGCTTAAAAAATTATCCAGCGCATTTTCTGCATAATAAAATCGGGGCGAATTTTAACGTTTGCCTAGTGCATGGTGTGAGTTATGGGCGGAATGGAAGCGCGCGCCATTTCACTCTTCCAGCTGCGTCCAGTTGACGCCTATAAATAAACCTGAGTCCAACGGTTTGGGGATTAAAACCTGCGGCCGGGGTAGTCCTGGTTTGTCCTGGATACTCCCGTCTAGTCCTGATTCCCGTCCTGAACGTCCCGGTGCTCTTCCTGTCCATTCCCCACCGTCCTCTTCTCAATCAATGCCGACAGCGTTGCACTACGGACGTTGAATTTGAAGTGGATGGGCCGCAGAGGGCCGAATAGGAGGACCCTTTAGGGGGGGCGGCATAATATCGTCCTTTCCCGAACGCAAAGAGGGCGGTCGCGATTCCGGTGGACAGGGAATGCATTATTGATGAGAGTACCCGCAGATTTGATGTTTCTTAAACCTTTGCTGCCTATAAGTACACCAACGAAACGACGCACTTCATTATTCCACGTAATTTGTAAACTTACCTTTTGATCAAACTTCCCACAGAAAATTTTATTTTTCCCAAAAAAAGTCTACACTTTTGCAGAAATGGCGAGTATTTGTGATGTGGCAAATTGCCTCTTTTATATAGAAATGCTCGAATTCAAATCATACATCCAACAAGGAATAAACGAGTAATGATGAAAATCGCCTGAAGTCGTGTATTACATATGACTCACGTACAATCTGCTGCAATTTTGGAAGGTCGCTTTTGATATGTAAATAAGCCGTAATTGTACCTATACGAAACCGTGCGGTGGTCTTTTGAGACCGAACCCGACGAAATTGTGCCGCAGGCACCATCTTCCTATTTGCTCGTCACGAGACTTGTCCTGACATTTACTTTTGCATTTAAATTCGGGGATTTTTTCCGCATGGTCGAACGACGAGACGCGATCACACCAGCCTCTCGGATAGTTGCGTATTAGATTATGTAAATGCGTGCTCGAGCGTGTGACAAATTTGCATTTTAAGCGGACGGTGGCTTGACACGTACCGACCTTCCAAAATAATTTCTGCTTAAATGCACCCTCTCTCCACTTTCTAACTCAATATGCTCGAGATTAAATTTAAATAAACAAAAATCAAACGACAAGTCAGTTAGAATTGGATTGAGAATTACAAATTTCCATATTTTCGAAGAGAAGTATTATTATTTTTCCTTATATTTGCATACGCCAACAACCTTATCCTTATTTCTGCGTAATTAAACTGCCATTAGCAGTTGCCTTCTTTGCATACATTCCGGTTTTTTGTAATTGAAAACCTATTTTAAATCCTACAGCTTTACTAAAGCGGTCGCCGCACCACAATTAAAAATAGATTAAGATGAAAAATTCCAATCAAATCTTGGAAAAGAAGTGCACGGCAACATAAATTTTAAAAATCGTTCAAAGGTTTGTACTATTACCAAGTTGAACACTACGGAAGAGGAAAAGTTTTAAGTGAGCGCAAACAAAGGGCCAAGAGAAAAAGTTGCCCCCTCAATTAGTTTTATTAAAATATTCTTACTTTGTTTTTTACCGTAGTGGTTTCAATTCAGAACAAGATAAGACCTCCTTTCTTACTCATTTTCAATTAAAGTTGGGAAGACTTAATTTATTGGTGGGTAAGTTTTAGAAAGAAAAACTTTTATAATAGTTATTTGCCTTTAAGCAAATTTAGTAAAGTTCTACCTGCACTCAATTAATATCGTTTGTTCTTATAACGAGCTTCACTTCGTACTAAAAGTAATCGTTTTTCATCTATCAAGATTAGAAAATGAAATAAACGACCGTCCCTATTAGCGGATATTAATGGGGCCTTGTTTCATGATGCACACCCATAAAGGCGAGTAGACGTCACCGCGAGGAATATACACACTTAAAACGTGCTCGAAATTTCCTGGCCGTTTAGCAAAATGGTTATTTAGTGTGTCGGTAATTGCCGACTATTTGTAATACGGTCAGGTAGAGATGCGTGACAGTTGTGGGAAAGCACGATAGCTTCGTTTACGAATAATTAAGGCTCAAAATACTCGAGTCACGACAGTCCCGCCCCAAAATCATCTTTAACTACCCTACGGGAACCCCGTTCAACATCACTAGCTTACATTAAGATTAAGTACCTAGATACTATGCGCTACACTTTTACTATCTTAATACCTAAGGATTAAAATTATTATTTCTTTTCCTTTATGTATGTACAGAGAGTTTCAGAATTAAACAAACAAAACATAATGAAATTATAGTTAATTTTACTTGTGTACAACGAAGTTTGTGGATAATCTTAATCTTAAAGACTTCAGAACAACTATAGACGTATCTTGTCACTTAAGGCCACTATTATTATATTATTTTTTCTGGGAGGCTTTTCTGGGTTACTGCTAATATTTGTGTCTTTATATTAAATGTACTCTAAGCAAAATCATCCTTGATGAGAACATACAAAATATTTATGGCACATTAAATCTTCATCAAATTTTGTTTCATGATAATATCTCCACTCGTTCATGAGATACGAGTTTTTAAAATTTATCTTTCATATCTACAACAATCAAATATGCAGAGTTGGTGCATTATATCTTTATTAACTTTAATTGCTTTCTAATCATAACGATATCTCAATTAGTTTTTGAGATATGTTAAAATTAATTACCCATACATTTATGTTTAAGATTATTTAAGGATGTAATCAAAAAATCATAGCTCCGAAATTTGAGGATTCGAAGAATTGACTTTCAATATATTAAATACTAAGTAAATTTGCTTTAAATTGCTTTTTAATTCACGACGATATCTCAATTCGTTTTTGAGATACGATTTTTAACGTCTCTTCTTAAAGTTTAGAATAAACATGACAAGTTGGGTTTAAACATTCATAACAACGATCTTTGTGGAAAATAAAAAAATATTTATGGCACATTAAATCTTCATCAAATTTCCTTTAAATTCTGTGTTGCATGATGATATCTCAACTCCTTCGTGAGATACGATTATTTTAAATTTATCTTTCATGTCTAAAACAATCAAATATGCAGAGTTGGAATTAAAGCATCATAACAACGATGATTATGGAAAATAAGAAATGATTTATGGTGCATTACATCTTCATTAAATTTGCTTTAAACTGTTTTTTATTGCATAACGATATCTCAATTCGTTTTTAAGATACGTTAAGATTAATTTTAATATTCGAAGAAATGATCTTAATATCAATATATTAATATCTTATATATTAAATACTCTAAGTCATGATGATCTAATTCATGATGATATCTCAATTACTGTTTGAGATACATAAATATAAAACGTAAAACGTGTAACGTAAATTAGTAAAAAGAATGTTATGGATTACTTGGAAACGAGAATACTTTATACAATTCCACAAATTTAACTGTCTGAGAAAACTATACGTATTCAGTTTTCCTCCGGAAGGGAATTGTTGCTTTGTTTCGAGCTGTATTCTTCGAAACAATAAGTAGAAAACTTAAGAAACTTTAACACAAAAGACGTTAAGTGGTGAACGTGTCTCGCTAATTCGTATCTACTGAACTAAGGCCGAAAGTTTTTATTACACGAAATCTTTTTGTGAGATAATTTTAGATTTATTTCATTTTGTTTATTTGTATGATAGTTGTTAGATAAAATTTTTAATAGAAATTATCAAACCGAATTGTTACCTATTTAGAAATTTCGACAACAATGACTTGATTATCACGCACACAATACAGGAAACTCCATTAGACCAGTTAGCGAAACGCGAGCAGTTAGCTCGAATTCTCATTACGTGTAATCAGTATTTGCTTAAGCATTCCCTGCCATGACCAGCACCACCGCCAGCATTCTGTCCTACATGCAATATCAACAATCCATTAATGAACAGATAGACATTGCAACTCATGTCACTAATCCAATGTTTCATCACCCTACATTATCGATATAAAAGTTTTAAACGATGCTATTTTACTTTTCTCAACATTATGGGATCGATTGAAACTATCTAGTAAATTCGATATCGAAATCCTCAAGAGAGTACCCAACTCGAACTGGGTAGATTTTTTTTTACACCAGGAGACGCTTATTGGTCGAGACATTTTGATAGAGTCCGGATCGACGTTTCGGTCTTCTCCAATTACGTCTCACAGAGATACGTTATGATTGAATTTGACCGTTGGTGGTATATTTTCGTGGAAAACGGGGTTCTCTCACATACACATACGTGTTTGCCTGCATACCGTCGATATCGCTTCTCTGACGGGTTATTTATTCAGGACGGATGGAAAGTTGACGGACTGATCTTTTGATTTATTTTCGAGATGATAGGAAATGTGATTACCTCATATCCGCCTTGTAAAACAAGAATGAAAGGATATCACCGTGAAATATACGTGGGTTTCATGTCAAAAAGAATATATCAATGTTGAGGTTGTGTTGAAATAAATTCAATATTTATAAAACTTTAAAAGAAAGTAGTTGAGTTAGTTTCAACTTGCTGGGTGGGTTAGTTTAATTTAAAACATCATGCGGAAAATTAACTCTTTAGTTTTCTTAAAGTTGGTTTAACGACCAGAACATAAAATGGTCGATATTTGCATTACGTGTTAATATAATTAAAAGCAGATGTTTCGTATTCTTTGTTTCATTAATAATGTCCGTTTTTTCGTTTCGACGAATATTTTTTATCATAGGTTTTATGTAAAGGTATGAAAAAAAAAATAACAGACATTTCGTTAACTAGCTACGCGAGGTGAATACGTAGTATTCGGCGCTTTTTATCTCCTCTTTTCTCATTACAATCCCACCCTACGCGGCACTGGAGAATCATCAGTTCGTTTCAAACGTAATCCCTCGTGGGACTGGAAATCCCTACACCAGAGGAGCAATCAGACGAAATTGACAATGTATTATTATCTGTGGGGGATGACTTTCCCCACCAACGATGGCAAATGATTGACAACCCAACAAGATCCCATCTGTCGATCGACAATTCATGTCAGTAGAAGTGAGAGTTTGAGAAGATAAATTTAAAAAATATATTATCTTTTACAATTTCTTTTTGGTTACATTTATTACAAGTTGTATTTTGCAGTAAAATTCAGTGGTGGCGTCAGTTACTGCGCGAGGTCGAGGATCTCAAAAGATAATCATTTAGCCGCCATTAACTGAACTTTAGTCACGATAACTTCTGTGCCACCGCACTTAATGGAACGGTTTGCATGCTAAAACACCTAAACCACTTCCCCGGTTCCACTCCAGTAAGGGCTCCAACCAAGCACAATAACGATGCCTGCTGTTATCTTCCCATTAGATTCTTGCCAGTAATGATATTGTGTCGCTTTTCATTCTATGCTAGAGATAACATCCTAGAAACCACGTATTATATACAAAACAAAACTACATAATAAAACACATTTTCTTACAATTTATTGTTCACTTTTAATCAAACTATAAATGGAATTATTTATTTCTGATATTTTTAGCAACCAGCGAAGTTTTGTGCACAACAAATTCATCTAGTACCGCAAAAACGCAAGTATGGGCACAACGGTCTGCTCCATTCTAATAAATTACAGTCACAATAAACTGTGTTACAATCCCCGAGAAAATATAACCACATAA
Source organism: Onthophagus taurus (assembly GCF_036711975.1). NCBI lineage: Eukaryota > Metazoa > Arthropoda > Insecta > Coleoptera > Scarabaeidae > Onthophagus > Onthophagus taurus. The sequence continues at coordinate 9,203,980 of NC_091967.1, forward strand.
ACAGATGCTGACAAACCGAAAGAGCAACACTCCCAAAATTTACTACATTTTTTACACCTCCCAACGTATCCATTGCTGTATTAATTATAACATCATAAGCATTTAAAACGTAAAGTAATTCACTTTACTATTCGATCAATATTTACACAAACGATAATATGCAAACTCCAATTATTTTCGTTATGAAATGATCGAATGAGGTAATAGAGGCAAGAAATGAAAGAGTAGATGGTTAATATTAAAAATTTACATTTTGATGAACATTCTCGTTTATGACCGAACGTGCATAGTTTACATCATGAAATATGACCATCCAAACATAAAGGGCAACCAAATGAGAGTGGGATTGAAAATTTTCAGTGCCACTACGAATATAATCAAATTTGCCTGCATAAACACGCTTTGTTTCGTGACATCGTTATTGTTTTCGCGGTATAAGTTCAACTGGAAAGGGCGTAATTGAATTACATCGCGTATTGCCATACAATTTTCCATCGGTAAAAAATATAATTAAAACTCTTTGGTTTAGGCACTAAATTCCTATGAATATCATGCGTTTAATTATAATCGATTATTTAGTTTAGTTAACAATATCGTATATAAAACTAATAACCAAATAAAATTTTAAATGCAGTAAAACAACGGACAATATAAACTACGTGCCAAAAAATTTGTGTTTATTCCAGTAGTAAATCATAACAATTGAAAAATAAATACCAACCATTTATGTCAATATAATGTTAATCCTCACAGTTGTTTATGCATTGTCTAACTTTGTGAGGCATGCTCTGAATGAGATGGTCAATGGAATCTTGTGGAATCTCATCCCAGACTTGCTGTAGATGGCGACGAAGTTTCTGCAAAGTGTTTGTTGCTTGTATTAAACCGCTCGTAAAGAGACCCATCATATCTCGCACATGCTCGATCGGGTTTAAATCCAGAGAGCGAGCAGGCCAGGGGAGAATTTCTACTTGTTTAGCCCGGGTATTACAACGGGGTGTAAAACCTCACGGGATATTTAAACTGTCAGGGATGATAACTAGAGGTGACTAATACCGCAACAATAAGGCACCCATAACATAATACGTTGTCTTTCTTGGCACCATAGAAGTCTGGCTCTTTTGTGAAGTTGCGTCAAAAGAATGAAGAAATGTGTTTGATGAAATGTATGATCAAGGGACAACATATGTTTATCATAGATATAGAAAGCTTCCTGAGCATTGGAAGAAATAGCTCTTAAGGCATCTTCTACCTCCTCCTCAGTCACCGTAGACTCAAACACATCCATAGAATCTTTAACATTGTTACTAGGTATAAAAATTTAAAAGGTCTACATCTGGCAGTCAGTCACTTTGTACAGTTCTAGGTCTAGTATTACTTCTAATGCTAGTATTAGCTCGTTTTATTTATAATTCAGCGCTAAATTGTTGTTTTTTTTATGAGCTAGAACTACTTAATAAAGAACGCAACGTTATGGATAGCTGTTCGAATTTGTGTGCATTAACATTATTCATTCAATATAACAGACTTTTGGCTATAACGGACACTCCCTTCCGTGTATTAATGCGTTAAATCGAAATTTTACTATAGTTACAATTTGATTGTAACATAATGCTTCTAATTTAGAACGAAGCTGAATTTTAAATATAAATTGGATCGTCGCGTTCTCGAAAATCTCGTTAACTTTTGCATAGGTAAGAATAGCGCCAAAGCCTCCGTTTGCCCTAAATCCAAATAACTCAAATTTAGTGTTAGTGCGAAGATTTTCAATAAAGATTATCCTCCGTTATGGTGGTCTTTTCCTAATGCCTTTTAAAAATTTCAGAGTTAGCGGATAATTTGAACGCGAGAAGCGTCATTTGCATTCATTACATCCGTTTTTAAGTCTTCGTTGAAAATTTTAAAATAATTTATGAAACCATCATCAAACTCAAATCATTAATAATTTTTTTTTGACTTGCGTTTTCATGGAATTATTAATTAATCAAATAACTTTATAATAGGTTATTTCTGTAGCTATTTAGCGATGGTTAAATTAGCTGTCTTGTGCAGCCGAGTTGCTCGTTGCGATGCTTTCATTACCTCATAATTGTTAAGTAAGTTTCCAAACACAACTTCCTTTTTTCTTTTTCTGCTTTGTTGTTTCGTTTAGATTTTAATTTTTACCGTTAACCTGAAAAGTAGGGTAATCAGGAGATGATCGAATTTCAGCCAACGACAAGTTCATTTTCTAACTGATGAGGACAAGGAGAGCGATCAAAAAAGTTTGCAATGTCTTCACTCGAAATAGGTCGCTTAAAGGGTTTGTGGAGGAGAAAAATCCAGCCGACAAGGAGCTATAATACCGCGAGTGTTCTAGAAACTTCACCAACCTACTCTTTTTTACTCATTATATACCTGGACGACCGTTGTTGAACGAAAACTTTTACCAGACATTTTATATTGAGCGGTGCTAAAGAGTCAACAGTTACGACTCCATTAATACCAAAAGTTTTAAATCTCACTAAAACCCTTCTTATGACCAGCTTAAAGTCCGGTTGTGTAACTTAATATCACGGATTTTCAACTTGCATTACAATGTATAAACAGTATCTTTGGTGCAAATATTGTCTTAATTAACTAGTTAAAAAAATTTCAGGAATACCACATAGCAGATAAATGTGCTACAAACACGCCGTGTACGAAGTTTGAAAAATGCGACGCATAGGATGAATTTGCAAAAATGTAAAAAATTTTTACTGTCCAGACTTAATAAACGCGCATCGATTTCAACGCAAACGTTCCAACCGTGCATGTCACACATACTTTCGACGATTGTCGACGCAGACGACGGAAATTGAATACGTGCTTTGAATAAAATATATATAGCACTACAATATTTTTGATATTTCACAAAGAAAATCTTCCAATTTTTGCAATTAAAATTAATTTGATTATAAATCTTGTACGCATCTATTCAAAAGATAGTCAGTTTATGAAAATTTCTCGTAGCCTATAACCGAGGAGAGTTGACAAATAATGCGATATTTTAACGTCACCGCAGGCTCGAGGCAATTAATTACCTTCTCCGGGCAATAGCGTTCTCCCTGCTCCTGCTTCCCGTAATTATTCATTCTTGCGCAAGTGCGACCATGAAAAAAAGAAGAAAAAAACAAGAACGACATAAACACAAATAACAGGAGCACGGCCGCTCTCCGTCGGTGGCCGGAAGAGAGGCCAAAAGGCAAACAATCCCTGCTTCGTGGCCCTTAATATCCGTTTCCTTTTCCACTTAATTAAGCTTGGTATTGTTTAATTTTGCACCCAATTGACTTTTCCGTTCAAGAGGTAATATATGGAAAACAAATACTAACTTTAACAAACGACCACTTATACATATAGATATATATATTATTTAAAAAACTACTCCTAATATAAAATTTTATTTATAATAAATTTTCAATATTAAAATCTCGTATAAAATTATATCCTCACAACCGATAGGTTTAACGTTGTAGCGGCGTCATTTCGGTGTTATGGAGATTGCGTTCGAGGCAAAGAGGTAAGCAGCACCTGCACTGCAATTTTCACGCGATTCTCCCCGAACGTAATTCCATATTAGACCCCGTAAAAATTGGATATCGATTTCGAGGACACACTCTCTCGCATGGAAGATAAGTTACGATAGTCATATCAAATGGAGAAAAGAACGAACGGGTTTTCGTCCGGCTTCTACATCCCATCTTCCATCTACAATTTTTCATAAGGTGACAGGTCATCGTATATTTGAAAAATCAAATGTAAAATGTTCGGATGAAAATGAACATTTTCTAACCTATAATATATATTAGTGATGGAACGGATAGTGATTTTGTGAAAAGCCGGATACCGGATATTCGGCATCCCCTTCGGCCGGATATCCGACATATTTATCCGGCCATTATGGTTATAATTTCTGGTACATTTTTGAAGTGATACCCACATTATTGCGATATTTGAATAAAAATGAAATTAATAAGAAAGATGATAAGATATGTCAACTTATTTGGATCCAAGATACAAAATGAACTTTTTTGATGCTGATTTAACTAACGAAGCAACTCTAAAAAGAGGATACTTTAATTAATAATTGGTGATATTTCCACAAGGATCCTTCAAAAAATTAATTTTATAGCGAATTTTGAAAATTATTGATGAAAATTGCAATACAACAATCTGGCACTGAATAGCAATTAAAACTAGAACTAACACTAGACCTAGAACTAGAAAATTTCGGGTTTAGCCATGCATCTTTAATCCTCATCAACTAAACCTCAAATTGCTCACTCCTTGATAATCGTGCACATCTTCGTGCAGTTAACTTGGGTTCGTTTTGTTATTGCTCACCAATCTAAATAAGTAAATAAAGATGAATCTCCAGAAAATTATTCACTGTACCAGCATCTTCTTCGTTAATTAACTTTTCTCCCACTTTTTTCTACATAACATCCAATTTTATACAAATATTAAAACGTAATCTTAAAAAATTTAACTTTCATGAAAGATTTTGATATATTAGACTTGTTTAGATAACGTTATAGGGGAGTGCGTATTCAAATGAACTGCTTCCTTAATTGCTCAAAATCATTGACATGCACATAGAATTTCCATTGCTAATTGAATGTTTTGTCTATAAATGTTTGCCAATTTGAAACACAAATATAATTCAATGAATGCTGAAAGCTTCTTCTCTACTATAAAAAAAAACGATCCTTTATTCTATTAATTCTATAAATCTACACAAATGATTTAAAATTAAAGATTTTAATTAATAATGTATGTTTTATTTGTTTTAGGACGGCCTGTAATAATCCCTGGAAATAAAACTTTAACTGCCGTTTATGGACAACCCTTAACACTCTCGATGGAATTTTGTGCCAATCCACCATTCAACAGGGTTTTCTGGATCGTTAAAAATCACATATATTTTCCTGGCGATTCAGAAAATGGAATTTTAGCTTACAATATAGCCGTAAATAAATTAAACGACCTTAACCAACTTATAGTAATGTTGCTTTTATTCCCATAGAATATCTCAACACCAAATTGTCACCAAGCAGTTCTTTATATGAGTAAAGTCAGTAACGATGACGTGGGAGAATATACTTTAATAGTGAGATCTCCAAATGGATTATCTGAAGGGATCTTTACGGTGAATATGACCTACGCCAGTGGTTATAATGTTCCAAATCCAAGTTCGAGTAGCCAAAAGAAGATCTTCGCAAGTGCCCACGTAGTTATTTTAATTATATTAATGAGTAAATTTTTGATAATAAAAGAATGAACGTTATGTAGAGACGAGTAGAGTGAACGACAAAGAAACGAAACGAATAAAAGGACTAACTCGTATTATTCTCCGAGAAAAGAAGAACCATTGTAAGCGTTTAATGAATAAATAAATAATTATAAAGATGACTTAATGGAACGAGAGTGGTATTTAAATGTATAGTTTTTTATTCTTTTGCAAACAAAAAAAAATGTCATAAGATAAACACGTAACAATGTGTATAAAAAGTGATTTGTTAAATAGACGGCGCTTAAATGTATAAATTACGTGTAATTAAAATTAATAAATTATACGTCCATGTGTTATTATTTTTTTTCTTCTTTAAACGAAATATAATAAAAAATAGTTAGTAATATAAATAGTTAGTCATATTTAGAGATGGAAAATTCTCGAAAAAAGAAAATAGAATATTCTCGATTTTGAGAATTCATGTATTGCAGATTTTATTGTCTAGTGAATGGTTGAATATGCGACAAAAATTTGTGGTTTATTACTTTTCCTTTATCTATGAGCTTATTATTACTTCCTTCAATCTTTCTTCTGCGCAACTCCAAGATAGATTTTCCAAGGTGTACATTCATATTTATACATCAATGTAAAAATTGATAAGACATCATTTAAATAGGATTAATCGCATATCTTGTTAATTAAATAGAAGAATGAACACACTCAAATACATGTAATTTTTATTTAAACACTGGCATCAAAACATTAAAAATTTACAAATATATTAACAAATTATTACATTTACAATATAAATAAAATATGTATATATAGCTAAATAAAAAAATAATATAAATATGTTCTTTAAAAATGGCAACAAATATGATTAAAAATTATTGGTTAATATATCAATTTTACCATTGGCTTTTGACATACATAAATGCAAACTGGTATTATAAATAACCATTTAAATTCAATTATAAAGCCAATTATCATCATGATATATTTGTCTAATAAACATCTTTGTTTAAACTTTGATAATAGTTCGATAAAACAGACCAAGCTTTTGGGGCCATAAAACCATCTGGAGGATTATCACCATTTCTTGCTAATCTTCTCATTTTCGTCCCAGAAATAAAATCAAAATCGTCTTTGCGTTGAGGATCGAAAAACGTCATCTTTTTAGATTTTTTATCATAAGCTGCTACTCTAAACGGAATTATTTCAAGGGATGATAATCCTGGAGCCATTTTTAAAACCCTTGCTCCATGTGTTACATCATAAAGATTACCATCTGGAGAACCTTCAGTACCTAAATAATAAACATACAAATTATAATTTAATTTTTAATGTAATAAAATCTTATTTTTATACCTAATGGATGTGGAACTCCTGCAGGATCTCTCCCAACAATATAAAAATTAGCCCCAGCGTTCATACGAGCTTTAGCATGCCATTGAACTTCAGTAGGCCCTGCATACAACATAGGACTTGGAAAAATCGCAAGCACAGTCGATCGTTTATCTAATACTCCCTCGTCTAAAACCGCTTGATGTTGTAACATACGAACATCCAAAGGTACATCATCATCTTTAACCCAACCACCCAATGGATGCAACAACAAAACCGGTTTTTGATAACCCCTCTCTTGTAATTGAGCTCTTGTATCGGACATAAGCAATGCATGACCGTTATGAATCGGATTTCTCAATTGAAACGCAAAAACAGCATCAGCACCCATTAAATTAAATTTAGCGCGCAACTCATTCGGTGTTAATCTGTACTCATCCAAACCATCATTCCAACGGATACGTTCAAGAACTTCAAGGTCCCCCCCAACCAACCAATCACCAGATTCAGAAATGATTTTAATCGTTGGATGACCGGTATTAATCGTTCCAAATTGTCGGGCGATTCTTTCTTCTTTCCGATGATAATAAAATTCGGGTTTTCGCATTATTGCAACATATTTCTCTTTGTACATTAACGTTATGGCTGAGTAATCTTCCAAACGTTGTTTATCTTCATTTGTAACTGCCAAAACTATCGGGATACTTTGGCTCATCGTTTCATTTCCAGTTTTTGTGAAACAATTAAAATGTTGAGATTGGAGAAATTCATCTTCGCGCATAAATCCTTTTAATGGTTGTGCCCAACCTTCACTTAATACCTAGAATAATGTAGAAAATAAACAATAATTACAAAATCACAAAATCAATGTCAAATTTCGATGCATAACGACTGAGTACCTGTCGTTAGATAGAGTGTGTATCAATAGACTCTGCGTTAATACTGGAACTAGAAGACCGAAAACTAGTAACAGCCAGATTTAGTCGTACGTCTCTCAAGATGGCTAAACCCGAATGATTCTAGTTCTAGGTCTTGTCTTAGTTCTAGTGATAGCATTAACTAGAACTAACACTAGACCTAGAACTAGAAAGGTTCGGGTTTAGCCGTGCGTCTAAAGAGCCCTTCCAAATATGAATAATCGTATAAAAGATACGTAAACACTGGATGAATGAATGGTTGAAGAAGAAGAGTTGAAAGAAATCAGCCACCATCAACATCGCGATGATTTCAAGAACTACTTTCGAATGGATGAAAGTGCCTTTAACAAACTGTTACTGATGGTTGAACCATTTTTGAAAAGACAAGATAGAAATATGAGAGAAAGTACAAGTATTAGGGAAAGATTAAACATAACCCTGAGGTACTTGGCCACAGAAAGAAATTTTGAAGACTTGAAATTTTCTGTCATAATGTCCTCAGCAACTATCAGCAAAGCTGAAATAGAAACCTTTATACATGTACATGTCCTACAAGACATGAACCAACTGGATGAACCAATAGTATCTCCATCATGTTGAACGTCAACAACGTCAATTAATGGGTCGGTCATTATCACCACTTCTTCACAGGCGCGCGGCTTGAATTGAATTGAGTGTAATGTAGAAAATAAGAATTAATCCTGTTTTCAAATCATCTGGGTTAAAATAAGATACGTTTTTTCAGTGTGTTGATGGACATGTTTTGTTATCGTTACAATTAAATAAAAGTATTTAATTTTGAATGTTGCGTTTATTACACTGAGTATTGCTGGAAATATTGGCGCCAATCCTACACGGTTAATAGTATTGTCAATATCCCTTCCAATTTTCAGTATTGATTCAAATTTGAAAATAAGAAAATCCGGATTTTTATCAATACTCCATCAATATTTACCGTCAATAAAATTTTTCACATTACTCGGTCAATATTATTATCAATATGCCAAGGTATTATCAATATTATTAATTTTTCAAATAAAAGATATTGATTCAATCTATAATTATTGAGATAACCTCAAAATATCACTTTTTGTGTCAGACCTTATCGCCATCTGGTAGAGATATCAAAAATTGTTATTAATAATTAATAACACTAAGAAATAGTATTTCAAATTTTAATACGATGTAGCTTTAATTTGAGACAATTTAACCGTGATTTTGCAATTACATCGTTTTGTGTACTATACAGAGGGAAATTAAGAAATTTATATTTTAAATTAAAAATAGCAAAAATTTTCAAGCAAAAGTTGTTACTGCATTGCGCCATATTTGTTTAAACTGTCAGTTTTTTGACATTTAAAGCTGTCAACGGCGTTATTTCGGCGCCTACTTTGATTGTAATTAGCTGATTTAAGACTTTCAAAAAACGCATTTTTTCTCGATTTTTTTCTTATACAACCATGTGATTTGATGTGTTCATCGCATAGAGGGACTTATCCTCTATAAAAGTATGCAAAAAAAATATATGCATCCCATTTAAAATAACAATGTTGGTTGCCATAGCAACGAAACAAAGAACAATGTAAACAAGCATCGGCAAAAAATGCGCCACAATTAATAAAGAATTTTTTATTAAACAATTCTCTTTAAAACCACAAATGGCGAAGTTATTGGCTATATTCCAGACATTTGACACACCCTGTATACTGCGGCAGCAAAAGAGTGTCAAGACTAGAGTGCAGATATATATACATCTGTCTCTGTCATGTCCATTCTACACAAGAGCCATGCGTGAGCACGTGGTGAGTACGCTATTATCTTATTGGACGGTAGAATTAAAAATTAATAGCAGCTGATGACCTTGATGTTTATAAATCACAAAATTTCTAAATAAACGTTTGATATATGAATATAACCTAAAATCTAAATATTTAGTTATGTATATTATAGGTTTCATGTGTATAATACCATAATTATTAACATATTTTAGGACTAAGCAATTTAAAATGTAACTATTATTTGTTAAAAAGTACTTAAGTACATATTTTATGAATTTTATTATATCTTTGATTAACTTCACAACTTCATTAAATAGCGTGAGCTCACAAATTATTTTAAAAATTAATAACTATATTTTGGTACACATATTTAATAATTAATATGTATGCATTAATTTAATTTTAAAGAATATAATGAACAGCCTAGATAAAGTTGATATTTAAAGCAATATTCAACCTCAATTTCACACAAAAGTACATATGTATATTCTAATTTATTTGATGCATCAATGATAATTTATAAGTAAACCATCTACAATAATTGCATTTTAAAGCTGCATAAAATACGCGCGAAACACTTCAAACTTTTTAAAAAGTTTTCCTCTCATTGCTTAAATAGGGAGTCAGCGATATAGGAAACAGTATATATATGATTTTATCATTGCAAGTATGCAACCAATATCACAGTATTGGTATTGGTTGCATACTTGCAATGATGACGTTGGGTACAATAATTAATGAACACGCTGTATATGGTTAGTATGGTCGATGACGTCACAAAAAGTGACGTCACGTCGAAACTTTAATGTGATTTTTAGATTTTTTTTAAGTAACTGCTTACTTGAGTGACTTCCCATCGATTTAAAAAAAAATGTCGATTTTTAAGCCACATGATAATTCTTAAATTATACCAAACAAAATATGATTTTATATATTTACCTGAACCCACTGTAAATCAATTGTACCAATATTTAATTTTGGTAATGAAGCTGCCTCTTCGAAAGCAGCATTTAACATATCATTAGAAACAAATAACTCTTCTATTCTGTCTGTTGTTTCAGTATCAAAAGGAATAATTCCATTTTCTTGTAACATCTCAATAACTTGAATTGTTGATTCATAAACTGAGGAATCAACAGTTTTAACAACCAAATCGGGATGTTCTGGTTTTTCATAAGCTTGATCTATTCCAGTAAACCCTTTAATCATTCCTTTTCTAGCTTTTTCATATAAACCTTTTGTATCTCTTTCCTCGCATACGGAAAGTGGAGTATCGACGAATACCTCAAAAAATCTTAAGTCACTATCGGAATGTATTCTTCTAGCCAAATCTCGATCCTCTGCAAATGGAGACACAAAACTACACAAACAAATTTGACCCGCATCAGCAAATAACTTTGCTACTTCGGCTACTCTTCTTATGTTTTCTTCTCGGTCATTTTTGGAAAAGCCTAAATCTTTGTTCAGGCCAGTTCTCATATTATCACCATCTAATCCATAAGCAGGAATACCTTTCGCTACTAACTGCGCTTCTAATTCAAAAGCGATAGATGTTTTCCCAGCTCCAGAAAGACCAGTAAACCACACAGTACAACCTCGAAATCCTCTTAGATGACCCAAAATCTGGCCACGTTTAGCCCTTGACACATGATGTTGTTGTTCTACTACATTTGTTGCTACTTGCATGCAAGTTTTTTGCTTTTTTAAAATATCTCCAGTGCTCGTCATTTTTTTAAGAGAACTGTTAATATGGACACAAATACTCGCTTTCTCTCAACAATCTGGGTCAAAGATTGTAAAATGTGAAAAGTATATAACGGATTTTATGTAAATATTTGGATTCGCCGTCCAATTTTAAACTTTCTTTTTAACCACACTTTCCCCTCCCAAATCTATTGAATCTTAAGATAAATAAAACAGCTGTTAAAACAATAAGGTTAGATCACCCGATTGACAGAAGGAAGGAAAAAGAAGCGGGAAAAGTTGTTGATTTAAATTATATTAAAATTAAATATTATTTTTATTAATAAAAGTGAATTTATAAAAAAAATTACTGTATTTTAATGAAAAAGAAATAATTACCAAACTTTAACCATATAAAGATCGAATAAATTCGGATTTCCCAACCTTGGTGTTATAGGCAAAAGATGGCGCTAATAAGAAACTTAAATTGTTCGAATCTAAATTGTTAAGAAATAATATTATTAATACATCAGTATATTAACATTATTTATATAAATTAAAAATAAATAATGTAGTTGTAAATATTTTATTTAAATTGAATTAAATTTATTTGTCGCTAACTTCACACCGATAATTTTAAAAACACATTTTTTTTATTATTGATACATAAATCTAATAAATACGTTTTATATTCGCATTAATGTTTTTAAATTAATTTTAATTAATTAATTTTAATTTTAATAAATAGCAAATAAGAAATATATTTTTTTTATGTTGTCCCCTTGTCTAATCAATAACCTCAAACTTCATTATACTGTCAATCTTGTGAACTTTAAAATTCCATATCAATTTGCCAATCGGTTTCAATTAGTCGTAGTTTAGGTTTTTAAATGAAGTTACTACGGTGTTACATTCGATTAAAATGATTAGTACGAGTATATTTCGTTCACCCAGGGAATATTATAGGTTAAAACTCAAGTTACCAGTAATCGCTTTTGCATACCACACAGTGGAATTATTTAAATCAAAGACTAGGTCGGGGGCAGAGCAAGTAAGAACGACAATATTCCGAGGCACCTTAGTATCCGTTACAGTTGCTGCATTAGTATGGCTATCTATTCTTATGTACGTTTCTTTTTACTATGCCTATGTACCAAAAGTAGCTTACGAAAAACCAGTACATCTTCAATTTGAGTAAGTTGGGTTTTACTTCTTTTATATTTATTGTGCTTACTTAATTTCTGATTTATTAACAAGTACCTGTGAATATGAGAGTGGTTTATGTTCATTTCCTTCTGCTCATGTTGAACTTACAACAAGGCAACAGTTTTTAATGTTGGGGCAACCATACAAAATGGAATTAGTTTTAGAAATGCCTGAATCACCTGCTAATAAAAATTTGGGTAATTTTTTACCATTAATCCTTTCTTGTTATACAAATAATTGTTTTTATAATAATTATTTATTTATATTTAATAGGTATGTTTATGGTCTGTGTTGACTTTCGTGGAAAACAAAGAAAGTTAATTTCAAGATCTTGCCGATCAACAATGTTACACTATCGAAGTTCTACCTTAGAGTTTCTGTATACGGTAGCGTTGAGTCCATTTTTAATGATGGGTAGTTTAGAAGAAAAACAAGATGTTGCTGTTGAATTGTACGAAGATTACGAAGAAATAGAAGTATTTAAATAAATAAATAAATGATTATGTATGTAAATTAATTTACTTCTTTTTAGAATAATGCTGTTACGGATATTTATGTGGAAATTCAATCAAGAAAAGTTGAGATTTATTCAGCAAAGTTTTTAATAAATGCTAAATTTACAGGAATTCGTTACATAATGTTTAACTGGCCAGTTCTCTCTGCTTGTATAGGTAATTAAAAACTGAAATATCTTTATCTTTAAAATTAAATTTAGTTATCTTATATTTTTTTTGACCTTTGACAAGGAACTTTGATAGTTCGCCTTGACGATTTTAGATTAAAATTATGTTATCATTTTCAGGTATTACGACAAACTTATTTTTTATCGCTTTAATTGTCATGATAAGCTGGTATCAATTGATCCATTCAGAAGAATATTTAAAATATGTTAATAGTAAAAAACAACTAGAAATGTTCGACAATGACTTATTAAATGATGGTACTTCAGAGATTGATTTAATATTTATAATTTATATTAATTTAATTATTTTTTTTAGATGATTCTAATTCTTCATCAGTTGAGGATGCTTCTCTTCTAGAAAAAGACGTTAAACGTAGAGGAAGTGTTGAAGATGTGAGTGGACAAGAGTAAAAATGTTGTCCTATGATTTTAAAGGGGAATTATCAACGCCAAAGATATTGATTTAAGATTAAATAATATAGCGTTTAAGTTTAATCTTTCATATTTTATTATCTGTTATTAATGAGTTATATTTTTTTTAAATAAAACTATTGTGCTTTTTTTATTAACTTGATTATTTAACATCATTGTTTCTATTGAATAGGTACTTGCATTTTTATTTTATATATTATTAGTAATTATTTTAAGTGAAAGAATTGTAGTACTTACATTTATCTCTGTTCAATGTAGTAAATACATATTATTTTTGATATTGAAATTGGAGAATAGTAATATATACAGGTGGTCCATTTAACGTGAGACAAGCGATTATCTCGAAAACGGTTCATTTTACATAAAAATGAACCAAATGAAAGTTATTATTACATAATCTTAATAACCTGGGCAATCTGGAATACACTATTAAAAGGGAGAAGGATAATAAATTAAACTTCCTGGACGTCACTCTGATTAAAAAATAAAAACCTAGCGGAGAATAAGATTAATTTCAAAATTTATCACAAACCCTCCACAAAAACTTTTATAATGACATAAAACACAAAGATTTCTGCTTAACAGATTGACCAACACCTCTCGTTACAGAACTTTACGGAGGAAGTGAAATTTATCTTGAAATTGGCCTTAAATAATGGATACAAGGTAGATTTTGTTCAAAACTTATATAATAAGGTACAAAATAGGAACATAATACAAATGATTTATCCACACTATAAGGAAAAACAGAGATTTATCTCTTGTAATTTAGAATTTAGTACAGGCAGTAGTATAGGCATTTAGTTATCATTTATCTTTCTTATTTGTATTCATACAGGGTGAGTTTTTTTCCATGTTTAGTATGGAGATCTCGAAAACTAGCGGAGATCGAGAGACGATTAAATAGGGAAAGAATTGCAGTTTCATGAACTCAATTTAATGAGCTTAAAAATAAATAAATAAATAATTATTTTTATAAACTTTGAAAATATTATAAATAAATAAAATAAAAACTTATGAATGTAAAGTCAAGTCAACCAAGCATTTGTTTATCAAATAGAATATAAATTTTTTATAATAATCATGTTACTATAAAAAAAAATGATATACGACGTTTCATTCGACTCTTTGGCGACCAAACAAATTAGTTTATAAATCCATCCATTGTTTTACGGCCATCAAAATTTCTGTTATCATGGCGTTTCGTCTTGGGCACCAAATTTCTCGTAATCTGAATAAAAATGTAAGTACTTTACTTTTATTTATATTATCATCTGGTGTTAAATCTAAACGAAATATTCTAGATTTCAAATATATTATTATTACGCGCTATATTTTTCAATAAACAATAATTGTATCATTTTATATAAAGAATTCATTCGATTTTGGCATAATAAATCTGCTAAGGGTATCCCGAAATGGGGCATATCTTTTTTGACATTTCCATTTTGTCATTTTGGTGATTGAAAATTAAATATATTTTGAATTTATTATATAAGTTAATTAATTGTACACACCATTTAAACATTAATCTTTAAAATATTACAATAAATTGAACTGTTCAAATAAAATGTTCGTATTTATTATATACAGTATTAAGATAATAGTATACAGATTAAGTATAGAATTCAAAATATGGTTTTATATGCAGCAAAATGTAGCTTTTACGGAGGATTGGAACCCTATTTATGGGAATCCGTAGCTATAGTTAAGGCCCCTAACTTTAGAGATCAATATCTTCGCAACCGCTCGATGAAAAAAATTGTGGTAAAGATTTCTGTAATCACTGGACATTTTCTTTTTATCGCTAGTTAAATGAAAAAGAAGAGTTCTGCATGGTGTACGTTCCAGACAGGACGTCGCGCCTTATTGTACCTACATAAATAAATAATGGCGCGACGTCCAGTCTGGAACACACCATCTATTCCGATTGGACGGACTCCCTCGCTTTCCCCGCATGGCTTATTTCTGTTTTTTTTTTAAATTTAAATTAATTATTTTTAATTTTTTTTTAAAAGCGTTTAAATCGCTTGTTTAAATTAAAGAGATATAACTTTGAAATACTGATAACAGCCATTTTTGACATAACCGTATCCTACTAAAAGTAATCGAAAGAATAAAAGTATGCATTAAGAACACATCATGCTACCACCTGTTCAAAATTGAAAAAGATGGCGCTAGTGCTAAAGTAAATTAGAAATATAAATTTAATTAAGTACGTTCATCAACATTACGTTGCTTTTCTATTCAGCAGTTTCTTTTTCACCTTAAACACACCGGATTTGTTTTGGTTGGTATAAAAGTGTGGGCAGGTAAATTTTGCTCTATGTTAAAATCTGTGTTAACATGTAACATACCACACTTAATATCGGTATCATCATACACGGAGGTAATTTTTGATATATTGTTGCAGCTAATTTTCCAAAATTCAAGTGCTTCAAATGCTCGTCGATATAGATCTTTATCGCGCGGAAATGATTGTGAAGTAGAAAAAGTGGAAGATGCGTTGCCGACAGGAACAGAAACTACTCAAAGGAAATGTTTAAGAGCACGTTCGCATACGAAGTTCAGTACACCTATTGCATCAACACGTAGGGAGCTTAGTACCTCGTCGTCTTCTGAATCGCCGCAGCAGTCGGCACACGAAGTGGAACCAATACCATCAACCATGTCATCGTTGAAAAATAACAGAAAGCAGTCTGGTAACTATTCGTTACAGCCAAAACATTTGCCGCCGATGGCGACATCCTCCATTCACTTCGATAAACAATTTATACCAGCGGTACAACAACAATATGATAATCGCTTAGATGAAGTACAGAGACAAGCATCTGTTAAATACGAACAAGCTATTAAGACTTTCAATGTCATCAGCTCTCGAACAGCTGCAGCCCAACCTAAAAATGTTGGATACCGTTACGAATTGGACGCTGCAAAGCCGAAAGTGGAAAAAGGTACGCACCCTTACAATATAATTGCAGCCATTAAAAGTAGGGAGCAGAGTATTGCCGCACAAGTGCCTCAATTGCAACCAAAAAATATGAAACCTTACGGCGATGTTTTGGGTAAACAGTGGTGTACGCCACTTGCGGAACGCATTAAACATAAGCCGTTATCCATGTCACATTTGAACGATGCTATTATTAGATCTCCATATCAACATTCGCCATCGATCGATGCCGTACCTACGAGCGAACATGTAGCATTTAGTGAAAGCAATCAACGTTCGTCTGTAGAGTATGCACCAGGTGGTACTCAGTTTACTTCTCAACCCATAAATTCCTCTCAATATCCCGCCTTCTCTCGTAGTGGTATATCATCCTCAAAGCAAATAGAACAATGCACGCGAAAAACATATTCTACAATACAAAAAGCGAATATGTCTGGATATTGTTCGGATTCTGAACCAACATTATTATTACCTGGAAAAGTCGGAAATACGGACATAGACACCAAAAATACTAATGAATCAACCTCGCTGCAGTTGTATCGAGCAACGGAAAAACCCGTTGAGAATAACATTGCGCCAAAAAAGCGAGAAATGATCAGTACGTTAATGGAAGAAAAACGGAATTTTACAAGTCAAAAATATAACTTGAAGAACAATGAATCTCTTAAAAATGTTATGTCGAAAAATCAGCCTTCAATGGGAAGTGCATTGCTAGAACGTATCAAAAAAATTTCAAAAGAAAATTTATTTGCTGTACGAAATGCAATGAACTCGTCGATAAACGCAAATGAGGTATTGGACAATACCCCCCCGCAGAATGACAAACAAATTCGAGAAACAGAACCGATTAAGGTCACAGTAGGACCTAGATTAAAATTACAATCAACTGTATCATGGACATTAGAAGAATATTCAGAGCGTGAAAAGTCTTTAATTCCACAAAGTGGTGAAAAGTTTACAGTGCCATGGTTGTCGTGGGGTGATAGGGTTAAGATGCAAAAAGAAGAAGAAGGGAAGAATGCGAATACAGGTAATCTTAATTTAATTCCAAAATCAATAGCATCATCAGCAGTGAAGGATAAATCACGATCAGTTAACGAAAGGCAGACGCGAAGGTTTTCAACTTTTCGATTTCTTGAAAAGGAGGTAGAAATGGAGAAGATATTGGCGCATCCCGTACATAAAGATTTTATAATAGGAATAGATTTGCCAGAAAATAAACATCTTTTAACAAAAAATACTATCCCTTACGTAAATGTTCGTTCTTATGGTACCGGGTACGGCTCCGGGACCAGTACCGGTTTACCGGATGACTGTTTGTGCGATCCACCGCCGAGAAAAATACCGCCAGAATCTGTAGCATATTGTCACATAGAAAAGTTTCCAAAAACCCACGTTAATCCCGATTGTAAGAAAAAATGCCAATCGGAATATACAGTAATGGTAAAATTACGTAGACTTCCTAAAATTCATATTCCCGATCCGTGTCGTGATTGTCCAGAACCTTGTGATGATGCAGTACGGGCCGATGGTTGTATAAAAGTTCCACGGAAATGTCTTCCAAAACTTATTCCTAAGCCTTGTCCACCAATTCCTCCGCCATGTATGACAGATGTTCCTTTGAGGCGTTTACAACCACGTCCCGTTATACCATTTAGACCCTGTCCTCCACCTCCATGCATTGATCCTAGGGCTGATGATGGATTGAAACCGGTGCGTAAGACTCTTCCAAAATTAGTACCGAAAATGTGTGGCCGATGCGAAGAAATTATTATGACATCACCACCGTTGGTTCGATTAATACCTAGGGACGTTTATCCTCCACCGCCCTGTAAACCCCCTATGTGCCCAGAACCGCCTATTACACGAGCAGACGAAGGTATGCGAGTGTGTCCTAAGCAACTTCCAAAGCTTATTGCTCCTACTTGTCCCAGAATTTGTCCTGAAGAACTCGTAGACAGCCCGCCATTAAAACGCTTAAAATGTGCTTGCGTGTACACGGAAAGGATATGTCCTTGTGTACCAACATATAGAAATCCTTGCTGCCCACCACCATCAAGGTCTGACGATCTTTGTGGTTATAAAGTACCTAAGAAGCACCTACCCACTATGCTATTGCCTGAACGTTATAATGAAGTATCAACGTCAGAATTTAATCGTATGAAAAGTAGACATTATTGTACACACTCTAAAGACACCATGTGCTGTTGTGCTAACAAGAAAATCCGGTTAGTTGTAGAAGATTTTAAAAATAGTCAATTTGGTGAAGAAAAAAAATTGGCTACAGTTGAATGTGAACGTCAAGAACAACCAGATAATTCTCAAAATGCAACTGTGCAGCTGATTAGAAAACCCATTGGTGATGTGAAAAGGAGTACCATCATACCAATCCATTTATTAAAAGAGGGATATACCGGTAAGTTTAGTGACGTAGATACTAGAGGTTACAGCACGAATTCGACATTATTAAAAATGATCAACACTGATAATTGCCTGAAACAGTCAAAAATTGAAAAGATACCAACAAGTGATTACGAAAAATCTTCAAGTTTTCCTACATACCATAAACCACTTGTACCTCTAGCTCGATTTAAAAAACTTTTTCACTATGGAGACGAACCGTGTAATAAATTCGTGAATTCATGCGTACCAAGAGTACAAGATGAATCTTGCCCGATTTTAGACATGAAACAATTATCACATTTGCAAGTGTCCAATTTTTTACCAATGAAAAAGATAGAATTAAGAGATTGCAAGAAACTTAATCGTTTAAATATTTCAGCAAACGTTGAACATCCTGAAGCTACCACTCGTCCTCATGCCGCTAGCGGAAAAGATTTTGCTTCCAGAAATATATCTTTATTAATACCTATCGATTGCCAAGTACCACCACACCCATTTATCGATAATTCGCCACCGATTAAAGCTGATTCTAGTTTAGATGTTACTAAAAGTATATTGTCTATGAGGAAACCAAGCTTAGTTTCTATTGCACCCGATTCCCCAAGAAGACAATTTAGTACCATGTTACCAAATTTTATTTTTCTCAAGAACATTATAAAACCTGACTACGATAAGAAATATATAGAACGTTGTGAAGCGGAGAAAAAACTTTGTAAACCCCGACCTCCAAATCCGTGTGGAAAACAAAAAACTCCTTATCCATCGTTCTCCGAATGCAAGGACGATGATCCGTACAAAAGTATAGTGGAGATTGCACCGGACATCAAACATTTGCAGCCTAAAAATCCTGTAATTGGAAAATTTTGTGTAATTACACCTCCGATCCAGAGAAGAATAGATCCGAGGATAGAAGAAGACTGTGTGATTAGAAAACTCAATTTAAAAATAGACAATTATGGTACAACAACTTGCGATGACTTTGGCAAGCCTTACGTTTCGTTACGAGCAAAAAATCTTATTCCTGCCGCTATGAAGCAAGCAACAATAGAACACTGTGAAGCTTGTAATAAAGGTCCAAGAGTATCGCGTGGAAAGGGTTGCCCAGTAATAGACAGTAGCAGCTGCGTTCCTGATGAATTACATTGCCGTTTGATGGCTAGAACACCTTCTATGTCATGTGGTTGCGTGGAACCAGAACACATACCATGCGGAGAAGGTAATCTCGTTTGCAAGGGAACTATTAAAGATTGCACACCGATACCGAAGAAACCACCCCCTCGGCCATGTAAAGCTTATTGCCCCAACCCAAGTCCTCCAACACTAACTGCTTGTAAAAAGAAATGGATGTGTAAGGATCCACCACCAGATGAAAACAAAGGTACCTATAGAAGAATGGGAACTTCAGCTAGAGTAAACAGGACACTGAAACGAGGAATAAATCGTACTGCTGGTGAACAGATTAGAAGTGTTACCATGTGCGGCGGTTTCGGTGGACGACAAAAAAAAGATAGTGATGATGATATTAAGAAGAGACGTTGTTGCAAAAAACCGAAAAAAGGTTGTGGTAAACCAACAATAAAGGAAACAAAACCTTGCGGATCGTCTGGAAAGTGTCAGAAAATAAAAGTACCATGTCCAGAAGAAAAACCATGCCAAAAATCAACGAAACCACCGTGTGCACAACCAAAAAGTGCGTGTGAAAAACCAAAGAGTGCGTGTGAAAAGCCAAAGAGTACATGTGGAAAGCCAAAGAGTTCATGTCCACAACCGAAAAAAACATGTGCAAAACCGAAGAAGACATGTGCAAAACCGAAGAAGACATGTGCAAAACCGAAGAAGACATGTGCTGCAAAACCACCATGTCCATCTCCAAAGAAAACTTGTTCATCGAAACCACCTTGTCGACAACCAAAGAAAACGTGTTCATCAAATAAAGTTCAAGCTATAAAATGCAAAGGCGGAAGTTGTAAAAAAGTTGCGAAACCACCTTGCCAACCTAAGCCAAAATGTGATCCAAAGCCAGCTCCAGTAGTTTCGCCATCTTGTCCGAAGAAAGGCCTCTGGGAAAAAATTGTTCAATATTTCCGTGCTAGACCATGTTGTCCAGCACCAGATCAGTGGAAGAAAGATAAACTAAAAAGAGACGCTGAAATAGCAGCAGCTGCTGCGGGATTTGATTTATGCCCGAAAAAGTTTGTCTGTGCTAAAAAGGAAGAGAAAAAACCATGCGGAAAGAAACCTTGTCCGTTTCCATCTCCACCTAAAGGTGGTTGTGGTGCAAAAGCATCACCCTGTGCCAAGAAAAAATCTTGCGCTCCTCCGAAACCGCCTTGCCCTCCACCGAAACCGCCTTGCCCTCCTCCGAAACCGTCTTGTGGTCCTCCTAAAAAAACATGTTCTGCTCCAAAAAAAACGTGTGGTGCTCCAAAAAAAACGTGTGGTGCTCCAAAAAAATCTTGTGATGCTCCAAAAAAATCTTGTGGAAAGAAAGCGGTGAAGTGTGGATCATGTTCGTATTCAAAAGGATCAATTGTCAAAATGGAATCTTGTCGAAAATCTTCATCTGCTGCGAATTATTTAATTTTCGATTCCGGTGAAGATATTAGAAAAGATTTGTTAATTAAAAAATGGACGAAATCATGTAATACTAGACAAAGTTTTAGTACACCTTCTGATAGCTACAACAAATTGTTTTTACCACAAAGTGTATACAAATCACCTAAATTAAAATATTGTACAACACCTGTTAAAATACCTCACAAATCTTTTAAGGAACATTATGAACAAAGTTGTGTATTTCCAACATACAAAGGACTTAATTTAACTTGTATTCATAAAACAAAACGGGATAGAAAAAACATTCAACCTTACAGCACCTATTCTCGTGAGAATATGTTAAAAATTGTAATAGCATCACCAGCGACGTGCGGAAAATTAAATATTCAACAATGCAAAGCGCAAAAATCACCGTCTTTTGTACCAAAACGAGGCTATAGAATGATTGCATCAAATAAAGGCTGGCAAAATGTATTTTCTTCACATCTTACCCCAAAGAAATTGACGGGTAAATCGAATATCTTAAATAAACGAATTAAGACAGTGGAGCTACAGGAAAGTAATGAAATAAGAAATAGAGAAAATGAAATATTATCAAACGGTTGTAACGATTGTACTGCGGTTGCCACACCTTCTGGTATTAGTTCAATGCAGAAAATATATGAAAGCATAAGAGGTTTCTTCTGCTTGACGCAAAACTCTACTCCTGCTTTTGCCATAAATAATTTGTTGGGTATGTTGTGTTATAGTGTAGATAACAAGAATAAAATTAAAAATAAACAATAGTATTTGCAAAAACAACATAATTTTTTTCTTTTACAGGTAGGTACAATGGACTGCCAAACGAGAGTAAAACCTTTGGGTCTGCCGAATCGAGACCGTCTGCCCTCTCCCAGAGAACATCAAAAGATTTAAGTGCAATCACACCAGAATATCTTGGCCCGTTTTCAAGACCGAATAAACCAAACATTCATTACAGAACTTACGCAACTCAAAGTTTACGAGTCTATACAACCGGGAGCAGCAGTATATTTAAAAAAATTAAAGAAAACAGAAAACGCTGTGCACCGGTTAGATATCACAACGATGATTCTGATTCGAAAGAATGTCCCAAATTTGGAAAGTGTAGTATAAAAAAGCCGCCATGTTGTGGTCCCAATCCACGTGGTTTTGATTGCTCAATTAAAGCACCATACCCGCCATGTACAGCGCAACAAGCACCTTATCCAAGTTTCTCAGAATGTCAGAAAGAATGTTGCAAGAGACCAAGAAACGAATGCACTGAGCAAGATCGAATTTTCGAAAGACAGAAGCAAACCGGTCAATTAGATATATGTAATATTTTAAAAACGCCACCTAGAGACTTCAGACATGGTGCGCCGAAAAAAGACGATCCTGGTTGTAAGGGAGCTGCTTCTTGTAAGGAGTATAGTACTTTAGCGTTAGCACATCAAGCTAAGATTTTCAATAATATTCTTCCACCACCTACAAAAACTGATTCGTCTGTTAAACGTAATAATAGCAGTCAATTAACTAAGGTGTCGAGCTCAACAAAAGCAACCCTTGTTGGTTCAAATGATCACAAATTGCAGCGCATTGCTTATTCAGTATTCTCTTCAGACCTTCAAAAGCTTTCAGATAAAGAATTCAAAAATTTCTTTCTCTCTGCAAGCTTTCTGGCACCTCCTAAAACTTATTCAGAAACAAACTGTGACGATACTACATCGTATCTCGCAGACGCTGTGAGAAGATATTGCAGCACGTTGACTTTACCACAATTGGTAAATATAACAAAGAAATCGTGTGGTAAGTGTTTGTGTTGTTTTCATCTGAATATTAACTAAAGTTCATTATAATTTTTACAGGAAATAACGCTTCGATTCGTTTCTCTGATAGCATCCTCGGGCATAAAAATATTAGATCGTATTCAACGCTTTCCCAAACGCGTATGTACAGTACTGATAATAATTGTGCAAAAGAACCATGCAAAATTGACCCCGAAGGTTGTTGTTTACCAAAAGCAAGAGAATCGTGCAATATTAAGGCTCCGTATCCTCCATGTGCAAGTATCGAAGCTCCTTATCCAAGTTTTTCCGATTGCAACAAGGGATTTCCTCGACTTCCAATTTGCGAGTGTTCTGAACAAGAAAAAGTTTTCATTAAAATGAAAAACTCTGGAATGTTCGACATGTCGCCTAAAAAGAGAAATAATAATAATAATTGTGGTTTGAAATTGCGAAAATGCGAACCACCTCATAAAATACCATGTGATAGGGAATTCTCAACGTGTGTGGATAAATTCTTTGCTGACCCAAATGATGAAATCGAATTTGATACCGAATCATGTTTATCTAAAGGTAAGTTAATTTTAGCTATTAGTCATTGGCAAAACCCGTTTGGTGTTCTTAGAAGAAACTGAGAAAACAGATTATAAACCTGAAATAGTGCCAAGAATATGTGATGTATCAATGACGGGAAAAAGTATTTTTCCCCGATGTTTTCAACATTCAGGAATATTAAGTAGCAGTTCTCAGGCCAATCTTTGTCAAGTATCGTATAGACATTTTTCGAGTAATAAAAATCCGAAATACAATAAATATGCTTTAAAAAGAGATGATGTTGAAACTTGCGATTCGAGTTCTCGCCATCCATGTTCTCCGGTTAGCACGCCATACAGCTGTTATTCTGATCATCAAAAAGAGTTAACTAAACCAATCAATCAAAGTGCCGAACGAGATAGAATATTTGAACGTTTAAGATCTAACGGTGCTTATGACATGAAAAATCTGCAAAAAGCCAAAAAGCATGCGACATTTACCAATCCAAAAATAAAGTTCGACACAAACGCTCAAAGACGTATGTTTTCGAGTTATTCTAAAAATTGGGGCCACTCGCAACCATCGTTTTTCAATGAAACGACAGATGATGCTATAAGAGATTTAGAAGGAGAAGAATTAGCGAAAAAAGTACTAACAACTGTAAAAGATGGAATGGATGCTATAGCTTTATCGGCTAATGAAGTTGAAGCCCAAGAAGCTTATTATCAAATGTATGAGAATCTAGTAAAACTGTGTCAACAAGAAGAAGTTTCTAAGAAGACACCTAGCATTTCTAACATTAAAAGTAATAATATTGAACCAATATTTAGTCGAGATGTATTTTTTGATAAATGTTTAAATAATAATGCTGCTCAGAAACAAATGACCAGTGATGCGATTAAAAATATCTTCACTTCACCTTTTCCTAATCCTACTACGTCAACTACGATATATGAAGAAACAGGTAAGAGATTTTAAAATGAAACAAAATGCGTGATTGTGTTAATGATTTTAGTAATATTATGTTAATTATAGATGTTGATGTACATGTTTATTATATTTTTTAATTTTGTAACTAGTAATTATTTTATTGGTTTCAGAAAAGAATAAAACTGAGAGTCTTCAGAAAGAATTAGACAAACTATTGGACCACTATAAGACCCAAAAAATGTAACAAGACACTTTATCTCAAGCCGAACAATGAAAACAGTCTGGTAAACTTTATCAACAAGAAAAAATTTCTGCCTATACTACTACTGTATCAGCCAAATCATACTTACCAATAAAATATACAACCGCCCTGACTCGGAAATCATATTTACTGTTTTATTGAGTTCTTTTTAAATATTTAATTTTGTATAATGAAATATTGTTTTGTATAGTGATAGTGTTAGTTCTAGTATTAGTTTAATTAACACCGGACGTGAAAAATGAGTTAAATTATTTTGTAATTGATAATTTGTTATTAGAAGGGCATGTTAATTTTCACTGGTCAATTTTATTTGTTAATTATTTATTTCTAAGTTAATTGGGTTGCAACATAATTTAAAAACTTAAACGTTACCCCCATTTAGTACTATTATATTTTTTAAATTGGTACTATGAAATTCAGAAATCAATCACAACTCGTTTGAGGTTATATCGTTTTTATTTTCAACAATAATTTTAGAAGGAAAATGAGGGCCAAAACAGCATTACGAAGAAGTGTAGACAATAGCATTGACTATTTTATACCAGACTGCTAACCGCTACGTAAAAATTGGTAACGCGTAAAGTGTTATTTTTGGATTTGTCCGCTATGGAGGCGCTGGTGGATTTTATAATAATAATGGATATGATTAAGAGATGGCAGCACTCACAGAACAGTAGTATAGTTAATAATAAACTAAAAGAGTTAAGTAGTATAGTTTAATAATAAAAATTGTTTAGTATTTCTTTTTTAATTAATAAATAAAATTTTATTGTATGAAAACATTATACGTTTTCCGTAAAAACCGGTTGTTTCTACCAGTTTATTTTCATTAAAAAATCATATTAATATTTTGTACTTCAGATAGAGATACTTGAGGTAGTGATAGAGGTACTTGAGATAGAGATAGAGGTACTTGAGGTAAGGGTACTTGGCTAGAGATACTTCAATGAAGTGGCGAACAAGTTCGCGTATCGTGTAGTGTAGATCTAGCTTTATACAAGCATATGTTGTTCTTTGTTCAAGAAAACCTTTCGGAAGAAGAACGCATCCCTGGAAGAGCTAGAGGTCGAGCTAGAGAAATAAAGATAAATAAATAAATAAACAAACAAAGATAAAATTATTCTTAATTTTTAAAATGTTATTTTCTTTGAAAAAAGTTAATGTCTTTTTTATGTATGACTCTTTATCCAACTCAACGAGGCCTGCATTTTTGTCTCCCATGGTAACAATACGATTTTCTATTTTAATTTTATGTTTCAGATTTTTAATGATGCGAAGAATTAATTTAGTATGGAAAGATTTTATGTTGACGTTCTTATTCCCACTCGTTTTCCCTCACTCTTTCACCTTTATCATCTGGCGAACGTTCCTTATGACCTTCAGTCCAATTTCATCCCTCATCATGTTGACTCCAGTTATTTAATTTTAAAGGAAATTTTAACGTGGTAATTGTAAGTTTAAAAATTTTCTTTCTTTTTTGATTTCTTATATTTAGTTATTATGGTTCTTTCTCTACAGGTTTGGTAATTTGTTTTGTCGTTAATTTTTAACATTTATTTTTAAACACTTTGAAAAACGAGATTTACGATAAATAGAAAAACGCCATTTTAATTTTTTGGATTTTTCAATTTACTCTTCAAGTTTTTTTACATTTGAATTTTTCGTAAACGGAATCTTTTTGAAGAAATACTCTAAAACAATACTCTCTTCACTCTCGATGCTCCTACACCGACGGTAATTATATATATTTTTTATCTGTGTTTTTGTTATATCTGAATATTCCTTAGTCCTGCCTGAAGAAGAACGATAACCGTTCGAAATCTTCGAAGATAACACCGAAATAAAATATTTTCATCGTTTATACGACTTTTAATTTTTTTTAGCAGCAAAAAACCATACAACTTACCTGGAAAAAAACCACCAAATCGATAATAGAGGCATCTCCAATAGGCCCCGAGATCAAGAAAACCTTAATCCCTCGGGAAAAATCAAGCAGGTGCCCCAAACTCTATGGTCTGCCCAAAATCCCCTCCCTCAGGAAGGCTGCTCCGGATCGGGGACGGTGTAGGACCGTTTTCCAAGTGGCTGACAAGTGCAGGGCGTCATCTCTCTTGTTGAAGGTACCGTTCTTCTCTATTTCGATGGACTCGCGGATGAGTCTGGTGCTCCAATGTGGAACGTTGGCTATTTCCAACGTTAGTACTTTCATGGAGGCATTGTCGTTAGCGAGGCTTACAAACCCTCCAGCATGCCTATGAAGTGGGTATATGTGCATCATGGTTATTTTCCACGTGGAATAATAGGATTGATATGCTGTATGCCCAAGCTGAATGACTCTCATTCTGTCAGCGGAAGGAGTCGATATCAAAGGATAGGTTCGGAAAGCACTTAAATAATACTATTTTAATATTCAATTATTTTGCACGAATTTTCTATTTATATGTACAGGTGTCCCAATTTCGATGTCCGCATAGGCTATCTCCGAAACTAAAAGAGATAGAAAAAAAGTAGCTTACATGTCATGATCTCGTTTTTCGAGAAAATGCTAATGCCGAAAACTCCGAACAGCTATCGTCTTTTGTTTTCGCCCTATCGGCAAAAACTGAAAATTTTACAAAAACGACAATCGCGAATATCTTACTTATTATCAAAGATGGAGTATTATAAATAAAACATTATATGGGCAACTTTTTACGAAGAATTCAGTGGCGTAGGTAGAATTTTTTTCCCATCATTTATTTTCGAGATTTTAGACGTAACTTTATTTTTTTAAATGGAAACCATAGTTGGCTATGACTTAAAATAATTTGTTATTTTCTTCTGATAACAAATATATATAGTTTGTGGGGTATATTTCTTATGGTTATTGAATAATTAACAAAAATTCATTTTGTTCTGTCTAAAACTAATGTATGTATTTAAAAGTTAATGTTGCTATGGTGATAACCATACATACTATGATGTAACATAATGTATCAAATAATTACCAACGTTTGTATTTAAAAATTCGATAACAACTCTGGCATTATGTGCTGGTACGATGCACCAGCATGTTAAGTGTCAAAGTATAACAAAACTGAATAAAACTTTACAATGAATTTCGAAAATTATGAAAAATGTAACATGATGGAATTTTATTTCACAAGATATCCAGAAAGAAGACAACCGCACGAAAAAACCTTCAGCCGATTAGCAGAAAATTTAATAGATATTTGGTCCTTTCCCAAACCACATACAAAAACATACCAAAATGACCTGCAAGAGAAATTGCAACAAGACGTCTGACCCAAAAGCCGCTGCTCCCGAATATGAAAGAAAAATAAGTATAAACCATACAAAGCGGGGCTAACTCATTATTTACGTGCCGGAGATGTCAATCGAAGATTAGAATTTTGTAGATGATATTTAAAAAAATTAAATAATCTGCTGTTTGTTCAAAATGTTATCTGGACCGATGAAGTCTCTGAGTGTTCAAAGAAGATTGGGGTTTAATGTATGGTGCGCCCTTTTAGATAATAGAATTTTGGCATATAGTATCTACCATAAAAACTTAAACTCAGGGAAATACCTCAATATATTAAGGCAGCACATTGAGCCTTTGGTCGACAATTTGCCACTAAATATGTCTCAAATGATATATTTTCAATATGACGGAGCACCAGCACATAATGCCAGAGTTGTTAGTGAATTTTTAAATACTACTACAAACTCAAGGACAGTAGAATCTAACAGGACTGCTACATCCATTGTTGTGACAGCCTACCCGCAAACTACGTCTCACCATTTTCCACGTCCAGCTGTTGTTATGGTCTATGCGTTTGCTGTGTGTTTTTAGAGGTTATATCCTAGACGTATTCATATTAGTTTTGAAGTTTTATGTTTTTAGACGTATTAATGTCCTTCATATAACCTCTAAAAACATAGACAGTTACCAGGCGTGGCAAATAGTGTGACGTAGAGTGGATGTAGCAGTCCTGTTAGATTCTACTGTCCTTGCTACAAACTTTGGCAATAATTGAAAACAATGCTTTCCCTCATGGTATGGTTATCACCATAACAACATTAAGTTTTAAATACACACAATAGTTTTAGAAAGAACAAAAAAAAATGATACATTATATTCCATCATAGTATGTATGGTTATCACCATAGCAACATTAACTTTTAAATACATACATTAGATTTAGATGGAACAAAATGAATTTTTGTTAATTATTCAATAACTATAAGAAATATACCCTACAAACTATATATATTTGTTATCAGAAGAAAATAACAAATTATTTTAAGTCATAGCCAACTATGGTTTCCATTTAAAAAAATAAAGTTATGTCTAAAATCTCGAAAATAAAAGATGGGAAAAAAATTCTACCTACGCCACTGAATTCTTCGTAAAAAGTTGCCCATATAATGTTTTATTTATAATACTCCATCTTTGATAATAAGTGAGATATTCGCGATTGTCGTTTTTGCAAAATTTTCAGTTTTTGCCGAT
This sequence comes from Onthophagus taurus, assembly GCF_036711975.1. Classification (NCBI taxonomy): domain Eukaryota; kingdom Metazoa; phylum Arthropoda; class Insecta; order Coleoptera; family Scarabaeidae; genus Onthophagus; species Onthophagus taurus. Next base: position 9,233,190 of record NC_091967.1, read on the forward strand.
AGGGCGAAAACAAAAGACGATAGCTGTTCGGAGTTTTCGGAATTAGCATTTTCTCGAAAAACGAGATCATGACATGTAAGCTATTTTTTTTCTATCTCTTTTAGTTTCGGAGATAGCCTATGCGGACATCGAAATTGGGACACCCTGTACATATGGTACACTGGCTCAAGATATAGAAGTATTCAATATATTTTCCACGAGGAATTATAATAAAAATTGCATATATACGTATAACTAAAATATTCGTGCAAAATAATTTGATATTAAAATACTATTATTTAAGTGTTTGCCTAACCTACCATTTAAATGACTCCACGTATCTACCGACTGGAAGTCTGGCCCCTAGTTAGAAAAAAAATAATTTTGATTAAATTCGCTATAACTAAAGAACGGTTTGACCGATTTTAATGTTCTATATCTCAAACGAAAGCTTGCGTCTGGCTGAATAATTATGTGTAAAGTATATTGAACACTTCCATATCTCAATCTGCTAGTTTTCCATATGTATATGTAAATGGAATAATCATGCAAAATAATTTGATATTAAAATAGTATTATTTAAGTGTTTGCCTAACCTATCCTTTGATATGGACTCCCTCAGCTGATAGAATGAGAGTCATTCGGCTTGCGCATACTACATATCAATCCTATTATTCCACGTGGAAAATAACCATAATGCTCTGATCTCAATGAGAGGTAGTACTTTCATGGAGGCATTGTCGTTAGCGAGGCTTACAAACCCTCCAGCATGCCTATGAAGTGGGTATATCTGCATCATGATTATTTTCCACGTGGAATAATAGGATTGATATGTAGTATGCGCAAGCCGAATGACTCTCATTCTGTCACCGGAAGGAGTCGATATCAAAGGATAGGTTCGGCAAACACTTAAATAATACTATTTTAATATTAAGTTATTTTGCACGAATTTTCTATTTATATGTACATATGGTACACTGGCTCAAGATATAGAATTATTCAATATATTTTCCACGAGGAATTAGAATAAAAATTGCATATATACGTATAACTAAAATATTCGTGCAAAATAATTTGATATTAAAATACTATTATTTAAGTGTTTGCCTAACCTACCATTTAAATGACTCCACGTATCTACCGACTGGAAGTCTGGCCCCTAGTTAGAAAAAAAATAATTTTGATTAAATTCGCTATAATTGAAGAACGGTTTGACCGATTTCAATGTTCTTTATCTCAAACGAAAGCTTGCGTCTGGCTGAATAATTATGTGTAAGGTATATTGAACACTTCCATATCTGAATCTGCTAGTTTTCCATATGTATATGTAAATGGAATAATCATGCAAAATAATTTGATATTAAAATAGTATTATTTAAGTGTTTGCCTAACCTATCCTTTGATATGGACTCCCTCAGCTGATAGAATGAGAGTCATTCGGCTTGCGCATACTACATATCAATCCTATTATTCCACGTGGAAAATAACCATAATGCTCTGATCTCAATGAGAGGTAGTACTTTCATGGAGGCATTGTCGTTAGTGAGGCTTACAAACCCTCCAGCATGCCTATGAAGTGGGTATAGTTGCATCATGGTTATTTTCCACGTGGAATAATAGGATTGATATGCTGTATGCCCAAGCCGAATGACTCTCATTCTGTCAGCGGAAGGAGTCGATATCAAAGGATAGGTTCGGCAAACACTTAAATAATACTATTTTAATATTAAGTTATTTTGCACGAATTTTCTATTTATATGTACATATGGTACACTGGCTCAAGATATAGAAGTATTCAATATATTTTCCACGAGGAATTATAATAAAAATTGCATATATACGTATAACTAAAATATTCGTGCAAAATAATTTGATATTAAAATAGTATTATTTAAGTGTATGCTTAACCTACCATTTAAATGACTCCAGGTATCTACCGACTGGAAGTCTGGCCCCTAGTTAGAAAAAAAATAATTTTGATTAAATTCGCTATAACTAAAGAACGGTTTGACCGATTTTAATGTTCTATATATCAAACGAAAGCTTGCGTCTGGCTGAATAATTATGTGTAAAGTATATTGAACACTTCCATATCTGAATCTGCTAGTTTTCCATATGTATATGTAAATGGAATAATCATGCAAAATAATTTGATATTAAAATAGTATTATTTAAGTGTATGCCTAACCTATCCTTTGGTATGGACTCCCTCTGCTGATAGAATGAGAGTCATTCGGCTTGCGCATACTATATATCAATCCTATTATTCCACGTGGAAAATAACCATAATGCTCTGATCTTAATGAGAGGTAGTACTTTCATGGAGGCATTGTCGTTAGCGGGGCTTACAAACCCTCCAGCATGCCTATGAAGTGGGTATATCTGCATCATGATTATTTTCCACGTGGAATAATAGGATTGATATGTAGTATGCGCAAGCCGAATGATTCTCATTCTGTCAGCGGAAAGAGTCGATATCAAAGGATAGGTTCGGCAAACACTTAAATAATACTATTTTAATATTAAATAATTTTGCACGAATGTTCTATTCATATGTACAGGGTGGGCAAATTTGGGTGTTATTATAGGCTATCTCAGAAACTATAAGAGATACGAAAAAAGTAGGTGCCATGTCCCGGTCCCTTTTTTCGAGACTAATTCAATCCCGCAAACATCAAACCTCTATCTTCTTTTGTTTTTAAGTTATAGCCAAAAAGTCAAATTTTCGTGATTACAAAAAATGCTCATATTTCGTTTATTTTTCAAATTATAGGAATGGGGTTGATACGTTCTTAAGACACTTTTTTAAGTGGAATATACTGCCGTTGAAAAATTTTTAACATAGCTGATAATTTTTGAGATATAACATAAAATTGTATTTTTTTAAATACAAACTATACTTTATTATGATGTTACTGAAGAGAACATATTTTTAGCTTTCCAATGATGTATCGCACGCATGATGTTTCTGCGGAAAATAAGCGTTATTTTTCCATTTTTAAAATATTAAAGATCAAAATTCAAATTTTTAATTATAGTAGGCGAGGAAAACGCTAAATACTACTTAGTTACTATAGCAACGTGAGTTTACTTGTCATTTCATTCATTAATTTTGCGAAACGAGTTTCCCGTTTAAGAAGTTCCGCATTATCTTTAAATAAAACGATAAAATTAAATATAGAATATATTGGAGTCCGCTTTGAAAATGATAAGTCTTCATATCCCCATTCAAACGGTGTTTCAATGGAAAGTCCGCTCCCAGTTTATAATTCCTAATTTTCCTCTATCTCACCCAATTTCAAAAGAAAAGATTGCTGATATCAAAAAACTTCTACATCTTATGTTTGGGGAAAACTGGGAAAATACTACCGAAGATTTCATTCATTGATACCGATATGATAACTGTTCTAATCTTACAACCAGTAAGTTGAGTAGAAGAAGATGACAGTTTATGACTCTTTAGTTCCTGAAGTTGTCCATATTTAATTATTCATTAATTAATACATTTCTTGTATTTTTAATAAACAAACTTTAAATGCATCATTTTTTGTTAGTGAACAAAGTCGGGGATAAGATGCTGAGAAATTTAAATTAACTATTCAAAGTTTTTATTCGTTGGTACAAAACCAACTTATCCTGAATAATGGTACAAAACCAACTTTATTTTGTCATATTCGTGCAAAACCATATATTATAGCCACTAGGTAGTATTTACTGTCCGGACCCGCCTACTATAATCAAAATTTTGAACATTAGCGCTTACTATTTTCGAATTGAAAATTAACGCTTATTTTCTGCAAATACACCATACATGCGATACATCATTGGAAAGCTAAAAATATGCTCTTTTCTTTAACATCATAATCAAGTATAGTTTGTATTTAAAAAAACACAACTTTGTGTTGTATCTCAAAAATCATAAAGTATATTTAAAACTTTTCAACGGCAGTATATTCCACTTAAAAAAGTGTCTTAAGAACGTATCAACCCCATTCCTATAAAAAAAATAAACGAAATATGAGCATTTTTTGAAATCACGAAAATTTGACTTTTTGGCTATAACTTAAAAACAAAAGAAGATAGAGGTTTGATGTTTGCGGGATTGAATTAGTCTCGAAAAAAGAGACCGGGACATGGCACCTACCTTTTTCGTATCTCTTATAGTTTCTGAGATAGCCTATAATAACACCCAAATTTGCCCACCCTGTACATATGGTACACTAGCTCAAGATATGGAAGTATTCAATATATTTTCCACAAGGAATAATATTTTTAATATTTTAATAATAATATTTTATTTCTCCATTTTACAAAAAAGCATTAGAGTGCGTCAATTTAACAATAATTACATTGTGATATAATACAAATTGAATTCGAACATTAAAATGGAATAACATGTCAATGGTATATATCGGATTTTCCGTGACAATAGCTTTCAGTCTCCTCCGGAATCTTGGAACTGGCAGATTCTTTAAACATGATTCTTCTCTCGTTTGTGCCCATAGTTTAAGCTAGATTTACGCTAAGTTTTCTTTATTTATTCTCGTTTTCCTCACCATTACCGCCAATAAGAATTTTTTATTTTTATTTTAGTACCTAAATTAGTTTATGTAAGTAGTCGTTATTAGAGTATATGCGATAAGATAATTTATAATAATTAGTATTGTAGCGTCTATGTTCGAATATATGCCTTAAATATTGTATTTTTTTTTAAATTTATTTAAATAGATTATATTTATTTATTTCTTTCATAATTTGTTTCAATAGTTGATCCCACGGTTAGGCACGGAGGCCCTAGCGTTTGCTTTACATAACTTTTATTGTATTTAATTTTTTTTTCTTTAATAGATGCGTGCGCCAATTCACGCCATCAAATCACTAAACAAGATACACTAAAAGACATTTCCACATTTAAAGATTGTTATTATTTCCTTCAGTAAAATGTTTATTAGTCCTACTTCATTTTGGTGCGTTTTTAAGATTCTTTCTAAGGAGAATTTTAAATAGTAACGATTGTATCTAAGTAACACCAATGAACTTTATGTATTAATTGTTAGCTATCGACCCTTAAACATTAAACCCTTGAGCAAAGTGAAAGCATTTTATTCCTCGGATAATGAGAGAGATGAAGAAAACTTTTTCAGATCGTCTCTTTTCTTATTATGACTCTATCTCACTTATCTACATTTATTCTCTTTTTGAGAATAAACAGTGCGTGATGCAACCCAACATATACAGTTGCCGATTTTATACATATGGTTAGCAATCTGGAGTAGTATAATCAATGACAATAGCAAAGTAAGACGGCTAGAGTTGAGTTGTTAGGGAAGTCTCTGTTTTGATGATACAGGAAACTAACGTTGTAATTAAAGTTACATATTGGTCTCGTTAGATGTCACTGCACGCACAGTTTCATTTAAAATATCACAAAGATGAACATCCACATATAGGAAAGATTATATTTTGCTTAAACTCATAGGTGGTTGGAAGTTATTGCATATGATATGATATGAAATGAAAAATATCCTTTCACACTGTTGATCCTGTATGCTATGGAAACTAGGGCTCAAAACTGCAACAAAAAGAATCATTCAAACAGCAGAGATGAGGACCCTACGATCCATAGCACCCTGAGGGACCATAAGAGAAGCGGAGGCATCAAAGAACTCAGTGGTGTCCAAGATATAGTCGCGCATGGAGGGACCATGTTGAGTGGATGGATGACAACAGATTGCTGAAAATTGCAAGGGATGGTATCCCAAGATCAAACAGACTTCCTGGACGCCCACCCACAAGGTGGTATGAAAGCTGGAATTCATCGTCTCTAGATTATAGCGTACAAGGCAAAGGCTTTAAAAAAAGAGGAGGAAGAAGAAGACTTTTTGAAGAATTAGTAGTGTAAATCCTTCCATTAAATTTTTATTGATAATTTAAAGGGTACCCTAGATATCAAAACTTTTGCATCAACAACTATACAAAGTCATTTCACTTAATCTTTGTTATTGTTTTAATTTTAAGCGTTTTCTTTCTGCGTCCATTGCAGTATTGTATACCTGAATATGCCACACATTTAGACACCTAGATGATTAACAGAATAATTACTGATTTCAAGTAGGACTACGCTAATAGCATTCATACGACATAATTTTCCATTAGATATTTTATTTTCATTTTGAATAAAATCAAGTACATATTAAAGCAATTTCTTTGTTGCAAGATTATCATTCATTTGAAGAAGTTATAAACTAATTTAAATCGAAAAGTGTTATCAAAGATACAAGTTAACAATCGAATTATTCGAAACAATTGTGGGGTAATTTTGTCCTTGCATAATTTTCCGCAAACATTGCGTAATAGCATTGTTTTATCATATAAGTAAAAAGAAATATCATTTTATTTTACATTTGTAGCTTGTTAATTGTTTGTTTTGTAAAAATAGCGTTTAGCTGATAAATGTAGGAAAGTGCGAGAGCAGTTTCTCGCTTGATGCGCTGGAGACAACAGCCTAATTCATTCGGTGGGGTATTATATGGATGTAAAAAGAAATTATTATAAATTTTTGTTAATGATATTTAGTGGTAGGACTTTTATTTAAAAGCAAAATGGAAAACGTTAAGGAAGGCAAGTTAAATTTAATTTTATTATTTCTCTATTAACAGTTACATTGATAACATTGATTTTATTGATAAATACTGATTTAAATTAAATTAAATCCCGTTTAGTTCACTTTAGGATTTTTCTCACAATTTTAACTTAAAATAAAACATCCTACAGCTTATCTTATTTGTACAAATCATAAATATGGAATATTTTTTAAGATTGTATTTTTTGGGAATGTTTTGGTTCATCCAAACACAATATGCACCATATATATAAATATTTCCAGAAACAACAAATCATGCCGATAACCTTACACATTATTATTATGCGTCGATTGTTAATAATTATTTATCTATATTATTTAACAATGCAAGACAAAGAAATATAAGAAGACGTTTAGTATTGACGTCAATTTCTTATTTGTGTTTATAAATAAATGATGTTTATTGTTATTTCTTAAAAACTTTATTAATTTTTTTTTAGAAGAACCACGATCGGCAAGACGGGTACTTTGGTATTTAGTGTTTTTTGGATTTGCTGTAAATTATATGATTAGAATTAATTTAAATATAGCATTAGTTTCTATGGTAAAACAACATCCAAGAAGTACTCATAAAACTAGCGAGTGCATTCAAAAGACAGAAACAATTTCACGTTTAATAGATAATGTTAATCGAAGTAATTCACTTGATGAACTTTTTTCTAATGCAAGTATCGAGAAAGATGTAAAACCAGTAAGTATATTTTGTATTGTTATTTTCGTTTGTAGGACAAAATTTCTTTCGTCTCTATTTATAATCATTAATAATATTATTTAATTAACTCTTAGATAACTAACTTTTTAGATAATGACTGTTCTAAATACATCTTGTTATTCAATTATCATCTTTCACGGAACTGCATAAAAATGATAAATAAATATTATTAAATACCATAGCGATAAGAAATATTTTGCGTTTCTGTTTAGACATTACTATACGCAAAAACAATTATGTTGCAATTACTTGTATCATTTCTTTTAGAAAATCGAATTTGATTCGGTTCAACCAGACATGTTTGTTTGGGATGAATACATTCAAGGTTTAATTCTTGGGGCATACTTTTGGCTGCATTGGACAACTCAAATACCCGGTGGTTTACTCGCCCAGAAATATGGTACCAAACTTGTATTTGGGTTATCGAACTTTATCGGGGTCTTAATATGTTTTATGATTCCTTTCTTTTCCAACTTGGGTTATCAGTACTTGATTACATTAAGAATAATTCAAGGATTCATAACAGTAAGATGATTAACTTTTTATAGTTAGATGATTTTCTTAAATAATTTTTTTAGGGTTGTGCTTGGCCTGCAATGCATCATATGACTGCTAAGTGGATTCCACCTAATGAAAGAAGTAAATTTGTTACTGCATATTTAGGTGAGTAAAATGTATTTTTATGCTTTGCTGTAGAAGAGCATAGTTATGCAGTTATAGCCGAGGTCGCTTGCGACCGAAGCGCTACAATTAATTATTAACATAAAATTGGTGTCAAATGCGACCTTGGCTATTTATTAAAGAGATATTAGCGTAACTTCTACAACCTGCACCGCTAAAGAAATCATAGCCGAGGTCGCTTGCGGCCGAGGCAGTAGGATCTATTTTGTTGAAGAGATATTAGTGCAGCTCCTGTAATCTGCACCGTTATTGAAATAATAGCCGAGGTCGCTTGCGGCCGAGGCGCTACAATTACTACTATATCAACACAAAACTGGTGTCAAATGCGGCCTTGGCCAAATACAGCTAAATGCATAACGAAGAATGCATGATACAACTCCTATAATCTAAACCGTTAAAGAAATAATAGCCGAGGTCGCTTGCGGCCGAGGCAGTAGGATTTATTTTGTTAAAGAGATATTAGCGTAGCTCCTACAAACGGCACCGTTAAAGAAATAATAACCGAGGTCGCTTGCGGCCGAGGCAGTAGGATCTATTTTGTTAAAGAGATATTAGCGCAGCTCGTACAATCTGCACCGTTAAAGAAATAATAGCCGAGGTCGCTTGCGGCCGAGGCGCTACAATTAATACTATATCAACACAAAACTGGTGTCGAATGCGGCCTTGGCTAAATAAAGCTAAATGCATAACAAAGAATGCACGATGCTGTTTGATTAAGCCGAGCTCGCTTGCGGCCAAGGCGGTACAATTTACACTATATATAATAAAGCTAAATTAATTATTATAAATATAATTAATAAAGCTAAATTAAGCTCGATTAAGCTAAGGTCGCTTGTGGCCGAGGTGCTACAATTATTACTATATCAACATAAAACTTGTGTTGCACACAATGCGGCCCAAAGTGGCCACAACTAAATGATGCGAAATGCATAACTAAGAATGCATGATGTTTCTTGATTAAGTCGAGGTCACTTGTGGCCGAGGTGTTACATAAAATTAGCGTCAAACGGTGAGCAGTAGCCAAAAGCTTTATGGCATTTATTCCAAAATAACTCGGAACCATCAACAGTGTAAAAATTATCGGAAACATTTTAAGCTTGCTCTTTTTACATTATGTAAAGAAAGTCTTTGTTTGGATCATTGAATTGGCTTGCAAAAAAATGTCTCCTTTTCAGCTGAAGAAGTAGATGGTGACTAATTCTCAACTTTCTCGTAAACCTGCAAAGTCTTATTTGAAATTGTATTGCTATCACTTGTAATGCTCTTTTGAGGTTCGACTTCCAACCATATCATTATTGCTTTTTCCATTTTTAAGATTTGGTTTAATTTTAATTTAAAAATCAACTAACTGTACGTTTGTACTGGTTTATTATAAAAATATTTCGCTTTACATGTTTCGACTAATCAGTCATCTTCAGAAGCGTTGTCGTAATAAAAGTTTCAAAAAACTTCGCATGAATGCGGAAAACGTAAATAAGGTCAGCACATCAAATAAAGTGATATTTAAACAACAATTGCAAATATTAATTTAAAAAACTATGAAACTAACATGTTAAAAATATAAAATATAAAGTTTAAAAATTAAAACGACGTTACACGAAAAGTTACAAAAATAAAATGATAAAATATATCATATTTTATCATATGAAATATTTAAAAAATAATATTAATTAAATATAAAATATTAAATAAAAAATATAAATTAAATATTAAATATTTAAAAAAATTATGAAATATTTTACTTTTGTAACTTTTCATGTAACGTCGTTTTTATTTTTAAACTTTGTATTTTACGACAACGCTTCTGAAGATGAAATATTTTTATAATAAACCAGTACAAAAGTACAATTGGTTTATTTTTAAATCAAAATTAAATCAAATCTTATTCACATTTGCTGATAAAATGGATTTTACTATCCATTTTTCTTCTTGAAACAACTCTTCTAGATTTAAAATTCCACGCAGTTTAATCACAGGTCGTAAAAAGTATCTACAGATTTCTTTTAATTCTTTTTTAGTTCACTTATTTTCAAAATCGTTAAAATAAAGTGTCGTCTAAAACCGGGGTGTAGATGTAATTGTTGTAACAATTGTAATATTGAGGTTAATTATATATCTTTGTTTTACAGTACAAATAATATTGTGCGATTTTATCTTTGTGTTATTATCAAAACAAAATAAAAATCTTGAAGTGATCGCTATCTTATAATAATAACTTCATTAATTCACTCATTGTTTTTTTTTTATTTATATACAGGTAGTTCGATTGGTACAGCATTAACTTATCCACTTTGTGGTTGGATAATTGATCATTGGGGATGGGAAATGGTATTTTATGGTAACGGAGTTTTAGGATCACTTTGGTATATTTTGTGGTACCTTTACGTTTATGATTCTCCCTCCGAACATCCAACAATTTCAAAACGCGAGAAAGAATACATCTTGAGTAGTTTGGGAGATAGCGTAGCAAAAGAAAAGGTAATTACTACTTCTATTTATTACAGTTTGAAAGAATTTATAACAAATTTTTCTTTTTATTAGCCACCAATCCCATGGAAACACATTTTAACTTCAATGCCGATATGGATGAACATCTTGTGCCAATTTGGAGGAATATGGGGATTATTTACTTTAATGACACACGCACCGATGTATTTCAAAATTATTCATGGATGGGATATTAAATCAGTAAGTCTAAAAATTTTTTTGGTTTTATTAAATAGTACAAAAAAAAGTAGCCCAACCAAGCTCTTTAATGATGGACTTAGGCCCCGGCGGGATTCGAACCCACGATCTCCTGTTTACTAGACAGGCGCTTTAACCAACTAAGCCACGGCGCCGTTGTAACTTTCAATCACTTATATTTTTGAGAAGTCGTATCATCGCCTTTTTTTAAACATTATTGATGACCTTTATCTTTTAACATGTTAAATATGTATCTACTTGAAAATGACGTTATCAGTGAATACTTTTCCATTGTTAAAAACGATTCAACTTAAAATTAGGAGAAAATTAATAAAGATAAATAAAATAATTTTTGAAATGTCTATAATTTCATATATTAGTTAACATTTTCTTTATTTAACTTTGTTTGCTTTAATGAAAGAGAGATAGGACTGCATTACTGCTTTTCCCGTGATGATTTTGGTGATTTTCTTTACGTCTTTTATCAAATCAATCTTTAGAAAACGCGTTACAATTAAATGCTGTCATTACATTAAATACAGTGTGTTAATTAATTATCGTACACTACGTCATCATTGCAAATATGCAACCAATATCACAGATTTGTACGCGATTTGTGTATTGCAATACCAATGCTGTGATATTGGTTGCATACTTGCAATGATGACGTCGGGTACGATAATTAATTAACACATTGTATAGGTTGTTGCTTATCTTTGCAATTAATTGAATCTAATTTTATTTCAGACAGGAATATTATCTGGGATTCCCCACATTTTAAGAGTATTATACGCATTTGCATTCTCTGAATTAGGCGATTTCTTATTAAGGACCAATAAACTATCCAGAACGAACGTGCGAAAATTAGCTGCTACACAATGTAAGTTATGTTATTATATTTTGTATTTTTAGCAATATAATTTATTTTATCAACTTTGTAACCATTGCAACTTGGTGAGATGAATAATTCAAGGTGTTTAGTTTGTTTACAACAATATGGTAATCGAGTCTTAACTTTGTTAATAGAATTAAATACATTTATCTTCGAGAAACAGCTAACCGAATTAATTGTGATATTGAATTTATCTTGCAGGTTGCATATTGCAGGGATTGCTGATGTTAGGACTCGCTTATTCCGGATGCAACTATACCGCAGCAATTTTGTTCTTGAGCGCGTCTACTGCGGCAAATGGTGCAGTCTCTACTGGGCCTTTAGCCAGTTTAGTCGATATTAGCCCAAACTATGCAAGTATGTAAACATTACAGGGTAAACTTTACTGTGGGAATTAAGTAAAGCATTTGCTCTTTACTATGTAATTAAATATTTCAATAAAACAAAGTCATTTCGGTATATTATAAAGAAATTATTCAATTTTTTATAGGCATATCTTTGGGGATGTGTAACACAGTCGTTGCTATTGTTGGATTTCTTACACCAGCTACAGTAAGCTACTTTACGTTCGGAAATGTAAGTATAAACAAATATCAGTTTTACTTAGTTGATTAGTTATTTCGGCCCATCTCTGCATAATTTCCTGGTAAATCCACTCAACGACATAATTAATTGGGTTTCTTACTCTTAGCTAGTTGGCCTTCACTCACAGATACGATGCAGATGCGGTAAATAACGATTATTTCAAATTAAAATTAAAAAAACAAATTCTTAATATAATCCACCAACCAACTAAGAAATCATTAACACAGTTTAATTAATTTCTATTCAATTAGGAAACAATTATCGTGGTTATCTGGTGTTGACACTATACTCACTCAATTCAGAGTATCTTGAGTATTTATATGGAATCTAATTACGCAGCCGAATGTAATTGCTTAATTAAAAATCGATACATTTTTATTTTTCCAGCAAACGGTTGGCCAATGGCAAAAAGTATTCTGGATAGGAACTGCAATGATGTTATCTTCCGGATTTTTATATTTAATATTTTCTAAATCGGAAATTCAACCATGGAATAATCCTATTATTAATGAAAAAGACGAAGCTGAACATAAAATGCTTGAAAAAGTGTTTGTTGATGTCCAAGAGGAAAAGAAGAGATTGAATGAAACTGAAAGCGAAAAGAAATAGTTACAATAAATAAAATTAATATTACAGTAAAAATTAAAACTATCTCCAGTATTATGTTAACAATCTTTAAAAAAATATCATTATGTGATTGTAATTTGTAATCGAATAATAAAAAAAAGTACCTAAATATTTATTTGTAAAATATTAATGTTAGTGAAATAAAGTTTATGGGACAAAATTTAACATTTTATTTTATTTTCCGTTTATTTGGAAAAATAATTAAAAAATTTTTCTTTAAATTACACCGACTTTAGTAACCGCATTGTAGCTGGTCAAAGCAATTGTAGAACAGATGGCACAACTCCAAAATGCACGGCTAATTATGAGCTAAGCTTCGCAATTTCATAGCAACGAGATTAAAGCTGTTTCAGAGAAGCAAATGTACTGTAATTACTTTTACTCAATGGTTACATCCAACGCTCAACTAACTGCCCAATATTATTTCACTTAAATGTTTTAATAATTATAAATTTATATTACAATTTATTTTAAAATCATAAATTAGTAGGAGTTTTTACAAAAATTATTTTCTACTAACTAGGAAGTGTGAATAACTTAAGAATCATCACCTATGTGTTATTTTCACTTGCTAAAACATTGCAATCAATATGATGTTAGCTATTTCATTTTCTCCAACCAGCTTACTTTCTTACCTAAGGTATGCTTTAGCTTAATAATGATGTTGAAAGCTACTTTAAATCAAGGAAATCGGAAAATGTTCTGGCCATCCGGAAATTTATACCATTCATGGATGGTAAACACAGAAACACACTTTTGCTCTATAATCATAATGTTGAAATTCTTCTGTAATAGGTAAGTTTCTGCATTTATCAGAAAATAAAGCTAAGACCTAGGAAACCGTTTAGGTAGCTCTAGGCATGCGTTCGTTTGAATCTTATTCAAATATATTGGAGTATATTGATCTTCTGTATGTAGTTTAGTTTTGATCGTCTCCAAGAAATTCATTAAACAACAGGTACATTTCTTGCGATTCAAACTGCAGTGGAGATTTTGAGTATCTATATAGGAGAAGGGTGAAAGTGAATTGCACCGTGCTAACATGTACGAAGTAGGAAAGGGCAACATTTATCTTCTGACATTTCTGTCGCAGAATCTTTCAAAATCAAATTTTAGAATTTTGTATGCAATAGTTTCTTTACTAGACAAGAAGTTTGCAACTGTGATCAAACTAAGACAGCTTGGAAAGCTCTACGTGAAATTACTTTGTAATTCTTTTTTCTTTCAAAATCTTTTTCTTGTCTCTCAGTTTTTGCTTCGTTACACTTTTTTAGTTACATGAACTACCTGGTAGTTATTTCTAATTCTGTCGTTTTATCTGAACCACGAGATTTGTAGAACATACAAATTTGACCTTGATCTTTTTTCTGGTTGAAGAAGTAGAAACAGTAGTTTTGGCAAAATATTCGTCTGTATGTTACAAATGATATTTGTTTCCAATTGTTAGTTTAGAATCTAAGTATTATCTTTTAGTAAATTGGAAATTTCGTAGGTTAATACTAGGAACAGAGGACCAATGAATACTGGAACTGGTCTAAGCAGTAATAGGAGCATTAGGGATGGCTTTAGACATTGAGGGAATATCTTCTTCATCATTTTCCATTGGTTCAGCATTATCCTCATCTCTGGGTGGACGCAAAATTAATACGTTTTAAGCAAGCACAGACACAGATCGATTGTAGATCAATGTATTCACTTGTTCAGGAAGATCGGATGTTAAATATAACAGAACTGATACAATAAGTAAACTCAAAAACATTCTTATTCAAATATATAGTATGGGGGGTTGTCTAGGAATGTGACAAAAAGAAAAATAATAATAAAAATTAATATTTTTGGTAAATATTTTATAAACTTAATCGATTAATTATCGTGGTACAATAAATATAAAGCATTGTTTAATATTTAATTAAATAATTTCTAGTTGGATAACTAATTGAAACAAAATTTTCAATTATAATAGATATTTTATTTATACACAGAAATTTGTATACATCTAACATATATAACACATATTAATTCCATATAACATCTAATTATAACTAGATAATAAAAAAATGTATAATTTTCTTTAAGAAAAATAAATAAATATTATTGATATTAAAGTTTTCTTTTGTTTTTGATTTATTCCGTATTCTCATACTGCGGTTAATTACGGTTTTGATAATGGCAAAATGATCAGATGCTAAAGCAAAATACGAAAACTTCAATCAAAAGCGGTTTAAGGTTAGTAGTAACCTTAAAATCTTAAAACCCTTAAAAGGTGCGGGATATTTATGTTATAATAATGACTTCATACATTTATCAACTCGAAAACTTACAGTAATTTGTACTATTAGAAAAAATACCTCAAAACATCGAGTATTTTATTTTTTATATAATCACATTAAAGTTACAAAGTAGGTCTTTTGAATGAGTTATCGCTTATAAATAATATTACTCGTATCTGATAAAAAAGTTTCCAAACTATATCACATTTGTTCCACATATGTCTGTCTTTTTACTCAGTATCCTACAAAAAATGTCTTATTTTTTGGTGATATGTTATCATCATATTGATTCACCAGTTTAAAATTTTTTTTGACTAGAATTTTTAATCTTTTCTCGGCAACATGCACGCAGTTTCATTTATGGAATTTGGTACGGATTTACTTTTCTCATTATCAACAATTAATCTCATAGATCTGTCATCAGTCATCTCAGTTTGCGACGATCGATTAAATTCGGATTCCTTTGAATGATTATCTCCTTGCAACCATTTCGAGGACGCTTCATGCCAACTTCTTGTGTTATGTTTACAAACATGATCTTTTTCTTTATCTGCAATCATAACAACAAAAATTTTGTTAAATATCAACAAAATCGTAATAAATACAACTCGTTTAAATCGAATATTAAAATGAGCAACCATGCCTGCGGTCTGTGAATATCCTTACGTGATGTACTCGTATTGATCGCAAAGCGAAAATTAGAACGATCGACTCTACTCAACGCTGTGAAAGCTATTAAGAGCTTGAAAACGCTTCGTTTCGTGGCCAGATTCTGAGTTCGATCAGAAATGTAACCGATGAAATTTAATTATAAAATATGTTTTCAAGGAAAATATTTTAGGTAAGAATAAAATATTTTTACCTTGAATTCCAGAATGTTTTCCTTTTAAAGATGATTCCCATTTCGTTTTGCTATTTCGATGATGTCCTATTCCATTGTTATACAAAGAACTGCAAGACATTGTTGTGCAAACTGATGGTCTTCCCCTTCCTGACCTAAATGCAAAAATGATATGAGAAATGAGTTTTAAATCAATTTAAAATATTTTACCTCAAATATTTATTACGACAGGGAAAGAGGTGCCTAAAATAGTCTTTTGTAGCCCAGTTGGTTAGAAATGAATGCATAAACGGTTTAATTTCAGCTCTAACTTCAGCATTCATGAAGCAATATAAAATAGCAACGAATAAGCCCTTAAAAAAATAAGATTGATTAGGGTCCTTAATAATTCATTTTATGTTTACCTGGAAGCTGGCGAAAAATTGGTCACATCCGATCCATATTAATTCTGTTATGGGATGCTGATCCATCAGGTAGGAAATGCTGATGAAGAGAGCGTAATGAATCCCGAACAAAGGAACTAAAACTAGGGTTGATCTTGCCCATTTTTGATATCGACGAGCTTCCTCGTAAATAGGAGCTTGCAATTTGCTATAGATTACTCTTGTTATTCTTATAAATAAAACGAAGTTAATCTGAAATTAATTAATAATAATTTAGTAAATTGATTCTTTTTTTTTAATAAAATTATTTACAAGTACTGATATCATTGTAGGAATTCGTATGATTAAGAATATGTATTCTTCATTATGCGTTGTCCAACAAAACGTATCATCATATATTCTTCTTGTGATAACCCATGGTATTATAACGAGTGTTGGTAGCGCTGTAACGTAAACATGAATTTCAATATTTATGATGCAGATATGTGGGACTTAAAAATATTAAAAAAGCCGTGCTTTATTAATATTCATATTTATCTCTATATTTTAAACAAGGACTTACTCCAACCGAGAATGATATAATGAAGAATATTTCTATCGGAATCGGCGAAGAGAGCTCTAAATATCAAATTATGTAAGTATAAACCCTCCATGAGTATCCATGAATAATTCGCTGTGATAAATAATTCCCATAACGTTGTTACAAGTTTGCAAGTCCAATTATTAGTCTGTAAATAATAAAGTTTAAATATTCTTAATTAGGTTATTAAATTATATTTACTTCTCGATCATGAAAAAAGTATTTATCCCCGTTTTTAGAAACAATATTTTCTTTTAATCCAATTCCACCCACGAATAAAATATCTTTTAAATGCGCGAAAAATATTTTTAGTATAAATGACATAAATAGGTGCATATGCAATTTGTTCCTTGGACAATGTAATTTTCTACAAAAATTAAAAATTAACACTTTTAATTTATTAGATCTTATTTTTTTTAAATTACTTTATCGCCAACATTACCACGAAAGCAATCAGCAGTGCACAAAATGATATTGTGTATCCCGTATGTGATATAACATTAATAAGTTGAATGTAATGCTAAAAATATCGAATGTAATAAATAAAAAAAATAATAATATTAGGAATCTCACCGGAAATGTTACATTTTCATCGCAAATTTTATCCACAACCGTTGGATTGTCTTGTATGCACTGGGAGTAATTTGTCCAATACGTTCTACGTTCAGGATTAATAAACCATTCTGCCAATTCAGTGCAAAATCTACTTGCATTCGCGTCCTAAATAAAATAAGCAAAAATTATTTTTAATTTTTTAATATTAACGGTTGTAAAATTATTTACTATTTTATGACCAGCTATGTAAGGTGGGCATGGTACTATATTCGAAGAATTTGCAGGAGTTGGAGACCAACACCATATTCCGTCAAAATAAGCTGGACAAAACCATTTTTCTGAAAATGTAATATTATTTATAAGCTTTTTTTGAAGAAATAAAGAAATAAATTTGTTTTACATAATTGATCACTTTGATTCCACTACATTACATTACATAAACTTCAAAGATCTAACGCTCTTAACGAACATTAATGCCTTGCTCAGTGAAAAATCATTCAGATCCTATAGAGAGATAAACTGCGACCCAAAAATCGAAAATCTGATACGATTAACAGCAAAGCAGTGGCATAAAACATGCTCAACCGTCTCCTCGTCCTCCGCACATAATCGGCATTCAACATCGTCGGCTAGATCGAACAAGTTGAGGTGTGTCTTTAATCGGCAGTTCCCAGTAAAGAACTTTAACGCTGCCTCATGCAAGTCTTAAAATATTCCCTGGTTTGATAGTGGCGCTATTGATAAACAACTAAGCGTGTCTCATTCCAGGAGAATTGGTCCACAATAGGCGAAGTCTCTCTTCGCAAATGATATACCAACTGTTGGCTCTGGCCCTAGAAACGCTTTAGCGCTGCCCTCTCGTCTCAGCAACCTCAAAATGATCTGGTACCCAGATCAGAGAAACTCTGTTATTACAACTCAGTGTGTTTAATGTTCTTTGACTGTGTGAGAAAAATCGTACTATCATGTTCTTCACCCCTCTCTCAAGAAGGAATCTAGCACCCATGTCAATAACAAATAGTTCCGCCTGGAATACAGTACAGTACGTACCCAGGCTGTAAGCTTGCTTAATTCGAAGTGTGTGGCAGTTTTTTCCCCTTCCAGCGTTTTTGATCCATCTGTGAACATGCATTAATCACTGGTAGTGATCCCGTAAAATCTAACATCATTAATAGCACAATATCAGTGCTTATAGTGTCTTCCGCAGCCCATTGGTAGTACATGTCGGAGCAGTTTTATACATATTTCTTGAATTTGTAAATGATTGTTCTGGCCACCTTCTCTATATGCAAATACAAAGGAGATAGGCCAAGCAGAACCTCCATTTCTAGAGTTGGTGTTGTGCTTATCGCACCAAAGATTGTCAATCCAGCTACTCGTTAAATTCGTGAAACTTTAGTGATAATTGAAGTCTATCGAGCTTTCCTATACCAGATTGTCGCTCCGTATGTGATCATAGATCTAACCACGGTCACATAGTTGATAACACGAAAACAGTGTTTCTGGCTGGAGATCTGAACCTCAAGCCTTCAAGTTATATTACAGGCAGAAAACTGACGATTCGCCGATTTAGTCTGGTTCGTTCAACAAACCACTCAATATCGTAACAATGTTCTGAATCTAATGCTATTTCTAAATATAATGCGTTTTGTATATGGTTGGATAAATTTGGTCAGAAATACGTCTAAGTAATTGACAGAAATAAAATGACATCATGTGATAAATAATAGAATGATAATCGTAGAATGACTAACACTTTAAAATTGACATATTGAAATACGATTTACTTTACCTGTAGTTTCATTAAATATAGCAGCTGTGCTATTCGATAGAGATCCAGCTCCATAATTAATATAGCAATGTTCTCGTTGTTCCCTTATCCCTTTTTCTTGAAGTCGTTTGCTTTCATTCATGTCGAGTAAATCCTGCGAAAATAATAATATCTAATTAATAAATTAATCATGTCCTCGATTAAAAATAAACACAGATATAGCAGTCATTTAAATGCAAATTAAGTTATGTCAAGTGATTCAGATCAGTTAACATAATCAAAGAGGCTGTCCTCTTGAACATGTTTTATTCTGTAAAGATATATATCTGAAGTATTTATATTATAGATAATTACAAGTAATGGAATTCTTTTTTGTTTTCGATAATACATATCTCTAATAATAAAGTTTTCGTGTATTTGATCGCATGTTTTATGTATAATTATAAAAGTATTCAAAACTAATAAAAAGTTTAACCTAGACATTTTCGAACAAAATTTTTTGCAAGAAAACTTTTTTAGATTTTCATCTTGGTCTAGATTACTCGCACGAGTCAGCTATTTCAACATTGCGTGTTAATGATATTGACAAGTCGTCACGTTCGTATTGTTTTGTATACTTTAAGAACTATAAAGTTTGTAATGTGTTACAACAAATACTGTGGACTTTTATAACGTACAAAAAAGAATTTATTTTTATATAGTTTTATTATCATCGTAAATAAAGTAACCCATTTATGAAAGCATTTAAAATTTATGAGTAACCTTTGTAGAAACCTTGAAAACGGATTACTTACTAACTTTTCAAAGAGTTTGTTGGAACCTCTATAAAAACACAAACCCTTTCGCAAAGTCTCGGTCAGAGTTTCCAATCATATTTCAAGAGAAATAATAAAAAAGAAAAGATCCATGTAATACGTTTTTTTTTTATTGTATGCTCGTTTTTATTTATGAATTCGGTATATTAAAAGAGAGTAATTTACTTTTAATTATCCGTAAAGTTAACGTTTCCATAAAGATCGAAGAAATGAAACGTTTGAGACATCAAATTTTTATTATAGTCGTTATTCATCCATTGTCGTATAAGAGAATTTGTGAATAGAGACTTTTCGAGTATAATAGATTCATGAAATGAACTCCCAAAATTGGTCACGTTTCCGGTCACCATAAAATCGATAAACGGAAGTGGACCATGTTGTCAGCGAACGTCAATATTTAATGGCGGTTTGACTGTTACACGATTGTATTTTATTTTAAAAAAATGACATTAAGAAAGCCACGTTAATAATATTAGTATTAATAAATAGTCATTTGCAATTAATTCAATTAAACCTATATCATAATGATTATTTCGTATTGTACCATATGTGACTATTACGGAATATACAAACAAATATGAAATACTTATCAGCGTTTATTTCTTATCCACATTATTTATTTTATTGCTTGATTTGTATCATCATTATTATTGCTTTCTCATTAATAAACGTAAAAAGGGAGAGTTTATTATAATTAAAAGAGGCTATGTGCAATAAATTTATATTTCATTTTGATGTAGCTCGTAATGATAGCCCTGTCCATATGGCCAATGAGTACAACGTTACTTTTTACGCCCATCATTTTTATCAGGTATTGGATAAAGTTTATAACGTATATGTAATTAATTGATTTGAAAGTGGATACTATCGCATGACATTATCTAATAAATAGTAAGAAATTTTATAAACAAATTAACCAATTAATATCGCATTTATAAACATAAACTTTCATGATCTAAATCAGTGTTTCCAAAAGTATGGTTTACTTTCTTTCGATTACAAATAGAATAATACACAAAAACGAAACCCTCAGTATTCAAGAAAATTAGACTGAAAATGCGCAGCTTCACTCTGAAACAGCGAGCAATAAGATCTTAAGATGGTGTGCTGATAAATCTCAGCTCAAGGAAAGATGGAAAAATTACTGCAAGCAAGTAATGTCAATAAACACAACCGAGACGACCAGCAACAAAGAATAGAGTAAGTGCACTCAGAAAATTAAAACCTTGTAAATCATCAGGGGAATGATAACTGCACTACAGAATATATTATGCCTGAAGACTAGTCTAAACTGATATATGTCTCACTCCACAAAAAAGGTTCCAGAAAGGTATCTGACAATTATCGAACAATTGTTGAACATGGACATGAACTTCAAGTTTTTGTAAATGATAGATAAAGAGCTGAAAAATGGTGTTAAAAATTTTGAAACTAGCATACTTAACAGATATGTTCATGATCTTTATAAGTTTTTAACAAGTTCGGCTACTAAAATAGTAATAGTCATAGTAACAGAAAAAATCCTGAAATATATCTTGCCTTTTCCAATTTCGTAGCAATTTAAAGTTGCTCTTTCAAATTTTTTTACATTATCGTTAGCGAACAAAAACAAGATAATGCATAACTAAATGAACAGTCACAAAGAGTGGGTAATGGCGCCAGGTTGTTTTATATTATCGATTATTTAATAACAAACGTTTTTGTTCACAAGTTCCGTGTTATCACTTTTAGTTTAATTTAGATCTTAAATCTATTTCGTAACCGTTTTAAGTGGACCACTTTGTGTGTACCCAATCAAAGTTCGAAGTTGAATAGCCAGTAAAAATATTATTTTTTCACTCAAATAATATTGTTGTTATTAATATTAAAATCTCTACACTCAAAAAAAAATCTCTACTATATTAAAACTCACCGAATATTCATGATTCATTATATCCATTTGTAGCACACTACGTGAATTCGAAAATTGTTAAAATAATAACTAATAAAATAAATTAATACATATTGTTTACTGATTTAGTAAAAACTAAATTATTATTGTACCTTTAAATTTGTTAATTATGTGCAAACAAATTGCAAAAATAAATTTTTGCAATCCAATTTAATTTTTAAATCGGAACTTTTAAGTACTTTTAAATCATGCTGCAATACTAAAATACAACCGACGAGTTTGTAACCAACAATTACGAGTTTGCAAAACCGTAATTGAAACATTTGCATTTGCGACATGCACGTAGTATCTTAATCGAATACGAGATTTACGAATTTTTGATACAAATATAAATGAATCTAATGGATTATAAATTGATTATGTCAGAACCACCACCTAAGCATACCCATTAGAACCAACAAAGCCTTTGGGTACGCTACTACTAATTAAAGTTAATGTCGTCTGCACTCTTGTTGTAATAGTTTACCAAGAAAGAAGATAATTACCTAAGACATCGTAAAATAGACCTGGGGACCTAGTAATTCAGAGTGAACCCACGGAAATTGTTTTCTCTTATCTAAAATACTTAGTCGAAATTTAATAAAGGTTTTAAAACAATCAAGTTTGTGTTAAGATAACGTTAACACAATTTAAACGAGACTTGTTTCAAAATGATCAATATCATGAAGCTGTACCTACACTATTTTTGTTTCGTTCTTAATCAAAACACGGTGGAAAATGTATGTAAAAGAAATCATTCCCGTGTAAGTTCATTTTACGTTAAAAATATACGTGAACATTCACTCGAACATTTTTATTCCGTGGAAAAGTGAGTGTAAATCTTTTTCGAGTATCGTGAAAGAGTATTTGCATAGTAAAATCGATATTGAGTAAACATTTTACAATTGCTTTCTGAGTGAATATATTTTCCAGTGAGATGGAAAATGTTTTGTTTAAACAACAAGTAATTTATTTGCTCAAATTCTGCAATAAAATTAAATTGCGTTTGTTTTTTTTTTTTGAAATTGATCTAAATTCACAATTGTGTAAATTAATACAGTTTACATCACTATATTTATATTATTTCTTTGTTTCAAACTATGCACCAATTAAGCTTTTTTGTTTGCCAAATTAATTTGGAATATTTTTGCATAGAATGAATCGCAAACATTGTTTTTAGTAGAAACTAAAATTGAATTAAATAGGGCAAAATTATTAATGTTAATGTAAATACCAAAACTATTTGCATTTAAAAATCTAAGTTAAATTAATTTCTTGCAAAATGATGAAAAGTCCAGAAATTGTAGGAAAGCACGTAAGTAATTTCATCAATTATGCTCATTTCTTGCTTACCAATTATAAAGCAAAATTAAGTAAAAACATAACTTGCACTAGTTATTTTAAACTCGGTCAAGTACGACATTAATGTTGGGTTTAAATTATTGGGGCTCATCACTGCGTGTAGAACCTTCGTTGTCACTAGTTCAACGGGTCACTTAGACACACTATGCAATTTAGCTCCGGTGCTCTCGATTTAAAGCGTCCCCATCTGTTGCTCCATTATACTCTCGAAGAATATTTTATTTATGCGCACACGATGTACGACGACCAAAATTCCGCGATGAAATTTAGTTTCCAACTTTTCAGCATTTCATCTTTTAAGTACCTTTAATTTTCAACGACTAAATGGGGAAAACGCTAATAAGCAGGTCACTATATTCGGCATTTAAGTCGTTATTAAATTGAACGGTATTAAAACGTTACCCTGTTCGCTATTTATGAGGATCGTTCATTTTATAGTGCATAAATCTTTAAACGGTGCCTTGGTAATAAAAACTTGTACCTATTTGAGTAGAAAGAACTTTTAATCCACCCTTTTTCTTTCGTTTAGTGGGGTTAATTTGAAGGGATAAATTAAGCGTAATAAATTCGTTCATTATGATATACACGAAGTGAAAACGAGGTTCTTTATGTAGTTGATTGGGTTATTGAACGGGTTTTGTAGTCAGTAATTGGATTATTTCAGAAACGTAGACCAGAAATAAGCAAAAACAAACCGTACCCGTCTTAATGATTTGACTTTTTAGTTCCATTTAATTCCACGTTGCTTGCTAAATCGTTTGGAATAAGAAACAACCAGTTTCTGAACTGCTCTTCGCTTATAATTCATCATCACATTCATTACTAACAGAACTGTCGCTGTTATCACTTTTGATTATTAATTAAAGTATCCTCTTTTTAATGCAAAAAGCCGTTTTAAAAAATCACTTAGTTCTTGAGAAATAAATTTTTGAAATGATCGACAATTTTTTCGAATTTTGTAATTTTCGTCGATTAAGTTTTAAAAATTTGTATAAAATCCATTTCTTGGAATATGAGTATTAAAATTTCCCAAAATGTTAATAAAAGTGTCCTCTTTCCAATGAACCAACACGTTTTGAAAAATAACTTTTAGTTTTTGAGAAAACTATATTTGAAGTTTTGATAAAATTTTCGATGTTGCAATTTTCGACGATAATTTTCAAAATTCGCTATAAAATTAATTTCTTGAACGATTCTTGTGGAAATATCACCAATTATTAATTAAAGTATCCTCTTTTTAATGCTAAAAGGCGTTTTGAAAAATCACTTTCAGTTCTTGAGAAATAAATTTTTGAAATGATCGACAATTTTTTCGAATTTTATAATTTTCGCCCATTAAGTTTAAAAATTCGTATAAAATCCATTTCTTGGAACATGAGTATGAAAATTTCCCAAAGTGGTAATAAAAGTGTCCTCTTTCCAATGAACCAACCCGTTTTGAAAAATAACTTTTAGTTTTTGAGAAAACTATATTTGAAGTTTTGATAAAATTTTCGATGTTGCAATTTTCATCGATAATTTTCAAAATTCGCTATAAAATTAATTTCTTGAACGATTCTTGTGGAAATATCACCAATTATTAATTAAAGTATCCTCTTTTTAATGCTAAAAGCCGTTTTGAAAAATCACTTTCAGTTCTTGAGAAATAAATTTTTGAAATGATCGACAATTTTTTCGAATTTTATAATTTTCGCCCATTAAGTTTAAAAATTCGTATAAAATCCATTTCTTGGAACATGAGTATGAAAATTTCCCAAAGTGGTAATAAAATTGTCCTCTTTCCAATGAACCAACCCGTTTTGAATAATAACTTTTAGTTTTTGAGAAAACTATATTTGAAGTTTTGATAAAATTTTCGATGTTGCAATTTTCATCGATAATCTTCAAAATTCGCTATAAAATTAATTTCTCGAAGGATTCTTGTGGAAATATCACCAGTTATTAATTAAAGTATCCTCTTTTTAATGCAAAAAGCCGTTTTGAAAAATCACTTTTAGTTCTTGAGAAATAAATTTTTGAAATAATCGACAATTTTTTCGAATTTTGTAATTTTCGCCCATTAAGTTTTAAAAATTCGTATAAAATCCATTTCCTAGAATATGAGTATGAAAATTTCCCAAAATGTTAATAAGAGTGTCCTCTTTCCAATGAACCAACACGTTTTGAATAATAACTTTTAGTTTTTGAGAAAACTATATTTGAAGTTTTGATAAAATTTTCGATGTTGTAATTTTCATCCATAATTTTCAAAATTCGCTATAAAATTAATTTCATCAAGCATTCTTGTGGAAATATCACCAATTATTAATTAAAGTATCCTCTTTTTAATGCAACTAGCCGTTTTGAAAAATCATTTTTAGTTCTTGAGAAATAAATTTTTGAAATAATCGACAATTTTTTCGAACAGATATTATTAGTGTCATGTGATGTTTATTGCCGAAATATTAACTTTTAACATATTAATCTAGTTTTGGCTTCGGAAAAAAACTGGATTGATCAGCACGATAAAGATCCAAAGCAAACAACTATAAATATGAAGAATTGCTCCATAATGTTAGAAATAACCCAATCACTGCACCTAAATCCCATAGAGCATATTAAGGAAGAACTTGATGGTGGAATTCGAAAACCAGACATAAAAACCAAGATTACTGATCTAGCATCGTTAAAAGAATATGACACCTTGTTTCGACATCTTCATATTGTACACATATTGTACTTTAAAGAGGCATAAACATATAATCACGACTTCTCAGTTATGAGAACACGAAGCAGAAGAATACACACGTCTTTCCATGTATTTTATAAAAGACACAACTTTTTGTATTCATTTACATTATTTTAATTAATCTTATATTTACGTATAAATTATTTTAATGTCAACTTAGTAACCGGAAAGAACACGAAACTTTAATATACCCACTTTTTAATTTCAAACAACTTTGTAACTCTTCCAAGATAAATTTCTTGTTGAATATTTATTAGAAACGATTTTATACCAAAGTACTGAGACTTGTTTTAAAACTTCTGCTGATCTTTAAGCATTTAGAACCGCTTAGTGAAGTTATACACAATTAAATACAATTTTTAATGGAACATGAGACGGCAAAGACAATTTTGTCAACCCGCCCCTGATAAACAAACCGCGTATTCTAACGAGTGTGTCAACGAAATGAACCATTAATGTTTTGTTTGCACAACAATACAGGTCGCAAGAAAATTACTTCGTGTTTTTATTTCATGGTCACAAAGGTTACCTTAACAAAATATTTACTTTCCTCGCGATGATGAGACGTAATCCATCTTTTCGTAATTAATAAAGTAATTGATCCGTAAATATTTATGGGAAACAATAAATAATTAGCAAATTGATTTGAATTGTAATGAATATTACAGTGTTTCAAGAAGTTTAGCTGTGAAATGTAATATGATACAATTAATTTACTTGTTACTATTCGATTAATTGACCGATAAATTTCAATATAATAACTGCGTGGACGATAAACACATAATAAATTGATAAAAGTAACGAGAACTATTAAAACACGAATCTATCTATTAATATTGTTACAAAAACATATTGGAAAACAATAAAAACATAACTATATAAATAAATTGAATTTTTTTAAATGAAGAGAATGAAATCACAAAAAAAAATAATAAATCTATGACTATTGTTATAAAGAAATAGACTCTTATCTTAAAATACACAATAAGCGATACACATAGTTTATTTTAACAATAAACAATCAAAATATTCTTACCATATGAATATGCATGATTTATCGTTTTCAATTGCCACAACATTTATTAAAAAATTATTTTAACGTTAATTTTAACACACTTTACACGAATCGAAAGATTTAAAACTTTTATTATTATTAATTAAACTTGTTCTAAATCAACTCCTTCTACAACAAATTTGTTGTTTTCTGCGTATTCGGTTAAATTGTTTATATGAAGCAAAAAAAACGACCGCTGCGGTTTGTAGCACCAAGTAATTCGATTGTCTAGCTCATCCGGAGTTGTGCACGAGCATTTTTGTTCGTCGGAGATTTATTGTTGGCCGGCGAAGCTCTTATCCAGATTCGATATTTGATTAGATAAGATCGTACTCGAATCAACCGCAGACCGAATCAGTCGGATGGTTTTACCATGTTTACAGACGTGACGTTTTACCTAATAGTGGTCCTCATGGTTATCCTAACGGTAGTCCTGATGAGGGGGATTCGATAGAGATAGATTTTGTTTATTCCAAATTTTATGTTTAATTTAAATTGATTTTTGATTAGAGACTTCGAGATGACTTCAAAAAAATCTTAATGAAGCTACTACCCAGAATACATCGAAACTCAGTAAACGAGACTTATATATGATAGATATTTTGTACATTCTGGACTACATCACAATGATAGATACAACTGACCAATTAAACGGTGCAGTGCGAATACTTACTCAAAACATACAGGGTCATTCCTGAAAACTCTTACATGTTTTGAATTCAACAACAATGTAAGTGAGACCCAAGCTTATGTGTTATGATCAAATTAGTAAAATTTTAATAGTCTTCGTAATTGACAATTCCTAAACTTCATATATTGCTCATATACCAACCCACTACTCTACACGTACATAATTTCTGAAACACATCACTTTAATTAATGGTTTTGTTAATGTACATGTCAACTATGTAGTAGTTTATCACATTGATTTAATGAACGCTCAATTCGTAGCAATTATAATTAAAACTTTAATTAAAATTTTCAAAATTATTAGACTTTTTTGTATTCTCAACATCATTATCGCAAATCACTTCTGTTTTTATATAGTTTTCACCAAACATAGCAAAGCAAAGAGATATCAAAAGCAATAACGGTACGAATGGAGAAAAAGAAAAGAATCGACTGTAACATTTCAGTTCCATCTTATAAAGGCGCGTCATGAAGCTAATGTTAAGCCAGCCGGCGAGTCAAGATGTACGTGACTTGAAACTACGATGAATCATGCATATGTGGATTGACACATTGTACGTTTTTGCTATTTGAGAAAAAGAAAGCATGTATGATACATAATATCCTATGAAACATATTACACAATATTATTTAAAGATTTAAAACGTTATAGTTTCAAACATAATATATGGCTTTTAAATGTTCATTTTTCAAGATGAGCCCCAGATGGTACATGGAGAGGTCGTTATGTATAATAAGAGTGTGCCGCATATTTTACCACTCCCTTAAAATTCCTTACAATGATTTATTTTTATTTATCTTCGTAAATAATGCGGTAGAACACGATTAAATGTTGCTAATAATACAATAATAAGATATAACAACATAAGAGCCGGATTCAATTACTCTACGGAATAAACTGTAAGATAACGATAAGAAAATTTTGCAAAATAAACAATAAGTGTAGTAAGTGGTTTAATTTGGGCTTTGTACTTAAATTATTGTTATCATGTGGGTGGGTTGAATTTTCAAGAGTATAAGTTAATGTATCGACTTAAATAACCTTGGTGATTACTATTATATTATTAATTATAGTGCATATGACCTTAAATTTTTATTCAATTTTTTAATCAATCTTATTTTAAATGACTCATAGTGGATTCATTATAAATTAAGTAAGTTTAATCTCCTTAAACATTTTTTAAGATTTTCTACAAGATAAACGATAATTTATTGCTAAAATTAAAGAAATTTTATCAAAAAAATCTTGTAATCATTTAATTAATTGAGTTGTTATTTATGTTATAAGCACATAAATATTTGTTGCGTGTTTTAATTTCCGATCATTGTCGATTTAAAGTAGATGCGAACAAAGTACAAGATTTAATATGCTGATTTGAGTAAATGATTAAAAAAAAAATTTTCTTAAAATAAAACGTTATTGATGAGACTTTTCAACGCCACTTGAACTACGTACAATAAACTTACCTTTAAAAAATAATTAAAAAACGCTTAATTTTTGCGACATAAACATGAAATAAAATACATATTTTATTACTCTATATTAAATAAGCTATCTTTACAACATAATTATTATATTAATTTTAATCAAATCGTTACAAAAAAAATTGATAAGCACAATAATTATAGTTTTGATAAAACAAAACTTATCTTAATCTTATACCAATACATTGTTTTTAGGAATTGTTATCGCATTTATATTTTCGCTGTGATTGTTGGAGAATACACATCGTATGATTTTTATATAAAATCAGACATTTCGAAAACAAACAAAAAATAATATCAACAAGACAGATTTATATAAAGTTATTTGAGTCTGGATGACTGATAATCTAAACGTAAGATTTAAAGTGCCATCAATCATATTCACTTTAAGATTTTTTTGTTAGATTGATGTAATATATATTGATATTTTTAGAAAAATAATTCTAAAAACGGCATGTGGGGTTTTAATAAGCAGCTTTTCTAGTTTTAAAACGTATTTTATTTCTATATAGGGGCTAATAGTCAAGATCCCTCAGTTATCGTCATCCCTCAGTAGATCGTTATCTTCGCACCTGCCCGATGAAAAAAATTGGAGTAAAGCTTGTTGTAATTACCAGATTTTTGAAGGAAGCCATCAGGGGGTGTTCCGCCTAATCGGAAAAGATGATGCTGGTGTGTGTTCAAGACTGGACGTCGCGCCTTTATTTCTTTGTATAGGTAAAATAAATGCGCGACGTCCAGTCTGGATCACACACCAGCCGGATTGGTTGGATTTAGTCAAATTTCGAGTACGATTACTTTTCTAAACTGAAAAATTAGGGAACTACCTAGGATTTTTGAAAAATATTCACATTTGATGAAATTGTGAAGATTTTCTAAGAAATGTCATATTTATTATTATTCCTAGAGTAAATTGCAAGCAGTAATACCTTTTGGGACACACTGTATATAACTGAGTAAATAGGAAACACAAAGCGGTTACAGATAGCTTGAAATTTTCAGACAGAAAAACATTCCAGACTATCTAAAACACACTTTAAACGAAAAAAAACCTTGTCTTTTAATTCAAAGATTTTGTTCATTTTGATTTTGGATTCAGTTGTAATTTATAACATTGTTTGAGAAACGTTTCTAGAAACACTTTCTACCAAGTACCCTTTAATTGCGCTTTCGTACACCTTCAGTAAACATTGCATAATAGTTCATTACATCCTTACGGTAATCAAGTAAGCATTTTGTGAAGTACAGCGTCGTTTAAATTCCTCCTTTAATTTACTTTTCATCACGTCCCAATTTAAAATTTTTCTTACGGAACCTATAAATGTTAAATCATACTTTTTATGTATAAAATTTGACACTTTAAAGATAATTAGATATTAATGGTCTCATTATTTATAAATGTAGATAATTTAGGTTAAGGACAATCTTCTATAAACGGTTGAAATTCGTTAACTTACATAATTTATATTCAAGCATCACGTTCCGACAAACGGTTAAATTATTCGAATTGGTTCACGTCTTGTAGATAAATTTCACTGCTTGCCATACGATTACAAACGCCGAAGCAATTGTCTGAACCAATATTGCAGACGTTGATAATTTCTGCATTTACTTAAAGTGGAAGAGAGTAATCTAATCTACATTGAAATTCGCCAGGTAAACACTAAAATCCAACTTCATTCGTTTCATTTTTAAGTTGAATCTTATATAATTTCGAATTTGAATAACTTCGAAAACTTAAGGAAAGTGTTGGAGTGATCCCGCTCATAATTAACTGAAGATAACTAATAACAAAGTTTTTGGAATGTTTGCGTTGGAATTTCACCGTAACTTTTAAAAGGTTAAAATGAAAAGTTAAGGGTTATAAGTTGTATATAGCATAATAGAACTGACAAAAGCAATCCTTTCATTTCAATCATTTTAGCAGACTTCGCACACACTGCGGAAACACGTAAACAAGAAAATCGCTTCATTACGCTTTCGTGATTTCGACCTGTCATTGCATGTTCTATTTAGATTGGTCCTTTTGTTTCATTCGATCACGACAATTTATTAGAAAATAATCCATAACAAAAACTGTCAATCACATTCAATTTACTAATGAATGTTTGGAAATTAGTTATTATATGGATATTGCAAATTTAATGGAAAGTCAGAAATGTTTAGGGCTGTTGTAAAATTGAAACATGCTAAAATAATCCTTGCAATATCTACATCCTACAATATAACATTTCACTTGAAGCGAAGAGAAATCGAATAACGCGTGGTTTCGTTGTCGCATTGAACATCGATCGTTAAATTTATACATTCAATTCCTTACGCCGTTGTGCTCTTTCCAGAAGAAAGAGATGCGAGAAACCGTGAACT
The DNA here is from genome assembly GCF_036711975.1 of Onthophagus taurus. Lineage (NCBI taxonomy): Eukaryota > Metazoa > Arthropoda > Insecta > Coleoptera > Scarabaeidae > Onthophagus > Onthophagus taurus. The sequence goes on from NC_091967.1 coordinate 9,264,825, forward strand.
TTGAACGGAAAAACGTGTTACTTACTATGCGTTTCGTTTGGGAGTTGTTTTCAATTCGATAAATGTTGGAATATAGCTACATCTATATGCCAACTTAATCGATTTTCATTTAGAAACAATTCATAAATTTCTACACCGAAATGCTTTCTAACTTCTTTGTTCACTAAATTTAGTATTCTTTTGTCCTTTCCATTAACCCACTTAAACCTGTATAAGTTTGTTGAATAGTTTAGTAACTAAATTTAATATCTAGTTGTTGTAAAATGTTACATAATTTATTTGGCATTCCGATTATCTCATTTTTCAAATTTATGTCTGCAATAAATCGATTATGTCCTCAATATTCATGGTAAATAAAGTAAATTAGCGTGTCAATGTACACAACATTAAATTGACATTTAATTATCTGTAGTGTTTTAGATCGAATTAATCTGATACATATATTTGGTCAAATTGATTTCATTACAGCTTCATTAAATCATATAAATCATTTCATTTTATTTTCTTGGATTTAATTTTGTTTCATCTTCATACTAATTAATCAATTACAACTAATGTTTTAATGCAATAAATTATAAAGTGTTTCAGAACGTTTGATAAACGCATTTAATTATATCCTATACACATTTATAACATCGTTATTACATTACACTGATATTCTCTCCGAGCGCTCTTTCCACTAATTTACCATATATCGTGATATAACTACAAAGCATTTTAGATAATTACTAGTATTCATCAAGCGATTTGTACTTAGCTTATTACTTTTAATATTTTTTTAATCATTGTAACAATCTACATAGTAAGTCAATTAAAACACTGCAGTCAGCTATGCAGAGTAACAATCCAATAATGTAAATTCCACAATTTCCGCAACATACAATTTCGTATCACACAATCGTTTGATAATGCTACAGACAATCTTGTTTAAAGGATTAGAAGACAGAGAGTTATTTCGTTAATTTAATTCGTATATCAAATAGCTGATGATGAGTAATTAGGGTTGTTGGAATGTGTTGTATGAAATAGATTTACATGATATTCAAGCAGGGATTAAATCAGGCTGTAACTAGATACTATACCACCTTGTAATATCACGCATGTGATGATCGTTCTGTATAGTAATATATACCGCTTCGTTAATTTCGAATTGTTCATTATAATGGTGATTATCGATCGGTTGCCATTCGGTCAATATTCCCGAATTGTATCGTTTTATTTCCTCGTGTAGTCAAAAACCCATAAAAATAAATGGATTATAAAATATCCATCAATATAATAACCTTTTCGTGTATCCTACAAAATCTTTTAGATCGTATCTTCTATTTTATACATTCTTATTTTGTCCCTTTTACTATAGAAAATCGTTTTGCCTTCGGATTTAAGATGAACTTCGGGGATTGTTTGAACGTTAGTTGATTTGATTTAAATCCGTGTCGCCCTTATTCTATTTTCAACGAACTCAAAGCTCTTCTCTCGACTTTATCACGACTCTACAGATTATGGACGTTGTAAGTTCGTTTAAGTTGAATGTCTAGTTTGAGTTGTTCGGAGATGTTTACTAACTTATTCGATGGTTGTTTTATTTTCCCAATGAACCGTCTAATCCATTATTACAGGATTATTTAAATCAGTAACATACAACGAATTGAAAGTCATTTTAAACGATTAATATGCTATGTGTTTTCTTATAATTGCGAGAAACATTGAGATATAGAATTTTAATCAAGTTGCGTAGTCGGAACTTTATTAGATTACTTATTTAGCACTGGCACTTTAAATTGAGACAAATCCATTCTTCCCCAAGGATTTTCCTTAATAATCTAAACTATTACTAAACAAAATTTGAGTCAATTACAGTGATTATCTAGATAATGGAAACAAAATATTATTAGTTTATGCGAAATATACCAGTTGTTCAAATATTACATGAGGATATTCTATTATTAAACTACAATAATGTAAATAAGTACAAACATTAAGTTAAAATCGTAGTTTCTCTTCATAATGCAATTAGATCTAATCGATATATAGTTTACATATACCTGGTCCCATATTCACCGGTTAAACTTCGTAGATTCATATACAGCGAAACTGTCATACTACCAAATGTTCTATCTGTACAGTTGTGAAGGCACAATTCGAACTTTGTTGCTAAAGTTTTGAACTACTATTTTCTCTAAGTTATGTAAATTCCAAGTTCTTCATATTGGAACGATGGTTGTATTAATTCATAAATTGAAATAGGTGCAAGTATATGTACAGTTGATTCGTATCGAATTAATTCAATTTACTCGGTAAACCGTTTCTATTACACACATGCAATTTAATTTTCCATATCTATTGAATCAATTATTAATTAAATATTTAAAATAAACAATGCAAGATAATTGAATATTGTTTAGAATCATCGCAAGTAAGGAAAAGGTTTTAAAAAGGTTATTTTAATTGCTCCGACCGCCGTTTTTAATTAAAAGTTAATGGTTCATTATTACTGGTGAACCAGATACCTTTTAAAATTAAACGTTTATATAAGAAAGATTCGTAGAAGAATTCGTTTTAATTGTTTCTTTTTTGAATAAAAAGTTAAACCAATTTAATTCTAATTTTAAGATAAAAATTTTTAGCAAGTGAAAATCGAAAGCTTAATGTTTAGCCAAACATTAAGACAAATTAATCAAACACATCGGTTATCTTGTTTATTAATGGATCAATTTTAGTTATTAACATCTCAATGGGCAATATATCCGGCAATGCATACAACGATTGAAATGCTCGACTCAACATTCGCTAATTAACGACTCCAACGGAAACTCAAGTCCCCAATTACGGAAACATAGTTTTGATGTAACCGATTATAACTAGAGAACAAATTAAGGTTAAGATACAATCTTATTAAAATTTAATAAGGTTTATAATATAAAAGAAAAATTTTGATCGAGTCTAGGGGTGTGTCTCATAAAACGGCTAATCCCAAATGTTTTTAGTTCTGGGTCTAGTGTTAGTTCTAGTTCTAGTTCAATAAAAATATACAGATAAAAATAAAGCTTCCTGAAAAAGTTCTTATTTTTCGAGTATTTGAATGGATGTGTTACTTCTCATCCCCGCAGGGTTTCAATTCCCGGGAAGTATTATTTTCTACAAAATTTTGCGAGGAGCTTGATCTATTCGTTCGCGTACGGGTTATTAATTATAAGTTCTTATAACACCTCCTCCAGGTTCTAAAACGTCATATTAACAATAACGTAGAGTCAGTCCTTTTCATTATCACCAAAAGGGTATCATTAAAATCGATTAATTATAATTTATATTAAACTTTAATTAAATTCCTAACTTGGTTGGAAATAATTTTATAAACGATCAATATTTCTCATAAGTTTTAGTAGAAATGTTGGTAAATGTCATCAATTCTATGTTCTATACGATGACAGGTATCTACTAAAAATAATAAAAATAAAAACATCATCAATGTGTGTTCGATCCGTTCTAAAACTTATTAATCTGAAATCTTTTCCGAACTGCATTTTTAGTTTACTTACAACAAAGAAAAGTATTAATTTAATAGAAGGGGTAATTTGTTGTATAAATAGTTAATTAATCTACAACTACACACTCAGGAAGTCAATTATATGTAGTTAATAACCAGTGTCCTCAGTCAATTTCGGAGTAACTCCTATAACTCTATTAAGATTGACTACTGTGATATAACGAAAATCCATCTCAATGAAATTACTTTCGATGTTAACAACGTTTAAACCAACTTCAATTAAGTTGAAAATTAAAAGATGAAATCCCACTTGAAATTAAATTATTCATATATCAAATTACTTTACAGATGAGTCGTTTGTGAGTTTTAAGCGTTTTTAGATGAAAATATTAATATAAAAACTTTCAAGTGTAAACCCTGTTTGTATAATTTTTAGACGAAATCGTGTTTAACATAAATATTTTGTTTTTTACAATTGTGAGACAAAGAAAACAAGGGTGAAATAGTCGTTTACCCTGAATCTATTAGCTTTGTTTTCATTAAAAGGTCATTACTTTGTAATTACGCCGCAATAAAACTCATCCTTGTAACCATTTATTTCAGTTTCAATTTGCATGGATGTATAATTCATCGTCTCATCTTAATACTAAGGATCTTAATGATTAGAACCATAACGTAATCATTATCAGTAAATGGATAACTTCGTTATTTGATCCGTTGCAATTTAGTTACTTGATTTAATGGCATGATTTAATTACGTGATTCTATGAGCAAAGTTCTATTCACCCAGTTTTTTTAACTCGTTTTAAATAAATATAACCGGAAGCTTGAAACCCAACAAAGTTAATATGAGAACTTGTTTTACAAAATGCTGCTAGCCCGTATGAAAAATAAAATTTAAAAAACGTTTTTCTGTAAACATCGCGCATCGCTTTATTTCAGTTGGGATGAAATCCATAAGGGTTTTACATGTGAACACACGCGTGAAATAAGGTCGAGTTGAGAGATCATCTCTATGTCAAACTGTTGACATCTCTCTGATTATTTCCGTTATTAATTTCACTTGACATCACTTTGTCAGGTTGATTTGCGGAAACTACTTGAACTAGATTTAGTAGCATATGACGGAGTTGGCTTAACCCTTTGTGTCCCGACGACGGTACTTTAAAGTACCGGTAGTTTTAAAGACTCATTTTAAATCATTTGAAAAAGAAAGCATTGAGCTTTAATTTAAAATAAGTTTCATTCCTTAATTTCAATAAATACGGCTTCCAGGACTTTTTAAATTAGCATCTTTTTTGACACTTTTAGGTTATACGAAAATGTAAGTCTTGTTTCAAAATTTTTTTTCTCAATATTTTTCCAATCCAATCCAACCATTATTATGCATCATTTTAAAGAGAAAGCTTTAAGCTTTAATTTAGAATAAGTCTCATTCCTTAATTTCAATAAATACGGCTTCCAGGAAGTTTTAAATTCGCATCTTTTTTGACACTTTTACGTTATACGAAAATGTAAATTTAATTTTAACATTTTTTTTCTCCACATTTTTGTGATCCAACACAACCATTATTATACATCGTTTTAAGGAGAAAGCTTTGAGCTTTAATTTAGAATAAGTCTCATTCCTTAATTTCAATAAATACGGCTTTCAGGAATTTTTAAATTAGCATCTTTTTTGACACTTTTAGGTTATACGAAAATGTAAGTTTTGCTTCAACATTTTTTTTCTCAATATTTTTCCAATCCAACCTAACAATTATTATACATCATTTTAAAGAGAAAGCTTTGAGCTTTAATTTAAAATAAGTTTCATTCCTTAATTTCAATAAATACGGCTTCCAGGAAGTTTTAAATTAGCATCTATTTTGACACTTTTACGTTATACGTAAATGTAAGTTTAATTTTAACATTTTTTTTCTCCACATTTTTGTGATCCAACACAACCATTATTATACATCGTTTTAAAGAGAAAGCTTTGAGCTTTAATTTAGAATAAGTCTCATTCCTTAATTTCAATAAATACGGCTTCCAGGAAGTTTTAAATTAACATCTTTTTTGACACTTACGTTATACGAAAATGTAAGTTTAATTTTAACATTTTTTTTCTCCACATTTTTGTGATCCAACACAACCATTATTATACATCGTTTTAAAGAGAAAGCTTTGAGCTTTAATTTAGAATAAGTCTCATTCCTTAATTTCAATAAATACGGCTTTCAGGAATTTTTAAATTAGCATCTTTTTTGACACTTTTAGGTTATACGAAAATGTAAGTTTTGCTTCAACATTTTTTTTCTCAATATTTTTCCAATCCAACCTAACAATTATTATACATCATTTTAAAGAGAAAGCTTTGAGCTTTAATTTAAAGTAAGTTTCATTCCTTAATTTCAATAAATACGGCTTTCAGGAATTTTTTAAATTAACATTTTTTTTTAGATTTTCAGGTTATACGAAAATGTAAGTTTTGCTTCAACATTTTTTTCTCAATATTTTTCCAATCCAACCTAGCGACTATTATACATCATTTTAAAAAGAAATCTTTGAGGTTTAATTTAGAATAAGTTTCATTCATTAATTTCAACAAATACGTCTTTCAGGAAGTTTTAAATTCGCATCTTTTTTGACACTTTTAGGTTATACGAAAATGTAAGTTTTGTTTCAACATTTTTTTTCTCAATATTTTTCCAATCCAACCCAATAGTTATTATACATAATTTTAAAGAGAAAGCTTAAAGCTTTAATTTAGAATAAGTCTCATTCCTTAATTTCAATAAATACGGCTTTCAGGAATTTTTAAATCAGCATCTTTTTTGAAACTTTTAGGTTATACGAAAATGTAAGTTTTGCTTCAACATTTTTTTTCTCAATATTTTTCCAATCCAACCCAACAGTTATTATACATAATTTTAAAGAGAAAGCTTAAAGCTTTGGTTTAGAATAAGTCTCATTACTTACTCTCTCCTGTCTAATTTAAAAATGTTCCTATTTATTCAATTTAGCCCAAATATTTTAGCATAGAAAATACTTATTACGTGAACATGCAGATGTTTTGACTAATTAAGTAGAGGTCGTTTGCGGCCGAGGTTCAGTAATTAAGATGAAATCAATCTGAAACTGACAGCACCTCGGCCACAAGTGACCTTGCATTAATCTGGAAAACTTGTAGAATTTTAGACTAATTAAACCTAGGTCGCTTGCGGACCAGACTCAATGATTAATATCGTAGGAAATCATTGTTGTTGAAAATCTACCTGAAAATAAATAAAAGTTTCATCATATTTAACTGTTTATGGAACATTTTCCCAAGTTTAATTGCTTTTATTTTACTAGCTCACTTGTTGAATTATAAAACCAATTTCCGCTAAAATCAATATCATAGTAAAATTCAGTACAAAACGGAAATTAATTTTCTTAAATTAAAAGTTAAAACAATAAACTCCTGTGGTATGAAAAAATCAATCAATTTTATCTAACAGGATGAGATTTTTTAAAAGTTAAAGTTAATAAAGTTTGATTAGAATTTTAATACTCTTATTATCTTTTATTAATAAGTTCTGAAGAAATCTCGATGGAAAAAAGACCAACAAAAACAACTTATTATTTCTGTGCAACGTTTTCTTAAGCCAGAAATGATTATTTGCTCTCTGGATATTACTTTAAGCTGGAGAATCTACTGCCATAAAAAAATCAATAATTTGCAACGATTTTACAGGGATCGTTATTTCACATTTTCTGAGTGTTGTTGTCCACAACTGAAATTAAATTCAATGGAATATTGAAGATCATTTATTTTCATCTCACTAATTCTTGTTTACATCATTATACATTCTGAATATCTGTCCATCAAAAGCTTATGAATTATGTGAACTGAATTATGAAGTAGGTTATTAACATAGAAAGTAATATTTTCAAGGTAATTTTTTTTATAAAAGTAAACAGATCAATTTTTTGCGAATTAAACGATTATATTGAATATATTAAATTAAAGCTAAAAGAGAAATATTCTTTTTGGAAGCTAGGAAATCATCTCGCTGTTTTCGCAGAGAGAAATCGTTAATGAAGCAGTATTAAAAAAGATATTAATGGTTTAGAATCAGAACGATTATTCTTAAACATAAAAACTTTGTAATTTTTATGAAAATCAATAAATTCCGATGACAAACTGATTATTTTACCTGTTTTGTAGTAAACAGAAGCAAAATAGGTTGGAAGTTTTGATGAAAAATTTTTCAGCAACAAGAGCAAAAAGTCACGCTGCCTTGCTATTCTCGTTCGAGGAAATATGCGATAATTGAATTCCAAGACTAAGATCGTTCGTCAAATCCGGTAAATACCACAGATACGGTTTTCACGTCGACAAAACTCTTATTTCTAAGGTAGTACGAATTTTATTTTAATCTAACCTTACAAAATATTGATTATGTTGTGCAAAAGTGATAACAATAAAGCGGGACCGAAATAAGAGCGTGCTTTTCTCTTTAAACGACTTCAGAGAATAACCTATTGTTGAAATGCGACGTAGCAGTACGAATATGCTGAAAGCACACAAATGCAGAGAATCGCAAAATACAAAATACTTATAGAATTTCTGATGTATAAAACCCAGATTGGAAAAAGTACTATCTCCACAGTATATATTCCGTGATTCTTTTATTTCGAGATGCACATTTTACGTCTAAACTCACGTTGAGTTTTTCTCGTTTATGCAACTTAACAAAAAGCAACTTAAACAGTAATTTTATACTTAATTGACCATTTGGAAACTACTAAAACTTGTAAGGGATAAAAGGTTAAACCTATAAAACCCAAAAGTGGAGTTGTAAACATTAAAGTTAGTATGGAGAGAAAAGCCACAATGATTTTGAAGATCGGTCTTCTTTTGGTTGACGTTCCAAAAGCGAATTCTAAATAGTGCATTAAATTCGTTTTACGTTTGCTTTATTTTCTTGAAAAGAAAAAATGGTTTAATTTAATCGTTGGATTTATAATGAGAAAAACCACCATTCCAAAAAGGGTCTACAACAAAATCGATTTCCAATCCCATTTTAGAATAACTGACATAAGGGCTTGAGAATAATAAGAAGTGAATGGGAAAGAGAAAAATTTTACAATCAACAGAGGATTTTTCCACGAAGTTATATAAAACTGGAAGTAATTATCGTAATGATTAAAATAAAAGATTTTGTAAAAATTAAGATTAAAAAATGTTAGGTACCGGAACTATCCTAAAGATAGAACAATACAAGAGACTAAATTGAACTTTCGTTTTGTTTACTTTTTCCTTTCCTCCAGAGTGCTAGTTAATCAAGTAAAGAGCTGATTAAACGTAGAAGAATCGTCCTTCATCTACTTTAATCAGCTTTTTACTCGTAATATTGGTTCAATCTAAAAATTACCAACGTAATCACTCACAGACCTTACTACACCTGAATACACCTTACACATCGCTTTTCCAACCATAGGAAAAAAAATTAGGATTTACTAAAGGATTACAAACTAGAAGACAACATTTCGTTTAAAATTTTCCTAGTGACACTAAATGTCGATCTCCTGAAAAGAAAACAAGAGAAGAGTCACTTCAGTTGGAACATTTCCAACGTTAACATCATCTGCATTCAAACAATTCACGGACATTTTAAACCTTTTCGAGATTTTCCATGCGCATTCCTTGAATACTACTACGTAGATTCTCTAACATCAACTTAAAAGATATTCTTTCACAATTGAACCTTCACCTGGGTATATTTCACTCATTATAAATTTCGTTATATTAAAAACATTTAGAATCAAAAAGAGATTTTTCTTCGATATATTTATAAAATCTATTTTTAGCACTAACAATTTATTTTTGCGTAACAGATTTTTTTATAAAGCCATGAGATACGAGAGATTCCTTTGTTCAAGGGAACCAAAGGGATAATTTATTACCTACCATATATTGTCATTGCTGCCGAACACCGACTCCAACACGTGAAAAGTGTGTTCGACAATGTGTTTCACTCTATTTATTAAACATTGTGCATTTACATTGTTGTTTTAAACAATAAAATTAGATTTAAATCTATTTCATAAAATAGAACGAAAACGTCAGTCAGAAAATCACAACGCAGATAGTAGATATTTAAAAACAAATAATTATTTTATTTCATTCCCACATTTAGACATCGATTTCAAAAGGATTTATTTTCCCAGCCTTGGTATACAATAGTTACATGTATAACAAGATCAAGATGTTGTATATTCAAGAAGTTCGCTTGGTACCGAGTGTGTCTCTTTAACGTTTTCTCTTTATGGGGCGTCATTGTAGAGGCTCGGTCGCAAATGACCTTGGCTACAAACCTTCATATTCAATAAGAATAAATCTTCCTTGCCTTGGTATACCTTTTTGTGTAATAAAGCGGCGATCCTGTATCTTCAAGCCGAGGTCGCTTGCGGCCGAGGCAGTATCTTTGTAAAGTTTTATCATTAGGCGGTTTATTATAGCGCATCGCTCGCAATCGACCTCTGCTTCAAACTCTTATAATCAGCAAGAATTCATCTTCTCTGTCTCACTATGTAACAGCTACTTGCACCTCTTGCCAAAATCTCGTTGGCGTATAATCTTCATAAGGCGTCTTTGTAGCTTCTTGACGTCAGCGACCTCGGTTAAATATAGAGCAGAATATTAATCGCCACTAAAATGGTTCCTTCAACTAGCTGAATTCATACAATTGTAAATAACACATAAGGTTTCGGCAAGACACATAAGTTTTCGAGGACAGAAACTTTGTAAAAGCAAAGGACACATGCTCCTAACTATAAAGATGGATCTTGCTCTTGGCAGAACTTGTAACTGAATAATTCCGTTTCCGGGAAAAAATATTGTTACTATTACTTTTATATTTTGATGTTGAAGGTTTAGAAACATTTTTAACAATTTCGTCGTGATCATAATGACTATTTATGACGCCACTTACGTGTTGTTTTTAACATATTTTTCAAAATAAAAAAGTCTAAAGTCAAAAATAACCATTTCATTGCGATACATGTGGCCGTAAACAAGTAAAAAGTATTTAAGACGTTTTATATCCAATAAAATTTAATAACCTGCTTAAATAATCCTTAAATTTTAGTACTAAACAACGATGTTTACTTTATAACCGGAATGTTATTACTGTAAAGCTTTCGAGATACCAAAAAATGTAAGGTAAGCTGTTCATGGAGATCACATAAAAGCTTATGGCTGTGATATTAGTATACCTAGTAAGCGAAAAAACAAAAATGAGGTTGAAACACACATTATCCTAGTATTACATTTTTATAACAGTAATTTTAAATCAAAAATATTTTATAATTGTTGCCGAACTAGATTTTCATTTCAATTTTTAATACAGTTAATTAAAAGTTCACTTATCGCAAAACGAAATGTAAATAGAACGTAGAAATTTTAAAGAACTTAAAGACTCGTTGAAACTGAGAAATTTAATAAAGTCGGAAATAAAAAGGTAAATTCCTGTTTTTCAATTAAATAATGAAAAGTTCAAACCATTCCTTTCAAATAAACCCATTTTCATGTTCGAACACATATTGGTTTACCGGTAATACTAAAATGGTTTATCTCCTCTCGATATTGGAAAAAGTATTGGATCTTACGAAAATCGTTTGTGATCGTACTTTATAAGTCAACCGATACAATCATTTTTTTTAAGTTTATTAACTATCGTTTACGCCTCGGCAATTTATCTAATGTTAACAAACATCGCACAATCACCATATCGGAAAACACAAAGCTACATGCAAAGCTCAATATACCGCTTCTCATTTCACGCACCAGCTGTGTTTGCTCAATTTCATCGAAATTATAAGTTAATTTATGTATGTATGATTTTAATAATCTCTCTTTATTAGATAGTTTTTACTTTACAATAATCGCAATTTTATAATTTACATTATAAAAGAAATATAAAAATAGGAATAAAATTGCGTTACACTTTTGTAGGTTACGTAAACGTAGACCAGATTGTGGCAGTATTAAAGTTACAATAACAGGATACTTTACGAGCAGTGGCTTTATAAACTGTAAAATACCAACAATGCACGGATGCGACGCCGACAAACGCCTCGATTAAACCGCTTTTCGAGTCGACTTTACACATTTATTTGTAAATTTCGCAAAGTTATTCTCGAAATACATTTAATCAGATTATTTAAATAATCACGCCATAAATCATAATTGAGTAAAATTTTGTTGAGAGCATTTACGCAATACTATTCAAGTAGAATAAGTTGTTTATTTCATTTAGTATAGTGCTTTAGTACGGGTGAAAATGATGATAACGCTTTCGTAAATTATATTAACAACATACAGGAAATTCTATTCATATTAACGTTTCAAATTTGTATCTGTCAAATAAGGAAGATTCATTCGCAGCTTCAGTAACGATACATCGTTAAGTTATTTTAGTAGTCGTTTCGTAGAAAGCATTATTGTGCACAATAATAGTATTGTCTAGAACCACATACAGTGAAGGACAAAAGTTCACACACAGTGTTGTAAACTTAGACAAATGTGGTAAGGATATAAACACATCGTTATTGACAAATATCATTGAATGATGTAAAGGGAGAAATGGGATAATCTAATTTTTACGGCTTTGTAATGCATATTTTGATGACTTGTCGATTAAATGAGGCGATAATGAATGTTTTGGCATAATACGGACTTGCAATTGACCACGATAACATCAATTACCAAAACTCAATCACGTAACAAAAAGCACATTCGTAGAATTCTGTACGTTTAATTTTTAATTTTAATCTTTTCAACAATCAAGTTTCTGTTACAACACCAAGTGAAAAAAATTAATATTATATGTAATTAATATTATAGTTTTGAAGTTAACAACAACTTTATTAATAACCATGTTACGATAAACTTAAAATGGGGGTAAGTTTTCGGGGAAAACCTTCACGCGACTCGTATCCTACACCAATTAACACCAGCGTACTAAATTTAATATAACTAGCGCAGTAATTAATACAATTTTAATTAGACTTGATATATTTAATAATAAAATTACACAATATTTTTTAATTTGAAACTTTTTTTTTGTACCATTTCAGTTTTAAATTGTATGCATATGCACACAAACTGAAAATGAAGTTAAACAGTGTTCTAGCAAGAAAAAAGTACCCTTGGGTATGAGGTCAAGAACTAAGCTGACCTTAATTGTATGACGGCCCAAGGGATAATGGTCACGGTGACCATGGAAGCGACAAACTTCGAAACACTAACAAAATGTTCGTTATAACAACAACTTATGAGATAGGAAACAATTTTTTAGTTCATTCTACGTTAATATTTGCAAAATGAAATTTTATATACACAAAAATGTATTATTAAATTAGAATCACCAAAGTATTTTGTAAAAGTGAAGTATGTTGTTTTACATGATTCTAATTTTGGTGGAGGAGCCGGTTTTAAAAATAAAACTAATAAAAGTATATTGAGATAACCGCAACATTGATTTTATTTAAGGCTATTCGTAATACGTATTACATGGAGCAAAGAAATGTTAATAGAGCATCCGACTGCTACATTATTAAATCGCCAGAGAAAATTACCTTTTACGAGATGAAAGAATTGAAAAAGTAGCGTGTGACAAAGTTCTTATAATAAAGGACTCTGACCAATATACATTTTAAGTAATGATTTAAAATTTAAAGTTCTTATTTCAATTTGAAATTTTTCACCTTAAAACATTATTTTCTTTATCTCTTGAAAAAGGATTAATAGTAAACTTTTATTTAAAGTGTAAGAAGTATGAAAAGGACTGGATGTACTCAGATTAAATGCTAAAAAGCAAATCTGATAATAAAATGTATTTATTTAATCTAATAAAAATGCGTTTCAGATCGAAATGAGACTTATAACTCTTTTAAAATGAAATCTATTTTCACAAAAAAAAAACGAACGCAAAATATATGCTAATTAAAAAAAAAAATGAAATAAAAAGGTATCGATTTTAAACTAATTAGTTTCAAAAAAGCCAATTTTTTTTAGCTGATGTTGAAAAAAAGATCTATTTTTTACCTTACTTGAAGATAATAGCTCGTTCCTTTTCAACAATTTTCTTTATTACTACTGTCAACATAGGAAAACTGTTCGTAACAGTAGGTCGTTTTCATAAAGCACGAATGCAACAAATTGCTCGTATAAAAGTAGAGAAAACGAACCGGCCCGCAGGTTTCTCGTTTGTTGGAAGCGCGAAACTGTGCGCTCTGCACCAAATCGTCCTCATTTAACGCAATTCTACAGGCGGAAGCTGCACCACGCAAGTCCAATACCTGGTAATATGCCAAAACTACCCTTTTTTCTCATTTTTTTTTAACCATCTACAATATTATGTATCATAATCATTATTGGTAATTGAAAAATTTAACAACAACCTTATTTACATACAGGGTGTCTCACATAACTGGTTCGTTATAACTTTTTTAGGTTCCACTATTCTAGTCTACCGGAAGTAGACCACAACTTCATTCCGAGCATATATGAGAGAAACTACGATAAATAGGCATAGTTTAAATGAATATGCGAGAGCAAGAATGTTTCGACAATTTTAATCATTTGAATATGCAACTTTTACTTTTTATTACATCGTGATATAAAAATGTTCGAAGGTACAATTTTTATATACAGCCTGATTCAGAGTAAGCGCCTTATTTTTTTTTAGCCACACTATGGGTACTACTTTCAAAATATTTGGCAGTAATATGTTTTAGGACACTCTCTACACGATGGGGATATCATATTTTCAATTGGACGAATTATTTCAAAATGGCAACTGTCAACTTTTTTTTTTTAAATGGAATGCCAAAATTTTTTTTTTATTATTGAGATCTTAAAAGCATTCTTTTTACGACAATATTTTGTTTTTCTTAAAAATTCATTTCTTTCCCCATCCAAAAGAAACCTAATATTTTAATCTATACTCTGTTTTTAAACCAGTATTTTAAATTTGTCACCAGATTGACCTTGCACGTGATTGGTTGAATGCGAGGAAGGTTCACACACACGCAATTTTGAATTTTGATTTTGAATTTGAAGGTTAGGTAATTGATAATTCGACAGTTTCGTGTAATTATTGTATATTTTGTGTTTTTAAACCCTTTTTTATTATATTTTGAAATAAATATACTCATAACTTCAATGTTAATTTGTATGTATAGTGTTGACGATAACAAACGAAAATAAATACAATAATAAGTAAATAAATAAATAATAATTATTAATTTAAATTTACCGCCAAAATATCTAGTGATATTTTCTGGTGATTTTTTCCAGTGTAAATCTGACTTTTGCGTTTACTCCTCCTGGTTTAAAAACAGAGTATAGTTCTAGTGCAAGTGTTAGTTCTAGTTTTAATTGTTATTCAGCGGTAAGTTGTATATTTTTAAGTTTCGGGTTTAGCCCTGTGTCTTCAGACGCTGAATGTTAGGTAAGGTTAGTTTTGTTTACAAACATTAATTATACCATGAAGTATTCTTTGGCAATTTGTAATGGCAATTATAGCGTGAAGGAATGTGAGGTAAGGTTAGTTTTGTTTACAAACATTAATTATACCATGAAGTATTCTTTGTCAATTTGTAATGGCAATTATAGCGTGAAGTTTTCCTTTGTAATGGCAATTATAGCGTGAAGTTTTCTTTTGTAATGTCAATTATAGCGTGAAGGAATGTGAGGTAAGGTTAGTTTTGTTTACAAACATTAATTATACCATGAAGTTTTCTTTGGTAATTAGTAATGGCAATTATAGCGTGAAGTTTTCTTTTGTAATGTCAATTATAGCGTGAAGGAATATTAGGTAAGGTTAGTTTTGTTTACAAACATTAATTATACCTTGAAGTTTTCTTTGGCAATTACCGTATTTTCTCGAATCTTATCCGCACTCGAATCTAATCCGCACCCCGGTTTTAAAAATGCATAATGGTAAAAAAATTTAGTTTGCAAATGTAATCCGCATCTTCCTCTGAGCAATTCGACAACAACAAAATGATGCGATGCTTGCTGTTAACCATAAATATATATTTTCTCCGTTGACTAATGCACCTAAAGAAACCTTGTTTACGCCGAGTTTTTATTAGACTAAACTTTAAATTTACAAAGCCAGAAAAAAATGGAAAATAAATATAATTTTAAAAATAAATAGTTATGTGGTGTGTGATTAATTATACATATAACAGCGTAATTATGGAAAAAAAGTAGCAAAAATCGAAGAGGTTCTTCTATACAGCGAAGTTTAAAGAGATGTTATTAAGTTAGCGTTAAAAGAAAGAAATCGAAAAGGTGGTACAATTTTTGCCGTTAATGTGAGTAACGTTGCGGCTGTTGCGGAAAGACAAGGCATTTATTGCAAACTGTGAGGCATCGTGCAAAAAATTTACAGAGTCAAAGAAGAGACGATTTCATGAAATTGACGAGGCAGTTTTCTGGTTCTCTTAAGAAAAGCGGAAGAAGAGACTAAAAAATTTTTAATACTAGCAAAGGTTGGACAAACTACAATTTCCCAAAAGCCCCTAATGATTTTCAAAAAAATTTCAATTTGTCTCAAACTATGAATGCCGACGAAATGGCAGTATATCTGGATATGCCTCCCAATTTCCTTCGAAACGAGTGGTTGCAAAAATTGTGCATAACATTAGTATGCTAGCAGTAACAAGTGATAGGGAAAAAATTCTGTCATTATCAATATTGAGAAAAAGAAACCATTCTGAAATCCGAAAGACTTCCCGAATGACGTCTTAGTTAGGGCACAACAAAAAGGATGAATAATGGAAAAGCTGATGATGGAATGGTTAAGACAAGTATAGAGTCGTAGACCAGAAACACACATGGAAAACGATCCCTGAAAACAATATTATAACATCATTTAAGAAGTTTTGTATAACCAATGCTTTGGACAGATCCGAAGACGACGTAATATGGGCAGAAAATGATACATAAAAATGTAAATATCGCTCTAAAACCCTTAATAAAGTGTTATTGTTATAATGCGATTTTATTTTACTATTTTCCAAATTGCAACTATACTGCGAATCTAATCCGCACTCGATTGTAATCCGCACTCGATTGTAATCCGCACTTGATTTTAGAGCATATAAAATTTGTAAAAGGGTGCGGATTAGATTCGAGAACATACGGTATACTCTGTTTTTAAACCAGGAGGAGTATTTTAAATTTGTCACCAGATTGACCTTGCACGTGATTGGTTGAATGCGAGGAAGGTTCACACACAGGCAATTTTGAATTTTGAATTTGAAGGTTAGGTTATTGACAATTCGACAGTTTCGTGTCATTATTGTAAATTTTGTGTTCTTAAACCCTTCTTTATTATATTTTGAAATAAATACACTCATAACTTCAATGTTAATTTGTATGTTTAGTGTTGACGATAACAAACGAAAATAAATACAATAATAAGTAAATAAATAAATAATAACAATTATTAATTTAAATTTACCGCCAAAATATCTAGTGATATTTTCTGGTGATTTTTCCTAGTGTAAATCTGACTTTCGCGTTTACTCCTCCTGGTTTAAAAACAGAGTATAGTAGCGCATGAATGTTTTACACTCGATGTTATTTTTGTCAAAATAAATAAATAAGTAGATGTTTATTACAAAATAAAGTTTAATTGTTTCTTTTGTGTCTAGCGCTACTTGATATTTGGACAAAAATAACATCGAGTGTAAAACATTCATGCGCTACTAGATTAAAATGTGTGCTTTTTGATGGGGAAAGAAATGAATTTTTAAGAAAAACAAAATACTATCGTATAAAGAATGTTTTTAGGACCTCAATAATAAAAAAAAAATTTTGGCATTCCATTTAAAAAAAAAAAGTTGACAGCCGCCATTTTGAAATAATTCTTCCAATTGAAAATGTGGCATCACCATCGTGTAGAGAATGACCCAAAATATATTACTACCAAATATTTTGAAAGTAGTACCCATAGTGTGGCTAAAAAAAATAAGGCGCTTACTCTGAATCAGGTTGTATATAAATAAGGAGCACTCTATATAATCAAAAATGCCTTTCAAATATCCGTTTTCTTATTTAAATATTAATACTGAACTTAGCACATGATTTTGACACATAGTATCTATTTGGAAATTAGAAAACTTGGAAATTTAATACGACATGTAACGAACAAAGCACGTAAAGCTTATGATAGGGTTTAACTCAAAAACTCTTGACATCCCATAACGACCAGTACTTCAACGATAAGGGACTTAATAATCTCAAATAACCTCATTTTTCATTAGTTTTACTTGGAAACTGTTTTTAAATAATATAAACCAAAAATGTAAAATAATTTTAATCACATATGGCTTAAATATTATTTGTATTGTATCTAATTGTTACTATATTATTTCAATTAAACTGTTTTAACTCTGAAAATATTAACATAAAAGTATATCGGAAATTGAGGAAAATCAATAATCAAGAGGAGTCGAATTCTGCAGTATTTCAGCAATAAATATAAAATATAACCATAAAACCATTTTATTATACTCAGAATTCTCAGATTCAATTTTTTAAGTACTTCTGTTGAAAGATTATTCTATAGAAATGCATCAATTTCTCGATTTGCTTGCAAGATTTCATCCTATTTGAGCTCGAAATACTTAGCGTTACTTAATTGAGTAATAAAATAGACACAGGATTCGTTTTAATCAGATTAATTAGAACCGAGCTTCGCTCTCGTCTTCTTTGAGAATAAATGTTCTTGGCAGCATTAAGAATGAACTTTAGTTTGCACTATCGTGTTACATCAAAGGACTAATTTGAAATAATAATTCAAACATTTATCATTAAAATCAAACATCGTTCCTTACTATCTTAATTTCAGTCTTAATTAACCTCCGTTTAATTGAAACGAAGATTAAATTGAAGATCTCAACAATGTTATCATTACATTTTCAACCAGTTATCGTAACGAATTCTAGTAACCATAATAAATCATTTACATTTTCGTTTTTATGGTGATAATCGTGTATTTAACCATGATTATCTAAATTAAAATTATTTGTTACACTATATTTGTTATAATTTAAATTTAAACACGTTAATCTTCACGAGTGTGTACAATGGGGTGATAAAATGGAAGTAGTATAGCTTTGAAAGCATTTATTTCGCCGATCGATATCAAAAATTGTCCCCAATGGACCCACACATCGTCCTTAAACAGTAAAAATTGTACCTCGTATCGCTCTCAAAATCGCATTTGTGGCGTAATATATTTGAAGAGGATAAATCGATATCAAACTCAAAAAATAATTAAGTGAATCAACAGAACATTTAAAAAGTAGTAAACAGAATATAAAAAATCTTTAGGAATTGTTATAGCTTATTAAGTTAGATTAGATGGGGATGGTGAGATTTAGCTTGTTAGAGACTGCAATTTAGTACATAATTCCCAAAAATTGACAGATTTCACTGAGACTGGGAGCAAATATCATGGAGATTCACAACAGTATGTATGTATGATGAATAAAGATAAATAATTTGCAATTTAAATTGAGCTGGTACTGTCACGTTGTACATACTGTAAGTGACACATTTCCAATTTATTTTAATACATGTACAAGGAGGAATATATACAAATTACAAATAACAGGATGTGAAACAACAAAAAAATTAATTTAAAAGCAAGATTTAATCTTCTTTATTTTATATATTTTATTTAAATAAATAAATATTTTGGCAATTTCGCTGTAATTTTTCTCTGTAATCCTAATTTTTTTTTAGCAAACCTCATTTAATGCCCAATGGAAAATATAAAATATGGAGCTGACCGAGTTTTGCACCAAACTTTTCTAAAATAAAAGCATTTGTAAACAAAGAAGTAACAACAATGCCTTTATATTCAACATAAATCATTTAAATTTTATTTAAACATTAAATTTACAAAAAATTATCTTAATCTTCTTTTATTTTTGACCTGTCAGTATGAAGAGATAAAGTTTGCCCGAGATCTCGTCCTTCTGAAATATTTTTCTTACTAACCCAATGCTTAACTTCTTTTTTCAAAGCATTCGAATACAATAAACAACTATGAGGACATTTTTGTACAACAGATCTGTAATGTAAATCGTGGGATGGATCGAATTTGATTCGGGCTAATTTTTGATTTCTACTTGGTGGGCCCCATTTTGGTGTTGGACTTATTAAAGTATTATTTATCTAAACGAGAATTTGTTAAAAAATAAAATATTCGTTTGTGCAAAAAGTTATTATTGATGTACCTTTAAAG
Organism: Onthophagus taurus; assembly: GCF_036711975.1. Lineage (NCBI taxonomy): Eukaryota > Metazoa > Arthropoda > Insecta > Coleoptera > Scarabaeidae > Onthophagus > Onthophagus taurus. The sequence goes on from NC_091967.1 coordinate 9,284,616, forward strand.
CATATCTCATCGCTGTTATAATCACGCCTAGCACAACAAGAATCGAACTGTGCACAAGAGAATAATTTCCAACTTCCTCGTTTAATTGATTAAACCAATTTAATCCATTTGAAATCTAAAACAAACATTCAATCTGTTTTTCAAACTAACTTATTTAACTTACAAAAACGACCAGCATCGAGACTTTTAATCCAACGGTCCAATAACCGCCCAAAATAGTTCCATTATAAAAATGATAATCATGCCGAAATGTTGTTATAGAATAAAAATAAAGTCCTACAAAACTTACGCAAAGCATAAAGATTTTTGTTTGCGGTATGATTTCCAAAATATTCATTCTAAATTTAAAAATAAATTAATGTTTTGTTAAAACAAAAAGAAATTATTTACTTTATATGTATCATCATGTCTGGACGTATATCAAAAGCAGTGTAAATGGCGGCTGCAGTACAAATTATAACGGAAATAAAAAATCTCCATTTTTCCAAAGTGCGAAATTCTTGTTGTAATGCATCCACAAACGCCATGTAAACATAAATAGCGGTTGATAAACCCCAAACAGCTATTAATAGGTAATAAATTATTAACCAAATTTGAGGAACGGGTAAATGAGATATTATATCCGGAAACAGAGCAAAAAATAAAACGTCCCCATCCGTTACAATACAATTAGAAAATTTTATATTATAATACGCTAATTGATATTGTACTCCGATACACATCCAAACAGTAAATAAAGCGAAAAAAAATAATTTTATCATAAACATTATTGCAGCATCCACCGTTAGACTTATTCCAATTCTTGAAATTGAACCATACGCTATTACATCAGCTGGTAATTCTCTATGAATTATATTTATACCAGTATATAACCAAAACTATAATAAAACAAACTTTATTTTCAAAAAAATCTTAAATAAAAATTTTTTTACCTGATAACTTGTTACAGTATCCCAAAAATTGCAATTAAACTCTTCAATAACCGTAAATTGAGGACTAATAACAAACATCAACAAAGCGACCGGAATCAACGCAGATATCATACACAAATTGATGATAGTCATAAATCTCGCAATCCTCTTCAATCCCAAAATCAACATTACACAAACGATCAACCACAATACCGTTAAAATAATGATTAAATTCCAATTTCTACTTGACGAAATTGGTTTTCCTACACCATCGAGATAAAGTACGTGAGTGTTATAATATTCATAAGCAGAATATTTAAATGTTGTTTTCAACTGTTCCGTATAACTGCAATTATCGCGTTGCGGATGACAACACTCTTTGGTGTAGGAATGCTTTTCGGAAAATTTCAATGGAACGCATTCTTCCGAAGCGTGTAAAAAATCGCAATCATCCCATGGCAATCTATCGTTAAACATCCATATTAAATATTGCACGGCTATTGATGTAAATAAAACGTTATGAACTTCTAAATACATTGAAATGAATGCTAAAGAATACGCTACACCTAAGAGAGGATAAAGAAATAAATTAAAATCGATTTATACTGAAACTTTTATTGAAATTGAATCATTCACTATATTTACCTTTGAATATTGGAACGCAATCCCAAAACCTGATGTAAGATCGTTTTGTGAAAACTCCCATAAACATGTAAAGCATATAAACCGGCACGCATACTGAAAATCCAATAACAATATACGTTAATAAAACCATCACTGAAAAACAAAGGAATTTTGCTGTGCAAAGATAATAATACGTTATTAAATCGTACACGCTCCAAACTGTTGTACCATAGAAATATGACGAACAATAGCTGTAAGAGGAACTTGCAATAAAAATGTAAAACATAATACTTGCATCCAAGATAATTTAAATCCTCTATTATTCGTGATCTAAAACAAAACATTTAATGAAATGCATAGTCTTTTGTTGGTATCATGTTAAGTACAAGTTTTAGACAACATCTATTTAAAAAGGCGTTTCGGTAAAATAACGAATGATGCGAAAATATCGAATCAGAATCGTCCCCTTCGGATATCTCCTCGGCTTTTACATCTTGATAATAAAGAGTTGTAGTTTCAAAAACTGGCCGGTCAAATTCTAACGAATCAACCGGACTTAATTTTTCTGTTTCTTTAATTAGGTCTTCAGCAGCTTTATATTTTTCTATTGCTTTTTGAGCCTCGATTATAATACGTTTTTTAACAGTAGTTGTATCTCGCGAACTTTTTGGAGGAAATATAAATTCCATTTTTTTTTGTTATAAAGAATTATTTTAAATAATTTGACAAATTGTTTTAAAAACTACAAATTATGACATTATGATTTTACTCATACTATATAGTGTGTCCGTAAAGTAGCGGATATAGCCGATAATATCATTATAAACGGTTTATGAAAAAATCCTTGAAACGGGTCTAAGATTTAAATTTTTAAATTTTTAGATCATTCAATATTAATATTGGTTACATAAGAAAATTTTCGAGAAAAATTACTTTAAAGATTAACTTCTTCAAATTTGCTTGACATGCAGTAAAAATAATAAAAATAGCAATAGCCATGAGTAACTATGGTAAATAAAAAATTTAAATATTTAGACCCGTTTCAGCGATTTTTTCATAAATTGTTTGTAATGATTTTATCGAATTTATCCGTTACTTTTGAAACGCACTGTATATATCTTTTTTTATGGTTCATGTAGAAAAAAAAACACTACAATTAATAAATCTACATACAATATGGTCTCGTGTAATGGAAGCAAACACTCAACATTGTATACACGCTGCTGGGCATGCAATCTGATGAATGAGCAATTGCAAATGATAACGGATGCTATAGTATGGCATTTGTACAACGAAAATTAACGACTCTAGTCTTAACTCGACAGAATACGGCGCTATGCCGTAATTAATATGATTTATCTTTACTATTTTACTTTTAATACCCATTCGATTTGTTTTTGGGATTAATTCTAATTAAGAAAACGTCTAAAATATTGATCGAATAAAACAACGATGCAAATCAATTTTTAAAGTGATAAATAGAAATTGAAAGTTTAGTTATCCACAATATAGTTACTGCTTTTACCACGCAGTATAACTGTATTGAAATAGGAAACTTAATTTAGTGCTACCGCTCTCCAACTTATAACAAAGTTCCGTAATAAGAAACGTGCCTCGTATTTTCTGTCGTAATGAAATTTTAGTGGTTAACAATATTCTCTTCTATTTTTATTCTAGTTTGAAACCATTTTATGACCCTTAAACTTAACGTTATCAATTATTATTTAAAAATATTATAAATGTAACCGATATTCAACAAAAAGAAAATATCATAATTCCTACTTAATAACAATAAACAAATATTATTATTTACATTTTATTTATTTCTCATATATTTATCAAAGTTTCATTCTTACCATGCAAAATATAGTATCAGAACAATACATAAAGTATTATAATTATTTTAAAAAGGAAAGCGCAGGTATAATATAATATAAGATATTTTTAATATCTATTCACATTAATTGTGTTAAATCAGTAAGTAAATCTGTCGTTCTATATCAAAGTTATCATTGTTTGAAGTTTCAACTGTGCTGATATCGCTATTAGCATTAATATTAAACTAATGAATAGAAGTTCTGCAGCTTTATTAATAATTAAGTCTAAGTTTATAACGTTTTCCAACCCTTTCTTCTAAGCCTTTGGAATTTCTTCCACATATTTTATTCTTCCATATTTTAAATATATCATCAAGTCCCATAATACGCACAACCTTTCCTTATATTCTTTAATCATACGGTAAACTGTTAATTTTGCAGCCCCTATAAATAAAGAATTATTTAACTTTTTATAATTCTCAAAACATTTGTCTTTTTAACAATTTTATCAACAATATCTGTATAATATCGCCATCTTTTATACAATGATCGTATTAATCAAATTTAGCGCAGTTTCAAACAAAATCTGTTCTTCTTATTATTACTTTATTTATTGGATAACTGATATCGCTATCAATTTAAAAAATCTGATTATAAAGAATAAAGTACTAAATGATGTGATTAAAAAGGGTACACAATAAAAAGAGTTAAAATCAAGTAGATTCTATTTATTTTAAATATTAATTGATTACATAGTTTAGGTAATGTGCTCATTTAGGATAAAATATGGTATTTACAATGTCGATAATGAAAGAAAAAAGAAAAAAAAGAATATTACAAAATAATAATAATAATAAAAATAACGGAAAAAACGTACTTAACAATTTTTTTTTCTTAAAGCTCATATAAGGAGATTAGGATTCGGTGTGTTTCTCTTATTATTATTTTTTCTTCATCATCATCATCATCACCATCCATAAATTCACAATTATTTTCAAGATTATAAGAGTACTACTAGTAGTAGAAAAAAAAAACAATAAACGTAAAACGTACGTATTAATAATAATTAAAAAACAAAAATGATCACTTATTACGCGAGATATAATTTTACATTGTTTTTATTTTTTTTTAATTTCTGCTTTTTTTTTAAATCAATAATATATCTTACCTAAAATCTGAAATGTACAATTCTTACTGTCCAGACTGTGCCGGGCAGAGCAGCTTAAGTAAAAAATAAAATTATAATAAAACTAATAAACAAAAATAAAATGAAATGGGCGAACTTCTCGTTTTATTGGCGAAAAAAAGGCGAAAGTGACGGTTCGATTCGTCGTTACAATTTTTTTTTTTTGGCTTGCTTGGAACAGTCTGGTCCAACAAATTCATCAATATATTCACAAATATACATCCGTCACCATTATGTAATTTTTCTCTTTTTTTTTAATTTTCATTTAATTTAAATACTAAGAGATGTTTTCGCATTCGAAAAAACAGATGCTCTTACATCAATAACAATAAACAACTGCAAATTTATTAATATATATACGTATATACATCGACAAAAAAGCGTAACTTGATTGGTCAATGATATAAAAATAACTGTACGCTAAATACACTATTAGATCAATAATTATCTACAATAACAATTTATTTTTCAAAATGAAAAAAGAAACTAATTTAGGACAGTTACCTACAACATACGAAAATACAGATTCATTTTTTTATATCATTTTCTTTTCATTTCTTACGGTATTATTTTGTCTTTTTTTTAAACCAGTTTAGTTTTATTTCCTATCTAAATATCACCAAACCATTTTTCCTTTAAGAAATCTTTATTTTCATTCTTTTTTTAGATCCCATTATAAAAATCATGTGATTTCATTGATATTAATATATGAATAGATTATTAATTGTGATGGATTTAAAAATAAAAATTATGGCAGATCTACAGAGTGATCTGTTTAAGTATCTTTCCCAACATGATGATAAAATAGGTATAAAAAAAAGGTCGCCATACCATTCAACGGTTTTCTTTGACTAAAATGCCTATTTGAATATGATTCCTGACAAATCAAGTAAATGTTGTTTATGCCCTTTTGGCTTGGCAGCGTGGAGATTGCCCCATATATGGCGAAAATCTAATAGCATGTACACACAAAGAATGATCAAAAGCATAAATCATGTAGTCGTGGCATATTTGGAATTACTTTCATTTTTCTGACATAATAGAGTGGCTTTAAATGTATGTATGTATGATTAATAATCGCCTTAAATTCAGTTTTAGGCTAAAATTCAGTTTTGTTGATTGTAACCTTTTTGATAACTGGAGATGTATCCTGCAGAAGACCAGATGGAATTCTATGTGCAGTAACGATTCAACAGAACAATACAAAAAATTAAAAGTTTTCTCTGCTGGATATAATGTATAAGAAGTTCAAAAAATGCAATGAATCTAATTTAGACTTTGGGTTGTCATATCATCCACCTCGGCATACATATACAGTGTCACAGAATGATTAACTATTCCTAATTTAGAGAAATGATCGAGAAAACTGTTTACGTTATTTACGTCGTGCTAATAAATAATTACACAACCTTGTTGAAGTAAAAAACATTGTTAGGTTTGCCAAAACTCAAAGAAAAAAATCACACACATCTTAAAAATGAGTAAAACCAGGAAAGTATAGAAAATATTTGTAAGCAATCCAGATATACGAAGAAATATAGCGACATAAAAAAGCGTAATAAGTTAAGCACTTGATAGAGTGGAGTGGAGGCAGATTGTTCAGAAAGAAATTATACAGTCGATATAAAAAAAGAAAGATATGGTAATAAAAACCCGATTTTTTAACCTGCACATTCACCAAATATTATGACTACAGTTGATTTTTGCGTTTGGGATCATATTAAGTCATTGGTTTAAGGACCTGTTAATACAGAAGAAGAGTTAGTGGCTTGAACTATTTCTAATAAAATATTCCTTAATTTAACTTTTTCCTGTTATAATTGAGGTTGTTATTAAAAATTTCTGGTTTATTTAAGAAATGTCCCGACACTAATTTATTAATTTCTCTCAATACTGATATGTTTCAGTTAAAATTAAATTTCCATATTAAAAGTTATATAATAATTTAAACAATTATTAGCAAACTTAACCAGATCACCCTGCGTATTCTAAATTAACATATAAACTGTTTAATTTTTGAGATCATTTTTTTTTACTTATTCATTTTATGAACCATTTTATCAAACCACATGATTTTCAATAAATATTTTAAAATAATTGTCTTTCTTTGTGTATGTTTAATTATTAATAAGTCTTGATTTTGTATACACATTTATTAAACGCTGCTTTTCTTTTAAATTTATTTATATAAGAATAAGTTATCGTTAACATTAAAAACTAAATACAATGACGATTATTATTTAAAAACTAACGATTTCGAGTCGGTGCGCTTTTATGATTGTTCTTTTTTATCTTTGGTGATACTTAGTAGAGAAGTTAAGAGATATAACCCTTCTTTATTACATTTAAATGTTATACATTTTTGTTTGAAAAAGAAAAAAAATAATTTCCATTACTTAGAAATCAAAGAAAGAAAATATTTTACAAACTTTTTCGTCGTCGATTTAATTCATTTTTTTTTGGACATTTCTACGTAAATTTCGATTTTTTCTTTTTAAGAAGGTTACATGCATGTACATTAGCATGGTTAACAAATTTAGTTACGCTAAGATTACAAGTGTCACTTTTTTTTTATAGCTACGACCTTTTTCACGTTATTTCCAGGTTTTATTCGGGGGTCCTAGCTTATTTCATATCTATGTACAATACCTTTTTCTCTGTTCCATATTTCATCTCAATATCAACGTCTTGATTTAAAATTTTCCACTCCAAAAATTTCACCAGTTTTGTTCCTTTTCTTTCGCGCTCATTAGTCACTTCTTCGCCTTTATTGTTTTCACTCGCCGCTTTACATTGATTTTTAAATACAATCGTTTTTTCCCTTTTCTCTGTGTGTTTATATAATATTTTCTCTTCGGATATTGCTACAATATTCAATGAAATATAAAATTTACTTGTTTTGGCTAAACCTATTTATTTATTTAACAGTTGAATATGTTTGTGATTGGTTTTGATTTGATGCCACCCAGTTTGTGAATACATCTCTAGAAAAAAAAACAGATTAAAAATTAATTATAAAAAAATTTATTGAAAAATTATTGTTAGAAAAAGTTAATTATTTCAAATATAAATAAAAATGATAATAAAATCAAGTTACTTTTTTGTATTAAATTCATATAACTTAACCCATTTGCATCATAAGCTCAGATATTTGCGGAACAATTAAAACTAGAGCTAACACTAGCACTAAAAGTAACACTAAACCTAGAACTAGAAACATACGGGTTTAGCCGTACGTCTCTTAAGATGTAGAATCTGAAGACAGTCTGAAGACGCACGGCTAAACACGAATATTTTTAGTTCTAGTGCTAGTTCTAGTTTTACACTAGCACTATCACTAGAACTAACACAAGACCTAGAACTAGAATCATTCGGGTTTAGCCGTCTTAAAAGACGTGCGGCTAAATCCGAATGTTTCTAGTTCTTGGTCTAGTGTTAGTTCTAGTTTTGCACTAGCACTATCACTAGAACTAACACAAGACCTAGAACTAGAATCATTTGGGTTTAGCCGTCTTGAAAGACGTGTGGCTAAACCCGAATGTTTCTAGTTCTAAGTCTAGTGTTAGTTCTAGTTTTAATTGTCATTCAGCTTTAAATTGTGGTATATTTTTATTGAACGAATCTCTTAAGACTGCTATAGCGAAATGATTCCAGTTCTAGGTCTAGTGAAGAAAAAGAATAAATGTGTAGAAAGATCAAACAAGCGTTGTATAGATGAAGAAGTCTATAACCTAGATGGAAAGTGATAATGAGTTTGATGAATTTTTTACTTTTACTTTACATTTTTTTTACTTTTGAACTGTGCTTTATTTTATGTTATCTGCTATATGTTAAATTACATAACTCTTTATCTCCAGTGATGTATGATTATAATCTTATTTCTCATAACTTTCCTTGCTAGAGGTACACTTTCTCTTTCTTAACACATTTAATTTATTGCAGTTAAGTTCTTAGTTTTTCTGTTTCCTCTATAAAATTTATAACGATTTATTTCATTTTAGTGTTCTCATTTCGTTTTCTAATTTCTCATTGGTATGTAAACATTAATTAACTTCTTTTTCGATACAAAAACAAGTAACATAAATTCTATAAAAGTAGATTATTGAGATTTTGCGATTTTATTATCATTTTTATTTAATTTTAATTGATTAGAAATAAATTAATAATTTTACTTACCGGCAATGGCTGACAACGCATTCATTGCTACAATATTCGTCTTCCCACTCTGAGTTTGATATGGCTGGATTGGGACATCCATGGCGTATACAAGAGTTTGGGGGTCGCATTTGTCCTTGTTCAGCAGTTTGCTGTACTGCGGCGGGAACAGTTGGAGCGGGGGCCGAAACAGGGGGGGAACTTGACACCATGGGGGGAGGGCTGACGTGCTGCTGCTGTTGCTGCTGCATGTGGGCAGCAATGGGAACTTGTTGTTGCTGGGGAACCTGAAAGCCAACGTGGCGAATTCATCAATAGCCCCACTATTTTTCCTTAACCCTTCGCACAACACCAAATCGTGCACTACTCATTTTACTAATAGTCTAAATATTAATCTACATAAACAACGTGCTTAATGATAAATTAATCCAAAATATAAGAGGTAAATAACAAAAGAGATCATTCTAAAAGCACCAACTTTGAGAGTATAAAAAATCTCTCTGATTAGTCACCCCTCATAAACATTCCACCCTAAAAATTACTTTAAATTCAATCATTATTACTAATCTAAATCTACTCTATTTATGTATTTTAATCAGCTAAGATCAAATACCTGTTGCATATAAGTATTTCCATGTTGTTGCATATGTGGAGGCATTGACATATGGCTCGGAACTGGCCCCATTGGGGACTGAATCATATTCTGATGTTGCTGTTGTTGTTGGTTCATACTACTCATCATAGGTTTTTTATTCGCCAATGATTGAGAAGGTGGCGTAGGTGCTGATGTCATTGGAGGTGATGGTAACGTACCCTGCGGTGAGTATCCTCCATATTGGGGCCCGCCGGAATTATTATAATTACTGTAACTACCATACATTGGCTCATTCTCCCCAGCACCTTTTGATACTAAGCTTGCTCGATAAGCAGCTAATGCTTTTAAGTAATCTTTCTTTGCTAATTCTGTTTTCCTTTTATATACCTACAAACAAACAAAAAAAATTATTAAAATAATATTTATTTTATATTTGCGCAACATCTTTTCAAAACGCAAATACATCCCAGCGCAAGCGCATTAAATAAAAAGTATAAGCTGATCAAAAAGTGAGGTTACGTATCTTACACTTTTATGATCTGAATCCAATCCATCCCACATTGATGCTACAATTTTGGAAACTTCACCAAAGCTGGCATTTGGGTTCTGTCCTTTAATGGCAGCTTGAGTATCACGGAAAAATAGGGCATAAGCTGATACGGGCCTAAAAATAAAGAGCGAAAATTTAGATAAAATAGGTTAAATTTGAAAAACACTTATGTGATAATCTAGTTTCATACTTTTCCAGGCAATTAACTCTCTTATCCGACATTGTATTTATTAAAAAAGCTTTTTTATCAAACTCTAACTCGTACATACTTGTTGACTTTGATAGTTTTGAATTTTAAGGTTATGTTATGTTTACGTCAATTTAAAAACTGTTCAAATTATAAATACTTATTTATAAGATATAAATTTGTTTATTTATTATTTATTTCAACAATAAATTATTTTAAAAATAATTATTTTATTATAAAAAAGCTATTCGTGATTCATGATTTTGTGAGCAATTTAGAACGTTTTAAAATGGCGCCAAATTTAAAATTATTAAAATTTTTTTTGTAATTCTCTAATACATCACGATTATTATTTACGAAAGAAATGTTAACGTCTATAATATTTCACAATAAACTTACTACATAGTACGCGAGGGAAAATTGCAACAATAAATCTGATGCAACAATTTGCGAGGGGGGTTTGAGGGCCGTCTAAAGCTTTACGAGCCATATAACCGCGGACGGTAATCTCGAAAGGGGGCTGAGGGAATGAAATGGCATTCTTCAACGTTTTAATATTATTTAATAGGTTTAGAGAGAGCTAAATCGATATTTTTACGAAGAGGACGAAGCAACGTCCGACGACGAAGTCGATGTAACGATGGTATCGTGCGCTCAATGCATTATTTAATTAGATTAAATTGTGGTGATTTAATGCCGACGTCTGCGACTGGTTCGATGATCGAATGCCTTCCTTAATTGAAGTCATCCTATTTTAAACTTGAAGTTGCATGAAGTATTTAAAGGATCGATGATTGTTACTATTATAGAAATAATATAATTTAAGTGGTTATTTCATAATATAACGAAATAGAAAATTACAATTACCCATTGAATTATATTATTTATTCTTTGGCTCTATAGCCCTAGGTGGGCCCTGGCCTGCCTCAGAATATCCTTCTAGTCTTTCCTATCTCGCTCTTCATCGCCATGCTCTTATTCCTATTAGTTTTATGTCAGTTTCGATCTCCCTCGACTTCTGGTTCCGACAGGTCTGTTCAATATTGCTATTCTGGTTTAGCCGTCTTAAGATATGTGCTGCTAAACCCAAATAATTCTAGTTCTAGAACTACACCTACTACACTATACCTAGAACTAGAATCATTCGGGTTTAGCCGTCTTTAGAGACGTGCGGCTAAACCCAAATGATTCTAGTTCTAGGTATAGTGTTAGTTCCACATACTAACAATGCTAGTGTAAAACTAGGACTAGACCTAGAACTAGAAACTCCCTCACCGTTGAATAGACCGCCGTGCTCAAGGAGCCGTGCGATTTTTATATATGGGGTACATTAAAGAGAAGGTTTTCGTAACACCACTACCTATAACACTGAGTAAACTCAGAAGACGCATTGCTGATGCTGTTATATAACAGTATGGACCGAGCACATTGCAGCGTGCATTTGCTGAACTTGACTATTGTTGTGACATCTGTTGTATTACTTGAGGAGCCCACATAGAACATTTGTCTCCATTAAACACTATTGTATGAGTATTTTCTCTATCTATAGACATGTCATTTACTATTCTATCTGTAATACTAACTGAAATATAGCTTCGTCAAACCCGATGATTCTTTTGTACTAACTCTGTATAATGGCAGTCAATATCAAATTCGTATGTTTTTCAAGTATCTGTCCTATAGACGAAATGTGATCAATTGTCGAGCAATTCCTTCTGAATTCCTTTTGACAGGAGCCCAGTGTGTTTTCCACATAGTCGTATGTTAAGTATTACCGACAGGATCTTGTATGATATAGTTAACAAAGATATTACTCTATAATTAGCGCAATCATATACATCTTCCTTCTTGTGTACCGGTCATATCATTCCAGTGTTCCATTCCTCTGGCATCTTGTGTTCCTGTCATAAATGGTGGTTCTGACGACATGCCGTTAGATCTCGGCGATTTTTTACTTGCCAGTGACTGGAAGGGCCTCTTCCACTTCTTCAACTGAGGGTGAGTGAGTGCCTTGATTTATATTTGCCTGCGCGTATTCTTGTTGCTCAAAGTTTACTGTCAGGAATTACCAACGTTGAATAAACAAAATTTGCAGATAAAATTTAAAAAGAACAATAATTCTTTAACAACAATCAATACCACTAACTAATTAACTTACGAAAATTGATATTAAAAAAATTATTTTGAAGTAATCGCTTAATGTAACTTAATTGTAATGAAGCTATTTTGGTTGCCTATACCAAAATAAATTGAAGATTAACAATAAATAAAATGAATAATATTATTAACAATATTGAATATAATAAAATAAATTAAATTTAAATAAAAAATTGTTCCGTTATGTTACCAAAAACTCTCTGTTCAGGTGTTTCAGGTTAACGACCTGTATAGTACCTGAGCAGACTACCATTTTAGAGCGGTTTCGCGCAAATAGTTTTCAAACCCTCAATTCAAATGGGGTGTCCTTATCGATTATTTCTGATGCGCCGTCCGTGTTTTATATAAACCAAGGAGGAGGAGTTGTTATCGCCTCTCACTAAATATTCAAGACGTTCTGAGTTTAAAATTTTCATTCTTCCTTATAATTTTGTGGCCATATGCCTTTTTTCCATTTCTTTTCTTCTTTCAAGGAGGGGGGAATGGTAAACAGATTTTGAGTGTAAAGAAAAGAACATGTGGGCCGCACAAGAAGTAAAAAAAAGGGGTCGTCGTAGTTATTTACATTCAAAGAAAGAACTTTTTTTGAAATTAACCAGATGGTGATTATAAACCGTAAGGAATTTATTGTGATGATGAGATTAAAATCTTTTTTGTTGCTTTTTTTTCTTTTGTGTTTCCTTTGAAATAATCTCTTTGAATTCTTTATACATATTTTATTTATTCATTGTGTCAATAAAAATGTTTTTTTTTTATTAAGCCAGCGCGTTCATTCTTTCCCATGACTGGATTGTGGCCGTTGAGTAAATAATGACTTCAACTTTATCTCAAGTATGCTATCTGGAAACCATTCATTTCTATATGTACTTTGATATAAAAGCATAAATAACTATTTTATATTCTCACACGCGTCGAGAACACATTTTTGAACAACGGGGCAAGATATAAGAAACATCAATAAGATAATAATATACGTTGAATAATTAACTTCGACGTTGTGATAACTTACTTTTGAGGTTCATTAGGATCCCTCTTCTTCTTTTTCTTTTGCACCTTGGGTTTCTTTTGGGCTTTCGTCAATTGGACATCGGCTGGTTCGGGCGACGGCCTCTTAACGCCGGTTATCTACAAAATGATCAAACAACTCATGAGTAACGGTTAAAACCGATAACATCTTCGTACAAATTTTAATACTGTTAACCGGAACTATATACGTTAAAGTAAAATGATTTACTTACCACAGGAGGGTGAGGTGTACTATCATCACTATCTTCACTAGTTGTAGGTTCTTGACCAGGAGCAGCAGGAGGACTATTCCCTCTACCTTGAGGATGTTGAGGAGACGCCCCATATTGTGGCCTATTTCCAGGTGGATGACCCATCATCATTTGTTGTTGATGCTGTTGTTGTTGTTGTTGCTGCTGTTGCTGCTGCTGTTGTTGAATCATCAATAATTGCTGATTATTGTGTTGTTGTTGTTGCTGTTGGGGTTGATTCGAATTTGCCATATTATAATTAGGTTGTGGACTGTGGTATGATGGATTAACCATTCCATGATCCGGCCCGGAAAGGTAAAGAGGCTGTTGGTAACCACCGGTTGGATCATGCATGCCCATCCCTTCCTGTTGTTGATTCATTTGTGACATATTCATTTGCTGTTGAGATTGGTAATTGGGCATATTGTGTTGTTCCCCCGGTGGGGGGCCGTGTTGTTGTTGTGGATTTATGGCCGGTATGTCAAACTCTTCATCTCCGAAATTTGGAGTGTGAAATGTCTATAACACATTTACATAAATAATGTTAACAAAATTGAAATTTTACCCGTTAAAAGTGAGATACTTGAAAGGTGAACAAAAACTTTCCGATGCTAATGGAACGACTTCCGAGTTATTTTTCAATGTAACAAGAAAGAAATAAGAAAAGAAAAGAGTTGAAGGTTTTCTTTTCGTCACGAAAGGAATTGGATTTTCAGCACGATTTCAGTGAGTTTCGACTTGGAATGGAAGGGAAAAGCTTTTTGCAATGAAAACCATTGTGTCCAGTACATATGTTAACTGCATAAATGTTAATATAACGACCTGTAAAGTAATTAATGAACGTGGACGTCGCTAATTCGAATTGTTCGTTGTATTTAATTAGGGGAAATAATAAATTTGGCAGTGGCGCAATAAAAACGGGCCCGAAACGCTGATTTATAATGTTCGTATAATTCTTCTTTATTCTCATACAAAGTTATGGGCCATATTTCTCCGCTGCCAAATAAATTACATCCAGCGGGTATTCAGCTCGACTCTATTAAAGTTACTTCGGAAGGTCGACGCGACGCCGCCGATTTTCGCAGCGCCAAATTGCAGTCTTCATAAACAAGTTTTGACAGGGACGAGAACGATATTTCATATTTTGTTTCAGCACGGAATCTTTACAATCACTTTTGAGATTATACGTGACTTATATGTCAGTTGGTTAAAGTTAGTTTGATTAAAATTTCAGAAATTAAGTAATAATAGTCGAATAGAATTTCAAAGTGCTTAATGATTACAGAACAGTTGTTTAGTTCATTCTTTGGTTATGAAATATAATGAAAGCAACGAAATGAGTCCATTAGTGTTGCAATCTAGAAATATGCATCTTTTTCCCTCCCCGTTTATTGCGTACCAACAGTTCGCACCGCGCGATAATAATCATGATTAGCAGCAAAAGTGGTGCAGGTCGACGTAAACGCGAGTATACTCGCCATGAAAATGCTGACAAAGAGTCCAGAGAGTTCCGAAGGTACATAATTCAACGAATAAAATTTTATTACGGCAATTTTAAACTTTGCTCCGCTCTCATTCCCGGCCAGTTGAATGTTTCCTAGGAAGAACTCGGACAAAAGAAAACTTTTAAACCTGATTACTGCTTCTCTCTTGCATTTTATTATTATATCCGCAGAAGTACGCGCCACTTGTACAGTACCGTTATTTTCTTCTTCAATATCTGGTTTTATACGATATTTCACTCGGTGGTAATCTAATAATATTACATGGAAGCTGTTTTGTAATTTTCATTTTGAAATAATAAGATTTATGATCGTCCAGTATTTTATAGTTAAATAAAAATTAATGCACAACTCATTCAACATTATATGGTGATGAAATTAAACAACATAAAAGTGTTTTGTCTCGTATTAACAGCTAAGATAAAATGTTAATATATGCACCATTTTTATGTACTGATTATGAGTTGTGATAATTACTGACAATTCCAAATTGTTTTTTGATTTGCATTCTGCACCTGCTGTCGACATTCTGAGTTAATCCTTAGAGTTTTAAAGATCAGAACTCATCATTTTTTTAAACAAGCTGATGTATCTGTAATCAATTGACTCTAATTTGAAACGAGATATTACAGTTTGAGAAAAATATAACAGACAGAGATTAAGAGATGACGTGTTGGAGGATTTTTGATTGCATGGCTACTTTTAATTTGCATTTTGCTATGATTAAGATATTTCATAGAAATGTAACTTTTAGCACGATTCTCCTTTGCATGTTATCTGTTGGACTTGTTGCTGCATTGGCTGTCCAAATGTTGTAATGTGCTTCTTAAGATTAAAAACGCAACATTAAATTCAATATTAGAAATGCTTCTGTATTGCTGTTTGCTGAACATTGTTGAGTTACATGTATTCCAAACAGAATCCTGCAAATGAAAATCTGCAAAATGATGATCCCTGATAACATTTGTGGTATATATTAAACAAAAATGTAGTATTAACATGTTTCGAAAATATTTATGAAATTTTTTCCATTAATTATTTTAATTACTTGGTTTATTTACATACCAAGTGGATGAGTACTTCATTTTCTCAGCAGGTTCTTATTATTTTAATGACTTTTTGCACTAAACTAATAAACAACTTTATGGCAAGCAACACATCTGAAATGCGACGTGCACCTAAATCAAACTACATTTTCTCCCGGAGTACCATGCGCAGTGCGTTGCAAAAGAGTGGCGCTCAGCGCAATGTAGAAAATCATGGTCGTCACATAACCAGTTGTTAGTTACAGTGGACGTGTGCAATGTTAAACGATTTGTAGGTTCTAAGAAAAATTTACTTAAATCATGGAAATAATTTTATGTGTGACTCCATGTAAATTGTCAGCCATCTAACAAAGAAAAATTCTTGTTGATCCTAGAATAGTAGGTACACGATTTTGAATGTATTAAACAAAAGGGTGACCTTTTCTCCATTTATTTGTGCTATTTTGTCGTATCTAAGAGAGCATGCTTTCTACATCTTGATTTACTTGAAACTTGATTGTACAATCTTTCTCCGTCCACATAATTTAGTCTTTTGGTGCAATTTTCTGAATTCAAAGGGTATTTTCATCTAGAGTAAATTGTTCCTGGTTCGGTTTATTTTTAGAAGCCATTTGGAAACTAATTATGTTGTAACTCAAGGAAGTCGGTCAGCTGCCAGTCAACGCCATATTGTTTTCTCAAAGCTAATCGACCTCGCAAACTTTAGAAGCGTTTAGGATTCCTGTGGTAGAAATTTGTCTAGGATTTGCCACATTCTTTTTTTTTGATTTCATTTAATAAAGAATCGCTTGGAAAGTGAAAACATAAAACGCCGTTGGTGGCTTCACAAAAGCACATACTTCACTTTTCCAATCAAGTTCAGGAGCAAAATTTTGAAGTATCCACAGCTATCTGCTAAACGTCGGATATATTCTGCAATTTGTGATAAACACAAAACGCAATTTATTAGATCCTTTGGGTATCTTATGTTCTTTCTCCTTAAGTGTTTAAAAAAGCCTTTCTCTTTTTAATGGGCCCAGCTATAGCATGCCACCTAATCAGTAAGTCTTGGAATAGCAATTTTTTGCAGTTAAAGCTTATAGTTTGTCCATTCCTTTTTTCCATCAGTAAAGATGTTGCAACATGGCATCCGAATCGTCAAATCTTTTTCAAAAGACGCACTGTTTAATCCGAAAGTTCTAGTGTTAGTTCTAATGCTGGTCTTTAGTTGAATTAACACTGGCCATGAAAGCTTTCGTACTCATAAATATTCAGAAATCTTTGATTCAACAATTATCGTTTAATTACTAAAATAAGGTCATTATGATTACTTATTGTAATGAAATATCGATAAATAAAATTTTATACAAAAGATAGAAAATCATCTGAAGTGTTTATTGTATCGAAATACAATAAAGAAGTGACTGGGCAACTCTCGCGGTAAAGTAGAAGAATATCGCAATTTCTATAATATGTATATATGTCAAGGATTCCAATGATTTCAACATTTGACATTTCTTGTTTGGTAAATTAAAAAAAGAAAATCGAGAAGGTTGTGAAAAAGATCGAATATATAAATTAATTACGAGGAGAAATTAGGTTGTTCGTAATTAAAACCAATTATAAAAATTAAATTTTCCATAAAAATGATTAAATTAATCACGAAAAGCTCAAAAGCCGTTGTTGTATGGGATGATCCAACGGTTTTAATAAGACGTCAAAAGTACCCATAGTCACGAAATGAAATTGAATTACCACACACGAAGAAACCTCAGATGTCCGTCTACCATCAGACATGTAAAACGTTTTGCGGCCGGGTGGAAAAAAAATGGAAAGCTCAGATTCAATTTAGAAAGAAGGGCAACGGTTGATTCCTGGATGGTGCACCACGATGATTGATACGATGACCGTGCTGCGGGGTCAATGTACAAATCAAGGTGACCCGTGGTCTTTATTAAACGCACTTACAACTCTTGTAAATCCATATGGAACAAGTTATACACTCCAAGAGGCACGTACAGTAGTAGTATTATGAACTATGAAATAGGACAAATAATAAGAGTTTAGATGATGGATTAGATTCCATCTTTTTAGAACTGTGGAGATAAACGAAATACTAAATAAATCTATTTTTTCCTGTAGCAATTTTAAACGACAATTAAAAGTTTTATTCAATCCATGAACGGTATTCGTTTATTTAACGTTAATGGAGAAATTGCGGATCAACAATCGGCAAAAATTCGACCACCTGTTGAAATCGTTTTTGTTTAACAGAGTTTACCGTTTTGAAACAAATACGCCGTTTTGTCTCGGTACGGTGTGCGGCGCCACCATCGACGTTGTTCCGGTTTATTTTGGCTAATACCGTGTGTTATCCATTGGAAAAAAAAAAGAAAAAAAAATAGTATTGGTTATTTTCGACATAAATGTGAAAATTTGTGACTATTACAACTGGATTCGTACTAAAGAGGATGTTTCATCAAGCGATTATTTAAAATAATTTTTGAAACATCCTGTAAATATGGAAATTAACTTTGAACGTTTTTGAATTATCGTAAACAATGCGTGCGAATTAACTTTAGGGATGGTTCTCGTGAATTATAGTTGTTTAAGGCGTGTACGAATCGGGGATAAGAACAAAAGGTAAAAAAAATTAAAACGAGAAGGAAAGTTGTTTAATGCTTGAACGTTAGACAGGTCTGTAATGAGCGTGAATGTTTTGATCGTAACTTTGCTCGTGTAAACAGCCGTTTGCGAGACGTTTCAGGCATTTATTACAAGATATGGTGGATAATTTAGGTTTCACGGTCGGTTGAATTATTAAAGGGCATATAATGATATAAGATTTGTGGATGAACAAACGAAATATATGATTAAATATATCATAAAAATTTATGAAGTTGAATATTTTTCTTACCTGATCACTCATATCGTAGCCGTTGTTTGTTTGAAAATTGGATTGTGGAATACTGAGCGATAGGTCAACGTTTTCGGATCTCTGCAACAAAAAGAATAAACGATGTTAAAAATCAGTTTGTCGGTTTATTCATTATAATTGCCGTGCATTAGCATTTGAATGACTCAGTACACAAACCAGGTGAGCGTAGTTAAATACAACGTATCTACACGCTTGTTGTAACCAGCCAACCATAACCAACGAAAAAAAAGTTTTTAATTAAAACGAGATGGAACTCGACTTGTTATTTGTAATTTCTTCAATTACTTTAATCATTCTTACTTTCTATTATTATAAAAACAATATATTATATGTATAATTTGAAATTGTAGAGATTCTATTAATTGGATAAAAAATGATTGTTTTAATTATAAAAGTTTGCAGAAGGTCAGATTAAGTTTGGATTCATATATATTTATTATTTCTATAGTTTTTGATGATCTTGAAGATCCATCCTTAAGTATGGCTGTGAAAGGGGAACAAAATATGCAAATGGAAAGGAATGTTCTGAGCAGAATTCTGGGAGCAGAAAAGCGAGAATTTTATACAGTCATGAATACGTCCACTTCAATGAAGCAGAGGTATCTAATTACATAAGAATTTAGAAGATGCAATGAGGTGGGCATGTTTCCAGAATAGAAGAAGGAAAGCTACCTATAATGTTAATAAGTTAGAAAATGCAGAGAGTAAGACCGAAGGGAAAACTGCGGAGAAGACAGTCTATGTGGACGCAGGAAAAGTGCTGGGATGCAGGAATTAGAAGAGAGAGGCGAGAGATAAAGAGGTGTGGAGGCTCAAGATGAAAGAGGCTAGGGTTCGACACCGTTTCGAGGAAGAGGAAAAAGCAAGAAGTAAAATACAACAAAAGACAAATATTAGAGCATGTTTTGACTAAATACTACTAATAGAAGATTATGTTAAGACTTGATACTGTTTGTAGCAAACATTCCACTGCTGGCAGAAGAAAAGATATTGCTAATGAAAGCTTATATACTGCTAATACAATACCAAAAAGTGTTAATGGAAAATTAGGTATGTCTTTCAGCAGATTATTTACGGCTGACAGAAGAATGAATAGTGTTGTGAAGGGCTAATATTATTAATGGAAGACTAGATACTGCTTGCAGCAAACTATTTACTGCTGGTAAAAGACAAGATGGTATTGTGTAAGATAAGATATTGCTAACGGAACACTAGACATTGCCAGTAGAATACTAAATATAATACAGTATTAAATAAAAACCGTGAATTGCATATCTTCTCCTGAACACATATCAAATCTTTTTATAGAATGATGAACGTTTTGACAAATACACCATAATCTTTCACTTTGACCTTTCCAGTATTTTTAACAACTCATGATCAATCTCGTGCACATCTTTTACCATGGCACATATCTGATTTAATATTTGTTGTTCCTCATTCTATGAGTTCTGTAATATTGCAAACATAAATTTGAATTTTTGAGTCTTTTATTTGTAATTCCAAAATTAACATCTGAACAGTCTAGTATAACTACTTATTTTATATTTTATATATCTTCATACTAAAATAGATGACTTACAGATATGGAAAACTTCTGATTTGGTCACTTTGATCCTTACAAAGAAGAAAAATATATCCGAGAACTTAATACAGAAGTACAAAGTTATGATTCTTCTTCAACTGAATATCAAAATAACCAAGTATTTATGAAAATACAATAAATATACAACAATTTAAATTAAGTTTCTCGATTTAGACAGCACGTGGGAAACGTTGTTATTTACGTCGACATTGAACGTACCAAAGAAGAGATTTATAAAAGATCCAACCGCTAGACGACACGAAAAGGGACGGGAATGCAATTTCTGAAATTATGCTGATCACGAATTTTCCATGCCGCACATGTTGGACGTGCTCGTCTCAATCAAAACAAACATTGATTGGGTCATACAGTTTCCAGTTGGAATGTTCTAAAAAGTTGCACAATATCTGCGTTTGGCGTACACCCAACAAGTTACAATTTACTAGCAGAAATTTTGTCTTGATTTTCCTTATTATTATGGCTCATTGGATGCGATTTATTTAGTTCGCCGTGCAATATTAATGTGAAAATAGTTTTTGTTTGGCGTAAAGTGCGCATTTAATCGATTTATAACGTTTTCAAGGATTTAACATGTAAAGTTTTAACTTATATTCTACGTAAGTGTGTTTAATACATTCTATCTGACAAATAACGTGACATAAATCTTTATTGTTATTATTTCCTTATTTGTGGCCTTTAAAGGTATTAACAATAAATTACAGGGGAAAGTTGACTCGATTATTTATTAAGCCATATCTAAAAACGATTTGTTTTAGTAAATAGCAATTTTTATATTAAATGTTTATAATGTTTATTACATATCTTGTGTGAGAATTAATAAGAGAAAAATATGTACATGTAAAAAAATTTACTACATACACAAACAATAAAGTTTACTATAAGCTGATTCCCGGTTTTCGAACTCGGGTCATTCTATTTGCTCGTAAGTTCTGACAACGCAACGTAGTCATGATGGATAGTACAGAAAAACGTGTTGTGCACGTTGTGTATCGGAGTTTTCTGATTAGAGCGGTCGTAAAGTGAATGAAACGTCGCCCACGGATAACAACTTTAACGACTCACAAACCAATAGGAGTTAACGCATAATTTGCTCGTTTCAAAACGGCTAATTTGTTTTTAATCGCAAACTTATGAGTAGACATAACTATGTTTTCTTTTAGAAATGTTATAGCCCCGGTTTTATCGACTACGGTCGATACCTATAATGGGCTTATACTTTAAAGGTTTCTCGTTTTGTAAAAATAATCTTTTGTAGTACTGCGATTGATTTCAAACTAATATGTTTTAAAAAGAAAATCCAAATCCTTCCTAATATAATAGCTTTATAAGTCAGTAATTGTATTGACTTGCACTTTTTTAAATCCTATTTAAACCATAATGGTGTTTGGTTGTAAGTCGTAAATCGCTAATTATTTGCTCGTAAAATAAAGTTTAAATCATTAGTGATACAAGGTGTCCTTAAGAATGCCAGAACATTTATTTAATGCTTGCTCTATATAGTCTATATAATACGTGAGAAGAAGTTATTGTAATTCATGAGGATGTTGCAATTTTCGTAAAATGGTTGCCGACTAATATGGAATTGTCCGTGCCGTCATAGTTCATTGTGTTTGGCGGAGTACGGGGAGAAAGGCAAACACAATTTGCCGAGGCAAGTGTAGCGCGTTATTACTGTTTTGTGGCCCGAATCACTACGGATTTCACTCTGGTACAAATGCAGGGTGTTCACTATGTATGCATACGTCATCATCGTTAAACCATAACGATATCCAAATATCCTATACCAAGTTTCTTTATGAATTATACATTATTGGCCTTCATATCAAATGGTATTTTAAGATATTAAGACTAACTTATTCAAAAAGTGTGTAAAATTTAGACAAAAGAAAAAAATATAGAAGAATTTAGCGCTGAATAACAATTAAAACTAGAACTAACACTAGATCTAGAACTAGAAACATTCGGGTTTAGCCGTCTTAAGAGACGCATGGCTAAACCCGAATGATTCTAGTTTAAGGTCTAGTGTTAGTTTCAGTACTAGTGTTAGTTCTAGTTTTAGTTATTATTTAGTTGTATATTTTTATTGAACTAAAACTAGATCTAACACTAGACCTATAACTAGAAAGTTTTTGTTTTTATTTGTTAGTTCTAATTTTAGTTCAATGTGTTAAAATTGTCATCACTATATCTAACATACAAAATACATACTAAAAAAAATAGATTAACCTTATTCTGAGTTGATTGTTTTCTGTAGCACTCAATAAACCTATTTTGTGTTTTAAACTTTTTTTATGTCATAAAAATATTTCAATTTTCATTAATAAAACGTTACATTTTCATAGAAAATTACCAACTCCCACGTAATTAATAACCGTTTTGGCCCCCTTATCGGTTCAAACGAACCTGCCACCAGCAACTTTTATGTTCAGCTCGCAAAGCAGCAGCAGCAGCAGCAGGGCAAAAATTAAAAAAAATGTCTAAATAAAACAAACAAAAAATGAGGCTTTGTTTTTATTATATCGTAGACGTCGGTTGGGGGAGGGACATTGTTTTGGAATTTATTACCACGTCCGGAAAAAAACGCGGGCCCTTTGTGTTTTCGTTATGACTTCGAAATGAAAAATTGATAATAGTACTTTGGCTCTTCGGTGGAATGAGCCAAATAAAAGAGATGAGAATTAACTCATCTTTTATTATCCTTGTTCAGTGATTTATCGCATTCGGGAAATGAAAACGTCCTACAATTTTTATCTTAAACTGTATTATTACTCCAGCAAATCTCACGTGCCTATTTTGTAATCATAATCTAATCTTTTTAAGTTGTAAATATTTACTGTGTATACAACATTTTAAATTTTATATCTCATTGTTTATTCGGTCATATTTGAAGAAGATGTTTGTGTTATATAAGTTTAAATTAAGTTTTTTTGATATAAAACAGTCCAGTTAATCAACGTACAAATGGCATTATATTATGTAGTAGGTTTAATAGTTTGCGACTAACTTTGCGGGGCGGACAAACTTAACGTTTCCACGATTGCTATTTATGATTGATGCGCCCATTACACGAAACATAAATCTCTTCGACTCACAATAACACGGCATCCGGAGAATATTCCTCCCCTATATACCATTTAATTTTATTTTATTGCCGGACGTCTGGCTATGAGAATATCATGTTTTGCGATGGCTCGGAGAATCGCATCTACAGAATAAAAAAAAACAAACTCATTTGTTGTTTGAAATATACCGGCAACATATCCCGCTAAAAGCGTTAGGTGTACTTTTCAGAAAACGTTTCAGACAAAATCGATATC
This sequence comes from Onthophagus taurus, assembly GCF_036711975.1. Taxonomy (NCBI): domain Eukaryota; kingdom Metazoa; phylum Arthropoda; class Insecta; order Coleoptera; family Scarabaeidae; genus Onthophagus; species Onthophagus taurus. The sequence continues at coordinate 9,308,442 of NC_091967.1, forward strand.
CAGCGCTCTCTTTCTAGCTACCCCAACGAACGTTGCTTGCAAAAAGAGAATTGGACAATGAATTGTGAGATACGAGCGCATCGCTTATCTTGTCATATTACTAGACTGTCAGAAGTATACGTCCTATTGTCGCTGGGATATATATATACAACTATTTTAATTCTCTTCTTCTATTTAGACAGCACGTGAGAAATCGAGTTTATTTACAACGACATTATACTTAAAAGAAATCTACTATTTTAATTATTAGTGTGAAGGTGTTATCGTTCGTGTTATTTGTGATAATTTTTATATGGATTACAAAATTTTACACAATAAATATTCTTCAAATATGACTCTTTAGGCAATAACTTTCACCGATCTCATTGTTATTATATCCACGGTGGAGTAGCAAGATTTGATACAAAGATAATTCATCGACAACTTCAAGAAGCTTATAGATTCTGAAAATTCCGAGAAGGCCAGATAACTAGGGTAAATGTGACGTGATCCAACAGGACTTGAGAAGTTGCTTGAACAATTGAATTTGTTTACCTTTTGTGAAAAAATACTTTTTAGGAATTTGAGTCATTGCATATTTTGCTTGTTATGGACAACGCAAGATATGTAATTACTTATTCTCTCCAGATTTACGATATGGCCTCCTCTAAGCACAAAGCTCTCTCTTAAAGAGACCCTGATTTGAGCAATGATTTGATCATCTTTGCCTGTCTCAAAATTATTGGTAATCCAGGAGATTGTGGAAGAGCACAATCAATTTACCGTACAGCTTACAGAATTACTGTATCAGGATTACAGCAAGGTGTAATAACAATATTTTTAGTGTTCAATGTGTGACAATAAAATCACTACAAATCACAGTCTTGACTAATTCGCAAAAATGAATTTGTATTACGAAGAAGATTCTGGAACTAATTCTGGTCGTTATGCACTCGGTTTCAAATATTTTAAAGTATAAGGTTAGGAAAATGATAAAAATGAGTTAGATTGGTCGAGAAGATGGGTTCGGTTGCGATTTTCCACATCATTGATTAGGATGATTAGTGTTTGTTAGGTTCTTGATTGAGTGGTGCTTACGTTGAGTTGTATTGAATTTAGGATCAGATTTCGGAAGTATTGAGGTTGGGCAGGGGTGGAGTGGCGCTTAGGTTGAGTTGTATTGAATTTAGGATCAGATTACGGAAGTATTCAAGTTAGGTAGGTATGGATTGATTGGACAGGGCTTAGGTTGAGTAACGTTTGTAAGGTTCTTAATTGAGAGGCGTTTAGGTAGAATTGTATTAGTTTTTGATTAAATTTTAGAAATATAAAGTTTGGATCAATGCATAATTGAATTGGGTTAGGTTGTTTTAGAACTTGTTGGGTTTGTAATGGACTTTTTAGGAGTTGTAGTTTAAACAGCTGAGTGTTAACCTGGTGTTTCTTATTTTATCATGTCATGGCTCCAATGATCTGGAACCATCCAATTACAGTCTTGAATTCTTATTGAACTCGATCAAAAACTTCAGTTTAACCTAAATATCCTTACAATTTCTGGCAATTATATTTTAGTTCTGGAAACCTTCAATAGCTCAAGAACTTAACTACTCCCTGATGAATTAGTATCATCATCTATGGTGTGGCTTTATTCTAACTTTTGATTAATGAAATTTTACTAGATATTAATCTTCACACATATTTTGAAATTATCTCGTATTTTGAAATACAATTTTATACCTGGTTAACGTAATGCTGCAGTTTATTAACACTGTCGTATCTCATGAATTTAGGGCATCATTAATTATAGTGTGACATGTGCATGAATGGCTCAAGTGCAGATATAATTTGTAATTCAATACAAAACAATGAGTCTGGCTTATATTCAACTTTCAGAACCACTAATCAGATATGCCAATAACTTATCAGCTTAAGAGAGACTAGAATATATACAAATGTTTTTCCTCAAATCCTCACTAGAAAGAAAATAATATCATAAAATGACTCGTTGTTACTTTACAAAGAACATTGTGGCAAAGAAATTCTGACATTTCCAAAATAGAAGTCAAGATGTTGCAAAATGACCTAAATTTAATTTTTAATCAATTTCAATTACTAATAATTATACTTGTTAATTTTTTGTGAAAAAAGATATTCAATCGATCAAAGATAAGGTAAAATTATAATGAAATAAATGGTCAGTATTAAATAATTTTGTATTCCAGTTTAACGAAGGTCGTGTGAATTATTCAGTCGTTAAACAAGATTGACCCTTAGGCTACGGATACATACGTCCGTTGCATATATGAGCATATTATGACGGCACATTTAAGCGAGTTTTTGTTCCGTTTTAAATAAAACCAAGGCCGTCCCAGTCACATTACATTGTATCTACCTCATTCCTAGTCCCAACAAAAGAAACTCCGTACTAACATCCTACGTATTCTAGAAAGTTTTAATTATCAATTAAATTTATTAGTGCCCTGCATTAGCGTAGACAAGTCCCAATTAGCGTTGAGTAAAGTTAATTAAATTTTAATTAGTATTATATCGTTAAATTAGAAAGAAAACTATTATGAGATACTATTTTTGGATGACATTTGACCTTCGACCATCTTAAACTCAATCGTTTGTAGCTAAATTATATACATCCGGTGATGTTGTGTATTACATAACAAATTTAAAAAAGAATCATAATGTACGAGTTAAACCATAAAAAAGTTTAATGTATTAATGTATACAATTAAGAATATAAAATAAAAAGATATAAAGTTTAATGTAAAGAATGATTACTGTCAAGATTATTTATTCTAAAAAAAGAACATACCAGAATAAATTCACGTACTCGACACACAAATTGTAGAAAGTATGTTAAGTTTCATTTTAGATGAGATCTTGTTGAATTGAAGAGAAAATATTTATTTAACTTTCACCGATTTTACAACAAATAAACAACTTGCAGCAAGGATTAACTACGGTCATTAAGTGTCATCGATAAGAATCAACAAAAAAAATACTTTTACAATTCGCGAATAGATTTTCTCTTGATGCGGATATTTTTCATACCAGAATTTTAAGTTTCATTTGGCGCCGTAGTCGTAATTGAAAATGTCAAGGTGAAATTATACAAGAAATATGTTTAAAATATATAGAAGGTTACAATAGAGTATCAAAGCAATAAAAAAAACTTTATTGTATGAATCATTTGAATGACTAACTTGAATTAATTGATTTATCGCCTTATTTATGCAAAATTAAATCTTGTAATGATTAAGGCTAATTCAAATTAATACTAAAATAATAACTATTCTAATCCCTTTAGTTTCCTTAAATGGATGTTAATGTCAGATAAAGTTAAATTATGCCTATTTGTACGGATTGCAATTGTTAGATTGGTTGAAAGGGACAAGTTCTGTGTGTCTACTAGATAAACATGCATCCCTACCATCTCTCCAAGGTACCTATACTAACTTTGCGTGCTTCTCAACAAATTCGATCTCGCTAAACGTTTGTGTTTACCTTCTCGAAACATGATTAAACGAACTTTGTATTTTAGTTTTAATTGAATTTCTATCGCTTCCTTTCTATTCACGTTGAACACAAAACTTGGCTATTAATTATAATTGTATACATAAAAATTTTAATTAAAACTTTGCTCTTTACGATAATTTGTTGATTACAAAACTCGGATTCAAAATGAAAAACAGATGTTATATATTTTAGTAGGAGTGCCGTAAAATTGTTTGAATTACTTCTATTTCCAAGTAGATTTTTATTACAACCGTCTGTTAAAAACGCCAGATGTACACAATTTCTAAGAATTAACAACGGAAATATAAACGATAAACATCAAAATGTTTTTAAATTCCTTGGTCGTTGTATAGATCGTCTTAATTAAAAATAAAAAATTACGCCTGTTTTAATTACTGTTAGTTATGTTTTAACCTTGAAACAATCATGAAAAAAAAAAACAAATGTATAATTATAAAAAAAGAGTTAAAAATGAATAAAAATATGTGTTATTTTGAACGTTTATTTCATTTTTCTGTTCATTATTTCGTAATAATACAAATAAAAATTCTTTTTTAAACTTAAACAAACCGACGACGTCATGGCCTAAATATGATAAAAATGTTAATAGTCAGACCGTAATCGTTACATTTAATGGCATTCTATGAGTTTTGTTTGCTTAAAACAGGGCACTAAAAACGGCCGTTAAACTAAAGTGAGAGCTGGTTATTATTATTTTTTTTTTATCAAAACGACGCAGAATATCCATAAATTAGTACGAATAATTATCGTTATTATTTCCGCGTGAAAGTTCCGCGAATGTATCTTTATTCGCGTAAGTAGTGGAGCACTTTATGATTCTACTATTTCATTTATACGGAGTAAATCAGATACCACTCTAAGTAATCTGTATCGTTTCACTGCACAAACCCATTTGGTAAGAAGCTTACATAAACTTGATTCTATATCCGACTGAATTGTGCTATAACATGGTTATTATTGCGTAAAATTAATTATGTTTTGAGATTTAAATTGGACAGTTTAAGAATTTGTAATAAGAATTTTTGAAATATAATTTATAATTAACTCGGTGTCGATACTGATGTCATTAGAGTGATGCTGCTATTAGCATGTATATATGTCCTTATATACTTAAGGAGAAGTGAAAGCTGTTTTAATTCTCAAACTAGGGTGAAAGGCTGACCTGAAATATCGATTAATTAATCTATCATCGGTTAATAAAAAAGCACTTAGACAATAGAGAAATAGCACTGAATCTTCATTACAATACACTTTGAACATCAAATTTATCTATGTGGTATAATCAAATATGAAAGAAAATTTTAAACATACACAGACCATACAGAGCTAGTATTTCCAATTTCAAAAGGAAATTGGAGTGCTGCAACAATTTTTGGAATAAATTTTCAATGATGTTATGAAATCGCAGTACAGAAGTGAAATATTAAAGAGCTGTCTTTAAGAAGCTTTATTTTTACAAAAGAATGTTTTACAAAAGCGATGATATGCAACAGAAGCCGATAAAATGACCAAGAGGTGCTCGTACTCCACAGAGTATCAAAAATATAAGGCGATGTATTATGTACAACTCTTAGAAAGTCTGAGATTTCTAAATTACTTGCCTGGGCGTTTGGTTGAATACAGGCTAAATAGTATTATTTAATTGTAAAAGTATTCTAAAAATGTACTGTAAAAAAGGCTGCAGCCCAGACATTTTTAACACGTTGTTGCAACCGACGGTTTAACGAGTCCTCCGAAGGACTGGAGTGATATGTCTTATATGATATGTCTCTAAACTGAGGTTCGGTGTGGAGCTCTCGCAATTGCAAGAGAAATCATTGGTCCTAACGAACTTTGGCGTACATGAAAACCTCTATGTGCTATATGCTGCATACAAGAAGATTTGTTATCTTAAAAACCGCTATCCACACCAACAACTGCAGTTGAGGCATTTCTACTTCATAATAATTTTGTCCACGATCACAATATTGACTGAAAACCTGTTATCATGTTCTATACCAGTAGAGTAGTTTGAGTAGACCACAAATTTAATTAATAATGGAACAGTTCAATTGAGCATGAGCGGAAAATCAAGCACCATACCATGGTGCTTTAGATTTCTCATGGTTTGACGAAATGGTCTAGGTTTTTGAATATGAAAGCAATGGAAATGATCTTGGATATTCTATAATAGATTCTGATTTCTCAAAAATATAATTTACCTAAATCGAGTGATGTAGTGCTTGATTTAGGGCTTTATGAGAAACTCTATTAAATATTAACCTCGAGGCGCTTTGTGATTTTTTTAGTAGGTAATAATTTCACCAGAAGAGCTTTCTAGGTCTTCTCAAAAACTAGGTGTGACGTCGCATAATGCAGCAGATTGGAAGTTCTTTCTCGATAACTCTAAGCAAATGCTCTAGTAGCTCATTTACTCGAATACGTGAAAACGGCTATTTAATTACTCAAACATGACGAACAATATTGGATTATTTGTGTGGATATATAAAACACACAAGTGAGAATGAAGAGCTTCAAGAAAAACATTGGATTACGCAAAGACACCCAGCCATGAATCTCTAAGGAAGTAAATAGGTACGGTGAAGATCAAAGTTAGGCAGACAGTTTCAACTTTCTCTCTTAAAACTTTCGCTTGTTGGTAATCAACTATTCTGACAAAAACATTGTCAGAAATATAAACGGCAAGGAGAAAAGCGTCTAATTATAAAGTTCTTCTTACTACTAATGCTGCTAGCATTTTGAACTTTTGGTTGCAAAAGTTGGTTGCACAGGTTTTAGACAAAAAGAGAAGAACACATAAAACTAACAAGAAGCTGTGACAAGAAATTCTGCGGAAAAACAAGAATACATGTCACATTGCAAAATTTTAGAGCTTAATACTGTAATAATTTCAACAATAATTCTGTTTCCCCAATCAAGTATTAAAATAATATTGCGTCTTTTCAAATACGTGGGTTAATAAGCAGCTGTTAAATGTTTAAATTAATTTAGTATTGATTATTATCGAAATATATATTTTTCATATACAAGTTAAATGTTTTGCTTTCATACTAACACTTATGAACACCACACGAATAATATGCGCGCCAATGAAATAGATTTTAGGTGACGTTCTGTTTGTTTATGAATATTCAATGAGGATTGGGTTTGTGTTGGTATTTACCATATTTTAGTGGGAAAATCTCAAATTGTAAAAGTTTGTGAATTTTTTTTATATCTTATACTCAAACCAAAAAGTGGATATAAAAATAAATCTGTTTTTATTGTCATTTTAATTATAAATGAAATAGGTAAAAAGGTATTAAAGATAATTTCAAAATGAGATCGGTATTCATTATGAAAATTACAAAAGGCCTATTTATAAAAACGACCCTGAGTATAATTCACAGTTATTGCGGGCAATTTAATTTCCATCTTATCGCATTTAATTAAGCGAGCAAAGTTTGATCATAAACGAAGGAACGTGGAAAAATTTAAAAATGCTGAATTACAACAAAAACTAATTCCAACTTTTTAATTAAATCCGAAGCGAGTTCCGACTTCGTTTCTCTACCCACTTTTCCACCGAAACAGTTGTGCACTAAATTAAGCAACTTATTTAATATATCTCTATCTGTTGTATTTGGCCTAGTTTGGTGATTAAAAAATGTTTTGGAACACGTGTACAAAGAGACAGACTTTTTCGAATACGATAGAAATGTTCATAAAGACCATTGTTAATGATAATTGGTACCTAGTATGTAGAGATATTGCACATATGTACCATTCGTTTTGTTCACGCCCCTATAAGGCAAAATTGCAATACATATAGAGATGTGTTTTTAAACCTTTTCGTATTCATTGTAGCGAAATTTTAATGAATGCCCTTTTTCATAGCTTCGATGAGTTGCGTGCTGTGTTATTTTACGCTGGTTCTTCTTTAATGATATGTAATTCGCTCATTAAAAGTCTATTGATGATGGTACACTTCGTCACGATGTGGAATTATCTAGAATTCAAGTTTGTTATTTGCACAATAAACGCTTATGGACAAAGAAAAACGATTACATAGAATCGTTTAATGCATGTTATTATGAGTATAGAAACGGATAATTTCTGAAACTAATTTACGTTTAAAAAAAATTTGTTTATTTATTCAATTATGATTAATGTTCAATATTTTTATCTGATTTTTGTTATTTCCATTTTGAGATTAATTGAAAAATGATGAGGTATATAGGTTGAAGTATTGATTCCATGGTTTCAATTTCGTATCCGATTAAATTAAAAGTCAAACAACTCTCTGGGTTTTGTTCAGAATGCTTTTATGTGTTCTCTTAATTGGTATTTTCTGTTATACGTACGCCTCCGCATTCGATTATGACGTTATTTTTACATCTCTATTCTATCTGATCGATCCGATCGATGGTATAGATTACACAAGACACGCTAAACAAGTTATTATTCTTACTTAACCGATCGCTAAATATTCATAAGGGAGGCCATAAATAATCCTTAATTGTATAAATATAAATAATAACCTCATTGTATATCAATTAATTTTTGTGAAAGTCGTTTTAGTTTAAAAAAATAGAAACTAGGATGTATTAGCCTCGACTTACATAAATAAACATTAACTTTGCTCATTGCTAACTCATTCACGTTTGTGGCAAAAACGAATCAAAAAAAAAATACGACTTCTAATTTAAAATGCTAACATTTATTTGCAACGAGCTGCAGGTTTCTAAATAATGGTCAAATAAATGTCAATATAAAATTTATACCTATCAAGACTGTACTTTCCAATTCAAATCTCGACCGGGATGAAGCAAGTTGTCTCTCCCGCAGTTTGATTGGACATGTCCATTTTAAGCGACCAATTCGTAATGTACTAATGTTCCCAATTCGGACTTTAGATTACGTCACGAGGGAATTTCAACTTAAAGAGTTGTGCGTGTTTCGAATTCATTGTGTATTTTTAAATAGTTGAGTTGAAACTACAATAGCTTGAAATAAAAATAATGGAAATTACAAAGTAAGTGGATAATCTATTTTTTTTTTTCAAAATTTATTAATATTCATTTATTGTTATCTTTCCCACAATGGTCACACGATATCGTATATAGCTAACAACAATGGAGCATTATACAAAAGTAATGCTACAGGAAATACCTGGTAATTCGTTATGCTCTGGTACACAGGGCAAAGTAAATGTGGTAATAAAACTAAAACGGAGATTTAGATCTGAGGAACAGTTAGATACACAACTTTATATTATAGGAATAAGTTGTAAGGGGTGATCAATGCGAAAAAAAACGCTTTGCATAAACAAAAGAAATACCCCCACCATAAAAGTAATTAAATTTTTAATTGAACATTATTTTTTTTTAATATCTTTTTAGGTTCTTACCGTTCAATTTAACGTTCTTAACTTCTTAGATGGACTTCCTTACCTGTAAAAAATAAATTTTCGTTAGTAAAAATACAATAAAAACCTATAAAAGAAAAGAAATAAAACTGAATTAAGATTGGACGTAAAGCAACTATTAAAAAAGTCAATTTTATGGTTGCCCGAACACGTTATCGACGTGTTCCTACGTCATTTCCCCCACATTTTATTATTTTTTTTTTTGGTTTTCTCCCTCCACTTGCGCCAAAGTGAGTTGCGCAAGTAACGAGTAAAAAAGTGCAAAAAAATATATAATGGAAGTGAGCGAGAGAAAGAGAGAAGGAGAGAGAGAGAGAGAGAGAGAGAAACAAAGAGAAAACAAGAGCGAGGTTCTGAAATATGAAAATTAATGCCATCCCGAAACTTTGTAAATTATTCTTTGCGAAACTTGGAGTATTCGATAAATTTGAATAATGCATTCCCGTCCGGAATTCGTTCCGGTACAAAGAGGAAAGAATTTTCATGGAGAAAGTTCCCGGTTTATATTTATGCAGGAAATAATGATGGAGATGAATTATTGTTATAGCTGTTGTTGCGCAAGTTTCAATTACCAAGATACGTCAATGGCAAAGTGTAAAAAAAATGTATAAAAAATAGTTGTAATGGAAGTTAATGGCTTCGTTTGGGTTCTGTTGCCAGAACTATTCTGGAACGGTTCCGAATTCGAGGGAACAACTTGAAATCAGTTTCAAATAAGAAAAATCAATTATGTTAGTTATAATTACGGTACGATAAATCCGAATGTTTCTGGTTCTAGGTCTAGTGTTAGTTCTACTTTTCGTTTAATAAAAATATACCATAATCTAACGTTGAATAACAATTAGAACTAGAACTAACACTAGAGTTAGAACTAGAAATATTCGGGTTTAGCCGCACGTCTCTCAAGACGGCTAAAACTGAATGATTCTAGTTTTAGGTCTTGTGTTAGTTCTAGGGTTGCTTCTACTTTTAGTTCAACAGAAATATACAACCGCCTGAATAACTGTATTCACCACCGTGCCTAAAAATTGAGTTGTGTCCAATTGTTGTATCTATGGAAGATTTTGCAAAAAAAAAGATCTTGGCTTAGAAACGTCCAAGACGTCCAAACTTTTGATGTGTGGTCCGGAAACAAAATTGTTTTGATCAAAATTTTGTGTCATAATCAATAAAGAACTGAGTTTGATGGCAATAATGGAAGAGAACTGGAAAACCTAATTGCAGAAAAAGTTCGATGAGCACTGTAGGCTTGTGCATTCCACTATCGTGAAGTATCATACTTCTAGATTATTTTCTATGGAGATATGTATAGTTACTAGATGATCTCAAATGTTCAGAAAAGTGGTTGCGCTTCTCTCAAACTAGTTATTAAATAATACCAATTCAATAGCCATGAAAAGGTTTGGTTATATGTCGTATTGTTTTTTCAAGAAATAAGTCCTCAATCTTTGTGAAAATAGAAAAGAAATTTTTACTTTCGTATATGGTGTAGGTTCATGTATCATTCTATTTATATGATGATTCAGTTAGGGTTGCAACCAGATGTCCTGCCACAATACCAGGATACCATATCTTACTTAGATACTTAGATTAATCCGCTATCTAGCTGAAGATACAATAATTTTATAGTAGCAGTCTATTTTATACTATGTGGTCTTTAACGTTATATGTTCAATTCCACCAACCAACACAAACTATTCTTGACTGGATAACGTAGTTTGTTGGGGTTTAGCAATCCACTAGTTTTCAAAGAAAAAATAATTTCAGTTTTTTAATGGTTCTTTGAATTTCCTTTCTAACTTTTCGATTATTCCTTTCAGAGTTATTAAATGGAAATTGGAATTGTAATGTTAGTTCTACTCAAAATTGGTCGAATCATCCTTTTATTATATTAATAGAACCATTTAACAATGACCTAACAAGATATATTGCTGTATCATGCAGCGCTCGACATTTGCTAACTCCAATCTATCGATTATTAACCTGTCACAAATATTGATCCATCGAATTATAAAGTCAAAATGGTATGTAATTAAAATTTTGCCCTTTTATGAGAATTTTTATACATAGAATTTTAATTAATGAATAAAGAGTTTTAATGAATAGACAATTCATTTTTTGTTTGAGCGATAAAAACTAAAAAGATAAAAAAAAGAGTTAAATTAAAAAACGGAAGATGTAATTACAATCTGCTTGTGCATCTCGTTTCATAAATAAAAGTGGCAATCACCCCATCTCGGTGCCGGACCGAACCCTCCTACCAATTACGTTAATTTTCAAAACCTTCGAAGGATATGATTTAAATTCCATTCTCTATTGTGGGCCCGCAAGTACTTATTACAAGATGTAATCATAGTATTCACACGACATAAAAAAATAATTGTGGGCCGGCCGAGTTCATTGTAAACCGCTTCGAACGGCAAAAGAGTCCTTATGGACTGAAGCGATGCGGTTCGGACTCCACCGTGTTTCACTGTCCCTTTGGGGGGTGGCTTCGACCTTCTCTAAGTGGTTACGATCCACAAAATTGTGTTTCGAATTGTTACTATTTGCATAATATTCGAATACATAATAAATTTGCTCGGTTGTTTAGGATATTGAATAAATTTTCTTTTATAAAAAAAATAATAACAACGTTTAGCATAATAACTTTAATAATCTTCAACATAGTATGTTAATAAGCATATTTTTTTCAGAAGAAAATTCATTAAGGAACATTGTTAAAACAATTATTAGTGATGAGTATCTTAGCGTTTAAAATAGTTTCATCGGTCCATTTGATTCCCTATTACTAGGAAAGGTTTGTTATTTACCTGATATATCTTTCTGTCTAGAATACTAACTGTTCTAGATCGTTCTTCTTAACAACCATCATTTAACTTGTGTAATCTGATGAACAATTTCTTATACACTTTTCAGAATTTTCTGAAATATTTTCTTGTAGATAAATATGACATCGTAGTACGTCATTCTTGGTATACACATCAAGACACAACCGTCCAATAATAAATTTTCCCCATCCCGAGCGTAAAACGTCGTAATATCGAGGATTCCAAGAGTAAGTGGTGTGTTTTCTTCGCGATAAATCACGAGCGCGTAAATCAACTTTTGTGTATCTGCCCGTTTCTGGAGCACACTTTAGAAATAAACCGATTTATCACGAAAGAAAGTATACGTCAAGCCGATTTTTATATTTTATAAAACAATCTTTATTGAATTTCGCAGCCGTAAATCAAAGAGGACCCCTTTGTTTTCCCTTCGCACAGTATAGCATCGCGTATATCAACAGTGTAGGTCCTTTATTTGTGAATTGAAAGGTAGATGCGAACACGAGGCTATTGTGACCCCTCAACAACAACTATTGTTGCTCAAGAGGTTACGGAACAACAACAACATCAACAATGCGTGCACCAATTAAATTGATTTAAACTAATAACTACGAAACGCTGACCTGAATGGTGGGATATAAACGAAATCCACGTTTGGACCACGTCGTGTATTAAATCGTATAAATCAAAAACAACCCATTTGGTATAATCGAAGTAATACATCAGGACGTACATGGAATAAATGGATTATGCTCCATTCCACTATCGTTGCACCGAAGCTTTTATTCTATAGATGGGATAAAAAGGAACGATACAACAATATCCGAAGCGGGTGCAAGTCGAGGAGAAAATATCTTTGGAATACGGAAGACGCTTTTTCTCTACTCGATTACTTTCACGAAGAAACGCTGATGTATTAAATTAATAGGTATTACATGAGATTATTTCCTCATATGTAAGTTTCTTGTAAAATAAATCTTAAAATCGATTAATTTTCAATGATTTTTTTATAGTTAGCTCGAAGAAGAAAAGAGACGAAAATGGATTTTTTTCGTCATCTTTTCCATTAAACGAAGTAGTATAGTACAATCAGTGGGATATAAAAGCGAGGTAAATAAAGAAACGTCACGCACAGACGCGTTGATAAAAATCTCATTATTTCATTTATAGTCACAGGAAAAAAGGAATAAGTTTCTCCGAACCGCGGAATTAATCGACGTCGACTTTAATTAATTTCCCGCGATAAATGAAACGAAGCAATTTTTATTTAAATAAAAGAATGCAAGTTAATTACTACAAATTTATGGTTTTTAATTTAAATGAAACAACTATTCGGAAAAGGGGGAGGCTAATCAAACCTAACCGATTGTTAAATAAAATCGTAAAATTAATTATGTCACTGAATGCGTTTGTAAAACGTTTCCGAACGATCGTCCCGCATATTTTATGAGAGAGGATTTTTTAAAAGGCTTACATTCCCTACAGTCCAGAAAAACTTGTCACTGTAAAACAAACAAGGGCCATTAAAATTCTTGTAATGTTATCCCAGACGTATCCATTCATTATCCGGATTTTTGTACGAGTCAATTCGTTTTATGTCCTAACCGCTCCTTCTAGAGCAATAACACTTAACATCCGTATTTAATTATTAAAAAAAAGCCGATTTTGTATTAAAAAAACTAAGAAATATACTTTAAACAGTTTTTCTAAACAGCAAATAAGTTTTATTATTTTATCAAATTTAATCTTAATCAAAATAATACATCTAAAGCTTTTTATGTGTGTAGATTTAAAGATATAAAAGGAACAACTCGAAACATTACAATGTTATTATCTCCCATCATACATAATAATAACCTGCATCACTCAGAAGATGACATTTACAAAGGAAGCAAAAAAAGAAACGAAAGATAAAATCATCTAAAAACTCTTTTAAAATGTTACAACTAAAATTTTTCTAAGAACGAATAAATATTAAATATTCGTTTAATTTTTTCTAAGAAAACTTTAAAAGGCAATTTCTAGTACATAACAAGCAATAAGAACGGAGTAATTCAAATCAATTTTCCAATTTAATCGCTGTCATAACCAATATAGTATTCTCCCCTCCCCTTTCTTTGTAGTAATAATCCTACCGTTGATTACGATGCGGGTTGACGTAAATGCAAGCTGTATGACGCGGCATGGCGAGGGAGAATGTGACATTTGATTGTCGGAATAATCGGCGGATAGTCCTGAATATTACATGTTACGTGACAAATTTCAATATAACATGCACCTGCACACGTGCACGATTGTTTTATAATTGACGTAACAATAATACGTTGCACTCCACCATGAACAGCATGTATTACATTTAATATTCAAAACTAAAAATAATAACTGTTATTTTATCTTATTTTTATTATTTTGGAAATTCAGATATAATTGAAAAGTTTTCTGAAATAATACATCTCTTAATCTACTTAGAATCTGGGTATCTGCATTTGGTTAACGTAGAATTAGATTAGCAGAGAAAATCACAATATGAGATAATACAATAGCAATGACCATGGCTCTTATTTCCTGTATGACCTTTCAACCATTTAGTTGCAATACAGTTATGAACATCAGTCTCTCAAGTGATTTGAAGAATTTACCAACATTGAGGAAAACCGTTATTGACCCATCGCCAGCACATCAACAAAGATGGTAGTTCTGTTGCTAAGTTAATTCAATTATATGTACTCCAATAGAGCATCATCACGATTTTTCTTATTATGTTATAATCATCATTCCTATCAAGTATGGTGTATACTTAACCCTAACAAATAGTTCTTGCTGCGAAAGAAATTAGGAATGCATATAATAGAAAATCCGGGGAAATGTAGGCATGATTACTAGATTGTTCAAAACGGTATTGTTAACAGCAATATCTTCAGGAGATACAACGCAGATTTTAGAATGGGCAGAGCGGAGCTGAGGAAGAGAAGCAGAAAATCTGAGAAAAATTACAAGAGAAAATATTTCCGAGGATGGACTTGAGAATATATTGAAGAAATTAATTACAATGAAACCGGAGTGGGATTTGGTGAAAGAGGATTGAGAAATCAAAGCGGGAAGAAACAGTGATGGTTGATAGATTTGGAAAGGAAATTGATAGTAACAAGATATGATTAAGAATGTTCTTTGGAGTACTGCAACATTTGGAAGAGAGAGAAATGTTGAAGCAAATCTACGTTATAACTTTGGTATTATTTTGAATATTAGTATCCGCTATATCTAGTACAGCTCTAAAGAGTTGGTAATCTACAACTTGGGTTGGGATGAAACAGTTATTGATGTTTGGAAGCTTTCGATAAAATTAGCTGAAATTGTTATTAGAAAGGCAGCTTTTCATATATATTAGAAAAATTAGCGTAATTTTATGGTGAAGTTTAGAAGCATATCCTAAAACATATCTACTTCGTAGTATTGAGATTCAAAAATGGTGCTCAAATGAATTATAATACTAAATAACCCCAAACTATTGTTTTCTTGAGTTGAGCGTATAGAAGATTTAAAGACAATATGTTATACACATAAAAAAGTATTGCAACATATATTGACTTTTTACAATAGATATTTACACAATGATAATACTAAGAAATAAGAAAAAAATAACATAACTAATCAGATCTCTAAGAATTATATTAAACATACCAGAGCGTGATGTCACGACTTTGTTCCCATAGCTATTACCAAGCGCATCTGTGTTGCATTAACATCGCTATCGTTTTTTCCATCTAAAAACCACTCTTGTGGAACGTAATATATTTTCCATTAACTCCCAGATGTACTTCGGCTCAAATTCTTTTTTAATTATAGTTTAGTCCCCATCGAATAAGGACAAACTCGGAATGACTTTAACATCTTATTAGCTCGATCAATACGGTTAATAAACCTCGCCAATGATTTGGTTTTAAAATATTATTCATTATCCAGCTGCGAACTATTCCGACTTAAATGACATACTAACTCTCAACACATAATAAATACTTATATTCTCAATCAATTGAAATCTTTAGACGAAGTTTAATGAAACTGTTTCAACATTTTTTTTCCTGCAAGCTAACGGCCGTTATATGTATGTGGTACTTAACTAGAGTAATGGTTTTATTAAAAACACGAATTACGGTTAACGAGGGCGATGTTTTTGTACGAACGAGTCGTACATAAATAACAGGATGTTTCAATTAAATTTGCATTTAGGTAGATCTTGGCTAGTAAGTACTTGAAATGACATTAATTTAACATGTTGTCAATCGTTATATTCATTCAAGTACGCAAATTGTAACTCAAAAAAAAGCTTCTCTTACCCTAAACGTGAGGTTGCGGAAAAGAGAAAACTTGACAGACTGTGAAAACGTCCAAACCGGTTTGATAACAGATTGGTGTTAATTGCCAACAACGCATCTGACCCGAAATGAATGAGACATCGTCACGAACACGCACGCGTTCATTGACCATTTCTATTTAACGTGGTCCGAACGATCACTAAAACCACGTTCTAAAATGCTCTATAGCCGTGTTAAACTCTGTATGTGTGTGTTTTTCCTATCTAAAAATAACGACAAACACGTTATGTAAAGAGCGACCCAATTATGGGTGATTTTTTGAGCACGCGATACCACCATAAATACTACATTACAAATATTTACATAAAGATAATACTCAGATACCGTTTTTGAATCAGAAAATATAAATCTTTATAAAATATTACATAGAATAATTCATTTTTATTATCGAACATAAAACTGAAATTGATGTCCAATTTATTTTGATAACGAAAAATTTATTTTGAATTTTTTTATTTATTTATAGAATTTAATTAATAAAGCCAAAACAAACCGCACAGAGAAATGTGATGTAATAATACTGTTATGTTCATTCCACTGCATAACACATAAATTATCTATCATTAGACCTCACTTTTATAAAGATTTTAATTCATATCTTAAAACGTCTATGACGTTTTGGCTTATATGTTTACCGGTCACGCACTTATATTTATAAATATATACAGAATGTAGCACAAGTATGTATACTAAATTTAAGAGTGTAGAGTTCATGGTAACAGAATCAATTTTTGCTTATAAACACATGCTCAGAGTCGATCTCAAAAAAAAGCTAATATAGAATCTAATATAGATTTCGTGTAATCTGAGTCGTTATCAGTTCAACAACAATCTGCAATGTGTAATAATTCTTTTTAGACAATCATACATATCAGTATTGGTCCAATATAGACACATCTATGATAGTTCGTTGATGTTATCTTTGGCATTCTGAATGACATGTTGAATAAAACTGCAATAAATTTTCTGTCACTGTAGAAGCCGTTATATTTATTCATTTTCACTCTGCTCGGTAAATGAGACCTGAAAAGTCCTGCTGCCTTTAAAAGTTTTTGCCCTCTTCCACTGAAAGCCCAATTTCATTGTCAAAGTCGCTATTTTCTTCATGAGAAGAAATTACACCCATAACAACATCTACAATTCTTCCGAATCTTGGATATACGCAGATTTAAAAAAGGAATTGTATTGGTGTTTTGATTCAAATGAAGATGGTAATTTTTTAAAATATCAGTGATTAATGTAGCGCTGAGAAGACTTCAGTAATGTCATTTCGTGGTAACTTTTGAGGAAATGATTTCATCACAGCTTTTAAAACTAAATGTGGTTCCATTTAACAATGACAGAAGATTAGCTAAAAAAATTTTTTTTATTAGTGTATAAATAGTAAAATAACTTTAAAAAATTCAACACTATACAATCGAAAAACTACGAATCATCACGTACTTTATCAATTTGAGTTTTCAGTTGGTCGTGTACATTCCGGATTAACACACGGTTCAAGACATCACCATGTGTGCAAGTTTATTATTTATTGTGGCCAAACAATGGGGCCTTCTTGTGGGAACATAAAATGCACTTCTAGAGAGAGCCATTGTGTCCGATATCGGTACAACAAAACAGCATCGAAGGGCCCATATAACGTAGTATATCGCGACCCTCGCTGTCAATCATTTCATGTTTTATGAATGGATTATGTACGGACATAAATATTATGTAAATAACGTCTTCGTCGAGTGATACACGCGTTTGCCATGCTAGTGTCATTGTCGTGAGGCCGTTAGCTTTGGATTTGATGGTTCTTCTTTGGCAATGATCCAGAGAGTCAATTCAATCAAAACTGGTTCAAATAGCTATGTTATTTTCATTAAAAATAAATATGTATATAAAAAGTTTAATCCAATTATACAGGTTTTGATCTGATGGTAAGAGCAAATATATTTTGGCGTAATGAGAATTAAAACAAACGTGCTATACGAAAATATTTACCGTTAGCGCTTATTTATTGACTTGTTATTTTATATAGGTATATAGAATCTGAATTGATGCGTGTTTACATTCAATTAACAAACAGCGCGAATCTATATTTTCACATAATTTTGGCCCGACGGCATTATGAACACGATTGAAGCGAACGCGAATTAACGAAATTGCTCGACATATTGTGTACCCCGCAGTTCAATATGTGGTGCGCGCCTATCGCATATTCATGTTATGGTAATGTTATCGAACCACACGGGATAAGAAAATTGCTTCCGAAGAATCGTTTTGACCAAGAAGAATACTGTTCGGTGTTAACATCCACCGTGATTCATTATGGCGGAATTTTAATCAATTATGGTTAAGTGTTGAAGAGGTATCCATTAGGGGACATCACCGGTTACTGTCTCACGAATAACATGTCGTGAGAATTAACTGGATTTAATTAATCTCGGTTATATCCAACAGCTGTTAACTACTTACATTTAATCGTTCTAAAACGCTATAAACATTATGTTGGTTTTTCCCAGAATAAAAAAAAATTAGATAAAAATTGTTCAAAACTTAATAAACAACTTTACCATTCAGATTCGAGAATCTTTATAGGCAACGAGCCAGAATCTTCTTAATTAATCTTAAATAGATGGACCATTTATTGAATCACCCTACATATTTTATTTTACGACTCCTATAACTAACTAGATAGAATTAATGTAGGTTTTAAAAATAATTAACATGTTATTTAAAGCGATTAAAAAATATATATAATCAAAAATGTTAATCCTGATAGGTCGATCTTGATTAAGCGTTTCCTCGGAAGATCTATAAAATTTATTGCTACTTATATAGTATTAATTAAGAACTTTAATTAAGTTCCATTCATTTAAAATAAATGATTACGGATTCCACCTCCGGTTTTGAACCACATGAGTATCGAATGAATCCATGAAAAAGAGAGAAAAAAACACGATGTACGGGGCAACATTTAAAAAGAAAGTTGTAAAACTTTTAGCGCTCTTGTCACGTCCGAACTACAAAATTGCCTCCGTAAAATAATTCAGGACGCAGTAAAACCGCTTTTACGACCTCTCCGAAGATATTTCCGAAAGTTTTTCGCGCTTCGTGTCCCGTCATAATCGTTCGGTTTCGATATCGTTACGAATTCGATCTCGGCACGTTGTTATTTTAAATCGGCATAAATTTATTTATATAACTGTAAATCGCGACCCTGTGTCGCGTTCGTTACATTGATAATTTAATGGAACGAGGCGAGTGTTTAACAGTAGAATTAATGTCTCGGAATGAGCTATAGGCCAAAATTTATGGAACCGGGAAAATCTCATTAAGAATGGAGTTGTTGGGTTTGTTCGGGTGATAGCGCGGGGGACGATCATTTTATTCCCACCCTCTCTCTTTCTCCTCAGCTTTTGCGGTCCGTGTGCTTCCGTGTCACTTGATCGATATTTGTTGGGTTCATTATTTTGAAATAATGACTGAAACTTTTAGCTAATGACCTCCTATTTACCAACCATGTATATTTACGGCTTTAAACTCGTTAATTAATGGATTTAGTTACTTTAACTACTTAAACAACATTTTTAACGTCACAGGAAAAATTGTTAAACTCGATGTATACGAAATCTATACTAGAGATCCAATTAGGTGAACAAAGCGGTGAACTGGACACAGGTTCGTATGGACGAGCGAACACGCATCCAACCCAAAGATATATTACTCATTAAATTTTAATTAACAGAGTGTAGCCATTGTTTTAATTACGCGTAGTCGATCGGTCGCGACGGGTAATTGTCAGCAAATTTATAACGAAATTAAATTTTATCTCAATTCAATAATTGGCCGCCCACTACCACCCAATTGGACAAATTCATCGAGAATAATTTAATGGCATGGTAATATTTTAATTCAATGCCATTCTGCCTGGTTCCGAATTACACCGAAAACGTTATCATTACAAATAAAATCAACAAAATTTAATAAATATTTTCTATTAAGTATTATTTGATTAACACAAAAAGAAACTATAATAAATAATAGCTGGGTTAGGCTTTCAAATATTGTCTTTTAGTATTCAACATACAAATTGAACTCTAATAACTATTTTAGAGTATCTCGATTGGATAGTATTGGTGTGTATAGTAGGAAATCCTTTTTTAATTACTATCGATTTCAATTGACTCCATGTTTGGGAAGAATAAGTTTGGGATACTGCAAATTTTGTTATGATTGATAACTAATCGTAAGAATAACTAAGTATGGACACACTTTTAGAGATACTGTGCATCATTGGGAGCTACAAATTGATAAGATGTGTGAATAGTAGAAGAGAATGTTTAAGGTCTGTGTCGAAGTAGGCTGAAGTGTTCTGGTCACCATTTTTTGTGAGCATTTATTTTACTGTATAAAAACCCAACCCAAGTATATAATGAATTTTCGCGCTATTTCAATGCTATTTGCCAAACGTCATGCATCTTCTTCTTCTTCTAATGGTGCTACAGCCCGCTCTGAGCCTTGACCTCCTTCAGTTTCTTTCCCCATCAATCTCTATCCATAGCCGCTCTCTTCCAGCTCTCCTCCACCTCATCCTGCCATCACTTTCTGGGACTTCCCGCTGGCCTGCGTGATCTATTTTAGATCCAACTACGTGGCCAGCCTAACAGAGTCTTTGTATTTGGACGAAAACGGATATAGACATCCCTTTATACATTTTGTACAATTGGCGATTGTACCTGGATCTCCATTCCCCGTCTTCTTGCTTTGGACCAAATATTATTTTTAGGATTCTCCTTTCAAATACGCTTATATAGTTTGTGATTTTCTTGGTGAGGAACCAGATTTCGCACCTATATGTTAATATTGGAATACTTTTATATAAATATTTGCATATTTTTCAGTTCTGCCTGAGCGTGTTTGGGTTCAAACTTTGGTTTTATCTGCATTTATTGATAGACCCACTTCTCGAGCATGGTCTTATAGTTCGATAAATATCTCCTTCGCCGTTGTTATTGCTCCTCCCATTATATTAATGTCGTCGTCATATGCTGCTATTTGGAAGGACTTATTATTGAAGATGTTTGAAGAATTGATCGACATTTTTCTTATGACATATTCCAAGGGGATATTGTTCCAAACTTCAAAGTATCATTACAATTTTCATAATATTAACTTTCACTTCAAAATAACATCCTAAATTTGTCTGTCAAATTTAGTGATAATTAAAAAAAATGAAAGTTAAAAGAAAATAATTGCCCTTGCGTGTAATAACACATTTTTTTATCAATGCTAAAATAAAAATTAATATAATTTGATAAATCTATTCAAATAGCTAACCTTTGTTGATTCAGGTGGAAGGAACTTGTAAATACACACAACGACATTTGATGATGTTTAACATGCACGTGAAAGTCCTAATAAAACCACAGTTGAGCTGAACCGGTTTATAGCAATATTTACAATACGACCACTTTCGTGTTGATGCGATTTGAACGCGATCGAATTATTTACCGTGAAATCATTGTCGATGATGTCCTATTTTGATAAGCTCTAAATAAACTTGTTAAAATGTTTTAAAATTGTAACATTGTAATTTCTTGCGTTGTCTGAGAAAATACATCAAGTTGAAATCTCCCGAAAAGCGGGTGACGGAGATAAGACAAGACTTAGGGTGGGGAGGGGGTGAGAGTGGGAAGGGGGGACGGAAAAGTTAAATTGTGTTTGTCAAAAGGAATATAAAATGGCTTTTTCGAAGTTATAAAGTGCTTTTATTATTCCCCTCCATGCGGATTCGTATTCTTTATAAGGAGACGGGAGGGAAAATATTTTTCAAAGAGCGTTTTGAGGTCGACCTCGTTCGGACCTTTGCTGAGGCCGCTATTTGTAAAATAACCGCTGGCATTTTTGCGTTCTATCTGAACTACTTTAACCGCCAAGTCTTAAAACGTTTATTATGTTCACGATTGTTTACCGGACGGGGAGGGACCGTTGTAATGACCGCCCGTTCATTTATCAATGTTTCTAAAATTAAACATCCTCCCCGGTGAAAGGGCCACTAAATTTAACTCATTTCTCGTTAAACACGAACGCAAACAAAGCAAAACCTCTTTGATATGGTAATGGCTTAAATAATATATTCCTTTTGATCTTAAACTTCAAGAGAAGTTAAGTGCTCGCGCCGGTTCGCGTATATAGTTTTTTCTTGAATTTTTTTCTTTGGATATTAAGTTTTGTACATTAAATTCTTTTCCCCCGTAAATATTAGTGATTCATATAGGTTCTTTTAAACATTTTATATACGATGTTATGTTTTTAATGATAAATTTATTTTTATAGAACAAAATTTATTTCTTACCACAAATTTTTAAGTCGCTATTCCTATTTGTTCTGATTCCTTACCTGAAATTAAAGAGAAAAATTATTAACCCAGTTAAAATAATAATCGGTTAGAAATTACAAAAATCAATAGGCCAAATGTTCGTTCCAGTTTTAATGCGATTTAGTTTAAATCCATCAACCTACTCTACTTATTGAAGAATTCTTAAAGAATTATCGAATTATTTCTCGGTATTGTTTTTTTTTATTGAGTAAGTAGGAAAAGAAAATGAAACCAGAGGGAAAAACACGTAAAACATAAAAGCGCCCATTCGTCGCTTTATGTTAATGCGATGGTAATGCGTCAAGCTTCAGTAAACACAAAGGAAGCTTTTAGGGTAACCGTGCGATTTGTCACATGCCCTCTCACATTCTTTGAGTCCGCCCACAAATTGTACGTGCTTTAGATCATGTATCATTTATTAATAGATTTCAGCTAAGGATACAACAAACATATTCAAAAGGTATTTAAAATTTATATGGTGTTTGTTGGACTGTAGATAAACCATATGGAGAATTCCTTCAAAGGGATTATAGCCAATTTATCATAAATTTATTTCCATACAAGTAACTGATGCATTTTCAGGCACCAAAGAAGCGTTTGCCAAGAATTAAAAAATCGATTGAAATTGGTAATCGATTAATTAAAGGTTTTCCTGAAATAACTAGATTACTATACGTATAAAGTAAATTGGAGGCCAACTTACCTTAGAAAATTATAAGCACTTCTAATTAATATCTCCTAAGTAGTAAAGCACGTTGTTATTGTAAAGTGACAAGAATTTTTGAGGTTATGTTGTATACAAAATCAAAATGAGGTTGGTAATAATAAATGCGGGAAATACAATTTAAATGAATTGGAGCGAGTTCAAACTTATTATGGAAAATAATAATAATAATTTTTCCATTTATTTAAATATATTTGGGATGAAATTTTTAACCCAAATAAATCCAAATTTTATACATTTTGACAGTTATAGTTCAAGTAGTGCCACCTATTAATAGAAATAGTAATTATGATTTTTTAATTCCTTGTTTATTGCAAATAATTTTTCTTAATTCAAAAGGATTATAAATGTATTTATTAATTAAACAAACTGGAATTAATTAAACGCTGGATTTTTGCGTTTTTGTAAGGCAATAATATAATTTAACAAAATTAGCAGAGTGCGCCATCTATTGATAAATAATTTAATTAAATGGACACAAATTTGAAAATTTTAATTTTATTTTACAATTTTGCCTAAAATATAATTTGCACCTCTTATGTTGCATTAGCTATGAATATGTTATCTAAAATGTTTTTGATTTTATACCATACACTTAAAAAACCTAAAGAGAATCTAAAGTCTATTTGTAACTTTTCTGTATATCAAAATATTGATCTTGATACAAAATTGCAATTAGATTAACACCAAAAGATGACATTGATTCAGTCCGAGTATAACGATAAATTTGGGAAAAGAATACAGCCGTTGCAGCAATTGCTTTTTGCTCATGTCGGTCAACATTGATTGATTGCCATCAAGTATTCGAAAATTTAGAAAAATCAATGATAACAGTGACGAGCAGCAGTAAAAACAATTATATATATGCAAGGGAACAAGCAAGAATGTTCGAGAGATTGAATTGGTTGTTCATAACTGTCAATAACAATGGGAAAATGATACACTGCAAGAAATTAAATTTTATTTTAAGTTGTATCAATCAAAAGATTGTGTTCAGAAGGCAGTAGGAAAATTTAATAAGATATTTTAAAGTATAATGCTTGTTTCGACAAGCTTGACCGTAATGTCATCAGCTCCAACCTTTAAAGCAAATGAATTACTTAAAATAATCAAAGGCAAAATGGCACATTTCGCAATTGGTGGTGTCGTGGCAAGAATCTTCAATTATGCTATAAATATTTGCTAACGGCACCACACACGAGCCACGATTCTACAATCAATAATAGGAGATACATCTTTAAATCCACTTTAATACACTTAAATACAAAATAAGGTTATTTTATTTAGTATCTCCTTTTAAATAATACAACTATTATTTAATTGAAATATTTTTCGTTACTTTTCATGCTGTGGTTTTAGTTTTTTGTTTCCATTTTTATTATTGTTTCCATAAAAATTTGTTGCAAAAATATTACATTTTAAGGAATAAAGTTTTAACTTTACATGAGTTTGCTTTGCTGTCTCTCTTCTTCCATCCTGCTAAGATACTGCCCATTGCAGCCTTTGAAGTCTGATGAACTGTACGAGAGGTGTTCTGCGAGGAGGTGATTATATCTGACTCTTCATATAGTTATCTTTGATTGGCCCCAAATTCTCCTTAACACATTTTTCACAAATATGCTTAGCTTACTTTTTGTGCTCCCTGTCTTAGTATGTGGGATATTAGCATGGGTGATTTTTCTAAGAATTTCCAGCATTTCAACTTGATCTATGCAAGTCAACACCTCCTCATCATACAATGTTTGATGCGATTACAACAAGAATGCAAACAATTTTGGAGTGAACTCGTATTTAAGACTCGTAAAGTCTTGTTTTTATTTTTATCTGGTATTGAATTGTTGATTTATGCCATCTATTATGCTGATGCAATTTGGGTTGCCAGAACTTTCATTTATAATTCTTTATTACTCTGCAATAGTTTTATATATTATAAAAAGGATATTGTGACTTTTTGTAAGCTTTCAAATTTTCCTGATAATCTGATTAAACACCGACTATCTAAGGTTATCAGATCTGATTCAATTTTATTCCATTTTAACATAAACGCAATTTATACTTTTTTACCTTAGATTTAAACACATAAATTAACTGATCTAAAAGATTAAAACCGAATGAAAAATAAGAAAGAATATTTGCAACCACTTAAGACTTAATGGCTTCAACATTGACAAACCTTAATGATCTTAATGTTTTTCTCTCTCCATCTCATCTGGAGACGTCGAAAAAGCCGATTCGCACGTTTAAACGATACAAGGCATTTTCATTAAGTGGCTGAAGCTTGAAGATGTTACCATAACTCGCAATTTAATCAAAATGTAAATTGCTTGTAATGAGAGGCTCATTCCATTCCGCAAGAAACAACTCTCAGTGATGTAAATATATTACTTATTTACTAATCAATAGAAAGTCTTGTAAATAACTATAGGTTTGTTGGTCGTGCGTCAATTGTGTAATATTAAAATTGTACAACGTAATGTAGTGTTAATTGAAGACATCAAGTTGTATTTAAAATGAAAAGTTCTTCTACACCTAATTATTTTTTTTAAATATTCTCACGTTATATTCTTTTCTCGTTATCTTTTCATATGATGAACAGAATGAGATGAACAGGATGAGAAGAACAGAATGAGACGAACAGATGTCCCCATAAGATAAATAAACATCTGCGCTTGGATGCTCGATAATTATATATCATTATAAAGCAACTTTTTTTATAACGATAAAATTACTTCTTGAAATCTTATGATTAAATTACTTCGACTAAGATGAAATAGAAATTTTATTACAACACAATAGAAATTTAATTAAAAAGGATTTTTATTTAAAATTTTTATAGTATATTTGTAATTATATAGGAAATTGGTTTTTGGGTGTCATTTTAGGTTTAGCAATAAACAGATTAATTGCTCAACGGCTGCGGTATTTACCACCAGAGTTCGGTCAAATAATTTTGGGCTCGCAATGGTTTAACGACTAATGAACCTATATCACTGTTTATCATTGTCGAATTGATCGACGGGCCAATATCGTTTTGTTCCAAAGCTTTCCTATTTCGAACAAATTAACAAACACGGTTGAAAACTAACGGAATTGGTTTATTTCAGTTCTATAATGAAATTTCTGATTATTGCATAATGATTGATTTTTGAATTTGTTAAACCGAAATATTTCAAGTGTTTAGGACATATATGTATCATAAAATCGATATTGACGTTATCTCGACAATCTTTTGATAACGATATTTGTACAGAAATTATTATTTGTGCATATTAAGTGCAGAAATACCAACTCTGTAGTCTTTGTGTCACATAATCAGCCCAAAACAAACATTGATCGACATCAAATTTTGAAATTACTTTACTAATTTAAGATGAGTGTTTTCATGTCAGTCTTTATACAAAGTAATTTGTTCCTGTAGAATAAGATGTTGGGGAATTCTGCATCCGTTCCTTAATATCTCCTGTCTCATACACATATCTGTGACATACACATAAAAATTGTTGCAATTTTTTGCTAAAAGATTTATGCCAATGTCAAGTAGGCTACTCCTCAACGTTCAGATAAAATGTTGTTGTTAATAAGCTGCGGAGGAATAACCCAAACAGTATACAGTTATCTCGTGACACCTAAGCTGATGATAATCCAACACGATCAACAAGTGAACTGGATCAGAAATGTGGAATTCACTATTGCCACAAATCCACTATTATGGAACTACTTAAAGATGGTGCAGCTACATATACATTCTTTTGAAGAAAAAGTCACATTCATTAGTTATAGAGAACAACTCGACCTGAGAATCCTGATCTATATAGATAATCTGCATAATTAAATCGCAATGGGGGAAAATGCAAGTGCAATCCAAATATCCAAAATCAATCTTATATCTAGGGCAACAAAACCACTGTGGAGCAGTGTAATCATAAACTTTAAACAATAATTTATGTTTTAAGAAAATATAATATTTGTGGAGTTGTTTATTTAAGAAATTATTAAGATTTTTTTTGAACCAGAATCAACATCGAAGTCTATTTATTCTTTCAGATGGTGGTTGTGTGTTAATCCCGACCCCGGGGTCATGTTTGAGGAACGTGTTTCGAAAACCTGTTCTTTTGTAAACAGGTTTCTTAGGGCGAACGGTGCATTGTATCACCGCCAATTCGTTTTATTATGTGTTCAAACTGAACCTCTGAAAAAAGTGTATATACAACAACAAAAAATTTTTAATCCGCCTTACAAACTATCGTTTCAATCAAGAAAAAAGCTTAGTTAAATCAACAGTGTAATTTTTTAAATTACATAATCCTCTTAAATAAATAGGTTCATTTAATAACGTTGAAACATTTTAGTCGGAACTGTACCTATAATTAAAGCCGAAGAAAGTCCTTCAGAACAACTTTGGCAATTAGTTAAGTTTATCCACCCAATAAAACTTACCAGAATTTCAAAAGCCCCTTTCCACAGAAACCGAGAGAACTTTCCGAAAATTGTTAAACGCAATCCGTAAACCAAATACTTACGCACTAGTTTAAATTCTGAATATTGTTAAGGTCTTAAGAAGTTTGCAGCTAAAATTGAACTGGATTACCAGAGAACTCGCCGGATGTTCTCTTTCTCAAACCCTATAGGGGATGGACCACCCCTTTAAAAATGAGAGGGGTTAAAGGATAAAATATACATAGTTTTCCATTAATAATTAATCAAATAAACAAATAATTTTTTTAATTAATACAATCAAAGCAAATTTAAGATCACTCTTTTAAAAAATAAATTTAATTTAAAATCCGTTTGTATATGCAGTAACAAGATAACATCAACCCCGAGTTCCATACAAAATTTTCAATGGATTTTACTTCACGTTTCCATTTTCTATTCCACGAACGGCACATAACGAGGGTAAAAAGAAGTACAAGACTTTTACTCCCTTTAAAATCAATATCCAAGCTTTATACAATTTCATCCCAGTTGGATTTGAAAAAGCAAATCACGCCGAACAAAAAGAAAATAATCACCACGTAAAATGTAGACCTTTTCTAACCGTTATTAAGTACTTAAAATAACGAAATTACGATGAGTTCTCGGAAATGCTGTGACGTTTAAAGCTGTAGGAATAAAAAGAAAAAAAAATAAAATAGAAAGTAATTTATTTCGACAGCTGGTCACGCGCGTTATTAAATCCGTTTTGTTGCATTAGTGGTTTTATTTGAAGATTATTCTCGAAGATAAACGATGGGAACATTCAAATTGAAGACCATCTTTCGCAACAACATTATTTTCCGTTGTGAAAGATTTAAATCTGTTGTAAATTTAAATTTAAAAACTTGAAAGATAATAAATATTACAAGAATTTAACTTGTATTAATCATTTCTGAAAACATTTTCGAATGATAAAATCTCTTTTAAGATTGAATCTTAAGACATTGTTTAGTTTTCGACGAGAAGTACCGGATGGCCTACTAACATACTTCGAAAGGACTTAAATAAAATACGATGGAGAAATTTACACCGTTAATATTACGTTTAATAATAATATACAAAGTTGTTTTTTTTTTAAGAATTTGGGACGTGTAAAATTTAACCTTAATTGATTTTTCGGGCGTTTCTATTTAATTAAAAAAAAGTTTCTCGTTTGATAAATTGAAAGTACTAAAGCAGTGTTTTTGAAAGTAATAAATTTTTAAAGTACTACTATAAAACTAAAATTCTCGGTTCTATTCTGAAAGCCGAAAACGCCAAGATTAAAAAGCATTCATTAAACTCCGTTGTCGGGGTTAACTTTGTAATCACTTTTAAAGTTTAATTATGTCTTCGGAGAAGTTTAAAATCGCAAATAAGAACTCGCCCCCTGTGAATAAAGTCACAAAACTCCGGCCAGTTTTATGTTTCAAAAGTTATGAAAAGAGGATCGTTTTATAAATAACAATAAATTTTGCAATGTTTTCTCTCATTTCTTGGCGACATTTCTGTAATTGGATTCGATTCAATTTCCCGAAAAAGCTTATTTATTCGAATTTCTAAGAAACATTGTGCGGAAATGGGATTAGTTCTTTTCTTTTTTTATTTGTAAAGAAGGTCAAACGAATTTTACGAAAGTTATTCTTAGTAAATTCATGAATGCGAATTTTCTCCTCATTATAAAGTAGAGGATTAACCCCCGCTAGCAGATTGTTTTAGAGATGCTGAGATTTAACTCAACCCCTTCAACTCCCCTAAATCCCTCCACTCGCTTTACAACCAAACCCCCAAACCCCAGTTCCAGAATTCCATCTTCTATGCAAATTGAATATGTACTTACAGGCAGTTATAATTCAGGATTATGAGAAGTAAGTTATAACTTTCTACAAAGTAAATATTGATATATTTGTTTAAGGACCTCCTCTTTTAAATATAAAATAACTAAAATTTAGTGTAAACCTCAATAAGATAATTTAGATTTAAGTAATCAACACTTTTAAGTTAGATAAGAAATTCCAACAAATTTGCTTTTATTTTTTAATAGGCCAATGAACTTTAAAATGTCTATTGTGCAATCGTCGACAAATAGTACGTAGAGTTTACGAAGTTATCATAATGGAATCGCAAATAAGCCCCCTCATTGTTCGATAATTATAGTAATAAGGAATGATCGTGCATCGTTGCATGTGGAAAAACGTTCTCTCGCTTATATCCACGGCGACGTGGTATTATTGTGAGAGATTTCCAGATGCGATTACCGTTTTGCGATTGCCCATGGTTTCATATTACCTTTATACTTCTAATGAACCGGTAGGAACCTGTTTGAAATAACCTTGAGATAATTCAATATCAAAACATTGAAATATATAGGATGTACTACATTACAAGTAATTTATATGTAACCATTACAGTAGGGAAATTATTAGCAAGTCATTGGCATGATTTGGCCATGAATTGGGATAATAATTATATCTGAAACACGCTTTTGATAAATTAACAAGAAGCGTCTCTCAGTATTCAGAGGTTCAGAATAATTAATTATTCCCTAGTTTACTGATAATTGGAGAATATTGATATTGATCTAACAAACCCAGCTCATATTGATTTTCGATAAACAAATCTTTATCTTATAGTTGATTATTTCAATAAAGCCTTCATCAAAATCCCATAATATTTTGCCACGATGACTTTTGCTTTATGCCTATTAAAACCCATATCTTAAACTTTTTAAGTTTAGATATTCGTTTCTATACCCGGATTAGGTGTTGAGAAAAATCGAATAGAATATCATAAGGACATTAATAAGCTATGAGAATACTAAGAGGTATAAGTTTGGTCACAGAAGTCATGGTTTATGATTGGAAGACTAGTTTTTAGACAAATTTTATTTTCTTCTATTGGAATCTACAAACTATTACATCAAGATACTTCAACGAGAACACAACCCAACCCATTATGTTCATTACCACCTAGCTTCGACATTGCACTTGATCATCATCCACGATACACTTGACATTTTGGTTATCTTGCTGATCAAGAATCTGATTCAAAAAGGCAACTCCCGAACCCATATTGTTTTTTTGATATCTTTCTTCTGACCTACTGTTTCTCTAATAGTTGTGGGTTCAGAATTCGTTTACATCGTTCTGTTCATGTCTTTGGCACCATCAGGTTTTTTAATTACGTTTTTTCTTGTTGTACTTAATTGTTAGGAGTTATATTATTCAAACAACTTGTTTTCTCGTTTTAAGTTTAGCAAATATCAGGATATTTCATTTTGCTAATGTTTCATTACTTGTGTTTACCCATCCCCTTGGTTGATCCTCCTGGTTGAAGAAAGCTCCTTGGTTGATTCCTTAATCTCTTGGTAAGGACTTATTTTCTAATAAACGCATCCCACCAAGCATTTTCTTGTAGCTTATTTCACAAGCTTTAGCCAGGCATTCAATTTAATATTCTTCTCCTGCTACATTTTTTCTGGTAGTTTTGTATCTTAGGTTATTTTGATTTTCTTTAGTTTCTTTAACTGTCTCTCTTCTTGTTTGCATTTTCTTTTCATTAAATACATTTTTGCATGTAGAAAATAGCAAATTACTCAATTTCTCTCTGTAAAATCAGATTTTAATTTATCTTTCAATTTTCTTCATTAAGATTATATTGATCGCCTTTAAATGTATCAAGAAAATAAAGTTTAAAATGAAATCTACAAAATGTATGGTTTCCTTTCTAATTTGTATACAAAACATTTTATCTTAATGAAATTTTATAGTAAATCGATAAGAAACCCCCGATGACCTACAACGATTTTCAGGCAGGAATTAATTTTAATGTCAGTCTTTATTTAACCGGCATACAAATGGCGTTGATTTCCATATGAATTACTAATTAAATAACTAAAGTATAATTCTTAATAATAAAAAGGTGTCTTAATTTTACGGTAACCATTTTCTTTTTAAACTGAAAAGAATTTTTTTAAATTAAACCTGACATTATGCATAACTGGAAAATGAAATTTAAAAATTATTCTAATTTAGGCATTTAAACCGGACCCAGATTTCGTCCCGTATTCTTTCACATTAATATTCATCAGAGGTTTAATTACATTGTCTTCCTGTCGCACGACTATTTAATCCTTTTATTTATATTTATAACTCCATGAATTTTCATTTTTCATATTTGCCCTTCGTTTTGATTAACATTTTCATTAACGTTTTCGTTAATTTTCTTTTTGTTTTTTTTTTTTCATTTCCGTTTAATTTTTCTTTTTTTGTTTCATTATTTTTCCCCCATCAGTGTTTTTGCCTCCACTTGTTCTTCCTCTTCTTTGGAACGTCTTCACATCTAATTTAGGACGACCTCTATTCGTCTTTGGTAAAGTTCACCGACCCTATCTTCGTCGTTGGGCCTCATCTCGTGCAGTTAGGGGAGTCGACAAAATCCAATCAGGGCCGTATAACTACAGAAAATCAGATACGGAAGATATATTGCCCCTCAAAATCCAGTCTGGAAACGTTTTTATCTCTCTTCGTGAATTCGATTGATTTAAAACTGAACGATGGAAGGAAAAACGATGGGGAGGAGGACATGATTTATAAATCATATTTATTATTTTATTTTAATATACGATTGGCGAACATTTATTTACTTTCTATTTCTTGTTGGACAACTAGTTCGCTTTCCCTTTCAACGTGATCAATCGAAATGCCAATAGAGATAATGTTCCTTTCATAATTTTAATTAAATAAACAATAATGGTTTCTTTCTGTCATTTTGAACGTTCCAAATTGCGATTGTGCAATATCCGTTAGAGAGGAAAATTTTATATGCTGGTATTTTTATTACATTCCAAAGAAAATCTAGATCAACTTAAAACAAAATTGTTTAAAAACCACCTTATTAAACACTCCAATCTAATAATAAATCTTAAACAATAATTTTTTGTTATTTGCAGAATAATTAAGTATGTATATTTTTACATTTGAAAGACCTTGGGAAGAACTATCAATAATGAAACTGGAAAATAACACTTCCTTGTTTGTTTTTTAAGAGTTACATCATCAGAACTAAGAATAGTTGAATACACAATCGTGTGTTTTTGTAATGATTAATAAGATAAAACTGATATAATTTATGCGTAATTATAAACTAGATACCGTAAAGATTAATGGTGTAGATATTAAAATTGATGATTATCTCAAAATGGAAGTAAAAAAATAATATTGTAGAAGAATTTGTTTTCAAGACAATGCAAGTAGCCGAGTTGCTATAACCATAATAGACTACACGGTTGAACAGATGTTATACCAGGTTATTTTTTTAAAGAAGAAATACAATAGCTAGAAGCCCACTCGACCAGTTCGCCTAAGAAAATCCCACGTCTTCCTTAATTCGTTTCCACCTCATTGACTTCTGTTGGATTTAATAGATATTAACTGAAAAAGAAGAGTTTGTGGTATACAGGTATATTTAGTTTGCAATAATAATTTAATAATTTTGAAGGATTGCAACTTTTTAAAAAAAACAAATTTTATGGGTTTAACTACGTTCTAATAATGTTGTAATTTTTTAACTCCACTTTTGCATATTTGGTATTTATGGGTTTTAAATAGAAATTTTAAAAATCGTTTTTCACGATCAAATTGAGATAATATGATGGTAAAATAACAAACATATTAAAGCAAACTTAATGAGAATTTAACGCGACATAAACAATTTCTTACATGCCATAAACATCGTTGTTGTGGTTTTTTAAATTCAACTCAAAAATTATATCTCATGAATGAATTAAGATATCTTAAATTACATTTTAAAGCAAATTTAATCTATCTCAAGGATACACATTGAGCCTGAAAACCTTCCAACCTATGTAATGTGTAAAGTTAGATTATAAAATTGTAGCAAAATTCGTCAAAATAAAGAAATAATTCAAAAAGATGTATAGAAAAAAAATCTATAGCAAAAATTGAAAACGTATTCGCTTTATATATTGAAAGTCAAGCTCAAAAAGAGCTAAGCTCTGGTATAATAAGAAGCAAAGCTATACGTAAATGTTGTGAAACTAAATTCTCTTCATCACATAATTTGCTGTAAGTATAGATTATTAGGCAAAGCCAAACTTCATAATTTTTCGTTAATGGGATTCTGCTTTCGCCTATCAGGCAGTTTTCAAACGTTTTCAAAAGGCTAAAAACTAAGATGGCTTTTAGCTACTTGAAAAGAAAGACTAAGATGGCTCTTCAGCCAATTATTGTTGGTCTATAGGTTTAGAAGGTAAATGCAGAAGACTTCTGCGATTACCAATCTATCCCAACCTACCGTCAAAAAGGCCATAAATTTAAAAAGAGGTGTTTGAGTTTACCCCCAAATGACGAATGACCAACATTTCATGGAGACTGTGAAGTATCTTACACCACAATGTCGCCGAGGGCGCACGAGACATAGGAAGCATCCAGGGAATGAGACACTTGCGAAAGACATCCTCTACTATCTAGGCGTATTTGTAGTCAATATTACCTTTGAATCAAATATCAGACTGAACGTGAATAACACATAGTGTCATCTCTTCGGGCATGGATTAAAATGGTCCACAATGAAACTCTCATGGATGAAAGGCCACATCAGAAATTTGCAGCTTGTGATTCTCGAAGCCCAGTATGGAAGCTTAATCCTCTTAAGGGAAACTCTACAGAAGCGTTCTTTCAAGACTAAACTCACTAAGAAAACAGTCCTAAAGAATAAGAACTAATAAATGACAATATCCCATAAATCCATCAAATCCCAATAACAATATTGCTTTTCAAGTTTTGTTATTGACAGATAGTGCACCCAGCTAATAGATTATGGAGGTTAAATGGAAACAAGTTCATTGAAATTTTGCCTCATAACACACACATTATCAGAGTTATTATCAGAGAATAGAATGTGGAGAATAAAACCAATTTTTTTCTATGATTATCATTAATTAAATTTTTATGTAAATTTTAATTAATTTGCCCACATAACTGATTAAAGCGATATATTCATATTTGTTTACTCTTTTTAAATTATTCAGTTACATCGCATATCATTAACGGTTACAATTTGACATTACAATTGCCGATCGACATTAATTTATTATTATTATTGGTGGTTATTGAAATTTCTGGAAGTAATTACTAGCGATTATCGTGGATGTGGCAGTACCCAGTGAAACAGGCATCAATTTATATTATTTGATGGTGGTGATGTGCTCGTTTTCAAAAATACATTTGTATGCTAATTGTTATGTATACGTTATATTTAATTGATTGCGGAATAAATTCGCGCACACGCAATGGGTCGCATTTGCATCCAATTTAACTCTGGCCCGTTTATTATTTATTTTACGACGCGGTCCCGAACCAATTAAAATAAGTTCAATGTATAACATCAACTTAAAATTATTAACGTAAATTACTTGCTGTTACGGTTTTTATTTATACGGCGAACATAGAATTGCTAAAGTCACCTTAATTGGGATTGGGTTGATTGAAACCGGCATAAATGGACATCGATCGTTTAGTTACAAAACCGATCACTTACGTACTGCCTGGGATGTTGTCGCTTTATTTTACACGTTACGTAATTTATTTATACGTCGCATTTTAGTAATTAACAAGATTTATTACTATGGTGTTTTACCTTATTACTTCAATGATGTAATACATAGATTCAAATAATTTTTTTTATTTAGTTTTTACGTTTTCATTTTTAGAAACACTGTTTTACCGTAACTCTTTCGGTTTTAGAAGTAACATCCGCATAATTAAATCCATAAATATTTTCCAACTAATTATAAAATGGAGGACGTCTAAATATCTAGACTAAATCTAGAACGAGGTCAGATATAATGAAGTAAAATAGGGCGTTTTAATAATATAAAACTGTGATGGAACTTTTACTTTGGTGAGGTCTAAAATATTTTTAGATTGATTATAATTAAGAATTATTAATTTTTATTTGTAATTTGTAAAAACACCCTGTATATTTCGTGTTAACTATTTCGTTCTAGTCGAGCATAAATCGTCTAGTTTAAATTTTACAAATAAAACCCCAAAGGTCGTTATTTAGCGCTGAAACTGTGCGTTTCTTCCCCTTAACACTTGTACTACACCGTTGCTAGTCAACCATTAGCCATAAATCAGCGGATAATTGGATTCTAGAGCGATACGAAAACTTCCAGTACACTAAACGCGGCGTGCTCCTTTCTCTCTCCCTTTTAACCCAATCCTCCGAACCCGTACCGGACGATGTCACTAGATTTATGCGCCTACAAGCATATTCATGACTTTGAAATTCTCCTAACCTCTCCTATCTTTTTATTAACCCCTTTTAAATAAAGTAATTGTTCCGACTAATCCGCTCGTCGGTTGTGGGCAATTAAGTCTCGATTTTTACCCTTTGGACCAGAACCAATTTATATCTTTAATTACTTTGATTAAGAATATTAATAGATCACTTCTTCTTATTAGATGTGTTCAAAGACTAATTTATTCGTTGGATGAGTCGGTTTAAGGTTTCTTTTAAAACATAACGTTTCTCGGGTTTGTAACAGCCTGGAAACATACCTACTCAAAACACCATAAAAAGTTTCTAGTTGCCATTCCGCCTTTAAACTCATTGTTTCTAATATAAAATCCGTTAGATAACGGTACGGATAATATTAATATTCTTGAAACGTTGCCCAGACTGGGCTATACAAGACTGTTTTACTCCGTTCTAGTATTTATGATTAAACGTTTTCGTGGAAAACTGAAGATTTATGTAGTAATATTTTCAAAGGAAGACTTTCAACCTACGCATAACAAATGGTGCAAAATATAATAAATTTTACAAAGGTTCATAAATATTGATTGAAATTGCTTTTTTTTGTATTAAAGTTAAATGTGAACACTAAAATTGAACCATGTTAAATTGAAATATTACTTATTTTCGAATGATTCTAGGTCTTGTGTTAGTGCAAAACTAGAACTAACACTAGACCAAGAACTAGAAACATTCGGATTTAGCCGCACGTCTTTCAAGACGGCTAAACCCGAATGATTCTAGTTCAAGGTCTTGTGTTAGTTCTAGTGATAGTGCTAGTCTAAAACTAAGGATTTAACGTTATAATAAAGTTTATAGTTAAACTGCGTACATGTTTATTTTTATATAATTTCAAACAGTATTAGTTACCTAACAAATAGGAAGTATCCACTAAATACCGGGCGATTGATGCATTTTAATTTAAAATATCTTTACATACAATACATTAGGATTACCGAATTAACTAAAGAAGACCGATTTATCATCCTTTCTTGGTGCGCTTGTTAAATTTCAGGAGATTACGTTATACGGAGAAGGAGTTGAGGTGATTTACAGTGGATTATTTGTCAAACGTTCATGGTAAATAGCGCTTTTAAGTTCTTTCTCCGGTTTAAACCGTGTAAACCATAAAAAGATGAAATAATCGTGGTTTATGGTGCAAGAGAGTTATGTTACTAACTTCATTTACATTTTCATATTATTTACTGTTATGAAAGTTTTACTAAAAGGATCGAATTAACTTAATCTGTAACTAATTTCAACCTAAATAACAATCTCTTTAATCTCTTTAATCGATTTTAAAACTAATTGTTCATTTCATTTTTTTAAGCTCGATGGTAACTCAGTTAGAAAAGGAACAACGTCAATTTGAGTTACAAGCTTTGTGAATATATTCGAAGTGGGTCGAAGCTTTAACAATCTTTTATGAAATTAAGCCAAGGCTGCTTGTGATCGGGAGGCTACATCGATACCATATTGATGAGAAGCTGGTACTTTCCATAATACCTACATATTATGTACATACCATGAAGTTGGAGAGTTGGATAGTTTTCAAGGTGACGTGGCTCAAGTAACTTGAGTTTACTTGTGGCCGAGGTGCCACATAAATGCATAGATACCATGTTGGTGGAAACCTAGATAGTTTTTAAGGCTGTGTGATATAATTAAGGCGAAGCCTCTTGCGGCCGAGGCGCTACATAAATACCATCTCGGTGGAAAGTTGGAAAGCTTTCAAAGACAAATGACTTAATTAAGCAGATGAACTTTTTCTTTTTTTTTGATCAATAATAATTTTGAACAATAAACTGGGAAAACTCAATTGATTTCTTAATAAAAAAAATGTTTTAAATACATAGAAAAAGAGATTAATAAAAGTTGTTCCGATCAACAGCACTTACATTTTCATATTTACTCATACAAAAGGTTTTGCTCCCTCGAAAGATAAAAAAAATAATGGAAGAGACTTATTCAATCAGTTGATTGACAAAGCTTTGGTTTTCTTTTTCTCCCTGCTGTTCTAATTGAAAGTCAACTCAAATCCCTCTCCAGTTAATTCATCTTGACACCCCACTTCTTTCTGTTTCATGCAAATGAAATTGCTTTTTCAAAACCATCACGAAATATAATTTAGGAAGATTTAGAAAAGTAATTTACATATTTATTGGGAAATAAAAGAAACCATTAATAACTATTTTATCTTTCTTGTTAAAAATTTTATTCATTTGTGTGTTAAATAGACGTTTCCTGAGATTTTTTTAATATCTTTTCATTGCGTTTTTACGCCGATGACAGATCGTTTATAGGTTGTAAAATGTTAATAACGCTTCCACGGTACACGGTTATTAAAATCTATTATAATAAGCATCTAATACGCCGTTATGAACAAATCAGCCTTGACATTTAATTACGGTAGCTTTCCGTACAGTTCTTCATTAGCCAACACGGTAAGTAATATAAAGGCAATTTATATTGGGTTCGTGTAAAATGAACAAACGCAATTGAGGTCAATGAGAGATCTTCAAGTAAAAGGCGATGAGCAAATACGATAAATTCGTAAAATTTCTCTTCAGTTTTATTATAGTTACAAAATTTTATTACTTTCTAAAATACCCTAATGATTTAATATGATCAATTTAAATGTCGAAACTATATAATTATACCATTATTTATTACTTTCTTTCTTGTGATTACACAACAAAAAAAAAACATTTTTGATATACTTACATCTCCGGTTTCGGATTAGTTGAACAGAAGAAATACGATCCTTACCTGTAATAAAAAAAGAAATAATTTTTAATATTTCGTTTACAGAACGAATGAGTTGAACGTTTCGAGCGAAATATAAAAGGTATAACTGAAATTAAATTCTCGGAAGCGGGGAACGTTTTACAAGCACTTATGGCCGATGTAGCGACCTACTCTGCTGATATTAATAAAACTAACGCAAAGCCTTCGTGTAAAGGGGGCTCCGTTTCCCAAGAAGAAAACAAGATTGTTAACATTCTGCCGTCTTGAATAACATCCGAAGTAGATTTTCAATTAAGAACGAAACGCGCTCGCGTTCGACAAATTGCTTTCCTCACCTTTTGATCAGCGATTTCCTTAAGGTAAGGTGTCATGTAATCCAAATGACGTGAACTTTTATTTTTATTATAATCCCAGTGCGAAATTACTAAGATTAGCATATTAAATCGACGAGAAGTTATTTTTTTTACATACTTTAGCCGTTCTATTCGACGTTAAGTGGTTACGTAGGTGTAAAGCGAGAAAGAAACTGATAGAAAGTGTGTCAACTTGGGTTTTTGTATTAAGTATCAATCGATCTGTCTAAAGAAATCTCGTTGTGAAACGCTTGTTGTTATCGGTAATAAATTACGAACCATACAACATGGATATTATCTTAATTAGCAATTGATATTTACGATGTGGCTTATTGGTTTCTTAATTGTTTTTGCTTCTTTTTGCAGACTAACTTTAGAATTTACTTAAATATCAAGTCAGAATTAAATTAATACTTTAATCCGCTATTAATTGGCCGTTATTACGAAATCTACCTAAAATGATCTTTTTAAAATATCAAAAAGGTTAATAATATTGATTAGTATTGGATTACGAATATGCGATTAAGTGATTAACTTTGAAATTAATTTGACGTTAATCGAGCTTTATTGAATCGCGTGTTAAGGCCGATTTCATCATCAAGCTGTCATCTTAATGCTATCATGAGCTTTTTCGAACTAAAAAAACGCGGTAACTCTGGTGTTAATTTAACGGTGATTTTATATTGAGCTTGTTTACTCTTTGTTACTAAACTCGACCAGTGTAATAATTTGTGGCTAAAATCGGCTAAAAACATTCGCTGCATTACTTGAAGTATTTGAAAATATTTGCCTGATTGAATCATGTAATATATTCATAATATAAAGAAAAACAAGAAAAAGAAGATGACAAAGATTATAAGTCGTCTACTATGGGATTATATTTTCAACAGGTAATAAAAACGTTTTACGTCCACTATTACAAATTTAGCATCGTTTATTATTGGGAACGTTGCATGTAAGCGAACCCGTGGAAAATTTATGTAATGCCCAGTGTAATTCAAAACAGTGTTGTATTACGAGCGAGTTGGCCGGTACGTAACGCAAGAAACGAGTTTTCTGTGTTATGTAAATTCGTCTTTTACGTCCCCTTTTTATTTCGCATTTATTTCGAGCACACGAGGAGTTTTTGGGGGATGGCGCGCAATTTTTCTATAAGGTGAGTCGCGTATTTTTATATTTTGGGGGCGGTTTTATCGCCATTCTAAAACGAGTTTTCTAAAAAGGGGGATGAAACTTTGGCCGTAACTACTTTTATAATGTACGCGAAAGTCGTAAAATTTCGTTTGGTTTACATTGTCTAATTTAACTTTTAAAACTTTTGTCGAAGCAAAAAGACGAAATTATTTCGAAACAAACGTAATTTCCGTGAACAATGGGAACTCACAATTGAATGTAATTCCGTGCTGAGTTCAGAGCTTTTATGTCCGCGGAATGACGTCCAACTTCGTTGAATTCCTACACTGATTAAAGATATTGTCGGAGCACTTATGCACTCATAGCACCCCCCTCACTTTTCGACCCCTCTCTTTCAACACCGGGTTAGAAACCTCTTCAGATGGTCCCCTCCACTCAACGTAATAACAAACTTCTTCGGTAATACAATTAGGGGATTTCGTATTTAACATTGAGAGTAGTTATGGAAGTTTTTAACTTCGCCCAAGTGTTTTCGGCCCTAATCGCATTAATTGGAACTCGGAGACGATACTTTCATACTTGTCTCGTCTCTTTTACTCATTTAAGGCTCGTAATTAAATCACGTTTGCTTCACGGAACACATACAAAAACCTTAACTAATTTCGTAATTAATCTTTGTTGAAACTTGTTTCTTGGATTCTTCTCTTTTTAAAGACGCGTTATTAAGTTTTCTTCGTATTGTTAACTCGCTAACGTAATAAAGGATTCTAAGAAACATGTGGCTTTTTTATTCTTTTCACATACTCGAACCTTGAATGAAAAAATGTTTGCAACATTAGAAATGCGTCTTCGAAAAATTAAAGTTTAGATTTGTTTAAGAGAAAATCCAACCTCAATAATCCTGGAAATGTTGATGTAGTTTACAGTACTAGTTTACAAAATTACCGAAAAAAAACTTGAACCTCATTAATTGGTAAAGTGTGTTATGCTTTTTGTCAATTTATTTTGAAAAAATAATGGAGTTGAAGCTGTTTCTGCTGTATATATCGGCAATGCAAGCCAAAAAACCGTTGAATTGAGTTTTTAAATCTGCATTCAACAGTTAAAGCGGCATAACCACAGACAAATTTCAATCGCTACAATATTGGTTTAAAGTGCCTATTTGAATAACGCGACGAATTTTTTTTTGTTTCCTGGCAAATGAAGCAAATGTCGTTTATGCCGTTCGAATTTTGTAAACTTTGGCGTTTGGTTTTTCTAATACACTAAATTCTAACGGAAGTAAAATTGACTCTTATTTTTTGTGGCATGGTTTTCTTCTAGCTTTTAACATATTTTGGCCAAGGAGAAAGTAGATAGAAACAGACGCAAGAGAAATACAAAAAACCAACTCAATCCGTGATGTAATGTAAGTATGAAAGCTGATTTACAACATATGCAACGATATGATAAGGGCTTTTGGTATGGCATAATAATCTAATTGGAAAAAATTATTCGCATTAGACGAAGAAATCATATTCCATAACCAATCTATCATCATAACAACTTCCTGTGTTTCTAGAATGTCGAAATTACAATAATTGTTAACCATCTCAATGAGCTTCGATTTTCTTTCTAGATCCATGCCTTTACCTTGACAATGGTGTTTCTGTTTGTATAAGCCATGAGCTACGATTTCCCCGTGGAAATGCACAAACAATGGTCCAAAAATCAAAATTTAAGTTTCTGATAAGTGAATAAATACGTATTCAGTGTCATGTCCTATTCATAACGTTAAAGTTGCGCTAACATTCCGTTTATGGTCAAGTCATTTCGTAAATTTGAGACAAGAATCGTACTAAATGTTTGTTAATTTGATAAAATAAGTTAAGGAAGTTGGAAAAGCAAAGAAGAAAAATTATTCGACGAACTTTCTGTGTACTATTACTCAATAATTTGTATTTCCCAGTTGGTGCTGAATCGTGAAGTAACTGGTAAAAAGCTCCTTATCGAAAATCAACGATTACACTTAAAGTAATGATTGGATGTTTTCATAATTATCAAATTAATTAAAAAAGGAACGACATTTTTAATTTATTCTGTTTAAACGTCAATTAAGATTAAATAAATTAAAATTATCTCGAGAATTTCGTT
Organism: Onthophagus taurus; assembly: GCF_036711975.1. Taxonomy (NCBI): domain Eukaryota; kingdom Metazoa; phylum Arthropoda; class Insecta; order Coleoptera; family Scarabaeidae; genus Onthophagus; species Onthophagus taurus. Next base: position 9,350,817 of record NC_091967.1, read on the forward strand.
TTTTCAAACCAAATTAAATTTCTTTTTCTTAAAGTTTTTTTATATTAAGAAATTAGATGTTTCGCACAACATTTAATAAATTCTTTCTAAAATTTTACAATACTCTGGTACTACTTATTATTATTATTGCTGCCGGGCTGAGAGAACTTACAGATTGTAACTGAAGCCCTCCAAAAGTTTAGGACAAATTTAGATCCTTGATGAACCTTAGTATTGCTCCAAGCTCTTTATTAGATTCCTTTATTTCGAAAATTTTGTGTCTTAGGCGATGCATTCACACAGTATATGTTCAGAAGTCTCTGACTCGTCGTTACAAATTAGACAAGTTTGATTCTCAGCTTGTCCAATGTGGAAGAGATGGTATTTAAGGGGCGCATGGCCGGTCAGGAAGCCTGATCTCCTTTGCTGAGGCATAAAACCTCTTTGGTTTTGTTTTGCGACGAAGTTATCATACTCTTCGCTTGTCTGTAACCTGGAAGTTCTTTCCAGCGTAAGGCCTCCCAAACTATTAATGTTGGGGTCCAATAAAGGACGTTTTCATTGCCATCAATGTCTTTGTGTCCTAGAACCCACCGCAGAGTAACATCATCGCTTCTCTGATCAGTGCAGAATCACACGTGTAGACCTAAATTGCCTTTAGGGCAACCCAACTGTTTGTGAAAATATTTATGGTTGCACCTTTCTGTCCTTTTTCTAGGTTCAAACCGGTACTACTTTTTAGGCATTAATTTTAAAGTAGCAGAAGTATACATTACATTACAATTTTTTTCTTTAAATCAAATTAAGATAATTTCAACTTTTTTTATATTAATGAACTCCTCATTAAATAAGTTAAAGTTAATTTCGACGCAGGTGGATAGAAACCATCATTTCCTGTGTTAACCCATAGAAAATATCTACACAGGTGAATGGACGTTGATTAAAATTAATACGTTTATATCGCCTTGAAGTGTCCATTTATTATAACTCGAAGAGAAAACGCTTTCGTACAAAAGGCGATATTCCCGCGCAGTTCCCCCCTCAAATTGAATTTATGACCGATTGTTGATAATTGTGCAATAAAATAAGCAAAAAGAAAAGAGATTTGCTGAGAACGTATTATGCGCTTGAAATAAATATGCAATTAACTGGAATTAATGCAATTGTGGAGGTTCTCACGTAATTGCAATCGAACGCATACTCGGTTTAAAAATATCGCACAACTAATTCTTTTTAATTATTTATCATCTTGAATTCCATACTACCGTGGGTTTTGTTCTTATGGAATGTAAAACGAACGCGTCCTTGACTTCTAATTGCTGTTAATTAAAACGCTTAATAGTGTGATAAACAAGATTCATTGTGATATAGGCGTTTTTAAGTTAACTATTTTTAAACAATTCATTTTCCACTGGAATATTAACACTATATTGAAAATTGATTAAAAATTGTAAGGTACTACAAAGAGTCAATTAACGTGATTGATGATTTTAGTAATAACATCATCTAGAAGAATAATAACATTTAATTTAATGAAAACCGGAGATTAATTAACAGCACAACTAAAATTAATGAACGTGACATACACATATCGAATTGAATGCATTGTTATAATGTGTATTGGGAACGATGCAGCAGCACCGAAATTGTAATAAATAATGGAATATGTATAAAGCGATGCAGTAAAGCTGGTAATTAATTATTTATTTGTAACGTAATTTGATAGAAAATTAATTAATTCCAATAAATACCACGGGTAACGTTATTATTGTTATTACACGAGAGGCCGGATGTTGAAAAATGTTTCTCGACACATTGTAATATTCTCACAATAGGGTACTCGGTTCAACAATAAAAACGAAACACAATAACTCCTGAGCCTCTTAGAAAGAAAAAGAGCGCTCGGATGTAATTGCAGGATCTAAAAAAACTAACTCGGCTTTCCCATGAAAAGAAGTTTTTAAAAGATCGTTATCAAGCTTGCCATCGTAATTACCCAGCACGAAATATATGTATATAGTAATTACTAGATCAAGAATTTTTTTTCGGCAATTAATGAAGGTGGTTTTTATAATCAGGATAAAATCCTGGCAATGTGACACCGCCCCCCTAGTAGTTATGACTCAAAGAGGATCGTAATAAGAAAAAAATACGAAAAAAAAGGAGAAAAAAAGGAGGATATTTAAAAAGACGTTTCAATGGGCACATACATTACGGTTCGTCGCGAAGAACAAGTTGCCATTGTGAACGGTCTTTTGTTTCTCATCAGATCAGGGAGCTGCATAATAATGGGCGAAGACCCGAAGACTCCAACTCGTTCTATAAATTACAAACATCCAACTAACACACACACACACAGATGAACGCACACAGAAAATCTTCACAACATGTACCTGCGAATTCTAGAACTTCTTCGGACAACGCCACGGGTATTTTATCTGAGAACTCGAGATTTAATGGATTCGGCGCACTCACAATTTACAATGTATGTTACTTTTGCAAATATCTTTACTTTTATTTTTGTACTTAATTTTTTTTCCTTTCGTTTATTTTGATACCCGCTCTGACAGTAATGTATGCTGCACATGCGAGATTTTATAATTCCTGTGCCATTGGAGGTTATTTATTTTATCATACGCGCTGTTTTACCCGCATTTGACCATAAATTAAAATATCTACTCATCGCTTTTGCTTATTCGTAATTTAATACTGGCGACAAGATCCTTGATGATAAACGAATGATTGATGAAGAGAACAACGGGCATTAAGTGGTTTTTGCATTCTTAACATTTTCTTTTTATTGTTGTTGATAAATGTGCATGCAATATGTCACTTTTAAAAGCAATTTAAAGTATTTTTACAACATTATTTTTATTTTTTAATCGTTAATGTAGACACTGTAGTTGTGAAGGTCATAAAATGGATGTGTCATAATTAAAAATTTGAAATAATGAAGTTTCAGCACTGCTACGAAGATTGAATATTGACGGAGACAATGTTTAGTTTCATATATTATTCTATAAAAAAAAGAGTCTAATCTCTTGATTTACACACCTCGTATATCACATAGACCCCCATAATCTTTCCGACAACATGGGGGTGGCGTTTTGACCGTTGTTTGCACCGTTTTACCTGCTACATTACATCACACATGATTTAACGGGTTTGACCGGGTTTCGAGGCATTAGCGGCTTCATGTGTGCTGTATGTGTGTATGTATACTCCCCCTTACGATACGATATCGCTGCAGAGTTTTGTAGAGGAAATTACTTCGATTATTGATTACCACCATAATAATAAATTTGTAATTTGTGGGGATATTCGTTTATCTGATGTTGTATCTCATAGCTAAACATAGTGATTCATCTCTAAAAATTCAAAGTATTACCAAATTAAATTCTTTTATGATCTCAAAAAAAATTAATTGTAAATAGATAGTTTCAATTAGAAAAATGTTAATGTTACAGATATAAAAAAATTAATATTTCTTAGGCGATGTAACATTGATTTCTGGCAAGCTTTTTGCAAAGTCCATTTCATTCTTTGCGCTAAAGTCCAAAAATGGTCATAGATCTTCTCTCACTCAGGACATGCCTTCATAACACAACTTACATATTATCCCCATTGAGCAATTTTAGCTTTTTTTCTTTAGTCAGTCATGGTGGGATTGTATCTTTCACTATATTGCTTTCTCACCCTCCATCATTGCCTCTCCTTTTTCACTATAATACTTTAGTGTTTTCTAATCCAAATAAAAGTTGTCCACGCCATCCTTAAATTTAGATACATACTCTTTCCTAAAACCAAGAAGAATTAAAAGTAGTGTTTATTCTCAATTATAAAAACATTGCCGGAAAAGTTAATGGTAGATATAATCTTTCCACTACTTTATTTTTTTTTACAACTTATACAAGATTCTGAAGTTTTTTAAGTGTGAAAAAGTATTGCGTGCTTCTTCGCACGACACTTTTCGTGGAATTTTTAAATTAATAATAATCAAAATAGTAGAAAATTAGTATAACTGCTTCCAACCTTGTAAGAGGCTGCTAAAAGCACATTGATTTTGAAAAATCACTTTCAGTTTTTGAGAAATAAATTTTTGAAGTAATCAACAATTTCCGATTAAATTTTAAAAATTTCTATAAAATCCATTTCGTAGAATATGAGTATGAAAATTTCCCAAAATGTTAATAAAAGTGTCCTCTTTCCAATGAATCAAGACGTTTTGAAAAATAACTTTTAGTTTTTGAGAAAACAATATTTGATAAAATTTTCGATGTTGCAATTTTAATCGATAATTTTCAAAATTCGCTATAAAATTAATTTCTTGAAAAATCCTTGTGGAAATATCACCAATTATTAATTAAAGCATCCTCTTTTTAATACAAAAAGCTGTTTTGAAAAATCACTTTCAGTTTTTGAGAAATAAATTTTTGAAATGATCGAAAATTTTTTCAAATTTTATAATTTTCGCCGATTAAGTTTTAAAAATTCCTATAAAATCGATTTCTTGGAATATGAGTATGAAAATTTCCCAAAATGTTAATAAAAGTGTCCTCTTTCCAATGAACCAACACGTTTTGAAAAATAACTTTTAGTTTTTGAGAAAACAATATTTGATAAAATTTTCGATGTTGCAATTTTAATCGATAATTTTCAAAATTCGCTATAAAATTAATTTCTTGAAGGATCCTTGTGGAAATATCACCAATTATTAATTAAAGCATCCTCTTTTTAATGCAAAAAGCTATTTTGAAAAATCACTTTCAGTTTTTGAGAAATAAATTTTTGAAATGATCGAAAATTTTTTCAAATTTTATAATTTTCGACGATTAAGTTTTAAAAATTCCTATAAAATCGATTTCTTGGAATATGAGTATGAAAATTTCCCAAAATGTTAATAAAAGTGTCCTCTTTCCAATGAACAACACGTTTTGAAAAATAACTTTTAGTTTTTGAGAAAACAATATTTGATAAAATTTTCGATGTTGCAATTTTAATCGATAATTTTCAAAATTCGCTATAAAATTAATTTCTTGAAGGATCCTTGTGGAAATATCACCAATTATTAATTAAAACATCCTCTTTTTAATGCAAAAAGTTGTTTTGAAAAATCACTTTCAGTTTTTGAGAAATAAATTTTTGAAATGATCGAAAATTTTTTCAAATTTTATAATTTTCGCCGATTAAGTTTTAAAAATTCATATAAAATCGATTTCTTGGAATATGAGTATGAAAATTTCCCAAGATGTTAATAAAAGTGTCCTCTTTCCAATGAACCAACCCGTTTTGAAAAATAACTTTTAGCTTTAGAGAAAACAATATATGAAGTTTTGATAACATTTTCGATGTTACAATTTCACAAACAATTAAAAAAGTACTTGAAAATTAGGTTGATCGGATGACGTATTCTAGGGTCAGCCGTTTCAGTCATTTGGATTAATTTTAAGAGGTAATTTTACTCTTACCTCTGAACCAAACAGAAAGAAAGCACCAAACATTGAGATAAAAAATGAGGAAAAATATTTAACTAAATTTTAACCACAGTTGATGAAGTTCATGAACTTTGTAGTGTGACTAAGAAGATTCCTAATTAAACATCTTAGAACAAAATGAAATCACCAATATAATTGGAATAACTAAATTAATTGAAGCTTATGATTTGCCGATTCATTCTAAATCCTTCTTTTAGGATTAAAGTGGTATTTTGTTGCATAATTAGCAATTTTTCGGTTGATTAACTTTTATTAAGTACATTAATAATTTAATGGAAGTATTTATTAATTTAAAATAGTTAATGTTGCTGGAAAAAAATATATCTAGGTAAACTACTTAAATTAATCCTTATCATTTAATTAAAATCCGGATTTCACTATTTACAAACCTACACTAATTACAAGGATAAATAGCTTTACTTTCCAACCTGTTTTCAATGGAGAGATTTCAATTTATTATGGAACTCATGTCCCAACAACTCCCCACTAAACCTTAAAAAAAACAGAGAAAAGAAATCTCTGTGTTCTGATTAATGCGTAAGTCAAACAGCTGCCATGAAAAGTTTTCTTAGTACACACACATACGTCGGGACCAGACAGAATCGTGCAGTAATAGTATAGTTTTTAAGATGAGTCTTCTCTTCGTGCTGTTAGAATCCCACCACTCCTCTCACAACTTCTTCTTCTTCGTCTTTCCATCTTGTTTGATATTCTCGTTTGACCGGATTCCTAAAGAACCAAGGTCATAGATCGACTTTTAAATTTAACTATGTATTTAATTTTCCCATTGTTTAGATTTTTAGATTATGAACCAACAAAAGGTGTAAAAATGCGAAATAAGATAAGTTACTTATAACACATTAAAAAAATTTACATTGTACTTGTAGCAAATTGCATATTTATAATTCTTGCATTGTAACTGTACCGTGAAGTAAGTATATCTTTTCATTTCATGGTCCGTTGCTCCATTTGGTATGCTTCCGTTTTTCAGGTCAAGAGGAAAAAAAACAATAGCTGCGGGACTTAATCCGGTAGTAATAATAGGATGTATTAAAATTATTTGATTGATGACCTCTGCTAATGATTCAGTCTAGATGTGATGAATGACTTTTCCTTCAGTAACACTTGACTATTACGTGAAATTAATTGGGTATGTAAATTATTCAAATGGAGGTCTGATCGAACGAGCCCGATTACAACCTAAGAACGTTCTTTTCGCGTGTACATACACAACACCAATTTACGAAAGATGTTATGTGGGAAAAGACCAAAAAATAAGTACAAAATTATTATGTAATTTTTTTATTTTTAATGAAATCGAATTTACTTGCAAATAGATGTTCTCCACTTAAGGATGCGCACGTCGTACATCATTTCGGACAGATGTTTCAATTACTCACGTGTACAAAAATACACGCGATGATTCAACTCGATGCGAACGAATTTATCGTATTTTTCACATATTTTTTTTGTTACGTAGCGCGAATTCGAATTTATTATTGTTTATTATTCTAGAAAAAAAAGATATTAATTTCTAACGCCGAGGTCGTTTCTTTGTTATTACGAAACCACTAATTTTAACGTTCACGTAAACAACCGTATATTCGAATATAAGCCATTCTTCATGTTATGAACGCCGCTTGAATTATTACCACTAATTATTTAGTATGTCAGAAAATGAATTGCCTTGATAAACGACCAACTTCGTTTGTTGTAAATGACAGGATCCATTAAAAATCTTATTACTAGGTCTTTTTCCATTTTAAAATAATTATAATTTTTCATTCAATTTAAATAACTTTTAGCGTTTCTTGATTTATTAACCACTATAAATCATTAACTTCGTAACTAATATAATATATAGTAATAGTATAACAAATAATTAAAGTTCTAAATCAAATTTAATCAAAGCGTTTCATATTAATATCATATATTTACTTAGTTATGTGCTGAATATTGAAATGTCATCACAGAAACCCAAGCCTAAATTCACATATACAGGAAATTAAGTTAGTGCCATAGCCGCCAGTAATAATGCACATTCTAACACAAATAGCAAATTACCCATACCATTTCGGTTATGACGCGTGCTCGAGCTCATTTTAATAATGTCATAGTCGATTAACCATTCTGGTTCGTTCGAAACCTGCTAATTTAAACTGCGCACGTCAATATTTAGAAAGGTTTAGGTATAGAGTTTGCGAATTTGCCCTACCATTCTACGTGATAAAATGTTACTTTCATAAGAAGCAAGCAGCTGATCAAACAACGAACTCTAAAACACACGTCCGCCTATTCGTAGATCAATCATTAAATGTAATTTCAATCAAGCCATCAACGAAACGGTCGAGTTGTCTGGTGAGATGTAGAAGAACAGGTAGAGGAATGCCGAGGTCATAGGTGGTTGTGTAGTACAATGTTCGGTTCGGGGGGGGCCTGCGCGTTCTCTGGGGGTCATGGACCTTTCAGACGTTTAACAAAAAAAGTGTATACATTCAAACGTAGCCACAACAGAACCAATAAGAGTAAAACTTTATTACTCTCTCACATCCACCGGCACAAAGAAACGCTCACACGAACACGTCACGCGGACTTAAAAAACGAGTTGTAGGAAACAAAGGTCCAGGACTTCGCGAGGTGTATTTAGAAAAGAAACGCCGTGCGTTGATTCATCGAGGGTAAACTAGTTAAAGTCAGGTAAAAAAGCGTTTAATTTATTTCGAACGTGGTTATTTATCTACATCACCTATCTATAGGGGAAGGCAAATTGACGATTTTATATGCCAAACAGAGCGCGCGCCTCGTCAATTGACGACGTGTCTAGAGTACTGATCTTATATGGGGTACTTGTTGGTCGACATTTGAGGAACTTCGATAATGCAGTAGTAGATGGTGATGTGTCTAACTTCAACTTGATCAAGTTATTTATTTTACTCCTATATGGAGTTGAAACTACCTGTTATCTAATTACAATTGTTCCAAATCTTATAAAAAGAGGCTCGTCAATTTTATTAATCCTAATTAGTTACTGGAATAAAGCAAAAGTTCGTACATAAAATATTCATTGCAACTTTTATTGATAATTCGTCATAAACCATAAAGAAACATTTTATATTCCATAGTGTTCAGAGCAGTATCAATAGAAGTTGTGATAATTTGAAGTCTTCTGAACATTAAGGAAATGCTACAAAAATACTCTAATAATTGCAATTAAAGGAGATACAACTCTTGCAACCCTTTGTAAACAGCAACAATGTCAATAAAAGTAATTTCTCTATAAATCTGAAGCGAAAAGTATATAGAAGTGTAACAAAAGCATGTACAAACAAGCTCTTAACAACTCAAAGAGCTTAGGAACGATGCTACTACGCGATAAAATAAGAAATGAAAACATCAGGAGAGAAACAAAGGTTACTGATATAACTGAAGAAGTGGCTAAGATGAAATGACTGGTTACTGGGCATGTGACCAGGCTTGCTAGTGACAAGTAGGCATATTGAGGTAACAACCTTGGAATGGTGAATGAGTTAGATATCTAGGCTCCATTACAACTCAAAGTAACAATATCAGTATTTGCGCTGGGCAAACTACAACGGTCCAAACTTTTAACAAGAAGCTGTAAAGAAAGGCTGTAATTTTGATTTTAAGGATACGAATGATATATGGGTCAGAATTTGATATAAATCTGGGAGGATGAAGACAATTAATGGACTACAAGATAAGGGAACTGCAGGAAGTATCAGAACTATCAATGTAGATTAAAGCCTAGAAGCTGAAGACACTTGTGGAGAATAACCAAGAGAGAAAATTTGCCCAAAATCGAGACGAATGGAAGCATGTTGTTGAAGATACCAAGGCTCAGAGTGTGCAAAGGCTAACTTTGATTCTACAGTACACAGAGTCTGCAAAATTTAAGTTTATACAGTTTTGGTGTAAAGTGACTTTTGAAGTGAATTTTAATAGTTCCACGTATAAATTATTCTCAGGTTATATATTCCTTTTTATATATACTTAAATTTATATTTTAGTTTAAATTAGGTAGAACAAACAAAGAAAAATTAATAATTAATTTTTGGAAACCTTTATTTAAATTTCAAAATGAAATAAAGTGAGTTGTTTGCTAATACGTATACGTATATGTATGTTCAAAAATTAGTTTCACAATTTCAATTAATTTCCCATCCCACGAAATATTGTTAAAAGGCATTTAAAATTAAATTCGAGGCCTTTGATCATGTTAAACTGGACTCGGAATTATGCAGATAAATTGCCATCGATTCAATGGCAAATATTAGTTTCACTATAATGGACTGCATTAAATTATAATTTTATAGAGGTCCGGATTAGAACAAACACGTGAAATATAATGACGGAGTTCGTTAATACATTTATGGGACGAACCATATAAATAGGTTTAATTGTTTACACGATGTCCCAAAGGGTTGGTTTAATTCTAAAAATCACCTTTGAATAAAAGCACACAAAATTATACATAATAGGGAATTATTGCGGTAGTATTGCAAATGTAACAATTTAAAATTTATATTAATCGCCCTTTCAACCGCGTAATTCGATTTTATTGCATTTATAATAATATGAAAGCCTGGAATAAACGAATATATAGAAATTCATTCGATTCAAATCTAAAATTTAATGGTGATTAAAATGCAATGTTATTAATTTAATTTAGTAAAATCCGTTTTTGTAATCGTCGAAACGATCTATTAGTACGTACAAATTCGTGTTTATTATCATAGTTGAAGATCTAAATTAGAAATGTAGGTGTGAGTGATGTATAAGACCTTGTAAGACTGATTGCTTGCCTTTTTTAGCGGTGTTTATTCGATTTCGATTGATGAGAAACGTACTCGTTCAACTAAAACAAATAGTCCATCTCTTCGATCCGAAGAACAAACGATAACGACGTTATTGATGTTCGGATTTATTTGAGTAATTATTCTTAAACTTAGAAGGGGGTAAATCGGAATTATCGAAAATGATTGATGATACAACCAAGAGGATCGTATAATTATATAAAACAAAAACGAAAAGCAATAAAATAAAAAATATACAATAAAGCCAGTTTATATTCCTTTTTCTCTCTTCATTCTTGAGATGTCTACACGATCGCGGGTCAACGGTCAGTTAAATTATTATTTTCCCATAAAGTCGGGAATGCATACTTGATAAAAATCTAATTTCACATGTAATCCCGGTCACGATTATGCGAATTACATTAATTTTCAAGTTATAATAATATTCGTCGTCTTAAGTTATCTTATTGTTTTCTTGTAATTGAACTTATGGACACGACTTTCTTCGTTATAAAAGAGGCCGAAGGGGTCAAACGGACTGACTTTCTAATCTGGAAATCCGAAATAATTAATATTCTCGCGCCAAGTCCGGGATTAACTGAGCGGAAACGACAATCTTGATCCACGAAGAATGCTTCGTATGTCATTAAGTGGAGGGTCGAAACGATAATAGTTTTCTATATTTGGGATTAATGGGCGGTAATAATATGCCCATCTTCTACAAGGGTCTTCCCTTGTATACCTGAATTATTAAATTGTTTCCCATCGAATGAATATTATTCGTCGTATCGGATCGCATCGTTTAAATGTAATTAAATTTTTTTTAATAAGCTAAATTCAATTACTTTTATTAAAATTTTATGATTAAAACTTAATGACTTGATTGGTATGTTGGAGAATCGCCAGAGAAAGTTTAATTCTATGTAGAAATTTATGTTTATTTTTTTAGTTAATTTTTATTTTTAATCGTAATGGAAAATTTCTAAACGTATATGTAAATTTCGTGGACTTTCACACGTGGTTCGTTCTATTTGAATAAAAATAGGCCATAATTGAAAGTGTCAAATATCGCATACAATGGCCGTTTATTTTAATTGGTTAGGTCAATAGGAAAGTTTTTATCATGTAATCCTTGAAATAGTTCTTTTTCTAAATTCGTAAATAAAAACATTTCGTGTCATTGGTGTTAAATTTTATTAGTCTTGCTTTGAAAACTTTGTACGTAAATCGAAATGGTGGAATTAAAGAACTAAAGAAACAGTTTAAAATACCGCTTGATAATTTGAAAATTTAACTGGCGGTAATAATAACTAGGAACACAAAAGAACCTCGATCTATACGATTATTTGCTTTGAACTTGCAGAGCTATAACGGATAGTGTTGGTACAGTTTTAGAGAAACGTTTGAAACTATGGCAGGAAACACCAAATTAAACAACGTTTAGATATTTACAAAGCTGTTTAACGGATTCAACTAACGGGCATTCAAATATCTAATGGTAACTTTTATATTCTGCCAATATTGTATGCCAAATATTATATTTCGATAATAAATCACACATTTCTAACTTAATATTATTATATAAAGAAGAAGCATTTTGTTAGGATGTGCAAAAACGGACACAGGACACAATTCTGCAGCGTGCAAGTTTGAACATACCCAGCATTGCCAACCCTAATGTTAACAACTTGAAAAAGTAACAAATTCATGCAATTTTTGTATTTTTCTCAATATTGACGCATCTAAGACCAAAAGTGCAAGAGAGCAATATTGTTAGGAATAAAATTTGCTACAACTTTCGTTCCAAGAGTATTTTCGTAAAATGCTCCGTTTCCCAAATGTTACCATAACAACCTTAAAAGGCAACAAATACATCCAATATTCATATTTTTATATTTTTTTCAATATTGACGCATCTAAGACCAAAAGTGCAAGAGAGCAATATTGTTAAGAATAAAATTTGCTACAACTTTCGTTCCAAAATTTTTTTCATAAAATGCTTCGTTTCCCAAATGTTACCATAACAACCTCAAAAGGCAACAAATACATCCAATATTCATATTTTTATATTTTTTTCAATATTGACGCATCTAAGACCAAAAGTGCAAGAGAGCAATATTGTTAGGAATAAAATTTGCTACAACTTTCGTTCCAAGAGTATTTTCGTAAAATGCTCCGTTTCCCAAATGTTACCATAACAACCTTAAAAGGCAACAAATATATCCAATATTCATATTTTTATATTTTTTTCAATATTGACGCATCTAAGACCAAAAGTGCAAGAGAGCAATATTATTAAGAATAAAATTTGCTACAACTTTCGTTCCAAAATTTTTTTCATAAAATGCTTCGTTTCCCAAATGTTACCATAACAACCTCAAAAGGCAACACATTCATCCAATATTTATATTTTTGTATTTTTCTCAATATTGATGCATCTAAGAGCAAAAGTGCAAGAAAGCAACATTGATAAGAATAAAATTTGCTACAAATTTAGTTCCAAAATTTTTTTTGTAAAATGCTCCGTTTCCCAAATGTTACCATGACCAACCTCAAAAGACAACAAATTCATCCAATATTCATATTTTTGTATTTTTCTCAATAATGACGCATCTAAGAGCAAAAGTGCAAGAGAGCAATATTATTAGGAATAAAATTTGTTACAACTTTTGTTCTAAAAGTTTTTTTATAGCATGCTCCGATTCCCGGGTGGTCACCATTAACAACTTATAAAACAACGAAATTCATCAGATTTTCATATTTGATGAATCTGCCATCTTGAATTTCTCTTTAAGATATAAAAGTTAATTTCGATTATCTCTTTTGAATCGTTAATTACTATGCCAACCAAACAAAGTTAAAAAAAAATCTGCATGGCATCTGTTGTCATTCTTCACTCTCCTTCCGTTCTTATAGGACTTATAATAACCACATCGTGACTGTGGCATTTTTTTTATAGTGGCTTTAATTACGATCGATTGCGTAATCGAACGGATTAATTTGTAATATATCAGGGATGACCATCTTGCGATATATTAAAATTAAAACGATTAATCACGTCCCATTGACGATATGAGACCATCTGTTTCGCTTTTATTATTAAATTCCGGTGATTTAACATTCTTCACGGGGACCGGGAAGAAAACAAACACGAAAGAAAAAAAAAACCCGCGAAAGTAAACAAAAACGCGCCCTTTTGTTCCGCACGCCTGATCCAATATTTATTCACCTAAGTAGTGTGTTGTAATGGTATATTGATTATTGTGGTCGTTCTAAAAGGGATCTTCTCTCGGTTATTGCTGAGGCGAACACTTCAAAGGGATAGGATAAGTTATTAATATTATACACAGCACACACTGCGCGCGTGCGAAGTTTTGAGTGTCTCTTATTTGCAAGTTTACAACTTGTTTGTTCATTGTTTGAAATAAATTTTCAATGAAGTTAATATAGACAATAAAGATTTCAACAATAAAATTAACTGCAAATAACTTTCTATACAACAACAACATATAATAAAGTCTATATTAACGTTAATTTAATTTTAAGTAGGCCAATTCAATTTGTTAGATAACAGTTGTTTTAGTACAAACAATAAGATATTTTTATTTTTATGAGATTTAATTTTACAAGAAGACAAGGTGGCGTGTTCATTCGTTCATAATTCACGTATATAATTAAAGTTGAAATTAATTGTATTCGAGTTGTTCTGCATAATGGTTACGTTTGCATACAGTTTGCCGTCCGGCGTTCGTTCTGAACTTGTATAATGGAGTTAGCGGCGCAATTTACGTTTATAAATAGGGCAAAATGTCGTTATTTATTACTGTTAAGAAAAAAAAGGCGGTAAAAGGGCATTGTTGGTGGGGGCGGGTTATTAGGTAGGGTGCGGTGAGTTGCGGGCATGTATTTATTACCCTTCGTGTCCGCAGTTGTTTGAATATATTTTCTGTGTAATACCGTTGCGCTGGATTAGTATGTTAATAAGTTGAAAAAGATTGTTATCGCAAATAGTTATTTTGTATACATATGATATTGTATACTTTATTTTTATTATTTTTATAACTAAGTTGTGTACTGCAGTGATAATTTATTTAAATACCTCTATTAATCATTTTTATTTATAGTGATTTTAAATTAATTTTATTATGAGTGATAAATTTGCTATTCTGGGAATTGTTACTATAGCCACAATCAAGCTTAAAGCCATCTCTAATTTTCTAAGGACTGGATATAATTCATACATAAATCAATATGAATATCATAAATATTTATTTTTGTAATTCGCGACGGTAATGAAAGCTATTACAGTACTCAAACGGGTGCTGTAATTACACTCTTTACAGCATCCGATGCTGTAATGAGATTTTAGTAACATTTTATGGAATCAGTTCAAGTTGGTGACATTGGGTCATTAATTTTTCTAGTTGTCAATGTGACAGTGTTTGTCTATGGATGTTTAAACACGTTCTTAACATCGAATACAAGGTCCACAATGATGAGGACATTGAACATTGAGCAATTTCTCTTATTTTAGGAGGTGTACATGAAACATTTTTATCAGGTGAATACGTTTTGTGTTTTGACAGTTTCTATTTGTCATTTAAATTTCTATTTTCAAGTGTTACGTTGTTACCAACTGCTACATACCTATTTCCCTACATTGTCAAAATTTATTTTATTTTTGAGAAAAAAAAAGGATAAAAACGCGAATTACAAAAAATAGCATAAAAAACACGTTTCATAAAACTTAAAGCACTCATTCATTAAAAAACTCGTGGCTTCGCCACTCGTTTTTCAACTTGAATTCGTGCGTTTCAAGCGTGTCTTACGAAACTTATTTTTTAATATACTATTACATTTAATTCGATCCAAAAAAAAAGTCAAATTCATAAATCAACATTTTGGAATTGAATCAAAAGTAAGATAAAACATCGACAACTACCAGAAATCATTTCGAAACTTATTATTTTATAGTTAATTTTCGTATTATTGCTTTCGATGTCGTAAACTTATATAAAAACCCCATAAAAGCAGTTCGCAGTGTTGGGGACGCCTTGATTGCTAAAGTTTCAAGCATAATTTGAAAATATAATCATTATGAAATGAAATAAAATGTTATTATAACTTTGAACAATTCTGAAAAAGCTTCAAAAAGTTGCCATACATTTTTTTGACGTTAATTGAGGTTGGTATTGTGATTATTTGTTTATTCTGATGATTTCATAGGATTCCTTACGAAATTAAAGCCGGAACGTTTGATTAGAAAAATGGCTAAGGAGCAAATTTCGAAGCTAGCCGCCTAATTCGTCGGATCTCAACCCAATGGATTACTACATTTAGTCCATTTTAAAGCAAAAAATCTCAGAAACACGAAGAGGGGTTCAAAACGGTCTTGGTGCGCTCCTGGGACGAGATTACGGTAGAAGGTTTGAATTCACTGTAGTATCACGTTCTACCTGACTTATGTTCTACAGCGAGAGCTATTTGCTTATCTTGTTTATCTCTTGTAGATTGGGTACGCATTTAGTATTTTAACTGATTATCTAAAATAACGCTCTAAATTGCAGCGCCTTGCTCACAAGTGATTTCGGCTGTTGTATATAAATTTATTCTAAAAACAATAACACTCATTATATTTTGAATTCTTAAAGGATTAGATATATATAATCGATTTTAAAACAGGTTAGATCATATACATAGGTTAACTGTATTTTAAGTTTGATTGTTTCCATTGCAGCGTCTCGGCCACAAAACGACCTCTGTTATTATAAATCATTCGTCATATCAATCTCAACAAAGATAAAAGCTTACAGTTTCAATATACAATAGTAGCTGTTTGAAAGTTTGGCTGTCTTTGGAAGAGATATTTGAGATATGTGGGTGGAATACCGATTTTTCATCGTTATTTATCTTGCCTTTAATTAACCGGCGAGACGATAGCAACAAACCGCTCAGCAACAAACTTTTTCCTTTATATTTCCACCTACTTGTAGGGCCCATATCTTTGTTATCTAGAAAGATAGCGAAACACTAAGCACACGGTTGGAAAGCTTGGCCTTTTCTCTATCTTAAACCGAGTCCGCCGATATGTTGATAATAGGAGCAAGAAAAAATAAGAAACGTCGCGCTGCATTCAATTTACCTCAAAATTACCAAACTTCACGGCCTTGTGCAGCCGTTACCAGATGGAAATTCAATAAATGGTTTACATATTCGGAAAGAGCTGACCTTGGACTATCTTATTCCGAGTTTTCGTCCATCACTATCTGTCGGCGTCTGTAAAAAAAACGCTCCTGAAAAAGAGCCTGCAGTTGGCAACAAACTTTACCTTTGTATTTCCATCTACTTTTCGGACGGATATCTTTGTTTTTCGCTATCTTTCTATATAACGAAGATATGGGCCCTAGAAGTAGGTGGAAATATAAAGGAAAAAGTTTGTTGCTATCGTCTCGCCGGTCTTTAATTATTCGTTTTCCATAAGACGATTTTCCGCAGAGGACAAAACAACTCGAAATCTCGTCATCCTTTTTATTAATATCTTTATTCCACGAACTTGACTTCTACAACATCATTATTCGCCAAACAATAATTTATTCTCATTCGCTGCCGCTGTGGTTTTCCGCCATCAAACGGACTGTATATTTGGGGTAAAAAAAATGTTGATGTAAAAACTTAACCTCTTTATGAGAATATCTGTAGTCCATTTATCGCCGCAGTTTTTTACGAGTTTTATTTTAGGTGATATTTTTCGGTTTAGGATTTTCGTTAAACTTTAAAGCGTGTATGAAAGGTAGATACTTAAAGTGATAATTGGGGGAATTCTGTAAAAATTTTCAAGAAAACGATTTTTGACAATTTAGCTTTAAGAGCATAAAGTAACTGAGAAGCATTTAAAACGCAAGCTATTGGAAGTAATCGATATCTGTCTATCGGGAGCAATTTAGACCAAAAATAAACACTCCGTAATCTTTTAACACTCTGTAGAAGTATATTGTAAAACACTAACATGATGCAATGCTGTTTTCGTTCTTCTGAGTCATCTTCAGGCAACAAACAAAAAAATTAACATCGCAATTAATTTTAAAAATCATGACTAAACAATTATTTTGTAATTAGCTATACTAATATTTCATAGAGAACTAAGTTTTATAAAAAAATATTTGTAAATGGTAAACTGAAATGAATAGCCGTATATATTTTATTCAAAAATGTGTAAATATTCCTATTGTAAAAAAATTAACAAAAATTTATATTTCAACCTATATAAATATTCATAAATATTTATAATAATCCGTAAAATTGAAATTGTTATTTTTCGCAATTTTAAATATTTTTATGTAATGAACAAACAATTTACTACCGTCATTTTAAATAATAAATATTCATTTCGGAAATATTTTAAAAACACCATCCGGAATTTAAATATTTTAAAGCCCTTGGAATAATGGAAAAACAAATAAACGGTACGGTTTTATTTTAATTTATATTTATGACCAAAAGTATGCATTAGCATAGTTTTATCCGGATTAAATATGCTGGTTGTGGTCTCTGATCGTCAGGCAAACCGTAAAAGTGATTGCAGTGGGTCGGGACAACGAGTATATCGAGACGTCCGACACCTGTTAGATGGCGTTATTGCCGGCGAGACCGTTTTGTGCGGGGGCGGTAGAGGTCGCGTGCCACTAGAAACGCACGGAGGCGGTCATGAACAAACACTAAAATGATTCAATCAATTTACAGAGTGTTTCAAAACGAACTAATTCTAAACCGAATTATTTTGATCATTCAAAAAGTTCATATCTATCATTCTTATGTTGGTTACGATTAAATTCGAGTGTATTGTAAAAGATGTTAGGTTAGTGTTGGTCAGTCAATCACGAACGTCAGTCACAACTCACACCGTCACGTCCTAGGTTAGTAACGGCACGACACTTCACCTGATGTTGTATATCAGACGTCACCAGTACACAGACGAAAGTTACACACGAGAACACCGGCTGGCGTGGCGATCGAATTACGCGATAATTTTCATGTTCTTCGCCGCGGTACACCTGACGCAGTCACTTTACTCTTTCGCAATCAATCTCCGCATGTTACCACGTCACCTTATCATCCTCCCACCTCAACTCAAAGTCTCTCATAAATAAAGCGATAAATGTGGGACGTCGATTTTTTCACTGTTCGGTACATTCCGCGATTTCCTTATCGAAATTAACAAAGCCCCAGTAACTTTTCAGTCTTTCAAGCAACGTAAATAGCGCGAATACCTGAAATAGCCGTTTACTGTTTACGGCTCGAATACGCGGTACACCTTCATGTATATTTTGAACAGCGGACGTTTCTTATAAATTATTCAACGGCATCTATTTACTTTATTACACAGCGTCGCCACCGCTCATTGTTTTGTCCGTAACTGTGATGTGCGTTAAGTAATAGCGTTATTATTTAACGTTTATAATCTGGATGAGGAGAGACGTTTTGACTGCGCCAACGGACTTTATCTGAAACGATTCCGCCTCGGCGAACATTGCAAACCTGCGGCGTAATCGTCTCTCGGGATGTATGATTAATTTATAGTGACAATTTAATGGTCGTTGTTGTTCGCACACCTCCACATTTATGATTAAGTAAACGTCAAAGATGATCAGTTAGATAATGTGTGTATTATGTAACAAATGTGAAAAGTCATAAATAATCATATATGCAAAAACCTCGATATAATGGACCTCGTTGATACGGTTGATAGAGTAAAGTTATACTCATCAATTCAACACAGAATTCAAAATACCAGGCTCTCTGATGGATATGGTCAAACTAACCATGGAAAATGTCGAATGGGTAATCAGACCACAAGGACAACTGTCGAAACCTTTCAACAAGGAGATACCTTGTCTTGTAATCTATTTAACGTTGCCCGTGAAGAGGTTATACGTAAAGCACAGGTGAACCTTAGTGGGACGATATATACGAAGAGTGTACAGATATATCATGATATTTCAATATTACCGTGATTGAATCAAATTTATCAGATCACAAGGTGCAATGTGTTAGTATACCGACACATCATGAAATTAAAACCAATAATACAAAACTGCACAGGCCTCTAACACTAAGCGGTAGAATGAACTATTTTAACATGTTAAATCAACTAGATTGGAAAATTTTGACTGAGGTTGCTGATAGCGTGAAGATGCATATGGAATATTTCATAATGTCATTATAGGGGATTTTCATGCGTCTTTTCCACTATGTAAAATAAATCTCAGGTCTTGTGATGACAGCCTCAATTGGTTTAACAATGATTTGAAACAGATATGGGAAATGTATAACTCTTCTTGTGAGCTATGTAGAAAATTTAAAACGGATGACTTACTTCATGCTAAAAATAAACTTAGAATTCAATATAGAAAGACGATTTTTGATGCAAAAAAGCAGGCTTCGAGTGAAGTTATTAAGCAGTGCAAGAATAAACCAAAAGCAATGTGGAATCTTATTAATAATACTAGGCATACTTGTATGAATGATGACACTTCTCATTTAAACCCTAATGAATTAAATAATCTTTTATTGGCATTGCTGACGAGGTGGTTTGAGGTAACTCTAAAGACATTTATGGCATTTCTGCAAACTTTGTGGGAAGTAACACCGGTTTATATGTGGCGCCCTTTACACGATTAGGTTCACCTTTCCTTTTCATCTGGCGTATTCCTTGACTTATTAAAAATAGCTAATGTAACTCCAATCTTTAAAGGCGAAAATAAGAACAACAATGCTAA
The DNA here is from genome assembly GCF_036711975.1 of Onthophagus taurus. Taxonomy (NCBI): domain Eukaryota; kingdom Metazoa; phylum Arthropoda; class Insecta; order Coleoptera; family Scarabaeidae; genus Onthophagus; species Onthophagus taurus. Next base: position 9,370,881 of record NC_091967.1, read on the forward strand.
TTTTTGTCCTATAAGTATTCTGCCCACCTTTTCCAAAATATTTGAAAGAGCCTTTTCCAATAGAATCATCGCATATTTGACCAAAATAATTTATTACACCCTCATCAGTTTGGCTTTCGAAGGGGTAGTTAAATATGTGAATATCTGTCTTGACAGCTTTGAAAAGCGTGAATACTGTATGTCATTGTTTTTGGACTTATCTCGTGCATTCGATACAATTTCTCATCCAATTCTTATTGATAAACTTCGCAATGTTTATAATTTTGACGACAAAAGTGTTGCTCTAATCCAATCTTATTTGTCCGGCAGAACGCAACAGGTGACTTGTGGTCAAGTGACATCGGAAAAAGTCACTTTGACTTGGGGTGTTCTATCCTTGGTCCTCTTTTATTTTTGATGTTTTTCAATGACTTTCCCTATTATTTTAAGGACATTGACTGTTTATTATATGCTGATAAAGCATGAAGCAATGAAACTGAAGAGTCATTCGGGTTTAGCCGTCTTGACAGACGTACGGCTAAACCTGAATATTTCTAAGTTCTAGGTCTACTATTAATTCCAGTTTTAGTTGTTATTCAGCGTTATATTGTTATATATTTTTCATTAAACTAAAACTAGAACCAACAATAGACCTAAAACTAGAAACATAATTCTAAAGCTCACATTTACCATCTCTTAATAAATTTATGAAAACACATTTCTAAAGTTCAACTATACTAAACCTTTTCATTGTTAATCAAGTAGATTTATAATAAATAACATAAACGTATGTGATCGCTTATAAATATTGTAATTCGCAATTATAGATTAGCATACAAACACGATCCCGCGGTATAGAAATTGCGAAACCTACTTACGGCAACGCCTCTATAATTTTCCTTGGAGAATAGTGTTCCCTGGCATTCCTTACCTGAAACAACAACATAAAAATCGATTAGCACCTGAATAAATGTTAATAACCGGCATTACATTGCGTCCGTAACGGGATAATATTACACGACCCGGCTACAAAGCACGAGAATTTCGACTTTTATGCACGCCAAATTGCAGATAATCGCATACGTGGAAGAAATCGACCGGCGACGTTAATGATATGCATTAAGTAGGTATAATGAGGCTATTTGTATGTTTTTAATTTATAACGCATAATCTTCTTTGCTACGACAAAGTGGAATGTATTGTAAACGTGCAATTAGATGCTATTATGTATACATACAGCGTTTAATATTCTTTTTTTTTTCTATTGATCATATTAAATTACATCCGGTTAATTCATACTTCTTTTTTAAATATTAAATTTATATTAATGTAATATACGAGCATGAATATTGAATCTGTTCAAATGAAATTGGATTTGCCCGTCGTGAATACTAAATGTAACCCAATTTTCCGTTTGCAAATGAACCTTTTCTAGTATAAAAATTACATTTAGTGAATCGTGAAGAATTCGTTTTTCCCACTTTTTTATTCTCGATAACGCGATAAACTGGTCGTCTTCCAGAAAGCTTGGTTCATTGTGTAAAATGTTAATGCGCTCTTTGTGCAACATGGTCCTTGACCTTTCGTTTCATCGCGAACGTTTTTCGAAAAGGTTAAATTGATCGCCGTAAATCATATTTTCAAATCTACCCGTTCGTTTATTTTCGAAACCCGAAAATAAAAAAAAAATTAAATGAGATTTTTGTTGTTTTGCTCACCAATTTGCGAAACGGGTTTAAAAGATCGCTAGTCTTCGGTGTTTCTAAGCGGAGTTATCGATAAAAATATGTTATTTATTTCGTAACTAAAAAAAGAAAAAAGGATTCCACATATTAATAAAAAAATTCCATTTAAAAATTCCAATTTCTGAGAAAAGTTGCATAATATCAAATAACCTTACGAAGAGGAATTGCACAATCGGATTTAATATAGGTTCCTCGTCGCCGAAGACATGTACGACGTGACACCAGTGATTGCAACACCTATTGACAACCGTGTGGAAGAACGTGACTACACGCCACTGTACTCACCAAATATGCGGAAGTCGAGATCCTTCGTGAAATCCGGTAAAAAATGTTAAAGGAAACAAATAAAAAGGGGGCCGATTTCGAAACACGGATCTATTTCAACTTTGTTTTACAATTAACGAGTGATTTAGTTTCGATAAGGACATTGCTTGGGGGATTGGCTTTTAATGAATTACCGAACAGACAATGCTCCCGTGGTTGGGCAAGAAGTGGATTGTCCGATTTAATTACATTACGCCGTGTTTCACAGACCATTAATTATTATGAAACGATAATTTACGCGACTAGTAATTTATTATTTATTCGGTGAACTTTCGCAAAACTTGTTTTAATAGATATAATTTAACTATTTATAAAAGTACAGAATAGTTTTTGTAAACTTTATACAGTATTTTTTTATGATGTAATACTTTAAAGTATTGCTCATTTCATTAAAAATTAAGTGTTTCAGCTAAAACTACTTACAACGTAGCTCATACAGCATATAAGACAAATAATATAATAAGACATAGAATCTTAAGCCCACACACACCACACTATTAAATTACAGAGATTTACATTTTATTCCATTATTGATTATTTATACGCAGATCTTCATTGACTATGTCAATTATGTTAAATATGAAAGTATCTTATAGCTAACCTCATAGTGCGTTTCATTTGCTTCAGTCTTAATATTATAGAAATGTGATGAGAATGCCCGAAAACTAATGGCCAAAACGATCTCTTGAATGTGTACCTCAACATAGAAAAAGAAGGATCCTCGCGATTATATATACATCTCATAGCTCCTTGTCTAAGTTCAATATAATGCAGTAATGATAATAAAATTTTATCATTTATGGTTTAAAACGTTTTAATGAAGATAAGGAAAATCAACATGGTACAACTTGCAACGTTATTGCAAGTAGTTCTATCTGATAGCTGCATGTATCCTACTTAAGCCTTGACTGCTTATCAGGCAACATCTTATAGAAGTCTAGATGATATCGGAATTGCGCTATCTTTGCCAAGATCCTGCTTCAAATAGTGAGGACAAATTAACACAACAATTTAATTATTTAAATTATTGATGCTAAACCACGAACAATATGAGAGAACTCGTTTTCACCCTGTTATACACACCATGTTATAGGTTAAGAATACCTTTGGAATATCTATTGTTCAATTGCTTTCTTTAAGCGCCAAACTGGCAAATTGTCTCACACGAGATAACTAACGACATTCAATCGCATTTAAGAAAATGTCCTGGAAGCGAACCACCGTCAAACAATATTGAATATATTATATCAAAAGTTAACACTTGCTAATGAAGGCTCTTATCTTACAAACATTAAGGAGCTATACTCGTTATTTCTGCATGAACATTAGTTTGAACAATATTTGCGCAAAGTTATAAAGGAAACACTAGAGACCGTAATTTAAAGGAATTCTTATTTTGCTGCTTCAGGAAGTATTTTGTTGAGTATTATGAGATGCCATATGCACAAGTGCTAGAACTAAGATATATTCTTAAACTTTCCGAGATATTTGTATAAGTAAAATGTTATCTGACAGTAACAGAAACTACTATGTCTGTCGTTGAACTTGCTTCAAGAGAACTTTCAAGTATTCTAGTGTTAGTCTAGTTAATTATATCACAATACTTTAACAATTAACTATTTAAACAAAAATGTTCGTAATAAATGCTTTCATTTCCAATAAGAAACTTTGTATCTGAATTACTTCCGTATTTACATTTATTTTACTTTTTAATCAAAGTAAAACAAACAAGCTTTGTTAATTAATCAATTAATTTCCTTCTTTCCCCGTTCGATTCTAGGACACCTTCGATAATGAGATTGCACCACCAATGTTAAACTTCAATCAATGCACCTTTTCGCTTATGATTTCTAGAAAAGTGATTGGATTGAGTTAAAAGATGTAATGGTATTAAATTATATCATCTATCAACTGGAGCGATTACTTACTTGGAGACCCTGGTAATCGATCGTAAATCAAAGTAATGGACCATTATGTATATATTTTTTTTGTTTTCATACAAATATTCACATATAGTTGAGAATTTACTCAGTACGTATGCAGAAACCGGAATAGGAATGAACTTGTGTTAGCTATCGTGCGTGATGTGTCGAAATCGCACGTTTCGAATACCAATTAAAGTTACCTGTTTCATTAAGACAGCTGTGGTAATTTATTATCTCGTCTAACCCGTCCATTTCCGAGGCTTATTTTATCTGGACGACCGGACTGACGTGACGCGCGATGCTCATTTCAGTGATTCACTACTCGAGCCTCATTTACATATTACTGTACTAGCGAAATGTTCGCGCTGCTCGATAATGTGATTTACAGCGACATCGAAACTTTGCAATAACTTTGTGGTAGGTGCTTTATCTGAATACCTACGGGTGGATTTGCATGTAGTTCATTTTCAATCCGTACTGTTTTACTTAGAATCAGTGTTGACGATCTCTATGCACGCAATTTTCTTGTTGCTTGCGGGACGAATTAAAAATAGAAACTTTGTTAACGTTGTATTTCGGTGAAAACTAAAAAGAAACTGATAAATTAATGAATTAATTATTAATCGCAATATTAAATTTACAGTTTGTGTTGCAACTGAAACTTTATCTTTTAATAATAAATGTTGTAACGGTTAACAACCGATAATTATTGGTTGTAGCTGTTACAAAAGAAGTAACTAATATACAATGCGATATTGCACTAGAATGCGGATATGAAATTAATCAATAAAGTTAGCAAATAATTATGTAAATAAACTTAACTAGGTTAGTGAGAGGTAGAATTTTCTTTAACCAAACAGTTGTTTGGAAACTGGTCTTAAACAGAAATTTTACAAAACGAGTATAAAGTGATTTAGGCCGTCTTTCTCGTCGTGCTCACGTACTTGTTTAGAAATTTTCATTACCTAATCAACTTGGTTATAAATAAAGCTTTTATGTTTCACCAATACAATGAAATAAATCAACAAAATGTCTTCTTAATAATTCTAACGAATTCAAAAAATGCATTTGATAAAAACCTTTTTTGTTTAGAAATGAGGCATCAAAAGAATTAACGACCAGGGAGAATAGAGACTGTTGATGGACGTTGTCAATATTATATCATACAGCTGCAAGGTGTAGATTCGTGAACTGACTTGGATCAGCTATAAATGTTTGATGTCCATGAATTTAGTCCAATTATTCAAAATTTAAATGATTATTTTACGGTCACAGTTAATTAATTGATGGTCAATTTTCAGTATACAACGAACCGTGAATGATAATGAGTCTGAATTTAACTTAATGGGTTGTACGTGTTGGGTTATTGTGGCAAAAATTGCTAATTAACAACTATGTGTGGCATTTAACGAATACCAATCGAATGAGGTAACCACAACGACCAAGCCACGATATCTTCGTGATCAACACTTATAAACTGGAACTAAATTGTTATTCTTTTAACGATCAATGATCTGGTCGTTTATTACTTCAGATTTGTTGCACATTCCAATGTACTTAGCTGTAAATTTTATTTATACCTATTATTCCATCATGTGAAAATGAAAAATAATACGGCGAATTAATTAGTAAAATTAATCTTGTCTTCACCAATAATAACGTTGAATCCTGCAAGTTACGTTAATTATTACCAGTAATGGAAAACCATTATGTGATAATCACCAAAATTAATCTTTATTGATGAAACTTTATCCATTGTGCACTTTATCGTAGTCGGATTGGTGTTTTGGCGATAGTTGCGCGCCGCCGCGAACTCTAGTGGTGTTGCTGAGAACCACATCAGTGCTAAATTCGTTCTTCTTTATTCATTACGCGTTTCGTTCAAATTTATTTTCAGGTTTATTTAGAACACGAAAACAAACAATGAATTTTAACGATCAGATTAACATCCAAAACAAAAATCAACACAGTTTATTTAACTAATGCCGCATTTTTTAGAATTTCTTTTTAAAATCATCATTATTTTTGAGACGGTACTTAGATTTTTCTGTAATAGTGCCATTTCTTTTCATATCCGGTTGCATTAATTAAAAAATTCACCCCTCATCCTTTTGTGCTGGCGTTCGTTATTTGCGGAATCCGTTACGAGTCGAGTTCACTTAACATTCAAATGCCAAGATTGTCGAGTTTAATCCTCATTATTTTTACGACTCTATGCAATAAATTAATAACAAAAATTCTAAATAATAATTTGATGGCATTAAAAATCTTTTGTGATTAAAAATAATTAATGTTATCTTTAAAAAGCAATCAAGAAAAAATTAATTAAAACCAACCAGATACAATCTCGCATAAACATTTATAGTTCTTATTTTCAATCTTTTTGTTTACATATAGGAATGTAAATTTTAACGAGATCCAATTTTATTAACCGGTCGAAACCAGTTTCAAGGTATAATGTTTTTAATTAATTGTAATGAGGCAATTAAGCGTATCTTTTCGATTTTTAAACAATGCTTATATTATCTTTCCAAGTCTTTTTCTAATACAATAAAATCTCGATTAATACGGGAAAGGGAATGTCCATTATAGCCAAAAGTTCGTTATATACTCAAAGGCCCGTTCATGACGTCATAGCTGAAAAACAATTAAAACTAGAAGTAACACAAGACCTAGAACTAGAAACATTCGGGTCTGAAGACGCACGGCTAAACCTGAAAGTTCTACGTCTAGTGTTAGTTCCAGTTTTACACTAGCACTATCACTAGAACTAACACAAGACCTAAAACTAGAATCATTCGGGTTTAGCCGTCTTGAAAGACGTGCGGCTAAATCCGAATGTTTCTAGTTCTCGGTCTAGTGTTAGTTCTAGTGACAGTGGTAGGTAGCGCCAGTTATATAATCACTATGTTGCATATTTTTATTAAACTAAAATTAGAACTAACACTAGACCTAGAACTAACACAAGACCTAGAACTAGAAAGTTTCGGGTTTAGCCATGAGTCTTCAAACGCATCTAAATATTGATGCATATAGATGTTAATGACTTCCAGTTTACAGTTAAGTTCGTCCAGTTTGAATGGACAATAACTTAATATAATACCAAGAATGGGGAACAGAGGGAAAGATGCAATCTGTCATTTGTAAAGAATTTTTTTATGGAGAAATCCAAATGCATTCGCGTGTCTGTTGTTGCTTGACAAGAGTCATATTTCATTGTAATAGCGTGATGGGCAGTGAATGAGACGGAAGAAGGAGAAGGAACCGTGAACATTGAGAGAGATGAACACATTATATTCTGTAAATGTATAATTTATATAGACTTGATTAATCTCTCCTTTCAAAGTTTCTTCCTCCCAATAGTTACTCAAGATTAATGGTGCCACTTTCTAACTTTGGGCTCGTATAATTGTATTAATTTTCGAAAACAGAACGGTCGTTTCTCATCCTATCGTAGTATAAAGAGGAAGTTCGGAATAATATGGTTCATTTACTTTTTAAATAAACGGACTTTTTTAATTACTGAATTACTAAAGTTAAGAGTACAAATTGCTCAATGAATCGTTTTTTGTTTAGATCTTAAGACAAAATCCTTTCCGTAATATTCTTGTGTTGACAATAACCTTGTTTGATATGGATAAAAATGAAGAGAGCCCGTTGAATTGCGATTCTATTGAGGCGTAGTTTCTCCGTTTTCTAAAATTCTTGCATAACGAAATTGCAAACTGGCACGCTGCATGTATTTGTTCGCATAAGGAGGTCCTTTTGCGGTTATATTTCCTCATTTGATACACAATGGACTATAAATCTTGTCGGGGCGTTTTACTTTTGTCCTTTTCCGTCCCCCATCATGAATACATATACGAGGATTCGCCAAACTTGATAAAACGAAGCAAAGAATATAGCAGAATACGTTTTAATGAAATTATTCAAGTCAAATAAAGGATTTCCAATATTAATATAATTGAATGATTTAATGCCATTTTGCTGGTTGAAATATCAGCGAGAGAATATAAAGCAATTATCGTTTTGATTGGAATATTAAAGTTTTTTATTTAAATTATAATTCCCTATCGACAGATATTTCTCGTTAAAATTAAGCTGATTAAATCACGAACTAATTCATCTAAATGGGAATTTTGCTCGAAAATGAAGCATAGAATTGCAGAAATACTTTTTTAACGCATATAAAATCGACATTTAAAGAGTTAATGTAAAATCTTATATAGGTAGGTACCTTTTAATAGTCTTTTCCGTGAATTCTCTGCCTACAATCGAGCAGATGTGCAGCTTATAATTTAATAATGATACGCGTGGCCATGCGTAATCACGGCAAAATGACTGGCAGCTTCCTCAATGCGCCGTAATTAGTTAATAACACGACAAGAAAGATGTAAATCGTGCGCGCACTTTGAAATGTTGCAAGTAAAAGCTAAAGAAAAGCTCTCTCAACGGGACCAATATTGATTTTAATTTTTTTTTAGAAATAACGTTGTATTTTATAATTAAATTCAAAATCTTACATGCAATAAATGAGAACGTGTTTACGAAGAATCTTATTTATTATTCAGTCAGTTTCCACATTTTAAGAAGCAAGAAAAACATCTAACTCAATCATTGAATGCAAAATGAGTGATTTTTTTTTAATAATTTTATTGTTTATTAGTTAAGGATAAAATCTGTTGCGTGCACAACAATTCGTTTTGTTGTAACGGAATTATCCCAGCGTCGAACTGTTAACAAGTAAATCGTGATTTGTGGCGATTTGAGTTGGGAAAAAATCGTCTGCGTCTTGTTAAAGGTGCAGATGGGGAACGTATAGCCATGTGCCGATGCTTAGTTCGGTTCATTGGGCCCCGTAATCAGATCGGACTTGATCCCAGGTCACCCCATCTGGTTGGGATATTCAGTTACGGGCCACCCCATTAGCTAAGATTACTTTACGACAGGTTATTCGTGACTTACACACCTTTTCGAAAGGTTAGAAAGAATAATATTAAGTGCGATCAAGAAAAAAATAGAGATTTTGTCAATTATATCAAAATATTCGTGTTCAAGAATAGTATTTATAAAGTGCTCCAAACTTAATGCACAATTTGATTAAGAGATTTTCTTCGGTTAACCTGTAACAAGCGAAAACGAACGACGTTATCAAATCGTCTCTTCTTAAAGATAGCGGAATTCAAAAAATGCGGTTCCTCCAACATCAAAGGAACCGCCATTACTGTCCTTTCTGGTTATACTGTGACCATAGTTGCTAATTTTTTTCGAGTACCTTTGCCAAGCTCCATGCCATGCTGATAACTATCCACCTAGTAAGTACATAGAAGTAAGCACCTAGGAAGTAATTTGTCTTTGCCTAAATGGGTTGGGTTGGTTATTAATTGAATTATAATTCATTCGTGATGTTATGGAGGACTGTAAACCTCGTTAAGACGATATCAATAAGTTTATCGACATCTAAAGCATCAGTTTGGTATTCCAGCCTCTGAATGGCATTCAAAACCGAGACGTTTATTGGAGTATTGGCAAAATTTAACGCGGTAAGAGTTTCATTGAAGTAGTTATAAATGCGGTTTAGCACTGTATTATTGAATGAAAGTAGAAACGCGACTATCACACTGACGTAATAAGTCTGAGTTCCACTTTCAATGACTTTTCTTGCAAAAGCTACAGGACGATTTTTACACCTAAGATTTGCTCGTTTTTGCTTTATTTATTGTAGAATGCCTAATTTTCTATCCAATCATTAATTATGGGAAGTATTTCACTGTGAGCGACCAAAAATATTATCTTTGTAGTTTTTTTATGAAAAAAGAACGTATGATTTTTAAATAACATACAAAAACCAATGTTGATTCATGTCATATTATAGAATAGAAGATTGCAAATGAATGGATTGTACTTGAATTATTACAAGATCAACTTGATTTTTGACACATTCATTTGAAGATAAGATCAGAATTATGCCACCTTTCTCCATGAAAATTAAACTTTGCAGTCAATTTAAAGATAATCAGACAATAATATTCTTATTTTTTCCCTACACAAAACGACCTAAGTTTTAATACGGAAAGTTTTGCGAGACATTGTACTTGTTAAAATAACACAAAGTTTCCATATTAAAACTTAATGTATCTATATATCTTGAAGAGGAAATCTTTTCCGTTATAAAAACAAAATAAAAAATGTAATATGTACATAGAAAAAGGGAACGGAGATAGAATTTAAATTGAAACTGTTAGAGTGAATTAATAGTTATAGTGAATTAGTAAAATTTATGGAATGTAGTTATTTCACAATTGAAAAGCTAACGGACCCGAACGCTTTTAAATTTTCTTCTATACCTTAGGGTCCCATTTCCGATCCAACTAGGATTCGCCCCCTTCCCCCAATTTCAAACAAAAGTTTAAAAGCTTTTTCATTCAATTTTCGACACAAAGCTCTCAGTTCGAGGGCGACTACTCTCCCCCATTTTATTGCGTCTATTCTTAAAAATGCAAAAGTTCGAATCTTACGTTAAGAAACACTATATAGTTCTATGTAAAATATGATGTGCTAAAATGCAATTTCACATCTTTCGATCTATATAATAGTTATTTATATTACAAGTGGGCTAGAAACATATTTAATGACGAGTGTGTAATCACACGAGTACTGTAATTATGCTCTAACCCACGTGTGATATACAACATTTTATGTACGACTGCTAAAAATTACTTAAATATCAATTTCTTTAAAAAGGTTTATTTTGAAATGATTGTTGACAATTTTGAATTAATGTCAGTTTCAATAACATGTTTACTCATCTGGAATAAGTGTTTCGAAATGTAAAAATATAACTTCCACTTTTCCTTTTGTATTGTTGCTCGTTTCAATAAATTAAGTCTGTTCTGATTGGACTAAAAATGCGTTACGTAATGAAACCAGTGCGGTAATGAACTTCATTACGTAACTCAAATCACCTCAAATGAGTGTGGTAAAGATGACTTACCCAAGCAGTCGTAGATAAAAGTATTATTACATAATGAGATTTTTTTATATAATAAAGAATTAATCTTAAATTATTAAATCTTTTTAGATGACTAAAACCCAACGTAAAATAACAAAGTTTATGCGCCCGTGAACTTCATTACGTATACCGACCGTATATTTTCGCGTTTGAATAAAACAAACCCGTCGAAAACCTGTTGTAAAAAGGGCTCCGGTCCCTTATTGAAATATCCAGTTTCGGTTCTCTGCACAGTCAACTTGGCCGGGTAAAATCGACCATTATAACCAGTTTACGTTGCCTTTTAATGGCCTTATTCTCTTATAAATAGTCGCCGGGAACGGGTTTATATAATGTCTATGGCCTGTTTCGTGTCGTTTTGCCTTCTTTTTTCTCTTGTTTCCTGCGCTCTCTCCGTTGTTTTCCACGGCCGTACCTCGAATAGTAAAACATATACAAGAAGATTCCACGTTCGACAAAACGGGGTACCACTCGATTGGAACATTCAAAGATCCAAGAAGGAAGGGGACAAGCAAAAGAGACAAGAGTCAAAACGAAGGATAGAACGAAACTTTTCGTTTATAAAATTTACCTCGCGGTATTGCTTACATTGCCCTATCTTATCTGATTGGTACACGACGTTCCTCTTATTTACAATCCATATCTCTACGTAATTATATACCTATAGACGTATCAACAAAGGTAATTACCATAAATTAACCCCAACCTGTCCGCGATGGAGAAGATCTATCTTGCCCTTCCCATGGGAAGAACGGCCGGACACAAAGTGGAATAATATCGGATAACCATAAACCCGTCATGTTTCCTTTTAATGCTGCTATCGTTAAGCTTTTACGATCACGCTTCGTTCTGTGTGTTTGTTGTTATTTATTGCCGCTTTTAATTAAAACTGGTTTGCTAGTTTGTTGCTATTTCTATTGTACGTTCATCATGTTAACGCAAATAAAACGCATTATTACACTACATATTGTGTAATTAACAAATAAATTGATACACGACTATGTTTTAGATCAATTCTATTATATACTACTTTATTCTTTCGTAATTATCTCTCCAGAGTTATGAAAATTATGCCAGATTTTGAACTAAAACTAGAACTAATTGTACTATCACTAGAACTAACTTTCCGGCTAAACCGTGCGTCTTTTGAAAAAATGTTTGACGTTTCTGATACTATGCTGCAACCTTATTCAGAAACAAGTTCGAAGATAAAGAAGGTTACAACATTTTTTCAAAAGACGTTAGTTTTAGTGATAGTGCTACTATTAGTTCTAGTTTTAGTTTATGGCAGATTTTCTGTGCTAAAAATCCTAGATTAGTTTTAACTTGATATTATTGTAAGTTATCACAGTTTTGTGCAATCTACGTTCTATAATGGAAAAAAAAATAAAGCACAAAATAATTAATAATGCAATTTAAATGTCTATTGTTTATAATTTGTTACAACAACTTTAACAATGAGGCTGTGGGAAAACTTTCACACTGACCTTTTTTTATTCTCATATTATCTATTCTATTTCACTACTGAAATAACATGTTCACCTTGATTTCATAGTTTCATAAATCTAATATTTAATATTCCTGTCGCTTATAGAGAAGGAGATTTTAATTAATAACATAACCAGTTCGTTGTTGCATTTAGTGCACAAACTTGACACCTGCACCAACCACGTTAATCTGTTAATATACACGTTACAAGGAGTGCTTTCGATAAACTTTCGTATAATTTCGAAATTAATTACTCGATTTATTAACATTATGCTGTCAGATAACATTTTTCTTTATCTTAATGGTTTCGATATATTTTTTATCTACTTATTTATGTCTTTTTTATTATTATTTTTTTCAAAATCGTAATGGGTTTACCATTGCTCTTTTACGACCGGATACTTGACCCCATTTCTTAATGACGCAAGTAATTTGTTGTTAGCAATATATCTTCGCCAAGAAAATGTTTGGCCCGTCAAGATGGAGTTCTTGTGGTTACATTAACACGATTTTCATTCATCATAGTCTCTCTGGCACTATTACAGACAACACTAAATTGTTTAAAGCCGTTAAAGTTTGAAATGATTGCAAAAGTTATTGAATTGACCCGATTAGATCGAATATTAATGGATTTACAAGGAGAAGTTTTCAAATTTACTTTGGTAACGAATTTTCGTAATATCTACCTGCTGTAATATAACCAACTAAAACATTTTATCCAAATATTTACGTTCGTATATCAGTAAGCCCGTGTAAATTATACTGTGTATTCCCTCTATGTTGTATTAAGGTTGTAAGAGATATTTAAAAAAAAAACTTAAAACGTTCGTTTATAAAACCTGAAAGATTTACTGCCCTTTAGTTGTTTATTTTTTCAGTTATTCGTGTGTTTGCTGTTATTTAAAATTCTTATCTTAAAGCGTGTTTGAACGGTGATAAAACAGGTGATGTATAATTTCTGAATCAATATGATAGAAGAAATAATTTCTTAAAATAGTTTCTTGTTGGTCGAAATTACTAACACGAAATGAATTCGATACAAGGCAAATAAATAGAAAACTTGAGTTATTTTCAGAACGAACCAAAAATACCTTCTGTTATTCTCAGAATGAAATCGATATTAACCAATACACCCAATCCATGACGAGCTGGTTATTAAAAGATATTTTATTTAATATTCTTGGCGTTACACAAATATACTTTTAAGGTAAAATTAATAAAGCAGTTGTGTGAAAACAATATGTGATTTAAATATAGAACGTATCTAAAATAACTCTATATTCCCATATGTTGGATTAATCTTTTTTCTCTATTACATGAAAGCTCCTTTTTAAGTATTTTAAGCGGTTATTGCCTCTTTTCAGGTAGACGAATACCTAAAACCATCAGGGTCCATTGTTTGCTTCAAGATTGCTCCACCTGTTGTTGCAGACAGGGAGGGAAGATTAATGTTTTAGAGGGTATACAGAGTTAATAATAAATTTGATCAATATGTGGAATAACTATAACTTTCAAGTTTTTATGTAAAATGTTGTTAATAATAACTTTTGTAAAGTAGTGAATTGTAGTGAAGAAAAAAAAAGCTTTCGTGTAATAACTTTATATTTTTTTTATTAAAAGTTGATCTAAAATAGTAAAGAGTAAAAAATAAAGAAAAAACAAATTCAATTAAAACTTTTCGATGAAACTCGTTGAAAAAACTAACAATTTCGCTGTTATAAAAATAATTAATAACGCAACTTTTCCCTTTATGAGAACTACCCACTCGCGCCATCCTAAATTGGTCGAGTTACCCAAAGTTTAGATTGATGTTATGAGTAAAGTTCCCCTAAGACTTTTTAACTATTCGGCAATTTACATCGGGGAGAGGGTGTTCCCTCCTTGTCCCACCACGTCTCCCTTTCTCCCACAAGAACCCCTCCCGCAATGGAGAGTCGGTAGTTAATAAGCTCGACGAAAAGAGGGCCTCGCCATCAGAACCTCCTCGTCTTATCAAATAATTGTATCAGTTGCTTCGTTAACAGTAATACCCCGGCGTATACGATTCAATGCAAATAAGGTCGTTTATTTACCGGAACATTTCATTAACTGGCTATTATTTTGTGGGAACGAGGTTCACGAACTTAATGGCTTTATAATTTATATTATAATCGAACATAGTGAATGTGATACAGGATTTCGAATGAAATGCCCGTATGCGCTCAATAGCGCATTACAGACTAATGGTTATGCGATAATACAACAGTAATAATAATACGAACGTAATTATTGTATTCCAATAGATACACCTATGAATGTATTCAAGCGAAACGCATTATTTAGTTAATTGAATAAAAATTTTATTTAGAAAAAATGACTATTTAAAGCAACTTCCACAAAACATCTATGCAAATATCTGCGATATCTAGACAATCTTACATGATATAAAACAGCTTCGCACTCAGGAAATTGGGTCGTGTTTGTTAAAAGTAAATTTTATTACTTTCATATTTTTGAAATGATAACACTGGCTTTATATTTTAGATTACTAAATAACTATCAGCTAAAGTTAAATATTTGATCCCTTACTCTGATTGCTTAGGAGGGCAAAACACAAATAATAAGTTAGATAAGAAGTTAACCAAGTATTTCGTGCAACGTATTCATTTCTATGTATTCCATAACGAGATTGAAATTAAGATAAAAACAAAAACTTTTTGATCGTGTGACAAATTGGTCAAAAAAAGCTTACCTCTATTTATACCAAAGACTTGAAAAAAAAAGGAAGAATAAAAACTTCTGATATTTTTCTCTGGTCTTTATGATATGAACAAATTGAGTGAAAACTGTACAAATACACTTTGAAGGTTTTGTCTGAAAAGTAGGACAACTTAATGATACTCTTGAAACTGTATATGTCATATCGATCACTCGTATTACTCTAATATGCCTCCGGAATCCTCTCAGGTAAAAGAGGATGATGATATAGAAAGAAATACGAGAAGTAATAGTTATTTACTTCAACGGGCACAATTAAGATAACAATTGTATTGATTTTCTCATCTTATTGATGATTTAAGAATTCATTTCCACAAATAATGATATTTTTAATTTTCCATTAACCTCAAAATGTCAAAAATATATCACTTTAAGTTATTTTATTTGGCAAATTCGATGATTAAGCCCATGTTGTTATTGGTTTATCTTAAAATAGATGACTTTACTTTTAACATGAGATACCATTTTCAAACATTTCTGGAACGTTCTAGGTCGTTAGTTTATCTTAAAATTGATGTTTATACCATTAATTTAACATAAATATTTTTTTAAATAAATTTCCATTATGCAAAAATAAAGGCAATAACATATCCATTTTGAATGTTTTCTAATAAATGTCATTGTTAAACAACAACTTTAAATATTAATTTGTGCTATAAATAATGAATTAATTTCTCATAAATAAAAAAGTAAGAATTTCTAATTTTAACGGTAATGATACGCTTGATTTGAAAATTTATTCTGGGAAATTCCATCATTAATCTTATGTTATTTTGGTTTCTCTTAAAATAGATGGTTTTACCTTTAATTTGAGTTTTAATTTGAATACTTTTTTATTATTCATCAATTATTTCTCGTAAATAAAGATTGCGCAAGTTTTATAATTCTCATTAACCGTAAACTATCAAAAGTTTATTAGTTGTATTCGTGAAAAAGGAATTTAAATCCACATTACTGTATAGAATAATGATCTGAATCCAGTTTTCTAGACTTGTTTTGACGTGGAAAGTGGGGTGACATTTTTTCAAGCAATTAACAAGCCAGTGTATGTTCTAATAGTGTAACACCATTTCTCATAATTTCTAAAAGGTATTTTGGCTAAAACCAGTGAAATAAAGTTTTTCTTAAATAATTACAGCTTTATTTAGAAGCTCAAGGTGAATATTTTTATGCCACATTTCAATTTTGTTCATTCTTATTGATTTTAACAAGGCAAAGGCTAAGTTAGATTATGTTGGTGAATAGATGCTGTTTAATAGATTATTAGCAAACTTTCATAAGTTTTAATTTCCACGTTCATTCATCCTGGTGTTTAGTATTTAAGCCACACCACAAACCATAGTTAATTAACTAAAGTGGTCTGTACTCAACTTTTTTTTATATCCAACGCTAATGCAATGATAAAATTAGCGAAAAATTTAGAATATATTTACAGAATCCACTATCGTTTATAACCCAACTATGATTATTTATGACCAATTTAGCGAATTTAAATCCGAAATATTCAAAATTTGACACATTTAATAACAATGTTTTTTAGCTTAAAAATTAAAAGATGTGGATGATAATTGTATTAATAAAAATTGTTCATAATACATCATAAAGATATAATCCAGAAATTATTTCTTTCTAACTATTCCACATTTTTAGTTATAAACCATAAAATCCCAAACTCACTAAATAGACATTTTTGAATAACAAACTTTTATTATAACCCGAAATCTAAAAGTGCTAGGGAAAAATGTTAGGGATGAAAATTGTTTGTAATTAATTAATTTAACATTATCCAAAATCGTATATAACCAAACTATGATTATTACCAACTTAGCGAATTTTAATCCGAAATATTCCAAATTTGACACATTTAATAACAATCTTTTTTATCTTAAAAATTAAAAGATGTAGATGATAATTGTATTGATAAAAATTGCTCATAATACATCATAAAGAAATAATCCAGAAACTATTTCTTTCTGACTACACCACATTTTTAGTTATAAACCATAAAATCTCAAACTCACTAAATCTATATTTTTGAATAACAAATATTTAGTATAATCCGAAATGTAAAAGGACTAGGAAAAAATGTGATGGATGAAAATTGTGTGTAATTAATCAACTTAACATTATCCAAAATCGTTTATAACTCAACTATGATTATTACCAACTTAGCGAATTTTAATCCGAAATATTCCAAATTTGACACGTTTAATAACAATCTTTTTTATCTTAAAAATTAAAAGATGTAGATGATAATTGTATTGATAAAAATTGCTCATAATACATCATAAAGAAATAATCCAGAAACTATTTCTTTCTAACTACACCACATTTTTAGTTATAAACCATAAAATCTCAAACTCACTAAATCTGTATTTTTGAATAACAAATATTTAGTATAATCCGAAATGTAAAAGGACTAGGAAAAAATGTGATGGATGAAAATTGTGTGTAATTAATCAACTTAACATTATCCAAAATCGTTTATAACTCAACTATGATTATTACCAACTTAGCGAATTTTAATCCGAAATATTCCAAATTTGACACATTTAATAACAATCTTTTTTATCTTAAAAATTAAAAGATGTAGATGATAATTGTATTGATAAAAATTGCTCATAATACATCATAAAGAAATAATCCAGAAACTATTTCTTTCTAACTACACCACATTTTTAGTTATAAACCATAAAATCTCAAACTCACTAAATCTGTATTTTTGAATAACAAATATTTAGTATAATCCGAAATGTAAAAGGACTAGGAAAAAATGTGATGGATGAAAATTGTGTGTAATTAATCAACTTAACATTATCCAAAATCGTTTATAACTCAACTATGATTATTACCAACTTAGCGAATTTTAATCCGAAATATTCCAAATTTGACACATTTAATAACAATCTTTTTTATCTTAAAAATTAAAAGATGTAGATGATAATTGTATTGATAAAAATTGCTCATAATACATCATAAAGAAATAATCCAGAAACTATTTCTTTCTAACTACACCACATTTTTAGTTATAAACCATAAAATCTCAAACTCACTAAATCTACATTTTTGTATAACAAATTTTTAGTATAACCCGAAATGTAAAAGTACTAGGAGAAAATGTGATGGATGAAAATTGTTTGTAATTAATCAACTTAACATTATCCGAAATCGTTTATAACTCAACTATGATTATTACCAACTTAGCGAATTTAAATCCGTAAGATTTCAAATTTAACACATTTGACATCAAAATATTTTTTATCTCAAAAATTAAAAACAGTAGATGATAATGGTATTAATAAAAAAACGCATCATAAAGACATAATTTATAAAACATATCTTCCAAATCTTTAAATTAACGTTTTATGATACAAATTTTATTAAAAATTTTACAACAAATCGTATGATAACATTGCGGTGATGTTTTTGTTAATTCGTTCTAAAAATATGATAAGGATGTTCCTGAATAATGGAGATCTCAGATTAAGTTTAAACGAATCATTTGTCAGATTAAAATAACAACTATAGGCAGAAATAAATTATTATTAATGGATTTTAAAAACATATTTAAATTATTTCTCTAAATTCAGTAAAAAGTAATATTAAAAGAAACCATTTTAATTTTCATTTTAACAATTTGCTTTAAAAGATAATATTATTTATGAACAACCAACATTTGATAACAATTATAGTAGATAAAATAAGCGAGAGAAAATGTATGATATACAAACAAACAAAATAATTACTCTTCCCATTTGGACATTTTATTTATTTTGCGAGTTTACATAAAATACACAATGATGTAATGCGAGAAATAAAAAGTGTTTTTTATTTATAAAAAATGTCCGATGAATTTATCGATATTTCATTTAGATTTACAATTTGAAATCCCCTAATTTTAAAGTTTATAGTTTTAAATTCAATAAAAATGTATCTAGATATCGACGTGGCCGTAAATTTTGAAATGTACGTTTATTCACGATCCGTTTTACGATGATTCTCATAGAAAAAGCCTCCTCCTCCTCTACATCATAGCACCGATTCAAATATTTACATTCAACCATTTGAATACATATAGAATAAACCCAAACATACAGAATATAAAGTGCTCCTTTTTACGACTCGGATATAAAAGAGTTAGAAAAACGTTATTTGAAAGGAATTTATTCTAAAATACTTTATCCGGTACAAGAAAGGTAAGTTTTAAAAATGGTACGTTATTTTTACCGGTCTATATTCCAAATTTACATCCTTTTGAATAGTATTTTTAACACAATAGCACTTTAAATTTTTTAAGCACTTAACATAAAACGAAATGTTTATTGGTTTAGTTCCCGGAAATCACTATTTTAAAACTATGTAATGGATGAGATATTTTATCTGAAACTGTCCTATTAACATATTACATTATCACCAAGATAAGAAAGCTGTAAATAAATAAAGAAATGATAAGAATAAAATGTATACGTGACCATTTTCTTTAAATAACTTCCCACGTTTTGATTATTTAATCAAAAAAGTTTATCAAAATGAAGAAATAACTTTCTAAAAATGTTAATATAAACAATTTTTAAAGAAAGTTACTTTTGAATAACAGTGATGATCCATAAACTTGGGTTATTTGGGCCGGTGACATGTGCAATTTTTAACTCGGTTAGTTCGCAGATGGCGTTTAATTTAAGAAGGGAAAACTTGCAAAGCTTTTTGTCGTGAATTTTTTTTTTCTTTTTGAGAGAGTACCTTTTTTATTGTTATTTAAATTTCGCGGCGTGTTAATTCAACCTTAAATAATAAGCAATTAACAGGTTTTTAATCGAAAAGAAAAGTACAAGTTTATTTTATAATTTAGTGCCATTATTTGTATGTAACGTAAAACTTTCTCTTAAAAAAAACAACAACAAAAATAAGAAAGTTTCAAATTAATTCATCTTGAAAGATTTAATAAAGAAAACGATTTGAAAGGTAAATTGAAAATATTTTTAATGAATAACGAATAAATTAAAAAATTATAAAGCAGATTTAAAGATTTAATCATTTCCCATTGCATTGATTGAGAATATAAAGTGGTTTTTTATGATAATTTTGATAAGTTTTTAAAAATCATTCTGAATTTATTTTTACGAGTTATGAAACGAATGGTTTTTTAAATTAAAGCTTTAAAGGTTATGTTTTTGTTTGCAAAAAACATTTTTGATTGAATTGGAATTTCGATTACGATTAAGGGATGAAACTTTATTAAAGTTTAATACCATACAATACTTTTTAATTGAGATTTAATCTTGAAATTACTTTTATTTTAAAGCTTAATCTTTATAGAATGTTTATGGGAAATGCCATTTTTATAGCATTCCTAGATTTTATTAACGATATCTTTATTGAATAAAGTGAAAATGGCACGAATCATTCTTAACATCTTTCTAAAAGGTAATTATCATATTTTATTCAAATTAATAAATAATAAATTTTCCACGTTGGGAGAATTTTATGACTTTAATAATGAATGTTAGAATAAAACTTTAATCTCGATGAATAATTTATATTTACCAGTTTTGAACTAAATAATTAGTAAGCAATGAAATGGGGCGGAAGTTAAGCAACAAACTATAAAATAAGTTTAGAAAATATAAAGCTATAAATTGGTGGTAACAATCTATGAGTTTGGCATATTTATTATAAATTCAACTTTAATCGTTTACCATAAACATTATAATGATATATTCATGTTAAAAAATGTTGAAAATTATTTAATTTTAACGCCACCATGCGGTGTTAACGCGAACTAAAAATTTGAACGTTTCAGCACAAATTTCAAAAACTTTCAGGATTAACTATGGCCGTTCGACTTGAATGAAAAGCTTTGATGATTTAATATTTTTTATGAAAAATATAAACATTTTAGGTACCTTGTATAAATATTGGTCAAACATCCTGCAAACATCTACATCGTTCCCGACGCAATAGGTTGCCTCCATATTCTCACAAAATCCGTTGAGGGTGTTGATGGACGCGACCACAGGCCTTAAATGTTCCAGGGTGTTCGCTTAAGTTGTCCAGGGCAAAAGAAGAAAATAAATCAACCGTTTCGGCGAAAGTACTAAGTATATTAAAAAACTGAAAAAAGAATCCAATTTCGATTGTCTTCTTCACTTCACTGTCTTCACGAATATTTCAGAGTATCAGCTGTTATTTCACGTTTTTTTTTTTTTTCAGTAAAGCACACAGTCACGATCAAGTTTCAGTAATTCTCTATGATTGATGTTTTTAATTAAAAATCCACACAGGCACAGTTTTTTTGCTTTTTATTAATTTTTTTAACAACAATTTTTTAAAAAGAGCTTTTTTTATTTTTTAGTGACCGGCGGAGTCCTCCGGACGCGTGGTCGGTTTAAGCATGTTTCCGGGCGCGCGGTGCGTTACGTGTGATCACGGTACGGACGCGAGAGACGGAGTAGCAGGCGGCGCGGAGGAGCGCAGAGCGACCGACCCCTCCCGCCACGACCATTCCGGGGCCCCCTTGTTCCCCACCCGGGTGCGCGAGGTTCCACTAAAACTGAGACGGTCCCGCGCCGCCACGAATCTCAAAAAATCTATGGAAAACGAATAAATAATATTCCAGAAGAAACCTTACCTTACAAGAACCCCTCTTGAATAGGGGGGAAAGCCCACTTCTTTTTAAGGGCTCCACTCTTATAAAATGAAATTGTCATGTCATTTACTCAACGTTTTTTTTTCAAGTTTTTAATTTAATTTTTGATTGATTTTTATTACGCAATTTTAAATCATTTTCTTTTATGTCTCTACTCGCTCATAACCGTGTTGAAATTTCTCTATTCTTAACGTTTTATGGTTTATTATTTATTTTAATGTGCTTAGTGTATTTCATTAGAAATTCTAAATATTAAAATTAATCGAATTTTAATAAATAAATTTAATAATCCACTTAATCGAAAACGTTGAATAATTTACGTAAATTACTTTTTCCCCAACATAAAGATGCTAATTTATCCTCCATATAAAATACATTATTCGTAGAGAAGGGGTACGCATAATTAAAATAAGTCCAGTGGTCTACACTCCTTCATGAAAATTTATTAAAAAAAAGCTCAAAATGCAGTTCCAACAGTTTTCAGAACGTTTCTGCGCATATACTTGCCAATATCTCGTTGTGTTTGGAGATAGCAGAATATAGAAACAAGCCATTAGACAGCCTGATCTTTTTTTTATTGATTTTCCAATTGGGGTTTAGTCCTCCCGATATGATACTATGCGGCAAAAAAAGAACATCATCAGCTTGTAAATCCGGGTTTTGCCCTGTCAATATTTATCGCCGTCGGTCAAAAAACAAGCTTACACATAAAATCAGTGAGTTGATCTTCATCAATACAACTTTTTTATTTAATAGACACAAAAGATTAAAGCAGACATTTTCTATCGAAACATCTTTTTTAGCAAAGATAGCTTTACCGGTGAGTTTTTGCCACGCATTAAATCACTTTCGACATAACATTCTTACATTACACAGAAAAAACTGAATTGAAGTTATCACAATTTTTACATTACGCATAATTATTAGCTTACAGTTAATCTGGTATGCGAGGACCACAAAGACGTCTTTCTTCCAGGTAGTACATATCCTGCAAGTTAAGCTTTTCGTCTTTGTGTTGCAATGTTTGTTTCTCTTGATACTTTTCTACTGGGCTAATGCAAATGTGCAACTTCAATTGATATCATTTCATAATATAAATATTTATTCTGTGATTTTGCACCCAAGCATTTCATCGATGGAACTTTATCTGTGTGTTCTAAGTTCTAAAAATCAATTAAAACACATATTGGCTAAGTCAGTTTTCTTTTGTAATGTCGATTAAACCGTGCAAGAATGTTGAGCACGGTTAGTTTTGTTTTGACACGCCAATTATCCCATGAAAGAATGTTAGGTAAGGTTAGTTCTCTTTTGAAACGTCAATCGTCGCGTGAAAGAATGTTGTGTAAGGGTAATTTTGCTTATCAGCATCTCAAGCAAAATATTTTATGATCGATATGTTAATACCAGGTAGATTTACAACAGCAACGATGCTTTCTTTTTAAGCCCATCGTAACTGCAACTGATGGTCGGTCAATTAGCTTCAATGGCAGAAAACCAAGATATATAGGCTATTCATTATTACAAGTGGCAGAACCCGATATATCCACTGCCGTAGTATATGAAAATAACAGGAATGGTCCACACTACAAAATTTTGCACTTTTATATGACACTAACAGACTGTTTAATTCTAACAAAATGCACACCATCTGCCTAAAAACACTGCAATTCACATACCATTAATTTTGCACTTTTATATAACACTAACAGACTGTTTAATTCTAACAAAATGCACACCATCTGCCTAAAAACACTGTACAGGGTTTCCAAATTTCGATGGGATTGCAGGGTATCTCAGTTATTATGAAAGATAGAAAGTTGCGGCTTTCGCGAACCTGAGCTACTTTTTTGTGAAACTTACAATGGCGCAAACCAAATTTTCATAGCCCTCTTCTCTTGATATACAGGAAGTGTTTGAAATTTACGATTTTCAGACACCTCCTGTATCTTGGCTATCCGGAAACTTAGTAAAAAAGTAAAAACGGGTTCTAATAGATTTTTTCACGTGGAATCCAATGGTGCACGTAGAATTTTTCTAGTCATCACGGTTTTTGAGTTATAAACACAACTCAAATACTGAATACTCAACTTCTAAAATACTTAACTCTTTATAACTCAAAAACCATGATGACTAGAAAAATTCTACATGCACCATTGGATTCTACGTGAAAAAATCTATTAGAACCCGTTTTTACGTTTCCGGATAGCCGAGATACAGGAGGTGTCTGAAAACCGTAAATTTTGAAACACTCCCTGTATATCAAAAACCAAGAGGGCTATGAAAATTTGGTTTGCGCCATTGTAAGTTTCACAAAAAAGTAGCTCAGGTTCGCGAAAGCCGTAACTTTCTACCTTTCATAATAACTGAGATACCCTGCAAACCCATCGAAATTTGGACACCCTGTACATATTTAAACACAGCATAAAAATAGGGCTGCACCAAAGCTTGCTTGAGTTCTGGAGTGAAACCAACTCGGTTATTAAAAGATTCCAGAGCAGAGAGAAATATTCATTACAATGTGAAATTCTTGAATGAACCTAAGTTCATTTAAAAAACTAAATCTTAGGTTGAACGATTTAAGAATCGGTGCAATACCTAAAGTTTACATATATGCTTGGTAAAAACTACTTCAAAAGCTTTTACTTTTGGTATGAATATTTCAAATCCTTGCCTTTAGTTCTGAGCAAATCAAAAGTGTGTCTGGCTGCACTCGCAAAGACATCAAATTGGAGTAATAATCTTATTAATATTGTTGTTGATTCCACAGGTATCATAAGAAATTTGGTGACCAAATCGCTATTGTCAAAAATATGAAATTTAACAAAACTACGTATATGAAAATTTTTTAGAAAATGAATTTGACTTTTTAATGTTCCTATTAGTATTTTAAGCTATTTAACCTGTCAAATATTTGCATAACGATGTACAATAAACAAATATATCATTACAACTACGATATAAAATTAATTTAATATAGTATATAGTAGCTGTTGTGGCCAGCTATCGAGTAGGTGAATAGCTGTGGTAATAAACCAGTCCCTGGCTTTGATGAACCTATTCCATCCGTTTTAATTGCAGAGTAATGATTTGATGGAATTAATTATCTAATGAGGTCATTTATACAGAAACGAAAACATCAATATGCTGTGTATCACAAATAAATAACATAATACACCTTGCATCTTTCTTTCACATCTTATAAAATCCAACATTTGAGATATTATACTATTTTATATTTGAGCTATTCTTAGGAACATTAAAGGATGTAAATCGAAAAATGAGTAATCAAATGTGTGTTGTGTTTTGTTTATGTTATTTCATGTCTCACAAAATTAAGTTGATTTGAAATTCAAGGATAAATTTGTTTTACATGTTCGATGATGATGAAATAACGCATGTTTTAAATATTATCGTCATTCTAAAAACAATTAAATATATCTTTCTTTTAACAGTTACAGACGCTGAATTCTGTTTTTGTTTGCATTAAAAGGTCCAGTTCAAAGTTCCAACGTAATAAATCCATCCTTGAGACAATTTACTATTAAATTGAACCAAATCTAACTTAAATTTAATCATAACCAACCAACACAAATTGATAAATCAACATAATGGATTTAATTAATTTCAACTTGTATCAATAATTAATCTGGAATTTCAGTAAATCATCTTATGTTGTGTCTAAAATATTGAATTTTCAAAGAACGAAGAAAAACTGAATATTAGTAATTGAGTGAGGGTACTCGATAGTCGATTAGCCGTTCTTCTTCGAGTGGATAGTTTTGTTTGAACGAGAAAGAGAGCGATCCTACCGAAAAGCTAGCGGGGGCCCTAAGGATATTTTCCAGAGATAAATCACGACAGAGATGATTTACGGTACGTGCGCGGGCACGTAATCGCCTTTTTCCGCGGTTATTAAATTTTAACCGTATGCAAATCGGAAATGAGGGCGAGGAGAAAAAACGTCGGGGCCGGCCCGTCTCGAGGCAAGTGAAAATTTATTCCCGGCGATATCGATCTGGTCCCGCGGGGGAACCTCGCGCGCTCCTCCCCAATCCTTATCGAATGAACTACGAAACTGCACGCCCCAATTAGACTCCCATCTCTCTCATTCTCTCTCTACTAAAGTAATAAGTCATTAAACCGGGAACGTAAGGCTTCTATTATAAGTTTTCAGCTGAATGCGGGCGACATTTTCAGCAAAAGGTCGTGAAATTAACACCGAGGGAGTTCGAGGTGTGTACAATATGAAAGTGTGTGCGATCTTGTTATTTCGTGAGAGCAAGTGCAAGCTCGCGGAATATTATTTCGCAATAACCTGTAATGGTTAATTATTAAACGGAAAGTTAATAACTTGGCCATTTACGAAATTTACATTATAACATTTAATCCATATTTTAATATTTTAATTTATACATTGTTTTATACAGGTCTTGCTTTAAATACCTAATGCGTGCAAAACGAATATTGATAGAAAAAAGGCTTACAGTAAAACCTCGACATAACAAACCCCGTTAGAACGTACTTCGAACTTCACTCTAGTCAGTAACACTCAGTGTAGTGTTAGTTCTAGTTTTACACTAGCACTGTTACTATGTAGAACAAACACTATACCTACAACTAGAATCATTTGGGTTTAGCCGTCTTTAGAGACGTGCGGCTAAACCCAAATGATTCTAGTTATAGTTATATTAACTAGTTATATTATATAGTTATATTAACTAGAAACATTCGAGTTTAGCCATACGTCTCATAAGACGGCTAATCTCGAATGTTTCTAGTTCTAAGTCTAGTGTTAGTTCTACTTTTAGTTGTTATTCAGCGTTAAATTGTTGTATATTTTCCATTGAACTAAAACTAGAACTAACACAGTTTTTAATTTTTCATATAATGCACTTTTGGCTACAACTGATCCTATTCCCATTCCCGTATTAATCTGTTATATTGAGGTTTAACTGTATTTTCAGATGAATAATAATAATTCACTTTATATTATTTACAAAAAAAAACGGTTAAATTAAGTCAATTAAGTTTAAAATGGATTTATTAAGTAAATTTAATGAGTAACATTTTTTTTATGATTAATGTTTGTTCAGTACAATAACAAAAGCAACTACTCTATAATTTCAATTTACTTTAACATGGGGAATTGCAAACCTTCAAAAAAGCATTTTAACATCGTAGTAAATGAAAAACAACGTCACGTTAATAGACAGGTATAAGAAACAAATATAAAACAATGTTAGTATTCCATTAAAATCGTTTACATAGACA
Source organism: Onthophagus taurus (assembly GCF_036711975.1). Classification (NCBI taxonomy): domain Eukaryota; kingdom Metazoa; phylum Arthropoda; class Insecta; order Coleoptera; family Scarabaeidae; genus Onthophagus; species Onthophagus taurus. Next base: position 9,398,028 of record NC_091967.1, read on the forward strand.
CATTTTCTGAATATTAAAAGCTACTATTATTAGCCAAGCTATAATTAAAATCTTGTATAAACAAGAAGATCAATCATAACGACTCATTAATTACCATAAAAATTACTCTTCATATGCACTGACAAGCAATCATTTTGAATTATTGTAGAAAAATGTAAATATAAGAAAGAAAATGGTAATGAAAAATTACAAACACCATCTTTCGAATAATCAAAGCATATTTAGAATGCCGATGAAATCAAGTCATATTTTCTTATTTCTATAGTTAATTTCTGTTGCATTCTTTTAAAAGATTAGTCGGTATGCGAACATTTAAGTCACATGTTTACTAAAGAAACCACTTTAAAAGAACCTTGGAATATCGCGGAAAATATTACACTGTTATTATAGAACAGATAACAATAAAAGCGAAAACAAAAATAAATACCAAAAAATTATTAACACCTAACTACTTCGTGACTTAAAGAAAATTGTTGTTCGTGTCTATTCCATCCACACGTTTTCAACATTGTTGCGATGTAAACAGACATCAATATCATGATGGGTGTTACATTCCCAGAGTTTATTGGTTGCAGATTGCTATAAAATGAAAGAAAATCAAGAAGAAGAACTGGTTGGTAGTGGATTATTGCTGACCACTCGTGATGTAAAAGAAAGATCGATGCATCATATAGATACTTATTTACATTTCATGCAAATTCAGGTTGTTAGTATTTATAGTTACACTTTATTCATAGTATGTAATCCGAGGTGGGTAATCTTAAATAATCAATTTTCATATTTTTATTGTTATACGTCTAGTATACATATATCGTGGGTAAAGCTGAACAAAAAAAATCACAAATTTTTTGTACTTTCATATTTTAATAAGATTTTTGTAATGTTAGTAATTGTTATTCAGCGTGAAATTGTTGTACATTTTTATTGAACTAAAAGTAGATCTAACACTAGACCTAGGTCCTAGAACTACAAACATTCTAGGTCTAGTGTTAGTTCTAATGTTGGTGTTAGTTCTAGTTTTAGTTGTTATTCAACTTTAGATTGTTCTATATTTTGATTGAATTAAAAGTGGAACTAACATTAGACCTAGAACTAGAAACATTCGGGTTTAGCCGTTCGTCTCTTAAGACTTCTGGTGACAGTGCTAGGAAGCGCTAGATATCACTATGTTGTATATTTTTATTGAACTAAAACTAGAACTAACACTAGACCTAGAACTAGAAACATTCGGGTTTAGCCGTCTTGAGACGTACGGCTAAACCCGAATGATTCTAGATCTAGTGTTAGTTCTAATATTAATTGGCATTGACATCACAAGTGAGCCTTCTTATACACCTGTTCCCGGGATGTAGCAGTCCTCATAGATTCTACCGTCGTTGGTATAAATATAAAGCCACGAAGACTGAATTGATACCTGTTCGAATTTATAAGCCAAAATTATTCATATAACGGACTTTTGGTTATCTTCTGTATTATAAAAAACTTTTTTCTCTTTATGTGATGATAACATTTTAAAGTTGTGCTTCGATATCAATTGAGAAAAAATGCCTCGAGTGTGACATTAATAAGTGGGTTGTTTACGAAGCTAGAAACGATCTATATAATATAGAAGAGTAGCTTATGTCATCACTAAATTTGGCTCTGCGGGTCGGTTTAAATTTATAAGGTCAACGCGACAGTATGGGGAGTATATTAATTATAACAATTTACGCTAATTCTGATAGATAACCCTCCTGCGTTCGAACGCAAAGTGGCAATTAATCCGTGAAACGGTCGACGCGTCACGTCGAAAAATAGTCTCTCTTATTTGTACAGTTATTTATGAAATTGTATTACCTTAATTGGAATAATAAGGCTGAGTAATGAAAATGACCCACTTCCTTTTTTCGTGTTGTCGTTTCAATCGGACAAAACGAAATGAACCGAACGGACCGTATGTTAACTGTTTTTCTTCGACAGAGTGCGGCTCGTAATTCGGGTTTAAACGATGCCGAGCTATTTACGATTATCTTTATATTAAAATTTATTGTGCCGCATTCAAAACATTTTTTATTAATCCGCTTCAAGTTATAAATTTATCCGTGGAATATTTACGATTATTTCGCCCCATAGGTTATGCTCTCCGCGGTGCAGTAACGCATCAAGATCACCTTGAATTACACCTGTTGGTCTTTTCCGCTCTTAACCTTGAATAAGGTCAAAAGGCATCATTGCGCCGCAAGCCACGCTTCGTATCGTACCTACATCTATACAAGACATAGAAACCAAAACGTTTAATTGAGATTGCAGATCTTTTTAACTCCCTCGTTAGCATTGTAAATATCGATTCTCATCCATTGGTAATTAATGTCACTCTTCTTAAAGTTACAGCTACAACGATGCTCACAGCTGACTAAATTCTTTTCCGATAAGGACATCGTCACTATTTTTCAACATTCCAAAGTATACTACCACTAAAGATACGGTTCTTTTATGGCGGCGGATTTAGATAAAACCTTTTATAGTCATATACCAAACAGTTTATTACTGGTGAAAGTCATTTTTTTATAACATACCAAGCTAATTTTATCTACTTTAGAATTTACATTTATTTGCTTTTATATAGATAATATTTATATGTTTTAAGTGCGAGATTTTTTGAATCATATTATAATAAAAATCTATTATTATAACCTTGAGTAAGAAAACTCAACTTGAGGAAGGGAAGATATGGATTTCATAACAGATATCTGATCGGCTTGATTGAAACTTTGGATTAAATTGCAGTAGGTTTGTATCCTCAAGATATAATTTATTTTATTATTTGTGTAACCGTTAAAGAAAATTTAACCTTTGCAGATGGATAGAAGTTTACAAAATTTGTATCGGATTTTCAAAAGTGTGATCAGAGTCAACTTGTTAACTACACATCCATTTCCATTATAAACAAGGTTGTAATGCTTTTTGACTGATTGTAAGTAGTTAATTCAATTATATAAATTAATTAGTAGGTAATTCTATCAGTTAATTCCATCATCATCAACTAGGCCACTTTTTGCTAGTTAAATGATATCCTTAATGATTGAGACCAGTTTGTTCGGTGACTCTTCAAGTTGGATTGGTTTCCTAAAGACTTCGTTGGTGCTTTGCGAACTTTAAGGGTAAATTAGGACAATATCCTCAATATATGCTAGGTAATTGCTAGATAAGCATGTGTACTATAGATGATTAGAATAAGATCAATTAGTTCCGATTTTGGTAACGTTACACAACAAGATAAATCAAGACCATAAAGCTAATAGCAAGTGGGACATACAATTAAATACATATCATCATTGCAAGTATGCAACCAATATCACAATATTGGTATTGCGCATTATATATTGCAATATTAGTTGCATACTTGCAATGATGAGGTCGTGTACGATAATTAATTAACACACTGTACATACATTTACATTCTAACTTTGAGATGTTATTAAGATACAAAGATTTAATAAACATATTACATATTGCTAGGAATTTAAAAAGTGTTTTTATTAGCTATAATGTAGAATACAATGTGAACGGTATATTACAGATGCTACGAGTTAATCTTATTTAAAGAGTCGTCATGTATAAAGTTAAGTTGAAAACGACGAGGCGTTACATCGGGTGTCAACGTCATCACCTGGTGACGGCAGTAAAAGACCATCAGGACGACACCGACCGTAGTCGTCGGTCGTAGAAGAGATTAGCCGGGCGTTAATTGTCGCCTCGGTCGGCCTCCGGGAATGGCATGAGGAAAGAGGGTGGATGCGAGGAACGAGGGGCGACCAGGATAGCGTGAATGGAGACGTCCCGTAGCGTCCTCTGGTATTCCAATGCGTTGGAGTGAGACGGAGAACGCGTGACGTCCCGGTTCGCGTGGCTCGGAAGCGGCGCTCCCGTCGGGATCACGGCCCGGAAATGGGCAGACATCGGTTAGAGGTCGGTAAGCCGCCCGCCGCGTGCCGACCCGCTACGTGTTGATACGCGTTCTTGTACGGGACACCATCACCCGACACCGACGGTTGAACCCGATGCCGACGCTGTCTACTGGAACCCTCAATGTTGTCGGTGCTGGTCCCGGAGGCGGCTTGGCATCGTCCCTTACGACCTGTTTACCAGACGACTTTATCGGGAGGGCGCGTCCTAGCGATAGTAACTCGCTTTTTTGTGCGTGTGCTCTTCTCAACGCTATCCCGAACTTATCCCGACACCCGACGGAGGTCATTTCGACGGTTCGTTTCGCTTTCACCGCCCTCGTTATGTCCTTTTCCCTATCCAACATCTACTTTCATCATCCGTCGGTTCTTGTTTCTCACCCTCTGTGTTTTCGATCCCTTTTCTTATCCACTTGTTGTATAAATTGTTTTGTTGACAAATAAATCTCTTTTCTTTTGATGTTTCTAATCATTTTATATATTAATATTATCTATGAATCATTATAAATAATTACAGCTTACTTAAACATTAAGAATCCGGATATAAGCAATTAAAGTTTTTAAGATAAGCCATTAATACACACTAAATATCTAATCTACATCCAGTTATTACTTTCAAATTACCTACAATCAAGTAATAACTCCAATCAGTTAAGAAGTTAATGAAGCTATATTTTACCGAGTTCTTTTTGTAATAAAAACAACGAACAAGAACTAGAAAAAAACCATTTGCCTGAGTAACAGCGACGTATACCACAATTGATGGCATAAATAAACGTCATGGTCGTAATCAGAGCGTAAAGTTAATAGGAGAAAACGTATTTTGAGTAAGTGGCATAATAAATTAATTGTAATTTCAGTTAAAATAATTCGTAAAGCAACCCGCCCGGTGGTAATGGGAACAAAGAGAAACGCGTCCAATTCGGCGAGGTTTTATTAAATAAAATTCGAGGTGATTTCACACTCCACTAAATACAATTATAGGAACATCTCCCGCGTTGTAAGCCTAAGTAAGTCTTGCGTAAGCCAAATCAACGTCTAATTTCACAGATGGTCCAATCGCGCTTAACCATGAAACTACCAAGTTTTTGCTACTCAAGAACATACGTTGTAACAACTCGGCGGTTTTGCAAGGATGCAACGTTAGGAATGGTCTTAACAAAACTGGATGATCCAATTGAGTTAGAGTTGAGTACATGTCATCGGAATCATCGAAATTTAATATTTTCCAACAATCTTCCATTGAAAGTAAAGTCCCATCTTGTCTCCAACAGTTCAAACATAAAATTGGGGTTGAATAAGATATGCTGTAAGCAATATGGTATTCTATAGTGATTACCAAGCTTTCAACTTCAATTACTTTTTTTTTTGTTAGATATGATTGATGCAATTCTTCTGATTTATGTAAAATCCAATTATCGTTAATCTCGTCTGATAAAGTTGTAAATTCTTCAATGTTTCTTTTGAAGTCTTCCCATGATATATACATTATGCTTAAAAATAGAAAAAAAAAGAAATCACTTTCAAATAAATTTAAAATTGAAACGATAATATTAGAAAGGAGTTTATATTTAATTTTGTTTAACTTTAAAAGTACGCAAATCATTTCTGCCTCAATGGTTATACCCCAATTCTATGGGAGATAATACTCAGCGTTGGTGAAGTTTTTATAAGCCACTTGCCGACGTCGTTTCAGCTTGCCACAAAGGGGTTGCGTTTTTTAATTAGAACCATCCCTTTCGTTTTATAGGGTAACAAAAGTTTTCTATGATGGGGTGAAAAATAGAATTGTAACCCATTATTTAATACTGGATTAAAAATTAATTATACATTAAGATTGTTTTGAATGAGTTTTAAAAGAATCTTAGATATTATGGAGTTTTGCAGTTGTATAACGACGGCAATTGGTACGATGACATCAAGCATAATGGCCGTATTTGCTTATGGGACGGTTGTCGGAGGTCTCTCTTTATCCTCGTCTCTGTCTGTCGGGAGAGTCGCGTGCGCCGAAAATACAACGCCAATGGAAACCTGGATCTTTCGCGTCGCGCGCGCTCTCTGTTTTCTCTTCATTTCGACATGGCGCGCGCAGCAACATACCGAGCTATTACAGTAAGAAAACAGACATATAAAACTGAGAGCGGGTTAGGGGTTGAGGGACGTAAAAATCAATATCCCCGGGGCTGCTAAATCACGCTTATCAAGAGCACTTTTACCCCCTCCGGAACCGGCGGCGGCCGCCGCCGACGCCACCACCTCCAACCCCCCAACGTCCCTCCGCGAGGCTCCCCGCGACGCGGCCCGCCGCCCCGCGCGCTACTACAAAACATTCAATTTGAACGTCAAGTTAAAACGAAATGGATTTTGCAGCGGCCCGAGAGAATGAGATTTAGATTTCAAATTTCGTTCCAATGGGGCCGTGAATGTTTCTGACTCGGACACCAATGTACGCACACGTGTGTTTAGGTTTAAGGAAAACGTTTAAGGTTTCATTTTTTTTTTCTAGACGAAGGAAGCAATTTGTTTTGCAATATTCAATTTGAAAGTACTTGTGCAGGAACAATAGTAAAAAAGTACATTTCAACTTTTAAGACAGAAATAATGTTAATCCTATATTACACAAGCAGGAAGAATAGGAAGGCAAAATCTTGGACCAAGAGGATCTATTCAATGCTATTTCTACAAAATAACTTAAACTGTTCTTAACTCTATTATTGTTGGAAAGATACCAGAAAGTGTGTCAAAATCAAATGCAAAAATAAAGGTTGGATATAGTTCACAATTGAGTCGTAAGAGAAACTTTTGGAATACACAAAGGTAATTCGTGATTACCCCAGCTTGTTGTATGGTATCGTCTCGGTCGGAGAGGAACTGCGGAATTGAGCAGTTTGGACATAAACCCATCAATCAAGCTTCTTGCTTCTAAATTCTGAACTGCTGCAAAAGTAAGCTCATTGTCGAAGATCGCTTGACATATATCATCGATAGTCATTGATCAGTCAGATGCCTCGTTGTTTGATCATGAACCAGTTTTTAATCAGTTAGTCCGTTGAGGATTTTAATAAGGCGTTTGCTTTGTACAATATTTTTACCCTAAATGCCACAATATCAAGTAATCATCTCCTATATTTCGATATGGATGGTCGGTGCTACACATCCATTAGAAAGGTTTATTAAAATTTCTATATGTCGAAACTAAACGTTTAAGATACTGATAAAATACTTCACTCATTGCACAACTATAAATATCGTTTTTTGCTAGTAAAACATGAAATTTGCAATCTTGTCTTCTAACGTTTTCATTATGTGAAGCAAGCGTGCTTTTGTAAACTCGATTAGCGTAACATTAACTTAACGGAACGCTAACATGCTGGGATATCCAATCAAAAAGTGAGAATGGTCGATTAACATTATATAAAACCACTATTAACTCGACAAAGATTTAAAACCGATTCAAATTAGTTTAACGACTTCTATAATTTGCAACAAGTTGATAAAAATAAAAACGCATTAAAAATAATATTTGTTGGTCATTTTTGCTGATATTAAAATATGCTGAATATGTTACGTGCTGATATTAATCGTGTCGATGTAGTTTCAAAAACGTTTTGTAAGTGTGAAAGAGGATAAACGTCCAGTCAGCCGAAAAGTTTTGGGGTCGGAGGTGGCGCCCCGATGACGGTACGGCGACGCCTCGGATTGCATCTCATGCATGAAATTGCAGCCGATACTGTTAACAATTCCTATGATAATTTCGCGAGCGTTCGCAAACAACGGACAATCATGTTATTGCTGGCAGAGGCACCTAACGCGCCGTTTCACTATGCAATTTAGCGACGTTGCGAAGAAACATTTTCCACTAATGGTGTACTTTTCCAGAGGCACGGTGCTCGTTGAATTAATGTTATGGGCGGAGATCTTGAACGTCCAGATGGTGTCGATTTTGTTAATTAAATGTCCTGAAAAATATCTATATATAAATTGTTTTGCTTTTTCTGTTTAGCGTAATCGATTTCGTTTTGTGAGAGAAAATTATGTTGTTTACAAACAATATATTATCAAGGAAAATTCTTGAAAATCGATATTAAGTTCAAATTTATTCGACATGATAAAACTGTCTACTCCTATAATAGAATTCCTTATATATTATGAATAAAAGTAAACAAGTTAACTTAAGTAGATAAAATATGGTGAAAGTTCTAATGTTCGAAGTGTGTTTGTACTTCCCCTTCGCCTTCCATAAATCAGGTCGTCCTCCCCACAAATAAGCCACCGGAGGCACAAACATTGATTTGCGTTTTGCCAAAATCGCACAGAAGGAAATTTCCGTCGGGAAGAAAAGTTTCGCGAGAACTTCTGTATAAAAAGGCCCCGAACATTGTATTGATTTGTCGAGAACTTATTCTCGGAATTTGTGGAAAAGTTTTTTTTCTTTTGGTGTTGACAAATCGTACATTTATTCGCGTGGCGAGTGCTTTTGAGTAAGGACTGGGGGCACACACTCGCCTCGGTGGATTTGTCGTTATAGAATTTATAAGTATATATCTCGTGAGATCACGATATTTATCGGGGCGCCCTGCCATGTTTGGAAACTTCCGGAATCGACGGTCACATTATTTTAAATAATCCATTAAAATGTCCCCAACAGACTCCGCGAAAGTTTAAGTTCGATATTTTACCGAGGTTATATTTTCACGAGATATGGACTTTTTAAATCTCTTAAACCAAACTCAACTCTTTGATAAAGTTTTATACATTCCTTTTATAAGTATTTGAATAGAACTTTAAATTTAATATTTAAACAAATTTTTAGTTTGGATTCAAAGAAATGGTATAAATAATACAAAAAAGCTAACTTTTAGATGATTTAAAACAAAAATTTACCTTTTAAGATCAAATCCTGTAAACGTAATCGGAGATATCCTGAAACAATAAAAAAATTACGATAAATAAATTTAGTTTATTTAATTAAATTTAATTAAATAAACCGCATTGATGGTTTTACAAGAAATTTAACTAATTTACATTTACATAAAACATAATTTCAGTTAATTAACACGTCAGTCAAACTAAAAACATATTTAGAAAGTCTTTCGGCCTCAGGTGATGGTGTTAATGAGAAATTGACTGAACATCTTTTCATTTTACATTTGAAACTTATTGCGCAATATATTGCGGTGAACTCAATTAAATACAGAATACGTTTGAAGTAAAATTCACATAGAATCCGTTAATGGAGTTGGTGGATTTAGGATTGCCGATTACACAATGTTGCGGTTTCCAGGAATTTTTAATCGGATTAATACATAGATATAATGACATGTAGAGGTAAATTGAAATTTTTGATACATATTTATATTCCAAATCTAACATCCTTATGTATTTTAATTTAATACCTTTTTTAAAGAACATTTCATTTCATAACCTTTCTATTTACTTTGTGTGTGGCAGTAAATCATATAAAATTGCTCGCTCGAATGAAAAACACTTACAGTTATATTCTGTTATTATACTTTTAAAACTGTAAATTGTCAATTTAGATTATTCGGGACAGAGCAACAGTCGGGTCCCAGCTGGGAACATGACTTTCAAATTAGGACAATGAAATCCCCCCCCTCATTACGTCCCGTATTCATACGACGACGACGCACGGTAGACGTAAAATTAATTATAATAACAGAGAGAACGGATTATGAAGTCAAACGCGCGTTTGCGGAGACGTTGCCACAACGCGTACTCTAATAGAGTTTACGTTTCAAATAGTTCCTTAATTACTCAGATTCAAATTGAAACGATCAATTCTAATAATAATGTAATTGTACTATTAAAAATAACAATTGCAAAATGTTCAATTAACAGAAGAATTTTTTTACAATAAAATTGAGCTATATTACAAGTCTCCACAATGTTCCATGTGTGTCAATGACCCATCATCGAATCGATTCAGTTTATATTAAATTTATAGATACTGCAAACTTATATAATATTTTTGATACGGTAGCTATGCAAAAGCATTAACGTATTTGTTTAAACATACTTGCAGCAAATGCGTATGTTTTGCGTACCGGCCGAATTGGACTTCGAATAGAAGATGCGGTTTTGTTTCGATCATAGCCATAAACAATTAAAATATCTTGGAATAACACTGAAAAACATATACCATCGCATTAATTAAATTCTCCAGACTGAGATATCTCCAAGCAGATTTCTAACAGAATCAGCATTTCATAAAAGGAAACGTCTTAGTGAACTGTTTTTTTTGGTCCAACAAAGAAGATAAAATTTATAATCATGCCACAACAATCTTTATATATAGAAGCAAAAAAAAATTATTGGATTAGGTTTAGTGTTTTTCTTACCTCCTTAGGCGACCTGATACACTTTTATGGATTTTAGTAAACCTGGGTGGCACTCCTCATGCAGACACACCTTCCAAGCAAACAAATTATGAGGAACAGTGATGACCAGCCGGTTTACTCAACGCAGATTACAGATTGAAATATACACCAACCGAATGGGCTTAGGTAATGCTGCTCATCATGGCAATTCTAAAATGATGTATGAATTCAATAATTTAGCTTAGTACATTTGAATCATATTCTTCTTTATGACTATTCTTCAATAATGCATGATCCCAATAATACAATATCCAATAATACAATACAATATCTAAATGATAGCTTACACTATCATGGTTAAATACGCAGTGGTCTTCTACCTATAATATATTCAGGTACAGTATGATGTACTTGAAATATTTCTGAAATCGAATGGCCAGAGAATTGCTAATGTCAAAAACTTCAGTAAGGTATGTTCTGCTAGCAGACAGCATACAAAATATACAATGAATACAACGGATACAGTTCAGAAATATTAAAATGTGGCAAGAAAGAAGCACAAAAGGTTTTATGAGCAATAATATTAATACATTCTATCTTGTATACATTTAAGGAAAATTCCCAAACTAGCATTATATGGGTCAATGCCTTCTGACACATCACTCGAACATCGATTTTGCTATATCTTGTTACAAAATATGCGTAATGTTATGATACAGATAATTCACAATTAGTTTATGCTCTCAATAGCACTTGCTCAAAGAACAAAAGATAATGCAATGATAAATGTATACGTTTTGCATTGTAGATCCATGATGGAACAATTTCTCAGAACCCGATTTCCTAAAGCATCATCAACCTAAGTTAGAAGTAGGTACTACCAAAACAGATTCCTTTACCAATGAAGCAGCAGCAGTTGCTCAGCTAGAAAATACCAAGTTGCCAAAAAATTTTACGCCACAGTACTAACAACATGAATATGCTCAATTAATTAACATTAAAATTTTCTAATGTGTTATATGATAAAGATGAGCCAATTTCTATCATTTTTGTAATTTTATCATTGTTTCGACCTAACCGAAAAGTACGTTTTTAACTTATAGTTTCTGTTTATTTTATAATATCAATAAATTACTTTTTGTTAATTTATGTTAATAAATAAATTAATTTAAATTCGTAAATGAATGTTTAACTTTCGAGATATATGAGGTTTCTAGTGTAGTATATAACGAAGAGGAAGTTGGGTCGATGTTTTAATTAAACCATACCATACTCCATAGTTTTGTAATTTAGGGGTATTCATTCGACGAGAATCTCTCGAATATTTCACATGGTTAATTATAATAGCAATATACAACATCGTTTCGGTATTTCTGGCTTGAATTCGGTAACGATTTTTTGTCCCACCGATCAGTTTAGAAATTCAGTACTTCCAATTACAGTAGAAGCGATGATGGGGAGCTGTCTATCCCGCAACGACAGACATAAAGGGTTTCAGTTCCAGTCGTCTACGGTCGCAAAATTGAAACATTACAACTCGTTGCGGCGATAAAGTTGTATTGAAACAATTAAAAAACCATGTCTAACATCGGAGAAATTGAATTATTTTGGCCGTACTGCGGTTGTTCGTGATTGGCAATCTATAATATCGAACCCAAAGGCATCCGCCGTACGGGTGTGTCACACATAGATACGCGTATAGATCTAAGTGAAAAAAAAATGATGTGGAAAAGTTATTTATCTGTACGTGTAGACTAGAACTGTTTTCCGAGTTGTTATCCGTGTAATTAATCTGCTGACAACGCGAGCTCAACAAGCTTCAACGTAGATATTTTAACAAGCATCGAAAGTTTGTTAGCAAAATTGTAGAGTTTATGGGATTGTTGAATCACTAAAACAAGTAGCAGCATTTTACGTAAACGAAACCGCCCCTTTTCATCTCCGAGCACTAATTAAAATTTATGTACCTAATAGTATTCCCGTGTTGCTACAAGAAGGGTACGATTTAAATTCAAACATTCGCAAAATAAATAATGATTTATATTCGCAGCCGAATACATTTACAGCAGCGCTCACAACTTTGCTCTATTTACTTTGCATTATTTCCCTGCGAACTTTGTTGGGAGTTTCTCAATATTTTTTCATTTTCCCTATTTGCAATTTTATGTGTAGGTATTCTTGTTTTTTTGCAAATCAGCATCTCTTCTTGTTAATCATATTTATTGTATTTTATTTTAATTGAATCTGACAACGACTTCTATATTGTATCATTATAGTTTCTCACTTAGTTTTTCCAGTATAAAGTATCTTATCTGCAGTTAAGAGAGAAGTATTCCCTGGAGTTCCAGTTTGAAACGAAACCGATAAAAAGCCTGAGTTACTGCAAATTGACGCTCCAATCGAATATGAGTCGTCGTCGAATATTCAGTGGCCCTGGTACCTTTTCGAATTTTTGTCCCGAAACTTACGTATATCTGATACAAGGGCAATATTTCATAACGGGCATTTGTCTAGACGTAATATCCAGGAATTTAATATTTAAATGAAATACGTAAGTTATTGCGTTCCGAATTTTTACCGGAATATCGGAGATATTACTTTACATCGTTGGGGCGGCGGGCGGCGTTATTTGAGACGCAATCTCTCGCGTTCCCGTTCCGTTTAAAATAAAAATATACATACACATATGCTAAAGAAGACCCAGCACTCAACCAATCGGTCGATTTTTCTTTAGCAAAAAAAGCCTTTTCAAAATTCTGTTATTTATTCATGCGTTTCCATTCTGGAATAAAGGCAAAGTGATGTCATTAGAAAGTTATGTTTGGAATAACTGTTCATGCTTTATTCATAGAGGATGAATTGGTTATTCCTTTATTAAACTTGTATACAAATCGGATAACCTCATAAATATATATTTCTCTTCTTGTTGATGCGATAACAACCAGGTCGAATACACTATTTATAACTCACTGTAAATTAATTTCTACGATTGCCATAAACCTAAATTGTTTCAATTCAACAATTAATTAAATCCTTGTTAAAAAAAGAAGCAACCAACATCTAATTTATTTTAATTGATATAATAAAGATCGTATATTAGATATATTATCTCGGGGAGCGAAGTTAACGGTTTAAACGGGATTCCGTTCCTCCGTCCCAAGTTGACCTTAATAGTTTTCATCTGTCAAATACGAAGCGAATTGCAATCGTCGATCAGAATTCAGTCCGAGGTGTCAATTAAGGCAGTTGTAATACCGGATAAGCGTCAAGATGGAATATGGTATACGTCAGTACGGACATCTTATTACGGACGAATTTAAAGACGAAATCAATGGAAATGTAGTATTCCATTTTGCGAATGTAACTGTTTTGGAACCACATCACGTATAGAAATGTCACAATGTACAAACGGTAAATATTAAAAGTAATCAAACATTCACATTTTCGATCTATTTATTATATTAATAGCAAGGTTCTTATTCAAAAGTATTAAAAATCAAGAAATAAGAATTCTAATAATCATGAGGGAAATACCAGTTTATTCCAAGCTAACGTGGAAAACTTTTGCGGTGAAGTTGCTCAAGAAGTTTTTGCAATATTTCTGCTCACGCTGCCCAGGCTTTTCGAAAGCAGAAAAGATGTTTGAGAGTTATGACTGGTTTGCGTTTTGCTGAATCTTGAAGAGCCTAATTCTCTGAATTGAATATGTTGACTTTTATTCTAGAATAGTCTATAACACATTAAAAATAATCCAATCTCATATCGTAAAGTAAACGATATTGAATTTGAAACGCACCCTATAATAAATGTCCAAATATTTCCCCAATACATTTATTAAACTTTCTACTAAAACTTTCTTTACTTCTTAAAAGGCTTTCTTGGCTACTATTTCTTCATGTATTTCTTATCCGCTCTTTCATGTTTTCTGGCGTAGTCGGTACTTCGCGATAAACATGACGCCCCACAAAAAAAAAATCAAGAGGTGTTAAATCAAGTCAGGAAATTTGACCTCCCCTTCCAATCCATCGCCCAGCATAATCCCGATCTAAAGCTTCACATGCAATATGTGAAAAATGTGCTGGACACCCATCATTTTGCAGCCACATATTTTGTCTTTCTTTCCTGCTCAAATCTACAAGTAACGTTGGTAAGACGTCATCTAAAAAATTTTGGTACTTCTCCCCATTCAGCATACCACCAATAAAGTATAGACCGATCAATTTATCACCCATTATGCTACACCAAACTTTAACTGACCAAGGTCGTTGATGTTCTACTTCACGCAACCATCTCGGATTTTCAACATGCACGTTATAGTGTTTTGAATTTCTGCAATTTCGTTTAGAATCTTCAATATGATGGATGTATTAATGATTCCTCAATATAAAATTAAAAAAGAAAACAGAAATTTCCAAAGCCTGATTTTCTTCTAGTTTGTCTAAACTTTGTTGTATATAAGAAGTTCTCGAAATTTCTTTACCGACAAGATCTCAAGAAAAAAAAAACTGGCAATAACAAACTTTCGTAAAAAGTAGTAATTTCTTCAATTAAATGTTATTGAAATGGAAAAGGAACGGGAAACAAATTCGTGTTAAACCTCATGTACAAACGCATCAAAACGGCTTTCGTTTTTAATCGGATTGTGTGCACCAAAATTCGACACGTACTAAATTAATCTAAAAAAGAAATATTGCTCGTATACGTCTTAATGAATTTTGTAATAAAGATTTATCATGTTTATTCAGTTTGTGAGTCAGAGTGTAATTATGAAAATGTTTGAGAAGTGGTGTTAGAGAATGTATATTATTAACTCATTTTCATTTCATCGTATTGACTTAAACTCCGCGACCGTCAATAAAACAAACCGTGCCTAACGTCAAACAAATCGAATTGTCTGGTGCGGTGAACTGTTGCGGTCTCTTATAGATTTTCAGTCTGAAAGATAATACCTTCGCAATCGGTTATTGCGGTAATGCGGCGTTGGCCACGGTCAGACAATGGCTCTAATAGATGAAAAAACTCTAGTCGCCATTCAAATGGTAGTTTATTGGATCGTAAACCGATTAAATCGTTTTCGCGGTGGGGCTCCCGGCCGCGCCGGTGTAAATTGAAAGAACCAGGAAGAAATATTGAATTGAAACGATTTACAGGTGAACCTTTGACACGAAAAAGAAATAATATTTACGCCTCGCGACTAAGAAATATTATACATTATTAAACAGGTAAAACGTGGGTTATGGATTTATGTAAATGAAAAGGGTCCACGAGATTCATCTGTTGTTTTTAAATAAACATGATTTTCATTAATAAATTTCATTGTGAGCCACCCATAACTAACGTTCTCATGTCGGTTATTTGAATTCCAAACGGACAGCTCAACAGTATGTTTGACAGACGAGATACAATACGTTGTTGTAGTACCTCTTCCAGGTTAAACAAACATACTTTTGTCGAACGCTTTAAAGTGGTGGTACCCGAAGCTGTCACGTATCGAACGATGGGACAAACATCAACCGTTTCAATTTAGCTCTCTCCAATCGAGACAACTCGATAATTGCAATGGAAACGTCCCTCAAAACGGATGAATCTATATACATATTTTAGAGGTTATATAATTGATGCGCAATAGAAATTTAATCAATAACGCCATATAAATGTCAACAAAGCATACCGTGAATAATATATGAATTTAATATCGTAATCAATATACAAATTACAGAATGTATAAATTCAAAACAGTTTTGTAGTTTATTGAGTCGGTGATAGACATGCAATACTGTAATTTGCATATTCAATAATATTCCAACCCCTCCTGCTGTAAGCCGTTTACAATAAATTAAATGCCGTATAATTTTGAACGAGGATTACACGGCTCCATACGAATTTAGCGACGAACGTGTATCTATAATAATAAACGAGAAAGGTGTATAAAAAAAATGTTAAACTAAAAATAAAAGCCAACTTTAAATCACACATGATGGAATTATACATGCAAACCGAATCACAGACGGTGAAGATTAGGGATTTGCAATATTTACGAGTGAACGTGTACATTCAGGCCATTCGTTTATTACTATGGTTTTATGATCGTAATAACAGAGTACGTTTTCAATGTTTTTTTCCACAGCTAGTTAATAGGGTGCATAAATCTTCTAATATGAATACCGTGAAGTTTTCACTTAGTCATTATAAAGTTACCATTTCAAACTGGGTAATAATACGCTATATGATACTATGTGAACAGTTAAAGATGAAAATCAAAACCTTTCATTAGTGTGGTGGCTTATACTATATCATGTCAATTAAATAGGTTAAAATCAAAATTAGGTAGGGGGAACTCCCATACCTAATCTATACCAGTCACTCGTAATATTTCGACAAGTCGTAACGTGTTCATTCAAAAACGGGTAAAGGGGGTGCAGTGGAAAGAAGTGATACATGATTGTGAGACGCGGTTTGTCAGTGACGCAAAAGACCACAATGGGAGTAATCGATTGTTGTTTTTAGAGGAAGAGTTTAAGAGAAGCACTTTTACTACGATATCATGCAAAGGCATCCAGATATATCGCTTAGAACACCTGAATCGAAGCATCATGCGAGCCGTAGGGTTTAACAAACCACAAGTAGATCTTTGTTATGATAACTTGGAAAAACTGATGACACAATACAAATTTCAACCTTCCAATATTTATAACTGTGATGAAACTGGAGTGAGCTGCGTGTATAAACATCAAAAAGTTCTTGCTCTGAAGGCTGTACGTCAAGTAGGAAAGCTTACTTCTGCTGAAAGGGGCAAAAATATAACAGTTTTGTTTTGCATGAGTGTTAATGGCCACTGCATACCGTCATTTTTTGTATTTCTTAGGCAAAGGATGAATGATCGGCTCATGATTAATGCTCCAGCCATAAACTACAACCACTAAACAGAACATTCATGAAGCCATTTAAGACTATCTACAACCAACGATGCGAGATGTAAATCAGAGCAAATGATGGAGCTCGGATAACCGACTACGATATTGCTGGTCTGGTCAATGAAGCATTCACAAAAGTAGCTCGAATAGATATTGCGATCTCTGGGTTCAAATGTACAGGAATTCACCCATTCAATAGACATATATTTTCTGACCTTGATTATTATTCCACTAGAAGAGCCATTAATTTCCTCAAACGCACCAGGTTGCACCGGGGAAGTTTCCGTGTATTCCACTGATTTGGCCTTTGCTGGTAACTCATCAACTTTCTGCGATGCAGAATTGTTTAACAATTTGGTGTTAGAAGAATTCAAAGACACTCCTAAAAGATCTATGCACGAACCAACAATCAGTAGACCCAAGCAATCAACGAAATTTGATCCAAATATTGTCCATAATTTATCCCTGCTTCCAAAAAACGATCAGCGGCTCGGAGGACATCATCACCGTACAAAATTGCCGTTGAAGAAAAAGAGAATGAAAAGAATGTTAAAGAAAAAAAGAAAAGATTGGGAAAAAAGATTTAACAATAGGCGAGAAGGGGAAACAAACCAAAGGAATAAAAGTCAAACGAAAAAGTGGAAAAGCAAAGAAGGAATCGTTATCTGAAGTATCTGACAATGGAAGAACTATTTGCGTAGTGTGCTTAGAGGACCACAACGAAGGCTGGATAGAGTGCTCCAGCTATAGAGGGTGGGCTCATGAAGAATGTGCAGACATCCCTAAGTGTTCAAAGAGCTATATATGCGATAGATGCAGGATGTTTTGAAAATGTCCGGTACTAGGTGCCGCTTGCAGTGATTGCAGTTTTTGTTACCAAACTTTAACATATGGTTCTAAGTATGCATTTTTGTCCATTTATTTTGATTTTACTTTTTTTTTTTAAACTTACATTTGTCGAAGTAATTTTTATTTTATTTTCTGAAAACCTTAGGGACTTCCCCCTACGTTATTATAGAAGACTCTTCGCAAAGTATTTTGAACCGTAACAAAAAATGACAAATTACATTATAAACCTTAAAATTAAATCCCAACGATAATTTAAATCACATTAATACAATAATAAAAGTTGTGTTTAAGCAACCGAATCAACTTTCTGAAAACCGATTAAAAACCTCAACTTTCACGGTTCGACGATCAAATTTACATTCAATTATAAATGACAAAATTACATTTATTAAGTTTTTATGCCCATAATCAATAAATCTTTATCCTTGATTGCTTTCCAAAACATCTTTTTATATATAATTTTTTAATTTACGACCAACTTATTCTTTAAATAAAATTACCACCGCTTTTAAGTAAACCAGCATTTTTCTTGTGACGTAAACAAAACGTTTTTTGGTGGTTCGAAACGTAGAACGATGTCGGACAGTAACTAAGCGTCAAAAAACGAAAACCTTCTCTACACCCCGTTTATTACTCTTTATGTCATGGAATACGAGGCGATGGAATTTCATTACGGACCAATATTTATTCAGAACGTCCGATGAAAAAGGAACGGGACGGGCGCGCAATAGGGAAGCAATAATGCCGTCCTCATTTATTATACCGAGTGGTCGATATGTATTCGCGCGGCTATACTTCGGGGCGCGATTAATAAATCGGATTTCGTTGCGTGACGACAATCCGGGAATGTTAAGTCCGGGAATATTGTTCTTACGCTACAAGATTAATACGAAAGTGTACGCAATACGCATTATGAACGTACATGAAAATATTACCGCCGTTTTATTGTCGGACACAAATTATCGATCGGTTCGCTTATATGAAAGAATAAGAATAAATATATTTCTT
Organism: Onthophagus taurus; assembly: GCF_036711975.1. Classification (NCBI taxonomy): domain Eukaryota; kingdom Metazoa; phylum Arthropoda; class Insecta; order Coleoptera; family Scarabaeidae; genus Onthophagus; species Onthophagus taurus. The sequence goes on from NC_091967.1 coordinate 9,417,081, forward strand.
TTGAAATTTAAAATGATTTATACAGGATATAGTATGAGAAATGTAATCTGTAATGATTAAAAAAATCTACATCAAATTGCACACTCAGAAATGATGCAGGAATAGAAGAAGAGATTAGACATAGGATGAATAAAGCAAATTTGTCAAAAGTACCATATCTTAATAGGCAAGAATAAATGCAATGTCCAAACATACATCTATGCTTTTGTATGAGTTGGAATCAAGTATTTAAGGAAAGTGTTAAATAGGACTAGAAGAGATAAAATCAGAAACAGAAATAGTGGAGGACAATGGAAAACGAGATGACTCCTAATCATCAAATCAATGGCAACAAAAATGGGAAAAACAGCTACAAAGTCAGGATGTTGCCAGATAGCACTACAAGAGATGGATCAAGAATCAAACGTCATAAGGCAGAAGTGGTATAATGAAAAAGATTTATGCCTGAGTAATAACCTAGGACGCTAACTCAAAGCAGAAATAGCTTATTATAACGATTAATAACATTAGAATGAAAGTTTTCTGCCTTTACATATCAGTCAATTAATAAAGTGGAAGCCAATTAATCTTGAGTACATCTAACAACAATAAATTGTTATCAATACGGCAAAGATCACGGTTGGATTCAATAGATTATAAAGAAAATTGATGCTGTATACGCAATGCATAATAGATCAAATCGTTGTTTGAAAATTGGTACTATCTGACTATGAGTACGTATCGTATCCGGGCGAGACGTAATAATAAAAGGTTTAAAGATTAAGATCTTAAAAGCGTGAAGTGAATGAGATGAAGCAAAGATAATGAGTAGGTAGAGAGGACGAGATGAACAGATTTAATCAAGAAGTAATAAAGTTAAGCTTCCCACTGATGCTTAAATCATTTTTCATTAAACAAGTATGGAAGTTTGCCGTATTACAACAACAAACCACCAACACAAATACATGGATATGGATTCAACTACATAACTCTAAGTAAAGTGAAATTAAACGAAATTAGTTTTTGAAGCGAAAGGTATTTATTCATATTTTATTTTGGGGAATCAGAATCTATTTCAGCTCTGATGAAATCCTCTGTCCGACAAGAACCCCGCATAATGTCGTTTCTTTTGTTTTCCCTATAAGGGGTCATAAATTTAATGGAGTCCCTCGTCCTTTTTACAGAATATAAGCACATGTAAGTCGTAAATAAGGGGGAAGCCGTCGCGATATCTCTGAATTTAATCAAGGTTTCCGTCTCCAGCGGAATACCGATCAGGTTGAGTACGGTATTAAAATTTTATTTACGACTTTGCTCCCGATGGATTAGAATACTCGCTTGCCACTGTTGCGCGTAAGATTATTTCAGGAATTTTTACGCAATTATCGATACCCATTAGGCCAGTTGTGCACCACCTATCTATCTAACAGTTAACTAGCGACGAGTAAAAAAAAACAACAACTTAATGAAAAACAACAAGGTCGTTAAAAGTACTTCGATGGCGCGGAATTTCACTCTACAGAATTATTAAAGAAATTCACGTTAATGATTTAAGTTTAATAAATCAATCCGGTAATTTAAAAAAAATCGCCGTTTCTGTATTTTAATTGGCATTTATAGTAAATATATCGATAGAAAGCAAGGATAAAAATGACCATAAACGTAAAAGTATTAAGTTTTCTTTGCTGTTACAGCGACGGTTACACAAGCTTTATTGGTCGTTACGTAAATATTATACTTTTAAATGCGGTCATAAATGAAATGAATAATTACTTTTCGACACAAACTATGCAGTAGATATTTTACTTTCATAAAATAACAATTTTATGTAGCATGTAAAGTTAATTACATTTGTTATCTATTTAACCAGTAGAATTATGAAACACAAACTGATATACAGCAAAAATCCTTTAATTTTTAAATACTACTTTCATACGGATGAAAGAATCTTTTACATACGATTGATGTAACAAATTAACTAAATTGGTAAAGAACAAAAAAGGTGTTAAAAACATAAAGTTTAATTTCACGTATAAAAGACTGCAAATGGAAAATAGTTAACCGCATTATTCACGTAATTAAACAATTGCGTAACTTAGAGAAATATGCGAACGTGCATATGTACATTTTATGTTAACTTTCGATTCGTGACTGTTTGAGTTGTTTATATATTTTATAACTACTTATTTCGCAACATTCATTGTAACTTTCTCCAGAACACCGCCCACGTGTAAACCGATTTATGACTATTAAAAGAAAGTATTAACAGATAATAACTTATTTCTAAACATTAAGAAAACTTAATTACCTAAAAAAAGTTGGGAGGTTGCAATAACCAGAAATATTTCAGGAAGATTGGATTGCACACAAGAGGAGTTTTGAAAGGGTTTGAGCGATGGAGATATATTAGAATGCCAACTCGCGAAATAACTATAAGATAATTTGAAAAGTTTTTTAATAAATCTTCTATCCAAAAGTTCGGAAAACCTCTTAAACTAATGTAAAAATTCTTAAACCGCATGAACAAGACTTTCAAGTAGCTGCCAGTTAAATGCGTAAAATTGAGGTTTAGAAAAGTAATCATTTCAATTTCATAAACCAGAAAGTAATAGTGTTTCAGCCAAGTGTGTAAAAGATAAATGATCCGGAACCTTGCATAAATCAAGCAACGGCAATCAATAAACAACAATCGAAGATGACCTCATCTTCGCACTTTAACGCACAGGTTATTGTTGCAAGCCCGGTCGGTAATGGCAAACTTATATTGTTTGCGGATTACGGCGCTACAGAGAGCTTTGTTGCTGTTCTGTGTTATGCGAAGCAACTGTACTCGCTTTAATTGTATGCATATTCGCGTTTGCACAACAATACATCAAGGAATCTAGGCGAAGGTTGCGAATAAGGGCAATTTAGTAATTCGACGTCGTAATTTTATTCACCGTGCGCGCGGATAAATTAGGACGACATCTTCTTTTATAAGAAAATGACTTCAATTTCACTCGTGCGATGTTCGCAGAATGGTCGAGTTAAGTAACAATAAACTAGGTTACCACATGATTTGATTACTAGAGGTAATCAGATCGTAAAATATTTTTGTGTTTATTCTACTTTCTATCATCAATCACTTTTTACTTGATAAATATGAGAGTAAATTAATAATTATTAATTTTTCTTTGACGTTCGTTAGTAGTCGTTGTTTATTCCCTAGTTTGCTTTATGAAATACTTAAACAAATTACATTTTTGATACATTTTTATATCAACATATGGGATGTATGTCCTCCTCTCCACACTTCCTTCTCCGTCAGTATCTTCCAACGCAACCCAACTCAACCCAACTCAACCCAACCCAACCCAATCCAATTCAAACCCAACCCAACCCAACCCAACGCAACCCAAGCCAACCCAACCCAATCAATTTAGTTAACACTTCCGGAATGCACGATACTTTTCGGATTTCGCAGCTCGTAGTTGTTATAACGCCATCATAGAAGTCACGAAATCTATTATACGGCAACCTCTACCTTATACCTTATATTGTTAAAGGCTCATCAAAGGAATTTTGCTCATCCAACCAGTTTTTTGTTTTCTCAATCTCTCTTTTTTAATAGAATTGATTTAATTAATTACGTTTTTAATTTAAAAATTGTTATTAAAATTCTCCTGACGAGTTTTATGTTTTGATAATATATTGCAACAACAAAATTGATCCTAATTGATATATTTATTTTACTCTTCATATATGACAAACGTTCATGATTGGATTCTTCACGTACGACCTTAAATGTGATTTATGTATTTGTTGAACCCACACTTGACCGATATTTCAGCATCCTACTACGAAGGTAGAAGTGCTCCGGGTCGACGTTACTTCAGCTTCTACATGCAACTACATGATGCGTTTATTTACCCCACTTCGACCTGTCATTGGCCAGTATACAGTTCACTGAAGTAATTTACAGCGGATTCTATTCTATTCTCACCACACGTACAATTGCGGACACCTCGAATCGTATTTTCGTTTTATCTTTTACATATTTACGATTTAATACTTTTATTATTTAAATTGCTTTTCTGTATTTACAAAAAAATAGTTAGCAAACGTTTAAATTTGTTTACATGTTCGTAAATTTAAACCATTAATTTTCCATTAAGTCTTGTGTAAGCTCGTCGATCTGTGTACAGTTTTACTGTGTAATTGTTGATCTTTAATAAACAGAAAAGTTGTTGTATGCAAGGACAGTGGAAATATTTACGTACATGTTAAAAATATATTCTGTAATGTTTGTAATGCAAAACGTGAGATACATTATGTACCGTTAACATAATAATATTTCATTTGGATGGTATTAATTTAAACATGTCTATTACTATTACCATGTCCATTACCAAATGCTTATGCTACCGGTAAAATTATAATTATATCAAACCAATCAGTTTAATTGAACCAGATAATTGCGTGTTATTTATAATCCGCTTTGAATTAAAATAACCAAGCTGGCATACTTATGCAAATCCTGGCTATTTCAACGTGTTATTAATTGTAAGTTTCGTAATTAGGCGAGAAGCGGAAAACGTTATGTATATATTTTTATATCCATAAACTCCAATACAAAAAGTTATTTAAAAACAGTCAATTTCAAATTAAATGCACCTCTAAAATAATGTTTAAATTACTCAAATGTAAATACGAACACCACATCAAACCGTATATGCTATATATCTTCAATGATGTTTTATCAAAGGTAAAATAAAATGTGGAATAGCAATTTATATTCCATTTTGTTAAATATTGTTTATTTTTTAATTGAATTTGCTAGCCGTTCGAAATTTTGATCCCAATAAATGCTGGCGGACAATTGAGGAATTGATAAATACAAACTGGATTTCAACTCGATACAAAACTCGGTTGTAATAAAATTAAATTACGTCGCCATAACTGCGCGTTCTATAAAACTTATATAATCGGCTTCATTCGATTGGCAATTATTGGATTGAATTTATTTCGCTAAACCTTGTATGTCAAATCGCATATTTTTCCAATACTTTATCTACAACTACAGATCTACATTCGATGCTAACAACTTCATTATATTCCACGTTTATACTTATTTCTTTATTGTTACTATTTTTTCTTGATATTCCAAGTCACGAAATCGAACGACCTTAAGAATTATACAGCTAAATCCTGACTAAAGGTTAATGGGCGATATTGTTATCCTAGAAGATATCTAACCTTTTGTATTATTGCAGTTACAGGAATTTCACAGGGAAAGAAAAAATAATGAACAATATGACCTTACAATCACAACTAATTACAGGCTACATTAAGAATATTACATTAAATTAAAACAGTAAATTACAAATTGTATTGTTGCAACGTAAAACGATTATATGCAAGATTTATACATAGATAGATACGCATTCTCTTAATTCATATAAAAATTAAAATGCAGACTTTGTATGGTTTATATTACTCATGTAAATGAGGCGATTTCCTTTTTAGGTTTATCTGAATATAATGTGATGAATTTCTTAAAAGATATAAATCTGATAACTGATGATGTTTATTTAAGTATTTCCTAGAAGTTATATGTATTAATTTAATGATATTAAAAGAGATATTTGTGGATAAGAATAAGCTGTAAGTGTTTCTGTTTGCGTGGGTTCTAATGACACATTATCTCCTGACTTTAATACTACCGATTGTGGTTAACCTCACAGTATTAATCAGATACGTTAGGTTATTTTTAAGTAAAAATTCTTATTCAATAAAAAGGTTATTATAAAATATAATTAAATCGAAGAAGGATTAATAGTTAAATAAAACATTAAACCTGACATTTTTAATCCGAAATTTCGTGGTAATCATCATAAACAAGCCATAAATTGGTAAAATAATTCGCGGTTATAAAATATTGGGTTACCTCCTGGGTGGCCAACGATAGACGATTTCATTATAATCGCTTCAGTAATAGGTTGGATCGTTAAAAAAAATTAAAAGAAACAAAAAGAAAATAAAGGCACAACACGAAGCAAAACAAAACCTGCAAATCATCTTCGTTCGATCGTTCAAAGGAATGGGTTTAAAAGAGAGAAAGATTTTATGGTAGGTTAAAGTGGCCCACTTTGTGGACGAGACGCAACGACGCGTAGCGTCGGTCCGGATAAGGTTGTAAATATAGACGGCCTCCGGCAGCAGAAAGCTACGGCAACGACGACGGCGGCGGCGCTTCGGATTTCCCATGAATGAACTGGACATTTCTCCGGAGTACGAAGAAAGTGAATGGACGCGTCTCGCGTAGTGAAAACGTGGGGGCCCAAGCACCTTTTTTTGCGGCGTTAGTTCTGGAACGGCCGGAAGGGAAACAAGTGCGGTTTAACGGGATCCTGGAACGATCACTCGAGGGCTTTCCGCTCTTGCAGATAAAATCCTACCGCTGTGTTCTAGCGCCCCGTCGCAACCGCCTCGAATACGGACTGTTCTACTATCAACGTAGGGTGCGACGAGGATCGAGCTAACAAGTCTCTTTATAAACCAGCGATTCCTAAACATTTCCAGCAGAAATTTTATCACCCTAAGAAAACCAAAAGAGTAACGTACAAATTTAAGGCGAGTTTGACAGGTTAGATGACGAACAAAGTAACTTTGATAATGGCAAAATAGAAGGAAAACATAATAGAAGCAATTCCGAGTTTATGTCAGAAAAGCAGAAATCATTAATATTATAGGCATCAATTTTAATATCAGCTAATATGAATTAAACCTTAAATCTGTGGATGATAGATATACCCCAGCCGCATTCATGGTCATCACGAATAAATCTACAAAGAACACCATTCGTTGTAGCAACCTCAGTCTTCGCTTACGAACGCTGTACGCCATAATTGATTTCTAAACAATTCCGTGGAATAGTCATAAATTTGGACAATCTTGGTTTAAACTTCGCAACATTTGATCCATGGTTTTTTTGAAATGTAACAACATATATTTGTAATTAGACCACGTAAAATTACATGCTAAACATCTCTGTGAGATTGTAAGTTAACAGTTTTTGTTAATTTTTGTTGAATTCCCAGATAAACTTTGTAAGGGATTTCATTAAACTGATATTTGATCCAAACCCTAGATGCTACCCATGTGGGATGGCATAAGATATGTAATGTTTTGTAGGTATATAACAGTTTATTCGGACCTCAATTGACTCAACTTGTTGGCATTAATTCACTCCAACCCAGGAAAACAAGAAGTACTGCCAAAAACAAGGAGGTAGAGGATGCCGTATATTTTGTGGTTTACCCCGAGCCATAGTTTAGGCAAACCCGTGTCAAGACCCTTGCTGCGATAAATTTCAAATGAGCACCGGCTAATTACAAAATTTTATATCTTCATATGGGATAAAGAACTTATTATTCATGTATCTACGAACAGTTCTGCCGCAAAATCTACCAAGATTATATTTTTCAATTTTGTATCCAATAGTGACTTAGAAAAGTTGTTTGCAACTGTGACGAAACTGGGATAAATTAGAAAACTTTGCCCTGAAAATCTTGCCGCTGAGAAAAAGCTCTGCAGGTTTTAAAGTAAATAATGTAAGAATTACACAGCCTGATACAAAAACCTGCTCATACCAAATGTGAATAATTTACGAAAGAAAAAAGAATTTCAAGAAAAAGCATCTGCTGATATTGCTAATATTCCTACCGTCTTATATAAAGCTGAATAAATAAAATTATTTAAAAAATTTTGCCTCTCACTTTTTAATTTAAACCCAGACCCCGTATGTTTTGGTATCTCTGGTTTTCGTGACGTAATGGATAGGCAAGAAGGCGAGAGAGAAGCCGGCGTCGGTTGGAAAGGCCATGAGAGGCGGGTGAAAATGGCAGGATAAACTGGGAATCCCCTAGGTCAACGATCAGGGAGCCCTGACCCGAGACTCGGCTTACTTACTGACCTTATTCCCTATCGGTGGGGCCCCGAATGTCAAGGACACGCCGCCACTCCGAGTTGCATTTTTAATTCGCGCGTCGAGACGTCGTCGACGCCCCTCGTTACATTTCGAGCCCTCCGTTTAGGTCGACGACACGATACGTATATCTAACCTTTATTTCTCACCACTTACTTCTCAGAATAAAATTGCTTTCAAATGTACTACAAGTGAAAATTTACAAGTCCACCCTCTTATTTTAAGGTAAATAGGAACAAAATAAACCTTAGATGAAATATGTTAATTTGATTATGTAATTCAATTAGAAAATGTTTAAATCTTGATTGCTACCATAAAAATACCGCTTTCTACGTTTAGTGGGTAATATAACCTTTATTCCATCTTATGGACTTAATAACGTGTGAAAAGCTTTAACCAGGTAAAAATACAAATTTGTTTTAAAATATTTTATGTACCTATTTTATTTTATATCTGCCATGAAAACGTTTCATTTTTAAATTTACTGAAAAAATAATATTGAATTTTACAGCTGTAATAATATGTATAATCACGGTATTAAAAATAAATACTAGTTTGGATTTCACGTTTGTTATATTTCCACAGAAATTTACATAAAAACAACACAACTTAATTCTCGCGTGACCAACCCAACTCAACCGCTGTCCAATTTAACGGAATATACTTTAAAATTAACCGAGTTTGATTATACAAAATTCAAATATTGCGATCGCGTGCCACGATGTATAAATAGCAACCGCCAAGGTCCCCGACGTAAAAATATCTGTTATTGATGGTTTCCATATAGTATTCGTCGTCGAAAGCACATTACAACACCCACCTTCTATCTCCACACAGTTGTTTTTAACGTTTCATGCATAGATATTACTTTTTATAAAGATAATAAAGTTATAAAGGAACCTTAAAGCTCTTTGGGGTATCACATTAGTATCATACCATCCATTTCAGATAAGGGGTGCAAATAATTTAATTCGTATTTGAATTGACTATTGAGGCAAATAAATCGGTTTTGTGAACCCCGAGTGCCCTCGTAAATAGATTTCGCGTCGACGTAATTTTATCTCACGAGTACCGTTCTTCAGAATGTAATTTTGCAAATGGTTCGCTAATGAAAACGCGGATTTTAATTCATTTTGAAGATATTTACTTCTTTTAAAATGCCATTTTAGTTAAGATTTGTATGAAAGTACGGAACCGATTAGGATTATCGAACGTTTGGAATAATTGCTACTCTTAATCACACAGCTGTCCGGCTTTCACTGAGCTTTGCGCAACCGCAGTCTCGTATTAACTCCCTGCTCGACGACGATACAACAACACAGGACACGACAAACAACCCGCAAATCGCGGGATCACGACTTAACTCAGAACGCTAATAGCGACATCAAAAGAATTACGCATAGCAAACTAATTCTCGGAGATCCTTTTGATACGGCTACGCGAAAATTTATTGTACGACTAATAAAGATAAATCCAAACTAATTTGTTTACTAGGTTAGATCTGACGCAATGATAAGATTTTATTATGTAACTTCGCTTTCAACCTCTCACACCCTCACATAAATGGACGCATTATAAGAATTTTCGAGCAATATGGATGCACAAGTAATTTTATAACTTAATTTTGGATATTGTCTAAGAATTTACCTTCAAAGTGATTTGTTACATAATAATATTAACGGTAACATGTTTAACTTAGAACAAAGAAAATTATTAATGCTTCACAACAGGTCCACTTTGGAGATCAAACAGCGAATATTGACGATTCAATCTAATTACGACGGGTCGTTGGACCACAAAACAGATTGTTTAGCGACCGCGTCCCTTTACCTTCAGGGGAGACACTTAACAGGATCCACCCTCGTTTCAAACCCCTTAGCCACCCTCAATGTCGGGAGATCATATTCGTATTGTTGTGTATCGAAAGGAGGTAATACAACCGAATAGGTAGCTCAAAGCCACGTAATCACATTTTCCTATCGAAGGAAAGATACTTTATGTGGTTTATTTTGCACGCGTGGACCGCTTCCGCTACGGTTAGCCTTTTTAGCACTCAAAGGTTAATGCGTGGCAAAAGGAAACATCCCGTATGCTTTCGGCGTGTTAAACTTGTTAGATGTGCTTCATTCGGTTAACCGTCCTTTCGGAAAATTCACTCTTTTTGGTGCGATCCGATGGTCTCTTATCCTTTACGGAACTAATGTGTTTAATTAAAAACGATCATAGAAGAAAATATTAATTTACTTTCGCAGTAAAGATGTTTATTTATACGTAAAATGTTTCAATTAAAAAGTAATATAAAAGTTAGCAGAATTAAAATAATGAAAAGGAGCTTTTACTCTCAATACAGGTTTTAAAGAATTCTTTAACTTTTGAAGCTTCTCAAATATACAGTAAAATTTCGATATAAGGGACTTCATTATATAAATGTTAGTGCTTATAAATAGAAGAGGCCTAGAACTTGAATCATTCGGGTTTAGCCGTCTTGAGAGACGTGCGGCTAAACCCGAATGTTACTACTTTTAGGTCTAGTGTTAGTTCTAGTTTTACACTAGCACTATCACTAAAACTAACACAAGACCTAGAACTAGAATCATTCAGATTTAGCCGTCTTGAGAGACGTGCGGCTAAATCCGAATGATTCTAGTTCTAGGTCTTGTGTTAGTTCTAGTAACAGTGGTAGGTAGCGCTAGTTAGCATAAGACATCACTATGTTGCTTATTTTGCATAGAACTACAAAGTTTCGGATTTAGCCAGAAGTTTTATTTGTTATTCAGTTCTAGATTGTTGTATATTTTTATTGAATAAAAAGAAGAACTAGCGGTTAAACCCAAATATTTCAAGGATCTAAGGATGGTGTTATTGTTTACTAGCATATATTAGTTAGGATTTGTTTAACCATTCAAGAAATTAAAGAATAAATCAATACCACATATATTTATGTAAAAGTATCTCAGGTACAACTGTTACCGGTTTTTGCAATAGTTTATTTATTTATTTTTTTAAGATCGAATGAACAGAGGCCTTGGTCGTAGAATTTTTTTTCTTGTCTGGAGACTTTAAAGTAACGATTCCATTGTCGCGAGGAATGCGTTGCGAAGCAAAACTATTTCTAAGGGGCATACCGGTTTTCAGACGGGAATCAACCTCGTATGTACCGGGCAAAGTGCAATGGCTTCGAGGTATTTGTCGTTATCAGCTGTATTTATTGCAACCGTAATCCGGTCCTTATGAAGAGATAATTTAAAGTTGGAATATTTATTTAATAAACTCAGTGGAAGCGGTCTTGATCCCGATTTAAAATTGGCGTCATTTCATACTTAACTACTTAAAATATTTCCCATACGGTGGATGGAATCAGTTCGATGTACTCTACTTAACTCAGTTTATGAGATTAACCAATTAAAATAACACCGAGCGTTCAACTTACTTATACAATAAGACAAAAGCTGTTTTTAACCGGCTGTCCTAGAAATCTAAGTGATCATTAAATCGTTGCGCAAACATAATTTTTTATTGCCTCATTAAAGATCTATAAAAAAAAAGATGATAATGAATATTGACTCATAGCAGCTCCTTCGTGCAATGCAATTCTTAACAGATACAAATAGAATAATTATTATATCTGCATTCACTAACGACCTTTAAGAATGATTTACACCGCTCGGGCTTCAAAATTTTTATTACTTTCTACCATTCGGTTTTACAATGTCTTTTAAACTAATAAATACCTTAGAAAGCTAAACAATAAATATCCCAGTGTTCTAATGTAGCCAAAAGGCAAAACGGATTTCTCCCGATTCCGTCACGGTATCTGGAGCGATTTTAATGATTTAAATACCCGTAGTACGTAAATACACTAAGTCTTTTCATGATCGCCGAATAGCCCAGTTTAATCTAAAACGTGCGTATTTACAACATTTAATTTAAAAAAGTTTTTTATTATTAAATCCGGTCCTGGAGAAATGCCATGAAACATTCTTGACCCCTTTGTCTTCTTAGTGGTCAACAATTCGATGTAACTTAGGGTAATTGTTTCATCCGTGTCCACTAACTCTTCTCTCTCGATGCTCTCACTACTCACTTAGTGACACAGGTGTGGCATTTTAAAACTCCCAGTTAAGGAGAACAATCGATACGAAGATTTACGATGTCGTAAACCAAACCTGCCTTTGAAGATAAAGTGATGGTCACTTCAATAACAAAAACGATTTTGATTATCAAAATAAAACTATTCCATGTTCATAAATAAAGTTGGGGTATTCCCAGAGTCCATACGATGTATAAATCAAGGACGATAGTTTTAGTTTTAATTGTTATTCAGCATTAGATTGTTGTTTATTGTTATTAAATTAAAAGTAGAGCTAACACTAGACCTAGAACTAGAAACATTCGCGTTTTCAACCCGCAACTTTCTAATTCTAGGTCTTGTGCTAGTTCTAGCTTTAGACTAGTACTATCATTAGAACTAACACAAGACCTAAAACTAGAATCATTCGGGTTTAGCCGTCTTGGGAGACGTGCGGCTAAACCCGAATGTTTCTAGTTCTAGGTCTAGTGTTAGTTCTAGTGATAGTGCTAATGCAATACTAACACTAGAAGTGCTAGTTCTAGTTTTAATTGTTATTCGGCGTTAGATTATAGTTTATTTTTATTGAACCAAAAGTAGAACTAGAAACATTTGGGTTTAGCCGTCTTAAGAGACGTTTGATTAAACCTGAATGATTCTAGATCTAATAGGTCTGGTGTTAGTATTAGCTCTGGTTATGGTGTTGATCACTTCAATAAAAAACAAATGATTTTGATAATCAAAATGAAACCATATTAAAATTCGGTTGACGAAGAAAGTAGTTACATGGATATTAGCCAATTAACATTTAGTTAGTTTATAGCTTGAACGACAATAGATATATTTTCGTTGAGGTTAAGTGCTTTATTAATGATGTACGTCGCGTTACGGCATCGTTCCGCGTAATTTATTCCGCGTTGCTCGACGATATTTATTGCCCGGTTAGAATACAATATGAAGATTCATGAGAGTGTATATATACGCATTACAAGCGGTGGTACCTTGCTTGTAATGTGGTTGCGGTACAATAAGAATGGCTAACGACACGTCGTAACGCCAATAGATCAGGTAGCAAGAATAGGACATATAGTTACGGTTATATTTTCGTATTAAGTTTGACAAGTAGGTTATTTACTAAATACATTGTTGAACTATTGCTAATTATTGAGTAATTCATTAATAAATTTGTTTTATTAAGCTTACAAAATAAATTGAACCAAGTTTCTCTTTTAAACGAATGTTAATGAAGACGTAGTAATTAATTACAAGATCCGATTTTAAAAGATTCGAGGGGTAAAAAACAACAAATCGGTTGAATTGTGCAATAAATATACCTATTCCATTAGTTAATTAACGAATACAAAATGTCTAGGTACAAGACCGCGATTCGCTGATGTCGGAACTCATCTTTATTTAATTAATTCGGTGGTATTCGTCGTTGCGCGGGTCGCACGTTGTACTCGGGAACTTCAAGGGTATGCAAAGTAAATTATTAACATTCATAAACGCGAAGGGCTTTCGAGTTTTAATGCCCTACTCCGGCCCACTCCGACCGACTTGATATTTCGAATAAAATTTCCATTCGTTTCCTCTTCTTTTTGCATAAAACCGCTTCTTTGGCAGAGAGGGGACGTGGCCAGCGCATGTCCCGTTTGATATTGACTAGCCCCTTTAGAGCATTAACCGCCCTTTTTCCCAACCCCTCGAATTTTCGTTTTATTTCATTTCCCATTTCGTTATGTTTTTATTTTTTTATTCCTTTTATTTCTTTTTTTTAATAGAGATCGAAATGAATGTTTTAAATATAAATAAAAAATTAAAATTGTGGAGTTCTCGGGCGAAATATGGATATGGCGGGTTGTAATTGATGTGCCCGGATACAAATTGTTGGAAAGGGTGATAAAACGTACAAATGTACGTCGCTTCGCGTTTATATTTTGCACACGTAGGTAACTAGACCCCAAAGAAAATCTGTATTTATGATAGTACGAGCTCGGTACAGAATTCGAGCAGTAAAACTGAAATATATTTCCAGAAAATAACGTTTGAACGGCTGTTGTAGTTTTAAAGAGCTCAATATACAAAAAAACATCTCATTAATTAAAAATAAGCATTACAAGTATCCGAATACGAGGTGGAGTCCAGAAAATGTAATTTTCGAGCAAGATACTTAATACTTACTAATCAAGCTTTATAAAACAGTGGAAACGTCGATATAATTTATTCTGATCGTTGGATTTCCAAGTTAAATTCAGCGTTGAGTTGGACTAGATGGTGTTGACTTAGCCATTTCAAAGTAATATTTGATGATGTACGTTGTAATTGCCAAGTAAATTTGACTGATTACTAATTGTGCACATAATTGGCAACTCAATCGGTGATTCCTGATAAACATCTGAAAAAAATAACTTATTAATTATTCATCAGTAAATTAAATTATTTATAAGAAACCCCCGGGAAAAAGATAACGAAAGGAAAATGAGAAAACAACGTTTTATCGCCGGAATCTTAATCTAAAAGAGCAAGCATTCATTTGCTTGTTAATGACTTTTTCGTCTCGTTCTTACTGAGTTTGATATAAGGGCAAAAAATTGTTTGTTGACATAAAGCAATTATAATAATAATAACTTTATTTAAACAACGTACAGCATGGTACAGTATTACGTCAAAAGAAAAGAAAGGAATTAACAATGTTCACATAAAGGAAATGCAAATTATAAATAATAAAAATATATCAATTCAATCCATTCAAAATATTCTTGCACAGTATAGTTCATTCTCCAAGAAGAAATTCTTGACAGTGATTCGAAACTGTTTTACTTCCATGCTTCTTGTTTTCCATGGTAGTGCGTTATATAATTTGACAGCTATATAATCGTATATGTTTTGTGATTTTACCACTCGGTGATATGGAGTCACAACATTTTCTTTGCATCGGGTGTTGTGTTCGTGATTGTCTGCGTTTTTCAGCATCAAATCTTTATTTTTATTGGGTTCTACAACTCTCTTGATTTTTTAGTCCAGCCAGTATCCGAATTGCCTTTTTTGCACAACGAAAACGGCTTCCATCTCTCTAGATGCATCCCACGTAATGATCCCATACGTCCTGATAGCATGGAAATACGCTTCGCAATGTCTCGGGTGGAAGGTTTGAACGTATTGTTTTAAGGCAATACAGAGCACTAGACAGTCGCCCTTTCAGATTTGATATGTGTTTGGACCATTTAAGAGTTTCTGAAATAGTAACTGCAAGGAACTTTGTGGATTTACCTATGTTTATACTTGTGTTACATACTTGTGTAAGTATGTTTGTTTTTATTCATCTTTAATTTATTTATGTAGAACCAATGCTCAGCTTTTTCTATATTTTGTTTTGTTTTTTCTTCCAGCTCCTTGATGTCACCACTACTCGCAATAAAAGATGTGTCATCTACATAAAGACAAATTCGTTCTGCTGGAACACTACCTGGTAAGGCATTATATAATGAAAAGTAATGGACCCAAGATCGAACCCTGAGGCACTTCACTTCTCATTTCTCTCCAGGTGGATTGTTTGCCCCTCCAAAAGACCGGTTGTTTTCTAGTCTCCAGATATGATATCAAAAACTTCAGTGCAGTGTTCTTTATTCCATATTTATATTTATAATTTTATTATGGCTGAGTGGAATATTGTAAAACAGCTTATATACATTGTAATCTTGTAATCTTCACTGAACATTAATTTTAAGCTTTGCAGGCGAACTAAACTTGTAGTAAGTCCTATTTTAATTGCATAAGAATACGAATACGAGGAGACCATGGTTTATATCACAAAGTTATTGAACAAAATTTAGATGTATACAAATTGTACTACCTTTGTTAAATTAATGAAGTGTTACTCGAAATTAGCATTTAGCCGAATGTATGGTAGCTGGCAGAGGTGTCAACCAAACTATGATGGTGTGAAACTATTGAGATAACGGCAAAATACAATGTTAAGCCAGTGGGGCAAACGCAGATTTCAGATGATCATTTTGTCAATCTTCTCAGTAAGATGCTAAACCATTTTGCTTCAACTTATCCATTGTTGATAAGTTTCTAGATAATGATGGTGACCCTGTAACCCAACCCAACCCAATACAAACCAACCCAACCCAACCTAACTCAACTCAACCCAACCCAACCTAACTTGCAACTGTAATTGCAAGACATTCTATGAACCATTTGTATAATTTCGGATTTTTCGCCCATCGACCATCTTTAGGATATTATAGGGTGGAAACTTAGGAACTTGGTGCATCTTTCGCGGACGTTACAAGTTCTACAGCATAAATTACAAGTTACTTCGGGTAAAATATCTCAAGACGAAATCGAACATCTGTTAGAATACATAGAATCGATGCCACAAGTTTGACTGCTATTCATGCCATGGATGAAATTGAATTCTAAATCATTAACGAATATAGTAAAGATCACAACGATTCAAGAAATTCACAAAAAATTTTCACAACAATAAGAACTATCAAGTTATTGTTGATAAAGCCAAAAATATCTGTGGATTAAATCAAAAGTTGTCAATGATGGTGGCATAACTTTAAATTTAGCTTCCGATCAGGTGTTTTACTTTCACAGAAACAAAACAAGGAAGCGCCATGTATTTTACAACTTTCTCTCTTATTAGGAAAATAGTGAAACATAAACACCCGTTGCATAACGGCTACCACTTTGAACGTAAAAACTTGGTAATCGCCTTAGCAGAAGTGTTCGCGCCACATTGCGAGAACGTCGCGGCAGTAATGAAGCGTTTCCAATAAACAAACCGTATCGATTTTGCGTTCTATTTATAGCACGTCTGATACGGGGGGCACCGGCCATCAATTGCACGAAATGCCAAACTTTGCCATACTCCGTACCGGATATTACTTACATTTATGTCAAATGGCCACGGATTTATGGTTTCCTACGGGCGCAAATTTCATTCATTCGAAATCGACGATGTTCCATGGCACGGTATAAAGCTTATCCATACTCAAAATTAAATCAATAACATTAATTTATAACGAATAATAGGTAATAGGAAATCCTATTAGGCAAGGAAAAAATTCTAGGAAACTTCGTATTACATCCAAAGAAATTTCAAGTTATCGGTGAATAAATCGAATTGTTTCATGGGTGCAGGTGCAGAATTTATAACGCAACAAATTCTAAGAAGTATATACGATAACATGTATTGTGTTCTATTATAAGCTTAAAACGAGCTGAACTGTTGAAAATATAATTTTATATTCGTAGTTTGGTCGGTAACAAAAGCTCAGTTAAAGTTATTGCCTTTTAAAAGTTGAACACAAAACGTTGAAGATGTTGGTTGTAGGAATTTAAAAAAAGTGTTTTTAAGAAATTGTTCGTAAAAGATTGTTAAAATTTATTAAAAATAAAAAGAAAAATTTGTTTAAAAGGAATTTATTGTACCTAATCATTTCATGTTCCCTACCCATTTTAGTAAACCTAACAACCGATAAATTTTCTGACGTCGCCCTTTTCGTCGACCGATAAATCACGCCATCACCTTTAAGCGCGGCCTTTAAGGCGTCGTGGCGCTTCGGTCTCCGAAAAAGTCTACGACCAAATAAAGGGTTGAAGTAGTGTAGGTGACGATTAATTCGATTGTCGCCGCGTTCGGCGATTTCAGATAGATTATGTGGCGCCCCGCGGCCTCCTGGCGGCCGTTAAACGGGTAATTGGATAAAGGCGCTCGAGAGACGCTCGGGCGTCGCGACGCCAACGGGCGTCCCAACTCGGTTTCCGCACGAACAGGTGGTGCCCTCGGCGCGTTCCATCGAAAACCATCCCCAAGGTATCTCAACCGAAACCTTTTGCGCAATCATGACACGAGTTACCATCACTACACCAAATATTAAAAGACATAATTTAATCAAACATATTTATGAATATTTATTGAATCATTGTTTCCTTTTTGCAAATATACCTCCCGTAATAACATGATGATGCAATTACATTTCGCAATTTACTTTAATTACGCGGATGCCAATCATTACCATAAAAATACAATCTCGTCGTTTGTATAATAGAATAAATTTACAAACGGTTTGACACTGGTTATCGGACACTTATCAATATTTATTAAGAATTAACAGACGAGGCGAACGTTTGCGATTAAAATATAACAGGTGTCGTTATAGACGCATATGAATCACGAATCGTTCGGTCGTTTCTTTCGAAAATCCGGGCGAACACGGTAAGGCGTAACTATTAATCATGAAAAAGCGGATATTAAACCGATACGTCTTTACACAAATCCTGGACGCGCTCGGCACTTACGGTGAAATTAAAAGCGGAGGATGAATCATTTCAGAAAAATTTATGAGTTAGCCACCACCGCGTTCATCACCGCGTACGGTTTGTTTTAAATGTAGGTCATCTCGTTATGATGAAACAAAACTTGTTTAGTTAAAACTACGAGTGCAATGTAAATACAGTTAAACCTCGTTACCTTTAAAGATATACGATTTCGCCTCAAATCGCCGATTTTGCTTGCGAGCGAGGTGCTGGATTTGATATATCAACACGAAATCGCTAGCTTTGGGGCATTCCAGCGCCTCACCCGTAAGCAAGCTCGGCGGTTTGAGGGTAAAAGTCTTATTATATAAGATTGCGTATTTTCATAAAGATGTAAAAGAAATGATTTTGCCTTAAATCGCCGAGGTCGCTTGCGGGCGAGGTGCTAGATTTGATATAACAGCACAAAATCGTTACCTTTGGAGCATTCCAACACCTCGCCCGCAAGCGACCTTGATAGTTTGAAGATAAACATCTTCTTATAACAAATTTTGTATCTTTGTTAAGATGTAAAAGAAACGATTTTGCCACAAATCGCCGAGGTCGCTTGCGGGCGAGGCGCTAGATTTGATATAACAGCACAAAATCGTTAGCTTTGGAGTATTCTAGCACCTCGCCTGCAAGCAACCTTGACGGTTTGAGGGTAAACATTTTCTTATAAGACATTTTGTATTTTTGTAAAGATGTAAAAGGAACGATTTTGCCTCAAATCGTCAAGGTTCCTTAAGGGCGAGGCACTGGATTTTGATATAGCAACATAGAAACGTTACCTTTGGAGAATTCCAGCGCCTCACCCGCAAGCGACCTCGGCAATTTGAAGATAAACATCCTCTTATAACAAATTTTGTATCTCTGTAAAAATGTAAAGAAAACGATTTTGCCTCAAATCGCCGAGGTCGCTTGCGGGCGAGGCGCTAGATTTGATATAACAGCACAAAATCGTTAGCTTTGGAGTATTCTAGCACCTCGCCTGCAAGCAACCTTGACGGTTTGAGGGTAAACATTTTCTTATAAGACATTTTGTATTTTTGTAAAGATGTAAAAGGAACGATTTTGCCTCAAATCGTCAAGGTTCCTTAAGGGCGAGGCACTGGATTTTGATATAGCAACATAGAAACGTTACCTTTGGAGAATTCCAGCGCCTCACCCGCAAGCGACCTCGGCAATTTGAAGATAAACATCCTCTTATAACAAATTTTGTATCTCTGTAAAAATGTAAAGAAAACGATTTTGCCTCAAATCGCCGAGGTCGCTTGCGGGCGAGGCGCTAGATTTGATATAACAGCACAAAATCGTTAGCTTTGGAGGATTCCAGCATCTCACCCGCAAGCAACCTCGACGGTTTGAGGATAAACATTTTCTTATAAGACATTTTGTATTTTTGTAAAGATGTAAAAGAAACGATTTTGCCTCAAATCGTCAAGGTTCCTTAAGGGCGAGGCACTGGATTTTGATATAGCAACATAGAAACGTTACCTTTGGAGAATTCCAGCGCCTCACCCGCAAGCGACCTCGGCAATTTGAAGATAAACATCTTCTTATAACAAATTTTGTATCTCTGTAAAAATGTAAAGAAAACGATTTTGCCTCAAATCGCCGAGGTCGCTTGCGGGCGAGGCGCTAGATTTGATATAACAGCACAAAATCGTTAGCTTTGGAGGATTCCAGCACCTCACCCGCAAGCAACCTCGACGGTTTGAGGTTAAACATCTTTTTACAAGAGATTTTGTATTTTTGTAAAGATGTAAAAGGAACGGTTTCGGCTCAAATCGCCGAGAACGCTTACGCGCGAAGCGCTGGATTTGATATATCAATACGAAATCGTTACCTTTGGAGCTAAGTTATATTGAGATTTTACTGTAGTAAATAATATACCATATTTTTAAAAAGAATTTCTCTTCGTTTCGATCGATATTTAAAAAAGATTAAGTCTAGGAACGCTTAATTAAATTTTCTGACGACGACAAAAAAAGAAAATTAAACTCCGAACGAAAGACAACTCAGCAAAACTGCGTTAGCGACTCAAAGGAACCCTTTATACTCAATTAGTTCGTGAAATGAATTCGAATCTTATTATTTGAAATCTCCGCGGGTTCCTTCCGCCTATAATCGCAAACTTCCTCGAAGTCTTAATAAATAACAGTCACGCTTAAGAGAAACCCCTTGGAAAGTACAACATTCTCATCTATAGCGAGCGTTAAAAAATACATTCCATCCGTCATCTGTCAATGACTGTAGCCATCGAGTGGAAGCGCGTTATTCAACGCGAAATGTTTTCACGAAATGGAGTTCCCGACAGGGTAATTTATGTCTGAAATTTCCCGGGGAAGGAATTACATCGGAAAGTCAATAACTGGAGTTGGAAAGAGTCTGCGGATTTAGAATAAACGCCCAGACATTTCGTCCGTGAATGTGTAGCAATCCGTACGGCCATTTCTATCCAATTTCCAATTTATTCTTCATAATAACTTTTCCTTAAAAACTAAATTTACTTCGAAACATTTTTTTTATTAATTTGAAATGTTTCATCAACGTTATGATTTCTTTGATACAAGATGATTTGGAAAGATCTATACTCTATTTTTTTAATTCGGAGAAGTGTTTTCAAATTGAAGCGCCAAAAAGAAGGCTTGCTATTGGTCAGCTTTTAGCAAATATTACACAAAGAAAATTGAAGATGTTGTAATCAGCTCAGGATTAATGTGGAGAAATGTAGTGCTGTCACATTTACGCGTAGATCTGCTCCTATCCATTCATCCTACTGTATAGGTGGAATCTCTCTGCTTAAGTTGACTTCCATCAGACGCTTCCTGTGCTGCGAGAATGCTTGGCTTTATGCTAAGTACTTCACGTTTATTCACGGATTCTGCTGTATACACATCGCTTTTTAGGGAGCTTGTTCTACTGAAACTGGAGTATGGTTCTGTTGTATGGTCACCGCATTATATCTCGCATCGTCTTATATGGGAGAGAATTCAAAAAAGGGTTTTAAAGAACCTTTCCTTTCGCGTGGATGGAGCTTATCCTGTTCGTGGCACTGACTACCAATCTTTGTTGCACCGTCATCATTTTTCTTCGCTTGTCACTCGAAGGGATGATCTCGACGTTAGATTTATTATAAAACTGGTGAGTGGTGAAACGGATTGTAACTGGTCACTCTCTTGCATTAACTTAAGTGTACCCAGAAACGCTACCCGATACAGCTGTGTCTTCTATTTGAAGAATAGTAGAACTAACGCGCAAGCTAGCACTCCGCTACAAAGAATGTGCAGGCTTATAAACCTGAAAGACGATTGCAATGTTTTCGTGTAGTGTTTAATTGATTCTTGTGTTAATGTAAGTTTGTTTTTCTGTGTAGTATAATTTGTCCTGTAATTGGTACTTTGTTGGACAATAAAGATATATATTATTATTATTATAATAAATTAAAGAGCTAGAACTAGATTCATTTGGGTTTAGCCGTACGTTTCTTAAGACGGCTAAACCTGAATAATTCTAGTTCTTGATCTAGCGCTGGATAACAATTAAAACTAGAACTAACACTAGACCTAGAAATTAGAAAGTTTTAGAGGTTTGAAATTTTGGTGGCATGGGTTGTTCAACCGGAAGTAGACCATAACTTAGTTATTTTAATTGGAATGCTATAATTTTTATTGCACCATTTAATTGTACCTACAAAATATGTTGACTTTGGTAAAAGCTATTGGTACCTAGCGTTTTTCGTTATTGAGTTATTTTAGTTTTAAACTTTTTTTAATAAATTTCACCATGCTCTTTAAAAGTCCATATCTCAGCCAACGTTCATTCAAAAAAGCTCTAAATTGACACGAGTACTCTTCAGATGCTGTCAAATAGATTGCCGTTTGCTGTATCAGAGTATCTCATATAGTTGGTCAAAAAGTGAATTACTTTTTCTTCATATTCGCTGGCATATTTTTTAGCCTATCGGAAATCTATTTATTGTAGTTTCCCTCATATTGGGAAATTTGTCAAAACATGCACAGAATGCAGGTTTTTGTATTATAAAGCCATGGAATTTTGACAGTTTTTGGTCCATGTTTGTATTATTGTTGTCATAAGTTACATTTGACGACGAATAATGGAGCCTAAAAAAGTTCTAACGAACCAGTTACGTGAGACATCCTGTAGAGAAACATAAAGGATATGGAAATATTAAATTCAGATGGGATGCAATGAAGTTTGTAGAAAATCACTTTATGCACAAAATTGGTTGAAAACGAAGTTCTAGGAAAGAAATTTCCGATTTGAATCGTAATAACGTAGATTTTAAATTAGAAATTTTCGCATGACGTACATAAATTTTTGAAAACTTATTCGATTTGTGGAGTTAATGCAGCATGCAATATTTATTGAAATAATGTTACAAAATGAGATGTATTAAATTATGTATATATTTATGTTTATGTAGTCATCGGTTTATTAAAACGTTGATTTGAATGTGTCAGTTTTGCATAGAAATCACGTATTAACCTAATTTATTCATGATCGAAATGACAAGCGCAAAAGGCACTTGATAAATACAATATCCTGGACGTGTAACAACCAGCTTGGACGAGTGGTTATAGCGGCCCATAAGCGGACGACGCGACGGGCCCAACGCCGACGACGCATCGGGTCGGGCCGGGCCGGGAACAAACGTACGGGCCGGGTTTAGGAAGAAGGGGTAAGGGCCCGCACCCCTCTTCTCTCCATCGGGAGCGTCGGGGCGCCGCGGGGAGGAACTCCCCCGTTGGAACTGAACCCCGCGGCACCCCCCGGCGCCCTCGACGCCGGCCCGAAGTGCGCCCGACGTCCTCCGAGGAGCAACCGTTGCTTCATGGCTGGCTGGCTGGCTGGCGGCCGCATTGATCGCGAACGGCCGACGTTGCCGCCGCGACGCGACTGCATTCCGCGACGGCCCAGACGTGGCAACGCCGTCGCGCAAACATTGATTCTTTTCATTATAAATAGTACGCAAAAAAATGCGTTCATATATATCATCTTTTCCTTAAGCGATGTTGACGCCTCTTTCGATCGAAACAACTTTTGATCTATCATGGACGGAGTTGTCTTTTGCGGTGGCGATCTGCGTGAAAACAATCCTGATTTTAAATAATTTATAGGCGGCACGCGCCCCTCGACGCCAACGGCGACAGCGACGACGACAACGACAAGGACGCTGTCGACCCCTACCGGGCGGACATCGGCAGCCGCTTCCAACCGGACACTCTATGTAGTCTACGTCCATCCTCGTTGACTCGTTATCTGGATTAGGTTGTCTTATACATTTGATAATGTTATTTTGTTTCAGATTAATTTTTTGTTATTAAGATCCTATTAATCACTACACAGTAAACAAGATAATAACAGCATTTTTACGTTAGTAATAATCTTCTGGATTTGCAAACCTTTTTTCCAACATACTTTAATTAAAGTAATGACTTTTTCCGACACACACTCATTAGATATAATTCAGTGAAATTTTCTCTCATCGCTCGCCCTTAGTGCTTAACCAGGTCTTAACTTTTCGAAGCTCACTGAAGGGTTGCGCAATTGACCTCGCATAGTGGCTCACTTTGGCTAATATAGCAAATAACGAAAAGAATCATATTATGAGTCGTGTAGATAATCTAGATTTTAGATGTCAAATTCAATAGTCACTTATTTTCAGTTTCTAACAATTTAAACCAATCGTGACATTCAGGAAAATCTATTAAAAGATACAAGAAATACAAGGTGTGTAAATTAACTCCTTCTGGAGACACACAGTGAAGCACTGAGGCACAAAGTGTTTATGGACAATTCCCTGGATATTGAAAAAACAAATTTTGATCTTGACTTGCTCATTCTTGCTTTTTCGAGCTTTGGAGAGGTTGAAGTGTGCCACTCCATACTTTGGTGCTTGGTTTCCGGGTAGTACTCAAACACCCAAAATCTGATCAATGAACGGTGGTGTGAGTCAAATTCAACTCTTCCCAGATCATTCTGACTGTCAATCGACGATCTGAACGCACAAGATACCGAATTCTATTGACATTTTTATCGATTCTTGAAGATGAATTTTATCACCGAAAAAACACACTTGATAAAACACTGTCTCTGTAGGTCTGATGAAGTTTTGCAAAAGTTTCCGTTGCACTGTGCCCAAGTCTGAAGCAAAACCTGATAACACAGCGTTGCGCGAAATTTGAGTTAACCTCAACTCCTTGTTATACGACCTCGTGTGCAATACGCTTTATATACTTTGATGATTCATAGATACATCTGTTGCAGTATGGGTGGTGTAAACTCAATTATCAATTCTCTCAATTTAAAATCGGTTAAACCAATTACGGTTACAAAATATTCATCTTTGAAAGTCCTTTTGAAAATCATCTATGTTAATTGTTGTAGCGGATGGGTAAAGCGTAAAAATTAGCCTTGTCCAGTTGCCCACCGTTAATCTATCAAATCTGTTAACATCATCCTTGATATCACAACCCAACCCAACCCCGCAATATCTTTCTCCAATATCATCACTACCTTAATCAACATTTTTCTGATTTGTCAAAATCCTTTTAGGGTATATCGAAACATCTCTCGACATCATTTTTGACACATCTTGGTATAGTCTCTGAGATCAGCATAGTATCCTTTATTTAACCATGTCTTCCTCTAACCATATCTCTTACTATCCTTTTCAGGCATATCGCAGTATCGTTCCAATTATCTTCGAATACAATTCCTGGCGGAAACAGTAATGTTTACAGCGTACTCCAGAAGCGTTCCTAACATCTACCAGTACAAAAATTAATCTCTTTTAACATTGTTCATATTACTCCCTAATATTTTCACTGTTTCCTTCAATACCTTTTAAACCATACGTCAATATCCTGTCCATAATATCTTCCACTATTGCCACTTGTGTTTCGCAAAATTGTCTACGGTATATCTCAATATCATTCTGGACATCTCTCAACACAATCTTTAACCCTCTTCAATCACAGGCTTCCTCAACAACTTTGAGACCTTGATACTGTTATTACCGTCCATTTCTGAAAATTGTCCTCAGCATCTCCCAATATCGATAGCATCAATATCTTCCCCAGGAGCTATGAACATTATTTTTGATAGCTTTAAATGTCGTAAAACATTACCTATATAATTATGGTCATTTTTGTTATACCAATTATATTATTATTCCCTGATATCTCTCTTCAATATCTGTCAACATCGTCTTAATACCTTAAAATATCTTCCCTCAGACCTCTCAAACTCACCTTTGACACATCTCAACATTGGCTTCATATCTTTCAACATAGACATAAACCCGCACATCTCTCAACTCTGATTTGGTTCTCTCAATATCTGTTTTATTATCTAACAATATCGTCCCTGACTGCTTTTCTTCACATCTTCCTCATCATTTCTCTATATTCTCCTTCATATTCCTAAATATCTTTCTTAAAATCTTCCAATATTATGGCTTGCTCAACATCGTCTACAACTATATTCTTATCTTCATCAGGGTACACTACGAAAGAATACAGGGACAGTTACGCGTAATTAGAACAACATTTCGGAACTTACATTTGGAGGTTAAAATGTAAAAACTGTTACATTAATACATTGATGTTGAATAAGAAGTCCCCAAAAAGACATCAATTAAAGAGGGAAGATGATATCCAGATCAAAAACACTAATTAAATTAATAAAAACGTGGTTAACCACCAACCCGATCAACCGTCAATAAAAGGCGCGAAACCGATCGAACAAGGGACGGCAACTGTCTCTGGTGGAAAAACTTAAGGAAACAAAAGTCACCAGGTTGACGTTCGACAAAGAGAGCAGATGGCGTTGTTGTTGGAAACATTCAAGATACAAGGAAGAAAGGAAAGGAACAAGTCAAGGACCAACCCTATACTTAACACTAAGCTAATTATTACTTACGATTAGATTGTAAGATGATTAATGCAGAAAATCTTTGACATTTTACAAAAATAGTAATTTGATTATTATGTATATAAATAAAATTTAAAAATTTTACAAACACATCGCGTACTAAACGAATTATTTGTAAGAACTTTATACGAAAAGAAAGAATTTAAAGGAAAACGAAAAGAAATAAGTTTCTCTTCGAGTTTCATGTCTGCATTTGAAACGGGGCGTAGTTGGTAGCTCGAACTTAAAAAGTAGTACACAATATCTGAAATATAAGTTTTGAAACTACATTACCCACGCGCGGTGTACACCACCCTCATTGTAAATACTTTCGGTCTTTCGGACTGGCGGATGTAATTCCGTCCTTTTTGCCCGCGTTGTTTCCTACGTACACATACGCGTTGGAGAAATACATTATAAGTTCGGGGTATACTTCGATTAAACGTCACGCGCAGGAGAGCTATGTAAAATAGTTCCTGTTTCGGGAATTGGGCCCAAGCCGTATGCGGCCTGGATATGGAATTGCAAATACCTGCTCTCTCCGTGCTCACCTCCCCTTACAATGTGTACCGCATTACCTCATCAACCATAGCCCGTGATTGGAAACTCAACGGTTCAATGCTCGGCTTAAGAGATTAGAATTTAATGAAATCTGTTCCTACGATGATAACGAATTCGCGATAACACTATACTCTCCTAATTACTGTATTAATTTAGGTTTAGATGAAACTCTTGGGTAAATCCTAAATTCAATTCAAGTTGGTAACTACGAATTTCAGCTCTACCCGACTAAAGTTATACAAGAATTATAAATTGAAATCATCTATTCAATTTGATCAATACTGTATTAATATGGCACTAAGAATATTTCCAAAACCGATTAATTGAGTTGTAGATATAAATATTTTTTTTAAATATTATACGATTATCTACAAAGATCTACAGTTTAGATACAATGTAATAAATTACTACAGACTTAAATAAACAGGAAAGGGAATAGCGCAGTCTTTGATTTATACCATTCTGTCGAGGAGCTAATCCCAATATATTATCCCCTTAAATCACCGATTCACCGTTGTTAAGGTTAGTAAATGGATATTCTTCACATAAGCGATGAGATTTCTAAAGGAAAATCAAAAACCCATAATTATATTGCAAATAATCAATTTAACGTGCGTCGTAAGTGTGTCGTCGTCCGTTCGTCTAGCGCTTTTAAACACGCTACGTTCTCTTTAATAACTCAAATATTTAGAAAGCCGGATCGACGATGACCTTTTAATTTCGAGTTTTCCCTCCCCGTTCTCGACCCGTCTTCGTCCTCGGCGGGCGTTTAGTAACAAATAAAAAATCGGTGTAATCACCAAAGAAAGAGTAGAAAGTCATGTCGTAATTATGATTTTACAAAACACGCGGTCCGCCTTTACAAGTTTTAAATTATCCTACTTCATCGGTGGTAATTGCCGAGAGTTGATAACCGGTGGCCAAAGAAAAAAGCCCTGTTAATTTCACGGTTCTCAAATGGAACTACAAAGAGAGAAGAAAATGATTACTCGGCTGGTTGTTTCCGTTTTTTTACCAAGCTTAGAACTAATTTTATTACGTTGTTGTTGGGGTTTTCATTTATCAATCAACTACGTTAGTTTTTTTCACAAATTATAAACAGAATATACTTGACAAAAAATAAAGAAGAGTCTTGCAAGCTATGAAACATGGACACAAATTGACTAGTATTTGGCCATCGTAAAATTGCTTCCCAGGATAATTGGTAACCATCGTTCTGGTATTTCAGCGTGTTGCTTTTAGAAGCTTTGGGGTTTGGATTATAGAAAAGGTTCTGCAAAAATAGAAGGAAAGGATACATTTTATGAACTTTTTAAATGCACTCGTTCTCGTGTGATGTGCTATGAAGTTGGGCAGCCGAGTTGTAATGACCATTATAAACTAGATCTCATCTCCAAAGGAGTTTAATGCCTCGATACAGTAACAACTAATTCTGGGTGTTTCAACAGACCATATTCCTTTGTTAACAGGGCTGTTTCTTTGTTATAAACTTATCAGAATAGCGAGTACTATAAAATTCTGAAAAAAACGCTACAACTGCGTGCCCTAGAGTCCCCACAAATTTATACCACACTTGGTTAAATGTGGGTTCCGTAGGATATAGAATATATCCAGAAGGAACTTGCTATTACTCCCAAGAAAAGGCTTTCTGTATATGCCTATGCGAAGGAAGCGCATAATTTAAGTTTAAGTTCTTCAAAATGATGCTTGATATTAGATTATACCAAATTTCAAGTTTTCTGGGTGAATAGTTTGTTTATAAAATGTTTCCCAAATTACTGATTTCAATTTAAAATGATTGAAAATGAATTCAGATCAAAAATTTCACCGAATCGGTTTGTAATTAAGAAATGAAATCTTTGGGGATATAAAGAAGAATGTCTGTAGTTGTTGCCACTGCAGTTAATTTAGAATGGATTCCATCTTACTGCATTTTTTGTTACTTTGTCAACAGTTTATAAAATATAAATGTGCTTCAACACCATTGTATTGACAATAACGCATAGCACAAGTAGAAAGCTTGAAACACATAAAAGGTATAAAACATTCTAAATAAAAAGCAAATTCTAAAAATTGGTCTGCCTATGTTAGTGCAGGAAGAACTACAACTATTTTGCCGACAACAAAGTGATTCTGTAAATTAATTATTCATTGCAAATGTATATTCTAAACTTTGTTAGATTTAAAAGCATGGTAAGTAAATACGATCAACTTAATATACATTAATAAAAGGGTATGTATATTGGAAAAGATAATGTAGGGTTGGTTATATTAGGGTGAAAAAGATATTTCGTTATTTTGAGATTTTATAAGAGCGAAGATGCACTATGGTGGGTGGAGAAAAATTTCAAACTCCCCCCGAGTTTTCTTAAAAGCTTCCTCAACCCCCGGTCGATACGGAAGTTTGTTCTCCCGCACAATGTGGAATCCTTACAGTACATACAGGGTACAATAGAATATTATACACTAAAAGTAATTGTGTTTACTTTCCATTAAAGACGTCCTATTTGTGTGGATAAAATATTTGCCCGTGTAGTTACAGACGAAGCAATTTAAGACGAGGCTTCCGTCCTTGTTGTTTTAGTTGTTATTGTAAAGGTTGAGAACGACCCGTTTCCGGGTTTTCATCAAACTTGTTCCTAGTGTTACACGAGTAAACGTTAGTTTTTAAGTTCGTAGAAGACAAATGCTGGAATAATAACATAAACGTTTCAAGTCGAAATTGCCAAATTAAACTACGTCCTACATACTTCAAATAGGAGAGAGAGAGGGCGTAAAGAGCACTCGAGCAGTTCGAGGGGCTCCTGATTTAATTAAAGTTGTAATTTGGGAATTCAATATAAACAAAAGCGTTCTCAAAACTAAACGGAGAAATCCTGTAGCGTGTTATTACTTTCGTTTTGAAGTTATGGTTTTGTTGATATTTCTAGAATTATTAAAATTGGTTTTGAAATCAAGTTGTAGTTGAACTAAAATCTTTTACCTCAAACAAAGAATAAGGCTTAATTAATGACTAGAAAGGCTAATAATTAATATTTAAGTCAATACGTTATCGTAGGAATTAATATGAAGATCATCTGCTAATTTACGACTCATAATAACACTGTAATGACCGTCTAATGCTTTCAATTATCACAAGATTAATGGGTCTAAATTTGCAAAATGCAAATGACCCCCTGTATAAACAACTTGTTCATCAAGACTCAAGTGCAATTCGCAACCAAATAAGATACGTGGCGTTTCTTACTTGAGTAACTAAAAGGACTTTTAGCGGTTATTATCTCGTAAATATGTCGGGCAAAGATATAGTTGTTGGAAATATCGATGTGGACAATACATATATCGAATTTTATTACAAAACAACATATCGCGAGATAAGACATGAATGTATATAACTGAGGCTACGAATGGTAGAAACGTAATTTATGTCTCCTAATAATAGTTCCAGATTCTCACCGTAAATCAAACGCTTTATGACCGGCTCTAAATCAGAAAAATGGGTTAAGTAAATCGCTTTAAATATGCTAGAGTTCATTGACGCTATTCGCTGTTTGTATTAGGTTCTATCGAATTGTTTACGACTTCGAACAGAACGACATCTATTAATATGTATTTATAATATAAATATTTATACAATATTGTTATCGACGCAAGTTTCCTCATGTTGAATGAAAATATCACAAGAAAATATTAAAAGAAAATAAATAATCAAATATTCCTTTCTATATTGTTATAAACTGAAAATATTTAAAAATTGCTTTTTCTTTTGTACAAATAAACAATTTTTTGTGCAGCGTAAATATTTGGACAGCTTATAATAAACAAGGCTATTATAGCATGTTTCAGGTTTACGACTATAACGACATTCAACATTACACAAACCCTTCTATTTTTAGCTCAAATAATATTTTTATTACGTTAAAATATTCTTCTAATATAATAAATTTTATACCATCAAACGATTAATGATAAAATAAATTTAATGATACCAATTAATAAACCTAAGTGTAGTCAACTCATAAATAAAGATAATAAAATATAGTTCATGTACAGGATCCATTAAGATGAGTATCTAAAGAAAATTAATTAAGACGATCGATACACTATACAATATCGACAACACATGTACACACTCGGTTACATACATGGAATGTCGAGTTATTGAGGGGTCTCACCGATGTATATCGACAAGCAAAAATTATGATCAACCCGTCGATGTCGGATTTCGAATGAACATAATTTTCGAATTTATCTTTAAATTATACGCGACCAGAACGTGTATCGCATCGTACACGATAAATATTATCATCCAAATGACACTTGATACTTTGGGTATTGAACCGTATCTCAGTTCTTCAGTTCTATTTCATCGGTGATGTTCTATTATACTTTCTTTTTTCATTTTCCCGTTGGAACCAATTATATTTTCCTTGAAGGGCAATTTTTCTTACAAGATTGGCTTTATATCCGGGTTATTATATGGTCGAGTTTAAGGAAGTAATAATAAAATATAAAGATGGTACGGTTGAAAATAACTTTTGCTTTGTATGAATTGTAGATGGAATGATTTTCTCTCGAGCTTTTCGAACTCGGTTTAAGCATGTCATATATTCTTGAAAATTGAGTAGTTTTCTATCGATATGGCATCTATGTAGCGTCTCGGCCGCAGGCGATTAAGGGTTATGCATGTCACGCATCTTTCAATACAGGGTAGTTTTGTATCAATATAGCATCGATGTAGCGCCTCGTCCGCAAAGCGACCTCGGCTTAATTAATTTATACATTTTTGAAGATTGTACAGTTTTGTCTTAGTATGGTATCGATATAGCGCCTCGCCCGCAAGTAACCTGGGCTTAAGTATGTCATATATTCTTGAAAATTGAGTAGTTTTGTATCGATATGACATCTATGTAGCGTCTCGGGCGCAGGCTATCTAGACTTATGGATGTTACACATCCTTCAACACAGGATAGTTTTATATCAACATGGATGTAGCGCCTCGCCCTCAAAGCGACCTCGGCTTAGCTAGCTAGCGAACTTCTAAAAGCTGCATTTTCGGATCGCCTTATCTCTCTTTTTGGTTCGCACTAGTCGGCAAGATCGCCAGACTTATCCGTTCCAGACTTCTTTAATTAAATCGGTCCCGTATGGTCATCAACTCTGGTGGCAGTCACTACTATACGTGCAAAAAGTCAAGGCCCCTCTCTTTAGAGATCGATATCTTCGTATCCGATCGATGAAAAAAATTGCGGTAAAGTTTATTGCAATCAATGAACATTTCTGCGTATCACATGTTAATTTGGAAAATTTCGGGTACGCGGTTTTTCTTTTATCACGAGTTAAGTGAAAAAAGCACCGGATTTTTGAGTGTGCCAGCAACTTTGACTACTTTGCGATTTCTTTTCTCCAAAACTATTTGACTAAAAAATTTCAAATTTGAACTGGTGGTAAACCGATGTGTTCTTAAGTTGGGGCATATTTTATTTTATCGATATTCGACTTGGCAGATAACAACGCGGTTTTTACCAAAATATGTCAAATATTGTTGGATTCCCTTATCAGTTTTTCAAAGTTATGTCTCTCTAATTTTTTTAGAGCGATTTAAGCTAATTATGAATTAAAAAGGAACAGAAATAAGCTATGCGGGGAGAGGAGGGTTTCGTCCAATCGGAAAAAATGGTCCTGGTGTGTGTTCCAGACAGAACGTCGCGCCTTTATTGCTTTACGTAGGTATGATAAAGGCGCGACGTACTATCTGGAACGCAGCACCTTTTCCGATTGGCGGAACCCCCTCTCCCCGCAGAGCTTATTTCTGTTTCTTTTTAATTTATAATTAGAGAGACATAACTTTGAAAAACTGATAACGGTATCCGAATAGTAGGCCGATATCATTTTCTCGTCTTAATGAAAAAATATTTAAACGAAAGACTTTCGGGTGACAACTTTTGTGGTACCTTGTAGTTATTAGATTTATTAACTTTCTAGTTATCCAAATTCTACATTTACCATTCTTACTGAAGAAGCGATGGAAACGCGAATGAATGATGAGATAGATATTGGTTACAGCAGTAATATCGTTAATATACAAGTGGACTATAATAGGAAATTCCTCTTAAATCCATCTATGTATCAAGTACACCCATTGCGTTGTTACAGGAATCAATATACTGTTTAGATTATTCCACTTAATATCTAGCGGTAGATTGTATTGCTACACTACAATACCTATTGGAATAATACACAGATCATTATACAAAAATCATGTTTAATCAAACTAGACAAAATAATCTAACTACTTAATCCTTTCTCAATATTTACTTTTATCTGTACAAACGCATGCATGATTGAAAATACGATAATTTTGGCTTATATGGATTGTAGACAATAATAGAACAATTCGTAATTATCGATGTCAATCATGAATGTTGACATGAATATATTATTGTTAACAGTAACATTTGTCATCAAATATAATGCTAATGGATTAACAAGACAATGCTTGTTTACGCAAACCAGCCTATTAATGAAATAATTTGGAAAAGGTTATTAAACAATTAAAAATAATTAACTCTCAATATAAGTAATAAATGTTATACAACGATTATTTTTTCTGAGAAATTATATTGGTTGCGTAGAATTAATTGATGTCATGTTCCCATGTATACGTGACGTCTCGTTACAGCAAATCTATTCGTTAGACACATGTTATAAGCTCCCATTCTAGCATTAACATTTCAATTGGGACGCCAAGGCAATAATACTATTCGTACAATGCCGGCATATGCGAGTAAACATTCAGGAGCGTGAGTCGGCGACGCAATAAATGGATATTGCCCTATTTGGTCGGCAGGTAATTATCTGAAAATTTCAGCTATTTCGAGCTTCGGACTGAAAGACGTTTATCATCTGGGATGAAAGCTACTTATTTGTTTGTTTCGGCTTTTGTAATAATTGTAGGCCGTGAGAATTAGTGTGTTATTAAAAAAAGTGACTGCGTTCGTTAGCAGTATATATAATTTTAATTGAATCGTAACAATCAATGTTAAATGAACATCATTTCGTTATACAGTAACTTAATTATTGAACATCGATTACTCGATGTAGACTAATTTGGTATGATTGTTCAAATTCTATCGGCGATCTTGAATAGATAATCAATTCGGACGACGATAGCACACGTATGTCCCCAGTCAGTTAACACTAGGTACAACTATTGGTGGTGGTACCATCACAGTAAGTTATATCTATTCGAACCTTAATGGCTCGACGTATAACTCACAGTTTACGGCCATCGAAGGCGTCTATTGGCATTGAGTTTACAACGTGAGCACAAACGCGATTGTAAAGCGTTATCTGCTTATTATTCTCTCTGCCGATATTAGTGGCGAGATTGGGAATTGTACTTATAATTTCATAAGGCGTGATTTATGAGACGGGATGATTTATTATCGCGGATAAGAAACGATGTAAGCAGTTATGAATGGACGGTGGCGAGGCGGGGAATTAACTTTGCCAGTCATAGTTGTTTTATGTAATTTCGCTTGAAAAAACCTTATAAATTATAGTTAATCTGAGAATAACCGAGGACAAATAAAAAAGTCTATCATAAATCATTATTGTAAATTTATATCACTAAATTAATATTAAAGACAGTCCGTTATAGCCAAAAGTAAGCGAACATCTGAAGACGCACGGCTAAACCCGATACTTTCTAATTCTAGATCTAGGGTTAAAAAAAGGGTCTAAAACTAGAATTACCGTCCTTGATTTATACGTCACATAGACAACTCGGAATACCCCGAGTTTATCTACATATGAACATGGAATAGAGTAACTTGAGGAATAACCCAATTTGGATTCTATCTATAACGCAATATTGAGGTTTTACTAATTAACGAATAACCAATTTAAACCGGTATACCAATTTTCTACAATTTAACTAACAATTTTCATGAATATACGCTACGATTAATTATTATCGGCAATCTTAAGAAAATTAAAGGTTAGTAACATAAACGTCCAACGAGAACTATAATTTCTCAGGTCGTTTTGTACCCGGGGTTCATTAGGAGTTATCTATGTAAGTACACGTGTTTTTACCATTTCTGGCATCGAACGACCAGTCCCGTAATAAATTGGAAGCCGTTATCGAGATCGCAACTTAAAAACCAGTTCGGTTGCCCAGATTATAAACAGATATCAAAACGAAACAGGTCGGATTCGACGATTTAGGGCACCGACATTGTTTTAAATTGGCTACGTTACAAAAACTACGTTCGCCGGTGATGGTGTTAATGTGTTATGACTCCACACCTGTTCTATTAACAAAGACGATACCCACTTCATTTTACAGCCAGTTTCTCCTTCGTATATTTGCATAATTCGTTAATTTATTTTACGATTATGAGTTACTCGTATTTTTATCAAGTATT
This sequence comes from Onthophagus taurus, assembly GCF_036711975.1. NCBI lineage: Eukaryota > Metazoa > Arthropoda > Insecta > Coleoptera > Scarabaeidae > Onthophagus > Onthophagus taurus. The sequence continues at coordinate 9,452,344 of NC_091967.1, forward strand.
TATATTGCCAATAATAATACGTACTCAACCTTATATATGCTAATGTTTCCTTTTACAGGAAAATCCTATATACATATATTTCATGTTTATTTAATATTCTGTCAACGCGAAATTACTAAATAGATTTTAAATAACTCAACTGCAAAAAGGGGTACATCAATTGGAGATTTCTTCGAATTTAATTACTTTACACAAACGCGCATTGATAAAGATATCATATAAAGCTTTATATTGCGCTATCTTGCCATTAAAGCCATCCCATCGAATTAAATAACGCCATCAGCATAATTGCCGTACCCACTTATTTGCTTACTTACCGAACATTAACGATAAAGTATCGCCCGTCTGAACTGTGACCCGTAAAATTTAATGGCCTGTAAGTTTTCCCGAAGACTGCCATCGTCTCACCGCAATTCCTGGACCCTGAGGAGTTGGCGAAGTTGATATGTTTCTACACTGCCTACGGGGGCGCTTATCCACATTAGAAGCAGGGGTACCGCGGTAATAAGTTAGTCGACCCAACTGGAATAATCTTAACGATCCTAAATTCAAATTACTATGCGTACTTCCAAGGAAAACTGCTTAGTCCTGGGATTATTCAGATTTTGTTTACGGCGATTTACCGCTCGTTTATCCCCCTCAAAATGATCGATGGCAAGGAACAGCTGGGGAAAATTTATACCATCATTTAAATACATTAATAGAAAATTATTTGAAGAGGATTTAATTATATTTTATTGATTGCTTTTAAAAAGAGTCGATGAAATTATTTTTAGCTTTATATCGTTTCTCTTATCATATATTACCATCATGCATTACAGGACATTAAATAAACAGAAATCTAAAAATCTAATTTTCGTTCCAGTTACAGTCAAGATTGCTTATAGTTATTGGAAATCTCATGGAAGGGTGTAATAAATGTTAGGAACCATGTAAAAATCTATATCGATATTGAGGCAAGTGAGGGATCTGTAAAAAATAATATTCCAGCAGAACAGCAGAAAGGTTTGTTTGTGCAGGCATCGGTACCACCAAGAATTTATGGACTACCGAAGATTCATAAGCCAGACGTCCCCCTCCGCCCTATCGTCAGTGCCATCAACTCCCCAACATACCAGTTGGATAAATACCTTGTCTCCAAAGATACTGTCTCCTGTTGCAGAGAACACGGAATCATATGTCAGGGATTCTATACATTTCATGAACGACGCATGTCAAAAAGCACGAAGACCTTGAGGGATGTCGGACTGATGGGAGCGGCCTCTCTCTTCTCCGCAACCTATGAGATCTATTGTAACTTAACCCCTCCAAAGGGAGGCTTAAGTTATCGAATTAAGGAAATTTAGAGCAAATCTAGGTCTTGTTCCTTTATGTCAGTAGGTTTCAAGTAGACTATTCCGAAAATGTTGTGTCTTAGGCGACATCTAACGACGCAGCTACATAGATTATGTTTTGCAGTCTCTGAGTTGTTGGCGCAAAAACCTATGGAAACCTAAGAGCGACCTTAGGTCCAATTTGCTAAAGCATAAAATCTTTTTGGTTTTCTTTTTGTCCTTTTTCAAGGTTCAAAATGGTAGAGAAGTTTATGGCAGGACTAACTTAGCTTAAGGGCCTACTCCGGATCCAACTGCCTTTGAAGCATCGGTGTACCAGGATAATTACAGAATAAAGGATTTTGAGAATAGCTTGCAGTGATAATGGAGGGCGCAGTTGAGAAATGCTGAGAACAATAAGATTGACATTTAGAGTTGACAAAGGCGAGGTTTGGGATATTTTTGATAGCTATTCTTTGCAAATATAGCATTACCATAATGCTACAAAGAAAGGTGCCGTTTTTATAGCTCATTTAATATCCATACAATTAACATTTGGTTGTCGAATAACGAATCCATAAATTCCGAGGTCCTTTGCCACGACTCAGAAAATAAATGTATGTTTTCAAGACAATGTGCAAATCGTCTCAAAATAATATTGATTGATTGTTACAAACAAATCAAAACAGTTAATTACTTAGTATCTACGTGAAAGTTGTCTTATTTTAAGTACGTTTACCTCAAGAGATAATAATAAAAAAGGGTCGATTTATTATCACCAAAATAACTCATAAGAATGGTATTTGCTTGTATCCGTACGAGTTGACGACATAAAATAAAAGATAAGAGAATTGCAATCGGAACTTTTAAATTCCACACGTTCCACGGGTACAATGCTATGCGGGTCTTCCATACGTAAAGGATATTAAAAGACCTAGCGTATGCACGGAGAACAATTCCGATTTCGCAATTCTTAGTATCTACACTATTCGAACTAGCGCTGTCGCTAAAGAACAAACTCTTCGTTGAAGGCCAAACAATGATTTGCCTGTTATCTGCGATCTCAGCTCTTACCTTCGAAACGATTATGTTGAGTTGCGCCATAATTCCAACTTATTGAAATCGTTGTTTCACAAAGTAGTTTCATAAACCTCGGGGATTGCGGGCGATATCATCTACGCGGACTGGGCTAATTTAGATTGATTAAAAGATGGTAGCCGATTGATTGGGTAGATTAGTTTTTACGTTTACAGCAAGAAAATTCATTCCATTAAATTTATTAGAGCACCACAGATACACGTTGCGAGTTAAAAAACGAGGGTGAAACGTACCTGTGTATAACCGTTAGTGGCAAATCGTAGACTACTTTCTAAACTCTAAAGATTAACAGAATCCGAACACCATTTTGCAAGGAGTCGTTTCAGGTTAACCCAAACAAACACGGAGCAATCTCGGGTCTCTCGGTAGTTCTACACGCAGGTAGACATGTTACATTCAACGGGGGGCAAAACCGTGACAGGTGCACGATGGGCTGTCCCCGAGGGCCGTAGTCTGGCCGTCAGATGTTGCCGTTCATAGAGCATCGCTCTCGCTTGTTTGGACCAAAAAGACCAATTGATCGCCACCTGTTACGCTTTCGTGTTTCGATCATTGAAACAACCTAAAAAAAAATCGTCATCACAAAACAGCCTGCATTGACGATGTCGTCGACTTTATGAGTCATGAAATTCCTTCGATCATTGTCTTAAGATATGGCTCGTGTTTGCATAGGATACTGAACTAAATAGACCATGTGTTGAAAATTATGAAAGAATGATTGCTATACAAAAATTGAGATGAAATATTCATTACTAGCGACAACTCTAATTATTTGTTCGGTAGTAATCAGTGCTGCTTTAATTTTAATGTAACTTTAAAAAATAAAGCTGAACCAAAATTGCTTACAATTTTACGAAAAGTATTAAACCGTCTTCCCAAGAACGAAACCGGTTATTATCGAGGACGACCGACGGCGAAAAAGTATGATTTATAGCTTTTCGAACGTAATTTGTCGTTAAAGTATCCCCTTACGGTAAAAAAAAGGGTATTCTGACTAAAGTGGATACCCGAAAAATTTGCAACTCTTAAGCACCTCTGGTAATTACTCACGTGATTGCTTCAAAAATTATCATTTTAGAAAATATCGAATCTGTAAAATTCCAGAGAGGTGCGTATATATCCTTATAATGAAGTAATTTGCTGTTAATTAATTAACCTAGATAGGAGAGGGTTCGGTATAGTCGTCGTATAGCTTCGCGTAGCTCTGACCTAATTAACGTCTCGATGAATTTAAGCAAATCGACCGTAAACAATTGATTAATTGAGTTGGGTTCGGAACGAATCTTTAATAATAAACCTTCGGTGTTTTCGAATTTTCTTTAGTATATACCTCGGTATACAATAAACTCGTTTCTGGGGTTCGCTTTCGTAAACAACCTTGAAAGTTACCAGTTGTTCTTGCCAAGAAGTATCTTTTCGTAAAATGTCCACCGACGTTATTTCTCACACGTTCGAGCAAATGAAACGATCTTCTTCGCGGTTCAAGACTACTTCAACCGGAACATCTGCATAATTAAATGATCCTAATTAAAATACTTCCAGTTTATAAGACAAGATTCCCGGGACCGAAGTGAATTCCTGAAGCCCATCACGAACTAACAAGACTCAGGAAAGGAAAAGTTCAACGGTCTATCGAGATGTGCTCTTAACCTGTCCACGAACAGTAGTCGTTATTAATCGTTAATTGACATCTATCAAGTTCACACGTGCTTCTAATCTACGTGTATCATCAATCCTTATTTGCTTCTATAGGACCGATCGGGGCTATAGATGGGACATTAAATCCATCTGCTCTACGTTAAAGAATAACTTTTGACGTAAACATAAACAAACTCGCATTAGGGATGTAAATAAACATCCGTTCAAGAAGATGGACACCGCAAAGAGCATTCGACGGTTTAACAAGGTCATGTTGTGAAAATATTTATTGGGAGGAATCTTTACAATGTACTGTAGACAGAAAATAAACGTGAGCTATAATAAATATTTTTCTTTTTTTAAACACCAGCTAATTTAAGAGAGAAATAAACCATAATCATCTTGTTCTTTTATAAAAATATTACAACATTCTAAAAATTATAATATGTTTTTCTGAACTTAAATATATTGATTATTTAAGTTGGTCCATTCAATTTAGTTGATGTTAAAAGTGGAATGTTCCTTTTGCCCAACATTGCGCAGTGTTCATAAGCTTGCCCGACATTCTTCACCTGGATGTCATTGGCCCTAGTAATGAAAACTTGCCTTACTCAACATTTTTTACCAGGAGATGCACGCAATGTTCAAAACTTTACTTAACAATGTCTCTTGGGAATCTTGGCCTTAGAAAACACGGTTTAACCCTGGTTGAAGCTATGTAGTAGTGTCATGGAAAAATTTGTTTTAGAAAAAACCAAAAAGATATAGTACAAATTAGTTTAAAAGAATCATGGCAAATGTAAAAAACTTGAAGAACTAAATGAAATAAAACAATTATAACTTTGATACACTTAAAAGAAAAATGAAAATAAAAAACGAATACTCAGGCTGTATATTTACGAGTAAACAAGTTCAACGGAACAAAATTTATGTTAGAATAGGTTTATTCAACGCATGAATAAACAGGTAAAACAGGTTTGTGTTTGCGAATACGTAAAGGACAAACAACAACCTACAGCCAGTTTGGCCAACTGTTTTACAGTTTGAACAATTGATGGAGTATAAACCCCTTTTTCCTAAATAGCACGGTTATTAGAAAGCAAACGGAGTTTTCAAAGAATGTATTGTATTGAGCATTATGTAATAGGGGTTTACCTATTGAAGTATTCTTCCGTATATGATTCGCAATTTATTTAAACTTTTATCGTTTAAACGGGAATTTATTGAACGGGTTGATTTATAAGGAAATACAAAAAGTTGGCGAAAATGATGAAATATTCAACTGAAATATCAGTATTACTTTTCAAAGAATTGCCAGGATTAGAAAAGAGTACGGGTATGATGATGGTGTAAGGAATTTGATTGCCATGAATTGAATGATTTCGAGAAATTTTATTGCTGAATGGTACTGGATCAAGAGTGACATTTTTGCAAGAACATGAGCTCAGCATCATGATGTGTTTTCTGCATAGCCACTGTACTAACTTCCGCTAAAATTTTAAAACAGTGATGAACATAGTAGATAAGCGATTCCATCCAACTTATGTACTCAACAAATATTAAAATTTTAGTTATTTATTTCTGCATTCTATGAACAAAATCTGTTCAATATCGCGTTTTGTGTAAATTTTACCTGAAATAAATGGTTGTTTGACAGAGAAACCTCAAAATAATGTGGAGTTTCACATCTACCGACACGCATATTTCGGTTAGAAAACACGTTTCAACCCTTCTGTATTCTTTTCAGAATAACATCAAGCTTTCTATTTAGTGGGGATTCATCGGTTGTTGACGTCGTCACGCGACGCCAATCTGGCGATAAATTCTTTTCAATTCTTGAATAATTTTTGTATGAGTAAGCTAGTAATATTTTTTTCTCTGGTTTTAATAGTTTACCAATAAGAACTAACTCTCAAACGAAAACTACATCTTTTATCATAAGCTTTAAAAATTACCAAAATTAGTGTTAGACAAATTGAGCTGGTAGCATTTTATTTAGCTTATGAAGCAAGCCTTAGTGCCAAAAAGGAAATCAAAACCTGCACCAAGGAAAATTACTTAGCAATATTGCTTGTTCGATCAGTGAAGCTGTTCAATGACGGAATTGACTAAAAAGGACCAAGCCGAGAAACAATGTTAATGGCCTCATTCACAAAGAAATTATTAAGAATATTAAGGGTTTATATCCACTGTATTTTGTTTGTTTGCATTTGGTCTATTAAAATTTATAACCGACCAAGTTGCTCTAGATTTATTTCTTGACTGTTCAATAATGTAGTTTGCATCTTTACGTTTAGCTTCAGCTAACCGTGCACGACATGACAATCTGGCCTTATCTTTCATTTCTCTAAAATTATCTGATTTAAAACGGTTAAAAAGATTTGAAGCCAGGTCATAATTTTCTCTTAACTGGTGCAATCAAGACTGCCATCAGATAGGCGTTCCCAGGAGTACTGTTGAAAAAGTCCAAAAAAACCAATATTGCCGACGCGATTTCTTTGGTTAAAGCTAAGTTTTTAATTAAAATTAAATAAAAGTCCTTAATTTATTGGTAAATAATTGAAGGATAACTTTTGGATAACACTGACAAAACGATGATCACATAGATTATCGCGAGCGAATCACACGATTAATTAGCCTGCAGGGTAACATGTTTGGAAGGTGTTGCATATAATCGCTCCAGGTAGATCACATAACAGTAATTTACATACTAAATGATTTCTGTTATTAAATGTAGCGTTAAACTTGTCATATTAAGCTAGGCAGTGTATGTGTTATTTCCTTACCTGGTTATTAATAGAATTAGAATATAATTGGAACACAAATGATACACAAATGCTATAGACAGTTTTAATTTAATCCAGATGCTATTATAAATCCTCAAAACAGCTTTGTTCTTGAATGCAAGATCATTGCCTTTGATCGTCGTCGAAGCGATCGTTGCGTAATTAACTTCGGCATTAATACTTCGTTTAACAACGTCAAAGCCGGTTTATCGATTCTAACGTAAAGATTAGTTAGCCTCTACTTTCCACCGCGATCAATATGTAAGCTAAAGTTTACATAAGCTATAATTTTCATTGGATCAGAAGGTTTGATTAATTAACGAATAATAATTTGAGAAGATAATAACTTTTGCAGTGCAATTATTATTATAGTGGATTTAATTAATTCTATTGCATTCTGTTGGTTATTAGATCCTAACAAACAAACGTTTGCTGAATTAATTCAACGAGTAATAATTAAAGAGGTATTGTTTTCTCGGACCTGACACGTTTCGACAAACAATAAACGCGGTCCAGGCGAGATTGTGTAGGGAGATAAAACAAAAGACCGTTTCTCTAAATTCGAGCGAGTTATGGAACGTTGTATATCCGAGATTGGATCCGAACAGAGCTCGTCACCTCTCACCTTGGTGTCCGGACGTAGGTGAAGCTCCGTCTCGCTCGCTAGATATTCTCAAAACGTAAACGCGAAACTAACTTTAGTTTCAACTGCAAACAAAATCCAACAAATCGCATTTACAAAGTTTTCTATACCCTTATTTTCTCGGAGTTGCTGGCTTTCCTGCCTCCTTCCATCTCCCTCGTTCGACCCCTGATCCCGGGGTGGTTTCCTTCCTGACTTTCCTCCTCTTTCCTTCTTTTTACGACATCATTTCGGGGAAATGAAATTTTCGTTCATAGCCGTCAGGTAAATCAAAGCAGTTTTTCTGACTATCCTAACGACAATTTTCAAGCCAATATTTTAAAAACATCCCGCGGGAAATCTAATTTTTTTTATATTTCATAAATATTTATCGAGTTAGATGAACAAGAAAAAAAATATTCTCCTATTATTTTTTTAATCAGGAAAAGTTTAAATTCAAAACAAACTCGGGAAATCGAACCTACCCCGATATGCGGAGAGTTATATTTCGCGCTCAGCTATTATTGGAACAACACGAAGTGACCCGTAACAAACCGGACCGTTCACGTTTGCTGTTTACTTTTAATTCAATATTTGCAAACGATTTTCCATTCCGGCTACCTAGTGTCAACATAAGCTTTCTGGAAAATGATTCACAAACTAAAATAGGCAACAAAATCATAAATTACTTTCAGTCAATTATTTTTTTTTGCAAACATAATCACGATTTGAACACCTATGCGAAGTTAGCCCCCAATTAGATAGAATTTTACATGTATAGTATTTTGATTATAACAAGAGAACCACTTAACCGATTTCGATAAACAATGTCTCATTCTACAGCTTAATTCTTGGAAAATACGAATGTAATGCCCGATTCGAAATCTTTTTCGAATTCCCCTAAAACGCCAAAATAATGCGAAGATACACGAAAATAATACAAAAATGACCTTTTTTTAAGTGGTGATAACTCGTAAACGATGTACCCGATGATCAAGATCTATACATCATTCGATTCGTCATAGTTTCTTCTATCGAAATCACGAGATATAAAACATTAAAATCCGTCAAACTGTTCTCTAATTATAGTCGATTTAGTTTAAATTAATTTTTTTATATTGCGGGCTAGACTTTCGGGTGTTCATACGTGTATAAACAACGAGCCGAACACGGTGTCATTCCGAGGGCTGTACAAGATTAACGGGAGAGAATTGAAATCGGTCATTTTGTGATTTCGATAGAAGAAACTATGACGAATCGAATGACGTATAGATCTTGATGATCGGGTACATCGTTTCCGAGTTATCACCACTTAAAAAATGTCATTTTTGTGTTATTTTCGTGTATTTTCGCATTATTTTGGCGTTTTAGTTTTTTTCGGGCATTTCCACTTTCGGATTGACCAAAGATTAAGCTTTCAAATGAGACATTGTTTATCGAAATCGGTTGATTGGTTCTCTTGTGATAATCAAAATACTATAAGTACATGTAACATCCTATCTAATTGGGGGCTAACTTCGCATAGGTAAGTATTTCACCGAAAAAGATAATGGAATTGCAAGTTCTAGAATAAATCAGTTTTAACGAACTGTACGTGTGTAAATTAGATTAACCCTAAGCACGAATATAAAAGCAGCAAACGAATTATTGACGTTTACGATAGAGATTGTGCCGTTGGCAACAATTTAACTCCACGATACTTTGATGTGATTCGTAAATAAACATCGAAATGCAGTTAACTTTATTCGGCCGTTGTTTAATCCAACCCTCTTTGACTTTATAAAACATTAATGCGCCTCTGTCATGCATTATCGATCAAAACAAACTTCTGACCCGATTTCGTCGGCCTGTTTTAACCACGACCGGCGGTGCACGATTATATCCGGTTGACGTTTAACAGGTTAACGTCATAATCTGTATCATCACAGCTCGCGTTAAAACCACATCGTTCACCCAGAACGACCGGCGCCGAAGTGCGCGGCTATTAATTTCATCGAAACGTCGAAGGGTCGACGTTAAACAAATAAGTCGGCCGCTCGGAATTGCAAAGCAGCTAGGCTCCTTGTAGGACACGACATTTAATTGCGAGATGCGATCGGAGAGGCGAACCTACAAATCACGGTATCTGCGACATCGGTGAGGTCATAAGCAGCCATTGTATTCCTGCGAACACTTGCGCCGCGTTCCTGTAAGCATAGGTGGCCCCGCAGATCGGTTCGCGTACGAACAAGATTATGTAAAGCACCGCGGATCCCCGAAGGCTCCTGGGTTCGAAATGTATTAACGAGAATTTACTGTTCGACTTATAGAATGGAGGTAGTTTGCATCCTGTGTCGATTATCTTTAGTCGCCGTAGTCTTAGATAATTCTGATACCTTTTAGTACAAGTCGCATTAAATTTTATTTTATAAGAATACAAGGAAACGAGAAACTTGAAATAAATTGATACTATCTCATTGTATTTAAAGCAATTTGAAACGATTATGTTACCGCTAGCACTCTAAATCAGTTATTACCTATAATGAGCAGAAATTTTATCCAAATCAGCCTACTTAGAAATTACTGCATCAATCTGTTTCTGGAAGATACAACTAAATAAGGGTGCGTAATTCTCCAATTGATCAAAGGCTGTTAACGTTTAGGTATACAACATCAACTTAGTTATTCAAAACATCGGATACAACATAGATAAAGCAAAATCAGATGAATAGGGTTTTAGTTCGTTTAGAGTCTTATATACACGTAAATGCAGTGTTAGCCTGAAAAGAAGGGCGATATCTAATCGTTAGGGATTAGCATTTGACGTAAATTACAGTCACTTGAGGACTCAATGAAGTGAAATAACGTGCATAAATCGGACATTTCCTGCTTGTAATACCATTCCATGCTGGGTTAAGCCACTTTGTACTAGAGATGTGTAACACTGCGCTGCGCGGCGCAATTGAGTTAACTCAGTACAGTGTGTTACGTGCGCTGATACCCAACTTTAAAATGAGTCAACTCAATTGCCACCTTTGGCGTAGTAGCGTACGCTGGTGTGGTTTACTAGATAGGTGCAACACACTGGTAGACCTAAAGTTTAACGCACAACCGCTATGGCGCAGGCAGCATAAGACTTAGGGCTGGTATTTTCAACTATCTATAAAGTCCTCAATAGGTATGCAATAGATCTGTCAGATTTATCACCCTATTATAGCCCTTCAAATGAGCAAATATAATGGCGACATTGTACAAAACGCGCCATGTACTCTTTATATTCACGTTCTGTACACCGCCACCGTAACATATTCTCATTTTGAGGAGTTTAACAGGGCTACAAATCTTGCAGATCTGTCAAATAGCTATTAAAAATTTACAGATATGTAAATTTCTAGCCCTTAGTCACGTATAAAACCTGCATTTGCTAGAACTTGGAACGAGATATCAGGCTAGCTGCGCCAGCGTATACGATATCGCCGATAGATATGATGCATCAGCAACTGCGTTATGGCGCAATTGAGTTGATACATTGCGCTAACTCACTTAGGTGCGCCAGTATCAGTGTGTCAGCGCAGCAAATTTTGCTGAGTTACACATGGCTACTTTGTACCAAACGTACTCTACTGAACATCAAAATTCATTAAGATTTCTAAATGTGGAAAGAGATTTCATAAGAAGTATTATCTGAAAGTGCCCTCAGTAATCACTCGGAAAGGCGTATTTTGTATTTAGACTTGCATTCTCAGTGAACAAATTAGTAAAAACTGGTGTTTGAGGAAGCACACCCTGGAAATCTAAGTTATGGTTATGATACATGGATTTCAGTGTTTAGAGTCACTTTTTATTGGAATTGCTTGTATTCATTGTGTCGAGGTATAAATTGCGAACATCATTTGCGCCAGTCCTTCTTCATAGGTCTTCATTTCGATCTTTGCGTTACTTTAAGCTTCCTGGCAGTGGCTACCATTAATTGTACTTTTATGCAATTTTACCGTCATTGTAGCATTCTTGTAGATGTTATAAACAAGTTTGGTGTATCGATCTCTGCATTCTTGAAGTGCTTGCAAAACTGTCAATAACTCAATTTAAATTAAATTTTATAAATACCTCTAAATACCCATCTTGGGTAAATACCCCCGGGTATATATCCAGGAAAATTACCCTTGAAAATAAATACCCTGGTATTTAACAACACTGGGAAGGGGTGAATCGAAGCAGCCTCTTTTTCATCTGACCCTATCGTTACAGATATTATATAATGAATTGTTTCGAGAACATTTCTAAATAATTGTGATAAATTCGAGTAAAGTTTTAAGGTTCAGATGAAGTTAGTGGCTGCAGATAATGTTAGGTTGAAGAGCGCCGTCTTTAATGTGACCTATCGCATCAAGCAGTTAAAATATCGTTCTAAGTTAAATAATATGAGTAGTATAGAAACGCCGATTCTAGACAGGATGTTGCTCCTCCGCTCTTCCGTGACGTCATCAGCCCAATGTAAAAGTATAGGGAAGGGTGTCAACCAAAGGCTTAGGGGAAATGTATAGGTTGGTATTGGAAAAGTAACTAGATCTGGTGATTAAAAAAAAAGTAACTGTTTACCTGGTTGGTAGCAAGGTTTATATATAAGAGGTTGTCTAGATTCGTACGCAATCATACTGAGCATTACGTCACATGTGGAAAATAATACCGCCAAGCAATTCAAATTAAACAAATGCACGGAGCACCACATGGCCATGAGGTTGCGTGCGCAATCCGTGATCGCTTACGTCACGAAACACTCCTGCTCTTGCCCCTCGCCCACAAACTAAATCAAAGTATTGCAGCATAGGTACTTAGACAACCTTTAATATATAAACCTTGGGTTGGTAGTGGTTGAGTCCTACTACCAACCATTAGGTGGCGCGGATTTTTCTAGTTACTTTTTTAAAAAGTCATCAAATCTAGTTACTTTTTTAATACCAACCTACATTGGGCTGATGACGTCAAGGAGGACCGGAGGAGCAACTTCCTGTCTAGAATTGGCGTTTCTATACTACTAATATAGTTCATCAAAACAGTGCAGCTATCAAATATCCTGCAACTAGGAGCAATTGGAAATCAATTGTGTAACTCATTTTGTGTAATCTTTAATAGATATAAATGTATATTCGGTTGATAATGAGGATCAAAGAATTTTTGAACCGCAACCCATTTTACATGACTGAGAAGAACACAACTTTTTGGATTATGAAGAATTATTATCACAGTTATGGCTGTTTTAGGTAAATATCTGATATTTTGTTGTTACTATGTTTGTAATACAAAAGTTTACTGCAACTTTAACTGATTTATATAAAAATATTATGCTGTAAATTTGAAACATGTAAAAATTTGGAAGAATAGAATAAAATTTGTGATAAGTAAGCTAATTTTATATCTATTACATTAGAGATAATGTTAAATCACTTCGGTCGTTAGTATTCGAATGTCGGAATGTGGGTGAATACGTGCGCACGTGTTCGTAGATCGTCAACGTGGGGCTGCAAGCGTCCGGGTGCGATACCGAGCTGTTGGCTACGTGATCCCTTTCACCTAATTCCGGCGTCTCCGTTTCCCGGGAGAGAACGGCGGCACGCGCGGCCCTACGGAACTCTCATCGCCATAATGGGCGGCGAGCCATCGATGGCGTCGGAGGCGACGACCCCCTTTTCATTGCACGGACCGGCAGCGGACGGACGGACGCCGCCGCCGCCGCCAACACCACCACCGCCTCCAGTAACATAATAGTCCTCGGTTACAGAAGGGGTTAACGTTTAGCCCGCCGACGCTCGGGACCTGCCATCAGCTGTGCGACAGCCAACAGGTGGTTGAATTAAGCGTCGGGCCGTGCGGGACCGACGCCTCCTGCCGGACCAACCCAACCAAACGACCGACAATCCTACCGACCCCAACGAAGGTCCTACAACTGACCTAATACAAGTTTACGGCGTACCAAACAAAACTATCAAAATAATTTTATTAACTAACTCTATATCCCTCTATAGTTCTTAATTTAGATTCATTTAGCTGAAAAAATTTATAATTTTGCAATCTGGTTACTAACATTATTAGTATAACATTAACAATTGAGCGGAAGTAGATCTTTTGTAGTTTTTGATTTATGGAAAGGAAAAAAGAATTGCTTTTTTTGGAGCTAACTTTTAGTTATGATTTCAAAAATAAGGATTATTGGATAATGTATTACTAAGTTATAACTTTTATAAGGCTGCCCGAGCGTCTACTTTATTGCTCTCTCTCTTTCTCTCTATTGCAATAAAATGAATCTTATCCAACTAAATGGATTCAATCAGAATTAATTCCATGTGGAATCAATGCCTTACTACGGGAACTATCCGAGCTTAACATTCAAACATCCGAAGACTTTATCTTAAAACTTTGATTGGAAATATTTATACCAGAAAAGCTTTATGAGTGAGTTATGTGATAAAAAATTGAGATAGGATTCATTTAAAAGTTGTACAGCAATTATTTTACAAATATTACAAATTAAAGTAATTAAAGGAATTGTTTTAAAACCAATAATTAAAGTTTTCGACAAAAAAATATTGTTGATAATATATCTGAAAGATGTTTCTGAAAAACAAAACTAAAAAACAAAATCCTTAAATGGTAGAGCTTAACTAGAAAAAAAAGTTAAGTAACTTAAATAGTAATCCTTATAAAATCTGTGTTTGTCGATTTTCACTTTCAGTTTACATAACATTAACTGTCAGCTTAATAAAGATAAATAGGCTTTTAAAGCTCCTAACGCAAAACTGTAATATCCATTCACTTAAATATTTATGGATATTATAAAACGTAAAAGACAATGTTTACTGAAATAACAATACTTTATATATATTTTCTATTTACCGTAAAGTCAAGGAAATGTGTTGTTGACTGAAATCGTGATAGTCGTTTAAAGCTCGGATACAATAAGTTTAATTTGAGGTATAGGTGGAATGAGTGGGTGAAAAAGTAAAACAGTGTCGGTACGAATTGCACACGTTCGTGTAGTTTGTGTAAACCAGTGCCAAGTTAGCACATTAAAGCTCCCTAGTAGTGTGCACGTTGGTTGCGGTCCCGATGGTCGATGGGTCGTTGCTTATTTACTAATCCGTGACGTGCTTCACTTAGCACTTAATTTACTCCGGTGTTTCGGCCCTGTTTTACGCCTAGGGCCCATTACCTCGACGACTCCTAACGATTCCGAAGTCCGCCTCATAAAGGCTCGGGGAAGCACACTCGCGTGAATGCTCGATTTCACTTCTATTCCGTGTCGTTTAAACAAGAAATTATCTTCTATTTTATTTGATAGCGGTGGATTCTGGGGTACGGTGTTAAAATATTAGTTGCTAAATCGATTTTCTAATTTTCTTTCGAACCAACTCGGTTATTTATCACGTTAATTCGCTGGCGATCATTAATAATAGTACTAATTATAATTATGTAGGTCGCCGTTTCAATATTTCAGTGTATATATGATTGATGGTCTTTACGACTTAAAAATCGATTCTAGCGTTCATTGTGTTTATAGTCGGGTAACATAACTTCGATTCTAGTCGGATTTAATTTAAATTCAAAACAATTCTTGTGCTCAATTCGGTTGGAAAATAGATGCTATCTCCGAACATAGAAAGTCGTGGTAGAATTTCGTAACTGTGAAAGTACACTTGCGCAATCTTCCCAATAATCTTGCCCGTTAGAGCGATATCTCGTTCGCATTGTTACCACTGGAAACACATTTAATATCCCATTTGAAACTGGGTCTATTGTTCCAATTGTATGGGTAACGTTATCAAAAATTGTAGGAAATTTCGCCTCGCTCTATTTCACATACAGAAAAGGACCGCGATCACTTACGCTATAAATAATCTGTTAGGAAAACGTCCATAAATACAAATTAGGGTTGAATGAGAAGGGTAGCAGAATAAAGTAGGGTAAAATTCACCCAACCCAATTAAATGAAATTATTACACGAAAAGTTAGTAAATCTTACTCGCAGCTGTGCTCAAAAATATTCGTCTGATATCACATTTTTCGGTGTTGACGGGTGAACATAAATCTTTGTCTACTTTAGCAATCGCAATCTGGGAAAAATGGTAACCCGTTTGAAGAATGTTCCTTTCGAAATCCGATTTAATTTTAAACTTTATAAACGATTTATACAGAAAATAAAAATGTCAATATGGGACATGTGCATAAATAAACATTGCTGACATTTATTAAACTATGTTTAAATACAACTTATAAGTAAGATTCTGCGAGAATAACAGTCACTAAGGAAAACAGATCGAGCTATCCACCATTTGAGAGGGTGATTGAGATGGTTGAACCTGATGGCTTTATTATTTGTAGCAATATTTTCCATATTGAGTAGGACTAACGTCGATAAATTTTTTTGCATTCCTCCAAACAGTATTAACAGGCATGGATTTGAGTCACAGGATATACATCTGCAATATATACAAAACTAGGAGATTAATCACCTCTACTCAAAGAGGTACCTTTGCTACGTTGGCTATTTGCGATGAGGAATTCGCCTTTTTTCAAAACTGGCCCTCAAAAGCAATCCAACCATGAACCAAAAAGATAGTTTAACTATTATGACAGTTCTGACAGCAAATTCCTAGTCTTCTTAAAAGTATCTTTTAAATCTTGAACGGTTTTACAAATACATTGTAGAGGTAATAGATCACATGTTGTTTATGGAGATTTCCAGAAATCCTACAATTGGAATCATTATGGCGCATTTTTAAGTAAGATGAGTCCTAACGATATATCTTTTGACGACATATGATGGAGATGATGACCAGAACAGAAATGACAGAAACGAAGAAGATAAATGTAGATAACTCTGCAGATGATTTTATTGTACTGGGAAGAGAATTACTGTCTTAATTAAGGATAGACAAAGAATGCGTATAATATATGGTGTAAAAGTTTCTACTTTTACCTAAATGAGTGGATACATAAATCAGCTATGAGATTTATGGCATTCGATAGTCCTAAGTATTAATACTGATAAAAGTGATTTATAAAAGTGGTAACAAGACATGTTGTAACAAAATTAAAATAACAGAATAAATCAGAAATAACCAGAAACAATCGTTGTTTGTCTCTATTTTGTAATTAGTAGTTGTAGAAAATGTTTATTAAACGTGTAACGTAATATGTTTGTATTTCTCAAATAGATGTGTTATACTAGACGCCTACATAACTGTTGTCATCCACACGATCACTAATACTACTAATTGCACGCGAGTACTGAAAGGTTAAAGGTTTACACGATACTTTGTAGAGGTAAAGATTCTGCAACAGGAGCTAAACATGCATACAACCTGATTTGGGTCTTAATTACACGAAAACAGGTACAATTTCACTATCTAAATCTAACAGGATGAAGAATCTCCCTGCTACCGAAGTGTAAACAATATCTAACTGAAACACACCGATTGCACAATCTAATTGCGCAAAATATCAAAATTAAAGTAAACGTTCTTAAAATAACCTTATATCTCATTAGTATTAACCCTCTACTTAAGATAATATTAAAGCGATTTAGTTTGGTAATTATACCAAATTATGTTGAAACAACATTATGTAGGTTGATCGTGCTAAACTCAATAATTCATTAGTTATTACGTTTAATTAAATCATTACACACAACAGTACATATTATATTGCAAAACACATTAAATTACTATTATACTTGGGTATGCGCAAACAACCCACCGTTAATAGCTTAATGATGAATACTTGCTAATAATACAGGAAAAGCTTATGGCCAGGATCGAATCCGGTCTCGAGTGCATAAATTCTACGGGCAACGTTACGTAATTAACAGAACATTTTCAACACTTGCAAAAGTGTTACAGAATATTGCACCAATAATAGATATTTTCATTTTGTGCGGCGCAATAAGTGATTTTCGCGTTATGGCGCAACCGTGTCAGACAACTGTAATTACTAAATGCCAATTTATCAAATTGACGTTGATTTTCTTAACAATTCCCGTACATGTGAGAGTTTGCGTAACTTCTTTTTGTACGCCTCTGATCTTTAATAGATAGTAAATTAACCATGAACAATAATGAATAAAATTATAATATTAGATTCAAATGATTTAAAGAAACTATATATAATAAAACCTGATAAAATATCAACGAATTTAGTTCCGTCGCATCTATACGAGATAAAAGTTAACAAGGATGAGATATAAGTCTGTTAAAATATAATAAATAACATTGGTCATACAATAAATCTAAAATTGTGACAGCTATCTGGTAGTCACGCAATAAAACAATTAAATCAATTGAAGTAGAGCTTCTCCCCACGAAGTGCGCTAATGACAAAATAACAAAAAAAAATTAAGAAACAGGAACAACAATCCGGTCCTATTAAATCTAGGGAATTTATTCCCATCGCCCGGTCGCAACAGAATAATGGTTCTTACAAAACGTGTATCATTCCATTGGAAATCGCCGCGTTGCGAAACAGCGATATTTATTGACCTTTTTCTATACTGTGAGCACTTAAAATTATTTATTACAAGATGCCGTTGGTAAATAAACCCGTTTCCAATAAGAAAAGTTTCACATTACACAGTACCGTTTGTCGGACGTAAACACGTATAGATGTCGTTGCGCAAAGAGCCATGTAATAATGTGGTTCAAGTGAAATAATATTCTCGATTATAAAGATTCGTTTTAAACCAAAACAATTTTTTAATGCTTTAAGATTAATGCTAACTAAATCTATTTGCTTCACATTCCTTTAATACATTTTTAATGTATCTAAAGAAATAACTTACTTTTCTACACAATAAGATTTTAATGAAACGTTTTAAATAATTTCAAATGACTGTAATTGATATTAACAAGTAGAGGATTCCGCGAAATAATTATGAATATGCAATAAAGATTATTAAGTCGGAATGGCCGTCGTAAAGATAAAACAGCTTCCGCGAACTTCCACTATAAATCCGCGAACTTTGTAAATTAAGCTGCGTAAATGAGACTTTGGTAAAGTCAAATTAACGATCTGAATAAATGTAAATAAGGCATTAAGTAGAAAGGATAGCAACATAGTTTCAAAAAATAAATAGAATTTATAGGAATTCATACATTACAGATTGGAATAAGCTTTAAAGTATATCTTTTAGTAAGCAGATAGTTTTCTTTTGAATTTATGTACTGGTTAATGTATGTGCGAAATACAAGGGCACATAAAGCATCCCAGTTATTTATGTGGAAATCGCGCGAGAACAGCGAAATTCCGGACGAGCATAAAACCTGTATAAGGCATCAAAATTTAATGTAGGCACTGACGAGTCGAGAAATAAATTTTTCTAATGTAAATCGAGGCCCGAGAGCACTGCGCGGCTTCCTGCTTTGACCGATTTACGAGTACAACCGGCCTAAGTTATTGTACACGACCGCGAACCGCATTTACTGTCATCTATGGGAGAAGAAACCGAAGTAATTACCGACCAACTCCCATAAAGTCTGTACTATCTCGACCAAAAACATTCCGGCGAATATTCCAACATATTTATAACTATAATAGCAAACTACATTTTACTTGTATAATGATTTCATTTAATGAGCACAACGTTAAATATCGATTAAGTATCTTCATTAACCCGAAATGATTATAAAATCCATTTTAACGAAGATTATAATGTTTATATTGTATCAAAAAATAAGATTTAACTAAAAATTCTAGATAAATATCATGTTTAAGCACGAGTTAAACACTGATTTGGTACTGTTATGTGGTATTATCGTTTAATTAGGTTTTGTTGTACACTTTAATTATTTTTTTCTAGGTACAATCATCCAGGTGGATAGAGTCGGTTTATCTGGTCGTTAATTTAAGTTACTAGTAATAGATTAACTTGATACGCGATCACAAAACCGGAACGAGAATTGTTGGAGATTCCATCGTTATGTTAATGGACATGTTAAAGGCAATTAGATACGATACCTGTTAATGGTTGAAATATAAAAATGAAAAAGGAATAAAATTGAGAAAAGGGGGATGGTTTCAGGTTCCCTCAAAATTATGAAGCTCTTCCTAGATCCTTCCTATGAGTAGTCATTAAGTACGAATATGGAAAAATATGGCTATGTCTATTTTTAGTTTTCACCATGACGAGTCAATGCGTATTCTATGAATCAACATTCCATTATAATTCGATAAATATAGCAATTTTTTTTCAGTTACTCTCTTTACTAAAAAATGCGAACCTCACCAATCATTTCTTCATCCTCGTTTATAATTTTCTCATTTATTTTAAATTTTTTGTTCGGTTTCTATATTCAGTTATCGTCAATCTGTTCTATTTCACGTCCTTACTTTGCTATATGCTCATATGGTCATATAGACTCGTTTCATGCAACCATTTTGATGATTTCAAATAATAAAATACGCATCAACATCGAGAACGGCGGCAGAACTCGGAGATTATGATACTTCAGCTAAAAATTTGCTTATATCGGTTCTCATTGATTAGTTAGCTACTGTAGGTGTTGTTTTGAGTAAACAATCTAGATATAGAGAAGATGTCGTCACCATCATTAAATCCGATTAAACAAATTAATATAGAACTTAAATTTTTATCATCAATAAAAATTGTCTGCCTCCGGGAACTAAACATCTAGATTTTCCCTGGTATACAACACGCTTCAATAGAAAGTGTCCCAAGTCCCGACGTAGGGATAGGTCAGGGTCGTAATTCCCAGCAAGTTGAACCTTCACAATGTCGAAAACCGATAGTATCTCTAAAGATTTAATCTTTTCCTGTTTACAATAAATTTCCAATCGGAATTTAATTGATAATTTAAACTTTAAATAGAAATAGAATCGTTAAAATATGGTAATATAATATGGGATAGAAACGAGATTGATCAATTTATTTCGTTGTATAAAACGTGCTATTTATAGGCAATTTATTTTATCAGTTGTCAATAGCCATCGAACCAGCTGCTATATTACACGAATTGCTACATTATCCGTACGATTTCGCCAGTTTAATCAATACGTTCGCTATAGAAACCGAAAAACTTGGATCCTGATAAAGTGCCGGGTTATTGGACAATTAATTAAAACAAACTGTTGTAGTAAAATTATGGCCGCAAAACACTGTGTACGGGTATAATAAATGCGCGCGACTGATTGGATTACGTTGACAAGGATTCCTAAAACTAAATTGAATTCAAATTCCAATCGCAAATCGTATAATCGTATTTACGATCGAGCACTGAAACGAAACTAATTAATCGTATTAATATTATCGCGAACTGCCGGCCAAGTTATTAATATCTCTGCGTGATATTAAAAGTAATTTCTGACGGATTTCGCGTAAACTATGGACCGCTGATGGCTCAATATCCATCAAGTTATCCTATTAACAGATGTACCAATGTACTACTATAGATATCCGACTGTTGGCCAAATGTAATTTATTACCACAATGTATATTGGTTGGTTTGCAATAAGCGGCGACCAATATTCAGAGATAGTTTGTCTCTATCTTATTGAAACACTGTAATACCCAGCTTTAAACTCAACGTAATTGAAACACCAAATTAAATTGAACAAACTTTAATTGTTATTTTAAATAAATTAAATAAACAAGAATATAAAGTGTTAAAAATCCGGTTGTTTATGTATGTTAGCGGCGTGTTAAAAATGAAAACATCTTATCTCATTAGGACAACGCTCCGGAAACAGGTAATTAACTCGTCGACTTCCGCTCATAAGGTCGTATATTGCACGCTGCGACATCTGGCTTTAATTTCGTTTACTCCTTTTTTTGCCAACGTTTAATAGACTCATACAGCATTTCGGCCGGAAATGCGAGAATTTTTTTTAAACAATTAGCTAGTCGTATTTTTATGCAAACGACAATATTAGCGTTGTTGGTTGAGTTTTGAGGCCAATTCCATTATCAAAGTTACTGCATCTAAATCACCCACGAAGATGAACTGATTTAATTCGGAATATGATTACGGTCGCGATTTAAAATTCAAAGTAAACGCGGAATATCACTTCGGCCCATATGTATGTAAATGTCCGCGTAGGAAATGAATATTTAACTACACGGGGCCAAACAAACTTTACCAAATTTGGTGTCGTTCTTTAATAGATAAACGGAAAACGCCGACGTGATAACAATGGTGTTGAAACAAGTTTTATGGAAATATTAAGTTTACGATGTTACACGAAGTATGTACGCAAGATAAATGAATATTGATTAAAATGATTTTTTTGCTGGTCGAAAAAAGTTTTAATCTAAAACTGTAATAAAAGGACGATAATAATTTATAAGGGTAAAAGTGATGAATTTCTTCAAAATTTCCTCCCCTCGATATTTAATATAAAATAGGACTGACAAAAGAACGTAAAAGAATGCGGAGAGGGTAAAAACAACAAAAGAACCTTTTACGACAATACGAATTTTATGGATATTACAAAGTATATGTTCAGGAATAAAATGATGTACAGTAATATTTCCCCCAATGAAACCTCCGTATATTGCCCCCGTGGCCGGGACTTCCTTGGATCAATAACAGAGTTCGTAGCAATTGTTTAACATCGCAAAAAGACCAAGAAGGATTTTATGTCTGTATTATTCTACTATGTTCTCGCGCGAACGTTTTACCCGCTCTTTTTCCTCTTGTTCGCAATTATATATGTAAACATGAGCGAAGCGCGGTGCAATTCCGTGGAAAACTGGAATAACAAGATCGTAAATTATAATTGCTTTCTACGTTTAAAATTTCCATGCCTTTATTGCATATTAAAACAATATATAATTTGTATGAGATGTCATTGCATTACACTTAAATAAGGAAATATAGTTATTTATATCAAAGTCTGGAATCTTTCTTAAAGCCTGTTACGAAGAATTTTAGAAATAGTTGTACCTTGATAATTTGATTCGTATTTGTTTCCTAATAAGTGAATTTTATATAGAAAGAATGTCATTTACATGTAATGCAAAGGTTTTTGTCAATAGAAATATGGTGTCCAAATATGGTTATTGGACCAACCGGTGATGGTGCTAGTCGATATGAGGAAAGAATACTCAGTGTAATTTGGTGATTAGCAGAATCAAAAGCTGTGAGATATACAATGTTTTCTATTGGCAGCCGCTAACCCCTGTTGCACTGCCGTGATTCAATATAGGGATACTAGTGATAACTGTGTAATTAACAGCCCAACACACACTTCAAGTGATCTGGTAGATCCTGGCGTCGATCCTCTCGAGGGACCTGATGTGAGCGTTTGGCCAAGGGACTGTTGGTCTAGTAATCCTTTTGGCTGCAATAGAAGTACTCATAGACAAATAGAATATGCAAACAGTCAGTGGAATAAGACATTTCAAGGTATAAAA
Source organism: Onthophagus taurus (assembly GCF_036711975.1). Lineage (NCBI taxonomy): Eukaryota > Metazoa > Arthropoda > Insecta > Coleoptera > Scarabaeidae > Onthophagus > Onthophagus taurus. The sequence goes on from NC_091967.1 coordinate 9,475,201, forward strand.
CTTTTACTTTTCAAAATTTGAACTATACTGGTCGCGCGTGTTATCACGGCAATAGTTAAGTTAGTTACAGTGCGGATAATAATTAATAATTTTGTGAACGTGGTAAGAATTGTGTTAAACCAATTTACCCAGTTCAAAATGTACGGGATATTTTCCCGCATATGAACATTTTTTCCTATAAAGCTCCTATCATATAAGCTCTTATTATTCCATAAGATATAATCCTGACACCATTCATCCTGAATATTAAAGACATTTAGACAAAGATTAAACGCATCGTGGACTAATTCGATCAAATCAAGGTTGACAGCTATTTGAGAAGGACCGATATAAGTAACATTAAGGGAGTGGTAGGGTTGAATATTGCCATCACACAAAAGCGAGATCTATTATTTAAGTATTTTTGGTACCTTGGATACATAAATTAAATAGAATAAGAATCCAAGGATTGATACCTGAAGTATTTCCGACAATAAGTGCTAAAACACAGTTTGCAAAAAAATGGGTGTTATTTTCTGACAATTCCAATGTAGGAGACATTAGCCAAGAGGAACGTAGAGTGGTATCAAAGACTCCAACGAGATTTTCACCACAGTACTTTCCAAAGTTAAGGAAAATCAGACTCATATAGCCTGTTTGACATGACAATGTGAATGTATGTTTAACTATTAAGGTACTATTTTAATATTGAAAAGAATATCAAAAAAGTCAAATATTCTTGTTCAAAATTATTATTTAATTTTTAAACATTAAACTTTGATTTACGTTAAAAACGGCTATTACTTTCTCGTGGAAAGGTCAATATATCGAGGTCCATAGCGAAGGGAGTATTTTATAGCGAACATTATTGTTTGTAAAGTGGTCATACCTTCGGTTTCGACCAGCAGGATGCCATAAAACATTTACGCCCGTTTTATTCGATATATAAGATTAGGGGGTGCGCCCCGATACAGCGAGTATAAGGCACGACAGTATCACTTTTATGGCCAATACGTAATACCTTACGCGTTGTCAAAATTGAAGTTGATGGTTACGTTCTAGAAACGAGCATCTCTCGGGCTTTTCGAGACATTTACAGTGTTGCCCCGTAAAGGGCACATTTCAATATGCGATGACCGTATTCTCGCTTTTATTAATATGACTACGCGAAGTAAAAATCGCCGCACAGGGAGCGGTAAATTCCCTTATTGACGGCGGATGTCTCGAATTTCATGCATATTCGTGTGCGGTAGTAAAAGAGATAAAATTGAAGCTAGAAATGATGACAATAAATGGTTTTTCGGTTTGGTTACGAAACATGAAAAATAAGTACTCCCCACAAATAGAGGGTATGCTTTAATAATAATTATCTTTCATCTTCTATGTAACAAATTATTATTAATTCTCGGAATAAATAATTAAGTTTTTAACTCGTTGATGAGAAAATAACAAATTAAGAAAGTTTGTTCAGGTTGAAACGTCCGCAATTAAAGTTCAGAAACAAATGGGGAGGGGTTCGTATTAAATTTGTAAATTTCCGGGATGGGAAATCCAAGCGCGCGCAGCCCAATGTTCGTGCTGTTGCGATATTAAAAAGTAATTTATATGAGCAAAGCTTTTATTTGCAGCAACGATGTTTTTCTCTCGTTTTCGATTAGTCGAAACGAAATGGGTTCCTCCTTGTTCACAAACAATTCGCTATGAAATATTTAACAAATCGATAAAGTGAAAATCTTAAAAAAAGACATCCATTAGCAAATTAGATAAAACAACCTCTATATTTAATGGATGCGAATTTAAGGTTTTTTTTATACAAAACTTAATTCCGTGCCTTCACTATATCAACCGCTTTAATGCTCGCTTGTTTAAGAGTAAAACAGCAAATGCTGATTAAAAGATTACTCTTTGCGTTTCCTGTGTATTCATTAAATCATACAAACGTACATGCAACGGGCGTAAAGTTTCAGCTGGTTTCTCTGACCGCCCGCGGCGGCGTAAATACGACATTTAGATGTATGAATTTGCTCCTCTAACTATTTGTTTACCAGTCTCCCTCTGTAGTATTTTGAACTCAAATAGCAACGTTTTCTAGAGCAACGTTGTTTGAGTTACTAGAACGAAACTCCTTCAATTTCATCATATGTTTAACTCAATTACTTTTACATATTTTTATTATTGTATTTTTATCTTGATTTCACCACTTTTAGTCATATTGTAATCGGTGATCATATCAAGCTTATTATTACATCCTCCAATATTATTACTGTTCAAGTAAAATATTATCGGTCATAAAACATTTTATAAAACTTTTCACCTATCACTGCACGCAACAAATACATTTACTGAAATATAACGTCCAGTAAAATATGTCATAATGGATCAATAAATGGGGTTAAAAGAGAAAGTAATCAGTAAATGGAAGCGGTTGAGATCGATATAGTTTTATTAAATCAAAGTAAAGTTGCATGTCACCCAAACTATTTTTTGATTAGTAACAGAATCTATTATGGGGTTAGAGATATGGTACAAAAGATAAGGCCGACCATAATATGCAAAATTTTGCAACCTAAAAGTCATGAATCGTCCTGCAGGAAACACATCATTCACACTGAAGAAAAGAGCTATAGACCTCAAAACACATCGACCCAAACTCAAAAACTAAGTATGATACATAGTTAAAATATTTTTCCATAATTTGGTGTATAAATTCACTATGAGCCAGAAAAATTTCTAGAATTCTACTCTTATTATTAAGGATATAATCTAAATATATTATTCACGTCGTTCCAGTAATAATATATGAATAGAAAACATGTTTTTACTTAAACATAGCACGCATATAAATGAAACATAAACGCACTAGCTTATTTTTAATTTCAATTGCGTAAGAGTTTAAACTCTTTTCTGTTATTTAATTGCTTTAGGTTGTATACGATCTAAGATCGGCTTGACGTTCTCTACACGAACAGGCATTGTGTTATAATTAAGATGACGAGATTGTGTCGCCGACATTAAAATGTTGCCTTTCTCAAGTGCGGCCCCAATTAGCTTACAAGGACCATGCAACATACTGCACTTTTTTCCACTTTAATTAATATCCAAGATTTTAATGGGCGCACTCATTTATCGTCAATCTTGATTATCGCGTTATGTCTAGATTGGAACGGTTAAAGTGTACACTTTTATTAACTCGGGTAATGTAGAGAGTCGTTGGGTTCTTCATCAACGTCTGGTCGTATGCAAATTTTTAATGAAATTTAACCTAGTGTCGTGTTTATTAACGATAAATCTTAAGAATGTGTGGGATCTAATAATAAAAATGGGTCATCTAAAAATATTTTCTAAACTTCAACTGCTTTTAATAAAATTAAGTTTTATTTTTAATAAAAAATAGAAATAAGGTACTTAATAGATTGACAACATTTAAAACGTTTATGTTATTTAATTACAACATCAACTTATGAATACAATAACCTATAAAATCTCCAATATTCTCAACAATTAAGTATTAATTGAAGAGAATCACATCATCAGCATTACGTTTTAATACACATTTATTCTTTTAATCACGTAAATTGCCAATTCCCACTAAACGGTAATGACAAGCGCAAACCGCTCAAGCCATTAGGTTTGTTTTATTAACTAGCGACCGTGTTTATGCAGTATTTATGAACCGGTCGTTGAGTATTACCTTTTAATTACAATTGTAAGACGTAAAAAATGGTAAATCACCGGTAATTAAGACCTGGCGATTACGCTGATTGGGTACGAACGCGAATTTCAATGAATTTTTTTCAACCACAGAACGACGTGGACGGAAATATGATCGTCAATCCACTGGAAGTGAATTCCGGGAAGGGGGCAAAAAGGGGCATTAGGCGAATGGAAAATTAAACTTGAACAATGCTCGGAATTTGTGTTATTTTTTTCTCTTTTTTAGAATTTCTGAATTATTGGAATTTGTGGTATTTGTATATACGAAAAACGTTTGAATATTTAATTAATGATATTATGGTGGTAAGAATATGTTTGTAATAAAATCTGTACTAAATACAGTAAAAGCTCGATATAACGGATTAATACGGAGAAGGGAGTGTCAGGTTTATGAAACAGTTTTAATTTGCACTTTTAAGTGTTGGAATTTATCCACACCGTTCGTCAGGCTACCTCGCTTTATATTTATACTAAGGATGATAGACTCTAAGAGGGCTGCTATTTCCCGCAAACAGATGCACAGCTCGCAGGCCCGTTCATGACGTCACGCATCGATAAGCAACTATTATTTCACACTTTGAATCAGCAAATGCTTAATTTATTCTATTTGTAATAATGTTGTTGAGACTTAAGGTTCATAATATAAAATAAAGATTTTGATCGAGTTTAGCAATGTTGTTGTCTTTTACAACAACTTAACGCAAAATAAAGCTAGAACCACCACTAGCATTAGAACTAACCTCAAGACGGTTTAATCAGTCAAAAGATTTACAACTACAACTAATCAACATTTCTGATCTGAAGTTTTATTGTATAAAGCCAAGGCCGCATGCGGCTGATGCACTGCAATCTGATGACTAGTTTCAGATTAGTCTCTTAAGACGATTAAAATCGATTGTTTCTAATTCTAGTGTTAGTTCCACTTATAGTTCAATAAATATATACAAAATTGTTAAATTACTAAAAAATTTCAACACAAAGCATTATACTTATACTGTTTAATAACCATAAAATTTTTCCTAAGTCGGTAACGTGATTAATTACATAGGTGCGTAAGTCTGAACCTTTGATTTATAGATCGGGGCGAGATTTATTAGCCTCTCGTTTTATTTTCGCGGTTGGTTTTCCAATTTCCACGGTGGACGTTTCGTAACAAAATGGCAACGTCGACGGGATACCTTATTTTTTGCGAACGTTATACGCTGTGACGGCGATATCTGTGTCGAATGATGAAATATAATTTAGTGCCGAGATTACTACCTAACGAATACATCACTAAGTGGCCTTTATGCGATTAGAGCGGTCATAAATTTTCAAAGGATGCTTTGAAATGTGTAACAACCGGTCTGTAACTAGCGTTTTTCTGTTGGTAGTAACGACTTCGTGATAAGTTTACGATCTTGACGTGAAAGTAGACAAAAATCGACAACGTTCACTTGGGATTCCATAACTTCAAAGTTTAAGTATAGGTACTATATTGTGAAAAAATGATTAATAAAGAGAAACGTAGTCAAACAACTTGAAGAGTACACTGAAGGACGAAGAGTGACAAAGTGAAGTGTTGAACAACACAGTCACTCGGCGGGTATATAAAGTGTATATGCAAAATATATTGCACAAGGCGAGCGCTTTATTTAATTTAGCGGCATATCAATAAATCCGCGTCGGTTTAACACATTGGGGAAAGTTGTTAATGCATTTGAGCAGTTACACAACTTGGCTACATTTATATTTGCAATTAAGGTTCTATTGACCCCGTTTGTGCACGCCTCCGATGAAAACGGCTAACTGTGCTCGATTGTTTCTAAATGGCACTAAATTATGCAGGTAAATCAATTTCGTCCGAACACGTTTCCTGGAGATAATGAGACCAACTACTCAAACAACATTGTAAACATTTGTGTCTGCATCTGTACGTTGACCTTTATGGTTCAAAACAACCACTACAATTCAACTACAAGTTTATTAGGTACGATACACCTTATAAATCCGTGCGTGTTATCTAGGTCATTTTTACCATTACAACAAAAGCAAAATAAATAATGAGAACGATACGGTATATTTATGTGCATTTTATACGTACTATTGTAATTCTAATAATGATAATACTTATAATTACTGACAATATAATTTACTACCATATATCGTCAACATTTTAAAAGCGTAGCGTAACTTTTACAACAACTGCACTTATTTACTTATCTCGGATTGTGGCTGTATAATAACTTCAATTACATAAACGCAAACGTAAAAGTAGATGGATGGTTTTGTTCCTCTTATTGAGTATAACATAATAATTATTTGCTAATTTAAGGTTTACCTTGCTAATTACAGTTTTAGAATGGAGAAGTTTCACACACAGTTTATTTTATAAGTGGATGATTGTTTATAAGTGGGTGTTTCTAAATTATAGGTACAAACAGGTTTCTTATGTGGTTTTCAAATGATAACTTTATACACGATGTATCAAAAAACCAATGAATCAGGAGGTCATAACAATAATTTAACACATACAAGGGTTTCAAGCCATTTACTTGGTTTGCACCATCAGCAAAATTTTTGTTTAGTACTTCAGCTACAACAACTACTAATAGTAGCCAAAACGTTTTTAGAGTTATTCCGAAAAGAAAGTTTTGTTGATTGAGGTTGGGTACGGAAGTAGCCTGAGGAAAGTTAAAGTCCGCACTGTTTCTCATATAAGTAATCATTACACAAAGGAACTAAAAGTAGATTATTGTATATATTTCATTGAACTAAAATTAAAACTAACACTAGACATAGAACAAGAAAGTTTCGGGTTTATATGCATGTTCAAAGGCATATATCGAGATTTTACTGTATTAATATTTAGATGTTTTATAATCCAGAAAGATTATTCTAAATTCCATCGATGATATAAATACCTAAGGCCCACTTTTACCACCTCTTGATAAATTTAACCGATAGATAATTACCATGGTTACAGCGGTTTTAAGCGCTCTCATTGGCCAAGAGCGCCAATTTATCTATCGGTTAAATTTATTAAGAGGTGGTAAAAGTGGGCCTAAATCATATAAATTTATAATAGATTTTATACAATTAAAGACGATGAATTATAGAAAAAGATTGCGTTTGTTACAATTCTATTTATTTTTATTTACGTTCCATGCATTATTTGTGTTTTAAAAGTTTACATCTGTTATTTTCATCAATAATCTTGTTATTTTGTTAGTTTTTCCATTATCGAAAAAACAGAATGATTCCCTTTTATTTTTATTTTACCGCTACATTTTGATGGCAACATTGACCGAAATCATATTAAGGATAATTGAATTACCCTACATCGATCTGGTTCGTATATTTCCCTGGTCTCCATACATATTCATAGAGAACTTTGATGTTTTGATGCCTCGGGCCAACTTTTAAATGCCTTGTAAATCACGAACCTTTTCCATTTCGGCTTTAATTTCGTCATTTTTTTTATCAACGATAGTTATTAATATGCAATTCTCTGCTTGTATTTTACTCATTTCTTTTTCCGCTATGCTTTTACCAAAAATATTGAACGTTGGGAATTGACTGACTTCTAATAGTATTCGAAAAGCCATTAAATCTATTTGATTGACACACAATCGACTGCACTTAAATCACGTTCTCGGCATATATACAAACTGTAAATCGTATTGTCTATTCAATTTCGTTTTTCATCTATATATACAACCGGGTCGTATTAGTAAATGCAATTCCAATAATCCCAAGAACGCTGGGAATAAATCGCTTGAAATATTTTATGTACATTTATTACGGTTGCGTTGAATTATTGATTTAAAAATTCTTTGGATAACGTACAATATTGTGAGAACAGAAATAAAATCAATATTATGGGTATAAGAATTGTCACAATAAAAATCTTCTTTTAAAAAAAATCACCCTCATTCTACTCAATGATTGACATAAAGTGAGTCTCTGAAAACTTTTCAAAGACCAACCCCCGTTCGTCTTTTCCCTCAAACTAAATCTATTATCTTTTATGTGTACTGTAAAGCCGGCTTTTATTTGCAATCCTTGTTATTCCCCGATTCGAGATACGTTATTACTGGAGGACCCCGTTTGATGAGTTTACTTTTATATCTCCTTGCTCGTATCCCATCAAAGTTTCCCGTCTCCCGCGAGACACGAATGCAATATAAGTATGATATTGAAAGCGAGATAAGAATGTTATTCCCGATAATATTACGAAACCGACGTGACGAGTTTGTTAAATTGTATCTACTCAATCTAATTAAAAAACAAAAAATATTTGTTTTCATTTTGAGTACGTGAAGATTAAAGGAGAATCCGAATAAGAACTGAGAATTATAATTGAATAAAAATTCAAATATTAATTAACGGGTTGAGTGCAGGATCTTGTTTATATTATAAGCGGATTAGGTTTGCAAATACAGTAGAGATGAAAACCGGTAAGCAAACAGAAACGGGAATAAAATAAAGTTTACTTAAACTGAAGGAAAACGTTGTCTTGTATTTTATGGTACCCCGAGGCAGAGGAGGTACATAACATTAATTTTCGATTACAAATAAACAAACGTCCTGCAGTTAACATGTTGAATGCTCTACTTCACTCGACAACACAGCTGATATTTTAAACATAGTTTACAAATACAATTCAAAATTAGTTCTAAACATTGATTCCACTTGGTATTGTCGGTAACCCTGCGCAACTTTAATAATAATAATCATTAAATTATACATTCCTTCCTATCAAACTAAGCGAAATTGGAATTCTTGTTCATTTAAACTTTGTGATAATTTACGGCTTCTCTTCGGTAGTATATAGCAAAATTGAAAGTCTTAATTACGAACATGAAATTTCCATCGGAAGCTGAGTATTTTTATTTCGAACAAAACCAGTTTTCGTATTTCTTCTCCTTTCGCAAACGAAAGAAATCGCTTGCAGAAGAGAACGCGTTATTTGGATTGTCCATTTAATCGTAAATTATTTTTTAATTGTACGTTCGCAAAAGTAAAAACGAGTAGAATGCATTAAGCGAGACAAATTATTGGTCGTAAATTATGTTATGGTGACGTTGGCCAATTTGGATTTCTGTCCAGATAAGAATTAATTCGGAGATTTTAATTGAGCCAGATTACGTGCTCTTGTGTACCAATTTATTATGGCTGCTCTTTGTATTTCTTGCTGGTATTACAATTCACGTTGGTTATTTATAATACATTTTTGTTTTAATTTCTTTTTTTCAATCACTAAATATGAGGTTATCAATTATTTGAAATTATAAATAATTAAAGTTGAACCTTGACAAATAAATAATTAATGCTTTTTACGCTTACAATAAACAACACTTCCATGAATCCCCAAAGGTGTACTTACGTAAAACGATGGGTATGTAATTTTAATAATCCATGCTGCTTCCTTCTCAAGCAGAAGTATTATTACCTCCACCTGCCACTTCAAGTGCAAGCTTGCTCTTGCAACTACTATAATCATTATTTATCTTAGAATTTCTAACATTTTCCGGCATTATCACGATTTCCTATTAATTAATTTACAGTAATATAGTTTATTCTCAAAACAGTAAAAACTCGAAATTTTACGAATAATCTTAAGAATTTCATATAATCTTGTTTTCTAAAATTAACTCGTAGACAGTTTCAAATTCCTCTTAGGTTCATCAAAAAATCAATCAATTAATTTGATAACTAATTAAAAGATAATTTTGGAGTTACGACATTTATTATCAAAAATACATTTTATCGATAAAATTTCCTCAAATAAAATAAAGTAGAATAAAATCAATATTAGCATCTATTTAATTTAGTTAGGTTAGAAAATCTGGATAAGATGAATATAGAGATCCGATGTTTGTTCTGGATGGAGTATCTGTGACAACATTTGAATTTCATCTGATGTATTTGATATCTTAAGTAAATTGTGCAATATAATTTAGATATCGGGTTTGACGAGGAGTTTTGTCTGTGGACGAAAAAATTGATGTGAGAATGGGTTTGTTATGCTGTAAATTGATTTCCATGTAAGGAATGTTTGAAAAATTTGATGGCAGAATAGATTGCTAATAGGTCTCTATCAAAAGTTGAACATTTGGTTTGGCATGAAGTAAATTTTTTGGAAAAGAATGCTAATGGTTGAGATTTTCCATTGACGGTTTGTGTTAAAACAGCTCCCATACCTGTATTAGATGCACCAGTTGACAATGTTAGGGTAGCATATGAAGAGGGATGTCCTAGAAAGATAGATTTTGACAGAAGATCTTTGGGACAAAAAGCGTTATCGTGTTGATGTGTCCAAGAAGTTGATGAGATCGTTTCTTGTTTTTGATACTGAAATGATTTTGAACGTGTGTGGTAGAAGTTTAACATTCCCAAAAATCTTTGTAACTCTTTTAGAGTCATTGGATTTGGAAAATGTGTTATCGCTGTAATATTTGGTTGGTATCAGAATCATATTTCAGCCGATGGGTGAATGCTATCGGCTGAAATATGATCACTAAAAAAGAATCCAATGATTTAACACCGAAAATGCATTTTTTGGGTTGGATATTGATATTGTAGGAACTTAATCAGTGCTTAAATGAAGTATATGTTCTTCATTTCGACTTGCTACAAGGATATTCATGATACGCTCTGACCAAGTCGATTTTCGAAAAAATTTTGCATCCATGTAAACGAATGTTGAAGTCAAGTATATGAGGTCTGGCAATTTTGTGTTTAATCTTGTATGTAATGGGAGATGAGAAATCAGGCGATGTAGTTAATTTTGGGAATGATCTTAAAATGTTTGAACATTTTAATTCACAGAAGAACATTTTGGGCGATGGAACGTCGCTTTTGATACAAGAGCCGATAGAGAAAATATTTGACCATTCGTACTTGTTGTCTCTTCTATAACCGAAGATATAGTCATATCTGAAAGCAAGATTTAAACGAATTGTCTGTATCTATATATGGGCATGCAACTAACTCTCTCGATACAAAGTTACAGAGTTGATGATTGCTGGTGTCTGATACCTGTTGTACTTTTCTGCACAGTTCAATCTTACTGGTTAGCCCACAATTCTGTCTACCAAGCCTACAAATCGACTTTCGATGAGTTTGTTCGAGTGTTAATCCTAGGTGTTTGATTTTAGACACCCGAAACAAAAAGCTGTACATACAAGAATTGATGACAGCTTATATGAAACAGTTGATTTGTGATTGTTGTGGACAGCTGCTGAGCAGATCTTAAGGTTTATTAAAGATTGGGTTGGTATGTAGTCAAATTGTATCGATAAAACTCCCTCTAACAATAAGACAATAAAACATTAGATTAATAAAATAAAGTAGAATAAAATCAATACCAGCAGCTATTTAATTTAGTTTGCAATAACACAGAATTACCTCTCATTTTGCATATAATGGCCGTAAAATTTTCATTTTCAGTTGATTGCAAACTCGCGCATTAAGGCGGACCGTAATTCGCAACGTAATCATTTTCAGCGAGTCGCGAATACAACGTATCCACGGGCCGGCGTGCACAAATAGTAGAATAAAGATAAAATCAAGCTCATTGTATAAAGGACAGTAACTCTAAAAGTGTAATTTCGCGAGAGCCGGGTTTACACAGGGGCGGGGTGGCGACGGGCGCGGGAGACAAACCGGAGAGGAGGTGGAGGGCCCGCGGTGGTTTCGCTTATTCATGAGAAATGCGTTTAAAATGAAAATACCGCTCGAAATGGGAATGAAAAAGAAGAGACTGGAACTTAAACAAGTTTGCTTATTGCTTGTTCGGAATAATTCGAGGGAAGCAAAAAGTTGTCGAGAGTCGCCGATGAAAAAATAACGAGCCCCCGGCTTTGTACGTAGTACACAGTTTTTGTTGTTTGTTATATTCGCAATGATACACCAACCGACGAAAATATTTCAAACGAAAGCCATTTCGATTAATTAAAACTAATACAATAAAAGAATCATTTAAAATAAGTAAATGTTGAATAAAAAGTTTAAAAGTTATGTAAGACGATAAAAATTAAATTATATGTTCGCAACTATTACGGGTAATAACATACTGTAAATGAACGTTAGTAAGGTATCATTACATGGAATGTTTCTCGAAGTAAACGATGAGGGGAAGCAGTAATAGTTCAATTAAATTTTTCTTACCCGTCCCCAAAGACATTATCGTGTCATTACCTTGAATTTCTATCGGTTACAGCCAGTTCAACCTTCCCCCTACTTGTAGTGATTTGTAAGTCTTTTTTATAGAATTCAACTTACGCTCATCTCAATAATTACATTGATGGAGTTAATATAAAATAAATTTCAATAAGTAACTGTAAACCAACGCATAAATACATATTTTAGCATATAAAGTTGGCCTTTTCTGTCTATCAAGAAATGCACTTTTCATTAAATTTTTATTTGGTAACAGAAATAAATGAAATCAACGATAATAAATTAACAGCATTAATATTAATTAATTTACATCAATCTTACAATATAACGAGTGAAAGGAGAACGCAATTTAATGCGTCATTTAACAGAAGCACATTTCGCTGATTATTACTTCTTAGTTATTTATAAGTCGAGTTTTGGAGAGTTTCGATGTAAAACCAACCGAGATTATGAATTGTGCAGATAACGTTCGATACAATGAACCCGTCGACGTGTCTGAACGCTATCGACGGATCCGGCCTGCCCTTATTTTCCTATTATCCCGACAATGATAAATTGATTACACCAGTAATGGCATCCGTAATGCCTTTGATAGACTGATTCGTAAGAATGCTAAAGCCGGGAGGATGTTGATATTAATGGACGTTTCAGGGCCCCCTTTCAACCAGATGATTAATATGTAATTTCGTTGTATTTGTTCTCATTAAAAGCAAATCGCAAACACATGTTTGCGCAACTCGACTTAATTGAAAACTTACGTTTAAATAACTATGGCAGGTGCCACAATCTTCTTAATGTTGAAAAATAAAGATTTCTAATTTCATGTATACTTAGAAAAGCATAATAAATCCATTTCCATCTGGATGTGAATCAACATTATTTAGATTTGAATGAATCTACTCCACAAAATAGATTAGAATAAATCTAAAATAAACCGTATTGGAGCAAAAGATATAAACAAATTTAATTAACTCAAAAAACATCTGAAAGTTGGAACGCCCTCTACAACAGTAGACGGACAAACAGCATAACGGAATGAAAAGCCGGTTGTTTGTTTTAATTACCGCGATGGTTTATCTTACGCTACCGGTTGCAGAAAATTTTCATTTAGATAACTGACTATTTACAGATCCACAAATATCCAATACTGCACAATTATAATCTTGCTATATTATTATATCTCGTTTTGTTTGTGAACTTAAAATTAATTATTAATCTGCACCATTTTTACCTTTAAGACGTGTTTCCCGATGATGATGAAATTGGAATCATCTTGAAGTAATGACTAAAATAAAAGAACAAAACAATTAACAAAATTTTTGAACATGAAAAAGTTCCGGGAAAAAGAATATTAGTCAAGAAGACGTGTCGTGTTAAAAGGAATAGAAATACTGAAATTGCTTGCTCTGTTTCATGTTTCTCCCAAGAACCGTTGTAAGGTTTTTACAATTAGAAAAGTTACACGAAAATTATGTATGCCAACACCAGTAGCAACCTCAAAAATAACATGGACTATAAGACCGAACTCTCAGCGCATCTAAAATTCTCCACTATGAAGAGGAATGATACAAAATCATGTTGGAACTCAGAAATGAATTCGATCTTTTTTTAGATGGTTTAAGTGGGACAAAGGATTTTAAAGATTATATACAATGACTACTCGTTGTTAGGTTGTGGTGATGTTTCTATTCATGGTGTGCGGTAATTACCTTTTTCACCAAAGTTTGCCGCTTGAAGATGCTACTAGTTGCAAGGCCTAAACGACTTATTGGCCTTTTTTATGAATATGATGGTTCTGACACCAACGATCTTCAAGAAAGTGCTGTGTTACAAAGGGGACTGGAGGATCTAATATGGCATGTAGGTGTGATGTCATAAAAATCGTTCATGTTAACTCAGTTCAGAAACTACGTTAAGGTATTCCTTGATAGGATACAGAATAATCCTCTGGATCTTCCGTAATTCGACCATACTAACTTATGGTGCGGTGGTTTGATGGACTTGAATTTTAAAATCCGCCGCCACAGTTATAGAATACATAGCCTCGCGTGTTTGTATATTACTGCGGTTACGAGAGATGTGGTAAATCCACCACCACTTAAGATATATTGGAATTATTAAAATTGAGTACGCTAGCAGCATATCGAAATTCTGGAAAGGAGCTTATATAGTTTTCTTGCGTGCTAAACTGACTACATTCTAACTGAAGGGCTAGGGCTAGGGCTAGGCAGCTAGCCACAACTATCACAAATTAAGACTGTCTCATATAAACTGTCATTAATTCTTGTGCCTATAAACCTTCGTTTCAGATGTTTAAAATCAAATACCTAGGATTAACACTCGAACAAACTCATTATGGGAAAGTCGATTTGTAGGCATGGTACAAAAAATTGTGGGTTAACCACTAAGATTGAACTGTGTAGAAAAGTACAACAGGTGTCAGACACCAGCAATCATCAACTCTAGAAGTGGAATTTTTTTTTATCCTAACCCTTTTGTATCGAGAGAGTTAGTTGGATGTCCATATATAAGTACAGACAATTCGTCTAAATCTTGCTTTCCGATGTGACCACAGCTTTAATTGCTGAAGACACAACAACTATGAATGGCCATAAGAGATCTAAGCAAACTTACAACCCGGATACATAATATAGAGTAATTTAGAAAGAAGTATTTTTTGCAGTATAAAGTTTATTTCATCCACTGACTCAACTATAAAAATATATATTTTGATTTATTTAGATTAATGGTAAATAAACGTTGAGTCATTTTAAAAACGATTGCGGGGAATAAATAAATGTTACAATATTTGACAAGTGTTTGATGTATATTAGGGATGAATCAAGGAATGAATTGAAAAGCAACCGATTTTCGACCACCTAATTTAAATGATTTAAAATTCAATGGTGTGCTTCTTGCGTTAATGGTACAATAAATATGTAGATTCAACCGATAACCCGAACTCGTGTTCGTTCGGTAAACAATGGGCAGTACAGATGCATACATACACAAGATGAGTTATGTATTCGAACGGAATCTTAGATAAGGTCCAATACAGTATACCTTAGCATAATTTAGTTGGTTAATTACGACTGTATGTAAATATTCGCGGACGAGTGGGATGGTTGCACGAAAAGGGAGAACGGTTGAGGGGACTTTATTGCACCTAAAAGTTTAATTTTTAAACCAGACAAGAGGGCTTTGTGCCCAGTGAGAATATTTTAGCGTTATTAGAGTACTTAAAACTTGGCAATTTAAACTTTATTTCGGAACTTGCTTTATCTTTATCTTGTACGGTTACGTTACTAGCTTAATTTGTATTCATTGAATTCACAGCTGGAACGTTCGTAAATGAAACAACAATAAAGAGAATGAGTGAAGAAAAGGATTGTGCGTACAATTTTATTAGATTTTGCCGAATGTCTATTATAGGCCGAGTTGATTAAAGTCGTAAATTTTAATTAAACAACTCGTCGTCGGCAAATTAATACCGTTGCGACAAAAACCTCCGCCTCTATCGTAAATTAGACCCGTTCTCAATTGAATATACAAAGTTTATTACTGTTATTGTTACGGTACCTTATTAATCGAACAATAACTCATCGGCAGGTTCAGCTGGAAATGTGAGTTGCTTCCTTATTTATGTACTAGTGCTCTACAGGAAGATGGGCCGTAAATCTATTTAATGTACGCCGGTAGTCATCAATTTCAGGTGCAGCTTGTTTCAGAGAACTAACTTGAGTGATAGGTGAAAACCGAACACTATTCCAATCCAAGTAGGATTGCTCGTTTAGTAACTATTCCGGGACGACATTCTTTACAAAAAATAAATAAAAACTGATTCTATCAATCCTATTAACGTGAATGGTTTTTCTGGTTGGAGATTAACTAGACAGATTAAAGGAAACTTTGTAAATACATTTCAGAATTAATTTATGGGGGGATTCGGTGGAATGTCAGTATAGAACGAGTACTGACCGCGCCATCATCAAAATTCAATACTCTTGGTAACACTGTTACAAATTCATCAACGTTAAACGTAAACCAGACGCTAAATACAATCTAATACAATTTGCAACCGTGCATTGTGCGAACCACTGTACTAACTCCGGGTCCCTGCGGTTTGCCATCTCCTGCTTCCTATCGTCATCCTTCTCAGTCGCATTACACATTGTTGGAGAATAGAGAAAGACATCGTTTACAACCAGCAATATTAGGGCGTGCTGCCGCACGATACTTAGGGGTGATATCTACGAGGAACAGGCCGCGACGGACAACGTTAATTGGCTAGCCACTATTAGCAATTAAACAGGACCAAAACTATCCCGTCTGGTTAAAGATTACATCGGTTAGGGTAATAGGACCAATTAATCAATGTCAATATTTGGCTAAAAATTAGAAAAAAACTGTTTTATTGTTATTAATAGACAGATTGAGAAAATTTATTTTTGTTTAACCAGATGATGTTACTAGAATTAGTTACAGAACTTTCTAGGGGAATTCATATTTAGATTCATGCTGTCAATTCAGAAAAAGTTTTTGAAACGAGTTACAATTAAATGTGAGTGCATCGCGTGTCCAGGACTAATTTATTAGTTTTAAATTGTTCTTTTAATAAAGTTTTACGTTTTAATCCTAACTAAACCTAGACATAGTTGACACCATCAGATTTATGTAATCGATCAACAATCATTATATTAAAATCAATGTATTATATGATTCTTATGAAGATTTTTTTTAAACAAGAATAAGTTTAAATAGTTGATAATTTCAGAGAGTTTCATCAAAAAGGGTTTCTTCACAATATGAAAGCGTACAATTGACAAAGTAAGTAACTGCATGGAAACTTGAGCGCAGTTTTCGCGCCCGCCATTTCAAAGTTTCCTATTGTTGTAGTTTCAGTTCGAGCTCAAACAAAACTAGATCGTGAACATATTTCAAAGTTTCGTGTGTGTCTGTTCCGTTCGTACGTAAACTGCGACCTATTATTCCACTAATCAAACCTGGAAAAAAAGCTCTAAGTTTCTGCGCGGATTAAAAACCAAAAAGATTTAAAGGAACGGAACGGCAAACATTTGCGGCGATAGTGCACACAAACTGGGCATTCAAACCGCGGGCAATTTCATTCTGCCCTTCTTTCCAGTAATTTAATATTCAAAATACCTGCTTTCATATTCCCATGCATACAGAACGTTTTTTTATTGTTCTTTCAGGTGCTCTTATAAACCATTTGCATGTGAAAGACATCAATTTCAGGCCTCGGCCGTCGTTTTGCTCGCACTTAATTCATCACGGGCGCACGTGAAAGCATTTTAAATTGGCGCTAGAGAGAACGTATTTATATCAGCACGAGGGCCGTTTATATGCGTACTTACCAAAGTAGTCTGGTGTATTAAATTTACTAACATCAAAGTATGAGGAAGAATCGGGTCCTAAAAGCCCTCAAATCCTGCCGTAGCTGCAACAGCATCGCCTCAAACCGCCGAGTTTCATAATTACATGCAAATTCTTCTGATGTTTATCAAGGGAGATTTAAATACATTAAAACATTCAAATGGGACTGACCCCTTTCAAACTCGGCTTACTTCATAGCATAACTAATTAAACTTTTAAATCTTATTTATGTTTTTTATGGCCACATTTAAAACTACAAGTTGCAATTTAAATAGAAGCTACAACGTAATTTTATTTAAGTTATTAAAAAAAGATGTAGCTACACCTAAATACGTAAAGAGCACTTGAAATAGGGTGTAAAGCAAATTGCTAGACAAGATCTGACAGCTTTATGTGTATGTTTTTGGTATTCCGGTTTAATTATACCCCCACCACAGTAAAGCGAGATAAGTTGGAAATGGAATTGGAGCGATAACCGGTAAGAAAGAGAAAGAGATTTTAACTGAGAGAGAAAGAGGAAGAGCTGCGAGTTCGCGATCGATCGCTGCCTAAATTGAAATGCTTTTATTGTGTTTCTATAATGTCGTAATAAATCCATTAAGGACGGAATTCGTGTAATCTTTAAGGGTAAACCGGTCGCCTCCTTTACCCACCCACTCCATTGGTTTGCTTTGCTGATATTTTTTTATTCCACCTGTGGGCGAAGCGCGTAATCCTTTCTTTAGATGAATATTTCATCCGCCGAAATTGAGAATAAAAACCTAGGGACTATGAGTAACGCGGGGTTCTCTTGCAATCCGTGTTTTTTGCTTTCCGTCTCCGTCTCGCGTCCGAAATGCTTGGGCATTTCAGATAAAACATCGCGAATGTCAGCCTATTTTCGAGATTAAAGAGCCGAATTGCTGTCTACAATCTTAAGAAATATAAGGGCCATTGTATGCAGCTTTCGCGTTACAGTTTCACTCTAAGATAAGAAAATTTACTCGAACGCTTGGTGAAAGAGTAATGCCGACTTAAATGCGTGGAAACAGCCATCAAGATGCAATAAAACTTGAAAATAACGTTTGTACCGTGATAAGCGCCCCCAGTATAAAGTATAGAATTTTATTAGTGCCGTTAACGTTCTGCAAACTGCTGATTTTACTGTTAACGTCATTTTCCTCTAGATGAAACGAAACGTTAGATTTTATTTAGATCTTATTTACAAGATTAATTTATTTCGACAAATTATATACATTTTAATGTAATTTTTAAATACATTCAAAAGATTTTACGATAATTCGAAATACAATAAAGTTTTTGAATAATCGAAAGTCACCACAATATTCCTAACAAACTGATTAAGCTTGGCAGAACAACAATAGGAAGCAAAATAACAAAATTGTTTCAGAAGATCATAAAAAGTTGTAAAACACTAGAAGATTGGAAAGCAAGTTGTATGTTTAATCTTATAATAGAGAAGATAATTGAAAGCGGAAACCAAGTCAACGGCGGATCCAACATAGATGAACCACTATGTCTCTCTCAGTCTTCTGTGCCATACTAACAGCGAAGAACGAGAACGACTTACAACGCGTTCTGTACAGATTTACAAGAAGAGCCGAAAAATGTAATATGGAAATAGTGTGCGAGGAGACTAAATCGATATCCGAATATATAAGAGTATGCTGCCGAAACACACTACACAAAAGCCATAATGAGGAGACAACAGAAATGAGAACATTAAGAAGTATAAAAGGCATTAAAATCAAAGACAGAGTTAGAAATGTGGACATAATGAAAAATCGGGGAGTGCAGGATGTGATGAATTGGACGAGAGCGCAACGTCAGCAATGGAGGAACCCCGTTGATAGGATGAGCCCGATACAAATCGCTAAATGAGCAAAAACACAGAGGCCTGGTTCCAAGCGTCCAGTTGGAAGACTGCCCAAACGATGGCAAAAAAGGTGGCATTCTTATAACAAGAAGGAATGAGATAGAACAGATAGAACAAGGTCCTATAGCAAGAAGAAGGCCTTCATTACATTGACTTTATGTCCTTATTGCAATTAAAGATATTTAGTCGTTGACCAGACACAATTACACACCTTGTGTTTTAATTCCAGAATAACAACATTATTATTATTGTATTTCCCTATTACCATGATATTGTAATCATCCTCATTTTTTGCACCAGTTACACACTCATGCACACTTTTGTTATATTCATCAATCCCATAATCACCTATTTCACTATTTTTGCTATCAACCTCATCCGATCATACAAAGTGCATATGTCGCCATAGTGAACGGTTTGTTATTATAATTTATTACTTTTCTTTATATCATATCATTTTTAAAATCTTGAGATCTACAACTCTCAAAACTGTACCGTGTCTTTGAATAATGTCTTAGTATTCTGAGGGTTATTTGATTACCTTCTCTAACTTCGGCCTCTAGGGGCTAAAACTCCAATCGGGTGGAATAAAAGAGTCTTTTATTTTTAAAATACAATTGTTACATACACAAATGTTTATAACACCTTGTTTATATAACCAACGATAAGGTTTCATGATTCTAGTATTCGGTAAAAAAAATTTAGTTGCAACATTAATATTTTTGAACAAATTACAGGATTATTCTAGGCAATGAACTTCCAATTAATTTAAATATAATTAAGTTAGTAATTGAACATTCCAGCAAGTTCGACATGTACATAATATTTTATAGACGTAAATTAAACCATTTGCCTTTGAGAAACCGATAATTAACTTTAAGAAAGTCAATCGTTTGATTACGAATTGCTACTAGAAACGAATACCATGCAGTGTGTTCGACATTCTAGGAGTGGTCGATGTGCTCGTAAGAATTTAATTTAATTCTTCGTCTATCACCGGAAACTTCTTACGAAACGGCCCCATTCAATTATGATCGACGTTGCTCTCGGAAAGTGCTCATTATCTGAGTGTAAGTATTGCATTCGCAAAGTTGATACTGTTCCGGCGTAATACAGAACTTTCGCCAGGAGAAGCTTTTGTAGTGCCGCACCCTTTAATTGCAAAGAGGGGAGTTTATTTGTAGGGGTAGGGGGGCGTTTTTAGTCCTTACGATGATGTATTACCCCATTAAAGTTTCGAAGTTATCGTGTAGTCATAATAAAAACATCACATTGCACTTTATATGAGATTATGAAATTGAAACTTTGTTTCGGTTTGAAATATTTCCTTGATAACCAGATACATATTAATGGATTAACCTCTTTAAATGCAATTTCATTTTATTGTTAACAATGTTTTATGTTGAAAGCAATTTGACTGTATTCATAATTTAGTAATGGCATAGAAATTATAATTTACAAGCAGTAAATGATCAAGTAATCAAGATTATTCTACAGAAGGAGTCCCTAAACAGCATCTTTAATCCGTTTTGCTAAAGACCACCCAGTTAACCGAGATCCAGCTCTAAAGCACGAGAATTAAAGCCATAAAAGAGCGGGTGGCGGGGAGGAAACACACACAAACTTAAACAGAAAATATTCATTTCCCCTCTATAGCACTAATATAAAGGGGGAGCGGGTGGGGGGTGACTGGAAGGGGGAAGAGCCACGTGCTGCCATGGAAACAGCCCAAATGATGTATCGATCGCTTCCTTCTCTGTCTCGTCAATTTCCTTTGAGCAATCTCCGTCTTTTTCCACATCACATATTCAACGTATTACTTTTCAGTACCACCCCCACCCCCGTCGTTTGTCTTGCTTCTCCCGGTGCACTATTGCGAATCTTGTTGCCGTTGGAAATGATGATTCGACAACCCTGCAAGCGTTGTTGTGGTGGGGGTGTACGAAACTGACAAAACATGTATAAGGAAAACTAATTTGATCGATTTGGTTCTAAACCACATTTATAACTACGTGATGGAGAGTAAAAGGCGACATAAAAGGCAATAAAGGGGTTGTTTACTGGAGGGTTGAAGGGTCGGGCACACGAGAAAAATCTTGTTTACGATAAGAAAAATAAGCGGGTTCTTCTTCCCTCTTTTTTTTGAAATTGAATTTCAATGCGAAATAAACATCAGCATCGTCGGAAAGAGAAAGATGTTTGGCGTATAAACATTATATAGTTGCGCGGGCTCCAAGCGTTTACTGAGAACGATAAATATAAGCAAACACTTTTGCATCGATGTATTCCGGAAATGCAATTTTGTACCCTCGTTTTTGGCTTCAATAGTATTTATATTCAGAAATAGTTATTTGTTAATGTCAATATTCAAAAATTGGAGGGTAAGGTATATATGTTACTGTAAAAGCCCGAACTACGGTAAATCTAAGGTTTAACTAGAAAATCTTAGGATTTACCAACATGAGGTGGTAAATGTGAGGATTTTTTAAACAAGACTTTTTCTAATTTTTAGAATACATAGTAGGTACATGCTAAGTTTTACCAATAACAGTTCGTAAATGTTGGTTTTGAACATAAAACAATAAATATAATTCTTAATCATTTATTTTAATAATTTATTACAATATAAGTTGTAATGAAATTACCCATCTATCAAATCTTTACATTGCTTAAATTATTATCTATCATTTGGTATTTTTAAATCTTAGGATTTACCGTAGTTCGGATTTTTACAGTAATATGTATACTACGTAGATAGATAATGTATCTTTAAATTTACAATAAACAAGGCTGAAACACACCTATATAATAATAATCATTTTGTTTTTTATAAAACAAGTCATTAATTTACATAAGTATGAAATAACGGTATCTATATTTTATCGTTAAATTTATCTAAGAAATTCAAAGGTTTCTTTTAAGTCATAACGCGAAGATAAATCGTACGAGTGCACCGGTCCATTTTGATAAATGAAGCTCGATAACGAGTAATGAACTAACGGTAATTGCATACAATAGTATAAAATATGTATACTTGAAGGGAGGGCAAATAGCGCACGCTTGTATACCTGAACAACACATTAAATATAATGCTGTTACGCGTTATTATTATGGGTGTATAAGGTTATTATTACCGGGCAATAACACAAGTTTAATGATGGACTGCGTAAAAAGCGTTTACGATACCATTTAAACTTATAGTAAATGTTGATCCGGTATTTTTTGTTTTTCATTCCTGCCATACATGTCTATCATGTTATTTCCTGATTTATAGCCGCAAAATTCTGCCTTATAATTTAGTAATTTTTAAAATAATTCCACTGAAAAATTCCTTTTTATATCCAACGTTAAATTAAAATGCTTTTAACTACATTTACAATATCATTTCCTAGAAATGAAACATTTCTTTGAAGTAAATGGAAAAATAATACCCCCGTTTTTATGTAGCAAAAAAATCGAATGAAAATCTACATATAATCCATATGGCACTCTTAATAAACGAGTATAATAGTTTATATCGAATGCTTTGCTGGACTATGGGCAACAATTTCTAAAATAATCACGCGATTGTGATCGAAATAAAATCCTTTGATGTGGATAACGTGCATGTGTGGTCCCGACGATTTTGTTATTAATTGTAATTGAAATGTTATACGTCCTCTAAACCACATCCGATAGATGCATTTATTCCCGAGATATACGAACGAGTTATTAGTACTAGACCATTTGCATAAAATGCTTTTAAAGAAGGTAGGTTTCACCAGGGTTACGGCTCTGATGATTAAAAGTAGATTGGCAATAAAGGTTTATATCGCTAATGGGATTTAAAATTGAATGTTTCTTTGTAGCATTCTTAACTATGTCATTATCATTCGCATACTTTGTTTTATTTGATTTACTTTTACAAAATTTGAAACCATGAATATGAGTATTTTTTATTATTGTATTTTTCTATTAAATACTGCATAATGATTGAACGCTAAAGGAAATAAATGTAGGATTGTACTAATATAAATTTAGACATCATCTGCATCTAGGTATAGGTGGAAATTATCTTTGTTGAGATTATTGATAAAAATTGGAAAATACTGCGGACTGAAAACACTTCCCTAGGCCTACGTCACTGCGAGAAGAAAACCAATAGATGAGAGTTTGGCAAGTAAAAGATCATCCAGAAATCATAAGATAAGAACAACAAGAACAAATTTCGGTGTAGATTGTTAGGATGATATTTCGATTGAAATTTAACGACCGGTAAAATTTGTTTCAACCTAGTATATTCTACACCGATGCTGTGAAATAAAAGTTGTTTTTGAAACTGTATCCTTATTACCAGAAGTGATGCGTTAGCAAGAGAAATTCCATTCTTAGTAACGCCCTAGAGATGGAATCAATGACACCAAGTGACTCACAGTGCATCTCACCACTTCTATATCAAAGATTCGCTTTTGCATCGTACGATATATTTAATAATTAACATGTGACGAAGTTTCGATCACGCAAACCTCATCAGCAACTTCTTCTTCTTCAGCTTGTATTCATCTACTGCTGGACATAAGCTTCTTGCAAATGTTTCCATTTATTTCTGCATTTTACTGTTCTTATCCATTCTTTCCCCATCACACCGCCATCAGTTTCTTCACATCATCGATCCACCTCGCTTGCAATCTCCTACACCTCTTCTAATTTCTCGTGGTCTCCAAAAGGTTATTCTTTGTGTCTATTTTTCTGTGTTCTCTCTTATCACATGCCCGACTCATTGTCACTAAAGAATCACTACTAGAGTTACAACATCTGCCAATGATGTTCTTTTTTGAATGTCGCTATTTCAAATTTTGTCTCTGAAAGTGACTCCTAGGATTGCTCGTTGCATAGCTCTTTGGGTTACACTGGTTTGACATGGTTTCAAGTCCTTATATAGTTACTGGGAGTATGCAGCTATCGCACACCTTCCGTTTTAGGCATTTAGGCATCTAGGTATTTCTTTATTTTTTAGTATAAAACTGAGATTTTCAAATACTGCCCATGATAGTCGAATCGGCCGCTTTATTTCGGCTATTTGATTTGTCAATTTTAATAGTGTGACCAAGATATATGTATTGACTTACATTTTCTAAGGAGACTTTGTCAATGTACTCATTTTTGATTCATCTTTAGCAAATAAATTTAATTTAAAATTATTACTAATTTTAAATTTTATACGGTGGCTTACCACAATTTAATATCTCCAGCACATAATCGTCGGTAATGTTGACTAAATCAAATAGGAACGTTGATTTACTTTCGGCCATCAATTGCGGTTGCGGTCACCCAGGTAATCAACTATGCGCATGTTATATCCGACAATTTTGCGGCCAACATATGCATACATTCCATGTAATTGCTCTAAGTGCTTTGTGTGTTACGTCGGTTCGCGGAGACGCATTGTTGCTACCCCATAAAATTTAATGGTAATAGCAACGAAAATTAACTTTTGGCTAGATTTATGGCTATAATCAAAGAGTTCTACTCGGCGAGATCCAAATGTCCTATAAAATATGAATTACTTCTTAAGATTAAAACGCAAGTAAACGATTCAATATGATTAATGAGAAGGATAATAAAATAAGAAAAGATACAAAACTTTATTAAATCTTTTTAGATTTAGTGCATAAAGAAAAACATGAGA
Organism: Onthophagus taurus; assembly: GCF_036711975.1. Taxonomy (NCBI): domain Eukaryota; kingdom Metazoa; phylum Arthropoda; class Insecta; order Coleoptera; family Scarabaeidae; genus Onthophagus; species Onthophagus taurus. Next base: position 9,499,998 of record NC_091967.1, read on the forward strand.
AACGCCAGTAAAAGTTTTGACGTTTCGTAGAGTTTAACCTCCAATTGTGGGAGTTGCAGGTGGGGATTTTGTTCCCTCATACCCTTTAGTACTTCTAGGAAACTCTTTAATTGAATTGCAACCACCGCACGACATTTCTTTGAGAAGTGGACGAAGTTTTTAATTATTTCCAAACAACGCTGGCGAATTCACGGCAAATGGAATTTATTACTCCTGGAGTGCCGTCGGTCGCCGGCTTTCAAATAATTTTGATAAATTAAATTCCCTTTACGGCGTAAAGGCGCCGGCTCGACAATGGCCACCACGGAACAGATCCGCAGTTTTAGAAATGCGAAATTGCAAAAGCACCCATCCAGACCCCTTATACAAAACGTAATTTAATTTCACAGTCGCACACGTTCCGGAAACTACTTACATTGAAAGTTATCTCTGCGCTGTTGCTAACTTAGTTATTATTGGAACTGGGAAGTTACAAGGAAGTTACCGACTGGCTAAAATAAGCGACGCGCTCGCTTGCATATTGATATCTGACTACTTTTTACATAACATTTTCCAACAACTTTCAAAAACTTTAACGTTAGTTAGATATCATATTTAAAACGTAAAGTGTTTCAAAAGTAGTATGTAAAATTAAAACACATAATGAATTAATTTGAATTATTTAGAATATAAAAATGTCACAGAGAACTTATTTTATCTAGGATCTAATAGAGTTAGTAAATCTGCATACAAAGTTTTGAAGCCCACTATACAAACATCACTATTCATAAACTCGTTACTCGAATAGACGGACCGATCCATTGAAACGTATCGTATCGGAAATTAAGTCTGCACGCATCGTACGAAGTGATTAAAGCTCCGCAGTAAAGCTAATAACCACACCATTTCTATGATAAATAAAAAGGGGCGAAACTGAACAACGCTTCACCGCGCATAATTCGTTCCACGACAACTCTAGATTAACAGGCACCCGAAGCTCGTCAGATTTAATATGCATGAGATCCCGTAACGGCAATAAAACTTACTTAACTACGCCATAATTGCGTTTTGCGTTACACAATCGGGTTACCACCCTATTTCACTTGCTATAAAAATCGCGGTATAGAATTCTATTATTATAAAACATTTCCGCATTTTAATCTAACTTCACCATACCGTTTTTTAACATAATTATAAAAATTTAAATCGTAAAACCCTGTCTCCCGATTTCTAGCGGGGAGTTAAGCAACTACATCGCGCAAACCAAATATTTTACTTTGTTAGTTGCTGATTAACAGGGGGATGCAAATATTGACCGATATGTACTCACCAGAGATCGACGCAAACCGTCTGCGGCAAGGAAGCACCCCTCGGTTATATTTAGACCCTCAAGCTTTAGGGATGAGATATTGCTTCTGAAATAATTAAAATGGAATTATTCTTGACAGCTGTATAAAGCGTATTTACTTTGACGTTTTCATTACAGTTTTAGTAGGGTAAATCAAATTTCTTTGGAGTTGCAATTAAATTAACTTAAATAATTTTTTTAATAAAATCAGGCTAATAAGAATTACAAAACCAGGTGTTGTGTCAGTTCTAGTGCTATTGTAAAACTAGAACTAACACTAGACTTAGAACTAGAAAGTTTCGGGTTTAGCCGTGCGTCTTCAGACTTAGTTCAATCAAAAGTATAAATTTTTACATTGATACAGTAATTAATTTGCGTTATATAAAATTCTCTTTCTACCAAATTTTATAAAGAATTTATAAAACATAATTTTATACCCGTGCGACGATAGCAACAAACCTCCCAGCAACAAACTTTTACCCGTAATTTCCTATTTACTTTCTTAGCTGATATCTTCCTTATAATTAGGGATAGCGAAAAACTAAATGCATCACTTGAAAGCTTGAATCTTTCTCTATCTAAAATCGGGTTTTCGTCTGCCGATAAGTTGATATTAAGATCAATAAAAAATGAAGAACACTTAAAATAGCTCAAAATTACCAAACTTCAAGGCCTTGTGCAATTGTTACGAAACCGAATTTTAAAAAATTGTTATCACAGTCAGAAAGGGCGCTCCTTCAGCTATCTTAATCCGTACTCATCCGTACATCAGTACTCTTCCTCTAAACAACTTTCTTATATGACCAGGAGAAAACTCTAGAACCATATCTATCTTATGGAAAATTTTCTGCTCTTTCTAGTGATGTATAACACGTGGCGATCACGCGCTTGCACACGTACATTTTTTTCCAAAAACTGCTAAACTCACACGTTTTAGCCATTCTTAAACCCTGTTCGGGTCGATAACTTTCTTATATGAGCAGGAGAAAACTCTAGAACCATATCTATCTTATCGAAAATTTCCTGCTCTTTCTAGTGGTGTATAACACGCGACGATCGCGCGCTTGCACAAACACGTTTTGTGCCAAAAATGAAATCCCTGAAATCGGTCTAAAGATTTAACTTTTGTGCAATTTTTTGGTATAGATTTCAAAATTGTTCCCTCATTTTTAACCCTTTAACGGTTAGCGGCTTTTATAGAGACCACTTGTCAATAAGGTCAAATAGTTGCATTACCATAACTAAATCGTTACTAAAAACGAAAAAATAATTTACCCGTTAAACGGTTTAACGAGTTATAACGCAATCGATATTTTTTTCAAATGGCAATCCCCCATTTTTATTACGGAATACAAAAGAAGACTTTTTTCTGAATCTATACTCTGTTTTTAAACCAGGAGGAGTAAACGCGAAAGTCAGATTTACACTAGGAAAATATCACTAGATATTTTGGCGGTAAATTTAAATTAATAATTATTATTATTTATTTATTTACTTATTATTGTATTCATTTTCGTTTGTTATCGTCAACACTAAACATACAAATTAACATTGAAGTTATGAGTGTATTTATTTCAAAATATAATAAAGAAGGGTTTAAGAACACAAAATTTACAATAATGACACGAAACTGTCGAATTGTCAATAACCTAACCTTCAAATTCAAAATCAAAATTCAAAATTGCCTGTGTGTGAACCTTCGTCGCATTCAACCAATCACGTGCAAGGTCAATCTGGTGACAAATTTAAAATACTCCTCCTGGTTTAAAAACAGAGTATAATTGCCAAAGAAAACTTCAAGGTATAATTAATGTTTGTAAACAAAACTAACCTTACCTAACATTCCTTCACGCTATAATTGACATTACAAAAGAAAACTTCACGCTATAATTGCCATTACTAATTGCCAAAGAAAACTTCATGGTATAATTAATGTTTGTAAACAAAACTAACCTTACCTAACATTCCTTCACGCTATAATTGACATTACAAAAGAAAACTTCACGCTATAATTGCCATTACTAATTGCCAAAGAAAACTTCATGGTATAATTAATGTTTGTAAACAAAACTAACCTTACCTCACATTCCTTCACGCTATAATTGACATTACAAAAGAAAACTTCACGCTGTAATTGCCATTACTAATTGCCAAAGAAAACTTCATGGTATAATTAATGTTTGTAAACAAAACTAACCTTACCTCACATTCCTTCACGCTATAATTGACATTACAAAAGAAAACTTCACGCTATAATTACCATTACAAATTGCCAAAGAAAACTTCAAGGTATAATTAATGTTTGTAAACAAAACTAACCTTACCGAACATTCCTTCACGCTATAATTGACATTACAAAAGAAAACTTCACGCTATAATTGCCATTACAAATTGCCAAAGAATACTTCATGGTATAATTAATGTTTGTAAACAAAACTAACCTTACCGAACATTCCTTCACGCTATAATTGACATTACAAAAGAAAACTTCACGCTATAATTGCCAGTACTAATTGCCAAAGAATACTTCCTGGTATAATTAATGTTCAATTACCTAACCTTCAAATTCAAAATCAAAATTCAAAATTGCCTGTGTGTGAATCTTCCTCGCATTCAACCAATCACGTGCAAGGTCAATCTGGTGACAAATTTAAAATACTCCTCCTGGTTTAAAAACAGAGTATAGTACATTCAATATTAATATTGGTTACATAAGAAAATTTTCGAGAAAAATTAGTTTAAACTTTAATTATTTCAAATTTATATACAGGTAAACGTCGTTTTGCGCCGGTTCGATTTACGCCGATTCACAATTACGCCGGTTGGCGCCGGCGTGGGATTCCCCAGGAGATTTTTACAGACTGGTATAAAAATTATTTTTGCCCTACTGTGCTTAAATTTTGTGACCGAAATAACCTTCCAATGAAAGCAATCCTCCTATTAGACAATGCCCCAGGACATCAGCAAAATCTTGACACCTTAGACACGGAATTGGACGTCAAGGCAATTTACATGCCCCCTAGCACAGCCTCCGTTTTATAACACATGGATCAGGGGTAATTTCTACCTTTAAAGCGTATTATTTGCACATAACATTAAAAGCAATGATTAAGGCGATAGATACTAATTCCAATGGAACCGTCAAAGATTATTGGCGATCATACAGACATTTTAAAAGGAATAAATAATCTAAAGTCTGTTTGGGACGAAGTGACAAACAATTGTTTAAAAGGCGTTTGACTTAAACTTTTGCCTGGATTTATACAAGGTGCAAGTGTAGAAGTGGTAAATAACATTAACATAGACGAGGACATCAGGCTTACACGCGAATGTGGATTCGAAGACGTAACAATTGAAGATGAGACCGAACTGTTAGACGTGCTTGACCAACCACTCTCAAATCAAGAATTAGAAAAGTTGATCTAGGCATATGATCGCCTAATATATATAGAATATGTATTAAATTAATTAAAACAAACAACATCTCTCTCTCAAAATTCTAAGAACAATCTAACATTAAAACATGTTAGATTGTTCTTAGAATTTTGACATGGAACCTAACCTTATATCGTCCATTATATTTGTGTTCATTTTACGCCGATTTTGTTTACGCCGGTGTCTCTCGGAACGGAACCCCGGCGTAAAACGACGTTTACCTGTAAATGATAAAAATAGCAGTAGCCATGAGTAACTATGATAACCAATAATTTTTAACAATTCTCTGTTTGTCAAAAACTGATTTAGTAGCTTCTTGAGGTGTGGTGGCGCGCCATCTTGTTGGAATAACTGGCGTTGGAATTGAGTTGGGTCAAAATTAGCGGGATGGAAGGAATAGCACAGTTTTCAAAAATTTAAACATGTCTTTCCGGTAAAGGTTTCCTCAAATCTTTTGCGGATATTGGGTGTGCGCATTTTAATGTCTACAATAAAGTAACTAAATTTAAAGTCTACTAGTATGTTTACTAGTAACTCTACTAGTATGGGATGTAATCACAAAGTCTCCTGATTTTTCAGCATATAATACGGTGGTGAGGGAAAAAAGTAGAGTTGCCATTTAAAAAAATAAACTTTTTGAGATACGGAAATTTGACGCACATTTCTGACCATCCCGTATAACTTTAATTAATAATTGTTGTTAAATTAAAGTGTATAATTGTTATTAAAAGACACCATTAGAAAGAGCAGAAAATTTTCAATAAGATAGATATGGTTCTAGAGTTTTTTCCTGCTCATATAAGAAAGTTATCGACCCAAACAGGGTTTAAGAATGGCTAAAACGTGTGAATTTAGCAGTTTTTGGCCAAAAATGTACGTGTGCAAGCGCGTGATAGCCGCGTGTTATACACCACTAGAAAGAGCAGAAAATTTTCAATAAGATAGATATGTTTCTATAGTTTTCTCCCTATCAAATAAGAAGGTTGTTTAGAGGAAGAGTATTTAAGCGTTTCTGTGTGTAGGGATGGACATTAAGGGTGATTTAAGCATGACGCCGATAGATATTGACCGACGAAAATCCGGATTGAGATAGCTGAAGGAGCGCCCTTTCTGACTGTGATAACAGTTTTTTAAAATTCGGTTTCGTAACAATTGCACAAGGCCTTGAAGTTTGAAAATTTTGAGATATTTTAAGTACAGACGTATCAACTTATCGGCAGACGAAAACCCGGTTTTAGATAGAGAAAGATTCAAGCTTTCAAGTGGTGCATTTAGTTTTTCGCTATCCCTAATTATAAGGAAGATATCAGCTAAGAAAGTAGATAGGAAATTACGGGTAAAAGTTTGTTGCTGGGAGGTTTGTTGCTATTGTCGCACGGGTTAATTTTATTCACATGAATTTTTATAGTAACTTTAGCTTTTAGCACTAAAACTATACATTATTATAATGATGTTGGGTTGTTATTATGTAACAAGAGTCAAAAGTGTTAAATTTCAAATGATGTTTCCATAACGTTAGAATTGAGAGATAGACGGTCGTAAGGGGGGGATGATCTGAATATCGGCCAAATGTAAATTCGCGCAGAATTCAATATGAGTAACGTCTGTTATCGATCCGATGGCTTCGTATAGAGGAGACCTCTCTGTTTTATATTACGTTCTTTAATGCATGCATTATTTCGTTAGAGAGGGGGTCGAATACCGTACCGCCGCCACCCTGCACTGCTTTCGCCCTGTGTTACATTCCCGTTAGGGAAAATAGAAAACGACAGCTTTCCAAACGACCCCGTTAATAACAAGCCCGTAATTTTGTTAGTCCGTAATTATTATAGAATAAATGGGAAATTATTTCGTGACTAATTAAATAGCTCTCGCCGTTTCAATTGAAATTAATGTAAACAGTAATTAGATCTGGGAACGCTATAGATTGATTTGAATTTTAGGGATAATTGTAAATCATATTTGCGATGAGGATTATAATTAATAAATTTATTGTGTATTTGAATGACTTACATTTGATAAAAAATTGCATTTCAGCAATAAAGAAAGAGAACACGAAAACCGCCACTTTGTTCATACGATATCTCAACATTCCTTTTACTTTCCACCCTTCTTGTCGTTGTGTATACATGTAGATTCCTTGCAAATTGCTGCTTTAATTAGACAGTTTCTCGCATATTGAAACGAGAAATTTACGTTTAAATATTCATCACCTCTTGAAAAACGTTATAATACCATCTGCTAAATATCACTCATTTCCATATGTATGTATATGTGTGTGTAAAGGTGATTAATATATCATTCAATTTAAATTACCATTATTAAGCACATTTTTTGGGTCAAATAAGCAATGATGTGTCATGCGAAATATTGCAGCGGGGATAAAGTCAGCAAATTTTTAGATCTTATCGAACGATTGTTGAAAGAAAAATAAAACAATATTCAATACAAAGAACTAAACTGTTTATTGTAACAAAAACAAATCATAAAGAGAGGAAAAACTAAACAATTTTATTGTCAATAAAAAACTTTAATTGCGAAAACAATTCCTCACACGGTGCCGAACCGCAGACTAAAAATGAAATGTATGAATCATCCATTAAAAAAGACCTATAAACACAAAAAATAATTTCCCCAAATTAAATGTACATCACTTCCGCGATTAAGTTCGTTAATGAAAAGAAAATAAATTTGGAAATTTAAACTATTGGAAAAATACCACTCGTCAAAAAAATCTTATACTTTTTTATTAATTATTGCAACTCATGTGCTCGTATAACGTATTAATTAACACCATTCTACTTTTAATTAGATATGTTAATACGTACAGCAACTCTTTATACATAAATTGGCTTCAAACGCACTCAACAACTTTTTAGAGATTGTTGCAATTATCTCCAGTTATTTTCAAGTGTATACGGCATTTAACTCAGTAACTTTTTAAATTCCGCAATTAATTTTTACTAAATACGTGTGACCTTGCAAATATCTCTATTTATTTTTAATTACTATAATTCTTAATGACGAAGGGTTTTTGTAGCTTAAACGACGCTTCAAATTAATTAACCTTGAATTAAAGTTGTCTTTCTTGTTTATTAAATTATTAATAATTATATTAATTATGTGTGTTTAACAATTTTTTTTGATCTATTAGCGTCATTAAACGAGCTACAATTTTTTGTACATTAAATTATTAAATTCGTTATGTTAAATAAAATAGATTTACAGTAAAAATCTTGATATAATGGATTAATATGTTTAACATGTTTTAACACTAGAATCGTTATCTACCCAATGATTTTATAAATTCAACGTGTTGAGTAAGAGAAAGCATAAAAGTAACTAAGTATTTGCCATTTTCATTTTTTATACCCGAAGTGTTATTTAATAATTGGTTAAATAATTGCATAACTTTAGGTCGAATACGTTTTGTGAGTTGTTTAGTTTCCAGGTTGAATTCGGGGTCTCGCCGTGTGCGGGCGTGCTGTGGAACAAGTTCAACAAGACGTGTATTGAGCTGCGGCGTTTACGACACTCAAATTCTTTTTGGGGTCGTAAAATACTTTCGTCGTCTGCGTTTATTTCTATAACACGTGGTACCTTAAATTAACAGGCGAATATGGTGGGCGGCAAAGACCTCCTATTGAGAATTAATCAAACAGGTATTCCTTCAAACAACATATCTCGTAATATTCCTTAAGATTGTAAATAGTATACGCAGGGACTAATATCTCACTGACACAAAAATCATCATATATTACTGTATATAAATCTTTTCACCATAATATATATTATTCATAGTTAAATATTTATCCGTAGAGACAGCTCAGAACAGGTTCGAATTGACGTGAGAGAAGTGTAATTACCTGAATTAACCCGAAAATGTTTAATAGCAAAGTCGAACGCGTACCGAAAGTACTTTACGACAATTTATTTCAGTAATACTGTTAAATACCCACAAAAATACAGTTACGAATGCGTGTGCACGCGACTAATGATGTTGTGTTACAAGATGTTATTTGCTGGAATTATACTAAAACTGGCTGAAAGTATCGTTAGTAAGTACAGTTATTTTCTAAGAACAAATTTCTTGTTAAAATTTGTAAAAAACTTTACGTTGAAACGTTTAAACAAAATAGTTAAAAAAATCATCAACAATTACCTAAACGATAAATTTCATATAATACACATAGATTGTATCAATACCAGCTAATTGAACGGCACAAACCACCGGTAATTCACCCGTAATATGTAGTTAATATGGTAGTATATTATGCACAGCATAATTATTAATAAACATACCAAGCCAGATCGGTATCCACTTAATAGAAACATCGATTGATTGTTACAAGTAATTTTTAGATTATCTTAACAATAAGTAGTTCCTATAGTATCCCATTATATTCTTTCATATACCATTATAGAACATTACGCTCCCATTTTTCATTCCTAAATATATCCGTTTAGTAAACAGGGGCGTGCTGGTATTATTATTGTAAGTAACCCCTCAAAAAACATCCAAAGCAGAATCATTTACCCGGAGTTTATTTATAATGGGTACACGATGTTCGCCCCTAACAAAAGATTACTTTTATAAAATGGGTCGGTTATTTAAACATGTGCGGAGCAAATGAAAACTAAACAACGAAGCGTGCACTATCTTCCTAAAACCGTTTCGATGTTTCACCAAAAGCTGATAAAATACCAAACCTAAAATTGACGAATTTTAATAAAAGAAATTACGTTAACCTGGTTGATGAAAACGATTTAATTAGAGATATCGACTGTTCGGCAACATTTTACAACCACAGTTTGACGAATGAAGGCGCTTCGTATTCGAAGGCTATGTTCGGGGATTAAAAGAGCCAATTCAAAATTAATTACACTTTTTTAATTACCGATGTAATTTCTGTTTGAACGAAATTAAACCACCATCTAAGGTGATTGATCTAAGTGCGTAACTCATTCACTTGCTAGTTCTAGCACCAAAACAGCCTGCGGTCAGGTTCGCGTATGTAATGAGTATTGGATATTACACGATCGTATAAACGTGTTTAATGTCCGGATGATAAATGAGGTTTGAGGGTAATTGAAATATGCATTGCTAACAAGTGAACGTATTAACTAGAATGTCTTGTTGGTGAAATTAGATTACAAGGAAAAAAGTTGTGTTGAAAAATGAAGTTTCATAGTTTATATAATCTACGATTAAGATTTTTAGTGATAAAAAGTTTTTGAAGCATCAACGTTGGTGCTTTTAAATTATTATGCGGAGTCCATTATGACAGCGGGGCGGGATTAGATCGGCAACGTTCTGGAGTTTCCGAGAAATTTTCAGATTTCATTAAATTCCACTAAAGCGCCTTTAAAACGGTCTCAAAGTAAATCAATTAAGTTGCAACGGCGATAAACCTGTCGCGGAGCTCTAATGCTGCTTCAGCCGGAGGGCATTAACGTTTTCAATTAAAATCCATATATAAGACATTAAAACCCTATCCGAACGGTCCAAACAAAAACGAACAAACAAGAGCAACATAATCCGTAATTTTATTACTGTCAATTATCGTAAATTTGCCAGGGAAGGTATTTTAAGGGATTCTATATCAGTTTTACGACTGCATTGAATCTGAACAAATAGAGAGAGAGGGAAGGTGAAGGCGTAGGTGCATCGATTTCATTTGTGTATAAAGAGAAGGAAACCCGTACGGCACAGATTCCATATATCTGCTGGTGTTCCATGTATTCAACTCGTATTTCGGCCCCAAACCCGGACTCCTTTTACGCCATATTATTATTAGAATCGTATTCTTTTCGACCCGACTGGATTCCCAATATTCATTTCAATCATAAATTTCCATCCAATTTCGGGCCTGAATGACAAATTTCACGTCGAGATGAATATTGCCGCGGGTCTATTGATTCTTTATACACCGCCTCTACTCTTCTTTACATTAAATTCGTCCGGTAACGTTTTCCATTGAAAAATATCCTATTGATTACTATCAAATGACCCACTCAAAATCTAGAAATAATCCTTTATGACGCAAATAATCTCGGTAACTTGTTTGGTCTTCAAAGATTATTAATGTAGGGCAATGAATCGCCGTGGCAAAGGGCGGATCTAAACCGCAGAGAATCGTACATCACTGCACATGTTTTTGAGAGCGCAATCTCGCTGTTATTCATTTTTTACACGTTATTGTTCGTAGATGTATTAATATTCCCCGGTGATGACAATGGTATCTCCGTCAGATATATCATTTTTATTCGCTCGTCCAAATCTGACGTTATTTACGACCGCATTTACGTCTATCTTTATTCGCTTCGCAGTTGTATTATTTTTATTTATGTTTGTATGAACTGAACATTTTTATCTGTGATTTCAATTCAATTGTATATGGAACGTATTACCTTCAACATATCATTTCTTTTGTATTATTATATTTATTTTTCATTTTTTTTTATTAAATAGCATATATTCATGCTTCCACTATTATTTAAATTTAATATTCAGAGTTGCAGACAGAAACAAAAACGTCTATATAAGTTGTAGATAGTTGATACTGTTGAAACAATTTTAGTATTTTCTTTCTCTCAACGTTGTTTAGTTTCTTCTATTACCATCATATTCTTCCAGTCTGTGTCAGTTATTTATCAGTCCCTCTTCTAATACCTTCTTACCAGTTCTTCTTTCCAATCTTTCTTCTCAGTCTAGGAACTTGCCTAGTTTTTGTTCAATATGTTTCGTTTGTTACCAGTCTCTCTCTCCAGTTCTCTGTCTTGTTCCTTTTTCCCTTTACAATCTATTTCCAGCCTTTGCCCAACTTCTTTGACAATCTATTTCAATTACTTACTTTCAATAATAGAAGTGTTGTTCAGCGTCTTTCCGCAATTAGCAATTATGTTTTTCTCTTTTCTTTCTTTGTTTAGTCTCTTCCTTCTCTTTTCACTCTCTTTTCAATTTGATGTTAAGCAATAATCAAGAATCAGAATGCAACCTTCCAAAAATTTTAGTAGTAAAGATTTCATTACTAAAAAAAGGTCTCTATTTAGAAGAAAATCATCCAATATTCCGGTTCAACTGCTAAAAGCTGGAAACAAAAATGTAAGATATGCATTTGAGAATACATATTTTGTAAAGCAATCATTGAGCCTATACTTACCTATGGCAGTGAAAGCTGGACCGCAAATAGATAGCACATCAGTAGGATCAATGTGGTCCAAATGAATTGCCTCCGCAAGGTTACAGAAAAGACAGACGAACATCCGTATTCAAGAATAGCTTAACATGCAGCCGATCGCGAGAATGATAGATAAATAGTTTTGGTTTGACCACATAAGACGAATGGGGAAGGTGATGAAACCATAGATGTACTTAGAGGCTAAACCGACTTATAGGGAAACCAAGAACAACATGGCAAGAGACAGTAACACAGATTGTGTCCAGCTTAGAGAAGACTATGCATCAGCACAAGGGTCTTGCTGAGGAGAAGGAAAGCTTCAGATGGTGGATCCGAGGCCATCCCCCAACGCTACAATAGTGGCCCGCTGTGGAAGAAAAAGAAGAAGAGAATGTAGCTTCACACTACTTAGTTCAAAAAAAAGTTTATATCATTTTATAGAGAAAAAATCTGTCATATATGTTAAGGGTATTATTTGTGGATTGATTTACTTTTCAAAAAGAAAAAGGTGCACCAATGACACGCTGTCCATGTGGATACAATTATAGTTGAAATAACGCCTATTTTGCTTCAATTTATAGTACATAATCTCTGCCATCTGGTGAACGGTGGAATAAATATACTTAACAAATTTATTCTGAAACGATCTCTTATCACTTGATTATATATTGTTTTGGTTTTGTTTTATATAAAGCAACATTATTTTTGAGTGCATTGATTCTGCTTATTTGGATGAGTATATAATTATTCTCATTATCGTATTTACTTTCACTGCATATTCTGAAATGTCTTCATACCATTAATTTCATCGTATTTTTCTAGAATGTACTAAAACCCACTTTGTTTTTATACTCGTATTTTTCACATTATTTATTCTTTCTCTTTCTCTTTCTCTAATTCTTTAATGCAAATAAAATTCTAAAGATATATCTAACATATTATTCATTGTAAGACACATAGAGTGCGCATACATATATGACAGGAACGCAATATGAATAATCGATAAGTACATTGCCAGTAAATTCCTTGTAGGCAAACCGCGGAGGAGAGCAAAAGAAATCGGAAAACTATCGAGTTATGCGAACGCATGCGCCAATACTTAACGTTAAAATATTCAGAATGTACTCCGACCGGCAAAGGGAATATACTGCAGTTATTACCATAATAGGTTCCCATAAAGATGCAACGCAGAAAGGATGAAGAATCTTCGTTTTTCGTTTCATCAGTAATTGGAGATTGTCTAGACTTGGTGGTGTGTATCTTGAAATAGGGATCTCGACCAAAGGTCATCTGGCCGTTGCACTTACGTCAGTTGCGAGATTAGTCTTGTTTGACGCATGGACAGCTGTATTTTATGCACCGTACAAGAATTTTTATTATAATATTCAATGAATCGATTACAGATAATCACACCGTGCGATAAATGAAACGGTTGATATCACTTCCGCAACATCTAACATTTATAATACAATTACAAAATAGAAAAATCAAAAAGTCAATCATAATTCCTTATATTATCTTGACATGAATTAATATAATTACTTTAATTCGTGTAGCTTTAATTTATTTCGAGTAACAATCTAGTTAAAAAAAAGTTGGAAGTTCGCTTAATGTAATTCGTTCTCGTACTGAATTAGATTAAGAGAAGTTTTATTTGATGGGAAGTGACAGGAAGCGAAACGTTGATATTGCTTTGAAATTACTTATTAAGGATGAATGCCTTGTATAAGCGGTTACGTAGAGCTTGAAAGCCAGCCTAAATAGGTCAATCGAGTTATCCACGATAATGTTGTTTGAATTTGTTAGCTCAAAGTTTAAGTGAATTGGTGAAAATCAGTATTGCTACAGAGTAAGCGCTTAATTAACTATTTGATGAATTTATGTAGGTGAAGTATGAATTTGCTCGAGGAGCCGGAGCGAATTAACCGAGATTAAGAATATTCTTGTCGCAGCTTCGGTCAGGTCGGTTCTTTTTGAAGAACTTTACAGTTCATTTCATGATTTAAATGACTCTTTCCTCATTCGGTTTTCGCAAGAAACCGGCAACGGCTGACATTTGTAGAAAATATCGGACATAGATTACGGTATCTAACGTTATCGCTTGAAACAATAGACCGATCTCCATAATAAAAGTCACGTAACTATTTTTCATAAATGTAGCACAAACAAACAGGACCATAAATCCGATTAAAGTACCCCGTAACGGTGTAAAAAATTGAGCAAACACGTCCGGCCGTAAATGTTTATTGAACTGCCATAGCGATAACTTATCTATCAAGACACCCAATACCTCGAAACGATCATGTATAAGTTCCGGTCGATTTTAGCTAGCTAATTGTGCAATAAATGACCTTTTTAAACCGCCCCCTGTTGCTCTATGGCAGTCGTAGCCCCTCCCCTCTTCTTTTACCGAGCTTGAAAGCCCCCGAAAACTTTGAAGTCTTGATATAGTTAGGGCGGCATGAATAATGCATGGATGCAATTTTCGTTCGTACGAACTTTTGCAATATTTTATCAATTTCAACTTTATTTACGTACAAACTGGAATTTATAACGCTGTCATAATTTGGCCAGAAAAGAAAATACGAGGCGCGCTCGATTTCCAGCTCATGCGTATTTTTCAATCTTGGGTGTCAGTCTAAATTGTAGCACATTTTATTCTTTTTTTCCCATTTTATTTAGACTCAATATAACGTAAGATTCTAAAAATTGAAATAAATGTTCAACGGGAAAGAGAACACCATTGTTTCATATCTGATCATAACACAACACGCAAACAAACGACCGATAAACACTGGAATATTGTTTATCGATTACGTTTAATTGATCGGCAGGTAATTGCGGACGCATTTTTGGCAATTGTCCGAACGCGTAGAATCGTTTATTTATTGAAACGGTGGTGTTGATTAGCGAAAGCGAAAATAATTCGGATTTCGTTTTGGACGCGCTGCGGCGCCGCCGCCGATTCGAAACGCGCCAGTTGCCGATATTTCATGAAAATGATTTATACCGGTAGGTGAAAAGCCGGCCACCGATTACGATAAACTATTTGTCTCAATTAGTGCCGATACACCGAGAATTGGCGTGCACCCGTTATATGACGTTCGATTTTGCATTGAATTTTCGTTCGTTCGTTCATTCTATTACGGTAAAATAGAATTTGATGTTGCAAAAATGTCTGCGATCACTGTTTATCATTAAATACTTAGTTAATTCACACTTAAATTTTAACCGTTAACAATTTTCAATGTAGTCACATTATATAGAAATTAAAACGACTTATCTTGTATCGTAATGGACAATCAATTACGAATGGTTGCTAATTGATAATGTAATTACCTGTCAGCCGGAATACAATCGTTAATTTTGTAGTTTAGTAGTTGCATAATATGTAAATAAAACGAGAATCAAGTTGATTTACGACGTACATATTCCGTTCGTAATTACTTTCATTTGCTTTAATTACAGTTGCGCGCGCATACAAGCCTGATGGGTTGAAACGCAGGCACAAGGTAAAATATAGTCGGGAGGTATTTAATATGTAACGCATCGTTTTAACGAATAAAATGTGTAGACCATACATAATGTGTGAGCGCGAGTGAATTCTAAAATATTGGCGTGCTTAATCGTGATATATTTCAGTTATTAATTAAAATCAGAATTTATCGGTATTACAGGGAATTTATTTAGGTAATCGTTTTAAAAGTTTATGGGAGCCAATTTACGGAAATGATTAATAAACGGCCGAATATAGCGGTGTAAAAAGTCGATATATTTCGCTATGTATAGTATAGTTTACGTTTCCAGTTATGAAATTAATTATAAATACGATTCGATTTAGTTCGTAAAATACGTTCAAATTGATTGCAAACCAAATTAATTAGGAAGAAAAATAACATATCGGGCACATACTTCCTCATTAAAATTAAAGTTATTTCCAAATCACATATGTCCGTTAAACATTTTATTTCCACATAAACTAAAAGTAGATATACATGATCTAACTGTGCAGGTCATAACCTATCTATTTTAACTTGAAAATTATTTAATAAGTAATCATAAAATTTATCATTAATGAGTCAATTATATAACCATAAACGAGGCCATTTCCTATCAAAACGATATAATGTTATGGTTGCAAATAAATTGTAGCTGTATACACTGAAAAAAGTGTCCCATACTTTAATATATGGAACCTTTAAAGTAGTGATTTTGCGAAAAGCCGTATCTATCTGGCCATTATGGTTATAATTTCTGGTGCATTTCTGAAGTGATACCCTACATTGCCACATTATTGCGATATTTGAATAAAAATGAAATTAATAACAAATTTGATAAGATATGTCAACTTATTTGGATCCAAGATACAAAATGAACTTTTTTGATACTGATTTAACTCACAAATTAAAAAGAGGATACTTTAATTAGTAATTGGGATATTTCCACAAGGATCCTTCAAGAAATGAATTTTATAACGAATTTTGAAAGTTATCGATGAAAGTTACAACATCGAAAATTTTATCAAAACTTCAAACATTGTTTTCTCAAAAAGTAAAAGTTATTTTTCAAAACGTGTTGGTTCATTGGAAAGAGGACACTTTTATTAACACTTTGGGAAATTTTCATACTCATATTCCAACTAAAGGATTTTATACGAATATTTAAAACTTAATCGTGAAAATTGCAAAATTTGAAAAATGTCGATCATTTCAATAATTAATTTCTCAAGAACTAAAAGTGATTTTTCAAAACAGCTTGTTGCATTAAAAAGAGGATACTTTAATTAATATTTGGTGATATTTCCACAAGGATCCTTCAAGAAATTAATTTTATAGCGAATTTTGAAAATTATCGATGAAAATTGCAACATCGAAAATTTTATCAAAACTTCAAATATTGTTTTCTCAAAAACTAAAAGTTATTTTTCAAAACAGGTTGGTTCATTGGAAAGAGGACACTTTTATTAACACAGTGGGGGCGTTTTTATACTCATATTCGAAGAAATGGATTTTATATGAATTTTTAAAACTTTAATTGCAAAATTCGAAAAAATTGTCGATCATTTCAAAAATTTATTTCTGATGAACTGAAAGTGATTTTTCAAAACGTTTTTTTGCATTAAAAAGAGGATACTTTAATTAATAATCGAAAGTGATAACAGCGACAGTTCTGTTAATAATGAATATGATGATGAATTATAAGCGAAGAGAAGAAAACTAGACGAAACTGCAACATTTGAGCAAATCATCTATGAAACTATTTATCCGCAAGTTCTCCTACCCATCTTCCCTAGATTTTTATTTTCATACAGATTTCTTTACAGACTCCTTCATACAGAGGTCATTCTTACAGATGCTATTATAGATCCACAAGGATAGCATTGGACATACGCCATTGGAAATAACAATTTCTTCAAAGTTTTATCTACTTTTCATTCTAAATTTGCCTTCCTATCCAAAAAATATTTGTGTAACGTGAATAGTTGCTCAGATTAACCTTTCTAACATTACCTTTCTAATGGATACCACCAGAAACAAATAACATCTAAGCACAAAATAACCATAAAGGACACTAATGTCGGTTCCTTTGATATTGGAGGATCCGCATTTTTTGACCTCGATTTAAATTCCGTCATCTTTAAGAAGGGAACCCAACAATTTGGAAATGTTTCCAGATCGTTGAGGGAACCAAAGGAACATCAATAACAAGTGGTGAGATACCCCCAGTGTCCTTTCTGGTTTTTCTGTAGTCTAAGTGCCCCTGAAAGACTTTAGATGTTTAGACTAACGTTTATTTCTAAACGAAAGTATAGCATCTTTTTCATATCAAAGCAACCTTTATGTGAGGGGGTCGTTCCTCCTATCTGTTGATGCAATTTCTGTTCATATTAAACTTCATAACTAGATTTTAGGAGACGAGAAGTGTACTAATAGAAGCTTGTAACTAAAGTGCTATATATTGGTTAATAAAGTCAATATTTACTCAATTCCGTCCTCGGTGGTTCAAGAAACAAGTTAAATTATCTTCGAGAAGTGATATCAAGCAATCCTGACTTAGAAAATACTCAACGATGTAATTAGATGAGAGATATGTATCCTTTTCTTTTGCAACAAGAATATAAAAGCAATTTTAACTGAAACACCTTATTATGAATACTCACGAAGCGAATAATATCGTGAAAACGCGTGTACTTACAAGACACGTATTTTGTAATAGGACTGGATTTTGGTACTAACATTAAAACGTAATAAAATAAAACAAGGCGATGAAGAAGAGAACCGGAAAATTAATGGTACGTATTTAATTCGCATAACAAAACGTGAAATATGAAAGCTAAAAGTTTTAAGAACCCAATCGAGAATTGTTTCCAATTGAGAAGTTGAAATTTATTCAACAAAATCAATACTTTAAGGTATTTGAAACAAGGAAAGAGAAAATGTAAGAAGTGGGACCGAATGAATCAAATAATCGACCGGACAGGCATAGACGAGAGAATCGATGACGCTTATTTTTGCTACAATTATTATTATATAAAATAAATAGAGGAAACGGCAGGCTATCAAAGTTATATAAAAAAGGCACAGTTATTCATGAACTTCTGAATATCTCAACACCGAAGCTACGATAGAATCCGAGTAATTAAAGTTAAAGTAATTAAACTTTTGTTTAACAAATCAACCAAATCAATTAAAATCGAACTCAACTAACTTAGCAATTTCCATTTTTTAATTTCTTAATTAAGTTTCTTAACCATCAACATTAAAATTTTAATTTTTTTATTTTTGTTGTACACTTACATAACAACCTATTGTAGTTAAACATAATTGCTACTCTTAAATGTTATTACATAATAATAAATAAATTAAATAATTAAACTAGCATTCTTCATTTGTGCTGCTATTATTCAATTGAATTAAGTGAATGAAATCTGCAGTCCTCAAATTTTTAAGAACTTAAAACAATACTTTCTAATAAATAATAATCGAAACTTTCTAATTGTAGGTCTAGTATTAATTTTAGTTTTAGTTCAATGAAAAACATACAACAATCTAACTCTTTTAATACTAATTTAAACACTTTTTGTTTCAGTTTCTTGTTTATATAAATGTTAGCGCACAAGCGATAAATACAGTTGTGGATGCAGGATAACGAAGAGAACATTTTCCATTATTGTTGAAAATGGGAAAATACGTGCGTAACCAGCAACAAGTGAGATTACAAGAGAGAGTAATGCACCCGTTTTGTATACGGGAGCTGACAATCACATGCAATATGTTTACATTAAAACGTATTGTTTATTTTAATGTATGCACTTGACATTTTTGAATCGTCCGTTTCAATAAAATAATTGAAAATAAAAGGATAATAAAACATTATTGCTTGGATAAGACATAAAATCTAGATTACTCAATGGAGCGAAATATTAGTCTGTTTACAACCAACATATATTACAAATATTAGTTACATAAACTAAACTACAATAACGAAAGGAGGAAAGGGCTTTACGATTTGCCTTCGTTTACTGCAAGACGTCCGTTTCTGTCATAATATATTATATTTTATCGTCGGCACAGATATAAATAACATGAATATTATCGGCAGTGGTAAACATAAAGGTGACAAAATGAAAAAAAATAACGTATTTCCGAAATGAAACGTGCTGGTTTATGCGACATAATGCGATTTCAGGGGGAGCAAGGGTGGCAAATAAAACATTTTACGAGTCACCGTTCGGTTCATTGCTACATATAACTTAGAAATGCTGTGCCGGGAAGTCGTCATCGGCAGTGGTGAAATTAGTTAATATTTCGGAAACTTATCAGCACCCTTCATTCTTCTTCTTATACTGGCGCTCGGCCAAGTCTGCAGTAAAAGCATCTCTGAAACTGAACTAATTGGGTCATATATACTTAAGCTCAGCTCGAGGGAATTCCATTGTTTTATGGTATCTTTTATGGAGCTTTCAAGATTTATTAAACAATTGTAGCTTGTGTTCGAGATAAATTGAATGGTTATTATCTAAGTAGTTTTAAAGATTTACAACTTGTTTTTAAATAAAATCATAAATTGTATTAACAGGGAACAGTCTGCATTGGGTTACCTTTATAAAATGTAATGTAACTTGTGAATATAACCAAAGTAGAAATAGGCTTTTGGACGTCTATAGTCAATTATGTTACATTCCGTTAAACAGAGGGGAAGGAAGCAGTGATGTGTCGTCGAACGATAGTTGCAACGTGCATCCGGTATCGATTTCGGGAAATATACAGCAGCATCCCGTGTGTTTTCGCCATACTGTTTGCTTTGTGCATTCGATTTTAGCTGATTAAAGGTTTCGACGAGCCGGCCGATTTTTTGTATACATTAATTTTACTTTATTTTGCACAGAGCAACCCAACTCGAACCTTTGTGAGGCGCATTTTCTAATTCGATGGCTGCCCCCGGATGCCCCGTACCGCCCGCCCTTCTGGCATTTTTACGTTGGCCCGTTGCTCATCGACGAATATGAGAACAAAAAGAAGCGAAATGCCGAGTCCGGCGTATTTGAAGTTACCCCGACCAGAATAAAACGATCACGATTGAACGAAGAGGTATAGTTACACCAACCTCGTTGCACACAAGATACAGAATAAAAATATCCCTAATGTAGTGTGATTCAGTAGAATGAAGCTGCATACTGTAAGCAACGGCGAACTAACATGGAGATAAACAAAAACCAACAACAAACTAATAACACAGCACCAAAGTTATTTTGAAAAGCATGACGCTTGTTAAATATTGACACCGCTGGTAGTCGAGTTTAAGCGATGTTTCAAATTTTAATTATAAATTTGATTAGATTTCATTGATTACCCACTCTCTTCTTTTGTTCATAATCCAACTCAGATCTCATTCGATCACCGGAATTTAATGCGCGCATAATTGAATTGCAATCATTACGAACCTTGAACGGTGTCGACAGGCTTTATTTATGTCCCCATAAAGGATGGTTCCCCCACCGAAATACAACCAGTCAGATAGTGATCATAAAGCAAATGGTGGTTGTACAACCTGGGGCTACCCATAATTCACAATAACTCACGTTCGCAACGCCGCATGCATTACTCTGAATTTCTGGTTAATTACGCAAAATTGTAATGGCGAACATTTCCATTCAAGATCCACTCCAATCATTACCAAACGGACCGTATATGATAGATGTAATACATATCTATTTGACTTATTGTAGCGTACCTTTGAAATTCGGACCATATATTCGTAAAATATTAGTTATTATTATTTAAACATTTACTTTCCTAAAAAAGACTATTATATAAAAAATACTACTAATAAATATTACTTAATTCTTTTTCTTACCTTACACCAATATGCTTTTGAATAAAATTTAATACTAGATTCCGCTTAATTGGGTTACAAGGCGGTATCACCGTTTATTTGGGACAACAGCACATTTAAAATTCATTATCTCCTATCCGGTGCGCCCTTAATCTTATTATTAGTCGCATTAACAATCGCAATTTGGGAAAAATAAGTAATTTTGTAGATATTGACACTAATGTATCAATTGGTATTGTAAAAAAGAAGTCAGTCAGGAATTTCCAGCTCCGTGGAGGTTCCATTTCCAATATTACATTCAAAATAACGTTTATCTTAGCATAAAACATTTTTGTTGAAGGATACCTGCATTTCTTACATTTTGTGTAAAATTTTGTATTGTTTTATTTTAATCTCTTGGTTAAATTATGCATCTTCCAGAAGGTTGCGTGGGGTATAAAAATCCTAGGGTTGTCTTTGTGTCACAAAAAATTCGCATATTATATTCATTTAATAATTTGGAAATATTTTTCATCAATGCTTTTCATCTTTAAGACTTTACAATGTCTTAGCGCAATCTTTAGACAGATTATAACATTATTTGCAATGAAGACAACGCCCAATGGCAAAGACATTGGAGATGTTGTGCACATGTTATGTCAGATTATAGAAGGTGGTGATTTCTGCTTTCTTGTCATCACTAATAATCGGACCGATATTTTCAGAACCTGAATGCATAATCGGAATAAGTGGAGCGTTGTTACCTTTTCTGACACGCCAAGGAAAATTCTGTTTTTTACATCTCTTCTTACATCAATCAATTTTTGAGGCAGTTCAAGCTTGGTTTTATGTAAGTAGCGTTAAGTATCAAAGCCAGATATTCCTAGCTTTTCTTTCAAAGCTTTCCAGCAAAAGAGATGTTAGTAAAACTATACAACGTTTCTATTATATTTAACAATTTTAATTCATTATACATTTGCTCTGTAGGTCTAGCACGCGAGATTAGTTCCAATTACCAAGATTATTTTAGATTAAAGTTTATGACTTATATTGTGATTTATGTTTCATTTTACACGAACCACCAAATGGGGTTGTTTAAGATCGTTTATATAGTTTGTTCTCATTTCAGAAACTAAAACCATATTTCTAAGTTTATTTCGTTCGCCATAAATTAATCAGAAGCGTTCACAAACATTAATAGAGGTTCAACAAGCATGTCTAGACCATTAGTATCAATAAATTCGTTTCGTTAAGACTAGATTAAAATTCGAAACGTTTCTGAAACTGTAATAAGTAAACATATTTTTAATATCAAGATCGTAGAAGAATGAGGAATGATTAGATTAATGCGAGAAATTGTTTTTAACTGTATCATGACGTATATTTCAACAATCAAATACTTTATTAGTTTAACTTTTAAAATCAATGATATAAACAATAAGTTTAGTTAGGGTTGATTATAATTTATAGATCAACTTATAGTAAAGGTAGATCGGAATAGTCGGTAACTTGGCTATTAATTATCTTTGCGTCGCGGGTACGTAACTCACTTTGTCTTTCCTTTTAAGAGAGAGCTTGGTCTTTTTTTTTTCGTTAACGGTAGACAATCTAGTTTTGCACAACCGGGGCTGGTTTCCGTGGCGTTACAAAAGGCTTGCGGAGCTGAGCGGACGCAGAACGCGGGGCGAGATGTATTTATTCTGAAATGCATTATTTAAGATTTCAGAACGCGAAATTTATACACAGATAAAACATAAATACGCCATTGTATGCGAGCCACGGTCGATTTCTATATCTTATAAATACGTCGCGGCCCCCTTTATTTGCTACGTTCGCGTCTCGTATTTCTTTGGGGGCCCTTTCAGTCCGCGGTCGACGGAACCTTCCCCGCGAAAGTTACATTTTTACATAAACACTGCCTAACTAACCGGTGTACGTTTTACTCTCCCCCGTTATATCATTGTTTATGTCCGAAGGAAACCGATATGCAAATTTTATGCATTATGTAAAGTTATGCCGCGCTCAGATAATTGTAAAGCACTCGTGAAAAGTTCAGCTAGGTGATAAAACGTTCGTTTGCGCAAACTGATTCAAACGGCGTGAAATCCAGCAGCAGTTAACACGAAAGCTTAGCTTTTTATGTACGCCTTTTGTAAATATCCACAGCTGTAAGCTCTTTTAAATTCTCTTTGAATACCACTTAAGTAAAACTGATTTTCACTTAAACCTATTATCTCAATAAAAAATTTTTATATCCCATAAATTGTTTATTAAGCAACAAATAATTGTATTAATTCATTAAAATATCTCATTATTCATTATGTCAAAAGTCGTTTTAAGGTCTTATCTTTACGTCGTTTTCTTGGTGTTTATTTTATAAAATCGCTGCTGGTACGAGGACTGGGACTCTGATTTATGCGCTCGCTGATAATGTTACCGATGCCGTTGTCACAAATCAAAGAGACATTATGTCCGAAATAAAAATATCGCGTATAAATCAAAGTCCATTGTCTGGTCAGGTATGTAGATTGTGAACCTGAGGATCGGTGACCACCGGCCAGTGACAGGAATATTTTAGAACAGCCCCTCTGACAATACAAGATCGATGGAGATGGGGAACTTTATATGATATGTACTGTTTATTTTTGAATGGAAAAAAGTACGTTGTGTTCTTTGATATCCACATAATTTTAGTCGTCCCAGCATTGACGAATTGATGTAAATAGAATTTGATATTTTTCATGTTAGCGGTTAGGATTTTTTGTATCCCAAGATTTGAAATCTCGCGTGAAATGTCGACAGATATTTCCTTAATGATAAGAAATCTATAGAAAGTATGTGAAAGTATCTCCTTGTGTTGCATGAGTAAAAGACATCAACCTGCCCGTATCTATTGACCAAATATATTTATATGCAATATAATTATGGCTTTTTTCATATAACTTTTAATTTTAAAAATATATATATCCAATTAAATTTTCATGTTTATGTCCTAGTTAATTATACTAATTACACAAGCGACATTTTCCGTTAATTAAATTTCCTTTAGACATGCAGGTGCAACTTTCTGGTAACGAAGGCGGGTATTTAACTTCCAAAAGTGTACGGGAACAACTCCTTTCGGGCCCCCTTCCACATCCCCAGACGAACTCGTTTTATTTCATCCCCCTCTGAAAGTCCACTTTCTTCTGAAGCGTCTAAAGTAATCTCACAGATGGAAGCCATAAACCTATATTACTCGGAAAAGACTTTTCTATTTCTTTTTTCCTCCTTATAAAAATTTAATATTACTTCTCGAACGGGTCGGCCTTCTTTCGCCGAGCAAAAGGGCTAACAACAACGGCGACGTAACCCGACCGCGTTTTATTATTATTTTGGCGCGTACTCCGTATTATTACCAGGAGTTTTGCATGCACGTATATGTGCACGTGTGTAAGAAGGGTCGCATATATATCCCTTTCAATGTTTTAAATTCCAGTCGGCGAATATATTGTTGAACATCTACAAGAGAAATATAACGTCCCATAAAGATTCTCGGTGCTATTTTAAAAGCGACATTTCAAAGTGAGCACCAGTAGTTCTCAAACTTTCAATATCTTTATCATTAAATCCCAGTTTTATGAACCACGTCAATATTCAGGTGCCCTTCTCCGTCCGAAGGATAAATAGCAATTTCGCTAATTAATCGCCTGATTTATTGCGACTCTAATAACATATAATCACAGCGAAATTAGCTCTACCTGAGGGAATATCTGCGCGCTGAACTAGCAAAAGTGTAATATTTGTAATTACACTCTACAAATCTTGCTTTGGTTAACAAACGTCCGACAGAAAAAGCGTTTGTCTGAACTCTTTCACAAAACTCGTGCGGTAACTTATAAAGACCTTTTTAGATTTCTAATAACGATATCTTGGTAATTTTCCAACCGTAATTATGAAAGGTATCTCGTCCCTGTAGACGTTATGAGCCTTAATCTAAAGTGAACGTAATCTTAATCATATTTATTATTATTTATGAGAACAAAAACCGATGAATCTCGGTATTACAAGTTATAACAAAAATTATTGTTGTCATAAAAATAAATTATCATTATTGTTAGCCACTTGTAACAATGTATTTAGAATATATCAATGTTCAAAGGAATCCGGCGTTGTGGACAATAGTGTGTGTAATGATTTAATTTGAAGCGCCTATGTTTGAAGGCAACAATGCGTGTTATGTAACGTTCACGACTTCTACAAACAGAAACATGAGCTTGTTGTTATTTATTGTCGCGTAATTCAAAACGTAACCATTATTATACCCCTATTACAATTTAAAACAATATTACATTTTAACTGTTTACAATAAATTTGTTTTCAAAAAAAAGTATGGAAAATACTTTCATATACTTTTCATACGTCGAATTAAAAAGAATGAAATTTCTAAAGCATAGATGGATCTTTAGAAATTTTTAATTTTACTTTACAATATCATCACAATATCAGGTAAAAAGTAATATCGTTGTATGTCATATACTGGGAGTTTCATATAACTCGCAATATATGAATGGAGTAAGCATAGTTACGAAACTACTATGCACTTACACTGTCCCACATAAAATGCAACATAGTTTAATAGTACAAGCATTGGGTAGTTTTGCAAAGGAAAAATTTTGCTTGGAAAAGGTGAAGTCCTTATGATAATTCTGAGTTTCCGTTTTAAGAGACTCATGGATAAACCCGAATGTTTCTGGTTCTAGTCTTGTGTTAGTTCCAGTGATAGTGTAAAACTAGAACTAACACTAGATCTAGAACTAGAAACATTCGGATTTAGCCGCACGTCTCTCAAGACGGCTAAACCCGAATTACTAAAGTTACTCAAAAGAATATACAAACATTATTATGGCTTTTCTTCGTTGTAATCATGGATCATATATGCTCTCTTTCATATGAAATCCACCACCCACTAAACAAACTACAATTTTGAAACTTGAAATGAAAATTTCAGCCGAAAAAACTCAACTGTTATGTTTTCTGTACCATTGTTATCTCCAACTTTCAATATTTTCTTCCTAGCAATTATTAATGAATTTCTGCCCATAATATGTCGCTTTATTTCATTGTCAAACTGTTAAGTAGACGCCTTGTAATGATTCTAGTGCGACGTCGTCGAAATTTTGCCCATATCAGTGACTTTGATATGGGCCGAATTATCGGTATGAAAGAGGCGGGTTTCTCATTCCTAGAGATTGGGAGAAGGCTGAATCGGGACCACACTACAGTTGCTCAGATATGGTCTTTATGGTCCGAAGAAGGTATTCAGAGACGCCGTCCTGTTTGAAGACCCGCCCGAAGAAGCAACACACGTGAAGGCGGATGGCTACCAGGGGTCGATTTCAAACAACAAGGTCGTCATTGCTGTGGATTGGACGACAACTTTGAACCGACACTTGTCGATGGCAACTGTTTACAGAAGAATTTCCTCCTGTGGGATTCATTCATACCGTCCTTACCTTCGGCTTCCATTAACACCTCCCTATAAAGCAGCCAGACTTGCACGGTGCCAAGAACGGCAAGGGTGGGTTCATCAATGGAATGACATCATCTTCAGTAATGAATCAAGATTTTGTTTGAATGTGAATGATGGTCGTAGAAGGGTGCCGCAACATCGAGGGGAAAAACGGAATTTGGAGTTCGTTCAAAGACGATACACAGCCTTAACACCTGAGGTTATGGTTTGGGGAACAATATGTGCTGGACGGTCACCTCTTACGTTCATTCCAGGCTCATTAAACGCATGTCGTTACATCGACAACGTTCTGGAACCGGTTTTAGTACCTTTCATGAAGACGTTGCAGAATGCCACTTTCCAACAGGATAATGCATAACTGCTGTAGTTACAAGAAGGTTCCTGGGGCAATATGCTGGATTGCATATTTTGCCCTGGCCTGCACGGTCACCACTTGTCGCCGATTGAACATGTATGGGATATGATGGGTCGGCGGACACGAGCACTTAATAGAGAGCATGTTTAGAAGAGTTAATGCATGCATAGCTGCGCGTGGGGATGCAATCCACTGCTAGCTTTTTCTTGAAAAATGTTAATTTTTGTTTTGTTTTTTCAACTAAACTTTCATTGTTTCTTAGTTGATAATAAAGCATTATTTTACCAAAGTTTCAAAATTGTAGTCTAATTCTTGATGGGTGGTGTATTTCATGTGAAAGTGAGGTAGTTTGAAATGTTCTCATACATTAAATGGGTTGGACTTGACATAATTGATTAATGGGAATCCGCCGCTATTAATTCCTTATTGACTGGGAGGCTGCAAAAAAAAACAAAGTCGTCAATAAATACCAGAGTTTCAGAAATATAGCTCCATAAATCAATGTCTCTAAATTTATTAGTAACAGTAAAGTATTTTAAAACCAATTAACATATTATACTATGCGATTTAATCATTTCGTGCAAAGTAGTATTAGTATTCAAATAGTCTTATAGTTTCAAATTTATTTCATCTTTCTGGTTAGAATTCTAGTTTACATGGTGTTTGCTCAGTAAACAGATCGGTTTGCTTACATTTAATTCCGCAGCATCAATGTTGGGTTATGGTGTTACCTTTCGAGGTTGAAAATAGTTGATTTGTTGGATGCGATGTTTTGTTGAAAAAAGGAACGAAACCGACCGTTCAGTTCCTAACTCAAAAACAATATTTTTTCGAGACGATTATTTGAAAACTGCAGTTCGGCAATGGGCCCTCGTAAATCTGCATATTAAATTAAAACTTTAATAAAAATGCAAATGAACGCGCGTAACTTTGGAAATTTGTAATTGTAACTTTCGGCGATTATTCACCGTAACGAGTACGTGAGTCCACCGCGGTGGTTCCGGTGTCCGAAATAAAAAATACTGTACATAAATACGCCGCGGAACGGATAAAAAGAGAAGTAAGTGCGGGTGGAGTGCATGATTGATAAGTGTTTTTTATTAAAGCTAAATGGGCCCCGCAATGGACGCCATGAAAAAAAAGTTTTTAAAAAGAACAAAAAAGTATAAAAAAAAACAATGTGGAGGTTTAAAAAAAGGAAAAAGTACGATTGAAAAACTACCGTAAAGAACCAAGCTACAACGTTCTCTATTGTAATTGCGTGTGCAGTTACCGTCTTCATAAATATTAGAACGGTTAATTTCAGACATTCGGGGTTTTATTAAAATTTACGAGCGTTCTACTTACGTTTTATGACATACACGACAAGTTCTCTGCAATTTAAATCACGCACCCTATTGGTTTCAATCTATAGACTTACACCGTACGGACTACCGAGTATAAGTTCATTTAATATGAATAGATTTTCCTTCAATTATAGTATTTAATAAAAAGTTTATTGTTTTCGATTTAACTATGTAGAAATGATGATAATAGAAAAGAAAGAATAATAAACAATATGTATAGTTGAGATAAAACATAAAATCTAAACTTTGCCTATTGAAAGTTGGAGGAGACTACATAAAAAAATTTAACTTATTAGATAGGATTAGAAAGACGTGGATGAATAGAAATTGAAATAACTTTCTAATCCTACTTATTTATTACTGAAGATAATTACAGCATAATTAATATTATGGTTATAATTATTGATGTACATTTATCGCTTTGAGTTAAGGCTCTGAATTAAGATGGAGTATCTAAGTACAGAAGTACTACATTTCGCACATAAAGATTGTTGTTTCCATACATGATCCATCATTTTTATGATTCTTAAGATGAATAAGTTGAATTCATTCCAAGACTGGAATTGGGTTATCTTCACGTTAATATTAGTACATTTCCTTAATGTACAGCGCATCAAAAATCAAACAATAAAGACTAAACAAATAGTATTGGACAAAAACGGGGGGCTGAGAAAAGTTCGTCCAGACACTGGAAAGAAATAAACAGAAAACCGCAAGCTGTTTTTCAAGACCATAAAAAAATTCAGAAATGGGAGAGCAGAGAGTTTTGAAACAAATAAAGGACATGGAAGGTAAATATTGAGCACAGAAATCGAGAAAATAACACTTTGAAAATGTCTTAAATCCTGGGAGAAAGCGAGATGCAAAATATTTCAGATGAAGAATTAAGAGGTTAAAGAAGTTGGAAGCTTTGAAGTTGTGGAAGGTTGTGATCAAATTTCACCAGAACTGGTGAAAATTTTTACCAGTTTTACCATATAAAAAAATTAATTTTAACCGAACAAAATAAATTTATCATAAGTATACATATATGTCTCTATCAGGTTAGAATTTTCGATATAACCATAGTAAGATAGATCAATTAAGTAAATATTCCTGCATGGCAAATAAAATAAATCGCCGAGTAACACTTAATACATCTACAAGATCCGTTTCTTTTAATCTTTCTCAAGTACAGTCTCTTAGGCCCACTTCAACGGAAATGAAAGCTTTCGCGAATAGATGAAATTCGTTCCCCAAAGAGACATGTATCCATTATTTACAAGAGTAGGCGAATTTGCATACGCCCTTCAAGTTGAATCTGTATTCACAACGACCGAATTCTACCAGTTAAAAGTTCAGTTAAGAATGTTTTAAAATCAACAACGATTCATTTGTTTTTAAACATTTGAATAACGCGCACGCGACTTTAACTTTTAGGTTATGTTTGTAATAAGTTTCTAATCGAATATCAATCGAATTGAATAATAATAAATTGGATTAACTTACGATTTGTATGCTGGCTTAGATAGTTGAACAATTAACCAAACCCATGCAATGTTTGAGGAACTTAAGCAAAATGTAAACAAACTAAAGTGAGGTTAGGTATAATTTAACCTATAATTTCGATTTATATGCAAGTTTAATTAAGCGATATTTTAAAATAATTATTGCTATAAGATTTTTGAAATATAAGAAATTTGATTAAAATCAACTAAATATTTGTTTTAACCAAAATAAACTTATTTTTACTGCGCCATCTATTGCAATATTCTTTAAAACGTAAGTATTCAAAGTTGTTAATAGATGGCAGCATTCGTACTTGTCTTATATACGTCATTCAAATCGATTCAACTTATTTCCATTGACAAGATGGTTTTAAAGAGACTAAAACTTATTGGATATATAAGTTTATTGTTGTATTTTAATAAAATCAAGCATTCACGATATACTCTGAGGGCATCATATTAATCATTGTGTTATAGGCAATTTGAAGCTTTTCTTCATTTGTACATTCCATTGTTATTTTCACTTTATATTGGCTAAAAAAGTGTTTATAAATAGTTTTTAATAACATTATAACAAAAAAATCACCTGTTTTCAAGTTCTGGATAGGAGCCAAATATAACAGTTGGAAATTTCTTCACTAAAATGTTTAAAACATCTACAATTAATTTTTCAGTAACATTAAAATAAATAGCTTTTGTATAAAACTTTTCGTGTGATGTGAAAATTTTATGTCCAATTTGTTCGAATAGTTTCCTTAGTAATTGTGGAATACCAGGAAAAATATACACATTTTTAACTGATATATTTGGATATGAAGTTTTTGCTTCCCCAAACATTAATTTAGCACCTTTTGGAATCTAAAATAAACATATTTTACATAGCTATATATTTTTGGATATTAAGTTTACATGTGCTAATTTCATTCCTGGACTATCCAAATCCTTTGTACCATAATATTTACTACAAATATCAACTAGAATTGGATGTGCAATTAAAGGTTCTCTAAAAGCGTATCCAATAGCCTCAAATGTAACATCATCATGTGTTGGTCCTATTCCTCCCGATGTTATAACATAGGTGTAATTATCCGAGAATGATCGAACTTCTTCACTTATCTGTTTTATATCATCACTTACAACTGAAATCTTTTGTATATTATTATATGATTTCATTTAATTCAAAGTTTTTTTTTAATCTTGAATACCTTTCTAACACGAACACCAAGTTGGTAAAGCTGTTTGACTAGATATGTAGAATTAGTGTCAGTTACCTCTCCTTTAAGAATTTCATCTCCAATAACTAGAAAAAAATTAATATAATTCCTAAGTTCAAAACATAACCTCACTTTTTACTTATAATTCCAGCAGTTCGGCTTTGATGTTTTAAAACCGATTTGCTCAAATTCCTTTTGACTAGGTACTGACTTATCGGTCTAAAGTGCATTTCAATACTTCCGGAAATTTTAAAAAGCTTGAATATTGCATTTTTGTGTTGCAATGATCTTTAATTTGACATGTCAAATGTCAAAGTAATTGTTTTATTTGTTTTTTTTTCTTTTCAATAATATTAATTTAAGTTAAGGATTGATTAAGGGAAATTATGTAATATATGTACAAAATAAGTACTTAATTGTAATAAATTAATGTTTTTGATTTTACGTAATTTTAAAAATGATGTTTTATAGAGATCTGTAATAATAGAGTAATGAAGAGGTTGTAGATGTCACTATATACGAACGTAAAGAAAAATGTCTCTTTTCAGAGTTTGTTCAAAATAATATGTTGTGAAAGTGCTTGTAATGCAGAAATTCCAACAGTAATAACAAATTTCATTGAAACCACTAATTTTAACGACAAATTTAGTATCAATGAAATCACATCAGATCATTTGTACAATTGACAAAAACCATGTTTTATTCATATTTTAGCCAGAGATCAATACCATAGGTGTGTTTGTAGTAGAAAGCTACTCTGCCAAATTCCACCTTTTTCCTAAACAGAATTCCTTTGGAAAATCATTGCTATGCAAAAACTAGAAGTAATTGTTAAACACCTTGATGATACAGAACCGCCAAAGAATCTGAATAAAATCACCACCTTTTGGATTTCCTTTACTTAAGCATAATTGATCTGAAATTACATCTACATTTTTCGTTAGACGTCGTGCAACAATTTGTCAAAAGCTTCTTGAGTCGCTAAGAACGCCCAAAAAGGTGAGGTTCGATCCAAAGTAGTAGTAGAGTAAGTTGCCAAAGACGTTTTCAACAAAGATGAAATTGCTATTATTAAGTGCAAATAATCTGAAAAAACTCCAAGAACTTCTTAACAATACTGCTCTTCTCTTAACAAACTTCGCAGATCTTGATCAGAATGGGACATATTTGATAAGGCAGTGAAGTATCTGTGGAAGCTTTTATAAAGCTGAAGAATATGCAAAGGTTGATCTTCTATTTGATCTTTTCTGCGAAAAGAGATTAAAGTGACTACGATATTCCGATTCGTGTGATAATAATCGTATGAAATGATAATAAATTTGAATGAGGTTAGCATGGAAGCGAGCTAATCCAAATATTACTCAAACCCAGTTTATATGTTATTAATTATTAATGTTATTATAATTAACTGTATTGACAAGTAACAATCCTTATGCTATTTAATTCGTTAAAGGAAAAATCTTTTATTTTGGGTTTCTTTTGTAATAAAATAAAGCAAGTAGTAGTAATGTACATAATTTATTAATTATAGATAAATACTACATATTTAATTGTATATTTGAGCATCCGTGAATATACATATTGTAGTCTAGACGTTCAAGTGACAGAAATATAATATACACACTATATAAAAACGACAAAAAAGAGGAAAAAGAGCTTAGACAATATAAGTAAATGAACGAAAGAAGTACATTTCTGTCTGTCAAACTGTCCAGACCGCGTAGGATACGCAAGAAATATAATAAAAACCACTAAAAGGTATTATATAAAAGGACCCACGATTTTTTCGGGATTATTAAATGGCTATCAAAATACGACACATCCAAAAAAATTCTAGTTACAAAATGCTGTGTATACATATTGCCGGCGTGATCAGTCACTCAGAATTGCGTTTTGTTGGCACGCGAACTATTCACAGTCTGTGTTTACTTGTAATGTCCTGTTTTATTATTGTTATTACTTATTACTTGTTATTTATTTTGTTTTGCTATGTGTTATGTGTAGTATACTTGAAGATCACTTGGACTCGTCACATTCACTCGATCATCGTTGACGTGTGCGTAACCCTTGTGCGTTGATTGTCCCCGTCCGATTAAGGTATCGCCTTGATTTCTCATTGGTTCATCAAAAAGGCACGAAATACCTAGTCTTAATTCGATTTGGCACCCGAGAATGCAAGTAGATCAGTTTACAATGTAATAAGGAGTCTCTGTTAATTATAAAACTGTTCGAGTTATAATATCACTTGCACAATACCGCCTTGACTTGTGCATTGTCACTAAAAATCACTTAAGCTCATCTTCTCCTCGACACTGATGCCTCCATCATTTGCCTTAGCATTGGCTCCGGACTACACACTTTGGGATCACACTTCATCTGCCCATCACCTCCACATCTATAACAACGTTTATAAATGAGTAAATTAACAACATTTCATAACGATAACAGTTATTAATATGAAATAATACTTACACGCAGTGGAGACAAGGTCCAGATGCAGATTTAACAACTTCTCCTACTTTATAAGATTGGTTTTGGATGAAACATCCATTCTTAGATGCTAATCCCCGATACGCGTGCGTCAGGAAATGCGGAGGTAGTGTTGTTGTAGTGGTAGTAGTGGTAGTTGTAATATTAATTGACGTTCCCATATTAACTGGGCATTCATATCTTGGACAACAGAATCCTCTGATGGGTTCTTCATGGCACCGTGGAATTGGAGGTGGACAGCTCTGTTGCAAACAAATAATATCGCTTCTGAAGCAGAAGCAGAAATCGCATGGATCATCTCTTGGTATTTGTTGAGCAGAGACGTAAACTTTTCCACCGTATCTACATGTTCCTGGTCCAAATGCTCCATGATCTTCATCTTCGTAGTCATCGTCTGGCGTAGTCTCAGTATCTAAATTGCTTTCTTCAGGAAGTTTTGTTGGTTGCGTTACAAAATAATCTGGAGCGTGTGTGGTAGAAGTGACATGATAATGTGGGGCAAGAGTTGTCAGCAATGGTTCAAGTTCACTTGGCACAATTGGAGGAGAAGTCATAAGTTCACCATCTTTGATGGGTTTACTCGTTGTTATCACAGGTTCTGGAGGGGACGTATACAAATCTGGTTTTTCTTCGTCTGGTTTAATGGATGGAGATGAAGATTCGTGTTCCTTTTCAGGTTCCTTCTCCTTTTCATCTGAGCTATCTTCTTCAGATTCTTCTTTAGTTGGTTCTTTTTCTTTGGAATCTTTATCTTCTTCCGATTCTGTTTCCTCCGAACTATTTTCATTTTCTTTTATAACCGCAGGTACTTCAGTAGGAATAGATTCTGGTTCATTTTCCTCACTTTCATCCTTTTCAGCGCTAACAGGTTTTTCAGTTTCATGATCACCCTGTTTTTGTTCAGTTTCTGTGGTTACCACTAAAATTTCCGGTTCTTGGGTAGGTGACGATTCAATAGGGTTCACTTCTGAGCTTGGTTTGATTTCATTATCTTCTTCTAGATCTAAGTTTGGTTTATCATTACTTTCAGTACCAGGTTCTGGGCTAATAACTGCTTTCGAAGACGAATATTCTTCGTTCTTCTCTTCTTCAGGTTGTTCTGTTATGCTAGGAATTTCATTAAGATCCGGCACAGAACTGGCTTCTTGTGGTAGTTCGGTATGGATTTCTGATTTTTCGGCTTCAGTTACTACATCGATTGATTCAGGAGTATTAATTTCTACTTCATCCTCAAGTTTATCATTTGTTTCTGGAACTACTTCATTTTCATCAGATATACTAGGCGAAGATGGTAGATTTATTTCTGTTGCTTCTTGCTCGCTGCTCTCATCTGGTTTTGGTTTCTGATCTGTAAGTAGTGGGGTAAAAGTAGCCAGATCCTCTTCACTTAGGAATAATTGAGTGGTAGTAGCTAGATCTTCTTCGCTGCTTTCATCTGTTTCTGGTTTCTGATCTGTAAGTAGTGGAGTAAAAGTAGCCAGTTCCTCTTCACTTAGAAGTAATTGAGTGGTAGAAGCTAGATCCTCTGAATCTTCAGGCGCTGGAGAATGTTTTTCGTCTACCGAATCCTCTGTTACAGAAACAGGTGGTAGAAGAGTTTGCGATTGATCTTGTGGAACTTCGGTTGGTTTAGGTGCCGCTGTAGATACTGAATCAACTTTTTCTGGAATAATTTCTTGTGCAACGGTTGTCAATTGTTCCTTGGATACATTAGGAGCCTGTTCAGTACTGATTTCTGGTTCTTGTTCCGTTGGTTCTTTTTCAATAGGTTGTGTTTCTTCGGTTGTTAAACTATCTTTATCTTCAGATATTTCTTTTTCAGGTTTCTCCTCTTTAGGAACATCCTCTTCAGGAACTTCATGTGATAATTCAGGCTTTTCTTGATCGGATTTTGTCGTTAATGGTTGTTCATCTTCAGATATACTTCCTACAGTGGTAACAATTGATTGTTCTTCAGAGTCAGCCTTTTCAGTTATTACATCCTCTGGTTTGGATTGTTCGCTGTCTTCTTTTACGTGTTCCTGCTCGGTAACTGAAGCATCACTTTCTTCTGGTGCTGGTGTTTTAGCATCCGATGTTTCAGATGGTTCTTTTTCCGATTCATCAGTTTCGGGTATAGCTTCAGAAGGTTCTTCTGGTTTCTCTACGGGTTGACTTGGAAGTATATTTTCAGTAGGTTCCATTTCTCCACTGCCTTCGCTCTCCACAACGTCGTGAGCATCATCTAAATGTGTACTAGACGTATCTTGTGTTGGAATTGGTGCTGAAACATCAGTTTCTTCATGATCTAATTGTTCCTCAGTTGGATGTGAATCATCAAGGGCAATTGTTTTCAGAGTTTGTTGATCGTGTACAGGTGTGCTTGTTTCAATTTCTGGTTGCACTTCTTTTACTGGAACTTCTGTACTTAGTCCAACCTCTGATGCGGGACTGCTTGATGACGTTTCTTCGGATTCCTTTTCATGTGATGGTGTGATGTTTTCATTTACTGTTGGTTCAGGTCTTTGTACAGGTTCCGCAGTGGTAACTTCCTCCATTAGATGGCTATCAGATTCCAATCCAGGTGTACTTGGCATAGCTAAAAATATAGATGTTAAATACTGAAATAAGGTTTTAAATCATTACTTACTGCAACTATAGGTTGGACAACAACTTTCTGGACTGTTGTAGATTGGCATACAGTTTTCCATATTTGAGGGAGCTGGATTACATGCCACGGATTCACACTGCAATATTGAACTCGTACATTTACAAGACAGTTGACATTTACTAATTGGGGGAACACTAGAATTATTCTCGTACGTTTGCCCATCAATTAAACAAGCACCTTCCCCTGGAATTGTTTTTTCAGAAAGTTCAGGTTTAGTTGTTTCCGCTTCAGTTGGTTTTGTTTGTTCTAAATCGTCAGATATTTCATTTTCAATAGGTTTTTCCTGATCTCCATCACCTTCACCAGGTATTCTTTGTCCTACATCACGTGCTGGTGGTTCTTTTGGACTTTCATCTGTAACAGGTGAAGGTTCTGTACTTTCGGGAGACGACGATTCTGACAAGTGATGTGCTTGAGTAACTGATTCTTCATTGTCTTTAACAGAGGTTTCCGTTGAAGCTGTCTCTTCTACATCGTGTTTAGTACTAGCCTCTGGGATATCTTGTGGATGTGACTCAGTTTGAGCAGGTTCTGTAGGAGACGTATGTTCTTGTTCTTTCTCTGACGGCACTGTTTCTTGAGAAACTTCCTTTGGTAGTAAGGTTGTAGCTTCCAATTCAGCTTCTTTTGTTGGTTTTTGTTCTGGTTGTTCATTTTCTTTCTCTGTTACCATTTCACCTTCTGTTGGTGCTTCACCTTTTTCCAGTTCATTTTGATCTGTTGGTGTTGAATATTCTGGTATTTCGCTAGATTCCTTTTCATCTTTTGGTGTATATTTCTCCGTTGGTGATTCACTTCCTTCAGTGGCAGATTCACTAGGTTCCTTGGATTCATGACTATCACTTTCGCCAACTTCTGACACATTTTCTAGTTCTTTTGGAATGTCGGTCTGTTCTTCGCTGGATTTGTCAGGTTTCTCACTGCTGCTTTCTTTATGCTCTTCGGTTGTAGGTGTCTCTGGTTGTTTACTTTCTGTTTGGGACACATCAGTTTCCGTAACGGTCTCAGTATCTTGAGATTCGGTAATATTTTCTTCAGGATATTGCTTGTCGCCGTCTTCTGTTTCATCTGTAGAAGATAGTTCTGGCGTTAAAGTGCCTTTGACCGGCTGCTCAACTTCAAGCTCTTGCGGTTGTGTAACAGGTTCATCAGATTTCGATGAATCACCTTCTTGAGTTAAGTTGAGTTCTTCAGGTTTAATTGGTTTAACAGGTTCAGTAAGATTTTCAGGCTCTTGGCTTACTTCAAAAGGTTCTTCTGTTTGTTTTTCTGGTTCTTGTTCTTCATTGAAGATTGTTGGTTCTTGACTTACCGTTGGTTCTTCAGAGATTGGCTTGGCTTCTTCAGAAACGGGAGCTGGTTCTTCTTCCGAAAGTGTTTCAGTTGGTGTTAAAGGCTTCTCCGGTGTTTCATCTGGTTTTACCGATTTTTCCGGTTCTTCAGTCGTCTTTTCAGATTCATCAGAAGTTTTTTCAGATTCATCACCTGTTTGTTCAGGTTCTTCACTCGTTTTTTCTCCCTCTTTTGTTGCTGTTTCAGGTTCCTCTGGTTCTAATTCCTCTTCCTCTGGTTTTGACTTTTCAGGTTGTACTGGTAATTCAGTGGTCTCTTTTGGTTCTTCCGACTTTTCTGTAGTTAATGCAAGTTCTGGAACTTCAGCATGTTTACTTGATTCATCAGTACTAGCTTCTACTGGTTTTTCGGCTGGCTTTTCTGTTAATTTTTCTTCTTCTGGAATGGATTCTGATTCTGTCTCCGGTACTATTAATTTAACCGTTGTGGGTACTTCTGTAGACTCATCAGATGGTTGAAGAGTTGTAGGTTTTTCTTCGAAAGTTGACGTAATAACATGAGGTGCTTCTAGTTCTGGGTCCTTTCTCTCAGAATCTGGAGTTTGTTGCGTTGGTTGTTCACATTTATCTGAAGTACATGGGAGTTGTGGTACTTCACACACAGCTCCTGGTGGGCAGTCATCTACCTGAGGAACTACTGGTGCTGAATCACAACCCGTTCCAGATCCTGGTTGACACAACGCTGGAGGAATAATGACTTCAGGAACAGTTACTTCGCATACAGCTCCTGGCGGGCAAGGCTCTACTTCCGTTGGAATAACTTCGGGATGATCACCACAAACGGCACCCGCCGGGCATGGTTGCACTTCCGGTATCAATACAGGTACCTTCTCTCCTTCAATAACACAAACTCCATTTTCGCAATGAGCGTCTAATGAGGGAGGTTCCTTTTTAGGAAGTTCTTCTACAACAGGTTTTACAGTTTCCTCAATTGGTTCCTCTGGTGTTAGTAATTCATCTTGTTTCACCAACTCTGTTGGCACTTCGGTGACATGATCCATAGATTCTATTGGTTTTCTTGTAGGATGAGGACCATCTGTATATATCATCATTTCTTCCTCGGTAGCTACCTCTGGAATATTTTCAGGTTGTTCCGATGATGTTGCTACAGATTCATCGTGTATTTTAGGAGAACTTTCTGTAGGCTGTTGTTCGCTGTCTTGTTTTATAATAGCTTTTTCTAAAGGCTCCTCGGGTTGCTGTGGAACAATATCTGACGGTATACTACTAGAAACTTCTTCTGCTTCATGTGGTTTCTCACTAGGTTCAGCTTCAAGTGTAACGTCATCTGTTTGTATAGGTTCTTGCAATGATTGATCAATTTTCTCAGGTTCCACATCTTTTTCTGGTTCACTTGTTACAGGTTGACGCTCTTCGGTTGACTGTTCTAATTCTTCATCTTTCTTTGTGTCAACTTCTTCAGTGATCGGAATATGTTTGTCTGGTTGGGATTCACTTTCAGGTAATTCTTCAGGTTTGATTGGTCCTTCAGTTTCAATTTCTTTTTCAGTAGCCGTAAGTAATCCCTCAGTTTCCTGTTCTTCTGCTGGTGTGACAGTTTTCTCAGTATGTACACTTGGTTGCTCTGTTTTTATTATCGGTAATTCAGTTTCCTCCTCTGTTTCCTCCACAACATCAGACTTATCAGTTGATACAGCAGATTTCTCACTATCTTCTACGGATGGCAATTCTGTCACTACCGGCAATTGTAATTCTTTATCAGTTACTTGTTCGGTGGAAGATTCGACCGGAATATTAGTCCTTAGATTTGTTGAATCTATATCTTCTTCTAATGAAGGAGTAATATTATCATCTGGTAAGTTAGTTTCTTCGGGCTTCGTTTGATCTTCTGTTTCAACTGGTATCTCGGAATGCCCAGGTGTTAATGTTGTATATTCCTTGTCGGGTTTATCTGTTAATTCTTGTTCTTCATTATCTCCTTTAGCATCATGACTGGGTTCACTTTCACCAGCTTCTGGTTCAGTTACTCCTTCTTTTTCTTGTTCTGGTTCTTTAAATGTTTCTTCATTTGCAGCATTTGTAGGGTGAATTTCGTCGGCAGAATCTGTAGATAAAGAAGGCGTAGAAGATTCAACTTCAACTTTTCCTTCAGTTGATGCAATGACCGGCAATTTAGTTTCATCATGAATTTCATTTTCTGATATTTCTGCTTTCTGTGTTGAAGTAGTAGTAGTTTCTGCCTGTTCAGGCGTAACCTTATTCAACTCTTCAGGTTGTTCTTCTTCGTCTGGAGTAACATGGCTCTCTGGAAGTGCTTCAGTTGGTGTTTCTGCTTCTCCTTCTTTCTGAGTGGTTTCTGTCTCGTCAGATTTGTGGGAATCTGACACAGGAGTAACTAAATCTTCATCAGAAAGCAGTGTTTTTAAGGTAGTTGGTTTGTGATCATCACTAGGATGAACCGACGAATCCGCGGGTTGACTGGTTTGCTCAGATTCTGGTGTCACATTTTCTGATGCGGGTAGTTTTGGGGTTTCTTCAGTTTGTGCAGCTTCTTCTAAAGATGGTGTTTGCTCGGGTTGAGGAATTTCGTTTACATTGGATTCTTCTTCAGGTGTCTCTTCACGTTGAGTCGTTTCTTCTGGTTGTGGAGTTTCTTGTCGTTGTGAAGTTACTTCTGGTTGTGGAGTTTCTTCTGGTTGTGGAGTTTCTTCTGGTTGTGGGGTTTCTTCTGGTTGTGGACTTTCTAAAGGTTGAGTAGTTTCCTCAACATCAGGTATTTCTTCAGATTTAGTTGTTTCGTCAGGTTGAGGTGCTTCTTCAGATTTTGGAGTTTCTTCAGGTTTAGAAGATTCTTCGGGTTGAGGTGTTTCGTTAGTTTGGAGTGTTTCATCAGTTTGAGGTGCTTCTTCAGGTGGAGGTGTTACTTCCGATTCAGGTGCTTCTTCAAGTTTAGGACTATCTTCAGGTTGAGGTATTTTGTCAGTTTCAGGTGTAGCAGTTACTTCAGGTTGAGACGTTTCTGTATCTGTAGGAGTTTCTGAAGGTGAAGGCGTATCTTCAGGTTGAGACGCTTCATCGGGTTGAGACGCTTTTTCAGGTTGAGACGCTTCTTCAGGTTCAGTTGTTTCTTCTGGTTGAGGTGTTTCATCAGATTTAGGTGTTTCTTCGGGTACAGGCGCTTCTTCAGGTTTAAGTGTTTCTTCGTGTTTAGGAACATCTTCAGGTTGAGTTGTTTCATCGGTTTGTGGAGTATCTTCAGGTTTAGGCGTTCCTTCTAGTTCCGATGTTTCTTGAGGTTGTGTTGAATCATCGGGTTGTGCGATTTCCTCAGGTTTAGGAGATTCTTCGGGTTGAGGTGCTTCTTCAGGTTGTAACGTTGCATCAGATTTAGGAGTTTCTTCGGGCTGTGGGCTTGATTCGGTGTAAGACATTTCTTCGGGTTGCGGAGTTGCTTCAAGATCAGGTGTTTCTTCAGGCCGGGAAGTTTCATCAGGCGTTTTATCGGGTTGAGGATGTTCATCCAGTTCTGGAGTTTTATCAGTTTGAGGAACTATTTCCGATTCGGGCACCTCTTCTGGTTTTGGTGTTACTGCGACTTCAGGAGTTTCCTCAGGTTGAGGAGTTTGTTCTGGTTGTGGTGATTCCGGTTGAGGAGTTTGTTCAGGTTGTGGTACATCAGGTTGAGATGTTTGTTCGGGTTGTGGTGTTTCTTCAGGTTGAGGTGTTTGTTCGGGTTGTGTAACATCTGGCTGAGAAGTTTGTTCAGGTTGAGGATTTTCTTCAGGTTGAGGAGTTTGTTCGGGTTCCGGAGTTTCTTCAGGCTCAGAAGGTTGTTCGGGTTGTGAAGTTTCAGGTTGGGAGGTTTGTACGGGTTCTGGAGTTTCTTCCGGTTGAGGAGTTTGTTCGCGTTCTGGAGTTTCTTCAGGTTTCAGAGTCTTCTCTGGTAATTGTGTGTCTTCCGGCTGTGAGGTCTCCTCCAATTTTGGAGATTCTTCCGTCAATGAAATTACTTCAGGTTGTGGTGTTTCTTGATGTTGCGGTGTGCTTTCAGGATGTACCGTTTCCTCGTCCGGTGATGCAATTTCAGTTGTTTCCAAAATTTGATCATCAGAACTTGGTATGCGTGATGAAGAATCTGGTTTATCTGTATGAATTTCATGATCTTCGATCGTGTGTTCTGTTGGTACTGTGGGTTTCTGTTTTGACTCTTCATCTTCGGAACCAGGAGCAGAATCTTCATCATGCACTGCTGGGGTGTCTTCTTCCTCAGGATTAATTTCATTTTGAGAGTCACTATGTTCAAGTGGAACATCTGTTTGTACTTCTGTGGGTTCATAATCGTCGTGTGGCACAGCATTTTCGCTTACAGCTTCTTCGACTTTTTGTGGTACTTCAGTAAGATTTTCTTTTATTTCATCGGTTTGATCAACCGGAAGTGCACTAGTAGTGTCATGTTTCACTTTTTCATCTACTTCTGAGGATGGTGTTTCTGAACGGTCATCGCTAGTTTCTTGAGATTCACTTGGTGATTCTTCTTCTGGTATACTTGTCGGTATGTAACTGTCATCTATTCCCTCTTCTTGGGATTTATCAACCTTAGGAATTAGTTCAAGTTTCTTCTCA
Source organism: Onthophagus taurus (assembly GCF_036711975.1). Lineage (NCBI taxonomy): Eukaryota > Metazoa > Arthropoda > Insecta > Coleoptera > Scarabaeidae > Onthophagus > Onthophagus taurus. The sequence continues at coordinate 9,542,246 of NC_091967.1, forward strand.
GTTGTAGTAGTAATTGTGTCTTCGGGTTTAGTAGCTAATGTGGTTGGGATTGCATTTTCCTCCGGTGGACTTACACTTTCAGATTCTGGTAATTCATTTTCTTGTTCTTTCTTGCTTTCCTCTGAAGCTGGGGGTGTTACCTCCTTTTCTTTTTCTGGTATACTTTCGGTGGATACTTCCTCCGCCGAAACGTCGTCTTCGACACGTTCGACCTCAGGATTTCTTGTATAATTGATAAATTCTTCTCTTTCGGTTTCCGTTACGTAACCAGGCGTCGTGAATTCAAGGTAAGTGGTCGTGAGATCCTCTTCAGAGATATATTCGCAGTCGTACGTGTCCGGACAGCACTGTCCTTCTTTTGGCGGAAGACGAGTGCAATTCACTTTGTCCAATGGAGTGGGACTGCATTCTTGTACTGCGCACACGATGTCGCCCTTCATGCAGTAGCAGTGTTCGCAAGGAACGTCGTTCTTGATGAGAGCTCCGTCTGCGTATTTTTCTTCTCTATATATACAATACTTGGCGTTTTCTGGTAAATGCAACGGTGCCTGTGTTGTAGTGGTCGTGGTAGTAGTGGTTGTAGTTGTTGTAGTGGTCGTTGTCGTAATTTCTGGGTGGTCTGAAACGATTTATAAGCTGACACTTGATGGTTTAGGGTTGGTCATAGTACTTACCGCAATCATATCGGACAGGACAACATACACCATCTTGGTAAACAGGTTTACAGCCTTCGATGTGCAGCGTACACTCTTGCATTACGCATGCGGTTTTATTCCTGATGCAGTAGCATAGTTCGCACGGTTTGTTGGGATCGGAAGGTACTCTGGCGCCATCAGCATAAAAAAGCCTATCGATGACGCATCCGTAAGTATCTAAGTGTCCAACTGCGCTGTCACTGGATTCGCTGGATCCCGTCAACAGCGGGACTGTGACTGCGAATAATAAATTTCGTTCGATTAAGGACGCCGATAGGATTATGGGAATAGGAAAGTAAACATCTCTCGGAGAACCGTACGCCGGCTTAATACAGCCCATTCCCAAGAGGTCCAGTTAAACTAACCTATCTAATGATCTAAATGCGCGTGACCGCGGCTGAATAACGTAAACTACCTACCTTCGGGGCAGGTAATAACATGACAGCACTGGTCCGGCCGTTTCTCCTCTCTACAGTTCTCTCCAATCTTCTTGATAAACGGACAGACTCGCAGGTAACACATTAGCATTCGATTGTGGCAAGTGCAGTTCAAGCAAGGTTCGTTCGTTATTATTCGGTCTCCTTCATCGTAATGGTGGAGATTGTAATAGCATCCCGTAGAGTCCGCAACTGCAAGCACGGTTAAAATGACAGTATAGATCGGTTACGATGGTCTTGATTAAGGTAGGAAGCAATTGATGCCAATAGAATTTTCATGCCCGAAGGAAAGTGGGAAAGGTTCAACGTAATGATAGCGACATGCAATGTAATCTAAGTTCTAAGATTAAACTTATTAACTAATTATTGATGCAATAAAATAAATCTCATTTTCTAGTTTAATTTAAACAAATAAAAATCAGTAAAGGCGTCAGATGATTACTTACCGGGGTAAAACGTATCCATTTCGGTATTGTGCTCGATGACGGGAGCTGAAAAGACAAGAAGACAGACGTTAACGTTGGGATAAGTGCTAAAATGATGGATGTGTGACAGTGGGGCAACCGTAGGTCACTGGCTCACACAAGGCCAGGCGGGAGTGGTACGACTGCATAATAAAACAATCTACCCACTGAGTCATTGCGAATGAATTTTAGCGATGTTTCTACAGGTGTTCCTTATGGAAATAAATTACGCTATGCTTCTCGGTGGCGGCCGGGACTATTCTATGCTAATGGAAAGTGTTTGAAAATATTACTTTGTCGTAAAACGGCGTGTAACGACCTCTCCCGTTCCTACAGACGCCGGCCGTCGCCTAATGCACCTTATCTAATTGTATAATTAAACGGATAAAAAACCTGGCGATCATGTTCTACTCATCTTACTGCTGGCATGATATTCCTCGAAATATGAGATGATTGACACGACGTTTTCGAGAACCACAAAATTTACGAGAACAATTACCGCTGCTAATGTCCTGTATTATGCAAAGAGGTCCTTTGCCCAGACAGCGCAAACTGGTAAGTCCAGTTTCGTGTTGGCCATCTTCTTGCGGTCGTCGAACTCTTATAGCTCACCGCAAAAATTGCTTGGCCATAAGTAGGTAGTCATTAAACGATTTTCTTTAAACACTTTACCATATCTTGGATTGTACAAACCAACGTCGTTTATCGAGATTAAAGGGAATAAACGATTATTAATGTTCGTATTTATCATATCCACTTATTCTTGGATTAGGTCGAGCCAATACAGCTCGGTTTTTCAAAGTGTTAATTTTTGCTAATTACGCTAACAGCGCGTGTGGATACAGCGAATCTTACTTACAGTTAACCAACGGTTCGTTGGTTATACACGCACTAGATTGGAGAATTCAGCTTAGTACTCATATGTAACTAACGATATTTAATTTTAACCAGGAAGATCGCCAAACGAACCTATTAATAATAAATTATACTTTTATAAACTACTTAGTAATCTGTAATTTGCGAACGTTTCTTATCAACGATTTATAAATCTTGATGTGTAATAATTCTTGTTTGTTTATGTAGTAATTTCAAAGCAGAAGAAGGTGAAAGAAAGAAAGTGTAGGCAAACAATGTAGGTTGAATAAAACAATTTTCATTGTTTTTTGGAGAGTGAGGTCATTTTATGTAGTAACGAAACTGTTCTAAATTCTTAGACAAACTTCGATTTCTCTGAATCACACTTGATCGTTACTAAAATTAACCTATGACAAGGTGATCCTAACAATAGGATCGTAACTCTTAAACGTTCTTGAGCGGTCAACAAAATAATCCAGCTTTATTTTACATGTGTCTCAGCTTGATCATTTACATTGAATTACCGGCTGTCGAAACGAAAAGAGCAATAGGTTACGTGAAATATTTTTACGAAATCAAAAAGGTTGTGAACTAGGTGACATAAATATTGATAATAGTGGTGGGTGATTCCGCATATTTATAGTTACCATATGCGACGTGACCGTTGGAAAAGCGAACGAGCACCGTTTCCCTGAAGTATATAAAAACAAAAGATGCTGAAATCCGACTAAGCATAAAACTGGTTCAGCGCATGTGCCATCTGTTGCTAGAAAGAGGGCAAACAGCGGGACTTTGCGGATATTTGGCTATTGAATAAATTCATTCGTTTGGTATTATTAATGCTTTTGTAAAAAACATAAAAAATATTTTCTTACGTTAATTAGAATTGTTTTGGAAAATTTTTGTGTTCTGAAAAGATATGCAATAACGTTTAACTTAATCGTGAACGCGTGGGAAGCCAACTGGTTGTGACCTGCGAAGTTCGAACGCTGCAGGTACAATAACCGGAATTTCCAGCACACAACGGGTACGTCTTCTCTGGTTTTCGTTGCTTGGGAAGTTAATAACCTTTTGCGTGATGCGGAGACGCACAATATGATCATATTCGTCCGGTCGCACACACACGGTATTGTCATTAGTGGCGTAGGATTTATAGTAGTTCATTTTCGCACCTATTGTTACTGTACGCAGCCGCGTACTTGAACTTTGCTTATCTGTAGTTTCCTAACGGTATGGTCTTGTTACATAAAATCGTTTTGTTTACTTAAACGCAGTTCTCTATTTCCTTGTCGGTAGGTAGAACAAAGTTTTGTTTTCCCAATTATTTTTTTTTATTTATTTCTCGTATTAGCAGGAAGTACCGCTCGGACTTTTACGATCGGTAATAAAACAGACCAAACGCTCAATTTCACCACTGGCGAATCCAAGCCTCATTACGGAGCCTCGGCTCCCGCTTCGACTTACGGAATCTGCACGCCTTTGATTGGCACGATTTATTGGCCACAGGTGGCGCCGTTATTCTCTCGCTACGCGTCCCGTTCCATCTATTCCATGGATCTTGCTTCCACAACCAAGATTTTCCGTAGCTGCGGGTCACTGACGATCTTCTGTAAAAGGACCAAGGCGCCTACGTTGTTTAGAGATCGAGCGACAAATGCGGTTGCCCTAATGTCTCGATTTATCTTAACGTTTCTTTGCTATCATGGTATCACTTTACTACTTTTAAGTTTTTTTTTTGTTGTAAAACGTTTTACCGCAATTTTATTATTTAATAAAAATGTACTTACCACTAAGAACTGAAGACGGTAGGAATGAAACCGCAATAAGAACCAGGGCCGGAAGCCCTGTAACCCACGCCGCCATGGCGTGTCCTGTAACAAATAAATTATTTTAATAAGGATATTATTATAACCAAAAATAATTTATATTTAATTCTTTCTTATTACGTTAACATCAAGATGGTTCGTTGTCGTGTTTTCGCTGAGTCGTCAATAAGGTCCTTGACGTTCTTTTAAGAGAACATTTCATTTCCGCTCGTCCAGATCTAATTGTTCTGAATTACAAATGCCACCTGGACGATCGCGTCAAGTTTTTTTTTGTTGGAGTTTGGTAATTAGCGATCTGTATCGGAAGTAAGTCATGCGTTGAGAGTCTTTCGAGAGGAGTTCGACGAAATTTTGGAGGGTTCTCGATGACGGAGTAGTTTTCGAATACGGTTTGTGAGAAGTACGATAATTGGCTTACTACGAATCGGTATTTTATTTTATTTTTTTCTTCTTCGATGAATTTAACCGAAACTATACTCTATTTTTTTATTCGGCTAAAACCGTTAAACACGGCTAAACCCGATATTTTCTAGTTCTAGGTCTACTATTAGTTCTAGTTTTAGTTCAATAAAAATATACGACATATTAATATCTTATCCTAACTAGCGCCAGCTACCACTGCCACTAAAACTAACACTAGACTGAGAACTAGAAACATTCGGATTTAGCCGCACGTCTCTCAAGACGGCTAAACCCGAATGATTCTAGTTCTAGGTCTTGTGATAGTTCTAGTGATAGTGTAAAACTAGATCTAACACTAGACCAAGAACTAGAAACATTCGAATTTAGCCGCACGTCTCTCAAGACGGCTAAACCCGAATTATTCTAGTTCTAGGTCTTGTCTTAGTTCTAGCTCTAGTGTTAGTTCTAGTTTTAGTTCAATAAAAATATACAACATAGTGATTTTTTAAGTTAACTAGCGCTAAACGGAAACGATACTAGAAAGTATCGGGTTTAATCGTGTGTCTAGTTCTAGCTCTAGTGTTAGTTACTAAGTTTTATTTGTTATTCAGCACTAGAATATTGTATATTTTTTTGAGCTATAACGGAAACTACCTTTCCAGGAAAATAAAGTATAATTTCAATCTTAACTTTTAAATCAATCAACAATATATCTATTCTCACCAGATTAATAACGTAACATTTCATAATAGATATTGTGACATAATGATGAAGATTTTTGCTTATTCGTTGTAAGTTCAATCATATAACGAAGGAGTAAAAACGTGCACGCACTTCCTATAGTTCGAATGCATCTTAAATCGAATTGACGCAACGGCATAATGACAAGGAATGGTTCAACCGGCTTGTAATTTCGTATGGATAATAGGTTTTAAATTGCAGTTGCTGGCTTTAGGAGGTGAGAATCAACGGTAATTGCTTTTCAACTTAAATTAATTCCTGAAATGTCGCCAAACATTATATTTAATCGTGAGAATTCTCTTATAGGCGAACGTAGCTATAAATGATTATGTTTTATTACTAGTAGGAAGAACAATATCAATTATAGTGTCTATTCTTTCTTTATAATAAATTCCCGACAAGAAAATATTTTCTAATTAACAGCTCAATACTTGTTTTATTTGATTATAGATATAACTGTACGTAACTGTACAATACTTTTTGCAAAAAGTTTTCCGAATGTATCAATAACCTTGTTCGGTGCAACGTTATAACTCGGCAGATCCATCGGTAACGGTACAGAAAAAAAATCAAAATGTGTCATGACGTCTGAAGCGCGTGTCGCGTACTCGTCTTATACAAACAAGACGTTCATGACGGGAGTCTTTGTATAGTTCAATTAAAATTCCTCAACCCACTTTTTCGTTGTATCACACTTGCACATTGTTCACCTACTTCAGAGCGCCGACTCTGAGTCGGTTTTGCGCATTCGTCAAATTCGATACGGTCTATTGATGGCGATGTGGCCGTCGAACCTTGCCAATTTGCATCTGACAATGTCTGCCGTTACCCTTAAGTAAAAAAAAATAAAATATGTTTATATATTATAACTCAAATTTTCAATCATTCTTAGTAATTAATCTCAACGAAGTGTTGTGATGCTTTAAGTGGTCGAATCCATTAAAAACGAACACTATATCTGAGCGGATGTATTCATCGTGCTTATTAATGTTTCGGTTAAGTTTCAATGAATTTTTCTATAGACAGGGCAATAATTATCTTAAACACATGTCGCTAGGTACCTCGTAACACGAGAACAGTTCTCTTTGCCTACGCCAGACACGCATTTCCTGATGGGTTCTCGAGAAATCTGGTATGTCGCCAGCCGATACGTGCGCTAACGCCACCATGTGGCTAGATAATGTGTAAGAGGCAGATGTTATATTACCTAACCATTCAGTTTTACGCAGTGTAAAGTTACCAATATGTTCCGAAACTTGACAAGTGAAACACTTGACATTCATGCCATTAATTATTGCTAATGTATTACTCTACTTTCCGCTTTATACCCACAATCAATGTTAATTATGTGAATTGAGATGTAGTCATTAAGAAGGTACCATGAGCTAATTGTATTGTAAAATCCTGTCTTCGAAGTTTCCCATGAGATAATTAAAGCGCAATAGATTGCGATAAATAAAACAATTAACTTGTGCCGTTAAATTCGCCATCAAGTGCTTTATGATCAAGACTTATAAATTATTAAGTTGTAATTGAGGATAATTTTTAAATAAAGTTTTACACAGTGACATCGTGGTATGGATAAAAATAAGGACAATGCAAATTTTATAATCCACTTATGTATTCTTTATTAGTATTCCTACACGATGCCCACTCGTGTACTACATACATGACCCTCCTTTCATGTCTAATGAGTTACAAGCAATCGGAATTCGCGCTGAATCCTCAATGAGCTCAAAATTCGAGTTGCAAACGTCGCAATGAAGTCTCTTCGGGTGTTGGAACTTAATTCCGACTCCCGTTGGGTATCGCGTACCGTCTATTTTATTCTATTAAAATTGTTGTACGTGCTGATATGCCCGGAATCAATTTTGTGCTCGACGGTCGACTGAATTCTAATGCCTCGCATGATTTGTTATGCACCGCAAACACTGGCCAGTTGATTGTTTCAGCCATATCGCGTGCATTTTCTACACAATTTAACGTTTATAATAGGAAAGTGTCGTTAACACGACAACACCTTTCGTCGCTACATTACACCACGTTTGCTACTACCGATTTGACTACAACCACTGAATAGACATTCCTGTGATTTATTTTTTTTTCTTTTAATTATTTATTTGCGGGTAATTTCGCAACGTTTTTTAAATGACCTTATCGTTAAACAATATAAAACGTTATAGTCATACAAACAACTTCGTAGAAAATTGTTACAACAGAAACAATCGCAATTTCAAATACTCTGTTTATTGCTACACGATTTATTAGTTTCTAAAAAAGAGATGTTTTTGTGTAAACAAAAAGTATTGTGCGTTTAATATTTTTCATTGTTGAAGAGGCTTTTATAATTTATCTCAAGACTTTATAGAAGCCATAAAAGCGTTTACCTCAGGTTCTTAAATAGTTTCACAGTTCATAAACCCCTAGTGTACAATATACTTTCCAGCCATCCAATACCCAACGTGATATTGAGAAAACAAGCTGAGATGAGTACCGAATGGTCCACAATAAGCGCATAATCTTGTAGGATGGAAATTTTTAACCAGATCTACTCGGATAAGCGGGTACAGCATCGATAATCTGTATAATTTGACGTAATATCGACGTAACCACGTGTAATTCAGCATTGGATTAGCTGGCGGTGACCGCACCGACGTTTTCTCTTCTTGCAGTTCTCGACCGACGATGGCCACACGAGAACAACGCCAAGGTCAATATTAACAGTACACTGACCATTACCGTATTCTGCGATGCAAGTGTTCACGTCTTCTAGGAAAGCGAAACGACGCCGGCACATAATAACCGACGCGGATTCTTCACCTGGACGCTACATATTTATTATACTCTATTGGAATTCGATGTTTTGTTACCTCTGGAGTTCAAATTTTCTTTAAATTATAATCTTTATTGAGATTTTATTTGAATTATTTTCAATTTACCAAGATTGTTGTCTTGGTTGTTTTCTGCAACGACTTAATTGCTTTATGTACAAGATCTCCATCCTGTATTTAATAACGGTCATAAGTTATAACTTACGAGCGACGATAAGAATCCTATTTGTCATCATGTTTCCATAATAGCGTGAACAGCTACCGGGCAGGTGCCAACAAGGGAATCAATCAGCGCCAATGGCAATCCGAGCGAAATGAAATTACCGAGTGCAATTTAAATATTAAGGAGGTAGATTCTCAACGATGATAAAACGAACGACCAATTAGCTCGAAGCGTGCTGTTGGGACGGTCATAATTCCAACGAACGATGGAAACGAATTGCGCGCGTAACGCGGTGGTGGCAAATTTAAATTGACTTTGGATCGCTATCCGAGTTCAGCCTCTACAGGTGTCGTATGTATTTACATACATGAATGACAATGGTATTGTAATCCGGTCCCAGATCGGCGAGATGACATCCTTCAGTCTGCCGCTGCGGTATCGTTGCAAAACCGATTTAAGACCACCCGTACAAAGACCACCATAAACCACTTGGTACATACAATCAAATCAAGCGGTTCTTTTGTCTTCCGACCTATCCTGCATTCATCGGCTATTAATCCACCTTGGAATTTCATTTTGTCTTCTTGAATTACCATAGTAACTAGCCGTAACCGTCTTCTTGTTCTCAGATAACCAAACAAAAACTAGCGTCAGTTATAATTGTTGATAAATCATCGGTGTAATTGGATTGTATTGCTTCGATTAATGAAAGTGCGGGCGAGAAAGCCCACATTGAAAGTGTGAAGTCGGAAAGTGACGTGAAAGGATGCGATTGCATAAAAGGTAGGTTGGCATGTATGAGAGGTTTCAATTTCTCAATATTGGCCACGCTTCGACACGCTATAGACCTACTAAACTTTGTATGTGTTATAATATGAAACTTACCCACGGTTGAGTTATTGAACGAAAGTTCTATCACATTTTTAATTATAAAATAAACGATTAATCCGAATTTAAAAGGAACGTAAAAAGACTGTTTGTGTATAAAATAACGTGAGATAAGTACGAAATAACTTATTGATTTTACGCTACATTAAGTAAGACAATGAGCTGTAGCCGAGGTAATATAAACTCTGGATTTATATAGATTATTCTGTTAATAAGTAATCTAAAGTAACATTATTGTTATTAATAAGATTTAATTTTTTATAAAAAAAAAGAACGGGATTTGAAAATCGTTCAAGACATTATTAAATAACGTGTAATAAAGTTAATAGCAGTATTATTACCACAAACACCCGCCTTGAGCCGGAACAATTTATGTCAAGGTCTCAAAAGTGTGATTATTTCACGTCCTCTTTATGATAATTGTCACAAAAAGCTTAATAGCTGAAGCAGCTTGAACGATGTCCATTTGGCATTTCCTTTCGGAAAGGTGTCGTTTCATTCCCGACGGAATATACAGGGTGTGACGTGCCCGAGGAATGCCAACATTGGCCGCGATCGCGGAAAAAGCCATGATCCTGTCCGACGTCGTGAGAAACGTGCCGACTTCAAAGAGCGGCAGATAACGGGTCCGTTGCGAAATGTATCATGGCAATGGATGTCTCTCCTTTGGTATCTGCTACAAATCACTTCCTCTATAAAATCGCTCCATTATGGGAGAGATGCCTTCGTTTGTTTATTGCCGGCCGTTCTGCGACCGCAACCTCGATATTGAACTGCGCCACGGGAACATTATGAAACGACGAGGAAGGATTATAATTTCAAACAAAAATTTACAATTATTGTGAGAACTTTCTTCATGTTCATTTAACTCAACTGTTACTGTAATTCTCTTATTCGTTGATAAATTTACGATTACTCTTCCATACAAAATTAAGAATGTTTTAAAGACTTCCGTGAATTCATAATGATTTATTTCTCATATTTAACGACTTGGTCATTATATAATTTTATTAATGTGCAAATCAATCGTTAATAAACGAGTCGACAGGTGCATGAGAACAAAAATTTTGTTGGAGCCGGTCCTGCAGCAGAGATTGCGTTGCTTACCGTTCGCGTCTTTTATCACCTTTCACTGGGCGAGAGATGGCAACGGTCCCGATGGATTGTTTCCATTTGTTCGTTACGAAACCGAGCGGTTACGACCTGGGGGGGACAACGCGTACGTCGTCGCGTTTGTGGAACGCGCCTCGGCCAATGTCAATGGCACCAGGCCACACTCAGTTCTGATTCACCGGGGAAATGCGAAATCGCGCTCTTAGATAATCACGCCTGAACTTGACCAAGATGACGACATTGATTCAATAATCGATTAAACATAAAATTAATGATGCAAAAGAATATTTTTTTGTTAAGCTGATGATGTTGAATAAAGATCATTTTATGTGAAAGATAATTTCAATTCAATTTGTGTGACCTAGTTGATGAACTTAATTTTGTTCCTTTGTAATCGAAATACGAGTGGATCAAATCAATTTAGTTGTTTCGTCATTAAAATAGTCCAGAGATCGGTATCGCGAGGATTTTAATTAACCCTAATTCCGTATGGAACCGATTTGGTGTGATATTTAGAAACGCATCGACCGGCACATCTAGGCGGTAAGACAATTATCCGTTGTGTCTTAAATGTTACAGCCCGGAATAAATGTCACGCGTTTGCGCTTTACGTTGCGGCATCCGAAAGTTTTCGTCCATTAAAACGTGATTTATCATCCCTCGGTCCATCTTGGTCATTTCTCAATATCTATTGTCTTCTCCAAAACGGTACACTGCGTGAATTTTAAGATTACGTTTTCATAAGAATCGGTATTATTCCAAGAAACGTCGTTAATAGTCGAAGGTATATATGTATAGGACATACGCGCATAACGCAGAGTACGTTGGCTTCAAAACGAAGCCGAAGTCTCTTGACGAGGAGGAGTGTGCTTTGGTATCTTTTTGTACATGGCGGAGGCCAGTTGACACAAAAAGATGGAGCAAAAAAGCAAAGCAAAGAACTCCTGTGTAAATAACTAGAATAAGAGATGAACGAAAGAAGCTGTGAAGACCGATAAGTGTACCAGTCGCGGCTGAGTAGAGACAATGTCAGTGGGCAAAGTAAACTGACCGAGAGCCTATGTACTATTTACCAATGCATCTGGGCGACCGTGGAAGAAGTCAAACATCGACGAGTTCCCACGGGCTAAAAATAAATTCTTTCCTATATTCTACTAGGAACGGGCGTCTATGGAATTCTCCACATTTAGTATTCAAAGCGACGCGACAGTCTGATACTTTGTGCAATTATTATACAAGACGCTTTATAGTGTCCGGTCGGCGCTTGAAATATTTAAGACTTGATTTATGGCGATCCTCTGTAACAGTTTTAATACCGGTTCCGTTGCTCCGCTTTAGTTTCCGAATAAAAGCCGGTCTACTTACGAAACTGACACAATGGGCCCGTTGAAGAATTGACCCAAAAATTACATTTAAATATGTTATTTTTATCACAAAAACTAAATTTTCTTCAAATTCTCTTAATAAAATTTACAAAGTTATTTTCAATTTTCAAATATTTTCATAATTTCATTATTTTAAAATAACTAAAATTTCATAAATATAAAGTTCTAATGTCTTAAGTTTTATATTTACATAAAAATTTTGAACATTTATTGCAAAATGAATAAAATAAAAAAATATTTTTTGGGAATTAACACTATTATTACAAATATACTGCAGTTAGCTTTTTAAGCTCCTTATAACAAATTATTTTGGCAATTTTAGAACATATTTTGAAATTTACTTAATTATTGATACGAATAATTTCAAACAATTTCTTTAGAATATATAATTTAAATATTCAAAAATCTAACAGTAAGGAAACAGATTTTTTTTTGAAACCTCATTTTTACTAAAATCATTTTCTGCAATAAGATGATAAATGTAGCAATTAATTTTATGTTAACACTTCACATTAAATAGTTTGCTTTAATGTCTGTATTTGAAAAGTTAGCTTTTTAAGCTCCAATCTATAACAAATTATTTTGGCAATTTTAGAAAATATTTTGAAATTTACTGATACTTAATTATTGACACGAATAATTTCAAACAATTTCTTTACAATATACAATTTAAATATTAAAAAATCTAACAGTAAGAAAACAGATTTTTTTTGAAACCTCATTTTTGCTAAAATTATTTTCTGCAATAAGATGATAAATGTAGCAATTAATTTGATGTTAACATTTTACATTAAATAGTTTAATGTCTGTATTTGAAAAGTCGATGAAGTCGCACTAATGACATTGGTAGAGATTTCTATACGAAGCCGGTTAAGTGCTCACCGAAATGATTATATTGAAGTAAAGAACTTACCTCTATATGTATTCACGCGGCGAAACCACAGCGGGGCTGCAGGACAAATCGAATCAATCGAATCACAGAGAATCACTAAGTTCCTCAAAATTGAGTTGATAAAATCACAAGTCCTCTGTGTTGCAGGAATAACTAAGTTTTCAGAAAACCCAAAGGGTTGTTTGGTGCTCGCGGTAGATCGCGCCTTCACTTCACTGGATGTTCTGGCAAACTGTGCTGGCAGGATACGTCGTATTCGACTGCTGGTAGACACAGAAGTGCGGAAAGGAGCAAAGAAGAAGAAGCAGCAGCAGCCAGCGACTGAGTGGCGGCCGGCCGGGCGTTTCGTCCTGTGTTGTGTGTGCGAACTGACGGATTACCGACCAGGAGTGAACTCGTGCGAAGCTCCTCGACTTGAGTTTAAATAGTCTGGGCGCGGGGGAATGGCCCCGCTAAGCTCTTCGGCGGTGACTCCGGTGCTACCACGACTAATTCTGATTGGCCCGCCCGAGGGTAGAGAAGAAATAAGCCAGGAATGCGGCGAGCGACTCTCTCGGGCTCCGGTGCTGCTGATGTCGGCGGACGAACCGCTCGCAGATCTTCCACGATGTCGTCTCAAGAACACCTATACCCTCTTCTCTCCGTGTGTATATCTGTTTATACTTCAGCAATCTCTTCACTTTTCAACACATCAAAATATATCCATATTAACCTTTACAGTAAAAGTCGCGAAACATCCAATTCAGGTATAAAAACTTTAGTAGAAATTTAGTATTTTGTAGAAACAATTAAAACTCTTCACTTAAACAATAAAAAAATTATGGTATCGTTGACAAGATAATTGAGTATAAAAGTTCCACTAATTAAAAATAATGTAATAAACAGCAAAATAGTCACGTCCTAAGCAATGTTTCATTTTTTTGTGTCTACAAATACAAACAATCACTGCATCTCTTCATCATCATCGTTTAAGTACCATAAGTAATTATACTTTAAAGACTACCATGATAATTTGTGGTATTTTTGATCGTAAAACGAGTAATTATGTCTCGGAAAACGGTTCAGAAAATAACTAAAAAGAGAGGGAAACTACGGCGGATACATTCAGTTTAGCCCAGGAATATTTTAGTGTACAACATGTATGTAGTGAGCTAACTGGTAGAGATGAAAGGTTTCCGCTTCGAATCAACGTTTAAATGGAAACCGTATTCCTTTCGTGTTTCCGATTTCCTATACACCTTCTATATGTTCTGAAGGATAAATAGTGAATTCAATAGAAACCGGGAGGTTTCCATGTAATCATTTATAAATAGAATCGTAAACTGAGAAATATAATCAAAATCTCACGTTAGTAAAGACGCCTTGTGTAATAACCCCAATTCAACGCCCCCATTTTATAGCGAGGGACAAAAATCAATACAATCCGCGAGTATTACGCACTCAGTCGTCCACTTTTGTTAGCACCCCAAGTTTATTCTCGATTGTGTGAACCCTCCGTTATCTTACAACGTTTGTACACGTTCGTTTAATAATTCAAGTATATCTGTTTGAAATTTGGAATCGTATAGTGGGTTGATTGTCGCCTACGGTAACACCTCAAACGAGTTTTTATGCATATTTCTTCTCTAGTATTTTAGAGTAACGAAAGTGATGACGCATCAATAGGTCAAATGGTATATCCTTTTCATTCTTGAATATGAAATCTTTTTTGTTATGAAGTCATGAACTTCAAGGTAATTATTTTGGCGAAATATCCTTTCTGTTAATTGTTAATGAAAGAATCGGTTTAATTAAGTTGTTGTAACATCGAAGATGAATAATAATAAATTAATTTTGTTGGCCTTTCGTTATAAACAAGGTGTTTGCTTAATTGGATTGAAATTTGGAGAGGAACTGCGTCAATAACGCCCGAGGTTGATATGAAAACGCCTCGGAAATAACAATTTCTTTCTATACCACACAATTGAATCGATTGCGTCAGGTATTATTAATCGACGTGCGATTATCGGGATTGTTCTCAAAAAACGACGTCTTTGAATGGGACGGTAACAAGGTGATGGAAGTCGTAATTCCCCGTTGTGCACGTACAACCTAGAATTCCAACGGCGATACACTTTTCGACAATTACCAAAAGTGAACATTCGTGTCACGCCTAACTGTTTTTTAGACTCTCTCTCATACCAGATTTGATGGAAATGATAAGTGCACTATAAAAAAAATAAGCTAATAAAAATATTATTATTCGCGTTAGCGGAAAACGGACCCGGGCTATCTAGCGGTAAAATATTTAAATATCGGATTCTACGGCCTCCAATTCCCACGGAAATAAAAACCGAAATTGTTGTTTAAGCGCTGCTTTAAGTGCGAATTACCATACACTCGGACCATCTGTGTATACTTAAGGTGTGAACATGCGCGCGTAATCACAAAGTACCGGAAAATTGCATAATGCACAAAGTTACAACACTTTTATTTTGATATAATTAAGGGATTAAGACTTTAACATATACGAATTTAAAAACATTTATACAAACAAGAAATCGTTTAGAGTTCTTTTACCTTTAATGTTTGTTTTCATTGAGTCACGAGATGAGTTGTTTCATTTTCCCAAATTGCTTGTTGTTCCCAAACAAAATCTTTAAACACAGGTAGCAAATAAATCAAGAATTTCTGGGAAATTAACGTAATTTGTCTTCTTGGAGTTATGAGAATCATTTATTTTTCTAAAGAAAATTCCAATGGAAATTAAATCAGATTAAAAATATTTTAAACGATGACAAATTAGTAGATAATTTTTTAATCATTCGATAACGGAAACGAAAAAACTTGTAAACAATATGAGAAATCATTTCATTAATATATTTCTTGAACAACACTTTAAAAAATATATATAATGTATATTGTATGGGAATACGATCTCCTTATAATATTAAGTTTTTTTTTAAGATGACGTTCAGCTACGGGAGAATATTTCGCTGATGCAGACAATTCTGCAAATATTGATCCTTTGTTAATGAGGAGCTTATTTCAAATGATGTGAAAAGATTGCATCTCAATAGCGGAAAAAACGATTTTGCAGTAATAACAAGCCATAAATTTATGTCAAAAGAGAGGAGATGAGGACTAGTTCCTCGAAACATGTAGAAAGATAAATAAAGAAACCCCAAATTGGACAAAAAAAAATGGTTTATGACAAAAAAGTGAGAATATCCAGAAAACGGAAATAGTTTGCTAAAGAACGAAAAGGTATATATGAAGATGAGCAAATAGCAGAAAAAATAATCGACATCTGCGAACAAGTTTTTACGTACAAACAAGTTACAAAAGCAATAATGTAGTAACATGTATTACATAAAAGCGGACAGAAAAAGCGTCACAATAAAAGCAAGAAGGAACGGAAAGTAATGTACTAAAGAACATGAAAAACGGTGAAGAAAGCAGCACTACACTCGAAAGCAGAAAACCTGAAAACCAGAAGATTAGCTTCTTAAACATCAACAAGCTTCCTAAAAGAAAAGAAGGTTATATCGAAATGTCAATATGATTGCAAAAGACAGATAAGTGCATTGATGCTAGTCGAAAATCTAGCAATGCTTGTACATAGGGGAAAGGAGGATAGAAGGCGGCTACTAGTGGCATGCTTAGACATGGAAAATGTGTATGACAAAACTTAAAGAAAAGAATTATTACACAAACTAGCAAAAAAGATATCTGCAGCTTCTACTTGGAGAGCCAATACTTCAACGTAAAGTTAAACGAAGTTACAAAATAGTAACTAAAAGACTGTCTTATTGTTCATCCATATTGCTCATTTTTTTTAAGCACATCATACTGATGTATCAATAAAACCACAATGAAAAAAATTAAGGAAAAAACGCAACAAATTATCACTTGGTCACAAAATGGAAAATTAAAAGTAATATATGTAAAATCGAAATAGTAAGATTAACTTGGAAAAAGGTACAAAAATTAGAATGTATGAATACGATGGTTGTAGATATTTATCTGTAATATAACAGAAAAAATTAGGCATATGCTAACAACATAGAACTCGCATACATTCTTTTAATGATTTGAAAAAAGTTTATATAAACTTATTTCCTAAAATCATCCAATAGGAAGTTATAACCGCTTGAAGTTCCACTCATCAAATTTTTTTTTTTTCAATAAAGTGGTAATTCCACTTGTGAAATTCCGAATAGTAGTTGATTACCTTATAATCCTTTGATGTTCCACTCAAAAACACTCACCTTTTATACCCTTTTCGAAAAAAGTGAACTTTGAAGTGGAGCTTCGGGGGATTGAATACATAAAAAAAATAGCCTTGAAAGAAACGAAGAAATGAACTAAGTACAGAATGAAGTCATTCAAGAATTTAAATTTCATCAAAATCAAAAAGTTCCCAATATAATTCTAGAGCAACGTCTCTAATGAATAATAATTATCTAAAAGTCCCGTTTTGCTGACGTACCTTTTTTAAGCGTTAAGGATATTTTCCTAATAAAAATGCTAAGTTGTTTTAAAATACTAATACTAAGATCAGTTTTTTATCGATGACTATTAATCTATCAATTTATTGACGTTTTATACTAAGAAGGCGTAAACATGGGAAAACCACGGTATACAACATTCAAATAGAAAGACATTGGATCAACTTTTTTTTTGATAGTGCGGGTATTCTCATCATGCAGGAATCTCCAAAGAATCACTGAGGAAGCACATCGTGCCAATTAGATCTGGATTTTCTCGCAGCGCAGCGATTTAATTTACATAAATTTAAATTACTAATTTAACACTCGCAGTCTTATTGGCAATCATCGGGCATATGGGAGTCTCGACTTGCATTTCGACTGTAGAATGCACAAAACTAACGTTGCTGTATCGCGGGATAGGCGTTGTGGGTGCAATGTTAATGGAGTTAAATAACGTGAATCATTCAATAGAGGCTTTACCTTATTACGTGATTCGATAATGTTCTCAAGGTTTCTTTCCCGTGTAAAGTTTGTTGCCGATTTTCTGTGTAAGATTCTACAAAAAGAAATACGGCGAAGACACTAAGAGGTTGTTTCTATCTTTATCTTTTACGTTGAAAAGATTAAAAATATCACCGCCATAGAAGATTCTGTTTATGTTATGTCTATAAAACGTATAGATTCAGTTAGCTATCTTGCGAGGTAGACCAACAAAAGGTGGTTTCGTATGGTATCATCAAAAATTTTATTATTATCTATCTTGCGGTACATTTATAGTAAAACATTCTTATATATCTTGGATAAACTTTTTAAATAGCCATTGACGTTCGCTGCGGTATCAAAAAGTTCAATTTATCAAGACGCACTAGTGGTAACAGTATCTTCGGAAGGAATACTACAAGCTCAAAAACTTATTAAGATTTATTTGATGACAACGACCCCATGAAAGCGAATATAATGGAGAAACACGGCGACGGCGGTACAGTCTCGCCAAAGATTTATATTCCTGCAAGGGTATTTCAATTTTAATCGCAATATTTTAACATGTTCCTTATCTAATAACTCCTACATCCTTAACATCACACGAAAACTAAAATAGAGATTCTCATGTTTCCAGTTAACAGTTTCTTATTGTGAATTTAAAAGTCATTAAAACGTGATTTATTTCAATTCTCGATCAAGCGACAAACCCTTATTTTATCTCGTAAAATTTTCGCAATTTTAATCTTGTTTTTTTTTTCTGGAAAAAGTAAATAAGAAAATTACGTACCTATTGTCACGATAAACACGAGCACACTGTACCGACGTCGCGTCGGTGAAGCGTCGCGATGCTGTGGTACACGCGATTAGAAAGGGACGAGGTGCGCACGTGCGCACCAGACCTACCCCTATAAAACGTCCCTGTCGCTATTGAACCGTAGAAGGTTCGCGCAGCAACTTTCCCTTTTCCAGAGCAAAGCAATTTTCTAAGCTGTAATCATGCTGGCGTAACCTGTTTATTCTGTTTCACTGATCTGGTTAATTAAAAAAAGAACATGGGATGTAAAGGAAATGGATAAGAAATAATAAAATATCTTAATAACATTCTCGTTTTTATACAATTGCTGTTCCCAGCTCAGCAAATTCTTAAATATTAAATTTATCCATTTATGAGATACTTTTACAAAGAAGTTATTTAATTTTTATTCAGAGACTAATCTTCCAAGAAAAAAAAATGCCACAGCATACAAACATTTTATTAATTACAGGCACACAACCGAACAAATTACTACACAACTCGCGTCTTTGTTGGTCGGTGCCTTTGAACTTTTAACTCGAATTTCCTTTCGGCCCACCACAGTAGCCCAGAATCGGTAGCCTAATACCCTCACGCATTCACCACCAAATTAAGCTCTAATGACATCCATGAATCAATTTCCTAATTACCAACCAGATGTATGGAATTAAATGAACGTCATTGTGAAGTTTTTACCCTTTACCACATGCGGTTTCATTTGTCATGCTTTCCTATATATTTATTTCATTTTTTGTTAATACATCTAGAAAATGCTTTGAGGTGACGCATCTGGATTCAATTACACGTAACGAAACGTTTTTCTAATGGAACTGTACTCTCACCCTTGTCCCCTGTGCACATATCCTGTTAAAGTTTTGGGATTCAATTGCGTCTTTTTCGGTTGATTAATATTTTTGTGAAAATCGCATGTTTTATTCATGGGAGGGGGTCGTCTAATCCCTAAAGCTGCCCGAAGTGGAATGAATGAAGTTTGGGAAAGATAATATTTTTGTCAGGCGTGGCAAGAGCACGTGCCCTTCTTTATTTTGACGTGGCAGAAGGTTCAGGACCATCTGCGTAGGGTTCTATAGAAACTCTCTAATAAATGACGATCCATGTTGCCAAAATCACCTGGGAGTTTAGGGAACACACAAAACACAATAAGAACTCCCCGTTGTGTTTATTATAAAATTTTTTATATAAATATATACAAAATAATTGCTAAATCTAATTAGTCGATAAGGAAGCCTTCAATTTAAAACTTCAGTATACATTAATTATGTAGTAAACAATATTTTATCCGTCATTAAATGCTTTCATGGTCACTCACAAAAGATTAAGACGTATATTTTAAAAATAGAATGTTAACGCGTAATTTATTTTATATGTATCCGATAAATAGTCGCTTCCTGAACAATCCTCATAGCTTTACCTTTACCAAATTAATCATTAAAAAGTACATCATTATCTTTTTAATGTTTATCATCCTTGTAATTATTTGCCGAACGGTTAACATTTTTTATAGGATGCCAATTAAACCGTAAGCACCATCCGTTGCAGTTATGTAGCTGTTTACCAGAAAAAGATTTGACAATTATGTGTTGAGGCGAACAATTAATAAAAAAATAATAAGCAATTTACTTCCGAACGTTCCACACATTTTTTTTCCATGCTATAGTTATGGTTAAATGAGAAAAAACTGGGAAGACAATAACCATCCAACCGAAGTTGAAGGAATATTCCCATATTACGGACGAATTGTTATGCCAGCACAAGGTCAAGAAGATTCCACGTTGCTCTGCTGTGAAAGTACGACAAGGGGTCATAGTAACAGTATTTACCACAAGCGAGTAAAATTTTATTTATTGCGAAAATACGCGCGGTATATTCTTTTTAGTGTTGCCCTGGTCAGTTCTTTGTGTATCGTAAAAAGCAAATTGATTCCTCCTTTGAAAATCCATGATTCACACTCCAGCGAGCTTAAGATCTTTTTATTTGGGCGTGGTACCGTTACCATTTTATTATTAATGTTTCGGATTTTGTTAAAGAACTATTGTCAAGAATGAAACGTGCTTATTCAACATTTAATAACTAATTGGTTGTTTTTTTTAGATAAATTAATCTCATAGAAACACTTTTTATGGAAATGTAATAAATTGAATAGGAATTAAACTGTATATTTGGTAAATATTTAAAAATAATATTAATGAAGAGAAGAGAAAAGAGATTGTGTTGACGATAAAAGTCAACCCAAACAAGATAAAGGAATCATTTAAGTTTTAAAAGAGTATACTATTTATTGAAGCACAAAGAAACACCTTCATGGGAGTCCGAATTGTTTTTGCTTGACCTAAGATCTACTTATTCACTTTCCCGTTCCCTGATTTGTTTCAATGTTCCAAATTGCCATGTTTTTTGCCTTCTGGAAGAGAACCTGAGTCTTCTTGTGATGATTCTTCGACTGTTGGTGGTTATCATAGATAAATTCTCCTCTTTAGGTGTGGCCACAAGTATTAGTATTCTTATTTAATGCGTTTTTCGCCTCCTTTTTCTTCCTACACTTTTTACATGCAGTTATTTGCTGTAAAATTTAAATTTCGCACCACTGCCAAACGTATTTAGTATTATATAATATAAACTATTTAGTGTTATCACTGATGTCATAAATTATGTTTGCATTTCTTTGTGTAATAAATTACTTGATTAGATTAACGACGTAATGAAATTGATTAGATTTAAGAGAAAATTCAAATGAGTTTTGCAAGTTAATAGCTACTTCTTGGCACAAGAATCTTATTTATATTCATGTATGTATCATTTTTTGACCGTTCATATCTCGATTATGCATCTTTTGAAATAAAGTTGTTATGATAGAGTCAACAAATCGACATATAATGCTATTTTTAATTTTCTTTAACATTTTTTATATTATTTGAAATTAACAATTATTAATTAAAACTTTAATTTCTTCGTAATAAATCATACAAGAAAATTTCTAACCAATATCCAGTAAGGTCCCCCTATTTATATTAAAGCGCCTGTCAATCAAATTTTAACCCCTCTCTGAGAATTATATTGGATCCGTTCCCTGTTTATTATCCCTTGATCGTTTATCATCTTACATATAATAGCGAAAGAAAAAGATTTATCTCAAGGTTTATTCTTTAAGATAAATATTAAAACCATCAATTATTTATTCGTCCTTATATTTCTGAATCATTCGTACTAAGCAATAATAATTATTATCTTTTGCAATACTCATTTATACAAGTCTTGCCATGGTCACTAACAACTTCGAACACGTTATCAAAATATTTTTTTCAATGAAAATCCTTGGAAGTGAACAAGATTGTATAACGTAATAATTACGTTATCGATTGCGTAAATAGAAATAGAGAAATGCGCACTGAAAAACGCACTTTCTCTGTCACTTCCCAAGCCGTAATGACTAAAGAGGCCAAGTTCATCAGCAGTTACGCTAAACGAGTTCAAAGTCAGCGGCGAAAGTTAAGGCGCTCGGCCGATGTCATGGTTATTGCACAGTGTGTGCACAAATGCAAGTGACAAGTATAGTGTATAATGTAATAAATCTATTTCTTATTGTTATATTGTTTTCGTAGAATTGTTTTTAAATGGAAAAAAGAATACAAAGCGCAGAAAAACAAAAAACAATGAGGTTGGTTTGTTGAAGCTGCTGTTGGTTTGTAGCCAATTTTAAATCTATTGTCTTACGCTTTTCTTTAATGAAACCACTAGACAATCTACAGAAACCGTTTGCGGGTTTAGCCTTATTGTTATCGCGTTTTAGATGCCATTTTCGTATCAGGTTGCAAGCCGTTAGTGACGATAATCGATCTTTCCATCAAAAGATTGATTTCAATAAAAACCACATTTTATATCGTTTCATTCTTATCTGGTTTTCTCATCATGTACGATTATAGATCATAAATATATTAATTTTGACATCCTCATATGTACTTTACCATAACCGATCGAAAAACACTTATTAAACCGAACAATACCGTTTCGTACAAATATATTTAACGGTAGCTGAATTTTCTCAACTGGTTGCTAATTCTTTGATTTTAAACGTGGGTCTGATATAGTTGCCCTATAAGAGGGTGGTCCACGTGTTTTACAACCGTCAATGCCTATTTTTGTAAACGCTGTTTAAAGGTTATTTTCGTCAACTGTAAATGCAGACGTTAACTTCCTCTTCGTTTGAGTTATTGCACCAGCATCACATTAGAAGAACAAACTAGATGTATGTGTGAACGAATAAAAAGCTTTTTGTTTTTGTAATGTAGGTTCAATAATGTTTTACAGGTTTTGTTTGTTAAAAAATCTAACAATTATAAAAAACGTAAAGGTTTATTTAGAAGCAACCTGGAAGGATAAGTAGATAATGAAAATTTGATTCATCAGATTTTGAATTCACAGCCTTCAACGCCGAACATGTTCAAACAAGTATGATGAAGTCTAGCAGCTGTATTGGCGAAATCTGCATTAGGTCTGCAACACCTTTACGAACATTGGTATAAAGTAACTGTGCAAACCCATATACTTAGTTTCGAGTAATGCATAAAACAAAATAAAATAATAATCATATAAATTAATAAAATTATATGCCGAAACCCGGGATTGAACCGGGGACCTTTAGATCTTCAGTCTAACGCTCTCCCAACTGAGCTATTTCGGCTGTACTTTAAAGGAAAACTTATATTTAGGAATTGTTATTTGATCTAAAAGTTGCAAAATTGATGATACCATCTGATAACTGAGACTTTATTACTGGTACAAAGATTAAGCAATTTTCCCTCCACTCAGAGCAGAGTTAATGAAGTTTCTTATATCGAAAAACTTTGTGCATTTCCAGTTTAACATCCTTGTTAGTTCATATGATTACTTTGTTGATCTGCATATTCTTAGATAGATGCACACCAAGGAAAATGCAAACACCTGATTAAAACCAACGTCTTGCTTTCTCCTCTGCGTGTCCGTTACGTTTTAACGAAGATTTAGCCTTTGATGTACTGCAATATGAATTGTTCTTGTAACCTTTTGACAAAAAATTGAATGAATTTATCTTGTCAGAAAAATTGAGTTGAAGAACGGTATAAACATTACATCTCCCATAAAAGTAAATGTAAATTTTCAAGAAAACCAATTTTCTTTAACGAAGAATTGTTGAAGAATGCGGGTTCACTTATAAACAATACTTACAAACAACGGTACGTACTTCCTTCGTGTAATTGTCGTGTTTAGTAATAGATACGAGGAATTAACTATGGCAGGCCGAGCAGTTACAAATGACTGTAATATATTATCCGCGAACAATTACCGAGCCACTTACAGGCGCGCCTGCATCAACAAGTTAACATCCATCTCTAAATTACGCAAAACTCCAAATCGTCCGCATGGCGTAAGTTGATTACAATTTGATTGTTCGAGCGGATGTTAGACAATTTGGCAAACTAATATCGTAGAGTGCAGACTCATTTCGCCCCCGTTAATAGACTACCATTAAGACCGCAACATTGATTTATATCACTTTGAACGCAAGTTCTTATAATTTGGACCCCGATGGAAACGTCAGTTCCAATGGAGCCATATCGTCGACCCTCTAATGGATTTTCTACTTGCCTTTGTCGGCTTGTTTGGACAGTAACGTTATACTTCTGGTGGAGACGTTACCTCGAGATTATTCTTGTTTTACCACTGCATAACTCAAATAGACGGTTGGTGTGATATTTGATTTAAAACGGCGAGAGAAAAAAATTTTAGGAGTAAAAAATAAAATAGATGAGTATCCAATTGTTTAAAGTTTAAAGTTACGGAAAATTGAACGATTTATATTAACGAATTCGAGGAATTGCTCACAGTCGGGGTCCTTCTCCGACAAAGGAAACGGGCGTATCCTGCTTAACCACCCTATAGGAAATACGACACCAAAGTCTGGTCTTTTGAAACTTCACACGGCTGCCGTTAACGACGCAAAGTCGACAAACTTCAATTACCGACCAGAAGTTTGTTTGGGCCTGCCATTAGACAATGATAGGGTTACGGTACCTTCAATTTACAAACATGGGCGTCGACATCGCTCAGACTTGCTGCTAATTGGCGCTGATTGACTCCGAACTGAGCTTTGCGACAACCGGATTTCAATTGGACTAATTCGATTTCGCTGTACTCTATAAAATAATGAACGTAGACGTCCTAACTCAACTTTGGGGTTATCAACCTTGAATTATATTGTTTTAATTTCAGATTTAATTTAAGATCATACAGTTTTTATTCTAGGTTGTGATGGTTGTAATAACTAAACGAATAAAAGAAATTGCTTTTATGGCAATAATAAGCGCCATAGGGAAATTGCACTATTGAAAATAAAGTTTTATTGCTCCTGGATAACCACGAATCTCATATTACGGTAAAAGCGATAAATTATTGTCGTGACAATGGAATTGTTATGCTTTCGTTTCCGCTACACATGTCACATAAACCTCGGCCACTGGGCGTGGGTGTTTACAAACCTTTTACGTCATATTGCTCAATAGATTTTAATTATTAAACAATTTATCATAAATTAGCTTATGGGCATTTAAATAGAATACCGCTTTAATCTGCAATCTACAATCTGACCTATAATATAACAATAAAAAAGTAGCTACATTCATGAGATAATTACTTATTTGGGAGAAATAATTAAATAGATTAGGCTAGCTTTAAATAAGGAAATAGAATAAGATTGATCGAAAACACTTTCCCACATCGTTTAATTTCGCGAGTAACTGTAAACGCGAGTTCGCAGCCTCCGACTTGTAAGCGCCTTTGTCTGTTCTCTGAATCCTACGCCGCGAGTCGAAAAAGAACCCGGCGAACTATCGCAACGTTAATGGTAAAGTTATCTCATAGCGTATCGGGTTACAACCGCATTGTGCGGTAGATCTTTGGTTGTTTATGTGAAACGGGATTGGCATCTACAACGCGGAAACCGACCCGGCATCCGACTGTATGCGACAATAGTGAAAACAACATGTCCGGCTAGCTTTGTTTTTCTTTCTAGTATTCTTTTTTGAAACCTATTATTCTCGTCCACGCCCTCATAAAAGTCGATCTGGTTACGTACTTTACGAGTGCACTTCTTGCGTATCTAGGTTACTACAAGAAGAGGCCGCCGCAAGAGACTGTGGCGTTGCGGGTAAATAATCACGGACTCGCTCGTCTATAAACATGTGGAGACACGGCGTGCAAACCGATCGACTTTGAATTATTATTCACCGGCTAGGTACATCGATTAATGCGACGAATACAATGGCCCCGGTCGGTTACCCGGTTACCCCGATCTACGGTAACGGCCACGTTAAAGAAGGTGCACGACCAAGATTTTGTCCTATGTTTCCCACTCAAACCTCATTTATCTTCCATCTCAATCTTTTTATGTAATCAATTTCAAATTAAAATACTATTTCATGTCTTATAACTACCTAAAATAATTCAAAACTAGTGTGAAAACCTCATTTTAAAACTAATTACAAAAATGTTTTTTTTTCGGTTAATAAGCTTTTGTTATTTGCCATTTGATATGTTCATCTGCAACACTGCTTTTATGCAGATTTAATGTGGAGCTTCCCGAAAAGTTGGATTTGTCCATCAACAAAATGTTATTTAAACAACTGAATATCAATTAAAACCAGAACTAACACTAGACTTAGAACTAGAAACATTCGGGCTTCGCCGTGCACCTCTAAAAACGGCTAAACCCTAATGTTTCTATTTCTAGGTTAGGTGTTAGTTCTACTTTTACTTCAATAAAAATATACAACAGTCTAGCTCCGAATAACAATTAAAACTGGAACTACCAAAGACACAAAGATATTTAGTTTTTAATACATAATGTATAACACAAGTCTGCAGGTCTGCATTTTGCTGTATTTTTAAGAAGATATGATTTTTCCAGAAAAACATTTTTTTCCTATTTTAAACGTAAAGCACATCTAGAACAATTTGAATCAGCAAAGTTTGAGTTATTTTAGATTGTTCTATGTGTATTAATTCTTATTGTGTAATTTAAAACTGCTGCCGCAAGAATTACTGACTGAAACTTCCAAAAACTTTAAGTTTCAAAGAGTAAAGTGTCCTTTATAGAGTTGTTCTAGTGAAAATAATACCTGTTCCAGATTGCTTTAGGTATAATAAGTATATATTTGTAATATGGAATCAACTAGAGAAAAACTCTATCTATCTTGGCAGCCGAACCTATTTTTAGTTATAACTTCGTAATGATGTATTCCATAATTTTGATTTTCTAGAACAATAACTAGTACAACTAAGAAAATCAGATTTTTCCAAAAATGGGGGGCTAATCAAAAAACTCGTTTTTTCGGTTTTTCTAGCCAAGTTTTTATTTTTTCTATTTGCCGCTTTGGAACAATATAGAACAACTCTAGAACAATCTAGAACAACAATAAAAAAATTAAAAATCAAAACAACTTCCTGCACTCTAGTTTCTTTAATTTATATGAAAAGTAATAAATATCAGTTGAAAGTAGATAAAATCGTATTTGACCATTACGAGAAAAAGCTGTCTCCGCTTTCGACGATCGGGGGACAGCAAAATAAACATTATTTGTTGTGAGGAGACAGCGAGGGTTGCAAATTGGAAGCGTCCGACCCTCTCCCCCAAACTCTCACCGTCTACGTCTACACAATCTTCAAGTTGACAGAGCACCAGCAGCCGCTAGACGATCTTTTGTGAGTGGGATTTCGTACCTAAACTGCAATTTCTCGGCATTCAGACGTCGACGTTGCGACAGAATGTTGACAAAACGAGATTCGATATTTTGTCAGATTCAATCTCATCCTACCATTTCTTTGTGATGACATCTTTCATTATTAAGGTACCGAATATCTCACCTGAAACCCCGAGAAGACCGAGGAAAACGAACACAATGAGATTTTATTCAGTTGGGTTGGATCGGATGTGTGTAAAAGTCTGGCTCGATTTTAAAGCATAGAAAAAAACGTTGTTAATGATCTGACTTTGTTCTTCTTCTAATATATTCTCATTCTAATCCCCGGGGTACAATACACTTTCGTTCCGCTGGAAGACATAATTATTCATTTGGAAATGGCGCGTCCATTAACGCTCGCCGACCGAAACCTGAGTACGTATCTTATCTGGATATTGATCTTCTCATTGCGTTCGAACACTTTTGGATAGACAGAACGTTCAGGTTACGCAATTATAGAATAACAGTATATCGAAATGAGCATTTGGATCGATTAAAAATCTAACACGAAGACGAATAGGAACGTCGATTACGATAACTGAATAAAGAGGAGGATACATCTATATATCCACACGCATAGAAAACTCTTCCGCATCTAAATTCTTCTTCTTCCCATAACCTTATATCGTTTTGTATAAATCGTGCGTCATGAATCATTACGGTGAAAGTGCTATACCTAATAAATTAAGAAATTTTCAAGATTAAGAGATCGTCTTTTTTGTGCGAGAGATTACAGAAGCTCATGTTACATTAGACAAACATATATGCATAGCTTTCATGGCGAACCGCGAAACATATTCTGTTCTTAGACGGGTGACGTTCATCGCAAGTAGTAATTGTTGAGGCTGAAACCCGTTCCATTGTTGATGTATGGACAAGATGGGTGGCCATGTGACAAACGAATGCGTCGATGCGCCGGACCTAGCACACTAGATCGCACAGGATGAGTGCGTGCACGAGCTCGGTGGTGCCCCCTGGTGAGTATACTACTGAAACTATGACAGACCTATTGCGTTCTAATCTTGTTTAACGTTTTCCTGGTCGCTTTCAACCTACGATCGTTAAGATTTAATCTATTATTTGTTTCTGTTTTATTTTCATGGTACAACTTTGAAGAGGTAGTGACTGTACTCTCATTTCGTTCCAGTTACTATTTATACTTGATTGACGAATAGAATTGATGTGTAACAATTCAAAACCAGTCAACAGTTTTTTTTTATATCGGCGATTCTTCCGAATAACGGCAACTTCGGCACACGTGACACGAACAAAAAGTGCAACATCTAGATTCCAGGTCAAATTTGGTACCGATCCAATTTCACGCTATTACACAGTTAACACGCGACCGTACGCCGCCTTCTCGAAAATAATTTAAAAAATAACCTCTACATGGTGAATTATAAGATATTTTTAACTCGATAATACCAAAACCGGACGTCTAACGATCGATTAATGTTTGAGAAAAAAGATCAACTAACGGATTAATATATCTTAAGGATGTTTCTTTAGTGTCTTTAGTTTAAGTTGCTATGTTTAGAGCTTTTAGATTCAGCGGTTTTCTAATCTTTAAAGCAAAGAGTGAAGTAATATTGTTTCTTGAACTAGTCTAATTCTAACGGTATAATTCAATGAAAAAATGTAGTACGAAATAAAAAGGAAATAATAGTGTAGAATATAAAGACAGGAACATTGACAGGGCAACCGCAGACTGTTCGTGTTTCTTTTATTACAACACGTTTCTACAGCTAAAAAAGTTACAGTTCGGATAATGTAATTTAGATCAAATTGGATACGTGTAAGTATTACATCTCTTTTTATGTAAATTCTCAATTTATATAACTTATTAAATTTATTAATTTGTCCTATTTGTAATTACTTTCAATAAATTCTGGGAAATTGAGCCCACATTATAGACGATAAACAACGTAGCCGCTTTCATTTACCATTTTTTTTGTTTTAGGTTGGGGTCACGAGCTATATAAGGATGCTATTCAATTATAATGTCACATAAATGTTACTGTTTGACGTTATGTAAGGGATTGCACATGGCCGTAAACAACAGAGATGCTCTGAAAAGAAAAATGTTTGATCCCGCGTCGTTTACACAATAATTTGTACACGCTCGGGCGTTATTGTCATGTAAATGACGAGAGGATTATTTTTATCACAGACCGATGAATGAAAGGTTAAAGCGATGTGAAGTATGTGGGATCGAAACTTGTTGGTATGAAGACGGTGGTAGGTACTTTTCAAAACGTGAACAAAAAGTAATCGTGAGTGATACGAAATGGTGTGTGCGGTATGCGAGACTTTATGGTCGTATATATCGTTGGGGTGATAATTGATATGCAGGTGATCGTTTGGTCGGTTAAACACGCTGTTAGGTATGCAAACCTTCTGGCTCCCTTTGAGATAAAATCGGGACCCACGGGCATCCCTTCCGAACCGAATTCCAAGCTGTACGGCATTTTATTGTATGTAAAGTACCATACAACGCGTAAGCGAATGAATGCAAAGGTACATCCTATGTTACTTTTTTGTCTGCATAGCTACAACTCTATTAAGTGGGAAAAAAAGGCTTAATAGAGAGATGAACACGGTTTAGTAATGTTAGCAGGTTCCATTCCTTATTACAATGGCGTGAACAAAATACCATTAAAGGTCATTACCATTAACCAACCTAAAAATATATGTTATATTAACTTTTTTAATGATTTAATTTTTTATTACAATATGTTGAAAGCTGAATATTTTACGTAAGTGTTATTTAGGTCGACCTCCCGTTAGATTAGATTAGGGGACCTCCATTCTTCCAATAAATTAAGCTCGGCTTAATCTCGCTATAGGGAAAAAGCACAAAGGGCACGGCGCCGGCGCAATCATACGCGACCATCTCCAGGGTATCTTATCCAATATTTACTGCTGCTGTCGCTAATGCGAATGTCGTGTATTGGGAGAGTCATCGCAAACTTAGCTGGTTAACGCTCGTTTTTGTACAACTACGAACTATCTGCAAGAGGCGCATATGCCTTTATGATTAGATAAAGTCGCAAACTCCGATACTTTTTTTCAAACGATTCGCGCGCATGTGTAATTACCCAGCCGTAAATATAAGTACGCGACTTGTTTCCGGAATCTCACGAGAGACGCGCTCTTCCGGGGTTTGCAAATGAATTTGCATATTATGGTCCTGTGGAATTTTCATATACCAAAGTCCTGTTAATGGACGGCGAATGTTTTACCGGTGAATTATGGCTATGATTGCATTTTGTATTCGAATTTTAAACACACGAGATTACCTTGTATTTAACTAAGAAGAATGATTCATAAATAAATTAAGATATGCGAAATCTTTTTCTATGTAAAATTAACCAAGCATACAGAAATTTTATTTCTAATTAAGTTCAACTTGTTTTGGTTCGAAGATGGTATGGGAGAAACGAGCATATAAATCTTCTTTGAGATCGTTTTATCTCCGACACTCCCCCGAGGATGTTGTAACACCGAAACCAGACAAGTTTCTTTATTTCCTTTTTTATTACGAACAAAAAATAACACCAAAGAAATGATTAAAACTGAAAAGGTTCTAATCTAATTACCGTCATTTCATTTCTCTTTCAACAATGAAAATATCACTTTTATTAAAGGAAGTTTGTGCTTATTGAAACATCTACGTCCAGATAACGTCTCAATAATAGAGTTGTAATTCGGACTGTCCTAATATACCCCGATTTGATATATTTTATTATAAGTAGCTTTTAGCACTTATTTTTCTTCTAGAATGGTTCGCACATACATACGAAAAAGTGAAAGAGCCAGTATATCAGAAAATGCCATACAAGCAGCTATAATTGCTATAGTTGAAACTGGAATGTCTGTTAGACAAGGCTTCAGTACACAATATCCGAAAGTCGACACTCCAGGATCGCTTGAAAAGATTTCGTAAAAACCAAAATGGAGATTCTGGAAATGATAGCAATAATGATAAAAATACGTCTAAATATGCAGCAAGAAGTGTGTTTAGTACTCGAGAAGAAAATGAACTAAAACGATATTTAATTCAGACTTTCAATATGCATTTTGTGTTAACATACCAAAACACTCGTAGTTTGGCCTACGAATACGTAGTCAAGCTGGAAAAGAAACACCCTCTTACGTGGGATACAAACAAAATGGCAGGTAAAGTCTGGATAGCTGCTTTTATGAAAAGAAATCAAGATTTATCTCATCGAAAACCTAAAAATACTAGCCTTGCCAGAGGCTAGTGCTTTTAATCCAACTAATATGAAACAGTTTTTTGATAATGATTCGACAATTATTGGATTCTGAACTGTGACGAAACAGGAATAACAACTGTTCTACAGGCCCCTAAAGTAATTGCACAAAGCGGAAAGTAGCAGGTTGAGCAGGTACTTTCTGGGGAGCGTGGTACATTACAGTATTATAACGGCTTCTGATTCAGAGGTTCCAAAAACAAAAAAAGGCAAATATTCTTCTGATTCATTACATCTAGACAACATGGACCTAGAAGATGAAGAAACTGATATGCCAGGCTTACTAGAGTTTGAAATAACATTGGCAAAGTCCTAGCTGTTGATGATCGATCTGATGAATACGAGGTCAGCTTTTTGTTTGAGAAAAAAAGGCAATACAGGTTTTGTTTTCCCGAATATCTTGGACGTGTCAGTGGTCTCTAGGTCTGATGTCATTTTGAAACTGCCACAACTTATCAAGACAAACACTATAAGAGTAAATGCAATAATTAAATTTCCAATTAAATTAGATATGTATTACGTCACTGAATAAAGAGTTTGAATTTATTGTAGCCCGCTTCTTTTTTGTATTATAATTTTGGTCTCTTAGGTACCACACTGCTCGAATGTGCCTCGTGCATGTCGAACAAGGTGCACTTTTTTTATAAATATTACTGAGTGGAAAAATATGTTTTTAACCCTTTGTGTCCCGACGGTACTTTAAAGTACCGGTAATTTTAAACACTCATTTTAAACTGTAGTTATCTATTCGGCGCATTTAGAGCTGTCTGTACTTTCTACTATACAAGTGTATACAAGAAATAATCTGTATAAAAAACGTCACAATCCGCACTGTAGAATTTTTAGGTACACTTTAAACTTATTCATCCAGATGTGAAGTTAGAAGTTTAGTGAAAAGTGGTGCTGTTGAATTTTGTTGTTCAAGAAGGTATTTCTTTGATAAATGGTTATTAAGTGTGATTATTACAGATCATTTTAAAAAGAAAACATTGAGCTTAAGTTTAAAATAAGTCTCATTCCTTAATTTCAATAAACATTGTTTCTAAGAATTTTTAAATAGGCATCTTTTTTGACTCTTTTAAACGTAAGTGTTGTTTCAACATTTTTGTTCTTAATATTTTTCCAATTATAACAACAATTATTATACATCATTTTAAAGAGAAAGCTTTGAGCTTTAATTTAAAATAAGTTTCATTCCTTAACTTCAATAAATACGGCTTCCAGGAATTTTTAAAATAGCATCTTTTTTGACACTCTTAGGCTATACGAAAATGTAAGTTTTATTTCAACTTTTTTTTTCTCTATATTTTTCCAATCCAACCCAACAATTATTATACATCATTTTAAAGAGAAAGCTTTGAGCTTTAATTTAAAATAAGTTTCATTCCTTAATTTCAATAAATACGGCTTACAGGAATTTTTAAATTAGCATCTTTTTAACATTTTTAGGTTATTCGAAAATGTAAGTTTTGTTTCAAAATTTTTTTTCTCTATATTTTTCCAATCCTACCCAACAATTATTATACATCATTTTAAAGAGAAAGCTTTGAGCTTTAATTTAAAATAAGTTTCATTCCTTAACTTCAATAAATACGGCTTCCAGGAATTTTTAAAATAGCATCTTTTTTGACACTCTTAGGCTATACGAAAATGTAAGTTTTATTTAAACTTTTTTTTTCTCTATATTTTTCCAATCCAACCCAACAATTATTATACATCATTTTAAAGAGAAAGCTTTGAGCTTTAATTTAAAATAAGTTTCATTCCTTAATTTCAATAAATACGGCTTACAGGAATTTTTAAATTAGCATCTTTTTAACATTTTTAGGTTATTCGAAAATGTAAGTTTTGTTTCAAAATTTTTTTTCTCTATATTTTTCCAATCCTACCCAACAATTATTATACATCATTTTAAAGAGAAAGCTTTGAGCTTTAATTTAAAATAAGTTTCATTCCTTAACTTCAATAAATACGGCTTCCAGGAATTTTTAAAATAGCATCTTTTTTGACACTCTTAGGTTATACGAAAATGTAAGTTTTATTTCAACTTTTTTTTTCTCTGTATTTTTCCAATCCAACTCAACAATTATTATACATCATTTTAAAGAGAAAACTTTGAGCTTTAATTTAAAATAAGTTTCATTCCTTAATTTCAATAAATACGGCTTACAGGAATTTTTAAATTAGCATCTTTTTAACATTTTTAGGTTATTTGAAAATGTAAGTTTTGTTTAAAAATTTTTTTTCTCTATATTTTTCCAATCCAACCCAACAATTATTATACATCATTTTAAAGAGAAAGCTTTGAGCTTTAATTTCAAATAAGTTTCATTCCTTAACTTCAATAAATACGGCTTCCAGGAATTTTTAAAATAGCATCTTTTTTGACACTCTTAGGTTATACGAAAATGTAAGTTTTATTTCAACTTTTTTTTTCTCTATATTTTTCCAATCCAACCCAACAATTATTATACATCATTTTAAAGAGAAAGCTTTGAGCTTTAATTTAAAATAAGTTTCATTCCTTAATTTCAATAAATACGGCTTCCAGGAATTTTTAAAATAGCATCTTTTTTCACACTCTTAGGTTATACAAAAATGTAAGTTTTATTTCAACTTTTTTTTTCTCTATATTTTTCCAATCCAACCCAACAATTATTATACATTATTTTAAAGAGAAAGCTTTGAGCTTTAATTTAGAATAAGTCTCATTCTTTAATTTCAATAAATACGGCTTCCAGGAATTTTTAAATTAGCATCTTTTTTGACACTTTTAGATTATACGAAAATGTTAGTTTTAACTCAATACTCTTTTTCTCAATATTTTTTAATTCAACCCATCGATTGTTATACATCGATTTAAACAGAAAGCTTCAAGCTTGAATTTAAAATAAGTTTTATTTCTTAATTTCAATAAACACGGTTTCCAGGATTTTTTTAATTAGCATCTTTTTTTACAGTTTTAGATTATACGAAAATGTTAGTTTTAACTCAATACTCTTTTTCTCAATATTTTTTAATTCAACCCATCGATTGTTATACATCGATTTAAACAGAAAGCTTCAAGCTTGAATTTAAAATAAGTTTTATTTCTTAATTTCAATAAACACGGTTTCCAGGAATTTTTTAATTAGCATCTTTTTTTACACTTAGACTATGCGAAAATAGGGGGATTGCATATTTTGCTAAAATTTTATTCCAAAGGCCTTTACTGAGTGTATTTTGATAGCGTTTTAATTCTGTCTGATTCTGTCACAAAGTTTCAAAATGTTTGACTTCTTGGGACACAAAGGGTTAAACTCTTAACGTTTTGTAACATGTGTAATTGAGCATACTTTGTTGTTTACTTTGTTGTATTACTAAAAGGAAATAGCTACCTTTCATGTTTGATGAAATAGAGACAGCTGACCCCAAAGGTAAGTTTCCTTAAAACTTTTAAAATATGACAATAATATTTTAAATTTATTTCAACTATGATGAAAATCTTATGTACATCAAATTCTAGGGTTGTCAGTATAGATTCTAGTTTAAAAGACAGAAAGATAGAAAAATAAAATGAAAAGAACATGTATGTATTCCATCCGGTTACGCGTGTAGTAACATGCACATAGTTATGCTGCAGACAAATTCAAATCAGAACTATGGTAAACACTCGTCGGTAGCGTATACATTAGAATAAGCAAGCGGTTAAGATTTTTGCGAAACGTAGACGACGCGACGTCCGTCGTAAGGGTGCATAGCTGCCCATTGAAAAGCCGAGTAGGAATGTTCGCGATGCTATTCTCGGACGACAACTTTTTTCATCGGGACCAGCAGGGAGCTCGTCCTGCATCTGCGTGTCATTGTTTCTTATTGTCTTGTAGCTCACCTCAACCGTTCGTCGATCGTAACAGTATCGGGTTTAGACTTTTTGCCGGTCTTATAAATTTTAATCGTTTCGTGGAGGTTGCAATTTATCGAGGACATCGTTTTGTGGCACCGACTCCGATCGCAGAAATACCATCAAAGCCCTACATGAAATGATTCTAAAGACTCACATAATTTCACAATTTTTTTGTTTTTGTTAATTAATATAAATCTAACTGCACCAGAAACCATACAGTTACCATAACTATACAACTTGGCTCGTTGCGAACAAAACTTTTGCCGTATTCGCTAGAAATTTATCGTTATTACCTAATTACGTACCGGCCACACAATCTGGATGGGAGACCCCATATTGTTGCCAAGATTACAGTCACATCTGCCACATTATTAAAGAATATTGCCAACCCACAGCGTACCCACATCGCATATGGTTTGGAATTTATCCCAAAATGAACCCTACAATCTTTTAATAAAAATTTTTTTTTACTCAAATTACTAATTGCGGATGTAACTAGAGAATTGTATACAAAGACATCTAAATTAGTAATCATTTAACGTTACACAACCAATTATTGTTCGATTGAAGCGTGAAGCTGAACCATTCGAAAAGATATTCCTGACAATTGAAAAGTTCGTCATGACAATCGC
Organism: Onthophagus taurus; assembly: GCF_036711975.1. Lineage (NCBI taxonomy): Eukaryota > Metazoa > Arthropoda > Insecta > Coleoptera > Scarabaeidae > Onthophagus > Onthophagus taurus. Next base: position 9,578,267 of record NC_091967.1, read on the forward strand.
ATTGACTAGACCCACGTGTGAGTTATTATTGAAGTCACGTGTACATCGTTTCATAAATGAATGCCCCATTATGTGCGTGTATCTCGCGCTTCATTTAATAAAACCGAAAGGCTACAAACACACGCGTGCGCGTACGTTGAATGTGAATCGTCCAAATGTATGTGTTAATTTCGATGGGACGAAAAGATATGTTTCGTTGATAAGATAGCAGTTTTATTCGTATGGTGTAATTAAACAGTTAACTAATAAAATGGCAGGATGAATCAACTGGAAAGGATATGAGTCAACTTTGAAGATAATTACAAAAAAGCCCCCTTGTTAATGTCATGAAAATAATAACTATGAAGGTTGGAGGAATGAAAAGGGTAAGATATTCTATTTACTAAAATGGAATATGACCTTCTCCCATAGAGATCTATTGACTTCGATAATACGACATTAACTTTTAGCATTGTTTAGGTTAAATGAATGCCAAGGGTTGATTAATACTCCTTCGCACATTGCTTACGTCCGGTTCTGCCACCCCTACATCCTGCTGATTGTATAATCTAGATTAATGACGTAGTAACCGAACGAGGGTGTACTAACGAGAAACCCGCATTTGTTGCTTGTGATAGTTACAACGGCCATTGAGGGTTGGAGTGATTGGATTTTACATTTTCCGTTTTGTACGATTAATGTAATTTCCATTGAAACGACGTTTTGTCTCTGATGAAACACAATAACGAAGAGATGTCATTTATTCGAGCCGATCCCGGCGCGATGGAAGATGTCCAAAACAAGAACAACTACGGCGAGATGAAGTCCATCAGAAGCGACGCTTGCTTTAATTGGAATATTACTCGGCATCGGACAGAAAGAAATCCCTCCTGGCGTTTATTATCAAAAATAAATGGCTCAACTCGTGTGCGATGCGCGTCGTACCATTCTGACAGCAGTACAAGTACGTGCTTACGCTAACATCGAGCGTCATGTTATAAATTTATGTAAACCAGTTCCGTCTCGAAATAACCACCAGTATTCATGAAAGCGATGTTGCGTTGTTAATTTACAACGGCCTTGGCAATGTCGGGCGCGTTTCTTCGCGAGCTCAACCACCGTTCAACGACCAAGACGATGCCATCGGATCATCGCCGGATCACGCTGATGGCGCTACAGCTGCCGTTCCTGAACGACAAGAGATATATCTCTTCGTCTCTTTAGGTTTCTTTTCTCATCTACGGTGTGAAACATAAAAAATACAAAATAAGAATATTCTTTATGATAAACTATGCTATATCAATTAAGATATTTCAACGTATTTAATTTCATCTTTTATTTTAAACATTTCCGTAATCATCTACTAAAAATACCAACAAATAAGAATAATTTACGGTTGTTGATTGAATACATGACTGTTTTTGTGGTTATCTCGGGACTAAGTAATGTATTTATAGTTTTATTTCACCAATAGCAATAACGGTATCTTAATTGTTTCGTAAATCTTTCTAATTCCTAAAGACTCTATCAATTAAGAGATTAGACATGGAGGTTTGGGTAAGTGACAATCGTAATTACGACGGGCACTAAAATTAGTTCAATGTCGAATGGAAATGTAAAACCGGTCATTTTATGAGGATACGCGGAGCCAAAAATAAAAGTCTTAGGCGGACAAATGGGCGGCCATTTTTTGCAAATCGTAGCGGCGAAATCTACGGCAAAAGCTCCCCTTGACTCTGTAATCTATTAGGTTGGTAATTACGAGAGACGGCGTTAATGATATGCTAATTATTATGGGATGCAATAATAGGATAAATATGGCTCACGATTAAACAAGTCTTTTTTCCACACCGTTCCAACTGGACTACGTTGCTCGTCCTGCCAGCTTGACTCCATTCAACACTTGCCTGAGGATGGGAACTTATGAGTGGTTCAAGGCAACGTGGAAATCGAACAACAAAATTATTACTATAAATAAAAATATTACTGCAGGACGCACCTTGAATATTAAAAAAAAATACCTAACGATCATACTTTATTTCACATCTTGACTTATTTATTTTGAAAATATAAGTGTATAATATAAAACTTTGTATATTTATAAATTTTTAGTTATTTAATTCAAATAATTATGTCCAAGTTTATGAACGTTGCGGAGATAAACGAGAAGACGCCATGGGGGCAAGAAAATCGCGGCGCTTGGGTGTCCCTCTTAATGATATGGAAATGCATGCACGTATTAAGTTTGAATATTTATTGCAATTTCCACGTACACTATACCATTACACGCTCACCGGGAACAGCACGCGCTACGGTGATGCTCTTCGGTCCCCGTGAAGAAACGGACACCTTCAACTGATATTAAACCACATTCAAGAGATAATTTATTCACGTCAGGGTGTACAAAGACGACTGCAATGTACGCGAGAAGTGTCTAATAAACCATGACCTGAGCAACCGACACCGACGATTCGGATTTACGTAACGATATAACCTAAAGTTATAGCAACGACGACAACAATGTATAGTATAAAGAAATATTTTCTTTTAAATGTTAAATTATACTTTAACTTAATATCTGAGTAATGTTAATAATATCTATCAATTAACATATGAGTCACTGCAATATCTTTGGTAAATTAGCAGAATTCCATAATATTAACGGAGTACACCAAGTCTTGCCACATTCTCTCTGAACCTACAACAGATTTAAAGAACTTTCGCGGAAGCTTCTGTGTCCGCATTATAACTGTAAATTTCTGATCTAAATTCCACTTCAGAACTAATGCCAGAATGGATCTAACATTGGCTAAAGCCTCATCTTCTTCAAATAAATTTTGCTTAACTTCGTGATCATTCATAAAGTTGATCAACAACGTGGTTAGAGAGATGACAAGAACATAAATCGAGGAGATTTAAATTTGATCATTTATAAAGGCAAAATATTTTCAAAAATAGTTGTTCCTTATTAGACTATATAGACTGGAATGAATTAAAGCCCCTCGTCGATCTCGTTTCCGAGCGTATAAACCTTTCCCTAAACCACCCTTCTGGATATTATCTTGGTGTGTAGTGTTGTTGGGGAGCTCTTTTCCTGTGGGGATCAAGGCATACACATGAAATAAAATTTTAATTTCTATTAAATTATTTTTGACTTACAGGTACTGGGGGGAGAATTCTTCGTTCAGCAGAGATTCAACTTCCGGTTTTGCTTAATAGTTCAGGCGTTGTAACGTACAGGATTTTTATGGTTTTAAAAATTAAAGGGATTTATCACCACGTTAGGGTTCAGTAGTAGTGTGTTCTAGTTTCTTTTTCTTAGTAACCAAGATTGTTATCAAGAGAGGGACTTAGAGCCAAGTGATCTCGTCATCAGTCAATCAAACGATATTTGGGATGGAAGATTTTTTTGAAGGAAATTTTATACGTAGTATCATTCAGAAAGGTGTCTCGGTATGGTTACGCTCAGCTATTCAGTTGGCTAATATTACGTTGACACTTTCAGAAGTATCCATATCTACCTAGGAATGGTGTACATAATAATTTAGTTCGCATATCAGTCTGACCATCTACTTACCTTGACCTTCCAAGGTGGTACCTCTAGCTCGTTCGTTCTCAACACATCTCGACTGTCGTAAATTTGTTTCTTATAAGCGGCTGGGAGGTTAATCGCGTGCGTACTGGATATCACGAGCATAGTCGATCCTGACACTGTTCAGTATGCGTAAAGTACTTCTTCATTACATCAAAATTTTTACTTGTGGTTATTTTAAGTCAATTTGATCTCTCCGTATCACCTTGATTAATTTCTGACAGTGCAGACTCCCATTTTGTTGAAATCTCCGAGTTTCGGCTGATTACCAGTACTTTGTTGTTTGCCAGTTCCTCGTCTACTTTCTTCTGGGCATAGAGAACTCACAGACTTTTTGCAGCAAATTAGCTGAAATCTGAAGATTAGGCAACGATCAATGCAGAAAGTGCAAAATGCATGTTTAATTCTTCTTTTGCGTTATTTCAACATCGTATATACCGCTTTCATAAAACACTCGATGTTTGATATAAAAAGAAATTTACATTCCTATCTCAATGAGTAAGATTTCCCTGACAGCATTAATCAAGTGTTTTTCTGTATTCGCTTTCAGCTTGAACATCAATTTGAACGATTTGTATCAATTAAAGTCTCTCCGCTGAATACATTAAATCTTCGTTGAGACGTAATTAATGTAAACTACATACAGGTGAAATAAGAAGGTTGTGTTAATTACGTATAATCGCGTTAAATAGGAAATGCACTATTTTAGAAGATAATAAATATACACTTATTTTAATCGATGCACAATTGCCATAATTGGACCTCTACATTGTAACTGAAAGCGTGAAGAAGGTGCGTGCAGGTGGATAATTTTACCTTCATCATAGAAAGAAAAACGTTACTCCTTCGACCTCACGATTCATATTTTACCTATTGTTTAAATCTTTTTTTCTTTATCTGATTTTAATTTTAAAAACATCATCGATTGATTGTTATTTTACGAATGACCGGTTCTTATCTAAACGAAAAGAGTTTTACTTCTCGGAATCAATTTTCTTATATTGTTCTTTTTTTAATGGACTTTGTTTGTTCGTTTTCATTTATGTAGCAAAGTCATAGAGAATACGGATCGTAAGGGGAGCAGTGTTTTATAAAACGTAACGGACAAAGATCGTAATCTGATAGACGAGATGTACAAGAGAGATGAGTATGATTAATATTTAAGTCGCATTATCGGACGACGAGGATACGTTATCCGACCCCGCGATATGAGAACGCGGGTAAGATGAGTTTTGCCATAAATTATTTATAAAAGAACCCGGCGACTGACATCTTCGTGAACTTAGAGCTTAAAGCGAATTTCCGTGAGACACTGAGAACGCAGCCGTAAATAATAACTCCGCCATTCTGTATAATTGTACACTTACGAATGTTTACGTTGAATATTTATGAGTCGTGTTAGGTTGTTTTACAGTAGCTGAGCTACGCTGACCATTGTAAATTACGGGGGACATGGGTACTTTACTTAGTAAATTATGTAATTCTTTTTTTTTAAACATTGAAAACTGAAAATAGTAAATATTGTTTATCTGTGAAAGTGTAAGGGTGTGTCATTATGCAGCATCCCCCATACGAGTTAAACTAATAACTCTAACAATAGAATTTAACCTCCCCTATTTCTGTATTGAACATAATCACATTTGCTTGCCGGCTCCCCCTCGTGTTCCAATGTTCACCATTCACGCATAAAATCTTTTTATTTTCACCGGCACTTTGGGAAAGTTGAAATTCACGTCATGATTTATCTGGTCCAGACGGTGGCAAATTTCCAACCCGCAGGACTGCAATTTCGCCCAGGTTCGCGGACAAATACCAATCGATTTTCGATCAGTCCTACAGTGCGGTGACTGCAGCTGCCACATTATTCATACTCTTCTCTTGTCCTCTCTCGCCGCTTGTGATTTAACGCTCCAATGTGTCGTTCATAAAACGATTCATCATCGCTTATCTATCGCTAAAACTTGATTTTGAATTACTCCAATAAATGTCTTTTAAATTACTTACAAACGGGTAGCGATACTTAATACCTTTAAAAAATTAAAACGGGAATAATTATTAGTTGACGGTATATTTAAAATAATAACTTTTAAATGTACCCGGTTGAAAATTTCTCAAAATTGAGGACATCCTGTTTTTTTCTTTCAATTTAAACGGCCAGTTAGGCTAGCCCACTTGTATAAATTGATTTTTTGGAGAACAATTGAGTATGCCACTTCCTTCTTAATAAATAGGCGAGTGATAAACTGAATAGGATTTATTTTAGTGAATAGAAGATTTATAATTTATAATGAATTAAAATCAAATATCGAACTGTTGTGATTTTAAGCGTCTGCAATTGAGGTGAAAAAGCACAATCGGACGAGTCTTATTAAACGAATTTGATAAGGCAACTTTTTAGCAAGCACGGAATTAATGGCTTAATGGGCTTATTTGGTTTAAAAGTGTTGTTCAACAGATGTCATCAATAAACCCTACCCTCTGTGAAGTCAAGGCCGCAAAAATGAGTGCTTTTTGAAAAGTTAGAAAGAATGGACACCACAACAGCAATTGTTGAGCAAAAGTGTTGATACTAGATACAACTATCAGTACTAATCAGTACAAACTGTCATAATTGATGCCCTTCATCACCAAAACTGTGATTTCGGTGCAGATTTCTGTGTGTTTGCGTGTACTAAAGTGGTCATGTGACGTCTGATGTCGTCGTGCAAGCTGTAAAAAACCTCAACATCGTGATATTTTACTCTCATACCTAGAAACTGTTGTTATAAATCTTTGAGATTTAGACATAGTATTTCATTATGACTGAAATTTCCAAGCCTATACTTGGTATCGCATTGCAGATTGCTAGTGACCGTTAAAAAGGAATACTCCCTAATATTCTATAAAATCGAAACAAAAATATGATAATAATGTAGGCCCAAATTTCAAAAGACTTTTTAAACGAGTTAGTTTTTTAATTGATAATATAGAGCAGCTCAAAGCATAAAGTTTTTCCCAACGATTCGAGTGCTCGTGAAGAAATAACGGTTATCTGAGTATAAATCATATATTAGAACAATTAGGAATAATTCACACCAATTAAAAATATATTTACAGGTTCGCGAAAATACTCACCTATAGCGAGTCTTACGATTCAATGTAACATTTCAATTTAAAAATTTTTTAAGAAAATTAAAACTTAAACTGACTAAAGTTACATATATCTTCAAATCGTTTAGAATGTATTGATATTATTAGCTTTTTATACTTTACAATCAAAATATGTTTAACCAAAACTGTATAAATAATAAAAAACCGTTTTATTGAAATGTTACTACCTGGTTTCCGATCACAACTCCTCTATAATTTAGATACTCAATTTCCAGATAACATTTTGTAGCTGATAGTAAAGTGGCTCATAAGGAAGCGATGATGTAATGATCTGGTTGGGGTAAAGACGAGGTTGAAGAACATAAATTACTCGCCAATCATAAGTACTGTTTACTTAAGTACGTTGTAGTGGTAAACCTTGAGGAACTAATATGTTTTTTAACGAAAATGGTTACTTAGTGTAACAAAATCTTCTCGGATCGACGATTAATGATACCACTTGGAAAGAGTGATCACCAAGGGTGATATTCGTTTACGTTAAAAGTACGATGTCACTACAAGTGTGACATTTTTCACCCAACTAAGTGAATTTATCGCTATAACAAGAGGGGTGCAATTTCGAACCCCAATCTGTTAGTTCATATAATTTGAGTTATGAGTAACAGCTGGGTCCTTTTTCTTTTTTTTTTTTCAAATATAACTTTAAAAATAGCTTTGAAGTCACCAAATACATTAATAAAAAGTCGCGTTAAATATTTATGGATCGGAACATCGATGGTACGTTTCGTGTTTGCGATAACCAGGGTCGAGTGGTCCGAGAGAAGTACAAATAACGCTTAAATTAGCTGCTATCAAACGACCATCTTCGAGTAATTAACAAGCTGACATAATGTTTATCTCGGTTGCAGCGCACGAAATCTAAGTGAAAAAAAACGATGTCTTCGTGGATCCTTGGCAAGTTTTTGTCTCTTGAATGTGTACACATCCGCGTCGGTTCTTACAAGGGGACATTAACGGATAGAATAAGAAAAGGCATAGTATACTTGAAATGTGCGACCTTTACGACCAACTATGTACGTTTGAATGACCATTGGGCGACTTGATAATTAAAGCTACCGGTTACATTACATTCTCACTTAAATCTTCCAGCGGTTTATGGCACCTTTTCGAGTTTATGCATCTATAGAGTGTCGACGATGGGTTTTGATTGCCCTTCTGGCTTATTGTGACCTTATCAAGTGACCCTTACCACTTTATGTGCGCAGAATGCGTGTATCCCATAAATAGTGTTTAGCTGGCTTTAATTAAAGAATCTTTAAGTTTATTATCAATTCTTTTGACATTGAATGAATAGTAGGTATTCACGTGGAATCTTTATAATTGAAAGCAGTTCTTCTTCGGTTCTTAAGCGGACGACCTTCGAAAAAAATGAGTTTCGTCAATCTCTATATATAAATGCTTATCCGCTATTTTTCTCTCAAATTCCTTTTAAATGGAAAATCATTTAAAAGTATAAGTATAAAAAAAGTTAAGAGCATAGTTGTAACCAAAACGTAAATCATTTGCTCTTTAATTAAAACCAACTGAAACACGTGCCATACACACGACCTTAACACAAATAATAGCGATCGGATGACTTATCCATCGTGAGAAGGTATTGGGTTTACATTGTAATTATTATTGTAGTAATAAGAAGACCTTTTTTGTATGACTGAACGGTTCTCAAGGTTAATGCTTAAGTAAATATCAGGGAAATTCCGATTTTTAAGGTGAATGACTTGAGATACGAAAGTAACATAATTTTGTGCTATTATCGTTTAAGGAAGAAAAATTCAATCGCAGAACAAAACGGGCACTCGCCGTCTCTCGTAATTATATATTCGAGGCATAATTTTAACTGTCTGAGATACAGGGTTCGGTTAACGCATTTGCATGCGGGATGTAAATTTTAAACAACAAAATTAATTTAAACGGCCGATGATAACGGAGTGCCGCTGCCCGACCGTTTTGACAGTACACATTCCGTAAGTTACGAGCCGCCGTGTAGAAGAAAAAACCCCGCACGAAAAACAGCATCGCTTCAAGATACATAAAATCGATTACGATAACACAACTCATAAAATCATATTCGTTCCTGTCGATACTTATAAAAAGTATCAACAGGAATACTTTTTATTATATTCCCTTTTGGGCGGACCAAAAAAATCTTACGTACATTTGTACCCCGGCTGGATATCGATATATTACCCCCTACCTGAAGAATGATTTATTTCAAACATCACAGCAAGATAAAAAATCCATTAATTTTAAATCCTAACATAGACGTGTTTTATATTTGCTTCCAAATCTAATAGAGATGTTTCCTCAAACCACATCTCAATGAATAAAAAGGAAAATGAAACTGACTCATAGCCTTGTTTATTAAGTGATGTTTATTCAATATCCGCTTGTTTTTATTAAGTCTCGGCTAGATAATAACTTTAACTTGATCCGAGAATTGACCACAAAATTAATTGTGGATTATCTCATTGTTATTGTAAATTGCGTTTAACTTTATTCAATAAAAAGCGGTTAAATGTGGTTATAAATTTAATATAATGATTTGTTTATATTTATAAAAACTAAGAGAAATAATAATTTTATAAATATCGGTCGAGAACATAATGCTCAATTATAAGAACAGATCCAAGATCAATTAATTCGAGATGAATATTTCAATTATTTTTAGAAATTGGACTATTGTTGGATTAAAATTGGATTAATTTTAATATCAGTACATAATTCAGAAAGTACTTTTTTTCTCACAAACTCATCAGTCATTGCGCGTCACTGCTATTGAATAGCGTTCGAATTTCGCCAACATTATTGTCAATACGATTGAGAAACAAGAATTCTTTGTACTCAAAACTGGTTTCAAACTGTTTGGTGTGCATATTAAATCTTAAATTAATCAATGCAATTTTAATTGAAGGTACTTTTGAAAGTGATTGCTGAAAGATCTCATCCCTAGCATCCAAAGTGACTCATATACGACGTTGAAGGACGAAGGACCTCATCAGACCAATAGAGTGTTTGATATTTTGGAAGAGCCCGTTGGATAGAGCATTCTCCAAATTTATTTTGGAAATCGCCGTAATCTCCTTATCTCAACTTTTGACACTAATCTGTGGCAACGAAAGCATCAATGCTTTTTGTCTTGATATTCCAGCAAATTTTTCAGATTTGTTCCTTTGGTGTTTCTCAAGGTTCTATTTTGGGCCCCGTCCTTTTCACCATTTACACTTGCAATCTATTTTCCAAACTTGCGTATTGTTCTTATCATCTGTATGCGGATTTGAGGTTCTGATGTATTTTAGCAACTAAGGTTGCAATTTTCATTGAAATCAATTTCGCCCATAAAATATTTCATCGATTCTTTGAAGCTATCAACTATATGTTTGGACATAGAAATGGTTGAGCTTGTTTATTGCAGACTAATACTTGGTGTATGATGGTTATTAATATTTTTAATATCTTCAATGAATTATTTGTAAAACTTTAAATAGTTTAAAAAAAATCATTTTCTTTATACCTATTTAAAAATATAAAAGAATATAAAAGAAAATTAATTCTTGAACATTCTTTTTTATGTTAATGGTGAAATCATCTTCGTAGATAGTAAAATATTTTTCTATACGAAGATAAATACGTAATTTCAATGCAGTGTTATTTTTGGAAATTATATAATTCCATAGAACCGAATAAAGGAATAAAATCGTACTTATCAGAAGCGATATATGATATCACCATTAATAAAAATACGAATTTACGTCAGTGTCCGGCAGATTCAGGTGGGAAAGTCTCTTCGTCGAACCAACCGACGGAGGACCGCGGCTTTACAAAATTTACAACTTTATGCAAATACGCAATAAGAGAATCGAGATTTTACATGTGTAAACGCCGTGTAAAGTAACGAAAATATTGCAAGCTTGGTCGGGCTCGATCGGCTGATCTACGGTGGTATCGGTTTAAACTTAATTCAATTGCTTAAGAAATCCGACGATTGACAATTGAAGTTCGCGCCGCGATCGTAATAAGGATTATTTGGCCATCATCGTAGCGGTACCAACGGCGGTCGCCGGATATATTTAATTATAAGGTCGTTATTGGGCTATTATCTGTCTAGTGTGTAACTGTTTTATCGCTCGAGATGATATATTGTTCGTTTAGGCGCCACAGTTTGAATGGCAGAAGAGATGTGTTGGTGTGTAATTAAAATTTCGCAATGATTGATAGTCTACAAAAATGGTTTGGGGCGGTGTATATTTAATAATTACAACTTTTTATATATAAACTCAGAATAATTGGATGTAACATAATTGCAACTATAGTTAGTTTACTTTTCATTTCTTTCACATTCTTTTTCTCCTCACATCTCACATCTAGGTGATTAATGTGTACCCATAAGATAATTATCTACATAGTTAATTCTAAGAAAGCATTAAAAATAAATCTATAAATAGTCAAAACCACTAATTTGTTAAAGGTTGGCCGGAACAGGTACACAGATGAAACCTCCGTCATCGGATTGAACATCACAATAGCGCTTCGAAGATACGACTGTGCGGATGCTGCTATGAGAAAATTTAAAAATAGAGGATGATACAACCGCGGAACAGGATATGAAACAAACGCGTTTGTATGTCTCGTATACTGAAGAGACGACCTCTCGCCTCGTGAGTAACTATTAGGTCACCTACAACCTGTTCGACCGACCGCGGAGGTAATTGATTATATTCATTGACTGCGACTAGGCTGATGGGAAAACGTGAACGATAGTGAATCTTTTCCTGGAACGTCTCTTCTGATGCTCATCCCCTCGCAAGTTAGTCATGCAAGAAGAATTCCAGAGAGGGCTTTCCGAAGCAACCGATGATTCGCCGGAGGCGTTGCTTCCCATGCACTAAAAACTTGATTGTGTGGTAGGTTTATTTTTCGCTTTGGGTGACGTGTGCGGCGGTCTGGGGATTGTTTAGCAGGAATCTTCTCGAAAGGTCTTAGACCTTGAACTCTAAATTCATAGACCCTTCTTTTTCTATTTCGTATCTATAATACATGTTGTGTTGAAACTAAAGTCAAAACGTTCGTTTAATGCAACAAACTGCCACTGGTCAAGTGGGGTCGTAACACACTGTAGCCAATCTCCATGTTCGTCGTGCACCATTGTTTTTCAAGCCAACAACAATGGAACTGGTTTTCGCGTAATGAATCCTCTTTTCTTCCCTCGCCGGATATAATAGATTAATTGCATTTATAATATACGCCAACCGTGACGCGCAAAAAGTTTAGTAATTATTTACATAATTGATTGTAGGTGCCAATGGGGTCCCTTTTCAGTACTGAACCTTAATTTATACGTTTTCAATTAGCCGTACCGCGCACACTCGACAATACGCCTCTCGTACAATGCACTCGGTTTTTCTTTTCTAACAAACAATGCGTTACTTCATACCGCAACAAACCATTCCTGAAAAACGACAAGGGTAATAAATCAAGGGCTACGACGCGTTTATATTTATATATATTCGTTTCTTTGCGAATAATTGTACGTTTAACTCTTACGTATAAACGGCCGGTGCTGCTTTCTGGGATTTCCTCGATTTAAAACATTTCGCCGCGCATTTATCGTTACGGTAGACGTATCCCTCATTATTCCGTACGTGGACAGAACTTAACATTGGATCCATACGTGATCGGTTTCGTCAAATCGGTCATTTCTGTCGAAACTCGCGAGGGTGTGGAAATTTATCGACAAATCGGGCTCACGCATTCGCCATTAACCTCAATTTTTTACACCTCCGATGGCTACAATTAAGATTGTTTATTAATTTTCAGGTTTAACGTTAGATGCGCCTAACCTTGATTGACACAGCCGATTACTCAACAACCGTTTAATTTTTAAGCGAACGTCAGAGAGATCACGATTATTCGAAATCCTATTGATCAACTAAGCAAAACTGCTTATTGTTCATTTACGATAAATACTAACCTTGGTGCATCTTCTTGATCCTTATCCGATTCCTTCTTCCTGTTTGTGGTAAAATTTAATTTTTTATTCATTCATTTTGGTATTGTCTAAAAGTAAAACATCATATTGGAAGTTCTTTGAAATTATTAGTGACTTTTAACTTTTTTTTACGTCACCTTAATCAAATACTAACATGATACTTTAGCCAATCATCAGAATTTTATGTTCAACCTCGATTAGTTAGATAAATGTTCATGAGACCAAGTTTTCTTTTATAAAGTTCTCCCTTAATCCTGAAGTAGTTTAACGTTTATCTCTTGATTTATGGCTCTTGATAGATATCGTCGCACCAAGGTACCTTTTTAAGCCTAGATTGTCTTGAGACCAGCTCATCTTTAGTGGTTCCCCTTCTTGATAACAATGATTTTTCATAGATAATTAATATTTGGCGTGATTTTTGTTGTTCACTGCCGCAACATTCATTATGGCACATGGACTACCATGTATTTCACATGTTGTAATAAGTTCTCTTCGTCTCAGTAGCCAATAGGTTAATAGAAGCTACACTAGCTATGATGAATGTCGCAGATTCGGGCACAATTCGATACCCACAAGGAATTCTAAGAATGTGTGAATGTAAGCATTAAGATCTTCGTTTATAGGTAATGTGACTCCTAAATATTTTACAGATATACTACTGATCATATCCCGACTAGCACCTGAAAATAGTATTTCCTGCTGTAATTTGCCACAAGGGAATTTCCAAGTGATGCCCTCCTTCGTAAAAGATGTTCCAGAGTTCAGGGTTGAGGACAGATTCTTATGCAAGTCCAAATAACATCTATTTAGCTCCGAGTGAAAAGTGTATTTTATGTCTTAGGTAACTAATATAATAATGGGCCTAGAATTTTGATTTCTGAGTTGGGTTGAGTTCTACACCATAGACGTACCTTTTTGTAAAGAAGTGCTTGTGAAATCACGTTTCTTGTTGCGTATAAGATTACCTGAACATAATTTTTGTGAAACGATTTGAGGTTCTTCATTTTCAACTCAAACTACATAGAAATTTTAATGATAAAAAATGTCCTCTATTAATCATCTATTAAGCCAGACAAACCTTCTTGTTCTATTAAGTGCAATGGTGTAACTTCCTTGAGCTTCAAATTACTGCACCATATGTGAGCATAGACAAAGGACTATCTTCGTGATTTTCAATGTTGTATTTTCGGAAATTACCTTAAGTACCTTGCTTGAAATACTGTCTATTACTAGTAATCTCTTTCCTCCTTTGTGTATTCGAATGATGTTTTATTTCCCACAGAAACACAATTCATCCTCTTGTTGACGTTCTTATTTTCTGTTTTCTGCCACACTTTTTTGTGTCATCCATAACTCAATGGTTCTCCGGATCATTCCATTCTGCCTTCATTCATTCTTATTCAAAAGCTTCCTTAGAACTTGCTTTGTGTTTTTATTTTTTTTAATTAACTTAAGTTATGTCTATCATTTATGATGTGTTATAATTGGTAATAATAAGACATGAGCAATATTATTAGCTATAATTCTCTTGGAATTAATTTATGGCACGCCTCAGTGGCTCCCGCGCTTTACAAGCTATGTATTTTTTTTTGAATTATTGCGTCCACGTCAGATAATTAATGGGTCCGGATTGCAAAGTTATTGTACACAAGCTCGCCGATCGAAACTGTCGCATGAAAAGTAATTTATGGCCATCAGCGAAGCAATCGATGTCGCTCGCGAACGACTGCAATTTTGGCCGTAATTTATTTGGTCGATTCCTCTCGAAATGCACATTTTAAATTAATATCGCTCCCGATATAAATCACGCTGTGCCGTCATAGCCATTGTCCCAACCGAATAATTTTATTGTTACCTCCGAGTGCAAAGATTAAATTGCTTTAATCGGATTGCGTCCATCTCGCGTTATACGTTCCTGCGCGTATAAGTAATTCAACGTCGTGGGTTACTGCAATTGATTTGTGAGCAACAGCAGTTGACAGTCGAGCTCAAACGATGACAATTGAACGTCGTCGGAATTAATGAACATCGATAGTATGGTATGTGATATTTCAAGAATTCGCCTATTAACATTTTGTGTTGGTAAACTATCTTTGCAGAGCGGAATATAACAGCTTAAGAAAATAAGTTTATAATAAAATTGTGACACACTGACTACGAATCTAGAGCGTCCTGGAATCTGTGGACACCAAACTAGCCGTAATTTTTTTTCGGCTAAAGAATTCATCTCGGTGGATAACAATGAAACTAGGCGATCGTCGTCAGCGAATGTGCGGCTGGACACGGTTTATCTGGCAAACCGAATCAGATCATGGCATAGTAAACATGAAGTAACTGTACAATTTTTTCCACTGCTCTCGACTGACGGATTTGCAATGTAAAACGTATTTGCGGGCGAAATCGTGCAGTATTTGTAAAACGTTGCTCTAGTAGGTATATTCAAGACTGCCTCTTTGAATAGTAAGGAACAACGAATGGCAGATTATTTCGTTTTTTTATACAGACAACAAAAACAAGTCCATTTACAAAAAGTAATAAAATTCTTTTATATAATTAATTTAATTTATTATATCGATGAATATTAAAAATTAAATTAAAATCGTTTTATTGGCAGCACTTACAAGTGCGAAAGAAAATGAATTACTAATTAGTTGACCAATCTCGGCGGATTCTGCGAGTACACGGTGCGATGAATATAAATGATGAGTCGACAACTTCGTTCGCCGACAATCGTCCACTCGCAAAAAATATCGTCCGAAACGATTATGCTAATTATTTTATTGATAGCGAGGCGCTTATCATAAATTTACACGGTTGAGCAACGGTATAGCGGCTACGTAGAAATTATTCGCTAACGAGCCAACCGGTCCCATGGCTATCTGTAAGCTTGTCAACGGAGGCCAAAAGAGTTCATTTTAAGGTATTAATTGGAGGATTTGTCAAGAATTTCCGAGACGAGCAACATTTATATGAAGAAAACTTCGTTAATTTGCTTATTCCTTTTTTTGCTCAATTTAGCTACTACATCAATCGATAGATAAACATGGAAATGTGGTCATAAATTTTAGTGATTTCGAAGTGGAATGACCCCTGTTCACTTTTGTTTACACAAACCTCAAGCTAATTAGTTTCATTAATATTCTCTCTCGTTTACATTACAAATTAACTTCGATTTTGGAAAACCGCTAATCTACTTTTTACTTGCTAAAATAGAAAAAAAATCTATAAATCATTTTTTTTTTCAAATACAATTAAATCAAGCGTATTAAACATTAGCACCTTCGATTTCGATATTCTTCCTTATTTGCCTAAATCGAAATTGGTGAGCATTTCAAAGAAGACCGAAGCAAATATTTACTATGCTCGTATAATCTGTCAATTTCGTGTCGATGGTTTTAAAATGTTCGTGTAGCAGCGAAGATGTTTTTTAAAGCGGCACGACGAGGACTCTTGTACGTTTGGCATTTACCGAAAACGAGAACGTGCGTCTAATTTCACACGAACCCGAACATATTCCCATGTTATTGACCGTTCGTTGTTGAGTTGAATCATTTTCTGGCATTATGTAAGATGTACGCACTCGTTAGTAAACCACCTGTTTCGGTTCGACGAACCCTATAAATAATGCATTAATTTTGGAAAAACGTAAAATAACGTGTGGAGGCGTTGAATTGAATAGTGAAAAGTTAAGAATTAAGAATTTTTAAAGTTTCTTTCAATAATAAATTTATAAGGAATCAAAAATATAAATATTCAAATCAAAAATTATAATAATAAAATTAGTATAAAAACAAACATTCGGATTTAGCCTCACGTCTCTCAAAACGGCTAAACCCGAATGATTCTATTTCTAGGTCTTGTGTTAGTTCTAGTGATAGTGTAAAACTAGAACTAACACTAGACCAAGAACTAGAAACATTCGGATTTAGCCGCACATCTTTCAAGACGGCTAAACCCGAATAAAAATATGCAATATAATGATTTTTTATGCTAACTAGCGCTAAACGGAACGTTTCTAGTTGTAAGTCTACTGTTAGTTCTAATGCACAACGATTACGATTTCACGAAAGACCTTCTCAAAATTAAATGGTGAATTGAATTCAATAGTGAAAAGTTGAGAATTATGAATTTGTAAATACTAAATTTGTTTCAATAACAAATTTATAAGGAGTCAAAAATATAAATATTCAAATCAAAAGCAATAATAAAAAAATTAGTATAAACAGAAACGTTTATATAGTTGTATACTTACCACTCTGATTATACATTTATACCATGGTGGTTATTTGCTGCTTAAAAGCACGTATTACATCACAACGATCACGATTTCACGGAAGACCTTCGCAAATATATTTATTTACGTGAAATTTAGCTTATTATAAATTATACGTATTACGAATCGTTTATTATTAGCGATTATTTATTTTATTAAAAGTTTATTATAAATTTATTGGAAACGTTTTCATCTAAAATTCTTAGTATAGTATGTCAACCATGTTATATTGATTTATTTTGACGTTAAGCGTTCATTTCATATAAGTTTTCAAATACCATCTAAAATAAGTTATGTGGGACATAATATACTATACTGGAGAGTCGTTACGAAAAGAACTAAGAAATACCATACGGTGCTTTAAATATCACATGTGACGAATTTAATGGAGCTATGAAACGGAAAAACACTATTTTTGTTAACAGCAGGTTGCTTGACATTTACCAAATTTTGTAAACGCGGCGTTTTGCTCTTTTCAGTAACTATTTTATGATGTAGGTTGGTTTTTAATTTAGCATGGATACCTAAAAGGGGGTTGAGTTAATTAATTTTTTATGTATTAATAATGGGATTTTTCTCTTTTTGTTTAAGATAAAATTTTCTAGTACTTAATAATAAGTCAATAAAATGATTTATACGAAGTCTTTTTATACACATCACCACCAAGCAGTCTCGCAATAATATTGCACCAAGTATTTCTGTGAAGACAAAATAGGCGTTAAACATGAAGTGCGTAAAATGATCTTCCGCACTACTCTTGGTTTTACAAAACTTTGAAGATAGTTCTTAAAAATATTGTTCTGAACTCATATCAAGCTTGTATAATATTTGCCAATAGATTTCGAAGTAAATTTAATGTATATAAGCTTCATTTCTTAGCTAATTCTCAAAATTCTGTTGATCCAAATTATACTGAATGTTATAAATATGAGATTCAGAAGTGAAAAGCATATAAAACTTGTATGAAATACGAATAAGATAAGATTCTCTGATTTAGGTCGTTCCTGGTTCTGCATCGCCTGAGATATTGAGGTTCAGCTGTCTTTCCATCGCTTTGAAGGCCTTCCTATCGATCTTTTTGTGAATGTTTTGAAATCTCCAGTACATTTTGCCATCCATTTTTGATGCATAGTTTGATGCATCCAGTTTTCATTACAAAAACACCTACTGCAGTCTCATCCCATCTATCGCAAGTCTTCTCAGAGACATCGAGTCTATGTCAAAAATAACTATTAAGTATCCTAGAGTCCTAGATGTTTCTGACATCCATTGCAAAATGATAGTTTTGTATTTTCTGCAGTGGTTAATTGGTCTTTTACAATATTAACGGTTAATGTCTATAATACAGCACAGAAGTTTGCTCATTTGTTCGGAATAGCTTCTCCTAATCGCAGTATCTGTGATTTAAGAATTAATCAAATCAAACGTATTTCCAAAAAGCTGAACAATCAAGTACAGCAGAATCTAAACTTTAATTGAGGCTACGAAATGAAGGTGTCGGGTACTGTTAGCTATCTTTTTGCTATCGAAAATAATCCCTTCTAACCGTCACCGCAACCGCACTTAGGTTAACCCTCTCCGCAACCATTACCTCTCCCACTCCACACTCACCCATCGCCACGAAATTAATCGTCCTATATCCCAACCACATATTTTTTAGCTAATCTTAACCAGCAATCCTACAGCAACCCAACCCAACCAATAATAATACATCTTTTTACCCGCCTAATTAACCTTTCTCGCAGATCTAAGAAAGCAGTATACAATATTCATTTTCTTTACCTCTTTCAGTGTACACATACTCGGATTGTATTAGATATGTGTCATATGTGTTTGTTTCAGAATTATCGTTCCACAATTTCACTGCAGAGTTGTCGAGGATACCAAAAAAACGTAAATAAATTGAAAAACAATTTATCCTTATCATGAAGAAAATAAATAAAATCACTTATCTTTTAATAACAAACCTAAAGGTTTATAAAGTATATTATTTATTATAAATAAATTCCTATTAATAAATGCGACCTCGAGTTTTACTGGAAGTTGTAAAATACATCGTGGAAAATCAATTTACTCATTATAGGATTTTATCCGCTATAATATTTCTATAAATTACCGTTACAACTTGTCCCATAGTCTACATAATTGGGTAATTGAACACAATTTATCAGTTAGTTTAGAAACATGAGGGGTTTCTAAATCTAGTTTGGAGAAAAAAATAAATAAAACCGAATCTATAAGAGATTTTATTTGAACGTTATTTTGGAACGATTCAATTACAGTTTTAAAAATTGTTTGATTATAAATCGATAACACGCATAATTATATTGAATTCATTTCGTCGCGTTTCGAGAAGCTTTCGATCTGGGCAGAGATTGTGTCGCAAAAATCGCCGACCATATCTCTTCGGAAATTCGTGCTGTATAATCTGCCGCAATTTCTCCGGCTCTTGATTAATATTTTACATCGTACCGATCGTGCCGAGCCCCGCGGAGCCCTTTTCTTCTTATTTCCGCAGGATCTCAGCGCTGTTCGCCCCTTCTTTTGCCCGAGACAACGCCCCACTCTCAAGTTCGTTATACTGTAATAACTTTATGCATATAAGGGTAACGAAAAATAATTCACTTTCGTAATTTTATTAAAAATAAAAGTGAGTTTGTCGATGAGCGTATCGAAAATAAAGAGGATAAAAAAGATTAAAGAATGCTGATTTCGCATCTTGATGGTAGGTTTCAGGAATTTTTCAGAGCCAAATTAAATTCTTTTTGTTTGTGTTTTCCGCTGAACGGAATTTTTCATAATTACGAAGTCTTTCGAGTATTATGCAATAAAAATTAAAATAAATAAAGATTAAAAAACAAGATTTTACTCGAAATATAACTTCGTGCTATTAAGACTCGTTTGCCATATGTTTTGAACGAAACTCGGTTCAAAATATCCATAAATTTTCCAACGTTGGATGGTTGAATGGGGATTTTGTAAATGTAACCAGTTATGGAAAATTCAAACAAAGTCCTGTTAGTTAAAAAAAAAATCTTGGTGAACCGTTGAATTATTTTCTTGAAGATTTATGTTAATCCTCTTTCCGTGTCACCAGATAACTTGGGCCCGACGACAGGATGCGATTATTTAAGTTCGCGGTATCGGCCAGGATACATTGAATTCGGCATTACGGTTCACGCTCGAGCGCTCTTTTAAATTGAATTTGTAACAAAGCGATTCGCGTACGCCGCGAAAATTTATTAACACTTTCAACGCGACATTTGTCGTCGCATATGTCATTAGGTCACCAATCGTCTTTTCATTTATAGGATATTTGATTCAGAGAGTTACGAAATGTAATAACCAAGAAATAAAAAAATTCGTCAAGTTTAGCACAACATGTTGTGCAATAACGGTTAGTGCGTTATTTGCTTCTTTGTGTCAGCTTCTTTCTGTCATTACAAAGAAACCAAATGTGGATCTTGCATTCCACCGGCGCCGATTAATTATTCGTTCGCGGAAAGGCGTTTGTTTATCGAGAAATGTGCCGGTGAACTCGTAAGTTCCTATAAATATTAACGATGCCTCAAGTTTATATCCCGCGAGGACCGTTAGTTCATTTGCACAACTACTAACAATAACCGTCTGCAGAATACGCATTATGAGTTATATTAAGCGAGATCTATACGCTACAATAAGTTGATTCTAGTAAACAAATTCCTTACCTTTTACTACTACCTTTATTCATTATAAACATAAAACCGTTATATAGGCTTAGTTAAAAAAATCGACTACCAAACTTGTTTTAATCAAAAAAATATATATACAAGATCACATATTATACAAGTTCAGGTCATAGTACACCTGCTGATACACGTGCTACTGAACATTGAAGTGTAACAATGATTGGTGTTCGCGAGACCAATCCCGTTAGATCTAAAAATATCCGAACAGGTTGGTTATTATTTAAGTTGCGTCAATCTGGTGCAATAAGACATCGTTTTCCGTGATGTTAAAGGCCTCCCGCTTGGGAACCAAGCCTGTAAATTGTTTTGTACCGTTCCGGGGACGCTACATTCTCGTCCATCTCTCGCTAATTACCCCGGAATTCGATTTTGTTTAGCCCACGGGATTATTCGCAGCGAAGATCCTTCATAAAGGTCAAAGTCAACGAGAAAGAGGCAAAGAAAAATATAGGTTACACGTAGACGTAGAAATAATCTCTTGACGAAATGTAAGTACGATTACAATCTTATGGGTAGAGGAAGAATATAGGTAAAGCAGTAGGTAGTAAGTAAAGTTGTGAGATCCCATTAGACATGTGATAGTGGTCGGCTGTAGGTAGAGGAAATTATCATAATTGCGCGTACGTTGAAGATTTAGGCGTAAAAGTGGTAAAACGGTAGATCACGATACGAGACTAGACGGGCCGTCTCGTCTGTCCCAGTGCGGGCCGCAACGAAGCTCGGTCCTGCCCCTGACCTCTCGACCCCGACCGGCCCCGGTGGTATTGACCTCGCAGGAGGGACCGCAAAACCAATTTGTCCCGGGCCCCGTTCTTCCGCAGTCTATGGCAGCATCTCTTGTTACCCGGCGTCCGCGTAAGGCAATCTGGGTTACGTCTCTAACTACGCCTATCGCAAACGCCATATTTACAATATCTCTTTGCTCTTGAGGCTCCCTGCCTCAAATAACTTAATGCATTACTCCCCTTAAGCCTCCGATATGTGAATGGCCGAGCGCCTTGAGACTCGCGCTACGACGACGACGGACCTCCGCTATGAAACCTTCTCCTCCTTACTCAACGTTGAAACGTTGGCCCGGTACACTTGAATCGAACTGACATGGGAATTATGCAATAGCGTCTTGTGCTCGATTGTGCGACCGGCATAAATTACATCTCGGTCAATTCACTCAAATAACAGCTAAATTAGAAATTAAATTCGCTATTTCTATACAATTTTCCTCTATCAATATTATGTTTTATAATGCAATCAGGTTTAGTTGAAATTTCTTATTTTTACGTTTATAATCTACAACATGGATGTATTCTCGAAATACACACTAGAATAGTCCAAGAACTAAACAAGTATGGGTCTATGGCTGACATAGATTAAGTAGACGAGGTGAACTAATCTGCATAGTATTTAAAACACAACGTGGATCCTTCTGTCAACATTCGCCACTTATCAACGCATTTACATCCAAATTCCCTACTTACCACAGCTAGAATTCTATGGTCTTTTAAAAATCTGGAACACTTGCACGAGCGTGATATAAAGATGATTGGAGAACAAATGATATTAGAACAAGAAATGCTGTAAATACCACATGACACATTATACATACCAGATTGACTCACACCATTCTGAACAGAGAAACGACTGTAGCTCAGATATGAACTAAACCAGGGGACGTAGCCTTGGGGCACTCTCATAGATCGCAAAATTTAATAAACTTTCTACAATGGTTCTACTATAGAGAAACTACTAGAGAAACGTCAATCTCCAATGGTGGTAGACTCAAGTTCAGAGCTAAGTATTTCACTATGGATGGTGAAAAAGAGATGTTTGTTGCTAAATATTTATGTAATAAAGCTATCTGTGCAACTGATCGACTGGCTATGACTTTAAGATTTTTAGCTTCTGGTAACAGTTTTGTAAGCTTTTTTTACTTATTCAAAATGGCTATTCAGAATGTCTGTTCAAAATTTTTTAGAATATGCGTTTAGCACAGGAAGTGACGAAGAAGTCTTGTCTACATTCAACATTGGGCACTCAGAGCACTGATATATTATTCAACCTGATAAAACATCTAACGTTGGTATGACTTATTCATTACTGTAGTAATTTTTTAAATAAACGAAAAACTTCATTCTTTAAGATATTCGATTCCAAGTACGAGTGATAGTGAATACTATAGATAGATAGACTCAGTGACTTCAGTGTCGTACACAATGGGAGAAAGTTGAATGTAGGCCACTCCACTTAATTCATAGTGATTTCGACATTTCGAATGGTTAACTGATCCATTCCACAGCTCATAAATGTTCAAGTGTCTTCTAAGCAACTACTAACTCAGTAGACATGCTTTAATAATCGAAAACATGGTAGTTCATTACAAACATTTTTTAAGAATGTAAATAAGAATAGGAAAGGATCTAATCCTAGGATTATAATGCGAAATGACTATGGGTGACGAATTCTTTTGGAGCAAGGATAAATACTAAAAAGATTGGTAGTTTGCTATGTTAAGCAAGATTTATGATGAACATCTACTTCGCTTCGAAGTTTGATTCAGTTCATAGCGACATTGAGTATTTTACTACCAAACGAAATCTCACGTCTAGAATCCTCTAAGTTATGCTTTGATTTCATATACAACTTTTACTTCATTATTTGCGAACGCATTGCTTCCTCGAGTTCCATCATGTACATCATGCACTCGTTAACTTTAGTGTAAAATCCTTACTGATCACATATTTTAGCTACTTTCTAAACTTCAAATCATAAACGATTCTACGCTTTAGCCACGGTCCATTACGGATTGGTCCATTTTACATGCTTCATTACCATTTAAAAATTTTTAATTTAAATTTTTAAGTGTCGACGTTTTCTTTATAATTTTTGACAATTAAAAACAATTAAAGTATTTTCTACGGAGTGGTAGAAAATTTTTTTCAATATGTGAAATACTTATAACTACTTATAAAAATGACTTAAAAATAACTTAAAATGAATAATGTATTAAATAATGCCCCGTAATCGTTTTTTTTTTTTTAGGTTTCAAGCCAAAACTTGGTTCAAAACAAAACTTAAATATTCTGTTTATGTAATTATACAGAGTTCTGTATATTTATATGAGAGGTCAATATTAAGTTCAATTTAATATTTATGAAGTCGGTTTTGTATAAACACACAAAATGAATAATTTATGAAAAAAATGACCCGTATAAAGATTGTGATCCACATTTTTTGTATTTCGTTTATTGCCGAAATTTGAACCCGGTACATGTTTTATGTATTCCGGCGAGCGTTGTAGTTTCGTTTTGGTCAGATCATGATGCGGGATACATTTTCATCTTTTTTGTATCAGTTCACTAACCAGTTAATCGATTTTGGTAATACGCCGTGGGACACAGGTCAAGATCAATTTCTTTTGGATGATTCTTTAAATAGATATCGATTTTTTAATAAATTTTTCACTTATAAATAAATTGATAAACATGGTCTTAATTAGATACTGCTAAAAGATGGTATAATCTATTTTCGCATTTTTTTCCCTTACAATGAAACGGCTCATTTGGTCTAAAATTAGCCTTGAACTTACCGTAGCAGTGCATGTAAATTGCGTCTGGCGGCGTGACGCGATTCCGTTAGCCGCAAACCAGATTGCGATTTGTGCATTATTTACGACGGCCGACGTCTTATTTATGCCCGCCGCGGCGTTAGGATAAATTACATATTTGGCTAGATCTTGATCAAATTGAAACAAATTACGCCCCGACCGTAATTCGTTAGATATGATAAATGCGGTTGAAAGTGTTCGCAGCTGGAAGTGGAAATAGGATAAGCTGCTATTTACGCAACCAGTTCAAGTTGTGGTAAATTGAGGGAAAATATTTGCAATTTCAATGCGATATTATGCAAAACTATCTTCTTTTACATTTCAAATTGATAGAAAAGAGATAATAAATATTTATTTCTTGTTCTAAATAAATTTCCTTCATCTTATAAATACTATTTCTTATAAAAATTTTTGATTTTTTTATTAAGTTATGATTTATTAACAAATCACAAAAATGTCGGTATGGAACCTGTTACACCCACTATTTATTGTTAATATATACAAGAAAACAGATAATGTTAGACAGATCAAACATGTGTCCATCCTAATGTACGTTATTTTACGAGAGTCATATCTTCGTTTACATTTTGCATCGTATAAGGCAAGCCCTGCTCAACGGTTCCTTAGCAAGAGGACTCTTCATGCGGCCGCCGTTAAAAGGAGAGGACAATTTATTAAGTAGCAGGCACAGGTAACTGTTCCTCATTCCTGTTGGTCACGGGGACTCTGTAAGCAAACAATAAAGGCACCATAAAACTGATTGGTTTTTAATTGCGGCAATGTCGCCGAAGATGTCAAGACTTTATTGTAGCGGTCAAACATAAAAATAATTTTGTTATCAGCGAAGTGGTATTAGAAAAATTAATATGAATATGAAATTTTTTAACTCTAATTAAAAGATATTGTGGAAAACCAAAGTAACTTAATTTTGGAAACCCAACTAATTAGAGGCATCGAGTCAGGTGGTACTCGAAAGAAAATCGTATTAACTTTTTCTGATCGCAAGCCGAACGGTGCAATGAGTTATTGCCTGTGACTTAACGGAACAGTACAAGGAGCGTGAATGCGCGGTTACCGAATTATAGCAAAAACATCACAGTTTCCAGACGAACCGTTTTATGAAAAAACAATTTACTACCGTTCACCGCCGGATAAAGGTAATCTACAATCTCCTTTACCTTGGTTTTACAATCTTTAATAAATCCGCTCTCAGTTCATATTAGTTAATAATTTACATGAACAATTTGTTTGATAATTCCTGGTACTATAGCCTTAGCAACAAGTGTAAACCTCAAATCTAAATCATCATGAGCTCAGAAGTGGATCTTAACTCTTTGATTCCTTACATTCTATCTATTAGTTTCCATCGCAGCTGGTTACCAATAATATCGATGAACTTGATGAAGAATGAATCAAATCAAATCTGGCCTACCAAAATCTGATAACAAAACTCAATGAAATATTGTAGTTGATAAATATAATATGTGATTTTTTTGTTTGAAAAGAATTTCGTGGTACTATATCTATGATGTACCGGCGAATATGACGTCTCAAGACATCGGTTTATCTGCACACCAGACGCATACTAATGCGTGGCATCGTTTCACCTGAGTTCTCGGGATTCGCCTTCCACAAACCAATAAATTCTCTTTATCAGTAGCTGCTATCCTCGACCCGCTACGAAGATATTCCTACCGGCAGGATTCCTTCTGCACGTCCCGACCGACGCGGTGTCGCCCTTCACGTCCATCCCATTACCGTCCATTCGATTCGCGAACGGTTTCGTCTCCGATACATCGTATTATCGTGACAAACTCGGCTTATGACGTTAATTAAAATCAATTAACTCGCGGCACGTCCGCCCCTTTTTTCGCTACGTTTACGACTGTCCAACGATCTTAGTTCACGTCGTTACTTTTTCTTCTTCGACATCGGTAAAATACTTCGATACCAGAAGATGAGCTCTTTTTTGCTTCTCGTTTTTGCGTTCTTTCATTTATGGTAAGGTTATAGATAATTCTAGAAAATTTAATATTGTGAGAACGTGTTTTGACTGAAAACGTTTCAGGAAACATGTGGGTCCAGAGTGGTAATTTCCCTTTCAGGTTTTTGTAATCATTTGCCTAAGGTTACGGTCTCGACCGGCTCATTAATCTAATTACCGTGGAAAAGCTGTTAGATCGAGAGGCCCGAAGAAAAGTAAAAGTGGGCAGGAGCCGATTCGCTCAGTTATTATCGTTTTTCAGGTGCGCCGGTGCTATTTACGGAACGAAATACCGTTGCAATTATATCGAGTTGATGCTGCAGCGAAATTTCTTGCGTCGACGACTGCTTGACCGGCAATTAAGTGCGTGCACGATTGCGCTAATTAATGATGTGTGCAGAGATAATTACTCGGTTCGAGGGACAGAGCTGACTGCAAAAATCGAAAGGAATTCTGAATAAGACATTTTCATTCTACCCATCACACATTAACCGGTATGTGCTTCAATAAACATAAAAATCTTTACCGAAAAAAGAAAAATTACATGATTTAGGTATAATTATTGAATATATAAAATAAATAATTAATGCAGGAGATGTCAGGTAAACCACGTATAAATAAATTACAGCTTATTACTTAATCTACCTATAAATCATATGAGAATGATAAATTACTTCAACATATCGTAAACCTAGGATCACTTAGCACGATACCGGTAATTATTTTGCGGCATCTTCTAATATATCTCATCTACCGTGAGTAGAAACACTACTTTACGTAGATGAGTTTCCAAGAAACGCATCTTCATTACGTCAAATATCAGCCGTTTTCGGTTATTAAAGGTCTTTGACCATCGTATTATTGTAAATTATTGGAAATTTCCTTTCATCTTTCTGCTTGTTTCAAGTCCCAACAAACATCTGACCACATTTGTTTCCACGAACTCATTTCGCCCGCAAGTCGATCTCAACAAAAACTTTCAGGGTCCAAATTGAATCCGTTCCCCGACTCTAAATGAAGTTCTGCGGAGACGACAGGGTTTTTACCCCGGACGGATAATTGCGTATAAGGCAGTTCGAAGCACACGTGTTATGCGTTCGTGGAAAATCCCCATGTCGGCTTCCCAAAAAGAACTGGAACCATAATTTCTTCGACCGAATTGTTTTTTGGTCGTTAAAGGCAATTTGCACAGTAATTTGGAAGGTACTTTTCTGTTTACAATTTTTAAATTATTCATCATACTACTTAAATAATAATCATGATTTTTTCAAATTAAACAATCATATTAAATGGCCGTAACTTATCGAAGAGTAACTTAAGAAGTTGTTAAAACTCTAACAATCTTATGTGAAAAAGTGTAAATATATCAAGTTTCGTAATCCCTTAAAGCCTTGATGCTCTCCAGCGGTTAAAAAAAGGATGCACACTCATCTGCTCCTTACAAGGGACTTATTAAAGCTCGTAAGTAGTACAAAATGTCTTTCCTTCGGTATGTACAAGTCGTTGCACAGGAAAAGGAGATTATTTTACGCGGAAAATGTGCTCGTTAATGCGTCTTCGTGTATAATTGTTTCTATAATAACGAAGGCTGCTGCCGGAGTTCATAAAACTGACTCATGGGTCAATGATCGTAACCGACATTAATTCTATCATATGTTTAATGAATTAAACCTTCTAATTCTGGAGAATTCTTCCAACATTTTTGAGGATATTTTTTAACGTTTCTAATATTAACCAGAAATAATAACCGTCAAAACGTAAAATTACGAATCACTTACAATAAAATACAACCAATAAGCGTATACAATGAAGAATAATATATTATAACTTTACAAAGCGGAGGTTATTTCAGAAGAACACCATACAAGACATAAATTTCAATCATCTTCAAATGTCGTAAAATATAAAATTTCAGCACCTGTTGTCTTTAACGGAAACCTCTGAGGCAGAAGACTAATTAGTTTTTACTTCCAAGTCTTAAAATAACATTGTGTAATGTTTTGCAATATGATTAGTATTACTTATAAAGATAATGCATAAGTGTTATTGTTATTTTTCATTTAGCAATGAATAAAATATCAAATAATCTAAATCAGCAGAATCGGATAGAGTATCTTCTTACTTGTATTTATAATATTCTGCTGATTACTTTAACTAAAACGCTAACATTGATGGCGAATCCTGACTTACAGTGACTGGTTTGTCATTGGGATAATAAATTGCAAAGAATTCATCATAAGTGTATTCATTGTCACCGAAGGACTCTTTGATAATTGAGGAATAGCGTGTAAAACATTTGTTTCTCATTTATCCGCCAACTGCCTGGTCTAACCACCATGATCAGGTTCCTTTGCCATATAGTTTTCAGCAACTAATTTGGAATCAACCCAACCCAATGTAAGTACGAAAATAGACCTGCTGATCTTGTTAACAAATACGTTAAGTGCAAATTCTTCTTAAATTACCTTATGATATGAAATATGAAAAACAATGGCTCAAATTAATATGGCTGAAATGGCGTTAAAAATCCAATAATTTTAAGCATCACTTCACAACTCTTGGTGTCATTTCCTGTTTCTTAGTCGTTAGTTTAATCGAATTGCTATTTGCAACTACTCTCATCTGCTTCGAACTACGAACTTGTTTCTGAAGAAGCTTGCAACATGTTAGTTTTAGTTGTTATGCAGCATTAGATTGTTCTATATTATTATTAAACTAAAACTAGAACTAACACAAGAGCTAGAACTAGAATCATTCGGGTTTAGCCGCACGTCTCTCAAGACGGCTAAACCCGAATGATGAATGAACTAGAACTATCACTACAACTAACACAAGACCAAGAACTAGAAACAACCCGGAAGTTTCGAGTTCTATGATTACTGTTAGTTCTAATGATAGTGCTAGTGTTAGTTCTAGTATTGGTTCAAGAGTTACGATTGTTGTACGAAGAGATTCAATCACATATTAAGTTATGACAATTCAAACAGTAGAGTCTAGTGTTAGTTCTGGTATTAGTTCAATACTCTAATCTGTTTAATAACGAAATAGTTTTTCTTTGGGACAAATTTTGTCAAATAATTCATACATCTATCTTGTATCTACTAGCATCATCTATTAAAATCGATTACAATAAAAGAACTGTTTGTCATTAGTGTATGTAATTATAAAAATTTAGATACTTTTATGTGTTTAAGAATTATATTTATGAATTTCGTATAATCTGAATGTTGTTTACGCAGCATGAAATATCAAGCGGGGGCGTTTTAGTACTAAATGTTTGCAGAGATCTCACAAGCGTCGACAACATACCCGACTCTCTGGCCATATTTGTACAAGACGCAGAGATTGCATGAGCACACCTCGAGCACGATTTATCTAAGGATTCAATTCAGCCTGAAATGAAATTTAACTGCGCTTGTACGGGGCCGAGATAAGTTCGCCTGCATAACGGTAATTACACTTTGCTTTCCTAGTATACCTACCGCGTAAACTGATTGATATTTTCCGTCCGTTAATAAACATTTCGTAGATTCTATCGGACAACCTGTTAAGGCAATATGAGATCCACAGACTAGAAGTATAGATCTCTCAATTCAGCCGTCAACTCGTCGTCGGCGTATCTAATATCAGTGTTTATTCGTTAATATAAATCATTTCGAAATCGACGCATCATTAATTTGATTCAAAATAAAATTAATGGCGTCGAGTATAAAACGGGACAAATGGGTTGATGTAAATGACATTATAGAAGAAAATCAACACAAAAATTATTCAACGTCTATTTAATTGAAGTTTATTATGAATTCAAGTTGCAATTTAAGTTTGTTCCGTGTAATTACGATTCGTTATTAAATTGGCACACGTACCGCATACCGCGTAATGAATTATTTATACGTCTTAACAGCAACATTCTCTCGATACGGTGATCTCTATTCCCGTAATCAATTTACTCATTCTGAGAATTAACTAAACGAGTGTCTATTTATAACAGTCAACCGATGTATTAGTTATAATTAATGTTTATTTTTCTACCGTTCATACAATATTTCAATATTATTTTAAATTAAAACAAAAAAAAGTGAAATCTTATTGACACCTTAATGCATAAATAACTGTTATTAAAAGGTAATAACAAAGTTTCATACAAGAGCTAGTAAAAAACGCTATTATCTCATGATTATTAGTTTTTTTGTGTACAAAAAATTTTTTGATAAACACCATTAAGGTTTTCTGTTGTACCTAGTAGCTCGAAACGCTTTGCAAATGTTAAAAAGCATATTGACAGGTGTGAAATGCTTCGTTAGCATGTTATAAATGAACTTTACATTAGTTCGACGTGGCCATTAAACAGTTAGCTGTTCCAATTTTATTTTTTTTAAACGACTTGCACTGATGAATATCGTGATGAATAGTCGACGCGTTCGATAATAATAATTAAAGGTTCGACGTTTATTAATCAACTAACAACAATTGAATAGGAGTGATGGGAAAAAATTGAAATACTTTACTAAACAATTTACATTAATTTAATACGCGTGTAATTGTTCATTTCCATGCAATCATTACAACTATAAAACTTTATTAATAGTAAATAACTGCATACCAGGAACACTACTTAAAATGTGTATTTTTTTGTAATAAATTAAGTTTTAAAACGAATCTCGTCTTTGTTTATACGAATGGGCATTGACTTTGATGAAAAAATCATTTAGTTATTAGTTATTATTGGGTTATTATTATACAAGGTCATTATTACTGGCAATATTTTAATCGTTTAAGTTTGTATCTTATTGTAGTGTAAAATGTAAAGTGGTTTTATAAAAACTAGTAGAATTTATCTCAAAACCGCATAACCTCAAACCTGGTGAAAGTTTTCTAAGTGAAGTTACTCTAGAAATACCACTTTTTTCGGTTTAAAGAGGGATATAAACTAGGAAACCTGCTACGTTTATCCTTGTTACGAGACTTCCTGTACAGTAACTGCTAGTAATAACGAAGCCGCTGGGACTAGATATGTCTCAGGGTGCTCCCTGTTGATCTACATAACCATTATTTTATTGCTGTTGGAGCAAAATTAGCCACTAACTGATTTAACTACATACTAATCTACACAGCGATTTCCTGAGAAATATTATTAAAGAATTGCCATGAAATGAAATATCTTTTTTAGTAGCGATCGTAATGGCGCTACCATGGAATACCGCTATCCGAGGCTCATACAATGACAGCGGGGAAAGCTTTTCTTGTAGCAGCTGTCCGAAAAAAAAACTGTTACATTTGACGAAATTATGTTTATAGGTCTTTATTGCGTCGAGCAAAAAAAACTTTCAACTTTTAACCGCTTCACCTAATTCCTACCTGAAAAATTGCAAAGTATTAGAAAATTTTCGTTGTTAATATAATATTTACGAAATAAATTTCTTTAAAAGAAAGGACATCAATATGTAATTTCCTGCATTTCTAGATTTAGTAACAAAATGTTGTATGTCAACGGTTTCCTAATTTCCAATTAACCTTTATTTTGTACTAAACCTTTTCTATAGTGAAACTTTATAACATTTTCAAGTGATAAACACAGCTACTGTTGATTTAAGTTTATTATATATGATTTAATAAATGCTAGGTTAAACATACAATTAACCTTTTCTAAGAAACGTATATTATATATTAACTACGCTACTTTTAATACGATTCCTCATTGTTAGAAAAATCATCACTTTATTCTATTAAAATTTTTGTCATGATTGAAAATCATGTTTCTGTTTTGAGTAAAAGAAGTGGTAAAAATAACGGAAGTTTAAAGTTAAAAAAGCTCACATAAGATGTTCCGCAATCTTCCGATCTTTAAACTTTTTATAAAACTAAGAAGTTTAATTTTGTTAAGATTTTACTCGACATTCTTTCCCTATCGATAATAATCAAATTGCCACCCAATGTGTTGTTCGATTCAAATGCCAAAGATAACTTATACGAACGTACACCTCTACATCAGATCTAAAGATTTAGATTATTTCGATAAAGAAGCCGAAAAACTGGCATCAAAATGGCAGGAAACAAAATTGGCAGGAAACTTGTAGTAAGATCATAAATATTTCTGCCAATGCATAGGAACTCCATTAAACTGATCATCAATATTGATCTCTGACCCGATCCAATTGATCATTTTGATGATGAATTCTTTTTGGTTCCTCATCTATGCCATAAACATTCTCTGGCAGAGCAGAACTGTTATATATGCGTACAGGAGTTTAAATATTAAGTCGAGCATAAGTGGTTCAAAAATATGAGTTTCCATGTTACTTGTTTCACTATCTCGTTCGATAATTGGTGAGAAAAAGACGACCAAATCCCTAAGGTTTTATCATTTGTGAAATGATGTTGTCACATAATTCTAAAGGCCAACCTCGTGTGTTTCTGATTAAAATATCATAATTGACCAAAAGATATCAAATCATAAAATTTTTTCCAAAACTTGACTTAGGGTGGTTTCCATTAAACCTCGATTAACAAGGTCTAATTAATGCATTACGGTTGTAGTACGAGGAAATCAAATCACACATAGAATTAGGGGAACTGAGACAGCAGAATCTGTAAAGTATATGCAAATGATCTCCATCCTGCCGTTAAAGTCTAAATGAAGGGTAAAAGGTTGAAAAACTTTTAAACTGCTTCACCATAAACCATTTTAATTCCGACTTCCTACACGACGTATGTCAAAACTCTTTTTATAATGTCTTTTATCCGTTTGTTATATTACACACAAATTACCACAAAAATTTGAACATTCTTTTTATGCAAGATAGAAAAACTTGAAAAAAGCTTTTTCTCCAATTTATTGTTGAATTCGAGGTTTCAACAGCAGTCATGGCCGAGCGGTTAAGGCGTCTGACTAGAAATCAGATTCCCTCTGGGAGCGTAGGTTCGAATCCTACTGACTGCGGAACAACCACCGTTTTTTTTGCTAATTCACAAAGACTTATTAACAAAATAAATCCACTTAGGAAACAGATAAAGCACTTATTAAATTGCACATTGTAATCAGAAAACATGACCAATTGCATTAATCATATTGACATCTATTCCGACAATAATTTTAATTGATATTTTGCAACATTTGGTGAAAGCAATTGTGAAAATGTCTAAATTCTTTTTTTATTTTCAACGTCGTGTGTTAGAGTTGAAGAGAAAAATGTTGATTATTGAACATATTAAAATAATAACTTTATAAAAAACAAAACGACAATCGTCGAATTAAAGAAGAAACATGGTTAATTTAATGTTACTATTCGAAAAGATGATGTCAGAAGCTGGTATTGGAGGCCGAACCGTTGAGGTCAAGGCCGTTTAATTTTGCACCTGCCCAGATCAAAACGGGAGATACGCGCATGTACGAATCAATCACGGGCATTAAAAGCATGGTAATTGATGTACGCGCAGCTTCCTGCTGCGCGAAGATCTCGACGTTGCGCACTTGAGTAAGAGATGGTATTTTGCAGATAGAAAACGTATTAAACGACGACGGTCAATTAGAGTTGTGTGTGATGAGACTCTTTTACGTATAAGTTGAACGACATCGCGGGGTTACGAACTCGACAAAGAGATTTTACTAGCTTTGCCCACATGTGCGTTCTCCATAGGTCGATCGTACGAGAAAATACCGTCAAAGGGCGACCGTAACGGCGGTCGTCAGCAGAGTGGCAGCTCTGTTTTCAGTAATAAAACGCCCGTTAAGCATGTGTCCTACAGGAGGGGTTGACAACGTAGCGTTGTCGTGGGAGCCGGCTTCGCACAAAGACATAAATTACTAGTAATGACGGTATGGTAGAGGGCGATCTTTAAAATCTTAATTACCTCGGAAACAACCGGAGCCGATTATCCATTAGGACCGAATTGGGATCAAAGGCGGCTACCACATGTGGGTACAAACTCATAGGGGTCAAATTTCTATATTTGTATGAGTAAATTCATAGAATTATACAACTAAGCAAAGATATGAACAACAAAACAAATTGAAATCAGTAGTACTATTTTATAAATGTATATCTTGTGGTTTAAGTTGAAGGAGAACTGGGAGGAGAGTCATTCATCAGCTACCGCAGTGTTCCACAACCGACTGATAATTGTCTTCGGGTCATAAGGATCGCGGGTCGACTATTATCCCAGTTAATGGAACAATGGTCCAGCGGGAACGGGTCGCGTAAATCAAACGCGGCCGCCATTAATTATTAAGCCGGCCTTAAATCACGCGCGCTTCCGACCGTCTGTCCGTGGATACGCGACGCACAAAAGTATTGCAAACCACTGAATTATTGCCTAATGCGCCCGCCGTTCCGAAGATAATGGAACGTGTAATTTATTTGATAAAAATCTTTCATACCTAACTGTAAGCTTAAATTTACAATCGCGGCGGACTTGGCGGTCGACAATAGCCCGCCGCAGCGCCATCTAACGGCGGTAAGCTCTCATCCTCCAACGCGATGATCGCAGATTAGTTACCATTAATATTTTTTACAAAATACCATAGATACTAGATTTTAAACACCCACAAATTTTCAACGTTTTATCCACCATGTCTTTAACTATAAATAGATATACATATATACTGGGTATTTCATATAACTCGCAACCATAGTTACGAAACTACTATGCACTTACACTGAATGTTTCTTATTCTAGGTCTGGTGTTGGTTCTACTTTTCGTTCAATAAAAATATACACGAATGATTCTAGTTCTAGGTCTTGTGTTAGTTCTAGTGATAGTGCTAGTATAAAACTAAGACTACCACAAGACCAAGAACTAGAAGAATTCGATTATAGTCACACGTCTCTTAAGACAGCTGAACCCGAATGATTCTAGTTCTCGATCTTGTATTAGTTCTAGTGATAGTGCTAGTGTAAAACTAGAACTAACACAAGACCAAGAACTAGAAACATTTGGGTTTAGCCGCACGTCTCTCAAGACGGCTAAACCTGAATGATTCCAGTTCAAGGTCTTGTGTTAGTTCTAGTGATAGTGTTAGTGTAAAACTAGAACTAACGATAGACCTAGAACTAGAAACATTCGGGTTTAGCTGCAAGTCTCTCAAGACGGCAAAACCCGAACGATTCTAGTTCTGGGTCTTGTGTTAGTTCTAGTTATATTGCTAGTGTAAAACTAGAACACGAGACCAAGAACTAGAAACATTCGGGTTTAGCCGTACGTCTGTCAAGACGGCTAAACCCGAATGATTCTAGTTCTAGGTCTTGTGTTAGTTCTAGTGATAGTGCTAGTGTAAAACTAGAACTAACACAAGACCAAGAACTAGAAACATTTGGGTTTAGCCGCAAGTCTCTCAAGACGGCTAAACCTGAATGATTCCAGTTCAAGGTCTTGTGTTAGTTCTAGTGACAGTACTAGTGTAAAACTAGAACTAACACAAGACCAAGAACTAGAAACATTCGGGTTTAGCCGCAAGTCTCTCAAGACGGCTAAACCCGAATGATTCTAGTTCTGGGTCTTGTGTTAGTTCTAGTTATATTGCTAGTCTAAAACTAGAACTAACACAATACCAAGAACTAGAAACATTCGGGTTTAGCCGCAAGTCTCTCAAGACGGCTAAATCCGAATGATTCTAGTTCTAGGTCTTGTGTTAGTTCTAATGATAGTGCTAGTGACACACTGAAAAGTATGAATTTTTTAAATAACGCGTTTTTTGCAGAAAAACAAGCAATAATATTTTTTAGGAAAAGAAAAATGGCAAGTGTTGTACCATTTTGGAATTTTGACTAAACAGGCTATCTTTTAAAAAAACTTGCAAAGGGAGTTACTACTCCTTTTTTTTTAAAATCGTGTGTCATACTTAATAGACATAAACTCTTTCAACCTTAACTCAATCAAACTACCATGTTTTTTTTTAAACTAACGACTTTTGTTGTTTGATTTGTGACTTTTATAGTAGCATGGTTTACAAGGCGAACATTTTCTGACCGTAGTACGTAAAAATATGATTTACGGTAACGATTTTTAACATTTTCAAAAATAATTCTATTCTATTATTAAGTCTATTCCTACTTAACTAAGAGACATGGAATTTTTTTCTTATTTTTCCCAGAACAGGTATGAGTTGGCCTCTCACCCGGTGCCCGTTTGACGTTGAGTTTCGGGAACAATAAATAATTAAAAGATGATGAAATTCATAATTAAAATCATTTAACGGTGTTGCAGAGATGAAAAGTTTAACAAATTTTGTAATATAGCCTTATTTTTCTGTTCAAGCAGTCTCTCAGATCCAAAAATGAAGACTTTTCGCTAAATGATGTTACATTCCGCAAGAGAACGCATAATATTCACACAATGCATTAGGTTTGGTTCGATATCAGATAAGTATAAAATTATTGATAACATGACCTTGATTATACTAATGCTTGAATCATTTTTGAATCTTCTACATAAATAAAATTTTCAAAATAAAAATCGATCGAGTATTAAATTTAATACATCTTAGAGGATTAATTTTAATAGACGTAGACTCGCATAGCAACAAAGCTTAGTCGGCTTAAGAATCAGAAGGTGGTGCGAATGACTCCTGACCATCGTGCGGCAACGTTTAAATATTGAAACATCGTCGATTTTTCCCCACGTTCCCCCCTCATTCCCGCCGATTACTACTTGCAAACACGTTAAATCCTTACTACAATGGTCCCGAGTTGTTTATCCCTTCGTTTAGAGGTCTTTCCACGGCCATCAGACGGCAGAAGAACGTGCGAATGTGAGAAAACGGTCATTCCTTCTGTTTGCTGATGCAAATCCACCAGTGTTAATGGGAAAATCTTGCTGCAGTTGTATCTATCCATAAGCAACATTGCAAAAAAAATTAAATTGAATTACCAACTAAATTCAAATAAGTCTATAATAATAATTAATTAAAGTTAACATTTTTAATAGATTTTGATATTTCTATTTACGCAACATTTTATTGTAAATTCAATTCAAATTTATTATTAACAATGACTAAAATATTTTAATTATTCAATTACGTTTCAATCCATTACATCCTGTTACTTGTATAAGTCAATTAAGACACAAGACATATTTTTATATTAATTCAGAGAAAACAACACCTATTCATTATTAACGATTAAAAGGATTAAAAGAATGGCGCCTCCTTTCGATTAATAACAATGTATGGATGGAATTCTACGACTTCTAAGTACATATTATCCGTTTACTAGTCTACGAGTTACATAAGTAAAACGTCCGGAGAACTTGTATGTAAATTTAAAATAATTCTTTTCTTAGTCGACAATAAAAAACGAAGAAACAAATAAAAATGAACAAGGGTCTTGGTGTATTGCGGGGTTTTCAACTCGCCAACTGAATTTATGTAGATCAGTTCAATTTTTAGGGCTCAGGACCGATCGTATACAACACGTCCGAGATCTTATCCGAGATTCAAGGCCCACCGGGACGTCAAAAGGGTTCGATTTCCATTATCCATTGTTTGGTATATTGTGTTGTTCGCAAGTTTTATGACGGACATGGTCCCCGTCTGATGCCTCTCGTTTTATTCGTTACGCTCAAGCTTGCTTCTTTTTAACATCGCGAAAGAAATACTCAAGTCTGTTTCGTGGGCGAATCCATCCAGTACCCTGAACAATCAAAAACCCATTACGTAACTATCAGAGATCTATAGAGATGTCGGACCATTATGTGAACATCCGAAGATTTCAAATAAAACACGGTTTCTTTCTTGTACAAGTCAGTTTGTTTCGATCGGTGGTATTAAGCAATTTGTTCGTTTTTTTTATTCGTCTTCTTTGGTTCTAGGGTTCAGTGCACTCAAAGTTAGGAAGTATAGTTCCTGGTATTCGAATATGCTCAAGGACGCATAATTATGGTAGTTTTATAAACATTTTTGGAATGACTTTGCTATAACTATAGAGTGTGTTTTAATATTGAAAATCGCATAATACATATATCCTCAATTTAAAACAAATCGAAAGAGTTTTTTAAACAATAATGATAACTTGTGAACCTAGAGAATATCCTAAAGAGGTAATCCATTCTTTATACGACTCATCGAAGATGGAAAATTTGCAATATTATGATTTTAATATCACAAATATTGTGTAGTAGACGCATGAAATGATTTTTAAACTTTCCTTGGTGGCGTGACATATATAATTATACACGTATTTAACGTGTATTATTAAACTAAAATATATTTACGTGCTATTATAGCAATTTACACATTACTTTAATATGATTTAAACATAGAAATTTTCTACAACTAAAACAAATGTTTCTATTTTTCTAGAAGTCGCGTGCCTATGCTACAATGAACTGTTTCCCCGAATCCTGGTGATGTTGGAATATAATTTGATATTGCATGGATGTTCAAGTGTTCAATCTATATCACAATCTTGATGAATTATTATAACTTTCGTTTGTAAGTAAGTTCCAGTACGATGCATTCTTTCAATCTGCTATTATTATTCCCCATTGATCACAATAAGATCGTAGGGGGGAATCACGAATTCTTTGTTTCAATTCATTTAGGGGCCTATGGCAGAAACATGTAGATATAGAACTCATAAGGTAGCCTATAAGGCAAGAAATGATATCGAAATAACCAGCTGTAACAAAAAAGCCATAATTTGCTTTATACCTCTATTCCAGTCTGTCTAGCAAAGATACGAAAAAATGTGGTAAACAAAAATTATTGCAAATTCAATTACAAACAAGTATTATTTGAAACATTTTTTGATACCGATGATAATTATTAATATAACCTCACAAATGTTCTTTTTATACTAGTGTACAGCGCTGGTGGAGATATCAAAATAATTTATTAAAGAGATCGGTTTTAAATCTTATTTTAAATTGATATTGTACGAATATCCGCCTTATTCTTCCTACAGTCCTCTTCCATTTAGAATCGTAGTTTCATTCAGCAGTATTTCTTTCTGGCAATGATAAGTTCTGTAATGGCTTAATGTTCTGCCAACAATATTTCATCAGCTCTCGCCAATATCTAAGTTTCTGCCAACAATGGCAAGACCTCTATAAGAAGCAAACCTTCTATTGCTAGTATTTTATCTTCTGCTAGAAGTAAGTCTGCCAGGATATTTAGTTTTCTTTTAGTAGTATCTAATTTCCTGCCAGCAATGACACATTGTCTGTATGTGGGGCCTAATCTCTGCCAGCATTATCTGGTTCTTTTCTAGTAGTATCTAGTTTTCCATTAATGTATCGACTATTATCAGAAGTGCACGTAAATAGAATAAACTAAAGTAATTTTATATATTGATTCGAAACCACATTCACTATAACCTCATATGTCTAAATTTCAGCCCATATCGGAGGCTTGCAAAGGGTGTTGATAAACTTCATTGAGGTTGGTGTCCATTCAGCATCGATAATCCAGATAAAAATTAGCATCAACTAAATATCTGTGGGATTTCTAACATAGTCAGAAAGAAGTTTTCTCAGTAATAAATTATTCGATTAACAATTAGCTAATACATCGTATCGAGTTAAAATTTTAAGAGATGTTCTTGTATAATAAAGAAGAATATAGCTGATTCATACGTTTCGTAAATTTCGATCCCGGATATAAAAAACAAGACGCATAATAATAATTTAAGATCCTCAATTGCTATTTTATGACCGTCTTACAAAGTCTAACAATTAAATTACCACACGAGCTCGATAAACCGTCCGCTATTAATAGGTGTGATGACCGCAATCAAAAGGGAGGAGTAATTTGTTCCGTTCAATCAAATGATGGTCAAGCAGATAAAACCATCGGTAATCAATCAACGTTGATGTTAACGATTGTTACGATTTCCCTTGGGCGAATACCTCGAACATATAGATATTATGTAATTTTTTGTGGTTGTTTTTAAAACGGTAATATCTGGGACGATGCCCCGTATTTCATTTAGGTTGTCCAGTATGTAATCGTACCGTAAAATATTAACAGTTGCTAACAGTCATAAAGTATGTTAAACGAGAATACGATTTAAATTTATGACAGTTTAACATGATCATAAAAATTTAAGCGACAATAAAAGGTAGCATACATTAGATGCGAGTTGGTTGTAAATTTAACGTTTAAGAATGATTAGCGTTTTGCCGAAAAAACAGAATCCGCACCGTCACTTCCCGGCCAATTACGACGATTTCAGAAGCCTTTTGTAAAATAACTCCAATTAGGAGTCGGAGATATTCATCCGCGATTCGGGGAATCAACATATCCCCATTGTAGACGGTCGGTTTTTTCTTTTCTAAAAACTTCTCTGAACGCAACGACTCTTTAATAAACAAGGAGTCAAGAGCGAGAAATCTTCCGTGATACCAGACCGAACAATGGGCCGGGAAAGATCGTTGACCATTCAGAGGACAATATCCATTGAGAGGGATCCATCCGACCACCTTTTCGTCTCAATAGAAAATATCGACAGTTTATATCGCCGTTCAGACGATTAAGCTGGATCGAAAATGTCGCCAGTAAGAAGTCAGAGAGGCAGGTGATTGGAGAGGACGGGTACCGAGTCCGGGGTCAAGGACCAAAGTTTTTCGTACGGGATTCCGCCGGTAATTTCGCTCTTCGTGCCGGATGCACAGAAAAAACTCCCGTCGCTGGATCTGACGTGCATCAGGAACACTGACGAACACTTTCCTTCCTTAACGAGATAAACTAGCGTTGAAAAGCTTAATTATTGAACAAACTATTCTATACTTATACTTAAAACTATTTTAACATCTTCGTTTTCCCAGTAAAATAATATTATCTTCTAATCAATGTTCTTCTATGTATGTTATTAGGTTGTATT
The DNA here is from genome assembly GCF_036711975.1 of Onthophagus taurus. Taxonomy (NCBI): domain Eukaryota; kingdom Metazoa; phylum Arthropoda; class Insecta; order Coleoptera; family Scarabaeidae; genus Onthophagus; species Onthophagus taurus. The sequence goes on from NC_091967.1 coordinate 9,619,377, forward strand.
TCAATGCTTATAAAGCCCAACTTCAAAACCTTAAAATATGAACATCTTTAATTATGTATACGTTAAGCAATAAGGAATGGAAAATAACATTTTTTTGTTTGTGTTGTTTACAATTCCACAACCTTGGGATTTATTATTTTTGTGATGGATCGATTAGACAACTTAATCATCCAAAAAGCAAAATACCTTAACTTGATTCGAAAAATGTTGTAGCTCAAAAAGTAAAAAAGATGGAAATAAATTGTTGTATGGCAAACATTTAAATTCTCATTGCTGCTCGTAATAAGGAAGAAGCACACTTGAAAAGCAAGCAATAAGTGTAAGTTAACAATTCCATTCTAATAGTGTAAATTTCTGGCAGACTACAAAATTGTCTGTATTGCATGAATATACGCAGGCTTAGGGAATGTAAAATTTGTTGTCTGATTGTTACCGTGCGTGAAGAATATAACCTGTGTGAAGCAGCACACATTCATCAAAATAGACATTCTTCACTGGTAACTAGTGGATGTCGTGGAAGAGACTCCGTTCCATATAGGACAGTCCTGAAGTGAATGACAGGTTTATTGAGGATGTCTATCCAATAATTAGCGATGTGCAGAGAGTTGTCTCTCTCTTTCTGAAAAGTTTCTGAAAAAAATCAGGCAAGGGCAGACGATTGACACCACTTAAATTAAGAATTCACTCTGTGCCACTTCAATCCACATAAAACAACAGTGATAACAGCTTACTATGGAGTCTTTCTGACTCTAATAGTCTAGATACTGCAATAATTCACTTTTCTCGACAGCATAAGACTAGACAAAGTAGGTTATGTGAAGCGACAATTGCCGCGGTCTGGATGGAAAAAATTGAATTAGTGTCAGAATGGAGTTTTGACAATTATTAGTTAGATTTTGTATGTATTATAATGTTTTGAATTCGATTGGAACAGATTATTTTGAACATTAACGATTTTTTGATTAGCACTGTGTGATTTAGAAGTTCTCTATTAATGTTCTGCCAGCAATATTTCATCAGCTGTTAGCAATATCTAAGTTTCTGCCAACAATGGCAAGACCTCTATAAGAAGAAGCTAAGCTTCCATAGCTAGTATTTTATCTTCTACTAAAAGTAAGTCTGCCAGGATATTTAATTTCTTTTAGTAGTATCTAGTTTCCATCCAGCAATGACAGATTGTCTAAAAGTGGGGTCAAAATCACTATAATCCAGTGATTTTCGAAAAAGTATGTCAAATGACCACATGTGTCTTAAATTTCAGACCATATCGCAGACTTGCAAAGGGTATTGATGAACTTTATTGAGGTTGCGCTCCATTCGACATCGATAGTCCAGATAAGAATTAGAACCAACGAATGTCCACAGATTTCTGAAACTATTGGTGTATGAATTTCTGATTTAAACTGAATATTTAAATGAATGTAATGACCTCCAAAAAAGTTTTGGTACAATTTTGGTTAATTTAAGATATTTTTGAAGGAGCTAAACTAACTTTAAATTGATCAAAGTAAGACACAAGGATTTATTGAAGCATAAAAAACAATTTATTTAATAAAATAACATTTTATTTTAAAACTTATTTTATTATTAGTTTTGTTGTATAAGATTATTATAATATTGACTATTCTAAAAGTATCTAAAAAAATTTATTAATCTTTTTTACACTATTAAAATAAAATTTAACATATTAAACATAACATTTTTTTTAAAACTACCATCCTTACAAGAGACGAGAAGTGATAATAATAAACTTAATGTTAAAACCCGGATGTAGTCCTGATTTATTTACGATATTTCACCGAATAGCAGCCCCTTGAACGAATTTATAGCATTTCAGTAACGACGCAAGCTCTTACATCACTCTTATGAAAATAAAAGCGTTTTCAGGAAACAGTTAATGTCCCTAAATCAATAGAAGCAGTAAACGCAAACGAAAACAGAGCCGTGAGTATAAATTTGTTCATTGAAAGCTAACGACCCCATTACTAGATAATGTTACAGTTTGAATGTATAGCGCCGTAAAAGGAGGCGAGTGTGATGAGATTGAACGAAGGACGATGTCCCTATACAGACAGTTAAAATCATCACATAATTTAAATATTGAATGCAAATAGATGGTATCACGCCGAAGGTGTGCAAAAATGATCGTTTTAACTATGTAAGTAAGACGGTTATTAAGTATGCATAACCGCGACCGATGATAATCGTTAAATTATTTATTAATGCTGATTTAAAGTTAATGGCGGTGGCGTTATGCAATGCATTCAGATTAGGTCCAATTATCTGGATGGTTATCTCCGGATCTCGGCCCGGTTCGAGTCGTTTTGCTCAGATGGAGACGTTAAGTATACCAAAGCACGTATATGCGCGATATTAAATAAATATAAAGCGGGTTATTTATTGCGTCCTTGCGTTATTCAAGAACCACCACTACTGTTAGAGTGCACTCGAAGAAATTTATCTGCGACACAAGTACAATGGGCCGACTTTTGCAAAATTAAATAAGTGGATATTTGTTACAAGACAGAACTTGGTAACTGATATAGAAGAACCTTTATTCAGACGCTTTTACCTAGTGACATAGTGATGTAGCCATTCTACTGTGGGAATGGACGCGATGTACTTATATTTTCACTGTAATAAATCTAGTGCACAACGGGTAATAGAAGATACTACAAGGCGGGTTGTACAGAAAACGCTATAATAAATCTTTAACGCTAAAGTAATATTACTTATTTTGTTATTTAATTATTTTCTCACAGTTTGATTCTTGACCTCAATTTAAACGCTTATAGATATGTTATTATATTGTGACTACAAACTTTGAAATAAATTATTCAATTAACAGTTAAAGCATTTTATAGAATAAATTACGATTACTTAATTCTTATGGTCATAATTGCCATCGTGCTGGTTCTATCCAATCTAAAAACCAGCAAAATGTAATCGTTTAAAATTTAAAGACATCAATCTCGTACAAAACCGTGTTATCTTTTGTTGTCACTCAACGACCTAAATTTCTCAAAATACGTTCTCAAAATAACTTAATACTAAAAATTTGTCGTTCGCTCCAATTTTCACCTTTTAAAGTCATTCAGTGGGAAAATAGGTCAGGTTAATCGAAGTATTCTAAGTGATACGACCACCGACAATGAACTTGTTCGTTCAATAATAACTCAATGGATATTGACACCTAAATGTAGATTATATTAAATCGTTCCAGTTAGGAGATTAAGAATTTTGTTATTTAAATTCAAAATTTCTTATTTTTTTTTAATCATCTTGTTTAAGCTATCGTAAAATATTATTGAATTAATACTTATTGCCTTGGTATACCGTAGATTATAACTAACCGAGGAATCTCAATAAAACCTTTGATTATTGCGTGCAGTAAAATTACGCTTATAGTACCAATTAAATAGTTAATACTTATTTTAATGGACGATTGATTTTTAAACGTTCGTTGATTTTCCTGTTCATAAGCCATGATGCCACATAACGGGTTAACGTACATCTTTGATTAGAAATAGTTAATATTTCGATTCTTTTCTTGTAATTACTATAACATAACAGACATTCCATTCTAGAATTGTCAACTAATTAAGTGCATTCAGTTATAATATTTTTTCTTAAACACACCAACATAACTATAAACGTAGAAGAATACAACATCTTGTAGAGATACAGCAAATTACAATGCCAAGGCTTGGATAATGTCGTCTAGTCATATATCAGCGGACGTCACCGTTGTCGAGTTGGTCATGTATCACAATGGAGAATAAATCATCTCTCTCTTGGTGCACATCTGCGATAGTTAATGGAAAAGGCTGAAGAATTGCCGGTGCGAAACGCGATAGGTGTATTAGAAGAGAAGAGTCCCATTCTGGTTAAATATGGTAATCAGGCTTGGATTGACCTTGCTCGTTCATGAAGAATGAACCAAAATAAAACTTAATATAATCTTTAAAATTGTGAAGCGCTTACAAATTCCTAAAACATTGGAATAATTTATGGTCATGTACAGTTAGATGTGGTAAGTAATAAAAAAATTATAAAACGTTTTGTAATCCTTTAGCTTTTTAGTGTTTACTACCGTTAGGCTTTTACTACATCATTTTATTATTTCACCAGTCTATCTCATAAAACCGCATAGTTCTATCAGTGTTTACTGTATCCATCTTTGGTTGTGTCGTAAACTAAATAAATGTTATACAGAGTGTTATTGAATTAAATGCAGTGAAAGTTTCATTTCAAAAAGGATTCTACAATTCATTTATCATTATTACTCAAAGAAAGTATAATCGAATAATAATTATATAAACGTGGCATAAAATATAGTATATACTTAACTATTGTATTGCCTAACGAATATAAAATTGCTTATCAAAACAAATAATACCATTATAAATTCATTATGTAGCAACAAAGACAACTTATTGTTATTTCTAATTAATTTATAAAGATTGAAACCCACCGTGAACTTGTTGTAAAAGTATTAATGCTTTTTTGGCAACAATAAGTCGTATTAAGGTCTTTGTAAATTACAACCCAACCGAACCAAACCCAAGCCAACCCAACCAAACCAAACCAAACCGAACCCAACCTGCTTCAACCCAAACCAATAAAACCCTACCCAACTCAACCCAACCTTATTCTAATCGTCTAAAATATTAAAGTAATTTCCGGTTGTTTCCAGCTACATTGTTCGCTGTCGTTGGAATCTTTGATTACGTTATGGATATCAGTTCAAGTCCCAAGAGAAAAAATATCATTTGCCTTACGAAAAGAGACATCGGAAATAAGTTGGATCTTATCCGTGATGACGAATACGAAGGCAGCACGCGATTTTGCTGAGCCGTTTGAAACTGTGCCCCAAATGTCACCAAAACAGAATTTAATCATCAAATTAAAGAGAGACGAGAATCTAGAAATTAAAAGATGTCTTACATCAATGATGCATCTAACAAATATATGTAGAACAAAGGGCTAACGCTGAAAGGGACTGTAACGCAAATATTAATACCGAATCGAAGAACTCTGTAGAAAAAAGAACAAACCTCTGGAACAAGGAAGCCCAGCGTTTCTGAACAACTTGATATAAAGGAACATTTACCCCAACATTTTGTATGAAATTTGCAGTGGTACCAAACGGGAATGTTATCTATTTTAAATAAAAAGTTGCCATTTTGGTGTTTATGCCATATTGACTTGGCAGCGTCGATCTGCTTATCATCGGCGTTTAATTAATCACTTTTATGGATGTATGGATAAGTGTAATAACGACTTCCGAGGACTAGCCACTGCAAGAAACTTGGAAGTCATACCTAAATGGGCACTCCCAGCTCTGGAGTACCGTGATAGAAACTATAATTATTCTTTATTACATTCTACATGTTCTTATACTATATACTAAGTTTAAACAGAAAAAAATCTTCGCAAAACATGGTTACAAGTTCCGAAAAAGAAAAACCAAGATGTTGTTGTGATTATAAAATGGAAGGATAAGAGAAACGTGTTATCCAGATACAATAATATCTTTAGAATTCTAATAGACCAAAACAACAAGCCTTGGCTAATTGTGGTATATTTTTTTTTTAAAAACCGTAGAGCTAATAATAGGCCGGATAATGATAGTTTGTAGTAATTAACTTAGAACCTATCACCGCTCCCATTTCCGCCATGATAAACTCTTCCTCTTCTATTCTAGGACCACCCATTTGGACGTACCTTCGAAGTTACTTGCACGAATCTATATAATAGAAACAAATTCATCATGGCATCCAACCCTGATTATCTTTCAACGGCTCAGATGTCATCGAATCCAGGTTAAAAGATTAAAAGATATGGAAGTTAATTTTTAGTTTATTCAATTTATATTCTACTTACAGGACAGGAAGAAGACATGAAGAGCTCATCTTCATTGCTGTCGAATCCCACACCATCTTCAATAGTCATGTTGAAGATCCCACCCTAAATCAACTATCAAGTATACCTATGTTGGCCCAAAAGAACGTCAGAAGTCAAATTAGCTATAACTTTAACTCCTAAATTGAGCCATGCACTAACTGCAACATTATTGTGACATGTGATTGTTTTAGTTATTGAAGATAAAAAGCTCTAAGAAAAGGAACTTGATCCAAGTATCCAGAAAGTACAAAAAAACATATATTTATGACTTATATATTTATTTCTTCATTATGACAAATCTAATTTGCATATTCATTAAAATACATTATTCAAACTTCGCTTTTATAAATAATCCGCTTTAGAAAATATTATGATAAGTATAAGAAATATTTTTGTCTTTTAACATCCATAAATTTTTACTTTAACTGTACATCCAATTAAAAATCTAAAAGCTTAAGCAAATATATTGTGCAAGTTTAACCCATTGCGTTCTCTACGAACATAATATTTAGCTTAGATCTCATCGTTTCTTCTTATCGCATCCTGTAGTCCACACGCGAGGGCAATTTAGTTTTGAAGACGCTACCCGAGATGGAACTTTATGGATGGTTATGCAACCGACTAACTGTAAATAATTATTCAGTAATTTATTGGTACTATTTTATGCACCAACTGGAAATAGGCGTCCAGTTAGGTTCTGTGGCTAATGGCGAGAGAACAAGGCTTCGGAGGAACTGGTCCTACGGCAACCAGGAATCGAAGAAACCGCACTTGTATTTTTTTTACCTCCATATCCCTATCTCTTTCTCTCGAGATTATGTAAATGAAACGGTACGGTGTAAATAAATTTGCACGGGGACGTTGGCGCCAGCTTCTTTCACGGGGATAAATTCTCGATTTCAGATTGCATGTTGAGCTGGTCAACGTATCAAAAAGGTGTGACATTTAAAAATTTTAAATAATGGATTTGAGTTTTAAAATGTTTCAAAACGATTCATCGTATTAAAATCTGGCACAGTTAACGTTCGATACAAATGGTATGTATACGTTCAGTAAGAAAGGATTTGCGAAAACTATAACGGCCCTCTGTTAATGACACAGTATTATAGTTGCAGTGTTGCGTTGTGAAATACGAGAAAGAACAGTTAGTTATTCGACTAGCAATAAAATTATTACTGGTCGGTGGTTCTTGGGAGTCGCCCCGTTGTTAGTCCTCGCAAATATTAAAGGCAATACTTTGAATATGTCTATTCTTCTTTTATTTTTGTTGTCTAAGATACTTTGTATGTTTGAACGGAAAAGTTAAGAATGAGAAGAATTGTTGAAAGTAAGAATTGGATGCAAGATTGTAAGCTCTAGCTACGAGCAACAATGAATTACCGCGGGCTATTTTCACGCACCATGGGTACTTTAACTTCCAAGTTAAGTGCACTCAATTCGCGACTGTTCTCGACCGTGAACTTGGTAAGTGAGTGACGTGAATGATGACGGGTTACGTGGAAGTCACGTGCTGATCGCGGGAAGGAAATGTGAATAATTTTTCGCCATTGCGGTGCTTTTCTTCTTCCTGGTAAATTTGTTACTTACTCGATTTGAGAACGGCAAGCATAAAATTTTTAGTACCGTCAGTTGGCGAAATCAAACAGACCATAAATCGGGGGGATACACCTGAGCAGACCGAACGTGTTTCCATTCCCAAGGTAATTATTACACGGGGGCAAATGTTTGCTTTGTGCGTGTTTGACCAGAGGCGCGCGATATGAAACAAAAGACTGACAAGTGCAACAACCGGTCGACGGTCTTCTCCCAGTACGAATAGGAGATGCCGCCACTTGGCAACAACTGCGAACCGCGTGATCTAAGAACAAGATGCGTCTCTTCTTCCTCTACCAACACTTTCAAATGCAACAACAACTAATCTTACGAATCGTTCCCCTTTTTACTTTTAAACACACCGCTCTAAGCGGGAATAATACGGACGAGATAACATAGCGATAAAGTTTAGAACGGTAGCGCCATCTATTCCCATGGTCGGCGTACGATCATGAATTCATTAGCGATAACAAGACGGCGTTTTAATTAAGGAGACCGGTCTCTTAATTGCGCCCGCGTTTCGCCTCGACGCCTAATCCGCAACGGGAGGTTACCGGCGACGAGGTTCACCGTAGATGGTGCTCGCGAACGTACCCTTTTTGCGCTTGTCAGAAAAAAAGACCCAAACGAAACCGACATGAAATTTACCAACCGTTACGTAAAAACCGAGACAATACGGCTATTGTCTCCGCGTAGACAGCGAGATGGTACACACACAAGTTCACTACCAGATTCGCATACCATGGCAAAGTGAAGTAGAAGAACTACAGATCCGTACCACAGTTAATTTAATCATCTTTTATCAAATACAACAAACTTTGTAAATATCGTATTAGTAACCATGATTTGTATTGTAAATCACGAGATTAGTGATAGTACTGGTATGATTGTTACATAAAATTATCTAAATATGGAAGTTCCAGTGTTTATATTGTTGCATTTCTATTAATTAACTAACTAATGCAGAGCGTTGCATAAAGAACAATGCCTTATGGAAAAGCTAGATGCTGATGAGCTTTTATGTTAGCTTGTTACTATTGACAGGAATTTAGAAATCTCACAACGATCTCCCAATCATTACGTTTTCGGAGTTCTAAACCACAGAGAAAAATTGTAGATTTAGACAAATTATCAGAGTTGAGCTTTCTGGAAGTCCCAATCCAACCCATGAAAATAACAACGTAATACTGGTATGCATTTCCTTCTCTTTGCTGATTGTCCCATCTTTTTAACTACAGCATTCAAAGAAGTAGCTAAAGCAAAAATTTGGATACCATCTGGTTAGGTTTGGTACCTCAAACTCCAACATTCACCCAATTCGTCAAATTTTTCATTTTCAACAAAGAGTGAACAAATTCACAATTTATCTCTGCATTTCGTGATCTTTACCTATTTACAAATGTTTATTTTCATCCCTATTTTCAATTCCTTGATTATCCTAAGTTCCATATTCTGTCTCATTAAGGTTTGTCTCCCCAGGTTTGTTTTCAGAATATTTTTTTGTCTTCTTCTCGTCGTTACAATTATAGTTACAGTTTCATTTAATCATTCATTCATAAATTGACTTAGATGTTCTTGACTTTACTTATAAAATACCGTTTTATCAACATCATAGAGGAAACATGAAAAGTTTACATACATTGAATCCATTATCTCCATTACAAAGGATTAAAAACATGCTGTGACAAAACTTGTTATAAATAAACATCTTTATCTTTACAACCAACGTGCTTAAGAGATGAAGACTGATGTAAAAGTTTCTTTCATATGTTCAGCAAACAAATTAACTGTTTCTTGATTACTCTTAGCCCAATTTCCATTATTATTTCGAATTTGAAGTGTATGTGTTTTTGAAACTTTAAGCTTTCTTGTTGCCTTCCACAGAGAATAATCAGTACTGGCATCGTCAGTAAGTAATTTTGAATATTATTATCTTTGTGGCTATTTAATGCTCTTAATTCGGCTGTTATTTTATTTAATTTAGCTTTATCACTAGGAATTCTATTAGTTTGCCATTTCTTTTTGCTTTCCGTTTTTCTCCAATTTTGTCTCTAAAAAATTTAGGATAATTATTAGATTTAGGTTTTGGTGTTAAAATTGGTGTTGAAGCCCAGGCTGCGTTTTCTATGTCTTTTAAAAAATTTTCTACTTCATTGTCAATGTCTTCGTGTGTTTTCATAAGAGCATTAAGATGAATTTTATTATCTAATGTTTGTTGAAACAGATTCCAATTAGTGAGTTTATTAGTTAGTGTTCTTAGAGTCCAGCCCTAACTCTTCTTTTATGTTTACGAAGTTAAGCGATATATATTTCGTAATAAAAAAATCAAGCAGGTCCAGAATTTTACTTCTATCTATTGGCCAGTAAGTTGGCTTCCCAGTGGAGAGCATCTCACAATTTAGGGCCTCTATTGCATGGTTCAGTTCTCTTCTTTTTGTATTTGTCAAGCGAGAACCCCAAGACATTAAAGTCTCCTCAAAGTATAAATTTGTTGTCAAGAATTTCCTGATAATCTTCTTTTTTGAGATTATGTCTCGGTGGTATGTGCCAGATACTAAAAAGGATGCCGCAAAAACAGTTCAATTCGTGCAATACAATTAAATTTAAATATTTTTTAATTACTTTTCCAACGAAGACATTTAATGATGATTTGCCGTTTGTTTTCAAGAATGTTGATATGCTCTGTGTCGGAAGCTATCATCCACAAATGACGCGAATCCAGTGGCGCCACCTGCAATCACACAGCAATGCGCGGTGTTCCCTGACATACTTTACGCCACCGGCACGTTGCTCCACTTTAATCGTCGTTTCGTCCTTTCTGGACGATCGTCCGCCGAGATTTTTCGCATTGTTGTCGTTTTATCGGCTACCGCAATATCCGAATCGGTATTGTTTTTATCGTGTAATACAATAAAACTTGAATTTGTTTCGAGTTATTCCAACTATGTTCCAATAGATGGAATTTTCTTCAACTTTATCTGGATAGAGTCCACTCACTATACTAACCTTACCCGTAACAAATATATAATGTAATGTGTGTGTTTTACAGGTTTAATCGGATATTAACTTTAGAAAGTCATAGAGTACAGCGCGGTATCGAGATACAAAGTTTATTGCGTGAGCTGTATGTAATAAATAATTTCCTTCGAGAGTAGTGAGAGCGTAATTATGACCGTTCCTTTTCTCTCTGGTTGGTTTTTCCTTTCGCGAGACCGAGAGTTCTATTCGACGACGACTATGTCTAATTGGGCTTGCAGCATTAAGGGGTTTTAATAACTTGTAGTCGGTTCGTTTCACAAACGCAACATACGTCTCCACTGCACAATTACACTTTGATCTTTATTTTCTTTGCGAGACCAAATACAAATATTTTTTTATTTTTTGCTTTGCGCTGCGATCGGTCTCTTAAGATAGAGTAAGTTGGTCTGCCGAGAAGCACGACTTGGCCGAAGGGCAAAGATTTTCGATGTTTTTAAAACGAACGAGTGCGTGCCCCAATCCCACGAACGTTCCGCAGGTCGCGGATCGCAATTAAAATTTCAAGCGAAACGCGACGATAAAAACGGACGACACGGGTAAAAAACGGCGCCTTCCACCGTAATTTATACCTACCATAATAATCGGGCGAGTGCGAAAATTTCCTTTTTACCGTCGTCCGCAATTACTGTCACTATTTGAGCGGCGCGTAATGATACGTCCAACGCCGACCGCGGGATCATCTCTTAATTCTTTATAGGAGACGTACAGATTACTGCAGACATCCGTATAAGTAGATTTACCGACCGTAAACTTCGTCTCGTCCTTAACTATTCTGTCGAAGACAGCTTAAATTGCATCGATTGATTTAGTACTTTAATACACGCCTAACTTCCAATCCATACACAATTTGTAATAGCTACTGGTTCTCAAACAGAACTCAAACTATTTCAACGATCGATTTCTATATTAATAGGAGATAGTAGTGGGGGTATCGAGATAATAATGTGTTTTAAAAAAATATTAGACTTTTTATAGTTCTTCTCATCTTTGTATATAATAGCACACGGCAAATTGCATTCTTTCTTTGGTTCGCATATGATTTCGTGCTGGTTGACCCTCGCGCGTTCTTCACCTTGAACCACCGGCGACGGCATTGTTCTTTAGAGGCTGGTGAGAATCGCCGGTTAACTTGCAGAAGCTAACGCCACGAGTTTAAGCACCCTCCCGGTTAGGCCGCGTTAGATATGCAACATTGTCGCTCCCGACGACGGAGACGACGGCGCATTGTTATGCACGCTTAGGATCGGAAGGAGGATAGGAAAGAGAGAAAATGAACTTAGCCGCGCTGCCGGCGGACTGAAGTTCACATTTATTTGCACATTAATGCGTGCCAAGCGTTTTGCTATGCGAACCGACGATGCTCCTTTTCTTAGTTTTACGCCTGCCGGCAGTGCACAATTAAAATGATAATCTCTCCGGTACGTCTAATTCCTAGTTCAGGATGCGTTGAATATATTATTATTGAGCTCTCGTCTGGGAATGGAATAACGAAGTTGAAATCTTGATCTATTGTGTCTTACGGGGTTTCGACTTGAACGTAAGTTCACGTGAATAATCGGTGTCATTAGCTGATAGGGGAACAACAAAAGGGCTCGTTTTAACACGTACGTTCAAAAGAGGCACATGTAAATAGTAATTACTATAATGAGAGTTGTCCCAAGGGCGTGCACTCACGGCATACATTATCGCCTCTAGGTGCATTATAAAATATAATACAATACCCGTTTGACATCGGTTGTAATTATTCTACTCAGCTATTACTTGTTGCAAACAAACATTTTTAATTGGGGAAGAAACATAAAAACTTCACTGTTTAATTGACATTTCAAAAGAAAATTGACTTTACCTAACATTCTTACCCTGGATGATTCATATTTGTAAACAAAACTAACCTTACCCTAACATTCCTTCACGGTTTAATTAACATTATAAAAGAAAACTGACCTTACTTAACATTTCTTCACGGTTTAATTTATATTACAAAAGAAATCTGATCATATCCAACATTCCTTCATGGTTTAATTGACACTACAAAAGAAAACTGGCCTTACATAACATTCTTACCAGGAATGGTTAACATTTATAAACAAACAAAATGACCTTACTCAACATTTCTGTGATATATTATTACGATCTGTATACAGTGTGTTACAAAAATATTGAGCTGGCTACACATAGACGGTTTCTATAACTAAATAATTCTGCCCAGAAAGTCGTCGGGGAAGTACAAAAGGACCAATCAAGAAGTCGTTGATAATTCCATTTAATGAAAACTGTGCTTGATGTCTGGACTGAATAATAGCATGAGGGTTTTCTTCTTGCCACTGGTGTAAATTATGAAAATGACGATACCATCTCTTGTAAAGCCAGCTTCATCACTAAAGAGCAGACAGCTTCTCGTGGTGGGAAGTCATTCTCACTAAGTCCCTGTACTCTTTGCAAGTGGTACGAATAAAACTTGATTAAAATGATTCTTAAAATCCGCCAATGCATTTCTTCGAGTCCAACCCAACACACGTTCTTCCAAGTCCAAAGTTCTCGTAGTTCGTAGTCTGCCGCGATCTCGGACTACTGGTTTGAAAGATCCTGTTTCCCTTAATCTAATATGAAGCCTTTCGAACGTTTTTTCATTTGGTAAATGTCGGTTTGGGAAATGGTCTGCGTAAAGTCTTCTTGTTTCTATTCTGTTGCAATGTGCCAACATTAAATGCATGTCGGACATCTCTTCGAAAGAATAATCTGCCATTTTGTACTAGACTGAAAACAAAAAGCATGGACTGCGTACTTAATATTGGTCTGAAGAGGTTTATTATTTATTATTTACCATTTATTGCCACAGATAAGAATACAAAATTACATAAGGTACACAAGAAGAAAAAACAATGAGAAAAAAAAAATAAAATCTCTGCCAAATGACCCAACAGAACAAACAAAAATAATATTTACTGAATATGGCAAGTAGTGATAATTAGATATTATTAACAATTATCACCAAATAAGATTAAGCAAGAAAAAGAGAAAAACAAAGAAAAGACCCGACAAGAGAGAGAGAGAGAGAGAGCGGCTAAAAGAGACCAAACGAATCTGCCGGATATCAGTTGCCAACAAGTGAGAGCAGTTAAAGAGAGGAAAAAAGAGAAAGGCAAAGAACAAAGAATTGAAAGTTGAAGGGCAAGCAAGTGGCTCCTTAAAATATATCTAAAATTAGCAATGTTAGAAATATTACGAATTTCAGAAGGCAGTCCATTCCACAGCGCAATCGACTGTACTGTAAATGATCTGTGATAAATTTCAGTGCTATGAACAAGAAATGTAAGAATAGTATCAGAACGTGAACGAGTTGCAAGCTCATGAGTTGATAATTGCTGGAACCTATCTGATAAGTACTTTGGGGTGCCGTTATGCAATTATTATCGGGATAAACCGCGTCCGCATAGCCGAAGTGAGGAAATATAAGTGAGCATAAACTTTTTAAAGAGTGGAAGCAAGCATAAACTTTTCTGCAAACATGTTGAATTTGCGGTTTCCAAGACAGTGCAGAATCCATAAGGACTCCAAGATTTTTAACTGTGTTAGAAAACCGTATGACATTTCCATCCAGCATCAGATCACTGCAGCTAGATGGATTAATCTTACCAAGTAATTAACGAGTTCCAAACACAATAGCTTGAACTGAGCTTTTAACTGAGTTCAACTTCTTTCTCTTTAAGTAAATTTCTTTAAATTCACCGCTGTAACGAATCATTTTAGGACATATGTTTATATAAACTTTTTTGTTTATTTTTAGTCGTAGAAACCGTCTATGTATAGCCAGCCCAACATTTTTGTAACACCCTGTATATTATTTTACCTACACAAAAAATAAAGACGCGACGCCCAGTCTAGAATAAACACCATATTTTCACCCCGCAAAGCTTATTTCTGTTTCTTTTTAAGTTATAATTCGCGTAATCCGTTTTATAAGAATTAGAGAGATAAAACTTTGAAGACATAAATTTTCAAATTCACACAGATCACGTAGAACTGTTCATTATCGATCCCTAAATTGAAAGGCCTTGATTTTTGGCACGGATAGTAGTTGCATTGTGATAAAGCGCAATTTATATGCGACTTGTAGCCGTTAATAATTAAAATAATTAATTGTTAATGTGTTAATAGAATTTTAGAATTCTAGAAGTTGTTAAATTTCTTAAGTGTAGTCATTTTAATTTAATGTTTTTTTAATGTACCAATAATCAGTAATCGTCAGTGAAGATTAATATTGAAAGGGAATGTGTAATAAGATTCTCTTTTAATCCGCCCAATTATATTTTAAACGTAATTAAATTATATAATAAATTTAAATAACTAAAAGACCATGTATAATTTCCAGGAAATCAGATTTGATTTTATGATACCGACCAATTTGAAAGATCTATTATGTTAATCGTAACCGTTAATAGGCAATTAAATATCTGGTTATTTTAACGCCAATAAAAAGTATCGAAAATAACGCATTACTGGATCCTGTAGTCATTAAGCTAACATACCATTGAATTAAAATTAATGATGTAAAAGAAAATTACTCATTAGTTTTACCTAAATATAGTAATTAGATTTATTTAAAGAAAAAGTAATAAAAGTCGTGTACCTACATCACTACTGTGCGATACAGCTAATAAAATAAGAAAGAGAAACTCCATCTGGTTTACGACCATGCAAATATTGTGGGTGCAGCGCAGATGCGCGTTACGACTTTGGCGCTAACTACATCCGCTATTAAATGTTTTAGTGTTCTTAATGTCGAGTTTGTTTTCAGCTAAAAGCTCTCCCGGGTGTTGACTAACGTTTGTTCAAACTTCTTCACATGTCGAGCGCGCACGATATGGTATACAGTTAAAAGAGAAGAGGAGAACGCGACGTTAATGGAAAAGGTCCACCGAAAGGAAATTGTTTTAACAGTTTCCGTGTGAATCGCGTTCTATTAACAGCGACCGCGGAGCAAGTATTTTAAATGTATTAACCTTTTGTCGTGCTCGTCGTGCCGCCAGACCTTCGATTCGTTTATTTGCGAACAATAAAATTCACGACATTAACTCGCGACCAATGCGATCTAATGACCGGCTAATTATGGTAAGGTGCCGTGCTGGATATTTACAGATATCCTGTTCCTTATTATAGAAGGGAAGGTTAATAAATCGACAAACCAATGTGTTACCTGTCCGTACATTTCTGAACCATTAAGGTCGAGTTGACCTTTTTTTCGTTTCTTTTATTCTCATCGATGCGCGTCGGCAACAAATCGAAGGAATTTGTACTGGAAATTGGCTATTACCAGAGATATTTATCACCTGAGCTTTATCACCGCTGGCGGGTCGCTTGTTTTCTATCGTGACAACTTTCAACACGTATCAAGTGATTTCCTTTACCACTTTATCCAAGTACTAAAGAATGTTTTTACTCGTGAAGGTTAACTTATTATAAAAGATTTTTGCAATCTCGATTCTTTTTTGTATTTTCTGCGTGTTAGGTGTACCTAGAATATAGAGAGTAGGGATAAAAACGTGATGTCATGCGTGGGATTCGGTTGACCTTCGGTAGTCGACAAATTTGTAAAAAGTAGGTCCGCACCAACGGATCCGAATTCTAATCGAAATCCGTGCGCGGCCGAGCAACTACAATGCCACCGAAAAAATTATTTATTTCCATCCGGACTAACGGTACGAACGCTAAATACCGCATGACAGATAAAAGGACGGGTCCTAAATTGAAAACGGCGTTTTCTGGTTTACTTTTTCCTGTCCTGCACAGCAGCGTGCGGAGAACGCGTTGCGATTCGATTTCGAATAACGGGAGAGAGGCTTTTTTCAGCACGCCGCAACAGTGACGGAGCTGAATTCGAAGGGCGCCCTCCGGCGACGGTCGGCGCGTTGAATACGCCGTAATGAGAGGCTCCGAGAGAATGACACCGCTGATTATCTCATAACGATGCAATTTCCCTTATCAATGGACACGTTGACTCGTACGCTCAATGAGTTGACTGTATATAACGTTGTGACGGCGAAGAGGAGGCCTTTTAACTGTTGCTCGTTCGGTTCTCTTCCTGTTTGTGTTACATCCTATCTACAAGATGTAGTAATATACAGGACTCTTCAATGTTTCTTGGAAATCTTTTTGACTCCTGAAAACTGTTTTCTGATTACTACAAAGAAATAATCATCTTTTTGATTAATTATGAAGACAAATTAAAATTCAGACAGAGTTTAAGATTCGAATACAAAGTAAGTTCTTAAAAAGTCTTAATACAAACAACACGACTTCGTCATTATACATGTTTCTTAGTACCATAATTGGATGCACAAGATGCAAAGTGGGATATTTCTGATTACACTAATACAAAAATCGTAATTGATGAAAAATTATAACCATTTCTCATCTAGATTAATTATATCGTATGTCAACTAATTGTAGAATATTTCCCGTAGTTTCTCAAGTCGCATGACAAGCAATAAATTAACTTTCAAGTTGTATTTTTTAATTTTTTCAATGTTGCTACAAATCATCCAATTAATTCTTGTCGTGGAAACTGGTTCAATCAAATACGGTATTACACTTTTTGGGTTATTAAATATTTGATAGTCCTGGTAAATACAATTTGCAAAAGAAAAAAACAATTAATATTTAGAAAGCGAGTAACGCGCATGCGCTTTTTCAGAGACAACATGGCGTCTGTTATGAATGCGTGGTTATGTAATGCAGATATGTACTAAAAAAAGTACACTAAATAGATTGTGAGCATTGGCGAGGTGGAAGAAGCTAAAGCGGTGCAATATCGAATAATAAACAGATTTGATATTCTTACAGTTGGTGGTGAGGACAAGCTTCTTGCACGAGTTCCTGCAGGTTAATAAGATATTCATAATAAGAAACAAACAATAATTTTCTTGATACGCTCCTAGGTGCAGTATTAATGCAGATCGCATAAAGATAAGATCTTGATGGAGAGTTAATAAAGGCATGCTGAAGACTTGGGCTGTTTGCATACGGAGCGACTGAAAAGGAATTGATCAGTGACGCGAATTAGATCAGTATACTTTGAGTCACTTCCTACGTAGTTAACTTTTGGAGGGCTAAAGTTACAATAGATCTTATAGGTCGCGGTAACGAGAGGAGCCGCTCCCCTCAGTCCGGCAGCAATAACAATAAATTCCTTTGCAACAAATCCAGAACCTTCTTCTGTTCATTCTTCTTGACGGTTCTGCATCCATGACTAAAGTGAATAAACTATATGTTTTGATCGCTGATGAATAGCTTTGTGTGGTCATTAATGTTTAGTTACTTTTCAGTAGCTTCGTATGCAGACCGCCTCAGAGGTAATGTTGATTTTATACAGAATTGTCTGGATGCAGCAATACCAGAGATTTGGTACTGGCATAACAGAAATTTAGATTAAGGTTGGTAGAGACTTAATGTATCTGTCAACGCATGAAGCAGAGATTTAAAGTAGACTTAAAAGTTTGATGCAGACTTTATGAGGACTTTATGAAATTTAATGCAACCTTAAAATAGTCTTTATGTACTGCTAGATGCTATATTAATGCAATCCAGATAGAGATATATCTGATACATATAATATTGACTCTTCACAGCTTGACTTAATGAAAACACGGCGAAAATTTTTGATGCAGGCATTATTGTAATTCAAAGCAGAGTTAATCACACCTATCAAGTCAAAAACATAATGAGGATTGGATGATTTGTCTTTATAAATTTTATATCTAATCCGTGTATGGATTAGACGTGATAGAAACATAATGAAGACTACATAAATACATGATATAGACTGTATATGAAATTGTCTCCATGTAAACTTATTGAAGATTTGTTGCACAAAATGATAGAGATTTAAGATAAATTTGATGGTATTTTAGAAGATAAAAGTCGTTAAGTTACCTAAAGTTAAAAAAATAATATTTTATAAAATTTGAATTAATTTTAAACCAAAAATTTTAATATTTCCTGGGAGCTTTAAGACATATTACCATGTTGTCCCATCCTTATTTGTAGTCATTATAAATTCATTCATTCCCATGATTCATTCTTTCATCACGCATTCATCACATATACATACTAAATTTATCTTCATAAAGAAATAAGTCCTTTATTTCCATGATATAAACTAATAATAAATATAAAATAATTTATGTGGTATATACCTATAGAACTCAACCCACACCCAGCTTTAAATTTCACTTGTGAAAAATAAACTCTTAAGCTAAGGATTTACATCTACGACTTATTGCATGCAATTTCTCATCGGACACTAGTCAGAAGCAATGTAAATAATTTTTTAATATATGACATTTATTATGTATTATGATTTTGATTTGTACCATAACTAAAGATATCTATAACTTTCTGTAAAGTTTATTCGGAATCAGGTTAAATCGTAGCATGGTAACACGAAAGAAATCGAATGCCACAGCCTAAATATATATTACATAATGAGATGCAAACGAAATTCTGAAATTCGTGGGGGTCCGATTACGTAATGCGTGGGTGCATCGTCAATTGAAATTTGGTTAAAAATCGACACATGAATGGACGAAAGACACACGAATGGATGGCTTCGTAGACGCCCTATTCGGAATACAAAATCGGTTCGCGGCCGAGATCATGGGTTGATTTTTACAATATTGGCAATGCTGTTCATGCCGGCCGGTTGCGTGAGAACGAAGAAACCCAGCGTCTGCCGTCGACGTTGTTGCCTCGATGAACCGCGCCAGCGCCACGCCTGTAAATATAAACTGTTGCACGCGCACACACAACACGCACCAACAGTCACCATACATATATATATATGTGTACAAATACACGTGTACAATCTTATACAACCCAAAAAAATTAAATTAATTTAATTTAAACGTTTTTCTTTCTTAATATAGGATGTTAATAACGGGATTAATATCCTATTTAAGGAGTTTTCCAAAGATTATAAATATCCATTTAGTTGTCCTTTGGGATCTACCGGGAACGGCCCCATAATGGACGTTGATGCTGCAAAGTGACCAAGAGAAACGGTTGATTTACGCCAAAAGCAGTCCCTCGGAGGCACAGCCGCCTATTTATCGCCGTAAATTTCTAAGTTGGCCTGGCGATCGGTCGCGATTTACAGCGATCGGACCGTGTTTTATTGAATTTCCACCTAGCAAGTTGTTCGAATGAAGATACGGTCGACGTGCTCCTATTGTTGCTAAGCGGCCCTCGCTTATCTTCCTGTTTTTCCTCCGACGACGGCGAATTCATATGGGAAAACTTAAACGACGATGTTACTGTCGGAGCCTGTCGACAACATCTTTTTGTGTTTCGATCCGCGAACTCCAACTTCCGACAATCCAGTTCGTTTTAATTTAACTCAACATGAAATTCTCTTAAATCTTAATTTATTTCGCTTTTATTTCTACATAAACTTGTTACAGCACAAATTGATAATTTTATTAGACATATTACACTAATAAAACTAAATTAACATCTAATCATCATAAATTTGTTTAAATAATTTTAGATCGTTAAATTTGGTATTTATAGCTGTTATTAAATAAAGTGGAATGAATAAGATTTATTTTTAGATAAAGTTTTAGCTAGAAATACGGATGTAAATTTTTTGCAAAGCCAATTATAACAATAGAAAATTTTAAATTCAACATCCTGGAGAAGTGAGATTATGACCGTTTACTACATAACTTTCCTAGAATATTCTGGTTTTAATCCTACGGTCATTACACCTTGAATTATCGTTTTTGGTGCGGTTTTATGTAAGTTAGTAGGTTTATACTGTTCTACTTAACATTGAAAATTAAAATAAATTCGAATTTTTTTTTTCTAGAAAGGTTTTTTTAACTACATAATACAAACTTTCTTGTTTCTATGTCTCTGGAGTGATTAATTAGCGATTTACTCGGTATAAGTATCCAAATGGAGATCCAAGGTGATTTATAAGCTGACCACAATCGCTTTCGTTGGGATGCAGTCCGCGAGGAAATTCGTAGAAGCGTACTATCCAAGTTTGGCGAAGAACGAGACTTGCCTTTGGTGGTCAGCTTTATCTTCCGAACGTTTTGTCCAACCTGGGCCAAAGGATGTACCGCATTCTTTTAATTGTGAGTTACGGTGTTACTGGTTACAGTTATAATCCGCCGGACAGTTAAAAAGATATAAATTGGAGACGACGGTGACGGCTACATGGATGAGACGCTTAAATGAACATATTTGGCTGTATAAATCAGGAGTTTCTATTACGGTGGAATAAATCTTCGTTTTAATTGAGAAAAATTTTTTTTATCGTCGAAACATCTCGGCGGTGATTCTCCCAGGAGGTCGTGGTAGTTGGCCTAACACATATATAAATCTATAAAGACATTGAACGTTTTCACATTATCTCGGACATAAAATTCTTGAATCAACCTGTATATAACTATTTTAACTGATGTGCTGTTGGGTTACGTTAGAAATAAGGTGGCCATGCATGAGTAATAATTCTGGAAATCAGTGACCCGTGGAGTCGCCTCTCTCCCGGCAAAGTGTTACGGCATTTGTACAAAGCCGGCTTGCTCCACAAGGGTCCATTAATATTCGTGGTCCATAAATTAATTGGCATCGCCCACGACGGAATCGTAAGGATTCACGATTCAGATGGTGCGGCGGAATCCGCATGCAGCGCTGCATCCTATTTCTTATTTAATGGTCGCGTTCGCGATTCCGACTTAACGGGGATTAACGATAAATAGGACAGGTTATCGTGATTTCGTTATTATTAGTACCACTGAGTTCTATTCGATTGTCACGAAAGAGGGTAGTAAAGCGGATCTAGGCGATGTGTGGGTTGGGCATTTAGGTTAGTATTTTGCGTTAGGTTAAATAAAAAATTTGAATCTAATTTAATATTTTTTATTATTTACAATAATTACTTATTATCTTTGATTTTATTTATTTATTTTTGTATAAGAACATCGCGTGTGTTTCCTGAGCAAAACAATTGCAATAAAATACTAACGAACCGTACTTAATAAACGATATAATAATATAATTAAAGGTGTATACTAATAACTAATAAACATTAGTAAATTGCCACGAACAATCGCAGAGAAAAATGACAACATGGCACAAATAAATATATAAGAGAGTAAGTACACTCAATAAATAGTCATTGCCGTTGAATCAATAAAAAACGATTATTATAGCGATAAAAAGATTGAAAAAGAGGACAAAAAAATTAATTATAATATATGATACAATATTTAATAATTATATATAAAGTGTGTTTATATATATATGTATATTCAGTAACAATTTTCTTTTGATTTGACAAGAAAAAACTTAAGGCGTCGTAACGGGAGCTGGTTGGGTCAAGTTGGGTTAAGTCGGGCCGAGTAGTACGGGAGTCGTTTTGCGTCCGACCTGCATCGATGGAGGAATGCACATTCACAACCACGTAGGCATTAATCACGACGTCGATTATCTGCGATTTTGGGACACGTAAAAAATAACGAATTCTTACAGGAGCAAAGGAAGTTAGCCAAAATCTTGGCATTACACTAACTACTGATCACGCCATTTTTTTTATTTGTTTTTATCTGTAAGATAAAACATCACAAATTGTCCTGTTAATTTATTAAAACAAATTGGTTACACTCACCAGTTTTAAGATGATTGCGATTCGAGCGTAAGAGGACCTCTTCGTATCGGTAGATGGCAACAGCACTCATCCAGTTCATCCTAATCCTGCCCAAACTATAAAGTCAGGCAGTTCCCTTACAGGCACGTCTTTTGCCAACGCTTTCACGCGCAAGTTTCTATCTTCAGTTAATAATACCACCTCCCTATACAATTTTCTAGGTTCTCCTATAAGTAAACAAATAATATTATTATATATACATTGGCAAAGAAAGAAAGGAACAGTATTGCTCAAATCCACTCACCTTCATTATGCTGATCTTTGTTAACTTTACACAACGCTAAACAGGACGACAAGATCTTATCGTCGTTCTTTAGCGCCATATCGGACACGGAGTCGTCTTCGACAGTGAACGTTGACGAGGCCAAGATCGTCCCCTTGGTCGTGATGTACTTAATGTTGGAGTTCTTGACACTGAGGTAATCCAACGCATGCTTTGCTGACTCGGCTACCATGATTACGTGTTCTGGGTCGGACGCGTTTCTTGTTGTTGGTACTGGGTGTTTTCCTCCTTTTGCCAAACCTTCCAGTTCGTTTAAAACTGTAATTTAAAAAAACAACTGTAAAGATTGTAATGAAGATTATTTACACATGCGTGGTGCATCAACAGCGACCACCGTTTCTAACTCCGTTATAAACCACCATAAGCCTTCGTCAAGGACATACGAGAAGGCCACATAAACCGATTTAGATGTATCGTACGGTTCAATCGACGCGAAACATGCCAAATACGCTGTCCTCATGGATTAGATTACGATGTCTGCAGCTGATGTGCTGTGGGAAGGTGCGGACCATCCGTGCTTGGGAACCTAAAACGTTCCGGCTAATTGAAACGCAAACTTCCGCGTCTATTCTGTTCACGGCGCATGGTATTTTGCAAATTAAGAGCGCCGCAACGACAACGAACCGGTTAACAAACACACATAATCCAATATTTATTTTTATGTAAACTTATGATGCTTATCGTAAACGGAAAATGTAAATACAGTGATGTTGAAAAGTATTGGGACGGCCGGTGGTTAGTGGTAAGCAGTTGCAACTCCTTTAAGCAAACGACGTGGGCGTGGTACAAAACGTACTTCCGCGTCCTAAACGGTACCTACAGATGGTGTGCTCGTTGTTAAACAGTGGAACGTTATCCATTCGCGCCCGAAGTACGCTACGATCGTTAACGGGGTTTAGTGCCGTCTTAACTACCCTTGTATTGAAAACGTATGCACAACGTGAAGCCGTTAAACAACAGTTCTAATAATTTCACCCGGACGTATCTGGTCGGTAGTCTGCAAACGACGCATATATTTACAATAAGAGTTGAACTGCGTTTCAATAAATATATGTGAAAATTA
The DNA here is from genome assembly GCF_036711975.1 of Onthophagus taurus. Classification (NCBI taxonomy): domain Eukaryota; kingdom Metazoa; phylum Arthropoda; class Insecta; order Coleoptera; family Scarabaeidae; genus Onthophagus; species Onthophagus taurus. The sequence goes on from NC_091967.1 coordinate 9,642,975, forward strand.
AGAGGTAATTGGTGGAAGCAAAAAAATATTATCGCAAACTTGATACTTGGGTTTGGTATTAAATTTCTTAGCGTAAATTACTTCGTCTCCGGGAGATTAAAATTACTTGGCGGTCCGTTAAAAGCCCTCGAAAATTACGGCACGATAATAAAGAATTATATTCCGCGTACCGTTAACGGGACGCCTTATTAGGCGTAACCGTGACCGTTATCGGGAGGCGGTAGACAAAGTTTCGTCATACGATGATTTTAATGGGCGCCGAATGGGCTCCCGCAAAGCGACGCCAGACGCCTCTGGGTTTAAACGAACTAATCCACTCGTAAATCAAATCCGAAGTAATAATGATCAACATTAGAAATTAGTTGGACTTCAAAACTAATAATTTACGTTTATAGTCACACATCAAAATTTAAATTAATATTACAAATAACACAAATCAAAGTTGCAAACACTTTAAAAAGCAATCAGTAACTTAAATGGAATTTAGTCAAAATGGAATTTAAATCGTTTAAGTTCAACGAACATCAATTTTTGCTCGCATCGCTTATCAAAGGAACCGAATACATGCCAAGGAGATTGTAGCACATTAAAAGAACGATCATGTGCTAATTTAAGCGCTATTACTTACCTACAAGGGGTACCATTAGCGTGTAAACGTGAGCCGTTGCAACACTTTTGATCATCTCAAGATAGTCTATGAAACAATTCGTATCTGGGATCAAGTACTTTGGACGAACTTCTATGTTGACGGTTACTATAGATTGTTGCAAAATTTTCTGAAAATAAAATAAATTGGATTAGTTAATAATAAGTTAAATAAGATTAAAATTCTATATGTTAGTTTCAGATATGTTTCAGGTCGACCTTGTCCTTAGTGTTAATCTGAAACAATCTTAACAGTGAAAATGAGCAAATTACCTTTATGCATACATAAAAAAATCCATTAACCAAAATACTAAATGAGGATGTGCTGCCAACGGAAAAAAAGAGTATCTGGCGAGAAACCCACAGGAGTTTTTGCCACTTAACCGATTGAAGAAATATTTTCTGAAGCGAATAAATATGCGAAAAGAAATTAGAAGAGAAAACGCTATTAACAAATTTTTTCAACCATCACGCTCTTATCGTGTCCGAACAAGTTTGCATAACATTCTCAAAACTCCTATAATGTCGTAATAATTTCCATTAAATTAAATTATTTAATAATTCTTATCGACCCACCCGATTTCAATTCGACTTATTCACTTGTTACCTATACATCACACCAATATCTCTCATAAATCTTTTGCATTACACGCCACCTCGCGTTGGAATAATCTTCCAATATCCGCAACGATGGCGTTCCGTCATCCTTTAGGGTGGGACTCAAATTAACTAACATATCGAATTGTATAGTCTTGATTCACTTCATTTTCTTTTTCTCGTTATTTCTAACATAAAAATGTTTATGTCCAAATATACAGGGGGTGATTTATTAGCTTCATCAAACTTTGACATATGATAGCTAATCTAATTACCAAAAAAAATTTTAATGAATATACGATTTCAATTATTTACGAAATTATAACACTTTAAAGTTTTAATTTTTAAATCATAATTAACTGCAATATTTTTTGAAAACACAAATATTACAAATATTGTTCAAAATAACCTCCTTCTGCTAGAATACATGCTTCACAACGACGAATTAAAGAGTTTTTCAGCAGAATTAAAATGTCTGGTTTGATGTTTTATTTCAGTAGCAGCCATTTGTATTCTGTTTAATAACTATTCTCGTGTGTCAATTTCCACTTGATACACAATTTGTTTCATTTGACCCCATAAGTAGAATTCGCGGTTCAATACGCGCCATGCAAAACATTGACTTACATGTATGTTGCGTGCTATTCTTCGAGTGCTGATGGAAGAATTATCAATTACAGCTTCTTCGTCCTCTACATTAACTACATGCGGTCGAATAGCTTTTTCTGGACCAGGATTACCTGTTTCTCGAAGTCTTCTGAAAGAATCGCTAAAAACTGAATAATATGGCAAATGACGCTGTGGAAATCTTTCTTGATATTCTCGTACTGATTGTCGAGCATTTCCATTGCAAAAACCATACACGAAAATTATATTAGCATACTCTTAGCGTACATTTTGAATTTCTTCTTGTATGTAAATTCGCTGCAGAAAACTTTAAAGTGTTATAATTTCGTTATAAGTTCATTAACTTTTTTTTTTGGTAATTGGATTAACTATCATATGTCAAAGTTTGATGGTGAGCTAATAAATCACCCTGTATAATTTCAATATTAAAAAAAAACAAATCAAATTATTTCAACGATCAGATCAACTGTCTTGGTAAAATCCAACAGTAAACGGATGATTGACACACAATCGAACCTGACAAGCAATAAATACACGTAAGGGTTGCTCTCTGCTAGACCCAAGATCTCCCACTTACCGACACAATGAGTTTTTAATCCGTAAAAGTGACGGCCGTTTTTTATCAAATATTAATTATAACCACATTATACGGTATTAGAATAGAACGTTAATTGTGTCGGATCCGAACCCAAGTCCTCACCTTTTTATAACGTACTCTTCAATAACATCAAAGGGTTATATGAAGGAGTCAATTGGGTTGGATTTTTTGGCTCGTATTTATGACTTTGCTTCGGCACAGGTAATCTGTTCCGTAGTTGATTGTTATTTATTATAACGATTATAAAATGAAGTACGACATGGTACTAAAAAAATAACGGACTCTTTTATATTTAAAATCTTTCATGTAAGATGTTTTAATAAGAATAGTATTAGAAATAAAGTAGGTACATCCGGATGTATTTTCCCATTGAAAGTACCCTTTTATTGTTAGCAAAAAGAAAAATCGAAAGGAAATCGTGATTGATAGTAGATGGACGTTGGTATCGGTGGTACAATAAGTTCTTTGATCTGGTTCACCTACTTTCAACGAACAGAATGAGATGATGACAAAGTTGGTATAATTAAAACGAAATAATGACCGATAAATAGACCAGATTTAACGATACATGCAAAACGCGGTAGCCGCTCTAACAGAAATAACTTGTCATCCTGAACGGTGACGTTATCTGGTCATCGACAGCCACCGTCACCAGCAGTTCAGATTACCGGAGTGCGATTACGGCGAGCCGCCACAGTAAAACTGCTCGTAAATATGCTAATCCCATTGAATGCGATCATTATCTGCCTCGTGGACGTCCGCGGTGCCGATATACGCGAAGAAATAATCGATTACGCGGATCTAAAACGTCAGTGACGTCATATTATTTTATTATCATCGCGATAATAAAATAAGCTTCGTATTCGGGTTTCTATTACGCGAATTGACCGGCGCATCTGACCCCCGCAAAACTCGCTAGCGTAGTCGTAATCGAAACATCGCTCGCGGTTATGGGCGTTCTCCAGCGAGACAATAGTACTATATGGCGTAACTGTAAATCGGCACATATACCAAACGCATGGTTTATACATTTCATCTTTAGATACAGTCTGTGGTCGGATGAATGAGTGTTCGTTTGTTAATTGTACTAGGACGTTAGCGCTAAAAAATGTTGCCCGCGATTGTCAGCGAGGTTGTTTATTATCATTTAAAGAAAAACATTTACTGGAAGGTGTAGAATTCTTCTATGGATATTCTAGCTAGCACATTGTATATGCAAATCGAAAAGAAGAAAAAGTGTATGGAAACGAGCACGACGCAACAGCGTCCACTCTCGAAGCAAGCGCGGCGGGCGCGAACGTGCCTAAATAAGGGGCGACCTCTCCGTAGAACCGAAGAACACAGTCGAACTCCGATATCCCACTATGGCCGGACGGAGACGAGTTTTCAATGCCCCTACACATGTTCCTAACTGCATTACACCGCGCGTTAGAGCCCCAGCCGTGTTCGGGGAACACCTGTGCGGCCCTCGACGTCCACCGCCGCCGTCGCCGAACCCGATGGGAACGAACCGCCGACCACAGCATAAATAGCGTCAGAGTTTAACAGTTAGCAGAGTTGCATCGCTTGGCTGTAACGCGAGGAGTTTAGGGTGTGTTCGAGAACATCAATCATAATCACCGTCGCTATGTCGATGTACCTAAGATTTTTAGCAACGCGCTTGACCTACTTACGTGAATACTGAATAGGTACAACTCGCGGTGTTTACGCGCCAACATGTAGAGATGTGGTTACCGTTATTGCCACATACAGACAAACCTTTATTAAACAATTAATCAATAAATAGCGTATACCTCTCCATTTTCAATTAATTAATAATGATTAATTAACACTTTTTGAATTACTAACATATTTCATATCGTTTAAAGGATTATCAATTATCAACAGAAAACTATAATAGGTGATGATTAAATGGATTCAATGCAAGGACACAAAATTGAAACGTTCTAGTAGACTACCCTGGCTACTTGTCATTCACGTCGACTAAAGACGCCGCGTGACGGATTCCGGAGCGCTCGAGGAACCGTTCGATGCCGCCGTCGCTGCGGGCGCATGCTCCTGCTGCTGAGGAACCGTGGGAACGCGTGGGCGTTCCACTTCCTGGTACCCGTATGTCACCGAGGCTGTCTGTCTTATTTGGACCTGCGCCAATCTATCGGGATCAGCCCCCAGAATGATTGGTAATTTCGCCTCCGCCACGTCGTCTCTATCTTTCAAACAGCAATAAACCTTCAGACTTCCAATAAGCGCTAATAAATATGTAAATGTCGAACGTTATAAAGTAGCAAAATAAAGCAAGATGATGTAAAGGTAATTACAAACTCTTTACAAGGCATTTCTTGATAACCAAAAATAAATAGCTCGTTAATAGGTTTGTAAGCAGATCGTTGGTTATGTTAATTCGAAACATTAATTTATAATGTGTAAAAAATATTATAATATATTTTGCATAACAAATGACCGAAACGAAGTACCTAATTAACTCAAAAATATGAATAGCAAAAATGCAGCCCAATTTATCCACAAGAAACTTTGAAGAGATCCACCATAGAAGGAAACCATTAATTAATATTACTTGTTATTAGTAAGGCTTAACACTCGCCTTTAAAATCAAAGGACTACCAAAATGTCAAATGTTAGCATGACCTCGTCGTTTTTTAAGGTTCATGAAATGTTTTGTTCCAGAGGTGAGAAAATAATCTTAAGAAAAGAAAGCCTTGAGAGATCCGTCAAGACGTGGTGAGGGCATTAAAAAGTATCGAAGTCCAATTTGAAATTAAAGGTTGCAAAATCATGTTGAAATAGATGCTAAATGTGTAAAAATTTATTATTCTTCAGAGTCACCTTCCCAAGAAGCCAGACATTTTTGTTTGAGGTTTAATCCTAAATCGATAAATTTTTAGCGCAAAATGACAATAAAAATAATAATGACCCACATAAGTACAAAATTGATTTTAATCGATGTGAAATTGAATTTTCTTTAAAAGGAGTATGACATTTACTACAAAAATTACTACCAAATTGAACTAAATTTGAAATGTTATCTATTTATATTGGTAAAAGCAAGATAAAGCTTCTTATGCTATGTTATAAAAGGTTAATCTTAATAACTTTAGTTATTTTTATAAAAGAATTAGATGCCAAATGAACTAAATAGAAATTTTGAAATTTTATTTGAAGATATCATACTGCCCCAGATAAGTGGAAAATTGCGTTTAATTTATCTATAAGCCTTTATTTCTGGCGACATTACTTGTTTCCATCAATAATACCGGATTCCATTTTCTTTTCGATTTTTGGTTATAACTTGTACGTTTATATTTAGAAATACACCAAGTTTCGTATGATATTAGAAAAACTTTAATATCCCTATCTACTCATGCTGGTAGCAATAAGAAAAACGTTGTTAGTATTTGGATTGTTGCTTTTCTACCAACTTATACACATTTAGTTATTGAAACTTCATAAACATTTAAAAGATTTAAAGTTTATCTTCAATTGTAAAGGAATGTACGTAAACGCATTACACAAACATAACGTGCGGTGAAGGTAATTTGCGGTTAGTTTAGCACCAGCCAACATTAAAGTGTGGTACTACAAGATGTATTTGGCGCCATACTGAGGAACGTAATGTAATTTGTCTAGATAGCGTTACCTATAATTAATTGTAAAGAGTTATTTGTTTTATTTATTTAAAAGAGGAAAAAGTGGGGCGTCACCCGAGCAGATGGATGAATTCACTCAGCGAATCCAAGGTACTTATACACTTCCATTTACGCGACCTAAAAACTGCACTTGTGCCCATAATCGGTTCAACATAAAGAAGCTCGATACGGTGGCGTTTTTACGTCCCTCGAGCACTCGTAATTTCACTATAATCGCAATAAAAACGTAACGCGATCGGGTTTTATCGCCGGTCGGATTTGGAGTAGTTTTTCCAAGTTTACCTGAACTCGTTGGCGATGAATTTCCTGATGTCTGTGACGCTTCTCCAGGGCGACTTTCCGGTTCAACAGATCTCTTATCTCGGACGATGTGCCTTCTAATTTTCCTTCTGTTGGTTCTACAGTTCCGTCTTCATCCTCACTAAAACTTTCCACCAACAAGTCGTCGTCGTTGTCCTGAAAATAATAAGAGTTTCAAATTTACGATTTGCAATTTATTTATAAGAGAACAGAACCACAACCTCCTTCGAGAGACCGATAACCATCCGTTCGTTAGCGTGAAGGTCAGTCGTTGTTGCAGACTGTTCAAACAAAACAACTTACCAGTTCTGGTGGTGAGGGTGGCGAGCTCCTGCTAGATGACATCCTGACCACCGAGACGTACCCGCTGTAATCGCTTTCCAGTTCAAACTTTAGCACTGGTGGTTCAAGGCCGCACAAGAAGACGGTACCAAAAAATAAGAGCTTGGATAACCGCAACGCAAACTGAGCCTGTTCCACATCCAAGTCCTTTGGTGCGTATGTAAGGTCTTGAACGTTGTGCATCAGAGGTGTGAAGCCGCAAAGTACGGCGTCCTCAGGTAATCGAATCTGTTCGTATCCTAACACAAAAGATTAAGTTTACTATTTCTATCTTAAATTATAGATTGATTAATTACTGCCTTCACACCGATATAAATCTAAGACTATCAAAGACATAGTAGAAACATAGCAAGTTAACACACCTTCAACTCCGCATTATCAACGGGTTCATCCATAAATCTTTAAAAGAGCCCGGCGCGCGTTTTATAAATAGAACCGAGTGTCGTCCTTAATATTATCCGCGCCGTAATTCTCTCCCGCAATCGATTAAAACGCCCGCAACACGCGACTATAAAAATAAATCTCGATCGCCCTAATGGCAAAAACATGTTGTTTACACGAAATAAATTGAAACAAATTGTGCGAATAATAAAACCTCAGACCAACATATACGATTATCATTTCTATTAATCTCCTTTTGATAATCACAACAAAAAGCGCAACCCAACCATGAATATTAAACGACAATCGATCGTAGTCGCTTGCTTTTCTAGCGCTCGCGCATTTGCATTCTAATAAGATTTAACCGGACGCTACCGCTTGCAGCAACAGGATTTCCATCTATTATTCTTGTCGGATGTAGTAAATAAACAGATAGTTCATTAAAGATAGAACCCCATAAGACACTTTAATAATAAAAATTCAATTATCAAAACGTCTAAAACAAACTCCCTAAAACTCTTGTATTTAAATCGAAATATTACGATTTATGTTATTTTTTTTGAAATTATTTTAAACCAAACGCTTTGTCTTCAATTTGTCGTTGTCTAAAGAATTGATAGCGGGTACTTAAAATATGAATGTTTTCGAAATAAAACAAAAAATTATTCTTTGAAATTGTGACAAGAACTTAATAAGTGTAAGTACCCAAGACAATGACCATCATCATACTAGAAGGACGTAAACCTCCATCAGCAGGAGCAAAGAACGTCTATACGTTAATTGAAATAAACCCAATTAATCAAAGTCTCCCTCCTCGTATTACCGTCGGCAGATGAATAATACTTATGCGTTTTAAAGTACGAAACGCATCTTAGCGCGCGCACGCGGCTAATTGCGTGCAACACGACGACTCCTCACCTTCCCTCTGTTCGTTCACGAAGCTATCGTTGGTCGGCGAATCCTGCTTCTTCTGTTCGCCCAGCTTCTCAAGCAAGTTCATGAGCGCCGCGATGCGGCTCCACGCGTCGCCGGGGGGCCTAAGAGCATTAATAACATTAACGAAGGCAAATAATAGATGCGGGCATTTAAGCTACACCTGATCGATCGGTAGATGATCGATGGCTAAGACAAAATTGGACGAAGCAAATAAAATTTTACTTACCCGACTTTGTAGTCTTGAGTCGATGGAGGTGGGTTCCACACCCCGCTGTGACACAACATCCAGTCGCTCCAGATTTTCACTGCTGGTAAAAAGATTTGTAGATCTTGTGGGAACGCCGTTTGAGGTTTTTTCGATTTTAGATGATCCTGTAGAATTGATACGCAACGTTCCAAAATCAAATTGAACATTTGTAGTGATACTACTAAAGCACGTTCTTGTAACTCTGATCTGTAACCAGTTTGTGACTGTAATTGAGGATCTGAAAAGAAATAAAAATTTTCATGAAATTGTATGAAAGAAAACTCGTAATACAAGGTGATGGGACAAGGTGGAGGTTATGCGGAAATCTTTCGTAAGGTGGTATCGCGATTACATCTGGTTTATGCTACCGGTTGACCGATATTTTAACAAAACCCCGTTATACGGTCGAGAGTGGTACATGGAGCTAGGTAACAACCGCCAATCGCGCTTAGATCTCGCCTAATGGCCAGCTGACAACGTTCCGGTAACGTAATTATGCAAAAATCGTTTCCAGATATAAACGGTATGGAATTACTTTGTTACTCGCAACATTGCCCATAGATGGCCAACATTTTTAATTCTGCAAGAAAAAAAAACAAACATAAAGTCATCATAATAAACTTAAGATGATATTTATCTTTTTTAAGTGAGTTCAAACAGTCGTATTTACAGTTTTATAAGACATCATCTAACGATTTGGCGATCGTTAAGACCGAAGCCGGTCGTTGGTCTTTTTTCTTCATTCCGCGCCGCCCGCACCCTCGACGCCACGCGGACGATCGCGTGGTGACCCTTGCAAGGCTGTTCCAAGGCCGAACATTGGCCGTTCTTGCCTCCGCCTATACGAGGCCGTACTCTTCGCTTTGCTCTCATTACGGTGCGGCGATTCCGTCGCTTCGCCGCCGCGCTCATCTCCGCACGCAACAATGCCCCGTAGTGGCGGCCCCCGTTTTGCCCGTTCCGCCCCGTAACCACAGGGTCATTGTCGCCCCATCATCCATAAAAACCAAGACGATAGCCATTGGTTTCGGAAAAACTAGTAAGAGAGCGTTACAAGAACGCTCTCGGTAAATACTATGAAAGTCGATGTTGAGAGAAAATAACAACAATAAATTAGAATGGACTTGATGCGTCAAATTCAATGGAAAGTATCAAGTATCCGTCGTTAGGCGTGTAAATAAACAGAATTAAATCGGATTGGTTGTTGGCAGACACTGTCTTGATGAAACTCTCGGTTGCCAGATGGAACTCCCCTTCGCTTAAAATAAACATCTTCATATTTCGCTTTTGCTTTATTTGCAAATTTTCTATATAAAGTATAGATATAAGATTTCTGTTAGAACATAATGTCATTCACGGTATTTGGTCGCATCCCTAGATAAATATATTTACTGAATTTAGATTGGAGGATCTCGATCGCGATCGTCTCGTTTTCACGCATACAGAGCGAGTGCGTGCGTAGCTCATGGCAAATTGGCTCGGCTAATGAGGCCCGCAGCTGAGGTCAGTCGGCGCCAACGCAAGAATTCCGCCCGGTAATTATTCCCCTTGCTCGGCTCTAACGGGCTCCAGAGAGGCTCCTTCTTCAGCTGCACCGTTTCGTCCTTCGCCGCGGATTCTTTCTGGATCGGGCAAAAACAATTCCACGCGGCTAAAAATAGCCTTTATACGCACACAATCGTCATTCACGTTCGCTCCGCGTGTTAAACAACGCGTTCGCTTGATTTTATTGCAACGGCGCGAGAAGAAAAAAGAGTAAGAGGAAAAGGGGTGTTATTTATTGTGGTTGTTTTCTAACTAATCATCGACGTCTCCTACACGTTACTGCTATATAGCCGAACAAGGCCGATAGTGTAGATGTCACTGGCACGTATATCGGCGATCTGGCGGTGCCACCCGCGGCTGCGGGACGCGTGGGTCGATCTTTCTCTGCTACAACTCGGCTACGTTAAGAGTATCCAAACTCGAGATCCGAACCGTCCTTGAATAAGATTGCTCTCCCCCGTGCTCTACAATGCAATCGCCATACAGCTACGAAACCATGTTAAAGGACAGCCCACACTTGGACACAATCTAAAACTACTCCTATTATAATGATCATGATCATAAATTTAATTTTGATGTACCCTATGTATGCTAAATGTATGCCAAAACTACTTGGTATACTATATACTTCAACTATACTCTATTTTTTAATTCGGAGGAGTAAAATGAGAAGTCAGTGTAATTTTTCAAAGCTATTTTTTGGCGGGAGTTTTAAAACTAGAGAGGATTTTAAGTACACTGTAGTTACCCAGCCATTTTATTACTTATTTGTTTAAACATTATAAAAACTAGGGTGTTATCTACTTACTTTTTCCCACATAAAATGCAACAAACAATACCGTGCGTCTAAAGACATTTCTAGTTCTAGGTCTAGAGTTAGTTCTAGTTTTACACTATCACTAGAACTAACACAAGACCTAGAACTAGAATCATTCGGGTTTAGCCGTCTTGAAAGACGTGCGGCTAAATCCGAATATTTCTAGTTCCCGGTCTAGTGTTAATTCTAGTGCTAGTGTAAAACTAGAATAACACTAGACCTAGAACTAGAATCATTCGGATTTGGCCGTCTTGAGAGACGTGCGGCTAAACCCGAATGTTTCTAGTTCTAGGTCTAGTGTTAGTTCTAGTTTTACATTAGCACTATCACTAGAACTAACACAAGACCTAGAATTAGAATCATTCGGGTTTAGCCGTCTTGGGAGACGTGCGGCTAAATCCGAATGTTTCTAGTTCTCGGTCTAGTGTTAATTCTAGTGGCAGTGGTAGGTACCGCTAGTCAGCATAAGATATTACTATGTTGTATATTTTTATTGAGCTAAAACTAGAATTAACACTAGAAACTTTCTAGGTCTAGTGTTAATTCTAGTTTTACCTAAATCTTAACTAACACATAACCTAGAACTATAATCATTCGGATTTAGCCGTCTTGAGACACGTGCGGCCAAACCCGAATGTTTCTAAGCGGCCGGCAATATCTCGAATTTTCCTAGTGTAATTTTTTGCTTAAAACTGACGAAAAGCAACCCTTCTTTTTGGCTCTTCAATTTAAAAACACTCCTCCGAATTAAAAAATAGAATATAATCTAATACTAGAATAAGAAGTTAAAATTGTTAAATTATTTCTGTGTAGTAGTATTTCTTCTTTCGCGTGTAGACACAGCTTAAATTCACGTGATATGTCACCGGGTGTCGACATCTACATGAGCACATCTCGAGTCTTTCAGACCTGGTCTGGACGCCTTTCATTGTGCGCATCTGTTATCTGAATGACACCTTATTGCATTACGGGAGTTATTGGCGTGTTAAACGATAACTTACACAAAACTATGCATCCAGCTGGCCTATTGATCGAATTAAAAGACAAGATAATAAAATTGATAAACTGTGTTAGCGAATGTTTTGAGATATTTCTATGATGGAATGTCATCTTGGTAGTATAAAATCATTCTTCAAAAAGTAACACATATAGAAATTTATGAACTCAATAAAAAAAAGGAATTGCTGACGGCAAAATTATTTCTTTTTTTTAATTTTTTGAATGGAAACTCGTTCGATTTATGACTAATGGCCGGAATCGAGAGAATAAATTACAAAAAAAGGTAATCAATGCTGTTCGAAAATAATCGGGTGGCTGTTCAGAGCGTAAAATAAAAATATGAGCAAATGCATCGTCGTGACGCAACCGCCAATTATTAAAATTGCCCATTCCGACGGTTAATTTACGAGAAATTTCTGCGAGCGTTGTCAGGTGGGGCTTTCGGGGCAATTTATGCACGCGCGATGATTTAGTGCGCCCCAACAGACCAGCCTCCGGTAATCGTTTAATTAATTATGTGAAAAATTATGATTTGCGCATAATATGGCTTAATAAGACGTGACTTACATAATGAACGTGCCAAGAGATCATTAAATTACAATTTGTTTATTTAATGCAAAAAAAATCAAGATTAAATTAGGATTACTTAAATTTTTAGTATTGTATTCATCAATTTTATATTATCATCTCATTGCCTCTACATTCCAAATTAAAGTAGATAATCGACGGTCGCAAAGACACTGGTACAAAAATAGCTTCCTCGCTCGCTGTAAAACTAGCAGGTAGCATTTACGACAGTGTAATTTTAGAACACGTCGCTGACAATTTTTCCGGTGCATAAATGGAAGACCATAAAAGTGGTCGAAAAAATAAACAACGGGATAACAAGTACTAAAATTACTACGGTGGCGGCAACCTTCAATCAAAGCGCCACTGTAAAAATCTCTTGCAAAGGAAAACGAACAACTTCAATTGTAAAAAAAAACGTTGAAAAAAAAACTATGTGGTCCATAATTGCCTCTCGCTAACTGTAAAATTGGATAAATGACGAACAAAACAATTTGGGGAAATCGTATCGAGTTGAATTGGTGTCGGCAGGAGGTGAGCAGCGCGGGCGGTGGTAACCTTGACAAGGTCGTTCTATGGCAGAGGTGAACATCCGATGGAACTGAAAGGATACACCAGACGCGAAGTGTAGCGAATATTTGGCTGATTGTCTGTTGATGAATCTCTTGAGGCCGTACAACTCGTACTTAAACAATATGAAGTGTTGTGTAAGCAATCAAATGAAAGGAGATCATTGAACGAATGATTTATTAAAAAAAAATTGAAGTATCTACTAGAATTAATTTATTATGTAGATTTTCATTTCAATTAATTTTCACATTGATGACTTTCCAAAATTGGTATTGTAACAAAAATGAAAAAGACGAAAACATAATACAACAAACTGTTTATAAATTACTCCAATTCTCAGCATTTGATTATACACTTAAAAATAGTTTCGTGAAGACGAGTTCGTTGTTCTCGAGAATTTTCTTCTTCTAGTAGAAATCGCCGGGCATAGTTGGTAAGCCCTCCGGCTCTCGCGTGATACTTCTTCAGATTACTATCGTAAAGCACTCGACTTATGCCCAGAAAATTATGCAACGTGTACGCCCGTACGCTCGCAACTCACTCAAAATGCAAATATCCGCTGCCGGCGAATAACACCCACTACTGTCCGTCCGGGCGATTCCGAGAATTCCGCGCGATCTTCGCGGCCCTTTTCCTTTAGACAAATCTAACCGCCCCTTCGACGTAAGTATTCGCGTATGTTTTATGTATGTATGTATTACTACGATCATTCGGAGATTTATGATACCACGTATCGAGAATCGTTCGGAAAGTTCGTGTCGAGATCGAAAATTCAAAATAAGACACGAGTTCTTTATGGCACGGCGCTGTGCTCTACGCGGCTGGCGCGGCGTAGAAATTAAGTGACTAGAATTAAGTTAACGAGGTTTCATGATGTACGGTCACAACGAGTTCCCTTTCTGTTCCAACATTCGTAGTAATTACGGGTAAGCCGTACGCAAGCTCTTAATGTTAAACTCTTAATGAACCATTAATCAACGCGCCTGCGGCAGCCCGAAGATGTTCAACCCATTTTAATTATACAAATCCGCGCGGTTAAAGCAACCTATTAACATAATATATTCTTGTGGCGTCTTTTATTACCGCAATTAATATCAACATTAATTAGGTTGGTCGACGACGCGACACGGCAACACTGCGGCATGCAAATGAATGTGTCCCTAGCCTCAGGATCTCCATTCATATTTATTATAATTTCTAACTGTGACTAAACTTTATAGGAATACAAATACGAATTTAGCGTGTATGTAAACCACATACATAAAACCTGTTGCGAAATTGGTATTGCACGCAATTTCCTACAAATGTTTTAAGTTAAAAATTTTTAATTAAAGCTAATTAATAATACTTATATAGAACCACAATTGTAATAATGAATATTTAACGATTAACAATAATTAAACTTGCTTTAGTCACTTTCTGGAATCCTCGGCAATACATTTTAAACTCTATAAGGCGCTGGAATTCGAAATTGCCATCCCTTTTAAAGCGATTACGTACGCGGACTATGTGCAATTTAGTTTAATTGCCCATCCGTTTTTCCCTTCACAGATATCGCGTTACAATTTCATCTATTTTTTTTTTTTCTTTGGTTCGTTGCCTACAGTTTTTTCTACTTCACCATCAATTCTCAATTCGATTTGATTCTCGGTACCCAAACTGAAGAAAGCGAGTATATAAAAAAATGAAAGTGTTTTAGGAGAATAAGAAAATTGACGATGATGCAATAACTAAAATATTTAGAGGATTATGGTTTTTATAAGTATTTAATACTAAATACAAAGTGTTAGGTAAACATGCGGCAAAAATTCAAGGGATTCCTTGACCTGTTCTAAGAATATTGTGTCCTATGATGATTTTTGAAAAACCGCTTTGTTTCGAAGGTACAGGGCGAACAAAATTTGCGACAACCATATTCGATATTTGTTGAAATTATTAATGAAAATAAAAGTATGGCGTACGTCAATGAGTTTATCAAGTACCTAAATACGTCTCGCGATCGCATTTGTTTAGATTGAGTGACGTTTCGCTGTTTGACATGTCTTTAACAGTTAGTGTAGTACTCTATATGATTTATATCTAAACGATTATACAGTGTGTTAATTAATTGTCGTACCCGACGTCATCATTGCAAGTATGCAACCAATATCACAGTGCAATACGCATCATACGCAAATCGCGTATTGCAATAAAAATACTGTGATATTGGTTGCATACTTGCAATGATGACGTCGAGTACAATAATTAATTCAATTAACACACTGTACATTCAACCATTTCGTCCATGCGCCCTAAAATACCAGCTCTTCCACATTGGACAAACTGAGGATAAAATTTAACGAGGAGCCAGAGACTGCATATACTGTGTGAATGTATCGCCAGAGGCCGCCTAAGACACAAAATTTTCGGTAAAGTACGCCTGACACCTACCAACATAAAGGAACAAGACCTTGAAGTAATACAAGTTCATCAAGGATCTACATTAGCCCTAAACATTTGGAGGGCTTAATAGCCTTAACAGCCTGACAGCAATAGTAATAATAGTAAAGGTGTAAAACAATCTACCCCTGAAGCTATTTAAAAGATATAAATTATTATATAACTTTCAATACTCTTAAGCCATTTTACACTATTTCAGATGACACTAAACAATTACACTCTATTTAAGCAACATCTAACAAATTTCAAAATCATTGTGTGCGTTTTAAAGTTAAATAAGACTAATATATTCTATCTAAACATAGAAATAGCCGATTCATCACCTAATATGTATTCTATGTAACAAATGATTACACGTTCGAATGTGGAAAGCTGGCGTCTCCAGCTAATAAGGTAAATAATACGTGTTATTGTGGGAAGTGCTCGGAGCGTCGAATCTACCACGGACTTGAGCAGTTTTACATAATTGATAGTAACGGTGTTACCGAGGATGGAGCGGTAATAACTGGGGAGGCGGGAGACGCGCTTTTCCACTCGGCCTTCTTCTCTTCTTCAACGGCGAGGTGCGAGTATCAAATGGTGTAGCCGATGGATTATTAATTCCCCGTTCGCGAATCGTATCCTTTATGCGTTTTGATTAATGCGCAGGGCTCGATTCGTTCATCCATCATCGAAGATTTTAATTTGTTCGCCAATTTCCTCCGCAAACTATTACTTAAACGAAAATATTGTTATAACGTTTTATTTTCAACGAATAATGAGAATAAACACGAGATAAGTTTGATGTTTCTTGTGGGTTAATTTACCATCACAAGTATCGCGTGGCAGGGCAATTGTATGACCTCGACGCGCGACGGAACGTCGCGAATGAAATACTCGCCCCAACATTAGCATAAACCGGTCGGATATATGCAAGATCTAAAATTATCTTTACCGAAGAACAAAAACTTGTCCGCGTTAGGCAGACGTGGCTGTAAATAGACGCGACTGAAGGAATGCGCC
The DNA here is from genome assembly GCF_036711975.1 of Onthophagus taurus. Lineage (NCBI taxonomy): Eukaryota > Metazoa > Arthropoda > Insecta > Coleoptera > Scarabaeidae > Onthophagus > Onthophagus taurus. Next base: position 9,659,252 of record NC_091967.1, read on the forward strand.
AAGCTAAACTTTACTTCTTACGACATACACCTGAGAAATTCTTATTTTACTACAAACAACATCCTCAGTTATACCATATCCAATTATAGAACTTAATTAAAACTGTAAATTTATCAAAATATTTATGTAAAGTATTTATACTGTCATCAATGACTACTTTTTTTCCCTTGTTTATAAAAATTACTTTTAGATAATTAATTGCAGGATATGGTCAAATGCAGTCATCAAATGAGCGGAAATACTAATAAACCATTAAGAGTTGCAATACTTTTTGCCATACTCACTGAACAACTCTCACATTAACCTTTATTATATTCTGTAGGAAATTGCGTGAATTCTATCCCGTCTATTCGTTCAAGAAAAGCGATAACTTGAAATCTGATCGGTTCATTTCGATCTTCTCTTGCAAAATTATGACGTAAACTTTTCCTCTCAAATAAACTTTAATTACGAAAAAAGATGGTTTTGGATCAATTTAAGATTAACGGTTTCCGTGAATGTGTGATGAGAGATTTAATGGTTAACCACGACGATATTTATGCTGAATCTTTTTTTATAGCCCAATTACGGCGATAGCATTTTGATAAAATTCATATTATGGGTAGGTTGTAAACGTTTGGAGGCTAACCAGCGGCATAATAACTGTCTCAGAAAATATATGATGGCTATTTTTTAGCGGCGATAGATGTAAATTATTTACAGTTGTATTTTATGAGATTTTCGTGAATTTATAATGATATGAAATATTAATTATACCGTCATGTTTCTCTTTCCTAAAAGCACATGTTGCCGTCCAATTGATTAAGCGAGCCTACTTTACAGATGTGATAGTTAATGTAATGATCATTATACAACATATCGAGAATGAGGTTCACAATATTCTCAGGTCTTTATGATGTCGGCACCTACATTCCTCTACAATTCGATTCGGAAAGAAATTAAAACCACTGTTACTACGACTGTTTATGCGCGCTCACACTCGCTTTTGCCGAACTAACGGCATCGAACTTGTTGGATTAATCGATTTCAACAAACAAAGAGTATATCATAAGCCTGGTTCAACAGAAATGTTACATTTAAAAAAAAGATTGCAGCATTAACACTGTAAACACCCGATCATAAGTATAAAACAACTTTATGTTACATTAAACTATTTACGTACTAATCTGGGAAATGGAGAAATCCAGGAATTATATTTTAGGCAAAATTCAGCATTATCATAGTTTTCAATATAAATTAACCCTTAAGATAAATATTATTTTTCATAACGATGATTAATACAAAATTATTGTTGTACCTCCATACTATAAATAGCATTCAAGCTAATATACATACCGAAAAGTAGGTGGTGGTCCGTTACCGGTTGCCTTCCTAAGACAATACACATTCATTACTTACAATTAAATAAAAGAACGAGGTTTTTCCACTTTGTGTTACAATGAACAGGTGGTGGTAGTGTTGATTCGATTTTTTGACCTGACGACTTGAAAAGGATATAAACAGGACATATCTACACGTACTAGAAAATATTCCGAACCCGTTTTGCACGTTATCTAGATGGAACACTCTGGCAATGATGGTGTATGACAATGTGGTTGGATAATGAATTTGGTAATTGCGATGTTTACGGTTAGTTGGTGCATGTGGGATTCATTCATACAGATTAGGCATTAACTCTAAATTTATCGCTATTATTCTGCCGTGAAACGCTATTACACCTTCAATTATTATTTATTTAGTAATGGATTGAGTGGTTTTCAAATAAATACCTAAAACATAATTAATTTCAAAGACATTTAGCAGGATATGAGCGTTTTTAATCTTTTTCAATTTAAAAAAGTTTTTCTTATTAAGGTTTTTACAACTCAATTTACTACCACATCCTGAATTCAGTAAATACCTAAAAAGATACGGTTTGACTTCCTATATACGTTTCGTATTATTTCAACGGCTTAGTACGCGGCGAACACAATCAAAGAGCAATAAATCAGAAGCTCGCGACCGGTCGATGTGCCACCCGGAGCCGTACAATCAAAAATAATAACTACTAAGTGCTCGTACGGTATATCATAATAGAATCCTCTGTGGTAATTGAATTTTGGTGCGACGACCTCGGCCAGTCGTCACTCTTGCTATCGGCGGCCCGTTCGCGTGTGAACGGTTTGTGTGCGTCCCCCCCGTGGGGCCGAGGTGTTGAAATACACACTGGTGCGGGGCCGCGGGGTTTCCATTAATTGTAAACGTCAACGGAAGGACATGGTTTATAACGCCGGACGTTAAAGTTACAATTTTTATTTTTTAACACAAAATCCTTTAATTTTATTCAGTGAATTTCACTTAAGATGCAATATACAAAAATATATTTCCATAGAAACCAGGGTGTACCTAACTTTGTCCCACATAAAATGCAACATGTCTGAATGTTTCTAGTTCTAGGTCTAATGTTAGTTCGTGACAGTGATAGGTAGCGCTAGTTAACATAAGATATCACTATGTTGCATAGTTTTATTAAATTAGCACTATCACTAGAACTAATACAAGACCTAGAACTAGAATCATTCGGGTTTAGCCGTCTTGAGAGACGTGCGGCTAAATCCGAATGTTTCTAGTTCTCGGTCTAATGTTAGTTTTAGTTTTGCACTATCACTAGCACTAGCACAAGACCTAGAAGTAGAATCATTCGGGTTTAGCCGTCTTGAGATACTTGCGGCTAAACCCGAATGTTTCTAGTTCTAGGTCTAGTGTTAGTTGTAGTTTTACACTAGCACTATCACTAGAACTAACCTAGAACAACAAGACCTAGAACCTGGAACTAGAATCATTCGGGTTTAGCCATCTTGAGTGTTATCATAAGGACGTCATTTTTTCCAAGCAAAACTATTTCTTTGCAAAACTACCCAATGCCTGTACTATTAAATTATGTTGCATTTTATGTGGGACAGTGCATTGCGAATTATATGAAATTCCCGGTATAGATAAAAACATAAATGATGAATGTTTCTTCTTTGAATTTTTAATTTTAATTTTATTACTTAAAAGTAAAGAAAAATTAGCAATCTCGATTAAATGAATAAGATGGTGGTAACATATAGATAATTTTATTTGCTTTTTTGAATTTGAAGTTAATTGCTTATATCCATACGAATATGTGTTTACATAGCGTATACGAATGAACATTAACTTCTTCCGAAACCAATTAGTTGTTCAATTCGATTACGTTCCTTCGTGTAAGGGAAATCCTAATAAAATTAACGTAAGCACAAGTTGTTGTCGTTCTTGCGGTGCCTGGTAATATGCGGAAACGTAATTCTCGCATACCTGCGAGATCGTAGCCCGAATTCACCCATGAATTATTCAAACACTTCTATAAGGCAAGGATTGAATCGGATAAAGATAAATATGTACTCTAGACTGAGGTGAGAGATAACACTTCTGTCATTTTACACATCGTACACGACTTCACGAAACACATACACGCAATATTATTGTAACAAAGAAAAGTGAAAGCAATAAAAAGGGATAAAAAAGTACACTAGAAAGGAAATTGAGCAATCTAGACTATACATCGTCATTACAAAGGTTCAAGAATTTTTTCCTCAACTTCTTCTTCTCCATATTCGTAAAGGCGTTGTTTCGAAACATCCGCCCGAAGCAACGGTGTACAGTTAGGCGTAAATTTAATTTCCAGATGAACGTCTCGATTCGAAAATTGGTATTGGTCGTTACGTCCTGGGGACATTAATTGTTTTACGACCACTCCACGCGACTTTTTCTTTTAAACCGTATCGAGAAAAAGGTGTGATCCAATTTTCCGGTTAATTCGGTTGCACAATAGGCTCGATTGCAACATCGCCGCGATTACCTCCGATTATCTCCACAGTGTTTTTCTAAACTCGGTTTGAAAAAGACACGCGGAAGTCATCGACACCATTACCGTAGAAGAAATCCAAGTACACGACTTCTGATTGCTTTTGTTATCGATACAACAGTCGCCTATTGTATCGTCCGCTTCGATACGCAAGAAATGAGCGATGAGCCGGGAGTTTCGGTCCGGCCAATTAGAAATCCAATCAATTAGCTAATTAATTGATTTAACGGTGGCGATGTTATCGTCTATGTACCGGTCGTTAAGTGAGAAACGTTTCGTTCTTCCAATATGGCAGTTAGAAATCAATCTATCATTAAATTATAAAGATATTCTTATTTATTGCAACAAATAAGTAACTTTAAGTGCGCTAAACGATTATTAAACTTAAAATGCTTCAATTTGAGATAAATCATAGTCTTAATCATCGAAAAATAGTAACAATGATATTTACGACCTATTGGTTACAAAACGATGTCGACCGTCAAGTAAATTGCAATGTTGACACGTTGTACATTACCTCGCTGGCGGACATATAAACAAGACACTTTAAAGCACGATTAAGCGACGCGTTAAATCAAAATGGCGGCGCCAGAGGTCGTTCATGGGTTATCTGCGTTTATGTTCGTCCCATATGGGTCACATAGAACCATGGGATGTCTGCACGAGACCACCGAAGATAGCAAAACTCAGTTGGCTCGGAATAATTTATTGAAGACCGTGTCGTGTCAAATGATAAAGTCTCACGGCCTTATTGGGTTCATAATATATTTTCAGGTCATTGTAACGTTAATTCAGGACAATTAAGTGTTATTTTTTTTGATTAACTTTGCGTAGTTTTTGCTAAAGATTGCTATCTACTTAAGATGTCTCAATTAAGAAGTATCTCTTATACATTGTAGTGAAGAACGGAGGAAGAATAATTAAAAGTTCTCCGATCAGATATGATCTAAACGTGATTCAGTTAATCGACCGCAACTTAACGATAAAATAGCGAAGCTGTTTATTAATTCCAAGTAAGAATCAATATCGCAGCGGTCTTCCTTAAATATAGTTATAACAACTTAAACGTTACGGCCTTAACAACCGCTATTAAATATCCATCTAAGGGGATAACCTCACCTCCTTACGCGGCCTTCCCGGTTTTTCTATAAACTGTCTATAAGTTTTTAACCAAGCCATTTTATTTCAATATTTTCCAAGTATTAATACTTTGATGTAAAATTCAAAATACGTTTGTAGAAATGTGCGACTCATGGAATACCATCAAGTATAGAAAGATCACACAACTCATTAAGGAACGTTCATCTGATAATCGATTATCCTGTCGCGCTATCGCAACGATTATAATTCACGCGATGATTTTTGTCCGCGGTCCCATATTTCGCCCAGCGGGACGCGGCGCCCAAAACAGCGTCGGGCTGCTTTAGACGGAGCTATTACGTGGTTCGAGGTGGTTGCGATTTATAACGGTTGGTTGAAAAAAAGTACACGGACACCACGAGATATATATCTTGTAAGATAATTAATCTAATTAATCGCACAATCTATTCAAGTAATAAAGAAATCGCCATCTGTGTACATCCACAGGAAGGGAGCACAAAAAACTTTAATTGTATCGTACATCGAATAGGATCGTTTCCTGTTTCAACTAATTGTAATTAGTACAAACAGTAGCTTTTGTGTTTAAGCATTTCGTCGTCTTCTGCGGGATTTTGGCTTCAACGTCAGTTTCCTGTCGTAAACACTCTCTTCTAAGATTTTTTTTTTCGGCAGTTTGCTTCCCGGCGTGGTTGCTTCGCGGGCTCACCGAAGCGTAACAACGAAGAGAGAGGATCTACGAGTTGTACTGTACGTTGAACGTCTAGCGCAGCTGAGATGTTTACGATTAATTGTTTCGGTTAACGGTGTTGACAAAGCGATAGCGAGCTCCCGGGCTACCGGCGCGCCAACGACGACGTCGATTTCGTCTCTCTCCCGGCCCCAACATTGGCCGCCACCGTCTGGGCGTGTAGATAATTCTGGATTTTACGTTACTCTTCGGTTACCGTTACCGATGGTCCTATGCAAATGTACACACGTATAACGTTTAGCTGTTCGGAGCAAGTTGTTGTTGCGTAACCGGGTAGTGAATTCGGGCGTGGAGCAAACATCGGCGTTCTCTTACAAACAGAATTCATTCAGAGCCCAAGAATATTGCGTTGCGCGCACGATAATCTAATTAACATTTCCAATTAGAGTTTTTGCTCTAATAGCGCGCATCCGCTCTCTCGGCTAAGTAGAAACAAATTACGATAATATAAAGTGAAGCTATAAATAGTTACTGAGGAGATTTGAAATACAGGTTATTTGGATTTGTAACTTTGACAGATTCTTCAAAATCATTTATCATGAGATATATAACTATAAAGTATATTTGTGTTGTTCCGAGATTTCATCCGTTCCTTCTGTTGCTTCTATTTGGCATCTTCAGTGCGTTGTCGTAATCTCCTGTCGGCAGACTGATGAAAGTATATTCAAACCATTATACAGTACGTTTCATAAGTAACATCCTCAACTGTAATCCATTTTATAGTTATCTGATTTCCTTCAATTTGGTTGATATTTGATAGCAAGAATTTTCAAAAAGTTCCTGAAAAAATCTGTGAAGTCAAGTTAACGCCAAACAATGTTTTATTCATACCCCTAAACAAAACGAAATTCCTTTAGAAACCTTAAAGCTCTACCTGCAAAATATTCAAGACGTAAGATGTGAGCTGTAAAACCTTCTCGGGGGAAAACGACTAAAAGCTGAAGTTCTTCCCTCCGCATTCGTCCCCCAATACTATAGCATACGAAAATGTTAGTGAAAATGGTACGGTTCATAAAGCATACGGGTGAGGTTCCCTTATGGGAAATTTATCATTTTTAAGTGGGCCCAAAACGGCAGGCGCCGAAGTTTACGTGACAGTTTTGGCTAGACGGGATAAAATTCAACCCCCAAAGGCGTAGTGTAAAGTTACAACTCCGCGGAGCTTTCGTTCCAAAAACTTTGCACGCGTATTTCATAACTTAGAATTTAAATTAAAATTCCGAGTACATCTCGAAAGTTTTTATAAAAATTCTTGAGACTGAACAAAGTGTTACTATGATACAAGATTTAACCGATCGTGTTAGAAGTTTATGGTCGGTTACCGATGATTTAAATAGTGTCTAGGACAGTTTAAGCGTCGCATATACGAGATTGTAAACATACGTTATAACTATGGGAGGTAAATGTGGGCGTGTGCGTATTTACGTTCATTCCAGAGACCGCCACTCCTATCTTACAAGCAATTTTAATGTTGATATCAATATTATAATGAAATAATTACGATTTAAAATCCTGTAGAAAGCACTAAAGCATCCCTATTGTTAGCGCTCCCAAATATTTACTCGAAAAACATCAACAAACACTTAATATTGACAAAAAAATACCTCGCAAACATTGTCGAGAATTTAAGCGTCAAGTCCAAAACAAACAAAACCGGTTTGGCATTTCCTGGCCCATCAGCGTCATCTTGAACCTGTCGGTACAGAAGCGTTTTTGGGGGACATTAAATTCAAAACGCACCCAGCCGTGTGCAATGAAAACGGCAAAGTTTATTCACTCTTCTTGGAATTCTCCGGTCGGATTGACAGCGCAAACGACTCCTTCAAAAGGACCACCACGCCATGTACCCGAAATCGCGCATAATAGACCCATTCACTGCGCCAACCCAAGTGGAAAGAGCGAAAAAGATACGAGTTTCGAATAGGCGGAGTCTCGATCAACCCCGAGCATTGTTAATCGTGTTTTTTTAAAACCACAGGAAACGAAAAAAACGGCAAATAAAGTCATTAAATCCACTTCACACGCGCATGTGAATACAAAGAAACATTATCTTTCTTTACGCAAGAAAAAAAAATGGATGATGATCTCTATGCAAATTTTTAACACTTCTGATTCATTAAATAAATTCATTAAACATTGTAATAAAAAAAACAAAAAGGTGTTTTTGGAGATCATAAAGAAATAAAGCTGTTCTGATCTCTTCAGAAAAACCTTTTAAATATTTAACAGTCCGAAACAAAACTTAGCACTTACCTTTCAATTGTGTGCTTTCGATCGCAAACATGTTCAACGCCAACAATTGAAGGAACCTTTTGCATGGTAATGGAACGGGGGAGTGTTGAAGTAACGCCCGAAATTCTTTTAACATTTGAATAGCTGTCTCTTGAAAGGTTTCCATTCTGGAAAGTAATAGAAAAGAAAATGTATTAATAAAATGATATATTTTTAAATTAATATGCTTATAATTCTTAGAGAATAATTTAAAAAGAACACAATCTTGCAGAAAGGTCTGTTAGTATCGAGGTCAAAGGAACATTAAAACAACTTCATGGTCTTCCCAGAAAACGTACACGTTCATTCATAAATAACGATTTCGCGCGCCCCTTGCATTGTACTCTACCGTCCATTGTAATTGAATAGCTTCGACGGAGAACCTGCAACGACCGGTCGCAAATATTAAAGGACACATACCAATTAGTAATACTTTGAAGAACTAACTGTATGTATAAGCTTGTGTTAAATTTCGTAATGAACAACCTGTTACATCTATAAACGGTGTCATTTACGAATTTATACGGTGTTAATAGATTTCGCGAAATTGCTGGTTTCTACATATTAAATTTCTGGTTGTAAAGTTAAAGGAAGGCTTCGAAATACTTGGAATCTTTTCTTAAAGTAACCGTTAGTTGGTTTTATGTTCGAAGTTAGTTTTTGGTGTGTTTAAAGCGGTACCTTTGACCGCATTAACGCAAATAAATCGACAAAGACAGGTACGTCTTTAAAAAAATATTGACGTGATGCATTATGTATGCGTGAGTATTGGACACGTAACCATATGGCTGCTGTTACAACCCGCAACTTCTTAAAACGTATGTTAAAAAACCTCAAATATTCGTTTTGTACATAAAAGCTTCATTTCCTTCTTACACCATGTTGAAATACCTATTAAAGAAAAAGACACAAAAAACACCTATTATAGTCACGAAATTTCTTTAAAATTAGATTAATAGCAATTACATTGAAATTTCTTTTAAATAAGATGTTACGAAAAGTAACAAGGCAACATTAACCGGAACATCATAATCACATATTGGATCGAAATTATCGAACCTGTAATAAAAAGTGGTTAAGTGTCTCGTCTAGCAGACACGAAACGTAGTCTCCGAGTAAATTTAGATATCGAAATTGTGCTCAGAGCTAACTACAGTTGACAGGTAAATTACACATTGGGCAATATTTAAATACTAATTAGTTCCGCGCGGCAGTCGATGTAAATCGCCGCAATTTAAATATTCGTCGAAGCAAAAACGAACTATATTTTTAATTAAATTTAATGTACGCCCGACGGGAAAGCATCATCAATAGCCTGGTTAACTTTGTAGATCGAACTGGATCTCAATAATGTCTAGTTAGGCCGTTTGACAACATAATCAGAGGCCGGAATAAGCCCCGTATAATTGGGCTCACAACAATGGACAATGGTGACTGGGCGATACACCACCGAAACGTGGAGACAATGAACGATTGGGGGCCGTCGAATTTGAAGTGTTATTGGTTTATGTGATTCGGAGCTGACGGACAATAGCCAAATGATTATCCCTGTACACAAAAGTTGACGGATCCGTAGACCTTCGACCGTTTGATAATTTCCTTTCTGGTGTCATTGCCTGATCATTCATTTGAAGGCTGACCATGGGCAATCAGAAGAATATCAACTCAAAGGAAAAAATGATGACTAGATGAAAATGTTCTGCATAGAGAACCTCACCATCTTAATTCAACGTCTCGGTCGACACACTCATTACGGAAAAGGTCATGGTATCTATGAATCAGGTTCAAAACTCTCCCAGATTCTTTTATCGCGTATCTAATTAACCGAACGGTAATACCGTGGGTAATGAAGCAAAATCTACGACGAGTAAATAGCCTTTACAGGACTTACTGTGCAAAATTCTACTGGAAGATTGATGTAAGCATATCTAATCTATGAGAAAATCCATGAGAAATAAATTTCAACGTTTTACAAAACCTTTATATCATAAAAAAAATTAATTAAGTCATTCCGTTCAATAATAAACAATAATAAATTAAAAATAGGTAATATTATGACACGTACGCGCAGATTTAAAGCATTTTCATTTCAAGTTCTCTTATTGTGGTCTGTTAATCTGCCGCTATACCGTTACATTTATTTCGAAGACCAAAAAGCGCATTGCAATCTCGGCAAGAGTTCGATTAAATCGTCATCGCCTTGTAACCGTTCATCCAATCGTAAATTGCGGTTTAGGAATCTGTTTTTCTACGCGACTGAAGCGCGGCTATAAACTCCGGCAGGCACTGGCGATCGACACGTAAAAATTCCGACACCGGCCTAATCATTTTATTATGGCCGATAAATTGTCGTCTTCTTAAAGCCCAGAATCGCAATCTAATAATCATTATTTTGTCCCCGAATTACTATAATTATTTCGCGAACGGTACACTGAATGTTAAAATAAATTGGTGAGTTGATGCGCTGTGTACGAAAAAATAATTGTAGTCATATTACTGTAATTTGTGAATATAATTAATATCTATGCAAGAAAATGACCCCTTAATATTTAAGATTAACTAAAAACAAACCACTATGTCACTTGGGATCTTCATGGCCACAGCGGTAACCGGCGACATTTGCAAGTGAATAGTTATTTATAGATAATTTATGCTAACCACCGACGCAAGTGAAGTTATTGATACATCTATATTTAGACTAATCTTTCTTTTTTAAAAGTAATGATGTGAATACGTATCGACTTCTTATCTGATTGTATTTATAAGTTATTAATATCAAGACATTAATGGGGATATAAAATTCAGAAAAATTTTATGCAGATGGAATTAAAAATTGTTGATGAGTATTGAGTTAAGCTTGTTTCCCAGGTGTATTTAAAGGAAATAACTGCGAAATCAGATCAACGTAACGTCAAAATGCAGATTTTGTTTTAAGTATGATTGATGTTATGTATATAATTAGGCATTATAATCAAAAGAGACATATAAATAATCACGCATTAAATTTAAGCTTTAAGCCTGGATAAGTAAGAAAAACATTAAGATCAAAATTTTTCAAGAATTTTAAGTACATTAATACTTTAAATTATAGCATTACTTTAATATAAACAATAAAACTAAATTACTTTAAAGAATTTTACTATCTTTTTATAGTTTGTAACCAAAGACATAAAGTTGTTTATTTATTTTGCAGCGTTATTGACGGATGAAAGGTAAAAACCGCCATCTATTAGTATTATGAGTACAATCAAGCAATCAATTTTTTAATTACTAACACTGTCTCAATTGAATAGGTTTATTTTAGAATTTTAATTTGCTATTTTAATCTTTAATTCATTATTTTTTAACTGAATGGATCGGTACAGCGTTATATAAAATTGATCTTCCTAACCATCATTATAGCATAAACGAAGTATAAACAAAAATCATTAAGGGTGATTTTGTACCAACGTAATGAAACATATTCAATTGACTCTTTATGATCTCAAATTCATTTCCTATATCAAAGATCTGATAGTGAAATGACAACTTTTTCTCCTACCAATAAGGAAGATGTTACAACAAAACTTTAGATGCAATATAGAGTTTTATTAAAGATGATATTCATTCTCACGCAGAACTGCATAAGTAAATGATATAACCTATTCTTTAACTTTGTGTGTATTACGTAAGAATAAATTAATAATGCAAGAGTTAGGAAAGATTCAAGTATTTCCAGTAACTATTACGCTTAATTTATAAGTATTTTTAAACATACATCACCGTTAAGTATCAAAATTCCTCTATTAACAGTGCGATCGCGAATTGTTCCAAATGAAACGACCGTTGGTGTTACTGGAATACTAAATCCTAACACTTGTTGCGGTCTTCGCTTTGCATTTACGATGTTAACGGTAGACTGAGATTTTTCCTTCGTCCGTTTATTTATTTCGGGAAGCGGATCGCGGTTCGCGTTTTTGTCTCGACAACACAGCATGACAATGAGCGGACATTGATCGATGAAACGGTCCGGGACGCGTTCACGCACCGACGCCAATACAATTTCGAGCTATAATTTATGGTAATACGAACCGGTCGCGTTATTATTATGCTCGATGTACGCGAGCGTGTTTAACACGTCGGATGTGTTACGCACTCGATACGGATACGACGGTGATTGACGGATGGTTAAGAGAACTCGTTTTCGACACATAGGAACAAGAGGCGTACGTTTCATTCTCAGGCTCGTACTATGAGACGGCATTAGTTATTATCAAAAGAAAAGCTAACGGTATCAATATCAATCTATCATCAATTTACTTTCATTCAAATAAATAATTCAGTCATAAATCATATTTCTTCCTGCACCGCATTGAAAGCTTATTTTGGTTGTTTTTCCTAATAGATAATTAAAAAAAATTTATTCTAGCGATACGAGTTGGCCAGATCGTTCGACGCCTCTTCGATCGATTTGCATTGTGCTCACGTATCGAATTAGTAAAACGATTACAGAGGACGGCGGACGCGATCGGCAGCCATTATTTCACGCTCAATTGGTCTAATTGTAAACTTGCGCTCTGCGGAATGTGCTACCGAGCGCGAGCCGCACCTCCGGGCCCCGAGGGGGGCCCTACGACCAAGTTCGCCGTCGATCGGAATCGGAGCGTGCGAATCCGCGCGGCGTCACGTCGACGCCCCCCGCATGCCAAGTTCACCGATCTAATCAAGTGGCGCCGAATAGAACTCCTTCTGTTAACAAATAAACACTAAGGTAAATTTAAAAGTACATAAAAGTTATAAAGTTATATTCAATTACGATGTAAATAGCCCAAATACTTCAGTTGTGTTTTTGATATAAGTAGATTTTTAAGTAAATAGTAAAAGATAGTAATAGTAAATAGGTATCCATACAGGATTTGTAGATTTTGTACAATATCACATTTTCATTACATCATTTAAGTACAATCGAAATCGAACCACACATTCCTATTATATTCAGCTTAGTTTTTTAATTGTCTAAAAAATACTTATTACAAAATAGAATCTTTATATTAATTTTCTAATTTAAGATAACATAGTATGCATTTTTTTGACTTAACACGTTGATAAACGAGCGCATTCCGCTAGTCGAAGACAAGCTTTGGCGACGTCCGAAAAGGGCCATTCGTTATCGTCGCAAGTTCTGAACATGACAGCGCGAGCTGCGTTCGCAGATTAGATTGAATTCGAACCGAGAACCGGGCCCGGAATCCGGGAACGAAGCGCCGGTATTCCGATAGAGATATACGGGCGACGTGTACCGAATAATCGCAAGCCGATTAAGAAATCACTTTCCCAACGTTCGTTCTCGCTACGAAACCCAATACGCATACATAAATTGAATCCGTTAACTTTTTGCGCAGACACATTTATATATTACAATTTTATAACTCTGTTAAAATGGTTACGTGATATACTTCAAATTATTCGCAGTAACCCAACCTTTTTGAACATCATTTTCATAAATTTAAATCAAAAAAGAAACTTAGTATTCAATTTACATTTGATACAATCAAAATTTATAAAGCTTTTATGAAATAACTTATATACTATAATACTTCGGCTTAGTGCGTATCGCCAGCAATCTAGGAAAACCGTTGACCCCAGCGTTGCACCTCCAATTGTCGCGGGTAAGTCAATGTTAGCACAGGATAACTGTACACCGCGAACCACAGGTACACAAAGCACAGCCGCCAGAAAGAGACGATATTAGATGAACACAGAGAGAGAAAGAAAGAAAAAGCGTGCTCGCCAAGCCGTTCTCACAGGTTCACACACGCCCGCGGACATCCGGATATTTGCAGATGAAATTCAGCGAGTTGTAACCGGCTAATGGCGTTTATGCGCCGGCCAATTAGGGGAGAGTGAAAGGTTCTAATTCGGCCGTTTTAAAGTGCCGCATGGTAAACGTTAAAAGTATAAAGGAGCTTTTTCGAGTGAGCTCTAGGTGCTAATTCACTACATCGCGAGATTTGTTTGCAGAGAAGAACGACTATAGGAGTGTGGCTACAAAATTTAATGTAGTTAAAGGAACGGTACTATCTCGGACTCGGTATTGCGCCGTATTCATCCGTGTAAATTAAATGAGCTTTTTAGTATGCACTCGCTGAGTTTAATTGCGACGACCGAAGATGTACTTGACGACATTCGCGAGATTCCGTCGTTAACAGTCGTTGTTGATTGAGGGACTAAAGAAAATACCATGAAAGATGTTTTATACAGCTCAAATAAATATAGTATGAAGACTTTCATAATGAATTAAATACATCATGTAGTTTATTTTGAATGTAACACTTAAATTTGATCGATTTTTCGAAACCACATTATTACAACTTACCTAAACACCAGAAAATATAAACCTAAAAAGTTATATTCCGACATAAACCATTTTTGGGGCAGATCTTTAATAATATCACCACCATTTTGATTATTTTTGTAGGGACATAAACTCTGTGCCACTAGGATAACACCGACCATCTTTTCTGATAGATTATTTACATGCCACAACCACCAAACAAGCAAATACAAAAAAGTTAAAAAATTTACCGCACAATGAATTGTGTTAACCATAATATATGTACTATGTAACCCATAAAAATGAATAACCTCAGACATAATTTTTTTCCACAACCTCAATATTTTAATTCGAATTCTTACCCAATTTTAGTAATTAGTTTTCCATGAACGTGTAGATAACTGGTGACGAATCTCTTATTCACCTAAAACACAATACTCTAGAAGAATAAAATTTTGTTTAATAAAAATTAGACGCACTTCAACACTGCTCAACGCTGCCAAATCTTCTTCATCAGAATCCATCTGTTGCGTTTCTTGTACAGCAGACGTAGTCCTATGTACGCGACGGCCGCTATCCGGTCTGATCCAAATTTCGCGTCTAAGGCTATTCGGATGATTTGATGATTCGGATTCTTTTTCTTTCATGTGTTTCCGAGCTCTTTCGAGTCTTTCTTCTCTGCGTTTACGCTCCCCTTGTTCGTACTAAGAAAATCAAGTGGTTATTGTTAAAATCATTTAGTATCCAAAATAACTAAGACAAAGTGATTAAAAAAACGTGTTTGTACCTGTTTAAGGATCGTTTCCTTAATTCAATTTCACTCAGCAAAAATAATAAATATACACTACCTTTGGATTTTGCATAAAAATATGTATTAAAGCGAATACATGCAACAGCAATTAAAAATAAAAGCATTTTACAAGCCAAATAAATAACTGCCAAAGCGAAATAGGTCACGAGCGTTTTGTATTTATTTTTTATTAGTTACAATAATAATAGAAGTATCTGATTGTTTACATACAATTGAAGACAACACACATTTAATAAGACAGTAAGTAAATTGTTATTGAGTTTCTTTTTTTATGTGATACCTACACATATTTGATGAAGGTACTGCAGCATAGAAAGAAAAGTTTCTTATTATAAAAAATCTTTTGAATTAAATAAAAACATTGTTATTTAAGAAAATACCTTAAATGACAGTTCAATTTAATACGTTAATTTGATTGTATTCAAATATTCATACGAAATCGTGCGACGGCAAAGCATTTTATTTAAAAAATTCCAAACCGTAAATCTGCGTATAAAAAATAATCTATAAAATTTAAAGTTACCTTTTTTCTATTCTCGTCAAACAACGATTGCAGGTTTTCTTTAGCTGATGGTACTGGATTCGAGGACATAAGACTTCTCATGTAGTAGTAGACAGCATCAAGTTTTCTCCTCTAAAATGTTTATACCCAAATAAAAATATTTAATAATAAAATATTATTAAAAAAATTACCGCATAAACAGCCAATAATGCTAATTGATTGTAAGGTTTTCCATTTTTAGGGTTAATCTCGTGAGCTTTAATATACCACCTAAAAAAATAAACAAAATTAAGAGATTAATTTAAGAAAGTATTGCAAGTATGCAACCAAATGTGCAAATCGCGTATTGCAATACCATTACTGTGATATTGGTTGCATACTTTCAATGATGACGTCGGGTATGATAATTAATTAGCACACTGTATACTTACTGTCGTGATTTTCCATAATTCGCAGTTTCATTAACTTGTTCGCGATATCTCAATAAATCCCCAAGATATAAAAATATTTTTTGTGCAGCAATTAAAGCCAAACCAACATATTTTCCTTTTTGTGGTGTGGTATTATAGCTTAAAAAGCTATTGATTTTAAAATTATAAACCTCCTCTAAACGATCTAACAACAATTCGAAATATTTTGTACCTTCATCAATAATGGACAGTACAAATTCTTTGTACTGTTCACGATTCGTCGAATTATTCGCAATTTCCTTTCTCATCATCTCGATGATGTTGTAGAATAAAATCTTCCAAAAATGATATTCAACATATTCTGATTGACAAAACTTGATATCTTTACAAAGTAAATATTCTAAACTTTGCATTAAAAAGTTTCGATAGCTCGAAACTGTTCCCCAATTAATTAAGAGTAAACCAGAAGAAATATTGTATTGCAATTCATTATCGGCAGTTATAATTTCTCTTAACAAATCCGGATAACGACACAATTTCCATTTATCCGAATTTTCTTCGTACCAACCCGGCCTAACATTTCCAAACTGATCAGTTGTATATAATTGAGGAGGTGGTGTTTCCGTATTATCTGAAAACCCAGGGACGCTTACTCTCGAATTTGGCGATTTTACAACAATCGGTTTATTCGGATTATGCGGATCAAACAAAGTTTTCTGTCCACATCCTGGAACTTTTCGATTTATATCCGGACATTTTGGCCTTTCAGGTATTTTAGTTTGTTCCTGCATCTTAGGTGGTAAAATGATCAAGCCACCCTTTCGACTATCTTTGTTTTCAAGTTCCTTACTCAATTCCAATTCGGAGTGTTGCCGCTTACGTATTTCGTCTCTCCAATTTTCTTGTTCTTTACAAGAACTTCTACGGGCGCGGTCGAAACTTGAATCTCTGCTGACGTCCCGCGATTGCGTCTTTTTATCATAACTTCTATCACGAACATCACGAGACGATCGTCTTCTAGGCTCAGGAACTCGAAAATTATCTTTTGAATCCGTACTGGTTACAGAACTTTGTCTTGTGCGGTGATGATCATATAATCTTGAGGTTCTATCTTCCCAATTTTGATTTCTTCCTTGATGCCTACTTGGATGGGATTCTGTACTTCGATCGCGATCTTTGTTTCTACTGTTACTTCTGAAAATATTAGAAAAATATATGTTGCAAAAATAATTTGATATATACAAATAAAATTTAAGCATTTATGTTTTTACCTTCTCCTGTTTTTACGCTTGTTTTTTCTGGAAAAATAAAATTGAATTGTATTACATTGACAACAAATTAAAACAAAACTTACTTCCTTCTTGATCTCTGATTCTGGTTTGGTATAACATTGGGTAAAGATTTTGTACTGGTTTCCATTAAACTGGTTACTGAAGATGATCTTGTGAGAGCATCACTTAAGGCTTCTGCTTCTAGTTGATCATTTAATTCAACTTCTTCACTCCAATCCTAAATGAATTGGAGAAAATAACGATAGTAAAGTGAAATAATTATTTCAAAATATAACCTACATATATTTTATTGCTAACAGGAACAACATTTGTTTCTTTCTCAATAGGAGTAGGAGGTGAAACAGGCGACAATTGTGCTTCCAAACTTTCATTAAAACTTTTCTTGGGGGTTTCACTCTGATTTGGTCTCTCTGGAACATTTTGCAAGGCACCGTTTTCGCTATCAACTCGATCTCCCTGTTTTTCTCTTCCAATTTCTATCCTACCACCACCATAATTCCCATTTCTTTCCGCTCCCCGACCATCTCCAAACCCTTTCCTTTCATCCCCGGATCTATTATCATTTCTTTGCTGTTGATAATTACAGTCGTATCGATTCAAATTTTCATTACTTCGTACTTTTCCTCCGTACGTATTCGGTGTTGGTGGACGAGAATTCGAGGGGCTAGCGAACATTTTTTCTGGCGTAGCCGAACGAAACATTCTCCCTTGATTATCATAATCTTGTTGAAGACGACCCCGTCCACGAGATCTATTGGCTGGGAGGGTAAAATACATTTGATTGGTGTGATGTTGATTTTGCGATTGAACATGATGGTGAACATTGCTTTGGGGGGTGTTTGGAAAATTCGAGAGATTCGTGTAGGGCGGTTTTGAAACGTAAGTTTGAGTTCCCTGGAAGGTTATACTGCTTCCATCCCAGTTTTCTTCGTTTCTACCATAACTTGCTACAAAAAAAAATTGAAATAAAAAAAATGTATAATAAAAAAGGATTAATACATAAAAGGTAAGAGATAATAGAAGTAATTAATATTCTGTTCTGTCATGTATTAAAAAATAATGTTATGTAACCTTTATAATTACATATTTATTACAGCTTGATATAATACAGGTTTAGTGTCCATGGCTAAAGTCGTATTATAAAATCATGATCCAGTTACCACTTACTATTATTGAAAAATTTCAAGTTTAATGTTAAAAGTAACATTTATGCAAATATTTTAGACCTAAACATGAGTTAAATTAATTCAAATTTTAATTAAAAAAGCTTATAATAAAAAAAGAGTCTTGTGGTTAATTCTAAAATTAGTTTCATTTGAAACAACTATGTAGTTTGAAGGCTTTCACTGTTGGTATTATTAGAAACAAATCTAGAAAGATCCAAATTTAGCAATATTAAAATAGTGTTTGACGTTTATCTTGCCAAAAGTAAATTGTTCAAAAATGAAACCTCAATGTGATTTACTACGAATGCAATAAACTCTATGAAGTGATTTTTTTAAGTGATTAGAAAATTAACAAGTTTCATGTCCCAACCATGTTGAGGACTAGCGGTTTGGGAAAACATTCATATCAGCAAAGTGAGCAAGAGAAATAGCATAAAATTATTTTGAGGATGAAGTATAAATATCCTGCTAACTTAGAAAGCTATATGATGAACATAGTCATAGATTTCCCAAGGATGATAGAATCTAAAAGCAGTAAAAGCTGGAAGACGATTAGTTAGACGCGTAAGAAAGAGGTGGTCTGAAGGTACAGGTCAACAAGATTTAAACTGTTAAGTAGACGAAGACGACGACTTTGCTGATACAGATTTTTTTTTCCAAAAGCGCTAAGGTTTACCATTGTTCAGATACAGCTGCTCCATATTATTTATTATTATCCAACATCTATTACCAGAGATGTTAAAAAATTAGATCACAACAACTCTACTTACAAGCCTTTTACAACATTCTTTTATTTCAAAGTTAATATCTAGATTATATCATTATATTTAAAAAATATAACTTACCGGCTAAATTAGTATCTTCTAACAACTTCTTTTTAAGTCTAGGTGGTAAGTTATCCAAGTTTTTGAGCCTTTTATCAGGTTCTAATCCTATAGTACTGTGCCGACGTCCACTAGGTGGTTTAGAACTCATTTTATTATCATTATAATTTCTTTGATTAGCTAAAATAACAGGTTCTACACTCCTGGTTTCTCTACATCTATTGCTGAAACCGCTATTTTGATTTGCTATTGCACGAGGTTCAGAACCCTGTCTAAGATTTCTTGCCACCCCAGAAGGATTAGATGTTCTCCACTCCTGGTTATCAGTAATTTCATTTCGACGTTTATTTGAGTACCTTTTTGATTTATTTTGACTGTACGGACGTTCAAAATTAAAACTTTCCACTCCGTTTGTTTCTTCGCGTTGAAATAATCCTCTTTTAGGTGGTTCTTGTTGTGGTTCTTCGATTATAGAAGATTCCCTAGCTTGCGCAACCGGTCGGGGAACGTAAAACGATTGTTCGGGTTTTTTAACTTTTTTTCTAGTCTCAGAAATAGATATGTCGCCAAATTTTTCTAACGGAGGTGGTTCTAAAGGTTGAGTATCTCTTGGTGTTGAATCGGCACTTTTCGATTTATCCATACGTTCCATTCCAGATGTTTTTGACTTCGATTCGTTTGAATTGACAATTAATTTTGTATCTGACTCTGATTCACCAATACCTTGAGTTGATTTTCTCAATGGCCCGCTTCCTGGTCTGTAGATTTGCTGTTGTGGTTTGCCCCTCTTCATACTCTTACCGTCGACGTGTTTACTTTCTATGAACGGAGAGAATCAAAAAAATTATATTTCAACAACAAAAAAATGTGGGTTAGTGTTGTTTATAAACACAATCTCTTGAACTGGTGTCGCATAAGAGAGGTTAGGATTAGAATTTTTGACAGGTTATTGGCACACAATCACAAACCGATTCCGTTTTTAACACTGAATTCGCGAAGATTTTAGTTTGATTTTGAGAAAACGAAGCGATAGTTACGTAAAAATCTGTTTAAAGCATGCGACATACTCATGACACCTACCACAATCTGCCTCTTTTTTACGTTCATTAGTACTCGCCATGACAGCGGACAAATTTGAAAATGATCCGATCACTTAATTACACGTTTACTTTATTATTATTATTACCAATATTATTTCGGAACGGCTTCAAGCGCCATCTAATTATAATCGTTTCAATATGCGTTTGTTCCACTTATTATCAATAATTATTTTTGGTAAAAAATTATAGAGATTATACAGTGCATTTAAACTAACTTGATCAAAACTTAATACGAATACGTTCTTTAAACATATTTTCTTATGACTATAACGATATATTAAAATAAAATTTACTAATATGCGATATATATGGGAAAAATAAGTTATATTCACTAATTTAAATAAATTAATATATTTAAATTTATTAATTTTTTCACAGAAATGTTCCATGTAGTATCATAATAATTTGTGTGCGCTATATGCCAAACTACTTGATGTACCTGATAATAATATACAAAAATTGTATTATATACATATGTTACACTTAAAGCATCCATTCCGTGATGCATACATTAACTAATTTATCTAATTAATATGTATGTAAAATACGAAATGTAAACTTTGAACGTTGATGTACAGGATGGTTCAAATTCGACGTCCCAATAGGCTGTCATAATCTCGTTTTTCGAGCAACTGCTAATGCCAAAAACCTCAAAGCGGCAAATAAGGCCAAAATTGAAAATATCTGATTAGATGGAGGGCAGAATATGAAAGCAAAATACTAATTGGCCTCACATCCGAGAAGGAAGAAGCAGTTGATGATTTAGGTATAGGAACAACTTTGGCAGATTTCCATTTCTCAGGAAAGACACCAAACTCTAAAGAAAAGTTAATTACATGCATAAGGTAGGGAGTTATGTGTGGACAACAGAAACCCAGCATCCTAAGGCTTATACCATCAATCCCTGCCACCTGATTCGACATCCTCGTCAAGATAATATTCATCTTAGATTCATTTACTTTTTGGAAAAAGAAATTTTTCACACCAGATCTGACACAACAAAAGTTGTGCACGTCCGGATGGATATCCGCAGACCGTCCCGAAATCGAAGAAAAGTATCCATTCAAAGCTTCAACATCTCTCAGACTCATCGGTAGGCAGGGTTTTTTTTATTGTAAATATTCAACTTGCGCAGCTCCCTCCACAAATTTTGAGTGCTCCCAATTAGCATTTGCTAACAGATGTTAGTATGATTAATACTAGAAATGTCTGTGTAGGCTCTTTTGTATCAAATTCGTAACTGTATGTTGACTTTTGTGAGGTTTATCTGTTAGTATATAATTTTTTGCTTTGATGGAGCATTTGATTTAGTTTTATTTTGCTCGTCAATAAACACAAGTAGTTTTAGATTTAATAGAAAGATGAATTTAATGGTCTTTATTTATCGCTATTTTAGGTGGTGGATGTAGACTTTTGTGACTAACTGTATATTGGTTTAGAAAATGAAATCATAATTAAGAATCATTTATTTGATAGGTATACAAACCATATCCTAAGAATAAGTAACATATCCCACAACTATTTACCATAATCTAATTAAATATAAAACCCTTATCCAACCTAAATTGTAAATTTGAACCATTTTCCCAACCTTTCAATCAATTTCAGGTAAAAATAAATGTCTATAACTCCCCCATTTTCCATTTTTTAAAACATTAATAGTTAAATTTAATTCTAACTGTGACTTGTAAAAATAATCTTTAACATTAAATATTGGAACATCATCCATAATAATTACAGCGGAAATATTTTTAACTGATGGTTCTTTCAGTAAAGTTTTTACCAAACCTAATAAACCAGTGTGTGGATTTTTTTCGGAATACAAAACTATTCGTTTTGAAGTGACTTCTTGATAAGATTGAAGAATTTGAATCCATGAAAAATCATCAATGGAACTTATATTAAGTAAAACTGGTTCTATATATTTGGAAGATTCTTTAATGAGCAGTAAGTAATTAAATTCGGTTTGATAAGAGGATATTATTTGTATTCTTGGATTTGAGGGTGACATTTCGTTTTCTTTTGAAATAATAAAACCAGGCGTATTTCTGGTGGCTTGTAGAGCTTTATTTAGTAACTGGGTGTCTTTCGTAATATTATTTCCAATAAAAATAAGACAATCTAAGTCTTCTTTTGAATTGATATCATGCATTGTAAGAACTTTTAAATCGTCTTTTAGCAAAGGTGTTTTATCCAAAACTGCTTTTACAACAGGAGTTAACATTTCGTTTTCTGTCACTACCTCAATCGATTTAACAGTTTGTAACTGTGAAGTGGTATTCTCTAATATTATTTCAATAATACATTTTACTGCTTCATCATGTTTTAATTTACCATGGAAAGGTACAAATTTATTTATCTCTATAACTGGTTCCATATTCTCTTTTTTAGGTATGACCACACCTTTTAGACCAATAATTTCAATTGCACCCGACGTAATTATGTCTGATTTTTTGTGATAACTGACGGGTACTATTCCTTTAAGCTCAATAGCTTCCTCTAAATGACAATTTCCGTTTATAACAATTCTATTAATTGATGTTGGAATAAATACGTTTCTTGTATTATTCGTTATTATTTGTACTTGTAAGATATTATCTAAAAACGTTAACCAATTTTCGGTCCATGAAATCATGGCAGTGTTTGTTAAATAATTATATTTCTTGATTCCTCTAAATTGTTTTCCACAAGAATATCCTTTTAATTTTAGTTCTTTGTAAACCTCGTTTTCGTCAATTTCCGTTTGAAATGTCATTACTGTTTCTTCTTTATAAATAGGACGAGAAGTTATAGAATTTTCTTGTGTTAAAGGATAACATTTTCCACTGACTAACAGAGTTCCTCCCTCAAAAATTTGAAATTCTTTACTCTCCGAATCAAACATCACCGTTAATTTCAAAATACCATTTGTTGGTATGCTCGACATTTGTAAATATTTAATATCTTCAAAAACCAAATTTGGGATGCTTGAATAGTCGTTGTTTATATCGTTATAAGTTTCCCATGCCAACATAAGGTATCCTGCTGCTGGAAAAATACTTTTTCCGTTAATTAGATATTCTGTTAAGAAATTGTATTTCTCTAGTGTAGTGTTGATTTCTTTTGTATTCCCTCGATTCATGAATTTACCAATGTTTCTACATTGAACCGTGTAGTTATTGGTATGATGCCATTTGATTGATGGAGATAACATTGGTGTACCTCTACTCACTGGATAAGAGATTGATGGATAAATCTTGTTTAAGTCGACAGGATGGCCGAGATTAAAAAGTCTAAATAAGTAAATTTATTAGAATAATTATAAAAAACGCAGGATGATTTAGATAAGTGGTCAAAGATAAGTGGTAAGGGATAGACCAAGTAACTAAAACACCAGGTTGATTTACTCACCTTCCAAGATTTCTTAATAAATTCAGTATTGGATCCTTACTTTTCGCGTTAACTAACGTGATGTTATTATGTGATTTCTGTTTCAATTCCGGACCAATAACTACATTTATAAAATTATTTTTTGAATGAATAAACTCGTTGGGATTTGAAATAGTGCCAAGCAAATAATCCTGTAGATTCGGATTTCCATTTCTTGCATTTATGAATTTCTTATGTTTCTTGGCGAAAATTTTCAATGCTTTTTCAATGTTGCCAATTAAAATGTAATGATTAACGAGCACAACATCTTCTATTGACACATAACCATTTAAATAAGCTGCTGCCAATTCACCATAACCAATTCCGATAACATCATCAAATTCAAAATTTAATTCTTTAATTAAAGATGCCAGAACAAGTTGTGCTGTTATTGGCGAGAAAAATGTGTGGTGCTGCTCACCGTTTAATGGGATTATTCTTTTTAAAACCACTTGTGAGACGTCTGAGATTTTTTTGTAAAATTTAAAGTAAATCGATATATTTTGAATTTTTTCACCAAAATGTACCCAATCCTCATTTGTATTATTAAATACAATCCTAATTTTTTTCTCAATAATTGTGCTTTTACAAATAATTCTTTCTAATTCACCGTGTTTACTGGTTATACTGTAGCCGTTGTATAATTGATTTGGAATAACCTTTCGAAAAACGTTATGAACTAAACTAATGAACTCCGCATTCATTTTTGTGGAATTATCAAGAATGGAAAATACGGTTTCTTTGGTTCTTCCTGACGCGCAAACTAATCTAGGGAGGTCATCTTCGGGAATTCCGTTATTTATTACAACCTTTTTATTCCACCGTAAAATAAGATGACCGTTCACACCGCCAAATCCAAAGTTATTAACAGCTGCTAATCCATTATCATCTGGCCAGGACGTCTTTTCTGTAACCACAATCAATCTTCTCTGTTCCAATGGTTCTATACCCCTTTTTGGTGTGTTATAGTGCATATTTGGTGGTATGTACCCAGTTTCAAATCCAATTAAAACTTTGATTACCGAACACAATCCAGATACAGCTTCAGCATGACCCATGTTAGATTTGACGGAGCCGATGTATAATGGTCGATTCCTATTTTTACAAATTATTTCATTAACAGGCTTTAATTCTTCACTATCTCCAACATTAGTCCCTATACAAACAATGTAATTAATTTATTGTGATAGATGTGAAGTAATACTCAGTTAGAATATTATATTATTTACCAGTGGCATGTGCTTCAAAATAAGATAATGTTGTTGGATCGATTTGACTTTCTTCATAAATTTCCTTTAATAACGTTTGTTGTGATTCATGCGAAGGAAAAGTAATACCTTCGTCTGTATATCCATCGCAATTTATTTTGCAATGTACCATTTCTGCGTAAACTCTTTTTGCATCTTTCAATTTTTCCAAAATAATAACTACAATTGCTTCTGATCTTACATAGCCGTTAGCAGCGTCATCAAATGATTTACATGTTCCATCAAAACATAGAACACCCATTCTTGCACACTCTAACGATACCAGCTCATCTAAACATACTTGTGCGCTACATACTATCGCCTTTTCACATACGCCGTTTCTAATCTCGGCATAGGCACTTTCAATTGTAGACATAGAGCTATTACACGCTGTATTAAGTGTATATGAAGGTCCATTCAATTTCAAAAAGTAACTTATATTTTTTGCCAACATCGATCGTTGACAACCAATTATAGACCCGTTATTTGACGAGTTATTGAAGAACGTTACATTTTCCGTTTCTGACAAACCAACTCCAATGTGAACCCCAGTTTTGGTACCTTCAAAATCGGAAGGATTATGACCAGCATCTAGTAGCGCCTCAAAAACGCATTCGAGTAATAAACGACACATTGGATCCATGTTATGTGCTGTCATTTGGTTGACACCAAAAAAACCGGCATCAAATTTTTCGATGCCAGGTATTTTACCTATTTTGTGTGGTACGTCTGCTAGTGTTTGTTTCCATCTACGATTATCATCCGTAATCATGTTCACCTTATTGAAGAGGTTTTCTTTGAATTGTCGAACATCATCGGATTCGGGAAATCTGCCTGCGATACCTAATAATTGAAAAGTTAAGAGTAGAATTAACACTTATAATTGAATTTACCTGTGATGACAATTTCTTCTCCACCTCTAGAATTCATCTTCTTAAAAAAATATATATGAGAAACTTTGAACGGATGAACAGTTGAAATAACGATCAGTATTTAATAAGAACTCGTTATAAAGACGCAGGCAAGGACACCTTATATCTAATTACACTTTCAAATACTCTATTTATTAAACGTGGGAATTGCAAAATGTAAATTTTTTTGGGAGAAAAACATTGAAATTTTAAATTTAATGAACTCTTCGACGGTTACAATGCAGATCAAGTATATTCAAACAACAAAACTAAGTTTGAAACAGAAAGGTCAGTTGGGGCAACCGTATTCATTGTCGCAATCTACATTGGTAGGAAAAATATCGAGAATTTAATATCCCAATGATCATCTGTTTCTTGGATTACCTTGGCTTTTGACTGCGTTAACTGGAAAATGCTGGTGGAGGTTGGTCAACTGGTAAATGCTGATTGTTCATCTTTAAAACTAGTAGTAAAAGAGATGCATATTCTTTCTACATCTCTTTAACATCAATGGAAAATACATAATGAGAAGGCATTGGACAAATGGAATGGAGGGATCTTAATTGCCGGCAAGAAGATTACAAACATGAGATATAATTTTAATTTTTAGATAGATGCATCAGAAGAAGAAATGCTGGATCATCTAAACCGAGTTAATCGTCCTGATATTCTGCAACTGACGGATGTTCTACATTGATTGCAAATTGTAGACCAGATCATGTATCTAGACTCATATATTGATAACACAGGTTCAAGTGAGAGCAACATCCGAAGAAGAATAGGACTGGCTAAATATGCAATGAGTTGACTATCCAAGATATATTACAAAAAGTACTAAAATGGGGCTAGTTCAATCACTGAATAGACCTGAGGTATTTTTGACACATTACACGAAGAGATTAGAATTTTTTAGAATTCTAGAATTCTTTTTCTTAATAATGAGAGAACGACTAGAAAGAATATTTTTTAAGAGTTAATAAAGATTTCTATTGACACAAATTTTATTAAAACTCCTTGGTAACTAAAAACCTTAAAAAATATTATTCATTCATGACAGTACAAAATCAAAATTTCTTGTTTCAAAGTCATCAAATCACCAAAAAATGAGTTTAAAATTATCGTAAAATACATTCAAAATTTTATCCTAATCATAAAAATGAAATAATCCAGTATTAAAACTAAAAAAAAAAAATAGAAAAAACCTTTTAAAAATTAAAAACTTCAAAATTGCGCTTTTTAAAATTAACCAGTTAAAAATATTTAGTAGAATGACGAACGTACAAGAACCCGATCAAGTTTCTACTGCAAGTAAAAAAGTAAGGCCGAAGTCGATTAAGAAAAGTTCAAAAAATGAATTTGCGGTAACTTTCACTTTTGTCAAAGGAGCGGATAAAGATAAAACAAATACTGTGGATTCTTTAATGGCGAGTGTCGGAGCTTTTGACAATCTTAGCATGAAGAATATTAATGTATTATCTGTGCTGTATGTAATTTAAAATAACTTTGGTGTTATTTATTTATCATAATTTATTAAAATTGCTTTTTAATTCCATAGTGAAACAAGTAAAGAAGCACTTTGCGTTCAATACACTGAACAATATGACCAATTGGCTGCTGGCCATACTGACGGAGCAGTAAGATTTTATAAACCTGCTACTCTTGAGCTATTACGATCCTTAATCGACGACGATATAACTGAAAATCCAGCTCCTGTAACTTGTCTGAAACACAGACCGCTTTCAAAGAATTATCCTGTAACGCACACGTTAATTACTACATGTAATTTTTGCTTTATTATTTTTTTTTAAAGAATCATTTAATTTAAATTTAGATGCAAATGGTTGCGTGAAATGTTGGAGCTACAATTTTTCCCAATGTTTATACACAATCCGCGAAAAACGACAAACTTATGGTGTCGCCTATCATCCACGATTACCAAAATTTATCACCTGCGGAAGTGATGGAAAAATTAATTTGTATGATGAAGAGAATAGGATTCAAGAACGTATATTTTCTGGAAGGTAAAATATTTACTCGATATAACGGACATCAATTAATATTATCTATTTATATTTAGCGCATGTAGATAGAATCTAACTCAGATTATTCCCCAAGTTCTCCATGTTCATAGATTAACTTAGGGAATTCCCCGAGTTGTCGGTTTAAGCCGGTTCTAGCCGGTTCTAGCCGTTTTAAGAGACGTACTGCTAAACCCGAATGTTTGTAATTCTAGGTCTAGTGTTAGTTGTAGTGACAATGCTAGGTAGTACCAGTTAGCACTAAATATTACTCTGTTGCATATTTTTATTGAACTAATACTAGAACTAGAAAGTTTCGGGTTTAGTCGTGCGTTTTCAGTATGTTTCTAGTTCTAGGTCTAGTGTTAGTTCTAGTTTTACACTAGCACTATCACTAGAACTAATACAAAACCTAGAACTAGAATCATTCGGGTTTAGCCGTCTTAAGAGACGTGTGGCTAAATCCGAATGTTTCTAGTTCTCGGACTAGTGTTAGTTCTAGTACTGCACTAGCACTATCATTGGAACTAAAACTAGATCTAGAACTAGAATCATTCGGGTTTAGCCGTCTTGAGAGACGTGCAGCTAAATCCGAATGTTTCTAGTTCTCGGACTAGTATTAGTTCTAGTACTGCACTAGCACTATCATTGGAACTAACACTAGATCTAGAACTAGAATCATTCAGGTTTAGCCGTCTTGAGAGACGTGCGGCTAAATCCGAATATTACTAGTTCACGGTCTAGTGTTAGTTCTAATTTTGTACTAGAACTAACACAAGACCTAGAACTAGAATCATTCGGGTTTAGCCGTCTTGAGAGACGTGCGGCTAAACTCGAATGTTTCTAGTTCTAGGTCTAATGTTAGTTCTAGTGACAGTGGTAGGTAGCACTAGTTGGCATAAGATGGACTAGAACTAGAAGGCTAGCGTCTGAAGACGCACGGCTGAACCCAAACTTTTCTAGTATAAATATAAAGCCACGTAGATTGAACTGATAGCTGTCCAAATTTGTGTACATTAAAATTATTTATAAAACGGTCTTTTAGCTATAACTCCTTTCCCCGTATTAATCTCTCAACAATCTCTCAGAGATGATCTCTAAACATTTTTTGACTAAATTACTAAAACAGTTTTTTTTTATTAAAATTAGTGAATCTGCAAGTCTTCTTGATGGTCATACTTCAAGAGTTTTTGCTGCTTGTTTTAATCCCCGATCAAATCACGAGCTTATAACGGGTGGTTGGGATGACGTGGTTTACTTTTGGGATGCGAGACAACCTTTTGCAGTACGCCACATTTCCGGGATACATATGTGTGGGGAAGGTTTAGATATTAGCCCGAAAGGAACTGAAATATTAACGTGTTCATGGCAGGAAAATGATCAAATACAAGTTTGGGACTATGGTTCTGGTAATTTAATTCAAACAGTTCGGCCGGACAACGTGACTAGTAAAGTAAAATAATTTCTTTAAATTAATATAGTTTAGTCAACGTAATGAAATTCTTGTATGTATTTAGTTATATTGCGGAAGATATCTTAATAAGGATTTCTTTGTGTGTGGAGGAACGGATAATAATTTATTCAGACTAATAGATGTAAGAAATTACGTTGTAAGTACTTAGTTGTGTTAACAAATTTTTTTTTAACTAAACAATCCCTTTAGGCACTTGCTTATATAGATAAATTACCAGGAGCTGTATACTCCGTGGCACTTGGTCCAATGAAAAAATCTAAACAACCAGTAGCAGAGGTTCCAAAGAAAAAAGGTTTAGCCGGTGTGGATGAGTCCAGTCCCAACTCAGATTTTAATCAAGCACCAATACCAAGAATGGCTGTATCGGCCGGGAAAAGAATATACCAAATAGAATATACATAAATAGTTGTATCTCTTTATTTCATTTTTTTTTTTTCGTCAGAGGTCTATAAGTAAAACAATAACTCTTTTTCTGATTCGACGTACAATTGCAACGTATATTACACATTATGGTACAAAAAAAATTTATTTCATTTTTTAATGTCTATCACACAGATGCACACGAAAGCAAGAACATCTCGAAACGAACTTAATCCTACAAAAAAAAATTAAATGAAGATAATAAAAATTCTATAGTACAAAGACCTTATACATTACAAAACGGAACAACTTCACAAAATAATCGCGACACCGATTATTCTTAAAGTAGGTCTGTAGTCATGAATCTTTTTTGTTTTTCCTTTTTTTCAGCGTACTGCGAGGAGTTGTACTCGACGTTAAAAAATATATTGTTTAGAATATTGTATTTACAACTTAGAGAGTGTGAGCACACAACATGCTGCAAGTATTTCGTTTAAATTTCCTTCCTAGCGCACACATACAAGACTAGATTTCTTAAACAGCCATGTCTAAATTGAGTTTCTAATCAATACACGTCATTGTTGTCTAAATAATATGCTCATTTCGAACACCAATCTTTACGTGAACATTTTTAATATGAATGAATAAAAAAAAATATGGTGATGGTTCTTATCTTTTTGATATGTAGCGAAAATAAAACAAAACATCATTCTTTTAGTAGTAATTGTAGTAACAGTAAATAGCTCGACGATTCGTATGGTCCACATTTATTTAATTATGAAATTATACAGGTAATTTGGCAGTTGTATCGATACTCTATTTTGTAATTCTTTGAAAGATTTTCTTTCTTAAAATTGAGCTCGAATTGCATTTCTAAAATTGATCTTTTTATTGATAGCTATGTCATCACAATGTCATTTATATCAATCGGATGTTGAGTCAGTCTGAATTACAATTTTGTTGTAGAAATTTAATGACGTTAAAAAAAATCAAAGACATCTTTTAAAATGCTTTAATTTTAAACTACTTTGCAACTTTTCACTTTATAGTTTTGAATCTATATAAATTGAAATGGGTGGAGCTTTTTTCAAGTTTATTGATAATCTTGTAATTAGTTGGTTAGATGGATTATTTTTTTCATACTTATTTTAAAATGCAAAGGTGATCTTGAGTAATAATTAAAAAGTATGTACTCTGTATATTAAGCCATTAGAACTAATTTCAAAAAAGTGCGGAATTTAAAGGCCTTTATAGAATTTTGTAAAATTTGGGCAACTGCTCGAAGTATGAGCAAATATCTTTTTCAGATCATTTATTTTTGTGCTTGGTGACAAAAATATACAATTTGTGTATATAGTTCAAAATTTGAACAATTGTTTACCCCCACCTAAAAAATTAAATTACATAGAGTAGTTAAGAGATAATGATCTGAGGCATGATTGCAAGAAACTGGCAAGCATTAGCAGTTATGTAGATGTTTAGGGCAAAAACTATTGTCAGGAATTTATAACATTGGTACACATACTGAACCCAATTTTGACAGCTAGCCAGACAATAGGAATATAAAAAACAAACTTTTGCACAAGTTGTTTTCGAGTATATTAGCTGTTTCAAGATCACGAGATCACTCATAATTCGTAGCTCTGGAATTCTAACGATTTACAGAGTAGGTCAAAGTTTTGAATAACTCCGATTTCAACAAATATCCATTATCATTATGTTGTCAATAATTCTGAACCTCAGTCTAGCATTTCTGACTTTTATTAATCGGTAATGATCTTAGATTAAATTGATTCATAGTAAATCTAGCGCCTCGCCCGCAAGCGACCTCGGCGGGTTGAGGCGAAATCGTTGCTTATATATCTTGGCAAAGGTAGACTATCTTACAAAAAGACGTTTAACCTCAAACCGCCGAGGTCACTTGAGGGCGAAGCGCTAGAAGCGTCTAAACATGACGATTACGTGTGGATATATCAATTCAGCGCAGTGTTTCAGTTGCAGAACAAATTGATTATGAGTTGCTTTGAGTACATCAGCAACAAGGTTATCAATAAAACATGCAAAGTTGTGTCAATTAATATTTTTTATCAGTATGATTGTTTCGTGTGTCCGAACTTTTGAATAAATTAATTAAGTTTCAATCTAATATTAACCAAGTCTTGGTTAAGGTAATGAAGTAATTTAGAACTCTAGCACAAATATGGTCAGAAAAATGTTAGAAGAACATAATCTAGTTCAAGTTATGTTACAAGCTCAAAATTTTTGTAAAGTTAGATTATGAGATTTTAGCTTTAATGAAGAAAAATAATATCAATAAGTTTCAGCAACATCACTTTAACTGAATAGGATCATAATTGCCTAATTGGCTTTTACAAGTTAACTTATCCCAAATAATTTACAAAATAATTAAATATAGTAGAAAAAGGCAATTAATTGTTACTTATGCTGTAAAGAATTTCTTCAAAATTAGAATTAATTATATTGTGCCAGTCTTGCTCTACATTTGACACAGTAGTTTGTGCGACAATTACAATTAATAATGTGATTATTGTGCAGTTGCAAATCGACGTACGTTTTATATTTAAAATGACAAACTTTATTTTTGTGATAAAAAATCGAAACATTGCAGAGTACAGATCACAAAGAGGAAATTAAAAAAATTATATTGGCTTAAATTCTTACTCAATCAGTTGTGTGAGAATCAAGAAGTGAACAAATAGTTGAGTACAGTTATTTTATAGAAAATCAACTAGTTAAATAAATTATATCTTTCAAAATCATTAATCTGCAAAAAAGTTACTCAAAATATTTTATGAAACAAAATTCGTGTCACATTACAAAATTGGTCAGGTGCAAAATAAAAAGTTGCAAAGTAATTTCAAAATGATCAGCAGAAAATCATCTCAATTAATAATACTAATCTCAATGAATTGGTCTAATCACCATAACACGCTGCTAAACTTTTCGAATTAGATATTCATGGAAATCAACATTATATGAATATTAAAGCTTTAAAAAAACACACTGATGTATTATGATGATTCATTGAACATAGTATAAATAATAATTTAATAGAAAATTTATTCCAAAGAAAAAAAAATAAATCAACGACATACGAAATAATTAAAGAATATATTTACAAGCTTAAAACGAAAAGTCGAGAGGAAGCACAAAACAATGATATTTATATTTTCAAACATTTTTTTTTGTTGATTTTGATCGTAATTAATTTTAATAAAACAGTTTGATAATGGATCCACACAAAATTTCTACTACGAAAATAATTCGATACCTTCATGTTTTAATTTTATATTATTTATTGTTGTTTGTAGTGATTGGTTCACAGCCGTATGCCGATTTGAGCGTTTTACATAGTATTGAAAACGGGGCTGTTGTGTCTCGGCCTTATTTTTAATCGCGCCAACGGATGACTTTTTCCAAATTGTTGTTGTTTCTTGACGGCAGCCGTCGATATCACCGTTGATATCACCATGTTCGACGGGGAAATTGGCGGTCGTTTATATTCGTCGGTGTTTTCTACAATTGAAGAAGTCTTATAATTTGGTATAACGGAATTTTTTTCAACGGAAACCTCATAACACGAATGTCGTAAATTTTTTGTGAATGGTTTCGGTGATGTTTTCGTACGTAAGTTAACCGTTTCTTGATTTTCTTTAGCATTCTCAAATTTACCAATTAATTTTTTTAAATTTAAATCTTCACCCGTATCAGATCCACTATTATTTAAATCTTTACGATCTTTTTCTAAAATTGGTGAAGACGGTAAACTACCTCCACCTTTCGGTGGATCAATATTGTTTTTTGCTTCAAATTCCTTTTTACGATTTCTTACGATACCTAAAATGTTCGATGTTTGTTCATCGTTTTTTTTCTTTTCTTGAATACTAAAAGGGTTTTTATGTAAATTTTCTAAGTACGTTTTGTGCTGTTTTACGGACGAACATTGTGATGTGCTAATAATGTTAGGACTAGACACGTCATTTTGTAATAAATTCGAAACGTTAGATGCCGATCGTGAAAGAGAGCAATCTTGTGTCACCAACTCCATCGTTGAAGTTTCGGGAGCGCTAACTGATAATTGTGATGATGCGTGTGAAGATTTTTTTTTGTGCTGAACAATATTAATTTTCGCGGATATGGCACTCGATTGAAACCGTTCAATTTCATCATTTTTTGTTTTATTATTAATTAAAGTCGCGTTCAAAGCTTCCACTATATTATCACTATTGTTACTTGCATTATTCTCACTATTATCGTTTTGAATTTTTCCATCTTCCAATTTTTGTTTTGTTCTTCGCACGGTTCCAGGACACCAAGGAAATTCATCTTTGCTATATTGAAATAAACCGCTTGAAGATGAATCGAGTATATCGGCGGAATTCGGTACAGTTCTTATATCGTAGGATCCCCAAGAACTATTTCTTGATGGTAATGTTCGCGTATCGCCGGATCCCCATGAACTATGTCTTGATGGTGTGTCTCTTTTTTCGCCTTGATATCCAAGAACAACTGCACTATCGTATGAACTCCACGAATTTTGTCTTGATGGGCTATCTTTAATATCGTCTGATTCGTGATGTATAGGTATTGTTGGAGCGGCTGAATGTCTTTGATGTTTTCTTTCTTCTCTATCAAAAACTTTATCTAATTGATTTGAGAAAGGATCACCATCTTTTTTTGTTTTTGTGCGCAATTGTACATCAGGAACTATATTATTAGAAGTGCAAGCATTATCATTTGGGTTAGGTACGATTAGTGAAGAATTATTTGAAAGAGTTTGTTTTTCATCACTTTTAACACAATTATATTGTACATCACAGGTATTTTCAGTTGAAGCGCTCGTTTTGTCTTCTTTCTCTCCTGGATCCCATTGTTCTTTTTTAACTAAAACCGCTCTTAATACAGACGGTGCACTTTTTAATTGCATTTCTTCTGAGATCACTTCTTTTTTATCATCTTTTGCATCATCATCTTTTTTATCGCCCTTTTTATCATCATCTTTTTTGCCATCGTCTTTTACTTCATTAAACTGTGGCAAAAGATTTAATACAAGCTTTTTCTTTTCACTTTCTTTTTTCTTTTTCTTTTCTTTTTGAGATTCCAACTCGCTGATTCTTTCTTTAACCGATTGAGGTTGTTCAATTTCCTTCGAACCAGGCAAATGCATTATTTGATTTGGAGAGACACTATAAGATTCCCCGTTATCACACGGTAACAACACGTTTCTTGCTAATAAACTTTTAGCTAACGTTTTTCTTAAACTTGTTTGTTCCTTTTTTTGATGAGATTCGTTTTGTTCTAATTTTTGAGTTAAATTTTCTAACGATCGCGAAACTTGCGGCAACTTAGTTTCTTGTAATAAATTACTTTCAGTCGTTATATCTGGCGACCAACTTTTAGGTCTACTACCCGTTTGTCTTAATTCATGTCCTGATTTATGATTTTGTAGTTTCATTAAATTTTGAGATTGTACGATTGGAGTTGGTTCACTACCAACTAAAACTTTTTCGCTACTTCTCGTAGAATCCGGCGATTTTAAATTCGTTTCCGATTTAGATCTTTGTAGCTTCTCTTTGTTCTTCATGGCTATTAACATTCCTTGGTACGTTTCCAGTTGTTTCATAAAACTAGTATTGGGTTTGATACAATTTCTTTTATCTTTCACGTGTCTCATTGCCTTCTCAAAATCCCAATTATAAGCTTTCATTGCGTACGCTATAACTACAGAAGCCGAACGGCTTATCCCCATCTTGCAGTGTACAAGAACTTTGGACCCTTGCTGACGTGCTTTTGAAATATA
The DNA here is from genome assembly GCF_036711975.1 of Onthophagus taurus. Taxonomy (NCBI): domain Eukaryota; kingdom Metazoa; phylum Arthropoda; class Insecta; order Coleoptera; family Scarabaeidae; genus Onthophagus; species Onthophagus taurus. Next base: position 9,694,897 of record NC_091967.1, read on the forward strand.
CTTAAAGGTGTCTTCCCAATGTTTTAGTAAATCCGTGTTTTCATCGTCGTAAACTCGAATGTTTAAATAATCAAAATTTCCTGGGAAGAAATTGTCGATTTCTCTCGTTACATTCAAAATATGTCGAACTCTAAATAAGTTAAAAAAACGATATTACTTTTAATAATAAAATAAAAAGTATTTAGTTTTCATACCCATTTCTTTGTAATTCTTCGTAATTAGAAGCATTCCATTCAGAACCGAGATAAACATGATCAAAAATCTCAGTGGGAGCATCCATTTGGCCGAGAATAACAAGCATTTCTTGGTCGATGAAAGGTTTATACTCGGCAAGATCCATATCGAGATCTTCTTCGAGTCTACCTCTAATATATTTGCTGGTTACTTCGTCCAGATCGACGGACATCATAATTTCTTTCAGAGTGGACCGGATGACGCATTCCGTTTCATCCCGTTCGGTTGGTTTTGTGCGAACCGAATCGGGGGAAGGTGGCCTCCTGGACTCCAGGTTGTCCATTGCGTGCCATTCGTTGAGACAAGATCTATCCGATTCAATCCTTTCCTCATAGTAACTCACCCACGAGTGGGTCACTCCGCCCTGATAATAATTTTCTTGCCGTGCCTTCGAACTTACTTTGTGCAATGTTTGAAGGGCAGACCTAAAAAAATTTAAAAAAATCATTATTATATTGTTATAATTTGTGAAATTAAATTTAATAATCATTCAAAGTATCGAGTATCAGATCGATATTGAATTTAGAGATTTCGTCATATATCTCAAAAACCAAGGTTAACATAATTAAAAGTTTAAAAACATTATTGAAAACATTCTAGCTTTAAAATACTTTATAGTTCTCTACTTATTTAATATGCTAATGATGTTAGTAGAAATTAAATAGATAAACATAACTTGACAGGTTCAATAATTAATGACTATTATTAATTCAATTCTGGTACATCAGACACTGATTATGCTGTTAGTGAACATAGAGTAACGTCATAACAACATTCACAAACACATATCATCAGCAATGAAAAATCCATTTTGGGGTACTTCAAGTCAATCCTTGTGTAGCTTGCCACAGCAAATCCAGTTTCGAGATAGAAGCTGCCTATCAGCTAATGGTTAGCTAACAATTGCGAGCGGGCATTAAGGGCATGAACCATCTTTATCAGTATCTCTAGTTGGTCCATTACCACATGATTTGGCAACCGGTGTGCAACAAATTCATTTCAACACCTCTAGATTCTACACTATCCTGAAGAAATCCAACCCAACCCAACAATTTCTAAACAATAAATACCTACCCATAACAAAACTATGTATTTATGTAAAAAAAAGGTTTTTTTGACAAAAAGCATGTAAACTGTTGGTTCATGGTTGTCGTAATCCAGTCAATAATCCATTTGAAATCCAATTTTAAGCGAGTTATGAGAAAACTTAATGAATCTTGGGGTCCTATCATAGAAAGAATACTTGTCAGAACATGGGACTATGAGACGAACAAGCAAACGAACTGTCGTTGAAAGAACCACATAAAATACAAGACTTCCAAGATTTATTAAGTTTTGTCAGAACTGGCTTCCAAACACTAGAAGCAATCGCTGAATCAAAAAAGCGATCCAATGCAAGCAATCCAATGCAAGCAAAAGATGCTTACAATAAGAATAAGTGCAGATATTGTAAAGAAAACCACATAATACACTTCTGCATGAAATTAAAAAAAACTTACAGTTCCAGAAAGGACAAAGTACATCAAAACTTAAAAAATTGTGCAAGAATTGCTTATCTCACGACAAAAGCAACATGTGCAACTCAACGTTAAGCTGTCACATCTGCGAAAAACCACATCATACGTTGCTTCAAAATCTACAAAAAATGTAATCCTAGTTTCTACCAAAAAAGAAGGAAAGAATAGGATTGCTTCAAGCGGACTAGAAAGTGAAGTTCTTCTAGCAACAGCCCTGGTGAAAGTCAAGACAGTTTCCGGCAGTTCCGAAAAACTCCGAATACTTATCGATCCAGGATTCCAAGCCTCCTTCATCACGGAAGAAGCAGCGAACTTACTCGCTCATCTAAGGCAATAAATACATGCTAAAATATCTGGGCTGGAAGACGGCTCACCAAAGATATCAAAATGGAAAGTGGACCTAAACGTTCAACCTCATTTTCCGAGTAACTTTACCCTCAATACCACTTTCCTTATTCTATCTAAATTAACACAATCATTGCCAAACAAAAATCTACCAATTTCCTCAAACGAACACTGGCACAACAAAATCCTAGCTGATCAAATATCTAGCCTGTCCGGAGTTTGAACAATAATGATCAAACAATTCCATCCTTCAAAAGTTTTGGAAAGAGCACTATAATATGCCTATCAAAACGATATCTAGCCCATATAATATGTCAAAAGGAAAATTTCGTAGTGAAAGCGTCGAAAACTCAGAATATATCCAAGAATATGTCTTTAGGTTTGGATATGGATAAAGCAAGATTTCGAGGAACTCACAACTATAGGGCTCCGCTTAGCGATAGATGTAATGAACTTTATAAAAACTGAGGTTCCACTGAAAAAAGTGTTTAAAAATAGAAATAAGCAACCATCTCGGTCTAGTAGATCAAATCAAATAGAATAATTTTATTACAGAAGGATATATTTTACAGTGAGATCATCTTTCTGAAACATTTCCGTATTAATATGAATGCCACAATAATTTTAGAAAGTAATACAACATTACGTTGTTCCTAATTGATCAACCACTTATTGGTAATAAAGATGATTGGTTTTGTTTGAGGTGTGAAAGTGGTAATGATTGGAATTTACAATTAAAACGTGTGAAGGAAATGTATTTTTATAATCGCAATCGGTAGCGTGTTCTGTTATGAGGCGAATACAAATCGTGCTTTAACATTGTTTACTTCCGAAAGTGCTTGAGAGCGCCAACTTTAAATTGATTCTTAATAAATAAAAAGTGTTTAACATTTTTCGTGCTATCTTTTTAACCTTGATCAACTTATAAACTTGGCAATAAAACTCATAAGATTGTAAATTAATGACGCGAACCATGATCTTGGAAAATAATATATTTTTAACGGTGCTTTGTTTTTTCCCGCAGCTATATACAACGGTCGACTAATAATAATTACCACACACACCTTTTAGAAAATGCACGAGAGTCGGCTTTTTCACTCGGACGCCTTGAACCACCTTTCAATTACGTACTTTCAACAGTAATTAATCATTCATCGATCGTTGGATAATAAGAAGGGGTCCGAACACTTCATCCAAGAAGTATGCTTGCGCGTCTACGTTAACTTAACAAGCAAGTGAATAAAAAAGTACATACTAGCCTATTGCAAGTACGTCGTCGTTTGCGCTTGATTGATTACACAATTACCTACGGTAATTTCCATCCACTCGGTCTACATTATTATTCAAATGAGCTGCCGCATCTAAAATCCCAAGCTTCCGCATTGGCAACTCGATGCAGAAATAATTTCATCTCCTAAGGCAACAGTCGTCATACATTAGAAACCATTTTGCTATGTTAATTTGACGCTATATCTAGAAATTTTCCTCGAGGGCACCTAAAATCTAACAAAAAACGAATCCATCCGAAGATGATTTACCAAGTATACGCGTACATAGAACTCTTAACGTAAATATTGCTCGAGGGTATTTACTTAACCTGGAGTTTGAAACGGTTTCGAGGTATGCGAAGACCTTGTAAAGCGTCCGATGGTCTGGATCCATAAGGAGGTAAACAAATATTTGCTCCCAGGAACGAGATTGCGGCGGATATCGTTTAAGGAAACCCAACTGTGCCAGAGATAAGTTTGGAATTGCTGCGGTGTAACCGCGCTTCCTGTTTCAACGGGACCCGCACTTTAAGTTATCAGCAAATAACTCAGACTTCTTTTCCTGTTTTATCCATATTTTAAAAGTATTTTATTTCTTTTAAGGATGAAAAACTTTGTATGATATTATGGTACTAAGTAATAAACTTCCTGATGTTTTAACCCATTAAGTTCATCAACCTTCGTTTAATAAGCCAATGATTATTCATTTATTCCGAAGGAACACGCTAAAATAAGTGTGTTATTTAAATGTAAGTAAATTGGTGTGTGAATTGCATGATGTCATACGGTGGTAAGTTCTATATTAACATTTTAGTATCAAAACATAAATATTAAAACGGAATATTATAATTGAAATAAACGTTACGTAAGATATAACACTTTCTAATATCAGGCAATAAATTCCCGTCAGCTCTGTGACTTTTGATAATTGGTAAACTTATAAGAACTTAGCTACAAGAACTATTTGTTTAACCTTCGCCGACACCAGTTATACATATTCATTTGATACGGTAAAATAATCAACATAACGGATTGCGCAATTGGCACCAGGGTCAAATCTTTTACAAAAATTGCTTTCAACCGACAAGATGTTAACGATCACGTGTGCTTGGGGACGGTTAAAAAATACGGCGTTACACAAAGAAACCATGTTTAGAGTAATTCTAAGAAAAATGAGCAAAGATTTTAGGAGAAGAGGTACTAGGAAATCTAGGAATACCTCACCAACAAAATGAGTAATAAAATTCCATTCTAAAAGTCTAAATAAATGTCTAATACAAAATTGATTTCAAGATACCAACAACTATACCAAAAGCGACCAAGCTCCATTTGTGTTATCAAAAATTATGCTCATTATTCGCACCGAGTTTATAATCAACTTAGAACAAGCAAATTCAGATCAACAGAGCGAACTTAAACTATTACACTTCAACTTTGAGGACTTTGAGTAACGTAAAGTGAGATAAGTTCATCGCTGGTATCTTTGAACAGTTCTTCACAAAATCGAAACAGATGATAATGAGCTACATGTACCTTTTCACAAATTTCTTCTCCCTGGTCACATATAGCTGGATGATGATATGAAGTATAGTGATTAAAAATTATTCTGCTTTCAAAATAACACCGTGGAATTGATCATAACTGGTTAGGTTCCAACAAGTTATAAAATGGACAATTTTTTTATGGCAGAAGTGGTGTTCTGGAAAGCAGGAAACTGTAAGATTAATAATGAATCGCTTCATAACCACAAAAAAAGTATTGGCTTTTAGAAACTATCTCCGTTCGTTTCACCAGATTGTTTCCTGACAGGAATAAATGGTACATTATTCCAGAAACGATTAATAAGTTACACAAAATATAGTGGAACGGTGCCTTTATATTACGCGGAAAATATGTCCGAGATATTTAATTGAGATATTTAACAAATAGGAAAGTTACATTCGCACATAAGAGACTCTTTTGAAACTTGGCAAGGAGACATTAATGAGCTTATTCTGCTAAATTTTAATAAGGCGTTCAATACTGTCAATTATAACGTGCTTATTAAAATTTTCCATGTCGTTGGTCTTGCGATCGTACTTTAACAATAATGCATCTCTCATTAGATTCAATCAACTGGATTTCAAGTGATTCCAGGCCTTGTGGTGGCACAACTAATAATAAAAAAAATATTTTAGCATAAAATTAATGATGACTCAATTATGAGAACAATGCATATTTCTAATACAATATTAGTAGCAAATATTTCTAAATTTATCCATAATAAACAAAAATAACATGTGTAAGTATGTAATTATTGATATTTCCACGTGTACTTGATCTTTTATCAAGATTATAACCAGCGTAGATTTAAATAAGTAAAAAAAATGAAACATACACCACTATCCTGTGTCTCAAGTGTCGTTAGTCATTATTTAGCCGATTAATCGTAACGTAATACGTCACAGAGCCAAGGTTTCTGAGAAAACGTTCCTTTGTCGGGCTAACAACCAACCATTCTTTCAAGGCAACCGAAACTCTAAAATCTAACCTAACTCGCGTAGAAACTAAAGCGACGACAATAGATTGTACACGTTCTGACACAGTTATTCGACAAATTCCGCCTCTAGCATAGAGAAGAGCGAAGGTGCACAACCTGTCGACCTTCACTCTGAAAAAAAGCTTAGTTAACCGCTTTGCAATCGAGGTCAGCGGTGTTTCAGGCTTCTCCTTGGCATCTCGGTGGAACACGCATTGAAGAACTCATCAAGATGGGAAAATACACGAAACTCTAGAACTACCAACGTTGTTGTTATTCTTTGTACGGGTGCAGAAAACGAGAGACTCTCGAGGAATGTTTATCAACCCACGACTAAATAATAAATATCTACCTAAAGCAATCTAGAAGGTCATATGAACTACTGCTGTAGTCATCGACGGATATGTTTACATTTAAAAGTTCAAATACCGAGTAGAAACGTTGAACGAGCAGGTGAAGGTGTTTAGATCCGTTTTCGTGTTTAATGTTTGCAACATACGTTAGTCATTCATTCCTCAACCGAGCGGTAGTTCATTGCTTTCATTGCTTCATTCGTACAGAAAAAGAGATTAAATTTTACAACGACTTTAAATTGCACGTTCTTTTTGCATCCGCACGTATTTCTGTTGAATAGGATAGGGACGTTACGTAACAAACCCATAAGAGAACATACGAGAGAGAAAGAAAAGCAGATTGCGCAAATGTATGTTTATTGTCGTGTCCCGCAGTCGGAGGTACAGAGAAATAATTTCTTAGAAACGTAATTACACTTGCTAATTGGTCGTGTAACAGTTAATATTCAAAAGTGGACATTTAAATCTGACGACAACAACCAAAGTCCACTAAAAACCGTGTTGCACATTTTATCTAATTATACTTTCCACGGCGTTTGACCCACTAACATTGTTCTTTTTTAGATGCACGACAAAACAGCAAAACATTACTTTTTATTATTATTCAGAACACGACAAATTGCATCATTGTGCTAAAAAGTAAGTTTCAAAAAGTTGCCACAAGTAATTCAATATAAAAAAGGTTTTATTTTTAAGTCCAAAAATAATATATTTACACAGATTAATATTTTTTTATGTAATGCGATAATAATCGAGTTCAACATTAAGTGAAAACGGATTTAGCAACACAAACAATAATATTTATGGCAAAAACACTTCAAATTATTATTATGATGTTAATTACCAGTAAATAAAAATATTGATAAATGTAATACGTCTCATTTATATTTTCGGATGAGTCATGTAATTCAAATTACGAAAGAAAGGATTTTCTCCTTAAGAGGCGGAAATAAATGTCGCAAATTAAGCTATTCCATCTAAAATGAAAATGTTTGTGATAAAACTTGTAGAGAAATATTCGATGATTAAAATGGGTGATTAAGATGGAAGTGAAAAACATCTCAATTCTTAGTATACGATGGTAAGCGACTGATAAAAGAATATACAGGTATATATTTCCCATGTTTGGCTTAAAAACGTTTAATATTTTGTGTGTTAACGAACGACTAAAAAAGTGCCCTAAAATGTTTGAACCCAATATTTTTGAAAATAACTGCAAAGAAGTTTAATTAATATAATTAACTGATCTCAAGAAGACAAACAAAATCAATATTGGAAATACTACATCATTTTCAAAATTGAATAAATCATTTTTCATCTGTCTTGAACACTTTTAAAGTTGATACAGGAGTTGTCACATAAAGAAATCACTTATTTAAAATTGTTATCTTATAGACGCAACGATTTTACAGCTACTTTATGTCTCACACACGTGTATTACTGCGAAATACTTTCGTCCTATTCATCAGTTTGCGATTATGAAAACTGCATTGCCTTAATAAGTTCAGTAACGTGACAAAGGGAAATCTTTATGGATATTTTTGTTTTTAGTTACATCTGTTTAAACTGCTCATATTTTTGAGCAAAGATGTTGCACAAATGCTGAAAGAGAAATGGCTATAAAGTTGTTATTTTCGTCAAAGTTAGACTTAGAGACGAAATCTGTGTAAACTTTTTATGAAATGCAAGTTGATTCTTCCAAGTTGGCTTCCGACGAAACATATAGTTGAATGACAGAGAAAATTATAAAAATAATATCATCAAAGCGTGGTGACCAAGAAAATCTAGAGACTTATAGAATCTAGAGTACTTATTCACTTAGAAAACTTAAAAAATTACACATTATTCTTGAAGTTAGTGATTCAAAATGCACTGCGCTGTGCGTAATGTAGTACTGTGAAAAACCTCATCAAACAAATGCAAAGTTGAGTTATTATATGAAATCGACATCAAAGCTGTTACAATTAAAAACAAAGTCTTTCTAAGAATTATCCTTACATTTTGCGCTGTGAAATCGGGTTTTCCATAAGAAAATTGATTTTGGCACATCCTATATTTATACACGACATGAAAGTTTATTATTTATTTAAAACGAATTATACAAATTTTAGGAATTATTTCCGAATGAAAAACACTACTGTAGTAACTTTAGTAGTAACTAACCGATTTATTAATTAAATACTTTGTTTAAAAAATATATACAGATAAATTTAAACATGATAAACCAAAAAAAAGTAAATAATTCTTATCAACACCATACAAAAAAAAAATATCATTCAATAAATCTTAATGGAATCTTAAACATTGCCAAATAAGGTCAACTGATATCAAGATTTGAAAATAAAATAAACGTGTATAAAGCACTAACCTGTCTGATTGAAACATAGAAGGAATAGTTAAACTATAACGCCTATTAACGACCATTGTAGCATTTCTATCCGTTCGTATTCCGTACGTTGAGGAACCGACACAAGAAACACACATTAATGGTGAGAACTGCAAAACTGATTGCGTCAAGATCCAAAATACAACTAGCGAACGCACGAGGTTTTTGGTATCGTTTAACGGAGCGATCGAGAGCGCCACGAAGCGGATCGCGATCGAACTAAAGTCCTCACGCGTTGCGGTCCAACACTCTAACTGCCCACTCCTGAAAATGACTTGCAGCCCGTTTAAACCTCCATCAGGTAGTGGTCATTGAGGAGACCGAACATGGTCACTCTGTCGTGCATACGCAAACTCCTCCAACACACCACCTCCTTTTGGAATGGCACAAAAAAGAATAAATCTTATTTCGTCTTTTAAAATGCAATTTCTGTAAAGTTTGCTGAAGTTGCGAAATAATTTGTTTTGTACCGAAATGCACTGATATTTAAAATTTTCACTCTTAATAATTTGAAAATTAAACTCAATGCGCGGCACTGTTTAAGTATTATTTTCTGAATCACAAAGAATTATGGGCGCTGACCGTACTAATTCCGTTATGATAACCGACGAGGCATAACGGAACGAGGAACAGCGAAAAATACGATAAATAAAACAAAAAGTCGAAGTGTATCCGTACCGGATAAAGTCAATCGAAAAACTGCGGATCAATGGGGCCTCGCTAAACGTGGTGGGATACAGAAACCTGCTCCGTGGGAGCAACCATATTTAGGCACCGACAGCCGCAGGAAACACCTGCTCTTTGGTGGTCGGCAAATCAATTAGAAACTGGCAATTCCAAGAACGCCCTCGCGTACAAATCCAAAGGAATTTAAATGTCTAGCGACATACATTATATTTTCTTGTTTTGATGACTTTTCTGTGACAAATAAAACAAAGAATATAATAGAAAGTGAACAGAAAATTAAAATTACCTTAAAAAAAAGTTGCACCTAGAAAAAGTTTACTTCTTAGAAAACAAACTTAGGTAATAATAATAATAATGCACAAAATTTTTTGCATTCTAAATTACCTAAAAACACGAACAAACCTGTACGAAATCTTTTCAGAAATTGAAGTTAGTCAGGTAAAGATGACCCAACTAACTCGAAAGTGGGCTCGCCATAGAAGGTAACAAAGGTCCATTGTTCCTAGAAGAAGCGGGAAGCGACAGATTGGATAAAAGAGCGTTCACAAAATTGATGTTACAACGGTCATTTAAGATTAGTCGGAAAGTGTCGTTGTAATCTCTCAATAAATTTTATACCACTTTTAGATAATAACATATTTATTTCGGTTTAATGAGTCATCAAATTCACCTCAAATACAACGCATAAACAAATATGCGTAGTTTCCAAAAAGATATAATTACTGATGTTGTTTTTTGTTGCAAAAATAATTTCGATTTGAATCTCCAATCTGCGTAGAAAGTAAATAATAACGGCAACCATATCCACATAACTTAACCACATAATCGATTCCACTCAAAAAGCACGGTTTCTCATATAATAAAAAACCAGAAAAAGTACAGAAATAGAGAAATGGTTATGTTTTCGTGCTTTCACCTATAATTGATCTTAACTTCCTTATTTCTTCATAGATTTTTATCGTAAATTTAACCTCTACGTAAAAGTATAAACTCTGCGCAAAAAAAACTAATTCATGATATTTGTTGCTTTTCTTCGCCAATAAAATAATGTTTGAACTTGTTTTGAGCCAAAAAAAGGTTGTTGTTTTCATATTGTACCGATTTTGCGTTCTTAGCCAAGGTGCTACAAATAACCTATTCAATCTTAAAAAAATCTAAGAAAAAAATACGTCTATCAAGTTGGTACTACATCTTGGGATTTGAATAAAAAAAATTATTGCATTAATTTATTGTAATTTGTCGTAAAGTTTACAAATTTGTCGCTTTTAATACGTCATTAATACGCTACCATCGTAACTGTAAATGGAATACTGTAATTGGTCAATTGTGGCTTTAATATGACGTCATATCAATTGATGACGTGGGCGAAAATTTAAAGTACGTTTAGTATGCCTTTAAAGTGCAATACCTCAAAAATTATTCATAAAAAACAACGCGACAAATTTGTAAACTTTACGACAAATTACAACAAATTAAGCGACAATCAATAATGTCATTAGTTTTTTTGTTATCTCCACTCTTTACCATAGATTCCTACTGTCAAGTTAGCACTACCTCAAAAATGCAATATTTCAAATATTGTTTATAAAAAAGTTTAAACCATAATGCTATTTTTGGGCTTTGTAAAAATACTGAGAAGTAATTTAAATTAATGCGCACTTTATCTAAATGAACTAAAATTGTTTTTTTTTTCTCATTTTAAATGACGTCTCTACATCGTAAATAATTATTCGTCAGCTTTCCTATTGCGGAGACAATAGCGATCAAGGTACCAACAGGTCGGACTCCCATATCGGAGAAATCGCGTTAATTAGCAGAATGGTTGTTTTTGGCGGACTACCCACGTCCAGTCCATTCAGAAAGTCCAGGCGATTTGTTGCAGCTTTTCCTTTACCGAGACGACGGCTACGACGACGACGATGTCCTCGACTTGTCCACGTGAGATCGCGTCCAACGCTTCTGAGAGACTCGAAGGCTCGTGGTAAGACCATGTTTGGTCGCATTTCGTGTACCTGAATCGACGCTAAAATGGGAATATCGCGTTCCGCTCGAAAACATTCCTCAAGATCCACTAATTAAATTAAACGTGCAGGCATTTTCGGCATGTTGAACTTGAAAGAATAGTTTTATCCCAGCGGAAACCAAGAAAATAAAAAAGGAAAAAACTTTACTTCTATCATATAGGCTGTTATGGGTATCCGGGTTTAAAAACCGTTACATCGTACGGTGAGATTTTTCACAGGGGAACCATAGGAAACGTTGGTAATTACTTTTTAGCATTCCCAAGGGAGTCCCGACCCATATCTATCCACGTCGGAATTCTTATGGAACGGAGAACCAGAGTTTAGGCGCCAATTTAAAGCTTAAAACCCCCTTTTACGATACGTAGCAGACGTCCCCTCGTGCGATTTACAATGACCTTCCATTTTCCCCTTCTGTAGAAATGGCTAGACAGTTCAACGAATCCTATGGCGACGCAGACACAGGGGTAAACATCCTGAGGGGTTGATATACTTTTTAGTTTATGTGAACATTGAAATTTATCGAATGGAAGAAAAAGTTTTTACTTTCATCCATAAATATAAATCAAATTTATTCATTTTCTCTATTCACTTACTTATGAAAACAATACAAGACAAATACAATAGAAAGTATTTCTAAGAAAACGATACGATACGGCGATTAAGGTTTAAAGTACTCCCTTAATGGTTTCAACGCAGACGTCCTCGTCGTCGTCTACTAACAAGACTCGATTATCCTGTCTGACGCCTTCGCGAAAGTAACAATTGGCGCCAAAATGGAAACGAATCGCCCCCTCGGGAAAAACAAGGTTTTAACGCGCACATAATCGCAGTCCAGTTTACACGATAACCATCTGTACTTTCGTTAACCAAACAATTCCGCTGAATCACTTGTATTGGTTGAACAATTCTCAGTACCCATATATTCCCCGCCCGGTACATAAATATTAATGACATTCCATCTATAGATTATAATTGCCTTTGTGTTCAGGGCCCGGGAATCAATTACTGTTCCCATCGATTCGACGATCCACAGTTGGTTACCATGAATGAAAACGCCGCTGGTCATTGCATCCATTGTGAAGGAGCAAACAGGTTCGGACCAACCTCTTCTCGCTAAAATTCTGGGCCATATACGGTTTAAACGCACACACAGATATTCGATGAACGGGTGGTTTCGTCGAGTTTATCTCGTAAACGAGACGTTCCAGTTAACAATTCATGTAACGGTTGTATGAGCGTGTATAGCTTTGCATGCTTAATGAGGACTGTTCTGTCATATAAATTATGGGACGAAGCGAAACGAAATGGAGGTTAATCGAACGGTAGCTGATTTGTATTAAAACAACATTTTAAAAAATGTTTTAACTATATTCTATTCTATTTCTATTTGACGAGTATTTATAGCTTTTTTTATTGCCGCTTTTCAAATCCCAACTGCCAGCGATCCTTATTGTTCCAATGATCTTCATCTCCATATTCATTTCTTGGATTCATTTTTTCACCCAGATCCAAAACTTAAGTGGGCATCTTTTTTACTCATTCGGCGTATTGAGTTTTGTGCCATCATTCTTCTTATTTCCTCATTTTCAACTCATAAAGCATGGTTATGCCGCCATCTCTGCTGCTAGCAGTCTTCGAGTTGTCTTTCAACTATATTGAGGTTCTAAATTTATATCCCTTTACTTTATTAAATGTTCCAATAAAATACAAATACAAAAAAAATCGACGTGAAATCGAAAGATTAAATGAGAATTAACTCAATTAAGCTACATTTTGTACGAATGCCGCGCTTAAAGCTATAAAAATAAAATTTACAGTTAAAAATAAATTATGATGAATGAGTCTAGGTAATTTTTCTTCCTGTCTTGAATTAAATTAAGTTCCATTTGTAGAGTGGACTAAATACTTCATTTCCACACTCTTGATAGAGGCGCGCGACATTTTAAACGTAATTACGTAGAAATAGCGTTTCGGGTACATTGTCAAATTGGATCCAATTACTGCCACAAACGAGGTGGCAATTTAAATAATCGCCATAATTGAGTTACACGCTTTCGTTGCCGCTACGATGATAGCAGAAAAGATGACCAAGTAAATTTCTTTTCGGTCCGGTTAATTCGTATTCCTAACGTAAACCATCGCGAATGTTAATAAGTCGGCGTAAATCCGCGATCGACGTTTAATTTAGTTCGTTACTATCGGATGGTTTATCGTTCGTTGAAGACGGCAAACCGTGCTTTTGCCAATTAAATTCCGCTTATAAGGAGACTCCGATCTGCGTATGCAAATACTAACTGGGATTAATTTCGATGTTACGGTAAATAGCAGTTTGATGTGCGCATCGAACGCGTTTTAACGCTGTTATCGTTAGTTTATAACCTTGTTAAATGAAATTTTTAGTATGTAATATGGATAAAATTAAAAGAGCGACAAGATTTTCCAAAGTTACGGCGTAATTTCGAACGGAATCGAGGTCCCTTTGTGAACCGAGTCCGAGCTGCCGCAATTTATAATACGCTAAATATCCTGCGACGCTGTGGCCTCGTCTAAAATAAGATCCATCGACGTATTCAGAAGCGCCCCACTTGCTTTAGGCAGGGCACGCATCCGAGACGTTTCCATTTAAGGGTAGCCTCTTGTTGTTCCCAACAACTTTGTCGGAACGTTTCTTGACCTCTGGTCAATTGGTACGTTACACAGACAATAAGCTTCTTGAGATGTTCAAACATACAAAATATTTCATAATACTTATACATCAAATCAGTTACACATCATTAAAAAATCCCAAACAAATTTTGGGAAATGCCATACAAGTTTTGGGATTCCCAATGAATTCTATATATTATTTGAAAGTATTTTTAGAAGAATTTAGAAGCGTTCCCAATAATTTTTAGAATATTTTCAGTAACATAACCGTTAACAATTTTTCTTTCATCAACGAGCGGAATTAATCGACACAAATTCCGTGCTACTAATTTAGTTAGCGATCGTTTGAATGATCTAAAATTCCCTTAACTCCATTGGCTCGCATATTTTGCGTTCCAATAACCCGATCGGTTCGTAAACGATCAAATATGCGAGAAATCCATATTGCCGATCAGTCACGACCGATGGAATCCACGAAAATATCTTCTCAACACTCGTATAAAATACGTATTTTGCATAAATGAATATATTAAGGAACGTAAATCTTTTTAAATAGAATTTCGATAAATGAAACAAATAATACCATAAATAGTTATTTTGTACGTCTTCTTTTTTATGTAAGTACATCCAAAACGGTTTTTGTTAGAAAGTTTGAGACAAGGCGAAATTTGGCACGACGAGGTATAAATCCGGACAGGATGGTGAGTCAAGGTGAAAGTAATGTAGCTTATGGGCAAATTTGGAAACTTGTTTGGCAAACGCGAAAATGGATCGAAAGAAGCAACAAGTGTAATTAGGATAGTAAAAGTTTCTTTATAACCGTTTTAGCAAATGAAAAAGTTAAAAATAGATGTTCGAAACTTGAATTGGAATCAACACATTAAATTTAAATTAATTATTAAATGACTTATGCAACCCAAAAAGCATTTAAAAAGAATTTATATGTTTTACAACAATGGGAAACATCTTTAGCAATCTCTTGGTTAGCTTTTTCCAAAAAATGACAAAATATTGCCTGTTTTAAATAGTGAACGTAAATAGAGGAATACATTTACTCAGATTATATTCTTAAAACAAGAAATCTGTATGTAATCTTAGAAAAAAAACCATTAATTATTTCTAATCCCAAAAGGACGTTTAAGTCCATCACAAAGATTAAAAGTCGCTTGTTGACCCAAAAACAGGTCGAACATCTGGACTTATCCTAAAAGTATGTCATAGATTCTAAATTTGTATCGAATTTCATTTTAAATTCATTTCCGGTTGATATGTTTGATTAATTTAAAAAATAGAACTTTACGCAACTTGCGTTTCACAACAAATTTATGTAGCTAGGATTTTTCAATAATTTATATAGATCAAATAAATTTCTTTTTTTGAGTATTATGATGACGCAATATGCGACGAGTATCAGACAAAGTGAAAAGCACTTACCACATCGCCTGCACGGACACCGGTTTGAATATATGGTGCCGCCCACACACGGTGACGCTGAAGCCCCTGAAAAAGAACGTAGAATCAGTCACGGTCGAACGGAAGGAGGCGGAAGGCGAGAAACGAGGCGAACCGCCGAAGGATTTCAACCAGACAGCTTGGCGCTTGTCTGGCCTTATTTTACTATCTTGTTAAATTTACTTAATGCATTAAAAATTACATAAAATAACTATAGAAGTTTTTAATTTGATATCAAATATCTTAATACAAAACAAAAATATATTCATAACCAAGAATGTTGAACTAATAAATTCTAATTAAATAAAAGTACAAACTTCTTAGAATGTAACTTTAACAAGATATTTCACCAAGTATAATACGCCTTTCTACAAAAGCCACGCGTGGCCTTTTCATTTTACGAACAATAAATTCGTCCTTTCCACAAGGATAGCGTTCCTCCTCGGGGTCCGCGACTTACGTAAAGGCGCGCCGCGGAGCGCCCCTTTTCGTGACGCCGACAGCGTTTTATTTACAAACACCCGGTAAATAAGTCAGCTATTCTCTCCCTTTTACCTTTAAACCTACATACACGAAGACGTAAAGATATCTATAGCGGGGTGGAGGCAAATTGAATTATTGGCCGCAGTTTAAAGCGATTATATCGCGTAATCGCGACGGGCGATTGTCGTCGGTCCATAAGAGAGACCGGCCGAGATTTTGATTTACGATCGTGGCCGAGATTCGATCCGGATCGTGTAAATACGATACTCGACAATGTTGCCAAGAACTGTATTGTGTGTGATGCGGAACGGTTAAAAGGATTAGGACGTTAAACGAGGAGTGTGTCCGATCGTGATATTAGTATAACAATCCTTTGAACGTTGGGTTACCTCCGTATATTAGAAGATTTTTCAACATCTGTTCGTGTTAAATTATAAAGGAAAAATTTCTTGAAATATTATGTTTTAAATGTTCTCTTAAAGAAATTGATCATCACTATAATCTTAAACAAAGAAAATACATCTTATTATTTTATTATCTTCATAATTTTCTTGAAACATGTCTTCCATAGCCTCAGGGTTGTTGCGAGATGTATCTAAATAACATCAAAAAGCTTAGTATTTGAATTTCTTTTAGACTTTAAACGTTAAAAAAAGTACAAAAGCTTTTACTCTTAAATATCTTTCTTCGTCGAAAAATTTCCTTCGTATTCAAATTGATTGCATTCTATGCATTCAGGTCAAATATTTTTTGTCCTAAAATGATATATTAGGGTCTTAAAAATGAAGCACAAAAGCTTTCATAAATACACGACATTTTCTATAGGTCATAAAACAAATTATGGCAAACACCTAAACAGGATTTCTAAGAAATTTACAGAAATTTGTTGTAAAAATGTGTCGAAAGGCTTTTTGTAGAAATTATTCTTGCTTATAACTGCTATTCCTATATCCATGTATACGATGCTGTTTGTAAACTAATAATTTGTTCGTTTTTGATAAAATTTAATGCGTTGTAAATTAAATTGTTGTTTACGAAAATTTATAATTATGAGTTCAAAAGTTACCGAGATAAAAAGTGAAAGCAAAGTGCTCGTAAGTTTTGTAATAGCACATACATTTAAAGTACGTTTTATACGTTTAAATCGAGAAGAGTCATGAGTCATAAATTGTAAAAAGTTGAAGCTTAGAGAAGGATTCAACATAGATTATGATACTACATGTTTGTAAAACTTTTCACACGAACAGTATATGTATACGTCTATGATAAATACATTGTCATTGTCATAAAGAGGATTTACATTCCCTATGGATCTAATTTATCTGATTTGGAGAAAAGCGGTTGAACACATAGCCTCCAATTAAAAGACGGTGAAAAGAAAATGAAAATTAAAAAGGGGAATAACACATAATGAATCATCTTTATTAACCTGAAGTTTGGGGTTGTTGCTCGCTCAAGGGTCTATTTTATCACCACTCCTTTTCTTAATTTACACTTTCCGCCTAATAGACGTTTTTAACAGCTATAAAGTTCATTTGTATGCATACGACACGTATAGCTTTTATTTCCTTTAGAAACTTTAAACTTGAAAAGCCTTTCGAACCTTTAGAAACTTTGAACAATTAGAAGTATTTTGATAGATGGCAGTGAAATATAACCTGAGGTTCAACTCAACATAGTTAAAGGTTCATAAGCTTTTAATAAATAAATTTGAATGGAAAAACCTGCTTTCATTTTGAAATTGATATCCATAATAATAATAAGTTGAATCCGTTTACCTATACTGTGTAATAATTTAATTTCTAAAGCTTATCGATATATTTCAGATTGATAATATCTAAAATAATTAAATTGGGACTAAATTATACTTACCCATCTCCATCCAAAGTGATTTTAGTATCGGCTAAAACGCGTAATACCAAACCGACGGTTGTAGTTTCATTACAATCGATCCCCAAAAGACAAGATTCTTCAGCTTTAACGCCAATCCTGGATACAACAACCAAATACCTAGTTCTAGTGGGATGAACGCTTTCCAGTTTGACGGCCTGTAACAAAACAAAACGGCGGCGTGAAAACAAATACATTCGTACTATATACAGAGTTGTGCAAACGCTTTTATGCTGTTTTTTTTTTCGGGAACGAAATTTATGGCGGACACGAGCTACGACATACGCTTACGGCTCTCTTACGCGCGGGTTCCATGAATTCCGTCACGTTCGTACGGTCTATGGTTATGGGTAGTAGTACCATAGACATGCACCTAACGCGCGCGCGATGTGTATCCACTTTCACTGTTATGTTTCTCAGTGTGCGAAGAAACAAACGCACATGCACACGCACCAGATTCAGATAAGAATAATAAATCTGCACGTGACTGCGTAACGTTCGCCCGGCAGAAAGTAAAAGTTATTACCAGATGCCGAGCCTTTATTGATAACCCTATCTTGAGATGTGAAAACGTGCCCAGTACTCTCTTGGTATAAATAGTACTAAAGAAGTTGGTGGAAAGTGAGTTAGTGGTTTTACTGGATAATTACTTGTCAGTTTAGTTCTTTGATTTATCATCGTTAGCAATTCAAGTTGGGATGAACTCCGTCCCAGTCTATATAAAATATGTCAATTTTAATCCACTACACATATTCTCTCCATACTATGCAGTAGTTAATAAAGACTTAAGATAGCAAAAAGAGACGAAAGTTAACACTAATAACTTCGCTGACTCATTATAAAATTTAATAGTATAAAAATTATAAGAAGATCAATATTATTAGCTTCTATTAAATGCCATTGAATGTTTTTCTTTCCTGTTTTCTATCTCAACATATAACAGGAGTAGTTCTTAATCACTTCCAATCCACTCAGGTTATATTTAGCTGTCGTAATTACCTGGATTGCCACGAGTTGTCACGTAAACGTGCGTTTAATCCAACACCAGGGTAAAGTAATTGGATGATACCTTTCTCTCGTTTTCATTATTCCGTCCGGCGTGTTGTTAAAAGCTCTGACCTTTCACCGTAAATGTCACAGGTGTGGGCTTTGTGAAACAGGTGACTGTGTACTTTTGTCGCGACGTTCTCTGACATTTTAAGGTCGTTAAAATCACGTTCAAAAAACAAATAAAACATATGCAGACAGTAATTACTTACTGAATCTAATGGAACCATGTGATTCTATGTTATCATTTATGTGACTCCGATTTATTAAGATTATTAATTAGGAAGTATTATATTTAAGTAATGCGTTGAAACAAGTTACTGCAAATCCACAACGAGGCGGGCGCGGTGGACCGGTTATTTTACAAAAAAATCAGCCAGTCGTTAAGTTATTTTTACAGAACGTTTGCTATTTTGGTTTTGGACGAATTCCAAGAGTTCGTCTAGTATATTTTGTATTCGGGGCTAGTATCCGTCGGCTTCATGGGACACGTGGGATATTTATGCCGGAATAATGACTGGTCGAACTTGAATTCGCTCATCCATCTTGATCTTTCATGAACAAACCCATTACATACTCATTACAGAATATACAGGGTGAGATGTACTTGATATTTTGATTGGATTTATACCCATTTTGTTGCAACATCCTGTACATTAGAATGCAGTTTTTTTCTTAAATTTACTTTAAAAAACAATCTCGGTCAAGTCAGCATGCAAAATTCTTTGCAAATTTCAACTGTGAATATGTCCAGTACAATGGCATACTTTCGAGCGGAATGCTTTGGTGATTACTGAATGGTTGCTCTAAATGCTCTTAGTGTAACCACGTTTTCTGGCGTTCTAACATTCTCGGATACGCCAGGTGATTTCCTTTTAAGTATCGATACCGTTGACAATTCAGAAATATTTAAAAATACTCTGAGACAAGAAATGAAATTGTTTAAAGTAGTAAAGAATTTATTAACATTTTGAATCAAAAAATTATGTAAAATAATTTAAATTCATTTAATTTATTAAATTGCAGCGTCCAACTTTGTTACGCCTAGAATTTTGATACTGGAGAAAAAATGAGAATGTTTTAAAGTTAATTCTGTTACACCATAAAGGATAAAATGCTTGATGTTCTTCCCCAACTTTATATCTCCAACTCCTAAACTTTCAAAGATCGATTATCCAAACGAACGTGTTCAATTATCAATCGAGGTTTAAAAGCTCAACTTGAAATTCGCATTAATCACTTTCCCAAGTGTTTGGCAAATGGGATACCGATTTTCGAGAATTCAATCGGTCCCCCCGATAGGAGATTTACTCTTTTAGATTTCAAGTGGATCTTAGCTTGGACGCATTCCAACGATTCAAAAGGGTTTCAACAGATTTAAGACTTATTATTTATCATTCGCATTACTTTTCAAAGTATATGACAACATTAGGGAAACAAGAATGTGTAACGTTTTATGTAATGTAATGGTGAGTCAGGTCTGAACCAATCGGAACGTGACGGTAACGGTTCCGTGGCGAACGCTTTAATTTATTTATCGGGCGAAGGTAAACTTGGAGTTTGCGGAAATTGCAGGTGATAATTCAAATGGGACAGGTGCTTATCGAGTAACGTTAAAGGCGAGCCGAAGAAGAAAAACGGAAAGTCTTATTTAACGGTATAGGTGGATACCAATCTGTTAATTTGCAATTTCCAAACAACGTTAATTGCTTGTATTAGTAATCTTGCGAACGTGTGCGGCCATCGAACATTCGAATATGTATGCGAGAAGGCATTTGCGAAATAACTCGTTAAAGATTGAATTTGTTAGTATTGATGGATTGTGGAGTGTTGTTTTGTTTCTATTGCATCATATCGATAGATTTGAAATAGAAGTGGTAGGAAAAGAAAAGGAACTTGGAATTTTGCCATATCATGAAAGATAATTCATCAAAATCATTTCTACTTTTATTTTACACATTACTTTTGAATAACAACATGTAGTTTTTGTTATCTCTTATTTACTACCAGGAAATAAGTTTTTCGTTACACTCACTGCAATAATGACATTCCTACCATTAAAATTAAATTAGCCAATCTCCGCGGCAAACTTTTTCCAACTTCCCGGTAGAAATTGTAGGTGACCCGTCCTCGTAGCCCCACATTAGTGCTTCTTTGTTGAAAACCTGTTCTTCGTGTAACAGTATTCGAGCACGGCGGCGCCCGACTTTTTTCTTTTTTGCTCGCGTAACCCAAATTATCGCGTTTCTTACATCTCCTGCTTCTTTGCCCGGAGCAAAGAGCACATCATCATCCCGCGCTAAACGGGCGCGCAAATTCTTTGTAACAACAAATATCTTGTCGAGGACGGTGTGTAGTGAAAGGAAGCGGACGCGCCGTCGTGAGCAATCAAAAGAAAATTATGAAGCGTATAAATCGTTGTACCGTTAGCACGAAGAGAAGGATCGTGTGTATGTGTTCAGGACTGGATTTTGCAACACTAAACAACAATTAAAACTAAAATGTAGTAAACTGCCATATATAAACTAAACGATAAATGTTTATTTTATTTTATTTAAATTGAATGCTTTGTTTGGCATTTTTATATTCGAAATAAGATCTAGTCCGGATCTGTACATTCTTAAGAGTTTATGCTGGTTTCCTTATTGCGAGTCGTTGTCAGATGTCAACCACAAGAGAAAGACGAGTAAAACAATGGGGACAACACTACTCAGAGTATCTGTAACTGACACTGCACTGAATACGTACTATTATCTGTTCTGGAACTGAAGTACGCTACCTCATTGTGTGACTGATAAAGTTGAAAAGGTTTAGTTTATCGACCCAACCACTGTCAATGCCGGCGACAACTGCGCGAACTGAAAGATCTTTTTCAAAGTTATCATGAAATCGATTGTTTCAAAACAAAAAACCTTTCTAAAAATTTTTTGTTACTGTTGCAACATTGGACCACTTCTTCCTTATTATATGTTCTGTTAGATATAGTATGATTTTTACAATAATTACATTATAAATATGATAATTGTATCACTTAATGTGTTAAATTATCAATCATATTGTACAGTTAATAGTAAATAATTAATTTCATCATAAATAATATTATTACCGACAACCTTATAAGACGCCTATAAAAGATTAATAACTTATTAATAAATGAAAATTAAAAAAAAATACAATGGTAGTTAAACAACGTTAAATGATATAGCAGCGTAACCCAATAAATTAGTGTTAAGATATCGTAAAAGTTGTTTATAACTAAAACTGTTGCTAAAGCAATATAAGTAACACCTGTATTTATTATTCACAGACGTTTATACGCGTGAAGCATTCGGATTTTTAGTCCCATTTATCACTACGCATAATTCCAATATCGACGGGCGTCAAGCGTAACGAATAGTAAGAGTTAACACACTGTTTTGCATAAATACTCTGTGGTTATAAAACAGGTGGTTAATTCGCTTAATTGTATTCGGTCGAGTTGATTGTTTACCTCGAAAGTGAACTAATGATTAATTCAAAAAAGATAATTGTGCTCTTATTAATATTCACAGATACATAGTTACTGATATAATGATTTAGTATGATTTAATAAAAAAAATATTACTAAATGTTGCACAAGAGATACGTCGATTAGCATTAATTTCCAATTAAAATAAATGTCACATGAATTAATAGCGATTACGGTCGCGTTCCGTGGTTTCAGGTTGAGATAAAAATTAAAAAGAATCATATGGCATTTGCAGTTAACGTGCTGAGAAAATTACTCAACCACTACACTGCTCCTGTGTCAGGTGTGTAATTTGCCGGGTGGGGTTATTAAACCATTCTAAAGATTAAAATTTGTTTATTTAAACAAATGCGCCGGTACTTTAAGGAAGATTGATGTTTAACATCAATTTTGAGGTGACGTGAATGCGTAAATAAATGTTTGAACAAAGTACAATTGGCACCGGTTTTAACAATGTTTAATATCTCTTTAAAAATTATCAAGTAATAAAGTATATACCGTATTTTCTCGAATCTAATCCGCACCCTTTTTACAAATTTTATATGCTCTAAAATCAAATGCGGATTACAATCGGATGTGGATTACATTGGAAAACCAACTTTTTTACCATCATTGCATTGTTAAAATCGAGGTGCGGATTAGATTCGAGTGCGGATAAGATTCGAGAAAATACGGTACTTATAATTCGTCGCCTACAAATTAAATATTACATGCTACCTTTTTGAAATCCTATTTTGAAATGAACACCCATATCATTACAAATAACTTTCCAAAATAGTCTAGAAGGTAAATGCGATGGCATGTCTGCGGTCATCTGCGGTGCCCATATTAATACAGTGCGCTCGGAAGAGACTCTCCGTTTGTCTTTTTGGCCTGTGGGTCGTATGGCGTGACTCACTGCGAAAATATTAATGTGACTGACCTAACGTCTAGTGGGATTCGTTGTGTATAAATACGACAACCGCGACAAATTTACAAAATAAATTAAACTAAAAATCTCTTAATTAAATATTTTCAACATTTTACTTAACAGGTTAATCTTACAGTACAATTAAAACGTAAATCAAGATACTGATAATTAGTATCCTTGACGAGTTCACTGCCGCCGTTTCCGAAGTAGTGAGAAGAGAGCCCTCAAGTTCACCTGCCGCCATTTCAAAACGCACGCAGTTGTGAAGAGCTCTCTTTATTCACGAGCGTTCGTTCTGCTCCTTTTGGCCTCGAGTTCTTTTCAGATCGCCCCACTTTTATAATTGCGTTCATTCTTTGCCCTTTTTATTCCGTTCTTTGATCGTGACCCGTAATTATTTTCACACAAAAACGAATTACAATGAAAAGTATTAAATGAAAATCATGTTTTCAAATAACTTCCCATATTTTCAAGTCCCTTAATTTGAAGGATCAAAATTGATCGTTTACAAGAAATACTACTTTATAGGGAAACATTTACTTTCTATGCGCGTTTATGCACTTACGTATCAAAGTAAAAGTAATACGCTCCGTTGAGCAATGAAAACCGAGCGTAAGCACAAATAACAACAAACGCCCGTGTAATAAATAAATCGGCGCACAAATGCTATAAATAACACGGCTATGATAATCAACGGCGGAGCTTTAATTACTACGTGATTTACCAAGACAATTAATTATGTGGATAAATCAAAGATAAGGAACATTAACGATACAACTCAAACCAACAAAATGTTAATTAAGTATTTATTATTTTACAAGTTTGGCAAATATTCATTAGCTCAATGATCTAAAATCTGATATGCTTCGGACATGCGATAAAGACTTTTGGCAGTAATGATCTTGTAAGCCACACTTGGGAGTTCGTTGTAAGGTGAATACTCTTGTAGCGTCTACATTGATCTACTTGGAATTCAATATTTGATGATTAATATGACAAAATCCTTAGTTTAAGAAGCGAATCTCAGCCAAATTTCTACCTAAACACAGTAGGAAATTCTGGAGTCTCGCCATTTGTGTACAAATAGTGTACAAAATATAATATTAGTTACTTGTAAGCATGATAAATATGAATATGGTTTTGTCACAATGACCATGACACTTTGTAGGGTCCAAAATCCAAACAAACAGAAAGTCTAATCTGTCGATGATTAAGCATAATAAAGTTCCGTAATCCAAGCTGAGAAATTGGAGCGCCTCAGCTGGATTCTATCCACCGCTCTTCGAGTTGCTGTATATATCCATAATTTCGATTATCCAGTTTCGGCATTACTTTCCACTTTTCGTTTTTAAGAAAAAAATTTGCAATTATTCTGACTGGATGGTGTCTAGATCATCTATCTGAAAATCCTCGATACTCCAATTCTTTAAACTACTATTATTTACAATTTGTGCTATAATTTGCTATGATAAAGACCATGAGTGATGTCCTCTAACCAGAGAGCCAACAAAGCGTCAATCATCAAAAATGTTTTTTATTTTCTTATGTACCCGAATTGTTTATTTAAACTTCTGTAAACTAAACTAAGTTTGTATTGAATTCTTCAATATAATGTTTGGTGTTGTCGATTAAACATTGACTTTGATATCGTTTATATATCTGCATCTCGTGTTAGAAGTTACTATACAAAACCAACACGCGAACGAAGGTCGTTTATATTCTCCGATTTCTACTAGAGGGCGATAGCGGACACGTGCCTGTGTGATATACACGAAACAAAGGATCTCGTCGTTCGCATTTACATTGCAAGGTCTTAGGCGCGTCGCGGTCTGGTGAGTAGCAGACCGTCGACGTCCAAATACATCCAACCGGAATATTTTAGCACGTTTCTGACGAAATAACATCCCGGTATGAGGACGCAAAAAAATAAGATAAATTTTATAACATTTATGCCTTATGTAATCGTTGTTGGATTGTGAAGGTTATTTTTTAATGCCACGTGCTAATAAAGTCTTTTGCTTGGATTAGATCAATAATTCATTCAACAGAGTGCCGGTAATTTACGAGTAATAGAAACGGTGATAAGTAAATCTAAAGGTTATTTCGAAGTAAAATCTGTCTTTGTTTATATTGCGTGTAATCCGGATTTAAAGCGTCGTAATTTATTTTTGGAATTTTGGCAAGGTTGACAGGACCGAGTCAATGCATCTCGTGAATCTTTGTGTTTCCGTGTCGACTGTTCAAATTTTTGGGCACGTTCCATGGCTTAATAACGCTATAAATATAAAAATATTCTGACGTACATCGCACGAATATTTTCTACAAATATGGTACTAAAAAAGAACGAAAATAACAACTAAACGTCGTTAGTAGTATTCTTAATTAACGTATATGCTACAACAAACACAAACTATCTCGTGGAATTTATCGTAAACGAGCACTAACAAGCCGATGTGATGCAATTGTGACATAATAACGACCCTTAATTGCGCGGGTCGTTGATCCCAGCATAATGCGACCGTTAATAGGTAACGATATCTTTATGACCGCTTGACTTCATGAATAATAAACACGAGTTCCAAGTCGCGACCACGAAGAGGCGAATGTTTTGCGTGTCGTTGATTAAAATCTTCAAGCAATTTATAGCGAAAATAAAGATAAACAATAGATACATAAAAAAAATCACTTTAACTTTAAACAAGATTTTCCAATTTTCGTTTATGAACTTACCATTTTCAACGTTTCTTCAGGTCGTAAAAGATAAAACATAGACTGCAGGTGTTTTTGAATTTTACTGCCATTGGCACCGGTTCGTCTACTAGACTTGTGAGCCTCTGCCGGCAACACGAGTGCCGTACCCTTTCCAGCAAAGTAACATTCGCTGAGACTGTAAAAGAAAAGAGAAAAAATTTAGTATTAAATACATCTGTGGTGATTACAATTATATGCAAAAATATGGGGAAAAGTTTTATAACAAATAATAACTTTATGTTGTTTACTATTCTGATTACTATAAGTTACAAATATTTCACATGAACTTTTTTCTTATTTTTGTTACACCATGTTTGATCATTTAACCAAGACACGAAGCTCACCTGCCGACATCGACGTCGGTTTTCAAGTAAATGTAACAATGAGGATCCAATATGGAAACACCTTTATTTTTCGTCACGATCGCGTATCTCAGTTCGTTAAAACCACGTACTTACGGTACCGCGCGCTAAACTAATGAAACCTAGACTAAACTCGGTTACAATAACGCGATGTTCAGACGTCCAACTCGCACAAAAGTCGTAGGCGGTTTCGAACCGCACGAAATGATATTGTACACGTCACTAACGCTTTTAATATTACGTTACGAATATGAAAAAAAAAAGTTAGTATTAAAAAATAGGTTACGTTTTTGTATCTTTCGATAATATCTAACACAATTGTAACTAAAGCCAAGGGGCGTATCTCGTATATCATCCAACACTGACATATAATCTCTATTTAAACCCTACTAGAAGTAGTAAACTAGATAAAAAGGAGGCGGAGTCCTCGCCCTAATTTACATATAGATTCGTTTCTTTTGGACAACCTCGAACGTATTTCGAGCCGTTCGTTTACAGTTATTATAAAATAACGAATGTCTATGCCAATTTATCGCTAACGTAAGTGTGCAGTAATTATAAAAGTACTTTTTAAAATATCTTATACATAGTAGTAGTATTCACTAAAATCTTATACCATATTTTAGTAATTTAAGAATATAAGAAATCTTATAATTAAAAAAGTATATTTTTTTGGTAACAAAACTGTGTTAATCTGGTGGCCCAGATATATTGAACGGCGTATAGCCGTTAAACCTTGGCACTTTTCGGATAAATATCTTTGGATACACGTGCGACGACAACTAACGAACCCCCAGCAACCAGATGTTGGCAAAGTACTTTACAAAACAATTTTAAATCTAAAATACTAACCACTTCGTTTAAGAAATATTTGTAATAAATAACTCCACGCATTTTGCGATTGAACAAGTATTTGCGTATCTGACAAATTACAAAACAACACTGAGATTACGAGAGTGCGTTTTACAACAGATTAAGATAATAGATTAACAATTTATTTATACGTAAAATAAAAGCGAAATTTAATGTCATTACAAAACTCATCTCAAAATAATATTTGGTTTTAAATCTTAGGAAAAATGATTTAAATCGTTGTAGTTTAGCAAATTAGTAATTATTTAGATCAATTTAGTGTGGTGTAAGATATGATGCAGTATAATCTAAAACTTGGCTTAGCACTCTAAGTTCTTCTGTTGGTGTCGAATACATCACATAGTTAGGACCTTGAAACGAAATATATGGTTATGTCTAGAATTTAATCCGTTCTTTATACCTACATTGATTTACGATTTTTTAACTCTTTGCTCCAATTGGACGGTGCTGCTTTAGGTGTTCAAGTTAGTCTCTAGAAGACTATGCACTGCTTAATATGGCTGACCTTTAAGCAACATATCTAGCGAGTTGATTTACCCAAAATTACCAGTGGCCTATGTTATTCAGAAGTTGAAGCTGAGTAGTGATGCTCAGAATGTTCCCAGAGTCAGTAGACTCACTAACTGGGGAGATGAGACTAGTGTGTGAAGTCGAGAGTAAGCACTGATGGATCGCATACGACAAGAGTTTAAGTAGGCATCCAGGAGTGTGGTTTCGTAAATCTGTGATCTCTAATTCTAACCAAGCTGCTCGGTTAATCTTTTGCAAAACTCGTCGATACTCGACCGTAGATCAGTGGAAACAACCATAGGACCCATATTGCTTTCACGACGACAAAGCTAGCTGCCTAAATAAACTGGCCTGTCCAGAGCCCAAACCTGAACCTCATTGAGAACTTCTGGAGCTAAAACGAAGTTATTGGTAGATAATGTAATGCGTGAGAAGAGAGACTGGCTACTCATACCTACATTACGGAGACTATTTTTAATACCAACCTTGAAACTGCCATGATAGGCCACCCCCTGAAACCCCAGCACTATATATCTTCTCTTCTATACTCTTCTCTCTACTTTTTATGCATTCTTTATGCATCTAGGTTAAACAAAAATTAAAAAAAAATAATAATCGTTTATAGTTTTAAGGAGTTTTTGTTCCATTTCTGAAAGAAATTGGATGAATCACATTTGTATTATACAGGTTCTTAAAATGCTTAAAAATCAATGATTAATCCGGAAATTCATCCGACCAAAAATAAAACGCCAACCAATATTTTCGAATATACGTTATACAAATGCCATAAACGTGAATCAGCAACGTCAATCAAAAGTAAAATTGGACCCACCATATTATTATTATTATTATCTCAATCTGTTCCACAAACACAAAATTATACCTATTCATGTTAGATTTTTTTATCACAATAATCAATAACGTATGTTCATTGGAGAACAGTAAACGAGAAAAACGAGACGTATACATGAACTTTTCTTGAAAATCATAGTTAAAAATTGTTATCATTTATCCCTGTAATTCAAGAACGCTCTGTATAGATAGGGATCCCATTACCATTTCCTTGGTTGATTGCGTGTAATGGAGACTGCACATACACCGTCAACTTAAATCATATCCCGTGGGCTTTTAAAGAGCACAATGGTCGTTCACCTGTCGGCAATAACTGTAAACAAACTGGTCTGCCGGGAGAGAGAGCCCCAGACTGGAAGAAGAATCGCCCGCGGGTTCAGTACGGATAGTTTAGAAAGGTCCCGTTCTTCGCTCGAAGATATCTTTACTGCAGCAAATCGTAAAAAAACTTCCTCCTATCATTCAAAAAAACTAGTAACACAAATTCTAATAAGAAATAGCACAAAAAGAGAGTCTGTCAAGATTAATTAACTATTGAGAAATTTTCTGACTCTTTGTTATTGGAGGCCGTGAACCTGAACTATTCGTTTAGGAAAACGTAACAGTTTAACGTAATAGCCTTTTTCGGTAACGGCTGGCCCACTTTATACGGCTTTTGACTTTCGATTGTGCAACGGCATCGGCCTTATTTAAAAGACCGTGCCAACTCTCGCCTTTTCGACGTTTACACTTTTTTAGCCGCTCTAATTACCAATATTGCGAAATAGTATATTGGCGCAAAGGTATACCAGACTGTTGGAATGTTGGTTAAAAAGCCAGTTGGCTATATTACGTGAACGTGATTTTAACACAAAATATAAGCGAGCCGAATTAAGTAACTCGTATTTCAGAGTTCAAATAATAACACTTCAAAATCTAGAGAAATAATCAAACAAAGGAAATGATTTTCTAATAAACATCAGAGTAGAAAGTTTCACATATCTTAAAAAAAAACTAGATGAAATTAAAGTAATTGCGTAGAATGTATTACTAGGTTACTAGAACTTCCTTTACACGACGACTTTACGTTAAATCGTTGTGTGATTTATGGTGTTCTCTTCGGCTTATTCCTGCCCTCGGGGCGTCGTGACCGAGTGCACTTAGACCGACGTGCATTATCACTAATGTCTCTATAATTTCCAGACAATGGGTCGATTGTTAAAGCGCCGTGTGCCACGAGAGATCCGATAATTAGGACGATCGATCTCGCATGCCCGGGGAAAATTGAACAAATTTTCTCCCGCGAAGTGGTGAAGGCGTCGGAACGTGAAAGCGGCCACCCTGAAGAAATTGAACGCTGGACGGTATATGCATCGCCCACGATATGAATCACGCGATCCGTAAAAAAAGCGGAGGTCGCCGAACCGTTTCCGCACGGTTCTGTTAAGTAGGACACGCATCGCGAAAAAGGGGAAAAGATTCGTTTACATTCGCAGCAGACCATTGTTCGACACAGGTCGTAAATAACTGACTATCGCGAGCCTTTGTGACAACTGACAATAGGTCGCCAAGTAATGGATATTCTACGAAAAGTATGCCAAAACCTTACAAATTAAAAAATCTAATAATGTTTAACTTCAAAATGCTCACAAAATGTTGCCAAATTAATTATTTGTAAATTTGAGGATTTTTTCTGTTGAACAAAAACTATTAAGAACAATTGCATCGTATAGGTATGGTGTACTGTGATTTGCAATACATGGAGAAGGTGCTACTTATTAGGAACCATTAAGAGACATTTGGAGGAACCGTAGCTATTCGGAGGAATTAGAAGCCATTTTGAGGTGTATCAGAAATCATTATTACATTATTGCACTAGAATTTAACTTGCTTCAAACTTGATAACAATGTAATCATTCAAATAAGTAACGTCAAAATTTTTCTATCAATATTGTCTCTTCTCAAGATACTTTCATGATCATTCTTAAGGTAGAAAACGTAGATTAAAGATTCGCTCCATATGGTAGTATCCTCTTTTAGTATGACGTTCAGGTGTACGTCCCAAGCTTATAATAGTTATCTTAAATGGGTGTATTATCCAAGCAGATTTAGCTCCGTTTATGACCATAGCACGTGGCAAGATAGCCGCGGAAGGAATGAATGTGACATTAAGTCATGGTAGGTGAACACTCACACTTTGCAAATTTCACCATAGCTTTTAAGAACGCGAATGTTATCAAATATAGCTAGCGGTCGTTTACATTATAAACGATATTCGTAACGAGCGATTCATTATGTATACACAACGTGCGGAAATTTCCCACGCGTTATTACCTCGAGAGCGATAACGGCTAAGAGCAATTACGCGCGATCTGTTACTTGAATGTCACCGGACGAGCAAAACCGTGACGGTTCTTTTAGTCACAGCAACGTTATAATTCCTTAAGTGAACGTGTGCAACAATAACGACTTTCTCCGCGGATGCATTCTCTTACAGATGAAGGGAATTGTCATAGAACCGTAACTTAAACGTGAAGAGTACAATTTTCCATTTTCCGGTGATTTAAAATTTAAAACCGACGCACAGTGGTCTAAATTCGAAAAAACCCGAACAAAAATATTTTAATGCAGTTTGGGTTGAGATAATTTTTTGAAACTTGGTATGTGGCTATAGGACTATATGCTAAAGACTTTGTGAACTTTTCGATCAAATATGTCAACCGGAAGTACTAATTTACTTGAGGCCACAGTCTATTTTTTTCATATAATTTAGGTCCTTAGAATTGGATAAATACAAAATTTTATACAACGCTATTAAATCGTGAAGGATAGCTAAATACAAAATTGTTTAAACTAAATTGGTTATATAGTTTACTTCGATGTAAGGTTTCTATAAATAAATCTTTAACTACAGAGTGTCTCACATATCTGGTTCGTTAGAACTTTTTCAGGTTCCACTATTCGTACAATTTTGAAATTTTGGTAGCATGGGTTGTTCATTCGGAACTTTCAATCTAAAATATTTTCAAGATGGCTGCCACTTCCGGTCTACCGAAGTAGACCATAACTTCGTTATTTTAAATGGAATGCTATAGTTTTTATTACACCATTTGATTGTACGTAAAAAATAGGTCAACTTTGATAAAAGTTATTGGTACCTAGCGTTTTTTGTTTTCGAGTTATTTTGGTTCTAAACTTTTTTTGGTAAATTTCACCATGCTCTTTAAAACCCCATATCTCAGCCAACGTTCATTCAAAAAAGGTCTAAATTGGTACGATTATTCTTCAAGTGCTGTCAAGTAGATTGTCATTTGTTGTATCGGAGTATCTTATACAGGCTGGTCCAAAATTGAATTATTGTTTCTCCATTTTCAATGGCGAGAAAGTAGAAAATTTTAAATGGAACGAACCATGCTTTTTTAGCCTATCAGAAATGGACTTTAATTATCTATAACTTATCTACGTTGCTTAACAATATGTGTTTCTTCTTGTTCTGTTTCAGACCATTCTTCGTCATCTTCATCTTCGTTGCATCCTGCCTCATATAGCTCTTGTTCTGATTCTTGTTCTTCGTCATATTCATCTTCTTTTTCGCCATCTTTTTCTTCTTCCTGGTCTTCTACATTGTCTATTATAAGTAATCTTTTAGTCTCGATACTCATCTTTTTATGTTTTCTAGAAATGTGCTGTTGAAAATTACTTATAAATGGATGTGAGCTGGGGGGGGGTGAAATGGGGCTGAGTAGCAGTCTTTTAAATAGATCTTCATTCGTATCCAGTCTACTACATTTCCTTGTGTGGCTCTCTCTAAATTTTCGGATTTTTTTGTTATTAGCTTCTTGCGGATCTTCCGACAACTCTCCAATAGGTAGTAGAGCTTCTTTAATGACTGCAGATCCATGTATCAAAATTTTATGAACGCTGGTTGGCATATAGTACCAACTATAAAATGGACGTACTTTTCGGCAGTTTTGAAACAATATTTATCAAATTCATTGTAATTAATATTGTACCCACTGTTTATTGCAGCCAAAACAACGCCAAATCGCTGTATTAGTTCCTCGTCAATTCCTTAAATGAAGTATAAAGTGATTAGTACATGCGCGCTTACTATAAAATTGTCATAACAGTAATCTCTGATGATAATTTATTAAAACTACGTATCAACTAGTCACCTTCCAAGTTCTAATTTCTAATCTATATGAAATGTGAGGCAGACACACAAAAAACCGAATGTATGCATGGAGAACAGACAAACCAAACTTAAAACCTTCTAGCTCTACCGTTCATCTGTAAAATTTTTGCTCTGCATAAATAACATTCCATTCCAGATGATTCCTTCAAATTCCCATCAAAGAATTACAGACCTACAACATGTATGAATAATTCAAATAAAGTTTTAAGAAAACGAAGACTTTATACCTTGCCATCCACCATCGTGAAATAAAGAGAAAAGTTAACAAAACTTACACATTTTGAGGTATATGGCTGAAGGGAGCTTATTTGGTTTGAAATATATATTTTTCTTCGGTTCTTATAAGAGCGGCATTTTCATGCACCCATTGTAATCTAATCGGTCAAGAAAACCGTATAGATTATGGTGTGGGGTTCTTCCACAATACAATATTATTATCATTGTCTTCCAATCGTAATGGGACTAGGAAGACACAAATAGCGAATCATGTTTTCCCTCTGCATTTGTGATGAACTTTTGTTTATAAGTCGAATGACA
This sequence comes from Onthophagus taurus, assembly GCF_036711975.1. NCBI lineage: Eukaryota > Metazoa > Arthropoda > Insecta > Coleoptera > Scarabaeidae > Onthophagus > Onthophagus taurus. Next base: position 9,728,224 of record NC_091967.1, read on the forward strand.
TCCGCTACCATCAAACCCCCACTTACAACGTAATATAGAATTTACATTTACATTTGGATAATTATCGAAACATTTAAAAAAAATTTTTTAAATATTATTTAATAAAACTGGTTCGAAGTGTTTCTGAAGAAAGTTGCAACATGGCATCCGAAACGTCAAACCTTTTCTTAAAAGATGCACGGCAAAACCCGAAAGTTTCTAGTGTTAGTTCTAGTTTTAGTTCTAATTTTAGTTCAATTAACTCCGGCCGTGAAAGCCTTCGTACTTACAAAAAAAGTAGATATTTCAAGTGTTCCAGTTTTTTGCCGCACTGTATCTAACAACCACTTCCGGTTGTTAGATATGCCTGAAACTTTAAGTCTGGTATTCTATTATTGTTATGCAAGTTTACACCAAATATGTGAGATTTATCTTTTAAGAAAAAGAATATAAGCATTTTATATGAAAACGGTCAAATAACACACTCAGTCACTGATCATCTTTGATCGTTAATATCTTGGAAAGGAGCAAGTTAAAGCAAGATGTGGTTATCATGTTATATAGAGCACATCTCAAAGAATAAGAATATTCTAGCGACAAAAGTTCTTCTTGCGTCTTCTGCGAGATATATATGTTAAAACATTTGGTTGTAACTTCAAGTAGGTGTTAATTAGCTTTAAAAGAAGTGCTTATTACGTATTTCTGCAAAAATATTTTAAATATTAGAAAAGTGCCAAATGAAGACCTTTCTATACTGTTCAAGATAGCTACAACGCATTGTCTTGAAAAAATGGAACACAATATATTTTCTTCATCTAAAGTTGTAGCATTTTATGATATTTAATACACAAGAATTGTAGTACTGTTTTACTGCGTACAGTTAGCACTAGAAAGTACATAACACTTTATTCCTTTCACCTCTCAGTCTATTAGGACCTAAAGTACATATAACATGTAAAAAAAAACGAAAAAAAAAATGTTGAAAATTTGATTTTCGTTCACATTTTACCGCTTGTGGACCACTGTGCGACGTGATAAATCTCGTAAGAGAAAGCTCAAGACTACACCCTTTTTACTATTGACCTTCAAATTAATTTATTTCACTTATCATTTTCTTTCAGGAAATGACTAAGTACACATTTAAACAGCGTGACCTTAGTACTAACAATAAATCAAAGGAGTATAAACTCTTATCTTGCGATAATTATTTGAGCTTAAAACGACTTTTTGGGATTATAAATGAGTCAGTGAAAATTAAATTTTAATTAAGTTAAAACTCTCATATTTTACACACAAGATATTATTTCCCTATAATCCCTTGTGATACATTGAATAGAGGGGAGTAAGTGAAAAATATATTCCCACGTGTGTCGAGTCGAAAATAGGGCAAGTTTCCATTGCTTTTCAGGCCAGGCACGTGTCGGCGCGCTGCAGTTACTCGATCTCGTGGGACTTTTCGCCATTGCGGGAGGAGAAAGCTGCAAAGTGTGGGCAGACGAACCGTCATTAGCACCGCCCTTGCGTCTGCAAGACCGATAAAGCAACTCATCCGTGGAGAAACGAACACCCAAGATAGAAAACCATAAAGTTGTAATGTCCTTAGATCCATATAAAGGCAAATAGGTCAACCGAAAAAGGTTCAAAATCTCTATGAGGGATGTTACAGCCGACACTACATTAAACTAATATCATTTTGCTACAAAACGAGTTCTTTCGATTTCTCTTGAATATTCACTACTCTTAAGAGGAACTTAAAAATCAGCATCACCGGATGGGTAAAATTCAATTAGATTAGATCGCCAATTTACGCGGCAGCACAGACGCTCCTCGTGCCGTTATTTACAATCTGATTAACCTCGGCGCTAAACAGGCCTTTTCAATTCGCCACGGGCGTTTAATTCGATGAATATGAATAGGGACGAAAGCCGGTTCGCGTTGCTAATGCAAGAACGTCGAGTAGTGAATGGGAATTTATCAGAGAGGTTTCGCGATCTAATGGCTTGGCGATACGCAAAATAAAATAAACGAGAAGAAACTCGATTGCATACGATCATCTGAACGCAACGACCAAAGAGACGTATATAGGTTAAAGCCCACACGTGTGGCCCCTCATCCGGCCCTTCTTCCCTCCCGACCCGTGAACTGCGAACTTCTCGGTTAGTGGGCTATAAGGTCAACTGCTACTGGCTCCAGATGCTGCAACGTCTATTGCGGATTCTCTATTTAGTATGCGCAACGATATATCAATTCCCAACTAAATGTAAAATCTAAATGAAACGTAATTTAGTAACAAATCAAATGTAAAATTATATGTAGTACTTAACAAACATGTATGTTACTAACAATTTTATGAAACTTGATTGGTTTAATTAAAATTTAACCCAAAAAATGACCACATAAAATTTTAATCTTAAATCTTTTTCTTATGCGGTTGAACGTGGGATCGTTGACTTCCAAGGGACAAAGACCCCGTTCCTCAGCAATTTACCCCAAGCGGGGGCAACACTTTCGATCACGCGAGGGTTGTTTGCCGTCGGCCATTGCCCCGACACTACACACACAAAGTAATCCAGATTGGAGAAAAGATAAGTCCGGAGACTGGCGCGTACTTTATTAATGCAAGGCGTCGCCAATTACCGACCGTTTCGCTCCATTTTTTCGTCTTCTCGTTGCCTCTCGGAGACAAAGCACTCCAGCATTCTTCGTCGGTGATTACCAGAGCCCGATTGTCCCGGCATTGTAACTCTGAAGGACTTCGTCATGCAAAGCCCGCAAGCTTAATAAACTGCTTCCGAAGAGAGTCATTACAGTTGAAACATGTAAAAATATGATAATAGATTTCTGGGGAAGCCAAGCTGAAACTACAGCAGTAATAAATGCCTGGTCATTAATAATCTTAATGTAAATTACGTCCTTGACATCGTAAATGGGGTTTTTATACTACGAAACTGATTTAACTACTTTACCCTTGAAAATAATCATTTGTATTTAAGTATGCATTTTTTTCAATTACAATAAAAGTGGTTTTGAAGGTTAGTATCTCTTCTAAAGAGTAAGGACGTAACCATCAAAGGACCTTTCAACAGGTAAACCACAACAGGTGCATCCATTAAGCGATTAAATCAAGTACAAAATTCAACCTCGTACGATTTCGGGGCGTATCCCAAAGGATCCTTAAATTACCCTAAAGAATCGTCCTATAAATCATTTTCGTCGAGGCGGATCCCGTTCTGTCAAGAAAAAAAGGATAGGTTACGTTACCAATTAAGGGACGTTACAAAGAACGCTTTGTGTATGGAAGAATTTCGTTGCTTTTTTTCCTTGGTCCCAGGTTGGTTTTAAGCGAGTACGATCAACGATGGATAATGCTCGACACTGTATCGCACAATATGGTTAAGGACGCGTGTTGTTACAAACGTTCACGCGCGCGTGAAATGAGTCAATGCAAACAGAGGATTGTCTGTATGTTTGGCTGTATATTTAGACGAAGAGATTAGTTAGACGGTGGAATATTTATCCTTGGCCTAAATGATCGTATAAACATTGCTTTCTAATTCTAGATACGGAACATTATTTGCAAAACATTGGGGTGCGTTGGCATTTGAACAGTTCAACGCACTGTTAATTTCGTTCCCATCGAATGCAATCTATTTCGTTTTACCCAGTTATATTAAACGATAAATCTAAATCACTGTTATTATTAATATGCCCAGTAACCTATAGTTAGTTGTCCGTCTATGTCCAATAGTAATTAAGTTTAACAGCTGGAATGCATCTTCATTACTGGGATATCGGCGAAGCTGTAACTCGATGTGATACTCTATTAAGCGTTTATGTGATAATACAACTTAGGTAATGTTCTAATATAGAATTTAACATGGGATAAAAAGTGGGTAGTAACTTTATATCCAACTCGATTACAGCACGGCGAAACAATAACGATCATTGTTCCCCTATTGACGACAACTGGATTCGTACGCGCTTCTATTGTTAGCCTACGAACAATCTCTCAACATTGTTGCACAACACGAGCATAATGGGGAAACCGAGATTCCTAAACAATGCGAGGAAACGCACCATGGTCTCTATAAACTATGTTTAATAATAGAAAAGTGACCGCGGCATGTAAACACGCTCGTAAACATTGATTGAACTGTCGCGTGGAGAAGCAATCTCGGTTTTAAAAACGGGACGGTACATGATTAATGATGTACGATGTAATGGGTCGGAGAGATTTTTACTTGGTAGTCGAGCACCGCAATTTATATGCTAATGTAGCGTTGACAATATAAGAGTCTCGGTCTAATTACCTTACGTATTACCTGGGCCTACCTTAATCCGCTTATCTGCTTTGTCAGGCTGCGTATAAAACTTACTACACCCAATATATGCATAGGAAAACGTGCCAATCACGTTCATATCGGTATATCAACACAATAATTTAACTTTGTTTTTTATAATTTTTTTAATTGACTTGCTAAACGGGTTTCGCTTTCGTAGGTTATGAGGTCGACAATCGTGTTTGATTGCACGCCCAAATAACAAAAACAGATACAAGTTATTTGATAAATTAACCTTGAATTGCCAGTATTTTTAATGGACCAACCGCGTTTTGACTTTCTGGTTATTATAAATAATGACGGCTACGTCACGAAAACAGTTTTAGTACTATTAGGCCTTTACAGCACTTAGTAGACCGAGAAGTCAGGGAACCAAACAGACCATGCTTCGCTATTATCGAGTTAAAAGGCGGTTTGTGGCTTCCATTAGTGGCGAAAGTGAATATGCGCTTGCATTCGTAGAATTGCGGAGTGCATGAGAAAAATAACATAATAATTGGGATAATTTACATTTGACGAGTAGAACGAGGTCACATAACTACTTATCGTTATGTTCTAGTTAAAACGTAAAATTATCTTAAAGACAACCAGTATTGCAACAATTGCTATTAGAAAACTTTCTCCATTGTTTTATAATAAGCAGTTATCAAAGATCAGAGCGTTTTAATCGCTCTCGATCTCGGCAAACCACGAAGCACAATCAGCCCGCAATTACCACGATCCTTCCACATAGCATCGTCCGCAATTAACGGTTTGTCCCGATCCACGATGACATAGACAATGGAGTCTCCCCATTTCTCCATGATGATTGCAAAACCTTTCTATTAAAATACCCGGAGTTGTGGCCTTTGTTTTTTCACTCGATTTACTACCGCTGTCTGTCGTCGCCTCGACGGTTTGTTACAATAGGAGGCTGTCATTACTTATTTATTTATTGGTCTCAAATTGCAGTGGGCAGCCAACCGACGCGAGTTAAAGGAGAAAGTAACCGGTGAAAGTGTTGAAGAGGTTGGCCGGTCGCCGACGGTTGCAAGGTTAGGTCACCGAAGTAGGTATTATTCTGGGTCAAAACATTGAAAAAGTTGTAAATTAGATGTACCGCTACGTTTTGCGTTGTCGGCATTTTAATTTTATAAAAAACAACTTAAATATAACAACAACATGAAAACAAGATATATGGCAAAACGATTTAACACTGTCTATGTATCAAGTTTTTATTTTCCAGAACCCGTTATCTGTCAGCGTTCAACCACAAATCAATAAATTGACAATCAACAATTCTCGCACAAGACGAATCGATACAAACCACTTTGATTTCGATTCACCGCAGCTGTCGTATGCGAATTCGATGGCACCAGGCCAGCAAAATAAGTGGGAAAAAAATTAAACCTGCCATTCCTCTTTTTCGTGTTAGCACCGTATCGCAAGGTCAGCAGGACAATTGAAAATTCATTAAGAGATACTGGCGCGAGTCGATGACGGGCATGATAAATCAAGCGCAACGAACGTTCAAGAGACAAAGGTCTATAAATTTTAAAACTAACTGACAATGCGGGGGAATCCGTAGATTCTTATCTCGCTTCCACAATAAATATGTATGTACGTTATGGTATCTTTATTTAACAGATCCTTTTCTAGACGATTATAACGAAACCATATTTAATATTTATTTGGCAACAAACAAATCGATGATCATGTCAAAATAGTTAAATTAAACAACAGCATCACTAATACAGATATATCCAGACAGAGAAAGAAAAAGAATCACCGACGATTTAAGTTAAGCTTCAAAGCACGAAACGCCTGTCTGCCACGTGTTTCACTGCGTATTGTTTACGTCTATTAACCCGTTGGATGCATAACGTTTGCGTTGGGAAACTATGTTGGCGGAAATAATGAATAATTTATAATCAGTCCCATTTTTCGTTTTTTGATGTTGACCACGTTCGCATGTGCGCATCATCCTGCCTATCGTTTAAGTCGTGATGGCATCTTGTAAGTTCACTTGCATCGTAGTTCCCACAAGTTTTTTCTTGGACATTTCCAGAGAATTTATTCCATTTATTCAAGCTTTTAAAAAAATTTCAAATTGACTACATTGAATGGTTGTTTACTAATATAAGATTTAGGAATTGCATCAATATGTGTGTTATGGTTCAATGCTTTATCATGATCTCGCATTGAACGTTCTCCAGATACTTAAACTGTACTCAATAGTTTCATGAACATCCTGTTCTATTAGAAAGTTTTACATGGAAAAAATCTGCTCCAAGTAGTATTCGAACCAACGACCCCTTGAAAACTATTCAATTACTCTACTAACCGATGAGTTATCTACGTAATTACCCCTCAGAATTTTTTCAGGACAATGTCCTCTTTTGTTATGTGTTAAATAGTCTATATTAACACATCCTGTATCATATTTTACTACGGAATATCGTGTAGATGTCGTGAGTTATCACATTTGGAGGGATAGGATGTAATCCGGTACACGTTGAAGAGGTGATTTCCTCCGGTGGGAGACTTGTAAAACAAGATAATTACGAGAAGGCGGCGGGACCACGTCACGGACAATAAACAATTTAAAACTGGCTCTGCTGGTGCTTTTTTCGATGCAATTAGACGTCGAAAACGGGCCGGCACAGTACACAGGGGCATAAAGCGAAAGGGACCTTGAGATTCCATGTCCGTTGCAAGGTAAACGCATCCAGAAGCCGGAGTGTTGCCCAGAATAAACCCTGTGCACACACAGAAACCGAAAAGGTTGCACCTCGATGAATCGGTAGTGTAAATAAGCCGGTGCGAGATTTTTACTTTCATCTTCCACGTTTACAATTTCAGGTGGGTATTTATAGAGATGATTACGTGAAGATATAAGTCGTTTTTCGAATGGTACTATTCGCGAAATATTTATGAGTGTAATCGCGCCCTGTATACACATCGACCGTTAGAGCTACCTACTATCATAGGTGTAGTGTAGTGTGTATAGTTGGGTTCAATATTTGAAAAATCATACCGCCACACGCGGAACATTTATAGCTGTCGCACTATAAGGAGAACCGCCATTAATTCGATGAATTATTTATTTGCACTCGCGCCGGATGTCGTTCGGTACTATTTTCCTTACAAGGTATCGGCGAAGGTTCATCAATAAGGATTTTGCGAGACGCGGGAAGCAATCGTTTACTTTTATCTGCGATGGGAATCGATAAATTCTTCGATCATGTCAATATTTACTGTAATATGCAGCAAACGAGAACATGGAAGTGTTAAATCCGCCAATGATCCCATATACGTCTCGCAACATAAACCGAAATGGTAACGTACGCGGTGATAAAGATTCTTAAAGACCTTTCTAATCTTGTATGCGAGAAACTCATCAATCTTGTAATATCAAGAGAACCCTTTGATTATCTACCTTCATAAACCTTACTTATGCTACAATCTTTGTGCCACGTTCGCAGGTTGGAAGAAATATGAAACATTAACTATTCTGAAAGGTGAGTTAAGCACCTCGTGTTGGCGATACGCTGTGATCGGCTGCATCCTTTGGTGCATTCAGACCGGCCCTCAGACTAGAGACAAAGCGTCATTTGAATGCTAACGTAGAATTATGTGCTAATCACAAGCGGTGAAAGCCAAAAGTACAGACTCAAGTATCCTATTAAAGACCAATTGAATACACCCGGCTAATCCGACGTTTCGCTTGAATTCATAAATAATCAGGAGCCCGCACAGTTGAGAAAGGTCAGGATAGATCCAAAAGGCGATATAAACCAGATATATAGTTATATATTTATAACTAAACTTATATATTATTATAAATCCACTACAGTTAAGGTATAATTTATTATAATGTTTGTTATATAACATACTGCAATTATCTTCAATTTTATATTCTTGACACATAGATCATTTAATTTTTATATACGCGACACTAAGATGAGTTGTCATAAAAATCATTATGTAACACTAGAACTATAGTAACAGATGCTTTCCAATTAACACAAAACCACTTCCTACATACATCGCAACGGGCGGATTTCGAATCTTCTGTCTGTTTCACCGTCGTTTCCTTGTTCGAGTCTGCCGATTTGCATAGGACCACCATTAAACGAAGGAAACCAACGTAAAGCCGTTAATTTGCCGGTCGAGACAGCGTCGGGGCTAATTTCGACGTGTTTATTATGATAACTGTATTATAATTACATGATTATACAGGTGGACCAAAAAATGTTATTACGCATAGCAGTGGAATAATTATAGGGTATCGCCTGAGGAACGAATGAGAAATCGGACAGCTCAATAGTTTACAGGAATTTATAGGAGTTCATTAGTTAAAAGTTGTTTAGGAATTTGATTATAACTGTGTAATCTCATATAAGTCAAATAAAAATGAGTATTTATTTTGCTTATACATTATTAAAAACTGTATAACTCAATTCGAAGATTAGTTTTAAAGATAAAGATGGTTGAATCAAAGTATGATGACAACTCCATCTTTTTCCTTTAAGATTCTCGGAAGATATACTACTATTACGGATAGAGTGACGGTCTCTGAGTTACGCCAAAGTTCGAAATTCCTTATACGTCGATGGCCAATCGTTGGAAAAACGGTCGGCATTCAGTCCTCGTGCAGACGAACCATATCTGGACCGTTGTCGGAAAAAAAGGCGGGCTCCACGGTGTTGTGTATTTCACGGGAACGACGCGGTTTCCACGGCATTTATGGGCGAAGAGCAGCGGGTGAGCTCTATACCCGCCACGGACTGCTGGTATTGAACGCGATAACATACGCCGAAGAGCCTTTGTACGTATATCTGCTGACTTATGTTCAAATGGCGCCGTTCAATATCCTAGCTTTAATACCTTCAGATATGGCATACTGTATGCGGGAACCTATTCTTTGCAATGTCGTTTATTGAAAATGTTAAAACAGGTACTCGCATAGACTTCTTCGTTAAAAGATCTATTATGTTACCAAGTAAATAGGCCAAGTCTTGTATCAAATAAACTGCTCGTAATACTATTCAATCAATTCGTTCCATCAAGACGATCATAAATTTAACGTATGATTAATAGATGGGAAAGTAAACTTTTATAGTTACACAATCATCGAACTTTACCGATAATAACGGTACGAAATCTAAAGGCATCTTCACGTTCTTGCATGACATTGATTGCATGTCCACTGAAAAGAGGTCTTTAGTAGAATTTACGTAGACTTGCAAACTTTGCTAAATGTCAAGCTTTAGAAAGCGTCTATTGTTCTCAAAGATTCCAGAAATTGCCTCAAGCCCATGGGCTGAAGCAAGAATTAAAGGTAAGTTAAATCAATCAACACATTTCACTTATCAACACTTCCTTATTGCACATACTTAATTAATTAACTCAGTACTCTCTCTTGACTTTCAAATCGGTTAATTACAAACAATTTTATTTTAGTGAGCAATAAACATCGATTTTTTACTTTTACGCCAATATCAGCAATCCATTGTTAACTCACCACGTTAGATAGCGTATCGAAAATTCCTTTTGGCCAGTTAAATAGCGAGGAGATATCGCATTTACGATACAAAAGAGTCACGAACTTATTCATAGATTATTTGAATGCGGAGCAAAATGATTCGAATAGTTTCCTACATTCCTATCTCGGTACGTTTAATATCAGGGATACAACCGAGTTTAATTTAATTGTAGTTGTCTGGATCCCAATGGATTTATACGTATAACTGATACATAGCCGATGTCATATTTACGACCATTTCGATTAACGGTCGGATGAATAAATAATGATGGGGAAAGCGGTCATTTTATTATTAATCTTAAAGTGGTCATTATTTCAAATAAGTTTATTGCTAAATTTGTAGGTTTCATTTATTTCTAACGGGAATTTGATGTGTCTGGAATTATTTATTTATTATTACCTTAAAAGCATTTCTTTTTTTTTGTCTTCGAATCGATAACGGATTACAGCAAAACTTTTATATAATGGAGTAGTACGGGGAACTTACTAGTTCTAGGTCGTTTTAGTTCAATAAAAATATACAACAATCTAGCGCTGAATAACAATTAAAACTAGAACTAACACTAGCACTATTAGTATGTAGAACTAACACTATACCTAGAACTAAAATCATTTGGGTTTAGCCGCACGTCTCTAGAGACGGCTAAACTCGAATGATTCTTGTTCTAGGTCTAGTGTTAGTTCTAATTTTAGTTTAATGAAAAATAGATTGAGATTTGATTAGAATAAGAATCATTACACTCCAAAACATCGCTAATAAGATGTGATTTGAAACGGGCGCGTTTTCGTGTCATTGTACCGTAAGCGTAATTTAATTGTAATTATCAGAACAACAGCGAAGACGGTACGCCTACGTTGCGCGGCGAGGACTATAAAGTTACAGTTAATGCAATTTCCAACGAATTGCAGACCATTATCGCCGGTAAGGCACGTAACGGAAAAATAACGATCTCTACGGTTAGCACAAAGGGCTTATATTTCAAAAAGCGGTCCATTACGGGAATATTAAGAATTCATTTTTAAGACGTGTTATTATTTATACGTTGTGGTATAAATTGTTAATAAAAAGGTACTGCAATTTTTTATTATTATTCAGCGCCACGTACTTGTACTACTTTTACCGGATTAATATATTACGGCTAACGGTGCCTTTAACAAGAAATCATAAAAAAATAACTCACATATACAAGTAATTTCCTGCCGTGCAATCAATTTTGTTCTTGTTGCTTGTAACTACTTTAGCACTATAATTACTGTTATCCAGTGACACTTAACTTTCTACCAAACAAAAATAACAAATTTAATTCAAAATTTCCATAAAACTTACAAAAAATTTCATCGTCGAAGGTCACCATTGTACCACCTCGGCCGCATGTTCCCTTCTGATTTCCTCATTTCCCGTGTAACATAAAACTTCACGCCCTTGGTTTACAAACAACCATTTTATTTTTTTAAACGCGGTATTATCAGATAAATTTTATCCAATCACTTTAACTTTTGTATAAATCTAATAACTAACCGCTGTAACAACCTTGTACATGTAAGGTCATTTAACCACTTCAAAGGTTTCTAATACTAACCGTATGTAAATATGATTAAAAGGTTTTCAGACTTGAGACGATCAATTTCGCTTTTCGTTTCGATCCCCTCGCCTCGTTCCGCTCGTAGTCGTGTTACAAACTCAACCCAATTGCACCACATAAATATCAAGAACATCTGGAAAAAAACCGCGGTGCCGTGCCGTTGCACGCGATGTTTCTTTAATGGAAGCAGAACCGAAAAATTGCTACATCTGTCACTGTAATTGCCACAGCGGAGTGAAATCTAGTTGGAAAAAGAGCGGACCTGGTGCGCAGCTAGCTTAATCACCACGTCGATTATTCATTGATAATTGTATCGGCCTTGTGAATTCTATGAATTGCGAAGAAACATCAATTATTTCAACCGTACAATAGATGAAAGCTAACCGCCAATGTTTATTTTAGATAAGTATCAAAATTAATTTCAAGTTTCTACTCATTTTAGAATAAATAAAACATTTTTTAATCTATTTCATCGGGAAAAGTATAACTGTACTTCTTTTTAAAGCTTATTCATGAATGTAAAAAAAGTAAAATTTGTATGTGGGAAGTTGACCCATTGCTGATAATATCGAAACATGCATGAAAACTGTCCCGTTTAAAAGCAAGCGTTTCGCATTTAGTGACCCGTAAATAAATCACTGGTCTTTATGGCAGTAACTGTACTCTGATGACTCGACTAATTAACCGTCGATACAGATAAGACTGTCGTATATTGAAAGGGCTGAGATAAGCCGGAACCAAAACTGGACAACCATTTATTTAGTTGTTCTTTGATGACACCGCCAAAATCGTTTCTGCGAAGTGGCAATGACCGTATAAACATCCCATTTAACTGAGAAAGTTTAGACAGTAGTATGATTAATATAATAAAATAATTTTTTAATGTTAAAGTTTTTTAAACTTTTCAGTAAATACACTTTACATTTGACCTTCTGACCCAATGTCGTCGTAGTTTCAGCTTCTCGCCTCGTGCCTCGACCTCTTTTACACGTTTCAAATGCAACCGTATTATCTAACCTCGTTATAGCACAAGAAGCTTGAGAATGAGAGCCTATTGGGTCACCGTGACCTGTTGCGGTTCAACATTGTGCGGTTTTGCACTCGTCCTGCCCGATTGTATACTGACCTTTGCCTAGAGTTGTTAGCTCCCGCAGAGAAACTTAACTGCTATTTCGTATTACTGCATATTATTTAATATTTATGAATCCAAAATAAACTATGATAACAAATCTTATCGTTGTTTTCGGGAAAATTCCAATTCCGCCAGAAAGTGCTCCCCCAATTTTTTTGGATCATTAACTATCCTACCATCCGTGAATTCCCCCCACGTTGTTTCCAGAAAGTGATCCTGACGCATCGCTTCGTTGACCTCGTCTATTTTGCAATATTAAACTTATCCCTGACTGTAATAATACCGAAGCTCGGCTTTTATATGCAAATCCTTACAGCCTCCCGTTCATCTGACATTATTATACGCGAAGGAAAATTCGATACGACCTTCATTTGCATAATAAAACGTCTTTGTCGTTTTAATCTTTTTACGCTACTTTTTTTTTCATTCGATTATAATTTTTTTAAAATACAGGGTTATTCATAATGAATGACCTGATTTCATTCAACCATTTTAAAGCGGTGGTTTAAAGTTTTAAAAGCTTTAGAATACGAATACAATAGGTAATTTTATCAACAAAATGACATGCTTCATCCTCGACTTTGTGAACTAATTTGTACGCTATAGAATAAGATTTTTCCATCAATCTAAAGATTCCAACTTTATATAAAGTTCAAATAAAAATGTTTTGATATCATCATTCTTGATTGTATAACTTAAGTTTGACGTAATAAAAATTTTCTGCATTCTGGACTGAGTTGAATTTTAGTTTGTAATTCATATATGACACACCTGTATATTAATCATTAAAGTTCGTCGTTCAAACGGAAATCGATTAATCCTTGAGAAGATCAAAAAAGAGAAAAATGAATAAAGTACCGGTCTCATGGCCAAAGGGAATGAAGTTGAATCCATCTCGTCGAGGGCCGCTCCTACGATCCCATGAATGGGCAGGACAGATGTGGTCGACAATCGAATGCCCAAAGGTGGCCGAACAGCTTTTTGCCCAGTTGACACTCGAACGGGTCTCAAGACGTGACTACATTGACAAAGAACCGTTTCCAATTCATACCGAACGTCTTTGATCGATCGCCCATCAAAAAATAGCCGACGGCGAAACGGTGATCAAGTATTAACGCCTCCCCGAGATCGCGCGGTTGCTTAGAAAGCCGTAATCGCATTAACGGTTAGAAAATAAATCTCCTCTTCTCGGACTTCCGCTCGCGTTACCTCACCTTATTATTTTATTATGCCGAAACACTTTCTCCATCGCACCTTTTTTCAACTTATCCCAATTATACAGCTTCCGTTTCAAAGGTTCGTTAAAAAAAATGGGTGCGGAAATCGTAGTCGAGGCTCGGTATGTTCTGCAGCTTTTTCCTGGTTGTGTCAATTTCACACGAGAATTTCTCGGGTTTACGATTACTACGGATCACACTGTTACGCAATTTTCTCTATCACGAAGGTAAACTTAGAGAACGAGTAGTTGCAACAAATATATCGAATTGTTTGGAACGTCAAACGTAACGATGGTGAATGCACGATTGCATTCACAAACGTGTTTGTCTGTAATCAATTTAACAGAGCATTTGTTGTGTAGATCAGTGCCAACTCTTAAGCAACTTTAAGTTAGAAATATAACTAACAGCATACCAAGATGTTTCATAATCAACACTTTTTTGCAATAGTTACTGAAATACCTTGTAAAAAAAAATATCTTGTAGAGCATATTTCATATTGATTTCTTTGTTCAACAAAATTATCTCTTTATTATTATTCTAAATGTGTTTTGATTCAGTAAATATTTCAATCCCGGATTTACCTGGAATTCGATTTGGGTCAAGCTATAAAGGGAACGGAAACAATCAAGAGCCATCATAGTTAAACGACCGAATGAGCTTCCATTGAAACATAAATAATCGGGGATATGAACCCGGTTGCGCTTGTGAATAATGGAGATAATCGTTTGGTTATCTGCTCGGCTGCGCATTTGCATTTCGCCAATAAAATATGTCCGACTGGTCGGAGTAAAAGTGTCTCGGACGCTGTTTGTTATCGTCAATGAATCTGGTAGTAGCCTACATCGGACAGCTGCTGTAATGGGAAATTAACCGAGTTTTGAATTAAACGGAGAAAGTTATTGATGTGAGTGAGGAGAACAAACCGGCTGGATTTATCAAATCCGATGCGGGCAAACAATAACGAATGGTGGTTACGCAAGCCTATTTTAAAAGTGAGATTAATATCGAGACTAAATAAACAAACGATAAGGTCGAAAAGGGATCACAAAAAGTTGATAATATAATATATGTGACTTGGCGTTTCTATAATTTTTTACGAACAAGGCGCTGACGCTCAAAGTTAATTTCTCTGTTTACAAATTGGGATAACAGAAATATAAACATAGAATTTATGTTTCATAAATTAAGCTCCACAAAAGATTTATCAACATTTTCAGTTAACCGCAGTTTTATTGCCATAAAATAGCAGCCATTAAACACCTACCGGGTTTAGATTCATATAAGCAAACTAATTTTTATACCTTTCCAAGGAAGTTACAAAATATACGTTCTTCGCATAACATTATGTAAACTCGTGCGAACGTGAACTGAAACCAGACTGATTTATGGGCGATCGAAGAAGGTGGTTAACCCAGATCTATCAGAGGAAACGGTCGACAGGATAACAACAAAAAAAATATGAGTTTTGCAATCATTCGCATAAACGTCTAATTAGCGTACAGTATCCTGCGTTTTCTAATTAACTTTACCGCCATTATTTTGGACCGACAACAAACGACAACGAGTCTCGCGA
Organism: Onthophagus taurus; assembly: GCF_036711975.1. Lineage (NCBI taxonomy): Eukaryota > Metazoa > Arthropoda > Insecta > Coleoptera > Scarabaeidae > Onthophagus > Onthophagus taurus. The sequence continues at coordinate 9,743,578 of NC_091967.1, forward strand.
TAATCAGCGGAACGAACGACACAAATTGTGAAACACGAGCAAAAACATCATTGTTTAAAAGTGTAATCATTTTATACTTCGATGAATGGAAACCGGAAATTTTTCACTTTTGTTATCCTAATCCCTAAACAAATTTTATTTTGTTATAGGATGATTCAATTTACGTGGAATTTAATAATGAAGGCAAGTTTATAAATTTTGTTTAAATGCCTTAATTTTAGCCATTTCTTATTCCAAATAAAGTGATTTAGTAGCTAAACGAAGATAATTTCTCGCTACCTTCACCGATGGCAAACAAAAACTATCAATTACTACTTTCTACAATAAAACAAAAAGAGGTGTTAACGTCACCGATAAATTATGTACATCATAGTTTGCAACAAATGTAAGGCGATAATGAACTGCAACAAATCTGATATAAATGGCTAATATATTTAGGTAATATATTTTGATAGTAATAAAAAAATCTAATTGTTTCCGAAATAAAGAATTGTTGGAAATTATACTGCACACGATTTACGATAACATTCAAACAATTCTAAGATAATTTTAAATGATTTTTTTAATCAAGCTTGATTTTCAGAGAAATAGCCGATTTCTAATACAAAAATAAAGCTAATCATCTTTAAAGTCAATAATTAGTATATCTATCATATCTCGATCATGTCTTTTCTCATTATTAATTTTAACGTTAAAATTATTATCTATATCATTTCGCTTCAAATACAACTTGAAATAACTAGATAATATTGTAAAAGCGGGCGTACAGCGAATTTTAATTAGCACCCATTAATGTACCGACAATAGAAATTGTGATAGTGATGGTTACTCAAGTTTTCAATCAAGTACAAAGTGAAAACTCTTCGTCGACATACCACTAATTGTTGAAAATTAGTAGAACTACTCTTACTTTTAATATGGCAATAGAAATTTCTGCGTGTCGAATCAACTAACCAGGTACTGAGCGAAAAAAACTTTAATTACTAACCTTTTCGAACTCCTTGATGTGTCAACATCGTCTCCTGGCGCTCCAAGAGAAGATTCCTGCAACAAAAAAGGCGGGTAATAAATTTACAGTTTGAAAGTTGAAATACGAGATGTATGTTTCTTTGTAACGGTTTTTTTAGACCGATCCATTAAGTTGCGTAATGCCGAAGAGGATTAATGAATAAAGTTTAACAAAAAATTTTATTTATTCAAATTAGTTTTAAAATTTTTTGTAAACTTATATCACTTTTTGCTGGATTCATTATGTAATTTTTATTTTAGTTTTATGGATGACAACCCACTCTAGATGGTATTGAAAACAACTTTTTAAAAAAGACTTTGGATACCCTTTTTGTGCCGACGGCGGCATCGAGTTCATAATTATTTCAGCACTGTTATTATTTACGCATCAGAAGAAACCAGTTTCGCCATGCAGACGCTATCTCGACATAATGTGTTCCCATTAGGTTATTTGCACGCCGATTAAAATTGTTTTCCCTTAATAGTTGGCCGTCAACAATTTTTACCACCTCGTAATTAATATGTTTTCATTTTAACGAACGATGCGAACCTAATTGTGACAGCATTCCAATAGATCCGACTCATACTTTTTATGTATGTATGTAGTTTTTTTAATTTTTTTTCTATCTCCATCATTGAAGATTTAAACGATCGAAATCATTTGCATTGATAATTCAATCAATCTCCGTTCGGTATGATCGTGCAGCGTTCGTGATGGCTACGTTGATGAATACCGCGACCTGAATGGCTCGTTAACGAGAGGTTGAATAAATTTGCATGCCGAAGCATCGTTAATTACATACATTAGCCGCATTGCAAACGTTACTTTTGTATTTGAATGTATACTTTTCAAATAATATTCTCCAAACACATAATTTAATTTTTTATGAAAAATTTATAAGGTTATGTAAAATTATTGGGCAACGTCCATAAATAAAAAAAATCCAGTATAAATCCCTAAATGAATAGATTATGATCTGTTAGCACTTTGTAGAAAAAGTATGCAGAATTAGAGCCAATTCGGAATCAATTTCCCGGAACACGCTGATTCAACAGTTATAGGTGTCTTAGATGCTGCCATAAAGTGTGGGCAACTTTAAATAATCTCAGTTTGCAAACTAACTGCGCCTTGTGCATCATGTCATTATTTGGGTAACAGCGAAAATATTACTGAGTAGAAACAGAATTGCTTTAACTGGCTACTAAAAGAATATTTTTAAGAAATTAACGTTCTTGTCCTTAATGTGCTCAGAGTTCAAAAACTGTTTCTGTCAAGAATTGCGTTAACGAAGTGCAAACATAACTTGTTATTGCTAGTGGTATGACATCAGTAGCACAATTTATGCATGGATATATCTATTAACAAACTGAGAAAGCTATGTATGTTAAATGGATTGCAGATCCTGTTCGCAAATCAAAGGTAATAAAAAATAAACGTAGTTTTGCTTGCGAAGGTGACCGATGAGTGAAAACGGTAATTGTGAAGTTATTCAAGAATTGTTGCATAACTTTAGATGGTTCTGAAGATGACGTTATAAAATGATCCAAATTTATTTGAAACTACCTCTTTGAAAAATTGTTTTCAATATCGTCCGATGCGTTAAAAACAACTTGAAGTTTTCGTTTTAATGAGAAAGTTATATCATGTACTACTTATTAAAAGGTCAAGATAGTAAAAATTTCTCATGTACTTTAGATTGTATCTCAATACACTAATTACATGCTTGAAATTATTGATTAGTGTCCATAAATATTAAATTATCAATAAATAATTTTTTAGTATAATGTTTTGAATAAGTAGTAAACACTTTTGCTTTTTCACTTTGCTTTGATGAACATCGCGTGCATTTGAAACAGTGTTTTAACCATATAAGGTAAAAGAAACATAGCATATACATCATGAAATCGTTAATCATCACCGTGAAAAAAAAATCCTTCAATAACAATTTCTATTCAAATATCTCTACACCCAAAAATTACGCCTTAACAATAATTTTAGTAAACAATCGAAACATTAACTTAAAGATTACAAAACTTGGTAATTATAATGAAAACGACGACGTACGAAGGTCGCCGCGCCTAATTGTCAAATACCATACAGATCAGTTTTAATAAACGCGACCTCTAAAAGCGGACCATTATCATTATTCTGTCGGGTTCGTTTTATAAAGGTGTGGGTTATTACACGTTTTGGAGAACGTAAACAATACGTGTCACGGTACGCCAACGATATTATAATAGCGCCTATCCGAGTAATTGTGTTCTTTTGTAGAGGTTTGAAAACGTAAGATTAACGTTAGAATGGAAAAGAAGGTCAATTTTAATTACATAAAAAAACTACTTCTAATTTACTATTTCGATGTATATTTTGTCGTCTAGTAAATAATCTCAATCAATTTGTGAATCTTACTCCAAATCCGATAACAAAACCATCATAGTTTCGTTTACCAATAAAAATCATAAATCAATTCATACAAAAACTGTAACAAATTGAGGGTTATATTTAGAAATAAAAATTGGTTTCGATTGATACATCATTGACATTTATGAATGTGAAGTGGTCTGGTATATTAGCATTTAATTTGGACTGACCTGTTAATAAATTGAGCACAATTCGCAATGTCAATTACAAACAATTTCGAATACATCTACGTCTCAACCATCCACTGCTACTTGAGAATAAAAATAGAAATTTTTTCTACACTTTTACTTTTTGTAGCTTTTCATTTTTTTCCTAAGTAATAATATCTTATCTGAAAGATAACGCACAATGTAACAACTGTGAGAAAAAGAAACTTAACTCAACGTTTAAGTTTTTTGTTAGAAAAGGCACTCAGTTCAAATGGGATACCCACGTAGACGGTTATTACGATTGCCAGAGACAGCTGGAAGTGGAGAAGGCAAATTGCCGTGCAAGAGCTGGAGGAAAGTCGTTTTAGAACTGGGTGTAGCAAAACGGTCGAACGAACACAGCAAATACTAAAGGAATTTAGCGATATTAACGAAGAGAGAAACAAAGTGCCATTAGATTTTTTTTCTCTGAAATGCCAATTAACTTCCAACTTCCTGTTGAACCTTTTTTTTGACATAAACCAGAGAAAGTGAATGTTTGACAGTTTTTAAAGAAAAAATTTTTAAGAACAGAAACAATTTACGAAAATCATTCGGTCGTATCTAATAGGATCGTAACTCACGAACTAAAAGTTATTCTATTTCAATAAGAGGGTGGATCGTTAATCCTAGTCACGTCAGTTTTACTCACGCTGAATCACGACAGTATTAAATTACCACCAAGCTTCAGTATCAACTCATGTTATTATACAGATTTAATTACCATCTTTTTTCCGTTCCAACTGGGGTAAAGTACACAAGAAGTTGTAAACCTAACACAAACACTAATCATACCAGTTAAACATGTATACTTTAATATGTTGAAACACTCGATACTATTCAAACGGTAGCATTTGGCAAACTAAGTAAAAATTTGGAAAATACAATTATTCGTGTACCACACATAACAGTAAATATTTATTTAGATTACGGTATCATTATCGATAAGATTTTATTCTCTAAATGTTTTTTTATCTATAAAAGTAAATTTTGCTAATAATGTTCACCGTTCATATATTTTATGTAAGAGGATTGAATGAGTAATGTTAATATTTAAGTTAATGTCTGAAAACGAAACCTGAAACTTTCTAGTTCTATGTTATTCGCCCTAGATTGTTGTATATTTTTAATGAACTTAATTTAACTTTTATAATTTAAGTTGGGTTTTTACCATATTTAAATAATTCAATTGATTTAATTAGAAATTACTCAAATTTCCTTCCCTTCTTTGTAATTACGTATTCTATAGAATTACATCAGACTCAGATATAGATAGAACAATAGATTCTAATTAATAGCTTTATTCTATTATAAGTGAACCAATTATTTTCCTATATTTCACAGAGAACAATTCATTATTATAATGAGATGTTATCAATTAGTTTGTTGCATAAATTTTATAATCTTCATTAAAATTGCATTCTATGGAAAATGAGGGTTTAAAAAATAAGAATAATTATTTGGATTCCTAATAATTAAAAGTTTGTGGTAAACCATGTCAAGCTGCGGTTAAAAATGACCGACTTCTAGACCGTTCGTTGATCTAGAAAAACTTGACCGCACAACGCATGCAGAATTCAAGATGAACTGAAATAACCGTTAACCAAATCTAATTTTAACCAGTATCACTACAATGATTATTAAAGGCAAACAATTCTTTTTAGTTCTTAAATTTACAATGTAATAAAAATAGAAAGTTAAAAATTGTTTAAAGTAATAAAACTTCTGAAACTGCTAACCACAAACAGCAATTCGCGTTCAAACAAGTTTTATATGTCAACATAACCCCGATTCCATTCTTGCGTTTCTTGTGTAACGATTCATTTTGCCGTAACCCGTAGAAGGAAAAGTGACTATTCCGCGAATTTTCCCGGATATTTTTTTTTACAAAGCCGAATTAATGTCCCCGCCATTAATCACACACGTTCGTATATTCCACTTTCACCGGTGCATTTGATTAATTGCTCGCTTGTCGTCGGTTGGATGTCGTTAACCTCTTACATTGAATCAGATTTTTCAATGGGTACCACTTCGCGCATGGTTCCCCGATCGAAAGGGTCTTTATAAAAGAACCTTGTACGAACCAACTCTTTTGTAAAAAAACATGTAAATAATTGTATTCGGTTACAAATGGTTAAAAATAGTTTAATAAAGACATTTTTTTCGTGTTGACCTTAACACATGATAACAAGCATCATATTAATGTATAAACTAATCGGAAGAGAAATGTGTCTTTTTAATAAAGTGGGTTTCTAGATAAGCGTTTGATAAAGTATGAAAATGATTTTTTAGTAAAATGTGATTTACTGGGGAATGATATTCAAATTGAATATATGTTTAAAAGTGTAGGCGTGAATTGTTGTCACATGTTATATGTCAACATTCTTGAGACCTACAGTAAACTGTTCTATAAATAGCGTTCTAAATTACTTTGTCGGATGTATTATGATTTATAAAGTTCTAAACCCATATTACGAGGTTATTGTATAAATATATGCCAACGAAATTAAAATAAATTAATATCTCACTGTTCAAAATAATTTATTACCGCATTTTTTCAAATCCTCTTACAGTTCTTAGACACAGATAGTTTTTAATTATTTATTAATATCTCCTGTTGAGTTTAGCTGAAGTGTACACTGAAAACACGTGTGATCTGTTTTATAAACGTTAACTTTGTTGTGAGGTTTTTTTTAACCTAACAATGAAAATCGAACAAACTAGCGTTCTGATTGTCTGTCACGTAATGGAAACATAGGTTAACGACTCACTGCTTCTCTACGACTATTTACGAAAGGAATATTAAATTTTCTAAGTAACAGAATGCAGCGAAATAGTTTCAAATCATCCAGCTGGATTTTAGAAGTTCGAACATGATATGTTGATCGAGAAATAAACAAATTTGTCAACAACCACATAACTCGGTCGGCAAGGTTTGAAATTTAATTGAAAATTTTAGAAAAGAGCGCACTTCAGATTTCAAGACAGCGATTACGATCGTTTGTAATTACATGAAATGTAGAACACTGCAACTCACTTCTAATGAAATAAATGCTTTATGGCTCTTGATGTTGCATCGTACTAATTTTGCGGTTAAACAGCTCGACTAGAGTCAAACATATTCTTGCTAAACCTCTTATTGGTATCAAACAATATATTAAGAAACTTGTATTATTAATTTTGAAGTGGTTTCTTATCTGCCGCTAAAACAACTAATTAAAACATTTGAGATTTCATCAATGTACAAAAACATCACAGTACGTATTGTTATGATAATGGAAAATTATCAAAAAGGTTCACAAAATGAAGTTACCAACTTAACTTGCTAATCTTTAATCGGCATTTTGATTTATACTAATCTTACCAGCTTTTATATTGAGCAGTCCTATTTTATAAAGAATCTTTGAGATGGGGTGAGATATTCTTAGAAGAGGAGATGCGGCTGATTAACATCATATCCCAACGAGGAACGAATTTGTGTACTTGTTTTTTTTTAATGAAAAGGAATGATTAATGGTGTAAAGAGAGGATGCGATAGAAAATTTATGAAAAACTGAATATTAAATATCAGAAGAAAAAAGTAAAAAGGGGAAGAAGTTTAATGCGAAGTCTCCGTTGAGTTCCCGGTGATTTACGCTCGTAAATCAATCTCCTTTATCGACGAGAAAAGTTCAAAACGATAAGGTGATTATGGTGGCTTAACATTGAGTCTTGCATTGATAAAATATTTTATAAAATTCAATTTATTTATTCATTGCCTATATTATTTATTCTATGTTTGAAAGTTAGATAAAGTCTTCCATATCTAGAATTAGCCTACAGTTTAATCTGTTCTGCCTGTTACATTAACACATAACGTTTCTAAAGAATCACGTATTTATGAGTGAAGTTCAAGAAATTGACTTTAAATGTAATCATAAAACAACATCAAAAAACTAATTAATACGGAAATAAGGATTTCATGAAGGATTGGAGTGTTTAATTTAAGTCGTTCAAAAATAAATCGTATATCTTTAAAGTAGAGGTTTTATTAAAGGATGTATTTAATACCTTAGTTACTTTATAAATACGTTATAAGTAGTTTTCTATAAAAAGTCTATAAGATAATCTCCACCAGAGTTAATTCCCACATATTACTCAATTTATACTCCTGTAGCCCATCGTGTTTTGAAATGGGTGTGGAGACACGAGGTTAGTACAGGAAGGCGATCAAGAACCGTTTTCTATGAGCAATCGTTAGAGGTGAACGGGAGATAGCATCCCTTCTCGACGGGAACCTGTTTGCCTCGTTGTTTTGCCTGGGAGAAGTAGGAAGCGGACCTCAGCAAGTTGACTGAACCCGTTTTTTTTCTTCATCTTAAAAGTTACTCGGCCGAGCTGACCGGCAATTAGCATCTCGATTCGTTTTATTACGGTCATTTCTCGGGCGTAATTTGCTGGGCGTAGGAAAACACCATGCTCCTTAATTGCACGCGACTCAGGACGGCGTAACATTGTACCATTTTGCCTCGATCACCGTTGCCCAAGTCCGTCATTATGCAATTGACCGTGGCGTAGGTTAAGTTCAAGAAACTTGAAAAAAAGAAAAGAGAAGAAAAATAAAAATACAATTTATAATATTATTATATCCGGTTAGGTCATCTGGTCTATTAATTTAATAACGCTTAAGGGGAAATGGCGCGAGTAGAAGAAACTTAATCACAATCCAGTTTATTTTTAGTGTCCAAATTTAAGTAGTTTCTCAACTAATAAAACGAGGTAACTGATTCACATGTGACATGGGGGACTTTCTTCTACTAGAAGAGACTCATAAACTTAGACGTACACCGAAAATACCCATCGTCTTCGTCGTCTTAGTGAATCACCGAACGCGGTGCCTTCCATCTTGACCTCGACGGCGATTATGTCGCAGTTCTATTCCCGTAACGGAGCTAAACAAGACCAACAAAAAAAAGGTACACTTTAAAGGGAGTAATAAATTTTCCAAACGCTTAGTCACGTCCTTACTCAAAAAGTTTGCAAAATAACCCAGGATGATTTCTATAGAAAGAGCCAAAATCTAAATAGTAACAAAAAATTGAATGGATTAAAAAAACATTGTGGATTTTAATGTTATAACAGGTCTGATGAACAAAATTCATAGGAAAGCACTTATTATGCTTAACAGTCCGTGAATGTCAATAGTTTGTCAAAGGTTATTTGTATGGTAAGGGCGTTCAAAGTGCACGATGAGTCTCGCTATAAATTTTCTGTAAAGATAAGGAATCGCAAATTCCTTTTTTTTATTTTAATTTATGCACCTATTATAGAAAATAATTTACATAAATAAAGGCGTGTATCATTGACATTCTCAAGTGATACGTCCGTCCCAGTTCAAACCAATTTAATTTACTAAAAAATATGGTGAAAGTTGAAAATTGCTCAATTAAAAACGACAACCACGATCGATTTAAAGAGATTCTAAATATGCCTCCGGTGTATAAATCCAATAAATGATTGAATTCGTGATCTCGTCTGAATATGTTCAACAACTAAATCTTATGGGCATATACATGCATTGTGCAAGACGGATGGTTCAAGTTTATTGAACCTGAAACGTCGTCGTTTCATTACACACATGGCGCCGAACTCAAACCGTTTCCACAGCGTGTTTATTACGCGAACAATCGCCCGCTTCTGTACTCCATATGACGACCATAGTGACAATTATTGAATAAGCTCGGTGTAACATTTATTTTCTAATCTAATCACAGTAGAAATTGAATGCCATGCTATTAAAGCCGACTCTCGCTGTGCATTTGAAAGTGCTTTATAGGTAATAATTGAACGAGATTACACGAAATTAACGAGAAGTTTTATCAGATTTCAATTTCACTGCCATTACCAAATGATAATCACATTAATTTGTCATTTATAACAATCTTTTTCTTTCTTTCTTTTCTTTTCTTTCTTTCAACATTTTCTTAGTATAAGAGTAGAGCCAGATTATCAGACATTTAGTTGGAATTTGGAAAGTGGCCAGAGTAATTCAGTACCATGCATCAAATACTTGATTTTTGTCTTTCCACACTTATTTTCAAGCTATAATCACTGGTATTGTAGACCACTTCTTGTAGTTTGGAGTATTGTTAGTCTAATTCCGCAGTTTATTTAACAAAATAGAGTTTTTCCAGTATAAATCCAGTCTTCCAAATTCAGTGTAGAATCCTGTTAGTGCCATTCCAGACACTTTCTTAAATCAAGAATCTATCCGGTGTAATTCCAGACTTTTGCATGATGACTAGAATCTGCTGTTATAGGCGTTGTTTTGAATTTGTAGCTGCTTTAAACCACCGTAACTTTATACTTCTTTATTGAAGTTTCATCCTATCAGTGCAACTACAGAAATTCTTGATCCTGCTGGACATTCCGCCAGCGTAATTAATGATATTCTTTAAAGTGCGAACTATTGCCAGTGCAATTCCACACTTTTCAAAAGTAGTATTACATTATCTTATTTTTTATTTAATTTCTCTTTAAACAGACACGAATTTAAAAATCAATTCTTTAGAGATCGAAAAACTCCTTTGCTTTTAGAATTTGGTTTTTTTACGTTTCCAAGAATTTCTCTTTGTTGAGATACCGCATATACGAGAAAGTAAAAAAATAACTTTCATTTATCATCCAATACAGAATTTACAATAAAAAGTTTCAATTCCCAGTTCTTCAATCCTCATTGTCATTGTCGCTCAATACCTTATTGCGGTAAAATCAATCATTGAATAGCGACATTTGTAAGTGCAATATACAATAATCTTTTAAATCAAAGAACAATATACGTAATTTCTTGAACACTAAAGATAAAATCATAAAAGTTTAATGAAGAATTGAATTTATAGTTGGAATGTGATACTTTGGGGCAAATATGAGAGTAACAGAAAAATAAAGTGTATCAATTTATTTATTTATTCGATTCTGTTGTCGATTGATAAATGCTTACAATAGATTCCTTTTTTTTCCAATTTTCAATTATAAATCAAATTCAATTAGAAATCCTTGCAATTGTTGTAACTCATCTTTACACACGAAGTAGATATATCTCCAATAAGTTCAAACTTTCTGAATTTCGTCAAAATCAATTACTATTTTCAACCACAATAATTATTACAAAATCTATTAACAACTAACAATCCATTTTAATCTAAAATTTACAAACGTCCTTGTGGTCTTCTATATCGTAATAGTGTAAAAAACAAAATTGCCAAGTTTTTTGGTATTTCACAACGTGGTACATCATTTATAAATGCTAGATGGGACTGACAGTGAGTCAATCAATCGCGCGGTGTTAACACATCAGACATCAAGAAATACTCCAGAAATAGACACGACATCGTTGACATTCATCTTGAGCACAAGTTATTTATTGGTGGTTAGTTGTATATTTCAAATCTCCTCTATACTATTTTTTATCTCGCATTTCATGTCTTATACAACCATATTTGGATTATTACTCTCGTTTCCACTTTGACCTCTTCACATCGCAAAACGGAAATGTCCTTCTAACAAAACCAACATGTAGGTATGTGTATATAAAATAAAACATCTGTATACAATATATTTCATTTAACTTTTTAATTTTAACTGATCTAAAACATACTGTATTTATTAGATTTAAACAAAAATAAGTTATAACATCCCAGTAATATTTCAAAATAATGTGAACTCCTTATCAAGGAAAGATGAAATACCATTAAATGAAGTATTGTTTGTTGTACACGAACGATAACGACACAACCATTACTATCAAATCTAAAAATAAATTTCTTTCTCTACAGGCACGAGTCTTTTTTTCAAATACACCATTTTTAAAGAACCTTATCACCTTTCAAATCGTTATCTGTTCAAGTTGAAGTCAAGTGGCCAATTAGTAAAATTAAATCACAATAATTTATCGATTATTTACTTTATTTATTAAAAAATATATAAAACCATAAGCATCGCTGCTGATATACACTCTAAAACCACAATAGATATAGCTTTCATTTCGAATAACACATTATATGATGTAACAACTACGACGTGTCTCAACCGAAATCATATTTGACGTATAAACAACAGCTGGGAAGCAAACCGAGAAGCGAAGAAATCGAAAGTCCATTGCGGGTAATTGACCAACGCGAAACGATCCCGTGCACATGATGACCTACGATTACCGAACATTTTCTCGGTCGTTACTTGCTTCAGGTAACAATTTAATTTATTGAAATCATCATCTAAAGAAAATATAACAATCAGTTAAAATTTTTTTTAAATTGACAATTTGCTTTAATTTACTTTCAGTTTCTTGCTCTAATTAATATTAACTAACCTTGTATAGTAATTTAAATGTTTGTTTGTGGTCGAGATATCATAAAAGTAACGAGAACGTATGTATAATGTAGTGGTGTATGTTGTATCACATTATAGATTGACAAGATATACTTACATATAACTTGGCGAATCGGTTGAATGGACACTTATTGAATGGCCAACGTGCAATTTCATTAAAGAAACGCATAAAGACGATTGAAAACCGTAATAAAGTATGGTTTACATCCTGTATATTTCCAAGCACCGGTGCTTGACAAAATGACAATTACAGTAAATGGTGAACGTGCGCTTCCTGTACTGGACAGCGTTATTGTTTCAGTGAACTCCGTTAGAATCGCGATCGGTCATTCGGTACGGATGTGTTCGATGTTGTTTAGGAAATCATTACTGGACTTGTTTTACTAAAATTAGACTTGTCGGAATATTCCACATAGTTCAGGAACTTAATAAAATAGAAAAACTGATTTTATAGAATGAAAAGACTTTTAAGCCTCCCGCATTTGGATACAAGGCTCTGTTTACTCGAGTATGGCCATCTGGTTTCGTGCCACCGTTTATTTTTAGCCAATTCGTTCCCAAAACCAATGGCTGGCCACGTGCTATTTAGACTTTTCGACTTTTCCTTTTCATAGTTAACAGATTTATTCTCCCTTTTGGAAACTAATTCACGGTCACCTATAAATATATACGCGGCCAAAATCTTTTAAAAGCCGAGTGTCCTTAGTGGATTCGACAACTCTCCTCATCCAAATATGGCCATGAATCGACGGCACCGCTTCGTCTGCAATGAACTACCACCTATACTTCGTAATGGTTAATTTGGCGAGAGATCGTCGTTGAACCTACGCAAAAGATATTGGTGGCGGTATCAATGTCGTTCGCATTGAAAACGGCGACTAAAAATGGATTGTTTTTCGCACGGTCTCGGCCCGATGCACTTATATGGTTCGTGTGCAACCTGCCAAAGAGGTCACGATCGTCTGGTGATAGTAGGGTTATTGCATTGATTTGCAATAGTGTTAATGGGGCCCTCTCGTCGAGACACGCCCCTCACGACACCATCTATGTAGAAAACGCGTTGACCAACTTTTGAACAAGTTACCATCAATGGAAAAGATCATTCGCAACGATTTCCTAGAGATCCAACCTAGTCGTGTATTTATAAAACTCCTTTTCGTGTTGGCATTTGTGTAAGTATAAAACAAGACGATTTAATTTGGGTTACTTCCGGAATAATAATAAAACTTTAAAAACGGTACCATTTAAAAAAGATTAAACAAGGGCACCAACTCGACCATAAAATTATTTAATTGCATCAGTCAACAAAAGTAATTAAATTCGCAATGGTTACGTCAATCTTTTATCCAGATGACCGATATAAAGTTTTTATTGCAGCTATTAAAATTGCCGCGCATTAACAAGTGGAAACTAAGTAAACCATTGTTGACTTTTAAGAGTAAAATTTATATTTCACAACATTTCTTTTATAAATTCAACTTCTAAATAGGAATAATTGCGTAACACTTAAGAATTTAATAAAGATTTATGAAGTCATTTCTATGAAAAATATTATTATAAGTTATTTGAAGATGCAAAAATCATGCACTTGAAGTCATAAGCCTATTAAATAAATCGCTTTGAATATCAATAGACGAACACTTTTATAAATAGTTATTAATTTTGAATTGATTAACAATTACGTAAGAAGTTTTTAGAAATCCTATATTGTCACGAAGTACATTATGTAGTTAAATACGTCGTCTCTTATATCGACTCATGTATTTTTCTTATCAGATGGAGACACGCTTTCACCTATTGTTCAATTAATACATATGATTATTTTATAACTTGTTAATAAAAAAATCATCAATAATGTCACCAATAATAGATTTGAAAGTCATTTCGAGACTATAATTACAAGAAACAGTAATTAACAAGGCAATAACTACAAAATATTTATTTAACTTGGTTGAATTCATACTTAAGATTACATAAAATTTCATAATAAATATTTAAGAAAAATTCATAATAAATATGACTCATTACGTGCTTCTTAACAGCATGTAAAAATAATATTATGGTTCTTTACATTAATTGTTATGGTCATTTGACTTATAGTAATAAAATTTACTTAGCAATAAAATGTTCACACAATTCTTCGTAAACAAGACAATAAAAATACGTTCTGTCTTCACACATTTTATGACTGTTACGTTATTTCTTAAAATTTTCAAATTTATACTAAAAACAATATAAACCAAAAGAAATTTGTGATACTTCCTTTAAAAGGAATACTTTTATCAGATAGATTGCGTTGCAAATTTTTGTATATTATTTATTTTTATTAGAATATGTCTTAGTTTTGTGAACTTAGTACATTTTATTGGGGACTGCATTTCTAATCTTGCATAAATTATTGATTTTCTAATCTAAAAAAACAGCCATATTTGATGACTCCTGATAGAGACAGATAAGCTGTAAGCTATCATTACAATCAATAACGTAAGCTTCAAGTATTTCATTTTTTAATTGTAGTGCTCTTGCATTAATTAACAGAGATTAGTTAGGCAAAATTGAGGCAAATTTATTTCTTGTCCCGTTACCCAAAAAGCCTCGTGCCATAATGTGACAATTTCCAGTCTCAGTACTTCACATGTGTTAATGATTGTAAACCCTCTTATACGCAACTAACTCAGTTTACATTTCAGTGGAAACCATGTGTAACATAAATCACAATGGCTCAAAACTTGATGTACGCCTATTGAGATAGTACACTTAGTTGATAACTTCTTATCTTACTTCATTGCGTGAAATCTCTTGCTTAACTATGATTTAATTAATCTAACACAATTGCTCTCGAAGTTACAACACTCGAAGTATATGCTTAACACCGTCAACCTTACTAAAGTTTTAGAAAGTTTTCATATCACTCTAATAGGTTTCTTACTTTAACTTTGGATGTTATTAAGAAATTAATACAACTTTGTACAACTCCAAAAGAACATACGGAATTATACTTGGCTAGCCTTTCAGATATGAGTCAGTGTATCTTGTTTCGTGGGTTGAAATTAACAACTTTTCTTTGGAAGTTTTGCAGCATGGATAGGCTTGGTTAGGCGTAATTGGAGATTATGGAAAAAACACCATGACAAACACCATATTTCGTACCATTGAATAATCCGTGTAACTGTTCAGTTTGCTACCTACATTCGCAATTACGAGACTTTAAGCAAGATAATGTTACGTGAATACAGACTCTATCGTTATAAGGGCCGTTTCACTCTCTAGTAGAGGCATGACGTTTACCGCTTCTCTCTATTGTGCTAAAAATTTATTGGCACCCTTATTAAGTTCAACTAATCTTAGTCATAACTTTGTAATCTGGTTACAAAAAGGTGTAATAGTGTGATATGGGTTGTATAAATACAAACTGTTCAAAGTTCCCCTTCCAATCATATCAAAATAAGCAGTCAAAGAAATATATCCAACATAATTCATTCTTCTAATTCATCTCAGCTTTTTCGCATTTTTATAAGACACCGAACGCAAAAACGTGTAATGAACAAAGTTTTACAGTCGACATTTTATTTTAAAAAGCGTATCTGTAACGAATTTCAATTAAATGTTTAATGTTCTTAAGTGATGAGGCACACTTTCATCTGTCTGGATGCGTAAATAAACAGACCATAGTTTACTGCGGTGTTAACAAAACCCCAAAGAACTCTATAAGAAGTCCCTTTATTCGGAATGTATAACCTTGTGTTCATTGTAGAGAGAAACAAACCTTGATCTTTGTATATATTCCTTTTAAACCAACGAAGAGTAACTGTGAATTATGAACGAAACGTCAACTTAAGTTCAAAAATTCAAGTAATACTTACTACAATTTTTTTTTACTACATTTACTGAAAAGTTAAGTCCGAAATTTCTTTAGAAAAGCAAAGATTTAACAAAAATCAAAATGGTAGTGTAGAGTCTTTTATCTAGATCTTTAATGGACATTGTATAGTATATCATACTCTTCGTCTATCTGTGTCCTGGAAGTTCTTTCCAGCGCAAGGCAACCTTTGAGTCCTTTTATGTGTTAATCGCCTGTTTTAAGTGACTTTTGTGTAGTCCACAGCCGGGTTGGGGTCCAATAAAGTACTTTATGTATTTTTGCATTTCTGTGTTTTTTATTAGCCTCAATGTCTTTGTCAACCTGGAAACCACCATATAGTAACTCCATTACCCCTGGCGAATTTTCTCATGTTATCAGTACATTCTTTGACCAGTACGGATTCACACATGTAGGCTGAATTGCCTTTAGGACGGCCCGACAGTCCGTAAAGATGTTTATCGATGTCATTTTCTGTCAATTCTCAAGATTCAAAACGGTGCATCCTCAGCCAGGGCTCCTCTTCAAGTTAAGGTTCACCATTCGTCCATTTTTCCTTGCTTCTAAACATGACCATATACGGCTGGTCGAAATTATATTTTATCATGAGTCCCTGCGGATTTCGAGGTGAAGGGTCTGAGTGAAGCCGATTTTCGACCAGGAATGCTACTTCGTAATCCTTAAGTGATTAAACAATCAAGACAGATCCAATGTTATCAGACAGATTAAATGGGTAAAATTACCTTACTTGATGACGTTTCGTTAGAAACACGCCGTGATTTATGGTTCGTGCATGTTGGTGTTTCACCACATTTCAACGTAGCCTTGTTACTAGGGAGTACTTAGCACGTTGACTGCCACACTCTAAATTTAGGGTCTGCTCTGTCACTACCATATTTTATCAAAAACAACGTATCATCATCTTTCTAAGTTTAAGTATGTTATGATTAATTTAAAAAAAAGTTGTTTAGATATATTTTGTATAAAACATATAAAAAATAATTTACTTATGGCACATACGTCCAGCCACATGGCAGTCAACGTGTTAAATAATAATTTTCCTAATCGTTGGATTGGCAATGGTGACAGTTCTGTAATATTTGTAATATTTTCTGCGTATAGATATGAATGCGCAGAAAGGTTCAGAACTGTTCGGAACTGCAGAACTGTTGAACCAAAACAGGCCTATAGTTTTTGTGAAGTTGAGCGAGTTCGACAATCCTAAATAAACGATGTGAAATTTGTTCTTATTGTTTTAATAAAAATTGTTACTGGTTTGTTACAATTTTGGAATTTTTTAAGGAAGCATTTCTAGACACATGTTTCTAAGAAATTTTTTTACTGTTTTGTTCCATATCACGTTGCTGACGTTTAGCCAAGCCATTCAGATATACCTGTATAAACAAAAACCATCATGTATATATTTTTATGAAAAATAAATTTAAAAAATAACCCTCCAATCACGATAGCACAAATCATCGGTTCTGCAAATCAAATGCGTAACCGGAAGAAGTACTTTACCCGGAAGTTACAGTCATAATTTGAAATCACCGCCTATTTTTAAGTTTAAACATTCCATCATTTATCAATACGTTAATCAGTACCATATAAAAACTCCAATTATTTTTTAAGGAGTATTTTCTCTTATTAAAGTTTCCATGTTACCGCTTATGTGGGACACCTATGCTTAGATATTTTTAGTTATTATGTTTTTTTCTAATTCTTCTTAATTTATAAATGTAAACAGTTCTTTTAAGTAATATCCCTTGTTTTCAAGAAAATTTATTGTTTAATAAAAACGTGTAAACGTGGACTTAAAATACTTAAATCCTTTAAAAAAAGTAACCTTATTGTACTCTATCCAAAAGAAACCCATTGAACCGTAAAAACTCCTCGAAACCCGGTTTTACCTGAAGAACCCTAAAGGTTTTTGTTTGTATGAAAACATCTGCTTCACGTTGCCAAGCAACACAAACAAAAACTTATTCGATTTCCTGTCATCAACTGTTTTGATCCATAAACAACGAAATATAAGGTTAATATTTTGATTGTGGTTTATGCTAAATTTTATTTAAAACCCGTTTGTCATCTTACATTCTATTTCGGTCGTAACGAAAAAGAACACATCGTCTATGTGACATTTAAAATACTCGGCCAGACGTTTAAAATGGGGAAGTAGACATTCATCAGAAAGCATGAGGAAGAACCAAAAGGAAAATGAGGTCTTTTCCTGCTTAACCTATATATGTATATAGTATATATAAGGATCATCTAATTTGAAGTTTAGATAACTTACTTCGGTTCGTGTTAGGCTACGCATTCGAGCTCTAAGAGACCTTTTGGTTTTGGACCATGGTGGTCGATCAGTATTGGCGTTGCTTCTGGCAGCGCATAGTATGCTATCCCACGGCGATGGAGGGTTCGGAGCCCTTGGCGGTGGCAAAATATGCAACATATTCACACACCACTCTTAAATCTCAAAACTAAGACACGAAGATAGTCATTTTAACAATAACACTAGGAAAACAAATTTCCTTATGAATCTAGAGTTTATAAAAAAAACTTATTCAGTATTTATTATTATTATTATAAGAGAGATATAGAAGAGAGTACGTTTCTTTTTAATAAAGTTCATTTAAACCGAGCTCTTCCACCGACCAAACGAAACTGTCAAGAGAAACGAACATCCAACACGAAATCGCATGCACCGAGCTACGCTAGCGCCACACCGCGACAACTACCGTTAACTTCGATTTATAACCAAAAAAGGAAGATTTTCTACATTTTACTTTAAATACAATTTAAAAAACACGTTTCTTTTCGAATATTCACCTAAAAAAATAATTCCGAATACTATCACACTTTCAAATCAAAATTTCTATTATCATAATTATTTTATCAACAATAACAAAAAAAATTATGACAAATAAGGTTATGTGACTAATTCAACAAACATCAAAATTATTACATATCTAAATTACAAAATGCAATTATTATATTATAATTTTTTTTAATCTTCAACAGGTTATCACGAATACAATCACACAGACACAACACATACATAAACACAAAGCGTTTTAAGTTTACCCTCCAAACAAAAAGATTTTAACGTTTATAGCTTAAAACCAAGTTGAAATATGAATAACTTACGATGCTCTGTGGTGAATTATTACTGCTGGGGCTTCTTTGTACGGTTACCAAAGCCATTGTATTATAACTTTAAGTCGGAATGTAAAAAAAATGATCGGCACCTTACATTTGGTGAATAAAACAGTTCGCACCAGCACGAAATTAAGCACTATACCGCCGCGTATGACACCACCGCACGGGACGGAACGTCAGGTTAATTGTCATGTTCGGTTAATTTCATTTTTCTACTATCACCGCACTGTATTTTTGTGATTATTATTGTTCCTGATATCTCTCTCGCCGATCCCCACAGATTAAAAACGACTGTTACGCCGAAACTAACGACATCTGTCAACAATCAATATAACCAAAACTAAATTAAACTGTAACAAATTACTTTTTAATTATAATTAGATTAAAATTATTCGAAATATAATACAATTTTTATTACAATCAAAATAAAGTTTGTGATTTCAATAAAACGTTTAATTGGAAATATTTTTTCTTACACGCATACAGCGACATCTATCAATAATCATTATAAACAAACTAATTATATGTAACTAATCCTGTTTAATAAAAATTAAAATAAAATTTAGCAATAAAATTTAATAGAACGCATTAATTTAGATAAAAATTTTAGTTTTAATTTAACATAGTTTCGATGAATGTCGTAGAATAAAAAGTTGTTTTAATCTTAATGGAAACAGCGACATCTGTTAATACTTACATCCAACCTAATTAATTACACAAATAAATCACAATTTTTGTTAACATAAAAGCTATAAAAGTAATAATACTATACTTTTGATTATTAAGAAATAGCATATTCTTTAGTAACAAAACACTTTTCTGCATTCTTCCATTTCTGTCCAGAAATAAAGATTGCTCCAATAATAAAGTTCTTCACACACTTAACTTTTGCAGCATTATTGTGAACTGCAATTTAACTTGAATACAACTCGTTGTTTGTGGTAGAGTGTTATTGGGTTCGATATGTTTCTGTACCCACTTGAGATAAATAAATAAATCTTCAATAGTCCCTAAAAAATCATTTTAATATATTATGATATAACCTGAAACTTCTGTAAAAACAGCACCACATCACCCAATATAGATCTACTAGCAACTACCATTGAAAATGGATAAAATACAACACAGCACCTCAATCTAATGCTTCCAAACAAAGTGGGTGCTTAAATCGAAACTTATAGCACAGAACAACTGTGCTTATAGGAAGAATATAAGTACAAAGGCTGGCTATGAAGCTGCAGATGAATTAACACGAACAGCCTCTACCAAAGTGTTTGTAATACCAAATTCAGCATTTGCATCTCATTTATGATGACTCCAAACAAAAAAATAGGCTGTAGAGTAGATCCATTTTGTTTGTCTGCCAAATTGACTTATTGCCATAAAAAGTGCAGCCTCCACTGCTTATAAAATACGATTAAACATCTCTAATTGTTGTTAATAAAAAGAAAATGAAATTGTCTCAATCGAATCTAGCTGAATCTAGCGACATCTTTTAACTACTTTATCCATTACACACATTCTAAAATACAATTCAAAACATTAATTCACTTAAAATAATTAGAGATACCGTGTTTTTTTTTCTTAATTTTTAATAAAAAACTTATCTTAAACATTTATCTTTAATTTTGAATATCGTTTTTACAAAAAATTACTTTTTCATAACCCTCAATTTGATTCAAATGTCAAAATACAACCTAACCTCACTTTTACGTTTGAACTCTTAAACCAGATCTTAAACACCATCGTTAGCATCAAGAATGTCGAAAATATTTACACCAACAAACCAAATACGTTTAACAAACGTTGCCGTTGTGCGTATGAAAAAGGGAGGAAAACGATTTGAAATTGCGTGTTATAAAAACAAAGCTATATCATGGAGAAATAACATGTAAGTTAAAGCTAATCCAAAAACAGAAATTTTATTTCACAATAATTTGCAATTTTCAATTTTAATTTTAGTGAAAAGGATATTGATGAAGTTTTGCAAACTCACACGGTATTCCTGAATGTATCAAAGGGACAAGTAGCTAAAAAAGAGGATCTTTTAAGCGCTTTTGGAATGGATAATGCAACAGAAATATGCAAATTAATTCTTCAAAAAGGTGAACTCCAAGTATCAGATAAAGAGCGTCACAATCAATTAGACGCACTTTTTAAAGATATTGCCACTACTGTGGCCGATAAATGTTTAAATCCGGAATTAAAACGTCCTTATCCTGTTACCATGATTGAAAAGGCTATGAAAGACATTCATTATTCTGTTAAACCGAATCAAAGTGCAAAACAACAAGCTTTGACCGTTATAAAAATGTTGAAGGAAACTATTCCCATTGAGAGGGCTCAAATGAGGTTGAGGGTGATTTTAAAGGGAAAAGATACGAAAAAATGGAAGGATAAAATAATAAAAATGGAGAAAGTTGAGGTTGAAAATGAGGATAGAACTGGAGATGAATTGTGTATGATATTTTTGGTGGATCCTGGTCTTTATAAAATAATTGATGAAATGATTCGTAATGAAACTAAAGGAGCTGGAGTATTGGAGATCTTATCTTATAAAGAAATGGTTTTGGGAGATGAATATTTATAAATTTTGTGTAAAATAATTATTTATGTTAAAAGTCTTTAATAAAGTTTGGTTGCTTAATAAACACGAATGTTTCTTTAGTTTTTATTTATTATAATTATATTAAACAATACTATTTACACTTAAACAAAATCTATTGACTATTTTTTGTATCAGTAGAAGGAACATATATGGTCTCATTATGTTTATCCATTTTAGCAGCTAAACGTGATGCAGTTAATAAGAAGTCCGCTAATCGATTCACATAAATTTGGCATGAAGAACAAAGATGTCCATTTCTTACAAGAGGTACAATCGCTCGTTCAACACGTCTACAAATTGACCGAGAAACATGTAGAGTTGCTGAAGCTAAACCACTACCCTAAAAAGTTTAAAATTAAAGGTATCATTAAAAAGATGACTATAACAAAAAATATACAGGTATAATATATTTTTCTTGAACAGGTAATTCTTTAGAATATTGATTAATCCAATCTTCCAATTCTTTAACATGAGTACATTTAACAGAACTTTCACCCGATTGTTTGGATATTGCCTCAGAAATATCAATTATAACAGTTTGGGCTCGTTTTAGTTTATCACAGTATTCATGTTCACTTTCTAAAGCATATTCTCTTGCTAATCTATAAAATTTGATTCAAACGTAACCAATTTTACACCAAATTTAACAGAAAACACAACATACCCTAAGAAACTAAGTAACTCTTCGGCTGCTCCCATAGCTTCAAATACCTTATTATCTTTCGGTAAAATTGTCCCTGAAGAAGTTCTGGAATATCCTGTGTCCCCATCTTTAGCAAAAGCGTCCGGATATTGCTTTACACTGCTTCTAAAACAAAATATATCTAAACTACGAATTTGAAGTGGTTTGAAACGTACAATTTACTAAAATCTTTGGTTAATAATTTTTTGGAAGATATCACAAAGTGTCGAAAGAACATGATTCGTAAATGTATTGATTTTCATGTCAAAACTGGATTTAAATTGTCAAGTTCATTTTAAAATTGAGGTTAGGTAACTGAGAAAGTTAGGTTAATTTTAGATAAATAAAAACGTTTAAATTTTTCTCTACGAAACGTCTTGGTAAATCTCCAAAAGTTATTTTTAAGTACTGGATGAAAGTGTGAGAAATAGCCCAAAACGCAATACAAAATTCAAAATAAATTTAATTTTATTTTAGAATTGAGGTTAAGAAATTGAAAAAGTGTGGTTAAGTTTATCTGTCATGTGGAGGATTGAAAGATTTTTTTCAACGAAACCTTCTGTTGATTCACCAAAAGCTGTTTTTAAGTATTTGATGAGAGAGTGTGAGAAATTACCTAAAGGACCACAAGAACATTATAAGTTTCAAATAAAACAGGTTGTTATTAACAGATTTTGTAAAGATTATTTTTTCTAAACGAATTGTTTTTAGAGTTATAAACAATATAAAGATGAAACTGATCCTGCTAAGATCGAACAGTTAATATTGAGATCTTATCATGATATTGATTGGCTTATGAAGAAGGTTAAATACTGTTACTTTTTATTGTAATTATTATTTACTTTAATTTTTAGTATTTAAATAAATAATAAGATGGATATTCCTTTAATTACGAGTGGTTGTACTGTATCTTTAGATAAATATTGGGAATCTGTTATGGTTTATCACAATAGACCTCAATTAGTCAACAAAAAATTAATGGGTGTTACTCAAGCTTCTTTTTATTCCGTACAATCATCTCTTACAAACTTATTGGAGTTTTTAACATGTTCTGCAATTCTTTATGAAACCATGAAGTTACCACAATTAACCAAAATTAACATTTGTAATCTCATAAACGATATCTTGAAACCTTATGATAAAAACTTGGTTCTTACCAAAATTGATTTAAATGATTTTAATTCATCAACATCAGGAATTTTTATTTCTTTAAGAATTGTAATTCCAAAACTATCAATACATAAGAAATGTGTAGAAATTGTTGTATTGAATAAAAATAAAAATATTGCAAGTTTTATAGCTGGTATGGAGTCAAATGTAAACATAGCTCCTAACTTTCTTTATAATTTAGAATTAATGTCTTCAAACCATGTTCGTTGTACAGTTAACAACTTTGAAGATGCTGATACAAACAGTGCTAATTGGTTAGTTGATAAATTATTTATGAAATTGATTAAATGGGCTCAAGAAGAATTAAAAGAACCACCACAAGAATCTGTTAAACTAATTTCCATGGATGCATACTCTGATTTGTATGTCAATTTAAAAGAAAAATATGGAAAAGATATGGTTAAGGTACATTTTGTTATTGTTTAAATGTAAAGTTATCTTTATGAAAAACTTTCTTTAGATTTGGCCTGAAAATACGGATCCTCTTAAATTTGTTTATGAAGATATAGCGATTGCAACATATTTAATATGTTTATGGAACACCTTAAAAACATCTAAAAAACCATCATTTGTTGATCTAGGGTGTGGAAATGGTTTGTTAGTTTTTATTTTATCACAAGAAGGTTACAATGGTTTTGGTATTGATGTAAGAAAAAGAAAAATTTGGGATTTATACCCTAAAAGTGTAATTTTAAAAGAAAAAACTATCATTCCCTCATCAAATTATTTATTTCCCGAAATTGATTGGATAATTGGCAATCACTCTGATGAATTAACACCTTGGATTCCGGTTATTGCTTCAAGAAGTTCATACAAAACGAATTTTTTTCTTCTTCCTTGTTGTAGTTATGATTTCTCTGGAAAAAAATATTCTAGATTAAACACTTCGAAAAGTGTTTATAATGAATATATTGAGTACATTGAGGGGATTTCAAAAACTAGTGGATTCAATGTTAAAATTGACAAATTAAAAATTCCTTCAACTAAAAGAACTTGTTTAATTAGTTTTGGAAGAACATATAAAAATGATAAAAATGAATTTGCTATGATAGATCAAAAATTGGATGATCTCATAAAAAGTAAAACAACTTTAAATCAATTTGAATTAGATGATGGAGTTGGTTCATATGGTGATTTTAAACCACGACCTCAAGAGGAAAAAGTGAGAAATTGCACTAAAATCAATAGAAATGTTGTAAATAGAGTCGTTTTAAAAATAGTTAATAAACTATTAGAAGAGAAAAACTATTTAAAAGGATATAATGGAAATTGGAATTGTGGTGGATCATTTTCAATCAAAGACTTAACTGGTTCTATTTCAAAAGAAGATTTGAAAGAATTAAAAAATAATTGTGGTGGGTTACAAACGTTGATGAGAAATCACCGATATATTTTTGAGGTTGAGAAGGGTTTTGTGAAAATAAGAGTTCCTTCTACTTTTGACAAAGTTGCCAAGTACAAAGAGAAGCTTTGTTGGTTTTTTAATAATCATCCAGATGGATGTTTACATAGTTTTGGTGATTGTTGTTATAATCATGTTTCAATAAAGGATTCATAATTAATATTTTTTTAATTAATTTTTAGTTAACAAAATTAATTTTAAAAATTAACTAAATGTATAGCAATTCATAGTAGTTCTTGTGCATCTTAAATAATTTCAACCCATAATAATACTGTCCAGTTAATTCCAAGATTAGTAGAAATGAGCTGCTATGTTCCAAGCTGAATTAAAAATGCTAAGATTTGGAAAAAAGGTGGAAGAAATCAAATGACATAAAGGATTTAATTAGATGAGGAGGTTTGATCCATGTCGACCATTTATTTTATATAATGTAAATTAGAATAAAAGAATACTTTTTCTGGTCCTTCTATTTATTGTTTAATCAATATCAGCTTATGCCATCATCAGAGACTCTATAATAAGAATCATTTTAACAACATATGATGTTAAAATTTAATGATATATTCTTAAATAAGTACACGTATTCCATTTTAAACTTTAATTATATTATATTAATTGTAATAATGATTAATAATGATGATGGCGAAAACCGACATCGACAATAAATAGAAGTGTGTGAGTGCCCCACAAATAATTTGACACATACGTACACTTCGTTATAAGTTTTTTAATAAATTATTCTTTGGTGTAGCAATGTAGCACCGAAATTAAATAAAAGAAATATAATTCATCGTTTATCTTTTAGTTTTCATAAATAAATAGAAGGACCAGAAAAAGTATTAGTCAAATTTACATTATATGAAGGATTGGTTTTATAAGTTAGGTCTAAGGCCTTTTAAGGGTCTAGGCCTAGAAACTGTCAGATTTAGGGTTAAGCTGTGCTTAGGGTCTTTTGACGTACAATAAAGATGCAGAGAGAAGAAAATAACGCCAACCTTCCTCCAGGTCGCAATAGGGTCGATATGCTTATTATCGACTCTACTGCGACCCATAGAATCTTTATTAGGACAGAACAAACAGTGAGGAACGTTGTTGAATATCAGGGAAAATGTTGGAATTGTCATAAGTACATTAGAGACAATCGAGATAAAGAGCCTTAATGGTACGGATATGCAACCCAACCCAACCCGACAAATGACCTAAAAGAGTCATGGAATTGGTGCCACACAATAGGTTGAGGCACAGAAGGCGCAAGATGACGTGGAGAGAAAATGTGTACCTTATTCCTCTTCTTTTACTTACCCTATATATTTTTCTATACAATTAACCATATATATACTATCTTCTATATCGCCGACTAAGGCAGCAAAAGAGTGTAAACACTAGAGTGCAGATATATATATATCTGTCTTTGTCGTACCCCCGTCGACTCAAGAGACATGTGTGAACACGTGATGAGTACGCTTTTATCTTATTGGACGGTGAATTAAAAATTAATAGCAGCTGATGACCTTGATGTTTATAAATCAACAAATAAATGTTTGACATAAACATAACCTAAAATCTAAATATTTAGTTATGTATATTATAGGTTTCATGTGTATAATAACATAATTATTAACATATTTTAGGGACTAAGCAATTTAAAATGTAATTGTTATTTGTTAAGAAAGTGAAGCAAATGTGTTAAAAGTAAAATAAAAAAGAAAAAGAGTAGTGGAGATATTTTTGGGTCCTAAAAATTGGTTGAGCAGGTAGAAGGAAAGGTCTCAGTGTAATAAAAAAGAATTCAAAGTCCTCCTTTTCTTGAAACATTTTTCTTTATAAACATTTAGAGTACATATACTCTAATTTATTTGATGCATCAGTGATAATTTATAGTTAAAGTAAACCATCTATAATAATAATTGCATTTTAAAGCTGCATAAAATACGCGCGAAACACTTCAAACTCTTTAAAATTTACGATTCGCGCTAGCGCTTTCGCGACACGGGGGTACGACAAAGACAAAACATATATCATTCCGTCTTCTTTTGATGGAAACGCTCGCCACTCATTGCTTAGATAGGGAGTCAGCGATATAGAAGATAGTATATATATGCAATTAACTCATTCAGCCAACAAGTAACGCTAAAGAAGTGCCATACGGCGATTACGGCGAAGTAGTGTATGCAATGGCGCCTACTTTTTAATATTTAAGGGGGGGCTGAACTTTTTCAAATGGCACACCTTTTTTCTTTTAAAACTAATTTAATACAACTGTTAATTTACACCATTATTAAAAAAGAACCACTGACTAAAGCATAGCAGTGATCACTGCTCAAGAAACAGTAAATCATTGCGTAATTTATACTATTAACCTAGCTACTATGCGTCAAAAGTTATAATACATTTTCCGAAGGTACTAAAACGTTAAACAATAACGAATATATTTTATTTTTCAAAAATTATAAGCGATCGTGAAAATTTTTTCAAGTAAAGGTTATGTGAAATTATGCTATCTACCCAACTGAAGAAAAAAAAAAATTATATTTAGATTTAAAAAAATAGTGAAATTAGTACTCACATCCGGTATAACCGGAAGTACAAAGTGAATGATTTCATGTCGTAATAATCCGTTTTAACGGCCTAATTATGCATTCTAAATGGTTTTCTTATATCACTATTAATTAAAAAAATATATGGGGGTGAACCACTTCTGAGAGACACCCGGTATATTAATAATTAGTACTCGCATCCGGTATAACCGGAACACAGATGACCAGATCACAGAATAATTAATAAATTATTCTGTGACCAGATGCTTAACTTATACCGCTCTCATTTGGACCTCATATTCTATCTCTCTCTAGAGAATTGAAACTGTGTAGATGGCGGTAGTGTAGTCGATCGATAAATACGAGCGGGAATTTGAATGCTAGTTTAAATAAAAATCTCATTACTCTTTAAATTTTTTTTAATAATAAGTTCCAAAAAATCAAAAATTGTCATCTCAAAACTTGAACAAGTTTTAAGATGAAAACAGTGATTTTTTTGGACTTGTTATTAAAAAAAACTAACAAAAAATTATTAAATAAAAATGCAAACTTCAGAAGAAGAAATCTATGTATATTTATAGACAAAAATTTACAACTATAAATTTTTAAATATTTAATCGTTTTCATGGCAAAAGGGTGCGTTTTTGTACAATGGTAAAGCATTTGCTTCAAGGCTAGAGGAAAACCCATGAAAAACTCTAGCATACCATAAGTCAAATAAACTTCTAGACAAATTTAGGAATACGAATTGTTATTGTAAACAACAGATTTAAGACAGCCAGAATAAAAAAATACTACAGAGCAACTAAAATTACAAGTATTACAGCGAAAATGAGCAGTACACAGTATTAGTGATAAAATGTTGTTTTAGTTATAAAATAATTATTGTTTCCGAATTAACAATTGATATAAAACTTTAATATTTCTTTTTATTTGTTTCTGTTCCTATCAATTAAAATGCAAAAATATTTGAAACTTAATTAATGCTTTATTATTATTACTATAACTTAAAGTTAATCTAATATTAAAGTGAGCGAAACAATAACAAACCTAGCAAAATTTATCAGCACTAAAACAAAACAAAAGGAACAGGATTCATGTAACATGCTTTAGTCTTAGTCATAGTTTTAAGTTCTTAGTTCATCATTTATCATAATCATGGTTTGCATTGCTTTAACTATAATCACAACTGAGACTTAAATATATTGCCTTAATTCATGATTAGATAATTGGAAAGTAAACATTATTACCTTTAAAAACCTGAGTAAAATATTCTGGTTTGTTTAACATATCTCTCAGTAATGTGGTTTTATTTTCATAATTCTTCTTAAGTCTCCAGATCTGTTTCTCTTTGTTCTTTAAAATTCTTATTCAACATAAAACTTTCCATTGTAAAATGATTATTGCAAATTGTCATTCGGCTAGAATATATGTTTTCTACAGGAACACCAAGGCACTCATTCTATGATCGCTGTCTAAAATATCAAAGTAAATTTTCATTTAGTACAAAAAATCTATCTAACTTAAATTTATAAATGTACTTATTGGTATTTAATGGAAATCAAAATAACTTGACCACTTCCTCTACCGAACGTCCGCAAATGTAGCAAATCCTATCCATTTTGGTCCTTACTTTACCACCAAAAACCAACTAATTCTAAGATAACAAAGTATGACAATAAAACTAAGGAAAACTAAATTATGCAAACAAATAAACTGCTAAACAAATCTATAATCAAACGATACAGATTTGTTTAGTAGTTTATATAATCAAACGATAAACACGCAAAACTGCACAATAATTAAACAAAACACAGAAAGTTCGTTAGTTCTGACAGAACTGGACGTAACTGTGGGATTTACTACTTAAAATACATAGCGCCATCTATTGCTTTCTCTTAACTCTACGAGTTAAAAATTTTGAAATAAGTGGTGCCATCTATTGGTTTGTTTAAATACTACTGTAACGCGACAATTGCGCCATCTACACAGTTTCAATTTATGTGAGAGAGAAAGTACCATACGCATTTTTCATTTGTTGAACAAGGATAGATAGGAGTGCCAATTTATTAGCCGGAGTCCGGCCTCTGTATACTCTGTGAACCGGAAGTACAAAGTGAATGATTTCATGTCGTAATAATCCGTTTTAACGGCCTAATTATGCATTCTAAATGGTTTTCTTATATCACTAATAATAAAAAAAAAATATGGGAGCGAACCACTTCTGAGGGACACCGGTATATTAATAATTTTTCAGAAAATTTCTCAATCAAGTGATTCTACCCAATTATACACAAATAAAATAACTGCATCATGTTTATTATTATTAAAAACTTGTGCTTTAGGATACAATTAAAAAAACAAATCAATAATTATACACACCCATTAATTTATTATATTAAAATAAAAACCTAACTAATCTTTCAAATTTTTATTAATACAATTAACGTACACAACAAAAATTCGAAAGCAAATTTATATAATACCAATTTTATTGGCAACGTCAAGTGCATCATAGTCTCTAGCCAATCGAACATACGCCTTCTTTTTACCGTCTGGTCTGATCAACGTGTTCACTTTAGCCACATTTATGTCATAGAGCTTCTTAACAGCAGCCCTAATATGGTGCTTATTGGCGCTGGTGTGTACCAAGAAAACCAAAGTATTATTATCTTCAATTTTCTTCATCGCCGCTTCCGTAGTTAACGGATATTTGATGATGTTGTAAGCATCCATGCGGTTTCTGTTGGGGATAGCTTTCCTTGGATATTTTGGATTTCTTGGAGGCCTAAGGGTTTTTGGCCTTCTAAAATGGACGGATGTCCTAACTTTACGGATGTGGGTTCCATGTGGACCTTTAATAACCTTAACAAAATTTAAAAAAAAGATTAAAAAAGAAATGATTAATTAAATTTAAGAACTTACTTTAATTTGAACTTTTTTAGCTTTTTCAACAGGCTTAGAAACCTTTTGTTTTTGCTGTTTCGGTGGAACATGAACTTTAGGTTTAGATAAAACAGATTTAACAGGAGCCTTCGGTTTTGCAGTAACTTTCGATGCTGGCTTTTTAACGCTTTTCGCTGAAGGTTTCCCTGCGGCAACCTTCGGCTTAGCAGTTGTTGATTTTGCTACATTTTTCGCCGCTGGTTTAGCAGCAGTCGCTGGTTTTTTCTCTGCCGGTTTGGCTGCTTTCTTTTCAGCTTGTTTAGGAGCAGCCGCGGCTGGTTTTGGAGCTGCAGCAGCTGGTGCTGATGCAGGTTTTGCAGCTGCTGCTTTTGGAGCAGGAGCCGCTTTACTAGAACCACCAGCCGCAGAGGCTGGGGCCGTCTTCTTCTTTTCTTCTTTTTTCGCCGCTAGAAATTAATTAGAATTGTAAATCATTTCTGACATAACCTCAAAATATTTTTATTTTTTTTTATTAGAATTTCAGTGATGTGATCAAGGTTTGTTTTCATGGTTCTCAACGAGATTCCCGCACATAAATCATCATTAAAATCTTTAATTTTTGCATTTAAAGAAAAGTAAACGTGTTAAATGTTTAACCGCGTGGTCAACGTCAACAAGTTAAAAATTATCAAACAAACAGAAAATTATTGCTTATTTGTATTTAAACGTGATTTAGATGGTTTATTTTAGTTAAAATTGAGACATTTTTGAATTTTTTGTGAATAAATCGTTAAAAACTCACCGGGTTTATCCGCTGACTTTGGCTTTGGCGGTGCCATCTTGCAAAAGAGCCACACTAAAAGGAAGTTGTCAAATCAACTCCCAAACGGATATTAATTTCGCGCATGCGCAATATCACAAAGTCAAGCGTAAAAAAAGGGCGCGATATTCTAAAAATTTATTTTTAATTAAATAATCTTAAATTGTAGAAATATAAATCTTCTTTAAAATTTTACACTATTTGACTATTCAGTTTTGTACTCATACGATATAACCTCAATTATCATTAATATGACAGCAATGGTGGAATTTTATACAGCGTGGTTTTAAAACGATGCTTAAAATGATATTTTTTATAAAATTCAGCTAATTTAAATAAAATAATTGCTAAATTATTGTTTTTTTTGACGTAAATAAATTTTATGTCAACTTAAATCATTTTTCGCCGAAAACAATTTTCAATCTAATTTCCTCGAAAGAGTCATCATTTAAAATTTTGTAACAAGAATTAATTGGTTTTAATTGCTTTAATTCATCTTTTTGAATTGTTTTGTCGTACGTGAGCACACCTGCTTGTTGGTAGGTTTGAAATACAAACATCACGCTTCAGTAACTCTTCTAAAGAACTTTATTTTAGAACATGAAAAAAGGCATACTAAAAATGGTAGCTCAGGAAGTGGATAATCGACAAATTTTAACTATTCCACCGCCTTATAAAAAGGATTCAACGCCTTATAAACAAAAAGATTTTTGTGATATAACGAGGGAAATGTGCTTTCAGTACGGGCAAGATATCATTTCGGAATTAAAAATTTGTAAAGTTATTATTGTGGGTGATTTATCTGTAGGAAAAACTTGTATTATTAATAGGTAAGAAACAAATTAAATGATTAAGCTGTTTTGTGGTAGAGTTCTTTTTAGATTTTGTAGACAAATTTTTGCCACCGGATATAAGGCTACGATTGGGGTTGATTTTGATGTTGAAAGGTTTGATATTTTAAATGTGCCTTTTCATTTACAGATGTAAGTAATAATCTTTGAATGATTTAAATATTACATTCATATTAATAAATTTTTAGTTGGGATACAGCTGGACAAGAAAGATTTAAATCAATAGCCCAATCTTATTATAGAAGCGCTCATGGTATATGCTTTATTCAAATTATTAATTTTATTATTATACCAAAATTCTTATTTTTTTAATAGTTATAATAGTAGTTTTTGATTTTACCTCAATTGCAACATTAGCCCATTGCAAAAAATGGCTGGAAGAAGCTTTGGATGCATCAATGGACATGGATCCTTTCTTATTCCTCGTTGGATCAAAAATCGATTTGGTGGTAAATACACCCAATTTATCTTCCAACTTGATTTATTAAAATTATCTCAAATTAAAGTCAAACGCAGCTTATAACAACATAGAACAATCAGCGATGGATTACGCAAAAAAATTAGATATGGAATATTGGCCAGTTTCCTCAAGAACTGGAGATAACATCTCAAAATTATTTTTGCGAATCGCCAGTTTATCTTTTGATAAAATTATTTCTAACGAAAAATTGGATTCATTAATTCCATCTAAGCCAATTGGTAAGGTTAACTCTTAATTAAAATGGTTTTTAATTTTTATTGTTACAGTGTTTAATCAAAAATCCGTTGATGATGAGAAAAAATTAATTGGAAAATGTGTTGATGCAAAATGCAAGAATTTTTAATTAACATTTTAAAAGGTATATAAATAATATATAAAGCAAGTTAATGATCTCAAAAAATGAAAATTAAGTATTTTTCTTTGTATTGATGATAATAAAATAATTGTAATAATTGTGGTGGCTCTTTTTTAATCATTAAATATTGTGTCTCTTCAATCAAGTAAATTACATTCTGACCAAGAACTAGAAACTAGCACTGAATAACAATTAAAACTAGAACTAACACTAGTCTAATAAATATAAATATTTCTTATAAACAATTCAAATCATTGTTTAATATTCTCCTACACAATAGACTACACAAATAACGTTGGAGTAAAAATGGAAAACGATTCTTGAAGCGTATGTTTGCGTGCTCCTAAATGCCAGGCATTCCTATAATTTCACTTCGAGAGTGAATTCTTCGATAAGAGGAGGTTAGTGGGTATTCTAATCCTTCATCGAAACAAAAAAAGCAAAATCTTGTGCGCATAT
Source organism: Onthophagus taurus (assembly GCF_036711975.1). Taxonomy (NCBI): domain Eukaryota; kingdom Metazoa; phylum Arthropoda; class Insecta; order Coleoptera; family Scarabaeidae; genus Onthophagus; species Onthophagus taurus. The sequence goes on from NC_091967.1 coordinate 9,776,835, forward strand.
ACAGTGCGTGTAGTGTTGTAAACCCGAACAATGTTGCCTGTTTTTTGGAATCACTTTTTGGTAAGTTAACGTTAGACAATAATAAAATAAATAAGAATCATTTGAATACGTGTCACGCACATCAGAATCAATTGATGAAAGAAAGTATATTTCTCCGATATATCGAAAAATTGATATATTTTAATTGGAAAATAATTGTTCATTATCGCAATTTCATCTCGAATTGAAACATTATGAAATGACCTCGAACCATTTATTTCCCGAATGTTGGAATTGGATGAAAAATGATGTAATTTATAATTTAGGTAATTATAATAAATTAAATGTTTACATTTTTTTTTTTTGAGTTTGAACATAAATTTTTAAAAACATTTTTTTATGCTGTTATAATCGATGACGATTACTTTTGATTTTTTGAACAACGCTCATTAACCTTTGATCTCGATATGAATGCCAAATAAAATTCATATGATTTAGCAAAAATGTAAAATTGTTTCCGTTTTACATTTCCTGACGTCATGATTGTTTATCTTTGTCGTCGTCGTCTACTTAACGATTTAGGTCTTGTTGACCTGTACATCTTGGTTTATACGGTTTATACTGCAGTGCCAATTTTGGCATTCTATCATCTTGCAATCTCTGCACGTGGTCCATCCATTTCTCTTTGTGTTCTTTGATTTTATCGTTAACTGCGAAAATTTGCAGTTCTTCTCTCAGAGTTTCGTTTCTGATATGTTACAGCTCTTGGTCGCTCTTAGACTTTAATGTTCTTATAATTTCTTAATATTCTAGTAATGTTAATAGTTGCGCAAATCGTTTAAAATTACCTTAAGCAATTTTTAACATTATTATATTAAACCTAATACAAAATAAAGTGCATATTATTTTGCGAAAATGCAAATGAGTTTCCGTTTGTTGTGATAACGTCATCACTGTTTTTCGCAAACGCTTTTTCGAATAAACAGTTAAGCAAAATGTTAAATAGGCTATTGTTAACTAGTTTTAATTTTTATTCTTCAAAATGGATTTTTTTTTGGAATTTTTGGGTTATCGATTATGTTATATAATTTCTATTTCTTATCATTTATAATAGTATTATTTTACAAACAATGGTAATTTAGTTTTAATGGTGTATTTCCTTTTATCAGATTTTTTTGAGTATACAGATAATTATCGTAGGTAGGTAATAATTTACTTTATAATAATTATTAGGTAGAACCTTTTGTCTTAAATAGTAACAGGTTCTTAAAACAAGTTTTATGTAATGTCTTTAATCGTTTTGCCATTGAAATGATTTTAGGATATCTTGTACCTGCTTATTTCTTTAATTGTTTTGCCATTGAAACAATTTTGGGTTATTTTGTATTAGACATCCAGCTAATGTTCAAATCTATTTACCATATTGTACCAAAAATCAACTTTACAAATCATATGATATAATGAGATAGTGTCTTCCAAAAAACTAATAGCACGCCGAAACTACTTGAAATAAGATCTGCTTAGGTTAACCTACAGCAAACACAAACTCAGTAAAGGTGGACTATTCCTAGTATATATGAATCCTTAGTAGATATGGTATATATGAATGCTTAGTAGACGTTATTCAGTAGACGTTAAGACAACATACATTTTATTATTTTCCATCTTAATCTGTATATGCCACTGACATCAACAGTGCATTTATATTTGACACCAAAAGCGATACAAAAACTCCCTGCTTTTTAAGACGCCACTCAAGAAATATTGAAACACTTTAATTATTGGTGGCGTCAGTCATTGGACGAAAATGACAATTTTCTTAATGATTTCAGATATTGCGTTGCGTTATAATGTTTGACGTTTCGGATATAATGTGGAAAAACGAGTTTAAAGATGTCAAAACCGCAGGAAAGTTGACAACAAATTAATATACGAAAGGCTTTTGGTGGATTGACAGTTTTTTGAGGTTGTGTTAATAATGGTAAATTATAGTCTTCCTGAACACCCTTATACTAGTGGTTAGTCCTGACAAGTATTTTAGTCCTGTACAAATCCATGCGATGTACTTACTTAACTGTAGATGCTTTTGCTACCAGTAATGGCAAAATAGATGATATAAAATATGTTAGGTTTCTGGAAAAGAGTGCGAATTACAGACATCTGCTGCTGTAAGCGGTGGCGTTATGAAAATAGTTGGTTCATGTTCGTTTTCTTGAAGCACATGAACCTGAAGCTGCTATTTGTCGCGTCTACAGATAACAGATGCTTCTTACCAACATAAATAAATCGATAAAAGGAAAATCTATAAGTTCTGGGTCATGTTTATGTACACTCTTCGATATGTATTTTCATCTAGATATAACCACGATACCTTTTCGCTGCGTTCTAGTAAAAAGTGATTCCTGTTAATCGTCGTACGGATACTGCAGTGGGTTTCAAAAAGAATTTTTAACGTGGTTTGAACATATTAAGTGTTTCGTTCATTTTAAAATTTCAAACTGTGTAAAACCTTGAACATTCAATAAGACCATTTGATTACGCTCACAATAATTAGATCCTTTCTTTTAGGTATTATTAACAAATTTATTGCGTTGGAAAACACTACTCAACTTTGCACACATCACGCACATGCAGTTAAAATTCAAATTTTCATGTTTCAAATTTAAATATAAACCTGTAAAACCGGTACTGAAAGGAAGTGACAATACGTCATAATAGATTTATGCCCGTTTGTCTGGAACATGAAAATTTATTCACACTTTTGATGATCAAAAAGTTTTTTAAACCTTAGAATTGCATATATGCAAAATGTAGTTTTTTTACATACATAACCAATATGGGTAAACCCACAAAAGTTTTTCTCCTATTCGTACACTTAGGAATGTTATGTTGAATTATGTGACTATTGTTTACACATCCACATAGGTTGAAATTATTTCAATTATTATTTATTACATTTCTTGCATGTAATTGTTCTTCGTAAGACACTCTTAGCATAGAAAAAATCTTTACAAATGATGAATAACTAACATATCGTTATTAGTAGATATCAAATTTAAAAAAAATATCACTTTATGATTCATTTTACACGTATAAAAAATTATTGCTTTCAAAACATTTTTCGCTCAGGTGATGCGCAATTATTAGTAAAAATGTTTCGCAAGATGGAAACAGGTTTGTTCGTTGACCTCTCGATTGCGTCAGATTCACGTACGCCTTTTTACTTTTATTGATAAGTGGATCATTTACAGTTAGTTATAAATTTCATCAGAATTGCGTTTCCTCGAATAAAACTCCTTTTATGAAACGAATAATAACGATTTTTTACCCCGAACCTTGTCCACTAATTATAGTGTGGCAACTTATTGAAGTTTCTAAAAGAAAGCCAGATGTTTTTGAAACCTATTTTATTTATACATTCATATTCGGTTTCCACTCATGACTAAAACAATAAAATTAGATTTACTAAATAGTTCTATCTTACTGGGTTATATTTACCAGACCAAATAAGGGCACAACAATGTTAAAACGAACATTAGTAATTTATATAATGTACATTTTCTCTTAACCCATCCACTTATTTACAATTTTTTTTATTAAATAATGCCACTAAAATTTATTTCGGTCGCTCATCCAAGCACTTATTCGCTTTCCTGTGTCCTTTTTAGTTGATATATTTTTTAATAAAAAATGGGGCATAAAAGATTGATCTTTTAGTATACATTTATAAAAAAAATATTGATTTTTGTGCAATAATAGAAATATAGTGCTAAAAACAAGGTTGCGATTCTATTTGATTTTGATAATATTGGTTAGATCTTTTCATCTTTTTCTATAAGTTGTTTTGTGAGTATCTGTAACAGCACAAAGGGAAATGTAAAATCAGCTGTTTGAGTATAGTCGTTTGTAATTGAACGCAATTGTATGAAGGAGCTGTTGGAGACAGTTAAATAGATGCTATTGAACAGAATTCCCTTCCACATCAGACCAATAGCCAACAATACACAGATAACTTGCGAATGTGAGGATCGATGAGGAATGGGCAGCCGATGGACACTATTTGAATTGCCAGTTTATTGTTAGCCACTGAGATGTACTGATCTTGTAGACATTGTAATTATTTTCCCCAATAGCACAAGACTACTTAGATAAAGCAGATTATAAAGTAGCAACAGCAGCCAGGAAATTATTTTATTTAATCCTTGGAAAACGTTCTTATGTTGTACGAAAAAAACCTCCACAGAAAAGTTATGTTATTTGTGTAAAACAGTGTTATATTCCATATTGAAAAAACTTTCTTGATGGAAGTAGGAGTTTAGTACGTTCTGTACTAAGAACAAAGTTGAAAATAGAGTTTAAAGGAGACTTGGTAATATACTATGTGTAGCAGAATGGAAGAAAATGAGTTTGCAGAACGTAATTGCAGCGATCAAGTCAACAATTTTTACTCTAACATTTCCAACCTCAAAAACTTACATGGCATTAGAAAGAACAGAGGTCTGAACTAACTCTACATTCCCATGCACTAATTTCCAGCCATTTAACACATGATCGCTTAGTCTGATCACGTCTTTCTTAAAGTAATTCTTCAAATTCTAGACCATTACCTATGTTCTGCGTGTGACACAGTACTTTGGACGTCTGGAATTTTTTTGTCATAATCTGATACGCATCAGGGTTCATTGACAATTTTTTAGTATCCCATAGTTAAAATGACGTGGCATTCCCAAGCACCAAAGTGGTCTACAAGGCAATCACTAGTACCTATCATCATCAGGCCATGTACCACACATAGTGCCACACATACATTTTTGCAACACAGCGTCCTTTAAATAGCAGAAGATTGGATAGCTATGATTCAGTTCTATGGATTACACATCAGTGTGACCCATCCCGAACCCAGTTCATTACAACCTTGTTTATTAACACAATCGTAACTGAAAGGTGATGTTGCCTTGAGTACAAGATTCTTGTAGATTATAGTGTAGGTCATAGCCATTGCTTTATTTGTTGCTAGAATTTCTTCAAAATAACTTTCTTCCGAGTACTTCTGTTTACTTTCTTCGTTTCTTATCATTGAGGTTTACTTCGTGGTGTAATTCTTTCTATTTTCATTCTTTTGTTTAATCGTCGGAACTGGTGATATTAAATCTTTATCTTTTTTTCCAAGTCAAATTGAAGAAGAAAAAATTTCTAGAATAATCTAGAAACATCCGTTTTTGTGGCTGTTCTAAATCCATTCTGGTGAACTTTCTATGTTAAATTCAACCTTCTCAATCTGGTTGATAATTAGAAATTATTTAATTATAAATTTTTTATCGTATGTTAGTATCGATAATTGATAAACAATTTGTTGTTCATTTAAATCGAGTTTATCAATGAAATACCGAAATTGATTGTGATTCGATTTCCATTGGAACGAAATTTACGATTTAAACGATTAAAATTAAGGTGATTTGTGAAGCGGGAAGAACATTTATAATTTGATTATTTTTGCTTATCATTGCTGCTACTTCATCAGTGATGCTCGGAAGAGTTTATATCTTAATAAATTAAATCGACGTTTTTTAAAGATTATTAGATAGCTTAAAATGTTTTCGATTAACCAAAAGCTACGCCGACAGATTATCTTTGGTCATTGAGGTCAAAATTGCGTATTAAACTAAATATCGAAATAATGTTAATACTTAGAGATTAATCGAATTATTATAAAATTAAAAAAAAAGATTTTAAATTTAATATATAATCCAAAATAAAAATGTTTTTGTTTTTTGTCTGGAGCAGTTAACCAAAATCTTTTCAAAAATAAGATTATTTTATTTTATAATTATTTAAGATACCGACTAAGGAAGGTTATCTTAAGTTAAAAATGATTCATATTTAATATTTTGCGCAGACAATACAAAACATCACAAAAAAAAAATTAATAATGAGTTGTTTAACCTAAAATTATGATTTTATCGCAGCCTTATTTATCACTTTGTAAGTTTGCACGTTTGAAAAATATCAACATTAAAATAGTTAAGTAATATCGTTAATGACGAGTCATACGGAGGTTTTTGCCTATCGTTATTTACATTTTGTTATCAAAAAACTTGCCAATCATTGCCTGAAAGCAATAATTTAATTTCATAAGTTGATTATTTCTTTTTCTTAACAATATTTAATTTAACTTGTAAGTAGAAATTAAACAGAATTACGTTCGCATAAAAAAAAATTGTAATTTAATTTCAAGTTGACGTTGAATTAAATTACAATAATTGCTCAAAATCGATATCTTCACATACAATTTTAACTAGACGGTTATTTTAAGTAATTTTACACTTTTGCGTACGTGCATCACCCCACTCTTTTAAATCATCTACGTCATTTCTGTAAAATCGTTTATATAAGTATGATTCGTAATGATTACAGTCAATACTACATTCGCTTCGTAGTAATATTTATTCAATACTAGTTGTGTAAATTATTTATTATTTAATTTTTTAAGTAAATTATTAATTTTTGCTAAAATGATTAGTACACATAAGTTGTTATCTTATATATTTTCTTGGAGTTTGGTAAGTATTATTTTATTTTTTTTATTTTACTTAATTCAAATATAAACAAATATTAAAAAAATAATTTAGTAAAGGAAAATCACGGAAAGTTTTCGTACCCTATTTATGTGCGTCCGGTGATTATACATTTTTCGTTTTACAGACACGTGTCTCGTCCACTCTCATGGTCATTCGTGTATACATATGTATAATAAACTTGATGATACTTTCTGATGATATAGGTATTATACTTTTATGAGGTCAATAGATAAGTGGGTCCAACTTGAAATCCTTCGAGAATAAAAACATATTAGAATATTTTTTTTAAAATATATGCAGCAATAACATATATTTAAGAATATTATGCAAATTTTAAAATAGAAAAATTTTTCATTCACCCTTTAAAAAAATCGCATAATATTCTAATTGCTTTATAGTTATTTGTGTACCAAGGTCGGAAAGGTTTATCATTGACGTAGAATACGTTAGACGAGGCCATTTGCGATTCGAACCCGTTCATCGCGGTCAAATTAAACACAATATTTTTTTGGCAACAAGTTGAGAAATTGATTAAATAATTTCTTATCTTTCACGTCTCTTTTTGACAGCAGTATTATTTCTACAACCACAAAATCTCATCATAATTGAAAGCATTTTCATTAAAATGTTGTGCATTTATTTTGTGGACTTTGAACTGGGCTTTGAAATAGAAGTTGGGAAAAATTTGCCCTTTAATTTGTTACAGTAATTTATGTCCTTCGATGTTGATGTTTATAACAGTTTTAACTAAAGTTAGTGTTTATTCTGCTATAATGCTTTAGTGTGTGTTGGTATTTCTCATCTTTTTCCACCAGTAATCTCTTTGTAGGTGTAATACTCTGTGATTAATAATAATTATTGGTTTGGCTCTGTTTTGAAATATAAAATAATTCTGGCTTGGGTTGGGTTGGATACAGGGCTTTGAAAAAGAAGTTGGAAAACATTTCCTGTCAAACGTTTCCTAAATCATCCAATTTTCTTTGGTTTCGTTTCCATCTTTTTCAAAAATGTGGGAATATGATATATTAAAATTTCTGCAAACCATTTTCATCTATTAGTATCAAAGTTTATTTCTGCAAAAGTGTAATTGAAGACATCTATCACCTGGTAACCTTTCTCTTCGTGATGACAGTTTGTATTTCCTGTATTTGTTAATGCTATGGATATTCAAAACGTTTTGTTTCCTGCTCTTTTATTTTTATCAAATTTTCGACATAGAATTAGCTCTTTAATTTGTTGCAGTAATTTATGTCCTTCGATGTTGATGTTTTTAAGAGTTTCAACTAAAGTTAGTGTTTTTTCTGCTATAGTGCTTTAGTGTGTGTTGGTATTTCTCATCTTTTTCCACCAGTAATTTCTTTGTAGGTGTTTCAGTATGTCTTCCACTTTTTGATGATTAGTTATTAGTTGTAATACTCTGTGATTAATAATAATAATTATTGGGTTGGGTTGGGTAGGGTTAGCTTGGCTTGGGTTGGAAAGAATTGAGTTGTGGTTTCAGTGTGTCTTTTACTTCTTGATGATTAGTTATTAGTTGTGGTGCTCTGTGATTAATAGTCATTATTCTTCGCAATCCTTATAAGTATCTGTTTTGAAATATGAAATAATTCTGGGTTGGGTTGGCTTGCGTTGGACTGAGTTGAGTTGGTTTGGGTTGAATCTTTATAAGCATCTGTTTTGACATATAACATAAGAATTCTGGCTTGGGTTAGGTTGAGTTGAGAATTAGTTAATTTGGGTTGAACATGATTAGTTATTAGTTATGATACTCTGTGATTAATAACAGTTATTCTTTTTATCCCTTATAACTATTTGTAAAATTCTGGGTGTCGTTCATTAACTCAAAATATTTTTATCTTCTTCTTCATAAAATAGGTTAAACTAAAATAGGTTAAAGCCTATTCCTTCATCAGTTTTGCTCATTGATGTGCTATCATTCCATCGTTTTCTTAGGCATCCAATACTTCTTCTGTCGTCAGGTGATTTATCTCTTGCCACTCGTACAAGTCTGTTGATTGTCTGTTGTTGGTGTTTCTGTTTTTGTGTTGGTTCCATTCTTTTTTTCTGTTTAGTACCTATTCGGGAATATTTTCTGCTTTGCATTCCTTTCTCATTCCTTCTATATCTTTGTTATCTCTCTGTCGCATAAGATTTTTCCAGAAATCTTCCTAAGAAGTTTCACCTCGATTGTCTCAAGAAGTCATCCTATTTTTGATGTATCTGATCTCGTTTGTGCTGCATAAGTCATAATGGGTCTTATGAGAACTTCTTCCACCTTGCAATAAATATTACTTCACCATCAATTTCTATCTAGCTTCTATCACCGGAAATTCAAAATATACAGAATTCTTGATGGAGTAAAATCAAACTTTTCTAGATTAATCTTCTGTCTAAATCTAATCTTCTCTCGATTCTTACCCTGTTTATGATGCACATAGAGCACGGTGCTACGCGATGGCAAAATAAAGAACATTATCAGAACTAAAATCTATTTTTATAATTATAAATAATTTATGAATACAATGATTCATTTGCTTCGAGTAAGTACTACTATCCAAAACAATACTCATTAAAGCTAAGCAAACAATAACAGATACGTTTGTTCAAAAAATATCAGATAACTTATCTTGTAGAAGTCATTTATATTAACAAAAAAGATTAACGCTGTTCAGTTTTCTTACTCAGATTGTTCAATAAATATTAAACATTTAACAATTTGTTTAATATTTTTTTTCTAGTATTCCACGATGGAAGTGGAAGCAGACGTTATAACCGAACAAATACCTGAAACATCGGAATCACTTTTTAGCACATTGGATATAGTCCTACTCTTAGTTTTAGTCGCAGGAGGTGCTTGGTATTTGTTAAAGAACAGGAAGAAAAATGAAATTACTTCGAATGGAAAATCATACTCGATACAGTAAGATTTTTTTAATGCGCAATTCTTCATTTATTTATTAATTCTTTTATTAGACCATCTGCGATGACATTACAAAGTTCAACGGAAGATTCGTTTATAAAAAAATTACAAACTTCGGGTCGTAGTTTAGTAGTTTTTTATGGAAGTCAAACGGGAACTGGAGAAGAATTCGCCGGGCGTTTAGCCAAAGAAGGAATGAGATATAATTTAAAAGGAATGGTTGCCGATCCAGAAGAATGCGATATGGAGGAATTAGTTAATTTGAAAAACATTCCAAATTCTTTGGCGGTATTCTGTATGGCTACTTATGGCGAAGGAGATCCAACTGATAACGCAATGGAGTTTTACGAATGGTTACAAAACGGTGATGCAGATTTATCAGGTTTAAATTATGCGGTAAGTTTTTTAGATAATTAACGACAAAGATACACGATATCTTGTGTTGTTGTTATTTGGTTGTTATCAAAAAGATTGTAAAACAGGAATAAGATTTTATTTAAAAAAATACAAAAAAAAGAGAAGTTATTTATAAAGGTCGTTATCATTAACGCGTCGATTGCTATGAATTCAAGTAATTGTTGAAATGAAATCAAACTTTAAAATTGCTCTTGTTATTAATTAATATTGAATTAAATTGTTCTAAAAAATATTTCTATACCAGTAATAGTTAAAACATATCATTGCCCTTCAGAAAGCAAAATATATACAATCGCTACGTAAATCATTACTTCATTGAAAAGTGACCTTGGTTGATAATTTCCACGTGCGATTCTAATTTAACAGTATAAAAAATTTGACGCTATTATCTACGAACATGCTGTTATTTATTTATGCTTTTATAAGGAAAAAAACTTAAATTTATAGTGCAAATATTTTATGTTAAATTCTATTCTTTCAAAATCTAACTTACCAATTAGTGCATTTACTTACTGTTATTATATTTCTTAAAAGAATGTTCTTAATTGTTAAATATACACAATCATTTTACAACTTACATTAAAAATAACAATTTTCCGTGAATATGAACTTAGCAGTTTTCATAATCATTGATTTATTTGAGAAATTCATCAAGATCGCAAATTGAAAACAATGAGAAGTCATGATTGACTCACCATCAAATAAAATAAAGTCGCCGAGTCTTATCTAAACATTCTATTCATTGTTTTTAATTGTGTAATGATGAAGATGAACATTTAACTATAGGAGATTAAAGTTATCAAAAAATAATCAGTAAAATTCTCGTGGAATATATCAAAGTTCTTGTTAAATTTATAATACGTCATTGAATCACAAAATAAGTTGAATCTCAATTCCGTAAACGAAAATTCAACCTCTACGACCTACAACTTACAGAGTTGGGTTAAACATTAAACTATCACTCGGTTTAAAGTATTATTGTGAATGTTTACACTGATTTAAATGGTTAATACCGTCAAGTCATCATAATTATCATAAATTAGTAAGAATAAGAAAAAAACATGTTTAACATACGTTCTTGAAACGGTAAAAGCGAAAAAAAAGAACTCGGTTGAAAAATAAATAAATCTATTTTTAAAAACACATATTAATGTTTGACTTCTTTATTTCGTAGGTATTTGGCCTTGGGAATAAAACTTATGAACATTACAATGCTGTAGCCATTTACATGGATAAAAGATTAGAAGAATTGGGTGCCACTAGAGTTTTTGAACTTGGACTTGGAGATGATGACGCAAAGTAATTTATTTTATCTTAGTAATAAAGTATTACGGTTCGGAAGTTTCTAGTAACGGTTTTATAATGATTAGAGATAAAATTGGATAAAAATTGGGTACACATTTCATTTTATAAAATGGGCTATATATATACATATATACATTTAAAATTTTCGACTTTCTCGCCATTGAATATGGAGAAATAGCAATTCAATTTTTGACCAGCCTGTATAAGATACTCCGATACAACAAACGACAATCTATTTGACAGCATCTGAAGAGTAATCGTGCCAATGTAGATCTTTTTTGAATGAGCGTTGGTTGAGATATGGGGTTTTAAAGAGTACGTTGAAATTTACCAAAAAAAAAGCTTAAAACCAAAATAACTTGAAAACGAAAAACGCTAGGTACCAATAACTTTTATCAAACTCAACCTATTTTTTTACGCAAAATTAAATGGTGCAATAAAAACTATAACATTTCATTTAAAATAACGAAGTTATGGTCTACTTCCGGTAGAACGGAAATGGCGGCCATCTTGAAAATATTTTAGATCGAAAGTTCCGAATGAATAACCCATGCTACCAAAATTTCAAATCTCTACGAATAGTGGAACCTGAAAAAGTTCTAACGAACCAGTTACATGAGACACCGGTGTATACAGGGTGTGTCAAATGTTTGGAATATAGCCAATAACTTCGCCACTTGTGGTTTTAAAGAAAAATATTTCAAATAAAAAAATCCTTATTAATTGTGACGCATTTTTTGGCGATACTTGCTTGTTTACATTGTCCTTTCTTTCGTTGTTATGGCAACCAACATTGTTATTTTAAATGGGATGCAAATGTTTTTTTTGCACATTTTAATAGAGTATAAATCCCTTTACGCGATCAACATATCATATCATATAGTTGTATTAGGAAAAAATCGAGAAAAAATGCGTTTTTTAAAAGTCTTAAATCAGCAAATTACAATCAAAGTAGGCGCCGAAATAACGCCATTGACAGCTTTAAATGTCAAAAAAATTACAGTTTCAACAATTATGAATAATTAATAGAGGGACTTATCCTCTATAAAAGTATATAAAAAAAATATAATATATACATCCCATTTAAAATAACAATGTTGGTTGCCATAGCAACGAAACAAAAACAATACAAACAAGCAAATATCGCCAAAAAATGCGCCATGGTTAATAAAGAAATTTGTATTTGAAACATTTTTCTTTAAAACCACAAATGGCGAAGTTATTGGCTATATTCAAGACATTTGACACCATTTGACTATATAATTTATTCAGACATACAGTCATCTTATTTATGGTTTTTCTTATGAAAATCATAATTAATTGGTGTTATTTAGTTAATATTAGATCCTAGTAAGTGCACAACTTCCATAGCCAGCTATAAAGAAAAATTTTCTTTTAATAATAGCAGCGCTTTCCAGTACAGGGTGTCCCAATTTCGATGTCCACATAGGCTATCTCCGAAACTAAAAGAGATAGAAAAAAAGTAGCTTACATGTCATGATCTCGTTTTTCGAGAAAATGCTAATGCCGAAAACTCCGAACAGCTATCGTCTTTTGTTTTCGCCCTATCGGCAAAAACTGAAAATTTTGCGAAAACGACAATAGCGAATATCTCACTTATTATCAAAGATGGAGTATTATAAATAAAACATTATATGGGCAACTTTTTACGAAGAATTCAGTGGCGTAGGTAGAATTTTTTTCCCATCTTTTATTTTCGAGATTTGAGACATAGCTTTATTTTTTTAAATGGAAACCATAGTTGGCTATGACCTAAAATAATTTGTTATTTTCTTCTGATAACAAATATATATAGTTTGTGGGGTATATTTCTTATAATTATTGAATAATTAACAAAAATTCATTTTGTTCTATCTAAAACTAATGTATGTATTTAAAAGTTAATGTTGATATGGTGATAACCATACATACTATGATGGAACATAATGTATCAATTTTTTTTGTTCTTTCTAAAACTATTGTATGTATTTAAAACTTAATGTTGTTATGGTGATAACAATGCCACAATGGAAAACATTGGGTACGTTCAGCAGGTGTCAACAGTTGAATTAAATCAGTCAGCTAGTTGTATGAGCTTTAATACAGCGGAACGAAATCGGCTGAACAAGCAATTGAGAATTAGCAGTTCAACATAACCTAAAACTATGGCCAACAATAATATTTTTGAAAATTTTGTGTTATTACAAGAGATAATGGATGATGATGTTGTTTTTAAGGCTCATTTCATTTTATACAGTTCTGCCAGTTTTCAAAATTAAAGGGGAGAAACAAAAAATATTAATCCTAACCTACAATTTCACAACCGCTGACAAACTAAGCGCAGATTACTTACGCTGAGATATTTACTAAACTGCTACGTAACAGCGCTGACTTAGTATATCGTTCAGCCGCGACTGCTAATATAGCAACTTAACAGTTGACACCGGCTGAACGTGCCCATTGTTTCCAATTATTGCCAAAGTTTGTAGTAGTATTTAAAAATTCACTGACAACTCTGGCATTATATGCTGGTGCTCCGTCATATTGAAAATATAGCATTTGAGACTTATTTAATGGCAAATTGTCGACCAAAGGCACAATGTGCTGCCTTGATATATTGAGGTATTACCTGAGTTTAAGTTTTTATGGTAGATACTATATGCCAAAATTCTATTATCTAAAAGGGCACACCATACATTGAACCCCAATCTTCTTTGAACACTCAGAGACTTCATTGGTCCAGATGACATTTTGAACAAACAGCAGATTATTTAATTTTTCTAAATATCATCTACAAAATTCTAATCTTAGATTGACATCTCCTGCACGTAAATAATGAGTTAGGCTCGCTTTGTATGGTTTATACATATTTTTCTTTCATATTCGGAAGCAGCGGTTTTTGGGTCAGACGTCTTGTTCAATTTCTCTGCAAGATGTTGATGGATTTATCGCAAGTGAAGCCAACACATTGACTTCATCCTCTTGCAGGCCATTTTGGTATGTTTTTGCACGTGGTTTGGGGATGGACCAAAAATCTATTAAATTTTCTGCTAACCGGCTGAAGGTTCTTACGTGCGGTTGTCTTCTTTCAGAATACCTTGTGAAATATAATTCCGCGGCTAACGTCGCATTCTTATCTGATAACATATAGCATTCCATCATGTTACATTTTCATAATTTTCGAAGTTCATTGTAAAGTTTTATTTAGTTTTGTTATACTTTGACACCTAACATGCTGGTGCATCATACCAGCTCATAATGCCAGAGTTGTTATCGAATTTTTAAATACAAACTTTGGCAATTATTTGATACATTATGTTCCATCATAGTATGTATGGTTATCACCATAGCAACATTAACTTTTAAATACATACATTATGTTTAGATAGAACAAAATGAATTTTTGTTAATTATTCAATAACTATAAGAAATATGCCCCACAAACTATATATATTTGTTATCAGAAGAAAATAACAAATTATTTTAGGTCATAGCCAACTATGGTTTCCATTTAAAAAAATAAAGTTACGTCAAAAATTTCGAAAATAAAAAATGGGAAAAAAATTCTACCTACGCCACTGAATTCTTCGTAAAAAGTTGCCCATATAATGTTTTATTTATAATACTCCATCTTTGATAATAAGTGAGATATTCGCGATTGTCGTTTTCGCATAATTTTCAGTTTTTGCCGATAGGACGAAAACAAAAGACGATAGCTGTTCGGAGTTTTCGGCATTAGCATTTTCTCGAAAAACGAGATCATGACATGTAAGCTACTTTTTTTCTATCTCTTTTAGTTTCGGAGATAGCCTATGCGGACATCGAAATTGGGACACCCTGTACAATGTAGCATCTTTTATTTTTTTGCGCTAAAACTATTATTTTTAAGGAAAAAACCAAAGAGACAAAAAAGTAGCAATAATGAATAAGCTTTACAACCCATATTTTTTATGTTAATATTCAATGGCGTTAAAAAGTTGTTATAATAAAATCAAAGGGGTTGCGAATTTCATGAACCATTCTGTATATATATTATTTATATATATGTTGTTGTGGTCGATGCAAAATACATAAATGGCATTAAAAAGCCGAGATACACAGTTCTTCCTTAGACAAAAGTTGCAGGAAAATTACCACACTATAAACGGAAAATATTTTTATACATACAGGGTATTCCATAACGATGTACCGAAATACACATATGTTATTTTAAATGGAATGATATAGTTTTTATTACACACAAAAATATGTTAACTTTGATAAGATATGTTGATACTTAGTGCTTTTAATTTTTGAGTTATTTTAATTAGAAACTTTTTTTAGCAATTAACACTGTGTCCTTTATATCTGAATTTCTTGACGACTGATTGAGATAGAAAGTTAAAATTTGTAACAGTTGCTGCTTGGATATCCTTAAATAGAGCGCCATCGGTCTACGTTATACAGAGTGTTCAAAAATATAGCTACTGTTTTACCATATTCAATTGCAAAAAAGTCGAAAATTTTAAATGGAACACCCCATATTTGATTAGCATTAGTACATGTCCCTGTAGGCCTTTTATGGCCATGTAGTGGCCATAAATCAAAATCATGCAAAGAATGGCAAATCTTGTGCCATGAAATAAGACCATGAAAATGTATATGCATGAATAAGTTAAAATCTATATATTTTTGCTATAGTTGCCTTCCTTTCACTTCCTTGCCCGAGTATTTTCTAAATATTCATGACTTTATGTTTCAACTCTGAGTTTTCTGCTAGCTTTATCTTCTCCACCATTCTCTCCGTCACTTCTTATCAACCGTCAAACGTCAGTTTCTTTCTCTTAGAGAACCAATATCATACTTAATAATGCTCAGTTTATATTTTATGGCAAAATACGATTATATTTCAAGGTACAGATATAGTTAAAAAAAATTGTGGTAACTCATACTTATAAAGCTTATCTTAGAGCAATATTTAGGAGCTGGTGCTTTAGCCTTATTGTTTCTTGTACTTATAACGCTTTCTCTGCAACTCGTCTCTTTTTCGGCCTTCTCCTATCACCGCCAATATGTAACTTCACCATCTTGCACTAAAATCACATCATATCATCCACTCTTTGCGAATTAATTCAAAATTACTTTAAAATAAAGTAATACTTTATTATTACCATTTTTGCAAAATCTTAATAATATTTAATCTTAAAAGTTGTATTTTTTTTCTAATTTAGTATTGAAGATGACTTTATTACATGGAAAGACCGTTTTTGGCCAGCTGTATGCGAATTCTTCGGAATCGAATCAACTGGAGAAGATGTTAACGTCCGTCAATACAGATTACAAGAATTTCCAGTAAATATTCCCGATCGTGTATTCACTGGTGAAATGGCAAGAATACATTCATTAAAAAATCAAAGATCGTAAGTTACATTTTGAACCCTTTTAATTATAAAAATTAATTTTTACTTTAATTTTCTTAGTCCATTTGATGCTAAAAATCCGTATTTAGCCGAAGTTGTCGTTAACAGAGAACTCCATAAAAACACGAGTGATCGTTCTTGCATGCACATTGAATTTGATATTGAAGGTTCAAAAATGCGATATGATACTGGCGATCATATTGGGGTTTATCCGGTTAACAACGAAGAATTAATTAATAAACTTGGCAAACTTACCGATAAAGATTTGGATACGATCTTTTCTTTGATAAATACCGATGAAGAATCAAGTAAAAAACATCCATTCCCGTGTCCTTGTTCATATAGAACCGCATTGACTCATTACGTTGATATAACGATGAATCCAAGAACTCACGTCTTAAAAGAATTAAGTGAATACTGCTCAGATCCTGCGGAAAAAGAAAAATTAAAACTTATGGCTTCCACTACTCCTGAAGGAAAAGCTCTCTACCACCAATGGATTATTGATGATAACCGTAATATCGTTCATATTTTAGAAGATTTACCTTCGTGTAAACCAGCTTTGGATCATCTTTGCGAATTGTTACCTCGTCTTCAACCAAGATATTATTCAATTTCTTCTTCGCCAAAACTTCATCCAAATACCGTTCATATAACAGCGGTTCTTGTTGAATACGAAACTCCCACGAAACGTATTAATAAAGGTGTTGCTACAACATGGTTAGCCAAGAAAAAACCGAATATGGATGTAAACATGACTGTACCAGTTTTTATAAGAAAATCCCAATTTAGATTACCTCCAAAACAACAAATGCCTATTATCATGGTTGGTCCAGGAACTGGATTTGCTCCATTTAGAGGATTTATACAAGAACGAAGTTTTATGAAAAATTTTGGAAATACTATTGGGGAAACCATTCTTTATTTCGGTTGTAGAAAACGAGAAGAAGATTTTATTTATGAAGAGGAATTAATGGAGTATGAGAGAGATGGAGTGATAAAATTACATTGTGCCTTTTCAAGAGATCAACCTAAAAAAGTTTATGTACATCATTTAATGGAACAGAATGCTGATGAACTTTATAGGATTATTGTTGAGGAAAATGGACACTTTTATATTTGTGGGTAAGTATTTTTTTTAAATCATATTGAAATTTTAAGTAATAATTGATTTTTCATCTTAGTGATGCTCGGCATATGGCAAACGATGTCCGTAACGTGGTTATTAAAGTTTTGATGCAAAAAGGTAACATGTCAGAACAAGAAGCTGCAGCATACCTGAAGAAAATGGAAACGCAAAAGAGATTATCAGCGGACGTTTGGAGTTAATTTAAGTAATAATTACGTTTAGATTTTTTTTTTCTAAAAATAATTTATATGAAATGTTACCAATCTTTTGGTAACCACGCTTTTTTTTTGTTGTCTTGCATTGTCGGTGTTTGCCATCATAATAATCAATACGACAAGGTGATAAACATTTTTTAATTGATTAAGAGCACCTCCTCTTTCAATATTTCTTCTTCAAACATAAAAAACAATACCCACCTTAATAGTAACAATCAATACTTTTTGTTTTTTTTGGTAAAACAAGCGTCATGTGATTTCATTCCATATTGACAATAAAAATTGCTAGATAAAATCAGTGATATTTTACAAAATGTTTTGTATGTATAAATGTACCATTATAATTAAAATGGAATTGATGGAAATTGTTTATATTTGCAATGTTTTTAACTGTTGTGCAATTTTATATTGAAATGGACTATAAATTTAAGTGACCATGAAAAATATGTGTAGTAAAGTTTAATAAAATTTAAATTTTAGATATATTTCTTGTTTATTTTTGTGTTTAACATGATATTTAGTTTAATTCATCTCTACTTCTTATGCAGTCATTACAACATTTGCCCACAGATATTCATATTATGGTGAGAGTAATAAAAAAAATACAACAATATAGAGTATCATATTTTATTTTAAGTAGCTCATACATAAAGAAGCACATACAATCATTTATATAAGCTACTTAATCAAAATTTACTCGTATTGCAAATAAAAAAAAAATGACTTATAAATTATGTTATTAAAATAACTTCAATTTTCTAAAAGAGAGGGTGTACCAAACAAAACCACTAAAATAATTTCAAAATAAAGCTATTTCGTGCCAAATATAATCAAGTAATAATATACAGCCATTTACACAAAAAATAAAATTAAGAAAAATTGAAATTGTCATAGAATAAACGTTTTTGTACTTGGTAATTATTGTTTTATATTGAAATACAATAATATTTAATTATACATATTTTTTTGCAAAAATAAAAACAAAATTTCACCCCCTCTCATTATAAATGTAAGCTTAGAAAAATAAACCCCAGAAAAAAATAAGAAAAAATATACAATTTTAAATGTAAGGCTCAAAATCTACTGACTACCAGTTAATATATTCGAAAATACAATATATACAATTACTCTTCTAACATAGTCATTAAAAAATCTATCAGGGTGTATCTTATATTATGTGGTATACATATTATTTCCATATATACTGTGTCTACACAGGATTTCTTCTATGATTTAAGTCATAATTAAAAAAAAAATATAATAATCCAGCTTAAATAAGCTTTTTATTTTTTAATGTATCATTATGCCATAAACCAAAGAAACGCCTGTATATCATTTTTTTCATAAAACTTTGTTTTGGAAGATAATTGCATTCATCACTTCTTTCTGTTACTAAATAAAACCGCTAATTTAACAAAAAAAAGTCTTATAAGTTAATCTTCGCTTTTTTAAACACACAACCACATTCTTTTATCCGAAATTAAAAAAAAAATAATAATACACCATAAAATCATCTGGACTCCAACGAAAATAGTGCGCCATAAACCAGCTGTACAAGTCAAAAATTGTAATAATTCTTAATTAGTACATAAGTAGTTAACATACATAAGGATATTAATAATTAAAAAAGAAATATTTCAAAAAAAATGTGTAGAAAAGAAAAATGTAAAGAAAAAAAAAACGTAACAAAATACTTTAACATCTTCTTGAATTGTATCGCCTAAATTGGACGCACTAAATAGATTATGTACACATATAAAAAACAGGTAAAAAGTCTTTTAACGATAATATTACATGACTTCAAAACGTATTTCAATTCCGTTTCTGTCATAATAAATACGAAGACCCCATTTCTTCATTTCAAATTTTTTCCTTTTATTTTTCTTATTATTTATGTTCGCGTTGTGGTGGTTCTGCTTTCAACTTGTGAATATGAAATCCATTCTGCATACCCTCTATCGACTAATTCTTGGTTTAGGAACACTATATCCTATAAAGTAAAGAAATTGGTAATGTTAGAATATAATATAAATTGGTTAAAAATAAAACTAGAACTAACAACTAGAAACATTTCGGTTTCACCTGAGACAGTTAAGACTTAAAAAATGTTTTACCTGATGACCAGCAACAATATACATGTAGACTAGTGGTATACCATTGCTTGTATAATCAGCTACTTGTGTACAAGCTAATGCTCTATTTGCGAGTTCTGCTGCTACTTCATAAGCTTCTTTGGGCCAAGTACTTTCACCTTTAATTAAAAAAAAATAAGAACAATTTAATTATGATAAAGAAAACATGTTTAGGTCATAATATAAAACTTACCTCCAATAGGTCTAATGTTAGCTAATATACATTCAGTAGCTTGGAATGGCAGCAAAAGAAAATCTCCGCTAATTTGTCTTAACCGACTGTTTTCCACCCAATAATAACCGCCATAATCTAATAACGTGACGTGAGAACTATCTGTTTCTGCATCGCTTTTTGTCACCATCACTCTATACCAGAAACCATCGAGGTGACAAGCGCATATCGTAAAATCTACGCAAAAAAATTTGTAAGTGTTGTGATTAATGATTGTGTAATTATGTTACTTACCAGCTATTGGAAGAGGTACAGCTGGGGTTTCATTGGTATTGTAAAATTCGGTCATGTTGGTACTGAGGATATTTAAAGAGGGGAAAGATGGATGCGTTGGGAATTGAATAAAAAATCGGTTAGGTTCCATCATAAAGCTAACCATTGTGTCGTTATTGATGCCTTCTATTAATCTTAACTGAAAAAAAAAAATAAAATAAAATTCGTTAGATAAGTATTTTATTGTTTGCTATATTATTATTTTTATTTGATGATGTTTAAAAACTTATAAACCGACTCCTAAGAAAATTTGATGTATTACTTTATTTTCCACACATCATTTGATTATTTGGATCGACAATTTTAAGAAGAATTTGCAACAAATCAACGGAGTCTGTGTTTGGACCAGCCAGATAATTAGAACTATGAACACTATTTTTTAATATACTCGATATTTCATTTTACAAGGCTTTGGTTTTACCAAATTAAATATCTAGTGGAACATTCGCAAGAATAAACATTCTAACATTGCATCCTCAATTTACGCTACTTGGTGATTATGCAATAGTGACTGGTATCTTGTGAAGGATCTTCCAATAAGAGGTTTCATTTTAAATTTTTGAACTGACAAAATAAATCCGACAGTGATATTGTATTTGACAAGTAAAAATTGTGAGGTTATAAGAAATGGATCGATATACACTGCCACTATAAAAATGGCGAGAATTTCGCGGAGACAATTCGTATTGGTTTTGGTCATCATCAAGCTCATCCTGCTATAGTAAAGTTAGTCCATAATTTGAAAGTGTTGCATAAGGTAGTGATGTGAAGACCTTAATTTGTGTTCCTCCGGTCAGGTCTGCAGAAAATATCGCTGCAGTAGCTCAGAATGTGGATGAAAACCAGGTTTATCCATAAGTTTATCCATGTCTAGAAATTGATGTTATGAGTGTTGACCACGTTTATTTTCAGCAAGATGGTGCAAATACTACGCTGGTCGTCAAACGATTACTCTATTGTGTGAAAAATTTCGTGCGATTTAAACTTTTTTCTTTAAGGCTATGTCAAAGATAAGGTCTACGCCAACACTCCAGCAATGATAGGGCCACAATTATGCGAACACGTAATGAAAAATTTCATCAAAAGAATGATCATCTACCTACAAGAAAGCCCGAAGAGGACATTTGGTAAATATTATATTCCGTTATTAACCTCAGAGTACAAATACTTAGGACAAAAATAAAAAATTTGACAAAATTTGGACAAAATCTCTGCTTTTCCCTCCTGGTGAAGACCCTATATGAATAAAATTTCCTTCATTAGCGCCATTTGGTGTATTGGATCATATGTCAAGTATTGAACCTGGTAAAAATGGGAAGTAAAAAAAACCCAACTACATTGCCGTGAAAGAAACAGTTTGAATAAATTAGGTTACAATAAAGTATCAATCTCCTAAATCCTAAAGGACAGCAGAATCTAACAGGACTGCTACATCCATTGTTGTTTTGTAGCCCACTATGGGTTGGTTGCCCACACTCTACGTCACACTATTTGCCACGCCCAGTTAACTGTCATTGAGTTCTATGTATTTGCTGTGTTTTTAGAGGTTATACGATAGACATTAATACGTCTAAAAAATAAAACTTTAAAAATAATATGAATACGTCTACGATATAACCTCTAAAAATACACAGCAAACGCATAGAACACAATGACAGTTAACTGGGCGGGGCAAATAGTGTGACGTAGAGAGCGGGTAACCAACCCGTAGTGGGCTACAAAACAACAATGTATGCAATTTTCTTATTTTAAAAATTGAATCCAAACACCATTTTTAAAACCAACATTGTCAAATTCTCGATTTCAAATGTTTAATATACAAAAACACTGCAGAAATACTACCAATGATACAGATTACTACAAATATTTTGAATTTTGTGTTATGCCCCACTTTGTATACAAATCGGTTTATTGCAAAATTGTGGCTTTTGATGGCACACGCATTCAATAAACAATTTTGACAACTTTCATCTTTGTAATTTTGCAAATCTATTCAGGAGATAATCCCTTATAATCCAAATTGGTCAAAATAGAATCATAACGAATAATTCTCCTCCTCCTTTTCGCCCAGACTTTTAAAAACATATCTATGAAGATTCATCAAAAGATGATTACATTCTGGCATTTCCATCTGAATTATTAACATTGCAAAAAAAATTTGACAAAAAAATAATACTTCTAAATGAATTCCAAAAAGAAAAAATATGCAAAGTTCACTCAAATGTTTGTAAAACAGAATAATTGTACACTTTGCAAAATTAATTTACATTATTAATTTCTGAATAAAGTCAAAAACTCTTACACTTTATAATAAATAAATAATTTAAATAAATAAAATTTTATTCAATACAAGTACACATTCTGTATTAATTCTTTTTTAAATTTTCCTTTGGTTTTCGCGCCGAACTTTTTTTTGTACATATCTCTGGAGTTTTACTAGCACGTGCTTTTGTGGTTTTACTCTAGAAAATAATAATATGTAAGCGATGATAAAATCAAAGGCTGGTGCGAATAAATCCAAAAATAATTCAATAAAAAAAAATGAACTGATAATAAACTGTTTATGAAAAGTGTACACTTTAGATTAATATTAATATTTTTTTTTTCAAGTGATACACAGATTTAGGTCAAAGATCTGCACATGACTTGATATTTAAAACATATACATATTTTTAGATAATAATTTAATTTGAAACTGATAACGATTTTTATACTTACTCCCAATTGATCTGGTGTTAGAGATGGTGCTACTATTAACTGTTCTAAAGTGATTTCCGGGTATTTTTTCAATGGGAATCTTTCTCTAATTAAATGTAAAGCGTTGTCGATCTCCAATTGTGTTCCTTCAATAACGCAAATTTTCATTTTTGTATTTCCAGGATGTTTCTTAACTAAAACGTTTGTATGGGATTTTGACTTGATGTCTTGAATAACAGTTCCTCCGCGTCCAATAAGTCGTCCTACGCAATGTTGAGGAATCGTAAATTGATACATTACAGGCATTGGGCTATCAACAGCATCTCCTGATATAGAGCCATCATTTGCTGGGGTTTGAGATGGCGGAGTTGCCACATCACTTCCACCTTTTCCACTATCATTAGAACCTTCACTTTGATTATCAGAAATACTACTTGGAGCTGGACTAGCCAACATAACATCACAAGGACTATGATTTGCAGAATCTCTTTCAGAACTTTGTCGTTGGATTTCTTCATTTACATTATTTACGACACATTCTTTTGGAGGAGATTGTTTTTTTTGCGACAAATTCAATGAATTAAATTGTTCTTCAACCGATTTTGCTTGTTTTTGGTCTTTTGGGGATGTTGATGAGGATAGAATGGTTTTTTGTGGCGTACATTTTATAACCTTCGGGGATTTATACTTTGGGGAAGAAGATTTAGGAGAAGATTTCATGGAAATCGGGGAAGACTTTGGCGAAGATTTTGTTAATTTTGGGGACATATTCGTGGATGAAGTCGTAGCTTTCTCCATCGGTGAAGCTGGCATTAAAGTGGCCCTTTCGCACTCAATCTCTCCAACCTTAACATTCATTTCTTCCTTAACGGGTTCAGCGGTTTTATTATTCCCCTCTTTCCACTGATAATTATTATTCTTCATAGACTTAATCTTCTCAATCTCCAAGTCTAAATCCTCGTCGGAGATAAAAACGGGCGCCGATTTGTGGGCTCTCAATTGACGTGGTATAATGATATCAATAGGTGTTGATGTGATTCCAGATAAAGACCTCGAAAAAACTTTTTCCGGGGATTCGCAGCTGATTGTTGTTATTTCAATATCCTTTTCAAGAGACGTACAGGATGTTGATATTTCTTCGCACTGTTCGGGACTGTCAAAGTCTTCTTCGTCGTAATCCTTCCTCCTTAACCACAAGTATCCGATTATTCCGACTAATGGTAATGAAGCTAGCACTAACAGCAGACGGGACTGGTGAAACGCCATACTTTGGTTGATCCACGGTTACTGTAGTTCGATCCAACACTGTCCTATAAGAAAATTAAAAAAATTATTGTTGACATAAGTCATAAAATTGACAATTGTGATATAAAGCACATACAGGGAGATCTAACCAGAAAATGATTGATTTTACTCGTACATTATCAATATTTATTTTTATTAATAAAGAATTTAGTATTGTTATTAAAATAATATAGTTATAATAAAAAGGATGCAATTTTGTGCATAACAACTAGAACCTAAAAACATTCGAGTTTAGCCGAACGTCTCTTAAGACGGCTAAATACGAATGTTACTACTTCTAGGTCTTGTATTAGTTCTAATTCTAGTTGTTATTCAGCATTAGATTGTTGTATATTTTTCATTGAACTAAAACTAGAACTAACGCTAGACCTAGAACTAGAACCATTCGGGTTTAGCCGCACGTCTCTCAAGACGGCTAAACCCGAATGATTCTAGATCTAATGTTAGTTCTAGTGACAGTGTAAGTGTAAATCTAGAACTAACACTATACCTAGAACTAGAATCATTTGGGTTTAGCCGCACGTCTCTCAAGACGGCTAAACCCGAATGATTCTAGTTCTAATGTTAGTTTTAGTGACAGTGTAAGTGTAAATCTAGAACTAACACTATACCTAGAAATAGAATCATTCGGGTTAAGCCGTCTTTAGAGACGTGCGGCTAAACCCAAATGATTCTAGTTCTAGGTATAGTGTTAGTTTCACATAGTAACAGTGTTAGTTCTAGTTTTAATTGTTATTCAGTGCTAGGTTGTATATTTTTTCTCAACTAAAAGCAGATCTAGATCATGAACTAATATTAGATCTAGAACTAGGAAGTTGCGGGTTTTTTTAATGTTTAATTACAAAAGAAAACACCCTTCTTTTTCTCTTTTAATTTTGAACTCACTTTGACAATTTTAGTCTGACTAAATAGAAAATAGAGGGTTGACGAGAGTCATTTATAACTCGAAAGTGTTTGTCAAGTAACTAAAAGAAAGGGGAGAACTTGTATTAATTCTCACCCTAGTAATTTTAAACTAGCGACTGGTAAACGAAGATTAATCATTGAAGAACAAACATAATAAAAGAATTCCATGTTAAATAATTCATTATAAAAAATAAATTAAGTGTTGAGTGTTTTGAAACATTCGCATCAATTTAAATTTATCCAATTCTAATCAATTTATTGACCAATTAACGAAATTACTAAATTTGTTGCGCTTATAAATAATTCATCAAATACCTAAAAAGTATACTCTATTCCGCATATTTTAAATTATAACTCCAGCTGCTTGTTCGTTTTTTATACATTCACCGTTATTCGAACATTTATCGTATTTCAACCCACTCTTTAAGACGTCACTTTTTATCATTGACCGAGACTTCGCTGGTGGAGTGAAAGATGTTAGTCTTGTTCAAGAAGGTGCAAGAGAAAAACTACTAATTACCACAAATCGTTTCATTGTGAATCGCCAGCCGTAACATTTAACGATCAACACAAGCGTACTTCCGGCTAAGATTTTTTTTTAATTCGTGGATAATTAGTTTTCGTACGGGTTTGTGGAATATTAAGTTGTTATATTTACTTAATGCAATAAGTCACTAATTAGAGGTTACACAAAAAGAATCATTATTTAAAACACAAGGTATAAAAAAACTTTCTATTTTTTATCTGGACCCACCTAAGAAAAACTAGATTACAACCGGATAGAAATAACTTTCCGAATCCCGGATCTTAACCTTGACTACAAAAATAACTGTTTCTTTGATCTGGAAGAATGTAATTCTTACAACTTAATTTATCTACTTAATAAAAAAAAATACAAATTTACAGACAATGACCGACAAGTTAAGAGTCTGCATAAGATGTGGTTCGTTAATTCTTTAATGGCATACCGAGACGGTCACTGAACGTGGTTGTTGGGTTGTTGTTTGTTGGTGAAGAAATTAAAGTATACAACTTCACAGCACGTCGCTGGATTAACCGTTTGCATCAAGAAACAACACAAACCTACAAATACCGACGGCGCATTCTGTTGGTCGCAAACGTAAAATTTCCATTCAACACGCGATTCATTCATGTGAACGGAGGTAACGCAACCTCGGGATCGCAAAGGTTAAAACACCACCAACAACGTCCAACACGCATATTGTAATTGTTATCAAGGACACCTGTAGAATTATTTTTCATTCAAATATAATTAAAACATATAAAAGTTACATTCTTCGTCGATTACCATTCGATTTGATGACCACTAATAAATAGAATATTTCTAAATAAGCAATTTGAACCACTAATTGAACTCTCTTTTTAAAGAGAAACCAACGTCGCATTCTCGCATTTGCACCCACAGGCTACAGCTTAAACAGCCCAATTTACGCTTTCTTTGTAATTTGGTAATTTTTCAAGCTTTTCCACAAGAAACGTTATATTTACGTTCACTAATTAAATCGCGTTTGACACGAAATTATTAACTAGGTACAATTAGAAATGTGCAACGACATTGCGTGTGAGAAATTAATTATCTAGCAGTTATCTAATTTTTTATTATTTTTATTAGAAAGTTGCTAATCTTATTTAAACTTTTATTTTGGTTAGTAATTAAAAACTGCTGTTACTTCGAATCTATAACGGTACAAGTATTAATTTATAAAACGTATAATTCGGAACGTTATACTAGATATATCTTGTTTTAAATAAAACCGTTCGATTTAATTCCAGGCAATTACAATTGAACATGCCGCAATCCCGCTGTTCCTTCACTTTCCAATCCTATTATTAGACCGCTTTGGGTGGCGATGAAAGGCGCTTACGCTTACCAGAAAACCGTAAAACCATAGAGAAGAACCATCTTATTAACCTATTAATCGCTTCGTAGACGAAATGAAAGGAGCGCAGCAAATAAACTTTAAAAATTACACTTAGTGTTCCAGAAAAAATTAGATGAATATACTTTGTTTAAATATAGGGGTTGAATTAAGACATAAATCTTAAACTGACTCGGACCACGTTGATTGTCTTGAAATAAAACATTACAATGTAGCCAAAGAGGAATCATATCATTTTAAAATGTTATTTACAGCGGTTGCAAAAGTTATCACAAGATTGGAGCTTTGATTTATGATTTATTTCTTGCATTCCCATTTCGATTCCAAAATATGGGGAAAATGAAAATACTATACGATTTTAGGATTGATAATTCACATTCTGCGTCTCAAATTCTTGAGCAAACTCTTGATTGAGCAATTGGTAGTTGTAATTTTATTTTGTTAGCAGTAAGTAAAAGCAATTAGAATTATATAAGGAGATGATGATAGAATTTGGCAGGGCAAACTTTCAGGAGAAGAAAATCCAGCTCCTAGCTCCAGTGGAAATTCAATGACGTAACATAAAAGACCAATGCTCTCTTTGCTGTGGAAAAAGGAAATGGATATTGTTAATTTCCAAAATTCTTCTAACGTTCTTATAGTTGCAAATTAGCATAAGCAAGTCTTATCACAGCAGAGATAGTTGAATTTTTGGAATGATGTGAATGAGACCAACAAAAATGAAAGTATTTTAGGGGAAAGCCGTTATAAAATAAAAGATCCCTATATACCAGTAGTTAGCAATTTTTCAATTTCGAATTGAATCGGTAACAATCATCAATGCTTGCATAGTGACAAGCAACTGTATGGGAAAGAAATCGTTCCACTACAAAAAGAAGTTAACTTACAAATTTCATACAGACAAATTATTCGCAAGCCTAACGCTGCTCAATGACATGACAAACCAAATTCAATCCATTACCGAATGAAAAACATTTAAGAAAACCTATTGTAGAGTTTAACTTTAACCTATGTTGCGTGTGAAAATATTTTTGCAAAGAAAAAAAGAGCTCAGCAGCCTTTCTTTGTGCTTAGTTGCGAAGACGTCCTTGCGACGTTTATTTTTGCTTCAACATACTTCTATTTTCTCGCTGTTGTGGATTGAAGCATTTTCAGCACTTTTGTCAGTACGTTGATGACTGTTTTATTTTTAACAACGATTTCTTCGTCATTTGATAGAACCTAAGGAAGTAGTCCTATTTATTTCTTTCCTTTCTGCAGCCGTTAGAGTCTTTTTTGCTGGCAACAATAAAAAGCATGTTTCTAGTTCTCGGTCTAGTGTTAGTTCTAGTTTTGCACTAGCACTATCACTAGAACTAACACTAGACCTAGAACTAGAAACATTCCGTTTAGCCGTGCGTCTCTTAAGACGACTAAACATGAATGTGTCTACTTCTAGGTCTAATGTTAGTTCTAGTGACAGTGCTAGTGCAAAACTAGAACTAACACTAGACCGAGAACTAGAAACATGCTAAACATTCCGTTTAGCCGTGCGTCTCTTAAGACGACTAAACATGAATGTGTCTACTTCTAGGTCTAATGTTAGTTCTAGTGACAGTGCTAGTGCAAAACTAGAACTAACACAAGACCTAGAACTAGAATCATTCGGGTTTAGCCGTCTTGAGAGACGTGCGGCTAAATCCAAATGTTTCTAGTTCTCGGTCTAGTATCAGTTCTAGTTTTAATTGTTATTTAGCGTTAGATTGTGGTATATTTTTATTGAACAAAAAGTAGAATTATCATAAAGACGTCACCTTTTTCCAAGCAACTTTTGCAAAATTTTTGCAAAACTACCCAATGCCTGCACTATTAAGCTATGTTGCATTTTATGTGGGACAGTGCAAGTGCATAGTAGTTTCGTAACTATGATTACTGCATTCATCCTTATCTGCATATGAGGATGAACTTTTCAGCGGTTGCGCAATTTTCTTCATAGATGAAGACGTAATGAAAGACGTTTCCCTTGACATTTTTGGTAGTCGTTGTTGCTTGAAAAAGATATGCATAGAAATTTTCAACAAGTTAATCGTCTTAACATCTTTTCCAATTCTGCCCCATCCTTGTGAAGGTGGTTGTTTATCATTGACCATATATGCTTCCACCACGTCTATTGTATTGTACATGATTTTGAAAAAAACCGAGAATAGTTAATACCTTATTATTTATGCATAACATAAAAAAATCAAGTTTTTAATTTATCACTTTGATAATAACGTAAGCAATTATTTTATTTTTAATTTTTACCATTATCTTAATAACATTTAAAATGATATCTCAAAGTCAACGTGAGATAACATAATTTATCCGGACTCATATAAATTCATTTCCACATTTTGCAGATTCAAACAAATTTGAATACATTTTTAATTTATTTGGTAATAAATAATTTTCAAAATTTTCGAAAAACATTACTATTCGAAACAAACTTGTTGCTTTTCCACTACCTAATGGAAATATTAAATTGTCACAAAATGATTTAGCCTAAAAGTTATCCGACTATAAAAATGAAGAAAAACACGTGCACTTACTTTCTTTGAACAGCGCCATGTTTAAAAATCCACTAAAAAAAACGAGAAAAAAGACCGTTGGCACGATGACTAAGAACAGAACAAACCGGAAATACCGTAGCAAACACCGGGTTTGCTCACCTTTATAATCAACAACCGGCAATAAACGAACAAACTAAATTCTCTCAAATCACAAAACTTTCAAAGTCACAAAAAACTAAATAAAAAAAACAGCAATCACTTAATAACGACTTTAATAACAAAAGTATCAGTTTGGATAACGTTCACGTCGCGACACTGTCTAATTCGGATACGACTTCGAAAATAGCGAGCGGAATTAGAACGGACCGATGACGTCTACGACGACGACGACTACCACGGTCGATTCAACGTGCCAGCGTGGGAGGAAGAGACGCATATGAAGAAGAAGAAGGGAGGAGAGTGAATCCTACGCGAAATCCGCGATTTAGACGTTCTGACGGCTGCGCCGGTTATTTAACAATAGGGCAGGCAGCAGACACCGGAGTTCTCACCCTACCGAAAACTACCCCACATAAAACCGACCAGACTGCGGCTACGACAAAACCTACCCCTCCACAATTTCCCCACCACCTTCAATCCTTTAGAACTATATAGAATTTTATTCAAGATGATTCGATTTAAAAGCACTAAAATAATAATAATTGGTTATCCATTCCATATAGAATCTAATATGATTTGGATTGATTTAGAACGAAACACCCCAAAACTGTTATTGTTTGAAAACTCTTAAAATCGATTCATCTTCGATTTAACACTCGTTAAATATTTGTACTTTTCCCTTAACGTTATACATTTAAACTTGTAAATAAACATAAAGTGATCTCGATCTGAATTAAATTTGTTGTAAAGTTCGTCCGGAATGTTAATTCACTTTTCGTGGTCGAATTGAATTCAAAATACGATGTAGAAAAAAAAATAACCTGCTATAAATAATTCAAGGCTCAAATTCGATAATCTCTGACGTCCGGCGACAAATGTCAAGTAGAAAACTAAAATAAGTTACCATTATATTATTAGTTCCAATACAACGCAAAATTCACGTTGTTTTTCTTAAAACATCTCACCCCTATAGCATTATCAAGAAGGGCCCCTATCTATTTCGAACCCCAAAAACACCCCACAACACATCCCCCTAAAAGCGGACTTTTCTAGAAGCGTGAGAATACGGTTGCGATAAGAACGTTTTTCGGGTATTGCAACTATTGGAGCCGATTGAAAGAGATTCGAGACGGTTTCGAAAAGATTTTAAAGGAAACGAATATTCAAAGTCAACGGAAAATAAATGATAAAATAATGTGATACGATACCACAACCAAATAAACATATACATAATGCTTATCGAAGTTTCGTCACCGTTATGATAATCATTTTTTAATTTAAAATGCAAATTGTAAATAAAATTGAAAAAAATTTAACTTTAGGATTGTTGTGAAATTTCCTGAATGGAAAACCACGTGACTAAAACGTAAACGTAACGTGAGATTGATCGGTTCGGATCAATAAATAGGGTGGAGTCCGCGTACTACTACTATGACCTTAACGCGGTGAACCCAAGAGGGTGTTTTCTAGCGCTTGCGCTTTATTTTTTACCCCATAACATATTTCACTATTAATATAGAGTTTCAAAACATTGTATCAAATTTAAAAACAAATCCAAATCGAACTTTTAATACAATCAAGAAATTATTTATTTGTTTTAAGAGACAGATCATGAAAAAGTAAAGATATATCATCTTTCTCTTAACATAGTTAATGTTAGATTTCACATTAGAAATGTAACAATCTTCATGTTACAATAGCGGATACTGTCAAGCCTGTAGTTTCAAAGAGCAAAGCAAGCACTGACGCTTACATAGAAAGGGATATGTAAATAACGGTATTATGAGAAACACGAGCAAGAATTTTTAACAAATTATACTGGATCTTGGAATAAATGGAGGTGGTTTTGAGATCTGAGATAAATTAATATTAATAAGCAAAATATGATTCCATTTCTCTTTGATGAAGAGAGTGCATTGGACATGTGCAAAGAAAATTTGCTCAAAATTGCAAAAAAACACGCATGCTTAGCGATTAAGATAAACTTACAAACATGCACTACTAACAAATTCAATACATATTGAACACGGAATGTAATCTTTATCGATTGTAAATACTACAAAATGATAAAAGGCTGTAAAATTATGATCATCCTAGAATTTTTCCCTCACTTTTCCCTCTTCAGACGCACGGCTAAATCCGATATTTTTTAGTTCTAGGTGCTTTGCGTTCTAGTTTTACACTAGCATTATCATTAGAACTAACACAAGACCTAGAACTAGAATCATTCGGGTTTAGCCGTCTTGAGAGACGTGCGGCTAAATCCGAATGATTCTAATTCTCGGTCTAATGTTAGTTCTAGTATTGCACTAGCACTATTACAAGACTAGAACTAGAATCATTCAGATTTAGTCGTCTTAACAGTAGTAGTTTCGTAACTATAGTTACTGCATTAATTTATTGCGAGTTATATGAAATTCCTGGTAGATGAATAAAATGTAAGTACGAAGTCACTTCGAACCAGTTTCTGAAGAAGGTTGCAACATGGCATCCGAAACGTCAAACCTTTTATTAAAAGACGCACGGCAAAACCCGAAAGCTTCTAGTGTTAGTTCTAGTTTTAGTTCTAATCTTAGTTTAATGAATAAAATGCTTATAAAATAAAATTGAAATATATAAAAATACATATTGTAAGAGGTGACTCACCAAGAAGATATAAGCAAACTCATCTACAAAATATATTTTGTGAAAATACTGTTACCGTGAAATCTACACAAAACCACTCCTCACAAACTGTGTTAAAACGTAATCTGTCAGACACAATATGCATCATCATTTAGTAGAGTTCACTATTTTCTAAATTTAGATTTCTAATAAAATTACGCCACTTTATTTTTAATGTCCCGATTAGAAATAGATAATAAAGTGGCAATATAGTGAATTCTAAGTATAATGCATTTTGCCTTTTTCAAAATTAAGTAATTCTTGCAAAACAACTTCAACTACTATTCGCTTCAGATAGCTTTATATCGTGCAAGTTTTTGTAATGACCATTTACAACCGATCTAAGAATAGCAGATTTTCTTTGAGATAAATTTAAAACCAAATACAACACGAACGTTTATTCTACCGAAAAAGACTGTTTGGATGAACTCGTCACCTTTTACGTTCTATCAGAGATGTTTTTGGACGATTTATAAGGAATTTTTAGACGTGTGTTGGTTTTCAGAAATATTTTATTGAAATAATCATTCTTGTTATACTAAGCATATTTCATGTTCTGTCCTTATCATCATTGCACCACATTGACATTTCCCAGTATTAATTTAAATGAACTCCTACAAAGTAATACTGTATTTATGAGTTTCTTAATTACCGTTGCTTCTGGTGTGTTAATCATTATGGGAGATATTGTACAATAAAATTGATTTATATTATAGGTGTAAAACAACGTTAATAATGTAGGTAATAAACTGTGGTATTATCCTCAAACCTTGTTTGGATATCAATCATTTTTGCACTGGTATTACTGTTGAGTTCCTTATATGTTTTTATAGCGTCTCCATACATTCGTTTATGAAATGTGATTCTCCATAACACTTTAAAAAAAATATTAATAAATGTTTAAACATAAATAAAAAGATGTCGATGATTTCACGCAGGTCAAAAACCTTACAACGATTCTTCGAATATGTAACTGAAATAAATTGAAGTTCTAACATTCTGGGTTTAACTTCAAATAAAAATATCAATCATTTTTGCACTGGTATTACTGTTGAGTTCCTTATATGTTTTTATAGCGTTTC
This sequence comes from Onthophagus taurus, assembly GCF_036711975.1. Taxonomy (NCBI): domain Eukaryota; kingdom Metazoa; phylum Arthropoda; class Insecta; order Coleoptera; family Scarabaeidae; genus Onthophagus; species Onthophagus taurus. Next base: position 9,810,656 of record NC_091967.1, read on the forward strand.
CATACATTCGTTTATGAAATGTGATTCTCCATAACACTTTAAAAAAAATATTAATAAATGTTTAAACATAAATAAAAAGATCTCGATGATTTCATACAGGTCAAAAACCTTACAACGGTTCTTCGAATACGTAACTGAAATGATTTGAAGTTCTAACATTCTGGGTTTAACTTCAAATAAAAATATAAATATTATAAGTATTATTTAAAATTACCTAGAATTTTAATTATAAATGAAGTAATCTTATAATTTTTATGTAATTAAAGTTTTTAAAATTATATATTTTTCTGATATGATTAATCTGGAAGTAATATCTAAAAATGCATCGAATTTTTCAAAATTAATATTGAAAATGTTTCCTGCATTATTAAGCGGATTTATCGTAATTGAAGCTTGGCTATTACGTATACAACGGTATGTTATAGTCCGTATAGTATATCGATTATCCACCATACGTTGCAAATTAAAAAAAAATGTGCATTCTTTCGTAGAAATCTTTTTGTTTTGTAAGCTTAACATATAGAATTTTCAGTACTAATCACGGTTAATTGTTAACGTTTTATTTATTAGCCTTTTTTACGAAACGCGCAATAAACAAACGGAATGTTTTCGACCATTACTTGGAGAAAGTTTACGCGTTTTCATTTTTATCGAGCAAAAAATAACCTATTTGAAAATATTTCACTTAAATTGCGTCCTTGAACGGCGCGGCACTTGTGTGCCTTATCTTCAACTAAATGGTGTTTTGTTTGCTTAGAAATAGTTAAGTTATGGATTTGTATATGTACTTATATTTCATGTGGAGCTAATCGTTGAAGTGTGAAATATTTTGTTGTTCTTTATTATTAGGAGAATGGTAGATTTGTCTGGGGGCCAGACAGAATTCGATCGATAAAAGGACAAGGTCGTATTCAAGGCCGTCTGAGAAACCCAGACCAATTCCTCCACCCTAAAACTTATTTAAAAAGTTTTGCAATCTATATCCTGATTACCAAGAATTAATCAGAATTAAAATATGTTTGATTTTGTAAAAGTCTTAAATTAATAATTATTAAAAATATTCTAAAATTGGCTTAAATGATATAAAAACTTGCTGATTTGATTCAATATCAACTTGGCAACTTTATCATCGTATCAACAATGATGATAGAGCTGCCAAAAACTCTGACAACAATGATAGGTTCGCAGCTACGCTGGCAAAGTTAGGTTCAAAGTATTTCTTCACGAGGAAACTTGTCAAAATCTTCTGACTTTTTATGTTCATAAATTGGTAAATGTTGAGTTGAACAATTCATCTCGTTAATTGAGACTGTTTTGTTTGCAAAGACTAAAAGTACGGATTAAGACTTATACATATTTGCAAATCTCACTACTCCATCTATAGCACACCTCTGTTAAAAATGAGAATAAGACTGCGTATTTAATGATTAGTACTGCCACGACACAAATAATTAATTTTTTTGCTTAAAATAAAACATGATTAAAAATATATAACTTATGTGGGACAATGTCCTGGTTAAGATAATTCAAATTAAAAATAAATCCATTTTGATTAAATTATTTGATTATTATATTTAAAATACAAATAACCTCCACTGCATGTGATTATTAAGTTCAAACTTCAACGTTATGCTTGGAGGAGATAGCGTGGAAAGATACATACTTTACCAACGAACAGCAAAACAAGAAAAATAAAATCGCATAATTAAACGTGCATTAAATAAGAATAATCAATGGTTAAAATCCATTTATTGCGCAATTTAAGTTCTTTACGATAGATTTTTGTTATTGTACCGATAAATGAGAAATAACAATGAGTCGTTATTTCTGACCCATTGTACCTGCTTTGTTCGATCATTTAAACTTAATGTTTAATATTGTAATTTAATATAAATTAACGTTAAAACATCGTCGTATTTCAACGAAATTTGTTGAATTTAATTTTAAACACTACTGGTTTCGTTCGTAGTAATGGTTCCATTATTGTTGAAAATATTCGAAATATTTCCTCTTACCATTCATATTACCTCTCTTAAGAACTAAATTAGAATATAATTATAAAATTGAAATATTTGTTATTTATTACTAAGCAAAGTTTTAAGTGAAATACAAATTAATGTCAAGTCTGGGAAAGGTCACGCACTGTCACCGATATAGGGTGCGGTCGTTTGGAAAGTAACGCGCCCGCGATCTTTGCATTTTCTTAATTGTATCTTGCGTAAAAAATATTTATCTCACACGCTTTTACCGTCCCAACAACCTTGCTACACTAACACAGACCTACAATGGATTTATTTATAGAATTATAGAGATCATGTCCTACTATCAATACAATTTCAATTTCAAACCAATCCTAGTAAGTATTAAGATAGAATTTGCGGTAAACCTATGTTTTTCTAGTTTGATTTCACAACCCAAGTATTATCTTCACCACAATTCGATAAGAAGTAAACAACGAATCTGACCAAAATTTGTTTTATATTTATTTATTTTTTTAATAATTGATTGATTTAAGTAATGTATAAATTATGTACTAGTAAGTTTCATCGCCACATATAGTTTCAAACAAAATTATGCCCATCAACAAAACCCATCTTGAGTCTGGCGAAGCCAAGAGATAACGGGAACCAGGAACAACAAGAGTTGCGAAACTGTTCACAATTTATTTAATTATCTTGCTATAGCGCCTGCAGGACGACATGTTTTGTGCTTATCGCTGCGGATAGGACACTTAACATCGTCGAGCAAAATAGCACGACCTCTTAATACAATAGGGTACGTGAGTGGAAGGAAACGGTATTTATTACGAAACGAACGAAAAAGCCGTTTGTACAATTTTTATTTATGGGATATAAGTTAACTTTCGCTAAAGCACTAATAATAAAAATAAATCGCATTACTTATGTTCTTTTTAACTCACCGTTCTTTGTAACCAAACCTATTATAACCAAAACCTAATAAAGTTAATAGAATATTTGACATTTAAAACAAAATAATTGAGCCATAATAATTAAGAAATAATCCGTAATAAATGGGAAAGTATTCGTTTAAGTATGGAATTAACGATAAAATAACCAGCACCAATACGGCAAATAATACCGTCAAAGAATTTCTTTTAGTATCGTAATTAGTCTCTTTAGTTAGACCACAACAACTGTAACCCGTACATTTCCTTGGAAAACATTTCAATTAGTAGCCTTATTTCGTAGCACGTGGATTTATAAATTAACATAAAAAGGATTGTAAATACGCAATAAGGTTTATTAAATAAGTTGTCAATCGAATAGAGTGCCTAATTAATATTTAACGTGTTAGTGAATGCGCAAATTTAAATACGTTCCAATTGCGAAATAAAAGATTATAAAAAACTGTTGTAAATTTTAAAACTTATTCAAACACATTTCCAAAATAGTGTGTGCTTTGATTGGTAGAGAAGTTTGAAGTTTTACAAACAGTTTCATAATAGAGATGTAGATAATAATGAGCAAAACGATGTAACTATTATTTATACAAATCGGAAATTCTGCACAGTAATCATCTCTACATTACTAAATAACTGCTCAAAATTTAGTATTTACAGATTGGCAATAATAGTAACTTTTCATGGCAAAGATTCACATCTTCAGGAGAAGAACAAGCAACTAAGCGGTGGAAAACTGCAGTATAAACGATAAATTTGGCCGTATGATGCCAGTATATATCTAGAAATATTGTTCAATCAGTTATGATGTCCTTGCTGTCAATACAATTTTGATCTATGTTTAAGGCACCGTTTAAGTTCACTCCTAAGCCCAACTTCCAATCAAAACAAGACACTTCTCAACAGATTTAGAAAAATTTGTCAATCAAAGTTTGCAAAACATTTAATTTTTAAATTAAAATGACAATAAGACAAAAATGTTTCTTCAGCTATCTACGTGGTATTTCTATCCATCGTCAATTTCATGTTTAATGCGATTAATTTGAAACTGACAAAGAAGATTACTTTCTTATATCATAAACGTTTTGTCCCAATGTTAGTGCTTAACAAAAAAAAAATTACCCCAAGCAATAATTGTTTAGTTCAGCAACTCTTCCATTAACATTAATAATCACCTCGGAAAAGCGACGAAAATGTGAAGAGGTATTTTAGACTGGAACCGTGCGTGGGACCGGGTTAATGATACACTACATGATAATCATTAATAGTTATTTATGTAATAAGTTGCATAATACATTATTACAAAAAACTAAGAAAGAATGTTATAAAACGCCTTATCCTTTGCCTTATTATGTTACACTTTCAATCTTATTTCCAAGAACTAAAAACATTTGGATCTGGTGCACAAGATTTTTGAACTCTTTAAACAAAAATGTTGAACTAACCTGTGTATTCAGACGACATGTACGTATAATATAAACCTTTTGATAGGATATATTAGATTATAAGGAGATTAAATTAATGGACGAGACATTTAAAACGGCAGCTCCACTTTCACTTATAGATTAGACATAAGTTTTACATAATAGGAACGGCGTCGACGTAATATTAAGATCTTATGAAATGTCAATTTGGAATTAAAATTCAATTAAACTAAAAAAAAAACATAAATTTTTAGGAAACCTATTGCAACATCATCTCCGTTACACATTGAGCAACAACTAAATTTGACAATGGTCCTTTTAAAATGTTTCGCAGGAACCACGTTTAAATTAAAACGGGTTTACGCTGTTTTCCGCTTAAATTTATTAGAGGTAATTAACTCAAGCTTCACAGAAATCCTTGAACCTAATGTTATAACGGGGATTTTTCATCTTCAACCATAAACGCGTGGATAAACTACGTAAGAGTTTTTTTGCGCATACACACACGTTTTAAATAGGTGTGTAGTTGTAATAAAACGTAATTTTTATGTGCTTAAAATATTTATAAAATTGTTATCATAGATATATAACAGTGACAGTTTAATCTTTGCCTTTACTAAATAATACTTATCTTTAGAATAAATATAACAGATTTCAGGAAACCAGAAAAAACTAGATAAAATCCACGCAAATAAGATCTTATTAAATATGTTTCTGATTCGATTTATATGACTTGAAAGTGATACAAGGTGTCAAGGCAAACATGTTGAATTAGAAAAATCAAATATAACTTGATAATAATTAGCTTATATTGTCATTTATAATTGAGCATTTTCATCTTAAATAAATTTTCAACGATTTTAAGCCATGTTAAATAATTCAAAATTTAGACAGTTTTAGACAACAAATAATTGTAATAATTTCATTGGTAAATAAAAGATCACAAGTTTTTTTAAATCACATTTGATTTAAAATATTGGACTAAATTTTGGAATTAACTCTATAGTTTAGTTTTTAAATTGTTTGTTTTGATGTCAAAAAAATGCTGACTGTAACGAGATTACAAAAAGATTTGCAATTTAAACTAACAACTTCAAAAATTACTTACCATGATTTACTGCAGCAAAAGAAAACAATTAGTAAAAGAGGACTGCTAGCTCTGCCAGTATTCTAGAGTAATCGAGGGGTGAAGAGAGCTAATGGAAATTTGGCAGTCAGATAGAAGAAGGGCACTCTCGGTCAATGCGGTTCTTAAACAAAAACTGGCAACGTGGCGCACTCGCGATGCAGGGAGCAAAGAGAACGGTCGGGATTCGTGTTGTGAGGGCCGTCAGACGCAGGAAAATGAAAATCGAAACGATATCGAGCCGAGTGGCGTTCAGCAGGACACTGCCACGGAGAGCCGGCTTTGGTTACCACGTGGCCTGCGGCACCACAAAACTTAAAACGTTCACCGGTTTGAAACGCATGCGTAGTCATCAACGAGTAGAAAGGGAAAAAATCATAACCATGCGATGCCGATAAAATGAAACGTGTCTTCTCAATATTACAACTTGAGAAATATTCTTTAACGATGCAAACTAGGAAATAGATTTTGGAATTCTACAACATTAACGAAAATAAATTATTTACGTCACTACTAACTGTAATTTAGTAAAAATTACAATGTTACGCTTTACTCGTTATCTTAATGGTGGCAGGTGCATATTTAAATGAAAATTAAAATAAAGCAGGGAAGAAAATAGGTTTAAGATAACACAAAATAACACTTGTTAATGTTTTAATAATTCATGAGCATAGGTTGGTCGGCTAAAAGTTAAAATACGAAAGCTCAGGCATTAATTATAACTCCCCAAAATAAAAAAAAAATAATTAACGTATTTCCTGAGTGCCTTGTTCTTAAAACGAATAAGATGATTTCTTACCTGAACCTACCGGTCCTGCGTGCAAACGATAACACCCGAGCAAATACCCCCCTGAAACAGAAGAAAAAAATTTTTTTAGAAAGCTTAAAACTCGTCCGATAGGTATGTGACCCAATTTTCCTAAGAGATCCTTCCAATTCAATTTTATTTCGATTTATCGTACGATCTGTGATCTATAAAAAGTTATCAATATACCACCACTGAAGCAAGAGAATGTATAGAAAACACTTGGGAAGTTATCTCAATCTTTATCTGCGTATTCATCGTATCATTTTATTACTAAAATAATTTTAGGTAGAGTACTGCTGAAGTAATTTACATTGTGACTTTGATCTAACGATTATCTTTTACTGATAATTTATAAATAACTATTAAAAAAAAACATTATTGTTTCTGTAAATTATTTGCATAATATCGTTGCTTAATGTTGAATTCTTTCGTTAGAAAAGTCGCAAAAAATGGATCGTATCCGGTTCAAACCCAACCCAAAATTCAAGACATAAATTTTAAATATGTTATTACATAACTAATTTTCAATAGTTCTTTCTACGAAACTATCTTAACAAAACTAGTTTCGCTAACGTTTTTGTAATCGGTCATTTAAATAATTTGACATTTTTTATCATTTTAGCAAAATTCTTTAAAAATTTTGTTGATCTTGACATTATCTTTTAGACAACTTTCAACGATTTCACAAAACCATTTTATCCGCAAAAATAAATAAATTCAAATAAACAATCACATAAATTGTAAATTTCGGGCATCAAATTAGAATTTCTCATGCTAAAAATTCCTAAAGCACAGAGCGTCGTTCTGATCCCATCTTATCAACACAAACTTCGTTAGGAACGGAGTTTAAAAATGAACTAATAAATCAGATAATATATACCACCTCTTCTTCCCATATATACACCATCTATTGTGGTCAATGGTTTTAAAATTAAAGTCTAAAAATCATCTCATGACGATTAAAGTCAATTTAGTTTTCTTTGATTATACTCCACTTTCATGTATTTCATTCTAATCAAGAAATCTTCATTAAAACATGTTGGGCGCATAAAAACTGGATTTGAAAATCTAAATGCCATTCTATTGAACTCAAATTGCAAACATTTTTATCAAGTTAGTTAAATTGAAATTGCAAATTGCAAAAGTAAGTATTCTAATCCATTGTTAGGCACCGTTATGTTTCCAACATGTTTTACAACTTTTGGCAAGATATGTTACCATTTCGACAAAGATTTTGCATTTTTGCCATTCCCATTGACACCGTCTTTCGATATTAATCGTTATTGTTATCTATAATGTTATCAGCTCTGCTGCAAACTTGCTAAAGATGTGATGTTTTATACCACTTAATGATTTCTGTTTCTTTTTTCTCTTCTGTGCCGTGCTTTATAGTAATGTTAGGGGATGGCCTTGAATCCATCTTCTGAAGTTTTTTCTCTCCCCAGCAAAACCCATGAGCTGCTTGAGTCTTTCCTCAGCTGGGCGCCATCTGCGTAGTGTCTTTTCCCATGTTCTTCTCGGTCTCCCTATGGATCACCTGCCTTGTGCTCTGGCCTCCATGTATATCAGTTGAGGAAACCACTTGATGATTTCGTTCGTTACAAAAAAAATGAAAACTACAATTGACAAGTAGAAACCTCTGCTTTTTCTTTCTGCTTTGTTATTTATAGTTAGTGAATTGCGTGGATATTAGCAAACCAAGTAAGTTACTGAAACTACTAACGTTTCTCTACAAGTACTAGCCAATTTGACTGCGGTTTTGCGGTCGAGAAAGAAGTCATAGATCTGCGCCAGTTAATACGTTTATTGGGGAAAAATAAAAAATACACTTTCTATTTAGATAGCATTTCGAGATCATTCTAAAATGATTTTCTTCTTATAGTTATACATTGTAGTTAAGACATCTCCTATAACCAATAAGAAAACAAAAAAATTATTCGTCGCGGTTGATTGATTTATAAAATCTATCTTATTTATTGATGCATTAATATTGAGGTTGCTACAATTTTAGTAATTCATAGTTTCATTCTAATGCATTAACTTTTTTGTTAAATTTCAACAAAAACAGTTATTTTCCAAAAATTATTGAAAGGCTCGTAAATTATATGAACTAAAACCAATTTTTTAATATGTTGTTATACGTGCAATGTTTTCAAGTGGATTGCGTGGACTTTCCTTATCTAAACTTTAATAATAAGATCTCAAACAGACGATAAGATGGTCATCATTCAAGTTAAAAGCGTTTAATTGACGTGATAATGGTTTATAATATGACTTATATAAAAAAACTCTTTAAATTAATAAAAATTATAACAGAAATTAATATGTATATAAAAGATGAGCATCGATTATAAATCAAGTTACCGCAAAGAGGATTGAGTAACGAACGGTGAAACTTTAGAGTATCATAAACTCTGAAAGTACCCCATCAATTTCCCATGACCGTTTAATTTTCTAAATTGCGCACGCCGGCAATCGATGATGCGAAGAGAAATTGTAACAATAGCAAGAACGCGCGATCTTAATGAGTACCTCCAACCGACCTACGAAGGCGATTGTTTCTCAACTTTACGACTTATTGTGCCGTTGCTAATGCAACACGGCCAACTCTTAAAACCGGGAAAGTGCATACTATCTATTACGATATTATGCCGGTCTACAAACCACCAGATATTTGTTTATAATTAACTATTACGCCAGAACGCGAGGTTTAACACACAAAATTACATCCATATACTTTATTATTGACCGTAAAAAAAACATATAAAACTAACTTATTTTAAAATTTGTTGTAACAAAAAGTTTTAAATTAACTCCATACGTTAAGAATTCAATCTGCTCAACGTAGTCAAGTTGCGACACTCTGCGGTCCGCAACCATTTTGTAAATTTAATCCGTCCGTCTCTTTTGCAGGTAAATGAACTCCAAAGCAAAGCCGGGACTTTCCGTGGCGACTCCACCGGCTGGTTCTATATTCACAATGTGTTCATCTCGTTACATCCTGAAACGTTACGTGTTCGCATCGAGGACGTACACGTACAATTATCCTCAATCTTTTTGCAAACAATCAGAAACGAACCTAAACTAACACAAAAAGGACTGGTTTCAAAACCAAACCTCTATACTTTTAGGTTTATTTTAAAACCTAAATCCGGATAATCTTATAACGTGCTTAAAAATAATTGAATATTTATCATACAGGATGTAGGCAAATAAAAGTGATCATTACGAGGAAGTTTTTTTTTTTGTAAGGAATACTATTTCCGGACACCTGTGTTTGTGAGCACTAATGTAATTTATTGCACGTTTACATTCATCTAGTTTAAACCATAAACATACACGTCGATGCATAACGTTATGAAAAGAATAAAAATAACACAATATACTATAACAATAAATACTATATATACTTTCAAAATTGTGGCTCTTTTGAAATGTGTTTTTTTTTTTCGAACAATCATTGAAACCCATTAACTACAAAATAAAAATGTAGTCTATGACAAATAATTTTATGTTATCAATAATTATTGATGCTAATGAGCTGATCCAAATGAGTTCGGGAGACTTTGCTTAAAGACTTTTTATTAAAATAAATCTTGTGAAGAAGGTACACGGATGGAGAGATTTTCGAAAATATGAGTCCAAAAGATTCCGTGTAACTGGACATTGTAGCTATCAAATATTTTGATCGATCTGCACTAATAAATATGATGAAAGATCCTTACAATAATACCAGTTCACGTTTTTCATGGTTTCCATGAGAAACATGAATGACTCTCATCGATTTCAGAAGTATTCAAATAGCTATTCAGGTTGGGTTGGATTTTCAATGAAGGCTTGAAAACTCCACAAGTTCTGCACAGTATTTTTAATTTCGAAAAATATGATAGGCAGAGGTATTTATCAATCAATTCCAGCATCTTATTTAAAATTATAATCTTTATATGGCAAAAAAAGCTAAAATCAAACTTATTAATCATTGTAGCATAGGACTAAAATAGAGAAATCTTTTCTGGGTAACTTATATGTGTCAGTAAAGTTAGTTTTCCCAACTTTTGTGGAGCACTTAACGGAGTAAGATGATCAATAACTTCACCTCCTGGTGCAAAGTTGAAAACAAATTTTCTAGTACGTCTTGATTCTCACTAACTATTCCATTTCGGAAATTGTTTCAATTATTTATACAAAGTTTTTAAAGAAATAGTACTCGCTTTTTTGTAAAGTTTGGAGTATTCTATTATCTTTATGCATCATTAAAAAATGATGCATAAAAAATTTAAACATTAAAAAAAATCATCCTTTTATATCTATAGTTATTATTTTAATAACATTTAATACGTTGATTTGGGCTTTTGTTGACAATAATTTAGTAAATTGAGTCCCCCGTCACGATTGCTTAGCAAATATTTACGTATACACCTACTGCAATGGTTTCAAAATATTTTCATATTCTGCGCCGGTCGTCGAGAGATAAAACGTTTCCCCATGTCCTAATAGTATCCATAACTCACATCTAATTTTAAACAGTAGTCACATGGTACCAAGTTATAATTTACTTCAAATACACAACATCGTCAAGATTCATACTACGGGATAAATGTCTTCATCGAAGAGTTAAACCGTCATAAATAAAGACCTAAGTATTTGTACTAAATATTGAAAGTAAATTTTCCTTTAAGTGGAACCAGGTAATTAATAAATTGGTTTAATGAAATTTCGCCAATTTCTGACGTCAAGTTGTATTTTATAGCTTTCGCAATCTTATCAAACAATCATATATAATTGGTTTTACTTGCGGTTTTATTTTCTTATTAGTAAAATTATTGTACATGTAATAATTTACGTTTGTAATGGTTATGATAATCAGTTGACAATATTACTCAGAACTGAAGTGGTTCACATAGCATTAAACTATTCGCAATGTCAATAAAATGAAAACAATTTCAATGTTATCCTTAAACTAATAAATATGTATTATTTGGAACATATTTTACATGTAGTTACGTCAAAACATTTCAACGTCGCCATCATGCACTAATAATGATTTTGAAAAATAATGTTGATGATCCAATCAAATCCATAATCACTGTAACTCATTGTATAATTGAAAATTACTGAATTATTTCCGTAATTATCGATTTGAGATTAATTCTAAGAAAATGAATATAAACAACCATACTGTAATTTACATAATACACTTCAAATTGTAGCAAAAAAGGAATAATCGCATGCGAAGTTAATTACAAATTGCATAATTACTTCTGCAATTAATAAATTAAATAGTTATTGTAATTAAAAATATTTATTGTTAATAAAAAAAGAAAAGCATAAATACAAACAACCTGACTAAGATTTTTAAAACGCGATGGGAAGAACTGATGGTGCATTATAATTGAACCATTTCTAAAAGACCATTTGTAGGTTTCACGGCAGCTGCAAAATCCACCTTTATTCAAAGCTGGACGAAGTCTACGCACAAATCTACCTGAAAAGCTCTCTGCTCTGACACAATCATTCAAAAGAAAAAAAAAAAAAAAAAACTAAAAACGTCTTTGAAACCCGATCGTTAAGGTAACGAAGCGCCCCTTTTGTTACCAATACACCTCATTGTGTTTCCTTTATTGGTTTCACCACGTGTTGCACATCGCGAAACAACATAAAAAATCGTCCCGAGAGATCGTAAATTTATACACGGATTTATCAACACGTTACGCTAACAGGTCGTTTTACAAATCAGTGCATCCACTTAATTAGCTAATCATTCGCGGTTATAGAATAGAACTACTTAGATAGGATTGAATAACAGTGAAAGTGCTTCATTTAAAAAACCGATACTGTCTATCTCTCCAAGTTTGCTTTCACGAGATTACAAACGTACCAAGACTGATTTCTAAATGCTTCGGGATTTGGGGAATACCGAGAACACGATAGAATAATTTATGTTGAAGTTATTCGTCCGTGAAGACCAGACGATACGGTGTTAAGCTATTCAAGGTTATTTACAATGTTTAAATGAAGTTTAATAAGTAATGTTGGTAAATAATAAATTCAATTAATCGTTATATTTATTATAATTGAACAATTAAATTATTATAAATTAAATAATAAAAAAATAATAACTATAAATACAACAGAAAACTTTAATTCATTAATATTAATGTAAGCACGTATCGATCATTATAATTTATAACGAAGTTTTGGTCTGCTTCCGGTAGACCGGAACCAGTTACGTGAGACACCTGTATATAAAACAAGCCCTTACAAAATGGCGGGAACAGTGTCAAAATATGGAGACTTTGGGGACGACTAAGTTATATTGGCAGAAGATGAAATGGAAGCACAATATATGTTTCGGAAGGTGTATTAGGAGTATAACAGTTGGGGGCTTTCAATAAATCCCAATAAAACCAGTAGACTTGGGGATGATGAAATGATCCAGGAAATTTTTGAGTATACAGTGGGATCATATTTGCTTCTTGCACTGTTAGATGGTCATGTGGTTATTTGCTGGAACATACTCCACCAGAATTGCTTGAAAATATTATATAACATTTTGGATTAAATTGCCGAAACTATCTAAATGCACAATTTCCATACAGATGAATCGGAAGAGGATCACCGAGTTCTTGGCCTGCACGTTAATATCAAATCACTGGTATATAAGGCATCTGTTATAATACTAGGAGTTTGATGCTATTCGTGAAAGTCCTCTGCTATTTCAATGAATACAGCATTCAGATTAGCATACTGGGAATAATAGAAGTAAGAAGGCTACAATTGTTTGAACATGTTCAAATACCTATTTCGAAGAATTGCGTCTTATAATCCGTAAAATACGGATATAAATGCATGGGAGTGTGGATTTGGTCAACATTCATATGGGAGATAAAAATACATCACAAATTCAAAAAATGGTATTATAAAGCATTTTGCTATTTGTTGAGTATAACAACAATAAATTCTTGGCTGCTACACAGCCGAGCAGTAAAACAAACTGGCAAAAGTTCTAACATGATCTTGTGGGAGTTCCACGTGGCGATTGACACATTAAGTTGATTTGAAAATTTTTATTAAAATATACATTCATTAAGAATCATTAAAAATATAGATAAAAATGCAGATAGCAACAAATATATTATTTATTTTGTTTATAAAAACTCAAGAAATGGAGGTGAAGTAAATTTTCGAACTGATAAAGATGTTTGTGTACGTTATGGAAAATTATCAACTAAAACACGCTTGTAATTTGAAGTACTTGAAAATGTTTCGCGCAATACTTTTACCTTGTAAATATCTTACTACATCAAAAGAAACTAACAAAATTCTTATGTTAACATTTATGATGCGATTATAACTTAAAAATAAGTTTTTCAGGAACCCAATTGGGAAAAGGTTCCTGCGAAATAACTTATGCCGGTCGTAGTAGAATCGTTAAAAATAGAACAACTGTTGTTGTATTTTCTAAATTCTCTCGCCCAAACGCATCGTGTATTTATAAATTTAGTGAGTAATACTTTTACATTTTCAACTGCAAAGAGGAATCTTAAGTTTGTTTATGAAATTGACATAATTACAAAAATTAGGATCTAATTTAGCATCAATGTATCAAAACAAAAACAAACCTATTTTGACCTGTTCCATCATAAACAATTCCAAGAATACGAATTGATCATTATCTGTAAAAACGAACGTCCATATCGATGACCATATGACTAATAGAGTATGGCATAATTTGCACTGAATACAATTGAAATTTCACAACATGAAATTCAAGTTTCAAGGTTAAAAATGTAATTTTCAACTAACTGAATGTATTTTTGGTACTTATTTGAAACAACTTAGTGGAAAAAAAAGGTCAATTTATCAATTGATCAATTTTTCAAGTGTTTAGCAACAATTTTATTTTTGGATCTCGTTTTTTTAAAACAATATCTAAAACCGTGTTTAAAATCCAAAAATAAACGCCAGGTGAACAAGAAAAAAGAGGTCAAACTTAAAATAACTTGACAGGAAACCACAATTTAACATTAAAAGTTAAAATTTTTTTTATCATGGTTGTGTAATCTCCAAACACAAATTTATTAACTTGAGATATTGATAAGAATACACTTACTTATCAAAGAGATATCAAAACAATCAATACAGGGCAAATAAGCTTAAAATATTGAACAGATTCAAGGTCAAATAATTCTCGAATAATTTCATTAACAATTTGAAATGTATCATCAAAACATTTATCCCCAGAATTCTCCTTATTTTATGTGCACTAAAATTGAATTTCATAATCTGATTATAAATCACCTGTGTGCATTGAAAGAAAAATATAACCTAAAAAATCGCATATTAAATAAAACGTTAAATATACCCATAAAGTAATAAATTATTTTGAATTATAAACAATTTTCGTTGATAAGTATATAAATAATAGTAAATCAACGGATTTCATCTTAAAAGTATTATGCCGGTGTTCAAAATGACGATACACAGCATGCAAATTCAAGATAATTCGAATTATTAATAAACTTACCGGGTGAATTCGCCTGGCAATTACTCGATCTTAAACAAACCAATTTCTTTGGTAATTTTATCGCGAAAATTCCGACTGTACTTAAAAGAAATACTTGAAAAGCTGTGTAGCTTTCCACGTGCTCACAATGTTTTCGACAACGAACTTTCAATATGGCCGGCTCAGTCGGTAACTGACAGACGCGCCAGCGATCCATTTATGGTTTGTATCAAGCACGAATGAGTTAAAATTTATTGGCGACATCTGTTGTGTAGTATCTTAATTTTACATGTAGTTAAGAAACAATTATACATTATTATTAACATTAGAAGATACAAACTTTATTTTAATAAGAATGTGATTTTAATTCGACATTTTTTAATAAATTTTAATAATAGAATTCTTAATAAGAACATTTATTACGACGAAAAAGAATCGTTTGAAAGTACGATCATAGATGTCAGCACAAACTTTTGATATTCTAGTTTATTTTCGACTGTACTGTTGTATACATCCATACATTTCGGGTTTAGTCAAATGCATTTAAAAGCTGTTGTTTTATATTTTATTGCTTTTCGATAATTTTAACCTTAAAAACTTAAAAATTTAAAAAGAAAGGCGTCATCTGTCTAAAGTGTCAATAAAATACACTGTTGTTATTTTATTACAGTTTTCTTTAAAATTAGGGTGACGAGTTATTCATATGCTTAATCAAAGAGGACAGTGAATTCCCTGCTCCAATGATAAGTATAAACATTTTAACGAAACATTTAAAGTATAAATTTTTAGTTAAATGATAAGTTATAAATTAGATTTCAAAAATTCAGAAATAAGAAGGATCTAAACTGCATCTTGTGGAGTTTTAAAATTAGAAAAGATTTAAAAATATTATTAAACATAATATACAAAATATTCATCTCTGTTCTGCAGCTCAAACCAAAGAGAAATGATTCGGTCAATCGAAATTATCTCAGTAATCCAAATCAAAATGGCTTTCATTAGTTGACATCATAATCACACTCGACTACCGAGTTTGACCTAATTTTATTGCCTCTGTGTTAACCTTGTTAACGACATACCTAATTTTGCGAACACTCAGTGTGATTTGTGATCAGTTTCCATAAAATTAGAAAGTATTATTAAATTCCAAAGTTAATATTAACCACTTCTGACATTTTGGTTAATCTACACACTATCCAGTAATTATAAATAACTTCAACTTCCTTAGTTATTTTGCATTTCCTTTGAGTTGCTTGAAAACCTTTAGATAAGAAGAAATTGGTGTCTATAGTATCAACATTCTTATCAAAGTACTTTCAAATTTATGCTTATTACATCTAAAGCAATTTCAAACATATATTTTCACTAGAACAGCTTTTTAAAGGACACTTTATAGTCTTGGAAGTTTCGACTTTGTAAAGTTTCTCGGTAGGTAATTCTT
Source organism: Onthophagus taurus (assembly GCF_036711975.1). Classification (NCBI taxonomy): domain Eukaryota; kingdom Metazoa; phylum Arthropoda; class Insecta; order Coleoptera; family Scarabaeidae; genus Onthophagus; species Onthophagus taurus. Next base: position 9,826,881 of record NC_091967.1, read on the forward strand.
ACGGGGTTACATGTTCTGGAGTACATTAAGATGGATGTTACAGGGTAAACTATTACGTAGTTATTTATAATAAAAGTAGAATTATAATAGCCTTGTAAAACGCTCAATTTACAAAGATGAATAACTCAGTTCATCCAATTTAACCTTTTTCTTCTTAATCTTGGAATTTTGTTTCTTCTTTGATTATTGTTTAAAATCTTTGTGAGTAACAATTTGGAATAATGATATCAAGTCAAAAAATTTTATGGTGGCACTTCAGATCGGTTTAAAGTATCACATAAATGAAGAAGTATGTTCTTTCTAGACTATGTTTTTGTGAGACTTTGTCGTATTACGTACCACACAGTACAATTTTATCATCAGCCATAATAACAGTAATATCTAAAGGCAGGAATCAAGCATTAAATCTTTCGATATACTCTTAATCTTCTTAATTTGAATCTCGTGTGGTGTAATTTTGAACCGTTCTAGATTGTAAAAAAGTCTAGGACGAGATTAGTGTAATGCTAAACCATTTCTTGGATTGGTTGTAATACAAAGGAATATTAGAATTTTTTTTGGAGTGTACAAAGTGGTTGTAGTGTGATATCAGACTATTTTATTAGATTGTGCAATCTGTGGAGCACAATTTTAAACATCTCTTAGGAATCTGGTGAGTTTAATTTCTTTTTGACATCTAGATTCTGGTTGTGGCGTCGGAAAGAAAACCTTATTGGCTTTTTGCATTTCTAAACAGTGTCCTCAGACGATACTCAGTCCAAATCCCACAAGAAAAGACTCATTTCATTAAGAACCTTGCTTATATTTTATTGTTTGACACAATTATATTTTTATAACTATAAAACATAAATAAACTAACGCAAAGTAATTTTGTCTACGCCCCTTTTGTCACCACCCTGAAATCCCAGGCAGAGCAAATATTTCGGTAACACCATTGCGTAGGAGAGGGCCTTGACCCAGACAAGATCCTTGAACTCAGTCGCTCCAGGAACACAATTTCATAACTAAATTTCCCAAATTTCGTCATTATTCCTAATCGATTCAAACGACACCTACTTTAGATAACTTTTTAATGGGTTTTGTGATAAATATTTTTGCGAATTCGTAATGAAAATAGCATTTTGTTGACGGAAATGTAATTGGTGTTTGTGAAGGGCGCAGGCGTCGTCCTCGTTAAAAGCGTCGGTTTCCCCTCGTCGCCGCCGGATCGATAAAACCGTCTCTTTCAAGGTAGGGTGATGCCATGTTGGTGGCGACGCCCGGCGCCAAGGTCAGCGTCCTGACCCGGCGTCGGCGATTGACCTTGTTTCCACTGCGGAGGCGCTTTGTCTTGTCTACTCGAATGATGAGAAAAAAACAGAAACAATTTTGGTATTATATCAAATAACGAAAAAGCGGCAATATATTTAATAAAAGAAATGTAATAATCTAAAAGAAATTGATATATGAAATGAAAGTTATTATAAGATTCTTAGTAAAAAGAAGGGAAATAAAACCGATGGTTTGCCAATCTAGACGACGTTCTAGGATACCTAGGATAGTACAGTACTAAGAGGACAAGTGTCCTTGACCGTCGTAGCAGGAGCCGTTGCCCCGTAAGGAAGGCGCTAGAAAAAGCCGACCGAGCAGCAGGGTTCGGCAAAAAGAGTATATGTTATTCGCCATTCGCGGGGCCCCTTTCAGTTCGTGGCCGTTCACCTGCCCGCTTTGATCGTTGACGTAACGAGTTCTGCGACCTACGAAGGGCGCTTCCAATCTCACCACAAGATTACGATCTCCGTTAAAAAGATTGAAATCATAAATTTTCAAAGACTTACTTTAATAATAAAACTTGCTAGATTATAATATGATAATTTATATTGAAATTACACTTTCCCGTCCCTCTTTCGCTCGTACATTAATTTAAATTGCAAATGACAAGGTGACCTTGTACCCCGAAATTTGTTAGCGTAAGTAATTTTAACCAAGCCCCCTCTAAATGCCGGGTTATTTGATCTGATTTATCTTCGAAGTTTCAGACGTTGTCGTGTGACTTGTTTACACTGTTTACACAGTCCCAAGACGACTGTAGTTAAACATTGTTTAAGTATGTAAATTGACTTAATGTCATCAGAAAACTTTTGTTCAACTTGCGAATAATACAATTTGTGAAGATTTTATTAATACTAATCATCAGTATCAATTTACCAATCCAATTTCTTTTATATTTGAATTTATTAATTCTGTTATAGGGAAGTAGTGTCTTGTTAATGTGATTCTTCGTGCTTGGAAGAATGGCAGAATGTTTAGTTTTCCTAAATTCTAAAGTTTTCATTGCAGTCCAATTTGACTGAAAGAAGGTCCTCTTGAAAAAAATGAGGAGAAAAAAGCAGCAACTTCATGGTAATCAGTATACTTTAGATATTACCGGCATTTTTGTATAAACTTTTAATTAGGCATGATACTGCATATTTCTATTCTTGAAATACAGTTTAGCTGAACTTTTGGATATTTTACCTCTAAATCAAGATGCAAGATGAATCATGCAAGATGGCGCTTCATTACATTTTACATGAGCTGTTAGGGAACGTCCTGTTCGGATGAATTTCCTGGGGCATCAGAGCGAAGACATAACAGTGCATGTCATCCAAGGTCTCCTGATTGAAATCCGATAGCTTTCGGTATTCCCAATTAATTAATAAGGTTAGTGGACTAAACCGTTTTTAAATAATTAATAGTTCTGCCCACAAATAGAATGTTGTTATCCAATAATTCAAAACCCCGTTTGTTTAGGCAACACCTTATACAAATTTGATTTTATGCAAAGTTTATACATCAAAATCTAATTCGTGTATGTTTCTTGTACAATTTAATCCAAATTTACTTGATTTTTAGATAATATTTAACAAAAAAAATTGGTGATTTATTCCTCAAGTCAAATAATGACTAATAGCCTATTCGGACATCGAATTTGAACCACTCTGTACAATACACTATGCTTTTTAAGTGACTCCAAAAATAAAAATCAAGAAGATTGAGATCGCACGATCAAGGTGGCCAGGCCAATGGAACATCTTCCAAAAAGCACCTTATGTAGATGTCGCCGCATATATCGGAAACTAAAAATCTTTTCATAAAATTTGTTTCACATATTAGTCATTATGCAGTGACAGCAGCTGGCGGTGTATTGACGACATATTGTTGCGAGGATCAAGGTATTGCTGCTATTGGTGGCAAATTAAGTTGTCTCTCTCATACGATAGACGTCAGGGTCATTTTTGGTTGTTCTGTGCTAGCGCTTAGTAGGCATCGAATTACATCATCGTTAGTGAAGTCCTGTCGGCACTTGGGGAGGCTAGTGTTTATAACAACGTCACGATAAATACCAGAGATAAGGGAATCCGGACAAGCTGGCGAAACGGGCTGCTAAGAAGTCACCGGTTTCTCCTGAACCGTTTGTACCGCTAACTTTTAATACAGCATCAAAGCTGATCAACTCAATCTCCCATCAAGCTTTTTGCGTTAGATGGGATGAGACTCAGAGGTGTCTTTGCAAAGAAAACTCTGCTCTACCCTGACCGGACAAGATCAACTGAGATTTTCCTGGGGAAATCAAAAAGTGACTCATCCACTTCCTGACTGGACACTGCAGATTACGTAAGCATATGGTCTAGATGAAGTTTGTAGAGGGTGTGAAATGGAAGATGAGACGGTAAGGCATGTTCAAAGTGGCGTACTTAGGGGACCCATGGATGAACTGTAAATTGTGGGAATGTACAAAGTCATTATTTGTCATGAGAAATAAATACCCAAGTTTATGCGTACAGATTGAGAATCATCCTGTATAAAATTTAAATAAATGGTGGATGCGCCGGTTTAAATTTTTTTTTTTTTTGAATTATGAATTATATAAATCAACGATTATAACTGTATTAAAGTAATATATTTATTTAGTTCCAATACGATAATTATTGTTTTAAGGTATTTTTTATCGTTAAAAAGTGAACGAACTAGATGGCATCGTAAACAAAGGTGCGAGAAGTATTACGCTACAGTTGTATAATTTTCATAATGGCAATTCGCGCCTGCTGTCATTGACCGTACGGGAAGGTCCTTCACACTGGCAATGTCCTCTCGGTCGCGTCCTCTGCCGCCCGGCCAGAAGATCCTGCCAGCTCTCCGACCCGCTCCTGCCAGACTACAAAAGGATAACAAAATTTACGAACCTCTTCTCTCTGTCGAACGGACCGCGCCGACGATTCGCCTCATTTACTCATCCTCAAACCCACCAAACTCAGACATCACGCAACTAAAGAGATAATAAATATCCACATATTTACTTTGAATTCTACGTAGTACAGAAATACAATTATTTTTATTGATGAAGAGCAATAACATTATTGGAAATACATTTAACACTTGTCCCTAAGTTTGTTCTAGTTCATTTTAAATAAGAATATATATGAAGACTAAGTTAAAGTTTTTGAAGTAAACATATCCATCACTGGTAGAAAACGATTTGAGTAAAGTAGCAAAGAGAGTCGTATTCGCATGAAGACATTTAACGGTGTACCATAAATTCGTGTGGCACATAGCAAAGCTTACGTGTGTGTACAAATAAAGCGTCACATATTTCAGTGTGGCGTCCTCGTAAGTAAACCGCGCGAGTTTCGACGTCGAACGTCGGTTTCGCGGCCAGGCAGAAGCGACTCTCGAGATAAACAAAGCGATACGAGTTCGCTAAAATAACTCGTCCTAACCTTGAACTTGAACGCTCCCGAGCTGAGTCAACGCACTCGGCGGGATTCAGGGGCGTTTTCTGCTTGAATTGGAGATTCGCGCTCAGATACGGGCCTCTATCTCGCGCACGGGGAGGCGCTGAATTAACACTTTGTCGCGTCCGGTGCAATAAATTGCCTCGTTAATCGTCGCGATCGTTTCGGTTCAATTAGTTTCGTTATCGGCCCACCAACTACTCCGATCTTCACGGGTTCTGGGCGACGTTTTCATGTAAAGTCCACGAGTCTCGACCGTTTATTTATGCATCCCCAACCGGTGTGGATCGTCTGCATGAGTTAACATGAAAATTAGCAACACTTAAATGACGTAACTTGATATTTTTTTAAAATTAATTAGGTTGAATCAACGAAAGGATATTTTAAAAACATTTATCGACTTGATTCTTGCTTAACATGCACATTCACCACTTTCCGATTCGAGTGATTCGGATGATTAGTTGAGATTTATTTAACTTAACCTGACGCTAATCGAGCTTTCAAACCTGATTTATAATAAGACTTTGAACTACATTTAATTGAGGTTCAATGCAAGTTTTAATGAGTTATTCATTTTTTGCATTATTTAATACCCACGATAGGGGCATATAACATATATCCGTATTTCTCTTTACAATAAAAAAAACAATAAGTACTTTCTAAACAGTTGATTATTTGCTAATTAATTAAAGAATTGATATATTATTATTATATTTTTCTTTCGTTGTCATCTTTAATAACTTTAGTAATGCCTGAAAGAAGGCGTTGATGCGGGTGTATTTATAGCAAAACTGGAGATGGATCCTATATTTAACCGGGACGCGTCTTCGTCGTTCGTAACCTTGGCTCTTTTGTCTTTGAACTGGAGTTCATTTCTAATGTCGGGGTCATCGTCTTCGCGTCGGTCGTGTTTCTTAACTGAGGAAGAGGAGGTGGTGGGAAGGCATAGCTTGGATTGGTTAGATTGCGCTTAGAAACCGAGAGAGGCTCGACTCTCGACAGCGGCACTCCATTAGGCCCGAAGAAAGTTGAAAGCGAAAGTGGGCGAAAGTGAGACGTGCTCTCGATTTGAGAGCTGTGATCCACTTTCAGAGTATGGGCTTTGGAAAACGCTTACCTACCTACCTGTCTTGCTCTGTTACACTGAACCAGAGATAACTGGGAATGTGGGCGGCGTCTGTGGTATCTTGGACGAGGTGAAAGCGTTCGGCGAACCAACCAGAAAAGAACGAAGAAATTGGTTTCACTTTTCTTTCTTGAAGTGATAATTGCACTAAATGCACGCGTTTTTATAGAATTTGTTGCATTCGTCGAATTTTTTTTATTTCGTCAGCTGTTCGATTTAGAAACTTTCTTCTTTGGCTAGTAAGGAAGAATATCGGTCATTTACTCGAATCGACGAGGAAGAGACAGGAAATGATGGATTACTTTCTCCAAGGATTTTTTTCTAATTTCGTGTTTGAAAACGAGTAAAGTTCGAACTCTCTATAAATAAAGTCAAGTTGTTTTTGTTTTGCCAATGACCTTCCCCTCACTGAGAGAAGCGTTACTTTCATCCTACAAAACGTCGGGTGTATGCGACACATAGAAAGTGAACGAATACCGCAAGCTTTAGTGGCTTGTAAATCATTCAGTAGACCTCACGGCCGTTCTACGCTTTATTTTTATTCCCAAGAACCCGACCGTCTCTCCGTCCGCCAAATATTCCGAGTAATTTTATCACGCGATAAACAGAGCGTTACAAGGCCAAGGTCGACGCGTTATTAAAAGGACGTGGTAATCTAATACGCACGGCTCATTTATCCATCTCCGCTTCGGTGTTATTCCAATTGCAATATACGAATGATGACCATGTACAATTTTATCTCTTTTCATTAAATGTAACTCAAACAACATTTTAAATACATATGAAAAATTACTACAAACTTTTTATTACAAACAAAGAATTTAGTTCAATTTAGGTAGAGTTGTAGTATAAAATAAACCTAAATTGCTAAAATTAAGAATAATGCATTCAATGTAAAATTGAATTATAGCGCTCATTTTGCGTTATTAGTAACACAGTTTCAGTTAGAATTATTTGAGCAGTCTATTAATTTCAGAATGGATTCAATTAGAAATTTAGTACTGAAACTGTATGCCACAATAACACCCCAGGACAGAATTACATTTCAACTAGAATTATCTAGATGTTATTCTGATTTTAGTGTAATGCAGAAAGTAAATAACAAGTAATTTGAAACTGTCTCTTATTTACTAAATCAGAATCCAATAATTGCTATACTTGGAACAAAAAATTTCAATATCAAAATTAAAAAAGTTATTGAATTGCTAAAATAAAAAATAAGAAACCTACACCTGCGACATTCGAAGTATAAAGAAGTGGATGGAGAATAGAGGGGAAAAAACAAAGAACTTGAGCTCAAGCCAAGGATTTATTAAACCGAGGAAAGAGAAACGATTTATGAGAGGGAAAGTAAATTCTAATACCAATCCAACACATACAACATATCCGAAACATATATCAACGCAAGTAAATGTTTGGATTAGTGATGAAACGGATAGTGATTTTGCGAGAAGCAAAAATTCGTTCCACCACTAGTTTAAATGTACTACACAAAGATTTATAAGGATTAATAATAAACTTATTAATTTCCTAAACCATTGATGACACTTATTGATTTGCTTTAGTCAAGGCTTCAGTATATTTTTGTACAAATGTTTCAAGCCAGGAATCCTTTCATGACTTAGACATACTAATGTATGGTTTTTCTTCTTTGTATACTGTAACACACTACACCATTCATTAACTGAACAAATTAACATATAGTCTACAGAGATTTGGGTCTGCTCACCTTAAAGACAGGTTGTCCAATTAATTCAATTCGAAAATTGTGGGTAACCCAAGAAGGCAATGAAAAAACAAACTTGTTACGATTTTGTCACAGAAGTCAGGTTTGCTGTCAGACTGTAAATCTATTGTTGCAGCAATAAGACTTAGGTTTACGAAGAATGCTTTACTTTCCTTTTTCGTTGCACCATTTTTATTTCTGCGTAACCAGGATTATTCTCTTGCATACAACTAAATACATATCATATGCTACATTGATTTATTCGTAACTGGAAGAAAGTTTAACTATAGCATGTGCCGATTTCACAATGTTTTGAAATTGGAAGCATCGTAAGCATAACGACCCTCAAACTCTTTGGAACACTTTCAGACTTCTTGGAGATATCACCTTTATTTCTTCTTAGAACTTTAACATTTAGCAGAGGTAACTGAAACCATATCTTTATCTCGTATAACTTAGGATAAAATGTGTAGGCAAAATGTTATTAGTCTGTTGGGTATACATTTGTAAAATTGATTAATGGAATAATTAGTTTGATTGGTTTACTCAATTAAATTAGTTTAATTTGCTTTAACCAATCAAATTTTATTTTCTGGTAGTTTTCGCTTAAATAGATTGTTATCGAGCCTATCAAAAATATGTCATTTATATACGTTGTTAAGTTATTTTATTGATAGGTAACAATAAAAAGTAAACTGTTGATCCTGAAGCAACAATTAATTAAAATAGTGAAGATAGAGAATTTAGATTGTAGAACAACACACAAGAATGTCACTTTGATGTGGGGTAAAATAAAATTAAACTGTTCTTAGATCAAGAACAATACATTAAAAGTTACCGGCTCAAACAAGAGTTATTTCCGCCACCAATTAGGGTAGTGGAATAATGACTACTAAATTTAAGTGCACCCTTATTCTGTCTAGACACTCCCATCCTGGGCCTATTTCTGCTCTCAAGGACTCTCAACCGTGCACAAAGGACGTGTTTTGTTTTCGTTCGTTTGAGCTTTGCATCAAGAATGAGAGAGCTCTTCTTTGTTCTAAGGTTGTGGTAATGAAAAAATTGCGTTATTTCCATTACACGATCTCTGTAATCTAAACTTATCGAAGCAAAAATTATTTATAGTAGTCTTCTGTGATCATATCCAATTTGAACGAGTATTGATGTATGTTAGATTTCTGATTTTTGTTGATTATTCATTCAACAAGCGGGATTTCGCGTGAAGAAAAAAGAAACAATAATTTCCGTAGCGTGAGTAGTCGCGGGTTCAAACCAATTAAATAATTGATCTTTTGGCGTCTAACGCGAGGGTAAGTGACCTAAGCAGCCAACCAGGGGTTGAATTGTCCCGCCGTGTCATGACCCCGACCTTACGGTGGAGGGCAGGTGGTTGACCTCTATATCGCGGATGCGCTTCTGCGCACTCGCCTGACCGAGTGTTCATTTTCATTTTGGGGATCGATTTGACCAGGGAGCGGGGTTTCCCCGACACCCTTCTTTCCGAGAAAACCAAATAAAACCGACAAAAGGTCCGAGGGAGAAATTCTATGGACACTTTAAAAAATTAATAATGTATTTTCCACCTTCCTTTCCCATTTTCTTTGTTTTTTTTTCCTCCTTAAATTTCAGCCCAGTTTAATTAAACTCTTATTATCAAAGCAATGAAATGGAAGTTTAATTAATAAATTAAAAGCGACAACCTCATTTCGTTAAATTCCGTACGCAAACGATTTCGTTTCGAGCGTTTTTACTTTATGAAGCGTGACGTTACGTAAAACTTGTCGCTCTTGAATTATCTTGAAACGGTCGACGTCGACCTCCCGTTCAACTAAGGGCATTAACTTCGTCGTCCGAAATTGTTAAATCGTTCACGTAACGTGTGTTACTATACGGCACGCGCACTGTATTGTACAACGTCACTAAATAATAATCATGTTGTTACACTAACTATACACTTTAACGGTAACCTTTCTAATTCTAGAAGGAAGTCAATAATTTTTATGTATTATACTATTGTTCACTGTCTAAAATAGAAATTTTCTGATTTAATTTAGTATAAAATTTATTAAGATAGCTTTGTAGTCTCAAAGGCTCAAAACTGTCAGACGAGTTTTAGTTTTTAATAGTTTGTCTTCTTTTGAAAGATATCAGAACTTTAATAATTGTTGTTGAAAGTGCACCTAATTTGTCAATAGCTGCTTATTTTGCTCATATGGGGTAAAGATGCTCCGAAAGGTGATCTTTCAGTTTCTGAATATAATATTGTCGTGCAGATGTACATTAGTTATGCCGTGTTACTTCCCAATTTCAAATGCAATTGTGATGGGTTTAATAGGTTCATAAATTTTTCAAAATAAATTCTCAGCTTCTTTAAAATTGATTTGGAAGTATAAAATTTTCAGGAATTACAGTAAAAGGATCGTAAATTCCTATTAAAATTGCAAAATCGTTATTAAAGCTATTTCAACTTAGAAACATGTATTAACTTTTCAATAAATCGATAAGGAATTACACAATATTTAAAAATTATATTAAAAAGTTTTCAAATAAAGAAATGCGGTATTTATTTACCAAAATTGGGATGAAAAACGATTTTTTTATTAAATTTCAACACTCTGTATCTCGAAAATGGTGCATTTTAGAGGGCTGCGCATATACAATGCGATCAAGAAAGCCGGTCCGCTAAAAACTACTTTCCCAAGCGCTTGATACCAATAGTTACTGCCCTCGTCACAGCGGTCACACCCTCCTTCCACTTGTTTTAATAGTGGTGGGGAAATGGGAGGAAACTTTTAGTTTAGTAAACATAACCTTAAAAACTCACACGCACAAAATTAAAAATGTTACTCTCGTGAAACAAAATTCGAAATAAATTCTCTCTGGAGTTAGATTGGTGGATGTAAATTTAAATTATGATGAAAATAATTAAAAAGGATTAATTAATAAAAAGAAAACCCATTAAACTATTCTTTTATAATTAAATTATTTCATAAATCAAAAAAAGATCTTTTATTTTATTATAAAAATAAAGGTTTAGAAGTTTTATTTATTATAAAACGAATTCAAAATGTTGACCATTCTTTTCTAAAGATAAAGTGATTCTTCTTTTCATATTATCAAAGACCTGTACAAGTTGCTCTGCAGTTATTTGTTGAACATTGTGTCGTATTGCATCTTCCAATTCTTCTATGGTCTGTAAACGGTTTTTGTAGACAGAATTTTTGAAATGACCGAATAAAAAGAAATCTAGTGGGGTTAGATCGGGTGCCAAAACCAAGAACACGACTCTGAGCTGCTCTGAGCTCAGCTGATCGAAACCATTGAAACTAAAAATCGATATCACCTCGTCGACCAATAAGAACGTTGAAAATTAAAAACAAGTAGAGATGGGAGGAGGCTGTGACGAGGACAGTAAGTATTGGTATGAAGCCCTGGGAAAGTAGTTTTTAGCGGACCGGCTTTTTTGATCTCTCGGTATAATGAAACATCCTGTATATCTGTTCTGTGGCTAAACCCGAATGTTTCTACTTCTAGATCTAGTGTTAGTTTAGTGCTAGTGTTAGCTCTAGTTTTAGTTGCTATTCAGCGGTAGATTGTTGTATATTTCTATATTTTTCATTGAATTAAAACTAGAACTAACACTATACCTTTTCTAGTCCAAAAGAAATTCTTGTTCTTCAAGCACTTGTTCTACACCACAATGGCAAAGAGCATTATCAATGACTAAAATCACTGAACATTAGCTATCTTGAGCTCTAGCCTCTTCTCTTTTAAATGGCCCCTTCTTAATTCATGATAAATCAATCCCAAGCTACTGATACATCTGATAAGACGCACATTTGTTCCCCGACTACCGGCATCAATGAAAGTACGACTTCCTTTTTTAAACGACCTTGACTGCGCGAGATAAAGAAATTGAAGTTTGTTTCGTCTACATAAATTATGAGCGTGTTTTCACTTTGAAGTTCAAGCAAATTTCTTATGTATTGAGATGTTTTTGTTTTCACTTCGACGGTGTTGGTTCTTTTCGGTTCAAAACGTATTTGTTTTAATGTAAACATGAGGCCATCAAGGTCTTGTCGAATACACTCCTTACTTTCATCAAGCTAAAACTTATTTCGTAATGTTTCTTGCAACTGCTTAGATGTGATTTTAGGATTTTCTTCAACTTTAAGTTCAAGGAAACAGTGATGTTCATCTGCAATTTTTATTTTACGTTTCCTACCTCTTGGTTTTTCTTCATCTTGATTTTTTACCCATCTAAACTGTTCTTTTTGCAACACCAATCGATTAATGCCTTGATTAATAATTGGATATTATTTCTTTTTATAATTCTAACCTTTTAGCACAATTAACAAAAAACCTCATCAGTTTCTATTACCTCTGAGTAATATATGAATACTTGATTGGAATTGAAATTAATGACATGGGCGGTTTACTAAAATTAATCAAAAATATGTACAACGTACAAATTTTAATGAATTGTTATACCCTTCAAGTATGAAAAAAAATGAATTTATTGCTTTGCATAATTCACAAAGAAATATTTAAAAACAATCATACGATGAATATTTTAAGATTTATCATTTTAAATCAATAATGCCTCTTGATCTTTTGTCGTCTCTATCAGATAATAATTTTAATTATCAACAATCTAACCTTAAATTTTGTTTAAAGGACATCCCGGTTTTATTATTATCTTTTTATTAGTCATCATATACAAAATATTTCCTAATACCACATAAACATTGAATCATAATATATGCAAAATAAATTTTAAAAATTTTACATACATCAAAGTGTTGATTACGCTGTATCTAACCCTTTAGGGTTTAAGTATTGTTTACGAGGGTGGCTACAAAAAAAAACGTTGTAGAGTGGTTGGGGGTGGACTCGAGTACGATAACACCTATAGGTATAGTACCTGTATTGCACCTAGAAGGGGAGACCACTGCAGCGTGTACGTATGTGTCGTGTAGGGATGTTGGGGGCAGTGTTCGGTGGTGTGGGGCCAGACGCGGGCGTCGCGACGCCGCCGCCGCCGCATTGATCTGCACTCGAGACTGCCGGGAGCTCCTCTGAGTGTGCAGGTCGACGTCCGTGTCGGCAGGACGTTGCTCCTGCCCCTCAACAACTACTGCCCCTTTCCTCATCTCTCAGCGATTCGCATTACTTACATACCCATGTTTCTCTTTTCAATATGATCAACTATACACGTAATACATTCACTTCGAAACATACATGTGTTCATTCTATATTGTACATCTTAGATTTCATCTATCAGAGGAAAAATATAAAAAATTATTAAGTTATATAATTTTTTGTATTATAATTATTAAGTGTCATTGACCTTGTTGGATTTATGGAAGATCGGTAGTTTTATCCTCAATAACGATATCTTGATAAACATCTAAGTTGTAACTGTGAAATGGAATTAATTTCATTATCACGTTAGCGCGTTGGTTCATGGTCCATCAACATGTTCCCTGCTACTTCTTGCTCGTTGGGTTCAGACTAGTTCAGAGTCAGGTTTAGGATTTCCCCTTGTAAAGTTTCGGAAGCGCATTTCATAATTGATCAACCCGATTAATTGGAGCCCCACTAAATTATCTCTAATTTTCCATTCAACATATTTGTCCTTAAAACCATTAACGCATACTCATTGTGCGGAGGTCAATACCACTTGACCTCGATCAATGTCACCGACTTATTCCTAAATATTTACATAAAATACATAAAAACGATGATATGGACGTTATTTTTTTTACCTTATCGGTTTTTAGGTGGGAAACGGTATTATATATTTTTTTTAACAGAAACGATCTTAGCTCGCGGAAAAATAACCAAGCTACGCACGACCTCCGGGGCCGGTAAACGGCTTTATCAAACGTTGACCCTGAATAATAATGGGGCAATAGTCGCATTGTGCCCTCAGTCGATGGCCCGGAACAACTCAACTCTCGTTTCTTATTGACATTCGATTAATTGCGGCATCTCAACTGGTGGAATACGTCTTTTTTATGACGGATCGTTCTGGTTGATTATAAATGAGAAAGGAAACTGGATCAATGGCCTTGAGTAAATCTAAACCATCTTAATAAATAAAAAAAAATATCATAAAACTTTCAAAATTTAAAGTATATAATTAACAACATTATGCCAATTACAAGTAAAAACTTTGAACAAGTTTTAATAACTACTTGCGCCCTCTTAAATATGCAAAACCTCTCGTGGAAGGGTTCCCTTTAGAATAATTTTAAAATTTAATTTAAAACACGACATTTGTCTTTGAAACGGCGACGTTTACACTCGGGGATATGGCAACCCTTCTACCCCTTAACGTTTAATATTAATGTCTTTTGCACCCTATCTTAAACTGTTGGAGAAGCCCTTTCTGATAAACCCATAAAGATGAATTATGGCACGGCGGAAAAAGTTTAAACCAAACTCATTAAATAGTTAGTTTTACTTTCGTTTTCCTCGCGTTTCACACTTCGAACTAGTGCTAGGAAAGTGGAACGTTCCCTCATCGGCAGTAACTCGAAGCCGAGATCAAGTAAGGTCATATGGACTTTCCCTGTCGACAGCTTTAATGGTAAAAAGAATGGATTTCACCGGGTAATTTACTCCTTTCCCAATAATTAAACCACTCGGTTAAAGTTATTTTTAAAGTGAAATCAAAATAAAAATGGACGAGATCTTCGTAGAAGTTATTATGGTATCACAAAAATTTTTATCCCGTATCTGTTCAGATATATTACATGCAAATGCATGTGTAGACGAGGTTGGAGTTGGTTAAAAAAAAGTTCTGTTCTGGAACAGAGCGGAATCCAACGCGCAGACGTCCACACACACACACTCACTATACGTATCCCGGCGTGGCCATTCACCCGAGCAGTCGGCCAAGGACGCGCCCCTCCCCCGCGTCGCGACGCCCCGACGATTCCTTTCCCCTATCTCTTCTTCGACGGTGGCGGCGTCGGCGTCGCAGGCGTCTGCCTTGCGGGGTTATTTTTATTCCACCAAGAAGTCTGTTATGTAACTTTACTGCTTGATGCCTCGAAGCCGCTATTTTATAGCATGTATAACGTATAGAGCTGTAAAGAGACTCCGCATGGCCTTCACTTGTCACGATCCTTAAGACATCATCTAAATAAAAGATTTCTCCAAAAAACAATAATCAAAATTTATTGCTAAAGATTGAGTAATATTCTTTTCGCATGTCTTTTATTTGAGACTTTATTCTAGAACTTATCCGGTTTAATTTGTTTTTTCAAAGTAGACCAATTCAACCCCAAGGCAACTTAATTAATCCCAAAATAACTCAACCATAAAGGATGTTAACTCTAAATGATTTCAACCCAAAAGTAACTCAACTAAATCATAACTTGCTTTAAAGTTAGCTCTAAAGCAACTTAATCACAACGTAGCCTACCTTGTAAGTGAATCCAATTCTAAAGTAATGCAACCTCAAAACAAGTCAACACAACACATTATAATGTATACTTCAAAAATCTAAGGCGACTTGAATCCAACGTAACCTAACCGCAAAGCGAACCAACCCAAGTCAATAGCAAACTATAGGGAAAACAAGTCTTCCCCAAGATTTGTCAGACTATGCATTTTCATCTTAGGTTCTATTCGAATGAATTCTGTGTATTTTAAAGGACCGCAAAATAACTTCCACATAAATGTCTAGTTACAGTAGCCTTAAGGTTGCATAGCTTCAAATTGAAGCTTGTATATACTACGTCTGCTTGTTTTCCTGGCTTTTTAGATGTTACCATCTTCAATAATAGTCCACGTTTTTTTGTTATAGAGCAGCATAAAGTATATTGTCATGTTTACAATATTTTTCCTTGGTCTACCTATAATATACAGGGTGTTTCAAGTTTTTGTAGCAGGACTTAAAATAACAATAACTTTTCTGACAGTATACTTTTTGGCTTTATGAATAAAAATTCTTATTCTCTGTACTTTTTAAGCAAAAAGGGTACTCTTATCAAAATGCGATAAAGTTTATCGATTTCAACATAATCCGCTTTTTATTATTCGATGCAGACCAATGTTTTTAGAGGATAGTTAAAGATAGTTAAAATAATGTGTGCGATAGAAACAAAGTAGGAAAATTAACTAATGTTTTAGTTTATTCATGTTTTTTAATCTAAATAATAAAAGAAAAAAATTAAAGAAATTGTTGAAAATGTAAAAAATTTTGCTTATGTCATTACAAGTATTCCTAATCCTATTAAAAGTTAATCCCTTGTGGGAACAGGTGTGTTATACAATTTTCCTTTCAAATACCTCCACACAAAAAAGTTTAAAGCATTAAGATCTGCAGATCGTGGGGCAATGCGACTGGTCCATCACGACCAATCCATCTTGCAGGAAAATGGTTGTCCAGCAAATTTCTTACCACCCTACCATAATAAGCTGCACAATCATCAAGTTGAAACCAGGCCTTTTTTCTTAATGCTAAATCAATGTCATCCCACATATTGGCATGTTCAGCTACCGGTGGCAAAAAGTATGGCCCAAAGTAAAGTATGGGTAGGTGTAATTATAAACACCTACCCAGACGTTGAGTCATAAATGTATACAAAATTTAGGTATTTAAATAAAATAACTTCTTTCTCGCTATAAAAATTAATATATTCAGAACAGATTTCGGTTCTTAAGCCATCATCAGCTGAATTGTCAAAGATAAAATAAAAACTTAAACATAAGTTAAAAAATTTAAAGTAAAAATGATAAAATAATAAATATAGTAAATAAATTAAAAATAAATGATAAATAATGTAGTTTTCTTGTTATTTTATCATTTTTACATGTTCTGAATATACTAATTTTTATAGCGAGAAAGAAGTTATTTTATTTAAATACCTAAATTTTATATAAATGTAATTTCTTCCTGTTTCCATATCTAGAAGAAAACAAATTTTATGGAAACTTCTCATATAATTGTTTCTCATATAATTGAAGTGTGATGTTAAGGTCAGAGGTTTTGGCAAACACCTCAGCTACGTGAAATTTTATTCCCAGAATTTATATCCTTCTATTAAAAAAAAGATAAGCTTTTTTCAGAACAACGCAATTAATAAAATTGTATGAAGGATTAAACGATTGAGACTTGCAATAAAAATGAAAATATTTGTGTTTGATGATTTTGATCCTTGTTGTGCTTTTATCCCAATTTTCCATATCATTCAAATAAATGCTACGTTTTGAAACTTTTTTATAGACACTTTTTTTAATTTGGTTATAATTAAAAATTCGTTTTTGAAAAGTTGAATGTCCCTAATTGGTCGCTAAGTTAAACGGGAGTGTACGCTTTTCATCCCCCTTAAATAAAATGGAAATAAACGGGATCTAAAAAAGCCGAAATTAACCATTCGAAAACATAGCACCGCATTGTGTGCAAGTCTGACTGCGCAGGTTGGCTCCCCTATTGCTATTAATCAGTCTGGACGTGCAGACTGGGGGAGTCACCCCTATTTTCGACGGTGGTGGAATACTCACTGCCCCGTCACAATCAATACTGCACTTGTAGTATAACGCGATTTAATAAAATAAATGGTTGACTTAAATTTTCGAATCCATCTATATTTAAAAAAAAAATTAAATTAAAGTATTCCGAAATATCTGTCGTGTTGAATATCGTCAGTCTTAATTCCAACGCAAACAATGAAACCTTGACTGGGCACGTTGCCCTTTTAAAGTGGCCTCAAAGCTGGTCAACAACCAAAAATCCCAGACGTGCGTTGCATAGCCTTGTATTCCACGTTAAATCCATAAATTCCCCAGTTCCTGCGGTATTGCTAATAATCTTTTTGGTTTGTGGTTTCTTAAAATGAATTCATTAATAAAAAGTTTTTTTATTATGATTAAATTTCTTCGAATAATTTTATTTTAGTAAACCTTTAGAATATTTTGTTATATTTTGCTTGGTGATTTATCTGGAATTAAATAAATATTTAACCACCAGATCGGCGAGTTCTGTAGGTCAGCTATTTCCGTACGATCGTTTACAGTAACACAGGACCTCGTGATGCAAAACGCTTTTCCGTCCGACTGCAAAACATTCCTGCATTTAGAAAAATAAACCGTACCGACGTAGAATGTTTTTCTTTCCGTCAAAGTTAATAATAATTTTCGTTTTCATCGTTACGCAATAATACCGTGATCTTGCCTCTCATGAACGATCTTGACCTCGGCATTCAATCGACTTTTTTTTTAAGTTCGACTCTTCGGCAACAACGCGTGATCATAAGCAATTATCAAAATAAAAGGAACCCGTAGGAACTGATTCTACCCAGTTCATCGTATCTGGACGACGCAAATATTTTGCCTCAGGCTTTCAATGTCACCAGATAATGTAAGCGGTCAATGCCTTTTGAATTGTCTTAAAATAATACACGAAAGGTCTCATGTAAATATTATAACAAGAAAAAAGTTGATAAAAATGCGATAATTATTATTCACCAAAAAATATCATTCTATTTTAACAAAATGTATATTGCACGACTGAATGGTTGACCTGATTTCGGACGCAAATAAAAACCAAACCAAACAAGATAAAAGAACAAATCTTTCCTATTGTAAAAGGTTAATAATTTGTTTTTGCAAATAACCTCAAAATAAACCTTATTTTTAACAATCATTATTTGATCAATAAAGCATATGTACAGAAATAAAGCACAAAGCACAGAACTAGTTGGAGCCTGTCACACATAATTAAGTACATTTAGTAAGAAGTTGCCATCACTGCGAAGTAAGCAATTGGTAAAAACTGGTATTCTACAAAGCAACCTATTGATAATGAATAAGCTGCTTGTATTTGAAGCTTGCATAGCTTCTACTTGAAGGTTGTATATACTATGTCAGCTGTTTTCTTGGATTTTTAGAACAGTAGACAGACCACATCAACATGCTTAATACTGGTAAATTTCTGTAGAAAATCATTATATTTGATAATGTTCAGAATTGTTACAGTGGCCCAGTGCTCTACATGTCATTGCAAAGAAATTCAGGTCTTTTGCTTGATGTGTCAGGCGGGCGTTTTGCTTGCTTAATATCCAAAAATTGATCAGGTTGCAGATCAGCCACCCCTAAACACTGTATCGTAACTATCCGACCTTCTGCTTTGTGGGTAAAGTACGTTATGTAAAGTACTAGTTTAGAACTAGTTTAGAATTCGAAGTGGTTGGACTTTGAGGGGAATGTGGAAAATCGCTGGAAGTTACATAGATGTAGAGTTAAGCTGATTGGAGGAGGCAATGACTAAGTACTCTGTTGCAAAAAAAACAGATACTGTTGAACAAATTATCAGAAATTTAGTAGAAGTCACGAATGACGTCACATGAACAGAGAGGTCATTGACCTTCTTTGCAATACTTCGCTACATCAAACTTAAAAGCTGCTTTTTATGTAAAAATGATGCAAAATGATACTTTAGTCCACATTCAAGCCAGAACATCGCTTATTAAGTATTCGTAATAATTTTCTAAACCATTTAAGAATATTAGAACATTTTTATTATAAAAAATGTCAATCAAACCAATTATGACGCATTATTCTCAAAAAAACATTTTAATTATTCATTAAAGATAGTAATCGTTTCTTCTCACCCACAAATAAACCAGGAAATAATTTAACCATTTCATTATATCATGTGCTAAACAAACATTGTTTTATTTGTTGTCTTATACGTTGAAAAAAAAGGTCAAGTGTTAATAAACGCGGCAATGGAATTGATCTTGAACGCTCCGCAATATGTTAATTGCTTCTAAGGATTTGCCATTGTGGGTCGAATTAACGTCTCTATTCTCGGAGCTTGTTTAATTCTAACGTTCTAGGCTTGGGAAGTCAAGGCGAATTTGTGTCATCATCTTGCAAAACCTACAATTCGGATGTTTTTCGTGAGATTTTTTTTGTTTTTATTTAACCTTGCGACAACCTTTATTTTTACGTCGCAGGCTATAATAACTAGCTCAAACCGTTTTCGGCGGCGGTAATCGAGTTAATAAATAGCAAAATTAAACAGTGTCTTATTGGCGTTAACAGATATGGGATGCGAATCAACGATTACCTTCGAGAGTATAACGACACCGACCCTGAAGATGACCGTAAATGTTGAAATTATGGGTTGTGTTCGAGTTGGCAAGGACTTTTTACTCGAAATTAAATTGAGCGTTCCATTGCTAATTAGAGCTGTTAGGTTTATGGAATTTTTTTGTAAGGTTAAATTTATAAAAAAGTACTTCTTGTGTTATAAGTTGTTAAATAATAACATCTATATTTTTATATTGAAAATAAAACAACGATTAACTTTTTTATTTCCTCGAGACACCTGTAAAAGCTCAAGCTTAAAAGGTAGCTTGATTTATTATAAAGGAAAAATTGTTATGGTTATTTAGAAAGGTCGACCGTGAATTACCGGTAATTTGTTTCGAAAGAACATTTACATTGGCTACGATCCGAACTTTTGGTAGGTCAAGTTCACATTGAACTATTTTCGTCCGACGCGATAAAGAAGGGAACGCGACCATAAACAATCTAATATTAAAAGTTAACTAAATTTAACTTTAACTTAAAAAAATAAAAACAATTAGACTTTTTAAAACGCATTATCCAACTTAGTCTTATACAAGTTACTATAATTATTTACATGAATTATTTTTATTAAAGCAGGTTTCTGGCAAGTTAAGAGAGTCCTCTCGAATAAGAGCACAAAAACTTGTTAGAGGCCGAGGTAAGTTGTTGCAGCGGTCCGACGGCCGGACGGTCTGAGGAGGGCCTCGGAATGGCCCAGTTTAGGTAGGCTGAGGTTCGTCCGACCTGTGACAAAGCGTCTGGTCGACGTCGTGGTAACCGAGAGACGTCGTCGTTGTTACGTCCTTGACCCTGGACCATCCACTCTCGCTCTCAAACAGCCGGATCATGACTGACCCACAGACCGCAACAGACTCCTTCCCTGCTACTACTTCTGATCTCATCCGTAATAAATTTAATCGCAATACTACTCTTTTCCCATAATTATATCTCTTCTTATATTTATATATAACACATTAATTGATATCTAAATTCTAGCAATTATTCCTTTATTTTGTTCTGTAATACATACTACACACATAAATAACAAAATAAATACTTCATGACCATGACCATTATTCTATATTTTATAATCCCTAATCATCGTCTTGTTTACCAGTGAAGTCCCCACCTAATCTAATAATAACATTTCACATGTTTACCAGAACTTAACTGTTTTCTATACTTTGAATGCAACAAGTGTCTAAAAGCTGTCTTACTTTGAAAGTAAATTACTATTAGATTATTCCTTGACACAAAGCCCCTTTGTTTGCGTTTAATGTATTTTAAGTAAACGTTTGAACGACTATGTTTTGCAGATCCCTGATTAAGGGATCTTTAGAGGGTAAGATATTTCAGAATGAGCACGGAGCTTAAATAAAAGAAAATTGCGCCAAATTCTAACAAATAGAATTAAGCTCAAAAGAACATTTAAAGCAATCAAGCTACACTTTGTCCACTTCTAAATGACAATTCCAAAATTAATAGAAAAATACAAACAAAACAGTGATTTCGATTTCGAAAAATAATTCAAATGAGTACAAACCATGTGGGGATTATCGTCAATTAAATTTAATTAACATCCCAGATCGTTATTTTTACCGTAAACAGAACTGCAATTTTCATTTATTTGAGTGCACCACTTTATCCTTTTTTTTTCAAAAATTGACCTAGTTCACTTCAGTCACACAAAGCCGTCATTATTATGCTTTTGCATTGTCTTTGTTCAGAAGAATTTTGATTTGAAAACACAGCACAAATTTTGTATCGCTTCATCAATTAAATTTGCACAATTAAAAATTACATACAAGAGACAACAATGTTCTCTTAATAATTTTGGATGTCAATTACACTTCGAGATGCGATATACAACATATTGTATTCCTGGGAGATGTGGAATCAGCTAAAAACATGAAATTGATAGTGATAAAACTTTTCATGTATTCCAATCGTTAAAAAATGTTCTGAATCTGCGAAGAGCAGGATGCAGAAAATATTCTGCAATGGCTAAATATATAGTTTAGATACCACCGATTTCACAAAACAATATAATTCATCTCAACTATTTGAATTTTATTTTTAATCTAATATTACTTAAGATGACCCTGGAGAAAACGCTTGCTTTCATGGAATGTTTTCGTCTATGATTATGGTTGATAGTTTAGCAAAACCAATACCTGGACCGAGTTAATTTCAAGAATGTTGGGACAATGGCTTAGAAGATCACAGCTGAGAATCCGAATTTAAAATCAGCTGCAAAGTATGAATAATTTTAATGCAAACAAATTTGTTATACACGGTGATTTATTAGCTCACCATCAAACTTTGACATATGATAGCTAATCCAATTACCAAATCCTAATCCTATTTCAATTATTTACGAAATTATAACACTGTAATATGTCACTTTGCTGTAAGGTTTAATTATTACATACAAGAAGAAACTGTATAAATATATATGTAATAATACATATTTTACTGCGTAGTACTTCACGGATGGAGAAGTATGTGTTGCTGTGGTCAGTCTGAGATTTCATCCGTTCTTCCTGTTGGTTTTGCCCCTGTTGCGTTGGATTGGGTTGGGTTGGGTTGAAAAAAAAAGTGGAGATAAACCGGCAGTTATGCCTAAATACAGAAGAAAGAGGAAGAAGAAGAAAAAAGTTGTTAAATTATACAGTTATATATATATACAGTATCTGAATGATGTTCCCAAAGAGGGTGATTCTTTAGCCAATTTTGAGGGTACTCTCTTATATGATGTGAGCGACTTCGACTTCTTTTTCATCAACGACCACCGATTTCTAAATCAACAGTCGAAAGAAAACCTCATAATTCTTGAAAGTATTAAGATATCGGGTTTTCGTTTATGGGGTTGTGTTTCTTTTTTCATTACCTTTGAAATAAGGTAAAACTCGACAGGGGTTGCTATTTAAAAATGTAGGGGTGATCATCCCCTAAAAAACTCCACATTGCATGTAAGTTCTAAACTATTTAAGAATGTAGTTTTTATGTCTAGTGATTCCCAAATTTTCAAATTTTTTTGTGCAAAACTTATAGCTCCGTCCCGGGAGTTTTGGAAAACCCTGTATATAAGTTTGCATAATTTAACAACTTTTTTCTTCTTCTTCTTCTTCCTTCTGTATTTAGGCATAACTGCCTGTTTATCTTCACTTTTTTACCCCCTAATCGTTTCGATGGTTGTCGCTCCACCTTTTTTTAGGTCTTCCAATGCTTCTTCGTCCTGATGGTGATTTGTCTCGAGTTATTTTCACAATTCGTTCTTCTGTCATTGGGTCAACGTGCTCATTCCATTTCTTCTTTCTGTCCAATACGCAATCATTGATATTATCTATCTTGCAACCCGATCTGATATTCTCACTTCATTTTCAATGTTTTCCTAACTATTCTACGTATTATTTTCATTTCTGTAGTTTCTAACATACTTTTTGTTTTGGATGTTTCTGGTCGATCATCATCACACTGGCACTACAATCCTGAGAGATCCTTGGCCTCACGGACAACCTGTCTCCATTTATAGCTGGTAGAGGTCTTGGTATGTATCCTTCATTCGCCTCGCTCACCGATGGGACCGTATATGCCCCAAAGTACGTGTTGAGGAATTGCTCATCACCCACATCTCACTCCCATACATCATCATTGGTCTCACTTTTAGCTTTTAGTCTCGCTTTGATCAGCACCATGTTGGGTTGGGTTAATCATTAATATATTAATTGGTGCCTGCACTGTATTGAGGTTTCTATTTCTTGGTATAAACATATATTTTGTCTTCCCCTAAATAACTTCAATCCCAGCTCTTTTTGGTTCTTCCTCGAACTGTGCAAAGCTTTCCACTACTTGCCAGCAGATCTTTCTCGTTACTCTCTTCAGCGTGAAATTGTTACAATTCACAGCTGATGAGGGAAACCCTGATAATCCTACCATTTCGGCCAGGCTTGTCCGGACAAAACCTAATACTTTATCTTTTCGTTACTTGTCTAACTGTATATTAATATGGGTCTAAGTACGGTCTTATATATCCGGGATTTGGCTTCAGTTCTAATATGTTTATTTCGCTATATTGTGTCATTTAGGTACGCCGCTGTCCTTGCCGCTCTTGCAGCTTGATTCCTTACTTCAGTTTCAATATTCCCGTATTGTATCTGCTTGTATCTGATCGGTGTCTTGCAGGTGGTCATGCATTTTGGTTTTGCCGCTGATATAGTCATGTTAAACTGTTTTATTAAACTGAAACAGTAACCTCTGGAGTTTATCCTCATTTTCTGCGATCAGCAACACATCATCTGCGTAGCATAGGATATTAACAACCTTATTTCCCATGTTGTATCCTTTTAGTTTGCGCACTTGTTTTATAATATAGTATCTGTTCAGTTAGTTCGCCATATTTTTGCTTGAATCTTGTTATCCAAGTAAATATTTTAAATTGATTTTAATGAAGTTGTCAGGGACTTTTCGGTTATTTGTCTTATGACAAAGATGGCATCCGTGCAGAATTTTCCTGATCTGAACCCTTGTTGTTCGTTTGCTAATAAAGTATATTTGTAAAAGTTAACAACTTTTATATGAATTTTATGATTATGACATTTAATATCTGAATAAATTTCCATTAAATGCTTTGAACTTTTTTTTGTCTTACAAAAAAAAACTGCCCTTCTTTAAAGAAGCATCAACGAAACAACCCATAAAAATAGCATATCATCGTCGTGGTATGCAATTTACAACTACTACAAGAAGGGTATAAATACCAAATCAACGTCGAAGGGCCATAAAAAAAGTGTCACGACGCCCGCCCCCATCGTTAAATGTGTCATAACCATTTGCAAACGTCCAAACGCATCGAACGGGAATTTGGTGCGTACAACTACGTAAAGTGACAGGGTTTGAAAACGACGCCTCCGGGCGTGAATCAAAATCGATAAGCCAAGACAGAGCGTCGCAAGCCGCTTAACGCCGCATCGCATCGCTTCGAGTTCAGTCTCCGTGTTCAAGGACAAGGCCAGCACAAGGCACCAACAGCAGCGGTGGCGGCTGCTGCTGCGGCGACGACGACGACGACGATTGAGTTGCGCTCGTGTGTTATTGTAGGGTCCGCCGCCGCCGCCGTCGTCGTCGTCGTCAGAAACGACCGTGACACGTCGTCGTACGTTCGAGGTTTAGCTGAGTAGAGGCCACGAACGATACAAACCGCGAGAGTAGACAGTTCTCCCCAAACGGGGGAGCAGTGCATGTGCCGCACACCGCACCGTATAGGAACGGGATACATATTATACAGACAGACACGCCAGACAGACAGCGGGACGTCGACGTCGTTGTCGTCGTCGTCGCGAGGGTGGCGCGCGTGCGCTTGCACCCCCTTTCACACGAACGCAGCATTCAATTTCACTTTCATTCGCGACCAGAACTCTCGCGCGCCGCGACGCATCCTAGTTCACGTTCGCCGCGTGATTGTCGCCGCGCAAACCTCCTTCTTCTTGTTGACATACGCGCATCTTCTCCTACTGTTATGAACACCGGCCCCACGTGGAATGTCGTTTATTCCCGTCGGCCCCTAACCTAGTGCAACACCATTGTCGAGTGTACTAAAAGACCATGCAGGCTACGAGAATCGTGTTTAAAACCCGGGTACCCACCGGTGCTATAGTTTCTTCAACTTCTTCACCACCAGCCACTGCCGTTATGAGACCACCACCGCCACCTGGACCGCCCAAAATCTCTAAGGAAAATAGACCTGATAGGGCTCAAGAAGAACCTTCTAGCTCAATTCCAGATCTCGGTAAGATTTTATGACCTTCGCTTAAACTTAATTAAGAACTCAATCTTAATAATATTAAGTTTGTATCAGTTTTCTGTTGACCGCATCGTAAAATATAGTAACCCATTTTATTGAGGCTTTTTATAACAATTAATCATATTTAGGTATTGTATTAATTAATTGTATTTCTATAGGATGAATTTGACACAATCTATTTGTTGATACAACATTGAGATTAATTTTATGATCAAGTAAATCTAATAAAATAAGGTGATTGTCATTCTTTGATATGGTTTTATAAAACTTAATCAGACAATCTAAAATATTCCTTCGAAAATTAATCACTTTGTATACTACAAAAGTAAATATTTTCAAACCATATCAAACTTAAAATAACGGGTTGTTGAATGAGTTTTGAGTGATATTATATGAGTCACAATAATGATAATAATCACCTCAAATTGTATCTAATAACTTAATTGGTTAACAATTTGAAACATAAATATTACTAAAAATTAAATCTAGCTTCGTATCGAAAATGAAATTAAATTTAATTTGTAAAAAGAACCCAATAACATCAAAAACATTGACCTCGACAACTCGGCAGGAAGACATTCTTGAGAACTGACAAGTCATTCTATCGAAGATTTTATTGTGTCGTATTCTGAACGAATGGGTACTAAAATCATCTTTATTACCAATTCCTAAAACGTAAACTTGAAGTTACATAATTAGATATGAAGATCTATTTAAATCGAATATAATTTGTTATATTCGACCTGCTCAATGATAAAAATTTATTGTACGTCGAATATTCCCGACAAGGTGACACCCAAAACAGCTTACTTAATGCATCCTTTCGCATTATAACTCCCGTTATCTCACGATAAGATTACCAGGCATCGAAAAATGAAACAACACAGCTCCAATAACCGGAATGCATGTTATCGAAAACTGGGAGAATATGATTTCCTTCAAGCCTTTTCCACTTTTCAACTATACGCGTTTTAAGTATACAATGGGTGTGTTGTTTGTGCGACCTTCGATAACGAGGCCACCCCTGCGGTTTAAACCAGGGGTGGCTTCGGTGTACGTAGAAACAACGTTTTGTCCTCATGGACCGTATTTATGACCTGTTTCTGTTTAGGAAATGAAGCGATTATCTGTTTCTCTGTTATTTATGGAAGGTTGGCAGGTTCGTGAAAATAAGATGTGTATCGGTTATTATATGCGGTTGTTCTTATTCTTTTCCGTTTAAACCAAGTGCAGGTTTTTTCTTTGAATTTTTTTTTCTAGTTTCACAGTTTCTTGGAATACTCAAACGTAGTGTGGAAATTCTATCTGGACGTCAAAATCGTATTTGCGGCTTTTTCAATGTCAAACGCACTCGAGATATAGACGCTAAAACGATTCATTCCTTCGGGACAACAATATATCCAACTTATATTGATACTTAAATTCAATTTTTCGGATGGTAGATATTACGTTTCATGCCGAGTGTACGAGTTATGTAAATTCTTATGTATTGCTTTAAGTTTAATATTATATTTTATTTATATTATGTAATCTGATGAAATTGATATTGGAATAGATTAATGACATTGACCAATAAAATAAGTTTATCAAGTTCACTTGCAATGATTTACATTTACGGTATCAGTTTTAAGTTCTAAATTTTTTGAAGGATTTTAAAACGTAATTTTTAATTAAAATATATTATCTTAAAAAGATAATATTAAAAAATAATAATAATTAGTTCCTTTTAATTGAGTTCCTCTTAGTAACATCAACTTAAAGAGTAGTAATTAATTTTTTTTAACATTAAACGACGTTCAAAGTTTAAATTTTTCTTAAAGCGATTTTAAATCAGAATTTTAAAAATAGATTTCAAACTTTAATTTAGCATGAGTATATCATATCTGTATCTTAAAAGATTATCTTTCGGCGTTTTATTTTAAATTATCATTTTTTATTTTTAATTATATCTTTCAAGTAATGTTTACAGCATATGGTACTGTAAACATTCAATCGAAACCTTCAAACATAAAACACTCTTAAGTTACACACCAAATATTGATATAATGGATATAGTTGGTTTTAAATCTAGCCCGTCATCCGCAAGTAGCCCAGGTTACTGTTGTTTACCGAGTGATATAGTTTTATCTTTGTTAAATATAACACATAGTAGCCGAGGTGACTTGCGGCTGAGGCATTACAACTGAGAGCGTCAAATATAAAAAGCGGTAAATCTGGTTACCTTTGAAGACGTACAGTTTTTTTTTATAGATTATGATTGAGGCACTATTGCAAAACGTAGTTCAACCACACATAACATGTTTTTAGTAACTGGTTTTGAAACCGATCTATACCTAATACTTAACATCTATCGATGTAATGATTGTAGCGGCTCCCAAATACAACAGCCTTGGTTACTGTTACATACCGAGGTATTATGCAGTTTAATCATAGTTGATTACGTTATCCATATAATAGCCAAGGTCACTTGTGGCCGAGGCATTACAACCGAGACCGTTAAAAAGAAACAGCTGTTCACCAGTAGCAAAAGTTGATAAAGAATTGGTTGGGTTGGGTTATCTTTATTAACGCTCCTTTAAGATGTAGTCTATGAAATCGTCTGAACTTGTCTTAAGATTAAATTAATGTCAAAATGAGCCGCGCGCAATACAGGAGATTCATAAAATTTTCCTATTATGGTATTTTTCTCGATATCTATGCTCCTGAACGCAAAAGTACAAGATAGTGATATTGTTAACAATAAAATTTGCTACTACTTTTGTTCTAAAAGTTTTTTTGTAACATACTCAGATTCGTGAGTGTTACCATTAGGTAATAACTTGACAGAGCAACAAATTCATCAAATTTTCATATTTTTGTATTTTGGTCAATATTGGCGCTTCTAAGAGCAAAAGTGAAAGAGAGCAATATTGTTAAGAATAAAATTTGCTGCAACTTTTGTTCTAAAAGTTTTTTTGTAACATGCTCCGATTCCCGTGTGTTTCCATTAACAACGTGTGTAACAACGAATTCATCAAATTTTCATATTTTTGTATTTTGCTCCATATTGACGCTTATGAGAGCAAAAGTGGAAGAGAGCAAAATTGTTAAGAATAAAATTTGCTGCAACTTTTGTTCCAAAAGTTTTTTTGTAATATGCTCCGAATCATAAGTGTTACCTACCATTAACTAATAAAACACCGAAATTCATTAAATTTTCATATTTTTGTATTTTTCTCAATATTGATGCATCTAAGAACAAAACTGCAACAGATCAATAGTGCTAAGAATTAAATTTGCTACAACTTTTGTTCTAAAAGTTTCTTTGTAACATACTCCGATTCGTGAGTGTTACCATTAGGTAATAACTTGACAGAGCAACAAATTCATCAAATTTTCATATTTTTGTATTTTGGTCAATATTGACGCGTCTAAGAGCAAAAGTGAAAGAGAGCAATATTGTTAAGAATAAAATTTGCTGCAACTTTTGTTCTAAAAGTTTTTTTGTAACATGCTCCGATTCCCGTGTGTTTCCATTAACAACTTGTGTAACAACGAATTCATCAAATTTTCATATTTTTGTATTTTGCTCCATATTGACGCTTATGAGAGCAAAAGTGGAAGAGAGCAAAATTGTTAAGAATAAAATTTGCTGCAACTTTTGTTCCAAAAGTTTTTTTGTAATATGCTCCGGATCATAAGTGTTACCTACCATTAACTAATAAAACACCGAAATTCATTAAATTTTCATATTTTTGTATTTTTCTCAATATTGATGCATCTAAGAACAAAACTGCAACAGATCAATAGTGCTAAGAATTAAATTTGCTACAACTTTTGTTCTAAAAGTTTCTTTGTAACATACTCCGATTCGTGAGTGTTACCATTAGGTAATAACTTGACAGAGCAACAAATTCATCAAATTTTCATATTTTTGTATTTTGGTCAATATTGACGCGTCTAAGAGCAAAAGTGAAAGAGAGCAATATTGTTAAGAATAAAATTTGCTGCAACTTTTGTTCTAAAAGTTTTTTTGTAACATGCTCCGATTCCCGTGTGTTTCCATTAACAACTTGTGTAACAACGAATTCATCAAATTTTCATATTTTTGTATTTTGCTCCATATTGACGCTTATGAGAGCAAAAGTGGAAGAGAGCAATATTGTTAAGAATAAAATTTGCTGCAACTTTTGTTCCAAAAGTTTTTTTGTTATATGCTCCGAATCATAAGTGTTACCTACCATTAACTAATAAAACACCGAAATTCATTAAATTTTCATATTTTTGTATTTTTCTCAATATTGATGCATCTAAGAGCAAAACTGCAAGAGATCAATAGTGCTAAGAATTAAATTTGCTACAACTTTTGTTCTAAAACTTTTTTTGTAATATGCTCCAGACATAGGTTGGCAACGCTGGTAATGCGTAACAATGGGTACAAGAAGTTAATGAAGTTACTCAAAGAGACAAAAGAGAAAAAGTAAAACATGAGTAACACACAGAGTAATAATAGACAGTGATTCAAAAAAACATCAATAAATTCTAAAACATGCAATAACACTAGCAAAGCAACGAAATTCATCAAATATTCATATTTCCGTACTTTTCTCAATATCTATGCGTCTGAGATTAAAAGTGCTTGAGAGCAATATTGTTGGGAATAAAATTTGATACAACTTTTCTTCTAAAAGTTGCTCCAAATCTCGAGTAGATTAACATCTAGTAGAACAACGAAATTCATTAACTTTTCATATTTTTCTTGATATTTATTATTTATGCGTTTGAGAGTAAAAGTGCAAGACGGCAATATTTGCAATTTGCTACAACTTTTCGATTTCAAATATAGCGCCTCGGCCGCAAGCGACCTCGACTATCGTTATATGCCTGGTAGTATAGTTTTATCTTTCTGTATCTAATATTTAATACCTTATAGATGTAATAACTGTCCCAAATACAATTCATCTCGGCTACTATTACATACCAACCAATGTAGTTTTCTCTTTTATTAGCGCGATGTTTAGTAGCGAAGGTCGTTCTCTACCGAGGTGCTGCAATCGAGATCGTCAAACAGAATACAAATAGAATATTTACTTACTACATAATATCTTCAAGATATATTTAGCGTAGTGAGTTTTAAAGAATAAGCTTCAAGGTTTCATTTGATATGAGGTTCATTTCTGTATTTGTAGAGAAATTTTATAAAAATAACATAATTTTTCAATCTTAGAAAAATAATCTAAAACTGTTTATTACTCAAAATAGAAAAAAAAATAAATCGACGATAACCCTTTGAATGTATTATATAATAAATTTTAATTTTTGTTAATCTACTTTAATCCAATATGTTAGAACACAAACAAGTTGGTCAAAATTTATTTTTCTTATGTTTGTATATACGTGGGACTTTGAGTATCGTTGAGAAAAACGATACTATCAAAGGTCACAGATCGAGCAATGCAATAAGTGCAATCGGTATCGAAACTCGGGGCCCGTTTTAAAAATAACCATATCTGAATTTTTGCGATACAGATAACTGTCGCGATGGCGAAACTGTGCCATACCTGACCCTGACAATTTTATTTACATCCAACTCGAGCTGTAATTATTGAGTATCTCGACCGCGAATCTAATTAACGAATACATGCTGATTAAAAGAGATAAATAATGTCAATAAATGTGAGCACCAAATAAATAAAAAAAATAACCGTGGAATGTCATTGACATAAAAGAACAAGGTATTGTGAATAACGTGTAAGAATACTAAGCAATATGACTTAATTAAAGTTGAAAATATTTTTAGAACTTGGATAATGATTGAACAAAATTGGCAGGATGTAACAATCTTTTCTCATCTATTAAAATGTTAATATGTGGCTTTGTAACCCGCCCCATATGCGTTTACGCTAGTAACACCAGCTCTTAAGGTATCAACTATACTAAATAGTAGTCAGTATGCAAATAGCCTTAAGTGCACTCGGTGTAATAATTCCATCGGTGAAAATTAGAGCTATTTATAATTCACAATTAGCTCTAATAACGGGTTAGTATTGAGATTGCCGTTTGATATAGTACATAGTTAGTAACAACACCTTTTGGTGTTCGCTTTTTTGAAATGCGCATTTATAATTTGTATTTAAACCGTTTCTCAGTCGGGTAGATAACTTTTCGATTATGCAAGTAAAATTAGTTGCCTATATTAAACGTTGATATATAAAAATTTATGTTTTTGTAAAAATAATCGTTAAACTGAAATAAATGAAAACAGGGATTTAATTTTTTTATTTTGGTTATTATGATATTTCAAATGTTTCATTTGTGGAATAAAGAAATCTGTAAAATTGTTTGATTCAATATAATTCCAATAGATGTCCTTAAGTGTATAAAGAGTAAATTAATAAGTATAAAGTATGAGATAAGGCGATAAGTATAAATAAAGTATAAATTTTTTAATTTTATTCAACATAATTGGGTTTCTTCAAACATTTGAAACATCTCCTCCATTATTTATACTTCAATCATAGTTTGAAGTTTACTTTGAACTGTGACCCAAACCTATAGGGAATACTTTATTGGTTGAAAACTACTTTAATTCATCTATTTCAAAAAGATTAAATTTTCTTATCAACAAATGTTTTTTTAATATCTAAAGTAAACTTAAGGTTGTTTTGTGATTTGACCTGCAAAATACCATAAAAAATGTCTTTATCTACCGGGTACAGTTGTATTCTGGGCTATAACAGGTTCACCTCGGGGATAACGCTTTTGGTTTGCCGGAGAGGGTGCTCTCCTTCAGTGCTGTTAACCTTGGCCGAGCCAGAGGGGGTGGGCTCCCCTACATTCCCCTTGTGTGCCCGGAATAACTTGGACCGAGTTTAGGGGACCTCAGCGAGATTCAAGGTCTACCGACGAATGAATCAATGATCCTCTCAAGGGCCACGCTTCCCTCCGGCATCTACGCGGAGCCCTTTAGCTCCCTTCTTCCTTGGGGGACTCCCTCAAGGTTGGGGCGCGGGTTCGTTGATTGCATCCGCGACAAAAAAATTCCGAGAAAGAAAATAAAGGGCCCCGGAAAATGGGAAGTGTCCGATTATTCTTTCGGATACTTTTTTTTTGTTTATTCGGTAGGTACTGCGGTGTTGAAAGGGATTAGATAAAAAGAGATTAATTGGGTGCTTATGAAGAAATGGGAAATCAGATAAACGTATTTTTGAAATTGCTTTTTTTACATATATAGATTTTTTTTTGCATTACTTAATTATAATTTGTGGTTATGTTGAATATTTATGTGTTCATGTTGTTTGGATGGGAAATCGTGGGACACACGAGGCGGTATTGATCCCAAAAATACCCTTGACTCACGTCAAGATGGGGGAGATCAAGGTTATACGGAAAAACCTAAACATGCGCCCTTTGAATGCTGAAGACGTATCAAAAAAATATTAAAAAAGAAAGAAATTGTATTAAATTTGCTACAATTAAAACAATTATATTTAATAGATTTTATATTTTTACTTCACCTTAGGCATAAAACCACATTGTTGGAAAGCTTATTATTCGCTTCCCAATAAATATTGTCAATATCCACATTATTACATAGGATTGCACTAAGCATTGGTTCAATTTATAGATTTTTTAGCGCTTCTTTAAAGATACATGATTAAATTAATAACAAAATACGGCGCGAGCAATTATTTACGCATCTGAAAGCAAAACTGAACGAGAGCAATATTGTTGAGAATAAAATTTGCCCCAACTTCTGAGTCAACAAATTCCTGAGTCTTACCATTAATAACTTGACAGAGCAACAAATTCTTCAAATTTTCATATTTTTATATTTTGCTCAATATTGACGCTTCTAAGAGCAAAAGTTAAAGAAAGCAATATTGTTAAGCATAAAATTTGCTGCAATTTTTGTTCTAAAAGTTTTTTTGTAACATGCGCCGATTCGCAAGTGTTACCGTTAGGTAATAACTTGACAGAGCAACAAATTCATAAAATTTTCTTATTTTTGTATTTTGCTCAATATTGACGCTTCTAAGAGCAAAAGTGAAAGAGAGCAATATTGTTAAGAATAAAATTTGCTGCAACTTTTGTTCTAAAAGTTTTTTTGTAATATGCTCCGAATCTCAAGTGTTACCTACCATTACCTAATAAAATACCGAAATTCATTAAATTTCCATATTTGTGTATTTTTCTCAATATTGATGCATCTAAGAGCAAAATTGCAAGAAATCAATATTGTTAAGAATAAAATTTGCTGCAACTTTTGTTCTGAAAGTTTTTTTGTAACATGCGCCGATTCGCAAGTGTTACCATTAGGTAATAACTTGACAGAGCAACAAATTCATCAAATTTTCATATTTTTGTATTTTGCTCAATATTGACACTTCTAAGAGCAAAAATGGAAGAGAGCAATATTGTTAAGAATAAAATTTGCTGCAACTTTTGTTCTAAAAGTTTTTTTGTAATATGCTCCGAATCTCAAGTGTTACCTACCATTACCTAATAAAATACCGAAATTCATTAAATTTCCATATTTGTGTATTTTTCTCAATATTGATGCATCTAAGAGCAAAATTGCAAGAAATCAATATTGTTAAGAATAAAATTTGCTGCAACTTTTGTTCTGAAAGTTTTTTTGTAACATGCGCCGATTCGCAAGTGTTACCATTAGGTAATAACTTGACAGAGCAACAAATTCATCAAATTTTCATATTTTTGTATTTTGCTCAATATTGACACTTCTAAGAGCAAAAATGGAAGAGAGCAATATTGTTAAGAATAAAATTTGCTGCAACTTTTGTTCTAAAAGTTTTTTTGTAATATGCTCCGAATCTCAAGTGTTACCTACCATTACCTAATAAAATACCGAAATTCATAAAATTTCCATATTTGTGTATTTTTCTCAATATTGATGCATCTAAGAGCAAAATTGCAAGAGATCAATATTGTTAAGAATAAAATTTGCTGCAACTTTTATTCTAAAAGTTTTTTTGTAATATGCCCCGAATCCCAAGTGTTACCTGCCATTTATAAAACATCGAAATTCATTAAATTTTCATATTTTTGTATATTTCTCAATATTGATGCATCTAAGAGCAAAATTGCAAGAGATCAATATTGTTAAGAATAAAATTTGCTGCAACTTTTATTCTAAAAGTTTTTTTGTAATATGCCCCGAATCCCAAGTGTTACCTGCCATTTATAAAACATCGAAATTCATTAAATTTTCATATTTTTGTATTTTTCTCAATATTGATGCATCTAAGAGCAAAAGTGCAAGAAATCAATAATGTTGAGAATAAAATTTGTTACAACTTTTGTTCTAAAAGTTTTTTGTAATATGCTCCGATAGGTTGGCAACGCTGGTAATGCGTAACAATTAGTACAAGAAGATAATGAAATTGCTCAATGAGACAAAAGAGAAAAAATATCAATAAATTCTAAAACATTCACTAACATCTACATATTATACAATTTTCTGCAATTAATCACTGCTTCTATTTGAAATAATTTAATAAATTACAGAAAGATAAATATGATTTACGAAAAAAATTGACGTTAAAAACCATTAAGAGCTTGTCAATTCCCACACATATAAATAATTGATATTTACGATGAAGGGGAATTGTGTCGAGCATCTGTTGCCCGCCAACATCGTATAATCCTTTTAACACCGTGAATGGAACGGCGTAATTATACACACGTGAACAAATACGATGGGACAACGCGTATACACGCCACAAACTCGCCGGCATTGAAGAGGTTAGTGAAAAGTGAGAGTAAATTTCTCTTCTCTTGGGACAGGTAAAAACGGGTTTCAAACTCCATTTAGATTCACTTTCAAACGTTCACACTCCATCCAATGATCCTATTAAGGTCAATTAAGAAAAAAACTAAATAACAAAAATGTACTATTAGATTTATAACTACATCATTTTTTTTTGTTTTCGCATTTATGTAAAAAAGGGGATTTTAGAGAAATACAGGTATAACAAAATGTAATTTTGGGTCGACAGCTGCTTTTTCCTTTTTCGGGGGTTCTTTCTGTATTTTAATCGCAAGGTGTTCAGACATATACGCGTGCTTTCAGCATCAAAACATCTTTTAATCGCATGGATGCAGAACGAGAAAGGTGCAAGAGATATTTTTGGGTATTTTTGTAAAGGATTAATTCTTTTGTATTCGATCTTGTTTTTGATATAACTTTACGCAAACAGTTATTGCAAGTTTTGAGCATAATTTTATGTTAAAATAAACTATTAATCATAATATATCGTTTTAAAATAGACATTTTAAGCTGTTATTTAAGTTATAAATCATTTCTTTATCTTTATAAATAAAGTCAGAATGATTTTTTGAATTATCATTAATTATTAATTTTCATCATTCTTAAATTAATCCTAATTAACACTCAGATTAAGATAGTTCAAAGTCAATTCTTTTCAAATATCTTTATTACAACGAAATAAAATGTATTATTAAATATTCTAAAATTGTTGAAATAATATCTGAAAACACCATTAAATATGACGCAACTAGTCTAATCAACAAAAACCGTTACATAACATTCCTTCTTGTTTACAATTCGTTCCTTTCACATAAAACATAAGAATTGGTCTTAAAAATGGGTTAGAACGGTAGCTGCCGATTAGTTATGCCCTTTATATCGTTTTAGTTTCGCATTGGGTAGCTCGGCTACCGTTTTGCGCAAGTAGAACATTTCCGATTGAGTAGTTTACGTGAAATTGTGACATTTCCAACCCGAAAAGAACTCTTTAAAACCGTTCTGTTTTGAACGCCGAAACTACCTGGTTATCTCAATACAAAAGGGGCCCAAAAAAAGAGTGAAGATTTTTCAAGTTTTTGGACGGGTTGAAAAGGGTATTCGCTCGGATTTGCTTGTTTAGAGGACCTTGAGTAAGTAGAGAAGGTTTTGCTCGCCAAGCGGGTGGTAAATTAGGTTTTAGCGGAGGGTTACGCAAGATTCATGCATCCATTTTGTGCAATCTTAACACGCTGAGACGAAGATCATTAATCAAAGTTCCCTGAATTCTATAGTAGAAAGGAAGTTTGAACTACTTTTCACTGTTTGTTAACGTAAGCCCTTTTATTTTTATTTTTTCATTGAAATTTTGTCTTAAAGACTTTATGAAACAATGATGGAGTTCTTGGAAATATTTCGAGGATGCATATGTTTGGAATATTTTAGACAACGACGAAAAAGACTGCTTTCGACACCAACAACTAAGAACTAAAATGGGACTCGGTTTTCCTTGAACATCGACCTTGATTTCAGTTTTAGGTATGTTAACGAACCCTTGATTCTTTATCCAGAAGTAAATATAAACACCGGGAATAAATAGAACTGTGCCTGCACGTGTTTGGACTGGATGTTTATCTCTAAACTATGTGAACTATAACAGTTTGTATTATTCCGAAGAAATCACAGCTTATTTTTTTTCCTTTTTTTACTTTGTCTTTGATTTCTTTCTTTTTATATTTAATATCCTTATACCGGATAAACCACGCTCACAAAGGACGAGATATAAGAGATAGGTTATTTTTGAATTCTCGCAGCGTGCATACATAAAAATCTGTGAGATTATTAAATACTCAACACGTTTCGTCGTTTTTCGGCAGCCCAGTCACGTACTCAGTCGTTGTCAAAAAGGTTCAATGTTAAGTTCATTGTCTTCTGAGAAAAATCGTGAACGATCCAACAACGTTTTGAGTAAACGCAGAACGTTCTTAATACAAAGAAACCGAAAACGCGACGAACGAACGGTAAAAAGAGATTACGAGTTGGAAATACGTAACCGATAACCCGTTTCGTGACAATAGGAACAACACATACGTAAACTACCGGGTGGACAATGGAGAAGAGTTCATTGGTCTAAATAATTTGTTTATTCTTAAAGGCTTGAACGATATCGTCGAAGAGATATGATTGTAACCGACCTTCCTAATGTGACTTGAGTTGATAGACTTAAATGTGTCTGGACTTAAAAAAAAGCGATATAGATGTATTCTTTTTTTTTCTTTATCTGAATTAATGATTTTGGATCAATGAACTTTCGAAATTCATTTCTGACAACCTATACTTAATCATTAATGAGCAAAAAATTCTTATGTATTATTAAAGCTTGAATAGATACAAAAAGTGTTGTGATATTTGAGGGTCGACATGTTGGGCGGAGTTAAGACCGGAGGGCGAGCGACGACCTTCCTGTCGTTTCCTGCAGCCTCGCCGGCGGTGAGAGACCCCGTTGACTCATATCTGACCCCGACCATCCCCCTTGCGTGGGAGGGGTGTGTAACCCACGTAATGAGACAAAACCGTTTGCGTGGGTCCTACGTCTCCAGGGCGACATCTGTACACCGAACGTTCGTAAAACAATCGGCGAAAGTGATCCGGTGGGTTTGATGAAGCCAACGAGGGTCATTAGATCCGACCTTTACGAGGATGAGATTATCAAGAACAATAAAACTATTTCTGTAATGTGTCTTTGAATGGAATGATTTTTTAATCTGGATATATTACCATTATTAACACGAATATATTTAAAACAATGCTTCCATTTAAACTGTTATACATCAATTTAAAGTGAAAATTTTCTGCATTCATGTTATGTAATAATCAGTTAATAATTTTCATAAATTGATTATTTATATCGATATAATTATTTATAACGAGTTCTGAACAATTAATTCGCTTTGTGGATATTAAATATATGTTTAGTCAATGGAAAATAGCTAAATTTGCAACGCATAAATCATTGTGTTAATTCAACTTTTACTCGTAACAGATTGTAGTTAATTTTGAATTAGTTAAAACGACCAAAACAGTAATATTCGACCATGAGATTTCGTGTTATCCGGATAAGCAAAAACTTAATGTAATAGTTCTTCATTCATTACTTTAATTCAGATTTCAAGACTGCTAAAAGATACATTAATTGGTTACAGTTCTTTTGAGCTATTCTGAGTTTTACAGTCTAAAAAAAGATGTTATTCTTTACGGTGTTTGCTTTTTTCAGTATTCTTGTGACTTTTTAAATGAAGAAGAATTTGTTTTTCTTCTTCTTGTTTATCATTTCCCCTAGATGCCATCACAGCGTTGGGGTGTTATTTGGACCTTCCATCCACTTTCTAAAACTACGTCTGTTCCTTGCCATATTCTTCATTCCTGCACACTTC
This sequence comes from Onthophagus taurus, assembly GCF_036711975.1. Taxonomy (NCBI): domain Eukaryota; kingdom Metazoa; phylum Arthropoda; class Insecta; order Coleoptera; family Scarabaeidae; genus Onthophagus; species Onthophagus taurus. Next base: position 9,865,562 of record NC_091967.1, read on the forward strand.
GCTCCCTTCTCCTTCTCCTCCAGTCTATTCTTCTATTTTATCCTTGCCCCGCATCTCCTTCGTTTTCCAACTATTCCCATTCCCATTCCTCTCTTCTGGCATTCTGACACAGCTGTTTGTTTTGTATTTCAGTTAGCAGCGGTATTTGTCCTAAATTAACAACTTGTAAAAAAACGAATTCATCAAATTTTCATATTTTTGCATTTTTTTCAATATTGACGCATCTGAAAGCAAAAGTGAAAGATAGCAATATTGTTCAGATAAAATTTTGCTACAACTATTGTGCTACAATTTTTTTTGTAAAATGCTTCGATTCCCGAATGCCACAAATTCATCAAATATTCATATTTTTGTATTTTTCTCAATATTGTTGCATCCAAGAGCAAAACTGCAACAGATCAATAGTGTTAAGAATAAAATTTGCTATAACTTTTGTTCTAAAAGTTTTTTTGTAATATGCTCCGAATCCCAAGTGTTACCTACCATTAACTAATCAAACAGTGAAATTCATTAAATTTTCATATTTTTGTATTTTTTTCAATATTGATGCATCCAAGAGCAAAACTGCAAGAGATCAATATTGTTAAGAATGAAATTTACTACAACTTTTGTTCTAAAAGTTTTTTTGTAATATGCTCCGAATCCCAAGTGTCACCTACCATTAACTAATAAAACACTGAAATGCATTAAATTTTCATATTTTTGTATTTTTCTCAATATTGATGCATCCAAGAGCAAAAGTGCAAGAGATCAATAGTGTTAAGAATAAAATTTGCTATAACTTTTGTTCTAAAAGTTTTTTTGTAATATGCTCCGAATCCCAAGTGTTACCTACCGTTAACTAATCAAACAGTGAAATTCATTAAATTTTCATATTTTTGTATTTTTTTCAATATTGATGCATCCAAGAGCAAAAGTGCAAGAGATCAATAGTGTTAAGAATAAAATTTGCTATAACTTTTGTTCTAGAAGTTTTTTTGTACTATGCTCCGAATCCCAAGTGTTACCTACCATTAACTAATAAAACATTGAAATTCATTAAATTTTCATATTTTTATATTTTTCTCAATATTGATGCATCCAACAGCAAAAATGCAAGAGATCAATAGTGTTAAGAATAAAATTTACTACAACTTTTGTTCTAAAAGTTTTTTTGTAATATGTTCCAGACATAGGTTGGCAACGCTGGTAATGCGTAACAATGTTTCCTTGCCATATTTTTCACATTCTACACACTTCCTCCTCACTTGCGTACTATCTCCTCCACTCCACCCTTCCATTTTATCCTTCCTTTTTAATGTTTTGCTTTGATAATATTTGCCCATCTTTTGAATAAATGACGACAATAATTTCAGAGTTGGTAACCATGAGCAAAACACAATTGCTCGAATAGCCCACAAGGTGTCAGACATCATTTAGACATATTCCTTGTGCAAGATTTAGCATAGTACTGAGAATATTGCTGTAACACTAGGATTAATCATTGCATCCTAATGTTTTTAATAAAATGTGTTCATAGTCTCAATGAACTTGCCGTGTAAGGAAATTTCTGAATACCAATTAGTCAACTTCTATGATTTGAACATATTTTTGCAGTTTTCTGTGTAGATCACCTCTGCTAACCTGATAAAAATCCTGATCAACGGTGTGGCTTATATAAAAAGTGACATTTTGATGTTTATCGTCATGTCATAACAGCCAATCGGTTAGGAATGTGCAAAATTGCTTGACAAATTAACACACTGTTTAATAGTTTCAGTTACAAGTCGTAAATGTTAATACGTGAATCGAAATCTCTTTCAGTTTTAATTTGATATAATCTAAACAAAGCAATAGATTTAACTTAAAAAAGCATTTGTAGCATTAATTCCGTAAAAGTCCCAATTACAAAAAAAGATTTATTCCCTAACGTAGCTACCACCACAGTAAATACCCCCACAATTATCCATTTTACAACCCCTTTAGGTTTAAACCCCAGTAAACCCTTCTCCCCTAATCTAATAACCCATCCAAAACATACCTACACGACACAGAAGCAATTTACACAATTTCCCTACGCGTTAAAATAGATTTCATCGCCTCCAAACTGCCTGTTCTCCATCCCCAAAGTACCCTTTATTCATCATCCCTTCCGGCTTATAAAACGCATCATCCCCGTTCTTCGCACTACATCTTCACTAGAAGATCTACCAAGGGGTTGGAAGTAAAAAAAAATTGCGAACTAACGGAAATAATACTAAGCGGGGGGCGCATTGCCGTCGTCCAGACAGCAGGGTGTGAGACGGTGACCCCCTGCCTCCCCCCTAAAACAAACGCGAACGGAATGCACGCTGCTGCCAGGGAGACGCGAAGGGTGGGGCGTGGCTAAACGAGGTCAGGGACCTGGCGGCTGCCCCCGACGAGGGGAGCAAAACCGGGAGCATGGGGCGGCCGTCTGCCCCCACACCACCCCGTCTGGCGCTCGTTGCCCTTATTAACCCCCATGCTGACTGCGTCAATTCACCTATTTACTACCACTTTCAATTACTTCCTTCCATTGAGTTCATTCGTTTTTCACACCAATACCTAATCTCACAACATTTTTAAAAAATTATGAATATAAAAAATAACTTGGCTAAATTCGACTATTCTTCCGTATCCAACAATAGGAATGTATAAACAATCACTCTACATCGATGACACTTGATAACCAAATTTGGCCTCAATCATTTGATGTAAGAAATTAATTAAAATCATGTCTAATGCTATTCATTTTGTTTCAGGTATGTATTTGAAACGAAAAACCATCCCATTCCATTTTTAGACATAAAAAAATGTAAGTAAGTTCGCAGACGTATGTATAAATTCTAAAGGTGCGTGTCGTTCAAAACGTCCCTACGATTGCGGATCCTTCTTGAGGACGGGGTCGGTCGAAGAAAAACATCGAAGCTTTGCCATAAATCTTTGTAATTAATGCAGCTGTCGTCTGGGCAAAAATCTTCTGCAGACCGCGCAGCCGGTCGTCGGCCCTGCGTCGTCCTTTATCCAGCACCATGGACAATGGTGCATAAATCCGTTCGCGTCGCCACCCACTAGATCAATTCGAGCCGTATAACCCGGTTTGAGTCACAAGTGCAAGGTTGTGCCATCTCTAGGGCATTGGGTTTGAAGCGTTCACTCTCTCTCTTTCCATTCCCCCATTTAATTTGTTATCCTCGTTGCCAAGACTTCCATACACCTACATTTTACTTATTGCTCAACGTGTTTCCCATCGCTTACAAAGCGTTTTTAACTCGTCTCAAACTCGAACAAAGAACGATTCGATTCGAAATTTTATTTTCGACCGGTTAAATATAGTCACGGCCGAGATGTTTACTAAACTTTTGTCTGTCGCGTCACGTAGTTACGAAATTTAGTACCCTACAAGAACTCGCGAATCAATGGGTTTGTTTGTTTTCTTTTCGTTTTATAAACAACTTAATAAAAATTCTTTAGATTTCTTATCTATTCTGTCTCTATAGTCTATACATATTTGGATAGAATATATTATATTTTTTTACAAAGCCAAAATTGGTTTTATAATTAAATATATGTTTAAAACTCTATCATATCGCTGTTTCATAAAGTCTAAAAATGAATAACTCTTATAATGGTAAATTCAACTTTTACAATACAACTTTTTAGACATCGCCATTCTAAATATTTTGTTGCTAACTTCCAGTCCGAAGCACATTACAAAACTGTGATTGTTTTGAGTATTGTAATTATGCCAAAATATAAGAATGTCTGAAATCGATTTCATCCTTCATTCCTGAATATCTCAATCCAACTTCATAAGTAACCCAAGATTAGCTCAACTTAATTTGAATGTTTTGCATTATCTTAAATCGAATCATTTTGAAGGATCAGAATGAAACTCAAGCAAGCAATTGAGCAACACGTTAAGCCACATACTCACTTTTTCAGTATACCTTGTGCTAAATGGATGCAGAAAAATCTCTTCTTTGGAGAGTTAATAAGACATGATTATGTCACGAAGAACTCTGTTTGGAACATCTATATGATGTTAATCTTAGAGATACCTTGAGTACCTGACAGTTATATTCCGCAAGCCTAAGTTTAATCTATAAGAGAAAATCTTGTGTAAAAATAATCTTAAAAAAGACCTTTTTTTTTGAAATACTAAAGCTCAAAAGATTTTTCTTTCTCAATATGTACTAAAAATCAATTTCCTTGTCCCTATTTGCCAGCGGCTTTGGTTTCCACCCCATCATCCCTCCATAAGACGGATTTAAGACGGCGATGTATTAAATTCTCTCTTTTCCACTGTATTGGCTGCCGGTCCTTTATCCCACAGGCGAGTTCAAACAAGCGGTACAGGTTAGTAAGGACCGAATGTAGCACGTTGTTCAAGGGGGAGGACGAGACGCATTCGTTTTCTCCGAACACTCTTCCAATATTAACGCACGCTCCCTTCTTATCCCCTTCTAATTTCTCCCTTGCCAACCCTCCCTTCTTTCTTAAGCAAATACCTACATTTAATCTTGTAGCCGTTTTCATTAAACTATTTTTTTATGAAAAACAAAAGAAGGAGATAAAGTTTCTTTGATGTTTGACGCAAAAATGAAAAAATATGTTATTACGTCTTGAGTTCTTATCCTTTTGATGATCGAGACTGTTTGGTGGAAGTAGATCTTTCCGTCTACAGGGAGGGGAGTTGGTGTATGAGTGTGCAAAGAAAATCGGTCTCCCCTGCGGCGTCGAGACGTTTTAACGGGTATGGGGACCAGACGCGTACAGTCATACAAAATATCGATTGCACAACGCCCGCCACGCGGTTGCAGTTTAGGGGTCCAGACCGACTAACCGTCTCCATGACAACACCCTAGTGTCGGCATCCAGACGCTTGCACCCGGGACACGGGGGAAACACCGGGACCGGCAGTGGCGGCGGCAGAAACTCGACATACACGGAGGACGACGACTACGGGACGTGCATGCACATTAACGTCACCCCGAACAACGCAACCCCAATCCCTATTTTTTTTCTGACTCACGCCCCAGGATATCCTTTAGCGTCAATGTTCCGGAGAACAGGTGATTTTTTTCCGAAATCGAAAATGGATTAGTGACAAATACAGTTGAGAGTAAAATTGGGGTAACCTAATGAGAAGGAATTAATATAAAAATCGATTTTACGTAAATGTAGTTCGCAAAAGCAAGTCAATTTTTGTGAGTGTAACCCAGATTTTCATAAATTTAAGCAATTTTCGCAATAATCTAGATTTGATATTATGAAATTGATGTCGATGACCCGGAAAATATGAAAACTAGGGTGCATTGATAATTTGCTGTATTCAGATGTAATTGAAGCGCATTACGTAAAGATATTCTTACAAACAGGAATTGTAGTACAAGCGAGATTTATCAAATATCTGTAGTAGACATTTTCATTTATTATTTTATTGACAAAGTTTATTAGACGAGAAGCATATTAACCAATTTATAGAAAATGTAGAAATTTTGTATATTTATACCTTTATAACTTTGTTTCACTAAAATCAACTGAATGATGACAATTTGCTGGTTAAATAGTGATGTAGGCAAATATCGGTTTGTAAATACCTGCTAAATACCCAATTTTTAATTGTCCACTCACCAGGTATTTCACAAGACCTATCTATATATTTAGAACGTGATGACTCCCATCAAACACAACATAAACTAAATCGCAATGTATAAATACTATAACCATAGTTATGAAACTACTATGCATTTGCACTATCCCACATAACGCAACATAGCTTAATAGTATATGCATTGAGTAGTTTTACAAAGGAAAAGTTTTGCTTGGAAAAGGTGACGTACTTATGATAACTGTGAACCTGAATGTTTCTGGGTCTAGGTCTAGTGATAGTTTTACTTTTCGTTCAATAAAAATATATCACAATCTAACGCTGAATAACAATTAAAACTAGAACTGACGCTAGACCTAGAACTAGAAACATTCGGATTTAGCCGCACGTCTCTCAAGACGGCTAAACCCGAATGATTCTAGTTCTAGGTCTTGTGTTAGTTCTAGTTTTACACTAGCACTATCACTAGAACTAACACAAGACCTACAACTAGAATCATTCGGGTTTAGCCGCACATCTCTCAAGACGGCTTAACCCGAATGATTCTAGTTTTAGGTCTAGTGTTAGTTCTAGTTTTAGTTCAATAAAAATATACAACATAGTGATATTTTATGCTAACTAACGCTACCTACCACCTACCAGCCGTCGTAAGAGAGGTACGGCCAAACGGAATGTTTCTAGTTCTAGGTCTAGTTTTTGTTCAAATATCTTTAAACAATCCAAATTTATACTCGAAATTGTTATTAATGCAGTGGTGTAGAAGATAAAGGGTTGGCATAAGCATTTCAAAATTTCTTCATTAAACCTTTACTACTTGCTGATTTTAATGGGCTTAACATAAGCAGTATTAAACGAATTTTCATTTTGAACTTAAATATAAATGCTATTGTGTATTCTCCACTAATGTTTACCACAAATAATAGTTACCACTGTTAATTGGTTCACCGAGGCAATAGTGAACGAGCAATATCAAATATATTCTAGGAATTTAATGTGAATAATAGTGTTGGATTGGTATGTCAGCGCCGAATAACAATTAAAACTGGAACTAACACTATTAAATAGATAATATTAATAGTATGACTTAAAAATATTATGTCCGTTCTAACTAAATCCGTTATATCGAAGTTTTTATTATTACAATTTTGGTGTATTTTTACTTTCACCTTCAAACATCAATATCCCTCCCCCAACAACGAAGTAGTTTTTTTAGATCCATCTACATAAATTTCATTTTCAACTCGCACATGGTCCCACGGAATGATTTCTCACTAAACAGCTTCCTTTGTACGCCCAAATTTATGTCCAAAAAAATCTTCCAAGCTGTGTAATAGACCCACGTGCGTTACCACGGCAACGTCCGGAACGTTCCTGCTGAACCCGGCGTATGTAGTTCAGGGACACGTCGAGCCGACCGTGAACTTTGAGAGAGATCCGATCATTTCCTGTTTTGTAAAATTTTTGAATTATTCAATAAATTTTGTGGAAATGGGAAATAAATAATTAAAAATCTTCAAAAAAGAATAATAATCTTAAAAACGTTTATTCAAGTGGAAAAAAAGGATTGAATTTGAAAATTTTTATAATTGTATGTAATTCGAGGAAATTCCGGTAGAGGTCTAGACCGTGACAACAGTCGCCATCATACGGCAGTTCCGCGAAGTACGTCGTAGGAGATTTCCTGCGCACACTCCGATCCAATGAATGAATCGATGTAGCATGGACTTGGCCTTCATATGAAGCAGGAACGTTGCACGTGGTCATAGGGTGTTTGCCCTAGCAGGACGCAACGGCAGTTAACTACACTTCCGTTAACGCGTTTTGATTGCGTGCACGTGACATTCAAGTTAAATTACTGTTATAAATTTTGTCATTTAAGAGCTAACACCGTCCTAAGAGGTCACTCATAACACTTCAAGAAAATCAAAATGAATCGAGATAATGTGATCAAAATTAAATCTATAATTTTTAATGTTGGTGGTTTAACCAGTTTCGGTTATTAGAGCTTATCTAAAAACTTGATTTTGTCAATATTTATTAGGTAATGTTCCTAGTATATACTTAAATTGTTATGTGTATCATTAAGTGTAGAATATCTATACTCAATTAACTTAACATATTTAGTAAATATGTCAAAACTGAAAACGTTGTCGAAATCGTATATTATTAGCCATATTAGGTGCAAATTAGTGTTTTGTCGATTTAATTTGTCGCAAATTAACAAAATTCGCGGTGTTTGCAAAAAAATCGTCGACTTTATGGAACACTTTCGTTCTTGCGACAGCGACATCTATTCGCGAGATGAGAGTGAAATTTGCCACGGCACCGTTACGCTCGCAAACACGGTTCTTAGTCGAACGCCGTGGAAAGTATCGTTATAACCTCTTCACGACGATTTCACTTACAATAACATCGCTATTCATTGTTTATGAGGTATTATATTATCATTTGCTGAACTAAAGTTGATGACAACTTCTTTAGGCGCTCATAAATATCACTCGGTTTCTATTGATATTGAGTTATTTAGCAATTATGAAACTTGATGATCTTGATGATGATTTGTCAAAAAGATGGTGTGACAAAGTACTAATAGAGATCTTTGTGGTAAACATTGTCCCAAATAATTAATTATAAACTTAATAAAAATAGGTTAATTAAAATTGTGGTCATAACGGTTAAAAATCCAAAAGAATGCACTATAGAACTTTTATGACAAATTCGTTTCATAAAATGTTATTTTCAAATTATGATAGATACTTAAACCATTAATTATAGAAATACCTTTTAACAATTTACTTCTATTTAATTAAATAGAATTGAAACGTTACTTATGAAATAAATGATTTAAAAGATACTAAACATATATTGGCATATTGACATTTGAAACCAAAAAAAAGTATAGTGATAAAACCTACACTCAACAGGGGGCGTTTCACTTCAAACAAAAGAGGTAACACCGGCCATGACTACCTACGTATTCACACCATTTATTTATTACCAATTATCGTCAATTGACTACTAATACAACTCAATCAACCGAGAGTGCAAAATGGCAACAAATAAAATTCCGGTTAAAAGCTATTAAACGCCTATTTAAAAATGATTTTATAGTTATTTCGATTTCGAAACAGATTTAACTTCTTATAATTATTACAAAATATAGACAGATTAATAAATTTTCAAATTAAGAAACACATTATCGCATTTTTCGAATCTAAAATTATATCGAAAGTTAATTTGCCTAACAGCGTAAATTAGCGCAATATCGAAATCCCAGTTATATAACTTTACTATATTATGAACGTTAACTGAACTAGATCTCGACGAAAACTTAACGGACAATACCTCGTTATTTTTGTGTGTTTCGAATCGACTTATCGCTTCATATCTTAAATACCCCGTCGTTGTTGTTCGAAAAAGAAAAATTTTACTTATTGTGTTCGTTGTAGAGAACGGCGCTCCAAATCTATAAGTTAAAAACGAAAAGAGATCTTTTTTGTATTCGGAAAAAAGAAATCCAAGCAAGGTAATACTAAAAGTAGAACAAGAGGAAAATGTGCGCCGCATTGATTTATATCTTGTAATCGCAATAATTAACTATCCGTAATGATATGATTACTTGAACATAAATCTTCGCGACTTTAAACAATTATTTGAGTAATTACTATCAAGTGTGAGAAAAAGTTAATGCTGCTTCTAAGAGCCTGGGAATGAAAATACTCACATCGATTGCGTTTTGCAGGTGCAACATTACAATATTCTAGAAGAAAAAGATAAAGAGATACACATCGAAAATGATTGAATTTTCTCAATGCTAAAAGTTTGTCGGATAATTACAATTTAATTCTGCAACTTCTAATTTACTTATTTCTTACCGAAGAGGATACTTTAATTAATAATCGAAAGTGATAACAGCCACAGTTCTGTTAGTAATTAATGTGATGATGAATTACAAACGAAGAGAATTAAACTGCAACAAGAAATTTTATATATCGTATTGGGATTGTTACAATGAGGTTGCTAAAGACAAACCTGATATAAATAAAGTTGTATTCAATGAAAAAGTCCTATTGGGGTTGAACTTGATTATTATCTGCAGTGTCCAACATCTAAAAGAGATACTAATTCCTGTGAATGGTGGAGTACTAAGTAATAGGTTTCTAATATCCGGCCAAAGCCGAATATTTGATACCGGATAGTTGTCGAATATCCGTTCCACCACTATTCTACATTATTATCACCACCAGAACATTTTGTCAAAATTGCAATATTCTGACAAATCAAATACTCAGTGAAATCAAGATTAACAGCATCTAGAAACATTAATTAAATGAATTGTGCTCGTTTGTTCACTTCTTTTTCTGTCCAATTGAATGTGAAAAGAAAGCCTAAATCAATTTAAAGCAAAACCTTGTTAAGAGCAGTCTATATCATCTGACACATCTAAATCCTAAACCAGGGGTCGGCAAGTAGTTTTCAGTGGGGTCCGGATTCGGTGTAAAATTTTTGATGGAGGTCCAGAAATTTTTTTTCCTATGCAGGTCATTCGAAGTGAACACCTCCAAATATTTCGTAAAAATGAAGTTTGTGAGGGGTGTGACTTAACGGATTACTGCGCATCGAAGGCGGTTCTTATTTCTTACATTTCCACGTCTCTTCCTAGATTTGACAAGCTGTATTTAAGAATATTTGGCGGTCCGAGATTCGAACTTCCCCGGTCCGTATACCGACCGCGATCCGCCTGTTGCCGACCTCTGTCCTAAACATTAACCTCTTCAGAAGCATTCATAACTGTTAGGATCGAAATGACTATATCTTGTACAATACATTGAAGAAAAAAGTTATTTAGTAATGCTTACCAGAACTAAAGTCAATCACGTATCGAAAAATTTACATACCCAAATTAGGATTTATCTTCATGGAACGTTCTTCTCTATCACTTTCTTCATTTGACTTAATAAGAACTGTTGGTTGTCTTCACTTTTTAATACTTCCAACGCATTTTTAAATGCAACCTCAAAGAATAATTTCATTGTATGAATCAACAAAAATCCAGAAAACCCATGTAGCATATTGAACTTTGCAATTTTGTGTCTTTGGCTAAGAATCAGTGCACAGATTTATCTTATTCTTTATCAGACAAATAATGTGGTTACCTACGATGTAAATATAAACCAAACAAGCTAAAATTATTTTAGAATCGCCTGTTGACATCTGGATTCGGATTTTTGTATATTAGTAGCCATATCGACCAGAATTCCTACGAATTGACTCTATAATTCTGAAGTTTGCCGAAATCAATAACACACTGTCACTGTTTAGCTGAAACCATTTTCTGAAAGGACTCAAAACTTTGAAATGCCAAAACGAGGAAATTGCTCACATACAGCGCAGAAAAGATGTCTCATCTCAGGTTGTAGTTAAAATCAGAACGCAGAATAATTTGTCAAATTTCTCGATGTCTGTATTGACCTAAATCTTACTTAGTGGTATCATGGTATTTCATTTCCGGAACGACAATCTTCGTGTGCTTTTATGTATATCTGAAATATCTCTACTAATACATATTTTTTTATAAAACTCTCAATAGTTTAGAACATCCAACAAAGCTACTACTAAAAGAAATATTCTTCCCCAAACATACATAATGAATGAAAATCTTAGATAAATATAAAAGAAAAATAAATGAAAGTGAAGTACCCTAATTTGAAAACCAAATGAAGATTTTCAAATTGATGATTTTACTTACATAATTTTATAACTCAAAAGAAATTATGAAATCATTAAATCATTTTTTATTATATTATATTTTCTATTTTATATAAAAAAAAGTACACAAATTTGAAATGTTCAGTGTCGATGACCTCGCTACGATTTTAATTTGAATCAATAGCCGTGTATTTTTCACTGTCACCTAACCACCACCTATCGACCAGATACAAATCGCTTTGAATATACGCTAAACGAGCGTAAACGTGAACGTTGTAGCTTCATCTCTTTCTCGCTCATTTTCTTTGTCCAACTTGTAGATTACATCGACCTAGATTCGGTCGCGGGTTCAACTAACTCTAAACAGGTCTCCAGTAAAACGATGACGTTTTTACTTTCTCATGGGCAAGCCTTCTTAGGTGTTTCCCAATGAAATCGAAATTATTTTTAACCCTACTTGCTCTCTGTCGTAAGCGAAACAGAGGCTGCGTGCCATCCGCCGTCGCCGTTGAGCTTTTCTAGAACGTTCGAGACAAGAGCTTTCGTAACTTTTAGTGTATCAAAATAATGAATCGAATTATTTTTTTTAAAGACGTATAGTAAGTTCTTAAGTGGGTTGTATTTTTCTTCATTTTTGTTTTTTGCTTACTTGTGTGTTAATACGATGGTTTATACAATTTCTAAATCGAATGATTGTTTTTAAGAGTGCTCGTTGAGTAACAACTATGGGTTTTTACGAGGTGCTGACGAAATTTTTTTAACTATGTATTTGCGAACGGTACATCTTATGTGTTAGTTGCATAACACGATGAAACCACGATTTGATGGTTGTCCCAGAATGTATTTATTGTTTACCATTCGTTCTATTAGCTTTGACTAATGAGAATAACTACTTTATATATTATGTTTTTATTAACTTTGATTTTTTTTATTCTTCATATACAATTTCAACAAACCAATCAAATTTTCTAATCATAAAACTTTGCTCAATGTTTTGCAACATCCCTTTATTCATAATAAAGTTGATAATACCATATGTCTTAAAATAAAATTGTGTTCCATAAATTATTCCAATCACGTGTTTTATCATTGTCTCATTTTATCTCTTTGTGTTATGCTCAATCAGTACTGTATTACATTATCTAAACAATAACCTATAAATAAGTGGGATCTTTTCCATATATGGGGTGTTTATTCAAAATTGTTAAAAATAAATAATCTTTTTAAAATATACAAGTTAATTTCCACACCGTGTTAAGTTTCTTGCAATTCTAATAATACGTTTGCTCTTATAAGAGAATAAGATAGAAATCCTTTGTCGTGCACACGCGTTAAGTATAAAAGAAAAGGTTAAAAAGGGGCGGCGAATCGGGTGACGACGGTAGCTCCGTACGACGGCCGCGGTTCTAATTGCGATCAAGAGACCTTGAGATGATAAAAATTTGTGGCGATAAGTCTCTCGCTTCTCGGCGCGATTACATTAGGAGCAGCAACGAAGAGGTCGATGACCGGATCGCGAGCCGCGCGCTGACCTCAAAAATTGAGGTCGCGGCATTTTTATAATAAAAGTAACATGAGGCGAACACAACAAACCGCTGACACACATTTAGATCACTGAACCGACGACCGACGTCGACTGTTAACTTGGCGAGCTTCGATCGTTTTTGATTTGACAGAAACAAAATGACAAATAGAAATTATCATGATTAAGTCAAGATTCCAAAAAAAAATTTTTTTTTGTCAACTTATATGATTCATATCTGATTAATATGTTCGTTTAAAGACATACACGCATTACGTCACCACGGGTAGATTTTTTTTCTAGGTTAAAACTTAACACTCATTTTGCAGTGGTAAACAAATTGCTAATTCGTCATCGCCTCTTTACGACGAACGGACTGAGGTCGTTACATAAAACGACTTTCGTTCTTCGTTGTGAAATTTCACGACGTCGAAGTCGACGTCGCGTCGTTGTCGTCGGTGCATTACACTGTCGTCCCGACGGCCGCGTCGAAAGAGGTGAAAGTGGAGTTGATTTCGACCGGTAACGGCTCCAGCACGCCGCGCCAACAAGATTTTACCCAGAAGCATGATTTTCGCAATATCGTCGAAACGAGAGGGACCTCGCGCGAAATCGCCAGCGCGATTGTAAGTTTCTAAATTGTGTCTCTCTATCGACGGATCATTTCGCAAAATGTCTCTGTATACAGTTGTAGCCATAAACAAAACTAAAACTAATGTAGAAAGGTGAATTTAGACAAATATAATAATATAGTAAATAACATAATTGTCTGCAACTACCTAAACCTTAGATTTACTTAGAATTATATATTTCCTAGTAGTTATCAGTCATGTTGGGAAATGAGATATGGCATTATCTTCAAAAAATAAAGCATGTTCCATATTGATATGCAACATATCAAACATAACTTATTTACAGATTTTCTATAAATCAAAAGTACCTGTTTACACTTGTTGATACACCTGCAATTCCAAAGTAATTTACTTGCGTTGTACAATTATTATACATTTTGTAATTGCTTCTGCACAACTCTATTCTGGCATTTCTGATATCCTTAGTTAATTAGTCAATATGTTTTAATTAAAGCTATACCGAGGTGATGTAAATATTTTATTTTATTGTTCTATACCGGGTTTCGGTCCCTGCTCTTCTTCAGTAGAAACCCTACAAAAATACTCACATTCCAAAATTGTTCTCCATAAGAAATTAAATCAACTTACGTCAAAAAATTCTTTACAAAAGGTAAACATACATTTATAATAAAACTGTAATGAACTAAAGTCACAATTATAAAAGTCTTCGACTGAATGTTTACAAATTAAAAGCGCGCAAAGGTTTGAGGTTAGATTACATTATTGTCGGTAAAGTGGGTATTTCATTAAAAACGTCGCAAAATTAAAATCACCAGAAAATGGTTTGAAACTTTGATTATATATAATATGGATTGAGCCAACGAGAGAGATAGCTTGCGCAAGGTGATAATAATAATAATAATAATGCCTTTATTAATAAGTCGCAAAAAAAGGAAAGAAAACAATAATACACTCTTAGAAAATAGACTTATTTTCTGGACGAAGTTCAGTTTGGTTATTAACCAACTGCTCTTCCACTTAATCCAGAATATATAGAAAATATATACATAAAGCAAAAATGAGAATGTTTTTAACAATACTAATAAACAAAATGAAAAAAAAAAAACAAAATAACAAAATGCGACGACATGGCAGTATAAAGCGGTACATTAATAACTCAGAATATAATAAGAAAAAAATCATGATGACTCAAGCAGGAGGGAGGATTTTAATTTACTCTTGAACGAAATACAGTTCAATCCTATAAGGTTCATAGGTAGATCATTGTACGTTTTAGCTATCTGGTAGGAAAAGGATCGAACCGAGATAGACATAGAAGCGTACTGACATATAATGGGCGTGCGTTAATTTTGGCGGTAAATTTAAAACAAAATTAATAAATGAAAACAAAAAAAAAAAAAATAAAATAAAATTTCCTTATTATTTATAATACTTACAGGTGATGTGAAACTGTATTATCGCGAACTTTGCACACGAAACAATACATTGTTAAACATAACGGTGTGACTGGCTGTGACACAACAAAACGATAAACGTCAGGTTTGACACTTTTGTGCGCATGCGCCCGTCTGTTTAGTACCGTTTTATGTCTATCTTTGTTACACTTTCACATTATCGCTTTCCATCTGCGTCTATTCACCTTGAGCCACATTTTTGTTAGTAGATATATTCAGTTAGCTCAATCCATATTATATATAATCAAAGGTTTGAAAGTAGAAAGGAAATTCAAAATCTCCAAACCAGAAAGACATCGGTTAACATCTTAAAAATTACAAAATAAAACCAATGAGGACACCAAAATAAGAAAATCAAGGGATACAAACAAAATAGTTTAATTAGGTTGGTATCGCTCCATTGCTGGGTATTAACTAATTCTCAATTTGTCTACAGCATAAATGTCAAAGTACAAGTTTGATATTTTACGCTAAAAATTGTGACACATTTTGACACTACTTTTGCTTGATTTAGTGTTTCTTCAAACATTTTGTCATTTCTTTTTCCCCGACATCATAATTATGTCATCTGCGTAAATCAGAATATGTACCTTTCTTATTCCCACCATCATCCACTTTCTCTCTCTAATCTGCCCTCAATAGCCCCAAGATGAGCAGGCAAATACTCAACGAACAACCTAATGCCAACCTCTTTTTCGTCCAAAAAAACATCGTCCTAACATTGACACTTGCGGTTATCTGGGTATTCACCTTACTTATTTTCCAATTAATTATCCTTATTTAGCCAATGTTTCAGCGTATAGCAGCTGCTGATTACCAATTGATCATATTGAAAACGTTCTGCTTGAATATGTAGGATATACACCAAGCGGCATGTATCAAATTCCTAATGAAAGATTACATAAACTCAACAAAAAGTATCTTCGGTTCTAGGATCGGTATCCGGAACATGATACAGAAGAACTTTTACAATTAAAGTTGTAGCAAATTGTACCCTTAACACAATGCGCTATAACATTTTTGCTCCCAGATGCATCAATATAGAGAATTTTTCAAAAATTTGAAAATTAGAAGAGTTAAAAAAAATCGGTATCCGGAGCATGATACAGAAAAACTTTTACAATTAAAGTTGTAGCAAATTGGACCCTTAACACAATGCGCTGCAACATTTTTGCTCCCAGATGCATCAATCTAGAGAATTTTTCAAAAATTTTAAAATTAGAAGAGTTAAAAAAAATCGGTATCCGGAGCATGATACAGAAAACCTTTTACAATTAAAGTTGTAGCAAATTGTACCCTTAACACAATGCGCTGTAACATATTTGCTCCCAGATGCATCAATGTAGAGAATTTTTCAAAAATTTTAAAACTAGAAGAGTTAAAAAAAATCGGTATCCGGAGCATGATACAGAAAAACTTTTAGAATTAAAGTTGTAGTAAATTGTACCCTTAACACAATGCGCTGTAACATTTTTGCTCCCAGATGCATCAATGTAGAGAATCTTTCAAAAATTTGAAAATTAGAAGAGTTAAAAAAAATCGGTATCCGGAGCATGCTACAGAAAAACTTTTACAACAAAAGTTGTAGCAAACTGTACCCTTAACAGAATTCCCGGTAACATTTTTGCTCCTAGGCCTCCTAGGTCAGAGTCCTATTCTATAAAAAACTGCTTGTTTCTGATCTGCGATTATTACAATTTTTAAACTCATAGTTCTTTCCTCTAGAAAAATCTTTTGATTGAAACTTTGAAAAGTATTTTTCTTCTGTCCCATATAAATAAAATAGATATATTTAACTCTACAAAATACTAGATAACAGTTTGTTTCATAGGATTTGCATAAATTTTATTTAAATTTATTAGAACTCGGTTCATTTTATACGAATATAACAAATTTGCTTTTGAAGTTTATTAAATTTTATGTCAGTGTTATGAAAATTTTATAGATTCAATTTTCTTTCAGTTACATTGAATTTGATTCCAAGAATTTTCTGGGAACTCCGTAACTTTTATATCAATTTTCCGAGAACTTTAAATAATTCCCAATGATTTTCTATTGAATATCGTAGGATTTCACAAACTATGTATTCATACTTTATTTGTAATTTTATAGATTTGTCTTAACTTATTATTGCATCTTCTTAAAACTATTAATTTTTTCATAGTTATATTCACATTGGTAAACTTCTAACATATTAAGTTTGTAGTGGTAATCAATTGAAAGAAATGTTTTGTATTGGATAACAATTTAAATATAATGATTTTCGTAGGAGAAAATTCCAAGGACCCCATTAGCTGATGTGGTTTTTCCGTCTAGTTTCCCCGTTTAGGTCTCCCAATTTAGTCTCGGGCTCATTATCGTTAATTGCGGCCAACGAGCACTCAGTCGATGGTGGTCGAAATTCGAGAACGTTTGCGGAGTCCGGCGGGTTGACGACCCGCAACTGGGGCACCGAATAAAACGGTCGACCGATGACGTAAATCGCGCGCCTTTCGGCTGCGTCGCGACTTCATCACCACACCAACCCCACTCACATTTCCAATTTTATGAAAAAAGAAAGAAACATCGCATAAACACTTCATGAATCCTAACAAATTTATTTCTGTTAGAAGTCAGTCAAATGTAATTAAGTTGTAACGAAACGTAAATAAAGTATTATACTATTTATATTGCAAGACTAATTAGATAAACGAAAGTTAATCACTCCGTTTTATTACATTACTTTCTAGTGTTGAATCTTATGCAAAATTAAAGTCCAGTTTAAAGATTGAATTAAGAAATTTATTTATATTATTGCCAATCTAATAATTTTGTACTTATTTATTTTTTAACTCATTTACTACAATAACATTGATTAAGACATAAAATTTTAATTAAAACCTCCAATTAAACTATTACATTTCTATTAAACTTAATAAAAATTAACAAGGTGAACGAGAATAAAACATAATAATGATTATGATTAAAGTAAGTGTAATAAGCGTTTACTAAATTTTTTTAACTACTTAAATGGAATTTTATTTCATATTTACAATTATTAACGGCGATGTAGTAAATAATTTCAACATCAATAGAATGCAATAGTGAACTCCCTCATTATCCGTTTCCTAGAAAACCGTTACGCCCTGATTAATTAATCAGCCCGTTGTTTATAATAAAGAAAGGAAACGCGTATAACGGTTTATCATACTTTTTCTGACAAACTCCCCATTGTTTTGTCGAATTCCAACCCAAAACACCAACTAACCGAAACGACTCATAACGAGTTTTCAACTCACAATTTATTACCAAACGTCACATTATAAAGATGTTGGAAATTTACGACGACGTAAACTTGCTAGTATAAGCGATTTAGTTTTAACGATTGATATAAAAGAAAAGAAAATTGGATCTGAATGAAACAAAAAGAAAAGAAAGAGGTTGACGTAGTTTTTATTGTCACACGACGCGTTACGCAAAGTTGTAGAACGTGACACAAATAAATTTCCGATCAGTCAACTGAACCGTTGTGTTATGTGTGTTTTGTAGAAGGGAAGCACGGCTGCAGTTTCGATTTTCATTATTCTTACTCGCGCTGAGTCACTATCCAGGACTCCTGACCTGGGACAATATACGTTCCATGTCTTCATCGTCTAACCTATTTTATTTTTATTTTTGTAACCAAAATGTTTTCTTACTAAAAAAATAATCCATGCAAGAAAATCGTTACATTATGAATGAATTTAGAATATACAGCGTGTTTAAAAAAGTTGCGTATTGGATCCCTTTATTTAAATCAAGTTTTTAAAGAAAAAAATGTAGACACATTAAAAAGTTCTGATGCAAAGTATTATAGGGGTTGATTTTTTCAGCCACTTGTAATAACATATTCGGGTTATAAAAATCGTCAAAAAGTATCATTTTATTAGGAACAGTTATTTGCTAAATTTCATCCTTCCAAATTCTTCCATAGTAGATTTATTAAAGAAAAACAATTTTTTTCCCTAATTTTAGAGGGCTGTAACTTGGAGGAGAAGTTAATTTTCGCTAAAAAATCACCCCCTAAAATCTTTCGCATCTATTTAGATACACCCTGTACATAAGTACATTTTTTTATACAGGGTGACAGATAAACAAAAAAGGAAAAACTATTAGAATATTACATTCTGTCACTTATTATTATTACACATATTTCTTTAAATTCTAAATAACAAGAAACTATTAAAGTTAGACATATGACATACTTATCATTAATTAAAGGGAACTTGATGGGTAATTCAATCAGTACACAATATACAGGGTGATTCATTTAAAAAACTTAAGAAAAAGTCATTTAAAAAACATCAAAAGTAACTAAGCTTTATAATCACGCTGTATAGTGTATCTAACATCTTTGGATACTATCATCTACCTACTGGCGTTGACTATTGTTTGACGTAGTTTCAAGGCAAAATCGGAAAAAATGTCTTTTTCATAGCGTTATTAAAAAGATCCTGTAATGGGCACATTTTGGAAGAATAATTGAATATCTCAGGAACTATGAACGCTATCAAATACTAACATATACAGTTGTATAAACAAATTTAGTTGTATTCATAATATGATAAAATATACAGGATGCTCCATTTAAAAAAAAATTACGTCCTCTCCGTTACGCTTAAATGGAACAACCTGTATAAGTGAAAATAATTTTACGTAATAGAAAGTGATGAATCAAAGAACTTTTGTATAAAAATTTTTTTGTTTTTCAAACGGTTTCGTAACTATCGACCGCCGGGATACTAATAACTCACCCTGTATAGTATGCAAATAAAAGTTGTTATGACGTTGTATGTAAAAATATTTACACCTTCTTACTTTCTCACATGTACAAAGTATGTTAAGAGAAAGTAAAGGTTATTAAACTAGCATCGTAGATATATATCGATTTTTGAGATAAATCCTCAAATCATGATATGGAATATTTAACATCTAAAATAGTCCTCATCGTAATCGTAAAGATATTCTATTGATAGCGTTATTTACCACTTTACATATTCAATCTTCAGGAAGCAACTAAAGTTTATTAAGTATATAATCAAATGATTCCAGGAAGAATAAACCTGTGAGAAGAAATGTGATAAATTGATTCATTTGTCTAATAATTATGTATAATAATATTGATTGTTTCCATTTTTTTGTAAATCTATTTTGTAATTATTTATGGCAATAAATATATATGTTATGAGAAGAAATGTAGAAGAAGCACTCATGGGAATTCCTGTTTCAGCATTAATGGCAGAAATTCAGGCAGAAAATATCTCAAGATTTTAGACAAATTTTTTTGCTAAAACTCATATTAGTCTAAATATGTTCAAGGAAATTTCATTGATTGATCGATGGCTGAGATGCGTGTGTTTGAATTCCTAAAAGAAGCCTTCCTTGATATAGACTAACTCGACATTTTCATAATTTCTTCATTCAGGTTGGACTCCATGCAGATTACAACATGCTAACTATGCTGGGAGTAGCAAGATTACAGTAAATGGATCAACTTTGAAGATGAGGTTCCGATATTTTCTAATTTATCCATTTTAAAAAAACTGTCTGCACTTCAATGGAAGCCGGGGTTGCCATTGAACCCCTCGGCCACTACACTAAACTTCCATCAGCGTTTTTTTGATCTTTCTTACCACGAGATTTCCGGCAATCGCCTTCCTCTTTTACTAATAGCATGACCTCTTTCAGCAGAGAGTTTTGGAAGGAGCAAAATCTCAGGTTCTCGCAATACCAATAATTTAATGCCAAAAATGACTTTTTCGTTACAATTACTATTTGCTTAATCGGCAAATTTGATTGATTTTAAATCAGAGAACAAATGTGAAATCCCAATAGTGGGCGATACAAAACTTACTCAGATATTAACATTTTTTTTGTTCTTGTATCCAGCATACTAAATGCTGCGTTATTTGATTACTGAGGTTGGGGTAGCCAGCGATAAAGCTAATTTCCAATAAAGACAGAAAAGCTGTGTTTAAATAAGCCTTTTGATGAAACTTTTGGTGATTATAAATTCCTTTGACAGTTAAAAGAAAACACCAAATTCTTCATCACTTAGAAGCTATCAATAGATAATACAACATTTTAGCTTTAATTAATGTTTGGCAAAATCTCTCGAATTTTTGAAATTTTTGAAAAATTTATTTTACCACTCCAATAAATTCTGCTGCCTGGCCTAGGCCAATATTTTTTTGTGTTGGTTTGAGCCTTTTCTGACTCACAGAAAACAAAGGTGTTGGCGCTCTGGTTTGAAAGGCGGTGGGAAATGAAGAGTTTGAAAATTTTTTACATATTATTAACCCCCTAACTTCTCGGAGCTTGAAATTTTCTTGATGGAAAGGAATGAGAGTCCACTAGTTGAGCTATAGTGGTTATATTGATAAGGAAATTAGCTTTGTATTCAAGCACACAGTTTCAAATTAGATTATCTAATTATTCTAACTAGAAAAGTTAATTCTTATAATCTAATTTAGTAATTTAGTCACGAAATCATAACGTCAACTTATGACTATTAAAATCATATCGTTGTACTACTACTACAAAAAAAAACGAAAGCGTGTAACAATTTCTCTTTCGAAAATAATGAACGACGCGTGAAAGTGAAAAAAATAAAAAAAGAGAACCTAAGTCAAAGTAGGCGAACGCGTTCGCAACGGGTTCAATAATCTCTTAGACAATGCAACAACACCACCACCACCACAACCAACAATATCTTCTCCTCAAGCAGTGAAAGTTTTAGTGAGTTTTAAATCGAAAGCCTTCTTCGTCCATCCAACCGATGACGACCCCTTTCTCCAAAAGCGAAAGATACGAATGCGCCAAACGTCGAGGCCGCTAACAATCGAAATAACGGCAGGTACTCCAGCGCATACGGTTGCGGAGGACGCTGACCTCTTGTCGAGGAACTGAGTTAGTGGGTCAACTCCACACTCGCACAACGACTGTCGCCGTCGGTGTTAGTGCGCGAACTCCGCTTATCAGAACGGTCCCGACGACCGAGAGTTAAATGTGCATCCATCCGACGCGCGTTACGTAAAAGAGGAGAATAAAAGAATAAACACGTGTTAAAATTATTAATTTTTTCATTATTGTAATTCGGAGATTATTTGGTAAAAACCATGACTGTGAACGAGTTTCGAGAAACTTCTTGTGCGAAAGCTGACGATGATTCAGAAGGGCTTGATAAGGATCTCATGGGTCCAGAAGGCGAGGACCTCGAGGATATCTTGCTGAACGCTAGTGGAGGTGAGCCCTGATCCAATTAAAATTAAACTTTATTTCTGGCACTAACCTATCCTTTGTCCTGAATAACTAACAGTGCGTTCTTAGAGGACGTCCTTTACATTCTAAAAACATTTGCCAAAAAAAATGATCTTCGTAAACATCCTTCAATTCATAACTTACAATTCAAATTAAAAAAAAGCAAAACCATAAAAATAATTTCATTTTTGTATAACAGCTTATAGTTTTCACTTTTCAGTGTTAATGTTATGTGGGGCACGCGAACCCAGCTAGAGTCTAGTTCGTTGCACCTCGTCCTTCGATTCTCTCTCTCACTCCTCCATACCAAAAAGCCGCATTTACCATCTCACTCAGCGTACACTCGCTTTTAATTCTGCGAGAGAGCTTCGGGATCCGTGTCAACCGTTGTAGTGTAGACCCCCTCCAAAAAGAGGGGATCAACCGTACTAAAGGGGGTTCCGCTCCCCGAACCTCACCGGAGGCTAGATCGTTCACCTCGACGCCCGAATCTGGGGCAAGATGAAATTAAATGGAGGTTGTGCGAAAACAGCACGTGTCCCTACGTCCAAACGGCGGCGGTGGTTTCGCGCTGCTCCCCTCAAATATCCCCCCCCTTTCAACTCTACATCGCGCACGACTCGTAACCTCGAAGGTTCATTGCTCTATCGGGCGGTAAATAGGTTACCTCTCCAACAATTTTAGAGACAGTAATGAGATGATTTTTTTTTAATGTGGAGGTATTTTTGTTCAAATATCTAGTTTGTTATACAGGGTGTAGTAAAGTAATTATGTTTTATTTTGACATAAATATAATAAAAAAATGTTTTAAATAACAACTATGTCTAAGTAATGATCACTTATATGCAGAAACAGACCTTAAACAACTATCCAGAAAGATCTTAATGTAAGAATGATGTTAGTCAATACAAAATAGAATCGAATTGGTACTAGGACTAGGAACACGCATATATAAGCCAATTAACATATATGATTCTCTATTAAAAAAGAAATTCCCCTCAATCACGGGAATGCCAAAGGCTCACAGATTTGCTCAAGCGCAAATTCATACACACACTTGTCGCATTTCTGGGTGTATATTAATTTGTAAGGTACATTTGCCGAAACGATTCACGGTACTCAATCCTCCTATTGACAAGATCAACAATGTCTGGCTTAAAATTATCGTTCGCAAAGACTAGTAGTTTCCACCCTAAATCATAATTAATTAGAGATGATATAAGGAAATGTTGATCAAGACAAAAAAAAGACTGGACGATTGACTATTCAAAAATAAGACAAGTCTCTTTTAAATGACGTTCTCCCCATTACTGTTATTGTAAAATTTGTGCTTCTGCCAAATTTAATAGTCCATGTTTAATATGGAAAAAGCAACATGTAACACTCACTAACTCTACTGGTTACAACTGGCAACAGCCGCGCTGACACGAACCTTAATCTGCTGCTGTGTTTGTAAATGTTCGACTGAATACAGCATAAAGACTCTTAGCCAGTCAATTTTTTGAGGTTGCTCCTCTCTGCTAAAGCTGAAAAAATATAATTCATAATTTAGTAGTAGGTAGAGATATGTCATTCAAAAAGCTGCTTGTATATTTTAGTTTATAGTGAAGTACATAGATTTACTATATTATGCATTCGAACAATAGAATCGAATGAATATCAAAAAATCGATAATCTAAATTAAATTAGACGGATTAGTAACGTTTTCACGTTCGAAAATTGTTTAATTTTTGCAATAATTAATGTAAAAGTTTAAAATTCCCCACCCCCGACTCCAGATGACGTTTGTTCTTCTGTTTTCTTCTAGCGGATAAGATTCGAAGCATTGTCTCTGTCCAGAAATTTTATTGATTTTTATACCCTCCAATCTGAGTGACGTACTTTGGAGTTCGCGCCCTCTAATTTTAAACTTTTTTTTTTTTTAAACTAAGTCTCAGAATCAAAAATTAAAAAATATAGGGTCAATAAATTCTAAAAAACTTTCGAATAAGCCAATAAAAAAAAATATTTAACGGCCCTATTCTGTTGCTTTAGGAAATAATTGCTAAGTTTTTTCGTAGATATTTATAATTTATGAATAACTTTCCGTGGATGTTGTTGGTGTGGCTTTAGTTCTAATTATGACATCACAAGTTTTTCCATGACCTCATAAATTTGCATTTTCTTGTTCATAAAGTAATTATATATTGTAAGAGTTTAAAAGTAACTTTATTGTACCAAAATAAAATTTTCCAAAGTGCATTGAAAATGTTCACACTTTGCTAACAGAATAGTGAATATATTGATATCCACAATTAGCGATGAACTGCACCAATTAGTATCTTTCTAGCTTGATAAAGTTATGGTCTACTTCCAATACACTAGAAACACCAGATATCTTGAATATATTTTAGGAAAAAGAGCAAGTTGTACAACCAACTCCTTGGATAGAATTTCAAAGACTAAAGAGTACTAAAACCCAAACTTTTTTTTAATTACTAACCCTAGATATCTTCTCCAAGTGGTGTGCTACTATTAGCTAACTCGTAGTATTCAAGATAATTCATGTCAATTTAAGATAAATTAAAGCATACTAGATTTTTGAGCCTGTTGTTTAAATCCAAACTTGATGAAAACTTTTGCTTTGTAAAATTGAAAATGTTGTGGGAGTAAATCATAAACTTATGGTGTTGATCACACGGTATACTTCCTCATCAACAATAGATGTTGTTGGTGAAGTTTGCAACGACACGAGGAGAAAGTGGCTGAGTTGTCGTCATGTGGTCGTTGCGAATTTCACTTTCTTAAACAGCCGCAGGTATGTCGCAATGATCCAACAAAACGATCAACGGTCGTTGTTTAAAAGATCGTCCATATGGTAATTTTAACATTTTAAATTAATAACGAAAAAAAATAATGCTAAAAAATACGATACAACAAACAATATTGATTAGAAGAAAACCGTTGTGTATGAAAATTGCCAGATAAGAGTGACATTGAGCCCGAGTTGTTCGAGCGAAAGAGATAGGGCTTTGGATGGATGTATTTTGTTAGAGTGAGACCAAGTATCTGGCATACGTTCGTGGCACGCTGCGATACCGTCTGCGAGCGACCTCAAAACGTTGGCGAGGCAATACCCTAGCCTCTTAAAAGAGGCCGGATGACCTCGTTGTAGGCATTGGCAAGCGATTTTCTGAACCATACAGAGAGGCTAGTTTCAGCGACCCCGGTTATAGAGCAACGCACTACTCTCTGCCGAGGATAAATTTGACCTGAATTTTACTCAACTGAGCTCGTATGTGAACAGGAGCGAAGGCTTTCGAACCCTACGTTGAGATTAAACAACTTGTCCCACATATACATTCAAGGTGAATGCCCATTTACTTAACCCTAAATTAAATTTAAAAAAATAATTGTACCTTAGAAAAAAAATCAATAATAAAATTTAAGATCGTTTATATTTAGTTATATCCTCGTGATGAGATGGAATAATATGGGTAAATAGTAGAAAAGAATCTAGTTTGACCAGCTGAAAGTAAGAGTGGTTAAGAAGGTATGCAGTACCACGAAAACCGTCCGTTGGCCCGCTTTCTACATTGGAGAGAGCTCGTCCGCACTCCACTTTCACTCTTTCGGCTTCAATTTCTTTATAATCACTTTCTTCCACCCAGAAATTTACTTTCGATCTCATCAACAACAACCGGTTCCTCAACATCTCTCATTTTCCTCCATCTAAGTCAATCTTAATTTGAACCCGTCACTCTTCATTCTCTAATACAAATTTCTTAAATGGGTTACCACACTTTCGACCTATTCTTTTAATTTAACTTTATTTTTTTATTGGCTCAATGAATTTAGGAAGCAATTTCATTATTATAGGAATTAAAGTTGATTAAACGTCTTTTGAAAAAACATAAGAAACGTTCTTTATCTTCATACGTGATCAAATGATCAAAACTATAATAATTCTCTTGCGAGATCTCCCTACGACGCCGTCTGCGTTACGATACACAACTTGTTGCGTAACAATTCAATAAAAATTTTATGTAATTTCATTTTATACGTCGCAATTGTGATTGCATTCTGCAAGTTACATCACGTTGTGGTGTTTGCAATCAAATGCGGCTTTCTCAAAGTAATGAGGAACTTTATTTTGGTCAACTTTAATTTTTATCATCTTTTAATTTAGTTGATGTTTTAGAAAATTTTCTCCTAATCTTAACCGTAATAATAATTACTAATTTAACCGTAAATAAATGTTTCAATCAAGCTGGGATTAAAAATAACCGCATCGTCCGCATAGTTCTCTTTACGTAGATAAAATCCCTACGCGAAGTGAACGAACCTTGCGCAGAGCCATAATCGTCGTGCAAAGTTCTTCGACCTCGCACTACTACTAGAAAATCCTGGATGAGAAGGAGGTATAAAAAGCTAGAATCTCAACCCAGCAATCCAACCCTACCTCAATGCATAGAGACGAAGAAAGGGTTGATTGAGGGCATTCGTCGCCACCGACGTCGACGTCGCGTCGGTCGTAAAAAGTCCATTCACGGGAGCTCCCACGCAAACTACCGTAAGAGACGATGTCGGAGTACCTCCGGAAGTGCGATGCACCGTTCGTGACCCGCGGCCCCAGCAGCACGACGACGAAGAGTGCATTAGACTCGTATAACCTGCGCCAAGTTGATTGCACTTGCGTTTCCTGCGGTTCCCCTGGTTACTTGACTCCCTCTTCTATTAAAACTCTCCTAGCTGAAGACTCTTTGCAGGCAAAGCGCGACTCAGGAAGAGAAAACGATTTTAGACCCGCGCGCGAGAATCCGTTAACTGCCGCCTTTTCGGAACCATTTTCGGACGCGAACAATGCTGCTTTAGTTGGCGTAGGTCGGAAGTGCAACAAACTGAGAATATATGATGTTATTAAATAACTTCCTTCCTTTATTTCGCACCATAAAATAATTACCACAAAAAAACACAATTCAAGTCTCATAGTGTCATTTACAATTTTATCCCTTCTAACATCAAAGGGAAAGAGGATTTGACATTTTCAATTAACTTTTTTTCCGAATTGAGTTTAAAACTATTTTCGGTTCCAAGAATTTATTTCAAAGTGCAATTGTTACTCAATCCCTTTTCAGAATCGTGACAAAGTAATACATCAAAGAGTAAAAAAAGTCGAAATCAAAACCTTTGATTTTGTACGTCAAATGGGAACATCCTCCTTTGAGGGACGACAATGTAAGTGGGGTGGAAATATAAAGGGGTGGAAATATAAAGCTTTTCTACTTCCATCGTCTCGTCCTGAGGTGTTGGGGCGTACGTGCTCACGTCCAATTTAGATCGTGAGCTGGAGGTTCAAGAACCTCCTGATTTCCAGGACGGCCTAATTGCGGGTGCGATGAACTGTCGTTGCGGGTTGACGGTGGCGGCGACGACGACGACGTCAACGGAGGCGTTGGGGGCACGCATGCCGGGGGCGGCAGTGGCGGGTCGCGGGGTCGTTCACCCGCCCCACCGAGGTCACGCAACTGGGTCAACAGCCTCGCACATTGTCCTCTCAGTTATGCAATGCCAATTATAAATTACTTATCGGAAACCTTGTATTAATATTTTATTGATTGATGTTTATAACTATAAAAAAACGATTAGTTTTATCCCACGATAAACTTTAAATAAGAATTATAAAATTTTTTCTTGCAAAATGTTAACAAAAAAAATTTATCTATAACAATGTTGAAATTTCAAGTGTTACTAATAAATGTGTCTGCTTTTTAATAAACAAACTCGTTTTCAAAAACCAATTTTAGTTCGGGTACTTTTAAAATTTTTCTGGCTTGATTTTGAAAGGTTGCAAAAAATCAATCTAATTGAGTCACAATCAAAGTCGTTTGATGCAATTGTGACTTATTGAAAGATATTTAAAGTGGTTAAAGACAAAATTGGGTATTGGGAGCAACCAATGACAACTAAAATTGAAAGGTATTCGGAGCAAATATTCGGAGACAATCCAAGTTAGTGCAGATATTACAGTAATTGCAGAGGTTACTAATAAAATCACTTGTTAGCAGTTCACTTTGTGACTAGATTCGTAAATTTCATCAAGAATGAGTAGGAACCAAAGCAATGTTTGGAAAAATCAACTTGTAATTTTTTGGCACAAATAACGCATGTTCCATAAGATTTTTTATTTAAAATGAAGATATTTGAGGTTGCCTCACGAATTCTAACATATCATGATAACTAGAATCTCTTAAAATGTGCAGAGGATAAATCTGGATGAAATAAGCGTAATAGGTCTATGGGAGGAATGTATGAAGAAAAACATTGACACAGCTAGACTTTTATAGAACATGGGCGTTGGTCCCCATAACGATAGTTTAAACATAAAAAAAAACGTTTTTATGAAAATTTGCTTTCCACGCCATCTTAATATATGGGCTTGATACACTTTCGTCGCCAGCCCACGCAAGGATCTTAAAGCATTGGATTTTCATTGAAGAGCTTCATTTTTAAATATAATTCTTTACATTTTGAGTTAAAAATCTTTGTAGTCAATCGATATTATTCTATTATAGTCTTTGTTAAAACGATTAATCCTCTTTTCAGTTAAAGTGACACTATCTATTAATTAACATCATATTAACTGTTGATTAGAACACGATTAAGCTCAAACCCATTTTTGTCGTAATAAACGATAGTGCTGAATTCAAGAAATGCACAATATTTTCGATGGATTAATGTTCGGTTTAAGTTAATAAACGCTTAACATAGAGTTAACAGGACGCTATCCGACGATTAATTGAATGATGATTTTATAAAACACATTTAATTAAAGATCAGCGTTCGATTACAGTTCTCTTTTTGTATTTATTCCGAACTAACTCGGAGGTAACTTTCGATTAACGCAAGATTAAGCGTTGATTAAGCTTCAATTTAGCTTTTATAAGATCCATTTAGACTCAATATGACGCAAACTTCAATATTATGATAATTATTTGGTTAGCATTGGATAACTTTATTAATTCATTAACTTTTTGACCAATTAGCTTCGTTTTAGATTAACGTGACGCTATCAATCTCAATCACAGATTTTTGAAATATATATTTTAGAACTGATTTCAAATTTGGCGAAATCAAAAAATTGGAACATTAAAAAAATTCGTTAAGCATTTCTTTATTGGTCAAGATATGATTTATACGTCAAATTAAAGCTTAAAATAGCATTGTAAGATAATCGCTGGGGGTTTTCTAAAAAAATCTTTATCTGATAAAGAATTGTTAGGTTAACATGATTTATCAAAATAGTATAAATTTAAACTAATCATAGAAAAAATCACATTTTGGTGTTCTTGAACATCCTATATTTAAATGTATAAATTGATTCTTGATCTGAGACAACAAAGAATACCCCAAAGGTATATTTCTTGGCGCCGTTACAGAGGCATTCGAGCTCAACAGTCCGAACGAATTATGTTGATACACGATTAGCACACACACACAAATACATTCAGGCGAACGAGTCGTTCTCAAGGCCTCGCGAATCACTTGTGTCCCACTTTCAGTGGGGTGTCGTTGACCGTTGCTTCCATGAATTGTCGTTCGTGTCGCTCTGACTAACGAATTTGCACGTAACTGGTCATCACGGGTTAAATAATTTTTTATTTGGCGAAAACAAAATGATGTTACGCAATAACTCGTTAAGTATTAGGTACTATTATCATATTGTTTAAAGATGTGATAAGAACAAAAATTTAGATTAAAATAAAATTGAGATACAAAATTAAAAAAAGAAATAGGACAAAATGTTCTTATCGGGTATTGTTTTTTTTTAATGTTTATAAATGAATCCGTATTATATTACGTGGAATATAAATTTGCGATTCGTGTCTAGATGCGGCCCTGGAATTTACGTATGCGGTGATGTAACAAAGTATCGAGAGTGTGGCCCAGATATGCACGGGTTGACGACCAATATTCGGGTCAAGACTTCTTTATGTGTATATGTTGGGCGAAACGAGAATTGTGAAACGGAGCAGGACTTTATTTTTTTTTGTACTTTGTTTCAATAAGAATATGATGTATGATTATTTCCAACTATGTCTTAATTGATTAATTTCCTTAACCTTGTACTGCGGATTTTATTGCAAATTAATTTCTCAGCAACATTTCGGAACTAAGTATTGCATCACGTGAACTGCAACACAAATTGGCGAATTAGTAACTAAGCGAAGGTCATTATACAAGACGGATAAAGGTGAAAAGCGACGGCTTTTACGTCCTAGCGTGAATGCATTGTCTAAATAAAGGTCTCTCTTGGCGATTTCTAACACGTCCGCCAAGGACCAAGCTTTCAAATTGTACCATACCGTTTGTATTTACATGAAAAAATATTGTTTACTAATTACTTCTTTTTCTTTCTGTTGCAGGTAAGTCCTTGTCGAATGAAATTGAAAATAAGAAATCCTTCAGGGGTAAGTCCTTTACTCTAAAAATACTATTACCTCCAACCTTATGCTCAACATCCACGTTTTGTTATTTTCATATTTTAACTAAAAAAATGCGAATATTTGACATAATACACGTGATATCTGCAACCCTTCGGTCTGCAATGACGTCAAACAAGTCCGATACTGAAATCGCGTGACAACCATTCATGTGTAGGTTCAGAGCTTCTCAATTTATAAATAAATCCCGGTATAAAATTAAGTTGAAACCTATCAATTTAAAAAATCTTTTTATTTTCCAACAGTTTTTTAACACATCCATTTTTCATTCTAATCATCACCTATTCAGACTTTAACTTCAACATGATTACTCCATCTCAAATTGACGTCAGCAAATCTCTATTAACGGATACACCACACCAAGACTTTTTTTCTGCATCCACTTCAATTATTACAATTTCGCTATTTTTTTTATTAATTTGATGGTGCTTAAAACGTCAGCAAATGCCTTTGATATACCACACCAAGACTTTTTTCTGCAACCACTTGGTTACTTAAATTTTATACATTAATTTCATGGTTTCAATAAAAAAAGATTATATCTTCCGCTTAATTTTTATTATCTTTATGATTACAACATACTACGATCTAATTTACTCACCAATCCTTGAAATAAACGTCAACCTCCAACCTAAACAATAGAAGTAGACGGCCTTATATCAGTGGTATCTGCGATCAGCAAAAAAAAATAGCAAAGCCGTTCGTTGATAACCTAGAAAACAGCCTCGAAAGTTCAACGGCCTCGCCAGATATCCCTTTTATCAGATGAAGATATACAAATTAGAGCGAATATAAAAAAAATTTGGTTCCAAAAAATACGCTTGTTTTGTGAAAACTCTCGAATAGGTGTCATAAACAAAAAAAAATGTTTTACTGCATTGGTGTGGTGTGAAAAGGTTGTGGAAAACGTTGTGAAAAACGTGAGGGCTGATTTTCCCGCCAGCAGAAAAAGCTACAGGTGCTGTTGGGCGCAGGTCAGAACGCCTACAGCATGTTGGTAATAACCCCAGACGGGGCGTCGCTACATCCAGTTCAAGTCGAGGGTTAAAACAGTATAAAAGCTTGCTGAAAAAGCTACCCCGTTTGGTCGGGTTCCCCAAGAAACCCGTGACTCACCATAATAATCGGTAAAGTGATCGCTGTCGTTTTTTTTTTCATCGAGATCGATAGTTTCGGACGTCACAATGAATCATCATCATCACCTGTTCGATCGTTTTGATACTAATCAACCAGGTTAGTCAATTTATTTTGATCACACCTGAATTTTTGTACACAATTTCATAATGTTAATTCGTTTTAATATTTTTTGAATCTACAGAAATGGTGAAATGGTCTTAATTTTCATTTTATTTTTATTACAATTATTTTTTGTTTCTTTTCTTTTCTTTGAAAAAAACATTTTGGGTATAATCGTTCTTTTTCAATAATACACGTGTATACTGACCGTGACCATGAGAAGTAAATACGAACTTCGCGCTGCAACGTCGACATCTAGCGGCGAATTCGCAAGTTTGCGCGCTCGAGTTCGTTAGCTTTCGTTTAGATGGCGCTACATTCAATACCCGCGACTTGTATAATATAAAAATTTTTTTATACAAAGTGTATGTAATATAAGTTTAAAAAAAAGTTTTTAATTTTACTTTTTAAACAATTAATGTGTATTTATGGAAATTTGTTAATTTATTTGAAATTTTTTTCTTTAATTTTATTGTGTATACTAAATATTTAGGCACTTTTTGTTTATTGCTTATAAATGTTCTTTCCATAATGTCTTTCCACAACTATGAGATTCTTTTTGGCGAAAAGTTTACTTTTCCGCAACATTTTTTCAATACTTTCGTCGGGTTTCGTTTTCGATTCGCACGTCATGTTCCCATGCAATGTGTATTGTGATGTAGATGTGTGCAAACTGAAGAGTTGTATACCAATTATCCACAATACACAGTTTGCCATTTTTTTACACATTTTTCGCTATCTTTGGAACTCATTGAGTAAATACAGCCAATGAAGTCTTTCTTTTTTCTCTTTTTTTTTCATATATGCTGATCTTCCAGTTATATCCATTGTTAATGCAAATAAGAAATAACTTTATGCCACACTTACAAGTTTTCAGTGAATTTTATTTTCTTAGAACTAATTTCCCTGAAAGGTGTGTACAAGCTTTTGATTCTTATATAGTCGGTCATTGTTGGGTTGGGTTGGGTTGTGGTGTGTTGACTTGGGTTGGGTTAAGTTGAATTGGCTTGGGTTGGATTGAACTAGTAAGGATTAAGTATGGTCATCATTCACTTTTTCAGGAATTATCAAACAAATCATTGCAGAAACACCATGAGGTGCATTTTCCGACTGCGGTATAGAAAAAATCTGAGATTGGGCGTTCATACAAATATTTAGTATAGATAAAGAGAAATCGTAGCTGAAGGCATATAGCGGCAATAGATTGAGTAAGCACTTCAATTTTCATTCAATCAACAATGGGCTGCATAGAATAGAAAACTAATTAAATAATAAGACAGCAATTATTGTATAACTCTAGATGACTATTTCTGGAAATCAAATGATAGAAATCGTTGGCAGCCTACAACGTTATGACAACATTGGCTAGCTTTTACAAACCACTACACCAAATTCTTCCAGTAAGTTTACAATCACGCAGTCATTTTATAGCCATTTTTCCATAACAAGGAGCTGTTGAAAAATTGAGAATGTAGATATAGAATAATTAGTCTCAAAATTGAACTTCGGATAACTCATCCAGTTAACTCACTTCTATAAACTTATATAACTTTTTATTTATGGAACTACATAAACTACATCTAGCTACTTATATCTTGAAACTTTTTCATTAGACGTACTCCAGCACCTCAAACTACCCGAAGAAATACAGAAAATCGAAAAAACTCCTTGGAAAATGCACACGAGCAGCATTAATTTGTAACCAAGTCAATTGTCTTTATAAGCATCATTTGTTGAAATCGAAACTACGATAACTTTTATCTTCAATACACTTCACACAGGAATCTTCAAAGCTGTGTATATGACCATAATTAATTCTTATACTAATTTAATCAATTGATAAAATAAACTAAAATTTAGTTGCTCCATATAACATTTAAACATGATATTTGATAATTTGAAGTTATGATTGCGAACAGGATTTTCAAACAAAAACCACAAAATTGGTCAACATTACAATAATCTTACAAAACAAATTTGAAAAATGATTTTGAAATCAATTTCCTCAATTAATATTCAAATAAATTTTTCTATTAACTATTGAAAAATAAATGATTAATGTTGGTGCATTGAACTAAAGTAATCCATCTGGGATTGTACGGTACACTTGCCTAGTGTAAATGAGGTTACTCACACTCAGCTCAGCGGATTTTGACCTTATTCTCGGTTACAGACCTCACGTAACCCGTTTATTCGCCATAGCCAGCGACGTCGACAACTCCACGGCACATTTCCAACTTATATCATCTTTCTCTTTCCCCGTTCCTCTCGTTGTCTTCTCCAATCTCGTCATCTCTTGTCGTTTTTTTTTTCATCTTATACGTCTCGGTGGAAATAAAGAGAGTTAAAAAAACGACCTCGTGAATAATTGCGAAACATCCATAAGATACGGTCACTACTTAAAACCGACCTTTCGCATTACGGAACCCACGCAGAATAAAATAAAAAAGTAGGAGAGAAAAAACGACGACCTGAAAAGACAATACAAAAGACTTTTTTTTAAGAAAGTTTTTCTTCTTCCAGTTTATTCTTTTTTTTTGTAGGCGGTGAAAAAGCACCCCGCTGCTGCAATAAATCTGTGGGTGAAAAATATTTGTGGGGCAGATGACCATTGTAACGTCCAGACACGGCGATTAGGCTCGTCTGTTTTTTAAGCTCGTAATAATAAAAAAACACGAAAATCCAGCCCCTAAAGAAACCGTTATACGCAGTATTACATAACAAAGGTGTTGCGTTTGCTGTAGGGTTATTGTTTCTGTATTAACCTACTTTTACTTAAAATGGAACTTAACGATTTTTGACATAATTTTCAACCGAGTCGAATCATATTATAGCGTGAAAAATTTTAAAGTTATGAAAGGTTTAACTGTATTCAAATTTAATTTATTGTATGCTACAACAACTGGGTAATAGTAGGCGAACTCTTTCCTCGACCTAATTCTTTATGCATATAGAAACATACATTAATGTTTATTAATTGCAAAAGTTTTTAATTTTTTTTTCTTTAACCTTGTACTCTCCCCCATCTTCATCAGATTTAATCACTTCTCCCCATCATTTCCTTTTCTATATTTCTTATATATACAGCTATACATACGATTTGCATTTTCAATAAATTCAACACTACTTTGGTTGTCAAAACTTGCCATTGTGATTAGATAACATTGTTTTTTATGCCTAAATGGCAAAATATAGACTTGGACATCTCGCTGTATAGCATAAAGTACAAGAAATAATTCTGCACTGTATGAGTCGTTTTCTGAACTTGTTTTTCCTAAAAATAGTGCAGAAAAATGGTGGGTCTATTTATCCGATTTTCTTTTGGAGCACCGTTTAATCTGTTGCTTCTATTCCTGAATGATGGAATAGCTGGTTGCTCTTTTTTACCTCCAAGCTAAGTTATGCCATTGGGTGCTGGATGTTTGAATAATGTTAAAAATTCCGAAGTTGTTGTTTACTATGTTTCTAGATGATAAAGATGTCATCTACATATTGAGTATCATATAAAAGATAACGTTGATCGATGATGATTTCCTTGAAAAAATTAGGTCAAAAAATTGAATTTAGTAGATCCAAAAAATGTTTGGACAAGACTATATTATTTACGAACAAAATTGTTTATCAAACAAAAATTAGTTTGTTATGTTCTGATCTGTTGATTTCGCCAGCACGTGGTGGAAAGTGTTACGCCCCAATTACCTCGATAAACAATTTACGCGGAGTATAAAAAGGTGTAAAATCAGAGTTGAACAATGGCGTTGTAAGAATAAAATTGAGCTTTCAATTAAGAACCAGGCCCCAGAGTATATAAGATAGCGAAAGTCCGGTCCCATATGTTCACCGGCTAATTAATCAATTACATATCAGCAAGTAGATTGGCGCGGAGGTGTGTTGTAACAACGCCGGTTGCGGCATACACGTTTCTACACACACACAAGTCAATTAGACCGAATTCCTGAGCAGTTGTGCTGCGCCATTTCGACACCGCGGAGAGCAAAGAACCGAAACTTGAAGTCTTGGTAAAGTTGAATGACCTCAACTTTGTTCCTTCCAGAACAAGGAAAACCCAACTTTGTAATATCGCATAACGTAGTAGTAATAGTACACCTTGTCTTGGTATTTCCATAAAAAAAATCTAAAAAATACAGTTAAATCCGTGCTGTAATAATAACAAACAAACCAAAAAAAATTGTTGCCGTTTCGTTAATCACTGTTTAGTTCTCGAAATTTCGCTCGGTCATTGTTTAATGGTCAAGTAACGGTTTTAGATGATTCGTAAATCGTAAACAAATTTGTATTGTTCATCGTACAAAAACAAATTGTTTCTATTCAAAACGTACTAAATATCATGAATGTTGAATGAAATTGTGTATGATACAATTTAAATTAATTGATTAAGTTAAAGATAAATTTATTGGTGATTATGCCGCGTGCTTTAAATGACACATTGGCATCAACAAGAAATCTATATTAAAACACCTATGCAAATAAGTCCGCGACGATGAACGTCGAGTTCTCGAACTTACATAATGGAACGTGTGCTTCGTACTTCAGCACCAGTGGCACTGTCCTGTTTGCAGGTCACTCACCCACTCACTCCTGCTGGACGAGAGATCGTTGTACTCTGCTTGCTTAGTATAAGACATCGAGTTGTACTACGCGATTTTTGCTAATTATTAATTTACATTTTTTTTAATTCATCAAATTCAGCACATAATTTTGTAATTTTTACAAAATATTATTTTTAAATGAACCATAATTTTATAAATGTGCAAAAAAAAAATATAAAAATGTATTTTTTAATTTGGGTTCAGTGTACATCATCAACACTTTACCCATGGGTTAGAG
This sequence comes from Onthophagus taurus, assembly GCF_036711975.1. Lineage (NCBI taxonomy): Eukaryota > Metazoa > Arthropoda > Insecta > Coleoptera > Scarabaeidae > Onthophagus > Onthophagus taurus. The sequence continues at coordinate 9,902,299 of NC_091967.1, forward strand.
ACACGAGATCACCGTCCTCTTGGTTCTGTTTCCCCCTCGCGTGTCTTCGCGTCCACAACGAATATTGCGAAAGAAGAATCTTCCAGGCACGGTCACATCGGTACACTAACCCGGACTTTTTTTCTCACTCCGTTTCTTATCTTACTTCGTCGTTCGGATTCTCGAATCTTCGATGGCGCCGCTTCATGGCTTTTTCGGGTCCTTTATTGAAAGTAAATTAATTATGTATTTTGCCCGTAGCTTGCGGGCTGAGCTCGTTTTTGGCTCAGGCCAACGGGACAGTGGAACACAGGAAAGATAGAGAAACCGAGTGTACCGCATCTCGTTGACTTAGTTTTTTCTTTTCTTTTTCTTATTGTATTTATTTTTGTTTTTTTTATCAATTTCGATACTTTTGCTTATTCTAAAGATTTTGTTCCACAAAAGATTTAAAAATAAAAACATTTACAGGGATTACAAAAGAGTTAAAACGTCAATGATAGCTTAATAATTGCTGTTAAGAAAAGCGTTGACAGCTAACCCCCTATGACTAAGAGAGAGGTTTTGTTGTCAAAATGCTTAATGGGGTTTATTCTTAGACGGCCTTTTCAAAGCCCTAATTCCAAAAAAAAAGAAGAAAAAAGTGGTACGTTATGGTCATCCCCAATTATCCCTGGTTATTAGACTAATTACCAAAGAGGACTCTTTTTTGTTTTTTTTTGGTTTAGTCGTAAATCTCTGGGAATTTGTTACATCTTCTCCTTCATCTCGTTCCGTGGGGGTTCTTCTTTTCTTGAAGAGGGGGAATTATGCAACCGGCTCGGGCTTATCGTACGGCAATTACCCGGTTCTTTGGAGTGAGTCGAGAATGTAACCGAAGCGAGTCCCGTACGGTTCCGCGAATGACCAACGGCGAACGAGTGTGCATCAATAACGCTTTGGGAGCACGTTCGATGGGCAAACACCTCTTCTTTCACCGCGCGTATTTGCGTATACGCGTACGTGCTTTGCAACGTCACGAGCTTGAGGGCCTTGAACCCAAACGGATTTTCGCACGCCCCACCTAAAGAAGAAGCTATTTTACTATAACACTAATACTGTTAGAAATAATTTCGTGATTATTTTTACTAAAGAAGGAAATTTATAATTGGTCAAGCAATTAGTGATGTCGTTGTAATGCTTTGAATTGAAAGAGAAATGTTAAGACCTAACACAATGGTGTTTTTATGATGACGTATTTTTAAATAGACAATAGGTATATAACGTTAAAGATACAATTCAACAATATTATGTCGATATATGCTTGTTTCCAGTTCAAAGACCGACGTTTAAAATTGGAAAGTAACTGTATGCAATGGAAAGTTTTAACGAGAGATTGTAACAAATATAAATTGATACGTTTTGTAATATCACGGTTTATGAAATGTAAACAAACTTAATTTGATAGTAAAGATTTAAAAGTTCCAGATAAAGATTCGGTCTGAGATTATGTGCTTTATACTAAATAAATAATTTTAAACAAAAAATTGATTTTCTCTAATGAAAGAAATTTTTCTTCGTGTCGTTTGGGTTCATCGTTCGGGAGGTCGTTGGTGCGAATGCGGAGCAAGAGCAACAGCAGCAACGAACGAACAAAGCTTGAAGCTTGGTGCAGAAGAGTGTGTACGAGAGATGGCAAGCAACACAACCAGCAACTCGGCGAAGGTAAAGGTAACGGTGCAAAGAGAGTTCGACGCCTCCTGCGACTCGCGCGACGTACGATAAGCGCCGCGTCGAGTGCATTTACCCCTTTTCGATCGTCACCAAGCGCGCAACTTTTCCTGCGCTGCCTCGATACGGCAGATGTTCCTACTCTCTTCTTATTACCTACAAGAAGAGGGATTACAAGTATAGTTAAACGAGGAGAAGGAGAAAGAGGAAAGAAATACGAATGCAAGAAGTAGAGTTATAAACCTTTCGAGATGTGACGTTTCTAGAAACGCCCAACGACGACGCCCGTATATGCACCAGGTTGCGTCATTGACCGAAATATCGAGGAGGTTCCCGAGTGGAATGAACCCAAGGCGCAAATAGCGCTACAACTGACTACGAAGAGGACGGCGATGTCCTATCTCTTCATCTCTTGGAAGAAGGTGCAGCGACGACTCAACGACTACGCGATTTACTATTGTTCGACGACGGAGGAATTCCTCTGCGAGACCTTAACATCATGCTAAGTATAGAGAACATGTTTGTTAAAGGAGATGTTACAACCAGGAAATTACTTAGAAGGAATTCAATTTTTTATAAATATACTAAAAACTTATTGATAATTACATTTATGATACAGAAAGAAAAGCTCATTTGAATTAGCCCAAGAGATAAAGCTGATTTTTCATACATAATTTGGACTTAGAACAACGTTGAATTACTTCTTTTGAAATTTGAGTGGGTCGCAGAATATATATTTTGGCAAACTAAATTCTTTCATGGTCTGATATTAGCACATTTCATATCATGTTTTTGGAGATTCAACAACCTTCAATTTCTATGTACTATCATCTTGTATCTTAAACAGTTTCAAAAATGTACTCACTTTTGACAAGAATTAATGCCAATGGAGATTGAATCCAGAAAATTAATGCATCTTAAAGAGATAACAAGTCTTGATGCATGTGTATACATAAGATCGATTAGTTAGGTAGCAATGCACTCAAAGAGGCTGTGTCCAAAATTGTACTAGTATCTCGTTTAATCTTTATCTTTCACATTAATTCAAAAAAAATGGCTCATCATTGAGAAATTATTGATATTAGCACAAAAAAATTGATTGTTGGTAAAGTACCATGAAAAACCATAATTTTGTGGCCCTCAAGTATTTGGCTCCAGCAAGAAAAAACTTTAAAAAGAGTAATTACTAACTAAATACATTGAAGGCATTTCAAAAGAATCAAACAATATTTGTTTATGACGCACTTACATCTTCACATTTTTTTTGGTCGATGGGAGATGATTCAAGATCAACCAACAGTTTGGTTCAGTACTATAAGGCTTATCCATGTACTCTGCAACAATGAGGGAGATGAGAATAACCAGAAATACCTAGTGACCTGATTTTGCTATAAAAACTAAATTTGTTCTTATCATTTTGGAGCAAAAACAATTAGTCATTTAAAGAAAGAATAGAAGAATATAACTCAAGGACTATGCAATAGTTACGACTCATTCTGTATAATATTACACCCAACAATCAAAAACTTTCAATTTTATAAAAGAATACGTTTCCTTTCCCCAAAAAAAAAAAAGAAGAAAAGAACCCCTTTATTTCTTTCTCCATCTTTAGAATCCAACCCGAAAAAAATTGCATCCTTTCATAATAACCAGAACGAAATCGAAAACCGCCCGGCAATTTTTAACGATACAATCGATCCGACCCCTTTCATCCAAAAACCAACCGCCCCAGCATAGAAAACGCCAAAACCAAAGCAAAAAAAAAAGAATTCATCGCCACCTGACGCTTGAAACCACCTCCTGTTCGTTTCCTGGTAGGTTTTTGCCCGGTTTCGGTTTTTTTACTGTAGGCAATCGGTTCGCGATGGGTTATAATGAAGGGGGTACCTTCAGGTCGTGACAGATGTCATCGAGGAACCAGTTCGTTCGTCCAGGAAGCAAAGATGGTCGTCTTGATTCTTGTAGGAAAAGATATAGCGCGCGAGATCATCATGATGATGATGAAAGAGGGTATACCTTGGAGCGTGTTCAACGTGTGGCAGCTTGCCCCTAATTATACAGTCTCCGGCGAAGTAAAAAACCTAACTGTTCCGTAGGGGGCTCTGTTCGAGAGGCACGTGTGCAACCGCAGATTTTCTTCTCTTCCTTAGGCACGACTTAACGGGCCTTAATACTGCAACTGCGGATCACGTGTCTTTTGTTGCATGTCATCTATTCAAGAAAGGGATTCGAGTAGACGTGTGCTAGCTATACCACAAGGTATAACCCGGAAATGAATTTATGCAACATCTCAAATTACTCAGACTTATTTTTTTTATACAAAAGATATTATTTACTAAGATATAACAAATACTTTTCTGGGAAGGTTTTTGTATCAATTAGTTAACAAAACCCAAAAAACCGTATCTAAATCGTTAGTTCTTATTATTTTATGGTTTTAATACTTCCATAATACATTTCATTTTTTTATAATAAAATCGGTAGATCAGCTTTATATATACGTAGAAAATGAACAATAGGATTTGATGATTTCAAGGATTTTTATTTCTAGAAGTCTTACATTTCAGTATTTATCGTCAATATCCGTTTCTACATTAATTTTTTTTTGTTGTGTAGCCATTAGGTTTATGACCTGTTTTCTTTCTCCGGAAAGGTCTAGACGTGAATTAATCAGTTCTTTAGCATAAACTCGGTATTAATTACACCTTGTACGTTATTAAAAAATTTTGTTTTCATTGACTTGGATATACTTGATACTTTGTATACTCAGCATACAAACTTTATTAATGTAACCAAATTAAATTTATTTTTTTTTTGCAATTGGGTTAAAACGTAATTTCACTTCTCAAAAATTCGTCAGCAGGTCAAAGACTTCAACGTGTTTACATGTTTAAGCTTATGAAACAGCGTAGTCAGTCAATTTAAGTGTCACGCGAACACAGGTTTTCTTAATTTTTTTTGCTTATTTACTTGGTAAAAAATAAAAATAACGTTATGAAAGAATTATTTATTGTGTATAGAGATTAATAATAAAGGCTGATGGATATCAATATAATAGCAATTGTGTGGTACTGTCATCTTTTTGGTATGCTGGTCAAAGACTAACCCTTTCCGGTCATACTGAGGTTATTGACAGCTAACGGAAGCCTACATCGATGATTTTGCGATCATATCGGGGGAATCCAGTGAACGATGGTGGTCCACGTGCAATGTCGGCCACTGAGCACGAGCGATAATGGGCAACGAAAACAACGCAGAAGTACGTTGAACCTTAGCGGGACGTTACTGTGTTGAATGTGCACGTGTATGTGTGTGTGTGTGTCTAACGCTGGGACATTGTTCAAAAATGTACCAGTTTCGTGATGGACTCGTTACTGTCGGTTGTTGACTCCAGTATGAGTAACACAAAAGTCCCACATCTTACCCAACCCAAAAAATTATTACGATACTATACGATATACATAAGTATAGTAAAACACGTCATTTGTTGTTGAATGAAAATTTCGGCTACGATTTACACAAACCGATCACGTTGTCCTAGTAAACGGTAAATATGTTAATGTATTCGAAGTATAAAATCAACATGATATCTAAAAGCTCTGATAAGAATTATTATTGTTTACATGGAAATAAATCGAAAAGATTTTTTTTGTTGTTGTTTGGTTTAGAGGTCGGTAAATTGGTTCAAGAGGTATAAAGACGAAGAAGAAACGATCGTCAGTGTGGCCGTGTTGAGCTCGCTGACCACAAAGAGAGCCACTCACTTTTCGCATTTCTGTACCAGTGGGGTAAGTGACTCCGCGTGACCTCGGAAGAACGCGCGCGAATCGGCCAAGCAACGATGCCGCCGATGCTCCTCTTGTTGGCCGCCGTTGTTAGGTCACTGGCCCGGAGCAACCTCTCAAAAAACCAGCAGAAGAAGTACGAAGAACGCGCGCGATTCTCGCCGTTTCTATCTATCTCCAATCGACTTACTCTCCACATCTTCGAAGCATCAGAGACACTTCGATGTCTTCGACACTCTGACGATGCCGGAAACGGTACCTTGGACCGTGCGTCACTGAAGGAAGAGACAAGACCACATAGGAATTAATGTCAACGAAGACTTAGTCATCGAAAATCATTGGAAGATTTCCAACAAAAAAATCTTATTTCATTTATTACATAATACCAAAATCTTATTCATGAAAAGTCATTATATTTAGTTAACTTTTTTACAAAACCCAATTCTAAATCATACCAAAAAAAAATTAGCTTATTAAATATTTCATGTAGTTAGAATATCTATAGTTGAGATTGAACTGTTGGAAGTGGGTTGAGTGTTCGGTAAACGAGCACGGGCCATGGTCAGTCGGTGACCCAGGAACCAGCGGAATCGCAGAAAATAAAAACGCCGACATTGAACTCTTTCCATGAACTCGACGCTTGTTCGCCTCCTTGTTATCTCGTTCGACCATCGAGTTCTCGTCAAAAGAAAAATGCGCACAAAGGTACCCGTTAGGTTTATTGGGCAAGGTTAACAGTTTTGAATATTTCAATTTTATTGTGCTTAAATCTACGACTTATTTATTTTTAGCTTTTATTTAACTAAGAAATCACCTTCCCAGAGGGTTAAGTTGTAAAATCGAAAGTGAACCTAACGAATCAGACCCAAACCGAATAAGAAGAAAAAGAATGAAAGAAAAAAAGAAACGTTTTATGACAGTGAAAGTCCTCTGTATTCGGCTGTATCGTTTATGGCCACGGTTCGTCGTGCCTCCTGTTGCCACGCGAAGAGAGAAATTCCAAGGGTTACGGTACCTATAGAAGAAGAGGTCTTTGGCGCGCGCGATAACGTCGTTGCCAACCTGGCAGAGTGGGAAAGGTCATCAAACTGAGCCCGGCCGGGGTGCATCGAACACTTTATTGCCAGGGCAAATAATTATTTTGGATAACCTTGGGATCATCGACAATGCCCAAGCCGTATATGTAATCTTTGAACGTCCAAGGTCCTGCCAACAACCTTCTATTTTTAATGTCGAATTATTCGCACCTTCACGGTCAACCACCGGCCAATAAGCGCTTGTCCACTTCCGCGTGGTGGGGAAATTTTACAATGCCAGGTGGTGGGCTCACATGAATAATAAATAAATCTACAACAGCTTTAAGTTAAAAAACGAAAAAAAAATAATCTTAATGAACACAGATTGTCCCCATTGAATATTAACTACAAACAAGTTGTATTATAAATTATTTACGCATACACTTGGTCGTGTATAAATGTGCGTAAATTAGATCGTGATTTGAATTTTTTGAACAAAAAAAATTTGATTTTATTTTCTTATTTAAAGTAGAAGGAATACAGGACCTTAACCAAATTCGGAACGTTAAAGTGACCTCAGATTTGCTACTGTATAATTTTCTTCACACATAAATCATTTCACAATAAAAGGTCAGGTAAAATTTTAAGTAAACGCTTTTATTTTGTGTTACAATGAGGTTAAATTCGTGTCCTTTTATCGTATGATTCACACTGGAATTTACATTTTTTAAAATTGAATATATTTGGTAATAGTTCTTTTTTATGCAAATATTTTAGGGAGAAAGATCCATCTTCAATGTTAAAAAACCTGCCATATAATGGCGGAAAAATAACAAAGTTGATTTGATGTAGAACGCAAAATATTTTCCACACCAATGTTTGTTCAATCCACTAGGAAGTGCATTATGATGCTTTGTCACAGTTATCTCTAGGTTTGTTGTTAAAATGATATGTTGATATTTTTTATTGGTAAGGTTGTGAAAAATATGTGCAGAAAAGTATGTTGCAATAACTTGCTAATACCGATTTGTAATTGTTTCTATGAGTGTCAATGTGCCAATTCTGTAGCTATGAACAGGAAATCCGAGCTTAATGATATGTTTGCTACTTCTTATCTATATCAGGTTGTATTAGATTGGAATGATATGTTCATTGTCTAAATTAACTTTAATTGAACACCAATAAATATTTCATGAACAACATTTTCAAAATAGATGTAATTGGAAATAAAAGTTAAACTAGAAATTTCCGTGTTAGTGTGATAAATCTTGAAATTAAATTTATGTATAAACACAAAAGCATTGTAAGATGAAACTATAAAGATGGGCAGATTGAGATGGGGAAAATATGTGATAAGAAGTGAACCTAAATAAAAAATATAGGTATTAGAAGTAGAAGAAGACGGTGGAGAGATAGAGAATGCCAAGAAGGTGACTATACTAAATTGGAGAACATAAAACAAGGGACAAGAAAGAATGGAGAAAATCAAAGCTGTGCATTAGAGCTGTAAATTTTTCTATGCGAATTTTAAAAGATATAAGACTGAAATGTATCTTTTGAATAATATAGGAAGCTTTTGAAATAAAAGTATTTTTTAAATTCAATTGTGTTTCAACTATGGTAACTCTGGGTCTGCCGAAAAACGAAGTGAAAGGATTCCGTCTCGATTTCGCCGCGAGAGTGAACACGAACGGCCTTGGCCGTTGCGTTGCAGCCTGTCTGGGTAATTCAGTCAAGGTTCGGGTGCGTTGAACCCACACTTCCTCGGCGTTCGCGGTAGCTCCCCCACTCGAGGGGCCCCCGGAGGAGGAGCGCGTCCGCTCCGGGACCCAATCGGAGCGACTCCGGGCGCGCCCCGATTGGCCGACCGTTCGTTCGCTTGTCAGTGACCTCCAACTTCAAAATGCGATGAACCCGCAAGTTCGCTAAAATGCCGAGGGCCCCCGGTCCCCCACCCCACCTTCGGACCGCGGTCGGATCACAGCGCCCTTCAGGTAGTAGCACGGTCTTTATTTACTATACTCCCGAGTTCTTCAGGCCCAGTCAGTGTCGTGACTTTCACTATCTTCAGTTCCTCCGCAGCATTTGGAAGTGAAACAAGTGTGCCTTGGACTTGACTGCGGAACCGCGATCGCAGACGTCCGTGAGCTTTTGGTCTCTTCTCCTATTTAAGGGGTTGTGACACTTACAAATATCGTTTTGATCTTGTGCTTCTCTCTGTGATAAATCGATAATTTTCATCGATGACAAAAACTATTTTCCGGATTTTACCCTCTTTCATACTTGGATTATTTTCGTGATTTTCTGTGATTTTATTGTGCTTCAAAAATGATCGTTTCACCAGATAGTAGTGTCAGCACCCAAGATATGGTTCAATATCCAGAATCAACAACTACAAATATACCCAATATCCCTCATAGGGAACCCACATTAAACTTAGGTACGTTTACCTTCATCTAAAAGAGTTGCGTCACCGCGAGAAAGACTTTCTCCAATCAGATGTATTAAGTAAGCTCTTGCAGCGCTCGATGGAGAAAGTCGCCATCACGCTTTCTTCTTCCAAAGCCATTTCACCTCTTTCTACTTTTTTCCAACCGCAATTTTATTTTATTTTTTGAATTAATCTACAACACCATTTCTTTTTTATTTGTAGAATTTGATGGAACCACTGTTTTATGCCGAGTTTGCGGTGATAAAGCTTCTGGATTCCACTACGGAGTACATTCCTGCGAGGGATGCAAGGTAAGTTTCTCTAAAACTCATTTTATTTTGTCCCTTACAAAATTAACACAGCCATCGTTATAATACCCTTGATTTTTTTTTAAACGAGGAAATCGAATCTGAAGAAAACCTTGATATTTCGGTTCGTACAATTAAATTTTTTTTCCTCTTCGACTTCACGAAAGGCCACAGGAAGTTAAATGTTTTTCAAGAACACATCTCTCACTTAATATATATATAGCATTTTTAAAGTTTTGTATATTAATTTGGTTGTATTATACCTGTACATGGTTGTGTGCGCAAAAATACGGTTGAAGGTCGGTTACGATGAAGTCAATGGCCACGCGGTGCCTTCTATGCCACTACCGAGTTTTTTTTGGTCTCTGGTGACCTAATACACTCATTGTATTCCAATAAATATTATTTTATGGTTCGCGTTATCTTGGTCTGTGTAAATATTTGAGATTGTAATAATAGTTTTATATCTATTTTAAAGCTCCCCCGATGATTTATCACTTTATTTGAAAAAATTAATTAATCTTTTGATATGAACCATTAAACATCTGCCGGATGTGGAAGAAAATGAATTCAGAATCTCAAACAATCTAAAATTCCAAAATCTGGGTAGAATTTCTAAAAGATATCAAGGTCAGTATACCTGATGCGGATAACACCTGCTTTAACCAATCTCACCCCCTTAATGGAAAACGCACGAATTCGCAACCCTACATCTCCAATCTTTTATACCCTTTCGATCGAAAGGAAGAAGTAAAAAAAACGAACCCTTTTCTCCCACAAAAGATTCTCAAATTTCGATTTCTACCTGTATCAAAAATCGCGTTTTCTCCAAAAAAGATATGCCATCTGCCGAAATATAAGGTAAAATCGCCAACAGAGTACGCGGTTCTTTTAAGTTCTTTACCCTCTCTCGTCCCCCACCACCTTTTTGTTGCCTCAGTTCATCGACTCGGCGAGTGGCGGCGCGCCGGTCGTTGATCGGTGCAATGACCGACGTTCGCGCTTTTGATTCAGCGCCCTCTCGCGGAATCCGGCAGTGTTCGGACGTGTAACGGAAAGTCGCGGTTAGTGCACTTTGGCTAAGCCACGTTCTATCTTTACTTACTCTATCTACAACTTGCGTTTGAAATTTCGCACCTGCCGTTTTAAATTCTATAGAAACGACGTTGCGTTGAAACTCGCTAACGATCGGCGATGATTCTTCTTCGCCGGTTATGTTTCATCGACGTCATCATTATTTATCATCGGGTGACGATGATTACATACACTACGATGTGGCTAAATGTATAAGTTCAGCAACCTTTTGCAACTAGAATAGTTTGCCTTTTATGGGTTACTTTTTTCTTTAGTTGTTATGATATTGATTATAACGATGTAGTGTAGCTAAATGTATAAGTTCAGCAACCTTTTGCAACTAGAATAGATTGTCTTTTGTGGGTTTCTTTTTTCTTTAGCTGTTATGATATTGATATTATAAATTGATTGGGGTCAAAGAACTTATAAGTATAAGTGAATATACATATTAATATGTAGATAAATATTTAGGTTAAATCATACCTAAACAGATAATGAATGAAGATTTTATTTAAAATTTATGGTAAAGAAAAATTATGATTTCCTAGAAAATCAAGTTGGGTTCATTGACCAACATTTTAAACACATAAACAAAATTAAGTAACAGTAAAATTGAAGCAAAACAAATTCATGAGAGGTCAATTTTTTGCGTTTTAATCTTAAATTTTTTTTTTTAATTCAAGATGTTTTAATTAGATTTGTTTCGGTGGTTCCGTTCTAAAATCGGAACGGGGACAGAACGTAATCGGCGCGAAAAAGGGTCCCAACGACATCGCTTGTCCACCGTGTCCGTTCTATTCGCGTCGACGACGAGATAAAAATATTCAGGCCACTCGCCCCGAATAGTGAACTTTGTAATACAGGAATGTATAGTACGGCCGTTGAACTTTGCGAATGGATAGATCATGCGCAAACCGGACCGTTATCGCAATGTAGTGCGGCCCCAACTGCCACCACCGCCGCCGCCGCTGCCTCTGCTCCACGGGCTGCATTGTCGCCGGTACAGAGCCAGACCTAGATTCAAGTGCGTTGACCCGCCGCAAGACGGCGCTCCGAAGAAAAACAAAAGGGAACGCGCCGATTTTCACCAAACGAACCCCGAAACGACCTTCTTCAGGGGATGCAAATTAATTATTTTTTGACCCCAATTTGATTCGATTTTAAGTTCGATGCACTTTGCTGACCTTAGACGTAGGCGATTAAAAACTCCACCCACAATTACAATTCTAAGTAATCTTAGATGATGATTTAACGTTAGGGTTCATTGCCTTTTAAATGGAGTTTTCTAGAATTTATCATAACGAAAATGTAATAATGTTACAAAATGTTACAAACAAAACGGATTATTGATGGTGGATGTGTAGACACAGTAATAGATGTAACATCTTATCGTGATGGGTGGTTGTTCGGGAAGACCGCAACGCCACCACGCGTCGTCAACGACAACAACGACGTTGAGGTAGTGCGAAACGGGGCCACCTATGACGTAACAGTAGACAGTAAGTGACGTCACACGTTCGAGAAATTCACGCGATCGGGCGCAGCAGAGGCGGCGTGGCGTGCCAGGCAAAAGTCTATGACCGGTCAATCTGAGTTGGCTGGGGTTCGTCGACCTCCTCGCCAACTTTGTATATTACCGCCTCCACCGCCTCACCGTGCTGTTTATTAGTTATATACCTATTACGGTGAAACGTAGTGGCCGCGATCCACTTTCGGTAGAGTACTTTTTTTTCGATTTTTTTTTGTTGTAAACAAACGATCGGTAATGTTTCGCTTGAAGTAGGCGGGGGGCGTTCATTTTTTAGTCGTTATTGTATTGCTCAATTTCGAACGGTTTTGGTCAAACTTTTTAGATCTTATGTAATTTTTAACTTTGACACAATTAATTATTGTAAAAGTCAAAAGATTTCTAGATTTTTCTTTTTTTTTTCTTCAATTCAAAATGTAGGTCAATTTGAAATCGAAATGTACTCGTTGCTTCATAATTCTAGAATATTTCATTTTCTGTCTAAATCCCTTTGATTAATTTACAATGCATTAATTTTCAAAAAAATTATGTTTTGATAACTGGAGTTCATTGACCCTTTGAAGTTTCATGGGTTGGTGACCTGCTCCAGCCGCATTAGCGACCCCGGCAGTACCTGAAATATGTGCCACTTTTGTGGCCGTTCATCCCGGTTGAAATTGCACCCAAAAAAATTTTTTTTTTGTACTAGATAATGAGAAAACACGGTGACGTTTGGCGTCTCGCCACTAAAGACTCTAGTAGTCCCCGTTATTAGATTTTTTTAGCAAATGACGAAACGTATCGTTATCTTCGTCTGTTGCGTTCGCTGTTCGAACGAGTGAGACAGAGATCGCCTACTTTTACTTTCAAGTGATCTGGCCTCGCTAGCGCACTTTGGCGGGTTAACAACCGGGAATTGGGTCATCTGGCAAACTGTTGGTGAACTCGCTCACCGGGTTCAGTGTTCTCTCGGTTATCGTGGCGCTTAGACGTGTGCCCCGCTCGATGACTACTATTTCTTACTATAGTGGTGTCGAGGGAATTTTTCGCGATCGAAAATGATGGCTGTGTTGAATTGTACCACCGAGTCTCTTCCCGTTCCCGAAGAACAACATTGTTCTGGGGAGGACTCTAGCTCATCTGGTTGCGATAGCGATGATTGCTTAAATACTGATTGTCCTTCACAGGGTTTCTTCAGAAGGAGTATTCAACAGAAGATCCAATACAGGCCGTGTACCAAGAATCAACAATGTGCAATCCTTAGAATTAATCGCAATAGGTGTCAGTATTGTAGGCTGAAAAAATGCATTGCTGTTGGAATGAGTAGAGATGGTAAGTAATTATTTATTTTATCTTGATACAAAAAAAAAAAATAAATAATTTGGGGTGCTAAAGCTGAATGTAGTGGGAGGGAGGTTAACGGCACGAAATTCGGAATATAGGGCAAATCTGGGGAAGGTGAATGACCTACAGCTGGTGCTGCATCTAACCCTAAATTTGAAAATATTCACTCTTGCATAATTTGAGGTTAACCGCTTGTTTTATTCGTTTGTTTAAAATTGCGAAAACAATAGAAAGTCGCGTTGCGACGAAAGTGTTCGAGAAAGTCTCGTTTCGTAACCGCGAATTTCTTCGTGAGGAGAAATCCCTCGGTCGTCGACTCTAGGCGGGTAGTGCGACGGCCGGCGTCGCGACGCCGCGGGAAGCGCACGCGCCTGCGCCCTCCTTTTCCGAGGTGAACACCCCGCTCACCAAAACAAAGGAGACATCCGAGCTCGCGGTCGATAGCGATTTATTCCTGGCGCCTACCGAATAGGCAACCAAGTGAGCAGTAGTGAGCAGTAGGTGGCGCCGGCGACGCTTTTGAATCAATCATAACCGTATCGCGAGAGAGGGAATAAAGGATGGAGCGAGAGGAGATGACCTTCGTCGCGAAACAACCGAGCGACGACGACGCCAGCGCCGCGCGTCGCGTTTCAAGTTCAAGGGTGATGGAGGGGAAGCCCTGGTGGGGGGGACACGCATAGAGGGGAGTCACGCTCGTCGACCGCTCAGCAATCTGTAGCGAGACACAGTTCGCGTAGTCGGGAATGCCAAGTCGCGAGCTTAGCAGCCCGATATTAGCACGCTCACATGTGATAGGTGAAAGTGCCACCCAGTGCAAAATGTGCGAAGAGTTACCGATCCTGAAGGGGATCCTCAACGGGAACGTCAAATATCATAACGCACGTAGGTGTCTTATTCGCGCCGATTATTCATAATAAAAAATTAATATAATAAAACTCCCTTGGATGTTAAATCCCGCGTAAAGTCCGCTCACTTTCTCTCGAAGGGGTAACGGTCGACAGATGCGAGACAGCTGTGGCACGCGTCATACACCTGGTTGTCCCCTCGAATTTTCGACGTGTGCTACTTACGGTTTCTTACGAACTTGTTCTTTTTTGTTGCAGCTGTGAGATTTGGTCGCGTACCCAAACGTGAAAAGGCTAGGATTTTAGCTGCGATGCAGCAAAGTTCCAACTCCAGGTCCTTGGAAAAAGCTGTCGCCGCCGAACTCGAAGACGAACAGAGGCTTTTAGCCACAGTCGTCAGGGCGCACGTCGACACTTGTGATTTCACCAGAGACAAAGTAGAACCTTGGCTGACAAGGGCCAGAGAACAACCTTCATACACCGCATGCCCTCCAACCTTGGTGAGTATTCGACACGTTATTGATCGAATATTTTAGCCTTGCATTAATTTAAAAAAATTTCTAATTTTTTGTTGTATTTTTGTTACAGGCTTGCCCGTTAAATCCAAACCCTCAACCTTTAACCGGCCAACAAGAACTCCTTCAGGACTTCTCCAAACGGTTTTCACCCGCGATCCGCGGCGTGGTTGAGTTCGCGAAACGTATCCCGGGCTTCTCTCTACTGGCTCAGGACGATCAAGTAACATTGTTAAAAGCGGGAGTGTTTGAGGTGCTCTTAGTCCGTCTCGCGTGCATGTTCGATTCGCAAACTGCGAGCATGATCTGTTTAAATGGACAAATGCTAAAACGGGACTCTATACACAATAGTTCGAACGCGCGATTCCTTATGGACTCGATGTTCGATTTCGCGGAGCGCATGAACTCTCTCCAGCTATCTGATGCTGAAATCGGTCTCTTCAGTTCCGTGGTGGTGATCGCCGCCGACCGTCCGGGCCTGCGCAACACAGACCTCATTGAAAGAATGCACACCAAATTGAAAGCGGCCCTTAAAGCAGCAATCAATCAGTTCCATCCCGGCCAACCAGACATCCTTAACAAACTAATGAAGAAAATCCCAGATCTCCGAACGTTAAACACTTTGCATTCAGAGAAATTATTAGCGTTTAAAATGACCGAACAACAACAAATGATGCAACAACAACATCAGCCACATTTAACTCCAAATTGGGGATCTCCTTTAGAAGAGGAGAGCAGTAGTAAAAGTCCGGCTGCCCTTTCTTGGTCTTCTTCATCTGATGTGACGATGGACGAAGCAAAAAGTCCATCCGGCTCAGTTTCGAGTACCGAGTCGATGTGTTCTGGAGAAATGGTCAATTTAAACGATTATCATCATCAACCTCAACCACCTCATGTCAGTGCGAATGTTGCTAATGCTCCATTATTAGCAGCCACATTATCCGGTGGTATCTGCTTGCATAGGCATCGTGCAAATTCTGGGTCGACTTCCTCATCGGGTGACGATGAATTCGCGTCAACATCGCATCTCCTTCATAATGGATTGACGATCACACCCGTATCCAGGCCTCAACACCCTCGATTTAGAAAATTAGATTCTCCTAGCGATTCTGGCATTGAATCTGGCACGGAAAAGTTAGATAAACCTAGCGCGCCAACATCGGTGTGTTCTAGCCCGCGATCTTCAATCGAAGATCACCATATCGTCGAAGATATGCCCGTATTGAAAAGGGTGCTGCAGGCACCACCTTTATACGATACAAATTCATTAATGGATGAAGCTTATAAACCGCATAAAAAATTCAGAGCGTTAAGAAACAAAGATTCGGCTGAAGCCGAGCCCATCGTGGTGGTTTCACAACAATCCCCACTTCATAACCAGCTGGCGTCGACGTCTCAATCCAGTTTATCGAGTACGCATTCGACGCTGGCGAAGAGTTTAATGGAAGGGCCGAGGATGACGGCTGAACAGATGAAGAGGACAGATATCATCCACAACTACATAATGAGGGTAGAACCGTCACCTCACGTGTCGGCGTCGCCAACGGCGTGTCCCTACAAAAATAACAGTTCGTTATTGCAACCGGCGTGGGCAACAAGCGTTATAACGACAACTTCCCGTCAACCACATATTGTGAGTGCGACGGTTTCGCCACCATCTCCACCCCAACAACAAGATTACGCCCGCCTCTACGTACACCCCCAATCACCCCACTCAACGTCACCGGCGCCGCCACAAGTTCGGTCGCCGGTGTCACCATCCACAACGTTATTGGGGGCAGCTCCAAGTCCGAAAATGGTAGAATTACAACTTGATATCGCGGACCCGCAACAACCTCTCAATCTGTCCACGAAATCTCCCAGTCCGTCTCCACGACCATTGAAGGTTGTCACGTTAGAGGTGTAAAAGAAGCGCGACGTAATGAAATGAATTTTTTGTATGTAAAAAAAGTACAAAGTGGAGTGAGTGACGGACATCACGGTGTGCCACTTTCGGTCGCAAGAAAACCAAATAATTTATTACTGTATATTATGGATGTTGTATTTCGTGTGTGACCCCTTAGAGTTACTCGTCCCAAATCTCCCGCCCTCTCCCCCTAGCTGTATACTTAGCCTATTACTTCCGCCATTACCATACTTCGGGGTGACTCGTATCTGTACATAGTGGACCAACCCCGTGTCGCCCTCAAACTACCTATTTCTTAGTTAAGCATAAGAACAATCACTAATTTAACATTGTAAATTGGATATTTATGATTATGAACGAAGAGGAAACAAAAAAAAAACGAGTTGGTATCAGCACCAATCCTATTCATACAATTATTATTATAATATAATTATTATTATTAAACATTATTAATTAATATATTATATGTGATAATTTTTTTTTCTTTGTAGAGAGAAAAAAAACGTGTATAAAGTTTTTCTTTTTGTGTTACGTATCTCAATTTTTCGGTTTATATCGTCATAATTTTGTTTTTTTTTTTTTCATCATCGTCCATTCGCTGCGTGTTGTATCATTGAACCATTCATCATTCAATCATTATCATCATCATCAAACATCGTTTCCTTCATCCCGTCGTTTTAGGTAGCGGGCCGGAGTTAGGGCGCAGACAGACTGAGAGCTAATTATCGCTCGCTTTGCGCGCTGGCGACGGCTCGGCATCTCTCGAGACGTGACGTTTTTCTGTCCTCTCAAACGGCTCGTACCAAAAACACGTGTAAAGCCGTCACAGAACTATAAATAAACTTGCATAGAAATTAATTACGTCATTTGTCGTTGTAGAAGGGCGTCGGACGACCGATCTCACGGGCTCGCATCCGCGTGTAAAAAAAGAAATTCAAAAAAAAAATAAAATAAACCCTAAAGTTAAAAATCAAGAAACGAAAATCGGCCTCGTTCTGTCGTCCACGACGTAATAGTAATCGTAAATGTAACATTCATCCTGTTATTTTCCTTTTTTTTCTGTAAGTTGGAGAGCTTGTTGAAGATGTCAGAATAAACCATGTCTGGTGATATTAAAATTTTTTGTGTATTATTTTATTTCCTTAATTTGATTTAAAAAGTGTTTTAATAAAAGATATATATGACAAACTAATGAGTTGTTACATATAAATAAAAAAAATCCCATGCTAAAAGTTACAGGTAAGTTAATATAAAAATCTTAGTGAATAGCAAATTACAAAGTGAAATGAAAAGTTAAAAAGAACTTTCTTTTAACTTTGAAAGTAAGTATCATGAATCGTTTCAAAATTAAGTTAAGAACATAATTCTAAAAATTAAGACCATTTTTTTAATTAAAATTTAAAATCAAATTTCACTTTCATTTAAGAAAGCTAAAAGCTCAACGACTTTTTCATCGATATTAACCGCGCGGAGTCAATGCTCGATGAGCGCAGCTATTGGAAAAGCAAAGTGCTTTCACTTTTAGAACTATGCCGCGACAAAAAAAGGCTAAAAAAGAAATAGGAGAAATTCGCGTTTGGAGAAATGATGCGTTTGTGGAATATCAACGGTTGTTTAGAGAGCATTAGTGCTAAATAGAAAACGATTTTTTGCTTTTCAAACTGTTTTTTAAACGTGGATATTATTAAAAAAAAAAGATGTTATAGGAGTGTTGTTCCCTTGGCCATTTCAATGAGTGCCACGTAAAGCTGTTAACAATGCGTTGAGTGTGTATATGTTTGTGTCGATACTCGTTCAGGTCAGGTCACAGGGGCACTTTCAAGGTCAAAAAGCCCTTTTTACACGCGTTTTCAAGGTTGAATGCTTGTTACTCAGCGATGCATTGTCATTTAATTTTTTTATTTTACATTTAAAGTATAAAGTTATAATAATAATATAATTATTATAAGTGTGATATTTAAGTTTCATTATGTAGAAGTGATTATGTATCAAAATAATTCAACATAAGTAAAATCCATGGTGATGAAAATGGAAACCTTTTGACTTTATGATGATTTTTTACAATAAAAAGTTGCCCCTTTTAAGAATGAGGGAGTCGTGTAAACCTAATTAATATAATTAACAGACGATGAGGAATTATTACCTCGTAAAGAATCAATTAAAAATGATACAGAAATCTATAAAAGTTCTGACTTTGACCTAGTTATGCTAGTGTGAGAATAACTCGTAGTAATCGTACTTTTAGATGTTGTATATAGGGAGTATATAGGGACAATTTTCTATATTCTTGATATTTCATTCAAGTTAGTCATTTAATTCATTAATATTTAATTCTTACGTAAATAATTTATTCTTCTTTGTGTAATTCACTATTCATACAAACACACATAAAAGAAAGCCGATAAGAATTTTTTTTTGTATTTAGCTTATTTCCTCACAGTCTCTATTACACAATCGACATATCTACCTCCTTATCCTGAATGAATTAATTATTTTGCTGGGAAGTTTCTAACGTGAAATGCAAAAATTATGATTACTACAGTATATCGGTCTTGGATTTTCAGGTTATAATCTTGTATTAAACGTTTTCCCAAAGATAGGCGGAATACGTTGTGTATAGTCCAATCAAGCGATGAAAACTTTAATTAAATAATGCACCGTCATTTCAAAATATATTGTACATAGTAATATTAATAATATTAATTTTATAACGAGTATTAGGCAAATTTGTTAAGTGTTATGACAATTGAATTTGTTATCGATAATGACTCCACTAGATATTGATATGATCGTTAAAATATCAGGAAAAGTAAATTTGTTTATATGGAAGAGGTTGGGTAACTTTTCAGAAAAACAAAAAAAAAACTTCCTCTTCTTAATTTTACTAAATTATGGCAAAACAAAAAAACTAACGGTATATTTCCTTATCAACAAGATAACCCTTCAGCAGTTCGCTCGACTAAGTAGTAGCATTGCATGGACTCATTGTATGGTCTGGGCATTTCAGAATTTACCAACATCAACAATTCAAAATCTAATTTTAATGAATTGCAAAATGGTATTTGACAACGTCATCGGTCAAAACGATGTACTGGTGAAATTGGGAAAATTAATACACCCACGTTAGAAATTCTGTTTGCTCATGGCAAAATATTTGCTCATTTAGCTTGCACTGATTAATGACAAATTTGCAACTTTCATATATTTATTTTATAGATCGTAGTTAAGTATGACTAAATTTGTTGCAAAAAAAACATGAGTGATTTATTAGAACTCTTGAGTTCTTTTAATTATGGACTTTTTTGCTTTTTTCGCTATGGTTTTAAAAGTAAAATTTTATATCAAACGAATTAATATTTTTTCTATTTTATAGTAATTTTTGCATCAAAATCGGCTTAATATAATACACTTAACCTAATAAGATTTGAATTCCTCGTATAATTACAATCCATTAGGTTCATTTCCCCTTCTCCCTTTAGTTCTGTACAAACAACTAAGGATCAATCGAGGGAAGGAATTGGGCCAGGGATAACGGCCAGGGTTAGGTCCTTTTAATGGGTCAAAAAGGAGGAAATGCGTTCGAAGTAAACTTTCGATGTCAACCGAGGTCAAAATAATCTCTTAATTAATTCGTAATCCCATTTTTAACATTCTTTAACAGTCCTCATCATTTCTAAAAAAATATTTTTGAGACAACTTAATATTTTTATTTTTTTTAATAATGTGTCGCAACATTTGACCCAATTCCCTAATTTAAAACCTCTTTCGAGATAGTGAAACAATTATCATTTGTGGGTTAAAAAATGTGTTCTGGGTTGTTCATAGCTTGTTGACTGGTATTTCATTCTCCGGTAGTATAAGAGAGGTTTAATGGTAGTGTAACGGCAGCCGCAAGAAGTTCCTTTCACCATGTCAGAAATCGTGCCAACAATAACACGATACGTTACGAATCCTAAACCAACCTGATGCGGTTGAAATTTATTGGTGCGCATACAATCTTATTAAAAAGACCGGTGGGCGTTGTTGCGAGCAATTAGGAGTAAACAATAATTATGTAAGGCGATTTAAATGACCCGAACGTTGTAATTGTGTCAATTGTATTCGGTTTGTTCAAGCGATTATTGCGTTATATTCACCAACCTTGATCGAATTTTATTCTCAAAACAATTATTTAATTATTAAATTAACGCAACGATGTATGCAAAATTTTGTTTTGATGGTCGAATTATTATAGATCATATGATTGAGGTGATTTATATCTCTAAAAATATTACGAAAAAATATTGGGTTTAGGCGCAGTTCGATAATAAATCAATAACAGATTTAGTAAACAATTTTTTTGCGAAAATAAAATCGATATGCATCATACAAAACGATTAATTAAAAATGTTAATATGATCTTTCAAGAAAGAAGTCATTAACTTCACCACAATTACATACTTGAAACCAATTAATCGGCCGATTAAGATATGAACTAACCACACGATTGAGCTATTAACCTCCTCAGAAAGCTTCGGATACACCTCCATAACTGCTGAGCGCTTCTCGTTAATTAATAGTCTAAACAGGTCGATTGAACTCTCCGACTTTGAACTTTTACCGTTTAACGTTGAAACGATTCCTATTAAGTCTCCTAAGTTTCTAGAATGATTTTTTTTAAACCAAAGTGCAAAGCTTAAAGGAACGTACTATTTGACATTTATTGTTAGTATTTTCTGGTTCGCTGAACATTCGGGTCAAAGGTATACAACACAAACGTTCAACATTTTTTTTAATTCCTCATTTTTTAGTCCTTCTTCAACTGCAAGAAGCCGTTGATTAATGTATTGCGGTTGGGTAATGTTAATAACTCGTGACGAAAGCCGGTGCCAACTGCGTGAGCTGTCTCATTAAAACCCGTTTTATTCGCACGATTGTGGTGGTGATTGAACTAACATTATTGGTTCGAAATATTAAAAGATTAAGGTTGTTTTGACGTTTTAAAAGTTTTAGGATTAACTTTTAAAATCTGTAAAAAATCGGTTATTGAAAAATAAATAAAATAAATTCCCTCTAAGTATCATGCCTAAAAGGTTATTATTCTAAAAAAAACTGCATCATAATTATTTTCATGGAACAAGAACGCAGAGAGTTAAATTGAAGCAAATTGTGAGCAAATTCCTGATACAGAGTTTGGGAATCGATACGTTCGAAGTATTTACGTAAAGGTTGAAAATTTATATTTGTTCAGGTAACTTTCAGAACCGTGAAACTTCCCGTTATTATTTTGTAAAAGAACCACTTCAACACAATTAAATTTTATTTTTTTTTAGTTTTCACGTAGACACATAAATAATACATACATTTTAAATATTAAAAATAGCTGAACTCGTGTACGGGCAATGTTTTAGAACTCCCTGGTACCTAGAGATTACCTAGAGAAACGAACACAAATGAAACTTGAAGGATATAATCTTAGTGCTGAGAAGACATTCGAGAGTTTGCAAAGCAGTTGGCCGAAAATGAATTATTTATTATGCACCTAAACTGTACAAGAAGTTAGTCAAGACGTATAACATTGTGCATCATGTTTGTGCGAACTTTGGGGACACTGCCATCGTTGTTAAATCATCTTGTTGAATCAAGCATCTTGAAATTCATAATCTAAATTTATTTATTATAACGTTTATAATTAAATAAAGGTTCTCGAATAAAGCTATTATATTTAGTATTTAATAATAGTATTCTACATATACAAACAAAAAACGTTCTTACCTTTTTACAATAAAGTTTTATGGTTTGCGTTGAATTTCTCCTTCGAGATAGTGCTGTAGGTGTTGTGCGTGCATATGTTAGATGAACAACACAATCGGGTAGGAATACCCGTTATTATTTTGTAAAAGAACCACTTCAACACAATTAAATTTTATTTTTTTTTAGTTTTCACGTAGACACATAAATAATACATACATTTTAAATATTAAAAATAGCTGAACTCGTGTACGGCCAATGTTTTAGAACTCCCTGGTATCTAGAGATTACCTAGAGAAACGAACACAAATGAAACTTGAAGGATATAATCTTAATGCTGAGAAGACATTCGAGAGTTTGCAAAGCAGTTGGCCGAAAATGAATTATTTATTATGCACCTAAACTGTACAAGAAGTTAGTCAAGACGTATAACATTGTGCATCATGTTTGTGCGAACTTTGGGGACACTGCCATCGTTGTTAAATCATCTTGTTGAATCAAGCATCTTGAAATTCATAATCTAAATTTATTTATTATAACGTTTATAATTAAATAAAGGTTCTCGAATAAAGCTATTATATTTAGTATTTAATAATAGTATTCTACATATACAAACAAAAAACGTTCTTACCTTTTTACAATAAAGTTTTATGGTTTGCGTTGAATTTCTCCTTCGAGATCCTGCTGTAGGTGTTGTGCGTGCATGTGTTAGATGAACAACACAATCGAGTAGGAATAATTTCTCTTTTCTTAACTTTTAATACTTTTGATTTATACGCTTGGGTTGGGTTGACTCATCTCAGTTCTTGATATTTGAAATCCTGACATTCATGTGAACTGTCATGAGAGACACAAGTTCAATTTTACCTGTTTACACAGTTCTGAGCCACTTCGAACACAATGTTTCTTTAGTGTCATAGATTCTCTTTATTCCAGTAGGATAGGCCAGTTAAGATGAATACCGTCGAGATAGATGCTAATATATTACTATTTTCTTTCGTTTATCTCGTGTCAGTTCATCAAGACCTCGCATTCGTAAAGCATTTGGTTTTAAGTAACTGCCTAGCATTTTTAAATTCACCGGAGTCTCAGACTGCATTTTGTAGGTTTCTGCATTTAATTTTGGTTTCTTGTAAAAATTCTCAGCCAAGTCCCCAAAAATGCAATTACCCTACTAAGATATTGCAGTTCCTTTATTCCATGCTTATTATGAACTATTAGGCCTCACATTGGATCGTTGGTTATTCAGCTTGATAACATATTCTCCTGGAAAATTGGGAGTTTGCTTCCTTTAAATATCAACCTGAAGTTCTCGCAATTGGAGGGA
Source organism: Onthophagus taurus (assembly GCF_036711975.1). Lineage (NCBI taxonomy): Eukaryota > Metazoa > Arthropoda > Insecta > Coleoptera > Scarabaeidae > Onthophagus > Onthophagus taurus. The sequence continues at coordinate 9,925,779 of NC_091967.1, forward strand.
GATGGTATATATCCCATTTCACCGTAGTTGTAGCATTTTGGATATTTCAGCTTTTCAATTTGACACCTCGCAATTCATCTGGCTTTTAACAGAGTTTTAGTCTAAGGTTCATTTATTTGGACGATACCATTTTGTAGCACGTGGCCTATTACAACTAAGTTCTAGCAGTACGTTGTCGGTTTTGACTTTGCAAAATAGCTTTATGGACATCACCGTTTCCTCTCCTTTATCATTTATTTAGGAGCTGACGTAATATATCCAGGTTGAAAATCCTTTCTGGCTACAACTTGAACTCATTTATTTGGCGACAACAAAGCATTCTTGGTTTTCGTTTCTCCCCCAGTTTTAGTTGATAATTAAAGCCATGTTTTTTATTGTTTTAAATTGATTAATAATGTTACTATGATGTCAATAACATTTAAGGTCAAACTAAAATCATTCTTATTTCTTAAAACTAAAACGCTTATTATAATGGAGTTGATTCCAAAAATGTAAACCGTAATTCGATAGTTGTAATTATTTCAATAACAAATTTATTATCACAATTTCAGAGAAGTTTGATGATGAGATGGTGAATCACCCTCGGATAATATCAATTTTAAAGCTTTCAAAAAAATTATGAATTACTATGTTTTAGAGTATTTTATCTTTGTCAAATGGATAAAAATACAAGATATTGTGTAACAGCAATTGAATCGCTGTCATCATCGGTTATAACCAGTTATTTTTTTGAATTATACTTATAGATCTTTATCTTGATTTGAAAAACATTTCATAATTGTTTCGTTAAATCGTTTTTTCCTTTATAATCCTTGATTAGAATAGGAACTTAAGTTACTTGTTTCACTTCCTATTCTTTTATACTATTTCTTTTTACTTAATAATCCAGTAAATATTAAAATCCGAGAGAGTTCTCGCATATGATTTATTTTATAACTACATCGATTAACATAGGCTGTTTACATGCAATAATTACATAACTCACGGCGGTAGAGGTGGCGGTAGTTAGAGAAAGTTGGTGCAACAGGAGGTTGAGGTACAGCAGCCAAACCTAACGAAGTCGGTGACGACGTTTCAGCGACAGTCAAGTATAGGCCCGGGGAGTGTAGTGGCCTACTTGGTGATTTTTCGTAAAAAATCTTGGGCGCTTTGAGTTGAACGGCCATTTACTTTTCTTTCAGTCGCCGATTAACGGCTGAAATATCAGCTAATAATATGCAATCGTTCGGAGTGTGTCCTTCGGCGACGTCTAACAATCATTTGTCTTCGGCGATTTCGCAGCCTTCACCATCGCAATAGTTGGAATACTTTTCATTCTCACATTTTTTTTATGTTTAATCGTATCGAGAAAATGTATCGTAAAGTACAGTTACGGAATCGGTATAAACATAATCACGTTCTTTTACATACAATACGCGAACTAATTTCAATTTGCTTAATACTAAAAGAACTTTATTTATTAAATATAAAAGATAGATATTTTGAGTTAAAAATGAATTTGTTGTGACTACTAAACTATCACTTATCTAGTTTATTCTCATATCAGGTACATTAACCTTAGCATTATTGTCTATCTATGAGAAAATAACAATCGATATTGTAATAAAAAATGTTCGTTAACTATCACTATGTTTTTTACATTCAATGTTTGTGAAGCAAATACTTTATTGAAATACACCAAATTTTAAATTGTTTGAATCATTATTTAAATCCATTAATTAGGCAAAATTAGCATTAAAAAAATGTATTTGCCGCATTCTTAGGCAGCTTAGTAATTTTAGTTCTTTTGAAATTCGTTAAAACCTCGTCACCGTACAAACACGAAGTCGTCCCTCTATCTATATTTTGTATGAATTTATTTTTAACTCGAGAATGTTTTTACGTTAATCGTCGCGATATGACTGACCTTGTTCCTTGACACTAACAAGCAAATCGTTTTCAACCTTGGCTAGATAAATTTTCAATTACTCGTTCTCGGTCGCATGATGTCCGCGTGTACTTTACTTTATTAGCATATTTTATCTTAAACTACAATAACTACAATTATATATTATCTATAATTTCTTTTTAACTTGTGTATGTACACTCAAGTATTTCAGTTTGTGCAGGATTCTGAATTTTAGAATCTACAGTAATTAAACTTTAATTTCGTCTGAAATATATTTTATATGAATGAGATGTTCATTTAGCAAACTATAACATGATTTAGTCTATAGATAATAATTTTATCATCAAGATAAAATTATTTTCAAAGTAAACATAGAACAAGTTCAATAACAAGAAAGATTATCGTAATATCACCTTCAATAAACATTAACTAGTATAAAATTTCAAAAAATAAATAATGATTAATTGGCGCCAAGTTATTTTATCTTCCCTTCGTAATACAACACCCATAAATGATAAACATCATTTTCCTTAAAGTTATTTCCAAGAAGGTTAAAGTTAAATAGTTTACGTAATAAAATCCTTTGTTTTCACTTCGCATCATACTTAAAATGACAAAGACTGAAAAACGATCAATTAAGAAGGTTGACCGTAAATTGTTCAAGTCGATATTTATTCTGTTAATTAGCAGTATGGATAAATCGCGGTGGACTCATCGATCCCAGAGCTTCCGGTTAACCATGAACGGCGCGTAAACCTTTTTATCGGTAAGCGAGACCGAGGTTGCCTTCAGAGGACGCCAGCCTCTCTTTGATTTGCTAATGAAACGAAAACATTGTCAGAGAGATGAGGTCGCCTCAGCAAAACTTTTGTCTAGCGACCCGTAAACTCACTCAACTAAGGTCGGTATGAGGCTAGAAGGAGAAATTTTGTAATGCAAATCATGATTCAAGGCGAACATATTAAAATATTCATCAGCTTTTTTTCCTTGATAAAACTTTGAAAACGTAACAAAAATTTATACTCTCACGTCACTTAAAAACTCATTTCCCTTTTTAACACTCGGTTACGCAAGATTTATTAAGTGCATGAAAACAACAAGAGATCTGGATTACGCATTATGTGCATGCTAACGCGAAATTAGTGCTTCCATTGATTACTTTCACTGTTGTGTTAGATATATAGTCTTACAAGGAAAAGAAAGAGTGGGATAGAAAATATGTACGATGTGTGCGTCAACGATTTGCCAAACGCCGTTCTCGCAATCGCGACAACTAAAAGTGAAGACATTTGCTTGAGCCATAAAATTAAAAGAGAGGTCGTTGGTCTATTGCCGTAGGTCTTGAAATTAAATCAACCGTTCGTTTTAAATGTTGCGTTATAGAATGAGTGCAATATTTTTTGACAATTATGTATCCGTAAATTACTTTTTGGATTAGTTTAGAAGTTAATAAAAGAAATAAGATGTTGAGTTGTTCTGCTATTTTTGGCATAATTTGTTAAGACCAATCTACTTCATATTGATATAATTAACTTGATTGATGTCATCATTCATTGTATTAATGCGAAAGGACTCAACTCTATTGAGTTATCGTCTGACAGGATTGTTAGTACTACCAATAGGTCCCCAGGTCATTGATTCCATTAGTTGATTAGTGCAACTATGAAATTCAATTCCAGTTTAATTTGATTGTTGGTTGTATGAAGTAATTATCCCGATAAAGATACAGTTTGTGCTGCATTACTTGAAAGCGGTATTTTCGCATTCATTATTTGTTGATATGTTTGAAATAGAATCTGCTTTTTTAATCCTCCAAAATCTTCAAGAAGAATGAGTTAGTTGTGAAAAAATCTCAGAATCTCCACTCATTGTAGTACAACGTTTATAGGTGTAGAAACATGATCTAAATAAAAGAAAATGTAATGCATTTATATAAGAGAACAAAAATTCGTAGAAGTGGTAGTCTACGAAATTAAAGTGTTAGAGCAACCTTTAATCGCTTTAAAAAAGAAATCGAAGAGATCCAGATCCAATGGTACATGACATGCACCATAATTCCTGACTTAAAAAAATCATTGAAGCCAAAGTGCTGAATCGGCCAATATTTATCCTAGCTCAATTCGAAAGAGATCCATAAAGTGACAAAATCATCACTGAAAACGTAATGTTGAGACATTGAACACAGTCGGAAAAGTGATGCCCAGGTTGGCATACAATGATGAGTTCCGAAAGTTGAAAAAGTAAAGAAATTTTAACAAAGATGATCCACAATCTAATAGGCATTATCACATTTGATGATTCTGAGTAACATCTAGTAACGAGTTATATGGTCAAAAATAGATACAAAATAATGCGTCAAGGGTCTTATACAGGAAGGATTAAGATTGAAGAACGAAAAAGTTAAAGAGAGCAAAAGTACGTGTCAGTTTCGTAACATACTGAGTTTTTGATAATCTCAGTTGAAGATTTTTGCCAACCTAACAACTCAGGGATTAACCTTTTGAAATATGGAAGGTTTAATGAAGTACTAGCAACTCCAAAAGTTTTCGTGATGACGTACACTGATAGCCTGGTCCTACTGGAAGGAATTCCAGGTTGGTAGAGATTGGGGGTGATGGAGGTTTCATCTCCATCTCGCACTTGAATTAACTTTGCGAAAACATATTGGTTATAATCGACAGTATTAGAATAGATTTACGGGTAGCTATAAAATAGGGCCTTAACAGAAACGTCCTAAAGGTAATCTATAACAGTTCATCTCCATACACAGATTAATACTTTTGGGAATGATCCTGCTTTGTAATAAAGTTTTTATTGATGTCTTACAGATTTTAAGAGCCTTAAATATTTTGTTGAATTTTGTTGATTGGATAGGCTAATTTGAGGTTGAGGTTAATTTGTTTAGATTTATTTTCTAATCTTATTTTTTTATTTTTATGATCATCGTCGTAGCACCCCAACTCCCTAATTATACACTCTGTATAACTTTTTTTATTTTTAATATAAAATAAAGATTTTGTTTGGTTCAAAAATAATCAGTGTTTGTTCCGATAAGATATAAAACGCCGTCGGTTTCCAAGCTTCCAAGGCCAAGGTCGCAGATATTTACCTCATTATCGAACGTTCCTTTATGCCATCCGACTAATAAAGTCATCAGAAACCAGGGCAACGTAGTGCGTAGTTAGTAAATTGCGATATGCGCAAGACGAATCGATCATTTTGAATCGAAATTAGATTACATTTTTCCTCGGCGTTTTACCTTCCTTTTACACTATTGAAAAGAAACCTGTCAAGATTTCATTTAATCATTTCGGAAAAATATCGTCTCAACTCTCAATGTCATGTGTGAAATATTTTAGACCTTTATCGTCCAGACCTTGTTTACGTATCACAAAAATACTGATAAATAGTTTGTTATTGTAAAATGACTTTTAATTAAATATTTAAGTAAAAGCGGAGTTTTTAAACTTAAAGTAATGTTTGTAGATTACACAAATTTGAAAACGTTTACTCTTTTAAGCATGACCTCGTATTACCGGAAAACTAATATTGGCGTAGCCTCAGTTTATGATAGGTACTTTCAATTGTACTAAACTATAAGTTAGAGTTAGAGCAAAAAATTATAAATCGTGTTACAAAACTGAATTTTGTAATCGCAACACAGATTTAATAAATTATAACCCTCGTAATTCGTTGATTATTACACAAAAAGAACTAGACCGCCCAAGATATACCACTTATAAACGTGTTATTACGATGATATTTCATTTTGGAGGTTATACGTAGATAGATATACCTCTTGGGAAACACCGTCTACGTACGGTATTTATAATGAGCCGAACAATACACATTTCATGTTGCAACGCGTAATTTTACTGCACGTATTTACTATTGCGAGAGCTGCGTCGTTTATTACTATAAAATGGGACGGTCGTACATCGATTTCTTGGTGTTTACGTTCTGCGACAACTCGAGTATATTACATAGCCTGTAATTACTAAGCTATGAACTTTATTTATTAGCTAAACATATTTGTATGGCTGCATAATATTATATCTATTTTTTTTAATGTTTTTACAACGTAGGTGTATTTCATGTAAGATATCAATCTAAAATTATTTAGTAGTAGAAACATATCTGATTATAAAAAGAAATGTAATTTGATGGTAATCCAGAAAATATACCTAAAAATTTAACGGATCTAGCTGATCGTAAAGTTATCTATGTAGTGCTGAGTACAAAACACTTGAGGAAAAGTTTAGTTTAATACATCGACTGTTAACGATGACACTAATGAGTAATACCTATATAATTTGTGGTTACTTTTTTGTATTTGTTGCAAAAAAGAAAATCTTAATAAACACTTCGTTTATTTTTGAAGTGAATATGAATGAAATTACAACGTGGCGAAAAATTCGTATATCTGAAGATAAGGTTTTATTTTTAGTCTAACCAGTCACCTAGTTTGCACGCGATGATGCTCGTTTATCAGAACCAAAAAATCGATAAAATAAAGCTTTCCACGAACACAAACAAACAACACCGCCGTCACCGTTTCGGTATAAAAATGCACTCAATGATAAGCCGAAAATACACCTGGCGTATTTTCGACATAACACGTCGATAAATAAATTAATTAAAAAAAAATCTAATAAATAAAAATAAAAGGAGGACACGGAGTGTAAAACGTTCGTAAACTCTAAATGAAAAGAAGTCCACTTTCTCACTTTCCCTTTTAAGCTCAACCGTGTCGTTTTAAGCTGACTCGGCACGAAAGAGAAATGTTGAAAGCCTGTCGGTGAACTTAGAAATCGTTGGTTTTCTTGATTTTAATCCTAATAATTGCAGGGTTATGGTGTAATAGTGTACAGTTTTGATCGATTGAAGTTTACCTTTTGATCGAAACGTAGAGATATGTTACCCAATATTGTGCCATTTGTAACCGTATATCGAAGACAATCTCTATTAACGCACGGGGGCGTACGTACGTTGTAATAATTGCGACCATAAATTTCTCACATACTCCTGGCTTAATAGATTAGAACGCATACCGCACGACCGTTTCCTACAATTATTACTGAATAGGAAGTGCACCGTTTCATTACTTCTTATGTACGCTAGCGTGTGTTTATGCAATTTCCGTCATTATTTTTCAATTATATTTCTTCTATAATGAAAAACTAATCATCGCAGTTGAAGTGTTTTCATATTTTCTTAGGGTGACACAGTGCTCCTGATATCTAAGATGGTTTCATCATAATCTAGCTGATATTGTATAATAAATAGATATTCCACAAATATATTTTGTAAAAGAGAGCTTGAATCTTAGCGTGCTATACCAGAATTGAAGAAAGTGGCAAAAAGTGTAAAATCAATACAGTTCCATAGAGGCAGGAAAAAGATGGATTTTGGGGAGCAGCTTTTATTGAGTTTCGGGAATTAGAATACCAATATGCCAAATTTCTGAACGTTTAAAGTAGAAATGGGCAAATTGATGGTTAATCTTATTTACAACCAAGCATCTATGTAAACTGTTCGATCTACTTAACTAGCATTCCACGGACTTCAATAACCACATCTATGATTCCTTTTAAATACCATTTCCTTTCAGATATGCCGTCCCTAAGTAACGCATAGCCAAGACATGCAATTTCATGCGTTTTGTAGAAAGTTAGTTATGTTTAAAATATTTTTGTTATGAACAAAGCATAAAAGCTATTCTTGTTACGTCTATGCAGACGATGCGAAGTTGGTGGAGAACAAGTAGGATTTCGGGAGGGGACTGTACTACTTTAATAAAACAGCAAAAGAATGTGGCAACAAGAAAACAAATAAGTACCTCGAAGACACCAATCAGATGGAAACTTATGATCATACACCAGGAAGTAAGGAAGTGTTGAGACGAAAATAATGCCAAGTTGCGAGATTTACAGGACAGCAATTAGACCAATACTACCTTATGCAGCAGAAACCCAACCCAAGACATTCAAACAAAACAGAATATTACAGATTATAGAAATGGAAATGGTGCATAGAATAGCTGGAAAACATTGATGGACAGAGAAAGAAGTGAGAATATCAGACAACTATAAAGAATAGATAACATCCTAGAGTACAGAGTAATCGCATAACAGAGGAACGAATTGTGGTAATAACGCGAGATAAATCACTATCAGGACAAAATAGCATCTGAAAACCCAAAAAAAAGATAGAGTGACAACTATCTACGTCAAGTTTGCTGATCGATATTATCATTGGCATAGACTAGATTTATTTTCCAGATTTCGTAACTCAACAACTTTCTCCTTCCCATATAAATTTCTTTAAAACTCATCAAATGAATCAATTTTAGAATATCTATTTATAAATGATTACCAAAGTCGTATAAATACTTTGGAAAGTAAAAAAAAGGAAAATAAATAAATTCCTTTGGAACATTTTATTTTATAATGTCCAATAACAATTAACTATTTGGTAATAAATCGATTGGCAAAGACAAAAAGTAATGTTTCGCAAAGACGTTGCGGGGTCATTCGCTTTAACATCAACACGCGCTCCATAAAAGTGCAAACAGTTGTTATTCGCTTCTTGCTTTCCTACTACTTAAACGCGTTTTGTAGTACATGTTTACGGCGACGCGGTTCGTTACTCTTCGATGTTTGTTTGATTTTTATTTGAAACCGTTTCTTATTGCTGACTTCATTAATGAATAATCTGGAGCTATTAAAATTGTGCTTTGTAATTACTTTGTATATTGGAAACACGATATTTCTTGTAATAAATTAACTTCAAAATAGTTAACACGAATCTATAACACACTCATGTTGATCATCAAACAATGAAACAAAGTAATAAGATGTTATTACAGGTTTTAATTTTCAGTACTCCTTTTACGGATACTTTGTAGTCTAGCCTGACAAGAAGTGCAGATCTCGCACTTTAAAGTGTAATATAGACCGCGATGTAAACGAACTCCAAGTAGCACATTTTCAGCTACGTCGTAGCGGTCGTTTTGCGTCGGTATTGTTCTATTTAGGAGGCGTTTCTGTCAGCACACTATTATCTATTAATAGAAAAATATTCGCATATGCTAACAACAAATCCTTGGGCCCACAATACTGTCTCTTCTTGTATCAACATTTCGCAAAATTGCATCCTTTGTTACTACCAAGTAAATATTTTCTATTCGAAATTATTAATAGCTAAGAAATTAATTACTCTCGTAATTAAACTCGACGCGATTTTTGTTCGACTTCAATGATGACGACGTTATTGTCAATTTATAATCGACGTTGAGGTTGAAACCAATAAGAATCTTTTTTTAATATAGATGAAAATGTGAAAAAAAAATGGCTGTCGAGTTGTGATCGATCAGGGTCGCGATTTGCGCAAGAACCCCACGTATGTTTACAGGAGGGCACCAATGTCGTTTATTTTTATAGGCGAATTAGGTCAGCGGCTGCGACCCCGGAATCTTGACTGTAAGTAATTCATCCTCTCGCCCACAATAATAGTTAATTAACTATGGCGCCACGTTGATATCGATTCCAATTATTCTCAAAATCCCATCCAAAATGTACCTATTATAACGTATACGTAAAGAATAAATCGTTTCTGGTAGTGACACATCGGTTTAAAAATCAATAGGAATACAATCAAACCAATTTACTAAAACAAGCTTTTACATTTTAAAGTATCTACCTTATGTAGTAGATAATACAATAAAGATATACAACAATCTAACGCTGAATAACAACTAAAACAAGAGCTAACATTAACACTAGACCTAGAAACATTCTGGTTTAGCTGCACGTTTCTCAATACGGCTAAACCGGAATGATTCTAGTTCTAGATCTTGTATTACTTCTAGTAATAGTGCAAAACTAGAACTAACACCAGACCGAGAACTAGAAACATTGGGATTTAGCCGCACGTCTCTCAAGACGGCTAAACCTGAATGATTCTAGTTCTAGGTCTTGTGTTAGTTCTAGTGATAGTGCTAGTGTAAAATTATAACTAACACTAGACCAAGAATTAGGGTTTAGTCGTCTTAAAAGACCTACGGCTAAACCAGAATGTTTCTAGTTCTAGGTGTAGTATTAGTTCTACTTTTAATTCAATAAAAATCCACAACATTCTACCGCTGAATAACAATTAAAAACTAGAACTACCGTCCTTGATTTATACATCGTGTAGACACAACTCGGGGAATACCAAAAGTTGGATTCTATGTATGAGCGCGATTTTCATCTTGTATAATAGATCCTTGCAAATGATCTCACAAGCTTTAATGATCTCTAAGAATAAACACTCAGTTTTCGACGTTTTTCTGTCTGTTGCATTTTATTAGTTCCTATGTATATTTTTTATTAGGATGAATCATGAAGCGAATCATACCCTTAAAATCTAAGAGATCCATTTAAAAACAGAGTACTCAGCTAATGGGGTGCCCGAGTATGTGGTTGGTGTTACAAACCACTGTTTTGTTTACTTTTACAACTTTTAACAATTTGTTTTTATCATATTATATTTCAACCATTTTGTGTTTCTATGTTAGTGTATTGCACGTTAACTTTTTAAAAGCTTTCTTGTGAGTTAACAATTCATGTTCTTTGATGGTTGGCTCATCGTGTACGCCCCATTAAATTTTATAATGATACACTGCGTTTAGTCTCATGTTTAAAGAATACTGTGTTGCATTTTAATTAATTTTTGATATTTATTTTATGTAGTATAATTTTAAATTACCTTCGTAGCGCTTCAATTGCTTGAATAATACGTTTGTTTATAAATTGTTATAATTAGCTAATCTCAAGTTTTCTTCAACTCCGTGTTTTTAGTTGATACAACAAACACCGAAGAGATGACCCCCTACTATTAAACTTATTCTTTTCTTAGTCATAATTAACTAAGATGTGTTGAATTCTGTTTTACAACATCTTGATAAATTTATGCGATAGATAAAAAGCTTAAAATTGCTATAACTCCTAGATAGTTTATCATAGCAATATTGCAATATAAAAGAAAATATACAAATTGGTTTAAATATTTTTAAGATTTGTTTATTTTTAAGTCCTGTTTGTCGACATCATTTTATACGACGACTTAATCCAAAAGATAAAAATACACACATTCATTCTTTAGAAAAAAAGGGGAGAAACGCGCTCGCAGTGTCGATTAATCAGGTTTTTCAACTCGACGCAAAACAACGATAACTCGAGGGTGGATTATTTCGATTTTTAAACAGAACGGGACAAAAGGTACTTTTTCGAGAACAAGACGAATGGACCTGTTAAGCGATTAAGAGGCAAATTAGGGCTGAGATGTACGCGACTGGTGGTGTCCCCGCGGGACTTTTATTTATGGCCGGCAGTAAATGGCGTGGACGTAAAAATTTGTAAGGTCCGACGCCCAGCGCTCGTTTGTCAGCAATGCGCCGCGACGCCGACGTCCCGATTTACTGCGCGGCTCACGCCTTTATAAACAAATTAATTAAGACGCCCGATTTTGGCAACGAACGTACAAATATTCGTCCCTGACTTTGACTTGGTACCCGGTTTATTTGTTGGTGAAAGTTCTGTATAAAACCGACTTATTCAAACCGTGACACGTGGATTTATTTTTGGATACCACGTGGTTTTCTACAATTGCGTTGAATTTAATTGAATCATTATCAACTTTATTAAATCACAACAATTAATCACTCAATTTAAATATTTATTTACAAGATATACTATAAAAGCAGAAAATTTTCTATTATAATTTACATAATCGAAGAGTTTAACTCTTTTCATTCTCAGCTGCTTCCCAATCATTTACGTCGGCCGCTACTCGAACGGTGATAAATTATTCACAATCCATAGCTTGAGGCGTATTCTTCAACAACAAGAGATTGCAATCGAACGGAACGTTAACGAATTGCGACCGCAAACCGTAACGGATTAATTCGCTGAGTGAAAAGGATGAAATAAAAAAATAAAGGTGCGCGATCGTTTTCCCGTTGGGTTTAATTTTTATTGCATTGTCGTATCGTTAATTGTTAAATATGTCATAAGTAGACAAAAAGTTGTTTAATGCTTCAGTGATAAGAGAGCAAAATCAGTCAATCGTTGTTAGCAAAAACCGGGAAGTTATCAATATACTTACTACTAAGGTTAGATGATGTCAAGATTATAATAAATAACTTATGTATAACTCTGCAACATTTTATGCATTTATTTACGTATGTAACTGATGCCAAATATAAAGGGAATCAAGCCAACGACAGCTGCTGTTCTAATTTCCCAGAATTGCGGAGAAAGAGGACACCAGGTCATATGTAAACATGGTCATCACATAATTACACCTTTATCATTGGAAAAGCGATTTTTTAGTAGATAAGAAACTAATTTAATAACAAACACATTTTATTAGATTTACTTCTACCTCCTCCAATCATACACAAAGCGATTTGTTACAAATATGAAAAACTTTTAGAGATGAATCTTAATAAATGACTAACAAATGTAAATGATGGAACAGATACTTGGGTTGGGTTGGATTATTTTATGGACGATCAATCAAAAGTCAATTTGGATGTAATTTCGAAATGTATGTATCATATAAGGTCAACCTGTGTGTTATCCGCAGGAAAATCAAAAGTATTTCAGAACAATATATTAGTAACAAAGAAACCAGGAGAATATTTTGCAACTAACTGGTAAACTTTAAAAAAAACTCAATTCAAAAAATGAGATATCTCAATGAGTGTAAAACATATAATTCGTTTTTTTTCTATAATACTTGTCAATGTAAATTTTTTAGGGTTTCTATTGGTATTATCTAAGACCCTTATAAAATTTATATTGTTTTCCTGAGTTTTAGTAACATTTTCAGTAACTAAATAGTTGAGGTTAAAATACTAATAAATTTTTAGATAAATACGATTTAACAAAGTAAAATTAATTAGAATTAAATAGAACAAAACACCTTTTCTAGGTAAATAAATGGCAAATAAACGCCCCACAACATTTTTTAAGCACCTTTTTTTTTGAATAACGAAAGCTAAAACGTCAGTGTGACATATTTATTTCAAAACATGATAAAACAAAACTCCCTGTTAGTTTCGCCAACTTTACAACAATTTGGCAGGTATTATAGAAAAAAAATGAACTTATACAGGTCATTTCAAGATTTTCACCTTGCCGACAATGTCAAAGGTTTTTGATAAAGAATAGAAATCTACATGGTACTCATGCAAATCATAACTTGGCTTGAACACAAAACACAACCTGAAAAATAAGTTAGTGTCATGAGGCCAGATATATATATTCATGGATACTCACGGTATAGTTGCATAGAGAATAGATTTTCATACTTCTAAAAAGCTGATATCAGACAATTCAAACTTTGACCATGGTGGAATCTTTTCTGCTTACCTGAGCAGTTAATCAATAGTCTGCAAAACATGAAAAAAATTTTGCAAAACAACTGAAATTTCATAGACCTTCAAAGTCGAGTTGTAGTTGTCATGTTCGTCTTAGTTATTTTATTTATTAATTTATTTAATACATACAGTTGAGCGCGGAAACGGGACGAACCCAATGTTGTCAATGTTTATTTATTTGTCAAAAAAAAGTTTTTGAACAGACGTCATACAAAATACATATAGTTCGTTTTTTTTCTATAATACTTGTCAATGTACATTTTTTAGGGTTTCTGTTGGTATTATCTAGGACCCTTATAAAATTTATGTTGTTTTCCTGATTTTTAGTAACATTTTCAATAACTAAATAGTTGAGGTTAAAATACTAATAAATTTTTAGATAAATACGATTTTAACGAAGTACATATTTATTGTAAAAGCGTTTTTTATGCACCTTTTCTTTTTGAATAACGAAAGCTCAAACGTCAGTGTGACATATCTATTTCAAAACATGATAAAACAAAACTCCCTGTTAATTTTGCCAACTTTACAACAATTTGACAGGTATTATAGAAAAAAAATGAACTATATGTACATACTTCAACAATGAATATCTAATTGGCTAAACTATCCAATTTTATATTAACTAGTAAAGCAATAACTGTTGTTTCCACTTTTGTGATCAGATTGGCCTTAAAAGAATCTCGAGAATATTTGTATCTGAATAAATTTTATTAATTACTACTATTATTATTTCAAACTCACATTAAACATTAAAACCAAACTGCAAACTCGCACTAACTTTAATTAAAGCTGACGTAATATAAAATTAGGGAAATCCCCTGTAGCTCTGTATTGATCTAGAAATTCTCGTACTTTGTCTCTCTTATTGCAAACGGTAGAATAACCTATAAAAACCGATTACTCATGAAAACGCTTGAAACGAGTACGATTCATCGAGAATAACATCGTTGTTATCACATAATTTCGTTTTATCTATATATTATATATATATATATATATATATATATATACATTTATACATATATATATATATATATATATATATATAAATGTAGTTTTTACTAATTATGAACCAACATGGTACTTTACAATAACGAAATCTCCTTTTCTGTAACCTATGCATAGTATCTTATTAGATACGTAGCATAAGCAAATGCCAATCGTGGCAACGCCAGAAATCTTCGATGTTTTATTTGAAGGTCGAAACGTTTATAATATAACGGTACGAAAATATGATCCAGTAGTTTCAGCAATGAAGTTTAAGGTCACGATCGTTAAACCTGGCAAAATTCCCAACGCGTCGTATTTAACTCAGAACAAATTTACGTTTACTTTAAGCTATGATGACTACCTATTCAAATTACGAATGAGATGTCATAAAATATGTTTTTTATTATATTTTTAATATAAATCGAGTTTCATACTTACGTAACCTTTATTACTACTTAAAAAGTAATCAAGAACTGATTGTAAATATTTAGGAATGATTCAATTTATTCTTCACATCTAAAAAGAAAAAGTATTGAAAAAGAAATGAGAAATAAAAAAAAGTTATTGCACTGTTTATTAAATACAATATGGTTTACATCACATTGCATTTTTCGTCCTATATTCAATCTAAACGCGTGTTTAGTACTCAAGGTGATCGGTAAACAATTTATAAAACGAAATAATTACAGTTTTATTACGTTCTGAACGTGGAAACTAGTGAAAGAGCGATGAAGCGGAACGTCGACCTCAAACAAATCCTGCGATAACCGAGTGCTGCTGGGATATTGAAACACGATGATACATTTTGCCTCTCGTTATCGCTTCCCTTTACCTTGATCTGATTTGGCCAATATAAAACATGTGCGCCATCAACACACATCCTCCTTTATAATGGAGATTACACACGCATACTATCAAGGATTGTTAAATATTATTATTATAGTAAAGTTGTGTTTATCTTCGAGTAAATAAAGCAGTTAATTGGTTTTTAAATAGAAATGTAAATTAGGTATACCTTTCGAGGTCGACACGGTACACAATTTCGCCCGTGACCTCTTTCGTCCCGAAACGTTCTTTCTTCAAATCTCGGTGCGCGCTTTCTAAAAATGAGCCGCCGACAATTTTTCGCAGCAAAGATAACCAATCGCTTAGGAACGCCAAATTCGTGGTTCTCCTTTCTTTGACCAACATATACGGCGTCAAAGCAATTGTGTTACACACACGCATTAGCTGGATAGATGAGAAGAAACGAACCCGCGAAAGTTGGTCAGGAGAGTTTTATTCGAGGAATAAATACGATTAAAACGGTCCTCATTTACATACATGTATGCTAGCAATTCTACGGCAGTAGATGTTATAGTCACGGAATGGACGGTCTACTGGGTAAGCAAGTGAAAGTAAAGGTGTTTTGTACAATCTCCTTTTCCTTTTTTTTCGTCTAAGATACAATCTCTTCCTAAATTAAACAACTTTTTAATAAAAATTATCGCGTTAAAGTTCACAACCTATTCAAGAGTTTATTAATTAATTCTAACACAAAAGGAAAATTCTGATGTAACTTGTAAGAAAAGGGTATTCAATATTTAATGTATTAACAAATAAAGATTTTTGTCTAAATAACCACAAAACTAATTTTGTAGTAAAATTATGAGAAGGGAAAATCGCTACATCATGTTCAGTCATCCGACATAAGCCAGGGAGTTTCTTCTACGAACGTTTAGCTTTTGGATTTTCGTCATAGTTATGGCAGATACTTATTAATCCTCTCCTCTTTTAGTGTCATCTCTATTTAATTTTGGTTCCACTCATCTTTTTCGTCTTGGAATTGTCAGTCATTGCCAACTTGTATATAGAGATATGTAAAGAAACTGTTTTAAAACCTAGTTCTTGAATGTGAACCCAAACACAGTGTGAACTGAAAAAAAAAGCGCATACTAATAAACTTCATCATTATTTCCACTATTTCCAGAGGATGACCAGAGAGGCTATAAATATTTATTGTTGCAAGCATAACATCAACAGAGAGGTTGGTACAGAGCTCAGCTAAACATGTATGGTGCAAAAGGTTGCAATTTCGCACCACGAACGTACTAGTAGTCACTCTGTTATGCACAGTACTAGAAACACATTGGACAGAATACTTCTCAATGAAGAGCAGTTCTCAAAAACCAATGTTTGTTTTCTCGATATTGTTGAATATTCTTCTTACCAAATAATAGAGAGCTAGTTCTCACGAATTTTCATTGTAATAGGGCCACATACGAAATCCACTTCCTTTTAAAATGTTCTCAAGATCTTTGAAAGAACTAATCTGCTGCTTAATCTTTTCATATAGTTCACAACTTCAATCCAGTTAGATCCAGCTACATATGTATATTGATTATTGCATTGTTGTTTGCTAATGATGTATAAACCATTTGTTCGGTGTTAAAGTATTAACTACTAAAAACAGAACATTAAATTTGTTTTAAAAAAAACTCTCAAAATCCTAAGTAAACTCAAATAATTTTAAAGGTCTTGAAATTCTCTCTATATTTATTTAGCAATCTTATTCGTTCAAAATTTATAATCTGGCGCAAATAGTAACTTACGCCACGTACAGCAAACAAAATGTAAAAAAAATGACGTCCGATTACGACAGTTTTCTTATCAAAACCTTGAACGCTCGCGCGAAATCGTTCGCGATATCGCGCCCTGCCGAAGTAAATATTTTTGCGCCACGTCCGACTTTGACCTTTGCCCAAGGTCTCGCCGGAGGGGCCCCCGACAAAAGCCTTTTTTACGAGAAAAAGTGTGAAAAAATAGACACCGCCGAAAGTTCGCGGTAAACGACACCGTTTTCCGAATCTCCGGGCCAAGCCATAAATTATTCTGAAGGACGATTTAAGACAATTCTGAATCTCATCCAAAAAAAAAGCGAGTTACAACTATATTTTATTATTTTAGCTTTGATGAGCGAGTTATGTTTGGTATATTTAGTTCCATTATTTAGTTATAGTCATTAAGTATTTACAAAATGACAACCAATCATCAACAATCAACATATAACCGTTATTACAAGGCAAGGTTATCTACAGTACAATAACAATTACACCTTATGTGTACTTTATGAATTATGCATCGGCAATTGTATGGGCATTTAATTGATTTGTTAAAGAACCAGAAGTGGGCGTAAGCGCGTGTTATTACGCAATTGAACTCGTACGTAAGATGAGTAACGCTGTTTGTGTACGGACGTGAATTAATGTTTCATATTTGAACGAATTTCTTTAGTCATCAGTTGTTAAAAAAATTCTTTAATTTTTAATATAATAATACCATCTTTCTTTGTAAGTTTACGGGAACGAGTCCAATTTAACAAACACTAATATCTGGCATCGCTATTTTCGTACGTGCCAGACCGAAAATTGTTTATATCGCGACCTTGGCAAAGGCAAATCAAGGAGTTATCAACGTAGACGGAATTTGCTCTCATGATTATGGTGACGTCAACTTGTTGTCGTTTCCAGGTATTATAGCTATGTTAAATGAATAATATTGATTTAATCATTTACCTCAATAACAATTTTCATTAATTAATTAATATTCAACAATAAAAATTAAATGGTTTTTCAAAATATGTAATGATAAAACAATAAACAAAACATCTTATTCGTTGTCTCTCGATGGTAATAAAAACGGTACTTAACGATTAGACAGATCCTTTTAAGAAACCGCGGCTTAGTATATCAATTAGTAATAAAAATATGTCTTCCATAAAGCTGTACAAATGTTCCTCAGTGATGTCCGAAAAAGTGCTAAAGAGCGCTAAAAATACGCGACGTAAATCCACTGGCTTTCGCACTTCTGACAGTTCGCGAAAAAGTCATCTTGAAAAATCATCAGATGGAGAAGCCGCTGAACCCTTTAAATGTACACACCAAGAATTTTTAAAATCTCTACTTTATAAATAACCCAAAATCAACCACCAATACATCTGAATCTTTTTATACTGAAATGACTAAAGCAGTTGTAACAACAAACATTGTATCTATTGTAATTTAAAGTAGTTTTGATGATTAAATAAAAAATAGAAGAAAAAATTATAAGAACACAAAAATAAAAAAAAAACTAAGTATTTGCGGTATTTTTAAATCCGTGATGGTTGAGTACATCCCACATCTGCCTGTCAACAGTTAACCAATTCGTGGTCCGGGATTGTTTTCATTGGCGTGCGCCCCCAAAACAATTTCGACGATTCAATTAACGCCCAAAAAGCGATTTCGGCTCGGGATTTAGTGTCCGATCCACACTTTTGTTCGGCCAGACCTCGCTGTTTGTCCCCAGAAAAACGCTCTTCACTTGGTATATGATATTGTTTGCTAGATGTGTGGGATTTTCAACGATATTTATCCAGGAATAACTAAAGGTTACGCACACTGTTTTTGAAAAGACAAAAAGGTTGAATGAACTTATTATTTTTCTTAAAATATATTCTAAGTGTATCTAAAAAAAATCTAATCACATCAAGTCATTTAATGCAAAAAAGTAAATAGTTTAAGTAAATACAGAAACGTAAGATGAGGAAAAGTAAGTACAGAAAAGGTGAATAAAACTATGAACAGTATAAAATATCTGCTGTAAGATTGGAAGGAAAAAATATAGAACCTAAAAGTTGAGGATTTCTAATTGGAGTACAAAGAGAAATGCACGAGTATGGCGAAAAAGAATTCAACAGAATTTTGACGAGACTTTACTGCCAGAAAAAGATGATTAAGCAGTATTACAGTTTTGGTTGAATTGTGCCGTAGGTAGAAGTAATTGGGAGTTAACTCTGCAAACTGGGATTTAGGTTCCATACTCTCCTCTAATCGTGAGAGAAAGAACAATGTCGACATAATCCTTAGCTAGGACTTTTGAAAGTTTTGGCAGAAAGTTCAATAGAACGAACGATATATATAACGTTTGGTCACTAACTTAGCACATGAAGGGAGTTTTCTAATCTAATATTCATAGCTATACACTAAGTTAACACGACCCACGTTTGAAGAAATAGCTTATCATCAAAAAATTTATGATTAAGATTATTTAACGTTATGATTTTTATAACGCATTTTTTTATTCCTAGAAAATGGCAATACAAAAAATGTTCATGCATAAAGATTTTCTCCATTAGATTCATTTTTTGACATGCAAACGATTAATATACTACAATTTTTGTGTATTTCTTTATTGTTATGAAAAATATTCAAATATCAAGCCAAGAAAATATGCTTTACTGTAAATATAAATAATTAACTTAATTTTTGGACATTCTGCCATTGTATCAAGTTACATCGAAAATAGAGATGTAGGTATAGTTGTAATATATCTTTTCTAAGTAAGAGGAGAAACACTAATTTGTCACAAGAGTGACATTGTATTTTAAACGCTTGGATTCCAAAGAGATTTATATCCAACCCAATCTACGTCATTTACCTAGATTAGCTTTGTGTTATCTTCTAAATGAAGTCAAGAAGTATCAACTTCTTTTATAGTTCTCTGAATCAATGTTGACTGCAATAAAAAAATTTATAATCTCACAATACAATAAAAGGCAGTACATCTATACGAATTCAAGTTTTTTGTAGAACTAAATAATAACCACAAGTTATTTATTATGAATGCAAAAAGTTTTATCAAATTTAACGTTTTATTAATACCCTTGAAACAATTTTTAAGAATTCTTTTTGTTCACTTTAGCATAAAGTGAAAACTGAGCCATAAACAAAAAAGTAATCGATCAATTTGACATTACAAGACGGTTTTATCTGGGACTTTCTAAAAAGTATTACATTTTAAACTGTTGGATTACTGAGTGCGCATAAATTTTGGAACTGAAACTCGCTGTAATACTTCTCCGTTAAAGTAATAAAACGAAAAATAAAAAAGTGGCACGCGTCCTGATTATTAGAAAGTTCACGTATGGCCCGTTTTCTTATGCACCTGGAACAGGTGCACTTTTGGCCACGATCTTTTCTCGGTGATGTGCCTCGAGGGCGGGCGGGCGGTTGGTTTTGCATTGCCGAACAATGCTCGAAGTCCGCGCGTTCCATTTAGACAGGAAGAGAAAAACGGTTCGCACCTTGCATTTTAATTGGTCGATTTCAGTACGGTAGATGCAATTTGTAAGACCGCCAGAGCAAGGACGAGTGACGAAAAACGGTAATTGGGTGGATTAATTTCTCATTGGTGACGAAATAGTCATAATATTTTTGGTATTAAAAAGTTATTGCAATAAACGTTAGAAAATAAGGAAAAAGAATAAAGACAATTTTAATTGGATTTCTAATTATACTAGATTTTTTTGTATTTATAGGCAGATATGTATTTCATATCTGCCTATAAGCTTATAAATATTTATAAATTAAAAAAAAAATGTTTTTGTTTTGTATAAATGCTAATAATAGCTATGAAATATGAAAAAAAAAGTTTATGATGTAAAAAGTTGATTATATTTCATAATAAAAAATAAGTAAATGTCTTAGTAGATTTGTTTTGGACAATAAACGTGTCTATAGTTCAATGTTGACTCTGAAAGTAAATCCATAATTGGTGCAAATTTCTTAGGCTGCATTGAAAAGTAAGCTGCAGGAGAGAAATAATCACTATCATATTATATTTTTGTTTTCTGCAAATGAAACTAATTGGGTTCCTATTTATAGTAGTTATGATAGAGTTGAGAAGAAAGAGCGCATTGTCAAACTAAAGTTGTAGTTTCCACCGTAGAAACTAAGTTGCAAGTCATTTTGTTATAGTTATGCGTAAACATAATTATTATTCTAGGTCATTTACGTTAAAATCACGTAGACGTGAGTTTAAAGTTCAAATAAGCCCATCAATTGTAACTAATTCCCAGTCTGATGAGACATAAATAAAGCCGTATAGTCTCGTGATCGTTTTTCCGTTGTTATTAATAAAAGTATTAACGTGGTAAATCTGCTTTAATTTCGGGCGATTAGTCCTTGATGATAAATTGTTCCCATTGCGATAAGTTGATTTACTGCCCGCAAATGCAGGAAACGGCGGACGTGACAACTATTAAAACCTTGACGATCGACTGATAATGAATAAACAAAAGTATATTTGACGTAAACGGATGTGTTTATTACAAAAAATTCATAAATAATTTCTAAACCGCAGACATGAAAAATGTTCATACTTAATTTATTCAAGTAAAGTAATTAATAAAATATTAATTTATATCCTGGTTGAAAAATTATGTGTATAGTGAATGAACAAGATCGTGTACTGTGGACTTGATATTTTACAAGGGCGATAGGGGTAAAGTGGTAGCAGGTTAAGAAGTTAGGTTGGTTTTCTTGACGATGACCGTCGAGGGCCGACGATGAGCGAGCAAGCCCGGGCAGGCAACGTCAGGTTCAACGTTCAGAAGAGTTTAAAAGAAGGGATTCGCGGTGACAACACGGGGAGGGCGGCGGTGGTGGTCGTTCTGGCGGGCTGCTCCTGCTGCTGCTGTCTTGGGCGGCGGCGGTGCGTGCGGTTGTTGCCCCAAAGGATGCACCCGTGGCCTTGTGGACCGACTTCAAGGGTACGGACGTGACCCTGCCTCAGATTCCGCCGGCCCGGCTACTGCTGCCTCTTTGTTATAGGACCCCGATATCGTTGTTTGCAAGTGGATATTAGCTGACCTCCGCCGTGGTACAGCACGATCAAAGCGAGCCTCCTCTTCTTCGTCTTCCTCCTCCACCATCTTTCTCGTCGTTTTCATACGCTCGCAGGAGAAGGAGGCATAGGGTGCCTCCTTCTCCTCATTCGTTCCTGCAGTTCGTCCTGCTCTCCTCACATCACACGCTTGGAGGCTACCCACCCCGGTCAGACAAAGGAGCGACTTATTTTTAAAACGGGGACCCCGCGACCGATAGATGACAAACAAATGCCTTCGGTGACAAACAAATGAAGATGAGTCAATGATAGCGAACGGACAACGTACTCCTTGTTGTTCAACACAGTATAACTATAAACGCGCTTAAACCGACTTAATTCGCTTCATTAACATTTTTATTTTAAAACTCATATTTAATAAATTTGACAAATTAATTCTCAATCGTTTTGAAATTAACAACAACGTATAAATCTTATTTGACTAATTATAAGCCGTTGGAAAATTTACGACACTGTAATCTAAGAATGTACACATAACGGTTATTTGATTTAATACTTTTTTGATAAGGAATCATTTTTTGTTGATTATGGACAAAATTATAGTTGGACTAGAACATGGTTATAATCTATAATATCTATAAAAATTTAATTCTTGCACAATTTAAGAATTTAATACTTTTGAAAACGCTTATTCAGATGAAGGTCAATAAAGAATAAAATTAAATTGGATTTAATTCCTGTCTCGTCCCAAAATTTATTTTATATATTGTTGTGTCTAGCGTTCGATCAAGGACAATCTATCAAATAAGATTTAAAAAAAAAGTCTTGATTAAGAGAGTACATTTTTCCTAAAAGTTTAACATAGCTGAGAACCCGAAAAAAGTTACACATACTGTTGATGAAAGTGAAAATCTCAACATGATCGTTTGGCGAAAGGGAGCGGAAAAATGCGCCGCTCTACTTCCGTCGTCAATCAAAGCCATTGTTGTTGCCACGCGTTTTTATTTTTACCACCAGATCGGGCCATTTGGAGAAAGTTTTTCGTTTCCCCGAACAATGCCACCCGAAAATGGGACATTATTGTCGTGACGTTTACGCGAAATAATTATTATTGGAGGGGGATAATAAATGGATTGCCCGTTTAGTTTTCGCAAACAAAACTTTTTCTGTCACCATTCAACCTCAACAACTTTTTTCTTTTCCTTTTATTTGTATTTCATCTTCTAAGCTTATTTTACTTTTCTATTTTACACTTACTTTCAAAGTTTTTTTTTTTTTTCATTAAAACTTTTACATTGTATTTCACATAAAAATGTATACCAAGTTTAATTGAGCGAATTTTGCCATGAGAATTGTATTAGCAAAGGGTCCGTTCAAATTGGTGGGGAATACGTGGAACGTACGAGCTACGTCTAATTGGACCGTAAATAGCCTTTCGACCTTGTAATTAATCCAAGGCTAAGTGTCGCGAATCACTTGTACGGAACGTGCCCGAAAGCGTAAAAAATAAGTGACGCGACGTTGGCAAAAGCAGATTAGCCAAAATTTTATCATCCGCATATTAATCGTTGGCCTTCGAAATTATCTACATCACCAATAATAACCGCTTTTATGGTTAGTATCTTTAATTTTATCGTGCAATTTTACCCACATCTTTAAAGTATCGTAATTTAATCAGTCATTTTAATAAAATGAATTATTATTTATTTATTGGATATCTAAAATTTCATTGATTATTATAAAACTTTTTTTTATTTCATTGTAAGTTTCTATTAAGTTTGATTGTAAGTATTAAGTTATAGATTGATTGATTAACAACGTGAAAATATAATGCTTAATTGAGGACGATTTTTGTAGGATTATGAAATATTTCAAAATCAATTAGATGCAACTGATACAAATGCAATATTACGAGTTAATTTCAAAATAAAATCAAAATTAGAAAAATCAAAGATACGAAGATTGTGTACCGTTAAAATCAAGCGATTTTATAAATTCAAACAAACCATTAAATGTTAAGCTGCCATAAATTTCACTACTAGAATTTTATGGATCAGTATAGATGTTTTTGTATCTTTAATCGATGAAAACGAACAATGAAATAAAACACAAAACGTTAATTCCAGATCATGCTTGAAGAGAGAAGATAGTAATTGGGAGTTGTTAGAATTTTCTATCAATCCTCTAATATTGCTTCTGCTATACTCTTTGCTTAACCTTTTCTTTGCCTTTTTGTACGTCCATGCCCGAGCATAAAAACTTTGAATCGCTGATAGCCTATCTAGGTAATTGGTCCAACGAACAATGAACCACAGAGAAAAACAATTTAGTGAATTAATTTAAACAAAAAAATCCCACTGTAGTTTTATATAGGTATTTATAAATTTAATTTCGTTGTTATACTTAAATTATCATAATATTTTTCTGCAAGTATATTAATGGAACTTTTTTAACAAACATTTCAACTTAGGTTACCATTATTCAAAAACATTCTTATCTTATTGTTAGTTTTAAAGATTGCGTGGTCAGCATCAACATCATCGTCATCGTAGAGAAATAAAAATCAGTTTATTTATAAAGTGGCTGGCTATTGTCGGTATTTTTTGAGACTGAGTCGGTTCGAGTTCATAGACCGTGGCTGGCTTGTGTTTTCATTGTCTGGACGATAAGTGGCAGTGCTTGATAAGTGAAAATATTTCAGTACCAAGCGCCGCCACGCCAATCGTTCGAGTCATGGAGTTCACGTTGCCCTCCAGATCCCCTTACTGTTTATTAGCACACGCAAACTATCGCAATAGCTCAAGTTTCAAAAAGCTTTCGAAAGCATTAATTTTTATTTTTTAAATTATTCAGTCTTTTTCGATTCTATTTGTATTAATTTACTATCGATTTTCAAGGTATTTACCAAGTTCTAATAGACGCTTCAGTCATATTCTCAAGGAAAAAAAAACTTCAAGAGAGTAAAGAGTCCGATCTCTTCAGCGGTAAGCCAACACCGCAGCTTTTTCAACGGTCATCGTCGCGTCCGTCGTAGCTGTTGTCTGCTCTTTATCTTTTTTCCCTCTCTTTCTTTCTTTTCTAAAAGGATACGACCTCGCGTTGGAGATGTTTTCATTAACCTTGATCGTCGTTATTGAGATCGCTATACGAACCGACACAATACGATCGCGTCGTTCGCGTTTATGATTTATTGTTTAGTCCAACAGAACAAAGGTGTACAACAACGCTTTTCCTATCACCAACTGACGTGATAAGGTAAATAATTACTACAAACAGAAATCTGCCTACGTGGTTTACCGATAACTTGGTGTTTATTAATTATTGATTGGCTTGGTTACTCAGTAATGTTGGATTACTTAGAAAAAATTTCTTCTTTATTAATTGAGACCAATATCTATGTCATTTTACAACAGTTATGAACACATGATTTAAAATATAAGCAACGACTGCACTTCTTCACAATAATATTTGTTGATTTCTCAAAGGGATCAAAAAGCTGAAACTTGCAAAACGTGCAAGAGTGCATTAATTCGAATCCAGTCTTTTTGATCTTCTCACATTTTGGAATGTAATGAAATATTATCTTGTTTGGGGATGGCATAAATCATTAATTTATTCGAACCCCATTACAACTGTTCAACACTCATGAGAGCAAAAACACTAAACTACACTTCAACAAGTTTCCCATGTACAAAGGAACTGATGCATCGAGACAGATAAATTTAATTTAAATTGTTTAATTATTTTAATGTTATAATTTAATAATAAATAGACTCTCATTTAAGTAATCAGTTAAGCAGCTCCATTAAGAAGTGTGTGTATATGTAGATGATTTTAACGGAATACCAAGTTGTTATTAATTTCCTACTGATGCAAACTGCAATTTGCTTTTTGCAACGATTATTACATTGATCACGCAAGAAGTGAAATACAGTGTTATCAAATTTAGTTCACGCTCAAGAGTATGGAATTACGTAGTCAATTATACGCTATACGGAATTGGGCGAAGGACATTTTTGGAGAAGAGCTTAGCGCTTAAATTAGGTCATTATTTTTTCGACCCAGATGTAAACTAGGCCGTGCACGAGTAACGTGTAGTTCACAAAGACGTCCTTCATCTTATTAAACAAACCCACGTCCCATTAAACGAGAAGGATTAATCAGGAAAAGATTAACTCTGATCTTATAAGCATCTTTTATACAATTCTTTTGAATTTGAAAATATTTTATTTACTCATCCGTAATAAGAGTATCCTTGATAGTAATATTGTACAATGAATAGAATGACCCCGGAAGGTGCGGTGTTATTGATTGACGACCGCCCTAATAGGTTCAACGGCAGAAGGCCAGTGGACAAGGTGAAAAGGGGAGCAGTAATAAAGCGGGGTCGGGCCGAGATGTCCCGGACGCGAACAATACGCAATAAAAATCAATTATTACCGAGATTTGCACAGAAACGGTTTCAGGGTCGACAGTTAAAAACAATTTTAGCGGCGCTTACGTAACCTAACGTTTTACGACAAGTTTACATTTAAGCCATCGTAAAATAGGGTACTAGTGAAACATTTTACTACATTACACGGAAGAGGTCAATTCAAGTACTATTGTAGAAGTGATGGGATCTTAACTTTCTAGTTACAATAATGTTTAAATTAAATACTTAAATGAATCATGTTTCTTTTAATAAATGTTAAAATTAGTTCAAGTTGATTGTGGGTGTGTTAAATATCAGAACAAAAATATTCATTGATAAAAACCATAAATAGAAAAAAAAAACGATTATCATTAAAATTCCAAATAGTTAGCGTTTCTTTTTATATTTTCCTGTTATCGAGAACATTGTAATAAATCCTGGTACAGGTTATCTCTGCGTACCACCAAGCTATTTTAAACGACTTACAGGAAATCTACTGCGGAGCCAAACGCGCTCTTTATCGCCAGCTGTCTAACCTTGAAATATTTTTGTTATCGCACCGTAGTTAGCCAAGTTAATCATTGCTCCATGTGTTTTGTTGGAGACCTTCAACAGAATTTCGTATCCAAACAGAAATTTTTTTCATAAATAATTCCTTTTTATTTTTTGAACTCAATAACAATTTCTAATACTTAGAAAATAATTCAAAGTAATATTAGGCAATTTACTCACGGTTTACAAAACTGTCTCTAAATTTAATCTTTAGGCAACATTAAATATTTGGTTTTACGTTTTAGTTTGCCTCATACCAAGTTGGTATGAGTAACCGTATTCAAAGCTTTTATGACGTTATGTTATTAAACTATGATGAAAGTCGTTCTAATCTAATATAGATTTATTTTACACACGAGGTTAATTAGATTTTTTTCGATACAAGATCAACTCAGAAAATTTTAGTTTCGAAAACAAACTATGAATAACAACGTAGTAAATTAGATTTTTTTAACTTTTTAATATGAGGGACTCACGTTAATGTAAAAAATATCCGTTGGAAAGTTTTTATCTGTGTAATTTTTTTATTTAAATCTCATATTTTTTAAATAAAAAATAAAGTTACATGTACGAAATTATTCTAAAAGTTTGCGATGTAATTGAAGATCTTTGTCGATGATTTCAATTTGAAGCTTTGCCAATTAACTCATCTGGTGGGTTGCTTTTCTTGTATCATATCTTTAATGTGGAGTGCAAGGTATTCTATACAATACCTAGGCAATTTATAGAATACCTAAAACCTTTAGGTAATATGTGAAATATTATTAATTTTATACTTTGCCTAAGTATTCTATAAAATACCGAATGCGAAGCCGGCAATGTGTAAAAGGCGAGAACAGAAGAGAGAGAATTTTTTTACTTACTCAATTCTGAGAGGCCAGTAGATCTACGTCTTGTTTTTACAGAATTATTTTGTTTCCTAAGTTTTTAATACTTATTACTTGATTACTTATAAGCAAATGACATTATGTTAGTTAACCCAGAAAAATTTTAAGTTTAATGTAATTTAATTGTGATTTTATTATAATTACAGAAAGGTACTAGGTGTTTTTTTTTTGTACTATGACTTATAGATTATAGAGTAAAAATTGATAAATACAGACCGAAATCTATTTATTTTACACATTGCCGGTCGACCAACTATGTAATCCCTAAGAATTGTATACATTATCTAGGTAAAGTATCTAAGGGACAATAATCATCATAATATTTCATACATTGCCTAGAGACCCCAGGTATTTTATACATTACCTAGGCATTGTATAGAGTACCTGAATTATACAGATTGACGGTAACATATACAGGGTGTCACACAAAAAACGCCCCAAGCTGTAACTCTGTCATTTACATTCCGATTTTCATGAGCGGGGTATCAAATGAAATGGTTTCATGAATACTATAATTCATGCTACAAATAAATTTTTTCCAAGGCCATCTTCAATTTTAAGCGATTATTAACTTTTGCTTTACAAATTGCTCTACATATTTTTCTTTACGTCATTGGATAGAGATTGTTTTTCTGAATCCACTGATGTACAATACATCCATTTTGAATATAATTTTAGCAGAGAAAAGACACCTGTATATAGAGGTTGCCACACAAGATCGCCGCAAGCTGTAACTCTGTCATTTTCCTTCCAATTTTCATGACCCAGCTATCAAATAAAATGGTTTGATGAATACTATGATTCATGCTACAAATAAACTTTTTCCAACGCCATCTTCAATTTCAAGCGATTAACAACTTTTGATTTTCAAATTGCTCGGTATGTTTTTCATCACGTTATTGGATAGATTTTTTTCTGAACCCATTGATACCTAGGCCATGAAAATCGAAATGTAAATAACAGAGTTACAGCTTGGGGCGTTTTTTGTGTGACACCCTGTATATCTCAAATTTCATCCCGTTCAGAATTGTATTTTCAAAATTGCAAATATTTGCAGGTATCAAAATGATACATACTGTAACATCAGTTGTCAGGCATCAGGCATAATCAGCTGTATTTATGGTATAGTTTCTTCATGAAGTTACTGTGTTGTTATTTCAGGAAACTCTATCCTTTATAGAGATATGGAGTTTTAAAGGATATGGTGAAAATAGCCAAGAAAAACGCACAAAAAATCAAAATAACTCGAAAACGAAAACCGCTAGGTACCAATAACCTTTATCAAACTCAACTTATTTTTTCGCATATAATTAAAAGGTGCAATAAAATCTATAGCATTCCATTTAAAATAACGAAGTTGTGGCCTACTTCCGGGGGACCGGTATGAACCTCCTATATAAACTAAATTTCAGAAACGTAGATACAATGGAACAGAAATGAAACGGGTGTTGCTGATTTTTTGGCGGACACTGTATATTTGTATATTGGTCGTAAATATGTAATTTTTATAGCCATTATCACTAAGTAGGTGTCTGGTAAACACAAGGATAAACATGAAGAGTCATTCTAAATATTTAAATCTAAAAAGCTAATTTCATGGTACATTTTAATAACTACTTAATCATGTGACTTAGATTACGGTTACTACTCTTGATTAATTAATTTGAAAAACATTACATTTGGCTAAACAGGAAACCCAAGAATTCAACTAAACAGTGGAGCAATAAATCACAGTAATAAGAAAATATATCTTGAGATTTTTCATCCCTTGAGAGAGATTCGTCACAATACGTAAACACGCTCAAGAGTTGTCGCGTTCCAAATAAATTATGATAAAGTATGTATATATAAATTCTATAAAATTTAGACATTATATAGAATGATTTGAAAGATGCCGTTGGTATTTGAGTGAAGCTGTAGTAGCATTTCCATTGGAATTGTCTAAAACAAACTCCAAATCATACTTAGTAGTCTTATAATTAAACGGCATTGTGGCACATAAACTTAGTTAATCTTTTAAAATTAGTCGAAAAACAAAAACACTCTGTATTATTAATATTGAAGTTTTAATTTTCAAATTATTTTTGTTTTTGCCTTTTTTTTTGTAACTGTTTTTATTTCGTCCTTGAAAGAAGAGATTTATTAACAAATTGATTGCCAATGTCACGGTGGTATTGAGATTGTGTATGTATATTGTGGCGGCGTGGGGCCACAGAGCTCGGGACCACGGGCGCCCGTGGCAAGGTCATCAGCGTTGCGTCGCGGTGCCGTGCGTCACGCTAACGTCACAGGGTGGAGACCGTTACCGAGACAACGGCCGCTGACGTGTGCCTGGGCCGCCTAGGCAACGCTCGCACACGCTTTCTTCCGCGACACCGTCGTCGTCGAACGCCCGCGATCGTAAACTTGAACTTCAACCCGACGCATTCGACGACGCCTCGAAGTGCGAATGAACTTTGACCGATATTACATCAAACACATTTATTTAATAATAATAGATCAAAGAAAACCTATATGTATATATAAAACAAAGAACTTATACAGAGTAATTCAATTAAATGATTCATCATTGTTTAAAATTGGCTGAAATTCGTGCTAAAATGATTAAGAATCATTTGAAGAATTACTTAGAACAGTTTTAAATTCTATTAGAATAATCTAAAAATGAACAAGAATTGTTAACGTTTATAACGTTTCAAAATTTCTTAAATCGATAACATTTCTTAATACTTTCTTTAGTGTTAAGATAAAAATATTTCTTGTAAATTATGAATAACAACTAAAACAAGAACTAACACTAGATCTAGAACTAGAAACATTCGATTTAGCCGTCTTAAGAGACATGTGGCTTCTAGGTCTAGTGTTAGTTCTAGTTTTAGTTCAAGAACCCTATATTTTTCAATTCAGCAAACAAATAAAAAATGAAAAAAAATTGTCATAAAGTATCTGATGACTATGAGGATTTTTTATTACAGAGAGTAATAGAATAACTAACGTTTCTAATAATACGAAAGATGATGGTGTGTTTTTGCACCATTAATTCCAGAATTCAAATTTTTACTTCGCGTGTCAAGATATATATGAGGAAAGTATGCACTAAAAACTTCCAAATGCCAAAATATTAAAGAATTTTATGCACTAAAAATAGGTTTATTTCCATTGTATATTTTGAACAGAAATTTTCAATAGAAAACAATTGATGCAAATATGGTTTAAATAGCAAGAATTATGAAATATTTGGATATGTATAGCCAACAACCTTATAGTGTTATCGTACAAACAACTAGCACCTTCAAATCTGGAAATATATGGCTGTAAAATAATTTCAAAAGCGCTGGTGCTTTTTCGTTTTCACACCAGTGGGACTAAATCGGTTAAGACGGTTAAATCCGAATGATTTTAGTTCCCAACCCAACCCAACCCAAAGCAACCCAACCCAAAGCAACCCAACCCAAAGCAACCCAACCCAAAGCAACGCAACCCAACCCAACCCAAAGCAACCCAACTCAACCCAACCCTACCCAACTCAACCCAACCCTACCCAACCCAACCTAACAATCTAACGTTGAATAAGAACTAACACTAGCATTATCACTAACACTAGACCTAAAATTAGTAACAAGCAGGTTTAGTTTTGCACTAGTACAACCACTTAAACTAACACGAGACCTAGAACTAGATACATTCGGGTTTAGCCGTCTTAAGAGACGTGCGACATTTCAGTAAAAACAGTCAGGTAGGGAATAAGAACAGACAAAAACAAAAAGGAAAGTCAATAAATTCCAAAGGTTAAAATGTATCATAACTAACAAACTTTGTACATCCGTTTTAAAAGTGTCTCATAAAGACCAACATATTGGTCAAAACGATCCTAGCACAGAAATAAATTAATATATCACTTTCATCGTTTCAAATTGTGTAATTTTTTATAAAATATTCACACCTAAATTCAACATTTACACGATGAACACAGAATCCGGCCAGTTCAAGAATCTAACAAAAAAACAGAGTTTTCCCGGGTGTTTGATAAAAAAACGTGTTTGAACCTATTAATGGCAAGATCGGATGTTAATTTGCCTAATTTTGTTGCAAATACAAGTACTAGTAACTAAATACTAGTAACATTCAGGTTTAGCAGTCTTAAGAGACGTACGCCTAAACCTGAATGTTTCTAGTTCTAAATCTAGTGTTAGTTCTAGTTTTAGATCAATAAAAATATACAGCAATCTAGCGCTGAATAGCAATTAAAACTAGAACTACCGTTCTTGATACATCGTATAGAGAACTCGGGGAATACCCCGAGCTTATCTATGAACATAGAATAGAGCAACTTGGGAAATAACACGAGTTGGATTCTATCTAATATTTACATTTAAATATACTGATATATTATATTAAATAAATAATATTAATAGTATAACTTAAAAATATTTTGTTCGTTCAACATGATCCGTAATATCGAGGTTTTACTATATTTTAAAGATTTAAAAATAAGTTGTTTTGGTACATTAAAGTAGTGATGTTGTAACTAAAGGAAATTCTTTACAATCTTTAGTGTGTTGACTTGAATCCAGTTGAGTTTACGTAATGGAGAGCTCGTAAAGCAACGGTTTGGAAAACACCTTAACCTTGTAACGTCATTTTTAATTTCCAAGTCGAGTTTAAAAGTAAACATCGTGGCTCGCTAGCAATCGATGGTGTTCAATATACGAGGAAAAGCTACGAGATAACAGATTTTTTTTTGACAAGTAAATCGATGGACTGCACGTTCTGATCTATTAATATCGTCCGAAATCAGTTAATCCTCGTACTTTGTACTTAAACAAAAGGATGAGCCGCTTATCGAGTGCGACCTTGTTCGCATAATTTTGGCATAAATGATTTTGAATGTGAAAAAATACTCGAAATATTAATTCGCGCTGTATCTAATCGAAAAAATTGTCGTTACAGCATATATAAGAATTATGAGATAAAGTGGCTGATTAAGACCAGAAATATGTCTCCCGTCTATGTGGAATAATTTTATAGTCGGGGTCACGTACACGCGTGAAGTAATTTAGCAAATTGTGCGTTATCGTTGAATTAACAAAGTGCGACGTTTCCATACAATAGGCTAATAATGTCCAATGGCCTCGGACCGTTATCAGAATTTATTAGTAAATTATTTTTGTGTGGCCTTTCTCGAGATGGCTTCCAAGGTTCGCATTCCAAACAGCCAAAAAAAACGTTCAATGTTCAAAAGTATAAAAAAGTTCTTCCAAAATACTCAATATTAATAATTATTTATGTATCAAGGATTTAAAGTGATGCTAATCAGTTTACTGAGTTTGCATTATTTATGAAAAAATTATAAATGATTAACATTTTATAACTAACAATGTATAAATACAGATTTTTTACTTGGCATATTTGTGACATTAGATTTTTGTATTATAATATATACATAAGCCTTTCACACTAAACATTTATCACCATTACGTGGCCTTTGTGTGTTACACAACGTTTTTGGCAGAGATTTTAAACGACTATAAGATGCGACTATTCCAAAAATAGGTCGCAGTTAAACATAATTTGAATAATCACAATGTTGTGACATTGAAAAACTTTTAACAACTCTTATGGCTGTATCGTTTTTAAAATAATCTTCAAATTTACTTGAAATAATAATGTTTCTATTATTTCTTTAACTTAGGAAACAAATATGTTGTGTTATATTATGTTAAGACGTTCGTAAAAATATATGAATCCCATCGTAAAACACTACAGTCATATTTAGGTTAAGGATTCGTCCCTATTAATCAGTTTATTAGAATCGTGTCGCCATGATAAATGACCCTGTCTTGAGCCATAAAGTGAGATATATTGTTTTCCGCATTACGTCATTGCATTTGTAGGTAATGGATTTTCGGCAGGAAACACATGCCATAAGTTAACTAAATCAACTTGAATTGTAATGTTAAGACAAAGAGGAAATAAAAAAGATTGATTATTAAATTTGATTTTATTTATGATTATCAAGAAATTCTTTATGTCGTAAATTAAAGCTATATGAGTTTTTAAATTTTAAACTATAGTTATTGTTGTTACTATTAATGGCTAAAGCGTATCTTGAATGATGTTGATTAAAAATGTTGGCCCTAAAGGAGAAAATAACAAATTAACTACAAGTGTATCTGTCAGAATGAACTGTGAACTAATTTTGATAACATCTTGAAAACCTTAAAATGTTGAGTTAAGTTAGGCAACTTTTCTGTATTGTATATACGCAATGTATTAACTTTTTGTGCTAATTGCTAACGTTAATGGACAAACTGAGCAATAAGAAAACACGAATATGCAGTTTTAACTTATTCATCGAAAACAATCAAATAGAATACGTTGTGTTATGGCAGAATCATTTCCAGAAGTATACATTTTTTGTTAATATAAGACCAAATTAACTGTTAATTAATAACTCATCGTGAAAGTGAACAAGACAAATTTTGTGTTGTAGGAAAACTTCAGAAACTTTTAGCTCAATCGATTCACGAGTTCTGATTGTTTCCAAGATCTCATTGCAAAAAAAACACGCAACTAAACACAGATAACAAACAAAACTAAGACCCTAAACGGGGAAGGGCCAGAAATTAACATCAAAGCTGGAATTCCAAAGGTGACAGTCCACAACTGTTTAATATGCTAATGAATAGTATAATTTAGAGCCTAGATGAGTAAATATATACTGGGAAGAACAACAATAAAGATTGTGTGTTATGGAGACGACGCCATCATCATCGCAGAATTGGAGGATCGACTACAATGGTGTCTAAACGCATTCAACGAAGCATGTTACAAGGTAAATATGAAGGTAGCGACCAGAAAACGAAAAGCTTGGTCATCGCAAAGAGGTCCGGCATAGACGGCGAGAATGGAACGAACATGTATCAGAAATCAAACAGTCGTGTCTGACAAAATGTACAAGAGAAAGATTGCTGGGCCTCATTAATACAGGAGAAACAGAACCAGGAATGACAAAGCGTCTTAACAAGTCATAAGGCTTTCGATAAAAAGAAGAAGAAGTTCTGACCAGGAAAAATTATTTGATCTCAACCTGGCAACAATTCTAACTCCGTTGGAAATATTTCTTCATTGTTGTCATAACTAA
The DNA here is from genome assembly GCF_036711975.1 of Onthophagus taurus. NCBI lineage: Eukaryota > Metazoa > Arthropoda > Insecta > Coleoptera > Scarabaeidae > Onthophagus > Onthophagus taurus. Next base: position 9,960,726 of record NC_091967.1, read on the forward strand.
GGAAATTGAAAATCTAAATCCTCAAAATGACCCAGGTTTCTAGACACTCACAAATATTGGTGTAGACCGAATAGAGATCGATAGAAAAACCTAATAATGAAAATTACCGAGTATTCGCATACTAAGCCATAAAGATGCCATAAATATCGGCTGCTTGAAAGATAATCAAAAATAAACTGAAAAATTATGTCAAAGGATGTATAGGAATAACTTTTTTGGAAATTATTTCTCAAAAGGTAAATTAGACTGGAAGTGGGTTACTTTTTAACGTGTACTGTATAAGGTCCTAAAGATGGTTATTTGGCGCCGAAATCGGTAGAAATTGATATTTATTACATAATGTATTATTCATTTTATAAAACCTATCTAAGGCACTCCAAAGATCGAGAAAAAGACCGAATTTATCGGGAGATCTGTGTGTTTGGCGGGAACTACGACTTTCAGGAAACACGGTGTTTATATCCCACACTGAATTGCTGGCATCAACCATATTTAAAAAAATATCCTACATTAAATATATATTTGTTTTAAAAAGTTAATATATAATACAATATATAGTTTATAGTGACAACCACGAATCTTCTCATGAATACTATATTCATAATATTCAATTTCAAAGTTTAAATTACTATAACACAATTAACACATACAGATGGGTTTCATATTTCTCAGCGAAATAATCCGCTAATTAAGTTGGTGAGATCAGTTCCCTCTAGTTCTATATTCCGTTGTATGAGAAGGGGAGAGAGATGGAGAAATTGGATGGCCATTAAAACTTTATATGCCGAGGGCACAGAGGGCGCTCTTAGTGCAGACCCTGACATCGCCCCATTCATGGTCAACCTTGGCAGCGTTCATTGTGAATTGGGGGTGAGTAGGGCAGGTCAAGGTTTGCGCTGACAGCGCCACCAACTGAGGTTGGATGAAGGTCGCTAAGGCCGCAGTAACCTACCCTTCCACCTACTCGCTTTTCTATGCCATCTACACAATAACCTTCTGAATTTCATAGTAATATATGAAGTATATTTATGAAGATAATAAATTTTTTTTTTTGATTTATTAATTTTTTTTTGTTTTTAATAAAAATATTGAAGGGTAAGGAATCGATTTGTAGGTTTCGTTCCGAAAATAATAGTCAAGGCTGGTGGTTCTAATTTTAGGAGAAATATCGATTAGGTCGTGTTTCTTAGAAGATAAACACTTTCAGAAAGCTCTTTTTCTGTTGTGTTTTTTTTTTGCCTTAATGAACCATTGGTGCGTGTGATTTATAAATTGTTCTTAATTTTTTTTCTCGTTTTGCATATTACAGCAAAAAGCATAGATCCTGCTGCAATTATAGATTACACACGACGCGGTTATGACGACATCATTTTCGCCTCTGGCAGTTGTGAACGCGCAACGGACGCCATAAACTATCGAAAGTTGGTTCTTGACACATTTACAATTGTAATACATATCGAACCGCAAAAACAATATTTTTTGTTTTAAGTTTTTCTCAAAACTTTGAGAAATTACTTATCAAATTTTTGCTTAGATATTAAAATTTTCTTTTCTGACGCAATTTCAATCCAAGCTTTAGAAGGATTTACAGGGAACTATATGCGTGGGAGTGCTTTAACCCCCAACGATTCGTTGCCCTTTTCATCTCCCACCTCTTTTCTCCAACGCGTTTTCAGAGGATCCGCCTCTCTCCACCGTTCCCTTGCGATAACAGGATGAGAGCCGTTTCGTTTCCCGGAAAACCTGGAGGGAACTCGTGTCCGGTCAAGGTCGCTCCCGGCAACGTTCTTTCAGATCAACCCGGTTGTTTTCCTCCATTTTCTTTTAATAAAAGACCCCCGCCACGTGGAAGCGCGGTTTGGATTCCAAGCAGAAAATGAGAAAATTTTAAAACTAACTGCTTTTATGGGCATAAACAGGTCGTTTTTAATTAAAAAGATTAAAATATTTTTGTAATAAACGTTTTAATAAAAGTGTAACGAATTAAAACAAGGTATTTTTTATAATTAATGGTTAAGGCTTATTGGTACTATTAAATTACGTAATAAAGCAAATTAATACCATACAAAACAATTAACCTTCAACTTGTTGTCATATAGTGCGATAAAACAGGTCGATAGGTTTACACGTGGAAGTCGTTTAAACATCGCAACCGAGAATTTTGTTCTTTTCCTTCGACATTTGTTAGTCTTCGAGTTCAAAGTAAAAGAACAAAATGAATATGAACCAGGTGCTGTTATTAGAAAACACTAATTTTTTTTGAACACCTTTTAACGCGTTGAAACTTGCGTCGTTACGGATTGTTTATTCGGCTTACTCAGTTACAATATGTTTGGCTTTGAAAAACATCCTCATTACTCAGAACCCGATCTGCCTGACCTTAACCTTGGCGACCGTACAAACAAATTGTTAGAAGAGTTATGATAAATCAGACATTAAAAATAAATCAAGGTTGTGTTCGTTATGTCACGCAATTTAATATTATTTGCAGATATTTTGAACAATAATCTATTCTACTATATCCTGTTGATAATTAATTAATTGAATAATTGGTAAGAAACTTGAAATCGAATTTGTAATTTAATTAACATTGTTTAATTGATTTTTAAATAAATTAGAATTAATATTGTTTTTCAACAATTAGATTAGAAATGCAAATTAAAACCGTAGACTTGATCAAAATAAAAAAATGGACGTAAAAATCACCTTTCCTCCCATTAACCCGTGTATAACCTTACTCAACTTTTATGGCAACAGGAACAAACAAAACTATAAAATTTTTTTTAAGCTGTATAGTTATACAGCATTCTTCAATAAATTATTTCTTTAATTATTTGTACTTTGAAGATTAACACATCTTGCTTTTTATTTTGTTTCAAAACTTTTGATGTTACATTTAACATCAACATATAAATTAATTTATGACCTACTTCCCGATAATAAATTAATTCCGGTAGATTGTCGATTACGGAGAAGACACATCATCATCGATATTAATTCTTCGAAAGTTTAACCACATGTAGTTTTAACAAATTGTTGATTATTTTAATGGAAGGGTTAAAAATAAACAGAAAAATATTGGACTAGAATAGAGTAATCCCAATCAAAAAATTGAAACATTGCAACGATTTGATACATTTATTTCACTTTAAAATATAATCCGGAAATGTTTTAAGTTTTTTCCATTAATTAACTACAGGCAGCAGGTAAATATAACGCGATGCCAGAAAATGGAAATACAGTCTCTGAAATTGGTTATATAGGTGTGCACTATAACTTACTGTTAGGGAAGTCCGAAGTTACCTGGATAACCTAGACACACCACGATATAGAACGCTATAACTTACTATTTATTTTCAAAATTTAAAAAAGTCGTGCGAAATTGAAATACAATATAATAAACTTGAATTCCTTTTTGTTTCTTTCTGTCTTCTATATGGCATAAACATATTGGAATCCCAAAAAGGAACTAGAAAAAAATCAGAAAGCAGAAACGATGAGAAGGCATTATAAGAAGGAAAGGAGGCTTCGGTTATCCTTTTCTTGCTTTTTATCTGACATAAATGTTAAACGAAATCAAATGCGTACCAATAGGTAAGCTTTGAATTACTTTCATACATTTTTTGTAAATTTTCAAAAAATTTTTTGATCATCCGAAAGCTCTTTATCCTATTTTGCTTTCCTTGTAGCTTCATGCTGTGCGTTTTTTGCTTCATGCAATAACATAAATTAAGTCAATAAATGCATGCCGCATATATTTGGGTGGGTTGAGTAGCCCAACACCACTGTTGCCGGTTGTTGGTTTACTGGTGAGGCTAGCAAACTATCAGTGGTAAAACCTAAACTGCGCTTAGAACTAGTAACATTGATTTGGAAAATAGAACTGACCATGAAAACTTTATTACAACGCTAAAGACCAAAACGAGAGCTACGTCGGGAGTCAAACTATCAAATAATAAGAACTAGCTTTTAACAAGAATTACAGAACAATCACGACATTACCTCAAAGTAGCATGCAATTATTTGTCACAGACAAGGATTGAAAGATGTTGGGGTGTAAACAACAAAGATGTTTTTTTGTCAGAAATATCATAATGGTAAATATGTAATTTATCCAAACTAATTTAAAAAACTCGAGATGTCATGAATACTGTGTACTTAATATTAGTTGTTGACACCAGTATTTAATGGTTGATTCCAATATGCAGTAGATAATTCCACTATTATACTCCTAATAGGACGAGGGGGAATATCCATAGTAATTGGTTCGTGTATTAAGAAGTTGCAGTGAATGTCTCCAGTAACTGATTGTTGAACGCAATATCCACCGTGGTTAGATTCAGAAGAACACCAGAAAGAAGTGAAAGAGGAATAAAGAAGAAGCTGGTAAAGACACAAATAATCATAGAATTATCTTGGTGGAACAAAACTCAAACATTAAATATTAAATAAAAAGTCTGTTTTGCTCTAATTTGTCTCACAGCTCTGAGATTTATGTTAAATATCGTTTTGGGGATTTAGAATCCATGCCGGTATAAACTCATTGGAAATACAATGTACAACCTTTCTAATTTTCTTTACATTCAATAAAATTCTCTTCTATCGTTCATCCGAATTCAGAGCAACTATATAACGCCATTCATTATCCATTCAACAATAAACCGGCTTATTAGGATGAAATAAATAACTTATTTTCAGATCCACTTTCTCCCCTACAAGGTGTTCTTGAAGGTTCTGTTGCCTCCATCGTTGTATAACGTTTACTGCTGTGATATACCGAGAGATCAAAAAAGCCGGTCCGCTAAAAACTACTTTCCCAAGCGCTTGATACCAATACTTACTCTCCTCGTCACAGCCTCCTCCCATCTCTACTTGTTTTTAATTTTCAACGTTCTTATTGGTCGACGAGGTGATATCGATTTTTAGTTTCAATGGTTTCGATCAGCTGAGCTCAGAGTCGTGTTCTTAGTTTTGGCGTTTGGTGTTTTCAATATTTCATTATGAATTTATTGCGGTTTTATTTAATGTTATCTGTCTTTATTAAGACAAAAATTCGATTGTGATTTTTCTCTAAGGTAAATAATTATTTTATTTTAAATCGGTTTGGTATAAATTTTGTTGATTTATTTTTAGGTTAAATCATACCGTTCACCTTAGAAGAAGACAAGTTTCAAAGTTTCTTCTCCAATCTTATCTTCGAAATGGAGTAAAAGATCAAAATGGGATATGAAAATATTCAACAAGTCTTTGTGTAGAGGAATTTAGGGAGACATGCCTGGAAAATGTAGTGAATTACCTTATGTCATGACAAAGTGCTTTGTTACAAGAATTCATTGAATAATTACATGATGATGAATTGGAAGAAGGATTTTTTCAACATGACAATGCAACTACACGAACAAACAAGAGATTCCTTCATTAATTTTATGATGATTGAGTAATTGATAGAGGATGTTGGCCACCTCGCTCACCCGATCTAACCCCACTAGATTTCTTTTTATTCGGTCATTTCAAAAATTCTGTCTACAAAAACCGTTTACAGACCATAGAAGAATTGGAAGATGCAATGCGACACAATGTTCAACAAATAACTGCAGAGCCTGCAGAGCAACTTGTACAGGTCTTCGATAATATGAAAAGAAGAATCACTTTATGTTTAGAAAAGAATGGTCAAGATTTTGAATTCGTTTTATAATAAATAAAACTTCTAAACCTTTATTTTTATAATAAAATAAAAGATCTTTTTTTGATTTATGAAATAAATTAATTACAAAAGAATAGTTTAAAGGCTTTTCTTTTTATTAATTAATCCTTTTTAATTATTTTCATCATAATTTAAATTTACATCCACCAATCTAACTCCAGAGAGAATTTATTTCGAATTTTCTTTAACGAGAGTAACATTTTTAATTTTGTGCGTGTCAGTTTTTAAGGTTATGTTTACTAAACTAAAAGTTGCCTCCCATTTCCCCACCACTATTAAAACAAGTGGAAGGAGGGTGTGACCGCTGTGACGAGGGCAGTAAGTATTGGTATCAAGCGCTTGGGAAAGTAGTTTTTAGCGGACCGGCTTTCTTGATCGCATTGTACCGAGAGATCAAAAAAGCCGGTCCGCTAAAAACTACTTTCCCAAACGCTTGATACCAATACTTACTGTCCTCGTCACAGCCTCCTCCCATCTCTACTTGTTTTTAATTTTCATCGTTCTTATTGGTCGACGAGGTGATATCGATTTTTAGTTTCAATGGTTTCGATCAGCTGAGGTCAGAGTCGTGTTCTTGATTTTGGCGTTTGGTGTTTCAATATTTCATTATGAATTTATTGCGGTTTTATTTTATTATCTGTCTTTATTAAGACAAAAATTCGATTGTGATTTTTCTCTAAGGTAAATAATTATTTTATTTTAAATCGGTTTGGTATAAATTTCGTTGATTTATTTTTAGGTTAAATCATGCCGTTCACCTTAGAAGAAGACAAGTTTCAAAGTTTCTTCTCCAATCTTATCTTCGAAATGGAGTAAAAGATCAAAATGGGGTATGAAAATATTCAACAAGTCTGGAAAATGTAGTGAATTACCTTATGTCATGACATTGGGAGGAAAGTTGTCAAAGTGGTTTGTTACAAGAATTCATTGAATAATTACATGATGATGAATTGGAAGAAGGATTTTTTCAACATGACAATGCAACTGCACGAACAAACAAAAGATTCTTTCATGAATTTTATGATGATTGAGTAATCGGTAGAGGATGTTGGCCACCTCACTCACCCGATCTAACCCCACTAAATTTCTTTTTATTCGGTCATTTAAAAAATTCTGTCTACAAAAACCGTTTACAGACCATAGAAGAATTGGAAGATGCAATACGACACAATGTTCAACAAATAACTGCAGAGCAACTTTATGTTTAGAAAAGAAAATAACTGCAGAGAATCACTTTATGTTTAGAAAAGAATGGTCAACATTTTGAATTCGTTTTATAATAAATAAAACTTCTAAACCTTTATTTTTATAATAAAATAAAAGATCTTTTTTTGATTTATGAAATACATTAATTATAAAAGAATAGTTTAATGGGTTTTCTTTTTATTAATTAATCCTTTTTAATTATTTTCATCATAATTTAAATTTACATCCACCAATCTAACTCCAGAGAGAATTTATTTCGAATTTTGTTTAACGAGAGTAACATTTGTAATTTTGTGCGTGTGAGTTTTTAAGGTTATGTTTACTAAACTAAAAGTTTCCTCCCATTTCCCCACCACTATTAAAACAAGTGGAAGGAGGGTGTGACCGTTCTGACGAGGGCAGTAAGTATTGGCATCAAGCGCTTGGGAAAGTAGTTTTTAGCGGACCGGCTTTCTTGATCGCATTGTATATTGCCCATAAATTTCCTACACTTAAAATCCAATACGACACATTACGAATATTTTACAACAGCAGTTTATGAAAATAACTTTATAAGGAGTCAAAATCAGTATCACATGCTCATAACAGATTAAACCTCAGTTTTATCCGCAATGCAGAAACAGTATATTATTGTTATAGGCCCCCAGATGTACTATCCCTAAATGGGGATGATAGGAATTAGAAGTTAATTTGCTAAGAAAAGTATCTATTTAGTATATTTTTGAAAATATTGATTGGGAAAGATTGAAAATGTAAAAATTATCTTAATATAATTTCCATTGATTGTACATAGAATAAACAAAATGGTTTTAAATAGTGTTATAAATAATTCATTGGATTGAATCAGGAAGCGAATCGACAAAAATAAATGCTGGAACGTCAAGCACACGTTATAGACCGAGACCTTCAGAAGCCAAAAGTAGTTGGCAATGAATCCGCGATTTTCAATGTTGTTTGTACAAAAATTGTCGCTGAATATTAGCGAACCGCTACGAATTGATCATGATAGATAATATTTTTTTTATAGGAAGAGTTGAGTGAGGCCACATTCAAAACCGATTTTGTTCAATGTTATTTCTTTCGATTCCAACAGATGATGGTAAAATTCGTTTAAGTTCACGGTAACTTTTTTTTCTTGTATCGTTTTAAAATGAAGGTCGCGGTGATTTACTGAACCTAAAAAACCAGTTTCATTACTAATATATTTAAATTTGTAATGGATAGTAGTACCACCAACGACAGTTATTCCATTATAAAAACATTCATGACGTAACACAACAGAACTAATTTGTTTATTGTTGATATTTTGAAATGCGTCATTCATAATGGGGAGTGTATCAACTGTTTTGATTTGTCTATAAATATAAATGTGTGTGTATATGACAAAATGCAGTCCGGTGGCTTACGTGACAAATTGCTCTGCAGTTGCTTCAAGGTTACCCTCGTCAAATTGTAATCCACTTTTCGCGGAATGAAATATAAAACACGTGCTTTTGTTGTCGCATTTAATAATAAAATTTACTATAAATAACGTTGTTATCTTTAGGAGGCGCGTCACACAGCGGTTCCTCATTCGTGGAAAGTCCAGTTATGATACGGAACTTTAAAGAATTATTTTCACCAAATAATGTTTGTTTGAATTTTTTGAAAAGTCTTTAAAAAGTAGGTAAGTAGGTATATAAACAAAGAGAAGTTAGCACAAAAAATTAATGCTTGTGTTACATTTTTAAGAATGCTGTGAAGGAAAATCATTTGTGACCTTTGCAAAAGTTAAAATCTAAAAATAATTAAATTTATATTTATTACACCAAAATCGATTACAAACTAAAAATATAAAAAAAACCTGTTAGTCATGTTTTTCCCAACTACGTTTCATCTTTGACAGTATCTCTTGTAACGCTTTGGCAACAAGCGACCTCACTCTAAAGATGAATTTTCGGGACCTTGGTATATAAATAATTATTAGTGTATTAATAGAAATGAGTTTAATATAATCACGGTTGGAAAAATTTGTAGTCGTAATACCTGCGTAATCGTGTCTTTCTCAGTTGTGTTTTATCTTTGATAATCCCAGGAGTGTACCTCTACAATTTTGCAACACGATTTATGATGACGTGTATCCATGCTGCGATGACTCACCTAAAAAAATCGCCAGTTGTATGGATCACACAAATCCTGTTGTTAGCTATTAAAGAATTACGCCTGCAATATATAACGTAAATTTGTACGCATTTTGAACAACTGCTGCTCTATAAATAATTAAATAAACTCGCATATACATGATGAAATCTGTAGAACACCACTTATTATATACCCAGTCTCATTGTGCAGTTTCGTATAAAAGTTGTAAATCCAAATCGCAAAAAAAAAATGTTTAATCCCGGCCAAGTAAATTCTACACCAAACAAAAATGCTGGAAGATCACTTTTTACATAACTTGCACAATAACAAAAAAATACATGTACAACAATAGGTTATGTTACCAGCAGTTACAGAAGTGGTGACGATATATCTATGTCAAAAATTGTCAAATTCCAGAAGTGGATTGATTGAACTAGAAGAAATTAGAACGTAACGATCATGCAAAAAGATTAATTCCATCAATTGTATCATCCAACTGTGATACTCTACATAGTTATTATCAGAATGTCAATAATGTTATAGGAGTTTGTGCGAGGATGTAGTCACTTCTCAATTCATTGGGCTCACCTAGCTATAATGTTGTGGTTTTGTTGAAGATGTGGTTGGGTTGGGTTGGGTTCGAACATCAGATTGTTGCTGTTTTAGCCTTTATCAAAGATATTAAAGAGATGTGATTGAACGAGATGGTATTGTGAAAAAATTGTTATAAGTTGGTGTTTTAAAGATTTTCTTGGCTATTAGTAATATCTGTGTATACTACTGAATATTTTATGAAATTCGTTTTGTTAATTATCACTAACCAGAAAATTCAAACCAAGAAGAGTAGAATTTATTATCTTATATTAATTTAAGGAATTTTTATTTCCTTCCATAATAAATTTAGCCCGCTTTAAAATAAAGTTAGATTTATAATGAATTTTTTTAAATCCAAACATTTTGCTGTTTGAGACAAATAATAACCAAACTTTACATTACGTATATTTGTACTAAAAAAATTGCGATAAAAAAGTGTAACATCCTGCATCTCGGAACGAGGAATTTCCGGACATCTGTTTATACGAGTTAACGTTGCAGTCTGTGTTATGGAAATTAAAAATAGTGCATGTAAAAATTATTTTAATAAGAAAAGTAAATTTAATTTTGCAAAAAACGATTAAATAATCCATTGTAATTTTATGTATCAAGGTGCAACTATTTATGTGATAATCTTAAGAGTTAATGAGTTATTTAATTAATGGCTTAGTATCAAAACAGATTTTAATTTTTCAATTATACAAAGATTATCTAAAGTCTAAGGCGGTAAATAAATGGACGAAATTTAAAATGTTAATATTTTTAATCTATAAATACTCAACGTAAATAATCAATTATATTAGACTGTACAGCAGACATACATCACCAGAACAGATAAAAATTATCGTACGTTTCATGTATATGAACATCAAATACAGTTGAAATAAAACATGTTTTAGGATTTTGTCTTGGAACACATACAACTGGCGATGGTTTAACTTTTTACGTGACTCATACAGAAAATGTACATAGGTAGTATACAAAAATGCTATTTTTTATGCAAATTTAGTTCAAGAAGTTTTTTTCTGCTTCGTAATGTTTTGGGTTGCAGGTATTAAATTTTTTGAGATATAATTTGCAATACTATATCGACTTTACAGATTATATATAAATAGGTAATTTTACAAAATATAGTTTGACTTCATTGGTCGAATCCATAAGTCACATTTGCAATTTCCGGTAGGAACGGCTTTATCAGCGTTCAAATGCGCTTTTGGTCGATCGATGCAAATTCAATTTCCCAGAGTTTATCGTTGTAGCAAGGTCGCTCTGATGTTCGATCGCCAATCGGCTTTGATAATTCTCGGCCCAGAAACCACCGACGACAACGACGCTGTCAAATCGAGTTTGAGTTCGTGTAGTTACGTTGGTGTTGCTTTTCCTGCTGCTGGCTGCCTGCGTCTCAGTACCGGTAGCAGTCATGACCTTGCGCACGGCGCAACTAACGGAACTGTTATTCTAATCAGCCGCGAAGGTCGCTCTTAATCAACACCCGACCACTACGCAGAGCTCTTTCCATTTAATTTTTTTTCCTCCTTTTTTTTAATAATTCAACAAGATTTTTTGATGAGAAAATTTTTTGAAATAACACTCAATTTAATTGAAAATATTACCAAATTTTCAACACCAACCCATAAACTAACGGTTTTGCGCAATAAGCAAACATTACTAACGTAAAGTTAAAGCATACATTTTTATTTGCTCGCATAAAGTAAATATTGCTTCAACATTCCTAGATGCATAACAAATTCGCTTTGGCTTAAGAAATTTAAAAATTTTCCAGGAAAGATTGATGCTAATATGAATGCTAATACCATTATAAATTAAATAAACGTAAAATGAAATTCGACGCTCCTATACCGAAAATAGTCAATTGTGTCCTTGGCAATGGTCCTTTGGAATCGGATTATGTGCTCGTTTATTTTTAAGCGGTTGTAAAGCAGTAGAAGGGATTTACAAGGTCCCCTTAATATATTTACGCCTTACTTTAGGCTCTCTAAACAAAATTAAAAAAATAACTGCGCACAAAGCACAGGGATCACCATTAAATCCGTTGCAAAACGTATCGAGTTTGTTTAGTCGACGCCAACATTATCTCTTTACCTTGATTTTTATCGCACTTGACCATGAAATGTTATCTTCCAGGAACAGCGACGTAAAAATCTGTGTATCTCTGGCACGAGTCTGGCGTCAACACTTAAAAGTTATTATTAACATTTAATAAAAAGTCAAGTAACAGATAAAGGGCGTTAACATAAGTAGCAATAACTAATAATTTCGATATTTATTAAAAGTTGTTTGGTATTAAAACGTTTTATATAAATAAAATAAAATATTGTAAGTAAATGTAGAAAATTGTTTATTTCGAAATGATTTTATTTTGCGCATTTATTAAATGCGTTAAAATTTGGAAACTCCATCTATTGATGCAAAATTGTTTTAAATAAAGCACATTTTCAAAATAGTTTAATAAATAAAATGTAGGAAATAACATCCCGTTTATAAATAGTATTGATAACATGTCATCGCCAAACAGTTAAAATTTCCAAAGTTTTTTGTAGTTTTTTGTCAGAAAAAAATTTGGATCAACCTTAATTATAGCTTAACAGCTTTTATACACTTTTAACCAGTACAATTAAAAACCTAAAATTTTAAGAATGTTTTCTCAAAAATGATTTTGAACTTAGTTGTTTGTGTTGCAGTAAATTGAGCAGAAAATGAAGAAACTGATAGATGTCGTCAATTAGCTCATGTTATATTATAGCTTCATGTTGTTACTTGGAGATCTAACATTTTGCTGTTGCCCACAGTGTGGGCAAAAAATTATGTTAATGACAACATATAAATAACATAAGTACGATATACTCAGAGTTATTTTCTAAAATATCTGTATTTTGGGATTTCTCCCTTACTTTGAGTCTCATAATATGAATGAGGGCTACTTTCTTTATATTTGCACATCGAGGAATTCGGTAGGACTACCACTTGTAGATGTGATACAGCCATATATATATCTGTTGTGAAGTTTACTTCCAGAAAATTTACATCATTTTGAAATGTTGTTCATAACTTTTTTTTCACTGATCTTTTACTTCATGCTGGAGAAATATTTATAGTATAGGTATGGAGCAAATGCCTAGAATGTCATAAGATACAAATTAAAATGTGAAGGTTCATAATTAAATAAGACAAGAATAAAAAGTTAAATAATTATGAATATCTATGTGATTATATGGTAACAGTTTTAAGATTTTATCAATTTCATAACAGCTAGGAAAAAAATTTATGAAAACATATACTGTGTAGTTTTTGTTATAATTTCAAGGATTTTAAATTGAATTCGGAGGTCAGTTTTATCATTCGTTTGTTCCTTTTAAATTAATTTCACCATGAAAAATAGATTCCTCAATAGGAAGTCATTCCGTCCGTCGACAACAACAGCTACGTCAAGAATAATAACTAGATAAGGGCGACAATTAGCGACCTCTAGAAGTGTTGAGGCGCGCGCGCCTAACAGGATTAGTAAAGTCAGAAGGCGAGCAGGGGTCATTAATAACACGGTTCAAGAATAAATCCATTTTCTAGCACACCCGCCGTTGCCGCGCGTACGGAAATGCCAAGAACGGCATTTATTAACGACGGTCATGTAATGTACCCCAGATAAACTCAACTTAACAGTCAATCGTTAACACATTAACTTTTACATATTGAACAGATACAAGTAATGCGTATGTATATGTATCGTTCAGAATGTTATGCAACAACTTGAATAACAAATGCAGATTTTTTTTTAATTGTCTAATTTTTCAATAAATTTCTTTAAGACGGTTTTAAATTTAAAAAGTTAGCGACCTTGACTTGAACGCTAGTACACTTCCTGTAAAGTGAAGGTCGATCCGAAATAGTAAACCGTACTCAATGGAGAAGAAGGCGGAAAAATCGTAATTTATCGTTGAGTTTTACCACCTGTACCCAGCTTTGTTTACCGATTCGAAAGTGCAAGGTTCTCTTTGAACGGCCGAGACTTGCTGCGATTTACAATAATATAGTATTATTTTATTATAATTAGTTAGGCAGTCGTTCGTTCGGGACCTGGATAAAATTGTTTAAGAAATTATGTCGCAATTAACATACCATTACCACTTCGTGCTAATTAATTGTACCCCGATTGTCACATAAACTAATGCGGTTATGAATATTTTACGCTTACTGAATGCAATATGTGACAAATTAATATCATTAAATTTAATTTGTTTTTAATTAGTGAAAAATTGATAACTAATCCAGATTGAATGTCTTTATTTGAGACATAAGTAACCCCATTATGCTTATCATTGTATGAAATATGAATGTTACTCCTATAATACTCCTATAACTTTCTTGTACACTTCAATTCCTTTCATTTCTCGCAGGTTCTCATCCATCTACGCTCTATCTTCTTCACTGATACATCAACTATGGGGATGATCTGTATGTCTGGGCCAAATTACCCCATTTAAACCCCCATCAGTGTGGAATTTTTTTCCCACGTAACCAAACATCAATTCTGTGGTTTCCAGTAAATTCGCAACACATTACTGTTTTAGCACCCAGATGTCCAATGTTTTCTACTTTTCCTGACACACCCCACCGTATTAACTCTAAATATAATATACTGATTCCCGTTCCTTGCATTCCACAAAATCCACAACTTCCTTAATCAACCCAACCTAACATTCTAACCATCGTTATCACTTCTATTCACCTATGCTGTGAGCCAGTATGAGACTGTCAGTCTTGAGAGAAATAACATGAGTAAATTATCTCAGCATTTATCTTCTTAATGCTCATTCCCTTATAATTTTGTTACACCCTTTACCCCTGTTCTTCTGATACTCTAACCACTCTTACCTTACTCCTCTTGCTACTCAGCCTATCATTAAATTTCCATTCTCCATTTCGCAGACTTATGTAGCGTCTCCTCACATAGGATATCCAGCTCCCTGTTCCATATATCCACTCTCTCTCTCTCTCTCGTTCATACTTATAAATCTTAGCTCCCGCAATTTCTCTTATGAGATTACAGAATTTGTCTAGTTCACGTTTCCAAAAATTATAACCTTCCACTCTTATACACACTTTTTTGACATAAATCATCTATTCCAGTGTCCTCAAAAATACTTCATCCAATATATTATACACAGAATCCTCCCTACTCTTCCTCATCATGTCGTCGATCCAACTTCTCTCCTAACTGGAATAGCTGATAGCGTGGTTTCAAGTGCTTTAAAACATTAATAATAATAATATTTATTCATGCTAAACCAATTGGTAAAATATAGAAATACAGAGCCAGAATTTAAAGACAAAACACAGACACAAATCTAGACAGGCGAGTCCGCTAGTCTAACTATCCCTGGCGGATTGGCCAAAAGCACTTCAATATCAAAATAAGCCTTATCAATTCGGAACTTTTTGCGGCACCTTTAAAGAACGTCAGGAGATAGCTCTCTCTCTTGGCTGTGTAAAACATTAAACAATTGAACACAATAATAGTTTATACCATTTTTTGATCGATCCAATCGGATCCTATTTTGCCGTATGTGGTCATGTTGCCGGGTTCAATATTTATGTAATTGGTTATTTTTTTTTGTAATTCCGTTTGTAATTCCATATTGTTTGTAATATATTTAATGCATTCTAGAATATAGAGACATGGAAGCGTCATACGCCTAAGCTGTCTAAAAGTTTCTCTGCAATTGTCGCGACATCCCAGACCTCCAACTATTCTTATTGCTCTTCTTTGTATCCCGAAGATTCGCTTAGCCATACTAGAGTGGCCCCAGACTATTAGTCCATAAGTGATATGAGATTGTAGCAGTGAGAAGTACACTGTTCGCAACGCATGAGTGAAGACCACTACAGATAGTTGTCTCAGCAAAAAAGCAGCAGAACTAAGTCTACCGGCTAACTTAACCCCATGCTCAGCCCATGTCCAGATATAAACCCAGAAACTTGCATTCAGCAACTTTTAAGTGTCTTACTTACATTTATGGTCAGGTTATTACTATTAAACCAAACCTTAGCTAATTCAAATGTATTACATTGTACCGTATTCCAGAATACGACACCTCCTAGCCCATACTACGCCATGTCGAAAGTATCGCTGATGACCACTGTGGAGAAACATGAGTATGTTCTAGGACTTTTTGAGGTACCTAGAGGGCGACATTTGTTACGTTGCTGAAAAGTGTTTGGACGTAATTGCCTAAATATCAATTGGTCTCCATGATTTGGATTATTTTTGCATAAATGTGTTTTAATCCAAATTTTAATACTTTATATAATAATAAAGTCGTATAACATTATTAATTCAATTTAACTGAATTTATCTGTCGGATAAATTTAATAAGAGGTGGCAAAAGTGGCCCTGAATGTTATAATTTCTACTTAACGCACACTCTATGTACTTACAAGTAACGTAACACAATAACAATTTTTCTCTCTCTCTCTTACACTCCGTCAATCATACGGTCAAACAAGTTCTAAAAGGTCGTCGGTTAATGGAACGCTCGAACAATGCTGTGGTATCCAGGAGGAAGACCACAGATTGCTGTCACCGTTCAACTACGACCTTGCGACTCACAAACTGTCATGCGGCATTAAAACGTAGCAGCAGTTCCTTTTCTATTTAAAAAACAATTATTTCCTACTTCGTAGAAGGACACGGCCAATACGCATTTTCCAGTTCTAATGATCTGATTTCATCACTTTATGTATGTAAATGCGTTCATATATCTTTTATTTTAGTCTCGTTAAATAACGGTTAATTTTTACGCAATAAAAAAAGAATTGAAAACCTTGACATTAAACCCTAAAAGTGTGGTTTAATAAAATATTTACTGTTCGACTTTTGTGTTGTAGAGAAATAATAATTTTTGTTTTTTTGTTTTATAGCTTTAAGTTCGTCATCGTCAAAGACGTTTTTTAAGAGCTAGAAGAGAGGCTAAAACGGTCACCGTATTGATATTAGTTTCAGCGGGAACGTGCGCGTTACCTTGAGATTATAAATAAGCGACTCAAGGTGACGCCGGGAAAATATTCGCGAATTGTAAAGTTCCTGAAAAAGCGGCGGATAAGGTCACACGGAATAAACATCGTTGCGTAAGCAAAGGCCTTTGAGGTTCCCAGATAATCTTGATGACGTCCGGAAAAGTTATTCCCGTTTTTCCAACCAGACATTAAAAAATCAAAAATTATTTAAACATACATATATTTATTGAAATGTATGAACAAGATATGAGGAAAAATTATGAATCAAAATCGTTTTATCCATAAAGATATCTCCATAAAGCCATGTCTACTTTATAAGAAGTGATAGATGAATAACAATTGAGTTAATTAATATGCTTTGATCGAGGATTATAAATCATATAAGAACGTGTTGTGCGTATATGTCGCTGAGTAAAGTGGAAGACAAGCGTGGGTATACCGCGAGAAATAAAAATAGATTTTTTTCTTACTGTTATACAAGTTGTAATAATCTCCATGTTAATTAAGCGACTGCAAAATAAACTATTTCAGCGCGAGCTCAAATCACAATGGGCGCTCGAGTGCCGTAAAATGGCTCGATATCCTTGACTTTTCTATAATTATCCGGCAGTTTGCAGACGCCATAAATTATTTTCGATCGAAATCCGCGTGCATAATTCGAAACGAATTTTACTCGTGCATTAATAATCATATTTACCGTTATAAAAGGTAAATTAGAAATTAAATCAATAATTAAGATAGTGTCAAAATCATTTCAAATTATTTAATGCACACAAATTTGAAGAACTACTAATTATAATCTAACGCTGAAGAACAACTAAAACTAGAATTAATACTAGTATTAGAACTAACACTAGACCTAGAACTAGAATCATTCGGGTTTAGCCGCAAGTCTCTCAAGACGGCTTAACCCGAATGATTCTAGTTCTAGGTCTACTTTTAGTTCAATAAAAATATACAATAATCTAGCGTTAAATAAAAATTAAAACTAGAATTACCATCTTTGATTTATACATCGTATAGATAACTCGGGGAATCCCCCAAGTTTATCTATGAACATGAAAATAAAGCAACTTGCGGAATAACCCAAGATAGATTCTATTTATGAGCACTAAAAAGAGATGAAAGCCTTTATTTCTTTCAGAATCACAAAAATCGCATTTCAGTAGTTTTAAATTTTATAAAACCATATAAACCATAATCTAATCCAATTTAAAATCATCTTAAAGTATCTAAGAAATTTCATTATTGTAAGTAACCTTCTGTAAAGTGAATACGTAAATCGAGAGTCCTTTATACATATTGTATGGCTTTTAACAGAACAACCTCGTAGTAAACGGGAGAAAAAAAGTTGATCAGGAAACGATCTACGATAAAACTGACCTTTGTGCCGTAGCTACAAATGAGATTACGAAACAGAAATTGTTTCGATAAATTGAACTCGGAGCCCGGCCGATTTATTATTATAAATAGATTTTAAACTCGCGGTTATTTCTCAAACGACCAAACCGACCGGGAAAACATATTTATTAGCCGAAATTAAGTACTGGTTACGTAAGGTGATGTTAAAAATAACAACTTTCTTTTATTTTACGGTTTTAAGCAGTAAAAATTGTCAATTTTTAGAAAGAGATCTTTCGATTGCTTATGATATAGGTAGAGGCGACGGATGCAATTTAGATTTTACGATTTAAAAGTTTTATCCGGATGAAGGACCTTTTTAATTGTGACACGAAAACCTAGTTAGTTAAACCGCAGAAGTAACGCGATGTGATGTATTCGAGTGTTGGTGCAATTTAACAATTTTGCGTGGGGCGATTTCACACTTTACGTTTACCACAACACCATTTAAAAAGTTTTACATCTTTTTGTATTGTTATCTTCTTATTTTTATAAAATTTTGTTATAAAAATGACTGATATAAATTCCGAGTCGTATAACTTGGGTCGGAAAAAGAAGGAAAACAGGATCGTAAAACGTTCGTATTATTTCGCCAAAGGATTTTCTCTGTCACGGTATCTGTTAAAATCCTTTCTGGCTCGCGACTTCGACAGTGAATCTATTTTTCGTATCCTTTGGGAGGCGGAGTCTCTTTTGCCGAACTGGCACTTTTACAGTCTATAAAACATGTAGGTAAAGCCGCGGGAAAAAGTGGGTCAGGTCAAGGCAAATTCATCTTCACAATTCGCGTCGGCCTATTTTCTCAAGACCGGAGACGGCGGTCGTCCTGATATACGACACCACTATCGACGCCAACATTTAGGGAGGAAGGAGAAACCTTGCAAATATTACAGAACGAAGGTACATCCGGTATAAATGAAGAATTATTTTTCATTTCTTAATCAAATAATATTGAAGTCTTTCTAAAAGCTTAAAAACACCGCTCCTAGATAAAAAGTTTTAGTGAAAAGGAATGTTGTTAGAAAAATTCTTATCAAATTTGACATAGTAAAACACATATTAAAAATCATCGATTAACCAAGAAACCAATAAACCTGTGTGTTTATTTTCTCTCAGATCGAGTTGATTTGCATATCAGCTTGGTGTGTACTTTCTTCCTCCGATCTTTCTTCGAAGCGGTCCGAGTTCAGGTCAACCCTACCTACGCTAGACGTCTTCGCCGCGTCGTGTCGTCGGCGGTCTCCGAACCAACAGAGACTCTCAAACTGAAAGAGAGAGTTTTGTCGGATAAGAATGTGACCTGAAAACCCACTTGGATGGCGCGGCGCGGCATGAAAAAGTGAAAGCCATTGTTTTGCTTTCTCGCGCCGCTCTGTACATTATATGCTAAAATAGGGGCAAGCAAAAATGCCCGCGATTCGCTCCTCCTTCACTATCTTATTTAGAAAACGACGCGTGGGAGCAAACGTTTTTTAACGACCTACTATTTCAGTACGTCACAATTTCACCATTTACATTTCTTTTTCTTTGTTCTTTTAAATCTCTGAAATCAATCTCAACAAATATCTTTTTCTAAATGTATTTGTTATAAAAGAGAATGGTACAATGAGAGTAAGTGTGGTGTAGGTCTATATTACCTACCCGGAAGTAAGCAGTTACGACTACACATATCCATAAAGAACGAAACTTTCAATGAGCACTATTCGATCTGCAACCGTGTACTCTGAAGGTCTCTCAATTTTTTTGTTTTCGCAGTGTATAATAAGCACTGACCTCCCTCAATGCAATCTGCATAAAATGTGTGAGTGTGTTTCAAATCACACGTAATGTATCAATCAAAGTGGTGCCTATTGACGACGCTCACTCATTACTAAACTATAATTACCGTTTTGTTTTCAAAAAGAATATAATTTCTTTCTGGGAATTAATGAAAATATGTTTTGAAATACTTTCGCAAACAAATGATGTTGTTAAAAACTTACTATTTTGTTTGGAATTAGTACGGAAGTCAGGTCAAGTGCAAGGTTTGAAAGATAATTCGTTTTTCGAGTTGCATCGTCGAGTTTGTTGGCACATTCACGATGCGAGTTAAACTCGTTCACTGGGTCAAGTTCAAAATGTACGTGTGCTAGATTCGAGAGCGACCCATTTTTTTAGGTCGTCAAACGTTTTTAATAAATGCTTCGAGGACCGTTAACAATAGAAGAGTATTGTATTCTCCAATTACATTTTCAAGTATATCAACTAATACGATTTTCCACATTCCAATCAATGTTATCATCTCATCCTCATAAGAAATAAACACGATCAGCATATTGATACCATCAAAGTTAATATTTTATTTATAACTACGGTGTAGTCGTGACTAGAATAATACCATAGCATTTAAAGCAAGATTCTATTAAACAAATCATAAGAGAATTTGAAGGACTTAAAAAACAACGATAACATCGATGATTTCGTCGACGACACAAAGTTGACTTTCACTAAAACGGTCGGTCTGACCTTTCTTCGGTCGAGGTAGAAATCGAAAATTTCTACCGGCTCGCGACGCCCCGCATCTTTCTTCTTTATACATTTTGACAAGAGGAAAGTAATACACTAACCCACTTCCGGCCGAATACGACAACGCGCAGCTGCACTCTCCTGATACGGAACGATGACGGCCCTTTTTCTCATCTCACATCGGAGGTCGGCGTGACCTACCGTATATGTGAAAACATACGGGAAAATGTGTCTTATTGTTTCCAAGTATTAACCTACTTGACCCAACTTGGCCTAAATGCCGTCAACAATATAAACGATTTGGACGGGCTATGTTGTGAGCTTTACTTTCTACTGAACATGCTTGTTGCATAGCGATTGTGTACTACTTTTTTTACTTTCATCTTTATTAACATATAAATAAATAAAACAAAAAAAGTCGTCCAATCTTTCTAGTAAAGTAACTTCTTATTTATTTATTTTATTTTAAAATCACCAGAAGTTTGATCCTCAGTTTGTAAAATGATGAAGAGATACCGGCGAGACGATAGCAACAAACCGCTCAGCAACAAACTTTTTCCTTTATATTTCCACCTACTTCTAGGGCCCATATCTTTGTTATCTAGAAAGATAGCGAAAAACTAAGTACACGGTTGGAAAGCTTGGTCTTTTCTCTATTATAAACCGAGTTTTCGTCCGCCGATATGTTGATAATAAGGGCAAGAAAAAATAAGAAACGTCGCGCTGCATTTAATTTACCTCAAAATTACTAAACTTCACGGCCTTGTGCAGCCGTTACCGGATGGAAATTCAATAAATGGCTTACATATTCGGAAACAGCTGACCTTGGACTATCTTATTCCGAGTTTTCGCCCGCCAATATCTATCAGCGTCTGTAAGAAAAACGCACCTGAAAAAGCCCCTACCGATGAAAACACGCAAATACTTCTTGCACTAAGAACTTTCCTATTTGACAGGGAGAAAACTCTACAACTATATTCAGCTTATGGGAAATTTCCTGCTCTTTCCAACGATGTGTGAAACACCGTGATCACACGTTTACACAATCCTTTTTTCTGACTATGAACTACCTAAACCTCGAATTTTTGCCGCGGGTAAGCCACGCTTGGGTCAATAACTCTCTTATATGAAGGGGAGAAAACTCTAGAACTATATTCATCTTATGGGAAATTTTCTGCTCTTTCCAAGGGTGTGCGACGCACTTCGTAGTATTAGCATACGCGTTTTTTAAATTGATAAACTAAATAACTTAGAATGCAAAGGTTGGTAACGTTACCAGATTCAAAACCATCAAAACACAATTTCAGATTCTGATAATATAGGTGTAACATGAAATAATCTTTCCGTTTTGAACAGTTTAACATGTTTCTAAACGTAAAACTAAAACTAGAACTAACACTGTGTTAGTTCTAGTGATAGAGCTATCACTAGAACTAACACTAGACCTAGAACTAGAAACTTTCGGGTTCGCTTCAAACTTGTTTTCTGAAGAAGGTTGCAATATGACATCCGACACGTCAAACATTTTATTAACACCGGCCGTAAAAGCCTTCGTACTTATCTATATGTTTTTAAATAATTTTAAATAAATTAAGAGTGAATGAAAAATTATCTGTCAACATGAAATGAAGTTAGGATTCTCTCTCGGGTAAAACTTTGACCCAATTTTTCCTTCATCAAATAAGAAAATTAGGATAAGAAGTGATTGCGTTCTGCTACCTGCAGGTTGTCTGTAGGCTATCGGTAGGTTGATAACGGCTGCACACAGCCTAAGTGGAGCAATTTGAGAGGTGATTTAAATGTAGTGTGTCGTTTCTTATTTTTTTCTGCTCTTATTATTAATATATCGGCGGACGAAAACATGGTTTAAGATATAGAAAAGACCAAGCTTTCCAACCGTGTGGTTAGTTTTTCGCTATCTTTCTAGATAACGAAGATATGGGCCCTAGAAGTAGGTGGAAATATAAAGGAAAAAGTTTGTTGCTGAGCGGTTTGTTACTATCGTCTCGCCGGTTGAAGAGATGGCATTTTATGGCCGGTCAGGAAACCTGAGAGCAACCTTAGATTCCCTTTGCCGGGGCATAGAAGTTATCATATTCGTCTGTGTCGTGGACGATCTTTCCAGAACAAAGCTACCTTTGAGTCCTCCCTTGTACTAATTAACTTAGGTTGGGGTCCAATAAAGGGCCTACTCGTTGTCTCTTTGGCCAGCTTGTCCGCCTTTTCATTTCCTTCAATATCTTTGTGACTTGGAACCCAACATAAAGTAACTTCATTACCCTTGGCGAGTTTTCTTAGGTTGCTGGTACATTCCTCGAGCAGTGCAGATTCACATGTATAGGCCTGAATTGCCTTTAAGGCGGTCCGTAAAAATGTTTATCGATGCTCCTTTTTGTCCCTTTTCAAGGTTCAAAACGGTGCAAAAGTTTATGGTAAGAATTTCTACCTGAAAATGGTTGTATCCGAGCTAAAGGGCCTGTCTATAGCTTGTCTGTATCCTGGAAGTTCTTTCCAGCGCAAGGCTACCTTTGAGTCCTTCCATGTGCTACTTACCTCCTGTAAATGACTTTCTTGTAGCCCACAGCCGGGGTTGGGGTCCAATCAAGACTGTGCTTGCTACCTCTTAGTATATACAGAGTAACTTCATTCCTCTAGCGAGTTTTCTCAGGTTGCAGGTACAATGTTTGACCAGTGCGGATTTAGGGCAACTCAACTATCCTTAAAGATGTTTATCGATGCCAATTTCTGTCCCTGCTCAAGGTTCAAAACGGTGCAGAAGTTTATGGCAAGAACTTCAGCCTGAAAAATGGTTATATCCGAGCTTAAGGTCATATTAATGCTTTCTTAGAATGGCCGTTAGGAATTACAGTGAATTATTATAAATTTATTTTGAAAATAAAAAGAAAGATAGTATCAAATACAAGACAAAACTTTTTCGTTTATAGTGTGAGGGACAAGGTCAATAAAACCTCACCATTTAAAATTTTTCAATAGCGTTTCCTTATAGACAAAAACGAATGGTGGTCGATCGTGTCGAAATTCCGATTAAATCCATTAAACGTAACCGGTTGGTACGTGCCTTCAATAATAATAGAAAAACGAACGTTCAATTCGCACTTAATTCACCAGACGTTTAAAAACGGTTCGAAAAGAGATTTACCGATCTCACATAGGTAGTGAGATCATTTCGGTGAATAAAATTTTTAATCGTTACCGTGATTTTAATTTTAAAATCGTTATTTAACTCGAAATGTAATAAGGAAAATTAAATAATTCAAGGGTGTTTGTAATGATAAAACGTAAAATTGAAAGCGCAGCAACAATGGACAATTAAAGTCGTTTATTGTCAAATTTACTCGGTAAGATTGTTTTTGAATACGATAATATAACTACACCTGCAGGGGAGAGCGGTAAGAAAAATGCGGAACGTTGTTGCATAACTCTTGGGAATTGCCGCATTCTTTCGCCGTCCAAGCTTAAGTACGGCCATAAAAAGTCGCAAAACGCAAAAATCTAACAACGGCGCAATGAATTCTAAATGAATCCGACGGAATTTCAGTCAATCTTTTTATGTTGTCCCCTTATGGGCAAACCTTGAGCATGTCTTTTTACGTTATTACCTCCGTTGTTATTTGTCGGCGCTGCATTACAAATCGACTGCAAATCTTAGCGAATATTAGAAACCGTGGTTTATTATTTTATAATTTATTCCATCCCGTTATTAGAGGTACCCACAACTTTATTGTCGTCCGATGATTTTCTAATTATAACTTCCCGTTCTAAAGAAGTATTTATTTTTAATAAACACTACAAGGATTTTTAATATCATTCTATAACCCGATTAGTTTCGTATTATTTTAACTCATTGAGAAATAAATGCACCGAGAAGGTAATTGTAGATCCATATCGAGGTCACGAAAACTAAACCAAGAAAAATATTTATAAAATACAATCAAATGAAATTATTTCAAATCAATTGGTTTTGTATTATTTTCTAAATTGAAAATATTATTATATTATTGTACAATGTTAGGTGTTTCATTTTATTATTATATCAACAACAAATCATTAAATAACTTTATTTTATCATATAAGGCGTTCCACCTCAAATTAGAGAGGACTTTACATAAATACGATTATTTCATTCGCTCATTTCTCGATTTATTGCTTGAGATAGCTTGAAAAAGAAATTTCCGTATATAAAAAAGAAAATAAAAATTATTCTTTTTCAATTAGCACTTCTTCCTTTTGAAGGACATTAATTTCGTATTGTAACGCTCATTCTAACTATAGGAATTCGTTATGACCTCGCCAGAGTTGACCTTTATTACATATGCTTTTGTGTAAAAATAAAACGCGAATAGGCGTATTTTTCAATGCCACTGTGCCAGCTCGACATGTTCACGTGTGTGTTCACTTAATCTGTTATAATTTCCTTAATACAAGAGGGTACAATTTTATCTTAAAATTTTCAGCTTGACAACTTCTTTGTATTAGTCATAGCTTCGTTTTGCTGCCAAGATTAAATTACTCAACAATAGATTAACTCGGTCTGATTCATAAGGCATTGACAATAATAACGTTCTTTCGAGACACGTATCCAATTTCATCTCATCTTTCAAGACGTTGATTGTAGGTTCATTAATGACTATATTTACGGTGGCACAACGCATAGGATTCAATGACGATTCAAAACCGGTACAATGCTCAAGTAGGTTCCGCCACAACCACATCGTCGTCAAACGAGAATGAAAAGTAAAAGCATGTAACGGAGGTCGAAGTTTACTCTAAGGTTACACTGTGCGCAAGGTGAGCTCACTTTCCAAGACCAGGAAATGTCCAAGTCTCCGCGGTGAGAAATAATAATTAAAAAAAATCGTTCTTGACATTTTACAGATCCCACCCACGTGTTCACAACGCACCACTTACGTAACGAAAAACGGTTGAGTTTCGATCACTTTTATTCAAATCGGATGGTAATTGTTAATAATTTTTATTGAAAGACGTCGTTTCGAACAGTAAAGTAAAAATAACTACTTGGTGATGTGATAGGATATTTCAAGATTACTTGAGTCGTAATACATTTAATGTTTTCGATTTAGTTATGGTACCGAAAATATACAAAAACGTAATACGCGAATCGAAATGCTACGTTGAATTTGTGCCAACTTTCATTCGATTATGTATGTATGTTTGGCACATTGTTCGGCTGTGAACTTGACATTGCCGATAATCTTACATGTCGTCAATCATTAAGTTATCTCGGCATCGACCTCGATTTTTTTTCTCATTTGGATTATGGACCAACAGTTTTCACCGGTATCCGGTTTAATCCGGTTCATTTAAACATCTTTGTGTCATGAGATTTAATTAATATTTGATAAAGAAAGAATTTTGTAAACAAAAAGATATTTTAAATAATTTTTATTTTACAACATAAGAAAACAAATTCTGGCTAACATACATACGATTTAGAATATAATGATAATCTCATAGTTACCATTAGGGTCATTAGCCACCATACTGTGTTAATGTGTAGTAGGTAAAAGACTGAGCTAAAAGTGTAGTTGTAACTTTATTCGTTCCTGTTATATTATTGTGAAATTTTGCTCGTATGTTAGTCTTATTGCTACTGTGTTTTCAGGTAATGGTTGTGCAGTAGTGATGGAACGGATAGTGATTATGGTTATAATTTCTGGTACATTTCTGAAGTGATACCTTACATTGTCACATTATTGCGATATTTGTCGAAAAATTGGTGATATTTCCACAAGGATCCTCCAAGAAATTAATTTTATAGCGAATTTTGAAAATTATTGATGAAAACTGCAACATCGAAAATTTTATCAAAACTTAAAATATTGTTTTCTCAAAAACTAAAAGTTATTTTTCAAAACGGGTTGGTTCATTGGAAAGAGGACACTCTTATTAACACTTTGGAAAGTTTTCATACTCACATTCCAAGAAAATAATTTTATATGAATTTCTAAAACTTAATCGGCGAAAATAGCAAAATTCGAAAAAATTGTCGATTATTTCAAAAATTTATTTCTCAAGAACTAAAAGTGATTTTTCAAAACGGCTTTTTGCATTAAAAAGAGGATACTTTAATTAATAATTGGTGATATTTCCACAAGGATCCTCCAAGAAATTAATTTTATAGCGAATTTTGAAAATTATCGATGAAAATTGCAACACCGAAAATTTTATCAAAACTTCAAATATTGTTTTCTCAAAAACTTAAAGTTATTTTTCAAAAAGGGTTGGTTCATTGGAAAGAGGACACTCTTATTAACACTTTGGAAAGTTTTCATACTCATATTCCAAGAAATTAATTTTATATGAATTTCTAAAACTTAATCGGCGAAAATAGCAAAATTCGAAAAAATTGTCGATTATTTCAAAAATTTATTTCTCAAGAACTAAAAGTGATTTTTCAAAACGGCTTTTTGCATTAAAAAGAGGATACTTTAATTAATAATTGGTGATATTTCCACAAGGATCCTCCAAGAAATTAATTTTATAGCGAATTTTGAAAATTATCGATGAAAATTGCAACACCGAAAATTTTATCAAAACTTCAAATATTGTTTTCTCAAAAACTAAAAGTGATTTTTCAAAAAGGGTTGGTTCATTGGAAAGAGGACACTCTTATTAACACTTTAGGAAATTTTCATACTCATGTTCCAAGAAGTGGATTTTATACGAATTTTTAAAACTTAATCGGCGAAAATTGCAAAATTCGAAAAAATTGTCGATCATTTAAAAAATTTATTTCTCAAAAATTAAAAGCGATTTTTCAAAACGGCTTGTTGCATTAAAAAGAGGATACTTTAATTAATAATTGGCGATATTTCCACAAGGATCCTTCAAGAAATTAATTTTATAGCGAATTTTGAAAATTATTGATGAAAACTGCAACATCGAAAATTTTATCAAAACTTCAAATATTGTTTTCTCAAAAACTGAAAGTTGTTTTTCAAAATGTGTCGGTTCATTGGAAAGAGGACACTCTTATTAACACTTTGGGAAATTTTCATACTCATATTTCAAGAAGTGGATTTTATACGAATTTTTAAAACTTAATCAGCGAAAATTGCAAAATTCGAAAAATTGTCGATCCTTTCAAAAATTTATTTCTTAAGAACTGAAAGTGATTTTTCAAAACGGCTTTTTGCATTAAGAAGAGGATACTTTAATTAATAATCAAAAGTGATAACAGCGACAGTTCTATTAGTAATGAATGTGATGATGAATTATAGGCGAAGAGCTGCACCACTAGTGTGCAGCGTAGACCGTGCTTGATTTTAAGGCTGAAGTTGTGGTTAGTCAGAAAGAGATCGCAAAAATCACTGGAGTTTCCCGTAGAGGCATCTAACGCACAATCCGTCGTTATCGTTACTGCCGTGATTTCCACCATGCTCAAGCGTGTCCAGGACAAGGGCTGCCAAAATTCCAAGAGGAGTCTCAGAAAAATGGAAGTCTCAGAAAAATACTTCCATTGCTTTCAAAAGTGTTCGAAAAGCTCTTATTGCAAAGACTTCAGAGCATCATAGTAAACAAAAAGTTAATTCCTAATTATCAATTTGGGTTTAGAACAAGTGCACAGAGTAGTGAGATCAGCTAGAGATGCCCTAGAGGCCACAAAAAATATTATACGGCTTTCGACAGAGTATGGCATGACGGTCTTATAGCCAAACTTAAAACCTATCTACCCCAAGCGTCTGCAGGCTTGTGTGAAGGGCGAAGGGTGGATACTTCCAACTTTGATTGTACATTGTTGTTTGTTAATGTTTGAATAAAGTTTATGCCAAATTTCATATCTCTATGTGCTTCCGTTCTGGTTTTTATCAACAGAAATACCGTGCAACCGGACTTTTGGTACTTTACCCAATTTATGTTGAGAACGCTGCTTTCTTACAATTTGCTGCTTTACCATCATCAATCTGTAATCATGGTCGGAAGATCCATACGGCTAACTGAAAAAGGTGGAAAAGATGTTTCATGACAGAGGTTTGATAAAGAAAGTGAGATGATGAAGATAATCAAAACGTTACTACGTGGACTACATTTGTTCTTAACAGGCATCACTTCCACATCTTTAGATACCTCCATTTGATGTAAATGTTGGATTTAGTTGACACAATTTAGAGATTGATCAAGATTTTACAACTAACAATACTTAAATTAAAACTACTAATTAAAACTAATGCATAGTTTTATTAAAAAAAATTAATAAATTACCAACTCTTATTAGTAACCCCTCTTTACCTTCCGAGATTGTTTCATGACTCCCGTCTATAGAGAGGTAATTGATATCCGCACGGTAATCAATGAGTAAATAAAGGTATTTCATTCCACTTATACGTACAATTAGCCGACACGATTCCATTAGCAAACAACAGCTGAGGTCGTACAGAAATCGATTGAAACCAATCGCGTTGTAAAATATGAAAGCGTATGCGATGAAGAAACACAATGTTTCTATTTTATTTTTTTTTTTGTCATTAATTTCTCAATATGACATTTTCTTTTAAAACAATGTCGTGTTTTTTCTCCATTTCAATTATGATTTTTTTTAAGCGTATTATAAAAAAGCACTTGTGGTGATACCTAGTAGTTTTTTTCCCGATTACAAACTGTTATGTAAAAATGTTACTTTTACCTTGATCATTTCCACAACGTATTTATGCAAAAATAGTTTTGAAAAAACCGCACATACAACGTTCAAGGTAAACGGACTCGCGCATGAAAGAAAATCGTTTTCTGCAAAACAGCAAATCAATACGAACGTCGTAATGTTAATAGTATCGTTGACATTGGTAAAGGAAAAATAACGAACTCTTCGAAATACTTAAACGATTTTCACATCATCTCCAGTTATTATTATTCAGTCTTGGTTCCATCAGTAATTTTATGAAACGACTTTAAGTACAGTAAATAAAGTTTTTTTTCTATAATGAATATAAACCGAGATTAGCATAGATGTTAAAGTTTTATTGCACTGTTTTGTTACAGAGGATTAAAAAAATGTTGAAGGATTTCTGATGAAAGTTTTTCAACACATTAATTTAGCCAACAAAAAAAGTGGAAACGCCGAATAAGACTAATTCGAGTATTCTTTAATTAGTTTAACGGTTACTGGTTACTCTGTGAGTAATTGATTCTAGTAATAGCCCTCCACCGTTGCCCTTGAAAGGGTTAACAATAGAACCGCTACACGGGAATAGTTTCTAAGAAAACCACGGCCATTTTTCTTTCCACTAACGACACTCTCTATTTTAGTTTCAGCTTTAAATACCGATTGATTTATTCGAGGTACACCGCAATTTAAATACAGCACTTTTATAAATACATAAAACAACTTTTGTAATCGCAATTTAATGTTATCTTTTATGTAAGATTTTTTGCACTAAAATCTGAAGCTGTAAAATTTTGCATACATCGGGTGCATGTACAAGTACATTAATACATTGTATGAGTATGGTTTGTACAAATAGTGAGGGTGCGGACAGTCATAATATGGAAATTAATGGTTAGCGTAATCGCAAGGCCGTAGACAAACGCGATGATGTGAAATTTTACACGCCTCGCCGAGCATCCGAGTGGATAAACAGAACTATAACTGTATAGTTGTGTCTCTCCGCGCCCGTCTGTCACACGAAGAACGGAAAACAAATAGATTTAACGGCCGCACATTTACAATTTACTTGCTTATTTAACCTTGTCTTTATATGTATTTTATTAGCCGTTAATCGATTATTATTGTGTTCAATGAAAAAAATCTATGTATGTAATCGAAATTTATTAGGTTCCTTTATTGTTATAACATATTCTTTAAGAAAATTCTAATTCATTTAGTTATTCTTAATTTATTATTATCAAGAAAACTTAAATGATTCAAAAATAAGTACTATTTAAAGACACCCCTATTCTTTACTCCATAATTTCTAAACCTTCAAATTCTAAAGCCATTACGCCCACTACGTCTACTGAACGAGCCTTCAAACACCTACACAATAAAAACACCTACGTATCTCAAAGCATAGAATAAAATTGAAAGGGTTTATTTAAAAAATTGTTCGGACTCCTTTTTGTTTGATTATGTAATCAACATCGATCGCTTATATTGTGAAAATTTGAAATTGGATAATAATTTTCTTCATTTCTATCTTATATTTCTATACAAGCAAGATCTACAAATTGTTAAGATGGTAAGAAGGAGCTTAAAACAAGGAATAGAAGAAATTATGATATTCGGCCTCATTTACATGATACACACAGAGAGTATTTGGTGATATTTTGGGTACATCAATGTGGAGGGCAATAAATCGTTTTGGCATACTAGAGCAGATTGGCAGTTAGTAGCGTCTGAGGAGTAGGTTCACACATTTGTTGAGCAACGCATTATGATGACATTTTCAAAAACCCAAGTCTACGACTGTCACAAAAATTTTTCCGATGGCCAAGACTCAGTGTAAGATAAGACCCATGAACGCCGATCGCAGACATACACCATTAAGATGAATATTGCACGTCGGAAAATCGTATGGGAGAGCCCTATCAATCTTATTCGATGTTTTGGGTTACCGAAAACTGTCGGCTTCCTCACCTCTTGACGGAAAATCAGAAAGAAAATCGTTTTGCCGTCTATGAAAGATTTTTGGCGCGATATCAAACATGATTTCTTGAAGCACATTGTCACTCAGGCAAAAATAGAGTGGCGAAAACCAGGAGAAGCAGCATCACGAAAAGCCAAGACTCATCTTTCTGCTGGGATAGTTCTTGCAACGATTTTTTGGGATTGCAGAGGCAAATTCTCATTGATTTTCTCAATAAACGGCGTACAGTTATTGCTACGTACTACTGCCAACTGCTTAATGAAGTGAAACTTGCTTATCGACGAAAAACGCGAGATATCTTATGAAGTGCGATTTTGTACCACGACAACGTTCGGCCATACGCGACTGCATTAACCCAAGAGAAATTGGTCAAAATTCATTGTAACACACTGGAACATCTGATCTACAGTTCCGATTTGTCGTCGCGTGACTACTAAATGTTTGGGCCACTCAAAGAAGAATTGATATTTATTTATTTATTTTTTTATTCGCGATACGAACAGGGTTTCCCCCACAACAGTATCCACTAAAGAATTCATACAACAAAAAAAGAAATCAATATGTAACAAAATGAAATAACTAATAACAAACAACAAATTCTGTAACAAAAACAATAAAATAAACAAAACACACATCTTTGTTTTAGTGATGAACTAACTTTTTATGATAAATTACATCATCAAAACGTGTCCAATGGCTGGAATCATTTTTAAATGAAAAAACCCTACAAGGACATCATATTTGATGACGAAAAAATGTTATGAGGATGATTAGGAAATGAGAAGAATCGCAGGGCAAAGCGTAGAGGGATTTCAAAGGGATGTTATCTTGAAGCAAAATGAAGCGCACCTTAAATTAAACGCCAATGGATGGTAGAGTAATCGCCGTTGACTTATCGAATGGATTTCCAGACTTGAATTATTTTTATTTCTTAATAACATTTGACATTGTCTCTGATGATGTCCAAGTGGCGAAACTAGTAAGACAGAAAATTAACAAATAAAGACCAGCTAAAGTACATAACAGTCTACAAAATTACTATGTGTTATTCGTATACTCATCATGTTAATTATTTTAATAACAGTTAATGTTTTATTTGATTGTAATTGCTACTCAAACATAATAAGTTTTTAAAAGAAATTATTTAATTTTTTTACTATGTTAACTAAGTAATTCTAAGCATGTCTTCATAAAAAAATCATCCGTCATAAAATATATCCATACCGCTCACTATTTTTACCTGGTTGATACATGATTGATTTATTTTTCAGACACCTTCTTCTTCACTTTATTCAGGATTTTAAGTTATGATTAATTATCTATCTAAAGTTAAATTGTCTTATGAATTTATTATTTTCAATTTGAAGCTTTCCACAATTGATGATACGCGCCCCCTTTTCCTTCTCATTTTTTGAAGAAGAAATTGAATAATTTCAATAAATTGTAAATATATGCAGATAAAAAATTAACTGCTTCTTTTCGACTGAACTAACCTAAAAGATTAAAAAAATAAAAGAAAACAAATTGAAATTAAAAAAAAAACGTAAAGTAATTAATTATCTTGTATCTTTCATCAACATCCACGACCTGGTGCAACTCTCATCATCGACCTTGCTACCTTGAATGGATACCGGTGAGGCTCATTCATGTTCCGCTTCCAACAGCAAAATGAGCCGCGTGCTGCACACCAAACAACGTCGGCCCCCAGTTTGGCAAACCGAACGTGAGAAGGCGGCGGCCTGTTGATGCGCGTAAATAGAGCCTGAGGGGCGGTGGCGTCCGCGCGCGAACGAGACACTTCACGAGGAACGCCGCCCCGCGGGCTATTTCGAGTGCGCCGGAGCGCCCTCCGCCACCGTCGCATGCAAAGTTCAAGGCCGGTGGAGCGGCTATCGATTGGGAAACTGTGCGCGGCGGCTTCAAACTGCCAATGCCAAGGTCGCGAGAGGTCACTGTTAAAGGTCAATCCAGGTCCTTAAAAACAACTATTTTTGTACATATTTTGAAAAAAATTAATTATGAATGGATTAAGTATTTTTCTGTATGACTTACGTTTGGATGATACTTTTGAACAAATACGTTTTGACAGAATTTCTGCCTAATCTCTTTCTCAAAAGATAAACTTCACCGTCTTAATAAGACGAGATGAACGCATTTTCGATTAATTTGAGATAGGCTTAAAAACCTTACCCCAAACCCGGCGTTACCCCAACGAATTCATTTAATATAATAATCTTCATTTCCATAAAAGATAAAATTTTACTTTAGCATTGAAGTTGATTAGGTTTTCTACGAAATAACTGTGATCTGGTGATTTCCGGTTTGCGGAAAAAGTCCATGGTCTCCGGAGGTATTTCCACGGACGACGTAAATGGTGCAGTATGACGGTAAACGCGGGACGTCGACCTTGACCTTGCGTCCTGGTGCAGCTGCATCGATTTTAAGCTAAGAGAGGGTCACCCAAAGCGACCCACATATCGCATTCTATTCAGAATGGTCGAGGCCCCCGTTTTATACTATTTATACCAAAACTACGAGGTGAGGCCTTGAACGGACGACATCGCCGCCACCAACAAGGACGCCTTGATGAGATTTTGTTTTAAACTAGATTAAAACTGAAAAACTCTGATGGGTTTATAATTAAAATATTGATTCGTTTTTATTTTTACAAAACCATCTTATTTCTTCCAAAAACGATTTAATATTTTAATATAGAAATATAATGAAACTAGTTAATTAATTATACGGTTCAAAATACCAAGTAGTGATGACAAAGTTTTTTGAGAATTGACCAAATAAATTGTTCAGTTTATTCTTATAAAAGCGTGAGTCACGTAAAAACCTATATACCATCCTACACGTTGTCAAAACGATGCGGCCATCACGGTCAATGGCCTTTAAAACATGAATACAGGGTAATTTTAAAAATTGAAATTACCCATAAATTCGTTAAAATAACACTCGTATATACGTTGTTTTCACTTTTTTGTTTTTTTTACTGAATTTTCTAGATTATGCTAAATTTTTATCACTTTAAACTGCCTACGTATCACATCTACTCAAAATAAATATCAACGAAAAACTCGACTTAAATTTATTCACTTCAAAATAAGTAGATTATAATCGAATAACAGAAAAGTAAATATTTAAAAAGCAATAAAAGTAATTACACACAAAGGAATTAGGGTGGAGGTGCCGGTAAATGTCTCTATCTTATGTAGTTATCTATTTATAGTGATGTATAAATAAAAATGGTTACCGAAACACGCAACGTAACCTCTAACTTTTTTTATTGGATAACCTTTCGGTGACCTTATTATTGATGACCTCGAGGGGTTGATCTTTATTATCACTTTAAGGGTGAAGGATATTTTTATTCTTTTATAATCGACCATGTTTCATTTACGTTCAATGTTACTCAAGCACTTAATCAAAAGTAGTTGTTTTTTAGTGTTATAACTAACAAATTTTAAAACATTTTCGAAACAAAATTCCATTTTGAAGATATTCAGAAGATACTAAGATTACGAGTTGAAATATAGGGACCTAATGATGAAGAATCAACAAGTTGCTACACAACAAGATAAGATAAATGGAATTGTGTGCATGAAATATTAGAAACATAACAAAGAAGATTATGAGGGATGGTCAACGAAAAAGGGTGAACCTCAAAATTTTCATTTTTTATGGCAGGTTTTTAAGTATTCGGCAGGAATAAAAAGTTAGGAAGCCATGTCATTTGTCAAGTGCTAACTTATTGTTAGAAATGTTAAGCATACTAACAAGTTTACACAGAACAAAACTCAAAAACTTAGCTTTCAGTAAAAAAAGCTTTAAAGTCTCCAAGACAACCGCGTCTAAATAAACCATTCAATGCAGCAATAAATATCGAATAGCATGAGTTCGGAATTTCAGTGCTGCATAATTGAAAATATTACAAAACATCGGAACTAGTGTATGGAAAATGCATAAAATTTCCTACAATTGAACATTTCTTTAAATATTGTAAGTAGACATACAATTCCTTCATTAACAAAATCAAGTAATTTTTTCCTCGCATATCTAATAATTTAGTTTCTAATTGTTATATTTGTTCAAAAACTTTCTTTCTGTATGAAAAGTAATATGTAGGATAAAAATTGAACACATAAATCTTAATATTATCATTCCCAACTTTAAACCAACACAAGTAAGGTGGATATAGAAGCGTACAAACTTCGTATAGAGAAACGACCGTGAACTTATCGTAATAGCCCTAGTTCCCGTTTATAGGCGAAGACGGGGCGATCATAAAACGTCAAACCTTATTGTTGGCATTGTCGGTGAGTATACATGATACAGGTGCTGGGTACGAGGCATACAAGATAGGAGCGGAATGATATAAAAAACACCCACCTACACATACGTACGTATAACCGAGTTTCAGTTTGTATCTATCGTGTGGCGGCAGCAGCGCGTTGTACGCCGCGTTGCGACCTTGTAAACTTGACCTTGTTTTATTTTCAGTAGCGTACAACGTAGTCCACGGTCAACCCTACCATTTTACATCGCGCGTTACCGACGTCATATTTAACTATTTTCTGTTTTTATAATTAACTGCGTTAT
The DNA here is from genome assembly GCF_036711975.1 of Onthophagus taurus. Taxonomy (NCBI): domain Eukaryota; kingdom Metazoa; phylum Arthropoda; class Insecta; order Coleoptera; family Scarabaeidae; genus Onthophagus; species Onthophagus taurus. The sequence continues at coordinate 9,996,516 of NC_091967.1, forward strand.
AAAAATTGATAATAATCGATAAGAATGATTTGATACAATTTTAAAAATCACAATCATAACTTCGCACTTACCCTACTCATACAATAACTTCAAATTACTAACTTTTATTTTAATTAGTTAAGATTACAGTTAACGCCATCTACTAAAATCTATTAAAACTAAATTTCATCTTCAACGTTTAATCATCGTTTTAACATGTGATAATAGAACCCTATAAGAAGTAACTAAAATTAACTGGAAATAGAAAGATCTTGATACAATCAGTAAAATATTTTCGAAAAATTCTTGAAACTAAATGCACCTCACCTCATATGGTGATCGGGGTCGTCCAAAAGACCCATTTAGTGAATGTTTTGATAGACGCAAACTAACTTGTGTATTGACAGGACACGTAAACGTGGCTGGTTTTGTGCAATCTTATTAAATGGATACATCTTAGCCGATGTTATCAAATGTGAATACGTTTGCGAAAAGCAGATACTCATTCAGTACCATATGGTATTATTGCAAATATTATGAAATTAATGCGATTTTGTTACGTTTTTTCTTTTAGTTATTATGTTTTTATAAAAGAAAAAAAAATGTTGTAGTGGTTATTTATTATTACCAATTTTCTCCTTAACCTTGTTGGTCGTTGTTTTATGAGTGTCGGTACATATTGCGAGTTGTTTTGTTCAACTATTTGCGGACCGATGTTGCGCGAAAATAAGTGTCGGCAAGTTCAAGGGCACTACGCAAATGTTTCTCGTTATCTCTATCTCTTTCTCACTTTTTTTCTGTGTATTAAACATGTACTCACGGTCAAACTGATAATAGAAAATTGGTTAATAGCACCCGTTGGGACTTGTGTTTATCATCAAAAGGACTTTTCAATTCAAACAACTCTGTAATCAAAAGTTTTCAAAGGAAAACGTTATGAGGAAAATAATTAATTAAAATAAAGATAGTTTATTATAAACAAGTACTTGATTACTTAACATTCCCAGCTTTTTTCTTATTATTAAACTTCCTAATTTTACCTTTATTCTTTTTACTTTTAAAATCTCGTTTGTTTTTGGCTTTTTGGGCACGAAGATCCTTTTTCATTCGAGGATCAACGACTTTGTAGTGACCTTTAACACCTGGAGGTCTAGCGACTTTCTTTCCAGCCATTGATTTTTTAGCAACCACATAGGTAACTTCTTTTTTAGGATCAGCTTTCGCCTTTTGATACAACCTACAAATAAATAAAAAGAAAATCAGTACAAATTCAACAAACAATAAAAAAAATTATGATCTTACTGTTTAATTTGTTTTGCTTTCTCTCGATCAGACACATCAACATTATCCATAATTGCTTCGACTTTCTTCTTAGCTTTTTCTAATTTTTTTAAAGTACGCTTCTTCTTTCTAGCTTTGGCTTCAATTACTTTTTTAATTGGACGAATATTTATCTCTTCTAACCGTTTATTATAATCGTTCACTAAATCCTATAAATTGAATTATAGATATTAAATTTTAAAAAAATTTATCATAAGTGATATTAATTACAAATTAATTACAAAACTTAATTAATAAAATACACAATACAGTGAATTTCACTTAAGATGCAATATACTAAAATATACAGGATGCCCATTATGTATGGTATATAGTATATATCTTGGTAGGTATCAACTTTATAAAAAAACATTTTATACAAAAGTTGTTTAATATTTTATTTGCCATAATAAGACAGCATTCAATTGTTTTTATTTCAGAAGCAACGAATAACACTTGAAGTTTTTTAAATGGCAATATACCCTTTCGTTAGGCTCATTTGATAGAGATTTTTTTCTCTTTACGATGACGTAAAATTTTAGTACCCTTATATCAGAAAGTTTTTGAAAAAAAATGTAAAAATAGTTTATTAAGAAAATTTAACTAATAACATTAATCTAGATATTCGAGATCGTCAAGTACCTGGAAGTACCTCTAATAATTGGAGATGTACACTAATTTTTCGTTTATTTGTTTTATTTTGTATGTAAATTTAATTTACAGTAATAATTCGAGGTACTTGACGATCTCGGATATCTAGATTAATGTTATTGAATAATTTTTATTAATGAACAATTTTTCCATTTTTCTCAAACATTTTCTTATGTAAGGATACAAAAATTTTACGCCATCGTAAAGAGAAAAGTAATCTCTATCAAATGAGCCTAAAGAAAGAATACATTGCCATTTAAAAAAAAAAATAAGTATTCATTTGTTTTCTGAATTAAAAACAATTGTTTTTAATGCAGTCTTGTTATGGCAAATAAAATATTAAACAACTTTTGTATAAAATGTTATTTTATAAAATTGATACCTACCAAGATATACAGCCTGAGAGTAAGCGCCTTATTTTTTTTTAGCCACACTATGGGTACTATTTTCAAAATATTTGGCAGTAATATGTTTTAGGACATTCTCTACACGATGGTGATATCATATTTTCAATTGGACGAATTATTTCAAAATGGCGACTGTCAACTTTTTTATTTTTAATGGAATGCCAACATTTTTTTTTTATTATTGAGACCTAAAAGCATTCTTTTTACGACAGTATTTTGTTTTTCTTAAACATTCATTTCTTTCCCCATCAAAAAGCAACCTAACATTTTAATCTAGTAGCGCATGAATGTTTTACAATCGATGTTATTTTTGTCAAAATAAATAAATAAGTAGATTTTATTACAAAATAAAGTTTAATTGTTTCTTTTGTGTCTAGCGCTACTTGATATTTGGAGCGCTCTATTATAGCCCTTCAAATGGGCAAATATAATGACGACATTGTACAAGACTGTGTTAAAACCGTGTTATGGCGCCACTTAGATGCGCCAGTATCATAGTGTCAGCGCAGCAAGTTTTGCTGCATTACATATGGTTACTATGGATTATTATTTAGATGATTTTATGGCAGGAGAGAAATTGGGCATAAACTTTATTAAGCAAAACTATACTTACTATGATAATTGATAATACTTACTTTAGGAACAGGAATTTCCCTTTTCATATGTTTTTCTTCATCAGCAACAAACCAATCAGGTAAATTTTCATCATTAAAAGCATAGCGATTCCAAGCAGCATCAATTAAATCCCTTTTAGCTTTTTTACTATTAATCATAACAGTTCCCATCGCCATTTCTTCAGGAGTTAACTTAATTTTTTTCTTTTTCTCCAAAACCTCTGTTTCAACCCCGTTTCTTTTCGCAGATTTAAATTCGTTTTCAACATCATACTCACTATCATCACTATCGCTATCCATATCATCAAATGTGTTATTATTGTCTTCATCTTTCAAATTTTCTTTTTTAACTTTCTTTCCAACTACATCTTTTTTGATGTACTCAGTTTCCATTCGGTCTAAATCTAAGTCTTCATCTTTTTCGTCAATTAAATTTTTAAAAATGTCCCTTTCAAAAAATAGATCGGCTTTACTAATTTTTTTTTGTTTCGAATCTCGATAATCCAAATCGGTA